>NC_091246.1:23265000-28265000 GCF_042477335.2 Ovis canadensis
AGTTCAAGTGTTGTTGAAGCTTGGCTTGGAGAATTTTGAGCATTTTTTTTGTTAGCTTGTGAGATGAGTGCAATTGTGCAGTAGTTTGAGCACTCTTTAGCATTGCCTTTCTTAGGGATTGGAATGAATACTGACCTTTTTCAGTCCTGTGGCCACTGCTGAGTTTTCCAAATTTGCTGGCATGTTGAGTGCAGCACTTTCACAGCATCATCTTTCAGGATTTGAAATAGCTCGACTGGAATTCCATCACCTCCGCTAGCTTTGTTTGTAGTGATGCTTCCTAAGGCCCACTTGACTTCACATTTCAGCATGTCTGGCTCTAGGATGGTGATCACACCATCGTGATTATCCGGGTCGTGAAGATCTTTTTTGTACAGTTCTTCTGTGTATTCTTGCCACCTCTTTTTAATATCTTCTGCTTCTGTTAGGTTCATACCACTTCTGTCCTTTATTGTGCCCAGCTTTGCATGAAACATTCCCTTGGTATCTCTAATTTTCTTGAAGAGATCTCTAGTCTTTCCCATTCTATTGTTTTCCTCTATTTCTTTGCACTGATCACCGAGGAAGTCTTTCTTATCTCTCCTTGCTATTCTTTGGAACTCTGCATTCAAATGGGTATATCTTTCCTTTTCTCCTTTGCCTTTTGCTTCTCTTCTTTTCACAGCTATTTGTAAAGCCTCCTCAAACAACCATTTTCCCTTTTGCATTTCTTTCTCTGGGGATTGTCTTGCTCCCTGTTTCCTGTACAATGTCACGAACCTCCTTCCATAGTTCATCAAGTATTCTGTCTATCAGATCTAGTCCCTTAAACTTATTTCTCACTTACACTGTATAATCATTAGGGATTTGATTTAGGTCATTCCTGAATGGTTTAGTGATTTTCCCTACTTTCTTCAATTTAAGTCTGAATTTAGCAATAAGGAATTCATGATTTGAGCCACAGTCAGCTCCTGGTCTTATTTTCTTGCTTCTCCATCTTTGGCTGCAAAGAATATGATCAATCTGATTTTGGTGTTGACCATCTGGTGATATACATTTGTAGTGTCTTCTCTTGTGTTGTTGGAAGTGGGTGTTTGTTATGACCAGTGTGTTCTTTTGTCAAAACTCTGTTATGCATTGCCCTACATTTTTCTGTATGCCAAGGCCAAATTTGCATATTATTCCAGATATTTCTTGACTTCCTATATTTGCATTTCAATCCCCTATAATGAAAAGGACATCTTTTTTGGGTGTTAGTTCTAGAAGTTCTTATAGGTCTTCACAGAACCGTTCAACTTCAGCTTCTTCGTCATTACTGGTTGAGGCATAGACTTGGATTACTGTGATACTGAATGGTTTGCCTTGGAAAGAACAGAGATCATTCTGTCATTTTTGAGACTGCATCCAAGTACTGCATTTTGGACTCTTGTTAACTATGATGGCTACTCCATTCTTCTAAGGGATTCTTACCCACAGTTGTAGATACAATGGTCATTTGAGTTAAATTGACCCATTCCAGTCCATTTTGGTTTGTTGATTCCTAAAATGTCAATGTTCACTCTTGCCATCTCTTGTTTGACCACTTCCAATTTGCCATAATTCATGGACCTAACATTCCAGGTTCCTATGTAATATTGCTCTTACAGCATCAGACCTTGCTTCCATCACCAGTCACATCCACAACTGAGTGTTGTTTTTGCCTTGGCTCTGTCTCTTCATTCTTTCTGGAGCTATTTCTCCACTGATCTGTAACAGCATATTGGGCACCTACCAACCTGGAGAGTTCAGCTCTCAGTTTCCTATCTTTCTGCCTTTCCATACTGTTTGTAGGGTTCTCAAGGCAGGAATACTGAAGTGGTTTGCCATTCGCTTCTCCAGTGGACCATGTTTTGTCGGAACTGTCCACCATAACTCATCTGTCTTGGGTGGCCTTACACGGCATGGCTCATAGTTTTATTGAGTTAGATCAGCCTGTGGTCCATGTGATCAGATTGGTTAGTTTTCTGTAATTGTGGTTTTCATTCTGTCTGCCCTCTGATGGTGGAGAAGGCAATGGCAACCCACTCCAGTACTCCTGCCTGGAAAATTCCACGGACGGAGGAGCCTGGTGGGCTGCCATCCATGGGGTCGCAAAGAGTCTGATATGACTGACGACTTCACTTTCACTTTTCACTTTCATGCATTGGAGAAGGAAATGGCAACCCACTCCAGTGTTCTCGCCTGGAGAATCCCAGGGATGGCGGAACCTAGTGGGCTGCTGTCTATGGGTCGTACAGGGTCGGACTCGACTGAAATTACTTAGCACCAGCAGCAGCCGTCTGATGGAGAAGGATAAGAGGCTTATGGAAGCTTCCTGATGGGAGAGACTGACTGAGAGGGAAACTGGGTCTTTTTCTAAGGAAATGGCAGCGCACTCCAGTATTGTAGTCTGGAAAATCCCATGGACCGCAGAGCCTGGTAGGCTACTGTCCATTGGGTGGCAAAGAGTCAGACAGGACTGAATGACTTCACTTATGCTAAGTAAATCCTTAATCCAATTTTCTGTTGATGGGTGGGACTGTGTTCCCTCCCTGTTATTTGACCTGAGGCCAAACTATTGTGGAGGTAATGAAGATAATCAGGACCCTCTTCAAAAGGTCCCATGCAGGCACTGCTGCACTCAGTGCCCTCAACCGTGCAGCAGGCCATTGCCAACCCACACCTGTACCGGAGACTTCTGGACACTCATGGGCAAGTCTGGTCAGTCTCTTGTAGGGTCACGGCTCCTTTCTCCTGGGTCCTGGTATGCACAAGGTTTTGCTTCTGCCCTCAAAGAGTCTGTTTCCCAGTCTTGTTGGAATCTGAATCTGCCCTTTAGAACTCAGGGAAAAAGTCATGGAGGCTGGAATCTTGCCTACAAGCAATAGGGGACAGAAAGGCCTCTGTGCTTGGGAGTCACACAGGGTCCTGCTTGGTTTCAACAGTAGGAGAATTCACTTTCCTGTTTTATTTAATTCCAGTACTTTCCTAAAGTTTAGCTGACTGCTAGACTGGCACATAATGCTCAAAAAAACAAAAAAAACTTTAATTCAATGATTGCACAAACCCCATTATTCCTCTCTGAATAGGAAAGGAAGGTGTGGAGCCCTGTGCCAAGGTCACAGGGATGGGGCCCAGTAACAAGGTCACAGGATAAAAATCTGTGGAACTGACCAAGCCCCATAGCAACTGTTGCCATGAGCCTCTGGATGTAAACCAGCCAATTCCCTAACCCCATATTAGTTAAAATACCCACACTATTATACACCCTATTGCATCCAATGGGTCATGGACTGTAGCAGTACCTGCCTGGGATCTTTTGAGGGAGGTCACTATTATCTTCATTAACCTCTACCATAGTTTCAGTTCAGTCCCTCAGTCGTGTCCAACTCTTTGCTACCCCATGAACCGCAGCACGCCAGGCCTCCCTGTCCATCACCAACTCCCAGAGTTCACTCAGACTCACGTCCATCAAGTCAGTGATGCCAGCCAGCCATCTCATCCTCTGTCGTCCCCTTCTCCTCCTGCCTCCAGTCCCTCCCAGCATCAGAGTCTTTTCCAATGAGTCAACTCCACACAAGGTGGCCAAAGTACTGGAGTTTCAGCTTTAGCCTCATTCCTTCCAAAGAAATCCCAGGGCTGATCTCCTTCAGTAGCATATTGGGCACCTAATGATCTGGGGAGTTCCTCTTTTGGTATCCTATTATTTTGCCTTTTCATACTGTTCATGGGGTTCTCAAGGCAAGAATACTGAAGCGGCTAGCCATTCCCTTCTCCAGTGGACCACATTCTGCCAGGCCTCTCCACCATGACCCGCCCGCCTTGGGTTGCCCCATAGGCGTGGCTTGGTTTCATTGAGTTAGACAAGGCTGTGATCCTAGTGTGGTAAGATTGACTAGTTTTCTGTGAGTATGGTTTCAGTGTGTCTGCCCTCTGATACCCTCTTGCAACACTTACCATCTTACTTTGGTTTCTCTTACCTTGGCATAGGGTATCTCTTCACAGCTGTTCCAGCAAAGCACAGCCGCTGCTCCTTACCTTGGATGAGGGGTATCTCCTTACCGCCACTATTCCTGACCTTCAACGTGGGATAGCTCCTCTAGGCCCTCCTGTGCTGCGCAGCCACCACTCCTTCCTGTGAAAGTGCTGCACTCAATTTGCCAGCAAATTTGGAAAACTCAGCAGTGGCCACAGGACTGGAAAAGGTCAGTTTTTATTCCAATCCCAAAGAAAGGCAATGCCAAAGAATGCTCAAACTACCACACAATTGCACTCATCTCACATGCTAGTAAAGTAATGCTCAAAATTCTCCAAGCCAGACTTCAGCAATACGTGAACCGTGAACTCCCTGATGTTCAAGCTGGATTTAGAAAAGGCAGAGGAACCAGAGATCAAATTGCCATCATCCGCTGGATCATGGGAAAAGCAAGAGAGTTCCAGAAAAACATCTATTTCTGCTTTATTGACTATGCCAAAGCCTTTGACTGTGTGGATCACAATAAACTGTGGAAAATTCTGAAAGAGATGGGAATACCAGACTACCTAACCTGCCCCTTGAGAAATCTGTATGCCGGCCAGAAAGCAACAGTTAGAACTGGACATGGAACAACAGACTGGTTCCAAATAGGAAAAGGAGTATCTCAAGGCTGTATACTGTTACCTGGCTTATTTAACTTCTATGCAGAGTACATCATGAGAAACGCTGGACTGGAAGAAACACAAGCTGGAATCAAGGTTGCCGGGAGAAATATCAATAACCTCAGGTATGCAGATGACACCACCCTTATGGCAGGAAGTGAAGAGGAGCTAAAAAGCCTCTTGATGAAAGTGAAAGAGGAGAGTGAAAAAGTTGGCTTAAAGCTCAACATTCAGAAAACGAAGATCATGGCATCTGGTCCCATCACTTCATGGGAAATAGATGGGGAGACAGTGGAAACAATGTCAGACTTTATTTTTTTGGGCTCCAAAATCACTGCAGATGGTGACTGCAGCCATGAAATTAAAAGATGCTTACTCCTTGGAAGAAAAGATGACCAACCTAGACAGCATATTCAAAAGCAGAGACATTACTTTGCCGACCAAGGTCCATCTAGTCAAGGCTATGGTTTTTCCTGTGGTCATGTATGGATGTGAGAGTTGGACTGTGAAGAAGGCTGAGAGCCGAAGAATTGATGCTTTTGAACTGTGGTGTTGGAGAAGACTCTTGAGAGTCCCTTGGGCTGCAAGGAGATCCAACCAGTCCATTCTGAAGGAGATCAGCCCTGGGATTTCTTTGGAAGGAATGATGCTAAAGCTGAAGTTCCAATACTTTGGCCACCTCATGAGAAGAGTTGACTCATTGGAAAAGACTCTGATGCTGGGAGGGATTGGGGGCAGGAGGAAAAGGGGACAACAGAGGATGAGATGGCTGGATGGCATCACGGACTCGATGGACGCGAGTCTGAGTGAACTCCAGGAGTTGGTGATGGACAGGGAGGCCTGGCGTGCTGCGATTCATGGGGTTGCAAAGAGTTGGACACTACTGAGCGACTGAACTGAACTGAACTGAACTGATCTCCTTCAGAATGGACTGGTTGGATCTCCTTGCAGTCCAAGGGACTCTTTGGCCCCAGGTAAATAGCAAGAAGGGAACACAGCTTCACCCATCAACACTTTTTTTGGTTTTTGTTTTGATGAACCCACTTTTTTTTTCTGTTTATTTAAATGAATCCATTTGTTTTTGTTTGTTTAAATGAATCCACTCTTTTTTTGTTTTAACGATTAGCACATTCTTATGGAGGCCCCACATGTATGTAGTATGTAATTAAATTTTATTTTCTCTTGTTGACTTGTCTTATGTCAGTGTGATTCTTAGACCAGCTAGAGGAACCTAGAAAGAGTAGAGGGAAACTTTTTCCTTCCCCAACATGGCATCATGCACTTCCTTCTGGTGGGCATGATAATGCCTCGTTCATTTTGCTGCTGCTTTTCCGTATTCTGGAAAACACAGCAGGTCCCCAAGGCATAAGCGATGTCCAACCCCATTACGAGGAAAGGTATTGGCTCTGTAGGGGAGGAAAAACTCTCTACCTCTCCCTTCCTAGGTTCTCCAGCTGGGGCCCTGCAAAATAGACTGATAAGAAAGATAGACTAAGAAGAGAAACTTGAGAGTTTCCTTGTAGCCCAATGGTTAAAACTCCACACAGCCAGTGCAAGGGGTCCAGGTTCAATTCCTAGTCAGGGAACTAGATCCTGCATGCTGCAACTAAGGCCCGGTGCAGTCAAAGAAAAACAGAGAGAAAAAACTCAAATAGAGTTTGTTAATGTGGGTAGCACATATAGACCTAGGGAAACTCAGGGATGTGGGCATTTAACAAAACAATAAATTTCTAGAGAAGTGACCAGACTCAGAAAATGATGTTCAGGATTTAAAGGTAGCAAACTTTGGAAGGTAAATATGTGGGGAGAACTCATGGGAAAGAAGAGTTGTTTTAATTGGCTCATTACCTAGATTGCTGTCCTGCTATTTCAAGGGCTCGGAAGAGACTCAGATCCATCCTCCTCTTCCTGGTACAGGACAAGGAAAAAGCTTTACAAATGGGAGTTTATATGCTTTTAGGCAGATGAGGGAGGTGTTTGGCTCCTGCTGTTTCTCAGTTGTCTTTAGCTCAAAATAATCTTTATGGCCACATGGCGTATTTTTGGGGTGGCCTGTTCTGACCCTTACACCCCTTAATAATCTCAAATCTTGACTGATGGCCAAATACGCTGCCTACATTTGAGGACAATCACGGTGATGCACAATTTATGTACCGATAGTACAGTAGAGTTTAAGACACCCTGGAAAGAGGTGGGGCAGACTGTCACCTTGTTCCAGAATTTTTAGGGAAAGCCTACCTAATGTAACAGGTTCTATGTCCTTGACTCTGTCAAAGAGTTAGATTTCTTTCTGCAAGCCTTTTAGTGAGTTGCACTGAATGCCTGTGATGTGCATCGAATTCTGGTTTAATGCTTTTATTCAATAATAATAATATATATTTTCCTTTCTGCTTCTGTGGAGCAGTTTTTTGGGGTGGGAAAGAATTTTGCAATTGTATTTCTCTCTCACTGGTCAAGAACAAGCCTCAGCACACCTGGCCCAGAGCACCTCCAAGTGGTTGCAGACAGCCCCCTGACCCAGTGAGTGCTCTTCTCCTTGCCAAACCTAAAGCACTAGGGTGCTCTGGAAAAGACCAAGGCCCTGTGGGAGCCCAGGCCAATTATCACTGATCAAAATTTCTGGGGTAAAGCTTCCCTGATGTCTAGGTGGTAAAGAATCACCTGCCAATGTAGGAGACACTGGTTCAACCCCTGTAGATCAGTAAGATCTACATGCTACAGGCCAACTAAGCCTGTGCACCACAACTACTGAGCCTGTGCTCTAGGGCCTGGGAACTGCAACTACTACGCTCACTGAACTACTGAAGCTGCAACTACTGAACCTGTACATTAGGAGCCTATACTCTGCAGCAAGAGAAGCCACTGCGATGAGAAGCTCCTGTACCGCAACTTGAGAAAAGCCCGATCGGCAACAAAGACCCAGCACAGCCAAAAATAAACAAGGTAATAAAAAATTTAGAAAGTAAAAATTCTGGACTAGAGCTGGGAAATCAGTTGTTGTTGTTGTTCAGTCACTAAGTCATCTCCAATTCTTTGAGACCGCATGGACTACAGCACACCAGGCTCCCCTCTCCTTCACTATCTTGAGAAGTTTGCTCAGATTCATGTCCATTGAGTCAGTGACGCTATCTAACAAATCTCATCCTCTGCCACCTGCTTCTTTTGCCTTCAATCTTTCCCAGAATCAGGGTCTTTTCCAATGAGTTGGTTCTTTGCATCTGGTGACCAAGGTATTGGATCTTCAGCATTAGTCCTTCCAGTGAATACTCAGGGTTGATTTCCTTTAGGATTGACCAATTTGATCTTGCTGTCCAAGGGACTCTCAAGAGTCTTCTCTAGCACCACAGTTCAAAAGTATCAATTCTTCAGTGCTCAGCGTTTTTTCTGGTCCAACTCTCAAATATGTACATAACTACTAGTAAAACCATAGCTTTTACTAGATGGACCTTTGTATCTGCTTGTTAATATGTTGTCTATTCTTGTCAGAGCTTTTCTTCTTTTGATTTCATGCCTGCAGTCACCATCCACAATGATTTTGGAGCCCAAGGAAATAAAGTTTGTTACTGATTCCACTTTTCCCTACTATTTAATTCCAGAAAAACATCTCCCTGGCTTCATTGACTATGCTAAAGCCTTTGATTGTTTGGATCACAAGAAACTAGAAAATTCTTAAAGACATAGGAATACCAGATCAACTTATCTGCCTCCTGAGAAACCTGTATGCAGGTAAAAAAAAAAAAAAAAAGCAACAGTTAGAACTGGCCATGGAACAATAAACTGGTTCAAAATTGGGAAAGAGTATGTCAAGGCAATATATTGTCACCTTGATTATTTAACTTATATACAGAATACAACATGTAAAATGCCAGGCTGGATGAAGCTTAAGCTGGAATCAAGATTGCCAGGAGAAATATTAATAACTTCAGATATGCAGATGACATCACCCTTATGGCAGAAAGTGAAGAGGAACAGAATAGCCTCTTGGTGAAAGTGAAAAAAGAGAGTAAAAAAAGTTGGCTTAAAGCTCAACATTCAAAAAACTAAGATCATAGCATTCAATCCCATCACTTCACGGCAAATAGATGGGGGAAAAAATGGCATCAGTGATATTAAATGCAACACTTTAACAGCATTGTCTTTTAGGATTGCAAATAGCTCAGCTGGAATTGCATCACCTCCACTAGGTTTGCTCGTAGAGATGCTTCCTAAGGCCCACTTGACTTGACACTCTAGGACGTCTGGCCCTAGGTGAGTGATCACACCATCATGCTTATCTGAGTCATTAAACCCTTTTTAGTACAGTTCTTCTGTGTTCTTGTCACCTTTTCTTAATCTCTTTTGCTTTTGTTAGGTCCTTACTGTTTTTGTCCTTTATCATGCCCATCCTTGCATGAAGTCTTGATAGCTCCAATTTTCTTGAAGAGATCTCTAGTCTTTTCCATTCTATTGTTTTCCTCTATGTTTTTGCATTGTGCATTTAAGAAAGCCATCTTATCTCCCCTTGCTATTTAGAAATATTACTACATTTAGAAAATGAATGAATGAATCATTAAAATATAGACATAGTGACTTCCAAGCATTTATGCACTGATTTGCCTTGATATTATTTTGAATTTATTAATAACATGCTTTGAAAGATGAGAACTTTGTCTACTTACCTACATTAAAAAAATATATAAGCTGCCATTGGAATCTGTCCAAATAACTCTTC
Organism: Ovis canadensis; assembly: GCF_042477335.2. Taxonomy (NCBI): domain Eukaryota; kingdom Metazoa; phylum Chordata; class Mammalia; order Artiodactyla; family Bovidae; genus Ovis; species Ovis canadensis. Next base: position 23,274,347 of record NC_091246.1, read on the forward strand.
TATCCTACTTTTTCATTTCTAATTAATTTTATTTTTGGTTGTGCTGGGGCTTCATTGCTGCATGTGGGCTTCTCGAGTGGAAGCCAACTAGAGAAACTAGAGGGGGCTTATCTCTAGCTGCCATGCTTGGTCTTCTCATTTCAGCAGCTTCGCTTACTGCAGAGCGTGGGCTCTAGAGTGCATGGGATTCAGTAGTTGCAGCTCCCAGGCTCTAGGGCACAGGCTCAGTAGTTCTGGCATAGGGGCTTAGCTGCCAGGAGGCATGGAATTTTCCTGGACCAGCGATGGAACCCATGTCCCTTGCACTGGCAGGTGAATTCTTAACCACCGAGTCACCAGGGGAGTCCTCTTCTATCCTACTTTGTGCCTTTGTTGGCTTGACAGCCAGACATGAGAACCAGGTAATGTCAAATTTTTTCTACCAAAAATGAATTGTCCTTTGGTTCAGTTAAAATTTTAAACGAGTAACTCATACATGCGTCATGTGCTTTCCTTTCCTGACTGTGCAGTGGGCTCTCTGGCTTCCACACTGTCTACGGAAGCTGAAATGAAAAGACATTCAAAGCTCAGTGTTTGAACAGTCTAGGATTAAAAAAGCTTTACAAGTAAGTATTAATGTAGCTTTATATTAAAACCAAAATGAGACCCCAAAAGAGGGAGACCTTTTGTTAAATGGTATGAAAATAATATGTGATCAAGGATCCCTGTAGTAATAACTTTGTAGCAATTGTTCTAGACCTAAAGGCAAGCTAAAGAATGCAGCATTTTTCACGCCATGTATACATGGGATTGCTGTTTGACTGGCATTCCATTTTGCTCATATTAAACTAGTTAAACTAGAATGTGAATTTTATTGTTCTTGAGCTTGTTTCCTGAGATAGCACGTAACATGTGTATGAAGTAACAGGTGAGATGGTTAAAAGTAAGAATGTGACTGAGTAGAGCTAGTGGATCTCCCAGGGGCTGCTGCTGGTCCGTGATCCCCTCATTCAATAAACATGAAGGTCCTAGAGGACTGACCATTCACAGATCACAAAGGGAGGGATTCTCCTTTCGGTAAGAGTGGAGTAAGGGGGACAGAAATTATCTTCTACCTTACCCAAATGAGAAACAGACCAAATATAGGAAAAAGCTATGGATTACTGCCTTGTTGGTTTGCTATCCATGGAGCATAATGGGGGTCCCAGATGTAGCTCCGTAGTGGCAAGACCCCTGGGTTAAGGAGACACAGCTCAGAGATGGAGGTGGCCAAGGCAGCCACGCTTCACAGGTGAGAGTGTCCAAAAGAAGAGATCTCCACAGAGCACTCCCCAAATCTCTCTGCAAACATGTGAAAGAGTTCTGAAAAATGTAAGTATGTGAAGAGAAGGCCAGAGAAACATCACCAGAGAGGATCAGGGGAACAATCCCCACTCACACAGTCCAGGAATAATTCATGTTCCACCAGCCAGACTGGGAAGATTCCCAATAAACAGAGTATTGAAAAAAGTAGTCAATACTGTATTGTCTTAGGAGTAGGGACAAATTAGCCTTAGGGTAAAAATCAAGTCTCAGAAATATCAAACTATTTCCAAGTACTTACAGTACATATCAGAATAAAGGCTAGTAACATTTAAAGGAATGATAAAAAAATTCCTACAGTCAAGAATATATTTAACATATCTATCATACAATTAAAAATTTACCAAATAGGCAAAGATCTAGGAAACTATAACTCATGATTAGTAGAAAAATAAATTGATACAGTTCCAGAAATGTCACCAATGATGGAATTAGTAGAAAAGAATGTTAAAATAGCTACTATTAATGTTTTTCAAATGTTCAAGAGAGCAGAGAAAATTATATGTATAGAAGAGTTATTGGAACATATGAAGAAAAAATAGACCCATATAATAGAAAGAGCCTCAAGAAATGAAATACATGATGCCTGAGATGAGGAGACATATGTATTACTATGGCTGATTCATGTTGAGATTTGACAGAAAACAACAAAATTCTGTAAAGCAATTATCCTTCAATTAAAAAATAAACAATTTTTTTAAATAAGAAAATTACAGTGGATGGAATTAATAGCATTTTAGACAATGTCCAAGAAAAGATAAGTGAACTTGAAGACCTCGTAGCAGAAATCATCTGAAATGAAAGACTATCAGTGAACTGTGAGACAACATAAATGACAGTAGTTTTGGAACTTGAGTCCTAGGGAGGGGATTTGATGAAAATCATAAAACTACAGCTTAAACAAACGAATAAGAACAAAAATAAAACTCAACAACCCCAAATAGAAGGATCATGAAGAAAATTACTCCAAGTTATATCATAATAAAACTGCTTCAAGTGATTGAGGAAGAAAAATCTCCCAGGCATCTGGAAAACAAAGGGCACATTAACAACAGAGAGATGAGGATGGTGGGGGCGGAGGGGGGTGGAGGAGGTGGGGGTGGGGGTGGGGGGTGTGTGGCCAGTGAACCTAGGATCCTCTGCCTGTAATGTTTGTATGTCCCTCATTTGTCCTCCTGGGCCCAGATCACAGGCCAGCTCCTGTGAGAGACAGGAAGGGACACTGCAACTCTTGATTTTTAGGGTCTGTTTTACTGATGTGGCAGGTGAGGGAAGATACCCCTCTCCCCTCACTATGTATCTGTCTCTCCGAACTGTCTTTGTGTTTAGAAGGGGTAGAGCAATAAAGACTTGCCCTAGCTGGATCTATGAAACACACTGACAACAGACACAGTAACCAGAACAAAAAGTATGTAAATTAATTTATTATTAAAAACAATTTATTTATTTGGCTGTGCCAGGTCCTAGTTGCAGTACTCAGGGTCTTTGATTTTCATAAGGTATGCAAGATTTTTAGGTCCAGCATGCCAGTTCTTAGTTGTATCATGTATCTGTTTCCCTGACCCAAGATCAAACCTGGGCTCCCTACATTGGGAACATAGAGTCTTAGCCACTAGGGCACCAGGGAAGTCCCCCAGATAATTTATTTTTAACATCACAAGATTGGAGGAGTCTCAGGGAGAAAAAAGTGAATACCCAAAATGGTGATGAGATTTGAGATCTTATATACTATCTTCATATGGGAAGGGAAGAAGGGAGATGAACGTTTTAGGGGAGAGTAAATTATTTTAAAACAACAACAAATACAAGAAAAAAAAAGATTCAAACAGATGGAAGTCATGGTCATTTGTCTGAGTGTGGTGGTGACTTCCAGTCTTTTCTCCTATGATAAAAATTAATCTTCCCTGCTGGGTGAAAAACTCCTGGGAAGGAAGTAATGGCAATTGAGTTCTTTTCAGAGGATTTGTCTTCAGGCAGATAAGCACTTGCTTTGTTCAAGTGCCTTCGGATCAAAATAATCAATATACCAAAGAAGCATATTTTGGGGTGGTGTTCCTGAATTCCTTCAAAGGACCTGGGAATTTGTGGGTACAGAGTTAGACAGACTCCAAGTAACATCACTTAAACATCTAAAGAGTCACAAAAGACAAAGATTAAAAAAAAAAAAAAACTCGAAAGGATGTTAAAAACCATATTAAGGGGGAGGCTGCCAATCTTAAGATAGGAGAATTACATAATGTACAACTTGACTGATCAAAACATGGGCTGGAAGAGCCTTTGGCACAGAAATATGTCCCTCATTTTGAGAAGGATCATCTGGAGTTTCTGGAGCTGAGAGAATAATCTTGCTTGGGATGGTTCCTTCATGCCATTCAGGTGGGATCACATTCTTGTGTCTTTACAGTGTCAATGTGTCTTAGTCCAGAGGCTTCCCTGGTGGCTCAGCTGTAAAGAATCTGTCTGCAATGCAGGAGACCCCGGCTTAACCCCTGGGTCAGGAAGGTCCCCTGGAGAAGGGAATGGCTACCCAATCCAATATTCTTCCCTGGAGAATTCCATGGACAGAGGAGCCTAGTGGGCTACAGTCCATGGACTTGCCAAGAGTCTAACACAGCTGAGGAAGATTTAAAAATACTAGTATTTAAAATACTATATATAAAATAGATAAATAATAAGGACGTACTATTTAGCACAGGGAATTCTACTCAATACTCTGTAATAACCCATACAGGAAAAGAATCTAATAAAGAGTGGATATATGTATATAAATAACTGACTCATTCTGCTGTACAGTAGAAAACATACCATTGTAAATCAACTATATGCTAATAAAAATCAATTTTAAAAAGTGCTAAAAGTATGTGTAGACCTGATTCATAAATCAAGAATATACTGTTAATATTTTTGTGCATACTTAGTATTTTATGTATTTTTGAAGTTTAGGAGATTTAGGGCCCAACAATCTTGCAATTTCAGTTTAAAATGTGTAATTAAATAACTGATTAGACTATTTTTAATTTTCAAAGAAACTCCTAAACTTTGTAAACAATATTACCATGTAAAAGAACTTATAATTTATGAATCTATGAAGATTGATGACTACTTGGGAAAATTTCATTAATTAATCAAACAACTAAAGAACTTATAAAGGAAATCAAATTTTTGCTTTTCTTAAATTGATGAATAATTGATGGAAATCAAGTATATTGTTAAATGCTTAAGGAGACTTAGGTTATATAAAAGTATATCATTAAAGTTTATTTAAAGATTGGCTAGATTTTGGAATAAAATAATATGAATTATGTTTGCTTAAAGAAGAACTAGGTTTCTACAACTTTAGGATTCACTAATATTAAATTTGTAACTTTGATAAACCAAGTCAGTTCAGTCAGTTCAGTTGCTCAGTCATGTCCAATTCTTTGCAACTCCATGGACTGCAGCATGCCAGCCTTCCCTGGCCATCACCAACTCCTGGAGCTTGCTCAAACTCATGTCCATCAAGTCAGTGATGCCATCCAACCATCTCGTCCTCCATCGTCCCTTCTCATCCTGCCTTCAATCTTTCCCAGCATCAGGGTCTTTTCCAATGACTCAGTTCTTTGCATCAGGTGATGCCATCCAACCATCTCATCCTCTATCGTCCCTTCTCGTCCTGCCTTCAATCTTTCCCAGCATCAGGGTCTTTCCCAATGACTCAGTTCTTTGCATCAGGTGGCCAAAGTATTGGAGTTTCAGCTTCAGCATCAGTTCTTCCAATGAATATTCAGGACTGATTTCATTTAGGATTGACTGGTTTTATCTCCTTGTAGTCCAAGAGTCTTCTCCAACACCACAGTTCAAAACCATTAGTTCTTCGGTCCTCAGCTTTCTTTATGGTCCAATTCTCACATCCATTCATGACTACTGGAAAAACCAAAGCTTTGACTAGGCGGACATTTGTCAGCAAAGTAATGCCTCTCCTTTTTAATATGCTGACTAGGTTTGTCATAGCTTTTCTTCCAATTTCATTGCTGCAGCCACCAGCTACAGTGATTTTGGAGCCCAAGAAAATAAATTCTGTCACTGTTTCCATTGTTTCCCCATCTTTGCCATGAAGTGATGGAACCAGATGCCATGATCTTAGTTTTCTGAATGTTGAGTTTTAAGCCAGCTTTTTCACTCTCTTCTTTCTCTTTCATCAAGAGGCTCTTTAGTTCCTCTTCATTTTCTTCCATAAGGGTGGTGTCATCTGCATATCTGAGGTATTAATATTTCTCCTGGCAATCTTGATTCCAGCTTGAGCTTCAACCAGCCTGGCATTTCTCATGATGTACGCTATATAAAAGTTAAATAAGCAGGGTGACATTATACAGCCTTGAAGTATGCCTTTCCCAATTTTGAACCAGTCCATTGTTCCATGTCCAGTTTTAACTGTTGCTTCTTGACCTGCATACAGATTTCTCAGGAGGCAGATCAGGTAGTCTAGTACTCTTATCTCTTTAAGAATTTTACAGTTTGTTGTGATCCACACAGTCAAAGGCTTCAGCATAGTCAATGAAGCAGAAGTGTTTCTGGAATTCTCTTGCTTTCTCTATGATCCAATGAATGGTGTTAATTTGATCTCTGATTCCTCTGCCTTTTCTAAATCCAGCTTGAACATCTGGAAGTTCTTGGTTCATGTGCTGTTGAAGCCTAGCTTCGAGAATTTTGAGCATTACTTTGCTAATGTATGAGATGAGTGCAATTGTGCAGTAGTTTGAGCATACTTCGGCATTGCCCTTCTTTGGGATTGGAATGAAAACTGACCTTTTCCAGTCTTGTGGCCACTGCTGAGTTTTCCAAATTTGTTGGCATATTGAGTGCAGCACTTTCACAGCATCATCTTTCAGGATTTGAAACAGCTCAACTGGAATTCCATCACCTCCACCAGCTTTGTTTGTAGTGATGCTTTCTAAGGCCCACTTGACTTTGCATTCCAGGATATCTGGCTCAGGTAAGTGGTCACAACATCGTGGTTATCTAGGTCATTAAGATATTTTCTGTATAGTTCTTTTGTGTATTCTTGCCACCTCTTCTTAATATCTTCTGCTTCTGCTAGGTTTATACCCCTTCTGTCCTTTATTGTGTCCATCTTTGCATGAAATGTTCCTTTGGTATCTCTAGTTTTCTTGAAGAGATCTCTAGTTTTTCCCATTCTATTGTTTTCCTCTATTCCTCTGCACTGATCACTGAGGAAGGCTTTTTTATCTCACAGTGCTATTCTTTGGAACTTTGCATTCCAATGGGTATATCTTTCTTTCTCTTCTTTGCCTTTCACTTCTCTTCTTTCCTCAGCTATTTGTAAGGCCTCCTCAGACAACCATTTGGCCTTTTTGGTTTTGATCACAACCTCCTGTACAATGTGCTGGTTTTCTCCTGGCCACAGGCAACACCTCCTAGATGTTTGTTATCTGCTAGGATGCTGAAACAATGGAAACAGTGACAGACTTTATTTTCTTGGGTTCCAAAATCACTGTGGATGGTGACTGCAGCCATGAAATAAAAAGACACATGACAAGCCTAGACAGCATATAAAATAGCAGAGATGTGTTTGAAGATGTAGGATCTATCAGTGCCAGCTCCCCTGGGGTCCCTGCTATCTGTCCCTTCCCCAGATGGAGTCATGAGAACAGGGCCCAACATTTAGGAAACCCCAACACAGGTCGGTTCCCGTGACTGCTCTGGGGTCAAAATCCCCTGATTTTCTGAAAGAGAGGATGAAGGGCCTAGGGCATCTCAGTGCACCTGAGCCTTGATGCAGAGCACATCTGGGGCCAGGGGCAGGGACAGATGGCCATTCTCACTGTCCACCGTATGCAGGGGCCATGGACATTCGTGGACATTCGTGGCCAACCTTTAAACTTTCAACATATTAAGTTCAGAGAGATTAAAAAAGTGAGTGAACCCACCCCAGGGGAGGGAGAGACGGCAGGGATCCCAGGGGAGTTGAAGCTGACAGATCCTACATCTTCAAGGCCAAGGAGATAGGGGTCATGAGCTTTTCCAAGGTGTGTGTGTGTGGGGGGGTAGTCGCCCTCCCCCTCCACCACCTGGGGAACAATGACTGTCACCTCCAGTGGACATGGCTGTACTTCACACACGATTCTAATATTACTAACCTCCACCCATAGTTCTTTAGGCACTCTATTATATCTAGTCCCTTAAATCTATTTCTCACTTCCACTGTATAATCATAAGGGATTTGATTTAGGCCATACATGAATGGTCTAGTGGTTTTCCCTACTTTCTTCAATTTACATCTGAATTTGGCAGTAAGGAGTTCATGATCTGAGCCACAGTCAGCTCCCAGTCTTGTTTTTGCTGACTGTATAGAGCTTCTCCATCTTTGGCTGCAAAGAATATGATCAATCTGATCTTGGTGTTGACCATCTGGTGATGTCCATGTGTAGCGTCTTCTCTTCTGTTGTTGGAAGATGGTGTTTGCTATGACCAGTGCATTCTTTGGGCAAAACTGTCAGCCTTTGCCCTGCTTCATTGTGTACTCCAAGGCCAAACTTGCCTATTACTCCAGGTATCTCTTGACTTCTTACTGTTGTATTCCAGTCCACTATGATGAAAAGGACATCTTTTTTTGGAGTTCGTTTTAGATGGTCTCGTAGGTCTTCATAGAACTGCTCAACTTCAGCTTCTTTGGTGTTAGTGGTTGGGACTTAAACTTGGAGTACTGTGATATTGAATGGTTTGCCTTGGAAACCAACAGAGATATTTCTGTCATTTTTGAGACTGCACCTAAATACTGCATTTCAGACTGTTTTTGTTAACTATGAGGGTTACTCCATTTCTTCTAAGGTATTCTTGCCCACAGTAGTAGATATAATGGTCATCTGAATTAAATTCACCCCTTCCTGTCCATTTTAATTCACTGACTCCTAAAATGTTGATGTTCACTCTTGCCATCTCCTGTTTGACCACTTCCAATTTACCTTGATTCATGGATCTAACATTCCAGGTTCCTATGTAATACTTCTCTTTAAAGCTTCGGACTTTGCTTCCATTACCAGTCACATCCACAGCTGGGTGTTGTTTTTGCTTTGGCTCCATCTCTTCATTCTTTCTGGAGTTATTTCTCCACTGATCTCCAGTAGCATATTGGGCTCCTACCGACCTGGGGAGTGCATCTTTCAGGGTCATATCTTTTTGCCTTTTCGTACTGATAAAGCAAATATTGACTTAAAAAACAAAGTTTGCTCCACAAAGTAGGTGAAATGTGTATGAAGAGCTATTCTCAAGGATATCTGAAAGGGGCTTTGAAAAGAAAGAACTTTCCCAATAAGAGAGGGGCTCTGTAGGTCAATAAGTACTTTCCCTGAACAGTAAAGGGGCAGGTGGAGCTCATTTTATACATTTCAGGCATTCTTTGTATCTTTTACAACATGTATGCATCAACTTTCTGATAAGAAAGTGTTTTAACTAGAAAAACAATTCTTTATCTTTCCTTTGTGCCCAAGGATTACCTATCACTCATGTTGACTTACAAAGATCACACACAATGTGAGATCCGTGAGTTGAGTATATTCAGGATCTTACTGAAGATTATAGCCTGGGAGACAGTCTCTCAGCTCAGAGAAACTGTTCTGAAGCAGTAGGGGAGAAGCCAGGGTATATATGAAGTTTTTGCTGGAAAACAAAACCAAGCAAAAAATGAATAATCATGGAGTTAACACCAGATTACTGCTAATCCTAAAGAATAAACATCTTAAGTTAATGATTTTAGTGCTTTTCTGTATATAAAAAGAAGCAAGAATCTGGGATCATTGAAAGTTTTCCTTAGATATGCATCTTAGCTATTAAGGGATGGGTACCCAAAGCACAGACTGCTTCTGGTTTTTCTCCATTCTGAATTCCCCTCAGGTGCACTGTCATTGAGCAGCTGCAGTGACTAATGGCTTGATCTTTGTAGAACTGGAAGAGCAGGTAACATTTTATTTTCTTTACACTCAGAAGTCTAACATCATTTGCAGTGATGGAGGAGGGGTTCTGGAGCCTGCTGAGGAGCCTGCTCACTGCTTGGAACACAAGAGGTGAACAAAGGTAATAATGGAATGATTTGTCGGTTACTACTCCAAGAAGAGCTTCCAGGGGTCAGTTGACATTTTTCCTTGAGAACCAGAAATCATCTCTCCTGGAATTAAAAATTCTTCACCTCCTATTAGCACAAGCAGGTCGATTCTTTACTGTCTGAGCCTTCAGGGAAGCCCACCTATTATCTCAGCATTATCTTTAACACAGAGTCACTGCAAGTATTCTAGCTGAGTGAACTTATTCTGAATTTAATTGACATCCAAGGCAGAGAAGCAAAAGCTATGCTTTGCCAATTTTTTATATATAGATTAGCAGTAGTAAATATGGACACACATTAGGAGCACATTCACTCATGGGGTACTTGTGCAAAAGGTTTTCAACTTTGAGATCAAACATGTTTGGCATTCATGTATTTAGAACATCCCAACTATCCTGCTTCCCAGGAGAGTTGATTGTGAAAAGACTGGAGATAACAAAATTATTGGCTTTTGATTTATAAAGTAGGATTCTGAGGTCTCAAGGCAGAGATTCTAGTTTGAGTCAAAAAACTTGAAAAGTATACAAACTGGTTTTGAGACTCAAATGCCAAATCACTAGGGACTCACAGATTTGGGGGATAACAAAAGAATAGATGAAACCAGCTTTTCCCCATCCTCCTGAAATGCAGACACCCTTTTCCTTCCAGAAAGCTGATGTTGCTTTGAAAGATAGAGGGCACTGGGGTCAGGGCTTGGGAGAGATTATTCCTGGTGGGAGCCTCTCTGCCTCTAGGCTGTCAAGGCCTGGAAGCTAAAGTTTTAGCTACTTTCTCCATTGGTGTTGGTTTCCTCTTGGCCATAGGCAGCACCTCCTGGATTATTATCTGCTAGGATGCAGAAACAATGGAAACAGTGGCAGACTTTATTTTCTTGGGTTCCAAAATTGCTGTGGATGGTGACTGCAGCCATGAAATTAAAAGATGCAATGAGAAACATAGACAGTGTATAAAAAAGCAAAGACATTACTTTACTGGCAAAGGTCTGTGTAGTCAAAGCTATGTTTTCTCCAGTAGTCATGTATGGATATGAGAGGTGGACAATAAGAAAGGGTGAGCACCGAAGAATTGACGCCTTCAACTGTGGTGCTGGGGAAGACGCTTGAGAGTCCCTTGGACTACAAGGAGATCAAACCAGTCAATCTTAAAGGAAATCATCCCTGAACATTCATTGGTTAGACTGATGCTGAAGCTGAAGCTCCAATACTTTGGCCACCTGATGGGAAGAGATGACTCATTGGAAAAGACCTTGATGCTGGGAAAGACTGAAGGCAGGAGTGAAGAGGAAAAGTTAAAATTTTACATAACCTCTGCTCCTTCTACCTCGGTAACTCAGCTTGCTCCTTACAAAGTCTGGATCATGTAGGTCACATAGTCTCAGAAAGTGGGGACTCACAATACTAGGAACTGGAGCTTATCTCCCTCACCCTTGTCCTGCTCTTTGTAATTGCCCAGCCCCTGCAAACCCACTTAATCATGCCTGTCTGTGTATAAAAACTCTGCAACCCCTTTGTTCAGGGCTCAGAGTTTAGAGTGTTAACTCCTCTGGGCCCACTGGCATAATAAACCTGAGTTCTCCAACTCTCCGAGTGTGGTGCTTGGTTTCTCGAGTACTGGTTTCTGCAACATTTCTGGAGGCCCCAGAGAGATTCCAACCATGCTGGCCCCTTGAGCCACCAGACTGGTGGCTTGGCTGGGCTGGAGTGAAGGAACCCAGAGAGGAATGAGGAGGTGTGCCACCTGATGGTATTCTGGGTTCTCTTTCGGACCAGTGTTCTGACTCTCCGAATGGCCGAGCCCCATCCATACACATTGGAGGATCGGACCATCTCACCAGGAATGGCCACAGGATCAGGTAAGGCCCCGGGGCCAGTCCCAAGTTAGGTCCTATCCCAACGGGTAGAAGAGGAGACTGATCATCTTCTTGGAGTTCCCAGGAAGGGAGCATCAGATAGGGAGGCATTGTGACTGATAGCTTCCTTGGCACTCTCAGGACAGGAGCAACAGTTAAGGAAAACTGGGGACTTGGAAGAAGGGAGGCATCCTGATAGCCTCTGAGTGATGGTGAGTGTGTGATTGCTGATTGAATGGAGTGAGAGAAATTTTTCTTCTGGAAACTGCAAAACCAATTCTTTTTGCATATGCCATTAAAAACATCTAGCTTGTTAAAAGGCCTGCCTAGGGAAAAGCTTGATGTTAACCTTTTCCATGTCCTTGAAATACACAGCCCACTTTGCCTGAGACCTCAGCCTAGGGCAAATTAGAAGTCCAAGCAAGGAAAAAACAAGGGGGTCAAAGAGATATTTTAAATCTCAAACAGAAAACTATAAGATCTCTGTCTGTCTGTCTGTCTGGATTTATGTATGTCTCAGGGTATGCCTTTTTTTTCTGATGATATAGTTAAAGTTAAATGAGTTCTAATTTAATGGGCCTAAAAATGTAAGCTCTTACAAAGGAAACAATTCTAAATACAAGAAAAGTTAACCTAAATAAATTTCAGATGTGTGAACTGGGAAATATTCAATATTAAATATCTAGTATTAAGGTTTGTTTGCTAATCTAATAAGGAAAATAGGATGTATGTTTTTAATAAAAAAGGTATAAAAAATAAAATTACATTTTATGAAGGGAAAAGAAAGTAGGTCTTACTTACAGGTGGCTGTTACAAAAAGTGATTAGAAGGTAGGTGGAAAGTGAACCCTGAAAAAAAAGTTTTGCGTATGGTTAGGAGTGACTAAGTTTAAAATATGTTTAATTAAGTTTACCTAAATGAGTTTAAAGTAAGCTGGTGTAAAAACGTGAATTTGGCCTTTCTCTCTGTTAAGAGGACATATTTTCTTCAGATGCTGAACTACTTTTAATAGTAGATTTAAGTTTCTTTACATCTTAATTGATCTGTTCTATACTTACCTTTGAAATCTTTTGTTAACTTTGGCTAAGTGAATAACTCTTATGTTATAAACCCTTTTGACATTTATTGACAAAACTTCCTAAATAACTTGACTTCTAGCTAACTTTGGGATGCTTCAGAGGGACCATGAGACATTCCAAAGAGCTATTAAGCTACCTTGGTTCACTGGACATGTTAAATTACATGAGAAGTACTTTTAAAGGGGTGATAAATCTTTTCAGGTTATACTGTATGGTTGACGTTACTAATATAGATATCCTAAAATTATGTAAAATTCATATAGATGTGATATGCCTTGATAAAATATGGTTAATTATAATTCTAGTTATCATATTAAAGTGTTACATATCACAACAATGACCAAGTTTCTTTGTCAATTGCAATAGAATCAGATTTTAAACATGCCTTCTATGGTTTTACTCTCATGCCTTTAGAAGAATACTGCTAGTTCTTCAAGATTTATGGAAAAGACTTTCTAAGATTAAACAGATAAACAGATTTTGTTATTAACAGTAAGCTGCTGAGAGGGTAACAGGCAGGAAGGCCAGGGGTCTTCAAATGGAGGAAATAGGCTGCAAGTGTCAGACATTTTTATCTCTCTTAAGCGGCAGGAAGAAACAAACTAGTGATATTTTTTTCCTTCTCTACAAATTTAAAAGAAGGTTCCTCTTAAAATACTGTGTTGCCATAATTACACCTGGTTTCACCTGAAGCTAACTATTCTCAAACCTTGAGTTAACCAATGCATTTTTCTTATGGAAATGTTTGTCTTAAGCTATGTTAATGTACTGTGCATTTACCCCAAACTCTGTCTTCAAATTGGTTCTGCCTAATGGCTCAGAACCTACTTGACAAACCAGTATGTTATACTCAGATATTGTTCCCCTAATCTATGTAAACGAAACTATTTGTATGGTAATCTGCCCTCCTACAAGATTCAAGTCAATCGTTTTATGGCCCAGGATGAATCATCTGGTGCCAAGATTATGGATGGGGGGCCTGGTGCCATTCTGAGTTTTAAGACATTCCTTTCTTTCATTAACAGACTACTAGATCAGTCCTGGGTGTTCATTGGGAGGACTGATGCTAAAGCTGAAACTCCAGTACTTTGGCCACCTCATGCAAAAAGTTGACTCATTGGAAAAGACCCTGATGCTGGGAGGGATTGGGAAGGGGAAGGGGACGACAGAAGATGAGATGGCTGGATGGCATCACTGACTTGATGGACGTGAGTCTGAGTGAACTCCGGGTGTTGGTGATGGACAGGGAGGTCTGGCGTGCTGCAATTCATGGTGTCATAAAGAGTTGGACATGACTGAGCGAGTGAACTGAGCTGAACTGAGTGACTATGAAACATCCAGCTGAAGACTAGCAGGGGAGTACTCTTTCTGCCCCCTTCTGATGCCTATGTCAGAAGCTTTCTCTATCTCCTTTGTACTTTAATAAAACTTTATTACACAAAAGCTCTGTGCAATCAAGCCTTGTCTCTGGCCTCGGATTGAATTCTTCTCCTCAGAGGCCAAGAATCCTGGTGTCTTCTCGTTCAGCAACAATCTTTTACTGGTACCAGACTGGAATTTGGTCTTTTTTCTGTTTAAAGAACAAAGTCTTCTTAGAATGCAGCTTTCAATAACAGATTATGAATTTCTTTGCTTTTAAGTGATTTATATTTGTTTTAAAAATCTTTTTGTTACTTTGGTAAAGTAAATAAACATTATTTAAGATGATGGTACATGTACATAAAGCTCATTCTGCTTCTACAAAAAATAACCCCTCAAGATTAGACTTTTGCTATCCTGATGTCCTTTTAAAACATGGCAATAGTCTGCTCCTAAATCAGGAAATTAAAAATGGGTAAACAACAGCTAAAAATCAAAGAGCCAGGGCTATGGGAAATCCAAGACGGCTGCTTGGCTTTTCCCGGCTCCCAGACAGACCTCATTTTTATTTGATGGGCTAAATCTTCCCCTGGCTACAGTGTTAATACCCTCACAGTGAGTTTTCCAAAAAAGAAAAAATTATGTTTCATTGAATATTAAGTACTAGTTCTGTTAATTAAGGTCTGTGCTTACTAAGACTCACTTCTGAGATAGTTCCTTGTTGTGTTATATTACTAAAAGATTTAATTAAGTTATTAAAAGGACACTCTAAGATTGTTTCTAAAGCTTATCTCAGTAACCAATCTTTGGATAAAGGTCAGATGCTCCATGATGTAGAACCGGGAGATTAACATTTGGCTATAATCATTTAACTGAGTCAGATGACCTGGGGTATACCAGGCTATACCCAATGAAAGTTCTTGACTTAAATTCTTGCTTGTGACCTTACTAATACCTGCTGCTGCTGCTGCTGCTAAGTCGCTTCAGTCATGTCCAACTCTATGCGACCCCACAGACGGCAGCCCACCAGGCTCCTCCGTCCCTGGGCTTCTCCAGGCAAGAACACAGGAGTGGATTGCCATTTCCTTCTCCAGTGCATGAAAGTGAAGTCGCTCAGTCATGCCCGACTTCCAGCGACCCCATGGACTGCAGCCCACCAGGCTCCTCTGTCCGTGGGACTTTCCAGGCAAGAGTACTGGTAGCTTTTTTTTTTTTTTTTTTAATGTAGCTTGCTTCAGAAGATTATTTCTTATGTTACCAAATGTGTGACTAAGCCTGTGATAAAATGCTAATATGCAGTTCCTTATGAAATCAATAATTGTAATAATGTAACACTAGATATGAGAAGGAACAAGAGGAAATATTTTTCTGGATCAAGAGGCTAGTAAGACAGGTATGGTCCAGAGACGTTTGCTACTTACAAGGCCTGGTCTAGTGACAACACTCTGAATGGCTTGTCAATGGAATCTTTGTTAGACCTGGGAAAGAGCCTTCCCAGCACCGTGGGACACACTGACCATGAAATGCCCCCAAAACATGGTCAAATATGTGGCTATGAAGGAGCCATGCTGACTGGAATGTGGCCCTTGCCAGCTGCCTCTACAAAGATTAAGTTAAGACCACTACAAGATGCTGACTTTCAACATCCCCTTGAAAGGAGTTCAGGGTGGAGACAAAAAAGTGAGGCACTCTGTGCTCTAGGAGAAACCTGGAAAAACAGGCCTTCAGATAATCAGAGGTTTTCAGGTAAAGATTTTTATAAGTCCAAATTCTTGCATCTTCTCATACTTAGAGAAAGACTAATGTCACGAACCAATGTCTGGACCAGGTTTTCCTGGCTAGCCCCACGACAGCTTTCCTACTTCTATTAATCTTTGGGCCCTATATCTTTAACTTTCTTGTTAAGTTTGTTTCTCCAAGTAGTAGTACAACAAGAATATCCCCCAGCCAACACCCAGACAATGCTGAAACAAACTGCCTTATCATTCTGTGGACTGTCATCTCCCTCTGTAAATGCATCCCGAGGTCCTCAGGCTATTCTCCCTTAGAGATCTTATAAGGGAGACCATTCCCAGTGATAGAAAACCTCAAGAGAGACCACCAACAACCAGCTCACCTGGAAATGTCCCAACACCTCCAGGCCCTGGGAAAAGTCTTCTGTCATATCGCCCGATAAACCTTAGAAAGGACATCCATTCCGTTGGGAAATTGAGTTCATCTCTATCAGCCAGGAGATGTGGTATGGGTTAAAGATTAGGGGAAAAAAAAAAAAAACCTTCAGCCAGTTTGGACAGGCCCTCACACAGTTGCCCTTGCAATCCCTACTGCTATTAGAGTTATAGGTGTCATCCCTTGGATCCACCACTCCAGAGTCAAGAAGGCAGCAACTTCCTGTGATGAGGATACCTGGAAAGCAATTTGGGATCTGAAAAACCTTCTCAAGGTCCAGTTCCAAAGACAACAGCCCTCACCCACGAAGGATGCTGAGCCCTGTTCTAGTCACTCTAGAAGCTGACAAGTCAATGCATGGCAGAAGCTTGAGGATTCTTCAGCCTTACTCCAGCCACACTCTAGCAGCTGGCTGGTCAATGCATGGTGGAAGCTTCAGGATCTGGCTATCAGAATATCGATGGATTTTCATTGTCAACTCTGGCCTCTATGCCTAATTGGTATTATTGCTGTACTCTTCATTACAGGACCAGCTAGACTCCTTGGCTGAGGTGGTTTTACAGAATAGGAGAGGGCTAGACCTACTAACAGCTGAAAAGGGAGGACTCTGCCTCTTCGTTAATGAAGAATGCTGCTTTTATGTAAACCAATCAGAAATAGTCAGGGACATACCCCAACAGCTAAGGGAACAAATCATAAAAAAGAGAGAGAAACTACCTAATTCCTGGGGTAACTGGAACAATATCTGGAGCTGGGCATCATGGCTTCTCTCTTTAACCAGTCCTCTCTTCATGTTCTTTGGGGAGCTCTTGTTTGACACTTGTATTCTCAATGCTATTATCCAGTTCATAACCTCTCGAATTGAATCTATAATATTACAAATGGTAACAGCTCCATATAGCCCCCTAAATGATGGGTAGCTCTGAACGTCCTACCAAAACATGAGATGATGCTTTCTACAATAAGTGATAGAAGCATCAAGATGGGGGAATGAAAAGGAAAAGTTAAAATTTTGCATAACCTCCTGCTCCTTCTGCCTCTGTAACTCAGCTTTCTCCTTGCAAAGTCTGGATCATGTAGGTCACATAGTCTCAGAAAGTGGGGACTCACAATACTAGGAACTGGAGCTTATCTCCCTCACCCTTGTCCTGCTCTTTCCAATTGCCCAGCCCCTCCAAATCTGCTTAATCATGCCTGTCCGTGTATAAAAACACTGCAACCCCTTTGTTCAGGGCTCAGAGCTTAGAGTGTTAACTCCTCTGGGCCCACTGGCATAATAAACCTGAGTTCTCCAACTCTCCAAGTGTGGTGTTTGGTTTCTCGAGTACTGGTTTCTTCAACAGGAGGAGAAGTGGACAACAGAGGATGAGATGGTTGGATGGCATCACCAACTCATGGACATGAGTTTTGGCAAACTCTGGGAGATGATGAAGGACAGGGAAGCCTGGCATGCTGCAGTCCATGGGGTCACAAAGAGTCACACACAACTGAGCAGCTGAACAACAGGATGCCAATGCCCATTGTATGTGTTCCAGACTTTGCTCAGTCCTCTGAATCATCCTCACACCCAGAGGAGGTGCAGAGGGACACAGCACTTACACCAAGGCTGAAGTTGGCAGAAGACTCAGTCCTGAGGGCAAATTGTGAAAACAATCACCACTCAGGGTTCACAAGCATGGTGGCTTCACAGATAAAATCGCTTCCATTTTATGCTATTTTTTTTTCTAATTTACAAAGCAAAGAAGTGAGCTTTTATGCTCTTAAGGCAAATCTGGACAAGGGAAGAGGGTTTGTACCGGGGTCCAGCACCAGCAGGATCCAGGGATACCCTCAGGATATACGGCATTGGCTAAAAGAGAGAGAGAGAGAGAGAAAAGAATGATACGGGGAGACCAAGCTTCGGTGAGCAAGGCCCATCACTTTATTTTCAGAGGGAGCTTTTATACCTTGAGTTGTACATTGAGCAAAGTGAAGAATGCAGAGTCATGCAGAGTCAGCTCAACATTCCACCAGCATTAACTTTTATCGATACCAGGTTTTTTCCTGCATACTGTTTCATAAACAAGGGTCTTATTTTTTGTACATTATCTTCTGGCCCGGAGGCCTGCTGACATTTTATGACCCCTTTTTGATAAAGGTTGGTCAGCTAGAACACTTACTTTTTCTTGAAATGTTTTTTCTTAAATTCCTTAGCCTGCATCACCCTTAAAGTATAGAGTTACATTTTTATGGAGCAAAGGTTCAGTGGGTTACAGCAAAGAAAGAACTTATTAACTCAAAGTCTAATGTTGCTAATGCTAAGGCTACTACTTGTTTTTTTCTACATCCTAACTATATGCACTCCCAGGAACACAATGGATAAGGGATGTGGGAACTTGGCAGCAAGCATTGGCTCAACAATGTTGCAAGAGTCTGGATGAACCTGCAAAGTAAGCTAGAATGCTAACAGAGGGTTTGCATTGAAATACTCCTTTCATGCCTAGGAGATTTATCAACTAGAGCCATAAGCTGATTTTCTCCAGAGAAAGGTGGTCGGGGATAGCCCCCTGTTAATGTCAGAAGAGTTGGTGAAAGACATAAAATAGCAAGACAGACAGATTCTGGCTTGGGGGTAGATGCTCAAGCAGGTCCAGGGGGTCCCTCAAGTCCTAATCCCCCTTCCCTGTCAGGTCTCTTCCACATGACCTTGTCATGGGTGGGATCTCCTGTGCTGGCTCCCGGCAGGGTTGGGTTCTTTATTATAGCCTCCTAAGTAAGGACATCCGGTCCCATTACTTCATGGCAAATAGAGGGAGAAAAGGTGGAAGTGGTGACAGATTTTTCTATTCTTGATCTCTAAAATTACTGTGGATGGTGATGGCAACCATGAAATCAGAAGATGTTTGTTTATTGGGAGGAAAGCTATGACAAACCTAGATAGCATGTTGAAAAGCAGAGACATTACTCTGCTGACAAATATCTGTTTAGTCAAGGCTATGATCTTCCCAGTGGCCATGTATGGTTGTGAGAGCTGGATGGTAAAGAAGGGGAACACCAAAGAATTAATGCCTTCAAACTGTGGTGTTGGAGAAGACTCCTGAGAAATCCCTTGCTGTCCTGAGACAGCAATGAGATCTAACCAGTCAGTCTTGAGGGAAATCAACTCTGAATACTCATTGGAAGGACCAATGCTGAAGCTGAAACTCCAGTATTTGGGTAATCTGATACAAACAGTTGACCCATTGAAAAAATCCCTGATGCTGGGAAAGATTGAGGGCAGAAGGAGAAGAGGGTGTCAGAGGATGAGATGGCTGGATGGCATCATCAATCCAATGGACATGAACTTGGGCAAACTTCAGGAGATGGTGAGGGACAGAGAGGCCTGGCATGCTGCAGTCCATGGGGTCTCAAAAAGTTAGACATGACTGAAGCGACTTACTGTGCATGCACACAAGCAAGGTGTACACCCTCGGAACAAGGAAAACCACACACTACACACACACAGCCAAAAGTGGACATTCACAAACACATATAGACCCAGAAGAAGTGACCCCCAGGAAAGTCTGTCTTTGATTTCTAGGGAAGTCATCTGTGGATGATAGAAAAATATTCTATCAAATAAAACATGATAGAGAATGAAAGTGGAAGATTTTGATTATTTGACAATGTCAGCCACATTAAAAACATAAAACGTATTTAAAGACAAAATCAAATTTATCTTTTCCAGTGCTTAAAGTTATATCTATAATTTTAAGTTTTTAAAGAACAAAAAATTTTCCTGAGCATGAAAGGGAGAAAGAATGCACTGTTTCAGTATAGGGAAGACCTTTCTAAACATGTTAAAATAAAGAAGCAGTAGAAGAAAAGAGTGACAAATTTGTTAACATAATTTTTTTTTTGGCTGTATGCTATGGCATGTGGGATATTTGCCCTTGGATTAGAAGTTCTAACTACGAACTGCCAGGGAAGTCCTCTACATAACATTTTTAAACTATGAAAAATTTCTTGACTGAAAAAATGTACAACCTAAAAGTTAACAATTGTATTGTATTTAGTGACTTCCTGAGGACTTATCCTGGGAAGCAGCCTCTCAGATAGCTCTGAGGTACCGTTTCAAAGATGTAAGGCAATAGTGAGGATAGATAGGAGTTTTTGCAACAAAAACCAGGTAGCAGAATTAAAGAAAACTAATTAAAGAAAACCAGACAGCTCCAGTTAGCACTTTTCTATGTACGTGAAGATGCAAGAGTCTGGGCTTATTGAAAGTATTCCTTTTATGCACACCTTAATTTCTAGCACTGGTATCCTGCTTTTCTCCATCCATCCTAAATTTCTTAATGGTGAACAATCCTGGGCAGCTGCAGTGGCTGAGGACTTGATGGCTACAACATCCATTATTTACTGGTATATTGTTCATTCCCTTAATGAAGGGTTGTTGTTCAGTCATTAAGTTGTGTCTGACTTTGCATCCCCATGGACTGCAGCATGCCTGGCTTCCCTGTCCTTTACTATCTCTCAGAGTTTGCTCAAACACATGTTCATTGAGTCAGTGATGCCATCCAACCATTCCATCCTCTGTTGCCCCCTTCTCCTCTTGCCCTCAATCTTTCCCAGCATCAGGCTCGTTTCCTGTGAGTCAGCTCTTGGCATCAGGTGGCTAAAGTATTGGAGCTTAGCTTCAGCATCAGTCCTTTCAATGAATATTCAGGATTGATTTTCTTTAGGATTGATTCGTTTGATCTCCTTTCTGTCCAAGGGACTCTCAAGAGTCTTCTGCAGCACCACAGTTCAAAATTATCAATTCTTCAGTGCTTTCTTTATGTTCCAACTCTCACATCCCTGCATAACTACTGGAAAAAAACATGTCTTTATCTATATGGACCTTTGTCAGCAAAGTGGTGTCTCTGCTTTTTAATGAAGGGAAACCTCACTAAAATAGATTTGGGAGGGCAGAAAGGGGAGCCCTCATACATGTACCCCTTGAAGTCAGTAAGATTGCACTGGATGAGAAGTACTTTCCATCTCCTACAGGAATGACCCTACTTTATTGCCACCAGCAGGAGGAAGACAGATTTTCTTTTTGCCTCTCCATAGCTCAGACGAGAGACTGTCACAACTTAGCCAATGAAAAGTTACTATACCTTGAACTCCCAGTTTCCTCTAGTGGACTTTTTATTTACAACAGCCCCTCCCAACTTTCCCTTCTCCTCAACAGAAACTTTCCTTTCTTTGCTGGACTTGCATGTGGTTTGTCATAGTTGTGTGTCTCAAATTGCACTTGTTTTCTAGTCCCAAACAGATTTGCTTCACTGGTAAAATAACTGGCTGTTTTATTGCCTTGGGCTAACAAAGCGTTTGCAGGGAAATAAAAAATATTACAAACAAAATAAAACCCAAATTAAAATATTAGGTAAAATTAAAAACAAACTGGGTAAAATTTTTGCTACACCTATAACAAAAGACTAGTACTCTTCAATGTGCAGAGTTCCTACAAATAAGGAGAAAAATAAAACAAAAATCCAAATAGAAGAATTCACCAAGGATATAGACAGCTCACAAGAAATCAATATCAAACGACCTTTTTTTTTCATTTTTGAGATTAAATTCATTTACCAGATAATTCAACCATTTCAAGTGTAAAATTTCATGGTTTTTAGTATATTCCCAAAGTTACGATTCTATTATCATAATTAATTTGAGAACATTTTCATTACTCTCAAAAGAAAGTCTGCACCCCTTAGCCATCATCCCTCAATCGTCCTATTCCCCAGCTCCAGGCAATAACTAATCTACTTTCTGTCTTTACAGATTTGCCTCTTTGGGACATTTCATATGTAGCACTGCTGCTGTGTTGCTAATTGCTTTAGTCATGTCCAACTCTTTGTTACCGTATGTACTGTAACCCATCAGGCTCCTCTGTCAATGAGAAGCCTGCAAATTTCAACTAGAGAGTAGCCTCTGTTCACTGCTACTAGAAAAGGTTTGTACTGCTCACTGCTACTTACAAGAATGAAGACCCAGTGAAGAGAAAAAAAAATCGAGAAGTGTGATTCCTCAAATTTTATTCTTCTTTTTCAGTATTGTTTTGGCTATTTTGGATCCCTTAAATTTGTACGCAAATTTTAGAATCAGCTCTTCAAATTCTGCAAAAAAGTCATCAGGATTTTGATAAAGGTTGCATTGAATCTGCATATCAGTTTGGAGAGTACTACCATCTGTAAATAGTCCTCCAGTTTGTGAACATGAGATATTTGCAAACTTACCTAGTTCTTCAATTTCTTTCATTGTTGTTTGGTAATTTTCAGAGTATAAATTTTGTACTTTTGTTAAATTCATTCTTAATTTATTCTTTTGAAATCTATAATAAAAGGAAATCGTTTTCTAAATTCCACTTTCGGTTTGCCCACTGCTACTGTATAGAAATATGATTGATTTTTGTATATTGATTTTATATTCTACAACCTTGCTGAACTTGTTTATTACTTCCAATAGTTTTTAGTGGATTTCATAGGCTCAAATGACTTTTAAATATATGAAAAGTGAACAATCTCTCTTAAAATGAGATAAATACAAACAAAAACTATATGGGATATGGTTTTGTTCACCTACTGCACTGGTAAAGATCTAAAGTGTCCACATCATTATATGAATGTGGTACCTATTAATATTCATATTCTTTATTCAGCAATTTCTCTTCTAGGAGTATATCCAAGAGCAGCTATCTTCCAGTTCACGTGCAGTATCCCTAGGGATGCATAAATAGTATTCAAGTATCATGTGATATATAGGTATGTCACTGTTTGATTCCATTTATATAAAGTTCAAAACCAGGCAAAATTAGTCCGTTGAGAGAAATCAGCATGACTATATCATCATATCATTTAATTAAAACTTTTCAGGATATTTCTTTAAATCACAAGGAGTTCTTCCTTCTCAGCCTAATGAAAATGCCACCATCATCCCCCTCTTCAATAACATAACTCCCCTCTATCATGCAGTTGGATGCTTGCTCTTTAAAAGTTATTATATTATCCTTTTCATAAGCACTGTATCCAATTCAAATTCTGTCCCCCAAAGTTATTACAGTAGCCTCCTACATGGTCTCCTTTATGTCATAATTTCCACTCTAAATTCTCTTCTAGATAGCACCTGGTTGATTTTAAAAAGTCACCCCACAAACCTGACTGAACATCTTCAATTGTTTCCAATGGGATGGAGAAATTCCCTCACATGTACATAGGTCTGTATAGAGTTTCTGTTGAACCTTGATATAACTCTGTGAGTAGGTAAGAGTTTAAATTCCCCAGTATCTTGGCACTTGAGGCTCTTCCTAAACCCTATGTTAACAAAGCCACATGATCCAGTATTCAGACAAGTCATCTATTCATTTATAATAAATAGCTATTGAACCCTTACAGTCCTCTGCAAGGTATAAAGGAAAACAGATATTGTCTCTGGCCTTTGGACTTTCTAATGGGGTGGGTGGTGACTTAACAAGTCAGTGCTGTATGTAATTACAAGAGAATCAGTGCTACAAAGAAAAATAAACAAGGATGACAGTTAAAGAGAATAGAGGGCAACCTACTTGTGCAGGTGGTCAGAAGAGGCTTCTCTGAGAAGGTATCATTTTGAAGCATATATTTGGTTGCTGTGTAGAGAATGACCTGGAGAAAGGTGGGAATGAGCCAGGGGAGGAAGCTGTATGGTTGACCAGATAGTTGAATTCTGCTCCTGCTGTTCTTTCTTGGAGTCATACATTCAGTAAATGCTTTTTCAGCACCATGTGATGTTCCCTTCATGAAGTATAAACATTCTTGTGTATCTAGACACAGTATCCCCTCCAGGGGCAAATGCAGTGCCCTGTGCCTGATAGGGTCCAGTTGATATATGTTGAGCCAGGTAGTGTGAAAGACTCTTCTGGTTCTCTTTTTCAACCAACAGTGTTATGATGGTGCTAGTTTCAAACTGTTGGAAAGAAGCCTGGAAGGGGCATAGTACTCTAACTGGTGATTTTCCTGTGGTTTCAGAAGCAAGTTAAGCCAAGAATGAGCATGGAAAGAGAGTACCTTTTGAGAAACAGGATTCTTGAGACGAAAGTGGTCCTCTTTGGTTCTTCAGGTCCCACTTCCAAAGAAAGAGTATTGCAACAATCTGACTCCCTCCCCACTAATAGGAAGACACTTTAGTGTGGGGTCTACTGAAGCTTCCTGGGAAGCAAGGTGGCCAGACCTCTCCAGTCAGAAGGGGAAAGGAAGGGACTCATAGCCTTCTGGTTGAGGTTTTTGGGGCACCCAGTGGACTGCCTCCAAATGTGCTTCCACGGAATATTATTTTGTATTAAAGTTACTTACAGGCTTTCCAGGTGCCATTAGTGGTAAAGAACCCACCTAACAATGGAGGAGATGTAAGAGACTGGGGTTTGATCCCTGGGTTGGGAATATCCCTTGGAGGAGGGCACAGCAACCCACACCAGTATTCTTGGCTGGAGAATCCCATTGACAGAAGAGCCTAGTGGGCAACAGTCCATTGGGTTGCAAAGAGTCAGACCTGACTGAAGTGACTTAGCATGCATGCACAGTTATGTAAGAAAGGGTCACTGCAAGAGGGACACTCTGACCTTCCCCTCTGTCTCCTTAAAAAAAGGAAAAAATCTCCCATGTGAAAATTGCTGAAACCATGCAACTCAGATTGGGACTTGAACTCAGTTTTAACTGAGATCACACACATGGTCTCAGGACTTAATGAAACTCAGGTTCTTGATGCCTCATCACAGAAAGAATTCAGTGAGAGACAAAGTGATGGATAAGAAGTGGATCTATTTAGAGAGAAACATTCCACTGACTTGTCAGTTTTTACAGGGGTGGGTAATTTCATAAGCTAATGAGTGGGAGGAGTATTTTAGCTCTTTTGGGGAAGGAGTGGGGATTTCCAGGAATAGGGACCACCACCCATTTTTTGACCTTTATGGTTCGCCCTTGAACTGTTTATGGCACCTGTGGGTATGTCATTTAGCTTGCTGATGTGTTACAGTAAGCATATACTGAAGCTCAAGGTCTAGTGGAAGTCAACTCATCTGCCATCTTGGACCTATTTGGTTGTGTCCTCGGGCTACCTCATTCTTTTAAAGGTTTCGATACCTTTCTCAGGGTGGCTCAGAAGTAAAGAATTTGCCTTTGGAGAAGGAAATGGCAACCCACTCCAGTATTCTTGCCTGGGACATCCCATGGACAGAGGAGTCTGGGGAGCAACAGTCCATGGAGGGTCTGGTTTTCCATGGAGGGTCGAAAAAGAGTCAGGCAGGACTGAGCAACTGAACAACAAATACCTTTCTTGTAGCAGAAATTACAGAGAGATCCTTATCACCAGAAACAAGGAAATCGGGCTGAAAAGCCTGTATAAACAAACCTTGTTAATGTTAAATTTACCATCCCAAGCCCAAATTTTGTTTACATTTTTCACTAATGAAGCATCCCAATCCTATTTGTCAACTCACAAGTTTATTTTTTGTCTAAAAAGTATAAAATCTGCCTGCTTTGGCCACCTCATAGATCCAATTTCTATGCGACCTATATGTGCATGCATTCAAATTTGTTTTTCTCCTGCTAATCTGTCAATTTTGTCATTAGTCCACCGCATAAGAACTCAAGAGGGAAATTTCTCCCTTTCCACTACTGTCTGGGTTATAAACATCTAACATTGTGGCAAGTTTATTTCCCAACGCTTTCTCATTGGTAAGTACAGTGACACACTTTTGTGTGTATCTGTATATCTAAATTGGTCCTCTAGTTGGCCTGTGAACTTGCAGTTCTTGCCAAGTGTGTCATCTGAGATGAGCACTTTGTTTCAACAGGCACGTATCACTCTTACTTGGAAGAAAAAGGTGCCAGCAAAATCCCACAGAGCAATGCTAAGCGACAATTGGGCTGCAGGTTACGGTGTAGAGAGCGCTTTCCAATAATACGCCTGTCATTTAACCCGACAACATTGGGGCAGGCGGTTTATTACGAAGCTTTTCGCATTCTAGGAACCACGTCCGCCCAGTGACTCTCTGGAGGACGCCCGGGTGGTGGTAGGGTTGGGGGAAGGGAGGGCACCGGGCAAGTGGGGGAGGGAAGTGCTGGGCGAGAGTTGAGGGGGTATGAGGACGAGGGGAGAGGTGAGCGCCAGTCTTGGGATTGAAGCAGGTAGAGCTCCAGGCTGGGGTGCGGGGTAGGGATTCAGACCCCGGGTACAGCCTGCGGGCATTGCACTCCGAAGGAGTCAGAACTGTTCCGGACTCTTCCTTCCTCTCCCCCTCTTCCTGCAAACAACCAAGCTGACACGCAAAGGGCGTTTTGAGTGAAACAGAAGGCAAACAAGTTCGCGAGTGACCCTGAGAGTGCCTGGCTCCTGTCTTCTGCGGAAAGCCGAGCGAGTTGGCAAGTCTGTGGAGGGGGCGGAATACGGGCAAGGACGGAGTGCGTTGTCAAGCGCTGCAAAGCTCGTCCTCCTCCGCCAGGTAGGGCAGGTGAGTGGGCGAGACCAGAATTTCGGCCGCGGTGGCGCAGTGCGGCGGTGGGGCCCGACTGGGAAGCCCTCAGCGCTGGGTGCTGCGTTTCCTCGGCCACTACAGCTCTGTCAGCGGATGGCCTTGTCACTGTATTCCGCTTCTTCCAAAGGGGCGGCGTATGCGACGCAGGTCGACTTGCTGCTTAAATTCAAGGACAGGGAGGATCAGTCAGTCGGTGAAAACCCTCCCACTGCGCGAAAACGAAACTTCTAAGGATGCCAGACTTCCGGCGCAACTCGCGCCGTCCCCGGCCCCCAGGCCTCTGGGCCCTTAATGCCGCCTCTCGGAGCGCGGCTGGGACCCAGCCAGACCCCGCCCCCAGGTGAGAGCCGCGCCCGGCCCCTCCTAGCTGCCAGGCCCCACCCCGGCGCCAGGCCCGGGTCCGCTGTGCTTGGCTACCAGGTGAGTGGTGCCAGGCCCCGCCCTGTTGCACCACCAGGCCCCGTCCCACCTCCAGGCCCTCCTTTATTCGGTCCCGCCCCGCCGCCAGGTGAGCAGCCTCTAGCCGGGTCCTGCCGCCAGGCCCCGCCCTCTGTCCTCTAGGGCCCGCCCTCCAGCTGGAACGCCTGCGCAATACGGCCCGTTGGGCCGGGGCCGGGTGGCGCTGCCGGTGCAGTCGGCGGGCGCAGTGCGCGTGCGCCGTGCGGTCGGGGGCGGGCGGCGGCGGCCGCGGAGCGGAGCGGGGGCGGGGCGGTGCCGTCTGGCTCGGTCGGGCCGGGGCGGGAGCGCGGCGCGGGACGGCAGGGCCCAAGGGCTGCGGACGGCGGCCTAGGAGGCCAGCAGGTGAGGCCTGTGCACCGCCGGGGAGCGGGCGCCGCAGCGGGACCGCGGGCGGGGCGCGTTGAGGGGCGGTGGCGCCCGGGGAGCAGCGGGCCGCGGCGCATTGTCCGGGCGGCGGGCGGCGCCTGTACAGCGCCCCCTGCCGGCCGGGCTTCGGGCGGGGGCCTCGGGCTCGGGCCGCGCGCCTTTGTTCGCCGCCCCCGCCAACATGGCCGCCGCCCCCGGCCCGGCCGGCCAGCCCCGCGCGCTTTGTTCGGGAGGCCTCGGCACTCGAGCGGGCGGGGGGCGCAGGGTGGCTGGGCCCGGGGAAGGGGGGCAATGCGGCGGGCGCTGGCGTGGGGGGGCGGGGCGGGTGAGTGTTGCATAACCCGGCCTGGGCGGGGGAGGAAGGAATGAGACCCTCGGGGCCTGAGGGGGCGGTGTAGGAGTCCCCTGGGGCGGGGGTGGGGGCTGGACCCCCGGGTGGTGGGAGGGGATGTAATGGGGGAGGGGAACGGCCCTCGGGGCTTGGGGAGGGGCTGGGGCGGAGGGTGGAAGGAGGTGGGGGTGGAAAGGAGGACCGGTCTCTGTAGCTAGAGGGGCGCTGGAACCTGACCACTGAAAGGGGAGGGGGTTCTCCGAGATCGGGACCCTCCGGAGGCCTGGCGTTGCTCTCCTACCCAGGGCTGTGTACCTACGACGGCGTAACCTCCCGGCTGGCTGCCCGGGGTTCTGCAGCAGTGGGCTTGGCGGAGAAGGTGGTTTTTCGGGGCTCTCGGTAACCCCCCCCCCATTTCCCCCGCCCCCTTGGCTGCCTGTCCACGCGCCCTGGGCAGCTCTGCGCGGGACTAGCCGACGGCGGGCGTTTCTGCACACGCACACTCAAACACACACACACTTTTCTTTTTCATCACGAGTGACCTTGAGCGCATTCCGCAAGCATTTGCTGAGATTAATCGCACGGCGCGGAAACTGCGCAGTGCCTACGGTTTGGCTCTGTTCGTCTTTCCTGTTGGGGATGCGTTGTCGACTTTACCGGGTTGAATTTTAGTGATGGCCTCAGCCATAATGCCACGAAATAGGCACCCCAAATCTGTTTACGCAGTTGCTTCACGCTTATTTGCTTTTTTTATGATTGGGTTGGGATTCCTGGTTTTGGAGAGGGTTTTCCATGCACGTTGAAGTAGCAAATACAGATGTGCTGTACGTCAGAAAGCAACCCTCAATACATTAAAGTGTTAAAGGATTGCGCTGTATAACATGACTTCTGCCAAAGACGACATACCTCCCCAAATGCGAATTCCTATATAACTTCTGTTGGAATTTTCTGGAAGGAACTCTGCGGTCTGAAGGGATTGATGAAGAGTACAGTAATTGCTTTCTACATACCTTTGTTAGGAAATGAAAACTAAACCTGTACTTGAGGGTGTGTATACCAGGACAGATTGAGTCTGTTAATGGTCTTAGAGGTTGTGAACTTTTAAGAGGCTGTGAAATTTCAGATGAGGGTCAAGTGAGATGAGGACGCTTCTGCCCTTCCCCCAATCCTTGGGTAAGAAGCAAATACCAAAAAATTGTAGCTAACAATTTACAGTACCTTTATTATCAGACTTGGTTTGTTGTTGAGCAGCTAAGTCGAGTCCCACTCTTTTTGTGACCTCGTGGACTAACCTACCAGGCCCCTGTGTTCATGGGATTTGACTTGATAATTGCATGTAAAGGTCGTTAAATGTTTGTCAGAAGATAGTAGGTGTGTGTTTCTTGTGAGAAAATAGAATTTCTTTGAGTAGCAAAATGGTTACTTCAGAATGCTGTGAAATGAATTAAGGAAAGAGATCTTCAGTCATGTCTGTGATTAACTTAGAGTTTTTATTTTATTTTTTTGAAGATTTTCGATGATCCCCAGTACTGTTTCTATATTTACTAGTTCAGAACCTAGCCATAATATTTACTTTGTTTTGGGTATATATATGAAGCAGCTTTTAAGGTGGTATTCTTTGTGACACTCATGCTAAGAAATGCTGCAGGAAAATCAAAGGAGTCCTTGGTCACCTTAGTTTGGGAAACTGTTCTGTTCTTTTCCTTTTCCCCCAGGGTAACAATTCACAGTATCCGGTTAGTGGTGCTGAGAAATAGTATCAACATTGTTTTCCATATTTCACCTTGTATAGTTTGTTGTTTTTAGTGTAATATCTAGCAACTCTCATGAAATCTAGGTAATGGTGAAATGTTGGTCATTGATGTCCTTACAGGTAATGGTACCACTCTCGTAAATCCTGGAGTGGAAGGTTGACGTGATTTTTGTTTGCCTGTGCATCCTGTGGGAAAGAGTACCTCAGATTTGACTCTTAACGGTATTGATATGATATAATTATGAGCTATTAATTTGAAATCTTAACTAGAAGAAATTTAATTATGCAGTGTTCTCTCTTCCCAATGACTTATCTGATTGTATACAGTTAAACTCCATTGGCTGTACTCCTTAATTGTTAGCATTTTTTCCTCTGGTATGTTAGAAACACATAAAAAGGATACTACTGTTCTGGAAGAATTATGGTGGATTATTGCAGACATTAAAAATAACAGTGTTGTTGGATATTTCTTTTGAATTAGCAGAATTCTAATTTGTTGAGAAAAATATATATCATGGAAATACTTGCTTATATTTATTAGATGCTTAATTGTGTTTTTTTCTTTCCTTTGAACAAAAAGAAATTGGAAATGGGGAATCCATTGTGAAAAAGATGTGAGCTCTGGAGTTGGACGTGGAGATCGAATGGCCTTCAACTCTGAAGAGTCTGGGTTGAAATCCAACCCCACTCCTTACTGGTCCAAAGCCACATACCTGATTGATCACATAGCCCTTCTAAGTGCTGTTCTTCAACTATAAACTGGGATGAAACCTATCATGTAAGGCTATTACAATAGTTAAATGAAACGGATGTGTAGAGTTCCCAGTACAGTTCCTGAAATGCAGCAGCTGGTGCCAGTCATTGTTGATTTCCTCCTTCTCCATGCTTTTGAACTTTGCTATAGTTATTAGCATTTTTTTTTTCAACAATAGGTTGCATAGTTGTGCTTCTGTTAAATTTTTAACTAAATCTTTATTGAGTGCTTATTTTTTGGCATGATACATGAAGATGTGTCCTTAGAGACTTTACAGCTTGGTAGGGAAGATACACAGGCATATGGACAGAAGGTGATGTTCCTGCAGGGTTAAGAATATAGGTTAGAGGAAAGCAGTCTAGATGAAGGAACAACAGGCAGAGTCATGAAGAATGTTAGACCATTACAATCAAAAGTTCTTCCATGTTATCTGTTACTTCCATGTGAGTGATTCCTACGGCTTCTGGATATCATAAGTTCCCTGTGGGTGTTGATCATACAACTGCTGACACCACTTAAGTTTGACATGATCAGTCTGTCTAGGCATGAATTTGGGGCCAGATTTTAAATAATTCAACATATCACATTAAGGTGGTTGCTGTTTTATTTGAAGGGTAGTGGTGGTGGGCAGGTGCGGGGAGCCATCGAAAGGCATTAAACCTTCTGAAAGATGGATTGAAGGAATCTACCAGTGTTCCAGCTCAAGTTTACAAGAGTCTAGCCTGTTGAATAAGGATAAAGTAATTTGAAGCAAAGGCAGTTTGTCTGGATACAGTAAAATGTTAAATGTGTTGACTTTTTTGGGGGTGGGTGGGTGATAGAAAAGGATCAATTCATCATAGGTATTGTTTTATCTATATGTTGAGGGAGTAAATAAAGAGACTAATGAAGTGTTTGAATACCACTTAAAATGTTTTTAGATTGTAGTAATAAAAGGCAGGACAAACTCGTTAAACGTAGATTATATTTGTTTGCTTATATTTGTTGTTCAGCTTGCTTATAGTTACATCCTTATAACTTAGGTTTACTATTTGGACCTGTCTGCAAATGATCTACATATTTATTTATAGATGGTCTATATAGTTACAGACATGTATGTCTATATGACCTCAGTTCAGTTCAGTCACTCAGTCATGTCTGACTCTTTGCGACCCCGTGAATCACAGCACGACAGGCCTCCTTGTCCATCACCAACTCCTGGAGTTCACTCAAACTCATGTCCATCGAGTTGGTGATGCCACCCAGCCATCTCATCCTCTGTTGTCCCCTTCTCCTCCTGCCTCCAGTCCCTCCAGCATCAGGGTCTTTTCCAATGAGTCAACTCTTCGCATGAGGTGGCCAGAGTATTGGAGTTCCAGCTTCAGCATCAGTCCTTCCAATGAAGACCCAGGGCTGATCTCCTTTAGGATGGACTGGCTGGATCTCCCTGCAGTCCAAGGGACTCTCAAGAGTCTTCTCCAACACCGCAGTTCAAAAGCATCAATTCTTCGACGCTCAGCTTTCTTCACCGTCCAACTTTCACATCCATACACGACCACTGGAAAAACCCTAGCCTTGACTAGACGGACCTTTGTTGGCAAAGTAATATCTCTGCTTTTCAATACGCTGTCTAGGTTGGTCATAACTTTCCTTCCAAGGAGTAAGCGTCTTTTAATTTCATAGCTGCAATCACCATCTGCAGTGATTTTGGAGCCCCCCAAAATAAAGTCTGACACTGTTTCTACTGTTTCCCCATCTATTTCCCATGAAGTGATGGGATCAGATGCCATGATCTTAGTTTTCTGAATGTTGAGCTTTGAGACAACTTTTTCGCTCTCCTCTTTCACTTTCATCAAGAGGCTTTTTAGTTCCTCTTCACTTTCTGCCATAATGGTGGTGTCATCTGCATATCTGCTGCTGCTGCTGCTAAGTCGCTTCAGTTGTGTCCAACTCTGTGCAACCCCATAGACGGCAGCCCACCAGGCTCCCCTGTCCCTGGGATTCTCTAGACAAGAACACTGGAGTGGGTTGCATTGCTTTCTCCAGTGCATTAAAGTGAAGTCACTCAGTCATTTCTGACTCTTTAGTGACCCCATGGACTGCAGCCCACCAGGCTCCTCTGTCCATGGGATTTTCCAGGCAAGAGTATTGGAGTGGGGTGCCATTGCCTTCTCCGGCATGTCTGAGGTCATTGATATTTCTTCTCCCGGCAGTCTTGATTCCAGTTTGTGCTTCTTCCAGCCCAGCGTTTCTTATGATGTACTCTGCATAGAAGTTAAATAAGCAGGGTGACAATATACAGCCTTGACATACTCCTTTTCCTATTTGGAACCAGTCTGTTGTTCCATGTCCAGTTCTAACTGTTGCTTCCTGATCTGCATATAGGTTTCTCAAGAGGCAGGTCAGGTGGTCTGGTATTCCCATCTCTTTCAGAATTTTCCAGTTTATTGTGATTCACAGTCAAAGGCTTTGGTATAGTCAGTAAAGCAGAAATAGATGTTTTTCTGGAACTCTCTTGCTTTTTCCATGATCCAGTGGATGTTGGCAATTTGATCTCTGGTTCCTCTGTCTTTTCTAAAACCAGCTTGAACATCTGGAAGTTCATGGTTCATGTATTGCTGAAGCCTGGCTTGGAGGATTTTAAGCATTACTTTACTAGCGTATGAGATGAGTACAGTTGTGCGGTAGTTTGAGCCTTCTTTGGCATTGCCTTTCTTTGGGATTGGAATGAAAACTGACCTTTTCCAGTCCTGTGGCCACTGCTGAGTTTTCCAAATGTGCTGGCATATTGAGTGCAGCACTTTGACAGCATCATCTTTCAGGATTTGAAATAGCTCCACTGGAATTCCATCACCTCCAGTAGCTTTGTTCGTAGTGATGCTTTCTAAGGCCCACTTGACTTCACATTCCAGGATGTCTGGCTCTAGGTGAGTGATCACACCATCATGATTATCTTGGTCATGAAGCTCTTTTTTGTACAGTTGTTCTGTTATATTCTTGCCACCTCTTCTTAATATCTTCTGCTTCTGTTAGGTCCATATCATTTCTGTCCTTTATCGAGCCCATCTTTGGATGAAATGTTCCCTTGGTATCGCTCATTTTCTTGAAGAGATCTCTAGTCTTTCCCATTCTGTTATCTTCCTCTATTATTTTGCATTGATCGCTGAGGAAGGCTTTCTTATCCCTTGCTGTTCTTTGGAACTCTGCATTCGGATGCTTATATCTTTCTTTTTCTCCTTTGGTTTTCGCTTCTCTTCTTTTCTCAGCTATTTGTAAGCCCTCCCCAGACAGCCATTTTGCTTTCTTGCATTTCTTTTCCGTGGAGATGGTCTTGATGCTTGTCTCCTGTACAGTGTCACGAACCTCCGTCCATAGTTCATCAGGCACTCTCTCTATCAGATCTAGTCCCTTAAATCTATTTCTCACTTCCACTGTATAGTCATAAGGGATTTGATTTAGGTCATGCCCGAATGGCCTACTGGTTTTCCCCACTTTCTTCAATTTAAGTCTGTATGACCTACTTATCCATATATTAACTAATCATATCTAAATTAATATTCCTAGCATGAGTTTTAGGTCTTGACACAAGGGTAAGAATGTTCTTTTCTCTGTGTACAGGGTTGATTTGTTACTGTGTACTTCCCTTTGCTTCCTCTCCTTTAGGATCCCTGTGGACCTGTGGAATTTTATGTATGCAGTGTGTCTTAATCAAGTGGTCATTGTTCTTTTTCCTCAGCTTGTCCTAGTTTGGTCACGGCTTGGTGCTTTCAAACTAGTTTTCTTCCCTTGGATGTGACCCTGTTAACCTTTGAACTGTTTCTTGCTCATGTTACAAGGTGTCTGAAACTCACTTTGTGCTTCTTCTGCCCAATATCTATCAACCAGTTCTTTTAGCTCTTTTTAATCAGGCAGTGGAGTTTAGATACCAAAATCTGGTGCTGTGTGTTCTTATTGCCATTGAGATGCCCTTGCTGTCATTGGACAGACTTGGGAAATACTAGTTTTGATTTTGTGTTGCTAATTCCAGTTCACATTTAACTTGATAGGGTTTTTTAATTTGAGTTTATCCTTCTCTAATGTTAAAAATTTGCATTCTTATCAACTTTAGTTACTTTCCTTTATCCTACAGTATAAGCATAGTAGTTCGAAAACTTTTTAACAGTAGAATGATTGTAGGTTTCTATTTTATTCTCTTTGTTTTAAAAATGTTTACATTCTGAATATAGAATTATTTGAAGACATTTTCTCTCTGATTTTGTAATCAATTTGATTATTAGTTTGGTTTATTTGAATGAAATCCCTAACATTTAAGGATTGCTTTAATGTTTTTCTAAACGTATTTTTTTCTGTGTGTAAAACATTTATACAGTTCCACAGTCAAATCTGCATTATAAAGGTGTGTTCACATTTTCCCTTCTTTTCCTGTCTCGAAAAGGTTCTCCTCCTCCATTTTAATTTCTGGCTTATTTTTCCACTTAGTTTTGCTATATAAGGAAACATTTTTTTTACCTGCTTTTCTTAAAAAAAAAAAAAAGTTTGTGTTTCCAAAAAGCTTGTATACACTGTTGTTTCTTCCTTTTTACTTAATATATTCTGGAGATCACTTCATATACACTTCTATATTCTTGGTAAGTACTCTTTTGTGCTTGTAGTTCATTTCCTAAATGTGTATATAATGTTTATACTCTGCTGCTGTTAAAAAATTATTGCAATGAATAACCTTGTTTGATACATTGTTTTGTATTTGATCAGATATAGTTTCAAGATAGTGAGATTGTTGGGTAAAAGGTAAATATGTCTATATTATAATTTGTTAGTGTCAGAAATTACCTGTTTAAAAAAAAGGCAAATCTAATTATATCACCGTTTGGGTAAAATTCTCAGTGGCTTCCCGTTGCTTTAAGGACAGAGCTTCATAGCGGCCTCAAGGGTGTGCATGATTTTCATCCTCTGGGCCTTGGCCCCACCTGCCCTGCCTCTCCCGTTGCACCAGCCACGCAGGTGCTTCTCATATCTCCGGTGCCCGTCGTCATCTCTGCCACTAGGGAGTGTGCCCTTGTTCTTTCCCTCTTCCTGGAATGCTTTTCTGTTCATATTTCAGTTCTTCTTAGTCTGTCTTCCTTGTCTCAAGCATCACTTTCTGATGAAAGCTGTTTTGATGAAAGTGTTTGTAAATTTTATAATAAAGGTAGAATAGAGAATCTCCATATATCCATCACTCACTTATAGTAACCATCAATTTTCTGAAGGTTTTGAAGTTTTTTGACTTTCGTCATGTCCTTATAGTAGAGATATTGCTGTCCTTCCAAGTGCTTATCAAAATTACAGGGTTACGTTTGTTCACATGATTTAACGAGGTTTTGTTTTCTCAAAAAGGCTGAGCTTCATGAAAGTAGAGATTCTTAATTGTTTTTGTCCACCAATGCTTTTCTGGTCCTTAGCTCAGTTCTTGGGTTCTGACAGCTCACACCTGCTGGGCCCTAGCTAGCATTGTCCAGAGGCAGATTGAGGCTGTACGGTTAAATGTGTGGTTTTCTCTCCAGGTGTCTGTCAGATAGTCTTATCCAGAGATCTCAGTTAATACAGTGTAGGAGCTGGCGATGCAGCTTGTGTGCCTCATGTTAGAGTTGTAGTCCATAGGACAAGAGTTTGAGAAAGAAAGGTGGAAGTGCCTTGGGGGAGAAAACAGACTGGAAGCCACAGCAAGACGGATGGAAAGCTGTGTCAGTTGTGTTACTTCTGACATTGGTTGTGTGGGCATCCAAAAGAGCTGGGCCTTTGTCTTGGAGCTGACCACACACACTTGGCCCAGGAGACAGAGACCCAGGGAGCCTGGGGGAAGGTAGAGTAGCTGTTGCAGCCTCTCATCAGTGAGGCAGATGGGGAGTTAGTGAGTGCAGATGTCCTGCCAGATGCCCTCCGTCTGCGGCATAGTGGTCTCTGTGGCCCACCCAGTCCTGAAACAAATAGAAGGGAAAGCCTGG
Organism: Ovis canadensis; assembly: GCF_042477335.2. NCBI lineage: Eukaryota > Metazoa > Chordata > Mammalia > Artiodactyla > Bovidae > Ovis > Ovis canadensis. Next base: position 23,310,378 of record NC_091246.1, read on the forward strand.
GAATGCAGTTTAGCCTGGCCAAGTTAAAACATTACAAAGCAAAATGATGAGCTCAGGGTTTTAAATTCCCAGTGAGGGTTCCACATAAGGGACCTGAAAGCTTCTGTGACTGCCCTAATACTGCAAATTGAATTCCCTGTTAGTAGGTGAGAACTTGGATTGATTAGGAGTGGAATCCTGAAAATTGGATTAGAGACACATGGTCAGTTTCTGATTTGGCTGGAGATCTTGAACACCTAAATTCTGTTGGGCTACCTTTGCTACTAGAAACAGCCTTTTCATCCCCTGTCTGAACTTAATCTCTGTCTGAAAAACCTGCATTTGGCTTCACCTAGAATCCTCCCAGAAGGCCCCAAAGGATGAGGTGCCAGGTGTGATTCATGAAGAGGTAGACCTACCCTCCAAAAGAGTTTGCCTGGGGAATAATTGTGGGAATGGATGTTAAGGGTGTGAGATGATGGTGGAGGGAATGTAAAGTTGGGTTAGGCCAAATTTATTGATGTGGACAGGACACTGAACTGGGATCTGTAAATGCTGTGGTGACAATTCCATCTTGGGCTGGAAGGTCTGTTAAATGTTCTTTTTTATTTAGAATTAATCATTGGGTTATAATAGGTAATTTTTGGTGACCCTGGTATTTTTGTATAATCTTAAAAAGTTTTTCTTTAAATGGACTCAGTTCAATTCAGTTGCTCAGTTGTGTCCGACTCTGCGAGCTCATGGACTGTAGCACACCAGGCCTCCGTGTCCATCACTGACTCCGGGAGTTTACTCAAACTCATGTCCACTGAGTCGGTGATGCCATCCAACCGTCTCACCCTCTGTTATCCCCTTCTCCTCCCGCTTTCAACCTTTCCCAGCATCAGGGTCTTTTCAAATGAGTCAGTTCTTCACATCAGGTGGCCAAAGTATTGGCATTTCAGCTTCAACATCAGTCCTTCCAATGAGTATTCAGGACTGATTTCCATTAGGATGGACTGGTTGGATCTTCTTGCAGTCCAAGGGACTCTGAAGAGTCTTCAACACCACAGTTCAAAAGCATCAATTCTTCGTTGCTCAGCTTTCTTTATAGTCCCAACTGTCACATCCATACATGACAACTGGAAAAACCTTAGCTTTGACTAGATGGACCTTTGTTGGCAAAGTAATGTCTCTGCTTTTCAATATGCTGTCTAGGTTGGTCATAACTTTTCTTCCATGGAGTAAGCGTCTTTTAATTTCATGGCTGCAGTCACCATCAGCAGTGATTTTGAAATCCCCCAAAATAAAGTCTGCCACTGTTTCTCTGTTTGCCATGAAGTGATGGGACTGGATGCCATGATCTTAGTTTTCTGAATGTTGAGCTTTAAGCCAACTTTTTCACTCTCCACTTTGACTTTAATCAAGAGGCTCTTTAGTTCTTCTTTACTTTCTGCCATAAGGGTGGTGTCATGTGCATATCTGAGGTTATTGATATTTCTCCCGGCAATCTTGATTCCACCTTGTGCTTCCTCTAGCCCAGCGTTTCTCATGATGTACTCTGCATAAAAGTTAAATAAGCAGGGTGACAGTATACAGCCTTGACGTACTCCTTTTCCTATTTGGAAGCAGTCTGTTGTTCCATGCCCATTTCTAGCTGTTGCTTCCTGACCTGCATGCAGATTTTTCAAGAGGCAGGTCAGGTGGTCTGGTATTCCCATCTCTTGAAGAATTTTCCACAGTTTATTGTGATTCACCCAGTCAAAGGCTTTGGCATAGTCAGTAAAGCAGAAATAGATGTTTATCTGAAACTCTTTGTTTTTCAGTGATCCAGTGGATGTTGGCAATTTGATCTCTGGTTCCTCTGCCTTTTTTAAAACCAACTTGAACATCTGGAATTTCACGGTTCATGCTGGACTGTAGAAGCCTGGCTTGGAGAATTTTGAGCATTACTTTACTAGCGTGTGAGATGAGTGCAATTGTGGGGTAGTTTGAGCATTCTTTGGCCTTGCCTTTCTAAAGTACTGGAATGAAAACTGGCCTTTTCCAGTCCTGGGACCACTGCTGAGTTTTCCAAATTTGCAGGCTTATTGATTGCAGCACTTTCACAGCATCATCTTTTAGGATTTGAAATAGCTCAACTGGAATTCCATCACCTCCACTAGCTTTGTTCATAGTGATGCTTCCTAAGGCCCACTTGACTTCATATTCCAGGATGCCTGGCTCTAGGTGAGTGATTACACGATCGTGATTATCTGGGTCGTGAAGATCTTTTTCGTACAGTTCTGTATATTATTGTCACCTCTTCTTAATATCTTCTGCTTCTGTTAGGTCCATGCCACTTCTGTCCTTTATTTGAATCCATCTTTGCAGGACATGTTCCCTTGGTATCTAATTTTCCTGAAGAGATCTCTAGTCTTTCCCATTCTGTTGTTTTCCTCTATTTCTTTGCATTGATCACTGAGGAAGGCTTTATTATCTCTCCTTGCTATTCTTTGGAACTCTGCATTCAAATGGATATATCGGTCCCTTTCTCTTTTGCTTTTTGCTTCTCTTCTTTTCACAGCTATTTGTAAGGCCTCCTCAGACAGCCATTTTGCCATTTTGCATTTCTTTTCCATGGGGATGGTCTTGATCCCTGCAGTGCCACAAACCTCTGTCCATAGTTCATCAGGCACTCTATCAGATCTAATCTCATGAATCTTTTAAATGGAATCAGTAAGAGATAAAAGCAATCTTACGTGCTTTCTCTTCATAATTACTCTTCACCACAAGTTTTAGCCCATAAAGTAGTGTTCACTTAAAATGCATTACCTTTAAATAAATAAATAATTTACATAACTGTGGGACTATAATTTGGTAGAATTTTTTGGAAAGTGGTTTCACTGAAATATAAATTGTTTATGCTCTGTTCTCATTTTTTAATTGGAGTATAGTTGCTTTACAACTTTCTGTAGTTCCTGCTATAGAAAAGCGTGCATCAGCTGTAAGTATGCATGTATCCCTTCTCTCCTGAGCCTCCCTCCCACCCACTGCGTCCCACCCGTCTAGGTCATTGCCGAGCTCCAAGTCGAGCTTCCTGTGCTCTGTGGCAGCCTCTCAGTAGCTAGCTGTCGTACAGATGGTAGTGTGTATATGTCAGCGTGACTCTCTCAGTCCACCCCCCACCCACCCAAAGTCCATCCTCTACATCTGCATTTTTGTTCCTGTTCTGCAATTTGGTTCCTCAGTACCATTTTTCTAGATTCGATGTATATTCCATGTATATATGATGTTTGTTTTTCTAACTTCCCTCTGCTGTATGACAGATTCTGTGTTCATCCACATACTACAAATGACCCAATTTTGATCCTTTCTATGGCTGCTGAGTAATATTCCATTGTAAATATGCACCACATCTTTATTTATTCATCTGTCAACGGACATCTAAGTTACTTCCACATCCTTGCTGTTGTAAACAGTGCTGCTGTGAATATTGGGGTACATGTGGCCTTTTGAATTATGGTTTTCTCAGGGAGTATGCTCAGTAGTGGGATTGCTGAGTCATGTATGGTAGTTTTGAGAGTAGCATTGATGTCTACTCAGATGGATACTAAGGTGAAGGTAAGAAGCGGGAGAGAGGGAGGGAGAAAAAGAGGAAGGAATCACTGTTTCCTTTGGCCCTCATCACCCTCAGCATCACCTTTGGGCTTCCCAGGTGGCTTTGTGATAAAGAATCTGCCTGCTAATGTGGGAAACTCAGGAAACACTGGTTCGATCTCTGAGTCAGGAAGATCCTCTGGAGGAGATGGCAGCCCACTCCGATATTCTTGCCTGGGAAGTTTCATGGATAGAGGAGCCTGGTGGGCTGCAGTCCATTGGGGCGCAAGGAGTCGGGCACAACTGAGTACACACGGATGATACTTTTATTCTTAGTTATTGAAGGATCCTCCACACTGTTCTCCATAGCGGTTGTATCTGATTAATAGTAGCCAATTCCCTTTTTGGTTTAAGGACAGTTGACTTCTCAGAGTCTTACCTTTGTTTTTTTTTTTCAGTGAAATATACTGAAAGTACAGAAGTAATTACAAATCTGTGGTTTGTGACATACTACCCATGCAGCTGTTACTCATTTTTGTCATTCATTCACAAGGTCACGTATAGTTGTGGTTTATGAATTTAATGATTTACTCATGTATTATCCATGGCTCTTCATTCTCCTGCTGATAAATGTTAGGTTGTTCCCACTTTGAGACTGTTCAGTTTCCCCCAAGGACAAGAAAGGAAGTTTGGATTAGGTTTTGCAGTATTGGGAGAAATACTTGTGAGAGAGTGAACAGCCCCTTGCAGGTCTGATGCATGTGGAAGAGAAAGAAATTGAAGAAAATGTCTGGTAACTTAGGACTTAAGTGCTGTTCTAAGAAAGTTTTAGCAAGGCCAGTGACATGTCCTCTAGCCAAAGTTGGGACCAGAGGAGTCCCTTGTCCTGCTGAAACGGGCATTCTTTAGCATCCTGCCTACGGCCAGTCATTGGCTAGAACAGCCTGTGGGAAGTATTGGTCTAGGGCAAGGGCCATGTTGGATTTAGAACCGAGCATCTCCTGATAATAAGTGATCCAGGAGGCTCATTTCATGAGTGTCACGGGGCTTGGGTAAGTGGATGTGCTCTGAACATTCAGGTACATGTCTCTTGGTTGCTTTTCTGTTGGGTAGACTTAGGAGTAGAATTGCTGGGTCTTTTATGCCTATGTTCAGTATTAGATAATGCCAAACATTCAGTGTGGGTATACCTATCAGTTTCTTTTCTGGTGAATGCATTCTTGTGACTCCACATCCTCAACAGTATTAAGTTTAAATCTTTTCTGAGAGCATGTGGCAGTATTTTTGCTTTTAGTTTCTGCCTCCAAAGTTAAGTAGTCATGTGATTTGTCTTGGCCAGTGAAGTGTGAGCTGAAGAGACTTGTCACACAGGCTTTAAGAGTAGTGGTGAGATTTGCCATGCTCCCTCCCTCTTGCCAGCGATCATGTTTACAAGCGGAGCTTCTTGCAGTGCAGGTCTTTATGTGTCTAGTGCAAACTGAGAGCTGAGGGTGTGGGAGGAGGCAAGAGGGGAGAAAAGAGGGAGAAGGCAGGAAGTGGGAATTTCTTTGGTCTTGAGCAACCAAGATTTTGAGAGTTATTTGTAATCATAGCATACTTATTAACCTAGCCTGCCAGGTAGGTAAACTTTTTTTTCCTTATTTCCAAATACACTTTTATTTTTAAGGGCAGCTTTAGGTTCACAGCAATACTGAGTAGAAAGTACAGAGTTCCCTGTACCCCCTGATCCCACACAAGCACAGCCTCTCCTATTAGCAGCATCCTGTACCAGATTGTACATTTGTTAGAGTGGATGAACCTATGTTGACGTCATTGTCATCCAGGGTCACATAGGGTTCTCTGTTCTTTTTAAAAATGTATTTGTTTGTTTGTTTGGCTGTACGAGGTTTTAGTTGCGGCATGCGAATCTTCCATTTTCAGTGATGCGTGCGTGATCTTTAGCTGTGTCATGCTAACTCTTAGTTGTGGCATGTGGGATCTAGTACTAGTTCCCCGACTAGGAACCAAACCTGGGCTGCGTGTGTTGGGAACATGGAGTATTAGTCACTGGACCACCAGGGTTCACTCTTGGTTTTATATAGTCTGGGAGCCTTTACATTTGTAATGTGTATCCACCATTATAATTACATACAGAATAGTTTCTTTGTTCTAAGAATCTTCTGTATTCTATGTGCTTTTTTTTTTGATTTCTGTTTTGATTCCTTTGTGGTCAGAATACTATATAATTAAAAGCTTATGACATTTTTTTGAAGCTTGCTTTATGGCCTAACATACAATCTGATCAGGTTCTTTCTTTTTTTTTTTTTAATATGATTGGGCTAAGTGGCTTTATTAGAGAAAGCCAAGATTATGGAGGACTTGAGAGTTGGCATTGGGGCCCTTCGTGCCCAAAATGGGCACAACACTGACAGTGCTGGTTCTACTGCGTAGGCTTCTTGGCTCAGTCTGTCTCCTTTTCCTCTTGTTTGGCACCTTCGGAGTCTGACCCTTACTTCCCCAGCAGGGGCCAGGGACCCATGGACCAAGCATGAGGCTGGCTACTTGCAGAGTGCTCAGAACCTCTAACCCACACTGGCCCAGGGTACCCTCATCCTCTCGGGCGTGCCTGCCAGGAGCAGGACTGGATCTTTTGGAGCAGTGCTCTCCAGCGAGAGACTGCATGAGCCTTGATCTGGGCGACTGTCTCCTGGCTGCTCACCTGGAGAGTGTGTAGCTCCTGTGCGCAGACAAAGAGCTGCTTGTTGGCGACTAGAGCATGGACACTGCTGCTGCTACCACAAATACAGAGTAGAGGAAGAGGAGGGAGTAGTGCGGGCGCGCATGTCCTTTCTGCCTGCTGTGTGCAACGTCACTGCTCTGATCAGTTTTTGTAAATGACCTGTGTGTGCTTGGAAAGAATGTGCTTGAACATTTGTTTTATATTTGTTAGTCAGCTCTGCTGGTTGTGTTAAATTCTTCTTGTCCTTTTATCCCTTCAGTTTACTGGTTGTATTGGTTATCAAGACAAATGTATTGGTATCTCCTTAATGATAATTTTTGCTTTATCTATTTTGTGGTTATGTTACTAAGTGTATACATGTTTAACATTGTATATTTTCCTCACCATTGAGTCTTTTAAAATAATGTGTCCTTTAAGGCAAAAGTATTATTAGAGGTAAAGTTTGATTAGCTTGATATAATGTAATTGCATTATCTTTTCTCTGATGAGTAGGTATAGTGTGTGCCTTTTAGTTTTTATAACTTGTACTTGCAGTCTTTCTGCATACTTTCCATGGATTTTTCTGTTGTCAACAATACATAGCTGGGATTTAAAAAATCTAGTCTGACAATATTTCTTGTGGAGTGTTTGGTCTATTGATATTTAACAAAATGACTGACATGAAAGTGAAGTTGCTCAGTCGTGTCCTACTCTTTGCGACCTTGTGGACTGTAGCCCACCAGCTCCTCCATCCATGGGATTCTCCAAGCAAGAATACTGGAGTGGGTTGCGATTTCCTTCTCCAGTGGGTTTAAATATGTTCTTGTGTTTTCTGTTAATTGTGCCTGTTTTATGTCTTTTCCCTCATTTCTTTGGATTTTTTTTTTTTTAACTCTGCTAACCTCAAGGTTACTTAAAACATGCATCTTTGACTTGTCAAAATCTAACTTTTGGTCGTTTCCCCCTCTTTGTGGACGCTGAAACTCCATTTATTTTATTTTCACTTATGTAGCTCAGTTGGTGCTATTTTAACTCTGTGTATATTTTATCTCATACATTATTAATTTGTATGGTAATAGCCATTTATTTATTATTTTTAAAAACCCCTCATTTGACTGTGTCAGATCTTGGTTGCGGCATGTGGAATCTTTGCTGCCGCAGGCGGGCTCTTCGTAACTGCCTGTGGACTTTTCTCCATTTGGGGCGTGCAGCCTCACTAGTTTCAGCGAGCGGTCTTAGTTGTCCCACGGCATGTGGGATCTTAGTTCAGTGACAAGGAATCAACGCATGTCCCCTGCATTGGAGGGCAAAGTCCTGACCGCTGGACCTCCAGGGAGTCCCCTAGTACTAGCCGTTTACCTTAATCCTTTTCCTTGCTCTTCATTCCTTGCTGTAATTCCAGTCAGTCCAATTCCAGTTTCATTTTACTTCTGTCTGAAGAACACTCTGTTTCTCCCCTGTTGTGTGACTCCTAATAGTGAACTCTATGAGTTTGTGTTAGTCTAAAAATATCTCAAATTGACTTTTCTTTTTGAAGGATATTTTTGATATGTATGGAATTTTAACTTGTTGGTTTTCTTCTAAGGTGTTGAAAGAAGTTACTGAATTACATCTTCAGCTTTCATTTTTTTTTTTTTCCTCAAGTAAACTGTCAGTTTAGTATTTGCTGTCATGGATAGAATCTTTTTTACTTCATGCTTTTTATTAATTTGGTCTTTCGTTTTGAACAGTTTTTGTGATTTTTTAAATTTATATTTTGTGTGTTTATATTTTGTAATTTTTGTATTTTGTATTTTATGTATTTTTTAATTTATGTTTTGTGTTTACAGGTCTTACTGAATCTACGGTAATGCTTTTTATTCTTTTGAGACGTTTGCAGTCATTGTCTTTTAATGTATTTCTGCTGCCCTGTCTCCCAACCCTCCATGCCATTAAAACACTTGTGAGATTTTCCTGATGTTTTATTTACCCTTTGCATGCTTCATTCCTGGTATTTCTTCTGATCTCCCTTTGTTCACTAATTTTTAATGAGTCTGCTGCTGCTTGAGACTAGCTAGCTTACTGATAATCTGTCCATTGAGTTTATTGTGTTTTTTCACTTCTGGAAAATCTGGTTCTGTGGTAGTTTTCTACCAGAGTTTTATATCTTATTTTTAATCACTTCAAACGTGATAGTTGCAGATATTTTTGCATTTAGCTATTTATTCCTGTAGCCTTCCTCCCATAATTTACTTTAAAGGATAATTTTGTAACTGCAGTAGCCAACAGCCCAGTTCAGTTCAGTCGCTCAGTCGTGTCCAACTCTTTGCGACCCCATGAACCGCAGCACGCCAGGCTTCCCTGTCTATCACCAACTCCCGGAGTCCACCCAAACTCATGTGCATTGAGTTGGTGATGCCATCCAACCATCTCATCCTCTGTCGTTCCCTTCTCCTCCTTCCCTCAATCTTTCCCAGCATCAGGGTCTTTTCCAGAGAAGGCACTGGCACCCCACTCCAGTACTTTTGCCCGGAAAATCTCATGGATGGAGGAGCCTGGAAGGCTGCAGTCCCTGGGGTCGCTGAGGGTCAGACACGACTGAGAGAGTTTACTTTCACTTTTCACTTTCATGCATTGGAGAAGGAAATGACAACCCACTCCAGGAGTCTTGCCTGGAGAATCCCAGGAATGGGGGAGCCTGGTGGGCTGCCATCTATGGGATTGCACAGAGTTGGACACGACTGAAGTGACTTAGCAGCAGCAGTAGCAGCAGGGTCTTTTCAAATGAGTCAGCTCTTATCAGGTGGCTGATGAGAAGTATTGGAGTTTCAAAACTCAAGTATTGGAGTTTCAGCTTCAACATCAGTCCCTCCAATGAACACCCAGGACTGATCTCCTTTAGGATGAATTGGTTGGATCTCCTTGCAGTCCAAGGGACTCTCAAGAGTCTTCTGCAACACTGTAGTTCTAAAGCATCGATTCTTTAGTGCTTAGCCGCCTTTATAGTCCAACTCTCACATCCATACATGACCACTGGAAAAACCATAGCCTTGACTAGACAGACCTTTGTTGGCAAAGTTTTTTATCATGCTGTCTAGGTTGGTCATGGAGAAGGCAATGGCACCCCACTTCAATACTCTTGCCTGGAAAATCTCATGAGTGGAGGAGCCTGGTAGGCTGCAGTCCATGGGGTCGCAAAGAGTCGGACACGACTGAGCGACTTCCCTTTCGCTTTTCACTTTCATGCATTGGAGAAGGAAATGGCAACCCACTCCAGTGTTCTTGCCTGGAGAATCCCAGGGATGGGGGAGCCTGGTGGGCTGCCGTCTGTGGGGTCACACAGAGTTGGACATGACTGAAGTGACTTAGCAGCAGTAGCAGCAGCAGGTTGGTCATAACTTTCCTTCCAAGGAGCAAGCGTCTTTTAATTTTATGGCTGCAATCAACATCTGCAGTGATTTTGGATCCCAGAAAAAGTCAGCTACTGTGTCCATTGTTTCCCCATTTGCCATGAAGTGACGGGACCAGATGCCATGATCTTAGTTTTCTGAATGTTGAGCTTTAAGCCAACTTTTTCACTCTCCTGTTTCCTTTCATCAAGAGCCTCCTTAGACGTTAGTGGGTCTTGCTTTTTTTGGTGGTGGTTGTTGTTTCAGCTGATTTTTATTTTGTCTCTTTATGGGTTAATTTACATGATTGCACATGTAGTAGATTATATTTTTTCAATTGAGATAATTTGGGCTCTGGGATGGTATTCCTGGAGAGGGTTTATGGTTGTTCTGGCAGACATCTGAGGGATCAGGTGGTTTAGGATAGTTTCAGCTAAGTTTTAAGGTAGAGATGAGTTGCAGCTAGGTCTCTTACCATTCCCTCAGATCCCAAGAGCAGTTCAGGATTCCATTTTACAGAGAGATGGATTTACTAGCCCCCTCCTTTCTTTGGTATTCCCTGGGTTCTGGCCTTTGGAATGAGGTTCCCTTACCTTGCAAAGTTTTTAACCTTTAGCTGCCCCAAACACTTGGCTGTTACCCTCAGGGATAAAAGTGGTTGCAAATTTGGGGTTTACCTCTCAAGGCCCTATCTCTGGAAGCACTATCTTCAAATTCTTTGATACCTGCAAGCATGTGATTAGGGTATATGTCAGTGTGTGTCTTCAAGTTTTGGTCTGTGGACATTTTCAGTCATACACAGTTGTTCCTCAATATCTGTGGGCGATTGGTTCGAGTATCCCCTGAAGAGAGCCATAGATGCTCAAATCTCTTCCATAAAATGACATAGTTTTTGCACGTAACCTATGCACGTCCTCCCATATACTTTGTCATTTCTAAATTATAATACCAAATGCAACGTAAGTACTGCATAAATGGTTGCAAATGCAACATAAATTCTGTGTAAGTAGTTACCAGTGCTATGGGGGAACTTTCTGGAATTTTTTTTTTCCTTTGAATATTCTTTATCTAAGGTAGGTTGAATCTGTGGATGTGGAAGTTACAGATACAGAGGGTGAACAATATAAAAGTCAAGAAAATAGTGTAAAAGAACCCCCTTTGTCTCTGTGACACCACTCCAGTGATACTTTCTTAAGTTGGATAATTTCCTGGCTTCTGGTATGAGCAAGATGTTCCAAGCTCTTCGTGTATTTCCTCCCCCTTACCTGGAATTAACCATTCCTATAAGAAACCCTGGTTCCCAGTAGTTCTTGTTAGTATTGTTCTTTCAAATTTTATTTAAATATTCTAGCTTTCAGGTGAGTGGTCTAAATTACCAGTCCATCATCAGTGATGGTAGTCCATCACTACCAGGGTTGTCTGTTCTTTATAGTGATTCCTGTGTGTATCTTTGTAAAGACACACCAAAGATTCAGAGTTGTTTTTTTGCCAGTGGTTTAAGGCAGGAGTGGTTTTGTCATGGGTCTTTTGGCAGTCTAGCGAAACCTATGGATACCTTCTCAGAATGTTTCTGAATACAGTAGGTTAAATACAAGGGAGCAAAAGAGAAATAAATTTAAACATTTAAATAGTTAACTAAAATATGAAAACTTTAATTTAGTAATAGTGCTTTTTTGTTAATATATTATGTTGCAGATAAGACATATAGGTAAACAATTTTTATATTTTAAGGTGCTGAAATGGTAGTTCTTGATGCTTACCAGAAGAGTGAATTGAGGTGGTCTTTGACCTTTCACATTTGTTGTTGGTTGTTCGGTCATTCAGTTGTGTCTGACTCTGCGACCCCATGGACTGTAGCATATTGAGCCATTAATAATTTATGATAGGGAATACAGGAGAGCATTATAGATCTGTGGGTCAGTGCATATAATCCTAACATGCTAGCTACTCAGAGTGAGGCTACACTTTACAGGCTGAAGCATTGTCCTCCATAAAACTGCCCTCACTGCAGATACCAGCAATAAACTTGGGGTCCACAAGCCATCCACATTTCTGACCACCTGGGCTACAAAGTCAGGGGTTCCCATGACCACCTCAGATTTGAGAATTTACTAGAAGAACTCATAGAACTCAGGAAAATGCTATCCTTATGATATAGTTTCATTGTAGCAGAAAAGGATCCAAATCCATGACCATCCAAAAGAAGAAACACATAGGACGAGGTCTGTAATGGTCGGAGTGGGGATCATCCAGTTTTCTCTGGTGGAGTCAGGAGTTTCACTGACCTGCACATGGATATGTAATGGTGTGTAGGGCTGGAGTATTGCTGACCAGGGAAGCTTGGCTGTCCAAAGTGTTTATTGGGGCTTTGTTATGTAAGCATGGCTGATTGAATCATTTGCCATAAGGTTGAGCTCAATCTTTAGCGTCTCTCCTTGAAAATTGACTTGTCAGGGGATTCAAAATCCCAATTCTCTAATCCCCTAGTTGATCTTTTTGGTGAGTCATCTTGTTAGCACAAACTATCTAGGGGATCATAAATCAAAAGCACTCCTGTTACTAAATACATTCCAAGGATTTAGAGGGTACTTCCTAGGAACTGGGACGAAGGCCAGCCAAACTCTTTGTCTTATAGCAGTCACCAATTCTGTTTTCATAGTTGGATGACTAATTCCCTGATGGCTCTGGTCATGTCTGTTCTGTGGCAGGCCATGCAACTTAATTTAGAAGGAGTACATGAGCTTTAAAGCTATTTTGAGATCTGTAACATATGCAGTGAGGGTTGGAAAGATCTGTGATTTCTATTGTTTGAGAAAATCAGGGATACTCAAATAATATTGTGTTTCATACACATGATGCAAGTAAAAGGAAAATGAAGATAAGATTTTTCCCTTGTCCAGGTTCATGGTACTTGTGAATTTTGTCCATGCTTAAGAGCTCTTATATTAGAACTTGGTGTTTAGATGTCTAGTGATTTAGACTGTTTTAATGGTTTTGTTTATATTGATAGTTTGGGGCTCTGAAGGCCTTCCAAGTATACTCTTGGTATATACTGTAGCCAAACACTGGGTAGTTAATGATGTTGTGTTCAAATTGAGCCCTTCATTTTAATCTTAAAGTTTTAGCCAAAGGTATGTCAGCACCGGAGGCCTGGAGTGCTGGTTTTACCTGCCATCCATTGACTGGACTTTCTAGTAAATTCGTTTAGGTACTTAGGAAGGTTCTAAGTTGTAAACCAATGCTTTTTCTTTCCAGATTTATAAAATCTGAAACTGTTGAATCTTTTTCTCTCTCTTACCATTTTATTGTGAAAATTTTCAAACATGTAGAAAAGTTGAAAAAGGCATTTGAACATCTGTAATACTTGCCATCCAGATTCAGGAGTTGCAAATATTTTGGCACCTTTTCTTAATTTATTAAAAAAAAATCTCATCTTAGGAAATAAGCTACAGACTGTTGAGTGCGTGTAGTGAATCTGTGTTGTTGCCACTAGTTCCAAACTCTGCTGTTCTCTGTCTGCTGTTCCCCATCCCCCAAGCTTTTAAAGTGAAATTTCCTCTACATTGAAAGGTTAAAGCTATGGCTTAATTATACCTGTATGTTTTCCGTTGAGATTTCATTTGCTAACATTTTGCTCTACTAATATTTTTTGTTGAGCCATTTGAAAGTTGAAGTAAATTGCAGGCACCATAACACTTTTAAGATTTGGGTGTTTTTCTTTGTATCTTCAATATCTTAGTTAAGAAAATTATTTCTTGTCTAATGTTTAGGTCCTATTCAGATTTTAGCCATATGTCATTTTTCATATAAATATTTGTGTTAACATAAATTCTCCCCCACACTCTGAACCCTCTATGATGACAACTTTAAGACTCTTGTTGGCAGCCCAAACTTCAGCTTACACGTGATGTGTTTGGCCTTTAGTGTTCCTGTGTAGTTTTGCATTGGTGTTGAGACTTGTTTGGAACATGGCACTTTTGCTTAAGCAGCTTTAGGAATTTATAAATAGCACTGTTTGGTGATAGCAGCTGGCAGCAAATATTTTGATATGTAACTTCTGCTTTGTGTTTATTACTTAATTTTACATCTGAAAATTTGAAACATTCATTTCTTAACCTTTTTGGCGACAACAGCGCTGTGTCATTGATTTTTTTTTGTGTGTGTGTGTGGTGTCCTTTTCCTTTATGGGCACAATCTGTGTTTTTAGTTTTTGTTTGGTTTGTGCGCCACACCATGTGGCATGTGGGGTCTTAGTTCCTGACTAGAGATTGAAGCCATGCCCCCTGCAGTGGGAGCTCGGGGTCTTAACCACTGGGCCACCAGGGAAGTCCCTGGGTTTACTTTCAAAGTAAGAAATATATCTCAGTAATACTTCTTGCAGCCCACTTGTGAGCTGTTTTAATTTCGGTGCCATAGGTTTTTAATTTCCAAAATGGAACAGCTATAGTGTGTGTGCCTCATGGTGGCTGTGTAGGGTCTGAGTTGTTAATGTATATCAGTGTGTGAGATACAGCATGTGCTTGGGGACAAACAACCTTTGAGATGGTTATAGACGAATTTTGAGCTCTAAAACTAAATTCGTAACATTTTAAAAGTTGTCTAGCAAAATTGCATACCAGGATAGCTAGCTATATTTAATACAGATGGATTTAGCAAAGGGAAATCCAAGATCATCTTTTCTCCAAATTTCATTATGAAAAATTTTATTTATTTTTTAAATTTATATTGAAGTAGGAATTTGGAAAATAACATTAGTATGTTCTTTGTTTAGATTCAGAAATTAATATTTTGTCATTTTCACTTGATTGTATGTATTGCTTTCTTCACCTGAACTGTTTGAAATTCACTTGCAGACATTATGTCACCCTACCTGTAGAAATTTCAGTATGCGTTTCCTAAAAATAAGTGTATTCTTGTGCATAACTATAATGTCACTGTGCTTTTAAAGTTTAACAATAATGTGATAAGGGGTTATCTATTATATAGTCCCTATTTAAATTTCCCCGTTTGTCTTCAGTGTCTTCTACAGCTTTTCCGCCTCCAAACCATTCATTTAGGGTTTACTTGTCTGCTTTTAGTCTCTTAATCTAGATCAGTATGTCTGCCTTTTTTTCTTATGACATTGAACTTTTATAGAATATGACCTGTTTGTCATGTAGAAGCTTTCCTACCTGCTCTTGTGCCTGGTGTGCTTTGCATTACATCATGTCTGGAGGACTCCGAAGTGTGGTTGGCTCATAATTAGTGGTGTTGAATGGTTTGGTCCCTCCACTGTCAAGCGCTGTTCATAACCAGTGGGTAATTTGGGGTGATTCTTTGGTACTATGCAACATTATTCTCCAGAAGCCTTTTGCCTCATGGGGTTAGCAGTCTGCTGGGTTGAGTCCTGAATACAGGGCTATCTTTTTTATGGCCATCAAATTAAACTTCACTTGATAACATTTTCTGTGATATTTGAAAAAATTGTGACTCCTGCTATCTTAGAGGAGAAGGCAATGGCACCCCACTCCAGTACTCTTGCCTAGAAAATCCCATGGATGGAGGAGCCTGGTAGGCTGCGGTCCACGGGGTCGCTAAGAGTTGGATACGACTGAGCGACTTCACTTTCCCTTTTCACTTTTCTTGCATTGGAGAAGGAAATGGCAACCCACTCCAATGTTCTTGCCTGGAGAATCCCAGGGATGGGGGAGCCTGATGGGCTGCCATCTATGGGGTTGCAGAGTCGGACACGACTGAAGTGACTTAGCAGCAGCAGCTATCTTAGAAATGAGATTTTGCTATATCATTTCTAAGATAAAATCAGGCAGTTTGGAATAGTAATTGCAACTCAAAAATGGGGAAGGACTTTTGTGTTATTAAAAAAGCTCCTGTATCCTTTCCTGCTGCAGCTCTTCAATCTGTGTGTTTTACTTTCTGTGAAAGTATTATAACAAGTTTAACCTGAAAATTTTAATGCAGTGGTAAGCAATAGAAAATCATACAAAGACAAGCTTATATCTGCTAGTGAGAAGGGTGCCTTTAGATCATCAGTAAGCCAAATTTTTTATGTTATAGAACCAAGTTGATTTATTAAGTTAGGGAACATTGATACTTGTGTAGGTTAAAATATTCTTTAATCTTTGAAGTAGCTTTGTAGAGAATGTCAGAAAAGGAACAGAGTCGTGAGCTGTTTTTAAAATTGGAAAATACTATACATCCTTTGTTAGGTGTTGTTGAGAATTTTTTAGTGGTAAGGGAAATTGATACAGAAGATGGGATTTGCAAAACATATGAAAGGGTTGAATTGAAACAGTTCGTCTGTTACTATAGTAGGAGGAGCTACCAGTCAGCTAACAAATTTGGTAGTGCGAAAATGAGTAGTTCTCTTTTGTTTGCTTCCATCTGACTAGCAAAAAGGAAGCTTACCTGCTGAGGGTGGGCATGGTATTGTCAAAAGCTCACTTGTTTTTCAGCCATGCTTAATGGCTCAAATTGTGGCCATGGTAAGCAAGAAGTTCGTTTTGGCAGAAAGTGCCAGAGACAAGCAAGGGAGTCACTATGTAGTTGACCATCTGTGGAATCTAAGCTGAGTAATGAGGGCGGTTAGTACCCAAGGAGATAAAAATCAGGCCGTCGTTTGGAGGCAGTGGTTGCATAAAGTAACTGTTGGGAGTAGCGTGGCTGGTATAGGAAAAGTGGAGTGACTAGAGGTTGTTTTGAGTGTGAGATGCTTAAAACAAAGGTTCCAGAGATATTGGAGTGATGCTAATGAGAAGGGTGAGGTTGTGATTGTGGAGATCGTTGGCTGGCGTTGGATAGATTGAAGTAAAGATGTCTTAGAACCAGGGGGGCATGTTGTTCAAAGGATCTTATGCTGCAAAAAAAGTAATGGAAAACAAGCAAACCAGGAACCAAATTTTCAAAAATGTGTTCAGATGACTAGAGGGTTAACAGGTAGATAGAGGTCTGAAACAAAAAGTTCAGTTTAGTTGCTCTGTTGTGTCCGACTCTTTGCAACCCCATGGACTGCAGCACACCAGGCTTCCTTGTCCATCACTAACTCCTGGAACTTGCTGAAACTCATATACATCGAGTTGGTGATGCCATCCAACCGTCTCATCCTGTGTCATCCCCTTCTGCCTTCAGTCTTTCCCAGCATCAGCGTCTTTTCTAATGAGTGGACCCTTCGCATCAGGTGGCCAGCATCAGTCTTTCCAATGAATATTCAGGACTGATTTCATTTAGGATTGACTGGTTTGATCTCCTTCAGTCCATGGGACTCTGAAGAGCCTTCTCCAGCACCACAGTTCAAAAGCATCAATTCTTTTGAAGAAAAAGGGAGGCCTGTTATTACTAGTGAGTGCTGTGGCACATGCCTCCACATTAGGGTGTGGGGGTAGGAGAGATCCTGTAAGTAAAGACAGTGGAGAACACAAACAACCACTTTGGAGGGAGCTACTGATGGAGAGGTTTGGACAGTTGGAGGATAGGGGCTGTAGGGTTCCAGTAGGGGAAGCTACAGCATCTGGGAAGAGTTGAATGTGGAAGCCTCGATTTCTAGTGCGAAGGAGGTAGAGCTGTGCGAGGCTTGCATGGCTGTTGGGTGGACTCTTGGGAAAGGTGGATGTCTGTCTTTGCTGTCATGACACCTTGAGCTGAGGAAATCAGTCTATGTGGGAGAGCCCCTAGGAACAGGTTGGGAACCTTCCGTGGGGGAAGAGTCACCTTTAGAGAAGGTGCTGCTGCTTCTACAGACACCAGCCAATTCTGACTCCATGTTGGACCTGTTTCTTCAACTTGCTTTTTGTTGCTGTTATTGTAATCTTACTTAATCAGTTAAGTTCAGTCATTCAGTTCAGTTCAGTTGCTCAGTCGTGTCCGACTCTTTGCAACCCCATGAATCACAGCACGCCAGGCCTCCCTGTCCATCACCAATTCCCAGAGCCTACTCAGACTCATGTCCCATCGAGTTGGTGATGCCATCCAAACATCTCATCCTCTGTCATCCTCTTCTCCTTCTGCCTTCAATCTTTCCCAGCATCAGGGTCTTTTCAGATGAGTCAGTTCTTCGCATCAGGTGGCCAGAGTATTGGAGTTTCAGTTTCAGCATCAGTCCTTCCAGTGAATACTCAGGATTCATCTCCTTTAGGATGGACTGGTTGGATCTCCTTGCTGTCCAAGGGACTCTGAAGACATCTTCCCCAACACCACATTTCAAAAGCATCAATTCTTTGGTGCTCAGCTTTCTTTATAGTCCAACTCTCAATCCATACATGACTACTGGAAAAACCATAGCTTTGACTAGACAGACCTTTGTTGGCAAAGTAATGTCTCTGCTATTTAACATGCTGTCTAGGTTGGTTATAACTTTTCTTCCAAGGAGCAAGTGTCTTTTAATTTCATAGATGCAGTCATCATATGCAGTGATTTTGGAGCCCCCCAAAATAAAGGCTTTCACTGTTTCCATTGTTTCCCCATCTATTTGCCATGAAGTGATGGGACCAGATCTTTGTTTTCTGAATGTTGAGCTTTAAGCCAACTTTCTCACTCACCTCTTTTCACTTTCATCAAGAGGCTCTTTAGTTCTTTGCTTTCTGCCATAAGGGTGGTGTCATCTGCATATCTGAGATTATTGATATTTCTCCCAGCAGTCTTGATTCCAGTTTGTGCTTCATGCAGCCCAGATGAACTCTGGATGAACTCTTTTCATGATGTACTCTGCATATAAATTAAATAAGCTGGGTGTCAGAATACAGCCTTGACATACTCCTTTCCTGATTTGGCACCAGTCTGTTGTTCCATGTGCAGTTCTAACTGTTGCTTCTTGGCCTGCATACAGATTTCTCAGGAGACAGGTCAGGTGGTCTGGTATTCCCATCTCTTTAAGAATTTTCCAGTTTGTTGTGATCCACACAGTCAAAATTTTGGCATAGTCAATAAAGCAGAAATAGATGTTTTTCTGGAACTCTCTTGCTTTTTGCATGATCCAGCGGATGTTGGCAATTTGATCTCTGGTTCGTCTGCCTTTTCTAAAACCAGCTTGAACATCTGGAAGTTAGCCTGGCCCGGAGAATTTTGAGCATTAATTTGCTAGTGTGTGAGATGAGTGCAGTTGTGCGATAGTTTGAGCATTCTTTGGCCTTGCCTTTCTTAGGGATTGGAATGAAAACTGGCCTTTTCCAGTCCTGTGGCCACTGCTGAGCTTTCCAAATTTGCTGGCATATTGAGTGCAGCACTTTCATAGTGTCATCTTTCAGGATTTGAAATAGCTCAACTGGAATTCCTTCACCTCCATTAGCTTTGTTCATAGTGATGCTTCCTAAGGCCCACTTGACTTCACATTCCAGGATGTCTGGCTCTAGGTGAGTGATCACACCATTGTGATTATCTGGGTCGTGAAGATCTTTTTTGTACAGTTGTTCTGTGTATTCTTGCCACCTCTTAATATCTTCTGCTTCTGTTAGGTCCATGCCACTTCTGTCCTTTATTGAGTCCATCTTTGCATGAAATGTTCCTTTGGTATCTCTAATTTTCTTGACGAGATCTCTAGTCTTTTGCATTCCATTGTCTTCTTCTATTTCTTTGCAGTGATCACTGAAGAAGGCTTTCTTATCTCTCCTTGCTATTCTTTGGAACTCTGCATTCAAATGGAAGTATCTTTCCTTTTTCCCTTTGCTTTTTGCTTCTCTTCTTTTCACAGCTATTTCTAAGGCCTTCTCAGACAACCGTTTTGCCTTTCAAATCTTACTTAATGGCCTGCCTCAAAGGACCCTGCCTCTCTGCCTCTTGTTCAGTCGCCAAGTACTCTTCGTGACCCCATGAACTGCAGCACACCAGGTTTCCCTGTTCTCATCATCTCCCAGAGTTTGTCCAAGTTCATGCCCATTGAATCCTTGATGCCATCCAGCCATCTCATCCGCTGTCTCTCTCTCCTCCTTCTTCCTTCAATCTTTCCCAGCATGAGGGTCTTTGCCAGTGAGTTAGCTGTTTGCATTGTGTGTGTGTGCAAAGTCACTTCATTTGTGTTCAGCTCTGTGACCCCATGGACTGTAGCCAGCCAGGCTCCTCTGTTCAGTGGGTTCTCCTGGAGTGGGTTGCCATGCCCTCCTCCAAGGGAACATCCAACCCAGTGATTGAACCCATGTCACCTGCAGCCTTTGTACTGCAGGCAGAATCTTGACCACTGAGCCACTGGGGAAGTAGCCCAGCTCTTTGCATTAGGTGATCAAAGTATTGGAGCTTCAGCTTCAGTTGTTCCAAAGAGTATTCAGGGTTGATTTCCTTTAAGACTGACTGGTTTGATCTCCTTGCTATCCAAGGTGCTCTCATGGGTCTCCTCCAGCATCACATTTCAAAAGCATCAGTTTTTCCTTGCTCTGCTTCTTTAATGTCCAGCCCGAACATCCATACAATGACTACTGGAAAGACCATAGCCTTGGTTATATAGACCTTTGTCGGCAAAATGAAGCCCTTGCTTCTTGACACTAAGTTTGTCATAGCTGTCCTGCTTAGAAGCAGTGGTCTTCTAATTTCATGGCTGCAGTCACCATCTGTGATTTTAGAGCCCAAGAGGAAGAAATCTGTCACTCCTTATACCTTTTCCCCTTCTATTTGCCATGAAGTGATGGGACCGATCTTAGTTTTTTCGATATTGAGTTTTAAGCGGGCCTTTTCACTCTCCTACCTTCACCCTCATCAAGAAGCTCTTTAGTTTCTCTTCACTTTCTGTCATTAGAGTGGGATCGTCTGCATATCTGAAGTTTTGATGTTTCTCCTGGGCTAGCTCGTAAGAGTCATTCAGCCCAGCATTTCTCATTGTGTGCTTTGCATATAAGTTAAATAAACAAGAGTGACAATAACAACCTTGTACTCCTTTCTCAATCCTGAACCAGTCAGTTGTTCCATACAGGGTTCTAACTGTTGCTTCTTGACCTACATACAGATTTCTCAGGAGACAGGTAATGGTCTGGCATTCCCATCTCTGAGTTTTCCACAGATTGCTGTGATCCACACAGTCAAAGGCTTTAGTGTAGTTTGTGAAACAGGGGCAGATGTTTTTCTGGAATTCCCTTGCTTTCTCTATGATCCAGCAAATGTTGGCGATTTGATCTCTGGTTCCTCTTCTTTTTCTAAACCAGGTTGAACATCTGGAAGTTCTCGGTTCACATAATGCTGAAGCTTAGCTTGGAGGATTTTGAACATAACTTTGCTAGAATGGCGGATGAGTGCGATTGTCCTGTTGGACCATTCTTTCGTACTGTCCTTCTTGGGAATTGGGATGAGGATTGACCTTTTCCAGTCCTGTGGCCACTGCTGGGTTTTCCAGATTTGCTGACATATTGAGTGCAGCACTTCACTAGCATCATCTTTTAGGATTTTAAATAGCTCTGCTGGAATTCCATTACTTCCACAAACTTTATTGTTTGCCTGTTAAACTACAATGCCTTGTTCAGCTCATAGATAATCTGACCCTGCCCACCTGTGAATGGCTGCAAAGAAAAGATTTACACATTCTTTCCAGAGGCTTGGCCATTCCTGGAGATATTTGCAAGACTGAAAACCCTTTATACTTTACGTCCTCACTGCCTCCCTCTCTATTCTGCCTTTTGACTGTGGTTCCTCATTGCTTCTCTCTTGGGTTCTATAAAAGAACCTGGCATCCAGACCCAGACAGGATGGTTATTTTGAGATGTTAGTCGCCACCTCCTTGGTCAGCCAGCTCGTCTCTACACCTTGTCTCTTGGATTCTCTGCCCTGTTGTGTGGCAAGCAGGATGAGTGTGGACTTGGTGGTACTGCTTCCTTTTTTTTTTCATTACAGGCATACCTCATTGTATTGAAGGTTTGTGGCAACCTGGCATTGGCAGATGATGGTTAGCTTTTTTAGCAATAGAATCTTTTAAAATCAAGATATGTATGTAGTTTTCTTCAGGTATAATGCTGCTGCATACTTAATAGACAACAGTATAATGTGAACGTAACTTTCATATGCATTGGGAACAAAAAATTCATGTGATTCACTTTATTGTGTTGACTTAAAAACTACATGAGAGTTGTGAGTTAAGTTTTATTTGGGACAAAATGAGGACCGCAGCCAGGGAAACAGCATCTCGTACAGCTCTGAGAGACTGCTCCAAAGAGGTAGTGAGGGAAAGTGAATATAAAGATTTTGGTGAAGGGGTAGTTGAGTGCAATCAAGCTCTTAACCTAATAAGAGGTTTTCTGCTAGTCATGAGGAGCTGATGTCTTCATGAAGGGATTTAGTGCTTTTCTAGATATGAGGAGATACAAAGATTGGGGTAATGAAATCAGTTCTTGAAAATATCCAACTGTCTAAAGACCTGTTCCACCAGATTCTGTGGCGCACAGAGTGCCTTATTCTCTACCCTGAACTCCCTCAGGGGGTGTTGAAGGTCAGCAGCTGCAGCAGCCCAGTGTTCAGTCTCCGCAGAGGCAGACGGCAAACGCCCTTGGCAAGCACCAGTTTGTAGTTGACAGTTGACAATAATTGCTTCATTGTGGTGGTCTGGAACTGAACCCGCCATGTCTCTGAGGGATGCCCTGTGACTTACTGCCAGTTGAGATACTATCTCCTTTGCTTGCTTGCTTGTGTAGTGTCTCTCCCCTTCCACCTTAGCTTCAAACAATAGTCGTTCTGAGTATTCATTGAATTATAAAGTCCATTTGATTTTAAATTTCCTTGAGGTTTTCTGAAGCTTTATTTGTGTAGTTAAGAATTTTTTACCAGTTAAAATGATTCCTTTTCCCATTGTTATTTAGACTTATTAAATTATTTTAACTATTATGTTACATTTTAGTCTCTAGAAAATGCATTCCCTTTGGTTCTTAAACCTGTGAACACATGCCTATAAGTTGTATATATGGTAACTAATACATGAGAACTGAATGTAGTCAGGTGGTTCAGTTTGTGAGCTGAAATTTGTGGTAGATATTTTTGTGTTTTATGAGAATATGTTTCCATAGATGTTTTACTGCGTGGACTGTAAACTGGACCCAAATTTGGTTTAAAGGATAAACCATTTTTATAAGATGATTTAACTTTTTGCATGGGAATGAATGAAAATTTCTTTAAGGCTCCTCCAGAGTTAGTGGATCTTTCCCTCTGGTTTCTGGAATCTTGGGAGCAGAAAGGGAACTGCTAAGTCTCATTGACTAGTCCCTTATCTTGGTTTACCGACCTTCCACCTGGCAGCGGCTCAGGCTTGAAGTAGATTCCAGTGTTGCCTCATCCTCCAGCGGTTGTTCCACTGTGTACCTGCTGCGCCTGTTCCTCACTGCTGCGGCTTGCTGGGTCTTTTTGTGTCCCATCAAGAAGATGGGCTGTGCCGTTCTAAATCTTTTTTGACATACCAATGTCTACCCTTTTCTGACTTCTGCCAGCAAAATGGATTGGGATACAGTGTGGGAAGCCCAAGGCTGTATTATGTTCAATTGACTGCCAAGGAACTGCCCTTTTCTTTGTTGAAGGGTCTAGTACTTCCTTTTCTCTTGCTTCTCTGTGCAGTCCTTGGCACTGAGGACTGAGAAATTAAAGTTAATTGCTTCTGGGCAAAGTGCGTTTTCACTGATGTTACTGAAAATAATGTCACGTTTGATGGCTTACTTGGAGAAGTTTGCTCTTGTGTGATGCTCTAGTAATGAACTGTTATTTCACTGTTTTACAGAGTACTTAAGATTTCACGTATTTTTGCTGAACTTGTTAAAAAAAAGGCGCTTGGGATGATGGATTAACAAGAACATTGAAATTCTGTGAAAAGTTTCAAATTGGAGCATATTGAATTTTCACCCTAGTCCAGCAGCTGTGCTGCTCACTTAAATACAGATGAATGAAGACCCCATTCGGAAAGACACCTGGCCAGCGGTCCAGAGCTGATGCAGGTAGGCAGTGCAGTTCTACACTTACTTTAGTATAATAAATTTGAAACAGTTGTAAAAATGGGGAATGCACTCATGTAATTCCTAGTGGTTTGCTATTCTTAAAGCTTTGTGTGATTTCTAGTATTTTATACATGTGAAAAACATAGGTTTAGGTTTTTGAAAGGTACGGAATCATTAGTTTTTCCTGTGGTCTTTTGCAGTAAGTTATGGATGTCCAGTAAATTTAGCAAGTGACTTGTAAATACTTAAGAGGTTTATAGTAAGTAAAGGTTTTATCACTGGTTTTTGAAAGAAGTGAAAGTGAGATGACTAGATGAGTATTAGATTTAGTGAGATTTAGAGTTTTTAATAGGAAAAAAGGTAAACTCAGTTTTTTGTGTATTTACTTGAAAGAACTTGACTGGAATGTAATGTATGGAAATGAATGTTTAATAGAAATTCTTATTTTTGTGGCATACAGCTGATACTAGAAGTTTAGACTTTGCATGGTTTTTGTCTACCCTAGAAAACTAAAAGGTAAAAATCTTATAGGCTACAGAATAAAATAGGTAAGTAATATATTCTTCTGTTGTTGTTGTTTAGTCACTAAGTTGTGTCAGATTCTTTTTCGACCCCATGGACTGTAGCCCCGCAGGCTTCTCTGTCCATGGGATTTCCCAGGCAAGAATACTGGAGTGCGTTGCCATTTTTTTCTTTAGGGATCTTTCTGACCCAGGGATCCATCTTGCGTCTCCTGTGTTGGTAGGCAGATTCTTTACCACTGAGCCATCAGGGAAGCCCAGTGTTCTCTTTTGGACTTATATTTTTCTCCATTCCAGAAATATGTTTGAATATTGAAAACATCTGTCAAATATAAGTGAATCTGAGAATTCAGCTAGCAAAATTACTAGTAATCTTAAAATGGTTGCTGTGGTTTAGAATTTATTATATTTATTCGCTATGGAGTTCGTAATTCCTTTGTAGAGGAGCCACAGGGATTAAGATTTTCAGTTCCTTTTATCTCTTTGATTTTAGTTCCTCTCTTGCAAACATTGATTCAACTGGTACATTTGTTGATAAGATTAACTTGCAGTCATGGTGACAGACTGGAGTGTAAGTCAGCTGAGAGTTTACTGTTCTGATTCCAACTCTCTGATCGGTTCTGTCCTGCTCTTTTTCTTATTTCTTTACTTCTTAAAATTTTTTAATAATTTGCGTGTTTATTTTTGTTTACACTAGGTCTCTGTTACTGCGTACAGGTTCTCTAGCTTCTACTAGCGGGGGCTGCTCTTTGTGGTGCATTGCCGTGACTTCTGGATGCAGAGCACAAGCTCGAGACACACGGGCTTCAGTAGCTGCCACAGGTGGGCCCTAGAGCGCAGGTTCCCTTGCCACAGGTGGGCCCTAGAGCACAGGTTCCGTTGCCACATGTGGGCCCTAGAGCGCAGGTTCTGTTGCCACATGCGGTCTCTAGAGCATAGGCTCAGGTTGCACATGGGCTTAAATTGCTCTGCAACATGTGGAATCTTCTCAGACCAGGGATCAAACTTGTGTCCCCTGCATTGGCAGGCGGATTCTTATGCACTGCACCACCAGGGAAGTCCTATCCTGCTCTTTTACTAGCTGTGTAAACATTGGTGCATTTTGTATCTTCTTAAGCCTTGTTTTTCTTTATCTAAACAATAGTACTGTTATGTATCTACTGGGCTTATTATGAAGAAATAAATGTGTTTTTGTATGTTAGGTGCTTAGCTACATGCCTACCACATTACAGCTGCTCTGCAAAAAGCATTGTTTTTGTTAATCATACTATTTTAACAAAATGTTTATTTCATCTCATGGTTCAAAAATTGCTGTTGACAAAAGTTTTTGTTGATCATGTTTCTGTAGCTTGAAATAGTAATTGTACCCCAAGTTTTTTAGGCACACCATTCTGAATTCATCACTCCTATTTTCTTTATTGATTTAAAGTTATATTCTTAGTTAGGAGAGAGAATTGATTAAAGTGATTTGTAGTATGGTATAAGTAATTGAAAGGACTAAACCAGGAGATGTTATTGTTAAGGGAGCGATTGTTTAGTCCTAGCCAGTACTTTGATCTTACATTTTCTTATCCTTTGATAATTTCTTAGAGCACGTGGCATAGCACTAAAGACAGAGTGGGTACTCTGTAAATTACAGATGACCTTTTGTTTAATATTTTAATGTGTAAGATCCTGGGGTCATTTATTTTTCACTGTTACATATTATACTCTTAGATTAATGATCCCTTGATCAGTATTATTTATAAAATTATCTTAATCATTCTTCCTGTTAACAAAAATGTAGGCTCTGTTACTTTTAAATCCTTACATCAGTAACAGATGTGCCCATTAACAAATAAAATTCACCTAGAAAGGGGGTTTCTTATTTTCATGCATCAAGAAACCTAGACAGACATTCCAGAGTTGCTATGGTGGCTCAGATATGCCCTTAGTCTGGTGCCATCTCAAAACTGAAACGGGAAGCCTTCAGTGTATAGGGCTCCTAGGATATTTCTCTTCCACTGTGGGCCATTGGATATCTGGACTTATTACTTAAGGCTCCCAGAGCAAGTACTTGAAGAGAAACAGGCACAAATGCATGGTGTCTTCTGTTGGGAGTCTTGAAAGTTACATGGGTTTACTTTTGTTGCGTTTTGTTCATTGACGCAGTCTCAAAGGTCTGCTCAGGTTCAAGGGAGTGGGCATGCACTCTGCTCGATGGGAGAAGTGTCAGAGAATTATGGTCATGTTTTAAAACCGCCACAGTGGGCAAAGCCTAATACGTGACAGTGTTTGTCATTAGGGCATGTGTGATCAATAAAAATTTGAAAATTGAATATTTGCATTATCTCTGTATACATAATTGACTTTGCTGGTGGCTCAGACGGTAAAGCGTCTGTCTACAATGCGGGAGACCCGGGTTCGATCCCTGGGTTTGGGAAGATTCCCCTGGAGAAGGAAATGGCAATCCACTCCAGGACTATTGCCTGGAAAATCCCATGGACAGAGGAGACTGGTAGGCTACAGTCCATGGGGTTGCAAAGAGTCGGACACGACTGAGTGACTTCACTTTCTATATACATAGTTCAACATAATAGGGATTTCTGTTTTTTAAATCACTTAGATTTTATTTGTATAATTATGTTGAATTTTAATCGGTTTCTCAAGTGGTAGTTTATATATACCTAATGATGTTGAGCCACAAGTCCTTTTACCTGATAAAACTTTTTTTTCATGTTTTCCTCCCGTAGAGTTAGCCTCCATTTTTACTAGTTTATCAAATATAAATTTTCTCTCTTTATGACATATTTTAATCATACTTACAAGTACAGGGAATGGAAATAGTAGATGGATATGCCTAATACTCAGATTAACAACTATTTTTACTATATTCAGATGTTTTTAAAACCTCGATATTTATGTTTACCAATCAATAGAAATTCATGAGTGAATTGTCAAATAGTGCCAAAGACTTTTATCAACAAGTAGGCATTCTGTGCATTCTGTTCATTTTGATTTTTGTCTTCAGTATTTGTAAATAATGAGTATACAAATTTCTCTTTATTAGATTTTGAAACCTGTTGAGGATTCTTTTTCACGTAACATCTTTTTCTCTCATTAGTCTTTTTGTTTTTTTAAAAAAATGGAGTCTATTTTTCAATTGAAATACAGCTAATTTGCAGTGGTGAGTTAGTTTTAGGTATACAGCAGAGCAAGTCAGTTGTATATGTGCTGCCGCGACTGCTGCTAAGTTGCTTCAGTCCAGCTCTTTGTAGCTCTGTAGACTGGAGCCCACCAGGTTCCTCTGTCCGTGGGAGTTTCCAGGCAAGAATACTGGAGCGGGTTGCCATTTTCTTCTCTAAGGGATCTTCCTGACTCAGAGATTGAACCAGCGTCTCTTACGTCTCCTGCATCGGCAGGCGGGTTCTTTACCACTAGCGCCACCTGCATATACATGTCTGTTTTTCAGATTCTTTTCCATGTTAGGATATTACAAGATACTGATTGTTCCCTCCACTGTATGGTAGGTCCTTGTTTACCTATTCTATATGTGATAGTGTGTTTATGTTAATCAGAAACTCCTAATTTATCCCCTCCTCCCATTATATCTCCTTGGTAGCCATAAGTTTGTCTTCTATGTGTGTGAGTCTATTTCCGCTTTGTAAATAAGTTCACTTGTGTTACTTTTAACTTTCGCATGTGGGTGATAGCATGCGATAGTTTTCCTTGACTGCAGTTACTATGATGATCTCTAGTCTGTACGTGTAGCTGCAGTGCCGTCATCTCACCTGTTCTTATGGCTGAGTAACAGTCTGTTGTGTATGTGTACCGCATCTTGGTCCGTTCATCTGTTGGTGGGTACTTCTAGGTCTTGGCTGTTGTAATTAGTGCTGTTATGAACATTGAGATGCATGGATTCCAGTATCATATGGTAGCTCTGATTTTAGTTTTTTAAGGAACCTCTGTACTGTTCTCCATAGCAGCTGTACCAATTTACGTTCTCCAACTGTGTAGAAGAGTGCCATACTCTCTGTAGCATTTATTGTTTATTGACTTTTTAAAGACAGCCATTCTGACTGGTGTCTATCAGTCAGGTACCTCATTATTTGTACTTTTGATTTGCATCTCTTTAATAATTAGCAATGTTGAGCTTATTTTCATATGCCTGTTACCCATCTGTGTGTCATCTTTGGAGAAATGTCTGTTTAGATCTTCTGTTCTTTTTTGATTGGGTTGTTTGTTTTTTGATACTAAGCTGTATGAAGTTTGTATATTTTAAAAATTAATCCCCGTTGGTAGCATCATTTGCAAATATTTTCTTCCAGTCTGTAGATTGACTTTTGGCTTTGCTATGGTTTTCTTTGCTGTACAAAAACTTTTTGAGTTTAATTAGATCCCATTTGTAAAATTTTTGCTTTTATTTCCATTACTGTAGAGACAGAGCCAGCCACCCCCAACCCGTTCCCCCCACCTTCCAAAATATTGCTGCAATTTATGTTGGAGTGTTCTGTTTTCCTCTAGGAGTTTTATAGTACCCAGTCTTACATTTAAATCTAATTCCTTTTGAGTTTATTTTTGTATATGGTGTTAAGAGAATGTTCTGATTTCATCCGTTTACGTGTAGCTGTCCAGTTTTCCCAGCAGTACTAACTGAAGAGACTGTCTTTTCTTTACTGTATATTCTTGCCACTCACAAACTCAAAGTGTGTGAGTTTATTTCTAGGCTTTCCATCCTGTCCATTGATCTCTATGTCTGTTTTTGTGCCAGTATCATACTGTTTGATTACTGTACCTCTGTAGTATAATCTGGAGTCAGGGAGCGTGATTCCTCAGGTGTGTTCTTTCTCAAGATTGTTCTGGCTATTTGGATTCTTTCGTGCTTCCATACAAATAAAATTTTTTGTTCTAGTTCTATGAAAAATACCACTGGTAATTTGAAAGGAATTGCATTGGCTGTAGATTGCTTTGGGTAGTGTGGCCATTTTAACATTATTGGTTCTTCTATTCCAAGAACACAGTATATCTTCAATTTCTTTTCATCAATGTTTTACAGTTTTTGAAGTTCTGGTATTCTGCTTCCTTAGGCTTTATTTATAGATAAATTCTCTTCTTAATGCTTTATTATTATTTTTTGGTATTTATTTATTAATTTGGCTCCTGTTCATGGATCACAGCCTTCTCATGGTGAAGAGGCTTGTGTAACTAGAGATCTCTTCAAGAAAACTGGAGATATCACGGGAATATTTCATGTAAGGAGGGGCATGATAAAGGACAGAAATGGTAAGGACCTATCAGAAGCAGAGTAAGAAGGGTGGCAAGAATAAACAGAAGAACTATACAGAAAAGGTCTTAATGACTTGAATAACCACGATTTTGTGGTCATTCACCTAGAGTCAGAAATCCTGGATTGTGAAGTCCTGGAGTGTGAAGTCAAGTGGGTCTTAGCATTTACTACCAACAAAGCTAGTGGAGAGGTGGTAGAATTCCAGCTGAGCTATTTAGAACCCTAGAAGATGATGTTGTTAAAGTGCTGTACTTAATACATCAGCAAATTTGGAAAACTCAGCAATGGTCACAGCACTGGAAAAGGTCAGTTTTCATTCCTGTTTCAAAGAAAGGCAGTGCCAAAGAGTGTTCAAATTACTGTAAAATTGTACTCATTTCACTTGTTAGCAAGGTTATGCCCAAAATCCTTCAAGCAAGACTTCAGGAGTTTGTGAACCAAGAACTTCCGAATGTACAGACTGGTTTAAAAAAAGGCAGAGGAACTAGAGATCAGGTTGCCAACATTTGTTGGATCATAGAGAAAGCCAGGGAATTCCAGAAAATCATTTACTTCTGCTTCATTAACTGTGCTAAAGCCTTTGACTTTGTGGATCACAACAAACTGGAAAATTCTTAAAGAGATAAGAATACCAGACTACCTTACTTATCTTCTGAGAAACTGGTATGCAGGTCAAGAAGCAACAATTAGAGTGGGACATGAAACAACTGACTGGTTCCAAATTGGGAAAGGAATATGACAAGCTGTATATTGTCACCCTGTTTATTTAACTTCTATGCAGAGTACATCATGTGAAATGCTGGGCTGGATGACTCACAAGCTGGAGTCAAGATTGCCAAGAGAAATATCAACAACCTCAGGTATGTAGATGATACCACTCTAATGACAGAAAGTGAAGAGCAACTAAAGAGCTTCTTTGTGAAGGTGAAAGAGAAGAGTAAAAAAGCCAGCTTAAAACTTGATATTCAAGAAACTAAGGGGGTATCCGGTCCCCTCACTTCATGGCAAATAGATGGGGGAAGGTGGAAGCAGTGACAGACTTTATTTTCTTGGGTTCCAAAATCAACGCGGACAGTGACTACAGCCACGAAATTAAGACACTTGCTCCTTGGAAGAAAAGCTATGACAACCCTAGACAGTATATTCAAAAGCAGAGACATCACTTTGCTGATAAAGGTCTGTCCAGTTAAGCTATGGTTTTTCCAGTAGTTATGTATGGATGTGAGAGTTGGACCAAAAGAAGGCTGAGTGATGAAGAATTGATGTTTTTTAATTATGGTGCTGGAGAAGACTCTTGAGAGTCCCTTGGACTGCAAGAAAGTGAAAGTGGTCAATCCTAAAGGAAATTAACCCTGAATATTCATTGGAAGGCTTGATGCTGAAGCTCTAGTACTTTGCCTACCTGTTGTGAAGAGCAGACTCATTGGAAAAGACCCTGATGCTGGGAAAGATTGAGGGCAAGAGGAGAAGGGGGCGATAGAGGTGAGGTAGTTAGGTAGCATCACCAACTCAACAGACATAAATCTGAGCGAATTCCTGGAGATGGTGAACGACTGGGGAGCCTGGTGTGCTGCCATCCTTGGGGTCACAAAGAGTCGGACCACGACTTGGCGACTGAACAGAAACAACAATGAATTTATTTGGCTGCAGCAGGCCTTAGATGTGGTCCACAGGATCTTCGATCTTCATTGCAGCATAGGAGATCTTTTAATTGTGGCATGTGAGCCCTTATTTGTGGCATATGGATCTAGTTCCATGAGCAGGGATTGAATGTAGGCCCTCTGCATTGGGAGCATGGACTCTTAGCCACTGAACCCCAGTGAAGTCCTAGAGTCTTTTTGATGCAGTGGTAAATGAACTTATTTCCTTAATCTCTCTTTCTGATGCTTCATTGTTAGTATACAGAAATACAAATGATTTCTGTATATTAATTTTGTATCCAGCAACTTTCAAATTCATTGATGAGCTCTAGTAGTTTTCTGATAGCATTTTTTAGGATTTTCTATGTGAGGAAAGCTGAATGCCGAAGAATTGATGCGTTTGAACTGTGGTGTTGGAGAAGACTCTTGAGAGTCCCTTGGACTGCAAGGAGATCCAACCAGTCCATTCTGAAGGAGATCAGCCCTGGGTGTTCTTTGGAAGGAATGATGCTAAAGCTGAAGCTCCAGTACTTTGGCCACCTCATGCGAAGAGTTGACTCATTGGAAAAGACTCTGATGCTGGGAGAGATTGGGGGGCAGGAGGAGACAGGGACGACAGAGGATGAGATGGCTGGATGGCATCACCAACTCATGTGAGTTTGGGTGAACTCTGGGAGTTGGTGATGGACAGGGAGGCCTGGCGTGCTGTGATTCATGGGGTTGCAAAGAGTCGCACACGACTGAGGACTGAACTAAACTGATGCATAGTGTTATGTCATCTTGACAGTTTTACTACTTCTTTAAACTTCTAAAAAAGCTTTGGCTAAAAATGTATTTATTGTTTCTGTCATGATTACTACATAAATATTGAACATTTGAGCCAAGTAATGCAGTATGGTTACTTTTTTTTGGTACATTATGTTTTTCTTGGAGTTTTGTGATTGCCTTATTTTTGTTTTTTCTATTTGTTTAAGTTTCTTTGCAAGTTGGAGTCTCCTAGAACCTCGGACAGCTTTATGAAACTCCTCTCAATATAATTTCCTGCATACCGAATGTAATAGATAATCCATCTGTCCTTGTTTTTCTGAAGAGTTTTTTCTAGCACCTTCTGTCATTTTCTGTTCTGTTGATTATTCTCTCGATCTGATACAACATTGTCATCCTTGGAGTTTCTTTTTCCTTTTTTATGTTAGATTCTCCTTTTTCTTGGTTGCTGTGCCTTTGTTTCTTAGTGTGTACTCTTGCCTAGCTAAAGCATGTACATCTTTAAAAGTTACATGAATAGGCAGTGGATGAGTTGATTGTTAGAAAGCTACAGGTGTGATGTATAGTGACTCATTCATATTCTTTACTTTTCAGTTCTCAGGTTTACTGAAATTGTCTCTAATAACAATTTTCAAAAATGCACATAAAAAGGGCTTCCTTTGTGGCTCAATGATAAAGAATCTGCCTGTCAGTGCAGGAGACATGGGAAGATCCCACATGCTAAGGGGCGATCAAACCCGTGCGCCACCACTATTGAGCCTGTGCTCCACAAAAAGAAGAGCCACTGCAGTGAGAAGTCTGCACTGAAACTGGAGAAAGCCTACACAGCCAAAAATAAATAAATAATACAGTAAAAGTAAATTTTAAAAAATGCTGATTATTTTGGAACTTGTGTCTGGATGAGTTTGTTAAAACAGTTTGAGTGTATATAGTTTTTCTTGCCTGTTTCTGTTTACGACAGTCCAAACGACTGTACTGTTAGGTGAATCATAGAACAGCTTATTTTGCAAATTATGCTTATTTTTCCTCACTTCAATCAACAAATAGATGTAACTGTTGCTACCTAGTGTAGGGTCTTGTTCTGTTTTCTGCTGGAAAATCTGTGATCCTCAGATGGGTGTCATGAAGCCATTGTGAATAACAAACTAATCTTCAGTTCAGTTCAGTTGCTCAGTCGTGTCCGACTCTTTGTGACCCCATGAATCACATCACTCCAGGCCTCCCTGTCCATCACCAACTCCCGGAGTTCACTCAGACTCACGTCCATCGAGTCCGTGATGCCATCCAGCCATCTCATCCTCTGTCGTCCCCTTCTCCTCCTGCCCCCAATCCCTCCCAGCATCAGAGTCTTTTCCAATGAGTTAGCGCTTCGCATGAGGTGGCCAAAGTACTGGAGTTTCAGCTTGAGCATCATTCCTTCCAAAGAAATCCCAGGGCTGATCTCCTTCAGAATGGACTGGTTGGATCTCCTTGCAGCCCAAGGGACTCTCAAGAGTCTTCTCCAACACCACAATTCAAAAGCATCAATTCTTCTGTGCTCAGCCTTCTTCACAGTCCAACTCTCACATCCATACATGACCACAGGAAAAACCATAGCCTTGACTAGACAGACTTTGTTGGCAAAGTAATGTCTCTGCTTTTGAATATACTGTCTAAGTTGGTCATAATTTTTCTTCCAAGGAGTAAGCGTCTTTTAATTTCATGGCTGCAGTCACCATCTGCAGTGATTTTGGAGCCCAAAAAATAAAGTCTGACACTGTTTCCACTGATTTCCCATGAAGTGATGGGACCGGATGCCATGATCTTCGTTTTCTGAATGTTGAGCTTTAGGCCAACTTTTTCACTCTCCACTTTCACTTTCATCAAGAGGCTTTTTAGTTCCTCTTCACTTTCTGCCATAAGGGTGGTGTCATCTGGATATTTGAGGTTATTGATATTTCTCCCGGCAGTCTTGATTCCAGCTTGTGTTTTTTCCAGTCCAGCGTTTCTCATGATGTACTCTGCATATAAGTTAAATAAGCTTAGTGCCCAGTTAATATATACATACCTACCTGTTCTTCTGTTACTTGCCTTTTCCACTGAACAGTATGTAGTTGTGACCTCTTAGCAATATATAGAGAAATGGCTCATGGTTCCTTACAACTGAATAGTATTCCATTGTGTAGTAGTATGAAGTTAGTTTGTAGGGTAGTCATTTGTTTGGACATTTGTGTTGTTTCTACTCTCCTGCTATTGGAAATAATAACTGCAATGAATAGCCTTGCCCATTTGTCTTACCACTGTCATTGGGATAGATTTCTTGAGGTAGCACTGAATCAGATCTTAAATATATATATATATAGTTATGTAAGATACCATCACCTTCCCCTTTATGGGCTTTGTACCACTTTGCACATCTACCAGCAAGTAATTTGTCAGTGTTTCTTACACAGTCTTGCCAGTGATGTATGTCATCAGCAGTGTAGGTTTTTTTCCATCTGAGATGAGGAATGGTATCACTGTAGTTTTAAAGGTCTCTTTGGCCTTTCTCTGTTCTTACCGCACGCATTTTTTCTGCCCTGCTTTGTGAAAGTCTTTTAATATCAGAGATAGTAAGTTTGTCTGTGTTGTGACTAATTTATCTACACGCTGTTGTGTGGTATTGGCTTCTTGGAGAAAGCCTGTTTGCATCCTTGTCTCTTGCTCCCAGCTGTGTGGGTCCCAGCCTGCTTCTCAGGAGTTGTGCTGGGCTTCCAACATGGCTTCTTGAGTCCTGTGTGTCTACAGTGCTTTCCTCTCAATTTCTGGAGTATCTTCCAATAATTTTGAGAGATTTATTTAAGCTGTAAATTTTTGAGCCCATACGTGAATGTAAGTGCCAGTTGGTAATTTATCTGATTACAGAATTCAGGCTTTGAAGTAATTTTACCTCAGGTTTGAAGGTATCACTTAACCTCTTGTTAATCTAGCCCAGTGTTGATGGTCAAAGAATAAGTCTGGTACCTCTTTATTTTTTATAAAGAATTTTTAAGAATTAGACTATTTTGTAGAGCAGTTTCAAGTCATAGCAAAATTGAGCCGCAGGTACGATGGTTCCTCACATGTTCCCTGTCTCTTCAGTGTTGCCCGGCAGCAGCATTCCACGCCCAGTTGTACTTCTGTTAAATAAATGCAGTTGTTACAGTGACGCATCATCATCCTAAGTCTGTAGGTCACCGTAGTGTTCGCTCTTGGTGATGTGTGCTCTGTGGGTCTTGACAAATAAGTAATGACACAAATCCACCTTAGAGTATCATACAGAGTGGCTTCACGGCCCTAAAATTCCTCTTTGCTGCAGCTATTCATCCCTGCCTCCCCCTTAACCTTTTATTGTCTGGCCTTTCATTGTCTCCATAGTTTTTGACTTTTCCAGAATATCATATAGTTGGAGTCATAAAATATGTAAACTTATCAGGTTAGTATTATGGATTTAAGTTTCCTCCATGTCTTTTCATGGCTTGATGGCTCTTTTTTCTTTCAGTACTGAATAATCTGTTGTTGGGATATAGTACCAAGTGTTTATCCATTCACCTACTGAAGGATGTCTTGTTGATTGCTTCCAAGTTTTGGCACTTATGAATAAAAGTCCTATGAACATCCATGTGTAGGCTTTTATATGGATATAAATTTTCACCTCCTTTGGGTAAGTGTCAGGGAGCATAATTTCTGGATCATATCGTAAGAGTTTTGTTAGAAACTGCCAGATTTGCATTTCTATCAGCTTTGAATGAGAATTCCAGTTGCTTCACATCCTCTCCAGCGTTTGCTGTTGTCAGTTTCAGCATTCTAATAGGTGTATTAGTGGTGTCTCATTGTTTTGAGCCTGTATTTCTCTGACGACCTATGATACAGAGCATCTTTTCATGTGTTTATTTGCCATCTCTGTCTTCTTTGATGAGGTGGATATTAAGGTTTTTGGTTCATTTTTTAAAGGATGTTTATAATCAGTTTGTTTTCTTGTTGCTGAATTTTAAAAGTTGTGTATGTTATAGATAATAGTACTTTATCAGATATGTCTTTCACAAATATTTTCTTAGCATCTTGACATTGTCTTTCATAGAGCAGAAGTTTTACATTTTAATTAAGTCTGACTTATCAGTTATTTTTTTCATGGATTGCACCTTTGGCATTGTATTGGGTTGGCCAAAATGTTCCTTTGGTTTTAAAGTAAAAATAAAAGACACTTTTTTCATTTTCTTCAAGAACATATTCATTGTTTTTTGTTCCATTACCTTCTGTGATTTTTTAAGGCAACTTTGTAATTCCTTCTTCCCAAAACTTTATATCTTCTTGCACAAAGAACTGTTCCAGGTGCTTTTTACAGTCTTCCAGGGATTTGAAATTGTTTCCATTAAGAGAATTTTGTAAAGACTGAAATAAATGGAATTTTTAAGGTGCAGTGTCTGGTGAAATGGTATATGAATCAGAAGTTCCCAGCAAAGCTGTTACAGTTTTTGCCTGATCATCAAAGAAACATGCAATCTTGTGTTACCCTGATGAAAAGATTTTGTGTTTTCTGTTGACTAATTCTGGATACTTGTTGTCAGGTGCTCTAATTGGGAGCAGTACTTGTTGGAATTGTTTGATTTTCCAGAAAGAGCTCTTAATAGAGGACTCCGTTACAAATCCCATCATATATACTATATAATCTTAGGATGAAGACCAGCCTTTGGTGTGGTGGTTCCTTTTGCTTGTTCCACAGTCTCTTACAGTTATTATTCAGTGACTACTTTTCATCACCCGTCACAGTTTGTTTTAAAAACAGAATGTTTTCATGACGTTTAAGTAGAATTGCTTGCAGAAATACTGTTTCTTCATGGGGCTTCCCTGGTGATCCAGTGATCAGGAATCCACCTGCCCTTGTGGTGGGCATGGGTTTGGTCCCAGGTCTGGAAAGATCCCACATGTTGTAGGACACCTAAGTTGTGCCGCAAGTACTGAAGCCCACATGCCTAGAGCCTGTGCTCTGCAGTAAGAGAAGCCGCCACAATGAGAAGCCCTTGGCCTGCAGCTGGAGAGCAGCCCCCATTTGTTGCAACTAGAGAAAGCTGCTGTGCCACAGCAAAGACCCAGCACAACCAAAAACGATTTTTTTTTTAATGAAAGAAGGTTTTTCCCACTTAACTTATGTGAAACCCAAATACCAAAGTGATTAACATAACCAAGCTGGTGCAAATGATTTTCAGTGCTTGGTTTGGATGTTTTGAGTATGTTGGCTGTCTCCCACGTGGTATAACATACATTGATCTTTCTCGGTTAATGTCTGGGTTTAATGGCTATCAACTTCAACTGATCTACCTGATAAGTCACAGCACCTTCTCCATACACTGCACAAATCAGTTGTGTTTTCTTGAAATAATATTTCTTCTGTCTCCAGTATTAAAATGACTGGAAATGGCTACACAAAATTTCACCAATTTTGATAAGGTTTTTTTTTTTTTTTTTTTTTTTGATGCACACTGAGATGACAGCTGTCACAATACAGTCTAACAGGATTGTTTCAAATGAAGTTAAAGACAGCTAAGCACTGGTGATGGCACCTCACTCCAGTACTCTTGCCTGGAAAATCCCATGGACAGAGGAGCCTGGTAGGCTGCAGTCCATGGGGTCGCGAAGAGTCGGACATGACTGAGCGACTTCCCTTTCACTTTTCACTTTCATGCATTGGAGAAGGAAATGGCAACCCACTTCAGTGTTCTTGC
This sequence comes from Ovis canadensis, assembly GCF_042477335.2. Classification (NCBI taxonomy): domain Eukaryota; kingdom Metazoa; phylum Chordata; class Mammalia; order Artiodactyla; family Bovidae; genus Ovis; species Ovis canadensis. The sequence goes on from NC_091246.1 coordinate 23,347,770, forward strand.
CTGGAGAATCCCAGGGATGGGGGAGCCTGGTGGGCTGCCGTCTATGGGGTCACACAGTTGGACATGACTGAAGTGACTTAGCAAGCACTACCGCAGCTATCTTATATGAAAACTGAATGAACTTTTTGGCAGACTCAGTATCTAAAATGTGTTCGACATAACCAAGGTTATCTAGATTTTCTCCTATTACTACCTTTTAGGGATTTTATATTTTATAGTTTTTAATTTTACATTTAGGTATATGATCTGTTACGAGTTCATTTTTGTGATGGATATAAGGTCTGTGTCTAAATTCACTTTTCTGCATGTAGAAGTCCAGTTGTTCAGCACCATTTGTTGAAAACACTGTTCATTTGTATTACCTTTGTTCATTTGTCAAAGGACGGTTGACTGTATTTATGGAGGATCTCTTATGGGCTTTCTATTCTGGTTTTTTTTTTTTATGATGTATTTGTTCATTCTTTCACCAATTCTTTTACACTGTCATGATGTAATGACAATGATTAATGTAGCTATATAGCGGGTCATGAAGTCCAGTAATGTCCTCCAGTTTTGTTTTTCAGCTTCGATGTCCTGTTGGTTGTGTCTTTTTGCCTCTCTGTAAAAACTCTAGAATCAGTTTGTTGATATCCTCAAAATAACTTACTAGGAATTTGATTGCGATTGTGTTTAAAGTCTATGGATCAGGTGGGGAAGAGCTGACATCTTGATGATATTGAGTCTTCCTGTCTTCAATTTCTTGTAGTTTACCTCATATATATATTTTGTATGTGGAATCAGTACTGATGTATTCTTTCATCTTTCGTACTAGTGATTTGTATCTTTTATTCTTAGTTAGCGCAGCTAGAGATTTATCAGTTTGGATCATTTTGAAGAACCAGGTTTTGTTTTTGTTGATTTTTCTCTGTTGACTTGCTAATTTAAATTTTGTTGATTTCTAAGTTTTATAATATCTGCTTACTTTGCATTTAATTTGCTCTTCTTTTTCTGGTTTCCTAAATTGGAAGCGTAGCTTTTTGGTTTTAAATCTTTCCTCTTTTCCAATATATGCATTTCATTTAGTCCTATAAATTTTCCTTTAGTTAGTATCAGTCACTCAGTCATGTCCAACTCTTTTCAACCTCATGGACTGTAACCCGCTAGGCTCCTCTGTCTATGGAATTCTCCAGGCAAGGATACTGTAGTGGGTTGCCATTCCCTTTCCCAGGGGATCATCCCCAACCCAGGGGTCATCTCCTGCATTGCAGCCAGATATTTTACCATCTCAGCCACCCAGGAAGCCCAGATACCCCTTTGAGCACTGCTTTATCTGAATCCCACAGATTTTAGTAAATTGTACTTTCATTTTCATTTAGTTCAAAATATTGTCTTAAAATTTCATCTTCAAACCATGTATTTAGAAGTGTGTTATTTAATCTTCGAGTGTTTGGGGATTTTCCAGCTGTCTTTCTATTACTGAGTGTAAATCTCATTGTGGTCTGAGGATATTTCTTTTATCCTCTTTTAAATTTGTTAAAAGTGTGTTTGATGGTTCACAATATAGGCCCTCTTGATGAATACTCCAAGGGATCTTGAGAAGAAGGTATATTCAGTTGTTGGGTAAAGTGCTATATATATGTCAGTTTTATTCATGTGATTAATGGTAGTATTGGGTTCAGCTATGTCTTTTTCTGATTTTCTTAAGGCTGAAGCTGTCCATTTCTGATAGAGATAGTGAAGTGTTTTCAACTGTGATAGTGAATTCATCTATTTCTGCTTGTAGTTCCTATCGGTTTTTGCCTCAACTAGTTTGATGCTCTGTTGTTAGGTACATACACATTAAGGATTGTTATGTCTTCTTGGAGAATTGAGACCATACTCGTTACATAATGCTTTTCTGTATCCCCAGTGAATTTCTTTGCTCTTAAATCTCTCTCAACATTGAGAGAGATTGGCAGCTCAGCTGGTAAAGAATCCACCTGCAATGCAGGAAACCTGGGTTTGATCCCTGGGTTGGGAAGATCCCCTGGAGAAGGGAAAGGCTACCCACTCCAGCAGTCTGGCCTGGAGAATTCCACGGACTGTGTATAGTCCATGGGATCACAAAGAGTCGGATACGACTGAGTGACTTTCACTTTTACTGGGAAACCCAAATACCCCTTTAAGGGCTTTCTCTTGATCTTTGTTACCTTAGTACCTCTTTCTCCATCTGTTTGCTTTCACTCTGAATATATCTTTGTTTTTAAAGTGAATTTCTTATAGAACATCTACAATATGGGATTGCTTTTTCATTCAGTATGACAATCTCTTTATTGGAGTGCTTACTTAGACCACTGGCATTTCAGGAGATTATTGGATTAATGCCTGCCATCCTTACTGCTGTATTGCCCTTCTTCTCGGTTCATATTTTGTCTTCTCCTCTTTTTCTGCCTTTTACGGTTTTTCTTGCTTATTTACTTATGGTTGCACTGTGCTGTCCTTGCTGTGCACAGCCATCCTTCTAGCTTCTGTGAGTGGGCACTGCTTTCTGGGTGCAGTCCTCAGGCTTCTCATTGTGGTGACTCCTCTTGTTGCAGAGCGCAGGCACTCAGGCACGCAGGCTTCGGGAGTGGCGGTGGACTTCAGTAGTTGTGGCGCTTGGGCTCTGAAACAAGCAGGCTTCAGTGGTTTTGGTGGGTTGGCTCAGTAGTTGTGGCTCACAGGCTTAGTTAGCTGCCCTGTGGTACATGTGATCTTCCCAGACAAGGGATAGAACCCGTGTCCCCTCTATTGGTAAGCAGATTCTTAACCACTGGACTACAAGGCAAGTCCCCTTTTATGGTTTTAATTGAGCATGTGCTTGATTCCCTTTACTTTCTTTTCTTACCTTGTCAGTTATACTTAAAAAAAAAAAAAAAAACTTTAAGCTCTAGAGTTTGCAGTATACAACTAATTCTGGTACACTGTCAAATAATGCGGTAGAGCTTCATTGGTAGTGAGAGTATCTTATGACAGCAAAGCATTCTAATTCTTCCACTCTAGTCCTTTGTACTATTGTCTTTCACTTTCATATAAGCTCCATAATCATCTAGTACATTGTTGCTAATATTACTATGAACAAATTTATCAGTTCAATTAAAAATAAAAAAATAAAAGTTTTTATATTACTTTCACTTATTCTGTTTCTAATGTTCTTCCTTTATGCAGATCTGAGTTTCAGAGCTATCTTGTTTTTCTTCTCTTTGAATAATTTCTTCTAGCATTTTTTTGAAGGGCAGATCTATTGGCAACAGATTCCCTCATCTGTGTTTGAGCAAGTCTATTTCTCTCACTTTGAAGGATACTTTTGCAGAATACAAAATTTAATATTTTACTCCAGTATCTTTTTGCTTCCATGCTTTCTGAGGAGAAGTAGGATCTAATTCTTAATTTTGCTTTCTTTAAAAATTCTGGCTTCTTAAGAGGTTTTTTTCTTTATCTTTGATTTTTCTCACATTTGAATATGAAAAACCTATTTAGGTTTTATTTTTGTTTCCTTGGCACTTTTCCTGTTTGGTGTTCTCTGCGCTTCCTTGTCTGTGGTTTGGTGTCTGACATTAATCTGGGGCAAATTGTCGTTATTACTTTACATATTTTTTTCCTGTTTCTTTCTTGTCTTTCTGATATTCTCATTATGTACATATTACCCTTATGTTGTTATTTAACAGTTCTTGGATATTCTGTTTTTCCCTGCATCTTCATCTTTTTTTTTCTCTTTACTTTTCAGTATTGAAAGTTTCTTTTGACATATCTTCAAGCTCAGAAGTTGTTTCCTTAGCTGAGTCTACTCGGTCTACTAATGAGTCTATCAAAGCATTCTTCATTTCTGCTTTGGTGTTTTTGATCTCTGCTGTGTCTTAAATCTCTTTGATCTTAAAAAATATTATTTTGGTTATTCTGGATCGTCTTTAGAACTTCCCTGGTGGCTCAGACGGTAAAGTGTCTGCCTGCAATGCAGGAGACCCAGGTTTGATCACTGGGTTGGGAAGATCCTCTGGAGAAGGAAGTGGCACCCCACTCCAGCACTCTTGCCTGGAGAATCCCATGGATGGAGGAGCCTGGTAGGCTACTGTCCATGGGGTCGCAAAGGGTCTTCTCTGCTGTGCAGGCTTTTCACAGCAGTGGCTTCTCTTGTGTGGAGTCCTGGCTCTAGGCCCGTGGGCTCAGTAGTTGCTGTTCCTGGGGTCTGTCTAGAATACAGGCTCGACAGCAGTGGTGTAGGGGCGTAGCTGTTCTGCAGTATATAGGATCTTCCCCGACCAGGGATCAAACCTATGTTTCCTGCACTGGCAGTGGACTCCTTACCACTGAACCGTCAGGGAAGCCCATCTGCCATGTCTGTCTGTTTTTTCTTAAACATTCCATTTTTCTGTTCATATTACTCATTTGTTCTTATTTATTGTCTACTTTTTCATTAGAGCCTCTCTGAGGGTGGAGATACTAATATCCTCTGTACTAAGGAGGAACTTTGAGACTAAAAGTGAAGTGGGCGTAAAGTGTGATTATGAAATTTATTGTGGGTTGACAGGATCAGCTGGACGACCATCCATAGGCATTTGCAGCTGCACTTCATGCGGCTGAAAGGGCTCTTCTAGAGATGCTTCAGGTAGATTCCGTCTCTGTTCAGCCTGTGTCTTCATGTATGCGCTGCCCACTTCATCAGTGTATGTCAGCATGCTGGGTGAAACTGAGGGGGAATGGCTCTCTTAGCATTTGGGATCATGTTTGGCAGTTTTCATCTGTGAAGTAGAATGGATAGTCCTGTACAGACCAACTGACTATATATATCCTTTTTCATTTATCTTTTTAGAATTGTTATGTAATTGCATAAATTTATGTTTAAAAACTGCACATCTTGATGTAATGCCAAGGAGAGAACTTTGCAGATAACCCAGAAGCCTTCTTCCTCCACACAGGTGGATTATGTTACTTAGTGTGAATTTTGAACAATATGGTATACATTTTGAAGCACTCTGTAGATATTGATAAGTTGTTGTTTTCTTATTCAAAATATTTGAATTTTCATTGTGACTTTGTGTTTGAAACATGCAGTTTTAGAAGATTGTTTAATTTTCAGATATTGGGGTGTTTACAAATATTTATTTCTAATTCTGATGTAGTCAGAGGACTTATTTTGTATGGTTTCACGTTAAGTGTATTGAGAGTTTGCATTCTGAGTAGCATATGGTGTATCTGGGTTAATGTCCCATGTGAACTTGGAAAAAAGGTTTATTTTGGCATTACTGAATTAACATTCTGTAAATGTCATCTAAGCCTAGTTGGCTGTTTGTGATGTTTAGGTCTCCTATATCCTTTTCTTATGTTTTTACCCACTTGTTATATCAATTACTGAGAAGTGTTTATATTTTTAAATATGAGTATGCCAATTTTTCTTATTCTATCAGTTTTTGCTTTATATATTTCAGTATACTATAATTAGGTTTATATACTTTCAAGCTCGTTACAGCTTCCTTTTTTGTTTTGTTTTGTTTATTTTTGACTGTGCTACATGATTGTGGGATCTTAGTTCCCTGAACAGATATTGAACTCAGGCCCTCAGTAATGAGAACTGGGGGCCCTAACCACAGGACCACCAGCCCTGTTGTAGCTTCTTCTTCTTCTTTTTTTTTTTTTGTCTTTTAAAAATATTTTATTAAGGATCTTTATAGAGCAACATCCAGGCTCCAGACCCAGGGGCCAAGGAAATCTGTCTTGCCTTGGTTACTGGCTAGGGCCTGGCAGGCAGCTCTGGCGTCCCACTTTCCTGTTCATGGTGTCAGTAGGCAGCATTTTCATCTCTGGGTTCCACAGTGTTCCTGTGATCAAACAAAGGCTTCTTAGGGCCAGTCTTAGCGGTTGGGTCCCAAGGCAGCATGATCTTTACCTTGATGCCCAGCACACCCTGTCTGAGCAGCACGTGGTGTGTGGAGGTGTCAACATAGTAGTTAACAGGGTCCCCACTGTGGATCATGAGGCCATCCACAAACTTCATGGATTTAGCCCTCTATCCTTGGAGTTTCCCAAACACCACAACCTCACAGCCTTTGGCCCCGTGATAAACCTCAACACACCATAGTAGGCCCTTTGCACAGCAAGGCCTTTTAGGAGCGTATAAGGCAGAGACTCTGCCTGGACAATGGCACACAGACTTCCTGTGGCTACCTTTTCGGCATATAGCCCTACACTGCCCTCAGGAAAGCTGCATCTCTTCTGAACTACAACAGTCAATTCCCAGATCCGCCAGCCCTCCTCACCAAGAGCATTCTCTGTCCTTGTGGCCATAATAATGATTTCTGTCCTGGTTGGTGTAACTCGGACCTCACCTCCAGAGTACCCATCTTCAGCCATCTTCCTGAGTGAGAAACTCATTCAGTTCAGCTTTGAAGATGCCATCTTCTTCAAAGACAAACTTCTCTTCTTGGAAATCTGCACTGCCATCTTACCTCCCACACCCTGGAAAGGAAAGTGTTGGGGCTTCTTAATTGACTCTGTTATTTATCATTTTGGGATATCCTTTTTGATGCCTGATGCCTTTGGTTTTAATAATTGTTCCTTCCTTCTTTGTATGGTCTCTTAATTGATGTATTTAAACTATATTTATTGAAATATTGTTGGGGTTGGAAAGATTTTTGCTGTATATAGTATTCACAAGTAGATTGTTTTCTTTATCTTAGCAGCACCTTAAAGATTTATTCCACTGCTTTTTCTGGCCAACATTGTTTCTGACAACAAATCTGGAGCCACTGTTTTGTTTCCCTAAATTTAAGATGTCTTTTGTTGTTAGGCTGTTTAAAAGTATTTTCTGTGTCACTGGTTTTCAGAAATTGGTAAGAATGTGCCTTGTGGTTTTACCCTTTGTTTTTTATCTTACTTTGGCTTCATTGACCTTGTTGGCTCTATGTTTGTGTACTTGGACCACATCTGAAAACCTTTCTGCCATTATTTTTGTCAGACTTTTTCTTCACCCCTCTGTCCTCTTTGTGGAGTCCATTTCATTTGTGCTGGGCCAGTTGCTATTGTCCTAGAAGTCACTGAGGCTGTTTGTGTTCTATTTTGGTTATGTTGTGTTACAATGTCTCACATTCACTGCTTTTTCATTTGTGGGGTCTGATCTGCTACTAACCACATCTTGTGTATTTTTTTTTTTCTTCTTCTTCTTCTTCATTTTGGATCATGTATTTTTCATCAGTTTCATTTGTTTCTTCTCCTTCCCCATTCATCTGTTTTAAGTGTTTATGTCTTCCTTTAACTGTTAGAGCATAGTTGTTAATCATTCTTTTAGCATCTTTGCTTGCTAATTACATTGTTTTGGTTATAACCTGTTTGCTTATGGGGTTACAGTTTGCTGCTTTCCCACAGACCTAGTACTTGTAGTTGGGGTGTTAGACATCTGAAGTGTCCAACCCAATTGTGGAGCATTGGGTTTTACTGGTGTCCTTTACTGAATATTAGAGTTTTGTTTTGGCAAGCAAGTTCTGGGATGTGTCTGTAGCAGCTTTCCTTCTTAGGGCTGCTTCATCCTCCTGCCAAGGAATTATCTTTATGGTTTTTCCTGATTGTCCTGTGTGCTCAAAGAGGTGGCTAGATGGAGTCTGAACAGCTCTCATGCCTTTGCAAGTTAGTATCTAGCCAAAGATTGAAGACCACCATACCTTTTCCAGATGTTTGGAGCCCCCGTGAGATCTCTTTCCTTGCCAGCGCTCTGACCCACGGCTCCCAGCTCACCTCGCCTCCTTAGCTTCCATCTGACTCTCAGTGTAGCACAACCTCAGTGTCCTTGGTTACCCTTCATGCACCATTGTCCTCAAATGGTCCTTGGGATGCACTTGGTTGGTGTAGGGGCCCTTGTGTGGGTTTTCAGCTTCCTGGTTCCATCATCCTGTGTTGCCTGTTGTCCTGATGTCTGCATCCAGATGTTTCATATCTCTTGTCCCATTTTCTAGTTGTTTGTGGCAGGAAAATGAGTTCTATACCTTTTAGTGCTTTATGACTAGGATTGTCACCTTTTTTGGCTGTAGTTTTTATCCATGTGATTTTGCTTTTTTGTGTTTCATGGGCAATTTAGGCAGATAAAGTGCTCTTACTGTCGTTTTATCTTCCCAGAACCCCTTATATCTTCCGTCTAAAGGATAAGTAAGCAAATGGTTTTCTTACATTTTGGCTGTTTTGGGGTTTTTTGTTTTTTGGCCACATCTTGTGGCGTGTGGGATTCTACAGAGTTCCCTAACCAGGAATGGAACCTGGACCTTTAGCAGTGAAAGCAGAGTAGTGCAGAGTCCTAACCACTGGGCCTCCAGGGAATTCCCTTGTGGTTTATTTTAATTGCATCCTTTATATGGCAGTTTTTCATAAGTTAACTTTTTCCTGAGTTTGAACAATTTTTTAATCCAGTTTTCATTGACATATACTTACTTCTCTTTTAGGCCATGCTGGTGTGTCTGCAAGCATGATGAAGAAAAGGACATCCCACAAGTAAGCGGCTCTGAAACTTGCCTTTTCATTTATTTATTTTTTAAGTAATTAATTTTAGTTGGAGGATAATTGCTTTAAACACTGTGATAGTTTTTGCCATACGTTGGCATGAATTGGCCACGGGCACACATGTCGCCCATCCTGAATCCCACTCCCTCGTCCCTTCCCACCCCATCCCTCTGGGTTGTCCCAGAGCACTGGCTTTGAGTGCCCTGCTTCATGGGTTGAACTTGCACTGGTTATCTATTTTACAGAAACTTGCCTTTTTAGATAGCACACTATGGCCTTTGGTTACATGGGCTGTGGGGTCATCTCTTTGAGGCCCTCTCTTGAATCCTCAGAGCAGCCAGCCTCACATGGAGCCTCGCTGCACACTGAATAATGGTGTGCTATCTCGCCCCTGTTCATCAAGAACCTAGCTAGCACTCTGCCAGGCGCACTCACTTCTTCATAAAATTTTCAAACGAATGAAGATATTGTAATGTAGAGAAAGCATATTCATGTTGAAAGACAATTTTAAGTGACAAAGTTGTATGCATCTTAAATCCTGTAGGTACTAGAGTGTAAAAGCAACTTTTTTCCTTCCTGCAATTTTTTTGTATGTGTATAGTTATGTCCAGAATGAAAATTGAGTTCCTATTTTAACAACATCCACTGGTACTGTGGTACTGTGATGGCTACTGCACCATGAAATCCTCTCTAACAAATCAATTATGATTGTATGAGTGTTCATCATAAGGTTGTTAAATATGGGAGACCCTCACTGTGACCCTCACACCTCCTAAGACTGATTATACAATTATTTTCAAATTATTCATATTGAAATGCTTGTGCCACTTGGTCATCAGTCTAGTAGTCGAAGAGTGTGAGAGTCCTCTGGGCTGTTATAGAAGGTCTGGATGAATAAAGGTGCCTTTCATTAATTGCTGGTAGTTAAACCAAAACGTGTCTCTATTTAAAGGAAAACTTGGATATGTAATATAAATATATGTGATACTCAGTTTAAGAAATGACTTGAAAAGTAAAAATATGAAGATAGGGCAAGTCCTGAGGTTTGATAAAACATTTCTCAAATTTCACTTATTTGCCCATCATCTTCACAGTTCTGTCATATCTAGTGATCTAATAATTTATGTAATATATCTCCACTCGTTATCTTTACCATAAGTAGTAAACCATCTCTTGGTATAAATAGAGGTAATTAAAAAAAAAACTTAAATACAATGGGAGATGAAAGCAAATTACACATTAACTTTGCGAAACTAGCATTCTTTATCTTTTTTCCCCTAAAAAGGAATAAATACCTATGCATTTAATTTTTGAAGTTCATACATGTACAGCTAAAGAATCTCTCATCCCATATGTTACATGATGCAAGAAACGTGATCTAGGGCTTTAATATGAGGTGTGCTTGTCTTACTTAAAGAGTAGAAGTTTTGAACATAGCAAAAAGGAGAAGTTGAAAAGTTACCAGTCATTTTCCTATTTTTTTCTGATGTCAGTGCAAATTTGAGGATGGGTGGGGTGGAAAAAAACTGAAACAGAAGTTTCCGCATATCACAAATGAAAGCTGTTAACTGTTGTCCTTGAATGGGTAAGTGGGGATGATGGGTGGTGGAGAGGCTGGCCTTGGAGTGGGAAGCCCCACTGGCCCAGCTGTGGGCTTTACCAAATCCCTTGTATGCCTAACGCTCGCTTAACTTGTATTAAGTCATGGTATTGGACTGGAACAGTGAGGTTTTTGGGTTTTCATTACAGATGAAGTGTTTATAGCAAACAAATACAGGAAAGCAGAACTTGGAGCCTCGCTCTCTCCTTGCCTGCCTCCACTGTGGCCCTCCAGAGAGTAAGGCACTCAGACTCCTTGTGTGCAGCCGCTGACCCGTGGTCATGCCTCCTCTCGCTTTCCATGCTGGTACAGGGGGACGGTGCAATAACAACTCCCTGTGCACATGCCTCTGCTTGCTTGAGAGAGTCAAAGGAACACCCAGGAGACAAGGGCTGGCAGAGCCCAGGTCCTGCAAATGGCACCTCCTATCTCTGTGGGTGTGAGGGGATTCTGGTAATCAGATCCAAAGTGCCTGGAGCAGTGTCTCTGCACCCGGAAATGTTGCATAGCTGAGTCTCGTTCTCATTTTTTGAAGTAAATAGAAACTTTTGTGCTTCTTGTGAGCCAGGGTCCTTGGTGTAATTTGGGGACAAGCTGGTGGACATTTCTTTTCTGGCTTCCCAGAAGGTTGTTTGGGAATTATGTCTTCACTGAAGGTACATCTTGAAGGCAGGTGTAGTTGGGGAACAAATAAGGTGGATGTAGCTGTAGTGATTCTTCGTTTCAGTTTTCGATTGTGGGTCTGGCTCTTTTGCTTCCGTAATTTGGATAGTCGATAGATTTACATTTCAGGGAGGTGTGACTGGGCTTTGGTATCTTTTCCACTAATGTACATTTGAAAAATGGATCAGGAGCTGTTAACACACTGAATTGAGGATTTCTAGGGAATGTTTGTTTTCCTTTTTCTAAGACACCAGTAGTCACTGACCAAGGCTGTCACTGTGCTTCTTCCCCTCCTCCTCCTCTTGTCCCTGTTTTAGTCTCATTCATGACATCCCTTGTCAAGTAGAGACCTTGAACCCTTCTGTGAGAAGAAAGTTTGAGTCTGCGGTCATCACATCTAAGAAATAGCTAGGACGGTATGATTCTGGAACCTATAGTAACTGTTGATACCATGTCCTGTTTCTGAACTGTATGTTTTGTTGTCTCGTATATGAAAAATATTTCTGTGACAAGCACACAGACCTAGATCACAGTTGGAGTAAGCATCTAAATGAACCATGATATTATCAATCTTAAACTGGTTAAATGTGGAATACTTTTTAATCAGTTTGCCAGTAGCTCTGTTATTCACACCAGTGAAAGTGAATAGTGCTTTGGAAAACCCTTGAGGCATTTGGATGCTTGCCATGAACATCTCTGAATACTCTCAGTGTGCAGTGTGTAGACAAAATAATGAAAAAACCAGAGTGAAATGGGTAGAAAACTTGACTTTCTCCATTCTGTTTTTTTATTGTCGGTTTAAGCTGGGAATGCCAGTTTCAGCTGTAGAACTCTTAACAAGCAACAAGTACTAGAGAAGCAGTTTTTTTTTTTTTCCTCTCTCTATTTGCTACTGTGCATCTTGCAAAAAGACAATTATTTTGATTTATTTTCTTTTGAAATCTGCTGGAACACAGTAAGGAAGCTGCTTCTATCTCACAGTATTAAAAAAATCGGGAAAGAGGTCATACACCAAAGTATGCAGTATGTGGCTGTCATTACTGGTTTATTATAGGAGAATTATAATAGTTAAAAATGTAAGAAGTACGGTGCCTTTAAATGTTGACTATAAAAGTAAGATATTTACTGATGAGAAATGGTAGTCAACTTAAGTCATTAAGGGAGTCTAGATAAAGGGTGAAAGGTCTTTGAGCACAGATTTTGTTTCTTAAATCGACATATAATTGAGTTATACAATGTTCTAGGTGTACAACATAGTGTTTCACAACTTTTAAAGATTATACTCCATTTATAGTTGTTAGAAAATATCGGCTAGATTCCTTATACTGTACAGTATATCCTTGTTTGTTTTATACACAGGAGTTTATACTTAATCTCCTGTTTCTGTTTTGCCCCTCCACCTTCCCTTTCCTTACTGGTAACCACTAGTTTGTTTTCAGTACCATTATTTAAAATATTGAGCAAAGTACAGAAGTGTTTTCTGTGGTCTTGGTTTTCCTTTTTGGGAACGTGGATGTATAAAAGTTACTGTTTACTCTGAATCAATTCTGCTGCCAGAGGTGTGGTGCCTAGGTCAGCAGTGCACTTGGAAGCTTGTTAGAAAGTCTTTGGTTCTTCTTCAGACTTGCAGAATAAAATGGAACCCAGAGTTTCTGGGACAGGGCTTGGGTAACTGTTTTCAGAAACTGTAGGTGATTTGATGCATGCCTAAGCTTGAGAAGCACTGGCCTAAACCATCATCAGAACTGATATCTTAAAGCACATCAGATAACAAAGTCAAGTTGTTTGGAAATTAATATACACAATTACAGCAATGAAAGGTGATTGGATGCTGTATACTTGGTCACCATTTACTCCCATTGAAACTATAGGAAAAGCTGTTTATAACTTATGGAGATGACAAGGAAAGTGATTATAGATGTTTAATTCTGGTTTCTCTGCTTTTATCCTTGAATTGTTTGGATCCTGACACAATACAGCCTTTTATTTGCCCTTGGCGCTATAATTCCATGTGTCTTCAGTTGAATGAGATGTCTTGGTATTTGTTTATAATGTTGTTGTTTGTTTATTGACTACCTGGTAAGTGATAGTCAAGAATATTTTAGACTTTTTTCCCCAAGAAAATGCCAGACACTAAGGCTATTAAAAATAACATATCCAAGGAGAACCTATAAAGCAAAATCACCATATTCCAGAAACTCTCATTTTAAATTTAAAAAAGTTAGTTGCTTTAAATTGTTAATCTTGCATCCCTTTTTGTACTGCCTGTGGGATCTTAGTTCTCCAACCAGAGATTGAAACTCAGTCTTCAGTTGTGAAAGTTTAAAGTCCTAACCACTGGACCACCAGGGAACTCCCTGTACTGTTCTTTTTAAAAATATGTTTATTTTCTGTTCTGTTTTGTTTATTTTTGGCTGCACTGGATCTTTGTTGCTGCAGCATGAACCTTCTCTAGCAGAGAGCGGGGGCTACTCTCTGCTGTGGCACACAGGCTTCTCATTGCAGGGGCTTCTCTTGTAGGTCGTGGGCTCTGGGGCACGAGGGCCTCAGGAGTTGCAGCATGCAGGCTCTAGGTGGGTGCTCAGTAGCTGTGATGCACGGGCATAATTGCTCCACGGCATGTGGGATCTTCCCGACCAGGGTTTAAGCCGGTGTCCCCTGAACTACAAGGCAGGTTCTTAACCACAGTGGGACCAGCATGGAAGCCCTGTATTGCTGTTAGATTGAACTACCTAGAGATATGACCATCTAAGTGTGTTTTTGATCTTTTTGTATCTTCTGCCAGTTATCTGACGTGTTCTTATTGTTTACTTTTATATATACTATTTCAACTCATGTAAGTAAGCTTTAATTTTTATTAAAATTTTTCTTACCGATTTTTGAATCTGAATTAGTGATTAGAATTAAAAAACAAAAAAATTAATATGTAATTTTTAACTTCTCTAGTATGGAAAATTTCAAATACATACAGAAATAAAGTAGCAAATATTTTTTCACTCTTAACATTAATAATTACTAGTTTAACATATTTAAAAATATTTTAAAACAATACTTGTAAACTCTGGCTGTAAGGGTATTTGAACAGTTTGGACATTCAGGGAGCAGTAATTGGAAAGCTTGGCTTACGATTTTTAGAAGTATTGTATTAGTTTAATTACCATTTTTGTCTTTAGTATTCATTGAGGCATCCATTCATTCTCTTCTTTTTCTTTTTTTGGGAGCTGCACTTTGCTGTGCAGCTCCTAGTTCCTCAAACTCGTGCCTCCTGCAGTGGAAGCTCGGAGTCCCAACCACTGGACCTCCAGGAAGTCCCATCTGTTCATACTTTCCTGCCTCTACCTTTTCAATCAAATTAGGTTGTTGATTAAATAAATTTGGCAAAAATGGTATCTATATTAGATCTTTAATTCTTCTTTTAGAATTAGTGAAATGGTATTCTAAAAGTGAAGTTACTCTTGACTAAAAAGGCAACAGAAATAAAATTTGGAATTTATAATGCTAATATATATAAATCTATTTTTATATATAGTTTCTTGCAGAATTAGGAACCCATTGCATTAATTTAAGCATAATTATAAGTTGTATTTTATCTGCCTATAAAAGTAAAGTACTTAAGTCATAAAAAAATTTGAAAATAACAGGTGAATGCAGAGAAAGGCAGCTTAATTATTTTTGATCCACTGTCATCCAGAGATTATCCCTGTAAATAATTTAATGTATGTTTTAAAAGTTTTTTTTCCTCCATATCTGGATGATTGTGTATATTTTTAAAATGTCTTTATATTTTTCTGTGATTTTAATAGCTATGTAGTTATTCATCATATAGATACAGTATTACTTACTAAATCAGTGAGACCTATTGAACTTCATATCAGGTTTCCCGTGGTACAAACACTGCTCAGAACATACTGTTTGCTCTAGTTTTGTGCTTGTCCATTGTTTTCTTTTGATCAATTCCTAGACATGAAATCACTGAGACAGTGGATGCCAGATTGTTTGTTCGTTCACTAGGAGGGTTGTATTTATTCTATACGCAAATAGAAAATAGCACTTCACCATAATTTGCATTAAGTTTGCAGTTTTTGTTATTGATACAGAAAGATCATCCCACCAACAGATCAGAACACTGAGAAATCTCTGCAAGATACACAGCAGATAGGAATAGATTTATATCAACATAAAAGCTAAGCTAAGGTAAGGTACTCCCAACAAGTTTGAGTTGAAAAAGAAGACCTCCAAAAAGTTGAATGTTCGAACTAGACCCTAGCATCTATTCAGGTTAGGGACAGCACAGGCTGGCCGCAGTTACCTTCGTCATTACAGGCGAGAAACCAGCCGCATTAGGCAGTAGGTGTTCTCTCCTGGCTGGAAGTTTCCACACAGTCTCAGCTGCTCTGAAATTACCTGGGTCCTGGCTGCTTTGTCAGAACCTATACTTCATACTGAGACATCAGAGACCCTGACTTGGCCTGAAGAAACACATCTCAACTACGGATACCACTTTATATCTTTCCTTGCATCTGAAAATATGGACACCAAGAATCATCAGGCACCTGAGGAACTCTGACAGCACCAAAGAAAGTCATGCATAGAACAGGAGCGTTAACCTTGCTCTCCTGCAGGTGTGAAGAATGCTGCCACCCAGATGGCAGCAGATGCAGCAAAGACAAGGCTGAACCCAGAAGTTCATAAGGAATCCAGGAAAGTGAAAATTATCCTCACATCAGGTGTTGCACTCATTACAAAGAAAAATCATTTAAGATAAAGAAATGATCAGTTCATAGAAATCAAAATATTAGGTAAGATATTCAATAGATAGGCTGAAATTCAAGCCTATTTTACCTAATTCAAGAAATTGACCAAGTCCTAGTGAGGGATACTTAGAAACATGTCACGAGTACTAGGGACATTTCAGAATCTAGTAACAAACAAAATTCTAAAAGCAGCTTGAAGAGGAAGATGGGTTACCCTCAAAGGAGCAAGGATGAGATTGGCATCTGGTATGTGTGATTCTGGAAGGTAAGATAAAGACAATGAAAATACCTTTTTGCAATAAGGGTACTGAAGGCAAAGGGAATTTGAGCCTGCCTTGCATACCTAGGCAAGTCAAGGATGAGAACAAAATAACAGTATTTTGAGGCTTGCAGGAATTTGTAGTTTGCATTTGTGAACCCTGTCTGACTACCAGAGAATATATCTAGAAAGAGCAAATATGCACGAGAAAAAAATAAATGTTGCAAAAAGCAACAAAAATCCTCTTTGTTTACTACTAAATAAGGGAATGTTTTTAAAAAATTATTTTTAAGATAGTAGCAACCTGTAGGCAAGTCAGGAAGCAACAGTTAGAACTGGGCATGGAACAGCAGACTGGTTCCCAATAGGAGTACGTCAAGGCTGTATATTATCACCCTGCTTATTTAACTTATATGCGGAGCACATTATGAGAAATGCTGGGCTGGAAGAAGCACAAGCTGGAATCAGGATTGCCAGGAGAAATACCAATAACCTCAGATATGAAGATGACAGCTCTCTTATCGGAGATGGCAATGGCAACCCACTCTATTACTCTTGCCTGGAAAATCCCATGGATGGAGGAGCCTGGTAGGCTGCAGTCCATGGGGTCACGAAGAGTCGGACACGACTGAGCGACTTCACTTTTACTTTTCACTTTCATGCATTGGAGAAGGAAATGGCAACACACTCCAGTGTTCTTGCCTGGAGAATTCCAGGGACGGGGGAGCCTGGTGGGCTGCCATCTATGGGGTCGCACAGAGTCAGACATGACTGAAGTGACTTAGCAGCAGCAGAACCCTTATGGCAGAAAGCGAAGAAGAACTAAAGAGCCTTTTGATGAAAGTGAAAGAGGAGAGTGAAAAGGTTGGCTTAAAGCTCAGCATTCAGAAAACGAAGATCATGGCATCCAGTCCCATCACTTCATGGCAAATAGATGGGGAAACTGGAAACAGTGGCTTTGTTTTTTTTTTGGGCTCCAAAATCACTGCAGATGGTGATTGCAGCCATGAAATTAAAAGATGCTTACTCCTTGGAAGGGAAGTTATGACCAAACTAGACAGCATATTAAAAAGCAGAGACATTACTTTGCCAACAAAGGTCCGTCTAGTCAAGGCTATGGTTTTTCCAGTAGTCATGTATGGATGTGAAAGTTGGACTGTGAAGAAAGCTGAGCACCGAAGAATTGATGCTTTTGAACTGTGGTGTTGGAGAAGACTCTTGAGAGTCCCTTGGACTGCAAGGAGATCCAACCAGTCCATTCTGAAGGAGATCAGCCCTGGGATTTCTTAGGAAGGAATGATGCTAAAGCTGAAACTCCAATACTTTGGCCACCTGATGTGAAGAGCTGACTCATTTGAAAAGACCCTCATGCTGGGAAAGATTGAGGGCAGGAGGAGAAGGGGACGACAGAAGATGAGATGGTTGGATGCCATCACTGACTAAATGGACATGAGTTTGGGTAAACTCTGGGAGTTGGTGATGGAAAGGGAGTCCTGGCGTGCTGTGGTTCATGGGGTCACAGAGTCGGATATGACTGAGTGACTGAACTGAACTGAGCAAGATTAATAACAATTTGGAACAAAAGACTAAATTTCTGATAGTGAGTGTGGTGAAAGTGGTGAGGAAAGGGTTACTAAGGTGCTAAGATGTTTAAAAAAATTTTTTCCTTCCTTTACTAGGAATTTTTTTGTTGTTATTTAATTTTTTGGGGGGGGGGTTAGTTTTCGTCTTGCTTTGGTTTTAATTGTGTACTCTAGTAGAAAATTGTAAGCTTAAAAAGTAGGTTATTTATTTATTTGTATTTTTTTGACTGTGCCATATGGCTTGCAGGAAGTTCCCCAAACCAGGGAGTAATCCAGGCATATTATTACCACATTTATGTAACAAAAGTTGATGATTAAAATTCCCTTAAAAAAAGTGAGAAAATCCATGCAAAGAAGGAAGGGTCATGTTTCTTCAGAATTAAAGGATATAGGAACCACTCTGAATAGGGCTGCTTGCTAACTAGGTTTGAGTCCCTCTTGTTGTTTGGAAGAGGGGAGGAGCGTCTCGTGTACTTCCACTGGAGGCGACCAGGATGAGAATGCTTGTTCTGAAATGTGATTAAAGAGAGCACCATGCATCTCCCTCTTCAGAGGCAACTGCACGTTACAGAAGGATGCCACTAGTGAGTGTGGGAAGGAGGGATGGCTGAACTGCTCTGAGTCTTCCAGTTGCCCTTTTCTGCTCTCAGTTGCTAAGTTTATTTTGGTTTTGTTGAGAATCATGGTAGTAGAAAATTTCATGCCTCTGAATCTAGGATAGAATCTTTTCTGTTTGTAGTCAGTGTTTTCCAGAGAAACAGCACCAATGTTTTATGCACAGAGATTGGAGATCCAGGGACGAGCTGATATTAATACTTTGAACTGATCGGATGAGACTCACCTATGTAATGGAAGGCAATCTGTCTGCTGATTTACGTGTTAGTTTTATGTAGAAAAATATCTTCACAGAAAACATTTAGAGTAATGTTTGACTAGGTATCTTAGTACTGTGGCCCAGCCAACTTGACACATTAAAATTAATCATCATGCTGGTAAAGATGCTATATTTGCTTATAATTTTGGTAGTAATAATAGAATGTCTGTGAATTATAAAATGGTGCATATGACTGAATTCTTTCTTCAGTGAGTTTTGGGGACCAACCTCTGCCTTTGCTTTGAAGAAAACCTGATCCTGTACACAGGATGAATCACAAGGACTTTTTCCTAAAGATCAAAAGAAGATAGGTAATTGTCTATTTGGAGAAAAATGTAATGCTCGAAAAGATACCTGTATTCTAAAGAAGAAATGTAATCACCTTCTCAGCCATATATCCCCACAGAAGGCCAGTTGGGTGTAGTGGCCCATTTTCAGGGAGTATGAAGAGGTCTTGAGTTCACTTTTAGGTTTGAGTATTAGTAGTAGTTACAAGTTACTGACTGATAGTATGTTATTAAGGCGTTTCTCTCCAGTAAGTTTTATACTGCAGTCTTTTTAAATTAACCAATCTTTATTTATTTTAGGTTTTATAGATTGGTTCCTTACTATGAACAGTATTGAATTTAGCTCCCGCTTCTCTGCTTTATCTCCATTTAATATAAGGTACTCTGTTCCAATCATACTCTTTTGTTTAGCGAACGTCTTGTACTTTACAGGTATTCTTCTTTCCTTCCCCTTTTCAGAGTGGTGTTAACTCTGTTGTCAGAGCAGATAATAGTTACATATTGCTCTTTTCCCTATGTTTGTTCTGCAGTAAAAGATGCTCACTTTTACTTATTATCAGCTCTGTGCTGAAAGCTTTCTAAGCGTTCTTGATTATCTGAAACTGTCCTATACAGTGGTTCCTTGGTATCTGGGTGATTGATACCAAGATACCAAGATTGGATTGATTCTAGGACCCTTGACACCATACCAAAATCCACAGTTGCTCACGTCCATTGTATAAAATGGCCTAGTATTTGCACATAACCCACACACATCCTCCTATATACTTCACATCGTCTCTAGATTATTCATAATACCTAATACAGAGTAAATACTGTGTAAATGGTTGTAAATACAATGTAGATGGTATGTAAATTGTTGCCTACATGTGGTGAGTTCAAGCTTTGCTTTTTGGAACTTTGTTTTTCTGTCCACATTTGGTTGAATCAGGATGTGGAACCCATAGATATGATGGCCAACTGTTAACTTCTTCAGGAAGCATCTGTAAGAACGATATTCCTCAAGTCCTTATTTGTTCACAGTGTTATCGGTGTACTTTTACCTGGAGGATAGTATAGCATTCTTGGCTGACTGAAATCACCACCTCGCGTTTGCTTTCCTGGGAACTTGGAAGGTCATCACCCTGGGTGTCTAGAGGCACACAGGGTCGCTGTCACGTTGGGATTTGCTTTTCCTTACACGTGATGCCATTCTTCTGCTTGGATGCCCAGGAGATGTTGTTTTCCTTACAGTTTGTTTGTTTTACTGGATGTCTTAGCGTCAGTAGTTCTGTGTCAGTTTTACCAGGGATGCGTTTGTACATTTCAGTCTTTCAGGATATTTTTCTTGAATTATTTTAGTATTTTTTCTGTTCTGATTTTAGCTGTTGGGTGATTCTGTTATATAGAAGTTAGAATTTCTTATCTGTTCCCATCTGTCTTCTTTTTTTATTATCTATTTTCCTTACATGGACATGAATTTGAGCAAACTGGAGATACTGGAGGACAGAGGAGTCTAATGTGCTGCAGTCTGTGGGATTGTGGAGTTGGACACGACTTAATGACTGAAGAACAACAATTTTCCTTAAATGCTCCTTGGTGTCAATTTCTTCCATGTTCCTCTAGTCTAGTGTTCATTTCTGAAAAGATTTCAAATCGCTGCTTGTTTCTTGACTGTGTCTGATTCTTCTTGCATCTTCTCTCGTGTGGCTGCCTCTCATCTGGGCTCTTCTGTTTCTGATGTAAGTTCCTGTTTCATGGCCTTTGTGTGTGCATAGTATTAGGTGATAGTTTCCATCTACCTTGTAGATATGTTCTTGGGTTTGCTTCCATTGCCCGTTGTTGCCACCATGGTCCTCTCCTGAGACTCTTGTACATGGGAAGGGGTGGCATTATACCAGGAGAGCTGTCTGTGCTGCAGAGCTCTTCAGTATTCCCATGCACACTTAATACACTTCTTTGTGGTCTCCTCTGTATTACCTGTTGAGGTCTGCCTAGCACCTGAACCTCATCTTTCCTTTATCCCCGGGCCTCATCCTGTTCAGGATGTTAGTCTCAGCTTATGGCCTCAGTGCATGATTCTGCCTTTCCTGGAAGGCCTTTTGGCTGGGTGTGTGCAAAGCCTTAAGGGCTGGGCAGACACAGTGTCTTCTGGTCTCATGGTCTCACAATCCTGTATGTAATCTGTGAACCCTTTTACAGCCCGACTGGAGAAGTTTTCCTTCTGAGATGTTCCCCAAATGGTGTTCCCTCTCTTAGGTAAAGGATTGTGTCAACTGATTATAGGCCTTATTAAGGCAGCTTTAATGGTTTGCTGTATAATCTGTTTTCTCTGCTTACAAACCCACTAAGTTTACCAAGCTGTTCTACTTCAAATATATATAATTGTAATTTTAAATATTACATCCTGTAATAAATTGCTTGTTTTTTTTTTAAGGTACATTTGTATTTATGCCATTTATTCCCACTTTTATGGTTTACCAGATGAGAGCTTTATGCCTATAAAAGTGTAGCAGAAAAGCAATTCTTTTCTGCTCTCTAAATTTTTTCATTTTTGGCATATATCCATGTGCCATCATGGCTTCGGCCTTCAGCTTTCATTCAAGCTGAGTCTTGCCCCTTGTCTTTAGATTGCTCCATGAAATGAAGGTTTTTTCCACCTCACATCAAGAGCCAGGTGTATTGTTTGTAAACATTGTATGTAGGTTTTTCAATTGTTTGTAACTGATGTATGTCACTTGAATAATTTTTAATATTACATTATTTGCTACAGATTTAAGGGTTGAAGGTTATGTGCTTTCTAGAGAAGTAGTGATGGTATAGATGCATGAATATAAGCCAGCCTGGGCTTAGTTTAAGAAAAAGTGAAATGTATAGTTTATTCTTATTGTTTAAGCCAATGGGAATAAAGTTATGTGGGCATAAGAATGGTTGAAATTGAATAGTTACACATTTCCCTTTGACAAGAAATGGATTTCTGTTTCATAAAGCCATATGCACATGCAGTATTTCATGTAGTCAGCCCTTGTCTTTCTTTGACTAATTTGGATAACTGTAAGTTGATTGCATTAAAAGAAACTCAGAAAGCTGAAAAACTGATGCTTAATTTTAGGGCTTAGTTGCTACGGGCTAGGCCTGTGTTTTTCTGCCTCCACACTTAAGGTGCACAGGGAGCTCCTATTGCTTGAAATGGGCCCCCTGTGAGCCACCACTGCAAGGCTGTGGGACTGCGAGATGGCTGGCTGGAGCCACCTGAACCCTGGGTGTGGCAGCGTTAGCCTGCACAGGACCGGATCATTTCTGATGAGAGCATGCTAGGTAGCAGTAGTTGTGTTGGTAGGAGTGCATACTTTGAGAAGATACCTTACGTGTGTATATGTGTGAATACAGAAAACATCGGAGCAGTGTGGGACCAAGCAAACCTGTTTCCCAGCCTCGGCGGAACATCGTAGGCTGCAGGATTCAGCATGGGTGGAAGGAAGGGAATGGCCCTGTCACCCAGTGGAAAGGAACCGTTCTGGACCAGGTGCCTGTAAACCCTTCTTTGTATCTTATAAAATACGATGGATTTGACTGTGTTTATGGACTAGAACTTAATAAAGATGAAAGAGTTTCTGCGCTTGAAGTCCTCCCTGATAGAGTTGGTAAGTTCTCTTTACTATTTGTGTGTTATATGCTTTAAAAAGGATTTCTGAAATGGATGCTTTTTGATTATTTGCATTACTGGTATTTTGTCTTTTTATTGGAGAATAAGTACTTCTGATACATATTTAAATCAGTCACCTAAGACCATGAAAACTGCTGAACAGATGTCCTGAAACCACAGTTCAGAGGAACTGTGAGGGATATAAGGATGTATAAAATTGTTCCCTAAGAAGTTGACAATCTAATAATTTTTAATATGATTATTTCCCACATTTTGCTCACAGTTTATCTGGACTCTGATGGGTAAGAGTATTTCTCATTAGCTCAAATATTCAGTATACTTATTTTATCATACAGTAGTTAAGAAAAATTTCATGTGTTTATTTTAGAATCTTTTAGGTGAAGTGTATCTTTCATTGTATATTATTACAAAAGTGATCATTGCACTTAAACAACCAATGCATGTGAATTTTATCATATTTTTAAGGGTTTGTTTTGCAAGGTTTGTGGGAAATGAATGGCTTTTTTCCTTTTTTTTTTTAATGACAGCCTCAGTTTATTTTTTATATACACAGATGGTCATAGGAGCTATGAATGACTTTAAATGTCATATGAATCAGTTTTGCCTTGCATACCTTAGGCATAATGACTGGTTTTATTTTTAAGAATAAAGTAAAATAGGTTTTATTTTTAAGAGCAATAGAATACTCCCAAATGAATGTTCCTTTCTTCAGAGTATTTGCATTTTTACAGTGATGCTGCCATTGCCTGAATCTGGTTTATGTTTTTGTAATTGTCCTTTAAAAGCCTGTATTTTTATAAATATAGCTTCAGCAGTTCTGTACCTGGAGGATAGAATTTTGGAATCAGATTGTCAAGGGAAGAAGCTTACCCAGTCCCCTGTCCCTTTGTTTTTACCCTTGTGTTCCTGGGACAATGCTTCCCCATCAGGTTAAGTTCAGCAGAGCAGCAAGTTACTTTTTAATCTTCGCTTTAGATAGCAGATGTTGTCTTTACTCATCCTATATAAATATAGTTCTGTTTTCACAGAAGTCTGTCTTTAAATTTGTGTTTTTAACTACAGGCAACTAATTGTGTAATAGTAAATCTTTGGCATTTTAAATTTTATCTCTTTTAAGTGACTGAACAAATTGTTCCTTGTGAGGCATGTCCTCTTTCCTCTTGATCTTGAGAGCAGTCCATTTCCCACATCAGAAACTAGCAGGGAAGAATCTTCCCTTCAGGGCTTAAAAAGTACCCTCACTTTTATATCAATTATTTGTGCTCATTAATTATCATAATTCTTTTTCTGACCCCTTCAAGGGCAAGACTGCTAGCTTATTTGAGATTTTACTGCATTCTTCCACATGACCTATGTTAGTTCTTTTGTGATCATAGAGCAAAAAAACTTAGCTTGATTTATTAAAAAAACAGTGATTTTACCAACCAAGATATCCAGAAATATATGAGTGTCTCTGGTGATGAGATTTAAGGGTTTATTAATGTTCTTCTTTCTAGTTCAATTTTCAAAAGGAAATCCAAAGGCCTGTTTGCAAAGCAGCAGTATGTTATATGCCTAATATAATTATCAGTTAATTATAGTATTCCCTGTGATACTTTATTCTGAAAAGTTATTTGGACTTCATTTATATTCCATGTAGAAATAAAATGGTTTTTCCTAATTTGCTTTAGGCAGTACATTTAAGTTAGTTTTGTTTTCCATAACCTTAAGCTAAAGGTGAGAGAAAGTGACATCACAGAGTACTGATTCCCAAAGTGTGGTCTAGGACTGTTGATGTTCCCTGAAGCATATTCATGTGCCTTATGAGATCAAAATTCATAATAATCTTAAGGTATAATTTGCCTTTATCACTCTCATCCTTTCACAGTTATATACTGAGGTTTCCAAAGATCTGCATAGCTCAGTGAATGTATTTTTGATACGAACAGTGCATGATGTTACCAAATCATGTATTGGTGAAAGATCCGTTCAAAGACCAACAGGTTTTTTTTGTTGTTATGGTAAAACATTAAATTTTTTTTCCTTCCCTGCCCCCCCCACCCCAAAACATTAAATTTACTGCCATAACTGCTTTCAAGTGTACAGTTCAGAGATGTTAAGTATATTCACATTGTTATGGAATAGATTTCCACATTTTTTTATTTTGCAATTCTTTCCTCATTAAACAACTCATTTTCCCCCTCCCACCAGCCTCTGTACCTACCATCCTGTTCCTGTGAATATGATAACTTTAGGTACATCATAAGTAGAGTTATGTTGTATTGCTTTTCTGTGACTAGATTCTTGCCCTTAGCATAGCGTCCTCAAGGTTCATTCATGTTGTAGCATGTGACAGGATTTCCTTCCTTTCTGCTGCTGCTGCTAAGTCGCTTCAGTCGTGTCCAACTCTGCGACCCCACAGGCGGCAGCCCACCAGGCTCCGCCATCCCTGGGATTCTCCAGGCAAAGGCTGAGTGATATACCATTGTATGTGTATGCCACATTTTTTCCCCATTCATCCTTGATTGGACTCTTGGTGGGTTCCTTCTTCCAGGGCTATTGTGAATAGTGCTGCTATGACATGGGTGTACAAATATGTCTTCAAGCACTGCTTTCAGTTCTTTTGGGCATTTACCCTGAAGTGGAATCATACAGCAATTTTGTTTTGAGGTGCCTGTATACGTACTGTTTTTCCATAGTGTCCATTAACATTTTACAGTCCCACCAACAGTGCATAAGGATTTCAATTTCTCATCTTCCCCAGTATTTGTTATTTTCTGTTGGTTTTGCTTTTTGACCATTCATATGTCATCTTTGCAGAAATACCTGTTCCTTTGCCCACATTTTTTGATTGGATTATTTCAGTTTGTTTTGTTTGTTGCAGAGTTATAGGAATTCTTTATGTATTCTGCAGACGAATTTTAATTTAATAGTTTGACAGAAGGTTATTGATAATGATTTCAGATTCTACAGTGCAATTAGCCTTTAAGGAAAATCAAGACTTGCTGAGTTTTGATGTGTTATCAGAGAAGAATATCTAGAATTATTTGAAAAGACGAATAAAATACTCTTTTTCAACAGCATATCTTCGTGATTTTAAATGTCAACTAAAAGTACATGCAAAAAAGATTGAATATTGAAACAGATATGAGTTTGATATCTGATGAGTTTGAAACAGATATGAGTCTGCCTGTTTCTAAAGCTAGATATATATAAAAATTTTGTTAGAAAATAGTTACTTTTCCTTAAAAGTGTATTTCTGTGGGTATCTTAAAATATCTTTAGATACATCATTTATAATTTTTAAAATAGTTGATACTGATATTTATCATCCATATAAACAAATACTTAAAAATTTTAGGAGTCCTGAGATCAGAAAGTTTGATACCTTCTGGTTTGGAGAAACTGGTGAGATTTTGCTTTAGTGTTGTGCAGCAGAGAATCTGTTGTTTTTGGGAATTATTGCACATGTAAACAAAACTACCATTTGTATTTAGAGTGTCTTTCTGATAAAATTGAATAGCAGTATCTTTAAACAAAAATAGAAGCTCTCATGAATGAGATAGGAGTGCCTTTTTTTCCTTAAAGAATTATCTGAAATATGAAGAATGGAAAAATCTTAACATCAATAGATTCCTCCATAATTATCTCAGTATTAAAAAAGAAAAGAAGCTTGTCATTTTTCACCTGTGTTCCTAATGACAATCTAGAACAACCTGCTTTTCCTCTGAAATAATTAATTCACACAGCAGTGTTGAACCCATATGATCACAGTATTGAAAATAAGATGGGAAAGGCCTCTGCTGTCATCACTGTGCAGTCTAAAAACAAATAAACAAACATGTAAAACAAGATGATTATAGATAGTGGTGAATGTCCTTAAGAAATAAAACTCAGGTGACCGAGCGGTGGGGCACTTTTCATTACATGGTGCTAGAGAGCCTCAGGGAGCACACCTGCTCAGGAAGAGCCAGGCCCTGAGGATGTGGGGGCCATGGTCAGCCCAAGGGCATCCCAGAAAAAGATGCCCATGCTGCTGAGGTGTAGGCAGTAGGAGGGAGGTGACAGAACAGGAGAGCAGAGGACCAGCAGGGAATGATGGCTGAGGGGCTTTGGCTCTGGAGAAACAGTTTGTTATTCAGATTATGAAAGGAAAATGCTGGAG
This sequence comes from Ovis canadensis, assembly GCF_042477335.2. Classification (NCBI taxonomy): domain Eukaryota; kingdom Metazoa; phylum Chordata; class Mammalia; order Artiodactyla; family Bovidae; genus Ovis; species Ovis canadensis. Next base: position 23,374,058 of record NC_091246.1, read on the forward strand.
TATTTTAATCAAATGATCAACATAATCTGGTGTAACTGCCACAAATACCACTCTGATTACTGTAAAAAATAGATTGTAGGGGCAAGAGTAAAAACCTATGCCTTGAAGGTTAATATCTTGATTTTAATAAATGACCATTTTTAAAATGTAAATGTAAGGGGAAGGTGAGTGAAAGTTACATAGGGACAATACTAATTTGGGAACTTTTCTGTAAGTTTATAATTAATAATTTAAAAAAATTATTGTAACCAAAATACTTTATACCTTGAATAAACAGCTAAAATTTTTAATTAAGTACAGTGCCAAGAGCAGATGAATTCAAAGAAAAACAGATTCTCTCAGTAACATGACTTTGGGGGATAGTAATTCCATGGAATCCATCCTGGGCTGGGTCAGCAATGTGAATTTGGTGGTTGTCCTTCATACAGCCCTCCACGTGATTCTGAAGCCTGATAGTGTATTTCAGAATCATTTCTTTGAGTAAGTTCAGTCTTCACAGTGCATATTTTATAAATCATCGTTTGCTTTTTTCATCCCTAGCAACATCTCGAATCAGTGATGCGCACCTAGCTGACACAATGATTGGCAAAGCAGTGGAGCACATGTTTGAGACAGAGGATGGCTCTAAAGACGAGTGGAGGGGAATGGTCTTAGCACGCGCCCCTATCATGAACACATGGTTTTACATCACCTATGAGAAAGATCCTGTCTTATACATGTACCAGCTCTTAGATGATTATAAAGAAGGCGACCTTCGTATTATGCCCGATTCTAGTAAGTATAAATCGACAGCTTTTACTTTTGATACTTCAAAAGGAATTTGAATTTCAAAACAAGGTCTTTGATTAATTCTTATGGGGATACATTTGAAATATTTAATTATTAGGGATAAGTGATTGTTTTAGTTAGGTTGTAAAATTATTCACCCTCTTGTCAAGAATATTTTCCTTTCCCTGTTCTGAACTTTGGGTTTTTATATGAATAGAATATATAATTTGGGATCCTTTAACTGGCTTCTTTAACTCAGCTTAGTGTTTTCAAGGCTCATCCATGTTGTCGTGTGTGTCCATACTTCATTTCTTTTAACGCCCAAATACAACTCCATTGAGTAAATATACTATATTTTGTTTATTCGTTCGTCTCTGAACTTGCCTTTTTGAATCTAGCCATCCTGGTGGTAGTAAAATGATACCTCATTGTGATTTTGGTTTTCATATTTTTGATGACTAAAGTTGTCAAGTATCTTTTCTTGTGTTACTGGCCTTTGGTGTGTCTTGTTTGGAGAAATCTATTCATGGTCTTGGCCTGCAGTCTCAGTTCTGCTGTCTTTTTGTTACTGAGTTAGAGGCAGTAGTCTAGGTACAATTTTCTTGTTAGATGCATGACTTGCAGATACTTTTCTCTCCTTCTCAGAGTTGTCTTTTTACTTTCTTGATAGCCTTCTTTGAAGTACAAAAGTTTTTAATTTTATGACATCCAAGTTGTCTGTTTTTCCTTCTGTTGCCCATGCTTTTTTAGTCATATCTAATAATCCCTTGCTAAGTCTAAGGTTATAAAGATTTACCTCATGTCTTCTAGAAGCCTTGAATATGTTGGGCTTTAACTCTTACTTGGATCTTTGATACATTTTGAGTTAATTTTTGTTTATGATGTGATGTTAGGTCCAACTTCATTCTTTAAGTTTTAAAATCAAGAAGTGTGAATCTTCCTTCTTTTCTTTCAGAATTGTTTTGGCTGTTCTTTACAATTTCATATAAATTTTAGAATCAGCTTGTCGGTTTCTGCAAAGAAGTCAGCTGAGATTGTGTTAAGATATTATGTTGAATCTCTCGGTCAGTTTGGCATGAGAGTATTGCCATCGTTAACAATGTCAAGCTATTGACCCGTGAGCATGGGGTGTTTCTTCATTCATTGAGATTTTATTTTTCTGTGAATAATGTTTTGTAGTTTTCTAAGCTTTGCACTTTTTAAATGTATTCCTAAGTATTTCATTCTTTTTGATGCTGTTGTGATTAGAATTATTTTCTTAATTTCACTTTTAGGTAAGCCTTTTTTTTTTTTAACTACTCAATAGCTTTTCCTTAAACACATGAAGTCTTGGCCTTAGACAAATGTGGCTGATAGACAATGGATATATTAACAGTGTGATATCCTCTCCTTGTTTTTGTGTGTGTGGTTTTTTTTTTTTTTAAGCTCTCCCTTTGAACATGCTGCTCAGTGAACCCACTCATGGTCATCTGGCCCTGACTTCTGCCTTCTTAGAGGTTTTTTTTGTTGTTGTTTGTTTCCCCTAGTTTGTGTATATTTGTTGTAAGTGTATAATGGAAAGTGTTTATATAGGCAAAAATTTAGTGATGAGAGCATTCCTTAAAAGCTTTTCTCCAACCTATATGAAATTTTTAACGTTTTTGTAGAGAAAGGCCTAAAGCAGGTGCTGTTGACTTGATAATAGAAAGTATGGGGTCATTTGCACATTACCCATTGCCTGTACTGACCATGTCTTTATCCTCTCACTCCTTTCTTTTGAGTGGTATGCAAGTTTATTTGCTGTTACAATCTCTGATGATGTTCTGGTACAAAGAGCTCCATGGCGGCCTTTGTTTGAGTCTCTTGCTTCATTCATGGTTACTATAAAACGTATGGCACTCATGTATATGGGATTTCTTCATCCATATGAGGTGCCATGAAAGTGTGGTGTGGTACGATGCTGCTACTTGACACAAGAGCGCTATTGAAGAAGCGTTCAGCTTGGATTTCCTCTTTACTCCTCCAGAACTGATAACATGCTCATGTGGATTATTTGTATTATGTGAGATCAGAATTGCAGGTTCTGGATTATATCATTCAGTGAGAGAATTTATTGTAATCAAAGAGCAAACTGCTGTTAATGTAAATACAAGATATGGTCCAGACCAAGACACATGTGGAAATTAAAAGGCGCACTGCTACTAGTGTGTCAGGATGGCTGGCATAAGCATGGACAACCAGGATACCTGGTCCTCCTACTTGCAGGCTCTCTGTTGCTCCATAGGAAAGGAGCAACAAAGTTACTCAGGACCAGTAAGGGGTTTCTTAAAATAAAAATGCAACTGCCTAGCGCCATCCCCTTGCCAGCCCCCTTTCCCCTTTGTACATTGTTTCTTTGTTGTTGATAGTGATAATTTGCTCTCATTTTCATGTGTTTTCCTAGAATTTACAGAGTTCTTGTTAGGTCATAGGGTGAGCAATGTTTTCCAACACTCAAGATTTTCTTAGGGACTTTTTAAAACTGTTCAGGTGCCCCGTTCATCCTCTCAGATTCAGTTGCACTCACCTAGCACCTGTTTTTATAGCATGAGAAATCTCTTTTATTTTGAAACTGGGTTAGGAGGACCATGTGTAATGAAATGAAGTTGAGGCAAAAAAGCTTTAAGGAGTCCCAAGATAAGGCAGGGATTCTTAGGCATTTTAAGTGTGTACTACATTCTCAGCAATCCCAGTAGGCATTGTCTGCTTTAAAATCATTTCAAAGTAAAGCAAGAATTCCACTGAAAGGAATTAGATTTATTATGTATTTTTGGCTGCATCAGGTCTCAGTTGTGGTGTGTGAGATCTTCCTTGTGAAATGTGCAGGCTTCTCTCTGGTTGTAGTATGCAAGCTCCAGAGCCTGTGGTCTCTAGTTGCAGCACCCATGGGCTTTAGTTGGCCTGTGACTTGTGGGATCTTTGTTACCCGACCAGAGATCAAACCCGCATCCCCTGCATTGGAAGGTGGATTCTCAACCACTGGACCACCAGGGAAATCACCAGTGCAGACTAATTTTTAAGAAGTTATAAAACATAACAATTGTAAATCAGCCTCATGGCTCAGAGGTTAAAGTGTCTGCCTGCAATGTGGGAGACCTGGGTTTGATCCCTGGGTCAGGAAGATCCCCTGGAGAAGGAAATGGCAACCTACTCCAGTATTCTTGCCTGGAGAATCCCATGGGCTGAGGAGCCTGGTGGGCTCAAGTCCATAGGGTCGCAAAGAGTCGGACACGACTGAGCGACTTCACTCACTCACATGTCAATAAAATTTTTTTTTTTAAAAGAAAGATATTATTATAGCTGACAAGTGAACAACTTGGGGGTTGCGGGGGGGAACTGATCCCTCTGAGCAGTTGAAAATTTGCATATAACTTATGGGCAGCCCTTCATTTCTGTGATTCCTCTGTATCCATGAATTCAACCAACTGCAGATCTGTTTACTGTTGGGAAGAAATCCCGGTATAAGTAGACCCATACAGTTCAAACTCTTGTTGTTTAAGGGTGAACTGTATTTAGTTTTTTCTTGCCCTTTTCCTTCTTTTAGTCCTTATTACTTCATTAGGTAATTATAGCTATAATTAAATATGAGCCAAAGGAATTTCTGGTATGATTTTTGAAATTGTTTACATATCTAGATTTTTGTAAATAAAGTTTTATTGGCACACAGTCACACCATTCATCTGTGTGTCATCTGTGTCGTCACAGATGTGTCATCACAGAGAGGTACAGCTGAGTAGTCGGTACAGAGACCACATGACTTCAAGCCTGCAATATTTATTGTTTGGCCATTGAAGAAAAAGTTTGCTGACTCTTGGTCTAGAAAATCAAGATGAATGCAGGATATTAAAAACATTTTTAAAAATTATTAAAATATGTGAGTTGGTGTGTATCTAAAAACTGACTCTAAATTCTTTTTTTTTTCTCCCCCCTTTAAATATAGATGATTCACCTCCAGCAGAAAGGGAACCGGGAGAAGTTGTGGACAGCCTGGTGGGCAAACAAGTGGAATATGCCAAAGAAGATGGCTCTAAAAGGACTGGCATGGTCATTCATCAAGTAGAAGCCAAACCATCTGTCTATTTCATCAAGTTTGATGATGATTTCCATATTTATGTCTACGATTTGGTGAAAACATCCTAGATGTCATCACAAACTTTACCAAATTTGTGGAACTATTAAATGTATAATTTGTAGACATAAAGACTTGATTGCTTTCCAGTTTAATGAAAGCTTAAATGTCCCTGCGAACCCACAATCTCTGCCAGCAGAACTGGTTTTGTTCTGAATCGTACAGATTTATGTGAACACAAAGCATTTTGTGTAAGGAACTCCTTCCTCTTAAAAGAAGTCTGTCTGTTTGGAAGGGAGTTACAGGCAAGTCTGGTAAAAATTAAGCTAGTATCATAGTCATTTAAAACCGTAATAGATCTTATCCACTTTCCCCTTCACTCTTAACACTTATTCTGCTGCCACAATGCAAGCATAGTTTGGTTGCATTTTTGTTACTGCCTTTTTTTTTTTAAGATATATATGTATGTATATCTCTACCTATCTATATCTGTGTGTATACATATATAATATATATATACACACACACACAGATCTGTGTACACACACACACACACACACACACTTCATTGGCAGTTCTTTGTGGATTGAGGTAGGAGTTAAATAATTTTCTCCAGTTTAACAGGAGTTCTTGACTTTATATCACTGCTGTGTATTTAAAAATTAAATCTAGGCACAGGAAGAACATGGGGACATTCAGCTTGTGTTGAAAGTCAGAAGTTCAGAGCGCCATTTCAATCCAGAGTTTTTAAACTGTAAATTCAAACATGAATCACTTGTGGGTGTTTAATGACCCACATTAGAATTTACAAAACAATTAGGAATCTACGTAAAAGGCTGCCTTTAATTCTAAGCTTTGTACATTTTTTGTTTACATTTTTTTTAATCTTAAATACTTTTTTAAAGCAAAGCCCAGGTACTTGGTCCACATTGTGTAATACTGGTGTATTTTGGATGATGCATTTGGTCCACTATTTGTACAAATTAGTACTAGTCTGGGTTTTAGTACATGGATTTAAAAGGCAACAGTATATCAGTGGTTTATGTGTATTTGGTAGGTTCCTGGAAGAACATAGTACTTTTATATTAGAAATGTAAGAATGGCATTGTTGTCTTTTACCAAGTTCTCTCAGATCCCTTTGTTATTATTACTGTTATTACTGGTGTATGATTATGGTCAGAAGGCTTTTCCCCCTCAAAGAATATCTAGACAATTAACAGCTTAAATTCCTGACACCTCTTTTGGTGCTGTGTGTTCTTGCTCATGGTGTGCTAATAATGTGGATTGATTCCAGTTGGTGGGTCGTGCCACATCAGGGTTGGTCACCTGCACTGGTTTGTGGGTGTGACTGATAGCAGCCCTTAGCCTTTGAAACCTTCCCTGCAAGGCTGTTTGAACTAAAATATAACTGCAAAAGTGGTTCGTTTAGCAGCAAAACATCAGCCTACCACTTTGTTTTGGATGATCCCTGGCAATTTGAAAGCTGGCTGGGAGAAAGATGGTTTGTGAAACCAGTCTTGTAGAGGTTGAAAATCTTACCTAAGATTTGTGCGGAAAGCTTAAATACATAGGCTGGCAATCAAACACCACATCTGTGTGACCCCTCTCGTAACTGTTCTTGATGTTAGTTTCAAGGCCATGCTGTATGTGGTTTGTATGATGCCCATTTTTGCTCAGGAAGGCTTTGCCGTGTCGTGCTGGTGTACGGTAACCTCGTGTGCCATGTAAATCCAGCACCCTGGTTCTCTGCAGTGTGCCCTCACCCAGGGTGGTCAGGGGTGAGCTTCTCCATGCAGTGAGTACCTAGGTCGTAGGTGTTCCTTCTGTGGTTGAAACAAGTGTCACACTACAGATCTATCATCTGTTCTGCTGGTGGCTCTTGTAAGAGCTCCTGCATGTGAGTCTCAAGGCTGAGCCCAGCTCCCTGAGTCCAAGAGGACACGAATGGCCAAGAGAGTGAGTTGTCCATTGTGCACGCATGAACAGGACACAGTGACAATAGGCTGAAAAACAAAGTCCTTTGGTGGTATCTTGAGGGTTGGATCAGTTGAAACAATTCTTGCATTACTCAATGACTTGCATTGTGGTTTTTCTGCAAGTACCTTTAGGAACTTTTAATATACCACATGATCTGCCACTCTCTAGATAAATGTGACATGTGATTTGTTATTATTATTTTAATCATTGTTCCATTTATTGCCTTTAGGGTTGAAGGAAGGGGAAGGGGTTTTATGTTGTTATTTTCCCTTTTTTTTTCATTCTTTTTCTTTTGGTGGCTTAAACCACACTTCCTGATGCCGTGACTAACTCTGCTTCCCAGCTGAGTATTTCAGGCTTCGTTTAGGCTCATGTTTCAGATCTGCATGCATTGCTTGCATTTTCCTGGTATCGGAATGTTGGTTCCTTGTTCTAGGAATACAACATTAATTTCCAAAATTATCATGGGACTTGTGACAACACAAGACATGAATCTCTGTATAAAATGTATTGGCCTTTCTCATTGACCTGCTATAGTATTATTGTGTCGTGTGTGTGCGTGTGTGATGTCTGGCTGCCACGTAAAGCTTCAAAGGAAGACCTTAAAAGCAGACCATCCTTTTTTGCATGCTCTATTCTAAGTAGAATGTTCAATGTAACTAACTAAAATTGCATGTTAAATATATTTAGGTTTTTTGTTTTCTATCTTTGTTTTTATTTGTTTTCAGTTTCTGTATATTTGCTTAACTGTGCTGTTTTAGTGGTTGTAGGATATAAATGCACTGGTGAAGCAAATGTAGTGCCAACAGAAGGTGATTTTCCTGTTGTGTATGTCTTGCAGCATTTGAAGGGACTGTGCATTCTTAAAACAATCACAGTTGCTTCTAAACCAGATTTCATTTCTATTATTGTTTTACGTGCCAAACCCCGAAGTGCATTGGGCTTGAATCTCTGAACGCCGTGGACCCATTAGAAGACTGTTTTGATTGTCACAAATTGTAGTGCCTGAAAACATTATCAAGCTGATTGTCTTAAAAAAAGAAAGTTCTCCAAAGACAAAACAGGAATAATTATTATAACAGAAAACAATTATGGTTGAAATGTCTGTGGTTCCTTGGAAATGCTGCGCTTTTTGTATTTTCCATCATTAGTGCAGTTGAACGAATGTGTATAGTTCAGAGGTCTTCGTGTTCGCATTTTAAAATTAGGTAAATGACCTCATCTTTCAAGCTTGAATTCATTTTTAATTTTAATTTTATTTTATACAATGTGTAGACAGTTCCCTGTTCTCTGCATTTAGAAGTATAAACAATATAAAGCTGTTAATTCTGTAAGTAATTTTTATAATTATGATGTAACTCTATCCTATCCTTAAAACATTTAAAATAAACCCTTTATGTGCAACTTTTGACTGCAAATTTTGTGCTTATGAGCAGACTGTGATGTGTTAAAACTGCTTCTGTGAAAAGAGTTTTTGAAGTTTTACTTGAAGACTTTAACCTTTTTCCCTCTTTTCACCAATGTAAATGTCAGGTATACATATAGGAACAAAAAGAAGTAGAATTTTTATTTGAATGATAATTAATACTACCTAAGAAGAAAAGGGGCAGTAATCAGTAGCCCCAATATATTATATAGTCCAAAGTATTAAACTTCATGATTAACAATTAATAAGAAATTTCAGTTTGTCATAAAATTTTAAACTTAAAAGAATTGTTTTAAATAGGATTAAATAATGTGTTTTATAGTTTCATATCTTTTCTTGCTGTAATTGCATATTGTTTTTATTAATACTTAAGTAACAATTAGATTCTGTAGTGAAAAATCTTCATTTTAAGCACCAAGGCATATAAGTACTGAAACTGTATGTACCCTGTTTTATCTTCCTGGATAATTTTATCAGAGGAAAAAGTAGAATTTATGGTATTCCTACACTTAATTAGATTTTTTTTTTTTTAATGTTACCCTCTTGGGCCCAAGGATCTGTGGTTAAAGCTGGGGTGGGACAGGTCACCTTTCCTGCTGGCAGAGTGGCTGACGTGGCAGCCACAGTGGCCACTGCCAAGGCCATGGCCAGGGGGATGCAGGGTCACCGCTCGGGCTCTGGTGGGAGGAGCCACAGACAGATACGGGAAGGAGATGGACCTGGAAGCATAGGTGTTCCCCCTGAGTGAGATCTTAGAGTCTTCTTCCTGGAGGTAAATCACGCATTGCAGTAACTGAAGGTGCAGCTCCGGAAATATTTTTTCCCCAAAATAACAAGGCAGGCGTAGTCTGAAGGTGGGCGGTTGCTGGCTGCTACTTGTAAACTGAAGAACTGAGTCTAAAGCAGTCGCCACTGGAGGAGAATTGCAGGGGTGGGCGCGCTTTCCACTGTTTCTTCATTCGGTGCTGTCAGCTCTGTGATGATAAAAGCATTTGACACTAATAAAGCACTAGCAAAAGTGCTTAATAAGTACCTTACCAAGCACTTTCCACCCAGTTCATTTAGTGCTTTTTGTTTTGGTTGTGTGTTTTGTTTTGCTGTTGGCTTGTGTGTGTGTGTGTGTGTGTGTGTGTGTGTGTTTTACCATGCCACGCAGCATGTGGGATCTTAGTTCCCCAACCAGAGACTGAAGCTATGCCCCCTGAAGTGGAAGCACTGAATCTGAATTGCTCAACTGCCAGGGAATGCCCTTCATTTCATTCTTAATCCTGTGAAGAAGGCATGATGTTTTTTCGTGTTGTGCTTATCTAAAAGAGATGAGGGTGGGGCCCCTTGTCCAGGATTACAGAAGCAAAGGAAACTCAGACCCCCAACACTGTGTCAAGACTGCAGGCTGCTTCATTCTTGCATCGGAATTACTTCAGTGGAGTGATTAAGTCACTAGAAAGCTATGTCTCTTCAGAAAGCTATGTAGAAAGCTATGCCTCTTTATAGTGAGAATTATAACCCAAAATGACAGCTAATAAAAGATACAAAAATATCTATTATTTAGAGAGAGAGTATACGGGAAGTATTTTAACAATTTTCAACACGAGAATATAGGTACTATTTTATATTTTCAAGACACTTCAAACATTAAATTAATAGCCCTATTAAACCTGGACTCCTATCTAATTAGAGTAATTAGTTTCTCATTCATAGATAGATAGATATATATAGTCCTTAGGTTGCTGGATTTATATGTAGTTCTCAAGTTCTTAGGCTGCTGAATTTCAGAAGATGAAGTGAGTCTGTTAACTGTTTCTCCAGATATTCTTAGATAGTCTCTGTCCTTACATTGTCCATAAAACTCAGGTTTTGGTAACTCAGTGGCAGATGGTTTTGGGGTACTGCCTTGGCACATTATTTTGCTTAAAATAACATTGCATTCTTTCTGCTTAATTTTCATGTGAAGGGCACTGGACCAGGTGGTCTGTTGACACTAGTCAGCTCTAGTGATAGCAACCCGGAAGTTTGGGCCTTTGCGTGCATTTCTTTCTTATGTTGGCTGTTAACAGTAGGTGAGTGGGCTGCCATGTGTACTGTCAGGCACGTTCTTGCTTCTGTTTTTATCTCCATCCTCCTCCATTACTTGTAGCTTATGCCTTGAAAATTCATCCTCTGGGAAAACATAAGAGCTTGAAGTACCATGTGAACTACCTGGAAATCCCTTATAGGATTGGCATATTACATAGAGCTTTTGAATTCTGTGTCTTCATGTTGGAATCAGAGCAGATAGATCATGATGTGAAAAGTAGAGAAGGAAGACCGTTTAAAACTCTTGACATTAACATAAAGAGTTAACAACTGAAGATTGAAATTCAGCATTCTAAATTGTCTTCAGATATTGATTGTGAAAGTAGCTTTAAAGCTTTTGCCTTGAATTTGTCTCCTAAAGGATCTATAAGAAATCTGGACGTGACCACTTGTGCCCTGTGCACTCTCCCACTAGAAAAACAAGGAGAGTAGTCCCTGGTGACCCTGGCTTTTCTCACAAGAGTTAGACTTTGGGGTGGACTCTCTGTGTGTCTGATTTATGGGGGACCTGTTTTGAGCAAAGTACTGCTTCACGTCCTGTAGTACCATGGCTAAGTAGTTGTAACCACTGAATTTCTCTTTATTCCAAATCTGATCTGTCACACTAGAAGGACAAAGGAGTGGTTGTTTTCAGACAGTCCAGCAGAGGAGAGCAGTGAAAACACGTCTCAAGGGATGGAGTCCATGGTCTGTATGGTCCTACAACCACAATCAACTGCTTCTGATCAGTTTGTAAGGGGGAGATCACACAGAGCACAGGAATCTTAACACCCATTACTGGATGTCTCTTTAATTCACAAGCATTTGTAAAAAGAAAAAAAAAAAAAAGCTGTTGTCACTGGCCCTTTTTAAAAATTTGATAATTGCAGTTTTTTGAAAAGGGCCATGCTCTGCTCAAATTACATGCGGTAGACCAGTGGAGGAATTTTTTCTGCTACTGCTCTGCATATTATATGCATCAGGTCAGGCTGCCGTAACAAACACCACAGACCTGGGGGCTTGATAAACAGGAGACATTTGTTCTCTCAGTTCTGGAAGCTGAAAGTCCATGGTTGAGATGCCAGCAGGCTGGTTTCTCCCGAGGCCTTAACTTTTGGCTTGCAGACGTGTTCTCTCCCTCCATCTTCACATGGTGTTCCCTGTGTCCATGTCCTGGTCTGTTGTAAAAACATCAATCACATTGGATTAGGGTCCACTGTTAACCACCTCATTTAACCTTAACTGCTTATTTAAAGGGTTTCCCTGGTGGCTCAGACTGTAAAGAATCTGCCTGTAATGCAGGAGACCCAGGTTTGATCCCTGGGTCAGAAAGTTCCCGAGAAGGCAGTGGCAACCCACTCTTGTATTCTTGTCTGGAAAATTTCATGGCCTATGTAAAGGCCCTGTCTCCAAATACAGTCACACTTTGAGGTGCCAGGTAAATTTTGAGGGAATGCAGTTCAATCTGTAGCACCATGTTGGATTTTCTTATTGTTAAGCTTACAATAGAAAAGAAATCTTATTGGGAGGGCATTATATTTTACAGTCTACTTATTTAAAAATTAATACTAATTATGGTTTTATATAATAGAGATGGATAAATTTAGTGTACTAAAAAGCATTAAAAGAAGAACCAAATCTGAGTTCTAGTCACTCACTTTCTACTGGTGTGAACTTAGGCAGATTACTTAGCCTTTGTACCTTCTTTTCCTCATCTAATTAGGGAGGATCCTGCCCCACATACTGAAGATGCCTGTGAGTTTCCAGTGATGCAGACCTGAGCCTGATGCAGGAAGGACAAGTCCCTTTTGGTGCTGGGATTTCATTGAGTGGCAGAGCCTTACACAGGCAGTGGCACCGTCATTTCAGGCATTGCCATGTTTTGCTTTGATTTTATAATCTTTGAGATCCTAAGTTTAGTTTCACTTATGTAACGTCAGTTGGGAAGATTTCCGTTTTTATGTTTTATCAGAACACTGGCATCTCCCAGCATATGTAAAAATTGTTATAAAATCACTGCTGAAGGGTTAGTGGCTGTTCCGTATTTTCCGTTTTATTGTGACTGAGAAGTAGACTGTAAAGGCAATCTTGATGGATAAAGCTTTGCTTGTATTCTCACATTGTCATAGGGTTCATGAATGTTGAACTGCCTCCTCGGTGCTTTTGTTAAACGTGGTGCTAGAGTTTTGCGGTGTCAGCCAGGAGCCCGATTCAGAGTAATTTAAACAGTGTCCACTTTCAGAATGATTTGCCGCCTATGAGGGGAGATGTGTCTTTAAACCAGGACAGTTGCACCCATGAAATGTAACTGTTATGTGCAAGCATAACGACCACTCTCCTCCCTCCCACCCCAGACAAGGCCTTGGTTCACTGTGTCTTTAATCACCACCTTTGCTTTTTCTCTAATACGGTCTGAAACTGGTCCGTCTTTGGAGAGGTTTTATTTTTTTATTTTTTTTTTTTCACTTTCTTTTTTTTTTTTTATTTTATTTTATTTTTTTTTTTAGTTTTTTATTTTTTACATTTTAAAATCTTTAATTCTTACATGCATTCCCAAACATGAACCCCCCTCCCACCTCCCTCCCCATAACATCTTTCTGGGTCATCCCCATGCACCAGCCCCAAGCATGCTGCATCCTGCGTCAGACATAGACTGGCTATTCAATTCACATGATAGTATACATGTTAGAATGTCATTCTCCCAAATCATCCCACCCTCTCCCTCTCCCTCTGAGTCCAAAAGTCCGTTATACACATCTGTGTCTCTTTCCCTGTCTTGCATACAGGGTCGTCATTGCCATCTTCCTAAATTCCATATATATGTGTTAGTATACTGTATTGGTGTTTTTCTTTCTGGCTTACTTCACTCTGTATAATCGGCTCCAGTTTCATCCATCTCATCAGAACTGATTCAAATGAATTCTTTTTAACCGCTGAGTAATACTCCATTGTGTATATGTACCACAGCTTTCTTATCCATTCATCTGCTGATGGACATCTAGGTTGTTTCCATGTCCTGGCTATTATAAACAGTGCTGCGATGAACATTGGGGTACATGTGTCTCTTTCAATTCTGGTTTCCTCGGTGTGTATGCCCAGAAGTGGGATTGCTGGGTCATAAGGTAGTTCTATTTGCAATTTTTTAAGGAATCTCCACACTGTTCTCCATAGTGGCTGTACTAGTTTGCATTCCCACCAACAGTGTAGGAGGGTTCCCTTTTCTCCACACCCTCTCCAGCATTTATTGCTTGCAGATTTTTGGATCGCAGCCATTCTGACTGGTGTGAAGTGGTACCTCATTGTGGTTTTGATTTGCATTTCTCTAATAATGAGTGATGTTGAGCATCTTTTCATGTGTTTGTTAGCCATCCGTGTGTCTTCTTTGGAGAAATGTCTATTTAGTTCTTTGGCCCATTTTTTGATAGGGTCGTTTATTTTTCTGGAGTTGAGCTGCAGAAGTTGCTTGTATATTTTTGAGATTAGTTGTTTGTCAGTTGCTTCATTAGCTATTATTTTCTCCCATTCAGAAGGCTGTCTTTTCACCTTGCTTATATTTTCCTTTGTTGTGCAGAAGCTTTTAATTTTAATTAGATCCCATTTGTTTATTTTTGCTTTATTAAAAATATGGAACGCTTCACGAATTTGCGTGTCATCCTTGCGCAGGGGCCATGCTAATCTTCTCTGTATCGTTCCAATTTTAGTATATGTGCTGCCGAAGCGAGCACTTTGGAGAGGTTTTAAAAGTTAATTATGTTTCTGCATGATCACAGGGGTGGTGTGGAGATTTATGGCAATTAAAATTCACCTTAGTATTTGACATTCCATCATTAATTTCTGGTATGGATTTTTAACATTGGGTCCTATACTCTAAATAATGCTAACAGCTTTATTTAAACTGCAACAAAATTTCATTTTCTTTTCAGGGGTGCTAAAAGAAATAACCCTCAAGATTGTGAGAGAATGGTAGCTGGCAGCTGGTACATAACTGTGCCATTGCCTATGTTCCGTGAGGCGCCTGGGAAGTGGTTGACGAGTGTGTTTTGTTCTGAGAAAGTGAAGACAGCAGGCTGCCTTCCTCTAAAGGGTTAATGTTTAGGGAACATTCTAGACCTTTGGTCTAGAAGTTATAACTGGAGGTGAGGGTTTATACAGACTTAAGAGTTAAATTTCAAATGTTGTTATGTTGTAAGGGTTTATTATAACCTGTACATAAGTCAATTCTAAACTAATTCAGCTTTAATGCTCTTCAGATAGTAGTAGAAATATACATTTGCCTGTAGTGTATTTTTTAAATGTGGAAAATATACAAATAATTTCATAAGACACCTAAAATACTGTATAGAACAAAACAGGTGTACATTGTTACTTTGCCCTTGAAAATTCTCTACCCTTCAGTGAATTTTTAAGTCTCCTGTGGAAAATTGATCTTTTTTTAAAAAAAATTATTTTTTAAAATTAATTTTGATTGGAGGATAATTACTTTACAATATTGTGACGGTTTTTGCCATACATCAGCATGCATCGGCCACAGGTATACATGTTTCCCCCCATCCTGAACCTACCTCTTCCCCCACCCAATCCCTCTGGGTTCTCTTCTCTTTTTTCAGGTGATATAAATTGATACAGTGTACTGCCACCTCAGAGGGACATTTCACTGAGATGGCTCCTAAAACTTGTCGTCACTGTTATGTGGTTAAATTCATCAGTGCATGAGTTTTATGGTGGTTTTAAGTTGGGACTTTGGGTGACACTGGGGTTCAGCAGCTGGACTTTACAGGGTAAATTCACAAGGCCTAACAGAATTAGCATCGGGCAGATATCTGCACTCTGCTCTCTGTTCTCTGTTTGAAAATATCTCTGTGCTCAGTTTCTTTCTTTGCATGATTTGTTTTTTTAAACATCTCTGAGAAAGGCAATGCCAAAGAATGCTCAAACTACTGCACAATTGCACTCATCTCACATGCTAGTAAGGTAATGCTGAAAATTTTCCAAACCAGGTTTCAGCCATACATGAACCGTGAACTTCCAGATGTTCAAGCCGACAAGGGTCCGTCTAGTCAAGGCTATGGTTTTTCCAGTGGTCATGTATGGATGTGAGAGTTGGACTGTGAAGAAAGCTGAGTGCTGAAGAATTGATGCTTTTGATCTGTGGTGTTGGAGAAGACTCTTGAGAGTGCCTTGGACTGCAAGGAGATCCAACCAGTCCATTCTAAAGGAGATCAATCCTGGGTGGTCTTTGGAAGAAATGATGCTAAAGCTGAAACTCCAGTACTTTGGCCACCTCATGGGAAGAGTTGACTCATTGGAAAAGACCCTGATGCTGGGAGGGGTTGGGGGCAGGAGGAGAATGGGACGACAGGATGAGACAGCTGGATTGCATCACCGACTCAATGGACATGAGTTTGGGTGAACTCTGGGAGTTGGTGATGGACAGGTAGGCTTGGTGTGCTGCAATTCATGGGGTCGCAAAGAGTCAGACACGACTGAGCAACTGAACTGAATTGAACTGAACTGCTCATTTGTTTATCCAGAATAAATTATGATTTCCTGTTCATTAGGAAAGGGTAACTTTTTTTTTTTTTTGCAAAAATACCTCAGAATAAGTGACCTTATTTAAACTATGACTTTTAAACTAGTAGCAGAGTAATTTAGATAGCAATTAGCTTGTATCTTTTCTAAGTATTACTACATCTCAGGCTTCTCACTGCTCACCTGGTTCAACAAGTTGCCTTATGTCAACAGTTACTTTGGCTGATGAACATGAAGTTTATGAAGGTGTTTGTTCCTACCCAGTGTCATCCCTATTAGGCTGTGCCCCATGGAGTGGCTTCCAACTGCCATATAAGCATTTTAGTTCTCTGTGACACTAAAGAAGGGTGTGGTGTAACTTTTAGAATGAGAAAACAAAGTAAAATGTAAATTGCAACATGTTCTCAGTCAAAAGTCTCCCAGCCAACCACCATTGGCCAACAGACTGCTAATACATTGGAATCCGCTAGGGCTATTAACTGCCCAGCGTCCTCCAGCCAAGGGCTTTCTGCGAGGCAGCAGGACAAACTCGTGTTCCTTGTTCTAGCAGGATTTGTTTGGCTGTGATCAGGACCTGCCTGATTGGGTTGTCATACCTGTGCTTCTAAGGTTTTACGCACCCTTTATAGTTTTATCATGAGGTACAAAGTTAGATTTCAAGTTACTTACCATTACTATCAGAAAAATCCAAAATCTTTCCCTCAGTTTCTGTCTTTGTAATTTAAAAGATCCAAAAATTGTTTGTCATTGTTTCCAAAGTGCTTAAAACCGTTCTGGTTTCACATGGAATAAGGGTAAAAGGCATGATTTTTGTCTAGACGCCATCTTACTACAGTAGCTCTGTTTTCTTATCTCTATCTCCTTTGGAGAAAAGACCAACTTTACCTGCTTTATCTTTCTGATGTGGCAGAATTTACTGGATTTCAAAACATTTTAAATATTTT
Source organism: Ovis canadensis (assembly GCF_042477335.2). Lineage (NCBI taxonomy): Eukaryota > Metazoa > Chordata > Mammalia > Artiodactyla > Bovidae > Ovis > Ovis canadensis. Next base: position 23,390,844 of record NC_091246.1, read on the forward strand.
GAGGAGAGAAACTATTAAAATGCGACCTTTGTGTACCAGTTTTTTAAAATATTTTCATTATACTATGGAAAGCATCCTAGGTTCGGCTTAGTAGTTTTCATGCTCCTTCAGCACTGAACTGAATTAGACATTTTTCAAAATTTATTTGAAGCTTTTACTCTGAGATTGATTGTTAATTTTTCCAAGAAAATTAAGTTTGTTTTGTAGCTAACCATATTAACAAATGGGGCTTCCCTGGTGGCTCAGATGGTAAAGCGTCTGCCTGCACTGTGGGAGACCTGGGTTTGATCCCTGGGTTGGGAGGATCCTTTGGAGAAGGAAATGGCAACCTACTCCAGTATTCTTGCCTGGAAAATCTCATAGATGGAGCCTGGTAGGCTACAGTCCATGGGGTTGCAAAGAGTCAGACATGACGGAGCAACTTCCCTTCCTATTAACAAAATTCCTTTGCACTTTGTAGAAACCATAACTTCCATAAATTAGACATACTTTTATTTTTTTTTCAGGGTCATGTTAATATAATTTTGTGCTTAACTTATTTATTTTTTATGATCTTTAAAGGCAAGATTTTAAGATTCTTGTGTCACAGATTTTTTCAGATAGTAAAGTTCTATCTAGTCCCCTGGGAAGTCCCCTCAGAGTACTACTCACACCTTTTGAAAGAGTTCTGATGTGAGTTGGTTTGAGCAGAAAATCCCCCCCAGAGGGAAGTATATGAAAGTATGTTACTGAAAAAAGGAGTAAGCTAATACAGTACCTAGGTTACTTTTATGTGTTAGAAGAAACACTCTGAGCAGATCCATCTCAGGTTCACCCGAGAGTCCCATCTTTAAATGGCTCTCCACCTTGGGAGCTGTCTGCCAGCTCCCGAGTGCCTGACAAATGTGTGTGAAGCTGAGTGCTTGGGCAGAGGCCCACAGTGGAGTCAGGAGGGCCTCCATTAGGGCCTCTCACTGCCCGCAGGGCATGTCCATAACATTGTGACCGGTGTCACTAAGAGTTGGTGCTGTCATCTGTCATTCCTCACAGCATCTGTAAAGTCGAGGGAGCAGCCCAGGCCTCAAGGGCCAGTGGTGAGTGTAGCCCCTGGTAAAGAGATTGTGTCCTGTCTGCGGGACATTGAGAAGACACTCACATCTCAGGTCACAATATCCACCTACCCCCAACTTCTTCCTGGAAGGAGGAGTAGTGAGATAATTGCTCGTACACAAAGATCAGTTGTGTAACCACTGTCTCAGTTACACTCCTATTGTGAACGGTCAGGAGGCCCCAGAAGAAAATGGTCATAGACAAAAAGTGTCAAGTGCAAATCCCAAGTGACCATAGTGGATTTACAGCTTTGAGAGATGGTCCTCCCTGACTGTTAATGGAGAATGTGTTTGATGGTGGGTTTGCTGTGGCAGCTAGGCACACTTCTTATTTTTCAACGTGGGAATTCTTTCTCTGAGTGGTGCCTGTGAAGGCCAGTGAAGATCTAATAGCTCCCTTTCACCTTAGTACCACACATTGATGACCACACATTGAGGATTGCAGAGAAAAGAGCCGCTACCGAGCCCCAGGTTGCCTGTTGGAGCTGATGGCTAAGCAGGTACATTTACTATGATGAAATGTTGGCTGATGTAACCATTTTCTCTCACACAAATTACTCCCGAGTCTCTTAGTGCTTTTATTTCCTAGCCCTAGAGTGAAAACCACAATCACAGAAAACTAACCAAAATGATCACATGGATCACAGCCTTGTAAAACTCAACGAAACTATGAGCCATTCTCTGTAGAGCCACTGAAGATAGATAGATGGGTCATGCTGCAGAGATCTGGCAAAACGGGGTCCCCTGGAGAACGGAATGGCAAACTACTTCAACATTCTTGCCTTGAGAAGCCCGTGAACAATATGAAGAGGTGAAAAGATATGGCACAGAGATGAACCCCCCCAGCTAGCTAGGTGTCCACTATGCTCCTGGGAAAGAGTGAAGAAATAGCTTCAGAAGAAATGAGAGGCTGAGCCAAAGCAGAAATGATGCAGCTGTGGATGTGTCAGGTGGTGGAAGTAAAGTCTGATGCTGTAAAGAATAATATTGCATGGAAACCTGGAATGTTACGTCTGTGAATCAAGGTAAATTGGAAATGGTCAAACAGGAGATGGGAAGAGTGAGCATCAACATTTTAGAAATCAGTGAACTAAAAAGGATGGGGATGGGTGAGTTTAATTCACATGACCATTATATATACAGCTGTGGGCAAGAATCCCTTGGAAGGAATGGACTAACCCTCATAGTCTGCAAAAGAGTATGAAGTGCAGTACTTCCATGCAGTCTCAAGAATGACAAAAAGATTTCAGTTGTTTCCAAGGCAAAACCAACATGACAGTTACCCAAGTCTATGCTCAAACCGCTAATGCTGAAAAAGCTGAAGTTGAACAGTTCTGTGAAGGCCTACAAGACCTTCTAGAACTAACACAAAAAAAGATGTCCTTTTTATCATAGGGGACTTCACTGCAAAAGTAGAAAGTCAAGAGACCTGGAATAATAGGCAAATTTGGCCTTGGAGTACAAAATGAAACTGGGCAAAGGCTAATAGTTTGCCAAGAGACTGCACTGGTCATAGGAAACACTCTTCCAACAATAGAAGGGACAGCTCTACACATGGAAATCACCAGGTGGTTCATACCAAAATCAGATTGATTATATTCTTTGTAGCTGAAGATGGAGAAGCTCTATACAATAGGCAAAAACAATAGAGAGCTGATTGTGGTTCAGATCTTGAGCTGCTTATTGCAAAATTCAGACTTCAAGTAGAGACAACCACTAGGCAATTCAAGTGTGACCTTAATCAAATCACACAGTGGAGGTGACGAATAGATTCAAGGGATTAAATCTGATAGAGTGCCTGAAGAACTATGGATGGAGGTTTGTGACATTGTATAGGAAGTGTTGACCAGAACCATCCCCAAGCAAAAGAAATGCAAAAAGGCCAAATGGTTGTCTGAGGAGGCCTTACAAATAGCTGAAAAAAGAACAGAAGTGAAAGGCAAAGGAGAAAAAGATATTCCCATCTGATGGCAGAGTTCCAAAGAATAGCAAGGAGAGACAAGAAAGCCTTCCTCATTAATCTATGCAAAGAAATAGAGGAAAATAATAGAATGGGACAGACTAGAGATCTCTTAAATTAGAGATACTGAGGGAACATTTCATGCAAAAATGGGCACAATAAAGGACAGAATCGATGTGGACCTAATAGAAGCAGAAGATATTAAGAAGAGGTGGCAAGAATATACAGAGAAACTGTATAAAAAAAGTCTTAATGAACCAGATGACCACGATGGTGTGATCACTCACCTAAGAGCTCTCAGACATCCTGGAATGCGAAGTCAAGTGGGCCTTAGGGAAGCATTACTAGGAACAAAACTAGTGGAAGTGATGGAATTTCAGCTGAGCTATGTCAAATCCTAAAAGATGATGCTGTTAAAGTGCTGCACTCAATATGCCAGCAAATTTGGAAAACTCAGCAGTGGCTGCAGAACAGGAAAAGGGTAGTTTTCATTCCAATCCTAAAGAAGGGCAATGCCAAAGAATGTTAAAACCACACAGTTGGTGCTCATTTCATGTGTTAGCAAGGTAAGGATCAAAATCGTTCAAGCTAGGTTTCAACAGTACAAGAACTGAGAACTTCTAGATGTACAAGCTAGGTTTAGAAAAGGCAGAGGAACCAGACATCAAATTGACGACATCTGTTAGATAACAGAGAAAGTAAAGGAATTCCAGAAAAACCTATTTCTGCTTGATTGAGTATGCTAAATTCTTTGTGTGGATCACAACAAACTGTGGAAAATTCTTTAAGGATGGGAATAGCAGAACACCTTACCTGTCTCCTGAGAAACCTATATATAGCAGGTCAAGAAGCAACAGTTAGAACTGGACATGGAACAACAGACTGGTTCCAAATTGAGAAAGGAATACAACAAGGCTGTATATTGTCACCCTGTTTAATTTCTATGTTGAGTACATCTTGCAAAATGCTAGGCTGGATGAAGCACAAGCTGGAATCAAGATAACTGGGAGAAATATCAACAACCTCAGATATGCAAAAGACACCACCCCTATGGCAGGAAGTGAAGAGAAACTAAAGATTCTCTTAATGACGGTGAAAGAGGAGAGTGAAAAGGCTGGCTTAATACCCAACATTCAGAAAACTAAGATCATAGCATCCAGTCACATTATTTCATGGCAAATAAAAGGGAAAAAAGTGGAAACAGTGGCAGACTTATTTTCCTGGGGTCCAAAATCACTGTGGATGGTGATTGCAGCCATGAAATGAAGACACTCGCTCCTTGGAAGGAAAGCTTTGACAAACCTAGTAAGCGTTTTAAAAAGCAGAGACAAAACTTTGCGACAAAGGTCCGTCTAATCAAAGCTATGGTTTTTCCAGTAGTCATGTATGGATGTGAGTTGGACCATAATCCAAAGTCCAAGAGTTGTTGAAGGCGTTTCAGAGTCGGACATGTTAACAACTGAACAACAACGATTTCTTCGGCTGAGCACTAAAGAATTGATGCTTTTGAATTATGGTGCTGGAGAAGATTCTTGAGAGTCTCTTCAAAAGCAAGGAGATCAAACCAGTCATTGCTAATGCAAATCAACCCTGAATCATTCCAGTCATTCATCATTGGAAGGACTGATGCTGAAGCTGAATCTCTTATACTTTGGTCACCAGATGTGAAGAACTGAGTCACTGGAAAAGATCCTGATACTGGAAAAGGTTGAAGGCAAGAGGAGAAGGTGGCAGCAGACAATGAGATGGTTGGATGACCTCACTGACTCAGTGGACATGAGTTTGAGCAAGTGAAGGGAGATAGTGAAGGACAGGGGAGGCTGCTGTGGTGCAATTAATGGGTTGCACAGAGTCAGACATGACAGCAACTGAACAGTTTCTGCATGTGCTACTTTATGAGGTTTCTCCATGTCAGTTTCCAGTTGCTTTATTGTAAGGGAATTCCTCCACAGTCATAACTGGGAACACCGTGCTATTCCTCTTGGGCATTTTGCACGTCCTTTGCAGTCTGCCCCTGCTGTCCTGGTGTTTCCATGGCCTGGATGTTTTACTCAGTAAGTTAGTGGTCGGCTAATGCCACCCACAGCCTTGACCTCAAGGGCAGTGACTGCCAGTTCCTCATTTCTTCTCAGGTTTGGGTGTGTTTCCTCCTTCAAGATCCAGACAAGAAAGACAGCTGCATCCAAATGCAGAAGGAAGAGAGCCACCTTCCACGTTCGAGTGGGACTTCCTCTCCATTCTTTGTTGTTACTGTTACTCAGTCCCTGAGTCGTGTCTGACTTGTGACCCCATGAACTGCAGCATGCCACATTTATGGGCGATCACTTCTAGGTTCTGCTGACTGCACTTTGCCATGAGAACTTTGTTTCCCCTAGCGTGCACCATGTGTCCCCAAATGTGTAGTGTTTCATGAAAACAAGCCCTGAAAAGAATGCCCACACTGTAATGACAGATGTTCACACTTAGGAACTGGTTGCCATTTTTCACAGCATAAGAACATAGGGTTTTGAGTCCAAGGGAAAAGGCAGCCAGGTGATACCCACCTCTGTTCTTATGGCAGCCTTGGCCTTGGCCTTGGCCTGTGCTTTGTTTTATGGCCCATGTCTCAGAAGCCTCTGATGCTAGTCATTTCAAAACTGCTTTATTTCATGTCTGTATAAATGTATTCGTCTCTCTGAATATCAGTGATACTCTTGTCTAAATTATGTACAAAAGAGTAAAACCTAATATCAGTCCTAGGTTTTAATGTCTTTTTAAAAAAAATAAAATAATGTATTTTGGAGAGGTTGGTCACCACAACATGGAATTAATGGTTAATGAGTAACTCACACTGCCTCTATCCTTCTCTCTGTCTGGGACCCACAGCAGTTGTGGATGGAAGGCCTCCTCCAGGGGTGTTTCATGACTTCGCAGTAAGTTGAAATTCTTTTAAAATTCACAAATCCACATTTAATCATTTCCAAGGAAGTCCTTAGAAATCCGGTTGCCTGGTGGTTGCTACTAAGAAATGGGATTTACTGGTGCATCTTTGAGAGATGAAAGTCTCTCAAGAATAAAAGGTGTTTTTTTCCAAGGGGCATACCACACAGCATGTGGGGGTCTTAGTTAACCTGTCTCCTCTGTGGTTTAAATGCAGTCTCTTAACTGCTGGACTGCTGGGGAATTCCCTACAAGGTGGTTTGGATTTGTGGATGAAGGACCTAGAAAGAGAAGCATGCAATCTGTGGCTTGCAGAGGATTCTGGTGGAGAGACGTTATCACTTATTTATCACTTGCCCCTCATCCGCGGATGGCTACCAACACAATGGTGAGCAATAAACACTTTCTAAGGGAGTAACAAGCAACTCAGACATAACCAGGGTAAAGCAGCTGAAATCAGGGTAAAGTCTTCTGAAATGACCATGCATTTCAGAAGAACATCTTGGAAGAATCCAAGATGGAGAGAAATCCTGGGTAGGACAGGAATGTTGCAAGGATTTCAGAGTCAGATTTCCTCAGGCCTTTAAGGGATCAGAGATACTGCTGTTCAGTCACTCAGACGGGTCATACTCTTCGTGACCCTATGGACTGCAGCACACCAGGCTTCTCTGCCCTACACTATCTCCCAGACATTGCACAGTCATGTCCATCAAGTCAGTAATGCCATCCAACCATCTTGTCCTCTGTCATCTGCTGCTTCTCCCACCTTCAATCTTTCCCAGCATCAGGGTGTTTTCTTATGAGTAAGCTCTCTGCATCAGGTTGCCAAAGTATTGGAGTTTCAGCTTCAGCATCAGTCCTTCAAATGAATATTCAGAGTTGATTTCCTTTAGGATTTACTGGTTTGATCTCCTTGCTGTCCAAGGGACTCTCAAAAGTCTTCTCCAACACCATAGTTCAGAAGCATCAATTCTTCAGTGCTCAGCCTTCTTTTGGTCCAACTCTCACATCTGTACATGACTACTGGAAAAACCGTAGCTTTGACTATATGGACCTTTGTCAGGAAAGTAATGTCTCTGCTTCTTAATACACTGTCTAGGTTTGTCATAGCTTTTCTTCCAAGGAGCAAGCATTTTTAATTTCATGGCTCTCCCGCAGTGATTTTGGAATCCAAGAAAATTTAAGTCTGTCACTGTTCCATTGTTTCCCCATCTATTTGCCACGAAGTGATGGGACCAATGCCGTGATCTTAATTTTTTGAATGTTGGGTTTTAAGTCAGCTTTTTTACTCTCCTCTTTCATCAAGAGGCTCTTTAGTTCTTCACTTTCTGAAACAAGGGTGGTGTCATCTGCACATCTGAGGTTGTTGATATTTCTCCCAGTAATCTTGATTCCAGCTTGTGCTTCATCTAGCCTGGCATTTTGCATGATGTACTCTGCATATTAATTAAATCAGCAAGGTGACAGTATGCAGCCTTGACGTACTTCTTTCCAAATTTGGAACCAGTCCATTGTTCCATGTCCAGTTCTAACTGTTGCTTCTTGACTGGTATACAGGTTTCTGTATCTCATATCAGAAACAAATAAGGACTCCAAGGAGAAGCATGTGTGTCTCCATGAAGACAGAAACTTGAGCCCATGGTGTAGGCTGTGTCTCCCCAAAATTACTGTGTTAAATCCTGATGCTCCATGTGATGGTATTAGGTTGGACCTTTGGGAGGTGACTAGGGCATGAGGGTAGAGCCCCTGATGGGCTTGGTGACCTTACAAAAGAGACCCTAGAGATCTCCCTTGCCCCTTTGTGTATGTGATGGCAGACAGCAGTAAGTCATCCGTCTATGAACCAGGAAGGGGGTCCTCCTGCTGGTGCCCAGATCTTGGACTTATAGCCTCCAGAACTGTGAGCAGTTCTTGTCTATAAGCCACCCAGTATTTGGTTTTCTGTCACAGCAGCTCAGCTCAAGTGGACCAAGACCCAGTAGTTACTCAGATTTATCAGGCAGCAAAACACCACGTGTGTACGTGCTGGGAAACTGGTTGCTCTGTGTGTATGTTTCATATATGAGATATAAAAATCTTACAGTAACTTCTTCAAGGTTAGGCACTATCATCATTTTACAGATGGGGCCACTTGAGTGACTAGTAAGACTCATACCTGTGCTTTAGGAAGCTGAGCTTGCACTGAGCAGCTTAGACAAGGCTGTCCAGTAGAACCTTGGGGGACGAGGGACGTATTCTGTCTGTGCTGCCCAATGCACTAGCTACATGTGGTTTCTAAGCACCCAAAATGGTCCTTGGGGCTGAGGAACTGAATTTTTAATTTTGTTTCATTGTAATAAAAATAGCTCCATGTGGCCTGTAGCTGCTGTGGCAGATAGTGCGGACAAGGCCTTAGCATAACCTAACCTGGGTGGTTGTCTGTCTCATTGGTCTTCTATAAACTGTACAGGTAAGTCTTAATGCCATGTATTTGTCAGTAGATAGGGTGCATTCCGGGCCAAGAGGAGTAACCCCACATCCAAGGAGCGGCAGCTGTGCGGGCTCTGGAGGGCCGAGAGGAGCTACTCCACATTCAAGGTCAGGAGGGGCAGCTGTGAGGAAATAGCCCCTGTCCAAGGTAAGGAGCAGCAAACACTTCAGTATTCTTGCCTTGAGAACCCCATGAACAGTATGAAAAGGCAAAATGATAAAATACTGAAAGAGGAACTCCCCGGGTCGGTAAGTGCCCAATATGCTACTGGAGATCATTGGAGAAATAACTCCAGAAAGAATGAAGGGATGGAATCAAAGCAAAAACAATACCCAGCTGTGGATGTGACTGGTGACAGAAGCAAGGTCCGATGCTGTAAAGAGCAATATTGCATGGGAACCTGAAATGTCAGGTCTATAAATCAAGGCAAATTGGAAGTGGTCAAAGAGGAGATGGCAAGAGTGAACGTTGATATTCTAGGAATCAGTGAACTAAAATGGACTGGAATGGGTGAATTTAACTCTGATGACTATTATATCTACTACTATGGGCAGGAATCCCTTAGAAGAAATGGAGTACCCATCATGGTCAACAAAAGTGTCTGAAATGCAGTACTTGGATGCAATCTCAAAAATGACAGAATGATCTCTGTTCGTTTCCAAGGCAAACCATTCAATATCATGGTGATTCAATCCTACGCTCCAACCAGTAATGCTGAAGAAGCTGAAGTTGAACGGTTCTGTGAAGATCTACAAGACCTTTTAGAACTAACACCCAAAAAAGATGTCCTTTTCATTCTAGGGGACTCAAATGCAAAAGTAGGAAGTCAAGAAACACCTGGCTGCTAAGTCACGGTACTCGTGTCCGAATCTGTGCGACTCCACAGATGGCAGCGCACCTGGCTCCCCTGTCCCTGGGATTCTCCAGGCAAGAACACGAGTGGGTTGCCATTTCCTTCTCCCGTGAATGAAAGTGAAAGTGAACTCGCTCAGTCGTGTCCAACTCTTTGCAACCCCATGGACTGTAGCCTACCAGACTCCTCCGTCCATGTGATTTCCCAGACAAGACTACTGGAGTGGGTTGCATTGCCTTCTCCAAAGAAACACCTGGAGTAACAGGCAAATTTGGCCTTGGAGTATAGAATGAAGCAGGGCAAAGACTAATAGAGTTTTGCCAAGAGAATGTACTAGTCATAGCAAACACCCTCTTCCAACAACACAAGAGAAGACTCTACACATGGACATCACCAGATGGTCAACACCGAAATCAGATTGATTATATTCTTTGCAGCCAAAGATGGAGAAGCTCTACAGTCAGCAAAAACAAGACCAGCAGCTGACTGTGGCTCAGATCATGAACTCCTTATTGCCAAATTCAGACTTAAATTGAAGAAAGTAGGGAAAACCACTAGACCATTCAGGTATGACCTAAATCAAATCCCTTATGATTATATAGTAGAAGTGAGAAGTAGATTTAAGGGACTAGATCTGATAGACAGAATGCCTGATGAACTATGGACAGAGGTTTGTGACATTGTACAGGAGACAGGGATCAAGACCATCCCCATGGAAAAGAAATGCAGAAAAGCAAAATGGCTGTCTGAGGAGGCATTACAAACAGCTGTGAAAAGAAGAGAAGCGAAAAGCAAAGGAGAAATAAAAAGGAGATATAAGCATCTGAAGGCAGAGTTCCAAAGAATAGCAAGGAGAGATAAGAAAGCCTTCTTCAGCGATCAATGCAAAGAAATAGAGGAAAAGAACAGAATGGGAAAGACTAGAGATCTCTTCGAGAAAATGAGAGATACCAAGGGAACATTTCATGCAAAGATGGGCTCGATAAAGGACAGAAATGGTATGGACCTAACAGAAGCAGAAGATATTAAGAAGAGGTGGCAAGAATACACAGAAGAACTGTACAAAAAAGATCTTCATGACCCAGATAATCACGACTGCATGATCACTCACCTAGAGCCAAACATCCTGGAATGTGAAGTCAAGTGGGCCTTAGGAAGCATCACTACGAACAAAGCTAGTGGAGGTGATGGAATTCCAGTGGAGCTATTTCAAATCCTGAAAGATGATGCTGTCAAAGTGCTGCACTCAATATGCCAGCACATTTGGAAAACTCAGCAGTGGCCACAGGACTGGAAAAGGTCCGTTTTCATTGCAGTCCCAAAGAAAGGCACTGCCAAAGAATGCTCAAACTACCGCACAATTTCACTCATCTTACACGCTAGTAAAGTAATGCTCGAAATTCTCCAAGCCAGACTTCACCAATACGTGAACCGTGAACTTCCTGATGTTCAAGCTGGTTTTAGAAAAGGCAGAAGAACCACAGATCAAATTGCCAACATCTGCTGGATCATTGAAAAAGCCAATGAGTTCCAGAAAAACAACTATTTCTGCTTTATTGACTATGCCAAAGCCTTTGACTGTGTGGCTCACAATAAACTGTTCTGAAAGAGATGGGAATACCAGACCACTTGACCTGCCTCAGAAACCTATATGTAGGTCAGGAAGCAATAGTTAGAACTGGACATGGAACAACAGATTGGTTCCAAATAGGAAAAGGAGTACGTCAAGGCTGTATATTGTCACCATGCTTATTTAACTTCTATGCAGAGTACATCATGAGGAATGCTGGGATGGAGGAAGCACAAGCTGGAATCAAGATTGCCAGATGAAATATCAATAACCTCAGATATGCAGATGACACCACCCTTATGGTGGAAAGTGAAGAGGAACTAAAGAGCCTCTTGATGAAAATGAAAGAGGAGAGTGAAAAAGTTGGCTTAAAGCTCAACATTCAGAAAACGAAGATCATGGCATCTGGTCCCATCACTTCATGGCAAATAGTTGGGGAAATAGTGGAAACGGTGTCAGACTTTATTTATTTATTTATTTATTTTGGCTCCAAAATCACCACAGATGGTGATTGCAGCCATGAAATTAAAAGACACTAACTCCTTGGAAGGAAAGTTATGACCAACCTAAACAGCGTATTCAAAAGCAGAGACATTACTTTGCCAACAAAGGTCCGTCTAGTCAAGGCTATGGTTTTTCCTGTGGTCATGTATGGATGTGAGAGTTGGACTGTGAAGAAAGCTGAGCTCTGAAGAATTTATGCTTTTGAACTGTGGTGTTGGAGAAGACTCTTGAGAGTCCTTTGGAATGCAAGGAGATCCAAACCGTCTATCCTCAAGGAGATCAGTCCTGGGTGTTCATTGGAAGGACTGATGCTGAAGCTGAAACTCCAATACTTTGACCATCTGATGCGAAGGGCTGACTCATTTGAAGACCCTGATGCTGAAAAAGATTGAGGGTGGGAGGAGAAGGGGACGACAGAGGATGGGATGGCTCGATGGCATCACCAAGTCGATGGACATGAGTTTGGGTAAACTGCGGGAGTTGGTGATGGACAGGGTGGCCTGGTGTGCTGCGGGTCATGGGGTCAGAAAGATTTGGACACGACTGAGCCACCAAACTGAACTGACATGGTCCAGAGGTTGAAGGTGGACTTGCTGGGACAGGGCATTTAAGCAGAGTCCTGAAGCGGGAGGAGGACTAGTGAAGTGAAGAGAGGCAGAAGAAACAGCATGTGCAAAGGCCCTGGGGTGAGGAAGCACATAGGTTGTTATGTTAGAGAAACTGGAGGGTGGGCAGTGAGGGTGGCAAAGAAGGAGAGTTGGGCAGGATGAAGTTTGATCTCAACAACCATCTCAGGCAATATAATTAATCGTCAGTGTTAGCGTACTCAGGCCAGAGGGGACCAGTGAGAGCTACACCTGCTTGTGTCCTGTATCCTCCAACACGCACTCCCACTTTGTATTTCTCTGTTTTAATTCTCTCACAGACCTCTGTGTAAGATCAGCTCTTTTCAGTAAAGACTTTAACTTCCTCATGGGGGCTTGCCTGGTTGCTCAGTAGTAAAGAATCTGCCTGCCAATGCACGAGATACAGGAGACTCAGGTTCAGTCCCTGGATTGGGAAGATCCCCTGGAGGAGGAAATGGTAACCCACTCCACTGTTCTTGCTTGGAGAAGTCCTTGGACAGAGAAGGCTGCCAGTCTAGGGTTCATAGGGTCACAAAGAGTCAGACAGGGCAAAGCAACTGATCATAAGCATGAACTTCCTCATGCCACATATTTGTGATCTATCAGAGAGCCCTCCATGCACTGTTAGTTACAGGGATTTCCATTTGTAGTTACAATTGATGTCTATGGGGCTGCCCATTGGCTTCTGAAAACGATAGTCCTCTCTGACAGAGTCATTGCCTGTGGACCAGATCTCTGCAGCAGAGAAGGCGAGGGGGTAGTACACAGAGCCCTGTGTTTTAGGGGATCCTCTGTAAGCAAAGCAACAACATAATATATATTCTGTTCTGGCAAAACAAGTTTGGGTGCCATGACAGTAGGTCAAGGTCCTGTGTATATGTGTGTGTGTGAGAGAGAGAGCGAGAGCGCACGCAAGTGAGCAGTGGCAGGGGTTACACGGAAAGGACAGAGTGCCAGCCATTCACCATGTGCTTTTAGAGGCTTGAAGGACGTTGTACATGGGGAGTCTGGAGACAGTTGACACAGGTACCTTGAGCTAATGGTTTCCATTATTGTACATGAGGAATCTAATTGGAAACTAACCATCTCTTAGCAAGAAATCATTTCAGCTCTTCATGTCCTAACAGGCGACTCATCTCTGCCTTCATGCCCTGTCATGCAGGGTGTGGTGGTCAGGCTTCAGATCTCCACCTTTAAAATAGGCTCATTGCCCCCTTTAGGACCTCTTTAAGGGGCTGTCACAGGGAGTGAGTGTGACCTCCACCACAGTGACCCCAGGAAAGGGCAAAGGCACTGCGGGTCTGACTAGACACACCTGTCAAATCATGATTCTGAACTGCCTCGTCTCCCTGAGATTCCATCACAGTCAGTAGGAAAAGTATCTGGCATGATACTTTATACAAGATAGAAATTTTAGACAAAGTAACACCTAGGGTATTTTCCACAACAGTGATAGAAAACATTGGCTCAGACAGGAATGGATCATCTCCCATAACTGAAGGCTCTCAGAAGGGGAGGTGTGATGAGGCGTAGTACATCAGGGTCGCCTCTGTCTTCTCCATGATCAGTTTTACCCATAGCCTGACAGCAAGATGGGTGCTGCTGTCCCAGATATCCTGTCCACTCCTCGTCCAGTCCCGAGGACCTAAGTCTGTTAAGGAACAGTAGGACCCTGGGCAAGAGGATCACACAGATGGGTACACACAGATGGGTACTTTCTGGGGGATCCCCCTTGCCTGCTGGGAGGCCAGACAGAGGGGTTGGAGTGGTCAGGACCCTGCTCGCAGGATGCATGCCAGCTTACCAACAATCAGGGCAGAGAGAGATGGACTGCTACCTTGCTGTACTTCCCAGCCCAAAATGCATACCAGATGGGGTTTCCAGTACCAGCAGCAACTAGGCACTGAATCTGGGGTGGATGGGGCCTGGGAGAAGACTCGATCTAGCTGCACAGAGACAGCCTGGTGGGCTGGGGTGTGATATGGTTTGAACCTTGGAGCCCATCGTTAGCATGGGAATGACAAGTGTGGTCCTCCACTGGAGCCCATTGTCAGTGTATTAACAGTGGGGCACAGGTCCAGCAGAAGCAGGGGTTGCTGGCATGCACATCTGGGTGGTGCCTCAGAAACACACGTCTTACATGGACAGCCCCTGGGGAGGAATATGCAGCAGTTCCTTTCCTGGCAGGAGTGCTTTGGTTCTGCCCACCCCTTACCACTGTTTAGAACTGGATCTGGGATGATCAGGTCCTGGGAGAGACCTGCTATAGAGGCGGCCAGGTCCCATGCGGCAGCACAACTACCTTGGTCCCTGTAGCCACAGTGCCCTGGCCCCCAGCACCAGCCCAGGACGAGGTGTAGGAGAAACACAATGGAGAAAAGGATGTGACCTTGGGCTGCTTCCACGTTTCCATGGACTACAGCACAGCTGGTAAATGGGACCTCAGTTGCTTCAGCACTCACCTCCTTTGGGACAGAGCATGCAGTCAAAGGCAACAGAATGTTATTTAATCCATCCATCAGGGCTTATACTCCAACAACTGGGGAGCAGACCCTGCCCCTGACAGGGCTGTGATGGCTATGGAACAGAGAGGAGCCCCTGCCCAATAACCAGTGCTGGCTCTTGATATCACAGCATTATTTACACCCACTGTTGAGTGGAACCTAGATGGCTCAGAGGTAAATGATCCATGTGCAGTGCCGGTGATGCAGGAGATACAGGTTCCATCCTTGAGTTGGCAAGATCCCCTGGAGGAGGAAATGGCAACCCACTCCAGTATACCTGCCTGAAAAACCCCATGGACAGGAGCCTGGTGGGCTATAATCCTTGAGGTCGCAAAAAGTCGAACATGACTGACCAACTGAGCACAGCACATCACATGGGAAACAGCCAGCACACACTGACAAAATCAAAAATATTGGACTCACGCAGTCTACACCAAGATGCTCCCACAGAAAAACACCCGTTCAAGGACCATAATAGATAATTTTCTCCTAAAGTTATACAGGCAGAGAAAGTAAAATGAAAAATCAGAGGAATCACTCTCAATTAAAAGAAAAAGAAAAATCCCATGAAAGAACAAATAATGAAACAGATCTCACCAGTCTACAAGACACTGAGCTCAAAAAAGAGGTAATAAAAATGCTGAAGGAAATAAAGATTTTAAATAGAAATGCAGATCACTCTAACAAGAAACTAGAAACTATAAAAAGGAACCAATCAAACTTAGACAACTCGACTGCTGAGATAAAAACCAATCCAGAAGCAGTTAATACAAACTAAGTAACACAGAAGAACAAGTAAGTGATCTGGAAAATAGAATAATGGAAATCACCCAATCAGAACAGCACACAAAAAGGCAAATGAAAACAAATGAAAGCAACATATGAGATTTGTGGGATAATATAAAGCATGAAAAATACAGGTACCAGAAGGAGAAAAGCCCGAAGAGGATCAAAAATGTATTTGAAGAAATGATGGCTGAAAAATTTCCAAACTTCAAGAAGGAAATAGCTATTCAGGTGCAGGAAGTACAGAGGGTCCCAAATAAGATGAACCCAAACAGTCCCACACTAAGACATAAATATTATAATTAAAATAAAGAGTTGATATAATTAAACTTAAAGAGAGGATTCTAAAGGCAGCAGAAGCAGGGACAGAGGATGAGATGGTTGGATGGCATCACCAACTCAGTGAACACAAGTTTGAGCAAACTCCAAGAGATAGTGAGGGGCAAGGAAACCTGATGTGCTACAGTTCATGGGGTTGCAAAGAGTTGGACCCGACTTAATGACTGAACAAAGGTAGCAAAAGAAAAACAATGGGTCAGTCACACGAGAACCTTCATAAGACTATCAGCTGATTTCTCTGCAGAAATTTTGCAGGCCAGAATGGAGTGGCATGATATATTCAAAGTCCTGAAAGAGGAAAACCCACAACCAAGGATACTCTGCCCAGGAAGATTATCATTTAGCATAGAGAGAAAGAATTTCTCAGAAAAGCAAAAGCTAGAAGAACACAACAGTACTAAACCTATTCTAAAAGAAATATTGAAAGGTGTTTTCTAAATAGAAAAGGAGCAAGATTCCATAGAAAAGGGAAAATCACATAGGAAAGGCAAATATAGGAAACTATTGAAGATCACTTTAAAAAGTCAGTTGTTTAGTCACTAAGTTGTGTTGAACTCTTTTGCAACCCCATGGACTGTAGCCCACCAGGCTCCCCTATCCATGGGATTTCCCAGGCAAGAATACTAGAGTGGGTTTGCCATATCCTTCTTCAGGAGATCTTCCCAACCCAGGGATCAAACCCGGGTCTCCTGCGTTGGGAGATGAATTCTTTACTACTGAGCCACCAGTTGTTCAGTCACTCGGTTGTGTCTGACTCTTTGCGACCCCATGAATGGCAGCATGCCAGGCTTCCCTGTCCTTCACCATCTTCCTGAATATGCTCCAACTCATGTCCATTGAGTCAGTGATGCCATCCAACCATCTCATCCTCTGTCCCCTTCTCTTCCTGCCCTCAATCCTTCCCAGCATCAGGGTCTTTTCCAATGATTTGGCTCTTCACATCAGGTGGCCAAAGTATTGTAGCTTCAGCTTCAGCATCAGATCATTCAATGAATATTCAGGGTTGATTTCCTTTAGGATGGACTGGTTTGATCTCCTTGCTGTCCAAGGGACTCTCAAGAGTCTTCTCCAATACCACAGTTCGAAAGCATCAATTCTTTGGCACTCAGCCTTCTTTATGGTCCAGCTGTTACAATGGAAAAAATCATACCTTTGGCTGTCTGGAACTTTGTCAGCAAAGTATGTCTCTGCTTCTTAATACACTATCTAGGTTTGTCAGAGCTTTTCTTCCAAGGAGCAAGTGTCTTTTAACTTTATGGCTTCAGTCACTGTCCACAGTGATTTTTGGAGTCTAAGGAAATAAAGTCTGTCACTGTTTCCATTTTTTTCCTCTTCTGTTTGCCATGAAGTGATGGGACCAGATGCCATGATCTTAGTTTTTTGAATGTTGAGTTTTAGGCCAGCTTTTTCACTCTCCTCTTTCACCTTCATCAAGAGGCTCTTTAGTTCCTCTTGCTTTCTGCCACTAGAATGCTATCATCTGCATATCTGAAGTTGTTGATATTTCTCCCCAGAACCTTGATTCCAGCTTGTGATTTATCCAACCAGGCATTTCACATGATGTATTCTGCATAGCAGTTAAATAAGCACCGTGACAACATATAGCCTTGTTGTACTCCTTTCCCCAAATTTGAGCCAGTCCTTTGCTCCATGTCCAGTTCTAACTGTTGTTTATTGTCCTGCATACAGATTTCTCAGGCGGCAGGTAAGGTGGTCTGGTATCCCCATCTCTTGAAGAATTTTCCAAAGTTTGTTGTGATCCACATAGTCAAAGGCGTTAGCATAGTCAATGAAGTAGAAATAGATGTTTTTCCAGAATTCCCTTGCTTTCTCTATGATCCAACAAATGTTGGCAAATTTTATCTCTGGTTCCTCTGCCTTTTCTAAATCCACTTTGTGCATCTGAAAGTTCTCTCTGCATCAGGAAGTATATCTGTCTCCTGAGAAAACTGTATGCAGGTCAAGAAGCAACAGTTAGAACCTTACATGAAACAACAGACTGGTTCAAAATTGGGGAAGGTATACATCAAGGTTATATACTGTTACCCTGCTTATTTAACTTCTACACAGAACATCATGCAAAATGCCAGGCTGGAGGAATCACAAGCTGGAATCAAGATTTCTGGGGAAAATATCAACAAGTCCAGATATGCAGATGATACCACTCTAATGGCAGACAGCAAGAGGAACTAAAGATCCTCTTGATGAAAGTGAAAGAGAAGAGTAAAAAAGCTGACCTGAAACTCAACATTAAAAAAAGTAAGATCATGGCATCTGGTCCCATTACTTCATGGCAAATAGAATAGGAAAAATGGAAACAGTGACAGACTTTATTTTCTTGGGCTCCAAAATCACTGCAGACAGAGACTGCAGCCATGCAATTAGTAATAAAAGATGTTTTGCTTCTTGGAAGGAAAACTATGACAAACCCAGACAGTGTATTAAAAAGCAGAGACATTACTGCTGACAAAGGCCCATCTAGTCAAAGCTATTGTTTTTCCAGTAGTCATGTGTAGATGTGAAAGTCGGACTATAAAGAAGCCTGAGCACCGAAGAATTGATGCTTTCTAATTATGATGTTAGAGAAGACTCTTGAGAGTCCTTTGGACTGCAAGGAGATCAAACCAGTCAATCCTAAAGGAAATTAACGCTGAATATTCGTTGAACGGACTGATGCTGAAGCTCCAATACTTTGGCCTCCTGATGTGAAGAGCTGACTTATTGGAAAAGACCCTGATGCTGGGAAAGATTGAGGGCAGGAAGAGAAAGGGGTGACAGAGGATGAGATGGTTGGATGGCATCACTGACTCAATGGACATGACTTTGAGCAAACTCTGGGAGATAGTGAAGGGCAGGGAAGCCTGGTGTGCTGCAGTCCATGGGGTCCTAAAGAGTCAGACATGACTAGTAGTTTGTAAAGGTGGCTCAGCTGGAGAAATATCCCCAGAGAGGCCAGTACTCCCTGCAGGGGGCAGTCACATTTGTAGAGTTCACTGTCTAACCAGGGCACTGCCTTAGGCCAACACTTGTAGCAACTGCAAGGCTTACCATGCCAGCAAACTGAAAGGCAGATGCATGTTGTTCTTTTTTTTTTTTTTTAAGGAGAGTAGTTTACAACTGCTGCGTGTGTGCATGCATGCTTAGTTGCTTCAGATGTGTCCTAATCTGCAGCCCCATGGACTGTAGCAAGCCAGGCTGCTCTGCCCACAGGCAACCATTGTCAGAGTCTGGTTACCGCACTAGGTTAGTAATTCTCATTCCTGTGCAAGTTAAAGGCAGCAAGTTGGAAACTGTGTCTTTTTAGTTTTGTATCCATTGCGCTACCCATGTCCACTATTCTATGGCTGGTCTGAGGCTGCCTGCAAGAGCCGTCAGACTCCTTTTCTTCAGCGGACCCCAAGAACTGCTGTCTGCATGTGTCAGAATGGGGCTAATGAGTGCGCTGAGCCCCCAGATCACATTTGTTCTAACAGTGGGTGGCATCCTCCCATCTCTGTGTGACCTAGAGGGAGAAGAATGAGTATGTTGGGCCCCTGGAGGGCCTGAAAAGATAGGAAGAAAGTCTGCCCTTGCAAGCAGACCCTGAGCCAGCAGCACGCCAGGACACTTCGGTCCCCTTCCTGGGAAGGGAGAGAGGCCTGCAGGACATTCCTGGTCTGCAGCAAGGCTGTGTTGTGGCCTACATGGGGATGTTTATCTTAAGCTGCATCTTTGTTTTATGTGATTTTCCAAATCCCTTTTTTTCTTTACAGTAAAAGCTTAAAGACGCACACAGATGAGATAAGAAAAGTCCATGGAGGGGCCAAAAAGAACACCAGAAGCTAAGCGTCTATGGAGAGATGCCAGATGCTGTTGCCTCTACATGTCAGAAGTTGGGATGGAAAAATTCTACATAGAGAATACTTGCCTTTGTCTTTGACCTTTTAGTTAAGAATTGAAGATAGTTTTCCTTGGTGGGGATACCATTGGCTTCTGGATATGATTGCTTTGTGCTTGGTGTTGATAAAAATGTGAGCAGGCCTGAGAGTTGTATGGTTTTCTCATTATCCAAATGCTAGCTCCTAGAGGCCACCAAGTTTGGTCTGATGCAGAGCCTCCTGTATGGATGGATGTGAGGATGAAGTAAGATCAAATATTATAGCTGTGTTCATGCTTCCTGTTCTTACTCCCACCCAGCTTATCAAACTTCCTGCCAAAATCAGGCCAACTGCTCTCCCAACGTGTCTGAAAGAACCCTTAGGACAGACATGAGAGGCTGGAGAGATGGGGATTCTTAGAATGCTAAAAGTGAGAGCTGGAAACACATCCTTCCATCTCTGCCCAAACTGGACAGTTCTTTATTAACTCATTATTAACTGGGAGATTTTTGCAGAAAGTAATGCCTGTGGCCAGCGATTTTTACTTTGGCTGGTTGAAAATTAATTCTGTTACTTCACTAACACTTTGCGGGTTCTTGCATTCAGTAGTTACCCGTGATACACCTGTAAAGTCTTCTCCAGCACCATGAGTTTCATTTTCACTTTCCATATAAGAATCAATCACTGAAGTTTTTTGTCTTTTTGTTGGCCTAATATTCACATCATCTGAATCAGAACTATGTTCTGAAGAACTGTCATCTTCTGAGACACTGGTATATATGTCTCTCAGACAATCAGAGAAAGTATCTGAATAAAATTCACTGAAACATTCTTCTTCACTCAAAATTTTGCAATGCATCATGTTTGAAAATTTAATGGTAATTAACTTATGTTTATAATATACACGAAGTTGGAACAAAAACCCAACAGAGCAAAACGTGAATGATAATGACAATCATAAGTTGTATAATAATCAGTGTTAAGCTCCAACAGCTTCACACAGTGATGTTAACTGTATCATTCTGTCAAAACATATTGTCATGTCTCAGGTCAGTAATGTGATAAGTCACTAACAGTCTCACAGCCCACTCATCTTCCTCCCTCCTTGCTCCAGAAGGGACTTAAATCAACCAATAGAAATAGACAAGTTAAAAAAAGACAATGTGAAACTGGAAAGAGGAAATGAGGGTGGGGAAGCCTGGCTGGGCACATTGGCTGATCTGAGCCTGAGTCCCCAGGGAAAGGGCCCTGACTTTTGGGGTTCCCCAAGGCTGGATCCCCATCTGTGCTGTGAATCAGCGTAGGGCCCCTGAGTTCTGCTTGGCCATTGAGTCACCCGTGCTCCTGGGGAGTTGCAGCTTTTCTTTCTTTTTTTTTCCCTTTGCATTGAACTATCTCCAAATCCTATTTAGATTCGTTATCTTGAAATAAAAAGACCAACAATCACCAAACACAGTGGAAGTGAGGAAAGTGCCCCCAATGGGCAGCATGGCCTGAACTGGATGTGAAGGCCCGCCCAGAAGCAGAGGAGAGCTAGGGGTGCTGCTGGCAGGTGGATGCTGAGGTCAGGTTCATGCAGCCTGGGAATGGGGCTAGAAGCCCAGAAAGTCCAGCTCCATTATAAATTTAATGTGAAGTGATTAAGAAGTGGTTTTAAAGCAATCAATGTCATCTACACTAGGTGTATTTTGTAACTTCACATAATTCTGTAAAATACGGTTCACTTTTCCTAGACAATCACACAGACATTAAAGGTGTATGCACAGGTGGGAGCAGCAGAGACAGGTGGATCTCTTTGCAGTGAAAGGAGAGGCATCAAAGCAGCAAAATGTCTTTGGGAAAGAGGGTGCAGGTAAACTCTCTCTTGTTTCTGTTCTTCAGTTTGATTAGTGCAATTGGCTTGCTTTATCATGATTAGCCCTGGATCATCAATAGTCTCTATTCTTTAGCTCCTCTGATCAGCACAAGAGAAGGGATTTCCAGCACTACTTACAAAAATGAATTCTTCTGTAGCATGAAACAGACATTAGCATTGACGTTGAAGACTGCAGACTTCTCAGACTACTGTTCTCAGGATCCTTTGTAGTCTCATAAATGATTGAGGAGCCAAAGACCTTTTATTCATGTGTGGTAAATGTATTCCTATTTACTGTATTAGAACTTAAAAATAATAAAAATTTTTACGTGCGTGCTGCACGCTAAGTTGCTTCAGTCATATCTGACTCTGTGACCCTATGGACTGTAGCCCGCCAGGCTCTTCTGTCTTTTGAAATCTCCAGACAAGAATATTGGAGTGGATTGCCATGCCCTCCTCCAGGGGAGATTCCTGACCCAGGGATCGAACCTGAGTCTCCTGCATTGGCAGGTGGGTTCTTTAGCACTAGTGCTATCTAAAATAACACTAATAAACCCATTACATGTTAACTCATATTTTTTACAAAATGATTTTTTACCAGTAATTATTTTGTTTGGAGAAGAGTGTCACTGTGTGCCTTTTTGCAAATCTCTTTAATGGCTGGCTTAATAAAAGATAGCTGGATTATAATATCTACTTCTGCATCCAATCTTCTGTGATAGATTTATTTTTCATTTTATTTATTTTTGGCTGCATTGAGTCTTCATTGCTGCACGCAGGCTTTCTCTAGTTGCTCTGTGCAGGCTTCTCATTGCTGCAGTTTCTCTTGTGGAGCATGGGCTCCAGGCGTGTGGGCTTCAGTAATTGCGGCATGTGGTTCAGCAGTTGGTGCTTGAGGGTTCTAAGGCACAGACTCGGTAGTTGTGGCCCACGGACTTAGTTGCATTGCTGCATACTATGGCATATGGGATCTACCCAGATTAGGGATTGAACCCAGTCTCCTGCATTGGCAGGCAGATTCTTTACCACTGAGCCACCAGGGAAGCCTGATAGGCTGTTTTGATTGAAGTATATGAAGAAAATCCAACCTCATTTAGATCTGTAGTTTTAAAAGAGAGGAGAATTTTAAGAGCCTTTCAGATAGTTGTGAATATCCTTCTTTGATATGACATCAACACTTGACTAGTGGTAGCTTCTTAAAGGTTAGCTGCAATATGCAATCTGAAATCATATCAATGGACTTTTTGTCCTCCATTAAAATAAAATCAGTTATCTTGCACTTTGAACAGATTTTTCAATCTGTGCATGGTTTTGTACCAAAAGGCATTGGCCATTTGGAAAATATTGGTTCACTGAGGTACACTGCTAGACCATTCAGGTATGACCTAAATCAAATCCCTTATGATTATACAGTAGAACTGAGGAATCGATTTAAGGGCCTAGATCTGATAGATAGAGTGCCTGATGAACTATGGAATGAGGTTCATGACATTGTACAGGAGACAGGTATCAAGACCATCCCCATGGAAAAGAAATGCAATAAAGCCAAATGGCTGTCTGGGGAGGCTTTACAAATAGCTGTGAAAAGAAGAGAGGTGAAAAGCAAAGGAGAAAAGGAAAGATATAAGCATCTGAATGCAGAGTTCCAGAGAATAGCAAGAAGAGATAAGAAAGTCTTCTTCAGTGATCAATGCAAAGAAATAGAGGAAAACAACAGAATGGGAAAGACTAGAGATCTCTTCAAGAAAATGAGAGATACCAAGGGAACATTTCATGCAAAGATGGGCTTGATAAAGGACAGAAATGGTCTGGACCTAACAGAAGCAGAAGATATTAAGAAGAGGTGGCAAGAATACACAGAAGAACTGTACAAAAAAGATCTTCATGACCCAGATAATCATGATGATGTGATCACTAATCTAGAGCCAGACATCCTGGAATGTGAAGTCAAGTGGGCCTTAGAAAGCATCACTACAAACAAAGCTAGTGGAGGTGATGGAATTCCAGTGGAGCTCTTTCAAATCCTGAAAGATGATGCTGTGAAAGTGCTGCACTCAATATGTCAGCAAATTTGGAAAACTCAGCAGTGGCCACAGGACTGGAAAAGGTCCGTTTTCATTGCAATCCCAAAGAAGGGCAATGCCAAAGAAGGCTCAAACTACCGCACAACTGCACTCATCTCACAGGCTAGTAAAGTAATGCTGAAAATTCTCCAAGCCAGGCTTCAGCAATACATGAACCGTGAACTTCCTGATGTTCAAGCTGGTTTTAGAAAAGGCAGAGGAACCAGAAATCAAATTGCCAACATCTGCTGGATCATGGAAAAAACAAGAGAGTTTGAGAAAAACATCTATTTCTGCTTTATTGACTATGCCAAAGCCTATGACTGTGTGGATCACAATAAACTGTGGAAAATTCTGAAAGAGATGGGAATACCAGACCACCTGACCTGCCTCTTGAGAAATCTGTATGCAGGTCAAGAAGCAGCAGTTAGAACTGGACATGGAACAACAGACTGGTTCCAAATAGGAAAAGGAGTATGTCAAAGCTGTCTATTGTCACCCTGCTTATTTAACTTCTATGCAGAGTACATCATGAGAAACTCTGGACTGGTAGAAACACAAGCTGGAATCAAGATTGCCGGGAGAAATATCAATAACCTCAGATATGCAGATGACACCACCCTTATGGCAGAAAGTGAAGAGGAACTAAAAAGCCTCTTGATGAAAATGGAAGTGGAGAGTGAAAAAGTTGGCTTAAAGCTCAACATTCAGAAAACGAAGATCATGGCATCTGGTCCCATCACTTCATGGGAAATAGATGGGGAAACAGTGGAAACAGTGTCAGACTTTATTTTTGGGGGGCTCCAAAATCACTGCAGATGGTGATTGCAGCCATGAAATTAAAAGACGTTTACTCCTTGGAAGAAAAGTTATGACCAACCTAGATAGTATATTCAAAAGCAGAGACATTACTTTGCTGACTAATGGCTGTCTAGTAAAGGCTAGGGTTTTTCCTGTGGTCATGTATAGATGTGAGAGTTGACAGTTGTACTGTGAAGAAGGCTGAGCACTGAAGAATTGATGCTTTTGAACTGTGATGTTGGAGAAGACTCTTGAGAGTCCCTTGGACTGCAAGGAGATCCAGCCAGTCCTTTCTGAAGGAGATCAGCCCTGGGATTTCTTTGGAAGGAATGATGCTAAAGCTGAAACTCCAGTACTTTGGCCACCTCATGCGAAGAGTTGACTCATTGGAAAAGACTCTGATGCTGGGAGGGATTGGGGGCAGGAGGAGAAGGGGATGACAGAGAATGAGATGGCTGGAATGCATCACGGACTCGATGGACATGAGTCTGAGTGAACTCCAGGAGTTGGTGATGGACAGGGAGGCCTGGCGTGCTGCGATTCATAGGGTCGCAAAGAGTCGGACACGACTGAACGACTGAACTGAACTGAGGTACGTGGAACTTCCAAATGTTGATCCAATTATTATAGTACATGAAAAAAATCACAATTGTTAATATCACCACCCACCTCTCAAGTATTTTAATGATTGAAAGTCTCTTGAGCTCATGGTTCTTGTTATAAGCTTTTCAAGATTGAGAGATTGAATAGTATCACAGGCAACAAGAAATGTCAGTCATTTTTCTTGAATCTACAGGCTCCATTTCTTCATTTCTGAAAAAACATCTGCCAAATACTCAAGTCTAAGTATTCAGTTTGTCTGCCAATTATTTTTCAGGAGGAAATGATGTTCCATGAAAAAGTGGCTAGTTTGGCTTGCTATTCAAACAATTGCACAAGTGTTTTTCCTCAAGAAAACCATAGTGTTTTGGGACGTAACAAAAGTCCTTTTTGTGAACTTCCCATTTTGTCATACAGAATACAAAAGACTTGTACTCAGAGATTGAGAGTTAATAAATTAATAACTCTTATAGCATCATCATGAGTGAAACTGGCCTTTTTTTTTTTAAGTGTGTGAATGCGTGTGAGGGAGGAATATGATCTACAGTACAGTCTGGTCCTGCTGGCTTGACTGAGGTTATGCCAGCAGTTTTACCCATTGTTTCTTTTGTATCATTTGGGCAAATGTCAATACAATGAACATGAATACCATTTTAGTGTTATTATGAAAAAAGTTTCTACCCTGTAAGCCATCTGAAAGGCTCTTGGGTCACACAGTATTCTGCAGAACATACTTTGAAAACTCCTAAGATAGGTTTTTTCTTTTTTCTTTCTTTCATTTTACTTTTTCTCTTTTTGATTTTTATTTCTTCTTCCAGTTTTGTTGAGATATGTTACAGCACTGTATAAATTTAAGGTGTACAAAGTAATGATTGGACTTACATACATCATGAAATGATCATCACAATAAGTTTAGTGAGCATGCTTCATCTCATAGATACAAAATTAAAGAAATAAAAAATTTTCCTTGTTGTGAGAACTCTTAGAATTTACTCTCTTAATGACTTTCACATACAACATGTTAATTGCTCAGTTGTGTCTGACTCTTTGTGACCCCCATGGACTGTAGCCCGCCAGACTCCTCTGGCTGGAATTCTCCAGGCAAGAATACTGGAGTGGGTAGCGATTCCCTTTTCCAGGGGATCTCCCCAATCCAGGGACCGAACCCATGTTTCTTGCCTTGCAGGCAGATTCTTTTTGGTCTGACCCACCAGGGAAGTCCCATCATATATAACATACAACAATATTAATTAGTGTTTTATTTTTCTTATAAGCCGTCTTGCCAGCCTTCTGGAGATAGGTAAGCACCAGACAGGGGGTTCTGCTTATTCCTTTTGTATCACTGAGAGGAAGATCCCAGGAAAAGCCTTACTTCCCACTGGTCAGGCCTGCAGGAGGCTCAGAAAGGAAGCATTTCGGTTTTCACACTTCTTAGGGGTGGAGGATTGGCAGCAGAAAGAATGGAGGATGGGGTTAGTGAGGGGAAGCCTCAGTGCCTGAACAAGGAAAGTATTTCTGGGCTTCACCATTTCTCATTTTCATAAAACAAAAGTCCACATTTCTGATTTTACAGTTTCTTTTTGTAAAGAGAGCAGCTACATATATTGCTTTGTTTCTGCGATACCTTATGAGACTTTTTGGAGGACTGAATAAGATAACACGAAACAGGGCATGCACATAACACAGTGCCTGGCACATATCATGGATTAAATGCCATCATCATCACACATACCAGGCATCCAGGGCCCTGCCTGAGCTGGCACCATCAGCCTTCCATCATCCTCTCCATCCACCCTCCCGACAAATGTCCACCCGAGCCAAATCGAGATGCTTGCCATTTCCTCTCTCCAATCTGCTTGAGTTCAGCTCCCACCACCTCTTTCTTGGGCTCCTCTCTATACAAAGTCTCCCAATCCTCCTCCTTGAAATAACTGTCCTTCCTCTAGACTCAGGTAATGGGCTGAATCATGTCCCCCAAGGAATATATGTTGATGTCTTGATCCCCAGAACTTCAGAATGTGACCTTATTTGGAAATAGGGGCACTGCAGATGTGATTAAAGTTAAAATGATGCTCTACTGCAGGAGACTGGGCCCATGATCCAGTGTGACTGGTGTCACTGAAAGCCTTGTGAAGGTGGAGGGCTGGAGAGATGGATCTGCAAGCCAAGGGACACCATCGATTTGCTGCAAACTACTGGAAGCCAGAAGAAGGCAAGCAAGGATTCCACTGCTGGCTTCAGAGGGCAAGGATTCCTCTTGGATCCCAGGGCTACTCTCTTTGCATTTTGAACTCTGACTTTATTTTACATACCTGTATTTTGTTTGTTGAAGCTTCTTGGTAAGTCCCCCTTCTCTGAAGGGCAGAAATCTGTGGTTCCCTGTGTTTTAGGCAGCAGTAGGATTATTGGGGCTTCCCTGGTGGCTCAGTGGTAAAGAATCCACCTGCCAATGCAGGAGGAGTCGATCCCTGGGTCAGGAAGATCCCCTCCCTGGAGGAGGGCATGGCAACCTTCTCCAGTATTCTTGCCTGGAGAATCCCATGGACAGAGGGGCCTGGTGTGCAACAGTCCATGGGGCTGCAAAAGAGTCAGACTTGACTCAGTGGCTTAACAGCAACAGGATTACTCTCCCCAGAGATTGTTTTAGGGAATTCAAATGTAAAGATGGGTTCTACTTGGTATAAAACTCTTTCTTCACTGTCCTCAAGAATACCTGTTTCTGGAGACTTCCCTGGCAGTCCAGTGGTTAAGACTCTGTGCTTTCAATGCAGGGCATTTGGATTTGATCCCTGGTTGGAGAACCAAGATCCTACAGGCTGTGTGGTATGGCCAAAAGAAAAACCGATCCTGTTTCCCATATATATACCCATTATGGACCAGGAACTTGTGCCTTTTGGGGAAATGGGTGAACTTTTGGATAATTTGGAACTGTTAATGGCCACTTTGGGGAAACTTCAATTTAGACAAGTCAACCTGAAGGGGCACCCTTGAAAAAAGAACCTCACATCTTTCAGAGAGAGTGGAAAGCAGTCTTTGATTAGTATGCAGAAACAAAAACAAACTTGTTCCAAAAATATCTTTTCTAAAAGAATCCTTACAACATCCAAAAAAAAAAAAAAAACTTTAGCAAAAAACTGGTCACCTGAGTAGGTAAACTTAACTTAGCCCAGCAGCCAGAAACACAGAGAGTATCCAGCTATTCTTTTGGGTTTTGTATTATTGTACCTGAGACATGGCTAAAATTTTTAAATGAAAGCTATAAGGTCTCTGTGTCAGTCTATATTTTTATGTGTATCTATTTAAGTATTTATATTATGTATGTGCTATTTTTTTAAGTATTCTATTTAATTGGCTAAAAGAAGAATAAATGCTTCTAAAAAGTCTTTGTAAAATACAGAAATATAGAATCTAACACAAATATTTTTTAAGTTCACATGATCTGGTATAATCTTGGGTAAATAAAATCTAGTTTAAGTGTGTTGGTTTAATAAAACAGGAATGTCTTCAGAATTGTCAGCATTAAATGTAACACAAACATACAATTTTTCCTACCTGGGTTTACTATTCAAATTAGGTCATGCTATCTCTACATTACAAAATTGTCAATAAGAAAAATAACTTAAGATAATGGTTAGCTGTTTGATGTCTAATCTAGGCATAATTATTAAGAATAATTTAAATAAGAAAATTTACACTAAGTTTAACTATATAATGGATATATTTTGAATGTTTAGGTTTTTGATCACTAAACAGAAGTTTGTCTACTTTTAGCTTTTTAATTTTTATGGATAGACAGTAGATATCTGGGTCTGTGATCAATATATCATTTGACACATTAAAAAAACGATGCTATGAAAAACATGTCTCTACAAAGTATGTATTTTTATAATTATGTACAGTTGGCCCTGTGCATCCTTGGGTTCTGCAAGCATGGATTCAACTAACTGTGGATCAAAAATATTCAGAAAAAAATTCAGAGAGTATGCCACATGTTGGCAACTATATACATAGCACTTACACTGCATTAAGTATCGTAGGTAGTTTAGAGATGATTTAAAGTGTATAGGAGAATGTATGTAGATTTTGCAAATATACATCATTTTGGAGAGGGAAATGGCAACCGACTCCAGTATTCTTGCCTGGAAAAATCACGTGGCTGGAGCAGCCTGGTGGGCTATAGTCCCTGGGGTCTTGGAATTGGACACGACTTAGCAACTATACAACAACAGCAATGATATACATCATTTTTTGTAAAGGACTTGAGCATCTGCCAATTTTAGTATCCACTGGGGTCTGCAGTCAATCCCTAGAGGGTACAGAGGAGTCATTGTATTTATACATTTGCTAATTTACTACATGATGTTAATAGGCGATAGTCTGCTTCCTAGTTCTCACTGGGAAGTAAAGATTGTAATCATTAAAATTTATCATCAATATGTAAAAATAGAACTGGTAACAATAAGAACAAAGGAAAACAACTTTGTATATAACATATGGGAAGAAAATGGGATATATTTTTATATGAAGAGAATGCAAGTAATATAGGATGTGTTTTTGTTAAAAGAGAGGGATATTGTCTAAAATAAAATGACTGGTTGTTCGAGAAAAATAAGACAAAACCTAAATGGATATAGAAAACTGCAGGAGGTTTATGGAAAATAAATTTTATGTTGTGAGATCACAACTGGCCAAAATTGAATAGATACAAGGGTTTTTAAAAAATGAGCTTTAATAAATAGGGTCAGTCAGTTCAGTTGCTCAGTCGTGTCCGACTCTTTGTGACCCCATGAATCGCAGCACACCAGGCCTCCCTGTCCATCGCCAACTCTCGGAGTTCACCCAAACTCATGTCCATCGAGTCGGTGATGCCATCCAGCCATCTCATCCTCTGTCGTCCCCTTCTCCTCCTGCCCTCAATCCCTCGCACCATCAGAGTCTTTTCCAATGAGTCAACTCTTCGCATGAGGTGGCCAAAGTTTTGGAGTTTCAGCTTTAGCATCAGTCCTTTCAATGAACACCCAGGACTGATCTCCTTCAGGATGGACTGGTTGGATCTCCTTGCAGTCCAAGGGACTCTCAAGAGTCTTCTCCAACATCACAGTTCAAAAGCATCAATTCTTTGGCGCTCAGCTTTCTTCACACTTCAACTCTCACATCCATACATGAACACTGGAAAAACCCTAGCCTTGACTAGACGGTCCTTTGTTGGCAAAGTAATGTCTCTGCTTTTTAATATGCTGTCTATAAATAGGGTACTTATGTAAAACTAAAACAATGTTCTTTCATTTGCTACAAGGACAAAGTTTAGTTAGACTCTTAGTCTGCTTTGCTGATTGTGAAAGGTTTTTCTTTACTTTTTAAGTAGTCTGCCTAGAAAACAAAGATTCTGTTGTTTATGAAAATAATTTCCTGTGCTTCATGTTGTCTTTATTGAGTCTGATTACTTGAGAAAACTGAGTCTTCTCTATGAAAAGAGCTAGGGTTTTTTACAACTACAGCTGACCTTTGAACAACATGAGTTTGAACTGCACAGGTTCCCCTATACTCATATTTTTTAAATAGATAGGTATTATGATACTACAGTTCCAAGTTTGGTTGGATCCAAGGATACAGAATCTCAGATCTGGAGGGCCAGCTGCAGAGCTACATGTGGATTTTTGACTGCACAGAGGGTTGTGCTCCTGCCTTCACGTTGTTCAGGGGTCAGCTCTATACAACTTTCTGTATTTGCCTTTGAAATCTTTTCATTGTCACTTTGGTTGAATGAATAACATAGTGTTGTTTTACAGTGAACTGTGATCTTATTTGATCAAGTGTCTTAAACATTTTCATATTTTTGACACAGTTCCCAAAATCAATTATCAAAGTCTTTTTGACCTCAAAGTAACTTTGGGATTTTTTCCAGAGGGTCCCTGGAAGATCTCAATAGAGTTGCTCTCCCTCCCTATAATTTATTAGGCTTAATTTATTAGGTTATTAGGCTTATTTGACATGTTAAGTTACATAGGAAACATAATCCAAATAAAAACTGTTTAACTTTCTTAGATTTTATTTACATGGTTATATAT
The DNA here is from genome assembly GCF_042477335.2 of Ovis canadensis. Lineage (NCBI taxonomy): Eukaryota > Metazoa > Chordata > Mammalia > Artiodactyla > Bovidae > Ovis > Ovis canadensis. The sequence goes on from NC_091246.1 coordinate 23,421,707, forward strand.
TAACATAAATAATTCAGAAATTATGTGAAATTCCTAAAAATCCAATATGTCCTGCTATAATGTTATCAGTCACAATTTTCAGTTATTATTTTATAGTATTGAAAGTAAAAGTCACTCAGTTATGGACTACACAGTCCATGGAATTCTCCAAGTCAGAACACTGGAGTGGGTAGCTGTTCCCTTCTCCAGGGGAATCTTACCAATCCAGGGATCAAACCCAGGTCTCCTGCACTGCAGGCAGATTCTTTACCAGCTGATCCACCAAGGAAGCCCAAGAGTACTGGAATGGGTAGCCTATCCTTTCTCCAGGGGATCTTCCTGAACCAGGAGTCAAACCGGGGTCTCCTGCATTGTAGGCAGATTCTTTACCAGCTGAGCTACCAGGGAAGCCCAACATCACAAAATAAATGTTTGCTTCTCAGCTGCACTATGATTATTATTATTTTGGTCAATTTTAACCATGGCTATTTTTAAGCCTTTTGTCACTCACAGACAGGTATTTTTCATTCTCTATTCTTCTCTGAATGCACTTAAAATCAACTACAGATGAAAATGCTTCATCTTCAAAGAGATTCATGAAAGGACCCTGATAACATGACAAGTACTCTAACTGGTTTGTTGGTTCAAGTCGCAATCTGAGTTACAGGGTTTCAGTCCCATTTCTAAAAGCAACCATTTAATAGTGTCTTTAGAGTGCAAAGGCAATTGAGAGAGAGGATTATTAGAATAAGTACTCAAATAAAGGAGTATTAAAAGGAGTAGGAGTTAAAGTTTTTGTCCCTTTTGTCATTAACCTTTAGTTAACCATCTGCAAATCTTTCCATTAGGCTATTTTGGAATTCTGAAGCCTTTTGGGGCTTCTTGTATACCAATTAAAATAGATACAGTGGTTTGAAATAAGAGCTCTCTAAAATGTTAACAATTTGAAGACTTTTGAATTCAGAGGATACAAGGAGCTAGCTCTTTTTTTTTTTTTTTTTTTTAGGCCTACAAATATTTTCCTCTGCTAATCTAATTTTAGAAAAGAGAAAAACTTACCGCTGTTATTTCCAGTAGACCCTGCAGAGAGAGATCCAAAAGAGTGTGACCCACTCCAGTATTTTTGCCTGGAGATGTTCCATGGACAAGAGGAGACTGGAGGGCTACAATCCATGGGGTGGCAAAGAGTCAGACACAACTTAGCAACTAAACAAGAACTAAATAAGAATTTTATGTGAAAAATTTCTGGAGAGCCAGAAGAACCCAAATTTTGCCATTTCGGGGTCTGATTTCCTTTAATTTCTAATCAAGTACTTGTAAGCATACTTAAACCCAGCGGTATTCCCACAGGTGACTGTCTGCATGGGAGCTGTTGGGCTTTTGAGTACAGTTTCCCATTATTAATTTGGTAGGCTAATTCAGACATGAGATATGATCTGAACAACTTTCTGAGGACAGTGTGGTAGATCCAATGTGGCTGCTTCTGAGTCTAGATCCCCAGGGGGTTACCCTTGGATAAATTCAACTCCAGTATTTCTCAGTCTCTCCCTGTGACAGTCTAAAACTGCCATCGGTGCTCCAAGTGCTAGGTTATCAGCCTCTGTCTCAGCCCTTGAACCTCCTCACCTCACCGTGAGCAGTATTTACTTGATGGTGGTAGAGGTCAGTCTCTCTTGTTCTTTGGAGCTGAATAATTCAGTCTCTCATTTCATCAGCAGAAGTTTTACTCAGACCATATATCAACTAGTTTAAAAGAAACTTAACAAAACCCCAGCCATCCATGTTTCCCTGGATGTCTTGCCTAGATGCCTTTAGGTCCCTGCCTAGGAAATGCACTGGTGCCCCTTATAACTTCAAGTCTTAAGGAAAACAGCTGGAATAAAATTTTCAGGACCATCACTCAAACAACGGGATGCAATATCAGGAGAACTCATCAGAATACCTGAGCAGTACTAAAAAGGTAGTGGGGTTCAATGGGTCCTATGCTGGTTTCCGGTAGGTTCCAGGTGTCCTCTGTTGGATAACTCTGATTTTCTGCTGACTACACCATACATATCAAGAAAAATTGATCAGTTGATCTAAGAAATAGTTTGAGCCAAATTGAGAATTATAACGTGGGAACAGCCATCCAGAAAGCTCCAAGAACTGTTCTACCTGTTAGAGGTCAGACCGAAGTTATTTAATCTTTTGAGACAGAGGTTGTTGTTCTTGTTTAGTTGCTAAGTTGTGTCCAAATCTTTGCAACCCCACGGACTGTAGCCCTCCAGACTCCTCTGTCCATGGAATATTTCCATGCAAAAATACTGGAGTGGGTTGCTATTTCCTTCTCCAGTGGATCTTCCCATCCCAGGGATCGAACCCCCCGTCTCCTTCTGCATTAGCTTTTACCATCGAGTCACTAGGAAAGCTTAAGATTAAGGGCTATACGTTAAATGAAGTATTATTGACAGTTCATGCAACCACATCCATGTATAATGGGTCATCGTGGTCCCTTAAAAGGTTAAGGAGGGAGGTTATCTCCTAACGAGGTCTGGTTAATGTGAATGCACAGTACACACTAAAAGGGAAGGAGGAGCCCAAGAGAGGAAAGAAAAGTTTTATGTTTAACTTTTTTCTCATCTTGCCATAGAATATGAATTTTATTTTATCACCACTTACAGACCTCAGAGCACTCACTACAACAGACCATATGTGGATAACCTCCATTTCCATTGCCGTATGGGACACGTGAGGACATGATTAAAGACTGTCAAACTGCAAACCTGGAAAATCCATCCGATTGAAACTGCCACCCTCATTCCATCATCTAAAGTTGCTTCAAACGCAAATCTAAACATTTTCTCAAACTAGCTGTTCTCCAAGCTTGGGAACTGAATTTATAATTTGCTTGAACTCTTAACCTTTGATTTTCTTCTGTTTGCATACCTATTTGCCAGCATAGCATAGAGGCCAAATTTAGGCGGATGCTCACCTAACATCACCTCTTGAAAGAAAACATTCCCATGTTCATCCTTTCCTAAATTATAATGATGTGTGTTTGCTAATACATTATGCTGTATCTATGTAAATAAATAAAGATAATATAGATTGACTTAGACAAGTAAAACCTGTATTTGATCATAACCTAAGTTATTTTATTGGTGAAATTTTGGCTTGAAAACAAATCTTGGCTTCTGGGAATCTCTGCTCGGGAATTTTTCAGTCCTTGGCTATTTTTCTCCTCATCCTCATCATATTAACCCATCTAGTTTGTTGTATTCTCTCAAGGGTTTTCAATACCTTTTGGTAGCCACTCACACTTCAAATGACATCTGTCAGGACTGGACAACCTAATGAACTTAATGATTGACATCCAATGTGTATGATGCTGATGCAACTGTTGGTAACAGTGACTACAATGACCCTCTGTCCTGATGATTCAATTGGCTGAAACATCCAATATCTGATTATTCACCCTGGTGGCAACAACAGTGGGAACTGAGAGTAATACCATATAGTTGGCCACACTCTCCAACTTGCTGAGAGAATGATTAAACTTTTGGCTGTTGGAGATTGATCCAACCTCCTTTCCCTTTTTCTTCCCCAAGGGATAGGATGGTTGAGATTGAAAGCTCAAACCTTCTAAGCACCTGGTTAATTCCTTTGGTAACCAGGCCCTGTCCTCTGGAGCATTTCAAATAAAAAAGCACCCCATTAACATAAAAAAGATACCTTTATTCCTCTCATCACTTAGGAAATCCCAAGGGCTTTAGGAGCTCTGCACCAGGATTGGGGGACAAAGACCAAATACAGATTTTTTTTGTTGTTATTAATAACAATATCACAAGAAGTCACTGGATTAAGGAGCCTTAATCCAATAGACTATGGCTTTATAAGGGAAGAAAGATATCTCTTCCTCCTCTCTCCTCACCTCTTTCTCTCTGCCATGTGTGGACACAGTGAAAAGATGGCTGAAAAGCCAGGAAGGGAGCTCTCACCAGAACCTTGAACTTGGACATCCAACTCCAAAACTGTAAGAAAGTAACTTTCTGTTGTTTGATCTGCCCAGCGCGTGTCCTTTGTTATGGTAGCCCAAGCTATGTGAGACACACTGCCATCTTCTGCACCTGCACTTTTCTGTTCTAAGCCATCTGGTGGAGCAATCCAACTGCTTCTAGAATTATCTAAAAGCATCACCAGGAAGAACTAATGGGACCAAGGACCACTTCCTTGTCCATCACAAGGCCTGTGTGAAGTGCTAAACATTATCATCTCTAAGAAGCTGGTATCTGTTGAGGATGACTTGCCCCTGGCCCCACAGCTCATCATTGATAAACCCAGGCTTCTGTTTGTCACTTCAACGTCCTTTCCCTGCAATGGGCCAACCACTGTTTTGGAAAATGAGTCACGAAAACCTCATGATACCAATCCTTAGGAACAAATATTTAAATACAGGAAAATAAGTAAGCATGAATATTTAAAGCCAGGAAATTCAGAATGTAATATTTGCACACTAGGATATCTAATTTGTTTGCTATGCTGATCAGAGCAGAAAAAAGTTTTCATAGTTCTATTTATATATTTGTAAGCAGTAGTACAAAGAAATGAACCATCATCTGTACATTTTGGCAATGAAAAGAAAAAGTCAACTTTATGTCAAGCAGCTGAGGGTACCATGCTCTTCACACGTCCCTCTTTTGTCATGCAGAAGCAATTCAGTGTGTCAACAAAAGACAGGACAGAGCAGAAGTGCACTGATGGGAACTTCTCAAACATTCCTGCTTAGAAAAGGAGTTTCTCTAGTGAGGAATAGCCTCGTTCAGAAGTGGAGAGAGTGTGCATGCTGAACACAGAAATGCAGAGCCATGATTTTACTGGAGCGTTTCTCCTTGGAGAGCCTTTGAAGACCCCACATACCCAGCCAGCCAGTAGTTAGCTCTGGAAACATTCTGCCTGTCAGTTTATGCCATGGTTATAAGCAAACTGAGGTGTCACAGTCTTTGAAGACTGTTCAAAAGAAACAGAGCCAGATCCTAGTTAAAGGCAAATAAGATTTTATTCATACTACTGCAATAAGGGGAAAGAGTTGAGCTCAATTCCTAAGGCAGGGACAAGTGGGGATTTATGCCTAAGAAAGGAGAGTCAGTCAGTCAGTCAGTTCAGCGGCTCTGTCGTGTCTGACTCTTTGCAACTCCATGAACCGCAGCACACCAGGCCTTCCTGTCCATCACCAAGAGTCATCGAATGGAAAACTACTGAGAGGAGACATCAAGGGTGGGCTACTCTCGCTAAATCTACCTAGGATTCTTGCTGAAGGCAGGCCGGGGCGGTCAGTTCAGGGGTGAGGGATGACAGCAGGATTCTTGGCGAGGACTGGCTGAGGCAGGCCAATGAGGGGCCCTGAATGAAACCACAGAACACATCTCAGAGCTCAGTGGTGCTCATGTTCTTTATGTTTCAGCGTGGACAGAATTCAGGGAGAGGCAAAGTGATAATAAGAAGTGATTTATTTGAGGGGATATATGTACACCTATGGCTGATTCATGTTGAGGTTTGACAGAAAACAACAAAATTCTATAAAGCAATTATCCTTCAGTTAAAAATATAATAAACAAATTTTCAAAAAAAGAAGTGATTTATTTGTATAAGATGCTTGTGAAGGATACACATGGGCAGGTAAAAGGGCTCTGCTCTGAGAACTTAGGCTACATTTTTACAATTAAAGGAAAAGTAGGATGGGGGAGAAGACTATCTCTTCTTCATTCTTTTTAAAAAAATCAATCAGTTAATTCATTTTTTTACTATGGTGGGTCTTCGCCGCTGTGTGGGTTTTTCTCTAGTTGTAGCAAGCAGGGGCGGTGCATGGTCTTCTCATTACTGTGGCTTCTCTTGTTGCAGAACACGGGCTCTAAGGTGTGTGGGCTTCAGTATTTGTGGCACGTGGGCTCACCAGGATGGCTCCCAGGCTCTAGAACACTGACTTAGAAGTTGTGATGCAGGGTTTAGTTGCTCCAGGTGGGATCTTCCTCGACCAGGGATTGAACCCATGTCTCCTGCACTGGCAGGTGGATTCTTTACCACTGAGCCATGAGGAAAGCCCTCTCATTTTTAAATTAAAAAAAAAAAAAAAGTATTCATCTATTTATTTGGCTGCCACAGGTCTTGACTGCAGTATTTGGGATCTCTGTTGCATCATGAAGGATCTTTTGTTGAGGCACATGGGCTCTCCAGTTGTGGTGCATGGGCTTAGTTGCCCTGTGGCATGTGGCATTTCAGTTCCCCAGTCAAGGATTGAACCTGTGCCCCCAGCATTGCAAGGCACATTCTTAATCACTGGACCACCAGGGAAGTCCTCTCTTCCTCATTCTTGACTAGACATCAAGCTTCCATCATCAGCTTCACCTCCACCCTGGGTGGTACAGTTTTTCGATCGCTATGTAGTCAATCTTGGATTGTCAAGGTGCTATTCAAATCAGCAGAAGGGTGGTAACATATGCTAAAATATGGTTAATCATCTCAGGCTTCTGTATAATGAGGGTCTTCTACTCTGGAATATCACCTTTCCCATATATATATATGATTTTTATTTATTTAATCATTGGCTGTTCTGAGTCTTCATTGTTGCAAGAGGGCTTTCTCTAGTTGAGGGGAGCAGGGGTTACTCTTTCTTGTTGCGGAAGGCTAGGGCACTTGAATTTCTATAGTTGTGATGCCTGGGCTCAATAGTTGTGGCTCTTGGGTGTTAGAGCATGGACTCAGTACTTGTGGTACACAGGCACAGCTGCCTTGAGGCATGTGGGATCTTCCCAACCCTGGGATTGAACCTGTGTCCTCTACATTGGCAGGCAGATTCTTAACCACTGGACCACAAGGGAAGCCCTATTTTTGTTTTTAGTTCATACACAGAGGAACATGTTCTAGGGGTCATTAACTTACTGACCTCAACCAGCAGGATTCAGGTGTCACTGACTTGACATACAGTTTTGTTATTAGGAAAGCCTGCTTTGTTTCACAATTTTCTGATTGCTTTCTTGATTAACTTAACTTACAATCATTAACTTACAATGGTCTCTCAAAGCCCCCTAAAGTTCCCCATCTATTTATAATTTCCTAGTGGGATTTTTAAACTAGCTATTTGACTATCTTACTCTAGACTTATCATGAGGACAAGGCCTAGTGGAGAAGAGGGTTCAGAGGAGCCTGTCTAAAGTTTGACAGAGGAAAGCCTTTAAAAGAATTGAAGTTATCAGACAGAGACAGTGCAGAAAATGCTGCCCTTAAATTCAGGTGGGAAATGGGTAATAAGGTAGAGTATGTGAACAGTAAACTATTTTTAGAGTAATGGCAGGGGTCTGGGAGAGGGGGCAGGGGAGGGAGGCAAGTGTGAGGACGCCCTCATGGAGCTGCTCTCAAGCATTAGGAATAAGAATGTTGCTCAGTTCCGCTGAGATTATCCAGGACACATAAAGCTGGTTAGCAGAGGCCAGCAATCCAGCCACCCTTTGATGCCCTGGAAGGAAGTCAGGTATGAACGGATGCTGCATGTCTCAGCTGGGGTTAGTCACCCTATCCTGTTTCCAGGACTCCATTTATGGCTGCTCTTGTGCTCAGTGGAGGAGAAGGGGTAGGAGACTTGATTCCAGAAGAGGCAAGGAAAGGGCCCTGGGCTTCCTCTCATAGCATCTGCAGCCCTCTCCCACCTTAAGGATCAGCCAGCGCGATGGGTCAGAAGCAAATGACACAGGATCACGGCTCAGGAAGGGCCTTAGGAAAGTCCCTTCACAGACTGGTTGAGAACACTCAGTAGATGCAGAGCTGGAGGAGAGCTGAGCTGTGCCTATGTTCCTCTTGAAGGGGTTCTTGAGGGAGGGGTCCCTGGCTTGCTTACACGCACACTCACTCAGAGCAGTCACAGGAGGAGGGTCCCTAGGTGCGGAGAGGCGCTAGCTTGCTCTTCTCCCCAGGATTTCTCTTCCCTGGAAGGCTGTGCCCCTTTCACCATGGTAACTGAGTGGGCTATGCTCCCAGGAAGGAACATTTACCCCTTCCCCAGCACAGGGAGGGCACATAATACTTATACCAAAAATCGGGACTTTGTCGGTGGGCAGGTGGCATCATCACTAAAAGGAATGTTCCCAACTTTCCCCACTATGGTGATAAACGAAGAAAGCCAAACAGATGAAAAATACAGTCTTCACGATATTTAGTTTCGCTACATTCATCTTAGTTCTGAGTTTTAAGAAATGTCAGGGACCTGTACATGCAAGATTTATAGTGTTTGTAGTTCCTCTCAATCTTTTCCTCCCCTCCGTTTCGCCTACAAATCCCCCCTTCTTCCAAGAGGACAGTGAATCAGGGCTTTGGCACTATGCTTCAAGGAACAGCATCAACCCTCGGACAGAATTTCCCTTAGACCTGGCTCTGCCAAGCGCACGTACACAACCAACCGAGGAGGTGGGGCTAGAAGTGAAAACTGTCCGCGCATTTTCGTCCCATTTCCCTGGGGACATCGGGTGGCTGCAGGAAGTTCATCTGCGGGAGACCCCGCCTTCCGCATCCGCGCTTCCTTTCCCTTCTCGCTCCATCGCAAGGGCTCTGTGTTTTCCTCATTCACCTTGTTTTTTTTTTTTCCCTCTTGTCCCATCGGGAACATAAGCACCGAGAGGCAGGGCGCGAGCCGGGACTCAGGGCTAGAGGAGCTCGGTCGGCGTCCAACGGCACGGTGGTGGGATCCTGTCCTGACACGTTTGATGTTTTGCTCATCACAAACTTTTTTTGCATTAACATCAGAATACTATTTAAATTGACCATTGAACTTTTTTTTTTTTTTGGCGCTAAATCTTTTAAAATGAGCCCCGCGTGAATGCCTCAACCATCCCGGGCAGGAAGTAGAAACTGTTTTGCTCGCTACTGAATCCCAGTGCCGGGCACAGTAATACTCTGGTTCTCCGAATAAAACATTCTTTAAGAACCGCCCCTAATTTCTTGCAGGGACCCTCTCTGCCAGGGCGCAGTACTTCCAGGCAAACCTCGAGAAAGAACAGGGCCCAGGTCTCCCCAGCGCTGGATCCCTGCCCCCTACAGATCGAATCGCTCTTACCTTTCCTCGCAGGTGGGACCCCTGGGGCAGGTGGGGAGGGACTGAGCGCCGAGTGGGGCGAGCGCCCCGGGGACTTAGGGCGAGGGAGCGGCGGGCGGGGCCCAGGGGAGGGTGCGGAGGGGGAGGGCATGAAAGGGTGGCGGAGAAGAGTGCGCCGGCCAGGAGCGCGGAGGCGGCGAGCAGCGCAGGACAGAGAGCTCCGCAGGTAGGTGGGAAGTGCAGAGGGTCGCGGAGGAAGGCGTGGGGCGGGGCGCCGAGGCAGGAGGGGGCGGGGCAGAGGCAGAAGGGGCGGGGCAGGGGCGGGGCCGCTCGGTTCCCTGGAGGCCGGTGCTGCGGTTGTTGGTGCTACGGCCGCTACACCTGGGGTCGCGGGTGTTTGTGAGTGTTCCCCCTCACCCCAGCACGGACGTCCGTGCTCCCGCCAGAGGCCGAGGCTCAGGCTGGTGCCGAGGTCCGGGCGCCCGGCGGTGCGAAGGGAGCCAGACATCGCTGCCCGCCCGCAGGTGACCGTTCCCCCGCAGGGATCAGCCACCTGAGTTCATTCACCCAGGTCCGCTCCTCCGCTACTATCCGTGCCCCGCGCTCACCGCCCCGCCTCTCCCCTCAGGTGTCCTTCTGCCGCAGGTGTCCCCCCTCGCAGGTGTCCCCGCGCCCGGCCATGGTGGACGTGCTGGGCGGGCGGCGCCTGGTGACCTGCGACGGCGCGTGGGTGGAGGCCGAAGCGGCGCTGCAGAACAAGGTAGTGGCGCTATACTTCGCCGCGGGCCGGTGCGCGCCCAGCCGCGACTTCACGCCGCTGCTCTGCGACTTCTACGAGGAGCTCGTGGACGAGGCGCGGCCGCCCGCGCCCTTCGAGGTGGTCTTCGTGTCCGCCGACGGCAGCGCTCAGGAAATGCTGGAATTCATGCAGGAACTGCACGGTGCCTGGCTGGCGCTGCCCTTCCACGACCCCTACCGGCAGTGAGTGGAGACCGTGTGTGTGGGAGGTGCTGGGAACTCCCACACCAACCCCCACCCCAATCCCTCATCCCCGGGCTTCTCCCAGCTCTCAGGGCCTCTTTGATAGCCTCCATCCCCACCCCTTCGTGTTTGAGCCTCTTTGCTTTGGCTTCCCAGGGAGGCTCTAGCGTTGGCTGACGGGGAACTCGGTGGGCGCGGACCTTGGTCCACCCTCGTCTTTGGCTCAGTGGATCTGAGGCTCTGGGAATCTGAATGTATAAGTTCTGGTGATGATTTTTCTGCGGCAGGGAGCCCATTCGAGAAATCACAGCTCTGAGATGCTGCACCCTACTGTGCAGGGAGGGCTTCCCAGGGGCCTCAGCTGTACAGAATCTGCCTGCCAATGCAGGAGACACAATCGCCGCAGGTGCCATCTCTGGGTTGGGAAGATCCCCTGGAGGAGGAAATGGCCACCCACTCCAGTATTCTTGCCTGGAGAATCCCATGGACAGAGGAGCCCGGCGGGCTATAGGCCGTATGGTCCTCAAAGATTCGGACACAGCATTGAGCACACCGGCACTGCACAGGGAAGATACCAACCCTTATCTGGAGAGTAGGAGAGGGAAATCCAGAATGGATGCTCAGGTCAGAACTGGAGACTATGGGTGGACTACCCTGGCCCAGTAGCCTGGGCCTACCAGGTGCTGGGGAGAAGGGTCAGGACTCAAGTCCTGGAGGAACCTCCTGCAAGCCAGATTGCAGTTTCAGTTTTATTGGCAGTGACCGAAATTTCATAAAGGTGTCTCCTGCCCCTATGCCTGTAAGAAGCAGCAGCTTCCTGGACTCTTGAGACAGATGTCAGAGGTGACAAAAATCCATGCTCTCTGAAGGGATCTTGCCCCACCCTTGCTTTCAGAAAAATATGTGACATGGATTTCAGAATTTGTGAACAAACTAGAAATTGACCCTAGCGCTCTATTTTTTTTAAATTTAAATTTAATTTCTTTTTGCCATTCTGTGTACCATGTGGAATCTTAGTTTCCCAACCATGGATTGAGCCCACAGCCCCTGCACTAGAAGCTCAAAAACTTAACCACTGTACCACTAGGGAAGTCCCAACCCTGGTGTTCTGTTGGCTGTGGGCATGGGATCTATGGAGGGGAGGAGGGAGAAGGTGGGGGGTGGTGTGTTAGGGAAGAGAGAGGACATGGGAGGACTTTGTGGAGGATTGGAAGAGGGAAGTGGGGCACAGGCACCGATTGTCTGGCATGTTGGGGTCACCTGTGGTGTAAGAGTCCAGACTGAGGTTAATTGTTCTTCACCAAGTGCATTACCCCACTTTCCCCTTAACAGATATGGAGGTGAATTTCTGGATTTTTTTTTTTTTTTAATAACACCACGTGGTACATTTTTCTGGGAATTAGTATTCAATTGCGGCATTCCCCCAAATTAATTATTCTGAAACGGTTTTCCTTCTGGACACTTAAAAATGAAAGCTAACTTTGGAAAGTTCCCTGGAGGAGTAATTTTTCCCCAGCGCATGCTTTTGCTGATGCTAAGCAAGAGGTGAGATCCAGGCCCTTCAAGTCAGGTTCCCTGCTCCCCAAGACCTCACTCAAGGCGTGACTAGGAAAAGTCTTCCATGAGACATCCAAATGACCATGATTTACTTGGTTGAAACTTCCTATAGCTTCACATCTAGTGGTGGTTGTAAAAGGAGTTTTGATTTGCTTAGCATCCAAGTTACACACCGCTTTTGAAAGAATACACTAATTTTTGAAAGTGACAGCGTTAGTAATCAAGCAAAGGGCTCAGGGCCTCGGCAGAGTCCAGTTGTGGGATCTACTTGTGGGGTGACTGTAGGCAAGGTATTCAGTTGCTGAATATAATGACAGGGCACGTGATGGATGAGAACTGCACTGATGCACCAGTTCAGAGCTATGCCAGCTGGTTCTGTAGCAGTACTTTCCGTGTTGCCCATTTCACAGATGTGCTATTGAAGTGGAGAGATGGGTGCCCCGGCTCTGGAGCCAGTTGTTTCTGCTCCAGCTTCCTCTCCCAGGGGACACTGAGCCTCAGCACAGCCTTGCTGGGGGTGGGGATAAGGGTGGGGTTGGGGGGGTGCTTACAGCGTACTCTCTGCTTCCTGGATTAACTGGTCAAGGCGCATTTGGTCCACTGCAGGTACTGAGCTGTTTAGGGCCCGGCCTGGGGCTGCACTAGGCCCTGGCCATCTCCGGCTGCCAGCCTCACCTAGGAGGAATCCGATCGGTCGGGGGGGTTGGGCAGCAGTTTGGGAAGTTAGTTCCTGGGGCCTACCCTTCCCAGATTAAACTTTGTTAATCCTGTCATTGCAATTTATAAATTAGGAAATGTGGTATTCTGTGGGAAATTCTTGGAGCTAAGCCCTAAATTTTGCTTATCCCAGCCTGCATTTTGAAATCAGATTGTGAGCATAAATGAAAGTAACAGCCACCAAGGAGAACTAAAGAATGTAGAAAGCCTCCAGGAGGCCTTTTTCGAAGTTCTCAATATGTGCAGAGCATGGCATTCTTGGTGCTGTGAGAAGGTGAGGGACCCGGGCTGTCTTTTTCCAGTGGTCCACACGCGTCATCTGCTGTCCTCTATGAGCCTCAGGCAGGTCATCAGAAAACCAGAGGACAGCAGGTCCTGCCTTGATGCCTGTGTGTGCAGCTGGGCGAGAGCAACATTGAAGACAGAGTCTGTCCTGCCTTCCCTCCCTTTCTTTATGAGCCCAAGAGCCAAGTAAGGAATAAAGAAAAATCCCTGATTGCCAGCAGGAATTTCTGTTGCATGCTGCCAGGCATGCGAGACCCACTCAGTCCGTGTCTCAAACATCCCCCTCCAGTATTTGACCCTCATTCATTTTATTTTTTGTTGTCTCGTTTGCATCTGTGTTCTGGTCAGACTTGACAGTGAATATGCCAGAATACTCCATACACTTTCCCACCTCCAGAGGTCTTACACATGCGGCATCCTCCAGCCCTGGAGCCTCTCACTTCTCTTCCTAGTAGCTCAGGACACCGGGTGCGTGTCTGGCCCCTGAGGCCTCTGCCCTCCATAGCTTGAGCCAGCGTCACTCCTGTTGTCAGAGTGTGTGTCTGGTGGGGGCGGTGGTCTCTGTAGTCCCAGAGGTTGAACTAGACATTGTTCAGGGCTTGGCACCTGCAGGGCACTTGTTTGATGGATACTTGAAGCAAGTAGAGAGATTTGCTTGGTAACAGCCTGGCTACCAGTGGCTGAGATGGAAAGAGACTGGAGCCAGAAGTTGCCATGACAACCCAGAAGCAGTTGCGCCAGGGATAAGGATGTGCTGCTTTAGATGAAGGGAGGGAGCCAGTGCTGGAACTGCATGCAGGGTGAGGAGGGAATGGACTCTCACATTTCCCTGAAATGGTTAAAACGCTGAGTTATCACTTCATTCTGCCCAGCAACAAGGCTCTTTCCTTTCTGAGGCTTGGTCTACTCTCTCTGGACACAGCTCCCAGAGGAGACAGAGATGACTTCATGGTTCCAGGGTAACACCTGTCACCAGGCAGAGGCTGCCAGGGTGGGGATGTAGGGTCCACACTGGGTGATTCTTTGAAGAGAAGCTGGGGCAATGAAGTGTCTTCAGACCTCCTCCTCACTCCTCGAAGGCCTGCCTGACTGCTGATGTCCCTGTGTTGTCCCTTTTTCCTTCTCAATCTCGATAGAGCTTTTCTCTTAGTCTAGGAACCAGATTTTGTTTTGTTGCTCACCCCATGTGGATTCATTTCCTAGTCCAGTGATTTTTGTCCTCTATCTTCTTTTGCCTTCTTTCTACTTTCTCTATAATTGCTTCATCATTGTTTTTCCAGTTTTCTTGAATTAAACGCAGAACTCATCTATATAGAGGCCTTTTAGTTTTGGACAAGAATATGTAAGACAACTCTCTGTGTCTAATTGTACCTATAGCTTGGGACCCATAGTATATTCATATTGCCCTGTTCTAATTATTTTGTAAGTCTGCTTTACAATTTCATAGATAACGTATGGTTATTTAGTTTTTAACTCATTCCAAAAATTGGTTGTTGCTTTCCAGTTCCATTATGTTATGGTCTGATTAAGCAATCTGCACTGATTACTTGAAACTTATTAAGATCCCTTTATGACCAACAACATGACTGGTTTTGTCACCATTTCATAGATGCGTGAAAGCAAGGCATATTTTCTCTGTTGGGTGTAGATACTGTTTTTGGTTTTTTTTTTTCTAGTTTGAATTAAGATTTGTCTTGGAGCAGGACACCAGAAAGCAGCAGGAAGGACCTGATGGAGGTGTCACAGGGGAGGTTTGGTAACAGGAGGGTCTCAAATGCATTTCTTCTTCCTCTCAGGTTCACAACCCTGAGGGCGACAGATAAGGGAAATCAGATTACTGCTAACCTGAGGCCCTGGCAAGCTGGTAGCAGGACGGGATTTGCACCCAGCTGTCCTGTCCTGAGGGCAATAATCCCTGTGAAGGTTATGGGGAGATTTGCAAAACTGAGAAGGCAGACCACTCCTTTCCCTAAATGAATACAAATAATTTTGTAAAATGGTCACACGAGGGGTTATTACATGTGAAGGTAAAATGTTAATCAGCATGTCCTTGAATTTATAGGGTAGAAAGTCTAGTAAGCCTTGGCATTTGTCTAAAACTTATGGAATTTTAACTTTTCCCATTATAGGTACCTGATGTATTTAAACCTCTTGAGATAGGAAGGATCCAGATTTATTAGGTTACTTGTGGGTTTAAAATTGCACTGTCATTTGGCAGCCACTAGCCACATGTGACTACTTAAATTTAAAATAGACTGAAATAGGGAATTCCCTGGTGGTCTAGTGGTCTACTTCCCTGGTGTCTTAGAGGGTAAAGCGTCTGCCCGCAATGACCTGGGTTCGATCCCTGAGTCGGGAGGATCCCCTGAAGAAGGAAATGGCTACCCATTACAGTACTCTTGCCTGGAAAATCCCATGGACAGAGGAGCCTGGTAGGCTACAGTCCATAGGGTCTCAAAGAGTCAGACACGACTGAGCGACTTCACTTTCTTTTCACCTTCTAGTGGTTATGACTTGGTGCTCTTACTTCCATGCTGCTGCTAAGTCACTTCAGTCGTGTCCGACCCTGACCCCATAGACGGCAACCCACCAGGCTCCCCCATCCGTGGGATTCTCCAGGCAAGAACACTGGAGTGGGGTGCCATTTCCTTCTCCAATGCATGAAAGTGAAAAGTGAAAGTGAAGTCCCTCAGCTGTGTCCGACTCCTAGCGACCCCATGGACTGCAGCCTACCAGGCTTCTCCGTCCATGGGATTTTCCAGGCAAGAGTACTGGAGTGGGGTGCCATTGCCTTCTCTGTCTTACTTCCATGGATGGGTTCAACCCTTGATTGGGAAACTAAGATCCTGCAAGCCACTTGGCACAGCCAAAAAATACATAAACAAACAAACAAAATGAACTAAAACCAAAAATTCAGTTTCTCAGGCTCACCAGCCAGATTTCAAGTGCTCAGTTATCACGGGTGACCATGGCTATGACGCTGGGCAGCACAGATGCAGAAAGGTCCCATCACCGGATGCCCCTCTGAGGCAGCATTGGCTGAGAACCAGCCAGCAGCAAGAAGAGCCCACAGGAATCCTCAGCCCACTGGGAGGGCTCGCCGGGCAGGCTGGGTGCTAAGGCTTTGCGGGCTCAGCAGGCTCTGGGGAGGCGCCGGTCCCTGCAGACGTGCAGCGGACTGGCCTGTCCCATGCTGACCCTCAGCCGCCCTCTTCTCTCCCACAGCGAGCTGAGGACCAGGTACCACATCACGGCCATCCCCAGGCTTGTGATCCTGAAGCCCAGTGGGGAGGTCATCACCGACAAAGGGCGGAAGCAGATCCGGGAGCGGGGGCTGGCCTGCTTCCAGAACTGGGTGGAGGCAGCCGACATCTTCCAGAATTTCTCCGGTTGAGCAGGGGGCGGGTCTCCGGGGAGCCTGGACAGGTGTGCAGTCACTCCTGTTGCTGCAGCCTCAACCCGGCAGAGAAGAAGAGCATTCTCTTTCTCTGTGTTGGTGGTTTCTCTCAGAGCAGAAGCACTCATCTGTGATGGAAATAAAATGTTGCTCAGGGAATGCCCTCCCTCTAGCATTGTTGGTAGTTGTTTTTATTATTCTTAGCATAGCTTTCTCCACATGAGCTTAAGTGTGTTCACAATGAGCTATTGGAAATCTATGCAAAACATGTATTTATTATACAAGCTCTTCAGGTAAAATGGCATATTTATTGATACAATTTTTCTGGAGATGTCTTTATTTTATTTTCTGTTTAATTTTTTTTATTGAAGGATAATTGCTTTACAGAATTTTGTTTTCTGTCAAACCTCAACATGAATCAGCCATAGGTATACATATATCGCTTCCCTTTTGAACCTCTCTCCCCTGGAAACTTGTATTACCATATGTAAAATAGATAGCCAACGGAAATTTGCTATATGGCTCAGGAAACTCAAACGTGGGGGGGGTGTGGGGGGGGGTGAGGGGGGTGGGGGGGCTCTGTATCAACCTAGAGGGGTGGAATGGGGAGGGGAAGGGAAGGGGAGGTTCAAGAGAGATGTCTTTAATGATACGCTTTCATGACTGTTTATTACTAAAGTTTGCACAGTCTGTTCGCTTTAATAAACACACCTATCTGCACCTGGAGTCCTCTGATTTCCTTTTTTCTCCCAGAAAACCAAGTGCCCTTATGAGGAAAGCGAAGCACTCGAGAAACACCATTCTCAAACACTTTGTTTTGTTTTTCAAAAGGGATAGTTTTTAATTATGGGTCTTCTTGGGAATTTTTCTTCTCTTTTTTTTCTTACACTTTTAGTAGCATCATATCTTAGAAAAGAAAATTTCAAGGCTGCATACTCATATCTTCAAGATCAAATCTCCCCATCTTCTAAAAGATGCTGATTAATCCAGGTAAACAAAAGTTCACACACAATCTTTCATTTTTTTAAATTTCTATTGAAATGTAGTTGATTTACAATGTTGTGTTAGTTTCAGGTGTACAACAAAGTGATTCATTTATACATACATATGTATATATACGTAGAGACCTGGGTTCGATCCCTGGGTTGGGAAGATCCCCTGGAGAAGGAAATGGCAACCCACTCCAGTATTCTTGCCTGGAAAATTCCATGGACAGAGGAGCCTGGTAGGCTACAGTCCATGGGGTCGCAAAGAGTCGGACACGACTGAGTGACTTCACTTTTTCATGTATATATACAAATATACATATATTCTTTTTTAACATTCTTTTCCCTTATTATAAGATTATTATATTTTTATGATTATTATATTTTTATAAGATTATTATATTATTATTATAAGGTTATTATAAGATATTGAGTAGAATTTCCTGTGCTATTCAGTAGGTCCTTGTTGGTTATCTATTTTATATACAGTTATGTGTATCTTTGCTGGAGGGATGTGTGCAGTGCCTGCGTGCTGGAGGTGGCCAGCCGTGATCTGATCCACGTGATTGGAGTCGTGAAATACCAGGCACCCATCTCTAGCCCAGTTTCCATCTGCCAACCCACTTGGCTCACTGGGTCCCTCACCAGGAATCTGGAGCAAAGCTGTCCCTTGTGGGACCCAGGAATCCCCACATCACCTAAGGAAGCCCTCTGTAGAGCAATGCTGGGCACAGTGAAGAAGGCTGCTGGGCTGCTCAGGTAACCCACAATGTGAGAGTTGAATCCAAGAGGGTGAGGCTGTGTCATTGGCTTAATTATATCAGGGCCAGGGAATTCCACAGCACAGTCACCTTGTTGTGCTCTCCCCACCATCAGTCAAGTTCCCCATGGATTGACTAAAGATGTATTTGATGAAGCTAACCTGGTCATTATTTGCCCCAGAAATAAAGCATAAAAGTGCAGTTTTCTTCTCAAAACAAAAGATGGCATATTTCACTTAATTTTGGTATTTTCCCCAGTACTATAGTGTTAGCTACTTTCTTTATCATATCACATGGTTATCACTTGATCTTATCCAAAAGGCTGAGAAGCAGAGACATCACTTTGCTGACGAAGATCCATCTAGTCAAAGTTATGATTTTTCCAGTAGTCATGTACGGATGTGAGAGTTGGACCATAAAGAAGGCTGAGCACTGAAGAATTAATGCTTTTGAACTGTGATGCTGGAGAAGACTCTTGCGAGTCCCTTGGACAGCAAAGAGATCAAACCAGTCCATCTTAAAGGAAGTCATCCCTGAATATTCATTGGAAGGACTGATGCTGAAGCTGAAGCTCCAATACTTTGGCCATCTGATGCGAAGAGCAGACTCATTGGAAAAGACCGTGATGCTGGAAAAGATTGAAGGCAAGAGGAAACGGGGGCCACAGAGGATGATATGGTTGGATGGCATCATTTACTCAGTGAACATGAGTTTGAGCAAACTCTGGGAGATGGTGAAGGACAGGGAAACCTGGCGTGCTGCAGTCCATCTGGTCGCAAAGATTCGGGCATGACTGAACGACTGAACAGCAACAACAATGGTTACCACTGCTTTTTTTGTGATGAAGTAATTTAAGATCGGATTATAGTAATTCAAATCACACATTTTGGGGGCGGTGTGTGGACATTTCTTGTAGGTGTAACATCCTGGTGGGTGGATGCACACATATGCATGCATGTTTTGTGTGTGTGTGTGTGTGTGTGTGTGTTAACCACAACCAGACTTCTTAAAAAGTGTAGATAAGTTCCTCCTGGCAAACATGCTCATTAGTTGCCATGACAGAGCCCAAGCACCATGCTTACCCCTGAGGCTGGACCATCACGTTGCTTTCAGCTTGGGATCTGCATGGGGTTGTGTGTGTGGTAAGCATTCAGCACCTGGAGGGAGGGAGAGGTCCCGGCAGAGGCCACCCTACAGCTGCACCAAAGTAGCACACTGAGGGTTAGGGTTTCCACATGTGAATTTTAGGGGCACACGAATATTCAGACCACAGTAGTGGCCCCACCCTAGCCTTGCATTCCATCGAAACTCCTGGGTCTCTCTGTGTATGCTGATTTTACGGAAGCACTGCTCTACCAGGTGTCTGTCTACTAAATTTTTTGAAATCATTTATACTGAGCCTATAATTGTGGCATCTTTTCTCACACCCAGGCTGCCCAATAAGCAGGAAGTATTAGCTGCAGGCTGGGGAATCCAGAACCATGTGCAAATCCCAGGAGGTCTCCACAGCAATTTCACTTGAGAAAGATGTTGCTTATTATGTGTTTGTGTGGGACAGCCTCTGGAAGAACATGTGGACACACACACAACACACAGCACACCACATATACATCACACACTATACATACACCTTACATGGATACATACCACATACAAACATCACACACTACACACACAGATACACACCGCACATCACATGTGCACCAGTTATGCACAATATCACACATACTATACCACACCACATGCACATACTACACATCACACAGACATACCACACACTCACCATAAACAGCACACAAACACTACACACACAAAAAGCACACCACATATACACCACAGACACACACACTACACACCACACACAAATCACATGCAAACACCACATACTACAGACACATGCCACACACAGGCAACACCACACACACGTACACACACTACATTCACACCACACACACCACAAACACACATACCATACTCACATCACGCTTGTTTTCTGAGTCTTTCTGTCCTCCCTTCCTTTCTCTTCTTCTCTCATAGTGTTTTGGTCTAGTTCCATGAAAGCAGGATCTTCCTGTCTCTTCACAGGACACTGATGGGGTTTGGGGGGACCAGATGGAACCCCAGTGGGCTTGCTAACTTTGAGTTCCCTTTAGAGTGATCTTCCTGGGCCGTTTTGCCGTGAGACTTTCTTCCTGGGCTGGTCACATTGATCAGGTAACACCCTCCCATCCCCACTGGCAGGAGAGGACTGGGGGCTGGCAGGGAGAACACATTTTCCCATGATTTCCTGGAGTTCACTTCAGCACCCCGCCTTCAACTGTGTCTCTCCCACTGTGAAAGACCACCAGCCACCTCTGAGTGAGGTGGGACACCCAGGGTAACAGGGTGCAGAGGTAACCTGTTGTGTTAGTCCCTCAGTCTTGTCTGACTCTGTGGCCCCATGAACTGTAGCCTGCCAGGCTCCTCTGTCCATGGAATTCTCCAGGCAAAAATACTGGAGTGGGTTGCTATTCCCTTCTCCACAGGATCTTCAGAACCCAGGGATCAAGCCAGTGTCTCCTGCAGGCGCAGTGCAGGCAGATTCTTTACAGTATGAGCTGCCAGGGAAGGGAATCTAGGGTTGGTTTCATGTACAGATCCCAGTCCTCATGGGTGCTGCGTGTCCACCTCAAGGGGTTTCTGGAGCTGCCAGTTCTCAGGTCTTCAGGATTCCCGGCTAAAACCAGTTGGTTTCTGCTTCCCCAGTGCTGGCCAGGATCCTCCATGTGTGTGTGTGTGTGTGTGTGTGTGTATGTGTGTGTGTATGTGTGTGTGTGCCTATAGAGGCAGCCACCACCCCGTCACTTGTAGAGCTTCCCAACATTTCTTGTTCCCTCTTTGTTTTCCCATCATTTAAAAAATCCCTTCATTGTCATTTTAATGGCTCTGTCAAGCAGTGAAATTATATGCAGGTGTTCAAACTGCTTGTTTGCCTGAGAGTTGAGGAGTGTCCATTTTAAGTTTGTAATGCCACCAGGACGATCTCTTTGAAATTTTTATTGGGATTTAGTGAACTGACAAAATGCTGTGTAAATCTAGCTTTCTGCTTTCAACATGAATTTCTAACTTTGACAATGTCTCCACAGTTGTAATTGCACACCCAGTATTACGTCTACAATACCTCTCTGCCTTTGCCACTGAAGCATGAGAATGAAAATGTTTGTGCCTGGTTGGACCCAGATGCTTCACACTATGGATGGGGAGCAGTGATGATGTGCCCTGCATTAGGATCTAAAAGGATGATTTTAATCCAGGTGCAGCTAGATGTGAACTTTAGGCCTAAAAATCCTGGATGAAAGCTCTCTACTCCATATGAAAGCCATCTGTAATCCAGTATCCTGTGGGCACAGACTATCCTTCAAAGAACCACTGCTTGTAGGCAATAATAATTGAAAAGGAGGGGACTTCACTGGTGGCCCAGTAGCTAAGGCTCTATGCTCCCGATGTAGGAGACCAGGGGTCGATCACTGGTCAGGGAACTAGATTCCACATGCTGCAACTAAGAGTTCAACTAAAAAGATCCCACATGCTGCAATGATCGAGGGTCTAGCATACTGCAAAGAAGACCCGGCATGTGGTGGTGGTGGTTTTAGTCACTAAGTCGTGTTTGTGACCCCATGGACTGTAGCCTGCCAGGTTCCTCTGTCCATGGGGATTCCCCAGGCAAAAATACTGGAGTGGGTTGCCATTCCCTTCTCCTGGGGATTCTCCAAACCCAGGTCTTCTGCATCACAAGAGGATTCTTTACTGACTGAACTATCAGGGAAACCTGACCCGGCGCAGGCAAATAAATAAATATTTTAAAAAAAGAAAAGAAAAGGAATTCCACTTGTTTCTGACATCATTGAAAAGTAACTAAGGAGATCCTTTCCAATGTCTCAAACTACACATGGAAAACTCACCTTGCCTCTGCTCCCCAAAGCTCCCTCCAAAATCTCCTGTCCACTCCCACACCTCTGGTTCCCCAGAGCTCTGCTCTCTCCCTCTGTTTTGCATGGTCTTTCTTGGCATCTCTGGTTCCATTTGCATCGCTTTCCTTGTTCTCCGGATTCTGCCTTTCCTCACTTGGGATCTCTGCTGACCTGGAGGACCCCTGGTGGCTGTAGGAAGTGGTGAGTTTACAGGGTACAGAGAACTTTGGCTGTGGAATAACAGAGAGAAGGCTGGCTAGGGATGTGGCAAAACACGCCTCTCTCATACATTGTGTATAATACATCTCTTATTATTCCAGGTAAATGTAAATCCCTGGGTTAAAGTCTTAAGATTTGAGGGTTAGCATTCTCAGTGATTGGGCAGAAGATAAATCATTTTTATTTCTTATGTGCTCTTACTTTCTTGCTTTCCTTTTAATGACAAAGAGTCATTATTTTTAGTCTCTTTCCCTTACATAGGTATCATGATAATTTTATTTGTTACATAGAAGTGGCTTTGGTTTGGGGGTAAGATGCATATACTGATACAAGGTTTTGGATATTAACCAATACATTCATTCATCCATTCATTCAACAAGCATCTGGAGCTCGCCAGGCTCTAGGCTGGCAGACATTAATTGTGTCGTTAAATGGTCTGTGACAGAGCGTGGGGATCTCAGGCAAGGTTTAGGCTCAGAGGTGAGAGAGGCGGGTGGAGTTAGTGCAACTGGCGAGGACAGCTGCTCACCTGATATGACAGCCCTTCAATCAGGACCTCAGAGAGTGGGTCTGAGGCCATTCCTGGGGTGTGATTACTTCTCAACATGAATGACGACTATCTGCTATGAGTCGGACGGGAGAATCTCTCTGCAGTGAAGGAAGTCATCCAGGAGCATTTCTGTACTGGAGGGCCCTGGAGGTGATGGCATATCACAGGATTCACTGAAGGACAGCGGGTGCACCCCGGACGGGGCCCTGCATGTTTCTCTTTCCCTCTGTGGGCAGACTTTGCTCCATGACATTTTCTCCAAGACAGAGTCAGCAGGCATCCTTTGTCAGGCCAGCATAATGCTGGTGCTCATTGAGTTGGTTTTCCTGGAAGAATTAACATAACCACTTGGTTGAAATAAAGTCCCAGGTTGACAGGACAAGGGGGACAGGCTGGGGATTTTCTGGGTTCATGAAGCAGATTTTGTGGCAAAAAGTGTGTGAGGCTTTGAGATTGCAGGAGAAGGGAGGCCACATTAAACAATATACATTTATTTATTTGACTGTGCTGGGTCTTAGTTGCAGCAGGCAGGATCTTTTGTGAACTCTTAGTTGCGGCATGTGGGATCTAGTTCCCTGGTGAGGGATAGAACCTGGATGCCCTAGATTGGGAGTGTGGATCCTTAGCCACTGAACCACCAGGAAAGTCCTGAGAGGCAACATTTTTAATTGCAGCGAATATCTTTACAGGCTGCGTTTTTGTACATCTCAGCTGACAAGACTCCTCTTTCCTCCTCCCTCTCCCAGCTTCAAAAGAGACCCGAGAAACCGCAGGCTTAGGTGGCTCCCCTTCCAGGTGGGTGTCAAACAGAACTCCCTTCAAGAGTCTCTGTGGTGAGGTTCCTGGCTCTGCAGCCACTTGCATCAGGATTTCTGGAGCACTTACACTGTGAGGATGTTCTTAAACCTGATTATACAGACAAATATATACATAAACAAACCACGTATGCTGTCGTAGTTCATCCCGGTTTGTAGAATCGGTGGGTTAGAAATGCTTTTCCTTCCCTGTGTGCAGGTGGGGAGACTCTGACCAATAACCTGAGATGAGGGGGGAAACCCAGCCCCAGCATGTCCACCTTATTCCAAAACAGACCCCAATTGGTTGTGTGGTTATAGATGCATTTTGAAGCCTCACCCACCCAAAGCAAGTAAGGTGAAAACCAGTGAACAGGGAACTCAACGGTGTCCCTCTCCACTCAAGAACCTTTGAGCCAGGGGAAGGAAATTTATAGGAGAGGTCAGTTCACCCTCTCGTTTTATAATAAACTCCAGTGGCGAAGTTCTCTCTTCTGCATTTCAGGAACTGCCCTTTGGTTATTTGCCCCCCTCGCTTCAGTGAGAGCAAAGGTCATTTGAGGACTTGTTCAATGGAAAAATGAACAAGTGCCTAAAGAGGCACCAGGGCTTCCCAGGACCTAGGTTAGAAGGGGAGGAGATAGGCCCTCTATTCCCAGGTGGTAAGTCACTCCATACTCACAGGGCTTCCTGTCTCCACATTCAATCTCTTGGTACCTGTACCAGTCAGCTTGGGCTGCATAACAAAGCGGCACACACTGAGTGGCTTAAACAACAGACATTTATCCCTCACAGTTTTGGAGGCTGGAAGTCCAGGATCAAGGTGTGGGCAGGGTTGTTTTCTCCTGAGGCCTCTCTCCTTGGCTTGTAGATGGCCACCTTCTCCCTGTGTCCTCAGTGGTCTTCCCTCTGGGCATCTGTGTCCCAATCTCTTCCTATAGGGATACCAGTCATTTTGGATTAGGACCACTCTAATTTCATCATTTTAGCGTAATCACCTCTGTGAAGATGCTATCTCCAAATTCAGTCATGTTCTGCAGTACTGAGGATAATTGAATGTTATGGATTTTGGGGAGATGCAAGTTAGCTCATAACAGCACTCAACCTCCTGAATGCACTCTGCACTAAGCAGAGACATCTGCTTCAGCTACTATGCTCTGAGTTTTCCAACAAGCACAGATGACCCAGAAACAGTGGGGGAGGAGAGGAGAAGGTCCAGCCAGCCTCACAGCGACCTCTTTCCATTCATAACCATCAGCTCTCCTGTACTGCCCACCTTAGGTGGGCTCTGGGGTGTAGGACACAGAACTGGAGGGCCTCTTCTTGGGGCCAGGCAGGCAGATGTTGTGGCTGGCAGGCAATATGGCACTTGCGTGGATACCACCAGGAGCAACAGTGGCTCTCTGGAGACTGGAAGCTAACTGTGGCTAACCCAAGACACCATACTCTGCTGAGACCCCAGAGAGACAGCTGCCACGGGGAAGCCTCCGGAGAGTTAATGACTCACCACCTACCAGGCTGGTCCTCCATCACTGGCTGCCCTCTGCTGCTTGCTCCCTCACCCAACAACAGTGACAGCAGTAACAGTTAACTGCAAAGGGCTTGCTCTTTCCCATGAATGTTCACTTCTGTGCTTTCCTCCCTCTCAGTGCCCGCAGCAGCTCCCTGCCCCAACTTTATGATAGAATCCACACTCCGCGCCCTGCACTTCCTGCCAGGTGTAATCTCATGCAACTTGCTCAGTCCATTTAAACTCGAGCTTCTGAGCAACAGCGATGGTGTGAGTCCGTCCATCTGAAATGGCAAAATAAACAGAGTAAGTGGAAAGATTGTTCATCCTCCTCGCAGGGAAGGGGGCTCGCTCCCTCCCCGGGGCTGCTCTCCCGGCTAGGTCCACTCCCCACGTCCAGCAAAGCCATGTCCTGAGACTGCAGGTGGGAGAGACTAGGGAGTCTGAGACCTTTTGGGGGTGACCTAGGAAAGCCAGTGAGACCTCCCAGAATGGCGCATTCCCTTCTCATTTCTGCAGGCCCTTACAAAGATGTGGGGGCACCTGTGTATAGACCATTGATCTTAAAGAGGAAAGAGCTGGCAGAAAACATGAGCAGAAAAGGGGACTGTGGCCTTCTTAGGAATCATTGCACACTCTCCCTTTCTTTCAGCATCTGGAAATCTGAACATAGATCTTCACTCAGTGGTATGAATTCTGTTGGTGTTACAAAAAAGCCTGTGGCCTTCTGCATGATGGCCCCTCCTGGACCAGCTTGATGCCTCTCTCCTCCAGCTCTGGCCTCGCTGTCCCTCCAGCCCTTTCATCCTTGCGGAGATGAACTTCTCACTCTCACCCATCTTCCACTTGCCACAGGCTCCTTCCTTCACCAGGGGCTGTTGACCAGGGTGTTGACTGCAAGGGTTCCCAGGTGTGGCAACCTTGATCACTGCAGAGCCCTTGGGTTTCCTGCATCGCAGGCAGATTCCTTACTGTCTGAGCTACCAGGGAAGCCCAAACCCCCAAAACACAGATGATAAATAGAGCTCATATGACGAGTTTGGACTTCCCTGATGGTGCAGTGGTAAAGAATCCATCTGCCAATGCAGGAGACGCAAGAGGCGCAGGTTCAGTAACTGGTTTGGGAAGATCCCCTGGAGAAGGAAATGGTAGCCCACTGAAGTATTACTGCCTGGAAAATGCCATGGACAGAGGGGCCTGGCCGGGCTACAGTCCATGGGGTCGCAGAGTCAGGCATATCTGAGCGCACGCACACATGACTGGTTTGCATAAAAAGTGAATATTTCTGTGACAGAACCAGTGAGCAAGTGATTAATAGAGAAGGCATTTGCAGTGGTTGAATCCAACAGGAGATTCCTTCCCACGTTGTCTGTGAAGCTCCTGAAAGTGACAAGAAAGACATGGGGAGTGTGAATGGGCGTCTTACAGAAGAGGAGACCAAGAGGCTCACAGGCCCCTCTGGAGACGTTAACCCCCACAGTCATTGGATACAAACCGCAAGAGCCCAGCTGGGCTTGGAAGGCTGCCCGGACAATGTGGAGGGGCAACATGGTGGATGGCACCAGGGTGGGACACGCAGCAACTACAGGCCTCAGATTAGAGGTTCAAACAGGTAAATCACAGTCCGCATGGCAGGATACCTTGATTCTGCAGATCTTGGAAGACTGAGGAGCAGAAAGAGGATGTAGTTGTGGTGCCTGGGGATGTTGCTGCAGGTGCCCTTGCTTTGGAATCAGCATCACATACAGGACTCTGGCCTTGACCCTTTGAGAACCAGGCGGTCAGTTTCCAACACCTTTTCAGCAGTGACCTGAGTACAAGCAGCATGGATGGCTATTAAAAACATCACATTGAGTGAAGATAATAAAATACAGAGTGAATTATGAGATGGGTAAGCAGTATTATCATTTATGTCATTGAACATACACACATGAGAAGACCCCACACATGTTCCAAAACACACGCAAACAAACATATGCACAATAAGACCCACAGAATGAATTCCTGGTGATCGAGGAGGGGTGTGGAGTTAAAATGGGGCATGAACATGGGAGAAATGAAAAATAAGAGGTGAGTCGTATGTTGGCCAGTGATGACACTGCACGTGGACCTCTGCCCAAAGGATAGAAAACGAAATGCACAAATTCAAGGTTCGACCCCAGCCATACCCATCAGGATGACTAAGTTACTAAGACGGAAAACTTCAAGAGCAGCGAGCACTGCTCGGGGAGTGTGGATTGACGCAGTCGTTTCACTGATCTGGTTTGACTGATTCTGCCAAAGCTGAAACTTTGCACAGCCTGTGACTCAGGGATGCCAAGGTCTATCCCAAGAGATCACACATCACCAGAAAACACAAACTGGGATGTACATAGCAACGCTGTTGTTAACAGTCCCAAGCTGGGAGAGGCTCATGGGCCATCAGTAGCAGAATGGGTAATCCTTTGAGGTATATTTACAAAGCAAGGATGTGCAGTCACCCATAAGAATAGCGATGCATTTCAACAGTTAGTAAGAGGTGAAAAGAATCAGACACAGAGAGACCAAGAAGTATGTTTTCTTTGACACAGTGCTATGAACAGGTGAAATGAATCTGAGTGGTTAGAAATCAGGATTGCCATTGCCCAGGCAGAGGGGTTGGAAATGAAATGGGCCTCAAGGGTGCCCCTGGGGTGCTGGTGACAGTGTGTGTGCCATGTGAGACTCCATCAGCCATGCATTTCTGTGAGCTTTCAGTAAAGAGGAAAAAAAGAGAGGAAAAGAAAAGCAGATCAGTTTAAATCATAGGAGGGCAAATAATGAGAGATTGCATAGGAAATTTTGCTTATTGACAAAATATTAAAATACACACACACTGAGGGCTCCCCGCATAGGGGGCTGGGGTCCGAATACAGGGCAGGTGGTCTACCGCCTCTGAGTGGTGCTGAGCACCGATGCACCTTGATAAAAGAAACGGTCACATACTGAGGTATGGTGAAGACATTCTGGCTTGTACATGAGTTAACTTGAACATTATGCTAACTAAAACAACCTGTTTGTGGCCTATCAAACAAGCATTGTACATCTGCTTTAATTATTAAAGGAAAGAGTCTCTGACTCTTGACCAGAAGTAACAAATGTCCATGTTAAAAATGAAGATTAAATGCCTCCCTTTCTGGGACACCAGCACATCCCCATTTAATTTATATGTTTGATGAGAACTGACACCGCTCCATTATTGAGCTTCAGTCCAGTAATGACAACTGCTTGGCTTTTTATTCGCTTGTTTTCTATCTCTTGCCGGAGTCTTAGTTCTTCCTGCATAGCCCTGCTTCTGTTCTGCTTCTTCTCACACATATTTGTTGCTGTTGCCTTTGGAAAGAGAATTCTTTCTTCCTTTTTTCCTCCCTCAACTTGGTTTTTATCTATACATAGAAAAGAAGCCCCCATAGCATGTAAAATTGTCACCAGCTGACTTATGGCTTTTGTGACGGTTGCTAAGTTGAGACACCAAGGGAACATTTCATGCAAAGATGGGCTCGATAAAGGACAGAAATGGTATGGACCTAACAGAAGCAGAAGATATTAAGAAGAGGTGGCAAGAATACATGGAAGAACAGTACAAAAAAGATCTTCACGACCAAGGTAATCATGATGGTATGATCACTCTCATAGAGCCAGACATTCTGGAATGTGAAGTCAAGTGGGCCTTAGAAAGCATCACTATGAACAAAGCTAGTGGAGGTGATGGAATTCCAATGGAGCTATTTCAAATCCTGAAAGATGATGCTGTGAAAGTGCTGCACTCAATATGCCAGCACATTTGGAAAACTCAGCAGTGGCCACAGGACTGGAAAAGGTCAGTTTTCATTGCAATCCCAAAGAAAGGCAATGCCAAAGAATGCTCAAACTACCGCACAACTGCACTCATCTCACACGCTAGTAAAGTAATGCTCAAAATTCTCCAAGCCAGCCTTCAGCAATATGTGAACCATGAACTTCCTGATGTTCAAGCTGGTTTTAGAAAAGGCAGATGAACCAGAGATCAAATTGCCAACATCTGCTGGATCATGGAAAAAGCAAGAGAGTTCCAGAAAAACATCTATTTCTGCGCTATTGACTATGCCAAATCCTTTGACTGTGTGGATCACAATAGACTGTGTGGATCACAATAAACTGTGGAAAATTCTGAAAGAGATGGGAATACCAGACCACCTGACCTGCCTCTTGAGAAACCTATATGCAGGTCAGGAAACAACAGTTAGAACTGGACATGGAACAACAGACTGGTTCCAAATAGGAAAAGGAGTACGTCAAGGCTGTCTATTGTCACCCTGCTTATTTAATTTCTATGCAGAGTACATCATGAGAAACACTGGGCTGGAAGAAGCACAAGCCGGAATCAAGATATCCTGGCGAAATATCAATAACCTCAGATGTGCAGATAACACCACCCTTATGGCAGAAAGTGAAGAGGAACTAAAAAGCCTCTTGATGAAAGTGAAAGAGGAGAGTGAAAAAGTTGGCTTAAAGCTCAACATTTGGAAAACTGAGATCATGGCATCTGGTCCCTTCACTTCAAGGGAAATAGATGGGGAAACAGTGGAAACAGTGTCAGACTTTATTTTTCTCGTCTCCAAAGTCACTGCAGATGGTGATTGTAGCCATGAAATTTAAAGATGTTTACTCCTTGGAAGTTACGACCAATCTAGATAGCATATTCAAAAGCAGAGACGTTACTTTGCCAACAGAGGTCCGTCTAGTCAAGGCTATGGTTCTTCCAGTGGTCATGTATGGATGCGAGGGTTGGACAGTGAAGAAAGCTGAGGGCCGAAGAATTTATGCTTTTGAACTGTGGTGTTGGAGAAGACTCTTGAGAGTCCCTTGGACTGCACAGAGATCCAACCAGTCCATCCTAAAGGAGATCAGTCCAGGGTGTTCTTTGGAAGGATTGATGCTGAAGGGGAAACTCCAGTACTTTGGCCACCTCATACGAAGAATTGACTCATTGGAAAAGACTCTGATGCTGGGAGGGATTGGGGGCAGGAGGAGAAGGGGACGACAGAGAATGAGATGGCTGGATGACATCACTGACTCGATGTGAGTTTGAGTGAACTCCAGGAGTTGGTGATGGACAGGGAGGCCTGGCGTGCTGCAGTCCATGAGGTCACAAAGAGTCGGACACGACTGAGCGACTGAACTGAACTGAGCTGAGCTGAAGTTGTGTCTGGATTTCCCGAGCACATGATGGTGTCAGTTTTCATGGTGGTGATTTTAGCTTTGCCTTCTTCACTGTTTTTAGCTCTCGTGTTCCTCTCTCATCTTAAACCAACATTTACGTAATGAGAATATTTTGGTATTTCATTATCAAGATTGGTACTCATTTTTGGTTTAAAATATGCTTTTAAATCATAATAAGAAAATACTCACTTATTGTTAAGTGTTTTTAAATTTTAATCAGGAATGGATGCTGAGTTTTCTAAAATATCATTTTCACTTCTCTGCAGATAATTATGTGGTTTTTCTTCCTTGACTTACTAATGTTGTCAGTTGTGTGAACTGATGTCCTAATTTGAATTATCCTTGCATTCCTGAGGGGTAAATCCTACTTGGCTGTGGTTTATTATTATTTTAATGAGCATTTTGAATTAAATTTGTTAATATTTTATTGAGGCTATTTGCAGAGATATTCACACATAAATCTGCTCAGCTTGTGCTTTGCGTCTTGCCCTGCTCAGCAGCCTGCCGCCTGTGAATGCGCCGCTCTCCAAGACGGTGTACATGGGCCAGCTTTTCATACCGGTGACTCAGTCACGCTCCTTTTACACTTTTCAAAGTGTGCTTTCTTTTCGCAAGTAGAGAGTGTGGTGTGCATGCTAAGTCGCTTCAGTCGTGTTAGACTCTGCTACCCTATAGACTATAGCCCTAGAGGCTCCTCTGACCATGGGATTCTCCAGGCAAGAATACTGGAGTGGGTTGACATGCCCTCCTCCTGGGGATCTTCCTGACCCACAGATTGAACCCAGTATCTTTTGTCTCCTGCTTTGGCAGAAGGGTTCTTTACCACTAGCACCATCTGGGAAGTCCCAGGGAGTATGTTGCCTGGGGTTAAAATCTGTATTTAGACAGAACCTCTTAGGTGTCTTTGTTCACTTTGTCAGGCCTCACCTTCCTCATTTGTAAAACTGCAATATTATCACACCTCTTTTATAAGGCTATTGGGGATTAAAAGGATGGACAATACACACAAACTTGGAAGAACAGCATCTAGTAAGGAATAAATATTATGTAAGTGTTTGCTATTATTTTGACCAATGCTATTATTCACTTGTTAATAAATGAATAATGCTCATTCATTATGATTCTCTCATTCTTTACCGAATGTCAAGTTTAACTGGAGGAACCCCGTGCTGGCTTGATGCCTTTAAATGCTCAGAGCTGGATGTGTGTGGGAAAGGGCCTCCTGTATAGTCTAGCACTGAGGCCTGAGGGTGGGAAAATTGTAGAAGCCGCTGAGCTAGCCGGCAGATTTGGAACTAGTGTTTTCTTGCTGGTTGAAACCCTCTTCTGTCCTCCCACCATTTGAGGCTGTCAGCTGCCTGGGTAACCTGGATGTGAGTGTGGTGAGTGGGACCTGTTGTGGTGGTTGCCATGGCAGAGTTGCTGTTTCCAGGCAAGGGTCAAGTTAACTCAGCGGCTAACTCCCAGGTCAGAGCATTTAGTCCTGTCCTGGAAAATTCATCAAGGGCTTTGAACCATCTGGTGGCACCTCGGAATCTAGCCTTGAGCACGCAGGGCATGTGTGTGTGCTAGGTTACTTCAGTTCTGTCTGACCCTTTGCGACCCTATCGACTGTAGCCCACCAGGCTCCTCTGTTCATGGGCATTCTCCAGGCAAGAAAACTGGAGTGGGTTGCCATGCCCTTCCCCAGGGGATCTTCCCGACCCAGGGATCGAACCCAGGTCTCATACCTCCTGCATTGGCAGCTGGGTTCTTTACCACTAGTGCCACCTGGGAGGCCCCCCGTGGGGGACATCACACCAGATAAACTGCTGCCTGGAGCTGCAGGCCACAGATTCCCTCAGGATCACATCCCACCTACACACATCTTCTTGCAGACTTCAGTCAGATCATGTCTAGTCACAGAGAAATGTTTTCTTGAGGCTGAGGCAGCAGCCTTCTTGGATAGCCTCTGTGGCTGCAGACCCTCTGGTTGGGTTTAGGGGTAAGTTGTTGTTTAGTCACTAAGTCGTGTCTGACTCTTTTGTGACCCCAGTCACCTCTG
Source organism: Ovis canadensis (assembly GCF_042477335.2). NCBI lineage: Eukaryota > Metazoa > Chordata > Mammalia > Artiodactyla > Bovidae > Ovis > Ovis canadensis. Next base: position 23,453,715 of record NC_091246.1, read on the forward strand.
TCCATGGGATTTTCCAGGCAAGAATACTGGAGAGTGTTGCCATTTCCTTCTCCAGGGATCTTCCCAACCCAGGGATTGAACCAGCAGCCCTGCATTGGCCGGTGGGTTCTTTACCACTGAGCCACCAGGGAAGCCCTTGGGCATAAGCAGCTGTTGTATAATAAAGGGTACATCTAGTCTTTGTCCTGGGCTCCTGGCACAGAGCTTCTAAACCCTTAAGAATTCCTAAATGATAGGAGTGTTATTGGTAATGAGCCCTTGGACCACATATAAGTTTATGTTACTGAGGCGACTCATGATGGATGCATAGATAGTTTCAGAATGGGGTGGTCAATCCTGAAGCACCAACCACATGATTAGAGGGTTGGGGCTTAGAGGCCCCATCAGCCAGACTTCCCACCCTCCAGGGCAGGGGGAGGGGAGTGGCTGGAGATTGGTTTCAACCACCTGGCTGACCAACGATTCAACTGGTCATGATGATGTCATTAAACTCCAGTGAAAACTCTGGACGCCAAAGCTTCCTGGCGCTCCCTGGTTGGTGAACATGCGGATGTGCTAGAACACAGTGTAGCTTGGCATACAGGAAGAGTGTTACACAGAAGCTCTGTGTTGGGGACCCTCCCAGACTTCATGTGATGCATCTCTTCATTTGGCTTGTCCTTATCTGTATCCTTCATAATAAAACTTAACCAGAAGTGTAGCGAGTTCTTGAGTTCTATGAGTTTCTAGTGAATTACCAGACTTGGGGGTGGGAGTCATTGAGAAGTCCTCAGATTGGGAGCCAGTTGGACTGATGTATAGGTGGCCTGGGGAATTCTGAAGTAAGGGATTGTCTTGTTGAGAACCATGCTTTCTAATCTGTGGGGTCTGTGCCACCCAGTGACATGTAGTGGGACTTTGGAGCCTGGTTGGTTAGTGCCAGAATCAAATTGCGGTGTACCAGGTGGGATGGTGATGGAAGGGTTAGTGCTAGGAAAAAGTGGAATTAGCTAGCATGACTCAAATCACTGAAAAATATGGTTTTGTGGGAGAAAAGATAAAAGGGTGAGGAAGAAGGAAGTTTTGATTCCTGAGTGGCTGTGGGGTCTTTGCCCGTGGTATGGAGCAGCTGCTATGCTGATGTCAGTTTCTGGAGGTAGAAGTTCCCAGTGGAATTTAGAGATGATGAATCCAGATTCTGGGGAGTTGGCTCAGTGGATCTGTAAGGAAATGCAAAATACTATGAAAAGACCAAAAGACACAATCCCTCTGTTATTGTTCTATGTGAGAGCTAAAAGCTTAGCTTATGGCTGGGGAACCACAGCCTCTTGTCTCAGGGCCCTCAGTGGAGGATATGCTGGGGATTCAGACGCAGACCCAACTCAGATTATTGCATCTAGTCTCAGAGCAATATCCAAGGGAAAAAGGTGTGCCGAAATAGCACGTGACAAGGAAGGCTAGGCTGATGGCCAAAGGAAGGGGCATAGATGAGGGGAGAGCCACAGAACTTGTGCCGTGGAATGGAAATCCTGAAACAGTTATGAAGAAATGGGGTGAATAAAACAGCTATTGATGTCTAAATGAAGGTCTTCTGCAGCACTCTTGGAGGGTGACTGGACCAATGAGAGCCCCTGCTGGTTCCCTAAACAAAGCTGCTTTATATACTCCAGTTTGGAAGAATTTGGAAAGGTCCAAGCAAAAAAATGGCAACAGGAAAAAATCATATCAGCTGTCATCTGTGGTGAAAGTGAAAGTTGCTCAGTTGTGTTTGACTCTGTGACCCCAAGGACTATAGCCTGCCAGGTGCCTCTGTCCATGGGATTCTCCAAGCAAGAATACTGGAGTAGGTTGCCATGCCCTTCTCTAGGTGATCTTCCCAACCCAGGGATCAAACTCAGGTCTCCGGCCTTGCAGGTGGATTCTTACTGTCTGAACCACCAGGCTAACCTGTGGTGATGGTTCTGCAATTGAATCAAGAGAAAGAGTGACAAAAAGGCCAGAGTCTCTTGGTTCAGTCCCCTGCTGGGTACCGAAAGCGAAACGCATATGAATATGGGACTTTTCTTGCCATCAGTGGTTAGGTCTCGGTGTTCTCACTGCCGGGGTCCCAGTTTCAATCCCTGGTTAGGGTAATAAGATCCTGTAAGCTGTGCAGCAAGGAAAAAAAATAAAGAAGGAGAAAAGAAAAGGAAAAAAGGAATGTTTAACAGGCTTTATGTGAAGAAGTTGTATCTCCTTCACCTGAGTGTTTTCTGGGCATGGACATCATGTCTAGCTGGGGAACACTTTCCCTGCTTGGTATTGTAAAGCCAAGTCCTGTTGGTCAAGTTCGGTAGTCAGGAATGGAAGGGTTGATGGATTAAGATGAAGATTTGGACAAAGTTTGGCTTGTCTGCACGGGCTCTTTATGAAGTGTCTATATCTCTTCATCTGAATGTGTGATGAGGATGGATATTACCTCTCCCTAGAATTATAAAACAGAAGGCGGGTATATCTGTCCTTCTATCAGTATTAATTGGACATGTCAATGGGAACTAATAAGATGGCTTGAGTCATCACAGGTTGTTAATTTCAAACAGTGTAGAGCAGTGCTGATGTGAACAAATTCTCTGTGGAGTAAGTAGCCTTGTATGGGGTGTAGGCTGGGGCTTATAACAAAAGCCCACTTGTGCCACCCAGTGACATCTAGTGGGACTTTGCACCAGAGAGTTGCCATTGGCACCCAACTCCAGCACTCTTGCCTGGAAAATCCCATGGACAGAGGAGCATGGTGGGCTGCAGTCCATGGGGTCGCTAAGAGTTGGACACGACTGAGTGACTTCACTTTCACTTTTATGCATTGGAGAAGGAAATGGCAACCCACTCCAGTGTTTTTGCCTGGAGAATCCCAGGGATGGAGGAGCCTCATGGGCTGCTGTCTATGAGGTCGCATAGAGTCGGACAAGACTGAAGCGACTTAGCAGTAGCAGCAGCAGACTAGCTTCTACCAGGCATGAATTGAAACTGCCTTTATGACTGAAGGACTTAATCTTTACGTATGAAATACCCTTGATGTCTTGGGTACTGTCTGACAAATGCTCTTATAAATAGGTCAATGCCCAGAAGCGTTCGATAATAAAATGGAAATGGTTTACCCAGGATCATGCTACTCAGGGAATTGTAGTTAGTGTACTCATGAGCAAGGGGTCAAACTCCTGGAAAGGGAACGTAGCATGGAGACTGCCACGCCCAGAGAAAGGAGAAATGGGGTTTTGTCATTTAATGGGTATGAAAAATTTCTGGAGATCATTGCAGGATAATGTGACTATCCTTAACACTGCTGAGCTGTACACTTAAAAGTTGTTAAGGTGGTACATTTTAAGTTGAGAATATTTTACCCCAGTGAGAACAGCAAAAGATCTGTAGATACATTTTCCCAAAGAAGATGCATTGTTATTGTTGTTTAGTTGCTAAATCTTGAATGATTCTTTTGCTGCTCCATGGACCATAGCCCGCCAGACTCCTCTGTCCATGGAATCCTCCAGGTAAGGATACTGGAGTGGGTTGCCATTTCCTGCTCCAGCAGATCTTCCCAACACAGGGACTGAACCCAAGTTTCCTGTGTTGGCAGGCAGGTTCTTTACCACAGAGCCACCAGGAAAACCCAAAGAAGATATCTGAAGGGTCAGTTAGTACATGGAAAGGTGCTAATGTGACTCATCACTGGAGGACTGTAAATCACAGCCTCCAGGTGGGCTGTAATAGATGATGGGTGGTTAGTAGCAAGACTGGGGAGGGTTGCAGACACTGGAAACCTCACAGTGCTGCTGGGGTGTAAAGTGATGCAGCCTCTTTGAATAACAGCTTATAGTTTCTTGAGAAAGTTAACATAGGTTTACCACATGGTCCAGCAATTCCACTTGTATGTACATACCTAGGAGAAGTGAAACATATGTCCATGGAAAAGTCTGTGCACAAATGTTCATAGCAGCATTATTCGTCAAAGCCAGCCCTTGGAAGCAATCCAGAGACCCATCAACTGATGATCAGATAATTAAATGTGGTATTGATATATGTGCACATCAGAATATTATTCAACAATAAAAAGGATTGTAGTACTGACCCATGATAAGACATGCATGAACCTTAAAAGCATGCTCAGTGAAGGTCGCCAGTCAAAGACGATATTGTATGATTTCATTTACAGTAAAATGTTCAGAATTTGACATCTGTAGAGACAGAAATAAAGTGGTTTATTAAGACAGGGATAGGGAAAGGGAATGTGGGGAAATGAGATGTGATTGCCAATGGATACAAGGTTTCTCTTGGGATTGATAGTTTTCTAAAAATTGGGTCTTTGTGAATATACTAAAATCCATGGATCTATATACTTAAATGGGTGAATCATATGGTATGTGTATTGTATCTTAATAAGGCTATTAAAAATAAAATTAAACTAAAAAATAAAAGAAATTGTCATTATTCATCTGCTTTTCGGGAGGTCTGAGGGGAGAGAGAAAGCTCTCAATTGACAGCTCACAGCAGAGAGGTTGTGATTGTATAAGAATAAGCAGTAAGTAAGCCCAACAGTTGCCCAAGGAGTGAAATAAAGGAAATAGGGTGTGAGGGATAGTGGTTTTCTTAAACAGTTATTCAGGGCAGAGTCCCTGAGAAGAAGAGTTTTTTGGCTAATCTGAACGGAGGGAAATTGCCAGCCTGGTGGCAGTGTTTTCTGGACTTGAAAGAGTTCCTGCAAAGGCTGAGTGAGACACCCCATGTGTTCTGCAAACTGGAGTGGAGGTCCTGACAGGGGCTGGGTAGTTTGAGCACAGCTGTCTTCACCTGAGTGCAAGACCCCAAGGACAGAGATTTTATTGGTGTTCTGGGTCACGCCTGGCTCATGTCAGATGACTTACTTGAAACCATTTTTTTTTCTCTTGTAGAGTTCCTTAATTGATTTTTTAAACCACATGTTGAAGCTTAAAAATGATTACCGAAAGATTTGCTGCTAAGTTCCCCTTTCATTCTCGTGATTCAGGTGAGGGAGTGAGGAAGGAAGCAGAGGGGAAGCACAAGCCCTCCCACTCCCGGACTAGGTAGCACCCGATCCCCCTGGCCAGGGATGTTACTGAGGCCTGCCGGGTCCTCCTGAGAGGGTGCCATGGGTGGGGCTGGGGCGCACCTGGCGTCTCAGCTTTCATACCTTCTTTGGCGGCTGGCTCCTCTTTTCTCATTTTGGAGGCTGCGGGCTGGAGTGTGTGGAGAAGTCCCAGGTGCCCTAGGAGGATTCTATTCAACTCATGGCTTCTCACACGGTGCGAGGGCATCCCCCAGAATTGAGAAACAAGCAGAGTTCTGTTCTTTGCGGGACCGTGGGCGACTTGGAGCGCCTGGGCTGTGGGAGGCAGGGTGGCCTCAGCTCTATTTCTGAGGCTGCCTAGGTGCAGGCGTCTGGGGTTGCGGGCCTCCTCAGGACCCCATCCTGTCATGACCCTGCCAGAGTGTCTCCATGAATGGCCTCCTCTTGATCTGAGCACATGGAAAGAGTTTCAGCAAAGAAGGGTCAACCGTCCCCTCGCACAGCGGTGGGCGGGGTTCCAGCTTCCCACCTGAAATCCGTCTGCATTTAGGCTTGCGGCCAAGACCTCATGGGCAGATACTGAGGTAGGGGCTGTGTGACCCACATTGGATCATCCAGAGGCAGCTGAGATGCTACTGGGGGGTGGGCCGGAGGGCGAGAAGGTGGGCTGGAGCCTGGGGACCAGGAGCCTGGGGCAGGAGAGACAGAGGGAGGTAGGAGAGAAGGATGGTCACAGAGGGGGGTGTGAGGGAGGGCAAATGGGGGACAGAAAGAGGGAAGGATGGGGCAGCAGGGAGGGGAGGAGAGGAGGAGACAGTTGTGCGGAACCACGTTGAAATACATAGACAGCTGCACCGGTCACGGGGGGTGCCTGTCGGGGTCCTAGACAGCGGCCTCCTGTGCAGCAGTCAGCCCAGTACTCAGGGTCACCGGGATCCCCTCTCTAGAAGTGAGAGACTGAAATGCATGGATTTCTGAGTTCTTGGCATTAGGATGAGGAACTGACTCTAAGGTTCTTTTCCTTTGTGCTTATTTCCCCCTGTTAATGGCTTTTCCTCACGCTTCATGGCTTACTGCAGCTTCAAGGTCTAAGTTAGAGTTGAAGAGTCAGCCTGAGCACCGTCCCTGTATCAGTACTGTGTTATTTCGGAGGAGAAATGAGACGGTTTTACCTTTGAAAGTGCAGGGGACCCAGCTGCTGCCTGTGTGTGAGGAGAGGGCTGGTTGTACACTCAGTGACGTGGGTCTGAGGTCACACCTGGTGTCCGGGGTGAAGCTGTCATCTCCTGCGTGAGGATGGGGTATGCAGGTGATCTTGGGGGGCACTGTGAGGTACAGGGGCTCCAGGCCAGAAGGGGTGGACAAACGTCGTGCTCCTTCCCAGCCCTGAGAGCCCACGGGGCCAGCTGGTGTGGGGATGTTTTTGGTGCCTTCCTGGACAGGGGCACAGACACCCTGCAAGGACGTTGGGGAAGCCTCTTGGTGTGAGGCCTCTGAGGAACACAGGGCCTGAGGGGACCCGGTGACCCTGAGTACAGGGCTGGCTGCCGCACAGGAGGCTGCTGTGAGAGACTCGGGCCATCCGAGCATGGCCACCAGTCCCCATGGGGCTCAGCCTTCAGCCTTGTCACAGATGAGGTGGAAGGTGCGAAATCGGGAAGACTCAGAAAATGACTAAGAATTTGGGAACTGATTGCTCTGAAGGAAAGTTGGGTAGAATCGTCCCCAGAAAAATCCTCAAGAATGCAAGGGCAGGTGTTTTAACTTATAAGAAGAAGTGGGATTCATCTATAACAAGGGCACGTGGGGACAGAGCAACTTGGCCAAGGGAGGGGCTACTGGATCCAGGTGGCCCGGGACAGCCTGGCACAGCGCTTCAGGTGTGCGGCTCCCCTTGAGCGGGGAACGTCTGTAGTGCCCATGGCCTCACTCAGGGTCTTTGTAGGGGACATGTGTGTATTTGAAACATGTGGGTATGGATGATGCCTAAAAAAAGAAAAACCTCTATTGACCTAGCCTGAAATGGATTTGGTTGTGAAAGTTATTTATTAATGATAGAAAATGTGGAAAATACAAAAGAAGACAGAAAGAGAATAGAAATAACCTTCAGTCTGGAAAGACTGAAGGCAGGAGGAGAAGGGGACGACAGAGGATGAGATGGCTGGATGGCATCCCCGACTCAATGGACATGAGTTTGAGCAAGCTCTGGGAGTTGGTGATGGCCAGGGAGGCCTGGCGTGCTGCAGTCCATGGGGTTGCAGAGTTGGACACGACTGAGCAACTGAACTGGAACTGCAGACGCACCACTGGCCAGCACGTTGGTGCTCTTTCTTCTGGGCGTGCTGGCTTCCTGTGTGAAATCTGAGGCGTGACCTGAGGATGTTGCAGGGCTGGCCTGTGACGTGTTCACACTGCCCCCTGGTGGCCCCTGCATGGGCAGCCACCTCCATCTCAGAGAGGCACATAACGGAGCCAGGAGCGGAGCCAGGAGCCGGATCAGAGGGTCAGCTTTATAATCTGGAATCTGTGGAGGGAACCTAATGAGTCCAGGGCTTTGAGGGGATAGCTTCAGAGAAGTGAGCTTCATCCAGACTGTCGGGACAATGGTGGGCTGGGCAGAGGGCCTGTGTACACAGAGCTGAGCCCAGCAGACAGGGGGTGGGCAGTCCAAGTCCAAACTGAGGAAGGGAAGAGGGGGCCTGGGGACCAAGACTGGCTTTCTTGCTACGTATGTGGAGAGGAGGGGTTCGGATCATCGAGATTTGGGCAAGTAGGCAAACGTGATACATTTGTCCCTGTCAGAAGGCAAAGCTGGGGGACACGCACAGGTGGTCTCTGTGCCCTCCTCTCACCACCCTCACTGATGCTGCCTTTCCGTAGCTCAGCACTCGGGCACCTTGGGGAGTCAGCGAGTCTTCCTTCACTTTGCATCAGCGGATGAAATGTGGCTGAACGTGGCTCTCTCTCCTCCTTTTCCTCCTCCCCTCCTCCTTTGCTACTCCTCCCCTCCCCTTCTCCTCTCTCCTTTCTTCTTATTAAAATTTGAAGAGATTTTATTAAAACATTTTAAAAACATTATTTTGAATTGACTTTGGACTCAACGTTGCCTAATGAGAGCAGAGAATTTCCATCTGTTCCCCTCGTGTTAGCATCTTTGCGTGAGTTATGTGGGGCTCCCCAGGTGGCTCAGTGGTAAGCAGTCTGCTTGCCAATGCAGGAGACGCAAGAGCTATGGGTTCAATCCCTGGGTCAGGAAGATCCCCTAGCATAGGAAACGGGAAACCCACTCCAGTATTCTTGCCTGGAAAACTCCACGGACAGAGGAGCTATAGTCCATGGAGCTGCAAGGAGTCAGATGCAACTGAGAACAGATTAGTCCCTGACAATGGTCAAACCAGGGACTCTGCCCTTATGCAGCACTGAGAACAAGCCCATGAACCTCATTCAGATATCACCCAGGGCTCTGGGAATGTCTTTTTCTGGGCCAGCACCCATCACCTATGTGTCACTAGGTGCTCTGTGCACTGACTTCCACCATCTGACAGTTTAGTTTTCCAGGCCTGCCGCTGCCCATCCCTTCTGGAAAACCTTCTGTCTTTAAGTGCTGTGGGGAGGGGAGGATGGCAACTGGAGCCGCGAGGAAGTGGGGGAGGCCTGGGCAGGATGTGGCTTCTGCTCAGTTCCTGATCAATGAGCTCCAAAGCTGGGGAGGGGGGGAGTCAAAGGCAATAGAAGCAAATATTGGTTTGGCCAAATGAGTTTTCTGCACATTTAATGGAAAAAACATGAACTTTTTGGCCAAGTCAATAGTATCACTCATTTTTAACTTAATAGTGAATGTTGGTGATTTTAAATGAGGTAACTCTTCTATTAGCTCATTTATTTGTGGATGCCTTGTTTCCAAATTGATAAAAGCAGGTTTTGAATGGACTTTGTTGCACAGAGCACCTAGCGACACATAAGCTTTTCTCTCAGTTGTTATTCACTCAGTCATGTCCGACTCTTCGTGACCCCATGGACTACAGCACACCAGGCTTCCCTGTCCTTCCCTATCTCCTGGAGTTTGCTCAAACTCATGTCCATTGAGTAGGTAATGCCATCCAACCATCTCATTCTCTGTCATCCCCTTCTCCTTATACCTTCAGTCTTTCCCAGCATCAGGGTCTTTTCCAATGTGTCAGCTCTTCGTAACAGTTGGCCAAAGTATTGGTGCTTCAGCCTCAGCATTAGTACCTCCAATGAATATTCAGGATTGATTTCTTTTAGAATTGACTGGTTTGTTCTCCTTGCAATCCGAGGGACTCTCAAGAGTCTTCTTTACAGTTGGAGAAGGTGCTATTTTTTTTAAAGGAGATTCCTAACCATGATCAAGATGACAATGGTTGTGGTTGGTGTCAGCAAACGTGAACCTGTGGAGGACAGTGATGTTTGGCATATGTCCGTATGGGAGGCCTTGACGTCTTTTCCTGTTAATCAAGAGCTCCCTTTGAGCTCTCACTTGCTGGTTCTGTCATCCTCTCACCTGGATTCTGGAAGAACATTTGAGTGGTGAGAGTTTTGCTCTTTGTGACTCTGCAGCTATATCTTCCTAAAAGGAAATGAACTGTTTCTTTTGCGGGGGGTGGGTGAAGATTGAACTGCTCATTAGAGGAGCAGCTTAAGCGAGGAGTTGTGCTATTAGCTTTTGCTGCACAAGAAGCATCCCAAAATTTAGAGGTATAAAACAGCAGTTATTTTCTACTGTTTACAAGTCTAAGAGACTGTGGGGCTAACTCAGTGGTCTCTGCTGGGCTCTCCCACGTATCTGTGGTCGGAGGGCAGGCGGGCATCTGGGTACTGTGGTTCTGTTCCTTGTGGTGGCTAATCCCCCAGCAGGCTCACTTGAGTTCATTCCCACGGGAATTCAGGGGTGCCAAGCGGATGCAACTCAGTCAAGTCTGTTTGCATCATATTTACTATCTTTCCACTGGTGGCTGTACCCAAAGTCAGTGTGGGAGGAGGCTGCCTGAGGGTGTGAACACGGAGACAAATTATCAGCCATGTTTGCAAGCCATTTCCCCTAAGTGAGACACAAACATCACTGCTTATAGGGCATTAAGCACCAAATTAACAAAATAATGAGAAAGCAATTCCCTCTTCAGTTTATGGGGTAGCTCAGCTGGTAAAGAATCCGCCTGCAATGCAGGAGACCTCAGTTCAATCCCCGGGTTGGGAAGATCCCCTGGAGAAGGGAAAGGCTACCCAATCCAGTATTCTGGAGAATTCGATGGATTGTATAGTCCATGGGATTGCAAAGAGTCAGATACAACTGAGCGACTTTCACTTTTCATTCTATCATCTGTATATTCCACAGCTCTGCCCTTTCTCAAATGTATGCATGCTGGAACTAGAAAGACAACCTAACACGGCAACAAAGACTTTCGCTGGCAAACTAGTTCCTTAGGTTTTTGGAGCAGACACACCACTTAAAACCTAGACAAAGAAGAAAATTCTGTCATTGTCTTGGAAAATTAGTCAATTCTGTGCAATTATCCTAGGTAGTTTTATTTTTTTTTCCTCCTGAGAAGTTGTATTAACATCCTTTTGGACCCAAGAAAATACTTAATGGTTGCATGCACCGTTTTCTCCAGTAGCCATGTTATTCTCATGGCTAGGAATTTCATTTCTTGGATTTTTGTTGCTTGAAGTCTCCTTGAACACATCACAGTCCTGTGTATAAATGCAGCAGCAGCAGCGCATTACAAATTCTCCTATCAGGTGTCTAGGAACACTAGGAAAAAATATTCTCCAGCATTGATTAGAAAAGTATAAAAAGTCAAGACATTTCATTTTGAATCGTGACCAAGTTTGATATAAACCTTTCCAGGTATCTTTATCAGCCCCCATCTTCTCCCTCCCACCTGGGTTTTGTGCCTGTCTGCACAAAAGACAGAGTTTGTCTTCACTTGTCCTCTGGAGTCCCTGCCCTCTGGCCTTTGTAAAGGTGATTTATTGTCTTGATCCCTAATGCTGCCCTTCCTCTTTCTGCCCTTTCACAGACAAATATCAGCTTGGTCATCATTCAGAATATTTATGTATTGAAATGAGTAAATATTTATTAATGTAAAACATACTTGTGATTGAAAGTATTAAATAGAACCGATAGTCTCAAGATAAAAATAATAGACCCCTTGGTCACCTTCTCTGTGCCCGAGCCCCATTCTTCAGAGGTCAGTCAATTTTAAACTTCTGTTTAGCTGTTTCTTCTGGCCCTCACCTCCATGCTTTTAGACAAGGTACTTATACCATTATTTCTTTTATTTTTTTAATGTTTATGTTTTATTTGTTTGGCTGCATTGGGTCTCAGCTGCAGCACACAAGTGCCTTGTGGCATCTGAGATCTTTTGGTGTAGTGCATGGGACCTAGATCACAGGCCCAGGTTACAGTGCAAGCTTGGTTGCCCAGTGGCCTGTGGGCTCTTAGCTCCCCGACCAGGGATTGAACCACATCCCCTATATTGGAAGGCAGATTCTTAACCCCTGGACCAGCAGGGAATCCCTCGTTATTTCTTGATTTGATAAATTTTAGGCATTGTCAATAGGCTTTCTCTAATGAAAGATTTTTCTTCCATGTCTTCTGTGACATCGTCTAGGAGAGGTGGATTAATAACCAATATTTACGTTACTAGTATAGCTATGTATTGTTCTTTGAGGCTCCAGGTGAATATTTCCTTTCTTATGAAAATTTTTGTTTCTCCTGAAGTTTGTAATTGTTTCATTTTTTCTACTTGTTTAATTTCCTACTCATATTTTTATATTGTCCCCAAAGGTATAATTTTTTAACATTTGTTCTCCTTTTCCCCAATGAGTCTTACTCTCCAAATACTTCTATAGCCCACTAAATCTGAACTGTTTGCTGTCTAGGCCCATGGCATATTTTTCAACTTGGAGCTTCCTCTAACTCTTGGGGTTGGACCCATTGTTTCTTTACTCCCCTGTCTTCCTAATTTTGCCAGAGATTATCTCTAGTAGTTCCTTAAGGAAGGTGAAAGAAAAATCAATTTTGAGATTCATTATATGAATGAAACTATCTTTAGTCTATTTTTACTTATGACTGGTATTTTGCTGAGTTTATAATTCCAAGTTGAAAATAATTTTTCTTCAGAATTTTTTAGACGTTAGTATCTTTACCAACATAAGATGACGTAAGAACCTCACCATACAGTGTTATATGGAGGCTGTTCTATGTGAGCCTTAATTCTAAGCTTACAGATTCATAGATGTTCCTGGTTCCACCCTCTTTATGCAACCAGTCACCTGACTGCTTCAATAAGGAGCCAGTGCGTGATCTTCAGCATGGTTAGTCTTCACAGTGCTGAAGGGCTCTGCCTAGATGATTCCTGCCTATCATGACATCCAGCACATCTTTGCCTTTTATAAAAAGCAGTATTTTGTTATTTTCTCAGCAGCTTTTTTTCTGCTATTTTTGTTAAGAGAATGTTGCTGCCCACTCTTTGTGATTTTCCTTTTTCAATTGGAATGACATGTCCATTTCTGAACAGACCTGAAGAACTGTAGCAGCTCATGTTTTTGTTCTCCGTTTTGCTGGCAACCTGACCAGGGTGGGGCGCAGCCCTGCTGGGTCACAGCACACGGTGACCTGGTGCATGGAGGGACCAGGGCATGTGGGTGCATCTGGGTGAGGGGTGTGCACACCCTCTGTGGATCTGTGTTGGAGAGGGGAGCCCGGAGCCAGGCAAGGAGATCAGAGCGGCACAGGAGGATGGGGTGTGAGGAGGCTCTCCCAAGCGGTCATTCCTGCCCAGTGGTTGAGCCTGGCTGCCAGGCAGGTGTCAGGTCCCAGTCCAGTGTTGGAAGGAGAGACAGAGGGAGAGTAATACTTGTTTTGTATAATGGCATCAAATTAGTTCTAATTTTGAATTTGAAAAAATCCATGCTATGACCCGTGAAACACAAGCCACCTTCAGAAATATGCCTCACAAATGCATTTAAAACCCAGGCAGAGAACAGTCTCTTCTGTCACTAAAAGAAATTGTAAGATGATTTTCCCCAAACATTATTTCTGTGTCTCCTGTGTGTATCCCAGACAGACAGACCTCTCCCTGAAGCTTCTTGGGAGGAAACAGGGACTCCAAGCTCACAGATGAAGGCAACCAGCCCTGGTCTCCACGTCCTGGGTGAATGTAGGGGCACAGGTCTCCAGTGTTCCTGGGTCATGCTTTGTTTTGGTCCCTGCCAAGCAGGTGTTGCAGGTGATCCAAGGAGGTGGGCACATTGAGTGTCTGTAGCCACAAGAAGACTAGATGTCTCACTAAGTGCCTCCTTGCGGATTGCTAACAGTGGGAGCTGCTCCCTGAGAGGTCAGTTCTCCATGTCAACAAGAGTAGAGTGTCTGCGATAATTTTCCTGTGTGGGTCCCAGATTTCTGGGCTGTTCCCTCCTTAATGGCACCTCCAGGGGATAGAAGGGGGTGTGTGGGAATGGGGGACAGTGGAGAAAGGAGAAAGGTGGTAATGGGGGACAGGTGGAGACACTGTCTGCATTGTGAAGATCTGCAGCCTGGGCCACGCCAGTGAGGGTGACCTCTGCTTTCAAAGATGAGAAACAGTTCTGGCTTTAGTGGAAAATGCAGGATGCTTTTATTTATTAAAAAAAATTTTTAAATTTAGTTTTATTTGGAGGATAATTGCTTTACAATGCTATGTTGGTTTCTGCCATGCTGCTGCTGCTGCTGCTGCTAAGTCGCTTCAGTCGTGTCTGACTCTGTGCGACCCCATGGATGGCAGCTCACCAGGCTCCCCTGTCCCTGGGATTCTCCAAGGAAAAACACTGGAATGGGTTGCCATTTCCTTCTCCAATGCATGAAAGTGAAAAGTGAAAGTGAATTCACTCAGTCGTGTCTGACTCTTAGCGACCCCATGGACTGCAGCCTACCAGGCTCCTCCGTCCTTGGGATTTCCCAGGCAAGAGTACTGGAGTGGGGTGCCATTGCCTTCTGCCATACAACAACACAAAAGAGCCATAATTATACTTATATCCCTTTTGAGCCTCCTTCCCCTCCCCACCCCAGGTCATCAGAGAGCACTAGGCTTGGCTCCCTGCGTTATATAGCAACTTCACAGCAGCTATCTATTTGTAGGATGCTCTTAAAGTAGAAATTCTCAGGTGTCTTTACACACTCACCTGAGGGTGAAATAAAAGTGTATGACCTGGTTGGACAAGACCTCATGTCTTATCCAGCCATGCTAACTTCTTTAGAGGAGCTTGGATAGCTTTGGGGCACTTGAGTCACATGCCCCTCCAAAAGGGGACCTTGCCATTCTGAGGAGGGACAGATTCTGGGAGTGAAGAGGAGCCTCCTGGGCCCAGTGTGGTCCTGAAGCCAGTAGTGGGGGAGATCTCAGTGGCTTCACACAAAGAGATGCAGGCAGAAAGACCTGTTTCGTACCTCACTTGCCACTTAGGTTACAGGGAAGGAGGATTAGAGCGACAGGCTTCTTGTGGTTACTAATACAAATCTACTTCCATCACAACTAACCAATCAACACACCAGCCAACATTATTAAGCACCACTGTATACCAGGTACTTAATTAGCATTTCCAAGCATCACTCATGCAACCTTCATAGCAGCCATGGGACACATACTCATCATTTCACAGACAGGACACTGAAGCTCTGAGAGGTTAAGTGACTTCTGCGGGTCACACAGCAGAGGCGTCTGACTTCAGAGCCTTCTGCTGCAGCCTCTGTTGCTTGGATAGCTTTCAGGCACCAAACTATTTCAGTATGGTAGCTGACCTGATTCATGTTTGTTGGGGTTCCATGAGCTCATGACCAAATATGATGAGTTATGGAGAGTGAGAGCCCTTCACTGTTTAGGTCACGTCTGCGCTGTCCCACATATGTTTTCTTTAGGACCTCATTCCTTTCTTCTGCAACAGCTTAGGGATGAAGGCGAGTTCTTTGCTGAAAAGCTGCCAATCAGATGTGGTTGCTCCCCAAAATGTTAGGTACACCTGAAAAGTAAACATTCATTTTCTCCTTCCTTTGATCCAAAATCTACCTTCTGTGCTTCTAACCCCACTGCCCAGGGCAGTGGCGGCCCCTTGCTTCAGCACTGGTGCAAACTTGCTTGGCCCCTTTCCCACTTAGAGCATGTTTTACTGGCTTCCTGTCTCTCCTGGAACCGAGTGTCTGGATCTTAGGACAGCAATAGTTTCTATTTTTGGAGGCTAGCCCGGATTGATCACTAGTGATTGCTTACAGCTCTGTGCTAAAATGACCCTGAGACATGGTTGGATGCAGTTCTCGGTTCCATTATTAGTGTTCATTATGGTCAAAGGATGGGAAGTGGTGCTAAGTGTGCTGATAGTCCATGGCCCTTTCTATAAAGTGATAGGTCTCGGTGAAGTATAGGAAAGAAGGCCCTTCATCAAGTTACTGCTATAGTGTCCTTGGGAATGATGATCAAATGAGGCCCCTCTGTCCCCTCTGGGACTTCCGTGGTGGTCCAGTGGCTAAGACTCTGTGCTCCCAATGCAGGTGGCCTGGGTTCGATCCCTGGTTGGGGAATTAGATACCACATACAACTAGAGATACTTCATGCCACAAGTAAGACCTGGTG
This sequence comes from Ovis canadensis, assembly GCF_042477335.2. Classification (NCBI taxonomy): domain Eukaryota; kingdom Metazoa; phylum Chordata; class Mammalia; order Artiodactyla; family Bovidae; genus Ovis; species Ovis canadensis. The sequence continues at coordinate 23,469,378 of NC_091246.1, forward strand.
CAGGACTTGTGAGAGTTGGACCATAAAGAAGGCTGAGTGCCGAAGAATTAATGCTTTTGACTGTGGTGTTGGAGAAGACTCTTGAGAGTCGCTTGGACTGCAAGAAGATCAAATCAGTCAATCCTAAAGGAAATCAATCCTGAATATTCATTGGACGGACTGATGCTGAAGCTGAAGCTCCAATACGTCGGCCAACTGATGCGAAGAGCCAACTCACTAGAAAAGACCCTGATGGGAAAGAGGAGTTGACAGAGGACGAGATGGTCGGGTGGCATCAGTGACTCAACGGGCAAGCGTTTGAGCAAGCTCTAGGAGATAGTGAAGGACAGACACCTACCACTGGATTCTACAAAAACACTGAACTTCTTTTATTTTTGTTTTTCATATCTAGCCATCCATCTCTATATTGATCTACCTCATACTTTTAATTAAATAGGCTCTATTTGAACTGTGGTGTTGGAGAAGACTCTAGAGAATCCCTTGGACTGCAAGGAGATCCAATCAGTCCATTCTGAAGGAGATCAGCCCTGGGAGTTCTTTGGAAGGAATGATGCTAAAGCTGAAACTCCAGTACTTTGGCCACCTCATGCGAAGAGTTGACTCATTGGAAAAGGCCCTGATGCTGGGAGGGATTGGGGGCAGGAGGAGAAGGGGACGACAGAGGATGAGATGGCTGGATGACATCACTGACTCAATGGACGTGAGTCTGAGTGAACTCCGGGAGTTGATGATGGACAGGGAGGCCTGGCGTGCTGCAATTCATGAGGTCGCAAAGAGTTGGACATGACTGAGCAACTTAACTGACTGACTGAACTGATACTTTATTTGGATGTTTAAATTTTTAGATTGTGACAAAATACACATAATAATAAGGGCTTCCCTGGTGACTCAGTGATAAAGAATCCGCCTGCCAATGCAAGAGATGTAGGTTTGATCCCTGGGTCAGGAAGACCCCCTGGAGAAGGAAATGACATCGTACTCCAGTGTTCTTGCCTGGGAAATCCCATGGACAGAGGAGCCTAGCAGGCTATAGTCCATGGGTCGCAAGAGAGTCAGACATGACTTAACAACTAGATAACAAGAGCAACAACAGCACATAATATAAAACTTACCACATTAACCATTTTCAAGTGTACAGTTTACTGGCATTAAGTATATTCATATTGCCATGCAACCATTACCGCTATGCATCTCCAGAACTTTCTCATTTTCCCAGTCAGAAACTCTGTTCCCATTAAACACCAACTCCCCATCCCCTCTCTCTCTCCCCCTACTAAACACTGTGTTACTTTCTGTGTCTATGATTTGAGTACTCAAGGTCCTTCATCTGAGTCCCTCGTAATCTTCCTGTGACTGGCTGAGTTCACTCAGAATGATGTCCTCAGAGTTCATCCATGTTACTGGCATGTAATATGGTTCCTGTTTAAGGTGATGTAATATTTCATTGCAAGTATATGCCGCATTTTGTTATCCATTTCTCTGCTAACGATCATTTGGGTTGCTTCCACCTTCTGACTGTTATAAATAATGCTGATATGAACATGGCTGGGTAAATGTCTGTTTGAGTTCCTGCTTTCCTTTGTTTCACGTATATACCTAGGAGTGGGATTGTGGTGATCTACCATATATTTTGAAGCATTTCAAAGAAAGTTGCAGACATCCAGTCATTCTACCCCAGCACTTCATCAAACATACATCCACTTTACAGATGTCTCTTTTTCTCCTTCACAAGTCCTATCTACACCATCCTATGAGTTTTGATAAAGGCCTGTATCTGTATAACTAAAACACCATTGAGTTATGGAACATTCCATCACTCCAGAAATTTCCCTCATGTTAGAACGTATTTGTGAAGGGACACTGAAGGGACTTTTCTATTGCTCTGGGGGCTGGTGGGAAGGTGGCCAGCCTATAGGCAAGGGGATGTCACCCTGAAACCAAGAAGACTTAGGAAAAGTCTTGTCTAAACCATCCAGTAAGGTTCCCGGTGACAGAACCCTCCCAGAGCCCTTTGCTTACTGATGGTTGGGGAAAAAGACCATGGGGATATACTGTGGCCTCTTAGGCCATCTATGAATGGAGCAAGCAAGCCCTAGCAGCTGATGATTAGAGAAGCAAAGGAATGCAGAAACAAAGACAGAGCAGTGATAAGTCTGCTTACGTCACAACCAAAACTTAAGCAGTACGTTGGCTCCAGGGGCTCCCAGTTCTGTCTCTGTTGGGTGCTTTGGGCATTTGCTACCTGTTCTCCTTGCTTGGTGCCTTGAAACAAACACTGTGCTCTCCTTAACCACAACCTTTGTGTCAGTGGCAGATGCAAATTTGGTTTGGTAACAACCCTAGGAACATGGGTCTCTTGCTGTGGACTTAGGTTGTGTTGCCCCAGAACACACACACACACGCACACACACACATGCACACATACCATGGATTCAGTGCATCTCCACTTCACTTCTGACAGGTTTGTGCCCCCAACTGTCTCACCCAGGCTGTCCTAGTCAGGACACACATAGAACAAATCCACCAAGAACAATAGATCCGGGTATGCTGACAACCAGCTATGTGAAAGGTTTCAATAAAGAAAGTAATTCTCTACTAAACCTTTGGGCCCCATGAGCAGTTCTGACTGCCAACTCTCAGAGATCTCCAAGGGCTAGTACACACAGTGGGCCAAAGGAGGGCTCCATATCAACTTCATGGGTTCCTGCAAGAGGATTTTGTTGATTCTTTCATGATTCTGAACTTAGGCTATGTCTTAGCATTAACAGCAAAATAGCTTCCTTGGTTGTAGGCAGAGGATGAGGCCATGATGTTCCTGTTGTGCGTGAACCAGCATCTGTGGACCAAGTCTCTTCTGTGCCCATGGCATCTTAGCTTCTGGATTTTTCATTTTTAATTAATATGTCTTCATAAGAATCACCTATAAAATGATGCAGCTATACTCTTAGTGATTTCAAAATTATATATTGCATATAAAATTTATATACTTTTATGTAAAATAAAGTTTAGGCTTACGGGAGGAAACTGCTTTCTCACACTGGCTGCCCTCTGTGCCTCGTTCATGCACCTTGGGGCCAGCATCCCCTGCCAGCAGGAGCAACTCTCTACTGTAATGTGGCTGATGCTTGAAGAGAAGGTTACTGCCCAGAATCTCGTAATACAATTTAAAAGTTGACTGTGACTAAGCGGGAAATGGCGATGATGGTACTGGCATTTGGGGGTATGTTTCAAAGTGGTTTTGTTGATCTAGGAAGGCGTTCTAACCCCAAGGGGGTCAGGACCATGATCTGGAGTTGGTAAAAATACAAGTGAGGCCCTGAATCCGTGGGAAAGGTCAGCAGCTCAGTGTTTCCCAAGATATTCCCTCCCAGGACTCAGCTGCTAGCCTGAAGGGGGAGTGTGAGCAGTTCAGTAGAGCAGGGAATGCCAATGTCAGTTAGTAAAGAGGTCAAACAAATAGAGGTGTGTACTCTTACAATGTAAAAGTCCCATCAAGCCTCCAAAAACCTGGCTTCTGGAGAGCAAGGAGCTGGGCCGTCAGAGGCCTGGAGTCCCCCCACGCCCAGCTGACGTGTTTACCGGTGGGCGTGACTCAGCACTTGGGTGTTTGGAGAGGAGCTGAGATGCTGCGTTTGGAGCCTGTGACCCCTCTGGGCAGCAGTGTGCAGACTGACAGCGGCCCCGGGCAATACAGTGCACGTGGGGCCTCTCTCCACATGCCTGCGTAATTCCTCTCCAGGAAGGGGGTGTGCACCCAGGGGAACTCGGGTGTGTAGGCATTCTGGGGTCAAAAAGTTGAAAGCCATGATAGTAACGATGCACTGAGGACTTCCTTGGTGGCACAGTGGCTGAGAATCCACCTGCTAATGTAGGGGACGTGGGTTCGATCCCTGGTCAGGGCAGATCCCACATGCCGCAGGACAGCTGCCTGCTCGCCACAATCACTGACCCTTTGCTCTAGGGTCTGCTGCTGCTGCTAAGTCGCCTCAGTCCGCAAGCCACAGCTACTGAAACCTGCGCGCCTAGAGCTGTGCCCCGCAACAAAGAGTAGCCCCCCTCTCCTCAAGTAGAGAAATCAACAAAGACCTAGGACAGAAGAAAAAAAAAAAAAAGAAAGACCTATCAGGAACCCTGCTGAGTCTGTAGACTGATGCTGGGGCTGTGTGTCCTCTGGGCGACTCCTATGGCGTTGATCTGGCTGGCCATTCAGCTCCCCAGGCCAAGCACATGCACAGCTGTGCAGAAGTGGTGGGGGGCCCGCTGTGATTATTTCTAGAACATGAGTGAGACACAAAATGCCCTCTGTCTGGGGCATTCTGAGAGTAGGTGATGAAAAGTCTAAGAAGATGAGATTGGTGACAACTTTTATTCTGTGATTCTGCAAAGCAGGAAGAAGTGCAGAGAATTCTGCAGGCCCAGGCCTGGGAGAATCTGCATCAGGGGTGAATGTATGTGTTTCTGCATCTTTTGATACGTCTGTCCAGGCAGATGGGGCAGTGAGTCAGAAAATGTCCTGCCTTTTGAAAAAAATACCAAGAAAAGGACAACAAACAAACAAAAACACCCAACTGACCGGAAAAGATAAGGCCTTTGAGTGAAGAGTGTAAATACAAGAGAAAGTGGGTCTTCCTTCCCACCCTCTAGCCCTACCACCAGCTTCTTCAGCCACTGCTGTCAGAGCTCTCGGGCACTGGGGTCCCCACAGGCTCTGGGAGGTGGGATTGGCAGGCAGCACATGGCTTTCCTTTGCCCAGGAAGTGGACTCTGTGCAGGGGAGGAGAATAGTTAGAGCCTCATGCTCTTTGTTTTCTTATCAAAAAATGACTCAACTTTCCCGGTGGTCAGAACCAAATAGTTAATCATTTCAGGAGTTTGCTTTGTAAGTGGAAAAATAGCACGTACACACAATACTGGGATACAGGTTTGGGGATTCTTGGTGGGCTGCCGTCTATGGGGTTGCACAGAGTTGGACATGACTGAAGCGACTTAGCAGCAGCAGCAGCAGCAGCAGCAGCAGCTGAGATCTTCTACCAGCAGGGGGCCCATAACTCCAGGTTAAGAACACCCCAGGAGAAAAATTTTGCAAAGTGCAGGAAATAAAACCAAACCGCTTTTTCCCAGGTCCACTACCATAAACAGTCTGCTTTTCCTTCAGTTTCCTCTAGCGTTTGTGCTGTCAAAGCCCTTCCCCATCGATTTGCACTGTCAAAACCCTGCTTCTTCATTACAACTGCTTTTAACAGCTGTGTAATACTCTACTGCTGAGGCATAGTTTGAAGTGAAAGCCGCTCAGTCATGTCCGACTCTTCGCTACCCCATAGACTACAGAGTCCATGGAATTCTCCAGGCTAGAATACTGTAGTGGGTAGCCTTTCCCGTCTCCAGGGGATCTTCCCAACCCAGGGATTGAACCCAGGTCCCCAGAATTGCAGGCAGATTCTTTACCAGCTGAGCCACAAGGGAAGCCCGAGACAGTTTGCTGCTGGATGTTTAAACTGTTCCCACTTCTTGATCATTAGAAATAACACTATTGTAACATCTGTAGACATACAGTTTTGTTTCTTTTTCACTTAATTTCCTTTGAGTATATTCTTAGAGTTGGGATGAACAGGTCAGAAGATTTAAAGAATTTTTCATGCCCTTGGTGTGTGTGTTGTGTGTTCAGCTGCTAAGTTGTGTCCAGCTCATTGCAACTCCAAGGACTGCAGCTCGCCAGGCTTCCCTGTCCTTCACTGTCTCTCAGAGTTTGCTCGAACTCATGTCCATTGAGTCAGCGATGCCATCTAACCATCTTATCTTCTGCTGCTCCCATCTCCTTTGGCCTTCAGTCTTTTCTAGCATCTGGGTCTTTTCCAATGAGTTGGCTCTTCAAATCAGGTGGCCAAAGTATTGGAGCTTCAGCTTCAGTATCACTCCTTCTAATGAATATTCAGGGTTGATTTCCTTTTGGGTTGACTGGTTTGATCTCCTTGCTGTCCTAGTGACTCTCAAGGGTCTTCTCCAGTACCACCTCGATACACCTTGTTAAATTCTGATGCTCAGACATGTTGTTTTATTTTATTTATTTTTAAATTTAGATGTTTTCATCATTTATTTTATTTCGGCTGTGCTGGGTCTTGGTTGCTGCTAGGACTTTCTCTAGTTGCAGTGAGCGGGAGCTACTCTCTAGTTGTGATGCACAGGCTTCTCATTGTGATGACTTCTCTCATTGTGGAGCACAGCTCCAGGCACTTGAGCTCAGTAGCTGTGGCACGCAAGCTTCAGTTGGCAACAGCTTTAGTTGCCTGTGGCATGTGGAATCTTCAAAGATCAGGGATGAAACCATAGTCCCCTGCATTGGCAGGTGGATTCGAAACAACTGGGCCACTGGGAAAGTCCCTAAACATGTTTTAATTACAGTTTAATCATCAACAGAGCAAGGAGGTGGGCTCAGATAGCCTGTAGGAAGGCAAGGTGCTTGTGGGGCTGGGGGGTTCAGCCTTTAGCTGCTAAGAGTGACTGCTGGGAGGTGCAGAGCTGTGTCCTGTGCTCATGTGCCTGGTGGGAACTGGAAACTGTCCCTCCTTGCCCTGCTGCTCCTTGAGGAGGCTAACAGTTGCTCAGTAATAGCTCAGCTGGTAGAAAATCTCCCTGAAATGCAGGAGACCCCAGTTCCATTCCTGGGTTGGGAAGATCCCCTGGAGAAGGGATAGGCTACTCATTCCAGTATTCTTGGGCTTCCTTGGTGGCTCAGATAGTAAAGAATGAGATGCAGGAGACCCAGGTTCGATCCCTGGGTCAGGAAGATCCCCTGGAGGAGGGCATGGCAACCCACTCCAGTATTCTTGCCTGGAGAATCCTGTGGACAGAAGAGCCTGGTGGGCTACAGTCCATGGGGTCGCTCAGACAACACACACACACACACACACACACACACACACACACACAACCTGTGTATGCTCTGGCTGACTTCCACCTGACTGGGCTTACTTTTAAGATTTGAATAGAATGGAAAGTTAATGCAGAATCCAGTCTTTGTGTTCTGACTTCCCAGGCAAACTCCAGAGCTTCGAAGAGTCAGACAAATTGAATAATGAGTTTGCTTTGCTTTGACTGTACTGCTTGAATTTCTTGAATCAACAACCTGGAAAACTTCTGTTTAAACTTCTGAAGATACATCAGAATGTCCTATGTTTTATATGAAGAAATGTAGTGTAGTAAAATGTCAGTCTATTTATTATTTTCTGTGGTTTCTTTTAATAGCGGACTAGTTTCCTGTTTTTTTGCTTTTCTTTCTTTAGGGATTTGGGGAACAGAAATCCTATAAATCTTCTTTACTGGATTCACAATCTACCGCCCCTTGGCAACTATAAAAATGGTCTGATGCCTTTCAGTCCATGATGGTGACATTTTGAAAGGCCTTGGAAAATCTGTTTGTGAATTTCCACCAGGCTGTACAATCATTCCTCTCTCAAATTCCTGCATCCCAGACTGTGCTCTAGAAAACTCATTTTATATTTATGTCTATGAGCCATTGAGTTAATTTTTGTATATGGTATGGAGTATGGATGAAAGTTAAATTTTTTTACATAAGATGTCTAATTATTTCAGCACTTTTTTTGAAAAAAGCCATTCTTTCCCACAGAATTGCATTTACATCTTTGCAAACAAATCAGTTGTCCGTAAGTGTGTGGGTCTGTTTTGGGGTTCTTTACTCTGTTCATTGGTCTATTTTTCTATCTTGATATCAGTTCCATACAGTCTTGATTACTACAGCATAATAAAAAAGAAACCTTGAGATCAGATAGTGTTGGACCTCCAGCTTTTGTCCTTTTTTCATAGTTTGTTTTGACCGTTCCCGGTATTTTGCATTTCCATATAAATTTTAGAATTAGTCTGTCAATTTCTCCCCAACCAAAGCTGTTAGGAATTTTGTTGGGATTTCCAACATCTTAGTAATATTGAGCCTTCTGATCCATGAATAAGGTATATGTCTCAACTTATTTAGGTATTCTTTAATTTCTTTCATCAGTATATCATAGTGGTAAGTGTGAGTTAAGTTTCATAGCTGTAAGTTGTAAGTCTTACACATTTTTGTCAAATGTATCCCTAAGTATTTTATATTTTTTGATGCTGTTATAAATGGTATTATCTTAATGGGCTTCCCAGGTGGTATCTTAGTAAAGAATCCACCTGCCAATGCAGGAGTTGAAAGAGACTTAGGTTAGATCCCTGGGTCAGGAAGATTTCCTGGAGTGGGGAATGGCAACCTGCTCCAGTATTCTTGCCTGGAAAATTCCATGGATAGGATCCAGCTTGGCCATAGTCATGGGGTCACAAAAAGTCGGACATGTCTGAATGACAGAGAGTGTGTACACCCACATGCATTGTAAAGTATAGTTCAGGCCAAGGCAGAAAAAGGAAAGACGACCTCAACAGAAGTAGGTTACCTTTATCCAGGCAAGGAGGGGCGACAGTCGGCCTACCGACCAGGCTGAGCGCGGACAGGGATCAGGGAGGCTCCATCTTTATAGGGAGGTTTGTGTAAGCGATAAGGGAAACGTTAATCAGGTGGGATGTTTTGGGTATACTTTAGTCGAGATGGCATTTGTAGTTGGGCAGAGGGTGATAAGTCTTCTGGGCAGGTGTAGGGGGTGGAAGGTTTCAGGACAGGGGGTGATAAGTCCCAGATAGATGCAACTGGCCTGGAGCATCAGGGCAGGACCTAAAGTTCTGCTTTGTTTTCTCTGAAGTTAGATGATTCAGCAAGGGCCTTTGAAACTGTTATTTTCTTTTCTAGGCCGAAAAGACTCCTTCACACATTATCTTAATAATTTCAACTTCTTATTGTTCATTGCTAGTATATTGGAATAGAATTAACAGCTGTATGTTGACTTAAATCCTGAAGCTTACTAAACTCACTTATTAGTTCTAGCAATTTTAAAAAAATAGATTCTATAAAGATTTTTTATTCATTAATTTATCTTAATTGGAGGATAATTAATTCACAATATTGTAATCTTTTTTACCATATATCGACATGAATCAGCCAGAGGTATACATGTATCCTCCCATCCGGAACCTCTTCCCTTCCATTCTATCCCTCTGGGTTGTCCAGAGCACCAGCTTTGGGTGCCTGCTTCATGCATCTATATTATGGCAATGTACATGTTTCAATGCTATTCTCTCAAATCATCCCACCCTCGCTTTCTCCCACTGAGTCCAAAAGTCTGTTCTTTACATTTGTGTCTCCTTTGCTGTCCTGCAAGTAGAATCGTTGGCACCATCTTTCTAAATTCCATATATATGTGTTAATATATAGTATTTGTCTTTCTCTTTCTGACTTACTTCACTCTGTATAATATACAGGGATGATCATAAATCAATAAAGCAATTTTATTTCTTCCTTTTCAATCTAAATGTCTTTTATCTCTTTTGCTTGCCTGCTTACACTGCCAGAACCTCCAGTATGGTGCTGACTAGACATCATGAGAGCAGACATCCTTGTCTTGTTCTTGAATCATAGGGGAAATGCATTCAGTCATTACCACCAAGTATTACATTAGCTATAGGTTTTCTGTAGGTGTTCTTTATCAGATTGAATAAGCACCTTTATGGCTGTAATTTTCTGAGTATTTTTAATTAGAAATAGAGGTGAGCTTAAAAAATAGTGAAAAGTGTTTCATCTTATTCCATTCTGGCTGTTACTTTGCTTGCTCAATAGAAATTGAATTATATCATAAATAAATAAGGCAAATACATCTGAGATGCATAGAGTCATATGCAACATTCATCTGTAGCTAGCCATGTCTTTGTTGATCCAATTAATCATTTGAGTTGCATATTCTAAAATTAGCCATTAAAAATCATATCATGTTGTGCATATTATTTAAAACCAAGAAGAAAAAAATGAGAAGAATTTAGCCTCTGAAAACTATGGCTGAATTGTCTTTTGGTCTAATTATCCATAAGTCATGTAATATTTGGCATTCCAGGACCCTGTGAATATAAAATGTGATCATCTTATAAAAAAAGTGATAAGTCATTGAGTCAAAAATAAAATTACTTTAATAAGGGCAGGTACTCTTAATGGACAAGTAAATGTCAAATTGATTATAGAGAATTTTAGTGGAAAACGGTGGCATAAATAAAAACGAGAGGAAGCCTTTTGGTGGACCAACACCTGATGAAGCGGATATATAAAGAGCCCCAAAGTGAGAGGAGACATTTTGTCCTAGATAGTTCGTCTTTCACTCCAAGATGCCAAAAGAAACCAGGTTCCCGGTGCCACGGCTTGCTGAGCTCCCCTCTGCTGCAGTGTTCCCACCAGCCCCGCCACTACTATCTGCTCCTCTGACAAATTCTGGGCATGAGTCTGCCTGCCCAGCCCCTGCTCACATATGGTTTGGTTACTGGAGACAACCTGCTGTGACAGCTGCCCAAAGCCTGCACATTCCTCAGCCCTATGTGCCCACCTGCTTCCTGCTCAACTCTACCCAGCCCACCCCGGACCGGAAACCATCAGCCTCACAGCCTTCACTCAGCCCACCTGCGAGCCCTGTATCCCAAGCTGCTGCTAACTGATGTTTGACTCACTCAGTGCCTGACAATAACACAGAAGCTATCTGTTTGGCATTCACTTGCTCAGTATTTTATCACATATTGAGGTAGACCCGATGGCATAGATATGGAAGGCCTACTTTTTATCTTAATGGAAAGAAAATAAATAAACTTTTATGGTTATTTGGCTAACAATTTGGTTCATTTGGGCGGGTGAATGTCATCTATTGTCAAAATAGTATTAAAGTCTATAAGACTTCAGATCCTATTTTATTGGTCATATTGCTTCCTGGACCCCATTTATTGTATTTGGCATTTTCATAGAGGATAAATAATTTCTTGATGGATTTTCCTAATAAGCTATTTCTGTGGCAAAAAAGAGAAATAGATGTGAAATTTTGTTGAGTGCTTTTTCTGTATCTATGGAAGTAATTACTTAGTTTTTTATATTTTACATTTTAAATCTTTTATGTTTTAAAGTTTATAACTATGTTCATTTGCATTGATTTTTAAAATGTTAAACCAACCTTGCATTCCTTGCAAACCCAGATTGATATAATGTATTTTCCCTTTCATACATGATTGACTTTGATTTGTTACATTAAAAAATTTATTTATTTGGCTACACTGGATCTTAGTTGCAGCACATGAGATCTTTGTTGTATCATGCGGGATCTTTTGTTGAGACACATGGGTTCTCCAATTGTGGTGCACAAGTTCTGGAGCATCCTGGACTCAGTAGTTGCAGTTCATGAGCTTAGTTGCTCTGTGACATGTGGTCTCATAGTTTGTCAACCAGGAATCAGATCCTCATCCCCTGCTTTGCAAGGCAGATTCTTAGCCATTGGACCATCAGGGAAGTCCCTGATTTGCTAAAATTTTATTTAGAATTTTCGCATTCATATTAATGCAGAATATTGGTTTTTAGTTTTATTTTCTTGTAATATTCTTATCTGGTTTTGGAATTAGTGTAGCTGGCCTGATAGAATAGGTTAGGATATATTCCTCTGTGTTTAATTTTCTGGAGTTTCCTTTGTGGGAATGGTTTTAACCACCAATTGAATTTCTTCATGTGGGAGTGCCTTGACCAACTTTCATGATAGTGGGATTGTGTTCAAGATTTAAATTAAACAGTAAGCTAATGCAGAAGCCAGTCATCACATTGTGTAATTCTGAGCAAACTTCAGAGAATCTAAGTCTCTGAAACTACTCAGAATGCTGAGTTTTATACTGACTACATTGCTTTTATTTATTTTATTTCTATCAGGTTATCTCTTTCTTTTTAAATGAACTTTGGCAGCTTGTGAATTTTAAGGAATTTATCCATTTCAGTTATCAAATTTACTAATGGAAAGTTGTTCACAGTTTTCCCTTATCATTCTTTTTAATATATGTGGGATCTGTGATGATGTCACTTCTCTTATCTTTGAATACTGGCAATGTATGTCTTTTCTTTTAGTTGGATAATTAAAGAAAATGCTGTATTTTGTTATTTTAGTGGTTACTGTGGGTTTCTGGTATACTTGTCACGGTCTCCTTTCAAGTGATGATAGGCCACTGCATACATAATGTAAGAAGGCCACAGGAGTTTGCTGTTACTCCTCCCCTCCTGTGCTTTATTGATGTGTTACCATACGATTTCTAATGCTTACTACAAATCTCAAAATCTATAGTTTGTATTTTTATAGAAGCAACTATCTTTTAAAAGGGTTTAAACAATAAGAAGAAACCATATATTTTCATTCATGTAGATACAATTTCTCATTTATCCCTTTATCCTATTTTCATCTGATTTAATTGCCTACCTGCTTGCAGAGACACCCCGTAACATTTCCAATGTATGAGTCTACTTGTGAGCTTCCCTGGTGGCTCATATGGTAAAGAATCCACCTGCAATGTGGGAGACCTGGGTTCGAGGTCTACTTATAAGAAATTCTTTGAGCCTTTGTAAGTTTGAAATACATTGGATTCTGCTTTTTAAAATAAAAAAAAAATGAAAGGTTCCCCCCCAAACTGATGCAAACTATTTATTTCAAGTTAGTTATTTTATGCAGTAGCTTTCCCCCTCAACAGACCTGTGGTAACCACATCTTTTAAATCTGTAAATAATGTTATCAAAGTCATCTTAATCTTTGAAATCTCACAAAAATTTATATTTTACAATCCACCCTGAATATCAAGGCTGCAAGAATAGCACAAGACTTCCTATACCCAAATATTTTGCAGCTGTACCCAGAAAGAAAAAAAAGCAGGGGGGAACCACATATGCTTGGTTAAGGGCTAACCTTACCTGAGCAGCCAGAAATAAAATAAAATATCCAAATTATTAGCATTAATTTAATACAATTATAACTTCAATAGTCACTTTGTCATTGACAGTGGTTGCGTGAGCACAGGGGTGAGTGCCCCAAGGGCTGGTGTAGAAGCTGTTGCTTCAGACCAGTGTCTCCTCCTCTGTGCACTGCCAGCTCCCGCCTGAGCATTGCCCCGTATATACTGCGTGCATGTGTGTGTGTTTTAAAAATCTTTCCCACCACACAAAGTTCTTTCTATTAAGCAGATAACAGGGAAGAACAACAACAAAAGCTAAACAAGCCAATTGCTCGCTCTGTCTTTGGGATATGATCATTTCTCGGGTGCATGACGTATTCAACAATAACATAAGAAAAGGAAAAGAATGATTTCTTCTGTATAATCCCTAAACACACAAGCTGAGTTTACTGGGTCAGATTTCACTGCGGGCATTTATATGCCTAGTTGCAGGCATTGTCATCAGATGTCTCACTGCTACTTGTCTCCGTGTCTGAGTCCTCAAACTCTGCTCTGCAAATGCTCCTCCAAGGGGAGAATAGGCTGGAACTTCGACTCGGCAAGAAGCCATTCTTCCCAAAGCCGTTTCTTATCAGCTGCTCTGTCTTCATGCGGAACTCTCTGAGCTCATCCTTTGTGAGGGGCAGGAAATTCTCATCATTTTCAGGACACTCCTGCCATCTCATTGCTTTCAGTAACCTGTGCTCTGCTTCCAAAGAGTGAGAGAGGACCTCCCCTTCCTCTTCTACAGGGAGAGCGAGACCATTCTGATGACAGCCTTCCTCTCATTTTCCTTTGGTTCAGGTGTGCTGTTGTCCTCCAAATCTTTCAGCTTCTCACACTCTCTGCTCTCTGAGAAGTCCCCTTTCCGGTCATCCTTCAGAGTCTTCAGGAGCTCGCCCTTCCTGTCAATAGTTCGGCAGGCCAACTTGGTCAGATGAGAGGAGCTGATCACAGCTGGAGGAGTGGTGCTGGTGGGGCCCTCTTTGAGAGAGCTTAAAACTACACCACCAGCCAGTACTACTGTTTTGATAACAGATTGGTCTCTAAAAGTAGACTCTTGGCTAAAGGAAAGTCTTTGACTGTGTGGATCACAATAAACTGTGGAAAATTCTGAAAGAGATGGGAATACCAGACCACCTGACCTGCCTCTTGAGAAACCTGTATGCAGGTCAGAAAACAACAGTTAAAACTGGACATGAAACAACAGACTGGTTCCAAATAGGAAAAGGAGTACGTCAAGGCTGTATATTGTCACCCTGCTTATTTAACTTATATGCAGAGTACATCATGAGAAACGCTGGGCTGGAAGAAGCACAAGCTGGAATCAAGATTGCCAGGAGAAATATTAATAACCTCAGATATGCAGATGACACCACCCTTATGGCATAAAGCGAAGAACTAAAGAACCTCTTGATGAAAGTGAAAGAGGAGAGTGAAAAAGTTGGCTTAAAGCTCAACATTCAGAAAACTAAGATCATGGTATCTGGTCCCATTGCTTCATGGCAAATAGATGGGGAAACAGTGGAAACAGTGTCAGACTTTATTTTGGGGGGGCTCCAAAATCACTGCAGATGGTGATTGCAGCCATGAAATTAAAAGATGCATACTCCTTGGAAGGAAAGTTATGACCAACCTATGCAGCATATTCAAAAGCAGAGACATTACTTTGCAACAAAGGTCCCTCTAGTCAAAGCCATAGGTTTTCCAGTAGTCATGTATAGATGTGAGAGTTGGACTATAAAGAAAGCTAAGCGCCAAAGAATTGATGCTTTTGAACTGTTGTGTTGGAGAAGACTCTTGAGAGTCCCTTGGACTGCAAGGAGATCCAACCAGTCCATCCTAAAGGAGATCAGTCCTGGGTGTTCATTGGAAAGACTGATGTTGAAGCTGAAACTCCAATACTTTGGCCACCTGATGCGAAGAGCTGACTCATTTGAAAAGAAGCTGATGCTGGGAAAGATTGAGGGCAGAAGGAGAAGGGGACGACAGCGGATGAGATGGTTGGATGGCATCACCGACTCAATGGGCATGAGTTTGAGTGAACTCCGGGAGTTGGTGATGGACAGGGAGGCTTGGTGTGCTGTGGTTCCTGGGGTCTCAAAGAGTCGGACACGACTGAGCGACTGAACTGAACTGAACTGGCTAGAGGAAAGGGCTCCTGATTTGTGTTCCATTCTGTTAGCTTTCCATGCACTGGCCTTGGATAGAGGTGGTACAGGCTTAGAAACCAGGTTCTTATAGACACTTGGAACCATGGTTAACAATTTTTTTCCATTTGCATGATGAGATCCTGGTGAATGCATCAGAGAAGGCAGCAGCAGGATCTTCTTTGAAAACTTTTTTGATGACTAGCATTTTGGAGGGCTGCTTGGCACTAGGTGGGTTTTTCCACACTCTAGAAGGGGTCCCAGTAGGTCTGCATGGCTGATTCTGTTTGCCAGTTTCTGGATTCAAAGAAGGAAAGCCTTCCTCTTCAAATAGCAGCTCTTTCACCTTATCTTCTTTCTTCTCTCCCCTTATATCTGTAAGTGGCTTTTCCTAAAAGGCACATTCTTTCTTGAAGTGGAAGCTGCCATTCCAGGGGCGATGGTTTCCAGTGCCAACCCCACTATGCTGGCTTATACCATCATGACCTAGTGCAGAGCCACGCCAACTAGATAGGTCCCCTGTGATTCCAGCATATGCTCCCTTAGAGACACCAGGGTCCACAGAATCATGGTGGAACTGGGAGGGCTGGTGCCAAGAATCTCCTATTATCTGAAGAGGTCCATTGTTGAAAAAGCCATCAGAGGAATTATGTCTACAACAGCTTACTCCAAATCTACCATCTCCTTGGGATAGGTGCCCTTCATGTTTTTTGAAAGTTCCTGTAGGTGACTTAGCTGACTGTGATGCTGAGAAATTTAGCCAAGCAGGAACAAAGTTATGCGGCACCGTTTAAATCCAGTGTCTCTTTTCAACAAGGTGAGGCCTCCAACCTCATGGCCAGGATCCCAGAGTATAATCCCTGTGGTCCTGCTTCCTGAACTTCTTTGAGTTGCCAGCTGGATTTCCATGAGGTTCTGTTGTTAAGAGGGCACTTAATTAGGCTGGCCAGCAGAACGCCTTACGATGAAGCACAAAGAAGCCAGGCTCTGTGTGGATCAATCTCTCAGTCCCCTCAACTGCTCATCTTAAACTATCTAGTTCCTGACATGTTTCCCAAAGGGGAAGGAAAACGGGGAGAGAGAGGGGAACATAAAACGTATTTGTTCCATTTAAAAAATGGGAAAGGGGAAAGAGCTATATCAATGTTCAGCTCATTCAGCTTCCTTGAGTGATGGCGCTATGATGTTGCTTAAATAGACAATACATGGACATTTGCACAGTGAATGCAAATACTGTTCATAACAAGGTCACAGCTTAGAAAGACAGAATGACTTCTGTTTGGTCAAATAATGTCATTGAAGTGATAGATCAAAAATAACACATTGAAGAGCTATAAAAGATATTCTGAGTAGTCAACTCTACTAGCAAAACATCTGTCCAACATTACAAAGCCCTTAATTTACAAATCTCATTATTCTTACATGGCTGCTAAAAATAGTCTGCAGGTATGAGTTTATATTTGTCTTATCCTTCAAAATCTAAGGACATAAGAAATCTTGATATGACAGGAACTTAATATGATTTCCCTCCAAGAATAGCAGCTTTCAAGGCAAATTTCTTGGTATAAAGCTCCCAAATGTTTCTTCTATTTCTTTGGTCTTCACTATTTATAAATTCAAAGCAAAATTAAAACAAGTAGAAAGGCAGGGCTTAAGAACAGTCATGGATAAAGCTCCAAAGGGAGGTTTTCTTCTTATCAGTTTTCTGGGTTTCACTCGTTCCGCCTGTTCTGAAGACTGAATTGAGTTAATGGAGGGTAATAAGAATCTTCTGCTTCAATACAAAATTTGCTTTGGATCCATTTTCATCATTGTTCAATCATTTAAAAAGCCACAGGAATCTCTCACGGGCAGTGGAGGGGCTATGGCTAGGTACCAGTCGCGGTGCTTGAGGGCGTGTCCCCAGCTTCCTGATCCAGCAGAGGTGGAAAGCCCATAACCATAACCATCCCCCAAATAAAATTAAAGACATTTTTGACGGATGTTGAGTTCTAGATTAACAGATATTTTCCCCATTCAATACCTTCATGATATTATTTTACTGTGTTGCTATCTGCATAGCAGATAAATCTTTGGGTGATAAATTTGCTTTTATACTTACCTTTTCCCTCTGTACATATTGTTTTTAAGGTTTTATTCTTGTCACTAGTTTCAAGTAGTTTAATTTTGATGTGTCTTGGTTTGATTTTCTTCATGTTTCTTGTGCTTGGATTTCATTGCATCTCTAAGTATCTATGGATTTTCATCGTTTGAAAAAAAAAAGTCCACCATTTCTTCAAACATTTTTTTCTGTTCCCCCAGTCATGTTCTTTGTCAGGGCCTCCAATTAAATGTATGTTGGGTCTTTGGAAGTTGTCCCACAACTTATTGATACTTTCTGATTTCATTTTTTCACAGTTTGAGTTTGGATAGTTTCTATTGCTATGTCTTTAAAATCACTAATCTTTTCCTCTGCAATGTCTAATCTTTTGTTAATTTCATCTAGTTTATTTTTTCTCTCAGAAATTTTAGTTTTCCTGTCAAAAAACTTGAATTGAGTGCTTTTAAAATATATTTTTCAAGTCTCAACTTTGAAAACAGAAGGAAAATATTTGTATTAGCTATTTTAATGTTGTTTTCTGATAACTCTTTTACATGTGTTAATTCTGGACTGGTTCTGTTTGATTGACTTTTCTCCTCATTTCAGAGTGGGAGTGAGAGTACCCAGGGTGGTGGAGTCTGCAGGTCTGCCTGGGGAGAAACAGCTGCCTGATTTTGAGTAGGCATAAAACTTCAACCCCAGGAGCCCAGTGAGATGATTGGCTGCATCCAATCCAGGCTCTACATGGCCATCTCCTATTTTGCCCTTCCTGAATTATGAGGTGAAGATGCTCACCCAGGCAGCAAAGGACCCTGTGTTGTCTTCAGAAGGGCACCACACAGCCTCACCTGGGATATGTCAGGTTATGGTCACTGGAATGCAAATATCCACCTTTGCTCTTCTAAGATGTGCCCACAAACTCCACCCAGCTCAAATTCAGTCATTATAAATGGATAGGGGGCTAATTTTCTGTGACCTAATCCCAAGACCAAGGCACTATGTTTCCAAGTCTAACTTGGCTCAAATATCTTTGCCTACTAGGGTTATTTTCCTGCTGTTGTGGTGAAATTGCTATTTTCAGTAGCTGAGAGAAATTCAGACTTTATTTCACTTAGTAGGAAATCCACTGTGAGGTAGGTGATTACCAGAAGCTGGTATTTTTTTTTTTTTTCTGCTGTATAGATGGATCCCTGAAGAAATGATCATAAATAATAATATTTTAAAGAGATTAATCTGTGCCTACAGGATGCAATCAGTGGGGCAAATATCTATCAGATAGATCTATTGTCCATTTAAAATTTTATATATTTATAGCTTTGAGGCATAATACAAGTGGAGCAGGAACCTAGCCAGCAGCAAACAAACACAATTTCAAGAGGGAGATTTATTACTGCCTCTGGAAGTAAATCATAGCTGATATTCTGGGCTTAGTTTATTCTGAGCGTGTGATCTCACTCAATCAGATCACACTAAATATAGACCTGGAGAGGAGTCATGGCAGAACATCGATAGACCACAAGCTGCCACCTGGGTTTTTCATGTCTTTTTCAGAAAGCAGTGAATTCATCTCAGCATTCACTTTCTTTTAAGATAAAGCAGGAGGATCATCCCTTGCTGATTCCTGGAGGGAAACTCAAACTGCTATGAAAATATATTCACAGTTGTATTTGGATTTACAGAATTTTAGGACAAAATTTACTATCTTTTTGCAAACTGTCCCTCTGCTCCACCATACCCTGTAACATTCCATCTCTTATAGTGTTATTGCCATGATTATTCTGATGATGAGAAGCATTAATGATGACTCATTTTACTGATATTTCTCTACATGCCCAGAAGGGTTTGTGTAATCTATCTGGAAAGAAAGATCTTCTTAGAACTATAATGTTTATCAAAATATCAGAGAGATTTGGGTAATCTGGCTTAAACTTCCCTATCAGCTTCACTACCACCTTTTACCACAACATAAAATCTCCAGGATTTTATGGCAGGTTGTTTGGCAAACAAGTCCCCACAACGTCTCTCACAATCACTCCCTTCAGGGCTACTCACATGGTGGGTGCTCAATTCAACAAATACTTGAAAAAAAAAGGGGAAAGGAGGAGTGGTCAGAAAGCAGAATATACACATGTATGCTAACAGCTTACTCCCAGCCTAGGCTGTCTGTCCTGCACAAATGACCTGAATGACACCACGTGTATCTTTTCACTTTCAGAGCTTCCCTGATGGCTCAGCAGATAAAGACTCTGCCTGCTATGTAGGAGACACAGGAGATGCAGATTCAATCCCTGGGTTGGGAAGATCCCCTGGAGAAGGAAGTGGCAACCCACTCCAGCATTCCTGCCTGAAAAGTCCCATGAATGGAGGAGTCTGGATGGGCTACAGTCCAAAGGGCTACAAAGAGTCGGACATGACTAAAAAACTAAGCATACATATCTTTTCACCAACTTTCATGACCTACCAGCAAATGTGTTTCCAAGTGTGACAACCTGAGGCATTGTTCCTCTCGAGTTCTGCCTTCACTTCTCTTCATGGATACACATTTGCATGTGACTTTTTGGTTATTGGATCCTCTCATGGTGATAGATGACCTCAGAAGCTAAAATGTGAAAGCACAGATCTCACTTGGAGGGGCAGATGGTCACTATGTCTTTTACTATAACTATCATCCTTGACTTCTTGTCCCTGAACATGTTTTTCTTTCCCCACCTTTCGTCAGTTTAGTTCAGTTCAGTTCAGTTGCTCAGTTGTGTCCGACTCTTTGCGACCTCATGGACTAAAGCATGCCAGTCCTCCCTGTCCATCACCAACTCCCAGATTTTACTCAAACTCATGTCCATTGAGTTGGTGATGCCATCCAACCATCTCATCCTCTGTCGTCCCCTTCTCCTTCCGCCTTCAGTCTTTCTCAGCATCAGGGTCTTTTCAAATGAGTCAATTCTTCACATCAGGTGGCCAAAGTATTGGAGTTTCAGCTTCAGCATCTGTTCCTCCAATGAATATTCAGGATAGATTTCCTTTAGGATGGATTGGTTGGATCTTCTTTCAGTCCAAGAGACTCTCAAGAGTGTTTTCCAACACCACAGTTTAAAAGCATCAATTCTTCAGTGCTCAGCTTTCTTTATAGTCCAACTCTCACATCCATATATGATCACTGGAAAAACCATAGCCTTGACTAGACAGACCTTTGTTGGCAAAGTAATGTCTCTGCTTTTAAATATGTTGTCTAGGTTTGTCATAACTTTTCTTCCAAGGAGCACGTGTCTTTAAATTTTATGGCTGCAGTCACCATCTGCAGTGATTTTGGAGCCCCCAAAATAGTCTGCCACTATTTCCATTGCTTCCTCATCTACCATGAAGTGATGGGACCAGATGACATGATCTTAGTTTTCTGAATGTTGAGTTTTAAGCCAACTTTTTCACTCTCCTCTTTCACTTTCATCAAGAGGCTCTTTAGTTCTTCTTTGCTTTCTACCATAAAGTGTGGTGTCATCTGCATATCTGAGGTTATTGATATTTCTCCCTGCAATCTTGATTCCAGCTTGTGCTTCATCCAGTCCAGGGTTTCTCATGATGTACTCTGCATATAAGTTAAATAAGTAGGGTGACAGTACACAGCCATGATGTATTCCTTTCTCGATTTGGAACCAGTCTGTTGTTCCATGTCCAGTTCTAACTGTTGCCTCTTGACCTGCATACAGATTTCTCAGGAGGCAGGTCAGGTGGTCTGGTATTTCCATCTCTTGAAGACTTTTCCACAGTTTGTTGTGATCTATACCATCAAAGGCTTTGGTGTAGTCAATAAAGCTGAAGTAGATGATTTTCTGGAACTCTCTTGCTTTTTTGACGATCTAAAGGATGTTGGCAATTTGATCTCTGGTTCCTCTGTCTTTTCTAAAACCAGCTTGAACATCTGGAAGTTCTTGATTCAGGTACTGTTGAAGCCTGACTTGGAGAATTTTGAGCATAACTTTACTAGAATGTGAGATGAGTGCAATTATGTGATAGTTTGAGCATTCTTTGGCATTGCCTATCTTTGAGATTGGAATGAAAACTGAACTTTTCTAGTCCTGTGGCCACTGCTGAGTTTTCCAAGTTTTTTGGCATATCGATGGCAGCACTTTCACAGCATCATCTTTTAGGATTTGAGATAGCTCAACTGGAATTCCATCACCTCTTCTAGCTTGATTGTAGTGATACTTCCTAAGGCTCACTTGACTTCGCATTCCAGGATGAGTGATCACACCATCATGATTATCTGGGTCATGAAGTTCTTTTTTGTATAGTTCTTCTGTGTATTCTTGCCACCTCTTCTTAATATCTTCTTCTGTTAGGTCCATATCATTTCTGTCCTTTATTGTGCCCATCTTTGCATGAAATGTTTCCTTGGTATCTAATTTTCATGAAGAGATCTCTGCTGCTGCTGCTGCTAAGTCGCTTCAGTCGTGTCCGACTGTGCAATCCTATAGAAGGCAGCCCACCAGGCTCTGCTGTCCCTGGGATTCTCCAGGCAAGAACACTGGAGTGGGCTGCCATTTCCTTCTGCAATGCATGAAAGTGAAAAGTGAAAGTGAAATCACTGAGTCATGTCTAACTTTCAGTGACCCCATGGACTGCAGCCCACCAGGCTCCTCCATCTATTGGATTTTCCAGGCAAGAGTACTGGAGTGGGGTGCCATTGCCTTCTCCAGAAGTGATCTCTAGTCTTTCCTATTCTACTGCTTTCCTCTATTTCTTTCTTTGATCACTGAGGAAGCCTTTCTTATCTCTCCTTGCTATTCTTTGGAACTCTGCATTCAAATGGGTATATCTTTCCTTTTCTCCTTTGCCTTTTGCTTCTCTTCTTTTCACAGCTATTTTTAAGGCCTCTTCAGACAACCATTTTGCCTTTTTGCATTTCTCTTTCTTGGGGATGGTCTTGATCACTGCCTCCTATACAATGTCATGAACCTCTGTCCATAGTTCTTCAGGGACTCTATCAGATCTAGTCCCTTAAATCTATTTCTCACTTCCATTGTATAATTGTAAGGGATTTGATTTAGATCATACCTGAATGGTCTAGTGGTTTTCCCTACTTTCTTCAATTTATGTCTGAATTTGGCAATAAGGAGTTCATGATCTGAGCCATATTCAAAAACAAGCTCCCAGTCTTGTTTTTGCTGACTGTATAGAGCTTCTCCATCTTTGGCTGCCAAGAATATA
Organism: Ovis canadensis; assembly: GCF_042477335.2. Classification (NCBI taxonomy): domain Eukaryota; kingdom Metazoa; phylum Chordata; class Mammalia; order Artiodactyla; family Bovidae; genus Ovis; species Ovis canadensis. Next base: position 23,491,659 of record NC_091246.1, read on the forward strand.
ATCAATCCGATTTTGGTGTTGACCATCTGGTGATGTCCATGTGTAGAGTATTCCCTTGTGTTGCTGGAAGAAGGTGTTTGCTATGACCAGTGTGCCTACCTTTCATCAGATCCCAGTAATTGCCTTGGTATAATATAAGGAGAAAAAAGTGTATTTATATAATAGGGACTGATCTCATGTAGTCGTAGGAGCTGGGTATGGCCCTAGTCTTTATGTCTGTTGCTAGATCTTAGAGTTCACAGGGAATGCAGCCAGGAGGAAATGTAGATACAACATGAGAGAAGAAAAACAGAAGCTGGAGCCCACAAGAGCAGACTAAAACACAAGTCCATTCTTGTTACCTCTGACTTTGGTGATACACATATTGTACAGAAATCAGGACCTTTTATCAATGAACTAACCATAGACAGCTAGCCCAGAGGTCAGAGAAACTGAAGGGGGATTTAGGGAAAGGTGAGTCAGTCTCAGGCCAATGAGGTAAGTCAATAGGGGAGGGATGTCAGTGAGCTACAGATGGTTGGCTTTCCTCTTCTGTCCCCAAGATACTGCAGAAGAGCCTCTCTGTGCCCTCCCCTGACTAGAATAGGGAGCCCTGGGAAATGCAGGCCCGCCTAGACAGTGACATAGCCCCCATACCTAGCCCCCAAGCAGATTATATCATACAGATCAAAATAAAATAAGCCCACCAAAATAAACGTGTTACTAACTGTACTAGAAGCGACTTTACTTTCACTTTTCACTTTCATGCATTGGAGAAGGAAATGGCAACCCACTCCAGTGTTCTTGCCTGGAGAATCCCAGGGATGGCAGAGCCTGGGGGGCTGCCGTTTACGGGGTCACACAGAGTTGGACACAACTGAAGCGACTTAGCAGCAGCAGCAACAATCGTACTCATAGCTCAGTCGGTAAAGGATCTGCCTGCAATGCAGGAGACCCGGACTCATTTCCTGGGTCTGGAATATCCTCTGGAGAAGGAAATGGCAACTCACACCAGTATTCTCACATGGACAGAGGAGCCTGGCAGGCTACAGTCCACGGGATCACAAGAGTTGGACATGACTTAGTGACTAAACCACCACCCGCAGTACTAAAGAATTTTTGATCTTAGGATTCTTTTACATTCTTAAAAATTATCAAGAATCCCACAGATCTTTTGTTTATATAGATTATAGCTATTGATACTTGTTATTTTAGAAATTAAAACAAAGAAATGGAAAAATATTAATTTATTTAGAAATAAGAATACTAAACCATTACATGTTAATACGAGTAACATCTTTTAATAGAATTAACTATATTTTCCAAAATTGAAAAATATTAGTGAGAGGAGAGATACTCTATATTTTTCAAATATCTTTAATGACTTTGTTGTTACTGTTTAGTTGCTAAGTTGTATCTGACTCTTTGTAACCTCATGGAAAGCAGCACCCCAGGTTCCTCTGTCCTCCACCATCTTCTAGAGTTTGCTAAACTCATGTTTGTGTAGTCAGTGGTGCAATCTAACCATCTCATCCTCTGCTGCTCCCTTTTACTTCTTTTTCAATTTAATTTTAATTTTTTACCTTCTATCTTTCCCAGCATCAGGGTCTTTTCCAATGAGTCAGCTCTTTGCATCAGGTGGCCAAAATATTGGAGCTTCAGCTTCAGAATCAGTCCTTTCAATGAATACCCAGGACTGATTTCCTTTGGGATTGACTGATTCGATCTCCTTGCAATCCAAAGGACTCTCAAGAGTCTTCTCCAACATCACAGTTCAAAGCATCAGTTATTTGGCACTCAGCCTTCTTTACGGTCCAACCCTCACATCTGTACATCACTACTGGAAAAGTCATAGCTTTGACTAGACAGACCTTTGTCAGCAGAGTAATGTCTCTGCTTTTTAATATGCTGTCTAGGTTGGTCATAGCTTTTCTTCCAAGGAGCAAGTGCCTTTTAATTTCATGGCTGCAGTCACCATCTGCAGTGATTTTGGAGCCCAAGAAAATAAAATGTCACTGTCTCCAATTTTTCTCCTTCTATTTGCCATGAAGTGATGGGACTGAATGCCATGATCTTAGTTTTTTTTTTTTTTTTTTTAACACTGAGTTTCAAGCCAGCTTTTTCACTCTCCTCTTTCACCCTCATCATTAAAGAGGTTCTTTAGTTCCTCTTTACTTTCTGCCATTAGAGTGTTATCATCTGCATCTCTGAGGTTGTTGATATTTCTCCTGGCAATCTTGCTTCCACCTTGTGATTCATACAACCCAGTATTTTGCATGACGTACTCTGCATATAAATTAAATAAGCAGGGTGGCAATATACAGCCTTGTCGTACTCCTTTCCCAATTTTGAACCAGCCCATTGTTCCATGTCTGGATCTAACTGTTGCTTCTTGACCCACATACAGGTTTCTCAGGAGAGGGTAGATTTGTCTGGTACTCCCGTCTCTTTAAGAATTTTCCACAGTTTTTGTGATCCACTCAGTCAAAGGCTTTAACATAGTCAATGGAACAGAAGTAGATGTTTTTCTGGAACTCCCTTGCTTCCTCCGTGATCCAGTGAATGTTGACAATGTGATTTCTGGTGCCTCTGCCTCTTTGATAACCAGCCTGTACATCTGGAAATTCTTGATTTACTTACTTTACTGCTGATGCCTAGCGTGAAGAATTTTGAACATAATCTTGCTAGCATGTGAAATGAGCACAATTGTATGGTAGTTTGAACATTCTTTGGTATTGCTCTTTCTTAGGATTGGAACAAAAACGGACATTTTCCAGTCCTGTGGCCACTGCTGAGTTTTCCAAGTTTATTGACATATTGAGTGAAACACTTGAACAGCATCATCTTTTAGGATTTTAAATAGCTCAGCTGGAATTTCATCACCTCCACTAGCTTTGTGAGTAGTAATGCTTTCTGCAGCCCTCTTGACTTCACACTCCAGAAAGTCTGGCTCTAGGTGAGTGACCACACCATCGTGGTTATGTGGTTATTAACCCTTTTTTGTATCATTCTGGGTATTCTTGCCACCTGTTTTAATCTCTTCTGCTTCTGTTAGGTCCTTACTGTTTCCGTCCTTTGTAGTGCCCATCCTTGTATCCTTCCCTTTCTCCTTTGCCTTTGCTTCTTTTCTTTCCTCAACTATTTGTAAAGCTTCCTCAGACAAACACTGTGCCTTCTTGAATTTCTTTTTATTTAGGATGGTTTTGGTCACTGCCTCTGGTACAGTGTTACAAACCTCTTTCCATAGTTCTTCAGGCACTCTGTCTAACAGATCTAATCCCTTGAGTCTATTCATTACCTCCACTGTGTAATCATAAGGGATTTGATTTAGGTCATACCAGAATGGCCTAGTGGTTTTCCTTACTTTCTTCAATTTAAGACTGAATTTTTCAATAAGGAACTCATGACCTGAGCTACAGTCAGATCCAGGTCTGGTTTTTACTGATTGTATAGAGCTTCTCTATCTTTGGCAGCAAAGAACAGAATCAATCTGGTTTCAGTATCGACCAACTGGTGATATCCATTTGTAGAGTCATCTCTTTGGTCATTGGAAAAATGTGTTTGCTATGACCAGCATGTTCTCTTGACAAAATTCTGATAGCCTTTGCCCTGCTTCATTTTGTACTCCAAGGCCAAACTTGGCTGTTATTCCTGACATCTCTTGACTTCCTACTTTTGCATTCCAGTCTACTATGGTGAAAATGACATCTTTTTTGGTATTAGTTATAGAAGGTGTTGTAGGTCTTCACAGAACCATTCAACTTAAGCTTCTTCAGCATCAGTGGTTAGAATATAAAGTTGAATAACTGTAATGTTGAATGGCTTGCCTTGAAAATGAACTGAGATCATTCTGTCATTTTTGAGATTGCACCCAAGTACTGCATTTCAGACTCTTTTGTTTACTATGAGGGCTGCTCCATTTTTTCTAAGAGATTCTTGCCCATAGTAGTAGATATAATGTTCATCTGAATTAAATTCACCCATTCCCGTCCATTTTAGTTCATTAATTCCTAATATGTTGATGTTGACTCTTGCTATCTCCTGCCTGACCATGTCCAGTTTGCCTTGATTCGTGGACTGGTTCCTATGCACTATTGTTCTTTACATCATCGGACTTTACTTTCACCACCAGATACATCCACAACTGAGCATCATTTCTGCTTTGGCCCAGCCACTTCATTCTTTCTTGCTGTGTGATTAGTTGCTCAGTTGTGTCCAACTCTTTGCGACCCCATGGACTGTAGCCCACCAGGCTTCTCTGTCCGTGGGATATTCCAGGCAAGAATACTGGAGTGGGTTGCCATCTCTCCTCCAGGGGATCTTCCCAACCCAAGGATAGAGTCTAGGTTTCCCGCATTGCAGGTGGATTCTTTACCATCTGAGTCACCAGTGAAGCTATTAGTAATTGCCCTCTGTTCTTCCCCAGTAATATTTTGGAATCCTTCTGACCTGATGGGCTCATCTTCTGGTGTCATATCTTTTTGCCTTTTCATACTGTCGATAAGGTTCTCCAGGCATGAATTCTGGAGTGGGTTGCCATTTTCTCCTTCAGCAGACTGTTTTGTCAGAACTCTCCACTATGACCTGCCCATCTTGGGTGGCCCTGCATGGCATGGCTCACGGCTCACTGAGTTATGCAAGCCCCTTTGCCACAACAAGGCTGTCATCCATGAAGGGGGTTTTAAACCTCTTCCTTAGATTCTTATATCATATCAAACAGTTGTATCATTCTGAATTTAGTCTGCTGAGATTCCACTCATCATGTAACCCCCTGGCAAATTCCACCACTTAGAAGGGAATGAGAGTGAAAGACAAATAGCTTCTTAGTGTTATCATGAAAATAGCTTTGACTTCACGAACCCCTTCATAGGATCCGAGTGTCTCCCCAAGGATGGCTAGACCACACTTATCCACAAGGGAAGCACTGGGGCAATTATCTAATCATTGAAACCTAAGTAACCTGCTCATGGCTCAATTATTTGGGCAATTTAGATATTTCTCCTTATAGTTCCAAAAATTCATGACACAATATTCTACATCATTTTACCCATGCAGATTCTAGTAGTAAGAGGTAATAGAGTTGGAAAGACAGAAAGAGCTAGAGAAAGAACACAGACAAGAAGAAAGAGGAAGGAAGAGAGTACACCTGGAGTTTGCCTCACAGACCTTCACCATCAATTTGCTGAGAAAGAAGCAGGTCCAGAGTTCCTTGTGTGTTCCCAGAAGAGGCCAGCCTTCCACGCAGTCTCACTGGGTTCAGGGACCAGTTTCAACGTATTCCCTGAAGCTGTTGCAGAGTGGTCAAAGAAGTCCAGAGTAGCAACTTCACTGTGGATATTTACCCACTTTTAAATGCCCCTGGCCCATCCTGCCTAGGGGACTGAAAAATCAAATTGCTGCACTGTTGTCTATCAATGATATTTTCATGTGCCTCAAAATCTTATTTTCCAGTGCTAGTTTTAAAAAGTTGATTGTAAAATAGAACCGTTCTCTCAGAAAATATGAATATATTTATCAAGACACTAACTATGGCTTAAAATGATCGTGTAAACTTTTATAATATCCTTTTTATAAATTAAAGCCTTTATTTGGAATAAGAACTCTCTAAAAGATCAACATTTTCTTTTCACCAAGCCCTGGTTCCCAGCCCAATTTTCAGAAATATTTTGGAAAAGCACCAGCTTGTGATACCAACCATCCAGCTAGTATCTAGACATAGCTACATTCTTATGGTCGTTACCCTCTCGTTGACTCTTTATGGAATGAAGATAATGTCATGGTCAGATTTCTCCTTAAAATAAACTTAACTGCAACATGATTTTCTTTAGAATTGAAGTTATAAACACTTTCTATATTAAGTCTTTTCTGATTCTAAAACTGTTGCAGATTTATCAAATTTGATGACAGGATTTTTAAAAATCACCTGTAAACCTACAACCATCAGATAGATGGTTTTAATAGATGTCCTACTAGTCATCTTTCTAAGCCTACATATGGGCTATATGTATACAGCACATACATTGTAGTGTAAGTGCCTGACATTAAGCTTTTGACTGCATGAGCGTCTGCTTCAAAGATCTTAAAGCTGTGTGACAGTTACTAGCAAAACAACCAGATAAGGAAGCAAACCACCCCCATGGAGCTTATCCAAAGAAATAGAATTGATAGGATGTATGTGTGTGTGTGTTTATAGGCATGTATCATAGGGACTTGGCCCAAGTGGCTATGGAGAAGTTCCATGGTGTCTTGCTTTTAATCTAGAGACCAAGGAGAGCCAGTATGTAAATTGTAGTCCAAGTCCAAAGGCCTGAGGGCAGGAGAGCAGATGGTATTAAGTCTTATCCTGAGGGTGGAAGACCATGTCCCAGTTCAAGCAGTCAGGCAGAGAGAGAGAGAGAGACAGAGAGACAGAGAGAGAGAGAGACAGAGAGAGAGACAGAGATTCCTCCCTTTCTCTGCCTTTTTATTCTCTCCATGCCCTCAGTGGATTCAAAGATGCCCACCCATACTGAGGAGGGCAATCTGCTTTCGTACTCTACAGATTTAAATGCTCATTCATCTGGAAATATCCTCATAGGCACCTCCAGAAATGATGTGTAGCCAAGTGCCTGGGCACTTGTGGTCCAGTCAAGTGGACACATATTTAGCCATCACATCCAACAGTGAGACAGACCACAAGGCCAGGGACCCAGCGCTTGTCCCAGCCTGCTGCTCCTGCAGATCTCTTGTCCTGGTCTAGAGCTGGTGTCACAGGCGGCTGAGCTGCAGGTGGAGGGAGGGAGGAACGCTATGCAAAATGTAGCCTGGAGTGGAGAGTCCTGGCTGGAATGGCCTTGGAGTTCTCTGTACCCTCAGGATCAAATCCAGATTCTTTTAGGAATTACCTGACTCCCCAGCTCCTTGGCAAATCCATCTGCCTGCTGGACACTATGTTCTCTTTCAGCTCTGGTGTGCTGCAGACTTGTCTCCTTGGAACTGCTTCTTCTCCCCTTGCATCAGCTAACCCCCTTGCATCCCCCAGGATTCTGCTTCACTGTGCTCTTTCCCTGGGAGCTTTTCTCTATCAGCTCCAGATCTGGGGCGGGTGTCCCTCAGGTGTGCTGTGTGGCACCCTGACAGGGTCTATTGTCTCGGTCCTGCCCCAATCAGCTTTGTGACTTTCAGTTCAGTTCAGTTTAGTCGCTCAGTCATGTCCAGCTCTTTGCGACCCCATGGACTGAAGCACGCCAAGCCTCCCTGTCCATCACCAACTCCCGGAGTTTACCCAAACTCATGGCCATCGAGTAGGTGATGCCATCCAGCCATCTCATCCTTTGTTGTCCCCTTCTCCTCCCACCTTCAATCTTTCCCAGCATCAGTGTCTTTTCAAATGAGTCAGCTCTTTGCACCAGGTGGCCAAAGTATTGGAATTTCAGCTTCAACATCAGTCCTTCCAATGAATATCAGGACTAATTTCCTTTAGAATGGACTGGTTTGATCTCCTTGGAGTCCAAGGGACACTCAAGAGTCTTCTCCAATGCCACAGTTCAAAAGCATCAGTTCTCTGGGAAGGAGAGAGACCACCATAGACCTGCCACTGAAAAATTGAAACAGAATTTTGTTTGAATTCATTGTTTCATTTTGGCTCCAATCACATAATAAATTTAGTCCAAGTTGAAGACTGAAGCAGGGAAAGAGAACTAGGTGCTTCTAACCACATCAGTTGAGCCTTTGCAACTTCTGAAACAGCAAACTTTTCCTGGGACACAGCCTGAGAGAGAGGGTGAGGTGATAGCTGATACTGAAGTTTGCCCCTAATTTCTGTGAAAAAATTCTGGGCACATGCTGCTGGTTCTGCTATAACACCCTATATGTATTCTCCTAAAAACCTTGCTTTTTTCAAAATCACAGAGGGATCATAGGAAAACTTGGTTGAGGGCAGACAACTCCAAACCCATCAGTTCAGTTCAGTTCAGTTCAGTCGCTCAGTCGTGTCCGACTCTTCGCGACCCCATGAATCACAGTAATATAACGATGTAAATAAGCACTAACAAAATCAATACTTTACACATCTGCTGCTGCTGCTGCTAAGTCGCTTCAGTCGTGTCCGACTCTGTGTGATCCCATTTACAGCAACCCACCAGGCTCCCCTGTCCCTGGGATTCTCTGAGCAAGAACACTGGAGTGGGTTGCCATTTCCTTTTCCAATGCATGAAAGTGAAAAGAGAAAGTGAAGTCGTTCAGTCGTGTCCAACTCTTAGCGACCCCATGGACTGCAGCCTACCAGGCTCCTCCATCCATGGGATTCTCCAGGTAAGAGTACTGGAGGTAACTTAGACTCCCCAGGCAGACAAATCAGTGGGATTGGAGGCTGCCTCAGCGAGTATCAGAATTGCCCAAAACCAGGAGAGGGAAATGAGGGAAATGCTGTCTTGCTGGCATTCAGATAAGGTGGTGTAAGGAGGCACAGAAAGAAGGGGGCAACCTGCTCGATAGGAGCCCTGGGGGTCTGCACTGGGGGCGTTCCTTTCTAGGGAGGGAGCCCTGGGCAGAAGCACTGGCTTTCCTTTTTTTTTTTTTTTAACTTTTTATTGTGAAAAGTTTTAGACTTATACAAAAGTAGAGGGAACTGTATAGTAAGCTTACATGTAGTTACCACTCAGCTTTAACAGTTACCAACTCATGACCAGTCTTATTTGACCTACTAACTACCTCTCTCCCTATGCCTGTCCCAAATTGTGAACTATGTTTAAAGCAAATTTCAGATGTCACATAACAGCTTTTGTAAATATTTCAGTGAGTATTTTTTGAAAATAAGTAACCTTTTAAAAATAAACCATTTACTTAATATCTTTATTATACTAGGTGATTATGTTTCCTTAATATCATAATTTAAATGTTTATATTTTCCTGATTATGTTGTTCATATTTTTGGTACCATATCTAAGAATTCAGTGTCAAATCCAAGGTCATGAATATTTAAACTTATGTGTTCTTCTGAGTTTTTTTTATCTTTATTGGATGGTCAAATTGTAGCTTTCCATTGTCCAAGTTAAGACAGTTTAGACTGTTTTGCAGTAACAAACCCTGAAACCTCAGTAACTTACAATAAAAATTACGTATTCTTGCCACACGTACAATGTGAATTGGACAATCCTCCTATACCTTGCAGCTACATAAAGTAAGCAAAGCCCATGAGAGATATTTTAAAAATCAGCCCAGGAAGTACCCAATTTTCACCCAACTTCCATTAGCCAGATCTGTTACCTGTCTCAACCTAATTGTAGTGGAGACTGAGAAAGTAACCTTCCTGTCTGCTCAGGAACAGAACTGTCTTCTGCAGCGTGCTTTCCTCTATTTGCTGTGTTGACTCAGTTACTGGCTTTGTGTATTGAGCAAAATAAGAATTATGAAAACTGAATATTTTGAATTAAGACATTATCAGAAAATATTTTATAATTTCATTAGAGATTTTACATCTTGCTTTCTGTATCCTTGAAAATTATAAGATTATTGATTCTTTTGAGCTGTGGTGTTGGAGAAGACTCTTGAGAGTTCTTTGGACTGTAAGGAGATCAAACCAGTCAATCCTAAAGGAAACCAATTCTGAATATTCATTAGAAGGACTGATGCTGAAGCTGAAGTTCCAATGCTTTGGCCACCTGATGATATGAAGAGCCAACTCATTAGAAAAGGCCCTGATGCTAGGAAAGATTGAAAGCAGGAGGAGAAGGGGACGACAGAGGATGAGATGGTTGGATGGCATCACTGACTCAATGGACGTGAGTTGGAGCAGGTTCCAGGAGATGGTGAAGGACAGGGAAACCTGGTGTGCTGCAGTCCATAGGGTTGCAAAGAGTCGGACATGACTGAGTGACTGAACAATGCAACAATAATATATACATATATGAATATATAATATATGTATATAACACACAATATATATATAGTCTCTGAAAAGAAAGAGTTGGGGGGAGAGTAAAGAAAATGTTTGAAGAAATAATGACTGAAAAATTTCCAAACTTGAAACTGTAAATCCACACAAAGGGGGCTTAATGAGTCCTTCACAAGAAACATGAAGGTTAATCAAATGTGCCCAACTACCCATGGATGCTCTTTTCTTTTAAATTATTTCTTTCTTTTGTTTCATTTTGAATAGTTTCTATTGCTACATAGTCAAGTTTCTTTTCCAAGACCTAATTTCCACTAATCTATTCCAGTATATTTTTCATCACAGAATCCTAGCTTTCATTTAGAAAGTTCGATTTGGTTCTTTAAAAATATTTTTGCATCTTTAGTTAACTTCTTGAACATCTGAAATACATTACAACAATTACTTAATATTCTTGTCTGCTAATTCTGACACCGATGTCAATTTCTCTTGGTTGATTTTTTAACCTTAATTACAGGGCGTATTTTCTTGTTTTCATACATGTCGGTATCTTTGATTGCAAGTCAGACATTGTAAATTTCCTGGTGAATCCAGGAAGGTTTCTTGAAGCAATATTTGAGCTGAATATTGCAGGATGTGAATGGATTAAAAAGATAAATAAAAGTGAAAGCATTTAAAGAAGAAGAATCAGTATGTGCAAAGGACCTGAGTATATGTCTTGGCATTTCTGAGAAAATAAAAGAATGATAATGTTATTGGGAGCAAATTAAAAAAAAAAACTAATTTAAAGTCTTTGGGGATGAAGGCATGGGCAGATCATGCCTTGCTTTCTTCAGGGGTCTTAGGCATTTAAAATTTTTTCAGCTTCATGGAGGTAAAATTGAATATTTAAACTACATTGAAGTGATGTTGATATTCATAAACACTGTGAAAGAGTGTCCTCCATCTACTTAATTAACACATATATCTCTTATATTTATTTGTGTCTATGTGCATGTGTGTATGTGTGTGTGTGTGATAGAGAACATGTAAGTTCTACTTTCAGCAAATTTCAATTACACAATACAGTATTGTTAACTGTACTCATTATGTTCTACATTTTAGCTATTCGGAATGTAGACATGCTAGAATTGAAAGTTTGTACCCTTTCTTTAAGCTCTCTGCTGCCAAGCTCCTCCAGGCCTCAGCCTCTGACAACCACTTTGCTACTCCTGATTGCTAGAAGTTTGACTTTGTTTTCCTTGCTGCTGCTGCTGCTGCTAAGTCGCTTCAGTCATGTCCGACTCTGCGTGACCCCATAGATGGCAGCCTACCAGGCTCCCCCATCCCTGGGATTCTCCAGGCAAGAACACTGGAGTGGGTTGCCATTTCCTTCTCCAATGCATGAAAGTGAAAAGTGAAAGTAAAGTCGCTCAGTCGTGTCCGACTTTTACTGACCCCATGGACTGCAGCCCACCAGGCTCCTCCATCCAGATTCCTCATATATGTGATACCATGCAGTCTTTGTTTTTGTCTGGGTTATGTCACTTAGCATAAAGCCCTTAAGGTCCACCCATATTGTTGCAAATAGCTGCATTTTTCTTTCTTATGATTGAATAAAAAATATATATACACACACACACAATACACGTATACACACCATCTCACCACCCCCACACATCTTTTATCCATTCATCTGTTGATGGACATTTAGCTTGTTTCTGTATCTTGGCCATTGTGAACAGTGCTGCTGTGAGCATGGGCAGGTAGATACCTCTTTGAGATACTGACTTCATTTCTTTTGGATATGTACCCAGAAGTAGGGTTGCTTAGATCATATGGTAGTCTTACTTTAAATTTTTTTAGGAACCTCCATACTGTTTTCCGCAGTGCCTGCACTAATTAACTTTGCTATCAATAGTCCACAAATGTTCCCTTTTCTCCACATCCTTGCCAATATGTGGTATCTCCTGTCTTTCTGATGACAGCTGTTCTAACAGGTATGAGGTAATATATTATTTGTGATTTTGATTTGCATTTCCCTGATGATGCTGAGCACATTTTCATGTACCTGTTGGCCATTTATATGTCTTCCTTGAAAAAAAATCCAGGTCCTCTGCCCATTTTTCAATCAGATTTTTTTTTTGCTATGAATCACGTGAGTGTTTTATTAATATATATTTGCATATTAACCCTTCATCAGATATATGATTTGTAAATATTTTGTCCTATTTTCTTTTTGTAAATATTTATTTATTTGGCTGCATTGGGTCTCAGTTGCAGCTTGTTGGATCTTCATTGCAGCATGCGGGATCTTTCACTGTGGCATGTGGGCTGAATTGCCCCTTATTATGCCTCTCACTTAGTTCCCCAGCCAGGGATTGAACCTGAGCCCCCTGCATTGTAAGGCAGATCCTTAAACCCTGGACCACCAGGTAAGTCCCTTTGTCCATTCTTTAGGTTGCCTTTTTATTAATGGTCTTCCTTTGCTGTGGAAGCTTTTTAGTTTGATGGATCCCCTCGTTTATTTTTGCTTTTATCACCTTTTCTTTTGGTGTCAAATCCAAAAAAACATTGTCAAGCCAATGTCAAGGAGATTATCTCCTATGTTTTCTCCTAGGAGCTTAATGGTTTCAGACTTTATTTCAGTAATCCATTCTGAGTTGGTTTTTGTGCATGGTTTAAGATAGTAATCTTGTTTCATTCTTTTGTGATTGTCCAGTTTATTGAAGAGACTGTCCTTTTCCTTTCCCCATGGTATATTCTTGCTCCTTGTCAGAAATTAATTCACCATTTATGCATGGGTTAATTTCTAGGGTTTCTAATCTGTTATGTTGATCTGTGTGTCTGTTTTTATGCCAGTACCACACTGTTTTGATTATTATAGCTGTATAATGGATGCTTATAAAGAAAATCAGGAAGCATGATGTTTCCAGTTTTGTCCTTCTTTCTCAAGATTGCTTTGGCTATTCAGGGTATTTCGTGGTTCCATACAATTTTTAGGCATTTTGGTCCTCATCCTGTGAGGGGTTATAATTTTGTAAGGGTTTTAAACAAGTTCAGAATTTTTAGAAAAATCACTCTAACTTCAGGATGGATAATACCTTGAGTGGGGCTTCTGGCGGAAGAGGTTGGATATGTTAGGAAACTAGGGTACATTTCCAAGTGAGAGACAAACTTGGTTTGTACCAGGCTGGAAGTGGGATGGAAAGAGGTGGGTTGACCTGAGATGACAAATGTAGTGTGATTCTTGAATCCCTCTTGTCTGCATTTCATCAAATAAGTCACCAATTCATATAAACCTCTTCTAAGGGAAATATTCTCACAGAGTGAGTACATTTCTTATTAAAATGCTCATAAATATATATATTAAAAAATTTTGAACATTTTGCACAGTACCCCACAAAGGGAAACTATTAACTTGTTTCTGGAAAGGATTCTAGCAACTCTCTTCTGATATTTGCCCAAGATTTCCCCTGGAACACTCAGTAATGAAAAACCTCATTCCAAAGGCCTGGTTCAATAGCTTTCAAACATTAGACGCATCAGAAATCACCTGATGAGCTTGTTCAAACACAAATTTCTCGGTCAAACCCCCAGAGTTTCTAATTCAGTAAGCATGAGTTGGGGCCCTAGATTTTTCTCCTGTATCAAATTCCCAGACAATGCCAATGTTCCAGGTCTGGGAACTAGTGTGAGAACCACTAGATAATTAGAGGTGAGGTAGTCAAGAGGTGAACTTCTGGAATTAGACACAAAACTCTGTCCTTTCTAGTGATATGACTTGGGCAAAATCACCTGTGGGTGCTTTTGTTTCCCTATCTGAGCCTTAATGAAGGTTAGAATGAGGGATGTTCATTTTTTTTTTCATTTTAATGGTGTGAAATGCCTTTTATTTTTAAATTAAAGTACAGCTGATTTACAATGTTGCGCCAATCTCTGCTGTACAGCAAAGTGACTCAGTTATACTCATATATATATTCTTTTAAAATATTCTTTTCCATTATGGTTTATTGCAGGATATAGAATATGGTTCCCTATGCTATACATTAGGACCTTACTTATCCATTCTAAATGTAATAGGTGGCATCTACTAACCCCAAACTCCCAGTCCATCTTCCTTCCTCCCCTCTCCCCCTTGGCAACCACAAATCTGTTCTTTATGTTTGAGTCTGTTTCTGCTTTGTAGATAGGTTCATTTGTGCCATATTTTAGGTCCGCATGTAAGTGATATTATATGGTATTTTCCCCTTCTTGCTTCACGGTACTCTCTAGTTGTATCCATGTTGCTTCAAATGGCATGATTTCATTGTTTACAGCTGCGTAGTATTCCACCATATATATGTGCTGCACCTTCCTTATCTGTTCATCTGTAGATGGACATTTAGGTTGTTTTCATGTTTTGGCTTCTGGGGACAGTGCTGTTATGAACATGGAGATGTATGTATTTGTTTGAATTACAGTTTTCTCCTGGGAAGGAGTGGGATATGGTAATTCTATTTTGGTTTTCTGAGGAACCTCATACTGTTTTCTACAGTGGCTACACCAGCTTACAGTCTCACCAACAGTGTAGGAGGGCTCCCTTTAGAATGAAGATTGTTTATAGAGTTAGGATAGGTACACAATGAATGTAGAAACATTCTTGTGAAAAGAAAATGACTTTTATGTGCCTAGAGCATGCTACAATTTTCCTGTAAAGCAAGACAGATAACTCTTTTAGCTCATTCTTGGAAAACGCTCGTCAAAGTTCAGTGTTATAGTGGAAATCTTTAGTCAACAGCCTTGAAGGGAAACCTTCAAGTTCTGCTCTGCTTCATGTCCTCAGTTCTGGTAAATTCCTACCAGGGTGTGTGTTAGATGTTTGGCTGCCTCTGCCCTCCCTCTGATCCCCATGACCTTGGCAATGAGCCTGTCCCTAGACAGGGTGTCCCATCTGGGAACAGCCAGTTGATGAGGGGGCAGAGAGCTGACTCATCCATACTCTTGGGAGACAGCTGTGGGCAATTTTTCCCAGGTTGCATAAGCCATTGGTTTCTGAAACAGAAAGAAAGACAGCCTCTGCCAGCTATTAGCTGACCTCATGGAGACAGTCATGGTGTGCCAAGAGGAGGTGTGAGGAAGAGACGACCCAAGGGAGACCCTCTTATTTGAATGTTAGGTCCACCCAGATTCTTCAGCAATAAGCAATAAATGGCTCACCTACACATTCCATCTCAAATTTCCATGGATAGAAGTCTCTACCTGGAGCTTGTATGTGAGAATCTAGTAGTTTTCCAGAGTAACCAAAGGGACCAGTCAAATGAAACCAGAACTAAACTAGTTAGCTTTGCTGAAACCACCCATCAGTCGCCCTGCAGGTGTAGCTGGGGAGGTGGGGCAGTCAGTGCAGGCTGTTTTCGAGCTTCTGAAGAATGCGTGAAAGCCAAAATGTGGGCCACAGGAGAAAGCTGAATTTTATAAGGAGGTTTCCTTAACCCAAAAGTTAAACCTGGGATAAGGCAAATGTACCCTTTACTTGGGCCTGCACGCACTGTGCACATTTTGGGTGATCTACAAACATTGTGAATCATTTCCAGAGTGACCTTTCACCGTGCAGTTAATGTTCAATATTTATTGACGTCCCATGATGGGAACATCTTTAAAGTTTGGCATGACTCTGGCCTGGAGGGGTTGTGGGTTTTGTGTTTGGGGATGTGAGGACTCTGAACTTTGAGTCCTTGGGTCCTTGAATCTCTGTGGGGAAATGGATGCAAGCATGAGGGTCTGGAGAGCTAGGAAGCACAAGTCAGAGAGTTCCTACACTTTGCTCTCTCTGTATGATCTCTTTTTATCCCCATGTTGATGTGGCCTGGGCTAACAAAATGTACGTTTGGGGAGATGCCAGTTTTCTAAATGGTCAGAAAAACATCGTGTTTTCCTGTTATGGCCAAAGTATAATCAAAGCATTCAATAGTTTAAATCAAAACAAAGATTTGGGAGTATTAAACCTATTATCTAATATCTAAGATGATGCCCGTTTAATAATAGATCAGCATTCCAAAGGAGAGAAGCCCTTTGGGATTCATGTTATTGTTCTTTCATTTTCCCCTTTAATCATTCGCCCTGGGTGACCCCCCCGCCCCCACAGTGGGGACATGCTGTGTGCCTTGCGTGCGTGGGTAAACGAGAGTTCATGGTCACTGTTAGACTGGACCTTTTGAGGTTGGACTGACCACCATTTTCCTGGAAGCAAATGGCAATAGAAAATCCATGAATGAAACTGCAAAGTAGTTACAGGGCATCCTGAATATCTATGTCCAGCTCTGGGGCCAGTCAGAGTTCCTTGGCTGGTCATCTCTGACCATAGCTCATCTGTATGTTCCAATGGGACATTCAACCAACACACCTTTACTGAGCACCCACTCACTATGAGCCGGACTTGTTTAGGTGCTTGGAACACCTCAGTGAACAAAGCAGATAAAGACACCTGCTTTCTAGCAGGGACATAGTTATTTATGATTAAGGGAAGGACACATATCCTCACATATTATTACTGTTCTCCTTTTGCCAAGATGCAAGACTGCTAGGACTGGTCAGACTAACCACCAGGGGGCAGCCTACCCCATGGGCTTAGCCCGGCTGCTAAGGCTGCCTGTCTTCTACTGTGTATGTAAGGCAGGCTCTGGGGGATTTTACCAAGAAGGAGGGGCACAGTTGGATCTCTGTCCAGAAACAGGGGAATGTCAGAGAGGTCTAGAAGGGAAGGCTGTGTTTAGGAATTAGGAAGGGCAGGATATTGCTTCTCTTTCTGCCCCATTCTGTCCTTTTACAGGGAGGGGTTTCCAAGCCAGGTCTGATGGTGTGTGCGTAATGGCGTGGGCAGGCACTAGGTTCTTCAACAACTAACTCCCTAAGCCTGTAATCTGAGTCTGGGAGTGGCCCTACGTGGGGTAGGAAAACTATCTTTCAAAGGTTCGCATGTCCTCTTTGGAAAGTGGGAGCCAGAGATAAGCAAACGTTCTATTGTAAAAATCATGTTCTTAACTACTATTTTAAACATCTCTAAGTTTGAAGAATTAATAATGGAAACATAAAATATATTAAACTCTTTAGGATATGATTGGAGACTTTTTGTTGCTTATTGTTTATTTCCAGTAAAACCTTTTAACATATTATACCTCACCAGAGACATTACTTTGCCAACAAAGGTCCATCTAGTCAAAGCTATGATTTTCCCAGTAGTCATGTATGGATGTGAGAGTTGAACTGTAAAGAAAGCTTTTGAACTGTGGTGTTGGAGAAGACTCTTGAAAGTCTGTTGGACAGCAAGGAGATCCAACCAGTTCATCCTAAAGGAGATCAGTCCTGGGTATGCATTGGAAGGACTGATGTGGAAGCTGAAACTCTAATACTTTGGCCACCTGATGTGAAGAGCTGATTCATTTGAAAAGACCCTGATGCTGGGAAAGATTGAGGGCGGGAGGAGAAAGGGAGGACAGAGGATGAGATGGTTGGATGGCGTCACTGACTCAATGGACATGAGTTTGGGTAAACTCCGGGAGTTGGTGATGGACAGGGAGGCCTGGTGTGTTGCAGTCCATGGAGTCGCAAAGAGTTGGACACAACTGAGTGACTAAACTGAACTGAACTGATAGCTCACCCTTTTCCTTGGAGTTTCAGACATTTGTTCAACTTAATGTAGTGAAAAAAGTGAAAGTGTTAGTTGCTCAATTATGTATGACTCTTGCAACCCCATGGAACGCAGCCTGCCAGGTTCCTCTGTCCATGGAATTCTCCAGGCAAGAATACTGGAATGGGTAGCCATTCCCTTCTCCTGGGGATCTTCTTGACCCAGGGATTGAACCTGGGTCTTCCACATTGCAGGCAGTTTCTTTATTGTCTGAGACACCAGGGAAGTCCTCAACTTAATATAATATTTCCCCAAAAGGTTCATCTTTGGAATCTTTTAGTTTCCTTAAAGATCTGTTAACATATTGCTTAACCTGGTATTCTACAGCCTTTCTATCTGAAGTGTGACCTGTGGCCCAGGAGCAACAGCATCATCTGGGAGCTTGTTAGAAATGCAGAATGACATAAATCACAGCAGGATCCTCTATGATCCACCTCCCAGAATGCTGGAAATAAAAGCAAAAATAAACAAATGGGATCTAATTAAAATTAAAAGCTTCTGCACAACAAAGGAAAATATAAGCAAGGTGAAAAGACAGCCTTCTGAATGGGAGAAAATAATAGCTAATGAAGCAACTGACAAACAACTAATCTCAAAAATATACAAGCAACTTCTGCAGCTCAACTCCAGAAAAATAAACGACCCTATCAAAAAATGGGCCAAAGAACTAAATAGACATTTCTCCAAAGAAGACATACGGATGGCTAACAAACACATGAAAAGATGCTCAACATCACTCATTATTAGAGAAATGCAAATCAAAACCACAATGAGGTACCACTTCACACCAGTCAGAATGGCTGCGATCCAAAAATCTGCAAGCAATAAATGCTGGAGAGGGTGTGGAGAAAAGGGAACCCTCCTACACTGTTGGTGGGAATGCAAACTAGTACAGCCACTATGGAGAACAGTGTGGAGATTCCTTAAAAAATTGCAAATAGAACTGCCTTATGACCCAGCAATCCCACTTCTGGGCATACACACCGAGGAAACCAGAATTGAAAGAGACACATGTACCCCAATGTTCATCGCAGCACTGTTTATAATAGCCAGGACATGGAAACAACCTAGATGTCCATCAGCAGATGAATGGATAAGAAAGCTGTGGTACATATACACAATGGAGTATTACTCAGCGGTTAAAAAGAATTCATTTGAATCAGTTCTGATGAGATGGATGAAACTGGAGCCGATTATACAGAGTGAAGTAAGCCAGAAAGAAAAACACCAATACAGTATACTAACACATATATATGGAATTTAGGAAGATGGCAATGACGACCCTGTATGCAAGACAGGGAAAGAGACACAGATGTGTATAACGGACTTTTGGACTCAGAGGGAGAGGGAGAGGGTGGGATGATTTGGGAGAATGACATTCTAACATGTATACTATCATGTGAATTGAATAGCCAGTCTATGTCTGACGCAGGATGCAGCATGCTTGGGGCTGGTGCATGGGGATGACCCAGAAAGATGTTCTGGGGAGGGAGGTGGGAGGGGGGTTCATGTTTGGGAATGCATGTAAGAATTAAAGATTTTAAAATGTAAAAAATAAAAAACTAAAAATAAAAAAAAAAAAAAGAAAAAAAAAAAAAAAAAAGAAATGCAGAATGGCAGCCCCCTCCCTGGACTGTGAGTTGTCCCATTAAATTTCTACACATGTTAACGTTCCAAAGTGTTGCTCTATGGGATGCATGTCAAGAAGTCCTAGATTAGAGAGAAAGAGTGAAGGGATAAAGTGGAGGAGTTTGCAGCACTTTGTAGATTATTTCCAGAGTTCCCACATAGAATGTGGACTCTCTAGATGTTCCTTGAGCTGACTGTACTGGGCTGTCTTCCTCACATCCCTGCTTGCCTTTACTAACTCATCATGGCTCCAGGCCTTTATTAAAATCCTGATTGGAGATCTTGAATCAAGCTTTAAAACTTAAGTAACTTTGAAATGAGGTCAAAATCAGAATATTCAGTGAGGATCCTTAATTAGAAAAGTGTGTCCTCAGGCTGGGTGGATCCTGAACAGTTTGCCACTAAGAATGGTAAATTCGAAAGAGGCGAATTAGCACTAAGTTGCATTCATGGTGGCTTCCATAGGATGCAAGCAAAGTTACCTTTTCTTTCCTTTAATTTTATTTCTCATGTGAGGATGACAAATGTTTTCTCTTGTAATTTTCTTTTACAATAGTGATTATTTTTGTTTTGCATTACCTGGACATCTCAATATGGACAGCACAAAGTTTTCCATCCTATCTTAATTCTTAGAGTACATTGATTTTTTAAAAAACTTTACTGGAGTCAATTTTCTATGCAACCATATTTTATTCAGCATGAAAATTAGTGCCAATTTTAAACATTTATAGAGTTGTTTCTCCAAGGAAAAGCACAAACTAGAAAGAGAAAAAAAATGTCATTTGATGAGATTCAAATGGCTTTGGCCAGATGACTGTAGAAACATCTCCTTATCCAGAACAGCCACTGGAAGTCCATTTATGAAATGATATCTGTCTGATTTCTGTTTACTTTGTAGAGAAAGAACATTTTCTGAGGAATCAAAACAAGTGGCAATTTGCCTTTTCTTGTTAGACTGATGTGAGAGATGGTGGGAAGACATACTATGTAAAGCTGAAGTTCCCCATTTATACATATAAAATGCATATATTTTAAGTAAATATATTAATGGATCATACAATTTGCTCTTCAAAAGTCTTCTTTTTGTGTTTGCTGTCCTTACCTCCTTGTCCCCCCAAGCTCCCTCCTTTCCTCCTGCTCAGACGTGACAGCGGGATTCCATGTGTGCAGTGGATTTCCTTGCACATGTGGAATTGCCCATAGGTATTGTTCATTGCACACACGCTTGTCTGCCTGTATGTACTTTGATGTGGAGAACTTTTCTTCATTGTTTTAAGAATGGGATAATAAAATGTGCACTGTTCTGAATTTGGTCTTTCTTACTCCATAATTGCTCATACAAACCTTGCAAAGTCATTAAACATAGCTCTAATTCATCCTTTTCGATGGTTGTGGTGTGAATGGACCAGAATTTATTTGAACATGCCTTTGTAAATAAGCATTTATTTCCATTCCTCCGCTTTGCCAGTATGAACAATGCTGGAATAAATGCTTATGTCCTTGCAGTTTAAAAATATTTTTTTTAAAGAGCAGTTTAGGTTCACAGCAAAAATAAGAGGAAGGAATAGGGATTTCTCACAAGCCCTCTGCCCTCACAATGCATAGTCTCCTTTGTTATCAATACCCCCATCAGAGTGGTGCATTTGTTATGCCAGATGAACCTACACTGACATGTCACAGTCACACAGAGGCCATAGTTTACATTAGGGTTCGGGCCTGGTGTTGCCTATCCTATTGTTTCATACAAATGTATAATGACATGTGTTCATCATTATATGTACAGAAGAGTTTCACTACCTTAAAAATCCTCATTTCTCTGCCTTTCATCTTTCTCTCCTCAGTTCAGTTCAGTTCAGTTGCTCAGTCGTGTCCGACTATTTGCGACCCCATGAATCGCAGCATGCCAGGCCTCCCTGTCCATCACCAACTCCCGGAGTTCACTCAGACTGACATCCATCAAGTCAATGATGCCATCCAGCCATCTCTTCCTCTGTCGTCCCCGTCTCCTCCTGCTCCCAATCCCACCCAACATCAGAGTCTTTTCCAACGAGTCAACTCTTCACCTGAGGTGGCCAAAGTACTGGAGTTTCAGCTTTAGCATCTTTCCTTCTGAAGAACTCCCAGGACTGATCTCCTTTAGAATGGACTGGTTGGATCTCCTTGCAGTCCAAGGGATTCTCAAGAGTCTTCTCCAACACCACAGTTGAAAAGCATCAATTCTTTGGTGCTCAGCTTTCTTCACAGTCCAACTCTCACATCCATACATGACCACAGGAAAAACCATAGCCTTGACTAGACGGACCTTTGTTGGCAAAGTAATGTCTCTGCTTTCTCTCCTAACCTCTGGCAAACGCTGATCTTTCTACTCTCTCCCTAGTTGTGCCTTTTCTAGAATGTCAAGAAGCTGTAATCATATATGTCCTTGCATTTTTTCTTCTGTCAAGTAGATGAAGGTGGATACAGAAGTTTCAGTTTTAAATTTCAATCCCCTTTTACTTTTTTTAAAAAATTATTTTATCTTGAAGTATAATTAGTTAACAGTGTTGTGTTAGTTTCATGTGTATAGCAGAGTGATTCACTTACACAAGCATATGTATCTATTCTTTTCCAAATTCTTTTCCCACTTAGATTATTATAGAGAATTGGTTTTTGCGCTCTTCTTTATCTGCTGTAGATGCTGCAAACTTACCTCGCAGAGCCTTCACAGCTGAGAACAGCCATGGGACTGAGTCTATAGAGGGAACATGGCCTTTGCCTAAGCCTCTTCAGCTACCACTTTCTTCCTGCTTGGAATGCAGCTAGTGCTAAGATCATTTTTAAACCTGGTCCCACAATTTAGATATTATTTTAGCAAGTGTTTATTGAGCATGTACTATGTTCTGGCAGGAGGCTTGAAGGGCATGGATATAACACAGGGGGACATGGTCCTCTGGCTTCGTGCAATGTGTAAATGCTTTGTAGGAACAACATAAGGTGCTCTAAGGCCACAATGAACAAAGAGTTAGAGTGATGTGGGGGAGACGGTGTTCGTAAAGACCTAAAGGGAACTCAGGTTGGCCTGGAACAACAGAAGGGGGGAACCTTCTGAACAGAAAGCACTCTGAGATAGGGAGGACCTGGCCTGTTTCTGGGAGCGAAGAAAAACTCACCATGGCTAATGGCCAGCACTGGAGACACAGGAAGAGCCAGATCGGATGTGGCCTTGTTGGTCTTTCAAGGACTTTGAACTTGGCTGCTGGTGAGGAAGGGATGAGCATGTTAAGTGAGGGATGACTGTGGCTTAGGCCAACACTGTGAGATGGGATTTAGAGAAAAGCTGATAATTTTAAGATGTAGCTTTCCCCCATTTAAATGTAAGATTAGTATAAAACAATATAGCAATGGAAATTACTTTATATTTTTTTTTCCAGATTTGTCTCATTATCTTTTTAGAATAAATTCTGGAAGTGATCCTTTGGATCAAAATTGATGCTTGTTAAAATTTTGCCACCTATTATCAACCTGCCATCTCCAGCTACTGTGCATGGAACACTCCCAACAACACTGGTGAGAGTAGGGATTGCACGGAACTCATTAACACTGTGTCATCAGTCTTTTAAATATTCCCAATCCAATGGATGGAAAATAAGGTTTCAGTATTATTTGTATTTCTTTTATTACTTCTGTGGTTGAATTTCTCACTATTACATTACCACAACTGTAAACTATAAACTTTAGGAGTTTATATTTTCCTAAAAGGAAATGTGGGATTGAATAAAATGCAAAAGAAATGGAGTTAGGACTTTCTGTCTCTTAAAAACACCCTTGGACTGCAAAGAGATCAAACCAATCAATCCTAAAGGAAATTAACTCTGAATATTCATTGAAAGGACTATGCTGAAGCTGAAAGTCCAGCCTGATACAAAGAGCCAACTCATTGGAAAAGATCCTGACACTGGGAAAGACTGAAGGCAAAAGGAGAAAGGGGTGGCAGAGGACAAGATGGTTAGATAGCATCAGTGACTCAATGGACATGAGTTTGAGCAAACTCCAGGAGATAGTGAAGGACAGGGAAACCTGGCATGCTACAGTCTGTGGGTTGCAAAGAGTTGGACATGATTTACTAACTGAATAACAACAAATAGATGTAATTACACTCCCAGAATATGTATAACATAGTATGTGTAACATATGTGTAACCTTGGCAGAATGCCTTCACTTTAAAAATAGCTTCCACCAGGAGACTTGCTTCTTACCTATTACTTGTTCTCCAGATATTTTGGATATCTAAAAACCAATGAACCACTAGCTTCCATAAGTGAACAGTGAAGTTGCTCAGTCTTGTCCAACTCTTTGTGATCCCATGGACTGTAGCTTACCAGGCTCCTCCATCCATGGAACTTTCTAGGCCAGAGTACTGGAGTGGGTTGCCATTTCCTTCTCCAGGGGATCTTCCCAACCTAAGGCTCGAACCCAGGTCTCCCACATTGCAGGCAGAAGCTTTACCGTCTGAGCTACTAGGGAAGCCTGCATATTCAATTGTGTCTGACTCTTTATGACCCCATGGACTGTAGCCCACCAGGCTCCTCTGTCCTTGAGATTCCCCAGGCAAGAATACTGGAGTGGGTTGCCATTTACTCCTCCAGTATAGTACATACATATACCAACTAATATACCAACTAATTCCCTACCCAGGGATTGAACTTGCATCTTCTGCATTGCAGGCGAATGCTTTACTGCTGATAAACCAAATTAAACATTGTAGCCCTATGCTTTTTAAATCTAGGCATCCCTTCCCTGGTGGCTCAGATGGTAAAGCGTCTGTCTACAATGTGGGAGACCTGGGTTCTATCCCTGGGTTGGGAAGTTCCCTGGAGAAGGAAATGGCAACAGACTCCAGTACTCTTGCCTAGAAAATCCCATGGACGGAGGAGCCTGGTGTCCATGGGATCGCAAAGAGTCGGACATGACTGAGCGACTTCACTTCACTCATCCCTCAGTAAAAGCAAGGTGAAGTAACAGGTGTGGGAAAGAATTTTTTATCTGATAATTCAGCATGAATGAAGTTTATCCTTTTATTGTACTATCAGGGTAACAGAGACAGACCATTAGCATCAAAAATACTGGAAGTAGGAACCCTATCATCCACTGTACATTGGGCTCTTTCTAGGTGCCAGGCACTGTGCGATCGATGCATGAATACATTCCCCTTCTCAAGTTAATTTTCCATCTTGCCCCCTGAAGTAGGCCTATTAGTAACAATGCAGAAACTGGGCATTAACCTGTAAAGTAGAAAACCCCACAAATGCTCAGAGTAAGCCAACACTCTGGCCTCTTGTGTATTTCTGATTTTCTCCATTGACAATTACCATTCATGGTAGCCAGTACAAGCCCAGACTTCTGATATATACATATACCAGCTAATAGCAGCTCCTAGAAATGAGGAAAATTTGTGAGGAAAGAAATCTATTTTGTTTTTCCTCAAGAAAAGTACTTCTATCCCCTTGCAGTTTTCCAGGAACACATTGTTCCCGAAATACCATTCTTCAAGTTGTTGGGTTAATGCTGATCAGATTGTAGAGGATTCTTCTGTAGGAAAGCAGACAGGACCTTGGAGCCTGTAAGGAATATTTGTGTGCAGTGAATCCTGAAGGTTCCATGTCAGAAGTTTCAGGAAATGTTTTGTCCTCTGTGCTTCTACCCACTGAGAGGCATGCATGGGAGACTCATGTCTGCATCATCACACTGAAGCTACTCGCCATGTCAGTATTGATGGGGCTTGTTTGTATCTGGACTCCCTGGAATTGATGAGGTCATAGATTTCTGGTTATATTTCTAGAAACACTGGTTTCTAGTCTAGAAACATCCTCAAAGAAGCAACTTCTCCTTTGGTTTTCTTATATTCAATGTGGCTTTAAAATTAATGAGAAAAGAATCAGGCTACTATGTTTACCCCCGAAGACCAAATATATATTTTTGTTGTTAAGAGTGTGCATGAGTGCAGCTATGCTTCCAAATACTTAACTGTTGTTTCAGAAAAGGCACATGTTTCTTAGTGATCTTGGAATCACTCCTCAAGCCTGGAGATAATAACGTATTTTATCATGTGCTCTGGAGATTTTGTTTTGCCGAAAATCTGGGATTTCAATGACAAAAATGCAGAACACAAATCAAAGAATCATTTTCAACCAGCTTCCAATAACTTTTCTTTGAAAAAGAAGGATTCCATGTCAAATGTTTATGTTCTCTTGGTCTATTTCATGGCTGTGGTGGGATGTCAACAGTGCAAGTTGATCCAAAGCAGTAGCTTTGCCATGCTTCAGTCTTGGCAAAGGGGTGTGTATTGATTAGCATTCTCCAGACAAACAGAACTGATATGATATATGCACACAGAGATCGATTTACGTATTGTAAGGAACTGGCTCATGAAATTTTATACGTATGTGTGTATATATATATATATATATCATATTTTTTAGGAATTGGCTCATTTAATTATGGAGGATGGGGCCAGAAGGTTGGAGACCCCCGGAGAGTCAAAGGTGTGGGTAAAGACTTCCTGCTGGAGAATTCCCTCTTACTCTTGCGAGGATTGATCTTATTGTTCTACTCAGGTCTTCAACTGATTGGATGTGGCCCACCTACATTAGGGAAGGCAATTTGACTTACTTAGACGATCAGTTTAAACGCTAATCTCATCCACAGACACCCTCACATACATATCCAGAAAAAAGTTTGACCAAATATCTGGGTACCCTGAGACCCAGCCTAGTTAACACATAATTAAACATCACAGAGAAGATGCTGTTTTAATCTGGAAATGAACCCGTCTGTGAGCAAAGGAAAACAGAATGAGCCTGGGGGAGATCTGATGCTTCTTTTGTACAAAACCCTCATGCTATCTGGAGGGCTAGCCAGTTAAGAGCATTCAGTTGGGGTAGCAAAAGAAATCTCCCAAGTGGTTGTGAAGTATAGGATGTCAGCCTTCCCTCACGCCTTCAATTCTTTAACCTTTTATTCTAGACTAAGGTATCACTTTGGTTTATAAGTTCTGGAGAAAAAAGATAAATATCTTTCAGCTCCTGTTACACTGATTTATTTGCTTTTTCACTATTGTGTTCTTATAGATGAGAAAGTGTATTTGAGATAACATTCTATGTGACTGGTGCTGTAAAAAAGTGAATGATAATTAAAATACATCATAAAGCCTGCACACCCCAGTGGATGCCTGTCCTGCAGTAGGTGCTCCTGGGGCCAGAGCACTTTCACCAGAGCTGCTGGCAGGGCTCACAGGGATTTTGGAAAAATTTTGGGAATTAACTCCATCACTTCATGGCAAATGGATGGGGAAACAGGGGAACCAGTGGCTGACTTTATTTTTCTGGGCTCCAAAATCACTACAGATAGTGACTGCAGCCATGAAATTAAAAGATGCTTACTGCTTGGAAGGAAAGGTATGACCAACCTAGACAGCATATTAAAAAGCAGAGGTTCCACAAAGGTTCATCAGATCAAGGTTATGGTTTTTCCAGTGGTCATGTATGGATGTGAGAGTTGGACTATAAAGAAAGCTGAGCGTAGAAGAATTGATGCTTTTGAAATGCGGTGTTGAAGAAGACTCTTGAGAGTCCCTTGGACTGCAAGGAGATCCAACCAGTCCATCCTAAAGGAGATCAGTCCTGGGTGTTCGTTGGAAGGACTGATGTTGAAGCTGAAACTCCAGTACTTTGGCCACCTGATGCAAAGAGCTGACTCATTTGAAAAGATGCTGATGCTGGGGAAGATTGAGGGCAGGAGGAGAAGGGGGTGACAGAGGATGAGATGGTTGGATGTCATCACCGAATCAATGGACATTGGTTTGGGTGGACTTTGGGAGTTGGTGATGGACAGGGAGGCCTGGTGTGCTGTGGTTCATGGGGTCGCAAAGAGTCGGACACGACTGAGTGACTGAACTGAACTGTGCACTGGTGGCCTGAATGTGCCAGTAGCTTGCCTTCGTTCTGTAAGATGAGTTTACACCTTACAGTCAAGTCATAATAGATACCAAATCTTATTAAGAAAAATAGTCAAGAAGCTGGGTAAACACGCTGCAGTAAACAAAACAGACAGATGTTTCGTTCAGTTCAGTCGCTCAGTCGTGTCCAACTCTTTGGGACCTCATGGATTGCAGCATGGCAGGCCTCCCTGTCCATCACCAACTCCTGGAGCCTAATCAAACTCATGTCCATTGTGTTGGTGATGCCATCCAACCATCTCATCTTCTGTCATCCACTTCTCCACCCACCAAAATCTTTCCCTGAATCAGGGTCTTTTCAAATGAGTCAGTTCTTCGCGTCAGGTGGCCAAAGTATTGGAGTTTCAACTTCAACATCAGTCCTTCCAATGAATATGCAGGACTGATTTCCTTTAGGATGGACTGGTTGGATCTCCTTGCAGTCCAAGGGACTCTCAAGAGTCTTCTCCAACACCACAGTTCAAAAGCATCAATTCTTTGGTGCTCAGCTTTCTTAATAGTCCAACTCTCACATCCATACATGACTACTGGAAAAACCATAGCCTTGACTAGATGGACCTTTGTTGGCAAAGTAATGTCTCTGCTTTTTAATATGCTCTCTAGGTTGGTCATAGCTTTTCCAAGGAGCAAGCGTCTTTTAATTTCATGGCTGCAGTCACCATCTGCATTGATTTTGGAGCCCAAAAATATAAAGTCTGTCACTTTTTCCACTGTTTCCCCATCTGTTTGCCATGAAGTGATGGGACCAGATACTATGATGTTAGTATTCAAAATGTTGAGTTTTAAGCCAACTTTTCACTCTCCTCTTTCGTATTCATCAAGAAGCTCTTTAGTTCCTCTTCACTTTCTTCCATAAAGGTGGTATCATCTGCATATCTGAGGTTATTGATATTTCTCCCAGCAATCTTGATTTCAGCTAGTGCTTCATCCAGCCCAGCATTTCTCATGATGTACTCTGCATATAAGTTAAATAAGCAGGGTGACAATATACAGCCTTGATGTACTCCTTTCCCTATTTGGACTCAGTCTGTTGTTCCATGTCCAGTTCTAACTGTTGCTTCTTAACCTGCATACAGATTTCTCAGGAGGCAGGTCAGGTTGTCTAGTATTCCCATCTCTTGAAGAATTTTCCACAGTTTATTGCGATCCACACAGTCAAAGGCTTTGACATAGTCAGTAAAGCAGAAATAGATATTTTTCTGGAACTCTTTCACTTTTTTGATGATCCAATGGGTGCTGGCAATTTGATCTCTGATTGCTCTGCCTTTTCTAAATCCAGCTTGAACATCTGGAAGTTCATGGTTCACGTACTGCTGATGCCTGGTTTGGAGAATTTTGAGCATTATTTTGCTAGTGTGTGGGATAAGTGCAATTGTGTGATAGTCTGAGCATTCTTTGGCATTGCCTTTCTTTGGATTGGAATGAAAACTGACCTTTTCCAGTCCTGTGGCCACTGCTGAGTTTTCCAAACTTGCTGACATATTGAGTACAGCACTTTCACAGCATCATCTTTTAGGATCTGAAATAGCTCAACTGCAATTCCATCACCTCCTCTAGCTTTGTTCGTAGTGATGCTTCTTAAGGCCCACTTGACTTCACATTCCAGGATGTCTGGCTCTAGGTGAGTGATCACACCATCATGATTGTCTGTGTCATGAAATGTTTTTTGTATAGTTCTTCTGTGTATTCTTGCCATCTCTTAATATCTTCTGCTTCTGTTAGGTCCATACATTTCTGTCCTTTATTGTGCCATCTTTGCATGAAACGTTCCCTTGGTATCTCTAATTTTCATAAAGAGGTCTCTAGTCTTTCCCATTCTATTGTTTTCCTATATTTCTTTGCATTGATCACTGAGCAAGGTTTTCTTATCTCTCCTTACTATTCTTTGGAACTCTGCATCCAAATGGGTATATCTTTCCTTTTCTCCTTTCCCTTTTGCTTGTCTTCTTTTCATAGCTATTTGTAAGGCCTCCTCAGACAACCATTTTGCCTTTTTGTATTTTTTTTCTTGGCGATGGTCTTGATCCCTGCCTCCTGTACAATGTCACGAACCTCTGTCTATCATTTTTCAGGCACTCTATCAGATCTAATCCCTTGAATTTATTTGTCACTTCCACTGTATAATCATAAGGGATTTGATTTAGGTCATACCTGTCCATCTAGTCAAGGCTATGGCTTTTCCAGTGGTCATGTATGGATGTGAGATTTGGACTGTGAAGAAAGCTGAGCGCTGAAGAATTGATGCTTTTCAGCTGTGGTGTTGGAGAAGACTCTTGAGAGTGCCTTGGACTGCAAGGAGATCCAACCAGTCCATTCTGAAGGAGATTGGCCCTGTGATTTCTTTGGAAGGAATGATGCTAAAGCTGAAACTCCAGTACTTTGGCCACCTCATGTGAAGAGTTGACTCATTGGAAAAGACTCTGATGCTGGGAGGGACTGTGAGCAGGAGGAGAAGGGGACGACAGAGGATGAGATGGCTGGATGGCATCACTGATTCGATGGACGTGAATCTGCATGAACTCCAGGAGTTGGTGATGGACAGGGAGGCCTGGCGTGCTGCAATTCATGGGGTTGCAAAGAGTTGGACACAAGTTAGCGACTGAACTGAACTGAACTGAACTGAACTGAATGGTCTAGTGGTTTTCCCTACTTTCTTCAATTTAAGTCTGAGTTTGGCAATAAGGAGTTCATGATCTGAGCCACAATCAGTTCCTGGCCTTGTTTTTGCTGACTCTATAGAGATTTACAACCATCTTTGGTTGCAAAGAATATAATCAATCTGATTTCGATATTGACCATCTGGTGATGTTCATGTGTAAAGTCTTCTCTTGTGTTGTTGGAAGAGAGTGTTTGCTATGATCAGTGTGTTCTCTTGGCAAATCTCTATTAACCTTTGTCCGGTTTCATTCTGTACTCCAAGGCCAAATTTGCTTGTTACTCCAGGTATTTCTTGACTTCCTCCTGTTATATTCCAGTCCCCTATAATGAAAAGCACATCTCTTTTGAGTGTTAGTCTAGAAGGTCTTGTAGGTCTTCATAGAACCGTTCAGCTTCTTCAGCATTCCTGTTCTGGTCATCAGCTTGGATTACTGTGATACTGAATAGTTTGCCTTGGAAATGAACGGAGATCATTCTGTCATTTTTGAGATTATATCCAAGTACTGCATTTTGGACTCTTTTGTTGACTATGAGGGCTACTCCATTTCTTCTAAGGGGTTCTTGCCCACAGTAGTACATATAATGGTCATCTGAGTTAAATTCACCCATTCCAGCCCATTTTAGTTTGCTGATTTCTAAAATGTCAGTGTTCACACTTGCCATCTCCTGTTTGACTACTTCCAATTTGCCTTGATTCATGGACCTAACATTCCAGGTTCCTATGCAATATTGCTCTTTACAGCATCGGCCTTTACTTCCATCACCAGTCCCATCCACAACTGGGTGTTGTTTTTGCTTTGGCTTCATCTCTTCATTCTTTCTGGAGTTATTTCTCCACGATTTCCACTAGCATATTGGGCACCTACCGACCTGGGGAGTTCATCTTTCAATGTCATAGCTTTTTGCCTTTTCATACTGTTCATGGGGTTCTCAAGGCAAGATACTGAAGTGGCTTGCCATTCCTTTCTCCAGTGGACCACATTTTGTCAGAACTCTCCACCATGACCCATCCATCTTGGGTGACCCTACACGGCATGGCTCATAGCTTCATTGAGTTAGACAAGGCTATGGTCCATGTGATCAGATTGGTTAGTTTTCTGTGACTGTGGTTTTGCCACATTGATAGCAAGATGAACATGATTTTTAGCAATTACAGATATCAGTCTCAAGGATTTCCAGATATAAAGTCAGTAAACCATAGATAACAGACTTATGGATGGGGAGAGAGGGGAGGAGAGCGTGAGATGTATGGAGAGAGTAACTTGGAAACTTACATTACCATATGTAAAATAGATAGCCAATGGGAATTTGCTGTATGTCTCAGGAAACTCAAACAGGGGATCTGCATCAGCCTAGAAGGGTGGATGTGAGGGGAGATAGGAGGGAAGTTCAAGAGGGAGGGGATATATGTACATTTATGGCTTATTCATGTTGAGGTGTGACAGAAAACAACAAAATTCTGTAAAGGAATTATCCCTCAATTAAAAAATAAATACATTTCAAAAATAAAGTTAATAAACATGAAAATTCAACATCATCCTCTATGTCTGCAATAAACAAGTAGAAAATGAAACCACACAATGAAAATGCAATATCTAGGGGACTTTCCTGGTGTCTTAGACTGTAAAGAATCCGGCTGCAGTGAAGGAGAGCCATATTTGATCCTGGGTTGGGAAGATCCCTTGGAGAAGGAAATGGCAACCCACTCCAGTATTCTTGCCTGGGAAATCCCGTGGACAGAGGAGCCTGGTGGACTACAATCCATGGCGTCACAGAGCAGATATGACTGAATGACTAACACCTTCAGTTTCAAGTAGAACAGAATGGAAAGCCCAGAAACAGACTCAAGTGTTCACAGGCATCTTTTATGTAGGAGATAATTTCATAAATTTATACAATATTTATAAAAAATAAGAATAAAGGACAAGAAATAGAAAAATTAGCAAAGGATGTCAATGGGCACTTGTAAAAGGGGTAATCTGATAAAATATCATTCTCACTAACAATGAGGAAGATTCAACTAATTCATTTCAAATTAGTTTATTATAATAATAAATTTATTACTATAAAATTGACAAAATCTGAAGGTTGAATAATAAAAAGTTTTCTATTTAAAAGACATTTACCGTCTCTTTGCAAATTCCACTAATGTAATACAATTAAAAAATACACATTTTACTTTCATGTTTTGGTCTTTGCTAAAAGAGAAAATAACTAAATGAATAAATAAGTGAACAAAAGAATAAACAAATAGGTAAAATCAAAGTACAAGAATAGAGTCTTGGAAAAAAACAGAACATAAAAAACATGAATTTTTAGACGTAAAGTGGACAGGAGTGTAATTGACTTAGCAGAGAAGATGAAATGAACGTTTAAATGCGTGCAAGGGTAGATAACTGTGAAGAGTGGGCAAATGTGTTCTGAAGACTCCCTGAAGTCTTTGTATTGAAGAAAACAGCCACTGTGACAGGTGGGCTTGTGTGTGGAGCTGCTTACATCATGAGAGTTGGAAGTGTGCATGGCAAACCGTTGAGTTATCTTGGTCTCTTCCTCCACCGCATCCTGCAGCAGGTGCCTGCACCTCTCCTGTGCCTGACAGGATCCCAGAGATTTAGTCTAAGGACATCAAAATACACAAGCTGTGGCCAGGTATAGTCATTGACTTGCTGCTGCTGCTGCTAAGTCGCTTCAGTCGTGTCCGACTCAGTGCGACCCCATAGACGGCAGCCCATCAGACTCCTCCATCCCTGGGATTCTCCAGGCAAGAATACTGGAGTGGGTTCCCATTTCCTTCTCTAATGCATGAAAGTGAAAAGTGAAAGTGAAGTTGCTTAGTTGTGTCCGACTCCTAGCGACCCCATGGACCGCAGTCCACCAGGCTCCTCTGTCCATGGGATTTTCCAGGCAAGAGTACCGGAGTGAGCTGCCATTGCCTTCTCTGAGTCATTGACTTGGGAGCCTCACAAAGAAAATGCTGCCATGGTTTTATAGTGAGGTGCACCTAGGAGCTTCTAGTAAATCTTTTGGTGCCTCACTCAACTATGAATGACAGAGGTAAAGTGTTAAGGATTTGACAAAAGTCTCCAGCATGAAACAGACAAAAACAAAACAGAGAAAAGGGAATTAGATGAGGCAAATCTATAAAGAAAGTAGGTTTGTGTTCGCTTGGGGAAAGGCAGGCTGTTGACAGAAAATGAGGTGTGACATTGACAGAGATGGGGTTTCTTTTGGGGGTGCTGAAAGTTTTGGAAAATTGAATGGGATGATGGCTGCATAACTTAGCAAGTATAGTAGGAGTGTCAAGATACAGAGGGAAATGGCCCCATAGTTCCCTCTTTGAGCCCAGATGCCTAGAGTACCATTATAAGCAGAACCTTGTGTTTCTGCCCAGAATTGTTCTGTGTACAGGCAAATTACATACACATACATACATATGCAAATAACTCCCATGCAGACACAAACATGTGTCTGGTATATGTTTTACAAAACGGAGGCTTTGTGCATTTTTCAACTCAGTTTTTTAAAAAACACTCAACTATGTGTATGGGACATTCTTCCATGTCATTGAGTGTATTTCTCACATTCATTTTAGGATTGCATGACATTATGCAGAATGGCTGAAGCATAATTTATTAAAAATCCTGATGGATGTACATCTCAGTTATCTACATGCCTTTGCCTTTATAAACACAGAACAGCTTCATGTCTACAGCCTGGAGAGCTTGTGCAAATATTTCTAAACTATGAATTCCTGGAGTCCAACCACTGCCAAATTGCCCTGGCAGAGCTTGTTTCATAATATTATTTATTAATACACTCTCTCCTCTCCCCTCATTCTTGTTAGTGCTAAGTACTACCAATCTTCTACATTCTTGCCAACCTAAGCAGAGAAAAGTGATCTCTCTTTAATCCACTTTCTCTGATCATTATCATCTTTTTGTATTTCTTCCATCAGTTGCTTTCTAGCTTTCTGGATGCTTTTAAACAAGGAATATCCAGCCTTCAGAACTTTCTTTACTAGACCAAGTGTTCATGGGCCTGCTGTGGATTTTTCATGTTGAAAAAAGTGGTTCTTTTCCAAGGTCACTGGACACGCACTGCATCAGGCACCAGACACTGTGCGTTTCCTGCATCGTTTCCTTCTCTCATCGTGATTCTTGTGAGGGGAACTATGATTTAGCCTCATTTGGTGACGAGAAACTGAAACCTAGAGGGATTAACTCACTGTTCCATGGTTAATACACCAATAGTGTTAGCCACTCGATTCATACTATTAATATTAACCAAAGGTTAATACATTGCATCAGGAGCAACTTTGCAATGTTAATGAGAAAAATGACTATTAACATTGCTGGATAATTTTTAAAGTATTAGTTTTGCTTTGGTCTCATATTTTTCTTCTTCCATGCCCCCCAAAGCCTTGCCTCAGGTTATTCTCAGGATGAAAATGAGTTGCACAGCTGTTGTATCTTCTTAGCATGTGGGGTGTGTGTGTGTGTGTGTGTGTGTGTGTGTGTGTGTGTGTGTGTGTGAGTATGTGGTTTGAAACCAGACTTTGGTTTTTGGGGCTTTGCTTTCCCAGAAAGGAGGCTGCAGGCGCAGAGGGGTGGAACAAAGAGGAAGCAATGGCCCTGCAGGAAGATCCATTTTCTAGCTCAGGAAAACCTAGGGGCTGTTTTGAGAAGCCATGTTGGACAGGCCCAGATCCCTCACAAAGCTTCAGGGAGAATGGCTGTCTACTCCTGCAGGCAGTGAGCCATGTGGACCTAAAGAGAGCAGACTTTTCAGAATAATCTGCTCAGCATTAGGACCAGGAACCACCATGGGGCTCCATGGAGAGCTGGGAGGAGGTTCCCACAAAGATGGAAATTGAGTTTTCTACCAGCCAAATAGGATAGGGATTTCAATTCAGACCTCATTTGATTTTGAAAAAATTAATGAGACATTTCTGGCATTCCCATGTTAATATTTGCAAGTTCACTCTTATATAGAAAGAGCATATCTTGGGCAGTTTCTGATATATCCAAGGTATTAACCAACAAAAGATGTAGATGAATCAAATATTTTTAGCTCAGTGAGCAAATGACTACCAGACCACCAGATAATGAAAGTTTGATTGAAACCTTGCATCTGGTTCCTGTTAACCAAATAGAGGCAAAATATGTGCTCAAGGTTTCTTGCCAGTTAATTTAAAAAGAAATTTGGATTTCATGGGTCTTAGTGGAAGTCTAGTTCCAGGGACCCAATGGGCATGAAATCATAAGTAACTGTAATGAGTTAGACAGGCTCATATTTTCTTTTCCATATTGTAAAAGCAATGATAACCACTTCTCAAAATATTAGAAAGTAGACACTAGTTACTCACAATCCCTCTCCCGAATACAATTTGTAGTTTTCTATTGCACATTCCTTCAGTGTTCTTCCTGTGATAATGGAAAACATGTATCTATGTACATATGTTTGTATTTGTAGCAGCATGGAATTACTCGTACAGAAGATGGTGTGCATTCTGTATCTTCACAGAATATTTATCATGCTTTTATATAGTCATTATGAGCATTACTCATCTTCTTGCTTAAAGTCCATCAAACATAGATCCTCGTTTTCTTATCTATTCCCTGTGGTGGTTGAGTCATTAGGA
This sequence comes from Ovis canadensis, assembly GCF_042477335.2. Taxonomy (NCBI): domain Eukaryota; kingdom Metazoa; phylum Chordata; class Mammalia; order Artiodactyla; family Bovidae; genus Ovis; species Ovis canadensis. Next base: position 23,527,078 of record NC_091246.1, read on the forward strand.
TGCTGTTGGGTTTTTGTTCCTAGAAATAATGACATGGCCACACCTCTGAGCAGAAAGCCAGGAGCCAAAGACAGAGCCCTCCTATGGCTCTGCATTTGTGCCTGTCACCAAGTCACCTTCTGAAAGGGCTGTGCCAGTTTGCACTCAGCAACCCCCGTGGGGTTGGTCATTCTTCTTTTCCAGATTGGTTAGCAAAAATGGTGTGTTTGGGATTAGCAAATGCAAACTCTTATATATAGGATGGATAAACAACAAGGTCCTACTTACTGTACACAGGGAATTATATTCAGTATCTATGTTAAACCATAATGGAAAAGAATATGAAAAAGAATATATATAAACGGAGTCACTTTACTGTATAGCAGAAATTAAACACAACATTGTAAATCAATTATATTTCGATAAAATTAAAAAATAAATTAAAAAATGATGTGTGTGTGTTAGGGCTGTGTATGTGTTAGTTGCTCAGTTGTATCTAACTCATTGCAACCCCCTGGACTGTAGCCTGCCAGGCTCCTCTGTCCACGGGATTTCCCAGGCAAGAATACTGGAGTGGGTTGCCATTTCCTTCTTCAAGGGATCTTCCCGATCCAGGGATCAAACTGGAATCTCCTAAAAAAAAAAAAAACAAAAAACAAAAAACAAAAACTGGAATCTCCTGCATTGCAGGCAGATTTTTTACTATCTGAGTAGCCAGGGAAGTCATTGGTCTAATTTATACTAAGATCATGAATGATTTTGAACATCTTCCCATATGTTTAATAATGAGCTGTTTGGCCTCTATTGTGAATATACTTTAATGACAGTGGGCTTGTGTATTTTAATTATTCCAACTGATGCATAGAGAAAACCCAGAAGCTCATTTCCCTAGAACTGGTCTTGTCTTCTCATGAGATGGGAAAGGAAATTTGAGGTTTTCTATGAATGACACACCTATAGTTTAGAGAGGCCCCTTCCTTGGGTGTGCTCAGGGGCTCCAAGTGCCAGTCCACATCCTGGCTCTCTTCCTCTGCTGTCTGCAGAAGCTGGGGCTCCTGGCCAGTTCCTGGTCCCTGGGGCCTCCCCTGGGTCATCTTATAAACTTAATTCCCACACAAAGGATGGGGCTCATGTGCCATGGCTTTTGAGTTTATTGAGGTTTTGAGTGCATTTTGAACTTATTAACAATATAACCAGTAGGAAAGAAACAAATACCAACCCAAACAGTTTAGAAGGCTGTTTAAGAAACTGGAATTTGTACAGTTGACTGGGAAAAGTGGGCCTGAATGAGACTTCTCAGGTATATCTGAGTGGTCATCACTACCTGCAGTCTTAAATGGGAACAGAGGCTAAAGTTCTCTGAGTCACATCTTCCCAGAGATGGTCAGTTTTCTGTATCTGCTTGGCTGAGCTACCATCCCAGATTATTCAGTGAAACACTCCTCTAGGTGCTGCTGAGAAAGTGTGTTGTGGATGTGACTGAAGTTCCTCATCAGCTGTCTTTAAGTAAGGAGGATTATCTCACATGACCTGGCTGGTTTGCTCTGATTAGTTGAAGGGTAGAGGCTTCCCTGGTGGGGGAGAGATTCACCATGGACAACAGCTTCAGTCACCCTTTCACAGAGTCTACCTCACAAATTTCAGACTTGTCCCATCAGACCCCAGAGCCACGCTTGTGCCAAACCTCTTATATATGTTTTCTACAGCTTCTGTGTCAGAGGTTGAACCCTGGCTGACATGCGCTGCAGTATCCTAGTCACCTGCCTCCCCTCCCTCCCCTTCCCCTTTCCATTACACTCTGAATGGGCTTTTGTACATCCCATTCTCCACTTTTCCCTGGAGCCACTCGGGCTGATGCAGCATAGAGAGAAAAGTCAATTACTAATAAGAAAGCATAACCAGGAGGTGCCTTATTTGTTTCCACCTGTCTCCTCCCATCCAAAATTTCATTATGAAAAATTTCAAACCACAGCAAATTTGAAAAATGTTGTTATAATAAATACCTGTACAATCTGTATTTTGCCATGAACTTTTCATTACATGTATCCATCCACGTATAGTCTACTTGTCCATCAACCCATGCTATTTTTTGACTCATTTCAAGTAAGTTCCAAATATTAATACCTTTCTCCCCAAGTGCTTCAGCATGTGCATCATCAAGAAAATTCATGTTAGTGTATAGCTCTATTTAAAAAAATTATTTATTTATTTGGCTGCATCAGGTCTTAGCTGCATTAGGGGGAATCTTAGGTTGTGACACACGGAGTCTCTAACTGTGTCATGCAGGCTCCGGAGATGCAGGCTCATTGCAATTAGTTGCTCCGTGGCATGCGGGATCTTAATTCCCCAGCCAGGGTTTGAACCCATGTCCCTTGCATTGCAAGGTGGATTCTTAACCACAGGAAAGTCCCTATACCTTTTTTGTTGAGGAAAATTGCATGCAGCGAGATGCCAGTTCTTAAGTATACCATTTAATGAGTTTGGAAAAGCGGTTTCATCTGTGTGATCTGAAGTTCATCAACAGGACATTCATATCATCCCAAATTTTCCCCATGTTCCCTCAGTCATCCTTTCCTCACCCCACCAGAAGCAATCATTGATTTTTTCCATCTAAATTAGTTTTGCTTATTCATGAAATTAATAATTATGGAATCACAGAGGACATACCCTTTTGTTTCTGTCTTCTTTCATTCAACGTGATGTTTTTGAGATTCATCCATGTTGTTGAATGTATCAGTTTGTTCCATTTTGCAGGTGAGAAGCATTTCATTGTACAGATATATCACAGTTTGATTAAACATTCTCTCATTGATAGATGAGATTGGCTATTATGAACAAAGATGCTATGAATGTTCTTGTGGGGAAAAAAGTGGAAGCAGTGACAGATTTGATTTTCTTGGGCCCCCAAATCATTGCTGATGTTGATTGTAACCATGAAATTAAAAGATACTTGCTCCTTGGAAGGAAAGCTATGATAAACCTAGACAGTGTATTAAAAAGCAGAGACATCATTTTGCCAACAAAAGTCCCTATAGTTAAAGCTATGGTTTTTCCAATAGTCACATACAAATGTGAGAAAGCTGAAGAACTGAAGCTTTCAAATTGTGGTGCTGAAGAAGCTCTTGTGAGTCCCTTGGGCAGTAAAGAGATCAAACCAGTAAATCCTAAAGGAAATCAACTCTGAATGTTCATTGGAAGGACTGATGCTGAAGCTGAAGTTCCAATACATTGGTCACCTAATGAGAAGAGCTGACTCATTGGAAAAATTCCTGATGCTGGGAAAGACTGAGGGCAGGTGGAGAAGTGGATGGCAGAAAATGAGATGGTTGGATGGCATCACAACTCAATGACATGAATTTGAGCAAACTCTGGGTGATACTGAAGGATAGGGAAGCCTGGCATGCTGCATCCGTAGGGTCGCAAAGAGTCGGACATGACTTAGCGAATGAAAAGCAACATCAAATGTTTTTCATTGGGTTAATATCTGGGATTGAAATTGGTAGGTTTCCAATGGTAAAAATGTTTATGTTTAAATGAAGCTACCAGACCTTTTCTCAAGTTGCTTGCACTGTTTTATACTTCCACTGGTAGGGCTTGAGGTCTCTGATTGCCCTGTATCCTCATCAGCATTTCATATTGTCAGCCTTTTATTTTGAGCCATTCTGGTAGGTATGTAGTGACATCTCATTTGGTTTTAATTTTTACACTTCCCTAATGACTGATGATGTTGAGCCCTTTTTTATGGTAACACTGTTTAGGGTCACGTGTTTACACATCTCTAAATCACTTCCACCCCCAGCTTTGTGGGAGACCAGAGAAACCTGGTCAAGAGTTACATTCTAAAATTCTATTTTGAAAGATGTCTTCATGAAGCCTGGGTAGAATTCTTGACTCTAGTGGGGAATCTGGACCCATAAGGTCTACTATAAATGCCAGGTTCTGAACGGAAGAGACTGTGAAAGGCCAACTGGGTCAGGATCTAGAGCAGTGAGTAAAGGAGCTTGTGAGGACCATGGGGTCAGTTAGAACCATGGAGTCAGTGAGGATTAAGGGGCTAGTAAGGGCCAGGAGGACTAATGAGGCCATTGACCTTGAATTCTGGGTGTCTAGTCCACCTCCATGCATCAACAGTGAGTTGAAAAGGGATGTCTTGGGCTGTAATAACTATTTGGGGACAATTTTCCAATAAGGCAGCAGTTTTTTTCTTATGAATTAGTATATGACGTTCATATGATAAAATTATTGAACATTTTCCTATTGTATATACCATAGACACTTCCCCCAGTCTATTGTTTGAGACTCTAGCTTCTCACGTAGTGACTCTCCAAAGTGGGGGTGGAATTATGATGGGGATTTTCAGATATTAATGTGTAATTCATTGTATAACCCCCAAATGTTTGATGGTCAACATTCTGAAAGGTTGTGGCCGCAAACCGTAAATTACCTCACGAATCGTGACCTCTGGAGGAGAGGATTTCGATCCAGGGCCAGAGATGAGGCTTGATCACTCAGAGCTTCTGTGTAGCAAAGTTTTATTAAAGTATAAAAGAGATAGAGAAAGATTTTGACATAGACATCAGAAGGGGACAGAAAGAGTGCCCTCTTGCTAGTTTTTAGCAAGGTGTTTTATACCTGTTAGCAAGCTGCTAATCAGATTAAAAAAAAAACAAAACACCTCAAGACTGAGAGAGCTACACCAGGCCCCTCTCCCACAACATGCATTTTGAAATAGAATGGCACAAGAGGAGTCATCTCTGGCCATAAACCAATTGACATGAAGCTTGAAGAAAGGCAGTTTCCAAAACAAATACATAACTTCATTAACATAGTTTAAGGAAACATTTCCATGAGTAAGACATACTGGTTTCCTGAGCCATTATCAGCTCAAGGTTTGAGAAAAAGGTTAGTCTCAGGTGGAACAGATTTGAAGAAAGGCAGATTCCAAAGCAAATACACAGTTTTATTAACCTAGCTTAAGAAAAACATTTCCATAAGAAAAATGCATTGGTTAGCTCAAGGGTTGAGAAAAGTTAAGTTCAGGTGGAACCAGGTGTCATCATGACAACACAGAATTAATTTTGTATTTATACTTTAATAAAATATACTTTAATATACTTTAATTTTGTATAGAGAAGGAAAAAACTGTCTGCAATTTGTTTCCTCCTGCAACTTAAGAGAAAATAAACATCTGCCACTTGCTGTTCATTTCTTCCTGCTGCTTGGGAACCTTTGGGCTTCCTACCTGACCATTAACACTCTCAGTTTCTCAAAGCTGAACTTTAGGTTGAATCAAGTACTTGGCTGGAAAATGATTTGTCTTTCTAGCAACTCCAACTTATTTGCCTATAGAGGAAAATGGGTGGGAGCTGTTGGATAGCACCCCCTGTCCCAAGCTAACCATGTTATGCAAAACTGGACTTTTACAAAGGATACAAAAACAAGAGGTGATTTTTCTATCTTAAGTTTTGTTGGATAGGAGTTCACCAGAGGTTCATTCAACTTTCAAGTCCTTTTCCAGCCAAAATATAATTTGATTGTCAAAATGTCATAAGGCAACTGATTCTACCAGACAGGAACAGTCGCAGAGCAATAAGAGGACCTCCCCGACAGAGGGTTTTTTTTTTTTTTTCTCCCCAGGAGAGAGGGCAGCATAAGCCGGCACACCTGCTGGGGACACCCTCCTGGTTTGCATTAGTCCCACATGTCAGGGCCATGCAGGACCTCTGTAGACTGAACGTTTGTATGCACCACCTCCATCCCAAATTCATATGTTCAAACCTGACACTCAATGCGATAATGTTAGGAGGTGGGACCTCTGAGAGCTAAGTAGGTCTTGAGGGTGGAGGCCCCTTGAATGGGATCGGTGTCTTTCCCCCATGTGAGGACACAGCCAGAAGACAGCCGTCTATGAACCATGAAGTGAGCTCTCACCAGATACCAAATCTGCCTGTGTCTTGATCTTGACTTAGCCTCCAAAACTGTGAGAAATAAATGTCTGTTAAGTCACTTGGTCTATGGCAAATTTCTTGTATGGCCAGTGGCTCCTGAGGGGCCCCTGCCTTAGTACTCACTATCCTTCAGTGACTGTGTGAATTTGTGAGGGAGTAAGAAATTGCCTTAGTCAGCTAGGGCTGCTATAAAAAAACACACCATAGGCTGAGTGGTTTAAACACCACAGATTTATTTCTTACAGTTTAATGACTGGAAGTCCAAGATCAAGGTGCCGGCCAACTTGGTTCCCTGATGAACTCTCACTCCCTGGCTTGTAGAATGGCTACCTGTTTGCTATTTCCTCACATGGCAGAAAGACAGAGAAAACTCTCCAGTCCCTTCTTGAAAGGACACTAATCTCATCATGAGAGCACCACCCTCATAACTTAATCTAAACCCAAGTACCTCCCAAACGTCCCATTTCCAAATACCAATGAACTGGGGGTTAGGGTTTTAATATATGGCTTTAAAAAGGGAACACTTCGCCCTATAATATTCTGCCTCTGCCCTCCCCCCAAATTCATATCTTTCTCTGTTCAAAATACATTCATTCCATACTAAGAACTGCTAAAGTCTTAATTAACTCAGCATCAATGCTAAACTTTAAAGTCCAAAGTCTCATCAAAATCACGTATGGATGAGACTTGAACTATAATTTATTCTGAAGCAAAATTCCTCTCCAGCTGTGAATCTGTGAAGCCAAACAAGTTATATGCTTCTAAATACAATGGCAGAACAAGCCTATGATAGTTATACCTATTTTCAAATGGAGAATTAGGAAAAAGAGAGGAGGAAGGTCCTAAGCAAGTACACAACATAATGAGTAAGATTCCAGAAGACAAGCAAGTACACAACATAGTGAGTAAGATTCCAGACCTTAAAGTTTGAGATTAATCCTCTTTGGTTCTATGCTCTGCCTTCTGGACCCACTAGCCTGGTTTATGACGAGATTTGTTTTAAAGAATTGGCTTATGTGGTCATGGAGGCTGAGAAGTCCAAGCTCTGCAGTCTGCAAGCTTCAGACATAAGAAGACCCAGGAATGCCAATGGTACAGTTTCAGTCTCAGCCCCAAAGCCTGAGAAGTAGGGGGACCAATGGTGTGCAAGTTCCAGTCCAAGTTCCAGTTAGAAGACAGGAGAAGACTGATGTCCCATCTAAAAGCCAGTCACACAGAGAGAGCAAATTCTTCCTTCCTCCCTTTTATCTATTCAGGCCTTCAACTGATTGGATGGGCCTTCAACTGATTGGATGGGCAGTCTGCTTCACTCAGTCTACTGATTCAAATGCTAATCTCATCCAGAAACACCCTCACAGATACATTCAGAATCTGGTTTAATCAAATATTGGGGCACCCTGGTTTTCTCAGGGTATATGCCCAGTAATGGTGTTGTTGGGTCCTATGCCATACATCATACTGATACACGTAGAGGCCAACAATATTGTGGGGGCAATTATCTTCCAATTAAAAATAAATAAAAAGCAAATACATAGGAAAATAAAAAATAAAAAGAAATACATAAAAAAATAAAAGAAATGAAGAGGGTAATATAAGGGTTGATGTATCCCTGCTATAACAGAGGCCATGGAGCCCCATCCACAGCCCTTGGCCTCTGGAGTTCCAGGTAGAGAGTTCTCAGGTCCTGCCCCTGGTGTGAGACAGCCTGAGCTCAGGGCAGCCCAGCTGTCCAGATCTAGAATTGGTAGACAAAGACCTGGCTTCCTTACCCTTGGAGAGTGGTCCTTGGGTGCACCACAGTTTCTCAGAACAGCCTCAAGTGACCTCATGAACCCCATCCTCCACATTTGGCTTCCTTCCCTTCCCTACCTGCCTCCCAACCTCAGTCAGGTGACTCTGGTCACCTCCCAACTCTTGTACCGGAGTTAGCTTTAGGGGACCCAACACAAACACCTAGAAAGCGTGCAACAATCAGAAAAGTCAAAATGTTGCCGCACTTGCCTCATCTCATCCCCTTTCCCTGGAGTACCTTAGAACAGATCCCAGACATCATGTGATGACACTAAAGATTTATGGGTCTGCTCAGGGGAGGAATGGAAAGACCTCCTTGATGTCACTTCCACACACATTAGCACAACCGTGTCCCTCTTTCAACCCTCCCCTTCCCAGCACAAGCCAGGATACCCACGCCTGCCATCTGGACACAAACTGGGAACATGTCAACCAGCTTATCGCTTATCGCTGTTTATCTTTTAAAGCATTATCCCAAGGCTTCAAATTGTGGGTGGGTGTGATAAATTGTGGTGAAGGAGATTCCCTTTAAATGGAAGGATCTTTTATTAGACAAAGATAAGGAACAAGGAGAGAATCACTCTTAGCAAGCAAGCTCAAGCTGTGCCTGTGTTATGGCGAGCAGCTTGTTGTAAAAGACCAAGAGAAAGAGGTAAGTTGGGACCAATAGTTGCTTTTGAGGACATCATTTTGAAAAGGTCAAATGCTTTCCATTGTCTGCTTGGTGATGGTGATGTAATATGGTCACAGCCCTCATATTGGGTGCACTTCTATGCTCTCAGGCTCCTGGAGGTGAGATTGAACATCATAAATCTCTCTTCAACAGAATCAAGCAGCTGATTTCCAGAGGAAGATTGGTTCTTCACATCCTGTCTACAGCTTTTCTCTTGCCTTCAGCCTTGGTGGTGAGAGAGAGATGTGTGCACTAGAGGCCTCCTGATATTTTGGTGAATGGAAATTGATGGAATGGACAGGACTTCCGCCAACCTTGTTCTCCTGATGTTGGAAGAGAGCGCAGTGGATTCAACATGCATGATGCTGGGATCTGCTGACTGTGGGGCCTGCATCCAGGGAGCCCGTGATAAGTGAGTAGCTTCAACTCTGAGATTCACCGAAAGTGGGCTGGATGCATGTTCTCATTTTATTTCCACCAGAAATCAAGGAGGAAGATCCAGAAGGAAAGTAGGTGTGCTGATTATCTCCACTTTACAATTGGGAAAACTGACCAGGGCCCTGTGAATGGGCGTGGATATGGCTACAGAGCCGGGAGGCCAAGCATACTCTTACCAGCCTTTGAAATGTGCTCTGGGAAGCTCTGCTGTTCATCCCATCGCTTATGCTGTCGGGGCCACGCTGCATCAGTGGAGGGGCTGACAACTGTGCAATGGGTGACTTTGACCCATCAGCGAACATTTGGGAAATTCCATGCTGGGCGTGTTGGAGCTTTCACAATAGGGGTTGGGGTTCTTCCCAGAGATGCCTCAGGAGGTGGAGACAGCTGAATGGGGGCTGTGTGTGCTTGCGTCCTTTACTGATTTATGAGTCTCCGCTTGCAGTATTTTGCATGATCTCAGTGCAGCGTGGGAAGGAAATCAAAGTATGGGTTCATGATGAAGGCAAAGCAGGCCTTGGCACAGGCTGGCTGGGGATCTGGGAAGCTGCCCCAGTGCCAAAGGATGCAGAGACCAGCTGTGCCCGAGGCCCCCGTGGGAGCACAAGGTGCCGAGTGCCTGGGAGCTGCCCTCATTGGCAGAGCTGGCCTTCAAAGCAAGTTTTCTTCCACTCCTGCTATCTGATTCTGGGTGCATCCCATTCCCCCACCAGGTGTGGTCCTGAAGGAGTGTTGGACCCAGGCCAAACAACTGCTTGGCTTGGAACAAGGTGGGGAAGGAAACAGCAGAGGCGAATTTAAATAAAAAAGATGTTCTGTTACATCAATTTTCATTCAAAACTCTTTCGAAGGTTAGCTCTTTGGAGACAAAAACACAACTTAGTCTACAGGAAAATGAACTAACGGTGGGCTCACGTATGATACAGAGAGTGGGCTCACGTATGATACAGAGAAATAAACACTTTACCTTCTAAGGACTCAGAATCACTCCACAGATGAGCCTTGAGAAGCTCTGCGTTCAGCTTAGGGTCCTGGTAGACCCCCGAGTCTTTTCTGCACAGTCTGAGCACTCTTGACTATTCCAAGTCCATCACAGAAGATGCCGGCCCCTGGACCCAGAGGAAAGGCCTGGGGCATGTCCCCTGTACAGCTTCTGGATCCCCAGAACTCCTGTGTGGTATTTATTTTATTCTCTCTTTTGAAGATTTAAATATATCACACTGTAAACTATCACTCTTTGCTATAAGGGCCAACTTCACCAGAGTGACAATTACCATTTGTTATGGACTTAATTGTACTCCCTCAAAATTCATGTGCTGAAGTCCTGACCCCCAGAACCCCACAAAGTGACTGTATATGGAGACAGAGACTTTAAAGAAGTAATCAATGTAAATTGAGGTTATTAAAGTGGGTTCTAATCCAGTATGATGATGTCTTCTAGGAAGAAGAGATTTAGGACACACACACACACACACACACACACGGAAGCCCACGTGAGGACGCAGGGAGAAGATGGCCATCTCTAAGACAGGAGAGAGCCCTCCGGAGAAACATTGCCCACACCCTTATCTTGAACTTTCAGCCTCCAGAAATCATAATCCCCTAGTTGATGTTTCCATGAGACCGTATTTCGACACCAGTGAAAATGCACGGCATCTATTGTACTTTACTTTCTTGATAATAGGAATCTGTGTTTCGTATTCTGAGAGAGAATAAACATCGGTTGTTTAAGACCCTGGAGTACTTTGTTATGTAATGAGAGAAGACTAATACACTATCCAAGCTAATACATGGTTGTGTAAATGCCTTCCCTCAGCCAGCTCTGCTTTTCCTGGGAAGCAGGAAACTGGATTTCAGGATACCCAGATCTCACCCAGGCTGTCAGATGAGTCCTTTTTTATTGTTCTGTTCTATATTATTATGCTTTGACAGATTTCTTTTTTTTTTATTATTTTTTAAACAAATTACTCAGAGCCTTTGAACAGCAAGATTGACTTTGTCACCCAAAGTTGATCGAATTTCAAAAGGAAGACTCGATATCTTGGTCAGCAATATTGATCGTAAAAGTCTGATTCCTTCTGAGCCTTTTGAAGTATTAAAAATAGCATGTGGATGCTTTTAAGTGCTTACCTGATACCTTTGCTGTTGGAAGGTGATGGCCAGGAAAGGCAAAATCAGAGAAAAATCCAGAGCAGACCAGTTCACCAGTTGTTGTAGGGGTCAATCCCCAAGGAAGTAAGAGAGGAAATAGGCTGGGAGAGGATAGTTGGTTGAAAACTTTATTGGGGTACTGGGCAAGGCAGCCACGGAATATGGGAAGTGTTTTGTTTGCTACTTTGAACTTCACTGGGCACGGTAGGGGGAGGCTGGTGCTGGTGAGGTTCACACAGGAGGGTGGCTGGAGGATGGGGAGTCCTGAGGCCACAAGGGAACAGTTGTATTATAACTGACCACATGTACCTCAGTGCCTCTCAAACAGGATGAATTCCTCTTACCATCTCAGTGAGAAGACATGGGCTGTAGATTGGAGTTACTGCCAAAGCACCAGACAATCAGTGTTAATATGGGGTTAGAAGTGGATCTCCCTGATTTTACAGGGCAATAGACAGGAGTAAAGAGTTGATACCTCTGAGTTTAAAGATTTTGCTGAAAAACCTTAGGACTAAAAAAAAAAAAATTATTTATTTTTGCTTGCACTGGGTTTTTGTTGCTATGTGCAGGCTTTCTCTAGTTGTGATGAGTGGGGGCTACCCTTCTTTGAGGTGCACAGGCTCCTCAATGTGGTGGCTTGAGGAGGCTTCTCCTGTTACAGAGCACAGGATCTAGGGGTGCACGGGCTTCAGTAGTTTCAGCATGTGGACTCAGTTTCAGCTCTTGGACGTTAGAGTGTGGGCTCAGTAATTATGGCACATGGGCTTAATTGCCTATGGCATGTGGAATCTTCCCATACCAGGGATTGAACCCATGTCCCCTGCATTGGCAGGCAGATTCTTATCCTCTGTACCACCAGGGAAGTCCAAAACCTTAGTTTTGTTGAGAAATTTTCCATCTTCTGTAAGTTGTTGGTGTTATATCTGCCCTCGCTTAGAACTGTTGCCATTTATGCAAGAGTAAGGTCCGTCTATGGTTTTTCCAAAAACCAAGTCAAGGCTATGGTTTTTCCAAAAACCAAGTCAAGGCTATGGTTTTTCCAGTGGTCATGTATAGATGTGAGAGTTGGACTGTGAAGAAAGCTGAGCACCAGAGAATTGATGCTTTTGAACTGTGGTGTTGGAGAAGACTCTTGAGAGTCCCTTGGACTGCAAGGAGATCCAACCAGTCCATTCTGAAGGAGATCAGTCCTGGGTATTCTTTGGAAGGACTGATGCTAAAGCTGAAACTCCAGTACTTTGGCCACCTCATGAGAAGAGTTGACTCATTGGGAAAGACTCTGATGCTGGGAAGGATTGGGGGAAAGAGGAGAAGAGGATGACAGAGGATGAGATGGCTGGATGGCATCACCGACTCGATGGACGTGAGTTTGAGTGAACTCTAGGAGTTGGTGATGGACAGGGAGGCCTGGCATGCTGTGATTCATGAGGTCACAAAGAGTTGGGCAGGAATGAGCGACTGAACTGAACTGAGCTGATGCAACAGTGTCTCTGAGTGGCATGGACCTTGCCATCCTTAGCCAGCAGTTAATCAAGAGCTGAAGGACTATCAGCGACCACTTAGACCAGAGGTTCTTGGGTTTCCTGCATTAGAGACAAATTCTGGATATTTTTTGAACATGTTGCGTGAGGGCATCAGACAGCTGAGATCATGTGATTTCATTTGCGAGTGCCCAGGGCAGTTGCCTCCACCATTTACAGCCAAAACTATTAATAGACATATGGAGGCCAGATGCCTGACCCTCTGATTTCTTGAAGAAAGTATAGATGTTGCAATGGGGTAGACCGTCAAGGACATTCCCAAAGCCATGGAACATGAAACACAGCCTCCTGTTATTCAGAAAGTAAAGTACAAGAGATGCTGTGCATTTTCTTGGTGTTGCAATCTGGTCTCATGGGAACATCAATTAGAGGATCATAATTTCCAGGTTTTACCCACATAGAGGTAAATGTGGAGTCCAGGAGAACAGAAGCATTTGACCAGACTGTATGGAAATCTAGACAAACACAAAAGGTGCCTGGACATTGGATTTGCTTTATTGGAGGCTCTTGACTTTTCCCAAATGTTCACATCTCCAGGAAAGCCATGTGGTCCCAGGACTTGAGACCATCTGGCCAAACATGGAAGATCGTTGATGTTCTAGGCACAGGTACATATTACTATGTGGCAGACCCAACAATCAGATCAGTTGCTATGTGTACTGCCACGTCTGCATTTGGTGTTGACATCCTGCAGGCTCTGGGTAGATGCCAAGGGGAGTTGTGGTTGGTGGGGAGGTGGGTGATGTGGTGTTTGGGGAAGTGGCTGTGGAAGACAGGGAGCCTGAGGAAGTGTGGTGCGTAAGAGGGGTGACAGTGGGAGGGTTCCGGGTCAGTATCATAAGGAAGCGGAAGTCATGAGGCATTTCTAACAACCCCATAAAAAGAGAAGAATGGGAGCAGTTGGGGTTGGAAAGCAGGCAAGGAGGAATTATGTGAGGAATGTTGGTGGTATTTAACAGGCATAACTTTGTGTCCTATAGGGGCTTGATATACCCCAGGGTGGCCTTATCATCATGGGTTTATGACTCACAGTTCTGTGGAGCCCATGGAGACCACGGAGGGGTCACTGTCAAGCATGTTGTAATCTTGGGGTAAAAGTAATAGAACCCAGGAGATCTTACAGATCAAGACAATGACCTGGGAACTGGGGAACCAGTGTAGGGTTGGTGGAAACCAGCATGGACCTGTGTGGGTGAGAGGTTGAAGGTGGGTAAGCCTGTAACATTCAGTTCTAAAGTGGGGAGTGGTGGTGGTGGATGAGGTGTTGTCCTTTTTAATGGCATGGAAGCTGCAGTCCACACTCAGAGGGTCCCTCCCAGGTGGCTATCCACTGATGGAAACCTATGGTCCCACCTGGAAGTGTGACCTAGTGAAGCTTGAAGACCTCTACTAGAATCTTGTCATAAACATGTGAACTGCTGCAAATGCAAAATATCAGTAACTCTTGGGGATCATTGGAGCATCTTGAGCCAAGCCCTGGGCAGCTTCTCTTAGTGTCTGAACTTGATATTTCATCCACAGGGAATAAATCTTCTGGTCCATAGACAGCTGACTTAGTGGGCCTGGATATAGTTGTGACACAGTCCAAAGACATAGTTGTATAAACATTACAGCCAGTATAATAGAGACTGAGTGGTTAGAGGAGGATGGATTCAGGATTGTTGTTCAAGCTGGCTAAAGACTCTGACTAGTTAAGATTGGTATTCTGGATCAATATTCTGCCTGGTAGGTCTCAAACATCTGCGCTATTGGTGCCATTTATAATACATTCCAAGCCTCTCAGGCTTGATGGTGTGTGGGCCTGAGAAATGGTCCTTGTAGTCTGGCATCCCCAGCTGGCCCATTCTTGAGCGTAATTTTGAACATTTTTGGCCATTTGGTTGCTACAGGATTTGGTCGTAGAGAGCTCTCTTGGGTCTGCCAGCAGTCCTAGGATTCCAGCCAGATGTAGTAAGTCCAATAACCATAAGCCAATTGAGCATTGGCAGCAATCAACTTGGGGTCCCCAAAATTCGTTGTCTAAGGAATGGTAACCAGATGGGGCATTTTGAGGCCACAGGCATCTCTCCCAGTCTTTTGTGGAAGTTCCCATGGGCATCCCAGAGTGATCAAATGTGGCCAGTGTTTCTCATCAGTGATCAGTTCCTGGGCAGCCAGTGGCAAGGCTTGTTATGTAGTCTGCTGTGTTAGTTCCAAACCCTGTGGTGCCTCATTGGGAAGAGGCAGCCTTCCTAGTAATCTGATCAGTGAATTAAAGCAAGATAGGTGTGGAATATATTGTCTCCAAAACATGGACTGTCTGAGTTAAGTGCAGGGCCTGTCTGGGTGTTTTTGGTGGGTGTCAGTGGAGGGGGGTGTGTTTCAATGAGTTTGGATGAAGCCACGTAAGGCAGGGCAAAGTAGGACAAAAGAGGGCCAGCAGGGTGGACGGCTTTCCCAGATGGCACAGTTCAGCCAGTACGGTCCATCAGTAAGCCACATGAAAGCAGTGAGCATCTCCGGGGGAATAAGGGATCCTCTGCCCATGTTTAGAGAGATCTTGTCCTTGTCACCAGTTATGTAAATGAGGTAGGTCCCCTCAGTTGGAGTCCTTTGGGGCTCCCTTCTACACAGCCATGAAAGTCACACTTGGAGAGGCATAGAAATTAAGGACTTATTACACTCACAGGTCCCAGAGAAGGAGGACTGGCAACCATTGCCAGCTTGAGCTCTGCTGGCAGGAAAATGGGCCAGGAGAGAATGGTGGGTGATCTTAGAAGGGGCAATCATGGCAAGAGGAAGGGATTGTTGGCTTCTTTGAACCTAACCACACTGGAAGAAGAGGAGGGAGGGGGCTGGAAATCTCAAGAGTTACCCTCTGGGCACAGTCAAGAGGAGGCTGGCGCTGGTGAGGCTCACACGGGTGGGTGGGGTGGTGGATGGGGAGCCCCGAAGCCACAGGGAACAGTGTGTTACCCCTGTCCCTGTCTTCACCACTGAAGCCACTCTTGAGAACACATCACTGAGGAAAAATTGTTCAGTGAAAAATTTTTCTTCAATATTTTCCCATTTTCTTATTTCCTGTATCTTTGTATTTATCATGTTACATTGAAGGTGTTTTTTTAAGCTTTTCTCTTTGTTTCGGAAATGAAGCAGACTATGAAGGATAGAAGCATTTTATTGCTGGTTTGCATAAGGAAAACCATCAAAGGAAAACAAGTATTTTCATCTTTATTCAAGGGTTCTTTTTATGTTTGTTTGTTTGTTTTTAAAGTTATTTCCATATTAACCATATTCCATATGCTGTATAGTACATTTGATTGCTTTTTTATTTTATACCTGGAGGTTCATACCTCTAAATCCCCTTCACTTATTTTTCCTACCCCTGACACCCTCCCCTCTGTCAACTATCATTTTGATCTCTGTATGCTTGAGTCTGTTTAGCTTTGTTTTTTAGATTCCACATGTAAGTGAGATTACATGGTATTTGTCCTTCTCAGTCTGACTTATTTCACATAGCATAATAGCCTCTGGATTCATCCATGCTGTCCAAAATAGCAAGATTTCATTTTTAAAATTATGGCTGAGTAATATTCCATTGTATATACACCATAATCTTTTTTAATTCATTTTTCTTTTGATGGACACAGGTTGCTTCCATACCTTGGCTATTGAAAATAATGCTTCAGTGAACACTGGGATACATATATCTTTTCAAGTTAATGTTTTGATTTCTTTTAGGTAAATACACAGATGTGAACTTGCTGAATCATATGATGGTTATATTTTTAATTTTTTTGAGGAAACTACATAGTTTTTCCCATAAAGACTGTATCACTTATATTCCCACCAATAGGGCACAAGCATTACTTTTCTCCACATCCGTACCAACACTTGTTATTGTCTTTTTTATGATAGCCTTTCTAACAAGTATAAAATGGTTTCATTGTGGTTTTGATTTACTTTTTCTCTGATCAGTGATGAACATCTTTTCATGTCTTTTGGTCATCTGCATGTCTTCTTCACTGGAAAAATGTTTATTCACATCCTTTATCCATTTTTAATGAGATATTTTTTGATGTTGAGTTGTATCAGTTATTTAAATGTTTTGGATATTAACCCCTTATCAGAGGTATCATTTGCAAATATCTTTTCCCATTCGTTAAGCTGCCTTTTCATTTTGTTTATACTTTCTTTCTATGTGCAAATGCTTTTTAGTTTGATGCAAGAACATTTGTTTATTTTTGCTTTTTTTTCCCTTGCCTGAGGAGACAGATCCAATAAAACATTACTAAGACCAATGTTGATAAGTATACTGCCTATGTTTTCTTCTAGGAGTTCTTTGGTTTCAGGTCTTACATTTAAGTCTTTTTTTTTTTAAGATTTATTTATTTATTTTTGACTGCTCTGGGTCTTCACTGCTGCACATGGCTTTTCTCTAGTTGTGGCAGGTGGCCTGTGGCTTTGTTGCCCACAGGCTTCATTGCCTCAAGATATGTGGAATCTTCCCAACCAGGGATTGAGCCCATGTCTCCTGCATTGGCAGGTGGATTCTTAACCACTGGACCACCAGGGAAGCCCTTACATTTAAGTCTTTAATCTAGCCTATGTTTACTTTGTGCATGTGTGAAAGTAGTCCAGTTGGATTCTTTTGCATGTAGCTGTCCATTTTCCCGTGGAGAGTGAAAAAGTTGGCTTAAAGCTCAACATTCAGAAAACAAAGATCGTGGCATCTGGTCCCATCACTTCATGGGAAATAGATGGAGAAACAGTGAAAACAGTGTCAGACTTTATTTTGGGGGGCTCCAAAATCACTGCAGATGGTGACTGCAGCCATGAAATTAAAAGACACTTACTCCTTGGAAGAAAAGTTATGACCAACCTAGATAGCATATTCAAAAGCAGAGACATTACTTTGCCAACAAAGGTCTGTCTAGTCAAGGCTATGGTTTTTCCTGTGGTCATGTATGGATGTGAGAGTTGGACTGTGAAGAAGGCTGAGCACCGAAGAATTGATGCTTTTGAACTGTGGTGTTGGAGAAGACTCTTGAGAGTCCCTTGGACTGCAAGGAGATCCAGCCAGTCCATTCTGAAGGAGATCAGCCCTGGGATTTCTTTGGAAGGAATGATGCTAAAGCTGAAACTCCAGTACTTTGGCCACCTCATACAAAGAGTTGACTCATTGGAAAAGACTCTGATGCTGGGAGGGATTGGGGGCAGGAGGAGAAGGGGACGACAGAGGATGAGATGGCTGGATGGCATCACTGACTCGATGGACGTGAATCTGAGTGAACTCCGGGAGTTGATGATGGACAGGGAGGCCTGGCGTGCTGCGATTCATGCAGTCGCAAAGAGTCAGACGTGACTGAGTGACTGAACTGACTGTCCATTTTCCCAACAATGTTTACTGAAGAGGCTATCTTTTTCCCACTGTATATTCTTGCCTCCTTTGTCATAAATTAATTGACCGTGTAAGTGTGGATTTATTTCTGGATGCTCTGGTCTGTCCCATTGGTCAATGTACTGCTTTTGTACCCATGCCATACTGTTTCAATTACAGTAGCTTTGTTCTTGTTGTCGTGTCTGACTCTTTGCGACCTCATGGACTGTAGCAAGCCGGCTCCTCTGTCTTCCACTGTCTCCTGGAGTTTGTTCAAATTCATGTCCGTTGGGTTGGTGGTGCTATCTAACCATCTCATCCTTTGCTGCCCACTCCTCCTTTTGCTTTGTAGAATAGTCTAAACTCAGGCAGCATGATACATTTTACCTTGTTCTCCTGTCTCAATATTTTATGTTTATCCAAGGTCTTTTGTATTTTTGAACAAATTTTAGAATTATTTCTGATAGTTCTGTGAAAAATACAATTGGTATTTTGATAAGGATTGTATTGCATCTGCTCTCAGAGTCCTTTCCTTAATGGGGAGTCATAGTCTACCTCACCTCCCTAGGATGTCCTCCAACACTGTGCTGGCCTCTGGACCTGCTGTGGAGGCAGCTCAGATTCTAATCTGGTCCTACTCCTGTGTGTTTTTGCCTCCAATGTCCATAGCTATCAAAACTAGTGCGTTTTCTTTTGTGGAAGATCTCATTGTTCTTTTATATATTCCACAGACACAGAATCTACCTAGTTGATCATGTGGATTTAATCTGTAGCTTGTACAGCTGGTGGGAGGGGTTTGGGTCTTATTCCTCAGCCACACTGCCCCTGGGTTTCAACTGTGGTTTTATTTTCACCTCTGCATGTGGGTCACCCACTGGTGTTTGTTCCTGAGGCTTCCCTGGAGGACTTGGATTTGCCCTAGTGAGGGCCAGGTATGGAGGTGGTGCAGCTGCTTGGGTCACAGGGGTTCTGGCAGCACCAGGTACTCAGGGGAGTTGGCAGCTAGGGCAGCGGGAAATATAGTGCTCTAGAAGGGTATGGCAACCAGTATTGGCCAATATGCTCCAGTATTCTTGCCTGGAGAACCCTCCTGATAGAGAAGACTGGCAGGCCACAGTCTACAGGGTTGCAAACTGTTGGACATGACCGAAGTGACCCTGCGTGCATAGACAAGAGACTTTTTTTGCCTATGGCAGCTCTGCCCCAGTGAAGGTTGAGCGTGAAGGTGGCACAGTCGTTTGGCTTGTGGGGCCCCTGGTGGTGCCAAAGGTGCATGGACATGGACTGCCTCCATGCAGGAGTTATGGTCCTATCAGAGTCTTTTTTTCTAGCCTTTTGTAGCTGGCAATCAGAAGGCCTATTTGGCTAGTCTTTCAACATGACTCTACCTGTTTAGGCACTTAGAGGGCTCCCTTGCCTGGAGTCCTTCTCTGTTGTTCTGTGCATCAGGCACATAGAGGGTCTCCACTGGCTGGGGTCCTACTCTGTAGATCAGCCTATCAGGCACTTAAAGGTCACTCTGACTGGGGTTCTACTCTGTAGTTCAGTACCTCAGCCTCTCTGTTCAGCTGCCCTGCTGGCATTTGGGGAGAAGGAGGCTACGGTGATGGCTCCACCCACTATGTGCAACTCAGCAGATTTGCCTTGCTTCCATGGCTGCCTGGCTTTCCTCTACAGGCATTTCCCACCACAGTCTCCTCCCTCACATCCCCTTGATCTGTCTCTCTGCAGTCAACATCAGCTCTGCCCTGGGATTGGTCCACAATCCTTAAACTCCAGCTCCCATCCTCTGCACTTTCTAGGGGACCTGCATCCCTGTCTAGGGTAAGTATGGCTACGGCAGGGACTGTCTGATTCTCATTCCATCTAGGCTGCCACAGATCAGCTGTTTCACTCTCAGCCTTAAATGTTTCTCCCCTGACTCAGGCAATTGCTCTGATATGGGGATCAGACCCCTGCTTCAGTTCCCCCACCCGCTGAGGGCAGGTCCAGTCCTATTAACACTCCTGTTTTCCCCCTAGTTCCTTCATCCTACCGAGTTTTGCATGGTTCTATACCTTCTTTTCTGATGGTCATGTACTCCTGTCCGCTCTCAGCTGGTGTTCTACATGCACTTCTGAAGGTGTATTCCTGATGTATCCATGGAGAGAGATGTACTCCACATCCACCTACTCCCCCTCCATCTTGTTCTCCTGTTTTAAAGAAACAGATTTTTCTTAGATCACTTTGTGTGTTTTTCACACATTCACCAACCATTCAGTTGTGATATATGTTAAGAATTAGAAACAGGTTTTGTAAAGTCCAGAAAGTGAAAATATATGGATACAAGTATAAGGAGTATGTAGATCAGAGAAGAAGAGAAAACCTGGGTCTCACCATCAAAGCTCACACATCTAGGAGGCTGCAGGTGGTGAGGTTGGTGGAGTTCCCTGGGAAGAGGAGAGAGTCTAGGCTGCTCAGTGTGAGAAGCTTGCCAAGTCCTCCTGGGTCACCTACATAAGTGATTGAGAATGTCAAATCTAACTTGACTTTTGATGGCGTATTCATTCATATATATTTATAACAGGTGGAACCATCTGATAGAAAACATCCCTCTGGAGCAGAATTCCCACACCTGGGATACAGGAAAGCCCCTGAAGGGCTCGTCACATCACAGGCCCCTGGGGTCCACCTAGAAGTTCTCACTCAGTAGAAGAGGGGCAGCTGGGTCACCTGCATTCATAACAAGTTCCCAGATAGGTGATGCTGCTGCTCTGGGGAGTCCACTTTAGAACCCCTGGTCCAGTGTTCTCCTGTGCAGCACAAACACAATGTTCTCCTTATGTGCACGTTCAGCTTCCTAACATTGGCAGATGGTGGAGCCATCAGGGGACAGTCCTTGTCCTCTAAACAGAACCCCTCAGCACACAGCATAACCCAGCCCAAAAGCTGTTATGTATAAAGAGCACAAGGTTTGCAAAGAAATGACTTCAACTGTAAGAATGTTGAAATGGACTGAACCCTGGTCGAGAGGTCTATTTCTAGAGAAAAGACTTGTCATCAATTGACAGACGTTTTTGATGGAAAGCAGTGGTGACAAGCAGGGCACACTCTCAGAATGAGGAACAACATTACGGTAGAGGAAGAAATGACTAGGAACAGCAAAATGCAGAAGCCTTGCCCAGCTGGCTGAATGCGCATGTGTACCATCTGTCTCTGCCTACAGAATGTTCCAAGTATTCCCCTTGGTTTAATGTGCCAAATTCATTTCTCAGCACAGCTAAGAGTCTAATGAGAAAACCACTGTCTTGCTTTATTCTTGGAACTTACCAGAGCCAGGGAGCACTGGTGTTGGTGTATCTGGGGCAGCCTCTGGACTGGCCTCCCATCACTCTTATCAACACCAGCCTCTTCTTTCCCCAGTGGGATGTGCCATGTTCCCCTCAGCTCTGCCCTGCCCCACCATCCTTGGAGGAATTTGAGTGTTCTTGGTTCCACAAAGCCCTGTGGGAATGAGTTCTCCTGGAATGCTGAATGAGGAGAGGGACAGCTTGGGGAGCCACGAAGATCAGATAAAGAATGGAGGGGGTGCCAAACAGAGATGAGGGATTTCATTGCAAGTCATGTCCTTCACTTGATCCTCGACAGCTCACTCAATCAGCAAGCCTGCAGAGCACAGAGGAGCTGGCTTTAGGAGCCTGTGGTTGTCTCATGTCATAAGAGTACTGCAGATTTTATTTAGTCCAGGTGAGGAAAAGCTCACTAGGGTGACAGTTCTCCCCTCAAGTCTGTGGACATCCAGGGACAGTGGGTGATCTCACACAGCTGTTCAGGTGGAGTTGGTCATTGTCTGCCTGGGGTGCTGCTAAGGAGATTTCTTTTAATATGAAAGACAGAAATATATTACCTTAACATTTCTTTGGACTTAAGTTTTTAAACTTGATTTTATGCAAATGTCAACGCTTTCCCAAAAAATGAACCATTGAGACCATTACTTTTAAAAAAATACATAAATAAAGGCCACTAGCATGACAAAGCTTAAAGGATAGCAAAGGAAAATTATATTTGAGAAACAATAAAAAGATCACATTCAAAAGATAAACTCTTAAGATAAACTGCTAAAGTGTAGTTTTTAAAATAAAGAATACCTACCCTTTTATGGGTTTTGCTCAAGTGAATGTAACTTTTGACAGGATACTCAAAGTTTCAACAGTGTATGCTTTGTGATTTATTTTTAGTTGGTTTCCTGGGAAAATTGTAATTTTCATTCTAAAGTAGCATATTTTAAAGTATAATATTTTATTGCTAAAACTGTTTTCCATGGGAAAGAATTTCTGATTTTATCATGGAAATAAATACAGAAATATGAGTTAGTTTACTGAAACTCACTTTGCAGGCATTTCAGGAACAGTTAATCACTGAAGCTGGTCACAGAACTCCCAGACCCCAGCATCAGCCTCAGAAAACCATCTTACAAACACGGAATGTCACGCCCACACCCCCAGGTCCTTCTCTCCAATGTGGCTGGTGCCACTTCATGGACCCCCTGCCTTGAAACCCAGGTTCAACTGCCTTTGGATACAAATGCTATTCTACCCTTACAAAGGAGCAAGAATGAAGCTGGATTTCCTTTCAGATAATTTGGTGGATCATTGTTGGAGGAGGGAGATGATTTGGAGAGAATAGTTCCAAATAAGCACTGAGACTTTGAAACAATTCAAATTGATGTTTCCTTTAGCTGCGTCTGTCATCCAGGACATGCTGATACTTTAGCAAAGCAGATTTCACCAAAATCTTCCCAAACTGAAGGAGGGGGCTTGGCAGAGCTTGGCATGCAACATTCCTGTTCAACCAGTCACAGTGCTGAGACTGAGGTTTTCCCAGAGATGGTCACAAGGGGTGATAGGCCTGTTGCCCTCTTGACATATTTAGAACTCACAGGAGAGGTTAAGGAAGTTCATGAAAGTTATAACCAGAAGAGAGTGAGTGACACCTGGGAAGCTCTCTCACAGCTGAGACTTCTGTAGTGTTTCCCAGAGTCCTCTTACCCCAGGCAAGATGTCCGGCCAAAAGTTTCAGGAGATGGAATCAAGAAGGATTTTGGGTGATTGAGTTGTGGTCCTGCACTTGGCCCTGCACAGATCCAAGAAAATGGATCTGCACTGTCTGATACCTTCAGCATCTACTACCTTGCTTACACCTCTTTTAGAGTAAAACTCCCATTTCTTGGTCTGGTTGATGTAATCTCTTACCTTCCACACCCTCCATCTGAGTATTGTCCATATTTCTCATCATCTCCTGTGCTCTGGCCACAAGCCTGTTTTCTGTTCCTTGAAAACACTGACCTCAGTCATTCTTGGGTCTTTGCTGTTCCTTCTGGGTAATCCCAAGCCTTAGACCTTCAAACTCCCAGCTTGTTTTTGCATTATATGGTAGTTTTATTCCTAGCTTTTAAAGGAATCTCCATGCTGTTCTCCATAGTGGCTATATCGATTTATGACAAAATTAAAAGAGGAGAGTGAAAAAGTTGGCTTAAAGCTCAACATTCAGAAAACAAAGATCATGGCATCAGGTCCCATCACTCCATGGGAAATAGATGGAGAAACAGTGGAAACAGTGTCAGACTTAATTTTTTTGGGCTCCAAAATCATTGCAGATGGTGATTGCAGCCATGAAATTAAAAGACACTTACTCCTTGGAAGAAAAGTTATGACCAACCTAGATAGCATATTCAAAAGCAGAGACATTACTTTGCCAACAAAGGTCTGTCTAGTCAAGGCTATGGTTTTTCCAATAGTCATGTATGGATGTGAGAGTTGGACTGTGAAGAAGGCTGAGCACCAAAGAATTGATGCTTTTGAACTGTGGAGTTGGAGAAGACTCTTGAGAGTCCCTTGGACTGCAAGGAGATCCAACCAGTCCATTCTGAAGGAGATCAGCCCTGGGATTTCTTTGGAAGGAATGATGCTAAAGCTGAAACTCCAGTACGTTGGCCACCTCATGAGAAGAGTTGACTCATTGGAAAAGACTTTGATGCTGGGAGGGATTGAGGGCAGGAGGAGAAGGGGACAATCGAGGATGAGATGGCTGGATGGCATCACTGACTTGATGGACATGAGTCTGAGTGAACTCTGGGAGTTGGTGATGGACAGGGAGGCCTGGTGTGCTGTGATTCATGGGGTCACAAAGAGTTGGACACGACTGAGCAACTGAACTGAACTGAACTGATTCCCACGTATAGTGCTAGAGGATTCTCTTTTATCTGCAGCCTCTCCAGCATTTATTGTTTGTAGACTTTTTAAATGATGGCCATTCTGACTGATGTGAAGTGATACCTCGTTGATTTGCATTGTTTTGATTTGCATTTCTGTAATAATTAGCAATGTTGAGCATGTCTTCATGTTCTTATTTTTCGTTTGTATATCTTTTTTGGAGAAATGTCTATTTAGATCTTCTGCCCTTTTTTTGATAGGGCTATTTTATTGTTGTTGTTGTTATTGAGTTGTATGAACTGTTTGGGTGTTTTGGAAATTAAGTCCTTGTTGGTTGTATGGTTGGCAAATATTTCTTCTAGCTGGTAGGTTGTTTTTTCATTTTGTTAATGGTTTCCTTTACTGTTCAAAAGCTTGTAAGTTTGCTTAGGTTGGGTTTGTTTATTTTTCTTTTTATTTCTATTGCCTTGAGGGACTTACCTAAGAAAATACTGCTCTGATTTATTTCTTTATTCACTTTTAA
Source organism: Ovis canadensis (assembly GCF_042477335.2). Taxonomy (NCBI): domain Eukaryota; kingdom Metazoa; phylum Chordata; class Mammalia; order Artiodactyla; family Bovidae; genus Ovis; species Ovis canadensis. The sequence continues at coordinate 23,551,672 of NC_091246.1, forward strand.
ACTTTTTATTGGAGTATAGTTTCTTTAGAATGTTGTGTTAGTTTCTTTTGCACAACAAAGTGAATCAGATCTACATATACATTTATCTCCTCTGGATTTCCTTCCCACTTGCACAGAGGATTGAGTAGAGTTCCTTGTGCTATACAGTAGATTCTAGCTTGTTATCTGCTTAATACATGATAGAGAATATGTGCTGTTCTGTGCTTAGTCTCTCAGTCCTGACTCTTTGTGACCCATGGACTGTAGCCATCAGGCTCCACTTTCCATGGAATTCTCCAGGCAAGAATACTGGAGTGGATAGCTATTCCCTTCTCCAGGGGATCTTTCCAACCCAACGGTCAAACCTGAGTCTCCTGCATTGCAGGTAGATTCTGTACCATCTGAGCCACGAGGTAAGTTCATGAAGATGATCAGGGGTCAAACAAGATGGACTGCAGTTGACCATTGTTGAGTATTATGTTGGTGGTCAGTTCCTAAATCTTCTACCCATCTGGGGAGATTTGATTCTGCATGGGTTTGTTGGAAGGCAGGCCCACTTCCTCTCCAAGTTCAAGGGAGAACAACACTCTCTTCTGCTCCCTGGCAGCTAGTCTGGGCACAGTGTAGGCCAGGCCAACTGGAAGCTCCTGTTTAGGGCTCTGAATCAACAATGCACAAATGTTGTATCCCAATGGAGAGATCATTCTTGGTAGAGTTGATGGGGCCAGGAGGCTTGGTGCTAGAAGCAGAGGAGAGAGCAAGGTGGTGGCTGCAATGACCCTCAGAATGCGATATTCATCCCACCATGTGACTCTGGCTCTGCCCTTGGCTCCTAACCCGACTGCTCCTGTGTGTTCTGAGCTGGGCCTCCAGGTTTCTCTTGATTCTATAAGTATCTGATAGTCTTCATAATGTGTTTAAGTTAAGCTGGCATCTGTTTGAATCTAAGAATTCTTACTGGTTCAAGTAATAGATCCCTTCCTGCTCTTTACTTTTTCTTCCTTCTGTGTCTCCTTACTCTGTTAAAATAAGGTTAATCAGACTCTGTTAAAGACATCGCTATGGAAATAATCAGTTAATACTATCCAGAATGGATGCTAAATGCAAGCAGGACTGAGTAATTTCAGTGCTGTAAAGGTGGGGATCCTACTATCTCCCTCTTGCCTCTCTGTGCATGATGTGGTGGGCCCCATGGCGAAGCTTGCCACAGTGCAACCTGCTTTGATTATACATGTGAAGAAAAAAATTGCTTCCTTTCTGCTCACTGTTACATCTTTCTGCTTCTTCTACATCTTCAGGGCCTTATCCGAAGGGTAAATACTAGTTTACACACTAAGCAATGGGGAATTTCTCAAGTAATGAAAGGATAGCAGCATCCTTGGTTTAGAATAGAGGAAATAGATTTCCATAAGAGACCCCAATGTCCTCTTAATGCAAAGATATTGTAATGCTGACAAGGATGAAAGATGAGAGGAGATGGTAATATGTATTTTGAAGGAGAACCCTCAGCACGCTGCTGCTGCTGCTGCTGCTAAGTTGCTTCAGTTGTGTCCAACTCTGTGTGACCCCATAGACAGCAGCCCACCAGGCTCCCCCATCCCTGGGATTCTCCAGGCAAGAACACTGGAGTGGGCTGCCATTTCCTTCTCCAAGGCATGAAAGTGAAAAGTGAAAGTGAAGTCCCTCAGTCGTGTCTGACTCTTAGCGCTATTTACATACAAAACAGGAAGATATCACATACATTCTAAAAAGGCATCTACTCCTTGGGGACCACACACCAGGGCTTGACCTTAGCAGGAGCATAAAGGGGAGAGATTTGAGGGACATAAAGAAGAAAACCTGACTTGTGAGTTATTTCCATTAGTGCTCGAATAAATAGTAAATCTCACACACAAATACTGATCAGGTCAGGGATTGATAAACATTTTCTGTAAAGAGCCAGATTGTGAATACATGTATGTGTGCTATGTCACTTCAGTCATGATTGACACTTTGCAACCCTATGGACTGTAGCCCACCTGGCTCCTCTGTCCATGGGGATTGTCCAGACAAGAATCCTGGAGTGGGTTGCCCTGTCCTCCTTCAGGGCATCTTCCCTACCCTGGGATCAAACCCGAATCACTTTACATCTCCTACATTGGCAGGCGAGTTCTTTACCACTAGTGCACCTGGGAAGCATCCAGATAGTGAATGTGTTAGACCAAAAAGTATTTTATAAGGAGCAGTATTTTACAACTGGCATTGTGAAAGAAGAACCACAAGAGGTTCTGGTGAGTTGAGTGGGCAGCTCAGGGAAATAGCAACTCATAGTAAATTTCATTTCTGTGACTGGGAAGTAAGTAATAGAGATTAGCTTGCTCCAAGTTGAGCTCTATTCCCGCAAACCAGAATGTAGGCTCAGGGATGGGTGTTTCAGGGAGCATCATTGAAACACAAATGTAGCCCAGACCCTGAGTAAGGAATGGAAATGCTCAAGTCTTGATTGCTCAGTGGTAGGCTGAAGCTGAGGAACTGAGCATCAGTTGGAGTCCACTGAACCACAGGAGGTGAGACACCACCAACCCCAGGTCCAGCCAGCTCAGAATGTCATCACTCTAACATCATACTAGAATAACCCAGGAATATTCTAGAGGCTATAATAGAATAGAGCTTTGGCTTATAGAGCAAAGCTTCAAGCAAAAAATATTTGATTCTAAGAAATTCTTTTCAAACTTGGATTCACACTAGAAATTAACCCCTCAGAAATAAAGACGTAGGGACAGTGATTGACACCAATTATAAGACGCCTGGAAAGAAATGAAGAAATGGTTTGTGCCTGACTGGGGATCAAGCCCCTAAGAACAGGGAGAGTGTCAGCATCATCTGTGGTTTCTCTGCCCAACCATAGCACCCAGACATGCTGAAAGTGGCCAGATATGCAGGAGAGAATATGAAAAAATGCCATGATGACTGGTTGCTAAATATAATATTAGTTTAGAGAAGGGAGTGATTAGGACTGGTTGGTATTTAAAAAAAGATTGCACCCGAAGGATAGATGGGAATTAAGACTCAGAATCTCTGGGTAGAAGGCTCTGAACAGATTATTTGTTCTGGGTCTCAGCTGATAAATATTCAGCTTACTTTTATGTTATAAAAAATTTATTTATTTTTAATATTTTTATTTATTTTTAATATTTTATTTATTTATTTGGCTGCCCTAGGTCTTAGTTGTGGCATATAGTTATGGAATGCAGGATCTTTAGTTGTGGCACGTGAACTCTTAGTTGTAGCATGTGAGATCAAATCAGGGATCAAACTTGGGCCCCCTGCATCGAGAGTGTTAGCCCTTGTACCATCAGGGAATTCCCTAATCTACTTTTAATGAGTCCTATGTACATGCTAAGTTGCTTCGGCCATGTGGATCATGACAAACTGTGGAAAGATCTTAGAGAGATGGGAATTCCAGACCATTTCACCTGTCTCCTGAGAAACCTGCATGAAGTTTCTGAGAAACCTGATCAAGAAGCAACAGTTAGAACCCTGTATGGAACAACTGGTTCAAGATTGAGAAAGGAGTGCAACAGGGCTGTCTACTGTTACCCTGTTTGTTTAACCCTATCTACTGAGCATATCATGAGCAATGCCAGGCTGGATGAATTACAAGCTGGAATCAAGATAGGTGAGAGAAACATCAACAATCTCAGATACACAGATGATACCACTCTAACGGCAGAGAGCAAAGAGTAACTAAAGAGCCTCTTGATGAGGGTGAAGGAGGAGAGTGAAAGAGCCAGTTTAAGAAAAAAATATTTTTTTTTTTAAAAGCTAAGATCATGGCATCCGGCTCCCTTTACTGCATGGCAAATAGAAGGCAAAAAGGTGGAAGTAGTGACAGATTTCCTCTTGGGCTCCAAAATTGTTGCGGATGGTGACTGCAGCTGTGAAATCAGAAGATGATTGCTTTTTGGCAGGAAAGCAATGACAAACCTAGACAGTGTGTTGAAAAACAGAGACATTAATCTTCTGACCGAGGTCCATACAGTCAAGGCTATGGTCTTCCCAGTGGTCACGTACTGTTGTGAAAGCTGGACCATAAAGAAGGCAGAATGCCAAACAATTGATGCCTTTGAACCATGGTGTTGGGGAAGACTCTTGAAAGCCCCCTGGACAGCAAGAAGATCAAACCAGTCAATCTGAAGGGAGATCAACTCTGAATACTCACTGGAAAGACTGAGGCTGAAGCTGAAGCTCCAGGATTTTGGTCATCTGATGCAAACAGATGACTCATTGGAAAAGTCCCTGATGCTGGGAAAGATTGAAGGCAGAAGAAGAAGAATGTGTAAGAGGATGAGGAGGCTGCATGGCATCACTGATGCAATGAACATGAACTTGGACAAACTCTGGGAGATGGTGAGGGACAGGGAGGCCTGGTGTGCTGCAGTCCATGGGGTTGCAAAGAACTGGACGTGGCTGGGTGAATGAATAACAGCAGCACACAAAGGTGCTAAATTGCTTCAGTTGTGTCCGACTCTTTGTGACCCCGTGGACTGTAGCCCACCAGGCTCCTCCATCCATGAGATTCTCCAGGCAAGAATACTGGAGTGGATTGCCATTTCCTCCTCCAGGGGATCTTCCCGACCCAGGGATCCAACCTGGGGCTCCTATGTCTCCTGCATTGCCAGGTGGGTTCTTTACCCACTAACGTCAACTAGGAAGCCCTTTAACCCTTAATAAGTCCTAACTTAAGATAAAATCTTTCTTCCTGTAGTTGGCATCCTTTGAAAAGGGCTCTTCCCCTTGGGATTCTTTCAGTGGAATGATGACCCTGCATAAGAGTCATAAACAGTTGAACTCAGCAATTGTGTCTTCCATTCTCTCCCTGGAGGCCTCCTCTCCATTTTCTCCAACGTGCCCATGTGGTGTAATAGTGAATCTTATAGTGACCTACTCTGGTTGGGTTTGCCTCTGTTTCTGAGTGAAGCATTTTCCAGAACTGAGTACAAGATACAAGAGGTCTTGCATTTATAAAACAGAGAAGGGTACCTGCCTTTCATGACCAAATCAGCCAGTTGCAAAATGGTGGCCATCAGAACACGTCAAAGAACCCTGGCCCCACCCCAATGTGTGTGTGTCCCAGTCTGCAGACACCAAACCTGGCTTCATACTTGGCTTCGTCAGACATATCTCATTCAGCTCCTCCTGGGTTTACTGTTAATGAAATCTCTCAAGCCAATTTTCAAGTGGCAAGTTGCAGTTTCTTCCTCTTAATTTTATATTTCTGCAGGTGATTTACTGGACTATGGGGAGTATTTGGGGGAGCAAAATGTTTAGGGGACTAAAGACTGGGGACAGTCTTTTTAGAGCAACTGTCGCTACCCATCACCTGTGTAAGCAGTGGATTCAGTCACCCTGGGGCCCATTCATGAGCTGGTCATGGGCTTGAGACAGGTGTGGCAATTGTCAAAACAGTAAGCAAGGCCACTCTGACCCTTTCTCTTTGGGTCTTGAACAGGATTCCTGTTGGTTGTAAGTCCTGAAGCTGGAAATTCAAGTGACACTGGCAACTGTTTAGGACTTTGTACAAAACTTGTAAATGGAGAAAATGTGGAAATGGATCCTTATAGTGGCCAATACCAGGGCTAATATAATAGGCCTATGTAAATATAGTCCTAAATAATAAAAATACATCATAAAAATGTATTTTTGAGCCTTATCCTTAATATGATAAGGATTCATATAAGCACTCAGTTTCTTTTCATGTCCTCTGCACCTCTGAAGTCCTTTCCAAGTTTTTCTTTTTATTTACTTAAATTTATTTTTAAAATTATTATTTTTGGCCATACCGTGTGGTGCAGGATGTTACTTCCCTGACCAGGGATTGAACCCATGCTCCTGCAGTGGACATGCAGAGTCTTAAACACAGAACTGCCAGGGACGTCCCCCAAGTGTTTCTTTTCAAATTTATGTATACAAGCTTGAGATTTGTGTATCTTCTCCTTTATTACCTACATGTGGCTGTGATGCTATGATAACTGACTGGATTAGGGGTCTTAAAATGGTTCATTGCCTTCTCCGTATTTCAAAGACAAGCAATATTAAATGAGAGTCAAGGCCTTCTAGGTTAGTACTAACCAGGCCTGACCCTGCTTAGCTTTTGAGATCAGAGGAGATAAGGTGCATTCCGGGTGGTATGAGGGTAGACACCAAATCATCTTTTAATGAGTTTTGCTCTGATTAGGGAGGAGATTCTCCTGGAAATTTTAATCTGTGTTAATCAAAACTAAAAATTATCAAACATCTACCTTCCCCAGCCCTTGTGCCAGCCCCTTCAAGTATGTTGTTATCAACATTATGAGTTTTTTAGCACAAAAAACCCATTATAGTAAAAAAATATGCATGGGATATACATATACTAAAAAAATGATTTTGTTTAGTTGAAATTTAAATTGAGTTGAGTGTCATGTTTCTTTGTTCAGCCTGGCAAATTGACAGCTATGCAAAAGAAGAATTCTATCCTTACTGGTTTTGTTAAGTGCTTCCTAGCAGAGCAAGACAAGCTATGATGGTTAACCTCCACCAGCAACCCCCACCACCACTCCCCCGGCTCCGCCCCCCTCACCTCCCGCCCCTCCCAGACAAGCTCAGTCCATTCGTGAGGAACTGGAAACATTCCAGCTCTGGACTTCCCACCTGCCAGGCACCAGGCGGGCATCCCTATGCTCTAGGACCTTTCACCTCTCCAAGGGCGTCTGACTCACTCCGCCTCATGGGGGGATAAAGAAGCTTTGTCAAGGCCGGGCCTCATTTGCCACTTCAGAGCACCATGTCTGTTGACATTGCAAAATAGCAGAAGAATTCAACAAGAGGTCTTTTCAGAATGTTCATTGTGAATGCACAAAGGACTGTCCCAAGTGGGTCAGCAGCTGGCCTGGAGAGCTTTCCGGGTGAGAAATCACATCTAAGTATTCGGACTTTGCGTTCCCTGTCTGTCCTGCCCTCCTCCTCTGTCCACTCCCAGGGATGACTCACATGGACAAAGGCAGCAGGCATCTCCCTCTCCTCAGGCAAGCAGCTCGGTCCAGTGAACTCACACTTGGAGGGACTTCCCGTGTTGATGTCTGACGTCCCCCCCCCCCCCCCCCACCCCCGCTCCAACTTTGGCATTCTGTCATATACGAAGAGGTCCCGGCCCCATCCATCCTTGCAGGAACCCCCACTCTCCGCCAAACACCAGCCACGTCATGTTTAGGGGCTCTCATGCTAGAGGTTCAAGCACAATGGCGCGGAAGCTTCCAGCAGCTTGTTGCATTGCCTGCTGTGTGCTACACCACCAGCCTGGGAGTTTGTGAGGGTTTCGGACAGGACAGGGGCAGATGCTAAGAGAGATCTGTGCATGGAGGCAGAATGGGGCAGGTCCCTGCTCCCTGGTCAGTGTGTACTGAGTGGGGCTAGGAACAGTCCACACCCAGGTATCAGGGGGCCCCATCCAGAGAAAGTGCCTGAAGACTCACCCTGCTTGAGCACCATCTGGTCCCTGCTTGACCCCACGGATTCCTGTAGCAAAACTTGCCCCAATTAATTTATCCAGAAAAGAGTGCTGCATCAAAGGAGACACTCCACAAATTTCCACATCACTGACAGACAACAGGCAGTTTGGAGCCACAGGGCAAAGCTGTTATTCCTGGCAGTAAGCCACTGCAGCAGCACTGGGTTGGTTTTCTTACAGCAAATTATTTATAATTAATGATCCTTTGCAGTAAAAGACATAAGTAAGCAATTCATGCCAGAAATGAAAACATCTAGGAATGTGCAACATTACTTGAATTCAAATGAATTTATAATAAAATAAAATAGTCACTGGATTAAATATTTTTAAAAGATTATAATGCTCAGAGCTGACAACCATGTGGAGAAAAAAGCCCTGTCACATATTGCTGGTGGTAGTATATTTGGTACAACCATTTTGGAGGGCAATTTGGAGGCACATACCAAAACCCTTAAATATTTTTATAACCTTTGACCTAGCAGTTTCATTTCCAAAAAGTACCCTGGGGAAATTAATGTAAATATGAACAAAGGTTTAGCTACATGGAGGATCATGGCAGTAAAAAGTTTGAAATTTTCAGCGTCAATAAATTATCATATATCTGTGTAATGAAATGTTTAAAGTGATGATGCTGGTGTGGAAAAGAAAGTAAGTATGAACAGGCAAGAAAATTCTGAGGAAGAAGATAAAGGAGAGGGGTTGATTATATGAAAACATACTAGAAAGCCAAAGGAATTAAAACAAGGTGGAATTGATTCAGGGAAGATAGATACATAAAAGAAACGGAAGACAGTCCACAAACAGAACCATTTATATGTGCAAATTCTGTTTGGCCAAGTGGTATGCCAATACAAACTTTCAATAATAAGATAAATAAGTTCTGGGGACATAATATGTAGCACAATGGCTATCTTGCTAAGAGAAAAGATCCTTAAAGTTCTCATCACAAGAAAAAAAAATTTGTAACTGTGTGGTGGTAGATAGCTAAACTTATTGTGGAGGTCATTTTGCAGTGTACGCAAATATTGAATCATTATACTGTGCACCTTAAATGAATACGATACTATATGCTGGTTATATCTCAGTAAAACTGGGACAAAAACAGAGGTATATCAGATTAGTAAGAAGAGGACTATTTAGTTAGAGGTTTTGAGATAAGTGATTATTCATTGAGACTCCTAAGACAGTCTCAAAACTAAACTCCAGATGAATTAAATATGGGAACACCACCTGAAAAAATAGTAGAACATTGTAGCCCTTTGAAGGTGGAGAAAGAGTGCCAAAGCAAGAAGCAAAGCCAGAGCTGTAGCCGAGATAGGCCATGTGTTCGCCAAATTGTCCCCTGATTCTCCTGGGCAAATAGGACGATGACCTTTTCCAGGCCTCCCTGTATCAGAACAGGAACACATGGGTGAATTCCGGCTGAGGGAATGTGGGAGTGAGTGATGTGTGCTGGCCAGCTCCACTCTTGCTGAGCAGTGCTGTCTGCTCTTTCCTTCTTCCACTCACAGGTTGGAGTGAAAACTCTGTAGAGGGCAAGGGATGCTGTCAAAGGATCTCAGATCCCTGAGTCTGGAGGACAGAAAGGGTTATTAGACTAGGAATCTCTTATTAAAGATAAAATTATTTGTGTATGTGTTTGTGTGTGTGTAAAGTCTTTGGGATTTTGGAGTTTAAATATAAACCTACAGACAGGACTAACACAGAAATCAATGAAAAGATTGTCAGATTATCTCACAAGAAGCTTAGAACTTATATACAGCAGAATAGATGACAAGCAAAGTTAAAAGACTGACTGGTTTTCCTCATGACTTAGTGAATTACTGTCTGCAATGCAGGAGACGCAGGAGACACAAGTTCCATCCCTGGGTTGGGAAGACCCCCTGGAAGAGGGCATGGCAACCCCCTCCAGTATTCTTGCCTGGAGAATCCCATGGACAGAGGAGTCTGGTGGGCTAGAGTTCATAGACTCACAAAGAGTTGGACACAACTGAAGCGACTTAGCATGCATGCACACAGTTAAAAAACAAATAAAAGAGAGGTAGAAGGTATTTGCAACATATTTAATAGATGAAATATTGGTAAAAAGTGTTCCTATAAATCAATAATAAAAGGTAAAACAATTCATTTGAAAAACAGGCAAAGGATGAAAAAAAAAGGACATTTGCCAAAAAAAACCTGGTAAATGACAAACACATGAAAAGTTGCTCAACTTCATTTCTGATCATGAAATGCAAATTAGAGCCGTGGTATACTCAGTATTGGGCTTCCCTGGTGGCTCAGAGGTTAAAGTGTCTGCCTGCAATGCGGGAGACCTGGGTTTGATCCCTGGGTCGGGAAGATCCCCTGGAGAAGGAAATGACAACCCACTCCAGTACTCTTGCCTGGAGAATCCCATGGGTGGAGGAGCCTGGTGGGCTACAGTCCACAGGGTCGCAAAGAGTCGGACACAACTGAACGACTTCACTTTCACTTCACTAAACTGAGTATTTGCTTATTCCAGTGAGAAAAAGTTTTTTTTACTTTTGTTATATTCAAAGGTTTGAGAATATGTATGGAAAGATGCAGCTACTTTCTGTTTGTTTTTTATAAACTTTTTAGCAGCTTATTATAAAATATGCTGCCCTAGAACATATCAGTTTCATTTCTCAATGTTTTCAGTAAAGGAGGAGCCTAAATAAATTGTGGGGAAATATTGGTGCATATTCAGAACATGAATAATAAAAATGAAAAATGGCATAAGCTATTAATATGTCCATAAGCATAAGCTATTAATATGAAAAAGCAGAGGAATTGGTGTTAAAGTGATGATTACAAAGAGTGTGTGGTGGCTTGAAAAATGCATATAAAAATTACAGATCTACTATAATGGTTAAAGGAAAGCATATGTTTACCTAAGGACAAAAATTGGAGAAAATACTTTAGGATAATGGCTGAATTTTTATATCTACTTTATAAACCTTTATTTAGCTATTAGTATACCATTTCGTCTCTTCCCATACCTTTTTTTTCCCCTGAAGGACAAAGATGTTCTGGTAAAGGTTTAACATTCCCACAGGAGTGAACCTTGATTTGTAACACATGCCAGTTTCTATGATTTCTGTGATATAACTAACTGCTCCCACCATGGCTGATTTCAAGCTACCACCTTAATGTTGACCAGCAAGTGAAATTCCTGACAAATTAAAAATTGATTCTCATTATCTGTTCTGAACCACTTCAGACACCACTGGAGTTGGGATGAAACTCCAAATGGTATCCTGATCAAGTCTTGGAGTCCACATGAATCTTGGAGTATAGTCATTATAAGAAACCTTGGAAAGTTAAGATTTGAATGGATTACTGAATGCTGAACAAACTAAGATAGATGAACACCATGCCCCAGCTACATGCCCTAGCCTCATGTCCTTTGGTGAAGTAGAAGTCTTTGCTGTCTACACAAAACATATATGGTACAAGATGTGCTCAAAATTAGTAAGAAAGATTCATAGGTGTTTCTAGACGATCTCTTCAGCTTTCTGAAGAATTTAAGCCTCCTTTTCAGCCTGCAAAGAACTCCTCTGGTCCCTACAAACATCTTCTCCCAGTGAAGAGGAAAACTTCATATTTATTTGAATAAGATTTTGGAAGTCAGTGGGAGAAGAACGGGATAAAAAGTCAGGGGGTGCTGGGGAAGAAAGTCAAGGATGAGACCAGCAGGGAAGGTCCTCACTAGTAAGTGGAGATTAATGAAGCATTTCCTGGCAATCTCCAGATAGAATTAAAAGCCTCTTAAAGGCTGAGTCCAGAGAATGAAATCTAGAGTTTTTCTAGACAGCTATGATCTCAACATCCAGCAGCACCCTTGGAATGGAAAGTGAGGTAGAGAAAGTTTACCAGATGTGAGTAAGATGCTAGAGTGGGTTGTGAGAGGCAACCACCTCTGAATGAAATCACAAGCTGCAGAGCTTTTGTGAAGCCCTCCAGAGGCCTCTTTCTCACAGTGGTCAATGATGTAAATGCCATATTATGGAATTCAAAATGGTGCTCCTGGTCAAGTCTTGGAGTCCACTTGAGTCTTAGACTGTAGTCCTTACAAGAAACCCTGGAAAGCCAATATTTGAAAGGTTTATTGAATGCTGAACAGACTGAGACGGAGAAACATCATGCCCCAGCTACATGTCCCACTTCAGTAGACTGCCTGGGGGGGATACTGTCTTGTTGAGGATTAGATGAGGAAAAGACAAACTCTATTGCTTTCTGGATATGTCTCCTCTTGGAATTTCCATTTAGGAAGATACCTCAGGGCCCTTCTGGAGCCTCAGATACTTACAGCAGCTGCTAAAGAGGGTGGTTAGGGATGCTAACTGTTGTAGGGCCTAATATAGGGATACAAAAAAAATAACATTTCATAAAACCATTTTCAGGCCTATCTTGCTAATATGTTTGCCCTGAAGCTTCCCACCCTTCAGAGCAATGGAATTCAGTGTATTGGAGAAAGATAGGGACCAGCTAGAATCAATGGGTCAGCTGAGATTGTAGCTGATGATGACGAAGATGCTGTGGTGATGATGGTGGTGATGACGATGATATTGGTGATGATGGTGGTGACAATGATGATGGTGATGTTGATGTTGCTGCTGCTGATTTTAAGCTCACTCCCAGACAATAGGCTTAGTACTAGCTCTTTTCTAGAAAGAAAGGATTTTCTAAATTCACTGAACATATTAAATGATGAGCTTGGTGAAATAAATCAATGTTCTATGCTGAAGATGGTTCCAGCTAGAAAAAAGAAGAGGAAAAGCCCCTTCTCCATCCTGGTACACCATGGAAAGAGATGCAGATGGGTAAGTCAGCACTAATGGGGCTTCAACCACATGCTTCAATCAGAAGCAACTAGGACAAAATTTATGAAACTTTGATAATTTTCAAAAATTTATGAAATCTGGATAAATGAGTACATGGGTGTCCATTACAGTTCCATGTGCTTGGAATATTTCCTAATTTAAACAATGAATCACATAAAAATTAGTTGTCTCTGTAGTCACCTTATTTATGCAATATATTGACAGGGTTGTCTCTAATTATAATTCTTAAGGGCTCATTATTACTGTATTGCAAAACAATCCTGTTACAATGAGATAAAGAAAAGCTGATAAACAAGTAAAAATAAGGCAACTCTACCTGACAGTTCAATGACTACAAAATATTTGAACCTGTACTTTATAACACCCAACATTGTTCAAATCACAGTCTGCATGAACTGGAAGTGGCAGGAAGTCGAATCCAGGGCTTTGAGCATAACTGCTGAAGCTGGATGTTCAGTTGATGCCCTTCTCCACAGAAAAGGGAGTCACGTGGCTGCTCTGGTGGGTACATGGACCCACCTTCTGAGGCAAGACCTTTCTGAGGGGACAACTGCTTTGTATTCAAAGGAAATAGCTGGAGTCTGCAGAACAGGAGGAGCAAAGGCAAACCGAAAACCTCCAAGTGGCCGACAGGGATCTGCTGATGCACTCTCTTGGTAACTTGTTTGCAGTTTTAAAAAAGGCAACAATATTCATTATTTAGGTGCACTGGCTATAACACGCATGAAGAAGGAAAGATGGATTTGTGTTCATGCATGTGTGCCCATGTGTCCATGTACAGAGAATTCTTTCTTCCCCCTTCATTTCCTTGATACCCTGTCCTGTGGTTTCACCCTAAAAGCTCCAGTGTCCCTTGATGTTTATTTTCCACTTTCTCAGGGTTGTCCAATCCAATCTGAGTGGCAACTGGATAGTTAGGGATCATGAAACTGAGTTCTGTCATGGGTTTGGCTATGGTTCGAAATGGCTCATGATGAGAATGCTTTCTTTTTTTTTGGTAGTTCTCATTCAAGGTTAAATAAACATGAATATTTGGATTTGATTTGATTTTGTTTAGGTCTCAGCAACTTAGGTGAAATAAGAGTCAAGGGTTTACTTGTGTGACAAAGAGAAATTTATAGGGGCCTATAGTCCCTGTTTTCACCAACACCACGAGGTGGGGTGGGGGAGAGGGAAAGCAAGAAAGAAAAGACTCTTGGGTCAGAGTCATGGTTTAACTGTTGCAGTTTTTCCAGTGGAATCTAAGAAATGTGGGAAAAGGAAAACTGGAAAAGACAAAGTAATAAAGAACAAAACACAAACCTCACCCCAAGCAGTAAGTGAGACTGAGGTAGTCCTGAGGGATGGGAAACCCAGGTGTAAGAGAGATATTTCATGCAAGAGAAGTGGGGAATTTTTTTTTTCAATTTTATTTTTTTGCAGTCTTTTCCCCCACAGTTTGAACTTATTATTTTGTATTGGGGTACAGCTGATTAACAATGTTGTGATAGTTTCTGGTGAATGTTAAAGGGACTCAGCTATACATATATATGTATCCATTTTCCCACAAATTCCCCTCCCATCCGGGCTGCCACATAAAATAGAACAGAGTTTCATATGCTATAAAATAGGTCCTTGTTGTTATTCATTTTAAATGTAGCAGTGTGCACATGACCATCCCAAACTCCCTAAGTATCCCTTCCCCCAGCAGCCATAAGTTCCTTTTGTAGTCTGTGAGTCTCTCTGCTTTGTAAGTTCATTTGTATCATTTCTTTTCAGATACCACATGTAGGGATATTGTATGATATTTCTCCTTCTGACTTAATCTACTCAGTATGAGTCTCTGGGTCCATCTATGGACCTAGCATATGCACCAATCTATGTTGCTGCGAATGGCATCATTTTATTCTTTTCAATGACTGAGTAATATTCCATTGTATATATGTACCATATCTTTTTGTTGTTGTTTATATGTATTTATTAATATTTACCACTTAATATAGTCACAATTTCCTTCCTGCATCCTTAACCATCCATCGAAGATCATTTTCCTTCTTGATGGAGAATCCATACAATTTCAGTCAGTTCAGTTCAGTTCAGTTGCTCAGTCGTGTCTGACTCTTTGCGACCCCATGAATTGCAGCACGCCAGGCTTCCCTGTCCATCACCATCTCCCGGAGTTCACTCAGACTCACGTCCGTTGAGTCTGTGATGCCATCCAGCCATCTCATCCTCTGTCGTCCCCGTCTCCTCCTGCCGTCAATCCCTCCCAGCATCAGAGTCTTTTCCAATGAGTCAACTCTTAATGAGGTGGCCAAAGTACTGGAGTTTCAGCTTTAGCATCAGTCCTTGCAAAGAACACCCAGGACTGATCTCCTTCAGAATGGGCTGGTTGGATCTCCTTGCAGTCCACGAGACTCTCAAGAGTCTTCTCTAACACCACAGTTCAAAAGCATCAATTCTTTGGTGCTCAGCCTTCTTCACAGTCCAACTCTCACATCCATACATGACCACAGGAAAAACCATAGCCTTGGCTAGACAGACTTTAGTCGGGAAAGTAATGTCTCTGCTTTTGAATATACTATCTGGGTTGGTCATAACTTTTCTTCCAAGGAGTAAGCGTCTTGTAATTTCATGGCTGCAATCACCATCTGCAGTGATTTTGGAGCCCAAAAAAGTCTGACACTGTTTCCATTGTTTCCCCATCTATTTCCCATGAAGTGATGGGACCAGATGCCATGATCTTTGTTTTCTGAATGTTGAGCTTTAAGCCAACTTTTTCGCTCGTCTTTCACTTTCATCAAGAGGCTTTTGAGTTCCTCTTCACTTTCTGCCATAAGGGTGGTGTCATCTGCATATCTGAGGTTATTGATATTTCTCCCGGCAATCTTGATTCCAGCTTGTGTTTCTTCCAGTCCAGCATTTCTCATGATGTACTCTGCATATAAGTAAATAAGCAAGGTGACAATATACAACTTTGACGGACTCCTTTTCCTATTTGGAACCACTCTGTTGTTCCATGTCCAGTTCTAACTGTTGGTTCCTGACCTGCATACAGATTCCTCAAGAGGCAGGTTAGGTGGTCTGGTATTCCCATCTCTTTCAGAATTTTCAACAGTTTATTGTGATCCAGACAGTCAAAGGCTTTGGCATAGTCAATAAAGCAGAAATAGATGTTTTTCTGGAACTCTCTTGCTTTTTCGAGGATCCAGCGGATGTTGGCAATTTGATCTCTGGTTCCTCTGCCTTTTCTAAAACTAGCTTGAACATCAGGAAGTTCATGGTTCACGTATTGCTGAAGCCTGGCTTGGGGAATTTTGAGCATTATTTTACTAGCATGTGAGATGAGTGCAATTGTGCGGTAGTTTGAGCATTCTTTGGCATTGCCTTTCTTTGGGATTGAAATGAAAACGGACCTTTTCCAGTCCTGTGGCCACTGCTGAGTTTTCCAAATGTGCTGGCATATTGAGTGTAGCACTTTCACAGCATCATCTTTCAGGATTTGAAAGAGCTCAATTGGAATTCCATCACGTCCACTAGCTTTGTTCATAGTGATGCTTTCTAAGGCCCACTTGACTTCACTTTCCAAGATGTCTGGCTCTAGATTGGAGATGACATCATCATGATTTTCTGGGTTGTGAAGATCGTTTTTGTACAGTTCTTCCATGTATTCTTGCCACCTCTTCTTAATATCCTCTGCTTCTGTTAGGTCCATACAGTTTCTGTCCTTTATCGAGCCCATCTTTGCATGAAACGTTCCCTTGGTATCTCTAATTTTCTTGAAGAGATCTCTAGTCTTTCCCATTCTGTTGTTTTCCTCTATTTCTTTGCATTGATCGCTGAAGAAGGCTTTCTTATCTCTTCTTGGTATTCTTTGGAACTCTGCATTCAGATGCTTATATCTTCCCTTTTCTCCTTTGCGTTTCGCCTCTCTTCTTTTCACAGCTATTTGTAAGGCCTCCCCAGACAGCCATTTTGCTTTTTTGCATTTCTTTTCCATGGGGATGGTCTTGATCCCTGTCTCCTGTACAATGTCATGAACCTCATTCCATAGTTCATCAGGCACTCTATCTATCAGATCTAGGCCCTTAAATTGATTTCTCACTTCCACTGTATAATCATAAGGGATTTGGTGTAGGTCATACCTGAATGGTCTAGCGGTTTTCCCTACTTTCTTCAATTTGAGTCTGAATTTGGCAATAAGGAATTCATGATCTAAGTTACAGTCAGCTCCTGGTCTTGTTTTTGTTGACTGTATAGAGCTTCTCCATCTTTGGCTGCAAAGAATATAATCAATCTGATTTTGGTGTTGACCATCTGGTGATGTCCATGTGTAGAGTCTTCTCTTGTGTTGTTGGAAGAGGGTGTTTGCTATGACCAGTGCATTTTCTTGGCAAAACTCTATTAGTCTTTGCCCTTCTTCATTCCGCATTCCAAGGGCAAATTTGCCTGTTACTCTAGGTGTTTCTTGACTTCCTACTTTTGCATTCCAGTCCCCTATAATGAAAAGGACATCTTTTTTGGTGTTAGTTCTACAAGGTCTTGTAGGTATTCATAGAACCGTTCAACTTCAGCTTCTTCAGCATTACTGTTTGGGGCATAGACTTGGATAACTGTGATATTGAATGGTTTGCCTTGGAGACGAACAGAGATCATTCTGTCATTTTTGAGATGGCATCCAAGTACTGCATTTCAGACTTGTTTGTTGACCATGATGGCTACTGTATTTCTTCTGAGGGATCCCTGCCCACAATAGTACATATAATGGTCATCTGAGTTAAATTCACCCATTTCAGTCCATTTAGTTAGCCAATTCCTAGAATGTCAAGGTTCACCCTTGCTATCTCTTGTTTGACCACTTCCAATTTGCCTCGATTCATGGACCTGACATTCCAGGTTCCTATGCAATATTGCTCTTTACAGCATCGGATCTTCCTTCTATCACCAGTCACATCCACAACTGGGTATTGTTTTTGCTTTGGCTCCATCCCTTCATTCTTTCTGGAGTTATTTCTCCACTGATCTCCAGTAGCATATTGGGCACCTACTGACCTGGGGAGTTCCTCTTTTGGTATCCTATCATTTTGCCTTTCATACTGTTCATGGGGTTCTCAAGGCAAGAATACTGAAGTGGCTTGCCATTCCCTTCTCCAGTGGACCATGCTCTGTCAGATCAGTGAGGCTCTGTTAATGGCAAAGTCAGTTTTTGTTTACCTGAAAATGCCTTCATTTAATCCTCATTTTTGAAAGATCTTTCCACTGGTTAATAATAATTCAAGACTGACAGTCATTTTCTCTGATCATAATATCAAATATCAAAAATATTCTTCTGGTTTACTTTTTTTGCAGTTGCAAAGTCACATGTCTGCCTAATTTCTGTTCCATTGGAGGTAATTGGCCATTTCTCTCGATGGTTTTAAGGTTAAGTCTTTTTTTTCAATGCTCTGCATTTTCATTATCTCATGTCTAGGTGTAATTTTTTTTTTAATCCTGCTGAAAGTATTATCTGTTTCTTTTCTCATCTTAGAATTTCAATCAGATATGTATTAGATCTTCTCACTCTATCCTCTATGATTCTTTTACATGAAAAAACTAGTTTAGTTCTATCTTCTAATTTGCTGATTCTCTCTAGCATGTCTAATCTGCGGTTAAACCTGTCAGTGAATCTTAACAGTTCAGTCGCTCAGTCGTGTCCGACTTTTTGTGACCCCATGAACCGCAGCACGCCAGGCCTCCCTGTCCATAAACAACTCCCAAACTCATGTCCATTGAGTTGGTGATGCCACCCAACCATCTCATCCTCTGTCGTCCCCTTCTTCTCCTGCCCTCAATCTTTCCCAGCATCAGGGTCTTTTCCAATGAGTCAGCTCTTTGCATCAGGTGGCAAAAGGATCGGAGTTTCAGGTTTAACATCAGTCCTTCCAATGAACACCCAGGACTGATCTCCTTTAAGATGGACTAGTTGTATTTCCTTGCAGTCCAAGGGACTCTCAAGAGTCTTCTCCAACACCACAGTTCAAAAGCGTCAATTATTCTGTGATCAGCTTTCTTTATAGTCCAACTCTCACATCCATACATGACTACAGGAAAAACCATAGCCTTGACTATACGGACCTTTACAATTTTTTTTTTTTGAAGTCTAGATTTTTTTAAACCTGCCTATTCATTTTTTGCAGAACTTTGTTATTTATATTTTCTTTTCTCATATTAAACATACTTCTTTATAATCCATGGCTATAGTCAATTCCGCTTTATGTGTTTGATTCTGTTATCTGAGATTTTTTTGTTCATTTTTTGTTTTTTTTCCCCTGTTAATTCTTGTACAAGATGTCTTGTCTTTTTGTATGATTTGTGATTTGACTGAGAGTTTACATTTCTTGGAAGTTTTTCTGTAGAAATATTTGGGATATGGGTTAAATTTGTGTTATAGTTAACTTGGGTTGACAAGATACCATAAAGTAAGATGCCATTATATAAATAAAACACCCGTTCCTCATAGCTCTGAAGCCTGGAAACCCAAGATCAAGGTGCTGGCAGACTCGGTGTCTGGTGAGGGCCCATTTTTTTGGCTCATAGAAGGCTATCATCTCACTTTGTCTCACATGGTAGAAGGGGTGAGGTTGTTCTCTGAGGTCTTCTTTATAAAGGTTCAATTCTCATTCACAAGGGCCCCACTCTTAGAACCTAATTACCACCCAAAGGCCTTATCTCCAGATACCATCACACTGGGGATTAGCTTTAAACATGAATTTTGCAGGGACACAGACATTCAGCTTATAGCATTTGGATTTCTCTAAAAGTGACCTGGTTTACCTTTGCCAGCTGTGTGGGAGCACCACCAACCTGAAACCACTTTAAGGTAAATTATGTGCTTGAATTTTTTCAGACAACCCAGGTAGAGTAGATTATTGCCTTTGGTTAAAAAAATGTCTCAGAGGAGGTATTTCCCCCTCCATCCTACTTCAAGGCTTCTTACAGGCAATTTTGTCCTGTAGTCTTCTGGAAAAAGGCTGAAGAGGCCTTCTGGGGGATCCTGGCTTTTTGTGTGGAGTCTCTTATGAAATTTCTCATCCTAGCAGGAACGTGGCCTTTGTTTCTTCTTTCTATGCCTCATGAGACCATGACAAGTAAAACTCAAATTCATCTGGTTTAGCCAAGACAAAGCTTGGTTTCAGCATTCTGTTTATCTCTCACTAGTTTTTGGCTTCTGAGTAATCAATCCTTACTTTCATGCTAGCTCATTAATACATTTTCTGTTTTTTTTTTTAATATTTAAAACCATTTTAAGTTGCTTCCAGTCTGACAGTGGGACTGTTTCATTACTGTCAGAAATGGAAGTCTACGGAGTGATTTTCTTCCTATATTTTATTCTGAAAAATTCCAAATTTCCAGAAAAGGTAAAAGAATAATATATGAATAGTATAGTACAAGAATAGTATAGTATATACACTAAATAGTATAGATATACATATATATACTATTCCTGTACTATAACTATACTATACATATATAATAGTTACAGTATTCTTATACTATAGTATAAGTATATACTGTTCATATATTATTCTTTTACCTTTTCTGGAAATTTGGAATTTTTCAGAATGAAATATAGGAAGGAAATATATATACACACACACACATTGTTGTTTAGTTGCTAAGTCATGTCCAGATTTTTTGCTACCCCTATGGACTGTAGCCTGCCAGGCTTCTCTGTCCATGGGATTTCCAAGGCAAGAATACTGGAGTGTGTTGCCCCTTCCTTCTCCATGTCCCACATCTTCTTTATCCATCCCTCTGCTGATGTACGTTTAGGTTTCTTCCATGTCCTGGCTATTGTAAACAGTGCTGCAGTGAACATTGGGGTGCATGTGTCCTTTCAGATCCTGTTTTTCTCCGATGTATGCCTAGGAGTGAGATTGCAGGGTTGTACAAAATAGGTTGGCTCTATTTTTAGTTTTATAAGGAACCCCCATACTGTTCTCCATAGTGGTTGTACCAATTTACATTCCCACCAACAATGTAGGAAGGTTTAAGATGGGAAAATTTTTCAGCAAATGTTTTAGTCATTATGACTATATCTTCTTTATGGTATTCTCGATAGGGCGCGGTGAAATGTTGACACTCTTAAATTATTTTGGGGGCTGAATTTACTTTTTAAAATGCAACCTTGTGCTGAGATGAGCCATGAGATGGCTGGAGTGAATTTAATTTCATTTTGAGTCATCAGTATTTATTGAACATTGTCTAGACGCAGAAGGAGGGACTAGTTTTTATAGTCAGCCTAGGCTGGAGCAGTCAAATAGCAACCATCCCTGAGTCCTGGTCCTCTCTCAACCTTCACTTCCAGGCTGTCCCTCAAGCCTGCTCAGTTTCCATTGACCTGCCCCCGTTTCTGAGTCCTCCTTCCATTCTCACCATGTCTTTGCAAGAGTTGGTCCACATCAACTCCTGCCTGGATTAGCACCTCTAACCCCACCCCATTCTGGTCACCGTGGATACAGACTCAGGTCCGTGAATCTCCCTAGACAGTCACTCTGTGCTTTTCATCCCCTCTCCTACATCCTCCTATGGTGCTTGGTGTCTGCAGAATAAATAGCATCAGTGACCTTGGTCATTATACTAGCTCCTCCCATGTGCCGTGCGTGCTTCTCCCACCCACCCTCAAGCAGGTACCACTGCCACCCCATGGCACAGTAGGAAACTGTCACAGCGTGGTGAAATATCTTGCCCAGGATCAAGAAAGAAAAGGGAGATTTTGAACGTAGATCTTGTGGCTCCCAAGTTCTTCACCTCTATGACTTTCATTACCGGATTCCTTTATTTCATTTCATATATTTCATATATCAGTTTTCTGCTTCTTTCTATTAGTCCTCAACAAACTCAGCATTTTTATTCATGGTGATTTGTTCACATACTTGCTTTTTTATTGTCTCCTAATTTTTCTGGGGCCAGACTACTTCAAGTGCTCTAAACTCCTGCTTCTCCAATAGCTTCAGTTGTCACTGGTTAAGAGGCAGTCCCTCTTCAACACAATCTGCCTTTAGCATAAATTTCCTTGTCGACATAAATTCCCTTTCTCTTTCCATTTTGTATCCTTTCTCATCTAGTCTGTGAGATCCTTGACACCCACACCCATAGTCTCAGGTCCCATTTTATCTCTAGCACCTAGCGCAGAATCTGTCTTAGAGCTGGGGTTACACGAAGTGCTAGTTTCAGAGGGAGCTGGAGCTTAGCTTCATAATCTCATCAGATCTCTGCCCATCTTCAAACCTGAATAATTTTCTCATTCTTGTCCAAAGCATTGTATAAAAAATTACGAAGCATTTCTTTCCAATACAGTTGCCACTTCCAAGTCCTTTCTAAGTAGAAATTCTGGAGCCATCACAAAATAACGGGTGCCTATTAGACCCTCAGTTCTGTCTTGACTCCATCCATCCATCTGTTTATCAAGTACATCAGAAGCTGTTAGCACTGTGCTACAGTAATAGCATGGTGCAATAATAGCACACTGAACATGTGGCTCATGTCTTTTACGGAGTCCACATTCCAGTGGAGAAGACTAAGAGGTAACATAGAGTGTGCAGTGCCTGTGATAGGAGGGTGTAGGGAGGAAGAATCCCTCAGTGCGGTGGTCAGAGGAGACAAGTAAGCTGAGTGCTTGACAATGAGAATGGAGTTTCCAGATTGACAGTTGAGTCTCTTCCAGGTGACAGCAGCACATACAATGCCCAGGGGCAAAGAAGAGTTTCTAAATCTGCGAACTGAGGCCCCTGGCATGGCCTCATTGGGACAAATGAGGCAGTATCTTAGATGCCTCCCCAAACAAGAATTTTGTTTAATTTATTTTTTATTTGTGTATTAACAAAATTATTGGAGTATAGTTGCTTTACAATGTTGTGTTAGTTTCTGCTGTACAACAAAGTGAATCAGCTCTATATGTACATATACACCCTCTTTTTTGGATTTCCTTCCCATTTAGGTCACCACAGAGCATTGAGTAGAGTTCTTGGTGCTATGCCTGGTTTTCTGCAATTCTGATTTCATCTTCTTACCTCTACCTAAGCTCCAGAGAGGTCTGTTGCAGGGATCCTGGCTTCCCAAGTCCCAGGTGATTCCTGTATTTCTTCAACTGCCACACACCTAGGCTCATTGTCCACACCCATTTCAGACATCTGGTACAGTGTTCCCAGACCTGTCTGAAGTCCTTAGCCTAGTGAAACCCTCCAAGTTCAAGTACTATAGGCAAATACATGTTTTTGTTGTTGTATCAGGACCTGTTTATATACCAACCTAGATTTCCCCTCCCGGGTTCTCTGCTTGATGTGACTCAATCACTCCAGGAAGATGGTCTGGCAACAACCAAATTCTCATAAGCTGGAGGGTGGAGATTTCTCTCTTCCATGGAGGAAGGTATTTTGTGCTCTGTTGCTATCATATGTGGCCTTGTGACTGACACACCTACACCCCTTGGAACTCTCTGTTGGCCAGGCGTAAAGGGAGCCGGCTCTCCATGCGGCGACTTGTTCATCAGTGGAAAACCCCTTCCTTCTTCCTTGCTGGTGGACTGTCTGGCGAGACCACCCTCTCAGGCAGACTCTGGCAAGATGTAGCCATCAATTGTGCTCTTACGAAGCTGAGGCCAACTTGGGCAAGCATTTCCCTCTATTTGTTCTTCTTTCTATGACTCAGTTCCTGCCTCTTCCCTACTCCTTCCAAGAAGTCAAGCTTCAGGCTCCTCTCCTTGGGAACAAGGCTAGCACCTTGCTGCTGATTCTGGTATTGAGGAGTTTATACCTATGGGAGGCTCCCAGACCCTTTCCCAAACAGAGCCTGAAATTCCCTATGTTCTTCCCCTGAGAAGTGAATGAAGCCTTATATTGTGGTTCAGTTCAGTTCAGTTCAGTTGCTCAGTCGTGTCTGACTCTTTGTGACCCCATGAATCGCAGCACGCCAGGCCTTCCTGTCCATCACCAACTCGCGGAGTTCACTCAGACTCACGTCCATCGAGTCAGTGATGCCATCCAACCGTCTCATCCTTGGTCATCCCCTTCTCCTCCTGCCCTCAATCCCTCCTAGCATCAGAGTTACTGCTGACTATTGTTGAACATGATAGTTTAAAACACTTTGGAAAAGATGGCTTGCATATCTGCTTTAAGTCAGAAGAGAGTATAACTACAAATGCCCAGAAAATTCACTTGCCTTATATCTTGATATATACATGCCAATGAATAATTATGGAGAAAGCTATCACCTTATTTCCCAAAACATGCAGGCAAAGTTGTGCTGGACATTCTGAGCTGCTCTGGGGAAGATGATGAAAGTGGTCACGTTCAGTCCCACCCCTGCTCCCTTGGTTGCTTGGTTACTCCTATAGGGTGGGGAGTTGGCTGAAGACAAAACCCTGCACAACCACTCCTCTGACACACAGCCACACCAGCTCAGTGGTCTGGGACTGCTGGACTAAAATTGTACTTGTAATTACCCATTGCTTAGCATCACATTGGACAAGAAATAAAGGCAAATTGGAAGCTTTCAATTTGTCTCTGTCTCTAGGGGAAGGCAGCCCCCCTAGCATGGAACCTTCTCAAAAGGAAAGCAAGAGCTTTCCCAACAGCACATTGTGGTTGGCAGTTGCTAAGTGTGGCCCCACTTTGTGCCCTCTTGTGTTGAGTGTGGACCTCAGGATTTGCTTCTGGGATGGGATAGCACATCTGAGAATAGATTACAAAAGTACTGGCATTCTCTCTCTGACTTTTCTGCAAACTTGCCCTGATGAGCAGGGTGCTCTCAAGGAACTGAGGGTATCCTCTGATTAGCAGCCAGGGAGGGAGTGAGGGTTTTAAAAAAAAGCCCTTAAGAGGCTAAATTTTACTGAAAGCCATATGAATGAGTTTGGATGTGGATTATTCCCTGATTAAACCTTCAAATGAACATGCCCCAGGTGTCACAAGATTGCAGTCTATTGAGAATCTTGAAGTAGAAGCCACAACCAAGTTGTACCCAGTTTCCTGATCCACAGAAACTTCAGGATCATAAATGTGCATGTTTTAAACTTCTAAACTTGGGGGTAATTGGTTCTTCAGTGGTAGAGAAGGAGGACACACACTAAGGATCTCAACTGTTGAAGATAAAATAGCACAAAACTTCTAAGCAAGTGGAGAAAAACCTGCATGAATGAGAGAAAGGATGGACATCCTGAAACAAGTCAGAGACAACTGGATAACTACATAAAGAGATCATCCACATAAGGGCCACTGGTTTGAGGAGCACAGGATAGATGGTTTGATTCCTTGAGGGTAACCCTGGTGGTTTTATAAATTTATGAGAAAGATTTTGCCTTTTGAGTTGACTTCCTATTGTTTCCCCTTTTATTTTTTGTTTGATGGACCTGATTTTTTTTTCTCATTTAAACTTAATCCTGTTTTGCTGTATGCCAAGTGAAGCCTTTTATCAGATAATTAAACTAAATAATGAAATGTTTAAATATATGAAACTTACATGGTAAATTTAAAAAATTACATGGAATTTTGAGCACTGAGTTTGATATGGTTCTCTTCTCAGGTCCGGTTGGAAGTCAAGAAAATGTACCATTTTGGTCATGTCTTTGTGATATGGTGTAATACAAGTGCAGAGCTCTGAAAAGAACTTGGTTTCTCTGGTGTCTGCATTCTATCACTCTATCTCCTTTTGGATGACTTGATGTCATTTGTATAAAAATACACAGTTGAAAATAAACATTTCCCAGCCATGAGCAGTGTGCTTCCTGAGGCTCTATTTCCCAGCAGGGGATTAAATTGCTTATTCTTTCTATTGATCTGAGACCTAGTGAGCAGGAAGAACAATTTAATCATTGGCATAAGAGAGGATTTCTCAACCTCAGAACTAGTGATATTTTGAACTAAATACTTCTTTTTCGGGGGAGAGTATCCTCTGCATTGAAGGATGTTAAGTAACATCTCTGATTTCTACCCACCAGATGCTAGTAGTACCTCCAGGTCATGACAATCAAAAATGTCTTTGAAGGACAGAATCTCCTCCAGTTGAGAGCCATACAGGTAACATCACCCTGTGAACAGTTTTCTCCCACTCTGATTGATTTAACAGCCAAGAAGAGCAATGACTGTAACCCAACAAGATGCATTATTTATCACTTGTCTTGTTTATAAGTTTTTTGAGAATTCATATCTCCTTTTTAAGGGACAAGAGTAGTTTGTTTTACTGGTATATCATATTGAATTAATGTTTGTATTTTAAACAAAACAACAGTAAACAAAAATTCCAAATACTGCTTCAGGAGGGAAGATATTTAAGTCTCTTCATAAAATGATGTTTCAGTGTATTTTCAAGGTTCCTAGGAATTTTGCGTTCTCCTGCTTGCTGTTTGGCTCCTGGGTTTGTTTGGAGCTGCTGTTGGTGATGTTTAAGAAGTACATTCTGGAAAGTCTTATTTAATAAATCAGCTCCATTTAATTGAAATCATTGTTTGGAAGATAGTTTTCACATTACAGCTTTAAAAAATTATAGATTTTTTAAAAGAAAATTAAATCATTTCTATTAGCAGTTAAGTAAGTAAACAAATACATGTAAACAGAATTCAGAGGTTAGTACATTTCCCCCTAGTTTTTGGTTCTTGATTTAGCCCACTTTTTGGTTCACAAAAACAATAGATACTATAACAATTTCTGCACATTCTGACTTTCCATATGCAAATTTTCTAGGATGAGTCGCATGAACTTAGTGACCCAAAGAAAAAATATTGCAGGATAATGGAAAATCATGGGCTTCCATGTCACATGTACCTGAAATTCAGTTCTCAACTCCTCTGTCTGTAAAATGGGGCAAAATTGTTTTTCATAGTGTTCTTGGGAGGGCTCAGTGGTGGACTAGCCTTTTCTAGGTCATCTCTGTGCTTGCCCTGCTTTTTGGCGGGTGATAAAAAATACATAATATAAATGCATCTGCTTAACCATTTTTAAGTAAACAGTGCATTATTGTTGACTATGTGTACAATATTGCACAGAATATCTCTAGAGCCTATTCATCTTGTGTGGCTGGAACTCCTTGAACAATAACTCTCACTTCCCATTCTCCCAGCCCTGGCAATCCCATTCCATTCTCTACTTCTATGGGTTTAATCACTCTAGATACCTCATATAAGTGGAATTATACAGTATTTGGCTTATTTTATTTAGCACAATGTCCTTAATGTTTGTCCATATTGTAGTATGTGTCAGAATTTCATTCCATTAGTATTTCATTAGTATTCCAGTATTTCATTAGTATTCCAGTAGTATTTCATTTTATGTAATATACTATACTTAGTCCATTCGTCCACTGGTGGAAATTTGGGTTGATTCTATATCTTTTCTCTCGTGAATAATGCTGTTATGAGTATGGAGGTTCAGATATCTCTTTGATTTCAGTTCCTTTGGATAAATATGCAGCTTTAATCTACTTTTTGACTTCATAGTTTTCTGAACATAATTTTATCATAGAAATGATAGAATCTTCTCTAATGCTTTTAATGAAATTTCGCATGCCCATCTACCCCTCCTCTTTAGGTGTAAAGAGCCTCTTGATGAAAGTAAAGGAGGAGAGTGACAAAGTTGGCTTAAAACTCAGCATTCATAAAACTAAGATCATGGCATCTGGTCCCATCTCTTCATGGCAAATAGATGGGGAAACAGTGCAAACAGTGACAACCTTTATTTTGGGGCGCTCCAAAATCACTGCAGATGGTGACTGCAGCCATGAAATTAAAAGAAACTTGCTCCTTGGAAGAAAAGTTATGGCCAATCTAGACAGCATATTAAAAAGCAGAGACATCACTTTGCCAACAAAGGTCCATCTAGTCAAAGCTTTGGTTTTTCCTTTGGTCATGTGTGGATGTGAGAGTTGGACTACAAAGAAAACTGAGTGCCGAAGAATTGATGCTTTTGAACTATGGTGTTGGAGAAGACTCTCGAGAGTCCCGTGGACTGCAAGGAGATCCAACCAGTCCATCCTAAAGGAAATCAGTCCTGAATATTCATTGGAAGGATTGATGCTGAAGCTGAAACTCCAATACTTTGGCCACCTGATGTGAAGAACAGACTCATTTGAAAAGACCCTGATGCTGGGAATGATTGAAGGTGAGAGAAGGGGACGACAGAAGATGAGATGGTTGGATGGCATCACCAACTCCGTGGACATGAGTATGAGTAAGCTCTGGGAGTTGGTGATGGACAGGGAGGCCTGGCATGCTGCAGTCCATGAGGTTGCAAAGAGTCAGACACGACTGAGCAACTGAACTGAACTGAACTGAACTACCCCTATTGGTATGAGTGTGACCTGAGGTCAGGGACTGTGTCACCCTCATCTTTGTGTCCCCAGCAGCTAACCAGTGCTCAGTAAAAAATGTTGCATGCCTCACAAGATGGACCAACAAATGACTCAACTGCTAAACGTAAGAGAAGATCTTCATAGAGAGGAGACCCTCAATAAACATAAGATCTTCTTCTACAAGGGACTGTAACAAACACAACGCATAAACATCCTTCCATAATGTGTTCACTTCATTTAGGCAACAGAGAATGTCCCGTGTCTGAATATGTGGTGTTGAAACAGCAAAACATATTCTGTTAGAGAGGACTACATCTGTTTAAAGGATATGTGATGATTGCATTTTCTTCTAAGAATTTCAACAGGATAATAAACAAGGGAGAATCAGATAGACAGCAATATTTAGTTAAAAGAAGACAGGCCACACATTGAACTGGACTATGACTTTCTAATGCAAGAGGAAATTCCTAGGAGCACCTTTTAGACAGAAAACAATGCTGGGGATTGAGCTCCCACATTTGACTTCCTAGCAGTGGCATCAGGGGAGGTCTGCATCTCCTCCTCATTCCTTCATCCACCCATGTGCTACATGAATTTTTATCTGGCACTGCTCACACATTTTTTCCCAGTCTCTGTGCCTTCATAAAATTAAATATCAGTGGGACATAAGCCATGTCAAGAAGATTTGCAGAATATCATATGAAAAAGGAATTTCTTCTTCAAATAAAATCACATGTCTTTGGATAAAATACTCATGTCTGAAAGTGTTGGTGTGCATCACGCACACTATTGTATTCAGTTTTCTCTTCCTTTCATTGTTTTATGTAACGTGGCACTGCTTGGAATACCACTGGATGCTCTTCCACTCTGGGATTGATTTCAAATGTTTTAGCTTGTCCTGAATTAGCTGTGGCTTCTAACGTATGCAATTAAAAGACAACAAGCCTGGTCTCTATCTGACCAGAAGCATGGCACAGACAAACAACCCTTTGCAAATTATAGCCTTGAAACCAGGACACTGTGCTGGCCTTTGCTGATGGTGTGGAGTTTGTGCAGAAGTCTGCCATGGGTGCCTCATGGGGAACTGATGCGGATAAATTTTGTGACAAAGGGGACATCCTTATAATAAAAAATACTTTACAAGGGACACAGACTTGCACTTTACAGAGTGGTCTTCCTGGCTCATCTGATGGTCATGGTGTTCTTAGGAAGTAGGTTCAGGCCTCAGAGTGGTTAAATGATCAAGCCATACTTGTCAGTATAAAGTGTTTGAGTAACTGGCCCCAGATCACCCTCTGGAAGGATAGCCTGTTTGTGATGAAAATAAAGATTTTGAATTCAACAGGCCCCAAGTCCAGATTCCTGTTTAAGTGCTCACTAGCCCTGTAAATCTGCACTTTCTTAATCTCTCTCAGCTTCAATTTCTTTCTTTACAAGTTTGGAATATAATAGTTAACCTGCAGTGTTATTCTGAGCTTGAAATTAAATGATGTTCATAAGGTTCCTGCTCCCAGTGGAAACTTAAGAGAACTGGTTTTCTTCTGCTGGTATAGGATGGAGCCAGAACCTGGCCCCATGTCATCCTCATTTCTACTGTGAAGCATTTTCTCAGATGAGGCCACCAGTGAATAC
Organism: Ovis canadensis; assembly: GCF_042477335.2. Taxonomy (NCBI): domain Eukaryota; kingdom Metazoa; phylum Chordata; class Mammalia; order Artiodactyla; family Bovidae; genus Ovis; species Ovis canadensis. The sequence continues at coordinate 23,580,955 of NC_091246.1, forward strand.
TATTCCACTTGAGCTGCAGGACATTTTTTTTTTTTTTAGTGAGGTATTGTCTATTCAAGAAAAATGTCTTGAATCTTAGATATTCTGCCCGCTTTTTAATCAGGTTTCTTTTTTATTGTTGTTATGAGTTATATGAGCTGTGTCTGTATTTTGGATACTAACCCCTTATCAATCATATCATTTGTGAATCTTTTCTCCTGTTCTCCAGGTTATTGATTTTGTTGATGGTTTCCATTGCTGTGCAAAAACTTTGAAGTTTAATTAGACCTCATCTCTTTGTTTTTGCTTTTATTTCTTTTGCCTTAGGAGACAGATCCAAAAAATATTGCTTTGATGTATGTCAAAGAATGTTCTGACTCTGCTCACTTCTAGCAGTTTGATGGTTTAGGTCTTACATTAAGGTCTTTAACCCATTTGAGTTTATTTCTGCATATGGTTTGAGGAAGTAGAAAATCTCATTCTTTCACATGTAGTTGTCCACTTTTCCCAACATCTCTTATGGCATCTAACTTTTTGTAGTATTCTCTTATGATTTTTTTTTGTATCTCTGTAGTATTGGTGGTTGGGGTGTGGGCTCAGAATGGGTTGATTTGTACATAAGAGATGTTCTATCCAGGATTCCCACTGGACAGAAACTAGGTCACCTTGCCAATGTCGAGATGGGTCTTCTTCAGAACTCAGATCATTAGCGGCACATACCAGCTAGGTGTTTCTGGGAACACACTTGGCTGAATTTAGCATTTCCATTTGGAGTTAGTTGAAGAGCCCAAATCTTAGAGGGTCCCTCTGATGAGGGAGGCTCAACCAAGGAGTAAAATTGGGGCTTAGTGGCAGGTTCTGACTTTTTGTAGCTAATTGGGGCTTGGATCAATGAAATGATTTGTATAAAATATAGCACATGCGATACAATTCCAGAAACTTTTGTGTGCCTGCTTTATAAAGGCATTGAATCACTTTTCAAAACTGAGATTTTTGTCTGGAAGCTTTTCATGACTATTAATCCAGAGCTTCCCTTTAATTCCCTGCCTCCATCCCTGTTTAAAGCAGAAGAATGATAATAAGATCTCAATGATAAACATTTAAAAAATTATTCAGTATAAACCAGAATAATCCAAAAAAATGCTCAAGAAAAATGGAGAGTTATTTCCTCTTCATTTAACATTCATAATATCTGGAGCTATATCTTTAAGTCTTCAGATTGGATTCTTTCCATAGTGTAGATAGGGTACTTGATATGCAGTTTCAAACAAAGTGTGTTCTTTTCCCACATGCATATAGTCAAAATGTTCATCGGCATATTCAAGGCATCTGCAAAAGTCTTCTCAAAGTGACACAAAATGAAGGGCTATTGAAATATAAAGTAGTCATCTCACTGGGGCATGATACAAAGGAAAGATTAAAATGTAAAATTCAGGATTAAGTTCCTTATGTTTATCAAAAATTTCCAGACAATCATTTAAAAAGATAATTTAAAAAAGTCTACCTGACAATTTCATAATTAAAAAGCTTAAAATAAAATTTTTGACCAGGCTGATGGAAAATCTCTGAATCAAATTTGACTTTTGAATTGCGTCTTCTCTAAAGCTTGTAAGTAACACATGAAATATTTAAATATTTAGTAATATCCACCACACTTCTATCTGAAAACTCAGAGCAGGGCCTTGACATGGTCTCTGACACTGGAAAACTCTTCCTTCATTCTCACTCCAGACACTCTTCTCTTGATCTCTGTTAGAATCTGATGTTGCCTCACTTCCTTTGTCTACTTCTTCTCCAAGCAACAAACATTTATTGAGCACCTATAGTATACCATTCCTTCATTATATCAGGTACTAGGGACACGACATTAAACAAAGCAAGCAGTTCCTGACCTCAAATAACTTCAAGTTAAGCAAGAGAATGATAATTCTTCAAGAAGTTTCCGTCTACACAGTCAGTGTCGGTGAGAGGAAAGCACAGTTGCCATGGGAATGATACAGGGGGATCATCTGCTGTGGACTTCTGGGAATCCAAGTTACTGGTCATCAGTGGTCAATGACTTAATATACTCTTATCAGAGGAAGCACTGTTCTTTTGTGCAATACTTGAGAAGAAAGACTCTTAACTACTGGGCATGATAAGGACATGGGTGTCTTTAGTTTTCTGGCACCCATCCTACCAACACGAAGGGAGCCAGACTTATGACGAAGTCTATTCTGCAAGAGATTGATGAGAGGTGACACTGCCAAGCTGCTTCTCAGCCCTTGACAAGCCAACCCTAACTGTGAACTTTTCAGCTACATGAGCCAATAAATGTCTTTTGTTGTTTAATCTAAGTTGGTTTTTCTCAGTTGTTGTGATTGACAGCTTCCTAACTGACTCATTAGAAGGGTTGGTAAAATGGACAGAAAATTCTAGTGATAGTGAACAAATGTGACAAGAGAATGTGAGGCACTTAGCATGTAGTGTTGCCTGGAGGATCCCAGGGACTGAGGAGCCTGGCGGGTTACAGTCCATGGGGTTGCAAAGAGTTGGATATAACTGAACAACTAACCATTTCCTTTCCTTAGGGCTTCTCTGGTGGCGTAGATGGTAAGAAATCTGCCTGCAACGTGGGAGACCCAGGTTTAATCCCTGGGTAGGGAAGATGCCCTGGAGGAGGAAATAGCAACCCACTCCAGCATTCTTGCCTGGAAAATCCCATGGACCGAGGAGCCTGGCACGCTATAGTCCATGGGGTTGCAAAGAGTCAGACACAAGTGAGCAACTAACCCTTGCCTTACCTTACCTAGCATGACTAGTGAAACTGGGAGAGTGGGAGCAGAAAAAGGAGATAAGATTGGAGGCTTGTAAAGACCCTGCTGGCCATTTCACCCCCAGAGAAGTGGGGACTCACTCGGGGCTTATTCAGAAGAGCGATATAATGACATTGCCTGGCAGGAGAATCACTTTGCCTGAGGAGGATTAGAGAGGGGTAAGATTGGAGAGAAGGGAACTGGTCATAGAGTTGTTTCAACAAATAAAAAATTCTCAAGCATTTTGGTCTTAGGACCCCTTTGTCCTCAAACATTATTGAGGTCTCTTCACAAAGCTTTTGTTTTAATGGGTTTTATCTAGCAATATTTGCCATATTAAAATTTTTTAATATTTATTTAATTCATTAAAGATAACAATGATTACTCTATTACATATTGACATAGCACATTTTAATGAAACAAGACTATATTTCCAAAAACAAAAAAACTCCAGAAAAAATGGTATTGTTTCACTTTTTTTTCAAATCTCCTTACTGTTTGGTCTAATGGAAAACAGATGGAGACTCATCTGCTCTCACAGTCAGTATGTTGGAAGTGTTTTTTGGTTGAAATAAACAAAGAAAATCCAATTTACAGAGATATGCAGTTGGAGAAGAGAGGGGTATTTTTACAGTCTTTTCAAATAATTGTGCATATTATTCCTTGATATTATACCAAAGTCAACACATGGTTGTTACTTATTGACTTTGGTGTCGTATCAAAGAATAATATACATAAAAAAGAGGAAAAATCAGGAAGATGCTGTGTTATAGAAGGCAAGGAAGGTAAGGAAGTGCTTCAAGAAGGGAGTAGCCAGAGGCGGTGCAGAAGGCACATAGTTAAAGAAGACAAGAATCTATGTGCCTGTTGAGCTTGGAGCATGGACTTGCTGGGGGTGATGTTCACAGAACATGGTGGCGGGAAATAGAGACGTTAGGATTCTTCTTCCTTCCCTCCCTTCCACCTTCCATACCTTCCAGTGTCTTTATTGAGCACTTTCTATGTGTCAGGTATATATATGGAATACTGTCCTCACTTTCATGATGATTATAGTTAGTATTGTGGGGATGGCAGAAAAAAATCACATAAATCAGTATTTGTGTTTATGATCCCATGACCATCCTCAAATAAACTGTAAGGAACAGAAGACAAATTCACATTTTCTTATGTTCAATGATAAGAACTAAAGTTTTCTAAGAGCCCAGAAAAGTTGTCATAATTCATTTGGTATCAAAAAAAGAATGGCAATATGCTCTACCGTCCTCTCTTTTTTCCACTTGGTTTACTTTTTTAATTGAAGGATAATTGCTTTACAAAATTTTGTTGTTTTCTGTAAAACTACTATCCTCTTAAAATCTGAACACTTCTGAACTCCTAACAGGTCTACAAGGATTTTAGGTAAAGAGATCATAGACCTGTATTGGTTCATTTTTACAGATAAGGACACAAGACAGAAACATTAGGTAACTTCTGCACAATCACATAGCCACTAGGCTACCACACCAAGCTAACTGCCTATAGGGATATCCAATACCAGATAAACTGTTACATCTGTCCGTCTATGATTGTATCTGTCTATATATCCATTTATCCATCCATCTATTGATCTACCTATGCATCCATCATGCATGCATCCCATCCATTCAATCATCCATCTAGTCATCCATCCCTTCATCTATTCATCCATCCATCCATCTATCTCAAAACATTTACTTGAGACTCCACTGTATCCCAGGCTGAAAGACCATTGTCTAGTTTAAAGTTACCAGAGAAGAGATGATAATTTTTTCTAACAAACAGGGGCTGCTGAAAGTATTATATAGAGGGTCTGGGAACTCAAGGGGTAATTTAAATGCTTAGCTGAGCTCTGGCCTCGTAAGATATTGATCAACAGTGTCCTTCTATCTCTCTCACCATTTACTCAAGTGCAAGGACAAATATCATCCCTTAAATCATTTGTATTGTCCCTGTGAGGCCTCTTTCAGTGTCTGGATACTGTGGTCTCTCAAAAGTAAGTGACAGGTGGAATTTGATAATTGATTTGTTTTGCTGCAAGAGACAGCGGGATAAAAACAGAACAGTACAAATGCATTTTATGTGGCAGCCTCCAAAAGAATCACAGCATTATTTTCTGAAAAAAAAAACAAGTAAGAGAAGGACGCCTTAGAATTTCATGAGAAAAAACTACTCTCAATGAGAAAGGAGAAGCTATGGGAAATGAAAATATGAAAATAATACAACTAAGTGAATATTTTTGCAGTTGTGAGAGATCCATGAGGAAAGGTATATATCAGAATCAGAGGAGGAGGAACAAGGTGGTGGAGGAGTAGGTGGATGTAGAATACATCTCTCCCCACGGATACATCAGGAATATGTACTTCAGACACAGAAGTGCATGCAGAACACCAGCTGAGAGCAGACAGGAGTACTTGACCAGAGGGAAATAATATATGCTGCTGCTGCTGCTAAGTTGCATCAGTCGTGTCCGACTCTGTGCGACCCCATAGACAGCAGCCCACCAGGCTCCCCCGGCCCTGGGAATCTCCAGGCAAGAACCCTGGAGTGGGTTGCCATTTCCTTCTCCAATGCATGAAAGTGAAAAGTGAAAGTGAAGTATCTCAGTCGTGTCCGACTCCTAGAGACTCCATGGACTGCACCTACCAGGCTCCTCCGCCCATGGGATTTGCCAGGCAAGAGTACTAAAGTGGGGTGCCATTGTCTTCTCCAAAGAATATAGAGACCCACACAAAACTTGGTAGGACAAAGGAACAAGGAGGGGAAATGGGAGTGTTAGTAGGACTGGCCCTGCCCTCGGTGGGTGGGGAACTGAAGCAGGGGTCTGATCCTCACACGGGGGCAATTGTCTGAGTTGGAGGAGAAACATTAAAGGCTGAGAAGGGAACAGTTGATCTGTGGCATCCTAAATGGAAGGAGACTCAGACAGCCCTTGCTACAGCCATACATACCCTAGACAGCGCAGCGGTTGGGAGTTGGAGTTTTGGGATTGTGGGGCAATCCCAGGGCCAGGGCTGCTGTTGACTGCGGAGAGATGGATAGAGGGGATGTGAGGGAGGAGGTTGTGGTGGGGAATGTCTGTGGAGGAAAGCTCGGCAGGCTTGGAAGCAAGGCAATACTGCTGAGTCACGCACAGTGGGTGGAGTCATCACCATAGCCTCTCCCCTCACATTCCATCATCAGCAGCTGAACAATAGAGAAGCTGGCCCACCAAATGCCTGACACATTGAACTACAGAGTAGAACCCCAGGCGAGGTGCCCCTATATGTGCCTGATGCACCAAATAACAGAGAAGGACAGTAGGCAAGGAAGCCCTTTAAGTGTCTGAACGGGTGGAGCTATGGAGAAAGACTGGCCAAAGAGGCTTTCTGATCGCCAGCTACAAGAGGCTTGATAAAAGACTCTGATAGGGCCATAACTCCTGTGATGGAGGCAGTCCATGTCCCTGCACACTTGGCACCGCTAGGACCCCCACAAGCCAAGCAGCTGTGCCGCCTTCATGCTCAACTCTTACTGGGGCAGAGCTGCTACAGGCAAAAAGTGTTGCACCTATATGCACAGGGTCACTTTGATCGTGTCTGACTCATTGGGACCCTGTGGACTGTGGCCTGCCAGGCTTCTCTGTCAGGGAGGGGGATTCTCCAGGCAAGAATACTGGAGCATATTGGCCAATACTGGTTGCCATACCCTTCTAGAGCACTATATTTTCTGATGCCCTAGCTGCCAACTCCCCTGAGTACCTGGTGCTGCCAGAACCCCTGTGACCCAAGCAGCTGCACTGCCTCCACACCTGGCCCTCACAGGGGCAAACCCAAGTCCTCCAGGGCAGCCGCAGGAGCAAACCTTAGTCGACGACCCACATGCAGAGGTGAAAATAAAACCACAATTGAAACCCAGGGGCAGTGTGACTAAGGGAGAAGACCCAAAACCCTCTCACCAACTGTACAGCTGCAGATTAAATTCACATGATCAACTAGGCAGACTCTGTGTCTGTGGAATATATAAACGGTCACCGAGAGCTCCCACAAAAGAAGACACACAAGTTCTGATAGCCGTGAACATTGAAGGCAAGAACACATAGGAATAGGACCAGATTAGAATCTGAGCTGTCCCCACAGCAGGTCCAGAGATCAGCACAGTGTTAGAGGGCATCTTAGGGAGGTGAAATGGACTCTGACTCCCAGAGAGGGAAAGGACTCTGACACCAGTGATTCAAGAAAAACATTTATTATTCTTATGTTTTGAGGTGTTCTGTAGATTCTCTTGGCTTTTTAATTTTTTTTTCCCATTTTTCCCCCCTCTGTTGTAGTTGTCAATTCTATTGGCACTATGAAATCTAACTAAGCTTTTGAGCTTTTTTTTTTTTCTTCTTCTTCTTTTTTGCTCAATCACATTTCTTTTTTATCGTTGTTATAAACCTCTGCCTCCATACCAGGCTTTTGCAGTTCTGGGGAGGTTTTTGTTTTTCTGTCTTTTTAATTTTTAAAACTTATTATTATTTTTTCTACCTTTATTCCTTTATTTGCTTTTCCTACTGTTCTTCTCCCCTTGCAATTACTCTTTAATATATATAAATCTTATTTATCTACTTCTATTTAACTTTGCATATCTAATCTTTCTTTCTTTTCGTCTGAACATATCTGTTAGTTTTATATTCATTGCTTTATACCCCATTTGGCAACTTGCTTTAGTTAGTTTTGTTCTGGTAGACATAATTTTTGGTTCCCTTTGTTCACCAGGTTGATCTATTGTACTTTATTTTTGTTGGACTGTTTCAATTTTGCTTATGGGTGTATATGTATATGTGTATGCTGCTGCTGCTGCTGCTAAGTTGCTTCAGTTGTGTTCGACTCTGTGAGACCCCCATAGATGGCAGCCCACCAGGCTCTCCCGTCCCTGGGATTCTCCAGGCAAGAACACTGGAGTGGGTTGCCATTTCCTTCTCCGATGCATGAAAGTGAAAAGTGAAAGTGAAGTCGCTCAGTCATGTCTGACTAGTAGTGACCCCATGGACTGCAGCCTACCAGGCTCCTCCATCCATGGGATTTTCCAGGCAAGAGTATTGGAGCGGGGTGCCATTGCCTTCTCCGATATGTGTATATTCAGTCACAATTTTATTGTTGTTATAAACATATGCCTCTGCCTCTATGTTGGGCCTTTGCAGTTCTGTGGAGTTTTTCCCCCCCTCCCTTTTCTCTTCCTCTTCTGTTATTTTTTTTCTGTATTTTATAATTTCAATTTTTAGTTTTCTTAAACCTGTTATTTTTTTTACATTTATTCCTTTTTTGCATATCCTACTTTTCTTTTCCCCTTGTAGTTAATCTTCAAAGTATATAAATCTTCTTCATCTACCTCTGTGTAACTTTGCATAGCTAGTCTTTCTTTCTTTCCTTTCCTCTTAACATATTTGTCAGTTTTATTTTCATTACTTTATTTCCCAAATGGCACCTTGCTATAGTTTTGTTTTCCAGTTTGTGCTTTGGTTAGGTTTGTTCTGGTAGATATAATTTTAGGTTTCCTTTATTCTCTGGGTCAAGCTATTGTACTTTATTTTTGTTGAACTGTTTTGACTTTGCTCCTGGGTGTGTATATATATATATATGTACATTCTATTATTTTAATTATTATTTGCCTGATTTTGTAATTGCCATTTGTTTGGGGTTCATCTTTGGTTTCTCATTTTTAGATATTTGTTTTAATCTCGCTGTAACAAACCACTTGTGGAATCTTTGTTCCTGACAAGAGATCAAGCCATGACCTTTGGAGTGGAAGCACTGACTCCAAGACCCTAGACTACAGAGAAATAACCCTATGGAGTATCAAATAGTGAGAACTCATACAAAGGAAACCACTTGAATATAAGACCTGGCATCACCCAACCACCAGTAGCACCCTGTGCAGGATGCCTCACCTAAACAACAACAAAATAAAAATACAAACCCAGTCACCAGCACAGAGGATTACCACCTCACTCAGTCTTGCCCATCAGAGGAAAAACAAACAAACAAAAACTCAGCACAAATTTCACCCTATAAGAAGCTTACACAAACCACTGGACCGAACTTAGAGGGCAGAAATTGAAAGGAAGGAAGAATTCAACCTTGAAGCTTTGGAAAAGGAGATCTCAAGTACAGTAAGTTTAAACAAAATAATGAAAATGCAGAGAAATACTGCACAAATCAAGGAACCAACTAGAAACACAGAAGTCCAAATAAATGAAGAGGAAATAGCCAAACTACCTGAAAAAGAATTCAGAAAAATGATAGTAAAAAGGATAAAAAACCTTGAAAACAGAATGGAAAAAAATGAAAGAATCAATTAACAAAGACCTAGAAGGATTAAAGAATAAACATGCAGTGACAAGCGGCACAATTACTGGAATTAAAAATACTCTAGAAGGAATCAATAGCAGAATATCTGAAGCAGAAGGACAAATCAGTGAGCTGGAAGATAAAATGGTGGAAATAAACTTCTAAAGAGCAGAATAAAGTAAAAGAATGAAAAGAACTGAGGATAGTCTCAGCGACCTCTGAGTCAATATCAAGTGCACAAACATTCGAATAATAGGGGTCTCAGAAGAAGAAGAGAAAAAGAAAGGGTATGAGAAAATTTTTGCCGAGGTTATAGTTGAAAATTTCCCCAACATGGAAAAGGAAATAGTCAATCAAGTCCAAGAGGCACAGAGTCCCATACAGGATAAACCCAAGGAGAAACATGCCAAGACATACTAATCAAACTAACAAAGACTAAACAGAAAGAAAAAATACTGAAAGCAGCAACTGGAAAGCAACAAGTAACATACAAGGGAAAGCCCATATGTGTAACAGTTGATCTTACATCAGAAACTCTGCAGGTCAAAAGGTAATGGCAGGATACATTTAAAATACTGAAAGGGGAAAAATATACAACCAAGATTGTTGTACCTGGCAAGGATCTCATTCACAATTGATGGAGAAAGAAAAAGCTTTTCAGACAAGCAAGGGGTAAGAGAATTCAGTACCACCAAACCAACTTTACAGCAAATGTTGCTGCTGCTGAGTCGCGTCAGTCGTGTCCGACTCTGTGCGACCCCACAGAGGGAAGCCTACTAGGCTCCCCTGTCCCTGGGATTCTCCAGGCAAGAACACTGGAGTGGGTTGCCATTTCCTTCTCTAATACAAATGTTAAAAGGATGTATATAGTCAAGAAATACAACAGAAGAAAAAATATCTACAAAATTAACCCCAAACAATTAAGAAAATGGCAATAGGAACATATATATCAACAATTACTTTAAATGTAAGTGGATCAAATGCTCCAACCAAAAGACACAGACTAGCTGAACAGATACAAAGAGAAGACCCATATATACACTGTCTACAAGAAACCCACCTCAGACCTGAAGACACGTATATACTAAAAGTGAGAGGATGGAGAAATATATTCCATGAAAATGGGAAGCAAAAGAGAGCTGGAGTAGTAATCCTCATTTCAGACCAACAGACCTTAAAATAAAGAAGATTACAAGAGATAAGGAAGGACACTACATAATGATCAAGGGACCAATCCAAGAAGAAGACATGACAATTGTAAATATCTAAGCAGTCAACATAGGAGCACCTCAATACATAAGACAAGCACTAACAGACATTAAAGGAGAAATTGACAGTAACACAGCAATAGTAGGAGACTTTAACACCCCACTCACACCAATGGACAGATCATCAAAACAGAAAATGAATAAGGAAACACAAGTCTTAAATGATACATTAGATGAGATGGATCTCATCGATATCTTCAGGACATTCCACCCAAATGCAGAAGAATACACCTTCTCTAGTGCACATGGAATGTTCTCCAGGATATACCACATCTTGGGTCACAAATCAAACCTCAGTAAATTTAAGAAAATTGAAATCATGTCAAGCATCTTCTCCAACAACAAAGCTGTGAGAGTAGATATCAATTACAAGAAAAAAAACTGTAAGAAACACAAACACATGGAGATTAAACAACATGTTTCTAAATAACCAACAGGTTACTAAAGAAATCAAAAGGAAAAACAAAAAATTTCTAGAAAGAAATGACAATGAGAACACTACAACTCAAAACCTATGGGGTGCAGCAAGAGCAGTTTTAAGAGGGAAATTAATAGCAACACAATCCTATCTCAAGAAACAAGAAAAACATTGAATAGACAACGGAACTTTACAAGTAAAACAACTGGAAAAATAAGAACCAAAACCCCCCTCAAAATTAGTAGAAAAAAAAGAAATCATAAAGATCTGAGCAGAAATAAATGAAAAAGAGACAATAGTAAAGATTAATAAAACTAAAAGCTGATTCTTTGAGAAGATGAACAAAATTGACAAGCCTTTAGCCAGACTCATCAAGAAAAAAAGAGAGAAGAATCAAATCAACAAAATTAGAAATGAAAAAGGAGAAGTTACAACAGACAATGCAGAAATGCAAAGGATTATAAGAGACTATTATGAACAACTCTATGGCAATAAAATGCATAACCTGGAAGAAATGGACAGATTCGTAGAAAAGCTCAATCTTCCAAGACTGAACCAGGAAGATATAGAAAATATGAACAACCTAATGACAAGCACTGAAATTGAACCTATGATCAAAAATCTCCTAAAAAACAAAAGCCCAGGACCAGGTGGCTTCACAGGAGAATTCTATCAAACATTTAGAGAAGAGGTAATGCCTATCCTTCTAAAACTCTTTCAAAAAATTGCAGAGGAAGAAACACTTCCAACCTCACTCTATGAGGTCATCATCACCCTGATACCAAAACCAGAAGAGACAACACAAAAAAGAAAACTACAGGCCAATATCAGTGATGAACAGAGATGCAAAAATCCTCAACAAAATTTTAGCAAACAGAATTCAGCAACACATCAAAAAGCTCATACTCCATGATCAAGTTGGGTTTATTCCAGGAATGCAAGAATTCTTCATTATACACAAATCAATCAATGTGATACACCATACTAACAAATTGAAAGATAAAAACCATATGACAATCTCAATAGATGAAGAAAAAGCCTTTGAAAAAATTCAGCACCCATTTATGATTAAAACTCTTCAAAAAATGGGCCTGGAAGGAACCTACTTCAACATAGTAAAAGCCATAGATAAGCCTACAACAAACATTATTCTCAATGTCGAGAAACTGAAAGCATTCCCCCTAAGATCAGGAACAAGACAAGGGTGTCCACTTTCTCCACTATTATTCAGCATAGTTCTGGAAGTCATAGCTACAGCAATCAGAGAAGAAAAACAAATTAAAGGAATCCAGATTGGAAAAGAAGTAGTAGATCTTTCACAGTTTTCAGATGACATGATACTGTACACAGAAAACCCTAAAGATAGTATCAGAAAATTACTAAAGCTAATCAGTGAATTTATCAAAGTTGCAAGATACAAAATCAATACACAGAAATCACTTGCATTTCTGTATACTAACAATGAAAAATCAGAAAGAGAAAGTAAGGAATCAATCCCATTCACCATTGCAACAAAAATAATTAAATATTTAGGAATAAACTTACCTAAGGAGATGAAGGAACTGTACACAAAAAATTATAAGGCACTGATGAAAGAAATCAAAGTCAACATAATCAGATGGAGAGATATTCCATGTTCCTGGCTGGGAAGAATCAATATTGTGAAAATGACTATACTACCAAATGCAGTTCACAGATTCAATGTGATCCCTATCAAATTACCAATGGCATTTTTCACAGAACTAGAACAAAAAATTTCATAATTCATATAGAAACACAAAAGTCCCTGAATAACCAAAATGGTCTCGAGAAAGAAGAATGGAGCTGGAGGAATCAACCTTCCTGGCTTCAGATTGTCTTACTAAGCTGCAGTCATCAAGACAGTATGGTACTGATACAAAACAGAAATATAGACCAATGGAACAAGATAGAAAGCCCAGAAATAAACCCATGCACCTATGGGTACCTTATTTTTTACAAAGGAGGCAAGAATATACAATGGGACAAAGACAGCCTCTTCAATAAATGGTGCTGGGAAAACTGGACAGCTACATGTAAAAGAATGAAATTAGAACTCTTCCTAACACCATACACAAAGATAAACTCAAAATGGATTAAATACCTAAATGTAAGACTAGAAAATATAAAACTCTTAGAGGAAAACATAAGCAGAACACTTGATGACATAAGCAAGATCCTCTATGACCCACCTCCTAGAATAATAGAAATAAAAACAAAAGTAAACAAGTGGGACCTGATTAAGCTTAAAAGCTTTTGCCAGCAAAGGAAACTATAAGCAAGGTGAAACGACAGCCCTCAGAGTGGGAGAAGATAATAGCAAATGAAACAACTGACAAAGGATTGATTTCCAAAATATACAAGCAGCTCATGCAACTCAATAACAGGTCAACAAACAACCCAATCAAAAAGTGGGAAAACACTAAAACAGACATTTCTCCAAAGAAGACATACAGATGGCTAACAAACACATGAAAAGATGCTCAACATTGCTCATTATTAGAGAAATGCAAATTAAAACCACAATGAAATATCACCTCACACCAGTCAGAATGACCATCATCAAAAAATCTACAAACAGTAAATGCTGGAGAGGATGTGGAGAAAAGGGAATGCTCTTGCATTGTTGGCGGGAATATAAATTGATACAGCCACTATGGAATACGGTATGAAGATTCCTTAAAAAACTAGAAATAAAACCACCATATGATGTAGCAATCCCACTCCTAGGCATATACCCTGAGGAAACCAGGGTTGAAAAAGACACATGTATCCCATTGTTCTTTTAGCACTATTTACAGTAGCCAGAACATGGAAGCAACCTAGATGCCCATTGACAGATGAATGGATAAAGAAATTGTGGTACACATACACAATGGAAAATTACTCAGCCATAAAAGGGAATGCATTTGAGTCAGTTCTAATAAGGTGGATGAACGTAGAACCTATTATACAGAATGAAGTGGGTCAGAAATAGAAAGATAATTATCATATTCTAACACACATGTATGGAATCTAGAAAAATGGTACTGAAGAATTCATTTACAGGGCAGCAATGGAGAAATAGACATAGGGAATAGACTTATGGACATGGGGAGAGGGGAGGAGAGGGTGAGATGTGTGGAAAGAGTAACACAGAAACTTATATTACCATATGTAAAATAGATAGCCAATGGCAATTTGCTGTATGCCTCAGGAAACTCAAACAAGGGCTCTGTATCAACCTAGAGGGGTGGGATATGGGGGGACATGAGAGGGAGGTTTAAAAGGGAGGGGATATATGTTTACCTATGGATGATTTATATTGAGGTTTGACAGAAAACAACAACATTCTGTAAAGCAATTATCCTTCAATTTGAAAAAAAAAATCAGAGAACTGACAGTGAGCTAATGGTCTTCTGGTGTAACATCAGAAGAAGTGACTGCCTGGCTTGGTACTGAGAAATACATCCCTGAATGGACCAGTAGATGAGGACACTTAACATGCAGAGACGGGGATCAAGGGTGAAACTGCATTCCACAACAGAGAAAACAATGGCCTCTACTACAGGAGGCTAGGTAGAGATTTGGGTTACCTGGGATGTACCTGCATCTTTTCTGAGAACCTAGGCTAAATCTTGGGTGGAGACCTGGAACTGAAACTTCCTGCAGCTGTTGCCTGGATCTATGATGTGTCTGGACTTTACTCTGTTAATAACTTCATGCCATGGGTTTAACCTGTTGGTTCTTGAGAAGGCCAGGACTTTAGCAAGAGCACAACCCAAATTACCGTTGGAGGAGAAGCCTCGAGACAAATCAAGTAGTCAGTCAAGTGCTAGTACCTTGATGATTTTTTTGACCCTTGACCAGAGGCCCACACACATCTGCCTCTGGAACACATTCTAAATCCATCTGGGGCTCTCTTGTTCATGTTGGGTCCTGGGCTCACCTGGGGGCCCTGCTGGTGAGCTCACTGATGCTCCTGGTCTTAGCACAGCATCTCTGCCTTGTCATGACAGTGCACCTCCACATTCTTAACTGTGGACACATTTTAACCCTGAACCTCTGGCATCTCCTCTGCTGAACTTTACAAAGAATGAGATTGTTACTTGAAAATTTTGGGGGTTTACAATAGCACAGCATTCTTCCTACCACCCTCACAAACAATATCTAGTTCACAGCCTCAATCCTGAAAACAGAAATGACCCTCTCTGGTAGAGGCTGAGCTCTGAACCGCACTCACTGAACTTTCCAAGCCCAGGACCTTAGGATGTGATAATCTGGTAGGTTATTTTATTATTATTATTATCTACATGTGTGTTTTTGTGAAAATGCATCAAGGGTATACTTTCATATTGCGTGCACACTTATGATACATGCACACATTTGTGACATAAATTTTTCTGTACTGCAGATTACACTTCCATAAAAGATTGAAAATTTTCATTGATTAAAACAGAAAAAGTAAAAATACCAATCCTAAGTGCGCATTGTCTACGTGAAAAAACATCGAGTCTGAATTTTCAGTTTCATGTTTCACATCACACTTTATTTAGAGAAATTAGAATCGCAAAGTTGAATCTAATCAATGCACATGTTGCCTATCAGTTTCTGGAAAAAAAATAATTGAAAAAACCACATCATGGTTCTCTCAGTTTTGTGATTATTCTGGTGAAACTAGCATAAACTCTAGAGCTCCCATCCACTCCACTTTAGAATAGCAGTTGAAGGGATTTAGAATTCACCACTTCTGGCTCCTACTTCTCTGCTTTCACTATTTCTGACTGAGGACAAGAAATGGACCTTTATGGAATGAGGCAAGAGACTCAAAGGAAGACTCCAGGGACTAGGAATGCAAACTCACAAGATAAAACTCCATTTTCATGTCGCAATACCACAGTCACGCGGGGAGGAGGAGAGGTACGTCACTGAGACACACGTGCAAACTCTCCACAAAACTGTTGCATGTTTTGAAAAATTATTGGTGTCAGAGATTCCGGGGAGCATGATGTAGCCAGTGTTTACTCAGAGCACACCTGAGGGTGAGAAGGTTTATAAGAGTGTGATTGCATTAACAACTTTCCCCCCTTTCCATCTCATAGAAACTAACTGTTTTTACCTGGGACACACAGATCCTGCTGCCCCGTGAGGCTATCCCAGGGGAACCTGCTTTGTCTCAGATGCCATCCACTGATTCCTGAGGGTGCACACTTACCAAAAGAACTAGTTTTTTCCACTAGCATTGCCAAATTATTGAAAACATGGATACTGTGCCTATTAGAGAAAACTACATCTTCACTGTGCTAAGAGTTTTACATGGATAATCTCATGTATCTCTCACAAACTCCTAGGGTATCTTGAGTAGGATTCCTCTTCAGACAGTTTTAATTGAAAGCCTGGGGCTTAACAGCCATGAAGATGAAAGATTTCACTGTGGCACGTGGAGAGAAGCTATATATCCCTCTAATTAATCACTAGAATGTGCAGCTAAAGTCAGCAACGATCTCATTAATTTATACGTATTTGATGGGAGGAAACTCCCACTAATTAAAGAGTTTTCAAAAGTAAGATTCATGATTTCATCCATCAATAGTGTATTAAAATATTTTTTGGAATTGGATTCATGTAATGCTCTGTTACAACTATGTAAAGAAAGCAAACAACTAATCAGCAGTAAAGATCCCAAACAGCGACAATAAAATAGTAAAAACTCTCATCACAGCTGTCTAGGTCATCAAGGGACAGCCAGAAGCTTATTTTTATTTTGTAGAAATGAGATAAATGGCCTCAAACATTTCTCCCTGCCTGTATGTCCCGTGCAGGATTTTCTTCTGGCACCATACAGACATAATTTCACTGTTTTCACTGCTTCTCCTGAAAAAATCAGCTAAATACCTTACTATTGCCCCTTTGAAGTTAATCTGTCCTCTAATTTTTTTCTGGCTGCTCTAAAGATTTCTCTCTTTGTTGTTGGTTTTCAGCAGTTTACCATGATGGTATATACATACGGTTTTCTTTTTATTTAACCTGCTTGGGATTCACGGAACTTGTTTGGATTTCATGAGTTTTGAGAAATTGTCTACAACTATTGCCTCCATCAGGGTTTCTCTGATGCCTCAGACAGTAAAGAATCCTCCTGCAATGCAGGAGATATGGGTTCGATCCCTGGGTTGGGAAGATCCCCTGGAGGAGGGCAATGGCAACCCAAGCCAGTATTCTTGCCTGAAGAATCCCATGGACAGAGGAGCCTGGCGGACTACAGTTCACGGGGTCGCAAAGAGTCGGACATGACTGAGCAACAAGCATTGCTTCGATCGTCATCTCCTTCTTCTTCCTTTCTGGCACTTCAGTTATATAACACACCATTTTATCACATCACGTTTGTTTCTTAAATAACTTTTTGTATGTTATGCTTTAAATTCTCTTTCATTATGGACATTTCTATCACTGATTTTTTTGTTTCCAAATCTTTTCTTCTACTGAAACCAATCTAGGGTGAGTCTACTCATTGATCTCCTAATTTCAATTACTGCGTTCTTCAGCCCTAGAATTTTCATTTGATTTATTATCACTGTTTCTTTGCTAACTCCCATTTTGTCTTTTAATTTGTTGAACATGTCATAGTTATTTTAAAAATCACTGTTTGAATATTCTCATATTTGGATCTGGGTCTATTATATGTATATATATGTGTATATGTATATATACACACACACACAAACACACACACAGGGCTATAGTCCATAGGATCACAAAGAGCTGGACACGACTGAAGTGACTTAACACACATGCATGCGGAGAGTACTGTGTATAGTCTCTTAAGGGTCCTAACTGAAAACCTAGGAAGTTTATTAGGCCTCCTGCTCAGATACAGACACAGGACAAAAATTCCTCAGCATTTTGAGGCCACCAAAATTTCTGTCTAGTTTGTCAGGTGTCTTAGTCAGCATGGGATGCCACAGCAAATACTGTAGACTTGGTGGCTTAAACAACATTTATTTCTCATAGTTCAGGAGACCGGAAGTCTGAGATCAGGGTCTAATGAGAGCCACTTCCTGCCTTGCAAGTGGCTACCATCTCACTGTGTTCTCAGAGCAGAGAGAATAACCAAGCTCTCAGAGATCTATTTTTATGTGGATGCTGATTGATGGCCCTATCTTTATGACCTCATCTAAATCTAGTTACTTCTCAAAGGTCCCATCTCCCAATATTACCACATTGGGGACTGAGGTTTCAACATTATGACTTTTGGGGGGACACAATTCACTTCATAGGACCAAACAAATTTTTAAAATCTGAAAATGTCTCAAATTAAAACTTGAGTTAGAATGTAGGCTCATGTTTCTGAATTTTCCTACTCTCCAGGAGATGGATTTCTTAAGTCCTGGGCATTTTGGAAACCCTGGGCCCCCATTTTTGCCTTCTCAAGGCCATGTTACTGCTGAATGCTCAGCCTTTCTGCTCCACGTTTTTTTGTGATTCTGCAAATTCCTGGAGGGGCAGAACTAGGTAGATTGCTCAGCTCACGTCAATATGTTTCCCTTCTCTACGGAATCTTGGTCAAGTTCTAATGACCAGGTCACTAACATCTTCAGATGATGCATTGGTATTTTATTCAGCTTTTCCAATGAGACATCAACTAAATTAGGCTGCTACAATCAGGCTGTTAGAGCTAGAATTTCATGTGCCCATGGACATTTCCTAGTACTACCTCCTCCCCCATGACTATTTTACTGCTATTCTTTTCATTTTCTCTATTCATCTCTTGAATTCACAAATCCTGCTAGAACACATCTTCCAATGTGAAGCTTTCCAAGGTGACAAAGGAATGCTGAGCGTTGAAGGTGATGCTGCCTAAACAAGACTTGCTCATCCTGTCCTGTGAGGTCCCAAGTGAGGACCAAGCTTGGGCTCTGCTTGGAACAGATATAGGGGTCCCCACATCAACAGCTACTTTCTTGGCATTTGTTACATTTGCTTTGAAGATTTTGAGGCTAACCTTAAGCTCACCTCTCTGTTATAGAACTTTGGGAGCTAGAGTAAATCCAAAATTCCATGTTCACTGTCGGTTCTTTTTTTTTTCAAATTCTGTTCTTTACATTCTAACATTCCTCCTGGCATGACAGTGAGCATTCTCTCTGCCAGGGTTGACATTCAGATGTTCATAGCCAGTCAATGCCCTCCATCTCCAGCCAGGGATCATACCTTGAACTTGGTGCTATTCAACACTTGAAGAAAAGCTAAGTGGAAAATGGGCATGTGGTTTAGTTTTTCTCCTAGATAGCCAGCCATCTGTGTCTGGATTAAACCAGCTGTGACCCTGATTTCATTACTGTGGGAACCAGGGAGTCTTCACTGAATTTTACTTTGGATTAATGCATTCAGCAATCAAGGGAGGAAGCAAAAGAAAGAGATAATTTTATTTGTGGATGTATTTTCTACATTAAACAGTACCTTCTTTTAAGACCCTTGGAGAAGCTTCTTTCTGGTCTCAGGATAAGTAATGACTAGATTGCTTCTTAGAAACTGGTTCATTTTTATATTGTAAGCTTTATGAATTATTTAAGTAATGTAAGTAATTATGTAAGTAATTTTCTTCTTGGATTAGTCACTTAATAGCTTACAGTCATACTTAGAACTTTCTCCTGAAAAGAGTGTGGGATTCCATTACATGCATTTGCTATACTCATTCCGAGTCTGCCTATCTCATATTTCCCTAACCTTGGGGCTCTCTGTCCTCACTGACATCATTCTGGGTCAAATACATCTTTTCCCTTGCTTCAATTACTGTGGCTGCTGGTTTATTTGTCTTACGCCTTCCAGTCTTACTTACCTTTATTCCCCAGTGTATTACCTACATTAGCCAGAATAATAATCTGTATTAATTATGTATTGCTACATAACAAACTAGCCCCAAAATGAGTGGTTTAAAACAACATATATTTGTTATCTCACCATTTCTGTGGGTCAGGAATCTTGGCAAGGCTTAGCTGGGTGTCTCTGACTCAAGATCTCTCAATAGTTGCAATAAGTGTTGGTAGGGGCTTCATCACTTGAAAGCTCAACTGGAGAAAGGTACACTTCCAAGCTCTCTCACATGACTGTTGGCAGGAGATATCAGTTCCTTCATGTGTGGGTATTTCCATAGGACAGCTCACACCGTGGCAGCTGGCTTTCCTTAGTGTGATGAGGGAGAAACTGAGGCATCAAGGATGAACTCCACACTTACCTAATCTTGGAAGCGTCACCCTATCCCTTTTATCATATTTTTTGTCATTAGAAGCAGTTGCTAAATCCAGTCTATACCTGAGGGTAGAGGATCACACAGTATGAATACCACAATGGGTATTCATTGTGGGCCATCTTGGAGGCAGCCTACCACATGTCTTAGTACACAAAGCTGACTGTACTTTGCTGAAAACCTTTTGGTAGCTCCTTAGTTAGTTAGTTCAGTTGCTCAGTCGTGTCCGACTTTTTGCGACCCCATGAATCGCAGCATGCCAGGCCTCCCTGTCCATCACCATCTCCCAGAGTTCACTCAAACTCACGTCCATCGAGTTGGTGATGCCATCCAGCCATCTCATCCTCTGTCGTCCCCTTCTCCTCTTGCCCCCAATCCCTCCCAGCATCAGAGTCTTTTCCAATGAGTCAACTCTTCGCATGAGGTGACCAAAGTACTGGAGTTTCAGCTTTAGCACAATTCCTTCCAAAGAAATCCCAGGACTGATCAGTTCCTAGGACTGAACAACCCAGTACTAGAATGGACTGGTTGGATCTCCTTGCAGTCCAAGGGACTCTCAAGAGTCTTCTCCAACACCACAGTTCAAAAGCATCAATTCTTCGGCGCTCAGCTGTCTTCACAGTCCAACTCTCACATCCATACATGACCACTGGAAAAACCATAGCCTTGACTAGACAAACCTTTGTTGGCAAAGTAATGTCTCTGCTTTTGAATATGCTATCTAGGTTGGTCATAACCTTTCTTCCAAGGAGTAAGTGTCTTTTAATTTCATGCCTGCAATCACCATCTGCAGTGATTTTAGAGCCCCCCAAAATAAAGTCTGACAATGTTTCCACTGTTTCCCATCTATTTCCCACGAAGCGATGGGACCGGATGCCATGATCTTCGTTTTCTGAATGTTGAGCTTTAAGCCAACTTTTTCATTCTCCTCTTTTATTTTCCTCAAGAGGCGTTTTTAGTTCCTCTTCACTTTCTGCCATAAGGGTGGTGTCATCTGCATATCTGAGGTTGCTGATATTTCTCCTGGCAATCTTGATTCCAGCTTAAGCTTCTTCCAGCCCAGCGTTTCTCATGATGTACTCTGCATAGAAGTTAAATAAGCAGGGTGACATTATACAGCCTTGATGTACACCTTTTCCTATTTGGAACCAGTCTGTTGTTCCATGTCCAGTTCTAACTGTTGCTTCCTGGCCTGCATACAGATTTCTCAAGAGGCAGGTCAGGTGGTCTGGTATTCCCATCTCTTTCAGAATTTTCCACCTTCGCGACCCAGATAATCACGATGGTATGATCATTCATTTAGAGCCAGACATCCTGGAATGTGAAGTCAAGTGGGCCTTAGGAAGCATCACGATGAATAAAACTAGTGGAGGTGATGGAATTCCAGTTCAACTATTTCAAATCCTGAAAGATGATGCTGTGAAAGTGCTGCACTCAGTATGCCAGCAAATTTGGAAAACTCAGCAGTGGCCACAGGACTGGAAAAGGTCAGTTTTCATTCCAATCCCAAATAAAGACAATGCCAAAGAATGCTCAAACTACCGCACAATTGCACTCATCTCACACGCTAGTAAAGTAATGCTCAAAATTCTCCAAGCCAGGCTTCAACAATACGTGAACTGTGAACTTCCAGATGTTCAAGCTGCATCTAGAAAAGGCAGAGGAACCAGATATCAAATGGCCAACATCTGCCGGATCATGGAAAAAGCAAGAGAGTTCCAGAAAAACATCTATTTCTGCTTTATTGACTATGCCAAAGCCTTTGACCGTGTGGTAGCTCCTTAGTGCTCTTCAAATGAAGTCCAAACTCTATTGCATGACTGACAGGTCTCTCCAGCCATGGCTTACCCACTGGTTTTATTTGGAGAAACTCCATTCCTGACCCTTTGATTTTTATTTTTTTTTTAAGGAAAAAAAAAAAAAAAAAGAAAAGAAAATGGACTCCCATTTAGTTTCATCTTTTCTCCATCCCAGAGGATATTTTCAAAACCTAGCAAACTTATCCAAGAAGCATGAAACAGAGTATTGCAAATGTCGCCAGAGTAATGTACAATCTAGAAATTGATTTCTGAATTGTTTACAATTGTCTATAACTGGACTGAAATGAGTAAAAACAGTGAAAATGGCTAGCACTTATGACTGTGGGTTGGGTTCTCCATGGAGAACTTTTTGAGTACTATCTTACTTATTCTTAAATCACCCTGCTCCCTCGTCCTTCCCAGTTCACAGAAGTTGGGCTCACAAAAGCCGGCTTGGAGCCCCCTCCCCTAAGCACTTACACCTATTGCTGTGGCTGGTGTGTGTGGACATGACCTGGCAGATACTGCTGGGACTGGTAACTACTCTCTGGCTTTCACAATGCTCAGCACAGAGTTCCATAAGCAATTTGATCCTCGAGGATGGCTACTGTTGCCTACTTTAGGCAATACATAACATTTTAAGACAAAGAGTGGAAAAAAGGACATTTTGAAATATTTTTAATGTGTATTGGGATTTCATGAATTTGATAATAGAAGAAGATTTTTGTTGTTGCTTATTTTACTTTTTCCCATAAGTAATCTTTTTGAAACAAGGGCATTTTTAAAAATATTAAAGTTCTTTTGAACATAAATTCTGGTGTAGGAGGATGTTTTTCAGAAGGTTTTCAAACTGATTCTTTTCTTTTCTACAAAAACATTAATATAATCAACAATAAGAAAGTTGTTGTGAACAGATCAGTGTTGGAAGATTCTGCCATCGGTTGTCTGTGCAGGGTGACTTTAGCTTTCTCTTACCTGTTTCTTCTTTGTTCATCTTTTAGCAACCATGACTAAGTTTTGTGGATTATGTCAGGTCATTTCCAGCTGAAAGAGTGACACTGAGATGGAGTTGATTTGGAGTCAACTAAGGAACCCTCACAGAGCTGGGTAAAGTGAGGAGCTGGCACCTAGAGGCCGCACAGAGGGAGGGGTGGCTATACTCAGGGGTTCCCAGGAAGGACATCACTCCTGGGTAGAAAGTTGGAGAAATGAATGTTCCCATATCAAACCCCAGATTCTATGATCCAGTAGGCTTTACTCCTTTCCCAGCTCTCATTCTAAACCTAATACTGCTAAAATAACTTCAGTGTCATATGGTAAGAAATCATGCTTCCTTTGCAAGTATTAGCCTGTACAATTTTTAGAAAAGAATGTCTCTAAAAGATCTAGGTCTCTGATAGCAGCCACTCATGGGCCCAGTCATTCCAGAAGCAAGTTTTATCTTATGTGATTTGAAGCACTGGGGACTTTCTGACATTTTCAGTTGCCTCTCAGCTTTTTGACACGTTTCATATAAGTTTTAACTTTTTTGCTTATTTCACCTTATCCTCCCATCAAAATGTTTAATAAGCACTTTATTAATGGTGACTGATTTTGCAAGTTAACACTTACTTTGCAACACCGAACAGCAAATGGAAGAAAACAAAACCAAACTTGTCCTTCTCCAGAGAGCACGAGGTCAAACCAGCCTAATCAGAATCTAAGTGATTGATCCATTTGCCAGTTAAAAGTCTGGCTTCCTCTCTCTTGAGGAAAGTGTTAGTTGCTCAGTTGTGTCTGACTCTTTGTGATCCCACGGACTATAGCCCACCAGGTTCCCCTGTCCATGGAATTCTCCAGGCAAGAATCGTGGAGTGGGTAGCCATTCCTTTCTCCAGGGGATCTTCCCGACCCAGGGATCGAACCTGTGTCTCCTGCATTGCAGACAGGTTCTTTACTGTCTGAGCCACCAGGGAAGCCCCTAGGGGAGCTTCTTCTGCTGAACACATTTCTAAAGCAACTTTAAGAAGCTTATCATATCAGGGGCCAGACAGACTCCATTGCCTGGGACACATCAGACCACCTGACCCCTGTCCTGTGATGGCTCAGCACTGCTTGGAGTCTCTCTGTCAGGTCTCTGTGATGGCTGTACCCCAGGGCTGCTTGAGGGTCAGACTCCCCTGAAACACTGTCCCTCCCTCCTGACTATCATGATCTCTTCTTTTCCTTCCTCATTTCTTAGTGGCACTCTATGCAGAAATGAATCAACTAAAAATCTGTTTGAAAATGTACTTTCTTGCACAGCTTATTGCCCTTGGAAAACTAACCCTTCATGTCTACACATCCTAGTTTACAAGGTACAGTCACATGACCCAAAACAATGAAGTTAAGGCCAGTGCCCACTCTTAAGAGGAGATGGGGTTCACAGGTGCAAGGAGACTCAACTAGGGCTGTGTCTCCCGTGTATGGCAAAGCCATCGACCGAATAAAAGCTCATTCCTCAGCACTGGTAGTTTCTGGGAAGCAGAACTCACTCTGTCTAGGGGTCCAGGGTTTGGTCATATCTGGCCGAGTTCTCACTGCCCTGGCTTCTTTGAGCCTCCTTCCATGAGGGCCAGGGGAAGGAGAGGGATGGAATTCGAGGGCTGGGGCAGAACCAGGACACAAAACTATCAATGCAAACTTAGGTAACAGTTTTCTTAGACTTGGAAAAGAAATCACGTTTCAAAAGTTGCACATTTTTGAAAGTTGACAAATGCCATATATATCATAATATCATTAAAATAGCATATATTTTTATGATTTCACTTCTGAAATACTTCAGGAATTCCTTTTTTTTGCTTTGGTAGTAATTTGCATCTTTCGTTTGGAAATACCTATTTCTGAAGGATAAGATTCACTGGAATCTCTGACTTGTGAGTTGCTATGTGGAGGTGGTGGGGCTTCCCTGGGGGCTTAGTGGTAAAGAATCTGCCTGCAATGCAGGAGACATGAGTTCAGTCCCTTGGTTGGGAAGATTCCCTGGAGGAGGGCATGGCAACCCACTGCAGTATTCTTGCCTGAAGAATCCCATGGACAGAGGAGCCTGGTGGGCTACAGCTTAGAGGGTCATAAAGAGTCTGACATGACTGAAGCAACTAAGCACACACATGGAAGTGGAGGAGGATAAAATATGACTTCATATATACAGATGGAGTTGTTATTTGTAGAGCTGCTGCGCTTTTTGCCCTAAGAAACAGGAGTTCTGATAAGTGCTATTGCACATGATTCTTATTTAAAAAGCTCTACGTTTGCATCTATAATTCAGTATATTGCATTTTAAGCATTTTCCTGACCAGAGAGCACTTCTGTTTTGACAGGCATTACTGGAAATGGCTTATGGTAAAGCATAATGGCTGGGAGAGTTCTCAGAGACTGGCTTCTGGCTCTGTGCCTCTCCATCCTTGCTTCTCTTCTGCTGCCCACAGTGCTGTAGGAAGTGCTCTCATCTGCTTGTCGAGACATTGGGGGATTGACGTCTTGGGCAGGGGGACATTTCAGGAAGTCATTCCTGCACTGGAATGGTTACCAATAAGGTAGCCATATGTGGAGGTAACTAAAATCATGGAAATATACCTCCAAAGCTGAAATCCAGCATTCTTCCAAATCATTTCCCCATTGGTTGGATCTCAAAGCATTCCTATCCACATGATGCCCTCTAGCTGAAGGAACAGTGGGAGGGAGAAGCTTTTATGTTTTCAGATCTTATGGAAGCAGAACCTTGTGAACATGTTGCTTGTGCAAACAAGGGGTATAAATTGCCTTTGCTCCAAAATGGTCTTGTTTCCAACGGGGCATCAGTGACCTACAGGGGCATGCTAAATGCTGGGAGGGTATTATAGGCTGAGTCATCCCCCACCATGTTGAAGCCCATACCCCTAGCACTTCAGAATGTGACCATGTTTGGAAATGAGACCTTTAAAGGGGTGACTAAGGTAAAATGGTGCTATTAGTTGGACCCTAATCCAATGAGCCATGCTCTTACAAGAAGAGGAGATGAGGCCACAGACCCCCAAGGAAGGAAGACCACATGAGGACACAGGGAGAAGATAGCCATTCACAAACCAAAGAGAGAGGTCCAAGAAGAAGCCAGCCCTGCTCACAATTGATCTTGGACTTTCAGCCTCCAGAGCTGTCCAAGAACACATTTCTGTTGTTTAACCTGCCCAGTCATGGAGTCCCATATAGACTTGTACTGTCGTACAACTGGGATGTGACTGCGATGCTCCAGGTTGTAATGGAAATTTACAGTTGAGTTGTGGTTGAGTTTATTTAGTTTTTCAAAGTATTTATTGAGTGATCTACTATCTACACTGGCTCTACACTATGCCCCACACTAAGTGCCAGCCTTAGAACATGACATAAAAATCTTATGTCTTATGACAAAAGATGGGAGTATAAGACAGAACAATCCTTGCCTTAACTTATAGTCTAGTGGGAGGACATAGGTATACATAAATCAATAGAATTTTAAGTCAATTGTGTTTGTGACAATAAGAATACTCTAGATCACCAGAATAGAGAGGGCCTGGCAGTGGAAGGCCTCTTTAAGTAGATATCAGAAAAGAATTTTTTGAAGCCTTGACCTGTGAGAGGAGCCATGAACAGCATGAAGGAGGTGCCAACACACAGATCATTGAGAACATTATTCCAAGAAACATACGACACAAGAATATAAGGAGAGAGGAGAATTATACAGGGAAGTGGAAGATATTCCAGGCACCCTCTGAGGTTTGATAACCGGAGCTGACATTGAGCCGATTGTAGGATCATTCTGAGTCATCTCAGTTCAGTTCAGTTCAGTTCAGTTCAGTCACTCAGTCGTCTCTGACTCTTTGTGACCTCATGAATCACAGCACGCCAGGCCTCCCTGTCCATCACCATCTCCCGGAGTTCACTAAAACTCATGTCCATTGAGCCGATGATGCCTTCCAGCCATCTTATCCTCCGTCGTCCTCTTTTCCTCCTGCCCCCAATCCCTCCCAGCATCAGAGTCTTTTACAGAGTCAATTCTTTGCATCAGGTGGCCAAAGTACTGGAGTTGCAGCTTTAGCATCAGTCCTTCCAAAGAACACCCAGGACTGATCTCCTTTAGAATGGACTGGTTGGATCTCCTTGCAGTCCAAGGGACTCTCAAGAGTCTTCTCCAACACCACAATTCAAAAGCATCAATTCTTTGGTGCTCAGCTTTCTTCACAGTCCAACTCTCACATCCATATATGACCACAGGAAAAACCATAGCCTTGACTAGACAGACCTTTGTTGGCAAAGTAATGTCTCTGCTTTTCAATAGGGGATCTAGGTTGGTCATAACTTTTCTTCCAAGGAGTAAGCGTCTTTTAATTTCATGGCTACAATCACCATCTGCAGTGATTTTGGAACCACCACCCTCCCCCCCGCCCACCAAAATTCTGACACTGTTTCCACTGTTTCCCCATCTATTTCCCATGAAGTGATTTGACCAGATGCCATGATCTTCATTTTCTGAATGTTGAGCTTTAAGCCAGCTTTTTCCACTCTCCTCTTTCACTGTCATCAAGAAGCTTTTTAGTTCCTCTTCACTTTCTGTGGTAAGGGTGGTGTCATCTGCATATCTGAGGATTGATATTCCTCCTGGCAATCTAAGTCATCTAGCCCCAGGCATTCTGTCATCTGGCCTCTGCTGTGTATGTGAGTGGAGCAGGGATCCATCAAATCTACCCCAACTAGAAAAACTGCACAGCTGACTCACAGAGTTGTGAGAAATAATGAACATTTGTCATTTTAAGCTTAAGTTTTGGGGTAACTTGTATGCAACAAGAGCTAGCTGATACAAACTTATAAAGATGTCATGAAGAGTGTCAAGATGACTAAAACATTTAGAACAGTGTTGGGATATAGCTCATGTCTAGTAAATGTTAGTCATTATTGATATTAGGATATGTGTTTGCAATTTTTGTTTTGTTTTTAACTGTGAGCTCTTTCTTGGCAGGGAGCAGTTTTTTCTCTATGGGAGCTCCATGAGTCTGAGACTGCGGAGCTGTCCCTATAGAAGGCTTGATGCTTATTACTGCCAAGTCACCATAGTGGTTTTATGTTAATTTCTCAGCTTATGATACCTGCACTATGTGGCTCATGTAAATTTTTATATGGCATAGATTTGGTTTTTCAATCACTTAGTAATTTTCCCATCCATCCAGGGTTCTGAATGTGTGGTTAGTTTCCTTGCTCCTTCCCTGGACCAGTGGTGGAGTTTTCTCTTCTCCTTTGTGAGAAAGATGATCAGCATTCCATGGGGTCTCACCCAGGCACCTCAGTTCCATCCACAGCCTGTGTGAGTGTTAATTATATTCCATGGTGGTTAATCCCCACTCTGTACTAGAGGCCTGTAGCCCATGTCCAGGACTGTCTTGGGCCACCTTGGACTACTTTCTGGGAATATTCCTCTTTATTATTTTGAGCTGGGCTATGCATTTTAAAAGGCAGGATGTTAGTCTATCATATCTGTCTCCATGGGCTTTTCCAGGTGGTGCTAGTGGTAAAGAACCTGATTGCCATGCAGGAGACATAAAAGTCACTGGTTTGATCCCTGGGTCAGAAAGATCCCCTGGAGGAGGGCATGGCAACCCTCTCCAGTATTCTTGCCTGGAATCCCATGGACAGAGGAGCCTGGCGGGCTACAGTCCATGGGGTCGCAAGAGTCAGACACGAAGAGTGACTGAGCACACAGCACGTCTGTTCTCATAATGGTAGGAAATCCAAGTCTTCCCAGTGTGCCACCTTTCTGGAAGTCACCAGCAATCTCTCTTTGGCACATCTAGTGGGACAGCCTTCTCTCTGGATAATGGGAAAAATAATTTCCAAAAATTGATTTTTGAGTTGAAAGCTCCTGTTACTCGGAGGTATCTTAAAAGTCTGATTTAGAGGTTTTTTTGCAAACATTTCCCTGAGAAAGTTACTAGTTAATAATTAAAAAAATTCTCTTCAATATTTAAAAGAGGTAAACGTTGTTTGTAATAGATTTTTAATTCTGAAACGATCATGTCAAAAAATTAACTTCAAAAGAAAAGTTAGCCTCCTGCCTAAGTGATATCTCTCCCCAGCCAGCCCACTTCTTTCAACAATGCTGGCAGTTATCTCTCACGATTTAAAGATATGCTTGTGGGACTTCTCTGGTGGTCTGGTGGTAAAGAATCCACCTTGCAGCACACTGGATGTGGGTTTGATCCCTGGCTAAGAAACTAAGATCTCATGTGCCATGGAGAAACTCAGCCTGCGCACTGCGACTACTGAGTCTGGCCCATGCTGGGGTCTGTGTGTCACAGCTGCTTAGCCTGAGCCACAACGAGGGAGTTTATGTGCCTCAAGAAGAGAACCTGAACGACGCAACGAAAATCCTGTAAGCTGCAACTAAGACCAGACGCAGCCAAATAAATAAATATTAAAGAAAAGACGTGTTCATGCTTCTTCGTTTTCTTTTTCAGTTGCAGATGTTACTTGTTAACTATCCATTATGAATTATGGGCATTTCCTCCCTCCAACCCCCATGTACCATCACTACTTGCTCTACCACCTTCCTCTTCCTATTCCTCCTGCCAAATATGATAGCCATATTATATATATATTTTATTTTATTGATTGCTTTAACTAACATACTTAAATATTTATTTTCCATTTTAGCAACTTTACAGGACATCTTGACCCCACCTAATATGAGATAAAGACTTCCCCTCTCCATCATCCACTTAGTTTTTGTCAGGTACATTTTTATATTTAGTATATCAAAATTGGCAACATGTATATTGTTTTGCCCAAATTTCCATGTGGTTGGTCATAGGTTGGCACTAAAATTTGAGGAAAAAAATTGCCTTGGCATCATAAGTTTTATGTCTTTTTTGTTTACTATTTAGGTCAAGATCACATATTTTTCACTATCGGATTCTGTGTACTGTTAGAAGGATATTCTTGCTCAAAAATCAAATACATTTTCTTTTATTATTTCTCATTGACTGCTTTCTCTTTGGAACATGACTGTCTTTAGAACTCCTGCTCATCCCCTAGAGTTTTTATTGACTTTTCTTCCTTTCTAAAAAAAAACACAATGTTTTTAATTTGTTTGTTTATTTCTCATATATTTACCTGACACTTATTTTGTTAGGCAACATTCTGAGAATAAAGATGGAGATAAAACAGGCCCAAATCTCTGCCCTTTCATTGATTCTGCTAGTGGTAAAGGTAACCGATAAACAGAGAGGTGAAGTAAGTGGCAGATAAGGAGGTAAGCACTGTGAGGAAATATATAGCAGGCAGCATTCAGGCAGCACCATGCGGGGCTGAAGCATCTGCAGTTTTCAAGATGATGATCAATGAGTTTCCTTCTGGGACTGTGTTCTGCTACTGGATCTTGTAGTTAGAGATTCACTTCTCCTCAGTCTTGTTCTGATTTCTGTGGGGTCAGGAGCATGTGCTGAGTCCACTGCCCGGCCTTAGAAGCCCTTGTCCTGGTCCATTAAAGGTCAGCTGTCCCCTCCCATGTTGTCCCAGGGCCCTCTGGGCAGCTCCAGTTGCAGAACAAGTTATTTGGCTCTGGCCTGGCACTTTTGAGGGCTGGACAGAAACCAAGTGTCCCCATCCTTTGAGTAACATCATCCCATTTGTCCAAGGCCTTTCAGCCTGGCTTTGACATCTACATCTACTTCAGTGGGGTGAGGGGTGTGGAGCAGCTGTTCATGCTAAGCATCAGTTGGGTAAAGGGACACTTTTGCTAAAATAGGTTCAGCCATGGTGAAACTGGTAGTTTTCTGAGATATGGTAGGTGAGGGTAGCAATTTTGGTATGGTATCAAATTCATGTAAAACTGCATTCATTTTTCCTCTTTCATGAGCATAAACACCACTTTAGCGCCAGAAAACATTTAAAGTGCCAGCCTCAAGGATGTTGTCGATGAATGGGTTCACAGTGCTTCAAGGTTTCTTTCAGACAATACTGCTTTCTTTTAGAAAAACATGACAAGATGGGTTAATTATGGTGATTTCTATTATTTTACTTAGTGCTTTTCATACTCTCCACATTCTACATAGTAAATGTGACTAATTTTAAAATCAGAACAGGACTAGTGGGAAGGCCATAGCTCAGCAGTTCCTTCAAATGCATTGTGATTTCATTACACTTTTGGGGGTGATTTAAGACCCACAGGTACTCCCCTGTCCTTTACTGGGGCTTCCTTGAAAGCTCAGCAGTAAAGAAACCACCTGCCGACGCAGGAGATGTGAGTTTGATCCCTGTGTTGGGAAGACTTCCCTGGAGAAAGAAATGGTAACCCACTCAAGTATTCTTGCTTGGGAAATCCCATGGACAGAGGAGCCTGGCAGGCTACAATCCATGGGACTGCAAAGAGTAGGACATGACTTAGCAGCTACACAACAACAACATTTAAGCAAGAAGGACATTCAGTTCAGTTCAGTTCAGTTGCTCAGTCGTGTCCAACTCTTTGTGATCCCATGGACTGCAGTACACCAGGCTTCCCTGTCCATCACCAACTCCCAGCGCTTACTCAAACTCATGTCCATTGAGTCGGTGATGCCATCCAACCATCTCATCCTCTGTCATCCCCTTCTCTTCCCCACTTCAATCATTCCCAGCATCAGGGTCTTTTCAAATGAGTCAGTTTTTCATATCAGGTGGCTAAAACATCGGAGTTTCAGCTTCAGCATCAGTCCTTCCAATGAATATTCATAATTGATTTCCTTTAGGATGGACTGGTTGAATCTCCTTGCAGTACAAGGGACTCTCAAGAGTCTTCTTTTGTGCACACCAGGACCCAGGAGCAGTGACCCCACAACAGATTGACCCAGACTTGCCTGTGAGTGTCCAGGAGTCTCTGGAGGAGGCGTGGGTCGGTGGTGGCACTGGGGGCTCTGCGTGCAGCAGTGCACACATGGGACCTTTTGAAGGAAGATGCCATTATCTTCATTACCTCCACCATAGTTAGGCCTCAGGTCAAATAGCAGGGGGAACACAGCCCCATCAACAGAAAATTGGATTAAAGATTTACTGAGCATGGCCCCGCCTGTCAGAATAAGACCCAGTTTCCCCCTCAGTCAGTTTCTCCCACGGAAACTTTCATAAGTCTCTTATCCTCCATCAGAGAGCAGACAGACTAAAAACCTCAATCACAGAAAACTAACTAATCTGATCACATGGACCACTGCCTTGTCTAACTCAATGAAATTATGAGCCATGCCGTGTAGGGCCACCCAAAACAGACAGGTCATGGTGGAGAGTTCTGGCAAAACATTGTCCACTGGAGAAGGGAATGGCAAACCACTTCAGTATTCTTGCCTTGAGAATCCCATGAACAGTATGAAAAGAAGGACGTTAGATCTACATAAATCAGAGACACGCATATGTCTTTGCTACTTATGAAACTCCATCTAATAGAGTTTGAATCTATGCTTAATTCAGTAAAGTACCATACTATTCTGTGATATCCCAGAAAGTAGAGGAAGTAAAGAAAAATAATTCAATTAGTAGGGAATATTTTATATAAAGTGTCTGAAAAAGTGCCCTTGAGTTTATTTGAGTTTTAGATAATTACAAAAGCAACAATAATATTGTCTTTTTAAAAGAAAGGGCGAATAGAAATGTGAGCCTCTACAAACCCCTTCTTCAAAAGCCAGGGCACTGTGGCTAGTGCAGGCACTGCTTGCCCAGAAATTAAAGTGTCACTGGTCTGGGCCAAACTCTGGAGTTACATGTATTCAGAAAATTACTGCTCCCTCCCTTAAAATGTTTTACTTGTGTTTTTTAGAAATGCCACACAGAGACAGCGAGGCCCCTCTCTTCTTGGTTTTTCAAATTGACATGTGTCTTAGGGAGGAGGCAGAGCTCCAAACTCTGTGTCACTGTTGGTATTTAAGGCTGCAGACCTTAGATGGTGACAACAGATTACATGGCCAGCCTGGTCCCTCGTGGGTGTGGACAGTGTGCTCGCTTGCAGAGAATGACTCACTGTGGGTTTTACTGCCTCCGGGCTGGGAAGCCACTCA
The DNA here is from genome assembly GCF_042477335.2 of Ovis canadensis. Lineage (NCBI taxonomy): Eukaryota > Metazoa > Chordata > Mammalia > Artiodactyla > Bovidae > Ovis > Ovis canadensis. Next base: position 23,613,823 of record NC_091246.1, read on the forward strand.
GGGCTTTGATGGAGGCTCTCTAATGAGGAGGGATTAGATGAATCAGAGGCTGAGTTCCCCCACGTCCTCCTTGAGCATCACAGGACATTCCTCCAGCCAGTGCCCTAGATGGAGACAGGTTCTGCTCTGCGGCTCCTTCCCAGCTGTGAAGTGGTTCTAGTGTGACATACATGTTCCAGCCTGGCATTCTGAGGGGAGGCTTTCTAAAGCAGAGGCAGAGAATAAAGGACTTGCCCCCCATCATGCAGGTGTGATAAGAACCCAAGGTGCTTGGCTCCCACTCTGAGCCCTCCCCTCTGCACCCATGCTCTAAGCCACAGAGGGAAACAGGGGCTGAGGGAGCAGGGTGGCTGTAAAATGTGAGGAACTTCAGGGCAGAGTCTTCTTAAAATCTTGTTGCAAAACCCTAATTATAATGTTTTGTACATTCTGTTTTCTATTTGAGTGAGAAACTGCACAAGGCAAATATTTCTTCTGAGACCCTAAAATGAGAGCGGCAAGTTGTGCAGTTCTCAGGTAAATGGTGTGGGGATCCCTGACTGCCATCTGCAAACTCAGGGACGGTTTGAGGTCATCTTTGCAAAGCAATATCAGTTTATAGTATGAGCAGTCTCTCTGCATTCTAAGTACCTGGGTGAAGGGAGGAAGGCACGGAGAAGGGAAAGGCTTTCTCTAAACAGGCGACCAGGGTGAGCCTCACCTGTCACTGATACGGAAACTCCCCGAATACAGCGATGAGGGTTATCATCATGCCAACCGCACAACACGTGCTCAACAGACATTTTTGTTTGAATGTCCATTGCTGTTTTCCAAGATACCAATAGGAGTTTCAGAGGACAAAGATGTCCGGGCGCTCAATTAGCTTGGGGAATCCTAGAACAAACAGTAAGCAGGGCTTTTGGTTGCAGTCCTCTTAGTCTGTAATGTGCTATTGTGTGTTACAAAGCTGCAGCCAGAGCACGCCTGTGTATCTCTGACACCCATGCTTGGGAGGAGAGGACAGATAACTTTTTAGTAATGGAAAGAGGTGGAGTTTTAGAGTTAGAAGATGTAGACTGGAACTTGTCCCTTACTGACCACTGTGATATTGGAAAGTCATTCCCGGGTACTCATCTGCTCATCTGAGTAAGGGAATGGTTGTGATAATGATTTGTAACTTTAACTCAGCGTGTGGTGAGATGCCTAGAACAAAGCAGGTGTTTCATAAATGGTAAGTCTTGAAAGTGTAATTGGGAAGCTGGGTCCCAGAGACTCCCAAGAGGTCCAGGGTCACCCGGCTTTGTCCTTGGTTTTCTCGTCTCCCCCAACATTCCTTATACTGCACTATGCTGACATACAATAGAAATACGTGAACATATTTCTCTCATATGCAAAACAAATCAAATAGAAGTTGCCAGATGTTTCTCTTTCACAGAAGAATGAAGTTAATGGATGTACATCAGGGCTCAAACCGAAGATTTAAGGAGGGGTTGCTGAATGTGAGCAGCCGTAAAAACTGTCTAGCTCAGTATTTCAGCATTCCAGGGCTGCCCAAACCACCGTTTGGTCACATCTGGTCTGCATCAGTCCTGAAGTGTTACATAAATACACGCCCAGTTTAGAGGGTGAGGAGGCCCTACTGAGACAGCCCAGGCTTTGTTCTGCCTCAGTTCTGCAGGGGGGCCAGGAGGTTGCCTCACAGCCCTGGTCAATGCCCTCTCAAGGGACAGGGTTCTCTGTAGCCCAGGGCAGCAGGGGGCAGGGACGACACACCACCGTATCTATCCATTCCAGCTGCCCAGCCTCATGTCAGACGCACCTGGAAGTTCAGCCTTCGGTTAGAAGGCTCTGGAAACAGGCAGCTGCTGGAACTCAGCTGTGGACTTAGAGAAGAACAAAATGCTTCAGTGATCTTGTGGGCTCCATCCGTCCATCAAGCCATCACACATCCATCTACTCATCCATGAGTCCATGCAAACATTCATCCACCCATGCCATCATTTATTCAATGAATATGAATGCTTTACATGTATAAAGTAACTATTCTAGGCACAGGAAGTCCAACAGCAAACAAGTTGGACATGGGGCTGACCCTCGTGCCCAGTTCTGGAGTGAAGAGCCGCATTAAGTCATTGCACAATTATTTATTGGCCAGGGCGATAAATTCCCAGAAGGAGAATTACAGAGTGTAATGTGAGACCCTTCCTAACTGGGAGGCCGGAAATGGCTTGCATGAGCACAGAGGACGTGCAGTGGGGCAGCTTCAAAGCCCAGGCTGCGGACCCTGGATCTACTCTGGCCATATGCTTTTTGTGAGGTCTATTCTGCTTTCTCTCAGTCCTGCTAGGTTGACTGTTAGTTTTTTTTTTCCCCCCAAGAGACTCCAAAACAAGGCTATTCCTTCTCTAAGCAAAACTGTTAAAATGATGCTAGTATCAATTTCCCCAAGCAGTGTAACTAAAGGGTAGAATTTCATAAAAGTAGAGTCCCTGATTGGGGAAGAGAATGGCAACCCACTCCAGCATTCTTGCCTGGGAAATCCCATGGGCAGAGGGGCCTGGTGGACCACAGCCCATAGGGTCGCAAAGAGTCGGACACGATTTAGCAACTAAACAACAGCAACAGCAAAGTCCCCTATACCACAGTGAAGGAAGGAGGGAAAAGTAGGGATTCTTGAATAACTGTCCTGGACAGGAGTCCTCTGACCTCATGCCTGAGGCTCTGTGGAAGGATCACAGCCTCGGCGCTGTGTGTTTTCTTTTTTAAAAGGGATGAAACCCCGTGCTAAAATCCAAAACAAAATCTTCTCTACTTCCCCATTCACTGACCCAAACAGAAAGGACCTGGTCAAGTCAGGAAGTATTTAAAACTTCTCTGTTAGTGAAGTAAGTCAGAAACAGAAAAATAAATACCGTATATTAACACACACACACACATATATACCGTATATTAACGCATATATATGGAATCTGGTACTTCAGTACTTTGGCCACCTCATGCAAGAGTTGAATCAATGGGAAAAACTCTGATGCTGGGAAGGATTGGGGGCAGGAGGAGAAGGAGACGACAGAGGATGAGATGGCTGGATGGCATCACGGACTCGATGGATGTGAGTCTGAGTGAACTCTGGGAGTTGGTGATGGACAGGGAGGCCTGGCGTGCTGCGATTCATGGGGTCGCAAAGAGTCAGACATGACTGAGCGACTGAACTGAGCTGAACTGATGGAATCTGGAAAGATGGTACCGATGATCCTATCTGCAGGACAGCAGAGAAGACACAGGCATAAGAGACTTTTGGACTCCACGCGAGGAGAGGGTGGGATGACACGAGAGAATAGCACTGAGACATCTACATCACTGTACGTAAGATGGATGACCAGTGCAAGTCTGATGCATGAAGCAAGGTGCCCAAAGTCAGCACTCTGCGACCACCTGGAGGGATGCGGTGGGGGGAGGAGGGGGGAGAGGGGTTCAGAATGGGGGGGCACATGTATACCTATGGCCAATTCATGTTGATGTATGGCAAAACCCATCACAATATTGTAATTATCCTCCAATTAAAACAAATAAATAAAATTTAAAGCAACTCCTTTGTTTTATGCCCTGCTCCTTGCCAGCAGAGGGGGGTGAAGGTGGGGTGGGAGATAGAACTATTTCCCACATGCACCCCCGAGATAGCGGCCCTGCTGCCCATGTCCAGTGGCCTGATTATCGCCAGGCAGGGTTCAGCCCTCTTCTCAGATGATCAACTGTAATTATACACTGGAGGTAATTATACTGGCCTTGTCTCAGCTCTCTGTAGCTTTGCTGGGGTCTTCAGGAAAGAGAGCCTCTGGTTTTGTGCTACCATGTAATTTCTTTGTAGAGACAGGGTGTTTTGGCTACTCCCAAACTGGCTACCTGTGTCCCAGTGTCTCATTTCCTGCTGCGCTGAGTAGCAATTACAGAGCCAGAAGGCAGCTTCTAGTGGGTTTATTCATCTTCGGGACATGCATTTTGTGAGACAGAAGAGAGTTCCTCTGTCTTCTGAAAGCAACTCCGGCATTAAATACATCAGACTCCTTCTGTGAATATCTGCCTAGGAAGAAGGAAACCGTGGTGTCTGATGGGTTTTGAAGCGTTGGACAAGGGTGTGCACAGGCAAAGATGGGAAGGAGCAAGGAAAGGTGGTGGGAAGATGGGAGTTTGTCCGCAGGTGAGATGTGCTCAGGGCCTCACTCCCTGCAGACAGAGCCAGGGACAAACTGCGTCCCCAACTTTTTAAAGTTTAAATCATGCAAGGATTTTCCATCCAAGTGTCATGACAAAACACTGGTGTGTGTGAAGGTATTTGCAGGGCAAAGAGCTTCACCTCACGTGCTCTGCCAGGTAGAGATGGATGAATCCTGAGGTCTTTGTGAGATACCACATAAGCGGAGAGAAGCGAGATGTTCTTGAGAACAGGAGCTGAAAGGGACCTTTGACACCCATCCCTCAATTTAGGGGGAGGAAGCTGGATTGTCTCATGTGAGAAAACCCCACTCCTATGCCTCACCCTGCCCAGTAACCCTTTAGCTTGGGGCTGCAGAGCTGATTCCACAGCTCAGCCCTGTGCTTCTCTGAGACCATGAAACAAGGATCTGTCACTCAGTGTTTGAAATCAGAGAGCTGGAAAGGAGGCTGTGCTTTCTCCTCATGGAGGGGTGATGCACATAGAGAAGTTACCAAGATGCCCTCATTGGGCCCTGCCTGTGGGGTGTGAGCCCGGCTGCGTTGCTCTGCCGCATGGGGATGACCAGGGTGGGAAAGCAGTCTGCCTGTGATTGTCAGGACTGGTGCCTGTCTCCTCTGTAGAGCCTTGTGCTGAAAATGAGTGATCAGAAACAGAGTGAGACTCAAGCAGGCCATGCTCCCAGGGGAGGGGTCACCTAGACCCTCTTTCCCAGCTCTGTCTTCTCCTCAACCAAACCTGCACCCTTGGTGAAAGCTTTCTTTCAACCCGTAAGCTCTTACCAACTCTCATGGTCCTTCCTCCTCATCCTTCCTTTCTCTCTCTCTGTCTCCATTTTCTGAAACTCTCAAAATTCTCTACATTCCAGCCTCAGTATTTCCTTCATTTACTTGGGCCCCTCTCTATGTTAAAATGACCACTTGTTTCTCTGATTGACAAAGGAAGAAACAACAGACAAAGGTGGTGCTTAAACCCAGACAGTGTTGGGCTTCCCAGGTGGCTCTGCCAGTGCATGAGATGTGGAGACGTGGGTTCAGTCCCTGGGTGAGGAAGATGCCCCGAAGGTGGAGATGGCAACTCACTCTAGTATTCTTGCCTGGGAAATCCCATGGACAGAGGAGCCTTGCAGACTACAGTCCATGGGGTGGCAGAGTCAGAAGCAAATGTGCACACACTGTCAACTTTACAGTTTGTTTTTCAAGATAATAGTTTGGTTTGCTTTCCACATTTAATATCCTCTCCAAGACATTTTGACTAACTCCAACTCATAGATCAAGTCCTAATTTTATTGAACCTCTGTTTCCCCATTGCTTCCCTTAAGAAACCTGTGGGGATTTCTCAGAGAGTAGAACTCAGATCTGAGTGTTTAGTTGTCTTTACCAGAAAACAGACCTTATTATATCAAAAACACATGTGCATCAAAGTTCTCCCATCTCCTGAGCCTCTAGGATAGTTCAGGGAGTGGTGGGAGAGAGAAAAAGAAAAACAAGCCTGGGGCTTGATCCAGAGACTCAGTCAGGGAACCGTGACGATGACAAAGGATGGGACAAGTGGGTCTTAACAGGTAACCTTGTAGAGAAAGGGCTTCCCTCACAGCTCATTTTGTAAAAGTATCCGCCTGAAATGCAGGAGACCCCGGTTCGATTCCTGAGTTGGGAAGATCCGCTGGAGAAGGGATAGGCTACCCACCCCTGTATTCTTGAGCTTCTCTTGTGGCTTAGCTGGGAAAGAATCTACCCGCAATGTGGGAGACCTGGGTTTGATCCCTAGGTTGGGGAGATCCCCTGGAGAAGGGAAAGGCTACCCACTCCAGTATTCTGGCCTGGAGAATTCCCTGGACTATAGAGTCCATGGGGTTCCAAAGAGTTGAATGCGACTTTCACTTTCACTTTGTAGAGAAAGTCAGGCTTTATGTACCTCACTCCAAACAAGCTTTACAATAGTAACACTTTAACCCCCAATGAGCAGCCTAGGGCAATGAAACATGACTTTCAAGTTTCATTGAATAGCAACATGTTTTTTCCCAGTTTTATTGAGATATAATTGGCATGCAAGACCGTATAAGCCTAATACTGTATACTATATAAACCTAATGACTCAACCTATATATATTGTGAAATGATTTCTACATAAGTTTAGTAACGACAGATTGACAATACTTTAAAAAAAGTTCAAGCAACAAAACTGCTGTTTCTTTTCTTTTTTAAAATATAAATTAATTTATTTTAATTGGAGGCTAATTACTTTACAATATTGTATTGGTTTTGCCATACATCAACATGAATCCGCCACGGCTGCTGCTATTTATTTTCATCTTTAGTTCCTAAGAGAAGGCAGTTTAACATACAAGAGTATAAGAAGTACAGAACTTCAGAATGATGAGCGGCATAGATTCATTTATTTTCACATTTGGCTGTGCCGTATTTGAGCTGCAGCTCTAGCATGAGGAATCTAGTTCCCTGACCAGGGGTCACATCTGGGCCCCTGCATTGGGAGCATGAAGTCTTAACCGCTAGAGCATCAGGAGGTCCCTGAACAGTTTTTTTTTTTTTTCCTTTAGGATTTTTGTTTTATTTTATTTGTAATTGGAGGATAATTGCTTTACAATGTTGTGTTGGTTTCTACCATATAGCAATGTGAATCGGCCATAAGTACATGTATACCCCCGTCTCTTGAACCTTCTTTCCACCCCTCCATCCCACCCCTCTAGGTTGTTACCGAGGACCAGGGTTGAGTTCCCAGTGTTATACAGCAACTTCCCACTGCTGCTGCTGCTGCTGCTAAGTCGCTTCAGTCGTGTCCGACTCTGTGCGACCCCAGAGACAGCAGCCCACCAGGCTCCCCCGTCCATGGGATTTGCCAGGCAAGAGTACTGGAGTGGGGTGCCATTGCCTTCTCCCACTTCCCACTAGCCAACTATTTTACATGTGGTAATATATATGTTCCTGAACCTTTTCTTAATAGGTAAATTTGTCTTTTTGATAAACTAACATATTGTCCATATTTTGCTGGCTTTATGATGGGTCCCCTGACTGTTTTGGAGCATTGATGGGGGTGTATTAAGGGTAGGCTGGTAAATTGCTTGGTGGGATTAGGCGACCATTGGATGTTTAACTGAAGGTGCCACCTCTCATTACTCATGTCTAACTTCCTACTTAACAGTCTCAGGATGAAAAGTGGCAGAAAATAGTTATTGTACATAGTCTAGAGCACCTGAAATAAACAACAGTGTAAGTTATTTTCTTTCCATTAATCTATTTCTGTCTCCATTTGGAAATTTAAAAATTTAATGTGCTTACCTACATCCATAAGAAAAGGTCAAGATCATATTGATTTCAGTAGATTACACTCAAGTTGACAGATGCTCTTTGTTGAGTTTAACTTCTGCCAACCCTTCTGAAATGGTGCAGGGGGACCACAGCAGCCTGAACATGCTCTGGAGACAGAGATACAGAGGTGGGATCTCTTTGGGTCCTTGCCCACTCACCAACGTCCTCCATATCAGCGTCTGACACTGGCAACTGTATTCTGCTTCCCAGTAGATTTCACCAGGAGAATCCAGTCTGAGATCAAAATGGGGCCTGAGAATTCCAGAATTCAGAAGAGAGGAGTTCTACATCCAAACACCCAAGGACGAGCTCCAGGCCAAACTTTCAGACAATTTTAACATCCTTTCCTGTGGTCCAGACATTCCTCAGAAATTCCCTCTCTCCAATGACCCATACTGACAAGTGTAAAACATACTGTAAGTGTGATTATTCCTCTGTGTGTGTGTGTTTGTGCGTACACATGAAAGCTTCCCAAGTGGCTCTCCTGGTAAAGAGCTTGTCCGCCAATGCAGGAGATGTAAAAGTCTTGGATTCCAGCCCTGGGTTGGGAAGATCACCTGGAAGAGGGCATAGCAACCCATTGCAGCATTCTTGCTTGGAGAATCCCATGGACAGAGGGGCCTGGCATGCTACAGTCAGCAGGGTCGCAGAGAGTCAGACACAACTACAGTGACAGCATGCACGCACACACATGCACACATGTGTGTGCGTATCTGGTCAAGATGGTACACTCATTAGGTGCTGAGTGTGTGATGATGGTGGAGATTAGAGGTCCAGACTTTGAGGGCTCAGAGTGGACACTGTCAGCATAAATGGCCTGACTGAAGTGTGACATAGGGAAAACAGGTGAGCGGCTGAGGACAGCATCCTGGAGAGCACATTCTCAGTGCTCCTTTCTTAGAGGTGAGCTGAGTGAGGGGGCTCTGGATGAATGCCCACGTGCACAAGAGCACAGAGGCTGGGAGCTGCTCACCACTGCCAGGAGCAGGGCGCCCCATGGCTTGCAGTTCATCAGGCGGAGACCACGCTGTGAGGGAAAGGGTCAGAAGAACTGCTCAGCCCTAGACAGTGCAGGCTGCACTGAAAGAGGGGTTCACTGGGTCCCCAGGGGTATCCTACCATCTCCAGCTGGAGCTCCCACTTCCACCCTATGATCTAAACAACTGTCAACAAAAAGAACAGTCAGCAAAACGAACACCCCCAAATCCAAAAGGCTTTTGGTCATGGATGGACATTGAAACCTCTTAGTCCAGCTTGTAAAGCCCTCCTGTCCTTGTATGCTATGGCTGGTGTGGGCCAGCTTCCTCTTCAGCCCCTGAGCCTCTCATTCACCATCATGCCACCCATCTGCATGGCAGACCCCAAGGATGTCTTCCCCTGGGAGCAATGCCACAAGGCAGGCTTGGGTGGAGAGGATAAGGATGAGGCAGACACCCAAGGGCCCTAGATCACTCCTGTACATTCTCCTGTTGTTCCTTCCCCCTTCTGGTTGGCGTTAGGTTCTGTGGTGACACCATCCCCCGACCCTCTTCCTTCCTTCCTCTCTATACCCAACTCCAACTCACGCTTAGGTCTGAGGTCCAAGGTCACCTCTTGAGGAAGTATATTCCTGGATCCCGAGGTACAGATACACACAGTACTTTGTACCTTGCACACATCCCAATTTAAATTATAGTTCCAAAGCTACAATTACTCATTCACCAGTGAGGTCTAAGTTCTAAGAAGAGTGTCTGGTGCCCAAGAGAAACCCAGCCGAGTGTGGGGCCAGGTTTCAAGGTAGCACTCCTGTAGAGCACTCTTGCACTTGAATGAGAGCTGGAGCATCCTGATCTTGTGCACAGGGACCTTGTGCACATTAGCTCACTGAGTACTACATCAATGGTGTCTCATTCTAGATGGTTGCTAAAGAGAAAACGTCCTTCTTCCCACCATCTGCCCTCTGGACACCAGACGGGGCTAGAGGAAAGCTGGTCACTTCTCTTGGCATCACCTGAGGCAGCTTCAGGCTGGTGGGGCCAGAATTGAGGCTTGTGTACATGACCTGGGCTGTCAGTCAGGACTATCCACATGTGCCCTGAGCTTCCTTACTCCATGTCTGCAGGGTTCCCAATGTGAATGGGAAGGGAGAGAGACCCTGGATTTGGACATCAAAACATTACTTCCTTTGTATTTTACCCCCAAGGCAGCCACCAAGATCTGCCTAAGTTCCAGGGAAATAGGGTGGTTCAAGGGAACATAGATTCCATCTGTTTTTTTACATCGTGGCAGAATACACGTAACATCAACTTTATCATCATCACCATTTTTGTGTATGGTTCAGTGGCATTAAGTACAGTCACATTACCGTGCAGCCATCACCACTATCCAAGTCTAGAACTCTTTTCATCTTCCCAAATGGAAGCTTCACACCCATTAAACACTAACTCCTCCAGCCTTGGGCTCACCTCTTGCTAGGAGCAGTGGGTTCTGGAAGCACCACTGTGGCAGTTTTTGAGAAATACAATCTACCTCAAATAATCAGATTTCAAGGTGCGGTCAGGAACCATAAATAACATGGGCATTTCCCCCCTGTGAGTCTTGCCCTACTCAATGAAGAGTTACGGTCCATGGCTTTCTCTCTCTTGGTACCCAGTACTCTCATGCAGGTTCCTGGTATCTCAGATGTTCAGTCTTTTCATCTTTAGAAAGAGGAGGTAATGTACATGCTCCCTTCCAGTTATAAAATTCTATGGTTCTCTATCTCCATCCCATCTGAAACTGCAAAACATTCTTGAAGTATGTTTTGTGCTTTAATATTTTAAATCCTGGTCTTTCTCTCATTAAGGGCCCTTTTCAGAAGTTGTTTTTATTACAACGCTTAGAGCAGAGATTCACCGGGCAGGGAAGAGCAGGGTTCTGACAGCTGCTGTGTGTATTTGCTTTATTTAGCCATGCAATGTCAACTCCACTAACTGGGTTAGTAAGGGCAAGGTGCAAGCCACCAAGAACCTCACCATTGGAAATTTTACTGTGACCTTAGCCATCTCCTTTAGAGCCAGAGCTTCAAAGAGGAGATGGAAATAAAGGAAAGAAGGTTCCCAATACTAAAGAGGCCACAGTATCCACCTTATTCACTGACTTAATGTCCATCACTCTCCTTTTAGGGGCAGCCGATTGGGAAATGCACGCTTCCCTCTGCTTCTAGGTCTGACTATCACTTCATGTGCCAAAATTCATATGAAAATATCATCTTTCAGAGAGAAATATGAAGCTCCCTTGAAAACAAATCAGTCATGCTTCCAAACCTTTACAATCTAAAAAATAGCATTAAGTGCGAAGAGGTGAAATATGAAATAGATTTACCATTTCTGAAATAAATACATTTCCATGCTGACAGCACCCAGATCTAGCGCTCCACACAAACATCAAAAATAGAAGTGGAAAGGTTCTGAAGCAGCTTTGGAAATGTTATCATGTAAAAAATTGTGAGTCGACTTTTCTGTGAGATTGATTTTCTTTGAAAGGGAAAATATGACTTTCCTTAAAAGTTTATTATTTTTTTATACTCAGTCAGAGCCCCCATGACCCAGCATCCTGTCCTGCATTTATTTTTTTAAAGAGAAACTTTAGTCCATCTGGGATTTAAAGCAGAGTAGCTGAACCGAGCTAGGAGAAAACAGATTTATTACGGGCTTCATTATTTCTGCTTTATGGGAAACCCCCCTCTACTGTAACTTCAGAGTCAGGGAGATGGATGAAGAGCCTTGTGCAAAAGATACACACTTTCCAGGGGAGAGGAGAATGGTATTTGGAATGCCTCATTCTAGAACCAGAGCATCCTAGCGAACCCCCTTCCCACCTGCTTTGGATGCTTTGAGGTGAAGAAAGTCCTGTAGCTGTTGAGTTTCTGGAACACTCTGCAGGGAAACTTCATTGCAAGAAACTGGACCAGACCTTATGCAGTCACTGTATCTAAATTATAAACCAACTAAAAGATTACATCAAGCCACTCGCCAGTCAGTGCACACACATCCCTGGTTTAAGCCTGTTCTCTGTGAACCTGCCTGGGGTCAGTGTAGTAAGAGTGAGGCCCCATTCAAGTTCCCAGCACCCATGCCTTTGGGCTCAGATGGCTGGTAAAAGGTCGGCAATCTAAAGTCTCCCCGGATCCTGGAACATAAACACTGCATAATAAGAATTTTTTTAAAAAAAGATGGTTTCCATCATTTTCCCAGCTGTCGGAGCTAATGGGCTGCTTCTCTGAGAACCAGAGCGATTATCTATAAGAGGAGATACAGATGGCCAAGTGTGACCCCCAGGGGACACAGCGCTGGGCCTTTTGGCACAGCTGTTTCCTGATTCACTTTTCTTCTTCAGTAAACACTTCTGTGAGCTGCTGGTTTGGAAGAAGAGCTGGACTGTTGGAAACCCTTTGATGTGTGGGGAGAATGAAGCTGAACTTGGAATTCAGTGACTTCAAACACTAGGTTGAAGAACTTCTCCAATTCCAGCAGAGCTCAGGGATTGAAAACCTGAAAGCAGGACTTGGCCTGTGAACTGGGTCTAGGATTTTGTATGGAAAGGCCCCAAACCCCATGCCTCTACTCTAGTCCACCTCATCCTCTGCCAGATAATGTTTGTCTAAGAGAATAAGTGGTTTATCTGGGGCCGGTTCTAATGGAAACATTTCCATCTGGGGTTTCCATAATTATAGGCCAGGCTCTCTGTTATAATATTCCCATGAAGGGATTGAAGTCTAAACATGAAAAAGAGATCTTGCAAGTGCCTGGGAACCAAGACTTGTGACAAGAGTGAAGTGGAAGTGTCTTTGCTCAAGTTCGCTGCATTGGAAGCTTGTTCTGGGAAGCAGAAAATGGTCCTGATATAAAAGCCACTCCTGGTGAGGTTAGAATTGAGGCTGGGAGAGGTTCTCATCTGCAAGTATGATTTGGGTGTTATCATGATGCATTTCACCTTAAGCTGGCATCAGGGTAGAAGCAGGCATGCCTGTGGTTCAAGCCTGGATGGCCAGGAACTGAGTTAGTTAGCCTGTGACTGAGTGCTGGGTTGACACCTGTAAATTGTTTGGGGGAAGTGATACTTCCCTGATTTTGCACCTATACAAAAAGGTCCATAGGCAAGTACTGTGCAAGGGGGCCCCCAGTCAATGGTGGTTCCCTTTCTGCAGTTTCCGCCTCCTGTATCTGACTCTGAGTGTCAAATATAACTTAGCATAAACATACAGGACACAGAGCACAATTTCCTGCTCTTTGGCCTTCTTGCTGTAACATAGTCTCAGAAGTATTTTTCTTTTTGTGAATCTGCTACAAAAGATCAATGAACCAATCTTCCTCTCCAGGGAACCCAGCACCTCTGCCAGCCTAGAGGAATGGAGATTTGTCCTGCTTTCTGGATTCAGGGCCCAGAGACCTCTGGTGGCAAGCAGACTAGAGCCTTAGCTGTGGCAGGTTGGTAGAAAGTGATGGCAGTGGGTTTCAAGGTCAGCAGGCTGCAAAGCAGAGCATTCACAAGCCTGAGGAGCTTTCAGGTCAGATGTTCTCAGGTTACATGTTGTGATTCCAACACTTTCCCTTCACTGATGCAGAAAGTGAGGTTTAACTCATCTCACATGCTAGTAAAGTGATGCTCAAGATTCTCCAAGCCAGGCTTCAACAATACGTGAACCGTGAACTTCCTGATGTTCAAGCTGCTTTTAGAAAAGGCAAAGGAACCAGAGATCAAATTGCCAACATCTGCTGGATCCTCGAAAAAGCAGGAGAGTTCCAGAAAAACATCTATTTCTGCTTTATTGACTATGTCAAAGCCTTTGACTGTGTGGATCACAATAAACTGTTGAAAATTCTGAAAGAGATGGGAATACCAGACCACCTGACCTGCCTCTTGAGAAATCTGTATGCAGGTCAAGAAGCAACAGTTAGAACTGGACATGGAACAATAGACTGGTTCCAAATAAGAAAAGGAGTACGTCAAGGCTTTATATTGTCACCCTGCTTATTTAACTTCTATGCAGAGTACATCATGAGAAACGCTGGACTGGAAGAAACACAAGCTGAAATCAAGATTGCCGAGAGAAATATCAATCACCTCAGATATGCAGATGAAACCACCCTTATGGCAGAAAGTGAAGAGGAACTAAAAAGCCTCTTGATGAAAGTGAAAGAGGAGAGTGAAAAAGCTGGCCTAAAGCTCAACATTCAGAAAACGAAGATCATGGCATCCGGTCCCATCACTTCATGGGGAATAGATGGGAAAGCAGTGGAAACAATGTCAGATTCATTTTTTTGGGCTCCAAAATCACTGCAGATGGTGACTGCAGCCATGAAATTAAAAGACACTTACTCCATGGAAGAAAAGTTATGACCAACCTAGATAGCATATTCAAAAGCAGAGATATTACTTTGCCGACCTAGGTCTGTCTAGTCAAGGCTATGGTTTTTCCTGTGATCATGTATGGATGTGAGAGTTGGACTGTGAAGAAAGCTGAGCGCCAAAGAATTGATGCTTTTGAACTGTGGTGTTGGAGAAGACTCTTGAGAGTCCCGTGGACTGCAAGGAGATCCAACCAGTCCATTCTGAAGGAGATCAACCCTGGGATTTCTTTGGAAGGAATGATGCTAAAGCTGAAACTCCAGTACTTTGGCCACCTCATGAGAAGAATTGACTCATTGGAAAAGACTCTGATGCTGGGAGGGATTGGGGGCAGGAGGAGAAGGGGACGACAGAGGATGAGATGGCTGGATGGCATCACTGACTCGATGGATGTAAGTTTGAGTGAACTCCAGGAGATGGTGATGGACAGGGAGGCCTGGCATGCTGCGATTCATGGGGTCACAAAGAGCAGGACACAACTGAGCGACTGAACTGAGTGACTGAACTGAGCTGAAGAAAGAGCCATGAATCATTCCCAAATCCCCACCCCTCTACCCCGAGCCTGTCCCTCTCTGTTTCTCTCCATCTTTCTCTCTCTCTAGGTCCCTCAACTCCACCACCCACCTATTGCAAATTCCAAGTTTGGGATTCTGGGTGGAAGACCATGAAGGCAGTCGCCACTCCTCATGTCCTTTGACCTGGGAAATGGGACTGGAAACCAGCAAAGCTCTCGTTCTCCCCTCACAGAAATAATGAGAGCTATTTCAGCAGAGTGTGAGGAAGAAGAGAGTTCTGTCCTGCTCCTGAATTCCTCGTCCACAGCATAGCCTGTGGTTTCAGCTCACTATCCCCACCATGACTATGTGGAAGGCCAGCGCAGATGCAGAAGGCAGCGCCAACCCTGGCATCTCAGCAGCCCTGACCCCTACCTCGTGCCAAGTTTGTATTTAACCCTGTTACCTACCTGGATTGGCCAATGGGCGTGGGGAGGAGTAGGACACTATTAGTCACTCGGTCGTGTCTGACTCTTTGCAACCCCATGGACTGTAGCCCACCAGGCTCCTCTGTCCATGGAATTCTCCAGGCAAGAATCCTGGAGTGGGTAGCTATTCCTTTCTCCAGGGGATCTTCCCGACCCAGGGATGGAACCCAGGTCTCATCATGTCTCCTGCATTGGCAGGAGAGTTCTTTACCACTAGTGCCACCTGGAAGAATGATTTTACCACCTGAGCCACCAGGTAAGCCCCTTTCACTTTTTGTTTCCACTTGCCTGCATTGGCCAATGGGCGGCGGGTGGGGTGGGGGTGGAGTAGGACTCTATCTGGGGCAGCCCCGAGGTCTGTAGAAATGATAAACCAGATTCATACGGGAAAGCAGTTGCCCATACAAACCTAGTGCTGATTCAAACATTAATTCCGCCAAAATAAGTCTAATGAATAAACAAATGGGAAAACTTGGTGCCACTGCCCTCTAAACTCAAAGCTTCCTGTTTTTGACAAGTTGTAAAACACCAAAAGAGGTCTAATTTAACAATTTACAATCATTTCAGAACAGATAAGATTCCATTTTAATGATGCTTACAGGATATGAGAGTTTTTGGAAAACTTTTAATTCTGAAATAATTATAACTTCCCAGGAAGTTACAAAAACAATAGAGCGATGCCACATGCATTCTTCACCCAGGTTCCCTTGAAGGTTATGTAGTATGAAACTATAGTTCAATATCAAAACCAGGAAACTGACACTGGTACCATATACAAAGGGCTTCCCCGGTAACACAGCTGGTAAAGAATCCACCTGCAATGCAGAAGACTTGAATTAGTTTCCTGGGTTGGGAAGTTTCCCTGGGGGAGGGATAGGCTACCCACTCCAGTATTCTTGGGCTTCCCTGGTGGCTCAGATGGTAGAGAATCCACCTGCAATGAGGAAGACTTGGGTTTGAGCCCTGGGTTGGGAAGATCCCCTGGAGGAGGGCATGGCACTCCAGTATTCTTGCCTGGAGAATTCCCATGGATAGAGGAGCCTGGCTGGCTACAGTCCATAGGGTCACAAAGAGTAGGGCATGACTGAGTGACTAGGCACAGCACAGCAGAACACAGATAGATTTATATATTTTATATTTAAAATCATGTGCTTCTCTACCATCTGTATCCTCCTCAGTGAAGTGTCTGTTCATGCCTTTTGCTCATATTTGATTGTATTATTTGCTTTTGTTTTTAATGTTGAATTTCAAGAGTTCTCTAAATTTTCTATGTAGAAGTCTTTTCTCAGATGTGTGCTTTGAGGTTCTCTCTCCCAATCTATAGGCTGTCTTTTTGTCCTCTTCACCTGGGTTTTCTCAGACCAAGTCCTTATTGTTGAGAAAGTCAGATTTACTGAGCTTTTCCTCTGATGGGTTGTGCTTTTGGTGTCATGTCCATTCACCACCCCTCGGCCTTGAAGATTTTTTCCTATTTTTTTTTCCCAAAAGTTTTATAGCTTTATGTTTTATGTTTAAACCTATTACCCATTTTGAGTTATGGAGTATATAATGTGTGAGGTTTAAAGTTTTTGTTTTGTTTCCAATATTCTATACACATTGTATTATATGTGTGTGCTCAGTCACGTCCAACTCTTCGTGACCCTGTGGACTGTAGCCCAAGAGAACTGTAGTCCTCTGTCCATGGGATTTTCCAGGCAAGAATACTGGAGTGGACTGCCACTTCCTCATCCAGATATTCCCAACCCAGGGACTGAACCCATGTCTCTTGCGTCTCCTGCATTGACAGGTGGATTGTTTACCACTATCACCATATGGGAAGCTGCTTTTTTGGCCTATGAGTGTCCAATTACTCCAGCACCATTTGTTGAAAAGACTGAAATATAGGACATTTAAAAAATCATTTTGTGATTTTACATATGAATATAGATGTGAAATTGCATTTCTTTGAGGTAGTTTTTGACAGTGAAAATCCCCTTTGAGAAAGCTTTGGCCCCCAAAATTCAGATACAAGTTCTTATGTCTATGTTTCCTGGGGCCTTGGTTTGGTTGTTGAGCAGATTTCCTGTTGTGGTCATCTGGTGATGCCAAAATGAAAGCCATCTCTGTATTCAATGCCATCAACACTCAGCCAGGTACTTCAACCAACACAGGACACAGAACCTCTTTTTAAAATGTACGGAGTGGGTGAACAGAGGGCATATCTGTATTTAGAGCACTAGGACCGTGAATCCAGAAGGAAAAAAATGTAAACACATTGAATGAATGATTAAAGTTATTCAGCTTGATCTGTACAGATCATTTCTAATACATGAATTAAGTTTATAAGGCAACAGTTTTCACTGCATTCTTTATAAGGAGATTGAACAAAATTTTTCCTCTCGGCATCAAAATAAGAATGCTTTTCTTTTCCCCTTTGGAAGTACTGGTATCTGGGTATTCTATTCATTTTATGTTTGGGCTTGATCTAGATTGAAAGTAATGAGAATGGGAGTTTTTGTTTCCCTGGTCTCTCAGGATCTTCAGGGGTCTCACCTGTTAGAGCGAGGTTCTGTTTTCTTGTCAATCATAGCAGGGGTATATAATGATCTGATTACTCCATCCAGTTATTTTGTTTTCATATTTTTGCCCTTTTAGGGGTGAAGTCTTGGGAGCTGGGAGAGATGAGCTTCAAGGCTGAGTGCAGTTGGTTGCAAGGAGACAATTTCTGTGGATGCTTGGTCTGTGCCTGTATCCAGCCTCTCACCATCATCTGATCTTCACCTTTGGTCAGAGTGGAGCATGCAGGCAGGGAAGGCTTGAAGCTCCATGCCTGGTGTGGAGTGTAGGCTGGGGTATAAGACATCAGAGTGGATCCTCTGGAGGAACTGATACTGGCTGTTTTTCAGCAAATCACTCAGTGAACATTCAGAGCATGTCTGCACTTTGCAATGTCATTGTAAGAACACTGACTAGGAGGATATCAAAAGAACAGAGTGAAGCCTCATCTCATTCTATCAAGCTGCCCAGTGCTCACTATAACCATCACTGAATGACCTGAGTGCCTGCTCTTCATCTGGGCTGTGCGGGACACAGGACAACGCTAGGGGGCTTTTTCCATTTGCGTGTGTGCATGCTAAGTCACTTCAGTTGTGTTCGACTCTTTGCGGCCCTGTGGACTGTAGCCTGCCTGGCTCCTCTGTCTGTGGGATTCTCCAGGCAATAATACTGGAGTGGGTTACCATGCCCTCCTCCAGGGGAACTTCCCAAACCCGCGTCTATTATGTCTCCTTCATTGGCAGGTAGGTTCTTTACCACTAGTGCCACTTGGGAAAGCCCTTTTCCAGCTTATCTCCCTCCATTACTTTAAAACCTGAAAAAGTGCTAAGAATCCAGAAGACCATCAATGAATGATTTTTTAATTTAGAGGAAACTATCAAAACAGGTGGTATAAATAATATTATAATACTTTAGAGAAGGGAGAAATATTTCTGGTGTGGTATGGGCAGGAAAGCTTTCCCGTATTGGGGACACTTATATGGGACCCTGAAGGGAATGTGTAAATTAAATGGTGAGTCCTTCTTTCCCTGTGACCTTGCAAGTCTCCAGAAACCTCTCCATAATGTTGGCCCTGGACTGCCACGCTATGGGAGCCAGCACTCAAGGGTTAAACAACAGAGAGCCTGATTATATAAAATGAGTTCCAGATTTAGGACAAAATCCGAACTAATACATCCCATGCTGTATTCCCTGGGAAACTGAAGAGAAAAAAAGGTGAATTCCATCTGGTATTGCTGGGGAAAGTTCCCTCAGAGAGAGATCAGCAAATGGGGGGAAAGGGGTAGCTGGGTAAGAAAGTCATTATCATGACATTTCAAGTTTACAGTTCCAAATCTAGAGCAGATGGAGATTATTAGGTTGCATTTCTGAGCCAGATTATAAATGGCACTAATCAGCTTGAGGTAGCCTTGGCATTTCCTGAAGACTCCATGGCAGCCTGATTGGTGGACATTAAACATTCCATTGCAAAGAGCTGCATCAGACCCTGCAATTGAGAGCAATTAAAATTACAAGGCAAGCTTGGAAGAGTAGATTAAAATGATCTGTCTGCCGTTTATGAGAAATTCACTTCAAATTCAATAATTACAGATAGGTTGAAAGTAAAAGAATGGAAAAGGACATGCCAAAAGAATATCAATTTAAAAAGAGACATGAATGACAGTATTAATAGCCAATAATATAGATTCCAGAGCAAAGAAAACAAAGACAAAGGGGAACATTACATAAAGATAAAAGGAAGACATAATTTTAAATGTGTACACAAAAAACAACAGAGCTTCAAAACACATGTAGCAAAAACTGATAGAACTAAAGGAGAAATAGATAAAGCCAAAATTATGATTGGGAACTTCAATGTCCACTTCTTATCAACTAATAGAATTACTGGAGCGAAAATCAGTAAGGAAATAGATATGAAAAATAGGATCTATTAACAGGATCTAATTTGCGTATATAGAATACTCTATCCAATGGCAGAAGAATACACATCTTTTCTCAAATTCTCACAAACATTCACAAAGATAGACTGTATCTTGGACCAAAAAACAATATTAAAGCATTTAAAATAACTGAAATCATCCAGAATGTATTATGTAGGCATAATGGAATCAAGCTAGAAATCAATAACATAGACAAAAGGGAAAATCCCTAAACATATGGAAATGAAACAATATGTTTCTGAATAACCCATGGATTGAAGGGGTAGTCTCAAAGGAATTTCTTTTTAAAAAGTAGAACCAAATGATGAATGACATTTTTAAAAAATATATGAAAATATGTAGGGTATAGTTAAAACTGTTTAGAGGAAACTTAAACTACACGCTTACATGAGAAAGGAGGAAGTCTCATATCTAAACGTAAGTTCATACCTCAAGACTGAAAAAGGAGCAAAATGATCTGAAAGTAGAGGAGAGGAAATAATAAAGTTCAGAGCAGAAACTAGTGACACTGAAAATAGGAAAACGATAGAGAAAACTAATAAAATTAAAGATCGTTTCTTTAAAAAAATTAGTAAAATTGAAAGAAGTTTAGCAAGAGTTTGCACCAATATCAAGTATGAAATGAAACTACCACTAAAAATCCTATAATCATTAAACAGGATTATAAGGATAACAAAGAAATCATATGAATAACTTTATACTTATAAATTTGAATCTTTAGAATATTGGAATAGTCAGTAGAAATAGACCAATTCCTTGAAAAACGAAAGCTGCCAAAAAGCAACCAAAATGAAACAAATAATCTGAATAGTTCTATCAGTTCAGTTCAGTCACTCAATTTGTGGACTGCAGCACACCAGGCTTCCTTGTTCATCACCAACTCCCAGAGCTTGCACAAACTCAAGTTCTATAACGATTTAATAAATTGAATTCATGATTGCAAGCTCTCCTGAAAAAGAAATCTCTAGGCCAATGTGTTTCACTGTCAAATTCTACTAAATACTTAGATGAATTAATGAATTAACACAATTTTAATACAACTGCTTCCAGAAAACAGAGAGAACACTTCCTAAATTTGTTTGATTAGGTCAGTTAGACACCAAAATCAGAGAATGTGGCTGCTGAACCAGAGCTTCTGTAGGAACAAAGTCTGGGTCAGGCTACCACCATTAGGCCTTCCTCACTAGTAACAGACGTGTTTTCAAATATACAAGATGATGCTGTCTGTGCTGTTTGGCAACTTCCTGAGAGGCAGGCACATGAGAGCTGAGGGGTGGGAGTGGAGGGCAGCACTTTTCCAGCTCACATTTACAATTAGATGAGATACCAAAATCAGAAAATGATGGAAAAAGGAAAAACTACAGAACAATATCTTTCATGAATTTACTATAACAAAATATTAGCAAACTAAATCCAGCAGTATATAAAAAACTATATACTATGAACAAGTGGGACTTTTATGTGTGAAAGTTTGGTTCAGTGTTCTAAAATAAATATAATTCACCATACCAACTAGGCAAAGAAAAAAATCATATGATAATATCAACTGAGACAAAAACATTATTTTGAAAATCCCACACCAATTTATGATAAAAACTCTTTCTCAGAAAGATTGGGATATAGAAGAACTAACTCAAATGGATACAGAATATTTATGCAAAAGCTACAGTTCACACTATTCCTTATTATAGAAGACTGAATGCTATCTCCCGAAAACTGAGAGCAAGGCAAGAATGTTCACTCTCACTACGCTTATTCTTTATAGTACTGGGAATTATAGACACTGTAAATGGCAAGGACAGGAAAAGGCACACCAATTCTGAAGGAAGAATAAAATCGTAATTTGCAGGTGATATGCTTATCTATATGTCTCTATATATTGTATTTTGTAGATAAAAAATCTACAAAAACTTCTAGAATTAATAAATAAGTAACATTGCAAGAGTAACATGTAAGACTCAACTGCATTTATACAAAAACAATGAATATTCAGAAACCATAATCTAAAAATACCACTTTCAATCACTGAAAAAAATGAAGTACTTAGGTATAAATCTGGGCTTCCCAGGTGGTGTTAGTGGTAAAGAACCCCCTTGCGAATGCAGGAGACATGAGACTCAGGTTCTATCTCTGGGTCAGGAAGATCCCGTGAAGGAGGGCATGGCAATCCACTCCAGTATGCTTGCCTGGAGAATCCCATGGACAGAGGAGCCTGGTGGCTACAGTCCATGGGTCACGAAGAGTCGGACACGACTGAGCAACTTAACACACACAGGTATAAATCTAATAAAATGTATAGAGAATGTGTATACTAAAAAATATAAAGTGCTGGTGAAAGAAACCAAGAAGATTAAATTAAATGATAAGTCTTTGTTTTAATGATTTGAAAGACAACATATTGACTATAAATTTGCCAATTATCCTTAAGTTGATAATAGATTTAATGCAATTCTTATTAAAATCTCAGCGAGGTTTCTTATAGATATAGATCTGAACAGCACTATCAGCTAACTTGACCTAATGTCCATCTATAAAACACTATGTTCAAAAGCAGGAAAATTCAGTCTTTTCAAATGTTTGTAGATAATTTGCCACCTTCTGGGTCATAATAGTCTCAAATTTAAAATAAATCAAAGAACATTCTCTATTATTAATAAAAAACTAATAACAGAAATATATCTTTAATTCCCAAATATGTGGAAACTAAGCAACACACTTTTATACAACCTGTGGATCAGGAATAAATCAAAGTGGAAACTAGAAAACATTTTGAGGTGAATTAAAATGAAACTAAGCTATCTTAAAATTTATAGTATGAGGTAAAACAGTGCTAAATCTGTATTAGATATAAGATCTCATCAAAGATCTAAGTTTCTGCATTAAGAAAGTAGGAAAAGAAGGATAAATCAAGGTGAAGAAAGAAGAGAGGAAGATAAGAACAGAAAGCAGTGATACAGAAAACAGAAACAACAGGGAAAATCTAATTCAGCTGGTTTTTAGAGAATATCAATAAAATTGATAATTTAATAGCCTGACATATCAGGAAAAAAAGAGAAAGATAAAATCACAAACAACAGAAATTAAAGTCTATCACTAAGATCTTATAGACACTAAGACAATTTTAGCAATATTATGAACAACTTTATGCCAATAAACTCAATGATTCAGATGAAACAGACAAATTCTTTGAAACAGACAAACTAGTAGAATTCATCCAATAAGCAGCAGATAACTTTAATAATCATATGACTATTAAAGAAATAGAATCTATAGTTAAAAGCCTTTCTCACACACATAAAAAAAATTCATTTAAGCCATTATGGCTCCATTTGTGAATTCTTCTAAACATTTAAGAAAGAATATAAGTTCCACACAGACTCTTCCGAAGAAAAGACGAGGAACATTTCCTGACCCAGTCAATGAGTACACCCGTGGTGGATTCATGTCAATGTATGGCAGAATCAATACAGTATTGTAAAGTAAAGTATAGTAAAAATAAAAATTAAAAAAAATTAACTAGACAAAGATATTACAAGATAACTGCAAACATTTCTCATAAACATGAAGATTAAAAAGATAGCAAAGATAAGACAATGAGAAAGAATAACACCTGAATGGAATACAAGTGGGTTAATATTATTTTTTAAATGTAATTCAGTACATCACCAGAATTAAAAAGGATCCATATGGTCATCTCAATTGATGCCGAAAAAGCATGTAATAAAACCACAAATCCATTTATCTTACTTTTAAAATGCAGAAATATAATAAAAAAAGCATTTACAAGAAGTTTTACAGATTGCATTATGCTTAATGGTGAAAGTTGGGATTCTTTCTCCCTAAGATCAGTATCCAGCCAAAGGTATTTTTTGTCACCATTTTTATTTATCATTGTACTAGAGATTCTAGCCAGTAAGGTAAGGCAAAAACAAAAAAGTACTAAAATCATACAGACTGAAAAGGAAGAAATAGAGCTGTGTTTATAAGCACCTGATATGATTGTCTATACAGAAGATTCCAAGGGATATAAAAAACATTAGTGAGTTTAGCAACCTAGAGAGGGCAAACTCTCCAGGTTGCTAAACTCACTAGAGGGCAAACTCTCTACGTAACTGTACTCTCTCAGAGTAACTGTAATTTAATGTTGGTAGTATAGCAAATTATGATGAATAGCTTTAATTGTATGTTTAAAGTCATATGTTCACAAGCTTAAATCTGGTATCAGAATTTAAGCAATTCTTGAAATGTATGAATGTCTCTTTAATATACTGATTACAAAGCAAAAAAAAAAAAAAAATCTTTGGTAGGATTCAGCATTGAACCGATCTGGGGCTGGTGCTTTCTCTTTGAGAGGTTATTCACTGTTGATTCATTCTCTTTAATAGATGTAAGTCCTTTCAAATGATCTATTTCTCTTCCCATGAGTTTTTGTTTTTCAAGAAATTGATCCATTTCATCCAAGTTATCGAATTTGTAGTTATATAGTTGTTCATTGTATCCCTTGATTAAATTTTTAGTGTACCTGGGATCTTTAGTGATGATCCCTCTTTAATTTTTGATAATGGTAACATTTCTTTCCTCTTTTCTTCAGTTGGTTATCCTGGTGAGAGCTTTATCAATTTTATTGACTTTTAAAAAAGAATCAGGTTTTTCTTCATGATTTTTCTGTCTTTTTTAATGGTCAATTTCCTTGAGTTCTACTCTAATATTTATATCTTCCTTTTTCCTTGCTTTTGACTTTAATTGTTCTTCATCTAGTGTCTTAGTCCTAAGGCAGATGCTTAGGTTGTTGCTCTTATATTTTCCTCTTTTTAATATATGTATTTAATATTTTAATAGTCTTCTAAGTGCTGCTTTCACTGAGTCCCACACATTTTCATATGCTGTATTTCCATTTTTCTTTATTTAAAAACATTTTTAAACTTCTATTGAGACTTCTTTCTTCACTCATGTGTTACTGAGAAGTATATTGCTTAATTTCCAGATACTGGAGATCTTCTAGCTTCCTTTCTGTTATTGATTTCTTATTTACTTCTACTGTGGCCTAAGAACAACTTTGTATCATTTATACTCTTTTAAATTAGTTTTAAATGTGTCTTATGAATAATAATATATTTTGTGTCAGTAAATATTGCATTTTCCAGAAATCAAATAATAGACATAACCCCTAACACATCAAATAATTGCCTTAATATAAATGATGTGTATAACACAACACTCCACATACAATAAACATAAAACACATTTTGTTCAAGTGATTTGCTAAGACTGGCCATATCCTGGGCCATAAAATAAAAGAATCAATGAGTTAAAAAAATTGAAATTATAGAGTGTCCTCTTTGACCACAATGGGATCAAATTAGATGTCAATAACAGACAAAAGGAAAAGCTCTAAATACTTGTAAATGCAGCAACACATTTCTAAATAATCCATGGATCAAAAAGTAAATCTTAAAGGCAAGTTTTGAAAATATAGAACCAAATGATGAATGAAAATGAAAATATAACATATAAAACCTATGTAGAGTGTACCTTAACTACTGAGAGGAAAATTTATAGCCAGAAATACTTACATTAGAAATGAGGAAAGATTTCAAAACAGTAATCTAAGTTTCTACTTCAAGAGCCTGGGAAACCAAAATGGAAAATAAGCAGGCAGAAGGGAAGAAATGACACAGTTATTCTGAAATTGAAAATAGGAAAACAAAGCAAAATCAATGAAACAAAAACTGGTTCCTTAAGAAATCAATAAAATTAATAAACCACTAGTAAGGTTAACAAAATAAAAATAAGACACAAGTCATCAATGTCAGGCATGAAATATGGTATGTCACTACAGATTCTGCAGTCATTAAAAGAATAATAAAGGAATAACATGAATAAGTTTACACTTATAACTAAAGTGTAATAAGTTTACACTTTAGTGACTTAAACGAATCAATTCCTCAAACACCTCGGTTACCAAAACTCAACCAAGATGAAACAGATAATCTGAATAGTCTTATAATCATTCAGTTCAGTTCATTTCAGTCGCTCAGTCATGTCTGACTCTTTGCGACCCCTGGACTGCTGCATGCCAGGCTTCCCTGTCTATCACCACCTCCTAGAGCCTACTCAAACTCATGTCCATTGAGTTGGTGATGCCATCCAAACATCTCATCCTCTGTCATTAAGAAACTGAATTTGTAATTAAAACTCTCCTGAAAATAAAATTACTCATGTAACAGTGATTTTTTTGCAAGGGGTCTCAGATACCAATGTTAGTTTTTTCCATACAAGTTAAGGAAATGGGATGTTCAGTTTACCAGATTTAGCACTGATGAGTGAATTTCATCCACAAACAGATTATGGATGTCTAAAAAGATATGAAAACCATAATTCACGTTTCCATTTATAGTTATGTAATTTCTCCTTCTTCACTTAGCTCTTTACACTAAGCAGAATGCACTGTTTTAAATTTTATTCTTTTCATAATGATAATTTAGTAGGTTTTCTCATAACCTACTGTCCTGTTTTCAGGACATATTTACTTCCTTCAGAGGTCCTTGTGTCAAAGGGTCAGTTTTAGTCATATGCCTTTGCAGTCCTCCTACTCGCCCAATGTCTGGAATATAGCAGACACTCCATAATTCCTGCTCACTTGGAATCCAATGCAAAAGCATTTAGTGTTGTCACTGCACAGAAGAAAACAGTGTCTCCAAGGTTGGAGGTAGCTCAGTGGAGGAGAAAGAAAGAGTAAAAACATCCCAGTGAATCAAGAGACAGAAAGGAATGTGGCATGGCTTTTTATCCCCTTTTTATTGAGATATAGACTTTCCTGGTGGCTCAGATAAGAATCTACTTGCAATGTGGGAGACCTGGGTTCCATCCCTGGGAAGGCCTGGGAAGATCCTCAGGAGAAGGGAACGTTTACCCGCTCCAGTATTCTTGCCTGGAGAATTCCATTGACAGAGGAGCCTGGCAGGCTACAGTACATGGGATCACAAAGAGTTGGACATGATTGAGTGACTTTCACTTTCACTTATTGAGATATAATTGATTTACAGTAAACGATAGAGGTTGAGATGGTTGGATGGCATCAGTAATTCGATAGACATGAGTTTGAGCAAGGTCCAGGAGATGGTGAAGAACAGAGAAGCTTGGCATACTACAGTCCCTGGGGTCACAAAGAGTTGGACACAACTGAGTGACTGAGCAACAACAGTGTTGTATAAGCTTAGGGTGTACAATGTAGTGATTCACAATTTTTAAAGGTTAATTTTTGTAATTATTTTTATAAATTTATAGTTATTATAAAACATTCATTATATTCCCTGTGCTATACAATATATCCTTCAGTTCAGTTCGGTTCAGTTCCTCAGTCATGTCCGACTCTTTGCGACCCCATGAATCGCAGCATGCCAGGCCTCCCTGTCCATCACCAACTCCCGGAGTTCACTCAGACTCACATCCATCGAGTCGGTGATGCCATCTAGCCATCTCATCCTCTGTCATCCCCTTCTCCTCCTGCCCCCAATCCCTCCCAGCATCAGAGTCTTTTCCAATGAGTCAACTCTTCGCATGAGGTGGTCAAAGTACTGGAGCTTCAGCTTTAGCATCATTCCTTCCAAAGAAATCCCAGGGCTGATCTCCCTCAGCCACTAAAAAGAATACATTTGAATCATTTCTAATGAGATGGATGAAACTGGAGCCAATTATACAGAGTGAAGTAAGCCAGAAAGAAAAACACCAATACAGTATCCTAACCCATATATATGGAATTTAGAAAGATGGCAATGATGTATGCAAGACAGCAAAAGAGACACAGATGTGTAGAGCGGACTTTTGGACTCAGAGGGAGAGGGAGAGGGTGGGATGATTTGGGAGAATGGCACTGAAAGATGTATACTATCATGTAAGAAACGAATCGCCAGTCTATGTCCGACGCGGGATACAGCATGCTTGGGGCTGGTGCACAGGGATGACCCAGGGGGATGTTATGGGGAGGGAAGTGGGAGGAGGGTTCATGTTTGGGAACGCATGTACACCCGTGGTGGATTCATGTCAATGTATGGCAAAACCAATACAGTATTGTAAAGCAAAATAAAGTAAAAATAAAAACTTAAAAAAAAAAAAAGAATGGATTGGTTGGATCTCCTTGCAATCCAAGGGACTCTCAAGAGTCTTCTCCAACACCATAGTTTAAACGCATCAATTCTGCGGCACTCAGCCTTCTTCACAATCCAACTCTCACATCCATATATGACTACTGGAAAAACCATAGCCTTGACTAGATGGACCTTAGTCGGCAAAGTAATGTCTCTGCTTTTGAATATGCTATCTAAGTTGGTCATAATTTTTCTTCCAAGGAGTAAGTGTCTTTTAATTTCATGGCTGCAGTCACCATCTGCAGTGATTTTGGATCCCCCCAAAATGAAGTCGGACACTGTTTCCACTGTTTCCCCATCTATTTCCCATGGAGTGATGGGACCAGATGCCATGATCTTCATTTTCTGAATGTTGAGCTTTAAGCCAACTTTTTCACTCTCCTTTTTTACTTTCATCAAGAGGCTTTTGAGTTCCTCTTCACTTTCTGCCATAAGGGTGGTGTCATCTGCATATTTGAAGTTATTGATATTTCTCCCAGCAATCTTGATTCCAGCTTGTGTTTCTTCCAGTCCAGCGTTTCTCATGATGTACTCTGCATATATGTTAAATAAGCAGGGTGACAATATACAGCCTTGACGGACTCCTTTTCCTATTTGGAACCAGTCTGTTGTTCCATGTCCAGTTCTAACTGTTGCTTCCTGGCCTGCATACAGATTTCTCAAGACACAGGTCAGGTGGTCTGGTATTCCCATCTCTTTCAGAATTTTCCACAGTTTATTGTGATCCGCACAGTCAAAGTCTTTGGCATAGTCAATAAAGCAGAAATAGATGTTTTTCTGGAACTCTCTTGCTTTTTCCATGATCCAGAGGATGTTGGCAATTTGATCTCTGGTTCCTTTGCCTTTTCTAAAAGCAGCTTGAACATCAGGAAGTTCACAGTTCACGTATTGCTGAAGCCTGGCTTGGAGAATTTTGAGCATTACTTTACTAGCATGTGAGATGAGTGCAGTTGTGTGGTAGTTTGAGCATTCTTTGGCATTGCCTTTCTTTGGGATTGGAATGAAAACTGACCTTTTCCAGTCCTGTGGCCACTGCTGAGTTTTCCAAATTTGCTGGCATATTGAGTGTAGCACTTTCACAGCATCATGTTTCAGGATTTGAAATAGCTCCACTGGAATTCCATCACCTCCACCAGCTTTGTTCATAGTGATGCTTTCTAAGGCCCACTTGACTTCACATTCCAGAATGTCTGGCTCTAGATGGGTGATATCCTTACAGCTTATTTATTTTATACATAATAGTTTAGTTTATATCTCTTAATTCCCTAACCCTAACTTGCCCCTCCTCCCTTCCCTCTCCCATGGTGACCACTAGTTTATATCTCTGTTTCTGCTTTTTATATTCACTGTTTGTTTTCTTTTTTCAGATTCCACATGTAAGTGATATCGCACACTATTTGTCTTTCTCTGTCTTCCTCTGGAAGTGCAGTCTCATAGGGCAGGTGAAGTCAGGGCACAGGAACCCTAGGGCTGGTGCCCACACACTGGGAAGTGTAGTCAGGTCTGGGGCTAGAGCCAACACATTGCCAGGCACTGCTGCACCCTGGAGTCTGGCTGCAGGGCCTGAGTGCCCTGCCGTGGATGGGCCTGTTGCCTGACATAGCTGGTGGCAAGATACATGGTATCCTGGAGCCTATGTTGTCCTTCCAGTGTGCGAGGCTGGGAGCCAGCCTGTCTGAGGTCAGGATCTAGCCTGTTGGTGGGTTGGCTGGGTCCATAGGCTATGGTGCTACAGATGTGTGTGCTTGTGCTTAGTCACTAAGGCATGTCCAGTGCTTTGCGACCCCATGGACTATAGCCCACCAGGCTCCTCTGTCCATGGGATTTTCCAGGCAAAAATACTGGAGTGAGTTGCATGCTCTTCTCCAGGGAATCTTACTGATTCAGGAATCAAATCAGGGACTCCTGCACTGCAGGCAGATTCTTTATCAGCTGAGTTACCAGGGAAGCCTCCAGATGTCCTGCTGCTCATATGCATTCAGTGATGTGGGGGGCTGGTCCTGAGGCTAGAACAGGCTCACTGATGGGTGGAAATGGGGATGCTGGGGCTGGTTTCTGCCCAAATGGTGTGTGGAGCTGGGTTCTGGCATTTCTGGTGGCCTGGACCATGTCTGGGGGTGGGCTTGTCGGGGGGTCTTAAAGCAAATTATCTGCAGGTAGGTGGAACTGTATACCCACTCAGTTAGTTGCTTGGCTTGAATGTTCTAATACTGGTGCTCACAGGCTGTTGGGCAGGAGTGGGAATGGGTCCTGAGGATAATCTAGAGGGAGGATTCCAAAATGATGCTTACCAGCACCAGAGTCCCATGGCAGAAGGAGCTCTCCCAAGTGGCTGCCATAGTGTCTTTGTTTCCACGTTGAGTCACAGTTTCTTTCTGCCTCTCTGAGAGACTCTCCAAGATCAGCAAATAGGTTCAACCCAGGATCCTTTAAAATTTTGCTTCTTCCCTGGGCCCCTGAACCTATGAGATTTTGTGTGTACCATTTGAGAGTTGAGTCTCCGTTTTCCCCCAGTCCTCTAGGACTCCTGAAAGTAAGCCCTGCTGGCCTGAAAGCCAAATCTTTGGGGATCTTGTCTTCCCAGTACAGGACCCATGGGCTGAGAGCCCAATGAGGGGCTCAGAATGCTCACTCCCTTGGGAGAGCCTTTGGAGTTATAATTGCTTTCCCATTCATGGGTCACCCACTTGGGGGTATCAGTTCAGTTTAGTCGCTCAGTTGTGTCTAACTTTTTGCAACCCCATGGACTGCAGCATGCCAAGCCTTTCTGTCCATCACCAACTCCCACAGCTTACTCAAATTCATGTCCATTTAGTCAGTGATGCCATCCAACCTTCTCATCCTCTGTCGTCCCCTTCTTCTCCCACCTTCAATCATTCCCAACATCAGGGTCTTTTCCAATGACTCAGCTCTTTACATCAGGTAGCCAAAGTATTGAAGTTTCAGCTTCAACATCAGTCCTTCCAATGAACATTCAAGACTGATTTCCTTTAGGATGGACTGGTTGGATCTCCTTGCAGTCCAAGGGTCTCTCAAGAGTCTTCTCCAACACCATAGTTCAAAAGCATCAATTCTTCGGTGCTCAGCTGCTGGGGTCCAGCCCCGGTGGATCCAGGGAATTCGAAGGGTGGACGGCGTCGGCTTGGAAAGACTTGTTTATTTATTAATGAAAGATTAGATTAAGAAACTATAGTGTAGTAGGAAGATTAAGTGGAGGAAGAGGGCTGAATAGCTTGGTTTACGCGGAAGGCCAATAAAATTCCAGACAAGGAATTTGCACCATCTACGTTGGGCCACTGGCGCCCGCTTGAATATCTAAGGGTGCCTCGCCTTAAGCTCCCTTTCTCGCGGGTCTTAACAGCCGGGGCAAGTAAGTAGACCTGGCGAGCTTCCGCGCTCCAGGTGGAGATTCAGCCTGAAGTTAAAGTAAAGAGCAGAGAGAGGGAAAGAGAGAGAAGAAGAAAGAGAGAGAGAGAAGAAGAAAGAGAGAGAGAGAGAGACACGGGGGGAGCCAGAGCCCCAAGAAACCAGGCCGGGAGACTAGTTAGAGAAGCTGGTCCAAGAAGCTGGCCCCTGGCCCCAGAAGCTGGCCCCATCCTTTATTGTTCAGAAGGCCTTTTATACTTTTGATAAAACACAGAGATCAATGGGTAACACAAGATTATGTAGCGTTCGCAGCTCAGGCTCTTTCTATACATCATTTGGTATACAAAAGGTCTCAGGTGATTTACATTATCTTCTGGCCAAGAGGCTTGTTAACACTTTTTGGCTCTCTTCCTTAATGAATGTTAATCTTGTTTCCCCTGAAGTGTTTTTCTTTAATCTACATCTCCTTAAAGCATTAACATTAAAGTTACATCTCTATAGAACAAAGGTGCAGTGGGATATAACAAAGAAGGTACTTAACTCAAAGATCTAATGTTGCTAACACAAGGTCTACTACTTGTTTTTCTAACTATATCTACAACTAAAGGATGTGAAAATTTGGCAGCAAATATTGACTCAACAAATGAAACCTTTAATCAGTCCTATTCTAAAGATTTTGACTCCTCGGAAGCTCCTACATTCCTAGGATGTTTTAAGCTTCCTGTGCCTCCTGCGGTCAGGAGGCCTCAAACAATCACATGCGCAGCTGTAGGAGTCCTGCAGGCAGGCTAGAAAGCCATCAGAGGGTTTTTTGGATTGAAACACTCTTTCAAATGCAGAAGACTAAAGCCCTGAATTGGCTTTTTCCAGAAAATGTCAGAAGAGTAGAAAAGCAGAGCACAAAAGCCGGCAGATTTTTGTTGGGGTACATGCTTAGGAATTTCCAGAGAGGTCCCTGAAGTCTGAGCACGCCTTGCGTATGTCAGCTTCCTTCCTCATGACCTTGTCACGGGCGGGATTCCTCACACTGGCTCCCGGCACTCAGCTTTCTTTATAGTCCAACTCTCACATCCATACATGACTATTGGAAAAGCCATAGCTTTGAGTAGATGGACCTTTGTTGGCAAAGTAAGTCTTTGCTTTTTAATATGCTGTCTAGGTTGGTCATAACTTTTCTTCCAAGGAGTAAGCATCTTTCATGGCTGCAGTCACCATCTGCAAGTGATTTTAGAGTCCCCCAAAATAAAGTCTGTCACGATTTCCACTGCTTTCCCATCTATTTGTCATGAAGTGATGGGACCAGCTGCCATGATCTTAGTTTTCTGAATGTTGAGCTTTAAGCCAACTTTTTCACTCTCCTCTTTCACTTTCATCAAGAAGCTCTTTAGTTCTTCTTCATTTTCTGCAATAAGAGTGGTGTCATCTGCATACCTGAGGTTATTGATATTTCTCCCAGCAATCTTGATTTCAGCTTGCGCTTCATCCAGCCCAGTGTTTCTCATGATGTGCTCTGAATATAAGCTAAATAAGCAGGGTGACAATATACAGCCTTGATGTACTCCTTTCCTCATTTGGAAACAGTCTGTTGTTCCATGTCCAGTTTTAATTGTTGCTTCCTGACCTTCATGCAGATTTCTCAAGAGGCAGGTCAGGTGGTCTGGTATTCCCTTCTCTTTCAGAATTTTCCACAGTTGATTGTGATCCACACAGTCAAAGGCTTTGACATAGTCAATAAAGCAGAAATAGATGTTTTTCTGGAACTCTCTTGCTTTTTCCATGATCCAGCGGATGTTGGCAATTTGATCTCTGGTTCCTCTGCCTAATGTTCCATAAAAGGTTGTAATTTTGGTGTTAGGAGATCAGCTCAGGGTCTTTCTACTCTCGATCTCATCTGATCTCTCATGTCATGGCTTTTAAAAATAAACTGTAGGTAATAATGGTTTCCCTATTGGCTCAGATGATAAAGACTCTGCCTGCAATGTAGGAGACCCATGTTTGATCCCTGGATCAGGAAGATTCCCTGGAGAAGGGAATGGCAACCCACTCCAGTATTCTTGCCTGGAGAATTCCATGGACAGAGGAGCCTGGCAGTTTACAGTTCATGAAGTCACGAAGAGTCAGACACGACTGAGTGACTAACACACACACATTACACTGATTTGGTTCTTCTTTTTAAAAGTGTTCCAGTTATGCATCTGAAAACTACAGAATAATATAGCCTATACAATTTAAATCTTCAACAAAGAGTTAAAATGATTAAAACAAATTGCTGTCAGAAGACAGGAAGCAGCATTATAAAAATATCCCTCTATTTTTTCTCACACGTAGTATTTATTTTATTAGTCCTACTATTAAATACTACTTGTTACCACTATTTACTAGTTCTATTGCTGTTTTGTTTAAACAATAACATTTATGTAGCACAATAAAAATATAGAATAACATACTATTTCAAATAAAAACCTATATGTTATGTTAAAGTCATAGTTGTACATAACTACTTATTATGTTATATCATATGGGGTGTTTGGGCCTGTATGGCTGTGTACTGGGATTGCTTTCTAAAAAGTTACTCTATCCACAGTGTGAACTCTGAGCACTAGGGAGGGGTCTCTGCACAGAGCTGCCTGCCTCTGGGTGTCAGAGCTTAAGGGGAGTGAGGAGGGTTCTGAGCAGGACAAGGGCAAACTGGACAAGCATAAAGGTAAGCAACATTCAGAAAACAAAGATCATGGCATCTGGTCCCATCACTTCATGAGAAATAGATGGGGAAACAGTGGAAACAGTGTCAGACTTTATTTTTGGGGGCTCCAAAATCACTGCAGATGGTGATTGCAGCCATGAAATTAAAAGACACTTACTCCTTGGAAGGAAAGTTATGACCAACCTAGAGAGCATATTCAAAAGCAAAGACATTACTTTACCAACAAAGGTCCGTCTAGTCAAGGGTATGGTTTTTCCATTAGTCATGTATGGATGGGAGAGTTGGACTGTGAAGAAAGCTGAGTGCCGAAGAATTGATGCTTTTGAACTGCGGTGTTGGAGAAGACTCTTGAGAGTCCCTTGGACTGCAAGGAGATCCAACCAGTCCATTCTGAAGGAGATCAGCCCTGGAATTTCTTTGGAAGGAATGATGCTAAAGCTGAAACTCCATTACTTTGGCCACCTCATGCGAAGAGTTGACTCATTGGAAAAGACTCTGATGCTGGGAGGGATTGGGGGCAGGAGGAGAAGGGGACGACAGAGGGTGAGATGGGGGTATGGCATCACCAACTCGATGGGTGTGAGTTTGAGTGAACTCTGGAGTTGGTGATGGACAGGGAGGCCTGGCGAGCTGCAATTTATGGGGTCACAAACAGTCAGACATGACTGAGTGACCGAACTGAACTGAAAGGTGAGCCTGCATGTTTGTATGTACTACAAAGGGTTAAGGAGGGCATCTCACATGCTTTGGGGAATGGGCAAAAGGACTGTGTATTTGCTCCCTTTCAAGGGGAGGCAGAATGGAGACCGGGGATCTTATTTCTATGGGGGTGCTTGTTATAAAAGCAGAACAAACCTCAGACCAGCCTATGTCACTAGGAAAGAATAAAATCTTCAGACACCAGATATTTAGAAGACGTGGAAATGTTAAAGTTGATAAATGGAAGGCAAAAGAACTTTTGTTTCCCTGTTTGTGCGATGAAGGAATGCTAGTAACCTTCATTCCTGTACTAAGTGAGTAAATGAAAATTTGCTGTAGGAAAAAATACTGAAACTCTTTTTTCAGAAATAAACAGGCCTTGAAGAAGTCTAAGGAAAAGATTAGCTTTTCTTAATACCAGATTTCTCTCCTGCAGACATTACACATACAAGGAAGATTTTTTTTTTTTAATTGAAAGAAAGAAATAATGACGAGTACCATTATTTAGCAATTCAGAAACTAGCTGATGAAAGTTACACATGAGCATATAAACATGCACACCCATGAAGAGAGAATGGGCTGGTTAATAACAACCAAATAGCAAGGACACAATGGTTCGGTTCAGTTCAGTTCAGTTCAGTTGCTCAGTCG
This sequence comes from Ovis canadensis, assembly GCF_042477335.2. Taxonomy (NCBI): domain Eukaryota; kingdom Metazoa; phylum Chordata; class Mammalia; order Artiodactyla; family Bovidae; genus Ovis; species Ovis canadensis. Next base: position 23,648,734 of record NC_091246.1, read on the forward strand.
TGTCCGACTCTTTGCGACCCCATGAACCGCAGCACGCCAGGCCTCCCTGTCCATCACCAACTCCCGGAGTTCACTCAGACTCACGTCCATCGAGTCGGTGATGCCATCCAGCCATCTCATCCTCTGTCGTCCCCTTCTCCTCCTGCCCCCAATCTCTCCCAGCATCACAGTCTTTTCCAGTGAGTCAACTCTTTGCATGACGTGGCCAAAATACTGGAGTTTCAGCTTTAGCATCATTCCTTCCAAAGAACACCCAGGACTGATCTCCTTTAGAATGGACTGATTGGATCTCCATGCAGTTCAAGGGACTCTCAGGAGTCTTCTCCAACACCGCAGTTGAAAAGCATCAATTCTTCGGCATTCTGCCTTCTTCAAGTCCAACTCTCATATCCATACATGACCACTGGAAAAACCATAGCCTTGACTAGACAGAGCTTTGTTGGCAAAGTAATGTCTCTGCTTTTGAATATGCTATCTAGGTTGGTCATAACTTTCCTTCCAAGGAGTGTCTTTTAATTTCATGCCTGCAATCACCATCTGCAGAGACAATGGTTACAGTCTGGAAACCCAGATATCCATCAGCAGAGACAAATAAACAATGGCACATCCATATAAAGGAACTCAACACAGTCATTAAAAGCTGATGGAGCAATTTTCAGTCAGAGTAAAGATTTATTCCCTGTCATCTCCACTTGGACATTACCCCAAAAGATCCAGAAGAAGCAAAAAAATGAAGGCCCTCTCACTGGAAAAAGAGGGAAGGTTCTTTCCTTTCACTGTGGGCCTGGGGAGCTGTTTCCTTGTGTTTTCTGTTTCAGTGACATCCCAAAGGCACTGTTCTGTGCTAAGGGAGATTACTCTGAATGTCACCTAGGTCACTTTCTGCACTGTTGGGTCCTACCTACCTGGTGTGGCCAAGGTCAGTTGAGGACCTGGCAGGACATAGAGGAAGGCAGGGGACCATGCCACGTGAAGTCACATTTTTACATGTGCTTTTGGAAGACTGGCTGTGTGTTAAAGCACACATAACAAATATGTCTGTGCTACACATATACACACCATACATATATGTATATCCACGTAAATATTAGCATGACAATTCATTGGCAGTCTCTCACAGGGAATAGAAGTATTTGTATCACACTCCATTTTATCCTCTTTATATGGGATCTGCTTGCTTTGTCTTCCATTCGTTTGTAACCATTCTCGGAAACAACATACTGTCCCTGGTGCCAACTATAAAGATACATCATTCTTGGAACAGCTGAATGGAAAAACAAGAATGCCCCGAGTTGGATCAGAGCAAAGAGAAGACTGAAAACTGGAGACTATTTAGAAAACAAGAAGTGGGCAGGAAACAAGAGCCCTGGGGAAGCAAAGAGGAGCATGCAAAAAAGAAAGGGCAGAAGTCAGGGCCAGGACCGAGGCTGGTGGGCCTGCCAATTGTCTCAGACCCGTTATCACTACTTGGCAGAAGTTGCGATTCCTCCTTCTACGAGGTCACCTGTGGTGGGTGAGTGTGAGTGCATTGGGCTTATGTGTGTGTACGTGTGTGTGTGTGCAATACAGTCAGTGAAACATTAGATACAATCTTTGAACTTTTTGATTGAAGAGAGTATATTTATTATAATTTTATGGAGAAAAATCCCTACTTTCATAGAAGACCCTTATGTACTATTTTTCTGTTTCTTTTTCCTGGAGATTCTGGGGCAAGACTAAAGATGTGTGCTTTCTTAGTTGTATGGGTCCCCCGCTACCGCACTCTCCTAAGAGCTGAATTTTGCGTTAGCTATTCTTCCTTCCAGCCAGCCTCCTGCTCTCCTCTCTTTCCCTCCTCATCTTCTGAGATGGTTTCAGTGCAGCCAGGGAACTTCTGTTTTGTGCTTTATCCCTGTGTCTTTCTCTGATTCTCAAGGTTTGGGGATTATCTTTAATTACTTCACCTTTAATTCCTCCACAATAATTCCCAGGCTCTCATGTGTTTCTCTAGTATTTGATGAAATCCAGGTCACCATGCAGAAAATATTGAGCATAAAGGAAGAAGTCCCAGGAGGCAAAATCTGAGACCGGAAGGTGGGATTTGGAGCAGCCAAAAGGCCAGCAGGCGAGTTCAACCGGATGGCTGGTCATTTCCTTTCCTTAAAATTTACTTTAGGATCTCCAGCCTGACCAGCTGAGTTAGGAGAAGCTGGGGAGGAAGGACACTGACCCGGGGTCAGGCAACAGGGTGGCGGCCCGCCAGTGGGAGCCCCAGGAAACCGTCTAGGCCTTGTCTTCACATCTATAATGGAGGGCCTCTTTCTGCCAAGTTTCAACCTTGAACATAGGAGATGGCTGCGAAGGAGCTGGGTGTGGATGGAAGGTAGAGTGTGTGTGGGTGTGAGAGTGTGCTTATGTTTTTGTGTGAGTGTGTGAGAGCAAGTGTGGAGGGAGTAAGTGTGCTGTGTGCACATGTGAGCGTGCGGGTGTTGGAGTGCATATCTGTAAGAGAAAGTGTGTGTGTGAGAGTGTGTATATATGTGAAAGAGACTTGTGTGAATGTGAGTGTGTGCATGTGAGCATTTAAGAGTGTACTAGTGTGTGAAAGTGTGTGTATGTGCATGGGTATAAGTGTGAGTTATGAATATGTGTGTTTGAGTGTATGGGGAAGTGTTTGCATTTGATTGTAGGAGTGCATGAGTGTGTATATGTATTTAGTGTGTGGTGTGTGTTAGTGTAAGAATGTGTATGTGTATGAGTGTGCTTGTCAAATAGTGTATCAAAGAATGTGTGTGCATGTGTGAAGACAGCATGTGAGACATTGTGTAAGTGCATAAGTGCATGTATATGTGTGTGTGCATGTGACTGTGTGTAGAAAGAGATGTTTAAAAATGCAAAGACTATTTTTAAAAAGGACATAACTGAAGTACCATTATCATACTAAAAACCTTAGCAATAATTCCTTAATATCATCAACATCTAGTCAGTGTTCAAAGCTTTCCAACTGTCTCATAAATGGTATTTTTTTTTTTTACAGTTTGTTGAATCAAAATCCAAATGAGGCTCTACATTGCTAATTTAAAGATCTCTCATTCTTTCTCTGCATTTTATTTGTTGAATCAACAGCTCTTTCATTCCCTAGAGTTTCTCTCAGTTTAAATTTTGCTTTCTTTTAGATTTTGCATCTGGAAGTTGTCATTTATCATGTTCTTCCATCCCATGTGCTTTCTACAAATTGGTAGTTGGACTTAGAGGGTTTATCTTCTTCAGGTTTAAACATCTGTCTTGAATAACTCATAGTGGATGTGTCCTCCTGGCAGAAGACACATCCTGTCTGTCTATGTCTTTGTTGGAAGGTTTTAGAAGACCTTGAGAATCAATACCTAGAGGAATAGCTCTCTTGGTGACCTGACACACACTTGAGATAAAATCACCACTGTTTCCATGTGTTTAGGGGTTGACAGAGCAAGTGGCCTGCAACTGTCTTCTAGTGGGAACTTCAGTGCCAACAGGAGGGTCTCCAGCCCATAGCCATGCTGGGCAGGGCTCATGGCACGAAGATGTATCTTCTCCCCATCATTCCTTCCTATAGCTCAGCCTTGCTCCCAGATGCCAAGAGATAATGGTGTGGGCTCTTTGCCCCTTGAGGGCTGTCCTGGTGGCTCAAAGCTGGGTGTGTCCTGTCTTTGGATGACTTCTCTTCAGAAGAACAGGGGATTCTCTTTATTTCAACACTCTGTGTTATTCAGATGCTTAGCTTTGTCACTGCCCAGATTCTCTGTGCTAAAATCTTATGAGTCTCCTTAGCTGGGGAGAAATGGCTCTATAACCTGTGGGCTGAAGCTGGGTCAGTCAAGGACAAAGCGGCCAGACAAGTCCCACGGGACCATCTCTTGAATGTTTTCTGGAGAAAGAAAAGAAATGAGGATGGGTGGAAACTGCATGTGTCACACTGAGGGGCAGCTGAGGGGTGGAGGCAGCAGGGAGACAATTATCTTGAAGTCTTTGGGGCTGATTTTCTTGTGTGTGGGAAAATGCAACAAGAGGGGCCTGCAGGACAACACTTCAGTTAGAAACTGAGGGGCACGACCCATGTGTGTCCTGAGGTAGATCAAGTCTGACATGGGCTCTGTGGGGCCTCCTCCCCTGACTTCTGTCTCTCCTATTGTCACGTGGATACTGCAGATGAAATGCCTGAACGCAGGAGGGCTTCCTCAGGACCTGGGTAGAGAGACTGTAGCCTGCTGCTGATCTCAAGATGATTGGTTAATTGTATGTGGGTTGATGGCTGGGGAGACCCAGGACTCAGTGGTTCTGGATGACAGAGGTGATTCTAAAAATTGGGAGGGAGCCAACAGTGGGAAGGGGATGGTGAAGAGAACAGAATATTTGCTGCAAGGTACACGAGATAACTCCTCTTTGTTTTTCCCCCCAAAATACTTCGCCAGTGGCTCAGTGGGTAAAGAATCTGCCTGCAATGCAGGAGACACAGAAGATGCAGGTTCGATAACTTTGTTGGGAAGATGCCCTGGAGGAGGAAGATGGCAACCCACTCCAATATTCTTGCCTGAAAAATCCCATGGACAGAGAAACCTGGTGGGCTACAGTCCATGGGGTTACAAAGAGTCAGACATGACTTAGCAACTGAGCACACAACAAAATGCTCAGAGAAGCCCGCATACCTGCTAATCACTATGGGGCTGGCTCACTGTTATTCTGAGGATGAGAGCCCTGGAGCTGGATTTACAGTGAGGGTGGGCAGGGTTGAGGAGGGAGCTAGCTGTGTGGTCACAAACGGCCACCAACAAGGAACAATTACAGCCACCAACAAGGAACAATGCATCTTCCACATGGATGACTTTCGCTTCCATCCACAGTTGTTTCACAGGGGGATGCCTGCCCAGGGGAGCCTAATTCGGGATTCCTAGCACTTGTGTGTTTTTGTGTCATCCAAATTAGTCTTGGGGAACAAAATGATGACTGTGAATGCAGTTGACATCTCTGCTGACACAACAGATAATGGCTTGAATGGTGAAAATTCCAAGCTAGGTCTGTGACCAGCCTCTTTAACAATGAAAAGATGGCTCTCGGGTTTGGAAATGGGTTGAATGGTCAACTCTCTGATCAATGGTGAATGAATGGGAGACAGCGGGTGACCTTATCATACTATTTCTGTCTTTACTTTTCCTTCATTCTTTTTTCTTTCTCTTTCAAACAGGAGATTTGATGTGCTTGATAGTTTTATAAAAGAAGAAAACCAGGGATGGCTTGAAAGTGGCCACGCTCAAGTCACATCTCAGTCCTGCCCCGCACAGCTTTTGTCCCCTTTCAGCTCTTTTTCTGTTTGGAAGAGGTCTTTGAGAGGGGCTTTTACAGATACAAGTGACAGCAGATGGCCCCATGTTTGCCACTTTCTGCACTGACCTGTCAGAGGCTCCAGCTCTGAGCCTCTGGGTGACTCAGGAGAGAGGGCAGGGCTGCCCTGTTGCCTCTGACTCTGACCTCTTCCCACACAGAAGAGACAGCAAGTTACTGGCTGGGGAAACAGCAGTGGTGGGAGAAGTTTCTCAGTCCATAGGGAGTGGGTAGGGATTCTGTTTTAATCACCTCCTTCCACCCCCTTTGATGAGAGAGGGTTTCCACCCTAGTAGTAGGAGGGTGACCAGACATAGCCCTCCATCCTGGAAGTGAGATGGACAGTCGTTATTAGTCACACATACTCCCAGGCGGGGGAGGACGACTCTACACGCCACCCAGGGACACACGGGGATGTACTGGGGACCAGAGTGAACCAGCAGGGCTGCAGGAGGCAGGGTTTGTAGCAACAAGAGGGAAGCTGCCCCTGGTTCCAGTGGGAGGTTGTGATCAGCTTGCTTGAATTATTCTGCGGTTTGGCAGGAAACAAAACCTGCTTCAGTTCAGTCGCTCAGTTGTGTCCGACTCTTTGTGACCCCATGGACTGCAGCATGTCAGGCCTCCCTGTCCATCACCAACTCCCTGAGTTTACTCAAACTCATGTCTGTTGAGTTGGTGATGCCATCCAACCATCTCATCCTCTCCTCCAGCATCAGAGTCTTTTCAAATGAGTCAGCTCTACACATCAGGTGGCCAAAGGATTGGAATTTCAGCTTCAACATCAGTCCTTCCAATGAATATTCAGGACTGATTTCCTTTAGGATGGGCTGGTTGGATCTCCTTGCAGTCCAAGGGACTCTCAAGAGTCTTCTCCAACACCATAGTTCAAAAGCATCAGTTCTTCGGTGCTCAGCTTTCTTTATAGTCCAACTCTCACATCCATACATGACTACTAGAAAAACCATAGCTTTGACTAGACAGACCTTTGTTGACAAAGTAATGTCTCTGCTTTTTAATATGCTGTCTAGGTTGGTCATAACTTGTTTTCCAAGGAGTAAGCGTCTTTTAATTTCATGGCTGCAGTCACCATCTGCAGTGATTTTGGAGCCCCCAAATATAAAAACCTGCTACTTAGAGATAAACAGGACTTGCACCTGCCCCCTTGATAAGAAGGCTATTTGGTGGTGGTGGTGGTGGGGAACCTCATCTATGGGAGCAGAATGGTGGGGGGAGCTTACACCTAGAACTTCAGAGGCTCTGCTGATTTTACCATATGTCCAGGCATACATCTTAGGCTTTCCAGATGGCATAGTGGTGAAGAATCTGCTTGCCAACGCACAAGAGGCAAGAGGCATGGGTTCAATATCTGGTTTGGGAAGATCCCCTGAAGTAGGAAATGACAAACCACTTCAGTATTCTTGCCTGGAAAAATCCCATAGACAGAGGAGTCAGCCCAAGGGGAGCGCAAAAGAGTCAGACACAACTGAACTCACACACACACCAGGCAGCACATACTTCTAAACCTCAATTTTAAGCCTTGTCCCCTGGAAAGAGAGTGCCAAGAAGTCACTGATAGTGACAAGGAGTGCCTTCTGGGAGTGACGCCTCATGGCTGCCTGCAGACTCTCAGCTGTGGGTCCTTGCAGAGCCTGCCTGTATGTTGCCCCTGGGCAGCTTCAAACCTCACTCAGAATGTACAGAAGATGTTCATTTCTGCAGCTTCATGCAAATGGACACAGAGGTCCCAGAGCATCACGAGCCAGGGGACTACCCAGGTGGTCCAAGTGGGATGGTCTTACCACTCCAGAACAGCACTGAAAGGTGACATGTACCAGAGGGGCAGGCTGGCATGGACCACGGCCTGTGGCTGTTGGAGTCTTCATTCAGAGCCACTCCAACACAGTAGCTCAAGTTGTAGATTCTGTTTTTCTCTTACATGTTGTGAGGTCCAAGGTCTTCCCATGTGGCACTAGTGGTAAAATAACTGCCTGACAATACAGGTAGCATAAGAGATGTGAGTTTGATCCCTGGGTTGGTAAGATCTCCTGGAGGAGGGCACAGCAACCCACTCCAGTATTCTTGCCTGGAGAATCCCCCGGGCAGAGGAGCTTGGCAGACTATAGTCCATAGTGTCACAAAGAGTCAGCCATGACTAAACAACTTAGCACATACACACAGACACACACACAGACATACACACACACACACACACAAAATAAGGTCCAGGGATGGTTTATCCAAGGTAGTAGCATGGTTTCAGAATGTCACCAGAGAGCATAAGATGACTGGAACACCACCATGGTGTTCGTTCTGTTAAGGGAGGAGGAGAGGGCAAAGGCTATATGCTAGGAGACAGTCTGGAAACTTCCACTTACATTTCTTTGCCCAGACTTAGACATGCTGCTCTCAGCTGCAAAGAAGGCAGGAAAACACTGTGTTAGGTTGAGCATGATGTCAATTCTGACAAGACTGAGGTTCTGTGGTTCAGGAAGTAGGGGAACAAAAGATCCTGAGAGCCTAACCTGGGGGCAGAAGCACTGCTGGGCAGGGCTGGAGAAATAGGATGTGACAGCAAGGAGAATGATTCATGAGATGAAACCAACAAATGAAGAACAAGCCAACAGAAGCTTGTGCCAACTGCACAACCCACAGATGTGCAGAAGACCAGGAAGCAAATGGCCCCACCAAGCATGTGGAAGCTGCTGCCCGGAAATACAGAAAGTGCTGGGTTTGTGGACTGAGCTTGGCCAGTGGTAGTACTCAGGGCAGCCTGCCCTCTGAATTCTGGATACAACATGGTGTGACCATTTCTACTAAACCTCAGAACATAATTTTGCAATGAGACAGCTTGTGTCTATTTTGCATGCTATTAGGAATACTGGAAAGTGGAGGTAAAGTGAGGGTATCTAGACAAATTTAGTGAAAATGATGGCTGGAAGAATTCTTGAAAGTTTATTAGAGATGGAGATGTTACATGATTAATCAGTCAACCCATCCCCTCTGTGTGGCTTCGTACCTAGGGTTCTGTTAGTAGCAGGAGGTACATCCTGCCTATGGTGAGTTTAAACTCCAACTAACACATGCTGCTCACTAGGGGAAAGACAAGGATGCCTGGAAATCAAACAAGTAGTTACATGAAAAGTACTGCTAGCAGTATATCCCTTCTCCTTACCTCTGGATCTTTTCTAAGAAACAAAACAAAGGAAAAAGCATCAACATTTGAAATCAAGAAAATTAGCCCTATGATTGAGGAGTAACACAAAGGGACCACCCCAAGATGCTCTGAATAGGCACCCTGGCTACGTGAGCACAGCCGTGAAGTAGCCACTGATGCTCAACCGGCCCCCAGAGGGCAGACTCTGTGGGCACCATTGCTCATGCCCTCGTGCCATTGCTACCCACCTGGTGCTGGAGAGCTCCAGGAGGTGGGGACAGGTGTGTGTGAGAGTGAACCTGGGCTCTGTGATCACTGCTCTGGGACAAAAGAGAAACTACTTGTTCTGGGAAAGCTGACCCCAAATATTTTGAATCCCGTTCTTAACTTCAATCTCGGTTCTCAGTACTTTGATGCAGCTGCTGGTTTAACAAAACCTCCTGCTTTCCCGGGTTGCTGCTGGATGTTCATGGACATAACAGGCTGACTTTCAGACCTGGCTGACCACTAACTAGGCTCTTGGGAGACACTTGGATCTGTTGCCATGGGTCAGGCTCCCATCCAAACAGAACAACAGTAGCAAGATTATTTATCTTTGCTTAAGTTAACTGGCATGTCTGAACTACATTAACAAATCTCTAGATGTAACCCTGGTTACGCATATTGGGGTGTTTCCCTTCTCTCCTTTTCATCCTTCGGTCTGACCTCCGTTTAGTGGGGTCAGACAAGTCTTTGGAAAGTCCAGTGAAGTCCTGCCCTGTTGTTCCCTTTCACATCCAAGTGACAGTAGCTAATGCCATTTCAGAAAAATGGAAGGCGTCTCAGCAGATGAAAGTCATTCGCTTTCATTTCGAGCTGAATGTAAGGACGCAATACTGTGGGAAGCTAGATATTTTCAGCTAGGTTCTGGTTTTTCTCTCTGAATAAAATGTGCAGAGCTCAGATCTAATGAGAGGCTGTCTTAGAGGTGAATGATGGTATCCATGAGGCTTTCAGAATGACTCCATTTAATAATGACAGATCAATCATGGGAATGGAGGGATCCTGCCTAGACTTACTAAGCCTTTGTTTGCAAACTAAAGGAATTTGTAGATAATCAGTCAATGTGGAAAATTTCAGGACTTTCTCTGGTCTTCCTACAACTGTTTAAAATGTTGTACTTTTAATTCAACTGATAATAATAATGTGTCTCAGCAGGCTATGCCTTTTCTGTATCCCAGGTGCCAAACTCCAGCAGCATCAGCCAAACTTCTGATTTAAACTTGCTTTTCCTTTGGCCCCATGAGAAACCTGTGACTTTCAGAGAGTGGGATAGTTGCTCATTGTCTTAGAGCTGGTTAGCAAGCAGATCTCATCTTATTCACAGCATGCTGGAATGGGGCTGGAAAATGTTTGATCTTTTTTGTTCTTGTTTCTATCTGTTGTCTCCATTTTTCTCTTCTCCTTCCCTCTCTCCTTAAACGTACTCCATCCAGGCTTTGTTGCCACCTCCTTACCAGGTTCCTCTTGTCAAGATTGTTCATGACCTTTGTTTTGCTAAATCCAGTGTCTAATTCTTGGCTGTTATCAGACTTGACCTGTCATGTGGTTTGACAAAGCTGATTGCTCCTAGGAGGAGTTGCCCTCTCCCCTTCATCTCCATGCCCCCTCGGCTCTCTTCTCTCTCATAGACCACCCTTGCATGGTCTCCTGAGCTGTCTCCTTACCTCCCTGACCTTCAGCTGCTGGCATGTTCCAAGGCATGGCCTTGGATCCTTCTATTTTCCCTCTATCAATACTTACTCTCTAGTTAAACCCAGCTGGTCTCATGGCTTTTGACTCCAACTGTGTGCATATCTTCACATCTGTATCTGTATCTGTACCCCAACCTCCCTTCTAAACTGCCTGCTCTCCATTAGGAAGTCTGACAGGCAGCCCAAACTTAGCCCACACAGACAAGAGCCCATCCACTGACCTGGTTATCCCGCAGCCCTCCCATCTCAGGAAGCAGCCATTCTTCCAGTAGCTGAGGCAAACAGATACCAGGTCTGCTCCTTCTCTCATAACCTGTCTCCAATGCACTAACAAAGCTTTTTGCATCTACCTTGAAAAGAGTGAGGAATCTGACCATTTCTCTGACCATTTCCTATCATCGTTAACACCCTGGTCCAAGCTACCACCACTGCTCACCAGGCTTATGATCATGGTTCACAATTGATATTTCAGTTTTTGCTCTTGCCCCCTGAGAGTCCACTGTCAACATAGCTACCAAAGAGAAACTTTTAAAGCAAAGGATGAGCTACATTGATCTTCTCCCTGAGACTTTCTCGGGATGCCCTACTTCACCTTCAGTAAAAGCCCAAACCCTCAGCTTGGCCTCTAAGACCCACCACCCTCATCCCCGGTTACCTCTTTCATTCCATGTCCAGCTCTTCTCCCCTCACTCCATTCATCCAGCCCTTGGGCTTCTTTTGCTTCTTGGGTCCGTGAGAGATGTGCCTACCTCCAACCTTCACCCTAGCTGATCAGAGTGGAACACTCTTCCACCAGATCATCTCTCATGTCCTTCCAGCCTTTCCTCAAATGACACTGTCAGCAGGACCTTGCTTGAGTTCTCTTTAACAGAAACACCACCCACACCCACATACCAAGAGTCTTTGCTCCCTTTACTCCATTTAGTTTTCTTCATTCATATCTCACCAGTTGACATACTACACGTTAACTTGCTCACTTTTTTAATAGCCAGTTTCTCTCTCAATCTTCAAAAGACAGGCACTTTGTATTTTCTTTGATCTGTCTCTGGCAGGCATCAGTGTCTGACACAGATGATACTCAAAAACTGTTGAATGAATGAATGAGTTCAAGCCTTGATAAACATGTTTTTGGTAGTAAGTTTATCTGTATGTGCTACATTTTGTCATTAAGTGAAAGTGAAGTTGCTCAGTTGTGTCCGACTCTTTGCAACCCCATGGACTGTAGCATACCATTCTCCTCCATCCATGGGATTTTCCAGGCAAGAGTACTGGAATGGGTTGCTGTTTCCTTCTCCAGAGGATCTTCCTGACCCAGGGATCAAACCCGGGACTCCTACATTGTAGGCAAATGCTTTACTGTCTGAGCCACCAGGGAAGTTTTGTCATTATAAAGTTTAACAAGAGAGATACTAGTCTTCAGAAGAAGACTGCTGCCCATATGCTCTGTCAGGTCCTACACTTAGCATGGACAATGGGGTGAGAAGGGTTTGGATCTCCTGAGCCTGTTCCTGCAATGACAGTGTATGTCACCAATATCAGGGCTGGCTATATGCTCCAGCATGGACCTGCAGTGATCTGTAGGCCACAACAGGCAGGTTACTTATGGGGTGAGTGGCAGGTCAACCAGGAGAGTGGTCTTTATTAAGCAGGTCCATATCTCCAAATCTTGGATTAGTAAGAAATAACTTTTGGTGACTAAGATCTCTAAAGTATAAGTGAGAAAAGCTACTGGTTTATTGTCACCAACTTTCATCTCAACCAATTTTTTTTCCTGAAAAAGGAAAGAAGATAATTCTGGTGAATTGATACTCTATGATGTAAGAATACTTTTCATTTTTCTACCCAACAGGAATAAAACTGCTGAGGGGGGTTTTCTTATGATAGGGTTGTGTCCAAAAGATACAGGATTGAGACTGGAGAAGTTTCTACTAGTTAATTCTTGGGAAATTTGAGCCTGAAAATAAATTATGATAGTAACAGATTATGACCCATTGGATGAAATATGCACCCAGAGTCCATGCTGATTTAAATAAATGAATAAATGAGAGAGAAGAAAAAGTTCTTCCCTAGAGTAGAATGCTGACTGATACATGTGAAAAGAATGAAGGGATTAGAACATTATCATCTGAAAATCTTTGTAAGGATGGTGATTCAGGCAGGAGACATTACTAGATGTGGCAGTTGGTGGGTGGAATTTGATGGTAAAAGGATATTTGTTGGAGTCTGAGAGCATCTTCCACAAAATACTTCTCAATTATAAAGGAGGTGATGGTGACTTTGCAGTGGAGAGACTGGCAAATACCAAGATGATCAAGGTGATACTCTCAGTGGTGGGAAGAGTTGATGTTCTGTGCACTGAATGAAACACGGTTCTTGTCGAACTAATCTCCCAGATCATTCCCTACCCTCCCCTGCCCCTCCTGTGTCCACATGTCATTATCTACATCAGCGTTTCTATTCCTGCTCTGAAATTACCTTCATTTGCACCATTTTTCTAGAGCACGCATATATGCATTAGTATACAATATTGCTTTTTCTCTACCTTACTTCATTCTGTATTACAGACTCATCCACATCACTACAAATGACCCTATTTCATTTCTTTTTATGGTTGAATAACATTCCATTAAATAAATGTATCATGTCTTCTTTATCCATTCATCTGTTGACAAACTTTTAGTTTAGTTCCTTGTCCTGGCTATTGTAAATAGTGCTGCAGTGAATTCTGAGGGACATGTGACTTTTTGAATTATGGTTTTCTCAGAGAATATGCTCAACAGTGAGATTGCTGAGTAATATGGTGGTTCTATTTTTAGTTTTTAAGGAACCTCCATACTAAATACTCTACCGTATGTAAAACAGATAACTAGTGGGAACCTGCTGTATAACACAGGAGCTCAGCTTGGTGCTCCGTGATGACCTGGAGTGGGATGCGGGTGAGGGAGCTCCAAGAAGGAGGGGATATGTGTATACCTACAGCTGATTCACTTAATTGTACAGCAGAAACTGATATATCATTGTAAAGCAATAATACTCCAATTAAAAAAAGAACCAAAAATTTGTTCCTGTTAGGGATCCATGGTCTGAGACTGTCATGAGGAAACATTAAGCTTCATTTTTTTTATATTGAAACAAGGAAAGTGTGAGGAATTTTCCTAGACTGGAGAAGACTGAAAAGATAACTACATGAAGCATGTGATCCTGGACAGAATCAGGAACCAGAAGGGAAAGGAGGAGGCACTAGGAAAGTTAGCAATATTTGAATGGGACCTGTGAGTTGGATGCCAATGTACTGAAGTTAATGTCTTGATTAAGAAGGTTGTATAGTGTTTACCTAGCAGAGTGTTTTTGGAGGAAAACACACTGTAATATTTAGGGGTATCAGCAGCTTCCTCACAAATGATTCTAAAAAAAGACTAATGATATAATGATCACAGATAGATAGGAGATATGATGGGGAAAAGGTGGTAAAATTTAAACTGTTGTAGGAGATATGGAAAATTTTTATACTGTTCTGACTAGTTTTCTGTATTTCAAAATGGACCATTGAAAAGAAAGTGGAGAGACAGTGGAAGAGAGTATCCTGATAAAAATAGTATTCCTAGTAATGAGCATTCTATCAGAATCAGTCAAAAATTTAATTAGCCCTTAGCATGCTCTAGTCTGCCAGGTTAATTATAGTGGAAATATCCAACAAATGGAAATTATTAATATAGTTATTCACTTTTAAATCAGGGCCATAACGACACAGAATTCTATTACCCACAGCAAAGCAGTGTCTATAGTCCAAAAAATTTCCAGGGAGAACTAAAAATTCCCTTTTCTTTTTTATTTTAGTTCTTTATAGGTTTTAAAATAAGATTCTTTCATTTTGAAGATCCCTAAAGAAAATTTTAAAAATATTGAGAATTGGGGAAAAAAGAACAAAGAAAATCTATTGCTTGTGTTAACATTCTGGTTCATTTTCTTCCCCATTTCCTGAAGCAGTCTTTTGTCTTGTTTGAGACAAGTCTAATCATATTTATGCACACTTTTATCCTCTGGATCTTTCTCCTAGTATCTCTAGTGTTTTTCCATGCTGCCACATGGTCTTTCTCAATTACAACTTTAATGGCTAATAATACTCCATCATGTAGAATTACTGCTGTGGGCTACTTGCCCATCCCTGTGGATGACAGAGCAGGGAAGCAAACAGGGCTTGAACCTTGATGTCCAAACACACTGCTGCTGTACTTCTGGGTCCAAGATGATTCATTTTCAAGCTAAATTGACTTTACTAGGATTTTTCTATTACTATTATCAAAAGTTGATAAGAGAGCTTACAGTTTAGAAGTTTGGAAATAATTGTCAGTGATGAAGGGACCAATGCCTTGAAGACAAGGAAGTTTATTGTCAGAGACTAGCCTTGTTATAACCTCAGATATGCAGATGACACCACCCTTATGGCAGAAATCAAAGAGGAATTAAAGAGCTTCTGGATGAAGGTGAAAGATGAGAGTGTGAAAAAGCTGGCTTAAAACTGAACATTCAAAAAACTAAGATCATTGTATCTGGTCCTATCATTTCATGGCAACAGATGGGGAAACAATGAAAACAGTGACAGACTTTATTTTCTTGGGTTCCAAGATCACTGTGGATGGTGACTGCAGCCATGAAATTAAAAGACCCCTGCTATGACAAACCTAGGCAGCATACTGAAAAGCTGAGACATCAGTTTGCTGACAAAGGTCCATATAGTCAAAGCTATGGTTTTCCAGTAGTCATGTATGAATGTGAGAGTTGAACCATTAAAGAAGACTGAGTGCTGAATAATTGATGCTTTTGAACTATGGTACTGGAGAAGACTCTTGAAAGTTCCTTGGACTGCAAGGAGATCAAACCAGTCAATCCTAAAGGAAATCAGTCCTGAGTATTCATTGGAAGGACTGATGCTGAAGCTGAAGCTCCAAAATTTTGGCCACCTGATGAGAAGAACTGATTCATTGGAAAAGACCCTGATGCTGGGAAAGATTGAAGGCAGGAGGAGAAAAGGATGACAGAAAATGAGATGGTTGGATGGTATCACCTACTCAATGGATATGAGTTTAAGCAGACTCTGGGAGATAGTGAAGGACAGGGAAGTCTCATATGCTTCAGTCCATAGGGTTGCAAAGAGTTGGACAGAAGTGAGCGACTGAACAATAGAATGTTTTCCCTTCCCCACATTTTACCGTCACAATAATGGCTCCAGTATAATAGGAGTGGGTCACAGTAAAAAGGGCTAAAATCCAGAGACTGAGAAGCAGGACTTGGGGAAGCTCAAAGTCAAGAACAGAGATGAAGGCAAGGACATGACGGGAGCTAACTCCTGTGGTACCTACAGCTATAAATACTAATCAAAGACCAACACCTAGTCAGATTCACATAAATTCTCAAACAGAAGAGACTATTTACTTTAGTTCCTACTACCCAGTAAGGGCTTCCCTGATAGCTCAGTTGGTAAAGAATCCACCTTTACTGCAGGAGACCCTGGTTCGATTCCTGGGTCAAGAAGATCCACTGGAGAAGGGATAGGCTACCCATTCCAGTATTCTTGGGCTTCCCTTGTGACTCAGCTGGTAAAAAATCTGCCTGCAATGTGGGTGGGTTCGATCCCTGGGTTGGGAAGATCCCCTAGAGGAAAAAAAAAAAAGGCTACCTGCTCCGGTTTTCTGGCCCGGAGAATTCTGTGGACTGTATAGACTATGGTGTCGCAGAGAGTCAGACACAACTGAGTGACTTTCACTTTCACCCAGTAAAGCATGTTCATCTTTCACCTTGGAGTGCTAAAAGGCAAAATGAGCAAGCAAATAATTCCCCAAACTCACAGTCTGAGAAGACAAAGCAAACATCAGAACTAGACACAGATATGACACAGATGTTGGAATTATCAGATAATTTAAAATAAGTGAGATTAATTTGTTAAGCACTCTTAGGGAAATAGTTGACAACTTGCAAGAACAGAACAGCACTGAAAGCAGAGAGAGAGAAATTCTAAGGAAGAATCAAAGAAAATGTTAAAATCAACACACAGAAATCCCTTGCATTCCTATACACGAATAATGAGAAAGTAGAAAAAGAAATTAAGAAAACAATTCCATTTACCATTGCAACGAAAAGAATAAAATACTTAGGAATATATCTACCTAAAGAAACTAAAGACCTATATATAGAAAACTATAAAACACTGATGAAAGAAATCAAAGAGGACACTAATAGATGGAGAAATATACCATGTTCATGGATCGGAAGAATCAATATAGTGAAAATGAGTATACTACCCAAAGCAATTTACAAATTCAATGCAATCCCTGTTAAGCTACCAGCCACATTTTTCACAGAACTAGAACAAATAATTTCAAGATTTGTATGGAAATACAAAAAGCCTCGAATAGCCAAAGCAATCTTGAGAAAGAAGAATGGAACGGGAGGAATCAACTTGCCTGACTTCAGGCTCTACTACAAAGCCACAGTCATCAAGACAGTATGGTACTGGCACAAAGACAGACATATAGATCAATGGAACAAAATAGAAAGCCCAGAGATAAATCCACACACATATGGACACCTTATCTTTGACAAAGGAGGCAAGAATATACAATGGAGTAAAGACAATCTCTTTAACAAGTGGTGCTGGGAAAACTGGTCAACCACTTGTAATAGAATGAAACTAGATCACTTTCTAACACCGTACACAAAAATAAACTCAAAATGGATTAAAGATCTAAATGTAAGATCAGAAACTATAAAACTCCTAGAGGAGAATATAGGCAAAACACTCTCAGAAATAAATCACAGCAGGATCCTCTATGATCCACCTCCCAGAATTCTGGAAATAAAAGCAAAAATAAACAAATGGGATCTAATTAAAATTAAAAGCTTCTGCACAACAAAGGAAAATATAAGCAAGGTGAAAAGACAGCCTTCTAAATGGGAGAAAATAATAGCAAATGAAGCAACTGACAAACAACTAATCTCAAAAATATACAACCAACTTATGCAGCTCAACTCCAGAAAAATAAACGACCCAATCAAAAAATGGGCCAAAGAACTAAATAGACATTTCTCCAAAGAAGACATACGGATGGCTAACAAACACATGAAAAGATGCTCAACATCACTCATTATTAGAGAAATGCAAATCAAAACCACAATGAGGTACCACTTCACACCAGTCAGAATGGCTGCGATCCAAAAATCTGCAAGCAATAAATGCTGGAGAGGGTGTGGAGAAAAGGGAACCCTCCTACACTGTTGGTGGGAATGCAAACTAGTACAGCCACTATGGAGAACAGTGTGGAGATTCCTTAAAAAATTGCAAATAGAACTCCCTTATGACCCAGCAATCCCACTTCTGGGCATACACACCGAGGAAACCAGAATTGAAAGAGACACATGTACCCCAATGTTCATCGCAGCACTGTTTATAATAGCCAGGACATGGAAACAACCTAGATGTCCATCAGCAGATGAATGGATAAGAAAGCTGTGGTACATATACACAATGGAGTATTACTCAGCCGTTAAAAAGAATTCATTTGAATCAGTTCTGATGAGATGGATGAAACTGGAGCCGATTATACAGAGTGAAGTAAGCCAGAAAGAAAAACACCAATACAGTATACTAACACATATATATGGAATTTAGGAAGATGGCAATGACGACCCTGTATGCAAGTCAGGAAAAAAGACACAGATGGGTATAACGGACTTTTGGTCTCAGAGGGAGAGGGAGAGGGTGGGATGATTTGGGAGAATGGGAATTCTAACATGTATACTATCATGTAAGAATTGAATCGCCAGTCCATGTCTGACGTAGGGTGCAGCATGCTTGGGGCTGGTACATGGGGATGACCCAGAGAGATGTTGTGGGGAGGGAGGTGGGAGGGGGGGTCATGTTTGGGAACGCATGTAAGAATTAAAGATTTTAAAATTTAAAAAAAAAAATAAAATTAAAAAAAAAAAAAGAAAGCATTAGAAGTTAGAAGCACTGTGATCAGAAATAAAAGTGAAGAATGGTTTTGATCCATATATTAGTGGCTTGAACAGCCAAGGGAAGGACAAGTGAGCCTGAAGATATATACACATCACACACACACACACATTTACTACACTTAGGTATATCATGTTCAAATTTCACAAAATTAACAACAAAGATTAAACTTTGAAATCAAAGTGAGGAATAGGAGGGATGGAATTACCACAACCTATAAAAAAATAAGAATGAGAATTTCAGCAGACTTCACATTGAAAATTATGCAAACAAGAGTGGAATGTAGTGCTTAAAGGATAAATGAAAAAAATCTACCAACCTAGAATTTTATGTAAAGCAAAATCGATTTTTCAAAAGTGAAGGAGAAATAAAGATTTCTGCAAACTAAAACCAAGGAAATTAAGAGAATTAATTAAGTAAAGTAAAACATTTATTAATCTCATTAATCTGAAATATAACTTTTTTCTTTTTTTTTTACTGAAGAAAAATTGCTTTACAGAATTTTGTTGTTTTCTGTCAAACCTCAACATGAATCAGCCATAGGTATACATATATCCCCTCCCTTTTATACCTCCCTCTCATCTCCCTCCACATCCCACCCCTCTAGATTAATACAGAGCCCCTGTTTGAGTTTCCTGAACCATAGAGCAAATTCCCTTTGGCTATCTATTTTACATATGGTAATGCAAGTTTCCCTGTTATTCCTTCCATACATCTCACCTTCTTCTCCCTTCTCCCCATGTCCATGAGTCTATTCTCTATGACTATTTCTCCACTGCTGCTGCTGCTGCTGCTGCTGCTGCTAAGTCGCTTCAGTCGTGTCCGACTCTGTGCGACCCCATAGATGGTAGCCCACCAGGCTCCCCCATTCCTGGGATTCTCTAGGCAAGAACACTGGAGTGGGTTGCCATTTCCTTCTCCAATGCATGAAAATGAAAGGTGAAAGTGAAGTCGCTCAGTCGTGTCCGACTGTTTGCCACCCCATGGACTGCAGCCTACCAGGCTCCTCCGTCCATGGGATTTTCCAGGCAAAAGGACTGGAGTGGGGTGCCATTGCCTTCTCCTCTGCTGCCCTAAAAATAAAATTTTCGGTACCATTTTTCTAGATTCCGTATATATGCATTAGAATACGGTATCTATCTTTCTCATTCTGACTCACTTCACTCTGTATAATAGGTTCTAGGTTCATCCACCTCATTAGAACTGACTCAAATGCATTCCTTTTTATGGATAAGTAATATTTCATTTTGTATACATACCACAACTTCTTATCCATTCATCTGTGAATGGACATCTAGGTTGCTTCCATGTTCCAGCTATTGTAAATAGTGCTGCCATGAACAATGGGATACATGTGTGTTTTTCAATTTTTGTTTCCTAAGGGTATATGTCTGGGAGTAGGATTGCTGGGTCATATGGTGATTTTATTCCTAGTTTTTAAAGGAATTTCCATATGGTCATCTATAGTGGCTGTATCAATTTGCATTCGCACCAACAGTGCAAGAGTGTTCCCCTTTCTCCACACTCTCTGCAGCATTTATTGTTTGTAGACTTTTTAATGATGGCCATTCTGACTGGTGTGAGGTGATATCTCATTGTAGTTTTGATTTGCATTTCTCTAATAATGAGCGATGTTGAGCATCTTTTCATGTGTTTGTTAGCCATCTGTATGTCTTCTTTGCAGAAATGTCTGTTTAGGTCTTTTCCCACTTTTTGGCTGGGTTGTTTGTTTTTCTGGCATTGAGTTGTATGAGCTGCTTGTATACTTTGGAAATTAATCCTTTGTCAGATGTTTCATTTGCTATTGTTTTCTCTTACTCTGAGGGTTGTCTTTCCACTTTGCTTATAGTTTCCTTTGCTGTGCAAAAGCTTCTCAGTTTAATGAAGTTCCACTTGCTTACTTTTGTTTTTATTTCTGTTTCTCTAGGACGTGGGTGAGAGGATCTTGCTTTGATTTATGTAATAGAGTATTCTACCTATGTTTTCCTCTAAGAGTTTTATAGTTTCTAGTCTTACATTTAGGCATTTAATCCATTTTGACTTTATCTTTGTGTATGGTGTTAGAAAGTGTTCTAATTACATTCTTTTACATGTAGCTGTCCAGTTTTCCCATCACCATTTACTGAAGAAGCTGTCTTTGCCCCATTGTATATTCTTGCCTCCTTTGTCAAAAATAAGGTACCCATAGGTGCATGGGTTTATTTCTGGGCTTTCTGTCTTGTTCCATTCGTCTATATTTCTGTTTTTGTGCCAGTACCACACTATCTTGATGACTGTAGCTTTGTAATGTAATCTGAAGCCAGGAAGGTTGATTCCTCCAGCTCCATTCTTTTTCTTAAGACTGATTTGGCTCTTCAGGGTCTTTTGCGTTTCCATATGAATTGTGAATTTTTTTGTTCTAGTTCTGTGGAAAATGCCATTGGTAATTTGATAGGAGTCACACTGAATCTTTAGACTGCATTTGGTAGCATAGTCATTTTCACAATATTGATTCTTCCAAGCCAGGAACATGGAATAACTCTCCATCTGTTTATGTTGTCTTTGATTTCTTTCATTAGTGTGTTATAATTTTCTGTGTGCAGTTCTTTTGTCTCCTTAGGTAAGTTTATTCCTAGATATTTAATTCTTTTCGTTGCAATGGTGAATGGGATTGATTCCTTAATTTCTCTTTCTGATTTTTCATTGTTAGTATATAGAAATGCAAGTGATTTCTCTGTATTGATTTTGTATCCTGCAACTTTGCTAAATTCATGAAATTCATTAGCTCTAGTAATTTTCTGATACTATCCTTAGGGTCTTCTATGCACAGTATCATGTCATCTGCCATCTGTCATCTGTAAAGTGAGAGCTTTACTTTCTTTTCCAATTTGGATTCCTTTTATTTCTTTTTCTTCCTTAATTGCTGCAACTCAGACTTCTAGAACTATGTTAAATAATAGTGGGGAAAGTGGACACCCTTGTCTTTTTCCTGAACTTCAGTTCAGTCCAGTCACTCAGTGGTGTCCGACTCTTTGCGACCCCATGAATCGCAGCACGCCAGGCCTCCCTGTCCATCACCAACTCCCGGAGTTCACTCAGACTCGCGTCCATCGAGTCAGTGTTGCCATTCAGCCATCTCATCCTCTGTTGTCCCCTTCTCCTCCTGCCCCCAATCCCTCCCAGCATCAGGGTCTTTTCCAATGAGTCAACTCTTCACATGAGGTGGCCAAAGTACTGGAGTTTCAGCTTCAGCATCATTCCTTCTAAAGAACACCCAGGACTGATCTCCTTGAGGATGGACTGGTTGGATCTCCTTGCAGTCCAAGGGACTCTCAAGAGTCTTCTCCAACACCACAGTTCAAAAGCATCAATTCTTCAGCTCTCAGCCTTCTTCACAGTCCAACTCTCATGTCCATACATGACCACTGGAAAAACCATAGCCTTGACTAAACAGACCTTTGTTGGCAAAGTAATGTCTCCGCTTTTCAATATGCTATCTAGGTTGGTCATAACTTTTCTTCCAAGGAGTAAGCATCTTTTAAATCACCATCTGCAGTGATCTTGGAGCCCAAAAAGAGAAAGTCTGACACTGTTTCCACTGTTTCCCCATCTATTTCCCATGAAGTGATGGGACCAGATGCCATAATCTTCGTTTTCTGAATGTTGAGCTTTAAGCCAACTTTTTCACTCTCCTCCTTCACTTTCATCAAGAGGCTTTTTAGTTCCTCTTTACTTTCTGCCATAAGGGTGGTGTCATCTGCATATCTGAGGTTATTGATATTTCTCCCAGCAATCTTGATTCCAGCTTGTGCTTCTTCCAGCCCAGCATTTCTCATGATGTACTCTGCATATAAGTTAAATAAACAGGGTGACAATATACAGCCTTGACATGCTTTTGAACTGTGGTGTTGGAGAAGACTCTTGAGAGTCCCTTGGACTGCAAGGAAATCCAACCAGTCCATTCTGAAGGCGATCAGCCCTGGGATTTCTTTGGAAGGAATGATGCTAAAGCTGAAACTCCAGTACTTTGGCCACCTCATGTGAAGAGTTGACTCATTGGAAAAGACTTTGATGCTGGGAGGGATTGGGGGCAGGAGGAGAAGGGGACGACAGAGGATGAGATGGCTGGATGGCATCACTGACTCAATGGACGCGAGTCTGAGTGAACTCTGGGAGTTGGTGATGGACAGACAGGCCTGGCATGCTGCGATTCATGGGGTCACAAAGAGTCGGACATTACTGAGCGACTGAACTGAACTGAACCAATCTGTTGTTCCATGTCCAGTTCTAACTCTTGCTTCCTGACCTGCATATAGGTTTCTCAAGGGGCAGGTCAGGTGGTCTGGTATTCCCATCTCTTTCAGAATTTTCCACAGTTTCTTGTGATCCACACAGTCAAAGGCTTTGGCATAGTCAATAAAGCAGAAATAGATGTTTTTCTGGAACTCTCTTGCTTTTTCGAGGATCCAGAGGATGTTGGCAATTTGATCTCTGGTTCCTCTGCCTTTTCTAAAAGCAGCTTGAACATCTGGAAGTTCGTGTTTCATGTATTGCTGAAGCCTGATCTTAGGGGAATGCTTTCAGTTTTTCACCATTGAGAATAATGTTTGCTGTAGGCTTATCATCTATGGCCTTTACTATGTTGAGGTAGGT
This sequence comes from Ovis canadensis, assembly GCF_042477335.2. Lineage (NCBI taxonomy): Eukaryota > Metazoa > Chordata > Mammalia > Artiodactyla > Bovidae > Ovis > Ovis canadensis. Next base: position 23,671,598 of record NC_091246.1, read on the forward strand.
TCCTTCCATGCCCATTTTTGAAAAGAGTTTTAATCATAAATGGGTGCTGAATTTTTTCAAAGGCTTTTTCTGGACATATTGAGATTATCATATGGCTTTTGTCTTTCAATTTGTTAATATAGTGTCTCACATTGATTGCCAATTTGCATATATTGAAAAATCCTTGCATCCTTGGAATAATCCCAACTTGATCATGGAGTATGAGCTTTTTGATGTGTTGCTGAAATCTGTTTGCTAAAATTTTGTTAAGAATTTTTGCATCTATTTTCATCAGTGATATTGGCCTGTAGTTTTCTTTTTTGTGTTGTCTCTTCTGGTTTTGGTATTAGGATGACGGTGACCTCGTATAATGAGGTTGGAAGTGTTTCTTCCTCTGCAATTTTTTGAAAGAATTTTAGAAGGATAAGCATTACCTCTTCTCTAAATGTTTGATAGAATTCTCCTGTGAAGCCATCTGGCTCTGGGCTTTTGTTTTTTGGGAGATTTTTGATCATAGGTTCAATTTCAGTGCTTGTCATTAGGTTGTTCATAATTTCTATTTCTTCCTGGTTCAGTCTTGGAAGATTGAGCTTTTGTAAGAATCTGTCCATTTCTTCCAGGTTATGCATTTTATTGCCATAGAGTTGTTCATAATAGTCTCTTATAATCCTTTGCATTTCTGCATTGTCTGTTGTAACCTCTCTTTTTTCATTTCTAATTTTGTTGATTTGATTCTTCTCTTTTTCTTGATGAGTCTGGCTAAAGGCTTGTCAATTTTGTTTATCTTCTCAAAGAATCAGCTCTTAGTTTTATTAATCTCTACTTTTGTTTCTTTCATTTCTTTTTCATTTATTTCTGCTCAAATCTTTATGGTTTCTTTCTTTCTACTATTGTGAGGGTTTTTTGGTTCTTCTTTTTCCAGTTGTTATAGGTGTAAAGTTAGGTTGTCTATTCAATATTTTTCTTGTTTCTTGAGGTATGATTGCATTACTATAAACTTCCCTCTTAGAACTACTTTTGCTGAATCCCATAGGTTTTGAGTTGTCATGTTTTCATTGTCATTTGTTTCTAGAAGTTTTTTTATTTCTTCAGTAACCTGTTGGTTATTTAGAAATGTGTTGTTTAATCTCCATGTGTTTCTATTTCTTACATTTTTTTTCTATAATTGATATCTAGTCTCATAGCATTGTGGTTGGAGAAGATGCTTGATATATTTTCAATTTTCTTAAATTTACTGAGGTTTGATTTGTCACCCAAGATGTGGTGTATCCTGGAGAATCTTCCATGTGCACTTGAGAAGAAGGTATATTCTTGTGCATTTGAATGAAATGTCCTGAAGCTATCAATGAGATGCATCTCATCTAATGCATCATTTAAGACTTGTGTTTCTTATTAATTTTCTGTTTTGATGATCTGTCCTTTGGTGTGAGTGGGGTGTTAAAATCTCCTACTACTATTGTGTTACTGTCAATTTCTCCTTTTATGTCTGTTAGTGCTTGTCTTATGTATTGAGTTGCTCCTATGTTGGGTGCAAACTTTCCTTGTGGCTCAGATAGTAAAGAGTCTGCCTACAATGTGGGAGACTGGGGTTCAATCCCTGGGTTGGGAAGATCCCCTGGAGAAGGAAATGGCTACCCATTCCAGTATTCTTGCCTGGAAAATCCCATGGATGGAGGAGCCTGGCAGGCTGCAGTCCATAGGGTCGCAAAGAGTCGGACACGACTGAGTGACTTCACTTCACTTCACTTCATTTCATTTATGTTGGGTGCGTAGATACTTACAACTGTTATGTCTTCCTCTCGGACTGATCCCTTGATCATTGTGTAGTGTCCTTCCTTATCTCTTGTAATTTTCCTAATTTTAAGGTCTATATTGTCTGATATGAGGATTGCTACTCCAGCTTTCTTTTTCTTCCCATTTGCATGGAATATATTTTTCCATCCTCTCACTTTCAATACATACATGTCTTCAGGGTTTCTTGTAGACAGCATATAAATGGGTCTTGTCTTTGTATTCATTCAGCTAGTCTATGTCTTTTGGTTGGAGTATTTAATCCATTTACATTTAAAGTAGTTATTGATATATATGTTCCTATTGCCATTTTCTTAATTGTTTGAGGGTGATTTTGTAGATCTTTTTTCTTCTCTTATATTTCTTGACTATATAAGTCCCTTTAACATTTTTTTTTAAAGCTGGTTTGGTGCTACTGAATTGTCTTACTTTTTGCTTGTCTGAAAAGCTATTTATTTCTCCATCAATTGTGAATGAGATCCTTGCCAGGTACTGTAATCTTGATTGTAGATTTTTCCCTTTCAATACTTTAAATATATCTTGCCATTCTCTTGTGGCTTGCAGAATTTGTGCTGGAAAATCAGCTGCAAAGCATACGGGGTTTCGCTTGTATATAACTTGTTGCTTCTTCCTTGCTTCTTTTAATATTGTTTCTTTGTGTTTAGTCTTAGTTTGATTAGTATGTGTCTTGGCATGTTTCTCCTTGGGTTTATCCTGTATGGGACTCTTTGTGCCTCTTGGACTTGATCGACTATTTCCTTTTCCATGTTGGGAAATTTGCAACCATAATCTCTTCAAAAACTTTCTCATACCCCTTCTTTTTTTCTTCTTCTTCTGGGACCCCTATTATTCAAATGTTGGTACGTTTGATATTGACCCAGAGATCTCTGAGACTATCCTCAGTTCTTTTTACTTTATTCTGCTCTTCAGAAGTTATATCCAGTATTTTATCTTCCAGCTCACTGATTCTTTCGTTTCAGATATTCTGCTTTTGATTCCTTCTAGAGTATTTTTAATTTCAGTAATTGTGTTGTTTGTCTCTGTATGTTTATTTTTTAATTATTTTAGGTCTGTGTTAATTGATTCTTGCACTTTCTCTATTTTGTTTTCAAGGTTTTTGATCATCTTTACCATCATTATTCTGAATTGTTTTTCAGGTTCAGTTCAGCTCAGTCACTCAGTCGTGTCTGACTCTTTGCGACCCCATGAATTGCAGCACGCCAGGCCTCCCTGTCCATCACCATCTCCCGGAGTTCCCTCAGAGTCGTGTCCATTGAGTCAGTGATGCCATCCAGCCATCTCATCCTCTGTCGTCCCCTTCTCCTCCTGCCCCCAATCCCTCCCATCATCAAAGTCTTCTCCAATAAGTCAACTCTTCGCATGAGGGGGCCAAAGTACTGGAGCTTCAGCTTCAGCATCATTCCTTCCAAAGAAATCCACGGGTTGATCTCCTTCAGAATGGACTGGTTGGATCTCCTTGCAGCCCAAGGGACTCTCAAGAGTCTTCTCCAACACCACGGTTCAGAAGTATCAATTCGTCAGCACTCAGCCTTCTTCACAGTCCAACTCTCACATCCATACATGACTACGGGAAAAACCATAGCCGTGACTAGATGGACCTTAGTCGGCAAAGTAAATGTCTCTGCTTTTGAATATGCTATCTAGGTTGCTCATAACTTTTCTTCCAAGAAGTAAGCGTCTTTTAATTTCATGGCTGCAATCACCATCTGCAGTGATTTTGGAGCCCCCCAAAATAAAGTCTGACACTGTTTCCATTGTTTCCGCATCTATTTGCCATGGAGTGATGGGACCAGATGCCATGATCTTCGTTTTCTGAATGTTGAGCTTTAAGCCAACTTTTTCACTCTCCTCTTTCACTTTTATCAAGAGGCTTTTGAGTTCCTCTTCACTTTCTGCCATAAGGGTGGTGTCATCTGCATATCTGAGGTTATTGATATTTCTCCCGGCAATCTTGAGTCCAGCTTGTGTTTCTTCCAGTCCAGCGTTTCTCATGATGTACTCTGCATAGAAGTTAAATAAGCAGGGTGACAATATACAGCCTTGACGGACTCCTTTTCCTATTTGGAACCAGTCTGTTGTTCCATGTCCAGTTCTAACTGTTGCTTCCTGGCGTGCATACAGATTTCTCAAGAGGCAGATTAGGTGGTCTGGTATTCCCATCTCTTTTAGAATTTTCCACAGTTTATTGTGATCTACACAGTCAAAGGCTTTGGCATAGTCAATAAAGCAGAAATAGATGTTTTTCTGGAACTCTTTTGCTTTTTCGAGGATCCATCGGATGTTGGCAATTTGATCTCTGGTTCCTCTGCCTTTTCCAAAACCAGCTTGAACATCAGGAAGTTCACGGTTCACGTATTGCTGAAGTCTGGCTTGGAGAATTTTGAGCATTACTTTACTAGCATGTGAGATGAGTGCAATTGTGCGGTAGTTTGAGCATTCTTTGGCATTGTCTTTCTTTGGGATTGGAATGAAAACTGACCTTTTCCAGTCCTGTGGCCACTGCTGAGTTTTTCAAATTTTCTGGCATATTGAGTGCAACACTTTCACAGCATCATCTTTCAGGATTTGAAATAGCTCAACTGGAATTCCATCACTTCCACTAGCTTTGTTCATAGTGATGCTTTCTAAGGCCCACTTGACTTCACATTCCAAGATGTCTGTCTCTAGATGAGTGATCACACCATCATGATTATCCGGGTCATGAAGATCCTTTTTGTACAGTTCTTCTGTGTATTCTTGCCACCTCTTCTTAATATCTTCTGCTTCTGTTAGGTCCATACCATTTCTGGTAGTTTGCCTATTTCCTCCTCATTTATTTGGACTTTTGTGTTTCTACTTTGTTACTTCATTTGGGTAGTATTTCTTTGCCGTTTCACTATTTTTTTTTTTTTAACTCATTGTGTTTGAAGTCTCCTTTTCCCAGGCTTCAAGTTTAAATTCCTTCTTCCTTTTGGTTTCCGCCCTGCTGAGGTTGATCCAGTGGTTTGTGTAAGCTTCGTGTAGTGTGAGATTTGTGCTGAGTTGTTTGTTTGTTTGTTTTTCCTCTGATGGGCAAGACTCAGTGAGGTGGTAATCCTGTGTGCTGATGATTGGGTTTGTATTTTTGTTTCGTTTGTTGTTTAGATGAGGCATTCTGCAGAGGGTGCCACTGGTGGTTGCGTGATGCCAGGTCTTGTATTCACGTGGTTTCCTTTGTGTGAGTTCTCACTGTTTGATACTCTCTAGGGTTAGTTCTCTGGTTGTCTAGGGTCTTGGGGTCAGTGCTTACACTCCAAAGGCCTAGGGCTTGATCTTTTTCCAAAGGCTAGCCTATGTCCAATCTATCAAGAGGAATTTCAGCCAAAATGAAAGGGCCTTTACTTGAGTTCCAAAAGCCAGTGCACAAGAACACAGCAGAGATCTCTGACTCGTCAGAAATTCACTGTGTCATCTCAAAGGCCCTCCACCCCTAATTGTTTTTTATTTGTTTACTCTGTCTTCCATTTTTCTTTTCTTTTTTTTCCTGCTATCTTTTTTCTTTTTCTTGGTAACAAAATTCTTGAATAATTTTAGGATTGCAATTTATAGTTTTGAATGTTTTATGCTGCACTGGATATTACAATGACACGGGATGTCATATTTATATATCATCATTTTTCCCATACATAAGTTTTTTTTCTATATAAATGTTTATTGTGGCTGAATTATACTCTATAAAATTGTTTTCCTAATTTTTCACCTATCATCATTCTCATTTGTAACTGCATTACATTTTTCATAAAACTTTCTGAACATTATCTTCTGATATGTGACTCTTTCCCTGGGGCCAATGCTGTATCTACATCCCACCTGCCTTGCCTGCCAGTATTTCCAGACCTCTATTTCTCTATGAGTTCATTTCTTGCCTCTGTGTGTGTGTGTGTGTGTGTGTGTGAGCATGCTTAGTTGCTCAGTTGTGTCTGACTTCTTGTGACTCCTTGGATTATAGCCTGCCAGACTCCTCTGTCCGTGGGATTTCCCAGGTAAGTATACTGCAATGGGTTGCCATTTTCTTCCTCCACGGCATCTTCCTGACCCATGCTCATAGGTGATCAGTAAAGCACTATAATGTGTTTCTGTCCTCTGGAGTCACAATTGACAAGATGCACTTTGTCCCAAGGGAGTCCTACTCTTCTTGTGGACACCATACACTTATTTAGTGATGTTGAGCTATTCTACTTTGGAATCATCTTACCAACTATTTTTTCCAGGACCAGATGAAACTAACAACATTATTTTCTCATCACATACTGCTTTCTTTAAAAAGTTGAAGTATAGTTGATTTATACTGCTGCTCTGCAAATAAGATTATCAGTACCATCTAACTAGATTCCATATATGCATTAATATATGGTATTTGTCTTTCTGTTTCTGACTTACTTCCTTATGTATAATAGGCTCTTGGTTCATCCACCTCATTAGAATTGTGTCAGATGCATTCATTTTTACAGCTGAATAATATTCCATTTTGTACAATTCTTTAATCATTCATCTGCCAATGGCATCTAGGTTGCTTCCATGTCCTAGCAACTGTAAATAGTGTTGTAATGAACATTGGGGTACATATGTCTTTTTCAGTTATGATTTCCTGAGGGTATAGGCCCAGTAGTGAGGTCACTGAGTTACATGCTAGTTTTATTTCTTGTTTTTAAAGGAATCTCCATATTCTTTTCTATAGTGGCTATATCAAGTTGCATTCCAACCAACAGTGCAAGAGAGTTCTCTTATCCACATACTCTCTAGCGTTTGTTGTTTGATGGGCGTTCTGACTGGTGTGAAATGATACCTCATTGTAGTTTCGATTTGCATGTCTCTGTTAATGAATGGTGTTGAATATGTTCATGCTTTTATTCACCATCTTTATGTCTTCTCTGGAGAAATGGCTGTTTAGTTTTTCTGCTCACTTTTTGATTGGGTGAAAACCATTGTCTTGAGTATCAGGGTTTTAATTTTTACTTCAGTCACCGCATATGATTCAGATTACTCAGGATGCAAAGAATAGTTTATTGTATTTTTCAGTTCTCATACTTTACAATGTTCATTCTTCATGATGTTCCAAGATTCTTTATTTTATCATTGCTTTTCTGTTGGAGAAATACCTTTAATTATTCTCTAAGTGCAACCTCCTAGCAACACATTATTTTAGTTTTTCTTTTTTAAGAATGTCCTTTACTAAATAATCCTTTTGTTTCTGGGAGACGTTTTTACCGGATACAGAATTCATGATTGATATTCTTTTTTTTCAGCACTTAAAAAGTATTATATCATTTCATTTTGCTCTACGGTTTCAAATGAGAAATCCCCTGTCATTTGACTTGGCATTCCCTTATGGATAGTATGTCTTTTCTCTGTAGTTATTTTGAAGGTGTTTTTGCTTGTGTCTAGTTTCAGGTGCAGAGAAGGCAATGGCACCCCACTCCAGTACTCTTGCCTGGAAAATCCCATGGACAGAGGAGCCTGGTAGGCTGCAGTCCATGGGGTCGCGAAGAGTCAGGCATGACTGAGCGACTTCCTTTTCACTTTTCACTTTTCACTTTTCACTTTCATGCATTGGAGAAGGAAATGGCAACCCACTCCAGTGTTCTTGCCTGGAGAATCTCAGGGATGGGCAGCCTGGTGGGCTGCCGTCTATGGGGCTGCACAGAGTCGGACACGACTGAAGTGACTTAGCAGTAGCAGCAGTTTCAGGTGATGATAGTGGTAAAACCCATCTGCCAACACAGGAGCCATAAGAAACCCGGGTTCCATATCTGGGTCAGGAAGATCCCCTGGAGAATGAAATGGCAGCACACTCCAGTATTCTTGCCTAGAAAATCCCATGGATGGAGGAGCCTGATAGGTTACAGTCATAGGGTCACAAAGAGTCAGACATGACTGAAGTGAGTTAGCACTTTCAGAAGTTAAATTACAATGTATATTGGGAGGAATTTCTTTGGGTTTATCCTATCTGTGGTTTGCTTATCTTCTTAGAGCTGTGGATTTACCAATGTCACCAAATTTAGGAAATTTTTATCTATTCCCTCTCTCTTTCCCTTTTCACTCTGGGATTCCGATGACACAAATGTTGGGTCTTTTGTTATTGTCCCAAATGTTGCTGAGTCTCTGGTTTCTTTTCCTTTTTTTTAAGTCTATTTTCTCTCAATTGTTCAGATTAGGTAGATTCTATTGATCTGTCCTCAAATTCACAGTTTCTATCTTAGTTAATGTCCATTCTACTATTTGAGCCCATTCAGAAAGTCTTCTATTTGTTACTGTATTTTTCAGTTCTATAATTTCCATTCAGTTTCTTTTTATTCCTACTCTCTTTGATGAGAATTTCTTCTAATTTGTCCAAGAAAATTTTAATGACTTGTTAATCACTATTATGATGATTGCTTTAAAATCCTTGACAGATAACTCATATATCTGATTCTTCCCATTTTCGGCGCCAGCTGATGGTCTTTACACATTTAAGTTGCTATTGTCTTGATGATTTTTTAATTATAAGCTGGATATTTCAGCTGTTATATAAGAGACTTTGGGTCCCACTAAAGTTTTAAATTTCATTACATATATTTATTTTTATTTTAACTTATTTAGGTTAGTCATACAGGTCCTGTCCTGCTTTTGTGGCAACCTAAATGTCAGAACCTTGGTCGTGCTGTTTTGGGATGGTGGTATGTCCTGTGTCACTGGGCTCTCACTGGTCCCTGTTGGTGCCCAGACTGGGCTCTCTGTGGAGAAAGCACACCTCCACCCTGTGGGGCAATGAGTCTCCCCAGTCCAGGTCCTTGTGTGATTGAACCCCTTGCTTATGCCCACAGCTGAGTGGCAAGGAGAGTCTCAATTCAAGTGTCAAAAGAGAGAAGTGTCTCATTGATTGCCTCTTGTCAGTAGCCCCAGTAAATCTCTTGACAGTTTCTGAGATTTTCTATTGTTTTTGCAGAACTCATGCTTGATTTGGGGGAGGATGGAACATGCCTGGGCTACAGTGAACTGGAAATCAGGAGTTGCTAGCTCAGGGCTGCCTTTTATGAGTAAGACTTAAGACAGACTGTCACTGTGTTGTTCCTCCAGTTCTGGGCTCACAAACCAAGTTGTCTCCCTCTATCCACCATTCAGAGCTCAGCTTCGGCCACATATTACACTATTCTCAGGGTTTATTGTTGTGCTTAGTGGAACGAAGAGATAAGTCCAGGAAGTTCAGTGGACTTATTTTAAATAGTAAATTCTGTAATAATTTTATTCATCTTGAAAATTTTCAAAAATATGTGCTTATAGTACTTTGTGCTGTAAATTGGTGGTCTCATTTATCAATTTTTCAAACTTTTCAAGACCCAGAAATTTAATAAAATTCACCAATCACAGTTTAAATTGATAATCTTCAATGTGTTCAACAAAAAGCAATTAAGATCGATTCACAATCTATGGTTTGCTTCCATCTGATGAAGTACTATTAGGCGAAAAGACTCTTTTCCAAAATAGATAACACTGAGCAACACTGGAGTCATCCAATGAATATTTCTAAAATTTTTGGGAAAAATTGGGGGCAGCTTTAATAGGTTTTAGTCTAAGGTTAAAAAGACGAGAGTCCTTGAATTTTCAAAACTTCTACACTATTCTGGAATTCAAGTTCTTTCATACATGTATCTGTTCTTAGGCTACTTCCTTCTGGAGGCTTTTAAAATGAACCATCACTTTATCCTGGTGATGAAGGAGCTTAGTGCTCACTTCTACCCACTGTGAATCTCCATCACAGGTAACAAAGTCTCCCCACCTTTCCAGGCAGGAGAACCCTAATCTTTGAAGCTTTGCGTTAATTCAAAGGGCTGACAGAAGATTCACTGGTCTTTCTGACTTCTGATTCTTTTTCACAGAAACATCCCCACTATAAAGTGGGTAAATAAATATGTAGTGAGACAGAGAAGTGCTATTTTTTCCTGCTGTAATATGCTTATTCCCCCTAGTTTTAAGCTTTTAAAAGTAAGAAGTTTTTTTTTTTTTTTCATTTTTACGGTGCCACTTGTTTACATTTTATTCCACTTTATTCTAGTTTGGTGATGCAGTTACTCAAGGGATAGAACAGAAGAGGATCAGACAAGGCACTGTGTCTAATGGGAAAAAGGAGTGAGCTAGTTGATGTACAGGGGTGCCACCCTACTCCACCCCAGATAGGGACTTGTGCCACCCTACTCCACCCCAGATAGGGACTTGTCTGCTAGGTCATTACAGAGCATGACTTTGTCATATAAACTATCTGTAATAAAAGTGAAAATGATTACATGTGAAAAAAATTATGAATATATAGTCTTTGCAAAACTGCTGCTGCTGCTGCTGCTGCTAAGTCGCTTTAGTAGTGTCCGACTCTGCACGACCCCATAGACGGCAGCCTACCAGGCTCCCCCGTCCCTGGGATTCTCCAGGCAAGAACACTGGACTGGGCTGCCATTTCCTTCTCCAATGCATCAAAGTGAAAAGTGAAAGTGAAGTCACTCAGTGGGAGCCTCAGAGAACCCCAAATAATGCATCAGGGATACTGAGGAGCAGAGGGCATCCTCTCCATAAGCTACTGTCTGAGTATAAAGATAAGAAGAGTAGCAGGAGATATTATCATCCAGTAAAGCTCTTAAAATCTTGGGATGAGGGAGGCCTGGGGAATCGGGTAAAGATTAAACAGTAACATAAAAAAGAATTAGATATATGCTCACCAAGAGAAACATTTAAACAAATTATGTTGGATTTATAGAATGAATTATATGCAATTATAAAAAACCACTTTTGAGAAATATTTTATAAGAAGAGGAAATAGCATACATCAATAAAAATTACAGTTTTTATTCTAAAAATAATTGTGAACCTCCGGGGCAGGCAACAAGGTGAACTATATAACCACCACCTAGAAATACAAAATAACAATTATTGTTTTGAATGTATAATTGAACAGAAAAATGGTGTAAAGCAAGTGTTCAGAAAGAGAGCCATTATGCTTAGAAATGTAATATGTGACAAGTACGGTGGGAAATGAGAAATCATTAAGGAAACAAACTGGTCCCTTTGGACCATAAGCTAAAAAACACGAACTCCATTTCGAGTACTCCACATGCAGAAAAATAGTAGTGTAAAGACCTACAAGTAAATGATGAAGACTATATTATGACCTCAGGTAGTATCCCCTGGGGAAGGGAATGGCTACCTATTCCAGTATTCTTTCCTGGAGAATCCCATGGACAGAAGAACCTGGTGGGCTTCAGTCCATGGGCTCATAAAGAGCTGGACACAACTGAGTGATGAACACAACAGTGTAGGAAAGTATTTCTTAGGTAAGCATCAAAATCAGAAACCATAAAAGGAAAAAGAAAGTAATACATTCCGTTAAGTTCAAACTTGTAAATAACAAAGGATACTCTAAGAGTTCCACTAGATAGACCTGGGTTTAGGAAAGCTATTGGTAACACTATTACTGATTAGATTACTGGAAAAAATGAATATTTTCTACCCATTCATGAGAAGAAGATAAAGAAATCATATTGGGGCAAAGATTGCCCAGTCATATCCAAACCTCTCCCTATTCACCAGTCTCCCTCATTAGTCTGGCTACATGACCAAATTTGGCCAATGACATGTGAACAGAGAGATGTCTGTCATTTGTGGCTCTGGCCTCTAAGCTGTCTCAGGTGATCTTCTGTATGCTTTGTGTTCTCCATCTCCATGGCTGAGTGTGAAACCTTCCCCAATGGAGAGCCACGTGATGGAACCCTTGAGCAACATGAATGTACATTGTTTTGGCTCACATACACATGGATTTTTCTCAATAAATACAGTATCTGTAAATAAATATGAGGTTTTTTTACATTATCTTTCCCTTTTTGACATCAGTGTTAGTATTAGGAATAGCATCTACAGTGTTTTGTATCATATAAGAATACTGATACAGGTACAGACAACTCATCTTGTAAACGATGGAAACTTTGGTATCAATAAATACAGTATAGTACTATAAATGTATTTTCTCTTTCTTATGATTTTCTTATCATTATCTTTTCTCTAGCTTACTTTAAGAATACAGTATATAATACACATAATATACAAAATATGTGTTAATTGATTATTTATGTTAGTGATGAGACTGCCAGTCAGTGGTAGGCTGTAAAGGGTTAGCTGTGCAGTAGTGTCAGACTGTTTTGACTTCATGGACTGTAGTCTGACAAGCTCCTCTGTTCATGGACTTCTCCAAGCGAGAATACTGGAGTGGGTAGCCATTCCCTTCTCCAGGGGATCTTCCCTACCCAGGGATCAAACCCTTGTCTCCTGCATTGCAGGCAGTTTCTTTACCACTTGAGCCACCAGGGAAGCCCCCAACAGTAAGCTACTAGTAGTTAAATTTTGGGAGAGTCTGAGTTTACCTGAATTTTTGACTGCATATATTGTTGGGGTCCATATTGTCCAAGGTCAACTGTACTAGATCTCTGGATCCAGTGAAGAAGAGCCATCATTTAGGTTAGATCCATGTCAGATAAGGATGTGAGCAGGAAATAAATGTTTATGATGTTAAACTACCAATATATTTGAGTTGTTTGTTAGAACAGGGCTAATTATCCATTTAGAAATCAGTGCCAGGAGTGGGGCACTTGCATATGAAAACCTGGTATCTATGACACTGCCTTAGTTTGGGGTGCCAGTTGATAAGAAAACTAACATTTGAGCCTGGAAATTCATGTTATGATTTGGTAAATATTTGGTAAAACTGTTGCCTACAATAATTAGGAGGCAGGCTGTGTGCCTAATTAAGCTGACAGCTCATGGAGGAAAAATAAATTGAAAAAGTTCAAAGTGGTATGGGCCACATTTGGAAAAATGTTCCAAGAATTAGATGAGCTCAGTAGGGCAATTTACAAGGAGAAATGAGAGGAAACAGTGCAAGTCCACAAATTCCAATCACTCAGAATTGGCCAAGGCCTTCTAGGTCACAGGGAATAAGAGATGAGATGTTTTTGTAAATGCAGCCAGCAACTGTGCAATAAAACTTCTGCAGTGAAAAAAGAGAAAGATGAGGCTGTATGTGTGGCCTTCCCACAAAGCCCGAGAGCCCTAAGAGAGTCTCCAGAAAGTTGAGAGAAAGAGGCATGAGGGTAAGGAAGCAGAGTAATAAAGAAGAATTGAAACTACGTTCAGGGAAGAAAAACAACTATGGGTATAATTATGGGAGTCTGGACCTGAATGGAAGCAAGTAGACCAGAAATCTATCAAATTTTTGAGGATATCGTGTTGCTAACAAAGCCATTACTGGGAACAACGGAAACAATGTCACAGTGGTGATAATGAGGGCTCAGTGGTAAAGAATCCATCTGCCAATGCAGGAGCTATGGATTCCATCTCTGATCCGAGAAGATCTCACATGCCGTGGAGCAACTAAGCCTGTGCACCACGGGTATTGAGCCAAAATACTGAGTCCACGTGCTGCAGCGACTGAAGCCTGCACACCCTAGAGTCCGTGTTCTGCAACTCTCTGAAGCCACAGCAGTGAGGAGCCTACGCACAGCAACTAGAGAGGAGCCCCCACTTGCTGCAACTAGAGAAAAGCCCATGCGGCAATGAGCACTCAGAACAGCCGAAAAGAAATAAATAAGTAAAATTATATGAAAAAGTGGTGACAGTGAAATATTCAAAGACTGGACGTGGTTGTCTGTAGCAGATTGCATTCTCTAAAGTGGCCACAAGCAATGTCCCATCCACATGGGGTTTCACAGTGTGACCAACACACCTGCCACCAAGGGACAAGGGTCTGTGTGCTCTCTTTTAGACTCTGGGTATGCTCAGAACTAGGAGGGAACTGCCATTATGGGATGTCCATGATTAGGTCATCATGGGTGGTGCATCTTCTAACCTCACATATAGTTTTTACATGATATACGCTCTTGGAACCCAGTCACCGTGATATGAGAAAGTCCATTGTTCCTGAAGAGGGCCACCTGGGAGAAACCAGCCCCTTAACTCGGGATAAACTTCCAGCCAACCTCCAGCAACAACTTGCCAGTCATGTGAGTGAGCTCTTTGGAAGTGGGTCTTTCAACTCCAGTTGAGTGACCCTAATCAACACCACTGAACCCTGGTCAAATTGAAGATTTGTGAGCTAAATAGAAATGTTTCTTTTTAATCTACTAACCTTTGAGGTGTTTCTTACGTAGCAACAGATGACCAAAACAGCCCCAAGAGCAAGATGTAGGCTTCACAGTCTGTGCATCCCCAAGGATAAATGTATATTTCCTTCCCCAACACTTATAACTTGTGTGGCCAATAAAGTGGATGAAGAGGAGCTTCCTAGACATTATTACCATAAAAAATAATGGAACAGAGAGCTCCTCCTAGATTATTTAATTAAGGCCTAGTCAAGGAATCTACACTTCAAGAGCAAGGTGTCCTCCCAGGGACTGTCTGATAGGAATCCATTACCACTTTGAATCAATAACTGTGGTAGGTCTTTTCTCCCTTTTTGTGAACAGCGTTTACTGCACGTGTCCTGCCCCACTCTCCTGCTGCCATGAGACCTAGCACTGAAGCGTGTACGTTACCATATGTAAAATAGATGACCAGTGCGAGTTCAGTGCTTGAAGAAGGGCACCCAAAGCCAGTGCTCTGGGACAACTCGGAGGGATAGAGTGGGGAGGGAGATGGGAGGGGGTTCAGGATGGGAGGACACATGTATACCTGGGGCAGATTCATGATTATGTATGCAAAAACCATAACAATATTGTAAAGCACTTATCATCCAATTAAAATAAATCAATTAATTTTAAAAGATATGTAGATGACACCACCCTTGTGGCAAAAAAAGATTTTTTAGTCCATAAATAGATTTCCCAGTTGATCCTAATGGAGAGAGATATCCATCACCTGGTCTCTGGGCTGGATGCAGGGACATGATGACATTTTGTATGGTTTCCTTGGGGAGGGATATGAGAATGTTCAATGTATGGGCAGAGCGGAGTCGCCTGATGGTTTGTGACCATCACGGCAGAATTCACAGAAAGTATTAACACTCACCTGAATCCATATACACCCTAACAATTCCCTGTCTCTGAAGTTAGGTTATATGACTGAGTTCTGGCCAGTGGAATGTGGGCAGCCCCTCCCAGGCCTGGTTTCTAAAGTGTTTCATATCACTATCCATGTTTTCTCTCTTCTGTCCTCATGACTGAAGGCAAGGATCCTAAGTTGGTTGAGTCACTCAGTAGAACAAACCCAGACTCCCAAAAGAGCTGATTTACATCAACATGCAGTGAGCAAAATTAACTTTCTTTTGATGTTAAGCTACTAAAATTTGGGAGTTATTTATTATAGTATGTAGGGATAATTAGCCTGTCTAACATAATGAGCAGAGAATATGAATAGATATATTAGAAAGGAAAAGACCCAAGTGGATTATCAAAATGAAAAGATACTCAGAAGATAAAACAGCACTTAAATACCATCTTTCCACTTATCAGATAGGCAGAAAGCAGTCCACTAATACTGAAGAAAAATAGAAAATTTTCAACATTGGTGGTGGGAGTGTGTGGGGGTCAGAGTTCAGGGTAGGAAATAGAAATAAATCTGAATATTTTAGGCAGAAAGATTTCCTGTGGATAACAGTGTGCTGACAGAATCAGGGAAAGGATGGGAGTAATGGTGAGCAGAGGAATGATGGGCTCCCAGCTGTGTCTCTAGGAACATTCCCTGAGCAGACAGAACTCCACCCTGGAACAGGGCAATGGGAGATCAGGAAGTTACTCTTGAAGCCATAAGATTTAAGAGCAAACTCCTTTATGTGTGTCCCATATAAAAGACAGCTGGGGTGGGGGATGGCCATGACTGCTACTGCAGAAAAACCCTATTTGACCTGGGGATGCAGCTGAAGGCAGCAGGAAATGCGTTTCCTCTAACTCTACAACCCCCTTAGAAAGCATCTTACCAGAACAATTATACTATGTTTGTGCTCAGTCGTTCAGTCCCAACTCTTTGGGACCCTATGGACTGTAGCCCGCCAGGTTCCTCTGTCCATGGGATATTTCATGCAAGAATACTAGAGTGGGTTGCCATTTCCTTCACCAGGGGATCTTCCCAACCCAGGGATTGAACCCGTATCTCTTGTGTCTCCTGCACTGGCAGGTGGATTCTTTCTTTACCACTGAGCCACCTGGGAAGCCCACAGTGACACTGAAGAGAAACAAAACCTCTGATCTAGAAATCCTACTTCCTAGTGAGCACAGGGCCACATAGGTAAGGGAATTTTTCAGTAGTATTTGTAATAGTGAAAACTGTGTAAACAATTATCTGTCTCTCAGCATAGGAATTGTTGAATCCTCTGTCCAAACAATGGACTATTACAGTGTGTGTGTGTGTGTGTGTATAAATGCACTCAATTGTGTACAACTCTTTGCAATCCCACGGACTGTAGCCTGCCAGGCTCCTCCGTCCATGGAATTCTCCAAGCAAGAATACTGGAGTGGGTTACCATTTACTTCTCCAGGGAATTTTCCCCACCCAGGGATTGAACCCACATCTCCTGTGTCTCTTGCATTAGCAGATGGGTTCTTTACCAGCTGAGCCACCAGGGAAGCTCATAGTTAAACTAAATGACAAAAGGATAAAATAGCAAAAAATAATTCAAGGAAAATGTATGCTACAAAATGGTATATGAAGAATAATATCAATACTTCACATATTTTTAAAAGTATTCAAAGCAATAACCTATCTTATTTGGGAATACACAATCCATAGGGCCTGTTCACAGCACATATGAATTTCATTCAATCCAGAGGTTCCCTCTGCAGCAAGAGGGAGGCAAGCAGATGATAAAGGGATTTTAACTTTATTTCTAATATTTTATTACTTTCTGTTTTTCCTAGGATCTGAAGCATGATGATAACATGTTTACAAGTATTGATGTTTACAAGTATCTTGATGGTAGTAGGTATGCAAATATCTGGTATATCCTTACCTGAACTGGTTGGGTTTAAAATGTTTCCTGATTAAAATGAATATTGTGAAGTGTATTCAGCAGAGCCATACAAATATAAAGAAAACTGAAAGTAACTGGAAAAAAGATGAAATATGGTGATAATTTTGTTGTCATACAATTTTGTGTTTTCCATATGTACACCATGAGTAAGACCTTTGAGAACAGGAACACTTAATTGTATTTAGTTTCTTTAATGTGGAATATGGGGTCATGCTGAATGGCTTCTAATAAATTGAGTCATAGTAAGCCTTTCTTCTTATACCTGAATGACTGTACTTTTTTGCAAATTGCCAAGTTGGGTATTCTTTTTAATAGTGATTAGTCACTCCAACTTTTGCTTAGAGCTCTAGATCTGATTTTTCTTTTTGAAGAAAATAGTTGAGTGGGAACAGGTGCTAAATTTCCTCTCACTTCATCTTTCTTAGGAAAAGGGATAGATGACTATATGGTGGTCATATGTCCTTATGATAGACATTTGAGACAAAATAAATAGCGTTGTCATATCTGGCCTGAAAAGCGCAAATCTACAGTGACAGGAACAGAACACAACCAGAGCCTCATGTATTAAAGAAGTTGGGTTTCTTAGCCAAACTGGTGCCTAAAAATATATGTAATTATGGCTACAAACTTATATTGCTAGTCCTTTCTCCTTTCCACTTTTAGCTCTGCCACTCTTAAAAATTATCTATTGATGATGCCCAGCTCTGGGGTAACGTCGTTTTGTTTTATTTATTTAATTGTTTTATTTAGTTATTTTATGGCATCAGAATAGGGCTTTGGAGAGATTGTACCTCATCAGATCATTTTAGGAATATATTTTTAAAAACTCAACTTATTTGACATCTTTCTTGTGCAAAATAATTGCCCTCAGCATACCACAGATTGTTTTTCAAGAGAAGCAGTGTCATCAATGGAGGACAGGAGAGAGTCTGAATGTTTGAAGGGAACATGGCTGCTGTGAGGAGGAATACCCTGACAGAGGAAGCAGAGAACACCTACTTTGTGGTCCAGATTTCAGAGGTCATCTGCAAAGCTTCCAACCAATGCCACTGTATTCTCTTGGATAGATTCCATTATGTCATAAATCTCTGGGGACTGAATATTGCTAATTAGGAATACTTCCTAATCCAGTATGTACTAAGGCCAGATTAGAGCATCTCAGTTTCAGGAATAAGACACTGAATGCTTCCTCTTACTGTCTCTGGCAAAGCCTCCTCTTCTGGGCTTGTGGTCTGGAAGGAATTACCACAACCTCCCATCCAGCCTCCAAGAGCAAGTCATGATGGCCTTTAGCCAATCAGGATATAAAACTCCCCACGATTGATTCAGAGATGATCATATGGCCTGAGCTTGTCCAGTCAGGTTCAACAACACTCAAGAGCAAGGCATTCTGTTGTTAGGGAAGCAAATTCCTAGCCTGCTTCCCTGGTGTAACCTGGCAGTAGGAAGAGGAAGCTGCTGGCACCCTTTTGAGATGATGAAGGGAAAGTCAGTACTGAGAGAGTACCTCTGAGAATCAGAGGGAGGAAAATAGGTCCTCCTCAGGCATTTGAGCCTCTGGGTCAGTTATTCCCTGAAGCCAGCCCTGCCTTTGGGTCTTTGAGTTGTAAAAGTCAATTGATTTCCTTTATGTTTTAGTTCTAAGATATCTAAGATAGTTCTAAGATATGAGTGTGGCTCAGTGGGTCCTGCACCCTGAACATAACGCTTCAGATTAGAGCTTCTCGCTGCTATGGCTGCGACAGAATCACCAGGAAAGTAGTTCTTGACTCAGTTACAGGAATATTGAGCTTGCATCTCATTTAGACTAAAATTGTTGGCTCTCTGAGACGCTACTCTTCATGTGTGCCAGGGATGGTCACGGTTGGTCTGTTTAATACATGAATTGCTGTGAAGTCAGGTGAGAGATTGTGGTCTTGGAGCCCCTAGTCGGACAAGGAGGATGCTTGCACTTCCACCTCTTAGAGTGGAAACATAGCTACTGTTACCACAAAGACTGCAGAATCTCTGGGAAGTGCCTATGTGTGGTGTGGAAAGGTCATGAACAAGGTTTATTACAAAAAACTTTGCTGAACTTGTCAGAAGTTGTACACCCTTACTGAATGGAGGATATCACCTGTCCAAATTGTAACAGACTAGATGCTCCTGCCTAGTAAATCTTGCCACATGGATTCCAAAAGGTCCTGGGTTAGTTACTGCCTGAAGCCAGCCCAACCTTTGCTGGGGGTGCAGGGTGACATGTCACTATTCACCCCACCACTCACTTCCTGGGACAGGCTGGACACAGCCCAGGGCACCTGGGAACAAAGCAGGTACAAAGCCACAAGGTGCTGGGCCCATGAAGAGGTGAAAGCCTCTGGAAGGGAAATATGCTTTGTCTGTGGGAATCCCAGGGGCAGAAGACCCTGCTCTCATATCCTATCCACAGAGTGTGCATTTAAACTTACTATACAAAGAAGTCTTGGAGAGTTTGAGGCAGAAGCTTTGACCTTGTTACTCTGAGTATAACAGGGAAGAGAGTTGGCCTGATAAACCTTAATCAAGAACTCAAGGGTGTGACTCCATAGACACTGGGTATGACTTCTTTTGCATGAATGTCCCTCAAAGTTTTGCCCTTTCATCCACATCTCCAGGAAAAAAATTATTTTCTGTATTTAAAAAGGAGTTAAAAGACCTGAAAAGGTCAGCAGTCAGTGGGAAGCACAACTTCTATTAGAAACTCATGTGGTCCTCCATGGTGCAGGCCAGGGCGGTGCTGCCTGGTATTAGGTTAACTGCCTCACTAGAGGCCCAGCCTGCCTCTGGAGTGCTCACTGGCAAATGCCTTTGTAGAAGCTCCCCAGGATCTTCTGCCTCCCAGAGACTGGGGCTTGTACTGCAGGAGAAGCACCTGACATTTATCCCTCTTCTAGACTTGCAGGCACTGTGCCTGTCCTCCATACCTTCTCCAATATACATAGCTCTGCAAGATGCTCTTCTGGCCTCACCACCCTGAGCTGTGTTATGTTATCCGTGTCTTTTCAGGATTCTGAAGTTTTGACATCTGGGGCTTTCCTGATCCTGGAGGGACTGCCCCTCCCACAGTTAGCCAATACTAAAGAGAGTAAATAAGCATATTCCATGTTCTTCCAGGAACATGCTTTTTAAATGCAACTGATCAATCCAGATCCCAAATCCAACCCACCCACCTCCTCTATCAGGCTCTCATACTGTAGCCCACTGACCATCTGCACTAATCACCCCAGGATCTGGTACCAGACAGCCAGGGACAGCCCCTGTGCCCCAGAGCCCACTGAAATTATTCAGACTAGGCAAACTGCATATTCCCTCCATTGGAAGTCACAATAAAGTCTCTCTGGCCCATACTTACCCCCTCTTCATTTGCCTCTGACTGACCCTGATTCCTCCCCATGTGGCCTGGTAGGGTACAGCATGTCCCTCCCTTTTGGGAACTGTGAGTAACAAACTCTCTTTTCAGTGGCAGTCATATCTTGATCTGTTAGCCTCCCAGTATCTCCAATTTTCTATTAACATACATTATTTTTGAAACATGGGTGCAGTGATCATGATCCTCACACAGATGTCAGATTTTAGCCTTATTTCCTGGGAGGGGCTCACCATTATATACCTTGTTTCACAAACATCAACTCATTGTTTGAAGCTTTAAGTGGCAGAATTTCTCAACTGAGGGGGAGGCCATCTTTGTTGTTGTTGTTTCCATGTCTCCACAACCCAGTGTTGGATTGTGATACACATCAGCCCAGAGTTTGGATATGGAGTTGTTTATTATTCTTGGAAGAACAGGAGGAGAGGAGGCAAGTCTTGCATCAGTGTGTTTGTCCCTGGAGAGCCGTTATCATAACTCTAGCCTCATGAGGAGGCTGTCTAGTGGATGGGACAGCTGCCCTCAGTGTCCCATGGATGGACTGCTTCAGACACGGAGGCAAGGTAGGCAGCCGTGCCTAAACAGGTAGCGCACCAGCATGGACACTCCTGCCCTCAGGGACACAACCATCTGGCCCTACACAACTCAAAACTAATGCCACTCAATCCCTGTGGCATGGGGCTTTGGCTTGACTTGCCCCAGTTTAGAAAGACAAGATTTAAAAGGATAAAGTTCAAATATGAGTCAGCTGGTCCTGTCAACTTCGTATCTGCACATTATTTAAGTCAACAACAATCATGAACTTGTATGAACTGCCAGGAACAGAACTCAAATGACATTCCCCCTCCTCAATCACATTTATTTTTCTTTGTTATCAGAGCCATTACATTTTGCATTTTTATTACTCTGGCTTCAAAGAACACCAAAATTCATATGTAGCTACTTCCAAAATATGTTTGAGAAGCTGTTGACTTGGGAGTGACACCCAAAATCAACAAATCAAATAGAAAAAACTGACCCAGATTTGCTTGCTTGCTGCTGTGTTATGGACTCAGAGAGACAGGGTGAATTTTATGGATCTTGGAAAATAGTCTTGTGTCATTTTAATTAACTAGAGCATGATGGTGAAATACAGGCATGCAATGAGGGATTTTTCCACTTCTAGCTTCCCTGGACACTCTGCTAGGACAGCCACAAGCAGCTCCATGGGGAAAATGGGCCCTCACAGTCCATCTATACAACCTCTTTGTGAAAGGTTCAGAGAATTAACAATGATCTCTAATTAAAACTCAATCAGAAACTACAATGACATACCATAGCCTATTCTTTTTATGCTTTCAGAAAAGGAATTTAGTTATGAAGGCATTTGAGGGCAACTTAAAACCTTTGAAACTTTGGGATTCCCTGATAGCTCAGTTGGTAAAGAATTACCCTGCAATGCAGGAGTCCCCAGTTTGATTCCTGGGCCAGAGGATCTGCTGGAGAAGGGACAAGCTACCCACTCCAGTATTCTTGGACTTCCCTTATGGCTCAGCTGGCAAAGAATCCGCCCACAATGTGGGATACCTGGGTTCAATCCTTGGGTTCGGAAGATACCTTGGAGAGGGGAAAAGTTACCCACTCCAGTATTCTGGCCTAGAAAATTCCATGTATAGTCCATGGGGTCACAAAGATTCAGACATGACTGACTTTCACTTTCACTAGAAACTTTACATGTAATGTCTCTACTATGTACACCTCTCCCCAAGTGGTCTCCTGGTAAAGATGAGGAGAGCTTGCTCTCAGACCCCTCCTGCATCCTTTGTGGATTCAGTCTCTTTAGTCTCTCGGCCAGATTCCCCAATTGTTTCTTTTTTTAAAAAAAAAATTTACTTTTACTTTATTTTACTTAACAATACTGAATTGGTTTTGCCATACATTGACATGAATCCACCACGGGTGTACATGCGTTCCCAAACATGAACCCCCCTCCCACCTCCCTCCCCACAACATCCCTCTGGGTTATCCCCATGCACCAGCCCCAAGCATGCTGTATCCTGCGTCGGACATAGACTGGCGATTCAATTCTTACATGATAGTATACATGTTTCAATGACATTCTCCCAAATCATCCCACCCTCTCCCTCTCCCTCTGAGTCCAAAAGTCCGCTATACACATCTGTGTCTTTTTTTGCTGTCTTGCATACAGGGTCATCATTGCCATCTTTCTAAATTCCATATATATGTGTTAGCATACTGTATTGGTGTTTTTCTTTCTGGCTTACTTCACTCTGTATAATCGGCTCCAGTTTCATCCACCTCATCAGAACTGATTCAAATGTATTCTTTTTAACGGCTGAGTAATACTCCATTGTGTATATGTACCACAGCTTTCTTATCCATTCATCTGCTGATGGACATCTAGGTTGTTTCCATGTCCTGGCTATTATAAACAGTGCTGCGATGAACATTGGGGTACATGTGTCTCTTTCAATTCTGGTTTCCTTGATGTGTATGCCCAGCAGTGGGATTGCTGGGTCATATGGCAGTTCTATTTGCAATTTTTAAAGGAATCTCCACACTGTTCTCCATAGTGGCTGTACTAGTTTGCATTCCCACCAGCAGTATAGGAGGGTTCCCTTTTCTCCACACCCTCTCCAGCATTTATTGCTTGCAGATTTTTGGATTGCAGACATTCTGACTGGTGTGAAGTGGTACCTCATTGTGGTTTTGATTTGCATTTCTCTAATAATGAGTGATGTTGAACATCTTTTCATGTGTTTGTTAGCCATCCGTATGTCTTCTTTGGAGAAATGTCTATTTAGTTCTTTGGCCCATTTTTTGATTGGGTAATTTATTTTCCTGGAATTGAGTTGTATAAGTTGCTTGTATATTTTTGAGATTAGTTGTTTGTCAGTTGTTTCATTTGCTATTATTTTCTCCCATTCAGAAAGCTGTCTTTTCACCTTGTTTATATTTTCCTTTGTTGTGCAGAAGCTTTTAATTTCAATTAGATCCCATTTGTTTCTTTTTGCTTTTATTTCCAGAATTCTGGGAGGTGGATCATAGAGGATCCTGCTGTGATTTATATCAGAGAGTGTTTTGCCTATGTTCTCCTCTAGGAGTTTTAGTTTCTGGTCTTACATTTAGATCTTTAATCCATTTTGAGTTTATTTTTGTGTGCGGTGTTAGAAAGTGATCTAGTTTCATTCTTTTACAAGTGGTTGACCAGTTTTCCCAACACCACTTGTTAAAGAGATTGTCTTTACTCCATTGTATATTCTTGCCTCCTTTGTCAAAGATAAGGTGTCCATATGTGTGTGGATTTATCTCTGGGCTTTCTATTTTGTTCCATTGATCTATATTTCTGTCTTTGTGCCAATACCATACTGTCTTGATGACTGTGGCTTTGTAGTAGAGCCTGAAGTCAGGCAGGTTGATTCCTCCAGTTCCATTCTTCTTTCTCAAGATTGCTTTGGCTATTCGAGGTTTTTTGTATTTCCATACAAATCTTGAAATTATTTGTTCTAGTTCTGTGAAAAATATCGCTGGTAGCTTGATAGGGATTGCATTGAATTTGTAAATTGCTGTGGGTAGTATACTCATTTTCACTATATTGATTCTTCCGATCCATGAACATGGTATATTTCTCCATCTATTAGTGTCCTCTTTGATTTCTTTCATCAGTGTTTTATAGTTTTCTATATATAGGTCTTTAGTTTCTTTAGGTAGATATATTCCTAAGTATTTTATTCTTTTCGTTGCAATGGTGAATGGAATTGTTTCCTTAATTTCTTTTTCTACTTTCTCATTATTAGTGTATAGAAATGCAAGGGATTTCTGTGTGTTGATTTTACATCCTGCAACTTTACTATATTCATTGATTAGCTCTAGTAATTTTCTGGTGGAGTCTTTAGGATTTTCTATGTAGAGGATCATGTCATCTGCAAACAGTGAGAGTTTTACTTCTTCTTTTCCAATCTGGATTCCTTTTATTTCTTTTTCTGCTGTGATTGCTGTGGCCAAAACTTCCAGAACTATGTTGAATAGTAGTGGTGAAAGTGGGCACCCTTGTCTTGTCCCTGACTTTAGGGGAAATGCTTTCAATTTTTCACCATTAGTCCCCAGTTGTTTCTTGTGGAGAAATGGTCAATTGTCTGTGTAGCATCTGTTGTTTCTTTCTGCCTTAGCAAGAATCTAATTTTTTACTGGGTATTAGTTCCCAGAGTACAAAATGAGACTTCTAATTCTGTATTGAAGATGGAGGCTGTGTCCCGTAATGAGGAGACCCTGAGGTTGGAGTCCATGTCCTGGTACCAGGGGATCCAGAGAGTGGAGACCAGGTCCCAGGATGAGGGGACCCTGAGGTTGGAGGCCATGTCCCAAGACAGAGAAACTCAGAGTCAGTTCTCAGTATGGCAGAGGATAAAGTCAGCCAGAAACTGGGACTCTGAGACAGCATGGTATCCTTGTACCACAACTGGATGCCTTTCTTAAGAGTTTCAAGTTATTTGGGTGAACTGAAGCCCATAGTAAATAGATCAAGCCTAAATTTGATCTAAACCAGTGACCTCATGGGCACTTCCCAATCTGCCCACCCACATACCTACAGAGACACTGGTTCCTAGATAAAACCTGTGTTTCAGACTTTTGTTCACTCAATGTTTTCTTCCTCTTGTTATGAAAAGCAGCCCTTTTGCTTGTGTGACAACTTATTCTTAAGAAAGAACTGGTTTCAATAGTGAAGTTCTTCCTGATACCTCCTAAACAATACAAGTTTGTGTATCCACTACTGTCTTCCCTTTCTTCCTCTGTTCCCATGGATGTCACTTCTCACAGTATTTCTCTGATAACACTAGACACATCTTTCAAGAATCAGCATGGATGCACACTCTTCTGAAAAGCTCCCTGACCTGCCCAGGCAGCATCTGGGGCTACTTTTACGTGCTTTGTCTCCAGCAAAGTGTGATGCTGAGATAATTGACTATTACCTGTTTCCCTTATGTGTGCTCAGAAAGGTCAGGAATGGTGTCCATCCAACCAGCTTCTCCTCAGTTTCTGGCTCTCTAACAAATGTTTGTTGAATGAATAACTGATTGGAGAATGCACTTCAAATTTAGCTGTATGGATGACTGAATCAGTTTGCTGTACATCTGAAACTAACACAACGTTGCAAATCAGTTATACTTCATTAAAATTTTAAAAAAATTTAGCTGGATGGATTTGTTGAGACATTACAGGGTATTTGAGAAGGAAGCCTAC
Organism: Ovis canadensis; assembly: GCF_042477335.2. Classification (NCBI taxonomy): domain Eukaryota; kingdom Metazoa; phylum Chordata; class Mammalia; order Artiodactyla; family Bovidae; genus Ovis; species Ovis canadensis. The sequence continues at coordinate 23,697,010 of NC_091246.1, forward strand.
CCTGGCCCAATGCCTCCATCTCTTTGAGGTGGGACCACTGAAAATGGCAACACTATCTTCAGCTGAATATAGGAGTTACCAGATTGAGACTAGCAGTCAACCCACAGAACTGTGAGAAACAGCATTGTTGTCTCAAGCCACTAAATTCTGGCATGGTTTATTATAGAGGGCAGATATTTGATACAAGAATTGTTGTTGTTTATTCTCTAAGTCATGGCAGTTCTTTGAGACTCCTATGGACTGTATGCAGCCTCCCAGGCTCCTCTCTCCATGGGATTTCCCAGGCAAGAATATGGGAGTGAGTTGCCATTTCCTTCTCCAGGGGATCTTCCCAACTCAGGGATTGGACCTGCGTCTCCTGCATTGCAGGTGGATTCTTTACCACTGAGCCACCCAGGGTTTCCCCTTGATACAAAAGTCTTTCTCCCTAATTCCTTACCGCCCATTTATGAAGCAACCTGAGCACTTCCCAGCACTTCTACAGAACGCGGAGACCAACGACCTGAAGGAGAAATCAGCAGTGGCCTTGGAACAGTTTCTGCAGAATGATTCCAGGGTACAGGCTCAGTCTTCCTCTGGAGGCAGGTAGAAAGACCAGCTTTTCTGGCCTTAGTCTCCTCTCTGCCCACGAGCAGCCTGAGTTGGCACAGTGGATTTTCCAAGTGAACTTTGAGGAATACTGGAGTTTCCAGCAAGGTGTACCTTGCTGGAGCATCTCTGTAACCTGGACTGGGAGACCCTCTCTTTCTATCAGAGAGACTACTCTTGTATGGGTTTCTTATATTAGGCTTTTGTATACAATGTTAGGGTTGTCCAAGTGGCGCTGGTCGTAGAGAACCCACCTGCCAGTGTAGGAGACCTAGGAGACCCTGGTTGATTCCTGGATCAGGAAGATTCCCCTGCAAGAGGGCATGGCAACCCACTCCAGCATTCTTGCCTGGAGAGTCCCACAGAGAGAGGAGCCTGGAAAGCTACAGTCCATAGGGTTGTAAAGAGTTAGACATGACTGAAGCAACTTGGCATCCACGCACATACAATGCTATCTGAAGAAAACATTCAATTGCTTTACATGTGAGAATCACTGAACCAGATATTTTTCAGGGCCTGTGGGGAACCTAGTCTTGAGTAAGCAGGAAATCTGTGGCTCCAGAAGGAGCCTGCTTCTCATTTGGTGTCTTGCCGCAAACTTCCTGGAGAGGCTCCTGCCCAAAGCTCCCGTGGTTTCACATGCTGCTGGGCATTGTGCAGGCGTGAGATTGGTACTCAGCATGAAGAGTGGCCTGGAGGCTTTGTGCAGGGCCACCTTCATACTGACTCACTTGGACATCGTCATTTATGTGTTCCCAGGACAGGATTTCCATTTCATCCTCTGTTCCCATGGATGTCACTTTTCACAGTGTCTCTCTAACAACACCAGGCACGTATTTCAAGATTCAGCATGGACATACTCTTTTCTGAAAAGCTTCCTGACCTGCCCAGGAGGCATCTGGTGCTACTTTTCTGTGCTTTCAAAGTGCCTCCAGCAAAGTGTGATGCCAGGATAATTGGCTGTTTGTTACCTGTTTCTCTCATGTGAGCCAGTTCCCTCCATGCAGACTGGGGTTCATCCTGCTGGGAACGGAAGGTCATTTCTGAGCTGCTGCAGTGACCACATTCTGTCTGAAAGAGGAAGCCTGTGGGAAGGGGCAGCCCAGAGACCTCATTTTCAAGGAGATAAACCTGCACATCCATCAGAGGGGGAGGGCTTAGAGTGGGTGTCTGCTGCAGAAGAAAAATGTGTGTGTGTGTAGGGGATGGGGGTGTGTGTGTTTAAACAGCTATTTCAAAGGGCTCTGTATTTCTAATAACGTGGGTTAATCTGGTCTGCTTCTCACCCGGCCTCTAAGTGTGCAGGTGTCCCACAGACACACTCACTCTACAGGGGGCTGGAGAAACCTGATGAAAGATTGACAGTGGGGCCCAGACAGCCCTTCTCCAGGTGTCCAACACCAGCCGAGCTCCTTCCCACACCGCCCGCCTCCCGCAAAGGCCTCCGGCGCCCAGGTGGACAGAGGAGGAACGTTGGTGCCATGACCAGCTTCCTCTCTTCCTCGGCCTCCTTCCTCCTTGGCTGTCTCAGAAAAGGGTACTTGGGAAGGTGAGCAGCTTCAGCAGAGGTCTGAGGACCCAGGGAGACAGACGCAACCCATGTTCTGCCTGATGCCTAATAAAGAAGGCTGAATGCTGAAGAATTGATGCTTTCGAATTATGGTGCTGGAGAAGACACTTGAGAGTCTCTTGGGCAGCAAGGAGTCAATACTAAAGGAGATCAACTCTGAATATTCATTGAAGGACTGATGCTGAAACTGAAGCTCCAACACTTTGGCCACTTGCTGTGGAGAGCCAGTTCGTTGGAAAAGACCCTGATGCTGGGAAAGATTGAGAGCAGAAGGGGGTGACAGAGGAGGATGATATGGCTGGATAGCATCACCATCTCAATGGACATCAATTTAAGCAAACTCTGGGAGACAGTGAAGGACATGGAAGCCTGGCACAGCACAGTCCATGGGGTCACAAGAGTTGGACACCACTTAGAGACTAAACAACAATAAGCAATACTGCATGGAATTGAAACCACAGCCTTGTGAGATGGAGGCTAATTATCTTCAGGCTATGCACAAGAAAAGCGCACCGGAAAAATACACTAAACCTGAAGAGTTTAGTGAAGCAACGCAGATCACATGGCTGCACTATGATCACAAGGCATCCTGTGAGTCCCTGACAGAAGTACAGCCTGGGACTGGTGCCACTGGGCCTCGGAGGTGGCTGCTCATCCACCCTGAATTCCTCCAAAATTTTTACAGCTTCTTCTCCAAAATACTAGAAACTCATTTAGTGAACAGCAGCATAAAATGACACTTCTGAGAGCCATCAGCTTCCTCTTTTATTGAAAAGAGGAACTGAAATATCAAGGAGCAACTCTTAGCCTGCTTTCTGCATCTTGGGTGAAAGCAGCTGCCTCTTCTGTGAGAACAGGCAGGGGTTTGCTGGTGGCTTTCAGTGGCTCCAGCGTATGAGCCAGCCACCACTGCCCCCCATCTGCTGTCTGGGGGCCACAGCGGACCTGTGCTCTGCCCTCTCCTGCCGAATTTCTCAAAAATGAGTCACAAGTATAGCTGGGAAGCCAGTATGACAGGTGGTATTTCATAGTGAGTGTGGACAATGACTTCAGACTGGCAACCAACATGAGCGTGGATGCCCACTGCTTCAGCAGATCAGGAGGACAGAGCCATGAGGACACTAACATCCCCAGGCTGGGGGCCTCCTTGTTCTGGAGCTGCTGGCCTCACTGGAAGTCTCTCACTCTAGCAGAATTTTGTCTTCATCTGAAAAAATCAGTCCAAAGGAAAAAAAAAAACTTTTGTTGCTTTCCTTTTTATCTCTGCCTTCAAGGCATTTGCTTTTGTTAACTTGTGGCTGGCAAGTTCTCTGGCTGGGCCAGGCTCTTGAGGTGATTTGAAGGATTGCCTGTGGCTGCCTGAGCCATCCCAGGGCAGACTTGTGGCCTGAAGGTCTGTGATCAGTGCTCATGGTGTCTGAGATGAGAGACGTCTGGAGAGCTACACGGGCCCCCTGTAAGAGTGACTCGTGCTGCTGGTGTCAGAAAACAGGGATGTTCAGTATGAAAGACACATTGCCTTTTGGAGTTAGATCACTCCAAACCAACTGCTGATCCAAATGAGGCAAAGGATATTCCAAATGGGGAGATAAAGAGAGGAGGGAAAAGGGAGAGGACAGGGATAAATGCACCCTAAATCTTGGGTCCCAGGGTCCACTCTCTTGGCTCACCATAGTTCGAGCCTGTTTTTTTTTTTTTTTTTTCTGGCTCCACTTGTTAGCTTTTCTGTTTACATTGTTCACTGAAGTATTTCCAACACTTCCTAGTGCCAGGTTGTTGCTAACAAGAAATAGAATCCTTCTAAGTGTAATTTATACCATCAGGATACAGCATATTTATAAAATGTCATTCTCTTTGTCTCTTTAAAGGCACAGACCTTTAGAAGGTATCCAGTGGAGATGTGACTTCCCCTAACCCTGGATGAAAATTCCAGCAGACCTCATACTTCTTTTAGCCTCCTGATGGAAGTGTTCTGATTATTCTCAAGTTCTCCTAGTCTCAGGGTCACTCTGAGTCTGCTGGACCATGTACAACCTGTCTCTTCTGCTGACCTCTTCCTGCACTCACTACTGAGGCTCAGGGTCCCCACACTAAGGCTGGGAGGGGGGCAATGGGCGGAAATCTGCCCAGCGGGCCAGGGAAGTGACTCCATCTGGTTCTCTCAGGGGAGTTCGCCTGGCTTCTCTAGCCTCATCCCTCCCTGGGGCATCGTTCACCTGCAGTCCTTTCCGCTGCAGTTGGGTTCACTTTCTTCTGTTGGTTGCTTACCCAGGAAACTGGAGGTCAGCTCACTTTCTCCTCACTGAACTGAAGTTGCTCAGCTAATCCTTGATGCTGGGCTGCCTCCTGCATGAGGCCCACATCTGGCCAGAGGCATCCCACCCAGAACAGTGGGCCTCTGACTCTCCCACCACCAGCGCAGCCAGCTTCAGTGGTTCAACCTCCTGCTCTTACACAAGAACCAGACCCTGTGGGCACACTTTCCAAGGCCTCCTTTGCAACCCTTCTGTTGACTAGAGGCCCCCACTAGAGATGGAGGAAATGCCCTCCACCCCTATTAGGGGGCTGGAGTTTATACAACTACCTCCCCCAAATTATCCTCCTTACAAAATGATTTTTCACATAAGGCCTAGATGTGTTTGAACATGTCCCATATTGGCAAGACCAAGTTTTTACTGACTCCTTTGTATATTTTGCACCTTGTTTGAAATGCAACCATTAGGAAGTGGTGACAGCAAGATGGTGGAATAGGACATTTTCGTCCATGTCTCCTAACAGAAACACTAAGATGAACAACTATCCGCACATGAAAATGCCTTCAAGAGAGACCTGGATTCTAGGTGAGAGATTTCAGTAGCTGATAGAGCACAGAAATGAGAAAAGACACATTGAACAGGGTGGCAAGGACAGCTTCATTCTTCCTGAGTTACCTCTCCCCCAAGCATATGCAGCAGGGCCAAGAGCAATCCCCTCCACTCTGAAGCTCTCCCAGAGGGCAGAGAGAGTGAAATGGACATATGACTTCACCATAGACTCAACTGTAAATATATATGCAACTAACATCAGAGTAGCTAAATATATGAAACAAATATTAACAGACTGAAGGAAGAAATGATAGTAATACAATTCTAGTAGGGGACTTCAATATTCTACTTTCAACAATGGGTAGATTTTTCAGACAGAAAGTCAATAAGGAAATGGTAGTCAGGAACACCTATTAAGGAAACTGACCTAACAATACAAATAGAACGTTCTATCCAACAGCATCAGAAGACACATTCTTCTAAAGCACACATAGAAGATTCTCCAGGATTGATCATATTTACATCACAAAATTAGTCTTAGCAAATTTTAAAAGACCAAAATCATATCAACTGTCTTTTCCTATCACAATGGTATGAAACTAGAAATCAATAACAGGAGAAAAGTTAGTAAATTCACAAGAAAATTAAACAACATATAATTGAACAGTCAATGGGTCAAAGAAGAAGTGAAAAGGGAAATAAAAATATATCTTGAGACAAATGAAAATAGAAACATAACATGCCAAAACTTATGGGATACAGCAAGAGCAATCCTAAGAGGGAAGATTATAGTGATAAAAGCATGCAGTAAGAAAAAGAAAGAGCTCAAATAAACAGCTTGACTAAACCTCAGTTTGAATAAACTTGATTCAAAGGTAAGATTTCACCTCATTCCCCTAGAAGGCCCACATTGGTGGGCTGAACAATCTGCAGCCTTCTCATGTGTTTGATCTCCTCTTCCCCTCCTGAGGTTTAATGTCCCTACAGTATGACTTAATGGAGAGACTATGGAAAGGAACCTGCCCAGTGGACCCAGAAAGTGCCTCCATTTGGTTCTATCAGGGGTGTTCTCCTGCCCTCTCTAGGCTCACCCCTCCCTGGGACAAATTAATGTGTGATATAACACATTAAAAGAATGAAGGACTAAAATAATATGATCATCTCAATAGATGCAGAAAAAGCATTTTGCAAAATCTAATATCTTTTCCTAATAAAAAGTCTCAACAAGATACATATAGAAGAATGTACTTCAATATAATAAAAGCCATCTATGGTAAGATATGCAGATAACACCACCGTCATGGCAGAAAGTGAAGAGGAACTAAAAAGCCTCTTGATGAAAGTGAAAGAGGAGAGTGAAAAAGTTGGCTTAAAGCTCAACATTCAGAAAACGAAGATCATGACATCTGGTCCCATCACTTCATGGGAAATAGATGGGGAAACAGTGGAAACAGTGTCAGACTTTATTTTTTCTGGGCTCCAAAATCACTGCAGATGGTGACTGCAGCCATGAAATTAAAAGACGCTTACTCCTTGGAAGGAAAGTTATGATCAACCTAGATAGCATATTCAAAAGCAGAGACATTACTTTGCCAACAAAGGTCTGTCTAGTCAAGGCTATGGTTTTTCCAATGGTCATGTATGGATGTCAGAGTTGGATTGTGAAGAAAGCTGAGTGCCAAATAACTGATGCTTTTGAGCTGCGGTGCTGGAGAAGACTCTTGAGAGTCCCTTGTACTACAAGGAGATCCAACCAGTCCATCCTAAAGGAGATCAGTCCTGGGTGTTCATTGGAAGGACTGATGCTGAGGCTGAAACTCCAAAATTTTGGCCACCTCATGCGAAGAGTTGACTCACTGGAAAAGACCCTGATGCTGAGAGAGATTGAGGGCAGGAGGAGAAGGGGACGACAGAGGATGAGATGGCTGGATGGCATCACTGACTTGATGGACATGAGTTTGGGTACTCTCTGGGAGTTGGTGATGGACAGGGAGGCTTGGTGTGCTGCGATTCATGGGGTCGCAAAGAGTCAGACACGACTGAGCGACTGAAATGAACTGAACTGATGGTAAGCTAATGTACTCCGTGGTGAAAAGCTGAAATCTCTTCTTCTAAGATCAGAAATAAAACAAGAATCCCCACTCTGACCACTTATATTCAACATTGTAATAGAGTCCTAACCAGAGTAATTAGGCAAGAAAAAAGAAATAAAAGGTTTTCAAATGGGAAAGAAGGAAGTAAAATTGTCTCTGAAGATGATATGATCTTATTTAATAGAAAACCCTGAAGATTGCACTGTAAAACTGTTAGAACGAATCAACAAATTCAGTAAAGCTACAGAATACAAAATAAAAAATTAACTTAAAATGGATTAAAAATAAATATAAGACATGAAACCACAAAACTGCCAGAAGTAAACACAGGGGAAAATCTTCCAGACGTTGGTCTTGGTCGTGATAATTTGGATATGACACCAAAAACACAGATAACAAAAACAGAAGTAAGGAAGTGGGAATATATCAAAGTATAGCTTCTGCATATTAAAGGAAACAATAAACAAAAAGAAAAGGCAACCTACAGGACAGGAGAAAATATCTCCAAATTCTATTCCTGTTAAGGAGTTAATATCCAAACTGTATAAAGATTCCTGCAGCTCAAAAGTAATATAACAAATAATCCAATTTTAAATGGACCAAGGACCTAAATAGACACTTTTCCAAAGAAGACATAAAAAAGTACGCAGAAAAGGTGTTCAATATAACTGATCATCAAGAATATATAAATCCAAACCATCAGAGATATCACTTTGCCAACAAAGGTCTGTATAGTCAAAGTTATGATTTTTCCGATAGTCATGTTCAAATGTTCAGTTCAGTTCAGTAGTGTCCGACTCTTTGAAACCCCATGAATCGCAGCACGTGGTGGACCACAAAGGATGCTGAGCACTGAAGAATTTATTATTTTGAATTGTGGTGCTAGAAAAGACTCTTGAGAGTCCCTTGGACAGCAAGGAGATCAAACCAGTCAACCCTAAAGGAATTCAACCCTGACTATTCATTGGAAGGATTAATACTGAATACAAAGAGCTGACTCTTTGGAAAAGTTCCTGATGCGGGGAAATATTGAGGGCAAGAGGAGAAGGGGACAACAGAGGATGAGATCGTTGGATGGCATCACCAACTCAATGGACACAAGTTTGAGGAAACTCCTAGAGATAATAAAGGACAGGGAAGCTTGGCATGCTGCAGTTCACAAAGTTGCAAAGAGTTGGATGCGACTTAGTAGTTGAACAATAACAGCAACAATGCATCATACCTGTTAGGATGACTAATAAAACATAAATATATTTCATTTATATAAAATATAACAAGTGTTGGTAAAGATGTGGAGAAAGAGGAACCCTTATACACTTACATTCTCATTTGGTGAGAATGAAAATGGTTCAGTCATTATGGAAGTTTCTCAAGAAATTAAATACAGAACTACCATATCATCCAGAAATCTCACTTCTGAGTATATATCTGAAGGAATATAGATTATATCTTGAAGAGATATCTGAATTTCCATGCTCATTACAGCAGTACTCACACTAGCTAAGACATGAAAATAACATAAATGTCTATCAATTGATTAATGGATAAAGAAAGTGTGATGCATATGTGTATATATGTAAAATATGGAATATTATCCCTCCATATAAAGGAAGGAAATTATTCCACTTGGGACAACATGGATGGACCTGGATTTCATTAAGTAAATGAAATAAACCAGATCCTTAAAGACAAATACTGTGTAATGCCATTTATATGTAGAATTTAAAATAGTAAAACTCAACTCATAAAAGCAGGGATTAGAAGAGTGATTGATTGCCAGAGTCTAGAGAGAGGCAAAAATGCAAGAGGTGAAGATCAAACAGTATGAAGTTTCAGTCATACAAGATAAATAAGTTCTGGAGATCTACTACACAGCATAATGCTTGTAGCTAATTCTACCACATTATATACTTGAAATTATCTAAGAAGGTAGATCTTAAGTGTAACCACTTACACACACAAATAATAAAGGAGACAAGAGGAAACTTGAAGAAGTGATTGATTTTTTATGGCCTTGATGATGGTGATAGGTTCACGTGTGTATAGTTATTTCCAACTCCTTGAGTTGTATACATTAAATGCTGCTGCTCCCAAGTTGCGTCAGTCATGTCCAACTCTGTGCGACCCCATAGACGGCAGCCCACCAGGCTCCCCCATCCCTGGGATTCTCCAGGCAAGAACACTGGAGTGGGTTGCCATTTCCTTCTCCAATGCATGAAAGTGAAAAGTGAAAGTTAATCACTCGGTCATGTCCGACTCTTAGCGACCCCATGGACTGCAGCCTACCAGGCTCCTCTGTCCATGGGATTTTCCAGGCAAGAGTACTGGAGTGGGTTGCCAGTGCCTTCTCCGATATATTAAATATGCACAGCTTTTTACATGTCAATCATACCTCAAAAAAGCTGTTCAAAAGAAAAAGAAATGTAGCCATTAACATCCTTTCTTTTTGGATTGCAACTTTTTGTTAGCATCTGTTATTTTCCTCTCTTCATGTCTGGAAAGGAATTATTTCAAATGAAAATATTGAATATACAAAGCAAAGGGGACTAATGCTGCAGCTCCAACACTCTGACCACCTGATGCAAAGAGCTGACTTATTGGAAAATACCCTGATGCTGGGAAAGACAGAAGACAGGAGGAGAGGGGGATGACAGAGAATGAGATGGTTGGAGGCCTCACTGAGGAGTTTGAGCAAACTCTGGGAGACAGTGAAGGACTGGGAAGCCTGGCATGCTGCAGTCCATGGGGGTGCAAAGAGTAGGACACGACTTAGTGACTGAATAGCAACAAACCTCCAGAAACATGATCAGAGAGGTTTTCCCACTCCAAGTTCAACTTTGAACCAAGAGCATCCCCAGGACCCTGATTGTGGTCAGAGCAGCCTCATTTCCTATGTGCCTTTATTGTTCTATTTAAATAATCTCTGATCGAGGACATTTTCTGGTGACCTTAGAACCACATTCTCATAAAGAAGGGGTCAGCTTTTAGATTTAGATGAAAAACATAGAATTCTAAATACATTAGGGCAGCAAAGGAGACACAGACCTAAAGAACAGACTTTTGGACTCAGTGGGAGAGGCGAGGGTGGGATGATTCGAGAGAATAGTTTGAAATATGTACATTAACATACGCAAAATAGATGACTAGTGCAAGTTCAATGCATGAAGCACCCAAAGCCGGTGCTCTGGACAATCTAGGGGGATAGGGTGGGGAGGGGGTTCAGAATCTCTGTGGCTGATTCATGTTAATGTATGGCAAAAGCCATCACAATATTGTAAAGTAATTATCCTCCAATTAAAATAAATAAATTTAATTTTAAAAATGAAAGAAAACACATTAAAAAGGAATCAGCAAATTGTGGTCCAAAACCCTCTTCCTGCAAGGTTGGGGGAAGTCTGAACACACCTCCGTGGTTTGCTCCCTGCAAATGCGGTTTTAATCCAGAGCAGTGTATTCTGCACATTCACGTCTCAGTGCTGGTCCTAATAATAGACTCTTCCCTCCCCCACGCCCGTGTTGGCAGCGGCATGCGGCAGGTCTCAGAATGCTTCATCATGATGCAATTTGCTTGTCAGGCCTCCATCCCAAGCCGCAGCTGCAGCTGATTATGGCTCAGTTCAGGGCTGTGTTTTATGATCCATCTCCTCCCTTTCAAAATCCATCAGCACACACTCATGGAAGTAATATTAGAGACTCCTAGCAAGGCTGGAGCTTGGGAAATGCACTTTCCTCTCCTTTTCAGGACAATGGTGTCCAGGAAGTCCATGAAGAGGGGCCAGTGTGCAGGCAGAAGGCTGGAGAGGCCCCCAGTGTGTGTGTCTGAAAGCTGATGCTGACAAACAACGTTCTGTTAGACTTTCAGTGCTTTTCTTCTGTAAATTTATCTTCCTCCTTCTCTGCTTGTCACCATGTTCAGTCCTCAAATCTCAGTAGCATTGCGGGTCCAGTGCTTTCCTGCAACCATTTTTCTTTCTGCTTGGGGGTTCCATTCAGAGCTAAGTCGCTTCATCATGTCTGACTCTATCCAACCCAGTGAACTGTAGCCCGCTAAGGTTCCTCTGTCCACAGGATTCTCTAGGCAAGAATACTAGAGTAGCTTGCCATGCCCTCCTCCAGGGGATCTTCGCGACCCAGGGGTCAAACACACATCTCTTACTGCATTGGCAGGTGGGTTCTTTACCACTAGTGCCATCTGGGAAGCCCCTGCTTCAGGATGAGTGTGAGTGTGAAAGTTGCTCCATCATGTCCAACTCTTTGCCACCCCATGGACTGTAGCCCACCAGACTCCTCGGCCTATGAAATTCTCCAGGTAAGAATACCAGAGTGGTGCTGGTTGGTAAATAAAATGCCCTTCAAAGTCACAGACTCACTGCCTCCTTACCATCCATCTCAGTCTCTTCTAACTGGTGTCATCCTCAGCCGTTCATACCTCCCTGCCCCGAATTATTCTCGTCTGTCATCCCTGGCGTGTCATCCATGCCTACTGTCCCTCAGCATGTCTGAACTACAGTGGGCCTGTGTTCAGCCTCTCTGGTCGCTTCTTGGACAAGCCGTCACCTTGACTGCTCCACTCGGTATTTCCCTAAGATAGCGAGTTCTTGAACTATCTCTTGACATCTATAATAATTTTTCAAGAGCTTTTAGTTCCCAATTAAAACAAAGAGAGTCACTTTCTCAAGGACTTTCTGGGAAAGATGTTATCAGCTGGAGAATCTTCTCTTCTCTTGGGTGGCTGAGAAAGCATTTCCCAATGAAGGCTCTATCTCAAACACTAGGGGCTCACTCATGTACATGGATGGTGTGTGCTGGGTGTGCACACGAGGTTGGAAGGAGAGCCAGGCTGATCAGAAATAAATTAAAGGAGCATAGAGGGAGGAGGATTAAGAAGAAACGAGAGTACCAGATGGCAGAGACAAAAAGGGGAGAATAATTTGACGTTCTCCAGCTGATGGGGGCTTGAACTTGAGAAGGCTCTAGTTGACTAGAATTAAAGATCCTACCTTTTCCTAAACTGTTTATTAGAATTGACTATTAATACATGCAAGGAGATCCAACCAGTCTGTCCTAAAGGAGATCAGTCCTGGGTGTTCATTGGGAGGACTGCCGCTGAAGCTGAAACTCCAATACTTTGGCCACTTCATGCAAAGAGTTGACTCATTGGAAAAGACCCTGATGCTGGAAGAGATTGGGGGCAGGAGGAGAAGGGGACGACAGAGGATGAGATGGCTGGATGGCATCACAGACTCAGTGGACATGAGTTTGGGTAAACTCTGGGAGTTGGTGATGGGCAGGGAGGCCTGGCATGCTGAGATTCTTGGGGTCACAAAGAGTCGGACACAACTGAGAGACTGAACTGAACTGATTAATACATAATTTATGGACCCAGCACAAAATGAGCGAGTGGGCCTCTTATTCCAAATTAATAAGAATTTCAATATGGTGACAGCAGAGCATTAAGCCAGGTGTGACCCTTCTGTGTGCAAGGCCTGTGTGTCTGCTGGGTGGCTCACCCATGTGGCTGCCCTGCTGCTTGTCTGCTCTCAGTGCTGATTTTTCTCCTATAAGGAAGTTATTGGCTTTGTTGACTTTATTTCAGTCCCAGGAAATGACTTTCACTATTGCAGCTTAAGCAGGAACGGTGTCCACCTGCCCTCTAAGGACCAGAGGCCTGTGGGAGAGAATGGAGAGGTGCCTCCCACCTCCACCTCATCAACATCTGCCTTGCAGTCTGTCTTGAGGCTGTTCTGTTTAACCTGGCTCCTGGCCCGAAGAGCTCAATTTCCTGTACTTAGACCTGGAAGGAATCCTAATGAGTCTTCACGCAGGAGACTTCCGGCAGACCCTTAAACCAAACTTCCGCCCATCACCCCCTACCCCACTCTGTCTGTGAATGGTATTGTGAGGAAATTGCCAGCACCTGGTTGTCGTTAGCTCTCTCCTTGCAGGAACTCCTGTGGGCTGCCTGCTAGGCTGTGGTTGCATTCTGAGCAGGCTCCCAGGCCAGGTGTTGCCCTCCTTGACTGAGGCACAGGCTGCTCTTGCTCTTCCTTTCTTCATGCTATTTCAGTGCTGTCGAGGCAGGAAAGGAAGCACACACCCCAAAGAAAAGGTTGAATTGGCCATTTTCACTTGTGATTGGCAGAGTGACAGCTCTGCAGGATGGGGGCAAGTAGGTACAGTCATGGGGTCGCAAAGAATCGGACATGACTGAGCAATGAACAGTTTCACTTTTTCGTTCATGCCTGAATGTGCAGAGTAGAACAGTGGTGTTCTGGAAAACAGCTTCCAAGGTCGTTTCTTTTACCTCAAATTTTACCTGGGAGAAAAAAATCCTTGAGAGTAGCTAGCACATTTCATTGAAGTAATGGAAGAAGGGACCACTTAGTATGTAAGAGCAGAATCATATTTGAAAACTAAAGTAATTTAACACAGAATGGATAGATAGACGAATTAAATAGAAAAAATTTCAGGAACATATCCAAATATATATATATATATGTACGTGTGTGTGTGTGTGTGAATTTAGTATAGGAGAAAGAAAGCATTTAAAAAATTATTTTTGTTCAAGAAGGGGAACTTGAAAATTTACTAACCATTTGGAGAAAATGTTGAAGACCTTATACCATGCAGATAAATAAACTGCATGTTGATGAAAGACTTAATTATTTTTAGTACTCATAAAAGTAATGAAAGAACAGATAGGTGAGCCTACAAATACATCTCAGATGAAGGGACCCTCTAAACAGGATGTCTAAGGCTGCTGCTGCTGCTAAGTCGCTTCAGTCATGTCCAACTCTGTACAACCCCATGGACAGCAGCCCACAAGGCTCCCCCGTCCTTAGGATTCTCCAGGCAAGAATATTGGAGTGGGCTGCCATTTCCTTCTCCAGGGGATCTTCCTGACCCAGGGGTCAAACCTGGGTCTCCTGCCGTGTAGGCTGATTTTTTACCTTCTGAGTCACCAGGAAAGCCCCAAAATAGCACATGTTGTCCTCTTATAACCACATGCAATTTCCTCCCCCTCTCATCCCTAACTCCTGGCACCACCGATCTGTCCTCTATATAATTCTGTCCTTCAAGAATGTTATACGAGTGGAATTACAGAACCTGTCACTTTCCATATTTCTGCTCTCTCCAGTGTTTTTCCTTCTTTCCTCATGCCCCAGGATTCCTTCTTGATTATTATTTTTCTATCTAAAGAACCGATTTGGGGTCATTCTTTAAAAGGTAACCTTTTCCACACAGACATGAGAGACTGTGGAAGGCCTGCATGCAGCCACCTGTATGCCAGGGATTGACTTTTTCACTCACTGTAATTTCCTTATGATCCATCCAAGTTGTTTGAATTTTTATTACTGAGTTATGCTTTTATCTATTTTTTGTTTCTTATTATTGCCAAGTGATGCTCTATTGTAAAAAGATATCAGTTTATTCATCCATTAAAGGATATTTTGGTTCTTCCTGTATTTTGGTTCTTTATTACAAATAAAGCTGCTATGAAAATCTGTGTATAGGTTTTTTGTGAGTACATGTCTTCATTTTATTAAACAAATGTCTAAGAAGGCAGCTGCTCGATCATCTGATAAATGCAGGTTTACTTTTATAAGAAAATGCCAATCTGTTTTCTGGGAGGTGCTGAGGAGGGTAGGCTGTCTCATTTTTCATTCCCACCAGATACTTCTAAGTAACTCACCCTCTATGCATCCTAAGCATTTGAAATTGTCACATTTTATTTTCACCATTGTGATAGGTGTGTGGTATTTATGTCCCACTGTGGCTTTGTTTTGCATTTCCTTGATGGCTAATGATATTGCTTATCTCATGGGCTTATTTGCCATCTGTGTATTTTATTCAGTAAAGTATTTTTTCAGCTCTCTTGCCCATTTCTGAATTGTACGGCTTGTTCTTTTCTCTGTGGAGTCCTGAGAGTTCTATATATTTCCTAGATTTAATCCTTTGATGGCTTTGGGTCTTCTCCCAGTCTGTGTAAGTTAACGCTTAGGTTCACTTTTTGCTCTGAACCAATTGCTTCAGACCATTGGTTGGACAGTCTATCTTTGCTCAACTGAATCCCTTCTGCGCATTTGTCAACAATCATTTGGGCTTTTGCATCAATCTGGGTCCAAACAAGAGATAGAAACCAAGCAGTAGGTTAAATGGGAGAAGTTTAACATAAGAATTATTAACTATGATAAAATAATAACTATAGGACATACAGAAATCTATACAGTATAGGGTTTCTCCTAAGGCTGAAGGAGAAATCACAAAGGACAAAATTGGGAGAGTTCAGACTTCCTTGAGGAAGACGTGGTTTGGCCACCAAACTGCAGAGAAGCTTGTTGGTTTAGCCAGACTGGAGTTGCTGGTTAACTCAGGATGCCCCCACCTGGACTGTGATGGAGGGGGATCAGGCAGTAGGCACTGAGTAGGGTGGGCATGCATGGGGTGTGCAGTTGGGGGAAGAGGACTTTAGGGAAGGCAGACTGCACATGCAGGGTTTCCCTTGTGGCTCAGACGGTCAAGAATCTCCCTGCGATGAGGGAGACCCAGGTTCGATCCCTGGATCAGGAAGATCCCCTGAAGGAAATGGTAACCCACTCCAGTATTCTTGCCTGGAGAATTCCATGGATGGAGAAGCCTGATGGGCTACAGTCCATGGGGTTGCAAAGAGTCGGATACAACTGAACTACTAACACAGACTGCACATACAGAGGGAGCAATCACCTTTGTGTGGATCTTCCAGACAGGGGCTGTATGGGGCGTGTCCAGGTCCTGGCACACAGGAGGCTGCATGCAGTCTGCCCACAGGCTCTCATGTCTGTGTAGAGAAGGCATCCTTTTAAAGAACGACCCCAAATCAGTTCTTTAGACAGAAAAACAATAACTGAGAAAGAATCCTGAAGCACAAAGAAGGAAGAAAAAACTCTGGAGAGAACAGAAATATGGGTAAATATAACAGATTAAACTTCTCACCAGTTTATTAAGTCATATTTGAAAATTAGAGCAAAAATGATAAGTACTAACCCAAACTCTCATGCCAAGCCATGCCCACCACTTCTTGGGCCCCCACAGGGCTCCTGCTCCATCTGAAAGAAGAAGGGCTCTGAAGCCTTCTTGTATTCCCATGCGTGTGGTAGGACGTTGCATCTTTAGCACTTTAAGAGGGGTAAGGTGACTGAGGGCCTCTCTGGAGGGGGTCACCTTGGGGAGAGGCCCTGATTGTAGGAACAGCAGGGAGACCATCTAAGTGGAGGCTGCTAAGGCCAAGGTGGCCTCCAGGGAGCAAGGACCACTGGGGGTTAGACCTCAGATCCTGGCTGGTGCAGAGGGAGATGAGAGGACATAATTTCAGTCTCTAAGCATGGCCCCCCACCAATTTGGCAACTAGGACGGGGAGATCAGAGCAGCACAGAGTGGTGGGGGCTGCAGGGCCAGGATACCTAAGGAATCCTTCCCCACCTCTTCCACTGAGCTGCTGGGAGTAGAGGCGGGGAGAGGGATCATCAGATTCAGGGTGCTGGGCCCCCAGTGCTCTTCACAGCATGGGGCCCAGCTCTTAGGGGCACTTCTCTGTGTACATGAGTGGAGATTCTCCAGGAAGATCCCACTCTTTGGAAACAGGGACTGTGGATTGAACATTAAAGCCTTCCCATGTGGCGCAGTGGTAAAGAATTCACCTGCCATTGAAAGAGACATAAGTGATATGGGTTTGATCCCTGGTTAGGAAAGATCCCCTGAAGAAGGAAATGGCATCCCCCTCAAGTATTCTTGCCTGGGAAATTACATGGACAGAGGAGTCTGGTGGGCTACAGTCCATGGGGTCACAAAAGAGTCAGACATAACGGAGAGACAGCATGCACACATGCTGAACATTAAAATTATATTATACAGACCATTAAAATCATACAGTTGCAAAAAAGAAAACAACAAAAATAAACTAGGCACTTTTCAAGGACACATGGAAGTCTCTGGGTGGAAAGGTGAGCTGAAGCAGGCTATCACTCTCACCTGCTGACCTACTAAAAGACGGGCGGCATCTCCAGTGAAAATTCCAGCGGGGGCTCCAATAAATCCCTTGCACTCTTTCTCCGTGTTGTGTTAGACAAACAGTAAGAGCAGGAAGACTCATACAAGCACTGGCTAGGTTATATGCTGTGGCTATTTTTGGTTGTTTTTCAGAAAAGTGTATGTTGGCAAAATAAGGATTGGGAGCTGAAATCTCAGAAGGAAATAACTGGTTCCCCCACTGCCAAGGGCTGGCAGAGAAGGGCGTGGACCTTAGTGTGTGGGGCCTGAGGGTGGGGCTGGGGGGAGTGGCTGAGAGGCCCAGGGGGTCGTCTGGAACAACGAACTTGGAATATCCAAGGCACTTCAGAGCGCAGAGCCTGATCTGAAAACTCCGCTTATTTCTCTTTCTGAGGAAGGACCTTCTGAAAGGAACAGGAGGCCCGGAAAGAAAAACAAACAAATGTTTCAGGGGCATAATTGTAAAAATGCACTTCCTCTTCATTTGCCCAGGAAACACTTCCCTCTGGTTGCAGGCTTCGTGGAGATCTGAGACAAGGGCACAGTCAGCCCGAGGCTGCGATGCGCAGACGCAGAGAAAGCGTAGTGGGACAAGTGAGCTTCCGGGATCTCAGACCAGCCTCTAGGGCTGTGACCAGGATGTCCAGGTAGCTGGGGGAGCGCAGGAAACAGGACCTGAATGTTCTGGGAGCAAGGAGGAGGCCGTGGGTGACTCGAGTCTTTGGCAGTGCCAGAAAGGGGGATTCTCAATGTCCATGGACTGCTGGGGTGCCACCTGTGGGCGGTGCCGACGCTGGGTGGCATAACCAAGCCTGGGTGTATGCACATGGTGTCCGCAGACAGGCTCTGAGGTGACGGGACAGCAGCAGCACACGTGGAGTCCTTCCCAAGTGCTCCTGCCCAGCTAGTGGGTGCCTGCCTTTCCTTTGGCAGAAGCTGGACGAGCATCTGAGAGAGGAGTATGTACGGGGCCTCGAGGCTGTGGGAGAAGCGATGGGTTGGTGGTCCTGGAATAGAAGAGAGAAGTCAGAGTTGTGCTGATTTCCTCTTCACAGGACTGTGGGTGCGGGCTTGGAGCTGTAAGAGGCACTGGCGGTATGAGGAGGATGGGTGCCTAGCAGCTCATGTGGGTCCTGCCTCTGGCAGAGGAGGGCCAGGAGGGGCAGCTGTGGCCCCATCCTGAGCAATGGGAGTCCCATGCAAGTGATGCTTGCCAGGGAGGGTGAAGGCAGAAAAGCAAGGCTCCCCAGCCACATCCTGTCCAGGTATAGTAGAGAGGGTCTGGGGTGCAGAGAAAGCAGTGGCTCCGGGAGAGGATGGAGGTGGGGAGGCAGGCTGTGGAAAGGGATGAGCAAGTGCAGGCTTCCAGGAAAAGGGAAGTGCAGCTGTGCTTGGTAAGGGGGCTTGAGTGGCCGGACCACAAATGGAATTGAGGTCCACAATGAATGGGTTGTAGGTAGAGGGCCAAAGGAAGAGGCAGCATGGTTTTAGAGAAACAGGAAGGGAGCTGGGAGAGGAGAGGAGTCACAGCTCAGTAGAAAGGCATCAGGAGCAAATGAAACGGAGCAGGACCATATGGTCCTTGCCACCCCCCACCCACCATGTCTTCTGCCTGCTTTTTGCCTGTGGAAAACTTTAATCAAAGAATCAGTTTAATCAGAAAAGTGAGAAATGCTAAAACAAAGGAAAACAGTCAAAGGAGGCTAAATAATAATAACATAGTCATTAAGCATAGTCAAGGACTATTAGTTCCTTCTCAAGGGTTGTAGATAATATTCTGAGCCATATCCTGTGAGCTGTCTTATAGATACTAAAATCCCAGGTAGAGAAGTTAAGTACATGATGAACAGACTGTACCCAGGACTTGAGCTGCCATAATTCTGAGAATTGATGCACAGAAATGGGAACAAGTGCACCCCAGAACTGAAGATTAACTGTACCTAAAAGAACCAAGATGATGCTGGTCAGACCACTGATGACCAACGGAAGACGACTGTTAGAGATGACTGCGCTGTTTCTACATGTAACCACCCCCACCCCCGACCCCCCGCCAACCCTGATTCTGTCTATGAAAGCTCTCACTCCCTGTTTGTCAGGCCAGGTGGAGAATTGGCTTTTGGGCAGATGTCCGCCACCCTCGCCACCAGTTGCCAGCATCTGAAATAAAGCAAACTTTCCTTTCCACCAACCTGGCTTGTATACTGGCTTTTGAGTGGTGATCAGCCAGATCCCGCATGCATATCTTTTGGTAGCACAAAGGCACATTCTCCAGAGGCAGGGGGGACATGAAGAGCATCATTCTGAATATCTTATTGAGAGGGAGGTGGGTCAGGTATTGTGTCCAGCTGTACAGGTTGCGAGGTGCACAAGGTGCTTCATCATGGCAAAAACCCATCATTCTGGCAGCACATGATCTGGGTTTAAAACATTTAATGATACAGAGAACTCTTCCTAATCTGTATACGGTCATGAACTGGCCAGGAAGGTAGAATGTCTGCTGAGCGGAAGAAAAGGGGCAGATGGAGATTTGAAGGAAGAGGTAAAACATGGAACTAACAGAAAAGAGACGGAGAGAGGAAAAACCTGCAGCAAAGAAATGAACATTTTCTTATCTTTCTCTTTGCCCAGGTGGTTTCAGGGACTACCCATGACTGTTATCATTCTAGAATATCACCCCAGAGGCTGTGTTCAAGGACTGCTTCTCCAGGGTCAGAAAGTAACAAACAAGAAACCTTGGGTCTAGACCTCTGCAGTCATAAAGGTGCCATTTTAATCAAACCTTACAGGCCTGCCTAATTTTTCATGAAGTATTTAATTCCCTCAGTATTTTGAAATAGTAAGCAAAATAATTTCCTTTTGTCCACATCAGATTTTTTAAAGTACTGATAAAACACAGATCCTGGCAACTTCTATTTAATCCCAGTCCAGAAGGACTCACTGCCAGCCCTCAGTCACCAGCATATGCAGGAATGCAGAGCTGTTTAACAGCATGTTCACCAGGTAGACCACCTTCCCCTCACAAAATGATATGCAGAGACTCCCTCAGGCTCTGCAGAGATGGGAGCTTACAGGAACAAATTTTGAGCTGATATGGGTGAAAGAACAGCCAACACTCACACTGCTGGCTTCCACTGAAATCCATGGCTGGTCAGGGAATTATGTCCTCATAGGGGGGCACCCCACTCCAGTATTCTTGCCTGGAAAATCCCATGGGCGGGGGAGCCTGGTAGGCTGCAGTCCATGGGGTTGCGAAGAGTCAGACATGACTGAGCAACTTCACTTTCACATTTCACTTTCATGAATTGGAGAAGGAAACGGCAACCCACTCCAGTATTCTTGCCTGGAGAATCCTAGGGACAGGGGAGCCTGGTGGGCTGCCATCTATGGGGTCGCACAGAGTCGGACATGACAGAAGTGACTTAGCAGCAGGTGCCTGTGTACCAGCTCAAATCCAGGCTTCTTAGAATAGTGATAATAGATCACTCCTGGAGCCCATTCAATTGAGGTAATGCTTTTTGAGTCTGACATTAAGGTAAATAAATATTAACAATTATCACTACTTATTTTTCTTTGGCATTCTCTATTGTGTTTTGTAATTATTATTAAAAAGAAAAAAAAAGCTTTACAAAACCTGAATCACTGCTGGGACATGATATTGGGGTCTACTGACCTGAAATCTAGCTCCAGTCCTGGTTCCCAGGCAGATGCTTAATCTCTTTGCACCTATGAGAGGGTCTCATAGCACCTGGTCTCCACCATTCAAGAGGTTGACAGGAGGATGAAGCCAGACAGTAAATACAAAAGCCCTTGTACTCCATTAGGTCACACACGTGCATAGAGTAGGGGTACAAAACCCAACTGGAGTGTAGAATCGGAATTATCCCAGGAAGATTAGCTTACCTTCCTCTAGTACAAATAAAAGTATCAGGGAATGAGAAACAAGGGGCTTCCCAGATGGCTCAGTGGTAAAGAACCTGCCTGCCAATGCAGGAGACATGAGTTCGATCCTTGGGTGAGGAAGATTCCCTAGAGAAGGAAATGACAACCCACTCCAGTATTCTTGTCTGGAAAATCACATGGACAGAGGAGCCTGGGGAGCTACAGTCCATGGGGTCCCAAAAGAGTTGGACACGACTGAGCGACTAAATAGCAACATCAGTAAATGAGACATGAGCGCACACAGTCACAGTGAAAACTAGGACAGGAGCACTGCGAGCGCTGGGCAATCCTGGACCTGCATGGGCCCCTCTAGGGACATGCAGGATCTCCTCCAAGCAGAAGTCCTTCCTCTATGACTCTGCAGACAGAAACTTGTTATAACCTCTCTCTATTGCACTCAGAACATTGTGTTGAACTCACCATGGGATTGGCTGCTAGGAGCCACAATTGTGCTCCTCTGTTAATCACTGATGTCCTGGGTCATGTCCCCTCCATCACTAATGGATAACCACAGAAGAAGGACTCATGGGTCCTGGGTCACCTCTTTGCCTGAGTCTCTTCCCCTGAGTCAGGAAATAAGCAACATTAAGCATTTATTCCCCCGGTGGAAATAAATGGCACAATACGAGGAATTTTAACACAGCGATTCAGGCTTGATACCCCAATTCTGCACTAACCAGTTGTAGAGGGCACCCTGGGAGCTCACACTCTGGCCTGGCCTCCAGAGCAGGCAAACACTGTTCCCATGCCTTTGTTCTCCTCTCCACAAGCTAGCCTCATTTCCATTTTTACTCCCTCCATTCTTCTCCCTTGGCTTCTGACTGGCCTGGCCAGGCAAATGCCTCCTCCAGGCTCTTTTCTTCCACTGTCCTGTAGAGGACACACCACCTGCCTTCTTGCTACAAGTCTTCTCTACCTGCCCCTCCCTCTGAAACCTCTTCTGAGAAATCTGCAGCATCACCACTGTGCTCATTCATTTCCTGGGCAGCCATGTAGTATGGCATCCAACTTGAGGGCCCTGGGGCTGGTGCAAGGACCCTGGGCTGGGAGGTCAAAGCTGGGCTGTGAATCTTAAACCACTTGGCAGCTATATACCTTGATGATGTTCTAAAACTCTCATCTGTTGAGAGTTACTTACAATTTTGAGAAGATGTTTTTATCTTCATGTCACTGAAGCTCAGAAAGGGAGTATGCAGGCTCACAGACCCTGGGAATGGCATCACCAAGTTCACACCTAGACCTTCAGGTCAGAACCAAGTCACCTCCGGACACACTGGGTAACTTCTGTCTTGGCTCTTCCTGTATGAAGTGGGGAGCCTGCCACTACTTAGAATTGTCATGAAGAGCAAGTGTACATCTATGCCCACTGGATCACGGCATAGTTGGGAAATGCATGTTCTGTCTTGTACAGAATAAAACATCTCCCTGGCGCCCAAAACCTGACCTGATATCTGAAATAGGTGTCAACCAATATATTTTTTTGGCTGATAATATAAACAGAGACCTAGCACAGTACCTCGCAGAAGCTGGACATTCCAGAAACTATAGTCAGAGTCATAGGAGGAGGCATTTATACACATGCTCAATCAATACACACGCCATCTCTCTGTGAGTGATAGATGTCACCGGCCATTCCTGTAAACAATGAGCTATGCCTGTTTTCAAGCCCTCAGCCATGTAGTTAAGACGCATGTCAAAGGAATCACTTCAATGAGCCCAGACTCTTGCATCTTCCCATATAGAAATGCACTAAAACCATTAACATGAGATCTTTATTTTTGTGTGATTTTTTTGTGATAGCAGCAACCTTTTGATGTTTGACTACATCTTTCTTTCTTTCAGCAAAAACCCCTATATATCCTGGCTCCTTATTTTCCTCTTTGGTACAGTCCCTTGGAACTACTGAGAGGCTGCTTACCCAGGGTATCGTCCTCAGTAATGCCCTCAAATGAAACAAAAGTATCAACTTTTAGGTAGTGCTTTTTTTTTCTTTTGGTGGACATATGTTCACCTCATTGCCACAGTCTATGGTCAAGGACCCCCAACGCCCAGTACAGAGTTTGGCTTCCACTTGTCACTCAAACTTGTCTGTGCTGCTGAGAAAGGTGGTGGCCACACAGAAGGCAAAAGAGGTGTGCCAGCCCTCACCATGAAAAACAGGGCTTGGTTCTCTTGCTATGCCCATCATACAGATAAGGAAACTGGGGCTCTGAGTGGCTAAGTTGCCCAAAGGCATAAGAGTTAAATGAATCATAGAATAAGCTTCTGTTGCCTAACACACAGCAAGCACTAAATAAAAGTTTTGATCTTGTTTATTTGAAAGGCTTGTTTATCCTTATTCATTGGTCCTTATGGCTACCAAGGAGGTGAAGTTACAGGATGCCCTGACCTCCTGCCCTTAGTAGACAGGAGGCCCTGTCCCCACAGTGCCACTCTGGGGATTTACTCTTCCCTGCTAAGCAATGCCCCCCCAAACAGCTTGAAAATGGCTGTCCTTGCATCGAAACAGAAATAAAAAAACATCTGGAGGTTCTTCCTCCTTTCCAAGCACAACACAGGCTGCAATTCCTTTCTTTCTTTTTAAATTTAAGAAGAGAAAAAAATATCCCCCCTAAATTCCTAGGGAAAATCCAGAGACAGTTATTCCCATCATATTTTGAGGAAGTCTTGAATCCTTCACTGGAGGATATTGTATTCTCAGAAGGGAACTGACCTTCTGCAAAAGCCATTAAAGCAATGTCATCTAAACGAGGTTTCCAGAACGAAATACTGCAGCCCCATCAGGCAGAAAAACAAACCCAGCCATCCGAGCCCACACACAGGGCCTCACCGAGCATGAACATGCAGAGGTACTATACACATGCAGCTGAGGCTTCTCTGAGCTTCTCAGGACAGTCTATGGGTCCAGAACGTCAGGCATTTCCGCTCCAGCAGGCCAAGGTGAAGCTCAAAGGGATGTTTCATTTCCTCAGTGGGTCACCTCCTTTCTAGAAGGAGGGGAGGAGCACACTGGGTTATGTTCCCAGGCCACCTGTAGTGACTACACTACATGTTATATCCCTGTCTGGACACTGGAGATGCAATGGTGTAGAGCAAACACTTGTATCTGGACATTACACTTAGTGGGAGCAGATGGCAAAACACCAACCATCTGTACCTGTGTGAGCACAATATCACACGCTGCCCAGGAATTCAAATTACAGTCATATAGAGTAAGGGAGAGTGACTGCTTTGTCCTGGGAGACCAGCAAGTGAAGGCGACATCTACACTGAGCCCAAAACACTAAGCAGAATATAGTCACATGCACAGGAAAGAGGTTCAGAGGCAGAAGGAGGAGCCAGCAGTAAGTGCTGGTGATGAGAGCTCAGCATCTCCAAACAAATCCACCTGTGAGGTTGAAACTTCACGAGAACAAGGGGAGCAGGGAAGAGAGGAACTTAAGGAAGAGGGCAGGGCCAGCCTCTGCTGGCATGAAAGTGGGTAAAGAGATTGTACCTTATTCTACATCTGACCAGAGCTGGCACAGGCATTGAGTGGGGAAGCGATAGCCAGTGAGACAGATTTCCAAATGATCACTGTGGCTGCCACGTAGACAATGAACTGTCAGACATCAAATATCCTTTACCAGGTGGCACTAGTGGTAAAGAATTTGTCTGCCAATGCAGGAGATGCAAGAGACCCAGGTTTGATCCCTGGGTTGGGAGTAGGAAATGGCAACCCACTGTGATATTCTTGCCTGGAAAATTCCATAGACAGGGGAGCCTGGTGGGCTACAGTCCATGGGGTTGCAAAGAATCAAACATGATTGAGTGACTGAGAACACAAACAAACGCACACAACGGTCCAGGGACTTGCCCAGGATGAAGATACTGAGACAGACAGACTTGGACAAGGTTTTAAGAGTCTCATCAACAGGACTCAGTGATGGATCTTAAAGAAGGGGTGAGGGAAAAGGCATCAAAAGTTAACATGCAGTTGTCTGATTTGACCACCCACCAAACAGTTGAGATGAGCCAGTACAGGTAGGATCCAGTTCCTGGAAGGCTGGATTGAGAGAAAGCAGAATAACCAGGGCAAAATTGGAGGCAAAACTGCACTTTTTGAAATCTCATTTGTACAGCTGTCATTTAGAACCAAAAACTCATCTTTGTATTGACATAGTAAAAGCTAGTGAGGCTCCAAGCTTACCCGTAAGTGCCAATTTAATCCCAGTGTGCTGACCACAGGACAGATGAGCCCACTGCTATGGGAACCTGTGCTTTCAGGGAAGCACTTCTGGAGTTCCAGTGTGGGATGTTGGGATCATAGTGTTAAGGAAAGCCAGAGACAGACAGATGTGAAAGCAGTGAAAGCACATTTTATTTAGGAATAACAGCAACACATGAAAAGAGAACTCAGTTTAGAACTGGGCTTGATTCCAAGTACATGAGGGACAAATGGGAATATACAATCAAGGAGCAGGGGGGTGGACAGTGGATGGAAAAATACTAAGAGGAAGCATCACAGGTAAGGGGAGATTCTGCCAAACCAACTTGACAGGAATGCTGAAGGCAGCCAGGGTGATCAGATATTACCTGGAAGATAGAGTAAGATGAGGGCATTTGATCAGATACTGAGAGTGATTAGATATTGAGGGTGAGGAGCTCTGCCTCAACTAACTTAGCAGGAATTTTGCTAAATGTGGGAAATTAAAGGGCAGACACAAGAGTACAAAGCCAAGAGCTACTTGGGAAGGGTGTTCAGAGGAACATGGCTGAAGTTTGGTCAAGGAGAGTCTTCTGTCAATAGTACATCCCTGAACAGAGATCCCTTGCCCTCTGAGGCCTGGGTACAGCAGGAGGGTGAGGCTGGGACTCCAGAAGGCTGGTGGGGAGAGGCTGCTGCAAGGACCTGGCAAGAGGAAGTGACTGATTTGGCCAGGAGTATGCAGGTGATGTGCTCAGAGCTGGGAGGGTCGGGAGGGAAAGTACAGAGGCAATTTTTCTTTTTACCCCCTGTAAAATGGTATGCCCCTTTGCAGACATAAAACATGAAAAGGTAAAAATTGCACAGAGATTTTTTTTTAATGGTGTCAGTATAAAATGATGTAATTTTGGGGAGGGGGAAGAGTAATGTTTTCAATATTTACCAAAATTGCCCAGTTCTAGAAAATTCAGTTATTCTACACCAAAGAGATAGTATACCAAAAAGAAAGGTTTTGTTTTCCTCTTTAGAAAGTTTTTTAGTTGAGGTATACTTGACATTCAGAAAACTAAGATCATGGCATCTAGTCCCATCACCTCAGGGCAAATAGATGGGGAAACAGTGTCAGACTTTATTTTGGGGGGCTCCAAAATCACTGCAGATGGTGATTGCAGCCATGAAATTAAAAGATGTTTACTCCTTGGAAGGAAAGTTATGACCAACCTAGATCGCATATTAAGAAACAGAGACATTATTTTGCCAACAAAGGTCCGTCTAGTCAAGGCTATGGTTTTTCCAGTGGTCATGTATGGATGTGAAAGTTGGACTATGAAGGAAGCTGAGCACCGAAGAATTGATGCTTTCGAACTGTGGTGTTGGAGAAGACTCTTGAGAGTCCCTTGGACTGCAAGGAGATCCAACCAGTCCATTCTAAGGGAGATCGGTCCTGGGTGTTCTTTGGAAGGAATGATGCTAAAGCTGAAACTCCAGTAGTTTGGCCACCTCATGTGAAGAGTTGACTCATTGGAAAAGACTCATGCTGGGAGGGTTTGGGGGCAGAAGGAGAAGGGGATGACAGAGGATGAGATGGCTGGATGGCAGCATCACTGACTCGATGGACATGAGTTTGAGTGAACTCTGGGAGTTGGTGATGGACAGGGAGGCCTGGCATGCTGCCATTCATGGGTTGCAAAGAGTCGGACACGACTGAGTGACTGAACTGAACTGATAATTGATATATGATATCATACAGGTTTTAGGTGTATAAACTAATGATTTGATATTTGTGTGCATATTAAATGATTGCCACAGTAAGTGTAGCTACAATTTGTCAAGACACAAAGTTAAATTTTGGGGTTTACTCTCTTGGCAACTTTCATATATGCTCTGAAATATTATTGATTATATCAACATGCTATAAATTACATCATCCTGACTTGTTTATTTTATAATTGGGAGTTTGTATCGCTTGACCTCCGTTTCTTCCCTGTCCCCAAACCTCTTTCCTCTGGCAATCAACTGCTCATTTCTTCATTCTTTAAATAGTGTTTTCCTGTTTTAAAATTAATTTATTTTAATTGGAGGATAATTACAATTTTATGATGGTTTTGTCACACATCAACATGAATTGGCCACAAGTACTGGAGTATAGCCGATTAACAATGTTGTGACAGTTTCAGGTGGGCAGCAAAGTGAAAGCTGTTCAGTCGTGTCCAACTCTTTGTGACTCCATGAACTATATAGTCCATGGAATTCTCCAGGCAAGAATACTGGAGTGGGTAGCCATTCCCTTCTCCGGGGATCTTCTCAACTCAGTAATCAAAGCCAAGTTTCCCGCACTGCAGGTCAGTTCTTTACCAGCTGAGCCAACAACATAGCAAAGAGACTGCATATACATGATTCTTTCTCCCCCAAACCCCTCTCATTCAGGCTACCACATAACATTACAGAATTCCCTGTGCTATACAGTAGGTCTTTGTTGATTATTCATTTTGATATAGCAGTGTGTACATGTCCATCTCAAACTCCCTAGCGATCCCTCCCCTCTCATCCTTCCACCCAGCAACCATAGGTCCATTCTCTAAGTCTCTGAGTCTATTTTGTAAACATGTTTATTTGTATCATTTCTTTTTATATTTCACATATAAGAGATGTCATAAATGATATTTCTCCTTTTCTGTCTGACTTACTTCACTCATATGACATTTTCTAAGTTCATCCATGTTGCTATAAAAGGCATTATTCAACAGATTTTTATTAAAGCAGACTCTTTTCTACGCTCCAGAGAGATGGCAGAGAATAATAACAATTTCCTGATTTATAAAGACTCTGTTCTCATCAGGGATAAGCAAGTAAGTAAATAAATTAAGTATCCGGTATGCTGTTTGGTGGTGGAAAGATTTTGGAGAAAGTAAAGGAAGACGTCCCATCCAGTAGCATTGAATAGCCGCATTCATCCTTCTTAACACTAAAAACCCTGGACATAACACAATATTCCACAAATATTGGAAGATACTGAAAGGTAGAAAAAAGAAAGTCGACTGCTTAGGGACCACAGGGCTTAAGGTGTGCCATGACAGCAAGTTCCCTGGGCTTTCTTATTGCAGACTTTATATCCCACTCAGAGAACTGAAGAAGCCTCTGATATGAAACTGCCAACAGACATACACAAAATACTCCAAGAAAAACTTATTCTTCTGAAACATGTATCTGCCATTTAACCCAGCAATTATACTTTTGGGCATTTGTCCCAGAGAAATGAAAACTCAAGTTCACATAAAAACCTCATACAAGTGGTCAGTGTGGCTTTATTGTTAATAGTGAAAAAGAAAACCAAAAGCAATCTAAATGTCTGTCAGTGGGTTAAATAAACTGTAATACTCCATAAGATGGGAGATAACTCGGCACTGAAAAGAACAAACTATTGATACAATTTGGATAAATGTCCAAGGAAATATGCTGAAATAAAGAGCCAATTCCAAAGATAACCTACTATATGATTACTTTCTTAAAAGTTTCCCTTTTTATTGAACTATAGTTTTTTCATGGAAAGACCATTTATTTTAAATATAGCAGTATTTATATGTCAATTTCAAACTATCCCTCCTCCCCACCCTTACCCTGGGCAATCATAAATTCATTCTCTAAGTCCATGAGTCTATTTCTGTTTTGTAAATAAGTTCATTTGTATCATTTTTATATATTCCACATATAAGTGATATATATGATTCCATTTATGCAGCATTCTTGAAGTGATGCACTTGTAGAAATGGAGAATAGATTAGTGGTTTACAGGGGTCAGAGATGGGGGTGGAGTGACATGGGAAGATGAGTATGGCTATTAAAGTGTGACAAAAGGGATCCTTGAGATGATGGAAATGTTCTGTATCTTGACTGCGTTAATGTCAATATTTTGGTTTTAACACTGTATTGCAGTCTTGCAAATTATTACCTTTGGGGGAAACTGGGTAAATGGTACATGAGATTTCTTTGTATCATTCATTACAACTTATTGTGAGTTTACAATTACCTCAAAATAAAAAGTTAAAAAAATTAAGCAAAGGAGGAAAGTGGATCCTAGGACAAAGTAGAGACAAAAAGTCCTTCTATATTTCCTGGAGTTTGCTCGAATTCATGTCCATTGAGTCAGTGACACTATTTAACCATCTCATCCTCTACCACTCTCTTCTTTTGCCCTCAGTCTTTCCCAGCATTATGGTCTTTTTCAACGAGTTGGCTGTTTGCATCTGGTGATCAAAATATTGGAGCTTCATCTTCAGCACCAATCCTTCCAATGAATATTCAGGGATGATTTCCTTTAACACTGACTGGTTTGATCTTCTTGCAGTCACTGTTACTATTCCTTTTCTTTTTAAGCAAAGAAGGTTTCTAATTGTGTCTGGCATTCCTGGAATCTTCTTACTGATGCTTTTGCAAGTGTATAGTCAAATCAACCCTGCAAACTGAAAAATCTCCAGAATTTCAAATTTTACATGCAGGAAATGTAATGATTCATTTTAAAATTTACATAACGAAATGGCAACCCATTCCAGTATTCTTGATTGGAAAACCCCATGGATGGAGGAGCTTGTCAGGCTACAGTCCACGGGGTCACAAAGAGTTGGACATGACTGAGAGATTTCACTTCACTTCACTTCACTTGAAACCTCACGAAGAGTGACCTAAAAAAACAAAGCAGTGCAATAGATGTGGGTCTATAATATTTACAACTTGACAATTACCACCACACATTACATGGTTTCTGTCAATAAACATCAACACAGGCAATGCCCCTCACTTCTTAAGGAAACAGGCAGAGTTACAGACCAAGGGCACCACTGCCCTGTTCAGGGAAAAGAATGTGGCAAAATTAGGTAACATATTCTGCAGAAAGTTTCCTAATATACTTTTTGTCATCACCATCCTTTGAACATATTATCTACAGAAAAAGAATTCTAACCAACTCATGATATTTTGGGTGAAACCACAGCATTCAGCATGCCATTCATTCCAGAGGAGTTTCTCCATGCCAGCCTATGTTTTCAACGACAGTCTCTAAGAAGCTAAATAAGAAAGACAAAGATTACATCTTGTCTTTTACACTTGAAAGGATTTTCCATGGTATAGAGTGTGTTGTGATTATGAAAAGCAGGGAAGCAGAGAGTAAAAATCCCAGATTCCTTTTCTTTCAGTTACTTATTCATTAAAGAAAATAATTATCGAATTCATTATGCATGCCAGGTCAGTGCCCAGAGCTGGTGAACAACGCACAGTTGTAGTCTCATGCTGTTTCCTGCCTAGGACTCTTCCCAATCACTTACTTATGCTTCTTGATCTGCAAAAGGTGAAAGTATACCAGGGAGCAAATGGCAACTACTAAAGAAATGGTCTAAGCAGTGGTCCTTGTGAATTACATTTTAAAAGGAAGACAGCGGAAGTGCAAGCGTTCCAAGTACCAGACCTTCAACTCATTGTTTCTCTAAAACCTTAAGATCCTTTCAAAAGCAAATGGTTTATCAGAAAGTTAGAATATATGTTTACATTTCTTATTTAGTTGGAAAGTCATAGAAGGGGAGAATAAGGATTCTAGAATTTACCATCTGTTTTTGTTGACTTACAGGTAATTCATAATCTCAACTCCTGGGAAACCGACATCATACAAAATGATAGGAACACATAGACTCCAAAGATACTACTAAGACTGCCAATGGAGAGTCTTATGGGGGAAATGTTTAAAACATGGAGCACCAACTTCGAATAGAACTGTCTTCTTAGAACACTTAGGAAGATGGGTGCTCCTCAGAATGATGAAAAATAATGACCTGCTGAGTAGGAGAGAAACCAACTTTATTTAGACCAACAACTAACTTTCTTTTTTCGAGAGAAGTTTGTCTGCGTTGTCAAATCTGGAAACAGTAAACTCTTCAGGGACAGAAATTGTGTTTTATTCAAACCTCCCCAACCCTGGCAACCCCTATGATGTAGCAAGTGCTCAAAAGATTAAAAGAAGACAGGAAACTCTTTACTCTCTGACAGGGAAAAAGGTAAAATAATTGTATGTATAACCTTTTCCTTTCTGCACCCTCTATGGGACAATGTGTTTCTCCTCATTGGCCAGACTCTGTTTGGCAGAGAAAAGAAGTGAGTGAATGAGCAGAATTAATGAAGGTGAGAGAGAACCGGGGGTCTTGCATGAGAAATGTAGAAATGGCTTGGAGCCATCTGAGGGAGAATGAGAGGCAGTGGGTAGAAGGGGGAAACTGAGAAGAACAGTCATTAGTCCCACACAAGTGAGGGCCGAAGGGAAGGGATAAACAAATAGGGCTGTGAAATGAAAATATCTCCTGCTGTATTGATAAACAAGAAATGTCACAGCCATCAGCGATTTCTGGCCTCCAAATTTGAATGAGGGCTCCCAAAACTTCCATCTGGGGTTGCTGCCATGCCCCACGGTGCTTGCTGAGGAGCTGGAGGAATGCAAGAAGCGAGGTGAATGAGGAAACAGGCTTGGCCACAGATAGCTGAGGTGAATAGGCAAGGAATGAATTCAGTGAGCCCAGAGGCTTGCAATGGCACCCCACTCCAGTACTCTTGCCTGGAAAATCCCATGGAAGGAGAAGTCTGGTAGGCTGCAGTCCAGGGGGTCGTGAAGAGTTGGACATGACTGAGCGACTTCACTTTCACTTTTCAGTTTCATGCATTGGAGAAGGAAATGGCAACCCACTCCAGTGTTCTTGCCTGGAGAACCCCAGGGACGGGGAAGCCTGGTGGGCTGCCGTCTATGGGGTCGCACAGAGTCGGACACGACTGAAGCGACTTAGCAGCAGTAACAGCAGAGGCTTGCATCTTCCCATACATAGAATGCTACATTCCTTAACTTGATACTGCCTGCTCCCTTTTGTCGCAAACTTGAATATAGCCTGACTCCTGGTCCTGCCTCCTTGGAGCAGTTTTCTCAGAGCTATTGACATGCTATCTCCTGGGCTTAGAGTCCTAAACATTCCCACCAAATAAAATAACTCTCTACTTTCAGGTTGTGACTATAGTTTTTAGTTGACAAGGCCTTGAGATGAAAGAGGATTTCTGGGTGCTTTTCTCTCTTCTGTGCATTTTCTGCCCTCTCAGGAAAAGCCCAGGTTGAAGACTCAAACTATGCAGCAGAACTCCGGAGTTAGGTGACTGGGTGCTTGGCAGGGGAGTCTGGATGCTCTGGGAGACTGTCCTAAAAATAAGAATAGGATGGTCCATGTTTGTGCAGGTTACAAATGGCGTCTTACAGCACCTCACATTTGCCATTCCCAGGTGTGTGGCTCTGTGATAGTCAAAACTTACACATTGTCAGCAAATAACTAATGTTCAAGGAAAAAAAAATCTAGAGTCCAATAGTAGTGTCTGTCTACCTCCATGAGTCTACTTCAGAGGAGCTTGTCCTCTATGAGCTTGTTTAGCTCGGGAGAAAATGACACCTCACATATGGAATATGATGATGACATTTTATTCAGAATTGACTTACTCTTAGTACATAATCTAAGAAGTCCAGCCTGCCTTAACAGAAAGGACCACCTAAGACAGCTCATCATAGCCAGGAATTCAATTTGCAAAACATTTGTTAAGATCATTTTAAATGCCAGATCCCTACTTTAACCAGTATATCAATCTTGAGCTGTTTGTCCATTAATACTGATTATTATTTATTCAACATCTAAACAAGATCCAATTCCAGCAAATTTGACAAGTCATTCTAAATTTAACAGTCTCCTCTAAGGACCATGTCTGACTCTCTGCAACCCTTTTGACTGTAACCCACCAGGCTCCTCTGTGCATGGGATTCTCCAGGCAAGAATACTGGAGTGGGTTGCCATTTCCTTTTCCAGGGGATCTTCCCAACCCAGGGATAGAACCTGTGTCTCCTGCATCTCCTGGACTGCAGTAGATTCTTTACCTCTGAGCCATCAGGGAAGCCTCTAAAGACCATAGGTATGGCATTTCACAATTCTTTTTCTTACATTGAAAACCAAATGGAAAACATATCTTAACTTCTGTAAATATGTAAAGAGTTCTCTCCTTTGACTACACACTTGGGGACCTGTTCCCCTGGACCTGAGTCAGGTCTCTCAGATTGTGTGGCTAATGAACCCAGGCCACAGTAGTTCTCTTCCCAGAAGAAGCTCGGCTTTGCTGCTGAGCAACAGTCCATTACTAATGCACTGTTCCTTGTCTCAAAGAGATTTACCCTGCCTCCTCAGAGCAAGTTTTCATTCCCAGGCAGTGGGACCACACAGCTGCTGCCGGATATCCACGGAGTGTTTCACAAAAGCATTCCTGTGTCTGCGGTCCCGGAGCAAGTAGTTATAAAATGCTGTGTCTTTCTTTTCCCAGAAGTAAATTAGAGTCCTCTGCCGGGCCAGGAAGTGCTGGTGGCTTTCTCAGTTTGCACGAAAGAAAGTGTCAGTTCCCAGTCTCCAGTGAAGTCATCAACAGGTTGGATGCAAATGAGGAATTATTTTCAAGCACACAGTACCTTTCTTTAGAGATATGGAGACAGGTTGCATTCAGTTTTATTTCAGAATGCTACTGAAAAGTTCATACCTAACAAAAACAGTAAAAGCTTAATATTAATATCTCCTGAAAGCAATGTATTTATTACAACAGTGTGTGTGTGTGTCTGGGTCTGGGTCTGGGCTTGTGTTTGTACAATTATGCCAAATACTGCATTTTCTGCAAGATAAATTCCTAAGAAATTGAGTTGCTGGATCAAAGGCCATTCATATTTAACGTTTTGAAAATGATTGCCAAATGACTGTCCAAATAAGTTGATACCAACTTACATTCCCTTTGAAAAAGTTACCCAGGTCCTTGTCAACACTAGATAATGTCAAGCTTTTAACCTGATGGATATAAAATAGTATCTCATCATTGTTTAGATTGGCATCTGTTAAATTAGTGTAGAAAAAAAAATTAGTGGTGAAGTTGAGCCTCTATTCATAAGTTTCCTATAGTTACTGTTTTCTTTTTCTTTAAATCACTTATTCAAATCCTTTGTAGGCCATGTTCTAAAGTATTGTTCATCTTTTTCTTGTTGATTTGCATGAGTCTTTTATATATTAAGGTATTTTCTCTTTGTTATATGTAATGCAAGTAATTTTTCTTCAAGGTGGCATAGTATGTGTCTATTTCTTTTGTTACTCTGTGCAAAATTTTTTTAATTAATTAATTTTTTATTGAAGGATAATTGCTTTACAGAATTTTGTTGTTTTCTGTCAGACCTCAACATGAATCAGCCATAGGTATACATATATCCCCTCCCTTCTGAACCTCCCTATCTCCCTCCCCGTCCCACCCCTCTAGGTTGATACAGAGCCCTTGTTTGAGTTTCCTGAGCCATATAGTAAATTCCCTTTGGCTATCTATTTTACATATGGTAATGCAAGTTTCCATGTTACTCTTTCCATACATCTCACCCTCTCCTCATGTCCATAAGTCTATTCTCTATGTCTGTTTCTCCACTGCTGCCCTATAAATAAATTCTTCTAGATTCCATATATATGCATTAGAATATAATATTTATCTTTCTCTTTCTGACTCACTTCACTCTGTTAATAGGTTCTAAGTTCATTCACCTCATTAGAACTGACTCAAATGCATTCCTTTTAATGGCTGAGTAATATTCCATTGTGTATATGTATCACAACTTCTTTATCCATTCATTTGTGAATAGGCAACTAGGTTGCTTCCATGTTCTAGCTATTGCAAATAGTGCTGCCATGAACAATTGGATACATGTGTCTTTTTCAATTTTGGTTTCCTTAGGGCATATGTCTAGGAGTGGGATTGCTGGGTCTTATGTTGATTTTATTCCTAGTTTTTTAAGGAATCTCCATACCATCTTCCATAGTGGCTGTATCAATTTACATTCCCACCAACAGTTACTCTGTGCAAAGTTTTTATGGAGCCAAATGTATCAGTCTTTTCTTTTGTGATGTCTGGAATTTACAGTATATTTAGAAAATATTTTCATAATTTGGGAAGTTCTATAAAAGTTACCTATTTGGTTTACAGTACTTTTGTGGCTTAATTTTTTGCACTTACTTTAATCTTATTCCTCTTTCTAATTTAATTGCTTTGGCAAAGTATTTAGAATGACATTAAGCAACAGAGGGCTAAATGAGTATCCTTGTCTTCTCCTGAATTTAAAGAAAATGCTTTTGGTTTTGACAGCTAAATAGCAGTTGGTAATTTAGGTTTGAATATTGCCTTTGTTGTTGTTGTTTAGTCACTAAATCACATTCAACTCTGTGACCCCATGGATTACTGGGATTCAAATGCCAGTTCTATTTCTGACCTAATACATGGCTCAGGACAAATTTCCTATTTCAAAACCTAAAGATTTCTATCTGTTAAATGGGGATATCCAGGCTATGGTTTTTCCTGTGGTCATGTATGGTTGTGAGAGTTGGACTGTGAAGGAAGCTGAGCGCTGAAGAATTGATGCTTTTGAACTGTGGTGTTAGAGAAGACTCTTGAGAGTCCCTTGGACTGCAAGGAGATCCAACCAGTCCATTCTGAAGGAGATCAGCCCTGGAATTTCTTTGGAGGGAATGATGTTGAAGCTGAAACTCCAGTAGTTTGGCCACCTCATGTGAAGAGTTGACTCATTTGAAAAGACCCTGTTGCTGGGAAAGATTGAAGGCTAGAGGAGAAGGGGATGACAGAGGATGAGACAGCTGGATGGCATCACTGATTCAATGGACTTCAGTTTGAGTAAACTCCAGGAGATGGTGGTGATGGACAGGGAGGCCTGGCGTGCTGCAGTCCATGGGGTCACAAACAGTTATACATGACTGAGTGACTGAACTGAATTGACTGAGGCTTCAAAGGCTTCCCTGATAGCTCAGTTGGTAAAGAATCTGCCTGAAATGCGGGAGACCCTGGAAGAGTGAGGGAACTGGCCTCTGCTGTGTGCCTTCATGCTCCTCATCTCCCTGAGCTACCACCTCTGAGATGTAGGCACCATCCTTTCCCTTTGGGAAAAATAAACTAAGATAAAATGAATTCCCTGGTAGCTCAGCTGGTAAAGAATCCACATGCAATGCAGGAGACCCCGGTTCAATTCCTGTATCTGGAAGATATGCTGGAGAAGCGATAGGCTACCCACTCCAGTATTCTTGGGCTTTCCTTGTGGCTCAGCTGGTAAAGAATCCGTCTGCAATATGGGAGACCTGGGTTCAATCCCTGGGTTGGAAAGATCCCCCGAAGAAGGAAAAGGCTCCTCACTCCAGTATTCTGGCCTGGAGGATTCCATGAACTGTATAGTCTATGGGATCACAAAGAGTCAGACACAACTGAGCAACTTTCACTTTCTTTACTTTTTCCATGCTTCAAACAGTATAAATATAATCAGAATCATATCTTCTTTGAAACTGAAAAATACTTTGGGTTTGGCAATGTAGGCACTAGCACTTTAAGAATTTTCACCAATTGTTTTACTTTTGTTGATCTCTTTAAATTTTGTTTTATATCCAATGTAATTTCTCTTCTTTAATTTCAGCTTTTGTCTGAGGCTTCCCTCTTTTTTTCTAGTAAATCTAACTAAAAGTTGTCAATTTTATTCATCTTTTATCCAAACAAATTTTATTATCTATATTTTCTAGAAAATCAATTTAATCAAGGTTTCACATTTATTAGCACAAATCAATAAATGTGTCCTGTTAAACATCTTTTTTTTTTTCTGGTCCTGTAACTATATTATTATACACAGTGCTAATTTTCTGTGTTTATGTTTTCCCTCCCTTTTTATTAATAAGCTTAGGTAGTTGCAGCAGCCTTTCCCTGGAATTACAATGAGCAAGTCCTGAAATTTGTCTGTTCTATCTTTTTCTTTTTTCTGTATTTATTTCTTCTTTTGGATTTTATTGGTTCATTTTCGGTTATTATTTTTCTTATTTCTGGCGGTTAATTTTTGACTAATTTATATCATTATTTCTCATTTAGCAATGTACAGGTTACACCTATGAATTTTAACTTGGGAAACAACTCTGTTAGTGTCTCATAGATTTTAAAAATTATTTACTTATTTATGGCTGTGCTGAGTCTCTGTTGCTGCTCAGGCATTTCTCTAGTTGCAGCAAGTGGGGGCCACTCTCCAAATGCATGGGCTTCTCAATGCAGTGGCTTCTTTTGTCACGAAGCATAGGTTCTAGAGCATGTAGGCTTTAGTATTTGCAGCTCCCAGAATCTAAAACACAGGCTCAGTAATTGTGGTGTAGTGACTTAGTTGCTCTCTGGCACATGCGACCTTTGACCAGGGATCAAACCCGGTGTCTCCTGCATTGGCAGGCAGATTCTTTACCAAACCACCAGGGAAGCCCTCATAGCCTTTTAAAAACAGCTTTTTTGAGACATAGTACTGACAAACAATATAAAAACTGTATATAGTTAAAGTATACAGTTTAAGTTTTGACATATACACTTATGGAGCCATCACCACAATTAAGACAATGAAGAAAAAAAAAATTTTTTTCTAAGTAGTGCTAAACATACTGCAAAAAGAACCCTTGCTTTCAGTACGAGAGCTGAAATGAGACAAGAGAGCAGTTCTTTGTTGAATCTCAGCTGAGAATGTGTATATTTAGAGAC
The DNA here is from genome assembly GCF_042477335.2 of Ovis canadensis. NCBI lineage: Eukaryota > Metazoa > Chordata > Mammalia > Artiodactyla > Bovidae > Ovis > Ovis canadensis. The sequence goes on from NC_091246.1 coordinate 23,734,849, forward strand.
TCAACTCTCTCTGCTCCTCCTATTGACTAGGGAATTGCTAGCAAATTTTAGCAAGTAGACAAATTCACAAAAATGGCATTCACAAATTATGAGATCAATTGTATTGCTAGATTGATTTTCTAAAATTTTATTTAGAATTTTTGTACTCATAATCATGAGATATATTGATCTGTAGTTTCCAGAGAATATCTCAGATTTGGGTACTGGGAAATGATAACACCATAATGAGTTAAGTGTACCTTCTTCATCCTCAATTTTCTGGAAGAAATTGTATATGCTTTGCATTATTTCTTTCTTAGATATTTGGTAGACTTCACCATTGAAGTCATTCTGACATAGAGTTATCTTTGTGGGAGGGATTTATTTGTATACATGTATATGAAGGAGAACCATATTGTTTATTATTTTTTTTAAAACATAGACATTTTATCTTTAAACAGTTTTAAATTTACAGAAATCTTGCAAAGATAGTACCAGGAGTTCCCATAAAACTCACATCTAGTTTTCTCTAGTATTACATCTTACACAGTATATTTGTTGTAATTAATGAACAAATATTGACGCTATTAATAAGCACATACTTTAGTCATATTTCCTTAGATTTTACCTCATGTCCTCTTTTTTTTTTTTCTATTCCAGAATCTCGTTCAGGATATGAAAGTAAGGAGGGAAATATTTTAATTACAAAATAAATTTCTGTAGTAGACACTGGGCTATTCAGATTATCTGCTTCCTCTTGAGTGATCTTTAGTAGTTTGTGTCTATCAATAAACTTGTGCATCTCATCTGAGTTGTTGAATTTGCTGGCATAAAGTTGTTCATAGCATTGCATTACAATAAATTTATTACATTTTGATTCTGTGCTAACATGACATCTCTCATTCCTAACATTGATAATTTGTGTCTTTTCTCTTTTTTTCTTATTAAATGTGATTCAAGATTTATCCATTTTATTGATTTTTCTCAAAGAAAGAGCTTTTAGTTTCATTGATTTTTCTCTCACTCTCTTTTTTTTTCATTTTCCATTTTGTTGATTTCTGTTCTATTCTCTACTGTGTTCTTTCTTCTGCTTATTTTTTTGTTTCCTTCGCTATTTTATTTAATTTCTTAAAGTGGACACAGATAATTTGAGACTTTTTTTCTAATATAGATATTTAGTACTATAAATGTCTTGCTAACTACTGTTTTAGTATCATTTCACAAATTTTAGTATGCTGCTTTTAAAAATTTTCATTCAGTTTAAAACACTGTCTAAATTCTCTTTTGCTGTTTTCTATGAATCATGGATTATTTAAAAGTGCAGTAGGTAGTTCCTAAGTGTTTGGTGATTTTCCAGGTGTTTTCCTTTCCTTGATTTAATTTAATTTTATTGTGACTTGAGAATATAAAATATGCATGACTCGCATCTTTTAAAACTTATTCAGACTTGTTTATAGTCCATAATGCCATTATCATGGAAAATGTTTTGTGTACACTTAAAGAATATGCTTTCAGCTGTGTGTGTGTAAAATATTCTATGAATGTCTATTAGGTTCAGTTAGTTGACTGTGTCGTCTTCTGTGTGCCACTGATTTTTAGCCTTCTTCAGTTCAGTTCAGTTCAGTCTCTCAGTCGTGTCCAACTCTTTGCGACCCCATGAACAGCAGCACGCCAGGTCTCACTGTCCATCACCAACTCCTGGAGTTCACCCAAACTCATGTCCATCAAGTCGGTGATGCCATCCAGCCATCTCATCCTCTGTTGTCCCCTTCTCCTCCTGCCCCCAATCCCTCCCAGCATCAGAGTCTTTTCCAATGAGTCAATTCTTCGCATGAGGTGGCCAAAGTACTGGAGTTTCAGCTTTAGCATCATTCCTTCCAAAGAACACCCAGGGCTGATCTCCTTTAGAATGGACTGGTTGGATCGCCTTGCAGTCCAAGGGACTCTAAAGAGTCTTCTCCAACACTGCAGTTCAAACGCATCAATTCTTTGGCGCTCATCTTTCTTCACAGTCCAATTTTCACATCCATACATGACTACTGGAAAAACCATAGCCTTGACTAGACGGACCTTTGTTGGCAAAGTAATGTCTCTGCTTTTGAATATGCTATCTAGGTTGCTCATAACTTTTCTTCCAAGGAGTAAGCGTCTTTTAATTTCATGGCTGCAGTCACCATCTGCAGTGATTTTGGAGCCCCCCAAAATAAAGTCTGACACTGTTTCCACGGTTTCCCCATCTATTTCCCATGAAGTGACGGGACCAGATGCCATGATCTTAGTTTTTTGAATGTTGAACTTTTAGCTTCTTATTCTGTTAATTATTGAGAGAGGGTATTGAAACCCTAACTAAAGCTATGAATTTGTCTATTTCTCTTTTCAGTTTTGTTTTTGCCTTCTTTGTTTTGAAGTTCTGCTATTTGGGTGCATATATGTATAAAATTATTATGTCCTCCTAATGAAGTTGCCTCTTTATCATTCTGAAATGACCTTTTCTTGATAGTGTTCTTTGCTCTGAAATCTACTTTTTCTGATATTAATATAGCTACTTCAGATTCCTTTGATTAGGGTTCGTGTGATATCTTTTCATTACTTTTATTTTTAATATATTTGTGTCATATTTAAAGTGTATTTCTTGAAAGCATCATATACATGTAGTTGAGTACCTTGTACAAGGTGCACTGCTCTTTTTAACCCATTCTGAATTTTTGTCTTTTAATTGGAGTGTTTAGGTCAAGTATATTTAATGGAAATGGTACAGCTAGATTTAAACACATTATGTTGTTACTTCTTCTTTCCCTTCTTTTTTTTTCTACCTTCATTTGCATTAAATGAATACTTCTGGTGATTCTATTTATTTCCTTTGTTGGTTTGTTAACCATAATGCTTTGTTTCACTATTCTGGTGGTTGCTTTAGGCTTTATAATGTGCAGATTTAATTTATCACCAACTACCTTAAAGTGATATTATTCCACTTCACAGTGTGAGAATCTTCAGAGATATACTTCTATTTCTCTTCTCTTTCATGATATTATCAAACATTTAATTTTTACAAAATATTAACCCTATGCTGCATGGTTATTATTTTCATTCAAATAGCCAATTATACTTACAAACATTTAGATAAGAAGAAAAATATATTGTAGGGACTTCCTTGGTGGTCCAGCGGTTAAGACCCCGGGCTTCAACTGCAGTGGACGCAGATTTGATCCCTGGTCAGGGAACTAAGCTCTCTCACATGTGATGCACTATGGCCCAAAAGTGAAAAAAATAAAAATGTTTTAAGTTTACTCATATAGTTTTCATTTTTGGTGCCTTCACTTCTTTTTGTAGATCAATACTTCTGTCTAAGTTGTACAAATTCTTTGTATATTCTTTACGTGCTCTGAATGCTGGACTCTTTGCAGATATATTATTTGCCATTATTTTCTCCCATTCTGTATGTTCTTTTCACTTCCTTGATAATGTTCTTTATTGCACAAAAGTTTTTAGTTTTGATGAAGTTCAGTTTATCTATTTTCCTTTTGTTCCTTTTGTCTTTAGTTTTATATCTAAGAATCTGTGGCCAAACCCACAGATTTTGATTTGCAGACTTATCCTTATATTTTCTTCTAAGATTTCTATGAATTTAGCCCTTACATTTAAGTTGATGGTCCACACTGAGTTCATTTTTACGTATGGTGTGAATTAATGGTCTAAGTTTATTCTTTTGTGTGAAAGAATTCCAGTTGTCCCAGAACCATCTGTCAAAAAGATTATTCTTCCTCCAAGGGAATCATATTGGCACCTCTCTGTTTCATATTATTAATTTCCTGTTTCTTTCTAAGTGCAGAATGTGATCTTTATCAGTTTTATTTTTGTGATCTATTTAAAATTCTTTGTGGCCTCTTTGTGTTCAACTTTTATAAATGTTTCATGAGTTCAGTGTTGAATAGATGCTTAAAAGTAGACATACTAGATCTCTTCCTTGAGTTCTTTTTTTCTCTCAGTGTCCCATGTCTGCTTTAATTTCTTTGACATTTTAGATTAAAATAATTTGATTTTTTTTCTTTTACTTGGAACAGTTTTTATCTTGAAATGTATTTTTAACAAATATTAAAAGGCAACTAGCTTTTATTCATGATGTTAGATTTATACTTCTTCCAGCATTATTGGAGCATAATTGCAATTGAAGTGTACTCTTTATTATTATATTTATTATTACATATTTGTCTATAAGAAACAGAAGTTTATATATATATAATACACAAACTTAAATCACATTTAATACAAATTATTAATAGTATTGCTTGAATTTTCTGTATTTCTTATTTTGGTAGGTATTTTTACTTTGTGATATACTGAAAGAAATGGGTTATTTCCTATTTTACTTTAATTTTATGTATTTCTTTTTTGTATCTTGAGTAGATCTTTTCTTTTGTGTTTTGTTGATACATATTATTTGGTCCATAAAGTCCCCTGACATTTAAACCTTTATTGTGACTATAACCTGTATTATTGAAAAGTGAGTTAATTTATAATCTTAATGTCTTTTACTTTAAATTCAAATATTACTGCCATTGATATAATAGCATGATTCATATTATTTAACCTTTAATTTCAAGATTGTATGTTTTAATATATCTCTTACTTTGGTATGCAATTGTATTAGCTTTTGGATCTAACAAAGGAGTTAGGTCTTTTAACAAATTTGATATCTATAGTTGTAATACATAGAGGTTAAAGCATCTGTCTCCAATGTGGGAGACCTGGGTTCGATCCCTGGGTTGGGAAGGTCCCCTGGAGAAGGAAATGGCAACCCACTCCAGTATTTTTGCCTGGAGAAACCCATGGACTGAGGAGCCTGATGGGCTGCAGTCCATGGGGTCACAAAGAGTCGGACACAACTGAGTGACTTTATTACTTACTTACTTATGTAAAATTTAATGTTTTATTTACTTTGTGTATGTGTGAGCGTGTATGTGCTTAGGTGAATGGTGTATTTGCAGAGGGGTGTACTTATTTTCCTCTTGGTAATTTAAAAGTTTTATTGTTTCTTTTTATTTCTTCTAGTGGTTACTTTTGTGTGTATACACACACAGTCACACACACACATATGTGTATATATATATATATGCCAATATCTTTATTAATGCATAAATTTAAGTATCAACTGTTCTCATACCATGAAAGATTAGATATTTAATCTTAATAGATGCAGCGTTTTCCAATATGGCTTCAGTTTTGGAATTCTGCATTAAATTTAGCAGTTGGATTTGATTTATCAACCTAGTTTTTTTTTTTAAGGACAGAGATGCTATATGCACTAAGAATACAAACTTAAGAAAATATGTCTCTTATCTTTTAAGTGAAGGATAATTTGAATACATAACATCTGGAGTCAGGTTTTTTTCTCCTCAAATTGTCAGTATGTGTCACCACTGTATTCTGCAACTGAAAATAATTATTTTCAAAAATACACTGAAGTCAGTCCATTTTCTTTCTTTTAAGCAACTTGACTTTTTTTTTTCTCACACTTTTATCCTTGAAGTCCCAGCACCTCCAGAATGTCAATATATTTTTCTTCTGTTTTTCAGAAATCCCAATCACACACGTGTTGAATTTTCTTAATCTTTCCTACATTTTTATTCTCTCCAAAACTTTTTCTAGTTTTCTATGTTGTTTATGCGATCTTTTTAAAGCTGTTTTTGCCTTGAGTCTGTTTCCAACAGTCTCTATTTTTACTCTTGCAGCTTCTAATGTGGTTTTCATTACTGTAATGTCATGTTATCTTAAATTTCCTTTCTCATCAAACCTTCCAACTCAATTTTAACTTTTTCTTATTAACCTTTATTTTAAAAATTTATTCCTTGAGCTCTTTTTTTTTTCCTCTCATTGTCCGATGTTTAATTTCTTTGATATTTTAGGTTACAATCATTTGAATTTTTTTCTTATGCTTGAAACAATTCTTATCATGGAATGTATTTTTGACATATATTAGAAAGTAAATAGCCTTTATTCATGATATTAGATTTATATTTTTTGCAGCATTATTAAATATAGTTGCAATTGAAATATACTCTTATTATTGCATTTATTTACATCACTAGCCCCCAGGGGACTGGCAGCAACAGATGGGAGGGCAATATTTATATACAGATCTGATGTTATATGTTTTTGCTCATAAATCATCTTTGACAGAGGGAAATTCCATCTAGGCCTATAATATTTTCCATAGATAGAGTTGCCAAATGGAGACTAAGCTAGATCAGATTGAATCTTCAATTCAGGTGTGCTTCATTGGAATACTTTTTAGCTTGTCTGCTGAGTCATCTGCCCTTGAGGGTATGTTCAAGAGGTCTGGTGGAGCTGCATCCCTAGGGAGGGGAGTCCGCACACCTTACAGAATCCTTTCTTCTTATGTTTTCTCAGACAGCTGTGGTCCTCATCTGTATAGGCTGAAAGCTTCTTGCTTCAAAACTTTGTTCCCTATCTTTAATGGTTGTTGTTGTTTAGTCACAAAATTGTGTCCAACTCTTTTGCAACCTGCCAGGCTGTAGCCTGGACTGTAGCCTGCCAGGCTTCTCTGCCCATGAGATTTCCCAGGCAAGAATACTGGAGTGGGTAGTTATTTCCTTCTACAAGGTATCTTCTCCAACTAGGAATCGAACCCTCATCTCCTGCATTGGCAGAGGGATTCTTTAGCAGTGGACCACATGGAAAGCTCATCTTTAATGGTAAATCAACATAAATCGGAGAAGGCAATGGCACCCCACTCCAGTACTCTTGCCTGGAAAATCCCATGGACAGAGGAGCTTGGTAGGCTGCAGTCCATGGGGTCGCAGAGAGTGGGACACGACTCAGTGACTTCACTTTCACTTTTCACTTTAATGTTTTGGAGAAGGAAATGGCAACCCACTCCACTGTTCTTGCCTGGAGAATCCCAGAGACGGGGGAACATGGTGGGCTGCCGTCTATGGGGTCACATAGAGTTGGACATGACTGAAGTGACTTAGCAGCAGCAGCAGCAGCAACATAAATACATTTATTCAAACCCTCTTTACTTTCTCTCTCTTGCTAAATTTTCTTTTTAGCCCCTTTTCTCCCGCATCTCTGTCCATTGTTTTGCCATCTGGCTTATTCCTTTGAGCACATAACACGGAGATAATTATTCCTGTGACAGTTATTTTGAGTCCAAATACCAAAGTGCAAGTCATCAATACCCTCAATTTTTCATACACACTTCCTTTTAAAGACTGGCAGGCTACAATCCATGGGGTCCAAAGACTCGGACATGACTGAGTGACTAAACGAGAACTAAGTTTTTTGCTTTATACTGTTTTCCTAGACTCTGCACCACCTTTCCCACCAAATCCAGGAAAATCTCAACATATGTCTTGACATAAACAGGTGTTCCTGTGTCTCCTCTTCATTCCCACATACTGCCTTAGGTTATGAGATTTTATTGGTTCTCCCTAAGTTCACAGTGTACTACTAAGAATCCTCAAGTTGTCAAAAACCTTTTCATAGAACAATTGCTTCCATATAGTCAGTGGTAGAAGGAGGGAAGTAAAATAATATTTCAGACTTAGGTCTTTAGATATTTTCCCTAGAAGAATTTTATGGCTATTTTATTTTTTAAACAATTTATTTATCTTTATTTTTGGCTGTGCTCGGTCTTGGTTGCTGCATGTGGGGTTTCTCCAGTTGTGTCGAGTGGGAGGTACTCTCTAGCTGTGGGCTTCTCACTGCAGTGACTTCTCTTATTGTAGAGCAGAGTCTCTAGGGCTCACAGGATCCGCTCTTGGGCTCCAGAGCGTGGGGTCTGTAGTTGTGGCACACGGGCTTAGTTGCCCTACGGCATGTGAAATCTTCCCAGACTAGGGATTGAACCCATATGCCCTGCATTAGCTGGTGGATTCTTGGCCACTGGACCACTAGGGAAGTGCTATATGGATATTCTAAATAAAGCTAATTTTACAGGCCTAAATGTTATTGAAGAATAACTTGCAAAATGATAACATAATCCTCCTTCAAATATACAGTCAGCACATGCCTAACCTATTAATGAGGGAATCAGCAGGATGACACATGTGATTCAGAGAATTTGAGAGTCTCAAGTGCATATAGTCAGTGAAAGAAAGGTTCCTTGAAAGAAAATAGAATTCTAAGTTGGATGAAGAGACTCTTATATGGCAATAGAGTCATAACCTTTGGGGTTATCCTTTTTTTCTGGGCATACACACCGAGGAAACCAGAATTGAAAGAGACACATGTACCCCAATGTTCATCGCAGCACTGTTTATAATAGCCAGGACATGGAAACAACCTAGATGTCCATCAGCAGATGAATGGATAAGAAAGCTGTGGTACATATACACAATGGAGTATTACTCAGCGGTTAAAAAGAATTCATTTGAATCAGTTCTGATGAGATGGATGAAACTGGAGCCGATTATACAGAGTGAAGTAAGCCAGAAAGAAAAATACCAATACAGTATACTAACACATATATATGGAATTTAGGAAGATGGCAATGACGACCCTGTATGCAAGACAGGGAAAGAGACACAGATGTGTATAACGGACTTTTGGACTCAGAGGGAGAGGGAGAGGGTGGGATGATTTGGGAGAATGACATTCTAACATGTATACTATCATGTGAATTGAATCGCCAGTCTATGTCTGACACAGGATGCAGCATGCTTGGGGCTGGTGCATGGGGATGACCCAGAAAGATGTTATGGGGTTGGAGGTGGGAGGGGGGTTAATGTTTGGGAATGCATGTAAGAATTAAAGATTTTAAAATGTAAAAAATAAAAAACTAAAAAAAAAATAAAAAAAAAAAAATAAAAAAAAAAAAAATAAAAAAATAAAAGCTTTAACAGTTTAATGTCAGACAGCATAATTAGCATAAAATGCATAGTTAAAATGTATAGTTAGAGTGCTCTTGACATTTGTATACACTGATAAACCATGACCATAATGAAGATAGTGATCAGACACATCATCCCCGAAGTGTTTATAGAAAGTTGCTCCGGGTCCCCAGTCCTCCCAGGTGACTGCCCCCAGGTGACATCAGAGAAGCCTGAGTAGAGAGCCAAGACCCTCCTTCCTACTCAGCAACAAGGAGCTTTCATCACCATGCTGCCAATGGAGACCATGTGAGGAGCCTAGATTTCTATCCCCACCAACAAAGCAAGAGAATGGAAATCCTGCAAGAAAAGAAGAAAGATATCAGAGCTCAAATAAATAATGGCTGAAAATGACTCAAACTTGACGAAAGACCTAAACTTAGAGATTCCAGAGGCTAAGCAAATCCCAAGAAAGATCAACCAAGGAAAGCTACACCAAGACATGTCAAAGAACTGTCAACACAGAATCATATATCCTTCAATAGAGAAGAGGTATGCATGACATTTTCAAACGAAGGAAAACTAAGACAGTTTGTCGCTAGCATACCTATCCTACAAGAATAGCTGAAGAAAGTTCTTTAAACTGAAGGAAATAATAAAATAAGGAATCTGAGAACATCAGAATGAAAGGAAGGGCATTGTGAAAATATGAGTAAATATAGCAGATTTTCTGTCTCTTCTTTAGTTTTTTTAAATTATGTTTGATAGCTGAGAACAAAAAATTATGTACTGTCTGATGTGGGTACAAATGTATGTAGAAAATATTTAATGGAGGAAGGTAAAGAGATGCAAAGGCAGAGAGGTTTTCTACATTTCATCAAAACTGATGAAATTATGAGGCTGAAATGGAGCAAGACCCTATGGTCCTTCCCCCCTGCCATGTCCTGTGCCTACCTTTAGTCTGTGGAAAACTTCAGTCAAGGAATAAGTTTAAATAAAGAAATGAGAACATGCAGAAACAAAGGAAAACAGTCAAAGGAGACCAAATAATAACAATATACTCACTAAGTACAGTCAAGGATCCTTAGTTCCTTCTCAAAGACTGTAGGTAGTATTCTGAGCCATATCCTGTGAGCGGTCTTATAGATAATGAAACTCCCACCAGGTGGGAAGTTAACTACATCATGATGATCAGACTATACTCATGAAATAAGCTGCCACATTCCAATAATTGGCCTCAAGGAAATGAAAACAAACTGACCCTGGAACTGAAGATTCAGTTCAGCTCAGTTCAGTTGCTCAGTTGTGTCCAACTCTTTGCGACCCCATGAATCACAGCACGCCAGGCCTCTCTGTCCATCACCAACTGCCGGAGTTCACTCAGACTCACGTCCATCGAGTCAGTGATGCCATCCAGCCATCTCATCCTCTGTCGTCCCCTTTTCCTCCTGCCCTCAATCCCTCCCAGCATCAGAGTCTTTTCCAATGAGTCAACTCTTCACATGAGGTGGCCAAAGTACTGGAGTTTCAGCTTTAGCATCATTCCTTCCAAAGAAATCCCAGGGCTGATCTCCTTGAGAATGGACTGGTTGGATCTCCTTGCAGTCCCAGGGACTCTCAAGAGTCTTCTCCAACACCACAGTTCAAAAGCATCAATTCTTCGGTGCTTAGCCTTCTTCACAGTCCAACTCTCACATCCATACATGACTACTGGGAAAACCATAGCTCTGTACCTAGAATAACCAAGGTGATGCTGGTCAGACCACCGATGACAGATTTGAAGATGACTGACAGAGCTGACTGTGCTGTTTCTGAATGTAGCAGTCGCCCTCTGCCTGTAAAAGCTCTTACCCCCTGCTTGTTAAGATCGCATGTCAATCAATAAAGAAAAGGTATTCACCAATTTAACACCTATTCATGATAAAACTTATAGAAAGATAGAATAAAAGAGAACTTCCTCAATTTGGTAAAGAACACCTACAAAATCCTACAGCATACTTAGTGGTGAAAAACTGAATGTTTTTCTCTACAGTCAGGAACAAGGCAAGGATGTTTACTCTCACCACTAAACAATATGGTACTGGAAATTCTAGCTAGTGCAAGTGAAGCAGGAGGGAAGTGGTCAGGGCATAGCCTTTAAAAGAAAGACACGGCCACAGAATATGATGAAAACAAGGACCAGCTAGGTCCAAGATGGTGGAATACTCATGTTCCTCTAGACCTTTGGCTTCAGTGTACACTTATGGTAACACATCAGCAAGCAAATGATACACTGCTAGTGCCGTGACTGCTCTGAGGCTGGCCTTCAAAGACCAAAATGTGGACTGTGGCTCAATTCCCGGAAATCTCCTCTCCATCCCCCAAATAGCTGGAATAATCCTCTTATTCATTAGCCTATGAAACCACCCAGCCCATAAAAACTAACCACACTATATTTTGAAGCCCTCTCATTCTCCCTCACCTTTTGAGATGGCCCACACTCTGTCTGTGGAGGGTTTTTACCAAGGCCTCTCCTTTTCTGAAACGACCCACACATTCTGGTTGTGGAGTGTTTTTCTCTACATAAATCCACTTCTTACTATCAATTCATCTCTGAATTCTTTCCTGACAAAGCAAGAACCTCAAATTCATGCAACACAAGGAATAAAGAAGAGGGAATAAAAGGCATGCAGATCAGAAAGAAAGAGAAAAAAAAGAGAGAAAAAAAAGAAAGAAAGAGAAACAACTGTCTATTTTCAAATAACATGGTTTGGCTGTCTATGTAGAAAATCCTGAGGAATCTACAAAAAGAAAAAAACAACTCTTCATGTAACTAATGAGTTTAATAAGATCTTATGATACAAAATTGACACTCAAAAATTAATTATATTTCTATATATAGCAATGAACCTGTGGACACCAAAATTAAAATTACAGTACCATTTACAATTGCTCAAAAAATGAACTACTTGAGTGTAAATCTAACATGTATGAGACTTATATGCTAGAAAGTACAAAATAATGATGAAGGGAAATGAAGTTCTAAATAAATGGAGAAGCAGATCACATTCATGAATTGGAAGACTCCTCAAATTGATATTCAGTTTTTAAAACTTGAGCTAGAGTTGACACATATTAGTTCCAGATGTGCAACATAATGATTTGATATTCATATATGTTGTGAAATGATTATCACTATAAATCTACTTAACATCCAACACCACATTGACTAATTTTTTTTTTTATATTTAGTTTTAATTATGAGCTTCCCTGGTGGCTCAGACGATAAAGAATCTGCCAGCAATGCAGGAGACTTGGGATCAATTCCTGGATTGGGAAGATCCCCTGGAGGAGGAAATGGCAATCCACTCCAGTATTCTTGCCTGGAGAATTCCATGGACAGAGGAGCCTGGTAGCTCACAAGGAGTCAGACACAACTGAGTGAATAACACTTTCAATAACAATCTCAGCAGGATTTTTTTATAGATGTAGACAACATATACTAAGATTCATATGGGAAAGGCAAAACAACTAGAATAGCTAAAACAATTTTTAAAATTAAACTAAAACAATCATTCTACTGGATTTGAAGACTTATTTTATTAACAGAAGTACAGTAATCAAGAATGTGTGGTATTGAAAGAGGTGGGTAGACAAATAAATCAGTGCAACAGAAAACCTAAAAATAGGTAAGAAAAGTGTGGCTAGTTATAAGCAACAAGAAGCAACTTTAGGTGAGAAGTGTTCTGTATCTGGATTGTATCAATATTCTGTACTGAGTTTGGGGGGATGTTACCATGGGGGAAACACTGAGTAAAGGGTACTTGGGATCCCTCTCATGGTTTCTTAAAACCTCATGTGAATCTACAAGAATCTCAAAGCAAAAAGTTTAATGAAATATGATTATCTCAATAGACACTGAAAAAAGCATTTAGCAAAATACAATATTCATTCAGGATAAAATCTCTCAACAAACTAGGAAGAGAAGGGAACTTCCTAAACTTGATAAATGATGTCTGAAAAATAATAGCAAAAGAAAATTCTTCCCACCCAAGAGCAAGAAGTTCTTTTCCTGGCATGATCAGCATTGCATTGCATTTAACAAGGGCCTTCCTGCCCCTTGTTTAACACATTCCTACCGAGATTTCAGCCATTGTTCTGATAAATGAAGCACAGAACCATTCGAACATAGGACCTCTGTTCTCATTTTCTTTCCCCTCCAGATTCAAGCAGTAGATCCTAATAACGATGTATTATAGCCATCCAATAAGTGCAAATTATTTCCGTAATGAACTGATCATGTTACCCAAACAAGTATAGTGGGAGAAACGCCTTTATAAAGTTCTTAGATTCAGGAGAACAATTGGTTTTGTTTTACAGTAAATCAAAGGGTTTGGAAAAGATCAAATGTGATAACCATTTTATTAATGGTAAATCTTAAAATTGGACTAGGATAATGAGTCATTTTATTTTGTTATGCATAAAGTTATCCTTCTTCAACATTCTAAGAGTCAGGGTATATCCTGTATGCTTTGATTGTTAAGAAAAAAACATCAGAAAAGAGGAAAAATGACAAGAGGAGTAAGTGCCATAGTTCAGCCTTGTCCAACAAACCTGCCTAAGAATCATTTGATGTTCTAGGAAGTAATAACTATTGGACTTACAGTTTATTGCCAGACTTTGTAAAATTAGATGTTAGTTTGATGCAAGATTGATAAATTGCCAATGATCTCTGTCCACCAGAGATGGAAATACTTCCTATATGGTAAATATGATACGGCCCAAGCAGTTATTTCTTTCCCATTGAATGTGTTTATATGTATATGTTTATACTTCCTCATATGCTCCTTTGAACCAGCTTTACCATCCTTTGCCTACAATTTTTCTCTATACTGAGTTAAATAAATAAACCTTGGATACACCCCTAGTCTATGAGAATATGAGCATCTGATGTTTAGTTATTTGAAAATTATACTTTGACCTGGAGGGAAAGGATGACTGTGGCCCATCTGGGGCTTGGAGCCTTCCCTACAGTCAGCATGGAAAGGATGGGATTCAGGTCAACCATCCTGCGACTTTGCATTGTGGACAACATTAACCCATGTGCTCGCTGACCCTCTCATCCATACTAATTATGAACCATTATGTGTGTAACATGTGCTGGCTGTTGTCATGGTGGTGGTGGTGGTTTAGTCACTAAGTTGTGTCTGACGCTTGCGACCGCATGGACTGTAGCCCGCCAGGCTCCCCTGTCCATGGGATTCTCCAGGCAAGAATACTGGGGTGGGTAGCCATTTCCTTCTCCAGGGGATTTTCCCCAACCAGAGCCTGAACCTGCATCTCCTGCATTAGCGGGCAGATTCTTTCCCATGATGCCCAGCTGGGAAGCCCACGCTTCTCCTGTTGCCATGGTAATTTTGGTTATTTCAGTGGGAATGTCTTGTGCTGGAATTTCTCTTTCCTTTGTCACTCTGAAATGTCACTGCATGGCAATCAGTGAACAGCTGACTCATGAACTTGAATTATCTTACTTTGCTAATTATCTTGGAGAATATAAGACACTGTGCCATTCCAGGAATTTGCCTGTGTCCAGGACCAAAGAAAATGGCACATTACTTGTATATAGAAGAAACACTGAAGCTGGCAGAGGGTCCTTTTTTCTGCTTGATTGAAAACAAATTTACAGGACAGATGCTTGCACAAGAATTAGAACCTCTAAGCCCCAATCTAGGAACTAAAAACACCACACCGTGTGAGCTTAAAAAGAAATTCCTGTTGATCTGAATAAAATTAAGCTGAGATAAGGAACAGTCTCTGAGCATTAGAAACTCATGGCTTTGTTTCCAGTGTGCAAGTTAGACACGAAAATACAGCCTACATAATCTTATATTGTAGGAGCAATACTTTTTATATTGATAAGTTCTAAAATTCTGCACAGCCTCTATTTCCTGATTAATCATTTGCTAACAGAATTATATCAGCAACCAGAGACTAAGTTTACTGTTAGCAAATCAATCCGTAGCCCTCCAAGCTCCTCTGTCCATGGAGTTTTACAGGCAAGAACACTGGCTGCTGCTGCTGCTAAGTCGCATCAGTCGTGTTCGACTCTGTTCAACCCCATAGACAGCAGCCTACCAGGCTCTTCCGTCCCTGTGATTCTCCAGGCAAGAATATTGGAGTGGGTTGCCATTTCCTTCTCCAATGCATGAAAGTGAAAAGTGAAAGTAAAGTTGCTCAGTCGCGTCTGACTCTTCGCAACCCCATGGACTATAGCCCACCTGGCTCCTCCGTCCATGGAATTTTCCAAGCAAGAGTACTGGAGTGGGTTGCCGTTGCCTTCTTGAGTGGGTGCCATTCCCCACCCAGGGATCTAACCGAATCTCTTGCATCTCCTGCATTGGTAAGCAGATTCCTCACCACTAGAGCCACCTGGAAAGCCCTCTTAAAAAACAGAGTCTTACTAATCAAAGAGGGGACTATATGAACTTCTGATCAGTATATTATGGGAGAAGAACTGGTCAGATAGAGCTCAAAGGCAGGAACTGGTGAGACAAAATAAACCTTACCCATTTGTGACGGAGCTGGGTAGACATGTATATCCTCAGTATCATAAGCATCCTGTCCAGCACTTGAAATGCATGGAAATTTCCTTCCTAGATTTTGTTTTAAGTCCACATTAAAATATACAGGCTTTAAAAGACGGAGGCCATTTTTAAGACATATATAGCCATTGGGTAGTAAGAAATATCTGTCAGTGGAAATTAAAACACACAATGTGAAAATTGTGGTTAGATTTTATTCGGGAGTTTACTGAGGACTAGAGCCCAGGACAGCCTCTCAGTGGCTCTGAGGAACTGCTCCAAAGTAAGGATAACAAAAGGTTTAAAAAAAAAAACAAGGAAGGCTAGTTTATATGGGATTTTTGTTAGGGAATACATCCAATCAAGCATGTGCTCTCTCCTCATGATGGGGGAGGCCCCGGACCTGCATTTACCCCAGAGTTTTTCCAGAGTTCTTTTGTTTTTCTGAGTCCAGAATTTTAGAAATTAGTAAAATGTATACTGTGAAAGAATTCATTTAAAGAGCTGAGTCAATACATTGAGAAAAGACTTTCCAATTTTACTTTCTGTGTGAGATTCTGTTGGCTGTATCCTTAGGTTTCACATTTGAAGATTTAACCTACTTGGATAGAAAATATTTAGAAAAAATTTTCAGAAATTTCTAAAATGTACAACTCGATTTTGCCATCACAGGCAATTATTTACATAGCATTTCCATTGCATTAAGTATTACAGGTAATCTAGAGGTGATTTAAAGTATGCAGGAGTATGTGCGTAGGGTATATGCAAATGTTAAGACATTTTATGGGCTTCCCCAGTGGCTTAGTCGTAAAAGAATCTGCTTGCAATGCTGGAGTTGAAGAAGACGTGGGTTCGATCCCTGGGTCAGGATGATCCCCTGGAGGAGGGCATGGCAACCCATTCCAGTATTCTTGTCTGGAAAATCCCATGGACAGAGGAGACTGAAGGACTACAGTCCACAGGGTTGCAGAGTTTGACACGACTGAAATGACTTAGCAAGCACATGACGTTTTTTATGAGATTCGAGCATCCGTGAATTTTGGTCTGGGGGTGAGAGGGGTCCCAGAACCAAAAAGAAGAATATACTTATATTTATATATTTATATAAAACTGCAAAGTATGTCTGTATGCACATGCATATCTAATAAGAGGAGGTTGGGGTGCTGGCTTTGTGTGACAGCCCTGGTTTCATCCTTTTTAAGAGCACACGCCCCTCTCTGACCATATGTTGGGCAGCCCAAGGCAGGGGCCATGTGTTGCCCTTACTCACTTTCACAGAGCATGACACAGACCAGGAGCTGCAAATGAATGTTCACCAATAATCATGATGATGGACTAGACATGTGTCTCGCCACTTTTTTTTAAATGTATTCCTCTACTATGAGTTGGAATCCCATATCTCAGTGGTCACCTCCATGTGGAGAAGCTGAAATTGCTGGAAGCTGCATGGGTTCTAAGCAACAGAGGCCATAGGGAACCAAACCAGCTCCTGCAGCCCAGGACCCCAGCCACCAGGAGGGGCAGTCTGGAGAGATGTTGCAGGTAGTTGTCACAGGTAGTAACAGGGTTTGTCAACAGAGTTGTCACAGGTAGTAAACAGCAGGCAGCACTGGTTTTATCCTTGCTCAGTTGTGAAGTGTGTTAGTCGCTCAGTCAGGTCTGACTTTTTGCTACCCATGGACTGTAGCCCTTCAGGCTCCTCAGTTCATGGAATTCGCCAGGCAAGAATAGTGGAGTGGGTTGCCATTTCCTTCTCCAGGGGATCTTCCCACCCAGGGATCAAACCCTGGTCTCCTGCATTGCATTGCAGGCAGATTCTTTACCATCTGAGCCACCAGGCAAGTTCTGAGCCACCAGCGAAGCCTCAAACATGCATCCTTTCCTGAATGCAGAGATGGTTCTCAGCACATGGCTGCAGTTTCCTCAGGAAACAGGAGGCGAGTTTCAACCACTCTTGCTCTGGAAACAACCTCTAGGGGGTCTGTTTGGCCCCGTTCCTTCAGCCTTGGCCAAGTCACTAAAAGAAGCCTGTTTGGATAAACAGCCTATTCCACTTAACCCCCAGCCTGTCCCTGATCCCTGCTTTTGACAAAAGGGCAGTCATGCTCATGAAACTAGGAATTTTATTTTTTTTCCAACTGCAGTGAAATACAAAGGCTACTTCTCTTTGTCAACCAGATTTCCCCACTGTTGACATTTACATCTGCTCAGAGGTATTTCCAGCCACAAGATTCAGGGAGCCAAATGAGAGATGGGGAAATTCCTCTCAGGGCTCCTGAATTGAGTGTAAATTCTACTCTGATGTGGAAAACGAAATTGCTGCTCAGTCATTCCCCCTTGTCAGCATTCCAGAGCCTGTCCTTGTCATTAGGGCTGGCTTTCTCTGTCTCTTCTTTGTGCACACCCTCTTCAGAAGTAAGTTAGTTACTGGTATAACATCTAAGCTTTTTATTTTATTTTATTCTTTCTTTAACTTTGGGGTTAAGGAAAAAGTTCTATGCATTTTCTTTTTCCCCTTCCCCCCTATTAAATGCCAGCCCTAATTTCTTGTTCCTAACCTTGATCTGACACTAGTGACGTTCTCAGGGCCTGGAATTTGGTCTTTCAGAGCTGGTTCTGCTCCAAGTCCTCAGTGACCTTTCATTCCTTTCCCCCATACCCCTCCCTGAGCTGCCCATGACAAGGGATACTACAGTTCCCAGAGCCAGAGGGATGGAGGAAGAGAGGGGTGGGTAGCTTACAAGCATTGGCAAATGGGAGAGGACAAAGCAGAAGCAGAGTCACATCAGAATCCAGGAAAGTCACAGAACTTAGAACCAATGTACCTGGATCTACTCTTCTTTCCTAATCAATAATTCTCTGTTACTTGTTAATTGGAAAATATTGAGATTGAGGACCAAGTATTTCTTTTTCTTAAGTCAGTTTTTTTTTTTTTCATTTTTTATTTGATAGATTTGACCTGTTACAATTTGAGCTTCTAAGCACAGCACTCCTGGGGCTGTTTTGGGCTCTGGGCAGGTCTCCATTAAGAACCACTGCTGCTGGGAGGGGTCTGTACTGCCTCCTCTGGGGCCAGAGCAGCTGGTGGTTGAATCTTAGGTGTTCATTACAGGCTCATCCTGTCAGAGCTGAGGTTCCTCTGGCCCTAGGAGTCCTTGCTGTGCCCTAGATGTGAGCACACTTCCTAGGAGGGTTACAACTCAGGACTGTTTCCTCAGCCTCAGGCGGGAGGATAGTGTAAATGGGTTTCCCAGGTGGTGCTAATGGTAAAGAATCTGCTTGTCAATGCAGGAGAAGTCAGAGACATGGGATTGATCCCTGGGCTAGGAAGATGCCCTGGAAGAGGGCATGGCAACCCACTGCAGCATTCTTGCCTGGAGAATTCCATGGACAGAGGAGTCTGGCGGGCTATAGTCCATGGGGTTGCAAAGAGTCAGACATGACTGAGCATGCAGGGACGCACCAAGGTGGGTGGGGTCAGCCAGGCTCCACAAACTCCACCAGAACAGAGCCCATTCTGCAGGTCCGTAGCTGTTTGGGATGCCTGCTTCACAGCTCAAGAGTTCTTTTTTCTCTTTCTCCCCTTTTTATTTTTTTGGTAAGAATTTCTGGGATGCTTATTATGATTTTCATTCCTTAACACACATTCAAACATGAATATCATGGATAAATATGTATTGCTACTTCCACCTAACAGGTGACAAAAGAACTTAGAAATTATGTAGGAGATATGGATCCCAAACTTATCCTTTTACTTTATTATTAATGGAATATCAGCAAGTACTTTCCCCATTAATTTGCCGTTTGTTTTTAGGCATAGAACCATGAGCAATTAAGGACCTGTAAAGGTGGGCTGCAGCCATCTGCCTACTTGAGCCTGACCTGGCCTCTGAGGTGGGCCAAGTGGACTCTGTTGGACACCATGCTGACAGCCTGGAGCAGGTAGATGAACAGCTATAGTCACCCTGTTCTTCTGCCACACAAACCTGCCCCAGGCCCAGGCTGTCACAACAAAGGGCTGTACCAGAGTAGGTGAGCGAATCAATCCCTTAGAAACAAATCTTTCCCCCAGGCAGTAGAAACTGGATGTGCAAGTTGGCATCTTTGTGTGTCAGTGTGGGCTCATTGCTGGGGACAGAATGGAAAAGTTGCCACGACAACTGAATGCTTGGATGTCCAGGCGGGTGCTTCTTCTGAGAGTGGCCAATCTCCTTGGAGATCATAATGTTTCTTCAAGGCACTGCGCTCTTTTTCGAGGGAAAGAGTCTTACTTTTTAGAGTAAACTTGGTCTTGAAAAGAAGCTAAAATCTGTTCACGACCTACTGTTCTGTTTGCTGCATACAAATACTGGGCAGATTCTCTCTCTGCAGCCCGAGGGTATCTTGGAAATGAGGATGCCTGTTCCAAGTGTTCACAAATTAGGATCTATAGTGCAGTGAGTTTTGACAGCCATACACACCAAAAGGAGACAGAACACTTCCATCTCCCCCAAAACCTTCTTCCTGTTTCTTTGCTGCTCATTCTTCCCTCTGCCCCTGCTTTGCTGTGCCGTGCTAAATCTCTTCAGTCCCGTCTGACTCTTGGCGACCCTGTGGACTGTAGCCCACCAGACTTCTCTGTTGGTGGGATTATCCAGGCAAGAATACTGGAGTGGGTAGACATTCCCTCCCCCAGGGGATTGTCCCAACCCAGGGATCAAACCCAGGTCTCCTGTATTGCAGACGGATTCTTTACCATCTGAGCCACAAAGGAAACCCAAGATAGGCAAACGCTAATCTGCTTTTTGTAACTAAAGGCCAATTTGCACTTCCTAATACTTTACATTTAAAGTTATATAGTACGTGGTATTTTGTGACCAGCTACTTTCATTCAGCATGTGAAAGTGAAAGTAAAGTCACTCAGTCGTGTCCGACTCTTCACGACCCCATGGACTGTAGCCTATCACGCTCCTCTGTTCATGGGATTTTCCAGGCAAGAGTGTTGGAGTGGATTGCCATTTCCTTCTCCGGGGGATCTTCCTGACCCAGGAATCAAACCCGGGTCTCCCACATTGCAGGCAGAGGCTTTACGGTCTGAGCCACCAGGGAAGCCCTTCATTCAGCATAACGATTTTGAAATTCACCCATACTTATCCCAGGAGTTAGTCCTTTCATGTTGCTCACTAAT
Source organism: Ovis canadensis (assembly GCF_042477335.2). Taxonomy (NCBI): domain Eukaryota; kingdom Metazoa; phylum Chordata; class Mammalia; order Artiodactyla; family Bovidae; genus Ovis; species Ovis canadensis. The sequence continues at coordinate 23,755,386 of NC_091246.1, forward strand.
GATTAAGCAGATAAACCTCACTTTGGTTACCCATTCTCCTGGTGATGAACATTTGGGTGGCCCCTGTGTTTAGGATATTGTGAATAAGGCTGCTGTGAACATTCATCTTCATGTTGTGGAAAGTGGGATCCCTTCCAGACCCCAAGAACGGGCTCTTGTCTAATACTTGGAAATGAGTTGTCTGAGGAGACACACATGCTAACAAAGCAAGAGACTTTATTGGGAAGACGTGCCCAGGTGGAGAGTAGGAGGGTAAGGGAACCCAGGAGGACTACTCTGCCATGTGGCTCACAGTCTCAGATTTAATGGTGATGGAGTTAGTTTCTGGGTTGTTTCTGGCAAATCACCGTAAACTTCCTGGTGGCACATGCATCTCTCAGCCAAGATGGATCCCAACAAGAAGGATGATGGAGGTTGGTAGGACATATGGATTGGTGTCTCTTCTCTCCTGACCTTTCCTGAATTCTTTCAGTTAGTTCCACATTTCTTACCAGGACCTCCTATTTAAGATAACTCATTCCCTGGTGGCTCAGAGGTTAAAGCGTCTCCCTGAAATGGGGGAGACCTGGGTTTGATCCCTGGGTCTGGAAGATCCCCTGGAGAAGGAAATGGCAACCCACTCCAGTACTCTTGCCTGGAGAATCCCATGGAGGGAGGAGCCTGGTAGGCTTCAGTCCATGGGGTCGCAAAGAGTAGGTCACGACTGAGCAACTTCACTTTCACTTTCATGCAAGTGGTTACTATGGTGCCTGGTTTGGGTGGCCAGTTTCAGTCAGTGTTTCCCCAAATATACACATAACTGTGTGGACAATTTTGGTGAATACTTAATAATGAAATGGCTAAGTTATGTCAAAATTTTAAGAAACTGCCAATTTTCTAGAGTGACATGCCATTCTAATTGGTCAAATTCTAGTACTTGGAATGAACAGTGTTTTTCCTTTATTCATCCCAGCGGATGTGGAGAGGAGTTCATCCTGACTTTGATCTGTATTTCCTTAATGCAAATTACTAATGATCTTGAGCAGCTCTTCATGTGCTAATTGGTCACCATAACTTTGCTTTTGAAAAATGTCTGTTTAATTTTTTTTTTAAATAGACTGTCTTTTAATGCCCCCCTCTGTCACATATCTCTTGAAGTTGTTTTTCATATTTGATACAAAATCTACAGTTCATATCAAAAGCAAAAGGCAAAGGAGAAAAGGAAAGAAAAATCCATCTGAATGCAGAATTCCAAAGAATAGTAATTCCAAAGCCTTCCTAAGTGAGCAATGCAAAGAAAGAGAGGAAAACAATAGAAAGGAAAAGACTAGAGATCTCTTCAAGGACATTAGAGATACCAAGGGTACATTTCATGCAAAGGTGGGCTCAATAAAGGACAGAAATGGTATGGACCTAACAGAAGCAGAAGATATTAAGAAGAGGTGGCAAGAATACACAGAAGAACTGTACAAAAAAGAGCTTCATGACCCATATAATCATGATGGTGTGATCACTCACCTACAACCAGACATCTTGGAGTGCGAAGTTAAGTGGCCTTAGGAAGCATCACCAGGAACAAAGCTAGTGGAGGTGATGGAATTCCAGTTGAGCTATTTCAAATCCTAAAAGATGATGCAGTGAAAGTGCTGCACTCAATATGCCAGCAAATTTGGAAAACTCAGCAGTGGCCACAGGACTGGAAAAGGTCAGTTTTCATTCCAATCCCAAAGAAAGGCAATGTTAAAGAATGCTCAAACTGCCACACAACTTCACTCATCTCACATGTTAGCAAAGTAATGCTCAAAATTCTCCAAGCTAGGCTTCAACAGCATGTGAACTGAGAACTTCCAGATGCTAAAGCTGGTTTTAGAAAAGGCAGAGGAACCAGAGGTCAAACTGCAAACATCCATTGGATCATAGAAAAGGAAGAGAGTTCCAGAAAAGCATCTACTTCTGTTTCATTGACTGCACTAAAGCCTTTGACTGTGTGGATCACAACAAACTATGGAAAATTCTTGAAGAGATGGGAATACCAGACTGCTTTACCTGTCTCCTGAGAAATCTGCACGCAGATCAAGAAGCAATAGTTAGAACTGGACATTGAACAACAGACTGGTTCCAAATTGGGAAAGCAGTACGTTAAGGCTGTATACTGTCACACTGCTTATGTAACTTATATGCAGAGTACATCATGCGAAATGCTGGGCTGGAGGAAGCACAAGCTGAAATTAAGATTGCTGGGAGAAATATCAATAACCTTAGATATGCAGATGACACCACCCTTATGGCAGAAAGCAAGGAACTAAAGAGCCTCCTGATGAAAGTGAAAGAGAAGAGTGAAAAAGTTGCCTTAAAATTCAGCATTCAAAAAACTAAGATCATGGCACTTGGTCCCATCACTTTATGACAAATAGATGGGGAAACAATGGAAACAGTGATAGACTTTATTTTGGGGGGCTCCAAAATCACTACAGATGGTGACTGTAGCCATGAAGAAAGATGCTTGCTCCTTGGAAGAAAAGCTGTAATCAATCTAGACAGCATATTAAAAAGCAGAGACATTACTTTGCCAACAAAGGTCCATCTAGTCAAAGCTATGGTTTTTCCAGTAGTCATATATGGACGTGAGAGTTGTACTATAGATAGAGCTGAGCACCAAAGAATTGATGTTTTTGAACTATGGTGTCGGAAAAGACTCTTGAGAGTCCCTTGGACTGCAAGAAAATCCATCCAGTCCATCCTAACGGAGATCAATCCTGAATGTTCATTGGAAGTACTGATGCTGAAGTTGAAAGTTCAATACTTTGGCCATCTGATGGGAAGAACTGACTCATTTGAAAACACCCTGATGCTGGGAAAGATTGAAGGCAGGAGGAGAAGGGGACGACAGAGGATGAGATGGCTGAATGGCATCACCAACTCAATGGACATGAGGTTGAGTAAGCTCCGGGATATGGTGATGGACAGGGAAGCCTCGTATGCTGGAGTCCCTGGGGTCACAAAGAGTCGAACACAACTGAGCAACTGAACTGACTGATAGTTAGTATCTGCAAGAGTTACAGTTTGCTGGGTGTTTTCACTCTACTACATTATATTGCAGGCAGAATACCTGGTAAATTTTGGAAACAGAACCCTCACTCCCTGGCCTATGTGGGGAGTGTTTTAATCAATGGGTGCATTCAAGATGTACATCCTTTCATGATAGGAAAAAAAGATTTAATTTTTTAGTAAGAAAAATTTCAAATAGGACTTTCTTTCCTTTTGTTCAATTACATCATCAAGCTAATTTGTTTCCAGTAAAATATTAGAACATAATATTTTCCTTTCTCTGTGTTCTTTCATTTAAACATTTTTAAAATTTATTTTCCTTTATATATATTTGTTTTTTGTCTGTGCATCCCCATTCGGTCCTCCATGGCTCCTGGCAACACCCTGGTCATTGGTGAACAGTGTGCAATTCATCGACCCTGGACCCGAGCTGTCACTGAAGAGTCCAGCCACACAGTGGTACTCAGGGCTACTGTGATGGACATGAAGCCTGTGCAAGGATTGGTAGGAAGCAGGCAGTAGGACCTGGGGCAACGTGGTATGGCAACGAGCAGAACTGCAGCAAAGGGAGCTGTAGGGCCACAAAATCAAGCTTGTCTTCAATGATGGACTGAATTGTGTCCCTCAAAAGCCATATGTTGGAATTCTAGCCCCCTCAGTACCTCAGAATGGACACTATTTGGAAAGAATCTTTAAAGTAGTGATGAAGTTAAAAATGAGGTCATTGGAGTGGGCTCTAATCCAATCTGACTTATGTCCTTCTAAGAAGAGGAAATTCAGACATAGATATGCACAGAAGGGAAATCTTGTGATGACATAGATAGAAGATAGTCTTCTACAAGAAGAGAGGCCTCAGGAGAAACTAACCCAGCTGACACCTTGATCTTGGATTTCCAGTCTCCAGGACTGTGAGACAGTAAACGTCTGTTGCCAAGACAACCCATCCTGGGTGCTTTGTTAAGCAGTCAGAGATGACTGATACAACTTCCCACATGGGGGCTCAGCCACTGGCCCTTGCTCCAGGCTCTGCTCCCAGGTCCACCTCAGTGCCAGCCTCCTATCCCAGCCATTCCCCTGCCTCTCAGCCCTTGGAGCTCTGTGTCCTTCACTGAGATGACCTTTCAAGAATGCTACCACTGCTCCAAACATCACAACCCAAGTCATCTTCTTTGAATCAACTCAGCAGTGAGCAATCTGACCTTAAGGGTGGTCTGATTTTTAGAAACAAGATCATTGCTTTATGGAGACAGGAGTTGCAATGGGAAGAGTCCCCAGGGTTGGGGAGGATATTGTTAGAATCAGAAGTTCCTCTGACAGGACCTAAAAAACCCTTTCTCCAGGGTCTTTCTAATTCCATAAAGTGGAGACACCAGGGGAGACCCCAGTAAGTCTTTGTCGTAGAAGAGGGTGTGGTGGTATAAAATAATGGCCTATTTTGGTGTCCAGACAACCCACTTGCAATAGTTTCAATTGTTACTCTTGTCTTACAGTTGAGAAAACTACAGTTTAGAAAGTTTAAATGATTGATTGTGAACTATAAACTGTAACTATCACTAATAGATTGGTCATTTAAACTTTAATAGGCTGCAAACCAGGGAGGATCCCAGCCCCTCCATCTGTGAGGTCCATCTGCCAACACTGCTTTCCTAATACCTTCCAAACAATACAGCTCTGTGCAGCCTGGTCCAACTTGGAGCATGAATTTGTTTTCTCCATTTCCCAGCCAGGTTGCTCCCCTCTCCCAAGGAGTCAGGCAGATCCTTTTTGGGAAGGAACTCCTGGTTGAGCATGGACTTTCTAGTCTTCATAGAGGCTCACATGATCCATATTAGGAGTGAACCACTTCAAGACAGTCTTGCTGAAAACATCTGAAGAGCTTTGAGAAGCCATAAGCTTGAACATTCAGTTTAGAAATGTTTTTAAATGTTTCCAAGAAGTATGACCAAACCCATCAAAGATTTGAATACGTCAGTGTTCCCATTACAAAAGATGTGTCCACATAGCTTAGTTTTTGCAGAATGAGTGGAACTTGTACTAAACCTGGCATCTCAGGACTTCACTATGCAAAATTGCATCACGGAACATTCTGTGGTTTGCAAATGCTCTTGAGAAACAGAGATCTTGTCTGCTATTTAAGTTCTGGTGCTTCTCAATATGAAACTGTGTTCTGCATCCTCACCTAGGTGTATAACCTGGATCAACCTGGAGGGTCAAACTGCATTTGTGTCATTATAGCACAGCATTGGACTATGAACAGAGAGAAAAAAGCTACAGTGCCATCATCAAAAATAACTCACTGTAAAATGCCTGGAGATGTGTTCCATGTAGTAGATGTAAAATATCCAATAAAATAAAAGGTACTCTTCAGGTGCTCATCCTTCTTTTGAGAACTGGGTGAGACAGCCTTTCTAGGGTTGGTCCATATCTTCAGGCAGTGAGACTAGTCTGGTGCCCAAGGCATTTGAGACAGGTCTAAAGAAGCAGTGCCTTGTAGGTGTGGTGGCCAATTAGGGGAGAGGATAGATGTCTCCCCCAGTGAACTCAAGCATCCAAGGGGGCAGGAAGATGAGGCCCTTTAATGATGTCCCCCAGTATAATGTGCAAATAGTTTCCTAGCTTGTGTGAATTGTCTGGGAGAAATGTCTGTGTCATCCATTATTAAGAATGTGCCTGCATGCTTAGTCATGTCCATCCAACTCTTTGCAACCCTTTGGACTATAGCCCACCAGGCTCATCTGTCCATGGAATTCTCCAGGAAAGAATACTGGAGCAGGTTGCCATTTCCCTGTCCAGGGGATCTTCCTGCTCAGGGATGAGGATCTGAGTGGTCACATGTCTGAGCTTACTGGGAAGCCCTTCAAAAGCTGGTTTGGTTGCTCTGAAACACCTTGTAGTTCGCATGCTGTTTGGGAGCCCAGACTAGTTGGGAGTCAGTGTGCTAAGCCTGCTTCATTTGTGTCTGACTCTTTGCAACTCTATGGACCTTAGCCCACCAGGCTTCTCTGTCCTTGGGATTCTCTAGGCAAGAATACTCGAGTGTGTTTCTTTGCCCATCTACAGGGGATCTTCCCAATCCAAGGACTGAACATGTGTCTTTTATGTTCCCTGCATTATCAGGCAAGTTCTTTGCCACTAGTGCCATGGAAAGTCTCAGAATTTTGCTGGAATACTCCAGAAGACACTCAGGAGGAGATCTGCTGACTGCTATATTGCTACCATAATACACATTGTGCGTCATGAAGCCAAGAGCCACAGTTCATCTGGCCCTTCATTTGGTGTCAGAGTATAGCTTGAAGCATCTTCATACAGGTGTGCCCTCAACAGTCCCCAGTGCTGATGGGGAAGCTCTTCCACCACTAGAAAGGACTACAGAGCAGAACCTTTCTTAATCTGAGTCATGCTGAACTGGAGGAATGGTCTGTGATGCCTGAGCAGGATGTGTGGGAGCCCAGCTTCTGATTCATTTCATCCCTCCAATGGCCCATAGGATAGCAGGCACTTCCTTACATGGGAGTGTCCTTCAGAACCTTAAGATAATTTCAGCTTGGAAACAGTAAAGCTCCCAGTGAGTCAGTCATTCTCTGCAAGTGAGTACATTGTCCTCACACACACAAGGGGCCATCATGCAATCTGTGTTCACTCCCCAGTCTTATGTAATTACCCAGGAAAATTCAGAGGTTCTACAGGAAACGTGTCTCCGCATCTTGGGATTCTGGCAAATCATCCAAGTTATCTAAGCTTCCAGTTTTCTTGCCTATAAAATGGAAATAGGAAAACCCAGATGACACAGACTCTTGCGAAGATTAAGTGAATAGCATACGCAAAGCCCTCCTATGTCAGAAACACTTACCACGTGGACCCATTGGTAATCATAGAAAAGAGGGTGGTGTGGAAAGATGAAGAAACCCTCTGTGTCTAAGGGGAAGGGATGGTGTGGTAGTGCATTTAGGGTTTCCATGCGCACACTGCCCCAGCAACAACCAAAGAGAAGAGCACCTCTTCACCCTAAAAATCAGCTCTAAGGCCTCCCCTCTCTTGCATATGAGACCTTGCTTTGCCATCAGAAGGCATTCTTAATTCATTTTAGGTAATTTCTGCTGTGAAAGAAAGTAATGTTGACTAAAAAAGATGCACAATGTGACGGTTGGGAGACAAGTTTTATTTGGGGCAAAATAGAATGAGGACTACAGCCCAGGAGACAGCACTTCAGATAGCTCTGAGAAATGACTCCAAAGAGGCTTTGGGGGAAGGTCAATACAGAAGATTCAGTGAAGGGGGAATTCAATGTGATCAGGTACTTACTTTATGGATGATTTTCTGCTAGTCACAAGAAACTGCTGTTACCATGAAGGGATTTAGTGCTATTCTAGATATGAGGAGATGCAAGGGTTGGGATCATGAAATTAGTTCCTGAAAATATCTAACTATCTAAAGGCCTGTTCCATCAGTTTCCCTGGAACACAAAGTGCCTCATTCTCCATCCTGATCTCCCTTTAGGGTGTGCCAAAGGTCAACAGCTGCAGCAGTGCAGGATTCAATCTCTGCAGAGGCAGATGGCAAATGTCCTTAGCAAGCACCAGTTTTTAGTTCACAGTAGGGATGAAAAAGAAAGTCGCTTTTTGTGGATTCCCAGGGTCTGCTGCAGGACACCAAGCAGTGTCCAGCACTGAACCACTCAGATTGTGCTGGGTATTCAAGCTTCCAGGAGACTATCTTGTGAATGTTCAAGACTGACCTTCAGGAAGAAAGAAATTGTCTTCAGGTTCTTCTGACTGATCTAAGAATGAAATTGGTTAATGGGAAAAAATTAAACAAACGTTTAACATGGAGGGACTTCCCTGGTGGCTCAGACAGTAAAGCATCTGCCTACAATGCGGGAGACCCAGGTTCAATCCCTGGGTCAGGAAGATGTCCTGGAAGAGGAAATGGCAACCCATCTCAGTATTCTTGCCTGGAAAATCCCATGGACAGAGGAGCCTGGTAGGCTACGGTCCATGGGGTCGCAAAGAGTTGGACACGGCTGAGAGACTTTACTTTTTTTCTTTCTTTAACATGTGTACATGGGAGAGGTCCAGGAAAACAGTAATTTGCCAGAATGACTGAAACTCCCACCTTAAGTACCATCTTCAGCTAGAGACAAACTAAGATACTAGGGGTAGTGTTTTGGGACTTCAAAGGGGAGGAGATGTTTACCAAAGCAAATGTTTGGTAAACAAATGTTCTCTGGGCCCTGCAGAGACAATGGGACACAGAGTGGAGTCTGATCTCTAGGCTCTGCCAGGTGTCCCCCACCACAACTAGCCAATATTCTTTCCAGATACCTCTGGTGATAGCACTACTGCAATAACAGCCATTTTATCTAAATTCTTTCAGGAAATGAGAGGGAAAGTCAAAGTTTCTTTCTGAGTCTTTTGGGTATCGATTATTTTCAGCTCAAAATAATCCACATGCTAAAGAGACATTTTGGAGTGACAGGCTTTGCTCCCCTACAGTCCAAAACCAGCTGAATATGAAACAGAAGGGAAGGAGACAGGGCACAACCTTTAAAAGAATGATATAGCCATAGGACATGACAAAGACTGGTTAGAACTGACTGGGTCCAAGAGGGCAGATGATCTGACTCCCAGTGCACCTTGAGCATCATTATATGCTCATTGTAGGCTTAATGGTAAAGAATCTACCTGCCAAATGAGAGACACAAGGTTGATTCCTGGATGAGAAGATCCCCTAGAGAAGGAAATGGCAATCTATTCCAGTATTCTTGCCTAGGAAATCGCATGGACACAGGAGTCTGGCAGGCCACAGTCCATGGGGTTGCAAAAGAATCCAACATGACTTCATGATCAAACAACAACAAAACAACAAAGCATAAGTGAAATGATATACCTACCAGCACCATGACAGTTCTAAGGCCGACTATAAAAAGCCAAAAAGTACACGGTGGCCCAATTTCTTGAAATCCTTGCCCTTTCCCAAAATGATTGGAATAATCTTCCCACTTTAGAGTATGAAATTACCCAGGCCATAAAAATCTAACCACGCCATATTTCAAGGATTTCTTGCCTTCTGAGATGGCCCTCACTCTGTCTGTGAAGCGTTATTCTCTCTAAATAAATTCACTTCTTACTATCACTTCATCTCTAAACTCTTTAACAACAAAGCAAGAACTTCAAGAAGTTCAAAACTGGGAACAAATAGATTTTTTTTAAAACTTCTTTTCCTGACTTCTTGGCTGGGGTTCTAACAGGATCGCATATACAATAGGAAATTTCTGAAATGTAAACTTTTCACCAACCATGCCACCAAAAAACTTTTTTATTGTAATTTAAAGTGTTGATTGTAGAGAGTTTAGAAAATGCTGAGAGATATAGAAAAGGAATATGTAATTAACTTCAGTCTCAGTGCTGTTGACTGAAAAATGCACAACTTCAATATTCAGAACCATGTTTTATTTGGCAGATTTACTGAGGACTGTAGGCTAGGACAGAGCTTCTCAGATCACCCTGAGGGACTGCTCCAAAGAGGTAAGTGAGCAGCCAGGATATATAGGAGCTTTACTTGAAGAGAGAGGGGGAATCTGGTCAGAATATCAAAAGATTACCAGTAATCATGAAACAGACATCTTAAATTAATGATTTTATTTTATTTTGTATATGAGAAAATGTGAGAGTTTGAATGTATTGAAATTATTCCTTTGGTATGCACCTTAACTATCTAGGACCCCTATCCTATTTTTCTCCACTCTGAATTCCCTCAGAGTGGGGAAGGGGGAAAGATTGACTAATTCCTGACACAAATCCTTGATAGCAGCAATTCTTAGGCCTTTTTATTTTATCATTCACCTATTTGAAAATCTGTTGAGTCATGAAATCCTCCAAAAAAAAAAAAAAAAGATCAGTTGTACACATGTAGTATTGTGTGTACAATTTCAGAGGATGCCCATTAAAAAAACCCCATGTCAAGAATACATAGTCTAAAGTGAAAAGCTCTTTAGTATAGTCATGGCTCCCAGGGCTACAGGGGCTGATTAATCCTAATTTGACCTTCTCATCTCTCCTGCTCAATCTAGGTTTACAGTCTTCCTGCCTGCTCCCCTGCCATCTTTCTAGTGACTTGAACAGCATCCCCTGCCTGAGCCTTCCATCTTCTGACAATCCAGTCTCAGCTCCTCCCGTGTCTTCCCCTCTCCCTCCACACGGTAGGATGGCCCATAGGCTACACCCCTCCAGCTCTCAGAGGAATACCTAAGTCGTAAAGTGAATACACCATTTCCCAACCACAGCCTCTGTACACAGCTTTCTTCTGTCTTCTCATACACCTCCTCATTTAATAACAGCTTTATTGAGCTATAATTAACATATAAAAACCACTCCTACAAAGTATACCATTCAGTGGTTTTTAGTATATTCATAAGGTTATGCCACCACCATCATCAGGAAACTTTATAAAAAGAAACCCCATACCCAGGAGCACTCATTCCCTGTTCCTCACTAGCATGCTTTCTGTTTCCATGAATTTTCCTATTCTGAATATTTCATGTAAATTTGGAGTATTTCATACAATATGTGGTCTTTTGTGCCTGGCTTATTTTGCTTAGCATAAAATTTTCAAACTTTATCCCCATTGTAACAAGTATCAGAACTTAATTCCTTTTCAGGGTCACATAATTTTCCATTTCATGAATGTATCACATTTTGTGTGACCATTCATCCACAGAAAGACATTTGGATTGTTTCCATTTGGGGGATAGTACGAATGATGCTATCTTGTCTAATTCAATGAAACTAAGCCATGCCCGAGGGGCAACCCAAGATGGGCGGGTCATGGTGGAGAGGTCTGACAGAATGCGGTCCACTGGAGAAGGGAATGGCAAACCACTTCAGTATTCTTGCCTTGAGAACCCCATGAACAGTATGAAAAGGCAAAATGATAGGATACTGAACGAGGAACTCCCCAGGTCAGTAGGTGCCCAATATGCTACTGGAGATCAGTGGAGAAATAACTCTGGAAAAAATTAAGGGATGGAGCCAAAGCAAAAACAATACCCAGCTATGGATGTGACTGGTGATAGAAGCAAGGTCTGATGCTGTAAAGAGCAATATTGCATAGGAACCTGGAATGTCAGGTCCATGAATCAAGGCAAATTGGAAGTGGTCAAACAAGAGATGGCCAGGGTGAACCTCGACATTCTAGGAATCAGCGAACTAAAATGGACTGGAATGGGTGAATTTAACTCAGATGACCATTATATCTACTACTGTGGGCAGGAATCCCTCAGAAGAAATGGAGTAGCCATCATGGTCAACAAAAGAGTCCGAAATGCAGTACTTGGATGCAGTCTCAAAAACAACAGAATGATCTCTGTTCGTCTCCAAGGCAAACCATTCAATATCACGGTAATCCAAGTCTATGCCCCAACCAGTAACGCTGAAGAAGCTGAAGTTGAACGGTTCTATGAAGACCTACAAGACCTTGTAGAACTAATACACCAAAAAGATGCCCTCTTCATTATAGGGGACTGGAATGCAAAAGTAGGAAGTCAAGAAACACCTGGAGTAACAGGCAAATTTGGCCTTGGAATGCGGAATGAAGAAGGGCAAAGACTAAGAGAGTTTTGCCAAGAAAATGCACTGGTCATAGCAAACACCCTCTTCCAACAACACAAGAGTAGACTCTACACATGGACATCACCAGATGGTCAACACTGAAATCAGATTGATTATATTCTTTGCAGCCAAAGATGGAGAAGCTCTATACAGTCAACAAAAGCATGACCAGAAGCTGACTGTGGCTCAGATCATGAACTCCTTATTACCAAATTCAGACTCAAATTGAAGAAAGTAGGGAAAACCGCTAGACCATTCAGGTATAACCTAAATAAAATCCCTTATGATTATACAGTGGAAGTGAGAAATCGATTTAAGGGTCTAGATCTGATAGATAGAGTGCCTGATGAACTATGGAATGAGGTTCATGACATTGTCCAGGAGACAGTGATCAAGACCATCCCCATGGAATAGAAATGCAATAAAGCCAAATGGCTGTTTGGGGAGGCCTTACAAATAGCTGTGAAAAGAAGAGAGGCGAAAAGCTAAGGAGAAAAGGAAAGATATAATCATCTGAATGCAGAGTTCCAAAGAATAGCAAGAAGAGATAAGAAAGCCTTCTTCAGCGATCAATGCAAAGAAATAGAGGAAAAGAACAGAATGGGAAAGACTAGAGATCTCTTCAAGAAAATTAGAGATACCAAGGGAACACTTCATGCAAAGATGGGCTCAATAAAGGAAAGAAATGATATGGACCTAACAGAAGCAGAAGATATTAAGAAGAGGTGGCAAGAATACACAGAAGAACTGTACAAAAAAGATCCTCATGACCCGGATAATCGTGATGGTGTGATCACTCATCTAGAGCCAGACATCCTGGAATGTGAAGTCAAGTGGGCCTTAGAAAGCATCACTATGAACAAAGCGAGTGGAGGTGATGGAATTCCAGTTGAGCTATTTCAAATCCTGAAAGATGATGCTGTGAAAGTGCTGCACTCCATATGCCAGCAAATTTGGAAAACTCAGCAGTGGCCACAGGACTGGAAAAGATCAGTGTTCATTCAAATACCAAAGAAAGGCAATGTCAAAGAATGCTCAAACTACCACACGATTGCACTCATCTCACATGCTAGTAAAGTAATGCTCAAAATTCTCCAAGTCAGGCTTCAACAATACGTGAACTGTGAACTTCCTGATGTTCAAGCTGGTTTTAGAAAAGGCAGAGGAACCAGAGATCAAATTGTCAATATCCTCTGGATTATTGAAAAAGCAAGAGAGTTCCAGAAAAACATTTATTTCTGCTTTATTGACTATGCCAAAGCCTTTGACTGTGTGGATCACAATAAACTGTGGAAAATTCTGAAAGAGATGGGAATACCAGACCACCTGACCTGCCTCTTGAGAAATCTGTATGCAGGCCAGGAAGCAACAGTTAGAACTGGACATGGAACAACAGACTGGTTCCAAATAGGAAAAGGAGTACATCAAGGCTGTCTATTGTCACCCTGCTTATTTAACTTATATGCAGAGTACATCATGAGAAATGCTGGACTGGAAGAAACACAAGCTGGAATCAAGATTGCTGGGAAAAATATCAATAACCTCAGATATGCAGATGACACCACCCTTATGGCAGAAAGTGAAGAGGAACTAAAAAGCCTCTTGATGAAAGTGAAAGAGGAGAGCGAAAAAGTTGGCTTAAAGTGCAACATTCAGAAAACGAAGATCATGGCATCCAATCCCATCACTCCATGGGAAATAGATGGGGAAACAGTAGAAACAGTGTCAGACTTTATTTTTGGGGGCTCCAAAATCACTGCAGATGGTGATTGCAGCCATGAAATTAAAAGATGCTTACTCCTTGGAAGAAAAGTTATGACCAACCTAGATAGCATATTCAAAAGCAGAGACATTACTTTGCCAACTAAGGTCTAGTCAAGGCTATGGTTTTTCCTGTGATCATGTATGGATGTGAGTTGGACTGTGAAGAAAGCTGAGTGCTGAAGAATTGATTCTTTTGAACTGTGGTGTTGGAGAAGACTCTTGAGAGTCCCTTGGACTGCAAGGAGATCCAAGCAGTCCATTCTGAAGGAGATCAGCCCTGGGATTTCTTTGGAAGGAATGATGCTAAAGCTGAAACTCCAGTAGTTTGGCCACCTCATGCGAAGAGTTGAGTCATTGGAAAAGACTCTGATGCTGGGAGGGATTGGGGGCAGGAGGAGAAGGGGACCACAGAGGATGAGATGGCTGGATGGCATCACCAACTTAATGGACGTGAGTCTGAGTGAACTCCGGGAGTTGGTGATGGACAGGGAGGCCGGGCGTGCTGCAATTCATGGGGTCGCAAAGAGTCGGACACGACTGAGAGACTGAAATAACTGATAAATAATGCTACTGTGAAAGTGTGTATGCAAATTTTTGTGTGGCATATATTTCTATTCCCTTGAGCATAGATCTAAGAATGGGTTTCCATCCTGCCTTGTATGCAAATATTTACCATATTTATACAATCATTCTTCCATTGAAAATAAGCATTCTGCTGCTACTGGATATTTAGGGTCTTATCAGAAATGAGGAGTGGGTCACCCAATTTATCTCTAAGGTCTATTCCAGTTCTAAAAACTCATCCTATTTGGAAACCATTGGTCTCCCTGTGCCTTGGTGCTCAACTTGTAACTCTCCTATTCATCTCTGGTGCATCCATCTTCGACCTCACTGAGTATCCCTCAGGGTGAAAGCTGATGGCTATTACCTGTAAAGGCTACAATTTTTGCATTGTGTTAGTTGCTCAGTCATATCCAACTCTTTGAAACCCAATGGACTGTAGCCCTCTGTCCATGGGATTCTCCAGGCAAGGATACTGGAGTGGGTTGCCATTCTCTTCTCTAGTACTACCTTCCCAGACCCTGGATGAACCTGGGTCTGCTACATTGTAGGCAGATTCTTTACCACTGGAGCCACCAGAGGAGCTTTACAACTGGTACAATAGATACAGAGAAGCTCTACAAGAGGCTACAATGGGTACCAGCTATTACTGTGTTCAATGCTTTTGACAATGTGGAATATGATCTGGAAACAATAATATCTTCCAATAGATTTAGGATCTGCTATCACAAAAGTCCTTTCAGTTTGAAGGATTTTTCCACCTCTAGGAAGCAAAGCCACTTAAATCAGTCTCTATGGAAAGCTCACCTATGTCCAGCAATTAAAATTCAAGATACCATAGCGCAATCCCAGAAGCCTTGATTATGCTGTTGGTTACAAAGGACCATAATGAACCAGGTGCCAGGGAAGGGGAATGAGGATAAGGGAAACAAATTGACCGTAAAGGATTAGTATAACTCTCATAATGTAAGTTGACAAACATGAGAACCACAAATAAGAGTGTCACTTTTGTGGGTAGAATTGTGTTGTCCAAAATTCTTGCATTGTAAGTCCTAAACTCCAGTACCTTAGAAATAGGGTTTTTAAAAGAGTTGAATAAATTAAAGTGAGTTTTTCAAGTTTGACTTCAAGTATGACTGGTGTCCTTATAAAAAGGGGAAATTTGGACACAGAAACAGGCATAGAAGAAAGACCATGTGAACATACGGGGGGGGGGGGGTGGGTAGTGGGTGGGGAATGACCATTTACAAGCCAAGGAGAGAGTCCTGGAACAGATCCTTCTCCCACAGTCCTCAGAAGGAACCAATCCTGCTGACATCTTGATCCTGGTCTTCTAGCCTCAAGAACTGTGAACAATAAGTTTCTGTTGTTTAAGTCATGCATTCTATTACAGCAGCCATAGCAAGTGATTACAGGTCCATCAGCAATTCTAGGCATAAAAGAGTACTGGGGGAAAAGTAGTTTTGTTTTTATTTTTAAAGCTAAGTTTAAAACAGCACAAGACCTTCTATTGTTCTAATGCATCTTTTTTTTTTCTTTTTCTTTTTTTTTTTTTTAGTTTTTTATTTTTTAAATTTTAAAATCTTTAATTCTTACATGCGTTCCCAAACATGAACCCCCCTCCCACCTCCCTCCCCATAACATCTCTCTGGGTCATCCCCATGCACCAGCCCCAAGCATGCTACATCCTGTGTCAGACATAGACTGGCGATTCAATTCTTACATGATAGTATACATGTTAGAATGTCATTCTCCCAAATCATCCCACCCTCTCCCTCTCCCTCTGAGTCCAAAAGTCCGTTATACACATCTGTGTCTCTTTCCCTGTCTTGCATACAGGGTCGTCATTGCCATCTTCCTAAATTCCATATATATGTGTTAGTATACTGTATTGGTGTTTTTCTTTCTGGCTTACTTCACTCTGTATAATCAGCTCCAGTTTCATCCATCTCATCAGAACTGATTCAAATGAAGTAAAGTGAAGTAAAACTCTCACTGTTTGCAGATGACCTGATCCTCTACATGGAAAACCCTAAAGACTCCACCAGAAAATTACTAGAGCTAATCAATGAATATAGTAAAGTTGCAGGATATAAAATCAACACACAGAAATCCCTTGCATTCCTATACACGAATAATGAGAAAGTAGAAAAAGAAATTAAGGAAACAATTCCATTCACCATTGCAACGAAAAGAATAAAATACTTAGGAATATATCTACCTAAAGAAACTAAAGACCTATATATAGAAAACTATAAAACACTGATGAAAGAAATCAAAGAGGACACTAATAGATGGAGAAATATACCATGTTCATGGATTGGAAGAATCAATATAGTGAAAATGAGTATACTACCCAAAGCAATTTACAAATTCAATGCAATCCTTATCAAGCTACCTGCATCTTTTTAATTTAAAAAAATCCATTCTGATGAGATGTTGCTGAAATAACTTCTGTCCAAGAAATGTGAGCCCTACTCTAGCATGAAGGAGCAATTTAAAGCCCAAATGGTCTTGACATAAGACAACTGTGACTTGTTTTCATCCTCCACCAGTGATCAGCCACCTCCAGTGATGTCGCTCTGGCTCTTACCACATTCATCATAAACTGCTCCCTGTTGGTGGTCTTCCAAATTATTATATACTTCCATTATAGAAGCAATATTACTGAAAGTTGGAAAAAATTAAAAGAGAAGATAAAAATCTTCAAACAACCCTAACCTCCCAACAAAAGTATAATTTATTTTTATTTCATATGTTTATATTTTGATATACATATATATGACTTATTTTAAACATGACTTTGTACATTTTTATTGTGGGCAATTATTTTAAAACAGTGAAAGCAAAAATAAGAAAATTATTTTTCTCAGCCATGACTACCATTGACAAATCTGGAAATTCCCCTAATACAGTCTGACTATATGCATCTATAATTATTGATAAATAAAATGAGATTGTTTAGTTTTATAGCCTGTTTTGTCACTTTTTCTATCATGAACATTTTTTCCCTTAATTAATTTTAAGATATCATTCTGAATGTCTCTATATAATTTCATCTTACTATCATAATGAAATTAACCCAGGACATGTGGTTGAATGTTTAAGCTATCTCTCCAAGATTTTGCTTTGATGAAAGATGATATAATGAATATCCTTTTAGATGAAACTTTAAACATATTTGAAATTACTTTTAAGCTAAATTCTTTGAAGTGCAAGTGCTGAGTCAAATGCTATGCAGATTTTCAAGTGCAAATATGCTTACACACATGCACCTATAAGTTACTGTAGTTAAGCTCTGCATACATTTTTGCACACTACTGATGTCACTTAGGAATATATCCCATGCAGTGTCATGCTATCATAGTCTTCAAAACCCTCATTTTATTCTAGCAAACAGAATCCAACAACATATTAAGAAGGTCATACATCATGACCAAGTGGATTTTATCCCAGGGATGCAAGGATTCTTCAATATTCACAAATCAATGTGATACACCATATTAACAAATTGAAAGATAAAAACCATATGACTATCTCAATAGATACAGAGAAATACTTTGACAAAATTCAACACCCATTCATGATTAAAAAAAAAAAACCTCTCCAGAAAGCAGGCATGGAAGGAAAATACCTCAACATAATAAAAGCTATATATGATAAACCCACAGCAAACATTATCCTCAATGGCAAAAAATTGAAAGGATTTCCCCTAAAGTCAGGAACAAGACAAGGGTGCCCATTCTAACCACTACTGTTCAACATGGTTCTGGAAGTTTTAGCCATAGCAATCAGAGAAGAAAAGGAAATAAAAGGCATCCAGGTTGGAAAAAAAAGAAATAAAACTCTCACTGTTTGCAGATGACAGGATCCTCTACACAGAAACCCCTAAAGACACCATCAAAAAATTATGAGAATCAATCAATGAATATAATAATGTTGCAGGATATAAAATTAATACACATAAATCTCTTACATTCCTATACACTAAAATGAGAAAACAGAAAGAGAAATTAAGGAAACAATCCCATTCACCATTGTGATGAAAAGAATAAAATACTTAGGAATAAATCTACCTAAAGAAACAAAAGACCTATATATAGAAAACTATAAAACACTGATGAAAGAAATCAAAGAGGACACAAATAGATGGAGATATATACCATGTTCATGGATTGGAAAAATCAATATAGTGAATATGAGTATACTACCCAAAACAATCTACAGGTTCAATGCAATCCCTATCAAGCTACCAACAGTATTTTTCACAGAACTAATTGTAAGGAAATAAAAAAAAAAACTCAAATAGCCAAAGGAATCTTGAGAAAGAATGGAATTGGAGGGATCAACCTACCTGACTTCAGGCTATACTATAGTTTGAAGCTTTGTACACTATACTATACAAAGCTACAGTCATCAAGATAGTATGGTACTGGCACAAAGACAGAAATATAGATCAATGGAACAAAATAGAAAGCCTAGAGATAAATCCATGCATCTATGGGCACCTTATCTTTGACAAAGGAGGCAAAAGAATACAATGAAGAAAAGACAATCTCTTTAACAAGTGGTGCTGGGAAAACTGGTCAACTACCTGTAAAAGAATGAAACTAGAACACTTTCTAACATCATACATGAAGACAAACTCAAAATGGATTAAAGATCTAAATGTAAGACCAGAAACTATAAAACTTCTAGAGAAAAACATAGGCAAAACACTCTCTGACATAAATCACAGCAAGATCCTCTATGACCCACCTCCAAGAGTAATGGAAATAAAAGCAACAATAAACAAATGGGACCTTATTAAACTTAAAAGCTTTTGCACAATAAAGGAAACTATAAGCAAGGGGGAAAGACAGCCTTCAGAATGGGAGAAAACAATAGTAAACAAAGCAACTGACAAAGAATTACTCTCAAAATATACAAGCAGCTCATGCAGCTCAATACCAGAAAAATAAACAGCCCAATTAAAAAAAAAATGGGCCAAAGAACTAAACAGACATGTCTCCAAATATGCAACATCACTCAGAGTAATGCAAATCAAAACCACAATGAGGTACCATCTCACACTGGTCAGAATGGCTGCTATCAAAAATGTCTACAAACAATAAATACTGGAGAGGGTGTGGAGAAAAGGGAGCCCTCTTACACTGTTGGTGGGAAAGCAAACTAGTACAGCCACTATGGAGAACAGTGTGGAGATTCCTTAAAAAGCTGGAAATAGAACTGCCATATGACCCAAGAAACTAGAATTAAAAGAGACATGTGTACCCCAATGTTCATCGCAGCACTGTTTACATTAAGACGTGAAAGCAACCAGATGTCCATTGGAAGATGAATGGATAAGAAAGTTGTGGTACATACGCACAATGGAATATTACTCACTTGTTAAAAAGAAAGCATTTGAGTTAGTTCTAATGAGGTGGATGAAACTGGAGCCTATTATACAGATTGAAGTAAGTCAGAAAGAAAAACACCAATACAATATATTAATGCATGTTATATGGAATTCAGCAAGATGATAATGATGAGACAGAAAAACAGACACAGATATAGAGAACAGACTTTTGGACTCTGTCAGAGAAGGCGAGAGTGGGATGATTTGACAGAATAGCATTGAAACATGTATATTACCATATGTGGAATAGATGACCAGTTCAAGTTCAATGCATGAAACAGGGCACACAAAGCTGGTGCACTGGGACAACCCAGAGGGATGGGATGGGGAGGGAGGTAGGAGGGGGCTATGGGATGGGGGACATGTGTACACCCGTGGCTGATTCATATCAATGTATGGTAAAAACCACCACAATATTGTAAAGTAATTAGCCTCCATTAAAATAAATAAATTAATGTAAAAAAACTCATTTTATTGACCAAGACATCCATGAAGTCATTGATCTCCTTCCCAGTTTCATTCCATTAAAAAGCAATGAAGTTGAAAATAGTTACTAAATTAGCATCACTGAAGTTAAGATGTAAAATATTCATGAAAACCTAGCCACAAAATCGAACTGTGATTATTCAGAAGATCGTACTAATACACAGTCCATCTACAGATGATATTGGAATAATAAGTGAAGTTAGCAAAGTCACTAGATAAGAAGTCAATGTACAATAATCAATGGTATTTTTATATATTAACCACAAATGATAAGAAAATAAATTTTTAATAATAATGCTATGCATAAAAGAATCAGAAAAATACCAAATACCTGTTATTTTTGTAGTAAATAGTGATATTTACCAGGGACATAAAGGCTCATTGCACAATTTACTATAAAACACTACCAATTAAAGAAGACCAAAATATTTGAAAGCAAAGATTGTGTTTGGGGATGGAAGCCAAGATACTATTAAGACAGATCTACAGATTCAGTGCAATCTCAATAAAAATTCCAGCAGGTGGTTTTGGGAAATTTGACAAGATGATTTAAAATTATTATAAAATGTATAGAACTAATAAAAACAAAGGCCAGAAGAATGCAATTAGAGATGTTACACTATAGATCTCAAGACTCAAAACTATAGAAATAAAGATTGTGGCAGTGACAAAAAGAATGTCAATAGACAATCAGGATGAAATGGAGAAACAAGACAAGACCACATTTACATGGTTGTTTTGGCTTATGAGAAGGTATCACTGCCAGGAATGGGAAAAGAAGAGTCTTTTCAATCAGTAGTGTTCTACCAATTAAATATCCAAATAAAAATATGAGTACTGATTCATATCTCTCTGCATATACACAAATCCATTTTGAGCAGAATGAAGACCTAAATATAGAAAGGAACACAATTAAGCTTTTATGAGGTAAGTAACAAGCAAATATTTTCATTACCTTCAGGCAGGCAAATACTTCTTAAACAGGGCACAAGTTACTAATATAATATAAAAGATTGATAATTTGGACTATATTAAAATTATGAGTTTTTCTTCATCAAAAACTGGTAGGAATCTCATTTCATCAAACATTGTTATCTAACAAATATATATATATATATATATATATATAAGCTTTTAAAAACCAATAGAAAAAAAAGATAACTCCATTTAAAAATGTGCAGTTTACCTGAACAAGCACTTTAACAAAAATATCCAAATGTCTAATAAATATATCAAAGTTATCCAAATCTACTGATTGGTGGTAGAAATGCACATTGGTCGTAGCACAGCCACTTTGGAAGAAAATTTCTTATAAAACTAAATATACTCTTACCATATGATCCAGCAATCATGTTTCTTGGTATTTACTGAAATGAACTGAAACCTTGACATTCACACAAAAGCCTGCACATGGATGCTTATATCAGCTGTGTTCATAATTGCCAAAACTTGGAAGCAACTAAGATGTTCTTTAGAGATGAATGGATCAACAATGGTACATCTAAATGATGGAATATTATTCAGTGATAAAAAGAAATGAGCCATCAATCATGAAAATAGATGGAAGAACCTACATTTTTTTTAAAGACCAAAGGAAAAGAATCAAGAAATCATTTTATCTTTAGTTTCTCAGAAGCAAGGGTGTGTGTATTTGTGTCACATTTTTCAATTAAGAAGCCACGTGGGGGAATCCCATTTTTAAGACAAGGAGAGAGAGAGGGTCAAATGCAGAAGGGATATTTTTCTTAGCGAAAAACAACATCGCTGTCTTAAAAGCTGGAATTCTGGTATTTTGTCATGTTCATCGAGTTATTCCCTAGAAGCAAATCACATTATTTCTGAAAAGTTTGGGAACCGCTTTTTGTCATGAATGAATAATGTTACTCTGGAAAGCCCCAAATCAATTTCTAGCCCTGTTTTCAGTGGGCCTGACAAGAGCAGATAACATGCCCAAACACATTTCTGCTACAGATTTACTGAAAGTAACTTCAGGGCACCTTTAGAGTTCATTGAGCAAGAGTACTGGGATAATATAAATAAATAAAGAAAAACCTTTATAAATCAGGTTTCTATTTTCACTGCCTAAATATTTCAGAGGCCCCTAGGTAGATCTCCACTGAGGAATTACTGCTGCTATGTGGCATGCCTCCCTCATCCTCAGGCAACAGGGCATACCTGGGAAGCATAAAACTCCATGTCCTACACACTGAGGGTGCCTGTGTATCAAGAAGCAGTAACCTTTATGGGGGAAAAATGCATGTGTACCCCAGGTATAAAAAACAAATTTGAGGTTACCAAGGGAGAAAGAGGGGAGAGGTAAATTGGGATATTGGGATTGATATATACATACTGCTATATATAAAACAGATAACTAATAGCTTACTGTATAGTGCAGGAAACTCTATTCAATGTTCTGTAATGACCTATATGAGAATAGAATCTCATCCTTTACATAGATATAGGTATACATATAACTGACTCACTTTGCTATACACTTAAAACTAATACAACATTGTAAATCGACTATACTCTAAAAAAAAAAAAAAGCTTGTTTTAAAGGAAAAAAGGAATATGTTCTCTTTGAAGAAACTCAGCATACTATCCCAAGCAAAAGAAGACAACCTTTGTAAGTAAAATGAAGGAAGTGCAGCATCATGGAAATCATTAGAAAGGAAAAGCCTTTTTCACAGAAACTTAGAAGAAATGTGCCACCAAATTTGAAAGTTTACAAGATATTTACTTCTGAACATGAATTCTGATTTACTCGTTGTTACTGTTGCTGTTGTTCAGTTGCTAAGTTGTGTCTGATTCTATGTTTATGGACTGCAGCACTCTAGACTCCTCTGTCCTCCACTATATGTGGGAGTATGTTCAAATTTATGACCCCTGAGTTGGTGATGCTCTCTAATCATCTCATCTTCTGTCAACTCCTTCTTTTTGCCTTCAATTTTTCTCAGCAGCAGAGTCTTTTACAATGAGTCAGCTCTTTGCATCAGGCAGCCAAAGGATTGGAGCTTCAGCTTCAGTCCTTTCAATGACTATTCAATAGTGTTGATTTCCTTTAGAATTGACTGGTTTGATCTCCTTGCTGTCCAAGGGACTCTCAAGAGTCTTCTTCAGCACTACAATTCAAAAGCATCAGTTCTTCAATTCTCAACCTTCTTTATGATTCAACTCTCCCATCCATACATGACAACTGGAAAAACCATAGCTTTGACTATATGGACCTTTGTTGGCAAAGTGATGTCTCTTATTTTTTAGTATGCTGTGTAGGTTTGTCATAGCTTTTCTTCCAAGGAGAAGCATCTTAATTTTGTGGCTGCAGTTACCATTTGCAGTGATTTGGGAGTACAAGAAAATAAAATCTGTCGCTCTTTCCATTGTTTCTCCATAGAGTGATGGGGCCAGTTACCATGATCTTTTTTCTTTGAATGTTGAGTTTTAAGCCAGCTTTTTCAAACTCTCCTCTTTCACCTTCATCAAGAGTTTCTTTAGTCCCTTTTTGCTTTCTGTCATTAAGGGTGATATATCATCTGCAAATCTGAGGTTGTTGATATTTCTCCCAGCAATTTTGATTCCAGCTTGTGATTCACCAAGCCTGGCATTTCATATGATTTACTCTGCATAGAAGTTAAATAAGCACAGTGATAACATCCAGCCTTGTCATCCTCCTTCCCCAATTCTGAACCAGTCAGTTGTTCCATGTCAAGTTCTGTTGCTAGTGATTCACTAATAGGTGTCAAGTAATATTATTTTATTTTCCTTTGCAAATGATCTTAAACCTCAGTATCTCTAGTTTGATATCTTATAGCTCCTGTTTGTGAAAATTATAAATTTCAATAAATACTCAGGGTTCATTTCCTTTAGGATTGACTAGTTTGATCTCCTTACAGTCCAAGGGAGTCTCAAGAGTGTTCTTCAGCACCACATTTTGAAAGCATCAGTTCTTCAGTGGATTAAACCACTACTGATATCAGAACATTAAAAACTAATTATTTTAACTTAAATAATTATTATTAATTAATTAAGCTAATTATTTTAACTTAAAAAAGATGATGTTATATTGATCAAAACAAGTGGTTCCAGATAAATTTTTTAAGTAATTCAATTAAAAAACTTCAAGAAAAAGTATGGCCAGATCCACACAGAGCATTAATGAGAGGCTAGGTTCAACATCATGTGAAATAGTGATCAGAATCATGTAAAAGCTACCTGACATGTCCTTCAAAACTAGGTAACAAAAACAGGAAGGTGGTGGTCTTGCACTAGAGGTGGGCCAGGAGAATGTGGATCAAAAAGTGGGAGGGGCTGGGTAGAAAGTACAAAGATTTCCCATGCACTCCCTGCATACTCCTGCCTGTCCCTTCACACACACACCCACACACACACACCCACACACACACAGCCTCCTGTGCTCTCAACATTTCCACCAGGTGTTGTAAGTGTTAATCTCTCAGATGTGTCTGACTCTTTGTGACCGCATGCACTGTGGCCCTCCAGGCATCTCTGTCCATAGAATTCTCCAGATAAGAAGACTGGAGTGGGTAGCCATTCCCTTTTACAGGGGATCTTCCCGATCCAGGGATCAAACCCAGGTCTCCTGCTTCAAAGGCAGATTCTTAACAGTCTGAGCCACCAGATGGTATACTTGTTATTATAGACTGACATTGATAAGTAATCACTCCAAGTTCATAGTTTACATTAGGATTCACACTTGGTGTTGTGCATTCTATGGGTTTGGACAAATGTAATCTACCTTTATCTGCATCTTATCTATTGTTGTAGTATCATATATTCACTGCCTTAAAGATTCTCTTTGCTCTGATCATTCCTCCATTCTTCCTAAGTGCCAGTCTCTGGCAACCACTGATCTTTTTAATGTCTTCATAGTTTTACTTTTTCTAGAATCTCATATAGTTGAAATCATGTAGTGTGTAGACTTTTCAGAATAGCTTCTTTCACTGATTAATGTGCATTTAAGGATCCTCCGTGACTCTTCATAACTTGATAACCCACTTTTTAGTGATGTACGCACCACATGTACCATCATCTGTTTACTCATTCACCTGCTGAAGGAAATCTTGGTGGCTTTCAAGTTTTGGTAATCATGAATAAAGTTGCTATAAATATTTGTGTGCAAGATTTTGTTTTGTGGACATAAGTTTTCAACTCATTTTACTACACATCAAAGAGCATGATTACTGGGTCATATACTAATCATATACTAAGAGTATGTTTACTTTTATAAAAGGTACCAAACTGTTTTCTAAAGTGGTTCCACTGTTTTGCACTCCCATCTGCAATGAATGAAGCTTCCTGTGCTGCACATTTAGTGCTGTCAGTGTTCCGGATTTTAGCTAGCCCAATAGGTATGCAGTAGTATCATAGCATCGCTTTAATTTGTAATTCCCCAATGATATGTGACATTGAGATTATTTGCCATCTGTATATCTTCATTAGTGGGGCATCTGTTTACATTTTGACAATTTTTAACTGAGTTTTTAATTTTTCTATTGTTGAATTTTAGAGTATTTTTGTGTATTTTAGATAACAGACCTTTATCAGATATATGTTTCACAAAGATTTTTCTCCCAGTCTTCTGGTCTTATTCTCTCAGCAGTGTCTTTTGCAAAGCAGAAGCTTCCAATTTTAATGAAGTTAAAATTCAAACTTAGCAATTTTTTTCTTTCCTGAATTGTGCTGTTGGTGTTTTGTCTAAAACATCATCACAAAATCAAATTTACCTCAATTTTCTCCTATGCTATAATTCTAGGAGTTTTATGGTTTTGTATTTCACATTTATTTCTATGGCCCATTTTGAGGTTTTTTTGGTGAAAAGTATAGAATTGTGTCTAGAATTGTTTTTTATATATTTGTGGCCAATTGTTCTAAGATTCTTTGTTTAAAAGCCTATCATTTTGCCGTTAGCTTACCTTTGCTCCTCCATCAGTGATCAGTTGACTATATTTGTGTGGGTCTATTTCTGGGCTCTCTGTTCTACTCTATCCTTTCACCAATACCACTCTGCCTTGACTATTACAGCTCTATAGCAAGAATTAAAAGTCAGGTATTCTGTCAGTCCTCCAACTTTGTTCTTCTCCTTCAATATTGGTTGACTAGTCTTAAGTCTCTTATCTTTCCAAAAACTTTTTTACAGTAAGTTTATTGATATCCACAAAGTAATGCACTGGGATTTTCATTAGGGTTGCATTGAATCTATAGATGAAGTTGGGAAGAGGTTCATATCTTAATAATATTTAGTTTTCCTACCTATGAATATGTAGTGTCTCCACATTTATTTAGTTCTTCTTTGACTTCTTTTATCAGAATTTTGTAGTTTTAATCATGTAAATCTTGTATATATTTGGTTAGATTTATACCTAAAGTGTTCCATTTTTCATTGCTAATATGAATTGTACTGTGTCTTTCATTTCAGATTCCAATTATTCATTGCTAATATGTAGAAAAGCAATTGACTTTTGTATATGAACCTTTTATCCAGCAACCTTGCTACAATATCTTAGTTTCTGGAGTTTTGTTGTTTATTTTGTTGCTGTTTTTGTTTTTGATTCTTTCAAATTTCCTACATAGACAGTCATGTCATCTATGAACAAAGAGAGTTTTATTTGTTCCTTCTCCAAAACTGTATGCCTTTTATTTCCTTTCCTTGTCTTATTGAATTATGTAGGGTTTCCCATACAATGATGAATAGGAATAGTAAGAGGGAATATCCTTGTCTTTCTCCTAATTTTAGAGAAAGGCATTTAGTTTTACATCAGAGTATATGATGTCAACAGCTGTTCTTTTATCCAGTTGAGAAAGTTCTTTCTTTCCTAGTTTGCAGAAAATTGTTTATCATAAACTGATGCTCAAGTTTGTCAAATATTTTTCTGTAGTTATTAATATAATCATGATTTTTTTTCTAGGCTTGTTGATGTGATTTTTTCAAATATCAAAGCAGCCTTTCATACCTGGAATAAATCCCCCTTCAGTTCAGTTCACTTCACTCCTGTCCAGCTCTTTGCAACCCCATGAATCACAGCACGCCAGGCCTCCCTGTCCATCACCAACTCCCGGAGTTCACTCAGACTCACGTCCATTGAGTCGGTGATGCCATCGAACCATCTCATCCTCTGTTGTCCCCTTCTCCTCCTGCCCCCAATCCCTCCCAGCATCAAAGTCTTTTCCAATGAGTCAACTCTTCGCATGAGGTGGCCAAAGAACTGACAGCTTTAGCATCATTCCTTCCAAAGAAATCCTGGGGCTGATCTCCTTCAGAATGGACTGATTGGATCTCCTTGCAGTCCAAGGGACTCTCAAGAGTCTTCTCCAGCACCACAGTTCAAAAGCATCAATTCTTCGGTGCTCAGCCTTCTTCACAGCCCAACTCTCACATCCATACATGACCACAGGAAAAACCATAGCCTTGACTAGACGGACCTTCGTTGTGTATAATTCTTTTTACGCATTGTTGAATTCAACTTACCTATATTTTGTTGAGGGTTTTTGCATCTGTGTTCATGAGAAATATTGCTCTGTAGTTTTCTTTGGTTGTAATGTCTTTGTCTGGTTTTGATATTAGGGTAATGTTGGCCTCATATGATGAGTTAGCAAGCATTCTCTCTGTTTCTAATTTCTGAAATGGATTTTTAAAAATAGACATAATATTTTTATTAAATATTGGTAGAATTCACCAGTGAACCCATCTGGGAATGATGTCCAGATAGAAATCTCTTTTGGAAGTTTTTAGTTATTGATTCAATTTTGTTGATAGACATAGACCCATTCAGATTATCTAATTTTTTTGTGGATTATGTCTTCCAAGGAGTTGGTCCATTTCATCTAAGTGATAAAATTTGTAGATGTAGAATGTTTATAATATTCTTTTACTATCATTTTAAACTCCATGACATCAGTAGTGCTGATCTCTCTTTAATTTATGATATTAGCTACTTGTGTCTTTCTCTTTTCAGTTTGGCAGAATGTTTATCAACTTATTTTAATGTTATTTCAAGGAACAAACTTTTAATTTTCTTTTTTATTTCACTAATTTTTGTATAATTTATTATTTCTTTTTTTTTTTTTGCTTATTTCTGATAGAATTTGCTCCTCCTTTCTAGTTTCCTAAAGGAAAGCTTAGATTTTACTTCAAGATTTGTCTTATTTTCTAATAAAAACATTCAAAGTAATGCTCTCTAAATGCTGCATTTGCTGCATCTCACAAATTATAGGAAGTTGTACATTTATTTTCATTTAGCTCAAATTATTTTTAAATTTCTCTTGAGATTTATTCTTTGCCCTGTGTGTTATTTAGAAGTCTGGGGCTTTCCAGCTGCCTTTCTATTATTGATTACTAGTTTAATTCCACTGTGTTCTGAAAGCAAACACTGTATGATTTTTATCCTTTTTAAGTTTATCATCCAAAATGCAATCTATTTTGGTGAATGTTCTATGTGAACTTTCCATTCAGTTCAGTTCAGTTCAGTTCAGTCGCTCAGCTGTGTCCAACTCTTTGTGACCCAATGAGCTGCAGCACGCTAGGCCTCCCTGTCCAACACCAACTACTGGAGCCCACCCAAACTCACGTCCATTGAGTCGGTGATGCCGTCCAACCATCTCATCCTCTATCGTCCCCTTCTTCTCCTGCCCTCAGTCTTTCCCAGCATCAGGGTCTTTTCAAATGAGTCAACTCTTCACAGCAGGTGGCCAAAGTATTGGAGTTTCACCTTCAACATCAGTCCTTCCAATGAACACCCAGGACTGATCTCCTTTAGGATAGACTGGTTGGATCTCCTTGAAGTCCAAGGGACTCTCAAGAGTCTTCTTCAACATCACAGTTCAAAAGCATCAATTCTTCAGTGCTCAGCTTTCTTTATAGTCCAACTCTCACATCCATACATGACTACTGGAAAAACAATAGCCTTGACTAGATGGACCCTTGTCAGGAAAGTAATGTCTCTGCTTTTTAATATGCTGTCTAGGTTGGTCATAACTTTCCTTCCAAGGAGTAAGTTTCTTTTAATTTCATGGCTGCAATCACCATCTACACTGATTTTGGAGCCCAGGAAAATGAAGTCTGTCACTGTTTCTACTGTTTCCCCATCTATTTGCCATGAAGTGATGGATGGGACAAGATGCCATGATCTTCGTTTTCTGAACGTTGAGCTTTAAGCCAACTTTTTCACTCTCCTCTTTCACTTTCATCAAGAGGCTCTTTAGTTCTTCTTCGCTTTCTGCCATAAGGGTGGTGTCATCTGCCTATCTGAGGTTATTGATATTTCTCCCGGCAATCTTGATTCCAGCTTGTGAACTTTAGAAGAAGGTATACTCTGAAGTTGTTGAATGGAGTAGTCTATAACTGTCAACTAAATACTGGTAATTGATTGTGATGTTCAGTTAAGATGTGTTTCCCAGCTTTTTGCTTGCTGAAACTATCAGGTATGGGGTGTTAAGTATTTATTTCTTCTTGAAATTCTATTAGTTTTTGTCTCTGTTGTTAGGCACATACACCTTAAGGACTATTATGTCTTCTTGGAGAATTGACCCCTTTATCATTATATATTATTCCTCTTTTTGCCTGGTAATCTTCCTTCTTCTAAAATTGCCTTTGTATGAAATTAATATAGCCATTCCAGCTTTCTTTTGACTACTATTAGCATGATATATGACTTCCCCAGTGGCTCAGATGGTAAAGCATCTGTCTACAATGCGGGAGACCCAGGTTCCATCCCTGGGTCGGGAAGTTCCCTCGAGAAGGAAAAGGCAACCCACTCCAGTACTCTTGCCTAGAAAATACCACGGACAGAGGAGCCTGGTGTCCATGGGGTCGCAAAGAGTCAGACACAACTGAGCAGCTTCACTTCACTTCACTTCAGCATGATATATATTTCCCATTCTCTTTATTATTGTGTATGTCATTATATTTAGTGAGTTTCCTGCAGATGATATAAGGTTGGATCCTGTTTATTGATCCATTCTGACAGTGTTCACCTTTTGATTCATGCATTTAGACCATAGAAACGTAAAGTGATTACTGATATGTTTAGATTAACAGTTACCTTTTTTGTTATTGTATCCTATTTGTTGTCCTTATTGTCTGTTGTTATTTTTGTCTTCCACTCTTTCCATATTTTGATGAAGCAGGCATTTTATATGATGCCATTCTCTCCTTTTCTTGCAAATCAGCTATACTTTCTATCTCTTTTTCTTAACTAGTTGCCCTAGAGTTTACAATATACATTTTCATCTAATCTAGGTTAATTTTCAAAAAGCACTATACCTTCACAGGTAGGCAAGTACCCTATGAATAGTCTTCCCAATCCCTTCCTCACTTCCATTATATCATTGTTGTCATTAATTTCACTTATCAATATGCCATAATTACCAAATACACTGTTGCTATCACTTTGACCAAAGAGATGTTAGCTCAGTTAAGAGTAAGAAAGACAAGATTTATCTACCTTCATTTATTCTTTCTCTAACACTCTTGCTTTTTTATGACAATCCAGGTTTCTGACCTATAACAATTTTCTTCTCCCTGAAAAATTTCTTTTAATATTTCTTGCAAAGCAGATTTACTGGCAATAAGTTTCTTTAATTATTGTTTATCTGAGAATGCCTTTCTCTCCTTTTAATTTTTAAAGGATAATTTCCCTGGATGCAAAAGTTTAGGTTGGTGAGAGGGTTTTTCTTGTTCTTCAATAATATAAACATTTCATTCTTCTTTCTTCACGCCTGCCTGGTTTTTGTAAAGAAGTCTGATGTAATTCTTATCCTTGCTCCTCTGTAAGTGAAGTTTTCTTTATTTTCCACTCTGACTCCTTTCAAGATTTTTTCCATTCTTATTATTTAGTGCAGTTGGAATATGCTATGCCTAAGAGTAGTGTTTGGCACTTATCCTTCTTGATGCTCTCTGAGCTTCCTGGATCTGTGATTTGGTTTCTAAAACTATTTTTGAAAAATTCTGTCATTAGTTAATTAAGATGTTTCTTCTGTTCCTTTCTTTATTTTCATTCTAGTAAATTTCCCACAGTGCTTGATATTTTCCTCCCCTTATTTCAGCCACTCCTCTTTGCTTTTCAGTTTGGGAAGTTTTTATTGACATATTCTCAAATTCAGAGATTTTTTTCCCTTTGTCATGTCCAGTCTACTAATGTCCCCATCAAAAGCATTTTTCATAGCATTTTTTATTCCCAGCTTTTCTTTTTTATTTTGTTTTAGAACCTACATCTCTCTGTGTACCTTATTCATCTGTTGTGCATGTTGTCTATTTTTTCTGTTACAGTCCTCAGAATATTAATTATACTTCTTTTAAATTTTTGACCTGATGGTTCAAACCTTCCTGCCATATCTGAATCTTGTTCTGATGCTTATTCTATTTAAATTGTATTTTTTTTCTTTTTACTATGCCTCATAATTTTTTGTTGAAAGCAGGATATGATGTACTGAGTGAAATTATCTGTGGTAATTAGGTCTTTAATAATATGATGATGAGGCGCTGTGGGAGACAGGAAGTGTCCTGTGATTAGTTTTAGGTTTTGGATGAGCCTGTGCCACTGGGCTGGGACCTCCGGAAGTGCTTCTCAGTTTCTTGCCCTCTTCCCCTTTAGGTGAGTCAGGACAGCTAAAGGATACTTGGCTGGTATTTCCCTTCTCTCACATGAAAGGCTAGAGGCAAGTGAAGTTGGGTATTTCCCTAGATTATTAGATTCTGGAAAAACCCAAGTTAGTTAGTCTCTGCAGAAATATTTTCCTTTGAGGGCAGACTTTGTTAAGAAAAGAATACTCTGGGGATATTTCAAAACGGTTACTCTTTTTATCAACATCTCCCCTGCCCACCCAACTGGAATCATGAAGAGACTTTTCTCTGATCTTTACAATGAGAACCTCATAAGACTCTTATAAATAAAATTCAGGAAATCATAAACCTCTGTTCATAGGGTTGAGCCTCCAGGAGTTTTTGTCTCTGAAGCTAGTTCATGCACAGGCTCCTGCAATTAGGCAATTGCACTTTAAAAATTCCTACTTGATGCTGGCTCCAGTGATGGTTTCTGAGTGATATCTGCTCCAGGTAAGCTATGACTCTCTGTTGCTTTTTGTTTCTTTAGTTTTCAGAGTGGTGGTTTGTTCTGTGAACTCAATCCTCTGATGGACCTAAAATGAACTGCTGATTTTTAGCTTTCAGCTTTTTTCTTAATGTGAGAATGGGAGTGGTGACTTCCAAGCTGGAAGATGGACCACCTCTTCTATTATTTTTAACAATTAAAAAGTATTGAAAAATTTGATCTACCTAGAATTGCAACTGTGCGATATAGGTATTTTTATTTTTCAAGTAACTTCCTATTTTTCCAAAAGCATTTATTGAATAATCCATCTTCTTTTTCACTTATGAAACACTAGTTGTATAATATAGTACATTTTCATAAGTCCATAGAGCTATCTCTGGACATTCTAATCTATGGCATTGATCTACAAATTCATGCACCAATGCCACACCATTTTAATTGTTGAAGCTTCATAATATGTTTGAGCTTCTAATAGGGTTATACCTCCACATCATTTAACTGAGATCACACACCTAATCTCAGGACTTAATGAAGCTAAGGTTCTTGATGTCTCATTGCAGAAAGAATTGAGCGAGAGACAAAGTGATAAATAAGCAGTGAATTTATTTAGAAAGAAACACACTCCACAGATAGAGGTGGGGGTGGGGGAGGCATCTCAGAAGGTAAGAGCAGCCCCAGGGTATGGGGTTGTCAGTTTTTATAGGGGTGGGTAATTTCATAGGTTAATGAGTGGGAGGAGCATTCCAACTATTTGGGGGAAGAGATGGGGATTTCCAGGAATTGAGTTACTGCCTGCTTTCTAGACTTTTACGGTCAGCTTTGGAACGGTCATGGCACTTGTAGGTATGTCATTTAGCTTGCTGATATGCTACAATGAGCTTAAACTGAAGTTCAAGGTCTAGCGGAAGTTGACTTGTCTGCCATCTTGGACCTATTTGGTTCTAATCAGCTTACATCATGTTCTTGGGCTATGTAGTTCTTCAAAAGGTTGTACTCTTGACTTAGACAGTAAAGTGTCTGTATAGAATGCAGGAGACCTCGGTTTGAGCCCTGGGTTGGGAAGATCCCCTGGAGAAGGAAATAGCAATCCACTCCAGTATTATTGCCTGGAAAATCCCATGGATAGAGGAGCCTGGTAGGCTACAGTCTATGGGGTCACAAACAGTCAGACAGAACTTAGCGATTTCATTATTTCACTTCACTCTGGCTCCTTCCCTCCTATTTCAGTTTCACTTGGACAGGTAGGGTTTTTTTAATGAACTTCACAAGAATTTTTCACTTTTTCTCATAGATTCTCAACAGTTTTCATG
The DNA here is from genome assembly GCF_042477335.2 of Ovis canadensis. Classification (NCBI taxonomy): domain Eukaryota; kingdom Metazoa; phylum Chordata; class Mammalia; order Artiodactyla; family Bovidae; genus Ovis; species Ovis canadensis. The sequence goes on from NC_091246.1 coordinate 23,788,606, forward strand.
CATTTATTCTTTTTTCCTTGTATTTCCTTGTATTTGGATATGTTCTTCCATTTGGTTCTTGCAACCAATTCTTGCTTTATGCATAAAGGTTGTAGAATTCTGTATATTAATCTTGTAACATTGAATTCTATTGTTTGTAATAATTTTTTCAGAGGATACTTTGATTTTCCATATATAATAAGTTAATACTAAATTATAATTTGTATGTCATATGTAAAACTAATTATGACCTTATTTCTACTCTTCCAATTTTTATACCTCTAATAATATATCTTTTATGCCTTAGCAGTACATCTAATTGTATTGACTGTTTTGGTACTTGCAAAACAAATTAAAAGAATAATGACGAAGTGGTCATTCTTGTCTTTTCATTTAATTAATATAAGCAATTTCTAATTAAAAATATACTGTTGTTTTGAGGCTGAAATAGGTATATTTTATCTCATTCAAGTAGCATACATATATTCCTAAGTTAGTAAGCAGTCTTTATTATTAATGGATATTGAATTTTATTGTATGCCTTTGAGCATCCACGGAAATAAGCACCTGCTTTTAAATTTAGTTCTATTAGCACAGTAACTATTTCTTACCATTGAGTACCTCTTATATTCCTGGAATAAGACTTGCTTGGCTATGATGAATTATTATTTTTATTTGCTACAGTAATATTTTACTTACAGATTTTAAATCAATATTCATACATTGTACTGGTCTATGATTTATTTTGTGCCATATTTATTGAATTTGATTAGTACTCTTTTGGCTACCTGATGCGAAGAGCTGACTCATTTGAAAAGACCCTGATGTTGGGAAAGAATGAAGGCAAGGAGGAGAAGGGGACAACAGAGGATGAGATGGTTAGATGGCATCACCAACTCAATGGACATGAGTTTGGGTGAACTGAGGGAGTTGGTGATGGACAGGGAAGCCTGGCTTGCTGCAGTTCATGGGGTCTCAAAGAGTTGGACATGACTGTGCAACTGAACTGAACTGAACTCACTTCACAAAAATGACTTGGTTGCTTCCTTTCTTTTTCTAAATTTTAGAACAGAATCACTTAATAATATCATAGATTTTAGTGTATAAAATTTGGTAGAATTTTTTTTTGTGTGAAAACAACTGAATCTAGTGACTTCTCAAGATTTAACTGGCAACATTTTCTATTTCCTGTCTGGGAAACAGTGCCTTGACATTTTCAAGTAAATTTAAGTAAATTACACATTCCTAGGAAATTATCAAGTTTACCCAAGTTTTCAAATAAAAGTATTAAGACAGAAGCTTCTAGCCATGATAAAAATAGCAGACATCAGATTTACCCCTACACACATATATAAGTAACAAATTACATAAAACAATTGTTTTTCACAAACATACAAGTCAGATGAAACAACTGTTTTCCAGTCACTGGATATTGATCAACAAAGGACAGTAATCCCTGAAAAATAAGAAACAAATGGAGTGAATCCAACAATTGTCTCACTACTATTACTGCTTTAATTGTGTTTTCAGTTTGGGGCACAGACAGGAATACTCCAGGGGGAACCTGATGAACCTATGAGATGAGATGGAGCTGAATGTCTGGGAGACCAAGATGGCTTGAGGTCACAGGACAGAGTACTGGAGAGGAGAAATGCTCAGGGAGAGAACCCTGGGTTTCCTTTGAATGTCTTGCTAAGTACTGATCACATATAAGGATGAAGAAACTACCCAAGGCTGGGGAAGAACCCCTAAAGAGGACTGAAAGGAACAGTGCTTGAAGTACACACACATCCAGAATAGCGTCTGTCCTGAGAGTGAAAGGGGAGAGTGAAAAAGTTGGCTTAAAGCTCAACATTCAGAAAACTAAAATCATGGCATCTGGTCCCATCAATTCATGGCACATAGATGGGGAAACATTGGCTGACTATTTTTCTGGGCTCCAAAATCACTGCAGATGGTGATTGCAGCCATGAAATTAAAAGATGCTTACTGCTTGGAAGGAAAGTTATGACCAACCTAGATAGCATATTAAAAAGCAGAGACATTACTTTGTCAACAAAGGTCTATCTAGTCAAGGCTATGGTTTTTCGAGTGGTCATGTATGGATGTGACAGTTGAACTATAAAGAAAGTTGAGTACCGAATAATTGATGCATTTGAACTGTCGTGTTGGAGAAGACTCTTGAGAGTCCCTTGGACTGCAAGGAGATCCAACAAGTCCATCCTAAAGGAGATCAGTCCTGGGTGTTCATTGGAAGGACTGATGTTGAAGCTGAAACTCCAATACTTTGGCCACCTGATGCAAAGAGCTGACTCATTTGAAAAGACCCTGATGCTGGGCAAGATTGAGGGCAGGAGAAGGGGACAACAGAGGATGAGATGGTTGGATGGCATCACCAACTCAATGGACATGAGTTTGGGTGGGCTCCAGGAAGGCAATGGCACCCCACTCCAGTACTCTTGCCTGGAAAATCCTGTGGACCAAGGAGCCTGGTAGGCTGCAGCCCATGGGGTCACTAAGAGTCGGACACGACTGAGCGATTTCACTTTCACGCATTGGAGAAGGAAATGGCAACCCACTCCAGTGTTCTTGCCTGTAGAGCCCCAGTGACGGCGGAGCCTGGTGGGCTGCCATCTATGGGGTCGCACAGAGTTGGACACGACTGAAGCGATTTAGCAGCAGCAGCAGCAGCAGCAGCAGCAGCAGCAGCAGCAGCAGCAGGGAGGCCTGGTGTGCATGGGGTTGCAAAGAGTCGGACACAACTGAGCAACTGAACTGAACTATCAGCTAAATTAGAAAAATCTTACTTTTTATGAAGGATGAAACACAGAGAGAAAAAAGAATTTCTAAAATTAAACATATCAGCAGTGAGCTGTAGGACAACTTCAAAATACCTAGTATATCAGTAATCCCTGGAAGAGAGCGTAGAAACAGGAGAATATTTGATAACATAATGACAAACATTTGCCACACTTGAGGAAAAGTAAAAATCCACAGATCCAAGAAGCTCATTGAACTCCAATTACAAAAACATGAAGCCACATTATATGAGACATCAAAGCACATTATTATGAAATTGCTCAAATAAAGGGAAAATATTAAAATCAAGCCGAGGAAAAAAGTCATTATATACAAAGAACTAAAATAAGAATGACAGCAAAATCCTTGTCAGAAATAATGCAAATGGGAAATCGGTGCAGCACCAGCTCTCAAAGTACTGAAAGAAAAGATTCTGTCAATTCAAAATACTGTGTTCCATGAAACTGTCTTTCAAAAATTAAGGCAAATAATGCCACTTTAAAAAATATAAAAGCTTAAAGACTTCACACGCAGCAGATCTGCACTATAAGAAATGGTAAAGAATGTTCTACAGACACATGGAACATGATTCCACCAGAAAATATGGATCTACATAAAGGAATGAAAAGTATCAGAATTGGTAACTATATGGATGCTGCTGCTGCTGCTAAGTCACGTCAGTCGTGTCCGACTCTGTGCGACCCCATAGATGGCAGCCCACCAGGCTCCCCCATCCCTGGGATTTTCCAGGCAAGAGTACTGGAGTGGGGTGCCATTGCCTTCTCCGAACTATATGGATAAAAGTATAATATTTTGTTCTTATTATTTAAAATCTTTAAGAGATAATTGACTATTTAAGCAAAGAATAATATTGTTCTATGGGGTTTACTGGTTATGTAATTAATTATATAAAAATGTATGGCAATAATAGAACAAAATTATGGATGAGAAAAAGTAAAGGGTTAGGTTCTTATACAATGATGGGAAGTAATGTGACAGCACTGAAAACTAGTCTGTGATAATTAAAAACTATATATAAAAAATTAAAGCAAGCTCTGGAATAATAAACCAAAAGTTATAGTTAATAAAGCCAACAGGACTTCTCCGATGGTCCAGAATGAATCCACCTGCCAATTCAGGGGACATAGGTTCAATCCCTGGTTCAGAAAAATTCCACATGTTGTGGGACACCAAAGCCCATGCCCCTCTACTACTGGGCCCATGCTCTGGAGCCCACAAGGTGAAACTACTGAGCTCATGTGCCTAAAGCCCATGCTCCGCAACGAGAGAAGCCACCACAGTGAGAAGCCCAAGCATCTCGACTAGAGAGTAGCCCCCGCTCGTGGCAACTAGAGAAAGCTTGCACATTGTAACAAAGGCCCAGAATAGCCAAAAACAAACACATTAAAAAAAAAATTGACAAAGATAAAAATTAAAACATTAATTCTAATAATGATGAGTTTTGAATTATAACAATCCAAATTGATAAATAAATCATAATGAAACTTTGAAAAAAAAACAGAAAAATAGAAAAAGAGCAAGGAGATAAATAGAAACATCAAATGATCATATCCATATCAATCATATGAAAGGTAAATGGTCTAAATATCTCAATTAAAAGGCAGAGATTGTCAGATTGAATGCCAGAGCAAGGCCTAAATATATATCATCCATAGGAAACATATATTAAATATGAACATATATTAGTTATAAGTAAAGTGATAAAGAAAGATATACCATGCTAATATTAATCCAAAAAAGCTGGAACTGCTACCAAAGTTTTTTTTTAATGTATATTTATTTTTACTTACTTATCTGGTTGCCTGGGTCTTTGCTGCTGCACACAGGATTGTCAGTCTTCATTGTGATCTGCAGAATATTTAGAATCTTGCAGCATGAGAACTCTTAGCTGCAGCACGTGAGATCTAGTTCAGGTATGAAACTCAGGCCCCCTGCATTGAGAGTGTGGAGTCTTAGCTAGACTATCACTGAAGTCCCAGACAAAGTAGATTTTATACAAACAAAATAACCAGGAATAAAGAAAGAGATTTCATAATGATGAAGGGATCAATTCATGAAGAGGATGTAGATACCATCTAATAACAGAAAATAAAAATAAATGAAGCAAAAACTGATATAACTATACAGAGAAATATATAAATTCTTGGGTATGATCAGAGAATTCAAGAACCTTCTTTCAATAACTGATAGAATAAGTAGATAAAAACTCAGTAAGAATATAGAGTATTTGAACAAAACTGTTACCTAATTTAATCTAATTAATATTTATGGAATTCTCCTCCCATCCCAACAATAGCATAATATACTATTATTGTGCTATAACAATAGCATAATATACTATTATTATGCTATAACAATAACATAATATTTTCAATGTACACATAATATTTATGAAGGTAGGTCAAATTTAGGGCTATAAAACAAGTCTCAAGAAATGTACAATGTTCCAAGCCATACAAATTTTGTGCTCTACTCACAGTGGAACTAAATTTACAATGAACAACAGAAAGATCTCTGGAAAATTCTCCAAACACATGGAAACTAAACATCACATTTCTGAATAAGTCATAAACTGAAGAAGAAGTCAAATCAGACAATATTTTGTAAATAAAAATAAAAACACAAAAAATCAAAATTTGTGAGAGGTCACTAGAACATTTAGGGAGAAATATGTAACATTAAACATTACTATTTTAAAACAAACACCTAGGCTTCCCAGGTGGCCCTACTGGTAAAGAGTCAGCCTGCCAGTGCAGGAGACGCAAGAGATGTGGCTCGATTCCCGGGCTGGAAAGACTGCCTGAGTAGGAAATGGCAACCAGCTCCAGCATCCTTGCCTGGAAAATTCCATTGACAGAGGAACCTATCGGGCTACAGTCCATGACGTTGCAGAGTCAGACACAACTGAGTGACTAAGCACATACTTAAAAACAAAAGTCTCAAATTTAGGATCTCAGCTCCTACAGTAAGAGTAGACAAAGAAGAGCAAGTTAAACCCAAAGTTAAGTAGAAGAAAGGATAAATAAATATCTGAGTGGAAATTAGTAAAACAAAATAGAAAGACAAAAATCAATAAAATAAAATGTGGCTTCGTTAAGATGATCAATAATATCGATAGGTATGAAGGAAGACTGATCACAAAAAAGAGAAGTCACAAATTACCAAAATCAGGTAAAGAAAAGTGACATCACATCAGAATCAAAATAATAATGGACAATAAGGAGCTATCAGGAACAATTTTATGTCAACTAATTTAACTACTTAGATGAACAGTTTTTGAAAAACACTACCAGTGTTCACCCAAGAAGAAACAGATAGCCCAAATAACCCTAAATTAAAGAAATTTAATTTGTAGTAAAAACCTTCTAATAAACACACACAAAATTGCTACTCCCATGCAGCTTCACTGGTGAATTTTACAAAACATTTAAGGAAGAAATAATTATAATTCTACAAAAATTCTTTATTAGAAAAGAAGGAATACTTCTCAGCTCATTTTGAGACCAGCTTTATCCTGATCCAAAAAACAGACAAGATATTAAAGAAATGACAGTATATATCACTACTTTGCATAGATACAAGTGCAATAATCCTCAATAATATTTTAGCTAATCTATCTGACAATATATCAAAAGCAAAAGACATCATAAGCAAGTGGAGTTGATCTCAAAAATGCAAAGTTGGCTTAATATTCAGAAATTAATCAATGTAATTCATAACATTAACAAGCTGAAAAAGAAAAATCCTATCATTGCCTTAGTAAACACAGAAAATGCATTTGATAAAACCCAATGTCTACTGGAGATAGAAACAATTTCATCACACAAAGACTAGAAAGGGATCTACCAAAAATCCACAGACTATATCATACTTGGTGGTAAAAGACAGAATGCTTTTCTCCTAAAATCAGAAACAACACATTTCTATTTAACATGGTACTGGAGGTTCCAGCCAGATCAGGCAAGAAAAAAGAAATTAAAGGCATTCATATTAGGAAAGGAAAGAAATCTTTCTTTTATTATTTGCCTATGACATGATCATCTATATAGAAATCTGATGGAATCTACAGAAAAGCTAATAGAATAAGCAAGTGAGTTTAGCAATTTTTTGGACTACAAAGTCAATATATAGAAATGAATTGTATTTCTCTGTACTTACCACAAACAATTGGAAATTGAAAAATAAATAATGTCATTTACATTAGCATAAAAACATGAGATACTTAGGAATTAATCTGATAAAAGTGAAGGAACTGTACACTTTTCAGTGTAGTTTTCACTACAAAACATTGTTGAAAAAATTAAAAACCTAAACAAATGAAGATATATAGATTATTCATGGGTTGAAAGACTCAGTACTATTAATATGTCATTTCCACAAATTAATCTATACAACTAATGTAATCTCAATTGAAATTACAGCTGGTCTTTTTTAATTTGGTAATTGAATCTAAAAGTCATGCAGAAATTGAAAATACCTACAATAGCTAAAACAACATTTAAAAATAAAAGCAAATTTGCAGAGCTGATACTATCTGATTTCTGGCTTATAATGGGCTTACAGTAATCAAGACAGTATACATTTGTTGAAAATATAGATTTTTAAAAAATTGATTGAATGGAATAGAGAGTTCAGAAATACAGTCATACTGTATGAACAATGATTTTAAACAGGTTTCAAAGATAATTTGATGGAGAAATAATAGCCTTTTCATTAAATGACTATGACAACTGAGTATCTGTACCTAAGGAAGGTAACTTGGGCTCATTTTTCCTAGCTTATTGCACTGTTACAAGTGGAGACATATTTCCATTTCAAACTAAAAGCACTGTTTTATCTTACTAAGTAAAACAGGCTATGAGGTTATGAGGAGTCCTTAGGCCACCAAACCAACACAGGGCCTTAAATTTGTGAGATATACTCCTAATAGCAGGAGCTATTAGGTTGACATAAGCAAAGTAGAAACAACACTCACGACAAAGACGCTGTGAAAAAAAGGAAAAAAGGAAGTCTACAGCTCCAAAAGAACCAGTTTTCCGAAGGTCCTATTAGATATCATAAGTATGCAGGGGAAATGGGAGGTTTGTGGCTTATCAAGAGTCAAAGAACTTCCGGAAGTGAAAGTGCTTCTATTGGAGGTTGTTGATAAAACTGGGGTTATGTTGTGAGCATGTCAATGTCAGCTTGACCCAGGACCTACAGCTCACTTCCCCTGGAGTGGCGCACAGAGCCCAGCTGTAGAGTGTGATCCTGCTCTATGCTGGAGGAACAGTCTAGACAGTGGGAGGCTCTCATAAACTTTCAGCATCCAGTTCCTGGCAAAGCAATCATATTGCAGCATGGCCTCAGACTCCACCTACCCCTAACGCTTGCCAAGGTCACCAGCAAAGTTCAAAACGAAGCTGCTATTATCCCCATTTTACTCAGCAAACTGGTCTGCCCAGAAAACACATCTCTCACTCCCCGGCTTCTCAGTGAAGTAAACACTACAGCAAACTCTAACACTCAAAAGATTCCTCCCTCTGTTAGAAGCTTCGCTCAGTCAGCCACTTCTCTGCAAGGAAAAGGGAACTCAGTTTTGCTAGAGCCCATAGGCGCTGAGCCAAGAAAGGTCAGCATGAACATGGAGGCCGAGACTTAAAAACTGAGTGAGTCCCTGGTGGTGTCTGTAAGCCTCCACTCCAGGCTCCAGATCCCAGGGCCACAGTTTACAAGGCTGCAGTGATTCATCTCCTGTTAAACAAACTGAAATATTAGAAATTATCCCATGGCCAAGCAATATGAGAAATAACACCAAGGTTAAAAGTTGCAAAACAGCAATGATTAGATAAAAGATCTAGTTCAGGTTTCCTTGGAAAAGCTTCCAATTGTATCGAAAAACCCAATATTGGAAAGATGGCTCAGTGGTTAAGAATCTGCCTGCAATGCAGGAGACATAGGAGATGCATGTTCAATCCCTGGGCCAGGAAGATGGCCTGGAGAAGGAAATGGCACCCACTCCAATATTCTTGCCTGAAATATCTCATGGACAGTGAGCCTGGTGGGCTACAGTTCATAGGGTTGCAAAGAGTCAGACACAACTAAGTGACTTAGCACGCATGTAGTTACAGAAGTGAAAGAACACGCCTGCTAGAATCTTAAGGAAAAGGGGAAAATGAAGTAGCCTGTCCAGGTTCACCTTTTTCCCACCTGGAAAACTACAAAGTTGTTTTAGAAGAAGGAAACCTCTGAGACAAACATAAACTTTATACCCCCTAATTAAATAAAACCAGATATCTATTTTCTACAGAGGACGTGGGAGGAAAGAGGTGTGGGTAGGAGTTGATGAGGGAATTAATAGAGATTATATTTTTATTTGATGAAGTGGACGAATGGGAGATTGATGTCCTGAATCATTTTATTAGGAATAATAACTGAGGTTTATAAGATGGCTTTTTTCTGAAGATCTAAAGACATTTTCATACCTACTATTTTATTTCCGTTCACAGCAGCCTGAGAAACAAGACACTGTTGTGAAATAAACATCAAATGCAGAAATACTGCATAAAGAAAAAAGGAAAAGCTCTGAGAACCCACACAGACCTGTGTGTCCAGAGAAAGGAGTGACCCCTCAGGGGTTGTGCAGGCAAATGTTACTGACTAGTCCCTCCCCTGAAGCCCTGCAGACATCTGCCAGCCCTAACAACTCCCTTGGTTTCCATCAGAGGAAGCTGGGGCAGATGCAGAAGGATTTCCCATTCCCAGGCATCTTTTTCAACCTTTTTTTTTTTTTAAATAGACTTTATTTGCAGAGCAGGAATAGGAGAGCAGGCATAGAGAAAAACTTGTGGACACTGTGGGAGAAGGAGAGGGTGAGACAAATTGAAAGAGTAACACAGACATATATACACTCCATGTGTACAATAGATAGCTACAGGGAACCTGCTGTACAGCACAGACGCAGGGATCTAAGCCTGGTGATCCTGGATGACCTAGATGGGCTTCCCAAGTGGCTCTAGTGGTGAAGAACGCTCCTGCCAATGCAGGAGATGTAAGAGACGCAGGTTCAATCCCTAGGTCAGGAAGATCCCCTGGAGAAGGACATGGCAACCCACTCCAGTGTTCTTGCCTGGAGGATCCCATGCACAGAGGAGCCTGGTGGACTATGAGTCCATAGGATCACAAAAAGTTGAACACAGTTGAAGCAACTTAGCACGCAGAGAGGGTGGGATATGGGGAATGGGAAAGAGACTCAAGAGGGAGGAGATGTGTGTATAGTTATGGCTGAGTCATGATCATGTACAGCAGAAAGTAACACAACATTGTAATGCAATTATATTCCAATAATAAATAAATGGATTTTATTTTAGATCGGTTGAAGGTTCACAGCAAAACTGAGAAGAAAGTACAGAGCTCACCCCCCATATAGACAGCCTCCCTACTATCAACATCCCGCACCGCAGTGGTGCATTTGTTACCATCCATGAACCTACATTGATGCATTATAGGCACGCAGGGTCCGTAGTTTACGTAATGGTTTACTCTTGGTGTTGTACATTGTATGGGATTTGCCAAATGCATAATGACATGTGTTCATAACTATAGTATCATACAACACATTTTCACTACCCTAAAAATCCTCTATGATCCAACCCCTCAACCCCTGGCATTCCCCACATTTTATCATCTCCATCAGTTCAGTTCAGTCGCTCAGTCATGTCTGACTTTTTGCAACCCCATGGACTGCAGCACGCTAGGCTTCCCTGTCCATCATCAACTTTTAGAACTTGCTCAAACTCATGTCCACGATGCCATTGTTGGTGATGCCATCCAACCATCTCATCCTCTGTTGTCCCCTTCTCCTCCGGCCCTCAGTCTTTCCCAGCATTAGGGTCTTTTCAAATGAGTCAATTCTTTGCATCAGATGGCCAAAATACTGGAGTTTCAGCTTCAGCATCAGTCCTTCCAATGAATGTTCAGGATTGATTTCCTTTAGGATGGACTGGTTGGATCTTGCAATCCAAAGGACTCTCAAGAGTCTTTTCCAACAGCACAGTTCAAAAGCATCAATTCTTCAGCAATCAGCTTTCTTTATATTCCGACTCTGACATCCATATATGACTGCTGGAAAAACCATAGCTTTGACTAGATGGACTTTTGTCAGCAAAGTAATGTTTCTGCTTTTTAGTATGCTGTCTAGGTTGGTCATAGCCTTTCTTCCAAGGAACAAGCATCTTTTAATTTCATGGCTGCAGGTACCATCTGCAGTGATTTGGGAGCCCCAAAACATTAAGCCTATCACTGTTTCCATTGTTTCCCCATCTATTTGCCATGAAGTGATGAGACCGGATGCCATGATATTTGTTTTCTGAATGTTGAGTTTTAAGCCAAATTCTTCACTCTCCTCTTTCACTTTCATCAAGAGGCAAGTTCTTCTTCACTTTCTGCCATAAGGGTGGTGTCATTTGCATATCTGAGGTTATTGATATTTCTCCTGGCAATCTTGATTCCAGCTTGTGCTTTATCCTGCCCAGCATTTCACATGATGTATCATCTCCATGGTTTTGCTTTTTCCAGAATGCCATAGAATTGTAACCATACAGTATGTATCCTTTCCAGATTGGCCTATTTCACTAAATAACATACATTTAGTTCTGTCCAACTCTTTGGGACCCCATGGTCTGTAGCCCACCAGGCTCCTCTGCCCGTGGAATTTTCCAGGCAGGAATACTGAAGTGGGTTGCCATTTCCTTCTCCAAAACAGCTTGGTAGCTCATTTCTTCTTAGCACTGAATAATATCCCATTGTCATGATGTATCACAGTTTATTTATCCATTCACCTACTGAGGAAATCTTGGCCACTTTCAGTTTTGGCATTTATAGACAAAGCTGCTATGCAAACATCCATATGCAAATTTTGGCATGGGCACACATTTCCTGGTGGCTCAGAGGTTAAAGTGTCTGCCTGCAATGTGGGAGACCTGGGTTCGATCCCTGGGTTGGGAAGATCCCCTGGAGAAGGAAATGGCAACCCACTCCAGTATTCTTGCCTGGAGAATCCCATGGGATTCCTATAGGATGGAGGAGCCTAGTGGGCTACAGTCCACCGGGTTGCAAAGAGTTGGACACGACTGAAAGACTTCATTGTCACACATTTTCAACTTCTTTGTGAATATTCTAAGGAGCACGATTGGTATGGCAAGAGCAGTTTTGTTTTGTAAGAAACTGCCAAACCATCTTCCATTTTGCAGTCCCACTAGCAGGAGCTTTGAATGAGATTTCCTGCTTTTGCTTTGCTCACTTTTTATCAAGCAGGCCTTAGAAGGAACACAATAGAGCTAGGCTAAACCAAGACTGCTTCTCCTCTGAACTTCACCAGCTGAGTCTCTACCTTGATAGAGCTGTGGGTGTCAGACTTGGTCATGTTTGCAGGGGAGTCCAGGAGAAAGTGTCTGATGTCCTAGGTCAGCAGTGGGTACAGTGGCACCCCTGGGGATGCTGAAGGCACAGATAATAGGTCCTTTTGTTTCATGAACTTTTTCAAATAATATTGAGTATCTATTATGGACCAGGCACCCCTGCTGGTGTATCAGTCTCTGGCCCATTCCCCACCTCCATCCAACCTTAGTTTTTCACTGATAGAGAAATGATGCTGGTAATGGCATCATTAGAAACTACAAGAATCACCTGGGAAGCCAAGAGCAGGGCAAGGCCATTATCTGCACCTCACAGAATGCTGTAATGCTATGCTTTCACAGGGATGTTTGCCACATAGCTGTGGACAGAGAAACATGGAGACTTAAAAATCTGAACATGAGTGACATTCTAATGTGACATTCTACAGGACAAATGGCATGTTTTCTCCAGATAAAAATAAATAAGTAGGCAAATAAATAGAGATGGGAGATATTTTTAGACTACAGGAGAATTAAGTGAGCTAACAGCTTAATGCAACGTGTAGCCAGGTGATGTTGCTTGTGGTTCATACTCAGAGAACTACTGTATATTAATAAATGAAGCAAAATTGAAAAGTGTTGCTAATCGTTGAAGCTGGGTTTGGGGTCTGTGAAATTTCCTTATAACACTCTCTCTGCATTTGTGTGCTTGAAATGGAAGGTTTTTAGACATCATTTAAACAGTATATTCTCTACCCTTGTTTAGAGTTGAGTTACATGTTGATAATTCAAAAATCAAATTCTTGCCAACATCTTACTCCACCTAAACATTCTTTGAGAAATCAAGTAGCAACTGCATTAAAAACTGAACCAACCCAGCCACTGGGTGCCATTTGCCTCTCCTTTTTCCCATTTGCAGAAATTCTGGCCATAAACAAATACTGAGAGGAAAAGAGAAGAGGTGGGATGGTCCCAGCAATTCACCATGAGGGGAAAATCGGTGTCTGGATGACATAATTTGATAATAATGCATGGTCAGATCAGTTGACTGCTGAAATATTTAGTTCGGTTTCGCTTTGAGTGGCAGAAAACCACCTGCCACTCAATCTTTCTAACTACTCTCATCAGGGGGAAAAAAAAAAAAAAAGCAGTGGTTTAAATAAGACAAACGATTTTTTTTCCTCTTGGGCCTCCTGAGCTGGTCAGGAGTCATTCCACTGTCTCTTGGCCCAACATAGAAGAAAATGTGGATGGAACAGGAGGAACAAGAGTCTTCAACAGAAGGCTGTTGAGCCTACAAGCCACCTACCAAAATCTCTATCAGCATTCATGCCATCTGCCAGGGTGGCAGATACATGGCCTGCACATGGCCAGAGAGGGAACAGATGTCCAGAAGAGCCCAAGCTGTATGCCTGGGGGTAGGGTCAGCATAAAATACAATAAAAGGACCACATTTCTGTTCTTTACAGTCAGAACTCAACCAAGTCCCAGGACTCAGCCTTGCAGTCAAATCTCTCACCAGGTTGCCCACTGACTGACTCAGAAAACAATGGGACAAGAAGTGCCCCATCTCCCATTAGCACAGCAGAATTTGAATTCTGGTCTCCTGAACAAAAAAAGAAATGAGAATCCCATCATCTGTTCCGCTCAGCAACACAATTCCTTGATCCTGGAGGCTAAGACAGACCACTTGATCTTCCTGCAGGAATAACGAGCACAAGTTTACAACCTGCCTCCATCCTAATGGGTTAAGCTGGAAATTTCACAGTGATGCCAAATTTTAAACACAATCTCTAGGCATTCCGACAAAGCAAAGCTCAGCATAATGCAGACCCCATTCCCTGTACCATTAGCTCTGGAGGGTCAATAAAACCCCAAGAGTCTGGAAGACAGGCATCCTAAGAGCTGACACTCATCATGACACTCTCCAAGGGGACCAAAGTCTCTGTTTCCACCCTCCTTCCTTCTCCTGGCACTTTTCCCTAGGGAATGCCTCTGAGAAAGTGTTTTCTGGTTACTTCCCCTGTGGGTAGACCTGGAGAGTAAGGTTCAAAGACTGCCTAGGGAATGAGTGGCAAAGGCAGATTTCAAGACCAAGCCTGCTTGTGCCCCAGGGCCCCCTCCCCCAGAGGCTGTGAACAGGGGGAGGGAGATGGAGAGAGAGGGAGGGAGGTGAGGGCAGGGTAGGGGGACTACTCTAGTAAGACTGAGCTGCCACCTCCCATGCCAGGAACCAAACACACAAAGGCAGTTTGGGCTGGTTGTTTGCACAGTCCATCCCTCTCTCATCGAACATCACTCAACCCTGCTCTGTGCTCTCCATATGGGTTGCAAGGATGGAAAGAGACGTGAGCAAGGGTGGCTGGGCGGACTGATAACCCCAATGACTAGCCCTCCCAGGATCCATGTCCTTGGGTGGCCTCGTCCTCTCAAATCTGTGCTGAGCCCAGGACCTGCTTTAACCAGTGGAGTGTGGCAGCAGTGACAAAATGCTGGTTCCCAGACTAGACCCCGAGAAGGCCTGGCAGCCTGAGCCATGTCATGTGCTCCTGGGCCCCTGGGTCACCTAGTAAGAAGTATGGTTCCCTGCTGAAGAGTCCCATGGTGAGGCCAGGGCTGACATGGCAGCTTTCCCCAGCCCCTGTCCACTCACCAGCTGAGCTGGGGCTCTGATCTGTCTGTTCCAGCCTCCAGCCCCTGGAATTGCAATGCAGCAGACCCAGAAGCCTCCCTCTGCACACCCTCCCAGCTTCCCCACCCAACTGGATCTCTGCATTTGCTTCCTCGGTCCTGGCCCGCCTCATGAGTCAGCTGTGCAGTCACTTTTCTGGTCCTTGGCAAGTGCAAGCCCCTACTCCCTGCTTTCCCAGGACAAAACAGGGCTTGGATATTCTGTATTCAGACAAGACATTCCCTCAAAGAGATGACTTATACTGGAGCACAAAGAACACCTTACTCGAGGAAAAATGATAATCATTGAAGTAAATTGTGAACAGGTCTGCCAAACAGACATTACTTAAATACCTTTGCTGTGCCGTACTGTGCTTAGTTGCACATTCGTATCCGACTCTTTGAGACTCCATGAACTGAAAGCTGCCAGGCTCCTCTGTCCTTGGGGATTCTCCAGGCAAGCATGCTGGAGTGGGTTGCCAGGCCCTCCTCCAGTTAATAGGAGGGAAGATGTCCATGTTTTGGGTGGCTGAGCTTTCTTTTAAAGGTGGAGGTAAATCATATCAGATTCCCAGTCCTGGCAGACTCTTCCAATCTCCTTGAAAGATATTTTAAGAGCCCTTAAGAACTTTTAAAGACACAGGTTCCCAGATCTGAGATTCTGATAAATGTGTTTGGAAACCTTTGACCTTGATGGCTTAGCAAGATGCCACGTGACAACTGGCTCTGTAGTTCCGTGCTGTCACTACTGTTTTTCTTACTAACACAAAATGAGCCCCTAACTACAGCAATCATAGGAGATGTTATTTTCACCTGTAAAAAGAATGAAAAAACCTTACTGTCATTATCAGTTACTCTATTTTTGTAACTAAATTTTTCACTGAAAAAAAAGTTTTGTTCTGTAGAGATACAAGCATTTGTTTTTTAAATTATTCAACCTTAACTATTGTTAAAACAGTTTCTCCAATAATGAAAAAACAAAAGAGTTGAAAGCTACAGGTTTGAACAGCCAAAAAGAAAGTAATAGCCATTGTTTTTTTTAAATAAAATGTGGTTTAAAATTTGCCTTAATGATAAATAAAACGTATTAGTAATGACTTGTGGTTATTACTCATTGCCAGCCTCTGTGCTAGGTAGGAAGCATGTAATCCTTCTGATAAACTAAGAAGTTGATCTTGCTTTGCACCCAGCTCACAGGGTAGACAGCAGCCATACAAGGTCACACAGGTCATTCACTACAGTGACGGGAACCAATGTGGGGCCAAGGAATAACCCTGTTATTACACTCTTTTAACTTCTGCTACGCTTTGAGATAGATGCAAGAAGGGAGCCATGAGACTGTAAAGACTGTAAAGAGGAAAGCCTCTCATGAGCTACACTGGGGACCTCTGGGGATCACTTACCCAGGAGGAGGCAGGCTATTCCCAGAAAGAAAAGTGAAAGTGAAGTTGCTCAGTCATGTCTGACTCTTTGCGACCCCATGGACAGTAGCCTACCAGGCTCTTTGGTCCATGGAATTTTCCAGGCAAGAGTACTGGAGTGGGTTGCCATTTCCTTCTCCAGGGGATCTTTCCAACCCAGGGATTGAACCCGGGTCTCCTGCACTGCAGGCAGACACTTTACCATCTGAGCTACCAGGGAAGTAGAGGAAAAGGCCATAAAGCCAGGGAATGCTGATTGCACACAAACACTCCTCCAGCTCAATAAACACTCACAAAACAAATACCCTTCTGTTACCAGCACCTTGATCATGAAATGAAGCATGACCAGCTCTCCAAATGGCCCCTAGCAACCCCTTTACAGAGGGGAAATCCTCTGCGCTGATTTCCGGTCCCAGAATTGTTTGCCTGATGTTTAAATTTTGGAGGCGTAACCAGGTCATGTGGACTCATTTGTGTCTTCATGGGGCTTCTCCTGCTCCCTGTTGCCTGTGAGATTCGCCTTTGTTGCTACACGTAGCTGCAGCTCATCGTTCTCCTGAGTGGTGTTCTTTTCCATCAGAAGACCAGCTGTATTTGTATCCTACAAGTCTTGATATGACATGTTTTTATTTAACAGTCTATACAAAATATTTTCTAATACTTATTTAATTTTTTGATCAATAGCTATATTAAAATATATTGCCTATTTCTGACCATTTAAGGATTTTTCTGGTTACCTTTCTATTATTAATTTCTAACTTACTTCCTCTGTGGCCAGAAGGCATACAATGTATGATTTCACTTCTTTCTATGTGCTTAAGGTTTGGGACTGGGACTTCTCTGGTGGCTCAGACTGTAAAGAATCTGTCTGCAATGTGGGAAACCCAGGTTCAATCCCTGGGTCTGGAAGTTCCCCTGGAGAAGGAAATGGCAACCCACTCCAGTATTTTTGCCTGGAGAATCCCACGGATGGAGGAGGCTGGCAGGCTACAGTCCATGGGGTTGCAAAGAGTCGGACACGACTGAGTGACTAACACTCTCACTTTCCTTTTAGTGCTGTTAAATGGAGCAGGGTGAGGTAAAATCTTAATAATGAGGGAAACTGGTGGAGAGGCTTACAGCGACTCTTTGTACTGTCTTTGGAGTTTTCCTACAAATCTAAAACTGTTATAAAATAAATAGCTTATTAAAAGAAGAAAGAAGAGAAAAACAAGAAGCTGCAGCAAACCACATGGCCGTCAGCCCTGCTCAGGGTGTTGCTGAGGCTTCTGTTCAGACGTAGTGCTGTTTCTCCACCTGAAATCAAAAACCGAGAGCTTACAGTTGGTGAGTTCTGCCAAAGAATTGCAAATGCACTTGTGATGAACTGACATAAAGAGACTGGCTCTCAAGAACTATATTTTATTAAAATCGAGAGTATCATGCAGTGCCTACAACTTAGGGTGATAAAATTAGAGCCATTCTTTTTTGCTAGTGAGAGGCAACCACAGGTTTGTTTACCCCAATCTTAAAATTTAGATGTGTTGGTTTTATAAAATGTTCTTTTGTTTGTGCCTGTTGGATTTTTCATCTTCAGGTCTTCCTGCAGTTCCACGTGGGAGCAGAATCACTTTGGCCCAGTCCTGTAAAAAGGCTCTTGTTGGCAGACAGGGAAGAACGAAGTCCAAGAGCCCCCACAGACAAGCCCATTGTCATGTGCTCTCTAGCTCTTGGTTACACAGCTGCAGGGGGGTTATACCATGTGCTGTGTGTGTGTGCTCAGTTGCTCAGCTGTGTCTAACTCTTTGTGAGCCTATGGACTATAGCCCGCAAGGCTCCTCTGTCCATGGGATTTCCCAGGCAAGAATATTGAAGTGGGTAGCCATTTCCTACTCCAGGGAATCTTCCCAATCCAGGGTTGAACCCATGTCTATTACATCTCTTGCACTGGCAGGAGGATTTTTTTTTTTAACCACTGCACCACCATTATTTTGAAGGCACATGTGTTTGTGTTCAGCAGTCCATCCAACAACGCTTCCAACAAACCTGAACTTTCAACTTCCACTGTGCTTCTCACCACATCACCACAGGGAAGGGGATTTTGAAGAGTTTTGCCCAACTGTGCTAAAACCCATTTCTTAAAATAAATACCTCATTTCTCCTCCTTCAAAACCAAAAAAGAAAAATGGTGTTGACCTGCAGGGGCTAAACATTGAACCTAAAAACAGGTAAATGTAAAGGGTTCTCATTCCTAGCTGGTCATGACCACCTCAAGGAGCAGCAGACATGAGCAGGTAAGCTGATGAAGGGCATTCAAGGACCCCTTAAGATACAGAATGAGGGGGCACCAGGAACTAGGCAGACTCTGAGCTTTCATCTGAGTCTTGGGAATGACCCTCCAGTTTTAGCAGTTCACAAACCATATACAAATCAAACCTGTTCCAGGGAAACAGTTAGGTGGTCAGGAGAGAAGGGAGGAGGAACCAATATCCTAGGCAGCCATTTGTCCCCAAGTCCTGCCTCTGAGACGTTCAGGTGATGAGTAGCATTAATCCTTTCTCATGAATTTCAGCACTCTTTCAGTTCAGTTCAGTTCAATTCAGTTCAGTCACTCAGTCGTGTCTGACTCTTTGCGACCCCATGAATCGCAGAACACCAGGCCTCCCTGTCCATCACCAACTCCTGGAGTTCACTCAGACTCACGTCCATCGAGTCAGTGATGCCATCCAGCCATCACCAAATCAATCATTTCACTTCACAAGAGAAAACTGCAGCCTCCCATGAAACAAAACAGCTCATCCAGAAAAAAACCCAGAGCTGGGCTTAGGTTTGGGCCTAGGACTTGGGCCTAGGACTCCTGACTCCCTCTGAGGGTTGTTAGCTAGTCACCTGGTACCAGCCACTGAGAGCCCAGATGCCTGGAAGCATCTTCAGAACACTCAGTCTTCCCTATTTCTGATAGAATTGCAGAATGAAATGTGTTGTTATTAAAACACAGTGAGTATATACCCCCTAAAATTGAAATCAAAGTCTTGAAGAAATATTTGTATACCCATGTTCATAGCAGCATTATTCACAATAGCCACATGGTGTCCACTGACCAGATGATATACATACAATGGAATATTATTCAGCCTTAAAAAGGAAGGGAATTCTGACATGCTACACCATGGATGAACCTTGAGGGCACTATGTAAGTGAAATAAGCCAGTCACAAATGAACAAATCTTACATGGTTCCACTTATATGAGGTTCCTAGAGTAGTCAAATTCATAGAGACAGAAAGCTGAATGGTACCAGATTTTGGGAATAGGGGCTAGTTGGGAATTGTTGTTTAATGGGGATAGAGAAAATGTTCTTAGATGAATGGTGGTGATGGCTACAGAAACTATGTAAATGTACTTAACTCGACTGAACTGTGTATTCTTTAAAATGGTTAAGATCACAATTTTATGTTATTCATATTTTGCCACAATTAAACATTTTCAAAGATTCTCAAAGAGCTGAATGTGGGTTTCGTGTTTTCAACCTTGTATGGATGTCATTTACCCTGTTAGTGAACATCTGGAACCATGCTGTCTGCACAGACATTGATTGACGCACTGCTCTGTATGACCAGGACTTTGGGCTGCCCCTGCCCAAACCCTTCCTCAGACATTGATATGATGGGGGTGGGGATGATGGTAATGGTGGTACCAACTGGTAAAATTCAAATGGTATTCAGATCTCCATTACACAAATGAGAAGACTGGTGCTCAAGAATTTCACAGAATGCACCCAGAGCCAAGATTAGCAACGAAAATAGACATGTGCACGCAGAGAAGACCATCTCTTGAGGCCATTATCCTTTCAGAAATGGTTGCTTAAATTACTTTTTTATTCTGAACTTTATTTCTCACATATTTCCCTGTCATCAACTTTGGACTTTGTTCTTAAGACACTAAGGAGCCTATATAGTTCTGATCATCCGAAGCTAGACTTCCTGGAGACTGTTTGGACCTCTGGAAAATTCTGAGGGCCTTCTAGAATAAAGGTTTGATGTGTTTTGTAAAATCCAGACATTTTCATCTGAATTGTTGCACAGACTATTCACTGCGCGATGATCAGAATGTCACTGACCAGGAAACCGTGGTCTGGGGAGGGTTAAGGTTTGCCAACGTCCTGAATGAAAGAAGGAAGAAGGGTCCAGTGAGTGTCCTGATCTCACTCTGGATGTGAAATGATGGACAGACTGCTCTGACTAGAAGGCATCACTGAGATGAGGGCCGCTCCTCCCTGAATTGGAGAAGAGAAGCCGCGTTTTGGAACAGCCCATCCAGCACAGGTTAAGGACTTGAGGCTGAACTTGACACCCTCAGTCACTGCTGGAGGTTCCCCTTTTATCCAACCCTGCCCTGCTGTACGGAATCTCAGTTATTTCCACCAGGGTCTATAACAAGCTCGACACTGATTTTAAGTCTGCCTTCTAATAATGACATATTCATTTGAGGAAAGTTCCAGAACTTTCTAAATCTCTTTGCCTCCCAGGAGAACAAAGACTCAAGATGGGAAACTGGCTGATGGTATCTGGTGGAGGGAGAGATCCAGTGGATTAATTTTGCACATGTCACAGGTACGTAGACCCTGAGATGGCAAAGATGGGGTATCTGACTACTTTGGCAGTAGAGAAATGTATTTTCTAAGTTTCAAACTGACCATGTTTTTAAAGTGTTTTTACTTTAATCTTAAACACACACACACACACACACACACACACACACATACACACACAAGATTTAGAACTTCTACCATCAGCAAAAGGGGAATCCCAATGGGAATGTATAAATTCCCAGAATGTTCTACCAGAAATGCCCTGGAGTCCTTATTCCAACTGTAAGATTTACTTCACCGCATTGTTTCTTTGTATGGATCAGAAGATGAAGACAAGATGACGGTGATCTAAAAGAAGCAAAATCTAGGGATTCCCTGAAACCCAGTTGTTTTATTAGAACAAAAAGTTCTTTTAATACTGGCTTAATAGTGCTTGGTGCTTCTAGAAACTTAGTCCCCACATCTAAGGACAGTGCCATGAAACACCCAGGCAAGAGTCTCATTTAGCTCTTTGGGGTAGGGCCTGAGTTTCTGTGCATCAGCACAGCTCCCAGGCAATGTCTATGCTGACAGTCTGTAACCGTGCTTTGAGTAGCAAAGTTAAAGATGTTTAATTCTCCAACATGACGTTGAAAGGTGGCCTCAGATCATCCAGGTCCACCCAGATGTACTGATCATAGCTGGTGTTGCAACAGCATCCTCAGGTGATTTAGGGGAACCACCCAAGAGATCCCAAATTAGTAGTGGGCCTGAGGAGGCCCTGGGAATCTATTCATTTATCAATCTCCAGAAATAATTCACACACAAGCAGAAGGAAGATGGATGTGGGATGCAGGAAAACAGAGCAGTGGGTTCTACAGTTATATGACCATGAGTCCTCTCTGCCTCAAATAGGCCCAGTGTATGTGTTTGCTAGGGCTGCTCTCACAGAGCACTGCAGACTGTGACTTAGATAACAGAAAATCATCATCTCGCCATTCTGAAGGCTGGAAAGTCCAGGATGAAGATGTCTGTAGGAATGATTCCTTCTGAGGCTGTGGGAGAGAATTGTTCCAGGCCTCTCTCCTTGGTTTGAAGGTGGCTTTCTTTACTTCACATGTGTCCCCTGTGTGCGTGTCTCTGTGTCCAAATTACCTTTTTCTATAAGGTTGCAAGGGCTTCCCAAGTGGTACTCATGGTAAAGAACCCACCCACCAATGCGGGAGACATAAGAGACGTGCATTCAATCCCTGGATCGGGAAGATCCCCAGAGGAAGGCATGGCAACCCACTCCAGTATTCTTTCCTAGAGAGGACTATGGACAGAGAAGCCTGGCAGGCTGCAGTCCATAGGGTCGCACAGAGTCAGACACATCTGAAGTGACTTAGCACATAAGGTTGCAAAGAGCTGGACACGACTGAGTGACTGAACAGACACATACACACACACAAGGACACCAGTCATACTGAATTAGGGCCTCCCTGATGACTTCATTTTAACTTGATTACTTCTGTGAAGATCCTGTCTCCAGATAATGTTACATTCTGAAGTACTGGAAGCTAGAACTTCAGCATATGATTTTTCTAAATTAATATTTATTGGAGTATAGTTGCTTTACAATGTTGAGTTAGTTTCTAGTGTACAGCAAAATAAAGGAAATACATATATCCTCTCCCTTTTGAACTTCCTTCCCATTCAGGTCATCACAGTGCATTAAGTAGAGTTCTCTGTGCTATGCAGTAGGTTCATATTACAATGTTAGTAGCTCAGTCATGTTTGACTCTTTGCAAACCCATGGACTGTAGCCTGCCAGGCTCCTCTATCCATGGGATTTCCCAGGCAAGAAAAAGAGAGTGGATCACCATTTTCTTCTCCAAGAGATCTTCCTGACCCAGGGGTCAAACTCAGGTCTCTTGTGTTGCAAGCAGATTCTTTACCATCTGAGCTACCAGGAAAGTTCACATTAGTTATCTATTTTATACATGGAATCAGTAGTGTATGACTTTTTGACTGGGAGGGATACAATTTAGCCCATAAGGCTCAGAAACATGGGGTCAGGGGCAGCCCACTGACACTGCATAATAGAAAAACTAGAAACCTCTGGATCGGATCTGCCCCTTGTGTACAACCAGGCCTTTCTTCAGTGTTGCAGTGGAACAAATGAACCACAAGTATGAAACTTTAGTGTTGTGGCAAACACAATGCCTGAGCCTTGATCTTTGAGGTTTACTTGCGACTTCCTGGGCACGAGCTCTGCAGGTTCATCACACATGAAAAAGCAAAAAGCTTGTTTTCATCTTCAGAGACATTGGAGTTCACTGACTGCACCATCTTCACTCCTACTTTTCATCAGTCTCTGATCTGTTTCATCACCTTTCACCCGGGAAAACTGAACAAGTTAAACTCTCAGTCTTCAGACCAGTTGTCTCACTTGAACCCCATCTACGAAACTAATAATATAGGTTCTTTTCATCCTTATACCTAACATCATAAAGTAAAGCTCTCTGAGAATCTCCAACTTTATTTGTCCAAATAGAAGAGCTGAAAACTAACATTTGATTTTAAGTGAACATGGTTTGCCTCAGCTCATTTGACTCTGTATGTTCCTCCTCATTGGATTATAAACACTGATATACTGTGGCATGGTGACAAGATTTCAGGCTGTTAGGAAGTGTGGGACCCCAGTCTGGAGGAGCCATCCACAGCATCACTCACTGGTGACCAGAGCCACCACATGTGGGGACTGGAGCAGTTGTGACTGGTACTCCTTTGTCTGCATGGCACACTTACTGGAGTCACCCCAGCTTCAAAGCACACAGGAATAGAAAGGCCATTTCATTGACAGGATTCTGATCGATTCAGCCAGCTTTCCTCTGCCTGTATCCAGGTGCTTTTAAACCTCACTACGGCTTCTACCCTAACACAGAGCTTCAGAGTGGGCATGCATTTTTATACTCTCCCTTGCATTGATACAGTTCTCTCCTTTCTAATATCCTCGCTTCACCTGTTTGCAGAGAACAGATTCCTTCGCCTTCAGGAATGTCAGCATAATCCTGCCTCACTGAAGCTGGACATTTCCTATTAATCATGAACAAAGGCCAGGCTGCACCTCTCTACATGTGTTTTCCTTGCTGCTCTGTTTACTGAGCCTGAGGAGTTAACCATGTGTGCCCTCGTTTATCACCTGGTGGGATGCTGACTCCAGCGCCATGGCCTCCCTGTGCTTACAGTGTGGGGAGAAGCTGGTGGGTGGTCGATAAAACCACCCTCCAAGTGCACAATGTCACAGGCCCATGTGACAATCAGACCAGTCAAACTGGGGAGCACTGCGAGTACAGAGTCTTCGAAGAGTTAGGGACCTCTTGCAGGATCCAGATTCAGTCAGGCCACCGCCTACTTCCAAAATGCTACTGAGACTGAAGCACCCACTGGGAGCCCCCACAATGACTGTCCACGTGGGCCACTCACATTGTTCTGCCAATAGGCTGCACAGAAAGCAAGCCGTGACCAGAAGCCACTTGGCTCATTCACCATGAAATGAACAACTATCAGAAAGCCTAGGAATCAGCACAGCACATGCTTTCTCTGGAAAGAACAGTAATGGCACTTGCCAAGGACAGGCTACAGGAGCCCCAGAGACGAGGGGTGAGCCGCAGTCCATGCTCTGAGCTGGCACTCACTACCACCCACAGCTTTCCTTTATTTATTTATTTTGGGTTTTGCACAGATCCCTCATAGGTGTATCACATACATTGATGGCCTGGTGTAGTTGTTCATTCACTCAGTCATGTCCGATGCTTTGCGACCCCATGGCCTGCAGCACGCCAGGCTCCCCTGTCCCTCAGTATCTCCCGGAGTTTGCTCACATTCATATCCGTTGAATAGATGATGCCATCCAACCATCTCATCCTCTGTTGTCCCCTTCTCCTCCTGCCTTCAATCTTTCCCAGCATCAGGATCTTTTCTAATGAGTCAGCTGTTTGCATCAAGCGGCCGGCATATTGGAGCTTCAGCTTCAGTTATTAGTTTTTCCAATGAATATTCAGGGTTGATTTACTTTCGGATTGACTGGTCTGATATCCTTTTTCTCCAAGGGACTCTCAAGAGTTTTCTCTAGCATCAAAGTTTGAAAGCATCAATTCTTCGGTGCTCAGCCTTCTTTATGGTCCATCTGACATAAAATATCGAAACTCTCACATCTCACATGACCACTGGAAAAACCATAGTCTAGTAAAACCATTTAAAAGGCTGACATTGGTTACTTGGTGGATGTGCGGGTTTACATTTTATTTAGGAAGCAAGAACTAGAAGGGTCAATAAATGCCACAAGAGCTCCCGGTCAGGCCCCTAGAGCCCAAGTCCAGCAGTCTTGGATAAATGGCACCAGCAGCATCCTCCATACCCCTTCCTGACCCAAAAAACCAACAGTCTCCTTCAAACAGTGGAGGAAAACCATATTCAGGGTTCCATCATCTCAGTTTTTATTTTTATTTCAGGTTTAAGCCGATTCTTATCAAGGTCAATAGCATCATGGTTAATAGAATCTTTTAAAACACTTAGATAACCTCAAGTTGCCTTTGGCAAAATACACTTTAGAAACATTTTCAATGGGATTTGATGAGGACAGCTGAGCCGTGTGTTCTGTGGGAGGGCAGTCTGTGTCTGGACCATCCTTTGAGGCAGGAATAGAAAGGAGGCTTCAGTGACTCAGGTAAGGGATTTATTCTTAGAAGCTATAAATGAACACTAGCCCTTTCTCCATCTATACCCCAAATCTAATATCCTCATTCTTTTGTTAGAAAGGTAAGCCAAATAACTAGATCAATCCCCATCTCATGTCATTTCTATGAAGACCAGATAGTTTCTTTAGCAAATTCCATCTTTCATAACTCCCTATCTGTCCAACACAAAGATCTGGGCTCATTGACCACTCCATGCTGGCTTCCTCCCCACCTGGCAGATCAGCTCTTTCTTGAGGAGGCAGGTGAATTGTGTTGGTGAGCAGAAGGAGGTACTCCTTCAGCAGAAACTCACCAGCAGCATGAACCCCACCTGCTACCCAGATGTCCCTCACGCCCTGCTGGGCCAATCTGCCAAAAGGCTATGGCCTGCTAGCAAAAGTATTATTCCTGGAGACATCTGAAATCAATCCCAAGCCTTTTCCCAGAGTCTTCTCTCATGTAGGAGGAAAGACCCTGCTGGGGACAGTGCAAAAGTCGGCTAAACTCCAAGAACCAGACAACTGCCTGTGCCAGCATCCCCCCAGAGAGGAACAGCCTTCACTGGCCCTGAGTCTACTTCCTGTCAAGCAGGAAGCACGGGAACAAGAGTTTCAGAGCCACATTTTGTTCTTATTCCCAACAAATGCTGATCCAGTATGCCGAGGTTAAGCCCATAGCAGCTGTGGACCACTAAAACTGCAAATTTCATAAACTCAGTCTCAGAAAAAAAAAAAAAAACACATCAAGCGGGCCAGGAGAGTATAAACTGCTGATTCAGAATGTATTTGAATCAGGTGTGTTTTCTGGAAGGAAAACTGATTGTAGAGGGTGGATTTGGGCTATGCAGAGGGTGTATATAGAAAGTATACAGAGAAGGTGTGTGTGGAGGGTGTTACCAGCTATAGTTTAGGATGAAGGAGAATCTACTAAAGCAAATTTCAGGTCAGTGTTTGGTGTGAGAAAGGACACAGAATAAATGTTTTCAGTGATTCTACCGAAACTAACACAATCATTTAAGGTCTTCATAAACATGAAACAACTCGCATAAAAACTTTTCCACATTAATTACAAGGAGCCTTTAAAAGGCAGTGGGGAGATTTTTATTGGAGCACAATGAGAAATGCTTTGAGGGCATCTGATTTTCCTCACACCTATTAACATTTTAAATGCACTGGGCTCCCAGCAGGTTACCTTCACTCCAAAATGCTTCAGATGCTATAAATCCTCAATTAGCTCTTAGGGAGGGGTTGCGCTGTGGGTCTTAAAAACTAGTCTCCCTTAATTTGAAGGGGTAAATGTAGAAAGAAGATGTAATGAGAACAGGGAGAGAGGTGAGAGAGACTCCTTTATGAAGTTTCTGGCAGAGAATCTAGTTTAAACATAAGCTGTTCAGCTCAGAGAAAGAATGGAACCTGTGAGAGAAGAGAAGAGAGCTCCATGATCCGCACCCCCACACTCCAGCCCTCACCTCCATTTGTCCCTTGTGAGCCCCGCCCCTTGCCAGGAGAACAAAGCAGAGGGGATCAGGATGTAGCTGCCCAGGTAGGTTACAATACTTCCTGTCTTTGTCGTGCTTCATTTATAAGACAGCGACTCACTATCCTTGAAGAAGCAAACTGTCTTGTGAACTGCTTAAGGATAGGTCAGAAATGCAGAAGGTCTCTAAAAACTGAGCCAGGAACAGCTAAAGTGTGCCAACAATCACAGGAGCTCTGCAGGAGACCCCAGGCTTCAGAGGAAAAGGCAGCCTGAGTGCTCCCTAATAGCAGCCATGTGAGCCCTAAGCAGAAAACTCAGCCAAGCCATGCCCTGATTCCTGACTCATGGGTTCTGTGAGATAATAAGTTGGTTTTTGGTTTTCAAAACCGCTTTATTATAATCACTTCACATACATACAATTCATCCATAAAGATGTATATAGTTCATCCATAAAGGTGTATTGTAATATATTCACAGTATTAAGCAGTCATCAATACTAGCTGGTTCTAGCACATTTTGATCCCTCCCAAAAGAACTATCATTGGGACTTCCCTGGTGGCTCAGATGGTAAAGCATCCGCCTGCAGTGCAGGAGACTCAGGTTCGATCCCTGGGTCGGGAAGATCCCCTGAAGATGGGAATGGCAACCCACTCCAGTATCCTTGCCTGGGAGAATTCCATGGACAGAGGAACCTAGAGAGCTACAGTCCATGGGGTTGTGCAGAGTCAGACATGACTGAGACTAAGACTCTCCCTCTCTCTCTCCCATTAGCTGTCACTCCATACACCCTCCCCGACTCCTGCTCAGCTCTATGTAACAACAAATCTAGTTTCTATCTCTATGAAAATGTTGATTCTGGACAGTTTCATATAAATGGAATCATATAATGTGAGGTCTTTAGTGACTGGATACATTCACTTATATACTGTATACAGGATTCATCTGTGTAATTAACATGTATTATTACTGTATTCATTTTTATATGGTTGAATATATTACATTGTATAGACATATTATATTTTATATACTCATTCATTAGTTGGTGGACATTTGGGTTGTCTCTAGTTTTTGGTTATTATGAAGAATATGCTATAAATAGTTGTGTACATGTTTTTGTGTGGATATGTATTTTGAACCTTTTAGGCACATATTTCAGTTCAGTTCAGTCGCTCAGTCATGTCTGACTCTTTGCATATTTAGGGGTGGAATTTATGAATCACATGGTCATTCTAGATTTACCATTTGTGGAACTGCCAGGATGCTTTCCAGCTGTTTCATTTTACATTCCCAACAGTATGGATGAATTTTTCAGTTTCTCCACATTCTAGTCAGCAATTATTGTATCTGTTAAAGCCATTCTAGTGCATATGGGGTTTCCCAGGTGGTACTAGTGGTAAAGAACCTGCCTGCCACTGCTGGAGACAAGAACTCAGGTTTGATTCCTGGGTAAGGAAGATCTCCTGGAGAAGGGCATGGCAACCCACTCCAATATTCTTGCCTCGAGAATCCCATGGACAGAGGAGTCTGGCAGGTTACAGTCCATAGGGTCACAAAGAATCGGACACGATTGAAGCGACTTAGCACGCACAAGTGTATGCAAGCTATATTTTGATTTGGGTTTCTCTGATGACTAATGATGTCTTTTTATGTACTTATGGGCCATTTGTATGTTTCCTTTAGAGAAGTATCTGCTTAAATCTTTTGTCTATTTTCAATTAGATTGTCTTGTTATTACTGAGTTGTAAGAGTTTTTATATGTTCCAGAAACAAGCCCCTTGCCACATATATGATTTTTTAAAATATAAATTTATTTTAGTTGGAGGTTAATTACTTTACAATATTGTATATGTTTTGCCGTACATCAACATGAATCCACCACAGGTATACACGTGTTCCCCATCCTGAACCCCCTCCCTCCTCCCTCCCTGTACCATCCCTCTGGGTCATCCCAGTGCACCAGCCCCAAGCATCCAGTATCATGCATCAAACCTGGACTGGCTATTCGTTTCATATATGATATTATACATGTTTCAATGCCATTCTCCCAAATCATCCCACCCTCACCCTCTCCCACAGAGTCCAAAAGACTGTTCTATACATCTGTGTCTCTTTTGCTGTCTCTCATACAGGGTTATCATTAGCATCTTTCTAAATTCCATATATATGCGTTAGTATACTATATTGGTGTTTTTCTTTCTGGCTTGCTTCACTCTGTATAATAGGCTCCAGTTTCATCCACCTCATTAGAACTGATTCAAATGCATTCTTTTTAATGGCTAAGTAATACTCCATTGTGTATATGTACCACAGCTTTCTTATTCATTCATCTGCTGATGGACATCTAGGTTGCTTCCATGCCCTGGCTATTATAAACAGTGCTGCAATGAACATTGGGGTACACGTGTCTCTTTCAATTCTGGTTTCCTCAGTGTGTATGCCCAGCAGTGGGATTACTGGGTCATAAGGCAGTTCTATTTCCAGTTTTTTAAGGAATCTCCACACTGTTCTCCATAGTGGCTGTACTAGTTTGCATTCCCACCAACAGTGTAAGAGGGTTCCCTTTTCTCCACACCCTCTCCAGCATTTATTGCTTGTAGACTTTTGGATCGCAGCCATTTTGACTGGCATAAAACGGTACCTCATTGTGGTTTTGATTTGCATTTCTCTGATAATGAGTGATGTTGAGCATTTTTTCATGTGTTTGTTAGCCATCTGTATGTCTTCTTTGGAGAAATGTCTATTTAGTTCTTTGGCCGATTTTTTGATTGGGTCGTTTATTTTTCTGGAATTGAGCTGCAGGAGTTGCTTGTATATTTTTGAGATTAGTTGTTTGTCAGTTGCTTCATTTGCTATTATTTCTCCCATTCTGAAGGCTGTCTTTTCACCTTGCTTATTGTTTCCTTTGTTGTGCAGAAGCCTTTAAGTTTAATTAGGTCCCATTTGTTTATTTTTGCTTTATTTCCAATATTCTGGGAGGTGGATCATAGAGGATCCTGCTATAATGTATGTCGGAGAGTGTTTTGCCTATGTTCTCCTCTAGGAATTTTATAGTTTCTGGTCTTATGTTTAGATCTTTAATCCATTTTGAGTTTATTTTTGTGTATGGTGTTAGAAAGTGATCTAGTTTCATTCTTCTACAAGTGGTTGACCAGTTTTCCCAGCACCACTTGTTAAAGAGATTGTCTTTAATCCATTGTATATTCTTGCCTCCTTTGTCAAAGATAAGGTGTCTATAGGTGCGTGGATTTATCTCTGGGCTTTCTATTTTGTTCCATTAATCTACATATATGATTTTTAAATCACTTCTCTCGTTCTGAGGGTTCTCTCGTTCTGAGGGTTCTCTCGTTCTGAGGGTTCTCTCATTCTGAGGGTTGTCTTTCTCACCTTTTGCAGCACAAAAGTTTTTAACTTTGATGCAGTCTAATCCCTATCCTTTTCTTTCCTTTTGTTATTTGTGTTTTTGATGTCATTATGTAAGAAATTATTGCCTAAGCCAAAATCATGAAGATTTACTCCTTTATTTTCTTTCAAGAGTTTTCTAGATTTAGCTGTTACATTTAGGCGGATGGGCTTCCCTGATAGCTCAGTTGGTAAAGAATCTGCCTGCAATACAGGAGACCCTGGTTCAATTCCTAGGTCAGAAAGATCCCCTGGAGAAGGGAAAGGCTACCCACCAGTATTCTGGCCTAGAGAACTCCATGGACTGTATAGTCCATGGGGTCACAAAGAGTTGCAAGTGAATTTCACTTTCACTTTTAGGTTGATAATTGATTTTGTATTTACTTTTGTGTATAATGTGAGATATGGGGCCAACTTCCTTTTCTAGCATACGGATATCCAGTTGTCCCAACACCACTTGTTGAAAAGGCTATTCTTTCCCCCACTGAAATGTTGTCTTAGCACCCTTGTCAAAAATCAGTTGACCATAAATGTCAAGATTTATTTCTTAAGTCTCAATTCTATTCCATCGACCTATATGACTCACTTTATACTTATATTCCCTGGAGAAGGAAATGGCAACCCACTCCAGTACTCTTGCCTGGAAAATCCCATGGACAGAGGAGCATGGTAGGCTACAGTCCATAGGGTCACAAAGAGTCGGACATGACTGAGCAACTTCACTTTCTATACTGCAGCTTTGTATTACGTTTTGCAGTTGAGATGTATGAGTCCTCCAACTTTATTCTTTGTTTTCAAGATTCTTTTGGCTATTCTGGGTCTCTTGCATTTCAATATGAATCACAGAATCAGCATGTCAATTTCTGCTAAAACACCAGATGGGATTTTAATTCACATTGAATATGTAAATTATTTGGAGGGGTACCACAATCTTAATAGTATTAGCTCATAAACCATGAAAACAGTGTTTTTACATTTATTTAGCTCTACTTTAATTAATTTCAACAATGTTTTATACTTTTCCATGTAAAAGTTTTGCATTTTGCAATGGCAACCCACTCTAGTACTCTTGCCTGGAAAGAGTACTCCTCCTCCCATGGACAGAGGAGCCTGGAGGGCTGCAGTCTATGGGGTTGCTGAGGGTCGGACACGACTGAGCGACTTCACTTTCACTTTTCACTTTTATGCATTGGAGAAGAAAATGGCAACCCACTCCAGTGTTCTTGCCTGGAGAATCCCAGGCACGGGCGAGCCTGGTGGGCTGCGTCTATGGGATCACACAGAGTCGGACACGACTTAAGTGACTTAGCAGTAGCATCCTCTTTCTGATATTGTTGAAAAGTGAATTATTTCCTTTAAATCTGTTTTCAAAATGTTCATGACCAGTGTATATAAATACGATTGCCTTTGCATACTGATCTTATCTTTGAAGGAAAACTTTCAACTTTTCATCGTTAAGATGATGTTTACTATGAATTTTTCGTAAATGTCCTTTAGGTGGTTTAAATTCCTTTCTACTTTTGTTTGTTGGTTGGTTTTATTATGAAAGGGTTTTGGAATTTTGTCATGTGATTTTTCCACCTTTATTAATATCATTTTTTGCTTTTATTTCATCAAATTTTGCATTCAGTTCAGTTCAGTTCAGTCACTCAGTCATATCTGACTCTTTTCAAATCCATGGCCTGCAGCACGCCAGGCTCTCCTGTCCACCAACTCTTGGAGCTTGCTCAAACTCATGTCCATTGAGTCAGTGATGCCATCCAACCATCTCATCCTCTGTCGTCCCCTTCTCCTCCTGCCCCCAACCCTCTCAGCATCAGGGTCTTTTCCAGTGAGTCAACTCTTCACATGAGGTGGCCAAAGTACTGGAGTTTCAGCATCAGTCCTTCCAAGGAACACCCAGGACTGGTCTCCTTTAGGATGGGCTGGTTGGATCTCCTTGCAGTCCAAGGGACTCTCAAGAGTCTTCTCCCACACCACAGTTCAAAAGCATCAGTTCTTTGGTGCTCAACTTTTTTTGTAGTCCAACTCTCACATCCATACATGACTATTGGAAAAACCGTAGCTTTTACTAGACAGACCTTGGTTGGCAAAGTAATATCTCTGCTTTTTAATATGCTGTCTAGGTTGGTCATAACTTTTCTTCCAAGGGGCAAGTGTCTTTTAATTTCATGGCTGCAGTCACCATCTGCACTGATTTTGGAGCCCAGAAAAATGAAGTCTGTCACTGTTTCTACTGTTTCCCCATCTATTTGCCATGAAGTGATGGGACTGGATGCCATGATCTTAGTTTTTTGAATATTGAGTTTTAAGCCAGGTTTTTCAGTCTCTTTCACTTTCATCAAGAGGCTCTTCAGTTCCTCTTTGCTTTCTGCCATAAGGGTGGTGTCTTTTGCATATTTGAGGTTATTGATATTTCTCCTGGCAGTCTTGATTCCAGCTTGTGCTTCACCCAGCCTGGCATTTCGCATGATGTACTCTGCATATAAGTTAAATAAGCAGGATGATATATATGTGTACCACATCTTATTTATCCATTCATCATTGATGGACACTTAGGTTGCTTCTGCATTATGGCCATTGTCAATAATGCTGCATGAACATAAGGGTGCAAATATCTTTTTGAATTAGTGTTTTCATGTTCTTCAGATAGATTCCAAGAAGTAGAAATGTTGGCTCATATGATAATTCTATTTTTTCCTCCATACTGTTTTCCATAGTGGCTGCACCGATTTACATTCCTACCAGTAGTGCAAGAGGGTTCACCTTTGTGCACATTATACTTGTTAATTGTTGTCTTTTTGATAATAGTCATTCTGACAGGTGTGAGATGACATCTCTTTGTGGTTTTGATTTGCATTTCCATCATAATTAGTAGTGTTATCTTTTCACCTTTCTATTGCCTATATTTATGTCTTCATTAGAAAAATGTCTCTTCAGTTCCTCTGCCCATTTTTAAATGGAATTGTTTGGTTTTTTTGATATTGAGTTATGTGAGTTCTTTATATATTTTTGATATTAACCTCTTATTGTATATGTCATTTGCCAATATCTTCTCTCATTCAAGTAGGTTGTCTTCGGGGCTCTCTCTTTGCCTCCACCCAGCAACTCAGCGGTGTGGATAACACCACAGCCTGACTCCTGAGCCTGAAGCACCTCTATTCAGAGCAAATGAGCCCTAACTTATGACCAAGAAAAACTATTCAGTATGTGTTCAATTTGAGAGATTAAATGCAGATGTGACTTTAACAGTTAAATTTAAAGAGTGTTAGTAACTAGGATTTGTTTTTCTTTTAATCATCCTGCTTGAGGTTATTGGTAAGTTATAACTGCCCATGCCACAGGATCACAAAGAGTCGGACATGACTGAGCGACTGAACTGAACTGAATTGAACTGCCCATGATTAGATTTACTAAATTTCTGTGTCTTATTTTAGGAAAAGAGGTTCCATCTATAAGTTAGATTCACTTCCACTTCTTTCAATTGTCCAACCATTAGGAATGTTTCATGCAGACTCATTTTCAGGAACCATCATATGCCAGTTGGGAGGTGCACTCATACTAGGGAAAAGTCATTAACCTACATCTGGAGAAGTGGTATGAGTCTAGACCTTCAGGTGGAGCAGGCATCACATAGGATGGAAACAAAGCGAACTTGAGGCCGGACAAGGCACAGAATCACAATAGTTGCTTCTGCCCTTCTTGGGAGGTCCATGGGCAGAAAGGCACCCTCAAGTGAGGCTGGGTGGGGCCTTGCATAGGAAGTTCATTACAGGAGTATCAGTACCGTGACGATTCAGAGCATGTTAGCTATCAGACAGTAGATGAGTGTAACTTAAATGATCATACAACCATATCACAGAGAACAGCCATTGAAAACCCTGTTTTTGATACTTTATGGTTTAAGGAAAAATATCAGCTGTTTTAACAAGTAGCATAGAGACTTTATGTCATACAAGGTAGCTCCCTAGAGATTTCATACACATGTGTTGTGTGTACATATAAATACACAGTACATAGTATTTTTCAGTACATAGCACACATAAAACATACACACATTATATATACATGGTGTGTGTGTATGTATGTGTGTGTATATATATATATATATTTAGTGGTCCTACTGTGTGCCCTGTCATTCACAGTACTAAATGCTTGAGAAACATTATCTCATTTATTCCTTATGTTGATCCTTGTGGACTCCTAAGGAAACTCCTGGAGAAAATCCTCCAACCAAAGGATGCTGACATGAGAAGCATGGCAAGGACATGGAAGGGCCTACAGGCATGCCAGGATAGTGTGATGGATCTGAGTCACGTGGACAGTGAAGGTGATGATGTGGCTGAGTGTGGGCAGGCAGGCATTGTGGGTGATTTAAAACAAAGAGACATATGATATTTTAAAACTGAATGACGACCTAGAACTAAAAGTTCCAAATTCTTCTTTGGGGGGTGGGCATAAAGGTGAAGTGAAAAGGGATATGAAGTAAGGAGAAACTTATTTATTGTTTTTACAGTTATTAATAAGATTTAATTATGCATGTTGAAAATGTTTACTGTTAATATGATCCCAGTGTGAGTCAAATAAAACTGCATATGCTATTATCACCTCCTTTTGTACACATATTATTTCAGATAGGGGCATTCAGTGATCTTCAAATACTTACTACTGAGGAGTTTTCCCTGGAAAATAATGACATCAGAAAGGCTGGCAACCTGCAGGACACCATCCTTAAAATTCTCCAAACAACAGAAAAATTGGAAAAGAATGTCAGCCCTAAATGCATGGCTGGCTGAAGGGGAACACCTTTCTAAATCAGAGAGTTATATAACCAGAATCCTACCATAACTGTAAGTCTCCTTCAATGGATCGAGGGTCAGACATCTCTTCTTAACTGGTCCTGCAAGCGATGAGTCATGAACCTTCTTCTCCTGCTTTTAATGCCTGGGGGCACCCCTTTGGACTTCCCCAGTAGCTCAGTGGTAAAGAATTCATCTGCAATGCAGGACATGCAGGAGATGTGGGTTCAGTCCCTGGATCTGGAAGATCCCCTGGAGGAGGGCATGGCTACCCACTCCAGTATTCTTGCCTGGAGAATCCCATGGACTGAGGAGGCTGGCGGGCTACAGTTTGTGGGGTCACAAGGAGTTGGACATGACTGAAGCGAATGAGCACACACCCCCCCTTTTGGAGGAGGCTGCAGGCAGTAATAGGCCCTTTTCACTTTTTCCTTCTTTATGTACCAGCAAAACCAAAATGGAAGGAGGAGGGCAGTAGGGAATTGGGACATTGGCAGAGGTGTGAGCACAGGGTCAGGGAGGACTTCTCATTCACCTGTCTAATTATTCATGGGATGACACATCCAGGAGCAAGGAGTCAGGAGAGAAGATGAGATGAAGGATGACTGATCTGAAACATCAAATGGAAACAGGCTTTGAGCCTGGAGGAAAAAGGGGGATGTAAAGTCAAAGGTGGGTGCAGCATTCCTTGAGTAAGGGGTCCGGAGAAAGGAGACAAGGATGTGCCAACGCAGGTAGTGCAGAGGCAGTGCGGTGCCTCCCCCTCCTGAGAGGGGCACAGGTGGGACGTCTGGTTTGAGGAGGTGATGCTCAAATAGCATGAGTGAGGACCGAGACAAGGATGGAACATACAGCTATCAACTCTGAAAGCTGTCCTGCAATGAGAGGCTATAAAGTTGTGGTAATACCCATCTGTAGGATGAAGGCTTGGGGAGTGAGAAAGCAGGTGGCTGGCAGGACTCAAAGTGGGGCACTGGCAGGACAGCTGCAGCAGATGGACAAGAAGGCAAAGAATTTGAGATAGAAAAGAGGTAAAATAATGTACAAGAAGAGCTGGGTTGTGAGGGAAGATAGTAAAGCCATGGGCAGGGAGTCAAAGGACTCAAAAACTCCAGAAAGTCAGAGCACCCCTCACAGATGGAGAAAGGAGAGGGCTGTGGTTATACTCAGAAAGCTGGAAGTGGAAGCCTTCAATCACAAGATGACTATATGGCATGAGTGCAAAGCAAGGTATGTAAAGGTTGTTGAAACACCAGCACGGTAGTGATCCAAGTTGCTGGCAGGAGTGTCCCTGACTGGTGGGAGAATCTTTTTTACCATGGAGCTTATTGTCTAAATGCTACTGAATCACACCAGGATCTGCTGGGCTGCACACAGTAAGGCCAATCTATTAACACCAGGGGGTGGTAAAGCAGGACATGACTGAGCGACTTCACTTTCACTTTTCACTTTCATGCATTGGAGAAGGAAATGGCAACCCACTCCAGTATTCTTGCCTGGAGAATCCCAGGGACAGGGGAGCCTGGTGGGCTGCCACCTATGGGGTCACACAGAGTCAGGCATGACTGAAACGACTTAGCAGCAGCAGCAGCAACAGTGGTAAAGCAAAGTGCAATATATATTGCAGGACACCAAGCAAGGAGTCCAGGTAGCTATTGCTTAAAAGACCCAGACTCCTTGAAGGCTTTCACGGGAAGGTTTTTAAGTATAGGGTTAGGGAGGAGAGTTGTGGGATGTGTAGTCATTTTGTGAACATTCTTTTGATCGGTTCGTGGTGAGGCAATTAGGAATCAACATTATCAACCTTCTGGTTCCAACCAGTCTAGGGTATATGAGATTGTGGGAAACACATGGTTAACTTCTATCACCTGGTGGGGGTTTCAGTATCTGCAAAACAGTTCAAAGAATATGTCTCAGAATAATATTTTAGCCTTTGAGGATGAACTAAAGGTCTTTAACTTTTTTTAATGGCTAAGCTATTATTATTTTATTTTACTTGACTGTTTTCCTTTCTTTCTTCATTTTCTCACTGCTCTGATTAAATTTACACCTTGGAACTAGGGGAAGGCCTAGGAGGCTAATGTTTTTCTACAGACAAGAGGCTGGCAGATTTGGTTGGTGGGTCTGTTCTAGGTAGGTCCCATAGAGTCCTTCTCAGTTACATAAAGAGCTACACAAAAACAAGATGAAGACCATCAATCTAGTTTTGTTGTTGTTGTAAATAACTTATCCCCATAGCTTTATAAAATACTATCAAGAATAAGATTTAAAAGAAATCCCACATCCTATGTTCAGGATTTTTGGTGTCATCATAGAGCTTTTCGATCAGTCCCTACCTGAACCCCACTCATACTGTTTCAGGCCTGTGATTTGGGTCCTCTGTTATTTGCAGCTGAAAGCATTCCAACAGATGCAGTTTGTGTAAGAGTTATTTCTTTGTTTCTAATTATTTTTCCCTTCCCTTATACTAACTCAGCTAGATTAATTCTTCTGGCAGAAATTAACAGTAAATTTCTCCTCAAAAAATGCATGCAGATCAGCTGCATTTTAAACTAGTGAAGCAACAGTAGTTTACTTATGAAGATGATATGCTAAGGTAATGTGAAATATCAACATAAGAACATAAAGTTAAAAACATTTCCACAAAATTCAGATGTATAGGAGGCCAGAATATGAGTATTAAAACAATAATTATGAAAATGAAACTTTCTCTATTATCCATACCAAATCTACAGGTCACTGAAACATGCGGAAGGTCGGCCTTGCAGGGGAAAAAATGCAAACACATGGATATTCACTGTCAGCCTTTGGTAATAGAAGAGAAATTGCCAAAGAATGAATCCAGACAAATCTAGATATACTAGCAAAATCTGCAACAGAGAGCTTACAGAAATCCAGAGGTTCAACATCATTTGTCATTTTCTTCCCTACCTGTATTTCTCACTGTCCTAACCTGTGAAGGCAGCCAGGCTCTTTCCTGGGGGCAGTTTATGTACAGCCCAAAGCAGAGGTTGCCAGCAAGACTCTTCCTTCACTGGCCTTTGTTTTCCTAAGGCCTGAGTTTATGAAAAAGACTATTCTAAGAGCCTCTGTGGTCAACCAGGTAGATATGATAGATGTGAGGGTTGGGAGTAGAAATAAGGGAGCCAGAGGAGGAGGGAGGCCAGAGAGGGACAGCCTCCAGGCACTCTCAGCTGAGCTAAAGTTCCTGTTTCCTGCTTGACATATGGACACAGAGAGCTCCTGAGTTGTCCAGGCCATGCCCAACCTAGTGAGGGTTGGGTGCTGGCAGCTGTCATGATGGAGTTCACCTTAGCAGCCCCTCCCATCACATGAACCTCCCAGGGCAGGTGCCATCTGGGAACAAAGGAAATTCCAAGACTCCCTGAGGTTCAATTCTTTATCAGCCAGAAGCATAAAGACTCTGAGTCCGATTTCAAGGAAAATGAAGATGTAACTGTGTTTTGCTGACCTGAGATAGAGATCTGAACTCAGAATCACTGCTTATCAACACATTCAACACATGCATAAGGTTTTGTGGTGAGTTAGCCTTTTCTTCAGAAAACCAAGTCTGGAACAAAAGGGTTTATGAGAAACATCATTCATAGCAACCAAAAAAGCTAAAAATAAAACTACCATATGATCCAGGAATTCCACTCAGGGGCATATATCTGAAAAAAAAAAAAAAGAAAGACACCAATTCAAAAAGATGCAAACACCCCAATGCTCATAGTTGCACTATTTACAATAGCCAAGATGTGGAAGCAGACTAGATGTCCATCAACTGATGAATGGATAAAGAAGATGTGATGTGTGTGCATGTGTGTGAGTGTGTGCGAACACACACATGCATGCTTAGTCATGTCTGACTCTTTGTGACCCCACAGACTTTAGCTTGCCAGGCTCCTATATATATAGATACACACACACACATTAAAATATTACTTAGTTGTAGAGAATGAAAATTTGCCATTTGCAGCAACATGGATGGACTTAAAGGGCCTTAAACTAAATGAAATAATTCAAACAGAAAGATAAATACTGTATGATATCACCTACATGTGGAATCTAAAAAATACAACTAGTGAATAAAATGAAAAAGAAGCATACTTACAGATATAGAGAACAAACTAGTAGTTCCCAGTGGGGAGGGTGGAGCAGCAGTGTAAAGGCAGGGGAATAAAAGGTACAAACTATTAGGTATAAAACTCGATACAAGGATATGTTGTACAGCACAGGGAATACAGCTGATATTTTATAATAACTATAAATGGAGTGTAAGCTTTCAAAATTGTGAAATCACTATACTATACACTTGTAACTTATTCAGCAACTATGCTTCAATTTAAAAAATAAAATTTAAAAGAAAGTTTTAAAATTTAAAAAAAATTGTTTTAATTTCCTGCTCTAAAGCTAACTAAAAAATCAATAGGCTGATGAGGGAATAAAGCTGAAGACATTGGTAAGAATTCATTTTTGTTTTCATATAGATAAGGACAGATACCAAAATAAATGTCGATCAGTGTGCCAGTGTGCATTAAAGGTTAGCCTGCGCCAATCTCTAAGCAAAAAAGATTAGAGTCACTAACTAGCCTCAGGGGTCTTGGAGCAGTAATATTCCAGGAGCAACAAGCAGATCCAGGTCACAGATCTTAGTGTCTAAATACCAGTTCCAACAAATGGAACCACAACTCCCTGGAGAAATGGCTGATTCTAGGACAGGGGCAAAGAAAATACCAGTTGAGCTCGGAACATTTTGTTGCTTCAGAAATTAAGTACTCAAAAAAAGAACAAAAGGATAACATTTAGGAAATTTTAACTGAGTACAGGAGCCAACCTGGAAAAATTCCCAGGGGCCAAGCTGGAACAAGTTGAGCAACAAAATAAATAAGAGGAATATTAGATTGTAACTCAGAGAAGAAAATAAATATCTATGAGTACATGCTGATATAAACAAATGATTGAAAAATAAATAAATGGAGAAGTGGGACAAAACTGCCTTCACAGATTCCAAACATTAAGTGTAGAAGGACTGAGGAAAAGAAAAAATCCCCATGGAAACACCTAGGTAATCGTTGCTGCAGGCAAGGCCCACAGATGATGCTAAAATTAGTGGATATTGGCATCACTTCACAGTACCTACTGCAAAACGTTTATTAATTACCGTAGTGGTTTTATCATAGTCCACAGATTCTTTGATCCACCTCCAGGAGAAGGATCTTACTTCCCCTCCCCTCGAGTGTGAGCTGGACTGAGTGCCTGGTCTCCAACTTACTGAAAGAGAGAAGCAGAGCCTTTACAGAGACCCCACTTCAACCAATGCTTGTGCCTGTGTGCTTACTCACCCAATCAAGTCTGACTCTTTGCAATCCTTTGGACTGTAGCCTGCCAGACTCTTCTGTCCATGGGATTTTTGCAGGCAAGAATACTGAAGTGGGTTGCCATTTTCCGCCTCCAGGGCATCTTCCCAATCCAGGGATTGAACCCTCGTTTCCTGCATTGCAGGCAGATTCTTTATCTGATGAGTCCAAGGGAGGGACTAGCACCAGGGAGGTGCTTCAGGCATGTTCCTCCTGATATGGGTGTATGAGTAAACACTCACCTTTGTGATATTCTTCCCAGAATAATCACAAGAAAGCATCAGAAAAATTCACACTAAGGGACAGTCTGACAAATACCTGAGCCATGCTCTTCAAAACCATCAAAGTCATGAAAACAAAGAAATGTCATACCTGTTCCAGGCCCCAGGAGGATTTGTACATCTAATCACAACATGGAATCCTGGATTGAATTCCAGGGTAGAAACAGGACATTAGTGGGGACATGGATGACATCTGAATGCTCTGGACTTCAGTAAACTGCATAATGAAAGTGCAAATGTTAGTCACTCAATCATGTCCAACTCTTTGTGACCCCGTGGACTATAGCCCCCACGCTCCTCTGTCCATGGGATTTCCCAGGCAAGGATACTGGAGTGGGTAGCCATTCCTTTCTCCAGGGGAATCTTCCCTACTCAGGGATTGAACCCAGGTCTCCAGGATTGCAAGCAGATTCTTTACTGTCTGAACCACCAGGGAAGCCCAAACAGTGTATTACCAATGCTAAATTCTTAGTTTTGACAAATGTACCATGGTTACCTAAGATTTTGGCATCAGAGAAATGGTGAAGATGAGAGTTCTCTGTACTATTTTTTGA
The DNA here is from genome assembly GCF_042477335.2 of Ovis canadensis. Taxonomy (NCBI): domain Eukaryota; kingdom Metazoa; phylum Chordata; class Mammalia; order Artiodactyla; family Bovidae; genus Ovis; species Ovis canadensis. Next base: position 23,830,011 of record NC_091246.1, read on the forward strand.
CTCTTTGTAAATATAAATTATCTCAAATTTAAAAAATAAATTGTTTTAAAACAGGAAGTTGGGCCATCAAATGGAGGATGAGCGACTATTGAGGCAATAACAAGCAAAAAGCCCGATCCATCTGATACATTTTAAAAATGTTAGTCGTCTTCTTTTCCCATCTGAAGTCCTTCCTCTTGCAGAAGAAACCGAATAGGCCTCCTAAGTCAACTCAAAGTGGTAACCATTAGCTTCATTTTTCCTTAAGAAGGCCTATAACTATCACCAGAGAGCTGTTTGAATAGGACAAATTTTTAAAGACAGAATTTCAGGCAACAGAGACCAGCCAGGGAGCCCCTCTCATTCACCAAAGTGAAAGGCTAGTACCTCATGTAGCTACTTACAATGTGTTCTCCATCATTTTACTCTGCAATTTCATTTCCATTTAGGATTTTATCCTAAGGAAATCTTTAGCTAGGAAGATATCCATTGTTGTGCTGCTTATAATAATTTTAAAAAGTGGAAATAAACATTTGAGAACAAAGAATTATTTAAATAAGCTATGATATATTTGCAAAAGGAATACAATGTAGTCATTTAAGAAGATGTTGGAGTACAATGCAACATTATTCAGTCTTTAAAAGGAAGGAAATTTTGCACATGCTACAACATGGATAAACCTGAGGACATTATGTTAAGTGAACAAAAAATAGTCACAAAAGGACAAATACTATATGATTCCACCTATATGACATCCCTAGAGGAGTCAATTTCATAGAGACAGAAAGCAGGATTGGGGTTGCCAGGGGCTGGGGTGGTGATGGGGGAGGAAACACAGGGAAGCAGTGTTTAACAGGGATGGAGTTTCAGTTTGGGAAGACAAAAAACTCGAGATGGATGGTGGTGATGGCTACACAACAATGTGAATGGACTTCAAGTCACAAAGTGAAAGTCACTTAGTCATGTCCAACTCTTCGGACCCCATGGACTATACATTCCATGGAATTCTCCAGGCCAGAATACTGGAGTGGGTCGCCTTTCCCTTCTCCAGGGATTGAACTCAGGTCTCCTGCATTATGGGTGGATTCTTTACCAGCTGAGCCACAAGGGAAGCCCAAGAATACTGGGGTGGGTAGCCTATCCCTTCTCCAAGGTATCTTTCAGACCCAGGAATTAAACTGGGGTCTTTGCATTGCAGGCAGATTCTTTACCAACTGAGCTATCAGGAAAGTCCTAAAGTCACAGAAAGGTATACTTTTAAATGACTTTTGAACTGTGGTGTTGGAGAAGACTCCTGAGAGTCCCTTGGACTGCAAGGAGATCCAAGCAGTCCATTCTGAAGGAGATCAGCCCTGGGATTTCTTTGGAAGGAATGATGCTAAAGCTGAAGCTCCAGTACTTTGGCCACCTCATGTGAACAGTTGACTCATTGAAAAAGACTTTGATGCTGGGAGAGATTAGGGGCAGGAGGAGAAGGGGACGACAGAGGATGAGATGGCTGGATGGCATCACTGACTCGATGGACGCGAGTCTGAGTGAACTCCGGGAGTTGGTGATGGACAGGGAGGCCTGGCGTGCTGCAATTCATGGGGTTGCAAAGAGTTGGACACGACTGAGCGACTGAACTGAGCTGAACTGAAAATGAACAAATAGGACCTAATTAAACTTAAATGCTTTTGCACAGTGAAGGAAACTATAAACAAGGTGAAAAGACAACCCTCAGCAGGGACGGGGGAGCCTGGTGGGCTGCCGTCTATGGGGGTCACACAGAGTCGGACACGACTGAAGTGACTTAGCAGCAGTAGCAGCAGCAGCAGCATGGCAGTAAATAATAGAAAATGAAACAACTGACAAAGGGTTAATCTCCAAAATATACAAGCAGCTCATTCAGCTCAATACCAGGAAAACAAACACTGGAATCAAAAAGTGGGCAGAGTATCTAACCAGATATTTCCCCAAAGGATACATGGCTAATAAACACACGAAAAACGCTCAACATTGCTCATTATTAGAGAAATGCAAATCAAAACTACAATGAGGTATCACTTCACACCAGTCAGAATGGCCATCATCAAAAAAATCTACAAACTATAAATGCTGGAGAGGGCGTGGAGAAAAGGGAATTCTCTTGTACTGTTGGTGGGAATGCAAATTGATACAGCCACTATGGAGAACAGTATGGAGATTCCTTAAAAAAACTAGGACCAAAACTACCATATGACCCAGCAATCCCACTACTGGTCATATACCCTGAGAAAACCATAACTGAAAAAGATACATGTACCCTCAATGTTCATTGCAGCACTATTTACAATAGCCAGGACGCGGAAGCAACCTAAATGTCCACTAACAGATGAACGGATAAAGAAGCTATGGTACATATATAAAATGAAATATTACTCATCCATAAAAAGGAATGCATTTGAGTCAGTTCTAATGAGGTGGATGAACCTAGAGCCTATTATACAGAGTGAAGTAAGTCAGAAAAAGAAAGACAAATACATATATTAACACATACATATGGAATCTAGAAGGATGGTACTGATGAACCTATCCGCAGGGCAGCAACGGAGATGCAGACACAGAGAAAAGACTTGTGGACACAGTGCAGGAAGGAGAGAGTGGGATGAATTGAGTGGCTAGTGTTGAAACATATACATTACCATATGTAAAATTAGACAGCCAGTGGAAATTTGCTGTATGGTGCAGGGAGCTCAAATCTGGTGCTCTCTGACAACTTGGAGGGTTGGGAGGTGGAAAAGAAGTTAAGAGGGAGGGAACATATGCATACCTAAGGCTGATGCACGTTGATATATGGCAGAAACCAACATAATATTGCAAAGCAATTATCCTCCAATTAAAAATTAATTTTAAAAAATAAATTAGTTTTAAAAAGAAGCTATAAAATGAGTAAAATATTGAATTTTATGTATATTTCATGACAATTTTTAAAAAGTACTGAAGAATATAGAATCACGTGGAAATATGTAACCAAATATTCAATGGAGAAACAATTTGCAAAAGAGTACTCAGTATACACCATTTTCACAAAAAAAATGCACACAGACATGCACACACAGAGCACTGAGAAAGTGTCTGGAAAGAAAATGCCACAGTGTCCACAGTTCTGGATAGTGGAACAAAAGTGACTGTGATTTATTCATCTCTATCTTTTACCTTTTCTGAGGCTGAACCATGAGCACTACAGAAACAGTCATGTCCCTGAGAGTAACTTGGGAGGTTCCATAAGCTATGCTGAACCTCAGAATAGACTTTCATGGGAGTGGTTCTTGAGAGTGGGGAATGAAGCAGAGAGAACCCCTGAAGAAGCGCTGTCTCCGGGGAACCCCAGCAGGACTCGGCCAATGGACCAGCTGTCCTACTCCACACTCAGTCAGATTTGTTACACCCTAGGGCCCATCATGTGGAGCTTGGATGTGAGCATTTGGTGAGATTTACTCATTTTTATTAGAAGTACATGTCAAACATTCATTTTTGCCAGTTTGTGACTATACCATTATTTCCTCCTGTTGAGGGACATCAAGCTGGTTTCTGACTCTTGACATTTAAAAATTGCTGTGGGACTTCCCTGGCAGTCCAGTGGTTAAGATTTCACCTTCCAATGCTTGGGAGTGCGGGTTTGATCCCTGGTCAGGCAGCTAAGATCCCACATGCCTCATGGTCAGAAAAACCAAAATATAAAATAGAAGCAACTGAAACAAATTCAATAAAGACTTTCAAAAGCTGGTCCACATCAAAAAATCTTTAATAAATAAATAAAAATTGCTGCTATGAATATCCTTGTACCTGTCTCCTGCTTAATCACAAGACACATCCGTAAGATACTAGCTGTGTTGTAGGGCTTGTAGATGCTACAGGTTGTTTATAATAAAAATTCCCTGAGTTATCACAGATTGAGAAGAAGGCCAAGTACATTCCAAGGTCTTAAACTCTCCTGCTGTCTGAATTTTCCCTCTTACCTCTTTTCCACATGCTCTCAGGAGTGGATAGATGTTACGGGTTCAGTGACTCATAATGACCCCATTAGGCTCAGAGATTTGGGGCTTTTTAATCAAAGCTAAAAACTGTATTGCTTTTCTAATAAAATGGGCATCTGAGACATTGGTCAGCAGAGTTGAGTGAAGGGGGAGGTGTTATGGATTGAGTGCTTTGTTTCCACCCTTAAATCATGCCAGGTAGGTGGCCACCAACCCCATACTGGGGACCTGGCCCTAAGGTGAAGGTCAGCCAAGAGGGAGGGTGGTGATGTTGCCATAAGGTAGGTGTGTGTGTGTGTGTCTGCTTGTGTTTACAGTAGGGGACAGCCAAGGTACCATCTGCCGCATGTCTTCCAGATCAAAATTCTTCCATTTGACTGAATAAATTTTTCTATCTACCACTCTGACATTTTCCAGTTTCCCTTTGTGATGGGAGTTCTCCTTTGTAATGGGAGAGGGGTGTTGGTTGATGTCTCACTTTTTTTTTTTTTTTTTTAATGCACGTAAGTCTCAATTCACTCCAAGTAATTATCAGGAAGGTTTTAATGCTTTAAATGAGGTAATCGCTTCAGAGCCAGCCTGATCTCCGCCTCTGTATTATCGTCCCTGAGGTGGAGAGTCTGGGCAGGGAGGGGTCACCTCTTCCAGAAAAGTTCTGAGGCACAAGCTCCCAAAAGCATTCAAAGGGAAAAGAGAATTAAACAAAAAATATGAGCATCCCTATAAATAAAGCTTGTCAGAGAAGCACCCTTGAGTTTACAGAAAGGAAAACTTTAAAAAAAAAAAAGAAAATATGCCTTCCCATTAATGTTCTGTGGGCGAGCACAGACAGTAGGGAAAAGTTCTGGAACTGGTCAGCGACCTCTGAGTTTCTGCACAGCCAGGAGACTTCATTTCTGGGCTCGTGGCTCATTCAGCAACCAAGACAGAGCATCACTTCCCTGAGAGGGTCCCCCGCGCCCCCGCCACCCCCACCGCCACTCGCATAGTCCAGCATCTGGAATCTGACCTTGGAGACTCAGCACGGTTTATTTTAAGACCAAGCCACTCAACAATGCCCACACACTCCTTACTGATAGACGAAGTTCAAAGGTGGCTTAGACGGTTCCCAGAATAGAAGCGTCTCTGCTGCTTCCGGCAGCACTCCCTGTGTGACTGACCGACAAGGGCGGTCTCAGCCTGGCTGTGGGCGCCCGGCTACCTTCACCTGCCCGCGGCTCCCTGCTGCACCGACTGGTGTTTTTCATCCTTTGCCCAGGCAACCAGGGTCTCCAAAACCTGCACAGACATCAGAAGAACTGGAGTCTTAGGACAGCCTGTTTGTAGCTGCTGCTGCTAAGTCACTTCAGTCGTGTCCGACTCTGTGCGACCCAAAGACATAAAAATTCTTATGATTTTTAAAAATGTATATAGAAATTCCCCAAGAGCAATCAAGTTCGAACATTCATATTCCAAAAACCCCTGGCCAACATTCCAGCGGTGTCAAGCTTGCAAGTGTGCACAGGCTCTAATGATTACTGTTGAAAGGTTCATTTTGTCCCCTCCCAGCCAAAAGTTACTAAACCCTAAAATGCTTCAAAACTTAAAACACCAGCCTAAAAAGCTGTTACTTCTTTTAGGACTTATCTAATCTGTTTTCATAATATTTCAAAGAGAAGATCCAGGCTTGATTTCACAGACATGTAGACTTGAGGGGAAAATGATTTGTCCAAATTAGTACCTGCTCCTTAAGCCGGTTTGCTGTGTAAAGCTGTTTCTTTGGCTGGCTTGCCCATTCTGAAGACGATCTGCACCTTGTCATCCATCATCCACTGTGTATCATCAGCACCCTGTGGCACCGTTTCCATGCTCCGCCCACCACCCTGGAGGCCCTGCACTCTCACTTCCTGCACCACTGACCCACACCACTTTCCCTACAGAGTGAAGTTTATCCCCACCCTCAACCCAGGTCAGAGGTCTGTTTGAAACTTTCAAGACAGCCCGGTCAAAGGCACTTGTTTGTACAAGCATTCTGCATGCCTGTGCTACAATTGCCAGTGACATCTTCCCAGCCAGTCACAGCAACTTCTGCTTCTCCTTCCTTGTCAGTTAGTTACCTTTAGTCGGGTTCTTCCAGAGGCTCCTGCTCCTGATAAAGTCCTCAAGCACCCAGGCCAGCATGCTCCTGACCCTTCCCCCAGAGCTGGGCTGGCTCCCCATTATAGTCACCACCCTGCACAATTGTAATCACCTGGGACTTGTTTGGAGCTTGTTTATCCTATTGCATTAATTGTGTCTTTCACAATAACAGATTTATGAAATTTTCATATATAAACACATCACAGACAGAGACTAACACGACAAAAACTTTTAAAATTTCTTACTGAAATGCACTCACTGTCATTATCAGTTTAAAAGGATCAAAAGTTTCTTGAATGTAAAGCTTGCAAAAATGTATGCTCCTCTATTATTTGCCAGCAAGAATGTATACATCAGTGAGATAAGTCCAATTTAAGACTTAGAGAATTCAGTGATGGAGCTCTTTGATCACTTTTATTTTCATTCCCATTGTTTTTAAGAATAAAAAGAAAAATGGAGGGTGGTTAAAAAAAAAAAAAAAGAGCCAAAGCAAAAAGGAAATCATGGTTCACTAAATGTCAAAACCCTGAATTTGAACTCTTCAGAGAGCCATCAATCAGAGAGAAGTGTTTTCTCATGAGGTAAACACCACAGGGGAAAGGAACGTGTCATACTGGTTAAGGGCAGCAAACATGACATGAAATAGCTGTAGATATTGAAAAATTAATTCCTCCTAAATGAAGGGTTATCTTCTTAGCTAGTCCTCAGCTGATTAGGAAAATCAAAGCAGAAACCAGCAAAATTCTGTGGGTTTTCCACTGTTAGACTTGCCTACTGTTCTCAGTGGTGTTCTCTGGGCTTTTGGTAAATGCAGAGTTGCTTTGACTTGCTTTTATGTTACAAATAGAAATGTATATTTAGGAGACGGTGCAAAGGAAAACCCCAGTGTGACGATTTTCTCTCACAGACACTCTTGGGTAGTCACTGCCACATTCTGTCACCCATGCGTGTATGTGTGTGTTTGTGCATGAGTGTGTCCCTGAGCAGATGCATATGTGTCTAACTCAGCTTAACAGTGGTTGCCCCTGGCTCTTGTCTATGTAGTTTTACAAAGTGCATTGCTTCCACAGTGTCACTAGCATGATTTTTTTTTTTTTTTTTGGCCACACTGCATGGCTTATAGAACCTTAGTTCCCGGACCAGGGACTGAACCCAGACCACAGCAGTGAAAGCATTGAATCCTAACTACTGAACCACCAGGGAATTCTCTGTCTGATGTTTAATTCTAACTATCAACTTGGCTAGGCCATGGCATATAAATGTTTGGCCCAATGTCTGCTGCGAAGGTAGTTTTAGATGTAATTAACTTTTAGATCAGTAGAGTTTGAGAAAAGCGGGTAAGTCTCCATAAGGTGGGTAGGCCTCATCCAATCAGTCAAAAACCTTAAGAGAAAAAAAATCTTTGAAATCCCCAAGAAAAAGGGGATTCTGACTCTACATGAACTTTGGACTCCAGTTGAAATATCAGCTCTTCTCTGGGTTTCCAGCCTGCTAACTTGCACTGTAGAGTGGGACTTGAAAGCCTCCACAAACCGCATTAGTCAATTCTTTAAAATAAGTCCCTTATCTACTTGTCTATCTCTCTTGGTTCTGTTTCTCAGGAGAACCCAGACTAAAACTCCAGATAATTAGCTCATGGCACCTTTCTTGTGGGTGGAATCTAAGCAGTGCCACCACCAGTGATGTTCTTGTGAACATCATGGTGGATCTTCTCAACCCCAGACCCATACAGTGAGACACAGTCCTTGCTCTCTAGGCGCCCCCAGTCAGAAAGTGAAGTCGCTCAGTCATGTCTGACTCTTTGCAACCCCATGGACTGTAGCCTACCAGGCTCCTCTGTCCATGGGATTTTCCAGGCAATAGTCCTAGAGTGGATTGCCATTTCCTTCTCCAGGGGATCTTCCCAACCCAGGGATCGAACCCTGGTCTCTCGCATTATAGACAGACGTTTTACCGTCTGAGCCACCAGTCAGAAAGGAACTATCAAACAGAGATACTGGGAAGCTGAGAGGAGGCAGACAAAACCCACTGTTCAATGGGGTGGTCAGAGAATGTTTCTGGTGGGAGAAAAAAAGCTTGGAAAGAGATCTCTAGAGAGATGAAATGCCTTCTGGTTCTTTTGGAAAAATGAGTGTCAGAATGATGGTGGAAAGGGCCGCTAGTCTTGGTGCTTGGGAACATGGGCTGAATTCTGCCTCAGCTGATCTGTACCGGTGTGAGCTTATTATTCCTGCATTGCCGTGGTTCCTCGCATCAGAAGCCCCTGCAGGACTTTAAAATGCAGCGTTCTGGGCCCTACCCTGAGTTTCTCGGTTGGTCTGAAAGGCATAATAATTGCATTTCTCAGGTGATGTTGATGCTAATGGCCCTTGGGCTACACTTTGAGAATTTATCTTATTGAGATAAGAAGTAAGGATCCCTCACTTCTAGATGGAGGGTTGGGTGAACCATTGCATATGCTGATCTGTAGGATCATTTACCCATCAACTTTGCCCAGATCAAAAGAAAATCACTCAAGGAAAGATGAGGTAGTTTTTAAAAACTTTTTGTTTTATATTGAGGTACAGCTAATTAGGTGGCTCAGTTGGTAAAGATTCTGTCTGCAATGCAGGGGACGCAGGTTCGGTCACTGAGTCAAAAAGAGAAGGAAATGGCAACCCACTCCAGTATTCTTGCCTGGAAAATCCCATGGACAGAAGAACCAGGCAGGCTCCTCTCCATGGGGTCACAAGAGTCAGACACAATTTAGTGACTAAACCACTATTGCAAATTGACAATGTTGTGATAGTTTCAGTAAAGGGACTCAGCCACACATATACATGTATCCATTTTCCCTCAGGGAGGTGGTTTAGTGCCAGCCTTTCACTGGAGGAGCAGGAGATCACACACGTGAGCCCCTCCTCCCCCAACTTCTTCACAACCTCACTCACCCAGTTTCCTGGGTTACTCAGGAAAGGAATCTGGGTATGGAAAGTGGACTCAAATTCAATTTCTGCCCATCTCTCAGGACGATTTTCAATTTTTCAATACAACAGTCCCTGGAAAATTCTGTTCCTATAGGTGTGGCCAGCAGGATGCTCAGGAATGAAGGAATTGAATGGTTCCCATCTCAGTCATGACCACCTTTCTGTTACCTTGTAACTGGATCTCGCTTTTTCTGGAAACTGGTGCAGTGGGGAGATGGCATGTTGAGAGACCTGCTCTGTTCAGTCTGTCTCAGTGTCAACATAAGGGTTCCTCTGCCTTGATCGGCCCTCTGTTAAGACCTCATGTTCTCCCAGACCAGAGTGGTGGTGGGCTATATCCATCAACCAGCTTGCCTTCCCTCCAGCTTGCGAGTGAAATCCCGCAATTAAACACCATTTCCCTGTCCCACAGAAGAATGCAAGATGCCCTTGCTTCTCAGAGCAGAGCCTCGTCCACTGACTACTTGGGGACAATTATTTAAAATTAAAATGGGTACATGTATATAATGGATTGGGCTTCCCCAGTGGCTCAGCGGTAAAGAATCTGCCTGCGATGCAGGAGATGCAGGAGATGAGGGTTCAATCACTGGGTCAGAAGATCCTCTGGAGGAGGGCAGGGCAATCCACTGCAGTATTCTTGCTTGGAAAATCCCGTGGACAGAGGCGCCTGGAGGGTTATGGTCCATAAAGTTACAGAGAGTCAGACACAATTGAAGCAACTATGCACTCACAAACATATAATGGATCATTACTCAGCCATTTAAAAGAATGAAGTAATGCCGTTTGCAGCAACATGGATGGGCCTAGAGAGTGTCATACTGAGTAAAATAGTCAAGCACAGGAAAAATATTGTGTGACATCCCTTATATGCAAAAACTAAAAACAAATGATATAAATGAACTTATTTGGGAGAATGGCATTGAAACATGTATAATATCATATAAGAAACGAATCGCCAGTCTAGTTTCGATGCAGGATACAGGATGCTTGGGGCTGGTGCACTGGGATGACCCAGAGAGATGGTATAGGGAGGGAGGCGGGAGGGGGGTTCAGGATTGGGAACATGTGTACACCCATGGCAGATTCATGTTTATGTATGGCAAAACCAATACAATATTATAAAGTAAAATTAAAAAAAAAAACTAAATGCAAAGTAGGCAGAAGGAATGAAAAAAAAAAAAAAACAAACCAGAATTAGATTCACAGACTTAGAGAAAAAACTTAACGATTGCCAGAGGGAAGGACACAGGGAAGGGATAGTTAGGAGTTTGGGATGGACATGTACACACTACTCTATTTAAAATGGGTAACCAGCAAGGGCCTACTGTACAGAATAGGGAACTTTGTTCAATGTTAAGTGGCAGCCTGGAGGGGAGGGGAGTTTGGGGGAGAATGGATATATGTATACATATGGCTGAGTCCCTTTGCTGTCCACCTGAAACACACAACATTGTTAATTGGCTATACTCCAATATAAAATAAAACATTTTAAAAATAAATAAAATAAACCTGAAAATCTGCTTCCTGAGGCCATCAAATCCAAATTTGGGGGCCAGAGCCTCATCACCTGCATTTAAGAGAAACTCTGGTCCCTTAGGCAAGAGATTGCCTTGTCTTTAGGGACCGGACAGGCTTCAGAGCAAGGAGGCGTCCTCTCTGCCTTGCCCACCGCTCTGTACTAGGCTGTCTTTACCCTTCAGCCAACACATTCACTGCTACTCCAAGAATGGGTTTCTTAGACCATCGCAGAGAAGGTGGGGAATGGGGAGGCAGAAAAGCTCCCAGGCAATCTCAACCAGAGACCAAGTAGAGGGAAGAAGAGCCAGCCCCCCAGGCAATTTGGATGGTGGCGTGTTCGCCCATGTGATGCTATCACAGGGGTCAGAAGTGATCCTTTTCCATAGAGCGCGTGGTCCTGCAGGGCACTGATAATCTTCTCCACTGTGATGTGCCTGCCTCATCCTCCAGACTGAATCTGAAAACTCCCGGAGGGAACAGGGTTCTCTACAGACTTCTCAGCTGTGTGAATGCACGACCCCTCCGCAAACACTGACAGACCCCTTGGTAGTGGTGGTGGTTTAGTCCTAGGTCATGCCTGACTCCTGCGACCCCATGGACTGGGGCTCACCAGGTTCCTCTGTCCATGGGATTCTCCAGGCAAGAATACTGGAGTGGGTTTCCATTTCCTTCTCCAGGGGATCTTCCTGACCCAGGAATCTAACCCGGGTCTCCTGCATTGCAGGCAGATTCTTTACAGACTGAGCTACAAGGGAGACTCTGGAGCGGCCTGCTAAACAAGGATTGCCACCCTGTATGCGAGAACATTTAACTGCCCCTGGGGATTCCAGGGTGGGCTGGATCCCAGGACTCTGAGGTGGTTTGGTAGCAAGAGCAGGAGGCTCTGTAGCACATTTTGATTCAGAATCTCTTTGGGCCTGTCCAGTGGCTCTCCTGGGAGGTGGCCTAAACCCATCGGGTCCCACACAGTATCTCCCTCCACAGGTGCCTGGCACATCCCAGCCCAATTCTCAGTGGAAAGCTCACTAAAGTGACCTCAAGGCTGCCCAAAGTTCTGCAGCCAAGGAAACACCAAGCCTGGGACTCCCAAAAATGGTCACAGAGGTGGAAGAGGAGGTATTGGGGCTGCTTTAGGATTGGCATCAGGCAGGTCAGCTCCAGCTCTCGCCTAATAGACTCTTCCAAGGGACCCCCATAAATTCACAGCACTGTGCCCCCGGGTCAGCATGCGGCCAACAGGCAGGAGGCTTTCCTGCAGAGCACAGAGCTGCCCCACCAGTGAGGTGGGTTTCTGGACCACCCCCATGATGGCCCTGGCAGCACTATCACAGGACCACCTGTATATTTGGAGATGTTCTAGAATCAGGATGCCACTTTGAAACTCCAGAAACTCTGTGTCAGTGGTTCTCAGCTGAATGTGATTTTGCCCCCTCCCCACCCCCAGGAAACATTTGGCTGTGCCTGGAAGATGTTTTTGGTTGTCACAACTGGGAGGAAGATGTGCGATTGGCATCTAATGGGTAGAGGCCCGACTTCCTGCAGTGTACAGAACAGTCTCCACAGGAGAGAATTTTCTGGCCCAAAATGCCAAAGGTGGTTATGTGGCAGCCTGCATAGGAGGGGAGTTTGGAAGAGAATGGATAGATGTTTATATATGGCTGAGTCTCTATGCTGTCCACCTGAAACTATCACAGCATTGTTAACTGGCTATACCCCAACATATAATAAAAAAGGTTTTAAGAATTAATACAGAAAGCAAGAAATCCTGCTCTATATGCTCTTTTAAAACCTTAATTTGTTTTTAGTGATTCAGTTCAATAGATCTCCTACTTATAGCCTTATGTCTCCAAGTGTTGTGTGTGTCCCCACCCCCACCCACCTCCTCACCCCACCCTACCTTGGCTGATGGATGGATTCCTAGACCTGTGCTGATCCCACCTGGCTCCAGGTGGTTTGTGTTTGTGTCCTAGTTTGAGTCTTTCCCAAAGCGAGACACAGTTTCCTTACATTAGTTCATTTGGAGACAGCTTCAGGAAGCACTTACTCAGGAAGAAGGGAGGAGGATTGATGAAGTGTGCGCCATGGTTCTGTGGGCACCTGGGGCTCAGTCCTGCTGGGAACACTCCAGAGATGTGCAATTGCCCCATGGAGCAAGAAAGACAGAGATCCTCAGTCCAGGCTCCTCTTTGGTGAGGGGTGACCTTGGGCATTGGTTCCCCAGCTTTTCCTGACATTGGAGTCTGGGCCTGCTTAGAGGTGGTCTGCAAGAGGGGCAGGCAGCCTCTAGAGTGGGCAAGGGCCAAGGACAAGGCTCTCATTTTTGCTAATCCCACTGACCTCCACCTGTAACCATCTCCATTTCCCCATAAACTCCTGAACAGCAGTGATCATGTCTTCCAGCTTTGTGTTCCCAGACCTGGAGGCCTGGTACCCTCAAGAGATAACTGATACAAGAAGGAAGGAACTGAATACCAGCAACACCCAAGTGGCTGATGAAGGGATCAAACACCCATGTGGCTGACGAAGGGATCGGTTACTTCATTTCCACTGACCCTGTCTGGTTTGTTAACATAATAAGAAATACACTGTGAAAGCCAACTTTCCAATCCACCTTGGTAAAACTGTAGTATTTGAAAATTCACTCTGTGCTCAGTATTGATCCACAGACAGAAAGAGAAAATGGGTATAACTTGATCCTGCCAAAGGAGATCAGCATCTAATTGAGAAGACTCTGGATAGCAGCAGCTCTGGTGAATGTGTTCTGTAGGTGCATCTGCCTGAACTTGGCCAGAAGTAAGCTGCATGTAACTAACTAGGGGAGAAGATAAAAGTCATAGGGATTTATAAGATTTTGAACCATCATCCCACCATCTCCACATTTTTCCTTCAACATTTTGTTGTGAAATGTTTCAAATAAACTGAAAAACCAAAAGAATATTGCAGTAAAAGCCAATACGCATGCCATCTAGATCCTACCATGCCCATTTGACTCTACTGCTTTATCATATATCCATCCATCTCGCCACCTGTCTACCCACCAGCCACCCTCCATCCCTATGTTCTACCTTCCAGCTCTATGACCAAGTTAACAGGTTGTAGCTTCATGTTGCATTTATTCAGGGAAGACAGAGTCTAGACATAACAAGCAACACAAATATGCAAAAAGAGTTCAGATTGAAGAAAGCAAACCATTTATGAGAAGGCTTCCCTGTAGCCAGATGGTAAGAGATTTAAAGTTATAGATTGTTTACAACTGTGGCCAAGCCACGATTCTCATTTCAACATCCTGGGAGTTGGTAACACCAGTAAGTACATTGTAGGTAATTTAGTCATAGCAGAACATTGTTTTAGGACTTAAGAGAAAGGGCTAGACCTATGAGGGATGATGGGTCTCTTTGTTCAATGGTCTCCTCAGCAGAGCCTGCCATCTGTGGTTCTGACCATTACAAGATGGTGCCCAAGAAAATCATGCTGAAAATTATGAGTGTGGGCTTTAGTTGCTGGAAATTTATTGCTTAATATTTTGGAAATTCAACTTTCTATTTCCATAGGTATTGTTCAGCACGTATCATGGAACTCAATAAGATGAATAAGATTAGGTCACAGTTACAGGCATTTCTGAGCCCTTAGTCACTTAAGGAAGCTTATGGATTGTTAGCAATTGTTGACATAATCAAAGGTTTGAGAATGGAAAGAAATGACTGAGACACAACACAATAAATATTAAAAAGAAAAAGAAATAGGAAAGGACAAATAGGCCACAAGACTATTTGAAAATAGTCTTTTGAAAATAAAACTATTTGAAAGTAATAAATGTAGACAGAGAAAGAAGAATTGAGAGAAACTGATTCAAAACCAGAAAAACGAAAGCAACAAACTATTAAAAATATGAAAGAGCAGAACACAGAAATAACATGTTAACTATAAGCGCTGCATGCATAGCAAGAACCAGGCACAAGGTTGAACACGTTTTGTTATCATTATTACAGCAGCTAGGAGTTTAACAGAGTAACCTGTGTTTGTTTTGGTTGCAATGACACAAAAGAGAGACTGAAGGATGACTAATGATGATAATTGCTGCAGGAAGAGGTGAGAATCCAGAATCATAACCTAAAGAGTTCTCTCTCCTATCTTGAGCATGTGAGCATCTCCTCGACTTCCACCACTACTGTTATCAGAGGAAGCCAAGTCCAAGTCTGCACTTGCCCCATTGCTTCACATGTGGTCATCACAAACTTGTTCTTATCAGCCTCCCAGGAGACAAATATATTGCAACGCTCAAGAAATATGCATTAGTTAATGCTTCCAGGTGCACTAAACCCCATCATGCGTATATTCCACTCCCCAAAGAGTGAAGAGACATTAATTAAGGTCATATCTCCATCCCCTGCACCTGGCCTCCTTGGAAAGAGCCTTCTCCAGGGACTGTCTCCCTCTCATCCTACTAGATGGTTGTCAAATATTGTAACAACTTCTACAGAATAGGACAGAGTAAATGTAACCCAGGTGCAAGCTGTTAGAGTGAATTTCCAGGCTTCAGTGAAGATTATCCTTAAACCAAAAATTTTCTGTTTTACCAATGAGTTTCAAAAACTTGTGCAAATTTACAAAAATGACTTACTATGATAATAGTCATTACCTGGCACTTCATGTAACTAGCTTATATAAACACTTAAATAGGACAAGCCTCATTCATTATACAAGAATATCGATCACAGTAAGTACATTATAATACTTAAAACTGAAGGAACTTTTTGACCAACCCAATAGCAGGGACGATTAAATAATTTAGGGATTGCAGTGAAGATGCCTCTTCAGTTGAATAAAAAAGTAGATGTGACACAGAGTTACCAAAAATAAAAATGGGACTCTCAAAACAATATAGTTCCCTCTTGCAATGAAGAGGGCCAGACCCATAATAGATTCAAAGGTATTTGAGGTTCTCTTCTTCTGTAAAAGACACTAACCAGTGGACATTTCACCATTTCAATCTCTTCTTGAACATGTAGCCTGGAGAACTCTGGAATGCAGTGAGGGCTGAATCAAAGAAGAGGCTCTGGCCAGAAGAAGCCAGATGGTGGACAGGATTCCTCTCCAGCTCCCTTTCCCCTCTGCACTGAACACACATAGTGGTCAGCTAGGCTTCCATGGGCCCCAGGGAGGGCCTGGCACCCAACAGACTGTTCCTCTGAAAATGGGGCTATGACAGGTGCCAGAAACATCCTACGTGCATGCTAGGTCACTTTACTCATGTCCAACTCTTTGAGACACCATGGACCATAGCCTGCCAGGCTCCTCTGTCCATAGGATTGTCCTGGCAAGGATACTGGAGTGGGTTGCCATGCCCTCCTCCAGAGGATCTTCCCGACTCAGAAATGGAACCACGTCTCTTATGTCTCCTACATTGGCAGGCGGGTTCTTTACCACTGGCGCCACCTGGGAAGCCCAGAAACACCTTGTGTGTGTTAGTCGCTCAGTCACGTCCAACTCTGGCGATTCCCATGGACTGCAGCCGGTCAGGCTCCTCTGTCCATGGAGTTCTCCAGGCAAGAATACTAGAATGGGTATCCATGCCCTTTTCTAGGGTATCTTCCCATCCCAGGGATCGAACATGGGTCTCCTGCATTGTAGGAAGATTCTTTACTATTTGAGCTACAAGGGAAGCCCTGTACATCCTGAAGGGCTCTGTAACACTGTGACACCCTGTTGCGGGGGCGGCTCTTAATCAGAATACTTCCCTATGTGAATTCCTCCAAAAGCTCCTGCCACACACAGGATAAAAATGCAAATTCCTCACCTGGTTGGTAATGACTGGCCCCTCAGAGGCAGCCTAATCATGTCTTAATCCCTGGAACCTATGAATATGTTACCTGCATGTGGTTGCATGTGGAATTAAGGACCACATCTCTCAGTGGAAAAAGATATCCTGCAAGGTGACACGGGATGTTATTTTCTTTTGAATCCATCAGATGGGCCCCCTGTGAGTTCAGACTCAGGCCCTCCAGGGTATCTGGGCCCACTCTCCCTTGGAGTACTGAGTAGAACAGGCAGTCTGCATCCAGGTGACCCCCTTGTTTTCAGAAGTTAAACATCTCCTGAAGGCCCCCTGACATATCAGTCTCCCCTTGCATTCTATTTCCAGGTCTCTATTCTTGCACTGCGAACTCAGATCTATACAGCCCATCACTAGGAACTGTGTCTTCAGGAAGAGACAAGCGTCCTTTGTAGTCCACCTTCTGCAAAGGAATTAGGAAGAAAAGACTACTCAGAAATTCTCCTGATGCTCGACATGTTTGCATTTTTCAGAGACAGAGAAAGCTGCCTCGAGGAAGAAGAATAACCACATGAACAAACACACAGGTTAAGTCGAACATTAGCTTTTTATTTAACAAACCCAAGCATTGAAAATGTCCTTGCTTTGAAGATCATCCTTGAAAAGTATCCAGAATGGGAAATCCTGACCTCCTGATGTAATTTATGTTCATGTTCTTCATTTCTGCTGATGGCCTTGTTCTTACCCATCATTTCAAAGTGCCTGAAAAAGTAAAGAAAAGTAGCTGTATTCATAGTGTCAGGAAACAGTCTTAAGCATTTCATAGTTATCATTTTTAACATTGTCAAAGCATTTCTCCCAACTACCGTCTTTAACCATTCCTCCTGCACTACAATCACAGCCAGAGAGGCTTCAAGATGCAAGTGTAGGAAGATCCTGATCTCACCTCCTACCATGCTCACAAAAAACCTACAAAAACATAGGAAGTAAGTCCCTCAGAAAGAGACCTAAAACCCAGAGCCTCCAAAGGGTAAAAGGACAGCATCTAAATGGGTAAAAGAGGCAGAGATACAGGCTTGCCAAGGAAAAACCTAGATCCCACCTACAATGATTCACAATCAGGAGAGATCACAAAGGTATGGGTCTTTTCCCCGAAGACTGAGGGATCTGAGCTTCACATCTGATACTCCAACCTCTTGATCCTGTACAGGAGAGATGAGCCCCTAAAACACCTGGCTTTGAAAACCAACAAGGAACATGCCCGGGAAAGCTACAGAACTACAGGGAATGGAGAACCCACTCTTAAAAGGATCGTGTGCAAAACTCACTCAATCTCAAAAGTAGCTTAAAACACCAGATTTAAAAGCATATGGGCCATAGGTGAAGAAGACCCACTTACTAATCTTGAAGCATCTGCTGGAAAGGAAGTAATAAGTTGCAAGACTTCGCAGGGGCTGAGTCACTCCTCCAAGACTGTGAGAGATAGATAATATGCCTAATGTTGCTGTTGCTGTTGTTCAGTTGTCCAGTCGTGTGTGACTCTTTGCCATCCCATGGACTGCGGCATGCCAGGCCTCCCTGTCCCTCACCATCTCCTGGAGTTTGTCTAAGTTCATGTTCATTGCATCAGTGATGCCATCCAGCATTCTCATTCTCTGATGCCCTCTTCTCCTTCTGCCATTGGTTTTTCCCATGTAGCTAATACACAGAAATAAACAGAGAAGACAGAAATAAAATAAAATAAGAAGACAGAAGAATATGTTCCAATCGAAAAACACAAGACAAAGCCTCAGGAAAAGAACTAACTCAAACAGAGATAAGCAAGCTATCTGGTAAAGAATTCAAAATAATGGTCATAAGAATGCTCACAGAACTTGGGAAAAGAATGGATGAACTTCAACAAAAAGATAGAAAATACAAGAAATTACCAAACAGAAGTTATAACCAAACTGGACAACACACTAAAGGGTTGCAACAGCAGACTGGATATGGTAGAAAAATGAATCCGTGAGATGGAAGGCAAAACAATGGGATTCACCCAGTCAGAGCAGCAAAATGAAAAAAGAACTTTAAAAAGTGAAAATATCTTAAAGGACCTTTGGGACAACATCAGGTAGATGTTGTATTGTAAGGTTCCAGATGGAGAAAGAATACAATCCAGTATTCTTGCCTGGAGAATCCCATGGACAGAGGAGCCTGGCAGGCTGCAGTCCATAGAGTCACACAGAGTCGGACACTCCTGAAGCAACTTAGCACAAGGTCCCAGAAGAAAAGAAAGAGAAAGGGCCAAAAAAATTATTTAGAGAAATAGTGGCTGAAATTTTCCCTAATTTGGTAAAGAAAATAGGCATCCAAGTCTAGAAAGCTCAGAAAATACAAATAAGATGAGCATTGTAATTAAAAAGATAGACGTTAAAGAAAGACTTTTAAAAGTAGCAGGAGAAAAACAGTTTGTTAAATATAAGGAAAATGCCCCAAATCAGTAGATTTTTCAGCAGAAATTTTTACAAACCAAAAGGGAATAGCATGCCATATTCAGTGCTGAAAAGAAGAAAAACTTCAAACCAAGAATTCTCTATTGAGCAAGGTTTTCATTCAGAATTGAAGAAGAGATCAAGAGTTTCCCAGATAAGCAAAGTTAAAAAAACAAAAAGTTTATCACCATTAAACTAACCCTGCAAGAAATATTAAAGAGATTTCTTTAAGCTGAAAGAAATGGCATTAATTAATAATAAGAAAACATATTAAAGCAAAAATCTCAGTGGAAAAGACAGTGTATAATATATATCATAATACAGTAAGTTCTCTAAATACAAACCATCAAGTTGCAAACTTTCAAAGATGCAAACGTGCATGCCATCAAAGTCAGATGTGAGTGAAACTGCAATTTGCCCTCCATTTCCTATTGCTGACAATCCTTCAGCTCTACCATCTCCCAACTCCTCTCTCTCCTCTAGTCAGTAACTATTCTTGCCTGTTTACTCAATGCCAGCCCTGAATGGCAGCTGCTATACTGTGCTATTGTACATTTAATGGTACTATACTTTAAGATTAAAAATGTTTTCTTTATTTTTTGTGTTTGTTTTTTATGTATTATTTGTGTGAAAAGTATTTTAAAGCCACTATAGTACAGTACTATATAGCCAATTGTGTTAGTTGGGTACCTAAGTTAACTTTGTTGGACTTAGGAATGAGCTTTGGGAATAGAATTCATTCATGTGTAGGGGACTGACTGTAAAATAAAGATAGTGGGTCAAAAGTAGTAAATATTACTAAAATTATAATAATCAAGGGATGCATAAAATAAAATGGGGTAAAATGTGTTATCAAAATTATAAACTGTGGAGCTGTGCTTAGTTGCTCAGTCATGTCCAACTCTTTGCATCGCCATGGACTGTAGCCTGCCAGGGTCTTCTGTTTATGGTGATTCTCCATGCAAGAATACTGGAGTGGGTTGCCCTGCCCTCCTCCAGGGGATCTTCCCAGCCCAGGGATTGAACCCAGGGCTCCTGCATCACAAGGGAGTTCTTTACCATCTGAGCCACCAGGGAAGCCCAAGAATACTGGAGTGGGTAGCCTATCCCTTCTCCAGGGGATCTTCCTGATCCAGGAATTGAACTGGGGTCTCCTGCCTTTTAGGAGGATTCCTTACCAGCTGAACTACGTGGGAAGCCCAAAATATGGTGGGGTAGAGTAAAAGGATAAAGTTTTGGAATGTTGCTACCAATTAAAACAGGCTACAATTTACATAGGATGTTATATGTGAACTTCATAGAAACCACAAAGAAAAAAGCTTATAGTAAATAAAAGAAAATGAGAAAAGAATGTAACACTAAAGAAAACCACCAATACATGAGGTAAGAAAGAGAAGAAGAAAGTTACAGAGATAAACTACATAAACAGGCACAAAACAATGAACAAATTGTCAATAAGTATGTACATACAATAATTAAATGTAAAATGCTAAATTCATCAATCAAACCATAGAGCAACTGAATGGATAACAAAACAAGACACGTCTATATGCTGCCTACAAGCCACTTCAGAGAAAGTACGTAAAGAATGAAAGGATGGAAAAAGATATTCCATACAAATGGAAATGATATCTGGAGCAGCTATATACTCATACCGGAGAAAATAAACTTTAAAACAAAGAGTGTAATAAAAAGACAAAGCAAAATATTGCACAATGATAAAGGGATTGATCCTGTAAGAAGATATACTTTTATAATTTATAAGTGTACATGCACCAATATAGTTGCACCAAGATATATAAAGCAAATGTAAACATTTTAAAGGGAAAATTGTAAACAACAAAATAATAGCAGAAAAATAGAACAAAATAATAAAGTAAACAAAATAATAGTGCAAGAGTAAAAGTACTAACAGTAATAAACAACCCCACTTACATCATTGAATGGGCTTCCCATGTGGCTCAGACGGTAAAGAATCTGCCTGTAATGCAGGAGATATGGGTTCGATTCCTGAGTCAAAAAGATCTCCTGGAGAAGGGCATGGCAACCCACTCCAGTATTCTTGCCTGGAGAATTTCATGGACAGGCTACAATCCATGGGGTGGCAAAGAGTTGGACACAACTGAGTGATTAACAATAAATCAATAGATAGATCATCCAAACAGAAAATCAATAAGGTAACATCAGACTTAGACAACATATTAGATCAATAAACTTCACATTTATAGATAGAACATTCCATCCAAAAGCACCAGAATACACATTCTTCTCAAATGCATATGAAACATTCTCTAGGATATGTGACATATTGGGTCATAAGAAAAGAGCCAATAAATTCAAGATTGAAATTGTATCAAGCACCTTCTCCAACTGCAATGGTATTAATGTAGAAATCAATCACAAGTGGGAAGAAACTCAAAGCCATATAAACATGAAGATTAAACAACATGCTACTGAAAACCAAGAAGTCATTGAAGAAATTAAAGGAAAAATCAAAACATACTAGCATCAAAATACTTCCACATATGCTAAAAGATAAGTTCATAGCAATCTACCTCAAGAAAAATCACCAATGAAAAATCTAACCTTACTTCTAAAGAAGTTTTTCTTAAAAAAATTAAGCCCAAAATTAGTAAAAGGAAGAAAATAGCAAAGATCAGAGCAGAAAATAATAAAATAGAAGCTACAAGGAAATAGAAAAGATCAATCAAACTAACAGCCAGTTGTTAGAAAAGACAAAATCAACACACCTTTAGCTGGACTCAACAGGAAAATAAGAGAATTGAAATAAATAAAATCAAAGATGAAAGAAATTTCAACTAATACATAGAAGTACAACATTTCATAAAAGACTGCTACAATCACTTATACAACAATTTAGCCCAACCTAGAGGAAATGGATAAATTCCTAGAAACATATAATCTTCCAAGACTGAGTCTTGGAGGAATAAAAAATCTGAGTAGACAGATTACTAGTAAGGAAATTGCAATAATAATCAAAATCTCCCGACTGAAATTTCCTGAAAGCCCAGGACTAGCTGGTTTCACTCGTGAATTCTACAAAATATTCAAAGAAGATACTACTTACCCTTCTCAAATTCTTATTAAAATGTGAAGGGAAGTGAAACCTTCCAATCACATTTTATAAAGCCAGCATTACCCTCTATTGGGCTTCCCTTGTGACATCTGGTAAAGAATCCACCCGCAATGCGGGAGACCTGGGTTCAATCCCTGGGTTAGGAAGATCCCCTGAAGAAGAGAAAGGCTACCCACTCCAGTATTCTGGCCTGGAGAATTCCAGGGACTGTACAGTCCAGAGGTCACAAAGAGTTGAACATGACTGAGTGATTTTCACTTCCAGCCCTATACCAAAATCAGACAAGGACACCACAAGAAAAATAAAATTACAGCCTAATATCCTTAAATTTGGGGGCTCCAAAGTCACTGAAGATGGTGATTGCAGCTGTAAAATTAAAACACTATCACTCCTTGGAAGGAAAGTTATGACCAACCTAAACAGCATATTAAAAAGCAGAGATATTACTTTGCCAACAAAGCTCCGTCTAGTCAAGGCTATGGTTTTTTTCCAGAGGTCGTGTATGGATGTGAGAGTTGAACTGTGAAGAAAGCTGAGTGCCAAAGAATTGATGCTTTTGAACTGTGGTGTTGGAGAAGACTCTGGAGAGTCCCTTGGACTGCAAAGAGAACCAACCAGTCCATGCTAAAGGAGACCAGTCCTGGGTGTTCCTTGGAAGGACTGATGCTAAAGCTGAAACTCCAATACTTTGGCCACCTCATGCGAAGAGTTGACTCATTGGAAAAGACCCTGATGCTGGGAGGGATTGGGGGCAGGAGGAGAAGGGGACGACAGAAGATGAGATGGCTGGATGGCTTCACCGACTCCATGCACATAAGTTTAGGTGAACTCCAGGAGTTGGTGATGGACAGGGAGGCCTGGCCTGCTGTGATTCATGGGGTTGCAAAGAGTTGGACATGACTGAGTGACTGAACTGAACTGAACTGGTCCTTAATAAATACAGATGCAAAAATCCTCAACAAAATGGTAGTAAGCCAAATTCAACAAACCAATGCAATATTGTAAAGTAATTAACCCCCAATTAAAATAAATAAATTTATATTAAAAAAACATTAAAAAGGTCATACACCATATTCAAGGGGGATTTATTCCAGGGATGCAAGGATGTTCAACATCAACAAATCCATCAATATGACACATTAATGATTAATACATTATTAACAAAATGAACAATAAAATCATATGATTATCTCAATAGATGCAAAAAGTATTTGACAAAATTAACATCCATTCATGATAAACAGTCGCAACAAACTGGGCATAGAGGCAACATACTTCAACATAATAAAGGCCCTCTATGACAAACTCGCAGCTATCAATAGTGGTGAAAAGCTAAAAGCTTTCCCTGTAATATCAGAAATGAGATAAGGATGGCCACTCTGGCCATTTTTAATCAACACAGTATTGGTAGTCCTACCCACAGCATTAAACAAGAAAAAGAAACAAAAAGCAACCAAACTTAAAAGGAAGAAATAAAATGTCACTATTTTTAGATGTAATATATAGAAAACTCTAAAGATTCCATCAAAAAAGTTAAATGAATTCAGTAAAATTTCAAGATATAAAATCAATAAACAGAAATCTGGCATTTCTACAGACTAATAACAAATCATCAGAAAAGAAATTTTAAAAATCCCATTTACAATAGCACCAAAAAGAATAAATTACTTGGGAACAAATTTAACCAAGAAGGTGAAAACCCTATACAACTGAAAACTAAGACACTTATGAAAGAAACCAAAATAAATGGAAAGACATCCCATGTTCATGGATTAGAAGTATTAATATTGTTTAAATGTTCATAATACCTACAACGATCTGAAGATTCAATGCAATCTTTATCAAAATCCCAATGGCATATTTCACAAAACTTGAACAAATACTCTAAAAATTTTATGGAACCACAAAAGATCATAAATATCCAAGACAATTTTAAGGAAGAACAGAGTTGGAGGTATTATACATCCTGATTTCAGAGTATGCTAACATATATCAATAGTATATAGAGTAGCTATGGTAATCTGAACAGTATGATGTGTCAGTCACAGTCATGTTGACTTTTTTGTGACCCCATGGACTGTAGCCTGCCAGGCCCTTCTGTCCATGGAATTTTCCAGACAAAATTACTGGAGTGGGTTGCCATTTCCTCCTCCAGAACAGTATGATACTGGCAAAAAAAAAAAAAAAGAATAGCAGAACTCACACATATATGGAAAAATTATGGCAAAGGAAAGAACATACAATGAAAAAAGTATTTTCAACACCATTCTTCAATAAACGGTGTTGAGAAAACTGGACAGTCCATGCACAAAAAAAAAAAAAAAAAAAACTAGATCACTATCTTACAACGTTAGACCTGAAAACATAAAATTCCTAAAAGAAAACATAGGCAGTTACTTCACTTTTTTTGTGTGGTCTGATTCCAAAGGCAAGGGAAACAAAAGCAAAAATAAGCAAACTGGACTATATCAAACTACAGAGCTTCTGCTCAGTGAAGGAAATAATCATCAAACTGAAAAGGCAACCCCTCTAATGGGAGAAGATGCTTGCAAATCATGTATCTGATAAGATACTTGCAAGCCATATGCCTGATATCTAAAAGATATTTATAAACCTTATATGACTCAACAACAAAAAGAAACAACCCACTTAAAAAGGAAGTATTTGAATAGGCATTTTTCCAAAGAACACATACAGATGGCCAGCAGGCACATGAAAAGATTTTCAACATCACCAGTTATTGGAGAAATGCAAATCAAAACACAATGAGACACTACCTCATACCTGTTAAAATGACTATTATGGAAAAGACAAGAAGCAACAAATGTTGAAGAGGATGTGGAGAAAAAGGGACTCTTGCACACAGGTGGCAGGAATATAAATCAATACAGCCACTATGAAGAACAGAATGGAGGGTCCTCAAATTTAAGACTGCAACTACCATATTATCCAGCTATTCCACTATTGGGTATTTATCCAAAAAACAGGAAAACACTAATTTGGAAAGATATCTGTGTTCAATTGCATCATTATTTACAACTGCCTAGGGGTCGCGAAGAGTCGGACACGACTGAACGACTTCACTTTGACTTTTCACTTTCATGCATTGGAGAAGGAAATGGAAACCCACTCCAGTGTTCTTGCCTGGAGAATCCCAGGGACGGGGGAACCTAGTGGGCTGCCGTCTATGGGGTCACACAGAGTCAGACACGACTGAAGCGACTTAGCAGCAGCAGCAGCAGAGATGGAAACGTGGAAGCACCCAAGTGCTCATCAGTGGATGGACTGATGAAGGATGCGGCACTTACATGTGTGCATGCTGTGTGCCCAGGCACTCGGGCATGTCCAACTCTTTCTGACCCCATGGACTGGAGCCTGTCAGACTCCTCTGTCTGTGGGATTTTCCAGGCAAGACTACTGGAGTGGGTTGCCATTTTCTCCTCTAGGAGCTTCCCGACCTAGGGATTGAACCCATATCTCCTGCATTGGCAGGTAGATTCTTTATCATTGAGTCACCTGGAAAGCCTGTGTGTGTGTGTGTGTGTGTGTGTGTGTGTGTGTGTGTGTGTAGTACTACTCAGCCATAAAATATGAAATGAAATTTTGTCATTTCCAACAACATGGATTGACCTAGAGGGTATTATGCTAAGTGAAATAAATCAAATGGAGAAAGATATCATTCACATTAAAGAAAACTGTAAAAAACAAACAAACAAACAAAATTAAACAAAACAAACTCCTAGGTACAGAGAAAAGATTAGTGGTGATCAGAGGGGAAGGGGATTGAGGGGAGGGTGAAACTATTGAAGGGGGTCCACCTTATGGTGATGGATGGCAACTAGACTTGTGGCTATGACAACCCTATAGTGTATGCTGCTGCTGCTGCTGCTGCTAAGTCACTTCAGTTGTGTCTGACTCTGCGACCCCATAGACGGCAGCCCACTAGGCTCCGCTGTCCCTGGGATTCTCCATACAGGTGGCAAATATAATTTTGTGTGCCTGAAACTGATATAATGGGAGAGGGGAAGAAAGGCAGGAAGGAGGGAAAGAAGGGAGACAAGAAAGAAAAAAAGTCATGGTCAGTAAAGGAATCCATTTCCAATCATCATTATGTTTAATGGAAAACATCTGAAAAAAAGATGCATCCATAACCGAAGCACGTTGCTGGACACCTAAAACTAACTAGTTCAATTTTTTTAAAAGGGACAAACTACTGATGTGTGGAACAACATAAAATGAATCTCAAAACAGCGTGTCAAATAAAAGAGGCCAAACCGAAGTAACAAAAACAAAAGCAGAAATCATTATTATGAAAAATGGATTTCCCCAGATCACCAATCTAGGGGTTCACCCACCTCCCTCCCACGGGCCTGTTTCGGAAACCCCTGACGGGTCTGTGAGCCACTGCAACGCTGACAGCTGCAGGAGGCAGTGGTCCTGGCTCCCACACACCCTGCTCACCACAGCTGGCCACATCCTGCCCTGACTCAGCCATTCTGATCTCAGTTCCTGGAAGTCAGTTGAATCTGAGGAGGGAGACAGTCTCCTTTTCTCTGCCCCAAGGCGGGGCCATTGATGAGGATCTGGAGATCCCCTGCCCCTTCCTGGGAGCCACCAGGGTCCTGTCACCAGATTCTGCACACCTGAGCCTGATCTGTGGTGGGCTTCTCCACCTGTCACCTGGCTAAGCCATTCCCCTTAACTTGGGACCTACAGTTCCCTGTGATGTACTTGCCTATAAGCCACCTCAGAGCCAAAGTTTTTACCCCAATAAGGCCATTTGAGTCCTAACTCATTACATTGCTGCCAGGCTTATGGGGGCTCTTGAGGCACTCACAGCCCTGCTCTAGACACCCAGCCCACATCCCACAGCAAGCTGACCTCTGCCCATCATCCCAGTCCCCATTCCTGCCACACTCTGCAGTGCCCCATGCTTGCCCTTTGCCCTGTCTGGATCCCAAGGTCCTCAGTTGCTCAGAAACCTCAGAAACCTGGGGGCTTCATCATTGTCCATGGGCTTCTTGCCACCAGCTATCATTTTGGAGCTATTATTAGAGTGAAAACTTCCTTGGATATTTAATTAAAGAAGTAGCTATACAAGTAATTTGCCTCCATGTCACAGGAGCACTGATTAGACCCTGGCCTTGGCCATATTCAGCTAAGACTCTCAGGATCCCAGGGCATGGCAGGCTACTGGGTGCCCCATCTCCCTGATGGCACACCCGGTCTCCCCCAACTGAAATGCCAGGTATGCCCAAAGCCACAGCTCCTCTCTTCCCACTGCATTGTTAACGACCACCCAGTCCTTGCCCTGTGGTCACTCTCAAGCCTGTCTTTCCATCTACTGCTTACACTTTATTTCTTAGAGTAAAAGACAATTTTCAAACACCCATTTATCATGTTTGGCTTCAGCTCTCCCTGTTATCTTGCTGTGATTCAGATTCAGGTTTGATTAAATAAAGTTTCGGCAGGGACTCGACTGGGGGTGGGAAGTGTGGAAGTTGTTGGGGACTTGACCGAGGAGTGATGCTGCTGCTAAGTTACTTCAGTCGTGTAGTAGTGGACAATGAACTCCTACCTGGGGAAGAAGGGTAAAGACGTGGGAGATGAATGCAGCAATCCCGTAGGAAGGGAGCCGTGGAGGATGTGCAGGAGAGTGAGAGGAGTGCCGAGAGCCAGTGTGAGGAATCCCGCTCGTGACAAGGTCATGAGGAAGGAAGCTGACATACGCAAGGCGTGCTCAGACTTCAGGGACCCCTCTGGAAATTCCTAAGCATGTACCCCAACAAAAATCTGCCGGGTTTTGTGCTCTGCTTTTCCACTCTTATGACATTTTCTGGAAAAAGTCAATTCAGGGCTTTAGTCTTCTGCATTTGAAAGAGTGTTTCAATCCAAAAACCCCTCTGATGGCTTTCTAGCCTGCCTGCAGGACTTATACAGCTGCGCGAGTGATTGTTTGAGGCCTCCTGACCGAAGGAGGCACAGGAAGCTTAAAACATCCTAGGAATGTAGGAGCTTCCGAGGAGTCAAAAATCTTTAAAATAGGACTGATTAAAAGTTTCATTTGTTGAGTCAATGCTTGCTGCCAAATTTTCATATCCTTCATTTTTAGATACAGTTGGTATATAGAAAAACAAGTAGTAGACCTTGTATTAGCAACATTAGATCTTTGAGTTAAGTACCTTCTTTGTTATAACCCACTGCACCTTTGTTCTATAGAGATGTAACTTTAGCGCTTTAAGGAGGTGTAGATTAAAGAAAAACACTTCAGGGGAAACAAAATTAACATTCATTAAGGAGGAGAGCCAAAAAGTGTTAACAAGCCTCTTGGCCAAAAGATAATGTAAATCACCTGAGACCTTTTGTATACAAAAAGATATACAGAAAGAGTCTGGGTTGCAAACGCTACATAATTTTGTGTTACCCATTGATCTCCATGTTTTATCAAAAGTATAAAAGGCCTTCTGAACAATAAAGGATTGGACCAGTTTCTCGGACTAGTCTCTCGGCCTGGTTTCTTGGGAATCTGGCTCCCCTCGTGTCTCTCTCTCTCTCTTTTTCTCTCCCTTTCCCTCCCTCTGCTCTTTACTTTAATTTCAGGCTGAATCTCCACCTGGGGCGCGGGGGCTCGCCAGGTCTACTTACTTGCCCTGGCTGTTAAGACCCGCGCAAAAGGGAGCTTAAGGCGAGGCACCCTTAGATATTCAAGCGGGCGCCGGTGGCCCAACGTAGATGGTGCAAATTCCTTGTCTGGAATTTTATTGGTCTTCCACGTAAATCAAGCTATTCAGCCCTCTTCCTCCACTTAATCTTCTTACTACACTATAGTTTCTTAATCTAATCTTATATTAATAAATAAGCAAGTCTTTCCACGCCAACGCCGTCCACCCTTCGAATTCCCTGGATCCACTGGGGCTGGACCCCAGCAGAGGAGCCCTTGGAGAGACGGTGAGAACACCGGGAATATAGGACTGTAGAGGCCTGACTGGAAGGTCAGACTCAGACCAAGCCAGGCAAGGACCAAGGATTAGCTCTACATCAGGGAGACTGAGCTGCGGGCTCAGGTGAGTCAGATCCAGCAGGTGGAGCAGCTCCTCAGCCCTGGCTGTGCAGGGCACCAGCTGCACACCAGCAGCTGGCTCTGCTGGCCTGGCATGTGGCTGGATTGGGGGAGTGTGAGATCTCCGATGATGCTAATGTGCAGAGTGTATGTGTGTGTGTGTGTGTGTGTGTGACTCAGTCACGTCCAACTCTTGGCGAGCCCATAGACTTTAGTTGGCCAGGCTCCTCTGACGCAGGGAGACAGGGAGTTGCTGCTGTTGCTCAGAGTTCCTCCCACCTCAGTGCCTTAGAAAACACCTGTGGTTCTGTTAAAATGCATGTTCTGGTGCAGGAGGAACAGTGGGCCTCAGTTCCTGCATTTCTGATGAGCTCCTGGGCAACGCCAAACCCAACATCATGCTTGCACAAAGAGAGTGGGCTCTTTAACAAGATTTTCTTCTGTCCAGTGGCTTACACCAGTAAGCAAGAACTCACCTCAAAGTGCCCTCAATGTTCAGGTGCTAAGTCATATCTGACTCTTTCTGACCACATGGACTACAGCACACCAGGCTTCCCTGTCCTTCACCATCTCCAGGAGCTTACTCAAACTCATGTCCATGGAGTCAGTGATGTCATTCCACTATCTCATCCTCTGTTTGCCCCCTCTCCTCCTGCCTTCAATCTTTCCCAGGATCAGGGTCTTTTCCAATGAGTTGGCTCTTTGCATCAGGTGGCCAAAGTATTGGAGCTTCAGCTTCAGCATCAGTCCTTCCAATGAATATTCAGGGTTGATTTCCTCTAGGATTGACAGGTTTGCAGTGCCCTGGATGTTAACAAATAACATATGTATTCACAGAGCAACCAACCAGGAGCACATGTCACCTAAGACATTCTCAGTAAGTGATGACAGTGTTGTCCATACCCATCAAGCTCTTGCCTGCCCTGGAACTCTAGTCTCTAGTGATTCAGAGCATGAAGGCTCTTGAAGCCCCCAGCAGTCTACCCAGCCAGGCCTCCCCAGGATTCTGCCTTCCCTCTCCTTCAAGGCTGCACAGGGAGGACTTCCTCACTGTGTGCACACCAAGGTGTGAGGGTAGAAATTGAGGCTGATGTGTGTCTTCACAGGCCTATTGGATCAGGACACCATTGCTTCAAAGCCAGCAAAGGCCCTTAGTCTGAAAAGATAGTTGGAAATTCTTGGTGTGATGATTGAGAGGTCAGATCCTTCCCATGGCCTTACTTGCCATGACTTCCCACTCCCACCCCAATACACACAAATCTTAAGTCACATCTAACATGATGCAAGGCCCAGGAGGCACAAGCTCTCCAGGCTTGGCACCTGCCACCCAGCCCTTCGCTGCTGGACCCTGCATGTTTTGTATCTGTAAGATGTAAGATGGAGGGCAAGCCCCTCCTGCAGGAAGCCTTACCCACCTCTGTAGACTGGGCTGGGACCCCCACCCTCCTTAAAAGCAGCCCTATCATCGCCTCCACTTTCTGGTCTTTCCCACTCTACTGGATTAGAGGGAGTTTAAGGACAGGATCCAATGCCCCCTCTGGGTCTGGCTTCACAAGTGTTAGTTGTTTGGGTAGCCATTCCCTTCTCCAGGGGATCCTCCCAACCCAGGGATCGAACCTGGGTCTCCTCCATTGCAGGCAGATTATTTATCATCTGAGCCACCTGACAAGCCCTATTAGTTGACACATTAAAAAAAAAAATGAATGAGAGATGAGAAGGAAGGAGAGAACGCAGGAAAGAGGAAAGCATTTAAGCTCTCCAAACCCTGTTTTCTGTTTCTCTTGAAGGCCTCGGAACTTACACTCCATGTGGCAAGACCAAGAGTGCCCAGTGAATGTAGCTGGTGCACTACCTTTAGAAGAGTCAATTCAAGGTGACATGAGTGTAAATAGTCATTGATTAAGTAATGAGTTGATCTAACCTTCAACTGGGTAGAAACTCATAGCATGGTTACTATCCTGCACATTCAAGTGAATGTGCTATAAGGACCAGCAGGAATATTTAAAATTCAAGGTGAACACAGGTTCACCTTACCTCATTGTAATCCAAATCAAGTAAGGTTGAGTGTGGGGAAGAAAGTAACAGAGAAATAAGAATTTCATCTTAAATCATCTCTCTATGTAGTCAACAGAAAACAGAGTAAGAATACTGCACACCAAAGTGGTAATTGACATGAAATTCAGAAGTCATTGTCAGAGCCACCAGCCCTGCCGGACAACTGCTGAGCGAGGAGCTAGTGAGACAGCAGGGTGGCTACTCCAGAGTCAGCCTGAGGAGAAGTGCCGTCTGGGCCTGAGATCTCTGCTGCACAAGTGCCCAGATGCACACGTGCACACACGCAGACACACACGTACATACGTGCAGACACTCACGTATACACACGTACACGCCACACTTTTCCCAGAGTCGCACTGGGCTCTAGACCACAGAGTTGCTGAGCCAACATTTCTCTAGTCTCTGGGTTTGGAATACGTCCAAAGGGGCGGTCTGTTTTCCCAAGCCCTGGTCCCAAGTGTAGATTTCCCTCCTGCCCACTTATATTAAGCAATCAACTGTCAAACATTTTAATTTAGTGAATGAAAACCCCTTGACCCTGGAAGGCCGTAAATTAAATGAAACCTCCTCTGCACACCTGGCCACTTTGGGGGTTTTACCCCCAGGTGAGCAGCCACTTGGCTGGAGGAGGTCAGGATCCCCAGGTGCTTCCTGGGGCTGCAGCAAGCCAGGCCCCAGCATAGGGCAGCTGTGGCATGTCATGTCAGTGTGATAGCAAAAATACTCCCCACATTCTGCAAGGTCAACCTATGTTACATGCATATTTTAATTACATGAATTCAAAACATAAAAATTTCACTTCACGTTAAAAAAGGATGAGGAACTGTGCATGCTTCTTAACAAGCCAGCAGAGTAAATGTAAATTGTGTGTCTGCTACATGGGAAAACAGAATACCCACCACTCTACATTGAGACTGGCTGAAATGATGCAAAACCCTCTGGAAAGTGTTGCTTTCCAGAGATAATAGAGACTCCAGCTCTCCTGATAATAGAGTTTAGGGTCTGGAGGGAGATGCGGAATACAGACAAAAGGTGAGGGGAGGAAGAGGTAGAGAGCATTTATCTCTTTAGTGGCCAGGAGGGAACAGAGAGACAATTAGACGCATCAAGCAGGACTTCCTGCAGGAAGAGCCTCTTCATCTGAAAGCCAGAGTGTGACTAGCATCTACTGAGATGAGGAGGGTGTGAGAGCAACATGTGCAAAAGGTCCTGAGGTGGGAAGCAGTGCGGCAAGGAAGAGGCACAAGGCAGGAGGTGGGCTGGAGAGAGGACATGCAGGACATCAGGCTGTGAAGTGATGGGGACAGCACTGGGAGCTCCTAGCAGCTGGGAGGGGCTAGAGGCGAGGAGAGAGGTCACTGTGCATTTTGAAAAGATCCTTTAGGTGGCAGTGGGAAAGGAGAATTAGGGTGAGTTCAGCTGTGTTTGTGCGTGACCACTGTGGAAAGTAAAGATGAGAGGGCCTAGATCCAGCCCTGAGGTAAGTCAAAGGTCAACCTCGAGTGAAGCCAGAGTTACCCACAGCGGAGAGTAAGGGATCATCAGAGAGAAGGATAAATAGACGGCCAAGGAAAGAAGGACTGCCCAAAAGGCATCAAAATGACAGTCTGCTGAGGGACCACAGTGTAAGAAAAAGCATCCTGGGCTTAGCAGCATTTGGATCCTTGTGACCTTAGCAAGAGATATTATGGTTGGAGCAACAGATACAAGCTAAATGGGAGTGAACTGAAGAGAGAAGCAGAAAGGGAGAAAATGGCAACTTTTTAGGAAGGAGACGAAAGATGATAGCTGTGGGGAAGAGGAAATCATCAAAGGAGGAAATTGTTTTGTTGTGTTAGCATTGTTTAGAATGAGAATGTTTAAAAACCTGTCTTAAGCTGTCTGACTGAATATATTACATTGTGCGTGCATGCTAAGTCACTTCAGTCGTGTCTGACTCTTTGCCACCCTGTGGACTGTAACCCTCCAGGCTCCTCTGCCCATGGGATTTTCCAGTCAAGAATACTGGCATGGGTGCCTTGCCCTTCTCCTGGGGATCTTCCCCACCCAGGGATCGAACCTGTGTCTCTTGGATTTCCTGCATTGGCAGGCAGGTTCTTTACCACTAGTGTCACCTGGGAAGCCCGTATTACATTAACCAAACACTTAACCTTCTCTCCTTCCTGAAACCCCACCAGAATTGCCATAAATGTACAAGGGATAAAGAGAAATGGAATAGGGACATCGGGAAAGAGACACTCATGGAAATTTGGAAAGAGAACACCTGGATGAAGGGGAGGGAACTGCCTTAGGAAGGCTAGCAGGGAGGGATGCTGACAAGGAGAACCCCAGGAAGACTTCGGTCTGGAGAAACAAGAGAATCCAACTGGGAGCCCATGTCCCCATCCCACCTGCTCTCAGGGCACAGCCAGAAGATAGTTATAAGAACCTACACAAGTGATTAAATGGCACAGAACCACATACACACACTCTCCATGGCAGGGTAACTTGTAGAATCCTATGCATCTATAATTATTTTATAATAAAAAAGTTAACATTTTGACTTTCCTGGTGGCTCAGACAGTAAAGAATCTGCCTGCAAAGCAAGAGACCTGGGGTCCATCTCTGGGTCAGGAAGATGCCCTGGAGAAGGAAATAGCTACTCACTCCAGTATTCTTACCTGGAGAATTCCATGGACAGAGGAGCCTGGTGGGCTATGGTCCATGGGGTTGCAAAGGGTCAGACACTACTGAGCAACTAACACTTTCACTTTCAAAAAGCTAACATTTTAAATAAGTGAAAAATCAGAAAGTCCTTATATTTTCTTTTGAAAGATTTAACACATGATGTCCTTGTTCCAGTGGGAAAACTGAAGGGTATGTTCTCATGATACGTACAAGAACCGGGATGAAGACCCCCAGAGGGAAAGAACTGAATACCTCTCTGTTAGGAAGAATGGGAAAGGGACAGAAAGACCCCATGTAGATATCCCATGGACCTGCTACTCCAGTGCTGGTGGTCTCAATGTGGAGTGGGTTTTCTTTTTTTTTTTCTGAGGTGCCTTCTTTCTAGACAGTGCAATGGAGTGCCGCTGCTGCTGCTGCTGCTGTTATGTTGCTTCAGCCGTGTCTGACTCTGTGACCCCACAGATGGCAGCCCACCAGGCTCCACCATCCCTGGGATTCTCCAGACAAGAACACTGGAGTGGGTTGCCATTTCCTTCTCCAATGCATGAAAGTGAAAAATGAAAGTGAAGTTGCTCAGTCATCTCCGACTCTTCGTGACCCCATGGACTGCACTCTACCAGCCTCCGCCACCCATGGAATTTTCCAGGCAAGAGTACTGGAGTGGGGTGCCATTGCCTTTTCTGGCAGTGGAGTGCATGGAACTGAAAACCCTTGAACCAGCAAGTCCTGGGATCCCACAGTGACTGGGGAAGCTGAAGGAAGGCCACAGCACTGCATGCTCTCTGGGTACCTGGAGAAGTGCTCAGAGCCAGGGCTTCTGGCCATTTCCATGCTGCCTTCCTTGGGTTCTCAAGTGGCTCATTGCCTCTGACTCATTGCCTCTCTCAACAACCACACAGTCCCCTGTTGGGGCCTTTGTTTCTCCTGGGTTTACCTACCGCTCTCCACTAGCTTTTCCCGAGCCTCTGCATTTAAAAGCATAATGCTCCAAAGGTTGTTTTTTGGGTCCCCCCCCTTTTTGTCCTCTTTATTTATCTTTAAATGCCTATGTGAGC
The DNA here is from genome assembly GCF_042477335.2 of Ovis canadensis. Taxonomy (NCBI): domain Eukaryota; kingdom Metazoa; phylum Chordata; class Mammalia; order Artiodactyla; family Bovidae; genus Ovis; species Ovis canadensis. Next base: position 23,864,771 of record NC_091246.1, read on the forward strand.
ATTATAGCTAATGTAGTCCTGGAACATTCCCTGTGACTTTTATTGAATGGAATTTACTCTACTCTTTATGAATCAAAGTCAGTTCCTTCCAGTGTAAAGGAATCTGTTTTCAGATGATTGTTGAGGATTTTCAATTACTTGGAGGCTTCAGGCAGCAGGTCAGCCTTACAGGCAGGATTTATTTCTGGTTTATGATTTGTTTCTGCTTTTATCTAACTTTGCAAGATCCTACAGCCCACAGAATTATGAGTCTGAGGTCCTTTGGTTAACTTTGCTAGTTAAGAGATTGCAGCCCTGAAGCAAGGGACTTCATAGATTTCTGCACTGAGGGACTAGAGAGATTACTTTATTTCTTCCCTGTTGTTTGGAATACAGAAGGGAGCAAGAGAGTCATTGAAGGAGGACAGGGTGTGTTTGTACGCTTGGTTTATAGAAGTCTGAGAGCACTTATAGAGAACACCTCTGTGTTTCTTAGCATTATTCTTTTAGCATGCACTGTATAAAATTACCATATCAGTGGTTACAAGTGGTCAAGTGTGGTAATTTCACGTGGTTCATTCTAAAACATTTCTTTAGTAGTCAGCCTCCTCCTTCTACCAAATATACAGCGATGTCTTTTCTCTCTTTCTTTATCTGGTCATGCTTTCCCAGTAAACCTCTGCTTATCCCAAATGCTCCCATCTTAACTAACTGCAAGATTGTCCCATTCCCCAGGGACAGCAATGTTTAATGAGGTTCATAAACAGAGGCATTAAAGACAAAGTAGAAATAGCCACAAAGAAAACTGAAGGAGGATTACTCTCCAGGTCTGACCCTTTTAAACTGTCCATTTGTATGACAGTAGCGGGGAGAAGGGTAAAGATAATCACAGATGAATTTCCTGTAGAGCCATCATCCAGAAACTTTCCTTCTCAGGCATCATGAGATCTGCTTTCTCTTTCTAGCTTAGGTTTCTTATATTCAGGCTGCATGTTTTTCTCTTTCTTAGTTTACTCTCATTTTGCTGAAACTCATCCTCCAGTAACTTCCTAAGAAAGGGACATAGAAGGAGAATTGTTTCAATCCTTGCTTTGTCTGAAAATATCTTTATAATACCTTCAGACTTGGCTGATAATTTGGCTGAGTGCAGGATTCCAGGCTCCACTGCCTGTCAAAGCTACTGTTGAGAAATCTGGTCCTTGTTATGATGACCATTTTCTGGCATGTGGCCTGGTTTATCTTCCCTTTCTCTGGAAGTTTTTAGGAATTGTGTTAAACCTTATGTCAGTTTTGGAGAATTGACCCCTTTAAGTTCCCCAGTTTATGAACATAGTATATTTCCCCATTTATTTCTGCCTTTGACTTCTCTCTCCAGCACTCTGTAGCTGTTAGCATACCTGTGCAGATTTTGTTAGATTTACACCTCAGAATTTCTTCTTGCTTTAGTGATTGTAAGTCATATTATATTTTAAATTTCAGTTTTCATATATTTATCACCAGTATGTAGAAATACAATTAATGTTTGCACATTGATCTTATAGCCTGAAAACGCGTTTCTTAGTTCCAGGTGTTTCTATGCTTGTTTTTTGCTTGTTTGTCTTCTGTAGATTCCTTAGGGTTTTTATGAAGACCCTCGTGCCATCTGCAAATGGGGGCAGTTTTATCTCTTTCTTTCTGACCTGTATACCTTTTATTCCTTTTGTTTTTCTATTTTGCTGTCCAGGACTTACAGTATCATGCTGAAGAGAAGTGGTCTCAGTGTCCTTGTCCTGTGCCTGATCTCAGGGGAAAACATTCAATCTTCCACCATCACATATAATGTTGGCGGTAGGGATTTTGCAAATGTTCTTTACTAAGCTGAGGAAGGCTCACTCTATTCCTAGTTATCTGACAGTTTTATCATAAATAATGTTGAATTTTGTCAAATGATTTTTCTGCATCAACTGATAGGATCAAATGATTTTTCTTCTTTAGCCCGAAAGTATTATGGATTATATTGCTAGATTTGTGAATATTAAACCAGCCTTTCATCCTTAGAATAAACCCAGCTTGCTCATGTTAATTACTTTATATATTACTGAATTCTATTTGTTAACATTTTCTTAAGAATCTATGTGGCTACATTGATGAATATTGGCCTGCAGTCTTTTTCTGTACTTTTTTGGTTTGCTTTTGCTTTCAGGATAATACTTGCTTTACAAAATGAGTTGATGTTCTCACTTTTATTTTCTGAAAGAATTGTGCAAAATTGGCATTTGTTAATTCTTCTTTTCATACTTTGGTAGAATTTTCAGCAAAACCGTCTAGCCTGAAGATGTATTTTTTGAAAATTTAAAAATTATGAATTCCTTTTTTTTGATAGCTATAGGGCAATCCAAATTTGAAATGTTTTATTTCATATTGGGAGAATTGTGGTAGATTGTGCTTTTCAAAGAATTGGTTCTTTCCATCTAAGTTGTCAAATGTATGTGTGTAGAATTGTTTCTGGTTTTCCTTTTTTCTGTTTCTGATGTCTGCAGGGAGTGTAGTCATTACCTGTTTCATTCCTAATACTGCTAATGTCTGTCTTGCCATATTTTTTGTCAACCCTGTTAGAGGTTTGTCTGTTTACTGACCTTCAAAACAACCACCATTTATTTCATTGATTATTTTTCTGTTTTCATTTAATTAATTTCTGCTCTTATCTTTCTTGCTTCCTTCTTTCTGCTTGCTTTAGATTTGTTTTGCCTTCTTTTTTCTATTTCCCGAGGTGAGAGCTTAGACTATTGATTTGAGTCTATTTTATTTTCTAATCTAAGCTTTAAAAAACATGTTTTGGAAGTCTGAGGTCTTCTGCCAGTGTTCAGCAGGTGTTTTGTAGGAGTTGTGATGGGGGAGGGAGGCTCACGAGGAAGGGGATATATACATATATAGTTATGACTGATTCACTTTGTTGTATGGCAGAAACAGACACAACATTGTAAAGCAATTATCCTCCAATTGAAAAAAAAATTAAAAAATTAAATGAATTAAAATCAATATATCACCCAAAAAGGTTACTACTGATTTTGATGGAAAAGATGGTTGGAAAAAACAAGGACTGTGCGCGAAAAAAAAAAAAAAAGTTTTAATCCAGAAGAAGAGCTTGTGCATGGTTCCAATTCAATGAATATAGAAGGAAAAGCTTTTTCTTTTTATGAAAAGTTGTAGAAATTCTATGATCCATTTAAATGCCCAGATACTTAGCATTGTACCCATTAAATGGGGTACAATGTGCCATTTTCTAGATGCGGACCCTGACACTCAGATGTTTGACAGTTTCTTTATTAATTAACAATGATGGTAGAAGCAACACTCCCCACCCTTCTCCCCACTACAGCATTTCAGCCTGTGCTAGCCATTCTCACCAGTTGGCGCAGAGGCTGTCCATAAGGGATCTAGGCAGGTTCTACCCCCAAACCAGCCATGCACAGTCTACAACCCAGAGTAGATGTGGGGACTGGCAAGAGTGAGGTCAGTGGATGGCATCTAACCTTCCTTTTCTTGTCTTCAGGCTCCAGTCAAGTCAGGTCAAAGGAGTCAGGCCCTGGGCCTCTGCAGGCACCTGGATAGTGGACATCCATGCATAAAGGCCAACCTAGGTCTTTCAGGAGGGTTGCAACTTCCAAAGTGCTAAAGTAAATCAACAAACTTCAGATAGGCAGGGCAAGCCAACTCCACTACTTAACAACTGTGTGACTTTGGGTAAATGTATGATCAATTCAGCATTTCACTTTCCTCTTCTGAGAGATGGAATGATATTGGTGTCCATCTCCTACGGTTGCTCTGAGGGTTAAGGAGTTACTTTGTGTGAAGTTCTTTGAACAAGGTCTGGCAGGAGTAGGTACCAAATCAGTACTGATATTTGCTCTGACTTCCCCATCCAAACTCCTTCAGCCCTTTCCACTTAAGAGTCAATCTCTGATGGTACAGGAGTGAGGAAATTGGCAGTTACTTTTGCCCTCATCTCGTCACCCTCTCTCTCCACCTTCATCTCCAAACAACCCTTCCACGGCTGAGGAAAAGCCAAGTCATTCAATAATATTGCAGACACTTGTTCAAAAAGCCAGGGGCAGGGGAGGAATACATGGAACCAGTCTGAGCAGACTGCAGACAGGTTTGTGCAAAACCACCCCATTCACTGAGGGCTATGTGAATGATAGGATAAACACAACCCAGGCATTTTTGCTGAATTACAACCCAGACTATATATATCAACAGTCCTCCATAAATGGAAAGCTCTTCTCCAGCAAGTCAGCCCCCACCACAATTTCCCAGAAGCAATATCCAGCAAGAAAAGCACTTTTAGGGACAAACTTGACTCAAAGTTTCAGGCTGCCGAAGACTGAGCTACCCGGTTTGTGGGGTTCATCACCGCAAGCCTCAGACAGGTCTCCTCAACAAAACAATGGAAAGACTCAGGAGTGCCTCCACCCTTCGCCCGGCATGACTTCCAGCCCACCCTGTCTCCTCCTGCTTTCAGAGAACACAGGCTTCTAACTGAAAACACACCACAGGGGCAAATACACTAACATATTAGACCTTCACCACCAGCCCAGGCTGAGCTTACATTTCTCTGTCTATCTGCTCCCACTGAAACTTCTGCACAGCGGACTACAAATTTACTTATGTTACAGATTTATTATAAGTGATACAGCTCAGGAACAGCCAAATGGAAGAGATGCACAGAGCAAGGTATGGGGAAAGACCTTGGAAAGTCCATGCCCTCTCTGGGTCTATCATGTGCCCAGCATATAGATATGTTCACCAACCCAGAAGCTCAGTTGTGTGGGGGCTTCCATGGAGGTTTCACTGCGTAGGCTTCACTGATTAAATCACTGGCCTTTGGTGATTATCTCCAGCCACCCACCTCCCCAGAATGGGGCTGAAAGTTCCCACTCTGTAATCACATGGCTGGTTCCTCTCAATCAGCCCCCATCCTGAAGCTTTCCAAGGCCCCAACCACCAGCCATCTCATTAGCAGGCAAAAAACAATAGATTTGAGGATTTTAGGAGTTCTGTCAGTGCCATCCAACTCTTTGCAACTCCCTGGGCTGTAGCCTGCCAGGCTCCTCTGTCCATGGGATTTCCCAGGCCAGAGTACTGGAGTGGGTTGCATTTCCTCCTCTGGGGCTCTTCCTCACCCAGAGACTGAACCTGCACCTCTTGCATCTCTTCCATCTCCTGCATTGGCAGGCAGATTCTTTACTGTCTGGGCCACCAGGGAAGCCCGAAGAATCAGGAGCGAAGACCAAATATTTATTCTGTACTATACTACAGGGTCCATGGGCTTATCTTCCAGGGAGGATGAGCACACTTATTCACGCAGGCTCATGCATACATGTATGCAAATACATACACACATACACTCATACACCCACACACAATGCACACACATATAGACAGGTACACACTTACATGAACACACATGCACTAATTAGGTGTCTGGATATTAGAAACAGCCCCACCAAATATGAAATGTGAAAAGAACAATTCCTGGAATCTGTTGGTTCTCCACTGAGCAAGAGTGGAGAAAGGGGATGGATGAGACATAAAGATGGGGACAGGTGATGTAATAACTATGAAAGTCACAAAGTCGTGAAGGCCAGCTTTGGCTGGAAGCTCTGTCAAAGAAAGAAAGCTCACTGGGAAAGAGTTCTGACAGTGAGGCAGCCTGGCTTCACTTGGCCCCAGCCAGGGTTATTAGGTACAAAAGGCCAATTTCCATGTTGCAGATCCAATTCAGATCAATGTTTTAGAGCTATTTCTCTCCCTGATAGCTCAGTTGGTAAAGAATCCACCTGCAATGTAGGAGATCCCAGTTCAACCCCTGGGTTGGGAAGATCCCCTGGAGAAGGGAAAGGCTACCCACTCCAGTATTCTGGCCTGGAAAATTCCATGGACTGTATAGTCCATGGAGTGGCAAAGAGTCAGACATGACTGAGTCATTTTCACTTAATTTCTCTCCAGCACTATGTAAATAACTTCCACTGTGGTGATCTTCTGGAAACCACAAGACCGGGGACCCCCAGGTACCCTTCCCTGTGGCCAACCTACCCTACCCCACTCCCTGCCCAGAGCTCCCACCACTTGTCCACACGTGTGAACTCACACCACATTGCATCCTTAAAAATCGACCTCTGAAACCCCCCAAAAAGTAGCATGTACACTCACTGACGATAAGAGCAAGACAGAGATCCAAGAGGCAGAGGCAAGTAGGGAGGAAAGAAGGTGCATTTATAGGCACAAGTGTCTGGCTTTCCCAGCTTCTCTGTTCCTACAACTACTTCTGCAGCATCTCAGCTCTGCTGGGGAAGCCTTCCCTGTGGGTTAGAGTCTGAAAGCTGGATGTCTTTTCACCATGTGGCACCTGAAGGCCTTGTTTCAGGCACTAATGTACTGTAAAAATAAAGTGTATTGCTTTTCAAAAAACTACACATAAGAACATAATGTGTGTGTGTGTGTGTGTGTCTGTGTGTTCAGTTGAGTCCTACTTTTTGCCACCCAGTGGACTGTAGCCCACCAGGCTGCTCTGTCCATGGGATTTTCCAGGCAAGAATACTGGAGTGGGTTCTCATGCCCTCCTCCAGGGGATCTTCCCGACCCAGGGATCAAACCCAAGTCTCTTCAGTTTACCTGCACTGGCAGGAGGGTTCTTTACCACTAGCGCCACCTGGGAAGTCTGCGTGATAATACGTATTTGCTCAAATTATATTCAAGTCTCTAGAGAAGGAAATGGCAACCCACTCCAATATTCTTGCCTGGAGAATCTCATGGACGGAGGAGCCTGGTAGGCTACAGTCCACAGGGTCGCAAAGAGTCAGACACGACTGAGCGACTTCACTTTCACTTTCTTTCATATTCAAGTCTGGGATCATGTGGTTTTCAAAAGTATACAGACATAAATGATCATATCTTTTAATTTTATCCCCATAAGCCTAGATTTGATTTGATAGTTTGAGCACAGAGATGGAGAATTTTTTAAATTACTTAGTCAAGGCTATGGTTTTTCCAGTGGTCATGTATGGATGTGAGAGTTGGACTGTGAAGAAAGCTGAGTGCCGAAGAATTGATGCTTTTGAACTGTGGTGTTGGAGATGACTCTTGAGAGTCCCTTGGACTGCAAGGAGATCCAACCAGTCCATTCTGAAGGAGATCAGTCCTGCGTATTCATTGGAAGGACTGATGCTGAGGCTGAAACTCCAATACTTTGGCCACCTCATGCGAACAGTTGACTCACTGGAAAAGACTCTGATGCTGGGAGGGATTGGGGGCAGGAGGAGAGGGGGACAACAGAGGATGAGATGGCTGGATGGCATCACCGACTTAATGGACATGATTTGAGTGAACTCTAGGAGTTGGTGATGGACAGGGAGGCCTGGCGTGCTGCAATTCATGGGGTCGCAAAGAGTTGGACATGACTGAGCGACTGAATTGACTGAACTGAACTGAACCTCACATTTTATTTTTCTCTAAATTTTTATCATGGAAAAATTTCAAGCTCTTAGAGAAGGGGAACACATAACACAAGTCTCCCCATCCACCTTGGAGATCCAATTACGGCTAACATGTTTTTATATCAGGTTTACCTGTACACACTGTGGTGGCTCAGATGGTAAAGCGTCTGCCTGCAATGCAGGAGACCTAGGTTCGATCCCTGGGTTGGGAAGATCCCCTGGAGAAGGAAATGGCAACCCACTCCTGTATTCTTGCCTGGAAAATTTCAAGGAAGGAGGAGCCTGTTAGGCTACAGTCCATGGGGTTTCAAAGAGTTGGACACAACTGAGAGACTTCACTTCTTCACTTCACTGTTTCTGCTGAATCATTTAAAATCAAGTTTCAGGTATCAAGACCCTTTAGTAGTTAAGCAGGCATCTTCTAAAAATACACTCATTCTAGCAAGCAGTGTGCTATTATTACACCTAACAATGTGAACAATAATTCTACAATATCATTTAATACATCATCATGTTGAAACTTCCTCCAAACTGTTTCACATTGGGTAGTTGACTTAGGAATTGATCAGCATCCATGTTTGCTATGAATATTGCTCCTTTTTAGTTGATTTTGTACTAGAACATTCCCACTCCTTCTCTGACACTGACATTTTTGAAGAGACCAGAAAAATTGATACAGAATGCTCTGCTCTCTGCACCTATCTGATCTTTTCCCCGTGGAGTCATTTACTTTGCTGTTCAAACCCTTCTTTCTCGTAAACCAGAAAGGCTGCAGGCTTGAACTTTGATTCAAGTTACATATTTTTAGCAAGAACACAGCACTGGTGATGGTGTGTGCTGGAGTCTGCATCCTATAATATCGGGTTGATTTGGTTTGAGAGATGCTAAGTTTGATCCCTCCTGAAGGCCCTAACAGCCAGATGTGTCCACTGAAAATGGAGAATGTTCTTCCTTTTCCAGTTAGCTCTGCACTTCACCAACTCTCCACACCTTCACAGGGCCCCTGCATAAAATTGCCTTCTCTAACTCAATCATTTCACTGACCGCTGCACACTGGGATCTTCCTAATCATCCCACTGTTGTTGTTTAGTCGTTAAGTCGTGTCCAACTCCTTTGCCACCGCATGGACCACAGCCTGCCAGCCTCCTCTATCCATGGGATTTTCCAGGCAAGGATACCGAAGTGGGTTGCCATTTCCTTCTCCAGGGGATCTTCCCGACCCTGTGACAAAACCCACATCTCCTGCGCTGCAGGTAGGTTCTTTACCACTGAGCCACCAGGGAAGCCCAGTTCTTTCATTACTTCTGCATTTACGAAACATCATTCCTCTGGAAAGAGCTGTCCCTGCAAAGGGGAAGAGTTTTATCCCACAGACTCTTAGGGAGAACTGGTTCTCTCCAGAAAAGTCATGAGAGAATGTGGTCTCTAAGAGTTGTGTGGGGGCACAGAGGGTGCCCCCAGTCAGGGTCCATTGTCCGAGCTTTAAGGGAAGGAGGAGCAAGCAGGGTTGGGCACTGGGCCAGTAAGAGGACCATGTATGGCTAGAGCTGCTCAGGATGGGAAATCTTTGCGGAAAAGGAGTTTCAGATATTCCTATATATCAAATCCTCTCATCCCCCTTGGACACCTGCAGTAGAGTCCCACAAGTTTTCCGGCTTCTGGAGTCCAGGTCCTGATGCTGGTTTTGGAGGCATCACTAAGCCTCAAGGTTGCCCTGGTGATGTCAAGATTTCAGACACCATCCAGTGAATGAAGACATGGGCACCAATCAAAACAAACCTAGTAGTGCATCTTTCACAACTCGAAGCAACTAATTGAACAGACTTGTCAATGAACCAACTGATTGTTTTGGTCAGTTGTAAGCACCATGGCCTGGAGAAGGCAATGGCACCCCACTCCAGTACTCTTGCCTGGAAAATCCCATGGGCGGAGGAGCCTGCCTGGTGGGCTGCCGTCTATGGGGTCGCACAGAGTCGGACACGACTGAAGTGACTTAGCAGCAGCAGCAGCAGGCACCATGGCCAGTACTCTGTGTTTTTGCCCTGGTCATTGGCTGAAAATGTGTGATCTCTCCTCTCCTTTTCCTGACTTGCTGGTGTAGAAGTGGAAAGATGAAAGCACACTTGGTTCCCCTTGTAATCTGGAGCAGAAATGGCTTCTCAGAGCTGGCACAGGACACTCTGAGCCAGCTTGGAAGGAGACCAGAGGGAACTCAGAGTAGATTAAGTGGAAGCAAGGCGAGGGCAGCACCAGCCCTCCACTGAGTGACAAAGGTCAACAGATCTGCAAACCCACACCAATACCCCTTTTTCTTCAGGGCTAGGGTCTCTCAACAGTTCAGTTCAGTTCAGTCGCTCAGTCATGTCCAACTCTTTGTGACCCCATGAATTGCAGCACGCCAGGCCTCCCTGTCCATCACCAACTCCCGGAGTTCACTCAGACTCACTTCCATCAAGTCGGTGATGCCATCCAGCCATCTCATCCTCTGTTGTCCCCTTCTCCTCCTGCCCCCAATTCCTCCCAGCATCAGAGTCTTTTCCAATGAGTCAACTCTTCGCATAAGGTGGCTAAACTACTGGAGTTTCAGCTTTAGCATCACTCCTTCCAAAGAAATCCCAGGACTGATCTCCTTCAGAATGGATTGCTTGGATCTCCTTGCAGTCCAAGGGACTCTCAAGAGTCTTCTCCAACACCACAGTTCAAAAGCATCAGTTCTTCTGCACTCGGCCTTCTTCACAGTCCAACTCTCACATCCACACATGACCACTGGAAAAACCATAGCCTCGACTAGACGGACCTTTGTTGGCAAAGTAATGTCTCTGCTTTTGAATATGCTATCTAGGTTGGTCATAACTTTCCTTCCAAGGAGTAAGCGTCTTTTAATTTCATGGCTGGAGTCACCACCTGCAGTGATTTTGGAGCCCAGAAAAATAAAGTCTGACACAGGGACCAACTCAAAAGGCAGGCAGAAGTGCTGGCAACTTGCCTTCCCTCGCCTACCCCATCAGGGCTCAGTCCCACCCCTAATGGGCATTTGCTCCCAGATCAAGGGGAAGGATGCTTGGGGGTCCTCCTCTAGAAGCAAGAGAGCAAATCACAGACTGGTAACTGAGCAACTCCCCAACTTGCTCCAGGGACCCCTGTGGTCCCAGTCCCCTCCTCCCAGGAATGCACAGCCTTGGTATGATATCAGGCCTTCTGGTTCCTTCTTCCTGCCTTTCTCCTTTTCCTCCTAACCCTTCCTCCGCCGCCCCCACCCCTCGCCCCCGCCCAACCGCCCATCTCTTTCTCCCTCCGGCTAGAGGCTTGGAGGGTTGATCTGTGTTCACTTACTCAGGACCTTCACTTTCCCTGTCCAATAGAGTTGGTCGTCCTCTCCCGGGGGATTCTTCTTTAGGAAGCTAAAGAAGACTATCTCATTCATACACACAAGAGAGGCGAATCGCTGAGACCTGCCCCCGCAGGCCTACGAGCTCTTGTGCCCGGGGTAGATCTGGGGATTCAGAGAGTGTGTGCCCTCCGGGGAACAGCCTCTGCGCTGGAGGCTCAGAGCAGAGGGAGGTGGTAGGCGCAGGGTTCAAATCAAAATGTGGCCAAATGTCTCCCCTCAAGTCAGTCAATTCCAACCAAAAATGATCGTGATCGCGACAAAGATGATGATGATGAAACTAACAGCAATAATCTGCCAGATCCTCGCCCTCAATGCACCCGGTCCAAGCCTAGTCCCCGATCCGGTTTGGACCTTCCCGGCTGGGTGCTGGGCAGGGGTCGGCAGCCTTGAACTCCTCGGAGGGGCGGAGGATCTGAAGGGCAGTTCTGGGACAAAGGCGGAGGGGCGAGCCAAGCTCTGGGGGGACTGCCGAGAGAGGCGGGGGCGACAGGAGAATGTCCGGGGCCCGCCAGAGGCTTGACTGCGGGGGCGGACGGGGGTGGCAGTCGGGCAGAAGGATGAAGGCGTTGGGGGGCGAGGGCAGGAGCCGAGAGCGAGAAAGTGGGATGCAGGGGCTGCGGGGAGGGGAGGAGGGATGGGGATATAGGGGCTCAACGCTGAGGGAAGAAGTACAAAGGTGGTGGGGGCCGAGAAGAGAGGAGGTGAGGGCGGAGGGCGGGGAGACGGGGGAGGGGCCCAGGACGGTGGGGGCGTGGGAAGCGGGAAGGTGGGGATTAAGGGGCAGAGGGGGAAAGATGCGGGTGGGGGAGCCGCAGGGAGCGGGGGCGATGCGGCGGGGCCGGGAGCTGGGGCGGGGCGCCGGGAGGTGGGGAAGGAGGTCCAGGTAGGAGGGTCTTGCGGGGGCGGGAGTAAGGGGCTGGGACGCGGGGAGGTGAGGGCTGGACGGCCGGGCGGGGAGGCGGGGCGCGGGCCCAGCCCCCGGGGTTAGCTGGAAAAGTTTGCGCCAGGGCCGGCGGGGGCAGAGGCTGAGGAGGCAGGTCTAGGAGACACGCGACAGGAACCCTGCGCCCAGCGCGGTGGCCGCAGTAACCCGAGCGAGACTCTCGGCCCGGGCAGGGTCCCCAGCCCCGAGCGCCGAGTCTATCCCGGAGCCCCGGCACCGGGAGGGCAGGAAGGGGTGCCAAGATGCCGAGGGTCCGAGCGCCCTTCTCGGATAGAGGTGAGCCGGCGGAACAGAAGGCCCGGGGCCCCCGGGCTGGGTGGGGGCAGCTGGGTCCGCTTTTCTCACGGATTTCCAGCCCGTCTTCCAGGCCATCCAGCCCATCGCGACGTGGACCTGGGCGGGCGAGCACACCGCATCAGCATCGCCCACTCCCACCAGGTCGTCCATTCTGGGGACTGAACCCGGGCGGGGGAAGTGGGGATGGCTCCTTTTTTAACTACAGTTAGAGCATTTAAACGCCGAATGAAAGAGAAGTGACTCTTCACAGAGACGCGCCATGGGTCCTTTTCCTGGGATAATTAAGTTTATACCGCCTGGAATGCGGACCTGGGGGCTCTGGAAGTATGTGTTCTTGTTCTTTTGGGGAAGTCGTTCTGTTTTATTTTCTTCGCCGCAAAGTTCCAGTTTTCCTTCCATTTCTCAAACAAGGCAATCGGGGCTGTCGGAACCGGGCGGGGGGTGGAGGGGGGGGGGGGACGGGAAAAGGAGTCTGGAAGACAAAAGTTCTACAGTGCGGTAATGAGGTTCCCAGGGAAGATCAGTAAGTTACAGTCATATCTGAGATAAATCCGGGGAAGCGACAGTAGTGGTCCTTCTTCGACGACTGCAGGAAAGTGCTAACTTTGCCACTTAACCCCGTGCCCCCACCATAGTCTCCAAATTGTTCTCTCTCCTCTTTCTCCTTACTTTCTCTCTTCCTGACGTTGGACATTGCCAAGGACATATTTCTTTGTGGTGTATTTATATTTAGATGTAAGAGAGGGACTTCTTGTTGGATTTTTAAAGGGAACATGCTTTACTTTGAAGATGAACAGCATGAATGAGTCTGCCTCTGGAGCTCTGGGTACTTAGAGAATTAGGCATCTTTTAAAGTCTGGAGTTAGAAGTTGCAGACATTGTGCAGAATCCTGGAAGTAAAGTGTTAGTCGCTCAGTCCTGTCTGATTCTTCACAACCCCGTTGGCTGTAGCCCACCAGGCTCCTCTATCCATAGACTCCTCCAGGCAAAAATACTGGAGTGGGTAGCCATCCCCTTCTCCAGGATCCAAACCCCCATTGCATGCAGATTCTTTTCCATCTGAGCCATCAGGGAAGCCCCAAAGAATTATGTCTTCATGATTTATTTTTACAACATTCCTTTCTTCATTGATGAAAATCTTACATGTAAGAAAAATTTAATTCCTAGAAAGTACAAGGGCAGGACTATGATCTGTGGGTATATGACTAATGAGGATGGGGGTGGTTCTGGGGTGTGTGTGTGTGTGTGATGTGGTGTGTGTGTGTGTGTGTATGTGGTACTCAAAGAGTTGTGGACTCACTGATGCAGAGCTCAGTGCCAGTTTGAATACTTTTGTTACCATAGGTGAACCACACATCTAGTTTTCTCAGGCAGAAAACTTGCACTTTGGGCCTGCTAGTCCAGGCGCTCTAGTCTCCTGACACCAGGGATCTGAAACGCAAAATCAGCCATTAAGATGCAGATGCAATGATTCCTCGCCCAGTATTCATCTCTGAAAATACTGCTTTCCTCTTTATATTTGTGAATTCCATTAAATGCATGACGCTCCTAGTTTTCTACCATACGTGGACAGTGAAGCTACCATTTCTTGTACAAGGCCTACCTTACGAATGGGCCTAATGACTTTATGTCTCAAAATTAAGGGACTGGTTTTCCTTTACCTGGAAATTATGACACTAATTTAATTCCACGGTATCTCTTCGACCCCCTAAAATTTTTTCAAATCCTACTGTGTAAGCATATATTTTTGTTACAAAGACATGGGAATTTGAGTATAAAATAATCTTGAAACATTTGTTGTTGCCCAACTGGTGAAAACCTTTTTCTCTGCCAGGACTTGGGATTATACAGCTGGCATGGCAGCCTAGGGCAATCTACTGTGTTGGCCAGTTAGCTGAGACTGAGCTGCCCCTGGGCTATACAGGCTTTCTGTTTCCTCACATTTGATTTCGTGATTCCTTTCTTATCAGTTTTGGAGCCACTTTGTATTATTCCCTTGCCATATGTTTTCTGTAAAATTGGTTAATTACCTAAAGAACATTGAAATATATATATTACCATATGTAAAATTAAATAACCAGTGAAGATTTGCTGTTTGAAGCAGGGAACTCAAATCAGGTGTTCTGTGACAACCTAGAGGGGTGACATGGGGTGGGAGGTGGGAGGGAGCTTCAAGAGGGAGGGCATATATGTACACCTATGGCTGATACCATGTTGATGTATGGCAGAAACCAGCACAATATTGTAAAGCAATTATCCTCCAATTAAAATAAATGAAAAAGATATTCCATGAGCTTTTGGAGATGATATGCTAGACTTTTCCTGTCTAGCTTTAGTTAATAATACTTTTTAACTTGTTGTTATAGTTACTAGGCATAAAGTTTCTTTTGTTTCATTTTTATTCTGTTTTTAAGGAATCACAGTGGCATCTGGAAAGGCCAGGGCATAGCCAGTCAGGTAAATCAGTGACAAGGTTGTTCAGAGGAGGGTGTGGAACCCATCGGGTGGTTCTAACGTCTGGTTGGAACCGTGAGCTGGAGTGGGAATCCTGAGTCATTTGTAGGCTCTTTGCCTTGAAGATGCTGCTCCATTTCCTTGGGGTCAGAGTTTTCCGTATATTTCAGTCAAGCCCCCAGATTCAGCATTCCAGCATTTTGCTAGCATAGTAGCTAGAAATAGTTCTGTTCTAAATATGCTGGTGGCACCCGTGTCGCTAGATAGGTGAGGAACGCATGGAAAGGCGACAGCTTCTGGAAGAGCTTATCCCTAATGTGGTGCACTGGAGTCCGATGACATGGGCATCCAGCCCAGCACAGCCTCTTCCAAGCTGCGCCACAGGCTCAGTTTTCTCCTGGGTCCATTTGGAAGCAGATGCTGCGGCAGTCTCAGCCGTGGCGCCTGCAAGGCGTAGCGCGCAGAGGGCATGCCATGCCACAAAGCAAGGGTGCTGCTGTGGGAACGGATGAAAGGAGCCCCGCGGTTACCACTTCCTGCCCAGAACACCTCTCATTTTCGTGTGCCTAGAGGAACTCATTTCCACACACTTTGATTCGTGCTGTGACAGCCTTGGTAGGAATTCAGTCCTGTACCCTTCCTTAGAACAAGCAGAGAAGAGATAGTTTGAGAAACCTGGCGGAAAAGCAATGAAGATAAAGACCTCTTGCATCAAAAGCATTTGCCCTCAGACCGATGAGCCTGGATGCCCAGGAGAACATGCAGAGAGGCAGATGTCCAAGCTGGACTTGGTTGTGGGCACAACCTGCATTCATGGGATTCCTTGGACTGCTGTCAGATCTCTGTTGGCATCTGAGCCTTGTTTGCTGAGAGAATAACCTTTGGAGAAGCTGCATAAAAGTAGGAAATCTGACCGGGGACAAACTCACTTCTGCAATCTGGAGAAGAAAGGGGAAGATGTAGAATCCTGATGTGGTTCGTCTGTAACAGCCTTTCTCACCAGGCGCTCCACTGATGGGTCCAGAGCAACATGCAGGCATTCGAGGCTGAGTATGTAACACCTCTTGTCATGAACCATCTCTGAAAGCAGAGTGAGGTCACCTAAAAAACCCCTGAGTGAAGGGAAATACTCATTAGCAAAGGAATTTTGTTGGGGCCATGAAACAGCCAACTCATTATTTCCTTTCTAAATTCTAAGTGGGGGGAAAAAAACCAAACCTTGCTTTCCAAGAAATTTTACTTGTGGACAAATACTTCGTGTTTTAATTCAGTTTGTGGGATGAACTGGGAGAATATAGCATTTAAAAAATATAACGCCTTGCATCTTACCAGGAGAAATCAGTGTCTCACTATCTTATTGAGCTTTTTTTTTTTTTTTTTTTTCTTTTTGGCCATTACCAAGAAAAAGAGATGGACCCCAGACTGGTGAAATATTTTCCTTTGTTTTTTTCCCCTTTTCCTTCTTTTTATAGTTTGTTTATTTTTCAAAGTGACGTGAGTAGAGAAAGTGACTCTCCAGCGTGGAAAACACATCTGGAATCCATTGGGCTCTGCCTGGCCCCCTCCCCCTCCCCCCACAGATGCTCTTCCTTGGATTGGAGGGAGGAGGATGGGGTGACACCCCTATGAACCACCTTCTAGAAGGTGTCATATTCCTTCTCTGTAGAAAGAAAAGCCTTGGTGTTGGAATGCCTTGAGGTAGACTCAAAGACCCCACCTGAATGAGGGTGGAGTAAAAACTCTTAGGTAGCAGATCTCTGTTGAATAGATGGAAGACAAGCCCAGGAGTGGGCAGTATACTACCTTTACCTTCACAGTGAAATGCAGGCAGTCAAATCCTCACTCAGAGTGGGTGAGGGGAGAAGTCTGCGGGGGTCTGGATGACCTGAGCACAGTTTGGGAGGGAGAGCTCTGCTTACGGATATAAGTAAAGCCTGCTCTCAGGCACAGCTCTGTCGGAATCTGGGTTTGTTGGAAGACCACTGCGTATGAGCAGGAGCACCACGTGTCTTCTATAACTGGCCAGGTTTTTTGAATATGTACATGACTAGCTGGCACCCAGCCACATTTTCAGCATCAGGCTGTATTTTTCAGTATGCAAGTGGAAATTAAGCAGTGATCCAATTTTTACAATGGAAAGGCAGATACTGGTCTGGTCACTACCAGCCCCAGACCTTATCTTTAAATGTGAGCATTTGTAATGTGTATCTCTCACCCTCGGTGGGGACTTCTCCAGCTACCCACAAAGACAGTTCTCAGGACCGCTGGCTGAGACCCGTAAGCCTCTGTGGGGACCCTCCATCAAAACCCAGCCTAGGCATCAGCAGTAGGAAGTCCATGGTACCCCTTGGCACACAGGCACATGCTCACCACAGGGGACATCCTTAGCTCGTCCTAACAGCACTGCCGAGGGCAATGGCACAGGGAAACCACTCCATGTCCACAGCCCAGAATGTATCCATCCACACAGCAGGAGCAATGGGAAGGAGTTACCCACATCTCTCTGCATGACTCACGTTGAGCAGGAAGCTCACAGGAGCATTACATTGAGAAGAAGATGCCAGGCACAGCTTCATGACTCCATTTATGTGAGGGTCAGACACAGGCTAAATTACTCTAAGGGATAAGAAGTCCAGAGAGTGGTGCCAATTCTAGTGGTTAGTGACTAGAAGAGGCCATGAGGGATAGGAAAGGTTGGGTATCCCAGGAACCCTGGTGCCCACAGTGCCCAGCACTCCTGCAGTGACTGGCAGCAGGAGGATGGGTGAGCCACAGAGGGCCGATGCCCACCTCTCCATGAGCAGAGCCAGCTGACTCTCAAAGATTCAGGGACCAGGGAGGGGGCAGAGCATTCTCCCCGCAGACTTGGAGTCTGTATTGCATCCTTTCGGATGGAAGCAGGAACTCACCCGTGAGACGGTTTTGACCATGCGTATTGGCATTCAGATCTATCCAAAATCAATCTAATCTTTGGCCCGGCACAAAACTCTCAGATGGGATCAGCTTTTTAATGTTAATAACCCAAAGAAAATAAGCTTTTTTGGTTCCAAAGAGAGATGGGTATCTTCCAGTTACGCACAGTATGGAGGTCGGTATTTTATAAAAGATGTTCTCAGAAAATATGCTCCTTGAGTGATACATATTTAATTAAGGGAAATTATAAATCGAGCATTAATGGGAAAATGTGTTCACCCTCAGGATTCATGGTTTTGATGGGTTTCTGGCACATCTTAAACTATTGTCATTTTGGTTATTTTCTTGCTGGGTATTCGTTTTTATTGTTTCCTTTCGTACCTTCTACTCAAGTTTATCAAAACTCTACATATTGAGGGGGAAAAAAATGAATGTGAGTCTGTGGAGCCTGTGGTGTACTTCCTCCGCCCTTTATTCCCAAGAGAAGTCCACATCCAGCAATTTTAAAGGGACTCGCAGCCCTGCTCTCTGTACTGTAGAGCACAGTCGGAGGGGCAGAGACTGTCTCGAGGGGGCCATGGAGTTATCGCAGGCAAACTAGGGCACAGGAGAGAAACTTCGGACATACCCTGTTTCCAAAAGGCTTTCAGATGCAGTTTCCTGGAGCTGTTTCGCCCCGGTGTGAGGGGAAATTACGATACAATTCACATTGCTCTCCTTTTCTGTAATGTTTGTATATTTTGATCATTCAGGCTGTTCTGCTGCTAGGTCACCATCATAACTCCTCATGTTATGCTCACCAGCATCAGGTCCTGGGATAGAGGGGCGGCCACCTGGACATGGCAGCTGGTGGCCTGGAGTGGCGGGGGCAAGGGCGGAGCTGGGGACAGGGAGTGTTGGAGGGCCCTCTGGCCAGCTATATGACCCCACTGCCCTCAGAGGAAAAACAGCCCCTCTCAGGATGCTGCCACTTTGTGACTCTCATTGGAGCAGCGCGTGTGTTCCTCTTCCCTGCCTTTGGGTCGTGCCTTTTCTGTGAACAAGGACACACGTGGTGCCGTGACAGGGTATCCATGCGGAAATGCCAAGCACTCTCTCAGGGTTGTGCTCTGGGGTGGGACGTGTTGGGAGGATAACCAGGCGGCTAGGCTCTCCTGTGCCGGGTGTCCTACGACAGCCAGGAAGAGTCAGCAAAGTGGGAGCTCAGAGACTCCATTCAGTGCCCACAGACGAGAGCAGTTAGATGAGCAGCAACGAGGGGCACACGCATTTACTGGGCACCGTGAATGTACGTGGTGCTGTGAGAGGAGAGATGGAGAGGATGAAATCAGGGGCTCCAGGAAAGTGCTCCGAGAGTGTCAGCTGCTGCTCCTATCTCTATCCTTAAAAAACAGTTTGCAGTTTTAAAAAGTGGCGTGCTGGGCCAGGATGATTCCAGAAAATGCTATAGAGCTGGTAGAAGTTGACCTGGAGCCTTAAGCATGGGCACGATTTAAATAAAAATGGAAAAGAGGTAAGCTGTTGCGGGGAGTGGCCCACAAGCTGACCCCCATCACCCCTGCTTCTGTCTCTGGGAGACCAGGCCCCTTATTACAGATGAAGCAGGGGGGACCGGGGCTGGATAGGGAGCCTGCCTCCTACATGAGGCCTCACAGTGCCCCTGGGTGAGGGGAGACAGCCCCAGGGTCAGGTGCTGCCTCCGAGGCTCATCAGCTATGTGGAGACCTTGGCAGGCCCCAATATTTGGTGGTAAAGTTGACTCCCAGCCCTCCGTGACCTCAAACTTCACTGAGACACCAGGGGCTCATGTGGTTTCCACAATAAGCCATACACAAACCTCCAGGACACTAGAAGAGATCTCTGCAAAGCAGTGGGGCCGTCTTTGCCCCATGTCAGAAAACCAGGCTCCTCCAAATTAAGGGAGTGGAGGCTTGACAACATCCTCAGGGCCCTGGAGCCAGCACCCGAGTGGCAGGAAGGCATCCATCTGGAGAGCCCTTGGTCAGGGAGCTCCGTCTAGAGCCTCCTCTGCTTCTCACTCACAGAGCAGCTATCCAGGCTGAGCCCCCGGGTCCCCCTGCCACTGAGGCCTTCTCTGGAATGAGCTCAGCAGTTGTACCAGGCCTTCAGATTCCACTGCACCCCAAAATGCAGAGCCCCACTTCTCTGGAGAGTGGTCCATGAGCCACCAAGACAAACTGAGGGCTGTGATTTAAACTTATAAAAGTTAAAAAACTTCAGAGTTTAGATAGAACTGTCTAGATAGAACCGGATCCACACAGGCTGATGTAAATTGACCTTGTTTGAGTTTCACTATATATTTAAATATTCAAATAGTTTTAATTTAGAATCAGTGCATTTAGCGAAAACCATTTCTACCTTGGTAGCTGGGTCTGCTCTGCCTTGGACATCACAAGAAGGCTTTGGACAAGGCCACGTGGGGACGGGGTTACGTAGAGGTTCAGCAGGGGAAGGGCCGTTGGAAGCCTGGCTCTTGGGCTCTCTGCCCCATTGTCACTAGCGCTCCCAGGTTGGTTGTTTCTTTCCATTCACACACACCAATTGAATCTTGGCAGTTTCGACAGTTCTATCTAAACTCCGAATTTTAAGCCAAACTCAAAACTCCACTTGCTTGTCCTTGTTCTTCTTCCTTTAGTCTCAGTAGCGGTTGATTCCACTTATACAGGTTTATATTCTTTCTTCCCCTGGCTCCACGATTAGCTGCTCGCTCAGGGAGTGGCCCTGTGGGCCATGTGTGGGCTGTGCTGTTCTTCCTTTGGTGACCAGACGGTTTGTCTCTGAGCTCTCTGTAGGGCAGACCTGGAGGCCATCTAGATTTGATTTCTGGTCTTGGCCTTCGTCCCAGGGATTCCAGGGAAGTGTGACTACTTCCTACTACATTGCTCCAAAACCCATCAAGGAGGTTTCAGAAATCAGCGGGCCTTATTCTGAATTCCATCCTATTTTTTGGACCTGACATAATCTCTGTTTCTCTCTCACTAACTGGGAATAAGGGTTTACCAGCTCCTGTGCAGGAAATGGGGCTCCCCAGGTGGTGCTAGTGGTGAAGAATTCACTTGCCCTTGCAGGAGACACAGAGATGCAGGTTCGATTCCTGGGTTGGGAAGATTCCCTGGAGGAAGGCATGGCAACCCACTCCAGTATTCTTGCCTGGAGAATCTCATGGACAGAGGGGCCTGGCAGGCTATAGTCCATAGGGTCACACAGAGCTGGACACGACTGAAGCGACTTAGCATGCATGCATGCACAGTAGATGAGTATGAACTGGTTAGCTTTCTTAAGTCCTTGAGATTTCCAGGTGGAAGTGTTCTTTGGATTTAAATCCGTGTGTTTGGATTACATGACTGAATGATGGCAGTGCTCGATCACAGAATTTCCCTCCTTGGCAACTGTAGACACAGAATTGCTTCTTCTGGTCTCCACAGTCACATAGGAAGTTGGCCTGGGTTAAAGGCCCTCTTTGGGCCCTATGGATCAGCCATCCAAATGCTTCAGCATTTTTAGTGACTTTCTCCAACTCTGTTGCCGCTGTTGTTCTTAGATGCTGTTACTTTATCACTGGGCTCTCTCTCCTTTTGTCTTTTCGTAGGAGCCTATTCTCAACACCCTAGCCGGTGTCTGGCCTGGATCCCTGTTGCAGCCTAAGCAGAAAGTATTGTTTTCCCTGGAAATGGACGTTCTCAGGGCGCCCTCTGGTGGATTCAGGAGCTAACTGATTGTGAGTTCCAAGTAATGGCGCTGATTCTCACGCCACGCCCCAGACCTTATACCTCCAACGAAACCCTGCACGAACATTACAGCTACGTCGGCAAGCTGGAGGGCAGGCTGAAGGACGCCCCCGACGGCAGCACACTCACCACCGTGCTCTTCTTGATCGTCTGCAGCTTCATTGTCTTGGAGAACCTGATGGTCTTGATTGCCATCTGGAAAAACAATAAATTCCACAACCGCATGTACTTTTTCATCGGTAATCTGGCCCTCTGCGACCTGCTGGCCGGCATAGCCTACAAGGTCAACATTCTGATGTCGGGCAAGAGGACGCTGAGCCTCTCCCTGACGGTCTGGTTCCTACGGGAAGGCAGCATGTTTGTGGCCCTTGGGGCGTCCACCTGTAGCCTGCTGGCCATTGCTATCGAGAGACATTTGACTATGATCAAAATGAGGCCGTACGATGCCAACAAGAAGCACCGCGTGTTTCTTCTGATCGGGATGTGCTGGCTCATCGCCTTCTCGCTGGGCGCCTTACCCATCCTGGGCTGGAACTGCCTGCACAACCTCCCCGACTGCTCCACCATCCTGCCCCTCTACTCCAAGAAGTACATCGCATTCTGCATCAGCATCTTCATGGCCATCCTGGTGACCATCGTGATCCTGTACGCACGCATCTACTTCCTGGTGAAGTCCAGCAGCCGCAGGGTGGCCAGCCCGCACAACTCAGAGCGGTCCATGGCCCTGCTGCGGACCGTGGTGATCGTGGTGAGCGTGTTCATCGCCTGCTGGTCCCCACTCTTCATCCTTTTCCTTGTGGATGTGGCCTGCAAGGTGAAGGAGTGCGCTATCCTGTTCAAGGCCCAGTGGTTCATCGTGCTGGCCGTGCTCAACTCTGCCATGAACCCCGTCATCTACACGCTGGCCAGCAAGGAGATGCGGCGGGCCTTCTTCCGACTTGTCTGCACCTGCCTGGTCAGGGGCCGGGGAGCCCACTCTTCACCCATCCAGCCCGCTCTCGACCCAAGCAGAAGTAAATCCAGCGGCAGCAATAACAGCAGCCCCTCCCCCAAAAGCAAGGAAGATGTCCCCCAAACGGCTGCCTCACCCTGCATCACCGACAGAAACAAAACCCTGCAGAATGGAGTCATATACAAGTGAGGGTGTGGGCCTCAAGGAACCTGGGGTCCTTGCATCACCACAGGAAGAACAGCAACCAACCCTGCAGCCACGTTCTTCTGGATTGCATGCCTCACCCATGGGGGTATTTCCAGATCTGGGACTCGAGAAAGCTATTCTGCCAACAGCCTGGCCTGGTGTGGATGTCTCTTAAGGAGGGGACCCAAGGAATTGCTGATGCATTTCAGTGCAGACACCGTGCCTTGTCCATTTAGGCTCTAGGGTCTTCCAAATGTACCAAGCTGCTGATGTCAACAGCCACCTTCTCCTGAATCCTCCCTCCCCTCTGGCCTCTGTCTGGAGAGGGAAGGTGTTGGACCACACACACTGTGCAATGTGTTTCCCAGGAACATATTCATCCCAGGATGCTGTTCGGTGACTGTACACTACACTGACTGTGCACGGATGGATGCTGTATAGTCATCATTTCTGTGTTACAGAGCACTTGCGTTTCAAATGTCTGCCATTGGTACTTATGTGAGCTGCAGTACATGGTGTCATTATGTAACAGGGAGGACAAGTAAGTTCTGGCTGAACCACCAAGTATGAGGACGTGACTGGGAACTAGGTGGACAGGCCAGTCGCAGGCTCTTCAGACTGACACAAAGTGTCACGTTAAGCAGATTTGTAAAGCGCAACCCCTCTAAAAGGGCTTGTCTGAGGCTGGTCTCAGATGTATGCATCTGACCCCCAACTGTCCTGAGATGCCCTTGACTGTGTCTGGAGGATCCAGGAGAGAACGAGTGAGTTCTGTGGATGTACGTCCCCCAAGGGGACTCCTGCTTGTCTTCCGTCATTTCTCCCTGAGGAGTCTTAAGCTCATCCAAAAGTCAAATTAGCCAAATTACCCGGTTGTTTGGGGTTTCTCCAAATCCTAGAAAAGCCAGCCAAGTTATTCCAGGAGCCCGTGCCCCACATCAGTCAAGAATCCAAGAGGGAGAAGCAGAGGACGGACCCCTGGCCCATTTCACCTTTCCGACATAATGGGGAGTTTCTGTTGAATTCGAAGATGCTTACAGGACAGTGCTGTGATCCTGTGTTGAGTTTGAATCTGTATCAGAAAAGCACCAAGTTAGCAACCCCCCTGTGCTGTTACAGCTGAGCAGCTGGGGCTGTCAACAGCCTCGTGGATTCCTGAAAGCTGACCCTTACCGCAACCGTTAGAGCAGTTTAATTGTGATCTGGCACTTTGTGCTTTCGTCAGAGAGATGTAGCAATACTGTAATCTTTCATTTTAACACAGGTTGACCCTGTATCACTGTTTACCTTTAGAAGGAATTACTTAGAAGGCATTTTTGTACACAGTCATCCCCAAGGATTCTTCATCAAGTACAAATGGATGAAAATATACAAATTTCAGAGTTGTCATAAGTATGTAGTTGGTGTACTGAGTCCTTTGTTTTTTAAAAAGATAAAAAGGAAACTTCAAAAGGATTCTTACCTGTGTAAGCCTCACTTCAGAACCCCTGAAGTTTTTAGGTTCAGTGGGAATTTTGCCTGAGTAAAGACTAAAAGAGTAGCCTTAACACGTGAGTAACTTTTCAGAGAAAACATGATTCCTCTTTGTTATCTCATGCCAGCTCCTCTTTATAAAGGAACGTTTTCATGGGTCCTGGGTGACCATGTACCACCCAACATCTTTCTTAATTTTTGTTGCTGATGGAGATAAATCCTATTTTCAAGGACATGCTCATCAGTGGCATTTTAGTTGTTTTCATCACATCACTGAAAAGGAGCTTATTCTCTTGTCAAACAGCCTGAGAAAACTGGGAGCATTTATAGAAAAGTTAAGCATTAAGATACTGGGTTAAGAAAATAACAACAAAATTGCCCCAGAGAGCCAAAATATTGAGTATTGCATTTTGTCTTCAGTGGTGAAATGACTTAAGAACTTTATATATTAGTTCTGAGTTGCTTGGGGGCTCCAGCTCTCTGGCGCTAATAGTAATATAACACTGCACCATAACCTCAAATATTTTTTGAGGTAGCACAACACTTTCAATCAATCTGCATGAAAAATACCCCAAAACAGTCATTGTGTCTATTTGATATATGCAAAAAATAATCATCCTCAAATTTAGTACCAAGTGTCGGAGAAGGAAATGGCAACCCACTCCCATAATCTTGCCTAGGAAATCCCATGGACAGAGGAGCCTTGTGGGCTACAGTCCATGAGGTGGCAAAGAGCTGGACATGATTGAATGACTGAACAACCGCAAAAAGTACCAAGTGTACAGTCCTAACTAGCTAGCTGATCATTTAGAAGCTGAGTGTGTCAAAGCCACAGAGAACCTGTCTGTTAGAGCTCATTCAGTTAGTAACCTTTATCGAGTCCCATGTATGTTTGTTAAAAATAAAATAAAATTGAAAGCCTTTGTATAAACTGGTTGTCGGGAGTCCATGTGGGGAGCTGTGTACACTAAGGCCGCCCCTGGTGATATGCAGAGGGACAGCATGAGCTCTCACCTGCTGCTAGCTGTTTCTCTGGGAATTATATCACTCTGAGAACTCTAGTAGCATTTCCCCTATACTTCCCAGTAGCAGAGCTGGTATTTTCGGAAACTTTGGTGTATTGGGTGCTAACATTGGTGGAATAGCACCCAATACACCGAAGATTCCGAAAATACCAGCTCTGCTTGTGGGAAGTGGCTCAGATGGTAAAGAATCCACCTGCAATGCAGGAGACCCAGGTTCAATCCCTGGGTCAGGAAGATTCCCTGGAGAAGAGAAGGGCCACCCACTCCAGTATTCTTGCTGGAGAATTCCATGGATGGGGGAGCCTGGCGGGTTATAGTCCATGGGGTTGCAAAGAGTCAGATATGACTGAGCAACTAACACTTCCACTTTCCATGAAATTTGGTAGGTCAACAGGGAAGGAGGTCAATAGGCCACCCTTCCAATGGGGAGAAAACTGTAAGAGTCATGGCAGCCGAAATGCAGCCTAAAGAGAGGGGAGGGCGGGTTCTGCTCCATTTGGTGCAGCGGAGGCACCAGGAGAGACTTGATAAACCAGCCCTTTTTCTAGCTTTATCCATCATAGATGGCAAGTTTTTACCTCTCCACCTTGCATTCTTACACAGAAAGGAGCCAGTGTTTGGCATCACTGTTTGGTAGTGACATTCCTGAAGAAATCTGCCCCCAAAGTAACTGTGGGTGTACTGTGGGTGTACACAGAAATTCATCATTTCTCTGTTACAGAGCACTTGGATTTCAAATGTCTGCCATTGATATATGCGCAAGCTGCAGCATGTGGTTCCATCATGTAACAAAAACCACAACCTACTGCCACCTTTGATTCTGCCCAAGGCCAAGTGGGCAGAAGTTTACCTAAATCCCATCAGGAATGCTTTCGTCAAACTGCCATTTTCCTCCCACACCTTTGGTGTCCCCAACAGGACTCTGCTGTGATTGTATTTTAAGAGGTCTCCTGGGGAATAGTTGAGAATATCTGCTTTCTCTGGAAAGGCTTCCAACTCCCCTCCTCCCCTTCGTGAAGCAATACAAGATCCACCATCCAAATGAGAGACTTTTCACAATATTCTTTATTGCCCACAGACTCACATTGACAGCCAGTTAACATCAGACTATTTAGAGAACAGTTGTTTCTCTCCAACCTTGACCCATGGTTCATCTACACTGGAAAAGAGCCTTTCACAGAAATGTATTATTAACGAGGTGTACGTTATAGAAAACTTGTAGTTAAATTACCAATTCCATGCTTTTAAATGTATCTACGAGTGCAAAACCTCCACACTCAAATGTTTTTAGTATCTAAGTCAAATATCAAAGGGTTTGCTACATAATCAGAAACGCACACACCACTATTCTGAAAATGAAGGCACATTTTCCGATAACCAGTGACAAGGAGTACAGTCGCGCCTAAGTGGGAGTGACAACCTCTGCTCCTGGGCCATGGTGGTGAGACACAGAAGTGCCATGTAGCACCTCCAGCTGGCTGCCCTAGAAGTTCAGGGATGTGCCCGGCATGGCAGCAGAGCTCACAACAGGAAACCACATAATTTACTGAAGGAGTGAAGTGGAATCACTGAACGTGAGGAGGGAATTTAAGCCAATTCTCTTAACCCATTGTGTTGTCAAATCTCCCAGATGTTGGCCAAATAATTTCAATTTTATTATCTTTCAAAGAACAGAAATTAGAAAACTTGAAGTTGGTTTTGTGTTTCCACTCCTCAGAGATCTCCAACACCAATTCTTATCCAGTAGCAACATAGAAAGTGGTAAATTGGCAATAAACCAGAGATCGTCACAGTAATTCTTTTTTGTTTCACAAAAGTTAATGGAAAATAAACACGAAATTTTCAAATATTTACCAATAGGTATAATTTCCCATCCAAATGCTTTTTAAAAAGTAATAAATACCTCATTATTACACATTAGATGTACACAGGACGGAGTTCTCTCCTAATCCTCGGATTTAAGCATCAAATTTTAATTCTTATTTAGTTCTGGATACAAGAAACATTCATGTCCTTAATTTTACAAGATTTACTCTGGAACACGTTATAGTCAAAAGTCAAAGGAACAGAGAACATTCCACTTGCAACCGACATATAATTGTTACAAAAAAGTTTATTCAGTGTTCAAAAATGGATTTGTCTATTGATTTCTGCTTTAATCATCCCTTGATTCAGTGGTTAGAAACTTTGGTTGTGGTTAAAACGTCCCAGATGAGTGTGAATTCGTGACTTCAGTCACCCAGGGCCACGGCATGTGTCCCCTTGTGTGCATATTTCTGCCTACAGCATTTCAAGGTGAAACAACAAAATAGAAACTGGAAATTGTATGGGATTTCATTTCTCATGCTTTCTTCAATGAGAATGACTCTTCCATACCTTAGCCCTCAGGAGGGAGCCCCGTGTGTTTGGGCCTAAGGGGGTCATTATTCTGGTCATCTGTGGTTGTGAGAAGGAGGCAAGAATGAGGCAGGAGCACCCGAGGGATGCCTCCAACATCCCTCCCACCCCTGACCACCGTTCATGCATGAGGGTGTCTCTGCCTCCTCCTGGGCCGTCCACACTGTGTCTGCCTGTTCTAACCTCCATCCTGTCTGCAGCCCATCTGCAAAGACTTCAGACTCCCCAGACCCACCCAGGAGCCCCACCGTCCAGGGTCCTAGTGAAGTGGGCCACACATCAGGCTTGTCGTGCCCCCATACCCTCCGTGTGTGTATTTTCTACTGAATTGTAACTGCAGACAGGCAGAACCTTTGCATGATCAAAGAGGCACAACACAGTGCTTGCCTCATGTGAACTAATATGAGGCAAGGCCAAGAGGAGGCTGGTTAGTAAAGGTAACAAGCAGTGTAGCTGCACCAGGAAGACAATGCTCAGCTCCTAGGCACAGCTGCCTGGGCAGCCTCCTGACACCCGCCCCTGCTTATCTTTACACACTGCTGGACGAACATAGGATGCAGGTCTGGACTTGCTGCCCCCTACCTTTTTTCTTTTTCCTTCTCTGTTCTCCCAGCCTCTCCTTTCCTGTCTTCCCCCACTGGCTTCTCTTCCCTATGTCCCTTTGTCACTTCCCATGGTGGCCCCCTCATGGCCCTCTTGTCTTGTTCCTGTAGCATCCAAGACCATCCCCCCAAGACCACCATCCAGGACCATGTGCAGATGCCAGGACGTATCGGTCCCCAAACTCTCAACATGTGTGTAACTTTCTAGTTGTCCATGTTAATTAAAATACCAAAATCCAGGGAGGAGTCCCAAGGTACCAACCTGCATGTGCACACATATAGACAGAGATGTGTGTCCGTAATAATCAATGTAGGTATATGCATATGTATATACGTATGTACAGACAGACGGAGACAAACATCTGTCATAATTAGTAGGTATACGTGTGTGTGTTTATATATATATATATACACATATGCAGTTGATATTCACAAGTCCTGGTATAAAGTTGCAATTTTTCTGGCTGCTATAAAATATGCCAGTTTTAAAACTGTGCATTTGTTGCTTGCAAACTTATAAATATGTATAAACCCCATTATAAATAAATTGTGTCTGGCAGATGGCATTTTATCTGCCAGTAGTGATTGCATGGAGTTATAAATGCTTATTAATCCTCCACTTTTGAACTCACAGCTTGGACTCTGGGATCTATAACATGAAGTGGCATGAAAACAACCATATGTTAGAGGGGAAAAACAGTCAGCGAGACAGGTAAGGGCTAGCAATTCATACCTGATGATGGTTCCAAAAGTCAAGACTGCCTGCCAGCATCAACTGCAATTTACTAAGAATGCAAATTCTCTGGCCCCATCCAGAAGTACCGAGTCAGGGACTCTGGGGAGGATCCCTGATGGCTCTGATGCCTGCCTTTCATCCCAAGTCTGCTTATGAAGGGCTGTCTCTCCACCCAAGTACTCCTTGGTTTGGTGTGTGAAAGACCAGCCAGGACACTGTGGCCAGAAACAGCCTTCCACCAGTGCTGGGCTGTTTGGGTAAATAAATGTCTGGCTCAATCCCTGTCCTGGTGGGTTAGCTCTTAGGTCTGTCCAGCCCTGGCTCTCAGTCCCCAGTGCAATTAGTTATCTACATCTTAGTGATTTGCTTGATCATGCCTTCCTCATCAGCTTCCTTCCCCAACCCTGAGTCTACATACACTCAGAGCCTTTCTCAGGGTCTGCTTCTGTGGGACCCCAAGCTAAACTGGGGCTTCCCAGGTGGCGCTAGTGGTAAAGAACCTGCCTGCCAATGAAGTACATATAAGAGAGGCAGGTTTGACACCTGGCTCAGAAAGAGCCCCTGGAGAAGGGCACGGAAACCCACTCTAAAATTCATGCTATGGGCATAACTGAATCACTTTGCCATACATTTATCACTGACACATCATTGTTAGTCAACTACGTTACTGTTTAGTCGCTAAGTCATGTCTGACTTTTTGCGACCTTATGAACTGTAGCCTACCAGGATCCTCTGTCCGTGGGATTTCCTAGGCAAAAATATTGGGAAATCAACTATACTCCAATTAAAAAAAAATGAAAATTTTGGGCTTCCCAGGTGGTGCTAGTGATAAAGAACTTGCCTGCCAATGCAGGAGACATGGGTTCAATTCCTGGGTCAGGAAGATCCCGTGGAGAAGGAAATGGCAACCCACTCCAGTATTCTTGCCTGGAGAATCCCACGGACAGAGGGGCCCAGCTACAGTTCATAGGATCACAAAGGGTCAGACGCACAAACTAAACAAAGGAATAGAAAGACTTTCTTGTCCATGTGAATGGCTCATGCTTTTATGCATTTTGGGGGGGAAAAAAGCATAAAGATAAAGTCAAGGAGGGAAGTACTACTTGCCATTTTCCACCAGGGGCTGAACTTTATGTAGAAACCCTGAAGGACCCTAATAAGTCCTGCATTCTGTCCTAGATTCAGCCACTGACTGTCACCACCTTCTAGGAAGTCAATCAGCTCTAATTTCCTCACTGAAAAATGGATCCTTCCAGCTGTGCTATCTGAAGATGCTCCCTCGTTTGCTGTCCTCTGAGGAGCAGGGACAGTTCCAGGTTTCTGACATGTGCCAGTAAAGTCATTCTTCCGCTTCTCTTTATTAAAACCAACTTAAAGTTTCACTACAGAACTTAAGAGTATTTTTCTGAAACCCAAGGTCAAGATCTGTCTGTGTCCTGCAGTTCCCAGGTGGCACTAGTGGTAAAGAACCCGCCCGCCTGCCAATGCAGGAGACATAAGAGACATGGGTTCAGCATCTGAGTTGGGAAGATCCCCTGGAGGAGGTCATGGCAACCCACTCCAGTATTCTTGCCTGGAGAATCCCACAGACAGAGGAGCCGGGCAGGCTATGTCCTTGGGGTTGCAAAGAGTAGGACACGACTGAACGACTTACACACACACAACGTCAAGATTTGTCTGTGTCCTATAGTTACCTATTGGTAATCTTTCCAGTCTCCTTCCCATTTTCCACTAGGCTTCCACTCTTCACAGCTGGTGCTAGTGGTAAATAATCTGCCTGCCAATGCAGGAGACATAAGAAATGCAGGTTCGATCCCTGGGTCAGGAAGATCCCCCAAAGGAGGACGTGGCAACCCATTCCAGTATTCTTGTCCATGGGATTCCATGGACAGAGAAACATGGCAGGCTACAGTCCATGGGGTCCCCCAGAGTCAGACACGACTGAAGCGACTTGGCACGCATGCACACCGCCATTCACATAAAAGTATTTATGGCTGCTGTCCATATGTACTTGGACAGCAATAGAGCACAGATGTACACTTTGAGAGTGAAACATCCCAGAAAACAACTGTCCTTGGTGCTCACACACAGTCATCACCCTCACACCCTCTCAAGGTCAGGTACAGCCCTATGGTGTGGGTGGCGAGGCAGGGCTCAGAGAAACCCAGCAGCCAGCTCAAGGCCACGTGGCTCTCCACGCAGGAGCTGAGGTGGGCTGCCCAGGGAGCCTGGGATCCTGTGACTGGCCTTCACAGGGTGACCGATTCAGGGAATTAAGGACCAGGATATTCGTTCCATTATGTAAGCATTACTTACATAATGCTTCAGTGCTCCCTGAAAGGAGAGCTCCACTACAGGAAGGGGGCACTTCAGGACACGGGGCTGGACATGGAGCCAGGAGTCAATACTGTGCTGGAGCACAGGGCTCTTTGTGGGGATGGGGCCTCACCAAGCGCTGCTCCATCCACCCTCCCTGCCTGAAACTAGGCCCTTCCCTTCACACACGGACCCCCAGGGAATTCTCCCCCTGCTTCTACTGTGAGCCTTCAGAGTATCCTTAAGAGTCAGGCCTCAAAGCTGGCTGAAACCAGTGACCAGCAGCCCCACAGGAACCCCTGCAGACTCTCAGCAGGTGGGAATCGCTAGAAGGCACAGCTAATTCCCACAAGATGATGGGGGAGGGAGGAGCCGTCTCCAGGGCCACTTAGCAAGAGGGGCCACTTTAGGACACGCCAGGTCCTCCCAGCAGACACAGGGGTCTGGGTAAAGTGGCAGGAGGGCCCACGAGAGGGACAGCCGGTCCTAGTACACTCCAGGGGCCCAGGATGGCCCTCACAGCGCGCAGTGACCACGCCCTGGGAGTCGGAGGCCCAGGAGCGCATGGTTGCGGGAGTTTGCCTCCGAAACGCAGCGGAGCTGCAGCGCGGAGCTCAGGAGGCGCCTAAAGGAGCGGGAAAACAGCTCGCTGCAGCCAACCGCGTGAACTTGAGCAAGTGGGCACCACCTGAGCCTCAGTTTCACCATCCGTGTGTGAGGCTCTGTGATACCCGGCACATGGCGCTTGAAGGAAGAGATGAGATGGCCTGGTGAGCTCTTACATGCTTTACAAAGGGGAGAAAACTAAGACCACAAAATCACTGCCATTTGCTGTGTCTCAAATCCGCTCCAGTGGCTACCAGAGTGCCGGTTTGTCCCACTGCACCCTGGGAGACAAGGTATAATCTGAACTTAAAAATACATATTTTAATTAACATTGAAACGATATTTGATCCCCCCATACTTTTAATTTTGTAAATTGATTCTCATGCCAAAAAACCCAAAAAACAAAAAAAAATATTGCTTATCACCACTGAGATAAACACTAACTTCAGAGCAGAGAGCTACTAAAACCGCAGATTAGCATTTCTTGCACACTGGAGAGAAAAGAAGACACAGATCAAGTGTTCAGGGGCTCTGAGGTCTTCGCTCTTGTTTCCTTCTCCGCTTTGCCCTAAACGTGAATGTTTTGGCCTTAGCAGCGGAGAGTGCAAGACTGTTGAAAGAAGTCGTTTGATTCATGAATATGTGTGTACACTCGCATACAGAGAAGGATCGTGCCTCCCGCAGAGGTCAGACATTTATGGACATCTCCAGGATGCAGGTATACATAAAGAATGCGGGGCAATTCTCACAGCCACCTCAAATCTGCATTGTCACAGGGGAGGAGCCCAACCCAGCTACTCAGCCCATCCCCACTCAGCCCCTACTGCCTCTGGATAAGCTGGAACAGGTATCCCAATTGCACCTGAAAGCAGAACCAGTCCAGAAAGAGGCAGAGTTGGGGAGGGGGAGTGGTTCTAGATTAGTGTCAGACTCCCCACAAAGTTCCCATTCACGGCAGAACATTCTAGAAGATTGAAACCACTGTCAGCTTGGATTCATGGGGTAAAATTCCACAGAATGCTAATATGAAGCTCTGGACCTTCCCCAACCCATCCTAAACTGTCAGCTCTACCCCATTCTCCCATCCTGGCCAAGCACACCCCCTCAAAGTAGAAATAGGGTTCACACACAGTATTAGAACTTTGTGGAATTAGCGCTCGTCAGTGTTTTCAAAAATCTACTTTTTGCTCCTCATTCTGGAAGCATCAAATTTATTACTATTAAAGGCTAAGTGTATGTGGAGGGTCTTTCTGTTGCACTGATGAAGGGGGTGCTGCCCAAGAGGGGATTTCAACTGGACAAGAGCCAACGTCGTGGCACTAGTGGGAAGGTGCCATTGAATGAATAAATCTTTCTATCTTTTAAAAGTCATCAGCTGTTAAATCGCATGGAAATCTCAAGCCAGACATTTAGAAACATTGTCAAATTTCCTAAAACCAGAAGACCCAGTAGGAGATCAGAGCATTTGACTCTGAAGGAAGGAGCTGGGACAAAGTGCTGCCTGGGGCAGGTACCCTCTTCATGGAGCAATTGGGAAACCTATCGTGGAAACAAACCAGACACTAGACCCACCCATCTCTCCAGAAGCAGGACTTCAAACTGATTCCCAAAGCTCCTGAGCCTGGTCCGTAGGTTTAGGCAAACCTTACTCATCCACAACCGAAGGAACATCTCTGAGAACACGTGTTTGCACCCATATTCTGTGCAGGTCGAATGCATGCTTCCTCCTCTACTGAATATAAAGGGGACAGGATTTCACGAGCAGGTACGGCAGCAGCCCATTGGCTGAGAGGATGTACACATCCCCGGCTACCCAGTATCCCTGCACACACCCTCGCTTTGCCATTAAACTGATAAAAACAAAGGAAGCATTTACCTGTCAAGATCTTGATCCGTGAGGCTTATTTTGGGCCCTATTTGGCAGTGAAGTGAAACCCCAAGAACCCCTGGGCAACCAGGGTCATGGGAAAAGCATGCCTGTGCTCAGTACTACCTGAAACAGCTGGAGTGACGTCTGCTTTTAGCACAGCACCCCAAACTCTGGTGCTGGAAACCCCATGAACATGGGTGTGGTGCAGGCAGCCTGGGAGGCGTCACCAATGAGAAGGGACGGCCCTAAGGACCAGCACTTCAGAGCGCTTTGCATGCAGAGCACGGGCAGCATCTTGTCTTACTCTGTTACATCCCAAGTGTTTAGTACTGACCCTCCTGCTGCTTCTATTCCCTGTATTGTGCTTAATAGGTAACACTTTCCCAGTGGAATTTCCCAGTGGAATGGGTCAGCTGAATTAACATTTTGCCTGGACAACTACAGTCAAACTTAGTTTTCATTAAAAACATACAGCACAGAACATTAGTCTTACATCTTTCTTAGTCTTAAAAAATATAAATATAGAGGGATAATTTGTACAGGATGTATAGGTATGTACACCTTTAATATGCTAATGAGAATTCTGAACAAGTTTATGAAACTTGCATCTTAGGGAAGCCTTCCTCCTGGGGCTTCTGAACAAAGCTCTGAGCCAGTGGACAGCTGCCCAGGTTCCCGGGGCCCGATACCCATCTACTGGGAAGAACCAAGCCCTCTTGACCACAGGTGCAGTGTCAGACAGGGCAGCTGGCGGATCATGGGTTTCTCTCCACTGGCTGCTGCAGGCAGAGCTCGCTCCCGGCAGAGACGATGGGCAGGCTGTTTTCCAGGTGGTGGTTGATGAGGTGGCTGATACTGTCAAAGATCCTGTCCTTTGTCCGGATCTGGGAGGGATGCACAAGGAAGGTTAGTACCACCCACAGTCAGAGAACAGAGAACATCCCTCCACACTGGGAGTCGAAACTGGAAGGGCAGGCTCCTTAGGCACCCGGGATCACCCTTCCAGAGATGGTGTCTGCCAAGTCCCTGGCTACTGTCACTGGCCAGTCAATTTAGTCAGCTCATTTGTCCACCCCTCTGGGACTAAACCAGCAGCAGCAGCTGGGACTAAACCATGCCCTCCCCCACCTTTAGCAACCAGGGACTGGTGAGCTCGCTCACCTGGTGCCAGCCTCCTCTCTCCTGCTCCCCTCCTACCCTCCTGGGACCCAGAAACCTCTGTCCCACACCACCCAGCGGTATCTACAGGCTCCAGAGCCCCTGCTACCTTTGGGCCTTTGGACAGTGGTCCCTGGCCCAGACTGTGCTTCTTCCACCTGGAAACCCAACTCAGCCTCCAGCTCAGCATTCTCAGGTTCCTTCCTTCCACACCAACTCTCCCCAGGCCACCCACCAGCATCCTGCCTGCCTGCCAGGAAGGAGTCCACGGCTGTGATGAGGGGCTCCAAGTTTCTACTAGAGGGTGACCCTAGCTGCGATGGAGGGGCAGTGCTGCAGTTCCTGGTCACTCAGTTCTGGAGCTGGGTATCGTGCCTGTCCATGAACTCCTCCTGAACAGATGAAGGCCTGAGATGGGGTGCAGGTCCCAGGAGGAGCTCTGTCTCCTTGCTTTGCTCCTGGGCCTGTGCTCTGGTCCCTGGAGGCCACCAGTCCCCACCACCACCCTGAGTCAGTGCACTCATAGGAGAGATCACACTTGAAAGAGGCAGTATGAAGTCTGGCCAGGAGCAGTCTCTCTTGCTTTGGATGCAGCCCTAGGGGCCTGCTCCTTTGAGAGGGAGGGAAGGTGGGGCAGGGAGTCGGTACCTCACTACATCCACGGATGCTCCAAGCCCATAATTGGCCCTCACAATGTATCTGGGTTGCCTGGGTACTCCACTCTCTCTCCAGCCTCATTGCTCAGAACTTATCCCTCTCAGAGCAACCAGATCTCTCCCATTCCTACCTTGGGGACCTGAAGACACATCCATTTTCCTTACTTGTGTCAATATTCTTTCCCCAAGTTCTTTTTTATTTTATTATATTGGAGTAAAATATATTCCAATATAAATAGTTGTAGTATCAATACAAATAGTTGATTTAAAGTATTGTGTTAGTTTCTGCTGTACAGCAAAGTGTATCAGTTATACATATACATGCGTGCATTGTGTGCTAAGTCACTTCAGTTGTGTTGGACGCTTTGCAAACCTATAGACTGTAGTCTTGTCTAACTCAATGAAACTATGAGCCATGCCATGTAGAGCCACCCAAAACAGACAGGTCATGGTGGAGAGTTCTGACAAAATGTGGTCCACTGGAAAAGGGAATGGCAAACCACATCAGTATTCTTGCCTTGAGAACCCCATGCACAGTATGAAAAAGCAAAAAGATAGGACACTGAAAGATGAACTCCACAGGTCAGTAGGTGCCCTATTAATATGCTACTGGAGATCAGTGGAGAAATAACTCCAGAAAGAATGAAGAGACAGAGCCAAAGCAATAACAATACCCAGTTGTGGATGTGACTGGTGATGGAAGTAAAGTCTGATGCTGTAAAGAGCAATATTGCAAAGGAACCTGGAATGTTAGGTCCATGAATCAAGGCAAATTGGAAGTGGTCAAAACAGGAGATGGCAAGAGTGAACATCGACATTCTAGGAATCAGCGAACTAAAATGGACGGAATGGGTGAATTTAACTTAGATGACCATTATATCTACTACTGTGGGCAAGAATCCCTTAGAAGAAATGGAGTAGCCATCATAGTCAACAAAAGAGTCCAAGATGCAGTTCAGTTCAGTCACTCAGTCATGTCTGACTCTTTGTGACCCCATGAACTGTAGCATGCCAGGCCTCCCTGTCCATCACCAACTCCTGGAGTCCACCCAAACCCATGCCCATGGAGTCAGTGATGGCACCCAACCATCTCATCCTCTGTTGTCCCCTTCTCCTCCTGCCCTCAATCTTGCCCAGCATCAGGGTCTTCTCAAATGAGTCAGCTCTTCACGTCAGGTGGCCAAAGTATTGGAGTTTCAGCCTCAGCATCAGTCCTTCCAATGAAAACCCAGGATTGATCTCCTTTAAGATGGACTTGTTGGATATCCTTGCAGTCCAAGGGACTCTCAAGAGTCTTCTCCAACACCACAGTTCAAAAGCATCAATTATTCAGAGCTCAGCTTTCTTTATAGTCCAACTCTCACATCCATATATGACCACTGGAAAAACCATAGCCTTGACTAGATGGATCTTTGTTGACAAAGTAATGTCTCTGCTTTTTAATATGCTGTCTAGATTGGTCATAACTTTGCTTCCAAGGAGTAAGCATCTTTTAATTTCATGGCTGCAGTCACCATCTGCAGTGATTTTGGAGCCCCCCCCAAATAAAGTCTGACACTGTTTCCACTGTTTCCCCATCTACTTGCCATGAAGTGATGGGATTGGATGCCATGATCTTAGTCTTCTGAATGTTGAGTTTTAAGCCAACTTTTTCACTCTCCTTCTTCACTTTCATCAAGAGGCTGTTTAGTTTTTCTTCACTTTCTGCCATAAGGGTGGTGTCATCTGCATATCTGAGGTTATTGATATTTCTCCCAGCAATCTTGATTCCAGCTTGTGCTTCCTCCAGCCCAGTGTTTCTCATGATGTACTCTACATATAAGTTAAATAAGCAGAGTAACAATATACAGCCATGATGTACTCCTTTTCCTATTTGGAACCAGTCTGTTGTTCCATGTCCTTAGCTGCAATGTCAAAAACGACAGAATGATCTCTATTCATTTCCAAGGCAAACCATCCAATATCACAGTAATCCAAGTCTATGCCCCGACCAGTAATGCTGAAGAAGCTGAAGTTGAATGGTTCTGTGAAGACCTACAAGACCTTCTAGAACTAACATCCAAAAAAGATGTCCTTTTCATTATAGGGGACTGGAATGCAAAAGTAGGAAGTCAAGAAATACCTGGAGTAACAGGCAAATTTGGCCTTGGAATGAAGCTGGGCAAAGGCTAAGAGAGTTGCCAAGAGAACACACTGGTCATAGCAAACACCCTCTTCCAACAACACAAGAGAAGACTCCTCACATGGACATCACCAGACGGTCAACACCAAAATCAGATTGATTATATTCTTTGCAGTCAAAGATGGAGAAGCTTAGTCAGCAAACACAAGACCGGGAGCTAACTGTGGCTCAGATCATGAAATCCTTATTGCCAAATTCAGACTTAAATTGAAAAAAGGAGGGAAAACCACTAAACCACTCAGTTATGACCTAAATCAAATCCCTTACGATTATACAGTGGAAGTGAGAAATAGATTCAAGGGACTAGATCTGATAGACAGAGTGCCTGAAGAACTATGGACGGAGGTTCGTGACACTGTACAGGAAGCAGGGATCAAGATCATCTCCGAGAAAAAGAAATGAAAAAAGGCAAAATGGTTGTCTGGGGAGGCCTTACAAATAGCTGTGAAAAGAAGAGGAGCTAAAGGCAAAGGAGAAAAGGATAGATATACCTATTTGAATGCAGAGTTCCAAAGAATAGCAAGGAGAGATAAGAAAGCCTTCCTCAGTGATCAGTGCAAAGAAATAGAGGAAAACAATAGAATAGAATACAGCAGAAACAATAGGAAAGACTAGAGATCTCTTCAAGAAAATTAGAGATACCAAGGGAACATTTCATGCAAATATGGGCACAATTAAGGACAGAAATGGTATAGACCTAACAGAAGCAGAAGATCTTAAGAAGAGGTAGCAAGAATACACAGAAGAACTGTACAAAAAGATCTTCATGACCCAGATAATCACGATGGTATGATAACTCACCTAGAGCCAGTCATCCTGGAATGTGAAGTCAAGTGGGCCTTAGGAAGCATCACTACAAACAAAGCTAGTGGAGGTGATGGAATTCCAGTTGAGCTATTTCAAATCCTGAAAGATGATGCTGTGAAAGCGCTGCACTCAATATGCCAGCAAATTTGGAAAACTCGGCAGTCACCACAGGACTGGAAAAGGTCAGTTTTAATTCCAATCCCAAAGAAAGGCAATGCCAAAGAATGTTCAAACTACTGCACAATTGCACTCATCTCATGCTGGCAAAGTTACACTGAAAATTCTCCAAGCCAGGCTTCAACAGTACATGAACTGTGAACTTCCAGATGTTCAAGCTGGATTTAGAAAAGGCAGAGGAAACAGAGATCAAATTGCCAACATCTGTTGGACCATCGGAAAAGCAAGAGAGTTCCAAAAAGACACCTACTTCTGCTTTATTGACTATACCAAAGCCTTTGACTGTGTGGATCACAACAAACTGTGGAAAATTCTGAAAGAGATGGGAATACCAGACCACCTGACCTGCCTCCTGAGAATCTGTATGCAGGTCAGGAAGTAACAGTTGGAACTGGACACGGAACAACAGAATGGTTCCAAATGGGGAAAGAAGTACGTCAAGGCTGTATATTGTCACTCTGCTTATTTAACTTATGCAGGGTATATCATGAGAAATGCTGGACTGGATGAAGCTCAAGCTGGAATCAAGATTGGAATCAAGATATTTCTGGAAGAAATATCAATAACCTCAGATATGCAGATGACACCACCTTTATGGCAGAAAGCAAAGAAGAACTAAAGAGCCTCTTGATGAAAGTGAAAGAGGAGAGTGAAAAAGTTGGCTTAAAACTCAACATTCACAAAACTAAGATCATGGCATCTGGTCCCATCACTTCATGGCAAATAGACGGGGAAACAGGGGAAACAGTGGAAACATTGACAGACTTTATTTTGGTGGGCTCCAAAATCACTGTAGATGGTGACTTCAGCCATAAAATGAAAGATGCTTGCTTATTGGAGGAAAAGTTATGGCCAACCTAGACAGTATATTAAAAAGCAGAGACATTACTTTGCCAACAAGGTCCGTCTCGTCAAAGCTATGATTTTTTTAGTAGTCATGTATGGATGTGAAAGTTGGACTATAAAGAGCTGAGCATTAAAGAATTGATGTTTTTGAACTGAGGTCTTGGTGGAGATTCTTGAGAGTCCCTTGAGTGCAAGGAGATCAAACCAGTCCATCAGGAAATCAGTCCTGAATATTCATTGAAAGGACTGATGCTGAAGCTGAGACTCTAATACTTTGGCCACCTGAAATGAAACACTGACTCATTTGAAAAGACCCCGATGCTGGGAAAGATTGAAGGTGGGAGGAGAAGAGAAAGACAGAGGATAAGATGGTTGGATGGCATCACCGACTCAATGGACATGAGTTTGAGTAAACTCCAGGAGTTGGTGATGGACAGGGAGTCCTGCTGTGCTGCAGTCCATGAGGTCACAAAGAGTCAGACACAAATGAGCGACTGAACTGAACTGAACTGGACTGTAGTCTTCCAGGCTCCTCTGTCTATGGAGGCAAGAATACTGGAGGCAAGTACAAGAATACTCCAGGCAAGAATACTGGAGTGGGTTGTCATGCCCTCTTCCAGGGGATCCTCCCTATCCAAAGATCAAACCTGTGTCTCTTATATCTCCTGCATTAGCAGATGGGTTCTTTACCACTAGTGCCATGTAGAATCCCATACATATACGTGTGTGTGTGTGTTGTTAGTCGCTCAGTCATGTCCAACTCTTTGTGACACCATGGACTGTAGCCCACCAGGCTACTCTGTCCATGGGATTGTCCCGACAAGGATACTGAAGTGGGTTGCCATTTCCTTGTCCAACATTACATATATCCACTCTTTTTTAGATTGTCTTCCTGTATAGGTCATTACAGAGTATGGAGTAGAGTTCCCTGCACTACACACTATGTTCTTAGTCATTATCTGTTTTATATACAGTAGTGTGTATGTGTCAGCCTCAACCTCCCAATTTATGCCTTCCCACTTTCCTCCCTGGTAACCATAAGTTGGTTTTCTACATCTGTGACTCTATTTCTGTTTTGTAAGTAAGTTTGTTTGAACCATTTTTTTTATAAGTACATATAAGTGATATCATATGATATTTCTCTTTCTTTGTCTGATACTTCACTCAATGTGACAATCTCTTGGGGAAAGACAATTCATCTTTCCCCAAGTTCTTAGTCTCACTCCCCTGCCATAATATGGTCACTCTTATCTCTTCCCCCTCCATCAACCCCAAAGACATGGGATGTCTTTCAGTCCTGTATCTCTGGGCCTTCAGTCCCATATCACAGTCTTCCACTAACTCTATGCTCCAGATGTGGATATCAGAAGCCATCTGCTTCAGGTTTTAAACTTTTTTAAATGAGGATGTTTTCCTCTCCTGGGATCCAACTCTGCTATGAGGCCCCTCTCCACCCAACTCTGTAAGTATTGAAGGGGAAGAAACTTCCCAGTCAGGTCCCCTGACTCTTGGGCACTAAGCCTCAGTAAGGATGTAATCTGATGGGCACATTCAGGAAAAAAAAAAAAAAAAAACCACCTTATGCAAGACTTTCTGGCATCTTTGCATCAAGGTTGTTTAATCCTCCTGGAGCTCCGTAGAATTCCCCACCCAGAAGGACCCCTGAGTGCATAACAGGCCCCTTTTAGGAGGATGAAGGCATCCAGGAGGTCAGGCTGAGCCTAGTACTGTCAGGGTGTTGCCTTTACATTGATTCCTTATTCCCACTTCTTAATGATTAACATTCGTTTCTGTTCTAGGGCAATAGGACAGATGCAGGATTTATGATGGGGAGGTGTCTGGGACAGTGGTCTAAACCGAGGCTCATGTTGGCATCAGCTGAGGGGCTTTCCATAACTCCATGCCCAGGCCAGCTCCACCAGGAGCTTGGGGGCCTGGCCACTAGTATGTTTCATATTCCCTCCATGACTGCAACATGTTGCCCAAGCTGAGGACCACTGGTCAATGTTTTTGTAGTGCCTAGGATGGCCAGTATAAACAAGCACACATGGAACCAAAGGCACACAGAAGGATAAGAAATATAAAGAAATAGTTTACTTCATTCCCATAAATACGTGCTGAAAGCCCATCTGGATTCTGCCCAGAGAACTGGCAGCCCATAGACTATCTGTGGGGCTGACCTGCCATGTGTTGGAAATGTCAAAGGCTGATCTTAAAAGCCCAGCAGCCAGATAAACTTAGGACAAACTCCTCCAGATGCATAGAGGGTTTTGCTACAAAAATGACACAAGGAATGTTAACCCTAGAAAACTGTGTGTGGCAGAGGATGAGACAGTTGGATGGCATCACCATGAGCATGAGCTTGAGCAAACTCCAGGAGATAATGAAGGACAGGGAAGCCTGGCATGCTGCAGTTCATGGGGTGGCAAAGAGTTGGACATGACTTAGTGACTGAACAACAAGGAAGATAGGCTAAAATACGCATGTATTGTAAAAGAAGAAAGATCTGAAATCAATCATCTAAACTTCCACCATAGGAAACTAGAAAAGCAAGAGCAATTTAAGTTCAAATAAGAGAGAGAAATAATAAAAACTAGAGCAGAAATCAATGAAATTGAAATAGGAAATCAGTATAGAAAATCAATGAGTCCAAAAGCTAATTCTCTTAAAAGTTAAAATCAGTAAGCCTTTAACCAGGCTACCTAAGAGAAAAAGAAAGAAAACACAAATTACTCATATCAGAAGTGAAAAAAGGGTCATCACTACAGATCTCAGGAATATTAAAAGGATAATAAAGGAATATTATAAGTAATGATGCTTTCCAACTATAAGTAGGAACAAGGGAAGGATGTCCCATTACATTACTCTTTTTCAACACCAAAATGGAAGTCCTAACTAATACAGTAAGTCAAGAAAGGAAATACTTGAGAAGGAAAAAAAAAAACTGTGTTTGCTCACAGATAATATGATTATCTATGAATAAACCTCAAAAAATCAACAGCAACAACAACCAAAAAAAAAAAAAAGAACCCAACTTTCCTGGAATGAATACATGATTGCATCAAGGTTTCAGGATAAGAGGTTAATACACAAAAGCCAATTGCTTTTCTATATGTAAGCAATGAACAAGTTGAATTTGAAATTTAAAACAACACTATTTATATTCAGCTCAGTTCAGTTCAGTAGCTCAGTTGTGTCTGAATCTTTGCGACCCCATGAATAGCAGCACGCCAGGCCTCCCTGTCCATCACCAATTCCCAGAGTTCACCCAAACCCAAGTCCACCAAGACGGTGATGCCATCCAACCATCTCATCCTCTGTCATCTCCTTCTCCTCCTGACCTCAGTCTTGCCCAGCATCAGGGTCTTTTCAAATGAGTAAGCTCTTTGCATCAGGTGGCCAAAGTATTGGAGTTTCAGCTTCAACATCAGTCCTTCCAATGAACACCCAGGACTGATCTCCTTTAGGATGGACTGGTTGGATCTCCTTGCATCCAAGGGACTCTCAAGAGTCTTCTCCAACACCAGAGTTCAAAAGCATCAATTCTTTAGTGCTCAGCTTTCTTTATAGTCCAACTCTCACATCCATACATGACCACTGGAAAAACCATAGCCTTGACTAGACGGACCTTTGTTGGTAAAATAATGTCTCTGCTTTCAAGGGACATGAATAACCAAAACAATCTTGAAAAAAGAAAAAGAACTAAGAAGACTCACACTTCCTAATTTCAAAACTCACTACAAAGTTACAGTAATCGAAACAATAAGATATTGGTTTAAAGATAGGCATATCGACCAACGGAATAGAATAGAGGGCCCAGAAAACAAAACCCCCACATATGTGGGCAATTTTTTTTGACTGGGAAGCCAAGGCCTTTGACTATAGAAAGGACAATTTTTTCAACAAATGTCTCTGGGAAAACTGGATATCCACATGCAAAAAAATAAATCCGCACCCTTAACCGACACAACATACAAAAACTAACTGAAAATGGATCTAAGACCAAAGTATAATGAAATACACCTCATAGCCATTGTGATGGCTATTATTAAAAAAAAAAAACAGAAAATAAGAAATGTTGGCAAAGATGTGTAGAAACTGGAACTCATACATACAATGGAATATTAGTTAACTTTAAAAAGGAAGGGAATTTGTACTCATGCTACAGTGTGAATAAAACTTGAGGGCATTATATTAAGTGAAAGAAACCAACATAAAGAGACAAATACTGTATGAGTACAAGTATATGAGATACTTGTTGTTTAGTTGCTAAGTCATTCCCAACTCTTGAGACCCCATGGACTGTCTGTGGGATTTTCCAGACAAGAATACTGGATTGGGTTGCCATTTCCTTCTCCAGGGGATCTTCCT
Organism: Ovis canadensis; assembly: GCF_042477335.2. Taxonomy (NCBI): domain Eukaryota; kingdom Metazoa; phylum Chordata; class Mammalia; order Artiodactyla; family Bovidae; genus Ovis; species Ovis canadensis. The sequence goes on from NC_091246.1 coordinate 23,908,332, forward strand.
GACCCAGGAATCAAACCCAAAGTTCCTGCCACGTCTCCTGCATTGCAGATGGGTTCTCTACCACTGAGTCACTGGAGAAGCCCATGAGGTACTTGGAGTAGTCAAAATCATAGACAGAGAAAGTAAAGTGGTGAAGGCCAGGGGCTCTGAGATGGGAATGAGTGAGTGAGTGAACGTCACTCAGTCGTGTTTGACTCTTTGTAACCCCATGGACTATACGCTCCATGGAATTCTCCAGGCCAGAATACTGGAGTGAGTAGCCTTTCCATTCTCCAGGGGATCTTCCAAACCCAGGGATCAACCCCAGGTCTCCTGCATTGCAGGCAGGAGTTATTGCTTAACGAGTATAAAGTTTCAGTGTTGTAAGACAAAAAGAGTTCTGGAGGTAGATGGTGGTGATGGTTGTATATCTATATGAACATACTTAATATCACTGTACACTCAAAAATGGTTAAGATGGCAAATTTTACACTATATATATTTTACCACAATAAAAAAAAAATGAAGGGAAAAAATGAGCAAAAGATCTGAACAAACATTTCTCCAAAGAAGATACCCAGATGGCCAATAAGCACATGAAAGGGTGCTCAGCATCAAGAGTCATCAAGGAAAATGCAAATCAAAACCACAGTCAGTTCAGTTCAGTTCAGTCACTCAGTCGTGTCCAACTCTCTGCGACCCCATGAACTGCAGCACGCCAGGCCTCCCTGTCCATCACCAACTCCTTGAGTTCACTCAGACTCACGTCCATCAAGTTAGTGATGCCATCCAGCCATCTCATCCTTGGTCGTACCCTTCTCCTCCTGCCCCCAATCCGTCCCAGCATCAAAGTCTTTTCCAATGAGTCAACTCTTCTCATGAGGTGGCCAGAGTACTGGAGTTTCAGCTTTAGCATCATTCCTTCCAAAGAAATCCCAGGGCTGATCTCCTTCAGAATGGACTGGTTGGATCTCCTTGCAGTCCAAGGGACTCTCAAGAGTCTTCTCCAACACCAATACAGTCCAACTCTCACATCCATACATGACTACTGGAAAAACCATAGCCTTGACTAGATGGACCTTAGTCGGCAAAGTAATGTCTCTGCTTTTGAAAATGCTATCTAGGTTGGTCATAACTTTTCTTCCAAGGAGTAAGCATCTTTTAATTTCATGGCTGCAATCACCATCTGCAGTGATTTTGGAGCCCCCAAAAATAAAGTCTGACACTGTTTCCACTGTTTCTCCATTTCCCATGGAGTGATGGGACCAGATGCCATGATCTTCATTTTCTGAATGTTGAGCTTTAAGCCAAATTTTTCACTCTCCGCTTTTACTTTCATCAAGAGGCTTTTTAGTTCCTCTTCACTTTCTGCCATAAGGGTGGTGTCATCTGCATGTCTGAGGTTACTGATATTTCTCCCGGCAAACTTGATTCCAGCTTGTGTTTCTTCCAGTCCAGCGTTTCTCATGATGTACTCTGCATATAAGTTAAATAAGCAGGGTGACAATATACAGCCTTAACATATCCTTTTCCTATTTGGAACCAGTCTGGTACACCACTTTATATCCACTAGTATTCTAGAATTTAAAAGTCAAATAATAACAAGTGTTGGTGATGACACAGAGAAATTAGAACCCTTATACACTGCTTAATGATGCAGCTGCTTTGGAAAATTGTCTGGCATTTCAAGTGACTATTTATAAAGTTACCATTTGACATACTAATTCAACTCCTAGGTATATATCCAAGGTAAATGAAATATATGTCCATTCAGAAACTTTTATATAATGTTTACAGTGGCATTATTCACAATTGCCAACTGCCCATCAACAGATTAATCATAAATAAAATGTGGTATATTCATAAATGGAGTGTTATTCATCCATAAAAAGGAAGTGCTAACACATGTTACAGCATAGATAAGCCTTTAAAACATTATGCTAAGTGAAAAAAATTAGTCACAAAAGTGTACATGTTGTATGATTCTGTTCATATGAAAATCCAGAATGGGATAATCTACAGAGACAGAAAACTGCTGAGTGATTCCTAATGCTGGAGAATGGGAGACTAGAAGGGTGATAGCTAAATGGTACTGCATGAAATTACAAAATGGACTGTGATGATGGATGCACATATCTGTGAATATACTAAAAACCACTGAATCATACACTTTAAATGGGTGTTATGTAAATTATATCCCAATAAGGCTGTTTTTAAAGATCTCTGTGTCTACCAGTTCACAGAAAATACAGGAGGCAAGAAACAAGTTAAATAACGCCACAAGGAAACAAGGACCCAAATCATAATGTACCCAAATCATAATGTACCCAAATCATAATGTACCCAAATCATAATGCGGGATATTTTACAGACAAATGTCTAATTCCTCAAATAAATCAAGGGGGATTTAATTCCTCAAATAAATCAAGAGGGAGGCAGAAAGAAAGTTGCAACAGAGAGAACCATAAGAGACATAATGAAACACATTATGCAGATCATCTATCAATTTTGATTCCAACAAACTTACTATAAAAAGAACATCTTTAAGATAATCAGGAAAATTTCAATATGTTCCATAATTATTTTTGGTTTTGTTGGTATAACGATGATATGCTATTGTTGCAGTGTACTTATTGGTAGAGATTCCTGCAGAAGTTACAGGAGAAATGACAGGAGGCCCAGAATTTGCTATGAATTACTTTGAAAACTTCCTCCTTCCCCTTCCTTTCTTCTCCTTTTCCTTCCTAAAAGAACAATCAGTCCAAAAGCCAAGAAGATAGGTCTTGGTGCTATGAGGGTCATGTAGTCACAATGGCCCCACATGGCATCTTGGAGTGTTAGCAGAGTGGAAATGCCCATGGGATGGATGGATGGACTGGCACAGGGTGCCAGAGACATCCATGCCAGGGAGAAGGTTGGTCAGTGCAGTGTGGTGGTCAGAGCCAAGGAGGGGGAGGGTCTGTATGTAGGAGGGTAGAGTGGCACAGGCATCGGAGCAGGAACAAGGTGAGGAGGGAATCACGTGGAGAACGGGTGGGCCGGGAAGTCCAAGTCAAGGCTGGGTGAGGAAGGTTTCCACACACAGTAGGGGCAGCAGCCGTGATGGGTGATATATCACATACAAAGGAGTTCATCAAAGAGATTAAATTGTTGAGAATAATGGGAGTCAGGTTTATTATTGTTGGAGAAGGAAGTTGAAGACAGAGAAAAGGAAAAAAGTAAAAATGAACCCTGTGATTGTAGCTTGAAATTAGAAGAATTTTTGTGAACGCCTGGTTTCCAATTCTCTGGTGGCTCAGATGGCAAAGAATCTGCCTGCAATGCAGGAGACCCAGGTTCAGCCCTGGGGTGGAGAAGATCCCCTGGAAAAGGGAATGGCTACCCACTGAAGTGTTCTCAGCCGGAGAATCCCATGGAGAGAGGAGCCAGGTGGCTACAGTCCGCATGGTCGCAAAGAGTCGGACACAACTGAGCGACTAATGCTTCACTTTCACAGATAGATATAGAAATAGATATGGAAATAAGTGTGTGTGTGTGTGTGTGTGTGTGTGTGTGTGTACAGTGTCTGCCCATTTAGAGGGTCTGGTAGCAGCAATACCCCACCAGCAATGAGCACATGCAATGCCCAGATCTTGGTCTCTGAAGGAACCAGAGCAGAGTTCATTTGGAGAAGTGGGTAACTGCAGGACTTTGCCAGGTGGCCGAGGTTTATCATTTTGCATCAGAAGAAAGAAGATGCTGAAAGATAAAGACATATCAAAAGGACATAGAAGCCAGCTGGAAGGAGCATCAAAATGAATACGATAACTTAAGTATAACCTGTTGGATGGCATCACCAAGTCAATGGACATGAGTTTGAGCAAGCTCCAGGAGATGGTGAAGGACAGGGAAGCCTGGCGTGCTGCAGTCCATGGGGTCGCAGAGTCCGACACGACTGAGCGACTGAACAACAACAAACAGCCCACTGAATAAAACAGGAAACTAGAAATCCACAACAGCAAAAATAAATCAGTGATTAGATGGGAAGTTTGATCATGAAGAGGGAAGTTATGTAGTTTTCAAAGTACCTCCCCCAATGTTAACTCAAGGGAAAGGAGAGGGTCTGCTATGGGGAGGCACACCAGCACCTCCTTGGTGAAGCCGTCCAGGTGAACACTCAGCAGCAGTCAGCATCTCCCCAGCAGGATGCAGTGAAACAGCGAGTAGTGTTCCTCTGATAGTTCATCCAAGATGCATAAGCTGACTCCAATAATGAAGACACATCAGAGGAACCTGAACTGAGAACTGTTCTAGGTTGAAGGAGGCTAAATAGACATCACCACTGAACACAGCACATGATTCTGAACTGGATCCTTTCAGGACAAAGGACACTCCTGGGACAACAAAAGGCTCTGGAGGATGAGCTGGTGGTGATGCAGCAGGATAAAGGTCTGATTCATTCGGGTGTCTGTACCATGGTTAGGCAGAATTGTTAGCAGGAATTCACACTCAAGTACTCTCGGGGGTGATGGAATATCTGAGCAGTTGACTTTCAAATGATTCCAGAGAAGAAAGTTTTTGTATACTGTGCTTCCAAAAGATACTCCAAAAAAAATTAATGGGGTGAGATATAGGTCAAATGACATTAGAACAATATTGGTCATTTTTGCAGCCATTAATAAGTACTTGGGAATTCACTAGGCCACTTTCTTTGCTCTGGTGCATTAAAGAAAAATGTGAAGCCAGTGCTGACAGAAGACAGATGGAGGAAGAAGGGGGAGGAAAGAAAGGACCTGCAGGGTACCCAGTCTGCCTGGGGCAGGGCACGAAGTTGTGAGACACCGGTCCTTACACTGATAGACCTGGGGAGAGCCTCGGTAGATTGCAAGGCACAAAAACAAGCACTAGAAAAACTAAAATACTTGTCAAAAAATTAAAGAGGTAGCAAAAATGAGGTAGACCAAAGAGTGTTCACAGGGAACATCAAGAAACAATGTCTTGAAATTTTAAATTAATGAATCAAGCACTCTTCAAAGAACTTTAAAGAGAATCCATTGGCAGAGCCTGTCTCTCTCGGAATTGGAAATAAGGTAAGGAGGAAGGAGGGGGCCTATTGGTTTTCATTAAACCCTTTCTGCCTTTTTTGTTCATATCTGGGGACACGACATTGACAGAAAGTTAAAAGATAGATTGTTGAGATGACCTTGTCAGTCAAGCACTTTTCATGCTTCCTTACATTTCTCCACCTCTCTTGGAGTCAGGTGGGGACTAATGGACCATGAGCTGAGTGACATGTGTAGCTTCCCAGTGAGGCCCCTGATCTTCCTCCATCCCTCTCTTCTCCATGGTAACAAGGCAGATTCAGGAGATGGACGAGCCTGCATCCCTGAGCCACCCAAGGAAGGACCAGAGAGGCTAGGGAGCCACAGACACCAGCTTGGTGTGAGTGGGAACAGAAGCTCTGCTGGATTAAATCACTTTCAACCAGAATTCACCTGTTATTTGTTAAGGCAGCACAGTCTAGACTGACTGGTAAAAAGGGAATTGGAAAATAATAACATGGCTTTATTAAGTGGAGGGATTGGGGGAAGGCTTTGTGTTTTCTTAATTACACTAAGAAGAAAGTAACAACCTAATAAATGTGAATGTTGGATGGCTGTTGTGGTTTGGTGATTATATGAAAGCAAAAGCCCCTATGTGCTCTCAAACCTGTCACAACCTGAGACCACGTTAACAAACAACCTGAGATCACATTAATGAAGCCCACAGAACAACCAGCCATGTGTGACAGTAGCTTGTTCAAATGTAAGCATGCTCGCTGCCCACCACACTTTGCTGGCCCTTCAAGGCCAACGTGATGAATCAGTGATAAATGACTCAGGGAATAATTTTAGACACAGAGCGCTGACTAAATGTTTCTGAAAGATGTTGAAAAGATTAAAAAAAAAAAAAGTGCACCAGATGCCATCTCCGAGGCTGTTCCTACAGACCAACTCACGGGCCTATTTCCAGCTGGTATTTTCAAGGGTCGGAAGCTTCAGCAGCTCCCCAGGAGCTCAGAAGCCCAGCCACAACCATCCCCGTCACCCGTTATCAGTGCCCCCAGGAGCCTTGAACAATCAGTGCACAGTGGGGAGGCACATAGGTTGATATACTCGGGGGTAAATTTAGATGCAGAATTGTTTTGCATCCTTATTTTTCTGAGTAATCTGTTCTGCCAAGTTTTCCCCTTTATAGTCTGGGACCAACCAATTACCATGAAAATCACATGAATAAATATTGAAGAGAATGTGTTCATCGTCTATTTTCGTGTCCTCACAGCAAGCAAGCGACATTATATTTTTAATTAAGTCTTTGATTTCCATTTTCCCTTTCAACTAAAGCTGTCCTCCATAGGATCAATTAAGCTAGATAATCAGATCCAATGAAAAGCCCCCCAAAAGAACAGTTATTAGTAGGTGTGATTCACACATTTTCCCAACCATACTGGCAAATTTCTGCTCCAAAATTAAAGTTGTAGAGACAACCCAGTGTGGGGTGTTTGGGGCTTGCTCAGACATCTGGTCTAACTTCATCTCCTTCTTACCCTCTACATTATCTCTATACTGGTTTGTGAATGTATAATATATTAGTAGTACATATCTTTTCATAAATCATCCTTTTGTCTATAAAGACTGAGTGACCAAAAAATAATCATCATCATCATCTTTGATCTATAAGAGGGTATAATTTAGCTAAATTTTAATTTTTAAAAAAATTCCTAAAACTTTCAACCAAAATATTTATATTATCAGAATTGCTTATTTTCCTCTCCTATTTACTTAGAGATAACTACAACAAATTTCATAGGTATTCAATGCAGATGGAAAGAACTCTGGACTGAGTCTGTGTAGAAAACTTATTTGTGAACCCAGGTTGCCTTCTTGGGTCCTCAGTTCCTAACCTGCAAAGGTCTGAGGTTGCTTCATGTATTCAGTTATCCAGTGCTTACTGAACACCACTTATGTGCCAGGCCCTGTTCTGCTGCTGCTGCTGCTGCTGCTGCGTCGCTTCAGTCATGTCCGACTCTGTGCGACCCCATAGACGGCAGCCCACCAGGCTCCCCCGTCCCTGAGATTCTCCAGGCAAGAACACTGGAGTGGATTGCCATTTCCTTCTCCAATGCATGAAAGTGAAAAGTGAAAGTGAAGTCGCTCAGTCGTGTCCGACTCTTCGTGACCCCACGGATTGCAGCCTACCAGTCTCCTCCATCCATGGGATTTTCCAGGCAAGAGTACTGGAGTGGGGTGCCATTGCCTTCTTCGGCCCTTTTCTAGACGGTGGGAAATAATTATTCTAGATGGTGGGAAATAACTGAACAAGATTGTTACCCTCATGGGGATTATAGTCCAGTTGTTGTTTAGTCTCTAAGTCACGTCCAGCTATTTTGTGACCCTGTGAACTGTAGCCCGCCAGGCTCCTCTGCTCATGGAATTTCCGAGGCAAGAATACTGGAGTGGGTTGCCATTTCCTTCTCCAGGGGATCTTCCCACCACAGGGACTGAACTGACTGAACCCACGTCTCCTGCATTGGCAGGCAGATTCTTTACTGCTGAGCCACTAGGGAAGCCCTATTGTCTAGTTGGGGAAGCTAAATAATAAATTAGCAAATAAGAGTGCTTGTTTGTGGTAAGTGCTTAAGGGTAAGAATAAATCGGGATAAAGAAGAAGCAGTTATACAAAGTATTCTATATGAGATAAAATGGTTGGGGGAGGAGGTTTCTCTGATTCAGAGTAAACCTAGATCATTGTAAGAGGTGAGTATAACCCCATAATCTTGACATTGCTTGATGAACACACAACCAAAGGAAGTAAAGATGATGAAGAGAGATTTCTCTTATGAACAGCACCTGAAAAAATTCTAAAGGAAATCTTCAGACTCCAAATCCAAATCCATGATTACTATGTCATAGACCAAGCAGAGTATACCAGGATGAAACATCAGAAAAATCTACCTGTGTAATTCCCCCAGACAAATGGACTTTAGGGGAAACAAATCATGGTATTATCTCAAAGGCTGTTGAAGAAACATTTGATAAAGTTCAATACCTATACATGATAAAAGTATTGGGTAATTAACATATATGTTAATGAGAGCAGAGATTATCCTTCCAACTTGTCAGGGACCTATACCAGAGGCCAAAATCAATATCTGGATTAGTAGTCCTTCAGTACACATTTGTTGAATGAAAAATGAGTGAATGAATGAAGTCCTTTAGGCTGATTAGAACATCTACAAAAGCTTTCATCATCCGTAAGGGAGAAAGTGAAAGTCACTCAGTCTTGTCTGATTCTTTGCGACCCCATGGACTGTAGCCCACCAGGCTCCTCTGTCCATGAAATTCTCCAGGCAATAACACTGGAGTGGGAAGCCGTTCCCTTCTCCAGGGGATCTTCCCAACCCACGGATTAAACCCGGGTCTTCTGCATTGCAAGCAGATTCTTTACTGTCTGAGCCACCACAAAAGCCCGCATGGCAACCCACTCCAGTACTCTTGCCTGGAAAATCCCATGGACAGAGCGTTGTAGGCTACAATCCACGGGGTCGCAAAGAGTCTGACAGGACTGAGCGACTCTACTTTCTTTCCAAGTTGGAAACTGCACAAGGACGCCCCCTCCTGGCCAATGCTCAAAGAGTCTCTGGTCAGCTCAGCACTACCCTGTGAGGTCTGGGATTTGGAGGACAAGAGGGAAAAACTGTCAGTGTTTGCAATGGCATGACCGCTGGTCCAGTAAAACTACGACAGTCAGAAAAATTTCCAGAATCAAGATCACACTACCTTCCTCTCCCTGCAGCAATAACTATTGAGAAGAAGTAATCAAAAATAACATATCACTTAAAACAAGCACTGAAACTAGGCACCCACGGAAGTAACCTGATAAAGGAAACAGAACTTTCTGGAGATAATTTTAAAATTCTAACAAAAGATATCTTAGCACTAAATAAGTGGAGACATGCCATGTTCATGGAGGTGATGATTTACTATTAAAAAATGTCAGCTCTTCTCAAATTAATCTACAAATTCAGCACAAGTCCTCTCAAAATCCCAGCATTTATTTTTGGTGACTTGGTAAACTGAATCTAAACTCAGAACAAAGAATAAAGGTCTGAGAATATCTAAGACAACTTATGAAAAGGAGATTCAAGAGGAAGGACTCACGTCACCAGATATTAGGAGAGTTCAAAGCTGTGATGGAATATGCGCAAGGAACAGAACAGAACAGAACAAGCCCACAGAACAGAACTGAGAGTCCAGAAATGGACCCACGACACAGAGAACTTAGTGTGTGTTAGAAGGAGAATCAGCACCACAGAGAAAAGGTGAGTTCTTCAGTAAATAGTGATGGGAAAATGGACTCACTACGTGCCGATTTTTTAGACGTTGGGTCCTTCTCTTATATCATCTTCTAAAGTAACTTCAGTTGGGCTTGAAAGGTAGATGTGAAAGATAAAACCACGAAGCCAATAGGAGAAAATACGGAAGGAAGATGCAGTATACCTGTGATTGGTAGGTGAGAAATCTTTTAAAACTACAAACCATAAAGGGGAAAATTAATGGATTGAGCTGTATTCCCAGAAAAAAAAAAAAGACTTTTATTTGATGAAGAAGGTCACAGACAAAATTATCTGAGAGGTGAAGACGTGGGAGAGTACATATGGACATTCTATGACTGGAGAAAACTCCAGAAAGCCCAATAAGAAAATTAAAGGGGAAATATGGGGGAAAGATAGGAATACAAAATTTACAGAGAAACCTGTTAAAATGCAATCAAAGAACTGTATGGCAAACAATAAGACATCTCTCCACTCCCCACCCCCATCATATTAGCATAATTAGAGAGAGAAGAGGCAGATGAGGGACCTTCATCCTCTGCCACTGTGCATGTCGATAACCCTAGCCATTCTGGAAGTAAATGCAGCCCCACAGTGACATTACATGTATATGCATTCTGCAATCAAAAATTCCACTCTTGGGATAGGCCCAAGAGAGACCGTACCAGGTGCAGGGGGAAACAAGAGCAAGGTTTGCAGCAGCTTCAGGTTTTTAATCCTTCACAAAAGGGCTCAGGAAGTGATGTGTAGACTGTGTATCCAGTGAGCCCCAGATGGCCCACCCAAGTAACACTTCATCACGCAGAGGCACCACTGACAGATCTCAAAAACAAGTATCGAAGGGGAAAAGAGAGAAATGATTTGTGGAACAATATCATGTTTGTGAATTTCCAAAACACGGAAGCACAAAATATGTATTTTCCCTGGTATGTATATATGTGAGAAAAAAATCCATACAACCAAGGCAAGTGGATTGGAAGGCTATAAATTACATTTATGGGGCGTGGTTGCCCAGGTGGAAGGGAAAGAGGAGATGCAGAAGTCTAGGGAGCCTAGGTAGGCAGGGAGCCAAGTCCAGACACCTGAGGCAAAGCATCATCTCTAACACACACAGTTCAGCTGTATCCAAGTTCAACTGAAGACTGTCTTCATCCCTACCTGTCAATCAAGAAATGCAACATCTCTCATACAGAACAGACTTGTGGTTTCCAAGAGAGGGAGGGGATCGGGGAGGGAAGGACTGGGAGTTTGAGATTAGCAGATGCGAACGATTATACAGAGGCAGGATAACAACAAGGTTCTACTGTATAGCACAGGGAACTATATCCAATGTCCTATGATAAAGCACAATGTAAAAGAACATATATATATATATATATGTCTGTAAGTATAACTGAGTCACTTCTGTACAGCAAAAATTAACACATTATAAATCAACCATACTTCAACAACATTTTTAAAAATACAACATCCTTTACTATTGAGACAGCTCTACCTGCTGCATGCATTGTTCTCACTGGATAAGAGATTTTAAACAACAATCCTGGAATTTACTCAATATTTAGGTTAGTGTTCAGTTCAGTTCAGTCGCTCAGTCGTGTCTGACTCTTTGCGACCCCATGAATCGCAGCACACCAGGCCTCCCTGTCCATCACCAACTCCCAGAGTTCACTCAGACTCGCGTCCATCGAGTCACTGATGCCATCCAGCCATCTCATCCTCTGTCATCCCCTTCTCCTCCTGCCCCCAATCCCTCCCAGCATCAGAGTCTTTTCCAATGAGTCAACGCTTCGCATGAGGTGGCCAAAGTACTGGAGTTTCAGCTTCAGTATCATTCCCTCCAAAGAAATCCCAGGGCTGATCTCCTTTAGAATGGACTGGTTGGATCTCCTTGCAGTCCAAGGGACTCTCAAGAGTCTTCTCCAAAACCACAGTTCAAAAGCATCAATTCTTCGGCGTTCAGCCTTCTTCACAGTCCAACTCTTATATCCGCACATGACCACAGGAAAAACCATAGCCTTGACTAGACAGACCTTAGTCAGCAAAGTAATGTCTCTGCTTTTCAATATGCTATCTAGGTTGGTCATAACTTTTCTTCCAAGGAGTAAGCATCTTTTAACTTCATGGCTGCAATCATCATCTGCAGTGATTTTGGAGCCCAAAAAAATAAAGTCTGACACTGTTTCCCCATCTATTTCCCATGAAGTGATGGGACCAGATGCCATAATCTTACTTTTCTGAATGTTGAGCTTTAAGCCAACTTTTTCGCTCTCCTCTTTCACTTTCATTAAGAGGCTTTTTAGCTCCTCTTCACTTTCTGCCATAAGGGTGGTGTCATCTGCATATCTGAGGTTATTGATATTTCTCCCGGCAATCTTGATTCCAGCTTGTGCTTCTTCCAGCCCAGCGTTTCTCATGATGTACTCTGCATAGAAGTTAAATAAGCAGGGTGACAGTATACAGCCTTGACGTACTCCTTTTCCTATTTGGAACCAGTCTATTGTTCCATGTCCAGTTCTAACTGTTGCTTCCTGACCTGCATATAGGTTTCTCAAGAGGCAGGTCAAGTGCTCTGGTTTTCCCATCTCTTTCAGAATTTTCCTCAGTTTATTGTGATCCACACAGTCAAAGGCTTTGGTATAGTCAATAAAGCAGAAATAGATGTTTTTCTGGAACTCTCTTGCTTTTTCGTTAATCCAGCAGATGTTGGCAACTTGATCTCTGGTTCCTCTGCCTTTTCTAAAACCAGCTTGAACATCAGGAAGTTCACGGTTCATGTATTGCTGAAGCCTGGCTTGGAGAATTTTGAGCATTACTTTGCTAGAGTGTGAGATGAGTGCAATTGTGCAGTAGTTTGAGCATTCTCTGGCATTGCCTTTCTTTCGGATTGGAATGAAAACTGACCTTTTCCAGTCCTGTGGCCACTGCTGAGTTTTAAACTTAGTAATCCTAGGACTATGCCAGGGTGAAATCAAGTTTGTTTACTTACTGGAAGATGGGGTATTTAGTCAACCCTACAGAATTATTCATGGGAAGTAGATGGGGAAACAGTGGAAACAGTGTCAGATTTAATATATTTGGGCTCCAAAATCACTGCAGATGGTGATTGCAGCCATGAAATTAAAAGACGCTTACTCCTTGGAAGGAAAGTTATGACCAACCTAGATGGTATATTAAAAAGCAGAGACATTACTTTGCCAACAAAGATCCATCTAGTCAAGGCTATGGTTTTTCAGGTAGTCACGTATGGATGTGAGAGTTGGACTGTGAAGAAAGCTGAGCACCAAATAATTGATTCTTTTGAACTGTGGTGTTGGAGAAGACTCTTGAGAGTCCCTTGGACTGCAAGGAGATCCAACCAGTCCATTCTAAAGGAGATCAGCCCTGGGATTTCTCTGGAAGGACTGATGCTGAAGCTGAAACTCCAGTACTTTGGCCGCCTCATGCGAAGAGTTGACTCATTGGAAAAGACTCTGATGCTGGGAAGAACTGGGGGCAGGAGGAGAAGGGGTGACAGAGGATGAGATGGCTGGATGGCATCACCGACTCGATGGACGTGAGTTTAAGTGAACTCTGGGAGTTGGTGATGGACAGGGAGGCCTGGCGTGCTGCGATTCATGGGGTCACAAAGAGTCGGACATGACTGAGCGACTGAACTGAACTGAACAGAATTACTCAGACACAATCGTTCTGCTAGGAAGAGCCAAAAAGCCAAACTCACTGTCATGAGCTATTACTTCTCTGGGAGGGGGAAGCAAGAGACAATTAATAGGAGGCTTACCTCCTGCTCTGTCACATTTTACAACCTGCAAATAAAATCTTGTGGTTCAACTTGTAGAGAAATTTGAGGTGAGTATCAAAAGCCCAGGAACCCTGCACTTGCGAACAAAGATTCACTATGAATGTGTTTGGAAGGGAAACTCTCACAGTTTTTGTATTCACTTTTAAAGAACATGAGAATTAAGGCTTTCTACCTGGGCTCTGGTGAATTTCCAAATCTTATAAGTTGCATGGGGCTCTAATCATAGGCTCCAGTAATCTGACTCTGGCCTAAAAGTAAGTCCTCTGGGCCTGGTCTCCAGGGTCCCAGAGGAGTGACTGTCAGGACTCAGCAGGCATATGTTGGTAGAGAAGGGAAAGTGGTCCCCAGTGCAGTGACCTAGGGGAGACTGTTGGAGGGAGGGTGGCCAGTGCAGGCCACACTCCACCCTGTGCTCACCGTGCCTTCTGGGTCCACGAGCAGCAAGTGTTTGGCCTGGCCGTTATGCATGCCAGTGAGGACGAAGGATCCCGGGTTGGTGGTACTCTTCCTGACCAAGAAGTCTCCATCTCTCTTTAGCAGCCCCTCTGCCTCCTTCCTACTCATCTCCCCTTGGTACCAAGGCTCTGCTTTCAGTTCTTCCAGCATCTTGGCATCTGGTGCTCTGGGTGAGACGGGGCTGATGCATTCCATGGAGGCTGCCTTGCTCAACACAGGCCCCAAGGACTGAATCTTGAGAGCATCTTCAAAAGGCTCTGCCAACAACATGTGCCAGCAACACGTCAATTCCAAGGAGAGCAAAAGATAAACAACACAATGTGAGGTTTGGCAATGCAAAGACAACTTTGATCAGAAAAAAAAAAAAAAAAAACAAAGTAAAGTAGAGAAAACTGACTGGCTGGTGAGATAACAAGATTCTCGTAATGGCATTTGAAAACACAGCCCCAGACTTGGCATGACTCTTTCTGATGACTCTGCTTTCCCAAGACAGCTGGGCATTGTGTCTTGTGCCAAAGATTCAAGCACACCCTTTGTCTCACTAGTTAGAATGACTTCATTTTTGCATGCTGCAAGAGGCCAGGCATACTACATGCCACCTACTTTCTCTGGTACATTGGCTAGCCTCTTTAACAAATATGCTCTCTTCTGAATAAAAATCTGTCAATACCAAAGAAGATACACAGAGGAAAAGACAAATTGCAAGGTTTTGTGCAAAACCAACACCCAGCCCAACAAATGTTTCTTTCAAAATCTGTATTAGGTGCATTTTTTTAAAAGAGAAGAAAACCAACGTTTATTAGCGGCCTTTTGTGTGACTTGCCCCAGGCTAGGAGCTCTACCTCCCTTTGACATTCACTTGTTTCCCTGGGGGAAAAGGCTCTTGTATGAATGTTTGAGATTGAGCTTGATTCCATGCCCTTCAGAACACACTTCTCACTGCGGGGCATTGCTCTAAACAGCAACAAATATCAGCAGTGAGAGAAGTCGACAGGCACATCGAATTAAATCTCAATGTTGGATTTTCAAACAAAGCAATAGCACTTACAACAGCACTCTGAAAAATGCACACAGTGCTACACAAAAGTAAGGTGTTGTGATGTTTATTGAGGACCACACTGCCAACATGCTACAATGCAAACTCCACAAGACCAGGAAAGTTTCTCTCCTGGGCATAGCTACATCCCCAGAGACCAACACTGCTCCTGGGTCATAGTTTGTACCCTATAAACATTCAGGGAGTGCTCTAAAATAAAACCGCTTGTTAAATGTTAGCAGAGAATGGGCAGAAGTGAATAAAGGAAACCAAAACCAAGACATTTTGACAACTTATTAAATTATTTACAGATTTGGGCACCCCCCCCCACAAAAAAAGAAGAGGTAAAACTATGAGCTAAAATTGTTTGTGTATTTTCTTTTTTCATTCTACTTTTTCCCCTGATTACCCAGAGTAGTTGAAAATTTGTGTTCTGTTTCTATACCATCACCATCACCACGACATCACCATCATCATGAACATCATCTTCGACCCACTAGCACCAGCCTCACTACCACTATCAACATCACCATCACCCACACCACTATCACCATTTCACCATCATCGTCACCTTTATGACCATCATTATCACCACCACCGCCGGCAGTACCATTACCAGAACAATCACTATCCCTATTGTTATTTAGATATAGTGGTTCAAGATACTGCTTCCCTGGTGGCTCAGACGGTAAAGAATCTGCCTGCAATGCAGGAGACCAGGGTTCAGTCCCTGCATCAGGAAGATCCCCTGGAGAAGGGAATGGCAACCCACTCCAGCATTCTCGCCTGGAAAATCCCATGGACAGAGGAGCCTGGCAGGCTACAGTCCATGAGGTCACAAAGAGTCAGACACGACTGAGTGACTAACACTTGGACTTGGGGTTCAAGATAAACAGAGCACTGGGTCTACTTCTGTAATACTTTTCAATAGACATTAGCTACTCCGGGGCTCTTTCTACTTTCTCCCCTTCTCTAGTTTTGGGAGTAGGAGTGGAAATTGAGGGATGAGAAAAGGGTGGCTTGGGCTTTCATTTTTCCCATTTCAAACCCCAGCCTAATCTAACTCTCCTCCGGCTCTGGGGCCAGAATTCACTGGCAACTTGGCTAAATTAAGCAGTGAAAATGGTCTGCCATAAATTCAACTACTAAAATGAAGTTGGGAAACATTGTTAAAACTAGAGCAGAGGATCAAGGAGCTAACAGTTGGTTCTAAATTTTGCAAAGTCGCTTTATACCTCCTGGGCTATTTCCACTTTTTTTTTAAATGAAGAGATTGGATTAGATGATTCTGCAGTACTTCCGGCTCTGGTGAATTTCTGTCTGTCATCCTGGGAGAAATAGACTATTGTTGTCATGGTGCAGTCTATTCATAAAAGCACTCAATCCTATCCCCACCCACATGCAATACCAAGTATTCAACCAGCAGTGAATTTACCAAACTTCTGGCATTCTCTATTTCCTCCTCTGCCAAAGAGTAATAATAATGATAATAATAATATCTACCCATAAGACTAATGGAAAAATTAAATAATATGCACCTTGCCACATGGTAGAAACTCACTAAATACTAGTCTCCTCTCCTTCCCTCTTTAGCCTGTAAAATTCTCAAGGAAGTTGAAAAAGGTATCTGGGGGTGTAAAGCTATCTGTGAGTTTGGAATGCTTTTTCACAATTCTTTAACAACAATCTACACTTTTATTAACCAGTTCACAGATGATTTATTTTTCCCAATCTATGTGACAAACAGAGGTTGCTGACACACATCACATGAGTGCAAGCAACCGCAGTTTGTGGTCACTCTTCTCACCCCATTTTATTTTTCATCAGAGCATTTGTCACTACCTGTAACGCATGGCGGTTATTTAAACTCCATGACAGTAGGGACTTTGTCTATTTTGTTTTCCTGTATATCCCCAGTAAATAGAATAGTATTTGACACCTGGTAGGTGTTCAGTGGAGAAGAAGAAGGGGCGAGGGAAAGTGGATGTGTGTACAAAAACACGTGGGTGTATTACAATTTCTCGCTTACGTGTTAGTTTTGTTCAGCAGATTAAGAGCTCTGTGAAAATAGGGGCCAAGGCATTTCAGCTTGGCATCCTTAAAACTGATACAGTATTTAAGGCACACTATATCCAATTAATACCTAAGTGAATAAATAAATGAATCCATTCATTTATGTATATCATATGTCTCAATGTGATTGAGACAAAGTTAATTATAAAAAGAGGGGGAAGTTGCTTTGTCTTCCGCAGAGAACTGTAGAGAAGGTTGTAATATGAAAGCAGGGGTCGGCCAAGTTCAAAGCCTTGAAAAACTCAATCAAATAACACAGGAAAAAAAAAACCAGCTAATCAGCATCCTTAATCAAAACCACTCTGGAAGAAAATTCAGTAATGGCACAGATTTCAAAGAAAAGACAAAGTTAAAAAAAAAAAAAAAAACCAGCCTTAAAAGAGAAAAAAAAAACAATACCAAATGGAAACGCACTCATGTCAAAGAGGTCTTTCCGCGGACTGCTCTCTGCACTGCTGCCTGTGGCAGGCCCCGTCTGCTGGGGGATTCGCTGGGTATTGACATAGGTGGGGGCTTCTCCCGTAGGAGCCACACGTGATTTCCCTTCAGGCATGCTGTAGATGTCCAAGGATCCTGCAACAAGGAAACAGACCTCCTTTTTCTTCTGATCATGATGCTTTTCATGTTAAGCCAGCCAGTGTTTCACAGAGAAATTCCTTTAGTCCATTCATAAGAAAATCCTTCTTTCAGATGCCCATCTATTAACTCTCTTCCCTGACCCTCTTACCCTGCTGTGCTTCGGCTAGGATGCTCTCCACTCCTTCCTGTCAAAATGGGACCTGCTAGCCCAGGATGATGGACACCATGAAGGTTAGGAGCCCTGTCAAGACCCTAGGCCCATCTGACTCAGGCCGGGGGCCAGGAGGGGCGGGGGAGCTACACCCGCCACAGAAGCTCCCTCAGCCTCCTCATTCCCTCTGCGAAGGGCTGAGAGCAAAATAACTGAGCAGGAGAACAACGAGCCTTAATTCCACTGCTCTTTTTTTAAGTGTAGGTGAATGCTTCATATATTAACTCCAAAGAAATGCAATGCATTTCCAATGCTCTGGCCCCATTTTTAGAAATAAAGCAATATTTAGCCCCATTTGCTTCCTAATGAATTGAGACACTTTCCTTATAAAACAGAATCAGGCTTGTGCCATCATGGGACTTCCCAACTGAAGCAAGACTGTTGAGGCCCGACTTGGGAGGGGGGAGGTCACTGTTATCGTCACCCAAGGTGAATGAAGGGTGTGGCCCTGTTAAGGTCACCATCTGATTCTTTGTACAGGTCACTATTTGTAACAAACTTCCGCAGATACTCTCAAGACCACCTTGGACCTGGAGAGAAGTCACCTCTCCAGGTGGTGGGGCATGAGAGTCAGCTCAATTCAACCAGCAAGAGTGGGTTCAGGATTCTTTAGGAAGCTTTCCCAAGAGCCCACTGAAGGGCTTTTGGCAGACCACTGTCTCTGCCTATAAGTCTGAGAATGCAAGTGTCCTGAGAAAGTCATCAACTTCAGATGGTTGCAAGTGTTGAGTACAGGGCAGGGAGATATACACTCCTTGGTGGTGATACCCAGAGTTCAGTTTCATTTAGGGGAAATGGCTGCTAGCAGATTAATAGGGGTTTATTTGTTCTATGGACAAGGTATTATTTGCTTTCCAATAAAACTTGAAATTCATTAAGAGTTATGAGTCTCAAGTTTCAGGCCAAGAACTTATATACGGCTCATTTTTCCTCTGGTGAATTTGTTACATTGTCTGTTCTTAATCTGGCTGGAATAACTTGGATATAAAAAAGACCTCATTTTCAAATAAATCTAACAAGTTTTTCAATACAGTCAATATCTAATGTAAGTAATGTGTCTCTCTTAGTCTTTAATAGTTATTCTATGTCTAAGTACATGATTGTTGTATAAAATGCTTTAAATGTATACAGAACAAAGTTGAAAATGTAAAAAAGTGCCTCTGGCAAAGTTGTAACTTTAATTTGCTATTTCCATCCTATTCTGAGGTAGAGTCATGTAGTTTGACTCTTTTATGGATTATTAACTGGGCAGCACAAACAGGTCATCTTTAAGCTGGGACAGGCATGACATAAAATTATTTCACGGGAGGAACATTTAAAAAATATATTGTCATTTACCCACTGGCACAAATGGCAATAATGTAGGTGAAAACCTTAATGTTAAACCAACAAATGGTTAAAATATATACATAGAAGCATACATTGGATCTTAATTCATTTATCACTCCATCTCCTTCAGACCCTGTAGCCAGGACCCTGGAACCATCAAAAGTTCTCGAAATGTTTGAGGAGGTAAAATGCTTAAAATTAAAAGAAACCTTTAAAATGTATAGATACATACATGTGTATGCTTGTCTAAAAATAACTGTCTAGAGAATAGAGACTGACATTAGCAATTAAACTAAATAGTACTTAATTAGTCACACTATTTTTAATGTGGGATGTAGGTGCATGCTTATAGGTTTGATAGAAGTGAAATGTCCTCTAAAAGGACCCAGGCCCTGTGACAGACTTGTATTCCAGGTGCCATCTCTGCCGGGCTGGTGTCACTCCGTTCTTCCTAAAGGTGACCGTAGAAGGAGGAGGTGGGGCAGAGGAAAGGAAGGGAAAACTACAAGCTGCCATTAGAAGCTACCAGGATTCAGTATTGACTCCAGAGTCTCCCACCTTAGCCTCGTTTGAACTGGGTGTGGAGTTGGCCCTGGGGAGGTGAATTCCTTAGTCCCTGGGGGGGGGGGGGCAAGCCCTCTTGCTAGAGAAGGGCCTTAGATGCATGGTCTCAGTGTGCAGGAGAACAAGAAGAACTGGGAGGGGTGAAGAGTGAGCTGGTCCTGGTACCCAGGGATGGATTATCTGATGCATGCCCTCTGACATCCCTGACAGCCATTATTTCTATTTCTTTGATCTGGTATCCCTGACAGCCATTATTTCTATTTCTGTGATCCAGTTGGGAAACTGCAGCCCCACCCACAGCAGTTATTTCCAGTCAGCCATTCTGCCACTCCACAGGACAGGAACTACCCACTAGGGAGCACGTCACTTTTGAAAAGTATTTTTTATGTTTCTTGTCCACCTTACCTTGCCTCTCACCTTGCCTGACAGGTGTTTGCTGCCAGTCTTCACCAAACGGGTCTCCTAAGTGTCTTCCCTGGTAGTAAGTTTGCTCTTTTCCTGCAAACTATAGACATATGTAAATACAAAACAAGAAAAAGTCCTCCTCGTCTTGCGTCTCCACCTTTGAAATCCATAATACTTTAGAAGGGACTTCAATGACCAGTGGATTGCATCCCTGTTGTACTCAGTTTTCCCTTCATGCCTCACAGTTGACATGAAGATTTGGGAAGTTAGTCTGTGTGGGTGTGAAAAAGAGGCTACATCTCATCAAAACTACAGATGCTCCCTGCTTTCAGTAGCCCCCCACCTCCCTTCCCTAAGTGTGACCATAAATTAAATTCTCTACATACAGCCACATCACGCAACACGCCTTAAAATAGATTTCAGTTAGAGAATATCTATGTGTCAGAACATAGTTCCCACCCAGCACATACACCCATAACCATTCATTCCTGGGCAAAGCCACCTTGTCGATTCCTTCTTATACAGCTATTGACACTTGGCTCCAGTGTTATTTACCGCTTTTATTGTCATCCACATAAGGTAAGTGACATCAAAAAATTCCATTTAACAGAAATATCATAGAGATAGCATAACTCTAGAAAGAGAATGCCTTACTAGAATTTTGAATTAGAGGGGAAAATCAGGGAGATAAGTAAAACAGAAAACCTCAAACAAAAACAAAAAACCTTATGTTAAAGGCTTACATTCTTTCTCTTTCCAGAGAACTCAAAGAACCCCAGGCTTTCAGAAGTCTTGAACTCTCTCTTTTCCTCATTAAGTTCACAATACAATGGGATTTGTCCTAGGATGAAGAGGGAAATTGCAGACTTGTATCTCAGGAATCACAATGGGGTTCCAAGGCATTTGACTAAATCTTGTGATGTTAAAGCAAAAGCTTCCCCTACTGTCTGCTTCATGAAATTCAAGGGGAGGAAGTTTGTGACTTTTTCTGTCTGGATAGAATATCAGCCTGAAAATAGAGTTGAAGAAAGCAATAGGAAATGAAGTTCAGTTAGCTACCATTCAAGGAAAGATATAAGACTCACCTGGGCTGTGTCAGGACCGTGGGGTCTGGCTTTCAGGCGAGCATCGGCAAACCCCCCTGGAGGAGGTGTCTTGCTTGGAATACTGTTGTAATACGGGTGGTCTGAGCCATCACTCTCCTCTTCAGTCCATGGCTCATCTAGACTCTGCATTCTGTTAAAAGAGGATTTTCAAGAACTTTAGCCAAAATTTGAGCTTATTGTCAAAACAAAAAAATCTAACGTTAGTAACTATAGTCCCAGAAAGCAGAGTTTAGTCACTCTCCCTTCAACGATCTAGGTCTCAGGCACATATAAAAAGCAGATGAATGATTCAGCCAAATATCCCTGCCTTATTCACAGTGCTACCCTTTAGAAAATTCCAGTCTTATTTGAAGCAGAAAAGAACTCCTTTATTAAAAGTACATTTTAATGAGGAAAGACATAGTTGATATGTAATGATAATCAGCTGCTTGAGGTATTGACACACATTTTAGTATATCATGAAATTTACCCAAAACAAAATTAACTTTAATGGAGATTTAGTGACATCAAGGAAATTGGCAGAGTAAGGACCTCTGAATTATTCTATCTTCTGTAATGACAACAAGAAAGCTAGCAAAAAATGTTTTCATGATCAACATTTTTAGAACTCTGGAAATTAATCAGAAGTTTGTACCGATCTAGAGAGTGTTTTGAAGAAGGCAATGGCACCCCACTCTGGTACTCTTGCCTGGAAAATCCCATGGATGGAAGAGCCTGGCAGGCTGCAGTCCATGGGGTCACACAGAGTCGGACACAACTGAAGTGACTTAGCAGCAGCAGCAGCAGAGAGTGTTTATTAAACAAACAAACAAAAAGACATAAATAGCTGTCAGGACAAGAGCTTTGTTGTATTTTAACTTGCTCTGTTTCCATCTCCAGGGTAGACTTAAAAGCCAAAATTCAGTAGTCACAGTGAAAACCAGCAGCCTAAATAGCTAGACATGGGAGGAGCAAAAAAGCATTTCAGTTCAGTTTAGTCGCTCAGTCATGTCTGACTCTGCGACCCCATGAATCGCAGCACGCCAGGCCTCCCTGTCCATCACCAACTCCCAGAGTTCACTCAGACTCACGTCCATCAAGTCAGTGATGCCATCCAGCCATCTCATTCTCTGTGGCCCCCTTCTCCTCCTGCCCCCAATCCCTCCCCGCATCAGAGTCTTTTCCAATGGGTCAACTCTTCACATGAGGTGGCCAAAGTACTGGAGTTTCAGCTTTAGCATCATTCCTTCCAAAGAAATCCCAGGGCTGATCTCCTTTAGAATGGACTGGTTGGATCTCCTCGCAGTCCTGTAAATTCCTATTCCCAGAAAACAGTCATTATGACCTTTCTGTTCATTCTCTATAACCTCCACTCCCAAAACTGTTTTTATTTGACCTGATTCAGAGCTTGCCTATGGAAAACAGCTTCTTCCATAAAGTCATTTGTCAAAAACAATTAGAGGCAATTATTTAACACTATGACTCCCTGAAACAATAGATAACATTTGGGCTAAAAAGTAAGCTAGTCAAAAAGCTTAACAGAAAAAGGTAGGAAATTATAAATTTTGACCTATTTCTAGGAATCTAGGCATCTACATGTATGCATAGAACTGTTTTCACATCCGGGTTGTGTGCCTGCTCAGAAAAGATGTAAAAAGGCATTAGTTCTCATCTGCACTGACCTTGAAGTTTTGCACAAGCAGAAAGTCAAAGCTAAAGCAGAGTTGTCAACTGCCTAGCCAAGTGTTAAAGGAATTGCCCAAGATTCACACAGAGCACCTCAGCAAAAACTGGGGGACTTGGTTTCAGACATTTAAATCTCTCTTTGATCATTAGCTGTCTAATAAGTGAACTGAGCAGAGTTGTCAGTGGTCATATGTAACAAAATATAGACTTGACCAAGTTGGTTTAGGAAAATCATTAAAACAAACAACCACAACAAACAGCAACAACAGCTACTCCAGTGAACACAGAAGTAATAAGAAAGTAAACAGTCATATTGTTTATATGGAGACCTTTTGAGCAATCTGGATAGAGGATAAAACCAGCCTCAACATTATCTTAAGCTAAGGCCTAATCCAGAGCAAGTGAATCCTAATTATTTTCAATTTATGAGAGATGAGGAAGCTGCAGAAGAAAAGCTTGAATCTAGCAGAGGTTTGTTCATGAGATTTCAGGAAAGAAACTATTTCCATAACATCAAAGTGCAACGCAAAGCAGCAAATGCTGCTGTATTGATAGAAACAATTGCAAGTTATTTGGAGTATCTCACTAAGATAATGAAGGCGGCTACACTAAACAACAGACTTTCAGTGTAAACAAAATAGCTTCATATTGGAAGAAGACACCATCTAGGAATTTCAGAGCTAGAGAAAGTCAATGCCCAGCTTCAAAGAACAAACTGACTCTTGCTAGGGGCTAAAGCAGTCGGTGACTTTAAGTTAAAGCCAGTACTCATTTACCATTCTGAAAATTTTAGGGCCCTTAGGAATTATGCTAAATCTACTCTGTCTATACTCTATAAATGGATCAGCAAAGTCTGGACAACAGCATATCTATTTATAGCATGGTTTACTGAATATTTTAAGCCCAATGTTGAGACCTATTGCTTGGAAAGAAACAATTCCTTTCAAAATATTATGACTCATTGACAATGCACCTGGTCACCCAAGAGTTCTAATTGAGATTGATGTTTTTATGCTTGCTAATACAACATTTATCCTGCAGTCCCTGAATCAAGGAGTAATTTCAACTTTCATGTCTTATTATTTAAGAAATACATTTCATAAGCCTATAGCTGCCATAAATAGTGATTCTTCTGATTGACCTGAGCAAAGTCAATTAAAAGCCTTCTAGAAAGGACTGCATCCTAGAGCATCAAAAACATTCATGATTCATGGAAAGAGGTAAAATCTTCAACATTAATAGGAGTTTGGAAGAAGTTAGTTTCAACCCTCATGATGACTTTGAGGGGTTTAAGACTTACAGGGAAAGTCTGTGTCTACACAGAACTTTATGAGATATAAATGCCTATATGATAATAGACAATATCAAATCAGAAACATGAATTTCTGCCTTAATAAACTAGAAAATAAGAGTTAAACCCAAGCAAGCAGAAGGAAAAACAATAAAGATTAAGGTAGAAATAAAAATAGAAAATCAATAGCGAAAAGCAATGAAATCAAGATTTGGTTCTTAGAAAGATCAACAGTATTGATAAATCTATAGCTAGACTGACTAAGAAAGAAGAGAGCAGACTCAAATTACCAAAATTAGGAAGAAAAGAGGAAAAACTGCTACCAACCATACATGAATAAAAGGATTATAAGAGAAACTATTAAAAATTATATACGAACAAATTAGATAATCTAGACAAAATGGGAAAATTCCTATGAAGACTCAATTTATCAAAAATAACTCAAGAAGAAATAGAAAATCTGAAGATAACTGTAACAATGAGACTAAATTAGTAATCAAAATCTTGCATCCCAAGAAAAGCCCAGAATCATATGGCTTCCTGGTGAATTCTATCTAATATCTAAAGGAGAATTAATAGCAATTCTTCATAACTCCTCTGAAAAACAAGAGGAGGGAAGTTTTCAAACTAAATCTATGATGCCAGAATTATCCAGATGCCAAAATCAAAGACATTGCAAGAAAATAAAAAACTGCAGACCAATATCTTTTATGAATATGAATGGAAAAACCCTCAACAAAATACTAGCAAGCCAAAAATCCTCCAGCAAAATATAAAAAAAAAAATCATGCAGCATGACTAAGTGATATTTCTCTGGTGATGCAAGGTTGTTCAAATATTCAAAATCAACTAATGTAATATATCATACCAATAGAATAAAAACAAATGCCCAATACTCATATCTAGACACAGAAAAATCATTTGACAAAATCTGACAGTTTTCCATGATAAAAAAACCCTCAAAAATCTTGGAATAAAAAGGCATTTTTCTCAACCCAAAAAAGAGAATCTATGAAAAGTCCATAGCTAAGAACACGATTAATGGGAAAATTCTGAATATTTTCCTCCTAAGATCAGGAACATAATAAGTTTGTCCCATCTTTCCACCTCTATTCATTGTACTAGAGAATCTAGCCAGGACAATTATATAACAAAAAGAAATAAAAGGCATTCAGATTAGTAAGTCAGAATAAAACTATATTTAGTTGCACGGGACTAAGGAATACACATATACACCCAAATTATTAGAGCTAAATGAATAATAAAAAATAAATGAGTTCAGCAAGTTTCCACAATACACAATCAGTGTATAAAATCAATTGTATTTTTATGTATTAACAATAAAAACAAAATTAACAAGCAATTTCACTTATTATAGTATCAAAAAATAAAAGATTTATTCTTTTGGTAGTAAAAATTATCAAAACAAGTGTTAAGACTCATAACTAAAAATTACAAAACATTGTTGAAAGAAATTAAGGAATTCTAAATAAGTGGAAAGACATCCTGCATTCATGAATTGAAAGATGTAATACTGTTAAGATGGAAGTACTCCCCAAATAGGTCTATAGATTCAAGATAATTTCTATCAAAATCACAATTGTCTTCTTTGGTAAAAATAAACAAGCTATGCTATTCATTTGAAATTGCAAGAGGCCCAGAATAGTGAACAGGGTCAAACGTTAATAAAGAAGAATGTAGTTGGAGGACACATACTACCTCACTTCAAACTAACTATAAATCAATAGAACAGAACTATACAATTCAAGACTATATGGTATTGGCATAAGGATAGACATATAAATCAATGGAACAGAATTAAGAGTCCATAAATAAACCCATACATTTATAGTCAATAGATTTCAACAAGGATGCCCAAACAATTCACTATGTAAAAGAATAGTCTTTTCAACAAATGGTGCTATGATGACTGGATAGTCATTTGTGAAAGTTGAACCCTTAAGTCACACCATATACAAAAATTAACTCAGATGGATTAAAGACCAAAATATAAGAGCTAAAACTTAGAAGAAAACATAGATGTAAATCCTCATGATCTTGGATTAGGCAATGGTTTCTTACACATGACACCAAAAGCAAAAGCAACCAAAAAGAAAATAAGTAAATTATTTGGACCTCATCAAAGTTAAAAACTATGGTCCTTCAAAGGACATTATTAAGAAAATGCAAGACAACACAAAGAGTAAGAGAAAATATTTGCTAATTGTATATCTGGAAAGAGAATTGTATCCAGAATATATAAATAATTTCTACAAGTCAACAAGAAAAAGACAAATAATGCAGCCTTAAAAATGGACTAAGGATCCTGCCCATCAGAGGTTCAAGACCAGCTCCACCCATAAGAGGGCAGGCACCAGTCCCTTCTGCCAGGAAGCCTACTCAAGCCCTTAGACAAATCTCATCCACTAATGGGAAGATGCCAGAAGCAAGAGGAAATACAATACTGAAGCCTGTGGAAAGGAGACCACAAACACAGGAAGTTATACAAAATGAGATGACAGAGAAATATGTTGCAAACAAAGGCACAAGATAGAAACCCACAAGAACAACTAAATGAAGAGGAGACAGGCAATCTACCTGAAAAAGAACTCATAGTAAAGATAGTAAAGATGAACCAAAAATCTCTGAAAAACAGTGGAGGCACAGATGAAGTATATACATAAACTGTTCCATAAACAACTAGAAGACTTAAAGAACAGATGAACAGAAGTGAATAATACAACAACTGAGATGAAAAATAGACTAGACAGAATTAATAGCAGAATAACTGAGGCAGAAAAACAAGTAAGTGAGCCGGAAGACAGAGTGATAGAAATCACTGTCACAGAACAGAATAAAGAAAAAAGAATGAAAAGAAATGAAGGTACTCTCAGAGACCTCTGGGACAGTATTAAATGCACCAACATTCACACTATAGGGGTCCCAGATGGAGAACAGAAAGAGAAAGGGCTGGAGAAAATAATTGAAGATATTCTAGTCAAAAACTTCCCTAACATGAAAAAGGAAACACTCACTCAAGTCCAGGAAGGGCAGAGAATCCCATACAGGATGAAACCATGGAGGAACAAACCAGAACACATATTAATCAAACTGACAAAAATTAAAGACAAAGAAAAAATGTGAAAAGTAACAAGGGAAAAGCAACCAGTAATACACAAAGAATCCCCATAAGGTTATCAGCTGATTTTTCAGCAGAAACTCTACACCAGAAGGCAGTGGCATGATGTATCTCAAGTGATGAAAGGGAAAAACCGACAACCAAGAATACTCTATCCAGAAAGGATATCATTTAGATTTGGTGGAGAAATCTAAAGCTTTACAGACAAACAAAAGCTAAGAAAACTCAGCACCACTAAACCAGCTTTACAGCAAATGCTAACAAACTTCTCTAAGTAGAATGAGACCAGCAACCTAAAACATGAGGCTTTGTACATATATAGACTTTGTACATATGTAGATTGCTAGATCAGAACTGGTGACAGCACACAAAAGCTACAATAGACACACATACAGAAAAGAAAAAACAACGCAAACACAGCACTAAAGATGGTCACCAAACCACAAGAGAAGAAAATAAAAGAAGATGCAAAGAAAAAAGAACTACAAAAACAAACCCCAAACAGTTAAGAAAATGGCTATAGGAACACGCATATCAATAATTACATTAAAAGTAAATGGATCAAATTCTTCAACCAAAAGACACAGACTGGCTGAATGGATACAAAAGCAAGACCAATATATATGCTGTCTACAAGAGACTCACTTCAGACCTAGAAACACATACAGGTTGAAACTGAGGGGATGGAAAAAGACATTCCTTGCAAATGGAAATCAAAAGAAAGCTGGAGCAGAAACACTTACATCAGTCAAAATAGACATTAAAATAAAGACTGTTACAAAAGACAAAGGTCATTACATAATGATCAATGGATAAATCCAAGAAGATATAACAATTATAAATGTATTTGCACCCAACATAGGAGTACCTCAATACATAAAGCAAATGCTAACAGACATGAAAGGGGAAATCAACAGTAACACAACAATACTGGGGAACTTAAACACTTGCTTACACCAATGGACAGATCATGCAGAGAGAAAAGTAATAAAGAAACACAAGCCTTAAGTGACACATTAGATCAGATAGACTTAATTGATATCTATAAGAAATTCCATCCAAAAGCAGCAGAATACACTTTCTTCTCAAATGCACTTGGAACATTCTCCAGGATAAATAACCTTTTGGACCACAAATCAAGACTTGGTAAATTCAAGAAAATTTGAATCATATTAATCATCTTTTCTAACCACAATGCTATGAGATTAGAAATCAATTACAGTAAAAAAAATTTGTTAAAAAGAAACATATGGAGATTAAGCAATATGTTACTAAACAATCAATGGATCTCTGAAGAAATCAAAGAGGAAATCAAAAAACATCAAGAGACAAATGACACCAAAAACATAACAACCCAAAATCTGTGAGATGTAGCAAAAGCAGTTCTAAGAGGGACCTTTACAGGAATCCAATCTTACTTCAAGAAATGAGAAAAATCTCAAGTAAACAACCTAAATTTACACGTAAAGCAACTAGAGAGAAAAGAACAAACAAAATCTCAACAATCCTCAAGAAGGAAAGAAGTCATAAAGATCAGAACAGGAATAAATGACATAGAGACAAAGAAAAAAATAGCAAAGATCAATAAAACTAAAAACTGGTTCTTTGAGGAGATAATGTTGATAAACCTTTAGCTAGACTCATCAAGAAAAAAAGGGAGAAGACTCAAATCAATAAAATTAGAAATGAAAAAAGAAGTTACAACAGACAAGACAGAAACACAAAGGACCATAAGCAACTACTGCAAGCAACTATGTGCCA
Source organism: Ovis canadensis (assembly GCF_042477335.2). Taxonomy (NCBI): domain Eukaryota; kingdom Metazoa; phylum Chordata; class Mammalia; order Artiodactyla; family Bovidae; genus Ovis; species Ovis canadensis. The sequence goes on from NC_091246.1 coordinate 23,937,080, forward strand.
GTAAAATGGACAGTCTGAGAGAAATGGACAGATTCTTGGAAAGGTACAACTTTCAAAGACTGAAACATGTAGAAATAGAGAATATGAACACATGAATCACTGAAATTGAAACTGTGATTTAAAAACTTCCAACAAACAAAAGTCCAGAGCCAGATGGCTTCACAGATGAATTCTAACAAACATCTAGAAAAGAGTTAAAACCTATCCTTCTCAAACTAGTCCAAAAAATTATAGAGGAAGGAATACTCTCAAGCTCATTCTACACGGCCACTATCTCCCTGATATCAAAACTCAACAAAGATATCACACAAAAAAAGAAAATTACAGGCCAACATCATTGATGAACAAAGACACAAAAACCCTCAACAAAATACTTACAAACTGAATCCAACAATACATGAAAAGGATCAACACATGATTAAGTGGTATTTATCCTGGGGATGCAAGGATTTTTCAACATATGTAAATCAATCAATATAATACACCATACTAATGAACTGAAGAATAACAACTATATGATCATCTTAACAGAGGCAGAGAAAGCTTTTGACAAAATTCAATACCATTTACAAGAAAAACTCTCCAGAAAGTAAGCATAGAGATAACATAACATAATAAAGGCCATGTATGACAAACCCACAGCAAATATCATTCTCAACAGTGAAAATTTTGAAAGAATTTCCTCTAAGATCAGGAATAAGACAAGGATGTGCAATCTTGCCACTTTTATTCAACATAGTTTTGTGAGTCCTAGCCACAGCAATCAGAGAAAAAAAAAAGAGAAATTAAAGGAATTCAAATTGGAAAACAAGAAGTAAACTTGTCACTGTTTGCAAATGACATGATACTATACATAGAAAGTCCTAAAAATGTTACCGGGAAACTACCAGAATAGAATTTGGTAAAGTTGCTGGATACAAAATTAATATACAAAATCTCTTACATTCCAATACACTAACAACAAAAGATCAGAGAAACTAAGAGAAACTAAGAAAACAATCCCATTTATCACTGCATCAGAAAGAATAAAATACCTAGGAGTAATCCTTGCTTTAAGGAGGCAAAAGACCTCTACTCAGAAAACTATAAGATACCGATGAGAGAAATTAAAGATAACATAAACAGATGGAGAAATATACCACGTTCTTAGATTGGAAGAATCAACATTGTCATAATGACTATACTACCCAAAGCAATCAGCAGATTCAATGAAATGTCTTTCAATTTACCAATAACATTTTTCACAGAATTACAGCAAGAAAAATTTTACAATTTGTATGGAAACACAAAAGATGCTGAAGAGCCATGACAATCTTGAGAAAGAAAAACAGAGCTGGGGGAATGAGTCTCTCTGACTCCAGACTATACTACCAAGCTACAGTAATCAAAACAATGTGGTACTCACACAAAAACAGAAATATAAATCAGTGGAGCAGGAAAGAAAGTTCAGAGATAAACTTGCACACCTACGGTCACCTAATCTATGACAAAGGAGGGAAGAACATACAATGAAGAAAAGACAGTGTCCTCAATAAGTAAGCCTGGGACAACTACATGTAAAAGAATGAAATTAGAACATGCTCTAACATCATACACAAATATAAATTCAAAATGGATTAAAGACTTACGAAAGACCAGACACTATAAAATGCTTACAGGAAAACATTGGCAGAACACTTTCTGACATAAATCACAGCAAGATCTTTTTTGGTTGATCTCCAAGATTAACAAAAATAAAAGTAAACAAATGGGACCTAAATAAACTTAAAAGCTTTTGCACATCAAAAGAAATCATCAGCAAAATGAAAAGAAAGCCATAGAATGGGAGAAAATATTTTCAAACACAGCAACCAACAAGAGATTAATCTAAAATATGTAAACAGCTCATGCAGCTCATTATAAAGAACAAACAACCCAATCAAAAATGGGTGGAAGATCTAAAAAGACATTTCTCCAAAGAAGACATCCAGATGGTCAAAAATCACACAAAAAGATGCTCAGTATCACTAATTACTAGAGAAATACAAATCAAAACTACAATGAGGTCTCACCTCACACTAGTCAAAATGGCCATCATCAAAAAACCTTCAAACAATAAATGCTGGAGAGGATGTGGAGAAAAGGGAACTCTCCTCCACCATTGGTGGGAATGTAAATTGGTACAGCCACAATGGAGAACACTATGGAGATTCCTTAGAAAACTAAAAATAGAGCTACCATGTGATCCAGCAATCTTACTGATAGGCATCGTTCCAAAGAAAAATCATAATTTGAAATAATACATGCACCCCAATGTCCATTACAGCACTATTTACAATAGCCAGGACATGGAATCAACCTAAATGTCCATCAACAGAGGAATGGGTTAATAAGACGTGGCACATAAATGCAATGGAATATTTCTCAGCACTGAGTAAAATAAGTCAGACATAGAAAGATAAATAGCATATGATGTTGTTTATACATGGGAATCTAACAAATAAATGGTACAAATGAACCTATTTATGAAACAGAAATTGTCACAGATGCAGAAAACGTTCTTATGGTTACTGGGGGGAAAAGGGAGGAAGGGATAAACTGTAAGATTGGAACTAACATATACACACTACTGTATATGAAATAGATAACTAACAAGAACCTTGGAAGAAAAGTTATGACCAACTTAGATAGCATATTCAAAAGCAGAGACATTACTTTGCCAACTAAGGTCCGTCTAGTCAAGGCTATGGTTTTTCCTGTGGTCACGTACGGATGTGAGAGTCGGACTGTGAAGAAAGCTGAGTGCCAAAGAACTGATGCTTTTGAACTGTGGTGTTGGAGAAGACTCTTGAGGGTCCCTTGGACTGCAAGGAGATCCAACCAGTCCATTCTGAAGGAGATCAGCCCTGGGATTTCTTTGGAAGGAATGATGCTAAAGCTGAAACTCCAGTACTTTGGCCACCTCATGTGAAGAGTTGACTCATTGGAAAAGACCCTGATGCTGGGAGGGATTGGGGACAGGAGGAGAAGGGGACCACAGAGGATGAGATGGCTGGATGGCATCACCGACTCGATGGACGTGAGTCTGAGTGAACTCCAGGAGTTGGTGATGGACAGGGAGGCCTGGCGTGCTGCAGTTCATGGGGTCACAAAGAGTCGGACACGACTGAGCAACTGAACTGAACTGAACAAGAACCTAGTGTATAGTTCAGGGAACTGTATTCAATACTCTATAATGACCTACATGGAAAGAAAATCTAAAAAGAAGTGGAGATATATATATATATATATAAAACTGACTCACGTTGTATAGCAGAAAGTAACACAGCACTGTAAGTCAACTATAATTTTTAAAATACGCTATGGATTTGAGGAGACATCTCTCCAAATAAGATATACAAATAGCCAATAAGCACATGAAAAGATGCTTGACATCAATAGTCATCAAGAAAATGCAAATCAAAATCACAATTAGAGACCACTTTGTACTCACTAGGACAGCTAAAATCAAAATGATGGACAATAACAAATACCAGTGAAATTGAAACTCATATATTTCTGGTGAAAATATAAAATGGTACAACCACTTTGGAAATCAGTTTGGCAGTTTCTAAAACTTTAGCACAGAGTTACCATATGACTAGGTAATTCTATTCCTAGTTATATACCCAAGAGTATTGAAACATCTGTTCACACAAGAACTTGTGCACATATTCACAGCAGCACAATTCGTGAGAACTAAAAGATAAAAACAACCATAATATCCATAAACCAAAGAATGAATAAACAAAAGGTAACAAATGTATGCAAAAGAAAATTATTCAAACCCCAAAACGCCATACTAATACATGCTATAACATAGCTTAACTTCGAAAACAATCCAATAAGTGAAAGAACTCAAGCACATATTGTATGATTCCATTCATACAAAATATCCAGAACTGGCAAATCAATGAAGACAGAAAGTAGAGCAATGATTATCTGGGGAGAGAAGATTGCAAGTTGGGGAATTAACTGCTAATAAGTATGGAGTTTCTTGCTGGGGTGATGAAAATGTTCTGGAATTATTTAGGAATGATAGTCATACAGTCTCTGACAGTACTAAATACTACAGAACTATATATTCCAAAAGGGTATTTTCATCCTAAATTATATATCAAAAAATTTTTTTTAATAATCAAAAGAGATTTGACTACATTTGAGTTCTTTTTCATTGTCTTCTCTAGTTTTGTGTTGAAAATGACCCTGGATCTTGGCAAGAAAAATCAGAGGAAAAATCTTCTAAGGAAAATCAGACCATACCAAAAATTCCATTCATTTAAAAGTACTATTTTTGATTTCCAGTTGGAGATGGGTGATGATTTCAGATACAGAGTCTGTCTCCCAATAATTAATACAATGAGCAAAAAATAATTCACAAATAATAAGTAAAGTCATCCAACCAGCAGCAGCAGAAGAGAGGAAGCCATGTGCACCTACCTGAAACTTTGAGATGCTGGGGCAGCTTACTGGGCCCTAATGCCACCACACTCACTCCACACTTATCTGTCCCCCACTCTACTCTGAGGAATGTGGACAAAGAAGCTGATTATACCAAATTCTCACACTTCCAGCTCATTCCCAGTTTGAAGAGAAGTGGCCTGAGCAAGCGAGAAGCAAACCCAAGGCGAACTGCTCACACATGGAACCTCCTGTCTTGCTGGCCTCTGGGAAATCTAGAAGGAAAATGGGCCAATGACTTCTGCAATCCAAGGTCTCTGGAAAAGGGTGGGGAGGGGACAAAGAGTGTGGCAGCTGGAGGCAAGATGTGCTCTCTCGTGGTCCCAGCAGGGCCAGAAGGTGACACATTCCCACCTGATGGGTCTCAGACCTGCTCAGTGGACACAAGCAGCTTGTCAGACCAGATGAGAATGATGCCAGGGAACACAACCCCTGGTTGATGCTCTGCTTTAGAAATTTTATACCATTACTTGCATATTGGATTCAAAGTTTTCTCAATAGATAAGATCTCTCTACTTCATTTTCTTTCCCCCAAAAGTCTTCAAATTTTATTATATAGAAACATGTAAGGGCTTCACACCGTAAGTATATGCCCAGAGAAGCATGTAGTTCAATTAACTCTCCCCATTCATTTTTGTACATACTAATTTAATAGTATTTATTTGACTTTTGTGTAACATTTTGAAAGTACAGAAAAGCTAAATTAATATAAAAGACACCTACACATCCACCACTGAGATTAAACAAGTGTGAACATTTTGCTATATTTAATTCCTTTCTTTTTAAAGAAATAAAATTTGTCAGACTCACATTGGCTGAATAAGTATGTGATATTGACAGTATAATGTTAATAGTAGAATCTAGGTGGTTGGTTGTACGGTGTTCACTGCAAAATTCTTTTTACATACTGGAATACTGTTCTTATAAAATGTTAGGGAAGAGATACACTTAATAAAACCAGTTATAGCACACCCCAAGCCCCTGTTGGTTTTCCAGGTGGCTCAGTAGTAAATAATCTGCCTGTCAATATAGGATACTTAGGTGACGTGAGTTCAGTCCCTGAGTCGGGAAGGTCCCCTGAAGGAGGAAATGGCAACCCACTTCAGTCTTCTGGCCTGGAGAATCCCATGGACAGAGGAGCCTGGTGGTCTACAGTCCATGGGGTCACAAAGAGTCGGACATGACTTAGCATGCATGCATGCACCTAGCTTCTATGTACAAAAATTTGGGCTTCCCAGGTGACACAGTGGTAAATAACCTGCCTGCCAATGCAGGAGATGCAAGAGCCACGGGTTTGGTCCGTGGGTCAGAAAGATCACCTGGAGAAGGAAATGGCAAATCACTCCAGTATTCTTCCCTGGGAAACTCCATGGATAGAGGAGCCTGGCGGGCTACAGCCCATGGGGTCGCAGAGTTGGACATGACTGAACATGCATGTTCCTGTCATCCTCACATGTCCTAGAGTTGGTATGTAATATTCTTGCACGTTTTTATACTCTTTATACACATGCATTTATCCATAAGCTACATATACAGTTATTTATGTGTTTTTAAACTTTCCATAAATGCTTCATATCTTTTTTTACTTCATTTAAAATGTTTGAGATTCATTTTGATAATACACATATACTGATGAATTCTGTTTAACAACTATATTCCATTATAAAATAAAATTTAGAACTTTGTTCACCCACTGTCCTGTGAGGGGCTATAGGGTCCCCACTACTTTCTAACTCTTTTTTCACACAGCTTATATGAGTTTGCAGAAGTCCTTGTCAACCAGGAAAAATGGGGCTTCCATAGGCACCCCCAGAATGAATACCTTAAAAGAAATTTTCCAGTGGATGAAAAAAATTAAAAATCTCTTTCAAGAAAGATGAAGACTTCAGAGAGATAATGAAGACAGAGGAATATAATGCCTTCACAACTAAGTCTGGAATATAGCCATAGAAGTTGGAGGAAAAGTTAATTCAGGAGAAATTAACCTTTATTGACAGTGAACACACCATTGTAATAAGCTTTCAGTAGGAGAAGTGACTGAATGATCGATATGCCTCATTACTTTCTTTTTAGTGCTGCATGGAATATTCTTATCTCCTAAGGAAACTCAAGAGTAGACGCTGAACATTTTTTATAATAAACTAAACATCTCACAATTCCTGATTACATTTACTATTTCACTTAATGTTTAAATGAAATATTTAACCTCAGTTCTAGACTTTCTAGAACACACCAAAAAAAGTTTCTTTTCATCATAGGGGACTGGAATGCAAATGTACGAAGTCAAGAGATACCTGGAGTAACAGGAAAGTTTGGCCTCGGAGTACAAAATGAAGCAGGGAAAAGACTAAGAGAGTTTTTCCAAGAGAGCATACTGGTCATAACAAACATCTTCTTCCAACAACACAAGGGACAACTCTACACATGGACATTGCCAGGTGTTCAATACCGAAGTCAGATTGCTTATATTCTTTGCAGCCAAAGATGGAGAAGCTCTATACAGTCAGCAAAAACAAAACCAGGAGTTGACTGTGACTCCGATCATGAACTCCTTATTGCCAAGTGCAGACTTAAATTGAAGAAAGTAGGGAAAAAACACTAGACCATTCAGGTATGACATAAATTAAATAAATCCCTTACAATTATACAGTGAAAGTGAAAAATAGATTCAAGGGATTAGATCTGATAGATAGAGTGCCTGAAGAACTATGGTCGGAAGTTTGTAACATTGTACAGGAGGCAGTGATCAAAACCATCCCCAAGAAGAAGAAATGCAAAAAGGCAAAATAGTTGTTTGAGGAGGCCTTACAAATAGCTGAGGAAAGAAGAGAAGTGAAAGGCAAGGAGGAAAGGAAAGATATATCCATCTGAATGCAGAGTTCCAAAGAACAGTAAGGAGAACTAAGAAAGCCTTCCTAAGTGATCAATGCCAAGAAATAGAGGAAAACAATAGAATGGGAAAGACTAAAGATCCCTTCAAGAAAATTAGAGATACCAAGGGAACGTTTCATGCAAAGATGAGCTCAATAAAGGACAGAAATGATATAGACCTAACAGAAGAAGAAGATATTAAGAAGAGGTGGCAAGAATACACAGAAGAACTATACAAAAAATATCTTCATGACCCAGATAATCATGATGGTGTGATCACTCACCCCATCCTAGAGTGAGAAGTCAAGTGAGCCTTAGGAAGCATCAGTATGAACAAAACTAGAGAAGGTGATGGAATTCCAGCTGAGCTATTTCAAATCCTAAAAGATGATTCTGTGAAAGTGCTGCACTCAATATGCCAATAAATTTGGAAAATTCAGCAGTGGCCACAGGACTGGAAAAGGTCAGTTTTCATTCCAATCCCAAAGAAAGGCAATGCCAAAGAATGCTCAAACTACCACACAATTGCACTCATCTCACACGCTAGTAAAGTAATACTCAAAATTCTCCAAGCTAGGCTTTAACAGCACATGAACTGAGAACCTCCAGATGTTCAAGGTAAATTTAGAAAAGGCAGAGGAACCAGAGATCAAATTGCTAACATCCACTGGATCATCAAAAAAGCAAGAGAATTCCAGAAAAACATCTACATTAACTATGCTAAAGCCTTTCACTGTGTGAATCATAACAAACTGTGGAAAATTCTTAAAGAGACAGGAATACCAGATGACCTTACCTGCCTGCTGAGAAATCTGTATCCAGGTCAGGAAGCAACAGTTAGAACTGGACATGGAACAACAGACTGATTCCAAATTGGGAAAAGAGTACATCAAGGCTGTATATTGTCACTTTGCTAATTTATCTTATATGCAGAGTACATCATGCAAAATGCCAGGCTGGAGGAAGCACAAGCTGGAATCAAGATTGCTGGGAGGAATATCAATAACCTCACATATGCAGATGATACCACCCTTATGGCAGAAAGTGAAGAGAAACTAAAGAGCCTCTTGATGAAGGTGAAAGAGAACAGTGAAAAAGCTGGCTTAAAACTCAACATTCAGAAAACTAAGACCATGGCATCTGATCCCATCACTTCATGGCAAATAGATGGGGAAACAATGGAAACAATGACAGACTTCATTTTCTTGGGCTCCAAAACCACTGCAGATGGTGACTGCAGCCATGAAATTAAAAGACACTTGCTCCTTGGAAGAAAAGCCATGACCAACCTAGACAGCATATTAAAAAGCAGAGACATTACTTTGTCAACAAAGGTACATCTAGTCAAAGCTATGTTTTTTCCAGTAGTCATGTATGGGTGTGAGAGTTGGACTATAGAGAAAGCTGAGCACCAAAGAATGGATGCTTTTGAACTGTGGTGTTGGAGAAGACTCTTGAGAGTCCCTTGGACTGCAAGAAGATCCAACCAGTCCATCCTAAAGGAAATCAGTCCTGAATATTTATTGGAAAGACTGATGCTGAAGCTGAAACTCCATTATTTTGACCACCTGATGTGCAGAAATAACTCATTGGAAAACACCCTGATGCTGGGAAAGATTGAAGGCAGGAGAAGAACAGGATGACAGAGGATGAGATGGTTGGATGGCATCACCAACTCGATGGACCTGAGTTTGAGCAAGCGCCAGGAGTTGGTGATGGATGGGGAAGCCTGGCATGCTGCAGTCCATAGGGTCGCAAAGGGTCAGACATGACTGAGCAACTGAACTGAACTGAACTTAATGTTTAAAATATTGCAAGCTTCTATTATTCTTATTTTACAGAGAAAACTTATTGTTCGGTCAGTAAGTTCTGTCCAACTCTTTGTGATGCCCACGCACTGCAGCTCGCCATGCTTCCCTGTCCTTCACTGTCTCCTGGAGTTGGCTCAAACTCATGTCCATTGAGTTGGTGATGCCATCCCACCATCTCATCCTCTGTCCCCTACTTCTTCTCCTCTTGCTCTCAGTCTTTCTCAGCTTCAGGGTCTTTTCCAATGAGTCAGCTCTTAGCATCATATGGCCAAAGGATTGGAGCTCCAGCTTCAGCATCAATCCTTCCAACAAATATTCATGGTTGATTTTCTTTCGTATTGACTGGTTTGATCTCCTTGCAGTCCTAGGGACTCTCAAGAGTCTTCTCCCTACAGAAAAAAACTGCTGAGACAAAGATGAGGACCCTACAGCCACTGAGCCTGAAAGCTACAAAGTCCAATAAAGCAGAGCCATGCTGGTCATCCCAAGCATAGCGCCTCATGACAGGAGCCCCAGAATCAGGACTCCATCTAACCCTGATGATGACAACAACAGCGCAGGTAGAACCCGGGGTGACACCCACCCAAGAAGACAACATATGGGGACATCACATGCTTGCAGAGGAAACAGAATAAAAACATATCACACTGGGTTTTTTTGGTAACCTTAGCTACTGTCACTATAGTTTCAAGAAAATGTTTTTCTAAACATTGGGAGCATCACCCATATGTCAGCTTCCATCTGTTGGTTTTCTGAGCCCTAGCCCAGCACCAGCCAGGTGTCCCCAGGCCCAGGAAGCCCTGTGATTAACTGTCTGTTCAGAGCACTCCTCAGGGAGCTGTTTTCTGGTTTTTCTCCTTTTAACTCATTTTAAGAGGAAAGGGCAGAAAATGCAGAGAGGCCGCTGCAAATGGTGTCACAGCACTACTCACCGGTCATGAAGAGCAGCGATCTTGGAAGGACACTGCAAATACTGCTTAAACCGGAGCTCAAAGGCTTGTCCGATAGAGCCGATGACATCCTGGGCCAGCCCATCACAACACTCCAGAATGTGACAAGCTGTGGGAGCAAGGGACACAGGCCCATTAGAGGCAGACACTGGAGCTACCCAGGCTCCTTCTTCTTGAGGGTGAAACCCTGCAGCCTAGGGAAGAAGAGGGCGCCAAGGAGGTGGCTTTCATAACATGTCCTGGCAGCTCTGCCTGCAGCTTAATCCCAGGAGCCCCCAGACACAGCTTCACCACAGGGATCCATTTCTTAATAGCTTATTCTCTGCAAAAGTAAAGGTTCTGTTTGTAAGTCCATTTTAAATTTTTAAAATTCAACTTGATGGCTTTTCAATTGCTTGAGAGTCTATAAAATATCAACTTTGAACTCAACTGGGAAATAGAGTTTGGAGGGAAATCTTAACATGGCAAAGGAATCCCTCTAAGATCCCATGAGCCTTAAAACTGGACTTAAACTGACTCTTTTTTTAAATGTATTTATTTTTAATTGGAGGATAACTGCTTCACAATGTTGTGTTGGTTTCTGCCATACATCAGCATGAATCAGCCTTAGGTATACATATGTCCCCTCCCTTCTGAACCTCCCTCCCCACCTCTCACTCCCTCCCACCCCATCTAGGTTGTCACAGAGCTGTGAGTTGAGCTGCCTGCATCATACAGCAAGTTCCCTCTGGCTATCTGTTTTACATGTGGCAATGTATAAGCTTCAGTGCTGCTCTCTCAATTCATGCCACCCTGTCCCTTCCCTTGCCGTCTCCACAAGTCTGTTCTCTGTCTGTGTCTCTATTGCTGCCCTGCAAACAGGTTCATCAGTACCTTTTTTCTAGATTTCAGGCATATGCGTTAATATGAGATATTTGTTTTTCTTTCTGACTTACTTCACTCTGTATAACAGGTTCTAGTTTCATCCACCTCCCTAGAACTGACTCAAATTCATTCCTTTTAGGACAGAGTAATATTCCATTGTATACCTGTACAACAACTTCTTTATCCATTCATCTGTCAAAGGACATCTAGGCTGTTTCCGTGTCCTGGCTATTGTAAATAGTGCTGCAGTGAACACTGGGGTACATGTGTCTTTTAGAATCATGGTTTTTCTCAGGGTATACGCCTAATAGTGGGATTGCTGGCTCATATGGTAGTTTTATTCCTAGATTTTTCAAGAAATCTGTTCTCCATAGTGGACTGTATCAATTTATATTCCCACCAATCGTGCAAGAAATTTCCCTTTTCTCCAGTTTTTACTGTTTGTAGATTTTTGTTGATGATGGCCATTCTGAACAGTGTGAGGTGATACCTCATCGTAGCTAAACAAACTCATACTGAATGAATCTTGAGGTATCTTACGGCCTTGGAGGAAGTTGTTTGCTTATTTCCTAGGGGGAGTAAAGTGTCATCACCAAATGTGGCAACTCCAAGCACTAAGACTCAACTCAAAGCATCTTAACTTTTAAGATGCATTTAAAGAGATACTAGTTAGCCAGTATGACCAACCCACCACATGCCATCTGCATCTACACCAGAAGAGCCTGGACAATCATGCTGCTTCTCATCAAAGAGGTGTTGGCAGTCAGATGAGGGCCCCTCAGGGACCTGGAGCAACCTTAACCCACTGGGGTGCCTGCCTTCCTGGTGGCCAGGAGGTGGCATAATCCATGTGGAACCTTCAGAGAAAAAAGGGTCAAATGGAGGAAGGTGCCAGAGAAGGCCCCCACTGCTCTACAAGTAGAACTGTCTCCTCCCCAGACACATGTCCATGGCATCCCACAGAAACATCTCAGCCCCTCCACGTGGCACCCTGACCAGTGCAACATGTTCTGCTACTAATGAGATAAAGGCATTCTCCCCGGAGAAAATGACAGATGTGTGTGTCACACCCCATCTTTCTCTTGCCACCGTTAGGACACAACTGTATTTCAAGGAGGTTCCTCCAGGAGCATGGTGGATGCCCAGCAGTGAGCAGAGGCATTGCTACAGCAGTGAGCTGTTCCCTGGGGCAGTGATTAGGAAGGTGCAGAAGCATTGCCACTGCAGGGGAAGTCAGCAAAGAGAGGACTCATTAAGATGGGAAGCTGCGAGGGAAGGAGCAGAGACATCACCACCTCCACAGTTTGGCCGCTCTTCCATCACGATGCCGCCTTCTCCATGCACAACGCCAGCCAGGCACTGCACAGCCCACCCTGATGGTGGCTGCTGGGCTGGGGAGCCTGAGGTTTCTTCTCCTCACAGGCTCAAGGGAGCATGCCTCTGAGGACACAGAAACAAGAATTTTCTGGGAAGACCAAGTGTAACTGGATCACTGCTTCGGGCTGCAATGCAGTCCCCTTGGGTCTCAAGACCATGCTCAGTGGCTTAGTCATGTCCAACTCCTGTGACCCTATGGACTGCAGCCCGCCAGGCTCCTCTGTCCATAGGCTTTCCCAGGCAAGTATCCTGGAGTGAGCTGCTGTTTCCTTCTCCAGGGGATCTTCCCGACCCTGGAATCAAACCCATGTCTCCTCATCTCCTACATTGGCAGGTGGATACTGAACCACCAGGGAAGCCCTGTCCCTTGGATACACTAGCCCTAGCACAGATATGGCCAAGGGATTTGTCCCGGAAGACAGATGTCCCAGCTGTATCTCTGTGAGCCAATAATGATATTCTTTTATGTTATTATGGGTATTAGTATTTATTATTAACCCAGGTAAGCATAAAGCAAGCCCATATTAAGCAGCTGTTGTAGTTGCGTGATTGTTCATTAATGGACAGGATTGGAGGTGTCTTTCCAGCCAATAAGGAAATAGTAGTCTAGGATGGATTGAGGGAAAGACACCTGGCTCCTCCTCCTGACCCGTGTTTCCAGCCACACCTGTCCCCTCCACCCAGCATCAGCACCAGCCGAGGGAACCAGCTGGCTAGTACTTTGGAGAACCAGAATAACAACTAGGGATGAGTCAAGAAAGTGAAGCTAGTCTTTCTTCTAAGGAGAAAATCAGCACTCTAGGCTTTAACACAGTGAATGAAGAATAAGGTTTCTGCCGAGGTCCACACAGCTCTCTCACCTTCAACACACCAAAGAAGTCCAGGCCTGAGATAGGTCTTCTTTAAGTCAGTTCCTGGGACAGTTGGAAGATGCAGGGCTCTGGGTGGAAGCACCCTCGCTTGGTGACAGTGGAGCCCTAGTATTTGGATACAAGAGGGCAACAGAACCTGCAGATGCAGGATTAAATCATGACTCCAGGCTCTGGGGCCAGGCTCAGTCCTCAGTGGACTGAGTAAGTATCATCTGTTAGTTGGGTTTGAGGATCCTCCTGTAGAATGACTTCTCTGTGCTCCAAAAACTCACTCCAAATCTAAAACCAACCTGGGCTGACAGTCTCTCTGGGCCTCGGATTTTCTCTTGGTGTTGCAATGGTTTTTAGCTTAAAAGCCACTATCATCTAGCCTCACCTATGGGAGGATTATGAGGGTTTCCTCAAAGGTGACCAGCAGAGCTGCTTGTTTTGTACCCCACAATGCAAACAGGGAGCTGGAGGTGTCTGTCATTCATGAATGAGAAGGAGAAGCACTGGATAAAAAGTACATACAGAGTGGTGGGGCCCAGAGTCAAGACTCAAAATGATGCTGTAAAACCTAAAATGTGGCCCCCAAACAAACACAGGAGCCACAAAATGAGGTCATTCCTCAATCTGTCCCTTTTGGAGGAAACTGGCTCTTTTGTAGCGGTACAGTAGTATACCACTGGGGGGGTGAACAGTAGTGAACAGAAGGGGGATGAGGACCAGAGGTGCTGGTTTGCCCAGCTGGTCTCTCTTCTTGACCAAAAGCAAGGCCGACATCACTCTCCAGGAACTCACTCAGACCATACAGCAGCCACCTCAGCCCTGACACTAGCAAGGGGCCTCATCAGGCTTCACCACAAAGGCCTCTCCCAGCTGGGGATGAGCCACTTGAGAGCAGCGTGTGCTGAGACCCTTATAATCACATCAGATAGAACTGAGATATGGCGTCTTTACTCACATGGCAACCACACATCTTCCACGCACAGTAGACCCTGGCAGGGCAGAAGTTACTATGCAAGATGCCAGTCCAGAAGCCAGTGGCTCCACCTGGCCATTGGTGTTCGAGGCTGCCCCAGCCATCTAACTGATGAGCGGACTGCAGGCCACCTGGGACCTCCATTCATCTGAGCTTGCTCTCTGAGCCCTGCCTGGGACAGTTGCTCTGTTAGTCAGCACAAACAAGTGATGTTGCAATAAGAAAGAGCCCCAGCATCTCGGTGACAACTCCATTCTTTTCTGCTCATTCCTGGGCAACTCTCCTCAATCACCCCAACTCTCCTCAACCAGGTGGTGGCATCATGAGCCAGGCTGCTTTGATCTTTCAATCCTGAATTTCAATACAAGGCCTCCTCCACAAGCCAGGGGAGAAAGAGACAGCAGGGCCTGGTACCAGCACTCATGCACTCTGCTCTCACACAGAACTGTCACCTGGCTCCTCCTTTCCCCGGGAAAGGCTGGCAGTACTGTCTCCTGGGAGCTTGGGGAGAAGGAGGTCAAGACATAAGTGAGCACTAGCAATGCTTATCATGTACACCAAACACCCAAATGGCTTTACTTCTGTAAATAAGAAGTTGTCAAGGTTTGTTCATGCTTACCAGTAAAGAACTCTTCACTATACTGAGCATATGTCCCAAATAGATGTTAACTTATTTATAAATTATGAACATAATATAATAGTTCCTTCTTTCCTTGTGCTCAGTCGTGTCCAACTCTTTGCGACCTGATGAACTGTAACCTGCCAGGCTCCTCTGTCAATGGAATTTTCCAGGCAAGAATACTGGAGCGAGTTGCCATTTCCTACTCCAGGGTTTTTCTGGATCCAGGAATCAAACCTGCATCTCCTGTGTCTGCTGCATCGACAGGTGAATTCTTTACCACTAGCACCTCTTGGGAAGCCCAATATAATCGTATGTATATTATAAAAATATCTTTTAAAATATGTAGGCCTTTTCTGGTGGTTCAGACAGTAAAGAATCTGTCTGTGATGCAGGAGGCACTGGTTTGATCCCTGGGCAGGGAAGATCCCCTGGAGAAGGGAATGACAACCCACTCCAGCATTCTTGCCTGGAGAATCCCATGGACAGAGGAGTCTTGCAGGCTATAGTCCATGGGGGTCACAAAGAGTCAGACATGACTGACACTTTCTTTTTACTTTTCAAAAAGGACACAACGAAGATAAACAAAAGTGCAAGATGTCTCGTTGACCCTGAAAGCATTACATTGTCAGTTATTATCTCAAAGCAAGATAATTATTTTGAGTGAGATATTTATATTTAGACACTGCCCTGCCAGTGTCTAACAATGATAGATAAAAATTCATCTTTCCATCTCTGGAAAACTTTTGTTTGGAGGGGTTGATTGGAGTTTGGAGGGGTTGATTCCTTATCTGATTTGTGTGTGTGTGTGTGTGTGTGTGTGTGTGTGTTTGTGAAAGTAAGATCCCACTTCCCATACCCCCTCTGTGGTCCTGGAGCCACTGACACACAGAAAGGATGTCACTGGTTCACTGCACCTTTTATTTATGATTACAAGGTAATATCCCCTCTGTCTCAAATCAGCAGCGACTATAAACAGAGGCTCTAACATGTGTCTCCCATGTTGATACCTTGTGGGTTGGGCCACCCCACCTTGGCGGGCACTAGTTCCATGGGGCGGGGGGGCGGGGTAGTGGGACTCTGCAAGTATGGGCAGAAAACCTCGCAGGATCTGTGCTGCTCTTTTAGAAAGTCATGACCCCTTCCACCCACACCCACACCCACACCTGCACCCACAACACTTCCAACTCACACTTCACAGCCATCCAGCCTCCCCAAGCCAGCCCAGCCCTTGCAGTGGTCCCATCTTGGACTCTCCTCCTGTCCTCATATCTAGACTCACAGACTCTCCAAGAGTTCAAGTTCACAGCCACATTCTCTACCAACTGGTGACTGACACAGGGAATCTCAGAGACATCTGGAATCATTGCCCAATCAGAAAAAGACCCTACCAAACAATGACTGCTCTCTCTTTCTCCCTGTGGGCTGATAACTCTTACCCCTTAAAAGGAACACTGAACACCAATGAATTCTTAGCAGAGAGCTGGAGGCTACAAACTCAAGCATAGTTTTCAGTCAGCTCTAGTGTGTCCACTTAGTATATTCACATGCTCATTGTTTCAGACTTTTGAATCCAAGACAGGTAAGAACTTCAAGATTCCGCTCCCATGCTCTTAATTAAGAGTTGTTTTCAACATCACTAATTATTAGAGAAATTCAAACTAAAACCACAGTGAGGCATCACCTCACAGCAGTCAGACTGGCCATCATCAACAAATCTACAAACAATAAATGCTGGAGAGGGTGTGGAGAAAGGGGAATTCTTTTACATTATTGGTGGAAATGTCAGTTGATACTGCTACTGTGAAGAACAGTATGGAGGTCCCTTAAAAATACTAAAAGTAGAACTACCATAGGACCCAGAAGTCCCACTCCTGGGCATATACTCTGAGAAGACCATAATTCATACTAACACATATATGTGGAATCTAGAAAAATGGTACAGATGAACCTATTTCCGGGGCAGGAATAGAGAGTCAAACATAGAGAACAGACATGTGGGCACAGGGTGGGAAAGGAGGGTGGAATGGCTTGACCCATCTGCACCACCGTGTGTAAACAGATGGCTGGTGGGAAGCTGCTGTGTAGCACAGGGAACTCAGCCCAGTGCTCTGCAACGATGTGGGGGATGGGAGAGAGACACAAGAGGGAGGGGCCATGTGTGTACACATAGCTGATTCACTTCATTGTACGACAGACACTAACACGCTATCATAAAGTAACTGTACCCCAATAATAAATAAACAAAAACAAAAAGATGCACCCCAGTGTTCACTGCAGCACTATTTACAATAGTCAGGACATGGAAGCAACCTAAATGTCCATACAACAGCATATGTATGTTGCTGTGTATAACATAAATAACTAATGAGAACCTAACATATCACACAGGGAACTCTACTCAGTGTTCTGTGATGACCTAAATGGGATGGAAATCCAAAAAAGAGGGGATGTATGTATATGCTCAGCTCATTCACTACTGTACAACAGAAACAAACATAACATTGTAAAGCAACTATATTCCAATAAAAAATAATAAAAATTTAAAAAGTGAGTTTAATATGTGTTCTAGCCCTCGAGCAGCAAACTAAAATTATAAGGAGATAGTTCTGCACCCCTCAGACTGGCAGGAATCTAAAAACCTGAAAATGCCAAGTGTTGAAGAAGCCAAGGAGTCCTCCTGTGCCGCTTGTGGAACTGCACAGTGAAATAACCTCTTTTTTTTTTTTAAGTTGAAGATGTCCCAAAACACAGTGATTTGTCCCAGAGGTATAAACCCTAA
This sequence comes from Ovis canadensis, assembly GCF_042477335.2. Lineage (NCBI taxonomy): Eukaryota > Metazoa > Chordata > Mammalia > Artiodactyla > Bovidae > Ovis > Ovis canadensis. Next base: position 23,954,669 of record NC_091246.1, read on the forward strand.
GAACATTCTTGCACATGAGCACAATGTGAAAAATGTCTATTGGAGACTTCACTCAGTAGACACTGTTGAACATAAACTGTGTACCACGCCCTATCCTATAATCTACAGATACAGCAAGGAACGCAGGATGCAGCATGCTTGGGGCTGGTGCATGGGGATGACCCAGAGAGATGTTATGGGGAGGGAATGTATGTTCATGTTTGGGAATGCATGTAAGAATTAAAGATTTTAAAATTTAAATTAAAAAGATAATGGTGAAAAAACAGGAAAAAAAATAAATAAATAAAAAATTATGTTTATAAAAAAAAACAAAAAACAGAGTCTTGCTCTCATGAAGCTGACAGTCTAGAGGGTAGACACTGAAAATAAGAAAGGAAAAATACACTATTTGCATGGACTGAATGGTGCCCCTGCACAAAGCCCTGTCCGCATCCTGACCTCTTGAACCTGTGTAAAAGGGTCTTTCCAGATGTCCTTAAGTTAAGGACCTCAAGATGAGATCATTCTGGATTAGGATGGGCCCCAAATCCAATGACAAGTTTCTTATTATAAGGGACAGAAGAGGCGACGACACAGTCACGGAGGAGAGGGAGATGATGTGGGGACGGATGCCAAGACTAGAGTGATACAACCACAAGCCAAGGGCTCCTGGAGCCACCAGACACCGGAAAAGGCAGGAAGACTCCTCCCCGGGACCTTCGGAGGAAGCACAGCCCTGCCCATATCTTGATTTTAGACCCCGAGCCTCCAGAACTATGAGAGAGCAACTTTTGTGGTCTTTAAGTCACAAAGCTTGTGGTAATTTGTTCCGGTGGTCACAAGGCTCCCCTGGTAGCTCAGCTGGAATTTAAAGAATTCACCTACAATGCAGGAGACCCCAGTTCAATTCCTGGGTCAGGAAGATTCCCTGGAGAAGGGACAGGCTACCCACTCCAGTATTTCTGGGCTTCCCTGGTGCACAGATGGTAAAGAATCTGTCTACAATGCAGGAGACCTGGGTTTGATCCCTGGGTTGGGAAGATCCTCTGGAGGAGGAAATGGCAATCCACTCCAGTATTCTTGCCTGGAGAATCCTATGGAGAGAGGAGCCTAGCAGGCTACAGTCCATGTGGCAGGCTACAGTCCATGGGGCTGCAAAGAGCTGGACATGACTGAGCAACTAAGCACAGCACAGTCACAGAAAACCAATACAACCATAAAGACAATAATGTAAAACGTAAATGTAAATTAAGGACGACAGTATAGAATAATGGAGAAGGCAATGGCACCCCACTCCAGTACTCTTGACTGGAAAATCCCATGGATGGAGGAGCCTGGTAGGCTGCAGTCCATGGGGTCGCTACGAGTTGGACACAACTGAGCGGCTTTGACTTTTCCCTTTCATGCGTTGGAGAAGGAAATGGCAACCCACTCCCATGTTCTTGCCTGGAGAATCCCAGGGACATGGGAGCCTGGTGGGCTGCCGTCTATGGGGTCGCACAGAGTTGGACATGACTAAAGCAACTTAGCAGCAGCAGCAGTATAGGATAAAATATAGGATGACCAGGGAAGATGACCTAGGAGGTGATGTCACAGAAGAAGCCTAGAGGAAGTCAGGGAGTGAACCATGCGAAGGTCTAGTGTAAGAACGTCACAGGCATGGGGTTAAACAGGTGCAAAGACCCTGAGGCAGGTGTTTACTTGACATATTCAAGGATGAGCCAGAAAGGAGTGGAACTGGAGTGGAGGTGGGAGAAAATCATAGGAAACAAGACAGCAGATAGACCAGGAATCAGCTCACATCGTGACAAGTGAGACAAGCTCTAGGGAGGGAGAAAAGACTTAGCTCATGGCTTATCACAGTGAGGGGCCTAGGGGACTTGTGAACAGAGATGTGCACTAGGTGGGTACAAGTCTGACTTTCAGCCAGAGTCTGAAAGTCTGACTTTCTGGGCTAGGCAGAAATATTCAGGGTCTTCTGCACAGCGATGGGAATACCAGACCACCTGACCTGCCTCTTGAGAAATCTGTATGCAGGTCAGGAAGCAACAGTTAGAACTGGACATGGAACAACAGACTGGTTCCAAATAGGAAAAGGAGTCCATCGAGGCTGTATACTGTCACCCTGCTTATTTAACTTCTATGCAGAGTACATCATGAGAAACGCGGGACTGGAAGAAACACAAGCTGGAATCAAGATTGCCAGGAGGAATATCAATCACCTCAGATATGCAGATAACACCACCCTTATGGCAGAAAGTGAAGAGGAGCTAAAAAGCCTCTTGATTAAAGTGAAAGAGGAGAGCGAAAAAGTTGGCTTAAAGCTCAACATTCAGAAAAGTAAGATCATGGCATCTGGTCCCATCACTTCATGGGAAATGGATGGGAAAACAGTGGAAACAGTGTCAGACTTTATTTTTGGGGGCTCCAAAATCACTGCAGATGGTGACTGCAGCCATGAAATTAAAAGACGCTTACTCCTTGGAAGAAAAGTTATGACCAACCTAGATAGTATATTCAAAAGCAGAGACATTACTTTGCCGACTAAGGTCCGTCTAGTCAAGGCTATGGTTTTTCCAGTAGTCATGTATGGATGTGAGAGTTAGACTGAAGAAGGCTGAGCACCAAAGAATTGATGCTTTTGAACTGTGCTATTGGAGAAGACTCTTGAGAGTCCCTTGGACTGCAAGAAGATCCAATCAGTCCATTCTGAAGGAGATCAACCCTGGGATTTCTTTGGAAGGACTGATGCTAAAGCTGAAGCTCCAGTACTTTGGGCACCTCATGTGAAGAGTTGACTCACTGGAAAAGACTCTGATGTAGGGAGGGATTGGGGGCAGGAGGAGAAGGGGACCACAGAGGATGAGATGGCTGGATAGCATCACGGACTCGATGGACGTGAGTTTGAGTGAACTCCGGGAGATGGTGATGGACAGGGTGGCCTGGCATGCTGCGATTCATGGGGTCGCAAAGAGTCGGACACGACTGAGCGACTGAACTGAACTGAACTCTGCACAGCATGTTTAAAGCCCAGAGGGTGGCTTGTTTGTTAAAAAACACGGTTGACAATAGTCAGATAAGGGAAACAACAACCTAATCATTCGCCCACAGGAAAATTAACCTCCCATCACAGAGTTATTTGATGAAATTTAGCCTCCTGGCTTAAAAAAAAAATCATTGCTTTCACCTAAAATGAGGTGATGAGGTTTTGCATCTAGGGAAGGAAAAGTCAAAGGAAGTGCTCTATTATTTACGGAGTTCATACTCTGTGAGGTTCTACCAGAAAGTTACCTTCTGGGACCTACCAAGTTAAGGTAACCTACAAAGTTACCTTCTGGGGCCTCTGGTCCAAAGCCAGAGGAACCCTAAATTCAGGGTTGAAATGATCGTGAGCTGCTAGAGCAGCCTGAAGAAGGAAGTGTGGTCGTGTGAGCAACAGTCCACGGGGGGCTTCCCTCTCGAGCCCATTCACCACATTTCACATTTCAGGAAACCCTGGGGGAAAAGCAACTTCTAACCCTGGGATTAGAAGCTATACAAGCTGAAGAGAGGGCTCTCTGTCATCAGGTCAACACCACAGGACATTCTACAGCAAGTTCAGGAGATCCAGTGGGTGCCTGCCCAGGGATGCTACTGTGCTTATAGGTTATAGGAATACAAGCCACCTGCAGGCAGCCATATGTCTAAGCAGAACATTATCTTTTAGCTACTTTTGTGACCCGGACAGTCCATCCCGAACCAAAAGACATTAGGTTTCAGGGGATGGGAGTCATTGGGTCATAATCCAAATTCCATTGTGAAAATGGTATATTAGGATCCTGCAAAGCCTGCTTTGTTGAGAGTTTTATCCTACATATATCAGGAGTTACCTTCCAGACCTCCTTCCTGGTTGGCTTTGCCTTTCAATGATAAGTTGCCGACTTCATGAAACTTGCCCATTTGCAAGGCTTATCTTCTAGAGATGGTAGTGGTGGTTACCACAGAACTTAATGACTTGGGTCAGAGATCCTTGACTCTTACACCAGATTAATTAGAATAGCCATGGATTCTTGATACTTGAGAGAAAAATATAGATGCTGGTCTGTAAGTACTTCTAGATTAATCAAAACACACACAGGAATGTATAAGCAGGAATCCATGTGGAAAAGATGAATGATAACGGTGAGGGACTCTGACTCATCTCTGTAGGATTTTGACAGAAGACTTTCTCAATTCCAGATGTGGAACCAAATATCTGTCCATTCTAAGGAGCTCTGCCGGCAGCCAGGGAATCACAATGCTACAAGGCTTACCCTAGCATATTGACTGGGGCCTCTGTGTGGGGAGTTGGCTATCTAAGAGTCCAAATAAGAACACTTACTCCCAGAATATCTTGCTAATATGACTCCTGCATGTCAGAGGCCATTCTTACTAAGTTAAACTCTCTTCCTGGAAGTTAAATTCCAGGAGGAGGAAGAAGAACAGAGCAACCAGGGGAGCACTCCACCAGCATCTTATGGAAGGAGGTAGTGGTGGGGTGGACATACATGGGATGAAGGCAAAGCCAACTCTGAGATACTGTTCATAGTTGTACTCAGGCAACCCTCCTCCTTTTACTTACTGCCTCGCAGAAGGCTGTAGCTCCTTGTATGTGTGTGTTTGCAAGGATGGCAGGGGTGGGGAAAGAGATGTGATGGATAAAGAAAGCTACAGATTCCTGTCGGAGGGCAGGTCTGGCTCCCTTGTCCCCTGAATCTGAGCTGGCTAGGACTGCTTGATTGGTAAACTATGACAGAGGTGGAGCCATGCCTGGCCTTCTACTGTGTGTGCCCACACTGGCACCATGGAGCCCAGAGCTGCTACATGGGACGTCCTACTTCTTTGATGGAGGAACCACCTGGAGGGACCCTGAGACTCCATGCAGAGGGAGAAGGACCCTGCTGGCTTAGACTTCTAGTCCTTCCTGCCAAGGTATGAGGCATGGAAGTAAAATCAATCTGGCCCTTCTAGACCAGGCCAGCTACCAGCCAAAGACCACCCAAGACCCCACCGATGCCACATAGAGCAGAAAAATTGGCCAACTGAGCCCTGCCTGGACTTGTGACACAATGTATCAAAAAAACACTTTTAAAATGATGGTTGTTAAGCCACAAAGCTGTGTTACAGGCAACAGATAACTGAAAGGAAGAAGTGACCATCTCCCACAAAGCATCTCAAAGGACCCCTTTGCTGATGGTACCATCAAAGCACCAGCAGCACAGCACAGAGGTCTGGCATCTGTCTTCACACTAGCACTGCACACGGGTCCCAAGGGGGAGCTGGTCTAGAAACCAACACGCATGTGAAATATATCCTGATTTCCATGACTTTGAAAAGGCACTGTGGGCAGAAGGCACTGCTAGTTTCTGCCTGTGAAACAAGACAATAGCTTGTATGTGTCTATGGCCCTAAGTCAAATTGCATGGGGTTGTATTCCTTCCGGGTCTGTCCCTAGAGCCTGATTTCTCAGCCTTGGCTGATCATGGGCACCACTGCTCTGAGGCCTGAGAACTGGGATTTTTAGAATTTCCTGCTGCTGCTGCTGCTAAGCCGTTCCAGTCACGTCTGACTCTATGCGACCCCATAGATGGCAGCCCACCAGGCTTCCCCATCCTTGGGATTCTCCAGGCAAGAACACTGGAGTGGGTTGCCATTTCCTTCTCCAATGCATGAAAGTGAAAAGTGAAAGCAAAGTCGCTCAGTCGTGTCCGACTCTTAGAGACCCCATGGACTTCAGCCTACCAGGCTCCTCCGCCAATGGGATTTTCCAGGCAAGAGTACTGGAGTGGGGTGCCATTGGCTTCTCTGTAGAATTCCCTAGGTGATTTAAAATATAGCTCGTTTTGAGAGCCATTGACCTAGGAATCATTAAAGGTATCAAAAGGAAGTCTAGGATTACTTGAGGTTAACCTGGAACAAACAAAGATAAAAGAAGAACTTCAACCAGTATAACTCTGGAATGTGGGGCAGCCTGCCACCTCCCCCACCCCCAAGGTTAGTGGGAAAACAGAATTCCAGAATCACATCTGTGTTGAAATTTTAAAGAAGAGTGTGTGTGTATGTGCGTGCGTGTGTGTGTGTGTGTGTGTGTGTGTGTGTGTACAGACAAAAGTTTTGCAACGCCAACTAGGAAATTTTATTTGGTTTCTGGGAGAGAGGATGGGAGGAGGAGGGGAACCAATGGGTGTTGAAGGGAAGGGCCATTTTGTGTTGTGAGGAGCTCCACTGGTGTCATCGATGAGTTCTCAATTGGAGTCGTGCGCCACCTGGCGGCTGCCTGGAATTCAAGCGTAGCACTCTCCTCACTCAGCCCACCGGCCCAAGCCGGTTAACACAGGAGGGATGGGAGCAGTGTTTGTAATTGATGGGATGGTGGGTACGAAAGGAAGGTCTAGGAATAAAGTGTCCATGAGGATGAGAAGTACTTGATCCTTCAAATCCTCTACGTAGCCTGTGTCTGAGGCCTCTCTGTCTAGCATTTTTTGCGGGGTTTAAAACGAGAGCCCTGAGCTTGGACACTGGCCTCCAGGGCCACGCAGAGCGGTGTGAGACAGTTGGCAGTGGATAAATGAGGAGATGGTATCGGGCAGGAGGCTAGCGGCTTGTAAAGGCTTCAGGTGTAACTGAGTCCACCTTCAGAGTCTAAGTGGGAGCTGCCTTGCACAGGTCAGGTGTACCAAGTGCTAGCCATCTGGATACAGGTGTGTGTTTCAGGCTCTCAGATATCCAGCATCTCCTATACAGATGTGTGGTTCAGACTCAGATATCCAGTGTCTCCTAACCCAGCCAGGTGTGCCGCCACACTTCACTGCCTGTAAAGCTCAATTACCGCTGACAGTACGAGAGAACACTTGTTCGTGCAGGTGAAGAGGGCTGAAATCATGAAGACCAACTTGTATCCAGTGTTAAGCCCAGCTGCACATGAATGAGAAATGACAAAGGTCACACACGGCTTACCTCTGCGATTAACAGGGTCCTTAGCAACGTACGCAACGTAGTCTGTCGTGTCCTGTGAAAGAAAAAGGAGCTGTCAAATCACTAATCACGGGTGAAGCAGAGGCATCGTGTACACAGCAGCTCAGATACCAAGAGCAGCCCAAACGACAGACCAGCTAAAGGACATGTCTTGAACTGCACGCAGGGCAGGGATCACCAGAGATCAGCAGACAGCTCTCACTCACACTGCGAGCAGCAAGGACCTAGAAGGCCTAGGTACTCAACATGTTGGATCACCCAAGGAGTTGTAAAAACACTGATCACTGAGTCCCAGGTCCCAGATAATCTGATTTAACCAGAGTGGATGTGGGCCCCAGGCATCAGAATTTTTAAAAGCTCCACAGATAATTCTATTATGGACCAAGGCTAAGAAACACTGTCATCAGCTCTCCAACAATGGTGCTCAAATCTGAGCTGGTGTCAAGAGTCCCCTGCAAGGCTTGTTACAGTGCAAATTTCTGGGCCCCACCCCAGGGTCTCCAAGGGCAGATCCGAGCTGAGGGCCCAAAATGTACATTTCTGACAAGTGTCCAGGCAGCTGCTGCTGCTGATGCTCTGGGGGCCACATTGAGAAAATCAGAAGTGGATGTTACAAAGATTGGTTACAAATACCCTTAATGGGTGGGTGAGGTATGATGACTTAATGACTGATTTTAATCCTTTCAAGATGTTTCCAAAGTTTGAATTCTATTGAGAAGTCCAGTACTTTGGCCACCTCATGCTTAGAGTGGACTCATTGGAAAAGACTCTGATGCTGGGAGGGATTGGGGGCTGGAGGAGAAGGGGATGACAGAGGATGAGATGGCTGGATGGCATCACTGACTCGATGGACGTGAGTCTGAGTGAACTCCGGGAGTTGGTGATGGACAGGGAGGCCTGGTGTGCTGCGATTCATGGGGTCGCAAAGAGTTGGACACAACTGAGCGACTGAACTATACTATTGAGAAATCTCCCCCTTACACATGAAATATAAGTCCCTTGCTGATTCACCTACTTGGCACACAGAGGAAATGATGATCTCAGAAGTGGGCCTAGGCAACCATGTGGATTTTAGTTTCTAAACAGAGGTACCAACAATTCTCTGAATTGGTTTTATTTTTTTGTGGTTTTTTTTTTTTTTTTGGTTGTACTGGGTCTTCATTGCTGCACGTGAGCTTTCTCTAGTTGCTGCAAGCAAGGGCTACTCACTAGTTGTGCCCAGGCTTCTCATTAAGGTAGCTTCTCTTGTTGCGGAGCACAGGCTCTAGAGCATGTGGGCTTAGTTGCCCTGCAGCCTGTGAGCTCAATTCCCAGACCAGGGATCAAACCTGCATTGGCAGGCCAATTCTCAACCACTGGACCACCAGCAGTGGCCACAGGTCTGGAAAAGGTCAGTTTTCATCCTAATCCCTAAGAAAGGCAATGCCAAAGTATGCTCAAACTACCATGCAATGGCACTCATCTCACTCTCTAGTAAAGTAATGCTCAAATTTCACCAAGCCAGGCTTCAACAATATGCGACCTGTGAACTTCCAGATGTTCAAGCTGAATTTAGAAAAGGCAGAGGAACCAGAGATCAAATTGCCAACATCTGCTGGATCAACAAAAAAGCAAGAGAGTTCCCTGAAAAACATCCATTTCTGCTTTACTGACTATGCCAAAGCCTTTGACTATGTGGATCACAATAAGCTGTGGAAAGTTCTGAAAGAGATGGGAATGCTAGACCGCTTGACCTGCCTCTTGAGAAATATGTATGCAGATCAGGAAGCAACAATTAGAACTGGGCAACAGACTGGTTCCAAATAGGGAAAGGAGTACGTCAAGGCTGTATATTGTCACCCTGCTTATTTAACTTATATACAGGGAACATCATGAGAAATGCTGGACTGGATGAAGCACAAGCTGGAATCAAGATTGATGGGAGAAATATCAATAACCTCAGATATGCAGATGACTTTATGGCAGAAAGTGAAGAAGAACTAAAGAGCCTCTTGATGAAAGTGAAAGAGGAGAGTGAAAAAAGTTGGCTTAAAGCTCAACATTCAGAAAACTAAGATCATGGCATCTGGTCCCATCACTTCATGGCAAGATGGAGAAACAATGGAAACAGTGGCAGACTTTATTTTGGGGGTTCCAAAATCACTGGAGATGGTGACTGCAGCCATGAAATTAGAAGATGCTTACTCCTTGTGAGAAAAGTTATGACCAACCTAGATAGCATATTCAAAAGCAGAGATGTTACTTTGTCAACAAAGGTACATCTAGTCAAGGCTATAGTTTTTCCCAGTAGTCATGTATGGATGTGAGAGTCGGACTGTGAAGAAAGCTGAGCACCGAAGAATTGATGCTTTTGAACTGTGGTGTTGGAGAAGACTCTTGAGAGTCCCTTGGACTGCAAGCAGATCCAACCAGTCCATCCTAAAGGATATCAGTCCTGGGTGTTCATTGGAAGGACTGATGCTGAAGCTGAAACTCCAATACTTTGGCCACCTGATACGAAGAACGGACTCATGTGAAAAGACCCTGATTCTGGGAAAGATTGAAGGAGGGAGGAGAAGGGGACAACAGAGGATGAGATGGTTGGATGTCTTCATCAACTCAATGGACATGAGTTTGAGTAAACTCTGGGGTTGGTGATGGACAGGGAGGCCTGGCGTGCTGCAGTCGATGGGGTCACAAACAGTCAGATACCTGAACTGAACTGAATTAGAGCACCAAGGAAATCCCATCTCTGAATTCTTCAAAGCAAAAGAAAGACTTTGCTGCAAAGTTGATATTTTCAACATTCAAAACATTCTCAAGGCAGGGGGGCAACTGGTAAAATTCTCCCCATGGCTGCTAGTATTTCCCCAATGTGATGGCTTCAGAGGACTCCAAGGTTATTTGCTTTTTGGGGTTTTTTTTTTTTCAGCATTTGCAAGACTGTCATGAGTTCCTTCATTATGATTCTCTGTGGGCAGAGAAGACAACCCTTTCTCTTCCTACAGCACTCCAGAAAACCCTCCAGTGTGAGGGAGAAAAGGGGAGAGTGGACGCGGGGGTGGAGGATGCCGTGGTACGATCATCCATGGCAGGGAGTTCATGGTTCAAGGTGTTTTTCCAAACATCTCTCCCCAGAACTCACAACCAATCACTAGAAAAGGAGAGAGCTTCCAGCAGCTCTTGATATATTGGACTGCTAGCCTGGGGTCATTCCCCAGCATGCAGCCTGGCTAAGCTGTTTCCTCTTTCTGCGCAGACCACTTGCCTTTGGTATATTCACAGACTGACCAGGCAATTAGAGTGGGAGACCCACAGTCGACACAGCTTCCTGTTTCAACAGGGAAGATCTGCTCAGAATCTGAAGCTATTTGGAAAAAATAAGGATTGTATGTAGCTTGTAATCATAGATACCTTTCTGGGTGCAAGAGATGTGAATGTCAGAAGTGACCCTAGAAAGCACTTAGTGTTTCTCAACCTGAGATCCGTGGAACGCTGGGTTTGGGCAGGTATATTCTCCAGCTTTTGAGATATCTCAAAATCTCTTTTATGGTTTATATTTATACCAGAATCTCTTTTATGGTTTCCTTTCCATGAGAATCTTAAAAGTTAATACAAGAAAATGCGGGATCATTCGAACAACTGTGTCATCAAGCTCTGCATGCAGTTTCAGTGCCAAGATTTTCAGTGGGGTTTCCAACATTCTGGGTGCCACATTTTTTAAAGAATCATAGAGAAAAGAACAAGCAGACTAGATGGCTTTGCCCCACCTGAAGCAATTTAATGTCACTTTTGTACGCAATGAGGTATGACTGAAGTGTTTACTTGAATAGAAGAAATTAGTGGAAAGAGTGAGTCATCCGACGCCTGTGATAGTACAGTTGCTGCCCTCAAAAGCTCCATGGTGGCCAGTTTTAGAGTCACATTGGGAGCAGAGATTTAGTTTCAGCAAAACTTTATGCGTCACAGTAAATTAATTTTACTTTGAATGTTGTCGAGTCTTACTGTGCTTATTTGCACTTCCAAGTTTGATGGGGATTTACAATTCAATAAGAGATGTAAACAAAAGGAGTCTACACATAATTTATTTTTGCACATATTTTGATACCAAAATTAGAGTCCACACTTCTGGCATATACAAGGAAATTCTTCTATTTCAATCCTTCCTCCAGTCTGAGAAATGCTCTGCTGGCTCCAAGCTAGGGAAGGAAGACGAGGCAAGAGACATGGCGTGCCCCTGTCACTCAGCTGATCAGCGGTTACGCCAAGGACACAGCCTTTCTGATGCCAAAAATGATGCACTTCTTCTGGCACAGTAGGGAAGTGTATTGCTATTCAAAACAATGCTATTGACATCACCCAGTCATCCAGTGAGCACTCTAAGTTCCAAAGATGGGGCTCCTTATTCTATATTTATACACGTGTCTTCTCACTCCCAAGCTTTTCTGAGCTCAACCATTATTCTGGCATTCTTTTAGTGATCTTTTAAAACTGCTAATAATAGTAGATTATTATCTTACTCATCTTATTCTTATAATGAATAAGAATAAGACAATTATAATGAATAAGAATAAGACAAATACTGTCTTATTCCAGTCTGTCTTATTTGACATTTCAAAACACCATATTCTTACCCAGTAAACTGAGGCACAAAGCAAAAAATTGACACATACTTAGCATCAGAACAAGGAAGAGAAATAAGAATTGTTAGTTTTATTTAAAACATCTACCAGTTGTAATGGTTACAAATAAATTTGTAATGGGAACTCAAGCACAAGATGATATGCAGTTGAATTGCTTAAAATTAGGAAGTAACTAGGTTTCCTATCCCCTAGAATCATAACATTTTTTATATCAGAAAAAACATTCAAAGTTATGAATTACTTTAGGGGTTACTGAAATGTTTCCTTTTTTAAGAAGAGGTGATGATGAAAATTGAAAATAGTTCACAGACCTTAGTGCATCCTGGATAAGAAAAAATAATTTCAACCCAGGACAATGTATTTGACCTTCCATTTCCCATCTTTGCACATCCTCTCATAACATCATCATGAAGATGAGGTTTGAGACAAGTTCTTGAAAGGAGATGTTGATGCAGGTGTTCAGTGTTTCTGCTTATTTTTCAAACTTCCAAATTTAAGAAACTGGTTCCAAGCATTACATTAGGCAAGAAGTAGACAGCCAGTGCAGAATAATTACACCTGGTTACAGATGTAAGTATAGGTATGTGTGCAAAATAATTAGACCTGGCTACAGATGTAAGTCGGAGAAGGAGGTGGCACCCCACTCCAGTACTCTTGCCTGGAAAATCCCATGGGCAGAGGAGCCTGGTAGGCTACAGTCCGTGGGGTCACACAGAGTCAGACACGACTGAGGGACTTCACTTTCACTTTTCACTTTCATGTACTGGAGAAGGAAATGGCAGTGTTCTTGCCTGGAGAATCCCCGGGACGGGGGGAGCCTGGTGGGCTGCCGTCTATGGGGTCGCACAGAGTCGGACATGACTGAAGTGACTCAGCAGCACAGATGTAAGTATAGACATGTGTATATGCCTCGTGTATGTGTGGCACAGGTAGAGAATAAGTGTCTGACCATGTTTTGATGTAATCTTCAGAGGTGCTCCTTGGATGGGCTTGATTATGGAAGACTTCCACTTTCTAAACGTACATCTCAATGAGATATTTCATTTTGCAGTGGATCGTAAGAAATCAAAGGATTGAAAAGAAAATAAAGGAACGGAAGGAAAGGAGAAAAGAAGAGGAAAGCATCCTGGAAGACTTCTGAAGATTAGACCCTAAGTATGAAATAGGGCTAAAGCCAGTGAAACCCACTGAATAAGATGTTTAAATAATGCTTTGATCATTCTGTGACACTTTCAGTTCAGTTCAGTCGCTCAGTCATGTCCAACCCTTTGCGACCCCATGGACCACAGCACTCCAGGCCTCCCTGTCCATCACCAACTCCTGGAATTTACTCAAACTCATGTCCATTGAGTCGATGAAGACATCCAACCATCTCATCCTCTGTCGTCCCCTTCTCCTCCCTCCTTCAATCTTTCCCAGAATCAGGGTCTTTTCAAATGAGTCCGTTCTTCATATCAGGTGGCCAAAGTATTGGAGTTTCAGCTTCAGCATCAGTCCTTCCAATGAACACCCAGGACTGATCTCCTTTAGGATGGACTGGTTGGATCTCCTTGCAGTCCAAGGGACTCTCAAGAGTCTTCTCCAACACCACAGTTCAAAAGCATCAATTCTTCAGTGCTCAGCTTTCTCAATAGTCCAACTCTCACACCCATACATGACTACTGGAAAAACCATAGCTTTGACTAGACGTACCTTTGTTGGCAAAGTAATGTATCTGCTTTTGAATATGCTGTCTAGGTTGGTCATAACTTTTCTCCCGAGGAGTAAGCATCTTTTAATTTCATGGCTGCAGTCACCATCTGCAGTGATTTTGGAGCCCCAAAAAAATAGTCTCTCACTGTTTCCCTGTCTATTTGCCATGAAGTGATGGGACCAGATGCCATGATCTTAGTTTTCTGAATGTTGAGTTTTAAGCCAATTTTTCACTCTCCTCTTTCACTTTCATCAAGAGGCTCTTTAGTTCTTCTTCGCTTTTTGCCATAAGGGTGACATTTTAGCAGAGGCTTAAGGGAGACACTTTAGCAGAGGTTTAAGGGCAAAGAGCCATCTGCAGGGTGGCCAAGTCCCTCTCCTGCCAGTGCTCTTGGTTCAGGCATCTCCCTGTCTCAGACCCTTGAGCCTGTACCTCCCCAGCAGGAGCATCTGAATGATGCTGGGGAGATGGGAGTGATATCTCCCTGGAAGCTGCAGCAGGTGGGGGAGAGAACAGCAGGCACAGACTTTCCTGTAGCGAATATATTCAATGTCATGATTACACTCCCCTTTGGAAATGTAAGACTGGAACCAGCAGAAGAAATCACTCCCTTGATTTGGCTTTCAATGTGCCAACAGCAGTTTTACAATCAGGCTACCCAGGTAGGAGTGTGGAAGAAAGGAATATGAGTTAAATATGGAATCTGGGAAAAATCCCCTTTCCCGGCTAGAAATAGACAAGGTCCCTGGCCTTGAGATAAGAAGTAATTAATATAATGCACTGATTACTCAGGCTATCTTGGACCAGCAAGCCTTACATAAAATCTGAACACTGCCTACCAACAATTTGATTAAATAATACAAACAACAATAAGGATAACAAAAATACTGTCCTGCCTGAGGAGGGAGTGGTTTTCCTGACACGGAAACTGAATGCTAGCCTTGTATCGTAGATTTCCTGACCATATGTGGGGAGCAAATTCCCTAGTTATGCCACCTTCTTAATAAAAGAAGCAACAAAAACTGGAACATTCTCCTATTCTCTATCCTCTCTCTCCACAACTCCTTCCCTGTTGGCAAAACAAATCATTAAAAGATGACAGTGTTAAATTTAGAGAGAAAAATACCAATTTCAAATATTTATGAATAAGTCAGAGTAAGTAAATTCACAGCCTTTGGATAAACTTAAAATCCCCAAATGGAGAACTCCGGGGGAGAGCCAAGAGGAAAACATAAATGAAGCAGGACCGGCAGAGTCAGGCGCACAGAGGCCACTTTGAAAACTAGGGAGCTATGTCACTGTCCCTTAAGAAAGCCGCTGCTTCAGAGACTTTTGACAGCTTTTGACTAACAAAATGAAATCTAATAGTAGGTCGTTGCCATGGGTCACCCCTAAAAAAAATGATAGGAAGAGCTTATGGAATGGAAGCAGAAATAGCTGGTATCACAGTTAAATTTCCTTACAGGGTTCTAAGAGGCATGTTTTTGAAGCAGGGTCCCTTCTCAGCAACTCTGACAAAAACAAGCAAAAACAACACCAGGGGTACTTACCGGGTCTCCCCCGGAGGCAAAGGAGATGGACTGCATGTGATGATTCGCTATAATCTGCCAGGCCAAAAACAAGAAACAAAGATGTACTGTTATTATCCTTCCCATGTCTTGGAAAACAAACTGTTTGTTGGCAGACAATACAAATCAATAAGGTTTCCTGAAAACTGGTAAAATTGGTACCCAGTGAAAAGAACAATTATAAAAGTAGTAATAATAGATAACCTCGAGTGAATTTTCACAGCATATCACCTGTTCATTTAACTACTTTGCCAGAATTATCTCATTTATGTCTCACAGCAGCCCTGTGACGTAAGTAACTATTGCAATCCCATCTTACAGGTGAAGAACCTGAGGCCCCCAGGGGCTAAGCAAGCAGTTGGCTCAAAGCTCTATAGCTAATAAAAGGCAGAGCTGAGACCTGAACACAGAGGGTCTTAATAACCATGCCTCTTTGAGAAGGAAGACGTCTCACCTACACACCAAAACTGTGTAGTTTGTTTCCAAAGACATATGGGGTCTAAAGACCCCATAGCTGGAGGGGAGGGGAATGTGGTTTTCCCCTGCTTCATCTGGTTTGTATCATGAGCACACGGGTTAGCTTACATCCAAGATCACAATCAATGCCCTCTCCAGCACTCTTGCCATTGATCAATTTAAAAACCAGCAAGAATGTTCCAAGTTAATTTTAAAATGGGAAATTTCCATTAGCATTATCAACTGCAGCATACAGAGGAATTTAGTAGACACTGAGCAAATTAGAAGCTGCCCTAAATTTAAAAAGCTACATAAGTCTTCCCTGCTATTTTTATCCTTTTAAAGACAATGCAATAACACTGAGGTAAATTTTCGGGGGTGGGAACAGCATTCTTGCCTCCAGCCCAGCATAACCAAGTTTGTTTCTGCACAGCCCCCTCAGGCCCTCGCCAGCAGGCAGGCAGGCAAGCAGAATTCACAGAGCCATAATCCTACCATCCAAGGGATTTTTCCGATCGTGCGCCAGTAAAACTCAAAGCAAAGCAATAACTGAATTACAAGATAAAATGAGATATTTTAAAATGCCTACTTCAGTTGTTGGCACTCACAAAACTACTCAGAATCTGGAAAAATCCTGAGCATATATATGAATAAAAACAATGAGTCCAGCTCTGTAGCCTGTACTCAAACCCAGCTGGATCAAACTAATGGTTGCCTTTTGCATCTGTTTCCTGCCTCTCGTCTAGGGGTAGGGGGCTCCCAGGGGAGCAATGAGGACGTAGTCCCCAAATGATGACAAACTGTGACTTCTATAGTTGTTCATTTCTGCTTGTTAAATGTTTTAATTTTTTATTCCAAAGCAGCCCTAAAGCTGAGATTTGGAAATCAAAGATTTCAGAATAAAATGGACATCATATTTGGTCAACATGACCATTACTGTGTGATTTTATGTTGTCAATTTGGGTAGAGTAGAAATTGAAAAGGAGAGTAAGAAAATGAGAGCTAATTAACTAAAGGATGTGTTTTGCTCTGAGGGTGTTTCATCTCGTTTCTCCTCCTTGCAAGCTCTGCAGAGGAGAGCTAGCACTGCATTTCTGTTGTTTCTCTGGATTGGGAAGGGCAGGCCCACTCAAGCTCCTTCTCAATCTGCTACAGCCAGGCCTAAACTCGGGAGAGGCTGAGGGATGGGAGCTCTGGCTCCTGCCAAACCTTCCTCAGACTGTGCTCCTGTCGTCTGCACTGGCATCTCCCAGGACGCTTGAGCCTAGCACTCCCTCCCAAGGGCAGGACGATGAGACCAGGACATACCCCACCAGCCCCCAACCCCAGGATGGGGAAGGCCAACCACTGTGACCTCATCCTTTCTGCTCTGAGAGTTTGCCTCTCTCTCTCGTTTTATTTTCTGAGGTGGGACACAAAGTATAAGGTGGAATTGAAAAGATCTCACAGAATTGAGGACCATGGCCTGAAGGTTCCTACAAACAAAAGATATAACAGTCACATGCAGTAAAAATGGAAGAGAACAGACTGCGGTTGCCGAGCGGGGAGAGGGCAGGAGGGAAACACTGGGAGTCGGGGATTAGCAAATGCAAACCATTATACAGAGAATGAATAAACAACACGCTCCTACACTATGGCACAGGGAACTATATTCAATAAACTATGATTTATTGTGATAAATCATAATGGAAAAGAATTTTTGAAAGAATATATATATATAAATACATATATAACTGAATCACTTTGCTGTACAATGGGAATTTACAAAACATTGCAAATCAACTATACTTCCATTTAAAACAAAAAGAATGAAAGTGGGCATGTGAGGGAAACCCTGAGGAAACCTATCTCATTAGCTTTCATGCGCAAGCATGCTGAACCCCAAGTCACCACAGTGCTCAGCTAGAGGCAGCTCCAGAGAAAGGCTGAGACCATTGCATCTTTCTAATCTACCATGAGATGACTGGTTGCCCATCCCTCAGAAGGGCCGATGAGAAGGAATTATCCATCAGTTGAGTGAGGACAAAGGAATGGAGTGAGAAGTGGCATCCAGTATGCCAAAGCACAGCCTATGCATTACCTCTCATTTCTATGCCAGATCTAGAATTTACTTCAGCATCTGGGGTTGGGGGCAGGGATGAGGTGGTGTCCTATTCATCCTAAATGAAGCTGGGCAGACTGCTTGCTTACCTGAGGGTGTGGAAATCAATAAATATGACTGTGTTTAGCAAGATGAAGTTAACCCTGGGCATCCCCAGGAACACACAGCAGAGTGGGGAAGTATGTCACTCAGAGGTCTGTGGATTGCCCAGCCTCCTCCATGGAGACACACCTGAATCCCAACTTACACGGCCGCCAACAGAACCCCAGACTGAGCTGAGCGTGTTCACCTCCTTTGTTTCCTTTGACTTTCAGAATCAAAGTTCTCTTGGTTCCAGGATAGCTACTCATACACCCATTTTCCCAGCTGAAGGAACTAACAGTCAAAGAAACTTAAATGACAGACTGTGGAAAAACCCAACTATCTTAACAGAGTCTTCCTCAGTAAGCTTCATCACCCCCACCTCAGTCAGCCAGGACCCCTCCACACTGGACGAGCCACAGATGCACCATGTCACATCAACTCCACGACAGTCTCAACTGTGAGAGCCTCCAAAATAACGACCCACTAAGAAATTAACAATACTATCAATTAAACCACAGCATGTGACCATTTCAAAGATGATAAATGTGAAAATTAAATGTGCGCTGTAGAACCAATAAAATACAACGTAAGAGAAAACAAAATGGGGCAAAGAGACATCGATAGGAAACTTCTGCATATGCAAATATACCTCTTTTTAACTCTAAGTAAGTCAGTGATTTCATGCATTTTCCTTTCCTCCCCCAACAAAAGAAGGTAATTCATAGCAAAATTCAAAAGACCTAATTCCAGCTATCACTCACTAGATGAACTTTAAAAGTGGCCAGAGTTTGTAGACTGGTGAAAGTTTATACAAATGTGTTTCACAGGGACTCAATAAAGCTGGAAATGGGAAGCCCTTTCAAACAGCCACAGTTTGGGGGTTCTGGGCAGGGCAGGGCCTGGGTGCCTACAGACCTGTTTGGAGTCTGGCGTCCGCAGGTTCAGGCTGGCTGTGGAAATGGTCAGGGAAATGCTCATGCCTGCAAACTGGAGGTTGCTCTTGCCCAAGATGCTGGACAACATTTTGCTCGGAGGCTGTGAAATGAAGAAGCATTATTTTAGCTTTCCATTCTCAGGAGGCCGCACTGACAGGGCCCCACGCTGTTCCATCCGCCACACCTCCAATCTCCACTATCCCCTCTCATCAGGCCCGCAAAGGCAATGTCACAGAAATGAGCTAGGAGGGTGAGATCTGACCCTAAAACATCAATTCTAGAGTATGCAGTATGCAAACTAAAACACCTAATATGCACACACTGAGATGAGGACCCTGCAGGAAGATCAGAGGTGTCAGTACACCAGGCTCATTTGGGATGAGTCTCATGGGGGTCACTCATAAGCCTCAGAAAAGCATCACAGGCCACAAGTTTTGCAGCCTCAGAACTGGTTTCATCCCACCAGGAAACTACTCAGGACTAGACTAAATGGACCAGCTCATGGGGCTGATGGACAATCAAATGGTCCAGTTAAATCTGTCGGGTCTGGGGCCAGCACAAGGATGGACAGACCCAGTTCTGCTCCAGCTGGTGCATAAAACAGTCCTCCAGAACTGTCCTTGGCACAGGGATCAACTGCGCCCCGCCACATCCTTCCTTTTCAGATTAGAACATGCCTTCTTCTCAGATGCCAATGCACACTAGTTCTTAACCAGGCAGGCACTATTTTTGAATCCCCTGCCAGAGCTATTTAAAAACAGAGATGCCTAAGGCCCACCCAGGAGATTCTGATTAAGTATACCAGAGTGGAGCCTCAAAATAGAAATTGCTTCCCCTACTTTTGTGAAGAGGACCATGAGGGAATCCTGAGAACTGCTGGTCAAGTACCATGTGACTACAAAAGCATTCCTGTTTTCAAAATTCTGGAGCCTGCCTGGTCCTCTATGTCTCCCGTGGGCTGATTGAAACACAGGCTAGCACATCAAGCTAAGCCTTCATCCAAAATTATCTGTCTGAAATCCAGTTACTCTGTGGGTTCACAAATGTCTGCAAGCTGTGAAAACAGAGCTGACCCACAGCCCTGGAAGCAGCGGAGGCAATGACACAATGTGCCCCAGAACCTCAGCCTTGGGACAGACTCGAAGACAAGGATGCATGCACTCCCCACCATTCAGTCCAGGCTTGGAAAAGTCCAGATCATGGGTATTTAATTATGCATATACTTTCACTTTTTACTTTCATTCATTGGGGAAGGAAATGGCAACCCACTCCAGTGTTCTTGCCTGGAGGATCCCAGGGACGGGGGAGCCTGGTAGGCTGCCATCTATGGGGTCTCACAGAGTCGGACACGACTGAGGTGACTTAGCAGCACCAGCAGGCACTTAAGGAAAGAGTTTTTCTATGTTTTCTCTTAATCAAGTTTGGTTTTTTGTTTGTTTGTTTGTTTGTTTTTTTCCTTTCTGGTCCAACCACCTTCAGGATGAAAAAAAGGTCAAGGAATTAAAAGCGCAACCCCTGAAGTCAGGCGGCCTAAGCTTGAGCTCAGCTCCACCATCTTCTCGCATTGTAAGTTCCCATCCCTGGACCTCAGTTTCTATCATCTGTAAAATGGGGATATCCAGTGGTATTCTAGAGCTGGTTTGTTCTAGCTAAAGAAAGCCAATTATTAATTTTTTCAGAGTCTTATGAGCTGGTCACAAAGAGTCGGACATGACTGAGTGACTGAACAACAATAACATGAGCTGGTCATCAAAAGGAGCTGCTACTTAAAATTAATTTATGTAGACTTACAATTAAATCGATGACATTTAAAAAAAAGCAATAAATACTCAGAACTCATCACTTCCTAATTGTTGCTGCATTAGCTATTATGTATTAGCTGTGCTGTTCAGGTTGGTGACTCAGCGGTAAAGTATCCACCTACCAGTACAGGAGATGCAGGAGACTCGGGTTCAATCCCTGAGTCAGGAAGATCCCCTAGAGGAGGAAATGGCACCCCACTGCAGTGTTCTTGCCTGGAAAATTCCACGGACCTAGGAGCCTGGCAGGCTACAGGGCATGGGGTCACAAAGAGTCAGACGTGACCAAGAGATTGAGTATGCATGCCCACGCTGCTCAGGCTCCTTATGTCCATTACATGTAGCAGGGATGCTGCGTAACAGTGACCTAGAACACACTTCTTCCCAACTCCCCTTTAGGCATATCAGGTTAGAGCTTGAAATAGGCCATAGTGGAGCATTTACACCATGGAAACTGGCAAACAAGACAAATTTAGTGCTTCTCAGTCTCCATCTCCAGCCCCAAGAGCCTGTTGCTCAACTTTCACCAGCACACCCCTGAGGGCAACCACAAAGAGTTGCTCTAATGAAATTAATTAATGTACAGAAAAGCCGAGAAGAGCATCTGGCCCTGGTTTACAGGGCTTTAGGCATAGACCTGGGGTGTTTACTTTGGCAACCCTGTTAATTAGTCTTGATGGCTAACTATCCTCATCGACCATATGGCAAAGAGGGAAACTAAGCTCTTTTTGTTTTTAAAAGTGACAAAAGTCATTGTCACTGTAAGTTACCCCCTTTAAACCAACGGATGACTCTTGGTTCCCCGCTGCTCAGCAAAAAAAAAAAAAAAAAAGTGACAAGAGCCAGGCCATGGGAAAGAGAAACTGAACAATGTATGTGATTAAAGATACTGCGTGGTGACAGAAGCGGGGAAAAGGAGAGGAGACACAGGTAGACAGAGAGCTGGGAGGACGGTACCTTTCTCTTCCTGAAGGCTCCCTTGGATCCAGGGACAGCTTCACAAACCCGGCTGATGGCTTCCCTAAGAGGACAGGAAGAGAGATCCATTTTATCACATCCATCAGGATTACATAACTCAGACTGTCTACATGTACAAAAAACAAAACGAAAAATCCACCAGCAGTGCATCTTAGAACCTCTGACTGCCAGTATCGTAGTTCTCTCTGTTGCAATGGCCATTTCCTAAGGCTGTGATATGTATCAATGCCACACTTGCTTTTTTCTCTTTCAACATTTGGTTAAGATTCCATTTTAGAAAATCAGTGCCGTGAAGCGCTGAAGTGTACTTTTCTGGATGTTCTCTCCATGGCTGTGGTCATGGCACAAGGCCCAATTCTAATCAAGCACTGCTATTGATCAAGATCCTTCTGAAGTGAGTCAGAATGTAATTAAAAGAAATTCAGTCCTCTGAGTGCTATTCCCAGCTTCTGCAGTTACTAAATATCATAAAATCAAGAGAGTTTTGAAAGAGGAGAGGAACTCCGGGGGTATACAAATGAGCCAGAAATGAGGCTCTGTGCAGGCATTTCTAGAGTAGCTACAATGTGCTGGGCACAGTCCTGAGGAAGGAGACAAGGAACATAGGTACCAAGGGGGACTGACAGGAGGACCAGCTGCAGAGCGTCTGACCCACAGGCCTGTCCAGGGCAGGAGGCATGAAGCAGTGTGTGCATACTCAGTCATGTCCAATTCTTTGCAACCCTGTGGACTGTAGCCTGCCACATTCCTCTGTCCATAGGATTTTCCAGGCAGGAATACTAGAATGGATTGCCATGCCCTCCTCCAGGGGATCTTCCTGACCTGGGGATCGAACGCACGTCTCCTGCATTGCAGCCAGATTCTTTACCACTGAGCCACCCAGGGCACTCACAGGAGCAGTGGGTAGGTGCAAAAGTAAGACCAGGTGGAGGCTGCCATAGCCCAGATACTGGAAGCGGGGGAGAACATGGCTCTGACCCATGCTTGAAAGCATGTGTAGCAAAATTTTGTAACTCAGCCTCCGTGAGAAATGATGAGTGATATGCCAAGTGAGGCCTCGAAGTCAGGAGCCCCGAAAAGAGCTGGGTTAACTTCTAACTCCCACATGGAAAAGGACAAAATAGTAAAAGAACAGAAAAAAAAGAATAAATAGGAATTTGGAGACACATTGAATAATAAAGAAGATAATAGGTCCTCAGTGACATTTCACAAACTTTTTCAGCTGAATACTTCTTGTAATTATTTCTATCATCTACAAAAATTATTACTGTCACAATAGAATGCTTTTAAGAGAAATATGACCTTGTCAAATTAAGCAAGAGACTATTAAGATAAGCTTTACATTTGCCATTCAACTCACTGTAGAGAAAAGAGAAAGAAATACTATTCTAAAAGTTCAGATGCCATAAAAACTGTAGGCAATGAATCATCATGATGCAGAAAAAGTTTATTTGAAAGAAACAAATTTTTTGATGCTTATCCTTAGTCATTTATTTTAAAATACTATTATTCTAAAAGTGGTTCTATCAAAATGATCATCCAAAATATTTTCTAAAGGTAAACACCTTATTGAATAGAGTCGAGTCATTTCTCTAGAGAAACATGCATTTTTTTAAAAAGTTACTATATTTTATCTGTTTAATTTTTTAGAAGTTTGATGCCTGTCTGCATTGTGTGTGTTCTATTAAATGATATATTTAGCTGAGCAAAGCAGTTCAGTCTCTGATAGTCCCAGCAGGCTAGAAAGACATTATTTGGTGAAAAGTTTCCAGTTAGTCATTTTTTAAATATCCCTAGTAAGCACCAGATTTCTTTTCCCTTCCACCAGTATGCAAGAGGAAAAAAACTGGTCTTGGATCACAGGCTTCAAAAAAGAAATGTCAAATGTCTAATTTAGTATATAGCTTCAGTTCAGTTCAGTTCAGTCACTCAGTCGTGTCCAACACTTTGCGACCCCATGAATCACAGCATGCCAGTCCTCCCTGTCCATCACCAATTCCCAGAATTTACTCAAACTCATGTCCATTGAGTCGGTGATGCCATCCAGCCATCTCATCCTCTGCCCCCTTCTCCTCCTGCCCCCAAATCCCTCCCAGCATCAGAGTCTTTTCCAGTGAGTCAATTCTTAACATGAGGTGGCCAAAGTATTGGAGTTTTAGCTTCAGCATCAGTCCTTCCAATGAATACCCAGGACTGATCTCCTTTAGGATGGACTGGTTGGATCTCCTTGCAGTCCAAGGGACTCTCAAGAGTTCTCCAACACCACAGTTCTAAAGCATCAATTCTTTGGTGCTCAGCTTTCTTTATAGTCCAACTCTCACATCCGTACATGACCACTGGAAAAACCATAGCCTTGACTAGACGGACCTTTGTTGGCAAAGTAATATCTCTGCTTTTGAATATGCTATCTAGGTTGGTCATAACTTTCCTTCCAAGGAGTAAGCGTCTTTTAATTTCATGGCTGTATATAGCTTAGACATCATCAAATGTCCCATGCAGTCAAGCCATGAAGCTTGAGCAACAGGCCTTGCTACCTATGTATCACTTTGGGAGGTGGAAAATACCAGTGAGCATTAAGAACGGGATTGTGGTGAAAATGTTGCAAATACTAAACATGGTCTATCAAACAAATCCCATTATCTCTATTCCTCCCATAGAGAGATAAGCAACCATCTCAGGGCATGTTCAGAGATTCAATCTTTTGGCCTTAAACTTTGCAAATGTAAGACATTCTAGAAATGTTTCAGAGTTCATGGACTCAGGGAAGTCCTAGGTATCCCCCTTGTGAGCCAGCTTTTAGAATCCCCAAGGAGGTTTGCAAACCAAGCCGCTTTTCAGAAAAATGCTCTCCTTTCATCATTGGCAGAAACTTGTTTCTAATGACCATATTCCTTATAAGTGTGAATTCTCATTTCAGTCAGGTTGATGGTATCCATTTCTGTTTGAAATAGAAATGTGACATAACTATTAATAAGTGCAATAGTCAGATGACTGAAATTAGCTTGAACTTCAAAGTCTAATTTCAGTGTAACAATTTTTATTGTCCCTCCTTACTCCCTAGCAGAGTGCCTCTTGGTGATCAGTACTATTTCAGTTGGTTCATTTAGCAATCATTATTTAGCCATTGTATAAGTCCATTTAATCCTAGTTTGAGCTTCCAGTTGTGCTTTTGCCCTGTTTTTAATAATGGAAATTGCATCCTAACATTCTGTCCAGTGAGATCCCATTTTGGTAAGTCAATAATGACCTTGGAGTTCAGTTAATATGAAAATGGAATGTTTGGCACCTCCGGAGTCATCTGAGAGTACAATTACTGGCTTCAATAGCCAGCCCCAGATGCTAATCCTTACTTTCTCATGATTTTACCACCGTCCCTTTTTCAGTCTAAAATTCTTATTGTTAGAGCCAGTACCCTTGAGATTTAATAGCTTTTTCATTGGAATACAGTACTAGATCCTTTGAAATCATGCAGCATCGCCTTATTCCCTACTCACAATCTCATTGCTTCCCACCCAGTCTCCCCAAACACACACACACACACACACACACACACACACACACACACACATTTTATAGACTAAAACAATAAAAAGAAGAAAAACAGGACATCTGGGTTATTTCTACACTTATCACTCTTACTCTAGTGGGTTGGGTGTGCAACAAACACACACATATAATCACAAATTGTGATCCATTTCATGAAGAAACAAAAAGAAGTAAGGGTATGTACAATGTGTAGATAAGTAGAATCTGCCACCCTCAAATATGCCTCTCTAGTGTAAGGACCATTTTGAGCTGAAGGCAACTGAGAAGAAGCAGATACAAGAAAAGCTCCCTGCACTTCCCCTATTTGCCTAAAATTAGGACATGAATTTTCAAAGGTATTTCTTTCTCCTCTCTACCAGGAAGGACACCTGGAGACAATGCTACGTGTGTGTGTGTCAGTCGCTCAGTCAGGTCCGACTCTTTGTGACCCAAAGGACTGTAGCTGATGGCCTGTCCATGGAATTCTCCAGGCAAGAATATTGGAGTGGGTTGTGATTTCCTCCTCAAGGGATCTTCCTGACTCAGGGATCAAACCTGGGCCTCCTGCATTGCAGGCAGATTCTTTACCCTCTGAGCCACCAGGGAAGCCGGAGACAATGCTAGACCTTGATCAACTAAGAAATGCACCAGCAGAATCTGCATAACAAACCTTGTTACGAACTCTTATCTTCCATTAGTTTCCCCGTGCATTTTATCTTCCCACAATCTGCCACCCCTAGAAATGCAGTTTTTTTCCTTGTGCCTTGTCAATTCTGTACAGATCTATTCTTCAATTAAGATGTAAACCCAAGTTCTAAGCGCTTCTGTGTGTTACTCAATGCTGAGTTTCACTGTGTGCATAGGCACTGCATGCTTTAAGCAACATTTCACCTTTCTCTTATTAATCTGTCTTCTGTTAGTCTAATTTTAGGGTCCCAGGCAAAGAACATAGGAGGCTAGAGCACAAAAGTTTTTTCCTCCCCTACAGAATAAATGTGGTAATGCATATCAGTTGAGGGGAAAAGTTACCCAGTGGGGGGCATTTAAGTGCCTGGGTAACCATCTAGGGAAAAGTAAGTTAAGTTCCTATCTTATATTTATATAAGTTTGCAAATAGATCCTAGGTGGATCACAAATTTAATTTGTTTGTGATGAAACCATAAGAGTACTAAAAGAAAACAATATCATAAAACTTCATGCACAAGAAAAAATGGCAACATTTCACAATCAAAGAGATAACTGTCCTAATATAAGTCAATAAAGAAAACATCAAAAACCCAATGGAAAATGGATAAAAGATAAGAACAAAGAGTTCACATAGGAAATAAATGGTTCTTGAAAATATGACAAGATTCTCAGCTTTACCATAGTAAGAATACAAATTAAAGCCTATACTAAAAATCAACTTTCACAGTCAAAGATTTAAGCTTGATAAGACTTTGTAGGTAAAGTACCTGCATCAGTAAGAGTACTTCAGTTGGTATAGCCTCTATGGGAGCAGACTGCTCATATCCCTGACAAAACGAAAGACGCATAGACCTTTCATCCAGCACTTCTACCTTCAGGAATGCATCCTCTAAATACACTCAGAAACAGACAGAAGACTTACACACAGCACCACTGATTGCAGCAAAGTCTTTAACATGCTGATGGGAAACAATGTCTATCATGGGACCAGTTCAACAAATTATGGTACCTCCATTAAATGAACTTCAATAGTGTTGTTGATGGTGCCCTCTCCACTCTCACCTCCCTTTTCCTCCTCAGCTTTCTCCAAGTCACTCTTGTTCACACTAACTGTCCCTGCAAAGTCACCAACACCCTCCCTGGCACCAAACTGACAGGTGATCTCCTATCCTCACTTCCTTGATACACTGCCTTTTCTTGACTTCTTGCTTCCACACTCATCTGACATGCTCCACCCTCTTGAGTGTTTCTGGTCAATTTCTCACCCTCTCCGTGACTCTGTCTCTAAATCATAGACAGCCCCAGGGATCTATTCAGCTCAGCTCCTCTCTGTCCTCTGTATAACCTGGACAAGTAGATGGTGCAACCTGAGAACAAATTTACTGCCCAAACATCTTCTGTCTAAATCCACTCCTTCCTGGCTCTGGATGAAGCCCTTGGGCACACCCCACATCTGGTCAACTCACTTCCGGACAAGAAAATGTCCTCAGTCACTTACAACTGACTCCATTTTCCTATTTCCAGGGATTGAAAATGTTTGGTCCCAGTGTAACGGTGAAAGCCTGGAACATCATTTAAAGTTGGAGCTCTTCTCCCTCTGTTAGTTAGTACGCCTGGAGCCCAAAACCTTCTGGCGGCCAAGGAAGGAGGTGCCTCCCATCCTCTGGACACAGCTGGGATGGGGTCTGGGGATGCATACAAAGAAGTCAGGGAGCACTGAGGGACACTGTCAGCCCTGGGTCTGCGCCCTCCGGCCCGGACTGAGGTTTGCAGCAGACTCCTCTCATTGCTTCTTATGCAGAATACATCATGAGAAATGCTGGATTGAATGAAGCACAAGCTGGAATCAAGATTGCCAGGAGAAATACCAACAGTCTCAGATATGCAGATGACACCACCCTTATGGCAAAAGTGAAGAACTAAAGAGCATCTTGATGAATGTGAAAGAGGAGAGTGAAAAAGTCGGCTTAAAACTCAACATTCAGAAAACTAAGATCATGGCATCCAATCCCATCACTTCACGGCTGATAGATGGGGAAACAGTGGAAACAGTGTCAGACTTTATTTTGGGGGGCTCCAAAATCACTGCAGACGCTGACTGCAGCCATGAAATTAAAAGACACTTGCTCCTTGAAAAAAAAAAGCTATGACCAACCTTCACAGCATATTAAAAAGCAGAGACATTACCTTGCCAACAAAGGTCCGTCTAGTCAAAGCTATGGTTTTTCCAGTAGTCATGTATGGATGTGAAAGTTGAACCATAAAGCAGGCTGAGCACCAAAGAATTAGTGCTTTTGAACTGTGGTGTTGGAGAAGATTCTTGAGAGTCCCTTGGACTGCAAGGAGATCCAATCAGTCAATCCTAAAGGAAATCAGTCCCTAATATTCATTGGAAGGACTGATGCTGAAGCTGAAACTCCAATACTTTGGCCACCTGATGCAAAGAACTGACTCATTTGTAAAGAACCTAATGCTGGGAAAGATTGAAGGTGGGAGGAGAGGGGGATGACAGAGGATGAGATGATTGGATGGCATCACTGACTCAATGGACATGAGTTTGAGTAAACTCTCAGAGAGGGAGATGGACAGGGAGGCCTGACATGCTGCAGTCCATGGGGTCACAAAGAGTTGGATATGACTGAAGATCTGAACTGAACTGAACTTGCTTCTTTGACAGCTCCTTCCCCCTCTCCCAGGAATAGTCTGAATGCAGCAAAGAATTCAACGCACCTGTGCTATGAAATAGATAATGTCCATAGTCAACTACCCACACACCTGCCTCTCCTAGCATCACACCCATGGAATAGCTCCAGCCTGTTGCTGCTGACACAACCTCATTCTTTAGCTGAATGCTTTCTAGCATGGGTTCAGTGGGCTCATGACCCATTAGGGTGTCTCCTGTGCACAGCACCTTCTACCAGCTACAGGTAGTTTCTCTCCAAACACATTTCCTCCTGCTTAAGGTCTCAACGTTGCAATTCTGTTGATCCACTGGGCTGCCCGAGCTCCTGGTTGTACATGCCAAAGTCTATCGTTTTCTCAAAGCCCATCACTGTGTCTAAAGCAAGAGGAAACCATCTGGCCCCTCCCACATTAGCAGCGTAGAGACCACAAGACCCAGGACTCTAGCCAGAGAAATCCTCTCCATAATTCCCAACACCATTCATTATGCCTTCCAGGTGAGTATTGGGAAAACAGCAGCAAAGTAGTTTCCACAGCCATCTGTGGTGATCCCACACCTTAGCCCTCCAGGAGTGCTGGAGCCATGCCCTGCCTGGACGTCTGCTAAACAAAGGCAGAGTCCAATTTTACTCTGTGGTTACCTCACCTATTTCTGTCCTAAGGTGTCTTATTATCTCTAGCTCCAATGCCTCATTTGTCTTCATCTACAGCTTTAATCTTTCCCAGGATGTTGGTACCAGGATTTTAGAGACAATTACCCCATTCAGTTGCTATCTCCAGCTCATTGTCTAAAGTTTTCTCAGACTTGTTTTCAAACAAAGCCTTGATTGTCCCTACCAAAAGCATTCCTTCCTGGTCTTCCCATGGCAGAAAGCCAGGACCATGGTCCAGAGAGCTACCCCCACCCCACACCCAGGAGCTGTCCTTGATCCTCCCGTGCCACCCCCACACCAAATCCATCAGAGCTCTGACCACCGTGGAGAAGCAAGACAGTCTACGCTCTCAAGAAACCTACGGAGCAGAGGAGGAGACCAGCGACTCATGGAATACTCCAGAGAAAGCAGTAGCCAGAGCTCGTGCACTGTCAACTGCCAGAAGGCAATTCTGTCTTTCAGAGAAGCAAAAAGGCAGGTACACTTTGTCCACAGAGAGGCCTCCATGCTAAAGGAGCTGGAGGCCAGGGGTGGTAGAAGATCTCAGGAGAAAATACAGATTGGAAATGGGATCAGAGAAGCATGACATGATGGAAAGATAAGGAGCAGCCTCAGGGAACAGTGGATGGTCTGGGAAACAGCAGACTGGGTCAGATGTGCAGAGGGCTGGGAGAAAGAAACAGATGGGTTTAGAATTCAGACCCAGGTCCAAGAAGCATTCAGAGGTGCTCTGAGGAGTGACAAACAGAGGCCTTTTAAATAGGGCTGATATTGGCCATTATCAAAAAATCTACAAACAATAAATGCTGGAGAGGGTGTGGACAAAGGGAACCCTCTTGCACTTTTGGTGGGAATGTAAATTGATACAGCCACTATGGAGAACAGTATGGAGAGCTACCATATGACCCAGAAATCCCACTACAGGGCATATAACCAGAGAAACCATAATTTAGAAAGATACATTTACCCCAGTGTTCATTGCAGCACTATTTACAATAGCAGGTACCTGGAAGCAACCTAAGAGTCCATCAACAGAGAAATGGGTAAGGAAAATGTGGTACATATACAATGGAGTGTTACTCAGCCTAAAATAGGAATAAAATTGAGTCATTTATAGAAACATGGATGGACCTTGAGACTGTCGTACAGAGTGGAATAAGTCAGAAAGAGAACACAAATATTGTGTATTAACGAGTATTTGTGGAATCTAGAAAAATGGTATAGATGATCTTATTTGAAAAACAGAAATAAAGACACAGACATAAAGAACAAACATATGGACACCAAAGCAGGAAGGAAGGGGTGGGATTAATTGGGAGATTGGAACTTCCATACATATACTATTGATACTATGTATAAAAAAGATAACTAATGAGAACCTATTGTACAGCTTAGGTAACTCTACTCAATGCTCTGTAGTGACCTAAATGGGAAGAAAAATCCAAAAAAGAGGGGATATATGTATATGTAGAGCTGATTCATTTTCCTGTAAAACAGGAACTAACTCAACATTGTAAACCAACTGCACGCCCAAAAAAAAAATTATTTAAGAAAGAAAGAAATAGGTTGATATGATAGAAATAAAACTGAATGGACATTAACCTAGCAGCAGTATGCTAGAGAGAGAGGACTGAGAAACAGCAGGTGGGGAGACCAGACCAGGCCTCTGTGGTGAGAATGATGAGAAAAAGAGGTGCATTTGGAGAAGAAAACCCAGCAGGCCTGCCTGATAGTGGTGAGTAGAGCTAAAGGTGGGGCCATAGACAGCTCCTTCTCACTGTTTGGATGGCTTCTCTTTCCCCCAAATACGCTTAAAAGCGGCCCATTCTCTCCATCATGAAGCCACGAGACAGGCAGGCAAGGTATGAGAGCCAACACTCAGCAAGGATGGGGCCAGGAGCCTGCTAGTCAGGCTTAGAGGGGACATGGGTGCTCAAAATGCCAGGAGGAGGACTGAGAGCAGATGGCTTCTTCCTAGCTTCATCCATGCAGATGGAGGGAAATTTCCCAACACCTACAATCTAAAGTATCATATAAGATTAAACACAATGTTAGGCATCAAAAATACCCCAAACTTAATTTGTCAAAAGGAATTTCACCACAACAGGTCAAAAATGCTCAAGTTTTCCAACAGTAGGTAGGTTTCAAGCAGAAACAGAGCCATGAGTTTTGAAATCTCTGTACCGCTGGAAGAATCACTGAGATACCAAAGCAAGTTCCCCAACTGTCACAGTTTTACCATCAACTCTGCCACTGTTATCCCAACATTCCCAATGTTTGTGATTTGCCCCAGACACACGTACACAGTAGGTGTCAATAAATACTGGTTGCTGATTTCTAAACAGATACAAAAACTAGTATTCTATAATTTCTCATTTAAAATAAAAGCCCAACAGAAAAGTAGAAAAGACATTCCTTAAGCACCTTGATATCTCCAAAAGGAAACATAAACCCTTGAGATTGCTAAAAATATCTGAACCAAAGAAAAAAGCTCCCTGAGACAATATTAAACCTAATATTCTTAATGGCTTAAATAACAAAAGTCTGCTCAAGATCACTGGTGGTGGTCACAGACATCTCTGGCTGAGAGTTCACAGACTTGCTTTATTTATTCTTAGGAGTACTTCCACCGAATTTTTTTTTTCCCCATTAACATTCTAATTGGTGAGTTAGAAAAAGTGCTCCCAATTCAACTGCTTCAAGATGCTGATAAGCCAATCAAAGAGAAAGGTACACCTCATAATTGCTCTGTTTGGACAGGCACAAGTTTATAAAAAGCCAAGTTCACAGGTAATCAGGATGAGTCTATGACCCACACTGAGCTGCAGGCAAGGCGGTCCCATTTCCCTCGGAATGCCAGCCACCAAGAGGTTAAATGGGGCTGCCCAAAGGAGCGTGGAATCCACAGACCTTGGAAACTCTGCCTGTATCTATCTTTAATGCCAGCTTTTAAGAGAGATTCATCTTCTGAGATCAAATACCACAGGCTCTAAAGAACCTAGTGCCACTGAAACCTGCTTTGTTATAGCACAGCAGAAATATAGGAGAAGCAAGCAAACCTGACCTCAAAATCTCTGACCCTTTGGATACAGATACCAAAAGCAAACCAGTCAATTCTAAAGGAAATCAACCCTGCATATTCATTGGAAATACTATTGCCAAAGTTGAAACTCTAGTACTTTGGCCACCTGACATGAATAGCTGACTCATCAGAGAAGACCCTGATGTTGGGAAAGATTGAAGGCAAAAAGAGAAGAGGGTGACAGAGGATGAGATGGTTGGAGGGCATCACTGATTCAATGGACATGAACTTGGGCAAACTCCGGGAGAGAGTGAAGGACAGGGAGGCCTGGTGTGCTGCAGTCCACAGGGTCACCAAGAATCAGACACGACTGAGCAACTGAACAACCACCAAAAGCAAAAGAGGTCCTGACATTTTCCAGACTCTGTTCTACATGCCTTCAAGGTATGTATGTGTGCTCAGGCACTTCAGTCGTGTCTGACTGAAGTCAGGTCTTCCCATTCAGTCATGTCTGACTCTTTGCAACCCTATGGACTATAGCCTGCCAGGCTCCTCTGTCCATGGGGATTCTCCAGGTAAGAATACTGGAGTGGGTTGCCATTTCCTTCTCCAGGGGATCTTCCTGACCCAGGGACCGAACCCACGTCTCTTTCAAGGTGTGGCCTCATTTAATCCTCACACATCCTTGGCAGATAGGACCACTGATGCTGATTTTACAGTTGAGGAGATGAAGACACAGAGTAGTTAAGCAAAGTGTCTGAGATCACACAGCCAGCAAGCTCTTGAGCCTGCTTAGAATCCTGGGACTGACCCCTCAGCTCCAAGACCAGATCACATGGGAGGTCCACAGAGATGCACAGAGATGGTGCATTTTTTGAATCCGTCTCTCTCTGGACCTCAGGAGAGCCCACCCACATATTCCTCAGGAAGGTCACCAGCAACTGACTCAGAATCTTAGCATTCTCACCATCTCAGAACTACAGGAGGCCTTGGAAGTCCTCAACACCATTTCTCACCCACTGGGGACCCTGAGTGGTGGGAAAGACGAGGGCCGTGAGTAAAAAAAAACAGGTGCCATAATATCCAAAACCTATGGAATGGGTAAACAAACCATATTCAGAGTAAAACTGTGCTGGGAGTGAAAAAGAGCAGACTAGGGATCCATATAGAACATGGATGAGTGTGAACAAAGTTATATGCATGAGGGAGGTCAGACAAAAGAGAGTAAGTGCCACCTGATTCCACACATATATAAAAATTCCAGGAAATGCACATCAATCTATAAGTGATGGTGCTGTGTGTGTGACTGGGAGACCACAGGAGGAGGAACAAGCCTGTTCCCATACTCCCTGGGAGAAGCCTGGGTCTAAGTTTCCCAACCACATCTGGTCAAGTCAGGACAGGTTCCCATCATTAAGCTTCTCTGTGGCTCTAGTCTTGGCTGCACTGCCTAAACCTGGAACAGACACCTGCTCTTCCTTCCCTCCGTCCTCTGTATTCCCTTTCCTTTGTAAAACGGCAGCTACAGCATTGTGCGTGTCCCTTTGGCCAGACAGCTCAGACACTAAGCTGGGCTGGCTCCCGTGCTGTGCTCTCTACCGGACTGCAGACCCAGAAGCCGTTTCCCAATGAGATCTTTCCCTTTAGGATCCTGTGGGTGGATGGATGCAGGTCTCGGAGGCAGCAGCTAAAAATAGGTTTAGCCAACAGGAGGATCTCCAATGCAGCCCTATTTAACAGTCCTGAGCCTCGCACAGACACGTCCTCTGTCATTATTTTCTGTATATCATGACATTTTGACATCTTAAAGAAATTTTCTAGCTGGGGACAGACCACTCCACTGGGATTAGCTGATTCTTTAGAGACAGCAAAGGGCCCAGTGGAGCACCAATGACATGCCGATGAACAAATTCAGAGCCAGGCCTCCACTCTCAGGCCCCTGCACCCCAGAGGCAACATTCCTCTGGCTCTCTCAGCACTGGACTGGGTGCCAGGTGACTGCTATAGCTCAGAGCCCACAGGAGTTATCCGAGCTAGCTAGGCTGGAGTGTGCATGCTGCCCTGTCTTGCCTTTCCCATGGAAACCCCAGCAGATACTCTGGCCTAAACCTCCTCCCTCCTGTCCTCTGCCTCCTGCTCCCTCCTATGCCTCCTGACATCAGGGTCGGGGGAGCTCATGCCAGTCTCACAGAAACTCAGGGGCTATTTCAATCTGACACCACCTCCTCTCTACTCTTGTGGGGGCCACCTCAGTGAGCTCCCCCTTTTAGAGCAGGCACTGGGGGTCAAAGGAGGAATGAGGAGGAGCCCTGGGGAGCCCAAGGGTCAGAGAAGGGGAGGGTAGGGAGAGGCAGGCAACTCCCCACGCTCCCGCCTCTTTCAGGGACCTACTTCATGGGTCCCCAAACATCCTTTCTGTCACCATCTTATTAATAATAGAACAGCAACAGATTCTTATATAAACAAACTCCAGATGATGAGCAGCATGGAATATAGGAAAGCAAAGTACAAATTCCTAGAAATAAAGACCACATAGACACAATGGGTTGTTTTTCTCAAAAAGATGTTTAATATCAGGCAAGAACTACAAGGCGGTCAATCAAAAGGGTGATCACAGCACCCTGTGGGTGCGGAGGTGGAGACCCCCAGAGAGGTGGGGAAGTGCAGGATTAGGGGAGGGGGCCAGGGCAGAAGCCTCACTGTGGAGAACAGAGAATTCGGGGCTCAGGATACAGCACCTGGCTAGACCAAGGTGGCCAGGGCACTCCAAGGGTATGAAGGTCCCCCTCCGCAAGTCCTCAGAAAGTGCCTTTCAGAGACAGTACATCTGGAAAGCAAGAGAGAAAATCTGGTTTGATTTTTCCTCATGTGCAAATGGTGTTAATCTCACCCCTTCCTATGGGAGGCACCCATCATGTGGGTGTTTGTTTAAACAAGCGACATTTCCCTTCTCTGATCATTCAACAAACTCTGTGCATCACAGGCTGTTCTATTTGGAGAGAGTTCCCTTCTTAGCCCTCTTGTCTGACTTTCTGTCTGTATTTGGCTGTTTCTATGTAGTGTGAAAACAAGTCCCTCTGATTGATTTTGCAGAAAAGAAAGGAAGAGGGAAGGAGATGGGGCTTGAGGGAAACATTAGGAAACAATGAATAAACTTTCAAAAAAATATGCTTGAGCAGCTGCCTGTGTGTGGAGGTAATTCTCAATTTAAGGGGCAGAGCGAGAGGGAACTGGGAGCCTGGGACCCAGAGGGTAGATCTTCAGGCTCCCTGCAAACAAGGACTCTAAGCTGTAGGAGGGAGGCTCACATGAACACACACACACACACACACACACACACACATGCTCATTCCATGAGGAGCCAGCACCCCAAGAGTAAGAAAACTGGCCTCTGTTGTGTGCCTTCACATCCTTCATCTCCCTGAGCTACCACCCCTGAGATGTAGCCACCATCTTTCCCCTTTGGGAAAAATGAACTAAAATAAAGTGAATTCTCTGGGAGCTCAGCTGGTAAAGAATCCACCTGCAAAGCAGGAGACCCCAGTTTGATTCCTGGGTCTGGAAGACCCACTGGAAAAGAGCTAGGCTACCCACTCCAGTTTTATTGTGCTTCCCTGTGGCTCAGATGGTAAAGAATCTGAATGCTATTCAGGAGCCCTGGGTTCAATCCCTAGGTTGGAAAGCTCCCCTGGAGAAGGGAATAGCTACCCACTCCAGTATTCCTGCCTGGAGAATTCCATGGACAGAGGAGCCTGGCAGGCAATAGTCCATGGGGTCTCAAAGAGTCAGACATGACTGAGTGACTTTCATTTTCATTTTCAAAATGAATTCAGTTCAGAGAAGGTACTTAATTCTTCCCAGAATCACATTATATTAGAAGACTCAAAATCTGAATTAGATCCTTGGGGCTCCACAGCCCTGAGCCTCCTTAGAGGTGATGGTGGGGAGGCCCTGGCCACCTTAACTCACCCGATGCACTCAGTGACCCAGGGACTGCCTGCCATCAGCCACTGTGAGCAAGGAAGCAGGGACCTCCATGGTCACAGGAAGACGGGACCCCAAGCTCGGGTGTGAGATCCTGTCCCGTCACCACAGCCCACAGTGACCAGAGGCAACACCACTGGGTGTGTAGCACTGCTTGGTGATGCTGGGCACGGCCCCAGACTTCCAAGGTTTCATCTCTTGCAAGGATGTTCAGCATTCCAGAATTGAGCTCTGCACTTCAAAAGCTACTCAAGCACATCACTGGGTCCACACACAATCCCAGGAACACACACAATGGGTGGGCACTCAGCATCAATGAGCCAGGTCAGGTCAGAAGAGAACCTTTAGATCCAGCATTTCACTTAGATCACAAGAGGCAGGGGCCAGACATTCAAACCCCTGTTCATTTCACTCTCCTCTTGGGGTGTGGGGAGACCAAGCGGGTCATGTGAGACCACAAGGCCAGCACTGGCACTGGGGTTGGCCCAGACCAGCCCTTCCCTCCTGAGGGTCGAGCATGTGCAGAGTAGCCAGACCCAGTGGGCTGTGGGGACAGACACAGGGAAGAGCTGCCTGCATGGGATGCGTTCAGAGCTGATACAAGAAGGAGACCAAATGCGTGGAGTGTGGAGGAGGAAGGGCCACATCCAACCTCACGTTGTGTGACATGACAAAGGCCTCAGAGAAAGGAAAGACCACAGGCCTTCAAGTGCAGGGTCAGAACGGGGAAGTCCTTTGCTGCTGGGCACAGGCTGGCCCTCTGGGGGTTTTGGTGGGCTCTCTGTTGAGAAGGGTGCCAAGTGCCATGCCGGAAAGGGGAGGACAAGCAAAGATGTAGAAATAGAGAGAAGGGAAGGTGGGCCCTAGTGGACCAGAAGGAGCCTGGAAGGCAGCTACAGAGCCCAGAGGGCTGGTCCAGAGTGGGACCTTGGACAGGAAACCAAGAAACAGGCAAGTAACCCACAAGGGTGGTGTTGTGAACATCATGGGAGAAATTATGTCACTGAAGAGATGTAAAGGAAAAATTACTGGGAAGTAAGATGAAAGTCTGGTAATGCAGAGACAAACAAGAAAGACTCTTTTCCTTCTGATAGCAGTGAGCACATAGAAAGGGGAGTGGTGTGGTGAAGGGTGGGGAGTCCTACACATACGGATGACAAGACATAGGATGGAGTGTAACAGGTGGGGCAGCACCTGCATGAAGACAAGCAGAAAATGTCATCACAGGACAAAACGGGGTCTGAATGAATGTCCCCAGATACAAAGACATAATAGTATTAAATGCAACTTCTCCCCAATACAATAAATTAATTTGATTATAATTGTAATCCTAATGAGATCTTTTTGCACTCAACAGTATGATGTTAGAATGCATAAGAAAGTTCAAAACTTGAGGAGAAAAGGCTTTAAACAACAAGAAAGACTAATGAGGGGCAATGCCTCCTACAAGATCAGAATCATGGCTATACCACCACCAAGATCAAGCACTGGAGGTTATTGGTACACAGAAGACAAATCTGTAAGTAGACTGATATAGGACGCAGAAACAGAGTCAAGGGTATAGGGAATTTAGTAGATGAAAAAGTGGAATTTGGGCTTTCCTGGTGGCTCAGCGGTAAAGAATCCGCCTGCCAGAGCAGGAGATATGGGTTTGATCCCCGGGTCAGGAAGATCCCCTGGAGAAGGGAATGGCAACCCACTCCAGTATTTTTGCCTGGAGAATCCCATGGACAGAGGAACCTGGCGGGTTACTGTCCGTGGTCTCGCAAAGAGTTGGACACAGTTCAGTTCAATTCAGTCAGTCAGTCATGTCCAACTCTTTGCGACCCTGTGGACCACAGCACGCCAGGGTTCCCTGTCCAGCTCCCGGAGTTTACTCAAACTCATCTCCATCGAGTCAGTGATGCTATCCAACCAGCTTATCCTCTGTCATCTCCTTCTCCCGCCTTCAATCTTTCCCTCAAATGAGTCAGCCCTTTGCATCACGTGGCCAAAGTATTGGAGTTTCAGCTTCAACATCAGTCCTTCCAATGAACACCCAGGACTGATCTCCTTTAGGATGGACTGGTTGGATCTCCTTGCAGTCCAAGGGCCTCTCCAGAGTCTTCTCCAACACCACAGTTCAAAAAAGTTGGACACAACTAAGCAGCTAAGCACACACACACACAAGGTGGAATTCAACTCAACTGCAGATGCTGTTTGGGCACTTGTACCTTATGAGAGGTGAAATAAAAAATCCAGATGCAAAAAAATAAAGTAAAATATTAATAATCATTAGTGTGATCTTACAGCGAGGGAAATATTGTGTTGCAAAATAAAATTTTGTGTGCAAAAAGCTCCCCTAAATTGACAAGAAAATGAAAAAGAACCCGACTGAAAAATAGTCAGGAGATGTAAAAGTGTTTCATTAAAAAGGAAAGGAAACCAGCCGGCAAATATGCATGAGAAGTTGCCACATTTCTGGTACACAAAAACCTTAAAGGAAAACAACAGCAACATTGTTTTGACCATAATACTGGTAAAATTAACATTAAGACTCAGTGCTCAAATGTATTAAAAAACAACAACAACAACAATCAGGTGAGGGCTGTATTTATAAATTGCTCAAAATGGTGTGAACTTGAGAAGCGACCCTGCAGCAGCCCCATGTCAAGGAATCCTATCAAAACCCGAGCTCCAGCACCAAGGACAGAGTTCCCTGTGACCTTGCAGGGTGGCTTTATCCAGAAAATAACAGATATGGGAGGAGCTGACTAAATTGGCACATAGCCATAATGACTTGCAGCCATTAAAAAATGAAGGAGTCAGATCCAAATCTACTGATTTGTTCATGAAGAAGGCAAATTGTAGAAATCAGTGTGGTATCAATTAGTTTTTAACAAAAAGAGTGGGGAGTTACTATGTGTGTGTATGTGTGCTACATATATGTGGTGTGTGATATGTGAGGTGTGCAGTGTGAATGCAAAAAAAGAAAATGTAATTACCTGTTACCTCACCTCAAGTAGCTATGATTAGAGCAGAGAAACTTTACCTTTTCTTTCTGTACTTCTATACTTTTGAACTCATTATAATAAGCACCTACTGTATTAATGAAAATTTTAAAGAAAAACATGTTTAATAGAACAAGAACTCAGTCTATGTGGTCACATACATCAGTAATTCTTCTTTTTTATTGCTAAGTGGTATTTACAGCAGGTACGTACCAGAATGTACTTATTTGCTGGCTGATCAATGGGTTGGGCTGTTTCTAGCTTGGGTCTATTATGAATTATAATGCTGTGAACATTCACCTACTGTGCATATATGTTTTGCTGGCTTATCTGGTAAATTTATATCAATTTTATTTAAAAAACTGTCCAAGAACTTCCTTAGTAGTGCATGGCTAAGATTCCACGGCTAAGATTCCACACACCCAATGCAGGGAGAGTGTGGAATCCTCTGGTCAGGTTTGATCCCTGGTCAGGAAATTAGATCCCACATGCTGCAACTAAAGATCTTGAGTGCTGCGACTAAGACTTGGTACAGCCAAATAAGTAAATAAATACTTTTAAATAACTTTTTAGAAAAATAACTGTTCAGCTACTTTCCAAAGTGTTGTGCCATTTTGCATCCTTAACAGCAATGACACACAACCACACTGCTGGGGCCCTCAAAGCATTGTGGGAAATGAAAGAAGGCAGATACAGAAAACCTCGTTCGGCATGGTTCCATTCATGTGAAATTCTAGAAAAGGCAACATTATAGGACCAGAAAGTACTATAGTCGCCTGGGGCAGACTTGGGGATGGCTATCAATTACAAAAAGCATAGGGAATTTGGAAGAGGGGACAAAAATGTTCTGTAATTAAATGACTATATACAATTGCCATCACTCCTCAAACTGTACACTTAAAATAGGTAGATTTTATCTAAGTCAGACCTCAATGAACCAAGGGGAACATTTATAACAATAAAAATTTTTAATGAAATAAGAAACATGGCCTACACTTGGTGCACACTAAGGTACGTATCCAAGAGAAATACATGCATACATTCCCTGGAAGAGATGCACAAAACCCTGCATAGCAGCCTGTGGCCTCATAGTCCCTGGTCACCGTTCATCAGTAGGAAAGAACAGACAACAGCGTGAATGAAGGTCGAAGAGGAAACAGGAAACGAAGGAATGGAAA
Source organism: Ovis canadensis (assembly GCF_042477335.2). Lineage (NCBI taxonomy): Eukaryota > Metazoa > Chordata > Mammalia > Artiodactyla > Bovidae > Ovis > Ovis canadensis. The sequence goes on from NC_091246.1 coordinate 23,994,598, forward strand.
AAGACTGACACAAGGACAGGGTATATCCTTCCATTTATGAGAAGTTCAAGAACAGGGTAGGGGTTTACTGGCTTGGGAAGCCACAGAGGGAGTTCTAGGGTCTTGGAACGTGCTAAGTCTTGATCTGGGTGTCAGCTATTCAGTGTATGCGTGCGTAAAATTCCAGTGAGTTACACGCTGAATATTTGGACACTCTACCGGAGGTATGTTATATTAATACCTCAATGAATTCATTGTTAAACACCAGCAAAAATGAAAATTCAAACAACAAAACCAGTCAGCAGGACTGGAATGTATTCTGCTACATTAGGACCCACTGTCATTAGGACCCGCTGTAGCTTTTGAAGCCAGAGAAAAAAGTGATGAAAATTTTGGAACAGGGATGTGATCTTTTTAAAGGAGAAATTGGAGGAGGAAGTGTTCCTGGGCAAATATTTAGGGGTCAAATGTGAAAGTGAGTCTCTGCGGTTAAAGAATCCTGGCGAGAGCTGGGATGAAAGGAAAGTGAGAACATTAGCAGCTTTTTCAAGAAGAGCACACACAGGTTGAAGACACTGACTCTGAGTCTGGTGACAGGGTAATGTTATTATCAAGGAAGGAAGATTGAAAAAGTAATAACAATATCCACAACTAATACTTATGGAGTGTTTGTTCAGTGGCTGACCCTGTTCTATTGATTTTGAGCATATTAATATTTTAATGTTATGATTCCCATTCTACAGATGAGAACCTAAGACCAGAGAGGTTAAGTGGCCTATCTGAGGTCACACAACTGGGAGGTGGCAGTGGGGAATGGATCTCGTTTGCATCATAAGCCCTGGGTGTGGGAAGAAATTTGACAAGTTCAGACTGGGGCACCTGGCATTAAGAGTCACAGTGAACGTCCATTACCTATGAAGGGATCAAAGGTGAACTCACATGCGAAAGGACCTTGTGATAAAAAAGCAAAACTCTGTAAATAATCATTTCTGTTAAAGCCACAGTGATGTTAATGTATGGCAGGGGCCAACACAATATTGTAAAGCAATTATCCTTCAATAAAAAAGGAAATAAAGAAGCCACAATGAGATGCCAAGTCATATCTATCAAGATGACTATTATTAAAATAAAAAAATTAAGTAAACTGAAAATAGTAAGTGTTGGCAAAGATGTGGAGAAACTGGAACACTTGTTCATTGCTGGTAGAAAAGTAAAATGGTGCTGCTGCTGTGGGAATTGGTATGAAATTTCCTCAAAAAATTAAACATAGACTGAACACAAAAGCATTGTGAAAATGTTTATCACTCAATTATGTCTGAATCTGTGACCCCATGGACTCTAGCCCATCAGCCTCCTCTGTCCATGGGATTTTCCAAGCAAGAATGCTGGAGTGGGTTGCCATTTCCTTCTCCAGGGGATGTTCTGGGTCTCCTGCATTGCAGGAAGATTCTTTACTATCTGAGCCACCAAGAAAGCCTAAAACTGACCATATGATACAGCAATTCCATTTTCAGGTATATATCCAAAAAATTATATATATATATATATATATATATATATATATATACACACACACAAATTATATATATATAGGTGTACAAATACATATATATATATATCATATGTAGGGATCCACATATTTGTACACCCATATTCATAGCAGCATTATTCACGATAGCCAAAAGGTGGTAACAACTCAAGTATCCATTGATCAGGCAAATGGATACACCAATGTGAATATACCTAAGTGGAATACTACTTGGCCCTTAAAAAGCAGGAATTTGACACATGCTACAACACGGATGAACTTGGAGGGCATTCTGCTAAGTGAAATCAGCCAGTTTATAAAAAAACAAACACTGCATGATGCCTCCTATATGGAGGAAAGTAAAACTCACAGAGACAGAAAGTAGGATGGAAGTTGCCAGGGGCTAGGGGGAGTAAGGAATGGGAAGTGATTATTTAATGGGAACAGAATTCCATTTGGGAAGATAGAATCATCCTACAGATGGATGGTGGTGATGGCTACACTTCAAGGTGAAAGTACTTAATATCACTTAGTCAGTTAAAAATGGCTAATGGTTAAAATGGTGAATTTTATGTTTAACCAAAATAAAAATAAAAAACAATCACTGCTGTCAGAGCCAGACACCAAGGGCCGTGTGCACCCGCACGAGGGTCATGGCAGCCGCCTGGCATAAAAGCGTAGAGTGTCTCACACCTACAGGCTAACCCACTGGGTCACAGGCCACTGACTGATATCCATCGATTTTAACCTTGTCCTTCATCTTGGATATAATTAAACCTTCAGCATTTCCTGTCAAATGCATCATCATTCTTCAATATATTTTTATGCCCATAATGATAGAATTCCTGCCTGCGGCTATAAATAATTGAACTAAGTAAGGCCTTTTCAAACGTAAATGGTAATACGCTTCTCATGGGACATCCTTCGGCACAGCCTGTGCTCTGCAGCTATTAAAAGGCTTTGTGGGCGTCTGGCCACATGTCAGAAAGCATTGCCTCAGATACAAACAAACCACAGCTAGAAAATAGTAAATAACATATACTTAGGCAATACATTTCAGAGGATCGGGGTCTACTCTACTACACACACTAATGTTGAATATGGATGGATAAGAGAGTCATAGTCAGATGAAAACAAGAATTCTGTCAACACATAAAATGTTACTGGCTAACAAATGGGCATGAAATGATTCTTGATCCCCCGAGAACCAGGACATCAGTATTTGCTTGTATCCTGGATTCAAGAAGCTGGATGGAGACTGTGAGGCAGCCTGATCCCATCCACCCCCAAGTGAGGTTTGCACTCAGACTCGCCTCTCACCAGGCGTGAAGGGCTGAGTTAATTTCCATCTAGACTAAGTAAGTAGACTGGAGGGAGTGAGCTGGAGATAATATATGGACATAACATAAAATTAAATTAATAATCTGAACCTGATGTTACTTAATGTTATATTGGACAAAAAATGAAGGGCACAAAACTTTGCATAGTGTGATTGAACAAATGTGAAAGATTAGGGGGAAATATCCCCCTTCTTTTGGGGGGTACGTTTCTTTGTTTTCTAAAATTTTTCTGGTGGGCATGTATATGTGACTTTTATGATGAAATTAAATTTAGTTTTAAGGTAGGCAGGTGGCGCTAGTGGTAAAGAATCCGCTGGCCGGTGCAGGAGCCTTAAGAGATGTGAGTTCAATCCCTGGGTCAGGAAGATTCCCTGGAGGAGAGCACAGCAACCCACTCCAGCATTCTTGCCTGGAGAATTCTGTGGACAGAGAAGCCTAAGGGCTACAGTCCAAAGGGTCGCACAGGGTCGGACATGACTGAAGCTACTTAGCATGTATGCAAATTAGTATAAAGCAGCAGTTTTAATCCAGGGGACATTGGGCAGAGTTTGAAGACAGTTTGGATGTTATGGGAGGGGTTGTCTAGTAGGTAGATCTCAGAGGGGTTTTTAAATGTCCTAAAATGCACACAACAGTCCCCCCAACAAAGTGTGATCTGACTCCAAAATTAAAGGATGCCGAGGCTGAGAAACCCTGGGGTGGAGCCTAGTTTTTGTTTCCCGTAAGGGACCACAGTGCCCTGGATCCCACCCCCCCAGGCCAGCAGCAGTACCAGCTGTGTTTGTGTGTGTGTGTGTGTGTGTAAGTGTGTGTTCTCCCAGGAGGAGTTCATGGATGCCCCTTTTACAGGAGAGAAAGATGTCCAAGGAAGGTAGACTCAGTATGAAAGTCACTGAAGGGGCTGCCCCCACCCTCCTGGTGCACACACAGGGGTCACCCAGTGTGCAAGCTGCAGCACCTTCATCTTCACCATCACCTGGCTGTCCTGCAGGTACCTGCGGGTCAAGAGAGAACAAGGGTGAGGACAACCAGGGCCTCTCATGTTCACAGGCAGCAGGCAGAGTTTGATAGTGCTTCAGATGCTCCTTGAAGGGTCTGAAAACCAGACCCCCAGGATCTACCTGCCAGCTGCCTTCCGCAGGGTGAGGGGTCTTGGGCTCTGGACAGAGTGGAGTGGACAAGGAATTCAGCAGCCACCTATGCGAGGCTGGTCCTGCGAAACTCGGGGCCTGAGGAAATGAAGATTGCTTTGTTGAAACAAGACAGCAAGACAAGGAGCGACCAGGGCCCAGTAAGAGTGTGGAGGAAACTGCATTAGGCAGCAGGAACCAGTTGCCCCAGCCCTTCACGGGGAGCCCTCTAGGGCACGTGCCCCCAGACCAGGGGACAAGCAGAGTTAGAAGTTCCACCAGAGGGGGCGCTGTAGAGACTCTGGATGCTGCGGGGAACGCGCCAGCAAGCAGTATGAGGAGCTCATTTGCTTAAAAGAACAACCAACCACAGACCCTGTCGTGTCCCCCAGAAAAGTCAGGATCAGACTCACCGCTCAACGATATGCCTACCTCTGATAGATATTTTAGGTATTAAAGTACATTAAACTAAATTACAGGAAATAACAGATTAGCTAATTGAATTCACTTTCCAGTGCTTAAAGGCTTTACTACAAAAGGAGCTATAAGCTGCTGATCTGGAAATTATCCAACAAGTCTTCATTTTTCCAGGTCATAAGTAGAAAATGAAAATGTAAAGAGAAAGGACACTATCCCACAATATTATATTCAAACAAAGGAAGCCTGGTCTTCTAAAAATAAGTGACTTCCAGTCTGCTCAGCAGATGTAGCTGTACTCATTTTCACAGAAAAGGTCCTGGGGGCAAAAGGAAGGAAAAAATTTAAATCACTCTTTCTACTCAGAGTTTGTCTTATTAATCACATCACTATCTGCAACTTGCTTTTATCTGATGCTTCATTTTTAGTTATTTCCCTGGATTCGTTGAGGGGGCTTCCCTGGTAGCTTGGATGGTAAAGCATCTGCCTACAATGTGGGAGACCTGGGTTCGATCCCTGGGTCAGCAAGATCCTCTGGAGAAGGAAATGGCAACCCATTCAGTATTCGTGCCTGGAAAATCCCATGGACCGAGGAGCCTGGTTGGCTACAGTCCATGGGTCACAAAGAGTCAGACAAGACTGAGCAACTTCTCTTCACTTCTGGATTCATGAAAACTTAAGATTTCAACAGACATTGATTGAGCACCTACTATGTACTGGCTCAGGGCCCAAGTCTCTACTAGGGAAAGCCTGTTGGCTTTGTGGGCCATGAAAATGCCTCCCTGTGAACTCATCAAGGAAACTCAAACCCAGCTTTCAAGATAACTTGGCTCAACCCTGACTGCATTCAGACATCTTAGACTTTGTTCTTTTTGCATAATAACATATACTGAGAGTTTTTAATAATGATATATGTTTATGATCCTAAGGGAGGAAAGATGAATAAACCTTCCATATACAGTCTGAACACTACCGTATCAACAATGTATAAGAAAAGTAAACCATCATAGTTGTACCAAACTAACTCATCAAAGTTGATGTCACCAATATGGAAGAAGTTATATCGTGTATCTCCTAAGGTCATGCACTGAGAAGGAAACAATGATTCCTATTGTTCACTGCCAAATATAACCCAAAATGAATCATGGGAAAGCAACAGGAAAACTAAAAGTGTGGTAAATTCTACAAAATAACTGGCATGTACTCTTAATAAATGTCAGCGTCAAGAAAGACAAAGAAAGGCTAGGTAACTGTTCCAAATTAAAGGAGTCCAAAGAAACATGATAACTAAATATAATGTGAGATCCTGGATGGAATCCTAGACTGGGCAAAGCCAGCTGTGGAAGACATTACTGGGACAATTGATGCAATGCGGTGATGGCTGTAGACTAGGTAATAGTGTTCTATCAGTGTTACAGTTCCAGATTTGATCACTGTACTCCGGCTAGGTAAGGAAATGTCATCGTCCTGAGGAAAGACACTCTTACGTAGCTTTGAATGGTTCAGAAAAAAAATTAGAGATTGGCAGCGATCTTTTGTTCCATTCTTACACCTTTTCTGCTTAAAATCACAAACAAAAATGTTTTAAAATGCACAGAAAAGATGAAGGAAATGTTATCTTTAGTCAAATTGAAGATGAACCCAATTGCAAAAGAGATCATATGATATGTCTCAGAAATAAAAAATGCTTATTGTCTGTCACACAACTAAAGAAAAAACTGTGACACAATACTTCATCCCTTAGAATTTTTATTTTATACTTTCAGAGAACTTTTTTAGACTTATTGATGCATAGTGTTATATATATATGTATGTATGTATGTATGTATCTTTTGTGTATATACATATATATCACTCCTATATATTCAAAAAAATAGGTAAGTGAAATAAATGGACTAAAATATTTCTGCAACCTCTTGGCATTGTGGTTTCAACACTTCTGAATCACGTTATGATTCAGTTGTTGGTATCTGTGCATTTCTGTGAAACATCATCCTCTGAGCCATCCAGAATGCAGGTGAGACAGCAGGTTTTAAATGAATGCTCTGTTACTATTTTGGTATTTTCTTCCAAGCCACTGAGGCCTATTATGCAAGAGTTAATGCTTGTCCTTTCCAAAAGGTCTTGTGGGAAGGATTTTGACCCATTTTGAAGACTTACATTCCCTTGAATGGTTGGTGAACTGACCATTGAGGGTCAAAGTTGTCTGCTGGAGCTGACATGAGCAATCAGCAGGTGCTCACATGCTCAGCAATGACATCAAGGGCAAAGAAGCCCCCGCAAGACGGTAGGAGGGGCGAATTCACATTTAGAATCAAACCCTATTCCCACCAGAGATGCTCAGAGGGCTCAAACAAACCTTGTGTGCACCAGGACCAGGAGAAAGGAGCAGTGACCCATAAGACACTGACCCAGACTTGCCCAGGAGTGTCTAGGAGTCTCCAGTGGAGGCGTGGATGGGTGGTGGCCTGCTGCAGGGTTGGGGGCATTGAGTGTAGCAGTGCGTGCATGGGACCTTTTGAAGGAGGTCACCATTATCTTCATTACCTCCACCTAGTTTGACCCCAGGTAAATAATGGGGAGGGAACACAGCTCCAACTATCAATGGAAAACTGGATTAAAGATTTACTGAGCATGGCCCTGCCCATCAGAACAAGACCCAGTTTCCCCATCAGTCAGTCTCTCTCAAGAAGCTTCCATAAGCCTTTTATCCTTCTCCAGCAGAGGACACAGACTGAAAACCTCAATCACAGAAAACTAACCAATCTGATCACATGGACCACAGCCTTGTCTAGCTCAATGACACTATGAGCCATGCCGTGTAGGGCCACCCAAGACAGACAGGTCCTGGTGGAGAGTTCTGACAAAATGTGACCCACTGGAGAAGGGAATGGCAAACCATTTCAGTATTCTTACCTTGAGAACCTCATGAACAGTATGCAAAGGCAAAAAGATAAGACAATGAAAGATGAATTCCACAGGTTGGTAGCTGCCCAACATGCTATTGGAGACCAGTGGAGAAATAACTCCAGAAAGAATGAAAAGACAGAGCCAAGGCAAAAACAACACCCAGTTGTGGATGTGGCTGGTGATGGAAGCAAAGTCCGATGCTGTAATAGCAATATTGCACAGGAACCTGGAATGTTAGGTCCATGAATCAAGGCAAACTGGAAGTGGTCAAACAAGATGGCAAGAGTGAACATCATTTTAGGAATCAGTGAACTAAAATGGACTGGAATGGGTGAACTTAACACAGATGACCATTATATCTACTACTGAGGGCAGGAATCCCTCAGAAGAAGGATGTAGCCATCATGGTCAACAAAAGAGTCCGAGATGCAGTACTTGGATGCAATCTCAAAAGCGACAGAATGATCTCTGTTCGTTTCCAAGGCAAACCATTTAATATCACAGTAATCCAAGTCTATGCCCCAACGAGTAACACTGACGAAGCTTAAGTTGAATGGTTCTATGAAGACCTACAAGACCTTCTAGAACTAACACCCAAAAATGTCCTTTTCATTATAGGGGACTGGAATGCAAAAGTAGAAAGTCAAGAGATACCTGGAGTAACAGGCAAATTTGGCCTTGGATTACGGAATGAAGCAGGGCAAAGGCTAATAGAGTTTTGCCAAGAGAACACACTGGTCATAGGAAACATCCTCTCCCAGCAACATAAGAGAAGACTCTACACATGGACATCACCAGATGGTCAACACTGAAATCAGATTGATTATATTCTTTGCAGCCAAAGATGGAGAAGCTCTATACAGTCAGCAAAAACAAGATGGGGAGCTGACTATTGCTCAGATCATGAACTCTTTACTGCCAAATTCAGACTTAAGTTGAAGAAAATAGGGAAAACCACTAGATCATTCAGGTATGACCTAAATCAAATCCCTTATGAGTATACAGTGGAAGTGAGAAATAGTTTCAAGGGATTAGATCTGATAGAGTGCCTGAAGAACTATGAACAGAGGTTTGTGACATTGTACAGGAGACAGGGATCAAGACCATCCCCAAGAAAAAGAAATGCAAAAAAGCAAAATGGCTGCCTGAGGAGGCCCTACAAATAGCTGTGAAAAGAAGAGAAGTGAAAAGCAAAGGAGAAAAGGGAAGATATACCCATTTGAATGCAGAGTTCCAAAGAATAGCAGGAGAGATAAGAGAGCCTTCCTCAGTGATCAGTGCAAAGAAATAGAGGAAAGCAATAGAATGGGAAAGACTAGAGATCTCTTCAAGAAAATTAGAGATTCCAAGGAAATATTTCATGCAAAGATGGGCACAATAAAGGACAGAAATGGTATGGACCTAACAGAAGCAGAAGATATTAAGAAGAGGTGGCAAGAATACACAGAAAAGCTATACAAAATGATCTTCATGACCCAGATAATCACAATGGTGTGATCACTCACCTACAGCCGGACATCCTGGAATGTGAAGTCAAGTGGGCCTTAGAAAACATCACTACAAGGAGAAGGCAATGGCAGCCCACTCCAGTACTCTTGCCTGGAAAATCCCATGGACGGAGGAGCCTGGGTGGCTGCAGTCCATGGGGTTGCACAGAGTCAGACACGACTGAAGCGACTTAGCAGCAGCAGCAGCAGCAGCAGCATGCAGTTACAAGCATAATGTAGATGGATCTTAAACTACATATCATGTGTAATTCATAAATGAGATTGTGCTTACATAAAGAAATAATCCTCTCAAGTGTAATTAATGGACTTTTAGATATGCAGATGATACCACCCTTATGGCAGAAAGTGAAGAGGAACTAAAAAGCCTCTTGATGAAAGTGAAAGAGGAGAGTGAAAAAGTTGGCTTAAAGCTCAACATTCAGAAAACAAAGATCATGGCATCTGGTCCCATGACTTCATGGCAAATAGATGGGGAAACAGTAGAAACAGTGTCAGACTTTATTTTTGGGGGGTTCCAAAATCACTGCAGATGGTGACTGCAGCCATGAAATTAAAAGACGCTTACTCCTTGGAAGGAAAGTTATGACCAACCTAGATGGTATATTAAAAAGCAGAGACATTACTTTGCTAACAAAGGTCTATCTAGTCAAGACTATGGTTTTTCCAGTGGTCATGTATGGATATGAAAGTTGGACTGTGAAGAAAGCTGAGTGCCAAAGAATTGATGCTTTTGAACTGTGGTGTTGGAGAAGACTCTTGAGAGTCCCTTGGACTGCAAGGAGATCCAACCAGTCCATTCTGAAGGAGATAAGTCCTGGGTGTTCTTTGGAAGGACTGATGCTGAAGCTGAAACTCCAGTACTTTGTCCACCACATGCAAAGAGTTGACTGATTGGAAAAGACTCTGATGCTGGGAGGGATTGGGGGCAGGAGGAGAAGGGGACGACAGAGGATGAGATGGCTGGATGGCATCACCGACTCGATGCACATGAGTCTGGGTGAACTCCAGGAGTTGGTGATGGACAGGGAGGCGTGCTGCAATTCATGGGGTCACAAAGAGTTGGACACGACTGAGCGACTGAACTGAACTGAACTGACACAATAACCTTTCTGTGTTGGTGCTTATATTTAAGACTGTAAATCTCATCAGCTTTTGCACAGTTAATGTCTCTATTAGACTCTTTAAAAAAGTATCTTCTATGGTAAATAAAATGTAAAGACTGCACCTGCTACTATGCTAGCTTTCATTCTTACATATTTTCACAGTGAACCTGTTTTAATGAATTTATTTTGAGAAATTTTAAATCAAATTCTATGTCAGGATTTTTCATTAATGTCCAATAGGTGGTTAGATTTGTTCAATGTTAAAAAGGTATTATGGTAACTTCTTCATCAGTTAAATTACTAATTTAAAGTATAACATGTTTTTTATTAAGAGAAACTAACTTATAGAGAAGTTTGGCTTAGAATAGACAACTGTTAAGGCTCTTTGTGCTTTAATAAATCATGATGTTGTAATAGAAAAAAAAATAGAAAACATCACTACAAACAAAGCTAGTGGAAGTGATGGAATTCCAGTTGAGCTATTTCAAATCCTAAAAGATGATGCTGGGAAAGTGCTGCAGTCAATATGCCAGCAAATTTGGAAAACTCAGCAGTGGCCACAGGACTGGAAAAGCTCAGTTTTCATTCCAATCCCAAAGAAAGGTAATGCCAAAGAATGTTCTATCTACTACACAACTGCACTCGTCTCACACGCTAGTGAAGTAATACTCAAAATTCTCCAAGCCAGGCTTCAACAATATGTGAACTGTGAACTTCCAGATGTTCAAGCTAGATTTAGAAAAGGCAGGGGAACCAGAGATCAAATTGCCAACATTTGCTGGATCATAAAGCAAGAGAGTTCCAGAAAAACATCTATTTCTGCTTCTATGCCAAAGCCTTTGACTGTGTGGACCACAACAAACTGTGGAAAATTCTGAAAGAGATGGGAATACTAGATCACCTGATCTGCCTCTTGAGAAATCTGTATGCAGGTCAGGAAGCAACAGTTAGAACTGGACATGGAACAACAGTCTGGTTCAAAACAGGGAAAGGAGTACATCAAGGTTATATATTGTCACTCTGCTTATTTAACTTATATACAGAGTACATCATGAGAAATGCTGGACTGGATGAAGCACAAGCTGGAATCAAGATTGCCAGGAGAAATATCAACAATCTCAGATATGCAGATGACACTACCCTTATGGCAGAAAGTGAAGAAAAACTAAAGAGCCTGTTGATGAAAGTGAAAAAGGAGAGTGAAAATGTTGGTTTAAAACTCAGCATTCAGAAAATGAAGATCATGGCATCTGGTCCCATCACTTCATGGCAAATAGATGGAGAAACAGTGGAAACAGTGACAGATTTTATTTGGGGGGGGGCCCAAGATCACTGGAGATGGTGACTACAGCCATGAAATTAAGACACTCTGGAAGAAAAGTTGTGATCAACCTAGACAGCATATTAAAAAGCAGAAACATTACTTTGCCAACAAAGGTCCATATAGTCGAGGCAATGGTTTTTAGTCATGTATGGATGTGAGTGTTGGACTATAAAGAATGCTGTGTTGAAGAATTGATGCTTTTGAACTGTGGTGTTGGAGAAGACTCTTGAGAGTCCCTTGGACTGCAAGGAGATCCAACCAGTCCATCCTAAAAGAGATCAGTCCTGAATATTCATTGGAAGGACTGATGCTGAAGCTGAATCTTCAATATTTTGGCCACCTGATGCGAAGAACGGACTCATTGGAAAAGATCCTGATGCTGGGAAAGATTGAAGGTTGGAGGAGAAGGGGACGAGAAAGGATGAGATGGTTGGATGGCATCACTGACTCAATGGACATGAATTTTAGTAAACTCCAGGAGTTGGTGATGGACTGGGAGGCCTCGCATGCTGCTCTCCATGGGATCACAGAGTTGGACCCGACTGAGCAACTGAACTGAACTGATACAAGTTCAGTCCACTGAACTGAAAGAGGTTAAGATATGACTCAGTATAAATGTACCCATATTTCAGAGATGTTAATATGTGAAAAGAGTGCATCTGAGAGTTGAAATGTGGTACTTTAAAATATTTAACAGTGTTGGGTTTATGGGTAGGAGATTATACTGCTTCTATGCACTCCAACGTTGTACCAATAGACATACATTAACTTTTGGTGTTATTTTTATACTCAGAAAAAAACAGATACATTTTGATCCACAAAATAGAGTTATTTCATGAAAATCTTATGCCTGATTATTATTTGTGTATTCCCTTTGTCTCCCAAGGCACAAAATTCCCTACCTATTAGTTCAGGTTTAAGAAGCCTCTCTGATGTAAAAAGCGTTAAATGACTCAATAACTATTAACCAAAGATTGTGAAGTGTAAGGAAAAGCCAGTCTCCAATTATGCCATGAAGGGTCTTAGAAGCTTAAAGGGTTCCCTTCCCTTGGGAAGAGAAGGAATCCCAATGCATTGATTCTAAGAAGCACATTTTTTTTTTGTATTTTAATGTTTCCAAAACTTCTGTGGGCCAGGCATCATTTATCAGGTAGTTACCATTGGCTGCATATACGCATCACAATTTGCAGAATGAATATCATTAGTTTGAAAAAAAAAAAGTTTCAAGACAAAAAAATTTTAAGACAATAGTGGAAAGACAGGTCGCTTGAAATAAAATTTACATAAGGTAAAATTCACTCTTTTAGATGTTCAGTTCTATGAATTTTGAAAAGTATGTACACTTATGTAATCATAATAAAATCAAGAGATAGACTATTTTCATTATCCCTGAAAGGGGTCCATATGCCCCTTCTGTGGTCATTCCTTTTCTCCTTCCTCCAGACCTTGGCAACTAGGGAGCTGAACTCTGCTTTTAACTTCACCTTTTCCAGACTATCACACAAATAAATCATACAGCATGTAGCCTTTTGTGTCTGACTTCTTTCACTCAGCACAGTGCTTTTGAGATTTATCTATATTATTGCATGTAAGAAGATTCTGTTGAGCAGACCATTAGTAATATAGAATCAGTAATTTAAAACTTCCCAACACACCAAAGGGGGAAGAAAGATGAAATGAACTGGGAGATTGGGATTGACATATATACACTATTATGTATGAAATAGGTAACTAATGAGAACCTACTGTCTAGCACAGGGGACTGTAGTCGGTGCTCTGTGGTGACCTAAATGGGAAGGAAATCTGAAAAAGAGGGGATATACAGCAGTCCATGGGGTCGCTAAGAGTCGGGCATGACTGAGTGACTTCACTTTCGCTCTTCACTTTCATGCATTGGAGAAGGAAATGGCAACCCACTCCAGCGTTCTTGCCTGGAGAATCCCAGAGAGAGAGGAGCCTAGTGGGCTGCCGTCTATGGGGTTGCACAGAGTCGGACACGACTGAAGCGACTTAGCAGCAGCAGCAGCAGCATGGATACATATAGCTGATTCACTTTGCTGTACAGCAGAAACTAACACAACAAAGCAACTATACTCCAATAAAAATTAAAAAAACAAAAACTTCTAACAGAAAATCCCAGGATCAGATGGCTTCACTGGAGTCTATGGAAGCAATGTAAACTCTTACCCATAAACTCAACACTGTTAAATATTTTAAAATACCACATTTCAACTCCCAGATGTAATGAATCAGCTTTAAAATATTTAAAGAAGAATTAAAACTGATTCTTTTCAAAGTTTTCCAAAAAACAGGAGAGGAGAGGAAAGTTTCAAACTCATCTTATGAGGCCAGCATTGTCCAGACACCAAAACTAGACCAGGACAACATATGAAAAGCAAGCCTAGGCCAGTATCCCTGATGAACATAGATGCAAAAATCCTCAACATGATATTAGCAAACTAAATTCAACAACCATTAAAAGGAGCATATACATCATGATCAAGTGGGAGTTACTCTAGAGATATAAGGATGGTTCAATATCTGCAAATTAATCAATGTGATACACATTAAGAAAAAGAATGATAAAAATTTTAATGTTCATATCAGTAGACATAGAAAAAGCATTTGACAATATTCAATATCCAATTACGACAAAAACTCTCAACAAATTCTCACCAAAAAAATAAAAACACCTCAACATAATAAAAGACATATGCAACAAGCTCACAGCTAACATCATACTTAACTGTGAAAGCCTGAAGCTCCAAGATCAGGAACAAGACAAGGATGCCCATTCTCACTACTTTTATACCACATAGTACCGGAAGCTCTAACCAGAGCAATTAGGCAAGAAAAGGATATAAAAAGCATCCAAATTGGATTGGAAAGGAAGAAGTAAAACTGTCTCTATTTGCAAGTGACATATTATGTATAGAAAACTCTAAAGACTCCACCAAAAAAAAAAAAACTGTTAGAACTAATAAACAGATTCAGTAAAGCTGTAGGAAACAAAATCAATACACAAAAATCACAACAAATTATCAGAAAGAAATTAAGAAAACAATCCCATTTACAATTGCATAAAAAAGAATAAAATAGGTATGAATAAATTTAACCAAGAAGGTGCAAGATCTGTACATGGAAAACTGTAAGACACTGATGAAAGTAATCAAAGAAGACATAAATAAATGAAAAGATATTCTATGCTCATGGACTGAAGGAATTAATACTATTAAAATATCTATACTATCAAAAGCATTATACAGATTCAATGCAATTTCTATCAAAATTCCAGTAGCATTTCTCACAGAAAAAGAACAATCTTAAACTTTGTATGGAACCATGACACACCCAGAGTTCCCAGAGAAATCTTCAGAAAGAACAAAGCTGGAAGCATAACATTTCCTGATTTCCAAGCCATAGTCATAAAAATGGAACGGATAGCATAGAAATGAACCCATTCATATATAGTCAATCGATTTACAACAAAGGAGCCAAGAATATACAATAAGGAAAACATATTCAATAAATGGTGTTGGGAAAACTGGACAGTCACATGTAAAAGAATGAAATTGGACCATCTCACACAATACAAAAAAATAAACTCAAATGGATTGAAGGTTTGTGCATAAGACCTGAATTTCCTAAAAGAAAAAAAAAAAAAAAAAAACAGAAGATAAGCTCCTTGACATAAGTCTTGCCAATGATTTTTTGGGTTTGACGCCAAAATAAAAGGTAACAAAAGCAAAAGTAAACAAGTGGGACTACCTCAAACTAAAAAGCTTCTGCACAGCAAAAGAAACCATCAATGAAATGAAAAGGCAGAATACAGAATGGGAGAAAATATTTGCAAATCATCTATCCGACAAAAGGTTAGTATCTAAAATATATGAAGCACTCACACAACTCAATAGCCAAAAAAAAACCCAGTACAATTTAAAAATGGAACAAGGAATTGAATGGACATTTTTCAAAGAAGACATACAAATGGCCAATAGGGACATAAAACGGTCATCAACAGTACTAATCATTAGAGCAGTGCAAATCAAAACCAAAATAAGATATCAGGTGCCAACCTGTTAGAGTGGCTCTTATCAGAAACAGAAAAGGTAAGAGTTTTTGAGAATGTGGAGAAAGGGAATCCTCGTGCACTGTTGTTGGAAATGTGAATTAGTTCAATCACTATGGAAACCAGAATGGAGATTCCTCAAAAAATTAAAAATAGAACTACCATGTCATTATAGTTCAGTTGCTCAGTAGTGTGTGACTCTTTGAGACCACGTGGACTGCAGCACATCAGGCTTACCTGTTCTCTACTATCTCCGGGAGTTTGATGAGATGATTGGATGGCATCGTTGACTCAATGGACATGACTGTGAGAACTACCATGTGATTCAACAATTCCACTTAGTGAGGAAGTTTGTTGTAAATGGTGATAGAAGGCCATTGTTTTTGTTGTTCTTGGTTTTTGCATGTAGATATGCAGTTGTCTCAGCAGCATTATTGAAAAGCCTATCTTTTCTCCATTGAGTTACCTTGACACCTTTGTCAAAAATAAATTGACCACATGTGTGCATATGTTTCTGAACTCTACATGTCTGTCCTTGTGTCCTTATGCTAACATTGCGCTATATTGGTTACTGCCAATTTGTGCAAATTCTCTTTGTATGGCTTTTTCAAAATTGTTTTGACTATTCTAGGTCTTTGATTATCCTATATATACTGAAGAATCAGCCTGTTGCTCTCTACAAAGATCTTACTGAGATTTTGATTAGAATTATATTAAAATATATCGAGAGACTATATATAAAGATCTGGTATTGTAACCATTCTGTCTTCCAAACCATGAACACAGTACATTTCTCCACTTATTTAGATCTTTTAAAATTTCTCTCATCAATGGTTAGAAGTTTTTGCATATAAATCTAACACATATTTTGTTAATTTAACACTATTTCATGTCTTGTGCTATTGTAAATGGTTCTTTTTAAATTTCAGTTTTCAACTCATTCTTGTTAGTACGTAAAAATACAGGATACAACTGATATTTATATCAATTGTATTCTGCAAATTTGCTAAACTCACTTATTAGTTCTAGTAACTTTTATGTATAGAGTCTTCAGGAATTTCTATGAATGATTATATCATCTGCAAGTAAAGGCAGCTTTATTTCTTCCTGTCTAATTTGTATGGTTTTTCCTTTTCCCTTTTTACTATCTTACTAAAATCTCTAGTACAATGTTACATAAGAGCTGTGAAAGTAGACATTCCTGTCTTGTTCCTGATATTAGAGAGAAAATATTTAACTTTTCATCACTAATTGTGGTATGGGTTATAGGGTTTTTGTGGATGTCTTATCAGATTAAGGAAGTTTCCTTCTATTGGTAGTGTGCTGAGTTTTTATCATGAATGCATCTTAAATTTCATCAAAGGCTTTTCTGCATCTATTGAGATTTTCATTTTTCTTTTTCTTTTTCAGTCTGCTGATACGTGTAATTACACTGATTTTTTAAAATGTTGAACCAACCTGACAAGCCTTAGGTAACCCCTCCAATGTACAATGTATCATATATGTACAATGTATCAAAAAGATAACAATAAGCTATATTTATTGTTTAAACATAAATGTTTGGTAGAATTTACCAGTGGAATCGTGTCCCTGGAGTTTTCTTTCTCTATGGAAAGATTTGCTTATTGCTTTTACCATGTATTTAATTTCTTTAATAGATACAGACCTATTATGTTTATCTATTTTTTCCTTAAGCCACTTTGGTAGTTTTACCATTTTATCTAAGTTGTTCAATTTGTCGATATAAAATTGTTCCTAATATTCCCTTCCCATCAAGGCAGTATCTGTAGTATCTGTAGTAATGTTCCCTCCTTCTTTCCTGTTATTGGTAATTTGAATTTTCTCTCTCTTTCCTTGACCAATCTAAGTAGTAGTTTATCAATTTTAGTGCCTTTTAAAAATTACCTTTTCAGTTTCAAACTTGTTTTCTATTCTTTTCCTGATTCTAATTTTATTGCCTTCTAATGCTCTTGAAATAACCTAAAGGACAATAAAATTTAGAAAAACATGGACAACAAGACTTGGAGTCAAAAGAATGATTCACTTTATTCAGACTCTGAATTAGAAGAAACTTCTAGGAACATCTTTTTCATATTACTTATATTTTCCTTCTAACAAATGTACAAGTATTACAATGATATATATCTGTGTCTGCAAAATATCCAAAATAGCTTTTTCCATATATGTAAATTGAATCTAAGTGATGTGAAAGCATTGCATCATATTTTAATTGACAGCGATTTTTTAGTGGTTATAAAAAAAGGAAGTGTTTTATATATAGGAGATGATATTGAGTAGATGAAATATGGCCTGTGTCTTTAAAAGTCTAATACAATGTGCATAAGGTAAAAGCCTACAAAGCAATTCAGACAAAGTGGTCTTACAGCTCAGGGTAAAAGTGAATACTTCTTATAGCTGAATATTTCACTTCAAGGTGTCATAGTGGACCAGGAGAATGGAGCAGTGTGTAGGTTGGTATGGTTGTGCAAAGGAAGCATAATGGGGAGTATAAGAAATATATTTGGAAAGGTATGCTGGGGCAGCTCAAATAGAACATTGAATATTAAGTTAAATTTTTTTTTTCACTGTATTCTGCAGGTAGTGGGTAAGACAATGAAACTTAACAGGAAGTAATATGTTTTAGGCACATTAATGGATTAGCAAATACAAATAAAACTGAAGGAGAGAGAGAGTAGAAAAAAGGAGAGAAATTACTAGGGAGGCTTCCAAAGGATAACCCACAGCATTGGTAACTGTACAGGTAAGAGAGATGACATTAGACTGACTCCCTGGTTCCTACTTTGAGACAATGCGTAGGTTGCGGTTGTGACAAACATTCAGGGAGTTGTGAGCTGGACCCAACTATGGTAACAGAGATGAGAATGGAGAGACATAAACAGAACAGAGAGTCAGAGATAGGTTGCTTAGGACCTGGCAACTTGCTGAGCAAGAAGACACAGGTCCATCAGTTGCTAAAAATACAGGGCTGTACCTAAGGGAAGATCCAGAGGTACAGATACAGATTTGTGGCTTATATACCTACAAGTGTTATTTAAAATACTGAGATTACCAACAAAGAGGGGATATAATAAAAATGAAAATATCAGTAGGTGCTTAAGGCACCTTAAGCCCTTCCATGTACAAGACAACATGTTAAGTGCTTTCCAGATATCAACGCAATTTCTTCTCAATCCTTTGAAAGAGGCACCATGATGATTCCCATTTTAAAGACAGAGAAACTGAGACACAGAGAACATAAGCTATTTGCACAAGATCACAAGCTGGAAAGTTACTCAGCCTAATATAAGCCCAGACAATCTGACTCCAGAACCTGCAACACTAGCTTCTCTCTGCAAAGAGCAAAAAGTTCCTTATGGAATGATATATTTGGGGGTAAGTGGACTCAGAGAAAGAGACAGAAAAGGAGCAATCAAGGGGGTACATTCTTACACAAATGTGCTTCTGGCATGAGGATTATAAATATACACTATACCAGATGGTCCTTAAGGAGAGTATGGAATGAATGCCACACATGCATCTTATGGATTCTATTTAAACCATTCTACACCATGAACTCGAGAATGCTCTCCATTTTAAAATTTTTTGGATGAGTGGAAACACTGGAAAAAAATAAATAGACCTATTTTCAAAGCTGTGGTTTCATAGATGGTAGTTGCAAATGGTTCAGAAGTGAAAAATAGAACTCTGGAACGTTGCTTCTCAAAATGTGGTACCTGAGCTAGCAGCATCAGCATCTGCCCCTGAAAACTTGGTAGAAATACACATTTTCAGCCCCCACCCCAGACCTACTGCATCAGAAACTCTGAGGGTGAGGTCCCACTATCTGCGGTGACGAACTTTCCAGGTAATTTTGATGTATGTTTGAGTTTGAGAACCACTACTCTGGAAAATGAGATGATACTTGTATGTGTTGTTAAATC
Source organism: Ovis canadensis (assembly GCF_042477335.2). Taxonomy (NCBI): domain Eukaryota; kingdom Metazoa; phylum Chordata; class Mammalia; order Artiodactyla; family Bovidae; genus Ovis; species Ovis canadensis. The sequence goes on from NC_091246.1 coordinate 24,013,847, forward strand.
TCTGGGGACCCTGTCCCAGGTCAGACCATATCTGTGTGGCCCCTCTATTCCAGCTTGCTAGATTCTTCAAGAAATCCAGAGTACAGCGGAGCCCGGGTTAGGTGAAGAGTCCTTTCCAAGTGGTGTGATATGGTAAAGAAGAGAAAAAGATCTTCCATTCCTATTGCTGTCATCCAGAGATATTATCAGGCCACCCTGGATATCACCCAGGCCTCGCCCCAACCGACTGCAGCAGAATTCTCTCCATAGGAGGAGATTATGGTAATTGGCAATTTTCCTGTTTTCTCTGTCTTCCCTTCAAAGAGTGATACATCTTTACTAAATAAAGGTTTCACCAGGAGACAAAGCTAGTTGCTAAAGAAGTAAATAACCAAACAAACAAACAAACAATAACTCAAGGCTTTGCACGTGAGGATCTGCCAAGTCCTCGACTAGTTAAGTGTTAAACTCTTAGACACTGTGTCTAACCCCTTTCTCTGTGTTTCAATGACATCTGAACTTATTCTAGCCGCTCACCCTTCCTAGCCCATCCCATGAGATCCTGGCTCATGTGTACAGCCAACTGGCTGTCCAAGCGTACGCCATGCAAGTCTAGTTGACACTGACACTCCCACCCAGCAGACTGTCCGTAGAAAGATCTCTCCACCCAGGCTCCCAGGAACAGATCCCATGGTTGGAGGTTTTCATGCCCTTGGGCACTATGCCCTCACTGGAAGAGACAGCCACTTAACTTGAAGCTGATCTTCTAAGCAGCTTGTCAGAAAATTACGGTGATAGGGTCATCCTGACAAAGTGTTAACCAGTATCTGAAATCAAAGTAGAAATGAGGAAGTAGAATAATGTATTTTCCAGTTGGAAAAAAAAAAAAAAACAAGAATCAGACTCGGTTCAGTACAGTAGCTCAGTGGTGTCTGAGTCTTTGCGACCCCATGGGCTGCAACATGCCAGGCCTCCCTCCATCACAAAGTCACGAAGTTTACTCAAACTCATGTCCATTGAGTTGGTGATGCCATCCAACCATCTCATCCTCTGTCATCCCCTTCTTCTCTCACCTTCAATCTTTCCCAGCATCAGGGTCTTTTCAAATGAGTCAGTTCTTCACATCAGGTGGCCAAAGTATTAGAGTTTCAGCTTCAAAATCAGTCCTTCCAATGAACATTCAGAACTGATTTCATTTAGAATGGACTGGTTGGATCTCCTTGCAGTCCAAGGGACTTTCAAGAGTCTTCTCCAACACCACAGTTCAAAAGCATCAATTCCTCAACATTCAGCTTTCTTTATAGTCCAACTCTCACATCCATACATGACTACTGGTAAAATCATAGCCTTGACTAGATGGACCCTTTGTTGGCAAAGTAATGACTCTGCTTTTTAATATGCTGTCTAGGTTGGTTGTAACTTTTCTCCCAAGGAGTAAGTGTCTTTAAATTTCATGGCTGCAGTCACCATCTGCAGTGATTTTGGAGCCAAAAAAAAAAAAAAAGTCTGCTACTGTTTCCACTGTTTCTCCATCTATTTGCCATGAAGTGATGGGACCGGATGCCATGATCTTTGTTTTTTGAATGTTGAGCTTTAAGCCAACTTCTTCACTCTCCTCTTTCACTTTCATCAAGTGGCTCTTTAGTTCTTCTTCACTTTCTGCCATAAGGGTGGTGTTATCTGCATATCTGAGGTTATTGATATTTCTCCCAGCAATCTTGATTCTATTTTATCCCAGGTCAAGGTGAGAAAAGACGACTCACTTAAAATCCTTTGTAGAGAAAGATAGCATCTCATCCTTTCCACCCAGGCCCCTCCACCTTACCCAGCCCACCCCATCTCTCCCCACCCCTACTCAGCCTTTCCCATTCCAAAACCCCCACCTAGCCACCCCTCCTCAACTTATCTATCCTATTACCTTTCAATCACCCCCTTTCGGCCCCACCTCTCCCCATTCTAACCTACCCTACTCACTTTGAGCTAGTTAAGGTGGCAAGGGTCTCATCCTTTCTACAAACTATTCATACAAAAAGTTAAAAAAAAAAACACTTGTGTTATATTTACTTCTATAATTTAGTGACATTCAATGAAGAGTTGCTGAAGCACAGGACAAGCATTCCCACGATGAATAAAGCAAGTAGAAGGCAAGAGCCCACTCTGCCCCAAAGCTGACCCTTTTCCTTATATGTATTTGTCCCATTCATCCCAACCAGACTGCAAGTGCCTCATTTTCTCCATGGCCTGCTCGAGGCCATCATGTCACTGCGTTTGGGAAAGGAGTTTTTAATTAACAAGCAATTTCCATCTGCCAATGGTGCCCCCCTGGAGTTTGCCAGCATTTGTGGTTTCCCTAAGGATGCAACCCTCTTGTTCACCCTCTGTTCTTCTAGCAGTGGGTGACTCCTGACTCTAGATTCAGACCTGCTCTGGTTCCAGTCTCAACTTCGCCACTTCCTGGCACTGTGATCTTTGACAGTTTTTGTAAACATTCTGATCCTCGGTTTCCTCATCTCCAAAATGTACACAGTCCACCTCCCTGGGCTCCTGAGAGAAGACACCACGTGCTCTCATTGCTATCTGAAATTGTTATGCCAAACAACACAAAACTGCTGACATTCGACTATTTTCAACGAAGAAAACTATAAGTTCACCCTTCTTTTGATATGTCTATGTGCTTATTCTCTCTCCCTGCAATAGAAGTTTAGCTTTTATTTAGTGTCCTGTTCCTAATATCTAAGTAGTGACTGAACACGACATGTGATCAATAAAAATTTGTTGAATGAATGAATGACATGTTTAGAGCAATATGGTAAGTATTCAATAATAGTGTTGGTATTATTATTATCAGCAGCAGCAGCAATCAGCAAAGTGAGAAGATAGAATGAAATACCAGATAATATTGGCGTAAGTGAAAACCAATGCTACATTACCAAAAATTTCACCCTTTTCAGTAACTTTAGTTTGTTGTCCAGTGTTTCTTTTCAGCTAGAAAATCGTCCCTGAATGGAACTGGTTGATATTGATAATTAGAATAATGTCAATAATAGTTGATATTATCATATACAGAAATTTGGAAAGAGTGAGTAAACTGCAAAATTAAATCCATGATAAAGACCCTATCCAGATTTGCTGAACACCTACTATGTGTAACCTGGCAAACCAGGTGCAGCCCCAGCACTTTGTAGGTTTGAGACTCTAAACAAGCCTGCTTGTAGGGATTCCATCCCTGTTCCACAGGTGAGGAGCCAATCCTGAGAAGTAATGAGAACCTAGGATGCTCCTCTCTGGTGAGAGGTAATTATGAGCTGGTACCTACAGATCCCTTTACTCACCTGCTAGGTTAGGAACCTCACCTGTAACTAAGGCTCTGCTGCTTGGGTCAGGAGACTGCTGTCCAAAGATCAGGCTAGGGTGGCTGCTCAGAGATCCCCAAGAGAAAAATTTGATTTGGAGAGGATTCAGAGAGACAAGCACGGGGACCAAGTGATGCTGTGAGTCTTCAGCGAGAGCTGTCATTTTGCAGCTCCCCTGTCCACTCTGGGCTCCATGGACGTCCCCATAAAAATGGCTATGCTCCCTCCAGGACCAGAGTCAGCCTCCACTGCTCTGATAGGAGCTTTGCCAGTGCCGGTGGCCCATTCCCACCCTCTGCTCCCTGCAACACCCTCCCCAGTAGGCTCCTCACACTAAGTCTCAGGGTCTGCTAGGGGACAAATGAAGGCACTTGTGTGGGTTTGGTCAATGGAATGGCCTTGAGACTTCACCTGTATACAGCTTGTGGCAGATGTTGTAACCTCTCATTTATTCCTCACATAGTGGGTGAATGCATCAACATATATTAGCAAGCAGAGATGGAACACCGAACTGCGGCCAATCAGAAAGCAGATACCTATGTCCCTCAGCCCGGGAACTCCTTTTCTGTCCTAAAGGCAGCCGGGCTTGGGCCCAGGCTTCAACCAGGTGGCAGGGTGTGCCTGTGTCCCTTCACTGTATCGGACTCAGGCCCCACCCTCTAGCGGGTATTAGCATTACTGCCCAGAGGTAGACAGGTAGAAACCTTGAGGGGCCCAAGTGGAAGCAGTTGCCTCAGGTTCATGCTTTCTTCTGGACTTCCATGTGGTCAGGGAAATTCACCGCGAGGTTAAACGCTTCCTTCCCCAGGAAGTCCTCCCAAATTCGTCCAAGCCTCTTCCGTATTCCTGTGGTACTTTTTATACGCTTGCTGTACCAGACCCACTGCCTCGTGAATTTGGCTCTCTTTCCCTAGTCATGGCTTTTGGGGGCACCTGTGATGCACACACCTCCATCTATCACATTCTCGGACGCAAATAATGACGAATGAGGCGCAAAGCACAAAACTACTTCGGTTGGTGGTGAAGCCCTGAGTAACAACGTAGAAGTAAAGCGGAAGGACTCAGCCCGCTACTCCAAAGCCCGGATGCGTTTGCACGGAGGCAAGCTGGTGTTTTCAAAAAGAATTCTAAACTGAGAAAACACTAACTCCCTCCCTGCCAGGCCTCGCCCCTCTGGGGGTGGAAGTCTTCGAAAGGCTCAGCCTGAGAAACGTGTTCAGAACAAATAAATTTAGAGCGAGCCGTAAGGCTGAAATCATAAGTTAGCCATCCTGTGCCGGCAGGATGTACACAGGGATGGGCAGGCAGGCTGTTCACACCCACTGCTCCCCTTTCTAATTCTGAGTGTCAACCAGCCTCGGGAAAGATTTTTACAGATTTCTTCCTTTTCCTGGCATGTTGAACTTAAGTCGACATTAGCCGTGTTTCTTTTGTAGCGAAAAAGGAATTCTCCAATATGATAGAGGAGGAATCTAATTGGCGAGATAAGATCCCAGAGCCTGAAGGCACCTGAGCAAAAGTCAGTCTCCTTTTTCATGTCACCTGCCAGGTATCAAGTGCACATCTTAACACCTTTGATATAATGTGTTTGCAGATAAATAAGAGTGAAAGTCACTCAGTCGTGGGCCACTCTTTAGGGCCCCATGGACTGTAGCCTGCCAGGCTCCTCTGTCCATGGAATTCTCCAGGCCAGAATACTAGAGTGGTAGCCCATTCCCTCCTCCAGGGACTTCCCAACCCAGTGACTGAACCCAGGTCTCACACATTGCAGGCAGATTCTTTACCGTATGAGCCACCAGGGAAGCCCCAAAAAACTGGAGTGGGTAGCCTATCCCTTCTCCAGGGAATCTTCCCCACCCAGGAATCAAACCAGGGTCTCCTGCATTGCAGGTGGATTCTTGACCAGCTGAGCTACCAGGGCTCTTCCAAATTCATCCTCTGGATCTGCAAGGTGAGAAAGCTACAGAATCAAAGTCCTGCCCGTTTCGTGCAGCATGTGGGATCCATGTCATTATTGTCCAAGAGGAAGCGATCACCTCAAAGCTGAACAGAAGATGTTCAGACCCCCTCCCTGCCTGGGTGTTTCCAGCTTCCTCCTGGTCAGGATATGTGATCAGACCCCAGGTCATCCCCAGACCGTGTACAGTTCTCCCAGAGGCAGAGCTGCACAGCGCCTTACCTGCCCTTCTTCCTCTGCGTCCATCTCCTGTCCCCACAGCTCCTCACAGGCTGAACGCCACCCTGAGGATGGGAAATCTTCTACAAACAACACAAATAGCTCATTAGTAAATGTAGCCTTACCCCAAACCTCAGCCTGGGCACTGAGCCACTTCCCCATGAGCTGGTGATGAAATGGCCACATGACACAGAAGTTTGATGTGAGATGGCAAAGGGCTGTGGTGGACATTGTGGGGGTGGAGGAGGCCAGGATGCCTAGCCCCGCAGCCTGGTCGGTCCCTCTCTCGCGGGAAGTCCAACGAGGACACGCGGTGGTGGGAGGCCTTCATGCACGTGAGGAGAGACACCACAGCTGGGATGCATGCACACAGATGAGGATGCTGGGGGAGTTAATGGAGCTGAAGGACTGTGTGGTGAAAGGTTTTACCTTGGCCTTTTTCTTTTTTTGAGAGCATTGAGAGAATGTTGGAAGCCAGAAGTGACTGGACAAGCGAGCGTTACCAAGGCTGCCAGGTCGACTCGGGGAAGAGAGGGTGGATGGAGAGAAAAAGCTGGACTGAGGTTGTCCAGCTAGCCATCTTTCAGGCTGAGGATGGACCCCTCCACGCTCCTAATTGACAAGAGACCCCTGCAAGCCAGGCCGCCGTCTCACTGTATCAGGCTGTATCAGGAGCATCCACGATCGATCTTTAACACCACGTCTGCGGGTTCTCGTCTCCCTCTGGCCGCCAGGGCATGCTGGTTATTTTGTTCAAAATCATGGCCCTGTAGCCATCACAGTGCCCAGCACTGTCAGACCAGTTCCACATAGTCACACATCTACCATTTAACCAAACTCCCTAAGGGAAACATCGGACATAAAAGATCCCAACATCACAACGTTCAGTCTGACTTACCAGCTCATGGCTGATCCTGTGTCCATTACACTCTGCCCCCTCTTACTATGTGAGAAAGTTGTGGCCGGATGACTCTGAACTTCAACTCATGCGAGCATCCATGATAAAAGTCTTCAGAGAACCCCATCGATAGGTTGAATCAGAACAAAAAGAGGGACTTCCTTAGTGGTCCAGTAGCTAAGACTCTGTGTTCCCAATGCAGGGGGCCTGGGTTCGATCCCTGGTCAGGGAACTAGATCCCACATGCCACGACTGAGAGTTGGTGGCTGGTGTACCGCAACTATAACCTGGTGCAGCCAAATAAATAAAATATATTTTTTAAAAGAACAAAAGGAAACGCCTTCCTCAAAGAAGGAGGTTGTCCTTACACAAATTTTGAGTTTGGTTTCAAACCAAAAAGATTTCATACATATTCCTGGGGAATTTTCAAAACACCTGGACTCTGAAGCAGAACCCTCCAGCATGTTGATGCTAAGTGGAGTGCTAGGGAGCAATATCGCCCACGGGCCGTGCTGGTCAGGGTCTGGGCTAAACCTGCATCTTCAGGGCCCATTGAACTATGACAGTTTTAAAATAAGGGAAAGTGGCCGGTTAGCTCAGTTGGTTAGAGCATGGTTAATAAAATAAGGGAGACAAAAATCCTAAACTAGATTCAACTCTTTTCTCTCTACAGTTTGTGTTGGTCTCTGCTCAACATTTTGTATATTTACAGGAACTCACCCTCACCTTCATTTACAGGAAGTGTAGCAAAGCCATGCACACTGAGTTCATGTGTCTATGTGAGGCTGAGTGGAAAGCAAACTTGATGGTTATTGGATGAATCCAAGCACTGCAGGAGGTCAGCTGGGATCATTTAGAACCAAAAATATACGTCAGACCATCACACTTACTGTTGGAGAAGGACCAGCTTGCTGAGCGCTCTGGGTCTAACTGCATATATATTTATAGCCTTCCATGCCCTAAAAACAGCTTAAGGTGATTTCCAATAATAAATCAAATTTAACACGGTAAATCAAGTTAGCCGATGGGAAGGGGAAAGAAAGTAAGGCCTTGCTTTTCCTGTGATCATGGCACGTGGGCGCTTCCTGTCACCCTGCAGGGTGGCCTGACAGGCTGCTCGCCCGAGTCAGACCGAAAGCACACTCGCCACCCCGTCCCAGTCCACCCCATCTGATGGGGCACGTCACGCTCTGACAGGAAGTACAGTAACTCAGTCCAAGCCATCCCCCGAGGCACAGGGTGTGGTCCCCATGGGCAGAGTGGTCGGTCGCCACAGCAGTGGCCATCAGCATTCTGCCAGTCTCCTCATGTGAAGACCTAGTGGCTTAATGCAGATGAAAGCGTAGGTCTCTGACTGACTTCCAGCTGGGGAGCTGGGTCCTCCCTGTTTCAGGCCCCCCACCTTCCCCAGGGTGACACCAAGCCGAGACCCTCCCCCACGGCCCTCCGGACTGCACAGCACAGTGAAATCCATGCAGGGAGAAAGGTGGTTCCCCACGTGGGTTTCAGGTTTCACAGACCATAAGGTGGCGCTGGTGATGGGGGAAACAACAGAGGACAGTTTCCTCAAGCTCTTGGGTGGCCCAGCTTCTGCCATGGGGTTCCTGTATGGCCTTAATAGTGCTGAGTTATAAGGGTGTGGGGAGGCGTGCTGAGAGGGGTCACCTTGTGGGGTCAGAACTCAAGGGAGTTACCCTCTTCAAAGCCATGCAGGTGCAGGGACCAGGGGCACACTGGGAAGGTAGTTCTTCTCAGTTCAGTTCAGTTCTGTTGCTCAGTTATGTCTGACTCTTTGTGACCCCATGGACTGCAGTACAACAGGCTTCCCTGTCCATCACCAACTAGTTCTTCTGCAAAAGTTTTTTCTTCATCTGTTAAGCGTCTCTGTCCCCTGAGCAGACTTTCATAAATACAGTAAGTCTCCACATATGATCCTTCCAGTTGTGTGTGTGTGTGTGTGTGTGTGTGTGCACACTCAGTCGCTTCAGTCATGTCCAACTCTTTGTGACCCTATGGACTGTAGCCTGCCAGGCTCCTCTGTCCATGGGATTCTCCAAGCAAGAATCCTGGAGTGGGTTCCTATGCCCTTCTCCAGGGGATCTTCCCAACCCAGGAATCAAACTCAGGTCTCCTGCATCTCCTGCACTGCAGGCGGATTCTCTACAGCTGAGCCATCGAGGAAGCCCAAACCTTCAAGTTGCAAACTTGCTAAGATGTGAACATGGTTCACATGTCCAAATCACATAAATTAGTTCACACGTGTGGCATACACTGTCACGTGGGTGCATCCTCTACCAGTGGTTGTGCTTTGTGTACTTTACTTCAGTATCGTCTAGAGTGTAGAGGTGCGGTATCTTTATTTCAAGTTCAGGAAGCCTGGAAGCAAGCATTACAGCAGCAGTGATGAAGTAGGTACTACTGTACCTTTCAAGGTACTGTACTGTAAGATTAAAAATGTTTTATTTGTTTTTGTTTGCTTTTTATATATTGTTTGTGTGAAAAGTATTTTGAATCTTTTACAGTATAGTACTATATAGCTGGGCTTTCTAGGTGGCTCAGTGGTAAAGAATCTGCCTGCTAATACAGGAGATGCAGGTTCAGTCCCTGGGTCAGGAAGATCCGCTGGAGAAGGAAATGCCAATGCACTACAGGCTTCTTGCCTGGAGATCCCCATGGACAGAGGAGCCTGGCGCGCTACAATCCATAAGGTTGCAAGAGTTGGACATGACTTAGGGACAACAACAACAATAGAATTTAACTACAACATTAGGTTTCCCTACAACCTTTCAAGAATGCCTTCAGTACGTATGTAAAGCACATCAAGATGGGAGAATTTAATCACAGGTATGTTTAACACTCAGCTGCCACACAGACTAAATCACGCCACATCCACAGGACACCACTGAGCATTTTTGTCCTGGGTTTGAAGGCTGCTTTCTGATGTTGATTTGTCAAACCATTTCCTACAAGTGCTGTTTGGCTCGTAACAAAATAAGACAGAGGTCACATGATAAAAATGAGGCAAAAGACAAAAATCATCACAGAGAAGAACAAACACAGTTTTCAAAAAGTTATATGTATGTATAACTGAATCACTTTGCAGTATAACAGAAATTAACATGATATCATAAATCAACTATATTTCAATTAAAATAAATATATTGATTTTTTTTCAAGTCTAATAAACCCAAGGCAATTCTGATATAATCGAAGTACAGCACCAAGTTTCCCGACTCGAGGAATGGCACTTCACTTGGCCCATTACATTGCTGCACCTCTGCTAGAATCTAAATAGAATGGAATTGGCTGTCTGCTCCACAGCTTTTTTCTACCACTACTATGATTTTATCTGCCCATTTGGCACCCAAAGAATGCCTAGACCTTGATGCAAAAGCACACTGGGATTGCTACTGTCCCCCCACCCCCACGCCCACCTCCATTCCTGAAAAGTAGGACTTGGCCATTTGCACGTGCATCTTTCTCCCCCAAAACAGAGGGTCTGGCAAAACAGAATAGCAGCCATGGTAAAGACTCGAAAAATATATCAGAAGAATTAAAGTGACATCAAATTATCTTGGCAGTTCTAGGACCTGTAAAGAAAATCCAGTAGAAATGGTCGACAATTCTGTTTAAAAAACGACGGCACCATACACAACATTGTAAATCAAATATACTTCAGGTTTTTGAAGTTAAAAAAAAAAAACAAAACAACTGCCACCCCCCATGAGAAGGTGACCAGGGTCAGGGGTTCCAGTGTCTGTAGGTCCGTGTTAAGCATTCTGCCCACACCCCCGACACAGCACTGCCTTCTTACAGCTGGAATGAATGAGTGATTGACTAAACATTCAGACTTTTACTCTAACTACTCTCACTTCAAAATACCATTCTTTTGCCTTGGCAATATCCATAAACCATTTTCTACAAATATGTGGAGATGGATTCTCCCCTTGGTGTAGATTACTACTGTGTTCACAGTAAGTGTCTTCTGAACATGAATTTCTTCAATGAGCAAGAAGAGGTTTCATTGTGATGCTTAAAATGTAGATTTGAGGTATGTAAATTACTGAGCAGCTAATTACCATAAATAATTGCTTTCTAAAGCTCAATCTTTAGTTTTTGGCTTGCTAACGCAAAGATATCCAATAGACAAATTTGAACGAAATAAAACTGAGGCATTTTCTGAGGTCACTGTTTAAATTAAACAATGCCACTACTGCCAAAGCAATATAAGCTCATCACCTTCTGAAATGTAGCTATTGCACAGACCTAGTCTTAGCTTTCTGGTTCTCTTCTTCAAGATGTCTTGAAATTGGCATTTTTCTAAAGATACAAGCTCTACTAGGCTATGGCTCTTATAAAAACATGCTTAAAAACAGAATTGGCCCTCAAAAAGTTTAAAATCTGGTTTAAAATATATAAACCTGCTCAAAATCCCTGATGCCTTAAAAGAATCAGTCTGCTTTCTAAATTATTACTCCCATTAAGATTTCTACTTCCAACTCTGTGCATTTTATTCTCTGTGTATACCATTGGAAATCCTCTCTTGACATCTTGATTAAAAAAAAAAAAGAATTAACAGAGATTTAAAATATCAGTCTGGTCTTAGAGTTTCATTTATTAAAGAAACAAACATAAACACTCCATTTGTTTGCAACTTAATTATAAAAAGAGTTTGGAAGTGAGGAGTGTTCTTCAGGAAGCTTGTGTCAAGATATACGTGTCACAAACATAGAAGAATGCTTGGGAGACTTGAGACAGTGGGTCCTGACTCCCTGTCACTGGTCACCAGCACTCAAGGGGCAGACTTTCCCTCTGGAAATTTCTAGTGGTTTACCTCAGAAATCATTCCTTTCTCAAGTAAAATCACAGGAGTCCATTTTCAAGAGGGCTTACCTGGTAATTTGCGTCCTTGTACTGAAGTCAAGTGACCTCATTGAGCGAAGAACTTCAATGCACCCCAGATACTGCAAAGAGAGAAAATGTAAGTCATGAGTCAGAGAACTAAGATGAAGAGACAGTTCCTAACCAAAGCAAAGTCATTTGGGGAGCCACACACATTTTTTCAGCCACATTATAACTTTTATTCATGGTGACACTTCATTCTGTTTCTATAGAAGTAATAACTCACACCCATCATAAAACACCCCGAGTGCTTACATTTGGCACTATACTTGACTTTCACGAAACCCATTAGTAAGTTCACTTACTTTAGCAATACATCTTCAAAAACTTTTGTTGAGGTATAACTTGTATGTCATAAAATGCAGAAATCATAAATGTACAACTCAATGATCATTTAAACATGTACCTGTCATGTAACCACCACCCAACATCCCAACATCCCATTTCTAGTCCTTTACTAAATTTCCAGAAGTTTATAATATTTAAAGAAAGGATGAAAACACTATAATACCAACATTTTGGCCAACCTTACACTTCACTATTTCGTAAATACATTTTGGGTTTTGAATAAACAATAGATTATCCCCAAAGGTGTTTTATTTTGGTTTACCAGAAAGATCTCTTCTGAATTATTTAACAGAAATTTTCAGAATTTCAACTTAACATCTAAATTTGTAGCTAAATTAGTTTATCAGTTTTATACATGAGAATGTATGTGTATATGTGAATATATGGCCACAGTTAGAGCTACAGACAAACAACTAGAATGGAAGAGATAGAATATTCGTGTTCCAAAGCCCTCGGGGGAGTTTGAAGGTACAGATGTTTTATACTAATGACTTTAAATTTAGACATAGCAGGAAGGGACCTCATGCTGTAGTACAGAAAAGACTGCATTTAAATTATACAGAAAACCTGAATTTGAGCCTGGCTCTGTCATATCTTCTTACATAACCTCAAGCAAAACTTTAAACGTCTCTGAAATGTGACTATTACTCCAACCACTGAACATTCACAGAGTTATTTAAATACCACCACCTCCATCAGTTAAGTGGGTACCATGAAGAGTCACAGAGACATATGAATAAGATGACCACCAACCTTGCAGAGTCATATGATTAAAGGGACAATATCACAGAATCATGTGAATACCAAGACCAGCATCACAGGGTTATATAACTACCACCACCACCACCAAAGTCGAAGACTTACGCAAATACCACATCCATCATCACAAATGTACATGAGTACCATGACCAACATTGCAGAGTTATGTATATTACAACGAGGTCACAAGTCACAGGAAAACGATGAACAACAGTGCATGATTACGTGACTACCACTATCGCTATTATAGACTTGTGTGGATGCCATCATCGCTACAGCAGGGCTAGATGATGACCACCGTCACTAAGATATGTGGAGACCACAACCCCCTGTGCCGAGTTACAGGATTGTCAAGCCCAGCACTGTCACAGTTATGTGAACATCACAACCACATCCCAGAGCTATGTGAGTACCATCACCAGCAACATTAAAAAGTGAAGTGATCACTTCAACCAAAGTGGCAAAGTTGTGTCAATAACTCTGAAATGTGTGATGACCATTATTACCACCACTCCAGTTATGGAAACCTTCATGCCCACCACTGCAGATGTGTGAATATGACATGACCACAGCAGGTCAGCTAGTTACTAGCTGCCCACCATCACAGAGCTACTGAAGACCGTTTTATAACACTGCAGAATTATATGATACCACCAACACCACCATTGGAAAATGTGAATTCTGTGACTACTCTCTCAGTTATGGGAATATCACTACCTCACAGTGCCATGTTAATGCCAACACAACCATCACTGTAGAGCTGTGTGAATTCCATGCCCAAGTCCTGGTGTTATCTGAATTACACCATCACTGTCCTCCCAAGACCTGTGAATAACAATATCAGTGCCACACAATTATGCCAACACCATGACAAAATAACATCTTAGGATTATGAATACTGTGATGAATTGCAGTGTCCATGAACACAACCTTCCCCAGTGATGCGGGGTCATGTGAATACAAGACCTCTGCCACACAGTTATTTGAATATCACATGTTGGGCTGAGCCCTACAGGCTTGCAAGCCCTGCACTTGCCCCACTTCAAGACCCAAGAAAGAGCTGGTGTCAGCAACAGAGACATTGATGGCTTAATGGATGAGGGGAATCTCACATGTCTGAAGCAAGGTCCTGGAGCAACAACCCACCATGTGCAGCAGACAGCGGGCAGAAGAGGGCAGTAGTCTTCACTCCTAGGGGGAGAGGGAGGTTACCAGTTACAGGGGGAACTGACATCAGGTTGGCTATCAGTTAGCAGGGAAAACCAGGAGGGGAGCATGTCCATAATGGCCCATTTGATAAGGTATCATGGTGGAGATGCTCTAAACCAAAGCTTAGAATGATCACCGGCTGGGACGGGGGGCAAGGATGTGGGAAGGTCAGTCATGTGAGTAAGGTGTAGGTATAGCTGGCACTGGTCAAGCAGGGGATGTACAGAGAGCAAGAAAACAGCCATCTTGGGTGGCCGGATCATCCACCACCTCTGCCTCGACAATGATGATATGTGAAATGCAAACCCCTGGCCAACCTCCAAGGGCCATGGAAATAACATCAGCAACATCATAAAGTCATATGAATGCACCTGTCACAGTGGCACATTATGTGCATGCAAATACCACCACCACGATAGGGCTGTGTGGATACCAAGACCAACATCACAGCTATGGGAGCTGTGGGAGCTATGGGAATAGACAGCCACCGATGAGGTTATGAGAAGACTATCACTAACACAACCACTGAGTTATGTGATTACCACAACCAACACCACAGGTTGTGTGAACAGCATAAACAACATCCAACATCATTTCAATGCTATCAACAACACTGCAGATACGTGAATATCATGTCCACCACAGCAGAATTCCGTGAAGACCGTCTGCACCCACTCCACAGAATAACCCATAACAAGCTCACCACTGCAGAGGCAAATGAACACTACCACTTAGATCCTTGCAGAGTCACATGAATACCACAGCCACCAGCTCTGCAGAGATATATGGATATGACCACAACCAACATCACAGATTCTCGTGAATACCACCACCAACGCTAATGCAAAGCTCTGTGAATTCCTTGGCGAATGTGCAGAGTAACGTGTAGACCAACGTCTCAGAGTTGTCATTACCACCACTACAACCTTCACAGGCATGCCAGTACCTCCACCGCTGTTACAGTTACATGAAGACCATGTCAGACATCAGGGATTTATATAGGATGACCAATACTGCCACATTCACAGCCCTGTGTGAACATCACCACCAACACTGCCAAGTTGAATTACCCTCCCGAGGGTCTGTAGCAATGTGTCCTGTTCCCACCAATGTCTAAGCAAGTTTACTTCTCTACCCTCTGTAACAGCGGACAACATCAATCTTTTGAAACTTTGCCTCTCGTGGGCAAAAGCATGTCTTTTCTGTTGTTGTTTTCATCTGAGTCTCCCTGTCATCTAATCAAATGGTGTAGTTTTCTCATTTGTTTATTGCTATTTGCACTTCTTTTTCTGTTAACTGACTGTTCATATCTTTGGTCCAGTTTTCTATTAGGTTCTTCATCTTTTTCTTCTAGATTAATGTGATGTTAATCTTTTGATGGTCAGTTTCTACGTTCTGGGCTTCCCTGGCGGCTCAGAGGTTAAAGCATCTGCCTGCAATGCAGGAGACCTGGGTTCGATCCCTGTGTTGGGAAGATCCCCCGGAGAAGGAAATGGCAATCCACTCCAGTCTTCTTGCCTGGAGAATCCCATGGACAAAGGAGCCTGGTGGGCTACAGTCCACGGGGTCGCCAAGAGTCGGACACGACTGAGTGACTTCACTTCACTTCACTTTTCTAAGTTTTACCTAAAAGAACTTGTTACCATAGTAATATAGTAATATTTCCTGTGATTACACGTCTGTCCTTTCTGGTGTGGCTTTGGAATGCCCTATCTTGCATGAGAAGGTCTTATGTCCACTGATTCTCATAATACTCTTCCAAATTTTATTTTAGGAATATTTATTTATTATTTATCTATCTACACTCTCACTTTACTTAACAGTTTTCATCTAGCTTTTTAATCTTTTGGGGATTTATTTGTCTATATAGGCTATGGCATGAATCATAATGCTAGCCTCCAAATGGACTACTACTTATATGAGTTGTTGTTGTTCAGTTGCTAAGTCATGTCCGAATCTTTGCAACCCCATGGACTACAGCATGCCAGGCTACCCTGTCTTTCACTATCTCTGAGAGTTTCCTCAAATGTATGTCCATTGAGTATGTCCATGTCAGTGATGGCATCCAATCATCTCATTCCCTGTGGTCCCCTTCTCCTCCTGCCCTCAATCTTTCCCAGCATCAGTTCTTTGCCAATGAGTGAGTTCTTTGCATCAGGTAGCCAAAATCTTGGAGCTTCAGCTTCAGCAGCAGTCCTCCCAATGAATAGCCATGGTTGATTTCCTTTGGGATTGACTGATTTGATCTCCTTGCT
The DNA here is from genome assembly GCF_042477335.2 of Ovis canadensis. Lineage (NCBI taxonomy): Eukaryota > Metazoa > Chordata > Mammalia > Artiodactyla > Bovidae > Ovis > Ovis canadensis. The sequence goes on from NC_091246.1 coordinate 24,029,726, forward strand.
GTCCAAGGGGCTCTCAAGAGTCTTCTCCAGTACCACAGTTTGAAAGCATCAATTCTTCAGCCATCAGCCTGCTTTGTGGTTCAACTCTCACATCCATAATAAATGATTACCAGAAAAACAATAGCTTTGACTATACAGACCTTGATCGGATAAGTGATTTCTCTGCTTTTGAATATGCTGTCTAGGTTTGTCATAGCTTTTCTTCCAAGGAGAAAGCATCTTTTAATTTCATCTCTGCTGTCACCATCCACAGTGATTTTGGAGCCAACGAGAATAAACTCTTCCACTGTTTCCACTTTTCCCCTATCTGTTTGCCTTGAAGTGATGGGACTAGATGCCATGAAGTGATGGGACTAGATGCCATGATCTTAGTTTTCAGAAAGTTGAGTTTCAAGCCAGCTTTTTCTCTCTCCTCTTTCACCCTCATCAAGAGGCTCTTTACTTCTTCTTTGCTTTTTGCCATTATAGTGGCATCATCTGCATATTTGAGGTTGCTGATATTTTTCCTAGTAATCTTGATTTCAGCTTGTGAGCCATCCAGCCCAGCATTTCATATAATGACTCTGAGGCTTCCCTGGTGACCCAGATGGTAAAGAATCCACCTGCAATGCAGGAGACCCAGGTTCAATCCCTGGGTGGGAAAGATCCCCCAGAGAAGAGAATGACTACACACTCTGGTATTCTTGCCTGGAGAATTCCACGGACAGAGGAGCCTGGGGTTGCAAAGACTGGGACGCAATTGAGGGACTAACTTTCACTTTTCACCCTACATATAAGTTAAATAAGCAGGGTGACAATATACAGCCTTGATGTACACCTTTCCCAATTTTTAACCAGCCAGTTGATTCTTGTCCAGTTCTAACTCTGCTTCTTGACATGCATACAGGTTTCTCAGGAGACAGGTAAGGTGCTCTAATATTTTCCTCTCTTTAAGAATTTTCCACAGTTTGTTGTAATCCACACAGGATAGCTCAATTGGTAAAGAATCTGCCTGCAAAGCAGGAGACCCCAGTTCTATACCTGGGTTGGAAAGATCCACAAGAAAAGAGACAAGCTACCCACTCCAGTATTCTTGGGCTTCCCTGGTGGCTCAGCTGGTAAAGAATCTGCCTGCAATGTGGGAAACCTGGGTTCAGTCCCTGAGTTGGGAAGATCCCCTACAGAAGCAAAAGACTAACTACTCCAGTAGTCTGGTCTGGAGAATTCTATGGACTACATACAGTCCACGAGATCGCAAGAGTTGGACATGACTGAGCGACTTTCACTTTCATTCACTTCACACAGTCAAAGGCTTTAGCATAGTCAATGAAGCTGAAGTAGAGGTTTTTGGAATTCCTTTGCTTTCTCTATGACTAAACAGATGTTTACAATTTGATCTCTAGCTCCTCTGCCTAAGCTAAATCCAGCTTGTACATCTGGAAGTTCTTGGTTCATGTACTATATAAAAGTCTAGCTTGAAGGATTTTGAGCATGACCTTGCTAGAATGTGAAATGAGTGAAACAGTGCAGTAGTTTGAATATTCTTCAGCACTGCCTTTCTTTGAAGTTAGAACGAAAGCTGGCCTTTTCCAGTCCTGTGGCCATTGCTGAGTTTTCCAAATTTGCTGGCATATTGAGTGTAGCACTTGATCCTAACAGCATCATTTTTCAGGATTTGAAATAGCTCAGCAAGAATTCCATCACCTCCACTAGCTTTTTTGTAGTAAAGCTTCCTAAGGTCCACTTGACTTCTCACTCCAGGATGTCTGGCTCTAGGTTAGTGACCACAACATTATGATTCAGTTGAGTTCAGGTCAGTAGCTCAGTCGTGTCTGATTCTTTGTGGCCCCATGAATTGCAGCATGCCAGGCCTCCCTGCCCATCAGCAACTCCCGGAGTTCACTCAGACTCATGTCCATCGAGTCAGTGATGCCATCCAGCCATCTCATCCTCTGTTGTCCCCTTCTCCTCCTGCCCCCAATCCCTCCCAGCATCAGAGTCTTTTCCAATCAGTCAACTCTTCCAGTGAGGTGGCCAAAGTACTGGAGTTTCAGCTTCAGCATCATTCCCTCCAAAGAAATCCCAGGGCTGATCTCCTTCAAAATGGACTGGTTGGATCTCCTTGCAGTCCAAGGGACTCTCAAGAGTCTTCTCCAATACCACAGCTCAAAAGCATCAATTCTTCAGCGCTCAACTTTCTTCACAGTCCAACTCTCACATCCATACATGACTACTGGAAAAACCATAGCCTTGACTAGATGGACATTTGTTGGCAAAGTAATGTCTCTGCTTTTCAATATGCTATCTAGGTTGGTCATAACTTTTCTTCCAAGGAGTAAGCATCTTTTAATTTCATGGCTGCAGTCACCATCTGCAGTGATTTTGGAGCCCAGAAAAATAAAGTGAGCCATTGTTTCCACTGTTTCCCCATCTATTTCCCATGAAGTGATGGGACCACATGCCATGATCTTTGTTTTCTGAATGTTGAGCTTTAAGCCAACTTTTTCACTCTCCTCTTTTATTTTCATCAAGAGGCTGTTTAGTTCCTCTTCACTTTCTGCCATAAGGGTGGTGTCATCTGCATATCTGAGGTTATTGATATTTCTCCCTGCAATCTTGATTCCAGCTTGTGCTTCTTCCAGTCCAGCGTTTCTTATGATGTACTCTGCATATAAGTTAAATAAGCAGGGTGACAATATACAGCCTTGACGTACTCCTTTTCCTATTTGGAACCAGTCTGTTTTTCCATGTCCAGTTCTAACTGTTGCTTCCTGACCTGTATATAGGTTTCTCAAGAGGCAGATCAGGTGGTCTGGTATTCCCATCTCTTTCAGAATTTTCCACAGTTTATTGTGATCCACACAGTCAAAGGCTTTGACATAGTCAATAAAGCAGAAATAGATGTTTTTCTGGAACTCTCTTGCTTTTTTCGATGACCCAGCGGATGTTGGCAATTTGATCTCTGGTTCCTCTGACTTTTCTAAATCCAGCTTGAACATCTGGAAGTTCACGGTTCACGTATTGCTGAAGCCTGGCTTGGAGAATTTTGAGCATTACTTTACCAGCGTGTGAGATGAGTGCAATTGGGTAGTAGTTTGAGCATTCTTTGGCATTGCCTTTCTTTGAAATTGGAATGAAAACTGGCCTTTTCCAGTCCTGTGGCCACTGCTGAGTTTTCCACATTTGCTGGCATATTGAGTGCAGCACTTTCACAGTATCATCTTTCAGGATTTGAAACAGCTCAACTGGAATTCCATCACCTCCACTAGCTTTGTTCATAGTGATGCTTTCTAAGGCCCACTTGACTTTACATTCCAGGATGTCTGGCTTTAGGTGAGTGATCACATCATTGTGATTACCTTGGTCATGAAGATCTTTTTTGTACAGTTCCTCTGTGTATTCTTGCCACCTCTTCTTAATATCTTCTGCTTCTGTTAGGTCCATACCATTTCTGACCTTTATCAAGCCCATCTTTGCATGAAATGTTCCCTTGGTATCTCTAATTTTCTTGAAGAGATCTCTAGTCTTTCCCATTCTGTTGTTTTCCTCTATTTCTTTGCATTGATTACTGAAGAAGGCTTTCTTATCTCTTCTTCCTATTCTTTGGAACTCTGCATTCAGATGCTTATATCTTTCCTTTTCTCCTTTGCTTTTCACTTCTCTTCTTTTCACAGCTATTTGTAAGGCTTCCCCAGACAGCCATTTTGCTTTTTTGCATTTCTTTTCCATGGAGATGGTCTTGTTCCCTGTCTCCTGTACAATGTCACGAACCTCATTCCATAGTTCATCAGGCACTGTATCTATCAAATCTAGGCCCTTAAATCTATTTCTCACTTCCACTGTATAATCATAAGGGATTTGTTTTAGGTCATACCTGAATGGTTTAGTGCTTTTCCCTACTTTCTTCAATTTAAATCTGAATTTGTCAATAAGGAGTTCATGATCTGAGCCACAGTCAGCTCCTGGTCTTGTTTTTGTTGACTGTATAGAGCTTCTCCAACTTAGGCTGCAAAGAATATAATCAATCTGATTTCGGTGTTGATCATCTGGTGATGTCTGTGTTTAGAGCCTTCTCTTGTGTTGTTGGAAGAGGGTGTTTGCTATGACCAGTGTATTTTCTTGGCAAAACTCTATTAGATTACTCAAGTCATTAAGAGCTTTTGTGTACAGTTCTTCTGTGTATTCTTGCCACTTCTTAATATCTTTTGCTTCCGGTAGGTCCATGCCATTTCTGTCCTTTGTTGTGCCCATCTTTGCATGAAATGTTCCCTTGTTATCTCGAATTTCTTGAAGAGATCTCTCATCGTTCCCATTCTATTTTTCCCCTCTATTTCTTTGCATTGTTCACCTAAGAAGGTGTTCTTATCTCTCTTTGCTATTCTCTGGAACTCTGCATTCAGTTGAGTATATCTTTCCCTTTCTTCTTAGCCTTTCTCCTCTCTTCTCAGCTATTTGTAAGGCTCATACAAGTACTTAAGTAAGAACTTATATGAATATCACTGATTTAATCATTCATTCATGTCTCGCTGGATTAATGTGCCAACTTTGTGGTATATTAAATTCCTATTGCTGTATGGACCTTTATCTGAACTCTCTTATATGTCATTGGTCAATTTATGAGTCTCTGGTGCTTATTTTTCCTTAAGAACTTTAAGATTATTTAGTGAAGTTCTCCCACACCCCCAAAACCGTTTGAATTCCATTGAAATTTCATATGCTACCTTGAAAAGAATTTACATTTATTATTAAGTATTTTATCCACAAGCATGAGAGTTGTCTCAAATTCAGATATTATTTATTGCCTTTAATAAGACTTTGTAGTCTTTATTATATAAGTCTCATACTTTTCTTTGGTGTATTCCTAGGCATTTTTAGGATCCAAAATCACTGCAGATGGTGATTGCAGCCATGAAATTAAAAGACACTTACTCTTTGGAAGGAAAGTTATGACCAACCTAGACAGCATATTAAAAAAGCAGAGACATTACATTGTCAACAAAAGTCCATCTAGTCAGGGCTATGGTTTTTCCAGTAGTCATGTATGGATGTGAGAGTTGGACTATAAAGAAAGCTGAGCATCGAAGAATTGATGCTTTTGAACTACAGCATCAATTGGAGAAGACTCTTGAGAGTCCCTTGGACTGCAAGGAGATCCAACCAGTCGATCAGTCCTGGGTGTTCATTGGAAGGACTGATGTTGAAGCTGAAACTCCAATACTTTGGCCACCTGATGTGAAGAGCTGACTCATTTGAAAAGACCTTGATGCTGGGAAAGATTGAGGGCAGGAGGAAGGGTGACAGAGGATGAGATGGTTGGATGGCATCACCGACTCAATGGACATGAGTTTGAATAAACTGCAAGAGTTGGTAATGGACAGGGAGGCCTGGCATGCTGTGGTTCATAGAGTCACAAAGATTTGGACACGACTGAGTGACTGAACTGAAGGCATTTTTGTATAAATTTTGGTAACCACAGGGAATGAGAGTTTGATTTTTCCATCATGTGTCTACCTGGTTTTTACTACATAGAAAATTCACTCAATGGGCTCCAGAGATGTACAAAATTGAAGGATTGTGCAAGCCTGGACAATGGAGCCCAGAAAACCTCCCAGAATTGAGGACAACCTCCTACCACCAAAGAGACTGAAGCATACAACAACAGTGTAAAGTCAGGAAATTTAGATGCAGAAGTTTCCACATTAGCCTCATAGGGCTTCCAGGAAAATAAAAGAAAAAATTAGAGGGACAGTTCTCTTTCAGCACCAAATATATGAAAACAAATAACACAAAAAGGATGAAGAAGAGTACTAAGCCAAGAATCTTATATCCACCCAAACTAGCATTCAAATAGGAGGGCAAAGCAAAGACTCAGAAAGTTAACCACCCACAGACGTTCTCTGAAAGAATTATTTCAGGAAAACAAGGACTACAAAAAAGAGAAGGATGTGGGCTGCAAGAAACAATGATAAGAAAAGAATCAACAAAATTTATAGGTACACTTTATACCTAAGCAATTATTGATGCATAACTCTAATTCTTTTTTATACTGATGGGAAGCTAAAATCTCAGATGATCTCAATATGGTTGGTAGGGGACAAAGAAAAAAAGTGGTGGAGGAGGATAAGGGAAACTTGCTGAAGGAGACTGGACCACATAAGCGTATGAACATGAGGATGCTTAGTTCACTGGGTCCACCTTCGGAGACCTAGGGCACAGAGAGGAGACAAAGACGGTCCAGGTACTGCTGGGAAGAGCAGTGGGAAGGAGGAATGGTTCAGGAGGAGTATTAGCTCTGAATCCTTCTACGTTGTTTATAGACATTTTACATAGCAAGAACATGTTTGTTTATTACTCATGCAATTACAAAATGAGGGAAAATTAAAAATATTTTCCACCAAAAGAAACAGACCATGCTTAATAAAATTGGACCTCCAAGCCATGATGCAGATGGACCAAAAAGTTATTAAGGCCATCTGGTGTCTCAAATGACAAAGGATTTTAAGCAGCCCTCCCGGATCCTCTAGACAGCTACCTTGTTCTGATGATGCAATAGTGAGGGAAGTGATCCATGAAACCAGCCACACCTCTCAGGCAGGCTACTTCTATGATGGGTGTCTTTGAACTCCAGCCTCAGAGTTGGTCAAGGATGTGTGTGTGATCACAGCCAGACCAACAAGTCACAGTCCTGGGGGTTTTGGTGGAACTGTCTGGACCAGGGCAGCTTCTGAGAGCTGTGGTGGTGGTGGTTGTTTAGGCACTAAGTCATGTCCAACTCTTGTGACCCATGGACTGTAGCCATGGGTCTACAGTCCAGTTGACAGTCCATGGCTGTTCTGTCCAGTTAATAGTAGCTGTTCCTCAGTCCCCATACCTTTACTTCCAGAGGTTAGAAGAGTTTATGAATAACTAACCCTGGTGACTTCTAGCTTCACTGCCTATAAGAGGCCCCGTTCCAATTTCATTTGGAATGATGGTAAGCCCAGGCTTATTATTTTCAAGCATGGCCCCTAAATGGGAATGTCATCCATGTTGCATGAACTCCTTACTGCAAAATTCAGACTTAAATCGAAGAAAGTAGGGAAAATCACTAGACCATTCAGGTATGACCTAAATCAAATCCCTTATGATTATACAGTGGAAACGACAAATAGATCCAAGGGATTAGATCTGATAGAGTGCCTGAAGAACTATGGACAAAGATTCATGACATTGTACAGGAGACAGTGATCAAGACCATTCCCAAGAAAAACAAATGCAAAAAGGCAAAATGATTGTCTGAGGAGGCCTTACAAATAGCTGAGAAAAGAGAAGTGAAAGGCAAAGGAGAAAAGGAAAGATATAAGCATCTGAATGCAGAGTTCCAAAGAATAGCAAGGAGAGATTTTTTTTAAAAAAAAGCCTTTCTCAGTAATCAATGCAAAGAAATAGAAGGAAACAATAGAATGGGAAAGACTAGAGATCTCTTCAAGAAAATTAGAGCTATCAAGGGAACATTTCATGCAAAGATGGGCACAAAAAGGACAGAAATGGTATGGACCTAACAGAAGCAGAAGATATTAAGAAGAGGTGGCAAGAATACACAGAATTATACAAAAAAGATCATAAATATCCAGATAATCATTACGGTGTGATCACTCACCTAGAGCCAGACATCTTGGAATGTGAAGTCAAGTGGGCCTTAGAAAGCATCACTATGAACAAAGCTAGTGGAAGTGATGGAATTTCAGTTGAGCTGTTTCAAATTCTAAAAGATGATGCTGTGAAAGTGCTGCACTCAATATGCCAGCAAATTTGGAAAACTTGGCAGTAGCCACAGGACTGGAAAAGCTCAGTTTTCATTCTAATCCCAAAGAAAGGCAATGCCAAAGAATGCTCAAACTACTGCCCAATTGCACTCATCTCCCACACTAGTAAAGTAATGCTCAAAATTCTCCAAGCCAGGCTTCAACAATATGCAAATCTTAAACTTCTAGATGTTCAAGCTGGATTTAGAAAAGGCAAGGAATCAGAGATTGAACTGCCAATATCTGTTGGATTATCAAAAAAGAAAGAGAGTTCCAGAAAAACATCTACTTCTGTTTCATTGAATACACCAAAAAGTTTGACTGTGTGGATCACAACAAACTTTGGAAAATTCTTCAAGTGATGGGAATACCAGACCACCTGATCTGCCTCTTGAGAAATCTGTATGCAGGTCAGGAAGCAACAGTTAGAACTGGACATGGAACAACAGACTGGTTCCAAATAGGAAAAGGAGTACGTCGAGGCTGTATATTGTCACCCTGTTTATTTAACTTCTATGCAGAGTACATCATGAGAAACACTAGGCTGGATGAAACACAAGCTGGAATCAAGACTGCTGGGAGAAATATCAATAACCTCAGATATGCAGATGACACCACCCTTATGGCAGAAAGTGAAGAAGAACTAAAGAGCATCTTGATGAAAGTGAAAGAGGAGAGTGAAAAAGTTGGCTTAAAGCTCAACATTCAGAAAACGAAGATCATGGCATCTGGTCCCATCACTTCATGGGAAATAGTTGGGGAAACAGTGGAAACAATGGCTCACTTTATTTTTCTGGGCTCCAAAATCACTGCAGATGGTGATTGCAGCCATAAAATTAAAAGACGCTTACTCCTTGGAAGAAAAGTTATGACCAACCTAGATAGCATATTAAAAAGCAGAGACATTACTTTGCCAACAAATGTCCATCTAGTCAAGGCTGTGGTTTTTCCAGTAGTCATGTATGGATGTGAGAGTTGGACTGTGAAGAAAGCTGAGCGCTGAAGAATTGATGCTTTTGAGCTGTGGTATTGGAGAAGACTCTTGAGAGTCCCTTGGACTGCAAGGAGACCCAAAGAGTCCATCCTAAAGGACATCAGACCTGGGTGTTCATTGGAAGGTCTGAAATTGAAGCTGAAATGCCAATACTTTGGCCACCTGATATAAACAACTGACTCATTTGAAAAGACCCTGATGCTGGGAAAGATGGAGGGCAGGAGGAGAAGGGGACGACAGAGGATGAGATGGTTGGATGGCATCACCGACTCAATGGACATGTGTTTGGGTAGGCTCCGGGAGTTGCTGTTGGACAGGGAGGCCTGGCGTGCTGCAGCTCATGGGGTCACAAAGAGTCGGACAAGACTGAGCAACTGAACTGAACTGAATATAAGCATTTGTTTACTGCATATGTGCTAAGTCATTTCAGTCATGTCTGACTCTGTGCAACCCTATGCACTGTAGCTTGCTAGGCTCCTCTGCCCATGGGATTCTCCAGGCAAGAATACTGAAGTGAATTGCTATTGTGAATTGTTATTCACTTAAATACTAAGTGAATTGCTTCTCCAGGGGATCTTCTTGGCCCAGGGATCAAACCTGCATCTCTTACATCTCCTGCATAGGCAGGCAGGTTCTTTACCACTAACACCATTGTTTACTAACTACATGTAAAAAGACCCTACACCATTCACATCACAAGTGTTAATGAACACTTATCTGCACCTGTTAGGAGGCTCACATAGAAAGAACTTGAACAGGCATCATGCCTTTGAAGACCTCACAGTTTACTGGTCATTCTTTGACAGCTACATCATGGGGCAGCAAAAGAAATTTGTCAGAACAACAAAGACAAATTGCTGGGAAATCAAAGGAGAGACCATGAAGCGATGTCCAAACGTACTGTGTATACGAGGCAGTGAATCTCAAAGTGTGGTCCCCTGGCCAGCCGCAGCATCTCAGAACCTGTTAGAAATTCCTGCAAGCTCTCCAGGGATTCTGATGTCCACTCAAGTCTGAGATTTGTCTATATAAATACTGATTTAACATTCCAACCTTTCTTTATTTGATCAATGTTGTACAAAGGCTGCTAAGTCGCGTCAGTCGTGTCCGGCTCTGTGCAACCCCATAGATGGCAGCCCAACAGGCTCCTCTGTCCCTGGGATTCTCCAGGCAAGAATACTGGAGTGGGTTGCCATTTCCTTCTTCAATGCATGAAAGTGAAAAGTGAAAGTGAAATCGCTCAGTCGTGTCTGACTCTTAGCGACCCCATGAACTGTAGCCTTACCAGGCTCCTCCGTCCACAGGATTCTCCAGGCAAGAGTACTGGAGTGGGTTGCCATTGCCTAAGGCTATGGAAGTTCAAATCTTGGTTTTTCCATTTAATACTTGAAACCTTAGTTTGTTTGCTTTTTAGTTAATTCTCCCATAGCCTGGGCCTTCCCAGGTGGCACAGTAGTAAAGAATCTGCCTGCCAGTGCAGGAGGCGTAAGAGTCGCAGGTTCGATCCCTGGGTCAGGAAGATCCCCTGTAGGAGGGCATGGCAACCCACTCCAGTATCCTTGCCTGGGAAATCCCATGGACAGAGGAGCCTGGAGTGTTACAGTCCATGGGGTCGCAAAGAGTCAGACATGACTGAGCAACTGAGCGAGCACGCAAGTGCACAGCTAGAGCCTTACTTTCCTTAAATCAGAACAGTGGTGACAACATGTCTCCTGGATTTGCTGTGAGTATAAAACTCACCTGTAAAATATTTCACATAACTCCTGGCATACACATGGCTTAAGATACTAGTAATATTATTATTTTGTACACTTCAGGCCAAGTTCCTAAGGGTATCTTCATAAATGTGGCTGAGGGTTCAACTACAGTTTATATTTAGTTTAAAATGGCGTATGTTTCAGTGTGTTTTATTTTTTTTCATACTCCAGCTAACCTTGAGGGTCTCAGAATTTTGTACCTTTTCACTTCCCCTGCTTTCTGAAGTAAACCTGGTAATAGCCCCCAGGTAGGGCATCCAAACATCCCAAATCTTGGGAAACTGATGGCATAACATTGGTAAAAACTGTGAAAACCCAAGTTCATGATATTAAATAAAGAATTTCCAATCGTGTCTGAAGATTTTCTTCAGGAAACAGAGGAATACAGGCAAATAACACTATTATTAAAAATAATAACTCATAGGCACAGAATAAAATCAGCTTTTTGGATGAGAAGCATTAAAAGCAAAAACATCTGGGGTTGGAGACAGAGTTCCTGTGACAGAAGTGAGTGTCACTGATAGAATAAACTGAGCCAGCTTGTTCAAGAATTCAAAGGAAAAATTTTAAAGAATTCAAAGAAATAATAGGGTGTGTAGGCAAGAATCCAGAGCCATCAGAAAAACAACTGCAACTTACAAAGATTCTGAAAGAAAACTCAGTTCATCCAGAGCAGGAGGAAAATAAGGGGACATGTTCCTTCAATACAGAAGAAAAGAGCAATAACCGCCAATAGCAGTAAGACAAAAGTCATCGTTTTGTAAAAGAGGGTCTTGATAAAGACGTTTCTCAGCAACTGTGTGCCTGAGCCAGCTACAAATGAATGAAAAGGTCAGGAAGCAAAAAAAAAAAAAAAAAGGCTGGGAAAAGATTAGCCACAGATCTCTCACCCTCCACCGACTCTGATGGCTCTTGCCTCACCCCAAGAACTGGGACTGCCTCCTCAGAAGTCTACCTGGAGACACAGTCCCGGCCATGAGTGCCTGAGGATGAGGGTGACATCAGAACTGTCTCAGCAGGTGCGTTTTTCCCTGCCCCACCAGGTGTTTTAGGAAGTGAAGGAGACTGGGGGTCAGGGACATATTGCTGGAGCCAGATTTGTAAAAGTTCCCCAATGTGTGTGTGTTAGTTGCTCAGTCATAGCCAACTCTTTGCAACCCCATGGACTGTAGCCCACCAGGCTCCTCTGTCCGTGGAATTCGTCAGGCAAGAATACTGGAGTGGATAGCCATTCTATTCTCCAGGGGATCTTCCCAACCCGGGGATTGAACCCAGGTCTCCTGCATTGTAGGTGGATTCTTTACCATCTGAGCCATCAGGGAAGCCCTTAAAAGTTCCCCATGGGATGCAGGAATTCATGGACAGAGAGACTCAGGTCCTAGAACAACCAAAAACTGCCAGGAGCTCAGAACTCACAGGAGGACTGGGATGCCAGGGAAGGTTTACAGTGCTCACTGAAACCCGTCACCTTGAACCAATAACTCCCAGGCCCCCAAATTCATTTCACTCTTGCCGGCTGCTTGGACCCTCCAGAACCTGAGGGGTGGGGCCTCTTGCATGGTTAGTTAGTGTCGGTGGGCTTCACAAACTGGCAAGCAAAACTTGAGCTACAAACACGCCCCTCACTCTGCAGTTCAGTTCAGCTCAGTGGCACAGTCACGTCCGACTCTTTGCGACTCCATGGACTGCAGTACTCCAGGCTTCCCTGTCCATCAGCAAATCCCAGAGCTTACTCAAACTCATGTCCATTGAGTTGGTGCTGCCATCCAAGCATCTCATCTTCTGTTGTCCCCTTCTCCTCCCACCTTCAATTATTCCCAGCATCAGGGTCTCTTCAAATGAGTCAGTTCTTCACATCAGATGGCCAAATTAGGAGTTTCAGCTTCAGCATTAGTCCTTCCAATTAATATTCAGGACTGATTTCCTTTAGGATGGACTGGTTGGATCTCTTTGCTGTCCAAGGGACTCTCAAGAGTCTTCTCTAACACCACAGTTCAAAAGCATCAATTCTTCGGCACTCAGCTTTCTTCAGTCCAAGTCTCACATCCATACATGACCTCTGGAAAAACCATAGCCTTGAATAGATGGACCTTTATTGGCAAAGTAATGTCTCTGCTTTTTAATATGCTGTCTAGGTTGGTCATAAGTTTTCTTCCAACCTCTCTCTTCAGGGAGAGAAAAATAATTATGTACCCACTCTCAGGGCATGGAGAAACATCTAGACTTTCAAAGGCCCCTTATTGGGCCTTCAGCAGGCTCTAGGGTTGTGTCCTGAGCCCTTAGTGCTTGCTATTCAGACCAGATATGAGTTTTCACCTTGAGGATCCATCTGCAAAGGATCATATTTAAAGAAAGACAAAGTTTAGCTTGAAATTCCATGAACTTAAGAAATAGAAGCATGAAAGTGAAATGTGAAAGCCACTTAGCCGTGTCCAACTTTTCACACCCCCATAGACTATACAGTCCATGGACTTCTCCAGGCCAGAATACTGGAGTGGGTAACCTTTCCCTTCTCCAGGAGATCTTTCCAATGTAAATCCCAATAAAAGACATCTGCAAATGCTAAAAAAAAAAAAAAAAAAAAAAAAGGCAGAGCAATATTGTCTTTTATTTAAAATAATAATTATAATCTGAACAAATGCATTCTTTTTTCTCAAGTTTTCTCTGCCTAATCAAACATATATCCACATTTCTGTGTGTATGTGTTTATATATATAAAGGATATCTGACAAGGTATATACTTGGTATGCCACCAAGAGTATGCTGAGGGAGAGAAGTACCCTCGTATTTTGATTTCACACCATTAGGACTGTTGGATTTTCACGTGTGTGTAATAAGTGCAATAAGAGTAAATGCATTACTCATAATAAAAATATTATTAATTTATATAACCACACAGAAAATATTTTTATACATATAAAGAGGCTCAAAACAGTTCTTTTGTTCCAGGAATTCCATTTCTGAAATTTTAACATATGAATGGATCTTAACGATCCCTACTCCTAAAAAACCCTTATGCATAAAGATCCTCTTGCTGTTTAGTTGTATTGTTTTGTTGTTCAGTTGTGTCCAACACTTTTCAACCCTGTGGGCTGCAGCCCTCCAGGCTCCTCTGTCCATGGGATACTCCAGGCAAGAATACTGGAGTGGTTTGCCATTTCCTCCTCCAGGGGATCTTCCCAACGCAGGGACTGAAACTGTGTCTCCTGCATTGGCAGGTGGATTCTTTCCCACTGAGCCCCCTGGGAAGCCCTATCAACTATTATTTGTTACGAAAACAACAAAGACAGACTAAATGCTCCTCAGGAGATGAGGGTCATGTGGTGAAGCTATCAGAGGAGCTATGTCATCATTACATATTTATGAAGACTATATAAATACTGAGGAAAGAATGTAATAGGGACTTCCCTGGTGGTCTAGTGGTTAAGAACCTGCCTTCTTAGAATCTGCAAGGGACATGGTTTCAATCACCGGTCAGAGAACTAAGCTCCCACATGCTGTGGGCCAACTAACCCTGTTCTGTACAAGCCACATCTGGAGAGAAGCCCATGTGCTGCAAATAAGACCCGACATAGCCAAATAAATAAATATTTAAATATTTTTAAAAATAAACACGTTAATAAAAAGGAATGCAATGCAGTCAATTTTTTCAAACTGTATCTATAATATGATAATAACTAGATCTTTCAAAAGCTATATATAAAAAATCAGAAGGATTATACCAAAATGTTAATCCTTAAAAGCTAACATTTATTAAGCAATCACTATGTGACGGACATGTGCTGACCATTATGAGCAGTGATCAAACCTACGTAATTTCATTAGCACTCAAACCTATGTAGTTAAAGCAAAATGAGAAATTGAAAATTGGGAAAAAATTTTTGAAAAATTCAGCAACATCAGTGTTGCTGGAGATGAGATGAAACAGTCTTTATTTACTATTGGTGGAACCACAACTGATATAAGCATTTCAGAGAATGGCTCAAAAATTTAGATATGCGCTTTTCCCTATTGACCCAAAACTTCTCCTGTGACAAAGTACTTGTGGAGATTCTCATACATTTTAAGAGGGGGCACACGCAAAGATTTTTACTGTGTGATTATATCAGAAAGAAATTTAATCATGGTTGATCACGCAGTAATTTAAAAAAAAAAAAAACATGGCTCTGTTTTTGAAACTTTTTTCAAGGCAAGCAAATAAATAACAATAATAAAGCTAACTTTGGGAAAGTATGCGTACTATGATACCATTTAAGTTAAAAGCAAAAAAAGAAAACCCACAAAACTACTTATTCCTAGTGAATATATGTCTGCAAAGATACAGGTATACCCACAGGAAAAAAAATCTACAAGGACAGGCAGCAAACTGGTAGCTGCAGTGACCACTGGAAAGGAATTCGATACCTGATGGTAATGAAGAGGGACTCCTGGTTTTTCATTCTATGTGACATGATGTTTTTCAACAAGAATGTACCCACATATTACTTATGCAATTACAAACAATTAATAGCTAAGGGCACATGAGGATTTCCCTGGTGGCTTGGATGGTAAAGCGTCTGCCTACAATGCGGGAGACTCAGGTTCAATCCCTGGATTGGGAAGATCCTCTGGAGAAGGAAATGGCAACCCATTCCAGTACTATTGCCTGGAAAATCCCACGGACAGAGGAGCATGGTAGGCTACAGTCCATGGTGTTGCAAAGAGTCAGACTGAGTGACTTCACTTTCACTTTAAAGGGCACATGAAGAAACCATGCTTAGAGTAACGGTTCTTAAAATTGAGCACACATCAGAAGCACCCGAAGGCCTTGTTGAGCCCAGAGTGCTAGGTCCTCTCCACCCCAGAGTTTCTGACTCTGGTCTGTAAGGGGCCTGATGCAGATATCTGGTCAGAAGTCACACTTGGAAGAAGCCACACTCAGTCCTTAGGAAGGTGAAATGCTGAGCTTACAGGATCACAGGAGGAGTCAAGTTTTGAACCCAGGCCACCTCATCTCAGACCCTAACTCTTGACCTCAACCACCTGCTGCCCAGAGTTATCTTCTTTGTGTGGTGGGATTAAAGGGGATTTGTTTTTTGACTATTTTAAAAAATATACTTATTGGACTTTTAAGTATAATACCAACTCATCCTGAAAAAACTTAAACTGTATTTTCTGCATTTTCCAAAGCTCATAAGGATGCATTGCTTTGGTAAATTTTAAAAAATTGCATAACTTTGTTATGTAATAACATAACATACCCTTTGCTCAGTAAAGCATCTGCCTGAAGCAGGGACTTCCTGGTGTGAACTTGAGCTGAGCTCCAAGCAGGACTCAGCTCTCCAGGCTGGGAGACAAGCTCTCATTCCATTTATGATGGACATGCAGAGCTGGCAACACATATCTTTTCCCTAACACTGGGCATCACCCCAAAATACAACTAGGCTTAACGAAACTAGGAAAATTAAAAAGGAAATGCATTCACACTATGAATGAGGAAAAAACTTTTCTGTTTAAAAATGATAAAGGTTTTTGATGTTGGCTGTTTGCATGCACACTGTGAAGAAAACTGAGCGCCGAAGATTTGATGCTTTTGAACTGTGGTATTAGAGAAGACTCTTGAGAGTCCCTTGGACTGCAAGGAGATCCAACCAGTCCATTCTAAAGGAGATAAGTCCTGGGTGTTCTTTGGAAGGACCGATGCTAAAGCTGAAACTCCAATACTTTGGCCACTTCATGCGAAGAGTTGACTCATTGGAAAAGACTCTGATGCTGGGAGGGATTGGGGGCAGGAGGAGAAGGGGACGACAGAGGATGAGATGGCTGGATGGCATCACCAACTCAATGGACATGAGTGTGGGTGAAGTCCGGGAGTTGGTGATGGACAGGGAGGCTTGGCAGGCTGCAATTCATGGGGTTCCAAAGGGTCGGACACAACTGAGCGACTGAACTGAACTGAACTGAATGTTCTACAATGACATGGAAGGTAGAAGGAGCATAGCAGAGGCAAGATGGGGAAAGAAGGGAAATGAAAGATAAGATAGTGAGGCTCTTGTCTCCTTTGGACTAGAATACTGACTAACATCAGATACCAAAGCTGGTATTAGAAATGGAAACAACCTAGATGTCCATCAGCAGATGAATGGATAAGAAAGCTGTGGTACATATACACAATGGAGTATTACTCAGCCATTAAAAAGAATTCATTTGAATCAGTTCTGATGAGATGGATGAAACTGGAGCCAATTATACAGAGTGAAGTAAGCCAGAAAGAAAAACACCAATACAGTATACTAACACATATATATGGAATTTAGGAAGATGGCAATGACGACCCTGTATGCAAGACAGGAAAAAAGACACAGATGTGTATAACAGACCTTTGGACTCAGAGGGAGAGGGAGAGGGTGGGATGATTTGGGAGAATGGGAATTCTAACATGTATACTATCATGTAAGAATTGAATCGCCAGTCCATGTCTGACGTAGGGTGCAGCATGCTTGGGGCTGGTGCATGGGGATGACCCAGAGAGATGTTGTGGGAGGGAGGTGGGAGGGGGGGTCATGGTTGGGAACGCATGTAAGAATTAAAGATTTTAAAATTAAAAAAATAATAATAAAAAAAAGAAATATACCAGTTTAAATTGTGCGTTACATTTTAAGGTAACGTCAAGTGGCAAATACATGAATGAAAGGTGATCAGTTTCCTTAGTCATCAGGTAACTGCTCATTGAACCACAATGCACACACTACGCACCCACTTGGTTGGTAAAGTCGAAAATACAATATCAAGAGTAGGGGGTTGGGGATGGAGCAACAGGATTTCTTGCACTGCTGGTAGGTATGTAAATTGTGGAAAACACTTGGGAAAACTGGCATTTTCTTCTGAAACTGAATATGTTCATACCCTGTGATACAGCAATTCCACTCCAAGAGAAATAAATCCATCTGCCCACCAAAATAAATGTATGAAAATATTCATAGCAGCACTAGTCATAGTAGTCCCTAACTGAAGGAAAACCAAATATCCATCAATGGTATAATTAATAAATACATAGCAATATATTCACAAAATAAGGTGATGATATAGCAATGAAAATTGGAAGAACCTCAACTATCTACAATAGCTTCTCTCTGTAATTGAAAAAGGAGATCCTTCCAACACATCAGTCTGTAAATGTTGATGGAGCCCCTGCTTTATGCCAGAACTGGTCTAGACAGATGACAGGACACCAGCAAACAGTATAGATGAGAGCATGCTCTGACTGAGAGTCCATGCTGGTCAGGAAAGTAGGTAATACATATAAACAAAGCATGATTTTATCCTTCACCAGCCTTTTGGGTTTCACACACCACCTCCACACCCATACTCCTAACAAACCAAATCTTTCATCACTACCTCGTGCATCCCATCTTGTCACACCTCTTGTGTCCATAGAGGCAATACCCTCCTCCCTGCAACTCCTTTCCTTTCCTCCCTCCCCACTGCCCCTTCTCAGATGACTTCCAACCCTTCATGATATGCATCAAATATCAGACACCCAGAAAGTGCCCCTCCCTCCTCAAGTGGTAATATCCCTTATTTTGTAAGAGCACTTCTTGTGGTCTACAGCCATGACCTCTGCCTGTTTGCATGATCCTTTTCCACCATTCTATCATGGCAGGACGCTTTACTCAGAGAATGCAACAAAGTGATCCTGCCAAAATTCAAAATGAAGAAAATTTAAACCTTCAAGTCTCTCTGACATTTCCATGCCCTCCTTCCCTCTCAATTCCCCAATATCTCAGCTTGCCTCCAAAATATCCAGTTATTGCTCTGCACCCTCATCCCCAAACCCAGTGCAGGCTCCAGCACCCACTCACACACTTTGTCACCTGGAAGAATCCACAGGCCTGTGTCTTTATTCCTCTTTGCATTCCTAATGCCTCAATGAAATGGGTACAAAGTAAACATTTGGTGAATGTATTCACTAAAGGCTAATGAAGCGAAAGATGCTTTCAGCATCTCTCCAGCAATCAGAACCAGAAAGCTTGTAACACTTCATTTGATAATGTGGGAATCTCATGAATCATAATTTTTTCATTAACTTTTTATTTCACTTATTAGCACCAATTTACACTGGTTTGTGATATGTAACATACACAAACATTCTCTGATTGTGTTTCCCTGAAATTATTCCAGAATTTAGATATTTAACTGTGAAATAGGTCTTTTCACTTAGCTATATTAATCCAAGTGAGTGTCTGAGTGTGCGTATTTTAAGTTAAAGAACAATAAGGAAAACACAGTAGGAGATGGGAATGCCGATCCTAGCAAAGGAGGAGAAGAGTAAAAAGCACAACAAATATTTGCAACAATATTCTGTAATTATTTCAAAATAAAAAGATGCTTAAAAATTCAGGAATAGAAAAAAGCAGACTATAACACTATTGCTATAAACTTCAACATTTTCTCTCAGTTTACCTCCATGCCAGTTTTTCCCCATGTGGAGCAGTATCCTGGAAATTGATACAAGTAACATTCAATTCAGGGAAGGCGATGGCACCCCACTCCAGTACTCTTGCCTGGCAAATCCCATGGATGGAGGAACCTGGTAGGCTGCAGTCGATGGAGTCGCTAAAAATCAGACATAACTGAGCGACTTCACTTTCACTTTTCACTTTCATGCATTGGAGAAGGAAATGGCAACCCACTCCAGTGTTCTTGCTTGGAGAATCCCAGGGACAGGAGCCTGGTGGGCTGCCGACTATGGGGTCACACAGAGTTGGACACAACTGAAGTGACTTAGCAGCAGCAGCAGCAGCAGCAACATTCAATTGGTATAACAGGTGTATTTTCTAAAAGGTCAGTAGTTGGTAGTTTTCCAAATGAATTACATGCTTAGAGTTTCCCAATGACTAATTATAATTTTTAAATGAATATATATTCTATGAGTCAACTACCTTCTCTCTAAGTCTATATGTTAACTGGCAGGTGTGCTTTTATGTCCAGTGTGCCATAATTACACAATTCAACAAGTATTTAATGTTTCCATATGCCAACCACTACAATACAAAAATGAAAAAAAAAATCATTGATGTCAAATTTCACTCCTCTGTCTTCTGTTCTTTTGAAAGCATAAGAAGACCGTTCTACAAAAGGCACATACCAATTTTATGCATTGTTCTAAGTCACCTCAGTCATATCTGACTCTTTGTGACCCTATGGACTATAGCCCACGAGGCTGCTCTGTTCATGGGATTCTCCAGGCAAGAATACCAGACTGGTTGCCATTTCCTTCTCCAGGGCATCTTCCCAACCCAGGGGTCAATCCACATCTCTATGTCTCCTGCCTTGCAGGTGGGTTCTTTACCTCTAGCACCACTTGTTAGTTCAGTTCAGTCATTCAATCTTATCCTACTCTGAGACCCCATGGACTGCAGCATGCCAGGCTTCCCTGTCCATCACCAACTCACAGAGCTAGCTCAAAATTTATGTCCATCGAGTCAGGGATGCCTTCCAACCATCTTATCCTCTGTTGTCCCCTTCTCCTCCTGCCTTCAATCTTTCCCAGCACCAGGGTCTTTTCTGATGAGTCAGTTCTTCTCATCAGGTGGCCAGAGCTGGAGCTTCAGCTTCAGCATCAGTCCTTCCAGTGAATATTCAGGATTGATTCCCTTTAGGATAGACTGGTTTGATCTCCTTGCAGTCCAAGGGACTCTCAAGAGTCTTCTCCAGCACCACAGTTCAAAAGTATCAATTCTTCAGCGCTCAGCTTTCCTTATGGTCCAATTCTCACATCCATGCACAACTACTGGAAAAACCATAGCTTTGACTATACAGACCTTTGTCGACATATCACTTTTGCTAAATGGCAAATGACAAAGCCCTGCAAAACCTGCGAATATTTCTGCATTCACCTTGATAGTCAGACAAGAGCAGACTTTGGACTCACACAGCCCTAGGTTACAGACCCACCTCGTGGCTGTGTGAACTGCAGCAAACTTGTCTGCTGCAGGCCTTTTTGAGTTTATTTTTTCTCATCTGTAAAATGGAATTACTGTGAGAAATACACCAGACAGCACAGGTTGTAAAAGAGTGGCATTAATTAAGCTGTGCATAATGAGCGAAAGCTACGTGTCCTATACTCAGAATACTGACTATTCATCCACATCAGGCTCCTGTGATAAGGATTTCAATTGGCTTTTCATAAAACTTGTACCGATTTATACATCCATTCATGGTGTGTGAGAGCACCTTTCCCCTTCCTCTTTGCCACGTCTGCAGGCTGTGATTTATCTTCATTTTGTTATTTACCTGAAAAATAGTTTTTACAATGAATTCTATTGCTTCAGAAGTGAGATCTGGGCTTCCTTGGTGGTCCAGTGGTTAAGAATCTGCCTACCAGTTCAGGGTATGCGGGTTCAATCCCTGCTCCGGGAAGACCCCACATCCTACGAGGCAACTATGTCCATGTGTCAGTCTGCGCTCTGGAGCCAGAAAGCTGCAACTACTGAACCCAAGGGCCACAACTACAGAAGCCCATGGGCTTAGAGCTTGTGCTTCACAACAAGGGATGCCACCACAATGAGAAGCCTGTGCATTGCATGGAAGAGTAGCCTCTCACTCACTGCAACTAGAGAAAGCCCTCGTGCATCAAAGACCCAGCACAACCAAATAAATAAATATACAGTTTTTAAAAGAAAGAAGTTGAAGCCTTGTCTAAAAAAGGAAATTCACCTGCTATGAAAAGTCAGCCATCCTGTCAATATTTATAATTCATTCATTTTAGTATATGCACAATATTGTACACCATCTGCATTATTTAATTCCAGAACACTTTCATCAACCCCAAAATAAATCTGGGTAAGGGACTCAATAGCAATCTCTACCCTCTCCCCACCACACCTCCTGGCAAACACTAATCTACTTTTTATTTCTACGGAATTACCAATTCTGGACATTCCATATAAATGGAATTATACAATATGCTCCCTTTTGTGCCTGGCTTCTTTCACTTAGCATGTTTTCAAGGCTCTTCCAAGTTATAGCACGCATCAGTATTTCATTCCTTTTTATAGTTGCATCCATCCACTCAGCAGTTGATTGGTATTCGGGTTATTTCCACTTTGGGGCTATTATGAAGAAAGCTGCCATGAACATTCATGTACAAGTTTTCATGTGAACATACAATTTCAGTTCTCCTGGGCATATACCTAGGAGTAGAATTGCTGGCCATGTGGTAACTCTATATTTAACATTTTGAAGAACCACCAAAACTTTTTCCAAAGCAGGTACAGCATTTTACACTGCCATCAGCAACATGAGTTTTAATTCCTCCACATCCTCACCAACAACACTTGTTATTGTCTGTCTTTTTTATTTCAGCTATTCTAGTGGCCATAAAGTGATATCTTATTGTGGTTTTTGATTTGCATTTCCCTTATTTAACTTAGATGCAGAGTACATCATGAGAAACACTGGGCTGGATGATGCACAAGCTGGAATCAAGATTGCAGGGAGAAATATCAATAACCTCAGATATGCAGATGACACCTCCCTTATGGCAGAAAGTGAAGAAGAACTAAAGAGCCTCTTGATGAAAGTGAAAGAGGAGAGAGAAAAAGTTGGCTTAAAGGTCAACATTCAGAAAACTAAGATCATGGCATCTGGTCCCATCACTTCATGGCAGATAGATGAGGAAACAGTGGAAACAGTGGCTCACTTTATTTCTCTGGGCTCCAAAATCACTGCAGATGGTGACTGCAGCCATGAAATTAAAAGACGCTTGCTCCTTGAAGAAAAGTTATGACCAACCTAGATAACATATTCAAAAGCAGAGATATTACTTTTCCAACAAAGGTCTATCTAGCCAAGACTATGGTTTCTCCAGCGGTCATTCATGGATGTGAGAGTTGGACTATAAAGAAAGCTGAGCGCTGAAGAATGGATGCTTTTGAACTGTGGTGTTGGAGAAGACTCTTGAGAGTCCCTTGGACTGCAAGGAGATCTAACCAGTCCATCCTAAAAGAGATCAGTCCTGGGTGTTCATTGGAAGGACTGATGTTGAAGCTGAAACTCCAATAGTTTGGCCACCTGATGTGAGGAGCTGACTCATTTGAAAAGACCCTGGGAAAGATTGAAGGCAGGAGGAGAAGGGGACGACAGAGGATGAGATGGTTGGATGGCATCATTGGCTCAATGGACATGGGTTTGGGTGGACTCCGGGAGTTGTGATGGACAGGGAGGTCTGGCGTGCTGTGGTTTATGGGATCGCAAAGAGTCAGACACAACTGAGTGATTGAACTGAACTGAACTGAATGACTAAAGATGTTGAGCATCTCTTCATGTGATTACTGACCATCTGCATGTCTTTTTTGGAGAAATGTCTGTTCAAATCCTTTCCTCATTTTTTTAATTGAGTTATTTTCATCTCTATTATTGAATTATAATAATTCCTTATGTATTCTAGATGTCAGTCCCTTATCAGATATGATTCACAAATATTTTCTCGCATTCTGTGGTTGCCTTTTCACTTTTTTGGCAGTGTCCTTTGAAGTACAAATTTTTTTCATTTTAATGAAGCTAAATTTATCCACTTTTCTTTTATTGTTTGTGCTTTTGGCAATATAGCTAAGAGACCATTGCCTAATCCAGAGTCACAAAAATTCACTGTGGTGTGTTTTCTATGAATTTCATGGTTTTAGCCCTTATATTTAAGTTTTTGATTCATTGTGAGTTTATTTTGATATATGATGTGGAAAGGGGTCCAACTTCATTCTTTGCCTGTGGATATCCAGTTGTCTGAGCACCATCTGCTGAAAAGACACAATGTTGGAATACTTATCAAAAATAAATTGGTCATAAATGTATGGACTCTCAATTCTATATGATCTATATCCATTGATCTATATGTCTGCACTTAGGCCAGTATCATACTGTCTTGAAATCAAAAACTTTGAGTCTTCTAACTTTTTCCTATCAAAATCATTTTGGCTCTTCTGAGCATGATTGCATTTTTAAATTATTTAATTAATTTTTAAATTCTCTATTTTATTAGCTTGTTTATTTTATTAGTTTCTGATTCCTCACTGGAATGTAAGCTCTATGAGGTCAGAGACCATATCTACATTTCTTTAATTCCTGGTTTCTACCTTCTGCACCTGTTACAGGGCCTGAGTGTAAACTCAGTGTGATTTATTGAGTAAATGAATGAATGATTGAATACCCAAGTTTTTATAGCAAAAAATATTGGAAATAGCATAAATATTAAAAAATAAGAAAGTGTTTAAGTTATAATGCATTAATGAGATAGAATATTATACAATCATTAAAAACCATATCTTCAGGAATTCCCTGGTGGTCCAGGAGTTGAGACTTGGTGCTTTCACTTAGCAGGCCCCCAGATTCTATCCCTGAGCAGGAAACTAAGATCCCACAAGCCCCATAGTGCAGCCAAAAGCAAAACATGTTTTCTAGTGAATTCCCTGGCAGTTCAGTGGTTAAGGCTCCCTTCCAATGCCAAAGTCCTGGGTTCAATCCCTGATCAGGGAAATAAGATCCTGCAAACAGTGTGGCATGGCCGAAAAAAAAAAAAAAAAAAAACCATGCCTTCTAAGAATATTTAACAATTCAGAGAATCATTGAACTTGATCTCAATTCTGCATAAATGAAAATAAGGGCTAAAACAATCATGGAAATCTTAATAGTAATTACTATGAAAAATTGTGATTACAGGTAATTTTAATTTTCTTCTTTATGCTTTTCTCTAGTTTTTACTTTTTCTGCAATTTGCTTGCATTGCCTTCATAAAAGAAAGATAACATTATTAACTAAGCTCAGTTCAGTTAGTTCAGTCGCTCAGTTATGTCCGACTCTTTGCGACCCCATGAATCGCAGCACACCAGGCCTCCCTGTCCATCACCAACTCCCGGAGTTCACTCAGATTCACGTCCATCGAGTCAGTGATGCCATCCAGCCATCTCATCTTCTGTCGTCCCCTTCTCCTCCTGCCCCTAATCCCTCCCAGCATCAGAGTCTTTTCCAATGAGTCAACTCTTCGCATGAGGTGGCCAAAGTATTGGAGTTTCAGCTTTACATCAGTCCTTCCAAAGAAATCCCAGGGCTGATCTCCTTCAAAATGGACTGGTTGGATCTCCTTGCAGTCCAAGGGACTCTCAAGAGTCTTCTCCAACACCACAATTCAAAAGCATCAATTCTCAGCCTTCTTCACCGTCCAAGTCTCACATCCATACATGACTACTGGAAAAACCATAACCTTGACTAGACGGACCTTAGTCGGCAAAGTAATGTCTCTGCTTTTGAATATGCTATCTAGGTTGCTCATAACTTTCCTTCCAAGGAGTAAGCGTCTTTTAATTTCATGGCTGCAATCACCATCTGCAGTGATTTTGGAGCCCAAAAAAATAAAGTCTGACACTGTTTCCAAAGTATCCATATTTGGTAATGTTGTATATAGATTTTCAGATTTGCAATAATAGTCAATGGTTCTGTTTTTAAGATTTTAGTTGTTAGTGGTACTGATCGCTAGTGACTTGAAGGGTTTCAGGTTCTATAGGGAAACTGGCACTTGTGATGTGTTCTCTGGGAAATTCAAGTTAAAGATGTGAGGCATATAAGATATACTATAAACGAGCTCCTGCCTGAGTCTCATCTGTGACCTGGTCAACCATCACTCGATAACCTGTGGGAACCCAAAGGCCCAGGGCAGGCTGTGAACTTCATCTTTCATCCAAATCCCCAGTGGTGACCATTGCACCTGAGCATAGACAACGGCTAACCAACTGACTTCCCTGGTAGCTCACATGGTAAAGAAACTGCCTGCAGTGCAGGAGACCCAGGTTCAATCCCTGGGTGAAGAAGATCCCCTGGAGAAGGGCATGGCAACCCATTCCAGTATTCTTGCCTGGAGAACTCTGTGGACGGAGGAGCCTGGTGGGCTATAGTCCATGGGGCTGCAAAGAGTTGAACGTGACTGAGTAACTAATACTTCACGTCACTTCACTACACACCTACAATCAATTAGAATTCAAATGTCATTGACTTACAGAATCAAGCAACTTTAAATCAAGCAAAATTCTGTTCCAGAAATTTTAGGTTTGAAAAATTCTTTAGAATTGCTGAAGTTAGCTGTGGCCCAACCGTCTTAGCGAGTCAAACACAAACATTTGTGTTCAAGAGTAACTTCTCTACAAAGAACAAATCTGGAGACAGTGTGAAGAAAAGGGGACCCTCCTACACTGTTGATGGGAATGTAAATTGGTACAGCCACTGTGGAAAACAGAATGGAACTTCCTTCAAAAGCTAAGACTAGAGCTACATATGAGCCAACAATCTCACTGCTGGGCATGTAACCAGAGAAACATGATCTGAAAGGATACATGCACCCTAATGTTCACTGCAGCACTGTTTACAGTAGTCAAGACATGGAAGCAACCTAAACGTCCATCAACAGAGAATGGATAAAGAAGGTGTGGTACATATATACAAGGGAATATTACTCAGCCATTAAAAAGAATGAAATAACGCCATTTGCAGCAACATGGATGGACCTAGAGAGTGTTATATTGAATGAAGTCAGACAGAGAAGGAGAAATATCGTATGACATCCCTTATATGCCGAATCTAAAAAGAAATAATATAAATGGACTTACAAAACAGAAAGAGACACATAGACTTAGAAAAAGAACTTATAGCTGCTGGGAAGGAAGGGATAACTAGGAACTTTGGGAAGGTCATGTACACACTGCTCTATTTTAAATGGATGACAAAGACCTGTTTATAACACATGGAACTCTGTTCAATATTATGCACCAGCCTGGATGGGAGGGGGCTTGGGGGGGAGAAAGGATACATGTATTTTTATGTTGTTCACCTGAAACTACCACAACATTGTTCATCGGCTACACCCCAGTACAAAATAAGAAGTTTCAAGGTTGGGAAAAAAAAGTTTATGGACATAAACTAATGGTGGAAGAAGTCAGAAGAGTGGGTACATTTGGGAGGTTCCTGACTGGCTGGGACACAGGAAGCCTGGGAATGTCCTTTAGATCTTTGTCAGGTGCTCTGTAGGTGTAATGTGTTTCTATATATATATATATGATGTTCATTGACCTAAACACTCAAGGTCACATAGTCTACTATGTGGTCAATAAAAAGAATAAAAGATCACTGCTTTTTAAAAAAAACCCTCAAATCACTTTATTTTTAATGCTCAATTTTTTTCTGACAATGTATGTTCCTTGTAGCAAAATTTGGAAAATACAGACAAGCATCAAGAAATGAAAATCATTTCTAATCCATCCACCAAAATAACTTGGCATTATGATACATGTTGTCTGAAGCCCTATGACAGCTCAGCTTCTGTGCACAGGCTTATAGGGCAGCTAGAAAGTTCTGTACCAACACTCGTCAACTTCAACACTGGCGCTGGGCACTGCGGCCACATAGACATCACCCACCCACAATGCAACCTGTTTCCAATATCCACACTGCTTCTTTCCAGCAGCAAAAACCAGCTGGCTGGTTTTCAAAACCAGTTGCTGGTAATTATCTTGCTACTCACCCTCCATGACAAACCCATGCCGTTCATACTGTAGCCCCAAAGAAAATCTGCAGAAGTTGTGAAGCTGAGAACCCAAAATGGGGACCAGGAAAAGCAAATGATCACTCCCCAGCTTTCATCCCATCAAATCTCAAACTCACCTCCCCTCAGGGGCATGTAGGACAGCACTGTACCATCACATCTGCCTCCTGGAACAGATCCACATGAGTTAGGAGGCTGAGCTGACACAGAGCTCGAGTCACAATCTTGTGATATGACAGTACTCTTTCTTGAATAAAGCAAATGAATAATCAATCTCTGACTGAAGACAGAGGTCGTCCCTGATTCATGAAACCTTGGAGAGGTGAGCTCCGGACTCAATAATAGGGACAGGGATGGCTCAAATAGCAAGCTTTCAGGAAGCCTCTGTCACCTGCTAGGCTCTGAGCCAATTGCCTACTAATGTTCACTGACTGCACTCTTTCTGACCAGCCCCATGAGACAGTGCTATAGTCATCCCCATTTCAGACAAGGGACTTAAGGCTCCGGTGCACCTCCTCCTGGTGGGCATCACCCTGGGGAATGGACGATTAAGAGCTAAGTAAAGTTGTCACCTGTTCAGAGAATTTGGAGTAATAAAGCGCAAGTGAAAATGTTAGTTTAGTCACTCAGTCGTGTCTGACTCTTTGCGACCCCTTTGTAGCCCACCAGGCTTCTCTGTCTATGGAATTCTCTAGGCAAGAATACTGGAATGGGTTGCCATTGCCTTCCTTAGGGGATCTGCCCGACCGAGGGACTGAACCCAGGTCTCCTGTATTGCAGGCAGTTTCTTCACCATCTGAGCCACCGGGGGTACCTGTTGTTAAGTCCAGAGAACTCAGGGTATCTGTTGTTAAGAATAAAGCCAGAAATATGTTTCCGGTGCAGTTAAAAGAAAAAAAGGGCACATAAAGAGGAGCACACTGCAGGACGGTCTGGTGGGAATAAAAGGGTTGAGTGTTGAGAGAGGTGACGACCCACTTTCAGTTTCCCTGTTTCCTTTATTAGATTTTTTTCAGCTCCCACACAAGGAAGAAATTAGCCATTTGGTTCCATAGGCATCCTACATCTACATTTCCTTAGCTAGTGTGACAATTCTCATTTAATCTTTCATCTAACAGAGAAAATTATATTAATACAAATGCCATATAGGCTTTCATCAAAAAAAAAAAAAAAAAGCCAGGATGTCTTTGTAAATGTTAGCTGGTGGCATGTGTCATCCATCTCATTTACAACGAGGAAGCTGAGTCAGAGAGAGGAAGTATGACTGGGGTTTGGTTAAAAGTAAACCACTGTGCTTCATTTCATCTGAAAATCACAGGCAACGCAATAGGCCACATCTGCTATTCAAAGCCAAAGGAAAAGAGGGAAGAAATATTCCCAAAATACCTACGGGTATGACAGCTAAAGCCACGTTATAGCTAATGTATGAAGAAGGCGAAGCTGACCGGCCCTCTTTAGCCTACAAAGACTCCATTCAGTCTGACACTGAACTAGCTGTTTGGTCTCAGAAGATACATTCTCTTGCCTGTAGAATTGGTTTTCTTTACTTTCCAGCCCCACCTGAAAAAAATAAATAAAACGATTATTGGACAAGATGGCCCCTGAAGTCTCCTTAGCACCTCTCTGTGTAGTTGAACCTTTATAGGCCTAGTGCCAACAGCCACATTCTCAGCCCAGCCAGGCTTCTTCTGGGGACCCACTGGGCCTTGAGCTCTAATCTCAGCACTGGGCCTCCGTATTATTGAATCAGACTGTATCTGGATGCCTGGCTTTGTCTTCCATCCCTTGCCACACTCCCTTTTGCCTGGAGCCTGCCTCACTGTCCTGGCTCTTAGTGAGCGGCTGCCAGCCCAGCATCTGGACGCTGACAACTGAGAACCTGGCCAAGCTATCTTAGAAGCCTTGTCATGGCAACCGGATCTCTTGAAACAGCCCCTTCACATTCCTAGGGATGGTGACTTGTATCTTCTTTCTTTTGATACTTGTCAGTCTTGTTAGGCTTATCCATCTTACTGATTATTTTTTCCACAGAATCAGGTTTTTGTTCCATGATTTTTTTTTCCTATTGATTTTGTTTTTCATTACATTGATTTCTGCTTTTATCTTTGTTATTTCCTTCCTGCTACTTGATTTGGCTTTATTTTGTTCTTTTTTAGTGTCTCGAGCTAGCTACTTGGGTCACTGCTTGGAGAAATTTTCTCTTTTCCAAAGTAAGCATTTGTTGCTATAAATTTCCCTCTTGGTACTATTCTAGCTGTGTCCTACATATTTTGATATGATGTAGTTTCATTTTCATTCAATTCTATGTATTTTTGAATTTCCTTTGCAATTTGTCCTTTGTCCCAGGGATTATTTATAGGCATGTTGCTTAATTTTCAAGTGTTTGTATATTTCTCTGTTGTCTTTCCTTATCAATTTCTAATTTGAATTCATTGCAGTCAGAGAACATACTTTGTATGATTTCAATTATTTTAAACTTGGTTAGGTTTGCTTGCTTTATGGCTTGAGCTGTGGTCTATCTCAGTAGATATTCCATGAGTATTTGATAAGAATGTTTATGCTGTTGTGGTTTCATAGAGGACTCTACAGATGTCTATCCGACTCTATAGTTGATTATCTTGCTTAGTTGTGTATATCCTTGCTGATTTTCTGGAGAAGGCAATGGCACCCCACCCCAGTACTCTTGCCTGGTAAATCCCATGGATGGAGGAGCCTGGTAGGCTGCAGTCCATGGGGTCACGAAGAGTCGGACACGACTGAGCAACTTCACTTTCACTTTTCACTTTCACACATTGGAGAAGGAAATGGTAACCCCACTCCAGTGTTCTTGCCTGGAGAATCCCAGGGATGGGGAGCCTGGTGGGCAGCCGTCTCGGGTCGCATGGAGTCGGACATGACTGAAGTGGCTTAGCAGCAGCTGCAACAGCTGATTTTCAGCACAGTAACCCATCCACTGCTTGGAGTGAGCTGTAGAAACCTCTATCTATAACTGTGGGTATATACAAGCATTTCTGTACTTGTTTCTGTTACAAGAATTAGTTCATAATACACATGTAGCTACACTATGCTCTTCTCATCCAACAATGCCTTGTGAAATCCAGTCAACTATAATAAAACTCTAACTCACTGTTTTAAACATCTGCATGTTACTGTGTAGTATTAATACACCACAACTTATTCCACCATTCTGCTGGGGGACATTTGCTTTATTTTATGGGTAGTGTTATTTTCAGCGATGGTTCCACTGTCCTTCTTAACTGTGATTCTGAGTTTTGCTAACCAAGGTTGATGGTTGGAAGTTCACAATAGTTGTACGGCCTATAGGAGGAGGATAGGAGGGCAGAGATGAGTCTGCACTGAGTCTTTTGATAAAAGGAACTGTGATTCTGAAAATCATGTTTGTAGATTATAATGAATAATCCACAAAGAAAGCCCTATCATCCTTTCTTGGAAAACAGAGCAGCTGTATCTTAGATAAATGTGAATTTGCCTCTGTCGTGGAAGCATATGAACTAAGGCCCAAATTGTCCTTCAGTTCATTTCAGCCGCTCAGTCATGTCTGACTCTTTGCAACCCCATGGACTGCAGCACTCCAGGCCTCCCTGTCCATCACCAACTCCTAGAGTCTACTCAAATTCATGTCCGTTGAGTCGGTGATGCCATAAACCATCTCATCCTCTATCATCTCCTTCTCTTCCCACCTTCAATCTTTCCCAGCATCAGGGTCTTTTCCAATGAGTAAGTTCTTTGCATCAGGTGGCCAAAGTATTGGACTTTCAGCTTCAGCATCAGTCCTTCCAATGAATATTCAGGACTGATTTCCTTTAGGACTGACTGGTTGCGTCTCTTTGCTGTCCAAGGGACTCTCAAGAGTCTTCTCCAACACCACAGTTCAAAAGCATCCATTCTTTGGTGCTCAGCTTTCTTTATAGTCCAACTCTCACATCCATACATGACTACTGGAAAAACCATAGCTTTGACTAGATAGACCTTTGTTGGCAAAGTAATGTCTCTGCTTTTTAATGAGCTATCTAGGTTGGTCACAACTTTTCTTTCAAGGAGCAAGCGTCTTTTAATTTCATGGCTGCAGTCACCATCTGCAGTGATTTTGGAGCCCCAAAATATAAAGTCTGTCACTGTTTCCATGGTTTCCCCATCTATCTGCCATGAAGTGATGGGACCGGATGCTATGATCTTAGTTTTCTGAATTTTGAGTTTTAAGCCAACTTTTTCACTCTCCTCTTTCACTTTCATTCCAAGAGGCTCTTTAGTTCTTCTTCACTTTCTGCCATAAGGGTGGTGTCATCTGCATATCTGAGGTTATTGATATTTCTCCCATCAATCTTGATTCCAGCTTGTGCTTCATCCAGTCCAGCATTTCTCATGATGTACTCTGCATATAAGTTAAATAGGCAGGGTGACAATATATAGCCTTGATGTACTCCTTTCCTGATTTGGAACTAGTCTGTTGTTCCATTTCTAATTCTAACTTATCCAGTTCTAAATGTCCCCTTCTAAATTATCCTTAGGACAGGACAAAACTCTAAAAATAGAATATACACTAATCCAAGCAATACCACCAAATTTTTCACATGAGCAACGTCTCTTAAAAGTAATTAACAGAGGAGACAGAGAAAGATGGCGAAGGAATAGGACGGGAAGATCACGTTCTCCCTCACAAATTCCTCAAAAGAACATTTCAACGCCGAGCAAACTCCACAAAACAACTTCTGTAGGCTGGCAGAGGACATCAGGCAACCAGAAAAGCAGACCATTGTCTTCAAAAACAGGTAGGAAAAAATATAAAAGACGAAAAAGGAGACAAAGGAGGTGGGGAGGGAGCTCCGTCCCGGGAAGGGAATTTTAAGAAGAGAGGTTTCCAAACACCAGGAAACACTCTCCCTGCCGAGTCTGTGGCGAGCCTTGGAAACACAGAGGGCAACATAACAGGAAGGAAAAATAGATAAATAATTAAAACCAAGAGATTACAAGCCCACCAGTAACTCCCCCAGCGGAAAAGCAGCACAGACGCCTGCATCCGCCATTGGGAAGTGGGGGCAGGGCAGGGACGCGCGGGAGGCGCGGGCTGCAGAGCTTTGTAAGAATCGGGCAGGAACGCCCCACGCGCAACCAGAACGATCTAACTTGGGCTAGCAAACCAGACTGTGGGATAGCTACCACGCGAAAAGCTCGAACATAAGACACCGCCAGGACTGAGCACAGAACAAAGGACGGAGCGGAAAAAGCCGGCTGCAGACCATTCCCCGCCGGGGACAGGCAGCCAGAGCCGTAAAGACTGGAAAGGGGCAATTGCAGACCCGGAGAGACTTTACTTACCTAACTGCAAGCAGGCTCCTTTGCTAAGACTTCTGGGGGTGCTGGACAGTCACAGTCTGCCTCACGGGGTGCGCCAGCGGTCCACCCAGAGAGCTGAGCGGTAGCGGCGGAAAAGGTGACAAGCCCCGGCGATCGCGCTCGCCAAACTCCTGAGCTACTCGGACCTGGGAAGGGCACAAAGCGCAGTCCCAGCCGCATTTGTGCCTCTGAGGGCTGCCTGAGGGCCGAACCTGAGCGGCTTGGACCGGGGAAGTGCACGCAGCCTAGGGCCGGCCCCAGACGGTTCCCGGCTGAGCATCGTAGAGCCGGAGCGGTTTGTACGCCGCGAGAAAGGACAGGTCAAGCGGGGCAGAGATACTGTGTACACAAGACAGTGCTATTTGTTTGCAGCATCCCCCCTCCCCACAGCGCGACTGAACTAGTGAGCCTAAAAACCAGCAAACAGAAGAAGTTAAACAGAGGGAACCACCTTGGAAGTGAGCCCACACGGCCCATAACATCAGAGAAGAGCCAGATATATTTTTAATTTTTTAATATTTTTAAAATCATTCTTTTTTTTTTTGCCTTTTGCTTTTTTTTTCTTTTTTTTCCGAGCTTTTTTTTAATTGTTAAGTCTTCTATTTCTCCTCTAATTTTTATTTCTATAACCTAGTATTACTATTTTTTAAAAAAAAAGACTTTTTTTTTTTTAAGGCAAACACCATATATACTCTTTGGATGGTTGTTGGTGTTTTGTTTTGTTTTTTTTTGTTTGTTTGTTTTTTAATAATTCTTTTTTTTTCTTTCTTCCTTTTTCCTTCTGCTTTTCCTTAATATTGTATCTTTGAAAATCCAACCTCTACTCCAGATTTTTAATCTTTGTTGTCAATTTTGTACATTTAAAAACCCAAACTTCACTACCCAAGTTTACCTGAGAGCGAGATTACTGACTTGTCCACTCTCTCCTCCTCTGGCCTCTCCTCTTTCTCCACCAGGTGGCCTCTGTCTCTTTTCTCCCCCATCTCTTCTCTATCCAACTCTGTGAATCTCTGTGTGTTCCAGACGGTAGAGAACACCTAAGGAACTGGTTACTGGCAGGATTTGTCTCTCTCCTACTCATTCCTCTCTCTTATCCTCCTGGTCACCTCTGTCTACTTCCTCCCTCTCCTCTTCCCTGTATAACTCTGTAAATACCTCTGAGCGGTCCAGACTATAGAGCGCACATAAGGAAGTGACTACTGGCTAGCCTGCTCTCTCCTCTCTTAATCTCACCGCATCTCATTCCAGTTACCTCTAACTACCCCCTCCATCTTCTCTTCTCCTTGTAACTCAGTGAACCTCTCTGAGTGTCCCTCAAGGTGGAGAAACTTTTCATCTTTAACCTAGATGTTTTATCATCGGTGCTGTATAGATGGAGAAGTCTAGAGGCTACTGTGAAAATAAAACTGAAAACCAGAAGCAGGAAGCTTAAACCCAAAGCCTGAAAACATTAGAGAACTCTTGAATTCAGGGAACATTAAGCAATAGGAGCTCATCAAATGCCTTCATACCTACACTGAAACCAAGCTCCACCCAAGGGCCAACAAGTTCCAAAACAAGACATACCACGCAAATTCTCCAGCAACACAGAACACTCCCCTGAGCCTCAATATACAGGCAGCTCAAAATTATCCCAAAACCTTTGATGTCTCATAACCCATTACGGGTCACTCCATTGCACTCCAGAGAGAAGAAACCCAGCTCCACCCACCAAAACTCCAACACAAGCCTCCCTAGCCAGGAAACCTTGACAAGCCACTGATAGAACCCCACCCAAAGTGAGGAAGCTCCATAATAAAGAGAACTCCACAAATTATCAGAATATAAAAAGGCCACCCCAAACGCAGCAATATAACCAAGATGAAGAGACAGAGGAATACTCAGCAGGTAAAGGAACAGGAGAGTTGCCCACCAAACCAAACAAAAGAGGAAGAAGTAGGGAATCTACCGGAGAAGGAATTCCGAATATTGATAGTGAAAATGATCCAAAATCTTGAAATCAAAATGGAAACACAGATAAATAGCCTAGAGACAAGGATTGAGAAGATGCAAGAAAGGTTTAACAAGGACCTAGAAGAAATAAAAAAGAGTCAAAATATAATGAATAACACAATAAATGAGATCAGAAACACTCTGGAGGCAACAAATAGTAGAATAACGGAGGCAGAAGATAGGATTAGTGAAATAGAAGATAGAATGGTAGAAATAAATGAATCAGAGAGGAAACAAGAAAAACGAATTAAAAGAAACGAGGACAATCTCAGAGACCTCCAGGACAATATGAAACGCTCCAACATTCGAATTATAGGAGTCCCAGAAGAAGAAGACAGAAAGAAAGATCATGAGAAAATCCTTGAGGAGATAATAGTTGAAAACTTCCCTAAAATGGGGAAGGAAATAATCACCCAAGTCCAAGAAACACAGAGAGTCCCAAATAGGATAAACCCAAGGCGAAACACCCCAAGACACATATTAATCAAATTAACAAAGATCAAACACAAAGAACAAATATTAAAAGCAGCAAGGGAAAAACAACAAATAACACACAAGGGGATTCCCATAAGGATAACAGCTGATCTGTCAATAGAAACTCTTCAGGCCAGGAGGGAATGGCAAGACATACTTAAAGTGATGAAAGACAATAACCTACAGCCCAGATTACTGTACCCAGCAAGGATCTCATTCAAATACGAAGGAGAAATCAAAAGCTTTACAGACAAGCAAAAGCTGAGAGAATTCAGCACCACCAAACCAGCTCTCCAACAAATTCTAAAGGATATCCTCTAGACAGGAAACACGAAAAGGGTGTATAAACCCGAACCCAAAACAATAAAGTAAATGGCAACGGGATCATACTTATCAATAATTACCTTAAACGTAAATGGGTTGAACGCCCCAACCAAAAGACAAAGACTGGCCGAATGGATACAAAAACAAGACCCCTCTATATGCTGCTTACAAGAGACCCACCTCAAAACAAGGGACACATACAGACTGAAAGTGAAGGGCTGGAAAAAGATATACCACGTGAATAGAGACCAAAAGAAAGCAGGAGTGGCAATACTCATATCCGATAAAATAGACTTTAAAACAAAGGCTGTGAAAAGAGACAAAGAAGGCCACTACATAATGATCAAAGGAACAATCCAAGAAGAAGATATAACAATTATAAATATATATGCACCCAATATAGGAGCACCGCAATATGTAAGACAAATGCTAACAAGTATGAAAGGGGAAATCAACAATAACACAATAATAGTGGGAGACTTTAATACCCCACTCACACCTATGGACAGATCAACTAAACAGAAAATTAACAAAGAAACGCAAACTTTAAATGATACATTAGATCAGTTAGACCTAATTGATATCTATAGGACATTTCACCCCAAAACAACGAATTTCACCTTTTTTTCAAGTGCTCATGGAACCTTCTCCAGGATAGATCACATCCTGGGCCATAAATCTAAACTTGATAAATTCAAAAAAATCGAAATCATTCCAAGCATCTTTTCTGACCATAATGCATTAAGATTAGATCTCAATTACAGGAGAAAAACTATTAAAAATTCTAACATATGGAGGTTGAACAACACACTTCTGAATAACC
Source organism: Ovis canadensis (assembly GCF_042477335.2). NCBI lineage: Eukaryota > Metazoa > Chordata > Mammalia > Artiodactyla > Bovidae > Ovis > Ovis canadensis. Next base: position 24,065,772 of record NC_091246.1, read on the forward strand.
AACAAATCACAGAAGAAATCAAAAAAGAAATCAAAATATGCATAGAAACTAATGAAAATGAAAACACAACAACCCAAAACCTGTGGGACACTATAAAAGCAGTGCTAAGAGGAAAGTTCATAGCAATACAGGCATACCTCAAGAAACAAGAAAAAAGTCAAATAAATAACCTAACTCTACAACTAAAGCAACTAGAAAAGGAAGAGTTGGAGAACCCCAGAGTTAGTAGAAGGAAAGAAATCTTAAAAATTAGGGCAGAAATAAATGCAAAAGAAACAAAAGAGACCATAGCAAAAATCAACAAAGCCAAAAGCTGGTTCTTTGAAAGGATAAATAAAATTGACAAACCATTAGCCAGACTCATCAAGAAGCAAAGAGAGAAAAATCAAATCAATAAAATTAGAAATGAAAATGGAGAGATCACAACAGACAACACAGAAATACAAAGGATCATAAGAGACTACTATCAGCAGTTGTATGCCAATAAAATGGACAACGTGGAAGAAATGGACAAATTCTTAGAAAAGTACAATTTTCCAAAACTGAACCAGGAAGAAATAGAAAATCTTAACAGACCCATCACAAGCACGGAAATTGATACTGTAATCAGAAATCTTCCAGCAAACAAAAGCCCAGGTCCAGATGGCTTCACAGCTGAATTCTACCAAAAATTTCGAGAAGAGCTAACACCTATCCTCCTCAAACTCTTCCAGAAAATTGCAGAGGAAGGTAAACTTCCAAACTCATTCTATGAGGCCACCATCACCCTAATACCAAAACCTGACAAAGATGTCACAAAAAAAGAAAACTACAGGCCAATATCTCTGATGAACATAGATGCAAAAATCCTCAACAAAATTCTAGCAATCAGAATCCAACAACACATTAAAAAGATCATACATCATGACCAAGTGGGCTTTATCCCAGGGATGCAAGGATTCTTCAATATCCGCAAATCAATCAATGTAATTCACCACATTAACAAATTGAAAAATAAAAACCATATGATTATCTCAATAGATGCAGAGAAGGCCTTTGACAAAATTCAACATCCATTTATGATAAAAACTCTCCAGAAAGCAGGAATAGAAGGAACATATCTCAACATAATAAAAGCTATCTATGACAAACCCACAGCAAACATTATCCTCAATGGTGAAAAATTGAAAGCATTTCCCCTAAAGTCAGGAACAAGACAAGGGTGTCCACTTTCACCGCTACTATTCAACATAGTTCTGGAAGTTTTGGCCACAGCAATCAGAGCAGAAAAAGAAATAAAAGGAATCCAAATTGGAAAAGAAGAAGTAAAACTCTCACTGTTTGCAGATGACATGATCCTCTACATGGAAAACCCTAAAGACTCCACCAGAAAATTACTAGAGCTCATCAATGAATATAGTAAAGTTGCAGGATATAAAATCAACACACAGAAATCCCTTGCATTCCTATACACGAATAATGAGAAAGTAGAAAAAGAAATTAAGGAAACAATTCCATTCACCATTGCAACGAAAAGAATAAAATACTTAGGAATATATCTACCTAAAGAAACTAAAGACCTATATATAGAAAACTATAAAACACTGATGAAAGAAATCAAAGAGGACACTAATAGATGGAGAAATATACCATGTTCATGGATTGGAAGAATCAATATAGTGAAAATGAGTATACTACCCAAAGCAATTTACAAATTCAATGCAATCCCTATCAAGCTACCAGCCACATTTTTCACAGAACTAGAACAAATAATTTCAAGCTTTGTATGGAAATACAAAAAACCTCGAATAGCCAAAGCAATCTTGAGAAAGAAGAATGGAGCTGGAGGAATCAACTTGCCTGACTTCAGGCTCTACTACAAAGCCACAGTCATCAAGACAGTATGGTACTGGCACAAAGACAGACATATAGATCAATGGAACAAAATAGAAAGCCCAGAGATAAATCCACACACATATGGACACCTTATCTTTGACAAAGGAGGCAAGAATATACAATGGAGTAAAGACAATCTCTTTAACAAGTGGTGCTGGGAAAACTGGTCAACCACTTGTAAAAGAATGAAACTAGATCACTTTCTAACACCGCACACAAAAATAAACTCAAAATGGATTAAAGATCTAAATGTAAGATCAGAAACTATAAAACTCCTAGAGGAGAACATAGGCAAAACACTCTCAGACATAAATCACAGCAGGATCCTCTATGATCCACCTCCCAGAATTCTGGAAATAAAAGCAAAAATAAACAAATGGGATCTAATTAAAATTAAAAGCTTCTGCACAACAAAGGAAAATATAAGCAAGGTGAAAAGACAGCCATCTGAATGGGAGAAAATAATAGCAAATGAAGCAACTGACAAACAACTAATCTCAAAAATATACAAGCAACTTCTGCAGCTCAACTCCAGAAAAATAAACGACCCAATCAAAAAATGGGCCAAAGAACTAAATAGACATTTCTCCAAAGAAGACATACGGATGGCTAACAAACACATGAAAAGATGCTCAACATCACTCATTATTAGAGAAATGCAAATCAAAACCACAATGAGGTACCACTTCACACCAGTCAGAATGGCTGCGATCCAAAAATCTGCAAGCAATAAATGCTGGAGAGGGTGTGGAGAAAAGGGAACCCTCCTACACTGTTGGTGGGAATGCAAACTAGTACAGCCACTATGGAGAACAGTGTGGAGATTCCTTAAAAAATTGCAAATAGAACTACCTTATGACCCAGCAATCCCACTTCTGGGCATACACACCGAGGAAACCAGAATTGAAAGAGACACATGTACCCCAATGTTCATCGCAGCACTGTTTATAATAGCCAGGACATGGAAACAACCTAGATGTCCATCAGCAGATGAATGGATAAGAAAGCTGTGGTACATATACACAATGGAGTATTACTCAGCCGTTAAAAAGAATTCATTTGAATCAGTTCTGATGAGATGGATGAAACTGGAGCCGATTATACAGAGTGAAGTAAGCCAGAAAGAAAAACACCAATACAGTATACTAACACATATATATGGAATTTAGGAAGATGGCAATGATGACCCTGTATGCAAGACAGGGAAAGAGACACAGATGTGTATAATGGACTTTTGGACTCAGAGGGAGAGGGAGAGGGTGGGATGATTTGGGAGAATGACATTCTAACATGTATACTATCATGTGAATTGAATCGCCAGTCTATGTCTGACGCAGGATGCAGCATGCTTGGGGCTGGTGCATGGGGATGACCCAGAAAGATGTTCTGGGGAGGGAGGTGGGAGGGGGGTTCATGTTTGGGAATGCATGTAAGAATTAAAGATTTTAAAATTTAAAAAATAAAAAACTAAAAATTAAAAAAAAAAAAAGTAATTAACAAACTAAAACATAAACAAATAGAATCCAGGATATCATGAAATTGGGACTGTTGATTGAGTGAGAAATGTTTAACTTGGAGAGAAGAAAGCAAGGGAAACATTTCTCCAGCTCCCTCAGGCTCTGTAACCTAATAATGAAGATCAGACCTGCAAACGTCAACCACATGGAGGGAAGCCATGGAGTGTAATACCACAAGGACCAGCATTAGAATGGTCCCTCCTTTAAATAGGGGGCATCCTGACTCTATGACGCTAGAGATGGCAGCTGACCTCTCACCGTCCCTCTGACTCTGGCCAGCCCCTAGTCAAATGCCATGCCCACTCCCACCTTCAAAGTGTTTCTCACTCTGGCTCTCTTGCTTGAACACCCTCCACTCTTCCACCTACGCAGATCTGGACAGTCTTTCAGGACCCAGAAAACAAAAATCCCACACCTTCTGTGAAGCCTTTCTTGATAACTCCAGCCACCACCAATCTCTCGCTATGCCATTAGCACCTTATTGAACACGATTTTTTTTTTCTTTCTTTTTAAAATGGAGCCACTTTTCCTTCTCAACTGGATCACAAGTTCCTTTTGTAAAATCACCCTGTACCTCTTTCACAATCCACAATACCTTCCACAGGACAAGGCAAGTAATTGAGTCCTCAGAAAATATTTGTTGATACATTTCATTGTCCCTCATTCTTTTTAATAAATCCATGTGCTTTAATTAGAGGTGGGAGCATGTGGAAGTGTTCAGTTTAGCTTTCTGTTTGGAAATGTCCTGGTGACATTTGGTCATACAATATTTTAACTTAATAATAATTATTCATGGCTCTCATTAAAGTTGATTCTCTTATTGAAATCCTTCTGCAATTAGTGTTAGAGAAAAAGCAATATAAAACAGAATTCACGGGTCCCTCTGATCTAGGGAACAGACTGTAAAGACTTTGGGTGGGCTATGTCATACATGCCAGTTCACAGAAAGAACAATTATCAAGGGATTTTTCAACAGAACAGAGTTCAAAATGTGCCTCTCTGAAGTCACATTCTTAATCACCAACCATATATGACAGGACCATGGGTCACCCTCCTAAGCAGTCTCTTTTGCTCTGTCATGCACCCCAGTGTCGTCCAGCCACCTTGATTCCTCCCTTTCCACATACTAAATGTTTGTCACAGGCTCTTTACCCAGGGACATTTTGGAAAAAGCCAGCTGACCTCCTTTCCCACAGTGCATGGCCATGGAAACCTTCTCTGGAGAATGATTTCTTGAAAGCAGGGATCACTGAATTCATGTTAGGTTTGCAGGAGCTCCGGCAGCATCCATCTGGTTCTCACTCAGCATGGATTGAACTGATGAGCACAAAGACAGGCCTACGGGGCTGTGGAGACCCTGAGGAGTGACATTAACTCTGCCTCACCAGAGAGACAGGAGGGAACAGCTGCCCAAAGTTCTTGAAAGCTAACAGAGTTAATGGACTCTCCATCTCAAGGGACACGATTTTGAGAAAACTCTAGGAGACAGTGGAGGACAGAGCAGCCTGGCGTGTTGCAGTCCATGGAGTCGCAGAGTCAGGCACAACTGAGCGACGGAACAACAGAGTTATTCCAGGCCAAGATGGAGTGGACAGAAGAGGCCCAGAGTGGGAAAGTGGCCTTTGAGCTAAGGCCAGAGTTGCAGCTTGTATGGGGAAAACAAGTTGTTTTAAGAGGTTGGAATACTGGAGGGGCAAGAGTTGAAGCTCAAGAGCTAAACTGAAGCCAAATCATGAAAATCTGGGTGTCGTATGAAATTTATTTGGATTGAATTCCATAAGCAAAAGCAAGCAACAGAGAGATTTTAATTAAGAAGATGAGATATGCATTTTACAAAGATAAATGACTCACCACATTAACAGAATAATGCAAAAAATATGTATTTACTCACTAGATGCTGGAAACTAATTTGAAAGTTTTTGAAAACTAAAGTTATAGGAAATGTTTCTTAACTTGTAAAAGGGTATATGACAGTAAATGTCCTCCTTTATAGTTAAGTAAGAGGACTCATTTTGTAGCCAGGAGTGAAAAAGTCACCTTCATCAATACAATTGATCACTGTTCTCCAAGTCCCACAAGTATCATAGGAAAAGATTAATATTAGCAAAAACTTACTGTACTCACAGGCAAAAATATTTGCCCAAATGGAAATACATGTGTAGAAGAATGTTCATTATTTTACTGGGATAAATTGGAAACTATCTACATGTCTAACAATAGCTGCTGCTGCTGCTGCTAAGTCACTTCAGTCATGTCCGACTCTGTGCATCCCCATAGATGGCAGCCCACAAGGCTCCCCTGTCCCTGGGATTCTCCAGGCAAGAACACTGGAGTGGCTTGCTATTTCCTTCTCCAATGCATAAAAGTGAAAAGTGAAAGTGAAGTCGCTCAGTCATGTCTGACTCTTAGCAACCCCATGGACTGCAGCCTACCAGGCTCCTCCGTCCATGGGATTTTCCAGGCAAGAGTACTGGAGTAGGGTGCCATTGCCTTCCCCGGTCTAATAATAGAGAACTAAGTATTAGCACCTCCATATACATGAATATTGGGCTTCCCAGGTGGCTTAGTGGTAAAGAACTGCCTGCCAATGCATGAGACATAAGAAACATGGATTCAACCCCTGGGTAGAGAAAATCCCCCGGAGGAGAATATGGCAACCTACTCCAGTACTCTTGCCTGGATTATCCCATGGACAGAGAAGGGCTACAGTCCATGGGGTTGCACAGAGTTAGACACAACTGAAGCAACATAGCACATACGCATGCACACAGACATGCATGCACATAAACTGTGCATGAGTATTAAGCAAATGCCAAAAAGAATGAAGCAGAATTATAAATACTAATACTGAAAGATTTCCAAGGCATATTAAGTTTTTTTAAAAAGCAAGTCACAGAAAAATGTATGTAGAATATTTTGCTTTGTGAAACAGAAAGGGAAAAGAAATGATACAGGAAAGGAAGGTAGAAAAGTGTGCATACGTGTGTCTGGAAATACAAATAGCAAACAGGTGATGATGCTTATCTATGAAAGGAAGAAAATTTGAAGGGAAGGCAGTTGAGGGGACACTCTGAAACATCTAAGTAAGACTATATCATCTTTTTTATTTAATTTAAAACAGAAGAGTCTTTCCCAAAGCCATCATCAAAGACTGGTTCATTGTACTAATCACAGCAAGAAATTGTGAAGGTATGAATCAGGGCAAAAGGAAAAGAAAAAAAAAAAGATTTGAAACCCTGTGGAATAGAAATGATAGCTCAGTGATTGAACAGATACAATGAGTTTAGGAAAAGGAGGCATTCAAGGATGGCTTTGAGGTCTTGAATTTGAGAAGTAGGTGAGCAATGAAACCATTAACTGAGGTGGGAAAGATCATGAATTCAGTTTGAGATTTGTTTCATTTAAGGGGCCCTGAAAGAGAGGATGGGCATGTTACATGGACAGTGAACAATACAGACCTGTGCCCAACATATGCCTCTGGCCTTTGACCTATGACACAGGTCCAAGCCACCACCACTCCTCTTTATTATCTCTCAACTGTCTCTACTTTTATTTCTGCCTTTCCAATCTGTTCTCCACACAGAAGATAGAAAAATCTTTCACAAAATCTCCAGTGGTTTCCTACTGTACTTGCCTAGTGCTGGCCAGGCCCTGGGGACCCTCCCTGACTCAATACACTAATTACATTGGCTACTGTCAGTTTCCTTCTCCTCCTAGAATGGAACATTCATGCACACACACACTCACTCAGGCTTGAACACATCTGCATACCAATTCCATCCATCTTCCTGGATATCTAGGGCTCCACTTCCATATCATCTCCTCTGAGAAGCCATCCTTGATTTCCACATCCTCACCACCAATGTGATCTCCTGGTACTTTCTCTCCTCTGTCTCCACCACTGGCACCAAAAGAGCAGGAATTATGCTTATTTAATCACCTCTTTTGAAAAAGGCAATGGCACTCCACTCCAGTACTCTTGCTGGAAAATCCCATGGACAGAGCAACCTGGTAGGCTGCAGTCCATGGGGTTGCTAAGAGTCGGACACGACTGAGGGACTTCACTTTCACTTTTCACTTTCATGCATTGGAGAAGGAAATGGCAAACCGCTCCAATGTTCTTGCCTGGAGAATCCCAGGGACGGGGGAGCCTGGTGGGCTGCTGTCTATGGGGTCACACAGAGTCGGACACGACCGAAGTGACTCAGCAGCAGCAGCAACAGCAGCAATCATCTTTTTATCCCCAACACATTATCCCAGGATGGGAACTTAATAAACACTAGTTGAATAAAATAATGGGTTAGTAGATTGATGGAGGAGTTAATGAATGAGAAGAGGAACAGAGAGGGTAAGACTGTTCATAAATAATCCAGGAATAGAAATGAGGAGCAAAAGCAAAGAAGAACCTTCATAGCAGATGCCAGGAGTCTGGGAGACAGGCTGTGAGGTGACAGCACCAGATGAAGTGGGTTTTCGATTTTATAATTAGGGGGTCACCGAGGAACCTTTTCCAGACACTGTCCACAGGTCAGAAGAAGTCAATTGTCTCATGTTGGCATGAATTAGGTGAAAGAAAGTGAAATGAGGAAGGTGGAGTAGCGAGGGAAGAAGGGATACTTGGAGGGGAATTTGTTTTAGGTGCAAGCAGCCTAAGGAGGGAGGAGGGCACGGTAACCCACTCCAATATTCTTGCCTGGAGACTCCCATGGACAGAGGAGCCAGGGATCTACAGTCCCTGGAGTTGCAAAGAGTCAGATACGATTGAGTGACTAAGCATGGCACAGTCTAAGGAGGAGGTCCAAACAATCAGTTATATTTTATAAAAAGTAATACTCAAAACTCAGCACTTCTAAGTATTGTTTAATATGTTAATATCATCCACACCCTTGAAGTTAAGACTCTGCAAAGCTGTGTAACTACACATCTTTTCCCACCTCCCATAATTATTTACACCCCAAGAGTTGGCAAACCCTGGGAAGATCCCCTGGAGCAGGAAATGGCAAGCCGCCCCAGTATTCTTAACTGAAAAATTCATGGACAGAAGAGCCTAGCCGGCTACAGTTCATGGGATCTCAAAAAGTTGGACACAACTGAACATGCACAGACATACACAGCACATAAATCATGTTTTTGTCCAGAAAGCCAGGTGTTAACTTTTCTCAGCAAATCCCTGCCCTGGGAGTCTTAACCAACAGATAATGCAGGAGTGAGAGAGGGTGGATGGAGGGCAGGGCGCAACAGAAGTGGGGAATGCAATTAAAGGACGGGAGTTTGTGGGTCACACAGGAACATCAGAACCCCCCTCCTCTTAGCCACCACTGGATGATTTTTATTTTCTTTTCCCATGTTAGTGAATAAGTAACTAAGTCACTCTGTAAACAAGCTTATTATCTATTACAGGAGTTGCTACTTCCAGTGAACAAATTCACAGCTCAGTCCTTTAGAGAGTGCAGCCAGCACCACCTCACAAATAACCATCCTTAAAAAAAAAAAAAAAAACAGTGTTTGGGGACTTCCCTGTGGTCTAGTGCCTAAGACTCCATGTTCCCAATGCAGGGGGTCCTGGTTCAATCCCTGGTCAGGGAACTAGATCCCACATGTTGCAAATAAGAGTTCTCATGCTGTATGAAGATTCAAGATGCTGAGTGCTGTAACTATGACTGTGTGCAGCCAAATAAATAAATAAGATAACTTTTTCAAAAGCAGAGTTTGGACTCCCCTGGTGGTCCAGTGGTTAAGACTCTGGACTTCCAGTGCCGGGGACACAGGTTCAATCCCTGGTCAGGGAAGATCCTGCATGCCACATTGTGAGGCCCCAAAAATAATAATAAAAATTTAAAAGCAATGTCTCTAGCCCAGAGACCAGGAGGAGAGTCTGAAAGAGGACTCCTGAAGGAGTGAAGCCAGCAGAACCCAGACAGGGACATCCAAGCCTGACACATGTGAGAATCAGGATTTCTAGACTGTGCCCCAGCTTCCATCAGTTACAAGAACAGGGACAAAAGACAGAAGCTTCTCAGAACGTGAGCTCAGGAAAGCCTCAAGTGCCTAACAGTGCTTCCTCTGGCCCAGGACTCAGACCAGCTTGCCACATGATAATCAGCCTTTCACACAAAGCCTAGTTTCTGAAAGGGACCAGCCCTAGCTACTTCCACTGTCTGGTAATATATACTCCTCATTCTCTAATTTGCTCAAGGCTACAAACAGAAGCTTACGTGAAACCACTTTTTAAAAACCTATGAGAGCAACCCTTAAATTGAGAAAACTAGGCCTATAAACTATTATTATTATTTGCAAATCAAAAAAAATGCAGTTTTTCCATTTTAGTAATGACTCAAAGTGGGGCTTCCCAAGTGGCTCACCAGTAAAGAATCCACCTGCCAAGGTGGGAGACACAGGAGACATGGGTTTGATCCCTGAGTCAGAAAGATCCCCTGGAGAAGGAAATGGCAACCCACTCCAGTACTCTTGCCTGGAGAATCCAATGGACAGAGGAGCCTAGAAGACTGCAGACCATGGGGTCGCAAAAGGAACTGGACATGACTTAGTGACTATACAACAACAATAACACATGGATCTAGAAACATCTGTTTCCCTCCTAGAACCTCTGTCCCTGGTTGTGAGCCTGTACAGAGACACATAAGGGGGCTGTATTTCCACCAGCGAACTTGTTCTGGCCTCTGGTGATAATATTAGGTGTGACACCTCATGTATCAGGCCTCCACTCTGAGCAAGTGTCAAACCACAGACACACTCTTGCCACTGGTCCCCAAAGTTCCACAGCTCTCCTGGTGTGCAGGGGTCATAGTTCATCTGTCTTATACTCCAGGGCTTTGGTTTGAGGTCCTGCTTGAGGAATTTTTAAAGGTGTCTCCATTTGGTGCCCAGAGAAATGGTAAGAAAACCTGAGACTCTTCCAGGAGATTTACTTAGTCGTTTCTTATCTTTCACCTCCATTCTTCCAGGGCACGTGAATCTCCCTAACTGTTTGGGTGAACTAATGGCCATCCTAGATGAGACTCCAAAAGTTTGTGGCTATGCCTGTGATGGTAAATTTGCGTGTTAACTTGGCTAGGCCACCAGGTGCCCAGAGACGGACCAACAGTGATTCTGGGTGTTTCTGTGAAGGTGTTTAGGGATGACTTTGACATTTAAATGGATAGACTGAGTAAAGCAGACTGCCTTTCCTAATGTGAGCGGGTCTCATCCAGTCAACTGAAGGCCTGCGTAGAACAAAAGACTGACACTCCCCTAGGATAAGAGGGAACTCCTCCTCCCGGAGGGCCTTCAAACTGGGATAATGGCTTTCTCCTGCCTTTGGTCTCATATTGAAATGTCTCTTCCTGGGTCGTAAGCCTGCTGACTCACCCTGCAGACTTCTCAGTAATCACATACGCCAATGCCTTGTCACAAAACTCCTCCTATACATACATTCTACTGGTTCTCTATCTCTGGAGACCCTGGACTAATACACTGCTATAAAAACAGTTTGGTAGAAAACCCTTTCCTCAAAGGGTCATCTGGTTGCTAAAGAGTCAGAGGTGGGGTGGTCCAGGGAAGCCCGAGCAGGGTAGGTGGCGAGGTACAGCTCCCACCCCATCCCCTGGGGGTGCCCATCAGCAGTGCCTCTTGGAGCCCACCGTCATCACCTTTAAAGCAGAAACCACAAGGGCTGCCCTACTGTCTCTGTGCTGAGGACCACAGAGTCGAATGCAAGGGTGTCCCAGTGCCTGTGACCCTGAACATGCTCCACCAGATGTGGAAGCACTATGAAACCCAATCCTGCAACTTATTCATCAGAACCTCGAGTTCTGTCTGAGCACCCCAGCCCTGCACGATTCAGGAAGTGGGGGAGGCTATGAGCTGGCAGCTGGAGAAGCTGACTCTTGGGTTCCTGAGGGCTCATCAGACCATCCCCTCTTTTTTTTATGTTGATGTTTTGTATGCTCGGTGTGTGTTTGAACATCTCCACAGCACATGTTTACATTTTATAAAGAAAGGTTGATGGGACTTCTAAGACTCTACTCTCCCAAAGCAGGGGGGCTGGGTTCAGTTCCTGGTCAGGAAATTATTCCACATATGATAACTAAAAGTCCGAATGCCACAGCTAAAGATCCTGCATGCTGCAAATAAGACCTGGGAGCAGCCAAACCGTAATACATTTAGGGAAAAAAGAAAGATGTACAAAAGAAGCAGGTGAGAGACATCACAAGGCTGCAGGACTACCAGCAACAGAAGGTGGCCTGTCGGTGTCTGGGCTTAGAGTCCATGACCATGTTTCTCTGCGGGCCCTGGGACCCATCAGATAATGGGTCCCAGGCCCCAGAGGCTGCCTTTCTCATCATTGCTGCCTTATAGAAACCATTCAGCATTAGGGGACAACCATCTGTTCCCCCATACACCCTCCTCCCTGGGGTTGGGGGAGGGCAAAGGTCCTCCCCTGCTGAGCAGGCTGTGGGGACTTCTGCTTGAACAGGCCTCTGCTCAGTAACATCAGTGTCCAAACCGAGGCCCGGAGGGAAAGGAAGTAAGAAGTAGGTGCCAAGTCCTAGGAGGGAAAGGGGTCTTCAGGGTCTTCAGGTGCAGCACAGCGGTCCCAGCAGAACCGAACTGAGCACATACACTGAATCCACCTCCAGGAGGGCCAATGAAAGGGCTGGTTCTTCACCATGAAGAACACTCAAAAAACTGTCACCTTTTCATGGTTTCATCACCAGAGATAAAAACATTGTTTCTCCCTCCTTGGGGGAAAGCAAAAGAGACCCTGATTTTATAGTGTTTCTGCTGAAAACCAGGTTCGGGGCTAGTTTTCCCTCAACAGAGCTAGAGCTGTGCTGCGGTTTTGCAAAACATTTTTAAACAGAAGATTTTTGTATGGGCAAGTGGTATTAGAAATGCTGAATATCTGCAAAAGCAATAGGATTAAACCTGGTCTGTGAGGCCCTTTAGACTGCCAAACAATTATGTTCAATGGAATTTGATAAAATAAAGTGTGTCAGAAGGGTCTCAGCAGAGAGGCTGGGTGAAGGCCAAGTCCCACTGAGTCTGTGGAGTTGGTACAAATTTAAATTTCTTAAAATTTGGAATCAAATCTTGGCTGCTTTTTCTGCCCATTCAATAGACAGAAGTGAGGAAAGGCTCTTCTGAGGGGCCTTTACTTTAGCAAAACAACACATTTCAGAAAAACTAAGATGGCATCAAGTCAGCTTGAAAGTAAGCAGCTGCGACCTCCCTGATTAAGATTCTACACTTCCACTGAAGGGGACGATGGTTCAATCCCTAGTCAGGGAAGTAAGATCCCTCATGCCAGGTGGTGTGGTCAATAAATAAATATAGAAAGCAAGGAGCATCATAACAACAAGCTCTTTAAACATTCTTCCTTAGAAAGTCTTGGCTTGGAGGGTTTCAGGTACTCTGAAGCTGCTGAGCATCAGAAACACCAGTGATAAGGTAAGGCTCCTGCCCCTCGACTCTCCCATTTCTGCAGCTTCTCCTCCAGCACCCAGGTTTCCCTACAGCTCCTGCAGGAGATGAGACCATGGCTAGAAGTGGAGATCTCAGCTGGAAGATGGTGGAACTTGCCAGACCTCTCTTGTCGAGAGGCAAGGCAAGTCTGAGCCCAGAGTCTGAGGGCAAAAGACCAAGGATGCCCTGAGCTGCTATCATCTACCAGAGCAAGGGCAGTGGCTGATCCCAGCCTGAGGCGCTGCAGAGTCAAGAAGGTGCTAGAGGAAACCAGGTCCCCGAGGAGAGCAGCAACTGGTCCTCTCCTCCCAGGTGCATCACAGGTATGCATGGCACCTTCTCCCCACCAAGGTGAAGAGAACTGCACTGCGTGAACCATGGAAACTCAGCCTTGGACCCGGCATCTTGTTGGAATTCAGTGGTTCTCGTGGAGATTCCTGGCCCTGGCCCTCCAAGTTTAACTAGTGTCTTTCTGTTTATTTTAGGAAAGTAGCACCAATCCTAGTGCTGGGAGGCACAGACTGATGCCTCTGTGCGTGTGCCTGTGTGTGTGTGTGTGTCTGTGTCTGTATGTCTGTGTGTGTCTGTGTCTGTGTGTGTCTGTCTGTGTGTTGGTGTGTCTGCGTGTGTGTCTGTGTGTCTGCGTGTGTGTGTGATTACTTGCCCAGTCATGTCTGACTCTGCAGCTCCATGGTCTAGAGCCCACCAGATGCCTCTGTCCACGGGATTTTCCAGGCAAGAATACTGGATTGGGTTGCCATTTCCTCCTTCAGGGGATCTTGCGGATCCAGGGATTGAACCCGTGTCTCCTGTGTCTCCTGCACTGGCAGGCAGATTCTTTCTTGCTGAGCCTTTACCACTGAGCCACCTGGGAAGCCCAGACTGACACATATCAACGGGTTATTGTCTCCACACTGGTGGTGGGGAGGGAAGAGGCTAAACCACATGGGGACAGAATGATTTGTTGTTTTTTGTTTTTTGTTTTTTAACCTCAAGTGAAAATCAATACTTATGAATTTGCAGGACCAAAAGCAACTGGTAAGATTATTGTGCAGTTGCATGTTCACACACACACACACACACACACACACACACACGCACACACACAGAGCCAACATCCACTCACTCAGCAGGACATTCTTACGCTTAATTCCTCCCACCATAAAGACATTCTTCATGCACTACATATTGTAACTTTTTTATGCTAAAATTCAATTTTTTTCTTGTCCTTTACCCAGGAAATATGCCCAATTGATCATTTTTTGCATTTCATCTGAAACTATCTTTTTCTGAATTAATTCCACATAACTTTATTTGTCCTTGGGTATTTTTGTTTGAAGTGTTGAGTCTTCACTGTGCTTTCCCCTGAACCCTATGCAACTTTCTGGGCAGTAAAACCATGGGGTCTGGTCTTGGCCGCAGCCACCCAGAAGGCACGTGACCCGGGGAACCACACCCTGACACCACAGTGCAAGCCAGAGGCCCCTTTCTTCCAGATGCACGAGGATCAGGAGCAAAGACCTGCCCCAGTCATGACAGGTTGACCTCTTGAGCCCCACTGAGGTGGCCAGGCACCCTGCAGATTCTCCACATCCAGGCTGTGTTTCTGCTCGGAGACACCACAACCAAGCGAGGGGCAGCAGGCTTCACACACCCTTCAGAACAAGCCAGTTGGCTGGAAAGCCAGCCTCTTACATGTCTTACATGTCTGTTGCCCAAGTGTCCCATTATCACAACTTTGCTTAAATGATATTTATCATATATGACAAATATGAAAATATGACATATATTCAAAGATAAAACCGAGTGGGAACGTAAAGGGGCAAGAAGTCCACTCTTCGTAAGATTTAAGTTTCATCAAAAGCTTATCTTTCAGAATTATTTTCTCTTAAATGTGAATGTAAAAGTAATGAATGAAATAATCAGGCATTTCTGGAAATATAAAACTTACTATTTTCTAATGACCCTGTCCGAAGTCATTACAATTGTCTACTCGGTATGTGTGTACGTGTGTGTATGAGTGTGTGTGTGGTGTGGGATATGTGTGTATGTGTTCATGTATGATGTGGTGTGTGTGTACATATACACGTTTCACATATCTGCTATACTTGCGTCACATTAAAAAAAAAGAGGTGTCATGCTTTCCAGATCAAATAAATAATTTTGTCTACTTATCTCACAAGAATGTCTTAAACTGTCTTTCAAATCATTTTGACAGTTTACATATAAGCCGTACATTTATGAGATTTTTCAACAATTTTAAGAAAAAAGTCAACTTTTAAAACTGTGGTCTATATCAAGGAACAACTTACTAATCTAGAATTAAAACAAAATTCGATCAATCCCACCACAATAATATATCATGACTATACATGAAATAACTCTGTTGGTGACTGTTTAATATGACCTTACTTAGCTCACAGTTATCAAAAGAATACAGTGCTAAGAAAAAAGATTTTAGATACTTTTTGTAAGAATAAATTTAAAATACTTTTAAAGACAGTGAGGCAAGTGAAAAAAAACCAATTAAGAATAAATTTTACAGTAAGAGCAGTTAATAAAGACCACCTATAGAAAGCAATAGAACATTTATAAATAAAATGAATAATTCATACACCCTAAATATCATCAGAGTCACAAATGGGAGAAACAAAATAATTTTTAAAGAGCTCTTGTAAAAACAAGGCTTCATCCCAAAAGAAAAACAATCCAGCACTTCAGGAAATAATTCAGTAGTTCTCTGATTATTAAAATCTCCTATAAACAGCTCATAATGTGAAGCTATTATCAGTAAAGACATAGCATCACTCTCTGCAGACCAAAACCTTGGCTGTCCAAGGGGGCTGTCACAGGATTTAAGGATGAATAACCTACTTTCTCTGGTGGCTTTCCTATTGGCTCAGTTGGTAAAGATCTGTTTGCAATACAGGAGACTTGGGTTCAGTCCCTGGGTTGGGGAGATCCCTTGGCGGAGGACACAGCAACCCACTCCAGTATTCTTGCCTGGAGAATCCCATGGACAAAGGAGTCTGGTGGGCTACAGTCCACAGGGTTGCAAAGAGTTGGACATGACTGAGCGACGAAGTACAACCTACATTCTCACTGGGTTGCTGGTGATCAGCAAGCATCTTGACCTCCTGATTCTTGCTATGGGCACTCAGGTCAGCCCTGAATGTGGCCACTTCTTATGCTGATCTTGTTTTGAGCCTGTGGTGTCATGTGCTGTAAAGCGAACTCTTCTTCTTAGAGAACCCTCCCACTGAGGGCCAACAGCTAACTCAGGTGTAGCCCACACAGTATTGCCTTCCATCAGGGGTGGTCAAGGCTGAACCTCAAGACAAGCTTACTTCAAATGACTCTTCCACAACAGCCAGCGGCTATTTTAAAGAACTGACCCCCAACTGTTCTTGGCTATCTTTCCTTCCTAAACTGTTCGCCCTGCGGATCTGTGGGTAGAGCATCCCAATACTGCCTTTGGGACCTGCTAAAAATCAGTAGCAGCCCCCACGGGCACTCAGGCTCCTTGCCAGCTTAGATTTCTAGGCAATAGAATTTGAAAGTGGGCAGCAGTGTCCTCAATACTTGTCTGTATGTCTCTAGGCCTTTCAAGCCCAAATGTAAAATAGTTTTAAAATAGAATTATAATGAAAATATCCATTGCTCTTTGCTGTTATGATTTTCCTTTATCTCAAGGACATACTTTCTTGTTCTTTTCCTTTTGTGTCACCAAAAAAGAAAAAAAAACCACACACACAAAACAAAACCCAGTGTCAGGCACACTTAGGTACAAAGGTGCCACCAATGGGTGTCCTGAAGTAAACAAACACAAACTTGAACCCTTGCTCATTTGCATAATCTCATGCTGTTATTAGCATCAGATTCAAGGGAAGGCACGAAGGACAAATTAAACATGCTCTGAGCTTGGAATTCTACTGCTGCTCAGGTATTACTATTTTTAAATTTCAAATCCTTCATTAATTAATATTACAACCTGCTATTCAAAAAATTTGGTGTTTCCTAATTGATACACCAGACATCTATATGTTACAATGTCCATTTTTATATAAGTAGATTACATTTAAATATTTTTAGAGAATAAATCTGTGTGCAATATCCTAATATTGTCAGTAGGTAGATATGTCTGTGAGGCAGGAAATCTATAATTATACAGCAGATGAGTCTTCCAGGAAACTAGAAAACATTTGGGGTTTTCCTTAATTTAGACATACATTTAAATCAAAGAGAATAATAACAAGTTCTCTCCCAAACTCTAAGCCTTTAGATTTTGCTGTTGATGTACAAGCAAGTTATAAAGACTGCCTCTTTTCTATCTGCCAGAGATCTTTCAAAGTAAGAACACCAATAAAACTATTTGCAAATCAGCCAATAATACCAGGTTTCTTTCTTTCTTTCTTTTTTTAAGTTTTGTGATCTTTCAAGAAAATAAACTCACGGTTCTAAACTCAACAAGGGCAATTCAGAAATGTGTACTGACAGAAGGCCACATGATACTGTGAATCAAATGTGCGCAGAAGAAATTGTCCTTTAGTGTCTGGACTCCTTTGCTGTGTGATTTCAAACTTCTCCAGGGAAACCTAAGTTTATATTCCTGTGACGCCACCATTCACCACTGAAGATGGACCAGGTAACAGCAAGGAGCACTAACAGGGCACGCTATGTGCCCCCAGGTCACTACAATCCTTTGGCACAGCAAAATGACCCCAAATCCAGAAGGCTCTAGGCAGACCCAGCCTTTCACTTATCTGAGTGTTGCTCTTGCTTCAGGGTTGGGGGAACCGGATGTCACTACCTGATAGCCCAGCACAATAGACTAGCTTTCTTCAGCCACAACTGACATTTAGAACTGGATGTCAGCCTTCATCCTTCAAAGAGCAAGAGTAAAGCCCTAAGCAAAGCAAGTTATTTTTTTGAAGGAAACTTTAGAGACATAAGTTTGAAAATTCTCCCTCCATTTGGAAACTACCCTCTATGTTCAACATGACAGGTATAAAAACCTTTGCCAACATCTGTCTAACATGGTTCTTTTTTTTTCTTCAGATAGCAATTATACTATATTACACATGGCACAAGTAATATACTCTGGCATCACTTCTTAACCTCAACGTTGTCAGGGGTTTTGTTGTTTGGTTTTGTTTCTTCTTTTTTCCTTTTGTTTTCGGCTCCTGGTTATATAACTTAAAGAAGGCATACAAGAGGAATATTCTTTTTCTTTTACAATAAACTCAACCAGCTGTGCATACTTTATGTTGATCTTCATCCCTTTTGTAAAATATATGATTAATTCACTCTCAGAAGCTAAGAATGAAGATTAAATTAAAAAGGAGACTCAAAAGGAGAACAGGTCCATTTTTAATACTGATGATCGAATTCCTTTGTTAGTACTTTTGAGATAGTTAAAGATAATCCACAAAGTCAACTGTTTCCTTTAATATTTGGTTCAGAATTATCAAGATATATTTTGCCAGGGGATGTGGTCTGTAGAATTTTGCAACTGGATCTGTAGCCAGTAAGTATTAATAGCCACTAAGAGCCTGCAGGTTTCTCAGTGTGACTGACAACACTGTGGGGACAGTGTGCATCTCATTTCTCTTAAAATGAAAAGTCATATCTTGGAGTGACCAGTCTGAAATAATGTCATTTTGGCCCCTTTCCACTGTCTGGAGGCTGTCTGCCCAGCTGGAAGAGCGCTGTGGTGATTCTCTGCTGCCCAACGACCAGAAGGATGTGATAAGCATGTGGCAGGCCAGTGGAATGCTGCTAAGTATTTGTTCTTTAAATATCATAGAATACTTGCATAAGAGAAGAATTTTGTGGACTACATCAGGCATGATTGTATAATTCTCTGTGTTGGAGGAAAAAAAAAAATCTACTTTCCAGCCTGTGGCTCAGCTTCCTTTAGCCTATTTAAAGGGAAGGCCAGAGTCCCCAGGGAAAAACAGTCCCAATTTTCCTTCTGCTGCTGTAAACCAAAGCAGGTATGGAAGGAAAGGCAGAAACCAAAGAAAACCTTGCTGGCTAAGAAATTGCTACCTATCTGGTATAAAGGACAGTACTTGGGCTGCACTGCAAGGAGCTGAAAATTCTTGCTGAGGAAAGAAATGAAACCATCTACCCTGCCGCCTGGGGCAAACACAGGAGAAGTAGTGACACCACCTGCCTTTCTCATCGCAGGGGCTGCCCAGTTCTTCCAAGTGTGTACCCTAGGCAGACCTGATGCACAGTTCCCAGGGAGAGTGGTCCATGCCGAGAGGGGTACTGGCTGGACACATGGCAAAGCTCGGTGGCAAAGGCATGCCAAAGGAGCGGAGCCAGGGGAAACCAGGACAGTGAGGTCGCCGAATTCAAACCTTCTCCCACCGGATGCGCAATGGGTGCGTTTGCTGAGCTGGGTCCCCCCTGCCAAACGAGCTGGCTGCTAAAAAGTGCGCACCCCCTGGCCTCCAGAGCGACCCACTGTGCCGGACGCCTCTGCGCCCCGGCTTTCCCACCCGGCGGCCCGCGCCCGCACCCACCTTGACGACGTAGGTGACTCCTGCCCCCAGCACCTGGTCGCTGGCGTGCGGGGCACGGGGCGGCGGCTCGTCGCCGGGTCGGCCCTTCCTGGCGGCGCGCATGGCCGGGGCGCGGGGGCCGGGGGGCGCGCTGCCGTCCGGGGCGGCCAGGCTGGGCGCGCTGCAGCTGCCCGAGAGCCGCGCGCCCGCCCGCTCCCTGGCCGCCGACAGGCCGCGGAGGCCCGAGCTGGAGAGTTTCAGGTGGGACACCTTGTGGAGCAGGTGGCCCAGGCTGCCCGGCCCATCGTCGGGCGCCCTGCGCAGCGCTTCTCCGGACACCAGGTAGGGGGCCGCCGCCGGGGCCGCGCGCGCCGCCGAGACTTTGCCACCGCCGCTCACCGACAGGTTGTGCAGAAGGTCATCGACCGATGTCACCGAGTCATTCCTGAAGCGGTTGTACTTGGTGCGTGGAAGCATGCCCCTCCGTGGGCTCGCCGCATCCGCCCGGGCGCTGCAGGTGCCGGCCCCGGCGCAGGCTGCCGCGCATAGCAGGCGAGCCGCGGTCCCCGGGGCGGGACGGAGCGGCCGGGACAGCAGGCTGGGGGGCGCGAGCAGCGGCGCCGGCCTCCCACCGCTAACACCCCGCACGGCCGCGGCCGCGCAGCCCCGGCCCCGGACTCGGCTGCTGAGGGCGGTACGTTCGCTTTGCAAAAGTCATAGTTTCCTCTGCTGCGCGCCCAGCTGCTTGGGGCTGCTCACAGCAAAAGCATGACTCACTCCGAGAGGAGACCCTTCTCAACAAAGGCTCGGTGAGCACTGCAAATCACTTCCTGTAGCAAAAAAAAAAAGAAGAAGAAGAAAAAAAAAAAAAAACCACATACACCCACTGACAGCACACTAGAGCCAATCAATTCTCAAATTTCCTTTCTCTACCTTCCCAGACATTTCCTTCCAACCTTTGCTTTTTCACCTCCCCTTTCCCTGCCCCCTCTCAGCATCTATGCCAGAGGTAAATTCTGTTCTTTCAAATGAACTTACTGAAACCCATTATTCTATGCTAGGGTTTTTTCTTCCCTGTTCAGCCCATCTGTGAGCCTGGAAAAGTGTCTGACGGTGCAGCGTTAAAATGTGACGAAGGATTTTTAAGAATAAGATCTTCAGCGGATCCTCATGAATTTTGATTTGGAAAGCAGCAGGAATTCTTAAATAGCGAAAAAGAAAAGATTCATTCCCAGGTGAACATAAAATATCAATCTCCAAGGTTTTTTTCAAGTCAACAGAGCAGCCATGACAACAGTCTTTGTGGCGATGCAGTTCCTCCCCCTCCCAGGAAAAAAAAAATATCTGCGTATGAACTTCTGCCCAGAGCCACTGAGGGTCTCTTCCCTGATAATTTACAGCA
This sequence comes from Ovis canadensis, assembly GCF_042477335.2. NCBI lineage: Eukaryota > Metazoa > Chordata > Mammalia > Artiodactyla > Bovidae > Ovis > Ovis canadensis. The sequence goes on from NC_091246.1 coordinate 24,086,543, forward strand.
GTCTTTCTCAGCCAGGGTTAAGCTGAAAACCTACTTCTGAAAAAGAAGAGTGTTTCTTTTGATGAATGGCAACAAACTCCAGAAATCCATTCCAAAAGGGGGGCTGTGCTTGAAGCTTTATTCCAACTGAATGTGCTCAAGCTCTGGAGAAATGCCTAAGAAACGCTACAAATACATTTCAATATCCCTTTGGTTGCTGCTTGCAACCCTGCAGAAAGAAAGAGAAAAAATGCAGCTGCTGTCAGTACACATCAAGCCCGCCGAAAGATGCCTTGCTTTCAGGGAGTCAGACACCGGCTGCAAGTGAAACGCCCAGGCCTCCTTGCTGTCCGCGGAACAGAGCACTGAGCCCCTCCACCCGACCCCAGAAGGTCTGCGGAGACACGAACCCACTGACCCCTGTCACCATGGGCTCTGCCGGCCTTCAGAGGTCTTCATCGGTCTATTGAGAGAAGCTGCCCTTCACAGTGAAACGCTTTCGCTCCCTGTCCAAGTTTCCCGTCTACTTCTATACAAAAAATGAATTTACCTCTAGCACGTTATCAGATTACCCTTAGTCTTCTCACACCCACGGCTAGACATGTGACACTTGAGGCACCCAGCCTTGAAAAGCTTTATGGAACAGGGTGTGACGAGTGCCACTCAAGGTGGGCCAGGTGAGGCCCGCTGCGGGGACGCAGGAGCGTGGAGGAGCGGCAGCTCCCCTCCCAGGGCCGCAGGCCTAGCCGAGCAGCCGCATGGCATTCATTTTTTTTCTTCCCCTTGCTGGCATAGCAACAGCAAATGCACACTCCAGAGATGGTGGTGGTGGTTATCCAAGTCCCCCCAAATCTAAAGCAAAACTTCCCTATCATTCCCAAACCGTGATCTTCATTAGAAGCAGACAAAAACAGCAAAATGTGAATGAAATGCTGTTTGTGTGAATGAAAGGGCTAGCGAGCGAGCCAGCGTTTCTGTGAATGAAGCCGGGCCTTGCAGCCGGCGCCAGGCAATCCCCTGGTTCCAGCGGCCTCAGCCAATGAGCAGCCGCCCCGATGACTCATTCAACAAAAGCTTGCTCAATAGTGGAAGATTCCATTTCAATCAAAGGCGGGATCTTTCATCCAACGGCAGTGTGGGAAAAAAAAAAAAAAAGCCAACCTGATTACAAAGATGTAGGGAGGAAGGAGAAGGCTGTTATGATGAGAAGAAAAACTAGTTTTTCCAAGGAAATTCAAGATCCACTGGACAGGTATGAGTGCGAATAGGACTGCCCTCTTGGAGGTGAGCTATGCCCTGAAACTTTCATTCAGCCATTCATTTACATCCAGAGCAATCATGAATGTGCCATTCTGTTCAGCATTTATTATGAATGTACAGCGAATGCACATTCAATACCCAGGCTCCTCGCCCTTGGTCCTTTTTGTGAAAGGAATATAGAACAGGCATGCACGTTCTGAGTCCCCAAGGAGAGGGAAAAAACCCGAAGCTACAACGTTAACCCTTTAGCCAACAGGAGACGGTCTTTCCTTTTGTTATGATGAGGCAAGTAAAGGGAAATTGACCACTTTACAAAGTAAATAGCAATATAAATGTACCGCATGTAAAGAAGATATAATCTAAGAGGGAGATTGATATTTTAAGAATACAATAGGACAGTAAAACCTCACTTATCAGGGAGATGGTATCAGCATTTTGGGACTTAGGAGAAAAGCAAAAAGAGGATCCCAAAGATTTCTCAGCACCAAAATAGAACCTGCAACCCAGCCAAGAAGCGCACCCCCTCCCCACCTGCCCCCACTCCTTCCTTCCCAGGACAGCCCTGTGGACCCTCACTGGGGGCTGTTATTGCTTATTTTAAACATTATCCCAGAAGCCCAAGTATCAGGTTTATCAGCCTGTGACAATATAAAGATGGATGATGGATGAAATTTTCATAGTCTGGTGACACAGACAAAAACAACAACAACAACAACAAAACTGAAACCATTATTAAGTCAGCCTCAAGAAAGCCAGGCAGCCTAGGGCCTTTCCAGAATATTTGCTTTTCTTTTTAAACCTGTTCGTTTAAAAGTGTATTGATTTTCTATTGCTGCCATAACCACAAAATCTGTGGTTTAAAGCAATGTAAATTTATCTCCCAGTGCTGTAGATCAGCAGTCCAAAATGGCTCACAAGTGGATAAAGTGAAGATGTGAGCAGGGCTCATTCCTCTGGGCTTTCTAGAGAAGAATTGCCTTCTCCGTGCCTTCTCCTGCTTCCAGAGGCTGTCTGAAACTGTGCTCCTGAGAATGGGCCATAAGCTGGACACTGGGGAGTGTGGCTTTGCCCATAGATTTCATTCCAACTAGAGAGGCAGAAAATTGAAAATTAATATTACTATGCAGTATGTTATGTGAATGTTGTAATATGTGTGATATGTAAAACCTATCCGTAGGGTACCATACTGAGCATGACCTAAAGATGTCAGGGTTGACTTCAGCAGGCAGATGACCCCCCAAGAAAATATTTGAGGCACTACTGGGATCCTCCATATAGGCTGAGGAAAAAAGGTACCTCGAGAGGAGATGCTGGGTAGGGAACAGCTCAAGTCTTGAGCGAGCTCATGATTTCCAGAATCCTGTGTAGACTGGTTGAGCTGATGCATAGTATTGGGAAGCCAGGCCACTAAGATGGCCTGACCCGGAGGATCTAGGAATAACCAATAACTTCCTTGAGATGCTTGAGCAGGTTTGCAGTGGCTTGAGAGAGGTGACACAGTCAGGTCTACATTTTATGTGGGCACCTTGACAGTAAGGTGGGTGGCCTTGCAGAGTTGTTTACAGAACAAATGAAAAATGATGGAGACTTGAAGGAAGACCAAAGCAGTGGGCTGAACAAGAGACAATAAAATGACCTGGGTGACAAAGATGGGTGAGAAAAAGTGGGCCAGGTTGGCTTGTCTGGAGGCAAAGCTGAGATGGAGTTTGGGGTGCAAGATGCTTGTTAAGGACCAAACTCCATGGGAGGCAGGAGGAGGCTAGAGGAATGGGCAGAGGGAGAAGTGGGGCTTTGTGAAGCCACACATACCCCAGCCTGGTGGGCTCCCCACTGAGGGTCCCCCTGGGGCCTGGTGGGCTTTCAGCTGCCCCAGGAGTAATGGCCTCCAGCCAAACAGCAGAGGCTCCACTCTGCACAGAAAGAAACAGAGGATCAGAAGGGTTATGAGATCTGCCCAGGACACACAGGGTTAGGAACTGGCCATTCTGTCTGACTCCAAATCCACGTTCATGACCACGGCCTCAGCGAGCTTGAGTAAGGACCTGCTGAGAATCAGCTATGGAGGTGGTGGTTCCCCAAGACAACACCTTTGCAGTGTAACAGAGGGGCTGCCACTTAGGTCACGGGGTGGTGCCAACTGAATGAGAGATGACGAAATGGATGAAAGCAGTCATACTTTCCAGAAGACTAACTGCCATGAAAGGGAGGATATAGGGCAATGGCTGGAGGTACAGCAGGAAGTATAGAACAGACGATAGAAGAGTTGGGGGTATGTTTAGAAGACAGGTGAGGGCAGGACTTCCCTGATGGTCCAGTGGTTAAGACTCTGCCTTCCAGTGCATGGGGCTGGGGTTTCAATCCCTGGTCAAGGATCTAAGATCCTACATCCACCTTATGCAAAAACAAAAAAGAATACAGGGTTTAGATTAGAACAGAATGGAAGAAATGGAGATCCAGGAAAGAGGTGGAGGTCAAGAGGATAGGTGGAGCTATCAGCCTAGAGAGGACAGTGGGAGAGATGGAGAACTGGGGAGCAGATCATTTGGGGTTGAGCAGGAAATAGGTGGTTCTAAGGAGGAGACCCATTTTCAGAGAAGAGGTTAAGAAATTTCAAATGATAGCGACTATAAACAAGGAATATAACAGTTCTATTAGCATCAAGCCATTAGCCACTGTAATTGCCCAACAGTGCACCCTGAAGGGAATTCAGGATGGAGGAAAACAGAAAATATTCTGTGCTTTGGATATTGGCCCTAAATAGGTAAGACATATATATGCTTAGTCGCTCAGTCATGTCCCACTCTTCATGATCCCATGGACTGTAGCCCACCATGCTCCTCTGTCCATTCTGATTCTCCACTCAAGAACTGGAATGGATTGCCACACCCTCCTCTAGGGGATCTTCTCCACCCATGGATCAAACAAGGTCTCTTGTATTACAGGTGGATTCTTTACCATCTGAGCCACCCAGGAAGCTCAAGAATACTGGAGTGGGTAGCCTATCCCTTCTTCAGGGACACTTTACCGACCCAGGAATCAAACCAGAATTTCCTGCATTGCAGGTAGATTCTTTACTAGCTGAGCTACCAGGGAAGCCTGTAAGACACATATATCAAGGAATAACTTCAGTGGACTCAGATCCTTGTATCTTTTTATACATAGAAAAGCACTGAAATCATTTAAGTTGAGATGTCTGGATTTTTGTGATTAGCAGTAATCTTATGATATTCAACTACATGTTTTTTTTTTCCCCCAGCAAAAGAAACTTGTATATACCCTGTCTCTTCCCTTACCTCTTCAGAACAGTTCATTCAGAGCAACCTGAGAGGCTGTCTCCTGAGTATAGTCCTCAGTGCGTGCATACTAAGTTGCTTCAGCCATGTCCAACTCTGTGTGCCCTATGGACTGTAGCCCGCCAGGCTCCTCTGTCCACGGGGATTCTCCAGGCAAGAATACTGGAGTGGGTTGCCATACCCTTCTCCAGGGAATCTTCCCAACTCAGAGCTCAAACTCGTGTGTCTTACGTCTCCTGCATTGGCAGGCAGGTTCTTCACCACTAGCGCCTCCTGCTAAGTCCCGTATAGTCCTCAAAAAGATTGCCAAATAAATCTTAACTTGCAAATTTAGGTTGTACACTTTTCTTCAGTCAATGAGACGCACCAGGGATTCCTAAAAGCCAGAAGTCATTCCCACCTTTAGGGCTGAGGGAATGGGAAGACAACTGAATTTCTAGAACCAGTGGAATTTCAGAGGAAATTTTAGAGGTAGGGCCACTGGGAGGCGCTGTAGTTTTAAAGGAATACAGTTATTGATGGAGAAGCAGAACCAATGATGGGAGGAAACAGAATAAATACCCCAGCTTCTCTCTTCCCAGTCTCTGACTCCTGCTAGCGCCTTCCATTAGCCAAACTCACAGGAAGCCAGAGGTCCAGGGAACTTGGTGGTGGGGAGTGAGGGGCCAGCCACCCAGGAACGTAGCAGGCAAGGCAGAATAAAGGGAGGTGGACCACAGCTCTCAGCGTGACTGTGTCTGCAGATAAATCTATCCACACTCATGGTAGGAAGCCAAAAGACTTTGATGGCCAATGTGGTTATACCTGATCTCTGTAACACAAAAAGCAAGATTGTACTTAAAAAGTTAAGGTAGTCCATTTAAGTCAGAAAACTGAGGTGAGGATGAGCACTTACAGAGCCTGCTGAGGAAAAGAGATGATGCTGCCAACAAAGGAGGAAAAGCAAAGGTGTTCCTGTTCTGCGTTATGAATCCACCATGATTATATGAGGGCAGAGGCGTGATTTTCTAAAGGTTCATCTGCTGACATATGAGCTGGAAGATAGCATATCATTCGGTAGAAGGTTCATTCGAGGATGCAGGTAGAGGCGGGGAGGAGAGAGGGCAGACTAGCGGGAGTGGGAGACGGGCAGTGGGGAGAAGCGCGGAGATGGAAGTGGCTGGGGAGCAGGAGCAAGAGCAGCGCGGTGGTCTGGAGCAGAAGCACTGGGGAGGTGGCTGCTTGGATCCTTTGGGATGCACATCCAAGGGAGGTGGGAGGGAGCAGAAAGTCCCTAACTGTGTCCCTGAAACAGAGGAGCTGCCTCACAGGAGGGCAAAGCAGGGGTCAGGGGTGACAGGTTCACTAAAACCAGAGGTTCAAGTCATCCTGGGGGCAGGCTGGGGAACGAAAGAAAACTCACTTCCCACAACAAGGTGGGAAGGGATGGGCACTAGGGAAGAGAAGACAGAATGAGAATACAGGATGTGTAGACAGGAAGATATGTGAGTCAAACCTAGATCTGACCCTGGAGAAAGGTTCCCAGACTGAGGTGGGCAGATGTCTTCTCTGTAGGGACCCTAAGGTGCCTGGAGGTAGGACTGTCTGTGGTATAGGAATCCTCTGTAACAAGTCTCCTGAGGGAGAGAAACCCGGATGCTGAAAACTGGGTGTGCCCAGCGGTTCAGCATCAAGGACATCCTTTTTCTTTTTTCTTTTTCTTTTCTTTTTCTTTTTTTTAAGATTTACTTATTTTTAGCTACTCTGGGTCTCCATTGCCACACAAGGACTTTCCCTAGTCATAGTGAGCCAGCACCACTCTCCGCTGAGGTGTGGGGATTTCTCATTGTGGTGGCTTCTCTTGTTGCAAAGCACAGGCTCTAAGTGCAAGCTCAGTACTTGTAGTGCATGGGCTTAGTCGCCCTGTGGCATGTGTAATCTTCCCAGACCAGGGATTGAACCTGGGTCCCCTGCATTGGCAGGCAAGTTCTTAAGCACTAGAACACCAGGAAAGTCACAACAGTTTGTTGTTTTTTTTTAAAATTTAGTTTTTTTTGAATTGAGGTATAGAGATCCGAATAGTCCACTCTAAAGGAGATCAGTCCTGGGTGTTCTTTGGAAGGAATGATGCTAAAGCTGAAACTCCAATACTTTGGCCACTTCATGCGACGAGTTGACTCATTGGAAAAGACTCTGATGCTGGGAAGAATTGGGGGCAGGAGGAGAAGGGGATGACAGAGGACGAGATGGCTGGATGGCATCACCAACTCGATGGACATGTGTTTGGGTGAGCTCTGGGAGTTGGTGATAGACAGGGAGGCTTGGCGTGCTGCAATTCATGGGGTCACAAAGAGTCAGACACGACTGTGCAACTGAACTGAACTGAATTGAACTGATAGCTGATTAACAATATTATAAAAGTTTCAGGTGTACAACCGAGGGATTCACAATTTTTAGAATCATACTCCATTAATAGTTATTATAAAATCTTGGCTTATGTTCCCTGTGCTGTACACTATATCTTTGTATCTTATTTATTTTATACATAGTAGTTTGATTCTCTTAATCCCCTATTCTTATCTTACTCCACCACTCCCCTTCCTGTCCCAGCTTGTAACCACAAATTTGTTCTGCATATCTGTGAATCTGTTTCATTTTTGTTATATTTGCTGGTTTGTTTTACTTTTTAGATTCCACATATAAGTGATAACATATAGTATTTGTCTTTCTCTCTGTCTTATTTCACTTAACATAATACCCTCCAGGTCTATCCATGTTGTTGCAAATGGCAAAATTTTATTTGTTTTCATGGCTGAGTAATATTCCTATATACACACACACATACACACAAACACACACAGATATATATGTATTGATTATTCATCTATATGTGGGTTAATTTCTGGGCCTTCTATTCTGCGTCATTAATCTATGTGTCCGTTTTAGTGCCATACCATATTGTTTTGATCACTATAGCTTTGCAATATAATTTGAAATCAGGTAGCCTCATATCTCCAGCTTTCTTCTTCTTTCTCAAAATTGTTTGGCTATTTGGGGCCTTTTGTATTAATATTTCTACAAAATTTTAGAATTATTTGTTCTAGTTCTGTGAAAAACGCCATTGGTATTTTGATAGAGATTGCGCTGAGTCTCTTGGGTAGTATGGTCATTTTAACAGTATAAATTCTGCCAATCTGTGAAGACTGTGTATCTTTCCATCTGTTGTATCATCTTCTTTCATCAGTGTCATAATTTTCCTTATATTCCTTTGTAAAATAAATTATAGCTTTTACTGAAGAATTAATTTATTTAGAAAAAAATTTAGTGAATTCTATATTCCCATCAAGTCCTTGATCATATGCATTTAGTTTCATGTAGAAACAATTTCATGTTCCTCATTCTCCTCTAAAGAATCTATTTGCAGGGATGTTTCCGTTTATAATATAATATCCACAAATACATTTCATGTTTCATGGAATTGAGAAAACATAATTCCTTTAGGCTCTCCCCGTCACTGGACACTGGTTGTTCCTAGTTTATCAATGCCGTAAACATTGGCATAATGAGAAACTTCGCACACCCAGCTTCCTTTGTATCACTGGATGATCTCTCAGTATAAATCACAGGGAAAAGCAAACTTCCGTACCTCTTGATTACCATTGCTAAGTGCCTTTCCTGAAATTCTTTATGTTTTCACTTCTGACAGCAATCAGTAGACCTGTGTTTCTGCAACCTCACCAGTTTGGGGTTTTTGTTGTTTTTGTGGTTTTCATAGTAACAAATGATTTTCCTTATTTAATAGTTTTCAAGATGGTTATTCAAGAGTCTGGGCTCTTGACTGGTGGAGGGGATGCCATAACTCTGCCTTCATAGAGATTGGTTGGCTCCAAACCAAAAATGACAAGATTTTCCCCAATTTGGATAGGGAAGTAGGATGGGGAGAACCAGTCTACCTGTGGACTTGAACTTGTACAGACCCTCACCTACATCTGTCCATCAAACAGAGGGCCTGTTTTGAATCTCACCCTTATCTTTCTGGACTCACAGCATTGTTTTGGCTATTTCTAATTTAGATTATTTCTTCCAGACTCTGTGTGGGTTCTCACTATAGCCAAATGTTTATCACTTTTAGCTTTTTCAAAAAATATTTTATTATATGTATAATTATGTATAATATAGTTACATTGTTATATGATTGTTCACATATTATATATTATGCATTATTATTTACACATAATTTGTATACTAATAACCTATATAAGCTATATTGGTATAATATTGATATATATTAATATTAAAGTACTATTTATCCTTCATATGAATATGTGCTATGATTTATATAATACACAGCCATATATATTAATATACTTATATAGCCTATGTTTATACATGTTTACATACATTAATTATATGTGTTATTGCTCTTTCATATGGATGTATTATGTCTTATGATTTACACATACACGACTGAGCGACTGAACTGAACTGAACTGAACTGAACTGATATATACTAACATAGAAGCTTTCCAGGTAGCTCAGTGATAAAGAATCCACCTGCCAATAGAGAAGATACAGGTTCAATTCCTGGGTCAAGAAGATCCCCTGGAAAAGGAAATGAAAACCCACTCCAATATTCTTGCCTGGAAAATCCCATGGACAGAGGTACCTAGCAAGCTGCAATCCATGGGTTCACAAAGTTGGACACAACTGAGTGACTAAGCATGGATGCATACATACTAACCTACTTATACAATCTTTGTCAACATAATATTTATATACATATTAATTATACATATTATTTATTCTTCATGTGTGGAGTCAGAAGCCACAATGCTGGGGCATCAATATGCTGACACTGGTACCCTAGAAAGTACTTCACTGTCTCTGATGCACTTAGTAAGACTGAGAATAAAAATTCTGTGTGTTTTCCCCCTGCAGGCACCAGCAGCCCCTTTGTGTTGTCATGGTTCTCAGACAGGGATTTCCTGATTGGATGTGTCACCATGAAGATGGCTGGCATCACCTGGCATTCCTGGATTTAGTAGATGTTGATGGTTCCCAGTTATGCTACCCAATTACTTCCCACATGAACAATGTCCATTGACCACACAGTAAATGTGCAAATCCGGTCAGTGATGCCAAACTGAAAGCACACCCCCTGGATATGTTCCAGTCACAGTACCCAACAGATTGAAACGGCTCCACCTTCCAACATCTCAGGACATCAAGGTGGCCAACCTTGAGAAGCCTAAGACCAAATCTTGGCAAATTCCTTACACAGTATCTTCAAGGAGTTCACTAGAACTCTTGGAGAACTTCACAATGTGAAATTCCTCTGCAACAGAGTTCCCAATGTTGGCTGCACATTGGAAATCTTGAGAACTTCCTTATCAAAGAAACCAGAAATTTAAACCAAGAACCTCCAAAATAATAATAGTGAAAAAGATGTGCCAATACTTTTCTAAGTACTTTAAATGGTCTTTCATTTTTGCCAATTCCCAAATTACATATACACCACCACTGTCTTTGTTTTATAGATGGAGAAACTGAGGCACAGAGAGCTTAAGTAATGGTTCACAGTCACAGGCTAGAGCCAGGCCTTGGCTTTGGCAACTCTGGTCAACCAGGCTATTGACTGACTACAGCCTTAGGAGTTAGCAACACCAGGTACCTGGGGACTAGCATGTAAAAAGTATGAGCTGAAATAAAGAGGCTTACTTGAAAGTCTGTTTAGAGGTAGTTTCCAAGGTCTTTCCCCAACCATCCACATCCAGGCTATAGCTTCCTGCCCACCCTGCTGAAGATAAGTTGTTTTTGCTTTGGAGTGGGATGGGGGCATCTGTCCTGACACACCTCGTACAGACAAGAGTAAGCACTGCCAGGGAGAGGCTGGGCTGGCAAATGTTGCCACAGTAAGTCCACCACAAAGGGCCCCTGCTCTTCCTTTCTGATAATTAAAACCCAACAGAAATTTTTGAGGATATCTAGAAAGCTGAACAAAATTACAAAAAGATGGAAAGAAGTAAAGATAAGAAATTAGAACACCATATCAGAAGATTCATCAAGCAAATTGTAGAAGTTGCAGGAAGAAAAAAGAAAGAGGTAGAGATAGAGGGGGGAGGGGAGGGAGAAAGGAAAGGAGATAAGGAAGGGAGGGAAAATGCGAAGAGGAAATAATAAAACAACAGCAACATTTCCTTGAACTGAATTACATGAATACTGAGATTGACCAAGATTGGGGTACAATGAGACCTTTCTATGTTGAAAAGCCTCACTGGGAGACACACAGAGAGAGACAGAGAAAGAAAAGCAGGTCACATATAAAGAATCAGGATCAGAAACACTGGAAAGTAGACATCCCTAGAGCCATGCCCTCAAAATGGTGAGTCTAATATTTCTGATTAGACTTTTATACCCAGCCAAATAATCAACAAAGGTGAAGGTAGAACAAAGACAGTTTTAGATATTCAAAGTCTCAAAAAAGCCTTTTCATGAAGATGGCCCTGAAGGCAAAGAAGGAAGCCCTTGCCCCTCCTAAAGCGAAAGCCAAAGCAAAGGCTTTGAAGGCTAAGAAAGCAGTGTTGAAAGGTGCCCACACCCACTAAAAAAAAAAAAAAAAAGATCTGGGCATCACCCACTTCCCAGCAGCCCAAAACACTGCGGCTCAGGAGGCAGCCCAAATATCCTCGGAAGAGCGCCCCTAGGAGAAACAAACTTGACCACTATGCCATCATCAAATTCCCCCTCACCACCGAGTCAGCCATGAGGAAAATAGAAGACAACAACACACTGGTATCCATTGTGGATGTCAAGGCCAACAAGCACCAAATTAAACAGGCTGTGAAGAAGCTCTATCCCATTGACATGGCTAAGGTCAATACCCTGATCAGGCCTGATGGAGAGAAGAAGGCCTATGTTCGACTGGCTCCTGACTATGATGTTTTGGATGTTGCCAACAAAATTGGGATCATCTAAACTGAGTCCAGCTGGCTAATTCCAAATATAAAAGTTTTCACTATGTATATAAAAAAAAAGTATCTCAAAAAAAATTCTGCATTTTTCCTCAGGCAGCTACTATGAGATACAGTTCCCCTCACCCCTCAGGGCATATATTTAAAAGAAGAAGCCATAGGATGCAGGAAATGGGACCCAATCCCAGACAGAGGGGAAGGGAAATTCTGGAGTGATAATGAGGGGACTTCCAAGATGGCCTTGCAAGAGCAGGCAGAGGGTGACAGGAAAGCATGGTTCAAAAATGCAAAACTGGACACAGAGAGAGGCAGTTCAGACTCCTGATGGGACTTGGGATACTACTCATGATAAGCACAAAGAATCTGAAACAAATTAAAAAGACAACCTTTCAACTCCAAGGAAGGTAAGAAATTGGTGCAGAAAAGGAAAAATAATTGCCATGTAATACGTAGCTCAGTTCTCAGTAATATTTGCATGATCAAAATAATGTAAACACTGAATGTTAATCTAGTCAAAATACACTGTATTTGTACAGGGAGAATTGGGGTCTGGGAAGAGCATTTATGGTGTGAATGTTTTATAAATTTTGAAGAACCAATTGATTCCAAGAAATAACGGAAACACATTACTGCTGGGAAAAGTGGAGGAGGGCTGCCATTTTTATACAGCAGATGGACCATGCAGATGACGTACATACATAACTTTAGACTGGAGGTTTGTAGATCAAGTACTATGATCCGATACCCAACCAGGAAAAAAAGTGTTCTCCCTTAAGCCTCTGATTTTGGCAGTTTTGTGTCTTAGTGGTCTTGCCAGGAGGAACTGGCTGTAAAATATATTTCCACAGGGCTAAGTGAATTGATGCATTGGGTGAAGGTTCTTATGGTTGTCAGGCTGCATGGTAAGAGACTGCCAAGACTGATGGCTTATTTTATAGAAATTCATACTAAGTGGTTCTGCCAGTCACATGATCTACAGTTTGGCTGATCTTTGGGCCACTCCTGCTGGCGGCCTCAAAGATTCATCTATCCTCAGGTCAGGGTGTCACCATTTGCTAAGAGGTCATGAAACGCACTCATATAAAAATCTAATCTAGTGGGAATGCAAAACAGTGCCACCACTTTGGAAAACAGTTTGGCAGATTCTTAAAAGTTTAGACATAGACTTATTTATCCACCCAGCAAATCTACTCCTTAGAATCTACCCAAGAGAAAGGAAAATAGACATCCACAAAAGACTTGTACACAAATGTCCGTAACATCATTATTCATCATAGCCAGAGAGTGGAAACAACAGAGATGTCCAGCAACTGGTGAATAAAAGACTACTCTGAAGGAACGAGCTACTGATACGCACTACAACCTAGATGAACCCAAAATTGTTATGCTGTGAGAAAGAAGCCAGACACAGCAGACCACCGGTATGATTCTATTTTGGGTCTTCTCTGGTGGCATGGTCCTATTTATATGAAATGTTCAGACAAAGCAAATCTATTGAGAGAGAAAGCAGATCAGTTGATGCCTGTGGGGAAGATGAGGTGGAAAGCAGCAAGGACTGGGGGTTAACTCCAATGGGCACAAGGAATATTTTTATTTATTTTTTTAATGATTTTTTAAAACATTTATTTATTTGTTGGACTGTGATGGTTCTTAGTTGTGGCATGTGGGATCTCCAGCCTTCATTGCGGCATGCAAGATCTTTAGTTGCAGCATGCAAAATGTTAGTTGCAACATGTGGGATCCAGTTCCCTGACCAGGGATCAAGTCTGGACCCCCCACTTTGGAGAGCTTGGAGTCTTAGCCACTGGATCAGCAGGCACATCTCACAAGGAAGTTTGAAGTTTTTTCAGGTGCTAGAAACATTTTAGAACTACATTGTAGTGATGCTTATAAAACCTTGTAAATTTACTAAAAATTACTAAATCATAAAGATAACTTACTAAAAATTAATTTTTGAATGGGTGGATTTTATGGTATGCAAAAAAATTTGTTTTAAGAAAAATATTTGGAAATATTTCTTTACTTGAGGAAATGGAAACTAAGACAGTATTTTGTGTAAAACCATTTCCATTCTGATTCTCCCAGTGATATTACAGGTTAAGCCTTCCTTCAGATCCTGTATTTCTCATACAAGATGTTACATGAAGTCAACTGCTCTGCACCTCACCATCAGCAAAGATGCTTAGGGCAGGATGGGATGAGATGAAGAGAGACATATCTAGCAAAATAAAGAATCTTCAGTTACAGTGAAAGTGAGAGAATATTTTTCAGCTTTTAAAATGTGGGTGTACTATATTTGAGTTTTCCCTGAGGAGTTGTATGCCTATGACATTACATTTTGAAGTAGAAGATCTTCTCTTAGGGCACTTTTCAACATTAAATGCTAATCAAAGTGCTTCCTTGGTGGCTCAGTTGGTAAAGAATCTGCCTGCAATGCAGAAGACCCAGCCTTAACCCCTGGGTCATGAAGATCCTCTGGAGAAGGAAATGCCAACCCACTCCAGTATTCTTGCCTGGGAAATCCCATGGACAGAGGAGCCTGGTGGGCTACAGTATACAGGGAGTCTCAAGATAGTCAGATACGAGTTGACACAACTGAGTAACTAAACCACCACCACCACAAGGGTGATGATACTGGGTCCCATCCAGAGAGAGTGTCAATGTAAATCTGAAATGATACTCACAAATATATACAGTAAAATAATCCTATCAGCAGCTAGTGAAAGCTGGTGCCCAATATTGATCTACTATGATCTTCTACTGAGTCACTTTTTAAAATTTTGTTTTAAAAGTTGGATTATTTTTTCAAAACTGCAAGTTTTATTGCTTCCATTTGGCTTTCTTTGCAGTTTTTATCAAACCATCAAAGCATACTAGGTTTAAAGAGTTAGCATGGACTTAGAAGGAGTATGACTACCTCTAGCTTGGCCTAATACCTCCCTTTCAAGGATAGAGAATAATGGAGGACTGACTGATAACAATCTTTAATGTTATATAATCTATACTACTATAAATGAATAATAACGTGAATAATGTATAATAATTTACAATACTATATGTGAATATTTCCTTACCCCGAGTCTACCAGCCGCCATTCAGTACTGTTTAGTTGTGATTATAGGTTAGCTTTTCCCTGTATTTCCTTATTGAATTACTTACTTAGAGGTGTGGTCAAGGGGAAATAGCTTTTCAAATTTAGATTTTCCAAATGAGAGTTTAGAGTAACCATTATTTGATGCTAAGCATTCACACCTCCTATAATAGTAATGTTAACTGACTGGAGCATAGAACATATAAAATTCAAAACACTATAATGTTTTGAGTTAGACATCTGAGTGATAGTTACACCTTAATAAAAGGAGTTTGTGTATTTAGGCATATCAGGCCAGTTCCATTAGAAAGCCAGGTCAAGAACAAGAAAAATGAATGATATTTTTAGTTCCAGAAGACTCAAGAGATTTTGCCTCTGTTACTATGCAGATCTGCATGATTGGTGCAGTACTGTCAGGATAGATTCAACTATACTATGGTAACGAAAGACCCAGCATCTTGTGGCACATTTATTGCTTTATCTCCACATCAACCCTGGGTCAGCTGTTCTTTGCTCCCTGTTGTCTTTTCTTGGGGACTCAGCTAGCAGAGCAGCCTCTTGTGCCCATGGTCCTGTGCAGACAGAACACTGTGGGCAATGATCACATTTCACGTTTCTCTCAGGAAGTGACCTCATAACTCTGCTTACATTTCACTGGCCAGGGCAAGTCACGTGGCCATGCCTGAGTTCTACATGATGATGTGATTCAGTCTTCCTGGAGAGAGTGGAGAAATGAGTAGTGAACAACTTTCCCATCCAGGCTGCCACATAACAGCGAGCAGAGTTCCATGTGCTATATAGTAGGTCCTTGTTAGTTATCCAGTTTAAATATAGCAATGTGTACATATCCATCGCAAACTCCCTAATTCTCCCTTCCCCCATGTACTAAAACAGCATGGATCTTGAGGACATTCTGCTAAGTGAAATAAACCAGTCACAAGAGGATAAGCACTGTGTGATTTTGCTCATGTGAAGTTGCTAGAGTAGTTAGATTCATAGAGACAGAAAAGAGATTGGAGGTTGCTAGGGACCAGGGGAGGGAGAAATGGGACACTTTGTTTAATGGCTATTAAGTTTTGGCCTTATAAGATGAAAGAAACTCTGGAGAGTGAGTGTCCAACAATTTGAATGTAATTAACATTACCAAAATGTACACTAAAAAATGATTAAAAGGGTAAATTTCATGTCATGTGTATTTTATCACAGTGTTTAACAAATAAATATTTTTTAAGAAAACTATATGACCTCAGTTGTTACAAATGCACAACTGTGAGGGGGCATATTGATAATAGGAGAGGTTATGTGTATGTGAGGGCAAGGGGCATATGGGAAATCTCTGTACTTTTCTTTCAGTTTTTTGCTGTAAACCTAAACCTGCTCCAAAAATAAACTTAAAAAAAAATTTTTTTTCACTATATGCCCACTAAAACAAGGAGGCTTTAGAGAAGAACAGAAAAAGGAGTTAGGTGTAAAGTGGTCCAGGTGGCTCAGTGGTAAAGAATCCTCCTGCCAATGCAGGAGATGCCAGTTCGATCTCTGGGTGGGGATCTCCTGGAGAAGGAAATGGCTACCCATTTCCAGTATTCTTGCCTGGGAAATACCATGGATAGAGGAGCCTGGTGGGCTACAGTTCATGGGGTCCCAAAGAGCCAGACATGACTTAGCAACTAAACAGCAACAAAGTAGCGAGACCATATTCAGGAGAAAAAGAAAAAAATGTAGGACACCCACTTGAGTCTGAACCTTGTATAAGTCATTTTTTATTTTTTAGCATAAGTATATCCCATGTAATATTTGAGTCATAATTACACCCCCAAATCATTTGTTGTTTATCTGAGATTCAAGTTTACCTTGGTGTCCTGCAGTTTATCCAGACCCTAGACCCAGGACCCTGAGCTATCCTCCCGGATATGTCTGTTCCCAGAGCCTCTGCCATGGGCCACGTGGCTCCCCTCACTGCCCATTTCACCCATCATGTTCTTCTCACCATGCGGATAGCTGTGCTGTTTTCCTATAGGAAGAGGAGTTGTTGAGCCAGGGAACTCCACCCTGGAGGACATGCAAGTTGAAGTTCTCTCTGCCAGCTACACAGTCCTCTCTCACCCCCGATTTAAGGAGTTTTTGCAGTCCTAGGCATGGCAGCAGCTGGTGGTCCTTCTCATGCCACTCATGTTTCCTGGAGCAAGGTCCCTTTGCTCCTGCCTTTGTCTGTTTCAGACTGAACAGAAGCTTTTCAATGCTGCTGCTAGCAATCCAGCCTCCCCTCCTCCTTATTGCTTCATTTGCGCTTCTGTGACATCCCTAAAGTGCCATCACTAGAATGGCACTCAATATTCCAGGCACAGGGGCAGAGAGCGATGATCTTACAGATATTTCAGAGATTTACTTTAAAATGCTCCAGGAAAAAAAAAAAATACTGAGGGATACAGGAAACAAGACTGGCAAAATGCCGATGAGCAGGAATGTGCCATGAGAAGGCAAGGGGGTCATTATATGGTTCTTTCTGTGTTTTTGTGGTTTGAAATTTTCCATAATAAAAAGTTAATAAGTAAAGATTTAAGCGATGAACAGAGCATCAAAAACACCACCACAGAATCCAACTTCTTGGACTTTCTGTTACCGTTTTGGCATAAATGCACTTTGTCCAAGCTCCTGATGTTTCCTAATAATTTAAAGTGTTTAGATATCAGTGGTTTCCCCAAAATAAAGATACAATATCCTTATCCACTAATACCATAGAGGAGTTCATCACCCCAAGCAGAAAAGAAAACCTTTTGATAATTTGTTTCCATGGGTCATGGGTCAATCAGAGGGGCATGGACCCCACATTCCTGGAATGTCAAGGACAGTGAGCCATTTCTTCAGATTCACTTTCCTATGTCTACTTCCAGGCCATTCCAGCCATAGAGGCAGGGGATTTCCCTGGTAGTCCAATGGTTAAGACTCCACCTTCCAATGTAGGGGACATGGGTTCGATCCCTGGTTCAAGAAGTAAGATCCCCCATGCCACAGGGCAATTAAGCCCACATACCACAACTACTAAGTCCATAACAAGCAACTGAGACCCACTGCAGTCAAATAAATACTTTTTTAAAAAATAAAAAAGAAATGCAGACATAGAGGGCATATTTCATCCTCTGATAGCTCCTTCATTCATTCACTCATTTATTCATTCAGCAAGTATCTATTGGGTGTTCATGTGTACCTGTGACTTACTGGCACACAATGATCAGGAAGCCAGAAACAGACCCTGTACACAGCTTGGGAAACGAGTAATTACATCATCCATGTCTCAGGGATCTAGGGGTCTGAGTAGTGCTTGCTTTAGTCTGGGTAGGGCAGGGAGAGACTCCCGCACAAAGTGACATTTTAGCAAGGTCCAGAAGGTGGCAAAGGGGCTGCAGGAGGTTTTCCCCAAGTAGAGGGTAGGCATGTATGACAGCTGGGAGCTGAGGTGAGGCCTGTCCACAGAAGGAGCAACAAGGAGGTGGGGGGACTTCCTTTGTGGTCCAGCAGCTAAAACTTCATAATTTCAATGCAGGAGGTCCAGGTTCAATCCCTGGTCAGAGAACTGGATCCCATATGTTGCAATTAAAAGCTTTTGCATGCTGTAATGAAGAGTGACGATCCTTTGTGCAGCAGCTAAGACTCAGCTCAGCCAAATAAAAAAAATTTTTTTTTAAATATATAAGCTATTCAGAAAATGAAGATCATGGCATCTGGTCCCATCACTTCATGGGAAATAGATGGGGAAACAGTGGAAATAGTGTCAGACTTTATGTTTTTGGGCTCCAAAATCACTGCAGATGGTGACTGCAGCCATGAAATCCTTGGAAGAAAAGTTATGACCAACCTAGATAGCATATTCAAAAGCAGAGACATTACTTTGCCGACTAAGGTCCATCTAGTCAAGGCTATGGTTTTTCCAGTAGTCATGTATGGATGTGAGAATTGGACTGTGAAGAAGGCTGAGCGCGGAAGAATTGATGCTTTTGAACTGTGGTGTTGGAGAAGACTCTTGAGAGTCCCTTGGACTGCAAGGAGATCCAACCAGTCCATTCTGAAGGAGATCAGCCCTGGGATTTCTTTGGAAGGACTGATGCTAAAGCTGAAACTCCAGTACTTTGGCCACCTCCAATGAGTTGATTCATTGGAAAAGACTCTGATGCTGAGAGGGATTGGGGACAGGAGGAGAAGGGGACGACAGAGGATGAGATGGCTGGATGGCATCACTGACTCGATGGGAGTGAGTCTGAGTGAACTCCAGGAGTTAGTGATGGACAGGGAGGCCTAGCGTGCTGTGATTCATGGGGTCGCAAAGAGTCGGACACGACTGAGTGACTGAACTGAACTGAATTGAACTGAACTGAAGCAGAAATGGTGGAACGGTGGAGCGTGTCCCAGGAGGCTGGCTCATGTGGTCCCACTTCATTCTCTCATCCTTCTCCCAGGATGAATTATCAGCTGCTTGCTTCTAACTTCCCTTTGCCAGAGTCTGGCTCATGTCTCCCTGTCCCCATGCTGTGACCTCTGCTGTCCTCTTTCCCCATCAGAGGCCCAGGCTCAGGTGGGCATGCCTGAAGCATCTAAGGTAGGATGACCTGGACCCATAAAGCTTCCCCAGCTCCACACTGCACACGTGGAGATAGCCACTGGAAGATCATCCCTTAGCTGGGGACGAGCCTCTGGCCCATTCTTAATCCAGGTAATAGGGTGTCAGCCCACACAGAATGGTCCCATGAGAATGTGGGAGGCTCTGCTTCCCTGAATCTTGCCTAAACTGGAGCACAGCACATCTATTCTGACACTGGCAAGGGGGAATCCTGGCAATGGTCAAGCCAATGCCAGGATACCCCAGGTCACAGTCAGAGCCCCAGGTATTTGTGAACAACCCTCAGCTAGGAGCACTCCCTGAGCCAGTTTTGTGCCTGGGGTCCTGTCCCCCTCCTTCCGTTCTTGAGCAAGTCTCTGAGCCTGACTCTGCCAGCCAACTTGAAGAAGCCTCTCAGGACCAGCCAGAAAACATGAACTGTGTCATTTCAGCGACTGCATGCAAGTCAAATGCTCTACTGTTTGCACTTAAAATTGACATTGCACAGTATAAAGATGAACAATAGACTTCACGATAACTTAATTCTTTTTCTTTAGATCATTAAATATAAAAGAAAAAAACACCACTAGAAGTGAAGAAGGAACATGCATGAGGAAAATAAAGGCTTTCAAAATATCTTTAAGGCATATTTTTCCCTGCTTCTTTAACAAGGGATCCCAGATTTTCACTGTGATCTGTGCTCACACGTTTTGCAGCCAACTCTGGAGGGAGAATGTGTGTGATGAAGCCAGTGAGTGGGGAGTGAACAGGTCTAGAAAGACCTTGCAAAGCAGGTGAAGGAGCGTGACCTCATCTCAAGGGCAACCAGAGCAGCTGAGGTATCTGCAGTGAGCAGTTCTGAGAGGACAGAGTGATACCAGCAAGATGTTCATTCCTCATTCCCCACCCTACCACCCCACCCGGCAACAGATGACTAGACCAGAGGGAACCAATACACAGGCAACCCAATGCCCAATGGCCAATCAGATGCTCCCTCAAAAAATCTGAACCAAGGAGAGTATGGCTGAGTCAGGAAACCAGCCAGCTAAATGAAGAGCTCAGAATGAAGGTTCACAAAAACCTGCTGTGACCCCCTCGAACCTGTGCTGAGTTCTGTGCTTTCCCATGTGGATGCTCAGCTTGTCTTTGGGCCCCTCTCTAGGGCCTGATCTCGGGTAGCTTCAGCCTGCAGTGGTTTGAAGCAGGGCTTCAGTTCCCTGGCCAGATTGAGCCCAGGTCACGGCAGTGAGAGCACGAAATCCTAGCCACTAGACCAGTGGTCAGTGACAAGGCCTTGGCCTTTTGCTTTTGCAGAAAAAGAACTGCCACAAGGATGGAAAGTAGTGAAACAAGCATTTATTAGGAGGAAAAACAAGTACTGTACATGTGGATAGATACACAAGCAAACTCAGGAAAGGAGCTGCTGAGCTGCAACTTGGGGTAGTTTGAATTACTTTCATGGGACATTTCTTCTGGCTTTCTTTTGACCAATCATTTTGATCTGCCTGGTTCAGAGTCCATACTTAGCATACCTCAGGATCCTCCCAAGTGTGTGATCACCCAAGAGATCCTCTTCAGTCAGGATCTCTTAGCCTAGATGAATTCTATTGCAAAGGCTTATGGGTAGTTAGCGTCACTTAGCATCACTCCCCTTTGATCTCCATGGAGCCTTTGTGCACATGTGTGGTTGGTCTCCCGACTTCAAGAAGGAGAACATGTGGTCTCTTATCTTCTTTTTGGGCAGGGCCCAACCTCCTCTCTCAATTGTCCTGCTATGGATATTTTGGAGTTTTGGTCCACAGGAAATGAATCTGCAATTGCTTTACCCTAGTAGATGGGGGGAACCCAGCTACCTCCTGCCTCAGGCCCACTTTTGCGAGCATATAAAGAACAAAAGCGTGCCTCCTTACTCCCATGCAGTTGGAGGTCTCCACACCCCACTCAGTGTGCCAGCATGAACTGACCCTTCTCTGTGTCCCAGGCCAAGAACAGAGACACACTTGAAACTTGTTTTATACCTCTAATAATTGACGATTACTTGGGCAAACATGCAGGATACTGCCAAGTAGAGCAAATTTTGTTCTAGAAATACTATCTCTTCCAAGTGGCAATCTTCTTGGTGACCTGGACTACTAGCTTGCCATGTGAGTTTATCAAAACAGTGCCACTGCACTGGGGACTGGTCCTTAAAACATTGTCTTCCAAACTCAATCCAAAGGCCAACGAGAGGTTCTTCATGTCCCAGGGATGGGCCCCTCACGTTCCTGTTCCTCAGATGACAGTGTGGTTGTGCATTAGGCATTGCTCTGATATAATTCGTCTATGTCTTGTCCAGAGTAACATTGTTCTTCAAGTTGCACTGACAGTTACACCTGCATAGTGTGACACGCCTCTACGGTTTTCCAACGAGTCTTCAAAAATTGTCAAATTCTCAAACGAAATCAATTTAAATAACTTGAGTTTTTTTTAATTTTTAAGATATGATTGACATATAGCACATTAGTTTCGGGTGTACAATGTAGTGATTTGACATATGTCTACATTGCGAAATGATCATCACAATAAGTCTTGTTAACATTCGTCATGACATACAATCACAGTTCTTTTTTCTTGGATGAGAACGTTGAAGATCTACTGTCTTAGCAGCTTTGAAATATATGATACAGTTTTGTTAGCTATAATCACTAGGATGAACATTGCACTCCCACAACTTATTTATTTTATAACTGGAAGTTTTCATTTCAGTTTTTTAAAATGCATCATCATGTAGACAAACAATGGATTTTAATCAATTGAAATGTTGCAGAAAGATTGGGCTGGGATCCCTAGGGTAGAGAGGCAGGAGAGGGAGACATATGTAGGATGGATCAATTCGACAAAAGACGAAGACGAGTGTGTGGGGATTGGATCTTTAACAGCGCATCCACACAAGCTGACAGCTACTGGCAATTTGGTTGGGAGGCTGCACCAGCATTTACACAATGCTTCCAGAAGACAGGAACCATGAGAAATATTTTCGTTAGAGTAATTCATTAATTTTTACACCAATGTCCTACAAGATTAGAAGTATTGTCTGTACTTTTCTCTTTTTATGCCCTTCTCTAGGGGAACTTCCCAACCCAGGGATAGGACCCGTGTCTCTTCAGTTCAGTTCAGTTGCTCAGTCATGTCCGACTCTTTGCGACCCCATGAATTGCAGCACGCCAGGCCTCTCGGTCCATCACCAACATCCGGAGTTCACTCAGATTCACGTTCATCAGGTCAGTGATGCCATCCAGCCATCTCATCCTGGGTCATCCCCTTCTCCTCCTGCCCACAATCCCTCCCAGCATCAGAGTCTTTTCCAATGAGTCAACTCTTCCAGTGAGGTGGCCAAAGTACTGGAGTTTCAGCTTTAGCATCATTCCCTCCAGAGAAATCCCAGGGCTGATCTCCTTCAGAATGGACTGGTTGGATCTCCTTGCAGTCCAAGGGACTCTCAAGAGTCTTCTCCAACACCGCAGTTCAAAAGCATCGATTCTTCGGCGCTCAGCCTTCTTCACAGTCCAACTTTCACATCCATACTGGAAAAACCATAGCCTTGACTAGACGGACTTTTGTTGGCGAAGTAATGTCTCTGCTTTTGAATATGCTATCTAGGTTGGTCATAACTTTCTTCCAAGAAGTAAGCATCTTTTAATTTCATGGCTGCAGTCACCATCTGCAGTGATTTTGGAGCCCCAAAAAATAAAGTCTGACACTATTTCCACTGTTTCCCCATCTATTTCCCATGAAGTGATGGGACCAGATGCCATGATCTTCGTTTTCTGAATGTTGAGCTTTAAGCCAATTTTTTCGCTCTCCACTTTCATCAAGAGGCTTTTTAGCTCCTTTTCACTTTCTGCCATAAGGGTGGTGTCATCTGCATATCTGAGGTTATTGATATTTCTCCTGGCAATCTTGATTCCAGCTTGTGTGTCTTCCAGCCCAGCATTTCTCATGATGTACTCTGCATATAACTTAAATAAGCAGGGTGACAATATACAGCCTTGACGGACTCCTTTTCCTATTTGGAACTAGTCTGTTGTTCCATGTCCAGTTCTGACTGTTGCTTCCTGACCTGCATACAGATTTCTCAAGAGGCAGGTCAGGCGGTCTGGTATTCCCATCTCTTCCAGAATTTTCTAATTTATTGTGATCCACACAGTCAAAGGCTTTGGCATAGTCAATAAAGCAGAAATAGATGTTTTTCTGGAACTCTATTGCTTTTTCCATGATCCAGCAGATGTTGGCAATTTGATCTCTGGTTCCTCTGCCTTTTCTAAAACCAGCTTGAACATCAGGAAGTTCACGGTTCATGTATTGCTAAAGCCTGGCTTGGAGAATTTTGAGTATTACTTTACTAGCATGTGAGATGAGTACAATTGTGTGGTAGTTTGAGCGTTCTTTGGCATTGCCTTTCTTTGGGATTAGAATGAAAACTGACCTTTTCCAGTCTTGTGGCCACTGCTGAGTTTTCCAAATTTGCTGGCATATTGAATGCAGCACTTTCACAGCATCATCTTTCAGGATTTGAAAGAGCTCAACTGGAATTCCATCACCTCCACTAGCTTTGTTCGTAGTGATGCTTTCTAAGGCCCACTTGACTTCACATTCCAGAATGTCTGGCTCTAGATGAGTGATCACACCATTGTGATTATCCGGGTCGTGATCAATCTGATTTCGGTGTTGACTATCTGGTGATGTCCACATGTAGAGTCTTCTCTTGTGTTGTTGGAAGAGGGTGTTTGCTATAACCAGTGCATTTTCTTGGCAAAACTCTATTAGTCTTTGCCCTGCTTCATTCCGCATTCCAAGGCCGACTTTGCCTGTTACTCCAGGTGTTTCTTGACTTCCTACTTTTGCATTCCAGTCCCCTATAATGAAAAGGACATCTATTTTAGGTGTTACCCTGCATCCGAGACCAGGGGCAGCATCAGGGAGGAGCAAACCCACGCCTAAGACCAGGGGCAGCGCCGTGGCTGCTTGGGCACAGAAGGGCCTAGAGGAGCCATCCACGTTGAAGGTCAGGAAGGGCGGCGGTGAGGAGATACCCCTCTTTCAAGGTAAGGAGCAGCAGCTGCGCCTTGCTGGAGCAGCCGTGAAGAGATACCCCATGCCTAAGGTAAGAGAAACCCAAGTAAGATGGTAGGTGTTGCAAGAGGGCATCAGAGGGCAGACACACTGAAACCATACTCTCAGAAAACTAGTCAATCCAATCACACTAGGACCACAGCCTTGTCTAACTCAATGAAACTAAGCCATGCCCGAGGGGCAACCCAAGATGGGCAGGTCATGGTCGAGAGATCTGACAGAATGTGGTCCACTGGAGAAGGGAATGGCAAACCACTTCAGTATTCTTGCCTTGAGAACCCCATGAACAGTATGAAAAGGCAAAATGATAGGATACTGAAAGAGGAACTCCCCAGGTCAGTAGGTGCCCAATATGTTACTGGAGATCAGTGGAGAAATAACTCTAGAAAGAATGAAGGGATGGAGCCAAAGCAAAAACAATACCCAGCTGTGGATGTGACTGGTGATAGAAGCAAGGTCCGGTGCTATAAAGAGCAATATTGCATAGGAACCTGGAATGTCAGGTCCATGAATCAAGGCAAATTGGAAGTGGTCAAACAAGGGATGGCAAGAGTGAATGTCAACATTCTAGGAATCAGCAAACTAAATGGACTGGAATGGGTGAATTTAACTCAGATGACCATGTCTCTTAAGTCTCCCGAATTGGTATATGGGTTCTTTACCACTAGCGCCACCTGGGAAGATGCAGAAGTGAAAAGAGAGAAATAAGGCATCCTGGAAGCAACGATGGAATGGGGAGGTTGGGGGGGGGGGGCGGTGGTGGCAGGGAAACTCAGGACCACTGCGTTCCTGCAGTGCTGACTCTGGGACTCAGTCCTGTTCTGTGGTGTCAGAGAGAAAGCCTGAGACAATGCTTTCTTTTTTCTAAAGAAACCCTGCAGATGTGTAACGAGTCAGGAAGTCCAAACTCTGCATCCAGGTTGACTGGAAATGTCAGTGATGCTCAGCAATGAAGCCCCTGTATGTTCTTCCTAAAAGGGAAGAGATGGGGGACTTCCCTAATGATCCAGCTGTAAAGACTCCAGGCTTCCACTGCAGGGGCCTCAGGTTCCATCTCTGATCAAGGAACTAAGATCCCCACAAGCCAGGTGCAACAGCCAAAAATAAAATAAAAATGGCAGAGGCAGGGTTGAGAATGGCTTTAAAATAAGTGATGAAGGCCAAACCCTGAGAGATGACACACGGTATTTCCCACACTGGTGCCCTGACAGAGCACTCAGGGCAAGGCATGTCATCAGTGCAGCAGGGTTGGCAAAATCATGGCAGCCACTCATCCATCAGGTGTCCTGGTAGCTCCCACCACAGCACTGTGGGCAGAAGACCCTCTAGTCACAGGAACAGCAACCAGCTCCAGCTCCAAGACTCTGCAAAAGGCCTCCCACTGCCTCCCCTCAGGTTGGCCCTGTCTCCCTAGTAACATGTTCCCCAGGCAGCCCACAGACCTCAAACAGGGACAGAGAGCAGCTCAGCTCAGTGCCCGAGGGCTCCTCTAAGAGATCCAGCCATTTTCCTTCACCTCCCAGGACTGCAGGGGGACTTATAGAAATTTGACACAGCTAGTTAGACTGCCAGTGTCTACCACAAAAGCTAGTAGAAGTAGTATTGGCAGGGAAAACACAACTCAAGGAAATGACCTTTTCAGGATGTCAGTAGGAAGTAGGATCTAGTGTGTCTAGCCTCAAGACATACACATCCATGCAGTATTATATTTAATGCAAAATTCCGTGTCCTATTGCTTCCTACAGAGGCAAATTATTATTCCTAAATATCCCCTGGCAGCAAGGAAGTACTCAGGATCAGTAAAAAGATGGACATGCACTCATTTTCCTTACCAAGCAGTACTGTGCTAGAGCCAGCTGGTACCAGCTCAATAGAGCTTGTTAGAAAGAAAGAGTCAGTCAGTCCTGTCTGATTCTTTGTGACCCCAGGGATTGTAGCCTACCAGGCTCCTCTGTCCCTGGGATTTTCTAGGCAAGAATACTGGAGTGAATTGCCATTTCCACCCCCAGGGGATCTTTCCGACTCAGGGATCGAACCCAGGTCTTCTGCGTTGCAGGCAGATTCTTTACCATCTGACCACCAGAGCCTGATATTTTAAGCCTGATTTTGTGAGCCTGATATGAAGTCTTTAGTAACTTAAAATTGGCCTTGATGGAGCACTGACGCCATAGAAATTGGCAAACATTGATCAAGGTTTATTTGTTTGTTGTGTTCCAGAAAGCTGATTGCTAAAGATTTAGCCCCATCCTGATGCCCATCTGCTACTTCCCAGGTGGATTTGTCAGTTTCTTCACCATTCCAAATACTATTTGTCCTCTATTCACAAAATAGGAATCATAATTCATACCCAAAAAATCATTTTTTTCTAAGTGATAACTGTGAAACTGGCTTCTCTGTTGGCTCAAATGGTAAAAAAAAAAAAAAAAAAAAAAATCCATCTGCCATGCAGGAGACCTGGGTTTAATCCCTGGGTCAGGAAGACCCCTTGGAGAAGGGAATGGCAACCCATTCCAATATTCTTGCCTGAGGAATCCCATGGATAGAGTAGCCTGGTGGGCTACAGTCCATGGGGTTGTGAAAGAGTTGAACATGACTAAGCAGGCACACAAGAAATTACATAACAATGGACAAATATCTGCATTTTTTATACCCTCACACCCTAGTCCTTAATATAAGCAAGAATATCCCTGCCTTCCTATGTCTTGTTGTACCAGAAATTTCATTTCAACTTCCTTCCTTTCTTTCTTTCTCTCTTTTCAGTGTTCATACCCTTGGTTTTAAATTTAAATTGAAGATTGTCAAATTTGTCCCCATTCCTTCATGAGGAAAGTCAGGGCAAGCTATGTTCTTCCAGGCCCAGGGATTGAAGCCGGGTCACCTGCATTACAGGCAGATTCTTTACAGCCTGAGCCACCGGGGAAGACCCATTAAAAAAGCACAGGAGAGTCTAAAGCATTCTTTCCATTTCCTGGGTTCTTTGCAGACATGAGCTGAGCACCCACTAGGAGTCACTAAGTAGAACTAGATCCTCTGGCCTTAAGGCCAGAGAGGTGGGGCAAGCGTGAATCCACTCTGTGAAGTGGGATCCACAGCCACTAGGCTACCAAAGTTGCCCCATGTGACCACCCCCATGTTGCTCTAGAGAGGTAAGATCTCCACTTGTTCACAAGTGCACAGTTGCCACCAATCAGATTATTTCCACCAAAGGGAGTGGTCGTTAAAAATGTTCAGTTCTCGTTCTCATTTCTGAACTATAAACTACCCTCTTGTTTTCCAGAATAGACACGTTGCATCCCTGGGGAGCATGGCGAGGCAGATGACCCCATCCTCAGCAATCTCTGAGAATGTTGGCAGCTGCAACATCACTCTCTCATCACAGTGATGTGCAAATCCAAACAGCCTTCAACCCAGAATCAGAAGCCTCCATGAAAGTACTGTTATCTCATGACCTTCACTGGCTTAAATAACTCCCTGAATTTCTCTTGAGTTGGCCTGAGGCAACTGGACTAAGGCAGCACCCAGAGTAGTGATATGAAGCCACATGGGGCTCCTCCAGCACTTGTGTGTCTGGGTAAGGACTAGGTGCTCACCTGTAGTGCTTTACTCAGATCCTGATTCAGAGTCTTTCCCACTCTCAGGTAGATGCTGAGCAGTGCTGAGGTTGCGTGCACTCTAAGTCATGTTAGTCCGACTCCTCGCAACCTTAGGGACTGTAGCCCCTCAGGCTCCTCTGTCCATGGGATTCTCCAGGCAAGAGTACTGGAGTGGGTTGCCATGCCCTCCTCCAGGGGATCTTCCCAACCCAGGGATCAAACCCGAATCTCTTATGTCTCCTGTATTGGCAGGTGGGTTCTCTACCGCTACCACATCTAACATAACTGCAATGTTTCTTGAACTCTTACCACTTAATTTTTGTATATTTCCATTTCTATTTTTTAAATGACCAATTTCTCTATTCCTCTTAGCCTCTTACTGAGCTCATGGCTACCTGAGTCAGTAGGAAAAGCCCTCCTTGTCACCTGTGAGCACCAGGTAACTGGTGATGGGGTGAAGTGAGCCTTTGGCATCCTAATCTGCATCCTTACTCGTGTTCCTGGCTGCCCTGGGCGGCTGCAGGCTTGGCTCCAGGCAGACGTAGAGCAGCCCCTTGGAGACTGCTGTTGTCTTCTCCAACTCTTGATGCCCCTGAGCAGTGCCACCCATCTCTTCAGGGGTCCTTTCATTAGCAGTCCACACTGAGCCC
This sequence comes from Ovis canadensis, assembly GCF_042477335.2. Lineage (NCBI taxonomy): Eukaryota > Metazoa > Chordata > Mammalia > Artiodactyla > Bovidae > Ovis > Ovis canadensis. The sequence goes on from NC_091246.1 coordinate 24,115,062, forward strand.
CCAAGGGGCAGAGGGCCTGTCCATGTCTACACACACACAGACACATTCACAGTCTCCAACACTCTCACTCCCACACACCACACACATACCACACACACACACTCACTCACTCTCACAAAACCCCAAAGCCTATGCCTCCTCTTACTCTTGGAGAAGGAAATGGCAACCCACACCAGTATTCTCGCCTGGACAATCCCATGGACAGAGGAGCCTGGCTGGCTGCAGTCCATGGGGTCACAAGGGTCAGGCATGACTTAGCAACTAAGCTACTACTGCTACCTCTTACTTTAAGGTCTCTCTTCCCTCAACATCAACCCCACCAATGGTCAAGCTCTAGGTTTCTCTTCTAAAACCACTACCTCTAGCTCCTCGTCTTCTGGGGTCTGCCAGCTCAACCCTCCTCTACAAAATTTTAATGCACTTCTGAGGAAAGAACTCCCTTTGAAAAAACCATGCAGGCAACTCTTACTCCAGGTGCTTCAGGTGGTGGATGCAGAAGACGATAGTAAAAACATCATTTAGTATTTTCTTAAATATCCAATCGCTGGAAATCCAGGTTAGCAAAGGCTAACACAGTAGAATGAATCAATAATGATTTCTGTTTGAGGCAGGTAAAGTTGATAGCTGTTTGCTCTGAGTAAATTCATTCAAATACGTATTACTAGCTTATCAGATTGAGCTAAAGGTTTACAAAGTTCTCCTTGAATTCTCAGAGCAGTGCTGTAGGAACTGTTACCCCATTTTACAGATGAAGAAATAAACTCAGAAAAGGTTGAAAATGGACCTAAGGCCACACAGCTCTAGTGGGTGACTGAATTGATTCTAATGCATACGTGTCCAGCTCCAAACCTAATACTTTTAACCTTTAATCCATCCAGTCTCATTAACGATCTCAGGAAAAAGTTAAATCTTCCCAGTTGGCTTAAGGAATATGACTGGATGACCAACAGATACATGAAAAGCATTGTACTTCTAACCCAAACCATCAGGGAAATGCAAATTGTATTTATGGTGAGATATCACCTCAAACTTTTTAGGATGGCTGCTATCAGAAAAAAGAAAGATAACGAGTGTTGGTGAGGAAGTGGAGAAAAGGAACAGCTGTTCAAGGTTGGTTGGAGTGTAAATTGGTTCAGCCCCTATAAAATATACTATAGAGGTTCCTCAGAATATTAAAATTGGACTACCATAGGACTTCCCTGGTGGTCCAGTGGATAGAAATCTGCCTGCCAATACAGGGAACATGGGTTCGATCTCTGGTCCGGGAAGATTCCACAGGTCGTGGACCAGTTAAGCCCAGGCACCGCAACTACTGAGACCACGTGCTGCAACTCCTGAAGCCCACACTCGTAGAGCTGGTGCTCTGCAACAAGAGAAGCCGCAGCAACGAGAAGCCTGTGCACAGCAACCAAGAATAGTCCCCGCTTGCTACAACAAGAGACAGCCCGTGTGCAGCCCATGCGCAGCAATGAAGCCCCAGCACAACCAAAAGTAAATAAATAAATAATGTTTTTTAAAAAGAGTTTTAAAAAATTGGAGGACCATATAACCCAGAAATTCTACTTCTCAGTATATACTCAAAGGAAATGAAATCAGGATCTCAAAGAAATATCTCTCCGCTCATAATCACTGCAGTATGATCCCAAAAGCCAAGATATGGAAACAGTCTTAGTGTCCACTGACAAAAGAATGGATAAAGAAGAAAACCATGCCATTTGTAACAACACAGTAGGACCAGTAGGACATTATGCCAAGTGAAATAAGCCAAAGGCGAAAAGACAATTACTGTGAGATCTCACTTATACATGAAATCTATATAATTAAACTCATAGAAACAGAGTAAATTGATGGTTTCCAGAGGCTTGGGGGTAGGAGAAATGTGGAGATGTTGGTCAGAGGGTACAAAGTCTGTTATGCAGGATGAATAATTTCTGAAATCAAATCAAATAATAATTCTGCCGACCCTAGGACAGCACTTTTAGTCAGAGCTTTCCCCTCTCAGCCTGGACCAGCAAAGACCTGGATGTTCCATAACGACTCCCACAGTGATCAATTTCCATTCTCTAAAGCAGAACAGTTGATTTGCAGCCCAGAACTTGCAGAAAGTCATGGAGGTTATGACAGATCCAGTGGGTGGCATCTGAACTGGACAACAAATAGCTTTATGGAAAGATTCCAAGGGATTCTTTCCTTTAAACAATTATGATATTAGAAATGAAATGGCCTACACCGACCAAGGTCCTGGCAAAAGACTCAGGAACTGAGTCACCACTGATGTTAGTCCCTAAGCATTAGTCCCGGGTCTTTGGGGTTAATAGGAGCAGATGGCAGCAGTGGGGGGAATCTTGGCGGGAGCTGGGATGGTGGAAGTTTCCACCTAGGTACACTCCAGAGGGTTCAGTTCGGTTCAGTCACTCTGTCGTGTTTGACTCCTTGTGACCCCATGAACAGCAGCACTCCAGGCCTCCCTGTCCATCACCAACTCCCTGAGTTCACCCAAACTCATGTCCATTGAGTCAATGATGCCATCCAACCACCTCATCCTCTGTCATCCCCTTCTCCTGCCCCCAATCTTTCCCAGCATCAGGGTCTTTTCAAATGAGTCAGTTCTTTGCATCAGGTGATCAAGTATTGGAGTTTCAGCTTCAACATCAGTCCTTCCAATGAACACGCAAGACTGATCTCCTTCAGAATGGACTGATTGGATCTCCTTGCAGTCCAAGGGACTCTCAAGAGTCTTCTCCAACACCACAGTTCAAAGGCATCAATTCTTCAGTGCTCAGCTTTCTTTATAGTTCAAATCTCACATCCATACATGACTACTGGAAAACCATAACCTTGACTAGATGGATCTTTGCTTGCAAAGTGATATCTCTGCTTTTTAATATGCTGTCTAGGTTGGTCATAACTTTCCTCCCAAGGAGCAAGTGTCTTTTAATTTCCTGGCTGCAATCACCATCTGCAGTGATTCTGGAGCCCCCCAAAAATAAAGTCTGCCACTGTTTACACTGCTTCCCCATCTATTCCCCATGAAGTGATGGGACCAGATGTCATGGTCTTAGTTTTCTGAATGTTGGGCTTTAAACCAACTTCTTCACTCTCCTCTTTTATTTTCATCAAGAGGCTGTTTAGTTCTTCTTCACTTTCTGCCATGAGCGTGGTCATCTGCATATCTGAGGTTATTGATATTTCTCCCAGTAATCTTGATTCCAGCTTGTGCTTCCTCCAGCCCAGCGTTTCTCATGATGTACTCTGCATAGAAGTTAAATAAGCTGGGTGACAATATACAGCCTTGACATACTCCTTTTCCTATTTGGAACCAGTCTGTTGTTCCATGTCCAGTTCTATCTGTTGCTTCCTGACCTGCATACAGGTTTCTCAAGAGGCAGGTCCGGTGGTCTGGTATTCCCATCTCTTTCAGAATTTTCCACAGTTTATTGTGATCCACACAGTCAAAGGCTTTGACATAGTCAATAAAGCAGAAATAGATGTTTTTCTGGAACTCTCTTGCAGAGGGTACCCCTACTTGATTTCGGCTTTCTTTTCACTTTCTTTTTCCCTGAAAGTTACACTTTTCTATACAAATACTTTAAAAAAAAATTAATTTGCTGTGTGGATTAACCTAGTTACAAACTGCAATTTGCTGCCCTGCTCTCCCTGATCCAGGACAATGCAGTGTGAAAGTCAAGGGGAAGTTCACAAAGAGGAGATGGGATGTCTTTTCCAAGGTACTGAGGGTAGGGTGGGAGGTGACCCACATCCTCAGAGCAGTAGCTGTCAGCACCCTCCAGCGAGCACAGTTCCCAGCAGAAGGAGTGAGAGCTGGTCCTGGGAGCAAAGTCACACTGGTGATTGTTTCTCTGCCCCAGCTCCCACCACCTTCTCTTAAACTATGTCCATCCTCCACTTCATACACGTTAGGATGGCTACTATCAAAACAAAAAAGAGAACATAGCAATTGTTGACAGGGATGTGGAGAAATTGGAACCCTTATGCATTGCTGGTGGGAATATAAAATGGTACAGCTGCTTTGGAAATAAGTAGCTTGGTTCCTCAGAAAATTCAACAGAACAACTCTCTATGGGGCTTCCCTGGTAGCTCAACTGGTAAAGAACACACCTGCAATGCAGGAGATCCCAGTTCTATTCTTGGATCAGGAAGATACCATGCAGAAAGGATAGACTACCCACGCCAGTATTCTTGGGCTTCTCAGTGGCTCCATCAGTAAATAATCCGCCCTGCAATGCAGGAGACCTGGGTTTGACCCCTGGGTTGGGAAAATCACCTGGAGGAGGGCATGGCAACCCACTCCAGTATTCTTGCCTGGAGAATCCCCATGGACAGAGGAGCCTGGCGGGCTACAGTCCATGGGGTTGCAAAGAGTTAGACGTGACTGAGCAACTAAGCACAGCACAGAACAATACATGATGCAGCGATTCCACTCCTGGGTATACGCCAAAAAATAACAATACATAAAAGCTGAGATTTGAGCTGGTATTTGTACACCTGTACACAATAGCATCATTATAGCCAAAGGGTAGAAGCAACCATGTGAGCATTAATGGATAAATGGATAAACAAAATACAGTATATCTATAAAATGAAATATTATGCAACCTTAAGAAGGAAAGAAACTCTAACACATACTACAATATGGATGAACCTTAAAGACACTCCTTTAAGTAAAATAAACCAGTCACAAAAAGGACAAATATTCTATGATTTCACTTAAATGAGGTACTAAGAGTAGTCGAATTCCCAGAGACAGAGATTAGAATGGTGGCCACCAGGGCCTAGGAGGAGGGGAATAAAGAGTTAATGATTAATGGGTTGGAGGTTAGGTTTGGGTGATAAAAATGTTCTATAAATGGATGGTGGTGATCTGTAGAGAACATTGTGAATATACTTACTGCCACTTCATTGTACACTTAAAAATGGTTAAAATGACAAACTTTGTGCTAGGTGTATTTTATCATAGTAAAAAGGTTTCTGGAAAAAGTACTCCTTTGCCTTGTTGCTGGCAAACACGGGAGAAGAATAAATTGCCTCAAACACTTTCTTTGCTACACATAGTGATATTCAAGCAACTTTCGTCTCCTATAAAATATCTATAGTAACGCACCCTGCTTCCAAATTCTCTTCAAAGAAAAAGGAATCCAACCACCGACTAATCTAGTGAAAATTCGATCACTACCTGATTTGCAGACTCTAGCCCAGCCCTTAGTTTCTAGATAGAGGTCTCAGTATTCTATATTCTGATGACAGCTCATAGAAACTCCCAGAAGCCATGGACATGGCACCCTGGGGCCTCCAGAATGCCCCCTCTCACGGTTCTCAGCTCTACTAAAGCATTGCTGTGGTTAGTGCAGTGAAGAGCAACAACAACAACAGCAACAACAACAACAGCAACAACAACAAGCCCACATCCAGGATCCCTAGATGTGGAAGGATTTAGATTTCACTGTATTTTCTTCACAGTATGTAAACAGTGCTATTATTTCAGAGAGTTATATTGTTAGATGTTTTCCTCATTACTGTCTTAATATAACGTATTGGTTCTAAGGTCCTGGGTCTTAGAAAACTCCGGACATTGTTGCATCAAAATAGATGAAAACTACAACTCGATAGACAATAACAGAGATATATCAGGGCACCTAATTCAGTGCTCACCCAGGTTAGCAGAGTGGAAAACCTGCCCCAGCCAACTGAGCAGTTCCAACCTGCAACCGCCTCCCCAGGTGCAGGATCCTTGGAAAATCACCTTCAGAAGTTAACATCACAGCCAGAATCAATTTTAAAATGGAGTTTCCATAGTGAGCACTTTAATTAATTTTTCCATGGAGTACCATCTTTCTTGAGGGAAGAATTAACCTCTCTGTATGTCAAACAATCTGCATGCTTTGTGCTTTAGTTTTTCTTCTTAGCTGAAGAACTTCCCATGAATGCTTTTAATGTTAAATGCAGTTCTCCTAAGTACTGTCCTGACCACAATTACTAAAATAAAAAATGCATACACCTAAAAATAAAGAATTCAAGAAAGAGTGCTTAACCTTGAGGATGAGTGTCTCTCACCAGATTTCTGGGAAATCTTCATATTTGTCTTTGTGCTATTAAATAATTTCTAAAAGTTTTACCATGAACACATATACATTTTTCACCAGAATAAAAGGCTAATTTTTAAAATAAAAATCAGGTCTTCACTACAAAGAATCTTTAGGAATAATTTATTAAATACATTTCTTATTCTTTTAGTTCTGATTCAGAGAAGCATGTAATGTTTTCTAAATAAAACAAAATCTTTCATAGCAATCCAGAACATCTCAAATGATCAGAGATTTAGAAGGCTCAGCGCTAGTTAGAGTGCTAATATAATTCAACTCAAAATAGTGATAATTCATTATAAAGAATATTGAATAAAAAGCATAAACAGCACACATTCAATTAATATAAAATCCTTTCAAATCCTTAATTCTGTAAAAAATAGATTTCACATACATCTTTTCTGCCTCTTACTTAGATAACCAGTCAGCCCCCTTCATAGGAAGTTCATGTCTGGACAAACTTCTTAATGCACATGACACTCTGTATCCTAAAAGAGATAATATACCACCAAGAGCTCTCCAAGCATGTTTTTCATAAATATAGTATTATTTAGATTTAACATAGTAAGCATTTGAGCTAAACTATTTGGAAGCAAGACTTGTCACAAACATGCTATGAAAAGGAAATTCTTTTTGAAAAGTCATGGTGTATTCATTTCTTAAACACACTGAGGCCCACTGTAATTATTTCAATGAGAAATTCCTCACCCCTCCTACTCTTGCTTGCTTCCTCTCAGTGAGTTACAATGTGTTTCCATGGTAATCCTGTTGCTAAGGGGGACCCGTGAGCATCAGAGTGTTATCTGCACTTTGAGATGCTGTTAGCTTGAGCGGCCAGGCTGGATGGAATACTGAGATTAAATTTAGGTTCATTCCCCTCCATAGCTTCACAGTGAATTCAGCAGAAACTGTTAGAGGGCTTCCCCATGGGAGGAAGAAGTATGGAAACTTCCTAGGATCAACTCTGAGGTTTTACGCCCTTTGAATTACATTAGCCTTCCTTTTCATCATCCTTTTATGACTTAATGCTAGAATTCTAAGGGAAAAACACTCACAGCAATTACCAACAATATTAAATACCACATGAGGCTAATTCTGTTGAATGTTTATAAATGGCAAAAACTAAACATAAGTTGTTGGAAATAAACATCATTTTGAATCAATAATCTGAAAGGTTTTAGACATTAAATATTTAGAAAGCCCCAAATGAAGGAAATCAAAATACTTTTTGAAGTTTCCCTTTCAATGTCTTTGAAAATCATATTTTGGCAAACAGATTGTAACATTTCATCAGAATCCTGATTGAAATCCAGCATCTTCCATCAAGCCAATTTTGATTAAATGTTTTCTTTGTTGGGGATAAGTTTTATTGTTGTAAGTGATAATTCCTAAAGTGACCCAAGTTTCCTGATTCCATTTTCTTCAGCTCCTGAGCTTTGCGTGAAGGAGGACTTTTCTTATGGCAATGAGGCGGTTGTCCTTGGCCAAAACAGGGACTGAGAACATGATGTAACTCCTGGCCCAGAGTGAACGGGAGATGGAAAGGAGTCCTGGCTGCCAAGCCCTCAGTACATGGGAACAATCATGCTGAATCCCAGCCTCTACTCTCCACCACTTGCTAAATGATAGAGGAAGATGAGTTCTGGAGGCCAGCATGGATGGGGATCCGGGAAAACACTCCTGGGCTCACAGACAGCCATCTTTGCACTGTTCCCACATGGTATAGAAAAGGGGAACAAGATCTGTGGTGTTTCTTCTTAAAAGGGCATGAATAGGCTCCAAAATCACTGCAGACAGTGACTGCAGCCATGAAACTAAAAGACGCTTGCTCCTTGGAAGAAAAGCTATGACAAACCTAGACAGCATCACTCTGCCAACAAAGGTCTATCTAGTCAAAGCTGTGGTTTCTCCAGTATTCATGTACTAATGTGAGAGTTGGACCATAAGGAAGGCTGAACACTAAAGAACTGATGCTTTCAAACTATGGTGCTGGAGAAGACTCTTGAAAGTCCCTTGGACAGCAAGGAGATCAAACCAGTCAATCTTACAGGAAATCAATCCCGAATATTCATTGGAAGGACTGATGCTGAAGCTCCAATACTGTGGCTACCTGATGTGAAGAGCCGACTCATTGGAAAAAAAAAAAACCGTGATGCTGGGAAAGACTGAGGGCAGAAGGAAACGTGACAAAGGATGAGATGATTAGACAGCATCACTGACTCAGTGGACATGAATTTGAGCAAACTCCAGGGGATGGTAAAGGACAGGGAACCCCTGCAGCCCAAGGGGTCACAAAGAGTTGACATAACTTAGTGACTAAACAACAATCCCATACAGAGGTCCCACTCTAATGATTTCATCTCAACCTAATTACCTTCCAAAGGCCCCACCTCCAGACTTCATCTCATTAAGGGTTAGGCCTTCAACACATTAATTTGGGGGACACAGACCCTCAGTCCATGGGAGGACCCATGTCAACAACCTCAACATTTGACAGGTAAAGAGGGTTTGGAAAAGAGAAGCAACTTTGTCAGGGCATCTGCCCTTACGGTAACCAACCATCCCAGTCTGCTGTGAGTCTCCGTTCCTTTTGGACACACCTCCAGTTTTCCTGCTGGTGAATGCATGCCTGGAGGAACTGTCAACTGTGCCATCAGCCAAGCCTCCTCCCCAGCTCTGCTGTCCCCTCTGTTCCACTCAAGGCATCGCCTCGGGACACAGCATGGATTTTATAAATGGGTGAGAATGGACTGCCCATGTGCTTACCTTGTAATTCAATGGCCCTTTCACATGTGAAAGGAAGATGTTTTCAAGTTGTTACCCCCATTTCATGGTCTAGCTGCGGAGCACCTAGTGAGTGAGGCCAACATGTGAAATCAGGCTCCTTGACTTTGACTCTTGCTCTGAGGGAGGTTCCTGAACCCAGAAGTCACCCTCAGTGTAACTACCTCAAAATGAACATGAGAGCTCTTAAAAAGCTGAAAGCTCTGGAGTGCTGACCTGGACTAGAGAGGGGGTCATGACACATGATGCCATTTCCGTCAATATGCAGAGAACATAAAGACAACAAGCACTCACTGAGTGTCACCCAACCAGTCTGCATTCACACTACTCACCTGCCTGAAGAAACAACCTAGGACCCCAGCCTAAATCTAGAAACAACTTCACAAAGTGAGTCACAAAGCTGTGTGCATCACACACACATACCGCACAGACACCACACCACACCACACACACACACACACACACACACACACCATGCACACCTTGAAATGGGATTTCAGGGATTCCTGCCTCTGAACAGATGTAGACACATTCAAGGAGAGGGTGGAGTTTCAGGGGAAGAAAGTTCTACCCCAACACAACCCTCAGGATGGTACAGATAGACCACCCAGTCTCAGATGAGCCAGATTCTAGGAAGATTATTACTGGGGAGCTGTAGAGGCTCTTCCCAAATTTTGCTGTGAGGTAAGGCTTCCCAGATGGTGTAGTAATAAAGAATCTGCCTGCCAATGCAAGAGACACTTTGCATTGGATATATGGATATATGGATATATGGCTTTGATCCCTGGGTTGGAAAGATCCCCTGGAGGAGAAAGTGGCAACCCACTCCAGTATTCTTGCCTGGGAAATGCTATGGACAGAGGAGCCCGTCAGGCTACAGTCCATAGGGTCACAAAGAGTCAGACATGACTGGGTGATTGAGTGCACACACACACTCACACGAGGCCAGGATGGGTTGTCCTCCGACTTGCTTAATCTGCCTGAAGCAGAATAAAGATGGCTGCAAGTCTTCCTTTACTCCTTGGTCCCTCCTCTCCTCTCAACAGCGGGCTGGCTCTAACCTACCAAGTATGGTGAAAATGGTGCCATGCCAGTTCTGCAACGGGACTTGCAGCTTCTGCCTTGATCGCTAGTGTTCTGTGTCACCATCCACTGGTCTGACCACCTGGAAGCCACCATGTCATAGGAAAGCTCAAGTTAACCATGTAGAGGCATTGTGTGGATAAAGAGAGAAAAGAAAGAGGCCCAGTCAAGCCCCAGTATTTTTATTTATTTAGCTGCATCTGCTCTTAGTTGTGGCATGTAGGATATTTCGTTGCTGCATGCTTTCTCACAGTTATAGGGTGTGGGCTTATTTGCTCTGAGGTATGTGAGATCTTACTTCCCTGACCAGGGATCAAACCTAAGTCCCCTGCATTAGAAGACAGATTCTTAACCAGTGGACTGCCAGGGAAGTCCCCAAGCCCCAGCACTGGAGTCTTCCCAGTTGAGGCTCCCAGTTGGTGGAATGAGGACGAAGCATACTTTCTGTGCCCTGTCCAAATTCCTGAATCTCAGAATCAAGAAAGATGATAATAATGAACTGTTGTTTTAAGTCACTGCATTTTATAATGATTTGTTATACAGCAGTGCAACATGGGAATCCTGCCCAGTGGGCAGTTGCTGCTCAGAGCTTCACCCCAAGCCCCATCTCCATCCATACTCTCCCTCTGGGTGAGCCCATCCAGCTCCATTTCTTCAAATCCCATTCCTGTGATGATGATCTTTCCCTCTTAGGTCTAGACATACACTTCCATTGGCTCACTAGGTCATCTCCACCCACACATGCCATATGCATCTCACACTTAACAGAGCCAAAGTTCAACTCCTGTGGGTTGAATTGTGTTCCCCCAAAAGACATGTCTATGTCACATTTCTGGAACCTCAGAATGTGACTTTGTTTGGAAACGGAGTCTTGGAAAATGTATAAAGTTAAGGATCCTGAAGTGAGGAGATCATCCTGGATTATCTGGTGCCCTCCAAATCCAATGTCAAGTGTCCTTATAAAAGACGCACAGAGGAGAGACACAGACAGAAGCAGCAGCCATGGGAAGGGGAAAGCCAAGGCCAGCGTGATGTGTCCACAAGCCACGGAGTCTCAGCAGCCTGCAGAAGCTGGGAGGGGCAGAGCACAGGGCGCCCCCAGGGCTTTCTGATGAAGTGTGGTCCTGCTGACACCTTGATTTCGGACTTCTGGTCTCCAGAATTATGAGAGGATAAACTTTAATTGTTTTAAGCCACCTGGCTTGAGGTAATTTATTATAGCAACCACAAAAACTAATATAACTAGCCTCTCTGGTTACCAAGCACACACAGTGATTCTGGATCACTTGAGCAGATGACGGTATCTGGGCTTTAGGACCAGGCTTGGGTGGAAACCCAGGGATGCAAAGCAGAGCCAAGACTCTTCCCAGGAAGAACAGCTTTAAGGTGATGTCACCATTGGATACTCCGTTACACAAGGACATCAGGCCCAGACCTCGGACAGCTGTTTCCATGGCAGTTCTGTGCCCTATGTCACAATGGCAGGATGCCACACCTGGACTCACACACCTGAATGCCCATCCAGTCAACAGCCAGGCTGTGCCTCCCATTTTACCTAGATTCCCACGAAAATAAAATGTCAACAATAATGGATGCTCAGTGCCCAATCCCAAGTGGCATCTCCTCAGGTCAGCTCACTCCATTCATCTCGCTAATCACACCCACTAGCAAGCAGAAAACCAGTGCATCCTTGCTTCCTGACTTTCTATCACCTTCCACATCCATCCCAGCATAGGTCCTGATAGTTGTCTACATCCCTTTGTATCCACTGCTCCTCTCCGCTTCCACTTCTTCACTTTCCAAAAATGGCAGCCAAAATGAGTCCTTTGAAATTATGAAGCCAATCATAGTAAACATATCATTCCCTCCACCTGGAAGGTCCTTGTGAGTCAGGAGATAGATGGGTTCTGGGCTAGGCATTTACAACTTGCCTCTTGTTTGCATTTCCTGAGACAGGAGATAGGTGGGCTCCAGATTAGATGTTTACAACCTCCTATTTGCACTTTGAAAAAGAAGTTACAGTAGAAATGGGGTAAATAACCAGGCTTTGTCTCCTGAGGACACTTTAAGGTAACAGTCATGGGAGAACCAGAAGGAGTAAAAGATCAAGACATCATGTATTTTCCATCCTTGGGGCAAGGAAGACATTTCACATGTGCAAAAGCATTCCTTGGGGGTTAAAAAGTAGTGGGCATCACCCCTTAATATGTGATGCCAAGGCCATCCCATATGCCCCTGTGCTGGAATCCATCTTGGAAAAAGTTGCACACCCTGGGGAGAGTCCTAGGGCAGGTCAAGTGTGGAAAAAGAAAACAGACAATTGACCAAAGGGAAGACAAACCCCCCCAAAAAACTGCCCTATATAAATGACTTAACCACCTCTATATCGTGCTCCTCCTCACTAGAGGAGACCCCCACACCCCTTCCCTCCGGCTGTGCATCTCTCCCAGTCTGAACTAAACTATCTCTCTGTGTGCTCCCCACTTGTTGTGCTGTGTCTCTAGTAATAAACTTTTATCTGCTTTTACAGTTCTTGTCTCCATGAGAAATGTAATTTTCACTGGGGGCAGGAGCCAGAGAGAAATAGCTTCTAGCCTCTATCCCTTGCTGGTCTGGTGACTAGGATTTTTAGTTTTCATCCAGGCTATGTAGGTTCAGTTCCTAGGTGGGGAACGGAGACCTTGCTTCATTCCACCACTCACTGCTGCCTCTCTGAAACCACTTGTTCTTCTCCTAGCTCCTCTACATTCTGCTCGTCACCTCTTCTGAAAATCAGTCCCTTTTTGCCTTCTGAAAAGCAGTCCCATCCATCTCAACAATGCCTCCCAGGGTAAGTTGCATGAGGAAAGGGACCTCATTCTTGCCTACTGCTGGATCTGCAGGGGCTCAGCCAGTGCTTCCTTAAACATCAGAATGAAGGAAGGGATAGATGGATGGACGAGTGGATGGGTGGGTGGATGGATAGGCAGGTTATGGGTAAATACTCGTTTTAGTCAGTGATACGAATTTTCTTTTCCTCTTTGTGGATGATTTAAAGATAGGTTAGAAGAGGTTTCAAGGTGGAGAGGAGAGGATGACCCAGACAGCCTTTTAAATTGGAAACACCTGTGCGTGCCATCTGGTTCCATTTTTGCACATACATTCAGTCAGATGTGACTCATCCCTGTGTCCCAGGAAACCTGACCTCCACCCCAAAAGCATGTTTTCCATTATCACATGAACCCTAGACCTGGAGATGTAGGGAGTCTGCTGGCTTGGTCTGAAGGTTTGATGCTTCCTGTGGTGACACTTGAGAGAAGGCCTGTGTGGGCTGGAGATGGGGTTGGGAGGCGCTGAGTGGACTGGAGGAGGAAAGCCATTTACCTTTCTGGACCTGGAGTTCTCATTTGTGAGATGAGAAACATGATTGTGACAGTGTGTTCCAGCTGTAAAGTTAGAAAAATACGAACTTAGTCATCAACAGTTTTTATGCTTGAAGCCTGAGCACCCACAGTGGGAAGGTAGTGCTGGAGTGAACCTCGGGTCATGCAAGGTTGAACGCAGTCCAAACTCAGAAACTCCTGCGCAAACACAGTGGCTGCTGCATGATCACGACCAATCCATCCAGTGTGCCTGGAGAAGGGCTCTCGTGGGCTAAACCACGTCCATAAAAACTCATATGTTAGAGTCTTCACCCAAGTGCCTCAGAATTTGACTATATTTGGAGACAGGGCTTTTACAGAGGTCATGGGGTGGCCCCTAATCCTACGCATCTGCTTGGTGTCCTTATAGAAGAGATCGGATATAGACGTGCACACAGAGGGTAAATTGAGGACACCGGGAGAAGGCGGCCGTGTGGAAGCCAAGGAGAAACCAACCCATGACACCCTGATCTCGAACTTCCAGCCTCTAGGACGGTGAAAGACTAAATTTCTCCTGCTTTGGGTCCCAGTCTGTGTCCTTTGTTGTGGCAGCCTGAACAGACTGACATTAATCTTAGTACCTTACTCGATTTTTTGCAAAGCCATGCATTAAATCTGGGAAAAGTTTTACAGCTCTTTCCAATGAAAAATTCTAAAACGTGCTTTACACATCTTTGCCTTAATAAAATAAAAGTTTTAAGTTATAAAATGTAATTAAATGTTTTGTGATAAATGATATGCAGCCATCATTAATCCTTCTAATATGTGTAGCAGATGGTATAGGAAATTATTTGAAGTATGAATACTATCCAAGACACAATCTAGAATTTCCTTTTTCTTTAAACCTTATACATGAGCTTTATTTTGTTGAAATTTCCTTTCTTTTCCTAAAATAAAGGTGAAGACGTGCCATTGGACAGACTTGCTTCCCAGTATAAAATTGCTGCCCCTTCAGAAAACTAAATTTTAACCTGCAGGACAGAGAAGTCCCTTCAGTAGGCACTATTTATTCTGAGGAGATAGATGGGCTCCAGGTTAGGCATTTACAAGTAGCCTCCTGTTTGCATTTCCTGAGACAGGAGGTAGGTGGGCTCCAGGTTAGATATTTACAACCAGCCTCTTGTTCCTATTTCAAAATGGAAGCAACAACAGAAACAGGGTAAATAGCCAGTCTCTGTCTCCTGTGGGATCCTTAAGATAACAGTCATGGCAGGCACAGAGAGGGGCTAAACCTTGTTTGAGCAAAGATCAGGAGGTCATATGTTCCCCCTCCTTGGGGCAAACGAGATATTTCACATATGCAGAAAGGCTCCTTGGGGGTCACCACCCCATAATATGTGATGCTAATATGTGATCCCATAGACCTCTGGGTTGGAATCTATCTTGGAAAAAAATTTGCACATGCAGGTTGGGGAGGGTTCCAGGGCAGGTCAGGTGTGGGCAAAGAAAGCAAACAATTGACCACAGGAAAGATAAAGACCCTAAAGAACTGTCCTATATAAATGGTTGAACAGCCTCTTCACTGTACTCCTCCACACTGTGGGGGATGTCCACACACTTTCTCTCTGGGTGTGCATCTCTGCCTTTTTTCTGTTTCTCTGTGTGCTCTCCCACTTGTTGTGCTGTGTCTCATAATAAACAAGTGCCTGTTTTTAAACTTGTTACCTCCTTGAGAAATGCATTTTTCAAGTGGGCGCAAGAGTCAAAGAAAACTTGCTTCTAGCCTCTAGCCCTTGCTAGTCTGATGGTCAGAGTTCCTGGTTTTCATCCAGACTACCCAGGTTCAATTCTTGGGCAGGGAACTAAGATCTTGCTTTACTCCACCCCTCAGAGCTGACTCTCTGAGATCAATAGTGATAGGGACACAATGAAGGGACAAAATAGGTGATTAAACATTTAATCCCACTGCTGCTAAGTCGCTTCAGTTGTGTCCGACTCTGTGCGACCCTACAGATGGCAGCCCACCAGGCTCCCCCATCCCTGGGATTCTACAGGCAAGAACACTGGAGTGGGTTGCCATTTCCTTCTCCAGTGCATGAAAGTGAAAAGTGAAAGTGAAGTCGCTCAGTCATGCCTGACTCTTAGCGACCCCACGGACTGCAGCTTACCAGACTCCTCCGCCCATGGGATTTTCCAGGCAAGAGTACTGGAGTGGGGTGCCATTGCCTTCTCCCACCAGGGGATAGTAAATTGAAAAATATGGGAGATCCCTGTAAGTTAATGATTACTTGAGAAAGCAGCTTTGCTTAAACACAAAATCAAGGAGGCTTGCTTAGCCAACAAAACCACACAAAAGAAGCAGGAGACATGCCTCAAAACAATAAAGCAATGGTGGTATGAGACCCACATCCTGCCCAGTGAGCTCAGTCAGCTAATAACCCCCGAAACAAATTCTTGGCCCCTAAGATGTATTCTTTGCACCATGCTCTCAAAACAATAAAACAATAGTGGAAAATAAGACCTTCAATCTGCCCAGTGGTGTCATCAAGTTACATACCCCCAAAACAGGCTCTGTGCACACAAAAAACAATCACTTATGGGAAGGTGGCTTTCAAAATTAAAAACCCTTATTGTACTGAGACCTAAAAATATTTTTCCCAAATGCTGGGATTTCTTTGGAAGGAATGATGCTAAAGCTGAAACTCCAGGACTTTGGCCACCTCATGCAAAGAGTTGACTCATTGGAAAAGACTCTGATGCTGGGAGGCATGGGGGGCAGGAGAAGAAGGGGACGACAGAGGATGAGATGGCTGGATGGCATCACTGACTCGATGGACCTGAGTCTGCGTGAACTCCGGGAGTTGGTAACACGGACAGGGAGGCCTGGCGTGCTGTGATTCATGGGGTTGCAAAGAGTTGGACATGACTGAGAGACTGAACTGAACTGAAGACAGTCCTGGTCTGACCATACAGCAAGGGACAAATAAACTTCCCTGCCCTACCTGGGGGAGGAACTGATGATGAAAACATGACATCTACTGAAAAAAGACAAAGAACTTCTTCTCCCCTACTTCTCCTTTGATTATAAAACTGTAGCCCACTAAGTTCTCAGGGTGCGGCATTTGTCGCCCACCCGCTTGTAAACTTCACGTTCTATTATAGTAAGTCATTTTTTATCTACTACTTTGCTCTCACTGAATTCTTCTCTGCACGAGACATAAAGAACTATGGTGCCAGAACTCCTTGGAGCCCTGGAAACAACACAATAGTTTCAGCTGGTAACGGACAGGACAATGGTAAGGTAAGAAGGTCTAGGGGCGGGGCTTGTAGGGCCATGGGATGCCACAGGCCAGGAGTCCTGGGGAGGATGCTCCACCAACGGACAGCCCATTTCAGCACAGCCAATCAACTCCAAATGCTTTGGGGCTCTGATTGGATTCCTAGGAACAGGCCAGGGGAAAGATGATATGGATGTTCAAGGACAGAAAACTGGAGAAACTATGACAGTCAGTATGGGTTGCTATAGAAAAGTGGTATGGAAATACAGAAGGGATATTGCTGGTGCAGAAAACAAGGGAAATGGTGTATAAAAAGGAAGGAATTTCACTGGGGTTGCTTTGATCAAGTTCAAGTCCTGGCTACATAAAAAGGCAGTGGAATGTCAATGCTCCTGCAAATGCAGTAGCAAGTCTGGAATAAAGCCAGCCACTATACGACATTGCAGGATTTAGCAATCTGTACTCTCCTCTTTCACTCTGAGATTTTCCTTCTAAGCTCTATATCTGTTTCTGTTCCATTTCCTTTTTTTTAACTCCAGAAGACCTGTATGATCACCAAGGTACAACAATTCAGTCTTTGCTCTCAGTTTATTTGGCAGGGAACCAGCTTACAAGACTTAAAGTACTTTTCCTTAATTACTAGGAGTGCCCAATTGAATAACTATAAGGCCCTGGGTCTGGAAGATCCCCAGGAGAAGGAAATAGCAACCCACTCCAGTATTCTTGCCTGGAGAATCCCATGGACAGAGGAGCCTGGTTGGCTACAGTCCATAGAGTTGTAAAGACACGGACGCAACTGCAACTGAAGTGACTTAGCAGTCACAAGGCCTTGATGTCAGTCTTCCCTCCTGCCCTTGCAAATGTTAACCCTTTCATTTCCCACTTGCTGCCAGATCCATTCCAGGTAATTGTTGGTACCAACACCATAGGGGACACCTTCTGAACTATTCTTTTGCAACAATTTCTCAGGCACTAACATCTAGTTGGGAGACTACTTTGGAAAGGGATATCATCTAAAATTATAAAGACAAACCTTGATCAAACTGCACAAGAACAAAACTTTTGGATAACTCGGAAATCAGAGACATCTGCCCAGGTTTGGCTCTAAGGTGATTCAAACCAAATCAATCCCAGCCAACACCCCTCTGGTACACATACCCCAGAACTGGAAAAAACTGAACAACAAGATCTAAAAAAGAAAAAGCTTATCAGGTTTTGTAACCAAGTTCAGCCTCAATATTAGTTAGAGAGTCAAGAAAAGTGGCCACCGAGTGGGTCTCTAAATTATAATACTATATTGCAGTTGGTTTTATACTGTAGAAGGGAATCAAAATGGAGTGAAATACCATATGTTAAAGTTTTTGTGACCTTGTATTTGGGAAATGTAATTGGAAGGGAATCTAATATATGTGTAACCCAGAAGGTTAATTTAAGGAAGGACTCAGAGGACATTTTAGCTGACCCAGGATTCAGGGCCACGTGAAGACAGATCTCCTGCAGGAAGAACCTGCCCCTCCTGTAGTAGCTGCCATCCCAGAGGGAGCAATATTCCCCATACTCCTGCTGGGAAAGATTGAGGGCTGGAAGAGGAAGGGGTGGCAGAGGATGAGATGGTTGGATGGCATCACCGACTGTACGGACATGAGTTTGAGCAAGCTCCAGGAGATGGTGAAGGACAGGGAAGGCTGGTGTGCTGCAGCCCATGGGGTCACAAAGAGTTGGACACTAAGCAACTGAACAACAGCAACAGTCCTCCTGGAGGAACCTTTGAACCAACAGAGGCTCCCTATATCAAAGAGAGCTGCTGCTCCAGTGGAAGCTAAAATCCCAGGGGAAAGTGTACCCAAGGGTGAGGAAATGCCACCATCATGTTCTGGAACTCCTTCTCGGTACTCTGAGTTACCCAAGGGACCCAATCTCAGTCCAGCTAGCCCCCATAGTGGCATAAGTTAGCAGCCAACTGCTCCTAGACTTCTGCATCTGAGGGAAATTCCTGGTTGAAATCAAGGTACAGTAGGAGTCCCCATGCCTTTTTCAATATTTGATCGAAGTATGGCAGAGGAGAAATTGGGAAGTTTTTCTGAGGACCCTGAACTTTTTACTAAGGAGTTTACGAGGTTAATGAGATCTTTTTATCTCACCTGAGGATATTTATGACTTCCCTGGTGGCTCAGATGGTAAAGCGTCTGTCTACAATGTGGGAGACCTGGGTTCGATCCCTGGGTTGGGAAGATCCCCTGGAGAAGGAAATGGCAATCCACTCTGGGACTATTGCCTGGAAAATCCCATCGACAGAGGACTCTGGTGGTGGGGGGGGGATATTTACAATCTCACTGCTGTGCATGCATGCATGCTAAGTCACTTCAGTTGTGTCTGACTCTGTGTGACCCTATGGACTGCAGCTAGCTAGGCTCCTCTGTCCATGGGATTCTCCAGGAAAGAGTACTGGAGTAGGCTGCCATTCCTTCCTCCAGGGGATCTTCCCAATCCAGGTATGGAACCCACATCTTCTGCACTGCAGGTGGATTCTTTACCACTGAGCCACTGGGGAAGCTTTCCCACTGCTATACTCCAGAGGAAAGTGTGTAATACTGGCAGCCAGAGCCCATGCTGACCAATGGAAACTACAGCCCAACAAGGACATGCAGTCTTTCAAATGACACCATCCATGAGACTAATCCACAATGGAATTACCAGATAAACTCTATTGACAGGGACAGATGGGAACATATGACTAGCTGTTAGCTAGAAGGCATGAAAAAGTTTTCAGTAAAGCCTGTTAATAATGAGAAAGTAAAAGAAGTTCAACAGGGATCAGATGAAAATCCTGCAGTTTTTCAAGGGAAATTAATAGAAACTTTTAAAAAGTATACAAAATGTGGATCCCTCCTCCCATAAGGAACAGGCCTTTCTGGTTATGCATTTCATAGCCCAGTCTGCTCCAGATATCAGATGCAAAATTCAAAAGGTGACTGCTGATCCTCAGACACTTATGAACGACTTATTCCAATTGGCTTATTCAGTTTTCAATAATAGGGTTATGGCTGAAAAGGCTGAATGCCTACAGAGAGATTAAAAAATTCAAATGATTGCAATGGCTTTGTCCACTCAAGTGGACTTTGTCCACATGACCATACAAGAACTCTTTGATTCTTAGAGCTATGTATATGCATACCTGATTATAATAAAACCAAATTTTAAAAAGTTAATAATGCAGATTTCAGGAATATAAACAAACCAGAACTCAAATAAGGATGGACACCCCTGAAGTTTAGTGTATCTTTGTAGAAAGGATTCCTAAGCAAGGAAGCATGGGCAATGTTCTGTATGTTAAACTAATGGTGTTCTGGTAAATGTTCTTGGGGTACCAGTGAAGGAAGAGCCCTGGTTCCTAGTATTTGCCATGTTCTATGGTATATCTAGGGGCTTCCCTGAAGGCTCAAATGGTAAAGAATCTGCCTGCAATGCAGGAGACCAGGGTTTGATCCCAGGGTCAGGAAGATCCCTGAAGAAGGGAATTGCTACCCACTCTAGTATTCTTGTCTGGAGAATCCCATGGACAGAGGAACCTGGCAGGCTACAGTCCATGGGGCCACAAAGAATCAGACATGACTGAGCGACTAAAACTAACTAACACTACAGTATATACACTCAGACTCACACCATGGCAGATGTCAGGCTACCAAAGTGACATTGCTGAGTTGAAAAGATATGTGTACGTTTGCTCCCACCAGCCAGTATGAGTGGATCCAGGATAATCCACTTTGACAGAATGAGCTCTTCCAAGAATTTTAGCATGCGAATACTTATATTCAAATATTCGATACATGCTACTGGTTACTGTGAAATAAAATTCATATTTCATGGCAAGATAAGAAAAATTTATATATGAAATGGTTTCTCTGCCTTCTACTGTACATTGAATATCTGCATTATACATCAACCAAACTTCCCCCATCAGCTTAGCCCTAAAGAGTAACCTTCTCCTAGCATGAACAGTCCTTCTTGACCTTGTAAGGGGTCACAAAGACCCACCACTTCATACTTGCAGATCTGGATTATGTAAACTGTCAAATAGGTTATTTAATGTACAGCCTGGAGCCTGTCTCAAAAAATTTATATAACTGTGATTTGACTTCTAAGGATGGAACAGCTCTTGGAACTTTCTGAGGGTCTATTCCTTGGTTATAATCCTCAATTTTGCTCAAAATCTACTGATTAATTTTTGTTGACATTACAAATGAGCTTAGCTATTTATTTAAACATGCTATTTGGAATCATGTCATCATAAGTGAATTCAGCATATTCAATCTTTTGTGTAAAAATAGGTAGATTTCTTTTTAAATATTACATCATCAAATTCTCACAATCAAGGCAAGCCTTTATGCAAATCAGCTTTGAGCACTTTAACCCAGCAAGCTTCCTTATATTTCAGAGAATTGGTAGCATTGGAACATCCCTAATACTGAAACAGGGGGGAAGAGAGTAGGGCACAACCTTTATAAGAATGATATAGCCATGCGTGTGTGCACCTCAGTCATATCCAACTCTTTGTGGCCCTATGGACCATAGCCCACCAGGCTCCTCTGTCCATGGGATTTTTCCAGGCAAGAATACTGGTGTGGATTGCCATGCCCTGCTCCAGGGGATCTTCCCAACCCAGGAATCAAACCTGCATCTCTTAAGTCTCCTGCACTGGCAGGCAGGTTCTTTACCACTAGTGCCACCTGGGAAGCCCAATATAGCCATAGGATATGACAAAAACTGGTCGGAACTGTTAGGTAGTTAGAATAGGAAAAAGGAGTCCAGAATGGCAGTGGCTAAAAGACAAGGAAGGGAAAAGCCTGTGAAAATAGAACAAACAAAGGTCCGAGGACCAGAGTGAGGACCTCAGGTGGAACAAACATCATTCCTGGCGGGCCCAGTTTACACAGGACAAGCCCAGGGGAGGAAAACAAACATATAAAAAGAGGAGCCAAAACTAGGCCGGGGGCCTCTCTTCTCTTTGCATGTTTTGGGTCGGCATGCCCTCATGCTTCAAAGATGTATTTTCTTTTACTTTCTAAATAAGAGTGAGCTATAACATGGAGCTGTAACACTTGTCTATCCGAGGAGTGTCACACTGGTCCGTCACTTCAAATTTTTGTTGTGACGAGACATAACCAAGGAAATTACAAACTCCCCCAATAGAACCAACTAGGTCCAAGATAGCAGTCAATTTCCAATAGACCCTGAGCCTCATTACACTCTCATTGTAATACATTAACAATTAAATGGCACATCCAGAGGTGCCATGACAGTTTTGAGGCCAATCATAAAAGGTCAAAAAGTGGGCAATGGCCGAATCCCTGAAAATCTCCACCCCTTCCCCAAAATAGAATAATCCTCCCACTTATTAGCCTGTGAAGTTAACCAGCCCATGAAAACTAACCATCCAATAGTTCAGGGTCTCTTGCCTTCTAAGATGGCCCACACTCTGTCTGCGGAATATGTTTCTCTCTGAATAAATCCATTTCTTACCTATCACTTTGTCTTTCACTGAATTCTTTCTGTGACAAGACATTGAGAACCTGAGCTTTATTAAGTCCTGAGATCAGGTGTGTGATCTCAACTAAAAGACTGTGGGTTCAAGTCCCAGTCTGAGTCGCACAGCCTCAATACAACACTCAGAGGGCTCATAAATTCTGTGATCTGGGGTGCTCAGGAAAGAATCCATTGGGGGTCCTGTGTACAAGACATTGTAACAGCTAACACTTTCAGAATCCTCACCCTTACCACCATAGCACCAAGTGTTCTGTGAGCATTAATTCACATGTTCCCCGCATCAACCCTTTGATGGAGGGACTGGGGCACAGAAAGGTGATGAAAAATTTCCAGGAAATTTACTCAATCAAGAAGTGCAAGTGGGCTTTCAAATCAGCAAAGGCAAGCTTTGAGCCACACTGATAGCAATGGTTCTCAGAGTTGAGTCCCCACGAGCATCAGCATCACTGAGAACTTGTTAGGGAAGCAAACTCTTAGCCACCTCCCAGACCTACTATGTCAGAAACTCGGGGGGTCAGCCCAGCAATCTGTATTTTAACAAGTCCTCCAGGGGATTCTGATGATTGCTCAAGTTTAAGAATGACAGTTCTGCAGCCTAAGGCCTCTAATTAGAAAATCTCTTTCACATTATTTATCTCTTTGCTCTCTTACACATCATGAATAATTCCATGATTTCTATCTTCCAAATCACTGACTCTTCTTTCAATTTTTCCCAATGCTACTATACTCATCCAGCGAGTAATTTCAATAATTATATGGTTT
The DNA here is from genome assembly GCF_042477335.2 of Ovis canadensis. NCBI lineage: Eukaryota > Metazoa > Chordata > Mammalia > Artiodactyla > Bovidae > Ovis > Ovis canadensis. The sequence continues at coordinate 24,137,955 of NC_091246.1, forward strand.
TTTCATTTTTGTAAGTTCTGTTATTTCTCTTTTATAACCCTTTCATCATACTTTACAGTTCCTTGTTCATTATTTTATTTTCAAACTTCATTTTACTTTATTTAAACATGTTAATTGTAGTTACTCTATAACCTATGTCTAAAAATTCCAGTACGTGATGACTTCAGGAATCTATCTCTATGGAGTGTTGCTGCTGGTTCTCACTCAAGCTACACTATTGCCTTCTCAAGCTACACTATTACACTACAGGTAAGTGACCTGTAACTGTGAACTACTCCAGTTTTTGCTAACCTAATGTAAGAATGTTTAATGTGTAGGATAATGTTTAGGTTCCTGCAAGATGTGAGTATATTCCCATGTGTTGCCTGGGAGCACAGTCAATTTGAAACCATGTGAAAAAAACTTACAGGCATTTAGAATCACCCCAAGAACACTGGCTTGTAGTTAAAATGCTCAGGGAGATTTCTCCTCATCTAAGGGAATGCCAGCAATTATCTTCCTATTTTCCTTACAGTTATCTTTGTATTCTCCGTTGTTTGTACCACACTCCTGGATTGATGGAATACACTTTTGGGGTCCTAGCTCAAAGCAGGAAGTTCTCCTTTAGGACCTACACCTGGCAACAGATACCCTCAAAATGAAAGCTGGGTTCAGTAACCAGATTACCTGTTTAGCCTTGCCTTCACTCAGCTTTCTTCTTACTATTCTTTACTTTGTGTATCAGAGTTCTCCAGAAAAACAAAACCAAAAAAAAGAAGCAGAGCCAAGATATATATAGCACATCCAGAGAGAGAGATTTTTTTTAAGGAACTGGCTATGCTGTTGTAGGGGCCAGTAAATCTAAAGTCCATAGGGCGGATCAGAAACTCAGGCAGGAGCTGACACTGCAGTCTTGAGGCAGAATTCTGCAGGAAATCTTGGAATTTACTCTTGAGGTCTTCAACTGATTGGATGAGATCCACCCACATTATCAAAGGTAATCTCCTTTACTTATAGCCAACCAACTGTCAACATGAATCTTATCTACAGAACTCCTTCACAGCAGCATCCAGCACCTTTACAAGTGGTTGTTGTCTGGGCACCATAGCCTAGCCAAGTTGACACAAAATTAACCATCACTCTTTGTTTCAAGATCATTGACAGATTCAAGGATTTCTTTTTATTATTAATCATTACTTTCAGCTGTTGTTACTGAGTCAGGAAGAGTTTCTGGTCTACCATATTGCCAGATATAGAAACCCATTTCATTTATACCAAGAATTGGCAAACTATAGCTCTTAGGCCAAATGTGGATCACCATCTGCTTTTGTACACTCATAAGCTAAAAATGCTGTTGTTGCTTAATGAACTTTACTTTTTATGAATACTTTTTAATTTACAAAAAAATTTGCAAAGACAGTACTGAGCTTCCATATACCCTCCACCCACTTTCCTCTATTATTACCATCTCATATTAGCATGGTACATGTGTCACAATTAATGAGCCTATTTTGATATTTTTTAATTAACTAAAGCCCACACTTCACTCAGGGTTCCTCAGTTTTCCCCTAATGTTCTTTTTCTGTTCCAGGATCCCATCCAAGCTACATTTAGTCATCATATCTCCTTAGACTCCTCTTGGCCGTAGCAGGATAATTTTCACATTTTTAAGTGGTTGGGTTGGGGCGGGAATCAAAAGAAAAATGCCATTTAATGACACATAAAAATTAAATGAAATCCAAATGTTATTGTCTATAAATAAAGTTTTATTGAAACACAACCATGCCTATTTGTTGACACACTCTGCTGCTTTTGCATGTCAGGGTAGAGTCAGTCTGTATGGTCCAAGAGGACTAAAATATTTATTACCATCTAGCCCTTCCCAGAAAAAATTGCCAACCTCTGCTGTATACCAAGCAAATGCAGTTTATTTATCACTAGTGAGAAGAGGTCTCCATGAAGACATACAAGGAGAGTCAAAGACAACTCTGGACATTGACTGTTCCCATATGTTTTGTGGCCAAAGTGAATACTATTAACAAGGTGCTATTGGTGAGCTTCTGCAGATGGAAAAGCAGAACTCCCAGGGGGCAGGGCTGAAGGGAAGAGTCTCCCACACAGGCTGTCCCACACCTCTCTGATGAGGGTCATCATCTGGAGGAAGCCACTGATGCCCACTGCCCTATCCCTCCCTCCCTCCCTCCCTCCCCAGTGTTCTGATTATGACTCTGTGACGCTGACTCCTGCTTTCCCCTTTCTCTCCTGAAAGAACTGTAGGGGGGGTTGGTAATTTCCTTGGTTCTGTCTCATTGCAACAAAAATTTGAAGCGATGGATGGACTAGTGTTACAGCTCCATGTTACAGCTCCGTTTTATTTGGCAAGCAAAGGAAAATACATCCTCGAGGTGTGAGGGCCGGCTGACCCAAAAGACATGAAGAGAAGAGAAGCCCCCAGCTCAATTTTGGCTCCTCTTTTTGTATGTGTTTTCTCCTCACCCTGAGCCTGCCCTGTGTGAATTGGGCCGGCCAGGAGGGCTATTTGTTTTACCTGAGGTTCTCACTCTGGGGTCCTCGGACCTTCCTTTGTTCTATTTTCATGGACTTTTCCCTTCCTTGTTTTTTAGCCACCACCATCCTGGACTCCTTTTTCCTATTCTAACTACTAACAGAACCAAAACATGAGGGTGACTGAGTGAAAGGGCTGGTCAACAGGAAAAGCTTAAGAAGTAAGGGCTCACTGGGGACTTCACTGGTGGTTCAGTGGTTAAGAATCCACCTTCCAATGCAGCAGACACAGGTTCAATCCCTGGTTGGGGAACTAAGATGCTACATGCCACAGGACAACTGAGCCCAAGCGCCACAGCTAGGGAGACCCCCTTGTGCCACAAAAAAGGATCCCATGTGCTGCAATGAAGGTGCTGCAAGCTGCAACCAAGACCCAGTGCAGCCATAAGTAAATAAATAGTAGGGCTGCATCTGAGCAAAGCTTCCCCACTAAAGTGTGGTGGCTGAACTTCCCAGGGGAGGATTTTGCACATTGTGAGTTTAAGAAGCCAGTACACACTCCTGGGACTCCACAAAGCCCTGTCTCAGCAGCTCAGGCTGCTATAACGAAATAGCACAGATGGGGGCTTACACAACAGATGCTTATTCCCCACACTTCTGGTGACTGGAAATCCAAGGTCAGGGCAACTGTGTGGTCAGTTCTGGTGAGAGCTCTCTTCCTCACTGGGTCCTCACATGGCAGAATGAGGAGAAGACAGAAAGCTTTCTGGTCTCTACTTGGTGGTGGTGGTGGTTTAGTCACTAAGTCATGTCTGACTCTTGCAACTCCATGAACTATAGCCTGCCAGGCTCCTCTGTCCATGGGATACTCCAGGCAAGAATACTGGAGTGGGTTGCCATTTCCTTCTCCAGGGGATCTTCCCAACCCAGGAATCAAACCCAGGTCTCCTGCATTGCAGGCAGATAATCTCTTTACCAAGTGAGCTTAAGGGAAGCCCTGGTCTCTTCTTATAAGGGCTCTAATCCCTTCACAGGGGCTCTGTACTCACAACCTAATTACCTCCCAAAGGCACTCTGTCCAAATACCATCACATGGAGGGTTAGGACTTCAATATATGAATTTGGGGGGACAAAATTCAGTCACTAGCACCCCTATTTAGGCAGTGACTTTTTGCCACCGGCTAGGATCACAGCTATTATGACCCTAGCTAGCCAGCTAAACTGCTATTAGGAGTAGCATTTAGCCTTTCAGACAGGTTTATTGTGTGTTTAGTCTGCTAATTGAATCAGTTTAAGAGCAACCCAGCTGAGAAGCCCCGCACACTCTGGCAAATTGGCTGTATTTTACAATAAAGGGATTCACAGGACTCACTCAGTTATAAGTAAGAAACACAATTTAAATAAACTTAAAAAAAAAAAAGAGGAATGTGTTATTAGTTTCTGTGACTGGGAAATCCAAAGCAGGTCAGGTGTTTCTAGACTCAGACAAGTCTGGATCCAGGTGCTCAAGTGGTATCATCTCTCTCTCCCCCCTCATTCCCTTCACAGCCTACCTGTCTTGGTCTCATTTTCAGGCAAGCCCTCTTCATGCAGAAGCAAGATGCTCCCTTCTTTGTCTCCTGACTCATGGGATTCCTTTCAGTCATCTCCCTCCAGAAAGAGTGAGGAGTTTCCCCAGCTAAACTCCCAGAGAAGATGATAATTGGTCTGGTATGAGTGATGGCCAGACCCAGAGCCAATCAATGTGGCTGGAGGGCAGGTACTATGATTACCCAGGGCTGGGCCAGTGCTACACAAACTATATAATAAAAGTAGATTGATTATACAATGGCAAAGGGAACCTGCCTTCCCAAAAAATGGCAGTGGGTGTTTCACTCTTCCAGCCCTCTCTAGGATAGTCTCCTTGGTGAGGAGAGTCCATATTCTCACACTAACTGGACATTCTTCGTAAGTTCCTAGGAACTTCTTGCTATAAGTTCATTATTGATTCAAAGTATTTTCAGTAGAGAAAACGGACCTTTTTTTCTTCATTTACCAAAAAAGGCCACATGATGGGAGATTGAATAATGGCTTCATCTACGTTATCCCTTATCTTTGATGATTCAAATCTTTCTAAAATACATTAAAGAGTAAACTATCTTCTGTAACAGTAAGCACAATTTAAATATTCTCTGCTGTTACAATCACTTACAAAGCATATGCATACATTGCTACTGCTTCTAATCTTCCCCTCACATGTAGCCTTCACCTTACACCATTAGGGATCCAACTCCAGCTGCCACCTCATCTTTCTCACTTTTAACCCACCAGCCTGAGACTCCCCAAACCACTCAGCCTGCATTTCTGTGCATGTTGAATCTATGTGTTCAAAACAGAAGACCAAAGGGCTTCCTCTATGGAATAGAACACAGAAGCGCCGAGGGCTTAGGGGTATTATTTCTCTCTTCCCTGGGTCGCTACTGTCCAGAGGATGGGCAGTGGCACAGGCTCAGAGGAGCCCTCCTCCTATTGCTGGCTAGCTGGGTGATCATGTGTGGTGTCCTACCCCGACTGATCCTGAGCTGCTAAACGAGAAAGGCAGTCTCCACCATGCTAGGTGGCTCAAGGGGACATGCGCACAAAGTGTGGGCTGACTCCCCAGCCCTGCCCCCCACCCTCTGCTTCTGTCCACACAGCACGAGACAAACAAGACAAGGTCACTCCCCAAACCCCTAGGCCGTCTTCTACACGAAACTACCCACCACCAGAGGAGACAACAGGTGTGTCCTCTGCAGGCCTCCAGCCACCCTGTTCTGTCCCATCTTTCCAAGCCTTCCCACATCATCACCTTCCTGAAATGCTCCCTCCCAGCCCTTCTCTCAAGGCTCAGAACCAGACATTGTCTTCTCTTACCATTTACTTCATCTACTTGGATGTTTTTCAAATTCTAAGACCCTGAGCATGAAGGAGGGGCCTGTAGCCACTGAAACCTAGCAGATGCCTGCTCAGCTCAGCCCACCCCCGGCTCTGGCTCTCATCACTCCCTTGGTCGTGAAAATTGACCCTGAGTCCTCTTTGCCTGCATTATCCTCTCCTTCTCTCCAAAATCTACTGATCTGTCTGCCTTCTCTAAACCTGCTAATGGTACCGACTCATTTAATTGATGGAATATATATTTTGATGTATCCTGCCCTGCTGGACTGACCTGGAACTTCTCTCAGGGTATGAGTCCAATTAATTCAGTCGCCACCTTTCTTTTTTGTATACAATTTTATTTATTTATGGCTGTGCTGGGTCTTCATTGTTGTGCAGGATTTTCCCTAGTTGCGGCGAGTGGAGGCTGCTCTCTGCTGCTGCTGCTGCTAAGTCGCTTCAGTCGTGTCCGACTCTGTGCAACCCCAGAGACAGAAGCCCACCAGGCTCCCCCGTCCCTGGGATTCTCTAGGCAAGAACACTGGAGTGGGTTGCCACCTCCTTCTCCAATGCATGAAAGTGAAAAGTGAAAGTGAAGTCACTGAGTCATGTCCAACTCTCAGCGACCCCATGGACTGCAGCCTACCAGGCTCCTCCGTCCATGGGATTTTCCAGGCAAGAGTACTGGAGTGGGGTGCCATCGCCTTCTCCAAGGCTGCTCTCTAGCTGCAGCATTTGGGCTTCTTCTTGTGGTGGCTTCTCTTGCTGCAGAGCACAGGCTCTAGGGCGTGTGGGCTTCAGCAGCTGTGGCACATGAGCTCAGCAGCTGTGGCACATGAGCTCAGCAGCTGTGGCTCCCAGGCGCTAGAGCACAGGTTTAATAGTTGTGGCTCACAGGCTTAGCTGCTCTGTGGGATGTGGGATCTTCCCAGATTAGGTATCAAACCCGTGCCTCCTGCATCAGCAGGCGGATTCTTTACCACCGGGCCACCAGGGAAGCCCAGCCCCCTACCTTTCTAACGAATAAAAATCACTGAAATCAGACCTCTCAATGCATAGGTTGTTACTATCAAGGTCAAAAACTGCTAATATTAGTAACAGAAGGAAGGAATTAAAAAACAAATCAGCGACAAGTGGGAAGCATATGTCTGTGCACTTGCTGCCTCTTCTTGAAAGTAAAGAAAGGCTTTCTGCTACTTTTCATCAATATCAGAAAACAGGGGAGAACTAGCTTTCAGAACGAGAGCCATGTATGTACCCCATTCAAGGGACTTCCTGGAGGCTCCAGGTATCATGCCTATCTGGCTCTTCGACTCACCTTGAGCCTAAGGGTCAGGTCTGGAAGCCATTCAAAGACATCTATTATTTTTAAAAGTTGTTTTTCTTGGGGGGGAAAAAAAACAACTCCCTAAATGGAAAAAAGTGAAAGTGTTAGTCATTCAGTCATATTTAACTCTTTGTGACCCCAGGGACTGTAGCCCACCAGGGTCCTCTGTCCATGGTATTTTCCAGGCAAGAATACAGGAATGAGTTGCCATTCCCTTCTCCAGGGGATCTTCTCCATCTAGGGATCAAACCCCGGTCTCCCACATTGCAGGCAGATTCTTTACCATCTGAGCCACCAGGGAAGCCCATTGAAATTAATAATCCAGATATTTAAAAGTCAGTTGCAGACCTCTGGTTTTGGAACAAGATAACAAGACTCATTTCTCCCTGTTCGTCCTCTCTAAATACAACTGAGAACTCTGGAAATAATTTAACAGTTAGTGATAAAAGGACTCTGAAAGCTGGAATAAAGAGGGCCACTGACTAGGGACTGCAGAACGTGAGGGCTGTGGACACAGGAGTTCTGAGGGTTTCCCCACATATCCCAAACTGGGTGTTTAAGAAGCTGCAGGCTGGACCAACAGTCCTGCACCAAGACCAAACAAAGAAAGCCCACTCCGTCTGGCCAAAGGACCAGGAAAGGAAAAGCCCAATAGAGACCTAATGCAGGCCCCCAACAGGGCCTCTTGTGGCATCTGCTGGCTGACCTATATAAGTGGCAGCCCCAAAGCCCCGGTGGGTGACCCAGACCCTGTTCCACAGCCAGGCCCAGGCACCTGGGCCATTCTACCCGCAGGGCCAATAGCAGGGGAGCCATAGTCTCCTGGGCCTCCACCCAGTGGCACAAGGGGAACCAGGCCAAGCAGAGTTTGCCCCGACCCCAGAAAATGGCCTGGCAACACCAGGAGACCACAGAAGAGCCTCTTTCCCTAGCAGATATCAACTGCAGAAGGCTGTGTGAGCTCCAGCGGCACTGGAAAATGAGGCAGACCAGAAATAACCCTGCAAGGGCCCTGAAAATGAAACTGCTATTGCAACCATGGCCACGATAGGCAAGAACCTATTCCCTAAACCTAAACAGGGAAACTGCCTGCTAGAAGAGAACTCTTAGAAAGGATCAAGACTTTCCTAACATAATACCAAACGTTCTCTTAGAGTCGAAAATCATTCAGCACACCAAGAGCTGGGAATCTCAATTTCAGTATATCTGGAACAAATTTTTAAAGTAGAAAATCTCAGCAGAGAAATAAAAGTTATTTTTAAAAGAATCAAATGGGAATTGTACAACTGAAAAATAGAATAACTGAAATTTTTAAAAACTCTCTGGGTAGGCTCAACAGTAGAGTGGAGATGACAGGATAGAATCAATGAACATGAAGACAAATCAATAGAATTTATTCAAGATAAACGAAATATTTTATCTTGAACAAGATAAAATAGAAAAAAAAAAAAAGAGCCTCTGGGATCTGTGGAACAGCAACAAAAGATCTAGTATTCATAGTATTAGAGTCTCAGAAGCAGAGGAGAAAGGCATGAGAATGAGAAAGTAGTCAAAGGAATAATAGCTGACAATGTCCCAAATGTTGCCAAAGACATATACAGGTGTCCCTCACTTTTCTGAAGGTTTGATTTATGCCACATCACTTTTATGAAAAAGCTACGTTAGTACTTGTTTTTGCCTACCAAAAGAAATCTGAAGAAGATTTTTGCTTTTACCAAAAAAAAAAAAAAAAGGTGAAAATAGCATTCAGTATTTGCTTTGCAGCAGGCATTACAGAGGCACCAAGGACCCCAAGCAAAGAGAGTGGTACCACCAGACAAGAGTACTGGAGTAGCCATTCCCTTCTCCAGGGGATCTTCCCAACCCAGGGATCAAACCCAGGTCTCCCACATTGCAGGAGGACTCTTTACAATCTGAGCCACCAGGGAAGCCCGAGAATACTAGAGTGGGTAGCCTTTCCCTTCTCCAGGGGATCTTCCCAACCCAGGAATTGAACCAGGGTCTCCTGCATTGCAGGCGGATTCTTTACCAACTGAGCTACCAGAACTGTCAATTATGAATCCACTATCTGGCAAAATTATCCTTCAGGAAAAAGTGGAAAATAAAGACATTTTTCAGATTAAGAAAAAAATAAGATAATCAGTTGTTAGCAGAGTAATCCTTTTAAAATAGGTGAGAAAGCTCTCCAAATAGAAAATGGCAATAGGAGTAGGCTGAGACCATCAGAGATTTTTTTAAAAAAGCAACAGAATAGCTAAAAATAGAAGTATGCATAACAGATCATCGTATGCCTCATGAGTTTCTATAATTATATTTTGTGGCTGAAGCAAGACTTACAACACCATCTGATGTGGTACTCAATGCATGTGGAGGAAATGCTGCAGACAGTTATACTTAGAGTCTGGGGACGGTACGTGATGCTCGTCTGTGGCCGTGGTACCATCCTGCCAAACTCAGCCTGGGGCTAGAGGCTCTTCATCCTGCAATTCTCATTTTGCACAATTCTGGGGGTGGGGATGTGATGGAATAAGGAATGAGGGGTAGGTGGCCGGCCATGGGCAAAGCTGTGGACAGGAGGCTGGCTCCTGCAGCTGGCTGCAGATGGACATCTGTGGCAGGTTTGGCCATTACCACCCTCTCCACTACCAGACAGACGGAGGGCCAGGACCCCTCCAGGAGTGCCGCTGTGTTGTCTTCTTTGTCTCAGAGTCCCCCTACTCTCCCAAGCCCTAAGTCTTCCCATTTTCACATTTAGCACCCTAGGTTGATTCCTCACTCCAAGTGACTGTGATTAGGGAGGGAGGTACTAGGACCCCAGCCAGGGCCACTTCTAAAACATGGCTCTTCTAAAACATGGCTCTTCTAAAACATGGCTCTTTGGGTGCCCAGAGTCCAAGTCCTGACAAAGAGGATGTTGGAATTTCAGTACCCACTTCTTCATCCAAGTAGCCCAGTGAAGTGAACAACCTATCCAATATCACAAGATGGTTCTGTCCTACAGAAGGTCTCAGCTCCTGTGTACTTGTCACTTTAAATCCAGAGAAACCTAAAGATTACATCCTGAGGAGAGGACTACCTCTATTAATCTGCCTTGCCTTTCTTCTCCAGAAGACAGCCTTTGTGAGTCCTGTGCATTATCCCAGCCAGCCATGTTCAGTTCCTATGCTCAGCAGCTCCTTAAAGCCCCATCAGTTAGTATATTGGTAACTGCTGCTCTCTATAAAATTTCAATGGAAAAACAAAACAGTCTTTTGCCTGTGTGAGTCCCCAGTATGGAATCTGTCTTCTCTTCATCATTTCTAGACAAATATTGAATTATTTGTTGTGCTTTTAAGATTGGTAATCACCTGAAATGTATTTGTTAGCTTCCCTAGTGGCTCAGATGGTAAAGCATCTGTCTGCAATGCAGGAGACCCAGGTTCGATCCCTGGGTTGGGAAGATCCCCTGGAGAAGGAAATGGCAGCCCACTCCAGTATTCTTGCCTGGAAAATCCCATGGACTGCAGAGCCTGGTAGGTTACCGTCCATGGGGTCGCAAAGAGTCAGACACTACTGAACGACTTCACTTTCATGATGTGAATATTTTCCTAAATTATTTTTTAATATTAGTCTACCATATTGTTAAGGGGCACAGGGCACAGATACCTTGCATGAAATGTTACTGGAAGAAGGACAGGTGAATCCAAGAGGAAGCTGGCATCTCCAGAAACTTGTAGACAAGACTCTTACATATCTTCACTTACATTGTGTTTTTGCAGTCTTATTTTCTTAGTCATCCTAATAATCTTTAAAATATTTCTCCTGACCTGCCTTACCTCTCACTGAAGCATTCTCTTGGTGAGCAGGAACCAATGATTTATTCTATACAGATGACAGGACACCTAAGCCACTGGCTCCTGCAGAACAAGAAACACCACTACATTTTCATAAAGCAGTACACTTTGTTAAAAGCGCTGCAATTAAAATTGAAGGCAGTCCCAGAAAGGCGAGTATTGGATCTTAAGAAATCTTATGCTTGTCTGTGTTCCCATGGAATTCTCCAGGCAAGAATACTAGAGTGGGTAGCCATTCCCGACTCCAGGGGATCTTCCCAACTCAAGGATTGAACCCAGGACTCCTGCATTCCAGGCAGATTCTTTACTATCTAAGCCACCAGAGAAGCCCACTTATTTCCTAATAGTTAAAAAAAAAAAAAAAACCTGTGTTCTGCCTGTTTTTAAGGATACTCTGAGTATCAGTGAGAAAGGTCCCTGCATGTACAAGGGGGATTGCAAAGAAGCACAACAATTTGAAGGAGACTAACCTGGTGACTTAGACAGTAAAGAATCCACCTGCAATGTGGGAGACCTGGGATTGATCCTTGGGTTGGGAAGATCCCCTGGAGGAGGGCATGACAACCCACTCCAGTTTTCTTTGCTGGAGAATCCCCATGGACAGAGGAGCCTGATGGGCTACAGCCCATGGGGTTGCAAAGAGTTGGACACGACTGAGCAACAAAGCACACAGACCAAGGTAGGGTTTCCTAGGTGGCTCAGTGGGTAAATGACCTGCCTGTAGTGCAGGAGACGCTGGAGATATGGGTTCAATTCCTGGGTCAGCAAGATCCCCTGGAGGAGGGCATGGCAACCCACTCCAGTATTCTTGCCTGGAGAATCCCAAGGACAGAGGAGCCTGGCAGGCTAGTCCATAGGGCTCAAAGAGTCAGATACGACTGAAGCAGCTGAGCGCAGCACACAGGCCAAGGTAGCATCAGAAAATTAGCTATACTTTAATATTTTTTCAGTGTTATACTTAAAGACATTAAAAATGTTTTTATCCACATAGAAAATGATCTTTCATCTTATTTGAAATGTTTTTGTGATATGAAGAATTTTTAAATCCTCTCATATCTGAATGAGAAAAAAAAAGTTATAAAAGTTAAGGGGAAAGAATGAAAATTCCATTCAGTAGAAATTGATCCTAAACATAGATTAAGGGACCAGGCAAAACATGGTTTTCAGATTCTACCTACACAGACTGAATTTTTTATGAATTATATGAATTTATATTACTTTCATAGATCATTTATCTCCTTCCAAACCAACAAACTAACCTACAAATTAAAATGAAATGCTTTTCAAAATGAAAAATGACTCAAAAACTTATATGCTAACACTGTCACATTGCATATACTTTTAAAAAATTCACAAAATGATAGTTTGTCTTATATGTTTAAATCATTGTTGAATATGGTTTCACTAACCTTCTCATTTGAAAAAAGAAAAAATCTGAGCCTGCAAAATAGCTAAATTACTTACATGAAATTTAAACTGTTTCATCCTGCTGATTTTAGTATATTAATTACATTTTGGAAGAAGGCAGGAATGAAAAAAAAGAAAGCCAATTTTTATGTTACGCTGCTTTTTCTAATGGTTGCTCATACACACCACCCCTGGCAGTCAATTAAGGCCATATTTCACTGGGGAGATTTGACTGCTTTTATTTTTTTCTTTTTAATTATTACAAAACCATTATCTCCTTGAAATGTCACTGCTCAAGTCATCATGCAAAGCAGGCTATGAGATGTTTCAACATTTATCGTTTCCAAGTTCACAGTTAGTACAGGATTAAATCAATTTTAATTTCGTCAAGAGAGGCTCATTCTATTTTTAAACAAATACGATTCGGCCTCAGGTCATTGTCATTTTAATGGCAAAAGTGTGTCAAAGCACACACATGTGCCTCTCCAGGCGATCTTCCATTCAGGTTGTTATGGAAATGAAGCCGCGGTGGGGGGAGGGGGGTAGGTTTTACCTGCAGAAAGGTGAGGACTACCTGTCAAAAACTCCCCAGGGCAGATCCTGCGCGCCAGAGCGTGAGGAGCTGGGTGCACAGGGCTACTGCGCCCAGGACGCACTAGGAGGGGACCAGGCGCACCTGAGCCCACAACTCCCTTAAAATACAGAAACCCTTGAAATACAAAGGCTATCAGTTTTATCATTCCCACCCTGCAAAGTAATGTGATGGATGCAAGAGAGCAAGAACGGTGACACAGAGGAATCTGTCCCGTTATCTCCATGGTGTGTCTCCAGAGAGAGCAAAGTCATTTAGCAAGGCCCATTGGGCCTTCAAGGAGCCAAGCAAGGGACCTCAAAGCAAGACTCAAAATCTGCCCTTTTTTTTTTTTGAAATATGGTAATTGTCACAATATGGCCATTGCCTTTACTGTCAGGTCTTCTAGTTCTTGTGGCCTATTAGGTGACCACATTTGCTTGTGTGAACTCCAATCATCTCAGGGTGCTTTATTTTGTGTGGTTTTGTTTTCTTTTTTTTCACTGAAGTATAGTTGCTGTCCAATAGTAACTTACAGGTGCACAATATAATGATTCACAATTTTTAAAGGCTATACTCCATTTATAGTTATTATGAAATATTGGCTCTACTCCCCACGATATACAATATATTCTTATACTTTATACTTAATAGTTTGCACCTCTTACTCCCCCACCCCTATCTTGTCCCATCCCCCTTCTCTCTCCCCACTGGTAACCACTAGTGTGCTCTCTATATCTATGAATCTGCTCCTTTTTTTGTTACATTCACTAGACTGTTGCATTTTTTTAGATTTCATATGTAAGTGATATCACACGGTATTTGTCTTTGACTTATTTCACTTAGCCTGATGTCCTCCAAATCCATCCATGTTGCTGCAAACAATAAAATTTCATTCTTTTCTTTATGACCGAGTGGTATTTCTATATAAATATATATCAACAGGGGCTTCCCAGGCGGTGTTAGTGGTAAAGAACTTGCCTGCCAATGCAGGAGGCATAAAAGACTCAGGTTCGATCCCTGTGTCAGGAAGATCCCCTGGAGGAGGGCATGGCAACCCACTCCAATATTCTTGCTTGGAGAATCCCATGGACAGAGGAGCCTGGTGGGATAGAGTCTGTGGGGTCACAAAGATTTGGGCATGACTAAGTAACTAACACTTTCATTTTCATCACTTACCTTACCTTGGTTCAGTTGTTACCACTGAAGACCACAGTTTACTCCATTCCACCAGCTTTCCCACTAACGTTCTCTTTGTGTCCCAGGATCCAATCCATGACATCACACTGCATTTAGTAGTCATGTGTCTCCAGCCTGCTTTGGTCAGTGATGAGTTTCAGAGTATATCCTCATTTTTGAGGAAGTATATAAATATAAATATATATATATACATACATGCCACATCTTTATCCATTCATCTGTTGACAGACACTTGGGTTGCTTGCCTTTTCTTTTCTTTTCTTAAAGACAAAAGGGTAGAAAAATCCTGGAGATGCTGGCAGGGAATGCGCTTTTCCAGTTGTAAACGGGCTTCAATTTTTCAGTGTTCCTGCCAGAAAAGACAGCACCGTATTTCATACTGGTTTTCCCACTTCATGTCCCCTCTTTTAACAGCTCTAATACAGTTGATTCATTCATTCAAATGTTGTCTTGCAAATATTGCAAATCTAAAATAAAGGCCTTCAAGTCTTAGTAGTTCCTTTATACCTAGAGACCTCTACCTAGAGACCTAGGTAGAGAGGGCACTGTCACCTGGTAATGTAGCGTCCTCAGTGAAGAGTGAATGCCAGGTAGGAGGCTGTTTCCTGCCAAGTTTGGGGGAATCCAGCTCATGTCTTCATCATCATCCTTGGCTTCTTCTGGCATATCACCCACAAGGCAAGAGACTGAAAATGCAAATTCCTCCACTGGAGTTTCTTGTCCATGGAAACATGGACACATGGAGTTTTGCCTGCTCCTTTGTCAATAATGTTATTTGAAACACTCCACTGTTGTTACAACAACCGCAGGAATCCCTGGTACCATAAGTTCCATTCATTTTAAACACTCTTTTTGGTATGCAAACATTCAATGTTTGAGAAAATGGCAATACATAGCAATATCGTGTCACAAAATTGAGTGAATACTAAGAAAACTCATTTCTCCCTTTGGGATTTTGAATCCCAAAGTGGGGGCGGTAGGGGAGAAAGACAAACAAGGACGCCAAGCCTCGAGGGAAGGAAGGAGAGGACCGCATTGACGACACCACACCATTGTCTTCCTCTCCTGGATTTTTCTTTCTTGGATTTCTGGTCCCCACCATTGCCTGTCTGGGCCTCATTCATCTTGATTCTCACAAGAAAGAACTGGGCTTTCTCAGAAGGAATGTCTTAGAAAACATCAGGTTAGTTTGTCGATTGCAGCTCTAAGAATTTGGCTGACCAGCCTTGAATGCTATTCCTTGCTCTGGGCCCTTGGAACCTCCTTGCCTAACTCTATTAACATGGCTTGAGCTTTGCCACTAAAGACCACCTGGATCCACTGCCTTGGGGTCCAGGCCCCCAGGTTAGATGCCATCTTCCTTGGAGCTCAATTGAGTCACTTTTACCTATCTGGTCTCCTACCGGCTTATCCCTAAGGGAATTTTCCCCAGGTTCCCTCTAAGATGGTTCCCTCTAAGGTCCCGGTCGTCTATCCTACTCCTCAGGAGAAAGGAAAATGGCATCCACCCTCCATCACTACAATATGCTCTATCACATGAGAATAAAACTACTCTGAAAATAAATAGTACTCACAGAGAATTGTCAAAGGAAAATTATTTCCAGCCCGTCAGTGCTACGACTGCATTACTTAGCCAGCTCTAGATAGGAAATGCCTTTCAACATTCCTTTCTGTGTGATATATCAGAGACTCTTTAAAAATGTAAGTTGTTCGTGTTTATAAAATACACTCAACAAGCACAAGTGGTATGATGTATCAATAGCACAAATGTAACTTTATTTTGCTTTCCTGTTGTCTCTTTAAAAATGTGCTCAGTGAGGGATGTTCATCAACATCAGACCCTGCGCAGGTAGGCCCCAGCTTTGCCCAAGTTAAAAAGTTTTTTAAATCTGCGTAACCAATGCAGATTTTCAAATCTGCATAACCAATGCAGTCTCGTTTTTTAGGTGAGTCCTCTATCCCTGAGCTGGGGTCCAAGGTGGATTACAGGGAGAACTAGTTACACCATCCTTTCTGGCTCATCCCTTTCCCCTACACTGAAGAGATGCCAGTGTCTGGGCTCAGCAGGAGAAAGGAAATGGGGGCACCAAGTTCCCTACTTGACAGAAACAATTGCAGAATGCTTTGCCCTCTCTGGTATGGCAGCTGACAAATGCTTTTCTCTCATCAGCACTTTCACTGCAGAGAAGTGTACACACATACACACACACACACCCTCCCACCCTCAGCCAGGTCCCAACGACTGCAACACCATCTCGTCCACACCCATTCCCACCCACACATTCTCTGGGCATGGGCAATGCCTCCCATTCCCTAGACTGCTGCTCCGTGCTCTGTCCCTGCTTCCTGGTGATCCTCCCCTCTAGATTCACCCACGGGAAGGCCCAGCCCCCTCCCAGTGGTCCAGTGCTCCTGACTCCCAAACTTATTACCAGTAAATCAGGTCCCACTACTCACCGCTAACAAAATCAATTACATAGTCCTAAATGGTAGAGGAGAAAGGTGCCTTCAGTCAGAATGCCAGTAATATGGGGAGATGGCGAATTCAGTATTCTCCCAAAACCACCTCTGAAGATTCTGCTTGGCCATGAAACTTCATAAAGAGAACAGGTGAGTGATCTCAGCTGATCACTGAGACAGAGGGTCAGAGTCGTCACTATCTCCCACTGTGTGCAGGCTTGTGTGCAGACTTGTCCACTCCTTGTGATCTTATTCTAGACGTTATCTTGGTCACACAGTTTGTTCCCAAGATTACTGAAGGGGAAGCTAAGGAAGAGATCTGGTCATCTGTAAATTACTTTTTCCAAATTCCTACTTCTTTGATCTATGGAAAGAACCAACAGGTTAGGCAGCTATTGTGTGATTAAAAGATTTGAGATATGTGCTTGGTCTGAGGTGAGTAGGGCATGGGGGTGCCTGATTTGAAAGGTAGTTACAACATAACTTTGCTAAAGTGACAGGAAAAGGGGCTTCCTGCTGAGGGCAGTTTCCTACAAAGAGCTGCTTACAAATTCTTGCTCACGGGGACCTAACATATTTTCCTGCACCATTTAATTGGAAAAGCTGTTCTGGTTATGATTGCTGTATAATAAGATACCCCAAAACTTAGTGGTATAAAACAACAAACCATTTTGTTGTGATCATGTGATCCCAGTTAGAAATGAGAAATGGAGTATCAATTCTTGCCATATCAACAAACAAGAATGTCACAACCATTAGCGAATCCTATCCAGCCCTCCAAATGTGAATTTCTGAGCCCAGAGCAAGTGCAGGGAAAACAACACCTGCTATTCAGCAACTATCAGGCTGCCCCCTACAGTGAGCAAGGAACTAAGAATGTGAAAAATCTAATGGGATGCTGGCGCCAGATAGATAGCTGAGATGCATATGAAAGGAATGATTATAGTAAGCCCAGATTCTTGCATCTTCCCATACGGAGGAAAGTGTTAAATTACTTAACTTGGGATATCTGGTTCTTCTTAATTAACAATAATCTTTTGATTTTCAGACTACCTGCCCCTTGTGGCAAGTTTGTATGTAAACTGACTTCTCCCCCCATTCACTCCACCTCCTCAGAACAGTTCTTTCAGGGCTACTTGAGGTGCTATCTTCTGGGCCTGAACTCCTAAAAATTCCCACCAAATAAAACATAACTCTCAACTTCTAGGTTGTGATTATTTTTTAAGTCAACAGAAACAAACATCCCAATACAAAAGAGGTAAAAGATTAGAAAAAATATTTCACCAAAGACAATATAAAAGTGGTGAATAAGCAGATAAGATGTTCAGTATTATCAATCAGGAGGGAAACGAAGTTGCAATTTCCATGAGATGTCACTACGCTGTTGCTCAGTCACTAAGTCGTGTCTGACTATTTGCGACCCCATGGACTGCAGCTTGCCAGGCTCCTCTATCCTCCACTATCTCTCACAGTTTGCTCACATTCATATACATTGAGTTGGTGATGCTATCTAACCATCTCGCCATCTGCCACCACCCCCTTCTCCTTTTGCCTTTAATCTTTCCAACATCAGGGTCTTTTTCAATGAACTGGCTCTTTGCATCAGGTGGCCAAAGTATTGAAGCTTTGGCTTCAGCATCAGTCCTTCCAATGAATATTCAGGGGTAATTAATTTCCTTTAGGATTGACTGGTTTGATCTCCTTGCAGTCCAAGGGATTCTCAAGAGACTTCACCAGCACCACAAAATTCAAAACCATCGATTCTTTGGCACTCAGCCTTCTTTAAGAAGAAATGGCGGGGAATACACAGAAGAACTATACCAAAAAAGTCTTAATGATCAAGGAAACCATGATGGTGTGATCACTCACCTAGAGCCAGACATCCTGGAGTGTGAAGTCAAGTAGGCCTTAGGAAGCATTACTACAAACAAAGCTAGTAGAGGTGATGGAATTCCAGCTGAGCTATTTCAATTACTAAAAAATTATGCTGTTAGGGGAAGCACACTGATTGAAATCGCCCACCCTGACCAGGCACCATAGTAACCATTTGCATGAGTTGTTTTACAACAGGAGGTCCTGGTAAGGAACACAGAACTAATAAGCCACCACCAACTGGAAGAGTTCAGAACAGGTCAAAAGGAGACACCACATGTCCGACCACCTCCCAGAATCCTTCTCTCTGGCATCCATCTTGGCTGAACAAGGCGTGCACCACCAGGAAGGACTCTGAGTCAGAATGACTAGCTAAAGACAACCCGGAAACTAATCCCAGCACCATAAAAGCCGAGACTGTGAGCCACATGGCGGAGCTGTTCTCCTGGGTTCCCTTACCCTACTGCTCTCCATCCGGGTGCCCTTTCCCAATAAAATCTCTTCCTTCGTCAGCACATGTGTCTCCCTGGACAATTTATTTCCAAGTGTTAGACAAGAGCCCAGTTTTGGGCCCTGGAAGGGGTGCTTCCTGCAACAGTGCTATTAAAGTGCTTCACTCTATATGCCAGCAAATTTGGAACACTCAGCAGTGGCCACAGACTGGAAAAGGTCACTTTTTATTCCAATCTCAAAGAAGAGCAATGCCAAAGAATGATCAAACTACCACACAATTGTACTCATTTCACATGCTAGCAAGGTAATGCTCAAAATCCTTCAAGCTAGGCTTCCACAGTATATGAACCAAGAAATTCTAGATGTACAAGCTGGGTTTAGAAAAGGCAGATGAACCAGAGATCAAATTGCCAACATCTTTTGGGTCATAGAAAAAGCAAGGGAATTCCAGAAAAGCCTCTACTTCTGCTTCACAGTCTTTGATTGTGTGGATCACAACAAACTATGGAAAATTCCTAAAGAGATGGGAATACTAGACTACCTTACCTGTGTCCTCAGAGACCTGTATGCAGGTCAAGAAGCAATAGTTAGAACTGGGCATGGAATAACAGACTGGTTTCAAATTGGGAAAGGAGTATGTCAAGGCTATATATTGTCACCTTGCTTATTTAACTTATATGCAGAGTACATCATGCAAAATGCTGGGCTGGATAAAGCTCAGGCTGAAATATAAGATTGCTGAGACATATCAATAACCTCAAATATGCAGATGACACCATATTAATGTCAGAAGCAAGGAAGAACTAAAGAGCCTCTTGATGAAGGTGAAAGAGGAGAGTGAAAAAGCTGGCTTAAAACTCAAAAAACTCAATGTTCAGTGCATCCAATCCCATCATTTCATGGCAAATAGATGGGAAAACAACGGAAGCAGTGACAGACTTTATTTTCTTGGGCTCCAAAATCACTGCAGATGAAGACTGCAGCCATGAAATTAAAAGATGCTTGCTCCTTGGAAGAAAAGCTATGACAAAACTAGACAGCCTATTAAAAGAAAGAGACATCACTTTGCTGACAAAGGGCTGTACAGTCAAAGCTATGGTTTTTCCAGTAGTCACATATGGATATGAGAGTTGAACCATAAAGCAGGCTTTATACCATATAGAGCGCCAAAGAATTGATGCTTTAGAACTGTGGTTCTGGAAAAGATTCTTTGAGAGTCCCTTGGACAGCAAGGAGATCAAACCAGTCAGTCCTAAAGGAAATCAACCCTGAATATTCATAGGAAGGACTGATGCTGAAGTTGAAGCTCCAATAATTTGGCCACCTGATGCAAACAGCCAACTCACTGGAAAAAGACCCTGATGCTGGGAAAGATCGAAGGCAGGAGGAGAAGGGGATGACAGAGGATGAAACAGTTGGATGGCATCACTGATTCAATGGATATGAGCTTGAACAAACTCTAGGAGATAGTGAAGGTCAAGGAAGCTTGGCATGCTGCAGTCCTTGGGGGTCTCAGAGTCAGCATGACTGACCGACTGAGCAACAACAAGAGCCTTCTTTATGGTCCAACTCTTACATCCATACATGACTACTGGAAAAACCATGGCTTTGCCTAGGCAGACCTTTGCTGACAAAGTGATATCTCTGCTTTTCAATATGCTGTTTAGGTTTGTCATAGCTTTCCTTCCAAGAGCAAGCATCTTTTAATTTCATGGCTGAAGTCATCATCTGCAGTGACAATATACAGCCTTGTTGTACTCCTTTCTCAATTTGGAATCAGTCAGTAGTTCCATGTCTGGTTCTAACTGTTGCTTCTTGACCTGCATACAGGTCTCTCAGGAGGAAGGTAAAGTGGCCTGGTATTTCCAAATAATTTTCCACAGTTTGTTGTGATCCACACAGTCAGAGACTTTATCATAGTCATGGAAACAGAAGTAGGTATTTTATGGAAATCCTTTGCTTTCTCCATGATCCAACAAATATTGGCAATTTGATTTCTGGTTCTTCTGCCTTTTCTAAACCCAGCTTGTACAGATGGAAGTCCTCTGTTCATGTACTGCTGAAGCCTAGTTTGAAGGATATTGTGCATTACCTTGCTAGCATGTGAAATGACTGCAATTGTGTGATAGTTTGATCATTGTCTGGCATTGTCCTTCTTTGGACTTGGAATGATAAGTGACCTTTTCCAGTCCTGTGGCCACTGCTGAGTTTTCCAAATTTGCTGACATATTGAGTGCAGCACTTTAACAGCACCATCTCTTAGGTTTTGAAATAGCTCAGCTGGAATTCCATCACCTCCACTAGCTTTGTAGTAATATTTCTTAAGGTCCACCTGACCTCCAACTCCAGGATATTCAGCTCTAGATAACCACACCATCGTGGTTATCTGGGTCATTAAGACCTTTCTTGTATGGTTCTTCTGTGTATTCTTACCATCTTCTTTTAATCTCTTCTGCTTCTGTTAGGTTCTTACAGTTTCTGTCCTTTTCCATGCCCATCCTTGTATGAAAACTTCCCTTGATATCTCCAATTTTCTTGAAGAAAGATCCTAGCCTTTCCCATTCTGTTGTTCTCCTCTATTTCTTTGTATTGTTCATTTAAGAAGGACTTCTTTTCTCTTTCTTGCTATTCTCTGGAACTCAGCATTCAGTTTGATGTATCTTTCCTTTTCTCCCTTGCTTTTTTGCTTCTCTTCTCTCCTGTTTTTTGTAAAGATTCCTCAGACAACCACTTTACCTCTTGTATTTCTTGTTCTTTGGGATGGTTTTGGTCACTACCTCCTGTACAACGTTACGATCCTCCATCCATCTTCAGGCACTCTGTCTACCAGATCTAATCCCTTGAATCTATTTGTCACTTCTACTGTACAATTATAAGGTATTTGATTCAGGTTATACCTGAATAACCTAATGATTTCCCCTGCTTTCTTCAATTTAAGCCTGAAATTTACAATAAGGACCCCATGATCTGAGGCACAGTCAGCTCCAGGTCTTGTTTTTGCTGACTGTATAGAACTTCTCCATCTTCAGTTGCAAAGAATATAATCAATCTGATTTTGGTATTGACCATCCGGTGATGTCTATGTGAAAAGTCATCTCTTGGGTTGTTGGAAAAGTGTGTTTGCTATGACCAGCGGGGTTTTTGTTTTTGTTTTTTGTTTTTTTTTTGCTTTTGACAAAACTCTGTTAACCTTTGCCCTCTTCATTTTGTACTCTAAGGTCATACTTGCTTGTTATTTTGGGTATCTCTTGGCTTCCCACTTTTCATTCCAATCTCCTGTGATGAAAGGACATCTTTTTTTGGTGTTAGTTCTAAAAGGTCTTCACAGAGCTGTTCAACTTCAGCTTCTTCAGCATCAGCAGCGGTTGGGGCGTAGACTTGGATTACTGTGATGTTGAATGGTTTGCCTTGGAAATGAAGCGAGATCATTCTGTCATTTTTGAGATTGCACCCAAATACTGCATTTCAGACTCTTTTGTTGACCATGAGGGTTATTCCATTTCTTCTAAGGGATTCTTGCCCAAAGTAGTAGATAAATGGTCATCTGAATTATATTCACCCATTCTCATCCATTCTAGTTCACTAGTTTCTAAGATTTAGTTTTAGTGGAAGTTGCTCTGTTGTGTCTGACTCTGTGATCCCATGAACTATACAGTCCCTGGATTCTTCAGGCCAGAATACTGGAATGGGTAGCCTTTCCCTTCTCCAGGGGATCTTCCCAACCCAGGGATAGAACCCAGGTCTCCCACATTGCAGGCAGATTCTTTACCAGCTGAGCCACAAAGGAAGCCCAAGAATAATGGAGTGGGTAGCCTATCCCTTCTTCAGCGGATCTTCCCAACACAGGAATTGAACCGGGGTCTCCTGCATTGTAGGTGGATTCTTTACCAACTGAGCTATCAGGGAAGCCCTTGTTCAGTCTTGCCATCTCCTGCTTGGCCACCTCTAATTTACCTTGATTCATGGACCCAGCATTCCAGGTTCCTATGCAATATTGTTCTTTACAGCATCAGACTTTACTTTCACCATCAGACACAGCCAAGTGTTACTTCTGCTTTGACCCAGCCACTTCATTCTTTCTAGAACTATTTGTAATTGCCCGCTGCTCTTTCCCAGTAGCATATTGGACACCTTCCAACCGGGGGGGTTCATCTTCCATTGTCATGTTTTTTATCTTTTTGTACTGTCTGCGGGGTTCTCCAGACAAGAATACTGGAGTGAGTGGCCATGTCCTCCTCCAGTGGACCACTGTGACCCATCCATCCTGAGTAGCCCTGCACAGCATGGCTCATAGCTTCACTGAGTTACACAAGCCCTTTCACCATGACAAGGCTGTGCTCCATGAAGGAAGATGTCACCACACACCTATTCAAATGGCTAAAGTTAAAAGACTGAGCATACCAAGTGCTTGTGAAAATGTGCAGTTATTGGAACTCTCACATACTGCTGCTGGTGAGACGTGAAATGGGATAGCCACTTGTGAAAGCAGCTTGGCATTTGATTAAGAAGTGTAACATGCATCTGCCATGTGACCCAGCAATTTCACCTCTAGGTATTCACGCAAGAGAAATGAAAGCAGATCCACACAGGTTTATACAGGAATTCACACATAGCACCGTGTTAGGTTGTGGTCTGGGAATGTGGTGATGTTTGTCCTTCCCTGTGGCCCCACATGCTCCCAGTTTTCATAACACTTCTACATAAGTGAAAAACAGTGCAAACACAATAGAGTTTAATACAGTAGTTGGTGGGCTACAGCCAATAGCCTAAGTATAGTCACCTGCCTGGATCTTGTAAATAAAGGTCTACTGCAATATGACCCTGAACCTTATTTACAAATTGTCTCTTTTGCACTATGGCTGAACAGTTGAGTAGTTATGATACAGACTTTGTGGCCAGCAGAACCCAAATATTGACTATCCTTTTGTAGTAAAGGATATTGACTGGCCTTTCGTAGTAAAAGTTTCCCAACCTCTTGTCAAGTAGAGAAGAGCTTGGGATCCAGCTTCAGGTAAGCTCGGATCCAGCTGTGCCTCTTAATGGCTGAGTAATCCTTGGTCAGTTACTCAGTTCCTCTCTGCCTCAGTTTCCTCATGTCCTAAATTAGCAAGAGTTAATCATTTAAAGCACTCAGATCACTGCTGGGCACATGGTAAACACTTCACAAATGTTAACAGTTATTATTATTCATTTGGCACAGGGTCCTGAGAATGTCCTTTATTTTCTTTCCAGTTTTTTTAATTTTTGTTCTTCAAATATTTCACATCTTTGCTAAATATTTGCCTGACTGATCTGTTCATTTCTGGAAGAGATGTATTAAAATCAGCCCCTATCCTTGGAGATTTTTGCTTTATAATATGTCGAAGAAAAGTCATTACGTATAAAAATTCGTAAAGAGAAACCTCAACTGAAACAAGAGTCAGGAGACCAGCAGGGGGAGCGCTCACACCCCACAATGATAGGAGAGCCTGCGAGGAAGACTTTGCCTTCTAGCCTGGCAAGACCTCAGCCAACAAGAGACTGTCAATTCAGCCAAAGGAAAAGCACCACACTCTCAGTTCCTCCAATGGACTCTTGCTTTACTGTGGCCCTCTTAACTTCCTTCCCCCTCTTTAAAAGTCTTCTTGTTGCTTGAAGACTTCCTCATTGCTTCCCATGGTTGCAGATCCCCAAGTGCAATTCTTTGCTGATT
Source organism: Ovis canadensis (assembly GCF_042477335.2). Classification (NCBI taxonomy): domain Eukaryota; kingdom Metazoa; phylum Chordata; class Mammalia; order Artiodactyla; family Bovidae; genus Ovis; species Ovis canadensis. The sequence goes on from NC_091246.1 coordinate 24,162,146, forward strand.
CCAAATAAACCAGTTGTTTGGTTTTTTTTTTTTCCCCTGGAGAAAAAAACCTGAGAGTCTCTTGGTTTTAGGTCAACATAGATCTCGTTCTTTTAAAATTGCTATATCGTCCTGATAATTATTCTTTTACCATCAATAAGGACCCTTTTTAATACTTAAATATATTTTTCCAGAGTTTAATTTATCTTGTATTCATACTGCTACACCATAATCTCTTTTGGCTACTATTTCACAGTTACATATCACTGTCAACATTTCCTGATTATGTCTTAGGTGTCTGTCTTATAAGTCTTAGAGAACAGTTGTTTTGTGCTATTCCAAATGAACTATTTCTTTGTATTGGATATGTTTAATCCGTTTTCATTTATTGGATTATAGATGTATTCATTTATTTCATCTGATTTAGTTTTATGTTCACTTTCCATTAAGTTAACATTTTCTCAATATTCCTTTTCCTCTGAATTGTTGAAAAGAAAACCTTGTCCCTAAATGGCATCACTTATACTAAGACTCATCACTTATACTCATGATACCAAACCTAGATTTAATACCTGACCTAATTGCAGTTTTAGCCTCTTCCAGAAATGTAATCGTAATCAAGCAGCTTGGAATTTTCTAATCAGCACCAATAAGGAAATCTGTCAAGAAAATGTCCTGGCCTAAAAATAATCCTTTCTTTTCTTTTGCTAATAGCTCCCTTGCCCAAACCATCTTCATATAAAAAAATCTTTCTTTTTCAAAATAAATTTGCTTTTAACTTTGTTTTGGCTGTGCTGGGTCTTCATTGTTTCAGGAGGGCTTTCCCAGTTGCAATGCCCAGGCTTCTCATTGCGGTGACTTCTCTTGTTGCAGAACACAGGCCCTAAGGCATGCAGGCTGCAGTAGTTGGCACACTCAGGCTCTACAGTGCAGGCTCAATAGTTGTGGCATACGAGCTTGGTTGCCCCATGGCATGTGGAATCTTCCAGGACCAGGGATTGAACTCATGGCCCTTGCATTGGCAAGTGAATTCTTAACCACTGGACCACCAGGGGAGTCCAAGCTTCCATATTTTTACAACCTTCCCAAGTGAAACAGAGTAGGACTCTATGGACCTTGCCCCTCTACCCTACGTCCTCTGTCTGCCTTTTGTCTCATGGAAAAATTTTAGTCAAAAAATACTTCAGTCAGAGAAGTGAGGACAAGCAAAAACAAAGGAAAACAGTCAAAGAAAATCAAATAAGCATAGTCAAGGGCTTCCTGGGTGGCGCTAGTGGTAAAGAATCCAACTGCCATTGCAGGAGACGTGAGACAAGGGTTCGATCCCTGGGTCAGGAAGATCCCCTGGAGCAGGGCATGGCAACCCATTCCAGTATTCTATCCTGGAGAATCTCATGGACAGAGGAGCCTGGCGAGCTATAGTCCGTGGGGCTGCAAATAGTCAGACACGACTGAAGCTACTTGGCACGCACACATGCAAGCGTAGTCAAGGACGCTTAGTTCCTTCTCAAGGGCTGTAGATAATCTTCTGAGCCATATCCTGTGAGCTGTCTTGTAGATACTGAAACCCTCACCAGCTGGAAGAAGTTAACTACATGATGACCAGTCTGTAGCCATGACATAAGCTGCCGCAATGCCGAGAGGCCTCAAGAAATGGAAACAAATTAACCTTGGAACTGTAGGTTAACTGTACCTAAAACAATCAAGATGATGCTGGTCAGACCACCGCATGACCAAATTCAAGATGACTATCAGAACTGACTGTGCTGTTTCTGCATGTAGCCCCCTTTCTCTGTCTATAAAAGCTTTTACCCCCTGCTTGTCAGCAGGGCAGGGAGGTGGGGTACAGGGAGTCAGATTTTGGGTAGATAGCTGCCCTTCCTTCAGTTGCCAGCATCAAATTAAAGCAAACTGTCCTTTCTACCAACCTGTCCTCTTTATTGGCTTTTGAGCCACAAGCAGCCAGACTCCACTTTTGGTAACACAAGCACCCTTCTAGTTGCTATTAATAGATGAGATGCTGCCCAATTCATGAAGTGCCTAACAAAGATATTCAAATTAACTCGGTTGAATTTTGTCTTTTAACAATGTTAATTTAGACATTATAGTCTCCTTTTGCTGAGGCACAGACAGAAGAGAGATTTTTTAATTAGCACTCCGATGCTGGGAGGGATTGGGGGCAGGAGGAGAAGGGGATGACAGAGGATGAGATGGCTGGATGGCATCACTGACTCGATGGACATGAGTTTGAGTGAACTCCGGGAGTTGGTGATGGACAGGGAGGCCTGGCGTGCTGCGATTCATGGGGTCGCAAAAAGTCAGACATGACTGAGTGACTGAACTGAACTGAACTGAGTGCAACACAAGGATTTGAAAAATTAACCATGAATTAAATGTCGCATCCCTCAGCATCCCACTCCAGAGGCACCAACCCTTACCTGGTTTCTTCCAGGAACAGTCTAGGCTTCAGATACTGAGTTGAATTCTCCCCCATGTTAATTTCCAAGTCTACCATCTGTTTTTCTCCCCTTTATTTCAGTCCTCCTTTTCCCTTACTCCATGCATCCTTCCACCAAGCTTAGCAGGAAGAAACAAGCAGGCAGAGACAGGAAATGGAGAACAGAATTTGGAAGTGAGGGAAGAAGAAAAGAATTATCAAAGAAACATAAAGCTCAAAAAGAACTTTTAAAGGATTAGTCCAACCAGAGTGCCCTATGTATTTGGTCTTTGTCCCTAGTTCCTGGCAGAGCTCTTAAAATCCTTAGTGATTTCCTTAGTGATAGGACTGTCCATTATTATTCATGAACAGCCCCAGTGAGTTTGTTTTAATGGGATGACTCAGAGTAGGGTCTCTGGAAGGGGCTCAACACCAGAAAGGCCAAACCCGAGATTAAAGGTTGGGGGCTTTTCCAGACTTCCAGATAGGGAGGGAGAGCTGGAAATTGGGCTATAAAAACCCTTGAATAATAATTCAATACCTTGCAGGTTGGTGGACACATTGGAGGTGGCAGTCCTGCACCTCTCCTTCCTTATCTTGCCCTAAGCATCTCTTCCCTGTGGCTATTCTGGGTTGTTATTCTTTATAGCAAATCAGAGAATGTAAGTAAAACAAGATCTGCGGGTCTTTCCAGTGAATTATCGAACCAAAGGAAGGGAACAGGGGAACTTTCTATTTATAGCTGGTGGGTCAGAAACTCAGGTGACAACCTAAGATGACAGTTGGTGTCAGAACCGAAAGGATTACAGGACTGGTGTCAGAATCGCAAAACTGGTCAGGAAGCATCCCGTTATCTGGTGTCAGAAAAAAAGGCATCACATTTCTGGAAGAGGAGAACAGTGAGGAACACTGCATCGCTTCACACATCTATTGCTTTTTGGAGGAAAAAAAAACAACCCTCCCGGAAGAAATAGTCCAGGATGAGAGGAGCAGAGAGAGCTTCAGGGAAGAAACTCACATCCCCAGATGTGTCGATCAAATGTTATCCCACTTCATTACACGCATCCTTCTCAGGTGAAGGAAATGAGTCAATGCTGTACACAGATCTCTGCACAGGAAAGATATTGGTGATGGACAAGTGTCTCTTTTTTGTTGATAAGAATTTTCATTCTGAAAAAGACTTTTTACTAGGATTTTGTTGACTTGATTATAACAAGGTTGCCAAGGGAATAGCCTTAAAGTGTTCAAATTTATGGGCTTCCCTTGTGGCTCAGCTGGTAAAGAATCCACCTGCAATGCCAGGAAACCTGGGCTCAATCTCTGGATTGGCAAGATCCCCTGGAGAAGGGAAAGGCCACCCACTCCAGCATTCTGCCTGGGAGGAGTCACAAAAGGTCAGACACAACTGAGCAAGTTTCACTTTCACTTTTCATGCAAATTTATTTGCTAACCAGGGTAAACATTCCATAGCTTTTTAAGCTTTAAAATATTATATTTTCCTTTCCCTAATAAATTAAAGTAATAAAATAGAGCAAGGATACATTCATAGGCATATGTATGTTTAAATTAGTCAGAAGTTTTGTTCCAGGGCCTGAAACAGGAATCAAAACTAGCTTGAAAAGCAAAGAAGACCTAAATAAGTGGGAGGGCATGCCATGTTCAGACACGACTTAGCAGCCGAGCACACATGCTCACGTGCCATGTTCGTATACTGAGAGACTCAAAATGGTAAAAATGCCAACTATCCCTAAATCAGCCTTCCTTGGTGGCACAGATGGTTTAAAAAAAAAAAAAAAAAAAGCCTGCAATGCAGGAGACCTGGGTTCAATCCCTGGGTTGGGAAGATCTCCTGGAGAAGGGAATGGCTCCAGTATTCTTGCCTGAAGTTTTCCATGGACAGAGATGACTGGCAGGCTACAGTCCATGGGGTTGCAAAGTCAGACAGGACTTGGCGAATGAACAATAGCAAACCATGATTAAGTTAAATGGGTCAAATGGATCATGAACTTAAATTTAAAACATAAAAATGTAAAACTTTTATGAAAAAACACAGAAGAGATAATTCCCTGACAGGTTAGAGGTTAAGACACAGTGCTTCCACTTCAGGGGGTTCTATCCCTGGTCAGGGGACCAAAATAGCCCTAGGCCATGTGGCACGGCCAAAACGAAAGAAAACAAAATGAAAAACCAACAGAGGGGAACACTTGGGGATCCAGGACCAGATAAAGAGTTTTTAGACTTGACACCAAATGTGAAATTCTCAAAAGAGTACATTGACACATCATTACATTGATCTTCATCTAAATTTTAAAATTTTGATCTATTAAGGACCCTGTTAAAAGGGTGAAAAAATAAGCTACAAACTAGGAGAAAATATTTTCCAACCGCATATCTGACCAGAGACTAGTATCTAGAATATATAACTCAACTCACAAGTCAACAATTTAAAAAAATTTTTTCAATTAGAAAATGGACAGAAGACAGACATTTCACAGAAGAGGATATACAGATGGCCGATAAGTATATGAAAAGATGTTCAATTTTATTATTCAGTAGGAAAATGCAAAATAAAGCTTCAGTGAGATATCATTACACATTTATCAAAATAAAAATTAATGACCACAGTGTTTGCTGGCAAAGATGCAGAGAAACTGAGTCACTCATACATTGCTGGTGGGAATGCAAAATGGAATAGCCACACTGGTAAACGGTTTGGCAATTTCTTATCAAATTAAACTTACAATTACCATATGACCCATAATCTTATACTCTTGGACATTAATCACAGAGAAATGAAAACTTGTGTTCACATTAAACCCTACATAATAGGACTTTTCTGGTGGTCCAGTGATTAGGACTCTAGGCTTCTAATACAGGGGACAGCAGTTTGATCCCTCGTCCAGGAGGATTCCACATGTCTCGCAACAACTAAGCCATCTGCCCCAGCTACTGAGCCTGTGATCGAGAACCTGAGAGTCACAGCCACCAAGCCTGTGCTGTAACTACTGAAGTCCACACATTAGAGCCTGTGCTCCACAGCAAAAGAAGCCACTGTGATGAGAAATCAGTGCACCACCATGAAGAGTAGCTCATTACAACCAGGGAAAGCCCACACAAAGCAAAGCGGACCCAGCGTAGCCAAAACCAATGAATAAACAAATAAATTATAAAAAATTTAAACCCTGTATCTGGTGGCTTAGATGGTAAAGAATCTGCCTGCAATGCAGGAGACGTGGGTTGGATCCCTAGGTCAGGGAGACCCCTGAAGGAAGGTATGGCAACCCACTCCAGTATTCTTGCCTGGAGAAACCCCATGGACAGAGGAGCCTGATGGGCTACAGTCCATGGGGTCACAAATAGTCAAACACGACTGAGCAACTAAGAAGAGCACATCTAATATTTATATCAGTGTTATTAGTAATGGCCAAAACTGGGAAGCGTCTAGGTGTTCTTAAACTGTGGTGTGTGTGATCTACTCAGTAACTTTCATAAAATGAGATACTCATGCAAGCGACAACTTGGATGAATCGCTAGAGAATTGTGTTAAATAAAAAAGCCAGTCCTAAAAGTTTATGCAGCCACATGATTCTGTTCTCATAACATTCTTGAAGTAGCAAAATTATAGAAGTGAAGAACAGGTTAGTAGCCACCAAGTATTAAGAATGGTGAGAAAAGGGAGGTAGACAGGGATCCTGGTGGAACTGGTTGGTACCTTTGTTGCCAAACAACGGCTGGCTACCCAAGGCACATAGATGATGCTACGACACTAGCTTTTGAGAAAAGAGCTTTATCATGAGGTCAAACAGCAAGGAGACAGGAGGCTCGGCTCTCAAACCTGTCTTCTCCATACAGGGTTCAGGGTGAAATTTAAGGGGATAGGGAAATGTCAAACTTGGAATCTGATTGGCTAGTCTCAAATCAATCATATCAGCCACTCTTGCTGCCGGAAGCCAGATTTTTCTTATTGAAGGAATTCTCCCTTCATAAAGGGCTCCAGTGGCAATATTTCTATTCTTTCTGTTCCTAATTCTTGGTGCCAGGGTCATTTGGGAGACATGGATTCCTGTCTTGCACATACACAGTGCTGTCCTGTAAAATAACTTGAGGTTTGATTAGTAAAACCATCTGTTTTAAGGAGGCAAAACCAGTTTAAGGTAATCAATGTTTTATGTGCTATTTTATGTTGACTGTGGTCAAAAGCGAAGTGAAGTAGCTCAGTCGTGTCCGACTCTTTGAGACCCCACTCTTTGTAGCCTCCCAGACTCCTCCATCTATGGGATTTTCCAGGCAAGAGTACTGGAGTGGGTTGCCATTTCCTTCTCCAGAAGATCTTCCCAACTCAGGGACTGAACCCGGGTCTCCCGCATTGCAGGTGGATGCTTTATCCTCTAAGGCACCAGGGAAGTCAAACCCGCACATGTGATAAGCATGCATAGAATGACACACACACACACACAAATGAGCATGTGTAAAACAGGAAATCTGAATAAAGATTTGTGGATTAGATCAGAGTCAGTACTCTGTGATATTGTACTATAGTTTTGAAAGATGTCACCTTTGGGGAAACTAGGTAAAGGGTACACGGGATCTTTCTGTATTATTTTTCACAACTGTAGGTAAATCTACAATTTCTTTAAACTAAAAAGTTTAAATACACTTATTGTCTCAGCACTTTGTTCACAATAACCAAAACATGGAAGCAATCCAAGTATTCATCAATGGATGTATGAATAAAGAGTGTGATTTATCCATGCCTGGGTGCACGCTCAGTCTCTAAGTGGTGACCAACTCTTTAAGACTCCATGGACTGCAGCCTTCCAGGTTCCTCTGCCCATGGGATTTTCCATACAAAAATACGAGAGTGGCTTGCCGTTTCCTACTCCAGGGAATCTTCCCAATTCAGGGATCGAATCCATGTCTCCAGCATCTCCTGCTTTGGCAGGCGGATTCTTTCACTGAGCCACCTGGGAAGCCTCTGTCTCTACAGTGGGATATTATTCAGCCTTAAATGAAATGAAATCTGACACATAGGTAAACCTTAAGGACGTTATGCTAAATGAAATAAGCCCATCACGAAAGGGCAAACACTGTGTGATTCCCCTTATATGAGGTTTCTAGAATAGTCAAACTTGTAAAGACGGACAGTATACTAATGCGTGCCAGGGGCTAAGGGGACCAGAGATGGGAATTAATGTTTAATGAGGACAGAGTTTCAGCTTGGAAAAATGAGAAGGTTCTGGAGATGGATGGTAATAATGGTTGCACAATAATGTGAATGTGCTTAATATCACTGAACTGTACACTTAAAAATTATTAAGATTGTAAATTTTACGTTATGTGTATCTTCAGTTCAGTTCAGTTCAGTTCAGTCACTCAGTCATGTCCGACTCTTTGCGACCCCATGAATCACAGCACGCCAGGCCTCCCTGTCCATCACCAACTCCCGGAGTTCACTCAGACTCATGTCCATCGAGTCAGTGATGCCATCCAGCCATCTCATCCTCTGTCGTCCCCTTCTCCTCCTGCCCCCAATTCCTCCCAGCATCAGAGTCTTTTCCAATGAGTCAACTCTTCTCATGAGGTGGCCAAAGTACTGGAGCTTCAGCTTTAGCATCATTCCTTCCAAAGAAATCCCAGGGCTGATCTTCAGAATGGACTGGTTGGATCTCCTTGCAGTCCAAGGGACTCTCAAGAGTCTTCTCCAACACCACCGTTTAAAAGCATCAATTCTTTGGCGCTCAGCCTTCTTCACAGTCCAACTCTCACATCCATACATGACCACAGGAAAAACCATAACCTTGACTAGACGGACCTTAGTCGGCAAAGTAATGTCTCTGCATTTCAATATGCTATCTAGGTTGGTCATAACTTTTCTTCCAAGGAGTAAGCGTCTTTTAATTTCATGGCTGCAGTCACCATCTGCAGTGATTTTGGAGCCCAAAAAAAAATAGTCTCACACTGTTTCCCCATGTATTTCCCATGAAGTGATGGGACCAGATGCCATGATCTTCGTTTTCTGAATGTTGAGCTTTAAGCCAATTTTTTCACTCTCCTCTTTTACTTTCATCAGGAGGCTTTTGAGTTCCTCTTCACTTTCTGCCATAAGGGTGGTGTCATCTGCATATCTGAGGTTATTGATATTTCTCCTGGCAATCTTGATTCCAGCTTGTGTTTCTTCCAGCCCAGCGTTTCTCATGATGTACTCTGCATAGAAGTTAAATAAGCAGGGTGACAATATACAGCCTTGACGGACTCCTTTTCCTATTTGGAACCAGTCTGTTGTTTCATGTCCAGTTCTAACTGTTGCTTCCTGACCTGCATACAGATTTCTCAAGAGGCAGGTCAGGTGGTCTGGTATTCCCATTTCTCTCAGAATTTTCTACCGTTTATTGTGATCCACACAGTCAAAGGCTTTGGCATAGTCAATAAAGCAGAAATAGATGTTTTTCTGGAACTCTCTTGCTTTTTTCATGATCCAGCGGATGTTGGCAATTAGATCTCTGGTTCCTCTGCCTTTTCTAAAACCAGCTTGAACATCAGGAAGTTCATGGTTCACGTATTGCTGAAGCCTGGCTTGGAAAATTTTGAGCATTACTTTACTAGCATGTGAGATGAGTGCCACAATTTAAAAAAAAAAAAATTTATGTATATGGGGAATTCCCTGGCAGTCCAGTGGTTAGGATTCTGCACTTTCACTGCCAAGGGCCCAGGTTCAATCTCTGGTTGGAGAACTAAGAATTTAATTTTTTAATTAAAAAAATTATTATGCTTAAAAAAAGAAGACATGTAACTTAAGCAAAGGAGAACTGGAAATGACTCATTGGCTATTCACATAGCTGAGAACCAAAGCCACGGGTCTGGGTCCAGGCATGGCTGGCCCTAGGGCTTCATATGGAGTCATAAGGACCTATCCCCTCCATCTTTGTATCCACCTTTTTCTCTGTTACATCCATCTCAGGCAAGCTCTCTTTACTTGAGAGCAAAATGGCCAGTGGCAACTCCAGGCTGATATTGTTTGCAAGTAATAACATTCAAAAAGAAAAGCTAAACTCTGTCTCTCCAAATAGCCATGTCAGTTCCTAAAGAGAACTCAACTAAGCCAGCCCAGGCCTAAGGTCGCACCTGACGTGGGGAAAATGGGGCACGTGATTGACACCCCTTGCCCACGTTTACCTGGAATGGACTGGGTTCCATTTCCACCAGGAAAGTGTGTGGGCATGTCCACCACAGTGAGGACACGAACTTTGTGACATTACAATTGTACTTCAATACAACCCAAAGTCTCTTAGCTTCAAGAGACTTTTCCCAGAATAAATAAATCCTGGAGCATCTAGACATAAAACCAGGCAAAACTGTACAAATTTATAGAAATAATTCTCTGGTGATAACTAAATCACTAGGTCTATGTAGTATTACAATTGTATATTTTAAAGAAAATGAGAACTTATAATCAGTGGAGATAATGTAAGTGGTTTGGAATTAGGAACAAAAGTTTTCCGTGCTTTAATGACACGTATTCCTGCTGTACTTGGCAGGAAGCTTCGTTTCTATTAAGATTCTCCTTGTAGTTTTTCTAGAATTCCTCCTGGAAACAGTCTGTAGGAGATACTGGTTGAGCACACTGGTTATGCACATGTGAAACAGTATTAATCTACTTTGCAAGTGTGATGTAAGGTGCCTCTTTTGCTAAGAAAGGACTTGTGTTGAGCAGGTATTTGTAGCACTTATGTGTAGCGCCTAATTGCATTCTAGTCTCGTCCAACTTTTTGCGACCCTATGACTGGTGACTTACGGTGACTGGAAAGCCAACACTGAGTGTCCCAGACATCCTTGCCACTAGGACCCTCAGTTCCAGCAAAGCAGATGGCAGACGTGAGTGGTGAGAAGTAGCACATGGATAATGTATCTCCTGGGACAGCTCTGGGGAAGGTTCTAGAATCAGAGGGTAAGTGATGACACTTGCATGGGAATCCCATTAAAAAACTCCTAAACATCTTCTGGTTCCCCTTCGTTCCTCCAGGAATTTCTTTAAGCTGATCAAAACTCTTTTTGCTTAAGAAGGGACCTCTTTTTAGGGCTTCCCAGGTGGCTCAGTGGTAAAGAATCCACCTGCCAATATAAGAGATGCGAGTTTGATCCCTGGGGGTGGGAAGACTCCCTGGAGAAAGAAATGGCAACCCTTTCCAGTATTCTTGCTTGAGAAATCCCATGGACAGAGGAGTCTGGTGGGTTACAGTCCATGGGGTTATAAAGAGTCGGACACAATGGAGCGACTAAACGGCAGCAACAGCAGGACCTCTTTTGGCTTAAATCTACTTGAATGGAGTCTGTGCCCACTTTGTATAATAGTAAATGCTAGAAGGGCCACAATTTTCATAAGAACTTAGGAAAGAGAGTGCTGTGCTCAAAGGGTGAGTGAGTGAGCGAGTGAAGTCGCTCAGTCGTGTCTGACTCTTTGAGACCCCATGGACTGTAGCCTACTAGGCTCCTCTGCCCATGAGATTTTCTAGGCAAGAGTAGTGGAGTGGGCTGCCGTTTCCTTCTCCAGGGGATCTTCCCAACCCAGGGATCAAACCCGGGTCTCCCGCACTGCAGACAGATGCTTTACCATCTGAGCCCCCAGGGAATTCCAAAGGATAGTAGATTCTCAAAGGATAGTAGATTTAAAAAGCTAAACTAGAACCCCAGTCTGGACTCCAGAAAGCATGTCTCGTCTTGCAAGGCCTGTGACCTGCCCCTGATCTGTAGCCCCCATTCCCATTGCCCTAGTTCTCACTGCAGAGACCTGAGCCTTAGGGTGGCTCCATTCCTGAGTCCACTGCTGCAGCAGTCCTCCAGGATCTAATGCCTGATGATCTGAGGTGGACCTGATGTAATAATAAGAGAAATAAGAAAGTGAAGTGAAAATGTTAGTTGCTCAGTCATTTCCATCTCTTTGTGAACTATGGACGGTAGCCCACCAGTCTCTTCTGTCCATAGAATTCTCCAAGCAAGAATGATGGGATGAGTAGCGATTCCCTTCTCCAGGGAATCTTCCTGACCCAGGTCTCTTGCATTGCAAGCAGGTTCTTTACCATCTGAGCCACCAGGAAAATATGCACTATAAATATAATGCCCTTGAATCATCCCCAAACCATCTCCCCATGCCACCAGGTCCATAGAAAAATTGTCTTCCACAAAACTGGTCCTTCCTACACACACGCCTTCTGTGCCCCATTGCATGGTCTACAGGGGCCACATATGCCTATCCTCCCTGGCTGAGGAGAGGCACAGAGACCAGGCATCATTCCCGATGAAAAGTAGGTTGTCAATAGATGCTTTTTAATGGAACTAAATTTATTCTTGCATTAGGCTGTTTCAGAGAAACAGAGGCTTCCCTGATGGCTCAGTGGGTAAAGATTCTGCCTGCAATGTAGGAGACATAGGAGACATGAGTTTGATCCCTGGGTTGGGAAGATCCCCTGGAAGAAGAAGTAGCAACCCACTCCAGGATTCTTGCCTGGACTATCCCAGGGACAGAGGAGCCTGGAGGGCTATAGTCCATAGAATCTCAAAGAGTTGGACACGACTGAGTAACTGAACGCACACACATGATTGTGGGGGCTGGCAATTCTGAAGGGCAGGCTGGGGACTCAGGAATAGTTGATGTTGCAGAATTCCTTCTTCCTAAGAGGTCAGTCTTTTCTCTTAAAGTCTTCAGCTGATTGGATGAGGCCCACTGACATTATATTAGGTAATCTGCTTTGCTCAGAGCCTACTGATTTAAATGTTGATCTCATCTACCAAATACCTTCACAGTGATATGTGGACTGGGGTTTTAACAAACACTGGGCTCAGCTTTGTTAGCCCAGCAAAGCTGACACATAGCATTAACCACATTGGTGTATCTTTTGCCCAGCGCTTGACAGTTGTTCAGTTGTCACCGAGTGGGACCTTATGGGGCCTTCCCAGGGCAGGCCCTTTCCCTTTCCTCCCTCTGCTTCAGCTCTTCTCTGAAGTACCCAGATAACAATATCTGAAACACACTGACAGGTGTGGAAAACCCCCACCAAATGTTAACCCCTTGATGATCATAAGCAAGTAGCAACCAGACCTCCTGGCACCTAGGGATTGATAACATCAACCCCTGTGACACCTCACCATCAGCCAATCAGAGAATTGTGCCTGAGCTCATCACATACCCTGCCACCCCCTTCCTTCTTCTGCCCTTTAAAAATGTTTTGCTGAAACACTTCTGGGAACTCATCTTACTGCTTGGCCTTGCAGTAAACCTTTCTCCACTCCAAACTCGACTTCTCAGTTTTGGCCTCAACTAGCACGAATACAGTAAGTCAAGGAGTTTGGGGAGGAGGGAGGAGGAGGGGACGAGAGAGAAGGAAGGGAGGGGAGAGGAGGGGAAGGGAGGGCAAGGGGAGGGAATGGAGGGCAAGGGAGGGGAAGGGAGGGCAAGGGATGGGAAGGGAAGGGAAGGGGGCTTCACTCTCCCACCCCCAGATTAGGTGTGTGGAGCTAATGAGAAGATAACCTATTCACATAACTGTGCGGTGTTAAATGAAACAAAATCCATCTCAGTAAAAGCTCTAATTGGCCTTATTGATTCATGGATAAGGCAGCCAAGGGCTACAGAAAGGGAAAGATTTTTCAAGGCATAACAAGGAAGTTTAACAAAAAGATGATTTCAGGCTTAGGTAACCTACCTATGGGCTCTGGAAGGTGTCTCTATTGTAGATTACCTCATCTTCCTTTGGGGCATGAAGAGTGTCCATGTAACAGATTACCTCATTGCTATTGACCAGAAAACTCCATTCCTGGGAGACTGTAATTGCAGTTGGGTCAAGCCCCTGGTTTGACGGCATTGCGTAGCATAAATGACTCCACTTTGGGCCTAAGGTTTTCCTTTTAACGGTAGCGAGGTGAAATTTTCCAGAAATAGCACATTTCTTTTTTCCAGCTTTAGTTTCTCACCTTCCCAAGGCTGAGTTGAATGGACACCTCATTGCCTCCCTCTGGGATCAGCCTGGCCTCCTTGGGTTTCCTAGGAAAATCAGGAGTCATTTCCCTGTTCCTGTAATAGACTGGACCTTTGGAGAGGCAATATGATTGCAAAGCACTGCCTTCATCAGCCCCCCAAAACCCACCTTGAATTTCAAATTGTTGCCCTTTTTTTAAACCAGCGTTTTCTCCCCGTCTGCAGATCTTAACTAACCAGAGCCTCACTAACAACTTGCTGGCATCTCTGAGAAAGGGCTTAAGTTATCTCCAGAAGGCACTCGCACCCCAGTGTATCTCCCCAAATATTCACACACAGCGTAATGTGTTATTTTAACATTCTCCAAACACTCTCTCGAAATATAGTTTAAAACACATGGAATCACTTCTCTATGACACAGCAAAAAAACTCAAAGAACAATTTAGTTGTGACAGATTTCATTAGGAAAAAAAATTCTTGCTTCAGTTTTCACTTTCTGTGACTAGCTATCTCTCTTAAATATTGTTTCAAATCTTCCACCTTTGGAAGCTACACGACTTAAGCTGTTTAAGTACATGCCTTGTTTTTCTCCTTGATTAGACTGATTCTAAATTTGCTTCCTGTTTTCAGAAGAAGGAAGGAAGTTCAGTTCAGTTCAGTTGCTCAGTCGTGTCTGACTCTGTGATCCCATGAATCGCAGCACGCCAGGCCTCCCTGTCCATTACCAACTCCTGGAGTTCACTCAAACTCACATCCATCGAGTCAGTGATGCCATCCAGCCATCTCATCCTCTGTCGTCCCCTTTTCCTCCTGCCCCCAATCCCCCCCAGCATCAGAGTCTTTTCCAATGAGTCAACTCTTTGCATGAGGTGGCCAAAGTATTGGAGTTTCAGCTTTAGCATCAGTCCTTCCAAAGAAATCCCAGGGCTGATCTCCTTCAGAATGGACTGGTTGGATCTCCTTGCAGTCCAAGGGACTCTCAAGAGTCTTCTCCAACACCACCGTTCAAAAGCATCAGTTCTTCAGTGCTCAGCTTTCTTTACAGTCCAACTCTCACATCCATACATGACCACAGGAAAAACCATAGCCTTGACTAGAGAGACCTTAGTCGGCAAAGTAATGTCTCTGCATTTCAATATGCTATCTAGGTTGGTCATAACTTTTCTTCCAAGGAGTAAGCGTCTTTTAATTTCATGGCTGCAATCACCATCTGCAGTGATTTTGGAGCCCAAAAAAATAAAGTCTCACACTGTTTCCCCATCTATTTCCCATGAAGTGATGGGACCAGATGCCATGATCTTCATTTTCTGAATGTTGAGCGTTAAGCCAACTTTTTCACTCTCCTCTTTCACTTTCATCAGGAGGCTTTTGAGTTCCTTTTCACTTTCTGCCATAAGGGTGGTGTCATCTGCATATCTGAGGTTATTGATATTTCTCCTGGCAATCTTGATTCCAGCTTGTGTTTCTTCCAGCCCAGCGTTTCTCATGATGTACTCTGCATAGAAGTTAAATAAGCAGGGTGACAATATACAGCCTTGACGGACTCCTTTTCCTATTTGGAACCAGTCTGTTGTTCCATGTCCAGTTCTAACTGTTGCTTCCTGACCTGCATACAGATTTCTCAAGAGGCAGGTCAGGTGGTCTGGTACTCCCATCTCCTTCAGAATTCTCCACAGTTTATTGTGATCCACACAGTCAAAGGCTTTGGCATAGTCAATAAAGCAGAAATAGATGTTTTTCTGGAACTCTCTTGCTTTTTTCATGATCCAGCGGATGTTGGCAATTTGATCTCTGGTTCCTCTGCCTTTTCTAAAACCAGCTTGAACATCAGGGAGTTCACGGTTCACGTATTGCTGAAGCCTGGCTTGGAGAATTCTGAGCATTACTTTACTAGCGTGGGAGATGAGTGCAATAGTTTGAGCATTCTTTGGCATTGCCTTTCTTAGGTATTGGAATGAAAGCTGACCTTTTCCAGTCCTGTGACCACTGCTGAGTTTTCCACATTTGCTGGCATATTGAGTGCAGCACTTTCACAGCATCATCTTTTAGGATTTGAAACAGCTCAACTGGAATTCCATCACCTCCACTAGCTTTGTTTGTAGTGATGCTTTCTAAGGCCCACTTGACTTCACATTCCAGGATGTCTGGCTCTAGATTAGTGATCACACCATCATAATTATCTGGGTCGTGAAGATCTTTTTTGTACAGTTCTTCTGTGTATTCTTGCCACCTCTTCTTAATATCTTCTGCTTCTGTTAGGTCCATACCATTTCTGTCCTTTATTGAGCCCATCTTTGCATGAAATGTTCCCTTGGTATCTCTAATTTTCTTGAAGAGATCTCTAGTCTTTCCCATTCTGCTCTTTTCCTCTATTTCTTTGCATTGATCGCTGAAGAAGGCTTTCTTATCTCTTCTTGCTATTCTCTGGAATTCTGCATTCAGATGCTTATATCTTTCCTTTTCTCCTTGGCTTTTCGCCTTTCTTCTTTTCACAGCTATTTGTAAGGCCTCCCCAGACAGCCATTTTGCTTTTTTGCATTTCTTTTCCATGGGGATGGTCTTGATCCCTGTCTCCTGTACAATGTCACGAACCTCATTCCATAGTTCATCAGGCACTCTATCTATCAGATCTAGGCCCTTAAATCTATTTTTCACTTCCACTGTATAATCATAAGGGATTTGATTGAGGTCATACCTGAAAGGTCTAGTGGTTTTCCCTACTTTCTTCAATTTGAGTCTGAATTTGGTAATAAGGAGTTCATGATCTGAGCCAGTCAGCTCCTGGTCTTGTTTTTGTTGACTGTATAGAGCTTCTCCATCTTTTTCTGTGAAGAATAGGAAGGTGTCTACAAAACAGTCCAGTAATGTTCCTAGTGAAAGTCTGAAGCCCCAGAGCACACTTCATCAGCAGAAACCCTTTTTCCCCAGGATGGAAAATTTCAGAGGCAAGGAGAGGTGTTCTAATTCTCAAATCCCAGCCTTGAATACCCTGGGAGGGCTGGGCATGGTGGGGCAGAGCTGTTGGGCTCTGAGGTAGGAGCTCCCTGTGGCTCAGGCCAAGTTCAAATTCAGAGACCAGCAAGGAGGTCAGGTCTGGCCTCTAAGACACACACATTAACTGACACACACCCTTTCCCAGAAATTCCTGCATCCACACCAGGCAAATATCAAAGCCAAAAAGCCACAAATTCTTGGCAGGCTGAGACAGATGGTGGAACAAGAAATCCATCATAGAAAACCACACTTGCTCACCGTGTACTTCTGATAGTTCACCCCTAACTTTAGGCATCTCATTTCTTCACACTTGAATACACGATCAAGTGGCTTAAGTCTGCAGTGAGTAACAGGTCCTGTGTGCCCAAGACTGTCCCAGTTTTAAGACTGAAAGTCCTGGGTCCCTGTTACCCCTTCAGTCCCAGGTAACAGGGACAGTTGGTCACTCTACTTTAGTCCAGTGGGCATCTGACTGAAGCCAGATTTGAGGCCCTCAAAAGGCACACACCAGACTCATGACAGGCAAAAGCAATCAATACTGTTAGAAGGTGGGAGAATGCTGATTTGAAGAAGGGACTAACAACTGAAAAAGGGACCAGGGGTGTCCCAGGGGACTGACCAAATTTTAACTCTTTGTCTGGTATGGGTGGCCTGGAGGTTCCTTTTGCAAAGATTCTGTGAACTGCTCCATGTGACACATATATTTCTCTGTACAGATAACCCACCTCAATACAGAGAAAGTCAGAGAGAGGAGACAGGTTTGTAGCACAGAGTCCTGAAGGATTTCCTATAAAGTTTTCATTATACTCCAACCCTGAGACAGTTATGAACTAAATTTTGTCCCTTCAAATTCACAGGTTGAAGCATTAACTCCCAATGTCACTGTATTAGGAGATAAGGTTTTAAAAGAGGGTTAGAGTTAAATGAGGTCGTAAGGGTGAGGCCCTAATTCAATCAGAACTGGTCCTTAGCTGAAGACTAACAGACACCAGGGCTCTCTCCATGCGTTTGCACTGAGGATAGGCCATGTGAGGACACAGCTTGAAAGCAGCTGTCTCACCAATGCCAAAGCTGCACCTTAATCTAGGACTTCAGCCTCCAGAACCGTGAGAAAGCAATGTCTGCAGTCTAACCCACCCAACCTGAGGTCCTTTGTCTTGGCAGCCAAACAGACTATGAGGAGACCTATCTTAAATATACCATAGAAAGTCTCCCTCCCTCCTGGTCCCCTCACTGAGGTCACTGTCACGGCCAGTCACCCCAGGCACCCCTTAGAGGTACTCTGTGCAAGTACAAAGGGTGACATAGTGCACCTGTTGTTCCATCCCAGCCACCACAATTTTCACTCTCCTTGGTGAAATAACTCCATATTAGCAATAATGAGGAGAAAAAAAATCCTCCTTAATCTTCTCACTGGAGACAGAATATATTATTTAATGGATGAATCATCATTTATTAAGCCAGTCCCATATTAATGGACATTTTGTTTCCAATATTCCCATTCCATGTTTCAGTGGAGAACCTTTTAAAAGAATTTTTATTTTATTTTATTTTTTTTGGCTCCACCAGATCCCAGCTGCAGCATGTCGCATCCTTGATCCACCTTGCGGCATACAGGATCGTTTTTAATTGCAGCTTTCGAACTCCCATTTTTGGCACGTGGGACCTAGTTCCCTGACCAGGGATTGAACCTAGGCCCCCTGCATTGGGACTGCAGAGTTTTAGCCACTGGACCACCAGGAAAGTCCCTAAGAACTTTTATTTATGTCAGTTTATATGCACGAGTACGCCTGAGAAATCTCTAGGAGTAAACTTACTGGGCCCTAGGTCGGATGTAGTAGTCAGTTCGGTAGATGTCCCGCAGGTGCCTTCCACGGACATTAGATGGCAGTGCGGTCCCATGTCCTCACCCTACTGCGTCATACTAACTAACTTTACAATATAAGAGATGGAAAGTGATATCTCAAGATTGTGAACAAGCTCATCTTCTAGTTTTTTACTCATTTCAACAAGATAAAGTGAAGCCCAAAAGACTGGTCAAGGAATGACAATTGTACACTCTTGCCGAGAGAGGACGGAAAGCATCTAAGTGGCCTACAGAGGCTCCAAGCTATTGTACAGAACCTTCATTTGTCAGCAGAATTTTGCAGCTCAAAGGCCATCTAGGTGTGACAATATAAATCAGGCAAAAATGTGTGTCCTCGGTAAACATCACATGGCACATGAAAATACGTGAGTTATTTTCTAATACCTTTTCATACTGATTGCTAACATAATTCCACAGTGATGAGAGAACAGACTGCATGATTTCAATACCATTAGACCATGAATTTTTTGCATCTTGTTTTTTTCCCCTGAATATGTTTTGGTGTTTCCTAGTTTATAGTCTATGGGACTGTGAATAGAATTTGTATACTGCTGCTGTGTGAAAATTGGATAAATCTTAATGATGTTGAATTGGTTCATGGTGCTTTTCAGGTCTACCATATCCTTCTACTTCTCTGTATATTCATTCTATTAATTTTTGAGGGTTTGACATTGAATCTCCAACTAAAACTCTTAATTTATGTACTTACAAAATAATTGTAATATATAGTGGAGCTACATGTAACTTTGATCTGTGTTTTCCAAGTCTCCTGTAAATGTGTTATTATACTTTCATAATTTTAAAAAGAAAAAAGAAAGAGAAAAAAAATGTGTGTCCTCAGAGGTGAGGCACCAGCTGCCAAGGCCCAGCTCTTGAGAAGGCAGTGCAGTGCTTCCTTATCTGCCACCCATCACAGGGACCCTCTGCCTCTCTGCTTTGGTCCAACATGGCTTTATCAAAAAGAAATCAGGCTCAAAGGGATCTGCCAGGCCACAAATGCAGGAAGGGTATATTGAATTTTTACTTTATTCTTGCCTGAAGAATTCCATGGACAGAGGAGCCTGGCAGGATACAGTCCATGGGGTCACAGGGTCAGACATGACTGAATGACTAATACTTTCATTTTCAAAGTCCTGTATAGAGAGTGCAGGCCAGTATAGACCACTGTAGACCAGTAAAGACCAATATAGACCCATGCAGATTATAGAGACAATGCAGATTAGTAAAGTCCAGTATAGACTAGTGTAGACCAGGACAGGCTTCTGCAGCTTCTCAGGGGCTGTGACTCCTTCCACAGGCTATATAGTCCAGGGCAGCCTGCTTAACCACTCAATCTTCACAAACACCCAATTAGTGCCAGGTACCAGTCAATCCTAAAGGAAATCAACCCTGAATATTCATTGCAAGGACTGATGTTGAAGCTGAAGTTTCAATACTTTGGCCACTTGATGCAAAGAGCTGATTCATTGAAAAAGACCTTGATGCTGGGAAAGATTGAAGGCAATAGGAGAAGGGAGCAAGAGAGGATGAGATGGTTAGAGACATCACCAACTCAGTGGTCATGAATTTGAGAAAACTCTGGGAGATAGTGGAGGACAGGGGAGCCTGGTGTGCTGCAGTCCATGGGGTCACAAAGAGTTGGACGTGACTGAGAGACTGGACAACAACCAGGATGCAACAGGAAACACAACAGAAGGACAGCCCTGACACGGCAGAGCTTAGTCTGTCGTGGGAAAGAGAGAAACTAAACACGATCCATGGGTGAAACATCTAGTACGACACGTGGTGACAGGTGCTGACGAGAAGCATGAATCAAAGAGCGGAACCAGCACGTGCTGCAGCAGGGAGGAGGTGTGAGTTCAGGTGGGGTGTCCAGGGGAGGCCTGCTGAGCGAGGGGCATGGAGGAACCGAGGGAAATGGCCAGTAGAAATCTGGGTGAAGAGCATGGGGCAGAGGGAATGGAAGACGCAAAATCCCTGAGCAGAGCATTCTGCATGCTCAACAAAGGGCTCACACACCAGATGCTTAGACAGAGGGAGGGGAGGGTGTGTGGTAAGACTGGAAGCAGAGGGTCAGTAGAGGCCAGGCCATGCAGGGCCCAGAGGCCATAGGAGGTATTGGATTCACTCTGAGTCAGATGAGAAGATGTGTATTCAGAACAGACTTCCATTTTTACATTCTTTTATGATGGTGCTTGGAGAAGGCGATGGCACCCCACTCCAGTACTCTTGCCTGGAAAATCTCATGGACAGAGGAGCCTGGTAGGCTGCGGTCCATGGGGTCGCGAAGAGTCAGACATGACTGAGCGACTTCCCTTTCATTTTTCACTTTCATGCATTGGAGAAGGGAATGGCAACCCACTCCAGTGTTCTTGCCTGGAGAATCCCTGGGATGGGGGAGCCTGGTGGGCTGCCGTCTGTGGGGTCACACAGAGTTGGATTCGACTGAAGCGACTTAGCAGCAGCATGATGGTGCTGGCTGCTGTGTGGAGAACAGAAGCAGTTGCAGGGAGAAAGGTAAACTGTGATGCAGTGGCCCAGGCGATACAGCAGTCCAGGTGGGAGGGCACGGTGCCAGGGACACAGACAGGAGCAGAGCACCAGGAGAGGCGGCACTCTGCATATGTGTTGAAGGCAGATCTGATGAGATTTCTCATGGATTGGATGTGGGTAGTGGGAAAGGAGTCAAGGACAAGTTGAAGATCTTTGACCTGAGAACTGGAAGCATGCAGTTTCCATTTGTGACCTGGGAAAGACTGTGGATGGAGCAGTCCTGGCAGGGAGGAGGGGTTTGCTTTTAGCCGTGCTAAATTCAAGATATTAGAAGTCCAAGGAGCAATGTTGAAAGGACCATCAAATAGAGGAATCTAGAGCTGAAGGAAAAAGTAAGGGCTAGACATGTAAATTTGGGCAAGGCTAGCATATCTGTGGTATTTAAAGCTATAAAATCATGGCTCAGATGTGGATAAAAAAGAGAATATAGCCTGAATCCTGAGTTTGGGGAGCTAGTGTTTGAGGAGAGTGGAAAAGTGGTCCAAGAAGGACAACAAGAGGGAGAGAGCAACCCAACTCTGTCCAGTGTCCTCAGTCATGTGGAAACAGAGAGTGCATGGTGGATTTAGAAGTGTGGACATTTCTTGGGACTTCCCAGGTGGTCCAGTGGTTAAGATTCCATTCTTCTGCTGCAGGGCGTGCAGGTTTGATCCCTGGTCAGGGAACTAAAATCCCACATGCTCCATGGCATGGCCCCCAAAAGAGTATGAGCACTTCCAGGTGACCTAAGTAAGAGCAGTTGTGGCAGATTGCATTGGACCCAGAAGAGAACAGAAGAGAATACAGAGTTGACTCTTACAAGGGTACTGGCTGTAAACTTTGGGCTTCCCTGATAGCTCAGTTGGTAAAGAATCTGCCTGCAATGTAGGAGACCGAAGTTCAATTCCTGGGTCAGAAAGATACACTGGAGAAGGGATAGGCTACCCACTCCAGTATTCTTGGGCTTCCCCTGTGTCTCAGCTGGTAAAGAATCTGCCTGTGATGCAGGAGACCTGGGTTCAATCCCTGGGTTGGGAAGATCCCCTAGTGAAGGGAAAGGCTATCCACTCCAGCATTTTGGCTTAGAGAATTCCATGGACTGAATAGTCCCTGGGATCGCAAAGAGTCAGATATGACTGAGCAACTTTCACTTCACTTAGAGTATAAAGCAAAGAAGAGATAAGAGCTGAGGTGGTAGCTGGGAAGGGAGGTGGAGTCAGGAAAGAGGTTCAGTTTTAGGAGGTGGGATGAGGTATTTTTGATTCTTTGGTCCTGCTAGTCTTTTACTTTGGGATCTATTTTGAATACAGTAATGATGATGCCAGATAGATAGATAGATACTGTTTAGTCACTAAGTTGTGTCCAACTCTTTGCAACCCCATGGACTATAGCCACCAGGCTCCTCTCTCCATGGGATTTTCCAGGCAAGAATACTGGAATGCGTGGCCATTTCCTTCTCCAACCCAGGGATCAAATCCATGTTTCCTGCATTGCAGGCGGATTCTTTACCACCAAGCCACCTGGGAAGCCCCAGTAGATAGACAGACAGACAGACAGATAGATAGATGAATTTATAACCTGATTCTTTCAGTCATATTATTCAAAAATACATGGTACATATCTAAGGTGTGGCCAGCACTATGATGACACCAGAAATCGCAGGAAAAGCTAAGGGGCCTGGTCTTCAGAGGCACTGGTGGGGAATGTTCTTCACTAGTCTGCTGCTGCTGCTGCTGCTGCTAAGTCGCTTCAGTCGTGTCCAACTCTGTGCGACCCCATAGACGGCAGCCCATCAGGCTCCTCCGTCCCTGGGATTCTCCAGGCAAGAACACTGGAGTGGGTTGCCATTTCCTTCTCCAATGCATGAAAGTTTAAAGTGAACAGGAAGTCGCTCAGTTGTGTCCGACTCTTAGCGACCCCACGGACTGCAGCCCACCAGGCTCCTCCGTCCATGGGAGTTTCCAGGCAAGAACACTGGAGTGGGGTGCCAGTGCCTTCTCCACACTAGTCTAGCAGATATGTTTCATTTCTAATAGTACCACTGAGTTTAGTAAGAAACATCTGTACTACCAACCTGAGATGGAAAGAGTATGTTTTAAGTTGCACTCAACAGTAATCTGCATTTCCAATGACTCCTCTCAATATTTACGTGTAGTAGAATTCTGCTATAAAATAAAGGTCACTGTTATAAGAATAAAGGTAACCGGTAGATATATATCAATTGAACACACAAAGTGTAACAACTTGGAACAGTTTAGATCTGATACTGCATAATTAAGTCACACCTCTCCTCATCTAGCTCCTTGATGCTCCAAATGTGAAGGAGGACAATGACAATTTTAATAATCAGTGTTGTTCCACATTTCATAAACAAACATCTCACTGAGCCCTCACTTAGTGCCTGGCTCTGTGCTAAGTACCAGGAATAAAGTGTTGAGCAAAGACTGACACAGACTCTCTCTGAAAGCAAATTATTTCATCTGGAGGAACAGTGAAGGCTCCCTGAGGAAGTGATGTAAGAATTGAGACCTGAGAGATATGACAGAAGGGAGGAGGCTTCCTGGGAGAGGCAGGAGCAGATGCAAAGTCTCTGCAGCAAGAGGGGCTGGAGTATAGACAGGACTAAAAAAGCCAGTGTGGCTGGAGAGCAGGGGGAGGGGGTGGTGGGGGTGGAGAGTAGGGCCCACGGATCCCAAAGGTCAGCAGGGCAAGCCACACAAGACCTTCTTGGACCCCAAACATCACAATGTGCAAGACAAGCTCATTGCTTCATACGAATTCTTCACTCCATATTCCATGACACCATAGTGAGTCACATGGGTATCACAAGAAGATGAGAGAACAGAAGAGAGTGACAACCAGGTGTCTTGAGTGTCACCACTGACACTTAGAACTGCAATAGGAAGTGTATTTACTTATTTGTGAGAACTTGTCAAGTACACCGGGTGCTCCTTTGAAATATCAAACCTATGAGGCTAATGAAGGCAACGGCACCCCACTCCTGTACTCTTGCCTGGAAAACCCCATGGATGGAGGAGCCTGGTGGGCTGCAGTCCATGGGGTTGCTAAGAGTCGAACACGACTGAGCGACTTCCCTTTCACTTTTCACTGTCATGCATTGGAGAAGGAAATGGCAACCCACTCCAGTGTTCTTGCCTAGAGAATCCCAGGGACGGGGGAGCCTGGTGGGCTGCTGTCTATGGGGTCGCACAGAGTTGGACACAACTGAAGTGACTTAGCAGTAGCAGGCTCAGACAGTAAAGAATCTGCCTGCAATATAGGAGACAGGAGTTCGATCGCTGGGTTGGGAAGATCCTCTGGAGAGGGGAATGGAAACCCACTCCAGCATTCTTGCATGGAGAATTCCATGGGCAGAGGAGCCTGGTGGGCTACAGTCCATGGGGTTGCAAAGAGTGGGACACAACTGAGTGACCAACACCCAAAGGCTCCTCCACAAGAGGCCAACTCCAGACAGTTTTTGCTTACCTTAAGTAGAAATTTATTTGTCTCATGCATAAATAAACCTAGCCCAGAAGCTATAGCAGCACACATTCTAGAAAGCAAGGAGAAATGAATGAAGATGGCAAAGTGTGCAAGTTGCTGGATCTTAAAGTGAAAAAGTCTTAACAGCAGAGAGACATAACCATGTGACCACAAATAGCTGCAAGGGATGCTGGGAAATGTAGTTTTCATTCTGAGCAGCTAGGTGCTGTCTGAACTTGTACTACCACCAGGAGAACAAACTGAGTAATAATAAACATCTGACTTTATATCACACCTTGTAATTTACCAATGTTTAAAACACCCTACAAAGATAACATGATTTTAATTCTGATGGTGATTTAGATGATCTCAATCGATTCACTTCAACATTTTCAAAATGTTTCCGTGGTTATAATCCTCCACAGTGAAATCTAAGTAAGTTCCTATATTTCATCTACTTCTAACAAACATTCTCCAAGTTTAAAAATATTATTGATAAAATATAAAGAATATTGTAAACTAAATGTTCATACTAAATTTGTTAATTTTCATGACCTATATATATCAGTTAAGAATGTTCAACACAATAATTAATATACCACCATACTGTTGGCAGCAATTCATGATAATTCTAAATGGTAGGACTTTCTGAAATGTGTTTATTTTAGCCTTAATTCTGCTTCAAAATTCTATACCAGTAAGACACTTCCCTTTCAGTAGCTCCATCTGCTAATTGAAATTTTGTTTTAAGAAACCATGGTAACATGTGTTTTGCCATAACACAGAATGGAGGAATTAATTTCAGGTTCTTTGGGAAAAATCAAGCCTTCTGTAAAACACAAAGGCAATCAAATTATTGGGAGAGCTGTTTCTTAAGAACCCCATTCAGATATTTCATGATTGGTAGACTACCCCAGAAGAGTAACAAGGCAGCCTACCCTTGTAAAACGTATTTTTTTTAACCTTGGGTAAAAGTGAGTTGAGCTAATCATGCTCATAAAAAATTAGCATCGGTCTGTGCAAGAATCTTCTCTTGTTTATTTTATCTTTCCTTTCAGAAGCCAGTACCTGCCCATTTCCTACTTCCTCCCTATCACTGGCACCCACTTGAGGGGCTGTGTATCAGGGTTCCACAAGTTTGTCTTCTTATAGTATTATTTTGTGCGGCGCATATTTTAGGTCACAGAAAGGCTTCTGTGCTTTTATAACCAAGCAGAAGCCTATGGGGTCTTCCCAGCAGAGCCCCCTGACCCTATGTCCTCTGCCTGCCTCTAGTCTGTATAAAAACATTAGCCTCCTGGGCCTTCTCTAAGTTCCAAAGAGTAAATTTAATCAGAGGCATGAGAAAGTGAAGAAACAAAGGAAAACAGTCAAATAAGACAAAATATTAATGATTTAGCCATTAAACAAAGTTGAGGACCTTAACTTCCTCCCCAAGAGCTATGGGTAATATTCTGAGCCATGTGCTTTGAGCTATTTTGCAGATACTGAAACCGCCACTAGGTGGAGAAGTTAGCTCGATGCTGCCCACAAATGTATAGACCCCAGATCAGCAGGAACCAGAGACTGATAATGTTGACCCCTGATTTCCTCACCACCATCAAACCGGAAGTATGTCCATGAGTTGATCATACGCCTCCGCAGTCCCCCCCCCCCCCCCGACAACCTGTCTTTAGAAATCTTCCTTTGAAAGTTTTTCAGGGCTTTTAAGCGCTATACCTGGACTCTTTGCTTGGTGCCCTGCAATAAATGCTGCGCTTTTCTTCATAACTCAGTGTCAATAAGTTGGCTTTACTGTAAGCACAGTCAAGCAGACTCTAATTTGGTTCAGTAACACTTTCTCACTCTGGTTTTCCCCCTTCAACACCATAGATAGAGCTAACCATGTATTTCTGAGTTTGCACCCACCCCATTTTAAGTATCCATCCTCCCCAAGATCATATTGGCTCCTCTACTCCCTGACACAGGCTTCACTAAAGAATCTACCTGCAATGCAGGAGACCTGGTTCGATCTCTGGGTCCGGAAGATCCCCTGGAGAAGGGAGTGGCTATCCACTCCAGTATTCTTGCCTAGAGAATTCCATAGACAGAGGAGCCTGGCGGACTACAATCCATGGGGTCACAAAGAGTCAGATACATCTGATCAACTAATACTTTCATTCTGCCAAAGCCCATCACCAGGAGTACTATGGTATATAATTGCCTGTCTTCAGGGGGATTCCCAGGGACACATCCTGAAGTGGGTTTCAGAGACAAAGCTAACCACATCCTTCATTTCAATGATGGTGGTGGTTTAGTGGCTAAGTTGTGTCCAACTATTGTGATCATTGCAATAGTAACCATCAAATCCCAGCAGGAAGCAAATGAAAAGTTATCCAACAGGGTAATTGGAAGAGGGCTTAGTAAAGAGAGTCTATGAAAATATGAAAAATATTCTCAATGGTTAGTGTGGGTACAGCCTGACTCTCCTGGCTCTGAGGTTCCAGTAAAGAGTCCTGTGGAGAGGGTCACCTTTACAGAGCATGGCCACCAGCAGAGGGATGAGGCAGCCTTATCCAACTGAGCTGTCTCCCACCCCTCAGAGCTCTCTACTGGGGAACCCACCAGAGGACAGGTGGCACGATTCCCTGATGCAACTGTCTTGTCCCCACACACAGAGAATGGCGACCTCAGCCAACAACCAAAGTAAGGAAGTGGGCAGCCATGTTCCAAACTGTAGTAAATATGATCATTACAAATTCAATTCACACACACACACACAAAATGCTAAACACACATAATCAAGTGGGCTCCTGGGTGTCCACTGCCACTGAAAACAATTTTTTAAGTTGTTGGGTTGCCACCTAACGTTTATGATTCTGTGGCCAGTAGGTACCACCCTGGAGATCTGATTCTGAAAATCATTTGTAAATGACGTTGCTTGTCATCCAAGTTTGTTGGCATGTCTGCCACAAAACTGTGTTCATGGTTTTGAAGGATTTCTTTGTTTTTGTGCATGTGTTTAGTCTAAGAAACAATTAACCCGGAGGCTCTACTCCAGAACACTGATGTCAGAATCTCTGGGCCTGAGGTCTAGTATTGGTGTGTGTGAGTGCGCATTATGTATGTAACTGTGTGTGTGTGTATACATGTGTATGTTCATTTTTAAATCTCAAAGGGAAAAGTATGTAATTTCTGGAAGGGTTCAGTGGCACCAAGGTGCCATCAGAGAGAAGAATGAGGACAATGGAAGGGACACTGAGGCAGCCACAGTACTTGGTGCTCAGTACCCGTCTCTCCAGCCCTCCTCCTACACCAAATTAGCCACATATGGGAGAGCCAACTGCAGAGTGAAGACATGAGGAGATGTGGCCTGGCCACATGTGAATCTGTGGCCTGACGTCCCAGGCATTGCTCTGCCATCAAACTCTCTGCATCCCCTGTAGAGAAGCCTCTGGGGGCTCAGCCAGCAGAGAGTGAAGACCGTTTCAATTACAATTCATCAAGGTGTCCAATTAGGAAGGTGGCGCAGAGCCAAACCTCGATGTGGATCCTACCCCCAGGAGCACTGGCCACCCGTGGAGGTAACAGACTGGATGCTGCCGAACAGAAATTCATTACTTTAAACACAGTTTTAACGAGATTTCTACAGTGAGATTATTCACTTAATCTTTGTGAACTCACTACATTCTAGTGAACTCAAATTGTTTCTGAAACAAATATCCTTTTTAAACATTCTCAATCAGGATTTTTCTCTACAAGCTGGACTGGTCCAAGTTCACCAGAGTAACTTAGATTAGCATGGTGTTCACGGTTCTCTGAGCATTCTTGCGTGTGTTATTCTGAGTAGCTCAGAGAAACGATTGTAGACTGTGTGACCTGGGCCAGCCTTGGCCAGATGCCCTTGCAGACTCAATCTTTTAAATTCGCTTAATGTCACTAGCCATTGTTATCATCTTACAAATAAGGCACGGGAGAAAAGTGAATTCAGTGCTTTGGCCTGAGGTCCCATCTTCTGCCAGGGCAAGACTGGAGTCCAGAATGTCCCAGGACAAATCATGGGCTTTCCCACCCTCTGAAGATGCCCGCAACTTGATCCCCAGAACCTGCGACTGGTACCCTGCATAGCAAGTATGATTAAGGGCATGGACCTTGACTTCAAGAGAAC
Organism: Ovis canadensis; assembly: GCF_042477335.2. NCBI lineage: Eukaryota > Metazoa > Chordata > Mammalia > Artiodactyla > Bovidae > Ovis > Ovis canadensis. The sequence goes on from NC_091246.1 coordinate 24,190,554, forward strand.
AGCCTATTTAATTCAGGTGGGCTCCATCTAGCCTCAAGAGTTGTTAAAAGGAGAGAATATTTCCAGCTGAGAGAGAGGGATGCGAGGATGGAAGATGGGTAGGGAAATGTGATGTGGGAAGTCTGCTTTGCTGACTTTGAAGATGGAGGAAGGAGGTCAGAGCTAAAGAAACTGGGCAGAAACCAGAAGAGGCAAGGAATTGGATTCTCCTGAAGAGCTCCCATCAAGGAAATCAACCCTACCAACACCTGATTTTAGCTGAGGGACTCATGTCAGGACTGACCTGTGTGACCGTGAGATAAAGTTTGTGTTTGTTAAGTCTCTAAGCTTGTAGATACTTGTTAACAGCAGCCACAGGAAGCAAACACACTGCCCAGGCCCAGAATCTGCTATGGGGCTTTAACCATCTTAACCACAGAAGCCAATTGACCTTTATCATTGTTTATTTCCACCAACAGTCACTAAAAAGGGTTCTCATCCCCTGAACCAAGTAATGGAGGCCAATGACTGAAAGCCTGTTGAGCGGCAAATGGAGGAGAATGGGTCCTCAAGACCCAGGTGACGAAATTCAACACACACCAACCTGGGCGATAACAACTGACAGTGGCAGTCCTGAGTTGTCCCTACCTGGGTACTGTCTCAGCACCTGGAATGATTTAACTCACAGCAACCTTTAGGGATGAGTATGGTTATCATTCCCTCATCGTGCAGATTCAGAAACTGAAGCTCAGAGGTGGTTAAATAACTTGCTGAGGGTCACTCAGCCAAGCAGGGCTGGAGCAGGGACTGGGTACAGGGGATTAAGTCCCTCTCCTGTTCTTCTGAAGGTGGGCAGAAGGTTCCAGTAGATGGCCCTAAGAGCAACCACTCTGGATAAGCTGAGAAGTCAGGTACCCTGAGAGCTACTCTGTGCCCCAGGCTCTGTTTTGTTGTTGTTTTTGCAAACTTCTGCACCTAGATAATGGACTTCCCAGGTGGCACAGTGGTAAGGAATCTGCCTGCCAATGCAGGAGACACGGGTCCAACCCCTGGGTGTGGAAGATGCCCTGGAGAAGGGAATGGCTACCCACTCCAGTATTCTTGCCTGGAGAACCCCATGGACAGAGGAGCCTGGCAAGCTAAACAACAACAACAACTATATAAGGGATGAGAGAGTGAAACAAAGACCCAGGAGAAACAGTATTAACTGGAGGAGAAAGTGTACTAAATCAAGTCAGAGATTATTCTAGATCAGTTTCATAGAATCACGAATGATGGGATCAAACTAATTTCCAACATGTGAAAGCTGACAGTGGACCCCAGCTAACAAAACCCAGCAAGACTATGGACTGACCAAGTCAAGAATGATGTCAACAGAGCAGAAAGTTAAGAATCAAATAAGCCAGATTAGGCCTCAGAAGGGGGAAGATGTATTCATAAAAGCCAAGGGACTAGCTACTCTGAAACAACTGTACTGATTGTGAGGTCAGGGTTAAGGGCGTAGAAGAAAGACAGAGGAAAGATGGCCTGGATATGGGGGGAGACCGGGAGAGAGAAAAACTATGATATTGAAATTCAGCCACATGAAATAGGGAAGCCCAAGCAGCAATGTGGAGGCCCACATGGAGAGGAACCCAAGCACCAGACAAGCTCCAGCTGAGCTACCAGCCAACAGCCAGCCACACATCCCTCATTCCCCCAGTGCTAACCAGGTGAATGCACCCAGTCCCTCAGCCCCAGCTGACGTTGCCTGGAGCAAAGATGCCCAAGTCCTGCCCAGTTGCTTATTTGGAAACAAAATAATTGTTTGGCATTTTTAAAGATAAAAATGAAACACTCCCTGGAACTTTAAGGGATTAATTCTAATGTATATTTCACAGAAGAGGAAACTAAGATTTGGAAAAATTAAGTAACTCACCTAAGATTACATATAGTGGTATAACCAAAGTTCACACCCAGGTCTTAATGCAAAGTCCGCATGTTGAATGTACGATTCTCCACCATCTGACAGGTACCCATCCCTCCAAAACACACCATGCTCCTAAGAGCACTACTTCTCCAGAGAGAGCAGTGTTCCCAGGGATTGCCTACTGGGCCATCCCGGAGATCCTCCAAGGATGCCTCAGACATATGTGTGCGTGATGCATGGGGCAGACACAAGCACCCCAAACACACCACCCACTTCCAAGTCTTCAGCCGTCTCTGCTCAAGGGATCCTCTCCAGCATAAACGGTCTCCTGCTCCTCCTTGCTCTTCACAGCCCCACGAATCACCCAGAATCCTACTGAAATGCTCTCACTGCCATGACTTCTCCAACCAAAATTAATTTCTCTCAAAGTTAATGGTTCTGCGTACCCAATCATTTTTGCTATACTTTCATTAAAACCTATTTTATTCTGCCCTGCAATAGTTGTCTTCCTCACTTAGAAATGGTGTTTATGACCAATACAGTATACTACCACATATATATGGAATTTAGAAAGATGGAAACCATAACCCTGTATACGAGACAGCAAAAGAGACACAGATGTGTAGAACAGTCTTTTGGACTCTGAGGGAGAGGGAGAGGGTGGGATAATTTGGGAGAATGGCACTGAAACATGTATAATATTATATAAGAAACGAATCGCCAGTCTAGGTTTGATGCAGGATACAGGATTCTTGGGGCTGGTGCACTGGGATGACCCAGAGAGATGGTATGGGGAGGGCAGTGGGAGGGGAGGTTCAGGATTGGGAACACGAGTACACCCGTGGCAGATTCATGTTGATGTATGGCAAAACCAATACACTATTGTAAAGTAAAATAAATTTAAAAATTAATGAAAAAAATGGTGTTTATGTAACTTTTGATAATTAAAATATAATCTGGGGCTTCCCTAGTGGTCTAGTGGTAAAGAATCCTCCTGCCAATGCAGGCGACACGGGTTCCATCCCTGCTCCAGGAAGATTCCATGTGCCACAGAGCAACTAAACCCATGTGCCACAACTACTGAAACCCACACACCCTAGAGCTCGTGTTCTGCAACAGGGGAAGCCACCGCAATGAGCAGCCAGCATAATGCAACTAGGGAGTAGCCCCCACTCATAGCAACTAGAGAAAGTCTACAAGCAGCAACAAAGACCCAGAGCAGCCAAAAATAATAATAAATAAAATTTGAAAAAATATATATAATCTGGATTAATTTACCTGACAAGTCTCTTTGTGAAAGAAATTCATAATTAGAATATGACAGTTTCTACTAAATATTCTTGGCATGCTTATGAGTGGCATATTGTTGGGTATAGGTAGGTGTTTGCATGCTGCAATGGGTCTCTATGGGGTTGCCTTTCCAGCCCTTACTCTTTAAATCTTCCCTTTTCTTCCATTCTCATGATTATTAGGATAAAATCTCCTTGGGGACATGGACATTGCTTCATTCTTTGCCATATCTCTATGCCTAGAACACCTGGCAAGTGCTTCAGAAATATATGTTGAATTAATGATTTTAGTAGTGAGTCCCTAGGAGTCAGTGACTAAACCCTCTGGCTACTAGTCAATATGTGGTCCATTAAGGTATATTATTTGGAACTGGAATAAGAAAAAATGATAGTCTTTGACTGACTAAATCCATAATATATACCCTCAGGAGCGCTATTTTCTGTCATGCGGACCTAAGATGCAGAGGAAGCTTGTCTTTAATGCAGACAAAAGTCACAGGAAAAGGAGTCTTCTCAACAAAAAGTATTGGGAAAGTCTAATACCAACATGGTCCAACATGGACTTCTACTTTAGCCCAGGTTGGGGAGGGGGAAATTTCCCTGTCTATCCTTCTTGAGTTCTTGTGGCTGGACACGAGACAAATTTACCAGAGGAAAAGAAACAAATTTAACTCATGCACATAGAGGTTTTATAGAAATAGGACCTAATAAACTGCCAAAGCAAGCAACTTAATACTTTCTAGATAAAGAAACATAAATTTGTGAAGAATTAATAGGACAAAGAAACTTAGGCATTGGGTGCTTAATTAGTGAAGAATCTAAACAGATTCAGCTTGGGCTAGTAAATTGAAGAAATAGCAAAGTTTGTTTATACAGGCTTGTTAATACAGGCTTCTTCTTAGCCAATTCTCTATTTCTGATGATAAGCGTGTCCTTTTCCCTGAGGTGCAAGTATGCACCTTCCCCGGACAGCGAGGAGAGCCAGTGTCCCTCTTACGCCTGCCATTACTTTAATAACTTTAACTCAAAATAGTCAATATGCACTGAGACATACTTTGGGGTGATCTGCCCTGGGCACCAACATCATATACAAAAATTAACTCAAAATGTCTCTCAAACACTTGAATGTAAGTGTTAAAACTATAAAAGTCTTGGAAGAAAAAATAGACTAAAAGCTTCATGACATTGGATATGACAGTATTTCTTGTATATGACACCAAAAGCACAGGTAGTAAAAGAAAAACATATATATTGGATCTCAGCAAAATTAAAAATTTTTGTGCATCAAAGGACACAATAACAGAGTGAAAAGGCAATGATGGAATGAGAGAAAATGTTTGCAAATGATATATCTGATAAGGGATTAATATCCAGAATATATAGAGAAACCCCACAACAATAAAACTAACAATTCATTTGAAAAATGGGCAAAGGACTTGAATAGACATCTTCAAAGAAGACATACAATAAGCATGTGAAAAAATGCTCAATATCAGTAACCACTATAGGAATGCAAATCAAAGCCACAGTAAGACACCACTTCACTACCATTACTTGATGGATCGAAAATAGCAAAGTGTTGGCAAGAATGTGGAAAAATTATAATCCTTGTGCACTGATAGTGGGAATGTAGACTGATGCAGCTTCTGTGGAAAACTGTAGGGTGAGTCTCCATAAAACTAAATATAATCCAGAAATTCCACTTCTGGGTGTATACCCAAAAGAATTGAAAGCAGAGACTCAGACAGATATCTGTATACCCATGTTCATTGCAACATTATTCACAATAGCCCAAAGGTAGAAGCATCCCATGTGTTCATCAATGGAAGAATTGGGTGAACAAAATATCGTATATCTGAAATGGAGCAGGACACTGTGGTCCTTGAACCCTCATGTTCTCAGCTGGCCTTTTGTCTGTGGAAAACTTTAGTCAAAGGATAAGTTTAATCAGAAAAATGAGAACATGTGAAAACAAAGGAAAACAGTCAAAGAAGACTACATAATAATAGCGTAGTCTTTAAGCACAGTCAAGGACGTTGAGTTCTTTCTCAAGGGCCAGAGATAATATTCTGAGCCATATCCTGTGAGCTGTCTTATAGATACTAAAACACCAGGTGGAGAAGTTAAGTGCATGATGACCAGACAGTACCCATGACAGAAGCTGCCACAGTTCTGAGAATTGGCCTCAAAGAAATGGAGAAAACGGATCCTGGAACTGAAGATTAACTGTACCTAAAACAACCAAGATAATGCTGGTCAGACCATGGATGGCCAATTTTAAGATGACTGTTACAGATAACTGTGCTATTTCTGCATGGAGCCCCCTCCTTCTGTTTATAAAAGCTCTTGCCTCACTGGTTGCCAGTGCAGGGAGTCAGCCTTTGGACAGATGTCTGCCCTCCCCCTCCCCTGTGGCTGGTGCTGACATCTGAAATAAAGCAAACTTTCCCTTCCACCAACCTGGCCTGTTTAATGGCTTTTGGGTGGCAAGCAGCCAAACCCCAAAATCTCACCTTTTGGTAACAGATTCATCCAATAGAATTGTATTCAGCCTGGAAGAGGAAGAAAATTTTGACACATGCTATAACATGAAGGAAATTTGAGGACATTATGCCAAGTGAAATAAGTCAATCACAAAAGGGTAAATATTGTATGATTCCACTTATATAGAGCAGTCAAATTCATAGAGACTGAAAAAAGAATAGTGATTACCAGCAGCTGGTCAAGAGGCAAACAGGGAACTTGGTGGGTATAGAGTTTCTCTTTGGAAAGATGAAAAAGTACAATCAAAATGGTTAAAATGGTATATTTCATGACATGTGCATTTAGCCACAACAATAACAAAGAAGCACAGGAAACAACAAAGAATCACAGGAAACGACAAAGAGAAGGTAAAGTTCTGAAGCATTCAAATCCGTCATTCCAACGGCATCTTGACCCATCGGTTCCATGAAAGACCCATTTCTCTGACTGGCTCCTGTTGCTTGCAACCAAAATAATTTGGTTATTATTTGTAATCGAGACCCCTCTCCCCAAGATCGTTAAGAATCTAGAGAATGTGATCCTAACTCATCACTGATATGAGTTGGTTACTGATGAGAAATAAATATATAATAAGAGGAAAGAAAGGCTGGCACCTGTAAGTTGCCTTTGTTGGTCAGCTTGGTCTGCCACACTGCAGCTATAACAGTGCTTTTGTGCATGGTGAGCTGGTTGAATCAAGGGTGTGAAATAAGAGACAATAGAGAGGGGAAACTAATCTAGCATAGAGAGGGGAAAAAAAGCCTCCTGAAACCTAGTTACTATAAAGGTGCAGTAAGTGAGAAACCGAGCCAAGAAAAACATATTAACGCATCTGTAAATTGGCACTACCTGGACCCTGCTTGGTAACCATGGTAACCACTGATATGTGTGTAAAAATAAAGCAAAAAGGTATTAACTTTTAATGCCTGTATAACTAGTTTAATCAGTCTTTGCCTAAGCTCCAGACATTTTTATAAAAGAAAAGGAAGGACTGAATAATAGAATTTTAATGAAGACATTATGAATTACAACAAAAATTGGAAGCCATTGGATAATTAAAAGTTTTTTACCTTGAAACTAACCAATAGTGTAGACTCTGAAGTTTACAAAAATAATTTTTTGAGGAACTGACTCATATAGAACACCATTGAGCATGAGGACACTATCAATGAGAACACAAAATAGAAGTTATACATTAAATTAATGTTTCATCCTTGAAATGGTTCAAGTCTAATTTATATTACAGAGTCTGAAGCAATAAAAAAAGAAGAGCCTTTTTTTTTGAAGTGCCTTATTGCCCAATGCCCTCCATCTCAAAAAGCAATTGCTTCAACATGCCTCAGGAAACTCTGAGTGCTAGTAATATTCTAGTTACTCAACTGATGTTATGAGCATGAGTGTTGATTTTATCATTCTTTTAATTTTACACTTGCAGTAAAAATTGTCTTTTGCATTAAGATTTACTTCACAGTGAAATCTTTTAGTATCTATTTATTTGGCCATCTCAGATCTCAGTTGCAGCACTAGGCATCTTTGTTGTATTATGCAGGATCTCTCACTGAGATGCCCAGACTCTACTTGTGGCACACAGACTTAGTTGCTCTGAGGCAAGTGGGATTTTACTTCCCCGACCAGGAATCGAACCCATATCCGCTGTATTGCAAGGTGGAGTCTTAACCACTGGACCACCAGGAAAGTCCCCACAATGACATTTTATTTATAAAAAAAAGAATAGGTAGAGGAAGAAAACCCCTCCCCCACCTCAAAACATAAGGTCTCAGGCTAGTCTAGAGGAGAGAATACAAGTTGCAGCTGAGAGGGAAAAAAAATTCCATGAGATCCTGTGCTTCTTAGTTCCACCACTGGGTCTTGTTAGAACACTTGTTAATGGGCCCACTCCAAGGCGTCAGATCCAGCAAGTCTGGGTTGGCCTGAGAATCTGCATTTCTAACAGGGTCCTAGGTACTGCAATAGCTGCTACTGCTCAGGGCCTCACCCTGGGAACCTGTGCCCTGAGCCATTGAAGTCAGCCTGCCCTACCCTCTGTATTTGTTTGACTGTTTTATGAGGTCACACTGTGAGGTCCCACCAAATGCTGACTTCCACTTTCAAAAGCAGTATGCTGTTTTTCTGAACCATGAAAATAACTTTTTTTTTTTGCTCCAATATTCTTCCCTTCATTTTCAGTTTAAGTTTCAAATGCACCCAATATACAGGGTCAAAATCATTGGAAAATCAAGGAACTAAAAGATTTTCCTTTTCACCCAGCATACTGAAGGCATTGTATTTATTTGGCAATAACAAAAATATGTAATATATCAAAATTAAAGATATTTCATTTTTAAATTTCTTCTGTGGCTTCAGTTACCTATTGAACCACCAAAACAAAGTCTGAAGTAAGCCTAATTAGGACAAGTTAAAACACTATTGTATTTCATTAGAGGTCCATATTAAGCACCCACCATACCGGTTTACACTAGTGCTTACTCCCAGGAAGTGAAACAGGAGGGAAGTGGTCAGAAAACATCCTTTAAAAGAATGAAGTAGCATTTGCGGATACAACATAAACTGTTTAGAACTAACTAGGTCCAAAATGATGAATGATTCTACTTCTAGGAAACCTTGAGCCTCATTATATGCTCATTATAATATTCAGTTCAGTTGAGTTCAGTCACTCAGTTGTGTCTGAATCTTTGCGACCCCATCGACTGCAGCACGACAGGCTTCCCTTCCATCACCAACTCCCAGAGTTTACTCAAACTCATGTCCATTGAGTCGGTGATGCCATCCAACCAGCTCATCCTCTGTCATCCCCTTCTCCTTCCGCCTTCAATCTTTCCCAGCATCAGAGTCTTTTCAAATGAGTCAATTCTTTGCATTAGGTAGTCAAAGTACTGGAGTTTCAGCATCAGTCCTTCCAGTGAATATTCTAGACTGATTTCCTTTAGGATGGACTGGTTGGATCTCCTTGCAGTCCAAGGGACTCTCAAGAGTCTTCTCCAACACCACAGTTCAAAAGAATCAATTTTTCTTCGACACAGGTTTCTTTATAGCCCAACTCTCACATCCATACATGACTACTGGAAAAAGCATAGCTTTAACTAGATGGACCTTTGTTGGCAAAGTAATGTCTCTGCTTTTTAATATGCTATTTAGGTTGGTCATCACTTTCCTTCCAAGGAGTAAGTGTCTTTTAATTTCATGGCTGAAATCACCATCTGCAGTGATTTTGGAGCCCCCAAAAATAAATCTGACACTGTTTCCACTGTTTCCCCATCTATTTCCCATGAAATGATGGGACCAGAGGCCTTGATCTTAGTTTTCTGATTATTGAGTTTTAAGCCAACTTTTTCACTCTCCTCTTGCACTTTCATCAAGAGGCTTTTTAGTTCCTCTTCACTTTCTGCCATAAGGGTGGTGTCATCTGCATATCTGAGATTATTGATATTTCTCCTAGCAGTCTTGATTCCAGCTTGTGTTTCTTCCAGCCCAGCATTTCTCATGATGTATTCTGCATATAAGTTGAATAAGCAGGGTGACAATATACAGCCTTTCCTGATTTGGAACCAGTCTGTTGTCCAGTTCTAACTGTTGCTTCCTGCCCTGCATACAGATTTCTCAAGAGGCAGGTCAGGTGGTCTGGTATTCCCATCCCTTGAAGAATTTTCCAGAGTCTGTTGTGGTCCACACAGTCAAAGGCTTTGACATAGTCAATAAACCAGAAGTAGATGTTTTTCTGGAAATCTCTTGCTTTTTCAATGATCCAACGGATCATTTTGATGGCAATTTGATCTCTGGTTCCTCTGCCTTTTCTAAATCCAGCTTGAACATCAGGAATTTCGTGGTTCACATACTGTTGAAGGCTGGCTTGGAGAATTTTGACCATTACTTTACTAGCGTATGCTGCTGCTGCTAAGTCACTTCAGTCGTGTCCAACTCTGTGCAACTCCATAGATGGTGGCGCAATTGCGTGGCAGTTTGACCATTCTTTGGCATTACCTTTCTTTGGGATTGGAATGAAAACACCTTTTCCAGTCCTCTGGCCACAGCTGAGTTTTCCAAATTTGCTGGCATATAGAGTGCAGCACTTTCACAGCATCATCTTTTAGGATTCAAAATAGCTCAACTGGAATTCCATCACCTGCACTAACTTTGTTCATAGTAATGCTCCCTAAGGCCCACTTGACTTCACATTCCAGAATGTCTGGCTCTAGTTGGTGCTTACACCATCATAATTATCTGAGTCGTGAAGATCTTTTTTGTATAGTTCTTCTGTGTATTCTTGCTACCCCTTCTTAATATCTTCTGCTTCTGTTAGGTCCATAACATTTCTGTCCTTTATTGTGCCTATCTTTGCATGAAATGTTCCTTTGGTATCTCTAATTTTCTTGAAGAGATCTCTAGACTTGCCCATTCTATTGTTTTCCTTGATTTCCTTGCATTGATCACTGAGGAAGGCTTTCTTATCTCTCCTTGCTATTCTTTGAAACTCTGCATTCAAATGAGTATATCTTTCATTTTCTCCTTTGCTGTTAATGTATCTTCTTTTCTCAACTATTTGTAAGCCCTCCTCTGACAACCATTTTGCCTTTTTGCATTTCTTTTTCTTGGGGGATGGTCATGATCACTGCCTCCTGGACAATGTCACAAACCTCTGTCCATAGTTCATCAGGCACTCTGTCTATCAGATCTAATCCCTTGAATCTATTTCTCACTTCCACTGTATAATCGTAAGGGATTTGATTTAGGTCATTCTTGAATGGTCTAGTGGTTTTCCCTACTTTGTTCAATTTGAGTCTGAATTTGGTCATAAGGAGCTCATGATGTGAGTGACAGCCAGCTCCTGGTCTTGTGTTTGCTGACTGTATAGAGCTTCTTCATTTTTGGCTGCAAAGAATATTATCAATCTGATTTTGATATTTACCATCTGGTGATGTCCACGTGTAGAGTCTTCTCTTGTGTTGTTGGAAGAAGGTGTTTGCTGTGACCAGTGTGTTCTCTTGACAAAACTCTATTAGCCTTTGCCCTGCTTCATTCTGTACTCCAAGGCCAAATTTGCCTGTTACTCCAGGTATTTCTTGACTTCCTACTTTTGCATTCCAGTCCCCTGTAATGAAAAGGAAATCTTTTTGGGGTGTTAGTTCTAGAAGGTCTTGTAGGTCTTCATAGAACCTTTCAACTTCACCTTCTTCAGCATTACTGGTCAGGACATAGACTTGGATTATTGTGATAATACATAAGCATATGTTAAATGACACACCTACCAGTGCCATGGAGTCCCAAGGTTGACCATAAAAGGCCAAAAAAGTAGGCAGTTGCCCTATCCCTGGGAAATCTCTGCCCTTTCCCCAAAATAATTGGGATAATCCTCCCTCTCAGCCTATGAAATTATCCAGCCTATAAAAACTAACCATGCCATATTTTGGAGCCTCTTACCTTCTGAGATGGCCCACACTCTGCCTGTGGAGTGTGTGTCTCTCTAAATAAATCCAGTTTTTACCTATCACTTCATCTCTCACTGAAATCTTTCTGCCATGAGACATCAAGAACCTGAGCTTTTTTAAGTCCTGAGATGAGGTGTGTAATCTCAATTAAAAGACAGTGAGTTCTGGCTGTGTTCAAGTCTCAGTCTGTGGATTCAAGCCCCATCTGAGTTATGCATCTTCAGCAGGACATGTCATATTTCTTAGTAAGTATCTTTTGGGGGGTTTGTTTTGTTTGTTTGTTTGCCATACTAAACATCTTGTGGGATCTTAGTTCCCCAAACAGGGATTGAACCCAGGCAGTGAATGTGCAGAGTCCTAACCATTGGACTGGCAGGCAATTCCCAGTATCTTTAATACTGGATTCAATAAAGATATTCTCCTTTTTTCTACCTTCCATGCTATCTGTTAGCTTTTTTGTTTTCCTATTTTATTTGCTACTTCAAAAGTTACTGATAAGAAAAACCCACATTTAAAGATAACACCTTTCTAGCTCCCTTGTCCTGAGACTGGCCAGTCTTCACCCTGAGCCCCAGCCCACTGCCTGGGTCCTACAACCAACCACGTGCTGCAAGTGACCCAATGTTAGCTTTTAGAAATCCAGTGAGCCTGTTGCTAAACAGTTGGAGCTTGAAACCTGGCACTGGGGGAGGATTTACACTGAGAAAATAGGCGCAAATGCTAGACCCTGGAGTCAGTTGTTAACAGTTATTGATACTTAGAGTACCACTGCCAACACACCTACAGCAAAAAATAAAGGAAAGAGGGAAGGAAGAAGGGAGGGGAAGAAAGAAAGAAGGAAAGAAGGGAAGGAGGAAAGAAGAGAGCTTGGGAGGGAGGGAGAGAGGGAAGAAGGTAAAAAGAAGGAAGGGGAAAAAATGAAGGGAGGAAAAAGGAAGAAAGGAAAGAGGAAGGGAAAAAAGAAGAAGAAAAAAAAGGGAGGGAGGGAGAAGGAAGAAGAGTATCTCTGAAGCCAAAGTTTATAAACACGAGGAGCAGCAAGCCCTCTTGTGGTTGCAGCTAGAATTGCAGAGGATGAGGGGAGATGGCAGCCTGGTGGATTTCATCCTGGACACATTTTACATAAGGCTTCAGAAGGAGAGTGCTGATCTTTGAGTTTAATGTCATCTGTCTCTGAGCAGACTTTCCTCAAACCACCCGAGGATATCACTTAAATATTCCTTTCTCAAGAGCTAGAAATACCTTCTCATGAAGAGTAAGCTTTCCTTTGTGTTAGTATAGAAGGACTACGTTACTTCTTTCTAAGAATATGAATTCCCTATTGTTTACTGTGGACATGTCGCAGCAAGGCAGCATGCCCTGAAATTGTCTCTGACCTCAGCTGTCCAGTGAACCCATGCCAGGAAAGCAAACGCCACCAGGCCACCCCCTAATCAATCAGTTCAGTTCAGTCTTCGGTCGTGTCCGACTCTTTGTAACCCCATTGACTGCAGCACTCCAGGCTTCCCCGTCCATCACCAACTCCCGAAGCTCTCTTAAACTCATGTCCACCAAATCAGTGATGCAATCCAACCATCTCATACTCTGTCATCCCTTTCTCCTCCTGCCTTCAATCTTTCACAGCACCAGGGTCTTTTCTAATGGGTCAGTTCTTCACATCAGGTGGCCAAAGTATTGGAGCCTCCATCCTTCCAATTAATATTCAAGGTTGATTTCCTTTAAGATTGACTGGTTTGATCTCTTTGCAGTCCAAGGGACTCTCAAGAGTCTTCTCCAGTTCCCCAGTGGTTTCCTGCTGTATCTAAAATAAAGCCCTAATTCCTCACCAAACTCTGTAACTCAGTCCCATAAATCCTGCTGGTGCTCAGTTCCTACCCTCCCTGTCCACCCCTCCCCTCCCCTGCACTCTCCTATTCATTAGGCAGGTGTCTATTCCAGTGGCATGAGGACCTGCTTTTTTCTGGGGATCTGCTCTAAAGCAGTGCCCACCCACCATCTGTCCCTCAGTCACATCACCAGGTTAGTTTTCCTCTATCTGTCTCTACCTGGAATCACCCTGATTGTTTCTGCGTTTAACTGTCTGACCACCCAGCAGAATGGAAGCTGGAAGCTCCATGTGAATAATGCCTTTGTCTATCTTACTAGCAATGTTTCCCATATGAAAGGCCCTGGCATTGAGAAGGCAACAGATGTTCACAGACAAAGGAACTGGAAACCCTGCATGCACCCAGCCTCCCACCTGGGTGGGTGTAGGGTAACCAGCTTTCCCAGTTTGCTTGTAGCTGTCCCTGTTTTCACTTGGAAAGCCCTTATCCTGGGCAACGTCTCAGCCCCAGTCACCCTCTCACTGGGTTATATATTTATCTAGAATTACCTTCTGGAGTGATTGTGAAAAGTAACTTAAAAGACACACTTTTTTTTTATATGAAAGCTTCCTCTGAAAACAGAATTTAACTTGCAGATTATCCTTTAATACTCTGTGAAAAGAAAAGTTATTCAAATTAACAGAATTAACCTATCTTAGTATATTCTTTCAGAGAAGGCAATGGCACCCCACTCCAGTACTCTTGCCTGGAAAATCCCATGGACGGAGGAGCCTGGAAAGCTGAGGTCCTTGGGGTCGCTGAGGGTCAGACACGACTGAGGGATTTCACTTTCACTTTTCACTTTCATGCATTGGAGGAGGAAATGGCAATCCACTCCAGGGTTCTTGCCTGGAGAATCCCAGGGACGGGGGAGCCTGATGGGCTGCCATCTATGGGGTCCCACAGAGTTGGACACGACTGAAGTGACTTAGCAGCAGCAGCAGCAGTATATTCATCCGTATTTGCCTTAGCACTTAAAATATAAATGTACCATATTGTTTTTTTAAAAAGGATCATATTGCATTTCTCAGGTAGTGTTTTTAATTTTAAATGTCACTGCAGAAATAATGTGTTACAAACACTGCACACATGACTCACGGCTGGTAGGATTTGAAATTTCCCACTTGAAGTCATTTATATTCTTAAAATAAGTTTATTCTTATGTTTCTTTCACATTCTATCTTCCTGATAAGAACTCAAAATATTGCATTCTTTCCCATTTAATTTTCCAAAGACATATGCTTTGGCATTTCTATTTCTCCTTGAAACTGAAAGGAAGAAGTGATGGTCTTCAGAGACAGAAGTGATTACACCTAGGATACTGGCTAAGCTATCAAAGTTATCTAAGTTGGGAAAGGATTTGTTGGCCTTCTGCTTGTTTATCAGAATGAAGAACCAAAGGCGCCAAACTTTTCAAAAGGCAAATTTAAAATCTCTAGTGAATTAAAATGCAACCATGTGCAATCTGAGACTGCTTAAAGTGTGCAGAAGAGCTGTGATCTCTACCGCATTGCTGAAAATGGGTTAGAGGCCAGAAAAAATATATGTGACTATTGTTTGTATTAACCAATAGATGAGGAGACATCTACTGGTGAGCAGGTGAAGAGGCCAATGGCCACTGAGGACATCAGGTAGTGATGTGGATAAACATCAGCCTCCCATTTCTTTCCAGTCCTCACCCACACCCTTGTCAGGCTGTCCACCTGCCCTCTGAAAGCAGGAAGAGCCAACAGGTGTGGAGGGAGCACAGAGGCAGCTTGTGATCTGCTCCAGTCTACATTGACCTTTGATCTTGCGGAAGGAACTGCCTCTCCCATGTCCCTCCCCTACTGCTGGTCATATTCCAAGGTCAACAGGAGACTTCCTAATAGACAGTCTTAAGTGACTTACTAGACAAATCTGTGAAGTCACCGCCTTAGTTTACACCCATGGCATTTCTTATGTGCAATCCAGTGAGCACTCACACCCTGAAATCACAGAGGAGCTTTTTAAGAACACAGGTTCCTGGGCTCCACTGAATCAGAATCCCTGGGAGGGTCCCCAGGAAACTATATTTGTAACATGATGGTTCTGGTGCACACTATGGTTGAGGCTCAGTGATCCTTGATCTTCAGAGCATAGCTAACTTTCATAAATCCCCCCTCCCACCCCGCCGAAGACATCTGGCATCCCAGCCCTGCCCATGGACAGCTCCCTTCCAACCTCTCTCTCTGTGGGAAATACCCATGGGTCCTGAGGATCTGAAATGAAGTGCACACAAAAGTACTTCCCTGGCCTCATCTCCTGAAAAGAAGAGCCTGGTTCCTGAGTCAGTGTCACGTGTGAAATAGCACACATGTCAGTTTTCTCTACAGGACTTGGGCTTCCAGACTTGAAGAGGTCAACTTAATGTTGGCCTGTCCTTGAGCCTGGTTTCTCTGGCAGACAGACCATGAGCCATTTGGCAGGAAGGGCTGTCTCTGTCTCTTGCACAAACCCCAGACCCACAAACCAGACTCAAAGCTGCCTGGGATGGTGCCACTTTCACACTCTTGCTGACATTCTTCAGTTTGGCAGCACCCTGGTGGGTATTTTTGGAAGTAAAGCTTCACTGGATGCTGAGAAAAAGTAAATATTAAAGCATAACTAAGTTTAGCAATAACTAATTTATTATATGTAACTAAAGTGTTGGACATGACTGAGCAACTGAACTGAACTGAACGGATGGATGCTTTTGAGCTGCGGTGTTGGAGAAGGCTCTTGAGAGTCCCTTGGACTGCAAGGAGATCCAACCAGTCCATTCTGAAAGAGCTTAGCCCTGGGTGTTCTTTGGAAGGAATGATGCTAAAGCTGAAACTCCAGTACTTTGGCCACCTCATGCAAAGAGGTGACTCATTGGAAAAGACTCTGATGCTGGGGGGGATTGGCGGCAGGAGGAGAAGAGGACGATAGAGGATGAGATGGCTGGATGGCATCACCGACTCGATGGACATGAGTCTGAGTGAACTCCGGGAGTTGGTGATGGACATGGAGGCCTGGCGTGCTGCAATTCATGGGGTCGCAAAGAGTCGGACACGACTGAGCGACTGAACTGAACTGAACTATGGCACAGAATGATGCCAGATATATTGACATATTACATAGCAGCAGACCTTAAAACACAAAAAGATGGATTTAGATAAGTGCCTAAGTGCAAATAGGGCTTCTCTGATAGCTCAGCTGGTAAAAAAAAAATCTGCCTGCAATGCAGGAGACCCTGGTTCGATCCCTGAGTCAAGAAGATCCACTGGTGAAGGGAAAGGCTACCCACTCCAGTATTCTGGCCTGGAGAATTCCATGGACTGTATAGTCCAAAGGGTCGCAGAGTTGGACATGATTGAACGACTTCCACTTTCAAGTGCAAATAAGTTTTAAAATGCATGCAATTTAAACAACTATATAGTGATTACAAATAGGAATTCGGTTGTCGTCTTTATAAATGTTCTACTTATTTTTCTGGTTACCAGAATCAAATTTTGGACCAGCTTATTTTGGACTATCTCTAAATGCTTCCCTGGTGGCTCAGCAGTAAAGAATCTGTCTGCAATGCAGGAGTCGCAGGAGACACAGATTCAATCTCTGGGTCAGGAAGCTCCCCTGGAAGAGGGCATGGCAACCCACTCCAGTATTCTTGCCTGGAGAATCCCTGTGAACAGAGGAACCTGGTGGGCCATGGTCCATAGGGTCTCAAAGAGTTGGACATGACTGAAGTGACTTAGCACACATGTACTAAATGCTACAGCTGCTATCAGAAAAGCACCAAGAATTGTAACAATAAAACAGTGAACAGGGATTTCTCTGGTGGTCCAGTGGTTAAGACTGTGCTTCCATCCCTGTAGGGGCCACGGGTTCCATCCATGGTCAGGGAACTGAGCTCCCACATGCTTCAAGGCATGGCCGAAAAAATTAATTAATCAAACAGTAAAACAATGAACACTGTCTGGGATAGAAGAAGACCCTCAGCTGACATCAAGAGCTGCCTACCTGCCTCTGTGACACTCAGATGATTGAGTTCCCATTGATACTATCTGAGAAAGGGCACTGATCTTCAAAGCTGGCTCCAAAGAGATGACCATCCTCCCCACAGGGCACCTCTCCCACCTGGCTACTCATTATAAAGCCCAAACCAGCTCTCTCCAGGTTGAGAGCAGCCCCAGCAACTCTCCACCCTCCCAGAAGGTTCTAGACTGGCAAATCCCAACTAAGCAGCAAGCTGGTAGAAACTCAGAGTAAAAGGCATCATCCGGACAGTGAAAATAAATAGCATGAAATTCATATAACTTAATGCATCAGAGTCCCTCACAGCCTTCCTCAGGGCACACTGACTATTCTCACTTAAATTTGTGTAGCCATTTCTGATCACAAATAGCATTAGAAGGAAACATATAGATGGGGACCAAGGAAACTGCTTAAATAATAAAAATAAATTTGTCAGTGATCAGACAAAGAAAAACAGGAGCTATTTAGTACCTACTACAAACCAAGCATTGTGTTGGCCCTGGAGATAAAACTGAGCCTATGAAGTCTTCACAGAATAGAACCTCACACATGTTCTCTGCTTGCGTTTTGTCTGTAGAAAAACTTAAGTCAAAGAATGAATTTAATCACAGAAGCGAGAAAAGGCATAAAGAAAGGAAAACTGTTAAGCATGACAAAATAATAATACTCTAGTCATTAAAGTCAAGGACTTTTAGTTCTGCCTTGAGGACTATGGATAATATTCTGAGGCATATTCTTTGAACAGTTTTGCAGATATAGAAACCCCCACCAGGTGGGAGGAGTTAACTGTGTGCTGCCCACAAGCACGAAGACTCCAGAGCAGTTAGAACCAGAAGGTTGATGATGTTGACTCCTAATTACCTCAGTTCAGTTCAGTTCAGTTGCTCAGTCACGCCCGACTCTTTGTGACCCCATGGATTGCAGCACACCAGGCCTCCCTGTCCATCACCAACTCCCGGAGTTTACTCAAACTCATGTCCAATTACCTCACCACCAGCCAATCAGAAGAATGTCCATGAGTTGATCATGTCCTGCTCCTTGAACACTGTGAGACTCCTCACTATCCACTTAAGGGCAGGACCCACAGTCTTAAGGGCGTGAGGCCACTGTGGCCTCCTTTGCCTGGCAAAGCTATTTCTTTCTCAGTTCAGTTCAGTTCAGTTCAGTCACTCAGTCGTGTCCGACTCTTTGTGACCCCATCGACTGTAACACACCAGTCTTTCCTGTCCATCACCAACTCCCAGAGCTTACTTAAACTCATGTCCATCACATTGGTGATGCCATCCAACCATATCATCCTCTGTTGTTCCCTTCTCCTTCCACCTTCAATCTTTCCCAGCATCAGGGGTTTTTCCAATGAGTCAGTTCTTCACATCAGGTGGCCAAAGTATTGGAGCTTCAGCCTCAGCATCAGTCCTTCCAATGAATCTTCAGGACTGATTTCCTTTAGGATGGACTGGTTGGATCTCCTTGCAGTCCAAAGAACTTTCAAGAGTCTTCTCCAACACCACAGTTCAAAAGCATCAATTCTTCGGCCTCACCTTTCTTTATAGTCCAACTCTCACATCCATACATGACTACTGGAAAAACCATAGCTTTGACTAGACAGACCTTTGTTGGCAAAGTAATGTCTCTGCTTTTTAATATGCTGTCTAGGTTGGTCATAGCTTTCCTTCCAAGGAGCAAGTGCCTTTTAATTTCATGGCTGTAGTCATGATCTGCAGTGATTTTGGAGCCCCTAAAAATAAAGTCTGTCTACTTCTCCCAAAACTCTGTCTCCAAGATTTAACCTAGCACCAGTACACAGAGGCCAAATTTCGGCAACAGAGAGACAAAAATGAGTTAGGCCTTGTTCTTGCCCTCATCTGAGACACAATCTGCATGTTAAGACCAACACACAAATGATTAACTTTAATATGATGAAAGCAAAGTAGCAATTACATTAGTACAAGTGCCAAACTTGACCTAACTTCAGCATAAATGGCATTTGCTGGTATGGTGTTGGTGACTCATATAATTGTTGGTCAGAATAGACAATCAGGGGCTTCCCTGGTTCAGTAGTAAAGAATCTGCCTGCAATGGAGGGGACACAGGAAATGTGGGTTCGATCCCTGGGTTGGGAAGATCCCCTAGAATAGGAAATGGCAACCCACTCCAGTATACTTGCCGGGGAAATCCCATGGAGAAAGGAGCCTGGCGGGTTACAGTTCAAGGTCCCACCAAAGAGTCGGACATGACTGAGCTCACACGCAATGCAACTAGGCAATCAGCCCTGGTGGGAGACAGAAACCAAAGCAACCCCAAAGACCTCAGTAACTAGAACTGCCATGCCATCACCTAAGGTTGCTGCCATTCCAACTGCCTTCCATGTCAAGATTCACTTTCCCGAAATAAAAAATGTTGTTCTAAATTGCATTACCAACTACTGTGGTCAGGGAAACAAAGTCCCATAGTCTGCAGACCAAGGCCTGCCTCTCCTGGAGTAAGAACTGAAGTGGGAAGTACCTTGTCTTACCAGTACTCGTGTAGACCCATCCTTCCATACAGATCTCTGCCTTACCAAGAGGCCTCTGACTAACATTTGGCAGATACCACCTACACACTCACCTGCTCCCCAATGGAATGCAACCCAAAATGACATGCAGGAACTGCATCCAGGGTAAGATATGGTACCCAGTTGGGGTTACACATTGGGTTATGTTGCTAGCAAACTGGACACTTGGTTATGGCTAAGTGAATTGTATAAATAGAAGTCCCTGTTTTTGAGTCCAAGGTAGCAGTTGATTGATTCGTTGGATGGTAAGTCACTAAGTCATGTCTGACTCATTTGTGACCCTATGGACTCTAGACTGCCAGGCTCCTGTGTTCATAGGATTCCCTAGGCAAGAATACTGGAATGAGTTGGATTTCCTTCTCCAGGGGATCTTCTTGACCTAGGGATCAGACCTGCATCTCTTACCTTGACAGGTGGATTCTTAACCACTGAGCAACCAGGGAAGCCCCCAAAGTAGCAGAAGAATTTGTTAATAATTGGTCATTCAGTCCACCTAGCTGTTAAGATCTCTCCTATAGAAAGAGCCCTCTGGTTGGCATTCAAATTGAGCACTGTATTCTTGGATTCTGGGCCTCTTCCAAGCAACTCATTCTCATGTCCCTGTCCCATATCTTCTTGTCTGAAGACCTGCCTTTCAGTCCTTCCAAGATCCTGACCAATTATAGGATCCATGTAAAGGATGGAAACAAGCATGAGGGAGGGATCTCACTCCTCCCTTGCCTTCTCTCTCATTGGCCACTTTTTTCTTCTCTCTCATCGGCCACTTTATATCTCTCATTGGCCACTTTTTTCTTCTCTCTCATTGGCCACTTTTTATCTCTCATTGGCCACTTTTTTCTTCTCTCTCATTGGCCACTTTTTGATTATCTGCCTTCCCTGTCCCATGAACTTGGACTGCCCAAGGGACCCCAAGGCTAGCAAAAGCAGTAGTTGGTAAGTGGTCATCAGTATTGTACCAACCACTCCAAAGAGAGAACACGAAAAGAGGAACCCCACACCCAAGTTTTGTTAAAATAGAAAATGCTGCCTGTGTTAAAATTGTAAGGATGTATACTCAACTTGCTCCTGTCCTATAAGAATGCTGACCTGTCTTCAGTCAGAAGGTGATGGGTGCTCACTGGTGCTGAAGAAAGTCTTTAACCTCTGTTTGGTCTCTTAACTCATTTTTGTTTTTTCCAAGAATAGGTCCAAGTCTAAATCTCAGACCATCCTGTTTTGCAGGCTCAGTGGATATTGAGATGTTCTACTCAAACAACGCCTACTTGGAAAACATTTGTTCTTCTCTGTTATCCATCAGAGCCACCTAAAAGGGATGCACTGCTTCAGTTGTGCCTTTCTCTTAAGTGCAGCCATATCCTTATACCTTATTGTTTAATTTTTCATTTATGATTCTCAGTCAGTCTGTCACAGGACCACATGCTTCCTATGTTCAGACTAAGAGAGAAAGAGTGGAAATTCAGGCAATCTAAGAGGTCTAAGAGGGGGAACAGGATGATCCCATGTCTTCAGAAGCTTTCTTCTGTTTTCAGGGACTCAGCAGGCCCAGCTTAATACTGACCACCTCCATGTGATGCTGCAGCGTTGTTGGAGGAGGTCATCGAGAGGTCATGGCTTCTGATTGATGTGAGAGCAGGACCCTGGCAATCAGAGCTTCCTTACCCCTTCCCTGTCCTTGGAACATATGTACCCTCCACCCACCATTCCCACAGTTGGAGCTGTTTCAGAGACTTAGCCTTGAGAGAGCAATGTGTTGTCAAGACCATCTGGACTAAATATGAGACTGAACCCAGATAAGGCTTCTCTACAAACTCTTAAGATTCTTGTGGGCAGGTTGAAGGCCTACTGCTCTGTCACCACATGACAGCATCCTATGTAAGTTTCATTGATTATTAAGGCTGTTACCTACCAATCTGGAATGGTCTGCCTCTTCCTTCGGTCTTTCCTTGCCCTCTGTGTATGGAGGCCACTTTGCAAACCAACAAATGTTCCTGGGTACTACTACCATATGGCCAGGTGAATCAGCTGAGCTCAAGTAAGGATGGTAGCTTGGAGCCCTGGGATTCATAATCAGAGGGAACCCTGTGCCCACAACAGGTCCGTGTCTGTACGCTTTTGTTCTGACCATTTACATTCCTCCCTATATATTTTATGCCAGGATTCCTGGCCCTATAATGATCCTTTGTTTGACCCAGCATTTAGTCTAGGCTTATGTTAGCCAACACAAAATTATTGCGATTGTAACCAGCTGCAAGCCAGCAGTTGAATGCAGAACTCCTGGAAAGGACATCCATAAAAGCAATGTCAGTACTATCCAAAATTAAGTTTTGCCCTTCTTAGTCTCCCACTCTTGAAATTTCTTTCCTCAAGTATTTATTAGTAAACTCCTGCAACTCCTCCTCTTTCTTACTCTGTTTCTGTGACACACACGTCCACACACCATATACCACTCCCTCATCACACACACAAACCACAACATACTCACACCCCAGGCAGGTGAAGTATGAATCCTGGGAAGCTAAGAGCAGGGGGAAACTGTTTTTCTGTAGAAGAGGCAGCTTCTGTGAGCTAGAGAAGCATAGGGTAAGGTGGTACCTGAGAGGACTTGGGGTCCTCTGAGTCTTCCAACTCAGCCCTGATGACACCAGTGCAAATTTGGGGAACCCATCCTTTCCAAATTAATGCTGTAACTTTCAAGGAAGAAACCCAGTGAGATAGCAGATTCAACTGGCACTTCAGCTCAGGAACCTATAAAACCCAACCCTGAGGTTTGGTTTTTCGGAGATTCAAAGCCAAAGCATCAAGGATGCTTCCAGGATCCAAAGAAAGACCCCCAGATTTATCCCCTGCCTCACAGGGGAACTGAGATTCACAGTGTGCTTTTCTCATTTTAAACCAGTGCCTGAGTCCAAAACAATCCTGGAACCCTGTGATCTTGGCAGTTCCCTTCTCCTTTCGTGAGTCTCGAGTTCCATCTGGAAACCCAGAGCCTCAGGGAGCTGCAGGCAAAGGCTCAACAGGCCAACTCTCCACTGTGCACTGCCATAAGTAAGGGTCAGCTTCACAGAACAGGAGCCGGGGCACAGCCCTGCCTCAAGTAGCTATCAATTTTGATGTCTCACATTTCCTCCAAGGTCCCACAGGCCTGTAGCACACTCCTGCCAAAAGCCTTTTTTTTTTTTTTAAACTAAAAAGTCTTTATGGTTGTTTAGAGCCTAAATCTATAAAACTAAATCTATAAAACTAAATGACTGCCAGGTCACTCACAGGATCCAATAGTAGGAATGGGGCAACCAGGGGTCTGGGAAAGACACCCAGCCCCCACTGTGGGGACATCGCCACTGGACAACTTGCTTCACTGGTGTTCAGTCCCACTCAACATCCAGACTCCAGGAGACAGGATGACTTGCTCGCAAAGGGCCGTGTGCTCTTCAGGCAGTTGAGGGTTGGGGTCCTAGGTTCTGTAGCCACAAATAAAAGTTGTGATGAGACTAGTGGGAGAGAATTAATAGAAAGATCTATGGATACAGAAAGAAAAGACTACACTGATTCCACTTGGCTTAGACAGAGGAGTGGGAAATTGCCAAACAGAAAGGAAATCGGGACCAATGCATTCCTCAAAAAACTCGAGTAATAATCCTGAGACCATGGGTAATAAACCTCAGTCAGCCCTAAGCTAGCGATCAGAACCACTGTGATTATGGGGAAGGGCACACTCCCCATGTTGGTGTGTCCCATGGGCAGGGGTGGGCTGTAGAACCAAGCAGCTTGGGACATGGAGTTGACAAGTTCTCAGTCAGTGCTGTTCCCTTAGCCTGGCCTGGGTCACACACTCTGGCAGCTCCATTGGGGATGCACTAGCAGGCTCAGAGCACAAGATGACAGATAGCGTGTCGGGGGTCACTAAGGATCCACAGAGGGGTTCTTCTACATACAGAGAAGGGGGAGCGCTGAGATCATTCTGTCCTGTGGCTTCCTCATTTCTTAGATTTATTGTCATTTATTGTCACCCC
This sequence comes from Ovis canadensis, assembly GCF_042477335.2. Lineage (NCBI taxonomy): Eukaryota > Metazoa > Chordata > Mammalia > Artiodactyla > Bovidae > Ovis > Ovis canadensis. The sequence goes on from NC_091246.1 coordinate 24,214,144, forward strand.
ATTGGTGACAGAAGTCAGGGTCTGCAGACCCAAAGCCTGTCCAGGGAAGCCAAGTGCTTCCATATTAAATCTCCAAAATTAATGCTAGTTTTTTATATATATATTTATTTATTTAGCTGTTCCAGGTCTTAGTTGCAGCATATGGGATCTTTAGTTATAGCAGACAAACTCGTACTTGCAGCTTGCGGGATCTAGTTACCTGACCAAGAATCAAACCCAGGACCTCTGCATTGGGAGCATGGACTCTTAGCCACTGGACCACTGGGGAAGTCCCTATGCTAATTTTAACTTAGGAACTTCTAGGGTCACATACAGTGACTTTTATTTTTTATAAAACCATGCTTAAATGTATAATTCATTCTGATTTTTAAAAATGTTTTACCTTGAAATAACTTCAAATTTACAGGAAAATTGCAAGAATAATATAAAAAAACTTTCCTATTCCCTATACCCCCAATTCACATTTTTTTAAATTATGCCAAATCACAATTTTTCACATTCGATCATATTTGTTTTATCATTTTCTTTCTCTTTCTTTATACAGTCACAGACACATTAAAGAATGTCCTCATACTGAGGAAATTACTGTATTCATATGTGTATACTACAGTGTTTTATATACAAAATATACATAGCATGTAAGATATGTAGATATAGTATAACAGTCCATGCATATTTAAATTTTTTAAAATTTCTTTGGCTGCACCAGGTCTTGGTTGCAGCATGTGGGATCTTCAGCTCTGTCTTGCAGGACCAAGTTCCCTCAACAGGGGTCGAACCTGGGACCCCTGCATTGGGAGCATGGAGTCTCAGCCACTGGACCACAAGGGAAATCCCAGTACATGCTTACTTTTGAACCATTTAAGAGTAGGTTGAGGACATGCCTCTTGAGAAACCTATATGCAGGTCAGGAAGCAACAGTTAGAACTGGACATGGAACAACAGACTGGCTCCAAATAGGAAAAGGAGTACGTCAAGGCTGTATATTGTCACCCTGCTTACTTAACTTATATGCAGAGTACATCATGAGAAACGCTGGGCTGGAAGAAGCACAAGCTGGAATCAAGATTGCCGGGAGAAAATATCAATAACCTCAGATATGCAGATGACACCACCCTTATGGCAGAAAGTGAAAAGGAACTAAAAAGCCTGTTGATGAAAGAGAGTGAAAGTGAAGACTGAAAAAGTTGGCTTAAAGCTCAACATTCAGAAAACGAAGATCATGGCCTCCGGTCCCATCACTTCATGGGAAATAGATGGGGAAACAGTGTCAGACTTTTTTTTGGGCTCCAAAATCACTGCAGACGGTGACTGCAGCCATGAAATTAAAAGACGCTTACTCCTTGGAAGGAAAGTGATGACCAACCTAGATAGCATATTCAAAAGCAGAGATATTACTTTGCCAACAAGGTCCATATAATCAAGGCTATGGTTTTTCCAGTGGTCATATATGGATGTGAGAGTTGGACTGTGAAGAAAGCTGAGCATTGAAGAACTGATGCTTTTGAACTGTGGTGCTGGAGAAGACTCTTGAGAGTCCCTTGGACTGCAAGGAAATCCAACCAGTCCATTCTAAAGGAGACCAGGCCTGGGTGTTCATTGGAAGGGCTGATGCTGAGGCTGAAACTCTAATACTTTGGCCACCTCAGGCGAAGAGTTGACTCATTGGAAAAGACCCTGATGCTGGGAAGGATTGAGGGCAGGAAGAGAAGGGGACAACAGAGGATGAGATGGCTGGATGGCATCACCGACTCGATGCACATGAGTTTGGGTGAACTCTGGGAGTTGGTGATGGACTGGGAGGCCTGGCGTGCTGCGATTCACGGGGTGGCAAAGAGTTGGACATGACTGAGTGACTGAACTGAACTGAACTGAGGACATGCTCCTCTACCTTTATCTGAAGAATGTATTTCTTAAGAGTGAGGACACAATTTACCTAACCATAGTGAAGTGAAGTGGAGTGAAAGCCACTCAGTCATGTTCTACTCTTTGCGATCCCATGGACTATTCAGTCCATGGAATTCTCCAGGCCAGAATACTGGAGTGGGTAGCCATTCCCTTCTCCGGGGAATCTTCCCAACCCAGGGATCGAACCCAGGTCTCCCATATTACAGGCAGATTCTTTACCATAAATAGTAAAAAATATTCTAACCATAGTATACTTATCAAATTCAGGAACTTTAACATCAACACTTTATATGATCTACCATCCTTCAAAAGTCTCAAAAATGTCTTTTGCAGTCTTTTTACTTTTTCCTGATTCAGGATCACATACTGCATTTAGTTGTCATATCCCTTTGGCTTCTTTAACCTGGAACTGTTTCTCAAACATTGTCTTTCATATCAACATTAAAAAAATTTTTTTGGTGTATTTTCGGCTGTGCTGGGTCTTCACTGATGCTTGGTCCTGTCTGTAGTTGCAGCAAGCAGGAGCTACTCTCTAGTTGCAGTGTGTGGGCTTCATTGCAGTGGCTTCTCTTGTTGTGGAGCATGAACTCTAGAGTTCAGGCTCAGTAGTTGTGGCACATGGTCTTAGTTGCCCCACAGCATGTGGGATCTTCCCCATCCAGGGATCAAACCCATGCTTCCTGCATTGGCAGGTACATTCTTTACCACTGTGCCACCAGGGAAACCCCATATTAACAGTTTTTAATACTGTTGTTCACTTATTTTAAAGACCACCCATCCATTTCCTTTTGATGTTTCTTCCCCGGGAGATTCAGGCTGTGTATTTTTGGCTTAAGTGGTGGCATGACCTTCTCAGGGTTGCACATCTGAAGACACGTGATTTCCGTCTGCTCTGTATGGGTGATGTGCCTTTGATGACTTGGTTAAGGTGTTGTCCAGTTTCTCATCTTCATAAGTAGAATTTCCCCATTTGAAATTAGTTGAGGAACTTCTGTGGAAATTCGTCACACATTTTACCAAACTGTCAGAAGAGATAAAGAAAAACTTTTTGCATATGACTCGGTATGCAAAAATGACTTCCAGAAATACTTAACAGACTCAGAAATGGGGACATCACTGCATCCAGGTCGTGGATTCCCAGAGGCACAACTGTAGCTCTCAGAACTCTCCAGAACCTTGTAATGCTCAGACAAATGAACGATTACTTGAGTCATCAATCTCCTCTTCTTTTTAAAGGTCTTCACAGTACCATGACTGAGGTTTGTTGCTCATGACCCCAGGATTATTGGGTCTTTTTGCATTTTCTGAGGGGAACGTTCTTCCACAATTTTCTTCCATTTAGCAAATCCCCACTCCTCACCCTGGAAGCAGCAGACATCACTTTCTCCCTGAAGTTTACCTGGGGCAGTCCCCCCTACACTCCAGGTAAGATAAATTTACCCCTCCTTCCTCCCCACCTCCAAATCAAAATCTATGCGACCACATAGTACAATATTTCAGCTGGGAACTAATAGAAAAATCTGTTTAACTGAGGGCACTTCTCAGCCTTCAGATGTGAAATTTTTCTGTCTTGAGGGAAGATTTGCATGAGTTAACACAGGATACACCCAGTACTTGCGCACACAGCCTAGCAGTCTGCATGCAGCCAAGTTCCAGAAGGCTCTGCCCACGTAGACCCTGTGCAGCTCCTGGGCATGGAAGCCTTTCTGTTTCCTCATTTCTTGTTTGTACGGAAAAGACTCCAGCCTCCACGACCTTCCCTGAGTCCCAAAGGGCAGATTAGAACAGTTGCTAATCAGGGAAGGTAAGGGATGCAGAGACAACGGTGGGACAGCCAAGAAACAATAGTGCAGCCCTGGGGCAGGGTCTTGGTTCTACCTCAGTTCAGTTCAGTTGCTCGGTTGTGTCCGACTCTCGCTACCCCCTGGACTGCAGCACGCCAGGCTTCCCTGTCTGTCACCAACTCCCAGAGCTTACTCAAACTCATGTCCATCGAGTCAGTGATGCCACCCAACCATCTCATCCTCTGTCATCCCCTTCTCCTCCTGCCTTCAATCTTTCCCAGCATCAGGGTTTATTCCAATGAGTGAGTTCTTCGAATCAGGTGGCCAAAGTATTGGAATTTCAGCTTCAGCATCTGTCCTTCCAATGAATCTTCACAACTGATTTGCTTTAGGATGGACTGGTTTGACCTCCTTGCAGTCCAAGGGACTCTCAAGAGTCTTCTCCAGCACCACAGTTCAAAAGCATCAATTCTTTGGCCTCAGCCTTCTTTATAGCCCAACTCTCACATCCATACATGACCACTGGAACAACCATAGCTTTGACTAGATGGACCTCTGTTGGCAAAGTAATGTCTCTGCTTTTTAATATGCCATCTAGGTTGGTCATAGTTTTTCTTCCAAGGAGTAAGTGTCTTTTCATTTCATGGCTGTGGTCACCATCTGCAGTGATTTTGGAGCCCAAGAAAATAAAGTCTGTCACTGTTTCCATTGTTGCCCTGTCTATTTGCCATGAAGTGATGGAACCGGATGCTACCATCTCAGTTTTCTGAATATTGAGTTTTAATATTTCACTTTCTTTTCACCAACTTTTTCACTCTCCTCTCAAGGGATACATATAACAATATATTTGAGTTCTTTATAGAACTAAAGAGGCTTTCCTAGTGGTTCAGACAGTAAAGAATTCACCTGCAATGCAGGAGACCTGGTTTGATCCCTGAGTTGGGAAGATCCTCTGGAGAAGGGAATGACTACCCACTTCAGTATTCTTGCCAGGAGAATTCTAAGGACAGAGGAGCCTGGAGGGCAACAGTCCACAGGGTCGCAAAGAGTGAGACACAACTAAAGTGATTTAGCATGCAGCCCAACATAGAACTAAGAGCTCAAGAAGTAAAAGATGTTAGCATTACAGAGAAGACCACCTGAGGCCAGATTAAAGGAGTGCAGGCTCTGCACACAGTCGAATCCTTATCAGCACCTTCTTCCTTGAACGATTGCTAAAAAATTTCTCACTAAATCCTCCTGGGTTGGTACACACAGTTTTTCAGGGCACAAGTCTGTGTCCCCCTTTGCCTGGTAAAACCATAAAGGTATTCTTTTTCACTTCACCCAAAACTCTGTCTCCAAGATTTGATTTGGCATCAGTGCATTTAGACTAGTGGTCAAGTTTTTAGCATTAAAACCATGAGGTAAAGGGTGTCCAGAGGCTGTGCCTCATGGCTGACCAGAATGAGATAGCCCTACATTTTAGCAGAGATTTTCAAATGTAAGAAGTGTACAGATCCCTTTTGAAAGTAAATAAATCCCTCTGACTACCAGTGTTAACTTTACATCCATTATGCTGCTGCTGCTGCTAGGTCGCTTCAGTCTCATCCTACTCTATGTGATCCCATAGATGGCAGCCCACCAGGCTCTGCCATCCCTGGGATTCTCCAGGCAAGAACACTGGAGGGGGTTGCCATTTCCTTCTCCAATGCATGCAAGTGAAAAGTGAAAGTGAAGTCGCTCAGTCGTGTCCGACTCTTAGCAACCCCATGGACTGCAGCCTACCAGGCTCCTCCAATCCATGGGATTTTCCAGACAAGAGTACTGGAGTGGGGTGCCATTGCTGGGGCGGGGGGAAGCATTTTTATTATAATGTTACTTAAATACATAAAATAGAATAAAGTTTAAAACTTTTATACAAAGAAAGTGAAGTGAAGTGAAGTCGCTCAGTCGTGTCTGACTCTTAGCAACCCAATGGACTGCAGCCTACCAGGCTCCTCCGTCCATGGGATTTTCCAGGCAAGAGTACTGAAGTGGGGTGCCATTGCCTTCTCCAAAGAACAAAATGCTAAATGCAAACTAAACTAACTTCAGTTTAAATAGGAATTAAATTGACTTAAATTTAATGTGGTAATATTTCGCTGAAACCAATCATCACTTCAACACACTATGACAGTACTTAAGATGGGTTTTTTTAGGCCAGCATGATTAACCAACCCCATTGGGCTTTTTGAAACTTCATATTGTGATACTGTGATTTATGACAGCAATACTTATTTGGTCTTTGACCCTGTTCCTGGTACAGATCTTCTTAAACCCTAGCACTTGCCATGAGAACCTCATGAACTGTATAAAAGGCCCAAAAGATATGACACCAAAAGATGAGTGCCCCAAGTCTGAAGGGGTCCAATATGCTACTGGGGAAGAGTGGAGAATTACTAGTAGCCCCAAAATGAATGAAGGAATTGGGCCAAAGTTAATACAATGCTCAGTGTGGATGTGTCTGGTGAAGAAAGTAAAATCCAATACTGCAAAGAACAGTATTACATAGGAACCTGGAATGTTAGGTTCATGAATCAAGGGAAATGGGACATGGTCAAGCACGAGATGGTAAGAATAAGCATCCTAGAAATCAGTGAACTCAAATGGATGGGATGGGTGAAATTAATTCAGATGACCATTATATCAATTATTATGAGCAAGAATCCCATAGAAGAAATTAAATAATCCTTATAATTAACAAAAGAGTCTGAAATACAGTACTTGGGTACAATCTCAAAAATGACAGAACGATCTTGGTTCATTTCCAAGGCAAGCCATTCAACATCACAGTAATCCAAGTCTATGCCCCTACCACCGATGCTGAAGAAGCCGAAGTTGATCAGTTCTTTGAAGACCTAGGAGACCTCCTAGAACTAACACCTAAAAAAGATGTCCTATTCATCATCAGGGATTGGAATGCAGCAGTAGGAAGTCAAGATATACCTGGAATATCAGGCAAGTTTGGCCTTGGAGAACAAAATGAAGTAGGGCAAAAGTTAACTGAATTCTGCCAAGAGAATGCACTAGTCATAGCAAATACCTTTTTTCAATAACACAAGAGATGACTTTACACATGGACATCACCAAATGGTCAAAATCAAACTGATTACATTATTCGTAGCCAAAGATGGAGAAGCTGTATACAGTCAGCAAAAACAAGGCTTCGAGCTGACTGGGGCTCAGATCATCAGCTTCTCATAGCAAAATTCAGATTTAAACTAAAGAAAACTGGGGAAAGCAATAGGGCAGCCAGGGATGACTTAAATCAAGTCCCATATGAATTCACAGTAGAGGTAATGAATAGATTCAAGGGACTAGACCTAGTTAACAGTGTGCCTGAAGAACGATGGACAGATGTCCATAATATTGTAAGGGAGGTGGAGAACAAAACCATCCCTCTGCCAAAAAAAAAAAAAAAAAAAAAAACACAAGAAGGCAAGGTGATTATCTGAGGAGGGCTTACAAATAGCAGAAGAATGAAGAGAAGCAAAAAGCAAGGGAAAGAAGGAAAGGTACATCCAGTTTAACAGAATTCCAAAAAATAGCTGGAAGAGACAAGAAAATTTTCTTCAATGAACAGTGCTTAATAATAGAAGAAAACAACAAAAGGGGAAAGACTAGAGATCTCTTCAGGAAAATTGTATATGTCAAGGGAGGATTCTACCCAAAGATGGGCACAATAAAGGATAAAAGTGGTAGAGACCTAGTAGACGCTGAAGAGATCAAGAAGAGATGGAAAGAATACATGGAAGAACTGTATAAAAACATCTTAATGAACCGGATTACTATGATGGTGTGGTTAGTTACCCAGAGGCAGACATTCTGGAGTGCAAAGTCAAGTGGCTCTTAAAAAACACTGCTGTTAATAAAGCTAGTGGATCCGATGAAATTCCAGCAGAACTATTCAAATCCCTAAAGGAGAACGCCATCAAGTTTTTGCATTCATTATGTGAGCAAATCTGAAGACCCAGCAGTGGCCACAGGACTGGAAATGGTCAATCCTTATTCCAATTCCCAAGAAGGGTAGAACCAAAGAATGTGCTAACCATCAGACAATTGCACTCATCTCCCAGGCTAGTAAGTTCAATTCAGTTCAGTTCAGTTGCTCAGTTGTATCTGACTCTTTGTAACCCCATCAACCACAGCACGCCAGGCCTCCATTTCCATCACCAACTCCTGGAGTTTACTCAAATTCATGTCCATTGAGTCAGTGATGCCATCCAACCATCTTATCCTCTGTCATCACCTTCTCCTCCCACTTTTAATCCTTCCCAGCATCAGGGTCTTTTCAAATGAGTCACTCTTTGCATCAGGTGGCCAAAGTATTGGAGTTTCAGCTTAAACATCAGTCCTTCCAATGAATATTCAGGACTGATTTCCTTTACAATGGACTGGTTGGATATCCTTGCAGTCCAAGGGACTCTCAAGAATCTTCTCCAACACCACAGTTCAAAAGCATCAATTCTTCAGCACTCAGCTTTATTTATAGTCCAACTCTCACATCCATACATGACTACTGGAAAAACCATAGCTTTGACTAGATGGACCTTTGTTGGCAAAGTAATGTCTCTGTTTTTTAATATGCTGTCTAGGTTGGTCATAACTTTTCTTCCAAGGAGTAGAGTCTTTTCATTTCATAGCTGTGGTCACCATCTGCAGTGATTTTGGAGCCCAAAAAATAAAGTCTGACACTGTTTCCACTGTTTCTCCATATATTTACCATGAAGTGATGGGACAGGATGCCATGATCTTAGTTTTCTGAATGTTGAGTTTTAAGCCAACTTTTTCACTCTCCTCTTTTACTTTCATCAAGAAGATCTTTATTTCTTTTTCACTTTCTGCCATAAGTGTGACGTCATCTGCATATCTGAGGTTATTGATATTTCTCCCAGCAATCTTGATTCCAGCTTGTGCTTCATCCAGCGTTTCTCATGATGTACTCTGTATATAAGTTAAATAAGCAAGGTGACAATATACAGCCTTGACATACTCCATTTCCTATTTGGAACCAGTCTGTTGTTACATGTCCAGTTCTAACTGTTGCTTCTTGACCTGCATACAGATTTCTCAGGAGGCAGGTCAGGTGGTCTGGTATACCCATCTCTTTCAGAATTTTCCACAGTTTAGCAATCCACACAAGTCAAAGGCTTTGGCATAGTCAATAAACCAGAAGTAGTTTTTCTGGAACTCTCTTGGTTTTTTGATGATCCAGCAGATGTTGGCAATTTGATCTCTGGTTCTTCTGTCCTTTCTAAATGCAGCTTGAACATCTGGAATTTCTCGGTTCACATACTGTTGAAGCCTGGCTTGGAAAATTTTGACCGTTACTTTGCTAGCATGTGAGATGAGTGCAATTGTGTGGTAGCTTGAACATTCTTTGGCATTGCTTTTCTTTGGGATTGGAATGAAAACTGACCTTTTCCAGTCCTGTGGCTACTGCTGAGTTTTCCAAATTTGCTGGCACAATGAGTGCAGTACTTTAACAGCATCATCTCTTAGGATTTGAAATAGCTCCACTGGAATTCCATCACCTCCACTAGCTTTGTTCATAGTGAATTACTATAAGTTCTTAATAAATCATGATCTGCTAGAGTCCATTAAGTGTCTTTGCTATTCTTAGCCATTTCCTTATTCTTATTATTTTAGAGTCAAGTAAGTCCTTTGAATGTGGTACTTTTATTGGAATTAGACTAACTCTACAATCAATTTGGAAATAATTTATATCTTAACCATACTGAGTCTTCCTAAGCAGGAACACAGTATATTTGCCCATTTATTCAAGACTTCATTTATGTTTCTCAAAGTTTCATAATTTTGCATATCCTTTGTTAGGCTTATTCCTAGGTAGGTGACATTTGATGCTGATACATTATTGTTAAATAGGTTTTCTAGTTATTGTTTCTGGTGTACAGGAATGCAATAGACCTTGGATATTAATCTTATACATACAGATGATTACATCAGTTGCAAACAATTTTTGTTTCTCTCTTACCAATTAATTTGTCTTAAACCTCTCTTAATTGTGCTGATTTTCAAACACTGTTCAATCTAATTGAAGATAATAGAACATTTTAAAGAGAATGCTTCCAATGTTTTCTCATAAGAATTATGTTTTTTATAGATAGCTTTACAAGGTTAACAAAGCTTCCTCTTACTTCTAATTGCAAAGAGTGGTATCACCAGTGAGTGGTAGGTTTACTAAGAGTTTGTATTATAGGAGTAGTTAATTTTAGCAATTTTTTTTTCTGCACCTATTGTTGTTGTTGAGTCTTTAAGTGGTGTGCAACTCTTTTGCAACCCCTTGGACTGTCAATGGGATTTTCCATGCAAGAATACTGGAAAGGATTGTCATTTCCTTCTTCAGGGGTTCTCCCCACATGAATTGAACCTGAGGCTCCTGCTGCACTGCAGGTGGGTTCTTTACTGCTGATTATAGGAGCACTGAATTTTAGCAAATTTTTTTTCCTGCATCTGTTGGATCATTTTTTCTCCTTTACACTGTTAATGTGGTGAATTAGATTAACAGATTTTATAATATTAAGCTATTCTTACATTTGGCGATAGTAAAATCATCCTTTTAAGAAACACAATAGGATTCAGTTGGCCAGCATTTTATTTGAAATTTTTACACGTATGTCTTTGAGTGAAAGGGACATCTACTTTCTTTTCTTGTTTTTTTTTTTTTTTGAATCAATATTATTCTTGCCTAATAAATTCTTATAGAGTAGAAGAGTTTATTCTGAAATAAATTCTTGGTAAAACTTGGAAGCTTGGTAAAACTTTTCTGTAAAGCCATATATGTCCAGTGGTTTGTCTTTCTTGAAAATTTACATTTGAGCTGAAATATTCATATACCATACATACAGCTCACCCTTTTTAAGTATAGTTCAATGTTTTTTCCTGTTCACCCTTATGCAGCTGTTACCATACAGTTGGACTTTCAATTACTGCTCTAGGTTAATTGACATAGGATTCTTCAGTCTTTCTCTGGCTTCTAGAACCAGTACAGGAAGACAGGCAGGGGGAAGCAGATGAAGGAAAGACAGAGAGGCCAAGTAGAAAACAACTATTGGAGAAAAAAAGAGGAATCACAAGTGTAGAAATGACATGGTGCTAAAATATTTTTAAATTTTTTCTCGAGACTCTGTACCCTGTACGGGTATATACAAAAATGTATTATCTCAGAGTGAAATGACATTTTATTTGGGCTCTCTTTAGGGATATTATAGGGAAAAGGGGAAGAGTTGAAACAAGATGGGCCAAATGTTAACAGCTGAACGTGAGCAACTGGTCTACGGAAGCTGATTTTACTACTATTCTGCTTTTCTGTTTGAGATTTTTCACAGCAGTCTCTTACATACCTCTTAGTAAGATTTTCTTTCCTAAGTTCCGCCAAAAAGTTTGTGTTTTCCTTAACCGTCTCTCTTAACGGTTTATTTATATCTTTTTTTTTTTTTTTTTTTTGGCCCTGATGTTTGGCATGGGGCAGGATCTTACCTCCCCCACCAGGGATCCAACCCCGTATCCCCTACAGGATAAGCTCAGAATCTTAATCATTGGATCGCCAGGGAAATCTCTTTGTTCTCATCTTTATTATTACGGCACATTATTATGTTTAATTATTTAGGCATACATTTCTTGAAAAGTAATTGCTTTAAAATTAGGGAGTGGAGCACAAGGAACCGTTACGTGCTGGGGTATAAAGTGGTGAACAAAACAGACATGCCTGCCACACTGGTTTGCTGGAGGTTATGCTATAGTGCGGGTGGGGGAACAGTACCCGACCGAGCGTGCACCTGCTGGGCAAGGATGGAGAGGAATGCGGACGGTGGGGACTTCCTCCGAACAGGTGATGAAGACGACTTTCTTAGCTTAGGCTGAGAGTCAAGAGATAAAGCGACCATCCTGTGGGAGGGAGGCAGTGGCAGGACAATGAAGCTCTTACCGGTATTGTGCTGCACTACCCACAGGCGCTCATTGTGGAAAAAGTGAAAAACACTTTCTTCTTGGCCACGGGGCATGTGAGATCTTAGTTCCCTACCAGGGATCTACCTAGGGTCCACGACATTGAAAGCGCACAGGCCTAACCACTGGACCACCAGGGAACCCCGTACAAGTACCTTAATTTTAAATTAGATTTCAAGCATAACAAGCCAAAGGAATTTTTACAAATCACTTTTAATACCGTCGTCCTCTACCAAACATCATTATTTTAGTAATTTTTATTTTCCCATACGCACGCACGCACGCCTATCTATAGAGTTGTCAGAATGTGCGAAGGGCGTGGGAAGACAATTGTCCCCTGAGAGGTCTCTGGGCAACGGCCTCGCACCTCCACCCCCGCAGCACTCAGTAGCGAGGTTCCGGGATACTCCATGCGGCCTCGCCGCTGTGCGGTATTCTGACGTCTTCCTCACGTCCCGGCACAACTTTGGCTTTCCGGATCTCTACTCCACAAAACGGCTGGGCGCGCCTGGGTTAAGACTCTTCCCCTCACTCTTCCCTCTTTCTCTCAGTCTTTCCCTCAGTCTAGGGCTGCCCGCCTTCCTCAACTCCCACGTACTTCCAGCACGTAGGACCGGCAGCGGAGGGTGCGCGGACAAACTGACGACAGCTCTATAGGCAGCCCCCTCCCACTCCTGGGCCTCGCCAAACCTCGCGATACCGTACCCCTCCCGCAGGTTCGCGGTCCAAACGGCTCAGCGGACCTGGAAACTTCTAAACTCCTGCGCACGCGCTCTACGGTTCCTAACGTCCTGGTTCCGCCCTTCCCTGGCCGCGCCCTTCTCGTTAGGGAGCTCCCCACCCCCACGCCACGCCAATCATCACTTCTTTCCTGGGGCGACCTCGCAACAGGCCTCTGATTGGCTAATCTTCTGCAAACGCCACAGAAAGGCGGTGACGATAGGCTAGGAGCTGGTTGCAGCCTTCCCGCAGGATGAGCGGAAGGTGATTGGTCGGCACCGTTACCCAATCAGCGGCGGGCTGTCGGATTCAAACCTGGCTCGTTCGGCTTACGGTCGGTTGGTCTCAGTCGAGTCGTTGCCTTCACCTGACGCAGACGTCTCCTCACCTGCGCCCTGTCTTCGCGCCGCTTCGCTCTAGTCAGCTGCTGCCCACCGCCCGCCTGCAGGATGGCCCATAAGCAGATCTACTACTCGGACAAGTACTTCGATGAACACTACGAATACCGGTGAGCAGGCCGGACAGCCTACCTCTGCCGCGGCCCCGGGCGAGCCTGGGCTGGAACTCCGGCCAAGGGAGAGAACCTGGGACCCAGAGTTGGGGTCGAAGAGCTTCGGGCTGGGGTTAGGGTCGGGGTCCGGAGTTCAGGTCGGGGGCCAGCCGCGAGTCTCTGTTGTGTTGGGGTCGGGCCGCCGGGGTGGGAGCGCGCGCCTCTCCTCGTCTGGCGGGCCGGCCCAGCCGGCTTCCGCTCTTTGTTCCTGTCTGTGAGGGGGACAAAGCTGGAGCGCAGAAGGGGCCGCTTCTGGTGCAGAGTTGCTGCCCTAAAGGAAAGGGACCGAGGGCCTAAGGGGGCCCGGCGTGGCCGAAGCCTGGCGCTGAGAGTCCGACGCCTGCATAAAAGCGCAGCGGTTCCTAAAAACTTCGGCCTACCTGGCATTCAGGCAAACGCCCCCCCCACCCCCAGTCACAGAGGGCGAGGGGCGGTCGGAAGGGTGATTTTGGTCAGGTAACGTCGCCAGAGAAACACTTCTCTTTTGAAGTTGATGGCACTAAAAATTAGTTTGTGGGGGAATCCCCCCTCCCCCCAAACGAGCTTGCTTGGGATTTGAATGTGTAGTGGGTATGGCGACTTTGAGCGGGTGCTGGTGCGTGGTAACCTTCTTGGGTTAATATTGAAGGGGCTTCCTTTTGAGACTAAATTGAGAACTCGAACAGCTTTGGGGCATTTTTTTCTGTTAGTTTATATCGGCCAAATAATTTTTTGCTTTGAGGCTTTTTTTTTTTTGTGGCTTCTGCATCATTATGTGATGGGACTAGAGCGTAGTTTCCAAATGTGATTAGCAAATTGGATTGTGGGAGGAAACGAACTCTCAATCGCCTTAACGCTTTCCGGAGACTTAACTAGGGTGTGGCTTCAAACACCAGCTCCGCCCAGTCCTCCTAGGTGGTGACTAGGACGCTGCATCCTGGGAAACTGCTAACGTGTAGGCGGGGCCAAACAGTGACCTTTTCTGTCTGCTCTCCTTTTAGATGTCCAAGAAAGCTGTTTTGAGTTAGAAAGCGTACATTCAGTAACAGTGGGTGGGTCTCCTCTTTTCCCCTCCCCCTAATGTCTTGTAAATCTGTATTCTCTGGAGAATTCAGAGAAGTCTCTGGACAGCCTTGCAGATTAGTCAAACCTAATTGCATTGGAAAAGTCTCTTTGTTTGAAGTCAGTTGTCTTATTTTTACATACTACACAGTTCTAATCCTGTAATGTGTTGATATGTTCAATTATGTGATGTTGACCAAGAATTCAGCTGGGGATATGCAGTAATGGACAGAATATAACCACAATCTTACTAAAATCTGGATTAATATCCAATCCAGTATTAATTAAAGCTGTTGTTTCTTGACCAAGCCACTTAAACTTTTATGAAACAGGGCAGTATCTTCAGAGAAGGGAAGTTTAATTGTATCCTGCAATGTTATCTTAGTAGCTCCTTTGTTGTTTGTATTGTTATTGCCTTCTTTACCTCATCACCCTCCATGAAAAGCACTTGGTACTGAAATGTTAACTTTGGGCAACAATTCTCCTTATATGTAGTTAGAAATATATATAGTTTTGAAAGTGTGAAAGTGTTAGTTGTTCAGTCCCCTGTCTGACTCTTTGTGACCCCATGGACTGTAGGCCACCAAGCTCCTCTGTTCATGGGATTCTCCAGGCAAGAATACTGGAGTGGTTGCCATTCCCTTCTGGAGGGGATCTTCCTGACCCAAAGATCAAACCTGGGTCTTCCACATTGCAGGTAGATTCTTTACCTTCTGAGCCACCAGGGAAGCCCAATATATACCCATGCAGGGGGAAAACAAATACATGTAGACTCTCCATCTGAGATTGAAGCTACAGATTTTTCCCTTGTCATCAAACTTTGATGATGGTTAGCCTATTTCTATGGTTTATGGAGAAGGTAGGGATGTGACTTCCACTTAAACATAAAATATTGCTGTATTTTGTAGGGTATACGTAAGGTGAGTACAAAAACACTGTACATTTCTCTTGAGACTAATCAACAATTAGGTAGAAGATAGAAATCAGGTAACAGGTTATTTGCAGCTCTTACAATCAGGGACCATTCTCAATTTATAATCACTTCTGTGGTCTTAGTGGAGAAGGAAATGGCAACCCACTCCAGTACCCTTGCCTGGAAAATCCCATGGATGGAGGAACCCTGTAGGCTACAGTCCATGGGGTCATGAAGAGTCGGACCTGACTTCACTTTCATGCATTGGAGAAGAAACACCCACTGCAGTGTTTTTGCCTGGAGAATCCCAGGGACGGGGGAGCCTGGTGGGCTGCCGTCTATGGGGTCACACAGAGTTGGACACCACTGAAACGACTTAACAGCAGCAGCTGTGGTCTTAGATGACTTCTCTTGCTCCCTGATCACATCAGTCTGCTTCCTAACCAACAGGAAGGAGAAAAATGAAAACTGGCATGCTCTTTTCTTTTCAGGATGTTTTCCATAAGTTGCATATTTTATGCTCTTATCCTATTGGTCGATTTAGTCATGAGACCACAGGTAGCTGCAGGGGAGGCTGGGGTGTTTTGGATAACCATGTGTCCTGCTTAGTTTTTGAGGTTCTATTCCTGAATAAGATTGAGACAATTAGCAAGCAGCCTCTATTAGGGAAAAATGTTAATCGTGAATAAAATGCTTTGTACTTTTGGAGTACATATTCTAATTTCTAATTTGAACACAGGCCATCAAAAATCAGAATTAAAGGTGGTCGAACTACTTAAGTAGTTCTTAAGATTGATGCCAGTGATAACATAACAGGGTTGCTTTAAGTGTCCTAAAGATGCATGTGTAACATGACCATAATTGTAAGAAAGGCATATCCACATAGAGTACTAATATTTGGTTATATATTTTTTTAACAGACATGTCATGTTACCCAGAGAACTTTCCAAACAAGTACCCAAAACCCATCTGATGTCTGAAGAGGAGTGGAGAAGACTTGGTGTCCAACAGAGTCTAGGCTGGGTTCATTACATGATTCATGAACCAGGTAAGTTTTGTTATTTAGAGAAGCATTAATTGAAAATAATAGTGGTTGTTGAAAATTTGTTAGTAATACTGATGTTTCAATGATATCCCTAAGTAAGTGATAAGCTTGACTATTTTTGAATGACTTTTCCTTCCTAGAGAAGGTTCTAATTTTATAGTAGTTTAATAGTTAATAGTATTAATAGCTAATTTAATAGTATAATAGTTTACAAAGTGAAAAGAATGCATGCATTCTTGTATCTGCAAAAATAACCTATGAAGTAAAAAAAGAAACAGGTTATTGTTTTATTTTAAAATGTGTGTCATTGCTAGTAGTATCTTGAAGTATTTTGTCGTAAATATATTTAGAATTCTGGTGTCTATATGAAAACTAAAAAATCTTAAGATTCTGTGTCTAGAAGTTCTGTGTATAGAAACTGATGCAATTTGAAGTGATTTGAACAGTTTTCTAGATTATTGGTAAACTATTAGTAAGATAGACTAAGAAACTCTGGTGTTTTGGGGTTGGGGTTATCAATAAATCTAAATTAAAGGATTTATATTGCTTTGAACAAAATTTGAAGGCATAGAAGCTGAATTAGGTGTGGTGGTTTAGTTACTCAGTCGTGTCTGATTCTTTGTGACCCCATGAACTGCAGTGTGCCAGGCTCCTCTATTCGTGGGATTTCCCAGGCAAGAATACTGAAGTGGGTTGCCATTTCCTTCTCCAAGGAATCTTCCTGACCCAGGTTAGGAATCGAACCCAAATCTCCTGCATTGCAGGTGGATCTTTACCAACTGAACCATAACTTAATGATATGAATTAGGTAAAGCTAAAGCTATCTTGATTAATACTTTTAAAGAAAAGCATCGGCAGCAAAAACTCAAACTTGTAACTATCTTGGGATCAGAGCACGTAATTATGTTTAAAAAGGTCTTTCTCCAGATAATACGAAGCAACTGAGGACCTTACCTATAGGTTCCTACTCAGTCCTCCACCTATTGAAACAGAATCTACCAGGAGGGCCCCTGGGACCTACGGTTTTTTAATGAAGTGTTAACTGTGTTTTCCCTACAACAGATAACCTTTTTCTTTACTTTTCATTGGAATTGAGATTCTAAAGATAGAAACCCTTCTCCTCAAATGACTTCTTTACTTTCCTTTTCTCCAGTGTGTAAAATTAATTGGGAAATGCTCGTTGTTAATGTTGATTTCTTGTTTATTGTTGATAGTAACTTAAAAGCAAAATTTCAGATACCTTAATAAATAACATCAGTTGACTGTGGATTTACTTTATTTTGGTTCAATTGAGAATTCTCTTAATTTTTTGTTGAAGGAATGAAAATTAACCATATTAATATAAAACATTTTGTTTTCACAGAACCACACATCCTTCTCTTTAGACGGCCTCTTCCAAAAGATCAACAAAAATGAAGCTTTATCTGGGGATCATCAATTAAATCTTTCTCAAATTTAATGTATATGTGTATATAAGGTAGTATTCAGTGAATACTTGAAAAATGTACAAATTGTTCATCCATACCTGTGCATGAGCTGTATTCTTCACAGCAACAGAGCTCAGTTAAATGCAACTGCAAGTAGGTTACTGTAAGGTGTTTTAAGATAAAAATTTCTTCTAGTCAGTTTTTCTTTTAATATAAGTGCCTGTTTGACATTATCTGTTACTTTTGTTAAATAAAGTTTGTATGTTGCATTTATTACTCTTTGAAGTTACTGAGGTTTGTTTTCTTAAGGTTAACTTGTGACTGTTGAGGATGTTGAATGATTTCAGTTTTATAGTCCTGAGGAAATAAATTCACTTCAAAGAAATAAAATGTTAAGTGGGTTTAAACCTATCAGCTTGGTGTGATTCAGGGTACCATTTAAATTCACTTATAAAGATACTAAGAACTAGGGGTAAGTTTAACAGAGCCAAGGTAGATTTTATAGCTCTGTTTAGTTCCTAGAGAATTGTCTAGAATCTCCAACTGAACAGAAAGAAACCCAACTTAATACTCTGGGTTACTTCACTTATTTATGTAATTACTGCCTTGGGAGAAACCACTTAACCCCATTTCTCTTCTCCATGTGCCAAAGGGGGATACAGTTTTATATAAACTATCACAGCACTTTTAAAACTTCTAACATGGTGTGCATTTTGTGTCAAATTGCTTTAACTGCTAAGGAAATATTTTAGTTAATCCAAATACAGGGTTTTTATCATCATTGCTAATGCTGAAGAAACCTTTTAGCTAGGCTGCCAATAAGCATGAGACCCCTAGTATGCTGGTCCTCTGTATGCACCTCTCTTTGAAAAGGGTAGTGCTTTCACATAATAAGCATGATAAATATTGAGGGCAGTGTAGTGATGGGCAAGAGCCTAGAACTTAACTCCCATCCCCATGGGTCCACTGGCTACAGGTTCAGGGTTAGGCCAACAGAAAGACGTCAGAATTGTTAAGTAAACTTGATTGTATTTAGCACAGGCCAACATAGGCATAATGCTCAATCTCCAGAACAGCTTACTGTCAGACCCCAAGCCTCATTCCACTGGAGGTTTGGATGTGTTTAATTGACCTGTGGGAGGCGCACAGAACAGGAGGAGATGAGCTGGAATTGCCTGCATTTTCTGCTTGAAATACCTGGTAGTCACTCAATAGAAAGTGAAAGTGAAGTCGCTCAGTCCGTTCCGACTCTTTGCGACCCCGTGGACTGTAGCCCGCTAGGCTCTTCTGTCCATGGGATTCTCCCGGCAAGAATACTGGAGTGGGTTGCCATTTCTTTCTCCTAGGGCATCTTCCCAACCTAGGGATTGAACCCAGGTCTCCTGCATTGCA
Organism: Ovis canadensis; assembly: GCF_042477335.2. Taxonomy (NCBI): domain Eukaryota; kingdom Metazoa; phylum Chordata; class Mammalia; order Artiodactyla; family Bovidae; genus Ovis; species Ovis canadensis. The sequence continues at coordinate 24,232,913 of NC_091246.1, forward strand.
GGCAGACGCTTTATCCTCTGAGCCACCAGAGAACCTACAATTAGCCTCCAGTTTGGGATCTCTACTGGTCAAACAGCTTCCACTTTTCACCAAGTAAACAAGAGTTCTAGGATCTGCACTCCCCCTCCCTCCCTCATTCTCCCAAGCAACACCCTGCATTTCCCATTCTACCTAACACCACCTGCCCTAGGATTGCTTACTTCCACTCTGCTTTTGCATCTCTTCCTCTCCCAGCACATTTCCTAGTGGTCAACAGCCCTTTGTTGAACTGAGCAGTTGAAATTCTTTTTCGTGGTTACTTCCAAACTGCTCTGCTGCTGCTAAATCGCTTCAGTCGTGTCCGACTCTGTGTGACCCCATAGACGGCAGCCCACCAGGCTCCCCCGTCCCTGGGATTCTCCAGACAAGAACACTGGAGTGGGTTGCCATTTCTTTCTCCAATGCATGCAAGTGAAAAGTGAAAGTGAAGTCGCTCGGTCGTGTCCGACTCTTAGCGACCCCATGGACTGCAGCCTGCCAGGCTCCTCCATCCATGGGAATTTCCAGGCAAGAGTACTGGAGTGGGTTGCCATTGCCTTCTCCAAACTGCTCTAGGTTCCTGGAAATGTAAGATGCCAACTCTTGTTGACTTTCTCCCTTTGCAGGTCCACAAGGTGTGCGGTTTCCTTAAGGCCCCCAACTCCCCACAGACCTTTCTCTCGCTCCAGGTGCCCGCCACCCCATGCACCGACCCCTCGTGGGGGCCTGGCTAACCACATCCCGCGGTTTGTCCGCTATCTTTGCGGAGACAGTCTCATGTTAACTCCAAACTACACGCACGATGATGCAGCTTCAAGTACTCACCATGCCGGGTACCTCGCGCAGGCGCAGAACTGCCGCTCCACGCATTTCCGACCGGAAGTAAGGCGGGCCGAGGCGCGTTTTTGTGACGCACTTCCTGGCGTCCTCTCCGACGGTGGAAAGGCGGGGAGGAGGACTGTCGCCCTTCGGTCCAGCCAGCCGACGGGGCGGCTACTGGCCTCCCCGGCCGGACCTCTCCCCAGCCGCCCGCCATGGCATCGGAGGGGCGGCGGGAGCCCGCGGCCGAGGTGAGGATGGTGGCCCTGGGCCTCCCAGAGTGCTGGCCTTGCGCAGATGGGGTGGGAACTGGATTAGCGTGGGCCGGAGGCTGGTTGGGGACAGGGCAGGGGGTGTCGGGCCGGGCGGCCGCGACCCCTAGCCCCGGGCGCGTCCACACGCCCCGCGGTTAAACGAAATGAGGAAGGACTCCGTCGATGGGAAACTGCCACTAGTCCCGAGGCTGCGGAGGAGCTGCGCTACCGTGTCTCCTTACCGCACTCGTGAGCAGGAACCACTTGTTTAAAGCTTGTGAATACGTTTTCTGAAGCGGAAGTCTCTGCTCGACTAGCTTAAGAGTAACCTTTAGCAGGAGCCCTGACAAACGGAAAAACCGGCTTCCACACGAATGAAAAAACATGATTATACGTTGCTAGTGAAAGTAAATTTCTCAATACATATCTAAAAACGGAAAGAAAAATCCAACAAATATTTCATATTCCTATTTCAAGGGCTCGTGGCGATACAAAGATTTTCTGGCAAAGCCTACTTTTGGTTTTTAACAAAACAGCCTTTATTGGTTGGTTGAGTGAAAAGCAGCTGTTCTAAATTCTTTGAGAAATTTAATAGAACCAATAAAGGCTAAGGAGCTTGTGTGTTTTGAGTGCTACAGTTAAGTTTGATAGTTTGTTATCCTTTAACTCAGCCCAGAGGTAAATTACTGTATTCTATCTTAAAGATAAGGAAACGTCACTTGTAGTTCTAACTCTACAGTCTGGGTTGACTTTTATTCCCACTTTAAATGGTTATCCTTGTTTTCCAATTTTATATTTGATAGACTGGCTTTTCTAGTGAAAAAGGGTTTCAGAAGAAATTCCGAAGTTCTTGTCTTTGCTGGGCAGATATATTTGAACGGCAGCATTGGGATTAGCATTTCTGGGGCTTTGAGATGGGAGGGACTCTTTGTTGTTTTTTTCCCCTAACTTGGTTCGTCTTACAAAGTTTGTGGCTATAACGCCCTTTTTCTCCTCAGAGCATCAAGTTGTCAGCAGATGTCAAACCATTTGTCCCCAAATTTGCTGGGCTCAATGTGGGATGGTCAGAGTCTTCAGAAGCACGGGTTTTCCCCAGCTGTGCAGCCACCTCATACTATTCGTGTGTCCAAGAACTAGCAGTGCCTGAGTATGTATTTTTCCAAACGTCTTGCCTTAAGATGGGGACCTTGTTGCTTGGCTTTAGTGGTAATTAGACTTGAAATATTCTACAGCTATACGTTAACGTTTTCAGAGCAACTGGAGAAGACGCTCCTCATCCAAGAAGGAAATGTACAGTACAGCTTAACTGTGTAGCACACCAAAAACTGAAGATTCAGCTCTTCTTTTTTTTCTCCATATTCATTTGGTTATTTGGGACAGAGAAAATATGGAGACTGCATTGCATTTATTAGTGGGGAATGCACGTCTGTTGTGCCTGCAGTTTAAAACTGTATCATGTATTTATGGGTGATGAAATGGCAGGAACAAGTGGGTGAGAGCAAATGAGGCAAAGAAAAGCCCAAATAAATAAATAAACATGCTCCTCAGTTTTAGGGTGTAACATTGAAAAACGCTGCTCGGTGATGGAGCAGGGCTAGCAACCAGGGCTGCCTCTTTGTGCAGGTAAAGTGTTTGGAAATTGCTGAGGTTTGCTTTTGACTGTTGTGCTTTATAACTGTCCTGTGGAGATGGATCCTGCAAATTTTTGGTTATAAATTCTTCTAGATTTGAGCTGAAAGAAGGCTTATTTTGTCCTTTAAATGTTGTTTTTCCTCCCTGGGATTTATTCTCTAGGTAGTTACAAAATGGTTTCCATTTTATTAGCTGAAGTTAGAAAAATAAGTGTTAAGTTTTTCAGATGATTGTGTGGATTACTTGTAGATTTATTTTTAAGGCATGAATCACCTTTATGCTTATGTGAAAATCCTTATCTTTATGTTTTGTTGTTTTGGGTCAGGCTTGTTACCTTTTCCCCCCATAACTGCATGCTGTGCTTGAAAATAGTTTATACTTCATATAAATTCTAGAGCTGTGTTCACAAAAGTAAAAGTTGGAATAAATAAGAAAATCATTGGATTGTCTGGTATATTTAGGAAATAAGAAAGGTTATATTTTTTGACTGAAATTGAAGTCCTGACAGAATGTGCTTTTGAAGGTCTTTGGTAGGAATGCCAAGTTTTCCATTGTAATTTCTTCCTTTGTAGCAGGAAGGTTGACATGGGTCTCAGTTAAGTCATTTCCTAGCTTGAATAGGCTCACATGAAAAGTGCAAGATGTATCTTACTCAGTGATAAAAGCTGTTAAGCCATCTGCTGGGTAAAATTCTAGTGACCTAAATAAAATAAAGGTGGAAATAGTCTTACAGCTAAAGCAGCATTCTAGCTATAACATGTTGAGACTAATCAGAGGCTTAAGGATGGTTAATGCTGAATTTTAAAATTATGCTGTTTTAACCCCTTATTCCCGTATAGCTTTGATTTTTTTTTTATTTTAATATTTATAACCACTGAAAAGGTTGACTGACAGTATTCCTGCCTGAGAAGAGAACGATTTAAGGACAGTGGAGTCATGAAACCAAAGAGCAAGCTTAGAAAGAATGAGAGCCTTTAAAGTGGGGATGAAGTGGTGAGACATTACACAGTGAAGAAGTGATTATCTAGTTAATCCTAATATAAGTTAAGAATTGTTTTGCTGTAATCAGATTTTGTTTAGAGATCACTTGCTGCCTTGAGAAAAGGACTGAAATTCTCTATAACAAGCATATCCTCTTTTCTACTTCTTCCCCTATAGCAACCTAGTTCTCTGTGTCCTTAAAGGAAGTGAGTGACCTTTTGCTGAAAGTCCACCTCTAGTACTTATAGCAGTGCTTGCCAAAGGACTTCATCTATTCATTTGGAGTTCATGAGCTAAAGGCTGCTATATGGAAAAGCACTAGTTCCTAAGTGGGGGAAGGCCTGTCTCGTGAGCTATGGTGGAGATGGAAGAAAATGTACTACCAGTCTCCTTCAAGTTTATGTTATAAGCAGGACAAATATCATTAGAAGTATCCTAGTATGTAGAATGGCCATGTTTGGGAAGTACTGAGTATTTACTAATAAAGGTTATGCAAACAAAGTAAGTTCTCTGTTGCCAGTCATCCTCCCCAGAAAATGCTTTTGTTGATTATCATAGTATGTGCTTTGTGACAAATCCTGTGTAACACAGGTGTGAGGAAGTGTGTGTTTTGTTTGGGAATTACTGAACACGTTGATTTCATGCTTGCCAAAATCCATAAGTTTGGCAGGGAGATGTAGTGTTATTTCTGTACAAGAAAAACAGACTACAAATGCTTGTCCACAGTTTCTCAAGGAGGTAGCTCCAGGACCAGAATTAGCATTCAGTTCTTCTGACCTGAGTACAGCTGCTCTAGCTCTTGGTATCTTGTAGTATAATGTGAAAGTTACAGTACCAGTGGTTGCTTTTAGGTTAAAACTCTCATTTGTGAGAATTGGGGCTTCCCTGGTGGCTCAGTGGTAAAGGATCTGCCTGTAATTCAGGAGACCTGGGTTCAATCCCTGCGTCAGGAAGATCCCCTGGAGAAGGGAATGGCAACCCATTCCAGTATTCTTGCCTGGAAAATCCCATGGAAAGAAGAGCATGGTGGGCTCCATGGGGTCTCGAGTCGGACACAACTAAGCAACTAAGCACGCACATACACTATGTGAATTAGTGGTTCTCCACAGAGTGTGGCTCATGTCAGGTTGGTGGGTGGAGGAGTGACTGGATTCCTGACAGGTCAGAGGGGACCGGATGCAAGATATGTTTGGGAGACAGAGAAGTAAGATCCCATGAGCCGCTAGTCAACTGGCCTACGTGGTACAGCTGAAAAGTTAGGTTTGTTGGATAGGAAATAGAGAACTTTGGGAGTGTTTTGGGTGGGATCATGATCATCACACCTGGCTTCTGGCTCAGCTTTAAAGGAGATGGGCCTGAAGGTTTTTGGGTTGTTGTCGGTGGTGGTTTAGTCGCCAAGTCGTGTCCGACTCTTGTGACCCCATGGACTGTAGCCTGCCAGGCTCCTCTCTCCATGGGATTCTCCAGGCAAGAATACCCAGGGAGTGGGTTGCCATTCCCTTCTCTACTAAACGGGGCTTAATGGCATCGACCTCACTGGGCTGTGAAGGGGCTCAAGAGAGACAAAGACTCCTAAAGTTCTCAACACAAGGCTTGGTACCCAGGAAGTTTTCCACACACAGTAAGTTCACTGTGAGCAATGATCAGGAACTCCTGGGGGCCTGCGGGATTCCGATTGAGTTAGGCACTGGAAGTAGAGAACAAAATACAGGGAGACCTTCTGCAGGAGAAAAGGGTTCATATGGGTTTTGGTGGGAAAGATCCTAGCTAGTTCCAGTTGAATACATGGAAAGATTTAGAATCGTTTGTGAGAGCATAAGTTGGCAGTGGAGCTGGTTTGGGGATCATATGTTATGTTTTGGATCTGTACATGCTAGGTGGGTGAAAATCACCTGTAAGTTGGAGATAGACGCCTAGAGGTGATAAAAGTGCTGGAATTCGAGTATGTTGAAGTGAAGTCCTGAGCAAAATGAGGAGAGGTTCTGGCTCAGAGTGAGTCTGACAGGTGAGGTGGGGAGAGTGTAGTGGGGAGCATGCCACGGAGGAACCTTTGGAAGATGGGTGAGAGCAAGGAGAGGGCAGAGGTTGTCAAGTCCAGGCTAGTGGAGCTTTTCAAGTGGTGTGATGAAAGTAGATACCATGTAGTAGAGGTTAATGAGACTGACAGGAAGGAGGTCATGGGAGACTTGGCAGCTGTCAGTGTGTTACAGGTCTAGCCTGTCTATAGTGACTCCTTTCCTTCTTCATTGTAGACTCTTACTTGTAGCAGAGTGGAAATACAAATCCTACTAGTTGGTGCCTGTGCTTGTATCTCCTGACATTCGAACAACTGGAAGATCATATAGGGTGTATTATCCTTAGCTTTGACTCTTCCCTGCCTTTCAGTGGACCCTACACTTCAGGATTTCACTGATTTGCTACAAATAATTCAAAGCCCTGGAAAGTCATGGAAACACCTGCTGGTGCTTATTTGTGGGAAAGAGAATACTGTGATTTGTATTAAGTCAGTTGCTTAGCATTTATCATTGTATCAACCTTCATTGCAAAATGGTTGAAACCTCTGGCCTTGTACTAAATTTGCCAAAAAAAAAAAAAAAAAAAAAAACAACAGTGTTAAATTATAGTTTGCTCCAGCCTTGCGACTTGAGCAAGTTGAGGCAGTGGCAGTGTTCACAGACAGTTCCATCTTACTAGCAGGACATGTAGTTCTTGGACCATGTTGTGCATAGTGGTCCCAGCCCCCTGAGTCAGTAGAGCACAGGGTGTGGCATTGGCTTGGAACAGGAAAGGGGCTGGGCAGGCTGTCTGCGGGCACCCAGAGGCCTCAGGGAGCAGTCCCTGGAGGTTGTCAGGGTGGGATTTGGATGGGCAGTGGGAGCTCTATAAAAGCCCCCTCTGCTGAGAGAGTGGTCTAGATGGCTTAAATTTTGGTCAGGGTTGCTGGAGTGAGGCATTTCCGAATATTTGACAGCATGAGAGTGGAAAGCTGCTGGCGCATCCTTGGGCTTTTCTAATATTCCTTATAATAGGGTCCTGTTATGGAGGTTCCAGCTGCGTAATGAAAAAAATGGAACTAGGTCAGCATCTTTCTTTGCAGGTTAAGAAGAAGTGCTCAGAGTTTTATTTGGTTTTTAATTAGAGATATTTCAGTGCTAGAAAGAATGACCTCAAAAATAGTATGTTTAAAGTTTGTTTATTATAAAATATTAAGCTTCTTGGTTTGTGGTATGAAATCTGCAACTAAAATTTACCCTTTTTATTTAGACAGAAACTCTATACTGATGATATGGCTTTTGGAGCTTCAGCTTTTCCATCTCAATATTTCTCTGCTGAGATCCCTCTTCATCCATATGCCTACTCTCCCTACACCCTGCAGTCACCACAAAATGTTTGCCCAGTGCCTGGCTCCCCATATGATGACAGCCAACCCAGTTGTTTTGGAGGTTTTCAAAGAGTGAAGCCACGAAGTGAGCACACGTGCCCTCTCCCACAAGACACAAAAGCTGTGTTTAAGGTCTGTAAATGTCTTGGTGTTGTTGGCCACTTTAGCATTTAAAACATAAAGACACAGGCATGTTCTTGCATATTATTTAAGGTATTTAAAATCTGATATCATCTAACCTTTTAAAAAAATGATTGAGTTATGTATGAGTAATTATGAATTTGCAAATTCAAGCCTTTTTTATAGTGATTGTGTTCTCAAAAATGTTATTTTTAAATTTTTCCTGCAGAAGAAAACCTATGATGAACAAAAGTTTGACAGTAAGAAGACTGATGGACCTGTATCATCTGATTTAAAATCAGTCAAAGGTTCACCTCGTGTGTCCATTCATGCTGAGAATAGTTTGAAATCAGGTAAAAATAACACACTCTGTATATTATCTTATTCTACCCTGTCTACTGGCTTAGTCATCATGAAAAACTGAGGCAATCAAGTTTCTTGTGGGATCCTGGAGTTTATCCAAAGATGATATTACATTGTCTTATGCAAGAACTTCTGTAAAATCACGTAGCAAGTAGGTGACAATCAGCCACCTCAAAACACTTGTTAAATAGTGAATTGCAGCCATATCCTTGTACTGTATTTGATCATGTTGATCCCTAAAATAGCTTCTCTGCTTTTCTGTTGGAACACTTTTCGGTAGGGGAGAGAGTTGACTGCAGTTTAAGTCCCATCCTGAACAATACCAAACACAGGGCAGGATGGTTATTCAAAGGACATATCTGTTCTGGGCTTAAGAACAACTGTTCCAGGCTCTGGTTGAAAGTTAGTGATTATACATGATACCTTGGGGTTTTTTTCCTGTTAATTATTTACTATTGCACCTGGATCACAGCCATCATCTATTTATGTAATAACTTAAAACCTCTGTAATAGTATACTTACTGGGAATGGTTTGTCATTTTATTTGTGTAATTTACTGTTATTTGATACATAACATTTTCTCTTTGTGTTGATGTCATTTATAAATCTTCTGGTACATAGTAATGTGAAAGAAGAGTTGAACAGTTAACTGGAATAACTCTAGCCTTATAATTAAACAATTTTTAAAATGCTGGGGCTTTATGGAATTGTAACCTACGGCATCATGCGTTTGCATTTGAAGGAGAAAGGTGGGAGAGAGGTTATAAGTTTAATTCTATTAATACTTGTTTTCCTCTAGTTCGTTCCAGCAAACTAAAATATGGAAAATTTATTATTTAAAGGAAATTCGCAAGAGTCCCCTTAATCTCACAAAACTCTAAAGTGTGTTTTGAGAATAATTGAAATGCCCAGCTGCACAATCAGGTTAAGGTAACTATTTCATCCAGTTGAGAATTACTCCTAAGATTTGCAGCATGTTGCTTTTTTCTGCTTGGTGACCCCCATGGTCATTTATGTTTTCCACTGTTTCAGAGGTTAACAACGCTACCAAAAATTAGGCTGTTTGGACAATAATATGTTGTTGCATCAGTAGAAATAGACTTCTTACACTGCAACTGAAGTGTGAGTACAGGTCATCAAACAACCTCTAAATTTTTACCCTTACTTTTAATTCTGTAAATGCAGATGGTTATTATAAACGAACAGACAGGAAATCCAGAATCATTGAAAAGAGTGGATCTGCCTCCAAACCTGAGTTTGGATTTACCAGGTTGGATTTTCCTGAACTGCAGAGTCCAGAGAACAGTGAGATACCAAAGATACAAAAGCAGCCCAAGTGGGGGCCTTTACGCTCCACCTCTACTGACATTTCTCTTCTCAGAGAAATGGGGACACCCTCTGCAGGGTTATCAGAGGTGAGTGCAGCCTCCTGCTCTTTGTTCCCCTCTTCCTTCTTTTCCCCTCAGTGATGGACAGTTATGCAAGGACATCACCTGAATCACTACATACACTTCACATCGTGGGGTGGCAGGGGCCTCTTAAGTGCGCTTAGGTGACTTTCTGTGTTGTTGCAGCTGTTTATGGTCAGGCTGTAACACCTGGTGTTGCTCTTTCCAGAGAATCACTTAGCAAGTGTCTTCATGTCTGGTGGCTAGAAAGCATTGCCATGCCTCAGGAGGAGAAGAGTCTGGCGTTGGTTCAACTAAATTCCATAGCCCATTGTGAAAATGTTTCTACCGTTGCATTCTGATGACACTGTTTTCAGTACAGAGAAAAGTATTTTTTAAAATCAAATAGTAATGTTAGAACTGCACAGTGTAACTTCTGATTTTCCCAGGCAGTTTTATCTGTACCTCTGTCCTGTCAATGTTAGAGAAAATCTCACTGCAATAAGTGTTAAATTGCACTGTATTCAGTATTTGATCTCAAGTTTTAGTCCATCAGATTGAAGCGTTTTCCTGTCATACAGATTTTGAGATTTCTAGGAAAAAATTTTGTTGGGTTATAGTTGCTAAAATGGCTTTTGACAAATTGAGGCCCATTCCTGTGTAGAGGCAAGGAGAAAGAGGAAACAATGAGGAAAGCAGAGCTTCCCAGTTCATATACCTTTTGAATGGAGAAAGAATTTACATTTCCTGCCCTAGTGCTTTTGGGTGCCTGGATCCTGAAGCCTCTGAAGACTTGGTGGTAGCGGCTTATATAATGTGCTGAAAACAAATCATTCCCAACATGTCGATCCTTAGGCTGTCCCACCTGGGTCTTTTCCTTTTACATGGTGGCGATAAGTAAGGCTGGTTGACTGATATAGAAAAATCACTGTTTCATTTAGCAGTTGTGTGGCTGTTTTCTGGGCCCTGGCTGGGTGTATAGAATAGTTGAGTAGTTGAGGGGCGCCATGCCTTCGTCGTGGGTGGTCGGTGGATAATTCCAAGCCTGTGAGCTCTCACAAAAGTAGTACAGGGAACATAGGGTCCAGGGTGGGCAGGGGCATGGCTGACGCTTTATGTCGTGCTCACTTGCTGTGTGAGTACTGCACATGTGGACGAGTAGGGCATCTCATGCTGTGTGGGGAGGTTTACACACTCAGTGCCTTGTATATTCACACTCTTGAATTGTATGTGGAGTTGTTTTGTTTTTCCTCAACTTTCCCATAAAAAGAAACTTTTTTTCCTCATGGTGTTAGTAACAGGACACCAGAAAAATATTAAGAAAAAACAAACTGCCTAAAGTTGTACAACCAAGAGCAAACCATGTTTGGCACTTAGCCTTTTTTTAGTGTGACATTGTGGGAATTGAGGGGCATTCCCTTCAATTAAGAATACATACGTACAAGTTTCTGTTTGAATTTTTTAAAACTTTTATGGTAATCTTCCCATATCATTAAATAGTTTTTGGACATATAACTTGCATTGAATCTCTGATATTGATACATATAATTTACTTAATCATTCTTGAATAGGTAAGCCATTTCTAGTGTTTCATTGACTTTGGTGAGCATAAACATTATGTTTACTCAAAGAGCAGGCTGCATTTTAATCATTTATTTTCTTATTTGATGGATTTAATTTTTACTTGATTACTTAACTTGTTTATATACTGTGTCTATCTGGAACCCCCTAGAGAACACAGCAGCCTACAAATGGGGCCAGAAGGGAATTTGTTTCTCAGAGTGTAGCCACTTCCACAGAGCTATGCTGATGCCACATCACCTCCTCCAGAACTAGCCCAGTGTTTTGGAAGCTGAGAAAAGTGCCAATAGAAGGGAGAATGGCATCTTTCTCTTTGCCTAACTCTGTACCTCCCCATACCTTTGCAGTTTCCAGAAATGCTTCATTTGAAAGTAAAAATTTACTTCCCTAGTGGCCTTTGTCTTGCATTTATTTGAGGTAACTTGCTGAAATTATCAAGATCCTATTCAGAGGTGGGGCCTCAGGCCCCCAGTAGATTGAAGCAAACAGCTCCGGACTCCCTCAAAGGGGCAGGCGCTCTAGGCGACACCTCCTGCAAGATTTGTATGCTGTGTCAGGCAGTGATTTGGAATTTGCAGGTTAGCAAGTGATACCTGCCAACCCAGGAACCCATGCTTGCTCTCTGGAGGGAAGTGCTGGGTCCTTGCCTGGGGAAGTCCTGGGGCAGGAGGGCCCAGGGCGATGTAAGCATTTCCAGGCTCTTAGTGAGCTCTGCTGTGGGGCCAGGAATCAGCAGATATCCCTTGGAGGATTTTACTGTATTTTTGTTTTTAATGAAAATGGTGGCTTTCTGCCCTAGTTACAGAGCATGTTCTTTCCATGGTTCTGAAGCAGCTCTTTGAGGTTGCCAGGTTTCTACTAGGTAGAGAAGTGGCACAAGGCGTATTCAGCAGTCAGCAGTTTTAGCTGCTGCGCAATTTCTTTTTTTTAACTAAGCTTAGATGAAATGGTAAAATGGGTAAATTTTTGAAGCATATGAACTTCAGAATTTATTTTAAAGCCACTTAGTTTATCAGTTTCCTTTCGCCTTGGGTGCTGCTGGTCACTTTGAGGTCTCTCTTAATATACTCTCTTGTCCCCGAGTGTCATTCGGTTCCTCTTGTTCCATGCATGATGCAGCTTTCTGTCTGTAAAAGGAAGTACACATTCGAAGACTTGTATTTGCTTTTGTGGACATTTTCAGGAATATTTCTTTAAGCTTTGGTGTGGGGGTGTGATGAAAACAGCTTTTCCTTTCATAGCAGGCACTTTGACTTTTAAGAATCTTTGCTGACTTGGAAATTATTATGTTAACTTGATACTCTGGTGTGGTGTGATCCCATTATTGAGATCCATTTAAAATGATACACAGATGTTTATCTCTGAAGCGACGGAACGCTAAGATGCTAGTAGCTAAACTGTAGATGGGTGGTTTTTCCTCTGGGGAATGAGATTTGGCGAAAGAAAGTAATTTAACTTTGCACGTTACGTACTTACATGTTTGGAATTTTTAATTAGCCTATATTTTGCAGATTTTAAGAATGGTGAAGGAGGCTATATGTTTTTAAAATAATGATTATTTTTAGTTTGAACTAGTAAGAAAACAACTGGTTTGCTTTTTAGGGTGAAATAGTGGTGAAAAATAATAATCGGACTGAGTCTGTAACCGATAATGCTGTTACCAGTCCCTCTTCGTGTACAAGAGGTAAGAGTGGCTACCAAATACTATTTTAGAAAATCAGTTGTCTATTTTCTTAGTTTATTTTCAGGCTAGTGCTGTTGAAATGTTTCTGTTTTTAAGGCCTTCTTTAAGGGAGTTGATGGGTTGTTGATAAACTGGCATCGTTGTTAGAAGATTGAAGTTAAGTGGGTAAGATTCCACTTCCTTGCATAAGGAATATAAACTACATACAAGTAAGGAATTGTCAATGAAATGTTCATCAGGCGAAGGGAGACATTTTATGAACTCAGGAATGACCAGTTTCTTAAGCATTTCATATGCCAGTAGTTCTCACAGTTTTTGGTCTTAGGACCCCTTAATACCCTTTGAAACCCCGAAGAGTGTCTGTTTATTTGGATAATTGTCAATGTTTGTAAAATCTGAGGGTTAAAACTGAGAAGTACTAAAATACTTATTAATTTGCTTAAAAGTAACAGTAAACTTATTACAGGTTAATATAGCATGTTTTAATTTTAAAAGGTAGCCATTTCCCAAAGTTACAGTCAGGAGAGGAGAGCAGCCTTTACATTTTAACAACTCTTTAACACTCAGTTCAGGAGATCTGTTTTGGCATTCAGCTGTTTCACTGTTCTCTGTCATACTGTCTTAAACCCACTGTACTGTACCTCTCTGAGCAAGAGAGTAGGGAAGGCAGATGACACATTCCTATTATCAGGAAAACAGTTTTGACTCTGGACCCCTGAGAGGGTCCTGGGAGTCTCAGAACTTTGAGAACTGCTGGTCTGTCCTAGCCTGGTGCAGAAGTGAGATATTCGGAATGAGTTCAGTAGATTCTGCTTTTGAAATTTTTGTGGGTAACTTGTCCTAACAGATCTTTTTACACAATTATTCTTGGTTTATGCACAGCTGTGTTCCCTGTGGTGTTAGCATGTTTGGTACATATGTGATTCAATACAAGATCCTCACTTCAGCAGCTGCTGTGAAGATGTGTAGGTCTATGGTGACAAGAACAGTCTGTCTTTCCACTGTGGGGTGGCCACAGGCTGCTGACATGACCTGCCTGTGTCCTTTTGTTTTGTCTGTGTATAGAGTTTCATGAGCACCTAAGGAGTAGTGTTGCTGTACTTATGCCTGTGTTCTAAAAAGAAATAAATTACCAGTTACTTTGGTAGCTGAAGTCTAGTGATCTTTGACTTCTGATGTTTAAAAGTACACATCAAGGTTAGTAGGGCCATAGTTTGATCTTCAGCTCAGTATTTCTGTGTGTTTGCCATGTGGATGTATTGTGGATTATTATTTTTTAATGGGAACTATTATTTGTTTACTGCCTGCACCCCCAAGTTAAAAAGAGCAGATCCTAGGATAGTCAGTCCCCCTTTCAAGTTAATTCAGCCTGCATGTTGCAAGAAGAAAAGCAAATTTAATGGAAACTGTAGTTTCCTAGAGTGTTCTGAACAGTACCTTAGTTTAACTATGCTCTTGAGTACTTCATATAATGCATGCTTGGAATTTCTAAGGAATTTCCTTTTTACTGTTGGAATTGTTCAACAATTTTGGTTATCTTTGAGCAGAATTATCTTGGACACCAATGGGTTATGTTGTTCGGCAGACATTATCTACAGAACTGTCACCTGCCCCTAAAAATGTTACTTCCATGATAAACCTAAAGATGGTTGCTTCACCAGCAGATCCTAAAAATGATAGCATGCCATCTTCTGAAGTTTTATCTTTGGAGCCTCCCTACAAAGAGAAACACGTTGTCCATCTTACTGAAAAGGTATGCGACACACTTTGTTCATGTTGCTCTCCTGAACCACTCACTGGATAGTTTTTCTCTCTGAAAGCCTCAATGAAGGTGTTTCATTCGGTACTATAGGCACTAATCTGAGTTGGTTGTACTTGAGGTCTTACTCTTCTTTCAAGAGGGACACAAGTATTTGAAGGGCACAAGTGATCCCTTTTAAACGTGAATGAGGATGTGTGTTTTAGACCTGTGGTCTTAAAATGTCAGTGACTATTTTGAATTCTTTAAAAGAGAGATGCTGGAAGAAACTTATGCTCTGGTATTTAAACTACTGCAGTCTTTTGTCTGTTGAATTTACATTGCTACAAGTACTGATAGCAAAATAATTGTATGCCCCATTTTGCAGTTATCTAGTATGCTAATTGATTCTTGGTTACTTGCCGCCTACTTACTGTAAGATAGCATTTCAGAATTCATTTTTCCTTTTCAGTTCAAATAATTTTAAGCTGTTATTTTTCAATCCCTAGATTTGTTTCTTGAAGAGCATTTTATAAGGGGAGGCTAGATTTTGTTCTTGTTTTTCTTTCTATACTGATACATTATTTTAGATTGAAGTATGGGGTAGTATTTGTTTTGTACTGGTTTCCTAGTGTTTTGAGTATCGGGATACTTTTCAGTATCCAAAGTATCTTAGACCATCCCACACAAAAAAGAATTGTGTTTATGCTTGGTTGATTGAGGGAATCTGCGCTGGTGACAGTTAATGGTGAAGTTAGACTGGTGGTGAGACCCCGTCCAAGTAGACACAGAGACTGGCCAGCTCCAAGGCCCCATCAACATCTGGGCACAGGTTACACAACAGGCCACCATGTTACCATCTAAACCAGCATTTAACACTTTAAGAGTTAACAGATTTTGTTTTATTTTCCTAGCATCTTAAAAAAATTTTTATTTTTTTTTATTTTTTAAATTACGAGATTATGGTAACACGTTTACAAGAGACTAGGAAAATACAGAACAAAGTTACATATAGTTCCCATTATATATTACAATTGTTTAAGTAGATAAATTAAGATTTTTAGTTGGAGTTTCAGTATCAAACTCAGAAATTAATGGAATGAATGTACAGAGAAGTAAGAGACTATGCTAGACCTGAATAAAAATTATTTTTTAATTAAAGGTGTAAGAGAAGTTTATTGTTAAGAAGTTCCAAAATAAAGATTAGAAAATGAAGATCACTGGTAATCTTATGACCCAGATCACTTTGCATTGTGGTCTTAATGTTTTGGTTGTTTTTTCCCCTTCCCTCTAAAACTGTCTGTGTTGTGAGTTTTTATTACTGAAAAAGCACTTGTAATATTACAAAGATTTAATTATGGAAAAGGTCCTTGTCCTATAGCCCTTTGGTCCCCCCTGCTCCAAGAGCCTTCATTAGCAGCCTGCTGTCTGTCCCATCTTTTGTGGTGATGTGCTCAGTCTCTCAGTCACGTCTGATTCTTCACGACCCCACAGACTGTAGCCCATGATGCTCCTCTGCCCATGGGATTTTCCCAGCAAGAATACTGGAGTGGGTAGCCATTTCCTCCTCTGGGGAATCTTCCTGATCTGGGGGTTGAACCTACATCTCCTGTGATGCATGCAGTCTTTACTGCTAAATCACCTAGGCAACCCTCTGTTCCACCTTAGGGCTCCTGAAAACAGAAATAAATAAAGAAGTTTATTTAGTTTAATTTTTTTTTTAAGAACAGTAATGGGATAATTCTATATATATTACATATGAAAGTTGCCTTTTTCACTTAGCAGGCTACCATGGATGGCCCCTCCGGGTTAGTAGATATTCTTTTTAATTAATTCTTTTTAATATTCTTTTTAATAATTATTCTTTTAAATATTCTTTTTAAAAAATCTCTTGAGACTTTTTACCTCTGAAGGTTGAGGTCTCATTGGGGAAAAGCAGGGTCTCAGACATTAAAAATGTCCTGTCCTCTTAGAGCCGCCATTCTATTGGAGAGCGACTAGCTGTCTGCAGACCAAGACAGAGTTTGTCAGATGGGGATTAGTGCTCCAAAGACGATGGAGAGTGAGAGGTTAGATAGAGGTGGGATGACTCTTGAGCTAAAATGAGGAAGTAGATGGTAGTCTAGATCCAGCTATGTGAGTGTTAAGTGCAAAGGGCCTGAAGCTAAAGCATACTTGACCTGATTGAGGAAAGGCCAGGGGGCTGAGTGGAAAGTGAAGGTGGTGAGGTCAAATTCTGCAGGTCTGGGATGAGCCCAGACAGAGGTCTGAGTCACAGGCTACATTGGTGATCCTGAGGTACAGTCAGGTTTAGGCGCCTTTGGGCTGTGGTGATGGAAGTGGCACACCTGGACTCATGGAAGGGCTTCAGGTTGACATCAGTAGGGTCGTTATCATGACCTCCTCAAGCTGAAAACTTAGGTCCAAATCCACCTGTTTCTGCACAGTTGGCTGTGGCATCTGCTTTAATGGATTTTTTCCTTCAGAATCATTCTATCAAATGCTGGCTCTTTGGAAAATAGGGAGTAAGTCTGAGTAAAGTTGCCATGTGGTTGTACAGCTTGATATCTTAATTTTATTCTGATGCATGGAATTAAAATGTTTATTGAATGCTCTAAAAACCATTATTTTTGCTTTTTTTGTTTTTGTGTTGTTGTTGTTGTTAGTCCAAAGCATCACAAGGTGGCAATCCTGAGCAAAATGAAGCCTCAAGAAAGAATAAGAAAAAGAAAGAAAAATCTAAATCAAAATATGAAGTCCTGACAGTTCAAGAGCCACCAAGGATTGAAGTACATTTATATTTATTACTCACCTTGTATGATATAATAAGTGGGTCTTCCTTAATAGAAATACAGGTTCTATTAAGAACCAGAAATTACTGGTTGCCCAAGTAAAAAGTCTCTGACATTTTAAAAAATAATTGTTTTCCTAGTGCTAAAAAAATAGGTATCACCCATTTTCTTCAGTCCTTCAATTTGATGTCTCCAGCACAGTGCCCATCTCATAGCAGGCACTCAGTAAATATCTGAAAAGAATGAATGAATGGTCTAGAGACAAAACCGCCTCTATTGAAATTTAGCGGTGTGTATGCCATACTACTAATATATACCATACCCCTCAGTGTCTTCTGACCTGTTTTTCCTTTGCTTTGGCATGCTTGCTTCTGCAGGGCCTCCTTTTCTATTTAGATGTCTTGCTATAACGTGCTCCACTATAGAGAGAAATTTACAATATCATAAATCTGTTGTGGGCCCTGGTCAAGAAGAGAGTATCGTGAGCTTCCAAAAGTGTGCTTT
Source organism: Ovis canadensis (assembly GCF_042477335.2). Classification (NCBI taxonomy): domain Eukaryota; kingdom Metazoa; phylum Chordata; class Mammalia; order Artiodactyla; family Bovidae; genus Ovis; species Ovis canadensis. Next base: position 24,250,169 of record NC_091246.1, read on the forward strand.
AAATTGTTGTCCTGTGATACTCCAAGAATGTCCTTGTTCTCCAGGAAGCCATCCTGGATTCTGATTATGTTTCTCCTGGGTTGGGAATTATCAGACTCAACAGCCTGGTGCTGACAGGAAGGGTCTCAGCAGTGCTCCCCCCGGCCACCAACTTAGGGTCAAGCCCAAGGTGTTCCCACAAACTTGAGGGGCTCCCAGGGCTTTTGAAACATTTCCTTGAGAATAATGGGATTGCCTATTTGAAAACCTGCGACTGCATTAGAGCATTATTGTTTGGGCCAACAAATAAGTCATGTTTCCGCCCCTCATTTTTCACATAATTTCTCCAGGGTGCCTAAAATATTGACAAAAGTACATTAAACATTTTTAAATGATTTAAACATTGTTTAGAGACTTGTTTGTTTTTTCTAACCTAGGATCAGCACACAGGACAGGATGCTTAAATCTCCTGTGTCCCAAGTTGATGGTTTCCCTAAAGAAAACATAGTTGAAGGATGGTGCTTGAATACTCTTGTGCCAGGATGGTTAGAGGCAGTTCGTAGACTGCTTGGTGAACTCATCCTTGAGGCCCCGCGCTCTCTGGGGGCAGGGGCATTCAAACTGAGGTCTTTAAGTTTGTTCTAAAAGTGAAATAAAGCCAAAGTAGTTACATTAGTTTTTGTTTTTGTTTTTTTTTTTAATAATAACTTTGAGCACTTCTATGGGAGATTTTTATGGAAAGAAAATACGAGCAAAGAAAAGATTGTAGTTGGGCTTATCTGATTCTTGTGATGTGTGAAGAGCTAAAGGGTATGTGGTTTACTTAGGATGCCGAGGAATTTCCCAATCTGGCAGTTGCATCTGAAAGAAGAGACAGAGTAGAGTCACCGAAATTTCAGTCTAAACAGCAGCCACAGGTAATTTTTAGATTGAAACCACAATTGGTTTAGGCTTAACTTTTCTTGCTAAACTAAAACTCTCAAGAAAACCCCGTTTCCAGACGTCTTCCTTTATGGGCACAGGTGGTTTTGTTCTGATTTCTTCACTGGGGAACCATATCCAGGGTGTTGAAACAAACTTGCTCTTAAGCCAGAACTGCTTCCTCACTTTCGAAATTAGATGATTGGTTACTGCTGTATCAGAAAGGAGGGGAACACATACTGCTTGTCTAAATTTGATTTAAAGAAAAAACATTAACTTAGTGTATTCAGGAAATAGAAGAATCCTTTTGTGAGGCAGTTCTGTCTGACAGAAGCATAGTCAAGTAGTCAGGATCAGAGAAAGAGATGAATCTCCTTGTACCTCAGCCCCACTATGGATTCAGGAATGAGTTTGTAGTTCATAATCTAGCTGGGGAACTTGTGTACTTTGAGCATTTTCATTGTCCTTTTGCCTCTCAAAGCGGGGTGGTTTTTTTCACATTTATGAAGAGTAAGATTCTTACCCCTGTAGCTTTGCATTCCCATGTTGTAGTTTGGGCATCTTCCGTCCCGCAGAGGTCTCTAGGTGCCGGTACTGTGCTTAGCACTCCCCTCTTGCAGTGAGTGCTCACCCAGTGTGACGTTGGCATCAGGGAAGAGAACAGTGGCTGGAGGGCCAGAGTGGAGGCACTAAAGCACCAGAGACAACATGCCCATACAGCCTTTATATAGTCTCAAAACCCATGTCGCAGTTATTTCAGAAACGACACTTGTTTAGAGTATATCTGACTTTGTGCCTAAATTTAATACTTTGGACTTGTGTACATTTTTTGCTGTGCCCCTGTGATTTCATGGTAGGTAGCTTTGCTCACTTAGGCAGTTGGAGGGCAAAAGGCGCTAGTGAGGCAGCAGTCCTAACCAGCTAGCCTCATGCAGACTCTGCAGCCAGGGACTGTATTCCAGCCTTTGTTCCTTATCTGTAGGTGTATGCTCTTATTTATTCATAATGGAGATGCAAACAGAAATGCCAGTGGCTTAATTAAACTCGTGTTAAGAAAGGAGAAGGAAATAAGCAACCTCGGTGGTAATAGTGGCAGATAATTTGGAATTGATGGGTCTTTTCTTTAATTACTTTTAATATCAAGATTTTTATAGTCTCTGTATCTGTCTTTTTTTATCCTTAATTATATGGCTTTTTGTTATAAAATGAAAAGTACAGTTTGTAAAATAAAGTATTATGAGTAAACTTCTGATTTTTAACTTTTTAGAATAATTTTAAAAGTAGTAGAAAGAAAAGCCAGATTCCAGTACAGTTGGATTTGGGAGGAATGCTAACCGCACTGGAAAAGAAGCAGCACTCCCCGAATGCAAAGCAGTCCTCCAAACCAGTGGTGTTCTCAGGTAAAAGAGCTTGTTCATTTCAGATAAATAATTGACGTCTTTTTCAGATAACTATTTTGTAACGGTCTTCTCTTGTAATCAAAAGTTGAATGAATGAAAGTCAGTTAGTTATGTCCAACTCTTTGCAGCCCCATGGACTGTAGCCTTGCCAGGCTCCTCTGTCCATGGAATTCTCCAGGCCAGAATACTGGAGTGGGTAGTTGTTCCCTTCTCCAGAGGATCTTCCCAACCCAGGGATCGAACACAGGTCGAATTTCAGGCAGATTTTTTACCATCTGAGCCACCAGGGAAGCCCAATCAAAAGTTATTGATATATAATCAAAATAGTGTGGTGCTGGAATGAGGATAGATGTAGACCAGTGGAATAGAATTGAGAATCCAGAAATAAACACACATATCTGTGACTAGTGAATTTTTGATTAGGAGTGTTGTTTATTAAAAGGACAAAGAACAATCGCTTAAAAAATGGTACTAGGACAACTATTTTAGCATTTCCATATGCTAAAACAATAAAGTAGTACTGTTAACCTCACACCATATACAAAAATTAACTCAAAATGGATCACATTTAAAATATGAGCTAAAACCTTGAAACTGTTAGAATAAATAAAACAGGATAAATCTTCATGACCTTGGATTAGATGATGCAGTTTCAGAAAGGACTCCAAAAGCACAAACAACAAAAGCAAAAATAGGTAAATTGGATTTCATAAAAATTGAAAACTTGTACCAAATGATGTTATCAAGACAGTAAGAAAACAACTTGCAGCATGGGAGAACATATTTAAAAATCAATTATCTTATAAGCATTTAATATACAAATATATAGGAATTCCTATAGTTCAATAACTCTTATTACAAAATGGGCAAAGCTCTTGAAAGACATTTCCCCATTAGAAGATACGCATATGGCCAGTAATACACAACAAGATACTCAACACCATTAATCATTAGAGAAATACAAGTTAAAACTACGTTGGAGGTAATTCTTCAAACTTACTATGATAACTAATCAGAAATGTGGAAAACAACAAGTGTTGGTGGGGATTTGGAGAAACTGGAACTGTTGCTGATGAAAACATTAAATGGTGTAGTTGGAAAACAGTTTGGAGATTCTAGAACGCTAAGTAGAGAGTTGTTGCGTGACCTAGCAGGTGCCCTGGTCTGAATGTATCCAAAAGAATTAAAAACAGAAACTCAGTCACTTGTACACCAGTATTCATAGCAGCATTATTTGTAGTAGTCCAAAGGTGTAAGCAGCCCACATGTGTATCAACAGATGAATGGGTAAACAGAAGGTGGTATATACATATAATGGAATACTCAACCTTAAAATGGCAGGAAATTCTATTGTAGAAAGAATGTAGATTAGAGGTTACCAGGGGTTGAGGGGAATAGGGAATGAGTAGTTACTGTTTAATGGGGACAGATTTTTATTCTGGGGCATGAAAAAGCTTTGGAAATGGGTAGTGGTGATGGTTGCAACAATATTTTGAACATAATTGATGCCACTGAATTGTGAAGTGAAGAATGGTTAAAATAGTGGGTTTTATATGTTTTTACCACAAAAATTTTGAAGTTAATTAAGTGTGATGATTTTAAGAAATAGGTTTTATTAAAAGATGGGTTTTCCACTGGATGTGACAACCTGGTGAAAATCTTATAAGTACTCTGTGCAGGTTATAAAGCTGCATTTGGTAGAAATGAATTAACCTGCTTGTCCATGGGAACACAGCAGGTGGCAGTGTTAACTCCTTAGTGATGTAGTCATTTTCTCTGAATCATGCCTGAGAGCCAAGACAGTTAAAATTGGTAATATGTCATGCAAAGAAATAATGTTCATTTGCCACCATAGTCTTGTAGATATGTTTCTCTCTGAGGTGGTTTAAAAGTGAAAAATAGGATCCAGGAAATGATGAAGCTTACTTTTTTTTTTCCTGAAGCATTTTAAAGCAGTTCATCGTGTAATTTTACTTATAAACCCCTCCTTCTGGAGAGGGAAATGGCAACCCACTCCAGTATTCTTGCGTGGAGAATCCCACGGATGGAGGAGCCTGGTAGGCTACAGTCCATGGGGTCTCAAAGAGTTGGACACGACTGAATGACTTCACTTTCACTTTCTGGTGATAATTTTACTATGGCATCAATCCTAGAAAGGATAAACATAATTTGTTTCCTCAAGGGAAGGGAAATAGAATATTTTTGTTTTTTCCAGAAATTTTGAAGCATCTGGAAAAGCTGAATAAAATCATGCAGTGAATACCCATGTACTCACCACCTAGACTGTACAGTTGTTCCTAATTTTCTCAGTCACATAACTTTTCCAGAGGTCAGCCAACTATATCCTGCTGGCTGTGAGTGTGTATGCGTGCTCAGTTGTGTCTGACTCTTTGCACACATACAAAGAGTGTGTGTGTGCACTGTAAGCTCACCAGGCTCCTCTGTCCATGGAATTTTCCAGGCAAGAATACTGGATTGGATTGCCATTTCCTACTTGGGATCTTCCCGACCCAGGGGTCAAACCCATGTCTCTTGTGTCCCCTGCATTGGCAGATGGATTCTTTACCACCACACCACCTGGGAAGCAACCTGGATACTTGTATTATTAGAACACAACCAACACACATTTATTTAAGTATTATCTGTGGCTGCTTTTGAACTAGAATGGCATATGAGTGTTGAAATACGTATGCTCATTAGCTTAAAATATTTACTCTCTGGCCCTTTAAGGAAGTTTGCTGATCCCAATCTATCCATCAGTTTATCCAATATCAATTTACTTGTATTTTATTTTTGCTGCATTTCAAAGTAACTTGCAGACATCAGTCTATTTTACTCCCAAGCATGCATATCATTAATAGAGTTCAGTATTTGTGATTCCTATTTTCCTTTGGTGGCAAAATATGCGTTTAATGACATGCACAGATCTTAGATGTATCATTTTAAGAGTTCTGGCAAATATATAACTTTGTAACCCAAACTTCTGGCTGTGTAGAACATCATCATCACCTTTGAAATTCCAGCCCCTTCCCATCCCAGTCAGTCCCTGCTGCTACTTGCAGGCAGCCAAGGCCCTGATTGTTTTTTCTGCCATTTCCTGCCATAGACTGTTTTTTCCTGCCCTAGAACTTAATATAAATGAAATCTTAGTTTGTTGGTGGAGGTGGAAGTTTTTTGAAGCTGAAAATTCTAAAATTCTAAATGCTGTTTCTCATATGGATTATTTTATATGGGCTGCTGAATGGTATAGTCAGAAGTTTCCTAAATAGCCTTCTCATAGGTATACCAGAAGTAAGTCTTAATGAGTTTCATAGTGACCTTAATTAAAAGCCCAGAGTACAAATTTAAAGTGTGTGAATGCAATTAATTTAGTCCAAGTATACAGTGGCTGAGGCACCAGTTGACAGCGTGTCCCTGAACCCAGTATTTATTTTTCATGCAGTATCACCAGGACTGCCAGCAATGGCACTACTTGGGAGCAAGCTGAAAGTGCAGGTTCTGGGAACACCTCTGATGTGGTACAGTTAGAACCACTTGGTATGGGATGGGCAATAGGTGTTTTTAACAAGCACACAGTGGGACTTTTGGTTTTGTTTTGTCCTTGTTTTTCACTTTTTGTGGTGGAACATTTAAAACATAGTCAAAAGTAGAATATGATAAAGACTGCCACCATATGCCCATTACCCAGCTCCATCAGTTACCAACATTTTGCCAGTCCTGTTGCATCTGGAACTCTGTTATTTTCCCCTGAAGTACTTGTAGACATCATGTCATTTAACCTGGAAATACATCAGTCAGTATCTCTAATTGATGGTGATTTTATTTTTAATTGATCCATTCTGCCATTCTCCCTTCTAATAACAATAAAAATTATTTTTTTGTTAGTATCTTGTATCCAGTCTGTATTTAAATTTCCTCCTCAATGATTTTGGTGATTTTTTTCATTTCAGGATCATACATCACATGTATGAATAAATCTTAAATGTATCAAAGCTTAGGATCACTGCCTTCTTAGGTATTCCTCCTTCAAATTTACTTTGCTCAGCGTCTGTTTGGGAAAGGTCTGCAGTGTTGGCCTTTCCAGAAAAGTCAGGAAAGTGCTTGGCCAACCTCTGATTCTGAAAAATGTAGTTTCTTGGGGAGCCTGCAGGGAAGCATGTGAGCTACTAACTGAATGTTCTAGACCTCCAGCCAAAGGTAAAAGCAAGAAAAGTGAGGGAACTACCTCTGAGGCTATATAAAGTGGCTCTTTTGCAGCTAGATTCAAGTTGGACCTTTTTAGATGGAATTGTATATGAAGTCCGAGACAATTTGGCAAGAAGTAGGGGCCCTCAGTCAGATGATATTTTTAAGTAGCTTGAGGGTGTTAGATTGTAAGGTTGATTATTGGGTTGTTGGATTTTGATAGTATTGAAAGGATGTTTTGGCCACAGATTGCAGTAATGCCCAGATACTGACATGTCCATCATCAGTAATGGAACCGTTCTTACCAGAAAAAGTAAAAATTAGCTAAGAGGAATTCAGTTTCTCTTTATTTTTAGATTCAGTTCAGTTCAGTTCAGTCACTCAGTCCTGTCCGCCTCTTTGCGACCCCATGAATCGCAGCACGCCAGGCCTCCCTGTCCATCACCAACTCCCAGAGTTCAATCAGACTCACGTCCATCAAGTTAGTGATGCCATCCAGCCATCTCATCCTCTGTCGTCCCCTTTTCCTCCTGCCCCCAATCTGTCCCAGCGTCAGAGTCTTCCAGTGAGTCAGCTGTTTGCATCAGATGACCAAAGTACTGGAGCTTCAGCTTTAGCATCATTCCCGCCAAAGAAATCCCAGGGCTGACCTCCTTCAGAATGGACTGGTTGGATCTCCTTGCAGTCCAAGGGACTCTCAAGAGTCTTCTCCAACACGACTGCTCAAAAGCATCAATTCTTCAGTGCTCAGCTTTCTTCACAGTCCAACTTTCACATCCATACATGACCACAGGAAAAACCATATCCTTGACTAGACGGACCTTAGTGGGCAAAGTAATGTCTCTGCTTCTCAATATGCTCTCTAGGTTGGTCATAACTTTTCTTCCAAGGAGTAAGCATCTTTTAATTTCATGGCTGCAGTCACCATCTGCAGTGATGGTGCAAAAAATAAAGTCTGACACTGTTTCCACTGTTTCCCCATCTATTTCCCATGAAGTGATGGGACCAGATGCCATCATCTTAGTTTTCTGAATGTTGAGCTTGAAGCCAACTTTTTCACTCTCCACTTTCACTTTCATCAAGAGGCTTTTTAGTTCCTTTTCACTTTCTGCCACAAGGGTGGTGTCATCTTCATATCTGAGGTTATTGATATTTCTCCCGGCAGTCTTGATTCCAGCTTGTGCTTCATCCAGCCCAGCAATTCTCATGATGTACTCTGCATATAAGTTAAATAAGCAGGGTGACAATGTACAGCCTTGACACACTCCTTTTCCTATTTGGAACCAGTCTGTTCCATGTCCAGTTCTAACTGTTGCTTCCTGACCTGCATACAGGTTTCTCAAGAGGCAGGTCAGGTGGTCTGGTATTCCCATCTCTTTCAGAATTTTCCACAGTTTATTGTGATCCACATAGTCAAAAGCTTTGGCATAGTCAATAATGCCAGAAATAGATGTTTTTCTGGAAGTCTCTTGCTTTTCCCATGATCCAGCAGATGTTGGCAATTTGATCTCTGTTTCCTCTGCCTTTTCTAAAACCAGCTTGAACATCTGGAAGTTCACGGTTCACGTATTGCTGAAGCCTGGCTTGGAGAATTTTGAGCATTACTTTACTAGCGTGTGAGATGAGTACAATTGTGCGGTAGTTTGAGCATTCTTTGGCATTGCCTTTCTTTGGGATTGGAATGAAAACTGACCTTTTCCAGTACCAAATACTCCTACAAGGGGCTTTCTTGCCAGAACACAACTTAAAGGCCTTTGGTGGCTTATATCTATTCTGAAGCCCAGGTTTGGTCTTCCCAACTGGCTGAGCAGATTAATGAGGAGGTGAATGCTTTTACCAGCAGCATAGGGAAGAGTAACTTTGGCCACCTACCAGTGTCTTTAAGATGTGTTTCTGGTAGACAGCTTATAGTTAGAGCTTTCTGTTTAATCCAGGCTAAAAATCTCTTCCTTATTGAGTATTGTGCTTTGTTCATTCACGTTTAATGCTATTGTTACAGTGGTTGGATTTACTGCTATTACTTTTTTTTTTTTCTGATTCTTTCATGTCTTTTTATTCCTCTGTTCCTCTTTAACTGTTTTCTTTTATGTTAAATAAATACATGGTACCATTTTGATTCCTTTGATTTTTTTCCTTTACTTAAAAAAATTAAATTTCTTAAAAGTAAGAAAGTAAGTAGTTGCTTATAAATAAATAAATCAAGCAACAAATTCAGTCCTTGTTTACCTAGAAACGTCTATATTTTAGATTCGTTTTTTGAAGGATAGTTTCACTGGATATAGAATTCTTGATTGACAGGTTTTCCCCCTCACTTCTTTGAATGTCATTCCATTGCCCTCCTGCCTCCATTGTTGCCAGTGAGATTACTTGTCTTGTTGTTGCACTTTCTGTGATGTTTGTTTTTCCCTTGCCGTTTTTGTTTTGACCTTCAGCAGTTTGACTATGATGTTTCTATGTGGGAATCTCTGTATACGTCCTACGTTTGGTTGAGTAATATTTATCCTATTTTGAGCTTGTCAGTTGAAATATTCATTGAATTTGGGAAGTTTAGGGTCATTATTTCTTCAAAATATTTTCTTTTCTCTTTCCTCTCCTGGCACTCACATTATATATATACACTAGTATACTTGTTGTTGCCCCACAGGTCTCTGGAGGCTCTTTTAAAATCTTTTCTTTAAATTGAATGGTTTCTGTTGATTTGTCTTCAAGTTCATTGATTTTTCTACCATTTCCAATCTTCTGTTGAGCCTTTCTCCTTTATTATTTGTATTTATTGAAATTTTGGGTTTATTATCTAGTCTCACAGTTGCCTTCATTTCTTGGTCAGCTGGGGGCACTCACTCAAAGACAGTTTCTGTTAACTTCCTTTTTTCTTTAGGGTGGGTTATACTTTCTTGTTTCTTGGAAAGTTTCACAATTTTTTGTTGAATAGTGACTTTTAGTTAGTACATTGTTGCAACTGGGTATTTTATTTTTTCCTTCTGAAAGTGGTTGTGTTGGGGTGCTTTTTGTCTTGTGTAAGGAACTGCCTGGTCTGAGTCTGGTTGCTGCCTTCCCCACAGTGTGCGGTTGCTGATGTCTCTGCCTAGTTGTTGTTTTCTTGTTTTTGGGTCACCTTTCCAGGAGTCACTCCTGTGTCTTTGCAGTACTTTAAAAACATGTACCGAAATTGAGGAGGGTGGGTAAAATATATTTGGAAAAACACTGACGGTTGTTGAAGCCGGACAGTGAAGACATGGGTTTGTTGTTATACATTCTCTTTTATTTGGTGTGTGTTTAGAAGTTTTCCTAATTAAAAAGTTGGGGGAAAGTAGGCACAAATTAACTATTCCCTTGGAACAGGAACAAGATGGGAAGTAGAGCAGAACCACAGTGTGCAGTGGAAGTGTTTGGAGCAGTGATTGTGATCATGTATTTACTCTGCAGGGAATTTAGGAACGTAGGTCTAGAAAACTGAAGAGAATCGACTCGAAATATTGCTAGGATCTTAAGGGGCCTTTTAAGATAATGAGGTAGAAGGTATACATATATAAACATGAGGTAGAAGGAAGCCAGTGGCCAACTTCTGCAAAGGCAAGGTAAGCTGAAAATCATGGAGTAAAAGGGGCAAGCTACCTGGAAAAGCTCTTCATCAAAAAATGAGACCCAAACACATCATCAGACTTAGCTGAAAAATGTTTGATTTTGATTGAGGTTGAGGTTTGATTATGGGGATAGGAAGCTGGTTCCCTCAGGGACAGTTTGATGGGGATGAGGAAGGTTGTGGGGATGGGTGGGCGGCACAGGGAGCTCCTGAGACAGATCTGCAGCGAGCCTGCCTGTGGAGCCTGGCAGGTGGTGGGCGGCAGCCTGAGCTGTGTGTCCCTGCTGTGTTGCAGTTGGGGCAGTGCCCGTCCTCTCCAAAGACTCCATGTCAGGGAAGAAGGGCCACCGCCTTGCCCAGGTGAAGACCCCGCACAACCCGTTAGACTCCACCTCCCCCATGACGAAGAAAGGAAAGCAGAGGGAGGTCCCCAAGGCCAAGAAGCCAACCCCGTTGAAGAAGGTGTGTGGCGTTTTGTTTGAAATCGGGCGCGAGTAAACTTGTAGGCTGCTGTATCCATTCTACTTCTTTCGACTCTTAGTTTTTAGATTTTTAACATTTACTCTCATTTGAACCTGCTTTTAATCAAGATGCAAGCATAATTCTCTGAAAGGTGATTCCTCGCTCTCCCTCATGGTGTGCAGAGCACCTCAGCTGCTGGAGGGGGAGGCCTTATTTATTTATTCATTTCATACATATTCATGTCCATACTTCGGAGTGACGTGGACAGAAATCCAGAAATGGGGGGAGTCTGTTCTCCTTTACATTTTTTACCCTCATCTTAACCCCGAGGCATTGTGTCTGATGCTCTGATTTGGTAAATATTGGACACTTCCTGACACATGTCTTTGATTTAACTCTCAAAGCAGCCTGTGGGGTATGGTGAGTCTCAGATGGAGGAAGGCGTGCCTTGCCTGGGGTCAGATTGAGCTGCACAGTTGCATCAGAGCCCAGGTCTCATATGCGCTGCTCTGTTTCCCCAGGGGAGCCTGCTGTTCCTGGGCCACGGGTGAGAGGATTGGGCTGCTCACAGGGAGGGGGCAGGCGGCGGGGGAAGTAAGGGCACAAATAGGCACAGTGCCAGCCAGCTGAATGTGGGTGGCTTATTTCACAGAAGAGCTTATTTTCAGATGTGAGTGTTTAGGTGTTTCAGTCGTTTATTTAATTTTAAAGATTATTTTGAAAGAACGGCAAGAGAGAAAGCAGCAGCGTCTCCAAGAAAATGCTCTGAGCCCAGCTTTTCCCAGTGACGACGTGCAGGATGTGCAAGATGAAGAGAGCGGCGGTGACGACCAGCTCCTCAGGCCGCCTGACGTGTTAGGTATTGAGTTCCACTGGTTTGCTTCTTAAAGAATCCCTCGGCGGGAGTAACCATGTACACAGCCAATTGTCTGGCCTTTGCCCAGCCCTGGTCCCTGTGTGGTAAAGGCAAGTGGGCCTTGAGCTTTGGGAATGCAGACGTTTTTCAGTGTCCTAACTTGACAGTAAGAGGACCTCCCTGTGAACAAGTGGAGCTTCTGGTGCCTCTGCTTTTCGGGGCTGTGAGAGATAAAGGGGTGAAGCCCCTGAGCTTGATGTGTGTAATACTCAATGGTCCTTGCAGTTTGAAATGGCCATGAGAATTAACACCGTTAACTGCAAAGCTGCTTGCCCACAAGTGTGTGAGACATGGTGTCATTCCAAAAGAAATGGGTTAAGTAGCTTTTTATTATCCTTTCAGAACAGTACACAGATCATACCCAGTTCAGAAGCAGAATGCCCCCCCAGTCCCCATGATTCTGGTCCAAGGCCTCACCCCTGTCTGCAGTTCACCCATGAGCTTTCAGGCTTCATTCCAGTGGAATCTTAGGTGTTATTCTGGCTGGCAGTATGTGGCCTGTAAAAGTAGTTCCTAATTGTCAGTGTGGCATAGCATTCAGGTGTACAAACATGCCAGGTGGCACGTGGGTGTTGTGTGAGTTTCCACATGGGCTCCGTTAGAAGCAGAGATGCTGTGGCAGCTTGGGGTGTATATAAGAAATGCGAGCACACCTCCTGCTGGAATTTCCCCCTGGTGCATCTCCAGCTTGAGTCCACTGCCATCCAGCCTAGAGGCCCCTGCCACACAGGCTACCCAGGGTTTTATGAGTTACACCCATGGGTGGCGGAGAGGCCAGCCGCTGAGCCCGGGTGCTCTGACGACGCTGTTGTGGAGGCACTGTCGCGTTTCCTGCCCCAAGCCCCTCAGTCTGTGCACTGAGCCCTGCAGGGGCCCTGCTGTAACTTCTTTCTCTGAAACTCCAGGGGAAATGAAAGAGTCTGTGTCCTGTGTTCCTGTGGCGGAGAGCAAGTCAGAGGAGCAGCCGGGAGCTGAGCCCCAGAAGGAGACGGAGGCCTGCCCCAAGATCCACAGCCGGCGGTTCCGGGAGTGAGTGAGCCAGGGCATTGGGCTCACTGCGGGACCTGGGGCGCTGTGCTCAGTCTGATCTTGGGCCTCGAGTTCTTTACCCGCCATGCTCAGCACAGTAAAGCTGGGCCATGGTGCTGTGTCCTCCTGGTGGAAGGTGGCTAGGACCTGGTCTTAACACATGCCAGGGCTACATAATCTGCTCACGACAGGTCTCTGTCCTCATTCCGTGATCCCAGAGGTGCCCTTGAAGCCACTTTTGTGATTGGGAACGGGTAGTAGGGTGACAGCTCATGATGTGATGTCCCTTTCTGTGTGTAATTTCTTAGGGTGCTCTGCCTCTTTCCCTCCCACTTTTCTTCAGGGTAGACTCTGTAGATGTTTGTCTTCACGAGGAGAGGTGCCCAGGAGTGGCTGCCCTGGGGATGTGGGGCCCAGAAGTCTTTGTCCCTTGTGGTTGGGGTTGAGGAGGATGCCTCTATCCATATCTTTTATAAAATTCTGTCGGTCAGAATCCTACCTTTTTGACTGGCATTACTCATCAAAAGCATGATTTCTTGAGAGGAGCCGAACTGCCCACACCTCCTCTGAGGCCTGCCGGGAGCAGCACGCTAGACTGTCACAGCCAGAGGAAAGGTGACCATGTCTAATGTTCCCTTCAGCTACTGCAGCCAAATGCTCAGTAAAGAAGTTGACGCCTGTGTTACGGACCTGCTGAAAGAGCTGGTGCGTTTCCAAGATCGTATGTACCAGAAAGATCCAGTGAAGGCTAAGGCCAAACGCCGACTTGTGTTGGGGCTGAGGGAAGTCCTCAAACATCTGAAGCTCAGAAAGTTGAAATGCATCATCATCTCTCCAAACTGTGAGAAGATACAGTCGAAAGGTAAGGGTACCGTGTGTCCCTGGGTTGTGGCTCCTGGCGTTCATGCCCTCTGGCCCCCACAGCCCCATCAGCCACTTGGGGTTGGGGACCTTGGAAGTGCAGTTTGCTTCATTTTCTTTTAGTTGAGTTTTTTTTAATTTATTTTTAGTTGGAGGAGAATTGCTTTACAGTTCTGTGTCACACATCAACATGAATCAGCCATAGGTATACGTATGTCCCCTTCCTCTTGAACCTCCTTCCCACCTCCCACCCCAAACCATCCCACCACTCTGGGTTGTCACAGAGCACCAGGTTGAGCTCCTTGCGTCATAGAACAAATCCCCACTGGCTGGCTGCTTTACATACTTGTTTCTAAGTTGGTTGGATCACCAAGTGATCACTCTGAGCAGCTGGGCCCCTGCGGTCTTCACACAAGGCTCAGGCTGGCCCACGCGGACCAGAGAGGGTGTGTCATCTCGTGCAGCAGGCCAGGTGCCATGCTGCTTGCCTCGGAGCTGGAGGGGTGGTCCCTCATATCGCAGAGATTTCGTGACTGGCAGCTAGGCAGTCCCTGCATTAAGCTTTTCTTCCATGTGTGACTAACTCGTCTGTTCACTTACTAAAGGTGTGGGTTTGTCCAAGCCCTTGGCCATCTTACTGATGCTGGAAGGTTGGTTCTCTTTTTTGGCATGTGATGTGCTGGGTGAGGTGACCAACAGACAGATGTCTGACATCTCCCTGGCCCTCAGCTGACCCACTTTGTATCCTCTTGGGGTGCTCAGCAGAGGGGCTGTTAGGAGCAGGATGCCATCACTCAGACACTGGTCTTCCATCTTAGTCTAAACATTCAGACTCCTCCTCTGGTCCCATTGCTCTCTCCCATGGTGTAGAATTCCACTTGGCTGGAACAGCGCTTTCAGGGAACCAGTCCAGATCCCAGCGCTGAGTCTTTCCGGTTGCTGTTTCCAGTCTGAACACTTGAGGTTTCCTGACTTGCTGCAGCATCCAGGGGCCCTTGGGCAGCAGCTGGACCTGCTCATGGCCAGCCCCGTGAACTCATCCCCGTCCTAGCTGGAGGCAGTCCAGTCCCTGCCATTGGAAAGGGCTCTCAGGTTCGTCCCTTTGGTTGTACGCTGGCGGTGTCTCGACCACAATCCCATGGCAGACGCTGGGCTTTACATGAATCACCCCTCAAGCTCTCAGCCAGCTGCCTGCCTGCCCCCTTAAAGTAGTGGGTGCTTCAGGCACTCTGCAGCTCCTCGGGGGCCATTCTAGCTCTGTGCCTCCCATGCAGCTGTCATGCTGGGGATGTGTCTTCTGGTGGGCTGTGGTGGTTGTTGGCTCTCACATACTCCCTTGTCTTGGGGCGTGTGCATCCCCGCGTCAGTGGCTTATGAGGAGAAAATGGCGGGACATCTAGAAGATGGTGCTTGAAATCCAGTCTTTCCAATTTCTGACCTTTATTTCTTTTCTCCCTTCTCTCTGGAAGCTTGTGGGAACTCTCCTGTGCCCAGGGTTCTGGGGGGTGGGACGGCGTACAGGCAGTGCGCTCAGTCCTGGGACATGCTGCGGGGTTTGTGCTCTGACTCTCCCTCCTGTTGGTCCTCTCTCGGCTCCCCCAGAACTGTGTTGCCCGGATGCTGGGTCTCCTGCACTGTCATCCACCTGTTAGTTTTCTTCTTTTCAGCTCTTCAGTTCTGTTTTCTGTAAGGATTCTTCAGTTATGCGTCTTAATCTTTCATTTCTGCTGTTATTTTTAATTTCTGGGAGCTGTTTTTATTGTTCTCCAAAGTTCCTGTGTTTGTAGCGGTTGCTTTGTGGATGCGTTTCCTCCCTGAGAATCATAGTGATGTGAGGGTCTCTTCCCCCTGCACAGCCTCCCTGCCGAGGTGGTTTGCTTTTTGAGCTCACGGTGGAGGTTTCTGCAGATGCCCAGGTCTCTTTGTCTGTTTGTCTTTAGCAGCTGCTAAAGCTGACTAGGGACTTCCCTGGTGGCTGAGTGAATCCCCCTACCAGTGCCGAAGACTTGGGTTCGATCCCTGGGTCGGGAACATCCCCTAGAGTAGGAAATGGCAACCCACTCCAGTATTCTTGCCTGGGGAATCCCATGGACAGAGGAGCCTGGTGGGCTACAGTCTAGTGGGTCACAAAGAGTTGGACTCAACAAGTGACCAAGCAACAACAAAGCTGACTAGAATTCTGGGGATGAGGCTAGCACTTAAAGGCTGTGAGCTGCCTTTGAGAGCAGTGGTTCTCGAACTGTAGTGAGTCACCTGGGAAGCTGATGAAAACATAGACTTCAGAGTTTCTCCCTGAGCAGGTCCAGCAGACCCCAAAATTTGTATTTCTAGGAAGTTCTTAGTTGCTGCTGCCACTTCAGAGACCCCAGGCTAGAGCCTCTGCTGTGGGATGGCAACTGGGCTGCTGCTTTGTTGAAAAGCACCATACTGGGTGCATCTCTGATGCCACATTTCCTGGGGAAGTACTCTCTTACTTTCTGCTGGGAGTCTGGGGTGAAGGGGTGGAGGCCTTGACCTCTACCCTATGACCATGACCTTATCCTGACATTCACAGTTAAAAGTGTGGGCCCAGTGTCCTGCAGACCTGCCGCCCTGCTGCACCGCAGGCCCAGCATCAGGGTGTTGGTTGAGTGAAGTGGGTCTGGACACCAGCTTGCTGTCACCTCATCTGAATTCCACAACTGTCTCAAGTGCCCGGTGCTGCCAGTTAGTTGCCGAGTTCTGGGGGATGAATTCTAGGGTAAAGATGTTTTTCTACTGGTGCTTCTAGGCGTTTTCCCACTGGTGGCTTAGGTCAGCTGAGTCACCTGTTTGTGTTTCAGCTTCCAAAATTTTTTTACTCATCTCAGAGTCTCCTGTGTATTTTCATATTTAAAAGACAAACCAAAAACCGGGAATATGTGTATTCAGTCAGTGGTCCGCCTTGCTCTTTCTCTAAGCCCCCACTCATCTGATCATGCCAGAGAATGGAGCTGAGAGGGCATCTTAAGGATTTGTTAATGCATTTAAAATACGTTGTTTACTCATTTGTTCCTACCTTTTTTGTTTGTTTGTTTTTTTGCCTTGGGGCATAAGGAACTTGATTACATGTTCTAGGAATGTTTCTTCCTTGGTTAAGACAGCCAATAGATTGTGGTCATTTTAAAGGTAAAATTGAGTATTACGGCCTGGAATTATGTTGAAATACTATTATTTGCTCAGAGTGGCATTTTGCCGAATCATTCTGAACTCAAACTTTAAATGGGAATTGTTGATCAGATATAGCATTTACTTGTTTTGTGTCGCTGTGAAACTTTGAGAAGCTGGCACTTGGAGATATTTTTCAGCTCTCATGAGTGAGGTTGGCAGGGAACAGGGCTGAGCAAAATCATTGAGACTTGGCTGCTGCTGCATCAGGAAAAGTGGTGCACGCCTGCAGCATCCTCTCCCAGGGGGAGTCAGACAGGACAGGCTGAATCCCCCAAAACGAGATGCAACGACACGTGTAGAGTGTCATGTCATCTACCAGGGAAGCTCAATAGAGATAAGCACTCAGGATTTTTATTGGGGATGGTCACAAGGGCACCCTCTGCCAGGCAGGTCCCCACATACCAGACTTGCAGAAGGAAAGCCAGTGTTTAGTGTAGCCTGCAGATGCATTTTGGGAACAGTAGTCACTCTTACCAGCTGGGTTCACAGGGGCACCCCCAAAGCCCAAGTTCAGGCACCAGCCAAGGGTCAGCCAAGTACGCTGGCCTTTTTTAGGAGAGCAGCCATCTGGCCAGTCTTGTTATAGCTCTTTTCTGCACACTGCTCAAATAGCCTCTCTGATCAGTTCCTGAGCTGGGGAGGACACAAAGCTGAGTCACCCTTGAGTGAGAGACCACGGAGCTGATGTTTAGGAGAGTCGTCAGTCTCCTGTTGGAAACATTTTGCTGTACGGAACGCAGCCATCACCTAACCTCTGGTCCTGCCTCCGCCTTTTCCCCACCTGCCTAGGAGTAAATTTTCTCTGAAAAGTTCATATCCCCAGAAGTTGCTTCCTCATCACCTTTGATCTCTGCGGGTAGATCTGGGGAGGGGATGGACAGATTAAAAGGATGTGGGGCTTAACCATTAATTCCCTATTAAATCAGCTGTGGAATGAATTCCCAGTTCCCTCGAAAGCAGTTGTTTTTCAGTCATTAAGTCATGTCAAGCTCTTTGTGACCCCATGGACTGCAGCATGCCAGGCTTCCCTGTCCTTCACTACCTCCCAGAGTTTGCTCAAACACATGTCCATTGAGTCAGTGATGCCATCCGACTGTCTCATCCTCTGTTGCCTCCTTCCCCTCCTGCCCTCAATCTTTCCCAGCATCAGGGTCTTTTCCAGTGAGTTGGCTCATCATAACCAGATGATCAGAGGATTGGAGCTTTAGCTTCAGCATCAGTCCTTCCAGTGAATATTCAGGGTTGATTTCCTTTAGGATTGACTGGTTTGATCTTGTTCTCAAGGGACTCTCAAGAATATGCTCCAGCACCATAGTTCGAAAGCATCAATTCTTCAGTACTCAACCTTCTTTATGGACCAACTTTCTGTATAGTCCAGCTCTCACATCCATACATGACTACCGGAAAAGCCATAGCTTTGACTCTATGGACCTTAGCAGGCCAAGTGATTTTCTGCTTCTTAATACACTGTCTAGGTTTGTCATAGCTTTTCTTTCAAGGAGTAAGCATCTTTTAATTTTGTGGCTGCAGTCACCATCCACAGTGATTTTGGAGCCCAAGAAAATAAAATCTGCCACTGTTTCCACTTTTTCCCCCTATCTATTTGCCATGAAGTGATGGAACCGGATGCCATGATCTTAGTTTTCTGAATGTTGCGTTTTAAGCCAGCTGTTTTACTCACCCTCATCAAGAGGCTCTTTAGTTCCTGTTCACTTTCTGCCATTAGAGTGATATCATCTGCATATCCAAGGATGGATGTGCATTTGAGAAGTTGTTCTTTTGAAAGAAAATCAGGTAATCATATGTAATTAGGTACCAGGTGATAAGAGATCTTAGGAGATTTTTCCTTTCTCCTGTAGATGTTGTGTGTTCCCTCAGGAAGTGGTCAGTTTGCAGAGGAACCGGGCTGGGGCCACACTGCCTCTAGGGGGCACTGCAGCCCCCACAGGCGGGCACACTGCTTCCTCCAGCCTCCCGGTCTTCAGGTGATTCTGTTAGCATTTTCTTGTGAGGCAAGGCTGAGCAACTTTCCACTTGTTTAAGGGCTTGGCATTTTCTGTGAATTGTTGATTATTTGCCCATTTGTCTTTCAGGAGGTCAGTCTTCTAAATTCACATATACTTTTTTTAAAAATAATAATGAGCCACTTTGGTTAAGAATTGTGAATATTTTTCCACGTGCCTGTTTTTCTGTAAGCCTCTTTGGCCATTCAGAGATTGGGTGTGTATATGTGGATATTTTTTATTCTTGTTTTTATTGCATCTAAGTTTTATGTTATTCTTCTTACTCCAGGGTTATTAACTTTTTAATTCAGTTTTTTCCCTTGTTCTTCTTTGTTTTTATTTATTTAGGAAGAATGCATTTTAGTCTGAGATGGATTTTTGCAGAGGCTGACCCCACTGTCTCTTTGCACCTTCTGTGCTTCAGGGGACTCTTGCCAACCTGCTTAAGTGTCACTCATTTGGATGATTTCTGGGCCTTCATTCTGTCACCCTGTATCCCATAATTTACGTTCTCACAGTTCTGTGGCAAAGCTTTACTATCTGGAAATGCTAGCCTGACATTAATTTCTTTTTTCAAAAGGCCATTCTCATTTTGTGTATTTTGTATTTCTCAAAAGTCCCACTTAGAGTAAGTTACAGTATAAAAAGTTTTAGGTTAACATAGCATTGACGTATGATCATATTCGTTCGTTCCACCCAAGACCATAGATGCCTTTGGCTTAGATTTCCTTTTGTATTTCACTAGCATGTTGAGGCTGCTTTGTAAATCACTCACGTTTCTTGCTACATTTATCGTCACCTGTTGTAGCCTTTGATTGCACTTGTATGTGGAATCACCTCTCCCATTCTGCGTTCTAGCTGGCTGATGTTTGCACGTGTATGGGTGGTTTCTATGTTACTCATGCACAGATGCCCGGATGTGATTCTCTTGTTGGTAACAGCTTGTCGGTATTGCTGGTTTCCAGCTCTGTGTGAGCATCACTCACACACACAGCTCCTTCACCCTCTCTGCCTGTAGTGCCACCCCTCCCCTCCCCATCCTCCTTCTGCCAGGCTGTCTCACTGGGAGGCAGGGTAGGATTACTCAGGGACCTCCCCTCTCAGGGTTTCCATCTTTTTAAGTGGGTACCGCCTCCCCTCTTAGGGTTTTGAGAGGATACAGGAGCCAATCCACCCAAGGCCATTAGACCCAGACTGGCACACAGTATTCAGCGAACTAAGGCTTCCTTGTCCCGTTTCACACAGTGCCAGCTGCTGGCTTGATGTGGACTTACTTTATAGTGACTTATTGCTTTAGAAGTGTCTCTTGAACAGTTGATTTCTTCCATGTGGCCAAGGGTAATAGTGTACTTCCACCACAGTGACTGGCTTTCCTGGTGAAACCTGGCCTGGGGGGGAGTGTCACCCTCCATCAGGAAAAGCTCTTGGCAGCCAGTGTCGCCAGTGTGCTCCTCCGATGCCCTCCCCTGTCATTTTCCTTGTCCTCCGAGCAGGTGGGCTAGACGACACCCTGCACACCATCATTGACTACGCCTGTGACCAGAACATCCCCTTTGTGTTTGCTCTCAACCGCAAAGCTCTGGGGCGCAGCCTGAACAAGGCTGTTCCCGTCAGCGTGGTGGGCATCTTCAGCTACGACGGGGCCCAGGTGAGGCGGGGGTGCTGGCCTGTCTTGCTCTGGGAGGGAGTCAGGGGGGATGGTGGTTGTCTGCACTTCACTGGCAGAGTAGCCCTGAGCCCTAGGGGCCCCAGTCTTAAAAGCGGTAGCCTCGGTGGCCTGGTTTCCTTAAAAATCCAGAAGTGTGATTCCAGTTTTGCTCTGGGCTCACTGGTGTCACAGAGGAGCCTCAGGAAGGCCTGAGGGCAACACCCCTGGTACCTAGGCGGGCATCAACCCTCCTTTCCCTGCAGAGGGTACCTTCGCCAGTTTGCAGGCGACCTCACTTATACTCTGGTTTCTGCTCAAGGACCAGTTCCACAAGATGGTGGAGCTGACGATGGCGGCCCGGCAGGCCTATAGGACTATGCTGGAGAACGCGCGCCAGGAGCCGCTGGGTGAGCTCGGGCCCTGTGTCCCCGTCAGCCCGCCCAGTCAGGGCCCCAGCTGCCCTGCGGAGGACAGGCCCCTGGCCCCCGCTGGAACAGAGGAGCCACGCTACAGTGAGTGCTGGGGGAGTGGAGCTGGGGCCCGTCGTCCTCTAGGTCTTCATCGACGCTGATTGAACAGGGTGCCCGGGAGAGCGGCACGGCCACTGTGGCGAAACTAGCTGCAGAAGGCCTTGTTAAGCCCGGCCCGTGTTTAAGAGGTGGTCTCAGATGCGGGAGGGGAGGGCTGGTGAGTGGGTATCTCAGACAGAGCTTCCTTGGGTCACATGGCGCCCTGAGGGCAACTGAGAGGACAGCTGTACCCCTGGTGGGTGGTTGTCAAGGCCAGCATGCACCGACCTGCTTGATCCTGTTCGCGAGGGGGAGGTTGCTGTTGGGGAATTTTGCTCAAGTCCTTTCCAGGCCCCACTTAGGGAGCCAGTTTGCTGGGCAGGCTGTGTGCTGCCTGCTTTCCAAGAGACTTCCCTGACTATGGTGGCCCAGAGGCTAAACAATCCGCCTGCAATGCAGGAGACCCGGGTTTGATCTCCAGGTCGGGAAGATTCCCCTGGAGCAGGCAATGGCAACCGACTCCAGTACTCTTGCCTGGAGAATCGCATGGACAGAGGAGCCTGGTGGGCTACAGTCCACGGGGTTGCAAAGAGTTGGGCATAGCTGAGCGACTTCACTTTCCCTGGCTGATCCTGCCTGTCTGTTAGTGGTGTGCTTTCTTGTTCCCAGTTCAAGTCTGGAGAAACCATGTGGAAGCGTACAGTCGGTGTGCCCTGGAGCTGGAGGAGTCGCTGGAGGCTTCAACCTCTCAGATGATGAACTTGAATTTGTAACAAGAGTTCGTTCCTGTGTGTTTGTGTATTCGAGGTGGGGGTGGGGGGTTGAAAGACTTTGGGGCCTTTTTCTTCTTCTGTTTTTCGTTGACTTACTCGCGTTGTGTATGGCTGTTCAACTGGGGAAGTAACCAGCAGTGTTTGTAGCTGTCCAAGAGCTGCGAGTCCTGCAGAGGGGCACTCGGTAGGCTGGCAGAGACCCTCACAAAGCCTTGGGATGCAGCCTCGGCTCTCTGAGCACAATATGAGTCTGGAAAATGCTGGACAAGGTGGTACTCAGAGTACTCTGCTGCTGTGGACAGCTGAGCCAAGTTAGTTTGTGGAAAGCAGCGGTGGGCTGAGGCGATGTGGCTCCGAAGGTGGGGTAGTTCCACCCCGTGTTCCCAGTCCCGGTGACCCGCACAGCCCTGCAGAAGCTGTGGGGGTGGGGTACGGGGAATACTTTTCTCAGGATATGGCTTTTTAGCCAGAAGATTTGGGGATGCTTGGAGGGTCTGCTAAAATGAGCCTCAGAGGGAAAATCAGTTCTCTAACCTGTGACCTTTTGACATGAATATTCCTTTTATTGTTTATTTTTCAAAGAAACATTTTGAAGTTTCTAAATCTCAGTTTTGATAATTTACAAATATTTTCTTTCTTTTGTAAATGAACATACTGTGAATGTGGTTTCTTAGAGGCCAGAAGGATAGAAGTTTACTTTCATATTTTCCTGTAAGTAAGAGGGCTTATTTATTTTGAATAAAGAGTGATTATTTAATTTCACTGGAGACTCTGGTCACCTTGGTCTAATCAGCGCTTCCTACATCCTGATCTGTATTTTGGGGGTACTCTTCTTTGAACTGAAGGGGGCCGAGCAGGAAGAGGTTTGCTGCTCTCATATCTCTTGGATCTCGAAGGTAGTGACTGTGAAGTCTCCAGCCCTTAGAGATCCTGTTGCGGGACCCACCTTGGTCCAGCCTGCTGGCGAGCTGGTCACATGAGAAATAGCAGGATCAGACTTTGACTGCTTTGCGTTTGTCAAGCAAGCAAGGTACCTGGTGGGATTTGCAAGTGCTGTTAGTTGAATTCAGTCATGGCAGATGTACTTTTGTGAGTGAGTGGCCTGTGGGAAGCAAAATAATGTGAAGTAACGAGTTGGAAGGGCGTTCCGCATGGCTCAGTGGTAAAGAATCCACTTGTAATGCAAGAGAAGCAGGAAACATGGAATCAGTCCCTGGGTTGGTAAGTCCCCAGGAGGAGGAAACGGCACCCTCTAGTAATCTTGTGTGAAAAATCCCACAGACAGAGGAGCCTGGTGGGCTACAGGCCCTGGGGTCAAAAAGAGTCGGACATGACTGAGTGATGGGAGCACAGCGCAGTGAGTTGGAAAGAGCCTGCTGTGGCCAGGCCTGGTGGCGAGGTGGAGGTTGTCTGTGTAAAGTACCAGTCTGTCTTTTCATCTGTTGTTCCCAATGAGTACCCTGCTCTCATACACTTGCTGAGCTGTTTCAATGAGGAACATGCAATCTGGTCCAGCAAGCTCTCCATCCGGTCACAGGTTTCTCCCTTAGGGCCACCAGAAGGAACAGCAGCAGGGAGGGTCCCCACCCCACTGTCCCCATCAACTGTGGTAGGTTTGAAAATAGATTATTTGAGAGTAAAGGTTCCATAATGAACCTACAGGCAGAAAGTTAACTTGTCAGCTGTATTCAGCAGTCTAGAACTATAAAACTGATACATTAAAAAAAAAAAAACCCACATTAAAAAGTCTTTGCTAGAGATGCAGGTTGTCTGTCTAGAGCCCCAAGGCCTCTGGGTCTGGTGGTCAGATTAGCTGAACGAAGTAGGTGGGTTTTAACATCACATTAAGCTGCTAAGAGGCTTTGCTTCTCGTGTGACTTAATGTTGGGTTGCCCTGGCAGCCAGGGCATGGTGTCACTTTCCTGGCAGAGGCCACTGCTGCAGGTGACACAGTGACCTACTCTATGCTGATGGCACCACGGGAAGCAGGCAGCCTTCCCGAGTACAGACACTCTTCATGGAGCAAACGTTTCAATGGAACTCTTTTATTTTTTTCCCACAGTTCAAAGAACCAGAACTCATCCTCATAACTACCTTTCCCACCAGAACCCTACATGCTGATATTACAATAACTGCAAGTGTCTGTTCCAATCCTAGCACCAAGGAGAAGGCCCTGCCCATAGAGCAGAGCAACCACCCGACAAGAGACCCACAGTGAGAGTGGATGGATGTTGTACCAAAAGTCTTGTCACAGTGCATCGTGGGTGATCTGTGATCCAGCTCGGCCTCTGTTGACAAGGTGGACCGGCAGCTCGGTGGTAACCAGGATGACTTTGACCCCAAAACCAGCCATCCTCAGAAGCCTTGTTTACAACGGATCCTGGAGGTGACTGGCTGGAAATGTGTGCTGCTCTTGAACAAAGACACCCAGCTTCAGAACAAGGGGTCTGGAAACAGGCTGTGGTCATGAGGCCGAGATGTCCATTTGCTAGGGTCATCAGAAGTACCACTTAATTTAACAGAGATTTTGGTTTTATGATAGATGAACATTCCACTAAAAGCAGTCATTCTGCAAACAGTGCCTATAAGGTTCCAGGCTGAGCAGCCTCGGCCACCACATTTATACACAGCAGGTTCCAGGCGCAGTGTGAGTAACTTGGGGACCCCATAGCACGTGGACAGAGTAGCCTCATTAGACCCGTACTGCCATGAGCAGAGTGACTGGGACCCAGGAGATGCAGACCTGCTGGCTTTTCCATCAGACAGGCTCAACACCTGGGCCATGGCTGCGAGTGGACAGGTGCACACTTGAAGCTTTAGGAAGCAGGCAGTGACATTAGTGAATAATAACACAAAGTCTCCCATCCAAGTTAGCGCCTGAGTTTGGACCTCAGCACTCAAGGTTTAAGGCAAATTCTGGTCATCTGGAGCCTTGTTCTTCCTGCCTTGTCTCTCAGAGCTGAGTGTGAAGGGGGCTCCAGAGCAGTAAAACCAGCAGTCATGAGAGCTGAGCTCACACTGGGCTGTGTGAAGGACAACCCATTGCCTGACACGAAATTAACTCAGGCCTGTGGAGTGTAACAACAGTGCTTCTGGAAAAGGACCCATCATGCACACTGCTGTCTTAACCAGAGTTCCTGTCTATAGCCTGTTAACCTCGCTTTCCTGCTCCTGCCAGACAGGCCATTCTGTCCCATCTAAGTACCTAATTAAAACAGACGTTCTGGCTACTGCGCAGGCCCCCTCAGGGCTCCGTGTTCTCTGCTGTGCAACCCGAAGAGCTGTGTCCAGTGGATAGGGAGCTCACTGCGCTGCGGCCTCTGGGGCTGCGTGGCAGGTGGCAGCATGGTCAGCCTGGTCAGCACGGCTTCCTGTGGCTAGAGTGCGTCCCGGTTACAGCTTTCCTGAAAGAACACCGTGGACTTCAGTTCTTGGTAGGATAGAAAAGCCTGGAACCTCCTTCCCATGTGCTCCCTGGGGTGGGGTCCAGGGTCCTGGACCTACTAAGCTCTGGACTAGGGGTCAGGGTGACCATGGGGGGCCTCCTGTTAGAAGCAGCTGGCCCACCTAACTTGGTTTCCTGTAAGAGCCCCCTCTCCCTCCGCCCAGGCTGGAGGGCGACAGGTAGAAGGGGTGTGGGTTTCAGAAAGCACAACTGCTTGGTGGGACAGGAGGAAGCACATGGGGCCCCCTCCCCAAAGGGACAGCTGCCCAGACCCCTGCCCGCCCTCGTGCCTGGCCGCGTACCCACGCCTTCCTCCAGCTCTGCATCATGCGGTCGTGCTCCCCAGCCACGGCCCTCCAGCTGGCGAGCTCTCTGGTCCACCTCTCCTGCTGGGTCGCCTCTGCAAGATAGAGGGGGCGCTCCAGATCTCAGCTTCCAGGCCTTCATGGCCCCTGCGCTGGGGCCCCCCCTCCAACCACAGAGGCCGTGCTGCGAGCTGAATGGGCTTGTGAAAGTGAAGTTGCTCAGTCATGTCCGACTCTGCGACCCCATGGACTGTAGCCTACCAGGTTCCACCGTCCATGGGATTTTCCAGGCAAGAATACTGGAGTGGGTTGTCATTTCCTTCTCCAGGAGATCTCCCCGACCCAGGGGTTGAACCTGGGTCTCCAGCATTGTAGGCAGACGTTTTACTGTCTGAGCCACCAGGGATGTCTTGTTTACTCCTCAGGCCTTCACTTCCTGGCTGTGGGGGCTTCCCCAGTCGTGTCCCCTGCCTGCTGTTCCCAGCTCCCATGGCAGCTGCTCCCCAAGGCCACACTGGCGCTGTCCCTCACATCTCACTGGCACCTCTGGTGCCGCCAGGAGAGGGGCTAACTCCCCACACCTCATGGGGCATTGCACTCATCCTGGCAGGCTGGGGCTGCTGCCACCTCCCTCGAGGGAGATTGGTTGCCAACATTCGGAAACCAGCTTGGTCACTAGGGCTGGCATCCTGTTACATCACCTGTCACTCACTCCACACCTTGCATGTGTCTGATCACTTGACTTATGGATACAAGGTCACAATTTGTAAGGCACTTGTTTTCAGTTCTAAGTTATAGCCGACTCTTCACAACCCCATGACTTTCACGCCAGGCTTCTTGGTCCTCCACTATCTCCCAGAGTTTTTCAAATTCATGTCCATTGAGCCAGTGATGCTATGTAACCATCTCAGCCTCTCACAAGATTATTCATTTTATCTTGACAGCAACAGCCAAGGGCATTTTACAGAAATGAATGGAAATTCTAGGTGGGAGAGAGTATCTGTCATTTCCTTTTCCCTGGTAATTCCCACTCAAAGGACAAAGGACCTTTTAAAATATGCACATTTACATATAAACTCCATCTTGAAAATGGATGAAGAACAGGAGAGGAAGCTGAAAAGCTGGGAGTTGAGAAATAGAGGGACCAGTGGAAACAGCCTCGGTAGAACCAGCAGACGCAAGCTTGCAGGGTCCAAGGCCGGCAGCAGTGGGGAGGCGGTCGGGACCTTGGGAGCTGAGACAGGGCAGGCTCGCTTACGGAGCCCCCAGGCCCTAACCACTCTCCACAGCCAGGATGCTGCCCTCCGTCTGCTCCTGAAGACTGGTGGTCTTGGAGAGCTCAGGACCAGGGGCCTAGGCAGTACCTGCTCTGAAGGCAGACCAAATGCTGGGCTTACAGACTAAATGATGAGGCCCCAGCCTCTTGCCAACCCCTGTCCTCACAGATAATCCAACCTGAGCCATGTGGACTTAGCTGGAGCCCCTCCATGTGACAGTGGAGGGGTGCAGGGCAGACCAACTCCCTAGTGCACGTAGGAACTGCCTGGAGAACTTGAGATGCCCCCGGGACTTGGGAGGGGCTCTGCATTTCTAAGGAGCTCCCAGGTAGACAGATGCTGCCCATCCAAAGGCCACACCTTGGGTAGATGACTATCAAGGGTCCCAAGACTTCGGAGGGAAACAGAACCATCAAAAAGGAACAGCTGAAAGGGAAAAGAACTGGAAAATCCTCTCAATAACCTTGGAAAGGGGCGAAGATACTACATCCATGAGACGAGAAGAGAATGCAGTCATGACAAAAAATGAAAACTCTTGAGTAGTGAAAGTGTGACAGGGGGACAAAAATTCACCAACAGGTGGGAAAGATGAAGTTGAGAAAAGCTAACAAGTAGAGGTGACAGGATAGAGAAGATGGACAGAGGGCCAGGCCAAGTAGCCCAGAATGTAGGAGAACAGTTTCATGGAGACAGGAAATGAGAAAAGTAAGTGCTGAATACTTCTGATAGTTGAAGGGCAGAGGCTACCATGTGTAAGGGGTCTAGCCAGGCACTGATTGATACAGTGCTCAGAAAGACGGTAGTCACATGGGGTCACAGGGAGACCCTCAGGAGCAGAAGACAGAGCCAGCATCACACTAGGGAATGATTTTCACATCAGAATTGTCCACCCTGCTGGTAAGTGAAGATGGACAAAAGACAGGCTCTCAAAATGCTGTCTTCCCCAAGACACACTGAGTGTGCCAGAAGAAACACTTTAGAGAAAAACGGAGAAAGTCAAAGGAACACCAAAAACAGGTCATGAGACCCAATACCAGGGGAACGGAATCTCCAGCCTCAGCAGGAAGGGCTGGTTCCCAGGAGGCCCATGGCTCCTGGTGCAGAGGGTCTGGGGAGCTGACAGTAGGGGGACCCAGTGTGTCTGTGCTAATCGGGGATTTAACTGCAGAGTCTGGGTGGCTGTGATGACAAGTATGAACCAAGCAAAACAACAACCAAGGAAAATGGGCTGGTTCAAAACCAGGAAAGGAGTATGTCAAGGCTGTGTTGTCACCTTGCTTATTTAACTTTGCAGAATATCCTGAATGCTCAGTTGGTAAAGAATCCGCCTGCAATGCAGGAGACCCCAGTTTGATTCCTAGGTTGGGAAGATCTGCTGGAGAAGGGGAAAAGCTACCCATTCCCCTATTCTGGCCTGAAGAATTCCATGGACTGTATAGTCCATAGGGTCGCAGAGTTGGACAGGATTGAGTGACTTTCACTTTCATTTGGGATTCCCTGGTGGCTCAGACAGTAAAAGAGTCTGCCTGCAATGCAGGAGACCCGATTTTGATCCCTGGGTCAGGAAGATCCCCTGAAGAAGGAAGTGGCATCCCACTCCAGTATTCTTGCCTGGAAAATCCCATGAACAGAGGAGCCTGGGGGGCTACAGTCCATGGGGTCACAAAGAATCGGACACTTAGCAGAGTACATCACACGAAATGCTGGGCTGCGTGAATCACAAGCTGGAATCAAGATTGCCAGGAGAAATATCAGTTACCTCAGATATGCAGATGATACCACTCTAAGGGCAGAAAGAGAAGAGGAACTAAAGAGCTTCTTAAAGGTGAAAGAGGAGAGTGAAAAATCTGGCTTAAAACTCTATATTTAAAAAACTTAAGATGATGGTATCTGGTCCCATCATTTCTGGCAAATAGACGGGGAAAAAGCAGAAGCAGTGACAGGTTTTATTTTCTTGGGGTTCCAAAACCAATGGATGATGACTGCAGCCATGAAATTAAAAGACACTCCTTGGAAGAAAAGCTATGACAAATCTAGATCGCATATTATAAAGCAGAACCCTCCCTTGCTGACAAAGGTCTGTATAGTTAAAGCTATGGTTTTTCCAGTAGTCATATATGGATGTGAGAGTTGGACCATAAAGCTGAGCAAAGAATTGATGCTTTTGAACTGTGGTGCTGGAGAAGACTCATGAGAGTCTTTGGACAGCAAGGAGATCAAACCAGTTAATCCTAAAGGAAATCAGTCCTGAATACTCATTGGGAAGGACTGATGCTGAGGTTAAAGCTCCAAATCTTTTGCCACCTGATGAGAGGAGCTGAGTCATTGGAAAAGACCCTGATGCTGGAAAAGATTGAAGGCAAAAGGAGAAAGGGCAGCAGAGGGTGAGATGTTTTAGATCACTGACTCACTGGACATGAATCTGAGCAAACTTCAGAAATACTGAAGGAGCAGGGAGCCTAGCATGCTGTGGTCCATGGAGTCATAAAGAGTCAGATACGACTTAGCAACTGAACAAGAAAAACAATAAACCAAGAAAACGGACCGGCACCGTGGTTGGTTATGTGGGAAACAGAAGTACAGAAGGGGACGTCATTACAGAGTTGGCCGTCCTTATAATGTAAGTCTAACATTGGGAGGACGGGATTGGCAGCCAGCATGTGTGCATGTGTGCTTATGGGCCCAGGTGTGTGTGTGTGCAGGTGGGCACACACAGGCATGCAGTTGGGAGATACAACAGTGAAAAAGTAACTTTCTGTCTTCATGAAAGCTGATAGGTAATCCCCAGACTGAAATGTCCCCATGCAAGCCTGCTTGCTGCTCAAGGGACAAGGGTAAACAGTGAAGCTCACTTACCAAGCCTGGTCACGGTGACCCGCACCCTGGAGGTCTTGTTCCCGGCCCAGGAGAGCACAGAGCAGCGGTACTCGGCACTCTCCCGGAGGGCGTCTCGCAGCCAGCTGAGCACGAGGGCCCTGCCATCAGGCAGTGTATGGGTCTGTGTTGGCACACACACCTCCAGCTCGCGCCCATTCTTCTCCCAGAGGAAGTGAACATCTGCAGGACCTGGGGATACACAGACCGTCTTCACCCCTGGGACCCCCACTAGGGGTCATGGGAACTATGATATGGGAGGCAGGGGGTGGGGGCTTCCCAGATGAGGGGTCTTGTCCCAGCTTGTCCCAAAGTGACAGGACAGCTTTCTCCTAAATCTCTGTCCTTTCCCTGGAGGTGGTTCCCCACTGTGGTCCCCAGGGAGTAAAGGGGCACAAACACTTCACCACCTCGTGCCCTGTAGCTCCCTGCTCCTTGACCTTGCTCGGGTGCCCTTGCACGGCCATGTCCCCAGGACACGCACGCAGTGCACCCCCGTGACGTGCCTGGCAGCTGTGCTCTGGAGAGGGTGTGCATTCCGCACAGAGGGTCTGGGCCTGGGAAACTCATGTGCCCACCTGGCCCTGCTGCCCCCACCTTTGGCCTAAAGCTCTGCCCCTGCAAGCCTGCTCCCTCTCCCTGGGGCATCGGGAGGTCAGAGCTGCCTGCCCCTTGGGGCCTGGCTGGGCCTCTACAACCAGAGGTGGGACTGTCACCAGGAGCTCCTAGGAGCACTGGGGTGCTGAGAAGGGCTGACAGCCTGTCTTACAGAATAAGGAATTGGAGGAAAATGGACTGTAGGCAGAGAAGGGCTCAGGCTGAAGCCCCCTTCCTGAAGCATGCCAGGGTTCCATGCACTATCACCCCCAGATCCCATGCTCGTTACAGAGAGGCTGGGGGGTGTGGGCCTTGGAGACCAGTGTGTGGAGAGCCTGGGGCAAAACTGGACTCTGGCCCCAACGCTGGAATCAGCCTCACTCAGCATGGCACCTCCTGGATGGGGCCCCCTGTTCCTCTGTTCCAGGGTTTTAGGCTTCACCCTGGGCCCCAAGGGCTGTGCTGAGTCAGGCCCACCTCCTGTCCCTACTAAAGAACAAGCAAGCCAGGGCATCTCCCCAGCATCTGATAAGACACCGGCTTCCACTCTAACGTGGGCCAAAGGCAGGACAAGTTCCGACTGAAACACCCAGTCAGCATCTAGGCTCCTTCCCGGGGTGTGTGCAGACCCTGTGGCTGAGCTGAGCTGCGACAGCACAGGACAGTCCAGGCGTTAACGTAGCAGCAGCTGCTGTCTGCTCCAGGCACCTGAGGGGTTCAGAGCTGGGCAGGAGAGGGAGGCAGGCCCTGGGGGAAACCTACGCCCTCTGTTCCTGCTGCTCCCAGTAACAGAGCAGGGGGCCATGCTGAGGCCATTCCCCCCCACTGCCTGTGCCAGCCGAGCACCCCAACCATGTGGACCAGGGGGCCCTTCTGGCCTCCTTGCCCAGGGACCTAGCTCCCTGACAAATGCCTGCTATTCCATGTTGATTGTACCACCCTGGGCGGGCAGGCGGGCAGGTCAGAGTCTGACCTGGACCAGAGCAGCCCGGCCTGATCACAGTCCTGCCTGAGAATCAGCTTCCAAGAGCTCAATTCCATCTGAGATGCCCACCAACCTGGGAAGGACATAATAAAACATTTCACACAGGATGGTCAGGAGTACCAGGACTACATCTATCTGTGGCTGGAGTTCACCAAGCAGGAAAAACCAATGATAGAGCCGAAGGATTAAAAAAACTGCATGAAAACAACAGGCATCTGGGTGTGCTTGTGAGTGGGAGCATGTGTGCACGCTGGCGGCTGGTGCAGGTGGTTGGCTGAGACGTTTCTTTGTCACATGCTGGGCT
Organism: Ovis canadensis; assembly: GCF_042477335.2. Classification (NCBI taxonomy): domain Eukaryota; kingdom Metazoa; phylum Chordata; class Mammalia; order Artiodactyla; family Bovidae; genus Ovis; species Ovis canadensis. The sequence goes on from NC_091246.1 coordinate 24,281,414, forward strand.
TTTTACAAGGGGAGAGAGAAAATTAAATTACCTTTGATGGACTCCTAGTGAGTCAGGTCCCCATGTGACCCCCTGGGGCCTATTCACCTTTGACCCACCACATTCAGGATCCTCAAAGCTGTGATATGATTCTGCTCTTTATACTTCCCTGAAGTTTCAAATTCACTACAACAAGCAAATATTGCTTCTACAATAAAACAGAGTGCTATGTGGAAGAAAGACATGAGCCACAGGCTCTGGAGGGAGTTCTGAAAGGTGTTCAGAAGAGATTCACACGGCAGCTCCCTGCTGTACAGGTCCCATGCGGACCGTGGGGTCTGTTCACTTGTTTTCTGTGTGGGGTTGTTGGTGTTTTGTTCTATCACCACTGTATGTGTGCTCAATCGTGTCTGACCCTTTGCGACCCCGTGGACTGTAGCCCGCCAGGCTACTCTGTCCATGGGATTCTCCAGGCCAAGAATACTGGAGTGGGTTGCCGTGTCCTTCTCCAGGAGATCTTCCTGACCCAGGGGTCGAACCTGCGTCTCTTGTATTGGCAGGCGGCTTCTTAACCACTGAGCCAACCAGGAAACCATAATTTGGTACAATAGACATTTTTGTATACAGAACATTTTGTACCCTACCCGCAGATAACTCTATACTCTTATTTTCAGATATGCATACCTATACATATATGCAGACCCACACATACAGGTACACACACCCGTGTCTGTGACATCTGCTGGGTGCCTGCCTCCCTTTAACTGAAGGCACTTGGGGACACCATGCTTCATTTAGTCATTCCGCTGCTGGTGGGCAACTTCGTGCAGTCTAACTCTAAAAGCTGATACTCACAAGCCATGACTGATCAAAAATGCAAAGACTTCTCAGAACAGACAGTGAGGTCAGTTCTCATCTCCTCGCCCTGCCCAGTGGTGACACGCACTGAGTCACCAGGACGGGGGCCCCAAACGTGGGTCACAGGAACCTCAGATAGGTTCTCCTGACCGACTCTGAGACAACCCAGGTGGCCTGAGCTGGGGACAATTTGTCACCCTGAACCATACAGGCCAGGACCTCTCAGGAGCCAAATTCTCCTTAGACCCACAGTCATTGGGGCACAAACAACATGAAAATCACTCCCACATGCACCTTTACATGAAGCACCGTTAAATGTTCTCTAAATGGGGATTTAACCGTGTCAAGTATTAAAAATGTTAAAGTACTTACGTTCCATTTATTCTTTTTAAAAAACTATCCAACTCATTCTGAATGCAGAAGAGATTAAAGAGAGGGAAAGGAAAAGTTAAAACCGGTCAGCAGGGCCAACACATGATGTCAGTGGGGACCTGGGCCAGCAAGCCAAACCCGCCTGCCCTGTCTCCCCGGGGCCTGCTACCCGGAAATTTGGGGTGCTGGGCCCATCCCTCATAGCTACCGTGGGCTGGGGCCGCCAGCAGTCTCGGGTCCCAGCCCCTACTTCAGGTCTGTGGGACTGTTGTCTCCACCCTGTCCAAGGAAACCGCTAGGCACAGTTGACTGTGGGTATGTTTTAGTTGCTTAGTTGTGTCCAACTCTTTGCGACCCCATGGACTGTAACCCACCAGGCTCCTCCATCCATGGGGTTTTCCCAGCAAAAATACTGTAGTGGGTTGCCATTTCCTTCTCCAGTATATTCCACTGTGTGGAAACCAGAACTCTTCTGAGCAACGGCCCCTTCTGGAGGGAAGCCGACCCACCCTAGAGGTGAAGGGCCTGAGAGCCCCTAGCTTGAGAGGGGTGTAAAATCACCCCAAGTCATCAGGCCATGTCCTGTGCAGCTCCAGGCATCCCCCTCCCTGTGCTCAACTCTGACTCTGGGGCCAGCTACCCCCCATATTCACACTGAGAACTGCAAGCTACTGGATGGTCAGGTGCCCCCGTAGGGGTGCTGTTCTGGTCTCTGAGCCCCCAGAGGCTCTGAGTATGCACCAAGGACGCTCACTCCGGATTCCCCTGAGTGGCTCAGAGTCCGCATGTGTGTGTGCGCTGTCACTCAGGCCTGTCTTCGGGACTCTTTGGGACGCTAGGGACTGTAGCCTGCCAGTCTCCTCTGTCTATGGGGATTCTCCAGGCAAGAATACTGGAGTGGGTGGCCATGCCCTCCTCCAGAGGATCTTCCTGACCCAGGGATCAAATCCATTGTCTCCTGCATTAGCAGGCGGATTCTTTACCACCGAGTCACCCGGGAAGCTCTCCAGAGTCCACGAGAATCCCATGGACAGAGAAGTCTGGTGGGCTACAGTCCACGGGGAGGCAAAGAGTCGGACACAACTGAGCGACTGAATGACAGCAAAACTTTGTGTATATACGTGCATGTGCGAGCACATGATTTGCACAGACATGCAAACGGACACATCACCAATCGCTGTGACCTGCACAAGCTTGCCTCGTTTGACTGTGCTTTGCTATATCACACTTTGCAGAGATTATGTTTTTTACAAATCAAAAATGTGAGGCAACCTTGCATTGAGCAAGTTGATTGGTGCCATTTTTTCCAACAGCATTTGCTCACTTTCTGTCTGTGTATCACACTGGTAATTCTCACTTCACTTTAAACTTTTTCATTATCATTAATATAATAATTGTATGGTGACTATGACTGGGGATCTTTGATGTAAGTGCCTCAGCTTGCTGAAGGCTCAGATGACCATTAGCATTTTTAAATTAAGGTACATAATGCTTATTCCATTCTTTTTTCTTTTAATTGCACTTTGCTTTATTGTGTGTGTGTGTGTGTGTTTTACTTTACAATATTGTATTGGTTTTGCCATAGACTATAGTATAGTGTAAATATAACTTTTAAATGTACTGGAAAAGGAAAAAAATCCATGCAACTCACTTTATTACAATAGTTGCTTTATTGCAATGGGTCTGAATCTGAACTTGCCACACCTCTGAGATGTCCCATATCTTAATGTGTATTTACAGGCAAAATGAAATGTGCTCACACGCACACAGTGGCAGATCTCTTTGCTTATCTGTTCTAATTTTGCCACAAGAGCATGGATTTTTTCAGAAAAGCAGAACACGACTACATGCCTTCGTGATTTCTCCAGCTCAGAACCCCTTTTCTCCATTTATCGGTATTTTCCTAATTCCTAACTTTCAAACAGAAGACAGCCAGCAGGTAGGAGAACCACCCCCAAACCCAGAATTCATCTTCCCCATACTCAAGCCTCAAGGCCTTTGAATAGAAGCATGGCCACAAGGCACAGTTGTGCAGAGTGCTCTGCACCAAATAGAAACATACGCATACACGGGTGTCTGCATACATGTTCATGCAAGAACACAGACATACAGGCACACGTGTGCACACAGAGATATGTCAGTACACAAAGCACACACACGTACCTATGTACACATACATATATCAACATACAGATGCCCAAGCACACACACATTCCACCAGCATAATCTGGAGAGGCAGAGAAGACAGTGAGCGGAGAAGCCCCTCACAGCCCCTCAGCTGTAAGGCTGTGCCCACTGTGAGACGCTGACCTGGCCTTAGCTGGGCCAGCGCTCCAGCCACCGTGGGATGGTTTGGTAAGCCCAGCTCCGCAGTGACACCCAGGCCAAGGCCAGGTGGGAGCAGCCTGGATAGGGAGGTGCCCGCAGGTGGAGGCAGGAGCTGACACCTGTGCAGAGCCTGCACCAGCTGCTTGAACTCCGGTGCCTGCCACCACTTGGGGGAGGAGCTGTCCAGGGCTGCTGCCGTTTTAAACACCGTGCGCTTGAACACCCGCACTATACAGGGAACCAGCATGGGCTTGTGGGCTAGATTTAGGAGAAAAGGGCAACACCCGCCTAGATCTGGATGTATCATGGGAGGTACCCAACCTAGCCACCTGCAGCAGGAAAAGCCTAGGGACAGGGCCCAAGCACAGCCTCAGACAGAGGAGAGGCGCTCTCGTCCATTCCGCCCCTCACCAGCGGGTCGCCCTCGGGAAGGGGAGGTCCCCGAGTGGAGACAGAGCAAAACTGCTCCATCGAGGGGTGGGCCCTCACAGGCCATCTGTGGGGATCCCGAGGCCTGTGTCTGTCAGCAGGGAGCCTGGAGACACCAGTACCAAGTGTCCCCACCTTCCCACCACCGAGGATGTTCCCCAGCGTGGCTGTGGAGGATGCTGCCACCGCAGGCCGGGCCAGGGAGGGCTGAAGCAGTTCCCCAGCGCCTGCCCGAGGAATCAGGGCTGAGAGCAGCACCCAGGTGACCTGGGGGCCACACGGACCCATCCCTCGCAGGTCTGTTTGCAAACATTTCTTTCATGGATAACTTCCCTGTCTACCGCCTAGGGCCCACATAGAGCCCCCAGCGGCTACAAGTGCAGGGTCACAGAGGACATGGCTGCTTGAAGGCTCGTGAGCCAACCACAGGGAAGTGGGCAGCAGCTTAACACTTCCCACAGCTTGCTTAAATTCTCCAAACAGTGAAAAATAGAAAAAAAGAGATTTGCTTTTCCTCCTAAGTTTATTCTTGAGCAGGCCTGGAGTACACTGTGTGTTTTCTCTGTAGCTACTAATGAGTTAGAAGATGGCAGCGGGGAGACCTGGCCACCAAGCACTGCCCAGAGCCCCCACGGGACACACTCGGCATGGAGGCATGGCTGACGCCCCATCTCGGTGTTGTCCAGCACCCAGCCAACACTGCCTATGGCTGAGGGCACACTAGACTTGACACCTTTTCTGCGTTTAAACATCTCGAAGCAAACTGTTAAAACAATTCCCATTCTGGAGGCTCTAAAGTTCATTTTTTAAATCTCTAGATGGCACATCTATTAACCCCAAACTGTTAGCCAATACAGAAGTCACCTTATATACCAGTAACCGGCAAGCTGCAGCTCAAGTCTGTAAATAAATTTGGGTGCGTGGCCATGCCCACCCATCGGCAGCTTTCAGGTTACAAAAGAAGAGCCGAGTAGCCACAACCGAAACCATGGCCTGCGAAGCCCGAGAGTTTGGCCCTTCACGGAAAACGCTGGTTGAGCCCTACTGTCCACAGGAACAGCTCCGGGGTCACAGTTAAGTACTGCTGGAGATTACCAGAGGGGTGCAGTAAGGAAGGCAGTGCTCCTGGAGAAAGTCCCCCCCATCCCCACCTGGACAGGTGCCCTGCTCACCTGTGGCCTGGCAGAAGAGATGGAAGGTCCCCAGGGCATGCACGTGCTGGGCCTGGTCACTGAGGAAGGGCGGCAGCAAGGTGACCTGCAGGTGGCTGTCAGGCCCTGGGCCCGAGGCCGGCCAGGGGCTTCGGGGAGAGGAAGATGAGTCGGGGCCCAGACAGGACAAGGAAGAGGACCCCGGAGGAGGGAAGGGCAGAGGAGATGAGGCTGCGAGACAGAGGACAGAAAAGAGAGAGGGCTCTGAGGAGAAATCATCAGGAGTGCGCCGCATGCCAGGGAAGGAGAATGAAGCACAGGAGAGACAAGGGGCCCAGGCCACGCGGGGAGGCGGCCGAGGAGCCGCAGAGAACCACGTGCCCGCACCAAGGGTATAAGCTTCTGTTTATTTGGTTACTTTCCAAATGTATACAATTCAAAGTAGAAAAATAAAAACAAAGTAAATCTTATAAAACACAAATGTTTACACCAGAACGGTCAAATCCTATCATGCTGGAAGATGACATCGGCCACACAGGCACACACGCTCAGAGTTTATTGCTCTTTGCCACGGAAAGAAAGCCTCCTCTTGTGGGCGTCTGGAAAGCAGGAGGTGGAGTGTGACGTCGGTGATGGGAGGACTGTGCGGCCCACTTGCACCTTGACAGATGGCGCCAGGCTTGGCAGGTCTGCGGCAGCAGCATGTAGGGGCTGGGGGGCTGTGGTCACTGGCCTGGCTGCCCCCCTGGCCACCCAGCTCTTTTCCAGTTGTAGACAGCTCAGTTAGGCCAAACAGAGAGTCTGGGCAGGCAGAGAGCATGAGATGGAAGCAAAATGGAAAAGGAGACATCCTGGAGAACGTTCTGCCTGAACAAGAGGTTTCTCCCAGTGGCCATGGGCATTAGATTGTAACACGCTTGTCCCCTCAGCTCTGGGCTAGCCCAGCTCCATCCATAGCACCCTGAGGCCCGTCCCTCCCTCCAAACTCTGCCCAGTGTCGTGGAATGGTCCCCCATAGCCTTCTCCTTGAAAGAGTTAAGACAAGAGTAAAAAGGTACAGAAAGAAAAATCTCTAAAAACGATGCTTCCCTCAAGAAACAAAATTTTAAGAGTAATTTAAAAAAGGAGTGTGATCAAGAGATGATTTTGTCTACATTTCTAAAAGCGGAAAAGAATGCATTTAGCAAAAGTAAGTTTATCCCTGAGAATCGTAAGCAACAACGTAAGCCATACCTTTATCCTAATATACAACAAAATTCAGAAGATGTACATCTTCCAAATATTAAAACATCTGCTTTAGTAATTAAAAAAATAAAATGACCCAACACGCCAACATAATTAAAGCAAAATCCTAAAAAGTAATGACGTGGAAGGAAAGGTCCGTGCCAACCTGGACAACAGGTGATAAGTTACCAATCTGATAAACTGAAATGTCATTTCCAATCTGGAATTAAATTATCTTTCAGCGGCTGCTACGAGGAGGGGACGTTCAGGGCCCTTCTTCTCAGACCAGTGGCAGTCTGGCCATCTTTCCGCCACAGAGCGGCCATGGGTGAGCCTGTGGGCAACGACTCCACAAACACGCCACCGACCAGGGAGGCCAGACTCGATGCTCGCGGTTTTCCAAAAGGACAAAGAGAAACCAAGTCACAAGCGCGACCCAAGAGAAAAGACACAGAAGGCTGAGATTTGCTGACGACAGCTACCTACGCAGCACTGGACGGGGCACTGAACTGGCAACACAAAGGCCCTGCGGGCGGCCGGAGCCTCAGTCCCCGTCCGCATCCGAGTCGGCGAACTTCAGCTCACACTTGACGTCGAACGGCCGGTCCCTGACCGGGAGCTCGTCGATCTTCTGCGAGTCCTCCCGGTCAGTGGGCAGCCGGCTGGCCATCGTGTCCTGCTCTGTCTCGTAGCCGGTGTCCAGGGCTGGCTTCGGCTGTCCCCCATTCTGCTGGGAGAAGCTGCCCTGCTCCACCAGCGTCTCCTTCACACTCTGCTCAAAGTCTGAGAAGTCCGACGTGGGCTTCTTCTTCCCGAGGAGCATGGCCGAGCGGAATTTCAAGCACTGTCCGGGCAGGTAGCCCTTATAGCAGTTGTAGGAGACGAGGCAGAGGAAGAGGGCGAAGAAGAAGAGGAAGAGAAACATGAGGAGGCGGTTGTCACTGGACTTGAGATACAATGTCTTCTCCGAGTGGACTTGCGGGACTGTGTTGATGACGATCTTTGGTTCGCAGGATGTACTGGTGGGTGCCACGGGGCTGGACGGTGGGGGGACAGCACCCGGCGTGGTGAGCCGCACGGCTGGGGTCTGGGGAAATGAGACTGGGGTGGGCCCCACTGACACTCTGGGGGTGATCCGACTGCCTTCTGTCCGTGCGGCCGGCGAGGTAGAGGCCACTGTGGTTCGTGGGACCGTCTTGACCTCCAGAACATGCTTGGCCACCACCTGCGAGATCGTCTTGTTCTTGACCCTCTCCTCTGACAGGCACTGATACACCCCGCTGTCTCCTTCCGACAGGTTGAAGATGAGCAGGTTCTTTCTGCCTACCAAGCTGTACTTGGGGCTTTCGGCCTTGAGCACGCCGTTCTGGAACTTCCATACCACCCGGGCCAGGTTGGACTTTTGGGAACATTTGAGTTCTGCTGTGCCGCCATGCTTGAAAAAATGCTGCAGGTAACTTTCTTTAATTTTATCTGGAACATTAAAATAAATGTGCACAGCATCAACAACCCCGCTCAATACTTCTCTCAAAAATAGGTCAGCACGTACAAGAGGACACAAGAATTTCACCCAGTGGAGCAACATGGAATCTTCCAGAACAGCTAAGGAGATAAAGACATGCGTGACCGAAAAGCAAAGATGAGCTCCCAGTGGCAGCCCCGGGGGATGGGGAGAACTCCCAGGCCAGGGAGGCTGCAGAGCAGCCAGCTGTGCCTTCTGGTGGCGGCGCCAGGTCAAACGTATCAAACTTCTGCTAGCAGCTCGGTGGGCCTTGCCCCCTCCTCCTAAACCTGTCTTAACTGATGACATCAGTCAGATTAGGAATGGGAGCCCAGGGCACACCTGCCTTCAGCTGGGACATGCCTGACCTCCTGGCAGGGGTGGGATGACCTAAAGGGAATGGGAACTAATCTCTCCTGAGCACCTCCCTCTGGCTCACAAGTGGTGTGTATACGTGTGTGCTCAGTTGCTCAGTTGTGCCCGACTCTGTGACCCCCAGGCTCCTCTGCCAGGCTCCTCTGTCCATGGGATTCTCAGGCAAGAATACTGGAGTGGGTTGCCATGCCCTCCTCCAGAGGATCTTCCCAACTCGGGGATCAAACCCATGTCTCCTGCATCTCCTGCATTGCAGGTGGATTCTTTATCCACTGAGCCACCTGGGAAGCCCCACAAGAGGTGTAGCCCCAAGCTAAGCGGCAGAGAGAGGCGTATCAAGAGTGGACGTCACGGTTTGGGGTGAGAGTGCCTTCCAGTAAACACACTCTGCATGGCTTTGGCATCCTGTTTTGCGATATAAGGGACAGAGAAACATCATGGGGGTCTGCCACGAGATACTCGACCTCTGTTCCGAGTAGAGAAAGAAAAACGAAACGCGCGAAATGCTACGACAGCGAAGCGTCATGAAATGGTTAAGAGACCCAGCCACCCCTAAAGGGGAGGTGGTGGGGACGGGCAACTTACCAGGGCAAGTGGATGCGTCCCCATTCATTTCCTGAATCAGTCCCCTGCAAGACAGTGGGGCACGGGTTACAGGGTGCACACGCGTCAGGCCGTGGGGCTGGGCAGGGCGCCAGCATGCCACGCACGGTACCTGCTGGGGCCGTCAGTCTGGTGCAGGGCGACACAGGCGGCCACGGCCGGGCTCCAGGCGCAGTAGGGGTCCCGGGCGAGCACGCAGTCCTCGCAGGTGCTGTGCTTCCCGCAGAAGGCCACAGGAGCCTGCACCACGCCTGAGTTGGAACCGGCATAGACAAACTTCCTGCCCTGTGGGTGTGAAACAGATGAGAGCAGTGGGCATGGGTGGGGGCAGCCTTCAAGGGCCAGGTGCTTCTCTAGCTCACAGGGAATGGTGACAAGGCAGCTCCCCAAGCTTCTGGAGAAGGAAGTGGTACAAGGCCACATTAGATCCTGGACAGATCTGCATAGCAGCTTTGTGACATCATGGGCAGTGTGTGGTTTTGCGGGCTGGGGGGAGCCCACAGACTAACTCAGAGTACACTGGGCCTTGGTCCAAACCCCTCCTTCCCCTTCCGAGCGCCCACCCTCATCTTACTTGCCAGCATGCTTCTCTGCACCTCCTCTGCCAGCTCCATGTGCAGCAAGGTGCGCTAGCCTGACACTTCCGGCCACCCTCCCAGCCTCACTAGGCCAGAGGCCACAGCCTCCAAAGCTCATCTCGTGTTCCGACATGTGAACCCCGGTACAGAGACGACACATGTCAGTGTGTAAATCCAGTGGGGCCGAAGTGAACGTCGGAGGAGAACAGAGTTTTAATAAACAGAGTAAGACAAGAGAGGAGGCCGTCACTGCTCTCGCATCTACATTTACGAGAAATGAACACAGCTAGGGAACGGACAGCCACGCTCAGAGTGCCTCTGTTAGTTGCTCTGTCGTGTCTGACTCTTTTGTGACCCATGGGCTGTAGCTCTCCAGGCTCCTCTGTCAATGGGATTCTCCAGGCAAGAATACTGGAGTGGGTAGCCATTCCCTTCTCCAGGAGGTCTTCCCGACCCAGGGATTGAACCTGGGTCTCCTGCAGTGCAGGCAGATTCTTTACCATCTGAGCCAGGGAGAGCAGCAGAGAGCACAGCAGGCTCCTCCATGCTCCGCAGCACTGGGCCTGGGACATCTCCCTCTCAGGCTGATGGCCCCAGAGCCTGCAGCACAGAAGGAAAACCGGGCGCAGAGGCCATTGGGCCAGGCTGATTTTTCTCACTGAGCTCAACTACAACAAAGGCTGCCCTTCGGCATCGACCTGAAGCCCACCAGGAGACTCAGGGCTGACGATTCAGAAGTTCAGCGTTTGCTCTCTCCTTTGCTGGTGAGTCACTCTCACCTTGACATTCTAGAAAGGCCTTTGTTTAATGTCAAAAGACTGCCAAGTTTACACGATGCTTTGTATTTGAAACTCAGATGAGACACAGCCTCTGTCCTCGCAAACGCGTTTTCAAGTAACCTGTCTGGCTGGAGTGCAAAGTCCCTGTGTGACTCCAGATCCCCTGGCTTGTGATACCTCGAAGGCCCAGGGGTAACAGACCCACTGTGTGTAAGCACAGTTGAGAGAGGGCAGTGCCCTTGCGACGGCGTCACACCATGAAGACAAGTGACAGAGAGCCAGGCCCAGTGCTGGCCTGTCCACGTAGGCAGAGACCTGGGCACTGAGGCCAGGAGCACCCTGTATTCATAAGAAGGAATCAGGACGACATCTGAGATCACAGATCTCATCATATGACTCTGAGGAGAGGAAAAGTTTCCTGGGATGACTGGCTCAGTGGGCAACTTCAGCAGGAACCTATAGAAGGGCCCTGGTGAGGGTGAAGACACTCATGCAAAGTGGGGCAGGTGGCCTGGGTTGGGGAGGGCGGCAGCCTCCCCTAGGGAATGTCCCAGGCTGGCTCCATCCCTCCGCCCTACAGCCCACTCAGCCTTGCTCCCCAACAGGGCAGGGCTGAGCCCCCATGACTGCGCCTGACCCATCCCAGTGAATGTGGAACAGTAAAGTGGCCTGAGACCTCATGGCAGTGACTGCAGCAGGCAAGGCCCCTGGGTGGACACCAAAGTCAGTGGGCAAGAGGGAACTGGGTGTCTGTTTAGCCTCAGCATTAGGCGCTCAGTCATGTCTGATTCTTTGCGACCCCATGGACTGTAGCCCACCAGGCTTCTTTGTTCATGGAATCCTCCAGGCAAGGATACTGCCATTCCCTTCTTCAGGGGATCTTCCTGACCTAGGGATCAAACCCAGGTCTCCTGCATTGAGGGCGGATTCTTTACCATCTGAGCCACCAGGGAAGCCCACAGTTGCCCACAAATAAGCGTCAGCCACTGCAGGGGCTGAATGTGGCCCCCAAACTCTTCAACCCCTCCCCCCAGGAGCCGGGGCTTGGCTCAGCCCTCTGTGGTGGGTCGCTCCCACTGACAGAGTGTGGGGATAACACGGTAGTCCAGTGGCTAAGAGTACATACTCCCAATGCTCCTGGGTTTCAGCCTTGGTCAGGGAACTATATCCTGCATGCTGCAATGAAGATCCCACAAACTAAAAGTAAAACTGGACGCAGCCAAAAAAAAAAAACAACAAAAATCAAGAGGTCACACTGACTCCACCTTCCTGAGACAGAGTCATCTCCCCAAAATGCTCAACCCCAATCCAAACACAAGAAACACCAGATATGCCCAAAATGGAGGAGCATTCCATGAAACGCTGACCAGTGCTCTCTAAAAGTGTGAAGGTCACCAAGACGAGGGCAGATGGGGAGCCATCCAGACCGGGGGCACTGAGGAAAGGTGCCAAGGCCACGTGTGGCCCTGGAGTCAGAAAGCAGGTCGTGGGAACATGAGGATCGGGAGTGTGGAGGTGAGTTAGGGTGCTGCTGCCACCAGACCTGCTCAGGTTCGACAGGAGCGCTGAGGCAGGGCTGCAGGACTGCTCCACCTCAGCTCTTGCGAGAAAGAAAACAAGCCAGCCGGGGACCACCGGCTCCTGCGAGCTGTGCTGAGTATGCACATGCTCAGGCCCCCACCCTCCGGGGGACTGTGCCCTCAGCTGCAGCACTGGGCTCTCATCTCTGCGTCCACGGGTGGGTGGTTGTGGGTGGATGCGGCCAGAGCTGGAGGGACTCCCGCCTTTGCTGCACAGGTGGCATCTCACCATTACAGAATGTCCCCAGAAAAGCCACACTTAGCCTGGCCCCTGGACCCAGGGCACGCCTGCCACATACGCACCAGAGATGAGACCAGGCCTGTTCATGCAGCAGGGGAGAGACAACCCCAGTGTCTACCAGGGGGTGAACAAAGCAGATGTGGGGTATGCGCAGGATGGAATGCTACTCAGCCCCAGACAGGAAGGAGATCCTGTCAGCTGCTACAACACGGATGAAACTTTAGGACATGATGCTAAGGGAAACAGGCCCACCTCAAAAGGACAAATGTTGTTGGATTCCACTGACACGAGGTTCTTCTTAGAGTAGTCAAAGACACAGAGGTGGAATGCAGGGGGGTGGGTGCTAGGGGCTGGGGGAATGGGAGGAAGGGGACTTAGTGGTTAATGGGTATGGGGCTTTAGTGTTGGAAGACAAGAAGTTCTGGGGATGGATGGGGAGGAGGGTTTCATAATGTGAATGTATTTAATGCTTCTAAGGTGTAATTTATGAAGTGCATTTACCACAATGCACTTGTCATGAGAGGACAGGAGGGAGTGACAAGGAACGCCTCCCCCGGTGGAGGCTGTGTGCCGGGCCATCCTGCGCTCCCCCGGCCCTGCGGTGCCTGCTCATTAGCTTTCTGCAATGAGGACCCAGGAGAGCCTGCCGGTGGGGAGTGGGGAGGGAGGAACTGGTGTCCTTTCACCCCCAAACAGCTGCTTCCTGCTGCCACGGCAGCATAGCCAGCATTCCAAAGCCACCCTGAGCCCACCAGCCCAGGAGGTGTGGGACTCCATGATTGCACGATGCATTTTCATCTGTTCTAGGCAAATGAGCCAGGCCCCAGTGCAGTGAGGGCTCCTGTGGGGAAAGGCAATTCCCTCCCCGGGGTGCCAGGCTCCCTCCCTGGCCACTTGACCATTCCTGACCGCAGGGAGTGAGCAAAGGACTGACCTGTGAGACGTTCCCGTGGGCGATCCTGCCCCCATCCTTCCTGTGGGATCAGTGACCTTGAAGACCTGGGTCAGGATGGCAGGGCCAGTTGGGTCCAGGAATGATGTCTCGTGGAGCAGAGCTGAGCCCTGTTCTCAACACATGTCCACACTGGGGGCCCAGCCTTGGTTCTGATGAGTATTTGAGCATTTGGAGGCTTTAAGCATGCTTGGCTGAAGCACCTGAACCACATGGCAGAGCCCAGAAGGGCCCCTGGGTTTCCTTATTTCAAAACACTGTACAGGACGGCTTGGCGAAGGGTGGCCAAAAGCACCAGCTTGAGAGGCTCAGATCAAAGTCTGAGAGCCTAACTCCACCAGGCTATTCCGTCTTCCTTCCCTCTTAGAATTGGAGGGAGAAGACACACACTGCAGGGGCCGAGAGGGGAGGGGACTCTGCAACAGGAGACTGAAAACCAGACGCAGCTCCTCAAGCCCATGATGAAGGGGAGAGGATGAAAGCCCACGTGCAGCATTTGCAAGGCAAGCCTGACCAAGACGTCGCCTTCTTTTCTTTTTCACCTGCCTATCAGGGGCCCAGTCCTGCTGCCCACAGCTCCAGGGCTGAGGAAGGACTGAGCTTGGGGCCTACAAGCCACGTGTAGCTCCCACCAGGACCCAGGGCAGGGAGGATGTTCTGGGAGGCCAGAGGAACAACCTCTTTCCAGCATGAAGGGAGGAAAGCTCAGGAGTGCTGTGGGTCCAGAGGGAAAATCTCAACAACAGGGCGATGCCATATGAAGCAGGGACAGGCCAGCCTGGTGCCCCTAAGACAGGCTTTACAAATGGGGTACAGGTGGGAGAGGCTGAGTGATGGGGGACCCTGCAGCAGAGGGGAATGTGACGTGTGACCCGGTGGCCAATTTCTGGCGCTGACCGGAGTCTATCAGCCCAGAGGCCACAGCATGGGGGACGTCACAGGGCAGGGCCGGGACCCTCCCAGGGGCTGCCACAGAGGAAAAAATAGAGACAAGACTGGCCTGCCCAGGCTCACAGTCACGTGCCTGGAGCAGGATGTGGACGAGGCCACGTGAAGCTGGGCCTGTGCTCTGCTCCTCACTCTCCACCCCAGCTGTAAGCCAGGAGGCACGTTTCCCAAAGGCCACTGGGATGCACAGCTGAGGACAGCCTGTGAACTGCAGGGCAGATCCAGCCCGCATGCTGCGTCCAGGCAGGCCACGTACTAAGAACAATTTTCATATATTCAAATGGTTGAAGAAGAATCAAAAGACTAACATTTTGTGACATATGAAAATTTCGGGCACGCACTTGTGGTCCAGTGGTTAAGAATCTGCCTGGCAATGCAGGGGACGCAGGTTCGATCCCTGGTCAGAGAACTCAGGTCCCACAAGCCATGGGGCAACTAAGTCCACATGTCCCCACTACCGATCCCGTGTGTTGCGACTAGAGTGTGTGCGCCATAACGAAAGATCATGCGTAACACAGCAAAGACCCTGCCTGCCACAACTCAGGCCTGGTGCAGCCAGATAATCGAGAATGCAAAAACAGAAAAGAAAGGAAAGGTGAACTGCAAAGCTCGGGGCCTGTACATAAGGCTTTGTTAGGGCCTAACAGGATTCACTTGCTTCCGGACTGTCCACGGCTGCTCTCGAGCTATAACGGCATGGCCCTCAAAGCCTTCAGCGTTCACTCTCACCCTTAATGGAAGAACCGTGCTGCCCCTGGTGAGGAGACAGCACCCTGTCTAAGGGGGCTTTATAGACACAGCGTATTATCATTCAGAGCACTGTTTTCTGTGCAAATGAGGGAGCTGCATGGATGGCACCCAAGGATGAGGTCTCAACCTCACTAAGTTCCCACATGAGGACGTGTTTCCACGGCCCAAGGAGCCCCTGACAGCATCGTACATCAGTCCCAGCAACTCAGGGAGGTGCTACAACTTTTAGGACACAGTTTGCCTTCTCTAGTGGCTCAGATGGCAAAGAATCTGCCTGTAATGTGGTAGACTCAGGTTCAACCCCTGGGTCGGGCAGATCCCCTGGAGAAGGGCATGGCAACCCACTCTAGTGTTCTTGCTTGGAGAATCCCCATGGACAGAGGAGCCTGGTGGGCTACAGTCCATGAGGTCGCAAAGAGTTGTACCCTACTGAGTGACTAACACTTTCACTTTCTTTGCCTTCCTTGTACCCCACAGCTCACGGAAGAACTTTCTGTAAGAGCCTGAAGCTAGGTTCATCTGGGCCAGATGGACGACAGGACCTGCCTGGCCCAGCCCGCCCTGTGGTCACTGAAATGTGGGGCCGCCCTGCCAGCTCCCCAGGGACCTACCTTCTTGGAAGACAGCAGTAGGCTCTGGATAGGCTCGAAGTCCTGGAAGAGCTGAGTCTCCTCAATGATATGGATGTCATTCTCGAGGCTGATGGCTTTGTGCAGGGCGCCCCGGTCTGCAAGGTCAAAGCTGCATGTCAGTCCCCAGGAGAAGGGGACGGTGCTGGCGCTGTTGGCCATAGCAGCAAATAGTCACCCTTCCGCCTCCCACTCCTTTCCCCAACAGAAGGCTTAGAAACAGATGATGTTTTTGCATTAGACCCACAAAGGGAAGAGTCACAGGCAAAATAAACAACTGGACACCCAGCTGGCATGGGTCATCCCCAGCTTTTTCTGAAAAAATAAACAGCTCTTTGTTAAGTCCAATACTCCCCATCAGAATGGTCAACACTGTCATCCAAATAAATGTGACGTGGTTCTTAGGCACCACAGGCCTCTGGGGATGCCAGCCCACCAGGAGCCCCAGGCAGGGGAAGCCAGTGGCTGGGCAGCACCCAGGACTGACCACAGAGCCTGCCTGCTGCTGCTGCCCCCTTGCCTGGTCCCCATCTCCATTCCAGGAAACTTGTGTTGGTGTCTGCGGGCCACTGGGAGAGGTGTGCCGCCCGCGGCAGGTCAGGACAGGTCTCGAGCCAGCTGCTCACTCAGGGAGGCAGGACGTGCCTGTCTGCAGCTCACACCTCGCCGCCATGGCACCACCTGGCCTCCCTCTGCACCAGCCCAGACCCATCAGACCTGAATTTCTAGATCTGGGTCAGGACCTGCGTTTTTAACTGGTGCTCCAGGTGTTCTGATGGTCACAGAGATCTGAAGCCACCCAGGTGTGGGGACTTCTCAGAAATCCTCCCACACACTAACAAATCCTCCCACCACTCGGGCACCTGGGCGAGACGCTGGCTCCGTGTGGCAGAGATTAGCTGGACTTTATTGTTGTTTGGTTGCTCAAGTCATGTCTGACTCTTTGCAGTCCTATAAACTGTAGCCCACCAGGCTCCTCTGTCCATGGGAGTCTCCTGACAAGAATGCTGGAGCGGGTTGCCCTTCCCTTCTCCAAGGGATCTTCCTGACCCAGGCATTGAACCTGTGTCTCTTGCATTGGCAGGTGGATTTTTTTAGCACTGAGCCACCAAGCCAGCCCTGGTTGGACATATCCATGTTCTTACCCAGGGACCCACCTGTGCTGACAAACATGACGTCGTGGATGGTCCCGTCCAGGGCCCGGGCCCTGTCCACCACAATCTGCGTGTAGTTCACGTCGCCTTTGATCAGCCGGGGCCTACTGTCTATCGGGGTCACGGAGTCGTCCATCAGAGGGTGGTCTTTGACGAACTGCAGGGTCTTGTCCGGCAGGTTGAGCGAGCTAGAAAAGTTGGCCGCCCGTGCCTCCCGGTTGATGCACTGCAGGAAACAGATCAGCCATTACCGTGGGCACTCGGGCACGTAGCATGCGCTCACACAAGAGCCGAGGCTTCCCCGAGGTGCAGAACTTGGGGGTACACTGTGGATTTCTTGCCAAGACGGAAACACTGAGCTGACCTTTCCCCAGGAATCTAAAAACACAGTTATAAAGGAGGTAGGAAATGCAACTGTCTTTTTCTCCACTGGACACAACGGTGTCTCATGATACATAGTCAATGAAGTCATTTTCATCAACTCATGAATGAAAAAAATTGTGTCAGACGTCTGAAACTGAAAACCACACATTTCTCTTTTGATAGCTCTCCCAGAAGAGAAGCCTGGAAAAATGGCTAAAAACAGTTCAGTTGTAAATATAAATAGCATAAAGGTCGAGAGCATGAAGGTTCTTTTTTTTGTCCTAGCTTCTAATGTGTGTACACCGAAATTCACGACCACAGGTGAACGCCTTTTGTTTAATGACATGCAGGAAAAGAACTGACCCGTCAGCAAAGGTGCACCCACAGAAGGGGACGGTCCTGGGAGGGAGCTCCAAGCCTCAGGCCACTCTCCCAGATCACAGTCCCACCCGTGGACCATGTACACAGCCCAGCTCACCAGGTCCATCATACATCAATGCTGCCACATCAGCCTAGATACCCACACTGATTTCTACATAAAATTTACTACTCTTAGGGCATGTGACTCATATTAACGAATGGTGCTCATCTCTCTGCCAAGAAATCATGTTTCTCTGCAAGACACAGAAAATGAAACAGATCTCATTCTATTGTACAATGTTAATCACACAAAACATCCGGTGCCAGCCAGAACACCTTCTCGTTCGGGCAGTTTACAGCAACAATTGTGACACAGCACGCTGATGAGAAGGACCCAGGAAGCAGAGAGAGTGCCCCCGGCCCTCCCCGCTCCCAGGGGGAAGCCCGTGCCCACTCACCGCCCCGGGCCGCGGCGTGGGCACAGCCCCGTTGTAGCGCACCCACTTGGTGTGGGACTGCTCCACCGTGGCGCTCTGCATGTACTTCCCACGGGAGAAGACCGCCTCGGCCGTGGACAGGTTGTAGGCACACACGGCCGACAGCCCCACGTTGTTCCTGGGGAGGAGGGGGTGATACGACTGCCCTGAGGCGAGGGGCAGGGCGCGGGTCGGGGGGAAGGAGAATGAGGTGAAAACACCCCACCCCCGCCCGCCTGGAGCACTCACAGCTGTGGGGTGAAGACCCCGTAGAACACGGGTTCCTTCAGGTCTGGAGACCTGAGGACGAAGACATCCCGCAGCACGTTGAAGACGAGGTTGCTGTCTGGCCGGGAGCAGATGAGCCTGGCCTTCAGGAAGGAGGTCCACTTCTTCTGTAAGGTCCTCAGGCCCCCCTGGTCCCCCTAGAACCCCAAAGACATCTGCAGTGAGAGGAGGGGAGGCTCCCCCCAAACAAGAGCTGGTGATGAGGGATGTACTGCAGCCCTGAGCAGCTCTGCCTCAGTGAAAGGAAGCTGAGGCCAAAAAGGAAAGCCGGCTGCAGACCACCAGTGACTCTAGCAACCCCTTCCGTGCCAGCTCAGGTCATGGATTAAAGCACAAAACCCAACCCACTACAACACCTCAACGAGCAGTCACCCAACAGCAGACAGAACAACTGTTGGATTCTGCCCGCCCTCGGCGTCACGAAGCAGACGCCCCGCTGTCCTCCTGCATGGTCACTGCTTTAGCCCTTTGGCTCACATGCACCTCCAGACTCAAGACCCATCTGTGAGTGACCGGCAGAGCCAGGGGCTGGTGGACACGCAGGCTCCCCAGTCTGTCTCTGGCCAGTGTGCGTAGATGAGGTCTCCCCTAAAAGGCATACCTCAAGGAGATCAGATTTTCACTTCCTTCCAGCTCTTGAGCTATCTGCTGAGATGCTCTGGACCTGTCAGGTTCCCCAAAGCACTTTTTAGTGAACAAGCAACAATCATGGAACACTCCTAACATGACTGGGTCTGGACAGAAGTACTGAAACTCTGACAACTGGACACAGAAGATCATGAAACTGAAGTGTCCATACTCACTCTGGACACAGTGAAAACGCACTCCCCAACCTTTATGTTGGAATGGAAAAACCCCTAATTACAACGTGAAAGTGAAAGTGTTAGTCGCTCAGTCACATCCAACTCTTTGTGATCCAAGGGACTGTAGCCTGTCAGACACCTCTGTCCATGGAATTCTCCAGGCAAGAATCCTGGAGTGGCTGCCATTCCCTTCTCCAGGGGATCTTCCCGACCCAGGGACTGAACCTGGGTCTCCCGCACTGCAGGCGGATTCTTTACCGTCTGAGCCACCAGTGATAGATTCTGGTTAATACAGTACCGGAAAACTAACTTCCTATAAGCTGGGAGACATTTAAGGAATGTGTTAAGAACAGAGCCCTGAGGACAGAAAGCCAGTCACTGTCACACACAGGCCGGTGCTCCTGTGGTCCCCAAGGCGACCTGTAGGGAGGACAAAGCCGAGCCCATCCACACTGCTATCTATGGTGTAGATGAATAAGCGGTAGGGGACAGGCATCTCAGAGGAAGTGTGGAGCCCAGGTGATGTGTGCTCCCCAAGTGCAGGGACCAAAGAGAAAAGCAGGGGTGGGCTCACCTTGCAGACCCTCGCTATCCGGGGGATCATCAGCTTGAAGACAAACTCGTACTCCACAGACACCTCCGTGAAGAAGAAGTACACCCTGTCGTCCCCGAGGTCCTCGCCCTCCGGGATCTCTCGCACCACGTCAGCAAACACGAAGCTGGGCTCTGCAGGGACGGATGCTCTGATTAGCCCCGTGCACACTGAGGGCCCGGGCACCCCCCACACAGACTCCAGGGCCTAGGGATGATGATGGAGCCCATCTAGCCCTCCTCAGGCTAAGGAGATGCTGGAGGTGGGGGTTCTGACATACAGCCTCCCAGTCCAGCCCTAGAACTGAGGGCTGGATCTCTAAACTGGCAGGCAGCCTGGAGGCAACAGGGAGCCAGACCCCACCATCCCTAGAGACTCACTGGGAAATATGCATTCGCTGGTTTAAACAGCCCATCCCTAAAAGAGACAAACTCCTGACCACCAGATCCGGGTGCCCCAAGGCTCTGGCAGGCTGGCCAGTGCCCAAGAGAAAAGTCTCCGGTGAGTAGCTGTGAGCCATCTGATTGTGAATCCAATGTAGACATGTGACTTCCAGAGATAACGGTATAATGTCACATGCTGATCTAACGAGCCCGAGTCTGTCAATCTGAGCCTCCCATATCCATTTTCAAGGAGGGGTAAAGGCAAGGTTAAACCAGCTCACAGGTGGCACTAGTGGTAAAGAACCCGCCTGCCAATGCAGGAGACGAAAGAGATGCGGGTTTGATCTCTTGGGTCGGGAAGATCTCCTGGAGGAGGGCATGGCAATCTACTCCCATATTCTGGCCTGGAGAATCCTATGGACAGAGGAGCCTGGCGGGCTATAGTCCATGGGGTTGAAAAGAGCCAGATGTG
Source organism: Ovis canadensis (assembly GCF_042477335.2). Classification (NCBI taxonomy): domain Eukaryota; kingdom Metazoa; phylum Chordata; class Mammalia; order Artiodactyla; family Bovidae; genus Ovis; species Ovis canadensis. Next base: position 24,301,582 of record NC_091246.1, read on the forward strand.
ACTTAGCACACAACCCGCTTACTTAGCAGAGAAGAAAACAAGCCCCCAGATGCTGACGATGGAGCTCCGAGTGGTTCCAGAAGAACCCCCACCTCACTGGGCCTGACGTGAACCCTAGGACACAGAAAGGTGAGCCGCGGACACCCTCCCATGAGGCAGAGGGCGAACTAGAGCGGGGGCTCTGGTGGAGAGGGCGCCACACCAAGCACAAACACACCTTCCACCTTGCGGCCCGCTTCTTACCATTAAGCCAAGGAATTGCATACTCTGTCCTCAGAGGACTGTGGGTAGAATTTCGGGAGATGATAGGTTCACTTCCCAAAAAGTTGTATGACGTCCCGGAATAAAGCTCTCCATCTTCAGTGACCCAGGAGGAAAGAGGAAAAGGGATCAACATTAGTGCTGGTGACACACCGATGCCCCAACACCCCTTCTTCCAAACTGACACAGGCCCGCCCAGGAAACAGAGACGCCGCAGCCCTGCTTCTGGGTGATGTTTCTGTCTCCTGAGTCTTCTGCTTTATTTCTGGATGTGGGGGATTTTGTGCTCCATGCTAAGCTGTTTGGGGCAGCAAGCAACGCAAGCAATCCCTGCATCCTGTAAAATGACAAACACAACCATGGGTGCCCAGGCAGCTCCTGGCCTGCTTGCCTTGGGTGTGCGAGAGCATTTCAAGGCAGGCCACGGCTCAGTCACAAACGTCCCTTGAACAAAAGCATTCCCTCAACCTGACCGACTCATCCAGGTGATTTGCACAGGCGACAGATACAAAATAATCTGTCCCCAAATCTATCTTGAAGACTGCGGAGGTGGCCATTTATCCTACTGAACAACGAATCCAAGAGCTCTATAGAGAGACTCCTGGACCTTCTGTGTGGATGGTGAATACGGGCACCAAGCAGAGGGGGTCACTGCCGAGGAGGAGGAACGGGGCTGCCTGAGTCCAGTGGGGCCAAGCCAGGAACGGACACCAAGAGCAGGACTCACCGACCATGACTGACGTGTAGCTCTGTGCTGGGTCAAAGGGACACCTTCCTTTGCCATCTTCATTCTTCCCCAGAAATTTGAAGGATGTTAAGTTCTACAATTGAGCAGAAAGGAAGAGTATCATAAAATGTCTGAAGTCCTGCAGTCATCCTGATCATGCTTCTTTGTTGGACCACTGAATTTTCAGACTTGCTCTTCTGGGGAGATGGAGGGGACAGCACATATGCTGTTACCAGCTGTCCCAGGTCTAGAGGCCAGCACCTTGGCAGCTTCTATCACCCTGGTGCCCTCTGACACCCTCGAGAGCACCTCAAGGTCCTGGAGCCTCAGTTGACTCCCCTGTAAGACCGAGACGGTCAATGCTGATGCCTCTAGGATCGCAAAACAGCCAGGGCAAACCAAACACAGGGTGTACTCTGGAAGGAACTGGAAGGCCACACGCAGACTTTTAACATCAGTAAAGATGCCTTCAAAGCAGCAGGGGAGCAGGCTATCCAATGAACAGATAACAGAAAAAAAGGAACAGAACCTCCGCCACATCCCACCCGCTGAGACACACTCCAGATGGATTGGTGACTAGAGTGTAAAAGATGGAACCATGCTGCACTAGTGAAGTGTGGGTGAGCATTTCAGTCTTGGGACCATCTCTCTGCACCTGGAGAGAGAGCTCAAAGCCAAGAAAGGGGAAACATAGATCCAGCACAGAGAGGACTGGATAGTGTCTGTCCACTGAAAGAATGACACAGATCAACAGTGACAAAGTGGGGGACATGACAGCAAAATGACAGACAAGGCTTGTCCATCCCTGAATATGTGAGAAGTGAGTACAGACGAGGAAGAAAGCATCTCAGGAGGAAAATGGTCAAAACGTAGCAAGCTGGAAAAGAAAAGACCCAATGGCAGTGCAGACCAGAAAGGGGGTGTGTACCGCCAGCAACCCAGGAAGCACACAGCAATGAAAGCGGGGTACCATCTTCCACCGGACAGCCTGGAGATTAAGAAGATGGGCATCCCGACTGTGATGGGTGGTTAGTGGCCTCGATGTCTGTCAGAGCCAGGGACACAATCACAGTCACAGAGAAGAAAGGGCTCGGGACATGGGAAAAACTGTAGTTACATTTCTAACAGGCTGGTGGAAGCAATATTCAGGTTTGCCACCTCCCAGGTCAGCAGCTGTGAACTGGGGAGACAGTGTGATTCACTGACTACATTTCAGCATGATGGCTGGCAAATCTGAATGGGGACTGGAGGTTAGATCATGTTCGGGTGACAGCATTCAGGGATTACGGGTCACAGTTCAGCATGTCCACCTGTGTGCACATACATGGATGCTCCCAAGTGTACCGTCTAGGTAGCTAGGACACATGCATGATCAACTTTTCCGCTGGCTTGAAAATTTTTTTAAAACACTGGGGAAAAATAGGTCTAGGTTGTTTTTTTGTTTTTTCTTTTTTAGTTTATTTATTCGGCTGAGTTGGGTCTTAGCTGCAGCACAAGGGATCTTCATTGCTTCACAAAGCAACATGCAGGCTACAGAGTACAGGGCTTTCAGCAGTTGCAGAGCACAGGCTTAGTTGCTCTGAGGCATGTGGGATCTTAGTTCCCCAATCAGGGATTGAACCCAAGTGTCCAGCATTGCAAGCCGAATTCTTATCCACTAGACCACCAGTGAAGTCTCCAGGTCTAGGTTTAAATGAAATACATGATTCCCTCACCTCCACAACTGACATGTTTGTAGAATTTAAGCTTAAATTCCATACTTTGAGCATCTGACTAGCAGAATTTAGCCATGAAATCCTTCATGAATTTAGGGTTCTAGCAAACTAAGTTTTCTACTCTACCGTACTTTACACTTGGCAGGTACTCACTAAATCAGGGACAAACACTAGAAAACACGCTTCCTTTTTGAATCTGAAGTGCATTTAAAACACTCCTCTCCCCTCTCTGTGGTTGTTTCAAATGACTCATCAGATTATCCGAGTAAAAAGAGTGTCTCTTTTGAGTCGCTGCTGCCCAGTTCGCTCTCTCCTTCCAGCTAGCTGTCAGCAAGGGGATAAGGAGTGGTGGGAGGGCAGCGGGAGAGTAGGGGTCCCTCTCCCAAGGACCCTACCACAGCAGAAGATGACTGACGAGGCTCAGGGGGAGGCAAGGAAGGAAATGGGGGAGGGAGAGACGGGTCTTGCTTCTAAAACTGCTCACCTCACTGGCATCATGTTGTCACTCCCTGGAGGGGCAGATTCCAGAAAGGAGGATCAGGGAACAACCTGCACCCCAACAGCCGACACTGGATGGTGGTACCCCAAGACCAGAGTGGCAGACGTGCTGTCCTAGTGAGCCCGGGCCCCCATGAAGACCTCAGACTAGGGGTGGGGCTGCAACCACACATTCGTGCCTCGTGGTTCTCAGGCTGCAAGTCTGAGTGTTGCTGGCAAGGAGGGTTCCTGGTGAGGAACCTCTTCCTGGCTTGCAGACCTTCTCACCGTTCCTCGCGTGGTGGGAGAAAGAGAGATTCTGGTGCCTCTTCCTCTTTTTAAAAGGCCATCATCCCATCGGATTAGGACTCCATCCTCATGACATGACTTAATCTTAACTACCTCCTCACTGGCTGCATCTCCAAATACCATCACATTCAGAGAATTAGGGCTCTGACATTTGGATGTGGGGAGACACAAGCATTCAGCCTATAGCACATGAACCTAGCACACAGGAGCAAAAGTCCTGACTGTTCCACCTGAGCAGGGTCCCCGTCGTACATGCTTCCTCACAAAATGCAAAACATGGCATGGAGAAACAGGCAACACGCTGGATCGGGGCATGATGGTGCTTCTCCTCATCAACACTGGCCTCCCCAGAAGGCCACCCCACTGCCAGCCCCACACTACTGCCAGCAGCCCCATGAGTCCTGCCCTATCCGCACCCTCAGTCACGGTGGTCTATAGATAGGAAGGCTTAGAGGGGGCTGCTGAGGGGGCGGAGGCCTCGTGGGGAGCCACAGCTGCCCCAATTCCCACATGGGTGGCAGGAGAGAAACCCTCCTCGATTGCGGAGTAGAGCCCACTAAGCGCTGCTTCGAGCCCCACTCCACTTCAGCCACTGACCAGGGTGCCTGCATGCCTTACCAGGTGGTCACAGGCTGGCTGGAATGCGTTGGTCCCGCACACGTAAAGGGCGCTGGAGCTGAGCGGCTGCAGCACACGGATGTAGTTGAGGCATTCTGTCTACAGGGAAGAGAATCGCACCGGTCAAGCACTGTGCGGGTTCCCCTGGACGCCCTCCACGATCCCAACAGCTCACCCTGCTCACCCCAGAGCAGGGACCAGTCCTGAGCACACGCCTGACAGCAGCTCCTCACAGCTCGCTGACGACTGCGGGCCTCAGACGCTTTCTATCTCCACAGGCCAGCCCTGCTCTGCCTGGCACAGTGGGGGCAGGCTCCCGGAGATCTGACCCCAGACCTGGGCAATCCCACATGTGCAGCTGGCCTGTGTGCTTCAATTTCTGCAGGGTTCATGGGCCGCCATCAGGTGCCAAATGGACTTTGCCTCAGTCACTGATGTACACGCAGCAAAGACGTGCCGGCCAGAAAGCAAGGAGAGCTGACCCTGAATCTCAGTTGATACCCAGCACAGGAAAAAATGCATTTGCTCTCAGAGAACACACAAACCATTCACTATGTTGGCAGACCCATGCTCGGGTGTGCTGTGCAGAATTCCCTCTGCCTTCCTTTTCTCTGGGAGGCCCTACCCTCAACACCCTAATGCATGCAACTGGAAACAGTGCTGCTCAGGAGAGGGGTGTGCCCTGCCCGCCCAGCTCAGGGGAGAGGCAGGACTAAGGAGGGGCTCCCAGCCTGGCTGCACATCAGAAAGGCCCATCAGGAAAACCAGATGCCACTGAGGAACCCACTGGCTATTTTAGGCTGAAATGTACTGGGATTATATGTGGTAGCATCTGAAATTATCTCCATTCAGGAAAGGCTTTTTTTGCCATGATTGTTTTTAAACTGGTTGGAAGTAATTCATACTCCATGAAAGAACTGGGAGGGACCCTTGTCCGCTGCACGACCTCCACATACGCCCAACCCAAGTGCCTGCTGTAACTTAGGTCTAAGATAACTCCCTGCGACATCTGTTATTACATTGCAATGCCTGCATTTTCCCTCATTCCCAATTTAGTAACTTTCGTGACAGTGCTTAGTATTTTGCTAAAAAAAAGTTTAGCCAAAATTTCTGTTTTTGTTTAAATTTTAATTGTTTTGAAATTAGCCACCAACTACTGAAACTGACCATAACTGAGCTGTCTTAACCAATGAGCAAGGAAGATAGGGCTCTTATACTTTGAGACTCTGACATGGGCCCAGCAGGTGGGGGTAACACAGAATTCTGGAGGGAGGTGGACATTCAGCCCAGTGTTCCCCAGATGGACTAGGCTGTGCTTAGTTGCTCAAATGTGTCCAACTCTTTGTGACCCCATGGACTATAGCCCACCGAGCTCCTCTGTCGATGTGATTCTTCAGGCAAGAATACAGGAGTGGGCTGCCATGCCCTCCTCCAGGGGAATCTTCCCAACCAAGGGATTGAACCTGCATCTTCAGAGTCTCCTGCACTGCAGGCAGATTCTTTACCCACTGAGCCATCGGGGAAGCCTCACGCTGAGGTGCCTAGTATCTCCGAGAGAAGGAGCCTAATCTCCAGGAATGGATAGATGTTGCCAAAAATCCTACAGCAACCCCTCCAGACCACTGCTGTTCAAGGGAGGCACAAGCCTTCCCTGCATTCTACACCTTTAGCCAGCAAGCATCAGACATCATTTTCTATAGTCAAAGTTTCAGGCCATTTGGACCAGTTAAACTCAGATCAACTTTAAAGTAATTTTCAAAAGCCTGGTATGGTTGACACTGGCAGTGAGAGCCCCAAGCTCACCACTTGGGAAGAGAGAGGCGACCTGCAGGATAAGCAACGATGAACACTCTGGGGGCTGCTCCGCACGAGTTGGGGCACTGGGGAGAGTAAAACAAGTAAGCCGTTCCCCCGGTGGTCTTTGAAGCTTGCAAAAGAAATTACCTGTTTTGATTTCCCCTTCTCTGCACATCTTGCTTTTTTATCTTCTGAAACCTTCCAATAAGCCTGTGAGGAAGAATGAAAGAGTCCATTTCAGTGCATGTTCCCCCTTTAATAAAAAGAACAGACTGGTATATAAATACACAGTTTACAAAGAACACATTGGTATTTGAAACACAGGTATTCCCCAAGGCATTAACATCTCAGATTACAAAGCGAGGCTCAGAGCAGACACTGCTGCATGTGAGCAACAGGGGCTTCAAGAGTGTTCTGTGATCCTCGCCCCGCAGCCTGAAAGGGGGCCTGGAAGGCAGTTCCCAGATGACCATTACTCACTGCAAAACAACTGCAGAAACAAAACGACCGGAAGTGGGGAGAATTAGTCATCAAAAACCTAAACTGCAGGCCTTCTCTCTTTTCTGGGGGAACAGGGTGCACACCAACAGCATGTAGGATCTCAGTTCAGCGACCAGGGATGGAACCCCTGCCCCCTGCAACGGAAGCGCATGGGACAGTTGGGAAGTCCCTAAATAAACTGCAGGCACTTTCAAACATCAAGTGGGTGTTTTCAACCATTCAAAAGTGATTTTTGAGTCCAGTAAAAAGTCTTGATGTTTACTTGCTCAGCGGAACAGCAGGGTTACGATGCTTTAAATTTTACGTGATGGCAGCAGGTGAAGGAGATGGAGCCAAGCAGCTTCCTCAAGTTGAACGTCTTTCCGCTGAGACCTGGGTTCCTGCTCCTTCCACACCAGGTGGACGGGCAGTCAGGCTGGCAGGTGCCTTGGCCCCTCAACCCCCAGGGAAGCAACAGTCTTGCCTCACCGAAGGCTCCCACACTCCTGCCTCACCGTCCCCAGATGCCATATCTGCCCATGTGATAGTCCATCTCTGATACCAAAATACATTTCCCCCCAGAGAACCGAAGCTGGCTTCAGGCACTCGGGGGTCAGGAAGCAGCAGCAGGAGCTTCTCCACAGCAGTGACGTGAACCCCTCAGTGACATGTCTTCAGAGAAATGGGGGCCCTCATCAGGACCAGGACGTGTGAAAGCAGAACAAAGTCCCATTCCAAACAGTAACTTTCTTTTGCAATTAAAATGTACACAATTTCGTCATCCACAGGCAATGCCTGAGGATACAGGAACATGAACTCTGATAGGCCCTTAACCACATTCTCGGGGGTTTCACTGAAGCTTGGCCTGGGGTCCTTTCACGTCAACAGGGCCCAAGCTTCTCGGTCAGTCTGAGGGGCCACAGTCAGGGCATTAACAGAGAAACGAAGGCTCTGACTGAGCATCTATGTGCCTAGTGGAACCAGGGTGCTCCGAGCATGAGATTCGGAAAGGCAGTGTTGGCCTGAGTTGTTGAGGAGGGTGAGGTTTGACCAACACTGGGAGGTAGGGGCTGAGAGGAAATCAGACCATGAGCAACCCTGTGCTCTAAGCACCTTACAATTTTAAACACTTTATTTTCACAGCATAATGGCTGCAATCTCATTCATGTGAGACAGAAACTGAGACCTATGCTTGCCTCTGGAGATGAAGACAAACACAAGAAAATAAGAGAGGCCAGGGCAGAAAATGCCTAAGATGAGTGCAGGCCAGCTTGATTTCAGAAAACAAGAAAATTACACCGACCACTTGCGTGGTGTTTAAGGACTCAGGAGCCTAGGAGAGACTGCCAGAGGTTAGAAAGGGACAGTCTGAGTACTGAGTGAGGCTCTGGATGCAATGGCTTGAGACACTTCAAACGTTTAAATCCACGAGTCACGGTCATACTAAAAACAGTCTCCAAACCTACTGTCTCCCTTTGGAGTGAGCTTACTCATTATTTTGAAAACTAGTAAAGAAAGGCAAAGATTTTAAGCTCTGATCCTTCCATTTCCATGGGAACTAGCCTTGGGAGATGTGAATAGCTGGCAATGGGCAGCTCCCCTTCACAGACAATATTCCAGTACACAGATGGAGAAGGTAGAGGCGAAATGTTCCATTCTGCAATTCTTGATGTGCTCTAGACTACAGTGGTCAAGAGCAAGGAGAATGCCCACCTGGGAGGAGGCTCCTGCCTCTCACAGGAGCCAGCCCAACACTGGGGCCCTGACAGGACTGAAAGCAGCTTTCCCAGCAAGTGGACCGACGGTAGCTTCTAGAAATGGAGATTCAATGGCAGAGTGCCCAGCCACATAAACCGTCTGATTTTAACCCAAGCAAACTGAATACTTAAACATCATTAATGTGAGAGTCCACGAAATTTGAACACTATTTGATGACATTAATTATTAGAATGCAGTAATGACATTCTGGAAAAAAGGAGTCCCTCCCTTTAGGAGATGCTCTGGGAAACTTTTGGGGATGAAGAACATGTGGTTGGGACTTGCTCCCACAGGGAGCAGAGGACAAGAACAGGGATGAGAGGATGGGGGTGGACCCTTGTCCTGCAGGAGCCTCGAGGGAGTACAGGGGTCATCATATCACTCCCTCTGCTCCCGCGCGTGCCTGAGATTTTCCGTAGTAAAGCATTCAACAATCTAAGATAAAAAGAGGGTGATCCCCGGGTGAGCTGCCAGCCTGGGGAGGATGGAGGCTGCTAGGGGAAACACCCTGAGATGGGGCTCGTGGACATAGGGCAGAAGGGGAGCTTCTGGATAACAGTGCCCTTGGCCCTGGTGGGCAGGGAGGCTGCTCGCTGGCCATGCAGGACGGTCCATGGGACTTGCCACTGGGGTGAGGCTGGATGGCCAAGAAAGGGACTGCAACCCCAGGAAGAGCCCAGTGTATGGGCTTGAGGAGAAAATGCTGGAAAGAAAAAGGCAGCAGGGGCACAGGGAGCCCACACCATACCTCATGCTGCTTCTTGGAGATGTTGTGAGCGTTTAAGGCAAACACAGCTTCCCGGGCACCCACAAACAAGGTGTCCTCGTCCTCACTCAGCAGCAGGGCCGAGTAGTTGAAGATGCCTGGCTCGTGAAATTGCACCAGCTGTACCTCTGGGGAGGGCAGGGCAAGAGGAGAACGTATTAGGTATTTCTGAGCCTGGACACATCCGGAGCACCTAGTCTCCCTCTAGCGCACTGCCGACCCACCAGGGCCATGCCTGGGGTCTGCTGCCACGGTGGCCAGGCTCGGGCCAAGGCCAGAACTCAAGCACCTTTGGGTGCAACAGACCCGCCGAGGCCACCACCAAGTGTGAGGCCACCATGTAGCCATTGCACTTGACCAGTGTTGTGGCATGACTTCCCTTCCTGCTCCCTCCAGCCCAGCTGAATTCCAAACCCGGCAGTGTGACCTCCCAGGATCGTGACTTCCCAGGAGTGTGACCTTCTAGGAACATGACCTTGAGATGTCCCAGGAGAACTCAGACTAGACACCTTAAACTGCTGATAACTGCGGTTCCCTCTGCCTCCCATCAAACTCTTTTATGTGTATGCAATCACCCACAGATGAGGTTTATAAAGAAAATAGCTATTTAGCATTTTCTTATTCAGAAAAAAATCATTTATCTCAAAATCTTATAAAAAAAATCTATTGCAGTGATTTAACCCAGCATTTTCTAAGGATAACCACCACAAACTTAACGGAGTAACAGATGACTTTTTCACTCATTAGGTAATTGCATCAATAGCTATTTACGAATATGCGGAATTTAAGGACTAGCTGTGTAGAAGTAATATAAATGTACTGACACTCTTTCCTAGGGAGCTATTTCTTCTTTTTGACCCCCCCCAGCATCAATTTTAAACTTGGCTTCCCACGTATCACCAAGTTCTGCTTTTATTGAAGGATTAGGTGTTCTCGCTTTCTCCTCTTCTAATTTTCCCCTGTTGAAGAAAGATGTGCATGGGGTAGAGTCTCTCCCAGCACACAGTGCCTGGAATTCTGCACAAGACAGCTGAGTCCTGCAAGCACAGCTCGCTCAGGACTACGGAGTCAGAAAGACTGCGGGGAGTCAGAAAATTACAGATAAACCAATAAACAGCAAATGGAAACAATTCGCCTGAAGCTCAGCTCCACATACTGCCTACTACAAACACTATTTGGTGTGGTTTGTGCCTGGGCAGTGTGCACCAAAGATAGTCAGGCACAAAGAAGATAAACTTCCTTCAGGCGTGCCCCCTGACTTAGAAACCAAATCAGGGGGCCAAGAAGAAGCCCTGCGAATGTCTCCAGGTGTCAGAGCATCTCCCCAAAGCGGCAGTGCAGGCCCTCTGTCCACACACAGGGCCAAGAATACGGACCCAGCAGCCAATGGCACCCATGCTTCTCCACACCAGAGCAGGGAGCAAGGCGCCCATCCCCATCAGGTACTGCCAGCACCTGCCACTGTTCTGCCCTCACCTCTGTGCTCCCAAGTGATCCTAGGTACAGGAGCAAATGCCACAGCTGTCCCAAACACCACGGCGAGGGCGGTGAGCAGCCCCCCAGCAGGGGCACACATCCTCATCGGTCAGGGCTTCAGCAGGGGCTTCAGCAGCAAATGCTGGCGGGCAGCGGAGCCCACAGCAGGGGTCGCGGTGGTGGCCACTCAGAGCTGCAGCACAGCCTGGAGCTGGTGGGCGGCACGAACCCTGAGGCCCCGCATTTCTCAGCACTCACTCTGCGTGAGGTCAGTGCAAACGTGAAAGGCCACCAGGCTCTTAAACGGCGTGCTGCTCTACGGCCTTCTGAAGAAATTCTGGAAGAAAGTGCAAAGGAAAGGATGCAAGTCAGGATGTGTGGCAACAACGCCTGCTTTCTGTTCTCTCAACATCACCGCCCCCGCCCCTACCCCCCGCCCATGGCTCTGCTTTCGCCACAGCCTCAGCCACGGACTCTTCTACGGAGGAACAGGGTGGTGAGACGTAAGGGGCCTCTGGAGGGGGACAGCCCCACACAGACACTGCACCCCAGAAGGCACTACAGTCAGGGCTTTCTGCTCCTCAGACTGGCCTGGAATGCAGGACAGACACAGGGACCCGACCAGCAGGGCAAACACATGCCTGGCTGCCCAGCTTCTTCCCTGTGTGGACACCGTGTGCAGCTGGTAAAGTGATGGGAAGGAAGGGAACGGAACTGGGGTTTCAGTTTCCCGTGGAGACTGGCTTCCCAGTTCCTGTAATACTCATCAAGGACGATGCCCAGAGCTAAGACCGGAGAGCTGGGTGGAGGCTGAAACATGTGAGTACACACACCTGTGCAAGTACACATGTGCATAAGTACAGACATGTACACACACACCACATACACACACGTGGGGCCAGGTCGTGCAGGAACAGCTGACCTCCTGCAAGGGACAGGGCCACCCTGATGCCACCTCATGGAAAGAACAGGCCTGTGCTTAACAGAGAAACTTGGGGCTGGGGGGTCCCAGGTCTCCTGGAGCCCACCCTCTGCCCCTGTCCCTGCCCCGTGACTGCCTGAGTCCGGCTGCTGCCTGCTCAGACCGTGCACCATATGCGAGGTGAATATGGTGAATATGTCCACAGGTGAACCTGTGGACATCAGTGAATTGGAGCAATTATCGATAACACTGGGGTCTGCCTCTGACCCAAGGCCCCACCAGAAACCCAGTGAACCTCTAGGATGGACTCGTTCCCGGCTTCTCAGGAAAGGTTTAAAGCAAAACCCTGGCCTGAGCAGAGGCAGGACCCTTGCCAACCTCACATGGGGAACAGAGTGCAGTGGCACCCCTGCATTCTCTACAGGCTGCCCCCAGGGACCCCCAGAGCAGTCCACGGGCACTTAGTCCCCTCCTCATGCTGAGCACCCCCTTCTGCAAAACGGGGGAGCCGCTGTCTCTCCCCTCCCCAACGAGTCAGTCACCCTCACCTCCTCCTCTTCCTTCCACCCCCACCAAGCCAGCCCACTTCCACATCTACCGGTCTAACTGACACCCCAAGGCCCTCTCGTTCTAGAACTTTCCCCTTGCCCCCACAATCACTGTCAGCCTCCTGACCACTCTTCAGGATGTCTGAGGGACAGCCAGCCCCTCACTCCCTCTCCAGCGGTCCTCTCCCAGCTCAGCCTCCCCAGACCTCCCTCAACTTGCCCCAGGTCAGTGCCTGACCAACTGCCTGCCCTGCTGCCCTCGGACATATCAGACCAGACCAAACCACTCAAGAGGGTTTGGGGAGACGTTTTGGCTTCCTGTTGACCTGGTTAAGTCACCGCCTCCAGGAAGTGCTCCTGGCTCCTTCCTCATTTTGCCTGGGTAGTTATCTCTCATACTCCTGGTGTGCTTGTCTGGCTCCCAAAGCCTAGCAGGGAGCATAGCTCACCCTCCACAGTGCTTTGGGGGAGGCGGGGTCTTTTTTTAATTGCATTTACTTTTAATGTGTAACAAGGGGCACTGCCACCCCAGCTCCACTTCACCAAGGAAGGGGACTTCACGGTGAGCACTTGCTACAGGGGGAGATGCTGGGCAAGGGCCATAGACTAGGGGCCAAGCCACATCTGCCCGCCCAGCTTCCCTGCTCAGGCACCACTGGCACCTCCTCCTCCAGCCTGAAGGCTGCCTGGCCAGGCTCTCTGCCTCTACCCAGAATCTGTTCTCCATTCCAACGTACCTATTAATCAAGGAGTACACCGAGTCTGTTTCCTCCAGGGACTGGCCCATCCTAGGTGGAGGCAGGCACCTCTTGTCAACAAGCAGCTTGGATGAGCATTATTTTCAGTTTTTTGATTCCCGGAGACTCTGTCCCAGGTCTTCGAGCCTGGCATAGTGGCTCGAAAGCAGCCACAGCTGATGCATGAATGGATGGCATGGCTTTGCGCCAACACAACTATCACAGGATGGGCCCTGGGCTACCAGCCAAGCCCACAGCGATGTAGCCCAGACACCCAGTGACCAGGGAGCAACCCACACTGAACGCAACACCAGACACATCAGGAGGCTGAGGAGGCTAGGAGGGGAAGCAGAGAGGGCTGCCTCACAAGCAGCCAAGTCTTACAGGGGCCCACCATGTGGGTCACACGTCACCCTCAGCCAGGGCCCAGGGTGGGGTCCCTACTCTCCAGCCCTTAGTAGGGAAGTAAGGTATGAGGCGGGTCCAGAAGCCCAGGGCAGGTGACAGGCTCCGAATGGGACTCATTCAGCAATCCCAGAGTGTCCAGTGAACACTAAATACACCCACAGAAATCCTACACAGCTGTAGGACATCCAGGCCCTGGGGGACAGCTGTCAGCGTGGATGATGCTACCAGCTCGACACGCGCTGAGCTCATTCCCAGGTCCGTGTCCACCACTATTGGTCCAATAAAAGCAAAGCTCATCCCCCAACCCTGAACTCTCCATGGCCTCCCACCCCCTCACTTTTGCTTCTGTTGTTGCTTCCTGGGGTAGAGACTGCTGGCTTCCTGTCCCAGCACCCATGTCCCTTCATTCTAATAGTATCTTGATTTTACATAGGAATGGCAGTTTGGCCAGTTTCCCTGGTGGCAGTTCTGGACAAAGAACTGTGAACAGAAGTTAGAGAAGGTAGGAATTCCAGGAAAGCTTTTTAAAGGAGGCTGACTCAGCTTTATTTTATTTATTTATTTATTTATTTATTTTGGCTTCAGCCTTTCCTCCTTTTGCTGCTTAAAACTCAAACTTGATGGCTGGAGCTCTGCCAGCCACCTTGTGAACATGAAGGTACATGAAGATAAGAATCTTGTGCTAAGAACAGCCAAGTAGAAATCCAGAAAAACTGAGGACCCACACAACATACTGAAGACTTTACATCTGCTTTCTCCTGCCTACCTCTAGACTTGATAATAAATTATTAAGCTCTTTAAATTACTGTTTTTTTCTTCTAGATCTGTTGCCAGCAGTTGTATATAATTACAAACTGACACAACCTCTTTGTAACACATTTACCAAACAGAAGCAGCAGCCAGAATTATGTTTTTAATGTAAATCAGAGCATATCATTTCCCTGTGTGGAATGTTTCTTCCTTTAGATTAAACCCAAGCACACGGACTTGGCTGACCTTCTATCCAGCCTCTGCCATTTCATTTTCCCTTTACCTTTCGGTCCCAGCCATTTCTGGATATGTGGAGTTGCAAAGAGTTGGAGATGACTGAGCGACTGAACAACAAGCGCCACCTGCCTCGTGTCCCCACATGGCCTTTAAAAAACCCCACACGAACAGCCAAAGGTCAGGAGGGTCCACGTTACACACAGTTGACTCCTCTTGGGGGAGGGAGTGTGGGGGCCGAATGTTTTGCTTTATAATATTGAAAGGGCTTGATGTTTGCTCTTTTTCAACAAGTGTGCATTGTTCTGTATAATTTTAAAGTGCCAAGCACAGAGCACACGCACACAGACACGCAGCCTCGGTGCACTCAGCCAGGGACACTGACCCTGAGACTGCTGACAGGACGCTGCGTTAAGAATCAAAGCCTTAGTGTTCCAATGGATACATCTGGACAAAGCGCCCATCCTGCTGGCCTCCGTGGGTGTTTCTGCTGGGAGCCGAGGCTCTGGAGTGCACATTTGGCCTCCCCCACGTCAAAGTGTCACACTGAGACAGGAGCCCATTAGAAAGACAAGGTCAGCACAATGTCACACCCATTACCTAACACGTAATTGTGCTGGTTCAAGCGGAATGCACGACCCCACTTTAAATGTCAGGAGAATGGAACCCCAAGGGGTCTCTGAGCCCATCCCTCAGGGGCCTGTCAGTGCCTGTCACACAGCAGCCTTCCACCTGAGTGACTGTGAATCATGTCAGGGGGTTGGGACAGAGAAAAATAGGGTAAGGGCTGTTTCAGGAAACCATACACATGTCTGTGCATGTATGTGTGTGCACACACATATACATATGCACGTGTATCCGAGTATATATGCGCACGTACGCAGTGTGTACATCTGTGTCTGCACTCAGGGTATTGTGTACATACTTGTACCTATATTTATTCATGTTCATTCATGCATCTATACATCTTTAGGTGTGTGCACATGAGTATGTGTGTGCATATGTGTCTGTTTGTGCATGCCGGTGTGTATATGTGTATACACGCACGCCTACGCAGTATGTGCAGCACACAAGTCCCAGCACTGTGTTCCCAGATGTGCCTAGTGACTGAAGGCTAGGGTCCTACTAGGCAGGAACTGTGGGCCAAGGGTGCTGTCTGAGGTCTGTCCTGCTCACACTGCACGCTGTCTTCCCTTCCTGGGATCAGCTATCTGTAGTGTCACAGAGAGGACGCCACTCGCCACCACATGTGAAGTGTCAGTGCTCCATCAGCTACAGAATGCTAAACCACTGTTCAAAGTGCCCTCACTGGCATCCCCAGGGAACCCATGAAGGGGAGTCTGGGTGATCACTGTGGACAACTGCGGGGGAGCCTGCTCAGGCTTCTTGTCTGTGGAGTTTGCCCAACAGGGCAGGTGAAGTACCACTTACTCTCCAGGCCCTGTGGTCAGGACAGCGGAAAGACACACACCTGACCATACCTTCCCTTCCCCAGCCAGGGGCAGAGAACCCAACAGCCACCCCAAAACCATGCCCTGCCAGTGCTGGTGCCGAGCCCAACATCCTCATCATCAGGCTGTCCCCCACCCTGGGCTCCCCTCCTCAGCCCAGCCCCTAGTCCAGCCCCAGGCTGTGCCCCCTCCTCCGCTCCCCACCCTCAATGCTCTCCTCCCCACTCCTGGCTGTGTCGCTGATGTCACCCCCTTGCCAAATGACCTTGCCCCTTCAGGAATCAGAAACAGGTTTCAGAAGCTCTCTGTTCACACACACAACAAACAGTTTATTGTTTCAACTTCAGTTTCCCCAGAACTTAGAATGGATCGCGGGAGCAGCACTTTAGCTGCAGAGGCCATGCCCAGTCTTGGAGCTGAGTCTTGCTAGAACCCCACCCCCCCAGTCCCCTTCCCCAATGGAAGAGTGTCCAGGACACAGGCTTTCCCCTCCAGCCACTTCCCAGGGGCAGACAAGCTTGTCAGGATGTCCCTACATCAACCTCAACCCAGGCACGTGTGTGCCACACATGTGCTGCATGGGAGCCAGGAATGAGACACGGAGCGGGGTGACAAATGTACAAAGCAACCAATTAATCAGCAATCAATCAGCAGTGGTGATGGGCAAGTGCTGAGAAGGGCATATGCAGGGTGGGTGTAGGGCCGCAGGGATCCCACAGCAGCGGGGCCAATGGAGGGAGGGACCAACCACCTGTGCAACACCATTCTACACTTCACACATGGACTGTCTCTTTGGAAGGTGTGCAGAGCCCAAGCAAGGCATGTGCACCCATCTCTGAGCCCAGATAGCTTAGCACTGGCAAAGAGAAGATAACCCCCCTCCCCT
The DNA here is from genome assembly GCF_042477335.2 of Ovis canadensis. Lineage (NCBI taxonomy): Eukaryota > Metazoa > Chordata > Mammalia > Artiodactyla > Bovidae > Ovis > Ovis canadensis. Next base: position 24,317,902 of record NC_091246.1, read on the forward strand.
GGCCTGACTTTACTGGTCGGCCTGCCCCTGGGGAGGAATGTGTGTCCTCCAGGGTTGCTGACACCATGGGGAGCTCGGCACAAGATATGCTCCTAGGCTTGTTTCCCCAAGGACCAAAGGATGCTATGTGCACCAGGAGATATTTGAAATGCCACTAAAACTGGTGCTCCAGTCCTCACTTAGACCTACAGAGAGAGCAAACTTAGATAAACGACACTGTTGAAAAGTTCTGCCTTAACATGGAATTTATTTGCATTCTTAATTTTCTCTTAATCATATAAGACTTTCCTACCTTCAAAAGTAACTCCAAGGGTTCTTAACTCCACTAATAAAGAAATATAACTTAAAATACCTAAACATTCCCCCATGAGGCAGAGTCTTTACTCTAAAAGACTGCAGTTAGAGGGTGCTGGTGGGGCTTCCCTCGTGGCTCAGATGGTAAAGAATCTGCCTGTAATTCTGCCACACTTTATATTGCTTTGTAAAAACTTAATATATTAAATGTTTATGCCTCCTCTATATTATATTCAAGTCAGTGAGAATATATTATATCCAGAACATTAACCTGTGGAGCTATGCGTAATGTTCCACAACCCAGCCCATTTCTTGGTGTCTACTCTTACCATTTTTTTTGCCCTTTTTGCACTCACATAAAAATGAGAAGTGGCTTCATCTCTTGCAGGTTTTTTATGACCACAAGGTAAAAGTAACAGGAATCTATTCCTGCCATTTCTTTGACCTCTTTGCATTTACATAAAAATGAGAAGTGACTTCTCTTTCCTGCATATACTTCATGCTTATTATGACCACAAGGTAAAAGTAACAAGAGACTCCACCCACTTAGGCCTTTACATTGAAATTCTCTTAACAACTCAATGTAGTACTGAACAGAAGAAACCACTCTTACTTTCAATTTTCCTGTGTCCCAAAATCCTTCTTTAAAATAGTGTTCAGCAAACAAAAGACAAACAATCTATAGGAAAATACTTGGAAAAAAAATATGTATAATATAAATGCCTGGGACTAGAATTCCTAATAAGTGCAATTATTCCTAGTAACTGGGCTTCCCAAATAGCTCAGTGGCAAAGAACCCACCTGACAATGCAGGAGCCACAGGAGATGCAGGTTTGATCTCTGGGTTGGGAAGATCCCCCAGAGGAGGAAATGGTAACCCACTCCTGTATTCTTGCCTGGGAAACCCCATGAACAGAGGAGTCTGGTGGGCTACAGTCGATGGGGTCACAAAAAGTCAGACATGAGTGAGCACACACTGAACACAAACACACATTCCTAACAACTACAGAAAGAAAAGCTCTAACAAACTACAGAGCTCTGGCCCAAGAGAGCAAATAATTTAAAATGTACACGTACATAACCAGCCAATAAACACAGAAAGTGCAAAGTGTCCTTAGAAGTGAAGCTGTGTTCATTAAAACTGGTCCCCATGCTGGCACAGCTGGTTCTCGCGACTGCCACGCGTGGCAGATACCAAGGACCATCCTGGCAGCAGGTGTATCGAAAAGCCAGAGGAAATGAGAGCCCTACTTGCTCATCCACAACGCATGAGTAGCGTAACAGGAAGAAAGGGAGGCGAGGGCTTGCCTTTTGCTTTTACCAATTAAACTGGCATATCTCTGTCCTCTAAAGCTAGAAGTACATGGCTGACCACGTATTTATCAACAAAAATTAAGACCGATCACAAAATGACTCAATTTCAAGGCAGATGACACAGCCAGTGCTCTTCTTACTCCAGACCCCATGATGACCCCGTGGGTGTGAGCTCAGTTGTGTCTGACTCTGTGACCCCGTGGACTGTAGCCCATTAGGCTCCTCTGTCCATGGAATTCTCTAGGCAAGAATACTGGAGTGGTTGCCATTTCCTTCTCCAGGGGATCTTCTTGACCCAGGGATGGAACCCACATTCCTGCATGGCAGGCAGATTCTTTACCACTGAGATACCAGGGAAGACTCACTTCTACGCCCAAAAAAGAAGATGGGGCATTTCAATGCCTAGACCAGAGGACTGCAGTTCAGAAAGTGGGCAGGGGAAGGAGCACAGGGTGGAAAGACAGCTGGGGCAGGGGGAGGAAAGAAAACAGAGGCAGCGCCGCTACTGCCCTGTGGGCTTCCCCTTAAGCCAGCCCCAAGGGGTAGTGGCCAGTCCAGGTCTTTGCCCCTAAAATCTCACAGGGACCAAGGACCAACCTTCAGCTGGATCCCACTGGGACTTTTATAAGGTGTTAACTTGGCTAAACTGCAAGATAGATTGAGAAACAAAGGGGGTTTTACCTGTATCTTGTGCCTTCTCGAAACTTCCCAATCGTTTCTAGAAGTCTTCAGAAATCTTGGCTCTGAAAATAATGGGAAACAAGAATATTTAAACACTTCAACTATCCACATAAACTCAACAATACTTCTGGAAAGGCACCAAAAAGAAACTCCTGCCTTCACTTCTGGACCCCCACAGCTAATTCTGACTCAGGACGGCTTGGCATTTGTGCACTGTGCTAGCAGGAGGAGGGAGGGAGTATGCAGTCACTCATCCATGAACAAAGGAAGTATAACCTCTCAGTCACCCAGGTTCAGATCTAGTCCCAGCCACTGATCACCACCACTTCCCTGCAGAACAAGCCATTCAAATAGCCAGAGTCACTGTCAGCTGAGAGTCCATCAATCAAAAAAGTATTATCTATTGTCTACTGACTTCAGATATGTATTCTTTAGAACTCATCTTCACTGAAATCCAAAGGCACCAGGCAATGAAGGAAAAACAGATTTACAAGAAAATGATTTCCTAAAGGATCCATTTAATTCATTTTTTTTCATTTTCATTGTTTTTAAGCCAAAACGGCAGAATTTCCACAGCTGTGTAGCCAGCCTCTATATTATACATTACCCCTTCCCAGTGCAGGATGGAGCCCTCAAAATAGGAATCCTCAAATCCAGTAAGATCACTGATTCAGATAAAGAGAATCAGAACTGCAAAACCAGAGGTCACCGTGTAGGATTAAAGAAGGCTTAGAGGCTGGTTAAATGGATGCTGACCCCTCTATGATTTCAAATGATCCAACATATTTTTTAAATCTCAGAATCAAACCCTAGCAATTTGTGTGGTTGGAATTATTTTTTCTTTTGCTTTAAGGGTTGATACAATTCCTGCCATTTTTCTTAAGACAGCTGAGAAGTAGGAGATGTTCCCTGGAAACACGGTTATTGTCTCATCTCTCCCACACAGCCCCCGGCGAGTGGGACCATCAGGTCTACAGCAGAGAGATCAGTGTGTACCCCTCTCTTACATGTCCACCCAGGACACATGATTTCCAGGGCCACCCAGGGCCCCCTCTGGTGCTCAACAGCTTGGGTCAGCAGATGAGACCTCAAAGTGACAGGCAGAGATGGCTGGGATTTACCCCACCCCACTGTGCTGTGCTGCCTATGACTGGGTCTGGGTCTTTCCTATACCAGCAGCTGCTTCTGATGGCCGATTTACAAGCAAAAATATCTTCAGATGAGCCAGCATGGAAGTGTCCCTGGACAAAGTTATATCCATCTAAGACACAGAACCTATGTCCTCTGTTTAAATGCTGGGGGAGGGGCTGGCACAACTGATGGACAGGTGGTGGGCAAACGCAGTGACCCGTGGGATGTACCTGTTCACACGGGGCTTTCCTATCATGTGGGCAGGCGGGGCACAGCGGCCACCTGGGGACCGCTGAAGACACTTCAGGGAACAAGAAAGTGAGTCACCCATAAGTAAGAGGCTTAGGTAAACAACACCAATACCAAGAATTATAAAACCGAAAAACTCTCTTCTAGAAATTCAGTAAGTCTTTGTCACTTCAATAAACAGAAGCCCAGAGCTGCTTGTTGTGTGGTTGGAGGACAAGTCTCGTATCATATTCACTCGAATTTCACAGTATTGAGCAACAGATGAAAGAAAGCAGGCGAGGGTAGGTGTGTGTCTGTGTATGTGTGTGTGTCTTAATCACCTCACACAATGCACTTGGACGTGGGCACCCTCATTTTCCGCCTTCAGGCCAAGGCTCCCTATCTCCCCTGTCAAACAGCTTCTAGCCCCCATGTTCCTGAGTGAAAACACTAACGGCTCAGTCAACCGCGAGGCCCCGTGGGGCCCCTACTGTCTGCACCCTTTACCACAGCAATTTTTCTCTTCTCTCCGAACATAAAACCCACAGGCTATAATTAATTATCACCACACTGAAGAAGGCAAAAGACATGCTCTATATGCAGTTACTAACCATATCATTCTTCTTCTCTCCCCAGACTTGAAACTTTTTACTTTGTATTGGGGTCTAGCCAATTAACAATGTTGTGGTGGTTTCAGGTGAACAGCAAAGGGACTCAGCCATATACACATTTATCCACTCTCCCCCAAACTTCCCTCTCATCCAGGCTGTCACATAATCCCAAGCAGGGTTCCATGCATGATACAGTAGGTCCTTGTTGGTTATCCATTTTAAATACAGCAACGTGTATATGACCTTCCCAAACTCCGTCTCTTCCCCCTGGCAACCATAAGTTCATTTTCTAAATCTGTGAATTTCTTTCTCTAACCATTATCATTCTAATCATGCATCTCCTCTGACTATGCACATGTGTGCCTGCTCAGTCACTTCGGTGTCTGACTCTGTGCGACTCCATGGAGCAGTCGGCCAGACTCCTCTGTCCATGGGATTCTCCAGGCAAGAATACTGGAGTGGGTTGCCATCCCCTTCCCGACCCAGGAATTGACCCTGTGTCTTCTGTGTCTCCTGCACTGCAGGTATATTCTTTACCGCTGAGCCACCAAGGAAGTCCCCCTGACTCTGCATATGTGCTTTTAATTCACATAATGCACAGTCCATTTGCAGAAGAAAGGAATGAAATAAACCAGGAGAGAAGTGTTTCCCTCTCACACTGGCAGGAGAAACTTGACCTTCACCCCCGCACCACCACACCTCCAACCCTGTAGGAGGGTGTGGGAGCCCCAGTGTCCATGTCCTGAAGGCAGCTGTCTCATGACTGTTCATAACAATAGCACAGAGCCCCGGTGAAGGGGGTCTTTGTCTGGCATGCATCTCGCCTACACTCTGCCAACGTGACCTCACCTTCTGAAGGCCCCTTGCCTCAGCAGTAACCCAGTGTTCTCTTTAGCGCATGGAGAAGATACAAGCACATCCCAGGCATAGGACTCTACGGTGAAAACGGCCTCGTTCGAGGTCTGGCATCTCCATTTTCCAGCTGTATGTGCTTGGGGAAGTTACTGGACTTTTCTGTGCCTCTGTGTCCTCATCCAGAAAGTAGGCCTAATAATAGTACGTATCTCATTTGGTTGTTGTGAAGATCCATGACTAACCTGTATGAAGAGCTTAACACAGTGTCTAGTGGCTAGGAAACACTGAGAAACTATCAACTAGGACTCTCCCTCCCGGTGAAGCAGAGCCAATTATACCTAACTTGTCAATCACCTACCTTGTGAGATATACTGGGTAGGCCAAAAAGTTTATTTGGCTTTTTCTGTAACATTTTATGCAAAAATCTGAATGAACTTTTGGGACCACCCAATAAATATTAGGGTTTGGCCCCCAGCATGTGTAAGCACATTCCCCACACCCCCTCAGTCAGGGCTCTGACAGCCTCCTCCTGTCACGGGAAATTCAGAGCTCAGTGCCTGGGGCCACAGCCACACTCTCCCGGGAGCAGGACCCCAGCTTCTGTTGGTTGTGGATGGGGAGGAGCCTCGAGCTTCATCTGCTGAACTTCCTCACTTCAGCCCAGAAGCCCACCCTGGAGGCGCCCAGGCACTCCACTCACACGCCGTCTCTAGGGGTAACATTCACATGCACCGGGGCCATGGGGTGACACCTGCCAAGATTCCAGGTCCAGTCCCTCTGACCCAGCAGTCTTCTACCAAGAATTCAGCTGGGCACTCCCCCACGTGTACAAGATGCCCAAGTATGGGACTGCTGACAGCAAAACTCTGGAATTACCCAGAAGTCCATGGCCCATCAGTTATGTGCATGTGTGCATATGTGTTTGTATGTATAAACGTGCACATGCACGTGTACTACCTGTGTGTTAGCTGATTTGTGTATGAGCTATGGCACATCTACTGGATGTGCAGCTGTTCAAAAACAAAGAGGTCACAGAGATGAAACGATGTTCAAGATGCTTCGTTCAGTAAAAATTAAGGTTCCCAACAGTATCATAGAATGTTATTTGTGCAGACACAGGGTACGTGACCAAGTGCATGTGTACATAATTTACTCAAAACTATTTGATTAGATCAGCATTTGGTCAAGATCAGCTGGCAGTGAGAGACTAGAAACTGACTCTGGTCTGAAGCAGGGGTGTATTTCATTTTTTAAAAATATTTTATTTATTTGTTTGGCTATGTCTTGCCTGGAGAATCCCAGGGACGGAGAAGCCTGGGATCCCATAGACGGTGGGCTGCCGTCTATGGGGTCACACAGAGTGGGACATGACTGAAGCGACTTAGCAGCAGCAGCCCAGTCTTAGCTGCAGCATGTGGGATCTAGTTCCCGGACCAGGGGTTGAACCCAGGCCTCCTGCATTGGGAGTGCAGAGTCTTAGCCACTGGACCACCAGGGAAGTTCTGCCTGTATTTCGTTTTTGATGATGTGTATTCTTCAGTACTATTTGAATTCTTACCACGTGCTTTCCTAATTAAAATATTTTAAATCTGATATTAAAAGTAAAATGTATTACATGTGAGAGTGGAAAATAAAAAGTTGGAGAAAATATTTATGGCAATTTCAAAACACAAGTTATTGTAACTATTAAAAACATGATTCCCTTTTTGAAATTTACTAAATGCACTTCATCAAAATGGAAGTTTTCAAGAACAGTAGCAGACCTGACATTATCTCCAGGCTCTCCGACATTTTGGACATTTTGTTGGCACTGTTTATCCCAAGAAAACTCAGACAGAGGAAAGCATTTCAGTGCAGGTGAGTGCCCCAGATCACAGCCTCAGCTGAAGTACCCTGGGAAGTGGGAGGGGCAGGCTGGCAGTCATGCAGCAAGAGGAACAGAGACCTGGAACTCAAGAAAGAACAAGGGACCTATGGGCAGTCGAGCTGCCAGGTGGGAGGAGAGGCCAGAGGAGGGAGGAGAGAGAGGCCCAGCAGGAATTGTGCCCCATCCTACGTGTGGCAGGGTTCCCCAGCACTGTTGCATGTTGCATAATTAAATATGATAATGCTGGATATTCAGATCGTTTGTCAATTTCCCACTTAAAATTCACTTTTAAAGACTGATTTTTTTGTTTAATTTTTAAAGACTGATTTTTAACAACCAGCAAAACTTGAGCAAGAAGGCTTTCTTTCTAGAATGCAGAGTCTATCTGCAGAGGTCAGGGGCCACAGAGAGAACACCGGGAAAAGGTCCTAAGGCTCTGCCCTTAACACACATGGCAGAGGGGGCCGGTGGGGGTGGGGCAGAAAACAGGCTCAGAACTTATTCACATTTGTTTCCTTCTACTGGGAAATACTGCACATAACTTGCATGACTTATATTCATTTGACTCACTTCTCAGTTTTCTATTAGTTAAGCTATTTTTGAAAAGGCGTATTTTCCATGCTATTAAACACAGTCAACATCTAGAGCATTTTTTGTACTTCTTTCAAGGCAACTAAGTGCCTTAATTCAGCTCATGTTTATTCTCCCCCTAACGGGGAAGGCTGCAAAGTGTGGGGGCCAGAGTGTAGACTCTAAGGCCAGCCTGCCCAGGTTCAGGTCTAGGTGCTGCCACTTCTCAGCTGTGTGACCTCGAACAAGTCACTACCGCCCTCCTCAGCTGCTCCCTCAGCCTCTCCACTCCCCTCAGCTACTCCCTCAGCCCCCCACCTCACTGCCCTACCCCCACTACTCCCTCAGCCCCCCCACCTCACTCCCCACCCCCACTACTCCCTCAGCCCCACTACTCCCTCAGCACCCCACCTCACTGCCCTACCCCCAATACTCCCTCAGCACCCCCTCACTCCCCACCCCCACTACTCCCTCAGCGCCCCCACCTCACTCCCCACCCCCACTACTCCCTCAGCCCCCCCACCTCACTGCCCCACCCCCACTACTCCCTCAGCACCCCCACTACTCCCTCAGCCCCCCACCTCACTGCCCCACCCCCACTACTCCCTCAGCAGCCCCCTCACTCCCCACCCCCAATACTCCCTCAGCCCCCCCACCTCACTCCCCACCCCCAATACTCCCTCAGCCCCCCACCTCACTCCCCACCCCCAATACTCCCTCAGCCCCCCACCTCACTCCCCACCCCCAATACTCCCTCAGCCCCCCCCCACTCCCCACCCCCACTACTCCCTCAGTGCCCCCACCTCACTCCCCACCCCCAATACTCCCTCAGCCCCCCCACCTCACTGCCCCACCCCCACTACTCCCTCAGCACCCCCACTACTCCCTCAGCCCCCCACCTCACTGCCCCACCCCCACTACTCCCTCAGCAGCCCCCTCACTCCCCACCCCCAATACTCCCTCAGCCCCCCCACCTCACTCCCCACCCCCAATACTCCCTCAGCCCCCCACCTCACTCCCCACCCCCAATACTCCCTCAGCCCCCCACCTCACTGCCCCACCTCCACTACTCCCTCAGCACCCCCCTCACTCCCCACCCCCAATACTCCCTCAGCCCCCCCCACTCCCCACCCCCACTACTCCCTCAGCACCCCCTCACTCCCCACCCCCACTACTCCCTCAGCACCCCCTCACTCCCCACCCCCACTACTCCCTCAGCACCCCCCCACTCCCCACTACTCCCTCAGTGCCCCCACCTCACTCCCCACCCCCACTACTCCCTCAGCCCCCCCACCTCACTGCCCCACCCCCACTACTCCCTCAGCACCCCCACTACTCCCTCAGCCCCCCACCTCACTGCCCCACCCCCACTACTCCCTCAGCCCCCCCCACTCCCCACCCCCACTACTCCCTCAGCCCCCCCCTCACTCCCCACCCCCAATACTCCCTCAGCCCCCAACCTCACTCCCCACCTCCACTACTCCCTCAGCCCCCCACCTCACTCCCCACCCCCACTACTCCCTCAGCCCAACTCACTCCCCACCCCCACTACTCCCTCAGCCCCCAACCTCACTCCCCACCCCCACTACTCCCTCAGCCCCCCCACCTCACTCCCCACCCCCACTACTCCCTCAGCACCCTCACCTCCTCACCTACTCCTTTAACCCCTCAACCTCTCAGCTACTCTGCTGAGGAAGCTGCATGAATGAGGGATTTGAGACACACGTGCACACTACAGGAGTATACTGTAGTACATACAGTGCCTGCTACACTGAATCAATGTTAACACAGAAACAAAAGGACACTGCACTGTTGTGATACAGTGGGGACACCCCTCAGTGCTGGCAAAGATCCACCAGAACCTCCCAGCCACACACAGTCACCCTGTAGCAGAAACAAGTGTCGGGGGGTGGAGGGGAGGGCGGGTTTCTCAAGCCAACACCAACCCCCACGGTGGTCTACTCTGTGATCTGGCCGGCCTAGACTGAAAGCTTCTCTTTCTAAAACACAGTCATGACATCAGCTGTTACTACCAACCCCTGGTCCATGAACCTGAAAAGCTCTAAACTCTGGATGCATCCTCTGACTCCAAACTCCATCAAGCCCTTTCTGCCGAGGTCCATGCGCGGGCTGGAAAGAATTTCCAGATATGAGGCAGAATGAGAAGAGAATAGAGTTCATTAGAGCTGTTAGAACATCAGGCTGGCTCAAGGAAGAGCCAACCCCTTTTGAAGGTTAGTAGCCAATTTTTATAGCCTCACTCCCCACCCCAAAATTCTCTGGAATTTTCCAGAGAAAATTCCTACTGGAATGGTGGCATTACATGATTGGTTAGGATGCTCCAGGGCGGGCAACAGCATCAGTATTTTACCTAATAAGGGGTCAGGGACCTGGGAGGCTCAGAGCAACAGCTGCTATGGGCTTTGGTCAGTTTCAGAGATTTTGTCCAGTGACCTTGGAAAAGGCTCCACACTTTCTTTCAGAACCGGACTTGGCTGCCCCAGAGTGACCTCTACCCTCTGTTTACAAGATGTGCCATGGCACCACGCAGGGCCCCTCAGGCCACACCCCTCCCATGGGGCTTAGAGAGCACACAACCCAGACTCACCCCAGACATCCTGGCTGGAGCCCCCTGTGTGACTTCAGGGGCTGAGAACCAGCAGAAACGCCACCACACTGCCTGCCTTCCCCAGGGTGATCCTGCCTTTCTGCTCCACACATCCCAGCTGCACCCCACTGGAAGCATCTCCGTCACACTTATCCCCCCAAATCCCAGCTGTCACTACAGTTTGGCTCATGGGACAGGGCAGCCTGAAAACTGCCCTCAGAGATGGATGGCTGGATTTGGCTGAGATTCAATTACTGGCTCTTGTGAAGAATTATAAGCAATAGGAATAATGAATATCCTACCGAAAGGCGAAGGTGAGATGGTGGTCAGGCACTCCTGACGGATTCCGCCAGCACTGCTCACAGTGAAGATTTCTACTGTGCTTTGCTGTGAGTGCACTGTGAGTAACCCAGGGCATTAGACCCTTACCACTGTGAGTGAGTCAGGGAACCATATCCCCCGCGGGTAACTCCCTGGAGTGTGCACATGCCTGATCATAAACAATGGCCACCTGAAGTGGCCTGTGGGGCAAGAGACTTGGCATTGGACACAGGACACCACCAGGCACGTGGCCTCCTGCTGTCTCTGGGAGTGGCAGTGACCTCCAGTCCCCAGCGAACCCTGGGGAGACAGGTTTTATGTTGCTGCTATGGAGGAGAAACAGACAAAAAATGCAATAACTGATCTGAGCCACGATCAGAGCTGGGACTCCCTCCCTCCAGGATTTTGAAGAACCCAAAGGCCTTGTCAGCACCTCCTGGGCTCTGGGAGGGTCCACGGCACTGGGGGTGGGGCGGGTGTGTCAGAGCAAGGCAAAAACTGCTCTGGGGAAGCTCTGTGTCTCCAGCTGGAGCTGATGCCCCTTCTGCCCTGGAGCCAGTAGCTCCCACCCTTCCTTCTCCAGGAACTCGGGGCAGAGACGAGGGGTCATCCCAGCTCCACAGCAAGCACTTCAGAAACTGGTTCCTTCCCTTCACCATTTGGTGAAGATGTCACAGAACCTTCCCAGAAAGACTCATCTGGAATCTGGGGTAGGTGGAGGACTGCATGCAGGGGTGCCCAAGGCAACATCCTACACCCCCAGGTGGTCACGGCCTCCTCCAGGTGTCCACATGGAAGGAAGCACCTGTGGTTGCACCAGGAGACTGGACTCCTCTTGTCCTGCACAGGGCCCCCAGACCCAACCCGGCTGCAGAGGACAAGAAGGTCTCTGCCAAGGCAGGAGGGACTGGCTTGGGAGCCTCACCAAGCCCGGGCCCAAACGGGGCTTTCTTTCTTAAGTCCAAAACCACAAAATGCCACTCTCTTTACTTCATATCTAGTGATTCCTTAAAAATATATAGCAGAAGTATGAAGTGAGGCCAGCTTGACCACAGGCCGTCATCCAACTTGAATGGGCAAGGGCTGGAGCCAACACGAGGCCCTGTCCTTTCAGCCCTGCCCCCTTCTTGGACATGGCCATCCCTCCCGGCTTGGCAAACCCATCAGGGAACCCACATGCTTCTGCAAAAGCTCCGTGAAGGCCCAGGTCACTTCACCCTGGCAGGACACAAAGGAACAGTCATCACCCCATCATCTCAGGTCCAATTTCCCCTCAGGAATTTGTGCACACACCGCCTACACAGACCTCTGAGTCTGATTCACCAGCTTCCACACCCCTTCAAGGAGACTTCCAGGAACGTCAACTCAGCCCTGGACTCAGCTGAGCACCTTGTGGCAAAGCTTGCTATTTTGAGACTCTGCTGCCTTTGAACCACGTTCAAACCACACCAGCTACAGCCAGGCAATGGTGGACCAAGGGGCCTCTGTCTGTCTGACCCCAAGGAAGGTCAGAAGGGTATGGAGCCCAGCTAGATGGCCAGATTAGAAAAGGCCTGTGTCCCTCCGGACGGCAGGAAGATGCCTGGGAGTCACCTCCGCTAGAATCCCCAGGGTGAGGTTAAGTCCAAGTCACAGTTAGGATTTCACTGTGCAGCCACCACATAGGGAAGAGACCATCACAAGCCACTACTGGCCGGACCCCAATTCTATTAACCTGCAATCTGCCCAGAGCCCAGCCTAGCGGCCCCCAGGGCCCACAAAGGCCCTGTTTTTCCAGCAGATGGAATTCCACAGTGGGCAGGGCATCCCTTTCTGAGCCCTGAGTCATGTTCCAGATGATTCAGAACTTGTGAGACGCGGAAGAGGGGTAGCCGGTGTGTCACCATGACGCTGTCACCTTCCAGGTGGAAAACTCCAGCGGAGGGGTTAATCTGCCTCACTCTGTCCTGCAGCCCCCAGGAGGCACCTCCACCCTGAGATCCTAGCTAGGGGGCAGGTTAGGAATGAAGCAGGAACAGAGGCCCAGAGAGGGGTCTCTAGCCAGGAGGTCTATCCTCCCAATCCATGTGAACCAAAATTAACTGAAAAATCTTAAAGACATTTTGTTGTTGTTTAGTTGCTCAATTGTGTCCGCTCTTGCGACCCCATGGACCCCATCGGGCTCCTCTGTCCACGGGATTCTCCAGGCCTTTTCCTCCTCAAGAGGGTCTTCCTAATTCAGGGATCATATTTGCTTGTCTCCTGCATTGGCTGGTGGATTCTGAGCCACCTGGGAAGCCCCAGAGATATTCTAGAACATTCTTAAGCCACACAAAGTAGGCCACCAGTTCCACCCCCTCTAGGGTCCTGCCACCCCGTCCCTGAGGAGGGTGGCATCTTGGCCCAGAATGACTGGGCTCAGAGGCAGGGCACCTTCCTCAGCATAGGCTGTGGTTATGCCAGGCCCCTGGTCAAGGAATGGCCTCTGGGCACTGCCCACACTCGCTACCTCACACAGGCTAAGCATCCTCATCCAGAGACACAGGATGCGGAGACAGGATGCAGGGACAGAAGGAAGGGGCCCCCAAATAGGGGTCTGGAACAGTGCCAGCCGGAGGAAAGGGTTCGGTTTTCTCACATTTCAGAATCCTTGGGTAAGATGCATGTGGTTTTAAAGGCTGAGTAAGTGAATAATCGTGCTTCACTAATCTCTTTTCTGACCATCCGACTTACTCAGCTGATAGAAAGTAGGGATGTGAGCACACATCAAACATCCCCGTTCTGTGGAAGGTGATACAGCTTGGAGGCCTCGCTTCCTACAGAACTGGCCCTGGCATGTGGCCAGCTGGCCATGCCATCCACCACAGAACATCCTCCTCGGGCGCCCCCTGCTAAGACCAACCCAAGGCCTGGGTAAGGTGCTAGGCTCCCCGTGAGCATGAGATGCAGGGTCTGGCCTTTCTCGTCCAGTGGGGATCCCTGATGACCTTTGCCCCCAAGGAGGTCCACCTGACTCCTGCTCTTCTCATGCTGCAGGACATGGAGGAGGAATTCTAAGGGGGCAAAAGTTCACCGTGGAGGGTCTGACAGGCGGATCCACTGAGTCCCTCGGGGTGGGCTGCTGCCCCCTGGGATGGGAGAGTGTGTCTGGTGGGCTGACCTCAGACAGAAGAGGCATGATCCCTGGTCCTGGGAACGGGTTCTTCCCTCGTCTGCAAGGCTGGCTGTGGGCCAGCCTCACCCAGGCACTTCTGCTTTCCCTGTGACCACACAGGAGGACATGGTCTAGACAGATGCCCGTGGGCAGTGTGGGCGCCACTTCCCACAGAGGCACTTCCTTATGATCCCAGCCGTCACAGGCTCAGGACGCTGCCACCCCCACTGCCACAGCTTCCCTCTGGGCTCTACACTCAGTGCCACCATCAGGTTCCTGCTAGGGACACCCGAGTCACTGCACGCCAGACACAGAGAGGGGCTCAGGCTAGCTTGTGAGCACCTTCTGAGGGCCAAGTCTGGGCACAGTTACGGGGGTTAGCCACACCTGCAGCTGCCCAGGTGGGCACTGGGCAGCAGAGGAGAGGGTGGGACTCCTGGGCCAGACGCCAGGCATGGCTCTCAGAGCTGTGCAAATGTCAACCCTGTGAGTCCTCCGAGTTTCCGAGACTCTGGCCCTTCATTCCAGACAGGAGGGAACTGAGGCACTGGCCGCTCTCTGTCGGGGATGGCTCCCCCTCCACCAGGACCATGCTCCCCCTGCACTGGGACCCTGACAGCACTCATGCCAGCCCTGCCTCCAAGTGTGGGGTGATGGCCATCCCCAGGGAGGAAGTACTCCCGGAAGAGCAGAAAACCTCCAACCACGGGCTTCCTGTGGGGGCCCAGAAAAGCAGAATTCTTGTCCTGATCCTTGACCCTGTCAGCAGCCAATGAGGCTTCCCTTAGGAAGGGCTTGGCTCTGCCCTGCCTACCTTCTTCCATCAGTCCCTCAGCATCCTTCTCAGCCCCAGGGTCCCTTCTTGACGCTCAAAGTTCTGGCTCTGGAAATTGATACAGAGGGACCCGGGAGTGGAAGTCATCCATCGTAGGCCCAGTAAGCAGTGCCTCCCATGGTACCGATAGCCAGGGTGGCCCCAGCTCCCAGGGACCAGAGCACTTGATGCAGGCCTGCAGGCAGCTCCCCCACCCCACCAGCAGCCACCCCCTACCCCTCTGGTTACCTCTAGTCTCAGCTTCACTCGCGTCACTTGTGAGAAGCCAAGCAGATGCACAGCGAAGCGCTGACTTCCCCATCATCACTGCTTGAACCTTCTGGGGGTGGGGTCAATAAGGGAGTGAGTCAGGCCACCTATGACCCCAGGAATGTACCAACATCTCACAGGGATTCCTCTTTCCAGCAACCACAATCACCATCAGATATTCGCAGATAAAAACACCAAGGAGCCACATCAGTGTCGACCGGTGGGGTCAAGTGTCCGAATCCCACTGTCTGACGCTATGCCTGCTCCCCACATCCCCTCACCACTCCTCAGGGCTGCAAAGTGCAAATTTCCCCACCCCAAGTTGGAGCACCTGACCCAGGTAGACCACAAGGCATTAGCAAACACCTCTGGGCCTAACTGGGCTCTTTTAAATCTAGTTTCTTATCAAAATCTCAACTCGTTCCAAGTCAGGAGTCCAGCAGACACTTTGGAAAAGATGGTTTTGGCTGAGGATGCCTGCATCTGTATCTCCAGGCCATTCACTTGTTCCTGCCTCCGGATGATGCCTTTCCCCAGGGAAGTCAGGAAGCAAGCCCTTTCCAAATAAATGCTCTCTGCCAGCTAGGCCAAGGAGGAGTGCACACTACCCATTTTCTCTTGCTAGCTTAAGAGAAAGGCGTAAGAGTGAAATGAAATAATTTACACAAACTGCAGTCTGCAGAGTGAATGAACAGTGACACTAGTTTTATTCTCAAAAGAATGCGGTTTCTGTTCAGTGTCAAGTTGTCTCAGACAGGACATTCTGAAGACTCAACTGATGATACAACCTCATTAAAAACTTTGTCATTACAAAAGCCTGGGAAAGTTGCTGCTTCACCCCATGCTCAGAGGGGAGCACCCAGTGGGTAGCTCTGCATGGGGAAATGGTCTTGCCTGACTGCCCAGGACAGGTTGCAGGCTTGGGTGGCAGCCCCATCTAAAGCATCCACAGGTGACGGAAGTTTCTAGAAACATTTCAGCCACAGGGCTGGGGATTACTCAGAGGCTAGAACACATGTAACAAGGCTCTCCCAACTTGCAGGCTGGAAACTTGAAGCGCCTGCTCCAGCTTGTCCAGCCCACCCCCTTCTTCCCAGCCCTCTACCCTGCCAGGTCCCTGGGGCATCTCTCTTCTATCTCTAAAAGCCAAGAAGAGCCACACTGGGTAACCCCCCTTCCCTTCCACCCCTCACTCCTGCAGGGAACCCACTGTCAGTGAACTAGAAGCCCCTCAGTCTCTAGTGGGAAACAATTTATTGCTTCCCTGGTGGTTCCTATTGCCAGGCTGCAAAGCCTCCCCCACAGCCCCCTATCCCAACCCTGGCAAGAGCTGGCACCTGGCCAGCAGCAAGGCCCATGGATCATTATCATCCCAGGCCAGGGGATCCACAACAGCTATCATTCACTGGTGAGGGCGGAGCTTGGCCTGGCTTTCTGGAGGAGTCTGACAAGCTCTGCCACACGGGTTTCCTTGGACTCAGCAATCCTACAAGTTCAAAAGGATGCCAGGCCAGTAGTGTTTATCTCCACATCACTTTAATGAAAGTAAAAATTCAGAATCTAAATGTACGCTCATCAGGAACTGGCTAAATAAATAAACATTATAGCACGCTCTGCAGGCAGCACAAACCATCAAGTTAACGCTTGTTGACAAGTACAGATAAACACAATATATCATTAAATGCAAAAGAGAGAATAAAACAGCACTTAAATGTAAGCTTATTCATGTAAAGAAATTGCCAGGAAGGCTCACACCCAAAAGGGTGTGAGCACTGCGGCTCCAAGCACAGGCTGGAGTTCACTCCTTGATCCCAACAGGGCAGCATTACCTGTCTCCACAGGTGAGCTCGCTGGGGCCAAGCACCTGATTGTGGGCCCCTAGCATGTTGGCCATGACTGCCTGTTGTAGGCAGAGGAGGGGGGCCAGGTATGGGCGGTGCTCAGTTCAGGGGCATCTTTCATTATCTTCTTTGGACTAGTCTGCATCTTCTAATTTTTTTGCATTAGGAAAGGCATTTTTCAGTCCTTTTCTTACAAAACAATCATGTCATTTCAAAACAACAACAGTTTCTCCAGATTCTTTCAGTCCTTTTGCCCCCAGGCAAAGGAGAAGGTGGTCCCAAGCACCCCCAGGAGTGCGGTTCTGCCATCCGTGGGGTGGCTTTCCAGCACTTTCCATCCTCAGCCAGACTAGAATCTGCACTTTCAAGTCCCCAGTCTGGCCCTGGTTATTCGTGTCTCCATCTCTGGGTGTCACACTGCATCCACCACCCCAGGCCCCACCTGTGCTGCCCCATCAAGTCGGCCCCATCCATTTACCCACCAGGAGGGACATAAATCAGTCTGGGTGCTGGACCCTGCTGCCTGGGTTTGAGCTCTGGTCCCCTTACCAGCTGTGTGACCCCAGGCCAGCCACTTAACCCCTCAGCCCCTCAGAGTCTGCGCTGTCAGATGTAGCTGGACTAAAAGTACGTGGATTATTGTCACACCGCTCGGCATGATAGATGATACCCACTCACATTAGAGATGACATTAAAATTTACCACGGAATGCCTGGAGCCATTCACTAAGCCTTTAACAAGATCGTTGCAGTGAAGCTGCCTAATCCTGCCAGGGGCAACAGCTGCAAGAAAAACAACTCTTGCCAAGTTTCATATTTTGCTCTTTCTACAACAATTTTTCCCAAAGAAACTGATCAGAGAGGGAAAGAGTTTTGTCCTTAAAGTCTGAGGAAACCCACCACTTCTACACACCTCTGAGCTGCTCTGGTCTTGGCCTGTGACTCTCACATCCTGTCCTAAAAGATGTCACCCTGCCAGGTTGCACCTGCTTACCCAAGGACATCTGGGGATAGGTGTTACTGATGTGAGCAATTGCCTCCTTCAGCAGCCAAGCATTCATATTCCAACATAAAGAGTGAGAAGATCCATGGAAAGGAGGAGGAGGGCAGTCAGGGTTGCCCAGAGCCAGCCTGTGAAATCCAAGCAAGGACAGGCAGCCTCTGGCTCTGCCCATGCACGGGAGTGAGGCCCACACAGGGACAGTGGGAGCAGTGCCCACAGCCGCCAGGTGCCTTGGACACCTGCAGTGGCTCAGTAATCACTGATTTAACTCTAAAACATTCAGTCACTGGGATGAGTCAGCTGCAGCTCTCAGCGAGAACGCTCTCAGAGACTATAAATCAAACAGCCCTCACCAATCTTGGAGGTGGCTGCCATTGGATCACCAAGGTCTTCAGTGGTTGCATTAAGAGCCCCTGAGAGATGAAGAGCCATTAGAGTCCATAATGGGAGAAGGGCTGGCACAGAGCCGTCCCCGACAGCCAGGAACAGGCCACGCGCAGCTGCCCCAGTGTCTCAGTTCTCTGTTCCTCCACCCCAACATGTGAGGCAGACCCAACCCACAGCCCCGTTCCCGTAACACTGTGGTCCAGGGGCAAGAAAGCCCTGATCAACGGTCAACCAAGGACCCAGATGCAGATGCCCATGGACTCTGTGCAAACAAGACAGAATCAGAGGGCAGGGCCAGCTGAGTGCGGTCAGTGCCAACCAGGCAGCTCCCCATGCTGCTCTGGGTAGTGCTTCTCACAACTGGAGAGCCAGGCAGAGACCGTGGGGGCACTTGGGAGCCCAGACCTGAGGAGACGAAGTCACACCACCTTAGTGAGTGGAACACTAAAATATGTAAGTGAACACCCTCCAGTGTCCTCTCTAGTAACAAGAATGTGCAACCAAGAGAAAGAGGACTGAGCGGTGCAGCCCAGGACAGGTAAGCGCAAAGTGTGAAGACTGGAGCACACACACCATGCCAAGTCACCCCTGAGACCATGGCTACCAGCTTCCTCTCTTCAGGTCCTGCCTGCTCCAAGGTTCAGTTTCCCACGTCCCCGGCCAGCTCTGCCCCCTTCACCTAGGAGCCCTGGCCAGGCCCCTGCACAGCCGGGTGGCCCCCTCAGGGCTCCCATGCTGTTTCCTGCCCTGAGAATTCTCCAGCAGCTACAAGGAACAGCAGGTGGCCTCTGCTCACAGCTCAGACCTTACCTCTGCAGGTCCTTAGTCTCCCAGGGACAGTTCATTCCCACGGGAGGAACTCTGGTGCTGGGGTGAGGATGAGGAACTTGAGTCCTGCTCAGATGAGAGAAGGACCTCAGGAAACAGGGTGCTGTCCCATCTCTACCGGATCTCCAGCAGCTTGCAGAGCCTGTCCCCCCAACCCACCCCCAGGGGGCTCTGAACAGCCTCCCAGGCAAGAGCTTGCAAACACCCTCCACAGAGCTCCCGCCAAAGCTGTCTGCCCACCCACAGGGGACCCCAAGAGCAATATGAGGCCACAGACACAGATTCAAAAGGACCAAACACACATGTGCACACAAGTACATCATACCTGCCCACATGCAGCAGAGACCATGGAACTGGGTGAGAGTGGAGGCCAAGGCGGGCAGAGCCCCCATAGGTGCCACCCTCCTGCCTCACATTGGGGCTGCTGAGGGCAGCACATGGGCAAGGAGCGGTCCTGCCAAGAGTGAAGCTCCAGAACACAGGTCAGCCTGATTTTCTCAACCTGAAAGGTCCCAGAACTGTCAGCAGAGTGTCCTTTTCAACCATGTCCTGGAGCACAGTCCCCAGCCAGCCCATGGCCAGGTCCAAATGTTAACCAAGTCCAAGCTTGCCATGCTTACCACACAACAGGCCAGTGAATCCAAGAGAGGTGTTGAGACAAGGAATATGACTTTATTCAGAAGGTTGGCAGATCAAGAAGACAGACTAATCTCTCAAGATAACCATCTTATGGGGTCTGGATGCCAGGTTCTTTTATAGAACACAAGGGCAGGTGGGGGGTGGGGGTGAGGAAATAAAGCAAAAGAGGCAGAACTGGCCTCTGGCTCTCCCTCCTCTGGGTAAGGCTCTCCCTGAGATGCCCTCTGGGGATCTGTAGGGCCTGAAAAATAGAGTTGGATTTGATGTTGCAGAATGATACTTAATAACCACGTGAAAATTAGGTGAGTTTCCAAATTGAGGCTCTAATTAAAGCAAAGACTCCTTAGGATGGCTACAATAAAAACAAAAACAACCAGAAAACGCATTGGTGAGAAAGTGGAGAAACCGGAGCCCTAGTGCCCTGTCGGTGGGAATGCGAAATGGCACAGCTGCTATAGGAAACAGGATGGAGGGTCCTCAAAAAATTAAATACAGAATTGCCCATGATCTCTTAATTCTACTTCCATTTATACACCCAAATGTACTGAAAGCGAGGTCTCAAACAGGTTTTGCACACCCACATTCAGGGCAGCATTATTCACAAGCCAAAGGAGGAAAGCACCCAAAACATCTACTGACGAAGCAAGTGTGAGATACCCATACATACAGTGCAATTATATTCCGCAGCAGGGATATTCAGTGAATATGCCTCAGACACCCCCAACCTGCCGCCCCTCCAAGGTGGCCCAGCCAGTGACACCATCACCACCCAGCACTGCAACTGCACCCAGGGGTGCCATGAGCCAACAAGGCAGTCACTCAAAGGTGTACAGAGCTGGAACTAACGAGAAAACACCAGCATCTAGGGATACTCAGCCCTCAATCATTCCACGCCTCTTCTCTCCAGGACAGGAAAGTGACAGGGGAGGCAGAACAGCGGCCCTGCACGAGGAGAGAAGTGAGGGTGGGGGGTCATCTGGGAGCACCCAAGACAGCGCGGGAGCACCAGGAGCCCCCGCCCTTCTAGAACCTCTGCCCCCACTGACTCGGCCCTCCCTCCAGGCTCACTCCACCAGAACAGACATCTGCAGGTGGAGAACTCACATAGTACTGCCATGCATGATCACCGTGGGAGCCGTCTCTAACCGTCTGAGCTCCAAGATGGGGCAGACCTTGGCCGGGAGACGTAACAATACTTCTGAAAAGTGGGCTCTGATAGCCTGCACAGCCGGCCAGGCCTGTCCCATGTCCACTGGTTCCCACTCCATAGCTACCCCATCCCCACCACCAGCTGGGGAAGCTGAGTTCCAGGCAGGGTCAGGGGACCACGGTCCTGGTGACAGTCAAGCTCCTGGAGATTGCAAGAAGTGAGGATGTCAGCAGGAAGCTTCTGGCCACCTTGTGGACTGAGGCTCACTCTCCCCACCAAGAACTCCCGGCCACACGCTCCAGGTTGACAGAGACCCTCGGTCAGCTGGAATACACGTCTGTGTGGGTGGTATGTGTAGTGTGTGGGGGTGTGGGGGTGTGCATCTGTGTGTTCTGAAATAAAGTAAGAGATGACTGAGAACCCTAGAGACCAGGGTCAGAGCTGGCAATTGTATTACACACAGACACTGTTGGCTAAAAGGTGGAGGTCACAGTTCTCGTGGTTTGCTGGGAAAGATTTCCCTCAGGGCAAGGTGCTGGGTGGTTCAGACAGTAAAGGATCTGCCTACAATGCAGGAGACCCCGGGTCTGATTCCTGGGTAAGGCAGACCCTCTGGAGAAGGGAAGGGCAACCCACTCCAGTAATTTTGCCTGGAAAATCCCACTGACAGAAGAACGTGGCAGACTACACAGTCTCTGAGGTTGCAAAGAGTCGGACACAACTGAGCAACTAACAAGGTCTAGAAAAAGTTTCTAAGGCAATTTTTATGTGCAAAGGGACAAAGTCAACAGCACCTCCGGTGGAAATTATAACCATTTCCAAAAGCTTGTTCCTGCATTAAACCCACCTCTCTCATACAAACAGCTAAGAGGATAGTCAAATTCCAACCCAGAGAAGGTACTTCTACCAAAATCCAAGTTCACAAAGTCCAGAGTACAACATACTGCAGACCCAATCCAGTAAGAATAGGTAGGATAGGGAGGGGGAGCTGGCGAAATACTCAGAGCCTCTAACTTTCAGGAACTGCCATAGAACTAGATTAAAAACATCCATAAAGGAAATGAATCCGTTGGCCTTGCTTACACAAAGCTAAACTAGAGCTGCACAGATGCTACTCAAAACCCATGGCCCCACTGTGGGGCTAAGATGCTGAACCCAGTGGAAATACATAAGCTGGAACAGATGTGTTCCAAATCCTGAGCCACAGCAAAAGAAGGGGCTCAGATCTAAAGTCCAAGAGGGACAGTTCGTTGAATTAAAAGGTCAGTTGGCCATGCAGAAGCTCAACTGTGTTGAGGGCAAGGGCACACAGGACACCTGTGACAGGACATAATCCAACCAGAGGCAAGGCCGGGACCAGGAGCTTGCGGGTGCAGGGTCGGGGGAGTGGCTAACCCAGAGCCAGGCTGTGAGGCTCCTGAAACCAGCAGTCACCCAGTCAGCAACGAGGCATGGGGAAGCCACTCCTCCTTCACACTGTTCCCTGTCCTCTGTGTATCGCGAGCCCAGGGCTCACGGCTGCTCACCTGGCCCTGAACGCACGAGTGTCGCATGCACAGCGCACGCCTGGTCAGGTCCCTGGGAAGGGACAGGAGATGACTGCTCCTGCCCTCTCCATGCAGCTCAGGTCCGGCAGAGCACCAACATACTTCCTACTCCCACCCTACCAATCCCCAGACACACCACCTCCTCTTCCCTCCGTTAAATCCTGCTATCCTCTGCAAAGGGCTTCCCTGGTAGCTCAGTGCTAAGAACCCACCTGCCAATGCAGGAGACATAAGACATGTGGGTTCCATCCCTGGATTAGGCAGATCCCCTAGAGGAAGGCATGGCAACCCTCCTGCCAAATCTGGAGAAGAGCATGGCAATCCAGTATTCTTGTCTGGGAAATCCCATGGACAGAGGAGCCTGGCAGGCTACAGTCCATGGCGTCACAAAGAGTCGGACACGACTACAGTGACTTGGCATGCACGCACATATCCTTTGCAAGCCCGCGACTGACACTCCCTTCTGAGCTTCCCAAACCCCTGCAGCACCCGTGGTCTAGAAGGTGATGCAAAGTTCCATGCCAGGCCGGCAGGAGTACCAGCAGAGTCCTGTCCTGTGGGCACATTCTCAGCCCTCCACAGCCCTCTGAGTTTGCACAAGCTATATCTGCTTAGGCCCGCCAGGTGACATGATGCAGTTTCACACTAAATTTTACACTTTCTTTGCTGCTTGGTAACGGTTTCATTTATCTTGTCTCTCTAAGTGATGGCGAAACTCCTCTTGTTACAGAGTCCAAGCTCGTTCGCTGACCACACGACAGGCCAGTGAATCTGAGAGACGAGGTGCTGGAGCAAGGAAAACAGCTTTATTCAGAAAGCCATCTGGCTGCGAAGACGGCAGACTAGTGTCTCAGGGTAACCATCTTGTCTGGGTCTGGATTACCAGGTTCTTTAGTACAGTAAGAGAGAAAGAAGCAATAAGGAAGTGAAGTCAAAAGGCAGACTGGAGAGGGAGAGGCAGTGGGAAGTAAAGTGAAAGGGTCATCAGTCTCTCAAAGCATCTCCAAGGGACTGGCCAGCCTTTGGAAGGGGTGTGTTAATCTCTTCTTTTTGGTGTAGCTATTCACAGGTGGGCATGGTCAAATTATCTATGAGCTGAACAAAGGCACTTTAGTTTACAGTCAGGCAGAGGGGCAGGGTCCTCTGAGGTAGGCCATTATGTATGACTGTAATAACAAAAGCAACGAAAATCGAGTCAAACAAACAGTCCCAACCTGGAGTCAGAACTGGCTTCTTCTCTGCAACACTTTGAGCACAAAACCACGTCTTAAGGGACCTACATGGGTTTTCTATGGCTGCTTGAGGGACCTACATTGGTTCTGTATGGCTGCCGTAAAGTTTCACTAAAAACTTGGTGGCTTAGAACAGCATAAATTTGTTATCGCAACTGCTGATCAAAAATCTGACATGGGACTCATTGGGCTAGAATGGAAGAGCTGGCTGCATGCCTTCAGAAGGCTCAGTGGAAAACTGTTAGCCTTTTCCAGCTTCCAGACGCCTCCTGCCTTCCTTGGCTCCAGGCTCACTCCTCTACTGTAAAGACAGTGAAGAGCACAGGACAAAGAGGCTACCTGGGCATAAGGATTCTTCTCAGCTGAAGGCAACTGCGGATGCAAGAAGAGTTCCCTGCCCTCCTCCAATTGCCTAAAAGCAGGACATAAATTCTCTCTGTAAAAGTATACCAGAGATGACACTGAGTCTGCATAATTAACCTTACTAAGCATCCTATATATGCTTCCTAGTCATCTTCCCACAATTTATTGTCCCGAGGAGCCCAACCCCTCTTTCGTCTTGTCACTTTAAAATTGACTGCCCTTTGTTAAAATGATACATAAGCCCCAAGCCTGCTCTGGTGACCCAAGGACGAAAGAGAGAGAAAACGGAGAGGGTCTTGGAATGCGGGAATGGAAGAACCAGACCCTTATTGCCCTCCCCTCCCCCATGTTGTAACTATTAATGGAACAGTATAACCTGTCTCCCCTCCTACCCTAGGGAGAACGTATTTGCCCTGCTATTCCCCCACCCAGTATACAAGCCTCATCCAATCAGCAAATGACCCACAAGACCCTGATCTCACTCCTTGTACCCTAGGTATAAAAGTGGACCAAGGACCCCTGTTCAATGTCAGTTCCCCGTTGAGCTGGCCCGCTGTTCTAACAGCGTCTCCCACTCTAATAAACTATATTTTCCTCTCTTTCTGCCTCATGTCTGGAATTCTTTTCCAACCTGCACCCGGACCATGACATTTTTGGTGGCCTGTACGGGGAACTTGGGGTCTCTTCCCCACCTCCTCACTTCTCCTTTCTTATAGAGACCCTCTGCGAACAGGCAAGCGCTATGGAAGCAACTGAGGATCTCTGGCCAGGGTTACCCCCTGGTGTGTTTCAAAGGCCCCACTGCTTACAGCGTCCCAGTAGCTGCCTCCCAAACAGGTGAGGGTCTCTCCTGTGTCTTCTTTCCAACCGAGGACTAGGCCAACCAATATTGTGTGGGCACAGGTCAGGCACTTAAAAGCCATTAGGGTGCCATGAAGACTCCCATGTGAGGATACGAGGGACACCGAAAGGATCAGGCCACCAGCGCATCCGCCCCTAGCAAGACAACTTCCGTGCACCCTGTCAGGCACATAGTGGTTGAAGCAAAACAGAGACCATTGTCCCCTGGCCACCGCCTCCCTGATAGGATTGTAAGGCGGATTCCTCAGCCTTCTTCCCTGTCACTTTCACTTCTTCCCTTTCGGTCCAGATTGATTTACGGAGCCTAGGTGTTGCCCTGAACCTTCAAGAGAGCCTTCCACAGTTCAGGGAGTCGCCAAATGGTGAGTCACCCAGTTGCTCCCAGGAATCTCTTTCTCCGCCTGGGTCACATGGTGCCTTAGCCACATGGTTCTCAGAGGTCAGCTCTCACTGTCAGATGTGACTGTTGGGACAGTTGGTCATTTTTATGCCATTCGTAGCACGGAGAGATCACTGCGACCAAAGGGACACCTTTCCATCAGCCAGTGACTCTCAGTACCCCCACTCTACAGCAGGTAGGCTAAGAGTGGGTTCTGATACATCCCAGAAGCCTCTCTCAGACTCACCCCTTGGCTATATTCTCAGAAACTGGAAAATGTTGACCCTGCAAAAGGCCTGGCCCCAATACAAACTGGGCCTCTGAATGGCACACTAGCCTTTGTCAAAAGCAGGGAAAGGACTCAGTATTTCCTTACACTCAGCCCTCAGTCAGAATCCAGATTTGAGGGACTCACACTGCGTGTGTCTTTCTGTTGCCTCCCTATCTCCTGTCCCCCCGTTTCTCTCCATCAGATTTCCTGGATGAACCCTAATCAGCCTTTCATATCCACACGATCTCTAGGAAAGGATTCTGAGGGTCCCTCTGGTCCAGGTCCTTCTCCTATCTTCAAAAGGCTGAAGGATCAGAAACTCTCCTAACATTCTAAAGAATCCCCTTCTAACTACGCTTTTCTCTCAGGTGAAGCTTCCCCTACTCCTGCAAATTCCCTTCACCCTTCAGATTCTTCTGATGGGACAAAGATCTCACTTCCCCCTGGAGGAACGATCCAGTATTTTTATCAGCTGATCTGCCCCTGATATCAGAGTCAATTTGAGCACTATTTGGTCTATAATTTAGGTATAAAACTATGACTACAGAAAGGGAAGATGACTTTTTGACACAATTTGGCCATGATATTCTTTAGACTCCAGAGAAAAGTGGTTAAAATGAATTTTTTTTACTGGAAACTGCAAAACCGGTTCCTTTCGCATATGCAATAAAAAAACAACTAGCTTGTTAAAAAGGCTGCCTAGGAAAAAGCTTGGAGTTAACCCTTTCCATGTCCCTGAAATACACAGCCCACTTTGCCTGAGACCTCAAGCTTGAGCAAATTAGAACTACAAAAAAAAAAAAAGAAGAAAAAAGTGGGGTTGGGGGGTGGGTCAAAGAGAAATTTTAAATCTCAAGCGGAAAACTGTCTGTATGGATTTTTGTATGTCTTAGTGTGTGTCTTTTCTTGTTTTTGTTTTTTAAATAATACTCCTGAAGTTGTAAATGAGTTCTAATTTAATTGGCCTAAAGAAAAGTAGTCAATAAAGCAGGAGTAGATGTTTTTCTGGAACTCTCTTGTTTTTTCAATGATCCAACAGATGTTGGCAATTTAATCTCTGGTTCCTCTGCCTTCTCTAAATCCAGCCTCAACATCTGGAAGTTCATGGTTCACATACTACTGCAGCCTGGCTTGCAGAACTTTGAGCATTACTTTGCTACAGTGTGAGATGACTGCAATTGCGCAGTAGTAGGAGCATTCTTTGGCATTGCCTTTCTTTGGGATTGGAATGAAAACAGAACTTTTTCAGTCCTGTGGCCACTGCTGGCATATTGAGTGCAGCACTTTCACAGCATCATCTTAAACTCTATTAAGAATAATTATATTTTAGAACTGTCTGAAACAGTCTCTCTAGATTTTGGTAACCTGAATTTCTAGGGTTGTCCTAAACTAAGTGACAGAAGTTTATTGAATAGCTAGGTCATTTCCAAATAAAGTAAGATTCTGAAACATTCATTACTAAACACTAACTTCCTCTTACAGAGAAACTAGAGATTTTGGACTACTAATGAATAATGTTTGACGCCATCCTGAGATGTTCTTTAGAATTTTTTTTAGAAATTGTCACTGGTATGTATGCTCACCAATCTCTAGACTGCCCCTGAGATATCCCAAAGAGCTATTAAACTGTTTTCTGAGTTCATTTGACATGTTAAATTACATGGGAAGTATTTTTAGAGGAGTGATGAATCTTCTCAGGTTATATTGTATGGTTGATGTTACTAATATAGATATCCTAGAAATTATGTGAAATTCTTGAAAATCTGATATGTCCTGGTAAAATGTTGTAAGTTATAATTCTAGTTGACATGTTAAAGTGTTACAAGTCATAACAATGACCAAGTTACTTTGTCAACTGCAGTTTAATTAGATTTTAAACATGCCTCTATGGTTTCACTCTGATGCCTTTGCAAGAATACTGCTACTTCAAGATTTATAGAAAAGCCTTTTCTAAGATTAAGCGATAAACAAATTTTGTTTGCTCATTATCTGGTACACTGGTAACAGACTGGAATTTAGTCTACTTTACGTTAAGAGAACAAAGTTTTCTTAGAAGGAAGCTTTCGATAACAGATTATGAATTTCTTTGCCTATAAGAGATTTATATTTGTTTTTAAAATCTTTTGTTACTTTGGAAAAGTAAATAAGTATTACTTAAGATTATGGTACATATAAAAGTTCATTCTACAAAAAAATAAACCCTCCCTGTTAGATTTTTGCTATTCTGATGTCCTTAAAACATAGCAACAGTCTACTCCTAAATCAGGGAATTAAAAATGGGTGAATGATAGCTGTAAATCAGAGAGTCAGGGCTATGGGAAATCCAAAACGGCCAGTTGGCTTTTCCTGGCTCCCTGACAAACCTCATTTTTATTTTATGGGTTAAAGCCTTCCCTGGCTACAGGGTTAATGCCCTCATAATGAAAAAATTATGTTTCAGTGAATATTAAGTTTTGTTAATTCTTAAACTAAGTTTCTAGTATTGTTAACTAAGGTCTAGTGTTTACTAAGACTCACTTCTGAGATAGTTCCTTGTTGTTAAAGCTACATTGCTAAAAAATTTAATTAAGTTATTAAAAAGGAAACTCTAAGTTTGTTTTTGAAGCTTATCTCAGTAACCAATCTTTGGATAAAGATCAGATGCTCCATGATGTACAACCAGGAGATTAACACCAGTCTATAGTCATTTGACGAACAAAGTCAGATGACCTGGGGTATACTGGACTCAACCTAATGGAAGTTCTTGACTTATAATTCTTACTCGTGACCTTACTAATAACCGCTAGCTGTATTATTCTCTATGCCACTTGTTTCAGAAGATTGTTTCTTACGTTACCAAATGTGTGACTGATCCTGTGATAAAATGCTGATATGCAGTTCCATATGAGATCAATGACTGTAATAATGTAACTCTAGAGATAGGAAGAAGCAACAAGAGGGAATATTTTCCTGCACCAAGAGGCTAGTAAGACAGGTATGGTCCAGAGATTTCTGCTACTCGCAAGGCCTGGTCCAATTAACAGCTCACTGAGTGACCTGTCAATGGAATCTTTGTTAAACCTGAGAATGAGCCTTCCCAGCACCATGGTACGTAATAGCCATGAAATGCCCCCAAAGCATGGTCAAATATGTGGCTATGAAGGGACCCTGCTGACTGGAAGCTGGCACCTGCCAGCTGCCTCTACAAAGATTACATCATGACCACTGCAAGCTGCTGACCTTCAACAAGTCCTGAAAGGAGTTCAGGGTAGAGGTCAGAAATAAGGCACTCTGTGCTCTGGGAAGAACCCAGAAGATCCAGCCTTCAGATTGCCAGATGTTTGCAGGTAAAGGTTTTACAAGCCCAAATTCCTGCCTCTTCTCGTACCCAGAGAAACACTAACGTCACAAACCAAGGTCTGGGCCTGGTTCTCCTGGCTAGCCCCTGAGCAGCTTTTCTACTTCTATTAATCTTTGGGCCACGTACCTTTAACTTTCTTGTTAAGTTTGTTTCTTCTAGAATACAACAAATCTCCAAGTGGTAGTATGACAAGAATATTCCCTGACCAACACTCAGACAATGCTGAAACAAGTCACCTTATCATTCCATGGACTCTCAGCTCCCTCCATAAATGCACCCTGACAGAGAGCAGGCAAAAGGAACCCAGAACCCCATGACACCCCTGTACAGCTTGAAGAAGTCAGACCAATCAATGCCCCTTTTCCTTTGAGACTGGGTTCCCAAATGCCTGAGAAGGGAAATTGGTCGATTGTTAGACATGAGCAGGGTATCAAAAGGGGCCAAAAAACTGGCCCTAAAAATAAGGAGAGGAAGGAATGTGGTGACCCAAGGAGGAAAGAGCAGATAAAACCAAGAGGGTCTTGGAATGCAGGAATGGAAGAACCAGACCCTTATCGTCCTCCCCTCCCCCATGTTGTAACTATTAACGGAACAGTATAACCCGTCTCCCCTCCTACCCTAGGGAGAACGTATTTGCCCTACTCTTCCCCCACCAAGTATACAAGCCTCATCCAATCAGCAAACGACCCGCAAGACCCCAATCCCACTCCTTGTACCCTGGGTATAAATGTGAACTAAGGACCCCTGTTCAATGTTGGTTCTCCCTTGAGCTGGCCCGCTGTTCTAACAGCATCTCCCATTCTAATAAACTGTATTCTCCTCTCCTTCTGCCTCATATCTGAAAATTCTTTTCCAACCCGTGCCCAGACCACGATTCCTACTTGCTTCTTGCGGTTTTTACTTCTTTTGTGTGAAGCCTCTGTGCACATAACAACATTAAATGTGATATGCCTTTTCCCCTGTTAATCTGTTGTCAGTTTAATTCACAGGCCCCACATACATAACTGAAGAGTAGAGGAGACATTTTCCTCCCCTATACCAACAGCATACTCTTTCATTAGGAACCTCATGATTACATTTAGGGTCTATCCATGAGGTCACAAGGGCTTCCCTGAGAGCTCAGTTGGTAAAGAATCCCCCTGCAATGCAGGAGACCCCAGTTCAATCCTGGGTTGGGAAGATCCGCTGGAGTGGGGACAGGCTACCCATGCCAGTATTCCTGGGCTTCCCTTGTGTCTCAGCTTGTAAAGAATCCTCCTGCAATGCAGGAGACCTGGGCTTGATCCCTGGGTTGAGAAGATTCCCCTGGAGAAGGGAAAAGCTACCCACTCCAGTATTCTGGCCTGGAGAATTCCATGGACTGTATGTACAGGCCATGGGGTTGCAAAGAGTTGGATGTGACTGAGTGACTTTCACTTTCACGAGATCACAAAGAGACACAACTGTGACTAAACAGTAGCAACAGCAGCAGCTGATAAACCAGGATAATTTCCCTATCTCAAGATCTTAACTTAATCATATCTGCAAAATCCCTTTACCATATTCACAGGGTCCAGGGATTAGAATGTGAACATGTTTAGGGACTTGCAGACTCCTACAGCCATTCAGTACTGAATAGGTGTAACTCTTTTGATTTTTTTCCTAGAAAAAAATTAGAATTTTAGGTGGTCTCCTAATTTCTTGACACTGAAAAATAACTAAGATACATATATTTTATATCCTGGGAAGTCCAAACAAGACTTATCTGCCTATGAGGGCTGAGTTAGCCAGCTGGCCTGAGAGCCAGGTGTCCACGTGAGTGCTGTGTTGAATGGGGGTGGCGGAGAAAGGAGACCATCAGTCCTGCACACCCTCCATGAAGACAAACAGGGTGGGAGATGCCAATCAGAAGTCCAGGCTAGAAAAAGTCAGGATGAGGGCAATCGTAAGGTAGCATTAAGAATGCTGGTTGAATAAAAAATGCAAATGATTGGTAGTAGGAACTGAAAAATAAGAAGGAAACCACACATTCCAAGGCAATCTTGCCTTGATGAGTCATTCAGATGCAAATTTTATCCCAATTTTGGAAGGATTACAAGCACCCCTATTCACAGCCCTATTCCTATGTTAATTCTAAACTCAGAACTCCCTCCACAGTCCTCAGTCTGGGCACTTTCCTGCCACTGTTTCTTTTTAACAGGCCCCTAAGCACCGAGCTTTTCCAAGCTGGTATGCAGAGTTTCTGGTGTGTTTCTGGCTCTCTCCCCAGCTCCCCCCCAACTCTGGCCCAGCAATGCCTCCAAAATATAGTGAGCATCCTCCCCAGTTATTGGACTTCAACACACTTAAGTTATACTGGACTGAAGGCCCATGACCTTCACACACTACTTACCAAGCACATATGAAAGAGAGAAACCAAGAGACCTAAGCTATTCCAAACAATAAAGGGAGGTGATGAACACTCCTGGCCCATGCCCACATTATGATCTGTCCACAGGGATCTGAATCAGCTGCTCAAGAAAAGGACCCTGGAGCCTCCCCTGGCCAGCAGAGTGCCTGCCCTGAATCACTGGACACTTGCTGACCTGCTGGACTGACAGACGCACTTCTCTTAAATAAACTCCTCTGGTCCTTGTGAAGGGTCATCAGTCACTCAGGCCCTGGTCACTCGGGTCAAGGGACAGGACAGCTATCTGCTTACTCAGCCCACTCCTGTTCACCTGAGCCATGAGAACTGAGAAAACAAAAACCCATCTGCACAAATAATAAGAAAATGCTGGTATGCGCTAAGTACTCGGCCTCGCTGTACACATCTCTGTGTCAATGAAATGGGGATGACTGTAGGTCATCTGATTATTCAGAGGGTTAAACAAGGTCTCACGTGGCAGGCACTCAGAATACTCCAGTAGGAAATAAATCATACCATCGGGAAAAAAAGAAAAGAAAATGCTAGGCTTCTTGGCAGCAAACCCTAAAGAGCCAAGCCCCTGCTGCCCAGCCCAGCGGCCTTACCTCTCCCGGGGGGCCGCACTCGCCGACGGGCTCCCTCATCCCGTGCTGGTCACGGGGGAGGACGGTGCTCAGGACGCAGTCTGGCCCAGCCACCCTGTCCTCACAGGGAGCTCTGCTGCCCAGGGGTCTGTCCTGACACCTCGCTCTCCAGGGTGCAGTCTGGGTGGGGCCACTGGGACAGTCCATGGCAGCGGGGTCCACCGGGGACACGACAAGGAGCCGTTCAGCAGTGGGACAAGGCCGCCGCAGTGAGCCTCCCTCAGGCCATGGAACACGCTTGCCCCATTCTCGTGCCTCTCAATGGCCAGCTGTGCGCCCGCAATGTGGACCCAATTGTTCTCCTGTGTGGGCTCATTCAGGGGCATGGGCAGGGCCGGCTCAGGCCGAGGGAGGAGCCAGGAGCTCCTGTCCCCGAGGAGAAAGGTCCTTAGAGACGTGCAGGGAGGGGGAAGGGGGCCAGGCCCCTTGGTGTCTCCAAGGATCACACAGGCCCAGCCACAGGGTGAGGGCCTCGGGCTCCAGGTCGTGAACAGGGAGCTGCCTTTCATCCAGGCCCTCCTGCAGGGTCCCAGCAAGCCCATGAGCCTCTCCAAGTGTCGGCATCCAACCTTGAAAACAGGGAGAGCCACAGCATCCGGTCCAGTCATGGCTGCAAGGTGGCAGCGAGAGTGAATGGGGATGTGATGTGTACAAGACACCTCAGCACTGCTGCCCCAAAACCAGCTCGGGAAGAAGAGCTGGCAAAGGAGTGCCTCTTCCACCTCCTGACTATACTGCCCATCAGGACATCCTCCCAAGAGTGGGCCTAGCCCGCAGGCCACCACGCTACCTGCTGGGGTGGCTGGATGGGGGCACACGAGTGCCAGTGCAGCAGTGGCCAACCCTCTGTGGGGCCTGGAATGGGGTACAGCGTGAGGATGATGGGGCCCACATCTGGTCATGAACCATCCTGAGGAGACAGGCAGACACCACAGGCTCAGCGCCACCAGACACGGCCTCTGACCAGCACCCAGCACCACCCTCAACCTCTCCCTCCCCGCAAAAAGCAGCGCCTACAGCTCTACCACATGCACGCTAAGTGGCTTCAGTCATGTCTGACTCTTTGCGACCCCAGGGACTGTAGCCCGCCAGGCTCCTCTGTCCACAGGATTTTCCAGGCAAGAATACTGGAGTGGGTTGCCATGCCCTCCTCCAGGGGATCTTCCCAACCCAGGGACTGAACGTGCATGTCTTCTGTCTCCTGCACTGGCAGCTGGGTTCTTTACCACTAGGGCCACCTGGGCTCCACTGCTGCCATGAAAAATTCCACACTCCACGATAGGAGGACCCGGTCCCGGACACAGCAGAGTTTGCTGACAGTAGGCACTGACCCTCATGTGCTGCCTGCAATGGACACAGACTCCTGAGGTCCACCTCTGGGCATCAGGACACAGGACTGGCCAACGCATCCAGTGAAGGAAGCCAGTCCGTGGGGTAGGCAGACATAGCCATATGACTGCCACAAACACCGGGTGTCTGGGTCTTGGTAATAAGCAGGATTGAGAATGGCTGCACCCATCTGATGGCCAGAGCCATGCTATATGAGAGATCCATGCCCTGCCCCTGCAGGACTGAAACTTGTTCAGTCTCAGACCTCAAGTCTAAAATCCCTTAAACCCAGCAACCAGGTAGGTCCATCCCACCTGCTGACCCAAACACCGTGCAGGCAGGGGCAGCATGCTGGTCTTTGCCCTTTCTAACTGGAGTGTGCTAACAAGCCACAGAGGTGGCGGGAGACAGTCAGTGCGCGTGGGATGCTGCAGGACTGTGACAAGGGGTGACAATGCAGACTCTGCTCCCAGGAGTGGCTCCACCTGTTCCCAGGCACCTGTCCAGTGACCTCCTGCACCTTCCTCTCCCTAGAAGCCTTTGGTGACAAGAAGGCTTGGAGACAAAATGCAGGAGAGGCGGGACAGACACGGTTAGCACTCAGGTGGGCTCGGTGGGAATGCCATGTCCTGGGATGGCGTGGGGACGACTTTCAGACCTGCCCGGGGCCTCGTGACAGTTCTCATCAGAAATCCAAGCAGGCACGCTCCGTGACTTGGCCGAAGGTGCCAGGTAACTGTGACCCTCAGTCAGTGACAGAGCTGAGCTCATGAAAGTAGAGAAAATGTTAATCCATCCCTTCAAGAGTTAAAAGCGGCATCTCCAGTCAAACCAGCATTATGAAAACACTTTATTCTGTCATTTATAAGAAACAAGGACGTTTCTGGCTTTCAAGGTACTTTGAGGCAACAAATTGAAATATTCTTTACATTCATTGACTAGAATTATATTTAATTTATATATTTTAAGACTTTCAGAAAATAGGCAATATGGCTTACAATTCTAGAATATTTTCATAGATTTATAATATATGAGCCACC
This sequence comes from Ovis canadensis, assembly GCF_042477335.2. NCBI lineage: Eukaryota > Metazoa > Chordata > Mammalia > Artiodactyla > Bovidae > Ovis > Ovis canadensis. The sequence goes on from NC_091246.1 coordinate 24,351,838, forward strand.
TGTTTTAAAAAACAGTTTCTTTGATTCCCTTAAGGTCTAGCTGCTGAGAGTCAAAACCACTCTGGTCTATAAACTGCCTATGACGACAATTAGCTCTGAAGGCAATTTTCTTAAAGCGACAGTAATATTTTAAAAAAACACTTGGGGAAACACTTTTCTTCTGTGATTAAAGATTTCACCCAAAAATTAAGGTACCAAATAGAGGCTCAGGGTTTCAAACAGCAGCCTTCGCCATCCACAAATAATAAGACGTAAAATTTAATTCGGCTTCCACTGCAACGGTGCTCCTCGGATCAGCAATAGCTCAGCAGACCCATCTCCAGAGCTTTGCAGCCCACTGCAGACCTCAGGACTCAGAGTGCATCAATGGGTCAATTCGACTTGCAGTAAAAAGCAAGAGAAGTGTCTATTTTTAAAAACCTATTTACACGTACTTGCACTTTTAATAAAAGTTAGCAAAGAACCCACTGCATACATTTTGGTCAAATGAAAACCAACTGACCCATGTTCAAGCTCACCACATCTTCGCACCAATTTTAAGCATGAATTCAACCTTATTTGGCTCTAGAATGCACCACGTTAATAATTCTCCAGTTAGTGCACGGCCTTGGTCACAGCTACCAAGTGTCAAGACAGCATGAGGAAAAGCTCCAGGGACAGACCAACCAGACTTCAGTCTTACCAAGAACAGTTCAGATGGACAACAGAGATCCAGTGGTTCTTCACCTGCCCTCTGACCTGACCCTCATCTTGTGGGCCACCCAGGACATGGGGCTTCTCTCCCACCGCCCCCTCGCCTGGACACACCATACACACTCTCCCCAGCCACGCTGACCACCGTGGGTCTGTCCTCTGCTCTGGCATCTTCCACCAATCAGCCACTCAGGGCATCCTCCACACCCTTCAAATGTGCCCAGGCCCCCCTGGGTTACGAGCTCATGATCTTCCAGGAAAAAAAAAAAAGTAAGGGACCATGGATGGAGAGATAATCGTGGGGGTTCTCCGGGTGGGGGCTGCTTTGTGGACATGCCATTTTAGGTACTCTCAGGGGGTGGGGGGTGGGGTCTGTGCAATGGACAGGATCCCCAGGGGACTCATGGGGGTATGCGTGGTAGATGGGCCATTTTCCAGCTGGGGAAAACAAGTTGCCAGGCAGAGAACCCAAGGGTGCTGAGGCAAGAGCCCAGCATAGTGGGTCCAAGGCCAGAAGAGAGATGTGGGAGAGTGCTGTTACTGGCAGGATGACCTTGGGCTCTGACCACAGCCTCAGGATGCCCTGGCCATGAGCAGGGGGCAAAGGTGGCCCAGAGGCAGGAGCAGTGAGAGGGCACCAATCACCCACTGCCTAGAACTAGAGACTTCTTCTCTGGACTGTAGGGTCCCCAACGCCCGGCCCCCTTGGCCCACTTGCCATCGGGGCTGCTTTCTTTCTACACAGCCCCTGGGTCCCTCTCACCACTTTCACCTCCACACTAGGCCAGCACTTTCTGTTTTGCTTCCTACATGGGCCTGCACTAAAATCCAGTTAACTGTGAACTCCGATCAGAAACTCAGCGCCAGACTAGGACAAAGGATTGGGGGCTGGCCAGAGGGTGAGTGCCTCATGCAGGGGACAATCACCCTACAGGGCAGGGAGGAGGCGGACATGGGGGGTTGACAGCGCCTCTCACTTCCCACAGCTGGGTTTTTAAACATCTCTTCTCTCTTCCCTACTGGGCATGCAGCTCAGTGTACACGAGCCCGAACTGTGCAGGTAGGGACTTGTAGACTGACACGGGTGAGGCTGGTGAGCTAGTTTGTTACTAATGCCCCTTCCCCAGCCAGGCCATTGAAAATACATCACACATCCTTCCCACCCCTACTGGCCACACACCAGCCCCTGACTCGGTCTACTTCCCCTGTGTGGCCTGGGTCACAGTCACCAGAGCAGTGGGAGGGGCTCCTTGGGTTGGAGCCGAAGGGGCTGTCCGGTGCCCAGCCACAGCCCCACTGGCGTGGAAGGGGTGGCCTCATATATTCAAGCTTCCTGGTGTCTATTAAATGCAAACAGCTCTGCAAGGCACACTGAACTCCTTGCTGAATTGCAGCAGCACACGAAATTATAAGGAAGCCAAGTCCCTGTGGAATCTCAGAGAAGGAGGGCGCATGCAGCAAGGAAGGGCAGGCGCCGGCAGGATCAGACACATCAGAAGAAACTGCCCGGCCAGGGCCACCTCCTCCACTGGCTGGAAGTACAGAGTCCAGGTGAAATTTGGAAAGACAGATGATTTTCACTGGCAAAGGATCAGCACTATATACCCGTGCCCCTCGAGCTCTTGTGTCAAAACCCACTTGTAGGGGGTTGACGATCCATGCAGGCCTGGAGGGGATCAGTGCTAGACACCGCCCTGCACAACTGGGGTCCTTGGCCCACCCTGCTTACCCCTTCCCAGGAAGGAAGCAGAGAGATCACCAGGCACAGACCCTGGGCCAGCAGTGGGACTTGATGCAAGAGCGCCCAGCAAATACCCACCCCGCAGTGTGCCAGTGCAAACGTAAGTCGCCCAATCGTGTCCGACTCTTTGTGACCCCATGGACTATACAGTCCACGGAATGCTCCAGGCCAGAATACTGGAGTGGGTAGCCTTTCCCTTCTGCAGGGAATCTTCCCAACCCAGGAATCGAACCGGGGTCTCCAGAATTGGAATTCTTTACTAACTGAGCTATCAGGAAAGGCCTGTGGTGCACAAGGCCCGCCTGCAATCCCCGTCACAGGGGCCAACCCCACGTCTAGAGGACCTGAGTGGTCCATGAGGAACACACCTACCAGCGGGCAGACACCACCCCTGCAGCAGCGCCACCTCCTCCTCCTTCCCCCGCGCACAGGGAGGCTCCTGGTTCACCTTCCACTGTCAGCAAAGCAGAGAGCCTCTAGTCACCCAGGTGTCCAGGGGACAAATGAGCCAGCTTGCAAAGTGCATCCTGGACCACCACCCCCACCCGTGGCTGCCACCCGAGAAGCAGGCTGGGCCACCAGCGGCTGCCAAAGGAGGACCTTTGCAAGGCAGAGCGACAGGACAGCCCTGAGCCTGCGGCGCCTACACCCACCCCACCCCATGCCCTCTTCTGCCGCACCCAGCTTCCTTGTGTGAGATAGATGTTGTCCTGTGTGGGCTCAGGGGCACACAGCTCAAGGCGCCCCTCCACCTGCAGTGTGGGCGGGGCAAGGGCCCCAAGAGGATAAGCACTGCCCTGACCTCAGCAGGTTCCCAGTGTGGGTGGAGCCAGTCCAGCTTGAGCAGCACTGTGGGAGCTTGGGCACAGACGGCGTTTGGGGGACACAGAGGGCATCTGGGGTACACAAAGGGCACTGAGGAGACAGGGCACAGCAGACCAGAGGGCCCAAGTCAGTGCCCAGGTGTGAGCACCTGAGGGCAGCTGTTGGACACGGGGTACCTGGGAATGGCAGCATTCATACATGCCAAGGGCACATGCACCCCGCCATACACACACGCCCCACCACGTGCAGAGTAATAGCACCCATATCCAGAGAACACCTACACCCAAGTCCCCAACACAATGGTGGAGCCAGGGCCACATGTCATCTTTGCATGATAAACTTGTTCTCTTTCAGTGCCTTATTCCTTCAGTTCAGTTCAGTCGCTCAGTCGTGTCCAACTCTTTGCGACTCCATGGAATGCAGCATGCCAGGCCCCCCTGTCCATCACCAACTCCCTGAGTTTGCTCAGTCATGTCCATCAAGTCGATGATGCCATCCAACCATTTCATCCTCTGTCGTCCCCTTCTCCTCCTGCCTTCAATCTTTCCCAGCATCAGGGTCTTCAATGAGTCAGTCAGCCTTATTCCTTGAATACTGCTATTTCACTTGTTCAGTCATCTTGAAAAATTCTGCCAGTGCAGAGGGGTAATTTTACACAATGCAAAGGTCTTTGTGTCCTTTTTCACCTGGCCCCCTCTCCAACCTTCACCATACCCTCCTGCCTTCTGTCCCCGGCAGCACAAACATCGTATATCCACCCGCATCTTCCTCTTCCCAGGAGCCATGATACACGTTAACGTGGATACGCAGTCATGAGTGCATTATAAGAACAGTCCTGTAACATCTCATCACACACATAGAGCTCAGCAAGGGGGGTTCCTTTACCAGCTCTCTCAAAACACACCATACATACAGCTGCTGCCAATGTAAAGCTGGCACGTGGAAGACGAACAGGCCAGTGGGATGGACTGGAGAATCCCTTAAGGGAACCAGTTTACATGAGACCATAATATACCAGAGAGCTGAAATTCAATTCATTGGTCAAAGGACTGATCACTGAATAATTATTTAGTGCTGGTACACTGGAGGGAAATAAATTTACACTCCCCTCCCTCCAGCATCTTACTCCCTATTATGCAAAAGCAGTTTTAGACAGGCTCAAGAGCAGAATTTGTACACAAAACAATAAAACACCTACCAAGAAATCAATAGAGAGCCCATGGAATCTTTCTAACAAATATAATTATTAATACTTAGAAGTCATAAAAGAAAAGAGACATATTCAACCATATAATGATTTAATCTTGATGGCAAATGACACCTTAGTAAAAGTAATTAGCATACAACAGAACTGAGGAATAAATGTTTTCAAGACAGAAAACCATTCATTCCTATAACAAATGAAAAGCCCCCACAGTAGGACTTTCCTGGTGGCTCAATGGTAAAGAATCTGCCTGCCAATGAAGGAGACACAGATTCGATCCCTTGGTTGGGAAGATCCTCTGGAGAAGGAAATGGCAACCCACTCCAGTATTCTTGCCTGTAGAATTCCACGGACAGAGGAGTCTGGTGGGCTACAGTCCACAGAGTCACAAAGTTGGACACAACCTAGCGACTAAATAGCAACAACAACAAAAGGATAGGGGAGGGAGAAACACCCTAAGAAAAACTCGGGCAAAGAACCCAAATGGCCAATTCACAGAGGAGGGATCTTTGAGCAAAGATCCTAAACTCACCAGATTCAAGGAGACACACGTCAAGGAACAAAGCTGCTGCTCTGGACTTCTCAGACCGACAAAGTCAGAAAGACCGCTCATGCCCACCACTGAGAGAACCTGCAGGATCAGGGCGCACACTCATCCATGCAGGAAAGAGATGGACTGCTAGATCTTTTCAGAAGGCAACCTGGCACGATCTATAAAACAAAGAGACACACACCCTGCCCCAGTGGTGCCACTCCCTGAAATCCATGCCTGAATAACAGCCCGTGCGTGTGGCTGGGGTATTTACGGGAGCACTGTTTACACTGGCCGTGTTCTTTTCCTGTGGCAGCTCTAACAAATGACTCTAAACCGGGTGGCTTAGGACAACAGAAACCTATTCTCTCAGAGTTCTGGAGGCCAGGAGTCTGCAATCAGTTTCTCTGGGCTGAAATCACGGTGTCAGCAGGCTTGCGCTCCCTCCAGAGGCTCTGTGGGAGAATCCTTCCTCGCCTCTTCCAGCTTTCAGTGGCTTCTGGCACGCCTCAGGTTTGTGGCCACTGTATTAGTCAGCACCCCAGAGAAACAGAATCGACAGGATGTGTATACACAGAGAAGGGGATTTATTCTAATGAATCCAATCACGTGACCATGGAGGTTGACAGGCCCTGAGATCAGCAGTCAGCACGCTGGACTCAGGAGAGCTGACGATGCAAGTTCCATCTCTAGTCCTAACCTGAAGGCAGGAGAAAACCAGTGTCCCAGCTCAAAGACAGCCGGGCAGAGAGAGGGAATTCTCGCTCCACCTTTTTGCTCCAGTCAGGCCCTCAACTGATTGGATGAGGCCCACCACATGGGGGAGGGCAATCTGCCTCAGTCTGCCTACATATTCAAAAGCTAATCTCGCCCGGACACACCCAGAATCAGGTTTGACCAAATGTCTGGCACAGTCAAGCTGACACACAGAACTAGCTACCACACCCATATCACTCTAATCTCTGTTTCCGTCTTCACATCACCTTTCTCTTATCTTTCACATCTCTGCTGCCTCCCTCTCATAAGGACACTTGTGATGGCATTTTGGGCCCATCAGAAATAGCCCAGGACCACCTCCGCATGCAAGATTCTTAACTGAATCACATCTGCAAAGATTCTATCTCTAGAAAAGGTACTACTCAGAGGTTCTAGGAATTAGAATCTGACTTCTTTGGAGGCCATCCTTCAGCCTGCTACAAAGGACCAAAAACTCAATCCTGGAGCCTGAGTGAGTAGCTCCAAGAAGCGCCTGGTCCAAATTCTTAATGATCACTGCTGCTGCTGCTGCTGCTAAGTCACTCCAGTCGTGTCTGACTCTGTGCGACCCCATGGACTGCAGCCCACCAGTCTCCCCCATCTGTGGGATTTTCCAGGCAAGAGTACTGGAGTGGAGTGCCATTGCTTTCCATAACGACCACTCACCAGTCAGTAATTAAGCAACATCTTCCCTCAACATGGCTGAGAAGACAAAGAAAAGGACCCCCACCCACCACGATAATGAACACAGCTGGGCCTCTCTCAGATTCTAGGGAGGACCCTTTGATTCCCAAGGCATTTTCCTGAAAAAAATGAGTGTCCCTTTGACTCAAAGGCATAAGCTTTCCGAGCCCCTAGAGAGCCATGTCTTTCCAATGAGGCAGCAAAACAAACCAACGAAGCCATGAAGAGTATCCATAAAGGCTTACACAGAAAGATGGAGGCACTTCTTTCCTAAACTCGCCTCCTGCTCTCCAAACCATGCTGTGCAGAGTCTGCAAGCCCAGCCGAGCCAGGGATGGGGGGTTCTGCCTCACCCAACCCCTGCCACTCTCCCTCCCCGCCTCCAGACACATTAGGACCCTAGCACTCATGCGGAGGGGCTCAACTGAGCAGGTCTTGCATTCTCACGTGCCGCTCACATCCTCTCCTTTCCCATCCAGCCACCTGTCCGAGTCTTGCATCAAGTCCCATCTCACCCCACAGGCCCATCCTTGTATCCCGCACAGGCCAGCCTCACCTGATGAACGCAGGGTGGAAGGATGTCCCCAGGCCATGCAGCCTGCCCTCTGGGAGTTGAGCTGGGACCCACCCCTCAGAGCCACCCCTTGGACGTCTCCCTGACTCCAAGTGTAAGCTCCCAGGACCTCCTCCCCTCCAAACTTCACGTGCCCCAAACCATACTCCCTCCTAGACACCCTGCGTGGAGGTGGCCTGGAGGTGGACCTTCTATTCTTCCAGCTGCTCAGCCAAAACTTCAGTGCATCCTCAGCCCCCCACCCCACCCCAGACCCAACCTGAGGCAAGTCCCCTCAGCTTCACCAAATAAATGTCCAATTGGGCCATCCTCCCACCCCTACTGCTGCACTCTGGCCCAAGCCACCATCGCTCCCCCTGATCACCTCACAGCCTCCGAACAGGGTGGCCCATCCTACCTTCCAGGGTCCATTCTCCCTAGATGCCAGCAGTCCTGTCCAAACCCTTGGCTCGCAGGGCTCCCATCTCAGCCTCTCTGAGCACCAGTAAGCTCACCATCCACCTATGTCTTCTCCTCTCACCTAAGCACACTCCTGCCTCAGGGCCTTTGGACCTGCTGTCCCCTCTGCCTGGAACACTATTCCCGAAACCAGATCCAGATCTCATCTTTTCTCAACCGCCCTTTCTCTGCGAGGCACTCCCAGGACCCTTTCTCTGCTTACTTTCTCTTCTTTGCACCCACCACCACTTCACTACCATATCTGACTTGCTTATCTCCTTTGCGGTCCATCCTCCCCAACAGTAGAAAGCTTCTCCACTGTGGAAGGCCAGTGCCTGGAGTGTATGGAGCACAGCTCAGGAGCTCAGTGCACCGTCAAAGTGATGGGGCTTGAAGGGTGACAGGGCTCCACGCCCTGGGGCCAGCCATGCGCCCCAACACCAGAACGGGGCCACAGCTCCACCCCAGCTCCGTGTGTGCACATGCACCACAGCACAGGGCAGATGTGGAACCCTGAGGCCTGTGCATGCCCCCAAAACGTGCCGGACACACCAGAAAGTCATTTACTGAAAGGCTCACTTCACTGGCCCTTGCATGCGACAGCATCGCCACATGCCCACACTTTTCAGAGAAAAACAGGCCTTTGTGGGACATAAATAGCCTAGCCAGATGTGAGAAGGCCTGCAGGGCTCTCCCGGCACTCGGGCCACGTGCCCTGCAGCTGCTCAAATGGCAGCCCCCATTCAGCAGATCATCGGCGGGGCTTCCAGGGGCAGGAGAGGGGTAAATGGTGGTCCCTCCCCCACATCAGATTAGTGGCAGGGATTCACCAAGGCCATTGCTAACTCACAGGCTCAGCACGCCATACAGCATGCACAGGCCATACCACAGCTGTACGTGGCAGATCAAGCCAGACGCACTGCACAGTTCTTTATCCATGAAAAACAGGGAAACCAAAGCCCAGACAATGGGGAGCTTGGATATCAGGGAGTCCAGATAAAGGGCAGCATGATCAACAGGGTGCTGGGACCACTTTTCTGGGGAGCAGCATGCTCACCAAAGCCGACTGCTTGGTTCCCTGTGCAGGAGAAACGGCATCTGAGCACAGAACCTACTTCTTGGCTGAGGCCTGAAGTCCCTGTGCAGCCTGAAGTCCCTGTGCAGTCCCCGTCTGCAGAAAGGCAAAAACAACTGCACCTAGAGCTGGCTTCGAGGTATTCTCAAAGCCTGACAGTTCCTCATCCTTTGAGTCTCCAGTCTGTGCCTCCCAGCCTGTGGGCCCGGCCTCGACAGAAGGGGAAAAGTCAAATGCTGAGGGCACAGTCTAGACCTGTGCCTCCCAAAGAAACACCAGGCGGGTCACTCATGTGAGCCACATGTGTGATCTCAGATCACATGTGTGCCTACCAGTCACACCAAGAGCAAAAACAAATAGGTGTTAACAGCACACTTGATTTAGCCCAATACACAGCCAGTCCCCCCAACACATAACTAATAGAGTCGTGGACCAGACATCTTCCCGTTGCTTCTGAGTCTAAAGTCTCCCCAGGCACAACACTGCTCAGCTCTGACTGGCCACGCATGGAGTGCTCCTCGCCCTGAATGGTGTCAGCCACGGTGCTGGACAGTGCAGGTCCAGGGGTGCCTGCAGGTGTAGAAGCTTCCACTCACTATAAAGGGACCCAACAAGATCAGAGTTGGGTGACATTCATGGAGGGAGGTCCTGGACACAGCCCTCTGTCTACCCACGTCCTGGCTCTTCAGAGCCCCGTCCTCAGCAGGACAGAAGGGCACCAGCACCTGCAGACTGTCTCTCACTAGAGACTGACCAGGGTGCCCCTGAGCTGGGTGGTGCTCAGGGCCCCCATCAGATTACAACAGCTTTTGGACACACACCACTCTGTGCATGCCTCCATGTGGGTGACCTGTTTCTCCTGTAATATAATCTATACTGTAAGCCTTAAAGGACACATCTGAGCTAACATCATGCACACATCAGCATTAGAATGAAGTGAGTCACGTATAGTTTTTACATTAATGAGTCCCTCAGGCCATTCTGTGAGACTAAAAGCTCAGACCACTCACTTTTGGTTACAGCAGCACCCCCAGGACTCTTGCACACCCTTGGGAGGTGGTCCTGGGAGCTTGTCCAGGTGACAGCCTTACAGGGCCTCAGCGGTGGACCAGAGAGCCCTCCCAGGCCTTCTGACACCCACAGGAGTAATTAACTCCCATTTTGGTGTTGCTTAATTACATCTGGTCTTCCCAGTGGTCACGTATGGATATAAGAGTTGGACCGTAAAGAAGTCAGAGCGACAAAGAATTGATGCTTTTGAACTGCGGTGCTGGGGAAGACTTTTGAGAGTCCCTTGAAGAACAAGATCAAACCAGTCAATCTTAAGGGAAATCAAACCTCAATACTCGTTGGAAGACCTGATGCTGAAGCTGAAACTCCAGTATTTTGGTCATCTGATGCAAACAGCTGACTCAGTGGAAAAGACCCTGATGCTGGGAAAGACAGAGCAGAAGAACAGAGCGTCAGAGATGAGATGGCTGGATGGCATCATCAGTGCAGTGGACGTGAACTTGGGCAAACTTCGGGAGATCGTGAGGGACAGGTAGGCCTGGTGTGCTGCAGTCCATGGGGTCACAGAGAGTCGGACACAACTGAGCAACCAAACAATTACATCTACAGTCATGTCACTCTCAGCTCTGAGACACTGAATGCCACGTGCTAAAAATAAAAGCACACCTCTTACGGACAGGTGGCCTATCTCACGCCTGTGGAGCCCCCTGCTTCTAGGGGCCGCCCTGGTGCCCAGGCAGCACTCACAGGGCATGCTTGGTAAGAATAAGACTGTGTGATTGTTAAGTAGGCATCACCAAAACCGAAATACTCAGAGTAATTCACTTCCTTTACCCAAGTTCTCACTAGAAGCAGGAAGGCTTTAGGAGTTTGAGTCTAAGAAAAAAAAAAAATCACAGGTGAGACATAAAACTGTACCCCCAGTCAGACATCCACATGAACCCCATCCTGGGAGGCTGCAGAATCCCTCATGTCCCTCCTGTTCCATGCTCCGGGGAAGCCCACAGGCAGGTGATGTGCCCAAGGTGGGTACTCCAGCACCCCAACCATCCCACACCTTGAAGCTAGATCACCTGGTCCCTGCTCTCATGGGAGAACACACAATCTCAGCAGTCAGCTCCTCTCAGAGGCTGCCCTTGGTTCAAGCACATCCCCAAGACTCTCACCATAGAGATGGGCAGGTCGGCAGCAGCAACAGAAGGACATACTTGCCCCATCTGCAAACAAGAGACCGTGCCAACCCCGCCTATTTCTATCTGAACCACTTCAAAGCAGCAAAGCTGATCACAGAAATGAGTCGTTTTCTTCTCTTCAACACAGGTTCTAGAATACTTTTTAATCTTCCTAAGCTTTTCCTTTTCAATTATCTTTTGCAAACCATCTGTTTATAATGTGAAAGGTAAAGCCAGGGGGAGATTCCTAACAGGGGGGTGGTGCAGTTCCCAGAGTTGGGGAGGCAGGGCTGGGCCAGGAGCCAGCCTGGGGACCAAACCCTGAAGGTTCTCTCAGAGAACAATTCTGCCAGCAGGATGGGTACCTGGAGAGGACGCAGTACTTAAATGTCCTGTGTACACACTGAAAAAAAGTTACTCCTGGAAACTCCCTCTAACGCAGCACGTCTAGACAGACGTTTATTCCAGCTCTCTCTCCAGGACACACACAGATGTCTTCTGGTCTGAAGTGGCCGTGACCCACCCCCTACCCCTCCAGCTCGGAGAGTGACTGACGGGGCAGGGACCCGGCATTTCCACCACCCTCTTCCACTGCTATGTCCAGAGCTGTCAGCTCATAAATTGAGCTCTCTGGAAGCTTATTCTTGGGCTGCTGGCTCCCAGCCCAAACAAATAGAAGGGCTCCCTCAGAAGCCCTCTTCTCTCCTGGCTCAATCAGAGCAAGTAAATGCGATGAAAACTCAAGATGGAGCCCCAAAGTGGACCCTGAGCTGAAGACGGCCCTCCAGGACCATGGTAGGTACCAAAGCTTCAAATCCAGTTCAGGTATGACTGCCAGGGTGTGGGGATAAGGCCATAGCACCCCACTCCAGTACTCTTGCCTGGAAAATCCCATGGACAGAGGAGCCTGGTGCACTGCAGTCCATGGGGTCTCGAAGAGTTGGACACAACTGAGCAGCTTCACTTTCACTTTTCACTTTCATGCACTGGAGAAGGAAATGGCAACCCACTCCAGTGTTCCTGCCTGGAGACTCCCAGGGACGGAGGAGCCTGGTGGGCTGCTGTCTATGGGGTCGCACAGAGTCGGACACAACTGAAGCAACTTAGCAGTAGCTGCAGCAGCCAGGGTGTGAGACTAGAGGTCCTAAGATGCTGCTCACCTCCTAAGACAGTCTCATCCCTCTGTGATGCAGCAAGGGATCAGCGCACAGGTCTCAGACAAGATGGAAGCCACGTTCACCTGAGACAAGGTGAAACACAGGCCCCTCAATTCCATTCTGGGCCTCATCCAGGATGGGCTGAATGGTCATCCCCACAGACCAACCGGAACGAAACACTGTCACCCAACTCTGCTTCAGCTTCTCTTCTTCCCCCAGGCCTCCCTCGACCCACAGCCAGGCTGAGCCCTCAGACAGCCCCCCTGAGAACAGGCCCGCCTTGGGGGACACATCCTCCAATCTATCAACCCTCGCTCTTCATCCCACTGCCCCAAACCTGGGTCTTACAGACTGTCTACACCTCCCTACGAAGGAAAAACCCAGCGTCAGCGTGCCTGATCCCTGCTGTGCCTGCCCTGGTCATACATCTCTCCACGGCAACATCTGTCTCCTGCACATCTCTCTCCCTTCCTGGCTCCCCCACAATAATCCTCTCAAATAAAGACTCTTACTAAGCCTGGCTTTGATTTTCATTCGACAACTGATTACAAATGACCTGAAGCCCAAAAACACATGGATCTGACAGACAGGTGAGACCTTTGATTTCCACCTTCCTGAAGACTCTCAGGGTTCCCTAAGGTCTCACTAGTTCTGGCTCAAAGTACAAATAGGGACTGGTTCGAGAACCAGCTCAGAAGCGTGTCTGAGCCCTTAAGCCACAGATGCTCCTGGGGGCTGGCGAGCAAGAGAAACAAGGGGAAGCAACATGAAGGAAAATCAGACCACTCACGTATGTCCGGTGTCCCGTCCACTACGGAAACTCTGTGCTTCCTTGGAAACAGCACACAGGGAATTTCCCTGGTGATCCAGTGGCTAAGACTGTGCTCTCAATGCAGGGGACCCAGATTCGATCCCTGCTCCAGGAACTAGATCCCACATGCCACAACTAAGAATTCACGTGCCGCAACTAAATATCCTTCATGCTGCAACTGAGACCAGGCACAGACAAACACATGAATAAAATGTTAACAAACAAACAAAAAAACAACCACAGCACACAGAACCTTTTGCTTAAGTGGATACCTCTCCAGGAAGCTGTCAGGTCTCCATGGGGCCATCCAAAGCATAACACACAGTGAATCCAGGCCCCCTGCTCCCCACACCCTGCAGGTAGAGAAGTTCTGGGTGGGGAACACTCCCACCACCAACAAATGCTTTACTCTCATTCTCCCAGGAGGGAGTGAAGGTGTAGCAGGTGGGGCTCATTGCTGAACCTTCACTGATCTACTCAACAGGAAAGATTCTCTTTCAGTCAGTAAAGAATCTACCTGCAATGTAGGAGACCTGGGTTCAGTTTCTGGGTCAAGAAGATCCCCTGAAGAATGGCAACACATTCAGTATTCTTTCCTGGAGAATCCCATGGACAGAGAAGCCTGGCAGACTATAGTCCATGGGATCACAAGAGTTGGACACCACTTAGTAACTAAATATTCATCTTTCTAAATATGCTGCTACCAAATGTGTGAAAGGAAATGTTCATCTCACTGCTGATCAGAAAAATACAAATTAACACAAGATGCCATTCTCCCCCTACAGAAGTAACAAAGAAAAAAAAAAGATAAGGTTCAAAGGTGGTGAGGAGGTGTGGGCCCCTTCCCAGGGTCAACAGGAAGTCTTTTCTAGAAGCAACATCCGGAACCTTCCAAATCAATGCTAGCTACAGGTAACAATGTTCTCATCTTGTATTCACACACAGAGGTTCTCATCCAGTAGCTTCTTGATATCATAAAAACAGGAAACATCCCCAAAGAGAGGATTAAATGAGTATCTAAAGGACCAGGTTGGCGCCAAAGTATGGGTATGGTCTTTCTGGACTGCTGCGGTTTTGAGTCACACCTCCTCGGCCAACCCAGGAGGCAACGGGGACACCCACTGCCCTACCTGAGGCATGTCAACACATGAGAAGAGCCATCAAAATAAACTGCTGAAAGTTGCATCCATCTGAGTTTTGTTCCCACCCCAGAGAGCAGCATATGGATAGAAAACCATGGTGAACAAACCACAGAGAACGTCCTGGGATCAGCCTGTGTTTCTTCGGTAACAAATGAAATAATGAATCACATTTAACAGAAGGGTAGGATGCGTTTTGGCAAACTGCTTTTCCTAGCAGTTGATTAAACTAGGTTTGGGTTTTAGGAAGGGAAACTCTCAGGCTTTGCTGAGATCCAAACTGCAGAGCTAGGTGCTGACATCATACACACAGGCCAGCCGGGCAGGGATGTTCTCTGCGTAGCCAAAGGGAAGTGCTTAGGAACTGCTCCGTACCATTCTGCTGCAAATTCTGGAAGCTTGATTTCTCATGAGCACAGATGTTGGGACATCCCACTAACTTCCCTCCTAAACTTAGATACGATGCCATAATTCCTCACAGAAACATCATTAGCCATGCATTTTTTTAATGACAGAAAACTCATAATCTGGTTGATGCAGAGAAGTGGGGACTCCCAAGAGAAGGGGACTCCGAGGGAAGGGGATCCCATGCTCTCCCCTGGTGACCACACTGATATGAGTGGCAACTAACAGCCATCTGACAGGACACAGAGCTATTGTTTCCTTGGGATAACTCGTGTAATATGAGAGCTGTGTTTTCTTTACAAAACAGAACTTTTTGGTACAGTGATGCAATGTCTTAAATCTGAAAGACTGAAAATGCTCCAAAGTACCAGTCAACAGAAAACAACAAATACCTATCACTTACAAACAAGTCAACGATATAGGTTATACATCTCTTTGATCTCAAAGTCATATTATTGGATGCTCTTGATTATAAGATTAAAATATGGAAAAGATGAGCACCAAAAAAAGAAAAAAAAACCAAGTCAACAATACCTCAGTGGAGAGCCATCCGTGGCCATTTACAAAAGCACCAACAGCATGTCCTGAGTTGGAAATTTTGAGCTTACACCAGCTATCTTGGGTGTAACAATCCAGCCCCCTCTAAGGACAGGGTTTGTCTTTGTTCAACAGGACTACTCCAGGGTTTCCAAACAATCAAGTCTTGACCTTCCCCTTTCTGCTCAAGGTCACAACTACCCGGTGGCTTTGTCTGCAGGGACAGGCCCCTCCCTGCAAGGCTGAGGGACCGGGAAAAGCCATGGTCATGAAGGGCCAGGTTCCAACCCAAGGCTCCACCGGAGTGAGGGCCCCATGAGGAAAACTGACCAAGACTGGGGCCAGTTATGAGTTCAGTCTTCACATTCCGAGGTTGTGCTTTAGGTCTGCCAGGAAAACAGGGTGCCAGGGAGTCCTCAGCTCCTGGGGGCAGGCTGGGCCAACTCCTGGCCATTTACCATGGGGCCCGGAGTGCTCAGGGGGTGAGAGTCCTGCTCTCTGCTCAGCTGATGCTGACGACTATCACACAAGCCTGCGGCTCCAAAAGCATGGAATTTATTTCTTTATTCACTGTATTTTCGTTCTTGGCTCTATGCCCTTTCCACAGCTAAAAACATCTGGCTTGCTCAACACAGCACTGGACTTGTGATAATTAATCAGTACATGCTGATTGACCCAGCAGGGCCCAGAGTGCCAGCCCAGAAAGATGAGTTCTTTTCAAATATCATCCAAGAGCCCCAAACAAGACCAGGAAAGTCCACATATGAAGTGCTCACCTACGCTCCATGACCAAATTCTCACTCTAAAAAAAACCCCAGCCCACTGCATCCCACAGAGGGTAGACAGGAGGTGCCAGAAGCCACTGGAAACCAGCACCACCCAATGAGAAGGATTGGCCACTCGAAGAACTTCAAATTATATAGGGTAGGCTGAGGGAGGAGGAAAGGGGGTGACTGCTTGGTGGTACAGGGTTTCTTACTGGAGTGACTAAAAGTTCTTAGAACTGTGACATAGGTGGTGGTTATACACACTGTGAATGACCTAAATACCACCAAGCTGTTCACTGCAATGTGGTTGAGATTATGTTATGCTCAATTAAAAAAATATACATTTAAATAAATATAAAAAAGGAAATTGAAATGAGCTTCCAGTGGGCACAAAACTGGATTCTTCCATGGGAGGAAGACAACCGCCCCACCACTGGACAGAATCCATTTGCCTGTCTACAGGTGTAGGGAACAAGGTATAAGGAAGGTTGAGAAGTGCTTGCAAACAAGACTCTCAACCTTCCTTATACCTTGTTCCCTACAACAGGCGAGGACTGTTTGCATGGACATCAACTCCATACAACTTACAGAGCTGTATCAAGACAGACAAATCCACAGGTTCCAATGTGCCATCCAAAGGCTGTTCACTCCAAAGTCTAAAGACAACAGAAGGGAGAGTGGAACTGTGAGATTCAGGAGGGAAGGGGGCTCAGGACCGGGCAACACGACAGACGGAAATGAAGGGTGAAGTTGCAAGAAGGATTCCTGCATTTCTAGAGGGGAGTAGGCAATGGGGAGAAGATCTGGGGGGCTGCGAGTGAGGAGGAGGCTTACCCCTGATGTCAAGTAAAGCATCGCTGTCCAGTGAGAAGCCAGGCAGTGTCCCAGCAGCACCCCCTCCCAGCCTGTGGGATGTTCCCATAAAGGAACTGCAGCTGCCTGGGGCATGAATCAATGGAGCCCAAACAAAAAAATGATGAATGATAAGACTATTCCCCTTATGGAAATGAAAATACACGGTGACCAGGCAGATCTGTGCTCACACAGTCTTGAAAATAAGGAACAGGGATGTCAATTCACTTTCAAAATGCCCTTTGTTTTTCCTGCCAAACAAGAATTCTTGCCATGGTTTCTCAAACATCCCTAAGAACCTATGAGGTCAGAGAGAGGGAGAGGGGGCTGTCTTGGGCCCTCTCCTTCTTTGAAAAGAATCACTGCTCTAGGATGACACCTGTACAAACCCCAGGTGTGCCCAACCCGAAGACCCCTTCCAGTCTGCACACCCCTGTTCAGACACGCTGACACCAAGCAGCCCATTCCTCAGGGGTCAGTGGCCACCCAGGGACCCTGAGGTTCCTCCTGCATAGAACACACAGTGTCTTGTCGAGACAGTACATGCCTCTGTCTCCAGGCCCAAGTAGATCACACACATGCACGAACTCCTCAACAACAGCCAAACTGTGCTCTTCTCACTGTACTCTTCTTGCTCATTAATCAACACCCCCACATCTAGTCCCCGGACAGGACACAGGTCTGCAGTCCTGAAGGTGGATGTTTTCAGGTGAGGTCTCACGTGACACCAAGGGAGGTAACTGCCAGGACGCAAGGACTCCTTGCTGGGTTCACGTGACGATGGCACATGAATACCATATCCGTTACTGGAACCTTCTGCAAGGATGCTGCTCCACCTCCACTGCCCTCTCGTTACTGTGTAACTATCAGGTTCTAAGCCACAAGCTCCAGAAGACACGGTCCAAAGAGAGGGGTTCGTTATTCTTTTACAAGCAATCAGAACAGAAACTAAAATGTCAGCAAACAACTGGAAAGGAACAGAATGATTAATCTCCAGAGCTAACCACCACAGTGAAGAATGAACAGCGGTGCCCCCTCTCAGCTGTCAAAGCTGAAGGCTCTCTGTGAAAAGAAGTGGGCACGCCTTCCCCGCCATACCCTACCTGCGGCCACCTCTATCCTGGCAGCCACGTGCAGACGAGGACAGGACACAGGGAACTCAGTCCTGGGACAGCGCTCACTTTCACACCCTCACAACCTGGCTGCCCATCTTCTGAAACCTCAGAACTAGATGGTCTTGGGAACCTCACGAAAGACACCACGCCAGCATGTGGTCCCTGCAATTCAGATCCAAATGAGTCTAGGGCTGTGGGGGCTAAAAGGAATGTACACCCCAACTCCCTCGGAGGAGGGGCTGACTTTAATTTCCCTCCCCTATATACTTCCTGGGCTTCCCTTGTAGCTCAGTCGGTAAAGAATCTGCCTGCAATGCAGGAGACCTGGGTTCAATTCCTGGGTCAGGAAGATCCCCTGGAGAAGGAAATGGCTACGCACTCCAGAATTCTTGCCTGGAGAATCCCAGGGACAGAGGAGCCTGGTAGGTTCCCAGTCCACGGGTTGCAAGAATCGGACACGACTTAGCAACTGAACAATAACCCGACCTACTGTTCTGGCACCCTGATCTCAGATGTCTAGCATTTAGGATTATGAGAAATAAACACCAGCTGCTTAGAAACCACCCCAGTCTGCATTATTTTTTATAGCAGCCCAAACCCCAGAGTCTTCATCATTCTAAAAACAGGTACTTTAGGATTAGTGACAAAGGAAGATTAAGCCTCATACAGAAGGATGTGCTACCAACTATCTTGCATCCTCGACAAACAAACACCAATCAATCTCCGCTTAAACCCTGACTAAAACTTAACACTCCACTGGCCTTAATTTACTATGATTTTCAAGATGATCCAATTTATGGCCTTGATTAGCAATAGACGAAACATAAATTAGTACTACAGACACACCACTCAGAACTGTCCCTTTAAACACCATGAACAAGAGGGGAATCTCTTCCACCCTTTAGGGAGATTCCTACCACCCATCTCCTGCCCTGCCATGTGAAACTGCTCCCTGGCAGCAAACTGATGTTTCTGGAAACACAGGAAGACATGTAGGTCACTGGGGTGCCGTGTGTTAACTTCCTACCCCTGGGCACCAAATGCAGACCCAGAGGCTTCAAAGCTTCAGTGTTCCTCCGAACAAACTTCATTTGCTACTCCCTCTGGATACCACGGGTACCCCAGGAATCCAGTCAGGGAGATGGTGCAGTGCCTTCAGCTAGGATGCTGGCCCCACTCCAAACAAAGGCTGCATTTCAGACACTGGACCTAATACATTCCCAAGTACCAGAACCAGGACAGAGGGGTGTGCTCACTGCAGACCCACAGACAGTAATGGATAACAAGGAACACCACGAACAACTATGCTTATAAGAAAAGTCAACAACACAGAGGGAATGATCCAATCTTTCAATCACCACAAGCTGTCACAATGCACCGTGATGAAATAAACAAACTGAACAACACTTTAAAAATAAAATTCATAGTTAAAAACCCTTTTGAAACAGCTATCTCCAGGCCCAGATGATTTTATCAGCAAATTCTACCAACGATTTAAGAAATAACAGCAATTCTACATAGTGGTAATTGCTCAGTCGTGTCCGCCGACTCTTTGTGACCCCACAGACTAGAGCCCACCAGGCTCCTCTGTCCATGGAATTCTCCAGGCAAGAATGCAGGAGTGGGTTGCCATTTCCTTCTCCACAATTCTACATAAGCTCTTCCAAAACACAGAGGAGGAAAAAACATTTCTCAACTTAAATGAGGCCAGCATTACCCTGATAACAAAACCAGGCAAAAAGAGCACAAGAAGACTGCAGACCAACATCCCTTGTGAACACAGATGTAAAACGCCTCAACAAAATATCAGCAGATTGAATCCAGTGATATACTGGACTGGTCAAAAAGAATTTTTGGCCAAACCAATATATAAATGTTATACCACAACCACATGGAGTTTATCCCAGAATGCAAGGCTGGGTCAATGTGTAAAAGCAATCAGTGTAATCTACCATATTAACCATCCACAGAAGAAACAACACAAAAGCATAACAGTTTATGGCAAAACAGTATTTGAAAAATACTCAGCATCCAGTCATGATAACTCTCAGCTAACTAGCAACAGAAGGGAACCCCAACAGTCTACTAACAAACATCTATGAAGAAACCTATAGCTAACATGATACTCAGTGACGGAAGACTGACCGCTTTCCCCAAATGACAGGGACAAGGCAGATGTCCGCTGACACTGCCTCTATTCAGCACTGTACGGGAGCCCTGGCTAGTGGAAGAGGTGAGAAAAAGATATAAAAGGTAAACAGATTAGCAGGGAAGAGTAAAACGACCTTTTCACAGATAGCATGATTGCCTCTGTTGAAAATTCCAGAGAACCTACAACAACAACAACAAAGCTCTCAAGACTAACAGGACAGTTTAGCAAAATCACAGGATGCAAGATCAGTAACAGAAAATGAACCATCTTTCCATGCACTCCCTATGAATGATGGCAAATTGGTAGGTCAAACTTCATCACTACTAAAATGTTGCCTTCTGTGAAAATCTTATTACAAGAACTGAAAGACTAGTTGTAGATGGGAAGGAAATATTTGAAAAAGCCCAGCTATGACAAAGAACTTATGTTCAGGAAAAATTCCCAAAATTCAATAGGAAGAAACAAAAATCAACCCAATAAAATACAAGATACTTCACCAAACTAGATACAGGGATTGCAAATAAGTTCATGAGAAAATGTTTAATGCCATCAGTCATTAGGAAATGCAAACTAAAAGCACAAGGAGCTATACAGTATGCAAATTAGAATGGTTAAAAAAAAATAGTGTAGCCACTGTGGAAAACAGTATAGAGGCTTTTCAAAAAACAAAAGCAGAATTACCATATGACCCAGAAATTTCACTCTTGGTTATATATCCAAAAAACCCCAAACCACTAGTTCTACAAGAGGCATGCACCCCAGTATTCACAGCAACATTATTTATAACTGTCAAGCTACAAAAGTAACCTAAGTGTCCATCAGTAGATCAATGTATAAACACGACATTATATATATACATGTATATGTATGTACCTATAATGGAATACTAGCCATAAAAGGATGGAACTTTGCCATTTGCAGCAACATAAACAGACTCGGAGGGTACTATGCCAAGTGAAATATGTTAGAGAAAAACAAATGCTGTATGATATCACTTATGCATGGAATCTAAAAATACAACAAACTAGTGATTATAACAAAAAAGGAGCAGGCTCACAGATATAGAGAACAAATTAGTGGTTACCAGTAGTGAGAGGGAAGTAGGGAGGGGCAAGATAGGCACAGGGGATTAAGAGGTGCCTTATTATATCAGGCATACAATAATATAAATACCTTACTATATCAGGTATAAAATAAGCTACAAGGATATACTGTACAACGTGGGGAATGCAGTCAATATTTTATAAGAACTATAAACGGAGGGTAACCTTTAAACACAGTGAACCACTATACTGTACACCTATAACTTGGGCTTCCCTTGTAGCGCAGCTGGTAAAGAGTCTGCACTGTATATCAACTATACTCCAATGAAAAACCAACTAACAAAGCCAAGTATGGGTGAGAATGTGGAGCAACTCGAACTCTCACAGGCTGCTGGTAAGAATGTGAAACAAGACAGACACTCCAGACAGTATTTTGATGGTTTTAGACAGTTAAACATACACTTACCAAGTGGCCCAAAAATCTCATTCATGAGTATTTATCCTAAGTAAATGCAACCATACCGTCACAGAAGAGCTGACAAACAAATATTTATGGCTGCTCCATTTAAACGTACAACAGAATACTACTCAGTGACCAGAAAAAAAAAATCAAATGTCTATACATGCAATGACTTGAGTGAGCCTCAGAGGTGTTATCACGGAAAGACGCCAATCTTAACAGGCTCTCTACTCTCTGATTCCACTTATAGGACGTTCATAAACAAGTAAACTACAAGGACAGATTAAGTCAGTTTTCAGTGGTGATGAGAGGGTGGGAACATAAAGGGTGATAAAGGCTGACCTCATTTTACTGCCCTTGGCAGATACTACTTTTTATAAATTGAAGGTCTGTAGCAACCCTTCTAAGAGCAAGTCTACTGGCACAATTTTTTCCAACAGCACTTGATCACTTTGTGTCTTGGTGTTACATTTTGGTAATTCTCGGAGTATTTTAAACTTCTCCATTTGTATTGTATTGGTTATGGTGATCTACGATCAGTGATGTCTGATGTTACTACTACAACTTGCTGAAGGCTCAGATGATGGTTAGCATTCTTTAGCAGTAATTTTTTTTTTTGCCTTTGTAAACAAATTTTTATTTATTTTTGTTTTATATTAGCGTATAGTCGTTGTGTTTGTTTTCGGTATATAGCAAAGTGATTCAGTTATATGTATACATGTATCTGGTCTTTTCCAAATTCTTTTCCCATTTAGATTATTAGAGTATTGAGCACAGTTCCCTGTGTGATACAATAGGTCCTTGTTGGCTATCTACTCTAAATATAGCAGTGGAAACGTGTCAATCCCAAACTCTCTAACTACCCACCCACCCCACTCTTTCCCCCTGGTAACCATAAGTTTGTTCTCTAAGTCAATGAGTCTGTTTCTGTTTTGTAAATAAGTTCATCTGTTAGGCAGAAGACCTAAACAGACGTTTCTATCAATACAAAGAAGATGGTCAAGAGGCACATAAAAGATATTCAATAATACTAATTATTGAGAGAAACACAGATCAAAACTGTATCAAGATATCACTTCACTATCATCAAAAGGCTACCATCAAAAAGTCTACAAACAATAAAGGCTGGAGAGTGTGGAGAAAAGGGAATCCTCCTACAATGTTGGTGGGAATGCAAATTGGTATAGCCACTATGGATAACAGTATGGAGGTTCCTTAAGAAACTGAAAACATAGTTACCGTATAATCCAGCAATCTTGCTCCTGGGCATATATCCAGAGGATAATATGGTTCAAAAGGATACATGCACCCCAGTGTTCATTACACTGCTGTTTACAATAGCCAAGACAAGAAAGCAATCTAAACGTCCATCAACAGCTGAAGATAAAGATGTGGCTTGTGTGTGTGTTAGTCACTCAGTTGTGTTTGACTCTTTACAACCCCATGGACAGAGCCCGCCAAGCTCCTCTGTCCGTTCATCTAGAATTCTCCAGGCAAGAATACTGGAGTGGGTTGCTATTCCCTTTCCCAGGGGACCTTACCGATTTAGGGATCAAATGCAGGTCTCCTGCACTGCAGGCAGATTCTTCACCATCTGAGCCCACCAGGGAAGCCCCAAAGATGTGGTACCCATATACAATGGAATACATTCAACCATTAAAAAGAATGAAATAATGCCATCTGCAGCAGCATGGATGGACCTGGAGATTTTCATACAAAGTGAACTAAGTCAGATAGAGAAAGACAAATATATGATATCTCTTACACATGGAGTCTTAAAAAAAGATACAAATAATGCATTTTAATGCACAAATTATCAAATGCATAAAATTTTAATGCATAAATTGTTTATATACTGTTTTTTAAGACACAGTGAGACTGCACACTTAATATACTACAGTAGAGTGTAAATAAAACTTTTACATGCCCCTGGAAAGCAAAAATTTCATGGGATTTGCTCTATCAGGAGATTCATTGTATTGCAATAATCTGGAACTGAACTTGCAATCTCTCTGAGGTTTGCCTGAACCGAGAAAAACTTGGGGGGGATGGAATTATTGCATCCTGTGGAAGTGGTTACACAAATCTATACATGCATTTAAACTCACAGAACTGTATACCAAAATAACCATTTTCACCACACTGATTTGACTCAAATGTTTTTAAAAACACCTTTACTCTTAGCCAGATACAAAGGGGCAATAATCTATATAATTCCATTTGTCTGAGGTGCCTAGTATAGTGACAGAAGAGATAGCAGACAGACAGAAGTAGAGACAGAAGTAGAATGGTGGGTGCTGGGGGCAGGGGTTGGGGAGTTTCAGTTTCGGAAAATGGAAATGTTCTGGGTGTGGAGGGTGGTGATGGCTGCACAACAGAGCGAAACTTTCACTTTAAAACACTTTTATCAGAAAAGGAGATTTACAAAGGTGTACTTGTATGGAAATAAAAGAGTTCTAAAGGCAGGAAGTTTTAACTGCGATCGCTCTCTGCAGATGTGTGCTGTTTGGTTTGGCTTGCGGCTTCCAGACTTACCCTACATGAACCGTGCACACAGGCTCCATCACCCGTGGGACAGGGTCTGTTCATACCGTGATCATGGACCAGACAGAGACCCTGAGTCAACCTGTCCAATCCTTTGGACTTTCAAAGTATTATGCTTTTACTTCCCACAAGAGGCAACCAGAAAACTGGTAAAATACATCCACAGTCTGAAGAAGCATTTTGCATGTTCAGCCATACCTGGGCAGACCAGAACTTTGAACAGACAGGCATGTAACAGAGGCCTAGGAGACTCTGGCCTGATTAGTCAGTGACAGAAGTTTGGGCCTTGTTCCTCGTCTCCTCTTTGAAATCAAGCAGGCAGAAAGAGAAGGGACTTATAGCCCCACGGCAGTGTTTCTGGGTCCCCAGCAGTTGTACTGTGCACTCCATGCTACTCCATTTCAGAAAAGTTCCAGCCAGAAAAGCTCTGCAGCTTCTAGGTAGAGGCCTTCCGCCACTCCCACCGGCTGCCAACAGACTGAACCCCACTGATGTCCAAATGCAAATTACAGCTTCTAAACACCTGGCATCAATAAACACCAGAAATAAACACCATCTGAGTCATTTACGCAGCTCTATGTATCACAAGCTTTCAAATGGTAATTAACTTTCATTTAAACTCTGTGTTGATGATTAAGTCAAGAAATCATTGGCATTTTGATCCAAATAAAACACCACAAAGATTATGCTGGACAAATAAAATAAAAACCAATTTGAATGTTTCCAAGTTCTTAATTTCTAACAATATTCCCTTGTGTACACAGATGAAAGAGCCCAGTACATAATCTCTGTAAACTGTGTTTAAATTAGTTTCTCTTTCTCTGTGGTTAAGCCTTTAACCGTTAAACTTCCCCACAGAACACAACCTTCAGCACGCGTGGATCATAAACTACAGATACTTCATTATCTCTTTCAGGCTTTACGGTTCCAAGAACATTCTGACTGAGGGTAGGGCTGAAAAATTAAAAAATGATCAAATGGCTGTTTCCCAACCCTCTTCCTATAGACATGCTTTCCTCAAAGAAGAGAAAAAAGGCAGAAAGAATGCTTTTTCCTGGCATGGGCTTTCCCGACACACACACAGTCTCACACACACACGCGCTCTCTCTCTCTCTCTCTCTCTCTCTCTCCCCTCCTGGCTATCATTTCTGCAAGTGTGTTAAGACAGCAATCGGGTCTCAGGGCTGTCACTGGGGATGCCCCACAGGGGTCCCAGGTGTGGAGACTCCAGACACACCACTGGGCCACCCAAGGAAGTTCCAGAAGGTACTTTCAAGATAAGCAGCTGGTGCTTTGGAGCCTGGGAGTGGGGACAGGGTAGGGGCTGGAGCTGCCGCACAGCTCTGGCACTCGCTGTTGTCATAGGGCATCTCCAGGGCCAGCTCTCCAGCACTGCAGCTGGCCTCCCAGATGGGAGAGGGTCAGCCTCGGGGCACCACAAAGGCCCTGCCAGCCCCTGAGCACAGAGCGGCCGCACCCTCAGGCATGCCCCTGGCTGCCAGGCAGGCCATGGTCTTCTAAGAAATAACGTGACCAGAGGGGCTTCCTTGGAAGCTGGGAGCGGTCTGGGAGAGGTCTGGGAGCAGTACACTGTGCCCCACACACCCAGAAACAAGGAGAGGCTGCAGGTTCCCAAAATCCTAGTGACGCCCCTCTCTGAGCCTCAGCATCGGGGAAGGCACCAGACATGCCGATGCCAGGCTCAGAACTGACACTCCCTTCTGCTGCATGTACAGATATGAGAGTTGGACCATAAAGAAGGCTGAGCGCCGAAGAATTAATGCTTTCGAAGTGTGGTGTTGGATAAGACTCTTGAGAGTCCCTTGGACTGCAAGGAGATCAAATTAGTCAATCCTAGGGGAAATCAACCCTTAATATTCATTGGAAGGACTGATGCTGAAGCTGAAGCTCCAACACTTTGGCCACCTTTTGCAAGGAGTCAACTCATCGGAAAAGACCCTGATGCTGGTCAAGACTGAGGGCGAGAAGAGAGAGGGATGACAAAGGACAAGATGGTTGGATGGCATCAATGACTCAACGGACAAGAGTCTGAGCAAGCTCTGGGAGATGGCGAAGGATAGGGAAGCCCGGCACGCTGCAGTCCATGGGGTCACAAAGAGTTGGACACAACTGAGCAACTGAACAACAAACTGCCTCCTGAGCCTGGGGTGCAGGTCTGGCACCTGTGCCCCTCGGGCACCCACCTGCCACCCTAATCCCTTCCAACCTCTGGGACCAGCCCACTCTCCCATTCATTCATTCACTAGCCTCAAACACCACACCTAATGGAAACAAAAAAGACCCTCCTTCATTAAGGGAACCCTGCAGTGCTCCTGTCTGCCTCCCTCCCTTTATCCACCAAGCAAGTCACTTCCAAGGCCATGCAAACCTGAGGACTAGGCCAAACCTGCCCCAGGACACCACTGTGCTTTTCTTCTGTCTCACTGTGATTATTTATC
Source organism: Ovis canadensis (assembly GCF_042477335.2). Taxonomy (NCBI): domain Eukaryota; kingdom Metazoa; phylum Chordata; class Mammalia; order Artiodactyla; family Bovidae; genus Ovis; species Ovis canadensis. The sequence continues at coordinate 24,377,984 of NC_091246.1, forward strand.
GTCCAATTAACAGGACGGCCCAAGAGCCTTGATAAGAGCATGCCAGGCGGACAGGTCAACTTCAGCGACACGGAGGGCAGGACAGGATGGCCAGACCATGAACTGGACAAAGGTTTCTGCCGGCAAAAGAAAATATCAGGATGCGGAGCACCGAGCCTCTCAGCTAATAAATACTTCCACTGTGTCCATGCCAGGAAATGAAGCATTTCATAGAAAGGGGACGACAAGCAACAACCCCAGAGGCACTGAGGAGCTCGCTCAGCCCTAAGTGTGGGGACAGAGGTGCTGGAATGAAGGCACAATCCCAACGAGGCCACAAGTTAGCAAGCATGGGGCTCAGCCCACACAAGGCCAGAGCCACGCCCCCCATGCCATCAGAATACAAGAAACGTCACCTTCCTCCACACTGATGCCAGGCTCCATGGCCTCTGGAGACGAGACACAAGCCCTGCCTGCATGCAGAGCAGGTCACCCCTCATCCTTAAACATCCTAAACAAGCTCACACACCTAACCCACCACGGGGTTGAGGCACTTGGGGTATTGATCAGGATGATTAAGTTTACATGTCAACTTGGCTGGGCCATGATGTCCAGATAAATGATCAAACTATTCCAGAGGCTTCTGTGAAGGAATGTTTTGAATCACATCACCATTTAAGTTGGTAGACTTTGAGTAAAGCAGAAAGTGAAAGTGTTGGTTGCTCAGTCCTGTCCGATTCTTTGCAACCCCATAGACTGCAGTCACCCCCAGGCTCCTCTGTCCATGGAATTCACCAGGAAAGAACACTGGAGTGGGTTGCCATTCCCTCCGCCAGGGGATCTTCCTGACCCAGGGAGCGAACCTGGGTCTCCTGCATTGCAAGCAGATTCTTTACTGTCTGAGTCACCAAGAAAGCCTTGAGTAAAGCAGATAACCCTCTATGATGAGGGTGGGTCTCATCCAATATGTTGATGGCCTTGATAGGAAAAATACTGATCTCCCCCTAAGAAAGAGGAATTCTGCCTCCAGCTCACCTTGCAGGTTTCAGACCTGCCAGCCTCCCCAGTCAAGTGACCAAGTCCTTAAAATAACCCCTCCCTCCCTTCTCCCCCACCCCATACTCCATTGGTTCTGTTTCCCTGGAAAACCCTGACTGATACAATTAGGAACATAGCTTCTGAGATAGCACCCAGCCGGGGCCACCCCACTCTGGAGCAGAACCTTACAGTGGAGAGAAGACCCCCCATGAGCACACAGCACCCTGTGAAGGGTCCAGTGAAAGCCATGTGTGAGAATCATCAAGGACACACAGCCCAGCATCTGGCTGGGGTACCTAACTGCCTGCTAGGAAAACATGCTACGTTACTTATGACACTGAGATGAACTGTCACTTGTAAGCAAGAGGCGTGGAAGGTGTGTGTGTGGGGAGGGGGATGGTGAGTTTTATCATTTGACTAAAAATACAATCAAGATGATGTATGGAAAACTAGTCCTACAAGCCGCCAAGTGGGCAGGAACTCCTAAATCCATGGAAAGCTTTTGGAATGCAGTCCTCCAGTTCTACTGTGCAGCATTTTTCAGGAATACATGCACACGCGTGCACACACACACACACACATCCAATTACAAATATCACCAATTTCTTTTGGGCCCCACCATTCATGGACTTCCCTGGAGGCTCAGATGGTAAAGCGTCTGTCTACAATGCAGGAGACCTGGGTTGCATCCCTGGGTTGGGAAGATCCACTGGAGAAGGAAATGGCACCCCACTCCAGTACTCTTGCCTGGAAAATCTCATGGACGGAGGAGCCTGGTAGGCTACAGTCCATGGGGTCACAAAGAGTCGGACACGACTGAGCGACTTCACTTCCCTTTCCACTTATTCATGGGCGCCGGGCTTCCCTGGTGGCTCAGCGGTAAAGAATCTGCCTGCAATGCAGGAGACATAAGAAACACAGATTCAATCCCTGGGTGGGGAAGATCCCCCTGCAGGAGGGCTTGGCAACCCACTCAGCATTCTTGCCTGGAGAATCTCATGGACAGAGGAGCCTGGCAGGTTATAGTCCATGGGGGCACAAAGAATCAGACACAACTGAAGCAGTCGAGCAGCAGCAGCACTGATGGATGCCACTGTTTGTCCTGTGGCAGGTAGCCAAGCTGGCGCAGTCAAAGCTGATTGATGCCTGTCCCACAGCAATGGACATGAAAGGCTTGGACCCCTCAGGATACCCCAGATTAATCAAAAAAGCAGGTGATGGTCCCATGGGTCTCCAGTCAAAGTTCATCTGTAACTACTAAAAAGTTTATGGATAAAATGCTTTCAAACAGGCTTTTATTTTTTTCCCCCAGAATACTCTGAAATGAAAGAAATTCCCCAAATCAATTAAATCAGTGAAAGGGAAACAACTCAATTTTTATTAAAGTAGGTGAAGACCAAGGTCAGGTGTTTCAAGGAGAAAATGCAAACAACCAATAAATCACAAACAAGCGATGGGGTCAGAGATCCATGACTTTCCCTTTTCATGATCACAGTAGTCAGGACTACACACACCAGAAATGCTCTGGGTGGGTGAGGGAGAAGAAAGGCTCTTGTGAGCTTGAGGGGCACAATACTGTCCTGGCAGACAGCCCAGCCGACTTCAGTCAAAATTAAAAATACATACACCCTCTGACTCAAATATTTCAGTTTTAAGACTCCTACCCAAATACTCAATGGAGAGTGTGTGTGTGTGTGTGTGTGTGTGTGTGTGTGTGTGCGGGTGGGTGGTAGGGTGGGTGGGTGTGTGTGTTAGTCACTTAGTCGTGTCCAACTCCTTGCGACCCCATAGCCTAGAGCCCACCAGGCTCCTCTGTTCATGGAATTCTCCAGGCAAGAAAACTGGAGTGGGTTGCCATTCCCTTCTTCAGAGGATAGACTGCTATATAAGTACTCACGGGGGTACCCCAAGAAAAACTGTCAAGGATGTGACAGACAAGAGAGATACCTAAATTTCCACCACCGGGTGAGGGACACAGGCACACGGCCCTCACAGAGTCATGCAAGGCTTCACAGGGCAGTGCCGAGCACACATGTCTAGTGCTAAGTGAAAAAAGCAAGTTGCAAAACCTTCTAAGGTGTGAACACCTCCTTGGGAGACCACCATCTACATAAATGTCCTATGTATGTGTACACGTGTGTACATGCCTCTGTGTGTGTGTGTGTGCACGCACACAAATGGCACAGAGAAGACGTACCTTGGGCACGAGGAAGTAGCTTATACTCTTTGTTTTCTTTCTTCATTTTCAAAACAATAGAAATGCCATTAAAATAAAGGAAAAGTTAGTCAGCATATCTGACTTCCTGTTCACACTAAAGATTCAACGGGTATTTTTGTAGAAAAGCTACTTAAAAGAAAGGTCCCACAAGCAAGAGATAAAAACTCACATAAAAAGATAGAAGGCCCTTTCCTGTTTCCCTTCTGAGTCAATGCAAAATTATTTAACAAAGCAGTGAGTTTCCACCACACTCTCATTTTGATAACTTCCCACAAAGTCAGAAAGTGGCCGCGGTTTCCATTTTCCTGCTGATAAAGCCTCGATGAACTATATCCTGGAGAAGGTGAGTGCCTGCCAGCCCCAGCCCACACCCTCCTCCCTGCAGCTGGCCACGAAGCCAGTCCCCACCCCACCAGGCCACCCGCCTCCTCCTGGCCCCACTTCTCGGTTCTTCTCTTGCCTTCTCATGCACTACAGGAGGCAAGAAAGAACGTTCACTCAGAGCCTGAGAAGTGATGTTATTTGGAAAAAGGGACTTTGCAGATGTCATTCGGATCACAGAGTTAAGATGCCATCATCCTAGGTCAGCCGGATGGGCCCTAAACCCACTGACAAAGGCCCCTGTGAGAGCATTGTGGAGGGGAGACACAAAAAAGAAGGCCACGTGAAGACGGAGGCAGGCCCTGGAGGGATGTGGCCACAAGCCCAGGGACACCTGGAGCCAAGAGAGGACACCTGGAAGAGGCAGGAAGAGTCCTATCCTAGAGCATTCAGGAGGAGCACGGCCCTGCCAAAACCTTGATTTTGGACTCCTGGTCTCCAGAACTGGGAGAGGATAAATTTCTGTTGCCTAAGCCACTCACTTTGTGAAGTTTTCTTATGGCGACCCTAGGAAACATGCGTGTACATCATGATTCGAGGAGGCGTAAGCATGTTTCCTTCATGGTCAGCTAAGGAGAAGGCAGAAGGCCTCCCGGCTACACAATGAAAAGTGTAGGATGCAAACTCAAGTAATTACCACTGTCGCACCTGTTGATTCACACCCCACCCTCCCACCCAGCACCTGGGTCCAGAACTACTCCCACTTCTCCCCAAGGCCCCACCCACTCTCTGGGGGAGCCACTGCTCCGTTCTAGCCATTGCTGCATGTAACAAACCACCCTGGACTTGGTGGCCCAAGATAGTTCCCCACGCTTACAGTCCTTGGGCCAGGAGTCCTGACGGGCCCCAGCAGGACACTTATCTCAAAGTCTAAGGCCCCTGCAGGGGTCCTGATGCCAAGGGCTGAGATCATGTAAAGGCCACTCCTCTCCCAAGTCAGGGCCTGGCAAGGAGGCTGTCCACTGCAGGCCCAGTGCTACATGGCCTTGCGGGGTTGGGCTTCCTCACAGCACGAGGGTCATGCCCTTTACTTAGCATCTCAGGGCTCCAAGATCCAAGCAGTCACAAGGGAAGGCAGACACCACCGCATCTCAGTGACAGCAGTGTCAATGCATTTACAGCCACATGCTTTGTTTAAACTGCCACAGCTTTTCTCCCAACTCAGGTTTGGCTATTTCCTGCTGTCCCTGAGTTTCAGCTCAGAGTTCCTGACTTACACCCCTTAAGCTCATCCTTGCTGGTCAACACCCACCCCCAACTTTCCCTTCCTGGTGGCACACATCCCTGGTCACTGTAGTTCAGCTGGAGGCACCACATGCTATGGGCTCTCCCTCATCCCCATGCCCTGCTGCACACTTGGTGCCCGGGACACACATGTCCCCTGCGTACTGAAGGTGTGCACAGCAGCACGGCTGAGTGACAGGGTACAGTACAGCGAGACAGAACTGTGGAGCGGAGAAGAGCCACCACGTTTTCATGACCAGGGAGCTTTCCACCAGGCCTTGCTGAGCCCACCAGATTGGTGGAAGCAGAGGGTAGCAAGGAGCAGGGTGCAGCTGGAGAGACCCCAAGGGGCTAGATGGCAGCAGGGGCAGGGGAGGCCCAAAGCCCTTCCCGGGGTGGGGGGTACAGCTCCTGGTGGGGGAGGGGCTTGGAGCAAGCTGGAGCCAGGGGTGCCAGCATGTTAAGTCTGAGACCCCAATTCCAGGAGCCCTGTTACAGATGGAGGCAAGCTGCCCTGGGAAGTGGAACTACAGATAATTGAGGACCCCTGGCGTCCTCAATGGAGAATAAAGGGACAAGAATGTTTACAAGCCATACTCATAATGGCCCAAGCCAACAGCACAGCGAGTGCATGAACTGTGGTGCGCGCCCCAGATGGATGCTGGAGAGCTGGGATGAGGAAAGAGCCCCGGGCGTGCAGCGGGGCCCAAGGCCACTCACAGGAGCCGAGGGACATCCATGCGGGCACTGCAGGATCCACTGTATGCAAGTCAAACCCAGCCAGAACGCACCTCTGCTGCGCTCAGTGGGGACAGCATCCTTGGGGTGGAGTGCCAGAAGGGCCTGCTAGTGCTCTGGGAGCCTCACAGTCGGGCTACATTGGTGAGCAAAGCAAGGTCACATGCACATTACTGTAAAAGTGCAAACGTCTCACCAAAGAAGGAGGAAGGAAAATGGGAAGATGAAAATAGAGAAGGGCGGGCAGGCTGGACCTTCTGCTGCTGCCGTTTTGTGGGTGATCTTCCCTTGCATTTCAAGATGGGAAAAGAAGAGAGGCTACACTGAGCTGGGTGAGGGGACCCACTGCTGAGCAACCAGTGGTGGGTGGCCACGGAAGAGGTCAGCCTGGAGTCAGGTGGCCTTTCCCGGGGGACCCGACCCCAACAAGCTGGCCCTGGCCCCAGCATTCAGAGGATGCATGCCCTGGTCCATCGGCTACTGCTGTTGGGGCCACTCTTCTAGAGAGCAGATGCCTCAGGACACCAGGATTGGCCCAGGAACACACAAGGGCACTCGCCGGGGCAGAAAATGACCATGACCCCACAGCCCTAAGAGCACGTTTCCTTCAGCAGACCCATCCCCCTTCAGCTCTGAGCAAACAGGCACGGCACAAAGAGCAAAGGGAAGCGCAGGCCAGGCTGGGACAAGCTCCGGCTGCTCTGGGAAGCGCCCAGCCGTTCTCAGCTGGTGCAGCTAACAGCCGCTGCCAAGCTCATGCAGATCACTCTGGGTAACAGAAGCCACACCGCGGCTCCCCAAGCTCCCGGCCAGCAGGCTGGAGAGACTGGCACCTGGTATGGCTAATGAAAGGAGCTGTGCTTGGGAAAGTTTTTCTGTCTTTAGGGACCGCAGCATAAATGCTAGAAAAGGCCTGAAAATAGTCCTGACACAGAACATCTTAGCAGAAGTCTGGGCCTTCGGAAAGAGCTGGTGTGTGCACATGCTGCGTCCTCTCCCAGGAAGAGAGGAGACTGTGTGTGTGTTCCGGGTCTCATTTGTTTTCGAAGCGGATGTCTGCCCTTTCCACTCACTGTAAGTGGTGTTCTCGTCCCAGGATGCAAAGTCTGCGTCCACCAGCTCAGGAGGCCACAGAGCCATCACTGCAGACCCGTGGGGACCTGCGTCTCCCAGGGCCTGCTCTCCAGGCCCTCAGCATCTACTTTAAAAATCGTGTTCCCATCCCCTCCTGGGTTGCCAGGGAAAACCAAGCCTTGCTCTGTTGGTGGTCCTGTCCACTAAGCGGGAGAGCATATAAACATAAAGGAGGGGGGCCATGCCTCCAGGGAGGCCCAAGGGAGCCTACATTTGAAACCCAAGCTAGTCCCTCAGGTTTCAAAGACCCGCCAGTGATCCACTTCCGAGGCTCAGGGGCTCTGCTTTGACCCAGTTTCCTGGCTCTCCCCTCCCCCTGCCATGTGAGGCCTTTGAGCATGCATTCCCCAGGCAACTGGGGATGGGCAGCTGGGGGGGGCACCCCTCTGCTCCAGGCTCCAACCTGTGCTCAGCGCCAGACTCAGAGAAACCAAAGAAGAGGCCACCACAGCCAGTAGTTGATGTGGAAAATAAAATGACAATACAAAGTCCTCACATGTTTGCTTAACACCGAAAGTTTAAAATGTTCATGCAGTCACACAGAAGGCCAGATGACAAAATGGGGTTCGGTATTTTTCAATCTGGGGGGTGCAAACACAGTTTTTAACAAGATGCAACTGAACAAAATACCAGAGAGTATCATATGTGGTTAGGGGTGAGTGCTCTTCTGAGAAACTTTGATTTTAAGTGCGGGTGTGTGTATGTATACATAAACGTGTGTGCATGCATATGTACACACACATAAGCAGGTTCACTGCCTTACAGATAAATGCGTGTCTTACTGTGAGCTGCCCTCAGGGTCCGAAAGCAGCCATTAAGTTTTAATATTCTAATAAAATGTTTTCAGCAACATTAGATAAGTACTGAAACCTCTCTGAAGCTTAGTTTTAAGTATGACACTGAAATCTATCAGCATCCCAGTTCAAAGATAACCAAGAAGGGATATTTCACTTGTCACCTCATTTTGTAATCCCATAGCTCCCAGCTGCTGCTGACCCCACTCATGAATGGTCAGGCCTTGCTGAGGCCACACACACACACGACACAAGGCTGACTCTCGGTCAAACCCGGGCCGCCCATCAGAGCAGGCTCTTGCTGGAGCCGGGCACGGAGGAGGGCAGTGGGCCCACCCCCAGTGCAGGGCTCATGGTGGCCACACACTCTCACTCAAGCAGCTCCTCTCACTCTGGACAGGCCAGCGTATGTTTCCCATTTAAAAGAGCAACAGAAAGAACTCCCACCCGCTTTTTAAACAAGGCAGGTATAACAGGTCTATGAAAAGTGTGTCAGACTCTCAAGGCATATGACGTGCGTGTGTGCGCGTGTGATCTACAGTTGTGTTTTTTCCATTTTTCCTTTATTGCTGCAGAAAACTGGAGTCATGCAGACAAGCACCCAGGAGAAAACAAAAACCACATCATCAATGAACTATGTGACCCTCCCTTCTGGACACAGTCTGCCTAATGCTTTCTAGACAAATTATGGGTCCTCACTGTACGTCCCAGTTTAGGAATAGTTCCTAGTACTTGATGTGATACATCAAATTAGTCATATTTTATACTATTATTTTTAGAGGTTGGCTAGCCTAACTGTATCTCCTCATCTCTGACCATCTGTCAGTGGCTTTCAGCTGGTATCTGGGTTTTCTGTTTATCAACACCTGACACCCTTTCTAATAAACGCTTCTTCGCAACCATGAGTCCTCGGCATAAATTTCCAGACAATGAACTGCAATGGCTGAGGGTACAGGTATCCTTAACATTTTTTAAATATCTCAACCAATGGGCACCCCTCAGTGTGTGCATCAGATACTGTGTCTGGCAAGTACCCCTCCCTGTAGGCTTCAAGCCACAGCCCCGTGTTCACATCCTGGGTCCACCATTTCTTGGTTACTCCGTTTTCAACATCCTCAGCTGTAAAAGACAGAAGGACTCTCCCAACCTGATAGGCTGTGGTTAGAACACCACGAGACAGGGATAGACGGCTGGCGGCAGGTCCCTGACAATGAGATCACCATGAATATCGCTATGTCACTCTTTCCCGTAACGGCCTCCCTGTCTTCATCCTCATCTTTCTGATTCATAAATCAGGTATCAGAGTCAGCACTCACCGTGATTCTGATCATATCAGTTACTGCTCAAACCCCTGCAAAATTAGGCAGAGTGAAAGAAGCTGGACCCAGAGGCTGTACAGTGTGTGACTCCGCTTATACATCATCCTGGAGAAGCCTTAAAGGATGGAAAACAGATTCGTGGGTGCTGGGAGTAGGTGGGGTGGGGAAGGATCTGACTCCGGAAGGACACAAGGAAATCTATGGAGTTACAGGATTTTCTGTATTTTGATCTGGTGATTGTTACATGACTATGTTTCAAAACTCATAGAACAGGACATGAAAATGGGTGCATTTTGCTGAACGCAAATTGTCCCCGTTGTTCAGTCACTCAGTAGTGTCCAACTCTTTGCAACCATGAGGACTGCGGCACTCTAGGCTTCCCTGTCCTTCACCATCTCCTAGAGTTTGTTCAAACTCATGTCCATTGAGTCAGGGATGCCATCCAATCATCTCATCCTCTGTCCTCCTGCCCTCAATCTTTCCCTGCATCAAAGTCTTTTCCTGTTCTCATCACGTGGCCAAAGTATTGGCGCTTCAGCTTCAGCATCAGTCCTTCCAATGAATATTCAGGGTTGATTTCCTTAAGGATTGAATGCAAATCATCCCTCAGTAAATCTCACTTTAAAACAAACAACAACCCTGCAGAGAAGGAAGTCTATGCTATGTGGCCTGGCATTCCTTGTCTCCTGGTCAGCTGCTTTCCTTCCTATTTTTCACTGGCTCCAAAATCTGGCATGTACAGAATGCCCTCCATACCTGCAGGTCCGCCCAGGGTCCACACCAGACTCAAAGCCCCATCAAGGCCACTGGCCTCGTGTTCTCCATACAGACCCTGTGTTGACACAAGGGCCTTGTGTCCTTCTCCGCTCTTTCAGATCCTCCTTCTCCCCCCTTCTGGGAGGCCTGCCCAGACCACCAGTAAGTAAAGATTATCCCTCCTTCCTCTGCGTCAAAGGCTCTCAATTCTGGCTGCACAAGAATTACCTGAACAGCTGTCAAAACCACACATCCACACCCTCCCTCCCATCCCAGGAGATTCTGTTGTAACTGGGCGGGTGTGGGGACAGGCATGGGGTTTTGTTCTGCTTCATTTTTTCAAGAATCCCAGGCTCAGAAATGAAAAAGGGAAAACCATGCAAATCCCAAGGTATTAAAATAATAATAGGGGAATATTATAAACAACCTTATGCCACCAACTTTGACAACTTAAGTGAAATGGGCAGATTCCTTGAAACACACAGATCACCAGGACTGACTCAAGAAGAAACAGAAAGTCTTCATAGCTCTATGTCAATGAACCGAATTCATAAAGGAAATCCAGGACAGCTTAACTAATAAATCCTGTTAAATGTTTAAGGAAGAAACAATGCCAGTCCTACACAAACTCTCAATAATAAATAAAGAGGAAACACTTCCCAAATTATTGTGTGAGGCCAACATTACCCTGATACAGAAACCAGACAGAAAGATTACAAGAAAAGATTACAATATCCCTCATCAATATAGTTCTAAATATTCTTAACAAAACTGTAGCAAATTGAATCTAGTAATACCAAAATGAGATAATAATATCATGACCAACTGGGGTTTGTGCCAGGCATGAAATATTGTCTAACATTCAAAAATCACCTACTGTAATTCACCATATTTATCACAAAAAAGAGGAAAAACCATATGATCATCTCAACAGATACAGAAAAAGCATACAACAAAATTGAACATCCACTAACGATAAAAACTCTATGCAAACTAGAAAATTCCCTCAACCTCAAAAAATGCATTTACATAAAATCTTCACCTAATATCATATTCAATGAAAAGATACTAAGTTCCTTCTTCCTAAGATTGGGAACAGCTGAGTATCCATCGTCACCATTTCTGTTAAACACTGCACTGAACATCCTAGACAATGGAATACAGGAAGAAAAAGAAATAAAAAGCATTTAAACTGAAAAGACAGAAGTAAAATGGTTCCTATTTATAACTGTCAGGATTATCTTCGTGTAAAAATCTTAAAGGACTACAAAAAAGCTACTGAAACAAGTAAGTGAATTTAGAAAGGTCACAAGATAAATAAACAATATAAAAATCAACAGCATTTCTATACAGTAACAGTTCTGTTCAGTTGAGTCACTCAGTCATGCGTGACTCGGCAACTCCTTGGACTGCAGCAAGTCGGGCTTCCCTGTCCCTCACCAGCTCCCGGAACTTGCTCGAACTCATGTCCATCGAGTCGGTGATGCCATCCAACCATACAATATTCCAACAATAGAAATAAATTGGAAAATTAAAAATGTTAAAACCCATTTGTAACATTTAAAATCACAAATACTCACGAATAAATGTGATAAAACACATATAAGACCTATACTGACTACTACAAATCACTGCTAAGAGAAATGAAGGAAGGTGGACACAGATGGAGAGACAGTCCATGACCACTGGCTGAGACTCAATATTGTAAAAATGCCAATATCCCTCAAGTTGACCTAAGGAGTTAATGCAATCCCAGTCAAAATTCAAGCAGGCGTTTTTTTTTTTTAGAAACTGGCAAGCTGATTCTAAGCTTATATGGAAATGCAAAGGATCTAGACTAGATAACATAGTTTTGAAAATGAACCACAACTGGAAGGTTCACTACACGACTTCAAGAATTACTGTAAAACAACAGTCATGAAGACAGGGTAGTTTTCAGGCCAATGGTGAATAAGCCAAAATGGACTGGAACTGAGTCCTGAAACAAAGCCACACAGATTCTCAATTACTCTTCAAACATGCGGGATCAACCAGGTATACGCACTCAAAACAATAAACCTCAATCCTAAACTGTTTCCAGTTAAAAGGCAACTCAAAACAGATAGTAGATAAAAGCTAAGACATAATGCCTTCAGAAGAAAACAGAAGAAAATCTTTATGATGATCGGTGAGACAAAGTTTCTTAAACAGGACACAAAAAGCACAAACCACTAGCTAAAGACAATTGATATAAATGGACTTAAAACTAAAAATGTCTGCCCTTTGAGTGATATCATTAATCAAATAGAAAGGTAAGCCACAGAGAAAAAAATATTTGCAATACAAATATCTAACAAAGAAACTGAATCCAGAATACATAAAGAATGCTTAAAAACTCAAATATAGGAGATAAATAGCCCAACTAAAAAGTCAGCAGAAGATTTTAACAAAAACCTAAAAGAGCTAATAAATACAGGAAAAGATACTCAACTAGAACATCTATGGTAGAGCACAACTCCCACTAGAGTAACTAAATTTAAAAAGACTGACGACCACAAGTGTTGGCAAGGATGTGAAATACCTGCTCCCACATTAGCAGGAGGGATGTAAAACGATACAACCACGTTGGAAAACAGTTTGCCAGTTTCTTATAAAGTTAAAGATACACTTACCACACAGCCTCACAATTCTACTGGGTAAGTAGTTACTCAAGAAAAATGAAAACGCATGTCCACTCTCAGATGTGCATACAAATGAATACAGCATTTTTTACATCCTTTTTTTATAGCCGTAAAATACATATAACATAAAATTTACCATTTAAACCATTTTAAAGCATATGTAACCATCACCACTCTCTAGTTCCAAGTCATTTTCATCACCTCCAAAGGAAACCCCATACATATTAAGCAGTCACTCCCATTCTCCCCTTCCCCAAGCCCTGGCAAGCACCAGCTTGCTTTGTTTCATCTCAATAGATCTGCCTATTCCAGACATTTCGTATAAATGGAATCATACAATGCACTTTTGTGTCTGACTATTTTTACTTAGCAAAATGTTTTTAAGGGTCATCCATGTTGGAGCACATGTCAGTACTTCATTTCTTTAATGGCTAAGTAATATTCCATTGCCTGGATGGACCATATTTACTTATTCATTCATCCACTGATAGGCATTTGAGTTGTTTCCCAAATTGTGAATTAGCGCTGCTATGAACAGTTGTGGACAAGTTTTTGTTGGAACATCTATTTTCAATTCTTTTGTGTATTTACCCATGAGTCGGACTGCTGGGTCACATGACATTTCTGCGTTTAATTTTTGGAAGAATCCCTAAATTATTTTCCAAATTGCTACACCATTTTACATTCTCAAAGTAACGTATGAAACGTACACCTTTTCCATATGCTCACCAACACTTACTGTTTTCCTTTTTTTTTTTTTTTTAAATAAAAGTCATTCTGGTAAGAGGGAAATAGTATCTCACTGCGGTTTGGTCTTGCACTTCCCTACTGACTAATGATGTTGAGCATCTTTCCATGTGCTTATTTGTCATTTGTCTGTCTTTTCTGGAGATATCTTCGTTCATGTTTTAACTGGTTGTTCTTCCTTTTGTGTTGCACTGTAGCTTGCGGCACTTTTATTCATAATAATCTCGAACAGGAAGCAATCCAAACATCCACCGGCAGGTGAATAAATCAATAAATCATGGCACACCCACGTGACAAAACAGGGTTCAGCAATAAAAGACATAAAGTACAACACACAGCAAAACCCAAGAATCTCAAAGATGTGCCAAGGGAAAGAAGACAAGAAATCGTCAATACCTGCTTCCATTCTGAAACTCTTCAAGAAACAAATCTAATAGTCTAATCTCGACAGCTCAGCGATTGCCTGGGTGGAGGGTTGAGTGCAAAGAGGCAACAGGGAGTTTGGGGACAGTTCATAGGCTAAACAATCTCTGTTGCAACTGCTCAACTGCTACAGCAGCCAGACAGCAGCCAGGGACAGTAGGTGCGTGAATGCGCGAGGTGCACCTCACCTGCAGAGTTCATCCACTGTTGGCCTCCATCACATCATGGTAGCAGCTGCATAACTGGATACCTTAGTCAATACTCACTGAACAGTGCCTTTTATTGTATGTAATTATACCTCAGTTAAACTGGTTAAAGAAACATTGTTTCTACAGGTGAACATCCCAAGTCTAATGTGGTTCCAGAGTGGGCCCACTGGCCCTGCCTCTCCCCTCCTGTTTGCCCTCCAGGATGCACTACCCCCAAAGGCAAGCCCTGCTTGGCCCAAGCTAGGAAGTGAAAGTGAAAGTCACTCAGTTGAGTCTGACTCTTCGCAAACCCATTGTCTGCCCATGGGATTCTTCAGGCAAAAATACTGGAGTGGTTTGCCATTCCCTTCTCCAGTGAATCTTTCCCACCCAGAAGCTGAATCTAGGTCTCCTGCATTGCAGATGGATTCTTTACTATCTAAGCTACAAAGGAAGCCTGCATAACTGTATACCTTTGTCAAAATTCACTGAACAGTAACCTTTTATTGTATGTAAATTATACCTCAATACAACTGGTTAACGAAACACTGTTTCTACAGGCAAGCACCCTAAGTCTAATGGGCATCCAGAGAGAAGCTCTCCCGTCTGCCCCTCAGGGTACACCTCCCAACCAAAGGCTGTGCTTAGCCCAACCTTGGAAGTGAAAGTGTTCGTCACTCAGTCATGTCCAACTCTGTGCGACCCCACTGACATTAGCCCGCCAGGCTACCCTGTCCATGGAATTCTTCAGGCAAGCATACTGGAGTGGGTTCCAATTCCCTTTTCCAAGGGATCTTTCTGAACCAGAGATCGAACCCGGGTCTCCCGCCTTGCAGGCCGATTCTTTACCACAGAGCTGGTTCAGGGGTCCTGGGGTTGGAGGTGAAAGCCTGCATCTGCAGCAGGGTCTGGAAACACATGCTGGGGGCACAGGGACCACGCCTGGAGACAGGCTCTCCCCCTCATTCACGTGGCGCTCAGTGGATGCGGAATCAAGGCAGTGTTAATCGATCACACGCAAGCCCTCGCTAGTGACCGGGCCCTGTGTGTAGGGATGCCAGGCCAACATCAACAGGGAAATGCTCACATCCTGGCTGCAAGGACACGGCCCCACTTTCAGCCTCGGTCTCTGGCCAGGCCCATCAGGCCAGCAGACCAGGCCCCCTTCACCCTTCTCCTGTCACACAGACGTCCTCTCAGCCAGAAGGGCATCCACTCCTGCCAGGGAGCCTGGCAAACTCAGCTCTCCAGACTTCCTATGCTCACCACCCAAGAGTGCTTCATTATCCCCTGGGCACCCACGGCCATGCTCAGAGGTTCCACTGCCACAAGCTTCCATAACCATTTTCTGCCATCCCGACCCCTTCCCCTGTCTGAGGACTCCAGGGCCAACCAGAGGAGTGGCGCACCTAAGAGGCTAATGACGGTTTGCTTGCGGGGGAACAGTGGCCGCTCATCTGTCCCCTCCTCCCCCACTGGAGGACATGGGCAAGGCCCCCACCCCACTTCCTTCACTCTTCCCCCTACTCCATCTTTCCCATCAGGACCAAAACCTGAAACACAACCCCTTATGCCCATCAGCAACTCCCCCATCTCTCAGCCCCCTTTCCCAGAAAAATTCTCGAAAACATTACCAACTCCTGATGTCCTGAGCTCCACTTCCCACCTTCTCTTGGCCCAACACTCCCACCCCTCTTGTCAGGACACTGACAACCTCCATGTTTCTAAGGTCAATTCTCCAAGGATAATTCTCATTCCTCACCTAGCTGGCTCCCTCGGCCAGACAGCACTTTCTCTCCATGCACACTCTTCCTGTGGCCCTGGATGCCCCAGACCCCTCTGGCTCTTTCCTGCCCTGATGACACTCCTTCTTGGTTCCTCGACCTTGGACCTCTCCTCTCCTCCATCCATTCAACTCCTTTGCCATCTTGTGCCTACTCAGCTTTAAAAATATCACCTTTGTGCTGGCAACAGCCAGACCCATATCGGACTCAGGCCACTCCCTCCAACTCCAGCCTCGCTTGCCCAACAAGCCCGTTACCACCTCCACGTGGATAGCAGCGGAGGTCGTAGGTACCACCCTCCCAAATCCCTGAAGCTGCTCTGCCCATAGAGACCCCATCTCAAGGTGATGCCCACTCCGTCCCTCAGGCTGCCTGAGCCAAGAATCTCAGGGTCACCTTGGACTCCTCTATTGAGCCAACCATCCCATTGGCTCCATCTTCAGAACACACCAGAATCCAGCCAGACCCACCACCTGCACAGGGCTGCTCCTCTGCTCCAGCCACATCTGCCCTCTGGCCTTGCTAAAGCGTGCTATGACATCCCCCTAGTCACTCCTCACCTCCTCCATCAGCCCATCAGCCACCTGGTTTTGAATCTCAAACATTCCCAAACTGTGAGCACCTGGGCCCCACACTGGCTTTCTCCATGGCACTATGGCCCCAATGCATTACATTTGGATTTACTTCCTCTCCTTAGCCTTCCAGCACCCATTACTTAACCGTAAGTGCCAAGTTGGCAGGGCCTTCTATCTCTTGGTTTCTTGCCGTAACTGGAGCTCAGTAAACATTTGCTGGAGGAAGTGGTGAGCCTTCATGAAGTGGAGGTGAAAGGGGCTTTGCTAAGTTGCTTCAGTAGTGTCCAGCTCTGTGCGACCCTATGGACTACAGCCTGCCAGGCTCCTCTGTTCATGGGATTCTCCAGGCAAGAATACTGGAGTGGGATGCCATGCCCTCCCCCAGAGCATCTTCCCAACTCAGGGATCGAACCTGCATCTCTTATGTCTCCTGCATTGGCAGGTGGGTTCTTTACCACTAGCGCCACCTGAGTACCTAATTTCTTTGCCTCAAAAAAGAGGAATGACGGGACCTCACCTACAAAGGACACAGACCTCCTGGGTGCCCCAAATGCCTGGATGGCACAGCTCTATTCAGACAGGATCCCTAAGGCCTCTGGAAAGGACTGAGATGCAGAGAACACATCTGATCTCAATAGAAAAATGAGCTGTGCGCCTACAGTCTGTTCTGACAGCAAGCAGCTCAGGGCCATGCAGACGAGACCCCAGACTCAGAGCACAGCCGCCTCACTGAGGGCCCGGCTGTGGCCTCCCCACAAACATGGAAAATACTAGTAAACAACAACAACAACAAACAAAACTCCCAAACACATGGTGAGAACAAAGTGGGGTCCAGCTGAGGCCCTTATTCAGAGTAGGCCTCCCAGAACATAGTGTCCTTGCAAACAAAATCAAAAACATGCTTCAGAGCCAAACAACACCCAGATGCTAGATCAAAGCCCATTACATTCTGGTACTTAAGCAACTCAAATTTCTTGTAATAGGACAGGAAAATGGAGGGGGCGGGAAGCCCTGAGGATTCCAGGCAACTTGTACTTTTTTACTCTGTGGACTTAGCATTTTTATGGGTTTTGTTGTTGCTGCTGCTGTAGAGGAAAGTTACTTAACATATCCTCTACTAAATGAAAAAACAGCAACTGCTCAAGATGAATGGAACAGCCCCACAGTGGCAGGTCATCCAACTCGCAGTGGAAATCCACCCAAGAAGGCTCTGGACTGTCACTGCTTTTGTTGCTGGGTCAAGTCCCATGGAAGGAAATGTGCTTTCCACTTAAACCAGGACCGTGGTGGGTCTGAGCTAAGGGTCTTCCCCATCCCATGGCTCAGGGCCAGCATGGTACCTCAGCTTACTGCCCAAACTGAGGAATGGCATTGCCGTTAAATTTTCAGGGTCTGGGTCTCATCCCTATTGCTCAGGTCAGGGTACTGGTGTCTCTTTTTCATGATCCACAGAGCACAGACTCTGAGCAACAATGGCTGTGGATTCATTGACTGCCTCACTGAAGCCACATCATGTTATCATGTTGTGTAGTAACATGTCAAATCCATTTCGAATAAATTTAGATTTAGAAATTTAATGTTTAGAACAGGCTATTCTAGAGACTTCCATGCTGGTCCAGTGGCTAAGACTCTGAACTCCCAATGCAGGCGGGGCCTGTACAATCCCAGTCAGGGAACTAGATTCCACATGCCGAAACTAAAGAACCTGCACGCCACAATGAAGATCGAAGGTCCCAAGTACCACAGCTAAGGGCCCATGCAGCTAAATAAATAAGTATTGCAAAAAACCCAGGTTATTCTATTCCCTACGGGCTTCCCTGGTGGCTCAGATGCTAAAGGATCCACCTGCAACGCAGACCTGGGTTCAATCCCTGGGTTGGGAAGATCCCCTGAAGGAGGGCATGGCAACCCACTCCAGTGTTCTTGCCTGGAGAATTCTCATGGACAGAGGAGCCTGGTGGGCCACAGGCCATGGGGTCGCAAAGAATCCGACAGGACTGAGCAACTAAGCACATTCCCTAATGGCGATCCCTTCTTACAAATACATTTTATCATTACAAAAACAATCCCACTGTAAAAGAAACAAACTACATGGAAATAGGTGAGGGATTAAAAGGATAGATTCCCCTTCCTCCTTCCTTCCACACCCTTCTCAACCCTCTGCCAACACCCAAGCACACACAACTCACATGCACACATATATCCTTCCCTCCCATCCCAGTCATCAGCTGGACAGCCACTCTTGCTCGGAGCTGTGTCCCTAGAGTCTGGAGCAGCACCTGCCCTCCTCATCCACCAAGGGTGCTCTATCATCGTCTGCTTGACACACAGCGTGTGTCATTCCAGATGCTTCTACACTTTATTACCTATACATGTGTAAATAGGATCACTCTATGCAGTCTACACTAAAGAGCAATGTTTTCACTTAACTCATCAGCACTGCTTTTAAAGTAAACCTCAACAATTCCATGAAGTGAAGGATCCTATGGCATTTGAGAGGGGGAAATGGAATTCTTAGATCATTAACTATTTTATGATAAGACTTTTAAAGACTAAAGATAAAGACTGAGGAGACTAACAAACCCTCAGGTACCATCACCCAGAGCTAATAACCATTCAACAGTGGTCAATGCCGCTCCCTCCATCACCCAACCCATCCCCCACCCATGCTAATCTAAAACAGCTCTCGCTTCCTCTGCAGATCACTCCAGCATCTACAGCTAAAGGGTAAAGACTGTGTGAACATAACCACAATACCGTTGTTAAGGAATATAATTATCTTTTAAAATCATTGTTCACTCAACAAACACCCAACTATCTCTTTCAACACCATCATTTTTTAAAGGAATGATTTTTGGCTCAAATGCTGGTTAACTGCACTTCGTTCAAAGCTGCAGTCCCGAGTGATACATAGAAGTGACCTGGGGAAGGGGTGAAGTCTCTACTTTCATAGAGAGCAGCTGAGACTTTTAGACCAAATAAAGGACCCAGTCCTACTGGCGGATCACAGGGCATGCTGGAAGGCAGCTATGGGGGAACGACTCCTGGGCTGCTATGATGCCTGGTCCAGGTACAATACCGCCAGGTAAATGACCACGCACTCAGGAAGGGACAGGCAACTGAAAGTGAGCCACTCCAAGGAGTTGTGATGAGCCAATTTGCTTATCCCAAAGATCACCTTAATTGGTGCACTGAACAATGCCAGCCCAGCTCCAGGCAAGGCCCACTCACGTGCTATCTCCACTTGACTGAATCAGCAGATATTTCCTCCTAATAAATCTCTTGGAGAAGGCAATGGCACCCCACTCCAGTACTCTTGCCTGGAAAATTCCATGGACGGAGGAGGCTGGTGGGCTGCAGTCCATGGGGTCGCAAAGAGTCGGATACGACTGAGAGAATTCACTTTCACTTTTCACTTTCATGCATTGGAGAAGGAAATGGCAACCCACTCCAGTGTTCTTGCCTGGAGAATCCCAGGGACGGGGGAGCCTGGTGGGCTGCCGTCTATGGGGTCGCACAGAGTCGGATACAACTGAAGCGACTTAGCAGCAGCAGTAGCAGCAGCAGCAATAAATCTGCACTTCTCTCCATCACCTTTTGACAGCAGGCAGGCTGCAATGCTCACTGAGTCTCCAGTGCAGAGAAGCCTGCCCGACCGGCCCACTCTCGG
Organism: Ovis canadensis; assembly: GCF_042477335.2. Lineage (NCBI taxonomy): Eukaryota > Metazoa > Chordata > Mammalia > Artiodactyla > Bovidae > Ovis > Ovis canadensis. Next base: position 24,397,612 of record NC_091246.1, read on the forward strand.
GTGACGTCCGGAGACATCCCTGAATGGCCAAGAGCCCCAGAGGCACAGGTGGAGCAGGGGAGACTAGACCTGCCAAGCCCCACAAAGGACAGCAGTCTTTCTTCCTGCAGCCACCCTCGACAGTCAGTTGATGGCAAATTCATTTGTGTATTTTTACATGGCCAGCTTCACCCCATGGCCCCCCTGCAGGCCTGGATGGTTAACTTGGTCACTGTTATCACTCCCAGAAGAGACTGGGGATGGGGGCCGGGGGCACCGGGGCACTGGGACACACTACTTGCCATATCACCTTCTCAGTTCTTTTGAACAAACTGTTAGCATGAGGGGACGGTCGCTGTGAATTAAGGAACAATCGGGAAACCAATACACTTATGCAACAGCAGGGGCCTAAAGGGGACGCCTGGTGGTGGGAGGGGACCCGGGGCCCATTTGCCAATCCAGGAGCCCCAGGCTCACCACACAAGGGATCAGGAAGAGGCTCCTGGCCACACCCATTTCCCCCACACACACCAGAAACAGAACCCAGAGGGAGGGGTGGGAGGCCTGAAACTGTCCATGCTCAGTGTGGGAGAGGCAGGTTCTCTTTGGAAGCACAGAGGACCAATGAAAAAACCATTGATCTCTGCAACACATTATTGATTTCGCTATGTGCTGGCACCAGCGGATGGTCCTCCCCCCTCACTCAGAGCCAGCCATTAGTGTGCGCTCCCGAGACTGGCCTAGACATCCCTGCCTGGTGAGGGGGGAAGCCGCTTGAGATGAAACCTGCCTCGGCTAACCCACAGGGACTGGGTCACGAGTGAATGATGTCATTATGGTCATCTCCCTGCCCCCAGACCCACTGGACAGCTGTGCGGCGTGGCCCTGCACCCCACTCCTGAGCTGAGGTGGATGCACCATCTGCCAGGACCCCAAAGAAGGCTGTCCGAGCACCCCAGTTACCAGCACAGGGGTAACGCTGCATTTTCCAGCAATCATAGAGAGCCAGTACATCTCGAATGCCAGCTCATGGTCCTATAACATGGCTCAAGAGTAGACCAGGGCTGGGTTGCCTCTCAGTGTCAGCAATTTTTCTTTCTTTATTTGGTTTACCCGCTGTTCATAATACAAACTTTTTTTTTCCCTTTGCAATCTGAAGGTCTAGCCTCTTGGCGGGGAGAGTCTTTGTCCCCAGAAATGCCCCAGTGAATCCCTTCACCATCCCCTCATCCCTGCAGACTTTCCCCCTGGTAGGACTGGTTGCCTGGAGTACTCCGAGCAGGTCTGTTTTATTCTTCTTTATTCTTGCAGACGATGTGCACAGACACCAACGGTTCAAGTGACAATCGTGGCATTATCTCGGCCAGAATCCTGGCCCCAGCACTGACTGAGGCAGCCTGTTTCTGGGACACAGTAAACATTCCCAAAATACAGCACCCAGGCAGCCAGAAGGCAGGCCCCAGGCCTGGGGCAGGTATGAGCTGACAGGCTACCGATGTCACTTCACCCTTGGAAAGGAAACTTCCGCTCGGTGGCGCCTAGTGGATCTGAACAGACTCAGAATGGGGGGGCCAGCCACTTGGCCACAGTCCCCAGGTCCTGGATGTGCTTAACATAAGCGGTGGTTTTCAAATCAAAAGCTGAACAACTTTGCATAGCAAACGCGCTCCAGAAATCGGGGACCCTTGCCCTAGACCACAGGCCTCGTTTTTGGTGAACTGCCCACCTCCAGACGCCCACACAACCCCATCTCCGATACTAAATGAAATAAAACGAAGGGGACCACCACGACCCAACCCTCCTTTCCACCGTCTGCACTGGCAAAACCCCAGTGGATTCAGCCTCCTGCAGTTCACCAGCCGGCTGCAACAGGTGCAGCCCTGAGCTAAGGCTGCTGATTCTCCTTGGCTATTCTAGAATCACGCAGCCAAAACCCAAAAGGAAGCCGAGGCCTGCAACACTCACTGCCAGGGCCCCGACCTGCCCCACCTGTCTGAGTGCGCGGCTCGGGGTCTAGCGCCCCGGGGGCCGCGGCCCCGCCGACAGAAATAGAAGCCGCGGGGCCGGGCCAGGCCTGAATGGCCGGAGTGGGGCGGGGGCCGAGCCGACAGGAGCCCCGGGTCAGGCAGAACACACCGCCTCCGCCCCGGGCCAGGGTCTGCCGCGCGCCCGAGCCCCGAGCGTTGCCGAGCCACCTGCGCGCCGGGACAGGGAGGCAGCCAAGGAGGGGAGGGGTCCTGGGGGGGGGGGGGGGTCCTGGGACGGGACTCAAGGGTCTGGGGAGAAGTCATGGAGCTCCGGGAAGGGGGCTCCGGGGAGGCCCCGGGGGTCCCGGGAGGAGTCAGGGGGCTTCGGAGCGGAGGCTCCGGCGGCCGATTGGGGGAGGGTCTCGCCGCCCCCGCGCACCTGCACCGCCCGCGCCCGCCCTCTACCCGCCAGCCCTTACCTGGCGCGGCGTGTCCTGGCCGCGCGGCCCCGCGGTGCCGGGCCAGGCGAGCGCGGGCGCAGGAATGGCGGCGGCAGAGGCGGAGGCGACCGGCTCGGAGGCCCGGCGCGGAGGGGCGGCGCGGCCAGGCGACTCGGGGATGCTGCGACGAGGGAGGGCGCGGAGGCCGGCGCGGGAGGGAGGGCGCGGGGCTGCGCTCAGGCCCCTCCTCCGCTCCCCTCCTCCCCTTCCCGCCTCCTCTCGCTTCCCTTCCCCCTCTTCTCCTGCCTCCTCCTCCTCGCCGGCCGGCTCCCCGCCCTACTTCTCATCCCCTACCCGCTCCGTCCCTCCCCTTTTTCCTCCCCTTTCTTCACCTTCCTGCACTCCTCCACTCCCTCCATCTCCACCCACCCCTGCCACCTTCCATCTCCACTCTTTCCCTCTGACCTCTTCCTTCCCCACCTTCCACCTTTCCCCCTAACCCCCAAGCCGCCAAAGGCTAACCTCTGCCCTGGCCAGGCCTCTGCTGGGTCCAACACACGTTCTGATGACCTGTGCAGTTACCCCCTCCTCACCACCTGCTAATGGAGCATTGCCCCTTCTGGGAGCCTGACCTGACCTCACCCTCTCGAGCCTCCACCCTCCTCCAAATCTCCAAGGTTTTGCGAACTCCCAGATGCTGTTCTACTGGGGACCTGACCTGCCCAATGGGTGGAAAAAGCATGTGGGCTCTGAGGACGCTTGCTCCTTTGCTTCTAAGCAAATCTAATTTGGATAAGAACATTTCAAACCAAGCCTTTCTGCCACTTCCCCAGGGTGAGGTGGGTAGGTACCAATCCAGGTTTTGCTGCACCCCTTCTGTTTGCCCCCATGCCAACTCTTTGTTAAGTGTTCACCATTTGATCATCCCTGGTGACACACGTTTACACTAACCCACAGGTTTGAGAACTAGGTGCCCTCCGAAGACTGCTCCAAATCCTCTGGCCCTGGAGGAAGAAGCGACAGGCCTGAGAAGGTGGTTGATCTGGCCACTAGGCCTGCTGAGGGACGCTGTCCGGAGAAAGGAATGCAGTTCCCAACGAACCAGCCAGGCTTTCCTTGGGTGTAGTGTAGGAGTCAGGGCTTCTCTGGTAGCTCAGACGGTAAAGCATCTGCCTGCAATGTGGGAGATCCAGGTTTGATCCCTGGGTGGAAAAGATCCTTGGAGAAGGGAATGGCTACCCACTCCAGTATTCTTGCCTGGAGAATCCCAGGGACAGAGGAGCCTGTCAGGCTATACTTCATGGGGTCGCAGAGAGTCAAACATGATTGAGCCACGAACTAGCTGGTTAAGAGTCATGGTGCTCTGCCTCCAGTCTTGGCTGTAGACCCCAGGCTGCAGGAACCCTCCCAGCTCATCTGAGGTCACTTTCCTGATGCCCAGGAGCTGCTGGTAACCAGAGTGAGAGTTTTAAAATGAAGCCATTCCTAAATGATCAATAACAGGACTGAGAGCCTCACTCTCTTCAGGGGCCTCCTCTCTTTCCATGCTGAGGCTGCCATAGGCACACCTTAGTGCCAGTGTGCCAACACTGTGCCAGCAAAACTAAGATGGCGAAGCTAGTGCAAAGGGTGAAGTTTACCCCCTCTCCCTCTGTAGGGGGGAAACATGACCTGGAATCTGATAGGCTCCAGTTTGAGTCTTGGCTCTGATGCTTCCAGGTGACCTTGTGAGCCCTGTCTCACCCTCTCTAAGGATTGCAGAGCATGGAGGAGAGAATCTCAGGTAAGGCCACCAGCACCACGTGCCCCACATTCATAGCTGGAGATTTTTACGAGAAAGACACAGGGGAGGTGTACCTTCCAAGCTCTCCTCCTGTGGAAGAAGTCTGTGAATCTGTGTTCCCGCATCCTATTTGTATTAAAACCTGATGGGAAGAGATGTTTTAACAGCATCCCAGGCCCCAAGAAGGAACCCATTCTTAAGATGGATAAAAGCAAGTATTGCAAATACAGGGGCAGGGGGGCTGTCTTGTGTTCTTTACTAGTCTGACACGTCTAGAATACAGTTCCCTTGCTTGGGATCTAAGGACAGCCACCAGCAGGCCATGGGACGGTAGTTGACACACGTGGAACCTTCAGTCTGGAAGATCAGTGTGCAGAGCACAAGACAGCGGAATCCAAATATTTGCAAAACTGTCTGGGAAGAAGGATTACCCTGTGGGGTTATGAAGGGCAGAACGAGGACAGATGGGTGGAAATTAGACTAGAGAGTCGATTTCCTCCCACTTGTGAATGCTTTCTGGCAGACCTGCCTGCCAGAGGAGCCGGCCACCCCGGAGGACCATGTCCTACAAGGCCAGTGTCTAGACAGGTTCTGGGGCCACTGCAGGAAATTGCTGGAGGGGGCCTGCAGTAGGGATGACCCCTGGAACCTTTTCCAGCCATTAGATCATTCCACATTGTCTTTAATAAGGTTGCTGCACCCCTGTTTACTTTGTCTGCAGAGTGGAGGGTGGCTTGGCAAAGAAACTGATCATATGCCTGACCCAGAGTCAATGCTTCCAGCTTCAGCACCTTCAACAATCAATCATAAGCTTCTGTTAGTGTGTTTCCTCATTTGTATAAAGGAGATAAGGGAGGATCCAATGAGATGACAGCATTTTCCCACCACCCAGCACCCAGGAGGGACTCATCTGGGTCCACACAAAGTAACTCAGTTTGCCTTTTTATTTTTGTCAATGTTTTGTCTTCAATTATGAGACATTTCATCACTACGAACAAAGCTAGTGGAAGTAATGGAATTCCAACTGAGCTATTTCAAATCCTAGAAGATGATGCTGTGACAGTGCTGTACTCAATATGCCAGCAAATTTGGAAAACTCAGCAGTGGCCACAGCACTGGAAAAGGTCTGTTTTCATTCCAGTCGCAAAGAAAGGCCATGCCAAAGAATGTTCAGACTACCGCACAATTGCACTCATCTCACACACTAGCAAAGTAATGCTCCAAATTCTCCAATCTAGTCTTCAACAGTACGTGAACCAAGAACTTCCAGATGCTCAAGCTAGATTTAGAAAAAGTCAGAGGAACCAGAGATCAAATTGCCAACATCCATTGGATCATAGAAAAAAAAAGAGAATTCCAGAGAAACATCTACTTCTGCTTCATTGACTATGCTATAGCCTTTCACTGGGTGAATCACAAGAAATTGTGGAAAATTCTTCAAGAGATTGGAATACCAAACCACCTTACCTGCCTCCTGAGAAACGTGTATGCAGGTCAAGAAGCAAAAGTTAGAATCCGACATGGAACAGTAGTAGACTGGTTCCAAATTGGAAAAGGAGTATATCAAGGCTGTATATTGTCACTTTGTTAATTTCACTTATATGCAGAGTACATCATATGAAATGCCAGACTGAATGAAGCACAAGCTGAAATAAAGATTGCCCAGAGAAATATCAATAACCTCAGATATCCAGATGTTACCACCCTTATGGAAGAAAGCAAAGAGGAACTAAAGAGCCTCTTGATGAAGGTGAAAGAGGAGAGTGAAAAAGCTGGCTTAAAACTCAGCATTCAAAAAACTAAAATCATGGCATCCAATCCCATCACTTCATGGCAAATAGATGGGGAAACAATGGAAACAGTGACGGACTTTATTTTCTTGGGCTCCAAAATCACTGCAGATGGTGACTGCAGCCATGAAATTAAAAGACATTTGTTCCTTGGAAGAAAAACTATGACCAACCTAGACAGCATATTAAAAAGCAGAAACATTACTTTACCAACAAAGGTCCATATAGTCAAAGCTACAGTCTTCCCAGTAGCCGTGTATGAATGTGAGAGTTGAACCGTAAAGAAAACTAAGCTCCGAAGAACTGATGCTTTTGATCTGCGGTGTTGGAGAAAACTCTTGAGAGTCCCTTAGGACTGCAAGGAGATCCAACCAGTCAATCCTAAAGGAAATCAATCCTGAATATTCATTGGAATGACTGATGCTGCAGTTGAAGCTCCAATACTTTGTCCACCTGATGGGAAGAAGTGACCCATTTGAAAAGACACTGATGCTGGGAAAGATTGAAGGCAGGAGGAGAAGGGGACGACAGAGGATGAGATGGTTGGGTGGCATCACTGACTCAATGGACATGAGTTTGAGTAAGCTCTGGGAGTTGGTGATGGACAGGGAAGCCTGGCATGCTGCAGTCGCAAAGAGTCAGACACTACTGAGCAACTGAACTGACTGGCCTCCCCAGTGGCTTGGCAGTGAAGAATTGCCTGCATTGCAGGAGCTATGGGAGATACGTGTTTGATCCCTGGGTTGGGGAGATCCCCTAGAGGAAGGCATGGCAACTCACTCCAGTATTCTTACCTGGAGAATCCCATGAACAGAGGAGCCTCACCGGCTACAGTCCATGGGGTCGTAAAGAGCCTGACAGGACTGAAACAACTTAGCACACACACACGCACATGGGACATTTTAAACTTGTACAGAAGGATAACCGAAGGAACCCTGTGCACAGGGATGATAATCTTGTGTCACCTTGACCCACTTGATACACATCAAAGACATTCTGTCCACCAATTTGTTTTCCAGCTTCCCCCACAATACCAAATGTTTGAATACTTAGGTCACATTTTGTGAAGTCTCTGCCTGGCTAGTCGGAACGTTGGTTTATCTCCATGTGGATGAGCACGGTGAATGCCTAGATATTTCAATCCCATATGAAAAGAAGCTCAAGGTGTCAGCTTATGTGGCACCACTACATTGGGCTTCCACCTTGGCGCCACGGGTGTGAGGAGGGATACCCACTCTGCTCCTCCATTCTCAAAGGAACTTACACGTGTTGGCTGAAAGCAGTTTTTAAAACTGTCCGAATACGGAGTATTTGAACAAGGGAGGAAAAGTTTCCTGGAAGAGCTGGCCCTGTGTATTTTTCCTAAAGCCAAGAGTGTAGCCCCAAAGCCCAAGCCTGAGAGCAAGGGGTTAGTACATGGGCTGGCAAAATAAAGGGCAGTGGCCCCTGGAGAAATGAGTCCTGGGGGCTGAGATGATAATGTCTGGGGAGCCTCTGACCCAGGTCTGGGAAAATGTCTTTTGTTTTACACCAGAGTTTATTTATTTATTTGTTTACATTTTTGGTTTTACCACCAAGAAATAACTTCTCTTAAACTTTAATGTCCCTTTATCCCCTCACATATCTGAACTATTTTTTTTAATTGAAGTGCAGTTGATTTACAATGTTGTGCTAATTTCTGCTGTATAGCAAAGTGATTTCATTTTGCACACACGCACACACACATGCACATATATATACGTTGTTTTATATATTCTTTTCCATTATGATTTATCATAGGATATTGAATATAATTCCCTGTGTGTACAGTGAGACCTTATTGTTTATCCGTTCTATGTATAAAAGCTTACATCTGCTAGCTCCAGCCTCCCACTCCATCTCTCCCCCACCCCCCACCCTTTGGCAACTGCAAGTCTGTCCTCTATGTCGATGAGTCTGTTTCTATTTGAGTCATCTTTTAGATTGCACATATGAGTGATAACACATGGTATTTGTCTTTCTGACTTAGTATGATATTCTTTAGTTGTATCCATGTGGCTGCAAATGGCATTATTTAGTTCTTTTTATGGCTGAGTAATATTCCACTGTATGTATGCTCCACATTTTCTTTATCATTTTTCTGTCAATGGACCTTTAGGTTGTTTCCATGTCTTCGCTATTGTGAATAGTGCTGCAGTTAATACTGGAGCATATGTATCCTTTTGGATTCTGCTTTTCTCTGGATATATGCCCAGGAGTGGGATTGCTGGATCATATGGTAATTCTATTTTTAATTTCCTGAGGAACCTCTGTTACTGAGTCCAAGCTCACTCTGCTCGCTATATGAGAGGCCAGTGAATCAAAGGGATGAAGTGTTGAGGCAAGGAATATGACTTTATTCATAAAGCCAGCTGACCAAGAAGATGGCAGACTAATGTCTGAAAATAACCATCTGGTTGGGGTCTGGATGTCAGGTTCTTTTACAGATTAGAGATGGGGGGAGATGAGGAAACACAGTTTAAAAAAATGCCATTAATCTTGCAAATATCTCCTAGAATGGCAAGCCTCAGGCAGAGTGATGTGTTAGTTTTTTTCCTTCCTGCCATCTGCAGGTGGACAGGGTTCTGAACAAAGGCACTTTAATAGTCCGGCAGAGGGGTAGGATTCTCTGAGGCAGGCCATTATGTGTAATTATAATAACAAAAGCAACAGAAAGCAAGTCAAAGAAACCGTTTCAACATGGAGTCAGAATTGACTTCCCCCTGCGACACCTCCATGCTGGTTTTCACAGTGGCTGTTACCAACTTGCATTCCCACCTTTTGAATGTGATGGAAGAGTGCTTCTGGGATGCATGGGAACAGGCCTCCACTGTTGGTTGCTGTGACTGCTGATGGCATGACTGTCACCCTACACCTCACGGTTCCTTTCCCCATTCTAGAGAAGGCCCACTTTCTTGCAGCCTCCTTAAGATGAAAGGTCCTCATAGTGCCTCCACCAGGACCCTTGTCACCAGAACACCCTTTTCATCTGTGGAGGGAATGGTCGGGAGCCCCCAGTACCCTCCTGCCCCACTGCTGTCCTGGGGGCCCCCACAGGAAATGGAGGGCTCTTCTCTTGAAAGCTGCTTTCCAGCAGCAACATATAAATGAAGGCCTTGGAGCTGTCCTCATTGTTCTGTGCCCTGAGTACTATTTTAGCTGTCAGAGCACTGAGTACTAACTTACTCTGGTTAAGGGGTGTAATCTAGCCCTCATGCACACCCTTCCCCAGCATTTTCCCTGTTGCTAAATGAAAAGGGTGGTTTATCAAGGCTTCTTTTGTCTTATTTTATTCCTGAGAGCAGAGCTGGTGAAAGCCACTGAGCACTACCCCAGTTGGAACCAGGGAGAGTGGAAATTGGGGACGCTGAACAGGATGCTGGCCTGCTGCCCTGGCTGACCATTAAGCTTAACCAGAGCTGGTGTCCTCAATTGACCTGCAACAGCAATGCCTTCCTGACCCCCAAAGGCCACTTCCGCCACCAGCTGCTTGAGCTGGCACTTTAAAGGCCTGTCAAGAGTTGTCAGCTGGAGCATCGTTTCTTCAACCCTATCCCCCACCCACACCTCTGGGCAGAACAGGGTGTCTCCTCCCACTGTGATGCCACCTTGCAAGGCTCTCAATCACTGCTGCACCAGGGTTTGCTACTATTGTTTCTCAGTGTGTTTCTTTTTAGTTTGATCTTCATTTGGAGCGTCTAGAGCTTTGTGAACTCTTGACCTCTTTTCAGAATATGCTTTTAAATTCATAAAGTAATAATACAGGATTAGAATGGAAACCTATTGTACTGAAATCCGGTTATCAAAATATCTCAAAATGTGACCCCTTTGCTTTGTTATTTACACATTAAGTAACATGCTGTAGCAGCAAGCCTGATAACTAGTAATTTTGAAGTCATGACAAAGTTGCCCAGTAATTTGAGATGTGATGTGAAAATGTTTGTGACAGCTAACATGACTGCATTCTGTTGCCTGCATTGATATTTTGAATAAAGTTACTTTTAGCTAGAAGTTAGTGGGGGTGGGGGGGATGAATGTAATTCTTTCTTTCCAGTGGATTCCATCTGTATGGGCTCTCTATCCAGATCAAGAATTGCCATTTTAAAGGGAAAGGACTTTGGATCCCCTGTATCTAGCACAGTGCTTGTATAAAATCACCCTCAAACTTGTTCAGTGCATTCATAAAAGAGACAGGACTCTTGGTTGCAAGTGACAGAAGTCTGGCTCAAACTCTTGGCTCATTTACATTTAAAGGTGCTGAAGGTACAGCTAGATCCAGGGGCTGAGATACAATTGATGGCCTTCCTCCTCTTGCTGACTCCTTTCCTTCTCTCTGATTGACTCTGGTTCTGCCTGCATGTTAGCTTCACTATCCTGCCACAAGGCTAATGGCAGCCTCAATTAAAAACAATGATAAAGGCTCTCACCAGACTACAAGTCCCATGGAAAGACTTTGGTTGGCTTGGTTGGGTCTCATGCCCAGGGCTGGAGAACCACCAGCAGTCAGATCTGAGCTACCTGCCTACATCCTCAATGGAGCTTGGTTAATAATCTCACTGAACCTCAGGGCTGGGCAAGACGCAGCACTCTAGTGAACAGATGTGCTGAGCAGACAAAAGCAACACCATCCAACTGTAGAGGAGTCAGAGGGTAACTGAGTCATCATCACAGTGTGTTCTTTGGGGAGCGGTGCTTCCTGCTGCAATAAAAAGACATAAAACACAGTGGTTTCACCAAAACAGGAGTTACATACATCTTATGTAATGTCAGAAGTAGATGACCAGACTGGGGCTATATGCATCTAGGCCATCTCATCCAGCTGGAGGAAGGAAGAGCATTCTCATGCAGTATAGTCCAGGAGGTAGCATGCATCACCTCTCTCCACACCACTGACCAGAACTCGGTCCGGGGACCACACATAGCTTCAGGAAGGTTTGGACGTGTAGTTGCTAACTGAGTGACTACATGTCCAGCTGAAAATCTATTACATTAAGAAAGGGCAACTAGGTATAGGTGGACAATTAGAAACTGCCATAAACACAGTCTAGTGTAGTTAGTGCTGTGATAAATGTAAGTGGAACACTACTCAACCACTAGTAGGTCTTGAATCAAGAAAGTCAAGTGTTGGTGAGGATGTGGAGCAACTGGAACTCTTGTACATTACTGGTAGGAAGGTAAAATGAAATAGTTGTTCTGGAAAAATATTTAGCTGGACTACTAAAGTCAAACACACATATGCTGTGTAACCTAGCAATTCCTCTGCTGGGTATAATCCCAACAAAGTTAAATGGATTTGTTCACTGAAAAGTACGTGCAAAAATGCTCATGGCGTTGCTCATGCTTTGTTGTGATGATCTCAAATTAGAAGCAATTCAAGTGGGCATCAATAATAGAAAGACCAAGCAATCCTGGTATATTCCCACAATGGAGTAACATTCAGTGATGAAAAGGGAAGAACTCCACACATGAAATGAAGAGTCTCTTAGATATGTGTGCCAGGTTGCTTCAGTTGTGTTGAACTCTTTGTAACCCTATGGACTATAGCCTGCCAGGCTCCTCTTTCAGTGGGGTTTTCCAGGCAAGAATACTCATGTGAGTTGCCATGCCCTCCTCCAGGGGATCTTTCTGACCCAGGGATCGAACCCACATCTCTTATGCCTCCTGAGCTGGTAGGTGGGCTTTGTATCACTAGCAACAGCTGGGAAGCCCCTCTTAGGTATAGTTCTGAGTAAAAGACATCAGATCCAAAAGAGCTCACATTGTATGTTCTGTCTGTAAATCATAGCGGGTGGAATCACGCACTATCTGGACCTGAGTTACGGTTAGTCAAATGTATACATATGACAAAATTCATTGAGTTCTGCCTTGAGGATGTCTATATTTTTGTTTGTGAGTTATACCTCAATCAGAAATACCACCAGGGACTTCCCTGATAGTCCAGTGGTTAAAAATCCACCTTCCAATGCAGGGGATATGGGTTCCATCCCTGGCAGGGGAACTGGGATCCCACGTGCCACAGGCTAAATAAGCCTGCTAGTCACAACTAGAGAAACCCATGCACTGCAATAATAAAGAGCCCCCACACCAAAATAAAGAGCCAGTGCAGGCAAAAAATAAAAATAATAATAATGTAAATACATAATGCAAAAAAAAAAAAGGGCGAAAGCATCATGTAGTTAAAAATGGTGGTAGGAATGTAAAATGAAATAGCTGCTTTGGAAAAATATCGGCTTCAACTCTCGCTAGAGGCCAGCCTGGAGTTGGTTGAGCTTCCCACCCCCACTGGAACATTCCTGTTGGGCAGAGGCACCAGCAGGCAGAGTTGTGTCTCTGGCACTCCAGGGCTTGGGCTTCCCAATATAAACACACAGGCAGGGCATGCTGGCCTCATTTGTCAGACAGGAAACAGGGTCAGGTCTGTTTCATTCATTTTTCACCCACCTCTTCACTGAGACAGGATTTGGACTCTGGCCTTGGGACTTCCTGGTGGCACTTTCTACACACAGATGTGTCAGAAGTTTTTGTGCACAACCAGACCGTGACCAGAGCACATGGTGGGTAAGCCACCTGCCCTGAGAACTGAAGACTGCCCCTCACTCTCTTGCCCACCTTGACTACCCTGGGGACAGGGAACTCTGTGGTCTAGACCCCCATCTGATTCGTCCATGATTTGGAAGGTACAAAGAATTAATCTTCAAAGAGAAAAGTTGGAGACCTCATTGCCATTGTTCCATCCCCCAGTTTTCTCTGTCTATGACTGTTCACTAAGGACTTCTGGAGATTGACAGCCTTCCTCTCACAGCATCGCCAAGCTTGACTTATTATCTGTTGGAGTGAGTCTCTGCAGCTGCCTTTCCTTTTCATTCAAGATCCTTCATCATATCTGATGAAAGCACTCACTGAATACTGAGCGCACTCTGTTGTTTATTTCCCAGCAGGAGAGAGGAAATAATTTGCTTGGAATGAAAACACCACATGCCCACAAATGACAATAACCTACCTGTTATGTTCCAGTTTTGATAGATTTTAAGAAAAAGCTGAATTGGAAGATTCTGTTATAAGAACTCTGAAATTGCTGGTGCTGCTAAGTCGCTTCAGTCGTGTCCGATTCTGTGTGACCCCATAGACGGCAACCCACCAGGCTCCCCATCCCTGGAATTCTCCAGGCAAGAACACTGGAGTGGGGTGCCATTGCCTTCTCCGCTGGAATTGCTAGCGAAAGTCAAAATTACTTTTATTTTTATTGCAGAAATAAAAGCTGTTTTCAAATCAGGCCATTGTTTAAGTATTATGAGTCCATCAAACCTGCCACCATCCAGGACTCCACCGTCAGGCTGTTTGGTCCCTGAAGGGGAGCACATGGACAGCTCTCCCCAGTACCAACATTTCATGCCTGCTTGCAAAATGCTCAGCTGGTGTTTTATTTAGCAGAACCAAAATCATCTTGAAAGAGAGTATGTTTGAGAAGACTGAGTTTTAACTAAAATCAAGGTGAAATTCTTTATTATTGAAGCTAAATGCTAGTGTGCATGAGATTCCAAAGGAGATACTAGTGAAAACTAGTTTCAACAGAAAGCACTCTACAATGTAGAACTGCACCTATTTATGCTTTAAAATTATTTTTTATTATTTTTTTAATTTTTGGCTGTGTTGGGTCTTCATTGCTGCATGCAGACATTTCTCTAGTTGCAGCGAGAGGGGGCTACCCTCTCGCTGAGGTCTGCGGGCTTCTCACTGAGGTGGCTTCTCTTGTTTCCGAGCATGGGCTTTAGCGCATGAGGGCTTCTGTAGCTGCAGCTCCAGAGAACAGGCTCAGTAGCTGTGGCATGTGGCCTTAGTTGCTCTGCAGCATGTGAGATCTTCCCGGATCAGGGATCGAACCTGAGTCTCCTGAACTGGCAGGCGGATTTTTTAACTGCTGAGCAAACAGGGAAGCATGTTTCAAAATTATTATGCAAACTTCTCAAAAGGAATCAAATTAAACAGAAGTATAAACAACAACAACAACAAAAGAAATGACAACCTGCCGCCTTCCTCAGTTTTCTAGCACAATTTTAGCACTTTCAGTGCTTCTTCCCAGACCTGTTTCCCCTTAAACAAGCATGTAAACATGCACATATTCTTTTAAACGGTTTGGTATGAATTTGCATCTTTTGTCCTCTGTTATTTATGTGTAAGTGGGACTGTACAATTAATTTTCATTCCGCAGTTCACTCATGGACACATTTCATTGTGCATACATACAGCTCTACTTCATTCTTTTAGACCACTATCAAAGCAACACATGTACAAGGGAAAAACAGTTTACTCCAACAACACAGAAGTACATTTTAAATAAAATTCTCACCCTACCTCCTATTCCATACCCCAGAGAAACTACTTTTGGATTTTCATAATTACCTCCTTAAACTGACAGAAGGTGCTATATCTCTGTTTCCTGATTTATCAGCATTAGATGGTAGCTAACGGGTGAGAGATTGTCCCCACACCTCTTGTTGCCCCCTAAATTAAAAAATATATGTGCTATTTCGAGGTTTTCTATTGGTTGTCTGTTTATTGTTGAACACAGGCTTTGAGTGTTTATTTATTTCTTGAGGGTTTTGCTTCTCACTCATCTTCGGCTGTTCCATTTGAGTGAGATGAGAAACAAGTACCCATTCCTCTCCTCCCACTGACCCACCATCTTTCTTCCCCACCCACTTGCCACGGGGTTGTTTTTTACATTTTGAATGTTCTGTATTGGAATCCATATAGACTGATGGAAAACACAGAATAACTAGAAGGGCCAAGTATGTGATCACAAGTCTGTAGCTGTCATTCCCCGAAGAATGAGTGATGGACAGAAACTTCCCAGGGAAGGAAATGTCATCCTGGGCCACCGACTTGATCTTGAAGAGAAATGCCCCCAAGGCCAGGATGAGCAGACCTTGTTTTCTCCTTTTATTCATTCCTCTGAGTCCTGGAACTGCTCAGTTTGCTGTTTTTTGCCCGGAATTTCGAATGCTTTTTCCTTCCGAGCACATGCCTCCAGCACAACAGAGACATTCTGTTCCATCAGTTTGATGCTGCTCATTTCTTGTGGCCCTATTTCTTCCTAAAGACACGCTTCCCAGAGCTATCTGCTGTCTGTCCCATTCCTGGTGTGAGACAGGCCAGGGTCCCCCTGTTCCCAGTCCAGACTGCCTCTCCCCTGGACTGGCTCTCCTATTCAGTAGGCCCACACCTTGCTTTCTTAGCTGGCTCCCTCCTTTTGATGGAGTACCCCCTTCTTCCCAGTGGCCTTGGTAAGATGCCTGGTCAGAGCAAAATTCTACGTTGGACATTTGAAGGGCCTTGCTTCCTTCTCAAGGAGCTCCTGATGCTGTGTGTGGCTGAGGCCATCCTGAGCCTTAGAACTCTGTCGTGGCCTATTTCTCTCTGGAATGGGTTGGAATCTGCTCTTTGCCCCTGTTTCTCTGAAGTTTCATGACATACCTAGATGTGGGTGTTTTTCATGTTTTATCACTCTAGGAAAACTTTGAATTAAATCTTCACTGATTTCTTTTCCTCTGACTTTCCTTTCTCTATAACTCCTATTATTCAGATAATGGGTCTTAGTGAATTGACTCTAATTTTCCCAGCTTCTCCCTTCTGCTATCCATTCTTTTGCCTCTGTTTTACTTTTAGAGTTCATCTATTTTTTCTCTGAGCACTTCTATTACCCTTTTCATTTTGGCTATCTGAATTTTAAATTTCCAAGTGCTCTTACTCATGAAGGTACCTTGTCTTCTTCTTTTCTCTGAGGGTCTTAATTTTAGCTTTAGAGGGAATTTTTGAATGCTATGTGATTTTCTCTATTTCCTCTTTTCCTAGGTGGGTTGATTTGTTTGTGTGTTCCTTTCAGCTCTAACGATTCCTTTGTGGTGACCCTGTGGCTGCACACTCAGCCCAAGGATTCCTGACTGCCCTTTGAGAACTTCACTGTGGTGAGCTTGGGTGGGCACCCCACACTTCTCCGGGACCCTGGCTTTCTGTGTCAATACATCTTTTCTCTTTGGCTGTTCATTTCCCTGGGGAAGAACCCTCTGATTTCCTATCTGGACCAGGTGGGAATAAGCCTGCTGCCCATTCTCAGGCTGGGCGTGGTAGGGCCGGAGGGTTTTCTTTCCCCCTGCAATAGATTTCCACTTTTGTGCCCTTGTCTTCCCTTGCCCTTGGCATCACTGAGGACAGATGGTAACAGAATGGGAAGTGGACGTGGGAGTCTCACTGCTTCTTAGATTTTTGCCCAGTTCTCCCATTATTGGTTACCTCCACACCAGAGGTCTCTGATTCCCAAGACTTTCCTGGGTTTTGTGGCAAAATTGTCTTAATCTTCTCCCTTTTGGCCTGCTAAGTTGGTACCACCCATTCATCCATCTTCTAGGTTCCAAAATGCTATTGACATCTTTCAGCTTTTGTTACCCCTTCTCCCAGGCTCCCAGTTGCTAGATGGTGAACTGGAAGAGCGCGTGCGTGTGTGCTAAGTCGCTTCAGTCCTGTCTGACTCTTTGCAACTCTATGGATCATATCTCTCCAGGCTCCTCTGTCCATGGGATTCTCCAGGCAAGCATACTGGAGTGGGTTGCCATGCCCTCCTCCAGGGAATCTGTCCTCTGTGGCTCCTGCATTGCAGGCAGATTCCTTACCCGTTGAGCCACCTGGGAAGCCTGAATACGTGAATATCTACTGCAAATTCCGCTACTAGCAAATGACTACTTTTTGTCCACGCATCTATTCATCTGTGTATCCAGCCACTACTTCGTCTCATTTTGAAACATGCATTTCTAATTGCAGATACCCCTACACTTCGTCTAAATACTTAATTATTTCAATAGCAATTTGTTTCTTTTTCTGATTTCAATACTGTCTCCAACATGTGGGGAAGCTACTTGGAATTTCTATGATATTCTCTTCTGTTCTCAAGTTGTCAGGGTTTCTTCAGGGTCAGTCAGTTCCTCTCTCATTACTGTGGGTTTTCCCAGGTGCCCAGTAATTCTTGGTTGTCTGTTTATCTGTTAAGAATGAGGACTGGGCTGACTGATTTAGATGGCTGGCTTGGCCATCCTCTGCCTTTGAGCATGCAGGTCTGTTTTACCCACAGGAAGTTTCCTGGAGCTAAGTGTGTGTGGGAGCATTGCATGGGTCAAGGGCTGTGGTTGTGGTATGAGTCTGGGGGCATGGCTCTTAGACTGGATTCAACCGGACTGTGGGAAGGGATGACATGATGGCTGGCTATGGAGACCTCTTAGCTAAGCTTTTCCACTCTCTGAGGGGTTAGTGTGGGTCACGCTGTTTGGAAACAGGAAGTGAAGCATGGAGACATGGTAAGTTTGAAGGGAAGGGAGGCATGGCCCCCCAGATGCTGCTGTGGCTGCCAGGGTAGGGTGGAGTGGGGAGTGGTCAGGTCTGCAGCTGCTCCAACATCAGCCAGATCCTCCCTCAGCTTCCCCAGCCCTGGGCTGTGTGCATGGTTTGCTCTGGGATGACCCACGTTGCCGAGGCTGACAGCTTGGAGACAGAAAGGTCAGGATGTGGATCAATACTGAGATCTGGGGTCCAAATTATCTGCACTCTTCCCCTTCACATGCATCTGTCCTCTCCGGAGCCTGTCCCTCCCTGAGCTTCGGAGACTGTAACCTTCCTCAGATTCTCAGCTTGCACAGCACAAGATAAAATTATGGTACGCATCACCCTTGTGGTCCTGCATTCCTGATGGGGCCCCCACACCACACCTGCCCCCTGTGTGCCCACCTGAGCAATTTGATCACCTGGAAAATTTAAGGATGCTTCTATTTATGTTTTTGGTTTCCATATGTGTTTTAGCTACAATATGGATGGTCTCATGCCTGTTGTCTTTATAATTAAATAAATTAAATGTACCTAATACTACTTAATGACTCAAGGCGTTTGCCTGCCAGGTGAAACTGGGGCTTTGTTTATTTAGTTGCAACCCTTCATTATCCTTTCAGAATATGAGTCTTTGTTTATTTGTTGCAACCCTCCATCATACTTTCAGAATATGAGTCTCGGGTTCCGAGCTCCTGAATCCAGAGAAGCATCACCTCCCCCTGTGTCTCATTCACAGGATCACATGCTGCACTGGGTGCATCTTTCTCCTTTTTTCCTCCTCTGGGCCCTGTCCAGATTCTGAAGCACAAACCCCCAAACAAAGGGTTTTCCTGAGCGTCTGCAAGAATTCAGGAGGCTCTGTGCATTCTTTCATTTACGTTACCAGGACAATCACCTAAATGTACAAACCTAGGGAATTTCCCAGCAATCCAGCAGTTAGGAATCTGCACTTCCACTGCAAGGACCTGGGTTTGATCCCTGTTCAGGGAACTAAGATCCCACAAGCAGCATGGTGTAGCCAAAAAAAAAAAAAAAAAAAAACAAAACCTAGTGACAACCAGTGGCACTGTCTCAACTGAGCACATGTGTGGACTTAGGATAAACTCCATATTCGAGCATCTAAATTTTACCGTGACATATTTCAAGAGTACTAAAAGCACTGAAAAAGAACACAGCAAATACCTGAAAGAGAAAAAGGCTGCCAATACAGTGAAGCCCTCTTTGGTACCCCCTTCAGCTATACCCCAAGGCACACCATGCATCGTTTGGAGAGTTTTAAACTTTATTGTGCTCATGCTTGTGTCTGACTCGTTGCGACCATTTGGACTATAGCCTGCCAGGCTCCTCCGTCCTGGGATTTTTCAGGCAAGACTACTGGAGTGGGTTGCCATTTCCTCCTCCAGGGGATCTTCCTGACCCAGGGATGGAAGCCGAGTCTCCTGTGTCTCCTGCATTGCAGAGGGATTCTTTACTTCTGAGACATCAGAGAAGCCCTTTAAACTTTATGCTGCTAAGTCGCTTCAGTCGTGTCGACTCTGTGCGACCCCATAGACTGCAGCCCACCGGGCTCCCCCATCCCTGGGATTCTCCAGACAAGAACACTGGAGTGGGTTGCCATTTCCTTCTCCAATGCATGAAAGTAAAAATTGAAAGTGAAGTTGCTCAGTCGTGTCCAACTGTTAGCAACCCCATGGACTGTAGCCCACCAGGGTCCTCCATCTGTGGGATTTTCCAGGCAAGAGTACTGGAGTGGGTTGCCATTGCCTTCTCCGTTAAACTTTATAGAGACAGTTAAATATATTTAGTTCAGGAGCTCTTTAAGACCCTTAGAATATACCAGATGTGAAAGGTTGTACATTAGCTCACAGTCCCCTAGAAAGACAGGGAGGCTTTGAAATAGCTCTTTCTCTATTTCAGAATTCTTTTCCCTACCTGTTCAGAGATTTCACCCCCATTCTATGCTTAAGTCTTTTCTGACTTCTGAACTCACTGTTTAAATCTGGCCTTCTCTGGCTGTATGTGGCCTCTCTAATTATTGTTCATCAAATTCTATTTCCCCGCACCATGTCAAAATCAGATGGTGATTTTTTCCATCTGTTGCCACAATCTGTTCAAACTGTCACATTCCAAGAGCTCTCTGTAAGTTGTATAGCCCTGAAAGGGAAATGAATTTGCTTCTGCCAGACTTACTATCGACAGGGCTTTGGTATACAATACTGTATTGGGATTTTTGGTATATAATATTGAGTTCAGAAAAATTGCTTTTTTCTGCCATTCCTGTAGTGAGTAACACGAAAGTCATGGGTTCTCGAGACCCAAGCAGGATTAAATTCTGACATCCTCAAAAGATTCTTTCCCTCCAATACAATAATATTTAACCAAATACTAGTTTGTAGTCTATTGAATCAAAGGGCTTTATTCTAGTAAATGATACGAATGCAAAAGCAAAATATTAGCCCATCTCAGAGCAATGTAAAAGGAGAAATGTTATTTCCATTGGCAAAATACCAACTTTAATTAAAAAGAAAATAAGGAGCTAAAAAAAATAAAAAAGGAACCTTCCCATCCACAGCCCATTCCTCTTCAACCACAAACATTCTTAGTCCAGACAGAACACTGAAGCCCTTACGTTACCTTTCACATAAATGCTACAAACCTGGACTTGGAAAAATTCTTGTTCTTGAAAGCCTGTCAAGAAAAAGCATCATTCTGATGTTGAGCTGCTCCTATCATGCAGAAAGCTGTTTTCCTTTCTCATTAAGTAAAGCGATTGCAAAGCCATCCTGTGGATGTGCTAATGGCCTTAGGGTCAGAGGGCCAGAGTCAGCCTGGGAGAGTGGAGCTGGCCCCATGGCAAAGCCTACCTGCAATTTTTATTATGGATGTGGCAGCATCTCTACTCACTGCAGAGACACAGAACAAAGCAAGAGGTTGCTCTGGAACAAATCCAGCGTGGAGAGGAGGAAGCAATCAGTCTGAGTGTATTTTCCAGGAGAGATGCAGGGCTCGGGTATCTGCCCTCCCCACCACCCACCGCCCTGGGACTCCCATTTCTGCTTTGGAGAGTGGTCCATGTTGGCCCTCACCCCCAAACAGACCTGGAAGCCAAGAGGATCCCCATAATGGGACCACATGCATTGCTGTTCCCTTTTATAAATGTCAGCTTGTAATGATGAATTCTGCATTCAGAGCAGAAAATAGCTCTTCCTATGGTCTGTAAAAAGCACGCATTTGGGGTTAGCTCACTCAGATGTTTTACATAGTTATTTGCATTGTGCATTTACCAACTCTTCTTTCTTAATTGAGTGAAGCTGCAGCTAGCCTGAGCCAGAATCAGGTCCCCTCTTTTCTTCCTGCCCTACCTCGTTTTTACACCCAAAGGCATGTGCTGATGTGAAACGAGGGAATGAATGGTGATGCCGCGAGGAACCCGAGGGCCATGCTGCCTTTCGCATGGTTTGCTGCTCCTGCTGCTGGTGACTTGCTCTTTCTGGTTCCTGAAGCAAGATTCCCTTCTCTGGAACATTCTTCCTTGTTTTCCTTCCCTCAGTGCTAAGAAGGACTGGGCTGCCAGGGATCATTCTTCCCAGATTGTCTGCACCCAGGAGCTCAGGGAAGAGCTCTTTGTCTCACTGAAGGTTCCTGCCCCTCAGTAGCAGACTTATAGGGAGGTGGGAAGACGTCCCGCCTGTGATGGTACCTTCAACCCACCACGGAGCTTGTGTCCTCAGGGCTAACAGCTTTCCTGCTGGAATCCTACCACCTCTCTCTTTGGCAGCAGGTTTCAGCCAGGTCTGAGAAGACCCTGGGATGGTGGGCACCTAGGAGCACAGGAGAAGGGGGAGGGCTGGCCAAAGATGTGGGACCCAGCTCCTTATGGCCGTTTTGTGTTTTGGGCATCATTCACCTCCTGTGTTGAACGAGGGGAAGAAGGTGGGCTCTGCAGGGGACTTCATCTCCACCTTGAATTCATCCCAGCCCTCAGGCTGCAAATGCTGTGTTTTCATTTATCCTGGTTTAATATATCCTGGTTGAATTCCTTGAGGGGTGAGGGGTGGGGAGGGATTGCTGCTCGTAGGAGAAGTGAGTGCTTTCTTCCATAAGAATCTACTAGATGCTTTCCAGGGTGGCCAGACCACTTTCACATCAATACACAGTTTCTATTGCTCTGCCCTGCCCAGCGCTCATGCTGTCAGCTGCTCTAATTTCATTCATTCTTGGGGGCGGGGGGAGCGGTGAAGCCTAATAGAACACTCCCGGCACTTCCCAAACATACTTCCCCATAGGAGATTTCAAAACTCCAAAGAAGACATACGGATGGCTAACAAACACATGAAAAGATGCTCAACATCACTCATTATTAGAGAAATGCAAATCAAAACCACAATGAGGTACCACTTCACACCAGTCAGAATGGCTGCGATCCAAAAATCTGCAAGCAATAAATGCTGGAGAGGGTGTGGAGAAAAGGGAACCCTCCTACACTGTTGGTGGGAATGCAAACTAGTACAGCCACTATGGAGAACAGTGTGGAGATTCCTTAAAAAATTGCAAATAGAACTACCTTATGACCCAGCAATCCCACTTCTGGGCATACACACCGAGGAAACCAGAATTGAAAGAGACACTTGTACCCCAATGTTCATCGCAGCACTGTTTATAATAGCCAGGACATGGAAACAACCTAGATGTCCATCAGCAGATGAATGGATAAGAAAGCTGTGGTACATATACACAATGGAGTATTACTCAGCCATTAAAAAGAATTCATTTGAATCAGTTCTGATGAGATGGATGAAACTGGAGCCGATTATACAGAGTGAAGTAAGCCAGAAAGAAAAACACCAATACAGTATACTAACACATATATATGGAATTTAGGAAGATGGCAATGACGACCCTGTATGCAAGACAGGGAAAGAGACACAGATGTGTATAACGGACTTTTGGACTCAGAGGGAGAGGGAGAGGGTGGGATGATTTGGGAGAATGACATTCTAACATGTATACTATCATGTAAGAATTGAATCGCCAGTCTATGTCTGACGCAGGATGCAGCATGCTTGGGGCTGGTGCATGGGGATGACCCAGAGAGATGTTATGGGGAGGGATGTGGGAGGGGGGTTCATGTTTGGGAACACATGTAAGAATTAAAGATTTTAAAATTTAAAAAATAAAAAACTAAAATAGTAACAACAACAAAAAAAAAGTCACAAAGAAAAAAAAAAAAACTCCAATGGAGAAACCATACCATTGCAGGAACAGGGACCCCTTCCAGGGCCCAAAAGGAGGCTTTTTTCTAACACTCAGAAGTGAATTGCCCAAGAAGACACATACGCTGACAAAGCAAGAGACTATTGGGAAAGGGTGCCCAGTCGGAAAGCAGGAGGGTAAGGGACCCAGGAGGACAGCGTGCCATTTAGCTCACGGTCTAGGGCTTTATGGTGATAAGATTAGTTTCCGGGTGGTTTTTGTCCAATCATTCTGACTCAGGATCCTTCCTGGTGGTGCATGTGTTGCTCAGTCAAGATGGAGGCCAGCGAGGATGACCTCTCCTGAACTCCTCCAGTTGGTGGTGGCTTATTAGTTCTGTCTTTCTTACTAGGATCTCCTGTAGTAAAATAACTCACACAAATAATTACTATGGTGCCTGGCCAGGGTGGGCAGTTTCAGTCAGTGTGTTTCCCCTAACAATACCAGGGTAGGAAATCCTGCCAAAAGGTGGCTCTGAATCTGAGATGCTCTGGTACCAGGTTTAATCAGGACTTGCTGGAAGGCTTGTGTGTAAGTGGCTTCCCTGTTTGAGGCACCTCCCAGAGAGGCTGTCCCTTCTCCTAGGCAGGAGCACCTGCATACAGGAACTGTCACCTCCAGGATTACTCTCTGCCTGCCTTGGGGTGTGGGCTGCAGGCTGGTCACAGCCCATCCTCCCCTTGTTGGGGAATCATTCCCAAGGAAAGGGCTTGGCTGCATAGTAAACCACCTCCCATATCTTCCACACCTGCCTTGGACCTAAGGCACATCTGACCCAGAGAGCATTCTCCCCGAACCCCACCCTGTCCACCCGTGGCTTTGGCCATCAAATACTTCTCCATCAGCATGTTCAACAGATCATCCCAAAGGGGAGGGTCACCTTGAAAGGAAGAATGATTTGTTGCGAGGCCCGGCCTAGTCTCATGGAGGGACAGACGTTCCACCTTGAACCCTTCTGGAAGCCTTAGCTGTGTCACTGGAAGACGAAAGCATCTTTAAGAAGCAAAATTAGGACCGACTGGCAGCTGAGATCTCTGCATGGCCGCTGGTAGCTTTTGGATGTCAGTGTGCATGACTGTGCAAACCCAAACTTCTCTTTGTCAGTCTAGTCTCAAAGACACCATCATGGACAATTCTGAAACCTTGGAGATTAGAGGGACAGGTGCTCTTTCTCCATGGGGTTCAAGCCTTTGGGAGTCGGCATCAATGACCTACTTGTGGATGTGTCTTCTTGCCCTTGGCGGCACTAAAGGGCTGCCTGTTTCTGGCCGGATGGTCATGGATCTTTGATATCTATGGTGACAAAATGTTGGTCTTTGAAAAGAGACTGTAAGTCTTAGATGGAGGATGTGTGTGTGCATGCTCAGTCACTCAGGCATGTCAGACTCTTTGCAACCCCGTGGACTGTAGCCTGCCAGGCTTCTCTGCCCATGGATTTCTCTAGGTGGGAATGCTAGAGTGGGTTGCCATGCCCTTCTCCAGGGGTCTTTCTGACGCAGGGGTCGAACCTGTGCCTCTTAATGTCTCCTGCATTGGCACATGGGTTCTTTACCACTAGCACCACCTGGGAAGTCCCAATGCAGGACACCACAGGGGAGAACAGTGGCCGCAAGGAATAACACGTTGGCACCTCTGTCCCCAGGATGAGCATGGTTGTGCCCCCAACTGGCTGTACATAATGGTGAATGGGAGGCGTGCACTACATGACCTGGGCCTGGAGTGGCGATTTCACAGAGAAATCGTCTCCTTTTTGTGCTTTGCCGAGTCTCAGTGAAGCTTAACCACAGTTCCATCTGGGTAGGGGGAGGGAAGGGGTCCCCAAGATCATCAGATATTCAGAAATAATTGAAACACTTGAGGGTGAACACTGCCTTGGGTTTCGTTTTGGAAGCAATTGGTCTTTTCAGAGGCTTTGACCTCAAGGGAGAACGTAAGCATGGCGCTGAGCAGGAAATTGGAAGGGGATAGATTTTATTCCCTTGGCCAGAACTAGGCCATCTCGACCATGCGGTCTGCAGCTGGTTTGGAAGCAAATTATTTTCTATGCCCTGCCTCTAGAAGACCCCATCCTCCTGGGTGTGAATCTCATTTCCTCACGAATGGATGGTCACAGTTCTGGTCCTTATGAGCCCACATGCTTCCCAGGAGAGCTCCCTGGACTGTGTGAGGAGGAGGAAGGTTTCAGACCAGCTGTGAGGGGCTTTTGCCCTGGAAGCAGGGGAGGTGTGATGGAAAGGATGGCCCTGGGCCTTTGGCCCTGGGCCAAATCAGGGACACCATCTACGAGGACTGAAAGAGGACAGAGAGGAGGGGCCTGGCAAGAAGTAAAAACAGAATCCTCAGTTATTTCCTATGTTAGAATGTAAAACAAACCCTGCTATTCAGGCTTGCACTGAGTGAAGAGCCAGCATAAAAGGGGTGAGGCATATCTGTTCTGAGGGCTGCCCAAGTGGCTCAGTGGTAAAGAATCCACCTGCCAATGCAGGAGACTCAACAGGCACAGCTTTGATCTCTGGGTCAGGAAGATTCCCTGGAGAAGGAAATGGCAACCCACTCCAGTATTCTTGCCTGGAAAATTCCATGGACAGAGGAGAATGGCTAAATGCAGTCCATGGGGATCTCAAGGAATTGTACACGACTGAGTGCTCATATCTGTCCTGTCTCAACCACAGTGCTAGGATCTGCACGGTTACCTTCAACGATCCCACATGTGGACAGGGAAATCCTCAGAGAGGCCAAGGGTGGGCCAGACTTGAGTTTAAAAGTGTCCTCGGCTTATCACACCACACCATGCTTCGTGGGGCCACAGGCCTCTGCGCCTTCTGAGCACCTACCGTGCTCCTCACTGGGAGGACAAGGCTGAACGTGAGGACAAGATCCCCCTACTACCTCCTCCTCCCTTGAGAAAATGATAGGGAAGAAAATTCTAAGTGGACAGATGCAAGCAAGGGAATGCTGTGATGCTGTGTTTCAGGATGGAAATAAACCAGGAAGGAGATAGAGAATAATAGACAGGGATCTATCCAGAGATGGCCTTGCCAGGCTGGCAAAACCTACACAGAAACTCAAGGGCGGGAGGTACCCATGCAGGGCAGTTTGAAGACTTAGCACCAAGTTGTTGGCAGGCCTCCCATTATATTATGGAGGGTGGGTGTGTCTGTCCTCTCCCCTTAGATCCGGGCAGGTTCCCGCCTGCTTTAATGGATAGAGATTGACTGTAGTAGTGCTGTGTGACTTCCCTAGTCATAAAAAGCCAAGCTCTCATTCCACTTTTGTGGAAGCCCTCGTTCTTGGGCTCTAAGCTCCCACATCAGAAGTCAGGGCCCTCTTAGGAGGCCCAAGTCATAGGAAGAGGCTACATGAAGGAACTTGACTCAGCAGCCCTGCTGAGCACCCAGCTGGCAGCCAGCATCAACAGCCAGCCAGAGGGATGAGTCACCTGGACACCCATCCCAGCTGAGCCTGCAGA
Organism: Ovis canadensis; assembly: GCF_042477335.2. NCBI lineage: Eukaryota > Metazoa > Chordata > Mammalia > Artiodactyla > Bovidae > Ovis > Ovis canadensis. The sequence goes on from NC_091246.1 coordinate 24,423,681, forward strand.
TGGCTCCAGCCCTAGCTGACATCTTCCTATAACCTCAGGAAACACCCCACCAGGTACTCACCAGCTGAGTCCTCCAGATTCCTGACCCATGAAATTGTGAAGTATAGTATGACAAACTGGTATGGTTTTAAGCTACTAGGTTGGGTCATTTGTTACGCATGTACCAGTTTGTGCACATGCCTGGGACTGTGTGCCTGCTTGGAAATGACTTGAGAAAGCCCTCAGCTCTCACCTCTGGCTGACCTTGAAGCCCTGTGCCAATAGGAAGTGAAGGCTAATGTAGAGTTGTCAACCATCTAGCTGAGTGTTGAAGGCTGGCCCTCAAGTGTGTAGCCCATTGGTAAAGACTGGGAGGCTTATGGATTCCAGGTAATTCAAGAGATCTCTGTCCTGTCATCAACTACTTGCAGTGAATAGAACATGGACTTTGTGGCCACATATGACCAAAAAAACATTTTTTACAGAAAGTTATCAAGCAAAAACAGTGAACCCTGGGGAGGAGAGGAGAATCAGATTTCCAGAGTGGCCACATTATATTATTTAAAATGCATTTTCAAGGGCTTCCCTGGTGGCTCAGCGGTAAGGAATCCGCCTGCCAATGCAGGAGACACGTGTTCAATCCTTGATTTGAGAAGATCCTACATGCTTCCGAGCACCTAAGCCTGTGTGCCACGACTGCTGAGCCTGTGTCCTGGAGCCCGGGAACAGCAACTACTGAAGCCCACATGCTCCCCAGCAAGAGGAGCCACGGCGACAAGAAGCCCACACACTACAACTAGAAAGTAGCCCTCTGCTTGCTGCAACTAAAGAAAAGCCCACTCAGCAGCAAAGACCCAGAATAGCCAAAAATTAAGTAATTTAAAAAATCATTTTCAACAGCAACAAAAAATAGGAAGCACACAAAGAAACAAGAAAAATGGTATATATACAAGGGCAATAGAAATTATTCATTAGGGAGCCCAGACTCTGACTTAAATTAATGGCTAATTGAAATATACTTAAGAGACTAAAAAGAATTAAAAGAGGAGTAAGAGAAGGATGTCTCATCAAATAAAGAGAGATAAATTATAAATAGAAAGTTCTGAAAATGCTGCTAAGATGTCTAATCATCTAGCCAAAAGATGTACCATGATTGTGACTACTGGGATTGAAGAGATCAAAGAAAGATCTGGGGGGGGAAAGCCACCAAATTTTTAGAGAACAGGTGGTTGAGAAAGAGCCCTGGGTGGTGCCTCCATCTTCGGTGGGGTGAGCTGGGAATGTGGACGAGACAGGCATCGCTCACCTGCGTCTGTGTCCTGTGCTGTGCTGAGTTGCTGTCCCCACACATGAGGCGCTCAGGGTTGTCCATGTTGTCTGACCACGCCCCAAGCATAGCAGGAATCATGGGGAATTAACAGGGCAGGAGCAGGAAGGCTTTGGGACTTGGTAAGTTTGTTGGTGATGTAGCACTCTCTTTATGGCTGCTCTGTGGAGGATGAGAACCAGGCTGCAAGAGGTGTTTGACTTTGCCCCTGCATAAATACTTCCTCCTGGTGAGGATGTCCGCACTGTCCAGCCACCTTAAACTAGGGTAAAGCCAGTGGCTTAGGAGCAAGGCCTGGATACTTTGGGCCAGTGCACTGGGCATCCTTGTTGAGGCAGCCAAATTTTCAAGTGCCTGGTGGGTAATCTCGTTGATGAGATTAGGCCCTTCCGCAGGGGCTCAGTGCCAGCAGGGAGTCACCAACATCTCAATGTAAGGCCCAAGGGGAGACCACTCAGGCTTTGCTGGGTGGTTGAGCAAGGCTGGGTGCTGAAGAACCAGGAGAGATCCTGGAGGGACTCATGGCCTCAGGGAGTGACCACTTTGACCAGCTCCAGAGACCAGTAATTCCACATACTCTCAACTGTTGTATATCTTTTTGCAGCTGGTTGGTCACCCAGGCCATTTTTCCTCCTCTTCCTCCTGCCACCAGCCCTGCCTCCCTCTACCTGACACTCATCTTACCTCCTGAAGAGGGGCTGGGAGGCCAGCAACGCATCAGCAAGTTTCTGTTATATGGTGACTGGGTAGAAACTCATTGCATCATCTTTCTTTACATTGTTAGATCTCAAAAAGAATGTATGGGACGAGGGATTCAAATATTGGGCTACTATTACCTACTCATGGTCTTCCTTTCTCTAATTCCCAAGTCAATTGGGATTTGACCTTATTTGGGAAATGAAAACATATACCCTGTCTGAAATAGGAAGCATTTAAATATCTGGGGACCCCCAAGGAAGACACTGCTCTTTTCCTACTCAGGGACTCTTCCTCATTTCCTTTCCCACCAGAAGAACTTAATTTCGTATTTATGTAGCAGACAGGGAGCCCTTGATCTCAGAGAAGGTAGGTTTCCCACGCTTCCTTAGTATCAATGAGTCACAACAATCCTTGTTTCCTTTGCCACTGATTGTTCTAGGGGGTGCAAGGGACCCTGTTCTGCATGATGAGAGGTAAAAAGAAATCAGCTGGAGTCTCATTAGGCTTTTTCTCTGGCTGGGGATCCTGGTGCAACGCCTGGAGTTCTGAGAGCTATTTTGTAAACTAAGTGACCAGCATGGGGATTAAAAGCCGTTGTGTTGAGAATGAAGTGGAAGGACAGGACGTGCCTGGCTCGAATGGTGTCATTGAGCTAGGGCTCCCGTTTTGACTTTTTCTACTGTGACACCACTAAATGCCCACTATTGTTTCAGCCCCTGTGAGATGGCCTTTTTCATATTTGTAGCAGAAACCACTTTGGGGAAAACATGTTTACAAAACTTCAGCCAGAGTAGGTGTTACTTTACCCAGACATATTTATTCTTTTTCATTGAACTTAAACTGATGTGGTTTTCACGCCTCTCCCCACAAATCTTGTTTTGCAGCAGGGCGAGATGGGGAGGGATATTGGAGAATGCCATCTGATAGAAGAGGAAGTTGAAACTGCCCGCCTTCCCCCAACACCCCCGCCGCCCCCACCCCGACCCGGCCTGGGGATTGTGGAGGTGGCATGCCTGAAGGAGAAGGACGGTGATGCTTGCTCTGCCCTCGTGGGTCTGGCTTCATTCTGGGGTGAGGAACTGCGGTGTCAGCCAAGAGCTGGGGATGCAGAGGGGTGGGGTTTGGATGACCCACCTCCTGGGGATCACGGAGATACCTTTTCCCTGGGGGCCCTACAACTTCCTGGGACAGCTGGGAGGGTGGCAGTCTGGTGGGATTTTTTTTTGATGCGGACCACTTTTCTAAAGTCCTTATTGAATCTGTTACAATGTTGCTTCTATTTCATATTTTGGTTTCTTGGTCAAGATGCGCACAGGATCTTAGCTCTCCAACCAGGGATCGAACCCTCACCCTCTGCATTGGAAGGCAAAGTCTTAACCGCTGGACTGCCAGGGAAGTCCCCAGTCTGGTAGTTTTAAAACAGGCCCACAAATTCTTTGACAATCCTCCAGATAGAAAGTGGGGTCCATGTTCCCTCCCCGTGAACCTGTGGGGAATCTCTGTGGCCTCATGTGACTTCTGAGGCTCTGAGGAAAGAGGCCAGGCAGCTGTGCTTGCCTCCCTCAGTTCTCTTGCTCTGGGAGCCACCATATCAGAAGTCTGGGTTTTGAGGGCACCAAGCAGAAAAACCACACAGAGTTAGAGAGACAGAGAGAAACAGAGATTGACAGAGACACACACAGAGAGAAATAGAGAGATAGGCACACAGATAGAGACAGACAAAGATGGGGAGACAGAGAGACAGGAAGAGAGAGAGAGCATGCCCCAAGGATGTCCAGGGTGTAAGTGAGAGGGACCGCTCTAGCCGAGGCTTTGGGCCAGGAGGCCAGCTGAGTAACAGCGATGAGACTGCCAGCTTGGGTGACTGGGAGATTTGCTGTGTCACCAGACAACAGGAAGGGATGAGAGCTGGCCCCAGCCAGAATTCCGGGGCCATCTCAGATGGAAAGAACACAGCAGCGGTGAAGCAGGAAGCTTGTTAGGGGCACTGTGGGGCAGGGTAGGTACCTCGGGCTGTCGGGGTGGGATTAGGGGACCTTGAGCCTCACTGAGGTGGGAGAACACCAGAGCACCCAGCCCCTCCTAGCACAGCCCTGCCCTGCCAGCATCTAGAAGATACTTTGGAGAGGGCAGGATTGGCAGAGAAAATCTTGGAAGGATCCATACATTCAAGTCAGGTGAGCTCAAATTGCCAAACTGGACTTTGTTTCATGAATTGCTGTGTCACAAACAAATCTAAATACTTGGATGAACACAACAGCCATTTCTTATTTCTCATGACTCTGTGTGGCTGGGTGAGTCCCCTACTGATGTTCCTCCGGGCTCAGGCAGGTTCAGCTGTTCCCATGTGGCTGAGTGGTAAAGAATTCACCTGCAATGTAGGAGGATGTGAGTTCAATCCCTGGATAGGGAAGATGCCCTGGAGAAGGAAATGGCAACCCACTCCAGTATTCTTGCCTGAAAAATCTCATGGAAAGAGGAGCACTCTTGGGCTACAGTGCATGGGATTGCAAATTGAACATGAGTTAGTGACTAAACAACAGCAACAACCCTTTGACCTCATCTCCCCCTGCTTCTCCCCACTCCCAGTTCCTTGCTGGTGGCCACCATTCTACTCTCTGTTGCTATGTACTCAACGTTCCTATATTCCGCAAATTAATGAGGTCATGCAATATTTTTCCTGTGTCTGACTTATTTTACTTAGCATAATGTCCTCCAGGTCCCTCCAAATGGCAGGATCTCCTTTTTTATTGTGACTGAATAATAGTCCATTGTGTATACATGTACATCATATATTTGATGGAGACATAGGTTGTTTCCATGCCTTGATCGTGATGAATAAGTCTGCAATGAACCATGGGGGTGCAGATATCTCTTCTAGATAGTGATTTCTTTTCCTTTGGGTAAATACTCAGAAGTGGAATTGCTGAATCAGATGGTACACTATGTTTAGTTTTTTAAGGAAACTTCATACTATTTTCCATAGTGGATGCGCCAATTTACATTCTCATCAACAGTGCACGAGGGTTCCCTTTCCTACACATCCTGTCCAACATTTGCCATTTTTAAAGTAGCAGTTCTACTCTTTTTAAAAAAATTTAATTGGCTGCACTGGGTCTCAGTTGTGGTGTGCAGGATCTTTGATCTTTGTTGAGCTATACGGGATATTTAGTTGAGGCATGTGGGATCTAGTTCCCTGATCAGGGATCAAACCCAGGGCCCCTGCATTTCAAGCCCAGAGTCTTAGTCACTGAACCCCCAGGGAAGTCCCAACACTTGTCATGTTAAAATAATGAAGATTTAAACAGTCCATTCAATGTAAGCCAAACGTCAGGATAAATCCAGGGAGCTAGGTAATCTTTTTCCCCTGGGGAGGCGGGGGAGCCTCAATCTTCTGAAATTCAGCGAGCATGCTATACCCCATCTACTTTATCTCAACCTGAACTGCTGGCTTGCGCTTTACTGCCCTAGGAATACTCAAAAGAAGGTTCAGGACAGAGAGAAGGAAAAAAAGGAACGAGAGAGGAATGGAAGGAAAGGAAGGAAAGACAGGACAGAAGGCCAGGAAAGAGAGAGAAAAGAGACACACTGAGAAACAGAAAAGACAGCGGCCGCTGGGTATCTCCATGAGAGTAGAGATGCTTCTGGAACGCAAGCCGAGTCCCCTGTGGTTCTGGAACTTTCTCTCCTCTGCCGATCCTCTGCTCAGCGGATTTTCTTTGTAGCCTGGTCTGCTCTGCGGGCTGCCTTCTGGACCACATGGGTGGGAGAGGAGTTCTCACCATCTGTCCTGATGGAATGGCGCCTTCCCAGCTTGTGCGTGAACATTTATGGAAAGTGAGGCCATTAAACATGTTGGTTTCGGAGGACCCAGCCCCAGGTCCCGAAACTGCAGACACTGTGATTATTATTATCATTTTTATTGGAGTATAATCGCTTTACAATGTTGTGTTAGTTTCTGCTGTGCAGCGAAGTGAATTAGCTGTATGTATATAGATGCCCTCCCTTCTTGAGCCTCCCTCCCCCGCTCCCATCCCACCCATCCAGGTCATCACAGCGGAGCTCCCTGTGCTGAATAGCTGCTTCCCGCTAGTTTTGTCTATTTTACAGCAATGCATATATGTCAGTGCTGCTCTCTGAATTTGTCCCACTCTCTCCTTCCCCCAGTGTCCACACGTCCGCTCTTTGAGTCTGCACAGACACTGATTATTATTAATGATTCATAACAACAGCTGGTTTAGTCTTTTGTGAGGTGTCTTCTTTGACCCACACATTCTCCTTCATGATTTATTATTTGCAATTTCTAATGAGGCTGGGGATGTAAGTGGAAGTGATTTGTTCTAGAGGTTTAACCATTCCTTCATTACTCAGCTCTCACAAATAATAACAGGAGGGAGCAGAGGTGGAGGAGGGACTGGGATAACAGTTTAGATGGGGGACAGTGATGGGGAGATGTCCCACCAGCACAGGCCTGCGAACTTCCAGCTACTCACCTGCCAGGAACAGGGGCAAAGTGGTCCTGCTTCTGAATCAATCCATCTGTCTTAGGTTTCAAAATCCTTGACTCAGGATTACCTGACTTCACTCAGGTAAAGTCTGAAAGATTTAACTTAGCCAAGAAGATTGGAATTTTGCCATTTCAAAAGTCTTCCATGCAATTCCTGAATACATCTGTATGGATGTCCTACTTAAATCTTACATGACTTTTCACCCAGTGATTTTCTTTTCATCCATCCAGATTATCACTCCAGAGAGAACATTAGGGTAAAACAAGTCAAAAGTCCTATTCATGGACTTTTTCCCTCAGGGGAAAAAAAATCCTAGGAATGTGGATCTGAACCCAGGAAGAACCAGAGGAAAAATCATCAACTGCCCTGTGTGGGATGGTTAGGGGGGTACAGCATATGGTGAGCTCCAAGGATTCAGTGAAAACCAGGGATGGCTTTGCAGAAGCAGAGGCTTGGGTGCAGAAGACCACGCAGACATCAGCTCTCAGCCAGCTGAATGATTTGGGAACTGATGCTCCTTCACCTCGTGGGAGCTGGAGCTGAAATCAGAGCGTGTCTGCAGTGGGAGTCCCCAGAGGCTCACTGTCAAGAATTCCCATGACCTGATAAAGAGGCTATGATGGGTTTGCACTCTACATCTTCCTGCCTCTGCCTCCCAGACCCAGGAGGTGTGGGGGTGGCTGCTACCTGCTGCGTCTGAGGTCTCTGAAGTGGAGGGTTCACACGGAAAAAATGTTCCATTTTCATTTTGTATCTACAGAATAAAATCTTGCCTCATACAAACATTGGGAGCATGTGCCCACCCTTGGGTGGGTGCCCAGTTAAGTGGGATTGGGGGCTTCGTTTTCTCATCCAAGTACACCCACCCCCACTGAGGGACAGATGGCTCCAAACTGCAAAGTGAAGATTATACTCGGGATTTTTCAGGGAAAGAGAAGACATCTGACAGTGTGAAAACATCCTCTCTCTGTCAGATCTCACAGGAGGCCTCTTTCAAGATCACAGGAGCAAGAATTACATGAAAGAGGAACTTACACCTACAGTCATACTGCAAACCCTAACCTATTATTTAGTCGCTAACTCATATCTGACTATCTTGAGACTCCCTGTATACTGTAGCCCACCAGGCTCCTCTGTCCATGGGATTTCCCAGGCAAGAATACTGGAGTGAGTTGCCATATCCTCCTCCAGGGGATCTTTTGGACCCAGGGATCGAACCCACATCTCCTGTTTTGCTGTTGTTGTTCAGTTGCTAAGTCATGTCTGACTGTTGTAACCCCATGGACTCCAGAATGCCTGGGTTCTCTGTCATTGACCATCTCCTGGAGTTTGTACAAACTCATGCCCATTGAGCTGATGATGCCATCCAACCATCTCATCCTCCGTCACCCCTTTCTCCTCCTATCCTCAATCTTTCCCACCATCAGTGAGCTGGCTCTTTGAGTCAAGTGGTAGGCAGATTCTTTACCACTGAGCCGTCAGGGAAGCCCAAACCCTGCCCTACAGGTGTATTGTCCACTGAGTATAATCCAGTATGGTTAAGGCCAGAATTTTTAGAAGAACATTCAAAAGTATCTTTTTGGCTTTGTCTCATCCTTTAATGCATTTTGCGTGTGTTTTGCAATATATATAAAATGCAAATACAGCAATGATGTGATAATGCACACACATTTGTATGCTCTCATTTCACTGACAGTGGTGTATGATGAGTGAACGTGAAGACCATTCTTCCTGTCTTCTCCCACTTCTACCCTTTACCTCCAGTGGGCAGGCCAGTCTTCCACCCTGGGGTGTCCCACTTGGCCACTGCCCTTGGGCTGATTCTCTGGCATTTCCCTCCACACACACCTCCTGTCTCTGATGCAGTTGTTGGATTCTAACCCAGTTAGCAGCATGAAGGGGCTGGGTTCAGGCCCAGGTCAGGAGATGAGGAGGGAAGAAGTCCTCATCTGGGTCTGGCCCATGGCAGCACTACAGCAAAGAGTATTACTGCTTGCAGACTATTCCATGAGCCCCAGGCACACCCCAACCTGCTGTTAATGCCACCCTGTCTAAGCAACTCACTCTGCTCTTGGGGTACCCCTGTCAGCCTCAGAGTCACCCCTGGTGTCCTCTGCACCCCACCATCCAATGACCCATTATCCACAAGGGCCATTCTCTCCCCTCGTCCCATCTTGCCCTAGGTTGGCCAAATTGTTTGGCAGATCTCCAGGAACCCATCCAAATTGTGACACTGAGGCCCACCACCTGCTCAGGGCTGGCTCCTCACCTTGTGACACTGTCCTGACTTCCTCCAGGCTGCCAGGATAGGGCATAGGAAAGCTGCAGGAGGGGTCCTTTCAACCTTTTGGGTCAGCTGGCACTGGCCCTCCAGTCCATCTGATCACCAGTCCTTCCCAACCCTGCCTGGGGCAGGTGGAAATTTTTGGAGCCTCGGATGACAAGCTACCAGGTGTTTTGGAGTCAGTTGCTGAGGATGGGCAGAGAACATCCAGTGCCTCCACATGAGCTCCAGTCCCAGCCTCTGTCCATCGTTAGTATAAATAGGGAGCTCTCTTACACCTCCCTGCACCCCAAATCCAAAGCCGTACCCCATCTCTGGTCTGCAGGTCCTTGCCAGAGATACTCTGTCAGACTGAGCAGTCCAAGTGTTAGGTTGAATGACCAGTCAGATCACCATCAAGTTTCTCGCCAGCCCCCAAGACTCCTGCTCTTTATTGCCACCAGAATGCAAGTGGAGGGTGACTGAACTCCTAGGGGGCTCAGGTTCGGCCGACAAGCCCACTCCCCAGCACTGGGACCTGCAAGCCAGATCTGACTCTTATCTTGACTGAGTAGGTTGCTGTTAGACAGTCTGATGTTAGCCTTCTCATGTCTGGGAATCTCTGGGAAAGGGGGCGTCCGCAGCCATCCTAGACCACGTTCCCTGCCAATGAGGAACTTTCTCCTGAGAAGAATGGAACCAAGTCAGGAATCCACACACGAGGAAAGCTGCTTGCCAAGCCCCTGGCCTCTCTGTAGGTTCCTGGCCAGGAGCCATTCTAGCCCCCATGTGTCCTGGCTTCTACGGTCAGGGTTTGAAAGTTAAGAAGAGACTCACACAATGCCAGGCTTTCAGTCAAGCTGGTCGTTGAGGGTCATGCTTCCTGCCAAGTGAGAGCTCGCTTCTCTGCCATGCCTGCACCGTCTCTAGTCTGAGCACTAGTCTCCAGGTAGCTCTGGGGGCATCCCCCTCCTCTCTGTCAGGACTTAGCCTGCATCACTCCCAGGCCTGGGGTGCCCGTAGCCATCGTGCACAGGGACAACGGTACCTGGTGGCTGTTCTGCTGGTTCACACCCTCTGCCTTTGACCTGTCCTCTACAGGGGTATGGACAACCTGGGGCAGCTGGCTCACACGGCCTTCCCGTCTCCGTGACTGGACCCAATCACCAACCAGTACTGACATCCTAGCCCATGAGTAGCCACCTGTTTTTTTTTTTATCACTTTTTTTGACATACAGTTGATTTACTGTGTTGTATTAATTTTTTCTGTACAATGAAGTGATTCAGTTATACATATATACATTTTTAAAAGATTCTTTTCTCAGGATAAGCCATACTGTTCTCCATACTGTTTTTCATAGTGGTTGGGCTATAAAGAAAGCTGAGCATGGAAGAACTGATGCTTTTGAATTGTGTTAGAGAAGACTCTTGAGAGTCCCTTGGACTGCAAGGAGATCCAACCAGTCCATCCTAAAGGAGATTAGTCCTGGGTGTTCATTGGAAGGTCTGATGTTGAAGCTGAAACTCCAATACTTTGGCCACCTGATGAGAATAGTGGACTCATTTGAAAAGACCCTGATGCTGGGAAAGATTGAGGGCAGGAGGAGAAGGGAACGACAGAGGGTGAGATGGTTGGATGGCATCACTGACTTGATGGACATGGGTTTGGGTGAACACCGGGAGTTGGTGATGGACAGGGAGGCCTGGCGTGCTGGGGTTGATGGGGTCGGAAAGAGTCGGGCACGACTGAGCGACTGAACTGAACTGAACTGTACCAACTTACAGGGGCTTCCCGGGTGGTTCAGTGGTAAAAGAACCTGCCTGCACTGCAGGAGACACAAGTTTGATACCTGGGTTGGGAAGATCCCCTGGAGAAGAGCATAGCAGCCCACTCCAGTATTCTTGTCTGAAATATCCCATGGACAGAGGAACCTGGCAGCTACACAGTCTGTGGGTTGCAAAGAGTTGGACATGGCTTAGCAACAAAACAACAAGAAAAAAAAGTACCAACTTACATTCCCAGCAACAAGAGGGTTTCCTTTTCTCTACACCCTCTCCAGCATTTATCATTTGTGGACTTTTTAATGATGACCAGTCTGACCAGGGGGCTTCCCTGGTAGTTCAGCTGGCAAAGAATCTGCCTGCAATGCAGGAGACCCTGGTTTGATTTCTGGGATGGAATGATCCCTTAGAGAAGGGATAGTCTACCCACTCCAGTATTCTTGGCCTTTCCTGGTGGCTTAGATAGTGAAGAATCTGCCTGCAATTTGAGAGACTTGAGTTCAATCCCTGGGTTGGGAAGACCCCCAGAGAAGGGTTTGGGAACACACTCCAGTATTCTTGTCTGGAGAATCTCCATGGACAGAAGAACCTGACGTGCTACAGTCCACGGGGTCACAAAGAGTCGGAGATGACTGAGTAAGCACAACACACATTCTGACTAGTGTGAGATGGTACCTCATTGTAGGTCTGATTTGCATTTGTCTGAGTATCTTTTCATGTGCCTGTTGATAGTCACCTATTTTAAATGTGGTGGGAGCAACATCAGTTACAATGGGGTTTCCAAACATATCAGATAAAAATATTGTCCCATGCAATATTTGGGATGTACTTGTGCTAAAGTTTATTTGCTGTTTGTTGGAAATTTAATTTTAACAGTGTGGTCTAAATGCAGACCACTGCATGGGCTTTGAATCCGGGTTCTGCTATCAAATGCCCGAAAGCTCAGCTTTGTAGTCTGTGAAATGAAAATGACCACACCAGCCCTCTGAGCTGTGATGGGAAGGTGTGTGAGAGCTTTCTAGCTGAATGCTGGACTCTCAGGGGGAGTTACCCATCCCAGTGGGCAGGGAGAGGAAGTGAGATGGAGTTGGATGCCTTGGACTAATGCTGATTACAAAGGTGACTACAATTGGAATTCCTGACCAGGATTTTCTGCATGACACACAACGGGCCCCCTGTGAGTGTTGGGCGTGTTCCCTTAATCAGGGATTGGCCACCTGATGTGAAAGGGCCTGAGAGTGTCCATCAAATGTTGCCACATCAGAGCTGCTCCATCACCCTGGGGGCCCCTCCCTCAGTGCCCTGCATGAGGGTGGAGCTGGGTCCCCTTCATATCGACCCTAGCTGTCCTGGATGGTGACACTGACGCCTACTAGAGCTGTCTCAAGTCAGACACTTTCCTTACTTATGATGTAAATGACACTGTCTCATCTTTATCACCAGGGGCCTGGCCAGTCCAGGAACTTGCCCATGGTTCCCCAGCAGGCTGGTGACACCCCGCGCTCTGCAAGCTTTGGCCGGCCTAGTTAGCGCGAGGCAGCTATGTTGCTTGGGAGACAGTGTTTATATCGGGAGACACCTTAAGGCTGCTCCTAGGGCTCTCCTGTTGCCATGGTGACAGATAAAATAGTGGTGAGACCTCAAATGGTTGACATGATGTAGCATCTGTTGCTGTCATGGATACAGCATGCTCAAGGCTGGGTCTTCGTGTGGTGAGTGTCTGTGGCCTGGCACCTGGAAGGGTGCAATGGCAGGTTGAGCTTATTATGGCACAAAACAGGACATCCATTAACAGCAGCTATTGTTTGAATGAAAAATCCACACAGCCGACAATGGAGAGGAAATTGAGTAGACTCAGAGGGCAGAGCGAAGCCTTTGAAATGATTCGACTAGTGATTCTTAACAGCTGTCTTCAGAGCACTTGTGTTTATACCTTGGGAGATGATTACAAGAAATGTTTTCTACCACTTAACCAGGTCTCCCTTCCCCTTACTTTTGGGGCCTTAGCTATATTGGTTTTCATTTTTAACTGTCTTCTTTAATGGCTTTTAGAACTCAATTTCCTTTTTTTCTTGCCTTATTTTCATCTGGGGATGTTTGATGATTAATAAAATAATTTTTATCTATGTATTTTTATGAATGAGAAAGTAATATTTTCGCATTAGTGACTTATATAGAGGGCCTTCCAAGGTAGCTCAGTGGTGAAGAAGGCACCTGCCAATGCAGGAGAGGCAGGTTCGATCCCTGGGTCTTTAAGATCCCCTAGTCCGCGGGGTCGCTAAGAGTCGGACACGACTGAGCGACTTCACTTTCACTTTTCACTTTCATGCATTGGAGAAGGAAATGGCAACCCACTCTAGTGTTCTTGCCTGGAGAATCCCAGGGATGGAGCCTGGTGGGCTGCTGTCTATGGGGTCGCACAGAGTTGGACATGACTGAAGTGACTTAGCAGCAGCAGCAGCAGCAGAGAAGGGAATGACTACCCACTCCAGTATTCTTGCTTGGGAAATCCCATGGACAGAGGACCCTGGTGGGCTCCAGTCTGTAGGGTCACAAAAGAGTTGAACACGGCTGAGAAACCACACCAACCAACAGCTTGTAGGGAAATAGTCCCAGTCACCCACGATCTCCATGCAGGGGTTGGGTGCTAGACCCCTGGATGTCCCCATAATCAGCTGTGGATGAGAAGAGCTGAGTTTCCTGTTTGCAGGAGAATAAGATCCACACCCCCAGAGCTTCGTGGGCATTGCCCGAGGCAGCGAGGGAGGAATCTACTGAGAAGTGGACGCCTAATTTACCATGGGCTCCATCAGGACTGGAAGAGTGAGCAGCAAGGTGAACGATTCCAAGTATCTCAGCTTGGAAACTGTGGATATTCTCCACCAAAGAGTTGATGGGCCTTCTGGGAAGTTCCTGTGATGAATAATTAAGCCATTTGTCTGGAATAGGAAAGGAATGCTAATGAAGACGGTGTGAGAGCAAAGCCCTGCTCACGGAGATGCTGAGCACTGTGTGTGTGTGTGTGCTTGTGTGTGTTTCCAGTTCTCACAGGACATACATGAACATATGTTAACTTAATTTTGTACGCTGTTGCTCAGATTATGATTTATAACTACAGCTAAAGTGGATAACGCCAAAAACAACCCTGGAAATGGAAGACATTGGCTTCTGCCTGGTACACTCCTTAGACATCTCTAGGGCTTTGTTTCAACCAGACCTCAGCCTCCAGTTGGCCCTTAGGCTCCCGGGGCCCCCAGCACCCACCCCTCTGTCAGGCCTGTGTCTCATGCTGTTCCCTGCTCCCACTGCCTTCCTCTCTGGGCGGCACATGGTGCCACCCGCTCAGGGCCAGCCCCTGCCCCCTCTCCCAGAAGCCCCCAGCTCCCTCTTCCAAGTTGTAGGGAGCATGGCATGAATGTTGGGTCTGAGGAGCCCTGTTTCCTGAGAGTCATGGCTATTCCCCAAATCCTACCGTCTATATACTATTGCCCATGTGTGAAGTGCATCCTCTAGCGGCCTGGGATAAGTGCAATGGGTGTGTAAGGCTGTGTGTGTGAGTCTATGTGTGTAGGCGTGTGTATGGGTGATGTAGGACTCTGTATGTCTGAGTTTTATTGAGTTTCAGGATAGAAATAAATGCAGAATAGTTAATCAAGATAGTGATAGTTTAAAATTTCATTTTAAATAAAAAATTTCAGTCTTCACACTGTGCTCTTGACATGTTGTTGACAGTTGTTATATTTCTAATGGGCACATTTTTGTTCCTGGAGGATTGTGCTCAGGTGAGGCTGGTGGGTATAAGATGTGTTCTTGGTTGCCCATGGTAACCAAGAGCTCCTGCCCCAGGGACACCATGTTCTGCGTCTGCAGAGGGAAAGTGCCTGCAGTGCCGTGGACATCCACACTCTATGCTCATGCGTGCTGTCTCTGCAAGTTGGGTCTGACTCTTTGCGACTCCGTGGACTGTGGCACACCAGGCTCCTCTGTCCATGGGATTCTCCAGGAAAGTATACTAGAGTGGGTTGCCATTCCCTTCTCCAGGGGATCTTCCCAACTCAGGGATTAAACCCATGTCTCTTACGTCTCCTACATTGGCAGGTGGGTTCTTTACCACTAGTGCCACCTGGGAAGCCCCACGCAATGCCCAGGAGGCCTTCAAATGTCCATGGATCAGAAGAGACATCAGGTGTCCCTCACCATGCCAGGAAGGAATCCCTGAAAGGAGCCACTGGGATGTCATAAAGTGACTCCAAAGAACTTGTAGGCAAATGCAGCTTTCTGAGGAGGTCTGACACCTGAGGGGTGGGAAATATCTGCGGTGGAGAGGGGTCCAGGCAGGCATGGGGCCGTGAGGAGAAGACGGGGCTGGAGGGGCTCTGAGAAATGCATCGAGTGCCCACAAGCAGGCCTGGGTAGTGTGCACTAATGAGGAGGATGCCGGCCCGTCTCTCCCTCTATGGAGGGATTTGTAGGTGATTACTTAGCTGATTAGGTATTATCATAGAGTGAACAAAAATCCCAAGCAAACAAAGCCAGCAACTCTGGATAAAAACATGAAGGCAGAGTTTTATTTCATTGGATAAAGAATGATTTACAAAAATGGTTTCAAAATGGACCAATGGGAAAAGAAGAGGCAATTCCAGAATTGGGGATTAGTTGGATAACTAATTAGTTGGATAGCTGGATTAGTTGGATACATCCAATTAAGTGGGGTTACATAGGCATTTAAACTAACATTGAAGAATGTAATGTAATGGGATCAAAAGATATCCATGGCCTAATATTATGTGAAAATATAGAAAGTAAAACACGCACATTGAGACATACACACACACACCCTTCACACTACAAGAGAGAAAGAAAGTAGACAAAACTTAGAAATAAGATGAGGAAGGTGAGAATATAAGCAGTATTGTTTTTCTCTCTTTCTTTTTAAAATATTTTTTTCTTTTTTAAACATTTACTTGTTTTTAATGGAAGGATAATTGCTTTACGACTTTGTGCTGGTTTTTGCTGTACATCAACATGAGTCAGCCGCAGGCGTACACGTGTCCCCTCCCCTTGAACCTCCCTCCCACCTCCCATCCTCTTTTTTTTTTTTTTTTTTTACTTTTTATGAAGGTTTATCTGTATTTAATTTTAACTTTTCCTATTTAAAAATGAACATATATATGAATGAACACATCTATACATATGTCTCTGTATGTTTTAAATAAGTGAAGCGATTTGAGAGAAGCCGTCTGGGAGAACCTTCAGCACGCTGACTTGGACCAAGCCCAGTCCCAGGGCTGCCCTGCTCTCTCATGTAACAAGCCCCTGAAATATCTGTACCTCTTCTCCTTGGTGGATGAGTTCGGGCTCTTCCAGGGCAGCCAGCTGCTCAGTGCCGGGCCTCTTCCCAGGTGTGCTGGCCACTGTAGACGGCAGGGCAGGGCGAGTGCATCTCGGCCTTGTGGTCATTTCTGAGCTCTGACTTGACTATTCTGGGAATCCAGCACCTGCAGGCTCTGCCTGCCCACGTGGGCTTCAGGAAGGCTCATGAGCCTCTGCAGACTGTCAGGCAGCACCCGACAGGCCGTCCCTTGGAGGGATCTGGGGTCACAGGGCACAGAGCTCGGGCTTCACCCCAAGGATGGCCTTAGGCCCTCTCTTTTGGCCTGTTGGACTGACATTGGGTGACTGTCGGCAGTGGGGTTCCAAACCAAGAAGAAGCCTTGGAACAGACTCCTCTTTGCAGATGGCAGACATACCTCTGTGGGGTGTTGAGCTCTAATCCAGATGCTCCTCTTGCTTCCTGTCTTCAGAGCACAAGGAAAGCCCACATCCTTTGGTTGTAAACAGATACCTTTTGCGATTGGGACGTGAAAGACTGTGGTGTTGGGTCAGGTGCGATGACCAAGTCCCCCTGGCTAGTCTGGATCGTCTCCTCTTTGTTATGGAGTTCATCATGTTGAGGGAAAAAAAAAATGCAATTCCTGCTGTTCCAGGAACACAAGTGTGTTTCAATGCCCTTGTGTCATTTACAGTCTACAAGAGCGCAGGAAGTTCAGATACACAGTTTTGCCTTGAATAGCAGTGGGTTGTGTCTAAGACAAAAACTGACTCATAGGCCATAGGCCAAGTGTTCTGCATGGACACCTCTTTTCTCCTGTTGAACTATAAATGCTATACTTCATAGTAATGTCTCAGAGTCCTCTGAAGAGTGGTCATTAAAGGGAGTAACACCATCTGGAACAAAATAAGCCATTCTTTCTTTTTTTTTTTAATAGCTAGAATTTATTAAGCATTTTTTTTCTATTTACAATGTTTTAACTGAATATTTTTAAAAATTTATTTTAATCGGAGGATAATTACTTTGCAATATTGTGATGGTTTTTGCCATACATCAACATGAATCAGCCATAGGTATACATGTGTCCTCCTCATCCTCTTATTACATGCAGACAACAGTGGACACTAACACAGAGGGCTCTTGTGAAAGAGCCTGCAGGGCACCCAACAGGCCTGACCTTCTCCCTACAGACTGAGGGCCCCAAGGAGGAAGACGCCTCAAATAACCGTGACAGCAGAATTTGGGCCTTTAGTCACGTGGCTTCCACTGTCGTCTTGCACTTCAAGGAGGTGCCTTTTCTCTTCATTTAGACTTTGAGCTCTATAGAGGAAGGAATCATGTTTTCCTGTCTCACCCACAGGATTCAACATTCTCCCAAGCATAGTAAGTGCACAGAAATAGTCATTGACACTGTTGACGATGCTCACCCTCCTGTAGCTCCCTCTATACACCTGCTTTTTTAAAACCATCCCCACCCCACGGCAAAGTGCATGTTATTGTTGGATCTAGGCTGCAGGCACAGGGAGTCAGCTCTCTCTGGCTTAATACTCTTACAAATCATTTCTGTTATATTAATGCAAGGAACAGAGATTCACCTCTAAATTAAGGCAAGTGTGTTAGCTGCTGACTCTTTTGTAGCCTCCCAGGCTCCTCTGTCCATGAAACTCTCCCACCAAGAATACTAGAGTGGGTTGCCATTCCCCTTCTTCAGGGGATCTTCCCTGGAGACCCAGGGATTGAACCCAGGTCTCCTGCGTTGCAGGCAGATTCTTTACCATCTGAGCTGCCAGGAAAGCCCAAACTGAGGCAAAGTCATAGCCATATCCTTTACGATAAGCCCAGACAAGACCTCTATTTGTCATCACAGCCTGCCGTGCCCTCTTCCCTGTCCTGGGGGCTAATGATAGGCTTAGTGGGCTGAGAGGGGCACCACTTTCCTTTTCAGTCTTTTGGGAAATTGCTGAATGTCTGCCATTTCCAGGAGATGGCCATGAAGCTGCATTTGCTGCCCGGCAGTCAGGCTAGGTGCTGCAGTCCTTTCTGAGAGGGGTGGTTGGCTGGCCAGTAGGTGTGTGGTGCAAACCCGTCTTCAACATTCCACAGGGGCCAGGCTGAGCCCCCAGAGGAGCAGGGCCTGCGGGTCAGTAAGGTGCTGGTAGAGAGCTATGGTCTAGACCTGGCTGGGTGACTGGCAGGGTTTTGGTTTTGGTTCCACTAACATCTGTATATATAATACACAGATGTGCCTAGATGTTTATAGAGGTGGGTGCTGGGTGTTGGAGGGGTGAGGATGGAGCTTCGGTCATGAGCCAGGAATGTGTAGGGACCTGGTGTTCACAGCTTGTCATCAGGGGGAGCGGGTTGGTAGTGACAAGGTCCTCTCCTGGGTAGGGTTAGCCTTTGTGAGTCTCTGGAAAGTTAATATGTTCAGAGGGAGGAGGGTGGTCCCCTGGAGATGGAAGGTCCAGGGGACAGGGCAGGACAGTGAGATGCCAGGAGGCTGTTCACCCTCCTCACCTCCTCTCCTGCTGAGACTTCACTGGCTCCCGACTCTCCTTGCCGCCTCCTTGTACCATGGCTGCTGGGGTGGCTTTGGCTGGGACCTGAGACCAGGTAGACAGTGTGAGGGGAGAATGCAAGGAGAACACTGTAGTTGTCCCTCACTCCTGACAGCTGTTGGATCTGAGCAGGTCTCTTCCAGGGGCCTGGGATGGACCCTTAGTGAACTGGGAAGATGACATCTTCGAGGGAAGGTCAGCACCCCAGGATACCCCGCCCTGGGTGGGAGCTGGGGTCCACCACTGTGTCAGCCCTGCTCCTAGGTCTGCCATGTGTCACTGCAACCCCTTACCATCAGGTTGCCTCTTAGAGCTCACGCAGGGTGCAGCTGGGGTGTGCGTCTGTGTATATGTGTGTGTGCCTGAATACCCGTGTCACTTGGGTGCACATTGCATACATGTGCCTGCGCATGCACACGTATGTTCATGCATGTGTTTCTGTGTGCGTGTACATGTGATTCATGTGTGCATGTATATGTGCACATGCCTATGTGTGAGTGTGTGGAAATATGTGGGTGCACAGTGCTTATGTGCAAGTGTGTACCTGTGTGTGAATGCCTGTGTGTGTCTGTACACGTGCACGTATGCATGCGCCTGTGTGTGTTCAGTTCAGTTCAGTTGATAAGTCATGTCTGAATTTTTGCGATCCCACGGACTGCAGCACGCCAGGCTACCCTGTCCCTCACTGTCTCCAGGAGTTTGCTCAAACTCATGTCCTTGAGTCAGTGATGTCATCCAACCATCCCATCCTCTGTTGTCCCCTTCTCCTCCTGCCTTCAATCTTTCCCAGCATCAGGGTCTTTTCCAACGAATCAGTTCTTTGCATCAGGTGGCCAAAGTACTGGAGTTTCAGCTTCAGCATCTGTCCTTCTAATGAATATTCAGGACCGATTTCCTTTAAGATTGACTGGTTTGGTCTCCTTGCAGTCCAAGGGACTCTCAAGAGTCTCCTCTAGCACCACAGTTTGAAAGCATCAATTCTTCCGTGCCCAGCCTGCTCCCACATCCATACATGACTACTGGAAAAACCATAGCTTTGAGCATCCGGACCTTTGTCAGCAAAGTTGTCTCTGCTTTTCAATACACTCTCTAGATTTGTCATAGCTTCCTTCCAAGGAGCAAGTGTCTTTCAATTTCATGGCTGCAGTCATCCTCCTTCCCTTGGGTATACATACACTTGGGCCTTCAAACCCCAAGGTGTCACCTTGGCTGACATCTCTCCATATATCTTGGTCAGATGTTCACACATGGTCTTTGGGATGAACCTGATGAGTCACACAGAAGGCCCCCATGTGGGTGGTGAACAGTGTCTGAGCCACAGGCACTGAAGCTTCACTCTGGGAAGCTATCTTACGCCAGTGCCTGCCCCAGGGCTGCCTTCCCCTCAGCCTCCTGTAGGGCTGCGGCCACCAGAGTCCTTCCAGGACCTGCTGACCGCTTGGCATCCCAAACTCGGCGCTGACTCCTTGAGACGATCTGTTCACAGTGTTTTTAAAATTAATGTTTATTTTTACCAAGGTGAGAGATGCACAGAGTTTTAAGAGCCACTGACTTGGAAGGAGAATCAGAAGACCTCTGCCCTATTCCTCTGGTTTCATTTCTTCTAAGAAAGAGCCTTACGTCACCCTCAGTAAGAGAGCGTGATGCCAGAGCTTAGTATGGCCTGTCCCTGGAGTCCCAGGGTGCCCGCACGTCTGGCTCCTCTCTCTCAACATCATGTGTGATTCATCTAAGTGGTCATGTGATCAGTTCGGTTTATCCATTCTTATTGCTGAATTGCTTTCCGTTGTGTGGCTATGCCATATGCATAACATAAATATCACTGAAATCTATGAGTATAATATACTTGTATAAAGTTATGTATTATATAAAATATATTTGTGTTGTATAATTACATAATATAATGATACAGCTATATAACAAATAGTTATTGTTGTTTAGTCACTGAACCCATGGACTGTAGCCCACCAGGCTCATCAGTCCATGGGATGTCCCAGGCAAGAATGCTGGAGTGGGTTGCCATTTCCTTCTCCAATAACAAATGATACATATCATACATACTATGTGATATGCTATGTATTTATTATGCATATATTTTATATGGTTATAAATAATTTACAACATAACTGATCTAATATAGTATAATATTTAATTATATATACTATTCTACTGTTTATGGGTGCTTGAATTGCTTTGTTTTTAGTCATTGTTTTTATTGAGACATACTGGACATGCAACAACGTGTCAGCATCAGGCTCACAACATCATGATTTGATGTATGGATATATCGTGAAATGCCCACCATAATAAGTCTACCTAGCATTCATCATACACAGAGTTATGAGTGTTTTTTTCCTTGTGATGAGAAATTTCAAGATTAACTCTCTTAGCAACTGTCAAATATATACTACAGTATTATTTTAGCTATTATGAACAGTGTTGCTCTAGATAAATCCTTGAGTGACTATAATCACATTTCTGAGTATACACTAGAGTGGAATGGACAGGTCATAAGGTGGGAACATGTTCAGCTTCAGTAGATAAGGCCAGGGATTTTCAGAGCGGTTGAGCCAATTCATATTCCCATCACTTTACAGAAGACCATTCTAGTTGCTCTAAATCCTCACAAACACTTGGCACAGTAGTCTTTCCCATTCAGCCATCCACAGGAGACAACCAGATGTACTATTCCTTTGTTGTGCATTTTCTTCATTATTAATGAGGTTAAGTACACTTTCCTTTGCTTACAGGTCATGAAGTTTTACTGTTTTATGAGCTGCCTATTCAAGTATTTTCACCAATTTCTGTTATGCTGTCTGATCTTTTCTCATTATCTTGTCAGAGTTCTTTGTATATTTGGGTAAAAGTCTTTGGTTGGGTGTTCAGTTCAGTTGCTCAGTTGTGTCCGACTCTTTGCAACCCCATGGACTGCAGCATGCCAGGCCTCCCTGTCCATCACCAACTCCCAGAGCTTGCTCAAACTCAAGTCCATCGAGTTGGTGATGCCATCCAACCATCTCATTCTCTGTCATCCCCTTCTCCTCCTGCCTTCAATCTTTTCCAGCAGTAGTGTCTTTTCCAAGGAGTCAGTTCTTCACATCAGATGGCCAAAGTATTGGAGTTTCAGCTTCAGCATCAGTCCTTCCAATGAATATTCAGGACTGATTTCCTTCAGAATGGACTGGTTGGATCTCCTTGTTGCCCAAAGGACTCTCAAGAGTCTTCTCCAACACCACAGTTCAAAAGCATCAATTCTTCAGCACTCAGCTTTCTTTGTAGTCCAACTTTCACATCCATACATGAACACTGGAAAAACCATAGCTTTGATTAGACAGACCTTTTTCAGCAAAGTAATGTCTTTGTCTTTTAATATGCTGTCTATGTTGGTCATAGCTTTTCTTCCAAGGAACAAGCATCTTTTAGTTTCATGGCTGCAGTCACCATCTGCAGTGATTTTGGAGCCCCCCCAAAGTAAAGTCAGTCACTGTGTCCATTGTTTCCCCATCTAATTG
The DNA here is from genome assembly GCF_042477335.2 of Ovis canadensis. Classification (NCBI taxonomy): domain Eukaryota; kingdom Metazoa; phylum Chordata; class Mammalia; order Artiodactyla; family Bovidae; genus Ovis; species Ovis canadensis. Next base: position 24,445,641 of record NC_091246.1, read on the forward strand.
CCATGAGTAATGGGACCAGTTGCCTTGATCTTTGTTTTTTGAATGTAGAGTTTTAAGCCAGGTTTTCACTCTCCTCTTTCACTTTCATCAAGAGGCTCTTTAGTTCTTCTTCACTTTCTGCCATAAGGGTGGTGTCATCTGCATATCTGTGGTTATTGATGTTTCTCCCTGCAATCTTGATTCCAGCTTTTCTTCATCTAGCTCTGCATTTTGCACAACATACTCTGCATATAAGTTAAATAAGTTAAATAAGCAGGGTGACAATATACAGCCTTGACGTACTCCTTTCCTGATTTGGAACCAGTCTGTTATTCCATGTCCAGTTCTAACTGTTGTTTCTTGACCTGCATACCGGTTTCTCAGGAGGCAGGTCAGGCGGTATGGTATTCCCATCTCTTTAAGAATTTTCTACAGTTTGTTTTGATCCAAACAGTGAAAAGCTTTGGCATAATCAATAAAGCGGAAGTAGATGTTTTTCTGGTATTCTCCTGCTTTTTTGATGATCCAGTGGATGTTAGCAATATGATCTCTGGTTCCTTTGCCAGCTTGAACATCTGGAAGTTCATGGTTCACGTACTGTTGAAGCCTGGCTTGGAGAATTTTGAGCATTACTTTGCTAACATGTGAGATGAGTGGAATTGTGTGGTAGTTTGAGCATTCTTTGGCATTGCCTTTCTTTGGGATTGGAATAAAAACTGACCTTTTCCAGTCCTGTGGCCACTGCTGAGATTTCCAAATTTGCTAGCATATTGACTGCAGCACTTTTACAGCATCATCTTTTAGGATTTAAAATAGCTCAACTGGAATTCCTTCACTAGCTTATTCATAGTGATGCTTCCTAAGGCCCTCTTGACTTCTCATTCAGAATGTCTGGCTCTAGGTGAGTAATTACACCATTGTGATTATCTGGGTTGTGAAGATCTTTTCTAGTATAGTTCTTCTGTGTATTCTTGCCACCTCTTCTTAATACCTTCTGCTTCTGTTAGGTCCATACTGTTTCTGTCCTTTATTGTGCCCATCTTTGCATGAAATGTTCCCTTGGTATGTCTAATTTTCTTGAAGAGATCTCTAGCCTTTCCCATTCTGTTGTTTTCCTTTATTTCTTTGCATTGATAACTGAGGAAGCCTTTCTTATCTCTTCTTGCTATTCTTTGGAACTCTGTATTCAAATGGGTATATCTCTCCATTTACCCTTTGTCTTTCACTTCTCTTCTTTTCTCAGCTATTTGTAAGGGCTCCTCAGACAACCATTTTGCCTTTTTGCAGTTCTTTTTCTTGGAGATGGTCTTAATCACTGCCTCCTGTACAATGCCATGAACCTCTGTCTATAGTTCTTCAGGCACTCTGTCTATCAGATCTAATCCATTGAATCTATTTGTCACTTCCACTGTATAAACATAAGGGATTTGATTTAGGTCATACCTAAATGGTCTAGTGGTTTTCCCTACTTTATTCAATTTAAATCTGAATTTGGCAATAAGGAGCTCATAATCTGAGCCACAGTCAGCTCCCGGTCTTGGTTTTGCTGACTGTATAGAGCTTCTCCATCTTTGGCTGCAAAGAATATAATCCGTATTATATTCTGGTTGGGTGTATGTGGGTCTATATCTTTCTGACCTTCGTGGTCATTTTAGTGTTTTCTAGGGAGATAATTGATGAAGATCCTACCCTGTGTAGCTGAGGTCTGTGCTAATTCTCTAAGACTGGAAACCATGCTTCACATCTCTCAACCTTGAGACAGTGGATGGGAGAGTTGACACCTTCTTTGTTGTTGATGTATAGAGTTGTCTTTTTTCTCTTGGAGAAGCACAGCTTTTCCATTTTTTTTCACTCTGCAGAGGATTTCTGCTAATTTTGCTCTTGGAATTCATCTTCCTGGACAGCCTGAAGACCTCCTGCTTTTGCAGTGGACTCTGTTGGAGGCAAACTTTGCCTACTTCTTACCAAGTATCAATAGATTAATGTGAGGAGATAGTTCTGAAATGTCTTAATGTGGCAATGAGTGAGGCTGGGATCAATTACTTACATCTTAAATAAAACAGCTTGTTTCAAAGGACCACTGGTTTGGTGCTTCCTCTGTTTCTATACAACCGGGTACTGATGCTGCTTGTGCCTCACTCTGAATCCCAAGGGTCCATCTGAGTTCTGCAGCCGCAGTGGGCAGTGTCCCATCTCCAGCACCTGCATCTTTTTTCCTTGCAGAAGAGCCTTCCCAGCATCTGGGGGAATGCCCCCTACAGGAAGGAGGGATATGGAAGTGCAGGGACATTAGCAACTCTGGAGCAACATGTCTCATCACACACGCAGGCCAATCCTGGGTGCTCTCCATGCAGTTTCTCAGAGGGTCCCCAGTGGGACTGAGCCCCATCATCCATGATGAGACCCATCCATGAGTGTGCCTTCAGTGGCTGTTCCCTCTTCCCAGGCTCACTCCCAAGAATCACCTGCCAAGAAGACTGCCAGCACCCAAGGCTGGATCTCAGGCTCTGCTTTTGGAGAAACCCAGACTCTGATACCTGCTTTGTTGCAGGAAGTATAGAGGCAGTTTATATAACATAACATACGATATTAAATTAAATTAAAAGACACTTGCTCCTTGGCAGAAAAGTTAAAAAACAGAGACATTACTTTGTCGACAAAGGCCCATCTTGTCGAAGCTGTGGTATTTCCAGTAGTCATGTATGGATGTGAGAGTTGGACTATAAAGAAAGATGAGCACCAAAGAATTGATGCTTTTGAACTGTGGTGTTGGAGAAGACTCTTGAGAGTCCCTTGGGCAGCAAGGAGATCCAACCAGTCCATCCTAACAGAAATCAGTCCTGAATATTCATTGGAAGGACAGATGCTGAAGCTGAAGCTCTAACACTTTGGCCACCTGATGTGAAGAACTAACTTGTTTGAAAAGACTCTGATGCTGGAAAAGATTGAAGGCAGGAGGAGAAGGGGATGACAGAGGATGAGATGGTCAGATGGCATCACCAACTCGATGGACATGAGTTTGAGTAAACTCCGGGAGTTGGTGCTAGACAGGGAGGCCTGGTGTGCTGCAGTCCATGGGGTTGCAAAGAGTCGGACATGACTGAGCGACTGAACTGAACTGAACACACAATATGTCACGAGACGATAAGGAGAAAATTTTTAGACTGGTGTTCTGGTATCCTTCTCCCAGATTATAACTGTATATGACTTTTGCTTCCTCAGCATCTGTAAAAATGTGTGGATGCTTGTGCGTGACTGTCAATAACAACAACAGCAATAATAATAGTGATGATGTAATGAGCAGGACCCTATGGGGCCTTCCTGGGCACAGAGTCCTCCCTCATACCCTCTGTTTTAGCTCCTCTCTGAAGTATCTCGATAATGGTATCTGATGCATATTTCTTCAGTTTTCCAGATACTAAAAACCACCACCAAATGAAAGAAATTAACTTATAATGATCATGAACACATAGCCATCAGACCTACTGGCACCAAAGAATTGCTAACACTCATCCCTGTGACACTACTCTGGTGCCTATTATCAGTCAGAGAATTGTGCACAAACCAATCACATACCCTGGGGGTTCTGCTCCCTCATTTGGTCTTAAAAAATGCTTTGCTAAGAATCTGAAAGAAAACAAAAAACAAAAAACATCTGTTTGTATAGCTGAATCGCTTTGCTGGACACTGGAAACTAACCCCAACATTGTAAATCAACTATACTCCAATGTAAGATAGAAAATTTTTAAAGTGCTTTGCTGGAACCATGCGGGGAGCTCAGGGTATTTTAAGCACAAGCACCCATCCTCCTATTCCCAGTTCTCCTTGCTTGACCCTACAATAAACCCTTGTCTGTTCCAAACTTTGGTTTTTTTGGCCTCGTGGTGTGTCAAACACACAAACTTGGTATTTGATAATAATAATAACGATGATGGTGATGATGATGATGGTGTTAAGATGTGACAGAGGACTTGAATGACCCAGTCCGATGTTTGTGCTCCCAGTTCATTTGATGATGGGGAAAGAAGTGGGCACAAACCCAACCTAAATGAAAAGGCAATTCCATTGTTGGTGGAAGTCTTCAGGACCCCAAATAGCAAGATGATGCTGGAACGCGCTCCCCTCCCTGTGTGCTTTCTCTGTGGCAAATGCTTGCCAGCCACATCTATTAAATGACTTGAGAAAAAGAGAAAGATGTCTTCTTATTGCCGCCATGTTTTGTCTGTGCATGTCTTAGGGGAAAGGAGCTGGACCAGAGGGTGCTGGACACTTGTCACAGGGCGAAGGACTGCCTCTCCCGCCCCAGGCTGTGTGTCCCGAGGGGTTTCTGTTCTTCACTGTGCTCTAACCCAGATGTCTGTACCCCTGTGCCCTCCCACAGGGATCCCCCAGCCCTGGTGCCCACGGGGGCCACTCACCTGTGTGAGCAATGCGGGCAAACATCCAGGAGAAGATAGGGTTCCCAGTCCACGCTGCATGTGCCCAGCTCTTGACATGCCACATCTTGTCCAGTTCAGTTCCTCTTTCTTCCACCCCAGCTCCTACACCCCCAGGCCCCCAAATCCTTCACGCTTCCTTCTACAGTGTTACAACAATCTCCACTTCTGGGAACTGACTCCGTTCCTGCCAGAAGCCCTGAAGGTGATAGTCTCAGAGGCTGTTGCAGTATATTCATGGGGATCAAGGGCTTTGCTCCTTCTAGCCCATCGCCTTCCCCATGCATGAGTCTCCTTCTGGGTTGCACATGGAATCCCCACCTTGGAGGAGCTGGTCAAGAGGGTCTCCTCTGAGGCCACTCACCTTTCATATTATGGGCCACAAATGGGCCCTTGATCCCCTGCTCCTTCTCTGCACTTGTAGGGCAATGGTGTGACCAGTCTTGGTTCTATCTCCTGGGGCTGGCACACTATCCCACAAATAAAAATTGGGATCTCTGGGTATACAAAAGAACAGGAGGAAGTATCTATCAATTCAGCAGCTGATAGTTTTTGTCAACCCACCACTGAATCACCATCCTTGAGAACCAGTCAGTGAGACCAGCTTTATATCACAGAGGCAAGCATCCATAAGACACAAAAAGCATTTAAAATCAATGAAGGCTGAAACACCAATCAAAAAATGGGCAGAGGATATGAGTGCAATGAACCAAAAAAAAAAAAAATCCAAATGGCCAATAACATATTATAAAAGGAATTAAACTTCATTAAAGCCATGAAAAGCAAACCAATGTGAGGCCATCTAGTGTCTAACCCATCAAATTAACCAACCTTGAAAAATATTGTTTAATAGCCAGAGATATAGATGTGGAGAAATGGAACTCTCATGTTCTGTTGGAGGCGACATAATTGGTACTGCTTTTAGAATCCCCCAGTGGAGGACTGGGCTTCCCATGTGACTCAGCGGTAAAGAATCTCCCTGCAATGCAGGAGTTGCAAGAGATGCGGGCTCAATTCACTGGGTCATGAAGATCCCCTGGAGGAGGGCATGGCAACCCATTCCAGTGTTCTTGCCTGGAGAATCCCATGGAAAGAGGAGCCTGGTGGGCTACAGTCCACAGTGTCGCAAAGAATCAGACACAACTGAAGTGCCTGAGCAGGCACACACGCAGTGGAGGACTAGTTAAATGAATTATAAAACATGCGTACTATCAGCAGCATGCCGCTGAAAGAAAGCTTTACAGCTGATGCAGAAACGCCTCTGTGTCTTAACGTGATGAGAAAAAAGTCAAGCTGCAGAGTACTGGGTGTAGTTGATGAATAAAAGCCTATGTTTATACATGCACAGACACGTTCTGAAATCACATCTGTCAAATCGCCAACAGCCATTACCTGCAGAAACGGGCTTGGGGTGGCGGCTGTGACTTTGAAGGGTCCATTTTCATTTTTACTGCGTACACTTCATCTTGTCTGAAAACTTTCTCATAAAGAGCATCGCTCCTGCCTCTGATGCCCTTGGACAGGGTAGTTTAGATCACCTGTCTTAGCAGGACAACCAGAAGAGCTGACACAATGCACACAGCAGTGTTGGGGGCAGCAGGAAGCCAGCAAGTCCATGAGGCCCTGGAAGAGGCTTGGGACCCAGAAGGCTGCACGCAGCACTGGGCTGTGCTTTTCCACCGGGATATGTGAGACTCCTGGAGTCAGTGTATCCAGGGCGGGCAAAGGTGGGTGGAAGGAGGCATAGTCCATATTAAGTCAAGTATCCCGTGCATACCTGCAGCCTAGCTCCCAGAACATCCCAGAGCATCCCTGACACTGAGTTGAGTCAGGGCAGCACTGACATCCTTGTTGCAGGAAGGTGGTATCATCTTTGGCCTCTGGGGGTGTCTATGAGTGAGTGGGTCTTCAAACAGTATTTGATAGCACACAGGATGAGTAGGGGCTGCAGCCCTGGGCGAGATGAGGGCTGTGGGCCTGCTGGGTTCACAGGAGATCATCCCCGGCTATGGGGTGTTAGGGATATCTGGGGCAGTCAGCTGGCCCCTAGAGTTCCCCATGGCCTGGGACTCCTCCTTCTCTAGTCCTTGTCAGTCGCATGCCCTTTGGTCTTAGCTACATAGATGACCAGGGGAAACCACTGCAGTCTGTTACACTGGAAGACACCTTCAGGATGAGAAAAGTCAAGGGTCCCTGTTAGGGACAATAGCTGTGTCCCTAAACACCCTGGGAGCCACACGTTGATGGGACCACCTGGCAGCCGAGCATCAGTCAGTTCCTGTGACAGCACCGAGAGTTCCCCAGTGTTCAGAAAATTAAGACTTGATTGGGGGAATTTGGGGGTCATTCAATCTAATCCTTCAGTTGAAGATAAGTTCTCTAACTGGCCAAATAATTCTGAAGGTTTGACTGAGGCATCAGAGAGTTAGCCAGGAATAAAGAACAAAAGGACTGAGATTCAAGAGAAGACAGCAATCAGAGACCTGGGCCTGGTTTCCGTCACTCTTGCCCTGAGGTGACTGAGCAGCTTAGCAATGTATCTGACATGCTGGAGGGAGGTCGGGGGTCGGGGGAAGGTTGGGGTGTTGGGCCACCTGTGGTTGTCTCCTGTGCTTAGGTTGGAGCTTGAAAGGTTGCACTTTGGGAATAACACTGAATCAGAGGAAAAGTGAAAAAAAAAGGCAAAAGACAGTCTAGACCAGGCTTCAGCCTCAGGCAGAGACATCCAGGGTCTTAGAGAGTCTCAATATCTGAAGTTAGAATTAGGTAATGCCAGATTGCTAGTTGGCCAGGAGCCTCAGAGGAGCCATGAAAATCCCATGGGCTGCAAACTAGTTCTAGAAGTAATTTTCAAATGTAATGACTAGTAAACTATCAGATTTAGCCTGACATGGGAGGAGATGTGATTAATAAGAATAAGCAGAAAGAACTGACAATAGAAATAAACCCCAGAGTATCCAGGGATTAGAATTGGATTAGAATATGCATGAGATGGTCAGATAGCATCACCAACTCAAAGGACATGAACTTGAGCAAACCCAGGAGTTAGTGGAGGATGGGGAAGCCTGCAATGCTACAGTCTGTGGGGTCGCAAGAAGTTGGACATGACTAAGCAACTAAGCAACAACATGCATCCTTAACTTCAGTCCAGGCCTTTTCCACCTGGATGGGGCAGCATAGAGGCACAGTCTCCTTACAATTAGTGGTGTCTCACTTCACACAAAATACAAGAAACTTAACTGAGGGTAACTCCATTCATCCCTTACTGTCTGTGGTGCTACTGGGACCACACATTTTACTTCTATCCAAAGTTGAAGCCTTCTGCAGAGCATTTATTTAATTTTACTTCTCCTATTTCCCTTTCTCCTTTATTACTCTTTCTTTCTGTTGTATCATGAAGATTATTTTGCAGATGAGAGAACTGAAGTTGCAGACTTCCTGGCAACTACTAGGTCAGGGAGCAGGATGGAGGGCTGAGTCTCCAGATCTCATGGGCTTTAAAAAAAATATTTATTTAGTTTTGGCTGTACCAGGTCTTTGTTGCTGCCTTGGGCGTTCTCTAGTCGCAGTGAGTGGGGGCTACTCTCTAGCTGCCGTGGGCAGGCTTCTCGTTGCGGTGACTTCTCTTGTTGTGGAGCAACAAGTGCACAGGTTCTAACAGGCCAGGTTTCAGTAGCTGTGGCACACAGGCTGAGTGGCCCCAAGACACATGGAATCTTCCCAGACCAGGGATCGAACCTGTGTCCCCTGCATTGCCCGGTGGATTCTTAATCACTGGACCACCGGGGATGGGTTTTCATGGTTGTTGAGGAAGAAATCTTTCAGTGAATCAAATTGATCCTCCAGAGCCAGCATTTGCAAAAACGTCTTGAAACCTGTCTATACTTTGCAAAGAAGACTCTTGGAATGTGGGGGTTTAAAGTAGACTTATCATCAGTGTCTTTTGCGACCACAGGATCAGTGTTATACCGGTAAATGTTCAGTAATTGTTTGGGTGGTGGGGCTGCTGGCTGACTTACAGAGCACACAGATTTCTGTCAGGTAGATACCTCCTCCTTAGTTCATTTCAGGGTTTCCCCTGTAGCTCAGCAGTAAAAAATCCACCTGCAGTGCAAGAGATGCAGGAGATATGCACTTGACCCCTGGGCTGGGAAGATCGCCTGGAGGAGGGCATGGCAACACCCTCCAGAGAGAGTACCCAGAGGGATTCCCCATAGAGAATCCCCGTTGACAGAGGAGCCTGGTGGATTACAGTCCATGTGGTGGCAAGGAGTCAGACACGACTGAAGCAACTTAGCACACACACACACAAGTTGATTTCAGGCTACCAACATTGTATCATGGAAGCAGAGCTGGGAGAGTAATTTAATATTACACATAATTTACTATTATATCTTCCTTTGGGTTGGGAAGATCCCCTGGAAGAGGGCATGGCAACCCCCTCTAGTATTCTTGCCTGGAGAACCCACATGGACAGAGGAGTCTGGCAAGCTACAGTCCCTGGGGTCACAAAGAGTTGGGCGACTAAGCACGATTCTAAGTTTATATAATGTAATTCTTCACCATGGCTGTGTTTAAACCACCAGCTCATGAGATGGCTGTAAATCCTATGGGCTCTTGGGATCAGTATGAGCTGGCTCTAGCACCCTGCTACATTAGATGCTCAGAGTAAACTGATACAGGAACAAAGACCAGGGCACACAATTCAATACCAGTCCAGTGGGTCAGGGTTTGTAACAAGCTATGGTTTCTGCTGTAGTGTTACCAAAAAATGTGTGGTCTGGCTCCTCACCGCTCAACAGCCAACAGACAGGTCAGGTTGGTGGAAAGGAAAGTTTGCCGGCAACTGGTGGGGAGGGCGGACATCTGTCCAAAGACTGATTCCTCCCACTGCAATCAGAGGGCAGTAACTGCTACAGACAGAATTGGCGGGGGATGGGGGTGTGGGCTACAAGTAGAAACAGCAGTCAGCTTTGACAGTCATCTTGAAACTGGTCATTGGTGGTCTGACCAGCACCATCTTGGTTGTTTTAGGTACCTTTCATTTTCAGCTCCAGGGCTGGTTTATTTCCATTTCTTTGAGACCAATTCCAGGAACTGTGGCAGCTTATCTTGTGGGTACAGTCTGGTCATCATGGCGTTGACTTTTCTACCTGGGGTTTCAGGATCTGTAAGATAGCTCATAGGATATGGCTCAGAATATTGTCTATAGCCCTTGACTATGCTTAATGACTAACATGATTCTTGTTTCGTCTCCTTTGAGTGTTTTACTTTGTTTTTGCATGTTCTCATTTCTCTGATCAAGCTTGTTCTTTGACTAAAATTTTCCACAGACAGAAAGCAGGCAGAGGACACTGAGATGGGGAGGGCACTATGGCCCTGATCCATTTCAGTAGCACACTCACTATACAAAGGAGGCTGTCCACCAGGCAATGAACAGCTCAGGGAGGATCATCGGGGAGGATGCACACAATGCTTACATCTTTTGTCCTGAGTCACTGAATTTCAGGAGGCAACCGAAGATTCCGCCAGCTTCAGATTCTGAATCTGCAACCCAACCCATCTCTCCAGTGAGCAGAGTTAAACTGCACCCCTGGGAGGAAGTGAGACTAGAAATAATAGAAGTGGAAATCAGAATTGGCATAGAGATCATGAAAAAAAGCCAATTGAGAGCCACGGATTTGCCACTTCTGTAAATATTTACAGGTACTGATTATATTTGTAATCATCATGAACGTGGAAATGCTTCACCTGCTGTTTGTTTGAAACATTAGAGAGCAACTGATCCCATCGTCTTGTGATTTTAATTAGATGTTTAGGAGAGTTTGAGTTTGCAATCACATCTTAGGGACATCTGATTTAACTTAGAACATGTTGCTTGCCAGCTGTGAAGGCCCTGAGTGTTTAGGACAGTTGTTCTCAAAGTCTGGTCTCCAAATTCTCAGGTTCTGCCCCAGAATTGCTGAGTCAGAAACTCTTGGGGGAGGAGGGCAGAAAATGTGTTTTAATGAGTCCTCCTCCAAGAGATTCCGATGCACGGTCATGTTTGAGAACCATTGCTCTAAAGGGATTGTTAACTCCTTAAGGAAAGTAAATTGGATATTAGATAAATCACCAAAGGTAGCAGACATTTCTCTCAACACACTAAGCCTCTTGCACATCCAGATGACATTCTCTTCTTGAGCCTTTTCCACCAAACTCTAGGTTCCCTTCTGGCTCTCACACATTTTTTTCCTTCTGTAAAGTGCAGGATGAAGTAACCAAATAAGACAGCCTAGAAACTTCCTTTCTAGGTTTGGGGGTTGGAGCTCTGGGATTGAAATCTGCCATGGAGTTCAGGCAGTGCCATGGCCAGGATCATCCATCAGATATTAATTTTTAATTGCTCCCTCTCCATTTCCCTCGCCCCTGTTCTAAGCAGCACTGCAAGTCCTAATGTTGCTTTATCATCTCTTGCAAGGGGGAAACTGGGCATGACTTAGAGTCAGTGGCTTACAGGGTGCGTGCGTGTGTGTGTGTGTGTGTGTGTGTGTGTATATGTGTGTATGTGTTTTAAATCCTGCTTTCATTAAACAGATGATGCTGGGTGGACTGACAGATGGAGGGGAAGTCCAGAGAGGAGAGAGAGCACGGAGAGTTTGGGGGGTCATAACTTCGTGCAGACCCCTGCCACAGGTCTGGACAGCACTCTGCAGGGTGATGAGGCCCCTGAGAGGGATGGCCTGGTGCCCCAGGCAGACTTGCCTTCTGCCCTCACCAATGGGTAATGCTGGCTTGCATCCCAGGCTGGGTGTACCCTGGGAAGTGGTACCTGACCCTGAGTCCCTGAGACATCGACGCACCCAGTATAGATGGAGGGAGGGAATGTAGCTTGGGAGAAGGAGACTGAATTTTTTTTATTGCCTGTGAAATGATAGTTTGCAATCAGATTTAAGTGGATCTGGAGAAAATAAAGACACATGAGCTTTCTTGCACACATCTGAGCATGTGCTGTGGACTTTCACTCCAGCTTCAGTTCATTTCCCAGGGTTCTTGTCTTCCTGGGAAGCCACATGTTCTAATACTCGCTTCTCTCCTCAAATGTATTATCCCAAACATTTGGCACATTGAATCTGTCTCTCCCTTCTCTTTCCCTGTCTTTAGACAGAATATTATTCAACTCAAGCTAAAGTGAAAACACCAATGATGCTTGAAGCCTCTTTTGGGTAAGTGCCTCCGTACTTCGAGGTGGTTCCTGCATGTTGGTGGGAGAGAGCTCTTAATTCCCAGGGCCTGGGGGTTTGCAGGATGAACATGGGGCATTGTGGCTGACTCAGAGCTTGGTGACACCGGTGGCCCCATCGTCCCTACTCCCAGCCTTAGGTGTGATCAGAGCCCTCAGTGACCAGGACCTTCATATTCACGTGAGACTGGTTTTGAACAAATGCTTTTGCAAGAAGCACAGGGCGTGCTGCGTGGAGGATGTACAATGACGATGGGGTTCGTTCTTCTTGGAATGATCAAGGTTAGTATTTTTTCTTATTGATTCCTGTATTTAAATGTTAGAGGGATGAACCCTGTCATTTTGTAGCAAAAATATATTTTGGGTTTGTCCTTTGTCTCCCTACTTCATTTGATATATTTTGGTCTGCATACAAGCATAAACTTTTCCCATAGTCAAATACAGTGTTTCTTGTCCTTCATGGATTTTTCCATTGCTTTTAGATTTCATGAGCTTTCCCCTGCATTGAAATTTGTTACTTATTAACTATTTTTTCACCCAATAGCTTTTTATGCTTTGGCTAATATAAAACTAGGTGTCTTTTGGTGCATGCAGTACAAGTCAAAATGTGTTTTATTTTTCCCCTCAACTACTTAGTCAATGTCCCCACACTATTTGTTGAATAATCCATTCCTCTTTCATGGGTTCACTCTGCTTCTTTCTGCAAAAAGACAACTTTGTTGAGGTATAACTTATTGACCATGAAACTCACCCACTCTCAGTGTATGATTCAATAAATTTCAGTAATCTGCAGAGTTATACAGTCATCCGCACAATGGAACACCTCTATCATTCTCAGAACATCTCTTCCTTGTGCCTATTTGCAGTCAGACCTCATTGCTGCTGATCCCCTGGGCAACCATGGATCTGCTTTCTGTCTCAAGGGATCTGACATTTCATGTCAGTGCAGTCATCCACTGTGTAGTCTTGTGCACCTGGCTTCTTTCACGTGGCGTGATGGTTTTCAGGTTCCTCTGTTCAGCATTTATCATTAGCTTGCTCCTTTCAGTTGTGGCATAATACTCCATTGTGTGGACATACCAGATATTATTTGCCCATTTATCAGGTGATGGGCATCTGGGTTGTTTCTACCTTTTGGTTATTGTGACTCAAGCTGCTCTGCTCTTTGACATATACATCTTTGTGTTGAAGAATGTTTTAATATCTCTGGGGTAGGTTCCTAGGACTGAAATTCCTGGGTCATATGATAAGCTGATGTTTAACTTTTTAAAGAAACTATTTTCCAAAGTGTCAGTGCCATTTTACCTTCCTGTCAGTGGTGCGTGAGGGTCCCAGGTTCTCTATTTTCTCGCCAACACTTGTTCTTGCATGCCTTTTAAAAAATTCTTTTATTTTTTTTAATTGGAGGATAATTACTTTATAATATTGTGATGGTTTCTGCCATACATCAGCATGAATCAACCACAGGCATAGGTATGTCCCCTTCCTCTTGAACCTCCCTCCCACCTCCCACCCCATCCCAACCTTCTAGGGTGTCACAGAGCACCAGCTTTGAGGTCCTTGCATCTTCTTACTTTAAAACAGGAAGGAAATGTCTTCTTGCATTAAAACTTCCTGTTTTAAAACACTTACATCTTTTCTGTTTCGTTTTTATATTTTAAACTGATACAGTTGCCAGTCTTTTTCAAGTTATGGTTTAAGAATAACCATGTTTTCAATTCCTTCCACAGGGAGGGGAATGCAGTCTGGCTCTTCTCTACATAATACATTTTTATCTCAGGTCACAGTAACTCCCATGAAAGTTTATTTCCCCTAAAATGTTACAAAAATATTTATTTCTCATCTCATATTTATTTCTTAACTCCTAAACAAGTTTTGAATTCAGAGCCAAGTATATTTGATTTTGAACTTTGAGCTTACTTCTATGGGCTTTGGAGATGGTGAAAACACCATGCAAATTTCCAAGTCCTTGAGATCCCCTTAGTCTTTTAAAGTTCTTTTGGACACTGGGGCCTGAGCAAGGCTTGTTAGTCATTTGGCGTGGGGAGGGCTTAGAGTCCTTCACTTTGTACTTCACTCTATGACCTTTACCTCAGCTTTGGCTCTGTCTCCAAGAATGTTTAGGCTGTTCAGACAGGACCCAGAAGGCCTGTGTCCATGTAGTGATCTGAAGCGCCTTGCCTGCCTGCTGACCTGGGTGCACCCAACTGCAGCCAGCTCTTTGCATTCACAGAGCGTGCCTTGCCTGTACTTGGTCATGGTGCCCTTGAAAACACCGAGTTCCTCCAGTGTGGAATGGAACTTTTTGTTCTTTGCTGTCCCTCCTCCCCAGACTATGTCACCTGACTGGAAGCATTAGGTACAAGGGCGGAGAATCCCCTGCGCGGATGACTGTCCCTCAGTCACCATTTCTCACTGAGAGGAGTCTCCAGGACCCTTAGATATCTTGCTGCAGTCTTTGCAGAGTGCTGGGTGGAGCAGTTGTGAACGGGTGCGATTACCTTCATCAGCTGATCTTCATCCCTGCAAAGTCATTGTGGAGACCAGGCAAATGGACATAAGTGGGACAAGAGGTGTCTCACCACCGGAGCTCCATCAGAATTGCTCTGTGCTCAGCGTTTCTTTGAGGACTGTGCATGTGGCAGCACCTTCTTTCCAGAGCTTCCTGCAGGGAACTTGGAATGCTTTGGGGAAGAAACTCATAGACTATGAAGAACTTTTCCTCCTTTTTGAACTTGCATTTATTTACTGGCTGTGCTGGGTCTTCATTGCTGCAAGAGCGTTTCTCTAGCTGCGGTGCGCAGGATTCTCATTGCTGTGGCTTCTCTTCTTGTGGTGCCTGGGCTCCAGAACACACAGGCTTTAGCAGTGCGGGCTGCAGTGTGGGCTCTAGAGCTCTGGTGCAGTAGCTGTGGCACACAGGCTTAGCTGCTCTGTGGCAGGTGGGACCCTCCTGGACCAGGGATTGAATTTATGTCTCCTGCACTGGGAGGCAGATTCTTTATCACTGAGCCATCAGGGAAGTCCCTTTCCCTCCTTTTTAAAATATGGCTCACAGACTATATTTTAAAAGGAGCAGCCCCAGTGGCTCAGATGGTAGAATCTGCCTGCGGTGCAGGAGACACAGGTTTAATCCCTGGGTTGGGAAGATCCCTGGAGAAGGGAATGGCAACCCACTCTAGTATTCTTGGCTGGAGAATTCCATGGACAGAAGAGTCTGGCAGGCTATAGTTCATTGGGTCGCAAAGAGTCAGACATGGCCGAGCAGCTAACACACACACACACACCATTACCATCTATTTCAAAAAATAAACCATCCATCCGAGTGGAATTTTAAACATAGCAAGGTATCATACATGTATTTTTGTTTCTTTCTGTTGTGAAATTATACCCATTCAGAAAAGTTCAGAAAACTTATGAGCCATGTGGTCATTAATTATTATTATTTTAATTAATTAATTAATTTTGGCCATGCTGTGCAGCATCTAGGATCTTAGTTCTCTGACCGGGGATCGAACCTGGGCACATGGCAGTGAAAGCACAGAATCCAAACCATTGGCCCACCAGAGAATTCCTGCAGTCATTAATTATTAAAAACTAACCCCCATGTAACATCACTCAGTTCAAGACACTGCACACAGCTCACCTCTGAGGGCCCCCTCCCCATCAGCATCTCCTTATTCACCCTTCAGGCTATTCAGGTGTGCAGGATGATTGCTTCCTTCCTTACGTTACCCTCTCAGCGCCATCTCCAAACACTGTCATTTAGTCTTGCCTGGTTTTGCTTTCTTAATGGCCTCTTTTGATGAGCAAAAGTTCCAAGTTTCAATGCAGTCAAAGTTGTTCAGCATTTTCTTTGATGGCCAGTGCTTTCTATGTCCAGTTTAAGAAGCCCCTTGGCTGGCCAGTGGTCTTGAAGGCAATCTGTATTTCTTCTTAACCATTGTTTGGCTTTTGACACAGAGCTTCTCAGCACCCCCGGAGCAGTGTGAGGCAGAGACCACAGCTCACAGTTGATTCCAGTGCCTTGATGTGACTCATTGGAAAGATTCCACCGGGCCGCAGCACCATTGTCCTTGGAAATCAAGGGTCATATTTGCAGGTGTCATTTTGAGCTTTCTAGTCTGTTCTGTTGGCCTGTTTTCTTTTCATCCTTGTGCTAATGTCGCACTGGCTTAATTCCCAAGCCTTTGTAATAAATCTTGGTAGAACAAGGTCCAGTAGAACAAGTCCTTCCACCTCCAAGTTTTATGGCTCCTCCATCACCATAACTTTTAGAACCAGGTTAAGTCTCACACATGCACAAATGCTGGAAATTTGATTGGAATCACATTGAATTAACATCAGTTTTTAAAGAATCGACATTTTTACAACACTGAAAATACAAGTCCTTAAACATGGTATTATATATCCCTCCATTCATTTAAGCCTCACTTAAATTTCTTAAGGCTGTGTTTTGTTTGGCTGTATAGACTCTTGCACCTCCCTGTGCGCTGAGCACTGGCCCAGAGCCCCCTCCCCAGTTGCAGGGCAGCCCCCTTCTCGAGATTCTTTCTCCTCCTTCTTTCTTGATTTGAGTTTGAATCTTGAGCACATAGGGAGAGGATACGGGCATCTCTCTCTCCTCTCCAGGTCTCAGTTTCCCCATCTGTAGGATAAGGTATGAGAAGATCAAACAAGAAAATGTGCTTGATGTGCTTAGAGTCTGGGACATAAGAAGCAGTCCGTTAATGTTAGCTTTTAAAAATAAAAGAACCAAGGAAACAAGCGACCTGCGAAAGGGGCACTACTCAGAGGGAGCTTGTATGACTGTGTGGACCAGCCACACAAGAGATGAACTGGGTCTGCTTTCTGGAGGAGGTGGTTCTGGAAGGATGGATGGATGGATTTGCATATAGGATCATGGAGAGGGCAGTCACTGGCTCAGAGCCTGCACCCCAGCCCCAAGGAAGGTCAGTGACTTTAAGCCCACCTGTTGGTGAGCAGAGAAGCAGGTAGAGGCAGGGGTGTCATCTGGACCCAGGAATGGGCAGCTTGCCTGATGCCAGTGTTCTGACCCTGAAGAGGGCTGTGTTTCAGCCTAGCTCAGCCACTAGTTGAGGTCACTGTGCATCACCCCAGCTCTCACCCAGCCTTTTGTTCTCCAGTGAGGACAAAATTCTGGCTACACTCAGGGTTGAGGTAGCCGCAGGAGAATGGAGTCACAGACTGCTCCTGACATTTACTAACAGGACCTAGGTGATATTACACGTCTAACTTCAGGGGGGAACCCAGTGTCTCTGGCCTGGCCTCATGACATGTTCCGACAGGCCAGGGAATTTTATAAGCAACACCTTAAAATCAGAGTCATAAATGATGTTTCTAAAATGATACAGGGTGTTTTAAAGCAGGACACAATTGAAGAGGTATGTTTTGGGGGTTGAACTTGAACACTCTGGAAAGTGAAAGTGGAAGTGTCAGTTGATCAGTCGTGTCCAATTGCTTGCAGCCCTATGGTCTGTCCATGGAATTCTGTAGGCAAGAATACTGGAGTGGGTAGCCATTCCCTTCTCCAGGGGATCTTCCGCAACCAGGGATCGAACCTGAGTTTCCTGCATTGCAGGCAGATTCTTTACCATCTGAGTCACCAGGGAAGCCCCAGATTTATTTATTTGGTCACACTGGTCTTAGTTGCAGCATGTGGGATCTAGTTCCCCCACCAGGGATCAAACCTGGGCCCCCTGCTTTGGGAGCAGAGCCTTAGCCACTGCGCCATAAGTGAAATCCCTGTGACCCAGTTCAGCGCATTTGAACACTCTGGTGTTGGAGTTATTAGTTCTGATTAGTTTCCCAGATAGTGTGCCAACCCCTATCAGTCCTCTGTCTTGCAGAGGAGATACCAGACCTGAAGGGGGCAGGTGGGCCCTTCCTGGTGCCAGGTAACCTGGACAGAGAATCGGGCGCTCCAACTGTCTCCACTGTTTCTGAGGAGCCAGGTCCTCTGCAGTTACTGTCTTAACTGGCTTCCATGCCTGTGCCCCACACCCACCAGCCTGTTCCCCTGGTTTCCTGCACAGATCATTCTAGAACTTTTCACAGCTTGAAAGGTCCAGGTGTCCCACGGCATTTGCTCTATGGAATCTTTTCTCCAGAATCAAAGCCTCCCAGTGGGGGTCCACGTGTTGAGGGTTTTCTGTCGCTGCTCTGGTCTCCAGATGGGGAAATGTAGATTCGGCGTATGCGTGACACCCTGAACTGTGGCCATTTTGTGCGGACTTTGGCAACAGAACCTTCTGTTCTGAAGGAGCTCAAGTCACAGGCAAAGTGACCTGTATACAAGCAGAGGGGACGGAAGCTGTGTCCAACACATTTCTGTGTAAGTTAGGCTGACTCAGGGCAGAAACGGAACACAAGGAAGGCCAAATAGTTTAGAGAAAACCTTGCAGGTGTGACAGCTGGCCTTGGGCAGTCACCCATGTGACACGTATTTACTGGGCACGTCCTGTGCCAGACGGTCTTCTGAACGCTGGGACACAGCCCCGAGTCTGCCAGGCAGATGGCTGCCCTGCAGGGCCCTCATTCTCACAGGCACAGGGACAGTACACACGATAAAGGAGTGAGTTATGGAAAGTGATGAAAGGTGACGAGGGTCAGGGAGAAAAATACTGACAGAGAGGCCAGGCACAGGCAGGTGCTATTTTAAATGTCCTGAGAAGGTAAGTGTCCTGAGATGAGTGTTTTCCTTCTTGCGGAACCAAGACTTGGGGCATTTCTCGTGGGAGGGTTGCCATGTCTATGGGAGGAGCTTGGAGAAAGGAGAGCAAGTAGGTCCACCCAAATGTCCCTGAATTCTGCGTGAAGGGGTCCACATGCCTTGGGACACCGATTCTCCCTTATGAAACAATGAATGAAACTCAGTTTGCAAAACAGACAACCACATCCTGCATCTGATGCTGAAGGAGGCTTGAGAAGCAACTTCTTGCTGAGTCCTGAATTTCGGGTCTGACTTTCAGAGCCAGGGCAGAACATCAGACTGCTTCTCAAGTCAGTGAGCACCGGGGACCTTGAGATCTAGACAGGACAGCAAAAGGCACACTGGTCCTCCTGGTTGGGGTGCTGGGAACCTGCCGCCTCCCGTAGCCCCGATCTTACTCAGCAACTCTCAGAACCTCCAGGGGACCTCTAACTGATCTGTGGCAGACTGTCTCCTTGAGCAAACTTTAGGCAGGCTCCTCTGGGTCCTCTCTCAGCCTCGGCCTTGCCCTGTCTGTCCTTGGCCTTTCTAGCCCAGTTTTAGCAAGAATCCTGCTAAATAAGTTTAGGTAGGGTCCCCCCACTCCTGAGATCTGATCACCCTGGATAGCTGATCAAAGTCCTAATTCCCCACCCTTGAGGTCCAATCACCCCAACTTGTCTTCAGCAAGAATCCTAAGTTGGTTCAGCCAGAATCATCTACCTTGGATGTCTTTTCTTAATTATTTTCCATACACTGACTCTTCTCTCTGCTCATTGGCTATAACCCCCAGGTATCTCTGCTGCATTTGGAGTTGGGCCTCATCTCTCATCCCCACTGAAATAGTCTTCTGTAAAGACTTTCCTACCATTTTACTCCTGCAGATGGGTTTTAGGTTGAGTGAGGAGCTAAAAGTTCACCATGGATGAAGGCCAGTCTCAGGAGCTGCCCCCCAGACTCCGTCCTTGCCAGAACAGGCAACCAGCTTCCACTAAGTTTGATGTTGTAGGTTTAAGATGAGAACCCTTTCTAGAGATGTGTGTGTGTGAGTGTGTGTGTGTGTTAGTTGCTTAGTTGTGTCTGACTCTTTGCGACTCCATGGACTGTAGCCCACTGAGCTCCTTCCTCTGTCCATGGCATTCTCCACCAAAAATACTGGAGTGGGTTGCCATGCCCTCCTCCAGGGGATCTTCACAACCCAGGGATGAAACCCCCATCTCTTACGTCTCCTGTATTGGCAGGCAGTTTCTTTACCACTAACAGCACCTGGGAAGCCCCATGTATGTCTGAGAACACAGACGTACACATATATCATGAGTATTTATATCTATAGATAGATGGGTAGATTTAGATGGAAAAGTTAAATTTATGCCCAGAAATCTAAACTCAGGGGTACCCTGGTGGCTTTGACAAATGCATTCTCCAGTGTAACCCAACCCCCATCCGTGACACAGAACAACACACCCCTGCCCAGGGTTCCCTCATGCCCCTTCCCAGTTAATCCCCCTTCCCCAACCTCTCAGAAGGAACTGCTATTACAGTTTTTTTCATTGCAAATTAATTTTGCCTGTTCTAGAGTTTCGTAAAATAGAATCATATACTATATGCTCCTCTGTGAAGAATTCTTTCACCTAATATAATGGTTTTGCAGTTCATTCAGGTTTGTTCCCTTGTGTTACTGAGTAGGATTCCATTTTGGGGATTTGCCACAATTACATTGTCATTTACCTACTGAGGGATGCCTGGACCATTTGCAGTTTTAGGCTACTATGAATAAAGCTGCTATGAACTGTGTATCTCTGTGTGTGTGAGTGTGTGTGTGTGTGTGTGTGTGTGTGTGTGTACACTTTCATTTTTCCTGAGCAAGTAGCTAGGAGTGGAATTGCTCAAGCAGAGGATGGGTAACATTTAGTATAAAATACTCCCAGAACCTTTGCACAGAGAAGTGTGTTGTTTCATATTCCCATTGAATACAACACCTACGAAAGCCCACCTGTGACTGTAGCTGGGCTTCCCAGGCAGCGCCAGTGGTGAAGAAACCACCTGCCAATTCAGGAGACAGACTTAGGTCTGAACTCTGGGTCAGGAAGATCCCCTGGAGGAGGGCATGGCAACCCACTCCTTGGAGAATCCCATGGACAGAGGAACCTGGAGGGCTACAGTCCATAGGGCCACACAGAGTCAGACACAACTGAAGTGACTAAGCAAGCATGTAGGCTCGTGACGATGGCCGCCCTCTGCTCTGGCCTCTAGTATTCACAGTTATATTTCATTCACTGTGCAAGCTTTGGGTAAAAGAGTTGGACCATACCCTTCAGATCCTGGGCAGTGCTCAAGACACGTTCTCTATTTGGGCTTGTTTTCCTGGGCTTCTCCCCTGTCCTTGGATGAGTACTGGGAAATATAAGGGAGGTGAGACTGGAGAGGCTGGTGGGGTCTTGAGGGTCAGTTAAAGGTTATGCTTTATCGTTAAAAGCAGCACTGTCCAGCAGGACTTTTTATAACAATAGAGAAATTCTAAATCTATGATGTCAAACATATCAGTCACATGTAACTACTGAGCCCTTGAAATGTGGCTAGAAGCAATTAAGAATTGAGTTTTAAATGCCAATTAAATACTGTTTAAATAGCACAGATGACTTTGCCTGCCAAATCGGACAGTGTGGCTTTTTGCAATGGCATGCCATGTAGAATTTAGAGTGGGCAGATGACACCATCAGATCCGGGTCTGTTGCTACTTGTCACTCTGGCTTCAGTGTGACCGTGTCAGGACCAGTAGAGATGTCGCCACAGTCATCCAGGGGAGAAATAGTGGTTTCTTGACCTGGGGTGTGCAGTGCAATCAGAGAGAAAGGGAAGGATTAAGGAATTTGGGGGGATTAGCATAGAGGTATGCCCCACTGGTTAAATGATTCCTTGTAGGCTTCTGGCTGCAAGGAGGACAAATAGGGGAGATTCTCATCCCTTTGTAGGCATGTAGCTGTGGGGCTTCAAGAAAAGACTTGGGCTGCTGGAACTTCTAGGACAATTAAAAGAAGGCTCAGATGCGTCCATGTGGAAATGCAGCATGAACTTTAAGAAAAAGCTCTGTAAAATCCACATTTTCTTTCCATCACATAGATTCCTATTCAATGTTGGCCATGGGCCAACACCATCATCCTAGCTCACTCAGTTGTAATCAGGTGTAGGAGTCCCACTTTATGCTCTTTCAAAAACAAACAAACAAACAAAAAAACAACCAAGCAGGGACTTGTCTGGTGGTTCAGTGTTTAAGAATCCACCTTCCAAAGCAGGGGATGTGAGTTTGATCCCTGGTGGGAGAGATAAGATCCCACATACCACGGGGCAACTAAGCCCACCAGCCATGACTAGAGAAAGCTTCAGTTCAGTTCAGTTCAGTCACTCAGTCGGGCATTGTAATGAGGTTTCCTGGTGGCTCAGATGGTAAAGAATCTGCCTGCAATGCAGTAGACCTGGGTTCCCTCCCTGGGTTGGGAATATCCCATGGAGGAGGGCATGGCAACCCACTCCAGTATTCTTGCCTGGAAAATTCCATGGGCAGAAGAGCCTGAAGGGTAACAGTCCGTGGGGTCACAAAGAGTCAGACATGCATGAGCAACTAAACGCATCACAGCACAGTGCAAAGCAATAAAGACCCAGAGTAGCAGAAAAATCACGAACCCTGACTTGCTAGTGGGCATACGTGCACATATTGCGAGCATCTGCTCCACTGCTCTTTCAGGAGTTTCATCGGGGTCTGGGTGTGGCTCTGCTAGATTTCATCTGGCTGCTTCTCTATTGTGGGCACTTGACTCTCCTCCAACTTCTCATTCTCATGCTTGGCCAGGTCATGGTTGGCAGGGCAGCTCAAAAGCCTGTTATCTAGAACCATGGAAATTGTTCACAGTGTTTGACCCAGTAATGTGGTGCCTGGGAAGGTATCCCAAGGAAATAGCTGAGAGAAGAAAGTAAGTGCAGGAAGACGCTCTTTGTGACATTTTCTATGACAGGGGAACAATTTAAATTGGCTGGCAAGGTCAACAACAGGGGCAGCAGCCCAAGTGTACTGGAGAACGGTAAAGAGGGTGGTTTCAAAGGCTGTGCAAACATGGCAAAATGCCCTCATAGTTCCAGTGGAATGATAAGCTCACTGTAATTAAAAGCTTGAAAAATGGATGCACAAAACCTAAGGAAAACACCATTGATGTCAAGATGGGAATGTGAGCCGTTTAAGCTTTCCTTTGAAAAGCTTAATTTTAAGGGTACATAGCTATCTCTTACAATATGTAGAACTCAGGAAAATGATTGTAAATAAACATTGTGCCAACTATGCCACTTGGAGGCAGTTATTCCTCTTGGGTACATTCACACTGACCACAGTCTTCAGCTCAAAACGAGTTTGAAACATTTGTTGTTGAGTTTTGTATGTGTGATTGTGTTTATCATAACCTTTTACAAACACTATACCCAAACCGGCACAGATAACACAGTGTCATTTTGGAAAGGAATGTAATTAAATGAGAAACAACATTGAGCAAACACAACCCAAACAATCAGTGTACAGAGAGCTCTATTACTTAACACCAGGCTCCATCATTCAGGGAACACCTATGGTATTCTGATCAGGAGCGGAGCTGCCTGGAAAGGGACACACAGCTTCTTGGACTCAAGGTTTGGGGCCCATCTCCAGCTGGTCAGCAATGGCCAGGTCCAGGGTTTTATTTTCTGCCTTGGTTCCTGTGCTGTCCACCATGCCATGGTCGGAGGAAGTCGACCTAGTTAACTCTTCCAGTTGGCTTGCTGAGCACTCTTGTTTCTGGGTTCTCCTTCCTTTGTGGTGGAATTCTGAAGAAACCGGCATCCCCAAGGTCCTTTGGTTCATCCGTCTCAAATGTAGACAGACAATCCCTCTTGTCTCTCTCTCAACACTGAAGGACTCTTTGGTGAATTTATGAATGATTTGCAAAGGGCTTGAAGGGCCAGATGCAGGCTTTAAAAAGACTGAGTGTGATCTGTGAGTCACGGTTACGTAACTCCTTAAGGTCACAGTGGTCAATTTAATCAACTGTCTTTTCCACTTCACTAAATGCTATTTTGTTTTCTTGAAAGGTGACCAGTCTAAGCATTCATCACATTGTGGGAGGTACTCAATATTTAAATTCCAGGTGAACTCTCATATTTTTCACAGCCTCCTCTAGGACAATTTCTTTCCAATCTAGTTGCTTATTTAGGCTATGTACTCTCACTTAAATTTAAGAAAAGGACTCCCCTCGTGGTCCTGTGGTTAAGAATCTGCCTGCCCATGCAGGGGACATGGGTTTAACCCCTCGCCAGGACGATTCCACGTGCCTCTGGGCAACTAGGCCCATGCACCTCCATCACTGAAGTCCGCATGACTGTAAGGCCCAGACTCCTTGACAAGAGAAGCCAGCACTGTGAGAAGCCCGTGTACTGCAACCAGAGGGTGGCCCCCACTCAGTGACAAGAGAAAGCCCCTGCACAGCGACGAAGACCCCGTGGAGCCAAAAATAAAAAAAGAATTTAGAAAGTAAATTTAAGAAAAGAATTA
The DNA here is from genome assembly GCF_042477335.2 of Ovis canadensis. Classification (NCBI taxonomy): domain Eukaryota; kingdom Metazoa; phylum Chordata; class Mammalia; order Artiodactyla; family Bovidae; genus Ovis; species Ovis canadensis. The sequence continues at coordinate 24,469,559 of NC_091246.1, forward strand.
AAATATTAATTATTAATGTGAACAATCAGAAATCTCGCTACCTCTCCAATCAAGTCATATCATTTATTGCCTTCTGTTTTGTTATTCACTGGCCTGCTTATCTTTCTTTTAATGTGTGTAACTGCGTTCTTATTTCTCCAAAGTGAATACTTTTATTAATAATTTAATACAGCATATGTATTTGCGGCCTGACTTGTTTGCTTCTGATGCTGTTCAGCCTTGATTTAATGTATGTCAGTCATATTATGTCAGTCTCGATGCGGACAGCAAAGTTAGGAGCCAGCTTTGAAAACAAGAGATGGGATGGCAGGAACATGTCTCCCAACCACGCACCCTCACTCACTCTCTTTCTTTTATACACCCATCTGCTTTTACACACACACACACACACACACACACACACACACACTTGTGCACAATGTGAGCCCTGAATGGGCCATTCTTGAGGCATTGCTCACTGTGTGAGGACTGGGAAGGGGATAGCTTTTCCATCATGAGAGACAGACCCTAGATCAGCTCTCTGCCTATACCATCCAGGCTGTGGCTCATACACTGAGTGCCCTGCCCAAAGCCGGGACCTGGGCTGTCACCCTTACCACCTTGCATCAGTATCTGAAGCACGCAGCCTTGGTCAGTGTAGGCCCATCCCTGAAAGTGTATCTCCTCCGGTGTTTCGCTGAGGGCTAGTCCCAGGATTCAATGTTTCCTGGCTTCTCTAATTCAGGAAGCCTTTATTCACCCCAATAATGCCCTTGAGCTGCTGAACTGCATTGCCTACCGCAACGTCCTCTCCGAGCTGCAAATTCCAGCTCACCGCATCTTGCGTTACCTCTGCTGTTCACCATTACGTGACTAGTAGAGTCCTTTGATCTGACGGCTCTTCCAGAGAAGGAAGGTAGCAGGTGGAGACAGGCAGGGTAACAGGTGGAGACAGGCAGGGTAACAGGTGGAGACAGGCAGGGCCACGGTGTCCCAGGGAGGTGGGGCAGAGCTCCTGCCGCACTGACCAGAAGCCTCCCTGCCCTGGGTTTCTGTGTTATAGAGAAGACGTGTGTCCTTGCTCTCCATTCAGTTTCATTCAGGCTCTGGATTTCTCTTATTGTTGCTGTTTAGTCACTCAGTCATATCTGACTCTTTTGCAACCTCATGGGCTGTAGCCTGGAAGGCTCTTCTGCCCATGGGATTTCCTAGGCAAGAGTACTGGAGTGGGTTGTTATTTCCTTCTCCAGGGGGTCTTCCCTGCATGGAACCCATGTCTCCTGCACTGCAAGCAGATTCTTACCCCTGAGCCACCAGAGCTTCCATTATACATGCTGAAAACATCTCAGATGGAACAGAAGGTACTGCATAGCAGTGGTCAGACTAGAATACTAAATAATTCTGAGACAAGCAACAAATCTCTGGTTCATAGCATATAACATTTCTTAGCAAATTATAATTAATTAGTGGTTGACATAAAAGCTATTATTTTCATATCCATCGGTTTTCTCAACTCTTCTCTTGCATGTGGAAATGAGCCTCAGGTCACCTTCTCTTTGTTGTGTGTTCACAGTAGCTCAGTTGTGTTTGACTGTTTGTGGCCCCATGGACTGTAGCCTTCCAGGTTCCTCTGTCCGTGGAATTCCCCAGGCAAGAATACTGAAATGGGTTGCCATTTCCCACTCCAGGGGATCTTTCTGAGCAAGGTTCTAGCCTGTGTCTCTTGCATCTGCTGCAATGGCAGGTGGGCTCTTTACCACTAGCGCCATCACCTTCTCTTTTTACTCATCGAGTTTTCTGCAGCGCTGTCTTGGTTAGTTGTCCCTCTGCTGATGGGAAGACAAGCTTGTGCTATGGTCTATGGAGCACCAGTCTGGCCGCCACAAGAAGCAGAACAACACTGCCCTCTGCTTTTCTCATCAGCTCTGCATGGCAGGCATTGCACATGCGGAAGTGGAAATGGAAACTCAGAGATGCAAAAGGACTCACCTAAGCTCTCTTGAGGGAGATGAGGCAGAACTGAAATATCAATTAAGGAAGCTCCTCCCAAGCCATCCCTGTTTGTGGACATTTGATGATCCTGTCACCCTTCCTTGGGCAGGAGAAACATCCTGTCCAGACCCAAGGTAGCCACTCAGACTCCTGAGAAGTTTGCATTTTGAGCTGATGCACGATGGGAGGGTGAAAGCTGAGCTGTCCTGTAATGTTTCAAAGAGCTGGTTTCTGCGGCTTCTATTGATCACTCCCATGCTTCTCAAGGCCTTGCTGTCCACCTTCTCCATGACTATGATCTGCCAAAATCCAATATTTTTGGCTTCTTTTAAGTTCACTGAGTCGATGGACGTGAGTCTGAGTGAACTCCGGGAGTTGGTGATGGACAGGGAGGCCTGGCGTGCTGCGATTCATGGGGTCACAAAGGGTCGGACATGACTGAGCGACTGAACTGAACTGAAGTTCAACAAATTCAATCTTTGTTGTCTGCAACCAAAGGGCCATGCTGATATTCTCTTCTTGCAGTAGTGTTTTCTCCCAAAGGAAATACGAAGGAGACGTTGACTCTCAAGATAGGTTTTGGAGGTGAGCAGGAGCTAGCCAGGTATATGGGAGGTGGGGTTGAGAATTCCAGTTAGCAAGAAAAGCATACTGACAAGCACAAGCGCTTCAGGGAACCTCAGATATTCTGATCTGGCCGTCCTGTAGTGAGGAGAATGACCTGTGTTAGTGAGTCAGGAACGCAATCCTGCTATGAGAGTTATGGGACAGGAAATGAGACCTTACACATTGGCCTTCCCTGGTGGCTCAGTGGTAAAGAGTCCGCCAGCCAGTGCAGGAGACACAGGAGATGTGGGTTTGATTCCTGGGCTGGGAAGATCCCCTGGAGAAGGGAATGGCTACTCATTCCAGTATTTTTGCCTGGAGAATCCCACAGACAGAGGAGCCTGGTGGGCCTCAGTCCACAGGGCTGCAAAGAGTCAGACATGACTTAGCCACTGAGCAGGCACACAGTCAAGAGTGAGTCAGGAATCCAAATCCACTCTGAATTATGGGACAGGAAATAAGTCCTTACACAGCACACAGTGTTTGCACTGGCGGACAGGTAGGGGCTTGCCAGCAGGTCCACAGTGAGACCATGAAAGGGAGCCCACAGAGGAAGATGCAATGTTGCTGTCTCTGTGTGGCTTCCACATGGGTTTGCCAGGAAATGCCTGGTGGTCGGCAGCAGCAGAGGAGAGGGAGGGCAAGCTGGACCTGTCTGGTTTTCGAGTTTCCCTGTTATCTTATCTGATCACACAGATTTTTGGGGAGTCCGTGGAGAACACTAGCCGGCAATTACAAGGAAGGAGATGCTGGGGACACGACTCCCAGCCTGACCTAGTCAGCAGACAGCGCTCCATCAGGAGACCTGACCAGACCTGCCGTGTCTGGAGGCAGCTAGGCAGCAGAGTGGATGCTGCAGTGGGCCGGGACAGGCAGGGTGCCTGCAGGAATTACATGCATCTCTGTGAAGTGAGAGCTTCCCTCATAGCTCAGTAGGTAAAGAATCTGCCGGCCATGCAGGAGATCCCTGTTCGATTCCTGGGTTGGGAAGATCCTCTGGAGAAGGGATAGGCTACCCACTCCAGTATGCTTGGGCTTCCCTTGTGGCTCAGCTGGTAAAGAATATGCCTGCGATGTGGGAGACCTGGGTTCGATCTCTGGGTTGGGAAGATCCCCTGGAGAAGGGAAAGGCTACTCACTCCAGTATTCTGGCTAGAGAATTCCATGGACTGTATAGTTCATAGAATCGCAAAGTCGGATGCGACTGAGTGACTCTCACTCACTGTGAGCTGAGGAAGGACAGCAGTGGGAGGGGTCTCTGGTCTCAGTGTTCGTGTCCCCACAAATTCACATGCTGACAGCAAACTTTCCACGTGACAGTGATAGGCAGTGGGGCCCTTGGGAGGTGACTGGGTCTTGAGGGTGGAGTCCTCATGAATGGGATTAAGTGCCCTAAGAGAAGGGACCTCAGAGAGCGCCCTCACCCCTTCTGTCACATGAAGGCACAGAGATAAGTCAGAGTCTGCAACCTGGAGAAAACTCTCACCAGAACCCAACTCTGCTCGCGCCCTGATCCCAAACTGACAGCCTCCAGACTGTGAGAAATACAGTCCTGCTGTTTCAGCCACACAGTCTGTGATATTCCAGTCTGTGATAATACTCTGAGCAGACTAAGACAGAGGGACAGGAGACATGTGGGCAGCAGGGCACACTGGACTTGGGTGGCCAATCGTAGCTGGTCAGTGAGAAAGACTGAAGTTTCTAGAACAACCCCTAAGTCAGGCTTGGGTATCTAGAGGGAACAAAGGGATATGAGAGGCCAGTCTCCCTGGGTTGGAAGGATGAAGGAAGCAATCCTTGGAGGAACGGTTGGTGCCACCTCTGGGATCCTGAACGGGACAGAGCTTGTTCAGAAAGACCTCCAGATCCTGGTGGAGGGCCTTTTCCAAGCATATTATTCAATCTTTTCTGAGGTCTGTTTGGAATGTGGTAGTAAACATGAAGTTTATTGAGAAAAGTTAAAGCCAATTAGTCGATTTATAGCTTTTCAAAAATTTTTATTTTTCAGAGATAAATCAGTGTAGTGTTGTGACTGACATCAAAGAAAACCATTTCAGTATTTTCTAATTTAGCTGGAACTCCATGTTTTCCCTGTGATGGTGGGTTTTTAAAAGATTAATATGATTTATGAATATTATTTGATAAGCTTTTCCCCATACTTTCTTATATGTAACTTGCTCATAATGTTATCTCATGTTTTCTTATTGATGGTTACAAATTATATCTCTGAACCAGGAACTTTCTCATGGCCTATTCTGATAAGTGTTTGACCCTTTCCACATTTAACCACATAAGTCTTGAGTAACATTTGCATCCAACAGCTGTATCATTAACAACAAAAGTGAGCCACCTGAAATTTTTCCTGAAATTAGCAAGTTGTATGTTTTCATTTCAGGAAAAGCAAGTTGTTTTATGACTAAGGTATTGCAAGTTATCCAAAATATGAACACAAGAGGATGGACTACCTTTGTTTTCTCCCCAAAGTTATAGACTGTAAAGGATTAGACAGAAGGCATACTCCAGAGAGACACAGAGACCAGCAGGGAGATGGCAGTTCCTGTACTTTGGATGCTGGTGATAAGACGGACAAAGGGCAACTGAAGTGCAGAGAAAGCTGAATTCTCGCTCAGCAATGTGGAACCAGCCAAGAGGCAGGACTGATTCACATAGTGAAAAGCAGAAAGGAATCGAATGCGGAAAGGACTAGGACTCAGATGCCCCTGATGGTGGGGGAAGTGCAAGGTGGTTAGAAAGTTTGCATGGGGAGCCATGTAAACCCTCTAGTCTGGCACTTCCCCCCAGCCCCCCTGCCACGCTTCTCTGTGCCTCCATCCCTGGCCCTGGAAATGTCTGAAGGTTTGCTCCCTGCAGAGGATAAGGTGAAGGAGGCTGGGCTCAGACACCGGACTCGCTGAGGGCAGTTGATTCTGAAATGCCGCCTAGCTTGCCTGCTTCTTCCATATGAGTCCAAGAATGTGGTCAGCCAGTACGACCTCCAGGGCAGGATACCCCATGATGTTCTCCTGAAAAACCCACCAGCCCAAGAAAACAGGTGATGGAAGAGCCCAGGTGACTGAAAGTCACACACAAGAAGCCCATCAGCCTAGTCACTGTCCCTGCTCCCACCTCGACTTTACAGTGAACACGTCTGTGCCTTGCTGTAAGGTGAGATGGCTGTGAATCAGACATTTGAAGACGGAAAACTTCCAGTAAAAGAAACAGAAACCAAAGTACATAGAAAAAGTGCAGGGTGGTGGCAGTGGGTAAGGCGGAGGAAGTGGGAGAAAAGACAAAGAACGGAAAAATAGAATTTTCTAAGAACTATGATTTGTATTCTTAAGGAAATAAAGGAAGATATTGCTCCTAAGAAATTGAAGCAGGTAAAAACCGAAAAGGAATGTACATAGGATAAAAGCAGGTCTTGGAAACTAAAAAAATAGGGACATCAAAATGAGGAGTTTAGTGGAGGTGATGGAAGGAGAGGGGATATCTCCAAGAAAACAGACTAGAGGAAAAATTAGGAGGAAGATGGGAGAGAAGAATGAAGAATATCAGAAGAGTTCTTCAGGAGATCTGACATCTGAACGAAGGAATCCCATCAGTGGAGGCGGATAGAAGACAGACAGGAATGTAGCAAAGAAATCACTTAAAAATTCCTAGAACAGAAGGACTGGGTTTCCAGTTTGAAAAGACTCTCTGAATGTCCTGCAAAATGGAAGAAGAAAGAGCCTCCCCAAAGCACAGAGTCTGGAATGTCAAAATACAAACAACTGAGATCAAGAATGACCCTAACATCTGACAGTGTGGGAGAGAAAAGGGGCCCGAGCCTTCCCGTGTGGTGAGGGCAGAGAAAGAGTGGCGTCCTGAGATTTCAGGGAATGATGTCCAACAGAGAGCCTAGAGCCAGAAGGGTGAGTCATCAGGAGGAAGTTAGAAAAACGGCATTTCAGTTCTGCCAATTCCTGAGGAACTTGCTTTACAGATACTCTTTCTCAGGAAGCTACTAGTGGATGCTGCTGCTGCTAAGTCGCTTCAGTTGTGTCCGACTCTGTGCGACCCCGTAGACAGCAGCTCACCAGGCTCCCCTGTCCCTGGGATTCTCCAGGCAAGAACGCTGGAGTGGGTTGCCATTTCCTTCTCCAATGATATTCTTCAGCAAAATGAAGAAGCAAATCAAGAAAGAGAGGAGGGACTTCCCTGGCAGTCCAGCTGTTAAGACTCCGAGCTCTCAATGCAGAGGTGCCTGGGTTCAATCCCTGGTCAGGGAATTAGATTCCATCATGCCACAACAAAAGATCCCTTGTGCCTCAACTAAGACCCGGTGAAGCCAAATTAAGAATTTTAAAGAAGAGACAGAGAGAAATAGGAGGTCCAGGAAGTAAGAGAGAGGTAAAGGAATCTCATGATGACCGGTTACCTGAAATGCCCTGAGGGTCCTGTGGACTGAGGGTACAGAATGGGTACCTTGAGGGAGCAGCAGGAGGGAGGTCCTAGAAGGACTCTTTCCAAGAAAAAAAATGCAACTGACAGAACACCTGATGCATTGAAAAGAGATTTGTATTTCTGGTGAAAGGTTTTGGAATTACTTTGTAATAGGTACAAACCTGCAATACCTTACAGTGAAACAAATAATACCTTTATTTGGCATGAAATACTCGTTAATTTCAAGGAAAATGAGTAGCTTATCTCTGTTGTTAATGTCATGAATGTTGGATGAAAATGTTGCTTGAAAGTTGTTAAAAGTTGAAATTATCAAACACATTTTTATTAGAGTTGGCAGTAATATACTGGTAAGTTCGTGGTTTAAGAAAGAAACGTTGTAATCATCAAAGCAAAAATATAAAGGAACATTATGAATTGATTACATACAAAAAAAATTTGACAGATATTCTTGGGGACAAATATTATGGAGGATATTGATAATGCCAATGAAAAACATATTGATAATGCAAATGAAAAACATTTAGAAAATGCTATCAAAATCTGCAATATTTTTATTGCATGGCTAAAAATAATTGGACACTTTAGACTGAATATATTTAATGTTACTCAAAAATAGTGATATTGATATGAGCATGTCATTGCAATCTAAAATTTATGGAATTAGCAGTTTCCAAACTGTATCTGACTGAAATAAGAAAGCAATTTTGGGGAAAATTTATAAATGAAGGCAGCAATGTTTTAGCCCTTACCAACAAAATGCAAAATTTCATAGCTGAGATATGTTGTATTAGTCTTCTCAGGCTGCCATAAGCAAACACCACAGACTGAGTGGCTTAACCAACAGAAATGCATTGTTTCACAGTCCTGGATGCTGGAAGTCTAATATCAAGGCATTGCATGAAAAGATGCTTAACATCACTCATTATCAGAGAAATGCAAATAAAAACCACAATGAGGTACCATTTCATGCCAGTCAGAATGGCTGCTATCCAAAAGTCTACAAGCAATAAGTGCTGGAGAGTATGTGGAGAAAAGGGAACCCTCTTACACTGTTGGTGGGAATGCAAACTAGTACCGCCACTGTGGAGAACAGTGTGGAGATTCCTTAAAAAACTGGAAATAGAACTGCCTTATGACCCAGCAATCCCACTACTGGGCATACACACCAAGGAAACCAAAATTGAAAGAGACATGTGTACCTCAATGTTCATCGGCAGCACTGTTTATAACAGCCAGGACATGGAAGCAACCTAGATGTCCATCAGCAGATGAATGGATAAGAAAGCTTTGGTACATATACACAATGGAGTATTACTCAGCCATTAAAAAGAATACATTTGAATCAGTTCTGATGAAGTGGATGAAACTGGAGCCGATTATACAGAGTGAAGTAAGCCAGAAAGAAAAACACCAATACAGTATACTAACATATATATATGGAATTTAGAAAGATGGTAATGATAACCCTGTATGCGAGACAGCAAAAAAGACACAGATGTATTGAACAGTCTTTTGGACTCTGGGAGAGGGTGAGGGCGGGATGATATGGGGAAAAGGCATTGAAACATGTATAATATCATATGCGAAATGAATCGCCAGTCCAGGTTCGATGCATGATACAGGGTGCTTGGGGCTGGTGCACTGGGATGACCCAGAGGGATGGGATGGGGAGGGAGGTGGGAGGGGTGTTCAGGATGGGGAACACATGTACACCTGTGGCGGATTCATGTCAGTGTATGGCAAAACCAATACAATATTGTAAAGTAATTAGCTTCCAATTAAAATAAATAAATTTATATTTAGCATCAAACCTGGACTGTCTGCAGCTTCTTATAAGGGCACTAATTCCATCATGGGACCCCATCCTCATGAAGTCATCTACACCTAATCACCTCCCAAAGGCCCCACCCACTGTGGTACTGCCCATCTGGAGAGTGCTTCCTCATCTGCATGAGGCTGACTGGGCACTTACCTGTGACTTGGCAAGTCTGCTCCCAGATGTGTTCATGTGTGCACCAGGAAATGCGAGAAGAGTTGCACCATCCGTAATCATAAAAATGTGGACAGACTACTACGAGCAATGACATGAGTGCATCTCAGGTAATTTCGTGCTCAGGAAGGCATGTTGCAAAAAGTTGCATTCTGTATGATGCCAAACACACACACACGCGCACACACACACACGCAATACAGTGTGGTCCATTTTTTGTCCCTATGGTACATACTAAAGGAGATCAGTCCTGGGTGTTCACTGGAAGGACTGATGTTGAAGCTGAAACTCCAATACTTTGGCCACCTGATGCGAAGAGCTGACTCATTGGAAAAGACCCTGATGCTGGGAAAGATTGAAGGCAGGAGGAGAAGGGGATGACAGAGGATGAGATGGTTGGATGGCATCACCGACTCGATGGACATGGGTTTGGGTGGACTCTGGGAGTTGATGGTGGACAGGGAGGCCTGTCGTGCTGCGGCTCATGGGGTTGCAAAGAGTTGGACACGACTGAGCAACTGAACTGAACTGAACTGATACATATGCAGAATCTGAATTAGCTTCAATTATATGAACAAGTTCCCGAACAATGCTGTGATGGTTTTGACTTAAGTTCCATAAACTAGATAAATTGAAGAGAAAGAGACATATATATTCTATCAAGTTTTTCCATCAAGCAATAATATGTCTCACTCTATAAACCTTTTTGTACTCCGTCTGTAAATTTTGACAGTTTTCTTCCTTGGGCATTATACATTGCTCTTAGAATTATCAATCGGTGTTTTCTGTATTTTTGTTGCTGCTATTTCTGGCACTATTAATAGAATATTTCTCCATTATAAATTATATTCTGTGATTGTTGTGTTATAGAAAATATATTAAATTTTACATCAAATTCATATATTTGATGACTTCATGCGTTATAAACATTTTAAGATAACTCTCAGTTTTCGGCACATTACTCCACATCTTCTAATTGTAATATTTTTGTTTTCTCTTTTAAAATAATTGTATGTCTTATTTCTGTTTCACTTGTTTTTGAATCTTCTGCATTTCAGAAAACTGTTAACAGTGATAGCAAGAGACTTTGTTTTGTTTCTAATTAAAATGAGTTTGTTGCCACTCAAAATTAGATTTTTAGATTTCTCAACTTTTTGCTACTAGTAGGTCTTAAATGGTATAAAATTACTTTGGAGTATTAAGTGAAACTTTTTACTAGACCTTTTCATGTCAGTTATCTTGGTGGCTCAGATGGTAAAACGTCTGCCTACAATACGGGAGACACGGGTTCAATCCCTGGGTCGGGAAGATCCCCTGGAGAAGGAAATGGCAACTCACTCCAGTACTCTCGCCTGGAGAATCCCATGGGTGGAGGAGCCAGGCGGGCTACAGTCCATGGGGTCGCAAAAAGTCGGACACGACTGAGCGACTTCCCTTCACTTATCTTTCAACAGACTTTAGTACCTAAAATATACAATTTGACCACTAGATGGTGCTGTGCCCCAATTTTTTGATGACCTGGCATTCTGAGCAGGGCGTGGCACAGCATTAAATTACTGAGCTGTTGTTAAAGTTTAAACATTTCAACTTAATATAATCCTCAAATGAGTATACTCCTTTCAGCTTTCTTCAAAGTGACCCTAAATTAAGAAGATGGTTTGCTTGTCTATTGCTTTTGTGTGGGCTCTCTTTACCTGTGGTGTGAGGGCTTCTCATTGCAGCGGTTTCTCTTTTTGCAGAGCACAGGCTCCAGGGTCGGTGGCCTTCAGGAGCTGCAGCTCATGGATTCAGTAGTTGCGACTCGAAGGCTCCAGAACGCAGCTCAGTAGTTGTGGCATACGGACTTAGTTGCTCTGCAGCATGTGGGATCTTCCCGGACCAGGGATCAAACCCACGTTCCCTGCATTGGCAGGCAGGTTCTTAGCCGCTGTGACACCAGGAAAGTCCAATAATTTTTTTAAAAAATCTTTTTTCTCCCTTTATCTGGGCACTTTTATGGGGGGTGGTATAACTGACACAGAATAAAGTTTACCATTTTAGGTCCATAACCCAGAGTTTTAACACCTCCGTAGTCTTGAAATCACCTCAGTTCTCTGGCACATTCGTCACCCCGATGAGCTCCTCCGTGCGGTTTCGGCAGTCAGCCCTTTCCCAGACCAGCTGCTGGAAACCACTGCTCTGCTCTCTTCACTGGTTGCCTTTCCTGTGGTTTCATGCCCTCGGCATCATGCATTCAGCGTGTGACCTGTTGTGTCTGGCCTCGTTTCTGTAGCGCCATGCTTTCAGGATTTATCCATGTTGTCAGCTGATTCTGTAATTTGTTCCTTTTAACTGGGGAGTGGCATTTCACCGTATGGATAGAAGACAATTTTTTCATCCATTCACCAGTTGATGGGCATTTGGGTTGTTCCTAGTTTTTGGATATTATGAATAAAACTGCTATAAACTTTCATGTACAAGTCTTTGTGCTGACGTGTATTTTCTCCTGTGTCAAATGAATACATAACAAAGGAACTGCAGAGTCAGATGATTAGTGTTAATATATGTTTAATTTGATAAGACGATGCTTCCAAACTGTTTTTCCAAAGTGGCTGTACCATTTCATATTCCCACTAGCAGTGCAAAAAAGTTTCAATCTCTCCATCTTCACCAACACTTGGCATCACCAGTCTCTAAAATTCTGGTGGGTATTTAGTTATATTTCATTGTGGTTTTACTTCGTGTTTCCCTAATGTATGATGATGTTGAACATCTTTTCATGTGCTCATTGGCCATCTGATAACTCTGGTGAACCGTCTAAATAGTTTGCTCCTTTAAAAAAAGTTGGGCTATCTCCTTATTACTGAGTTATAACAGCTTTTCATATATTCTGGGTAGACGTTTTTTACATGTTTTGCACATATTTTCTTACAATCTGTGGTTTGCCTTTTCATTTGGCTTAATGGTGTCCTTTAAAGAGCAAATATCCTCAATTTTGATGAAGTTTATTTTCAGTTCAGTTCAGTTCAGTCGCTCAGTTGTATCCGAGCATGCCAGGCCTCCCTCCAACACCAACTCCCGGAGTTCACTCAAACTCATGTCCATCGAGTCGGTGATGCCATCCAGCCATCTCATCCTCTGTCATCCCCTTCTCCTCCTGCCCCCAAACCCTCCCAGCCATCAGAGTCTTTTCCAATGAGTCACCTCTTCGCATGAGGTGGCCAAAGTACTGGAGTTTCAGCTTTAGCATCATTCCTTCCAAAGAACACCTAGGACTGATCTCCTTTAGAATGGACTGGTTGGATCTCCTTGCAGTCCAAGGGACTCTCAAGAGTCTTTTCCAACACCACAGTTCAAAAGCATCAATTCTTTGGTGCTCAGCTTTCTTCAAATTCCAACTCTCACATCCATACATGACTACTGGAAAAACCATAGCCTTGACTAGACTGACCTTTGTTGGCAATGTAATGTCTCTGCTTTTGAATATGCTATCTAGGTTGAACGTTTATTTTACTAAGCTTTAAAATATATGGTTCATGCTTCAGGGGTCCAATTTAAGAAGTCTTTGCCTAGCCCCAGGAGACCAAGATTTTCTTCTGTTTACTTGTAAAATTTCATAGTTTTTGCTTTTTCATTTAGATCTATGAGCCACTTCAAGACTGTGTATTAGTCTTTTTAAACAGCGTGAGATTTTTGTTTTTCAGTTGCTAAGTCTCTTAGGGACCCTATGGACCACAGCATGCCAGGTTTTCCTGCCTTCACTGTCTCCTGGAGTTTGCTCAGATTCATGACCATTGAATCGATGATGCTGTTGCCTCCTTCTCCTGCCTTCAGTCTTTCCCAGCGTCACGGTCTTTTCCAGAGAGTCAGTTCTTTGCATCAGGTGGCCAAAGTGTTGGAGCTTCAGCTTCAGCAGCAGTCCTTCCAATGAATATTCAGGGTTGATTTCTTTTAGGATTGACAGGCTTAATCTCCTTGCTGTCCAGGGGACTCTCATGAGTCTTCTCCTGCACCACAATTCTAAGACATCAGTTCTTCGATACTCAGCATTCTTTCTGGTCCAACTCTCACATTCATATATGACTACTGGAAAAAAGATAGCTTTGACTATATGGACCTTTGTCAGCAAAGTGATGTCTTTGCTTTTTAATATGCTGTCTAAGTTTGTCATAACTTTTCTTCCAAGGAGCAAGTGTCTTTTAATTTCATGGCTGTCTGCAGTGATTTTGGAGCCCAAGAAAATAAAATCTGTCACTATTTCCACTTTCCTTCCATTTGCCATGAACTAATGGGAAGGGATGCCATGATCTTAGTTTTCTGAATGTTGAGTTTTAAACCAGGTTTTTCACTTTCCTTTTTTCACATTCATCAAGAGGCTGTTTAGTTCCTCTTTGGTTTCTGCCATGATGGTGGTATCATCTATTTATCTGAGGTTGTTGATATTTCTCCTGGCAACCTTGATTCCAGCCTGTGATTCATCCACCCTGGCATTTTGCATGATGTACTCAGCATATAAGTTAAGTAAGCAAGGTGACAATATACAGCCCTGACTTACTCCTTCCCCAGTTCTGAATCAGTCAGTTGTTCCATATAAGGTTGTAAGTGTTGCTTCTTGACTGGCATATAGGTTTCTCAGGAGGCAGGTAAGGTGGTCTGGTATTCCCATCTCTTGAAGAATTTTTCTGTTTGTTGTGATCCACAGAGACAAAGGCTTTAGTATAGTCAATGAAGCAGAAGTAGATGTTTTCCTGGAATTCCCTTCTTTCTCTATGATCCAATGGATGTTAGCAATTTGATTTCTGGTTCCTCTGTCTTTTTTAAACCCTGTTTGTACATCTGGAGTTTCTCAGTTTATGTAGCACTGAAGCCTTGCTTGAAGATTTTGAGATCACACCCTTGTGTGGAGAAGGGACTTGCAAAACTCAAGGAAGCTATGAGCCATGCTGTGCAGGGGCACCCAAGATGGACAGGTCATAGTGGAGAGTTCTGACAAAATGTGGTCCGCTGGAGGAGGGAATGGCAAACCACTCCATTATTTGAAAAGGAAAAAGTGTGAGGTAGGGGTTGAATTTAATTGTTTTATCCTATATTTCATGCAGATAGCCATTTGTTTTAGCTCCTTTTGTTGAAAAGATTATAATTTTTCCATTGAATTGCCTTGGCACCTTTGCCAAAAATTAACTGGCCCTGTACGAGTGGGTCTGGAGAAGGCAATGGCAGCCCACTCCAGTGCTCTTGCCTGGAAAATCCCATGGACTGAGGAGCCTGGTGGGCTGCAGTCCATGGGGTAGCTAAGAGTTGGACATGACTGAGCGACATCACTTTCACTTTTCACTTTCATGCATTGGAGAAGGAAATGGCAACCTACTCCAGAGTTCTTGCCTGGAGAATCCCAGGGACAGGGGAGCCTGAGGGGCTGCTGTCTATGGAGTCGCACAGAGTCGGACACGACTGAAGCGATTTAGCAGCAGCAGTACGAGTGGGTCTAATTCTGAACTATGTTTCTCTATTGGTCTACGCGTCTATTTCGCTTAGACCCTGATACCATGCTGTCTTGATAATTGTTCACTTATAGTACATCTCAGGGATCCCCTGGGAGAAGGCACTGGCGACCCACTCCAATACTCTTGCCTGGAAAATCTCATGGACAGAGGAGCCTGGTAGGCTGCAATCCATGGGGTCCCTAAGAGTCGAACACGACTGGGCGAATTTACTTTCACTTTTCACTTTCATGCCTTGGAGAAGGAAATGGCAACCCACTCCAGTGTTCTTGCCTGGAGAATCCCAGGGATGGGGAAGCCTGGTGGGCTGCCGTCTATGGGGTCACAGAGATTCGGACACAACTGAAGCGACTTAGCAGCAGCAGCAGCAGCAGCAGGGATTCCCTGGTGGCTCAGGTAAAGAATCTGCATGCAAAGTGGGAGACCTGGGTTCGGTCCCTGGGTTGTGAAGATCCAGAGGAGGGCATGGCAACCCACTCCAGAATTCTTGCCTGGACAATTCCCATGGACAGAGGAGCCTGAGGGGCTGCAGTCCATAGGGTCAAAAAGAGTCTGAGTGACTCTTTTCAGTTGAAAATGACTGAGTGACTAAGCACACAGCATGCACAGTACATCTTAAAATCAGAACTGTGAGTCCTAAACCCTGTTCTTCTTTTTCAAAATTGGGTCGGTTATTCTAGGTTCTTTGTATTTTCACATACATTTTGTAATTAGCTCCTCAATTTCCATTAAAAAAAGACTCCTGAGATTTTGTCTGGGCTTGCACCAAATCTATTCATCAGTCTGGAGAGAATTGACAGCACAACAATAGCAAATCATAAGTGTGAAATGTGTTCCATTTATTACAGTTTAATTTTTCTCAGATTCATTTTATCATTTGTGCATTTGTTAATGTAGTCAAATTTATGTAGAAACATACAAAAATATTTCATATTCTTTTATAACATTATAAATGAGTTTTAAGATTAAAAAAATTTAATGTTCCAATTTTTCATTGCATTTGTAATATACAAAAATTTCCAGTTTACATTGTACTCTTAGCATATATGAATACAATGGATTTTTGTATATTGACCTTGGATTCTACACTCTTGTTATGCTCATTTGTTAGTTTTAGCAGCGTTTTGTAGGTTCCTTAGATTTCTCTACACAGAGTCTCATGTCTTTGTGAGGTAGTTTGTGATGTAGATAAAGATGGTTTTATTTCTTCCTCTCCAACCTGTATGCCTTTTATTTAATTTTCTCACAGGGACTTCTGTGGTAGGCAGAATATTGGTATTAGAATGTGTGCGTTCTAATCCTTATATCTGAGAATGAATAAATTAGTTGACAGGGCCAAAGGCAATTAAGTCTGTGGATGGAATTAAGGTTGCTAACCAGTGACTTCAAGAGATTATTCTGGATTGCACAGGTGGACCCAGTGTAACCATAAAGGCAAGAAGTTGGCAAGTAGGAGGTCAGAGTGATGAGGTAAGAGAGACTAAGGTTGCTTCTTGCTGTCTTTTTCTTAAATATAAATTTATTTATTTTAATTGGAGGTTTAATACTTTACAATATTGTTCTTGCTGATTTAAAAATAAAGGAAGAGGCTGTGAGCTGAGGAATGTGGGTAGCTTCTAGAAGCTGGAAAAGCAAGAAAATGGATTCTCCCCAAGAGCCTCCAGCAGAAGCCAGCCCTGTCCACACCTTGATTTTAGCCCAGTGAGATCTGCGTCAGACTCCTACCCTATAGAACGCTAAGATAATAAGTTTGTGTGTTTTTAAAATTTCTTTAAAAATTTTTTATTGGATTATAGTTGCTTTACAATGTTGTATTATTTTCTGCTGTACAGCAAGTTGACTCTTACACATATACAGGTATCCCTTATTTTTGGATTTCCTTCCCATTTAGGTCCCCACAGAGCGCTGAGTAGAGTTCCTTGTGCTCCACAGTTTATTCTCCTTAGTTGTATATTTTATACATAACAGTGTGTATAAGTCGGTCCCAGTCTCCCAATTCATCCCACCTTCTTCTTCCCTTGGTAACTGTAAATTTATTTTCTATATCGTGACTCTACTTCTGCTTTGCAGATAAGTTCGTCTGTATAATTTTTCAGGATTCCACACATAAGTGATATTGTATGATATTTGTCTTTCTCTTTCTGACTTCACTCTGTATGACAATATGTAGGTCTATCCATATCATTGCAAATGGCATTAACTCATCCTTTTTATGGCTGTGTAATGTTCCACTGTATATACATGCCACATTTCTTTACCCATTCATCTCTCCATGGGCATTTAGATTGCTTCCTTGTCCTGGCTACTGTAAACTGTGCTGCAATGAACATTAGGGGTGCTTGTATCCTTTCGAATTATGATTTTCTCTAGATATAGCCTAGGAGTGGGGTTGCTGGGTCATATGGTAGCTCTATTTTTATTTTTATTTTTATTTTTAGGACCCTCCATGCTGTTCTCCATGGTGGTTGTACCAATTCACATTCCCACCAACAGTGTAGGAGGGTTCCTTCTTCTCCACACCTTCTCAAGCACTTATTGTTTGCAGGCTTTTGGTGATGGCCATTCTGACCAGTGTGAAGTGATAGCTCATTGTAGTTTTGATTTGCATTTCTCTAATAATCAGTGAGGGGCTTCCTTGGTGTTTCAGTGGTAAAAAATGCAAGAGACATGGGTTTGATCCCCGGGTCGGGAAGATTCCCCCTGGAGAAGGAAATGGCAACCCACTCCAATATTCTTGCCTGAGAAATCCCATGGACAGAGGATCCTGGCAGGCCACTCCATGGGGTTGCAATAGAGTCGGACGTGACTTAACAACTAAACAACAACACCACCAATAATAATTAGTGATGTGATGCTGAGCATCTTTTCATGTGCTTTTTTGGGCCATCTGTATGTATTATTTGGAGAAATACCTATTTAGGTATTCTGCTCATTTTTTGATTGTTTCGTTTAGTTTTTTGAGAAATATTTATGGTTTTAAGGCACTGAGTTTGTGGTAGTTTGTTACAGCAGCCCCGGGAAATCAAACAATATCCAGTGATGAAGAAAAGTGGTGGGGGTGGACAGAAGATGCTTTTTTAAATGGAGTACACTGATTTTTAAATAACGCTCATTACAATAACAATTGAAGGGAAGGCCATCACCTGAATTCCTGCCATGAGTCTGATCTGTACTAAGAAGGATCTGGGCCCATTTAATATTAATCCTGGTGCTTGCTACTTGAGAGCTGAAGGATGTCTTAACAGATGCTTCTAGCAGAGTGGTAAGAAGTGCTGCTGTCAATTTTTTTTCTCCATTAAACTATTTTTTGATGTGACAATTACTTTGAGCATTAGAGATTCTATACTACACTACCTGAAAAGTCAGGACTCCTTGTTGACTGATTTTTTTTTTAGAAAAAATTTTAAGAAATTCATCTGACTTAGAAGAGTGTAGCAAGGTGGAGATATGTTGCTCAAATTTCTCTAACAACTCTGGAATCCAGGTTGAATCAAATCCATCTTTAAAGCTGGCCTGTCTCAGGGCCTAGTCCTTGTTCAGTAGGACTTGTCTTGAATGAGTTTCTGAGGTCCTAGGGAAGTGGGTTAATCCAGGTTTAGGGCGGGTTTCCTTGAAGAGTCTGTCTGTGCTCTTTCTCTCGTTCTGCCTGTCTGTGTTCTGGTGAGATGTCACTTTGGCACTTAAGCAAACAGGAGATGCTCTCTGGATCTTTCTCTGGTTTTCCTTCTGTCCTCTGACACCAGGCTGCCACTGCCGCCACCTGCCAGTCTCTGCTTTCCTTTGCCTTGAGTTTCTCACTGTGCTCTTGCCACATTTTGCAGCAGAGAATCGTGTGCTTCCTTTCCAGCTGCCATAAAGTATTTGGGGAGACAGGTAAGTAAGTGTGGACATCTCAGCCTGTTACTCTCTAGGCTTAGATGTCCCTGGAACCCAGAGCTGGTGCAGACACTTGTGGGACCCCCTGCTCTGATGCAGATATGGCCCATGAGGAACTGGCCACCAAGATGGCAGATCACCCAGCGTGTTCTGCAGTGCTTTGTACATGGACACCCTCGTTCTGCCCTGGAAGTGTGGCGCTCAGACCCGCAACATGCAGGCCTTTGGGGAAGGGGGATGCTATTTTGGAATGAATGGTTTACACTTACTCCCTCACTTCTGATGTAGCTGAAGAAGCAGCAGGCAGCCCTGAGAAGGCATGCTGGGTGAACGTACATCTCCTGGTTCACTCTGGCCTTGGTGTGATAGAGGCAGGGGTACCACAGAGACTCTTTCTCACCCCTGACTCCTTGTGAAAGATGAGTCAAGGTATTGGGGCCTCCAGGAGTGCATTTCCTGCCCTTAGACTTAGGTTATTAAGGTTTCCGAGAACCGGGGTCTGTCTTTGGATCGTGTTTCTGCACATTGGATGTGGGCTGGCAGCCTCCCCTCCCCTCCAGTCTGGGCTTTCCTACGTAACCTGAAATTTCCTGTGTCCCTGTCATGATCGTAATGCTCTGGTCTTTCCTATCTCTCTTCTCTGTGGTGAATCCCCTGCTTCAGTTCTTCACTGCTGCATAACAAATATCCCAAAGCTGAGTCCTGTGAAACAACAGCAATGCTTGGCTAGCCACCCTGCAGGTTTGGGACCACTTGGCCAAGACGGTGTGTCCTCTCGGGACTCCTTGGTTGGTAGTGATCACTGTAGCTTGGTCATCTCTGCATCCCCAACCCCACATCTGGAAGCTGATGCTGGCTTTTAGCTGGGACTTCTTTCTGCTGGTGCTATCTGCCAAGACCTGTGGTCTCCTCATGTGGCCTGGGCCTCTTCAGAGCACAGTGGCAGGGGTCCATAGGGACAGCCTGCAGAAGAGCCAGCTGTCACCTCTCATGACCTGACCTCAAAAGACACGTGGCATCACTTCCACCCTGTCTGGCACCTCAGATGCAAGTCACATGTTTGAGCTGAGGGGAATGGGGTTTGGGGATAGGGTTTCCATCTTTTGTTTGCAGTCATGTCTAGAATTTTTGGACATGTTCTAAAACTTCCACAAAGTCCTTTAGGGATTGTCTGGGTTTTCTGGGAGGCTGCTATAATGAAATACCACAGACTGGGTGGCTTAAACAACAGGAATCTGTTCTCTCCTGGTTCCAGGGCCCGGAGTCTGACTCCAGGGTGTTGGCTGGGCTGCTTCCTTCTCGGGGGCTCAGTGAAGAACCTCTTTCAGCCTCTGGTGATCCTGGCAGCCCTTGGTGGTCCTTGGCTTGCAGCTGTGTCACTCGGGTCTCTTCTCTGTCTTCACTCGGCCTTCTCTGTGCATCTGTGTTCAACATTTCCTCTTCTTCCAAGGACACCTGTCATTGGGCTTAGGGTCCTACCTTCAAGGTGGCAGGAAGTGTGATTTTCCTAGGTGACTAGAAAGAAAGTAGAACAGAAATGTCCTCCATGGTGCCCATCTGCAGTGGGAGCCTCATGCCAGAGTGCAGAAAGGAACAGGTAAGAGACACAGGATGCTCAGGATTTTCCTCCTCCCAGACGAAGGTCTGTTGGGCCAGGTGACCTCTTTTGGCCCAGCACACAGCTCATCTTTCATGGCCTTGCAGGGAGCTGTGACATGTGTCTAAGTCTTCACCTGCAGAATGCCAGAGCAGAAGTGACATGTGAGCTCAAAGGAACATGATCACCCCAGGTGGACAGGGGTACCATGGGGTACTCACAAAATATGCTCTTTGGACTGGTCCATAATGCTACACCCAGGAAGAACGGCGTTAGTGCCAGAATGCAGAGCGAGTGCATTGCCAAGCACATTGTCTCATTCAGGGAAGGCTTTCTTTGTAAAATAAGACTCTCAGTGAAGGAAGTAGGATGTTGACTTACATTCTGGTGCACATTTCTTCACTAGTTTCAGCCGGATACTCTGCTGCAGGGGATGGTGGAAAATGACCCAGGACAAACCTGGTCCCATGGGCCTGCTCCTCTGGGAACTGCTGTGGGAGGGAGAAATGAACTTCCTGTCCCTAGGCCCCTTGGTGTTAGGTCTGCTCATGACAGCATTATGGCCCTTCTCTCACTGACACATGTCAACCAGCATCTCACAAATGAACAAATGATCACTCAGCTTCTCTCACTCCTGAGTTATACATTCAAACAAGAGTTCTTCCAACTTTAAGACTTTGGCAATACTCCAAGATAAATAAGAGGGTGGACTTAAAAAAAATAAGCTTCCAAATTGCTAAGAAACTAGATCCTGACTGTTCTCAACACACAAAAAAAGATGATAATTATGTGACTAGATGGAGGTGGCCAATGAGGCTATAGTAATCTTATTGTAACATACAAATGCATCAACCCCTTTGTGCACCTCGAACTTACACAATGTCATATGTTGATTGGGTGTCACCACTTCAGTGGTGTCTGACTCTTTGCAACCCCATGGACTGTAGCCCACCAGGTTCTGCTGTCCATCAGACTCCCAGGCAAGAATAATGGAGTGGGTTGCTAAGCCCTTCTCCAGAGGATCTTCCTAACTCAGGGATCAAACCTGTGTCTCTTATGTCTCCTGCATTGGCAGGGGGCTTCTTTACTGCGAGCACCACCTGGGAAGCCCATATATTGATTATATCTCAATTTTATTTTATTTTTTTTAAGAAGAAGAGAGGTGGGCTCTGGGGTCAGAAGGCAAGGCTCCATCCTGATTACTTGCTGGGACCCTGGACATATTTCATAACTTTACAAGCCTCAGCTTCCCCCATTGATTGGCTTGGCAATGCTAGGAGTGCTACCTTTTTGGGCTATTACGAAGATTAAGTGAGAGTCTGAATGTAAAATGGTCAGCACAGCAGCTGATACAGAAGTGCTCAGTTGACGTTACTATTTCTATTACTGCTACTGTGAATGGCATTAGGAAAGGAAATGTTGTCATAGAAGGACCTCCTTGACTCAGAGGGAACATATTCCGGTTGGACTCAGGTGGAAAACTGCACACCTTTTAGGAGGATGTGATGTGCACACTTTCAACGATGTGACTTTCCAGGACTCAGTCCAGTTGCACACACTCTGTGAGGCCATTCACAGTGGACAAAATCCGAGGTCCAGGTGCTCCCCACAGAGGAGGGGAGGCCCGGGGACCCTGCCACCAACCCACCCACTCTGCCCGTGGTTCACAGGCAGAGCAAAGGCTGTGCCCCTGACTGGCCCCTCAAGGAGACCTTGCTGCTGGGGCCGGGGCTAGAGCTAAGCACTAGTGGAGGCTGGAACCCTGAATGTGGTTAACTCATGGTAAGAACTTCTCAGCTCTTCCTGGAGTGCTGCCCCATTTTCACAAAAATGACTTAGAATGTACAATTTTAAACGTATCTCCTATCTTTTCTGCCTTTCCCAGACATCTAGGCGTTGGGTCACTACATCCTAGGTCCTGCTTGGGTGGCAGTGTCACCACCTGGGAGGCTCCATGTGCTGGCTAGACCCCAGGCTTGTAACCACCAGGCCTAAGCTGCAGGTGGTGGCCGAGGAGGTCTCCTGGAAGGTTGTGGCTAGGGCCATTGTGTTCCCCCACCTTTATTTCTGTCTCAGTCTTGGTGAGTTCAAATATGTCTGCGGGTATTAGAGTATAAATTGGTGCTCGCCAACGTGCTTCTGAAATTTTGAGTGAATGCTGCTGTCTGACATTGTATGTGTGTATGCGTGCATGCCAAGTGGCTTCAGTCATGTCTGACTCTCTGTGACCCTATGGACCATAGCCCTCCAGGCTCCTCTGTGCATGGAATTCCTCAGGCAAAAATACTGGAGTGGGTTGTCATGCCTTCCTCCAGGGGCTCCTCCTGACCCAGGGCTCAAACTTGCACCTCTTATGTCTCCTGCATTGGCAGGTGGGTTCTTTAACTCCAGTGCCACCTGGGAAACCTATATATGTGTACATTCAGATCTAAATTATGGGAAATACTCTCCAAATATCACACCCCTTGTGTTAAGGGGAGAATTCCTAAATAAGTCAGATGATCCAGGGCAGAGGGAACCTTTGTTGAAAGCTTCTGGGATTTAAGAAATGATCAAGAAAATGCTAGTCTGGTGCTTTGTTTTTAACATCTATAAAGTCTGCAGAATGTCCAGCCTGACCCCAACCTTGTTGGTTGAGCTGTGGGGTGGTCAGGCCACCAGCCCCTGCCCTGTGGGGGAGGGTTGGGACGGGGAGTGGACAGCTGGCCTCAGTCTCAGATTGTCCCCTGGGTGTGACCTGGGCAGCTGCCACAGAAGCAGGCTGCCAGGGGCCACCATGTTACTTCTGCTTAGTTTGGTCTAATTTTCAGCAATAAAATTTCAGCCAGAGCATGTGCTGCATATGGGGTGAGGGGGGATGGGCGGTGGTGACATATGTGTCTGGGGACCCAGGCCGGACCAAATCTGCCTCCTGTCTATCCAGATACATTCTCTATATGAGCCTCATACTGCAGACATGCGCTGGCGTTCAGGCTGGCCTCCAAGCTAGCTGGGCCCATGTGAACTGAGGTTTGCGATCTTGACCCCATGGGAGGGAGAGGCTCCGTCCATGCATGGTGTGTGCAGAGTCCCTCCCAGGCTTTCCTGGGCCTGCTGGCTACTGGCTGCATGAGGGCAGTGGCCACTGGGATGGACCAGCACCAGGGGGTTGCGTGGTCCATCACCCTGCAGAGCAGCCTGTGCTTACCTGCATGGCCCCTCAGCCACCGACTATCAGCTTGAGGGAAGCTCAGAAAGCCCAGTCATTCAGTTGTGTCTGACTCTTTGCAATCCCATGGACTGTAGCCTGACAGGCTCCTCTGTCCATGGGATTTTCCAGGCAAGAATAGTGGAGTGGGTTGCCATTTCCTTTTCCAAGGGAAACACCCCTAAAATTCATTTCATTCCTTGTTACTGCTTTTGGAGAACTCCTCTCCACCCGCCATACTCCAGCTTTCATGGGGAGGGTGTCACAGCTATGGTCATCTCCCTTATTTCAGTGCCTCCTGAACTGGAGTTGCATCAGATTCCCTTGGAGGGTTTGTTGGGGTTAGGGTTAGAGTAACAGATTACTAACAAAGTGATGCTCAAAATTCTCTAAGCCAGGCTTCAACAGTACGTGAACCGAAAACTTCTGGAAAGCTGGTTTTAGAAAAGGCAGAGGAACCAGAAATCAAATTGCCAAATCTGTTGGATCATCAAAAAAGCAAGAGAGTTCCAGAAAAATATCTACTTCTGCTTTATTGACTGTGCCAAAGCCTTTGACTGTGTGGATCACAACAAACTGTGGAAAATTCTCCAAGAGATGGGAATACCAGAACACCTGACCTGCCTCCTGAGAAATCTGTATGCAGGTCAAAAAGCAACAGTTAGAACTGGACATGGAACAACAGATTGGTTCCAAATCTGGAAAGGAGTATGTCAAGGCTGTATGTTGTCACCCTGCTTATTTAACTTCTATGCAGAGTACATCATGCGAAATGCTGGGCTGAATGAAGCACAAGCTGGAATCAAGACTGCTGGGAGAAATATCAATAACCTCAGATATGCAGATGACACCACCATTATGGGAGAAAGTGAAGAAGAACTAAAGAGCCTCTTGATGAAAGTGAAAGAGAGTGAAAAAGCTTGCTTAAAACTCAACATTCTAAAAACTAAGATCAATGAAAATGGAGAGATCACAACAGACAACACAGAAATACAAAGGATCATAAGAAACTACTATCAGCAATTATATGCCAATAAAATGGACAACGTGGAAGAAATGGACAAATTCTTAGAAAAGTACAATTTTCCAAGACTGAACCAGGAAGAAATAGAAAATCTTAACAGACCCATCACAAGCACAGAAATTGAAACTGTAATCAGAAATCTTCCAGCAAACAAAAGCCCAGGTCCAGATGGCTTCACAGCGGAATTCTACCAAAAATTTAGAGAAGAGTTAACACCTATCCTCCTCAAACTCTTCCAGAAAATTGCAGAGGAAGGTAAACTTCCAAACTCATTCTATGAGGCCACCATCACCTTAATACCAAAACCTGACAAAGATACTACAAAAAAAGAAAACTACAGGCCAATATCACTGATGAACATAGATGCAAAAATCCTCAACAAAATTCTAGCAATCAGAATCCAACAACATATTAAAAAGATCGTACACCATGACCAAGTGGGCTTTATCCCAGGGATGCAAGGATTCTTCAATATCCGCAAATCAATCAATGTAATTCACCACATTAACAAATTGAAAAATAAAAGCCATATGATTATCTCAATAGATGCAGAGAAGGCCTTTGACAAAATCCAACACCTATTTATGATAAAAACTCTCCAGAAAGCAGGAATAGAAGGAACATACCTCAACATAATAAAAGCTATATATGACAAGCCCACAGCAAACATTATCCTCAATGGTGAAAAATTGAAAGCATTTCCCCTAAAGTCAGGAACAAGACAAGGGTGCCCACTTTCACCGCTACTATTCAACATAGTTCTGGAAGTTTTGGCCACAGCAATCAGAGCAGAAAAAGAAATAAAAGGAATCCAAATTGGAAAAGAAGAAGTAAAACTCTCACTGTTTGCAGATGACATGATCCTCTACATAGAAAACCCTAAAGACTCTACCAGAAAATTACTAGAGCTAATTAATGAATATAGTAAAATTGCAGGATATAAAATCAACACACAGAAATCTCTTGCATTCCTATACACTAATAATGAGAAAGTAGAAAAAGAAATTAAGGAAACAATTCCATTCACCATTGCACCAAAAAGAATAAAATACTTAGGAATATATCTACCTAAAGAAACTAAAGACCTATATATAGAAAACTATAAAACACTGATGAAAGAAATCAAAGAGGACACTAATAGATGGAGAAATATACCATGTTCATGGATCGGAAGAATCAATATAGTGAAAATGAGTATACTACCAAAGCAATTTACAAATTCAATGCAATCCCTATCAAGCTACCAGCGATATTTTTCACAGAACTAGAACAAATAATTTCAAGATTTGTATGGAAATACAAAAAACCTCGAATAGCCAAAGCAATCTTGAGAAAGAAGAATGGAACTGGAGGAATCAACCTGCCTGACTTCAGGCTCTACTACAAAGCCACAGTCATCAAGACAGTATGGTACTGGCACAAAGACAGAAATATAGATCAATGGAACAAAATAGAAAGCCCAGAGATAAATCCACACACATATGGACACCTTATCTTTGACAAAGGAGGCAAGAATATACAATGGAGGAAAGACAATCTCTTTAACAAGGGGTGCTGGGAAAACTGGTCAACCACTTGTAAAAGAATGAAACTAGATCACTTCCTAACACTGCACATGAAAATAAACTCAAAATGGATTAAAGATCTAAATGTAAGATCAGAAACTATAAAACTCCTAGAGGAGAACATAGGCAAAACACTCTCTGACATAAACCACAGCAGGATCCTCTATGATCCACCTCCCAGAATTCTGGAAACAAAAGCAAAAATAAACAAATGGGATCTAATTAAAATTAAAAGCTTTTGCACAACAAAGGAAAATATAAGCAAAGTGAAAAGACAGCCTTCTGAATGGGAGAAAATAATAGCAAATGAAGCAACTGACAAACAACTAATCTCAAAAATATTCAAGCAACTTATGCAGCTCAATTCCAGAAAAATAAACGACCCAATCAAAAAATGGGCCAAAGAACTAAATAGACATTTCTCCAAAGAAGACATACGGATGGCTAACAAACACATGAAAAGATGCTCAACATCACTCATTATTAGAGAAATGCCAATCAAAACCACAATGAGGTACCACTTCACACCAGTCAGAATATCTGTGATCCAAAAATCTGCAAGCAATAAATGCTGGAGAGGGTGTGGAGAAAAGGGAACCCTCCTACACTGTTGGTGGGAATGCAAACTAGTACAGCCACTATGGAGAACAGTGTGGAGATTCCTTAAAAAATTGCAAATAGAACTGCCTTATGACCCAGCAATCCCACTGCTGGGCATACACACTGAGGAAACCAGAATTGAAAGAGACACGTGTACCCCAATGTTCATCGCAGCACTGTTTATAATAGCCAGGACATGGAAGCAACCTAGATGTCCATCAGCAGATGAATGGATAAGAAAGCTGTGGTACATATACACAATGGAGTATTACTCAGCCGTTAAAAAGAATTCATTTGAATCAGTTCTGATGAGATGGATGAAACTGAAGCTGATTATATAGAGTGAAGTAAGCCAGAAAGAAAAACACCAATACAGTATACTAACATATATATATATATATATGGAATTTAGAAAGATGGCAATGATGACCCTGTATGCAAGACAGCAAAAAAGACACAGATATGTATAGCGAACTTTTGGACTCAGAGGGAGAGGGAGAGGGTGAGATGATTTGGGACAATGGCATTGAAACATGTATAATATCATGTAAGAATCGAATCACCAGTCTATGTCTGATGCAGGATACAGCATGCTTAGGGCTGGTACACGGGGATGACCCAGAGATATGTTATGGGGAGGGAGGTGGGAGGGGGGTTCATGTTTGGGAACGCATGTACACCCATGGTGGATTCATGTCAATGTATGGCAAAACCAATACAGAATTGTAAAGTAAAATAAAGTAAAAATTAAAATTAAAAAAAAAAAAACAAAAACTAAGATCATGGCATCTGGTCCCATCACTTCATGGGAAATAGATGGGGAAACAGTGGAAACACTGGCTGACTTTATTTTTCTGGGCTCCAAAATCACTGCAGATGGTGACTGCAGCCATGAAATTAAAAGATGCTTGCTTCTTGGAAGAAAAGCTATGAGCAACCTAGACAGCATATTAAAAAGCAGGAACATTACTTTGCCAACAAAGGTCCATCTAGTCAAAGCTATGGTTTTTCCAGTAGTCATGTATGAATATGAGAGTTGGACTATAGAGAAAACTGAGTGTTGAAGAATTGATGCTTTTGAACTGTGGTGTTGGAGAAGACTCTTGAGAGTCTCTTTGACTGCAAGGAGATCCAACCAGTCAATCGTAAAGGAAATCAGTCCTGAATATTCATTGGAAGGACTGATGCTGAAGCTGAAACTCCAATACTTTGGCCACCTGATGGGAAGACTGAATCCTTGGAAAAAACCCTGATGCTGGGAAAGATTGAAGGCAGGAGAAGGGGACGAAGAGGATGAGATGGTTGGATGGCATCACTGACTCGATGGACATGAGTTTGAATAAGCTCTGGGAGTTGGTGATGCACAGGGAGGCCTGGCATGCTGCAGTCCATGGGGTAGCAAAGAATTGGACACAACTGAACTGAACTGAACTCCACGCCCTGAACTGAACTCCATGCCCTGAACTGAACTCAGTACTCCACGCCCAGGGTTTCTGATTCAGGAGGTCAAGGTGGGGCTGAGAATTTGCATTTGAAGCAGGTTCCCAGGTGATGGGAGTGGAGAGGGGGACACCTGGGCGCAAACCTGTCCTGGTGTCAGGACTGTGAGACAGATTAGGGTTGCAACCCCACCCAGTGTCCCATGGAACCCTGGCTTTATGGTCCATGACAAAGGGTTTGTGGTTAAATAAATGTGGCATTGTGGCAGGTCCACATCTCTTAGACATTCCAGATACACTGAAGTGATGTGAAGTGAAAATTGCTCAGTTGTGTCCAACTCTTTGCGACCCTATGAACTGTACAGTCCATGGAATTCTCCAAGTCAGAATACTGGAGTGGGTAGCCTTTCCCTTCTCCAGGGGATCTTCCCAACCCAGGGATCAAACTCAGGTCTCCCTCATTGCATGCAGATTCTTTACCAGCTGAGCCACTAGGGAAGCCCAGATACACCGTGATGGGATAAAAGTTGTTGTTGTTGTTGTTTTTCTTCTGATTTATTTGTTTTATTGATGCCTGGATGCTCAGTCCTTGACTGGGTACTCCCAGAGAGGGTACAGCGGCTCCTTCTGCTGCTGCTTCTTGGTCTTCAGGTTCTCTTCATGCTTGTTCAGTCAGCAGCGTGTTTTCTTGGGCCGTGGATCCAGGGGCTTGTACGTCTTGTCCTTATAGAATTTCCTGGGGTTCTCTTTCTGAGTCTGGTTAATGACAGTCAGTACATGGGTGGTGGATTTATGAACAACTCGGACTTTGGAGAGTTTGGAAGCCATGCTGCCTGCCGCTTTAGCCACGTGCCGCTGGGACAGCTCCACCTTCAGCTCCTCCTCCTGTTTCAGCAGCTCCTCCTCCTTCTTGCTGTGAAGTTTTCTGCTTTAATCTTGGCCATGCTGTACAGTCTGCCTCTGCTGCCTTCTCAGAGGGAAAGAAGGGGTAAAAGCTGGAATGAATCCTGCAGGGCGGCACCAGGCTTCCTTTCACCCTACGTTCCCCAAAGCTATTTAAATACGGGACACATTTCTTGCACCATCCCTTCTACCTGGAGTAGGGTTCCATCAAGCATTAGTTTGAGAAATGGATCCAGAGCTTTATTTGTCTCCTGAGATTCTGTGTAGTCTGAAGGTGGGACAGAGCCCCTCACCCTCCATTCATGACGTGTCCCCTGCTTTACCTGCCAGGATGAATCTGACTTTGTGAGGCTGTGTTTGGGGGAGACGTGCGGGCTGTTCCTGGGCACCTTCCAGGCTCTTCCGCACCCCCTTCCATGCTGCCACCTTGACTTTGAGGGGCTCCTGACGGGGGTTGCTGGAAGAGGGAGGTGGGGGTGATCAGCAGGGTTGGGGGTGCTCGGTAAAATTTCAGGGCCTCCTGGACTGTGCACTTGCGGTGGTCAGAGCCTGTGTTCTGTGCAGCCCCAGCCCCAGTCCACTGCCTTGACTATAGAGCGCGCTCACTAATGATTATGGCCAGGGATCCTGCCTGCCCATCCTCCTCTGGGTTAAAGCAGAGCTGGCCTTTGGGAAGACCAGTGAGGACTGCTCCAGGGCATATGGGTCTTACTTAGGAAATGCTTCCTGACCCTGCACACTGCCCGTGGAAACCCTATCACCGGTGGGACTCAGGGGCCTGGTGTTCTCCCACCGTGAAAGCAGGGCGGGCCTCTGGGCTTGGTGCTGACCAGCACCCTGGACCACACTGGGTTCCCAGCGCTGGGGAGGGCAGTAGCCCTGCAGGGGACAGTCAAACTTTCTCAGAGTCCTGCTCTCAGCAGGCTCCTGGACAGGCCATTCTCTGTACCTCCTAGGGTTTCTGGGTTATCGGGGATCCCAAATGGGGTTGTGCTTCTGAAGTTGACAGTGTCCTCCGGACTGCCTGGCAGAGCGCTGGCTTGGGCGGGGGTGGTCTATGGTTGGGCGGCTGTGTTTTGTGTTGCAACGATCATCTCTTTGTCTCTCTGTCTGTCTCTTACACACGATTGCACACATGGTCACTCAGGCTGGTCTCGCGCCCTGGAGGGCATGTGTGGGGGTGCCCGTGGGTGATCAGGTCACTAGGTGTTTCCTTAAGCAATGACTGGGGCAGGATGGCTTTGCAGGAGGAGAGGCCTCCGTGTGGCCTGGTGCCTGCTGGCTGTCCGGGGCCTGCTGTCAGTGTGGCACCCTCTCCTGCCCCCACTGATAATCTTTGCTGGTGAAATGACAAGGCCTGAGGCCCCCAGGGAACAAACACACCTGGTTCTGTTATCAAACGCACTGTGCTGGGTGGAAAGTTCCTTTTGTTTTGCAAGGAATCCTAGGATAATGTGACCCATACCTATAATATGTTGAGGACAGGTTTTATTTGGGATGGTCTGAATATAGTTCAGAAATTGGTACCTTTGGGAAGCACGTGTGTGATAAACTGAGCAGGATCTGAAAAATGCAGGGCCCAGTTGTACAGATTCTAGCCCCCCTTTTTGGTCTCAGGTGATTAAAAGTCTGATTCATTCAAGGGTGGAACATCCCCAGTCATCAGCTCCTTTTACTGATGCAGGGAAATGCTGTGCATATTTTCTGAGATAAGCTGGGTGGATTCTGTCACGCTTATGATCATATATTATGCGTTCTCTCCCCTTTTAGAATTCCTTCCTTTTTCCACTCACGAACTTAGAAACTGTCTTGCAGCTTTGGAGAGGCTAGCCCTGGGCTGGGTGTGGCAGGTCCCTTGCCTTCCTGAGCCCTAGAGGGGCCATCTCCTCACGTATCTCTTCTTGTATCTTCCTTCTTTCTCTTTCCTGGGTCTGGTCTATGTCATCATGTCTCAGGCATGATCTCCAAGTCTGAGAAGCAGGGATCCCTGTCTTTTTGGTTCAGAGGGAATTCCTTTCCAACCTGAAATGAAGCAGACACTTTCTTTCACTCATCTAGTGCCTCTTCTCACGGGGACAGTGCGTGGGGATGTGATCCGGGGTTGCGTGACTATCAAAGGCCAACCATATCATCCTTGTGATGGAGGCATCACCAACAGGGAAAGAAGGAGGCCAGGAGACCCCCTCCCCCGGGGCGGAGCGTCCTGACTTGGACTGTGCCAAGTCTCACCAAGCAGTGTGGGAGGGGAGGGGTAGGTTCAAGAGTAGTAGGTGTGCGTATTGAGTCGTGTCTGTTTCTTTGCAATCCCATGGACTGTAGCCCGCCAGTCTCCTCTGCCTGTGGGAATTCTCCAGGCAAGAATACTGGAGTGGGTAGCCATTCCCTTCTCCAGGGGATCTTCCCATCCCAGGGATGGAACCCGTGTCTCCTGCATTGCAGGCGGATTCATTACTGCTGAGCCATCTGGGAACCCTTAGGAGGAGCAGAGGTGACCTCAAAATGTGCTGAGAGTTGGACAGCAGAGGTTGCTGGACTGAGCAGGGAGACGGTGGCGGAGCAGCGGGAGCTGGAGCCCAGCCCCAGGCCAGCGTCTGCTCTTTGTATTCCTGGGTGACAACTTTGAAGTTCTCTTCCTCATTTGTCTTCATTTCCTGGGGGCAGCATGTGTGTTTTTCTCCCATGGGGAGGAGTCTTCAGGTGGGACTGCTGAAGGTAGGTACTGGTTAAATAGATTATTTTGGAAAAGAGGGGTCAATCCCTGCAGGGATTCAGGACAAAGGGAGGAGCTGAACTCCTGTTCAGACCCTTGGAGTTGAGTCACCTGTTGTGAAGGCTGAAAGCAACCTAGAGAAGGAGCGGTTCCCAGACCCTTTGACCAGAAACCATGCCTGTCCTGCTGCGGGCTTCCCTGGCAAAATGGAAATACACTACCCAGGCTCCCTTCTGGGCTATTAAAATTTAATGTTAAAGTTTAATGGGGGGAATTCCCTGGTGGTCCAGTGTTTGGGACTCTGTGCTTCCAATGCAGGGGGCTGACAGGGTTCAATCCCTGTTTGGGGAGCTAAGATCCTGCATGGAATGCTCCCCCAAAACAGATTAATAAAGTTTAATGGGGGGGAGGGGTCCAGAGGAACTAGTAAAAATGTCCTATCTATCCAAATACCATGGGAGTGATATGAATGTATGATCCCTAACCACTGTCCTCAGGTAGAAGACCTTGGATTTGCTGCTTAGCCAGCAGAACGTCCTCATTTGCACTAGTTACTGTGCTGTCTAAACTTCTGAATGACCCTCAACATCTCCCTGCAGAGTACTCATTAACTGGGAAGTGTGAAACAGTGGCTTAACATTGGAGAAGCCAGGCTGACTCCACCTCAACCACACAACCACCATAAGGGACCAAGAATAAGAACAGACCAATGAGAGGACGTGCTGACACCTGCCCGGCAGAAGGCATGACATCACTGCTTGCAACCTTTGAACTGAATTATGAGGGAGCATCACATAAAGCTTAGAGGCTGAATTCTTCAGGTGTCGGTGTCAAAGAAAAGTCCACAGCACTAAACAGACTCAGGAGTGATTCCAGATTAAAGGAGACAGAAGAGCTGTGACCAGCAACTGTGCCAAGATCCTGGGCTTCCTTTGTCATCCAGGACATCGTGGAGGGGATCAACAGAATCGCAGAATCTTATCTTACTGTGGTCTGTATATTGGACAGTAGCTTCAAGTCTACCAATGTTATCAATAGTTTTCTGATTTTGATTATTTTGCTGTGGTTTATGAAATCAGGGCAATATCTTTGTAGCAAATATTGACATATATAGTGGTAAAGAGACAGTGAGCCTGAGGCTTACTCTCAAGTGGTTCAGAAAAATATATATAATTAAGGAAGAGATAAAAAGATAAAACAAAGTGAAATGGGGGAGCTGGCTGAAGGACACCCAGGAATACTTTGTTCTCCTATGCTTGCAACTTTCCTGTGTCTGAAGTTTGGTCAAAATTTTAAAAATTTAAAAAGATTTCTAAAACACAGTGACTGAAGACAGCGTACGTCTCTCTCTAGGACATCAGGCTGGTCTACATGGTCAGGTGAGGACCCAGGACTGCCCCTATGCTGCCCTCTCACCACTTGTACCACAACCACAGGAAGAAAAAAAAAAAAACTTGAAGAAGAAAGAAAGCAACTCCTGTCTGGGCACGTGACATGCAAGTTCACACTCCATTGGCCGGAGCTGGATCAGGTGACCAAGCTGTGTGCTGTGCTGTGCCCAGTCGCTTCAGGCACGTCTGACTCTCTGTGACCCCATGGATCGTGGCCTGCCAGGCTCCTCTGCCCATGGAACTTTCCTGGCAAGAATACTGAAGCAGGTCTCCATGCCCTCCTCCAGGAGATCTTCCTGATCCAAGGATCAAACCTGCCTTTCCTGCATCTCCTGCACTGCAGGAGAATTCTTTACTGCTGAGTCACTGGAGAAGCCCTAGGGAGATCAGAAATTTGGCGTCCGCAAGGGAGATCTTGTGGAAAGGCGAAATGCTATTGCATGGAATAAAGGGGAGCAGACTTGAGGGGACTAGCTGTCTTCCCTTTTCTTTAATGCAGAGGACATTTGGCAAATGGCCATGGCCCTGGTGAGTCTTGAGGTTGTGCATCCAGTTCAGAGGTCCCACACCTCACTGCTCAACAGTGGCGTCTGCTGGGTGTCTCAAACATCCCTAACACATTGTAGTCCAGAACAGCTCCTCCTCGCTCCCTGCGGTCTTCCTGTCCTCCCTCTGTGCTGCCCTGCCCGCCTCGCAGAGCACTCCTGGTGTTCCTGCTGTCTAGAAGGTGGGTAAGTCCCCCCACACTCCACACATACCTCTTGACCTGATTCATGTGCGTCACTCTTGGCCAGTGTCTCCAGCAGTGCATTGCGTAGCTCTATGCCATGGGCGTCACCATGATCTTACTACAATGTGGGTGCTCAGTTTGGAGGGCTGGGCAGGGCCTGAGACTCTGCGCTCTGACAAACTCCTGAGGGAAGCTGATGCTGCAGGTCTCGGGTGGAACTGAGTCCCTTGGAGATGAAGGAGCTGGCACTGCTATTACTGCAAGAGTCCAATCACGGAGGGAGGTGGATGGATCGGGGAGCACTAGGCAGTGGAGCCACACTTGTCTGAGATGGATGTCTTGTGGGGGTACTGTCCCGGTTCAAAATGGCAGTGTTTCGGAGAACATTGACTCATAGGTCCCTTCAAGTTTGTTTGCCTATGAGTTGGTGAGAAAAAAAAACAAAACCCATATATTCCAGGTCACGTGGCTGATGAGGGAAGTTTAGAACACGGAAGGACCTGGGGAGATTCAGAGCATTTCTTTCTTTATATAGTTTTTATGTGTTTATTTTTGGTTGCATTAGGTCTTTGCTGCTTTGCGAGAGCTTTCTCTAGTGTGAGGTGAGCAGGGGCTACTCCTTGTTGCAGTACGTGGGTTTCCCACTGCAGCAGCTTTTCTTGTGGAGCTCGGGCTCTAGGAAGCCTGGGCTCAGTAGCTGTGGTGCATGGGCTTGGCTGCTCCACTGCACGTGGGATCTTTTCAGACCAGGGATCAAACCTCTGTCCCCTGAACTGGCAGGTGGATTCCTATCCACTGTGCCACCAGGCTAGTCCAGAGCATTTCAATTTCAAAGGAAAACAATGTATGAGCCCCTGAGATTCCTCCCCGCTCAGAGTGCGGTCTGGGCTGTGTCTCAGAGTAGCTGTCTAGCAAGAAGCCCAGGTCCTACTCACCATAGTGGCATAGACTGGAGGTTTGCATGAGGTCTAGTAGAGGGCAGCCAGAATCCCAGCTCTGTGATTTGCTTTGTCACCTTGGACACTGCATTAGCCTCCCGGAATCTCGGTTTTACTGCCTGTAAAGTGGGCAGGAGTATTACAGCTGACACAGTGTTCTCAGTGGTTGGTTTTGATCT
The DNA here is from genome assembly GCF_042477335.2 of Ovis canadensis. Taxonomy (NCBI): domain Eukaryota; kingdom Metazoa; phylum Chordata; class Mammalia; order Artiodactyla; family Bovidae; genus Ovis; species Ovis canadensis. Next base: position 24,504,188 of record NC_091246.1, read on the forward strand.
TCCTGTTGTTGGCGTGTCTCTGTATTCACAACATGCATCTCTACTGGTAGCAAACGCTACAGGAGCGTCCTCTAGACCTGACTGACTTCTCAGAGGCAGCCCACTGATGGGGTTGAGAATTCTTCAAATTGACAGAAGTGTGCGACTAGCGCCTTCAGGCTTCCTAGAAACAGGAAAGGTTTAGTGAAAGTGAAAGTCGCTCAGTCGTGTCGGACTCTGCGACTCCATGGACTGTACAGTCCAGGGAATTCTCTAGGGCAGAATACTGGAGTGAGTAGCCTTTGCCTTCTCCAGGGGGTCTTCCCAACCCAGGTCCCCTGTATCGTAGGCGGATTCTTTACCAGCTGAGCCACAGGAGAAGCCCCACATGGGAAGGGAAAGGTCTAGATCAAGGTGTTAATAATCTACTTTTCAGAGCTGAAAGCCATATTCTCCTTGACCACAAGATGGCGCACGCAATCGTGAAATCCACGACGGGCGATGTCGGTTAGGGGCTCCTGCTGCTGCTGCTGCTGCTGCTGCTGCTGCTGCTGCTGCTGAGTCGCTTCAGTTGTGTCCGACTCTGTGCGACCCCATAGACGGCAGCCCACCAGGCTCCCCCGTCCCTGGGATTCTCCAGGCAAGAACACTGGAGTGGGTTGCCATTTCCTTTTCCAGTGCATGAAAGTGAAAAGTGAAAGTGAATTCGCTCAGTCGTGCTCGACTCTTAGCAACCCCATGGACTGCAGCCCACCAGGCTCCTCAGTCCATGGAATTTTCCAGGCAAGAGTACTGGAGTGGGGCGCCATTGCCTTCTCCGTAGGGGCTCTTACGGCGAACCAAATATTTTTTAGAAATTCTCTTTTCATGAAATGATCTCCTTATCCTTGGTGGACCAAGTGGTTTTCCCTAAAGGCTCTAGAAAAAGTTTTATAGACCCCTCTCTATGAGGACTAGGCACTCCAGAGCTGGCCGATCTGGGTTCATAACCTATTTTTGCCACTTCCTGGCTATGTGATCTCAGGCAAGTTGCTTAACCTCTCTGTGTTCTTCAACTGACAATGGTGCCTCCCTAACAGGGTCACAGCGAGTTTTAAATGATGTTTTCAAAGTGGTTGGAATAGTGCCTGGCATATAGCATGTTCTATAAAAGTCTGGCAAATAAAATCTTAATATCAATACTAAAATTAATTTTAATACAATACTAATGCTAATAGCATACTGCCACACTCCTTTTCAAATAAATGAAATATAACACTGAAAATTTGAATTGAACCTACAAGGGAAAAAAAATAGATTGAGTACATACACTTAAATATTTTGAATTTTTAGAATTGCTGATATACTATGTAAACAATGGAAACAATTTTTATAATTTATTGCTGTCATTCCATTCTGGAAAGGAGACATTTTTGCCAGAAAAGAAGCGAAAGAATTTTATCCATTGCTACTTGCCAAAATGTACATCTTGGCGAGTTGCCTGTCTGTGGAGAGGTAGGTGCCTAGGTATTTAGCTACTGGCCCCTCCTGCGTGCCTCCAGTGTGTGGCCTGAGATTCCACCCCAGTCATTCCAGAGTTAATCTCCGAGTGCAAGATCACCGTTTTCACTCAGCTGGGAATAGACCTGGGTCAACTGGCAAGAGGAGCAGCCTGGGAGTCAAAGGTCTTGCTCCTGCCCATCTCTTCCTACAAGCATGACCCTGCAGACAGCTAACTTCTTGATCTGTTACCATATGGTCAGAAATTGCTCAGAATAATGCCTGAAGCAGGAGTCAGGTTGATGATGTCTGGCACTGAGATAATTATCCATGAGAAGTTTGAATTTGTATTACATAAAATAAAATTGCAGAAAAGCATAATGAAGAAAATAAAAATCATCTGTAATCTCATTACTTTGAGATATAACCACTGTTTCTATTTTGACTTTTTGTACAATGATGGTCATGTGGACTAAGTGTTTCGGCACAATGAGAAGCACATGAGTCTGTATCTTGCTTTTCTGCATTACATTTATCATGCAATGAAATACTCTTCAAAGCACTTATTTATGGTCTCGTATTGCCTTCTCTATGGCTACACCATGTGAGAGTTAGACCATAAAGAAAGCTGAGTGCCCAAGAACTGATGCTTTTGAGCCGTGGTGTTGGAGAAGACTCTTGAGAGTCCCTTGGACTGCAAGGAGATCCAACCAGTCCATCCTAAAGGAGATAAGTCCTGGGTGTTCATTGGAAGGACTGATGTTGAAGCTGAAACTCCAATACTTTGGCCAGCTGATGAAAAGAACTGACTCATTTAAAAAGACCCTGATGCTGGGAAAGATTGAGGGCAGGAGGAGAAGGGGACGACAGAGGATGAGATGGTTGGATGGCATCACTGACTTGATGGACATGAGTTTGAGTAAGCTCCGGGGTTGGTGATGGACAGGGAAGCCTGGCGTGCTGCGGTCCATGGGGTAACAAAGAGTCACACACGATTGAGTGACTGAGCTGAACACCATGATTTAGCACTTACCCCCTATTTGGCTTCTGATGTGCACTATTTGAAGAAGTACTGCAACAAACATTTCCTTGTATACACACTTCTGAGGGCTTTCCTAGTGACTTAGCCAGTAAAGAATCTGCCTGCAATGCGGGAGACCCGGCTTTGATTTCTGGGTCTGGAAGATCCCCTGGAGAAGGGACTGGCTACCCACTTTCATATTCTTGCCTGAAGAATCCCATGGACATAGGAGTCTGGCGGGATACAGTCCATGAGATCGCAAAGAATCAGACATGACTGAGCGCCTAATGCTACATTTGACTTTCATACACTTCTGAATGCAGTTCTTTAGGAGAACTTAAGAAAAGCAGATGTAATGGGTTAACAAGCATGAGCACTTTAAACCATGCACCCACTTCTTGCTTAAGATCAAAGTAAGGTAAGCAGAAAAAATGCTTTGAGCTCTGTTCTGCTAACTGCAGCCTCCAACATCTTACTGCCGTTTCTGGGAATTTACTTTAAACTGTCTCTCAGCTGTGGTAACCTAGATGGGTGACAGGGCAGTGGGAGGGAGGTCCAAGGAGGAGGGGACATATGTAGAGCTGATTCACTTCCTTGTACAGCAGAAACTAACACAACATTGTAAAGCAACTATACCCCACTTTTTAAAAAATTGTCTTTCAGAACATAAAGGAAGGCATTCACATAGGAAGTTCTGTGGCTCTAGTAATCTATTACATGCTACCTGTTATGCTCAGCCGTGTCTGACCCTCTGAAACCCCAGGGACTGTAGTCCGCCAGGCTTCTCTGTCCATGGGATTCTCCAGACAAGAATACTGGGGTGGGTTGCCGTTCTTTTCTCCAGGGGATCTTCCTGACCCAGGGTTTGAACTTGGGTCTCCTGCATTGCAGGTAGATTCTTTACCATCTGAGCCACCAGGGAAGCCCGTATGTTAATGTTTTCAGAAAGGCGACCGTAGCATTCCAAGTAACTGTATACTGGTGAAATTTTAGCCCTAACTCAAATGCCTACAGGGGTCAGGCAGGGGCTAAAAGTAACGGCAGGTCTGCTGTTGTATCTGCACAATGTCTAGAGTGACATGGAAAGTGCATGGCATCCACTCCACACCTACAGAAACAAACAGACAAGTCAAACCTGAATTTGTGAGTTGTTCTAGAACACTGCCCCCCAAACAAAACCCAAATGTGAGCCAAACAGTGACCAGGCGTGACATTTAGAAACTCCATTTGAGGTTTATGAAGTTTGATAAAGGGCAGATCTTCATTTCATAGAGGAGGAAACTGGAGTTCAGAGGATTGGGGCATATGGCCGAGCCTGGGAGGACCTCAAGTAAATGGTTCGTCAGGTTCTCGGCTAGTGTGGCTGACCTTAATTCAGATCATTGCTTACTCATGATAGACAAAGTATCAAGTGCAGGAATGATTCCTCCCTCATCATTTCAGGGATTCCACCAAGCTAATGTGACTTTCTCACACACTATGCAATTGCTCTCTCAAGAAATAATTGCTCCTTCCAGAAAGCCCTCTCCACACAGGGACTGACCACAGATGTCCGCTTGTACTATATGGGGCTTTCCCTTTCTCTGCTTCCTGTTTCCTGTCCCAGCTGTTGTCAGAAGCCTCCGCACCTATAGACCTCACATTTCATCCGGGGTGGGAGGGCCTGTACCGCTACTGGGGCAGTGGGTGGGTCCAAGGGGGCGGCAGCACTATGCTGTTCCCGTTATATGCTGAGATGCATTTGAGATGACGCAGCTGGGTTTTAAGTAATGGGTTTGTGTCTTGCATCAAGATTTGGTTTCTTCTTTGAGTTAATGTGTTTCGTATTGCCACTGATTCATTGCTTTTTCACCCTACTATTCTTGAGTTTTTGGGGAAAAAATCCCCAACATCCTTCTTAAAACTCAAGAAGCCCAGAGAAGAGGTTGGACAGATGGGATGGGGGTCAGGGGAGTGAGAGCAAAACCTGAACCACTTGGAAAGGGGCCAGTGCAGACTGCTCCAAAAAGCCCTGCACTGACATAAGAGACACATCCTTCAGGACCTGGGACGCAAATGAAGCTCACTCGATTTGCTCACTCACCCCTCACTTGATTTGCTCACCTATCCTGTGAGAAAATGGTGCCTTTATTTTGCTTTTCGAACTTCAGTTTCTTCCCTAAGATTGCAAATGCAAAGGGGGCAAACAGGTAACTTACATGAATAAAGTATTCAGGTATCCTCAGAGGGGCATGGTCGTGAACAGTGGCAGTGTTAGCTGTTCAGACCTGTCTGACTCCTTGCGACCCCATAGACTATAGCCCCCGACCAGGCTCCTCTGTCCATGGGATTCTCCAGGCAAGAATACTAGAGTGGGTTGCCATTCCCTTCTCCAGCGGATCCTGCCAACACAGGGATCGAACCCAGGTCTTCTGCATTGCAGGCAGATTCTTTACCATCGGAGCCACCAGCCTGTGGTAAACTGAACGGCAGTGCTTCGTTTGGGGGTTCCAGTGCCCTCCTCCAGCTGAGAGTTACCATGGTGATGGTGGTGGTAGGAAGATGCTGCAGGCACATGGTGGCCAAAGTTTCCTCTTTTCCAAGAGAAGCTGGGCATCCAGATTTTACGTGAGAGCTGCTGGGTGTTGAGAGATGGCCATGCTTTGACTTTTCCTATGACATCCTATAGGCCACAGGCAGCGTGAAGCTCTGAGAAACCTGTCTGTGCCCTGCGACTTCTGTGAGCTTGTCTTTGTGAGGGGAATGAACTCACTACGTAACAGAGCTTGTACATGCTTCGAAAGTAAATAATTTCAGAAACTGCAAAAGGGACTGACTCATATAGTTTACTGCTTACTTAAACCCCACTACTTTCCATATCCAAATGAATGGTGATCTCCACCAACATTTCTTGGGAGTGAATGAGAAGTGTTAATCCATCAGTTCAGTTCAGTGACTCAGTCTTGTCCAACTCTTTGTGACACCATGGACTGCAGCACGCCAGGCCTCCCTGTCCATCACCAACTCCCAGAGTTTACTCAAACTCATGTCCATCGAGTCAGTGATGCCATCCAACCAGCTCATCCTCTGTTGACCCCTTCTCCTGCCTTCAGTCTTTCCCAACATCAGGGTTTTTTCCAAGGAGTCACTTCTTCACATCAGGTGGCCAAAGTATTGGAGTTTCAGCTTCAGCATCAGTCCTTCCAATGAATATTCAGGACTGATTTTCTTTAGGATGGACTGGTTGGAGCTCCTAGCAGCAGCCCAAGGGACTCTCAAGAGTCTTGTCCAACATCACAGTCCAAAAACATTGATTCTTTGGCGCTCAGCTTTCTTTATAGTCCAATGCTCACATCCATACATGACTACTGGAAAAACCATAGCTTTGACTAGATGGACCTTTGCTGGCAAAGTAATGTCTCTGCTTTTTAATATGCTGTCTAGGTTGGTCATAACTTTTCCTCCAAGAAGCAAGCATCTTTTAATTTCATGGCTGTAGTCACCATCTGCAGTGATCTTGGAGCCCCCAAAATTAAAGTCTGCCACTGTTTCTACTGTTTCCCCATCTATTTGCCATGAAGTGATGGGACCAGATGCCACGATATTGGTTTTCTGAAAGTTGAGTTTTAAGCCAACTTTTTCACTCTCTTCTTTCACTTTCATCAAGAGGCTCTTTAGTTCCTCTTCACTTTCTGCCATAAGGGTGGTGTCATCTGCATATCTGAGGTTATTGATATTTCTCCCAGCAGTCTTGATTCCAGCTTGTGCTTCCTCCAGCCCAGCTTTTCTCATGATGTACTCTGCATATAAGTTAAATAAGCAGTGTGACAATATACAGCCTTGACGTACTCCTTTTCCCGATTTGGAACCAGTCTGTTGTTCCATGTCCTGTTCTAACTGTTGCTTTCTGACCTGCATACAGGTTTCTCAAGAGGCAGGTCAGGTGGTCTGGTATTCCCATCTCTTTCAGAATTTTCCACAGTTTATTGGGATCCACACAGTCAAAGACTTTAGCATAGTCAATAAAGCAGAAGTAGATGTTTTCCTGGAACTCTCTTGCTTTTTTGATGATCCAAAGGAAGTTGGTAATTTGATCTCTGGTTCCTGTGCCTTTTCTAAATATAGCTTGGACATCTGGAAGTTCAGGGTTCACTGTTGAAGCCTGGCTTGGGGAATTTTGAGCATTACCTTACTATGAGAGCAATGAGTGCATTGTGTGGTAGTTTGAGCATTCTTTGGCATTGCCTTTCTTTGGGATTGGAATGAAAACTGAGTTTCTCCAGTCCTGTGGCCACTGCTGAGTTTTCCAAATTTGCTGGCATATTGAGTGCAGCACTTTCACAACATCATCTTTTAGGATTTGAAGTAGCTCCACTGGAATTCCATCACATCCACTAGCTTTTTTCATAGTGATGCTTCCTAAGGCCCACTTGACTTCACATTCCAGGATGTCTGGCTCTAGTTGAATGATCACACCATTGTGATTATTTGGGTGGTGAAGATCTTTTTTTGTATAGTTCTTCTGTGTATTCTTGCCACCTCTTCTCTTTTTAAAATTATTTATTTATTTTACTTTACAATACTGCATTGGTTTTGCCATACTTCAACATGAATCTGACACGGGTATACACGTGTTCCCAATCCTGAACCCCCCTCCCATCTCCCTCCCCATACCATCCCTCTGGGTCATCCCAGTGCACCAGCCCCGAGCATCCTGTATCCTGCATCGAACCTAGACTGGTGATTCATTTCTTATATGATATTATTCATGTTTCAATGCCATTCTCCCAAATCATCCCACCCTCTCCCTCTCTGACAGTGTCCAAAAGACTGTTCAATACATCTGTGTCTCTTTTGCTGTCTCACATACAGGGTTATTGTTACCATTTTTCTAAATTCCATATATATGTGTTAGTGTACAGTATTGGTGTTTTTCTTTCTGGCTTACCTCACTCTGTATAATAGGCTCCAGTTTCATCCACCTCATTAGAACTGATTCAAATGTATTGTTTTTAACGGCTAATACTCCATTGTGTATATGTACCACAGCTTTCTTATCCATTCATCTGCTGATGGACATCTAGGTTGCTTCCATGTCCTGGCTATTATAAACAGTGCTGCGATGAACATTGGGGTACACGTGTCTCTTTCAGGTCTGGTTTCCTCAGTGTGTATGCCCAGCAGTGGGATTGCTGGGTCATAAGGCAGATCAATCAATGTAATACACCACACTGACAAATTGAAAAATAAAAGCCATATGATTATCTCAGTAGATGTAGAGAAAGTCTTTGCCAAAATTCAACATCCATTTATGATAAAAACTCTCCAGAAAGCAGGAATAGAAGGAACATGCCACCTCTTCTTAATATCTTTTGCTTCTGTTAGGTCCATACCATTTTTGTCCTTTATTGTGCCCATCTTTGCATTGAAATGTTCCCTTGGTATCTTTAATTTTCTTAAAGAGATCTCTAGTGTTTCCCATTCTATTGTTTTCCTCTATTTCTTTGCACTGATCACTGAGGAAGGCTTTCTCATCTCTCCTTGCTATTCTTTGGAACTCTGCATTCAAATGGGTATATCTGTCCTTTTCTCCTTTGCCTTTAGCTTCTCTTCTTTTCTCAGCTATTTGTAAGGCCTCCTCCAGTTTGCCTTTTTGCATTTCATTTTCTTGGGGATGGTCTTGATACCTGCCTCCTATATAATGTCACGAACCTCTGTCCATAGTTCTTCAGGCACTCTGTCTGTCAGATCTAATCCCTTGAATCTATTTGTCACTTCCACTGTATAATCATAAGGGATTTGATTTAGGTCATACCTGAATGGTCTAGTGGTTTTCCCTACTTTCTTCAATTTAAGTCTGAATTTGGCCATAAGGAGTTCATGAAGTGTTAATAAAAACATCAAAGTGCTTCCAAAAGGTTTGTAAAACAGAACATCTCTGAGGGTGTCCCTTTAGTAATGTCACCATCGCCGTCATGGTTAAGGTTCAGAGGAACATTAGGGGGTATAATCACAGGGAGCTTGGTTGACATCACAGTCTCCTAGGAATGGGGGCTGCAGCAGGCTGACACATGGGTTGAATTCAGTTTGGGGGCACAGTGGCAACAGAATGGGACAGGTGGGCTTTAGTCAACCATCTTCTATCTCAGGGTGGGCCAGAAGAGCATCTGAAGTTTCCGGTATTGGGGTGTTGGCTTTGCCCACCCCTCTCCTGTAGTATGACAGGCAAACTGGATATGGGCTGTCCCAGAGCCAGTAGCTTCTGCATTTGTCTAACTTGTAAGAATGGGGAGGGAGTGTCTGGTGAAGGGCCAACTTAGACTCCAGACAATATGTTTCTTTCCTAATTGAGGATGAAGCCTTTTGGGCCATTTGGACTGACCTAATAAACCCATGTGAAGTCATATCCAACGTCAAAAAGGCGATTTTCCTGAAATTCAATACCTTAAAAATATGAGTGAAGTAGATAGCCCCAGGGGGGTGTCAATCAGGCCTCTTCTTAGGGCTGGCTCAGCACCAACTGGAAATGCTGTCTCCTGTCCCCCCTCCCCTCCTCTGGGGTCCGGGTGTGAGGCCTGGTGTGTAGGGAGATTTCCAGTGTTTAAAATGGGGAGGGGGAAATAAACTCTAAGATGTCAAATAAGTCTCATTTTTGCAATGATACATTTTCTGGGGACCTGAAACTAGTACATTAAAAAATATTTGATACTTTTAAAAGCAATATCTATGTTTCAATCACTTAAAAATAAATATATTTTATCCAATCAAGGTACACCATCATTTTGTTTACCACTAACAAAGAAAGAAGGGGCTTCCCCGGTGGCTCAGTGATAAAACAATCCACCTGACAATACAGGAGACGCAGGAGATATAGGTTCGATCCCTGAGTCAGGCAGATCCCCTGGCGGAGGAAATGGCAACCCACTCCAGTATTCTTGCCTGAGAAAATTCCATGGGCAGAGGAGCCTGGTGGGCTACAGTCAGTTCATAGGGTCACAAAGAGTTGTACACATCTGAGCAACTGAGCATGCAGTGGGCAGTAAAGAAAGAAAGGAAATGGCAGCAAAGGAAAGCCACAGGATGCCAGCAATGGGGAGGGAGCAATTAGAAAACAATGTAATGGCTACCGGGGGTGGGGGCGTGTGAGGGGGAGGGATAGGTTGGGAGGCTAGGATTGACCTATACGTGCTACTACATAAAACAGATGACTAATAAGAACTTCTTGCATAGAACAGAGAACTCTACTTAATACTCTGCTATGACCTACATGGGAAAAGAGTCTAAAAAAGAGTGGATGTGTGGTGTATATGTATAACTGATTCACTGTTGTGTACACCTGTAACGCTGAAGATCAACTGCCCTTCAGTGGGGGGGTGGGGGGGGCGGGGAAGACACCTCGGATTTCAGCGATGTTAGGTGAGCAAACACTCAATCGGCATCTGGGAAGTGTTCCGCTCTCTCAGCTGTCCTCTGCCAGCTGGCCACCGGGGGGCGCAAGAAGCCGGTGCACTCCGTTGTCTTCCTTATTTCCTGTCTTGCCGCAGAGTCGGGACTCCCAGCACACCCAACAGCCCCTGCACCCGCTATAGCTGTCCTGCCCAGTCTCAAAAACCTCACCTAGTAAGGGTTAAGGCTGGGTGGCGGAGACAGAATGCACCTCAGTGCACATAGAGAGATGCAGGCACCAAAAATTATAAGCTCAGTGAGCAAACTTTCTGGAAGTGTCAACTTCCCTGGTGGCTCAGATAGTAAAGAATCTGCCTGCAATGCGGGAGACCCAGGTTCCATCCCTGGGTCGGGAAGATCCCCTGGAGGAGGGCATGACAACCCACTCTGGTATCCTTGCCTGGAGAATCCCATGGAGAGAGGAGTCTGGCTGTAGAGTCCATGGGGTTGCAAAGAGTCGGACACCACTGAGTAACTAACATTCATTACACAGGTCCAAAATGGCCCCGGCCAAGCAATGTCTATTAAACGCTCTCAAGCTCTCATTTAGTATTATTTCTCTATTCCTGGAAAACAAGCTTTTAATACATGCATACTTAGGTCAAAATTTTTCAAAATAGCTTGCCAAATATAGGCTTTTCTTCCGTCAGTACTGGATTGGAGTCTCCTTTTGTCTTCATCTGGGTTTTGCAGTTTTTGACTTCCATTAATATGTAGCTTAGATGGGGCTCAGCTGACTCTACCTGGGCCCCTCCTTGATCAGAGGGCCAGAGGCCAAGTCCCCACAGTATGTCAATGGAAGTGCGGGGGAGAGGTGCTCAGGAACTTTCCCGTTGGCCTGTAGATGGCGCCCCGGGAAAGGGATTCCAAGCGTAGTTCCCAAAGTTCTTGGGGTCCCCACCCGGCTGCTAAGAAGGTGCAGCAGCCAGGTGTTCCTTCCAACTTCCACGGCTGCTCCGCACGTGCGCTAGAACCTTTTGGGGCGGAATTTCATGCAAACGTGTGGTGGGTGCAGCGGGGCCGGTGCAGGGGGCGCGCATTGAGGAGCGCAGGAGCCCCACGCGGCCGCGACCCACCACGCGCCGAGCAGCCCGGTGACCCCCACGCGCGGCGGGGCTCTCCCACCCCACCCAGCGGCAGGTGGACAGTGTCGCTATGAAGAGAAAGCTTCAATTGTCCCTCCTACAAACCGCCACACGCCAGACCTCTGCTATTGTGCACCCAGCATAGAAATGCAAACGAGCCGCGTGTTCCGGCCGCAATCTGCTTGCGCGCCCTGGCGCCCCGCAGCGCTTAGTAGCGGGCCGGGAGATTGGCTAGACTTTGCAGCGCGACCGGGTCCGGGTCTTGATTGTGCTAGAAGAACCTCGCGCTCGGGGCTCTGGTGTCAGCTGGAGAGGGCTGCTTTCAGGCCTTTAGCTAGCTTGGCCAGCGCAGCCTGTTTTTTAAGTTCCGGTTTAGAAGAAATGGTTTCAGAAACTCCAAATTAAAAGTGAAGAAAAAAATAGAAAAGGTAGCAAGAAAAATAAATGCAAAAAAAAAATATTCATTAGATTTCCCCAAAGGTGCATTTCACAAATTGCAGCGTACTGTTAACAAGTGAGGGTTTTTTCCCCCCGTAACTTTTTCCTTTTAAGGACTTAAAAAAAAAAGGCGAGATGAAATCTGCAGGCTCCAGTCTGCCTGGTAACACCCCGACAAAAGCGGCAGATTTGAGGCATTGTCATCCCCCGCACCCCTCCCCACGTGGCCTTCTGGCACGAGCCGCGGGCAGCCGCCTCATTTGCATCAGAAAGCGGGCGCGGGCCAATGGGCTCGCAGGCTCGCGCCAGCTGGCGGCGCCACCCGGCTCAGCCTATATAAGGGCGCAAGGCGGCGCTCGGGCTTACTCGCCGGCAGTGGGCTCACCGGGCTTGCTCGCAGACTTTCCTTCTTCGCTCGCGTCTGCTCCGCCCTCTGTTCTTGTGGATAACTTGCTGCTCGCAGATCGCAATATGACTCTGGAAGAAATTCGTAGCCAGGACACGGTTCCAGAAAGCACAGCCAGGTAGGTCGGCGCCTAACTCCGGACGTCTCGGGGCGCGCGGGGACCCTCGTCCTGCCCTGGCCGCGCTGGTTGGGCGATAGTCTTTGGGGCCCGCCTGGGTGGAAACCGGCTGGGTTGGGAACCCGCTGGGTGGAAGCCGGGCGCGAGTGTGCCGGCTGGGCCGAAGGTGCGGCCGCCTGGGCTGGCGCGCCGGGCTGGGGCGCTGGGGGTGCGTCTCCGGGTCCAGGGATCTCAGGGCACCCTCCGGCTCACCGTGCTGGCTTGTCCGCAGGATGCAGGGCGCCGGGAAAGCGTTGCACGAGCTGCTGTTGTCTGCGCAGCGCCAAGGCTGCCTCACGGCCGGCGTCTACGAGTCAGCCAAAGTCCTGAACGTGTGAGTATCAAACGCGGCCCGTGGGAGGAGCGGCAGGGAGACCGGGGAGACAGTGGCTGGGGGCGCCCCTGGCTCCTCGACCTGATCTCACCACCTCTTGCTCGCCCGCGTAGGGACCCCGACAATGTGACCTTCTGCGTGCTTGCCGCTGACGAGGAGGACGAGGGCGATATCGCGCTGCAGATCCATTTCACTTTGATCCAAGCGTTCTGCTGTGAGAACGACATAGACATCGTGCGCGTGGGCGACGTGCAGCGGCTGGCGGCGATCGTGGGTACCGGCGACGAGTCGGGGGCACCTGGAGACCTGCACTGTATCCTCATTTCGGTGAGTGTCGCCTCCGTGCCGATGTGATCCCTGCCCCCTCGCTCCCCCGTCAGCAGCCAGTGCCCAGCCAGGCTGACCTCTGCGTTCTCTCTGCAGAACCCCAATGAGGACGCATGGAAGGACCCCGCCTTGGAGAAGCTTAGCCTGTTCTGCGAGGAGAGCCGCAGCGTCAACGACTGGGTGCCCAATATTACCCTTCCCGAGTGACAGCCCCGTGGGGATCCTTGGTTTGATCGACGTGGTGACGCCCCGGGGCGCCTAGCGCGGGGCTGGCTCTGTGGATGCGCCCTCGGAGGGCGCCGGAGTGCGGCGCGGAGACTGGCAGGCGGGGGCGCGTGGAGAGCGGCGAGGAGGTGCGGTTCCCTCCCGAGGAGGGGCCTGGCGGCGACAGGGGCAGGCTGGCCCCAACCCAGGACTCTACAAGTGTGGGGAGCGGCTGCTCGCCCAGGAAGGCCGGAGGCGGGACCTTGGCCGCGCGGCCGGGAAGGACAGACTGGCCGGGCAGGCGTGACTCAGCAGCCTGTACTCCCGGCAGAAAGGAGGGGAAAGGCAAGTCCAGGCGGCTTGGACTTGTACGGTTACAGGAGCTCTGACGGACTTGAGCAGTATGCACTGCTGTTTTCAAAACGGATACGGGCGATGCTTCATTTTCTAAAGGATTATGCTGCTGCAGCTTTGAGTTTTACAATAAACTTAACTGAAACAAACGTACTCTCTTTATTGAGGGCAGGGTATCTTTGTCTGTGGGGGAGGTGGTCAGCGGGACTGCTGCTGATTTCTGAAATTTACGGAACTCCATGGCACCTGTTCCATCTTCCTGTTGGCGCTGAATGGCAGGCTCCTGGGGTGCTGGAAGTGGGGGAGGGGACGCTGGCTGGGTGTTAGGGCAGAACTTGAGCCCTGCTCCTATTTCTCTCCCTTCAGGAAAATTTTTAAACTTGCAAGACAGGAGCATACTTGGGATAAGACATCAGTGCAGCAGCTGGCCATCCAACCTGATAGCAGAGACCTTTCCCTCCCCTCCCCCTTCTTTCCTCTCCACCCCCTCCCTTCCAACAGCTGCTTATGGGAACAGCTTGCAGGATGCAGGCAGCTCCTTCCTGCACAATGAGCATTGCCTTCTGCAGGCACTGCCCTTTGTGGTCTCTGAGGATGGTGGCAGACTGCTGTCAGGAACCTTTTCCCCTTAAAGGAATGGCACGGCAATGTCACCAGGGTATTAATATCGCATAGGACATGACTGCATTTAAGTGTGAGTCATCATTTTGTCATGACTGTGATAGATCTTAAGATCTGAGCAAAAATGGCAAGGGAGTGTCTGCACAAATAGGCGTAAGCAATTCTGAGTGGGGCCAGCATCTGCTATCTACTATTTTGAGTGTTCTCTGCCCACATCAGAGTTATGAGGACTGCTACTATTCACAGCAGCATTGAGAGACTTACAGAAGAAAAATAATTCAAATCTTTTTGGCAAAGTCTTAAGAAGGATGTAGGAGGAAATGTACTGAGTGAATCAAACTTTTTATATTATTAAACTGATATCTTGCTTTCATGCTGCTGCCTGATTGTACTGCTTTTGGCGGGGGAATATACATGGAACTGCATTGCTGTTAGCAAGCTGCCCAGTGGTCCACCATGCCTTCCAGGCAAAGGAGGGTTAGTGTACTTTCTCAGCAGTTCCAGGCAGCTGATTTGCCTTGTCGTGTGCCACTTCACTCCATATCCTGAAAGAATTAAAAGAGCTGTACAAGCCTAATGATTTCTGCCGCAAGGAAAGCATCTTCGTTTCACATTTATTAGCTCTTGAAAATATTTCTCCCTTGATTAGACAGAAGCTCAGTGAAATAATTCAGCTGTGTTTGTGCCAAAGTTTCATTACTGCTTCACCCACTGCTGCTCAAAACCTTGAGTTTCCCTAGTTGAGGTGGAGCCCCGCAGGGTGGGGGTCTACAGCAGTCTGCCTTTCTGGGCTCACAACCATTTGCCACAGCATGCTATAGTAAACACAAACGGAGCACGATTCGTTTAAAATGTACCCTTCAATGAGTAGATCCAGCAGCATATTGCATAGGACAGGCAGCAGATCCTCCCACTGGCCCACTGACCCTTGTAGAACATTCAGTTGGCAGATCTGCAAAAGACTTGATTTTGTGGATTAGAATTTACAGCAAGGGCACCTGTTGGAGCCCTTAGGGGCTAGAAAAAATTTATAGGGAGAAAAAAAAATGCATGCTTGGACATCGTGCCAGCCCTAAAGCTTGTGCTTAAATTTTTGGGAGTGGTGTGAATAAGCATTTAATGCTATTAAAATGAAACACTCCAGAGGATATGTAATAAAATGCAGCGTGCTTATAAACACATTATTGTGTCCATACTTCCAACAATTCTAAGTGGCAATGCATAGATAACCTAATTATCACATGCACAATGAGGTGATCCATGCAAACTGATTAGCCCAATGTCCTGTATCTAGAAAGCGCTGAATGAATGTGGATGGCAGTAATACTTAGGATGAAGGTGTTTGCTAAAGATCTTAAAAGTCAAGTGGGCTGGTGGATTTGGACCTGGCTGTCTGGTACCAAGGCCTAACAGTATACCTCCTGTGCCGCACATCTGGGAAGGAGGACTACTTTCTTAATTTTATACGTTTGTAAAACTTTACATATTCATTGTAGAAAAATCGGAAAACACACACACACAAAAGGGAAGAGAAAAGTAGAAGCACTGTAATGGGCCATCTCCAAGTTTTGGTGTGTTTCCTTGTTGCTTTTTCTGCACTTCTGAGGGGTACATACCGTGTAGTATACAGAACCATGTGCAACAGTTTTTAAGAAACTCATCTTGGGACTTCTCTGGTGGTCCAGCAGCTAAGACTCTGGGCTCTCGGTGCAGGGGCCCCAGGTTTGATCCCTGGTTGGGGAGCTAGATCCCACCTGCTGCAACTAAGAGTTTGCATGCAGCAGCTGAAGATCCCTCAATGTCTCAATGAAGATCGATCGTCCTGTGTGCAGCAACTAAGATCGGGTGCAGCCTAATAAATAAATAGTAAAGGAAAAGAAGCTCATCCTCATTTGCATTTGGTTGTCTCCTGTTTCTTCTCCTTGACATTGTGTTGCCTGTCCCCATGTCGTCTGGTGAGCTTGGAGGCTGGGGTCTTCAGTGCGGCAGCAGGATCCAGCATAGGAGTGACAGAGCACACTGAGGCATATAATCTGGTAAGCAGGTGGGGGGCGGAGTCCTTTTAAACAAACAGTCCTCGCCAAGCAAGACAGATGTCAGCTATATGCAGGCACCAAGCAAGGATGTGTCCGCCCCAGGGCAATGAGCGCCAATCACATTCATCTTTCAGTTCAAATAAAACTGTTTGCATATGATCATGGCTAGAAAACATTGCTTCCCTGTAGCTCAAGTGGTAAGGAATCTGCCTGCGATACAAGAGACCAGGGTTCAATCCCTGGGTTGGGAAGATCCTCTGGAGAAGGGAATGGCAATCCACTCCAGTATTCTTGCCTGGAGAATTCCATGGACAGAGAAGCCTGGCAGGCTATAGTTCGTGGGGTCACAAAGAGTTGGACATGACTGAGTGACTAACACACACACACACACACACACACACACACACAAAACATTGCACTGGCAAAGCAGTAGCTGTGAAGATGAAAGGAATACAGAAATTAAGGAGGGAGCAGCGCTGGGGATCAGGCAGCCCTTGTCCGCACAAGGAGCTGGGGCCTCCAGTTTTCCCTTTGGTAGGACAAGAGGACAAAACGATCGCTGCGATTTATTTTTTAAAGGATGTAATTCTATGTGTCACACATTTTATGAAAACATTAGCCTCCGTGGCACAATGAGCATTGCTCTCCAGGCTCACAAAGAGCCACTTGAGAAACAGCGATAGAGTTTTACAAAAGCGAAGCAAGGATGTTGGCAAACAAAGAGAGACTGGGAGGTAACTTCAGTGAGTAGATATTCATTTTCCTTTTTTTTTTTTTTCAGTTCTTGAGCTTTCCCATGGGTTTTCAAGCTATCAGTCCCTGCACTCCTCAGGGTGTGAGTCCCCCAGAAATCAAAAGGGTGCTGTCCTTCCCCAGCCACTGAGAAGAGGCTTTGCTGCCTTAGTGGGGTGGGGAGGTGTGATCTTTTGTGGATTGCAGGACATCTGGAACCATGTAGAGCCTTTCATTTCTGTCTGTGGGCAAAGTTACATGTGGTCTTTGGGAACAGACTTGTTTTTTAAGTTTAGCTCAAACTTTATCTTCCAGAAGATATTTCTCTTCTCTTGTCAAATAAGGTGTGCATGTGAGGAACTCCTGATGTTCTCTTCCAGGCAGCGAGGAGGAGGTGTGGGCAGCAGTCCTCTGTGAGGGGCCAGGGCTGCTGGCCAGAGTCTGGATTCTAGGAAGTGGCTGCTGGAAGCTGCTGGAAACAACCCTCAGGGCTGCATGATTCCAGCTCAGCAGGGGGCAAAGACCTTCAGAGCCTCTGTGAGCTGGGACTGGAAAGGGGCTGCTGCTTCCCCGCCTCATAGAGAGGAGGTGGGCACTGCCCTTGGCTGCCAGGCTTGGGGGGGGGGGGTTGGGCTGTTCATGCATTCATTCCCTCATTCATCCATTCACTGGTTTCTTCCTTCCTTCAGCTGGCATTTATTCTCTGGGGCAGTTCTAGGTGTGGACTCCTGGCAGGCTCTTGCTGGCCGGAGTGGCTTGTTGCAGGTGGCTGTTTTAGTTGGGAAAAGCGGGCCTCCAGCTGTGTCCCACACTCATTGGAACCTTGTTTTCAAGGCTGGCCAAGGACTGCCTGGTCCCTTGGGGCTGCTTCCTGGGCCGCTGGGGCATCTGAGGGCCAGTCAATGTATGGAATGCAGGCAGTTAGCCACAGAGACTAGGCTTCTGCAGAGGGAAGGGGATAGTGGAAGAATGTGATCGGAACGTGGGGTCTACCCATCCATGACGTTTGGAACCTGGCCTAATTGTCTGGTAATGTAATATATTGCTCAAGGCCAAGTTCTCTTTCTTGTTGTTGCTGTGGCTTCCTGTTAACCTAGAATAGATACCTTTGTCTCCCTCCAGCTTCTAGATGTGGGGACCATAGGCCAGTGAAATACAGGAAAGCATGTTTCTTGTGGTCTGAAAACCTTGGTGGAGACAGTACAGTCAGTTATGGGAACATTGTTAGAAAGACGTAGAAGCTTTCTTTCCCCCCAAAGTGAGCTCTGATCCTATAACCCCTGACCATGGCAGTATCTCATACTAATCAATTGATGTGGTTTTTACTTTATTGCCTCAAGGGAAGGTGGAATTCGTTGCCGGATTTTATGATTCTTTTTTTTTTTTTTCAGTGCTCAGGGTTTGCTCTGGGTTGAAGTTTGCTAGCTCTTCAATTATGCAGCTTGGTGGCTGAAGTGATTCAGGCCTTCTCCTGCTCTGTGTAGTCATCTCCCCCCTTTGTGATGATGACTTAGATATCGTTCACTTACATCACTTCTCTGAGTGGGAATAATTCTAGAGGATGATTTCAAGTTGGTCAGATTTTTATTATGGTAAAATACAGGCACATAGAATTGTAAGTGACAATACCAATACAACAATAAAAAGCTAAATGGGAAGAAAAGAGATGAGAGAAAGCACCCTCTTTCTCAGCAAGATCAGAGCTCCCTAAAGTGATTCACAGCAGCAAAGTGATTCCTGGAACTCTCCATATGGAAATAATTCTATTTTGAGATTCCAGGAAGGAGGGTGCTGATGGTGGGTTAGGCACAACTGTCGGGAGACCCATTGACAACTCTTGTGCATTCATTTTCTGACCTTGGATTTCTGCAAACCGCTCAAGTTCTGGTTCTGTGGGGCCAAAACAAGGATGAGATAAAGCCCAGGGATGGGGTGGTTGGCTCAGATACTCAGCTTGGCTGGCCGGGGGTGTGGGGTCCCCTGGGAGCAGCCTCAGAGCCCAGGCTCCCAGTCCTATGTGGTCAGGGCCAGAGCTACCAGCATCTCTCCCTCCACGTGGCCTCCAAGGACCATGCCCCAGCCTCTCCCACGACACAGAGGACACGGAGGAGAAACTACTGCCCACCTGCGTGCAGCTGAGGAAGCTGGAGGGAAATGCAAGAAGGGCCACGCAGCCTTGATCATCAGAGACTCCTCTGCCCATGCTAACATCCCTGCCCCACACAGATCCTAATTGTGCTCTAGGACAAGAAGCCATCCACTGGTTCCAGCAGTCCATTCCAGGACAAGGGGCCTGTGGCACCACTGAGCCCTGATGATGGCCTGGCAGATGGGCCTAGGCTGTGGCTAGACCCTGCTCCCTCCCTCTGCGGTCACCAGCTGCCAGCAGTGCCCTTAGAGTTGGCCCTGCCCTTCCTGCTGCAGAAACGTCTCTTTATCTCCCTGCCTATCCCTCCCTCCTCATGTGTCTCCTTCTCCTTACCGGTCCCTCTCCACGCCTGAGCCCTCCTGTTCCCCCTGCCTCTCTCCTCTATAACTTTGGTTCAGGTTCTCCTTTTCTCAGATCTAGGCTCCCCATCCCCTCTGAGCTGGCCTTGAACTGTCTCCATCCCCACCTTCTGTACTGGTGGCAGTCGGTTACCTTCTAATGACATGGGTGTTGTCGTGTTACCCCCGGTCCCTGGAGACTATCGGGGCCAGCTGATCCCTGTTGCTTCCCTGCCCTGCCCTGCTCCCAACATCAGGTGGGTCTCCACCCACTTCCTCACAGGCTTCCTCCTCTCCCCTCTCAAGGCTCCACTTACATATTATGGAGATCTGTCTATAAGCCTGAGCAGTCCTCACAGAGAGGGAGAGGGTCTCACCTGAATACTGAAAATCCAGCATGGTACCTGGGACAGGCTCACTCTATTGGCTGACTGAGCAGAAGGATGCTGCGTTCTTTGGAGGATGTACACATGTCATCCTTACTTCCTGCCATATAGTCGATAACACCTGTACTTTGAATGCTTAATAAAGGAGGCAGAAGCAGAACCATTTTAGCAGGAACACTGGTTTGGTGTCTATAGTAGGAGATGGGGTGGGATTTAACGTTTCACTGTTACCATCATTATCTTGATCACCATGACCACCATCATCACCAAGCACATTCGCTGAGTGCCCATCTGGCAATGGAATATAGATCCTAGACAATGTGAAGACCTTAAATTTTACAAGAAGCAACACCAATTTATTTATTTTTTTAATCAATAGTAAGACAAACAGTGAGAAGCACTTACTTTAAGAGGGATGAAGGAAAGAAGATCAGGAAGCAGGCAGTAAAACTTTGAACACAGACCACACAGTGGGAGGCTCTTGGCTCTTTTCTGCAGGAAGCTGGAAACCATGGTTCATCCTGCGTGTGTGTGTGTTGCTCAGTCGTGTCCCTAGGGGCTCTAGCCTGCCAGGCTCCTCTGTCCTTGGGGATTCTCCAGGCAAGAATACTGGAGTGGGTTGCCATGCCCTCCTCCAGGGGATCTTCCTGACCCAGGGGTTGAAACCACGTCTCCTGCGGCTCCTGCATTGCAGGCTGATTCTTTACCCACTGAGCCACTGGGGAAGCCGCGGTGCATCCTACATAGTAGCAGAATGGGGCCTCATGGGAGGAGAGCAACAGCCAGCCACAGAAGACTGACGAGAAGGGTCAGCCCGGGTGTGGGGTGTTCTTGGAGGAGCAGGATGGCTTCTGACGGTTCCCGTGTATTTGAGCCACCTAGGGCCTGGGGAGACCTGGCAGCAGGTCTTGGAGCGAAGGTGAGGCAGGGGTCCTGCTGCTTGAGGTCTTGGCTGTTCTCTCAGTTTCCTTGCAGAACAAACCATCCCAAACCTGTCTCTTGTGATTGGCTGGCTTGGGCTCTGCAGGCCTTCTGCCCCCACCTGGTACTGCTTGAGGCTGCCCAACATCTGGACCTGGTGCCCTGCTGGGTCTGGTGGAAGACTGGACTTGGCAGGGATGCCAGATAGCTGAAGGGCTCTTTCTTTCCAGGTGGCTTCCCCCTGAAGCATCCTACACAGGCATGGTGCCATCCCTGCTGTATTCTCTCGGTTCACGGAGCCACAGGCCTGCATTAAATATGGGAGCATGATTCCTGGAGCAGTGGTCCAGGAGGCAGGGGTGGGTCCTCTTGGAGAGTGGCTTGGACTCCTGTTTCTGAGTCAGGTTTGAGCTAGTGTATCCCTCGGAGGTGTTTTTAGGTTATATAACCCATTTTGAAGGAAAGAGAACATCAAAATACAAAATACAATTGTCTGTAAAATTTCAGTTTGTGTGTGTTGCTGTTCTTTGCTGGGAAAAGTCTTCTTTAAAGGATGTTTGCAAACACTAGAGGTAAATTCCGCAGTAGACACATCCCCTCCTCAGCTCAGTGGACGGCTATTCAGCAACTTGAAATGAGGGCGTGTTGTGGTCTGTGTGGACCCTTTACTGGTACCCAGGCATGCCAGGCTGTGTGCTCTCTCTGCCTTGCAGCTGCAGTCTCAGCATTGTTGTCCCTCTACCCCAATGCCTGGCCCTTCCCAGCCAGGCCCTGCCCTGCCCACCCCCCAAGCAAAGCCCCTGGACTTGACTTCTCTGTGCCCCTACCCTGACCCAGCTCCCCTCAGATGTTCCCCCATGGAGCATATGGTTTTGCATTTCTGAAAGACAAATCTTTTATCTGAAACATCTTGGCGGGTCGAGCCTCTTGTTAGTTGATAAGTGAGTTCATTGATGGGGAGGCTGTCAGATTGTGCAGAGAGGAACATCTTGGAGGGTCGAGAGTCAACCAGGGTGGGGTGGGCCTGGGTGCAGTGAGGAAAGGGTTTCGGGATTTCGGTTCTTTATTTTCTTCTGACTGCGCCATGCGCATGCGGGATCTTAATTTCCCGACCCTGACCCAGGATAGAACCCACGCCCTTGCAATGGAAACTATTGGACTATTGGATTGCCAGGGAAGTCCTGAGTTTCATTTCTAATCCAGGTCTTCTCTGTTAACTCACTGTTCTTCCCTTTTTGGTGGGGAAAAAAAAAGTAATTTCAAAATATAACGATTTAGGTTTGAGTACTAAAACTATCAACTATCAACAACAACAGTGTGTGTGTGTGTTAGTTACTTAGTTGTGTTTAACTCTTTGCGAGCCCATGGACTGAGCCCGCCAGGCTTCACTGTCCATGCAGTTCTCCAGGCAGAATACTGGAGTGGGTTCCCATTTCCTTCTCCAGGGGGTCTTCCTAATCCAGGGATCAAACCCAAGTCTTCGGCATTGCAGGCAGATTCTTTACTTTCTGAGCCACCGGGGAAGCCCAACAGCAACAGTACAATAAGTTAAAGTCCGCAATCTAGTCTTGAGTGCATTGTGCTCGACATTCTGTAGTGTGGGCTCCTGGGGCCCTCTCAGGTCAGTGCTCAGAGGACTGTGCTGAGATCCGGGAGGGCATTGCCCAGGCCCTGCCCCAGGGTCTCTCCATGGACTTGGCCAACCGGAGGTCGCTTAGGGAGAGGTCAGTGTGTCTTCCCTCTCTCTCCTGCATTGGGGCCCTGTCCCTGACAGTGCCCTCATCCCCGCATCGCCTCTCTGCTAGGAGCCCCTCCTCACGTGCTCTGGGGTGACCACCTCCTCGCCTGGCTCTTGGCAGACGTGGCTTCAAGCCCAGCGTATCTGACCCTCTTCTCCCCCGTCACTGGCCAAAGCGCTGCACATGGCTGTGCCTAAATCAGAGAGCACTGCGCCAGGCTTGTTCCTGCAAGGAGCGGCCTCCCTCAAGGCCCAGCTGTCCGGGGCTCCCACGCAGACCCCTTTACCTGTAGGTGTGCCCACAGTCCAGCCACAGGGTACCTCCAGCCAGGGCTGACTGCCTCTCTGCAAACTCAGCCAAAGACCTCCAAGGGAGGTGCCAAAGGCCACACAGTGCCTCCAGGTGGGACTCGCTCTGGGTGCTCGGGGGAGAGGGTGCTCTCAGCAGAGCTCCCCCTACCCCAGGCCCCTGCTCTCCTGCCTCCTCATGACCCCTCTCAAAAGCATTCTGTTGGTCACTTAAACTGAGACCCTGTGTGAGCCTCTAGGGTCTGGGGAAGATCCCTATGCTTATTGGCCATGTAACTTGAGTCAGGTTATTCCATCTGAAAGGCGGGGCCCGCCTCATTAGGTGGCGTGAGGATGCAGAGAGACAAGTACATGCAAAGCTCCTGGAAACAAGCCTGCAAGCTGAGGCCAGCAGAGGAGCAGGCCAGAGCCACCTGGGTTTGCTTGGCGCTTCCTTGGTCACTCAGATGGTGAAGAATCTGTCTTCAATGCTGGAGACCTGGGTTTGATCCCTGGGTTGGAAAGATCCCCTGGAGAAGGGAATGGCAACCCACTTCAGTATTCTTGCCTGGAGAATCCCATGGACAGAGGAGCCTGGTGGGCTACAGTCCATGGGGTTGCAAAGAGTCTGATAGGATTGAGTAACTAACACTTTCACTTTCAGGCTGGGAGTTCCCCTGTTTTTCCAAAGGAACAGGAGCCACTGAATAGCCCTCCTGTGCACTTCTCTCTGCTGAGAGGAGGAGAGATGGGCATTTCTGGCTCAGCCCCAAAGCTCTGGCTGCCTGCAGACTTGGCTCCGGGCCCAGGTGTCCCCTGTGGCGCAGGGGCCTCAACTCAGGTGAGGCAGGGACATGCTGTGGCCAGGGAAGCTGAGGGGGCAGAGGAGAAAGGTGCCCGAGAAGAAGGCCAGGAACCACAAACTGAGTCCTAGGGATTGCTCTTGCCGACTTCCTCCAGCCTGTTGGGCAGGACTTCTTGGCCCCGGAGAGAGGAGACTGTAAGTGCCTGCCAGTCTCCTGGGGTTTTGTGCAGCTTCTGGGGACCTGGACACTCTTCCTCCCCATCAAGCCAGGGCACAGAGGACCCCATTGCACCCCTCAGTGTGGAGAGGGGAGCTGATTCTAAATTTACCCTGAATACCAGTTTCTACTTTGCTTTAACACACAATGGCCCACGGTGTTCCAGTTCTGTCTGACCCTTGACAGGAGAGGCATCTGTCCATGTCCTGTGGATTGGACTTTGTAAAGGTGGCCATGGAGAAAGGGGAGGTGTGTCCACTTTCTGATGAGGCAGGAGCTGGTCCCTGGCCCCTGCCCCTATTTGGCATGAGGCCAGACTCTGGGTTAGGAGCCTAGGGGTGTGGGAATTGAGGTCTGCATTAGAAATCCTCACTCTTGACCACTTTCCAACTGTGAGCTCAGGACTCTAGGTACCTCTCTGAGTGTCGAGGTACATATTTCATGTACTGAGCTCACACAGTACCTGTGGGCTCAGAGGTGCCCACGCTCTCATTGACTCATGGGGTGAATTGTTGGACATCTCTTCCTCAGTCACTTAGCACCTCTAGGAGCAAGTGAGAGGCCTCTTTTGCTCTTAAACAAAGCATTGAAGCCTATGAACTCTTAGGCTCTCCTAGTTAAAGGGTTGCAATTTCCTATGGTCCCACAATAACCTCTTTTATTAGCAGCTTCCTCCAACTCACATGCACACACATACACACGTTTCCATAATCCTCTATTGTGAAGCCCAATCTTTCAATTTTTCTGGATCTGTAGCTATGAAATGAAGTCAGCAGGGTTTGCTATACCAACGTCAGACAGCCGAGGATGCATAAATAAAAAGGAAGCCCCCTTTTAGATGTTGATGATGGGTGAAGATGCCCTGAGAAAGACAAGCACCCAAGGCTCCATGGCATGGCCACCTCCTTTCAAATCTGGCAGTTTGCGTTTCAAATCATCAGCACGGGAAAAGAACTGACAGTGCTTCTCATTTCACTTTCCCAGGCTACGCTCTATCACCCTTTTCCCTTCTGTTACCACCGAGCCATGAATACCCCCAAATCCCAAGGCTGGCAGCCTGCTTTCCTTGCTTTGGCTCCTGTCCATGGAGGCTGCATCTGTCCCATAAAAACACATGGAGACCACCCTATTAACCTAGAGGGGTGGGATGGGGAGGGAGGTGGGAGGGATGTTCAAGTGGGAGGGGACATGGGTAAACCTATGGCTGATTCATGTTGATGTTTGGTAGAAACCAATGCAATACTTAATGCAATTATCCTTCAATAAAAAATAAATTAATTAAAAAGAAAAAAAGCTGAAGGGATCCAGAAGGTCTCTGATTTTCCCACAGAGGAACTCTTCATCCCCGCTCTTACTTACAAGCATTCTCTGTCCTTAGTACTTGCTTTATTATTGTTTTCTCAGGGCTGCAAATTACTTCAAGTAAACAAGCCGGTACAGAAAAAGTAATGGCTGGAACGCTTGGTTTCCACCAAATGATTATTCTATGGGAACATTGCACCTTCTGGAATACCGGGGCAAGGTGATGGATGAATAGCTGATGCACAGAATGTTCTGTTCTGAGCCGCAAGTTGGTGGCTTCCATTCCCGTGCCCATCCTTGCACAGGTTTGTAGTCCATGAGAAGAACTTGAGCTCTTAGGGTTCTCTGGGAGCCTGTCTCCTTTGCCCTGGGGCTAGAATTGGGCACAAAGAGCAGATTCCGGAGCCAGCACTGCTTGTGCTACTTGCGTACCTGGCTGACAAACTCACCTCTGCAGGACAGGAGCGCATCTTTAGGGACTTTTGAACCTTTGTCAGAGGTTCCCCTGACAAAGCTGGCTGGTGGGTGGAGCAGAAAGAAACCTCTCTGGCTGGGATCTACTCCAGGTGGAACCTGTTGGAAGGTAGATCCCCATCAAGGCCACCTGCCCCTGCCCAGGACTGGTCTCCAGTCTCTCCCTGGCTCCTCTTACGCCAACTGAGCCCATTCAGCCATCTCTCATGGGGTCACTGCCAAGGCGGACCGAGTAAAGAGGTGAAGGGTGCCCAGTGCAATCCCGTTCATAGTGGACGCCTAGTAAAGTTTGACTCTCTCTCCCCTATCTGGAATGTGAGTGATGCTGATTTCCTATGACATGTTGAACTTGAACTTGCAACTTGCAACCTAGAGACTCCCTGCTCCCCACCTGACTCCCGTGGAGGCAGCCTCACCTTAGTCCACCTTTCCCATGAGCACATTCTAACTACCCCAGGGCTCACTTTTTGGGAGATAGGTAGGGGCTCTGGGAACATATTCTTTAGGACTGTCTGTGTCTCATTATGGGCTTTCCTGATGGTTCCGCCTGCCAATGCAGGAGATACAAGTTCGATCCCTTGGTCAGGAGGATCCCCTGGAGAAGGGGAAACCTGTATTTCTCAACACTGCCACGGTGGGAGGTTTCATGGAAGGAGGGTCTGTTGTGGACAACAGCAAATGAACTCGGGAGGCAGGGAAGCCATGAGGAGAGACATGTACCCTGGACGGTGAGGAGGCTGGGTCACTGGCCACCCAGCTAAACACGAAGGGGATGAAAGTACTTGCGGCCCAGGGTGAGGTGGTGTTTCTGTTTTATTGGAAACGAGGAGGAGCGAGGGTTTCCCGGTAGCCAGAGGGTGTCGCACCATCTTTCTGGCAGAGAGTGAAGGCTACCAGATGCGGGGAGGGAATAGCTCTGCACTTCCCAGCGGCCTTGCGGAGCTACTGAGTCATAAGCCAGAGAGCAAAGAAATGACACAGACGTCCACATTTGCTGTTGTTGAAACACTGTCAAAGCAAGCTTCCTGGGCACAGCTCTGCGGCCCTTCTCAAGCTGGTCTAGGAATTGTTTACGAGCCCGGGTTTAACACTCTGCCAGGAATCGTGCATTACAACTGGACTTCTCGGATATCCGCAGGAACCAAGGAGCCGGACAAGAGGGAGGGAGATAATCTGAGCAAGAAGGAGGCTGGAGCTGGAGCCAGCTCCCTCGGTGATTCCGGGTGACCCGCCCTCGTCCTCGCACTGCCCCGCAGACTTCTGCTGGCGGGACTTCATGTACTGCTGATATTTTTATCTCTGTGTTAAGTGGCCCTTTACCTTTATTGTTCTGGTTCCCCATCAGTGTGGTTGCCATCGTCCCTTCCTGCCTTCTTTCTTGCCACTGAGGAAACACACCTGCGGCCTTTCCAATCTTATTGGCAGGCTCGGGGCACACAGGGGAGGGCAGGAGGTTGCCAGCCGGACCCCTCTCACGCAATGGGCTGTGCTGGGGAAGGGCAGGAAGGGCAGGTGGGCCCTTTAGGCTCCCGGCTGCTGTCCGTCTGTGTCCCTCCAGAGTAGCTTGCAGGGCCCCGCCTAGGCAGTGTGCTCAATCCTGGGTCACGTGTCTAGGTACAGACCATCCAGGAGGGGAAACGACCAGAAACACCCCCACCCCGACCCCCACCCCGTGAACCAGGGAAGCTGCTGCCCACGTGAGAGCCCCTTGGCGCCCTCCAGCCAGCTGGTTGGCGGCCAGGAGGCTCTGAGTGTCCTTTGTTTCTTGTAGCGATGACTTCCCTCTTGGGGTCAATTATGCAGCCTAATAGCTGTTATTACTTCTGAACAAAGTGTACCTCGTAGCCTGTGGCAGCTTAAAGGGCAGCCCTGCCCACCAGTACCCTTCCACCCTCCAAAGATGGTGGGGAGGGAAGTGGGGGGAGTGGGGGAGGGTGCCCCCAGCAGCTGGAAGTTGGTGGGTTGGTGACTTAGCTGGTCCTCTTGTGGTCACCACCTGGCCAGGGATGTGAGTTATCAGAGGGCGTTTGCTTGTTAGGGAGGAGCTGACATGCTGGGAGGACACTCAAAGTGACTGAGGTCTTTTGGACCTGCCTCGGAGGCCAGTTCAGAGCGTGAAGAGCAGGTGTGGGAATTGATTTGCCCCTGGTGCCTTGCAAAAGAGAACCGAAGTTCAAGGCATGGCTCCCAGAAGCAGGATTTGGAGGGAAGCTCGGAGTTCACCTAGTCCTAATCTCTACTTTTCCTCGGGCTCCCTAGCATTCATCTCTGATTTTCCATGAATTCTGATGGACCCTTAAAGAGAGGTAAACCCACCTCCTGGGGGGGGGGTGTTATAATGTGGTTCTCAATGGTCACCCTCAGCCTGTCTTCAACCAGGATGGTGAACCCCGTGGGCAGGGGCTGTGCAAACTCCCTGGGGGTTTGTTCAGCACGCATGAGCTGACCCCAGGTAGTTATGGAGACAAATGACAAAACCCAAGCTGACAGTGCAGAAATCTCATTCTGTCTTTTTTTTTCATAGACAGTTCTGAAACGTTTTACAGGCTGAAAAGGGATGAATCTGAGCACCACCTCCCCTAGTATATTTATTTATTTCATTTGTTTTTGGCTGTGCTGGGTCTTCATTGCTGTGCACAGGCTTTCTCTGGCTGCACTGAGTTGGGGCTACTCTCTACTTGTGGTACACAGACTTAGTTGCCCTGCGGTGTGTGAAATCTTCCCAGACCAAGGATCAAACTTGTGTCCCTGGCACTGGCAAGTAGATTCTTTTTTTATAGGTAGTTTTATATTTTCATTTTTTCATACTTCATTTGCTTTTATTTATTTAATTTTTTAAAATTTATTTATTTTATTGGAGGTGAATTACTTTACAGTATTCTAGTGATTTTTGCCATACATTGGTATGAATCAGCCATGAGTTTACATGTGTTCCCCATCCTGAGGCAAGTGGATTCTTAACCACCAGATAAGCAGGGAAGTCCTCCCCTTGTATATTTGATGGAGGAATTTAAGAGGACCCCAAAGGAGGGCTACGAAAGGGAGAGATGGTGTGGATGGGTCCTGATTGCCTCAGGTTCTGCTGGGCCAGTGTGCATGTTCGCAGCTGTCAGGTCAAATCCTCTGCCAGGGGAACTTGCTTCCCCTGATGGAATGTTCTGGAGTGAGTGGCTCTGCTGCAGCTCTCCTTGGGGCTTGTTTTCTTTCAAGGATGACGCAGACTTCTGGAGGTAGTTTTGTTGTTCAGTTGCTCAGTTGTGTCTGACTCTGCAACGCCATGGACTGCAGCACATCAGGCTTCCCTGTCCTTCACCATCTCTTGGAGTCTGCTCAAACTCATGTCTACTGAGGGCTTCCCCAGTGGCATTCGTGGTAAAGAACCTGCCTGAGAATGCAAGAGATATAAGAGATGCGGGTTCAGTCCCTGGGTCGGAAAGATCCCCTGGAGGAGAGCATGGTAACCCACTTCAGTATTCTTGCCCAGAAAGACTCATGGACAGAGGAGCCTGGTAGGCTGCAGTCTATGGGGTTGCAAAGAGTCAGACATGACCGAAGCGACTTGACACGCACGAGTGTCCACTGAGTCACTGACGCCATCAAACCAGTTCATCCTCTGTCACCCCCTTCTTCTCCTGCCCTCAATCTTTTCCAGCATCAGGGTCTTTTCCCATGAATCTTTTTCAGGGTTGTCAATAATGAGAGTTGTTTCAGTCTAAAAGCAAAATATTAGCTTTCCTGTCTAATCCTTTTGCTAGGTCATTGGGTTTTCATTCAGTTAGGCAGTACATGCTTTTTTGTTATCATGAAAAGTTATGACCAACCTAGATAGCATATTCAAAAGCAGAGACATTACTTTGCCAACTAAGGTCCATCTACTCAAGGCTATGGTTTTTCCAGTGGTCATGTATGGATGTGAGAGTTGGACTGTGAAGAAAGCTGAGTGTGGAAGAATTGATGCTTTTGAACTGTGGTGTTGAAGACTCCTGAGAGTCCATTGGACTGCAAGGAGATCCAACCAGTCCATTCTGAAGGAGATCAGCCTTGGGTGTTCTTTGGAGGGAATGATGCTAAAGCTGAAGCTCCAGTGCTTTTGCCACCTCATGAGAAGGGTTGACTCACTGGAAAAGACTCTGATTCTGGGAAGGATTGGGGGCAGGATAAAAAGGGGATGACAGAGGATGAGATGGCTGGATGGCATCACCGACTCGATGGACATGAGTTTGAGTGAACTCCGGGAGTTGGTGAGGGACAGTGAGGCCTGGAGTGCTGCAATTCATGGGGTCACAAAGAGTCAGCCACGACTGAGCGACTGAACTGAACTAAACTGAACCTCTTAACTGTTGGGCTACAGCTCAGTTCAGGGTGAGGGGCCCAGCTGATGAAACACTGTGTTTGGCCCCACACTTTCGAGCAGTGACCACTTGGCTGCCCTTCCCCACCATCATAAGTTGAACATCCTTGAGGAAGCCCTGCACTCTCACGTGGCACCACGTGTGCATATGGGGGCCTGAGTGTCCCTGTGAGCAGGTCTGGTTTCTCACGGCCACATGGAGCTGTACCCTCCTCCAGGTCCATGAGGTTGGTGGTGGTTCATGACTTAGTCTGGGTGGGATTTTGTTCCTGGGGTGGTCTTCCTGGCTATATCTGGGCCTGGCCTTTCATGGGTCGCTCTGGTGCTGACCAAGCCCCTTGGCTGGTCCAGAAAGGGCTCCACTGCCCATTTGGCCTCCACACTGGGCCCTCTCTGGCGTATTCTCATGGGCTCTCTCCCCCTGTTGTGCTCTGTGGTTCCTCAAAGGACCAACTCAACTCTCTGTTGTCCCTGGAAAGTGTCATTTCCCCAAGGCAGCAAATGGTGACTAAAAATCCTGCTCCATCTGTTGGAGGAAGGGATATGGTCTCTGGGTGGCTCCTGTGCAGCCCTGAGACAGAGTCCCATGGTCCAAGGGGACCCCTGTGCTGATCTACCTGAAATCATATAATTTCTGCATGCAACATGGTTGTCCTTAATGAATAATTCCTCCAGCCCAACTGATAGGGCTGGAGGCTCGATGGTGGGCAGTGCTGTGCTAAGCCACTTCAGTTGTATCTGACTCTTTGTGACCCTGTAGCCCACCAGGCTCCTCTGTCCATGAAATTCTCCAGGCAAGAATACTGGAGTGGGTTGCCATTTCCTTCTCCAGAGGATCTTCCCGAACCAGTGATTGAACTCATGTCTCTTACATTTCCGGCATTGGCAGGTGGGTTCTTTACCACTAGTGCCACCTGGGAAGCTAGAATGGCCGGAAATTCCCACAAGACTGTATGGTTGAATGTTCATTGGGGCTGCCGCTCCCAGAACCAAGATCTCAGCTTGTTCACATTTCTCCGAAAATCAGGGAACACTGCACTCAGGCAGGTGTGAAAAGGCCTGTAGAGACAGGGCATGACTTACTGGCCAACAGAAACATTCTGAGAAGTGGGAGAAGCGGTCCTTATGTTGCAGCTCTGACTCAGGCTCTGACATCGGCCTGCAAGATGCCAGAGTGAAAGAGAGCTTTGACCAGGATCAACTGCAGAGCTCAGAAACCTGAAAGGGAAACTGTCCTCCTTCCCGTTGCCTCTAGGAGAGGACAGGAGATCCCATGGGTGCCCAGATGCTGCCAGGCCTGGCCTGCAGTAACGTACAGTCCCATAGTGTAAAGAGAGAATGGGTGTGGGCAGTGGTGGGGTGAGAGTGCAGGCTTGGGGCGTCAATTACGGTGCCTCTGAGTTCAGTTATTCACTCAGCATGTTTCACACACCTACTGCATGTCAGGTGCTGTTTTAGAAGTCATAGGCGTACAGAGGGCAGATCTGGCCCTGGGACGGGTGGACGTGTGGGGCAAATAATCACACAGTAGGTGATGACAGAAGAAAGCACAAGGTTACAAAATGTGTTGAGTCCATGTAGAGCAAGAACCACATTCTAAAGAGGCAACATTGCGTTGAGGGCTGAAGGACTAGTGGGAGGGATGTAGCTGATGGGTGCATGTGCACGAGTTTATCCCAGATGGAAGGAACAGCATGTGCAAAGGCCCTGGGGCAGGAGACTCCTGGCCTATTCAGGGAACTGATGGAGGGTCAAGTGGAATAAGCTGGTGCTGATGTGGGGCCACCAAGAGGAATTTACTTTAAATAAAGGGTCCATGGAACTATTTGCTTTCCCGGAGTGTGTTTGCTTGTGTGTGTGTCTGTGTGTGTGTGTGTGTGTGTGTATACACATGCAAGTGGCAAGGCAAAGAAGGAAGCAGAGGCCATGAAGAGAAGGAACTGGGAGCCTCTGGTACCCAGTGGGCACCTTGCGGGTGAGGAAAGCTATGATCTCGTAGTCATCATGGTGGGGACCCGGCACGCCATACGAGTGGGTCATACCAGTCACAGGCAGCTTGGGGGCAGGGGTAAGATGAGGGCAGAGGGTCTTCTCCCCCAAAGGAGGGAGGTCAAATCTTTCCTGACATTTCCAAAGGGTTAATTGCTATCAGTGGGGGACTCTGGGATTAGAAGAGAAAGTGAGGGGGGTATTTTTGTTATCCTTTTCTGCTGAAAAAGGAGTGGAAGTAACATTCCAGGAGCACCTATAGGGATCAGGCATGGTCCTCTTGCTTTATCACACCAACCTCATGAGGAGACCCTTAATCCCCTCAATCAGCCAACATCACTGAAGGGAGGCAGACTATGGCCCTGGGGCACCCTAGGCTGTGTCTTCCTCTGAAGCCTGTGTGCTGGCTGGCCTGCTCTAGGAGGCCCTGCCATCACAAGTCCCTTCTGTCCCTTCATTCTCCTGCAGTCCCAGCCCTGGGCAGCCTCCTTGTCCATTTGTTGCTTTGTCCTATATTGCCCTGAGCTCCCCCAGGCCCAGCCCGGAGCTCCCCAGGTTTCTCCTCTCATCCCTCTGCTGGGGCCTGGAGAGCCTAGTGACCCTGAGGTGGGAGGAGGGGGATCTGTGTGATGAGCTAGGTCCAGGGAGGTGTGGGTCCTGGGGGTGTGGGGGACGGGCTGCAGGAGATAGGAGGTGGAAACGTGGAGGATGGGGGTGTGGGTCCTGGGGGATGTGGGAGCATGGGCGTGTGGAGATCTGGGATGTGGGTGCCTGGGAGTGTGGGGGTTGGAAGTGTGGGGCATGGGAGTAAGGGAGCCTGGGGGGTGTGAAGGTTGTGGGTGCCTGGGAGTATGAGGGTTGGAAGGGTAGGGGATGGGAGTATAGGTGCCAGGACTTTTGTGTCAGGGAAACTTGGCTTCTCTGTTGCCCTGATTAGCAGGATAAGCTCACCAATCATGCTTTCTCATTTGTGCTGCTTGTTCTAAGAACCATGTGCTGAGCCTGCAGTCTTTGCCATGCAAACTTGGCACAGAGCAAACTCTCTCTCTGTGAGCCTCCTTTCTGCCCTTCCTTCCACCCTTGACCATCCACATGCTCCACCAGAGCTAGGATGTCTGTGGGGCCCCTAGGAGCCCAGGGTGGGGCTGACCTGGGCCAGGTGGTGGTCCTAGGCACCCACATGCTGATCCTTTCCCGTGACTATACAGAATCCCCAAGAGGTCTCAACAGCTTTCTTTGGGAGCGGAATGTTCCCAAGGATCTAGTTTGCTCCTTTAAGGCAGTTTCTTTCTGGAAAACTCAGACATTTGTCAGAAATAATGAATGCACCTCTGGGACTAGTTGGACCCAGAAGGAGTGTTCCTGGGTCACAGAATCCACTGCTGATCATTATGACTGGGAAAGAAGGAACCCCAGCACCCACCATGGGCACTGAGCAATCTGCTTTCAGAATCAGAGTTGCAGGCCCCAGGCCGGCAGCTAACCATTTTTTTTAACCGTTGACTCTTTTATCTTCCTTAAAATGACCCCCACAATAGCCTCCTCACCCTGCTATGGGTGTGGTTCTATTTCTATCTGTGCTCTCTCTGCTCCCAGCACTCAGTTCAGTTCAGTTCAGTTCAGTCACTCAGTCATGTCTGACTCTTTGTGACCCCATGAATTGCAGCACACCAAGCCTCCCTGTTCATCACCAACTCCCGGAGTTCACTCAGACTCACGTCCATCGAGTCAGTGATGCCATCCAGCCATCTCATCCTCTGTTGTCCTCTTCTCCTCCTGCCCCCAATCCTTCCCAGAATCAGAGTCTTTTCCAATGAGTTAACTCTTCCCGTGAGGTGGCCAAAATACTGGAGTTTCAGCTTTAGCATCATTCCTTCCAATGAACACCCAGGACTGATCTCCTTCAGAATGGACTGGTTGGATCTCCTTGCAGTCCAAGGGACTCTCAAGAGTCTTCTCCAACACCACAGTTCAAAAGCATCAATTCTTCGGTGCTCAGCCTTCTTCACAGTCCAACTCTCACATTCATACATGACCACAGGAAAAACCATAGCCTTGGCTAGATGGACCTTAGTCGGTAAAGTAATGTCTCTGCTTTTGAATATGCTATCTAGGTTGGTCATAACTTTTCTTCCAAGGAGTAAGGGTCTTTTAATTTCATGGCTGCAGTCACCATCTGCAGTGATTTTGGAGCCCCCCAAAATAAAGTCTGACACTGTTTCCACTGTTTCCCCATCATTTCCCATGAAGTGATGGGACCAGATGCCATGATCTTCGTTTTCTGAATATTGAGCTTTAAGCCAACTTTTTCACTCTCCACTTTCGCTTTCATCAAGAGGCTTTTTAGTTCGTCTTCACTTTCTGCCATAAGGGTGGTGTCATCTGCATATCTGAAGTGATTGATATTTCTCCCGGCAATCTTGATTCCAGCTTGTGTTTCCTCCAGTCCAGCATTTCTCATGATGTACTCTGCATATAAGTTAAATAAGCACAGTGACAATATACAGCCTTGACGTACTCCTTTTCCTATTTGGAACCAGTCTGTTCCATGTCCAGTTCTAACTGTTGCTCCTGGCCTGCATACAGATTTCTCAGGAGGCAGGTCAGGTGGTCTGGTGTTCCCATCTCTCTCAGCAGTTTCCACAGAGAAACCAAAGACCATTGAGTAAATATAAAAGATTTCATCCCAGAAAGCCATCTTTTGAAGTCAGTTTCTGTTTTTTGACCCTGTTTCATCATTTAATAGGTATGCAGGAGGAGAAAGGGGTGACAGAGGATGAGATGGTTGAATGGTATCCCTGACTCAATGGACACGAGTTTGACGAAACTCCGGGAGATGGTGAAGGTCAGAGAAGCCTGGCCTGCTGCAGTCCCTGGGGGTAGCAGAGTCGGGCTTGGCTTAGTGACTGAACAACAACAAATACAGGTCTGAATCCCTTACTTCTGTTGCTCATGAGCCCGCTGCTCTGGGGTCAGCTTCTCTGCCCAAAGGCATAGGTATGCAGGAGCTCTTCTGCTAGGCGAGTGTTCCCAAGTTGCTTTCTCTGAAGCAGCAGCTTCCGTTTGAACTTGGCCGACAGCACAAGAAGCTGGACAGGAGACAGTTGGGAGTCGCGTCCTCCACTTTCTCGTGCTCTGCTCTGCTGTTTCTCCTGGTGGTACTTGCTGCTGAGTTCCACTGTGACAGCCTGGTGGGGATGGGACCCCAGCTCGGACCCCTGCCTCCTGAAGTCAGTTCCTAAAAGATAACCTCCCTGCCTATTCAAAAGGGGCCATGTGCCCCTAAGGGACAGTTAATACAAAATTTGCTCTTCAAATCCCCCCTTTTCTGTTTATAATAACACTCTTCAAAGCCAGCTTGTGTAACAGGAGTCTTTTCCTTGATGGTGAAGGAAGTTCAGCCTGCCCCACGTTTGTGCGTGTCTCTTTTTCCTTTAATAGCATCTGCAGAGCTTTGGGGCAGCTGTTCCTGCTGACAGGCCCCCGTTTTGGGCTGACGGTTGTGGGCCCAGGGCTCCTTCAGCTGAGAAGGGGAGTCCTGAGGCAAAGATTCCCACAATCCCCCTGATATTGTGATTCATATAGAATCACAATATAGAATTTGGCCTTTGCCCAGTTTCCTGGCTCATGGTTTCCCAAAACCATGGAAATTTCAAGCAACGAGAGCAATGGTAGCATCTTTTGGCTTCCCTGGTGGCTCAGCTGGTGAAGCATCCGCCTACAATGTGGGAGATCCTGGTTTGATTCCTGGGTAGGGAAGAGCTGCTGGAGAAGGGATAGGCTACCCGCTCCAGTATTCTGGCCTGGAGAATTCCATGGACTGTACAGTCCATGGGTTTGCAAAGAGTTGGACACAACTGAGTGATTTTCACTTTCACTTTGTTATAATGTTTGGTCCCTTGTCCTCAGTTACCTGAAATTGCTCCAGAGCCATAAAGGTGAAATGGACATCCCTTCCTACCATGCCTGAGTTTATGTCAATGAGGTGGCTTTTGGACCACATCTAAGGGACTTCTTGTGGCTCAGAAGGTAAAGAATTTGCCTATAATGTGGGAGACCCAGGCTTGATCCCTGGATTGGGAAGATCCACTGAATAAGAGAATGACTACCCATTCTGGTATTCTTGCCTGGAGAATTTCATAGACAGAGGAGCCTGGTGGCTACAGTCCAAGGGGTCACAAAGAGTCAGACATGACTTAGTGACTAACAGTTTCACTAAAAATGGAGAGCTGGTTGCCGGCGGAATCAATAAGAATAGTGGGGGCAGAACTTTCAGCCCCATGACTTGGTTTCCAGGGAGTGGAGAGGGGGCTGAATCGAGCACCAATGGCCAATGATTTCATCAATCATGCCTGTGTAATGAGGCCACCACAAAAGTCCAAAGGAATGGATTCAGAGAGTTTCTGGGTTGGTGAATCAGAACTTGTCCTTGTGCTGCTGGACTGGACCCCAAACACCACAGGGACAGAAGCTCCTTTGTTTGGGACCTCACCTCATCTGGCTTTAACATCCTCTGCAATTAGCAGGTGATCTAGTGAGTCAGCGGGTTTTGTGAGTTCTGTGAGTTTCTCTAGCAAATTAATGGAATACAAGGTGGAGGTCATGGTAACCTCTGATCTGCAGCTGGCTGGTCAGAAGCAAGGTGACCAACTGAACTTGCAGTTGGCATCTGAGTGGAGGGTAGTCTCCTGAGAGTGAGCCCCTAACCTGTGGAATGTAACACTATCTCTAAACAAAGAGTGTCAGAGTGGAATGAAATTGTGGGACACCAAGTCAGGGTCTGCTGAGAATTGCATAGTGTACGAAAAACACATACAGTATCACATGATCACAAGCTGTAAGCAGGTAAGTTTAACATAGTGGAAAGAACTCAGGGTATATGCTTTCCTGAGGTGGGACAAATACCAGGGTCAGGCTGGGAAGTGGTTGAAACAGTTGGTGATTAGTAAGGAAGGTGTGGAATTATTGCTCAGTAACTTTGAGGCATTTACGTGTGCATTGCCATTCTGTTTATTCTTGGCATGCACAGAGCATCCTCGGGTGGCCAGGTTGTATGTGGTCTTTTGAAGCTCTAGTCTGCTGGCTTCTGTGCCCAGGCTGCAGAAATGGCTATTTCTTTGGTGGCACTGCCTCCAATTATAGGCACAGTGTCCCACTGGAAAGAAGAAGGTCTTTGAAGTACTAGCAAACTTCATATTGGACAAAAAAATGTTGCTCCGATTCTATGGAGGGAAATCAGCCCACTCGCTGGATCTTGGGGACAACATTGCTCTGGTCCAGTATATGCAGAGTACCTCATGAGAAATGCTGGGCTGGAGGAAGCACAAGCTGGAATCAAGATTGCCAGGAGAAATATCAGCTATGCAGATGACACCACCCTTATGGCAGAAAGTGAAGAAGAACTAAAGAGCCTCTTGATGAAAGTAAAAGAGGAAAGTGAAAAAGTTGGCTTAAAGCTCAACATTCAGAAAACAAAGATCATGGCATCTGGTCCCATCACTTCATGGGAAACTGTTGGGGAAATAGTGGAAACAGTGTCAGACTTTATTTTTCTGGGCTTCAAAATCACTGAAGATGGTGATTGCAGCCATGAAATTAAAAGACGCTTACTCCTTGGAAAGAAACTTATGACCAACCTAGATAGAATATTCAAAAGCAGAGACATCATTGTCAACAAAGGTCCCTCTAGTCAAGGCTATGGTTTTTCCAGCGGTCATGTATGGATGTGAGAGTTGGACTATAAAGAAAGCTGAGCGCCGAAGAATTGATGCTTTTGAACTGTGGTGTTGGAGAAGACTCTTGAGAGTCCCTTGGACTGCAAGGAGATCCAACCAGTCCATCCTAAAGGAGATCAGTCCTGGGTGTTCATTGGAAGGACTGATGTTGAAGCTGAAACTCCAATACTTTGACCACCTCATGCAAAGAGCTGACTCATGTGAAAAGACCCTGATGCTGGGGAAGATTGAGGACAGGAGGAGAGGGGGACAGCAGAGGATAAGATGGATGGCATCACCGACCTGATGGACATGGGTTTGGGTGGACTCCGGGAGCTCGTGATGGACAGGGAGGCCTGGCATGCTGTGGTTCATGGGGTCACAAAGAGTTGGCCACAACTGAGCAACTGAACTGAACTGAACTGAGTAGGGCCCCACTGCCCTCTTGAGCTAACCTGAGGGGGCCAGCCACCCAGCCCTATATGGTCAGTAAGGAGGGGTGTCCTGCCAAGAGAGGTGCTCTCCACCTTGAGCCCAGGCTTCCAGGTGAGTGTCTGTGCAGTGGCAGGTCCAGTGTCTCCTGGTTCTGGGATATGAGTTGCGGTGCTGGGCCTCTGGGTGATGTCATTGTAGGTGTGGGTGTCCAGGGTCATCATGGTGTCCAAGGTCATGATGAACAGTTCCTTGTAGTTGCCCTTCCCCTCTAAATTTCTGTAAATGTTAACATCTTTGTAAGGTTGGGGAACACTCAGCCCAAA
This sequence comes from Ovis canadensis, assembly GCF_042477335.2. Classification (NCBI taxonomy): domain Eukaryota; kingdom Metazoa; phylum Chordata; class Mammalia; order Artiodactyla; family Bovidae; genus Ovis; species Ovis canadensis. The sequence continues at coordinate 24,542,216 of NC_091246.1, forward strand.
CTGGATGAATAAAAATTGCAAAATCACAGCTCCGGGGAGTGGGCTGTCCCTGGAATGACTGGATCCCTTCTGCAACTCCTCCCTTTTCCTTTCAAAGTAATCAGGGTATGAAGCCTGGAACTCACAGGGAAGGTTTGTTTCAGACCCCACAGAGGTGCTTACAGTAAGGCAATGAGATTTGCTTTCTCTGTACTGCTGTCAGCCATGCTTCATCGGATACTGAAGGGCTTTGACTTGTATAGCTGATGGCCTTGAATCCTGGACTGGATGGCCCCCTCGGTCACTGCCCTCCTGAGGGGACTGGAGCACAGTTAATGTGCCAGAATCTCGCAGTACACATCAGAGGCTGCCAGGCCAGGCAGCCAGGGGCTTGGGGACTTTCTGAGACCTCAGGATGTCTCCCCAGGAGGTATTCTTCCCATGCCTTGAAAGGCTCCCAGGAGTCTGAGAATGAGAGAGGCTAAGATGGATCTCAGCTGGTGCTAGTGGTAAAGAACCCACCTGCCAATGCAGGAGATGCAAGAGACACAGGTTTGATCCCTGGGTTGGGAAGATCACCAGGAGGAGGGCATGGCAACCCACTCCAGTAGTCTTGCCTGGAGAATCCCATGGACAGAGGATCCTGATGAGCTACAGTTAATGGGGTCTCAAAGAGTCGGACAAAACTGAAGTGACCTAGCACACAAGGTGGGTCTCAGATAGTCTGAACTCCTTGTTTGTTCAGAATGTGAACTCTGGTCATAATCGACAGCACTGGCATTTGCTTATAAGGTCTTTACGAGGCTGAGATTGGAAACCACACAGAGCGAGCACAGTTTTACAGGCTCCAGCTCGATGGACGCCTGACATCTCACTCGGTCGTTTTCCAGAGCTAAACTGGTTGACCTCTGCTGTTGCATGTACTTATCAACAACTTGTAGAAAGAGAAATTTTTTCTAATTTATGAGAAAATGGAATGTTTTCTGCAGAAGCCTTTTAGGTCTGGCAGTGAGAACACCAGCAAAGGTTGAGAAAATTTAGTCCAGGCCAGTGTTTGATTAAAGGTATTTGTAAACTTCTGCCTGAGGGAGGATTAGAGTGAAGGAGGGTGGGTTCAAGGGCCAGGTCTTATCTGAGATCACGAGAAGTAAAATGTTTGCAAAATACTCTGGCATGGAGGACAGAATGCAGGTCATGTCCCAGGGAGACCTGCTCCCAGGAGGAGAATCCTGGGGAGTCCTGTGATTAATACCATAGAAGGGAGCAGAAGACAGTAGAGTTGGCCAGAGAGAGGTGTGCAGACTCCATGTAAGCCCACTAAGGCTGCAGCCAAGCCCTCTAAGCACTGGGGAGCAGCAGTAAGGAGCAGCGCCAAGCCCATCACCAAGCGCAAGACGGCCTGTTGATGGTTCATGTGGGGGCATCCGGTCCTATCACTTAATGGCAAACAGAAGGGAAAAAAAAATGGAAACAGTGACAGATTTTATTTTCTTGGGCTCCAAAATCTCTGCTGATGGTGACTGCAACCATGAAATTAAAAGACGCTTGCTCCTTGGAAAGAAAGTGATGACAAACTTAGCGTATTAAAAAGCAGAGACATTGCTTTGCTGACCAAGGTCTATGTAGTCAAAGCTATGGCTTTTCCAGTAGTCATGTATGGATGTGAGAGTTGGACCATAATGAAGGCCAAGGGCCAAAGAATTGATGCTTTTGAACTGCGGTGTTGGAGAAAACTCTTGAGAGTCCCTTGGACTGCAAAGAGATCAGTCAGTCAATCCTAAAGGAAATCAACTTTGAATATGCATTGGAAGGACAGATGCTGAAGTTGCCACTACAATACTCTGGCAACCTGATGCAAAGAACTGACTCATTAGAAAAGACCCTGATGCTGGTTGAAAGATTGAGGGCAGGAGGAGAAGGGGCAACAGAGGATGAGATGGTTGGATGGCATCATTGACTCAATGGACATGAGTTTGAGCAAGCTCTGGGAGATGGTGAAGGTCAGGGAAGCCTGGTGTGTTGCAGGCCATGGGGTTGCAGAAAGTTGGACATGACTTAGCGACAACAACAACAACAACAAAAACAACAACAACAACAACGCCTTCCTTCAGCCACCGTTCCTGCTTGTGCCTTCCAGGTTGCACCTGGAACCTATAGTCTCCCTCTTTCCAGCAGAAGCATCAGGTTGTGCGGCTGAGCTGGGGACTCCTGGCCTTGCTAGCAGCCATTGTCCATGGAAGCTGGGTGTTGGCAGATAAATCTTAACCCCTCATGGATGACTCCCAGGCAGCATCAGTGTGTCCCCTAGAGCTCCCAGCAGGATGAGCTCCAGATGCCAACAGTGTGACTTGGTGGCCAGCATGCCCCTCATGGGCCTCCTTCCTTCCTGCCTCACCTGCCCCTCCCTTCCTTTCCCCCTGGGCAGAGAGCTGTATGGGGTGCTTGCCTCCAAGTCGGGTACTGGAGGCACCCTCTCCACTCAGTGTGATGAAGTGGGACCCAGAGGAACATGGTCTGTGCTTCTGTTCCTGAATTAAGCCCCTGGTGGGGAAAATGCACCATGGAGGGTCTCCCTGACCCAAGTCTCTGTCTACCATCCCAACAAGAAGCAACCACTGAGTAGTGGTCCCTGGAGACCTCATCTGACCTGGGATGAGTTGGACCATAAAGAACAGTGAGTGCTGAAGAATTGATGCTTTTGAACTGTGGTGCTGGAGAAGACTCTTGAGAGTCCCTTGGACTGCAAGGAGATCAAGCCAGTTAATCCTAAAGGAAATCAGTCCTGAATACTCATTGGAAGGACTGATGCTGATGTTGGAGCTCTGATTCTTTGGCCACCTGATGCAAAAAGCTGACTCATTGGAAAAGACCCTGATGCTGGGAAAGATTGAGGGCAGGAGGAGAAGGAGGAAGCAGAAGATGAGATGGTTGGATGGCATCACTGACTCAATGGACATGAGTTTGAGCAAGCTCTGGGAGATGGTGAAGGTCAGGGAAGCCTGGTGTGCTGCAGTCCATGAGGCTGCAGAGAGTCGAATGTGACTCTGACAGAACAACAACATTGAGATTTTTAGGAAATATATATTTGGCTGTGTTCCACAGTTCCTCGCTCACAGCTCATAAACCCTTGGAATTTCTTAAATGTAGAGAGTGATAAAGCTGTCTTTTGTCATATGGATGAGGTGACTTTTAGCAGCACCTAAATAGGGGGGCTGATTGCCCGGAGAACCAATCATGTGATTAAAGGGCTGGAATTTCAGTCCCATCTCTTGATTTCCAGAGAGGGGAGAGGAGGTTGAATCAATTCCCACTGGCCAGTGATTTAGATAATCTTGATAATGTAATGAAGCCTCCACAAACCCTCAAAGGACAGATTTTTGACCATTTCAGAAAGCTTCTGTGTGCCACCGAGTTGGGCCCCAAGCCCTGTATGGACAGAGACCTCTCTGTTCAAAACCTCAGCCTATGAATCTCTTCATCTGACTGTTGATTCATATCTTTTAATATCCTTTTATAGTAAATAGTAATCTGTTGAGGAAACAGATTTTCTTGAGTTGTGTGAGCCATTCTAGCACATTAATTGAATCGAGGAAGTGGGTGGGGGTTTGTGGGAAGCTCTGATTTATAGTAGAAGGCAAGCACACACACAGAGGGGAAGTGTAGGTGACAACCCGGGTTTGTGGCTAGCATCTGAAGAGGTGAGTGGACTTGTGGGTTGGAGCATTTTACCTGTGAAATCTGATGCTATTGCTGGGTAGATAGTGTTAGAATTGAGTTGAAGTCTTGGACCCCCTGCTGGCATCTAAGTATTGCTCACCAGTGTGGAGAAACCACACATAAGTGTTGGATTCATTCCAGGGACCCCAAAGAAGCATCTTAGAGGATGCAGTCAGGTTAAGATGAGGGCATTAAAGTGGGTCCTAATCCATTATGACTGGAGTCTTTATAAAAAGAAGAAGAGACAGACACACAGGGAAGACGGCCATGTGAGAGCAGAGGTAGAGATGGGAGCAGTGCGCCTACCAGCGCCGTCAGAAGCTGGAAGAGGCAAGAGAGGATTCCACCCAGAATCTTGCAAGGTGCTTGCCGACACCTTGGTTTCTGATTTCTGGACTCCCAAACTGTGAGATGATACATTTCTATTGCTTAAGCACACCAGTTAGTAGTGCTTTGTTACAGCAGCCCCAGGAAACCAGGCCTCCGTACCACAGTCATCTCAGCAGTGCTGCTCTTCCTGAGCTCAGGGAGTTACTGGAAAACGGTAAATGTACCTGCCAAATGCATCCATCAATTCAGCATTGCTGTGCATGTCATGCAGTGAATCCTCGAACCCAGCTCGCTGGCATCAGCATACCCATCTGGCAGGAGAAGATATTGAGGCTCAGAGTCCTCTCAGAGACTCATAGCACCACCCAAGGCTGCACAGACAGGAGCTGGAGGAGCAGTGGTGGGGTCTAGGTTTTCTGTTTGCATATCGAGATCAACTCCATGCCCATGGGTCTCCAAACTGGAAACACAGAGTGGGTTAGATGTTTTCGTAAAAGGGGAACATCTCAGGGTAGAGAGATTATGACCTTTAGAGTCATATCTCTCTGATGAGAAGAGCTGACTCAATGGAAAAAACCCTAATGCTGGGAAAGACTGAGGCATAAGGAGAAGGGTTGACAGAGGACTAGATGGTTGGATGGCCTCACCGACTCAATGGACATGAGTTGAACAAACTCTAGGAGATAGTGAAGGACAAGGAAGCCTGGTGTACTGCAGTCCACAGGGTCACAAAGAGATTGACATGACTGAGTGACTGAACAATAACTCTCTGGCTTCATTTTCTAGAATCAGCTATATGACTTTGGCCAAATTGCTTGTGCCTTGAGGTTCCATTTGCCCATCTGCGTAATGGGTGTGCTAATGAGTAGCTCTGATTAGCAATGAAATGAATGACTTAGGTGGCTATGTGAGCCTGGTCTTTTGCTGAAGGCCCAGCATTTGAACCTGCACTTTCTGTTTTCTGCATTATAATGAGCAGGGGGTGTTTGAATGTGTTGCCTGTTCTCCCGACACACTGAGCCCTTTGAGAATGACAGCCAATGGTGGGACCTATGATGGGCCGAGGGGACACCACTCTGAGTGACAAACTCTGTAGCACTGGAGGGGTTTCTGCAACATGTGCCCACCCATGCCTCCTTCAAGAGTTCCCTTTTTAACATTTATTTTTCAATAAATAAAAAAAAATATGTTTATTTATTTATGGCTTCACTGAGTGTTTGTTGCTATGTGTGGGCTCTCCTAGTTGTGGTGAGGGGGGCTGCCCTTCACCTTGGCGTGCAGGGTTCTCATTGCGATGGCGTCTTTTGTTGTGGAGCATGGGGTCTAGAGCACAGGCTCAGTAGTTGTGGTGCGTGGGCTTACTTGCCCTGCAGCATGTGGGACCTTCCCAAACCAGCCATCGAACATGTGTCCCCTGCACTGGCAGAACGTAAATCCTTGGGATTCTTTAGGCAAGAATGACAATGTGGGTTGCCATTTCCTACTCCAGGGGATCTTCCTGAGCTAGGGATCGAACCCGTGTCTCTGCTGCACTGGCAGGCAGACTCCTAAATGCTGGACCACCAGGGAAGTCCCAAGAGCCCCTTTTGTAAGTGAGGGGCTGAAGCCTGGGGAGGCAGGACAGCTTATTCAAGACCCTGAGTCCTTAGGAGAGCTGAGAGGCATTTCTGGGCCCCACTGGGCCTTGTGTTGCCCATCTGTCCAGTCTATCCATCCTGAAGGGTGGCTCCTAACTCCTCCTGCCCCCTCCATTTACTCACAGTGAGTAACACGCAGTGTTGGTATGTGAACCTGACCTGGGAAGAGTTTAACAAGTGCAGTTTGTGAAGGCAGAGATGTGGAAAGTGATTCTGGAGGTGTCAGCAAAATAATATCTATCCACTTCCCTGGTGGCTCAGCAGTAAAGAATCTACCTGCAATGCAGGAGACTCGGGAGATGCAGGTTCTATCCCTGAGTCAAGAAGATCCCCGGGAGAAGGAAATGACAGCCCACTCCAGTATTCTTGTGTGGAGAATCCCATGGACAGTGGAGCTTGGTGGCTATAGTCCATGGGGTCACAATGAGTTGGCCACAACTTAGCGACTAAACCACAACATCTATCTATCTATCCATCTATCATCTATCTCTGTCTGTATATGAGGGGAAGATGTGTAACCATTTGCCATGCCCACACTGAACAAAAACAGAACCATAACTGAGCAGGAACACCACCAATGGCTTCATCTCAGAGACGAAGCTGAATGAAAGCTGAAGGTTGGGAGGACACAGTCCAGAGTATTTTCAGGCAAATCTGGGGAATTATACTGACAGCTAGCGCAAATCATGCTTCATAGTGAAAGCCAGGCCAGGAAACCACTTACCCAGGTAGTAGCAAAGTATATACAGCAGCTTCATTTTCTCTAAGGTTGTAAAACATCCACATACCACAATTACTCATGGAGAAAACTTGCTGTCCCACCTTCAGTTCTCATGAAAGCTGAGCCCTCTGCCATTTCCATCAGCCACCTGGTGGGCTATGAATAGAAGGAAGTCGGTAAGTTTACACAAGCTAGGAGGTAAAATCTCCCTTTTCCATTCTCAGCCCAGAAGGGATTTTTCTCCCCCCTCTGTGACCATTTGTTGTGTGAGGGAGGCTTGTGAGGGGAGGGGCTGTGGTCAATTTTCAGGTGGCCCTGTGTTGAAAATCTGTTACAACTTGTATCCTCAGAGTTCGCAGAGAAACAGAACCAATACGATAGACAGATAGATGGATGTAAGAGAAGAGGTTTTATAACAAATGACCCACACATTTATGGAGGCTGAGAGGTACCATGATCTGCTGTCTGCAAGCCTGAGATCAGGAAAGTCTGGTAGAATTCAGTTACAGTCAGGAGGTCTGATGTCTGAAGACAGGAGAAGACAGACGTTCCATTTAAGAGGGGAGAGTGAATCTGCCCTTTCCGGTCCTCAGGAGACTGGCTGATGACTGCCCACACTGGCAAGGGTGACCTTGACTCAGTCCACTGAATCAAATGCTAATCTCCTCTGAAACATCCCACAGACGTGCTAAGAAATAATGTTTTACCAGGTGTCTGGTAAACAGCTTCACCAGAATTAAACATAGTCACACAGAATTAAACGTCTCATGATCTCTTTGGAAAACAACCCGAGTGTGGGCCCTCTCGGATGGGCTTTGCCTGGAGAAGTAGGACAGGAGACACCTACAGCTGTTTGCAAAGTAGAGGTGATGGAGCTGGTCTGAGCTGGCTGGGGAAACACAATCTAAGTGACTCTGAACAGGCCAGCACAGACATGGCCTGCTCATAGTGTGGGCCTTGCCCAGACATTTGGTACACCTACCATTTGTGGGTAAAATGCCCCCAAACTGCAGATGGCTCATGCCAGACTGAGGGTTTCCATGGGTGGCCAGACAGTCTTAGCTTTGCTATTCCTCGGCAGCCAGTCTAGAGGAGCCACATGAACAGCAGGCTGGCCAAAAAAGCCCCTGGAGGTTGGAAGGATCTAGTCTTTGTGGACAGAGTTTTTAAGAACCACAATAAGGCAGATTCTGGGATTTTGATCAGTGCCAACTATTTCAGGGTCCAGCCATGGCTGGTATCCCTCTATGGTGCCACTGGAAGCACGGACCAGCGTGTTTAGAATTTCTGACAGCCTGTCGTGGCTTGGATGCTAGTGTTGGCCAAACCATTCTCTTTTGGAAGGTTCTGAAGAAGGTGTCAGCTCTTCTGAGGACGAACCAGTGTGATTCTTTAAACTTGCCAGTTGCTATCAAGTTATAGACTCGGATCTGTGCTCGGCACAGACAATTCTCCTAGATGCTGTGCTGATATTGAAATGGACACAAGCTGCCCAGAGATGTGTTGTGCTCACCTGGATGCTCAGCCAGGGTTTAGGCAGATTCTCTTTGATCTGATTCATTAAGTTGGGGAAATTCACCATGCCTCCCCATCCTCCTATGGGCTTCTTTTGAAATCAACGACAAATTAATCCCTGATGACCACAGACAATATTTGACATAGACATGGACTGAAGCCCATCAGGCTTCTCTGTCCATGGGATTTCCCAGGCAAGACTACTGGAATGGGTTGCCATTTCTTTCTCTAGGGTATCTTCCTGACCCAGGGATCGAACCTGTGTCTCCTGCAGCTCCTGCACTGGTGGCAGATTCTTTACCACTGATCCACCTGGGCAGCCATTTATTTATTATTCGAATAGAATTGCTCTAGAATGTTGTGTTAGTTTCTGCTGTACAACAAAGTGAATCAGCTATGTGTATACATATATTCCCTCCCTCCTGAACCTTCCTCACACCCCTCCCACAACCCTCTAGGTGATCACAGAGTGCCAGCTGAGCTCCAGTGTGCTGTACAGCAGGTTGCCACTAGCTGTCTATTTTATACTGCAGGGTATATATGTCAATGCCACTCTCCCATTCGTCTCACCCTCCCCTCCCCACCCGCCCTGAGTCCACGTGTCTGTTCTCTATATCTGCATCTCTATTCCTGCTCTGGAAATAAGTTCATCTGTACCATTTTCCTAAATTTCATATATCTGAATTAATACATGATAGTTGAATATTCATTGGAAAGACTGATGCTGAAGCTGAAGCTCCAGTACTCTGGCTACCTGATGCGAAGGGCTGACTCATTGGAAAAGCCCGCGATGCTGGAAAAGATTGAGGGCGGCAGGAGAAGGGGGAGACAGAGGATGAGATGGCTGGATGGCATCACTGATTCAATGGACATGAGTTAGAGCACACTCTGGGAGACAGTGAGGGACAGGGAAGCCTGGCGTACCATAGTCACAAAGCATCAGACATGACTGAGCAACTGACCACAAATATGACATTTGTTTTTCTCTTTCTGACTTTCTTCACTCTGTATGACAGACTCTAGGTCCATTCACATCACGGCAACATCCAGGCCTTTTAGTGGCTCTGACCAGATGGTCGGCGATGGGGTGGTCTCCAAGAGCTAGCCAGGCGCTTCCTTCCCTTCCCGTGAGTGAGAAGCCTGGCTTCAGGGACAGGGCATTTGGGTGGCTGTTAGTGCCCTTGCTGGCCATGAGACAAGTGTTTGTGACCTCAGTTCTTCAGGACAAGGAGAGGCCTGGGAAGTTGAGCCATTTGCCCTGCAGGACACTTGGTGGTGACTCTCAAGCTGTCAACAGAGTAGCTATCCAAACATGAGCCCGGATGTACCATCTGTACACTGATCTGACAGTGCCAAGGCACTCCTCTCTGGATTTCCAAGGTGCTGTGGTCAGCTGTGACTGTCCCCTGACCCAGAGCCCTGAGTCAGCCCTGTCATTGCCCAGCTTGGCCCTGCTGTGGAGCCCCCCTCCACGTGCACCTGAAGATGTGGCCTGGCCAGTTACTGCCTCTGTCTTCTCTCAGGTAACTCAGGAGGGTTGGACTAGATCGAGATTGCTCCTCCACTAAGCTGGAAGCCTCACGGTGTGGCAGACAAGATTCAGTTCCCAGACAGTTTAAACATCTGCTCCTGCATTTTGAGTGTTTAAGGCAGTGCCTTCAGAGGGAAGCCCAGGCCTCTAGTTTTCCAGGCTCCCCTCCCTCCCTACTGTAGACCTGGGCATCCTGCATTTGCTTTGTGCAGCCACCAAGGGCCTTGGGAAGTGTCACCTTATATCATAACTCTGAACTAGCATGAATGACATGATTTCAAGCCCATTAGGTCACAGCCTGCAGGTGGGTAGGTGCCGGGGCTGCTTCAGGGGGTGGGGACAAGGACAATAGCTCAGTTGAAGTAGGTCCCTGCCCTCTGGCGTGGCTCCCCTTTGTGTCCCTTATTTCTGTGGCCTATGCTTCAAGTTCTGAGCTCCATTTCCAATAAGCCTTCTTTGGGTGACTCTGAGGCTAGGGGTTGCCATGATATCAGAGCCCCTGAGCAGAGGGCAGGTCTCCAGGCGCTGCCTGAGGGAGGTCTGGCCCCCTGCTCTGCCTCTCTCCCCCTCCTCCCCTCAGTCCACTTGCCCAGATCCCCTGGGCTCCCCCATCTTGGCTTCCATCTCACCTCTGTAACACCAGCTCCCACAAGACCAGTGGCCTCTCCTGGACACGCTGCTTTCCCTTTTCTGGCAGCTTGTCACTGTCTGCATTCTTCAGGACCTGCTTCTTCTGTGTTTTCCATTTATTGCTGCTTCCCCCTCAGCTAGAATGCAGACCCTGAGGGCAGAATCTTGTCTTCTTGAGAGCAACCACTGCTCTGAGCAGAGTGCAGTTCTGGAGTGGTGCAGTTCTGGAGTAAGTATCTGGTGATTGAATCAAATGCAGGAGCCGGGCTCATCTCGCCGAGGGCTCTATCCTCAAGGAGTGAAACCCAGGCCCCAGAGCCCACTGACTTGCTGGACATGGTGGCCCTAGCAGTGGTGAAGTGGGTGGCTTGGGATCCACTCAGAGACCTTCTGATGACCGACCATCCCAACTATGAGCTCCCCACTCCCTCTTCCTCCTCGAATCCCCACAGCAGATGGTGTGACCTGTGGGCTGAGCTCTAGGCACTGAATGAATGAGCTGGTGAGCATGCACAGAAGGCTCTGACAAGCCCTCCTGTCTAGCATGGACAGGGCACTGGGCACAGGTTCTCAAGCCAGGCCAGTGACTATGCCACTTCTCTGTCTCATTTTCCCCATCCACACAGTGAGGGTAATAAGAACAGTGTTTACCTCTTAGGAGTAGTGTGAAGTTTAAAGAGCAAAATGTAAGGAGACTGTTTTGGATAATGCTGGCCCTTAGGAGGGACACAGTAGATGTTCATTGTTGCATTAGTAGGAACACTAATACACTGCTCCTGATACAGTGTTCAACACACAGTATGGGAAGAAGGAGCGATGAAGTGGATACACCCTTGGATGGATCTGGAAGTATCTCATAGACACTTGCTCAGGGCATAGGGAAAGTCTCCAGTTACCAGGCTTCCTTTCTTAAGTATCTACAGCCCTTTTTTTGTTATTGACTAGCCCTGCATCCATGCCTGCCCTCATAGGTTCATCCTGAGCAGCATGTCCACTCAAGGACATATCAGTGATGCTAAGGACTCTGTTCTGCTCTTTCCCTTCCCCTCACTCAGAATTCCTTTTTCCTCAGGCCAGAAATTCTCTCTGCTGCTTCCCTGGTGGCTCAGATTGTAAAGAATCAGTTTGCAATGGTTGGGAAGATCCCTTGGAGAAGGAAATGGCGATCCATTCCAGTATGCTTGCCTGAGAATGCCATGGACAGAGGAGCCTGGCAGGCTACACTCCGTGGGGTCTCAAAGAGTCAGTCATGACTGAGTGACTATCACTTTCACATTCACAGCCCAGTAAACCTGTCTGATGCTAATGGACCAGTCTTTGTACTGAGGCTCCAGGGCGCTGCTTCTTCCCTCCAAGTACTGGGATTGCATCTCCATGCTAACATGATGTGAGGCTCTGGGAACCGCTCTGGGACCCAGTGGAGTCAGCACTGCAGTGAGAGGAGAATGTGGACTTCAGAAGAAACTGCCATGGAAATGGCTATGGTGAGCCTCACTCAACCTGGAATGCCTTCCTGCAGCTCTCTGGGGCCCCACTCTGGTAGCTTTCTGGCTGCCATCACGCTGGCCATCGCCTCCCACCTCCCATGTAGCAAGTCCTCCCCTGGTCACATGGAGGCAGGTCTAGATTCTGGCCAGCTTTATTATCCCAAGTGTAGGTAGGACTCCTTTCCTTTCCCAGTGAGCTTGCTTTCTAAGCAGCCCTGGTGCCAGGAGCTAGAGGCTTTTTTTAGGGATGAGTGAGTAGTCCAGCATTTGTACTGAATGTTCTGAGTCGACCTGGACTGTGCAGGGTCACTGTTGGAAACTGTGTAACGGGAAAGCGAGTTACTTCTGAGCCCCAAGGTTCACTCATATTCTATCCAGCTGCCTGGAAAGCTTTTTCTCCGGGCTCCATCCAAAGACCAGCTGTGGATGCTGGTCTAGGTCTCATTGTTCAGTTGCTCAGTTGTGTATGACTCTTTGTGACCCCGTGGACTGTAGCAAGCTAGGCTTCCCTGTCCTTCACAATCTCCTGGATTGTTTGCTGAAATTCATGTCCATTGAATAAATGATGCCATCCAACCATCTTAACTTCTGCTTCTCCCTTCTCCTCTTGACCTCAGTCTTTCTCAGCATCACAGTCTTTTCCAATGAGTTGTCTCTCTGCATCAGGTGGCCAAAGTATTGGAGCTTCAGCTTCAGCATCAGTCCTTCCAAAGAATATTTAGGGTTGATTTCCTTTAGGATTGACTGATTTGATCTCCTTGCTGTCCAACAGATTCTCAAGAGTCTTCTCCATCACCACAGTTTGAAAACATCAATTCTTAGGTCCTCAGGCTTTTTTGTAGTCCAGCTCTCACATCCATACATGACTACTGGAAAATTCATAGCTTTGGCTACACAGACCTTTGTCCACAAAGTGACTTCTTGGCTTTTAATTTTTTAATTTTTATTTTTTATTCTTTAATTTTATCCTGAACCCCACTCCCACCTCCCTCCCCATACCATCCCTCTGGGTCATCCCAGCGCACCAGCCCCGAGCATCCTGTATCATGCATCGAACCTATTTCTTGGCTTTTTAACACACTGTCTAGGTTTGTCATAGCTCCTGCCAAAAAGCAATCATTTTCTAATCTCTTGGCTACAGTCACCATCCACAGTGATTTTAGAGCCCAAGAAGAGGATATCTGTCACTGCTTCCACCTTTCCCCCTCCTATTTGCCATCAAGTGATGGGGCCAGATGTCATGATCTTTGTTTTTGAATATTGAGTTTTAAGCCAGCTTTTTCACTCTCCTCTTTCACCTACATCAAGAGGCCCTTTAGTTCCTCTTTGCTTTCTGCCATTAGGGTGGTGTCATCTGTATATCTGAGGTTACTGATATTTTTCCTGGCAATCCTGATTCCAGCTTGCACTACACTCAGCCTGGCATTTCACATGATGTACTCTAGATAAAAGTTAAATGAGCAAGGTGACAGTATATAGCCTTGACATACTCTTTTCCCAGTTTTGGACCAGTCTATTGTTCTATGTCTGGTTCTAGCTGTTACTTCTTGACCTGTATGCAGGTTTCTCAGGAGGCAGGCAGATATGAACCTGTTTGCAGGGCAGGAATAGAGATGCAGATACAGAGAGCACATCTGTGGACACAGCGGGGGGAAAGGGATGGTGGGAGGAGTTGAGAGAGCAGCATTGACATAAACACATTATTATATGTAAAAGAGATAGCTAGTGGGAAGCTGCTGTATTGCACATGGAGCTCAGTTCTGTCCTCTGTGATGGAACTAGAGGGGTGAGATTGGGGATGAGGAGGAGGGAGGGAGGCTTAGGAAGGAGGGGGTGTATGCATGCATATGGCTGAATCACCTTGTTGCATAGCAGAAATGAACACAACATTGTAAAGCAATTATACTACAAAAAAAAAAAAAACCAACAAAAAAAATTTTAGAGTAGAACTTTCAAGCAGAATGCTGGAGGTGGGACCTCAGAGCCAGACCACCTGTTTCGCAGGGAAACTATCCCCTCACCCTTCCCCAGCATGAGCTTACTCAGGTGATACGCTACACTAGTGTGCGTGCATGCTAAGTTGCTTCAGTCATGTCTGACTCTTTGTGACCCTGTGGACTGTAGCCCTCCAGGCTCCTCTGTCCATGGGATTCTCCAGGCAAGATTACTGGAGTGGGTTGTCAAGCCCTCCTCCAGGGCATCTTCCCAACCCAGGGATTGAACCCAGGTCCTCTGCATTGCAGGTGGAGTCTTTACCATCTGAGCCACCAGGGAAGGCCCCTTGAATGCTAAACCCTGGGGCAAATTGAATCTTCTGAACGGGTCACACCAGCATCCATCCTGCTCACTAGCTCTCTGATAGAGTGATAACCCTACACCTTTATAGCACTTGTCCCACAGTGAACTGTGCTGGAGGTCTTGCTGTGAGGCTCCGAGGCCATGGGTCACAAACATTGCCCAGCTGCCCTCTCTGGTTTGGCTTGCTCTGGGGGATGCCAGTTGAAGTGCTGTGAGAACATTCCATCAGCCTGAGGGTCATCGAACTTGCCCACCAGTAGTAACTGCAGCCTCTGCTGTCCCCTGACGGGTCCTCCTGGGACTCTGAGCTGGAAAAGCCCAGGTGAGCAGTGTCTAAATTCCTGCCTCAGGGAAACTGGGAGAGGTAATAGAGATTACTGTCATATCCAGACGCTACATTATGAGGAGTTTTGTTACTTATTCATTGCGCCCCAAGCAAGTCCCCAGCAAGAAAGGAGACCGTTCTTACATTATTGAATCTCAGATTGCAGTCAGGCTGAGACTTTCTAGCTCAAAGAAGCTGCTTCTAAAAATCTGGACACATACTTCACTTTATGAATAAAATATCTGTTGCACCCATTGACCATTCAGGTAACGATTTTTAAGGTTTTGGATGTAGCTATCTTGTCTTTGATAAAACTGAAAGCAAAACTGAGACACACCTCACGACACACCCTTCTCCTGAGTGGCCCCGGCACCTCACTCATTTGAACAGCACCTATGGGTACCTGGGCTCCTTGCCCAACCAGAAAGCACTGGAAATAAGAAAAAAAGCTGCTGACCTACACATTTGCCTGGACATCCGAAAAATAATTTTAAATATTTATATGTGATCTATAGGAGATTACCCATTTGTCACGGAGAACTTCAATTACTAGGTGGTCCACTAGAATAATTAAAAAAAAAAACCTGTTTCTTTTTGAGAAAGCGTTTTATAGGTTTGCTTGAAACTCTGCTCTGTTCTGCTTAATTGTGTTTGAAAAACAAAGTGTACTTGCAAAAGGAAGTTGCTGAGTGGTTAAACGGAAGGATGCCCTTGGATTTGGAGTTTTGGACACCAGCTCTGAATGTCTAGCTGTGGGCATGTTTCCCACCAACCCCTGCTAAGAGGAAGGTCGTCGCTTAAAGGAACTTGTAGTGGAAAGCGACTGCTGTTTCCTGGTTGGGGCCAGCTCGACTACTGTGGCTGAGAAACTGTGTGTGCCCTCCTCTCCTTTGTGGGCACCAGCACATACTGCAGGGAGGGAGTGTGGTCATGGGACTAGGTGCTACAGATGGCACTGGGTGGAACGCAGCTGTCCCTCCCTCATGCTGGCAGAATGTAGAGGGGCTGAATGGCGACAGGGCTGCTGGAGAGAGGACTGTGGAACAGGCATCATCCCCTACCTCCACTGCACTGGAGCAAGGGGAGGAGGGGAAACAAACTCTTATCCTGTTACTACTCACCCTGGCTAGCTTACTTGGGAACATCTGGAGGACAGGTGTGTTCCTGAGTTGTCCTTGTCTTTGCAGAATCTGCTAGTGATGTTTGCAGAAGTGAGTGGAAGAGAAGTGTGGCTTCACTTGGGACAGCAAGTAGCTCAGTGATTCATTTGTTTCTACAAGAAGAAAGAAAGGGCTGAGATCGAACACTGAATGGGAAAGTGGAGCCCACCAGGCTCTTTGCATCTTGTCCCTGATAAGAGTTACAGAAGCGAGCCAGCCTTTTGTGTGCATGGGCAGGCAGAATGAGATGTGCTTCCTAGTGTTTACCTTTCTTTTGCTCTCTGTCCTGGTCAGGCAGCCTCACTTAAACTGTTAGGCTTACTGGTTTTCGTCAGTAACCACGACTGGGAGGAGCAGAGTGAATGAGTGAGTGAGGATGTTTTATAGAATCCGAGTTCTTTCCTTGACCATAAAGATTTCTTTAGGAAATCTGGTTGCCTGGAAGTATAGACAAAATCAAGGCATCCCTGAAAAGGACCAAGGTCAGATGGGTTTCTGTATTAGCATGATACTTATAAACTTGAAGTGAGGACAAGAGTATTATGGAATATTTTCTGGATTTGCTTACCCACTTATCCATAAAGGTACTAAATTGTCCCTTTTTTTCCTGTGTGTAAAAATGTCATTCTAGGTGCCTCTCCTACAGGCCTCAAAAGTCTATTTAAAATCAGATCACCCACAAGCATCCACCATAGTCAGCTCCAGCATAGTAGAGCGAACATTCATAAACAGTCTTTGAAACACCCTGTTTCAATTGGAAAAGGAACGTCCAAAATGCCAAGTGGTAAGCTATGATGGAAATTTGTATTTTGAAGCTGGTGTTTTTGGAGTTGACCCACAACAATCAGGTCTAACACCTTAAATAATTTTATAGTGAATGTCTGTGTCAAAGGTGAAATTTTTAATTTTTTAAATTAAAAAGATTTATCGAACTTTTGCTGATTTACTGTGTTTTCTAATTTCTGCTGTACATCAAAGTTACACAATTATACACATATGTACGCTCTTGCTTTATATTCTTTTTCATTATGGTTTATCCCAGGAGACTGAATACAGTTCCCTGTGCTATACACGAGGACCTTGTTGTTTATCCATTCTAAATGTAATAGTTTGCATCTACTAACCCCAAACAGCCAGGCCATTCCTCCTCCTGCCCCTCATCCCCTTGGCAACCACAAGTATGTCCTGTATGTCTATGAGTCTGTTTTGTAGATAGGTTCATTTGTGCCGTATTTTAGATTTCACGTGCAAGTGAAATCACATGGTATTCGTTTTTCTCTTTTTGACTTACTTCACCTTAGATGATAAACTCTAGTTGCATCCATGTTGCTACAAATGGAATTACTTCATTCTTTTTTATTGCTGAGTAGTATTCCATTTCATTGCCATTTCCACGTTTCCCCATCTATTTGCCATGAAGTGATGGGACCGGATGCCATGATCTTAGTTTTCTGAATGTTGAGTTTTAAGCCAACTTTTTCACTCTCCTCTTTCACTTTCATCAAGAGGTTCTTTAGTTCTTCTTCATTTTCTGCCATAAGGGTGGTGTCATCTGCATATCTGAGGTTATTGATATTTCTTCCGGCCATCTTGGTTCCAACTTGTGTTTCATCCGGCCTGGCATTTCTCGTGATGTATTCTGCATTTGAGTTAAGTAAGCAGGGTGACAATATACAGCCTTGACGTACTCCTTTCTGGATTTGGAACCAGTCTGTTGTTCCATGTCCAGTTCTAACTATTGCTTCTTGACCTGCATACAGATTTCTCAGGAAGCAGGTCAGGAGGTCTGGTATTCCAATCTGTTTCAGAATTTTCCAGAGTTTGTTGTGATCCACACAGTCAAACGCTTTGGCGTAATCAATAAAGAAAAGTAGATGCTTTTCTGGAACTCTCTTCCTTTTTCAGTGATTCGGCAGTTGTTGGCAGTTTTATCTCTGGTTCCTCTGCCTTTTTCTAAATCCAGCTTGAACATCTGGAGGTTCACAGTTCACATACTGTTGAAGCCTGGCTTGGAGAATTTTTACCATTACTTTGCTAGTGTGTGAGATGAGTGCAATTGTGTGGTAGCTTGAGCATTCTTTGGCATTGCTTTTCTTTGGGATTGGAATGAAAACTGACCTTTCCCAGTCCTGTGGCCACTGCTGAGTTTTCCAAATTTGCTTGCATATTGAGTGCAGTACTTTCACAACATCATCTTTTAGGATTTGAAATAGCTCAACTGGAATTCCATCACCTCCACTAGCTTTGATGGTAGTGATGCTTCCTCAGGTCCACTTGACTTCTTATTCCAGGATTTCTGGCTCTAGGTGAGTGATAACACCATAGTGGTTATCTGGGTCATTAAGATCTCTTTTGTATAGTTCTGTGTATTCTTGCCACCTCTTCTTAATATCTTCTGCTTCTGTTCAGTCCATACCATTTCAATGGAAACATTGAGAGACTTTATCTTTTTGGGCTCCAAAATCACTGCAAATGGTGACTGCAGCCATGAAATTAAAAGACACTTGCTCCGTGGAGGAAAAGCTATGACCAGCCTAGACAGCATATTAAAAAGCAGAAACATTACTTTGCCAACAAAAGTCCGTCTAGTCAAAGCTATGGTTTTTTCAGTAGTCACATATGGATGTGAGAGTTGGACTGTGAAGAAAGCTGAGCGCCAAAGAATTGATGCTTTTGAACTGTGGTGTTGGAGACGACTCTTGAGAGTCCCTTAGGCTGCAAGGAGATCCAACCAATCCATCCTAAAGGAAATCAGTCCTGAATATTCATTGGAAGGACTGAAGCTGAAGCTGAAACTATTGTACTTTGGCCACCTGATGCGAGGAGCTGACTCATCGGAAAAGACTCTGATGCTGGGCAAGATTGAAGGCAGGAGAAGGGGACGACAGAGGATGAGATGGTTCGATGACATCAACACGATGGACACGATTTGAGTAGGCTCTGGGAGATGGTGATGGACAGGGAAGCCTGGCATGCTGCAGTCCATGGGGTCACAGAGAGTCGGACATGGCTGAGTGACTGAACTGAACTGACTGCATTTTATATGAACCACATTTCTTTATCTGTTCATCTGTCCATGGACATTTAGGTTGTTTCCATGACTCGACCGTTGTGAATGGTGCTGCTATGAACATAAGGGTGCATGCATTTTTTAAAATTTATAGTTTTGTCTGGGTATATGCCCAGGAGTGGTATTGGTGGATTGTATGGTAATTCTATTTTTAGTTTTCTGAGGAACCTCCATGCTGGTTTCCATAGTGTCTGCACCAATTTACTTTCCCACCAACACTGTAGGAGGGTTCAAAGGGAAACTTTTAAATGGAGACGTTTTGAGGTACAACTCTTCCACATGCAATTAATTTGCTTAATTGCAGGCCTGGCTATGTGCTATGGTCAGTGTGTTTGTCCTGATCTACCCTCACACAAATTTTACTGGAATTAGTGACTAGAAAAGCCAAATTTTTCATCTGTAGATTAGGAGATTTTTTTTTTTTTTTTTTTTGATATATGGGGCTGAAATCTCCTACAGAGAGAATCCAAATGCTTTTGTGTAACTTTATTTTGAGCTACAGGAATGATCTTGGGCATATCGTTCTATCTCATCTGTGCACAGGGTTTGATTTAAAGTCTATACGACAGAAGCACCATGCCAAGAATGCTTGCATCTGCAAAGAGCAGAGCAGGATCCCAGCCGTGGCAAGCCACATTTCAAAGCTGACTATTTCAGAGATTAGATTTTAATGTGGCTCACAGGAGTTAAGGGCTTCTTCAAAATCCTCTGACCTGTGGTGGGCTGGTGGATTCCAAGTTTATGACTCTGTTTGCTAACTCCTCCTGTGGGAGACGAATTCCTTTCAGAGCCGTGACTGTGTTAATGAGGATGAGCAGGCTGTGGAGAAATGCTTCGCTCTTTCCAGCAGACAGACTTGTTTTTCTCAGGCTTTGAGAGACAGGGGTAGTGGTGATGATGTCAAGAAGGTTGTGTTGCCCCAAGTCTCCCCCTCCCAAGACTGGGGAGTCATAAATCCTCAGTTAATCTGAGTATGAATGTAAACCTTGCAGCTGAGGCCACGATGGCAAGGAGCAGAGGGCCTGAAGTGAAGGGATGGGCAACCACGTGCATTGTGGTATCAGAGATCCCCAATTCTTTGATACCCCTCCAAATGAGAGGTGGGGGGTCTCTGTCGCCTC
Source organism: Ovis canadensis (assembly GCF_042477335.2). Lineage (NCBI taxonomy): Eukaryota > Metazoa > Chordata > Mammalia > Artiodactyla > Bovidae > Ovis > Ovis canadensis. The sequence continues at coordinate 24,561,737 of NC_091246.1, forward strand.
CCTCAATTCTGGGTGGGGTTGTGGGTGCTTCACCTAATAGCTGAATAAGATGGGAGGGAAAGTAGAGGACCTTGGAAGCACGACAACTTTGCCTCATCCTTTTGGGACACTTGCTCTCTATGTTTCTTCCCAAGCAGGAAGCCCACCCCATGTGGGGAGGGTTCTCAGGGTTACCAGCCCCCATGGATCCCAGCTTGGAGTTACCCCATCCTAGACTCCAGCCTCAGTGGGCTCCAGCCCCCAGCTGTTCAGGTGAGCCCAGATTGGGATGCAGATGCTGGGGGACAGAGTCAACATCCTGTGCCCTCCCTGAATTCTGATCCTCAGCATCTAGATCATGGCTGCTATTTTAACATGGGGGTGGCCTTAAGAAATAGGAATATCCAGGATCCAGGTAGTGTCCCTTCTTGCTGGGTATAAGACCTGAGGCCAGGACAATGAGGATGATCGCAAACATGAGCGTGACACTTCTCAAGGGCGACCCTCCTCCAAACCTCTTACAGCTGCTCCCCGTCTGCTCCTCATGGAAGCTGAGGCTCAGAGCCAGGGATCCCGGCTGCTCATGGTAAAGCCCTGTCCTGGGAGGGCTGATGTTCATTGTCAGGGGCTTGAGGGGTGGGGCAGTTGTTAGGTGAGGGAAGGAGAATGCTAAAGGGAGGAATGAGGCTGCCCCTGCAAGGCTCAGTGGGCGTCCTTGTCCCAGGAACTGTGAACATCCGTTCCTTGGTTTATGCGTTTGTAGGAAGCATAACCAGGCCATCTGCACACCCTTAGCCCCACCGTGGGGTGGTGGCTGGGGCACATGCCTCTTGCTGAGGACTTACCTGGGGCTCCTTGTTTGTGACACGAGTTCAGAGTTGATTCTGTTGTTTCAGGCTGTGAGCTGACAGGAGGCAGCTGGGGTGGGGCTGCTCTGTCCTCTGAGAAAAAGGAAGATGCTCACTTCCATTGTCTGTGCCAGCCTCCAGCTCTGTACCTTTTTTTTCAATTAAGATTATATTTCTTTTTTTAACTTTTTTTTTTATGTTGGAAGACAGTCGATTAACAATATTGTGATAGTTCCAGGTAGACAGTAAAGGGATTCAGCCATACATATATATATATATATACACACACACATATATCCATTCTCCCCCAAACTCCACTCCCATCCAGTCTGCCACAGAACATTGAGCAGAGTTCCCTGTACTGTACAGTCCTTGTTGATTATCAGGTTTAAATACAGAAGTGCATATATGTCCACCCCAAACTCCCTAACTATCCCTTCCTGCCAGTTTGTTTCTCTAAGCAAGTTTGTTCTCTAAGTCTGTGAGTTTGTATCTGTTTTTTTTTTTAAATAAGTTCATTTATATAATTTCTTTTTAGAGTCTGCATGTAATGGATGTCGTAGGACTATATTTCTTTTCAGATAAGTTTTAAGTTCACAGCAAAATTAAGGGGAAGATACATCCTCAGGCTGATAAATGTCTGTGTGTCTAGGGTGAGGCTTCCTGGAAGAGGGATGGAGGGAAGAAACTGATGCAAATGCCTTATTTGGGAGGTGACGGAGACAGTCCCATTCAGGGAAAGGAGCAGGGAGACAGGGAGGGGAAGTGAGACCATGAACGTGTGTCCTATTGCGAACTGAGCTCCCAGTTTTGCTTTGGGCTCCAGGGCTGGATGCTGGAGGATGCCTCAGGCCATCCCAGCATGGGTCAGCTGCTGTATCCCTCCCCCTACTCAATGTCTATTGGCTGAGACTGCTCTGGGAGGCTTTGGCTGAGGGTTACAGGTCTGTGATAAGGCCAGGAACCCCCACTGGTTGTTTCAGGGTGACTCAGCACGGCCTGGCTTTGTGCATGGCTGCGGGAGAGCAGTCTGAGCTGAGATCCACTGGGTACCCCAGGGGCCAGGACTCAGGCATCTGGCTTGTGGCGAGGTCACAGGATTTGTAGCAAGGAGTTGGGAACATTCCTTTGAAAAGCAATCTGCCCCACCGCCCGCCACAACAGCCCTCAGGTCCTTCTCTGTTTCCACAGGGGGAATCCCAGACTCCCTGGTGATAGCCCAGAGCCGTGATGGGTTACAGGATGTCAGCCTCAGCAGGGCCAGTGCCACTTGGTGACAGTCTATTCAGGAGGCAGCTCTTGCTCTGGAGAAGAAACTTCTGCCTCCAAACACCCGTTCTCCCAGCCCATGCCAATCGGACTGCCAGTCAGATCACGACCGCTGGCAGCCTTGGGAACTGGCTTGAGGTTGGCATTGGGCCCCATCCAGGCCATCTGAGCGTCATTCTTTGGCCAGTTAACAAGCCAGTTTCCTGTCTCAGTACTTGCCATTTTTATGATACTGCGCAGGCTAAAGCTCTGTTTCATGTGCTGGTTCCCAGGGTCTTGGCTGCCCACGACTGCACCACCAGAGCCGGCAGACATCATCACCTCTGTCTTAAAGATGAAGAGACAGGCCGGGGAGGTGCTGGGGTTCTCCTGATTCACCATGGGGTGACCCTGGGCAGAATCAAGCCAGGCACCCGATGCTCAGTGCTTGGCCTCCTTCCTACCTCAGACCATGTGGCTGTTGAATTCTCCTCAGCATCAACTCCGGGAGTTCCATGGTTATGGCAGAGAACAGGAGCTCACCTGCTTACTGTGCCAGAAAGGGATGCGCAGACTGCCTGTTGGTACTCAAGTCGTCTTCCTGATGCTCTGTGCACTTTTCACCAAAAACCCCAAATCATACAAAACACTGAGCCTAGTGAACAATACATGTGCTGGTATGCTTGGGGTGAAATACATGGATATCTGTCACTTACCTTGAAGTGAGCAAAAAATACGCTGGAGTAATGGATGGTGTTGACAGGAAGCAAAAACAGCGAATGTTCACAGTGACATCTAGGAGGTGGGGTTCGCTAAGCGATTCTTTCAACTTTTCTATTAGAAATGTTCATAACAATGTGTTGGGAGTTCTTAGAGGTCCCCAACAAGTTCCCTTAGGATCACTCATTCATTCCCTCATTCTGTTCTGATCACATAACAGAACAGCGTTCTGAGGTAGAGAAGGACCACCTACCGAGGCTTGAAGGGGCCTATGGTGTGTGTTCCTGGAAGCACAGAATTGTCTTAGAGGTCCAGGCAGCATTTTGTAGGATAGCTAGCAGCCTTGACTCAGCAATGATTCCGAGTAGCCCTCAGTTGCTGAGACAAGCCCATGGCTCAATATATGCCCCCGCAGTTGGGAGCGGGGCAGCTCCTCCCCAGGTTGACAAGCTCTGGCTTACCCTTCATTTGATGAGGGAGGCCCAGAGAGGGCAATTCACTCCAGAAATGGCACACAGCATGCAGGTGGCCATAGTAATCTAGAGCCCGGGGACTTTGAGTTCTTGGCTGGGGCTCTTTCTTTATTCTCTTGCTTCTCCTAAGATTCTCAAAGGCTGAGGCAGTCAGTCATTCAGGGTGTGGTAGCAATTCTTTGCACTGGGTACCATTTAAGATACTGAAACCCACTGTTTATGTGCTATCTCTCTTACACAGGTCTAAGTAGTTATTCAATCTGAGGCCAAACAGCTCTTAGCTTGGGTTCATACTGAACTCCCCTGAGTCAGTTTCATCATTTCCGGGAGGCTCACAGTATGCCTAATGGCTGCAGCTGACCTGCTCTCACCTCTGTATTCCTGAGCTCTCTGTTCTGATAACATATGTACACATATGTAACATATGAGTCCAGTTGGACTCAGAATGTTTATCACAGACACAGCAGTGTTTCCAGAAGCTGACCAAATCCTGGGACGCACCTATTTCACAAAGTTTGACTTCAGTTTACCTGAGATGATTTAAATTTGGAGCATTTCAACTTGGCTCTGGGTTCAGGCTTTCCTGGTTCATGTAGTAAAGAATCTGCCTGTAATGAAAGAGACTTGGGTTCGATCCCTGAGTCAGGAAAGTCCCTTGCAGGAGGAAATGGTAACCCACTCCAGTATTTCTGCCTGGAGAATTCCATGGACAGAGGAGCCTGGCGGGCTATAATCCATGGGGTTGCAAAGAGTCAGACATGACTAAGTGACCAGTGCTTTCACTTTTTCACCTTAGTTATCCAGAAGCATTGAAACTTTTGCCACAATCTCTGTTGCAATTGGTGGCTTAATCATGTGTTTTTCTTTGTTCCCTCTGAACCATCATAAAATTATAGTAGATAAATAGAGAAAGGTATAAATTGAGAGGGTTGTGGACAATAGCAGATTAGATGTTTCAACAAAATTTTGGAAAATGGGAAGTATGTGGCTTAGTGGAGTAGATCAACTATACACTACGTACCAGCAAATTCGGTGGCATGTGTGTGTGTTGTGTGGGAGATGGGTGATGGGATAATAAAAAGGAAATTTAAGATTGTCCTGGTTATGGCTGGTACACAACAAGCCAATGCATAGTGATAGGCACATAGCATCCTTCTGCATTCAGTGCTCAGGAGTTCAGGCAGGGCAGAATGGGACTGGCTTATCTCTGCTCCTCCGTGACTGGAGTCTTAGCTGGGGAGACTCAAAGGCTGGTGGACCAGAGCACCTCATGTGGCCCTTCATGTGGCCTAGGCTTCCTCACAATATGGTGGCTGAGTTTTCAGAGGAGGGTCCCAGGACAGCCAGGTGGAAGCTGCTTGGCCTCTTTGACCTAGCTTTAGTAGTCACACAGCCTTGCTTCAGCCACCATCTATTGTTGAAGCATTCATGAGCCTGTCTAGTTGAAAAGAAGTGTCCACAGAGACTTGCCTCTTAATGTGAGGGGGTCACAGAAGTCTGGAGCCATGTAGAACCCCAGGGAACTTAGGATCAGAAGCACTGGATACTTTGAAGGTTAGAGTGAGGGTACGGCCACCTGCAGAATGCAGGAGGGCTACTCCTTGGCAAGATGGACTCAGGAAGGCTTTGATCTTGGAAACCTCAGTGAGAGCTGAGAACAGAGAACCCAGACTGAAAACAGATGAATCAAGTAAAAATTTAAAAACTTGCTTTCCACATAGTTAAGCCCCCTCCCACTCAGACCTCTTTCCCCACTCAACTTTGGTATGCGGCCACCGTGCAGGCAGAATGTTGCAGGATTCTTCTCTGCTGAGACTGAGAAGCCAAAGAAAAGAGACCTGCAGGATTGACACCAGTGGGTAGTTTCACACCAGCGAAATAGTCTAGCACCAGCCTGATCAACCTACAGTGAAATGACCAGGTGGCAAGCTCCACTCAGCCACACTGAGCTTCCAACCAGCCAGCTAGGGTCTTGAACATGGGATTGATGACTCCAGACACCTGAGTATTTGAGGAAGGCATTTATCAGGCATGATGGAGATAAACAGTAACAATAAAGGACAGAAAGAAGAAACTTAAAGAAAGAGAGAAATGCAGAAAATAAAGACACATCCATGAAACAATAATGTGGTATTAGACATTTAGAATATGTGAAAGAGTTCTTAGAAATTAAAATTATGTAGCAGAAATAAATAAAAAGTCAATAGAATTTTGGAAAATAATGTTAAGGAAATTTTTCAGAAAGTAGAAGAGAAAGACAAAGATAGTCACAAGAGAAAATTACAGACTTAATGAAAGAGGTACAACATCTGACAAATAGGAGCTCCATACAAAGAAAACAGCAGAGGAAATTATCAAACAGTAACCAAAATGGAAGGATAGGCATTTTCATGCTGAAAGAGCCACCAAGTGCTTAGCAAAACAAAGACCCATATCAATGCACATTATCACATAACTCAGGATGCCAGGGATAAGGAGAAGATACTGAAAGCTTCCAGACAAAGAGAAATAGGTCATATACAAAGGATTTGCCATGTGCATACCATCAGCCTTGTCAGAGCAGCACTGGGGGGGGGGGGGGGCGGGTCGGTGGAGTGATGCCTTCCACATTGGGAGGAGAGAGGGTCTGCATCCTGGAATCTTATACCCAGCCAAACTATCAGGCAGGTACATAGCTCAAATAGTTAATTCACTGCTAGAAAACTTGACTGCCTTGTATGTAAAAACACCCCCATTTTCCTTGGTTTAGATTTATGTGGAATCCTTCAGGAAGGAACAATAGAGCTACATTTGGTGTAGTAGTTATCCGGGGTTTACTCTTACCTCCTTGACATACCTTGCCCTTTGGGGTATCTCCCATCTCTGCCTTTGGTCAAGCTTGAGAACACAGTGTGGGTTTCCACCAGTTTCTGAAAGTAGAGTGTTCCTATGAATCCATAAGCTGAAGTGGTATAGAGTGAGAAAGCTGTTACCTTAGCATACATTTTACTTACAGTCGCACAAAATCAATTGAGATAAAGCACAGACACTTACGGACATGGTTCAAAGCCCTGGAGACTTGATGCTGAGATGCTGAGTGTGCTTTCTGGGAAGAAGCTTGGTGGTGCCACCATCGCTGCCTGGGGTGAGCTGTGCTTCTGTAACGGCCACCTCAAAACAAATGTCGAGTACTATATTCTTTTTTTGCCTTTTTTCCTAAAAGTGAAAATGCTCTTCAGATTTGTTTTGGTTAGCAAAAATAGGTACTAACATAGGTCTTTCATAAAAGCAAAGTGGTGCAAGGTGAACTTTTGCAAAGTGGGGGATAACTGAATACACAGGTGGTTTTGATATCCTGGATCCATGGACTCATTTTGCCTCCTCTTTTCCCCCCCAAAACGTTCCCCCTGCATTTCATTTTCTCAACTACCTTTTGATCCTGTTTCTTCCTTTAAAATAATAAATAGAATGCAGAAAATATTAAAGAGAAAGTCCTAATTCACCCACTTTCCAATTGCATCATTCTCCCTCAGTGTTACTATTTACAATCTGTTTCATGTTTTGTTTAGGAAGGTCTTCCTTGTGACAAGCTTATAAATATCTCCTCCTGCATATTCTATTAAATTCATATTTTAAAAGCATGCTTAATCCAATTGGTATTTGTTTTTATGTGTGTTGTGAAAAACTTGGGTTTTAGCTGAGGATATTTCCATCCTGCTCAGCTTACTGATGGTGAGAACACCTGGCTTCCCATCCAAGGGACATTTTCAGTCTCACCTCACTTCCCCCACTGGGTATCTGGCTGCATTTCCACTTCTTCCTCACAGTGTTTTAGGCTCTAGCAAAGTTCCCTCCTTCTTCCCTGGCTGCCCCACCCCGGAGTCCTCTCCTGGCTCCTCCGCCTGGCCTCCACCCTCTCTCCACCTGGCTTGTGACCCCCTCCCCTTAGGGCACTGGCCCCCCCTCCACACTTTTTCCTCCTACCTGCTGCCCACATACCTTCCCTCCCCAACACCTGTCTCTTCTGTGTCCTTGAGAGACACCAGGGTCACTTATGCTTCTCCTTCATATACTGTCATTACAAGTCCTGTGGACCCTGCCCCTACTGGGTGCAAATTTCCAGTTTTGTCCCTCCTTCTCCCTCGTGAACCCAGAGAGGTCCCTGTTTCCTCTGTCTGAACTTTTACACCTCTGGGCTTTTTTTGCAGGGCCATTCCTTCTGCCTCAAACCCCCTCCTGTAGTCTGTCTGACAAAACTCAGGTTTCCCTGAGAACCCGGTTTGACTCCATTCCCTTGCTTCACTCCCTGAGCCTTCCTCTCTGTCTGCGTCACCAGGCCTGGTCCTTTTCTTCGGTGACATCCGTTCCCTGTCTCTCATTAACGAGGCTGGAGCCCCAATCCTCCAGTCCCCAGACTCTGGTGCTGGAGCCTCACATGGTCAGGGCTTTGATGAGAGCACCACTGAAACACACACCGTCCCTGGGAGGCAAGGAGGACAGGTAATCTCCTGGCAGTGGGAAAGGTAAGGGCCTAGCATAAGCGAGGTGGGTTGCCTTAGGTGATGCCGTCAGCCGGGGCCTCCAGCCAGTGGCCGGCCTGCCTACTGGGAGTCGGGCTGCAGCTGGAGGAGGTCAGGCCGCCCCGGCACAGCCCTTATCAGTTTAGCTGAAGGATTCAACCAGGAAGCTCCGTGGCTGGGTGCCCTGCCCGAACTGTGTGCAGATTCTTAGGAAAAGAATGCATTTTATTCTTCTAAACCCCAAAGCAACCCTGGAAAAGGAAGTGCCATGCCATGACTGGGCTGCCCAGCACCCCCGTAGCGATGGTTAATGGCCCCAGGTCTCAGGGCTGCCACCTCAGGGCTGGGTCAGACACATATGCTCTGTTTGGGTGCTCTCCCTAAGTTTTGAAATGAACACGGTGCTGCGGCTCATTCTCCTTCAGCATGAGGTTTTAATTTCCTGGTCCTCTGAGTGTGGGGAGTGACGGGATGTCTGGCCGCTTGGCCAAAGCAGATGCCCTGGCCTGGTTAGAGGCACACGTCTGGAGCAGGCAGGGTCACCGTGGTCCTTTGTCCTTTCAGCACAGACGAAGTAAGAAGGCCAGCTGTGTTTCAGGTCAGACACTGGCCAGCGCCACAGTGGAGGCACTGCTTCCCTTGGTGGGACTTTTTTGTACAACATCTCTGTCTGTCAGTCTGTCTGCAAGCCTAGCTCCACCCCTGACTTTCTATAAACCTGGGACAGCAAGGTGCCAACACACAGCTGCCACCACTTCCTCCTTCCTCCTTGGCAGATGCCACAGAGTAATCACAGTTGTACCTAAATACAACCTCAGAATCCTTCTCAACACCTGCAGAGAGCTGCCATGTGGATGAACGTTCTAGACCACCTATGCGGTTAGATGTCCTGTGAGTCAGTCCATGTCCACAATGACAGTCCCGGTCAGGACTGTGAGGAGCATTGCAGGGGCTCCTGGTTCACGTCTGTTATTTCACAGGGGAGGAGGTGGAACCCAGAGAAAGTGAGCGCTGGATGGGTGATGTGTGTTCAGGCATGCCCTGTAGGAGAGGGGGGAACACATGCCCCATTTGGGCTAACTGCATTTAGGAGTTCGCTCCTGGGGACTGAGTATGAGGCCGACATAACAGGCCCTGATGAGTGTGGCTGTGAGGAGCTCATGCACACCACCCATGCAGCCCTGCATTTCCTTGATGGCAGAGCCATGCTTGGAGCATAGCACATGCGCTGGTGCCATTTCCACACTGGTACCTGGGCCTGTTTTCCAGATGAACACACTGAGGCTCAGGGTGGCCAAGCGCTTGTCCAGATCGCTGGTTGGTAAGTCTGATCGTCTCCACGAGAACCTCTCTAAGACTGCTCAGTGCCACTCTCTGGTTCCTTTGAATCTGCTTTGTCATCTTTGGGGCATTTCTGCTTGTTAGAAAGAATCTCACACCATCAGGACCAAGGCTGAGGCTGGGGAGGTTTTGGTCATCCCTGCAGTGTACAATTGGTCACCCCTACCAGTGGAGCTATTTCAAATCCTGAAGGATGATACTGTGAAAGTGCTGCACTCAATATGCCAGCAAATTTGGAAAACTCAGCAGTGGCCACAGGACTGGGAAAGATCAGTTTTCATTCCAATCCCAAAGAAAGGCAATGCCAAAGAATGCTCAAACTATCGCACAACTGCACTCATCTCACATGCTAGTAAAGTGATGCTCAAAATTCTCCAAGCCAGGCTTCAGCAAAATGTGAACCATGAAATTCCAGATGTTCAACCTGGATTTAGAAAAGGCAGAGGAGCCAGAGATCAAATGGCCAACATCCACTGGATCATCGAAAAAGCAAGAGAGTTCCAGAAAAACATCTAGTTCTGCTTTATTGACTACGCCAAAGGCTTTGACTGTGTGGATCACAATAAACTGTGGAAAATTCTGAAAGAGATGGGAATACCAGACCACCTGACCTGCCTCTTGAGAAACCTATATGCAGGTCAGGAAGCAACAGTTAGAACTGGACATGGAACAACAGACTGGTTCCAAATAGGAAAAGGAGTACATCAAGGCTGTATATTGTCACCTTGCTTATTTAACTTTTATGCAGAGTACATCATGAGAAACGCTGGGCTGGAAGAAGCACAAGCTGGAATCAAGACTGCTGGGAGAAATATCAATCACCTCAGATATGCAGATGACACCACCCTTATGGCAGAAAGTGAAGAGGAACTAAAGAGCCTCTTGATGAAAGTGAAAGAAGAGAGTAAAAACGTTGGCTTAAAGCTCAACATTCAGAAAACTAAGATCATGGCATCTGGTCCCATCACTTCATGGGAAATAGATGGGGAAACAGTGGAAACAGTGTCAGACTTTATTTTTGGGGCTTCAAAATCACTGAAGATGGTGATTGCCGTCATGAAATTAAAAGACGCTTACTCCTTGGAAGGAAAGTTATGACCAACCTAGATAGCATATTAAAAAGCAGAGGCATTACTTTGCCAACAAAGGTACATCTAGTCAAGGCTATGGTTTTTCCAGTGGTCATGTACAGATGTGAAAGTTGAACTGTGAAGAAAGCTGAGTGCTGAAGAATTGATGCTTTTGAACTGTGGTGTTGGAGAAGACTCTTGAGAGTCTGTTGGACTGCAAGGAGATTCAACCAGTCCATCCTAAAGGAGACCAGTCCTGGTGTTCATTGGAAGGACTGATGCTGAGGCTGAAACTCCAGTGCTTTGGCCACCTCATGTGAAGAGTTGAGTCATTGGAAAAGACCCTGATCCTGGGAGGGATTGGGGGCAGAAGGAGAAGGGGACAACAGAGGATGAGATGGCTGGATGGCATCACTGACTCCATGCACATGAGTTTGGGTGAACTCTGGGAGTTGGCGATGGACAAAGAGGCCTGGCGTGCTGTGATTCATGGGGTCGCAGAGTCGGACACGACAGAGACTGAACTGAACTGAACACTGTACAAACTGAGAAGAGACAGAGGCCCGAAATGGATCTTCCCTAGCCTCTCCCTGCTCCTTTGGGGTTGAGCAGTGGCCTGTTTCTCTCCCCGTCCCCTCCGTACCCCCAGTTCCTTACCCTCTGTCCTCCAGTCCCCCTGCCCTCCGCCCCTGGCCATTCCTGCAGTGAGGGGACCTGCACATTGCTGCTACCTGTTGGCTTCCCACCGGCTCTGCTCCATGCGGGCCACCTCCTCAGCCCCTCCCTCCTCAGCCCTTTGCGTTGTCCTGTGTTTTCAACAGGTGCCTGACCCATAAGGACATTTAAAAATAATTAACTGGATCACATTTTCATGATAAAAGAACATGTCAAAATTTTATGAACTCCAGGAAATCGTGAGAGACAGGGAGGCCTGGCGTGCTGCAGTCCATGGGGTTGCAAAGTGTCAGACACAACTTAGTGACTGAACAACAACAATACAGTGTACAATAATGAAGACGGAGTGTTCTGCTGGAGTAGAAAACAGCTCTCCACAGGCAAACTGGAAGCAGCACCTGGGACCTGTTAAGGCCTCTGTAGATGTCTGCAGTTAGTTGCATTTCTGTCTTTATTAATAATGCCTTTTTGCGCAAGCAGATTGGCCTGACTGGAGGTCAGGTGAGTATATAAAAAAGTGCATCTGTACACCCGACTTGTCATTGCAGCAGGCAGCTTTGCTTTCACAAGGACATGTGCCCCTGGATGCTGCCCTGTGATCACTGGCCTTACACATGGACAGTGTCGCGGCCACCTCTGGGACTGTGCTTGGTGCTGCAGGCAGATGGGGACACATTTGTGAGGATGATTGAAAGTGAGACAGAGGTTTCTGTTCTGGTGATCTATTGCCACATACCCACTACCCTGCTTTTGGAGATTCAAAACAGCAATCATTTTATTATATGTCCTGATTGTGTGGGTCAGGAGTCAGGGCAGGGTAGGGCTTGTCGGGTCCCATGCTTCCCCTAGAGGGGATGGAGGTAGGTGATACCCTTCTGGTGGGTGAGCTGGTCCAGGGCATCCAAGACCACATTGCTCACATGTCCAGGGTCTTGATGGCAGTGCTGACCAGAGCACCCACATGTGATTCCTGCAGGGTCCTTGGACTTCCTCCATGGACTCTTCCAGAGTAAGAAGTTTCCAAGAGAGGAGGTGAAAGTTGCAAGGCCCAGCCACCCTTCTCGCTCCCACCTCCCTCCTGCCATCCCAGTGATGTTGAGATGTTGGTGGATGCAGGCTGGGAAGAAACTTGGAAGACAGGGACACCTGGGACATTCTGCCAAGGACATTCTCAAGAAAGAGAGAATGGACTTTGTGTCCTGCACCTCCTACTGCAGCAGCATGAGCCTTGTGTGTCTGGGGGGACTGCCATCAGCAGACGCCCTCCCTGTGTGTTCTCCAGCCCAGCGGCAGCTGCCCCACGCTGCAAAGGCCATGATGACTGCGGACTGGACTTCCCTAGGGTCAGCGCCAAGCCTCTCCCTGAGCTACGGATGCTGACATCTGGCGACCCTGTCAGCCCATGTCTGGAGGCACAGGGAAGGAGCCGGGCCCCACAGCCAGTGGTTCTAATTAAGAACCTGAGGAGCAGGAAGGCTTCTGTGCAGAGGAGCAGATGCGGAACCACTTCCTTCTAGAATAATTGGAGGTGTCCTTCTTGGAAGAAAATGAATTGAATGGATTGACAGCGTGCCTTGGAGCCAGTCCAGGGGCTGGTCCACCTGGAGGGTCATCTTCTCCTGTGAGTGCTCTGTGCCAAGACCACTTGACCAAGGAGCCGAAGCCACACTGGCTGGTCTTGCTGCATCCATGTGAGTCTCCTTCCTTTGGGCTGTGGCACCTGAGTCTTCTGTTCCCTGTCTTAGAATGTCTGTCTTTGCTTTTCCAAATATCTGACACTTATCCAAGCCCCCTCTGCTCACCCTGGAGGTTCCCCGGACCCCTGGCCCTGTGCCCATGTGGATTTTGGTCCAGCTCCATGAAAATGCTGTGGAGAAGTTTTGGCCTTTGTAACATGGTTACCCTGACCTTGGCCCAGACCTTGGGCGGGGCTGGTTGTGAGCTGTGGCTGCCCACAGGTGGGGTGCAGGAGACGGGAGCTGTGTGCCTACAAAGGGCTCCCCAATGCTGGTCCATCACCCTATGTGCATGGCCACCTCCTGAGGACAGGAGCCCCTCTCTGGGCTGCCATCCTCTCCCTCCTGAGGGGTCCCAGCCGGCCCCCAGCTGAGGTCCTCATCCTGTCGGTGTGATGCCCTCACTGTCTCCCATCAGCTGCCCCTCTTTCAAACCGCCTGAGCTCCTCACAGGGGGATCGGGGTGTGGGGTAAAGCCTCTCTCCCTCCCCTGCCTTCCCAGGCTCCCCACACTGAGACAGGCTTGCAGGCTTGGGAGATGAGAGAAGGTATCCCTCTGTGTCACCGCAGCTGGCTGATGGCCAGGTGTTGGGAGGGTAGGGAGAAACACTTGAGGAGGATAAGCTGAGGGCGACAGCCACAGACTTTTAATGCAATGTCATTTCCCTCCACAAAAACACCTGTGAGGCTCCCATGATGCCTTATACATCTCCTGGACTTCAGGCAAACCACGTTGGGGTTCTTCTTTTTTTTTTCCCCAGTATTTATTTTTATTTATTTGGCTGCATTGGTCTTAGTTGTGGCATTCGAACTCTTAGTTGAAGCACATGGGATCTAGCTCCCTGACCAGGGCTCAAACCCGGGCCCCCTGCACTGGGAGCATGGAGTCTTAGCCACTGGACCACCAGTGGTTAAAGAGTAATCACTGGGTTACTCTTTAATGGAATTATCCTCCTTTATCGCCCTTGCAAAGGAAGATCGATGAGGTTGCATTGTGTATCTGCAAGTCTTGTCTTCTTTATAAAGACAATGTCTTTTTTGTTGGAGATTAAGCTCCACCCCCACCTGGCCGAGAGGTACTATTGTAGTTTCTGCAGACAGGAACCTTCAAGTATTAGAAATTCAGCCCAGGAGGAAGTGGCAGAGTAGGAGACGGCCTCTCCCTGCATTGCCTTTTACAGCTTGCTGCTGCATTTAGGGTAGAGCACTTGTTTATTTATAATGTCTTTATTTTAATTGGAGGCTAATTACTTTACAGTATTGTGGTGGTTTTTGCCATACATTCACATGAATCAGCCATGGGTGTACATGTGTTCCCCATCCTGACCTTCCTCCCTCCTTCCTCCCCTGAGGGATGATCGCGTCCCTCAGGGTTATCCCAGTGCACCAGCCCTGAGCACCTGTCTCATGCATCGAACCTGGACTGGCAATCTATTTCACATATGATAATATACATGTTTCAATGCTATTCTCTCAAATCATCCCCCCCTTGCTTTCTCTCACAGAGTCCAAAAGCTTTTAGTATACTTGGGTTTGAAGTGCATATTTGAGTAAAATGTGTTCTAAGGGAAATGTCTAAAAGATTATGCATGCGTGCATGCTTAGTTGCTTCAGTCGTGTCCAAATCTTTGTGAGTCTATGGTGGCCAGGCTCCTCTTGAGGAGGAGGCCAGAATCCTGGAGTAGGTTGCCATGCCCTCCTCCAGGGGCTCTTCCCCACCCAGGGATAGAAACCGAGTCTTCTGCGTCTCCTGCACTGCAGGCAGATTCTTTACTGCCAAGCCATCAAGGAAGCCCCTCAAAGGTTATACTCTTCTCCTTTAGTGAGACCCCATGCCTGGCTCATGCACTGAGGTGGTTGCAGGTAAAAGGCTGGTTCTCAGGGCCCAAATATTCTCCAGTGCAGCATGTCCTGGCCTCCAGGCTGCCGAGGAAAGATCCTGCTTGCATTTTGCAGTTTGCAAGCAGCTGCTGCAGTGGTGAGGCCACGGAAACCTCTCATCTTTGGTGCCTAGGAGGTTTTGCATGTGGCATTCTGTAGATTAAAAAATCAGAGCCAGGACTGGTAACATGCCCCAGGTGCACGGGTGAGGGACACATCCCTGCAGCGAGCAGAGCAGTCATGTGTAAACCTGCAAGCAGAGCACTGGCCACCTCCTGGACATGTGCACAGCGTGGAGTCAGTGTTACTACTTTCTGGACTAGTTCTCTTGCTTGAGCAAAGGGAGGGTGCAGCTGCTCCTGGTCCCTCTGTCTCTCCCGGCTCGGCTGGATGGCAAGCCGGCTCTGTCCGCTCTCGCTGGCTGCACACCGTGTAATGACCCGCAGTCCTGGAGGGATCTCTTCCTGTTGTGATCCTGTTTACCATTTCCTTGGGCTGAGTCTGAGGCTGCTCACCCGGCACAGGATCTCAGATCCGGTGGCACATCTGAGAGGCTGGCGCAGCAGTGGGGCATCTCTTCTGGGCTTGGGGACAATGTTTGAGTGTCTCTGGACTCCTGTCCAGGGCAGGCTGGGCAGGCAGGGACCTGGAGGACTGAGATTTGAGGTTGGGGAGGGCAGCCAGGATGAAACGAAATCTCGGAGGAGGGGCCATTCCTTCCTGAGAAGTGGCTTTTTCCTAGGACCAAGTGCTCACAAACAACACGGAGGATAGAGGGAAAAACAGCATCTCCTTGGCTCCACCCCTTCCCTGTGGGCGGCCACCTCCTCAGTTAATTGGAAACACAGAGGAAGCTGTTGCGAAATCCAGCCCCTCTGCCATCTGCGCCTCTGTGGGCTCTTCACAGTGTTTATGCACTGAGGGTCACGAGGTGTTGTTAGCTTCCGAAGAGGTCCTGGGCCACAGATAGCTCTCTGGCGAGGGAGGCCGGAGCACACGCATTACACAACCCAGCCAGGTCATCTGACCACTGTACTGAAAGCCCCAGGAAGTTTGTCAGCTGACCCTGGGTGGGCAGGCCACCTGCGAACCGCCCCCAGGCCGAGGGCTCGCTGCACCGTAAACCAGCTTTGAAGGTGCGGTCTGGGTACCCACAACATCACTCACAAACAGCTTCCCCACCTGCCGGGGCACACAGAGCACAGCCTGGCCTGGTGTGGGTGTGTCCCATTTCACAGCTGGGAGATCGGCTGGATGGTGCCCCCTCTTTGTGGCTTGCCCGATGCATGGCCGGGCTGTGACAAGGCAGAGAGGGAGCAGTGTTTCTGCTTTGTGGACAGTGGGGAAATGGGTTCCCCGGGCCACGAGGACAATGCATGTGTGTAGGGGGCTATTAGGACTAGACTATGAGATGGTTCACCGACTTGATGGATATGAGTTTGAGCATGCTCTGGGAGATGGTGAAGGACAGGGAAGCCTGGCGTGCTGTAGTCCATGGGGTCGCAAAGACTTGGACACGACTGAGTGACTGAACAACAACAATTAGGACCAGGGTTGTGCCAGGTGGGACAGGCCAGGTCCTGTCCTTTATCCGATCCTGCTGCCCACATAGCTTTCTGGAGCAAAGAAGTCAGTAAAGGTGCTCCCCTCCGCTCCCTCCTGTGAGGTTGCATGTGAAGCTGCCCAAGGTTGTGACATCAACTACCCCCACCCTACTCCTGTCCCCAGGACTGCTGTCCCCACACAGCAAACCAGCAATACCTTCAGCTCTGGGGGTGGCATTCACAGCACTGATGGGAGGTCATGGCTTGACCTTGAGACATTGCATCTGTGAAAGTATAGATGTCACCCACAGTACAGATGTCACCCACAGCACCATCCTGAGGGTTCAGGAAAAGGAACACGATGTGGACAGGACTCTTGAGGAAAAGGAACACTTATGAGAGGGACTGAGATCAGCTGGGATGTTAAGACAAAGGGTCCAGGCACTCCCCTCCTCCCACACTCCTAGAGTCTCCAGAAAACAGGCCCAAGTGTCCCCAGAACATAGGGGTTTTGATGCCACACTCTCCACTCACACTCCTGGGGCTTTCGTGGGCCGTCTAGTCGCTCCAGTATGTCCTACCACCCATGCCCCCAGAATGTTCTGACCCACTGGTTGCCAGGGCAAGGCTGGAGGGAGAGTAGGTGAGCAGGCTTCCTTGGAGCCCCAGAGCTGATGAGGGGTGGCCTCTGTGTGAACTGCATTCTCTGGAGAGAGTGTCTTGGGAGGGTGGCCTTGCCCTACCCCGAGCTTTTTAAGTGAGGTGGGTGGGCCTGGCATGGCTCCTGCCCTGTGGCATGTGACCCTGTGGGGATTTCAGTTTTCAAAACAAGAGCATCCCCCTGCCATACAAAGTCCAAGGCCCTCTGGTTAAGGCACCAGGCAGGCTGGAGCCTGGATCTGCACTCTGCTGCTACTAGTGGGGTGACCTTGGGCAACCAGCATATCATTGGGCTGAAAATATCACCTCCTTCATGGGATATTCTGAGACACACCAATGGGAGAATACATGTGCAAGCCTGAATTTCAACCTCTGTTCATTCCTTTCCTCCTTATTCAAGAGGGAGAAAGGTGAAAGTGCTTTTTAGGACCAGTCCCTTGGAGAAGAGTCTCAGGCTCCGTTGGAGGGTGGGTCTGCTTCAGCGTCTAAAGGCAGCCTGAGACGGGGCAAAGAGCAAGAGCTAGATACAGCAGGGCCCTGGGCACTGTGCCATGCCCTGTCCCCAGAAGCCTGCTCTCCAGAGGAGGGGTGGCATGCAGTTAAACTCAGAAAGGCCCCCTTTTGAGCCCGGTGTCCAAGTGTGAGTGGCTTGCTGGGCGCTGGCTCCACAGGGCCTGGGATCCTGCACTTGTGAGTGTGAGAGGCAGTGGCGTGCAGGGCCAGCCAGTGCAACGACACCATAAAGGTCATAAACATACAATAAACGGTGATAGAACAGGCGCCGGGAAGCAGTGGCAAACCGGCTGTCACCGCGTTCTGCTCCAGGACTCTGTTAAATGTTAATGTTAAATGCTTGTGCTGGTGCTCAGTTGCTCAGACCTGTCTGACTACTTGCAACCCCATGGACTGTAGTCCGCCAGGCTCCTCTGTCCACTGACTTCTTCAGGCAAGAATACTGGAGTGGGTTGCCATTTCCTTCTCCAGGTGGTCTTCCCGACCCAGGGATCAAACCTGTCTCTTGTGTCTCTTGCACTGGCAAGAGGATTCTTTTATCCTTGAGCCTCCTGGGAAGCCCTAATGGTAAATGGCCAGGGATAAAACTCAACTGTTGATGGGGATTTTTAAAGACTCCTCAGGCTTTGTTAGCCCAATGCCGTGGAGATTGTGGGCTGGGACTCCGGGGCTCCTGGCTTCAGCATTAACCACGAAACCTCTGATAAACAGATTCCTGGGGTCTCCCTGCAGAGATTCTGGTTGGGCCAGGGCCTGGATATCTACTTTCCTAGAGTTGGAACCACTGACATAGATAAGTACAGAGAGGAGCTCAGCAATGTGGTCTTCTCTCCAAAATCTGTTGATGATTGTTGGGGGCACTGCTGGCAGGTGCCATGCCTAACCTGTCTAGACCCCTTCTCAGGTGGGGCCAAGTCACGAGGTTTCACGAGGCTACCTTCCCAAAGCGTCAGTTGCTCAGTTGTATCCGACTCTTTGTGACCCTGTGGACTGTAGACTGCCAGGCTCCTCTGTCCCAAGAACCACACAAAGCCTTTGGCCTTTGTCTCCAGTCCTCTTTTCCTTTCCCTTTGAAAACTCAGCCGGGTTTCACCTCCTCTGAGACTACTTTCCTCCTCCCTCCGTATACTCCAGGTCACGCTTGGGGATGCATGAAGGATATGACAGCCCACCCCACCCCCCCCCCGCCCCAACACTTGTCAGCTTCTGATCACACACCGAGCTGGACGATGAAGACAGCTGTCCAGGACACTGGAGGGGTGGTGTGTTCCAGCCTGCATATGTTGGGCAGCCACCTGGAGAACCTGTTTGTTCACTCTCAGGAGGGAGCCAGAAAGAGCCGGTGCTAGACTGCCCCCTCCTCTGCTATACTGCCTCCCTGCTGCAGAGACCAGGAAGGCCCCGCCCTCTGCAGGTGAGCTCGGGTGAGCCCTTAAGTAGTTTTTGTGATGTGGTGGAAACCTTCCAGCTTGATGAGGCCCACAGAGCCCTGAGCTTCCCATCAGCTGGGTCACCTGGCCCCTTCCCTTCACAGCTTGCTCCCCCTCCCACCTCCTCACAACCATGAGTCTGTGGACTTTCTTAGTCTTCTTTAGAGGCACAAGGAGATGGATTTGCTTGCTCAAGTTCAGGATTGCTTTCAGCAGGGGTTGGACCAGCTGTCAGAGCCAGTAAGCCCTGGCCAAGTACTTCAAGTAGACCAGAAAACACTCCCAGAGAAGTTTTATAACCAGTTCTGATTCACTTTGTTTGAGTTGAATGTGTGTCTGTAGTCTCCACAAAGCCTGATGTTTCTACCACAAATACTAAAGTCTCGAGCAGGTCGAAGGTGGAAGATCTCTGGTTTATCAGCTTATCTTGTGTTTGGTAGGAGACCCATGTTATGCCGGGAATGTGGTGTATCTGTCCACATACTGAGCTCATTAGAGAAGTGATTTAGATAAGGTTAGAGATGTTGATAAGTCCAGTTTCGAATCCTGGCTCACAAAGACACAGACTCATTTTGTCACAGCCGCGAATAGAGATCCTAGATGTGTGGGTTCACCCTCACAGCCATCCTCACCTGCCGAGGACCACACAGCGCCTCTTGTTTCCCTGTCGGGGCTCGGGTGGCCCTGCAGAAAATGTGGGTACTTGTGGATTGCTTTCTTCCCAGTGGGATGGGGAGAACTTGTGTCCACATGATTAAACTTGGGAACTTGGGGGCACTCCTAAAAGGAACATGCTCACAGCTGAGTCAGGTGAATGGGCAACTGGAAAAGATGGGCAGGGGCATCTGGTTAGCCATCAGTGGGGAAGGTGACTCTGTGTCTTTGGGGTCTGACTATTGTGGATGAGATGGATAGATGAGGTCCATGGAGAACAGCTAGAGAAAGGTCAAGCAGAAGGCATGGTCCTTGTCCTTGGTGCTGCTTTAAGACTTCCCTGAGTTCCAGGAAGGCTGATGGAGAAAGCCCATGAAGGGTGTCACCCGCCTCTGGCAGGTCTGCCCACATCCCTGGGTCCAGTGCAGACTGTAGGGCGGATGGATTTTGGAGGTCACAGCTCAAGGGGACGTGCAGAGCAGAAGACAGAGACTTCCATGTGATTCCAACTAGACTGACTTGGCTCGGTCACCCAGCTCTGCTCAACCTGGCCGCAACCTGTGAACAGAGGCGACAGTTCCCATTTGTTCCCAAGCTGTGAGTATTCCCCAGACCTTGCCATGTTCATCCTCACAGCAGCCCTGCAAGCTGGGATCATTTCTCCTGCGTTTCCCACCAGGCAGGTGCATCTCACAGAGGCTGAGAAAGCTTTATGCGTCTGGCAACTTGGCAAGGGCAGAAGTGGTCCATCACCTGCAGGCTGGCTTGGATGCCTGCTGTTCGTGGCCCCACCCCACACCAGGTTCTGGTATAAGATACAAAGAGATGCCCTGAAAAAGATGTGAAGCTTGCAACTGGGAACTCGGGCTCTCAAGGGAAGGAGGAAGCTTCCAGGTTCTGAGCCTGGTCAGCTAAAGTGTAAACCTTGAAGCTTTCCTAGTGGTTCAGATGGTAAAGAATCTGCCTGCAATGTAGGAGACCAGGATTTGATCCCTGGGTTGGAATGATACCCTGGAGAAGGGAATGTCAACCCACTCCAGTATTCTTGCCTGGAGAATTCCATGGACAGAGGAACCCAGTGGGCTACAGTTCATGTGGTCACAAAGAGTTGGACATGATTGAGCAACTAACATTTTCACTTCAGAATATGTGGATCTGGGAGCTGGGACTTATGGAGTAACTTACAGATTCTTTGCCAGTGTATGAGGGACATCCCCCTGCCCTGACCCCAGCCATGCATTGGAGCTGGCCTGGGCCCCCAGAACCAGCTGTGGCAGGGCCAGTGTGTAAGAAGCAGAGACCAATTGGTGGTCCTGATGGAACCCACATACTCAGCAGGGCTGACATTTTTGTGGATGGGTCTTCCTGCCACAATGACCCAGGGGCCGACAAAGGCAACTCAGAGGGTCCACAGAAGGCCCTCCCTCAGCCTCTCAGGCTTTGATGCCTTGCAAATCACAATGGGATGCATGCTGTGCTGGGGATGCGCTCTGTACTGCCCCCTCTCCCAGCCTCTGCTGCTGAGGCTCATAGCGGAGACGGATCTGCAGTGGGTCTCGGAGGGGCATGTTTAGTTGAAACAACAATCCCTGGGACTACTGGTGTCTTGTGGGCAGGGCCCAGACTTACCGGAAATGCCGCTACCACAAACGTTCAGGCAAGATCTAGACTTCATGTCGCTCAGAGTTTTGTTGAGCTTTGCTTATAATTTCAGAAAACCACAGCACCAGTGGTGATGCCATGCGTGAAGCTGAGTCACTGAAGTTCCACCAGCTGTCAGGCTGCATTGCACCGGCTGCAGCTCAGAAATTTTACATTCGATGCAAGTATTGGAGGATTTGAGCATGGTATCTCAAACAGTTGTGCCTAAACATTTACTATTAAAATAGATGTTACTATAAATTTCTTTTCTTTCGTTTTCTTTTATATTGACATGAAGGCATCTTTTGGGCTTCTCTGGTGGCTCAGAAGGTAAAGAATGCCTGCAATGCAGGAGACCCAGTTTTGATCCCTGGAGAAGAAAACAGCAACCTGCTCCAGTATTCTTGCCTGAGAAATCCCACGGACAGAAGAGACTGGTGGGCTAAAGTCCAAGGGGTCATAAAGAGCTGGACACAACTGAGCAACTAATACACACACAAGGCATTTTATTTTCTATCTGTTTCTATCATTTATCGATTATGTTGTTGTAGATACATTATCGTATCCAATTATTTAACTCCAGAAGAGTAAAGAGATGATCACTAATATTTGCTGTGAAAGGAGCAGACTCACCAGACCATCCACAGTCAAACTGCAGCTGGCAGTGGCCATGCAGCCCACCTTCCGCTGGTGGCCTGCTTGCTGGGAAGGCAGCTGCACCTGCACCAGGCCTGCTCTGCCCCTGCTTTCCCCTCGCTGCATGGGACCTGACCTGACCTGACCTCCGCAGCCAGCCCTGCTGTGGCCCTCCCAGTCACATCAAGGGCCTGTGTGAAGGCTTGTCACTGAGTCTGAGGGAGGTTGTGGGCCCCTGGGCTCTGGGCGGGGCAGGCCCCAAGCCAGGGCCGAAGCATGCTCTCCCCTGGGACTTTTCAGCGGGGTTTGGAATGTGTGTTGACACAGGGCATTAAGATGGTGGGACGGGAAATGGGGAAAGGTGGGCTGGCACCATCCAGTGGGCACTGAGAGGCCTGCTGAATCTTTAGGTTCTTTCCAGTGCTTCAGAAGGAAGACCTAAGGACACCTGGAGCACTTCCTGTTTGATCTGGGGTCCCTCTCTTAGAGGTGAGGGCTGTCGTGTGCCATAGGGAACAGGCTGGTCTTAAACAGCCACCCAACCTGGGCGACTGCTTCAGTATCCTCTTGACAAAGGGTGGGAGGAGCTGAGTTTCTTTGCTGACTCACAACCACATTTAGGAACAGTTCCAGGACAGAGTTCCAACACTGTTTGGAATAAGATCCTGAGAGTAAGCACAGGGCCCACCAGGAGACTCCCTTGCTAGATGTCTTTGGTGGTATAAATTCTGGCAGGTTTGATAAAGCAATCTTGGAGAAGAAACAGGCTTGTTCATTGATGGTCCATCATGTCCATTTTCTGGAGGATTCTGAGTTGAGTGGTATGAGTGCCAGCTACCACTGTGGAGTCCAGCAGACAGCTGTCCTGGAGAAATCTGATATGAAGGATATGTGTGTGCCCCTGTGCATGTGTGTGCGTGTGTGCATGAGTGTGTGGAGGTGTGGACCCATGTGTGGAAGTGTGCATGTGTGTTGGTAGGTATGATAGTTACTTAGTTGCATCTGACTCATTTCGACCACATGGGTTATAGACCACCAGGCTCCTCTGTCCATGGAATTCTCCAGGCAAGAATACTGGTGTGGGTAGCTGTTTCCTTCTCCAAGGTCTTCCTGACCCAGGGATCCAACTCAGGTCTCCCACATTGCAGACAGATTCTCTACTGTCTGAGTCACCAGGGAATCCCCACGTATGATTGTATGCATGTGCATATATTTGTGTGTGTGCGTGCATCTGGAGGGCAATCCAAGGGCTGGGATGAGGAATTCAGCCCCCAAGGGCCCTTAGCACCAATGCAATGAGTCAGCAGGATTCATGAGACCCAGAGGCATATGGAGGTCTCAATCTGTGTCTGCTAGGTTCTTCTGTCCAGCCTGTGTGCATGTCCCCTGCTTCTGTATGAAAGACAATTTGGAGCAAATATGACTCGGCATGTTCCTGACTCCCAGTTCCTGGGTGGGTTTTCAGCTCCCTTCACCCGACCAGTGATGAGCATACCCAACAAGTGTGGCCAAGCAGTTAGGTTGTTCTGAGGCCCTGGCCTTCCTAGGTGCTGGGTTCCTTCGCTGGGGAGGCAGGCTGGGATTTTGAACCAGTTTTGCAGCTGTATATATATCATGAACTACACACCACTCCAGGGAAATGTGGGCAGCACCCTGAGAGCAAATGCCTTAATACTTTGTAGTGAAACTGGGGTAAATCAAGCCTCACATCCACCCCCTCAGGTTGACCTTTGCCTGCAAACGAGTTACGAAACAATTTTCAGTTCTCAGAGCTTTTTGGATTTTGAATGACTGATAAGGACTTACAGATCTGCAAAAATAAACAGACCCAGTTGACACAGCTAGACTTTAAAGTCAGACCTGGGTTTTGTGGGCACAGAGTCTGTGTGTGTGTGTGTGTGTGTGTGTGTGTGCGCACGTGTGTGTGCTCTCTCCAGGCCTTAGGATGGTAGTGAGGTCAAAAGCCATCCGTAGATTAGCTCCCTGCTCAGGGCCCCAGCTGAAAGTGGCCCAGCTGCCGCCCCTCGGCAGCAGCAGCAGATGGCCCCTTGCCCCAGGCGGGCAGGGTTGGGGGCAGGGAGGCCAGGGCTGAGCTCTCAGCTCCAGGCTGCCAGCCCCCCCTCCTCCCCCATCACTTTCCTCAGCCAAGAGCACCTGAAATGGTCAGTAGATGCTGAGAGGGGACCCAGAGTGGGAGGCAGCTCAGGTGGGAAGAAAGGGGGACCTGGGGACTCTGCGGCTGCTCTCAGGGACGGAGAGCTCAGAGTGAGATTTCGGGGCTGGCAAGCGAGGTGAACATCCCTTTGACTATCTGGAGGCAGGGTGCATTTAGCAAAAACACTGTCCACCTAAGTGCCAGCTTCGGGACTGGTGCTGACACTTAAGCTCTTAGAACGTGTCTGCACGGGAGCCAACGGGGTCTGGGGTTAGAGAAGACATGACTCGTTTGTCACAATGTGATGCCACTCTTGTCCCCCTGTGGCCCTCAGATTGCTTTCCCTTCTCAGCAGAGGCCTGAGGCTGGACCTATCCTCTCAGGCTCTTAGGGAAGCCTAGCTCAGTGATGAAGCATCTTTGAGGGGGAAGCTGTCCTCCACACAAGGCTCCGAGTCAGGGCTGGGTAATGTCATAAGGGATGCAGGCCTACACGGGTGATGGGGGATCCTGAGTCCTGAGTCGGGGCTACAGAGTGTCTAACATTGCCTAGGACAATCCATGGTCCTGGCTGAAAGAGTCACCCAGGTCTTGGGGTTGCCTGAGGCCCAGTGAGTCTAGATTGGGTTTCCCACACCCTCAGACAGACGGGACCTAGAGTTACTTTTGCACTCCTCCCTGGTGGCTCAGATGATAAAGCATCTGCCTGCAACATGGGAGACATGGGTTCGATCTCCGGGTCAGGAAGATCCTCTAGAGAAGGAAATGGCAACCTGCTCCAGTATTCTTGTCTGGAGAATCCCATGGACAGAGAAGCCTGGTGAGGTACAGTCCATGGGGTTGTAAAGAGAGAGTTACTTTTAAGTTAATTTAAACAAAAATAATAAGAGGCGATATATTTTTGCAGAAACTAAATATATCACCAGAGGTCCATTGTGAACATCACCATGCAGAGCATTTTACCCACTCTGGGGAGACAGAGGAACCTGGAGCTGCAAAGTCATCTCAGACTCTGATGTTGAGAGAAATGCTCTGGGACTGTGACTCCCTTGTGAGCACAGAAGACTCCTTGAGAGAGGGGTTTCCTACTTGAAAGGTTCTGCAGCCAGAATCAAGGGTCTAGAAACTCCTTATCATACTTTCTTTTCTCGCACTGAAGAGTAAAAGAATTTTAAAATAATTCTGAGATATACTATACATACAAGACTCTATCTAACTTATATGTACGCTAGAAAGAACAATAATAAAAAATGCAGATGCCTGGGTGGTAGCAGACTAACAGTAGGATGCAATGCACACTTCATTTCTCACTTTAGCTTCAGAAACCAGTGACCTGAATTCTGTAAATGGTTATCTAATCTTGTTTAAAGTTTTTCTGTTTCTGGAAGTGTTGCTGAGCAATAGATTGCTGAATTTTGCCAGTTCTTGAACTTCAACAAGTAAGATCATATTGTATTAATCCTGTGATTTGCTTTTATCTGCTCATGAGATTCATATATGTTGAGGCATAGACCTGTCACCCAATCATTTACACTGCTGCGTAGTCTTCCATTATAGGAATTATCTGGGTTGTTTCCAGGATTTTGCTGTTGCAAATAATGCCCATTTGAATATCCCTTAAAGGCACAGATCCCGGAGTGTGACTGCTTTGGTTCAAATCCCAGCTGTCAGTTCCTACTTCTTGTGTGATGTTGCAAACATCAATGACTGTTCTCCAGGTTCCACATCTGTAAAATACAGATACCAGTATGTGCACTGGGAGGCTATAAAGAGGATTAGGTGAGTCAATTTAGATAAAGCACTTAAAACGGGACTTGGCATGGTCATTTTAAAGATTAGATATGATGAAGAAGATACGGTGATGATGCTGGGGACAGAGATGGTGGTGGTGATGATGGTCATGCTGACGGTGGCGTGATGGTGGTGGTGGTGGGGATGGTGAAGATGGTGATGGTGTGATAATGATGATGAAGGTGGTGGTGATGAGGGTGGTGGTGAAGGTGGTGCTGCTGGTGGGGTGATGATTTGATGCTTTGATGAAAATGTTGATGAAGATGGTAATGGCGGTGGTGGTAGTAGTGAAGGTGATTGATGGTCATAGTGGTGGTAGTGATGATGGTGATGATGACAGTGATCACAGTGGTAATAATGATGGGTATTTTTTAAGTTGGGGGAGACTCCCAAGGAGACATGTGCTTGGAAAAGGACCTGCCATCTGGTAGGACTTACTTAGGTGAGCGCCTATGGAGAAGTCAGACTGATTGAAAGTATCTCATCCAGTGACATTTACCAGCAGAAATGAGGTGTAGGGGTAGGGGCAAAGCAACAGCTCTGTGGGTCCTTCCTCCAGTCTGGCTTCTTAGCCTGTGCCCAGCACTGTCATAGATCCAGGAGATAATGCAGCACCGAGGTGCCCACGAGCCCTGCCCTTGGGAAACTGGTCAGTGAACAAGGGAAGATGAGATGACAGACCCACTGGGGAAGGGAACTTAGAGTGAGGGATGGGAGGTGGGTGGTGGCTGTCAGCTGCCCTGAGGAAATGAGGAGGTGCCATCTTAGGATGTGCACAAGCCAAGAAATGACTGTGGGGCCCAGGGAGGAGAAAGCTTGGAGATCCCTGGGAGGCAGAGTGGGAGCAGCTGGGTGAGGCTGCAGGTGAGGCGGAAGGGGGTGTCCATGTATGCAAGGATCAGAGTCTCCAGGGGCTCCCGAGTCTGAGAGGTGTGAGCTGTACTCTCCCGCTGCCGGCAGAGAGTGGGTGGAGGTGATGACTGCCAGCATGGGACTCCCACATCCTCTTCCCTTGTTGGGGGGAGGCAGCTCCCAGGACAGCACCTGGAGGCCAGACACGCCCAGAACTCTTTGACTTTGAGGGTTTGTCTTCAGGACAAGAAATATTTCTATTTCAGTTCACTCTCTTACACCTTATCTAGACACAGCCACAGGAGCAGACTGATGGGGATCAGTTTGTGTCCCTCCCGAATTCACATGTTGGAGTCTTCACTCCCAGTACCTAGAATGGGATCCCACTTAGAGAGAGGGTCTTTGCAGAGGCCATGAAGATAAAATGAGTTTTTTCGGGTGGGTTCCAACCTAATATAACTGATATCTTTATTTAGAGGGAGAAATTTGGACACAGACATGCACAAAAGGAGAAGCCATGTGAAGATAGAGGCAGGGATTAGGGTGATAAGTCTACAAGCCAAGGAATGGCATGGAGTGCCAGCGAACCACCAGGAGCTGAGGGAACAGCCTGGAACTCCCTTACAGCCTCAGAAGAGATCAATCCTGCCGACACCTTGGTTTTGGACTTCTAGTCTCCAGAACTTTGAGAAAATACGTTTCTCTTGTATAAGTCACCCAGTGTGTGGCACTTTGTTACAGCAACATTAGGAAACTTATACAGATGACATAAAAGAGGATTTCTCCAAATTAGAAGAGTTCTTATCACCTTCAGGAGACTGATTTTTTCTTTTTTTAAAATCATCTATTATCTTCCCTGGTACACGCACGCAGTAAAGAATCTGCGTGCAATGCTGGAGACCTGGGTTTGATCCCTGCATCAGGAAGATCCCATGGAGAAAGGAAGGGTTACTCACTCCAGTATTCTTGCCTGGAGAATCCCATGGACAGAACTATAGTCTGTGGGGTCGCGAAGAGTTGGATATGACTGAGCAACTAACACATACGTGGCTGATAAATTTTTTTCAAAGAATCTGTTCTACTTTAATACTCAGTGCTAAGAAGGGGATTTCTAGATGAAATCATTCCAGGCAGAATTTGATGGGTGGCCAGCACTGAGGAATTCACATAGGTTCTGCCTGAAGCAGCTCTGGAGGTCACCATAGCACAGATGTAAGGTGCCCTAAGGACATTGCTCCCTATTGCTTTGTTGAAGGAATTAAGACATTGAGGAGCAGAAGCCAGCTGCCACCAGCTGCATTCTTCAGAACATTCACCACTAACATTTCTGGGTGTATTGCCCTGTGCATATGATGGCAAGTTTATTGGATAAATGGGTTATTAGGATCCCCCCTGGAAAAATCTGTGGTCATTAAACCTTAATCTAGAAAAACTGTCAACTGTATTTGCATTCCTTATGGCAACTCTCTGTGTGTGTTCAGTATGCATGTTTATTTTGGGTGACTGCTTTTAAAGCAACAGGCTGAATGAAGATCGGAGAAGGCATAGGAAACTTGTAGAAATGTGTTCTTGAAATAATGGTTTTCCAGCACAGAGATTGAGGAAGCTGATGAAATAGCTGGAGTCTTGCCTGCTCAGGAGCTGAAAGGCAAACCCCACCCTGAAAAGGATTTTGGTTGTCCAGAGGTGGTAGAGAGCTGACCCCAGGTGTCTGATTCACTTTGGCCCCAGAGATCACATTTTGGCCCCAGAGATCACAATAGAGCAGAAACTCAGTGGTGCAGTTCTAAGAAGCAAAATGTTTCTCCCACCATCTGGTAGCAGGAGCTAAGAGGAGATTGAGATTTGACAACAGGCAAACAAGGAGGAGGAGACGGCATCTCAGCTTCCTACTTTGAGCCATCTACCACCCAAAACCCAGGCAGAGCTTCCATGTCCCCAGGTTTAAGGCGCCCCTCTCTGTGGGACGGAAGTCTGCGGCAGCCAGGTGCCTCTGCCGTAGCTGTTCAGATGTCCCCAGGGGTGCATGTGCTCAGTCAGTGTGCAGGTCCCCTGTGTGTACATCATCGTGTGCACATCCTCGTGCCATGCTCTCTGGCCAGTATCTCCTCTGGGATCTCTGTAGGCTCGGCATCCGTGTCTAGACAAAAATGACTTGTCTGAGTGAAAGCTACTTGTGTAAACCTGAAAGCAGAACTTTGGGCTGAAGGATGTGGGACCTGCGTTCCTTTGGTCACTTCCTCCCCCATGGTTAGCTTGCTGAGGGTTGGGGCGGCCTGCTGGCTGGCATCAGGCAGTCCTAGGTGAGTGAAGATGCCCAGGGTCTGTGAAGGCTCCCAGGGCAGGTGAGGGTGTGCAGTGGGTTTCACTACACGTGCTGAGAACACAGCTTTCTCCTTCACTGCTTATGCTTTGGGAGGAAGGGCAGCGCTGTGATGGGAGGGGTCCTCGGCGCCCACTGTCAGCTCCTGCCCCCCCCCCCCCCGCCCCCGCCCGGCCGGGAGTTCTGCCGAGCAACCAGGCCACCCTCCATCTGCCGTCTGGAATAATGAGCTCACCCCGCTGCTGCTGGCACAAGCCGACTTTCATTCTTCTATTCACCGGTTACCCTTTCAGCTTCCCATTGTCCTTTGCTAATGGCCTTACAAGGCGCCTGCCTGTTACCTTTCCTCCCCTGCTGGCGGCTGGCCTGGAGGAAGGCCTCAATCTCTCCAACTTGAAGAGCAGGCGGGGTGGCAGGCATGCGGCCCTGGTGCTCTGGGTCGCTCCTCCTGGACTTCATGGCAGTCACGGGTCTGGCCTCAAGTGTCGAAATATTTTATGGGGCGCCTTCCCTTTCCACTGGAGACCTGGCTGGGTTGCCACATGTCCTGGCCTCTGTGTCTTTTCAAACCCCATCTCAATCAAGCATGTGGTTGTCCCTGTGCCTGTGACAGATGGCCTGGGTGCCTGAGGTGGGTTACAGGCTCCAGCTCTTAATTCCTGAGAGGGGAGGAGACAGGGCAAGGTGGCTGGGTGACTTGAGGGCCTTGGAGCTAAACTGACTTTTAACTCTTTCTGCGTCCATGGCCAGTTCCTGCAGGAAGAGGAGCCGTCAGAACTGGCCCTTTCCACTTGGCCTTCTTATTGTTCACTGGTGCAGTCGAGGGCACAAAAGGTCACAAAAGGCTCCTGTGGCAGTAAGGAAACTCACTTCTTCTGTTAGGGGGTGGGGGGAGCTGAGAGTGTGACCGTGGTGTGCAGCCACTGCCCTCAGGCGCAAGTGCCAGATCATAATGTTTCCAACACGTGGCTATTGTCCCTTTAGCTTAGCTGTACACATGGATCCAAAATAGAGGGATTTCGGCACTTCCCTGGTGGCGTGCTGGTTATGACTTCACCTTCCAATTCAGGGGTGTGGGTTTGATCCCTGGTTGGGAAGCTAAGATCCCACATGCCTTGCAGCCAAAACATAAAACAGAAGCAATATTGTGAAAAAAACAAAACAAAAACACAATAAGGACTTTAAAAACAGTCCATTAAAAAAATGGAATCTTAAAAAGTGGTAAAAAAAAAAATAGAGGTTTTTCTTACCTGAAACGTTGGCAGATAACAGAAACTACTAGAACCCCATCCTGAGTTGTAAAATACATCACTGTGCCCAGCTCTCCCAGGGGAGATTCATCCTCTCCTGTAGGGAGACTGCAGGACAAAGTTCAGTGACTTGACAGCCACTGACCTCTCAATGGCCCAAGTCTCCACAGCTTCCCAATCCATGACATACAATCTGTGGGCAGCGATTGTTGTGAAGCAAGAGTGCATGCGGGTGCCTGCCCGTGAAGGCGAGAGCCTGGATCCCAGACGGCTATCGGACAGCTTTGTGGTTTGAATGCACGGCTTTCTCCAGATTTAAAAGCAGTGACATGTCCGTCAGAGCTGCCTGGCGTCCAGGCACGTGGCCACGCCGAGGATGCAAATGAGTCGGACGCTTGCCTGTGACCTGGGGCACCTGAGCCTACCGCCCATAGCCCTGGGAGGCCCAGCAGGTGCTGCATCAGGGCAGGTGTGCAGCTCACCATATGCTCTGGGCAGAGTCAGGTTTCTGCTGGAGTCTTTCAATTCCCCACCAGGTGAGATCCAGTGGGCAGAAGGGGCCCACACCAGCCTGTGGCTGCACCAATCACCTCTGGGCATTTGTTTGCTTGGCACTGACAGGTTGGTTTGGAACTTTGGAGCTGGGAAAGCCCTGAAACCTCAGCCATGGCAGGTAGCAGCCAGGGAGATGGTGAGCTTCAGTCGATTGTAAGGAGCCTGCAAACTGGGTGCTTCTTTCTAAAAAGCCTCTGCATTTTTAGAGCTCTGTTTATGGCTAGGGAGATTTCACTGATGGCTTAAACGGTAAAGAATCTGCCTGCCATGCTGAGGACCTGAGTTTGATCCTTGGGTCAGGAAGATCTTGTGGAGGAGGGCATGACAACCCACTTTAGTATTCTTGCCTGGAGAATCCCATGGACATAGAAGGCTGGCGAGCTACAGTCCACTGGGTTGCAAAGAGTCAGACATGACTGAGCGACTAACACACTATGGCTAAGTAGGCAGATGCCTTCTGAGTGAGCTGTCCATTTCTGCAGAGGCCAGACTCAGGCTGCAAGGTGGTCTAAGGTAGGGAACTGCCACTTTGTTCTCCCTCTAATCCCCTGGGGAACTTTAAAGATCCCTGCACTTAGGCTGCACCCTTGAGACAGGAATGGAACACCCAGGAAGAAGGACCAGGCATCTGTGCACTCCATGTGCACACGATGCAGTGTTTGAGAATCCACAGCTCAGAGCTCTGCTGCCCCCCCACAGAAACCGCAGGCCACATGTGGCCACTCGCGCTGAAATTATTTGAAATAAATTCAAAATTTGTCACAGGATGCTTAATGGGGCAGCGCTCCTCTGGAATGTCCTTTCAATCCTCACTTTCACAAGTGGGCACAAAGGAAGGGTCCTGGGAGCTGTGGCCTCTTTCCTGAGCCCTCCTTCCTCAGTAATCAGGCTGCTGGGGTGCAGGTGTTTCCAGAGGAAACCCTCCACAGGATCAGGTGTGCACAGATGAGGAGCCTCAGAAGTGCCTTTGTGGAGCCCCCCTTCAGAGCACTGGGCTAGCTTTGTTGGCTTCAGTGTGTATATTTCCAGGGGACTGCCTTGTCTTCTGGTCATACATGCCTGAGGGAGCCTTTGGCCTACATCAGATTTATTGCCGTGACTCCTGAGAAGCATTCATGCAACTGAGGGGGTCACTCCCAAAGATGCCAGCGTGGAGATGCACTGTGACACTTCAGTCTCCGTCTCCCTGTCTGGGTCTCACCCTGTACTTTATCAGATGATCACTTTTGCAGCAAAGGGATCATGGCACACGCCACCGGGGATCTCTGAAATGGAAGGTTTGGTCCTCCAGGGAGCCCAAGTGCAGACTGCAGAGTGTGGCAGTGAACGGGGTTTAGACAAAACCGGAGTTGGGAGGGGGGCTTTCCTAGCATTTCACAGCACGTGCTGCCAACTGTTGCGAAAAGAGAAAAAACCCCACTCCTAAGAAGAAAGCCAGGGGAGATGTACATATTACTGCAGGCTGCCGCCTCCCTCCTCCTCTGCCATTGTTCCTGGGGCCGGAGGCAGGCCCCGCGACAGCTGGGTATCACTAACAGCTGCTTTTTCCTGGGGTGAAATTAAAAGATTAGGGGCTACGGGCACGTGCTGGCCTCAGGAGCCCAAACAATGCTTGATTTAGGGTGAAACTTGTCTGGGGAGGCTGACAAAGGAGGAGGCTCCGAGTTGGCCAGGGGTCAGAGGAGGGGCTGGGTCTATGGGAGACAAAGGGCTGAGTGGGGAGGGGGCAGAGGGCTGGGGTGGGGGGCGCCTGGCTGAGTGAAAAGAGGCCTCGCAGCAGCTGCTCCTGCTCCAGAAATTTGAGACGGGTCTTTTCACAAACACAAATGTGGGAGAAGAATAGGGGGCCACGCTTAGCTGAAATGACTCGTTTGCAAATGAAAGGGAGATTGAGAGCCCTTACATTGTCCAAGTTTTCACCTAAGAGGATGGAAAATGATTAGCGCACGCGGCAGCAAGAAGTGTGCCTCAGAGCAGATGGGCCAGCCGCCCCGCGCTGAGTTCTGTGTTTACATAACAATCATGGGCCCAGCCCGGCGGGTGTAGAAGCCCTGGCCCCTTAAATGTCCAGCATGGCACCCGGCCACCCCCTCCCGCCTCCCACCCCCCTCCCCAACACACACACTTGGACTGATATGGTTCCAGCCTGAGCCCACGGGAGGCCTTTGCTGCAAGCTGTGTAGATGTTAATTTATGTGCCAGGCTAAATTAAATACACTTCATAGCCAAGAAGCCACAGATGACTGCTGGAGATGGTAGGCACTGCGGCTGTCGCCCCCAGGCAGAATGTCCCACTCCCAGCCGACCGTCTCCTCTTGGTGAGCGGTGATGAAAGGGTGAAACAGCCGCATTGGAGGGGCGCGTGGTCCTTCCTGCATGATGAGAAGAGTTTAACTCTAAGAAAGCACACCGCCTATCCCCATAGCCTTAGGAATGGCTTGGCCACAGGTGCCACTGAAAGAAAGATGTGGCAGGAATGATTGCAAGGCTTCCCTCGTGCCTTGAGAACTGGGGAGGAGGGTACGAGGGTGGAGGTCCTTGGGTTTGCCCTGCAGCCTCACTTCGAGAGTATTTCTGCCCCAAAGGCATAGCTTAGTCTAGTTCCCTGTGAGGAAACGTCAGACAACACCACCAAGGACAGTTTATACAAAGCCTGGCCGTTCTCAAGATATCCCAAGGCAGAGAAATTCTAAGGACTCGCCAGAGAGGCAGCCAGCTTAGAGCAACCCACGCTCTGTCTCATTCTTTGCTATAAACGGCATTGTTGAAACAATTGGCAGTCTGAGCGAGGTCTGCAGATGAGATGCTAACGTCGAGTGGGGTTGATTTCCAGATTTTTACAATTGTACTGTGGTTGCGCCTGCCTTTTAAGGAAATGGTATATGGGGCAAAGGACATTGCCCCTGCAACTGACTCTCGTTTGATTCAGAAAACAATAGTGTGTATGTGTGTGTGTGTATTATGGAGCGAGATGAGAGTGATAGAGATGGAGAGACAGGGAGAGAAGAAAAGAGGTCAAGAGGAAGAAGGGGGAGGGAGAGGGGATGAAAGAGGGAGGTGAGGATCCAGCTGAATGCCCACATCTGGGAAGCCCCCACTGAAGGTGCTAGGCTACCTTTTTTTTTGTACTGTTGTCATTTTTCTACAAGCCTGAGATTCTGTCCAGATACAGATGTTAAGACAGAAAGACAGGCAATAGGGACAGAGAGATTCAGGGGTCCCTCTAGCACTCTCCCAAGTGCACTAGAAATATACATTCAGAGGCCTTTTCACATCTGTGACTGGCTGAGGGAGGCTGCCAAGTCCCTGGGTGGGAAAGTCTCCTGGGGGCTGAGAGCAGACGGGACACTTCTAGCTGCCTAATGTAGATGTGGGAATGGGTGGAGCTCCGTGGGGAGCCTGAGGCTGGAAATCAGCCCCAGAGAAGTCCTTGTGCATCCAGGCCACGGCCACGTCTGAGGTGCTGTCTCTGTTGATACATTTTTCTCTCCATCCTTTAAGCCATTATCACATTACCAATATAAAAACTGGTATCCCTCCTACTATGTTTGGGCTTCCCTGGTAGCTCAGTGATAAAGAATCTGCCTTCCAATGCAGGAAAAGTGGATTCGACTCCTGGGTTGGGAAGATCCCTTGGAGGAGGGCCTGGCAACCCACTCCAGTATTCTTGCCTAGGAAATCTCATGGACAGAGGAGCCTGGTGGCCTGGTGGGTTACAGTCCATGGGGTCACAGAAGAGTCAAACACAACTAAAGTGATTAAACAACACAAGCTACTAAGTTTAAGCTGAAATTAACTACTTTTGCTTACTCCTTGGAAGGAAAGTTATGACCAACCTAGATAGCATATTCAAAAGCAGAGACATTACTTTGCCAACAAAAGTCCGTCTAGTCAAGGCTATGGTTTTTCCAGTGGTGATGTATGAATGTGAGAGTTGGACTGTGAAGAAAGCTGAGCACTGAAGAATTGATGCTTTTGAACTGTGGTGTTGGAGAAGACTCTTGAGAGTCCCTCGGATTGCAAGGAGATCCAACCAGTCCATTCCAAAGGAGATCAGTCTTGGGTGTTCTTTGGAAGGAATGATGCTAAAGCTGAAACTCCAGTACTTAGGCCACCTCATGCGAAGAGTTGAGTCATTGGAAAAGACTCTGATGCTGGGAGGGATTGGGGGCAGGAGGAAAAGGGGACGACAGAGGATGAGATGGTGGATGGCATCACCAACTCGATGGGTGTGAGTTTAAGTGAACTCCGGGAGTTGGTAATGGACAGGAAGGCCTGGCGTGCTGCAATTCATGGGGTCGCAAAGAGTCAGACAGGACTGAGCGACTGAAATGAACTGAACTGAACTACTTTTGCTCTTTTGGTTCTCACTTCTGCTTGTATATTTGTATCACCTTGGGAGATTATTAAGAAATACCCATCCCAGAAAACAGACATCAGTCCTTGGCAGGGCGGGCAAGGGGGAAGCTAGGAACCTTGTGTTTTAAAAAGCTATTTTAGGGATCTTGAATGTGTGCTCAGGGTTGCAAAGGAATGCCTGGAAGATTGGCCTCAAAGACTTGGCCGTGTTCTTTAAAAGATCAGGGACGTGACGCCTGCCGATACTATGCCTGGAGTGGTCCTCAGGGCAGGGTCAGGTCTGGGACAATGCAGGCCTGAGCCTTCATCATACAAAAGCTGATGCTGAGAACATGGTGTCCTTTAAATCCCCCATCCCAGCCCTTGCTCAGGGCTGAGGCACATGTGGCAACAATGAACTTGGCCCTGCAAGGAAAATGGTGTGAAAGCACACGCTCTTGGTTGCTAATGGTTGGGACACAGGGCATATTTGTCAGACAGGGGTCTTGGTGATGCAAAAACCAGAGGTTTCCCCATAAACCTCACTAAGCAGGACTTAGTGCTGGAGGAGAGCAAGAATGCTACAGGAAGTTTTCACAGACCCTTTCCTCTCGATTGTAGCAACAGAATTTTTATCACTTCTTCCTTTTAGGGTTCCTGGGGCTCATATATGTATTATTCTTGCTTTTTGTTGAGAATGTATAGGGTGATAAGTGTGTGTGTGTGTGTTTGCTAAGTCACTACAATTGTGTCCAACTCTTTGAGACCCTACAGACTGTATGCCCCAAGCTTATTCTCCAGGTAAGAATACTGGATGGAGTGAGTTGCCATGCCCTCCTCCAGGGGATCTTTCTGACCTAGGGACTGAACCCACATCTCTCGCATCTCTTGTATTGGCAGGTGGGTTCTTTCCCCACCTGGGAAGCCCATAGGGTGGTATGAGAATGATCATTTGCTGTATGTTGTTACAAAGTGTCAGATGATACAGCAGGATTGTTTCACAACAGGATGATTTAGCTGGTCCACCAAATATTCTGCCTGAGTTAGTGTTCATGAGCACAGCAGAGAGAGCAAGCCTGAGTCTCTTTATCTTCCTATAAGGACACTAATCCCAACATGAGGACCCTACTGTCATGACCTCATATGACTCTGATCACTTCCCGAAGGCCCCAACCTCCAACCATCATCCCATGGGCGGTCAGGGCGTCAACATGTGCATTTTCAGGAGACGTGTTTGTGTTTGTAATAAACTGTGTGTATATATATATATATATATATATATATATATTGTGTATATAGTAAACTGAATGTTTATTCAGTCCACATCAGTCCAGATGAGGGAGAGCTTGCATCTCACGTAAAACTTAATCTCACGTGTATATGAAATACATGTGCAAATGATCTATGGAGACAAACGGAGTTGAACTCTAAGTACCAGGCAGTTAGTGGAGCTGTTGGTTACCAAACTGGAAAAGAAATTTTAAAAAGTTATCAACAAGGATCAGGTTGTTTTGCTACACTTTGACAAGGTCATTTTCAGTTCCTCTGAGAGACTTCAAACCCTTGGCTTGGAATGTCAGAGAATACATTGCGCTCGCATCGTGTGTGCCCCTGTGCCGGGCAGCCCTTTCCTGCTAGAGGCACTGCTCACATCACACCCAGAGGGGCCGTGTGTCCCTGGAAACTTTAAGGAAAGGGGAAGGCCAGCACAGAGAGCACCTGGGGATGGGGTGACTTGAGTGATGAGCAGGTTTGGGTGGGGCTGGCCGGCAGCCGGACCATTTCTGTACAGCAGTGTTCTTGGTACCTCCACGCTGGCATCCTTCTCAGAGGCTGAGGGAAGGACGCAGGGCGTCAGGAGCTTTTGTGGGTCACAGGACACTGGGCGACTACGGCACAAAGGCACCAGCTGCTGGTGACAATGATGGCTGGAGGGAGGGCTTGTTTGTGAGGCGCTGGCTTCTGGCGTCCTGGGAGGCAGGTGAGGCTGGCTGACCCCTGCTTGCCAGATCCCTGGGGTCCCCAGGGAGCCCCAGTATGGGGCCCTGGGACAGAGTGCCTACAGCCCAGATGTCCTGAAGGAGTGTGGGGGGACCTGCCCCTCTGTTTAGATGCGGCGGGACTGCAGTCTTCAGCACAGTAAATACAGTAAAACTCCCTTAGGTGGACTCTGTGTACATCCTTGTTTGTCCGAATTCAAACGCTGGGACATTTATGCCACCTGAAAGCTTCACTCTGATGTGCTGATAGCCCTGGAGAGAGTCCACGTGCTCAGTATAAAAGTAACAGCCACAATTCATGAAAGACAGAATTCAACAATAGTCTTGCAGGTGGCCAGGCAGGCTGCTGGGCCAGTGTCAGAGGACTTGAAGACCTGGAGTTACTTTCCCTCTGCTCAATTTCCTCATCTGTGGGTCAAGGACAGGAATAGCCCATCGATCTGCATGGGCGACAATCCCACTGTCTGCCTGCTCATTGCCTGGAATCATGCATGGCTTCCAGAGGCTGGGTGCACCATCCCTGCGCAGTATAAGAGAAAGAATGCAAAGAAATCAACTCTACTCAGGAATGGTCCTCAGCAACATATGGCAATACAGTGGGAGCTGCACGTGGTTCATGTGTGCACAGACACCCTGTGTGCAGGGCCTGTGCAGAGAACCCCTAAGAGAGCCAGGGCCAAGGAGGCGGCTCATCGGAGCACACACTCCCCACAAACCCTGGGACCCAATGCAGCCAGCTTGCATGTGGCTTGAGGTTCGTGGCCCAGAGCTCCTGTGTTCTCCTCCCTCTGAATTTCCCAGGAGGTCTTAGGAAGCTGACAAGATAGGTAAGTTAGCACCTGCTATCCCACAGAAGTGGCAGAGATGGCTGGGAGGTGCAGAACGGTTGTCTCCCTTCTTGCATTGCTCTTGCATTTTTCACCAGCTGCGGCATTCTGAATTGCAGAGGCTGATCTCTTTGCTCGGGGCCTCAGTGTTGGGACATGCTGGAAGTGGACTGTGTGGGCAGACAAGCTGGCTCTAGCATGAGATGAGAAGGGTCGCCTGCAAGTGTGGCTGGGCCTGAGCTGTCTGGGGCCTGGGAGGCGGAGAGAGAGGCCCCAAGGACATCCAGCACAGACAGGGCCCAGAGCAGAAGCCCTGGCGACTCTCAAAAAAGTCAGAGACTCTTTCCCCGAGGAGGTGCATGCTTGGTTCTTTTGTATGGTGCTCTCTCTGTGGCCCACGTGGTACCCAAATCCCTTCAGTCACCTTCATTCAGCTCACAATGTCAAGGTCCTTACTGGCATAGCCTGTGCGGTACTATTTCCAGCGTGTGCAGCACAAAGGCATGGGTCTGAGAGTGGAAAATTGGCTCCTGCGCATTTTTTTTTCTTCAGTGAGAAAGCACATATTGTGCTGTCCTCTCAGCCTCAGAGCCAGAGGCTAATTAGACTCTAGTTTTCCATTGTTCCCAGAAAAGCAAAATCTAAACATGCTCCCAGCGGAGGAGAGGGCAGCAGGGACATGGGCATCCCCTTTCTCTCTGGTGCAGAGATTCTAGCCAGCAGCCTGGCATATGCTTGGCCTGAGGGTGAGGGGCTGGCAAGGCTCCAAGAGGGCTCTGTGTGGCACTTCTTTCTTCTCCAGCCTTGCCTCTCCGTGGAGGCACGTTCCCTGGGCAGCAGATGCTCCCTGGGCAGCGGGGGATGAAATGGCCTAAGTGTGCCTGCCTACCTCCAGCTCCGGTGGGGGCCAGCAGAACTTGGCATGCCAGGGTGTGGGTGTGGCAGTTTTACGATTGCCCATCTGTTTGTTCGGTGGCATCTCTCCTCCCATCGAGGAGTGAAGTCTTCATCCCCTCCCCTTGGACCCAGGCTCACCTTGGGGACCCTTGCTCCCTAGAGCCCTGAGTTAACATGCAGGAAGTCCTCCCACCTTGTGCTGCCATGTTGTGAGGAAGCACACTCAGTACGTGGGAGTGCCCACAGGTGGAGTTCTGAGACCGCATGATGGGGGCCTGGCCAGCCCCAAGCTGTTCTGGCCACCGCCTGGCTACAACTGCTGAGGGCCTATGCCAGAGCTGCCCAGCTGCACCCTCCCAGACTGTGAGAAATCAGAAAATGACTGTGGTTTTCTCTTTTTCACTTGTTTTTCATTGGAGTATAATTGTTTTACAATGTTGTGCTACTTTCTGCTGAACTTCAAAGTGAAGCAACTGTGTGTATACATATATCCCTCCCTCTTGGGCCTCTCTCCCTGGCCACCCCACCGCCCACCCATCTTACCCTCCTCGGTCACCAAAGAGCACCCAGCTGAGCTCTCTCTGCTATACAGTAGGTTCCCACCGCTGCTGCTGCTGCTAAGTCGAATCAGTCGTGTCCAACTCTGTGACTCCGTAGACGGCAGCCCGCCAGGCTCTGCCATCCCTGGGATTCTCCAGGCAAGAACACTGGAGTGGGTTTCCATTTCCTTCTCCAATGCATGCAAGTGAAAAGTGAAAGTGAAGTCGCTCAGTCGTGCCCGACTCTTCGAGACCCCATGGACTGCAGCCCACCAGACTCCTCCGTCCATGGGATTTTCCAGGCAAGAGTACTGGAGTGGGGTGCCATTGCCTTCTCCAGTTCCCAGCAGCTATTTGTTTTACACATGGTCGTGTATATATGTCAATTCTAAGCTCTTAATTCATCCCCCCCCCCTCCTTTCCCCACTGTGCCCACATGTCCTTTCCCTACATCTGCATCTCCATTCCTGCCCTGCAGATAGGTTAATCTGTACTAGTTTTCTAGATTCCACATACATGCATTAAGATACATTACCTGAATTTTCACTGTAGCACTGTTTATAATAGCTAGGACATGAAAGCAACTTAAATGCTCATTGCCAGAGGAATGGATGAAGAAGACGTGCTATATATATATACACTGAAATATTACCAAGCCACAAAAAGGAAAGACACCAAGTCATTTGTAGAGATGCGGATGGCCCTGGGATCTGTCATACAGAGTGGAGTAAGCCAGAAAGAGAAAAACAAACATCTCATGCTGCTGCTGCTGTAAGTCTCTTCGGTCGTGTCCGACTCTGTGCGACCCCATAGACGGCAGCCCACCAGGCTCCTCTGTCCCTGGGATCCTCCAGGCAAGAATACTGGAGTGGGTTGCCATTGACTTCTCCAATAAATATCACATATTAATGCATATATGTGGAATCTGTGATTGTTTTAGACACTAGATTGGGGGGGGAGGGTGGTGTTTACAGAGTGATAGACTACTCTGGACTCCCTACCATTACTGCTTCTGCTCCGGACCCAGAAATCAAATGCTTCCCTGGATGGCTAGTGGATGCCTAGAGACGACCCAAGAGTTCTGTATCTCCCGGTCTTGGCTCTCCTAGTCTTCCTCAGCTGATAGGACACCAATGTCATGCCCTGGGCTTGGTGCCTCTTAGCTTATTTACTTTCAGTTTCTCCCCTGCTTTCAAAGGGACTTCAGGGGCCTTGGCAGCTCACATAAGAAGTTAAAATAAAATCAAGGAAATTGGGTAACTTCAGTAGAGAAGTGGGAAGTGAAATGAATACATCAGGAACCTGAGATAAAGTGGTTGGTGGAACTGAGTCAACATTTAACTCCAGTTTCTCAGCAGTGAAAGAGTGTTTTTTGAAGTGTCTGTTCTGAATTTAAGGAAAAAAAGTAGGGTAGAATAGTTCTTCAGGAGAGACAAGTTACTTTCCTGGCCCTTCTATCCAGAAAAATTAAGCATTTGAACATAAGGCAAAGGCAATAGCATAATATTTGGTATTTCCCACAACATTTGGTTTTTAAGAAAAGTCCTTTTCATATGGCAATTTTTTCTGTCATTGCATAATGAAGCATTAGTTGAGAGGGTTTGTCCTCCTCCGGGGGCAATCTATCTGTTGGTAACTGGGTGGGTCCTGGGGAGCCTGGGGGACAGAATCTACCTTGGGGGCGGGGGCAGGCCCTTCGTGGACCAGTGGCCTTCACTGTGCTTTTGGCAGGGATAGGATGGTGAATGCCAAGGGTGGATCTTTTGTGCTGTTTGATTAAGGTCAGATCCTGGTGATTTAGAGCCCTCAAGACAGAGTGAAAGGCTGACACTCTGTTCTGAAAGTTTTGTCAGAGCTTAGGCTTAGGCCCAGAGCCAGGGCAAAGAAGAGGCCTTGTGCGATTCTGGACAGGCACAGCAGTGAGCGGCAGCTTGCCGTGAGCCATAGCTGGAAGCAAGGTCTTAGTCTCCTAGATCAGGAGTCCTGATCACTGGACCACAGAAGTCAGCAGTTCGGGTTAAAGTCCCTAGTCTTTGCCTGCCTAGTCAAGAATGAAGTCATGTGAGGAGGCAGAAGGTAAAGAGTAAAGTAAAAAGTTTACTGAAAAGAACATGTGGAAAGGCACTCTGGCAAGCTTGGAGTGAGAGCCGCGCCTTTGGGAAGTTTAAATCCTTTCTTAAGTGAAAGTGAAGCTTGCTCAGTTGCTTCCGACTCTTTGTGACACCGTGGGCTATACAGTTCATGGAATTCTCCAGGCCAGAATACTGAAGCGGGTGGCCTTTCCCTTCTCCTGGGGATCTTCCCAGCCCAGGAATCGAACCCAGGTCTCCCGCATTGCAGGCGGATTCTTTACCAGTTGAGCTACCAGGGAAGCCCAGGAATACTGGAGTGGGTAGCCTATCCGTTCTCCAGTGGATCTTCCCGACTCAGGAATTGAACTGGGGTCTCCTGCATTGCAAGTGGATTATGTACCAACTGGGCTATCAGGGAAGCCCAAATTCTTTATAATCGGGCAGTTTTCCAGGTCTTCTTCTTGCCTCAGGCCAATCACCTTGCTTTGTCCCCCACTGGTTAATTTATCTCAGGACCCTCCCATGGGGTGCACACTCACACCCTAGCCAAGATGGATCTCGACGTGAAGGCTTCTGGGAGGAGCAAGATCATTATGGAATTATTCTCTGACTTTTGACTCCAAGGAGCCTTTCTGTGCATGTGTGTGTCTCCCTTGTCAGATAGGTTTTTTTTCCTTTCTTTGACTTTTCCATGATTATTCCCTTGAGGTAAGAGACTGTTGCTGCTGCTAAGTTGCTTCAGTTGTGTCCGACTCTGTACGACCCCATAGACAGAAGCCCACCAGACTCCCCCGTCCCTGGGATTCTCCAGGCAAGAACACTGGAGTGGGTTGCCATGTCCTTCTTCAATGCATGAAAGTGAAAAGTGAAAGTGAAGTCAGTCATGTCTGACCCTTAGCGCCCCCATGGACTGCAGCCTACCAGGCTCCTCCGTCCATGAGAGTTTCCAGGCAAGAGTACTGGAGTGGGTTGCCATTTCCTTCTCTGACAAAGACTGGCTATTTACCCTGTTTTTGTTGGCTGTGGGCTTCCCTTGGGCTCAGCTGGTGAGGAATCCACCTGCAATGCGGTGGATCGACCTGGGTTCGATCCCTGGGTTAGGAAGATCCCCTGGAGAAGGGAAAGGCTACCCACTCCAGTATTCTGGCCTGGAGAATTCAGTCCATGGGGTTGCAAAGAGTCAGACATGACTGAACGACTTTCACTTTCACTTTGTTGGATGTAAATTCCTCAATTATCTCTTATCTCAAGAAATGCAAAGAGCAGGCTGAAAGTGAAAGTGAAAGTTGCTCAGTCTTGTCCGACTCTTTGCAACCCCATGGACTGTCCATGGAATTCTCTAGGGGTCTTCCCAACCCAGGGATCGAACCTAGGTCTCCTACATTGCAGGCAAAGTCTTTACTAGCTGAGCCACAAGGGAAGACCCAGGCTGATTGCAAATTTCCAATCTGGAGTCCATCTATCTCCTGTTCATGAGGGCTGCTGGTCAGTGTCTCCTTCTCCCTTAGAAGAGTTTCTCTAGAGTATCAGCCCATCTTGAGTGGGCCGCTGGCCTCATTGATCAGTTTGTGCATCAATAAATCAAGACCCTGGCTAGGGCCCTGCAAGGGTCCCTGGATTGCAGGCCTAGGAGATGGCTGGAGATCGCTGTCTATCCACAGGAGCCGGGCCAGGCCTCCTTTCTCGGGCACCGCAAGGAGGGGCCCTGTGGCCCTGGTGATGTGTTCATTCTACATAAAAGGCTGATGCATGTGGTACAAGTGCTTTTATGCGTTATTTCCTTGCATTAAAAATAAATCTTTTTTTTAGAAATCTGGCCTGATCTGGGGATTTCATGACGGAAATAAACACATTTCTGCCTTTGTGGTTTACTTGCTCCTCCACTTAGATCAACTGATAGGAAATGAGGGGCACATGGGGGTCTCACCTAGACACTGACCAATGGGTAGGGTTGTCTGTATGTGCCCGGTCAGGAGGCCTGAGCCCTGTCCCTGGGTGATGCTTGGGGGTTTGGTGGACATGGGGTCTGGGTGCTCTACCTCAGGCCTCCAGGTACTTAGAGGAGCTGTCCTGCCAGGAAGAGTGCTGGACCCAGCAAGAGGGCCTTGGAGCTCAGGTGTGCCGAGACATGACTGCTAGGGCCTCTGATGCAGTTTTCTATGGCTTGACCCATATGAAACTCAGACTCAGGCAAAGTCTGAGGCAGGGTAAGGGCAGCCTCTGCAACTCCTGAGATGGAATTTCCCACCTAACTGGTGTGCTTGATCTAGCTGTTGATCTGTAGACAAAAGGAGGAGGTATGCTTTTCTGTTTCCCAAGACCCATGTGAGCCTCAAGAACATGACTACTTTTTGGCAGGATGATAAAATGCTGCTTCCTCCTACTTCTGTTGCTGCTGCTGCTAAATCGCTTCAGTCGTGTCCAACTCTGTGGGACCCCATAGACGGCAGCCCACCAGGCTCCCCCGTCCCTGGGATCCTCCAGGCAAGAACACTGGAGTGGGTTGCCATTTCCTTCTCCAATGCATGAGAGTGAAAAGTGAAAGTGAAGTCGCTCAGTCATGTCTGACTCTTAGCGACCCCATGACAGCAGCCTACCAGGCTCCTCCGTCCATGTGATTGTCCAGGCAAGAGTACTGGAATGGGGCTCCACTCAATTCCATTAACTCACATGGAGCTGGTTCTGCTCAGTCTCTTACTGGACACCCAGACAGACACCATGACATCCCCACCTGCCACCCCCGTGGAGCACCCTCCCCTCCTGAGTGGGAGATCACCCCCAGAAAG
The DNA here is from genome assembly GCF_042477335.2 of Ovis canadensis. Taxonomy (NCBI): domain Eukaryota; kingdom Metazoa; phylum Chordata; class Mammalia; order Artiodactyla; family Bovidae; genus Ovis; species Ovis canadensis. The sequence goes on from NC_091246.1 coordinate 24,605,669, forward strand.
CCGGCACCCTCTCTCCACTGCTTCCCTCTCTCCCATGAAGGAACGCGGCCACTCTGGGAATTTATCTCTGGTGGAGCAAACACGGGATCTTCTGTGGTCTTGACTCTGCATGGACAGATTCAAGTTTTTTTTTTTTTTAAGTGAATTTTATTTATTTTAAAATTTTTATATATTTATTTATTTATTTTTGGCAGACTTTCTCCAGTTGCGGCAAGTGGGGGCTGCTTTCTAGTTGTAGTGTGCAGGCTTCTCATTGTGTGGCTTCTCTTGTGCAGCAAGGGCTCTAAGGCATGCAGGCTTCAGTCATTGTGGTGCAAGGGCTTAGCTGTCCCTTGGCATGTGGGATCTTCCCAAACCAGGGATTGACCAGTGTCCCCTGCATTGGCAGGCAGAGTCTTAACGGCTGGACCACCAGGGAAGTCCTGTATGGAATCAAGCTTGAATTCTGATTTGTGCCGCTTCTGAGGGTTGTATGCCTCCTGAAAAAACCAAACCCTTTGGTCTTCCCTGGTAGCTCAGTTGGTAAGGAATCTGCCTGCAATGGAGGAGACCCCGGTTCGATTTCTGGGTTGGGAAGATCCACTGGAGAAGGGATAGGCTACCCATTCCAGTATTCTTGGGCTTCCCTGGCAGCTCAGCTGGTAAGGAATCCACTTGCAATGCAGGAGACCTGGGTTCGATCCCTGGATTGGGAAGATCCCCTGAAGAAAGGGAAGGCTATTCACTCCAGTATTCTGGCTTGGAGAATTCCATGGATATAGTGGGGTTGCAAGGAGTCAGACATGACTGAGTGACTTTCTTGCCTGGCCATCTCCAGGGGTTCCAGTCCACCTCCTCTGTGGAGTGCATGCTGGCAGGTTAGACCTGGGAGTGCTGGGACTGTGTTTTAGACCTGGGACCTGGACACCTCTCGGAGAGATTCTGTCCCAGGGGCCTTTCCTCATAGCTTTCTCCCAGGCCCACGACAAAGCTGTTCTCTGGGTGACCACGTTCCCTCAGGCCTCATTCTCACTTGGCGAAAAAAGTCACAAATGCAGGTAGCCCGGAAGCCTTCGCTGTAACTGTGATGTGGTGCCAGGCACTGGAAGCTATGGTGACCCGGAGGTGTGCCCCAGTCTTCCCTGAGGGCAGGACTTGCTGCCCCAGCTGCAGGGAAGGCAGTCAGCAGGTGGCCTTCAGCTACAGTGACCACAGCCCCACCTTTGCTGCCAGCTGCCCTTGCCCAAGGCCGCCCCCTCCCAGGTGACCGTATGTGGTGACCAGTGGAGGCACGGGTGCAAGGCCTGTCAGGAGCAGGGCTTCTAGATGCTGTTGGATCCTGCTGACTCTACGGGGTGTGCCAGGTAGAGAGAGGTCAAGTGCGAGCTCATGCGACCTTGGTCTCAGCCCTCTGTGCTTCCCGGGAAGCTGCTGAGAAAGATCTTGGATGCAAAGGAAGGTGAGCACTTCTGCAGTTGGAGAAGTCCTCAGGAATGAGCATTCCTCTCCAAGCACAGAACAAGAATACTGCCTGCAGATGCCAGGCCCTTCTCCTCCATGGAGCTCCCCTGAAAGGAGCCGCCTTTCCGCCCAGAGCACAGCCCTGGCAGCCTGCATCTCTCAAGCAAAGCTTAGTCGAAGGATCCTTGAATGATAAAACCTTGGAAAGAAATGTCCTTGAGGAAAAGGGCCTAGTAGATGAGATATTGTGTTTCTGAGCCTGGAACAGTTTTGAGACAATAATCAAGGCTCTTATCACAAGGAGAAAAACAGATAACTAAAATCAGAATAAAGCAGGAGGCTTCTGGAGTAAGTTGCAGTACAATTATGAGACAAATGAAAAAAGGGGCATAGAATGAAGCTATAAACGAGCTGTCAGAACTGAGAACTTGACCTTGATGCTAGGAATATTGTCTCCAGCCTGCAGAGTGAGATGCGCTCTGTAGAGAAGGCCCTCCACTCAAAAGCAGCACTGTTCAGCACAGAACCTAACAATGTCTTAGCTGTGGCTTTGTGGGATCTAATTTCCTGACCAGGGATAGAACCTGGGTCCCCTGTATTGTGGAGTCTTAGCCACTGGATCACCAGGAAAGTCCCAGTTTTATAGTTATGGTAATGCAAATGTGCTTGTTGGTTCTTAATTGCTAGAACTAATAAATAAAGAAGTGGTTACTTATATTTCACCAAAATAAAATGTAAATGTTAATACTTTGTCAGTGTCCAAGTAAAATACAGTGACAAGGAGAGGATAGGGAAGAAGGTGGGAGAGATGTTATTCTCATCTTACAAAGTAGGATGCCAAGAGTTGCTTTTGGAAGCTGATGAACACAGAAATATATTTACAAATATTCTGAGGATTCCAGTTCTGAGGCAACAAATAAAATAACTAAAATACTAAATATAAATAAAAGACATTAAGACAAGAGGGTAATGCAAGTGAGCACAATTCTTTTCAACTGGAAGCCCAACTGAATTTATCCAAAGCTGATGATTTATGAGAAAAGATGCATAATCCACAGGCAGTCACAGATGACTAGAAACCAGAACTCTACCATGATTCTCCTCTGGGAAGATGGAGGGGTGGAGTGCAAGACGTTGTCATTTCATCGTAGCTCTTCCACTTATCAAATGATGTATTGTGACCTTCATTGAAAAAAAGAAAGCTGTCTTTGTAGAAAACTGGAAAATATAGAAAAGCATGAAGTGAAAATAGTAAAAATATTCACAGTTCTTCTAAGATATGACTTTTATTGTTGGTGTGTTTTATATTTCATTATGCTGTGCCATGCTTAGTCGCTCAGTCATGTCCGACTCTTTGTGACCCCATGGACTGTAGCCTGCTGGGCTCCTCTATCCATGGGGATTCTCCAGGCAAGAATACTGGAGTGGGTAGCATATCCCTTCTCCAGAGGATCTTCACAACCCGGGAATAAAACTGGGGTCTTCTGCATTGCAGGCAGAATTTTTACCAGCTGAGCTACCAGGGAAGCCTATACTTCATTGTAAGAATTTCTCTTAAATAATTGGGCTTCCCTAGTGGCTCAGCTGGTAAAGAATCCGCCTGCAATGCAGGAGACCTGGGTTCGATCCCTGGATTGGTAAGATCCCCTGGAGAAGGGAATGGCTACCCACTCCAGCATTCTTGCTTGGAGAATTCCATGGACTATACAGTTAAATAATTACTATACTTAAATAATTACTGTGTACATATTGCTGATGTTCTCTCTTTTGAATGTTAGACTGTTATAAGCACCTGCTGATGACAACAGATTTCTTCTCAAACAAGACTTTTAATAACTGTACTATATTTCCTTATTTTATGTACCATAATTTGTATAATAATTCTCATATTATTGGATATTTGGAGTATTTCCAATATATGCTATTATGACAAATTCTGAGGTGAACCTTTTTTTAAAAAATATAAATCTTAGTAATTCCTGATGATTTCCTTTGGATATAATCCTGGAGGGGGGATTGCAAAGTCAACATATATAAACATTTTAAAGTTCTAGGTTACAAAATGTCTTTCAAGTAAGATTCTACTTAGTTTCTTTTTCCTTTGGAGACCTACTGGTCTACTCTTTGTCATCATTTGTATTGTTCCGATCTGCAGGATGTGTTCAATGTTAGTCACACATTTACTTGGGATTTGAGATTTGGCCAGGAGAAATTCCGTGAGTGTGTGGCATTGTTAGCATGCTGTAAATATTGACCTCGGTAGCTAGGTGTAAAACCGCAGGATTTGTGAATTCAAACCACTAATGAGTTCTCAAAATAGCATCTCTAAGAACTGAGTTCAGGGTTGAGTCAATCGTGCTGAGAGCAGGAGGGAAATACTGCTGACTCCACGAAGACTGTGCTGGTGGGGATGGCCTGATGAACCAAGATAGGTTGAGATGAACTGGGAACGTGACCAGCTTATCTGACTTCTCCCCTCCTCTCCCCTCCCCGTCTCTCTTTTTTCCTTCCCTCATTCCTCCTTGTCTTTTTTCCTCCTTTCCTCATCTACCCATCCATTTATCCGTCCCTCACCTATCCAAACACCCGCTCATCCACCTACCCACCCTTCCTTTCATTTATCCATCTTCTCATCCAGCAGTTCATCCCTCCACCCACATCCTCGTTTATCTACCTATCCCTACTTCCATCCATCCATCCACCCACCCTCATCTACCAAGTCTTGTTCCCATCCTTCCATCTATCCACCATCCATCCATCATATCAAGATTTTTGAAAATTTCTTCAAATTACTACAGTGGCAAATCTCTTTCAGTGCCTCAAAAAAAAACGTTCACCATAGAGACCTATGGGGCTGAACGCTTCTGTGACATTTAGTCATCAAAAGCAGCTGCTGGAGCTTGCTTGGTGGTTCAGTGGTAAAGAATCTGCCTGCCAATGCAGGAGACATGGGTTCAATACTCGATCGGAGAAGATCCCAAATACTGTGGAGCATCTAAGCCTGTGCGTCACAGCTACTGAGCCTGTCGGGAAGACCATGAGCTACAACTAGGGATGCCTGCACACCCTAGACACACCCTAGAGCCTGTGCTCTGCCGCAGGAGAAGCCACCGCACTTCAGCTAGAGCATAGCCCCTGCCCTCTGCAACCAGAGGAGAGCCTACACAGCAACAAAGACCCAGCACAGCCAAAAACAATAAAATGAATAAGTAGAATTATAAAAAATGCACCTGTGTATGAGAAAACATTTCTCATAATTCAGCACACAGGCAGTACTTGTGAGAAGACTCCCTCCCTACTGCCCTAAAAAACTACATATGTTTATCTACAGTGAAGAAAGCAGAAAATGAAAAAGGATAAATTTCAGATCCTAGGAGTTTAAGAAGACTATGTTTCAGCCTTTTGTAGAGAATTCAAAGCTCTCTAGAAGTTTCCTGTCATGAAGCAGGGCAGAATTTGACAAAGTACAAGTACCTATGGGGGAATTGATCTTAACCTGTGGTTACTATTGATACTTTTCTGGTTTTGACCTCTCTCTAGCCTCAGCAACTGCTTTACTGAGGAGGCTTCTTGTCCAGAGAGGGGAGCATCTGCACTCTTGATGGTTCTTCTGGGTCATTAATTTCACTTTGGTTTTGTGGTTCTGTCAATCAAATCAGATATTATGGCAGAACACTGCCAATATCTAACTTTACTGTCATTTTATGAATGCTCTTGGGTCATCCTCTGAAGTCAGACCAAGCTCATCAAATATTTATAAATCTAGTACTTCATCCAACAGGGCACATTGGGATTTCCCTGTGTGCTCCACATTGCCCAGGATCTGCTACAAATGAAAGTATGATTCTGGTAGCTAGGATCTTCAAGCTCTCTGTGGTGACAAGTTGCATTTATAAAAGAATTGACTAAGAATGCAAATGAATAGCAATAGGCTAGTAATTATGCAACATTCACTTTGGAAAGTAGTGGGCCACACTTAGGATGAAGCGGCCAGTAGATCTGAGCTCTGGGGGTGTGAAACTTTATCCTCAGGTCAAATGGGCATCACTGGCATTTCAAGTTGAAGAATAAAGTGGAATTTGTGTCTAATACTAGACCGAGAGTTACTTCTTCCCCAGGCTCCAAGATAGAGATATAATACTTGTCACAGAATATGGACTGAAAGTTGAGTAGTATTCATCCCAGTAGACATCAGAGCAGTCATACTGATCATAAAAACAAGAGAGACTGGGATGTCAGAGTTGGGGTCTGACAGACCTAACCAGTCAGTTCTGTACATGAAAATAACATTAGAAACGTAAATCAAGGAGGTCTGCAGAGCCAACTTCAGATGAAGCTGAGGTGTTCCTTGATCAGTTTTTCTTGAGCAGAGTTTATAGTCAAAATGGACCCACCCTCCAAAAAATTGTGGATGGTGGTACAGCCTGATTCACTGGAGAAAGATACTACACTGAAAAGCTAAGGGAGTGAGTAAGTAAGAGAAAGATGTTAGATTTTTCTTTTATGAAAGGAAGGAGAAGCAGAAAATATAAAAAACTAGACGTGAGACTGAGTAAGATGAAGATGATAAAATGGGATGAAATCTAGGTGGAAGATGAAGCTGGGCAAACTTCTTCATGCTTCAGAGGATTAAGGGAGTCAGAGCCCAAGCACAAAGCTCTGGAGCAGGAGGGAGAACTTAGACAAGATAGGGGATGATGCGGAGAGAGAAGAGTGGGCGCCTGACGCTGAGAAGTGGGCTTGCTGTTTTGCTCGCCACCTGTCCCCTCCCTACCACCCCGGGCTTCCAGGCGACCGGTGCAAAAAACACACTGGACAGGACTGTGGGAGCAGACGGGACACCCGCCAGGGAGTTGGAGATGAAACCTACATGAGCTGGAGGAGGAGGGACCTCTGGATGCAGATCTGCTATGAGTTTGGGTGTTTAGAACATTAACCATCAGATATAGCTGCAGACACACTAATTTTCTTTTTCTTTTTGGTTCTTGGTGGAGGAGAGGTTGAGTTGTCACCAGGAGTGAGAATTCCCTTCAATCCTTTTCTGTCTTCTCTTGACAGGCCTGCGGGTGCTCTTTCCCCAGGGAGGAAAGTCTGTGTGTGGGGAGAACACAGGAGAGGACTTAAGCAGGGTCTCTGGTGCTGGGTGGGAGGGCTACTTTCCTGGGACGATCTGCAGGTCTGGAGTGTGCGGGGGTCACCAAGGCCACTGCCTTCCCTTAATAGGCCTCGGGGCTGCCCATCTTGTGTAGTGGGATTTACCAAGTGTTGATCTTGGTTGAAGAACTGCTTAGGCTTTCTTTGCTGTCCTATGTGTGAGCTCACATCAGAAGAAAGTGGAAGAAACTGAAAAGAGAGGGGCATCGAGAACCCTTTCTGTGTGGTTATGGAGAGTGAGGAGGAGTGAAGTACTGGACTGTTGGCCCCTGGCATTCCTCTCAAGGAGGGATTTGATCAACCTGGTCAAACTAAGACTCTGCAGATCCTCGGGAAGGGCCTCCAATCTAATCTTAAGCTGGAAGCACTGGGAAGCGAGGTGCAAATTTATGCAAACAAAGAGCAAATCAGCCCCTGGCTTTAGTATGGACCCCTCTGTTCTCCACTTCCTCCAGAATGGAAGAGAGTAAGATCCTACTCTTGGCACATGGCAGAGAGGGCTGTGGTCTGACTCAGCCTCCAGCACAGCTCAGGCCCTCTCTACAAAGCAGTGCCTTTCTTGTCACCCCAAGAAAGAAGGGGCCCATTTGAACAGCTAGCAGTGTCATTGACAACAGCTGCCCAGGATCCATTCCCAGCTCCCCTGCTGCTGTGTGCACGGGTAGCTATGATGGTTAATTTTGAGTGACTACCTGGCTGGGTGATGAGGTGCCCAGATACTTGAGCAAACAGTATCCTAGTGTTTCTGTGAGGGGGTTTTGGATGAGATAAATATTTAAACTGGTGGACCGAATAAAGCAGATTGCCCTCGGCAATGTGGGTAGGCAGTAGAAGAATAAAAAGACCAGTCTCCCCCAAGAAAAAGAGAATTCACTGGAGGATGGCTTTCAGACTTCTGGCACCACTGGCTCTTCCTGTGTCTCCAGCCTGCTGGCTCACCCTGCAGAGTTTGGACCTGCCAGTCTCTACCATTGCATGAGCCAATTCCTTAAAATAAATCTCTTTGTCTCTGTATACATGCCTTGTTGGTTCTGTTTCTCTGGAGAACCCTGACTCTAAGCTTCCTGTTTGTTTTCTGTATTCTGGGCTAAAAAAATAACCGTGATTCACTAAAGTATATTGAGGATAAAATAAGATGATGGAAGCTGGTGGTCTTTACACTTTAGCAAGGGGTGCCATCATTTGGAGTTTCGTTAACGTTCAGATCTCTGGGCCTTTGTCCAGGAGATTCTGATTCAGCAGATCTGAGCAGGAGTCCAGGAGTTTGCATTTCTACATGTCCCCAAGTGATGCTGTTGTCCAGGGAACACACTTTGGGAACCATTGATGCAGGTGATGGTCTGGATGGTCTCATCGCATGTGGATGGGGTGCAGCTCACAAGCATCCACACAGATAAGGAGGCACCTGCAGGGCTTGCTTGGTTTCAGAACCCAGTGCATGAGCAACTGTAAAGTGTTCTCATCCCCTCACCTTCAAATGCACACTGTGGCTCACAGTCTTGCAATTAAGGTGAAGAAAGTTTAACTTGACTTCGAGACTTGACATTTTTACACTTGGCACTTTAGAATAATTGAAAGTGAAAGTGTCAGTTGCTTAGTCATGTCCAACTCTTTGTGACCCCATGGATTGTAGCCCGCCAGGCTCCTCTGTCCATGGGACTCCCCAGGCAGGAATACTGGAGTGGGTTGCCATTTCCTTTTCCGGGGATCTTCCCTACCCAGGGACGGAATCTGCATCTCTTGCATTGCGGGCAGATTCTTTACCATCTGAGCCACAAGACAAACTTTAGACAATTGAGTGCATTTTAAAGCCAAAAAGGTAAAAAAAAAAAAAAAATCATCAATTTAAATGATACTGAATTGTATTATTGAGGAAAGTGAGGGGAAATCTAAGAGATTAATCTTAATCCTCAGGCTCTTTGCGGATGAGAAACCATAATCGAAGCCTCCAGATTTGGAGAAAATTATTTCGAAGTGATACATTTCGCTTTAAGTTGCCTTTGTCAAATTCAACACAGCCATGGGAGCTGTCTATGGCACCCCACCCACAGGACATGCACTGTGGGTGCTTCACGCGATGCAGAGCTCATCACTCGGATGTGAGCCCCTGCGGAACCTGGCTGGTGATCTCCTTCTCTCCCCTCTTTGCCCAGGTGACACCCAACAGCACAACACATCCACGGGTAACCCACTCAGCTACCTGAGACTGCCAGACACCTGTCGCCTAGAGACGGGTCATCAGTTTGCATAACTAGTCACATCTCTGCCTTCACAGCAAATGCAGAAGAGCACATAGGAGTGGGATGCTGAGCTGGAGCATGAGTGCCCCTTGGAGGCTGGGTGGGTGGGGGCCCTGGGGCTCAGGAGAGGACTGTCAGGAAATGTGTTGGAGAGCTTGTTAGCTACTCTGACTCAAGGGTGGGCTAATGGAGCCCATCGTTGAGGAAAACTCCAGAGCAGGTTCTGAAAGGAGAACGCTCCTGCCATCCTGAGTGACCAGCGACAGCCTAGGTGGGCATCTGCCGCCCTGCTTGGAGTTCAGCGGGAGGGTGCTGTGGCAGGAGGAGCCAGACTGCCCTTGGGAACAAGGTCTCTGCTCATGCCTTATTGTCAGGAACCTGGGAAAGGGGACACCTGGGACTGAAGCACGCCAGCTGACTTTCTGTGCTCTCCCAGGCAGTGGGAGCCTGGGGGTCTCCCTGGGATAAACATCTTCATGACTAATGGGGATCTTGTAGGAATGAGGAGGCTGACTCAGTAGGTTGGGGTGGGGTCTGAGAGTTTGCATGTTTCACAAGCTCCCAGTTCTGCTTCTCTGCAGACCACACTGAGCAGCAGGACTCTGGTCTAGACAGACACTCCTGATAAAGACAAAAGCCAGCTTTTTAATTGTGGATGCAAATTGGAATAGGGAAAGTTCCTCACTGTCTTCTGACTTCCCTTTGCATGATCTTTATCTCCTAATGGTGGAGTCCTTAATGTTATGGGCTATGCCACATGTGTAGCAGTGCCTGGCAAAAAAGTCTAAGGGACAAGGTCAAGGATATCTTCCTGAAAACAGTCATCACTGTGGGTTTTGCGTTTGGTAAACCTGGAGATTATTGCTTACGTGTGAGTCTACAAAGAAACTTCCAGGAATGGACTCTGGATTCTTAGAACATCTGAAACTGAGTATTTTATGAGCTTACATTTTTCAGGCCTGCCCACCCACTCCCCAACCCCAGGTTATGTCATAGACAACTTCCTTATCACCCTCTAAAGGTGTGCTTTCTGTGGCCCTACATTCCAGACGGAAGTGACTAGTCACGTTAAGTCCATGCTTTTCTCCCATTTCCACCATCTTTTCTCCAGTGACAACCCTGACCCTATAAAATGTTGTCTACTTGGCCGCTGGGAACTGGGTTGAGATAGGAGTTGCCCTTCACTGCATTTGATATTCTATTCTTCTTGTGCTTTAAGATGTAGGGACTTCCCTGGGGGTCTAGTGGTTAAGAATCTGCCTTCCAATGCAGGGGACATGGGTTCGATTCCTGGTCAGGAAACTAAGATCCTACTAAGCTGGCCTGCTTAGAAAGATCCTGCGTGCTGCAACTAAGACCTGAAACAGTCAAATAAATAATTATATTTTTTAAAAAGATGCAATTGGCTTCACTCCACTCAGGTTAAATGACTGGAATCACAATCTTACTTCATCCACAAGATTTACATGTCCCCATATACAGTGCTTTGGAGTACAAGTTGCCTTGTTACCTAACCAGCTTCAGGGCACCATGCTTTCCAACTCTTCTTGAAGCGCCAAGACTTTCACTCCTTTGCCTGCAGATGCCTGTCTTCCTTCTATAGTTAGAGCTGGACACTGGGACATTGCCCTTTTCTCTCAAGTTTGCTCATGCACATTTCTTCCCACTACTTTCTTTCTTAGCAAGGGAGGTCCTGGGTATGTCCATGTCCCCCTCCAGAGTCTTAGGAGTGTTGGGGGAGTTGCCATAGAGGTTGTAAATATCCATCTCTGGATCATTCTCTGCACACATTCACCTGGCTGCTGGTCATTTGCAAATATTCTCAACTTCAGAAATAATCCCTGTTTTGGCGCCTACACCACGATTTAAAATGGGGCACGATGATTCTGTAACATTTACACATTAAATGGACTTGGAAGCTTAAAAAAAAATGGAATTCATTGAATATGTCTCTGGTTAGAAAACAGAGAGCTGCTCCTTGGCAGAAAAGTGAACTTTAGAGAGCAATCTTGCAAATGACTGGGGACAAAATAGACAGTGATATTAAGAATCATTTGCATTTTACACTGACTTCACATTTGCTAACTTTAGGTAGTCTCCAACGGTGTGAGGGTTTCTTGTCATTCGAAAGAGAATCAGCTTAGAATTCTTGAGTTTCTTTCATAAGCCTCTTAGGAAATGCTAAGTATATTTCTGTTGCCCCATAGCTTTGGGCCTTGGGCTAAAGCCATGCATGTTCTGATGGTTGACTTCTTCACGCGCTGAACTGCAGCTGAAAGGTTCTCCAGGGTTTTTTAGGTCTGAAGTTTGGAAATGGAGGGCACCCTCTGAGCGGGCTGGACTGCCTCTCTGCTCCGTTTCTAACTTTCTTTCTTATCGCCACTGAAATGAAAGAGGCTCTTAGTGTGATACTGGAGGGAGCAGGAAGTGGTAAAAGGTGTGTGGTAAGCGATTAGGGACAGAAAATGCAAAGTTGTTTGTAGTCAGTGCCTCCCAGGATGGCTCTGTAATTTCCCCAAATGAGGCCAACCAGCCTTTCTTGGAAAAACCCTGAGAATGTCACTACTCTCAGGCTGTGCTTTGATGTTAGTACAGTCCCACTGGGCTGTGCAGGGCTGGCTGGGCCAGAGGGCAGCTCTGTCCAGAGGTCCCCTCAGCTGTGGTGGCTGCCCAGGGGACAGGTGCGGGCAAGCATAGAATCGCTCCTTGTCCAGGCTCCAGGCCTAATTTTCTATGTACTGGGGGTGAGGCCACCCACCTGTGTTAACCAGATTGGAGGCCTGGCTTGTCCCATCACCCCACCTCTACTGCTCTGCCCTCAGAGCTGGTGGGCAGTGGAGACTAGTGAGGGCTTTCAGTGAGACTACATGAGCTAACCCCCTGGTGATGGTTACTCAGCTCATTGCCTAAGTCTTGGTTGACTAAATACAGGCTAGAATTAGCCCCATTTTCCTATAAACTTTCTTTCCCTGATTTTCTTGCATGCTGAGGAATGATTCTGGTTCTGGGCTGACTTGGTGGACATCTTCAAACTGTGACATGTTTGTGGATTATTGTGAGAGTTTGGTATCCATATGAGATATTACTTGGTTCTTCCTGGATAGACAAAGTGGGTGAGTCCAGGTTTTGCAGGCCTGACATTTATATGATTTGGGGGTCACTGCAAAGTTACAGCACAAATTGCCGATGGCACCTACTAGGAGGGAGGAGAGGTATGATGGGTCAGTAGGTATATGGTTAGATTCTTACTCTGTCAAATTTAAGAGAAAACATGATGATTTTCCATCACTAAGATTCATCGAATATGTGGGTGAACTGGGAAGATGAAGGGTCTTGGGGCTTATCTTCACTGAAGTCATGGAAGGTCCACATGGCAGCAAAGATGTTGTTCTAGAACATTTAAGAAGCACTGACACATGATCTGACCATGACATTGATTTAAAAATAATATCACCATACGCGATAACATAGAACAATGCTAAAGAAACTCGTGATGGGAAAAAAACGCACATAATTCCATCTTTCTAGTATGAGAGCTATTCTCTTCTGAGTATAAACGCATGTTTTAAAATACCTGTAATAATAATCTTGGAGTGAGGAAGATGTTTCTAAGAAAAACATAAAACTCAGAGCCATAAATAAAGATTGACACATAAAAATAAAGTTATGAGAGCAAGACATAGCATAAGGCAAATCAAAAGGCAAGACACACTGAAAAAATATTTGCAACTCAAATTGTAGACAAGAGATTATTTCCCTCATTTATAAAGAATTGTAAATCAATACAGAAAGACCAATAGCTCCAAAGGAAAAGGAGTAAAAATGCCAATAAATAGTTCTCAGGCCAGGAAAGCAAAGCATATTTAAGCACAGCAGGTGAAAGCCCACCTCACTCTAGATAAAAGAACTACCGATTAGAGCTACACTGACATTTTTATTTATTAATTTCTAAATGTAATGCTGATTTATCTTAAGTCAAACTTTAAAAAATATTCATTTGATTAATTTATTTGGTGGTACTGGGTCTTAGATGCAACACACAGAAACTTTGGTCACAGCATGCAAACTCTTAGTTGTGGCCTGTGAGATCTAGTTCCCTGACCAGGGAACGAACCTAGGCCTTCTGCACTGGGAGCCTGGAGTCTTAGCCACTGGGGTGTCAATCACTCAGTTGTGTCCGACTCTTTGCGACCCCATGGGTTGTAGCCAACCAGGCTTCTATGTCCATAGGATTCTCCAGGCAAGAATACTGGAGTGGGTTACATTTCCTTCTCCAGAGACAAGGGAAAGTGACTACTAATGGGTTAGGGTTTCTTTCTGGAGGGATAAAAATGGTCTGGAATTAGATAGTGGTGATGGTTGCACAACTCTGTGAACATGCTAAAACCACGAAACTTTTCACTTTAATAGAAGGGTATCTGGTATGGTATGTAAATTATATCTCGATAAAGTAAATAAATAGGATTTTCAAGCCATCAAAGGAACCACTGGACCACCAGGGAAGTCTCTATACTGAAATTTTTTTTAAAAAGCACTTTTCCTTTTTTTGTGTATGGAAGTTGATAAAGTGATTCTAAAATGTAGGAAATTCACAGGGCCCAGCGACAGGCCAAAATGATCTTGAAGAAGAAGAGCAACCCTGTGACCCTCACCTCACCGTGGAGACAGATCTGTGAGAAAGCTGGAGGGTTAAGACCCTATGTTGTCGACACAGCGACAGGCAGACTGCAAAACAGAGCAAGAGAGTCTACAGACAGACATGGATGGTGGCTTGATTTATGCATAAAGGACACCGCAGTATAAAGGAAAACAGGTTTTCCTCTATCAGTGATATATATTCAAAAATATATACATATATAAATTTATCTTGACTTTACTGGCTTTGTACTCAACAATGAATTGCAATTCTAAATGTGAAAGGCGTAAAAAAATAAATCTTCAAACAAAAATAGGAGAACATTTTCATCACCTTTGGTAGGCAAACATTTTCTTAAACAGGACACAAAAGTTGCACAGAAGGGGCTTAATGAAGCATTTCTGTTCCTCCAGAGATAACATTACAATAGTGAAAAGACTTCCCTGGTGATTCAGTGGTAAAGAATCTCCCTGAAAATGCAGGAGACATGGGTTTAATCTCTGGGTTGGGAAGATCCCCTGGAAAAGGAAATGGCAACCCACTCCAGTATTTTTGGGATTCCCTGGTAGCTCAGCTGGTAAAGAATCTGCCTGTAGTGCAGAAGACCTGGATTTAGTCCCTGGGTTGGGGAGATCCCCTGGAGAAGGCTACCCACTCCAATATTCTGGCCTGGAGAAGTCTGTGGACTATACAGTGAAAAGAAAGTCCACAGAATGGGTGAAGGTATCTGCAATACATTGCTCTAACAAAAAACTTGTATCCAAAATACATAAAAAGCTCCTAGGAAAAGATTTAAAAAGTAAGAAAAAAAAAAGGCACTTTTGCAAATAGGAAACCCAAATGTTGATAAGCACATGAAAACTGCTTAGCTTTATTAATCATCAGGGCAATGCATTAAAAACCGCAAGGTAATGTGACCACACACAGCCACAAAATTAATATTGTGAAGTGCTGGCAAGAGTGGAGAGCAACTGAACTCCATACCCTGCTGGTGGGAGCATGCACTGGTACTACCAGGTGGGAGAGCTGTTTGGCAGTACCTACAATCTGAGCATATGCCTGCCCTATGACCCAAGACTGGGTCAACTTGGGCTGGGTGGGGTGGGGGTAATACCTGGAAAGAAGGAAGTCTCTTAGACTCCATGCATTCCCTTTGTTCAGCCTTCAGCACGTATGTTATGCCTAAATACAAAGTTCAGTGACAGGGTAGCATTTAAACATTAAACTATGCTGAAGTTTCAGAGATAAAGATGGGATAACATTGGTGTGGGGAAATAGGGCATTCTCATATGTTGCTGGTGGGAGTTTAAACTGGTGCTACATCTGAGAAATGAAATTGGTATTCTCTATCAAAATAACGAATGCAACTCTCCCTCTAGTTTCTACAGAGCAGCTCATATAAAATGATATCAATGTATGTAAAGCAAAACATTGGAAACAAGTGAAATGTCCCACATTTGGTGACTTGGTATCTCTTCTGTGGTTCATTCTCATCGTGAATTGGTACATACCACACAAACCAGGCAGGATGCTCCTGGTGTTTGGGCACAAACAGTTGCCAAAGCAACAGGGGAAGCTTTCTGCATATTCCACCTATCCTTATAAGTCTTGCATTTTGATCTACCATGTATCAATCACTTGTTGAACTATAAAGAAAATTAAAATAAAATTTATAATCATAGAACAGTATCAGTTTGTGTTATTTTCTACTTGCAACGCACTACACACTATTCCAAGTTTGTGGTCTTCCTGCTTATTTTGAATTGTGATATCTTATAATTGTTATAGGGCTTCCCAGGTGGATTAGACGGTAAAGAACCTTCCTGCAATGCAAGAGACACAGGTTAGATCAGTGGGTCAGGAAGATCCCCCAGAGAAGGGAATGGCAACCCACTCCAGTATTCTTGCCTGGAGAATTCCACGGACAGAAGAGTCTCACAGGCTACAGTCCATGGGGTCACAAAGAGTCAGACATGATGAGGGACTAACATCACTACCGCAACTACAATTTTTATTATGTCATTAAATTGATGTACTGTAATTAACCCAACCATTCTTCTGCTGTGCATTAAGATACTTTTCCATTTTCACTATTCATCTCACCTTTTTGATTTATTTTCTGGAGACTATCTCTTGTTAGTGGATCCCAGGTCATATGGTTCAGCTCTGTTTCTGGGCTCAGGATGGATGACCCTGTAGTTCCCACCAGGCTCCCTCTTTTGCTGGTGCCTTGGGCAGTATGCTGCTGCTGCTGCTAAGTCGCTTCAGTTGTGCTCGACTCTGTGCAACCCCATAGATGGCAGCCCCCCAGGCTCCTCCATCCCTGGGATTCTCCAGGCAAGAATACTGGAGTGGGTGGCCATTTCCTTCTCAAATGCATGCATGCATGCTAAGTTGCTTCAGTCATGTCCGACTCTGTGCGACCCCATGGACAGCAGCCCACCAGGCTCTTCTGTCCAAGGGATTCTCTAGGCAAGAATACTGGAGTGGGTTTCCATATAAGCAGTCACCAAATGAGCAAACACAGAGAGGAGCCTTCCAGGGCTCTGCCCTTTGGGGTTGAGGACAGAATCAGAGAGGGTGAGAAGAGGCAGTGGGGCCATGGCTGACTTCATGGGGACATCATGAGGAGGACAGAGGCAGGGGGTGTGGATCTTGTCAGGCTCACAGGGCAGGACCTTCTGTCAGCAGTAGGTTGCAGGCAAGGCTTTTTCTGATGAGTCTTTAAAATAAAAAGCATTGATGAGAACTTGCTTCCAGGGCAGGTTATGACAATTTCTAACTCATACCATGAATGGGGGTTGAATGTGGCAACTTTGTTCTTGAGAGGGACAGGCTGCTGCTGCTGTTGTTCAATTGCTAAATCATGTCCGACTCTTTGTGACCCCTGTCTCCCCTGTCCTTCACCATCTCCCAGAGTTTGTTCAAACTCATGTCCATTGAGTTGGTGATGCCATCCAACAATCTCATCCTCTGTTGGCCCTCTTTTCCTCCTACCCTCAATCTTTCCCAGCACCAGAGGCTTTTCCAATGAGTCTGTTCTTCACATCATGTGGCCAAAGTATTGGAGCTTCAGCTTCAGCTTCAGTCCTTCCAGTGAATATTCCCAGTTGATTTCTTGTAGGATTGACTGGTATTTGATCTCCTTGCTGTCCAAGGGACTCCAACACCACAGTTCGAAAGGATCAGTGTTCAGCATTCTTTATAGTCCAAATCTCACATCTGTACAGGCTGGTTCCCCTCATTACACAATGGACTTTGCAGTTTACATAACCTTTCACTCCCCTCTGTGTGGGAGTTGCTGCGTTTGAAAGGAGAATGGCCCCACTGTGGTCGAGGTGAGAATCTCAGCGCTGCTTCTGCATCTCTTGGGCCACCCACACCTGCCAGTCTCCTGACCTCCCTGAGTTCTCCACCTGTGCTGTCTGCATCTTCTCCATGTAAGTGCCAACGCTTCAGAGGACTTGCTGTGGGAAACAGCAGATTCGTTCAATGACTTCATTTTGCCCCGGCTGGGGCAGAGGAGTTGGGCTCAGTGTATATACTCTCTAGTAGATTTCTGGTAATCTCAAATGTCTTAATTCTCTGGGTTCATTTTTTTTTTTATGTCCACAGTAAACTTAGTGAAATGAAAGTCTACAAGCCTTTAGTGAATTGAAACTTTTATGCTAATAATTGTGAAAGTAGGTCAGTTTTAGAAAAGAAAAGCTGTAAACCAAACAATTAGGAGAAAAGTATTTGAGAAATTTGACATACATGTGTGTATTCTGCGGCTAAAAACAGTTTCCCTTCTTTGCCAAATGAAATAGAATTTTCAGAGAAACAAAACACAGTTTTTGAAATTAAAAAATAATTCTCGTCTATGTTTTGATGACAAGAATGTCCACTGCTTTTTTGACTATTTTTTAAGGAAATCTTGGGAGCAATAGAGCATTAAATGTTGCAGAAGAAGATCTGGCAAGCGTTCAGCTGACGTGCATTTGCTGAATTGTCCCCAGGGAAGATTTTTGTGGGAAAGCACTGGCTATAAATTGAGGATGCAGTTAGTTTTTGTGGAAAAATTTAGCTTTCGTTTCCACATTGGAAATGAGTCCTTGGCACTCCCCTGTAGCTTCTAAGTGAAATGCGTGGGGTGTGATGCTCACTTTCGCATGTCAAAGTTCTCCAGGGAAGGGTTGAATCATGAAAGGCAGAACTGGAATTGACATGGCTTGTTTGCGGGGAATGACAGTGGCCTGAGATCTAAGTAGGGAGAAGCCTGTGAGGTGGCTCTGGCCATGTGCTTAGGGTCCCCCTCTTCTTTTGGATGATGCTGGCTTGTGCACTAGAGGAAAAACATCTCCAATTTCTTATTCTGCTCCAGACCAAATGAAGGGAATCCTCATTCCCCCAGACAGTAACGAACAGGCCAGGGCTTTGTATCTGGAATAAAGTCCAGGCTATCATCCCGATAGCAGAAAGGTCTCCTTTCTTAATCTGTATCCTTGGAGGGCTTCTGGACCAAGGTTTCTAAACTGTGGCTTGAGAGACATGAATGGGTGTGAACAGAGTTTATATTTTTGCTTTTTCACATGTGAAGAGCAGGGTAGAGGAAGTCTGCTACGTGAGACCTCTGTACCACGGTGGGGCTCTTCTCTCCACGTGCATGGGGCTGCCAGGTTGGTTGCACCTCTCTCCAGGGTCAGAGAGAAGTCTGAAAGCCACTATTCTAGGAAGAAAGGCTCTGAGCATTTTATCAAAGGAGATAAGCTCCTCTTGAGTGAAAATGATGAAACCTCCGAAAGTTACAAGATTCTGGAGTCAGCCAGGATCTCTTCCGAAGATCTGCAGCAAGGACTCTAGCTGCATGTTCCTGCAATATCTGTGCTTCTCATTACCCGTGGAAGAGCTTCACCATTTCTCTTAGAGGAGTTGAAACTATACCCTGGGGCGTCACTGAGGAGCACAGTTTCTGTCTTCCCTCCCAGGAAGCATTTGTTGAGGACTGGCGAAGGTCACCCAGGGTTGAAGTCATCCAGCCTGCTGGCTTCTGTGAGAGGCTGGTGCACAGTGCCCCGACACAGAGCCTGCCCCTGGGAGATGCGGGCTCAGGAGGAGACAGCTGGAGGAATAGGTGTCAGCCAGAGGAAGAGGCCTGGATATTCCCCCACACTCCCCTCCATGTGTCCGTCTTCCTTCCCCACCTCCTTGCAGATCCTTTCTGTACCAGACAGCCCAGCTCTGGAAGAGCCAGGGCCACGTCACTTCCTGCCCCACACATTGCTTCTATATGCCTTCCTAGTAATCCCTCATCCTTGGCCCTCTGTTCTGTTTACTTTCTACACTGGGAGGACTTGGCTGAGCTCGTCATCTGTTCTCACGTTCTTCCCCTGCTCTGTGAGCCTAGCTTCCTATCACCCTCATCCGAGCTTGCATATTGCCTTTTCAGGGACCCTTTTCCTCCCATCAGGCCTGAGTCCTGTTCCCCCTCATTGTTTCTTTCTCCTGTTGGTTGCCTTCCCCACTGTTCTGCTTGTCTATTGCTGCTTGAGCTTTCCTGGCGGCTCAGACCGTAAAGAATCTGCAGGAGACCCAAGTTCAGTCCCTGTATTGGGAAGATCCTCTGGAGAAGGGAATGATTACTCACTCCAGTATTCTTGCCTGGAGAATCTCATGGACAGAGGAGCCTGGTGGCTACAGTCCATGGAATCACAAAGAGTCGGACACGGCTGAGCAACTAACACTTCCACTTTTCATTATTGCTGCCTAAACATGTACTGCAAAATTTAATGGTTTAAAATGGCAAAGTTACTCTCTGCCAGGGTGCTATGGCCCAGCTGCCCTTGCTAGAGTTTCTGATGCGGTTGTAATCAGATGGTGCCCAGGCCTCTGGTCACCTGAGGGCTCCATGAAGGGGATGATGCCTTAGTCCACAAGCCGGGGGAAGGGGTTGGTGGTCAGCTGTTAGCTCCCACCCACACGTGGTCTCTCTCTGTGGCTTTGGCTTCTCACAGCCTGGCGGCCAAGTCCCAAGAGCCAGCATCCCATGAGCCTGGGGCAGCTGGAAGCCCTCTTCTGACCTCACTTCTACTGGATGAGCAAGTCACTGAGGCCAGCCCGGGTGCCATTGCAGAGGATTAGAACCCTGGCTGGGGACTGCCAGGCCCCACTGCCTAAGAGTGGTGGTGGGTTGTGAGCTGTTGTTTAGCCATCTTTGGAAAATACAACCTGTCACTGTGCCGATCACTGTTTTCATTTCTTTCTTTTCTTGCCCATCCCAGTGGGTTGGAGGCTCCTGGAAAGCAGGGTTCCCACACCTGGACATTCATGCTAAAATGAAAAAAACAAACAAACAAACAACTC
Source organism: Ovis canadensis (assembly GCF_042477335.2). Taxonomy (NCBI): domain Eukaryota; kingdom Metazoa; phylum Chordata; class Mammalia; order Artiodactyla; family Bovidae; genus Ovis; species Ovis canadensis. The sequence goes on from NC_091246.1 coordinate 24,625,481, forward strand.
CCTGTTGCATTTTGAAAGGAAGATAAAACTCTGGTTAATGTCAAAGGAATAACATTTTAAAAGAGGAAGTACAGGCATAATTAACTGGGATTTCTGCTAAACAGGGGCCAAATAGTTAAGGGCCAGCACTCCTTTGCTCTCATCCATTCATTCTTTGTTATTTAATTAAAAAGATATGGTGTAACATTTCCATGATTTGCCAGAAACAGCCCTAGGTGCTGGGGACTGAAAAACACTTAAAAGCGACACCTCTGTGTTCTCAGGGGTGAATTTCCTTGTGTTCTCATGGCAGTAATGTTTCTTGTCTGTTATTGCTCCATGCCAGGCATTGTGGCAAGACTCCCACACACACATGGATCTGCTGAATTTTTACAACTGTGTGGGGTGCAACAGTCCCACTTCACAAATGTGGACTCAGGTTTAAAGAGGCTAAGTGGCAGCCTTATTATCTACAGCTCGTGTTCTTCACCATATTTTGTGATTGGCCCCCATAACCCTGTGTGATTGTGTCATGGGCCCCCATCATCCTGTATGATTGTAAGATGAGCCCCATCACCCTGTATAGTTGGGTCATGGGCCCCCATTACCCTGTATGATTGCATCAGTGGCCCTCATCACCCTGTATGATTGTATCAGGGGTCCCCATCACCATGTATGGGTGTGTGAATGGGCCCTATAATTAAATGTGTGTGCCCAGGTTGCATGTCCTAAGCTACTGCTCCAGGCTGTGTACACCAAAGCAGCAAGGCTGGGAAGAAGGAAGTGAGCAGGGCCCAGAGGGTGGCTGGGGGGTCCTGTGGGTAGGTGGTCCAAGGCAGTCTCATCTCCTCCCAACACGAAAGAGTCTGGAAATGAAGCCTGGCCCAGGGCCACGAAGGCATCAGGCTGTCAAGGGATTTGTATAGAGCTAAACTGTGTGGTGCCAAGTTTGTTTATTCTTGGCTGAAATGACTTCCTTTTTTTCTGAAAAAAAAAAAAAAAAAAAAAAAAGAGGCCCATGACAGACATGAAATATTTCTTGCAAACAACTCAGTGCTGTGCTCAGGCCCAGTGACTCAATGCCATGTGGATTATATTTCCTATAAAATGCTCCAGGGGTGACAAATCAAGGGGAAAAGTGTTGGAAAGGAGACTTTTGGAAGTAGGTTGTCCCCAGTGTAGACATGTTATTTCCCCACACTCTTTCCTGTGGAGACAGTGGCAGAGTGAGAGGGAGGCAGGGTGGGACAGTGTGAGGCAATGCCTCCCGCCTGTGCTCTGGGGACCTGGGGCGTCTGCACAAATGTGAGGGCTTAGCACTGCTTCTTGAAGCATTTCTTTGCTTGGTGGGTGTGTCAGCTTTTTCACTCAGGGCAGCTTAAATGGCAGAAACTTACTGTCTCATTTCTGGAGGCTGGAAGTCTGGGTCAAGGTGCCAGTGGCTGGTTCCTTGCAGGCTGTGAGGGAGACTCTGTTCCAGTTCCAGGAACTTGCTGATCCTTGGCTTGTAGACATATCATCTTAATCTCTTCCTTCACATTCACACGGCATCTCCTTGTGTGGGGGTGTGTTGCTGGGTCCAAATGTCCCCTTTTAGCATGAGGACCCAGTCATATTGGACTAGAGCCCACCCTAATGACCTCATCTTAACGTGATTAATAGCAAAGACCCTATTTTCAAAGATCAGTTCACAGGTCCTGGGAGTTAGAATTTGAACAGATCATTTTGGGGAAACACAACTCAATATATCCCAGAGGTTGTTTGAAGGTTTTCCTCTTAGGACGTTCCTGGTGGTCTAGTGGTTAAGAATTTGCCTTTCAGTGCAGGGGTCGGGGGTTTGATTCCTTGTTTGGGGAACTGAGACCCTACACGATGCAGGGAAACTAAGCCTACTCTCCGCAAGTCTTGAGCCTGCAAGCTCTAAAGCCTGTGCACCACAACTAGCGCGTCCACGCCCTGCAGCGAAAGATAGTGAATGCTGCTCTGATGATGCCACGTGTTGCAACTACGACCCAACACAGCCAAATAAATCACTAACGAAACATTAAGAATTGTTCCCCTCTCTACTCTGTCCCTTCTCTTTCCTCCACCCACCCTGCTCATAAAAACGCCCTCACCACATGTATCAGGATACAGGCTGAGTTGCTCTAGCAAAAGGAACCCCCGCTAGACTAGTACAGCTTTCTTCCCCTCTTGTGGCACAGGGCAGAGGCAGTGGCATGGGCCAGCAGGGAAATTTGCTCTCTGGGGTCACCAGGGATATCAGACTCCTTCCTTTTTCCTAAGGAAAACCTTTGCAACAAGGCGCCTGCCTCAGTGTCCCCTGGATGGCTTCCTAAAACAGACTGTTGGGCTCCCCTTGAGGTCCACGTTGTGTGCTCATACCCTTCTGCCTTTGCAGACAGGTGGAATTGACTGCGGGCTTCTGTCTTCTAGCTGGCCTGCCCTCTAGGACTGGCAAGCTTGGGAATCTGCAAGCCCAGCTCCCTGCCACAAATCAGAAACCACGTTTATGCATATTTATGAACTTACACGCATACATACATTTGTATCTATACTACATTAAAAAATGCTTGCACATAGGCTGGGTTAATGCCATTGAATGTCCCTGTTATTCTTTTAAGGAAGTCTGTACTGTTCAGACAGCAACGTCACAGAGCCTTGGACCTTCTCAATCCATCAGAGCCGTCTGCATGACCTTACGTGTAACAGAGGTTCTGCGGTGCCGTCTCTGGAAGTCCACACTACAAGAAGGGCAGACAGACTGACCTTTGGGGAACTGTGAGGGCTCCCTGGGTGTGCCCCACTTCTCTGCTGCTTGTGACCATGACTCCTCTTCTGTGTGTCCCCAGTATATAGCCATCCATGTTTGCCCGTTGCTTGAGGACCAACCATCCCCTTAGATGTTTGCTTCAACCACATTTAGGGAACAAAGGGCCTTGCCTCCTGCTGGGGTCTTTTCTGGAGGCCTGGAGTGGGTGGAGACCCTTCAGCAGCCTTTCTCCCTCGCTCAGATAAAGGTTGGTACCCCGGTCTAGCTCCCAGACATCAACTGGCCCTTTTTAGCATGCTGGTGGTTCAGACAGTAAAGAATGTGCCTGTTGCACAGGAGCCCCGGGTTTGATCCCTGGATTGTAAAGATCCCTAGAGAAGGAAATGGCAAACTGCTCCAGTATTCTTGCCTGGAAGAGCCCATAGATAAAGGAGCCTGGTGGGCTATAGTCCACGGGGTTACAAAGAGTCAGACACGACTGAGCAGCTAACACACACACACACACACACACACACACACACACACACACACACACACACGCTTAATCTGGAAAACAGCCTGAGGCCCAAACTGTGATAGTGCTTTGCTGGGATTGCAAACTGGAAAGCAGGATAAAGGAGGGAAGTGACTGAAGATAGCTGGGATGGAGAGTAAATGCTGGGGTACCGGCCTCACCAGCCACAGCTTCATCACTAGCACCACCGCCTGCTCCCTCTTGAGGACTGACAGCAGGGGCTTTCAGAATGGTCTGTGGTCATTTAGGGCAGAGGAAGGAGAGAATTCTCTGCCTCTTGTCTCTCCAAGGTGAACACCTCTCCCACTGCATCCTCCCTCATCCCCTCCTCCCTCCTATCCCCTCTTTCCCCCACTCCCTGCACCAGTATGGACCTCTACTGTCCTTATGGGGAGTTGGAGCCACAGGTTCAGCCTGGTCAAGGTACCAGTATCAGTGGGTAGATGACTCATTGCTGCCAGTGAACTCATGCATGGGGCCCCCAGATATGCAGTGATGGTGGCAGTTTGGGGGACCTGAAGGATACAGGCATGGATTAGAGGTGTCACATTAGTGGACCTCCTTAGAAAGCTAGGGGGGAATCAGAAGTCGTTACCCATAGCTTTATTCTCAAGTATAAATACTCATGAAAATCACCTGGGCCCCATTCTGGAAATTCTGGCTAATTAGATCTGTGTTGCCCCTTGATCTTCATTTTAAATAAGCCTTCTTAAAACAATATGGAGGTTCCTCAAAGACTGAAAATAGACCTTTCATATGATCCAGCAATTCCACTCACGGTATATACCCAAAACAAATGACAACAAGATATTGAATAGATACACGCATGCCCATGTTGATTACAGCATTTTTCACAATAGCCAAGATGTGGAAACAACCTCAGTGCCTATCAGTGGGTGAGTGGGTGAAGAAGACGTGTTATATACACACAAAGGAATATTATTCAGCCATGAGAAAGAAGGACATCTTTCCATTTGCAGCAACACAGATGGAACTCTAGAATGTTAGGAGAGATACGTCAGACAAAGACAATACTGTATGATATCACTTATATGTGGAATCTAACAAAGCCAAACTCATAAAAAGAGAGAGTAAAAGGGTGGCTGCCTGGGGACAGGGGTGAGGGTAGCAGGACAGATTCTGTTTAAGGGTTCAGTTCAGTTCAGTTCAGTTCAGTCGCTCAGTTGTGTCCGACTCTTTGCGACCCCATGAATCGTAGCACGCCAGGCTTCCCTGTACATCACTATCTCCTGGAGTTCACTCAGACTCACGTCCATCAAGTCAGTGATGCCATCCAGCCATCTCATCCTCTGTCATCCCCTTTTCCTCCTGTATAAGGGTACAAACTTACAAAGAGGAGTTAAGCTCTGGAAAGCTAATGAACATTATAGTGAGTATAGATAATGGTTTTGTACTATAATCATCAAACTTGCTAAGAGGCTGAAACTCAGTGATTCCAACCACTAAAAAGAAAGGATAATTATGTAATGTGGTAGAGATGTTAGTTATTGCTATAGCAATCACATTTCAATAAATAAATGCATCAGATTAACGTGCTGTGCATTTTAAATTTACGCAATGTTATATACTGAATTTATTTCAGTAATGAAAAAAAAAAAAAAAAAGCCTTCCTAGAGATGTTGATTCCTGAGGGTCACAGATGACAATGGTCCATAGTCTTTCCTCACATCCAATATTTCCCTGTTCCCTTACAAGGAAGATATCATAATCACCAATTACTGCTTAACTAATTACCCCAAGTGCAGTGGCTTGTAGCAGTGACATTTACTACTGTGTGATTTCTGTAGGTCAAGGATCTGGAACAAATGGTGGTGGGGCAGACGTAGCTGAACCCCCGCTTCAGAGACGCTTAAGATGTTGGCAGAACTGTAGTCATTGTAAGGCTTGAAGCAAGGAGAATGTTGGTCTTCACAGGTAGGAGTCAATGCATTTTGATCTGTCAGTTAGAGGCTTGGTTTCCTGCTATGCAGATATCTCCAACACAACAGAGCATTTGCTTCATTAAATGGAGCAAACCGAGGGAAGGGAGTTCAAGCAAGATGGAAGTCAAAGATTTTGTGGCCCAGTTTTGGAAGTGGTATCCTGTATTCTGTTCATCAGAAGCAGCTCATCAGGTCCAGTCCCCATGCATTGGGAGACGATTATTCAAGAGTGTGAATAACAGGATATGGTGACCACCAAGAACGATTTCAGAAGCTGCCTACACTGGCCTGCCCGCTGGCCCACAGTGATTCAAGTTCCTCCTCCAAGGTCCTTAAAAATCTCATCACATAGCTCAAAGTCAAGAATCTCATCATCCGAGTAAGGTTCAGGCTGTGTGAGGTTCCTTAGGCGTGGTTGTTTAAGTCTAGCTCTTCTGGATTAGAAGAGCCACAAACTAAATAGACAAGTCATCTGTCCCAACACACACTGCACGTATTGGAAGGACAGTCTTGAGTAAAAGATGTAGACACTTCTGTTCCAAAAGCGGGGGGCAGCACTCAGTTCAGTTCAGTTCAGTCGCTCAGTCGTGTTCGACTCTTTGCGACCCCATGAATTGCACTGGTCTATAGCCATTCTGAAATCCAGTTGGGCAAATGTTAGAAGTTCCTTGATTGGGTCTCAAGGCCTGGGGGAAATTTTCTATGCCTTTGGCAGCACTTCTGTGGCTCTTGGTTCCATCTTCTTAGTCATTTATTGTTTCATCAAAGATTAAAGGTGTTTGCCTCTGAGCATCTCTCTGCCCACTTTGTACCAGCATAATTGGGGAGGGGGGCCCCCAAAGCCTCTTTTTATTGTGTTCTGTCTCTGCCTCTTTCAGTTTAAGCTGAAAGTGTATTTGCTTTTCTCAAACACTTTTTGGGTCTTCTGTGAATCTCACTGGGACAATCTCCATTAGGCAATTGCCACCACCACAAACCTCTTTGAGATAAGCCCTTCTCTCCCTTGGGCTTCTGCTGAAACAGATGAGGGAGAATTCCTTCAATTTTCCAGAGGCACTGTTGTTCAGCTGAGAGGAAATGTCTGGTACACATTTAGTCTCTTGAAAGGGTCCTCTGTGTATCTCAATAGTACCTTGATGCTTTGATCATTCTGAAATCTTAAAAAGATTGTACAGTCTCACTATTGGCTTTATTTCTGGATCATTTTTGAAGGTTCCTTAGAAAGCTTTTCTTAACTGTAGCATCTTTTACAACTAGAAGAAGTGAGAATTTTCAAAATCATCAAGTCTTGGTTCCTTTCTGTTTAATAATTTTTCCCCCTATTTATCTCTTTCCTTTCATAAAGCTTGAAGAAACTAGGAAATACATTCAACATTTTGCTTGGAAATCTCCTGAGCTAGACCACGCCGTTCATTTGGTGCAAGCTCCACCTTCTACATAACTGGAGGTAAGCTTTCTGTTGCTGTGTAATAAGGATCCCCTCTTCCTCAGTTTTCTCTACTGTGTCCCTACAGTGTGTTTGCTATAGTGCAGCCTACATCTGTGCTAACAGTCTATTTAAGGCAGTTTAGGCTTTCTTCACCATTCTTCTCAAAATCCATCCAGCTTTTACCCACTGCCCAGTTCTGAACCCACTTCTACATTTTTAGGTGTTTGTTGTAGCAGCACAATACTGGTACTAAAATCTGTCTTGATTATCTATTGCCGTATAATGCATTAACCTAACCTTTGTGTCTTAAAACAGAAGCATTTATTTCCTCAGTTTCTACTGCTCAGGAATCTAGGCACAGCTTACCTGTGGCCTTGCTTCAAGGTCTCACAGGCAGCAACGCAGGTATTTCTGGGGCTCTGGTCATCCCAAGGCTTAACTGGGGAAGGACCTTCCTCCAAGCTCATTCACATGGTTGTTGGCAGGATCTGGTTTTTCACAGGCTGCGGCCTCAGTTCCTTTCCATGTGGGTCCCTTGTCTGTGATAGCTTGTTTCATCAAAGCAGTAAACTGGGAGGGCCAGAGAGGGTGAGAGCAAGGCTGAAGTCAAAGGTTAAACTTGGAAATGGTGTCCTGCCATATTTGTCATATTCCATTCATCAGAAGTAGATCACATCAGAAGTAGTAGTGCGCGCGCACACACACGCTCACAAACACACACAGCAATACACATAATACATATAAACACATATGTGCAAACACACATATACTCACACAACACACACACACATTTAAAAATACACATGCACACACATACACTGACATACTCAGCTCCCCACACACTTGCATACTCACACACACACTTGCATACTCACACACACACACACGTGCCCACACCTGTGTGTGCTTAGTCACTTCAGTCGTGTCCAGCTCTTTGCAACCCCACTCTCTATAGCCCGCCAGGCTCCTCTGTCCATGGGGTTTCCCAAGCACTACTGCTGGAGTGGGTCGTCATTTCCTCCTCTAGGTTCATGAACCCACACATATTCAACACACAAGACAGGGGCTTCCCTGGCGGTGCAGTGGTTAGGAATCCACCTGGCAATGCAGCAGATACAGATTCGATCCCTGGTTGGGGAACTAAGATCCCACATGTGGAGTAACTAAGCCTGAGCTGAGAGGACTGAGTCTGTGTGCCATGGCTAGAGAATCTGTGTGTCACAACAAAAGATCCCATGTGCCGCAATTAAGACCCAACATAGCCAAATAAATAAATAAATACATGTTAAAAAACCCACAATACATGCTTGCACACACACACATACACACATGTGCTTACATGTAAACACTCACTCAAAACCCTGCCCCCCACATGCTTGCACACAATACACAGGCATACATGCACACAGATGCACATATACACACGCACACTCACACACGCACACTCACATGCACACACACACACACACACACACACAGAGGGAGAGGGTAGGAATCCTGGAACGTAGAAATCACTGGGAGCCATTTCACAAGCTGCCTAGCACAGGGGTCAGGCGGTGAGGAGGCCCGTCTGCACCCTTTTCCCTGGAGTTTCTGGGTCAGGAAACCTCTTCTCCTTTGGCTCCTGTTTCCTTGGGGAATGGAGCTTTCCCTGGGCCTTTAGTAGCAGCTGGGGGCTTTAACTCCGAGATGGCATGCCCAAGGATAACACTATTGGTCGAGCCAGGCACTTCACTGTAGTCGTGGCCCGGGAATCCCTCCCATGTCCCTCTGTGTGTCCCGGGCATCCTCACAGCAAGGCAGCTGGTTTCACAGACAAGCATCTGAGAGTGAGCTAGGAGAGAGCTTCACAAAGCACACACCATGATGTCTACTGAACTCTACTGATGGAGGCAGGCCTGGAAGTCTCCCTAGGTCTTGGGGCTGGATGTGGGCTCCCTCTAGATGGGTGGGTTGTGAGATCACAATAAGAAGAATGTCTGGGATGGGACAGGGTAAAGACCCTCTGTGCAAACTCACTCTTCCCCACTAGCCAATCAGATGGTTTAAACTCATCCCCAAAGGGAGACATTCATTTATTATTGCTCCTCCCAGAGAGAACACTCACAGGCTGAGAGATGGGCTGGAGACCCGGATTCACAAGACCTCAAAGAACAGGAGACTCAGCCCAGGGAGGCACTGTGGGGAGTGCTTCTGGGGACACGTGAGATGTTTCACAGAGCCAAGCAGAAAGGACTCGGTCACTCTCCGGCCCGGCTCGCTTCATGTCCGTGCAGGTGGCTGACTCCCCTTCAAGACTGGCCTTCAGCCAGTGACTGGGTGGTGGCTGACAAGAGCAGAGGTGCCTTCAAGGGACACTGAGACGTGGGGGATGAGTCACTGGGTGGTGCTCCCACCAGACAATCCTGACCTCCCAGGTCCTCCTCGGCACCCAGGGGTGGCAAGGCAAAGGTGGGTCCCTGGAGCATGGGGCAGAAATTCCCCATCTGGTGTGTTTGGGACGTGGTTCTGAACCATGTCTAAGTGTTTTCCTGAGTCTAGGGCCTCGCTGTAGTTTTGCAGATCCTAGTAAGTGGGACAACCATGGCATGCATGCTCAGTCATGCCTGACTTTGCTACTCCATGGACGGTGGCCCACCAGGCTCCTCTGTCCATGGAATTTTCCAAGCAAAAATACTGGAGTGGGTTGCCATTTCCTATTCCAGGGAATCTTCCTTACCGAGAGACAAAACCCACAACTCTTGCATTTCCTGCATTGGGAGGCGGATTCTTTATAACTGCAGCACCTGGGAAGCCCTAGACAGGTGGGAAGCATGCTGTTTCTGGGTGATCCTCAGAAAAGTTGTCCCACTGGCCCATAAGAAGGAAGGATGGGTATTGCGAGACCAGAGCGGGCTGACAGAGCTGGCAGGACCTCAGCTGAAGTGCCCAGGCCAGATGCTGCTCCCGTCCTAGATTCCTGGTCTGCAAATCCGGGGCTGTGTCTCACTCTCTGGCCCTCCCTCAGTTCTCCTGGGCACTGGGGCCATTGTCTGGTGTGCAGATCATTAACAAAACATGCTAGGTTGCAAAACGTTGATTCCTGAGCACTTTCATTAGGTCCATCTGCATTTCCCAACATCTTCCAGCTGGCTCCCTCTCTCCCTCTGCTCTGGCGTCAGGATCTTCTCTTTCCAGCACACAACCATCCTCCTGTGACTCTTTTCTGGGATCCCACTTGGCAACAGTCCTCTCGACAGAAACAATAAAAGTCTTTGTCTGCCTTCAGAGAAGTCCAGGAAACTTCTGAACCTGGGCTGAGAGATGATTTTCTAGTTTTATCCTTTCCCCTCATTAGCTTAGTATACTTAAGAACTCTCTATTTTGCAAAACGATAATATTCTTTAATGAATCCTTTCTGGAATTGTACATTTGATAATGGGCTTCCCGGTTGGTGCCAATGGTAAAGAACCACCTGCCAGTGCAGGAGACGTAAGAGATACAGGTTCAATCCCTGGGTCAAGAAAATCCCCTGGAAAAGGGCATGGCATCCCATTCCAATATTTTTGCCTGGAGAATCCCATAGACGGAGGATCCTGGAGGGCTACAGTCCATGGGGTCCTAAATAGACACAACTGAAGTGACTTAGCATGCACACACACATGCACATTTGATGATAGACATCCACTGATAGAAAAGCATTGTGCTAGGAGATTCGCCTACACTGACTATATAATCCTCACAACAGGTAAACTAAGACATAGAGAGACTAGACTGCAGTCAGCAAGGAATAATTCTCCAAAGAGCAGTGGCAAATTCTGGGGCACACTTACCATGCAGAGGTGGATTCCAGCTCCTTCTATTGACTGTGGGCTGACTTCAGTGGCAGGAAGGATGGTGTGTGGCTTTAAGGCTAGATCAGAAAATGCAATGCAGCTGCTTCTTGACTTTATTTCAGGACACCTGTGTTCCGGGGCTTCCCTGATGGCGCTAGTGGTAAAGAACCCACTTGCCAATGCAGGAGGCAAAAGAGATGCAGGTTTGATCCCTGGGTCAGGAAGATCCCCTGGAGAAGGGCACGGGAATACCCACTCCAGTATTCTTCCCTGGAGAATCCCATGGGCAGAGAAACCTGGTAGGCTACAGTCCAGCTGCCTCAGAAAAGGCCACAGTTCCAGATGTCCCAGCCACATCCAGTGCCCACTGTTCAAGCGAGTGATCTTTCAGATGTCGGCAGCATCTAGGCCACCCCAAGCTATTCCTGCTGAGTGCTGGCCAAGTTGAAGATTTATGAGCAAAATAAATGTGGTGGTTGTTTAAGACATTACATTTTGCAGTAATTTGTTGCCCAGCAATAGATAACCAAAGCACCAGGGCTGAGAGTCAAACCCAGGTCTATCTCTCGGGGACCCCACCCAAGAAGCAAAGTATAAAGAGGAAACTGACCATGCCTCTTGTTCTAGGTCTGCTGCCCAGATTTATCTGATCACCTTCACAAAGCCAGAGACACAACAGCCATTGGTGATGAGGGCTGCCCTGCTAACACTGTTATTTCCCATGGTTTCTAGGAAGCCACTGTGGCTCTGGTTCCCCGGAAGTCCCCTGCCAGCCAATGGAGCTGGTTGCTTAGAGGAAAGGAGATAATCAGGGGGCACCTCACCACCTCTCAGGGCAACCAGGGAGAATATCTAGACCTGGAAGATGGTATTGTTTCCCTGGCCTTTGGTGCCCCACTTCAGAAACCTCTGGCTTTTTACAAGTATTTCCATCATCCTGTCCCCATGAGAGATGGGGTTGAGATGGAGCTGGTGATTCATTGTTCCAACCCTGTCATTTGGGGTTGTAGCTGCAGAGACCTGTGCTGAATGTCTTAGCCCCACAGCCCATCAGGGGTGATGTTCACATCCCAACCTTCCCTGGCCAGCCCTCTGGGGGTCACTGCCATCTGGAAGTTTAGGGACAGATGCTTTGGTGCAGCAGTTCAGGTGCATTTGGAGTGCTGAATTTCACAGTCTGGACCTATTTTTACCAAGTTCAGGTCCTTGGAATATACAGCTGTCATTATAAGATTCTGGGAACCCCAAGCACTGTTGAAGGCATGTCTTATATATGCAGTGAATATTGTATTAAAAAACACATAACATACATTTTACCATCTTAACCATATTTAACTTATCTGCAGAGTACATCATGAGAAACGCTGGACTGGAAGAGACACAAGCTGGAATCAAGATGCCGGGACAAATATCAATAACCTCAGACATGCAGATGACACCACCCTTATGGCAGAAAGTGAAGAGGAACTAAAAAGCCTCTTGATGAAAGTAAAAGAGGAGAGCGAAAAAGTTGGCTTAAAGCTCAACATTCAGAAAACAAAGATCATGGCATCTGGTCCCATTACTTCATGGGAAACAGATGGGGAAACAGTGGAAACAGTGTCAGACTTAATTTTTTGGGGCTCCCAAATCACTGCAGATGGTGACTGCAGCCATGAAATTAAAAGACGCTTACTCCTTGGAAGAAAAGTTATGACCAACCTAGATAGCATATTGAAAAGCAGAGACATTATTTTGCCAACAAAGGTCCATCTAGTCAAGGCTATGGTTTTTCCTGTGGTCATTAATGGATGTGAGAGTTGGACTGTGAAGAAAGCTGAGCGCTGAAGAATTGATGCTCTTGAACTGTGGTGTTGGAGAAGACTCCTGAGAGTCCCTTGGACTGCAAGGAGATCCAACCAGTCCATCCTAAAGGAGATCAGCCCTGGGTGTTCTTTGGAAGGAATGATGCTAAAGCTGAAACTCCAGTACTTTGGCCAGCTCATGCGAAGAGTTGAGTCATTGGAAAAGACTCTGATGCTGGGAGGGATTGGGGGCAGGAGGAAAAGGGAACGACAGAGGATGAGATCGCTGGATGGCATCACCAACTCTATGGGTGTGAGTTTGAGTGCACTCCGGGAGTTGGTGATGGACAGGGAGGCCTGGCATGCTGCGGTTCATGGGGTCGCAAAGAGTCAGAGACGACTGAGCGACTGAGCTGAACTGAACTGAACTGAACCATTTTAAAGTGCATGGTTCAGCAGTGTTCAGTACATTCACATTGTTGTGAAACAGATTTACAGAAGATTTTTAGCTTTCCAAACTGAAACTGTCCTCATTAAATACCAACTCTCCACTATCCCCTTCTCTCAGACCCTGGAGCCCACTATTCTACTTTCTTTCTCTCTCTCTCTCTGTGTATATGTATTAGTCACTCAATTGTGTCCAACTCTTTGTGACCCCATGGGCTGTAGCCTGCCAGACTCCTCTGTCCATGGGATTTCCCAAGTAAGAAAGCTGGAGTAGGTTACCATTCCCTTCTCTAGGACATCTTCCCAACCTAGGGATTAAACCTAGGTCTCCTGCATTGCAGGCAGATTCTTTACCATCTGAGCCACCAGGGAAGCCCTTTCTGCTTCTGTGAATTTTACTCTTTCTGGGAATTTTTGTAAACGGAATCACATAGTATTTTCCTTTTGTGACTGCTTATCAGTTGACAGAACATCCTGAAGGTTCATTCTGTGTCAGAATATCCTCCCTATTTAAGGCTGAATAGTATTCCACTGTATGTATCTATCACATTTTGTTTGCCCATTCATTCATTCATTGGTGGACATTTGGTTTGCTTCCACCTCTTGGCTATTGTGAATCATGCTGTTATGAACATGGCTATGCAAATGCAATGTCCTTTTTGTGTTCCTTTGGCTTGTAATGGTGGCCCCTTTCCTCCTAGGCAGACTCAGAAGAGCTTGGACCATCAGCAGTTGGCTGTTCACGGAGTCAAGGCTGCAGCCTGCACTGTAGCGACCTGGAAAGAAAGTGGCTCCGGCAGCTGCCAGATGTCCTCACACTTAAGAGGTCCAGGTGCCACGAGATACAGCCCATGAATTACCCATAACTAGTTTCCTGACAGCCATGGTTGTCATCCCACCTGTTGCAGAAAAGAAGTCTCAAGTTTCTTTGGCCAGGTCGGCTTAAGTGTTTCCAGCACCAGTGTTTGCAAATACAGTTGCAGGGCCTATGCCTCTGGGCCTCCCGTTGGATTGTCTGCTGAATCGTAAAAAGACCCAGGCGGTTTGAGAAATCCTGATGGAGCAACACAAAAGAATACTTAGAGAAGCCAAATTTATTGCAAATAGATATGAAGCCTTCTAATCTGATTGTATATCTGTGTAAAATTGTTCAGCAGCGTGGGCCAATAAATACTAAGCAGAGTGAAAAACTGGCCGTAAAGTTTGATAGGCTGTGGGGGCTTGCATGACAGATGGGGTGGTGGGTGGGTGGGTGAGGGAACTGGGCTCAAAGGTTAATGCTCTGGGTGGCTCTCAGACCTCCAGGGCAGTCTGGGCATTAAGACATATGATAGCCCAAGATCTCTTTCCAGAGCAAAAGTAAAGACTGCAGGCCGCCTGCAATGATAAACGAGAGATATGAAGGAGAGAGGGTCATAAATTGTGGAGTTTAGGAGGTGTTAGGATGCAAAGAGCAGTGGGGAAGTGAGAAGAATCAGACTGCATTTCCCGTAAAATATGGTTTCACTCCCAAGTCAGTCTCATGTTGTGTGTGTTTGCAGCACACTTATAAATACCAGATTTGCGGCACTGCTCTGGAAATGATCGGTGGCCCTAGGCAACACTGAACAGCTCAGAGATGACAGCAGTGCTATCAGAACCAGGAAACAAGGTGTGGTTCCCATTCAGCCCTCGGCAGCCCTCAGAGAGGAGCGCTGGGTAAGCAGGGACAGCTGCCCCACACCCAGCTCTCAGCACCTCCGGTTCCACCTGCCTGGCTCTTGCTGGGGCTTTGCCCTGCTCTACCTGCTTGCCCCACGTGACAGCCTGACAGATGCCCGTCTGGCTGTAGATTGAGGGCTGAGAGCTGCTGTAAAGACTGCTGGGCTCTGCCTGGTGTGTCTCAGAGCTAGTAGGACACCCTAGACGACGGCCAAGCTCTGGTTCCCTCCTGGAGGCTCTTTGTGGTCATGATTTCGTCATCTTTGAGTAATGGTTTGGATTGCAGCTTAAGCAGGAGGAGAATGATCACAGGAGCAGCAGTTCTGGCTTAGTTATCCCCCAGAGAATTGCATTTGTGCAGGAGAGAAATTCGAAACTAAATTCTGTGTATTTAGAAGTGAACAGAAAGGGGAGAGCCATACAGCAGAGCTGAGTATATACAGCCGGAGTGGCACTTGGAGGGAAATTTACAAACTATAATCATGGATTAAGAAGCATACAAGTAAAAGAATTTGAATCAAGTGCTAACTCAAGAAGCTAGAAAAAGGCCAGCAACATAATCCTAAACAAAAGGAAAGAAGGAAGAAAAACAAACAAAAGTAGTCCTTTTTAAAAAACAAGCGAAGGTAGTCTTTAAAAAGTCAACTATTTTTATTGAAGTATAGGTACTTTACAATGTTTCAGATGTATAGCAAAATGATTCAGTTATTAACATATACTTATATATAAACCCTTTTGCAGATTCTTTTCCATTATAGGTTATTACAAGATACTGAATATGGTTCCCTGTATTATTCAGTAGGTCCTTGCTTATCTGTTTTATATATGCATGCATGCTAAGTCGCTTCAATTGTGTCTGAGTCTTTGTGACCTTGTGGACTGCAGCAATCCAGGCTCCTCTGTCCATGGGATTCTCCAGGCAAGAATACTAGAATGGGTTGCCATGCCCTCCTCCAGGACATCTTCCCCACCCAGGGATCGAACCTGTGTCTCTTATGTCTCCTGCATTGGCAGGCAGGTTCTTTACCACTAGCGCCACCTGGGAAACACATTTTATATTCAGTAGCTGCTGCTGCTGCTAAGTTGCTTCAGTCGTGTCTTACTCTGTGGGACCCCAGAGATGGCAGCCAACCAGGCTCCCCCGTCCCTGGGATTCTCCAGGCAAGAACACTGGAGTGGGTTCCCATTTCCTTCTCCAATGCATGAAAGTGAAAAGTGAAAGGGAAGTCACTCAGTCGTGTCTGACTCTTAGCGACACCATGGACCACAGCCCACCAGGCTCCTCCATCCATGGGATTTTCCAGGCAAGAATACTAGAGTGGGTTGCCATTGCCTTCTCCATATACAGTAGCGTATATATGTTAATCCAAAATTCCTAATTTATCCTTCCCCTTTGCCAATGCTGAAACATGAAATAAGTGAGAAACACGAACCTAGTAGTTAAGATCCATGAAATCTGAGAACTGGTCATTCTCCCCACCACTTATATAGGCCCAGAACCTTCTTGCAAACCTGATCAGGGAAAGAAGAGAGCAGATGCAGGTTTAGAGGTAGAGAGTGCTCAAATATGAGAAGTCAATATATGAATTTTATTTCAATCCATTTGGAAATCTAGACTTGATGAATTTTTCAGAAAGTCAAGTCCATTAAACTGTATCAGAAGAATTCTGAATGCACCTAAAATTACAGAATAAATGGAAAATACAAAGTTCTTTACCTCTATGAAAGGCACTGTCCTCACACAGGTTTTAAGACTCATGTGACCTTAAAGGCAAGGCCCATTCTCACAATAACATATATTTTCAGAGAATTACAAAAGAGAGAAAGATTTATATGCAACTCTACAAAGACAGAAACACATTTGAGAGTAAAGATGGACAGAACAAAAATGTATGTAAAATAGACATATAGTAAGTATTATATTTTTGAGCTTCCCGGGGGTTGCTAGTGGTAGAGAATCCACCTGCCAATGCAAGAGACATAAGAGATGCAGATTCAGTCCCTGGATCGGGAAGATTTCCTGGAGGAGGGCATGACAACCTACTCCAATGTTCTTGCCTGGAGAATTCCATGGACAGAGGAGCCTGGTGGACCACAGTCCATAGGGTTGCAAAGAGTCAGACATGAGTGAAGTGACTTAGCACACGTACACGCAAGTATCATATTTAATGGTGATGTTTTGGAAGCATTTCCATTATCATCAGAAAAAACACTTGTATGGCTATCACGAGCACATGTATTCAACGTATTTTGTACGATCTCAACCAAAACGGAAAAATAAGACAGAGAAATATTTAAAAGGGAGACACATGATTTTAATTATCTGCATGTAAAAAGATCCAACATAGTAAATCATGCTAATTTTAAACTCTTATAGTTTAAGTAGCTGGATCCAAGATAACTTTACAAAACATAATTCATTTTCTAAATGCCACCATAAGGATAATGTAAATTTTCAGAAAAAATCGTATTCATATTATTGCTGAAAACTGACAATATCATGTAATATACATAAAAAGGGGCTTCCCAGGTGGCACTAGGGGCAAAGAACCTGCCTCCAGTGCAGGAGACATAATAGAGGCAGGCTCGATCCCTGGTCGGAAAGATCCCCTGGAGGAGGAAATGGCAACTCGCTCCAAAATTCTTGCCTAGAAAATCCCACGGAGAGAGGAGCCTGGTGAGATTATATAGTCCATGGGGTGGCGGAAGAGTTGGATATGACTCAGTGACTACACAATAAGAACAGCACACTATATTCGTAGAACACTAAGACTCTTTGGAAAGATCTAAAAGAAGACTTGAACGAAGTGGGAAAGGTACCCTGTCTGTGGGTGGAAGACATTGCTACCAGGCGGCCTGTAGCCCTGGAGTCCCTCTCAGAGGAAGGCAGTGGTCTCCTTCCAGTGTAGCAGGACGGTGCCCTCGCCAGAGTGCACTGGGGAAACGACATACTCTGCACCCCAGCTCCTGGACCAGGGCAAAGCCGACTGCTCCTCACCACCTTGGGCCCCCCTCATTCCCTCTCCGCTCTCACCAGGCCTCCTCCTGGGAAGGAAACCTGCCTCGGGAGGAAACCTTGGGAGGAGGGAGACCAAGGCCTTCCGTAGGGCTAGGAACTATCAGCTCATTTCCCAGTGGGGAGAACTGGCCCATCCTTTGGAGACACTCATGTGATGAATAGACCTTTTGAGAGGTCAGGGTGGAGGGAGAGTCTCGTCTTGGGGAGTTTTCATTACCTCACCTGCACTATCGGCCTCTCCTTTGACTTGGGTTTTTGCCCTCGGGGAAGGGGGCATTGTGGGGAATGGTAGAGCTGCATGGGGGCGGTCCCAAGGCCCTGATAATGTCTGTGGAGACTTCACTGGTTCTCAGCCCTGGTGAGCTCACCTCCAGAAGGTCCTTGACCTCATGACTGCAGGGTATTTTCCTGGCTTTCTGAGCTGCCGAGATTAACTACGCTTTTCCCCTCATTAGAAACCAGTCTTGCCTGAGGTGGGAGGATCCTGCAAGCGTGCAGACCAAAGGGCTTTGAGAGCTCACAGTGAGCATTCCTGGAGCATCAGCCTCACTTGGCCATGATTAGGGTTTAGCGATTGCTCAGACTGTGGGCGGGGCTGCTGATATACATGTTTCCTTTTTGGTCTGAAGTCTTTTTTTCCCCAGTCATGAGAGTGGAAATGTTGGAAGTTTGGTTCATTTGGAAGTTGAAGTGAGGTTCATCACTCTTACACCTCAGGAGTGGTTGTTAAAATGCACATCCCTGAGCCCATCTCTTAACAATTCTAATAGACTGTGTGTGTGTATGGTATGTGTGGTGTGTGTATATGTGCGTTGTGTCTGTGTGTGTTATTTATGCGTTTGTGTGAGTGTTCTGTGTATGTGTGGTATGCGTGATGCATATGTATATGGTGTGATGTATGCGTGTATGTGTGTATGTGTCTGTGTGCAATGTGTATGTGTGTGGTATGGTGTGTGCTGTGCATGTATGTTGCATGTGTGTGGTATGTATTCATTTGGTGTATGTATGTGTAGCATGTGTGTATGGTATGTGATGTGGTGCGTGTGTGGTGTCTATTTGTATTGTGTATATGTGTACAATGTGTGGTGTTTGTGTGTGTGTGGTATGTGTGTTCTGTGTATGTATGTGGTGTGGATGTGTGGTGTTTGTATGTATGTGTATGTGTATATGTGTGTGTGGTGTTTGTATGTATGTATGTGTGCTGTGTGTGGTGTTTGTGTATGTGTGGTGTTTGTGCATCTGTGGTGTGACATGTGTTATATCTATGTGTGGTGTGTGTGTGATGTTTACTTGTGTGTTGTACATGTATTTGGTGTACGTATATGCTTATGTGTGTGGCATGTGATGTGGTGTCTATATGTGATGAGTGTGCGGTGTGTATGTGTGTTCTATGTATGTGAGGTGTGTGTATGTAGTGTATTCATGTGTGGTGTGTACAGTGTATAAGTGATATGTATATGGTGTGTTTGTGTGTGTGATGTGGATGTGTGGTGTTTGTACATATGTCTGTGTGTGTGTGTGAGAGAGTGTGTGTGTATGTGCTGGAAGGCGGCAGGAATCTTCACTTGTTACAGTGATTCTGCTACGGAAGCTCTGGAAAACACACTGCCTCAAACCCAGTTAATTTTCATTCGCAGATTATATACTAAATGTTGCTGAAAAGTGGGGAAACAAAAGGAGCCTGGGCAGTCTTTTAGAGAAATAAACCCCAGGCTTGGTGGGATGCTGGGTCTCAGTAAACTGGGGCCTCTGCTTCCTGCCCTCTCGTGAGAAGACTGGGGCGGCGCAGCCTCCAGCTCCAGTCTGTTTGTCCAGGGAGTGGGGAGCTGGTGCAGTTTGTCAAGCAGTGGGGGTCGGTGGTCACACCAGCCCTCTGTGGTTAGGGCCGGTGAGTGTCAGCAGGCGGGACACTGTTTGGACAGAAAGGACCTGCCTTTCGGTCAACACTGCAGCATTTGTCTCCCGCCGCCCCCCGTGGGAGTTTGTTACCGGAAGTCTTTGGCGCTCCCAGGGCAGCCAACACTCTCAAGACGAGCTGCAGGCAGCTGCTGGGCAGGACTCCGGCGTGGTTCCATTCTCTGGCTTGGCCAATAAGTCCAAGTCGACTTTGGTTCAAAGAATATTTCTAGTTGTCTACAGTAAGTGTTAGTCGATCAGTAGTGCCCGACTCTTTGCAACCCCATGGACTGCGGCCTACCAGGCTCCTGTGTCCATGAGATTTTCCAGGCAAGGATACTGGAGTGGGTTGCCATTTCCTTCTCCAGGGGATCTTCCCAATCCAGGGATCGAACCCAGGTCACCTGTACTGCAGGCAGATTCTTTACCGACTGAGCTACAAGGGAAGTCCTAGTTGTCTATAAAATAACATAATAATAGCTGAATTCTTCCACCTAACAAAGTTTCAATATTGGCACTTTTAAATACTCTGGTCTTTGGACATTTATTTAGTCTTTATTGTGCAATATTTGAGTTTGTTGTGTTTGAGTCCTCGTTTAAGACTTTCTTATGAGACATTATCTTTTCTGATATGATATATATATATGTTTATATTTATATCTATTCCCAGGTGGCACTGGTGGTAAAGAACCCTCCTGCCAAGGTAGGTGATTTATTATGTGTAGGTTCTATCCTTGAGTGGGGAACATCTCCTGAAGAAGGGCATGGAAACCCACTCCAGTATTCTTGCTTGGAGAATCCCTTGTACAGAATAGCCTGGCAGGCTACAGTCTACAGGCCTGCAGAGTTGGACATGACTGAAGTGACTTAGCATGCATGCATGCCTCTATCTATGCATCTATCTATCTATCTATTTCATATACTGTATGCCTAACTGAATATAAATGGAATGACCTGCCTCCTCTCCGCACCAGCCCCCCCAGTTCATTTTCCTATGACGGTGTTGTCATTATTTGAAACATGAAGTGCTTCTCAAATGTCCCTCAACCTAGTGATTCAGTCTGCCAGCTCCTGGCTCCCTTTTCATCAGTCTGTGGTGGGCTGGCTGTATTGCTTTTGCCTTTCGGTGCCCACTCAGCTTGTTCCTTATGCACTTCCCAGCCCACTCAAGAGAGGTGTGCCCTGGGCCAGCTGCCTGTCCCCACCCTCAGCGAGGTTGTTCCTCATCTTCTGTGGTTAACTTTCATGAGGCAACTTTGCCCGCGTCCCAGCACCCTCACAGCCATCTCCCTCCCCTTACCTCCTTTCTGGGCTGTCCCTCTCTCTAGAATGAGATCACAATTCTTTAAAGAAAGGACTAGAAGGTTGTCCTTGCCTCCTTCCACCTCTAGGGCTTACCAGATGCTGGTAGCAGCCTGGGAGCAGGTTGGGCTGCAGGTTACTCACTGCTGGGGCCTTTGCTGTCACTGACACCGAACAGCAAAGGGAACGGTGCATTGATCTGAAAGCTCCAAGGGCCCCCTTGACCCTGCAATCCTTTGACTTTCAACTCCTGCATATCCAGGGGCTTCCCTTTAAGTGCCCAGTGTGCATGACATAGGAGGGCAGAGCCTGCCCAGCTGCGGTGGTGGGCTCTATTAAGTTCTCACACCCCATACAGCACCCCAGGCAGGCTTGGGAAACCCGAGGCCTTGGAGGTAACAGGGTGTGGAGTCTGAGCACTTTTTCCCTAATAATGATACAAAAAGGTTCCTTCTGGAAACAACATTTAGATAACTTTCTAGTCGGAGAGGAAAGAATTCTTTAGTTAAAACATCTTTTGTGTTTACCCTTTCCTCGTTTCTGTGTTTTCAGGGAAAGTTGGAAAGAAAGAATTGCTTCTGTTGTTTGATGAGCAGCCTTTGCCATGCAGGTGGAGGAAGGCTGTGGCCCAGGAAACAGGCGAGTGTACAAACAAAGCATCTGCTCTATAAATAGTTCCCTCCCCCACCAGGCGTGACTCAGGGGACCTGGGCCAGCGGCTCCAACTTTTCAGGCTGACAAATCCCTTGTTGCTTATGGAAACATGGCAAAAGCAGCTTGTAATTTTTTATTCTCCATTCTTGTTTAGGCTTTGGAGAGGGAGAGGGATGACTTTCCTTCCATGTCAGATTATAACCCACATCACTGCTGATCTCGAAAACCATCGGAAGACAGATGTGGAAGGAATGGAGCTCTGCGTCCTGCAGTTCCAAAGTCCTGAATGAGCAGGATCCTGGCTCCAATAGAAGGAAAATCATGCATAGGGGCTGTGAACCTGTAACCTTGCCACTTCCCCTGTTGATTGGAGATGTGATCTTGGCAACAGGAAAATCATCTTCTCTTTTGAAAACAGTGATTATTTACAGGGAAAGTGTAGGTTGTTGTTTGTTGCTTAGTCGCTAAGTCGTGTCTGACTCTTTCGTGACCCCAAAGACTGTGTTCCACCAGGGTCCTCTGTCCATGGGATTTCTCAGGCAAGAATACTAGAGTGGGTTGTCATCTTCTTCTCCAGGGGATCTTCCCAGATCAAGGATCAAACCTGCATTGGTTCTTTACCACTGAGCTACCAGGGAAGTGCCTTTCAGAGTTCTAGTTCACTCTGAATGGTTTCCTTTATAATTCTGTGTATTTCATTAATTTAAAAACCTTATGCCATGAAGGTATCCATAGACCTTGCCAGACTGTTCTTCGAATCCATGCACAGAAGGTGTTGGGACCCTGTGGGAGGGGTGCACTCTTGGACTGGAGGAGGGCGGAGGCTGTGCAGGTCCTGGCAGAAGTGCCTCTGTTGCCCTCCATACCAGCATTTGCAGTGAGGGGGGGGCGGTGACCCTCATTAGCTATTAGGACAAATTATATGCCTATTCTTTTATGTACAGAATAATGACACAATTACATGTGTGGAATGTACATGGAATTTTGACTTAGATGAAATTACCTTTTGAAGCAATTTTTTTAAATCGCTTAAAACTGCAAAGGTGAGTTTCTTACATTCAGTAAGGATAAGTTGATGTAAATAGATAGACAAGGTTTAGCAGACAATATAGCTTAAAAGTTCTTTTTTGGGGGGACAGGTTTTTTGAGGTAGTGAAGCGTGTAGTAATTCGTGATATAACCCCTTTTGGAGTAGGTTGACACTGATGTTCAATTGAACTTTGATGAATAATTCATTTCACATGCCCAAGTGCAGATATATGAGGCATTTGAATCACAGTAGAATTCAGTACCATGTATAAAATAGATAGGTAGTGGGAAGTTGCTGCATAGCACAGGGAACTCAGTTGGGTGCTCTGTGATGACCTAGATGTGTGGGATGGGGGTGTGCGCGGCAGGGAGGTTCAAGAGGGAGGGGATATAGGTATACATATAATTGATTCACATTGTTGTACAGAAGAAAATAAAACAACATTGTAAAGCAATTATACTCCAGTTGAAAAACTAAATTCCTGTACCCAAAGGGGGAAAAAAAAAGAAATAGATGATTATACTTAACTTCCGTAATCAGAATCCAAAGTACCACAACACCAGAAACTTTAACCCAATTGGCAAGAGCAGAAGCAGTTGTATCTGCTTCACTGGCTGAAGCAAAGTCATTAAAAAAAGTTTAACAACAATTTCATTTCTTGTTAGTTTCTTATTTTCTCTTAGTTCTTTTGTGTGATTTTCTAAGCCAGACAGTTTCTTAGGAAGGCATATCACGCAGGTAAGGATTCCATAGATTGTGTGTGTCTGATAGGCAGTCCCACCACCAGCAAGCATGGGAACTGCTGTGTGTCAGCTGCTCCATCTGGCCTGGGGAGATGTGCACGCAGGCTCAGAGTCGTCTGTCTTTCTTTTGCTTCTGGAGATGGTCCTGTCATTGGTGATCTTCTCAGACAACCCAGGACAATAATCAGGCCCATATTCCCTGGCCAAGATTCCATGGGTGAGCTCAGCATTCACAGGTGGGCACTTCTTCTGAGGTGAGAAATTGGCAGCCAACACCTTAATTTGCTTGAGCTCAGAAAAAAGACACCACCTCTTAAGTACTTTGGTGGATAGTCTACCTTACTTTGAATTCAGTCGGTTCAGTCGCTCGGTCGTGTCTGACTCTTTGTGACCCATGGACTGCAGCATGCCTGGCTTCCTTGTCCGTCACCAACTCCTGGAACTTGCTCAAGCTCATGTCTATCAAGTTGGTGATGCCATCCAATCATCATCCTCTGTTGTCCCCTTCTCCTCCTGCCTTCAATCTTTCCCAGCCTCAGGGTCTTTGTGTTAGTGAGATTTTTTATGACTGTTATGAGTGGGACATGAAGACCCATGGGACCTGGTAGTTCCTTACTCACCCAAAGCGGGGAGTCGGGCTTCCCCTAAGACCCTGGCCACCCTCTCAGGTGTCATGGTAACATGCTGATAGGTCTAGGGGATGCAGGAGTATCAGTGATGCTTCTCCACTTCCTAAGGCAAGGGGAGGCTGAGGACTACCCAGATGACTGTGGAACAGTAAATGGCAGGGCTGGCCAAGTCGGGGGCTGGGGGGGCTGGGCAGGCTGTGCCCAGGGCATCCCTGGAGTCGCTGCACCTTCAGGAGAGAGTGCTGGTCTGCTGGTCTCTGCTGGAACCCAAGATTTTCTGGAGTTGTTGCAGGGAGAAGTAAATTCTGACTGTTGAAACTGTTTCTTTGAATTGCTCTCTGTTGCTTTTGTTATTACAATTATAATTGTACATAATGGCCTGCCTCAGAGAATCCTGTCCCTCTGCTTGACTGTTAAGCTAAAGTGCCTTTGTTCATAACCCTGTCCAGCTGTAGATTGCAGGAAGAAAGAAATTAACATATCCCCCTGTCTGAGGCTTGCCATTCTAGGACATTTTTGCAAGGTTAATGGCCTTTTCACTTTGTTTCCTCACCTCCCCACTCCCATCTCTGATCTGGCATCCAGACCTGGACAAGACGGTTATTTTGAGACATTAGTTTGCCATCTTCTTGGTCATCTTCTGGCTTTTCAAATAAAATCTTATTCCTTTCCTCAACACCTCATCTTTTGGATTAATTGGCCTATTGTTCATTGAGCAGAGTGAGCTTGAACCCTGTAACAGAGTTGCAAGGGGAGGAGGGCCCAGGTATGATGCCAGAGCTGTGCCAACCCAGCC
This sequence comes from Ovis canadensis, assembly GCF_042477335.2. Taxonomy (NCBI): domain Eukaryota; kingdom Metazoa; phylum Chordata; class Mammalia; order Artiodactyla; family Bovidae; genus Ovis; species Ovis canadensis. The sequence goes on from NC_091246.1 coordinate 24,649,935, forward strand.
AGGCTGGAATTACACAGTGTACTGGGCCTTCCTGCGTTTGTTCTCTGTTCCCACACAGCAAATGATTGCAGAAACCAGCACCCATGTGTTACTTCACAGTCTCTGAGGTTCAGGGGTCTGGGAAGGACTTATCTAGTTCTTCTGCTCAGGGTCTCAAGGTGCCAGCTGGGCTGAGGTCTCATCTGGTTCTTGATTGGAAAGGAGTCCACTCCTGACTCATCCATGTTGGTAGCAGAGCTCATTCCTTGTGGCTGTAAAATGGAGGTTCCCATGTTCCTGCTGGTACCTGGCATGGGCTACTCTCAGCTCCCAAAGGTGTCCCCAGGCCTTTGCCCTGTGGTGCCTCCATAGCCCCTGGCATAGCAGGGCAGCTCCTGTCTATCAAGTCAGCAGAGGGAGAGGGCTCTCACTTCAGCAAGGGAGTCCTAGCTAGTCCTTCTAGTAAGAGCTTTTATCTGACTAAGTCAGATCCTCAACCAGAAGCATCTCCTTTGGGATAACTCACTTTTTTTAAAAAAATAATTGAGACTTTGGGGTTCCCTGGTGGCTCAGTGGTAAAGAATTTGCCTGCTAATGCAGAATACACAGATTTGATCCCTGATTTGGAAAAATGATACATGCCATGGGGCAACTAATCCTGTGTGCCACAGCTAAGGAACTTGTGCTCTAGAGCCTGGGGGCGGCAACTACTGGAGCCCAGGAGACTTCGAACCTGTGCTCCACAATGAGAGAAGCCACTGCAATGGGCTTCTCTCAATGGGCAAAAAGCCCAACCACTGTAACTAGAGAGTAGCCCCTGCTCGCCACAACTAGAGAAGAACACATGTAGCAATGAAGACCCAGCACAGACAAAAATAAACAAAATTCTAAAAAATAAATAAAATTTGAAACTTTAATAGTATCTGAAAACTTGCTTTACCTTTGCCATCTCCTATGGTCAATTGGCGGAGAAGGCAATGGCACCCCACTCCAGTACTCTTGCCTGGAAAATCCATGGACAGAGGAGTCTGGTGGGCTGCAGTCCATGGGATCACTAAGTCAGACATGACTGAGTGACTTCACTTTCACTTTTCTCTTTCATGCATTGGAGAAGGAAATGGCAACCCACTCCAGTGCTCTTGCCTGGAGAATCCTAGGGACGGTGGAGCCTGGTGGGCTGCCGTCTATGGGGTCGCACAGAGTTGGACATGACTGAAGGGACTTAGTGGTATGGTCAACTGGGCAGCAGCAATGAAGTTGGGGCCACTTTGCATCTATGGTTGCTGTGAGGTGCAGCTCACCATCAGCTCCTGGGGATCTCTAATGGCTTCTTTCAGCCCCAGCCCAGATGCCTGTGCAAGCTCCTGGTAGAGGATACCAGCTCCCTTGAAGGTTTCCAGTGCATCAGAGTAGGCGGAGGCAAGGAGGAAGTGGATCCCATCTTTAGCTTGTCTTTGGGGTCCTGCTCTCCCTCACCTCACATCTGTTGACTGAGCTACAGCAACAGCCAGATGCAGGGCTCTCCTTTCCATCAGCCCTATCCTTGTGGAAGGTCTGATCCCTTTGTGTCTTGTGCTCCTAATTCTCTGCTAGGCTTAGTGGGTCAGCCTCTGATGGAATCATAACTGGCCCCTGGGGTCAGCACTCTGTGGCCAGAGTTCAGGGTGGGTAAGCCAGGGGCTGTGTCCTCATGAGACCATCCCTGTTGTGTACATCATTGCTGGTCTCCACCTGTTTCAGGAGGTAGCTTTTGGTTTCACTGTTTGCAGTGAGGACCTCCACCTCTGAGACTCTGTTCCACCCATGGAGAAGCTTGGGCATAGGAAAGTTAGGTTCTTTCATCAGGTCATGAGGGGGATGACTGGGATTTGAACCCCATGGACTGGATTCATCCCACTCTGATGACCACTGGGTGTGGCACCCCTCAAAGCATAAAGGCTCAGGGAGGTTACACTCCAAGCTTCCTGTTATGTCACCACCACACCATAATTCCTCTTCCACCAGAGCTGGAAGAAACTTTCCAGGCCACGAGCATGATACTTTGCGAAATAGCCCAAGGACTCACCCTAATGCAAAGCTTTCGGTCTCCCACCCACTGATTTCCCCACAGATACATGTTTCTTCTTCTCTGTGATCCTTGGTGCTTTGCATAGATGGTGCACAAAATTTCATAATGGTCCCCTACACACTTTATTATAATTGCTGGCTTGTATGTCCACTTTCTGGCTGACCAGTGAGCTTTTGAAAATACGTTCAACACACGATCTCAACTGTGCAACCCCAGCACCTAGTTCATGACCTTGGTAAAGGTTTGTTGACTAAATGAAGATGAAGACACAGAACCATGTGTGACAGAGCCAGAATAACATTTGGGTTTCACTGTTTACCAGTCAAGTAAAAACTTTGGCATCTGTGACTCTTGGTCACCTATTAAAGAAGAGATTTCGTCAGCACTGAATGATGAGATAATCACTTTCCGAGGCTCCTTCTGGACCTCACAATTGTTTTTTCAAGATTCATTCTAGGTTTTTTTTTTTTGCCAAAGATATGAGGTTGTTTGATTCAAAGATGTAGACTGTGGATTTAGCAAACTCTGTTTTTGTCACTAATGAACTGGATGTTCTGTGTGTTTGTGTGTGGGTGTTTGTTGCTCAGTTGTGTCCAACTCTTTGTAACCCCTTGGACTGTAGCCCACAAGGCTCCTCTGTCCATGGAATTCTCCAGGCAAGAATACTGGAGCCGGTTGTCATTTCCTGCTCCAAGGGATCATCCCAAGCCAGGCATTAAACTTGGGTCTCCTGCATTGCAGGCAGATTTTTCACCCTTTGAGCCAGCAGGGACCTCAGCTCCCAGCTTATTCACCTATAAACGTGAAGATGATAAGAAGAGCGGCAGTTGAGGGTGGCTGCAAGCCTCATTTCCCAGATGACTCACATGCGGTGCTGTCATGCCTTCCCTGGCTCAGCAAACATTCACTGAGTCTTTTTTTTTTTTTTTAGCTTTTTATTTTTTTAATTTTAAAATCTTTAATTCTTACATGCGTTCCCAAACATGAACCGACAAACACCTTGCTCTAGACCAGGCCCTGATTTGGAGAAGACCTGTGAGAGCATAGTTGTGTGGGAAAAGCGAGACATCAAAACAGGAGACTGGGACCCAGGTGACAATACTCCTTGGCCACATGAGTAGGGACCCATGTTAAGATGGAGTGAGGGAAAATCAAGGGAGGCTTAAAAAAAAAAAAGACTTTAGCCGAGTCTTAAAGATGGGGTCATGGGTAGGTGTTCTATATACACTAGGTTTTCCCTACTCACTGTCATTAATTTATCTATAATCAAGTACAACTAATTCCATACTTATGCAACTGTTCCATTCCAAAACGGCTTTCTCAACTTGAACTTTGCATGAGAAGAAAAAGAAACAAACTCTGCTGCCCTTTCTTTTTTTTTTCCTGCAGTTTGCTTTGAATTTAAAGATACAGAACCCTTTATATATACACACAACTTCATATCTATTTCCTTGTTTCAAAATACTTTGATGTATTGAACTTCCGTGGAGAGGGAGAGAGGTTTGGCCATGTTCATACTCCAACATGTTTGCTTTGTCCTCTAGTCTGTGAGCAGGTCCTGCCCTTCCCGGCTGCGTCCTTCTAGGCATGGCCAGCATGCAGCCTAGTGTTTGCAGGGTTCAGAGCTGGGGACAGAGGGGTGAGCTGCCTCCTTGGAGAGTGTGCTCCTGCAGCCTCCACCTTCAGTCTGTGGGGAATTCATCTCTGAGACTGTTTTGTGCGGCGCTGGGGACGTGGCTTCTCCAGGGCTCCTTGACTCTCCCCTACTCTGTGCCCCGGAGGCTGATGCAAACAGACCCTTTAGACTGCTCTCTTACCTTTGTCTTCATTTTAGGGTTTGACCAGTGGGGAACTCCAGCAGGACACAGGTCCTCCTCGTGGCTGTGACCCTGGACTCTTTGTGCCTCCCCTGTGAGGGATGCCCCCAGCACACTTGCTTTTCCATTTGTCCACAAGCTCCCCCCACACCTGGCCCCTTCTGGATTCAGGATTCTGCTTAGGACCACCCTGGGAGCTCCTGGATGCCTATGTGGATGGTGCCCCTTGAGAAAGTGCCGTGTGCATCACATGGTGCTCCTGTTCCCCCTCCTCCACCTCCCTGCTGCCTTATTACTTTTCAAAGCACGCACCCCTCTCTGAAATCCATCACGCAGCCATTCTCCTGTTCCCAGCTAGGTAAGCTCTAGGAGAGACGAGACATTTTCTATCCTAGCAACTGGTGAATCTTCACCATCTGGATCAGGGTTACCACGTAGTAGGTGTTCAATAGATATTATCTGGGAGGATGGATGAATCAAGGTGGTTTTGCTCTGTGATGTCAGTATTAGGTAATAGATACCAAGGAACTGGAAATATACTTGAGAACGATACCAAGACCTGTGTCCCTCAGCTGAATCCAGTTTCTCCGAATAGAAGCCTTCTCCCTTCCTCTGCTTTTTGTACTTGGTAGCAAGCCCCGGGAAAGGAGGGAAAAAGGGCAAGTCAGTGGACTGCTGGAGGGATGTAGAAGTGCTCGAGAGAAGAGAAAGCCATCTGGCTCCAGAAACCCCCAAGCACCCGACCATGCGGGATTGTAATTTCCCATCCAGCGCCCACTCAGGAGGTCTTTTTTTCTGGCTTCAAGGAGACAACCTGAATGCTTACTCTTCATTCGGTTTGTTTTCCTTGCTAATCTCCGAAGCAGTGACCACATCCTTTCCCTCTCTCATTTTATCTGAACCTCCTGAGAAGTTCACACGAGTCACGGTTAGTGGTCTGAGAAGCGGGGTGGGAGGAAGGGCTTCCTGCTGACCTGTGCCCTGCACTGCTGGTGATTTGCATGCGTTAGTTGGTGTGCAGATCCCAAGTCGGATGTGGCTTTCCTCTTCAGCTGAGCAGACGGTCATCAGGTGCACTGTTGTGAGGGTCGGCTCTTTCATTTTTTCCAAACAACTTGAGCGTGCAATGTAAAATCTGAAAAACTGATCATAAAAATTATTCAGATGCTGTTTTCTTTCCTTGGAAAGCTGGTGGCTATTTATGTCCTCGGGACTCTGGCTTCTGATGATGGAGCAACATGAATGGCTGAATGGGTGTGGGGAAGATCCCTGGGATGCTGGTGATCACCTTGGTGAAAGGGAGCCTGTGTGCTTGGGTTCTCAGAGCAGTGATGCTGGGGTAAAGAGAGGGGGTTCTGCCACAGGGTGCTAAAGAGACCTGGGTTATCAGATGTGCCTCTAGACCACAGACCCCTCCTAAATCTCAGGGCCCTGCTACTCAAGTGGGGCCCCTGGACTACAGCGACAGCATCGTATGCTAGAAACACAGAGTCTCAGGCCACACTCCAGCCTTCAGGAGTTAGGATCTGCATTTTGACCAGGCACCAGGGGGAGGCGTGACTGTCAGTGTGGAAGTGTCACTCACTCCCTTCAGGCTGCTGCAGGGTTTGTGGCACCAACCAGAGTTGCTGAGGGTCTTTAATGGAGCAGTGGGCCATGTCTGAGCAGAATGAGTGGGTGGACATGTTGCACAAGCCTCCCCTGTCAGCTTGGCCTCTGAGGAAGGTGAGTGCTGGGCTTCATGTGCCTTGGGCTGGAGGTGCTGCTGGCCCAGGGAATGCTTGACACGTAAGAGGAGCTGGGCCTGGGACATTCCGGATGATGTGCTATGAATGCCCTTCCAGAGAGCCCTGGAGGCAGTGGTGGCGGAGGTCCCTGCCCTCTGGCTCATTTCCCCCCTGTGGCCCTCTGGGCTGTCCCTAGCTGGCCTTCTTGGCATGGGGAACCAAAGTGACCCAAGGCCATGATGCCCGTTCTTATGATCCAGGGCGCTGTGTCTGTCCAGCATTTGCAGCCTGAAGCAGGAGGTTGTCCTCACGGCCCAGTGGATTCTTTCTCCCATGGCATCTCTGAAAGGTCAGAGTACACTCTTGTGATTTCTTCTATCGTTTGTTTATTTCAGGCACCAAGTTAATCTCATCAAGTTCCTTATCTCATTGGGCATTGCTCTCTGCATGTGTGTGGTATTTCCACACCCCTGGTTTTCCAAGGACAGTGACCAGACGACTCCTTCCGGACCCTTTCCCATCCCCAGAGGATAAGATCTGAGAAATGTGCTTGTGGGGCCACTGATGCATCATAGCACCTCCTGTGCTCTTTTTCATGTATTTTGCATGGAATTCATCCCTAGTTCTGCTCTGACCACAGTCACTCGTCATCTGACAGTCACCCAAACTTCAGAAAGTTTCATGCTTCCTTCTTTTCTTGGTGATATGTGGCCTAAAGATTCTGTGATCACACAGCCCAGGAAATCATCTATGTCCAAGTGACTCCTCTCAGAAACCCCAGAGGTATTTTCTATTGAAACACAGTTGCTGGTTGCCTACATTGTTCTTGGTTGTTCTTTGTGATTTTTGAATTCAAAAATATTTGCAGAATCTGTGACATGTGCCAATGAAGCTCGTCTCTCTTATTCCATCTTACAGGAAAACCTCTAGGGGAAAAAAGTGGCCTTAACGCTTGTTTTCATGATTGGTCAGGCTGGTGCATCCTTCCAGGTTCGAAAGACTCGAACAGGTGTATGCACAGCCCTGGGCCTGGCATACAATGAACTCATAGTAAATGCTCTACACAATTATTAGTGGGTGTTCATTTTAATGATCCTAATATGAATTGAAATACAAAGATGCATTTCATAACAAACCTGGAGCTTTCCCCAATCCCCTGGACATTCTGGGCAGTATAGGCTCCCTAGCCTCACCTTATAATGTCCAGGAATCTGTATTCTAACTGGACTTTATTCAGCCACAGAAGTGACACTTGGGAACAGGCATCCTGAGTGAGAACCACAGTGCATTTTGCCCCAGTGTGTTCAGAACAAGTTAAACAATGTGTTGCTGACTTAGCGAAAAGACTAGCTGTGAACCCAAACCGTCTATCATCGGTAGGTGACTGATGCCGTGTGTCCTTAGGCCCTCCTTGTGTTTCCATCTGCTCTTAGAAGACAGATGACGGACAAGTCAGGCAAGAATAGCAAAGCGCTGACTTCTGGCTAGGGAACCCCTTTCTCATCTTTGCAAATTTATAGGGCCACAGAGCTACAGAAGGCCCCAAATGTAGGTTACACCAGAGAGCAGAGAGCCTCATGTCAGCCCTTCTTCCCTGCCTCCCACTTCCCTTTGTTGTCTGACACTGTCTTCATAGGGGACAGGTAAATGCTTAGTGGTGTCTTGAAGAAACCTGGCCTTAAAAGGGGCACTGGTGTCTGGGATTGTGCTCATGAAGTTGAGAAGGTGAGTGGCGAGTTTCATGGTCTAAGGCCAGTTAGTTAGTCTTCTTACCACAAAGGCCTATAGGGTTAAGGAAAAATCACAGTGGACATGAGCAAAGGCTTTCCCATGATGTTTCTATCCTATGGCAGGTCCAATCTGATCTGCAGCTATGAGCGTGACCCAGGTACCCATCCAAGACTCTTAAGTCAATGTTTCGGGTTTTTGAATAATTTTATATGTTGGCACAGAAAGAAATGGCAACCCACTCCAGTAATCTTGCGTGGAAAATTGCATGGACGGAGGCGCCTGGTGAGCTACGGTCCATGGTGTTGTAAAGAGTCATACACAACTGAGCAACTAAACAACAATATGTTGGCAAAGGACTCTGGGGCACCTACCTGCTCAGTGGTCAGAGCTGTGCCACTGAACTTGGGTCATTTTCTGCTGCAGGGAAGAGAAGATAGGTAAGATGTGACTACCAGGCTCGAAAAGGATATTCATACTACTCTTGGCATCAGGGATGCTGAAGAAGTGGGCTAGGGCAAGGACTTTGGCACTACACAAGTTAATCTAGTTGAGACTGTTATGTTCCAACTCCTGATTTTGGCACTACTTTCTTCCTCATTTCTGAAAAAAATTAATTTAGGTTCTCATCACACTTTAGAAATAATCTATGCTGCCCGGAACTCAAATAGGCGCTTATATGCTAACGTTCATGGTAGCTTTATTTGCAGTAGCCAAAAGGTGGAAATAACCCAGTGTCCTCTGACAGATGAATGGACAAACAAAATGTGGTATATACATGGAGTGGTATATACCTGCCATGTTTTAAAGGTTTTTGTATTTCGTATGCTTTGACATCTTGCTGATCCTAGAGGGACGGTCCCCCCCAGGGCTAGTTAATATCTACAGATAGTAAATGACTTCCTTGTGAGCACACATTTCGCAGGTTACTCAACCCATCCCGAGCCTACAACCCACTCCCCTCCTCTTTCTGGCTCTCTTTCTCAGGTTATTATTCACCTACCCTAATAACCCCAGGTCCAAATATCAGGTAACTAGGCATAGTCCCTATACAAAGATCTGCTGACATTATTCAAACTAACTAATCCTAAGCCTGCTCACTCTGCCTTTCTCCAGGGTATCTTTCCCACCCAGGGATAGAAGCCGGGTCTCCTGCATTGTAGGCGTATTCTCTACTGTTTGAACCACCAGGGAAGCTCAATAGAAACCATGGTAAAGTTTTTTTTCCCATGTTTCCCCCTCTGCCTCCTCACTGACCCTGGTGTTTCCCCATGTGACCCTGCATGACCTGCCCTGCCAGGAGGCATCTAGGGATCTGTGAGTGTAAAAACTTCTTGCTGCTGCTGCTAAGTCGCCTCAGTCGTGTCCGACTCTGTGCAACCCCATAGACAGCAGCCCACCAGGCTCTGCTGTCCCTGGGATTCTCCAGGCAAGAACACTGGACTGGGTTACTTCGTGACAATTATTTTCATGGCTGTGAGTCCTACCACACCTGAGCACGTACATTTAAAACAGCATACAATGGGACTTCCCTGGTTGGTCCAGTGGTTAAGAATCTGCCCAGCAACGCAGGGGACCCGGGTTCAATCCACATGCCTTGGTGCAACTAAGCCTGTGTGCCACAACTAGGACCCAAGGCAGCCAAATAAATAAATGAATACATATTTAAAATAGTATACAATAAAATATTATCCAACTATAATAAGGAAGGAAATTTTGATGCATGCTACAACATAGATGAACCTCGAAGACATTCTGCTTAGTGAGATAAGTCAGTCACGAAAGGACACATAATGTGTGAGTCCATTTATATGAGACTAGTCACTTTTCACTTTCATGCATTGGAGAAGGAAATGGCAACCTACTCCAGTGTTCTTGCCTGGAGAATCCCAGGGATGGCAGAGCCTGGTGGGCTGCCGTCTATGGGGTCGCACAGAGTCGGACAGGACTGAAGAGACTTAGAAGCAGCAGCAGCAGCAGCAGTCAGATTTATGGAAACAGAAAGTAGAACGGTGTTGCCAAGGGCTGGATGGGGGCGGGGGGAGAATGAGGAATTAGTGCTTAAATGGGACAGAGTTTCAGTTTGGGAAGAACAAAGAGTTCTGGAGATGGTTGGTGGTGATGGTTACACAACAATGTGAATGAGTGCTGCTAAATTGTACAGTGGAAAATAGTTAAAATGATAAATTTTATGTTACACATGGTTGATCACAATTTAAAAGGGCATCTAGACTGCTGGCAGAGGTGTCTTTTAGCCCCCATGGGTTATGGCTCCCTGATGACAGGATGACATCATCAGCCCATCTCCCCAGCACCTGGCAGCACCCTGCCTCAGGGTGCCCACTGCGTGGATATCGAACAGCTCACCCACCCTCTAAGCTCTGCATTGTCCTCACATTTGGTCAGTTTCAGGAGGCCAGTTGTTTGCTGGCCCCAGGGCTTTGCCATGACCCCAGTGGCTGCTGAGTTGTCTCCCTCTTAGCAAATCAGGGCAGAAAGGCAGCTTCCTGGAAAAGAACACAGGAGAAGTCTGGTTGATCCCATGAGTGGGGTCTCTCTGGGCTGGAGGGACAGCTTCTACCTGAGAAATAGCATTCAGTTCAGAGCCCAGGCCCTGCTTACTGGGGGAGGCCAGCCTTGCAGGGGTTTGTTCTCCACCTGCCTCATTTTGCACTGTAATTCATCTGGAGGTATCTCTGCCTCATCTGAAGTGCCCAGGAACTTTGCACAAGCCGGGACCTCTAGCGGGGTAGAAGACTCAGGGTGGTAAGCAGCTTCATGCCGTGTGATCTGAGGCAGCTCAAGATCACCTGCCCCTCCTGGTGGCTCAGATGATAAAGAATCTGCCTGCAAGGCAGGAGAACTGGGTTTGATCCCTGGATCGGGAAGTTCCTCTGGAGGAGGAAATGGCAAACCACTCCAGTATTCTTCCCTAGAGAATCCCATGGACAGAGGAGCCTGGTAGGTTACAGTCCACGGGGTTGCAAAGAGTCCGACATGACTGAGCAACTTATACACACACACACACACACACACACACACACACACAAGAACACCTGCCCCTTTGGGTTTGATAATTAGATTTTGGATTGGCTCCAAATGAAACCACAACCCAACCTTGAAGGAAACACCTCAGTGCCGTGCCAACACAAAGTCGAGAAACCAGTGGCTTTTCCGAGGGCGCCCCCCTGGTCCCACATCATAGGCCGTCACGTGGCCTTTAGGGCTGGGGCTGCTGTAGACATTTGTCTGCTTTCTTTCAAGGCTTGAGGCCGCTTAGTCTGCCCTCCCCTGTCTTGCAGGTTCTTTTGAAAACCCTAGACTCCTGCTTTCAACTCTTTCCTCTGGTCTCTGATAAAAGGCAAATTCAGAATCACTTCTAACAGCCTCCCTGAGAGCTGAGAGGGCTTGTCTGCAGAGACAGGACATCAAAGTGCAGAGCTCAGGTGCACCCCTGGCCTGAGACGGTGGGAGGAGGGCGCGTCTGCAGCCCGGGGTCCCCTGCCCCAGGCTGCACGGATGCGGCGCTACCTGGGCCTCCTGAGACGCCTCCGAAGTCTGCCTGGGTGCTGAGCCCAGGACAAAGCTTGCAAACAGCCCAGCTGCCTGAAGACAACATGGTGATTGCCTTGTGAAGAGTGGTGGGGCTGCTGTCCTTTTCCCTGGGCGGCACAGTTTGAGCTTCACAGAAATTCTCCCCTGCCTCACCATGTTCACAGCAGCTCTGGGAGTGATTGTCCTCTGGTCCTAGAGCCCAGGGCACCCTGCCTTCTTCCACCCTGGGCCTGCTACCAGTTCCCCCATAATAGCATTTCTGTACCATCTCAGCAGTGTCAGGGTGCCTGCCATGGGGCTGGGCCTGGGATGTGGGCTGATGAGCTTACTAACTGGCTTGAGGCCTTGCCTGGCGGCTGAGGTACCCAGGGCCCTGTTCTGGTTGTGGGCTGCAGGAGTGTGGGAGTGAACATGCCTCTCTCATGGTGCTCAGGGTGGGGGGTCTGGTGGGTGATAGGTTATTTGTCATTCTTTTCCCCTCTTCCTGACGTGACCTCCTTGGTGTGGAATCACGATCCCGGCTGTTCCTTGAGCACCAAGTACTCAGGCTCAGTTGTGGAGAGTGTGGGAGGGTGTGTGATGCCTGCTGGAGACCAGATGCTCTCAGTTCTAGAGACCTGAGGCTGAATCACCGTCTACCCCACACACTGAACAAGCTCCACTGCACTTCGACCATGGAATTGGAAGGCAGGATTTCAGGCTGAGCCAGCGGGACGACTTATGCCAGGGGAGAAACTGAGCAGCTGGGGGCTGGATCTCCTCGATGTGCTTCTCCCTGAAGACTGAGGGCCGGGGCCAGCCTTGGGGATGCTGACTGGAGCCCCTCTGTGTGGTCTGGGCTTCCTCCCAGCATGGCGGCCTCAGGGCAATCAACCATCTCCTGGGGTGGCCTGCAATTTCGGAGACTCTGGCTCCAAACAAGGTAGATGCTGCAAGGCTGTTGGCGAGCAGCCTCGGAAGGCACCGCACGCCCAAGGAAGGCACAGTGGAGACTCCAGGGGAGGCACAAAGACCCACCATCAGTGGGGAGGGGCACACACTACATTGACTTGTGTGTTTTTCTCAGGGGGAAGACGTATCCATGTGGAAAGAGTTACATCCTGGTGTCAGATGCGCAGGGACTTGATTGCATGACGTGTGGCCAGCCAGTCATTCTCAGCCTCGGGCTTTCCATCTGGGCAGCCAGGGTGACGTGACGGTCACCTGCTGAGGGAGGAGTGCATGCTCCACACCAAGCCCCCTTCCCTGGGGGCCGGGGGGCTACTGGGTGCTGCATTGCAGCTATCCCCTTTGCCCCCACCGCTTGCTCCTGTCTGCAGCAGATACTGCTTTTGATTTGGGCATGAGGAATTCACCCAGGCCTGGGTGGAGCCAGGAGGCTGCCATGGAAAGCAGCTGCAGAGAAAGTCGGCCCTGGACCATTTCCAACTATGACAAGAATGTCAGCCTGTGCCTCTTTCAGCTGGGATGGGCGAAACAGCCATTTTTAACAGACATGCAGTCCCAGCCTGGGCTCTGCCAAGCTGATGAACTGGTAGCTCTGGAATTTGCCTGATTCGAGTTGGACTCCATGGGGAGGCAGGTGAGGGGGGCAGTTAGGTTCTTCACATCCTGAAGATAGATTGGCTGGGTCATAGAAAGGAGAGGCACAGGAACATGCCCCGAAAGCATGGACTCCTTTTGTGGGAAAACAATCTCGTGCCATTCAGCAGGGGTAGGGATACTCTCCTGCAGGCACATCAGTTACCTTAAATGACTCCCAGAGAGCCTTAGAGCTGAGGGCGTGGGGCGAGGCCTTTCTGTCTCCTGAGGAGGGCTTGCAGCCCTGCCTTCCTCACCCACCACCCTCACCCGTTCAGTTGATTCCTCTTAGGGCCAGCCTGAATGATCCATCATTGGCAAAGACATGCAAAAGAGGATTTTATCTTATTGTTAATATTTATTTATTTGACTGTGCCTGGTCTTAGTTGCAGCACATGGGACCTTCAGTCATCATTGTGGCACTTAGAATCTTTAGTTGTGGCAGGTGGGATCTTGTTTCCTGACCAGGGATTGAACCTGGGCCTTTTTGCAGTGGGAGCTCTGAGTCTTAGCCACTGGATCACCAGGGAAGTCCCAGAAGAGGGGTTTAAAAGTGCAATCAGATGTCTCACTCCACTTTCAGCACCAGTGTGACTGTGTGGTTTTCCCAGTCATTTTGTAAGGAAATGGACTGTGGGACTCAGGGTGCTGGAAGAGAGGGCTCAGGGAGAGGGCAGGGTGGGGCCCTGACTCAGACCTCGGAGCCCACCTACTGGCTAGCTGGTAGGACCCTCAACATCCTCACCTTTGAATGAGGGGGGCACCACAGCCACCTCTGCAGACTGGAACCCCCGGGAGGGCAGGGGTATGTATTTAGTGTCATCTACCAGTCAGTGCCCAGCAGAGAGGGGTATGGGAAGGGTTGACTACAGCTGAGTTTTCCTGTTACGAGAGAAAGCAGAGACTGACCATTCCCCCAGAGCCTGGGAGGGCTTGTGGGGTGCAGCGCCCCCTCCTGCATCACACAGTGGGGAAAAAAGTGAAAATCAAAGTGTTAGCTTCTCAATTCTGTCTGACTCTGCGACCCCATAGACTGTAGCCTGCCAGGCTCCTCTGTCCATGGGGTTTTCCAGGCAAGAATACTGGAATGGGTAGCCATTCCCTTCTCCCCTTTGTACTTACTGGCCTTTGCCCTGTGCTGGCCCTCCTGAAATTCCCCTCCTCCGGTCTCCATCTATTGCACCACTGTTTTTCCTGCAACACACTTCAGTAGTCCCTCTCCCTGAAACCCCCTCCAGGAAGGCACCCCCACCCCCACCCAGGAAGGCCTCCTTGCTGAAGCAGACACCACAGGGCCTGCACACCCATTCAGAGCCTTGCTCATCTGCTGTGTCCAGCCCCTTCAGCTGCCCGCATTGGCATCTCTACACCCAGAGCCTTTTTATAGACCTGCCAAAGCTTGCTCATTTTGAGCTCACAGCAGGCTGAAGTTCTCAAGTTAACAGCCCAGGAATTCAGCACTTGGACTGATCCAGCTGCTCAGAGGGAAGAGGAACAACTCAACTCCTTCATTTTCGGGGTGTGTTTCACACTAGGGGGCCACAAAACCCGGTGTGTGGGTGAGTGCAGAGCTGTGAGTTGTTACTGTTCCACTCAGAGATAAATACAGAACTCGAGAATCAGTACAAACTTTTATAGTAATGCCACATGGGGGCTGATTTCAAGACGAGTCATTGTTCTAGCAATGCGTTTCACAAAAGTCAGTCTGTGTGTTTGATCAATTGCTTCAGCCGTGTTCAACTCTTTGTGATCCCATAGACTGTAGCTTGCCAGGCTCCTCTGTCCATGGGGATTTCCAGGCAAGAATACTGGAGTGGGTTGCCATGCCCTCCTCCGGGGGATCTTCCCAACCCAGGGATCAAACCAGCATTGGCAGGAAGATTCTTTACCACTAGTGCCACCTGAGAAGCCTGCCAATCTGCAATGCATCAGAATTAAAGAAGAGAATTCTGGGCCTTTACCACCTTGGGTAGCTTGGGGGCATGGTTTCCTACCATGTCCAGAAGTTTGCTGCAGGAATAAGGGCCAGCACACTGGCCTGTCCCAGGCCTCCATACGTTCATTGTCACCTGCCACGTCACTTTCCATGGAGTCTGTGAGGACTTTCTGTGCAGAGTGGGTCCCTTTGGGGCTGGACCCATGCCTTGTTGGCACCAGGCTTCGGCAGCAGCACCCCTCAGTGAGTGGAAAGTAATGGAAAGTTGGCCACTCCATCAGGTGTCACTGAACGGTCCTGAAAATACCACAGACACGCTGGTACTCAGCAGCTTTCTGGGCTGTACATTGGGGCCTGAAGCAGTCAGCCCATTCCTGCTGGCCCCTTAGCATTCAGGGGCTTGGCTGAACCAGAACAGAAGGCCCTGAGGGGTCCAAAATGGGTGGGGAAGGCTGAAATGCAGGAGAAAGAGGTGGACATTGTTATCTTTGTTTAGGAACAGGCTGCCTGTTTCCCATGGAAAAGCACACAAAAAAATGAAAGATGGCTCCAGAGACTGCAATACTCAGCCGCATAAATAGCATCGGCAATAATGGGGTGGCCTCTGTAAGGTCAGGGCCCCTCTGAGAACATGCTGAAAGCCATGTACTCTGTTCTGGGGAGATTACACCTGTGTGCATATGTACATGATGTGCCCCGTGTGCGCAGTTTCCAAAGGATGTTGACACCCAGAAGCATTTTTCATGGTTTCCAGGGTTAAGGGGTCCTCTTTTAAAGGGGAAGACGACAGAGGAAAGCTGAAAAAAGAAGAAGGAGACTTTAGAAAGGAAACAAAAATCCTGCAAAGACCTTGTGTGATTAAAATAGGACGTCCATTCCATGTGTTCACGTGCAAACTTGAATTGCTCTAAGAGGCGCTGCCCTCTAGGAATAGAGCAGATTGCCTGTAGGAGCCCTGCCCCATCCCTAACACTTCCTCTGTTGGCCGGAGCAGCCAGTAGCTGGGCATTTATGCATGAAAACCAGAGGTCACACCCCAAACTTCAGGGCAACAGGCCTCCACGCTTTCTCCCATAAAGTGGGCCGCCAAGAAAACCCACACAGACACCCCAGCCTGGGTGGACAGCGCCCTTCTGGAGAGACCCAGTTCCTGGAGAGACAGGCTTATGCCATGGGGCCCATTAGGTGCAGGGGCTGACCATGTCTTCAGACAGAGCTGAGGTGTTCAACACACCAGTCTTGTCAGGGATGGGAATACTAGGAACCCAGGGTGCAGTGAGGTGTGTCCAGGAACCTGCTCTGTGCTGGCAGTTTCTTAGGCATCATCCCTCCCAGGCAGGTAATGTATAGTCCCAGAATGCCTGAGCTGGGATGCAAAGGCCTTTGGAAGTTTATGGAGTCAGAACTAGGTCTCTAGGCTCCCATGCCACTGTGGCTATCTCATAGCCCTTCCGCAGCCTGAGATCAGGAGAAACTGGGAAAGTGCCTCCATGTTAGGAGTCATCGAAAGTCCCTGTCTGACTAGGTAGCTGAGGATCCTCCTGAGTGGGGTCAGAAGGAGTGTTGGGCACAGGGCAGGGGCCTGGCTAGGTGGAGCAGTGGGCAGTGGCCTGGGAGACACCTGTCTCGGGAGGCCTGCACTGGGGCGCACCTGGGCAGTGCAGGCCTTGTGTTATCCACTGCTGCACACGGAGGCCCATTCTGTGTCAGGCAGGCTGGGAGCGCCACGTGAACCGTCCCCTTTAACCTTACAGGGCTATGGCCCTGGAGCAGCTCCATGGCATAGATGGGCAGCTTGCTTGCCTTTTACAGAAAAGTGAGGCTCAATGAGGTTACATTTCCTAGGTCACAGGGTGAGTGTGGATGATCAGATTCAGACCAGGTGGTCAGGTTCCATGACCTGCACCCCATCGCCCAACCCACCTCCCTGTGTGACACTTTCTGAGGACCATCCAGCACCTGAGTGCTGAGGCTCAGCGAGTGTGTGCTGGGCAAAACCATGGGATTGCAGGGGGCCCAGGCAGTTCACAGTCATCTGAGTCCCCACAGGCTTTGCTGTGGGAGCTGGAGACCTGGGGCTGGCTCTGGGAGAGGACGCCTGTCTTCTACTGTCTGCTCTGTGAAGGTGGCTGTGCAGGCAACTCTGTCGAGGAGGGCGCTGGAAGCAGAATAGAACCAGGTATGTTTTATGGAGTCACTGCTACTGCTGATGGCCAAGAAACAGCTGTTCCCCCCGGCAGCCCAGGGGGCCAGGGAGGAGAGGACTGCAAGCAGCAGAGGGTCATTAAAGGAACTGGCTCTGGGCAGGAGGGCTGTGCTGATGCTGAAGCCATGGCTCAGAGGTCAGTGTCCCCTGGGGAAGGTGTCTGTGGGCCTGACCTCTCTGGGTTCCTCCTCCTCTGTGTGGAGAGAGTTGCACTTAGCTCTTGGTGTAGTTGTGGGGCTGAGGCAGGCAGAGCAATCCCCTTACATTGTAACACAGGAGCTCCAAGAACTGCCTGAAATTTGCCTGACTCTCCATGTGGCATTCACAGTGCTGCTGGCCAGGAGGGCGTGCTGGAGGCATGGGGGGTGCTGGTGCCAGGCCAGTCCATGTCACAAAGGGATCTTTTCAAGCTTGAGGATGCTGCCTCTCTGCCACCTTCCCTGTGTGAGCAAGAGCTGTTGCTAATTGGGGTGGTATGAAGTACCTGAAAATTTAGTGGTGAAAAATTGGTTACATGCATGGGCTCCATGGGTCAGGAATTGGAGATAGCACCACAGGTACAGCTCTTCTCTGTTTCAGCTGGGAGACTTGAAGTCTGGGGACTAGACAATCTGAGTGGTCATTGACTCGTTAGTCTGACAGTTGGTGGGGGCTGCAGGCTGGGAGCGTCAGTTCTCTCCATGTGGGCTAGTTGGGCTTCCTCACTGTATGGTGGTTGAGAGGGTTCTTAGAGAGGCCTGACGAAGCCACATGCTACTTATGACTTCACCATGACCATCATACAGCATCCCTCCCACCATGCTCTCCACACGTATACTGCCCAGGTTAAAGAGCAGAGGGCAAAGATCTCCCCTCGGTGAGAGGGGAGCACGTGGGATGGATATGCACACATGCAGACCTATACATGGGGCTTCCCCCGTGCCTCAATGGTAAAGAATCTGCCTACAGTGCAAGAGAAGCTGGTTTGATCCCTGGGTCAGGAAGGTCCCCTGGAGAAGGAAATGGCAACCTACTCCAGTATTCTTGCCTGGAGAATCCCAAGGACAGAGGAACCTGGTGAGCTACAGTCCATGGGGTCACAAAAGAGTCGGACACGACCTAATGACTAAGCAACGCCAACAGCAAGATCTATACATACATGGATGGAGTGGCATCTCTGAGCGACACAATCTGTAAATCTGTCACAATGTTCCTGTGATGATTTCCATAAAGAGACTGGAGCTTTGTTCAGACGCTCCATCCTGCACACTTTTGCTGGAGGTCCTCCGGGACTGATTTCTCAGGCTGTTGAGAATGCTAAAGAGGAGGACCTCTGGGAAGAGGAGTCCTCCTGAACCCAGCCTCCAGATCTGAGTGTCAAGTTATAGGAAGCCTCTGTAAGTGCAAACAAACACAACAAGACATTTACACAACATTCTGAGACAACGAAAAGCCGTGTTAGCGTAAGATGTACTTAATTATGAAACTGTCCAGACCTCTGATGTTTTCAAGATCTGAGAGAGGTTTCAGGCAAAGCTGTTTCTCAGGAGTCACTTAGATGGGTTTGTTGTCATTAAAATATTAAAATATGTTAATAATATCTGCTGTGTAGAATTTAAAATAATTTATTTCTTCTTTAATTTGAAAAATAAAGCAAAAACCTCACCCCCTCTTCTTTAAAAAAAAACCTCCTTTTTCTTTCTTTTCTTTCTTTTTTTTTTTTTTTTAAATTGAAGAAGTCAGCATTCCTCCCTTATCTTTCCTGGTCAGCCCATGCTGGTGGCCACAGTTAAAAGCTTGATGTGTAGTGTTTGTTTATTAAAAAACAAAACAACCTAGATTTTAATCATTTTATCTATTCCACAAAGCTTGCTCCAGCATGTTGGGGGCTGCAACCGCATGGGATGAATGACGACCAGGGCTGAGAGGCCTGTGTGTTCAAAGCCCCTCCTCCCCGACTGTGTCAGCTGTCCCCTTCTTTGACTGAGTGGTGTTCACTGGGGGAAGCAGTGCTTGTCCAGAGGAAGGGTTAGGGGCTTTGATGGGGGCTTTAGGGGCTGGGACAGGGTGTGTAAGTGATTAACCACTCACATAACAGCTCCTGCACTAGCCTGCTGATTATAGTATTCTTTTTTTAGCAACTTTATTTATTTGACTATATTGGGTCCTAGTTTTCGAAGGTGTTCTTTGCATCATGTGGGATATTTCTTTCTTTTTACAAATTAAAAAAAAAATTTATTTTTGACGTCACTGGATCTTCATTGCTTCGTGCAGGCCTGGTTTACTGAGGCATGTGGAATCTTAGTTCCTGGACCAGGAAATCAACCTGCATTTCCTGCATTGGAAAGCGGATTCTTAACAACTAGGCCACGATGAAAGTCCCCAGGTGGGATCTTTCCATGTAGCTCATGGACTCTCTAGCTGTGGTGCAGTATTTGTTGCTCTCAGGCTCAGCTGCTCTGCGGCTTGTGCGTTCTTAGTTCCCTGACCAGGGATGGAACCCACATTCCCAACCCACCACAAGGCGACTCCTCCAGTGCACCACTAGGAAAGTCCCTACAGTATTCTTAATTGTTTGCAACCTGCTGGTTTCATTCTCTGATCTTTCTCAGTTTAGAATGTATGGGTCATTGATTTTGGAGGAATTGTTTATTGAAATGATATGTCTGTATAGAAAAGGGCACACTTCGTATGGTGATGATGAACTTCTACCAGGTGACCTACGTGTGCAGTCGGCTCAAATTACAACATTACCAGCCCCAGATGCCCCCTCAGGCCCCTACAGTGGCCACTGCCACAGACAGTAACATTGACCACCACTTCTTGCATTCATTTCTCCTGGGACTTTGTAAGATTGGATCTGGCTTCTTTAGCTCCACATCACATTTGTGAAATTCAAACACTGCATTCTTTTCAACACTTTCCCCAAAGTCCCCTAAGTTGTGTAACACTTGCTCTATTTATAGAAGCTATTGTATAGCTATTGTTTTTTCTGCCAAGGAGCACCGCAGCAGCTACAGGTCTTCCTTTAAGGGCAGCAGGACAGGGGGAATTCCCTGCCAGTCGCAGGCTGCGCTCTGACTGCTGAGGGCTCAATTCAATCCCTGGTTGGGGAACCAAAAGCCCACAAGCCACACAGTGCACCGCACCCCCTTCCCCCCAGCCCCGCCGCCGCCCCGCAAATAGGGAATGGAACAGAGAGTGGATAGAAATAGCGCACATCGGCTGTTATGAAGCCTGAAATGTACAGGGCTGGATAGTCCCCAAACTCGACTCTAGCCCATTCCGTTTGGCTTTGTGATTTCCTGACTGTTCCTTATCCAGCAATAATACCTAAAGTAAGAATCTGAGTTTATTGAGGGCCTCCTTGAGCAGGGCTGTACAATATATCTTATTAGCACAATGTCCACTGAGGCTTCACCAGTACCTGGGGAGGCCTAGTCATTGTCACCACACACATGAACTAACCAAGGCAGGCACACAGAGCTGAGAAGGGGGTGCCGTGGAATCTAGACTCAGCGTTGAATGTCAGAGGCCAGGCGCCCACCCTCCAGGCTATATTGCTTCCATGGAGGAGAATGGGAACATCTATGGGCTTTTAAGCCACAGCCATCTTCCCATAGAGTCCACAGGCCTTCTACAGAACCCTGGGGAAGGCCACTGTTCTTCTCCATTTGAAGGTAAGCATTCCCTAAATCCTTTCTACATCCAATCTCCAGGTTCAGGTTGTTCTGTTCGCTAGCCAGATGGCTCCTTCCAGCACATTTTCTTCTGTTAGCCAGTCCTGGGGCCACAGAGTGAGTCAGCTGGGACAGCCGCGTCCAGCAAGCATTTCATCACAATACACTTGGGGCATCTCTGTGGTCCCAGGAGCAGGTGCCCTCCACACAGAGACCCAAAAACGCATGTCTCTTCAGAGAAGTGAAAACAGCCCTTTGGACCATCATACTGGCTTGCAGGCTTTTAAATCCTGGTATCTTCTAAGTGGTACTTCTTTTGGGGGTTCTCTTTTTATTTATGTAATTTATTTTGGCTGTGCTGGGTCTCCGTTGCTGCGTGGGCTTTTTCCTAGTTGCGGTTGGCAGGGGCTGCTCACTCGCTGCAGTGAGCGGCCTCTCATTGCGGTGGCTTCTCTTGTGGAGCCTGGGCCCTGGAGCATGTGGGCCCAGTAGCCGAGGCTCCCAGCCCCAGAGCGCAGGCTCAGTAGATGTGGCACATGGGCTTAGTTGCTCCGCAGCATGTGGGGTCTTCCTGGACCAGGGACTGAACCTGTGTCTCCTGCATTGGCAGGTGGATTCTTTACCACTAAGCCTCCAGGGAAGCCCTGGGATCTTTTTTCCATCTTAGAATTGATTCACACGTCTCCCTTTGCCCATGGGTGGGAAATATCACCCAAGGAGCCCAGAACATCTGAAACCATACTCAGGATCCTGGGGACACTTTTATCTGCAAATGATGGGTTGATTTTTCCTTTCTTCTTCTGCTCACTGAGCTAGGCTTGGATGCCAGCCTGTCCACTCACTGGCCTGTGCATTCTGGGGCAGGCGGGGGCTTTCCTGTTGACATTAACAGGGCTTGGTGGGGTGCCTGGATGCCTCTGAAATAACCTGGGCCTGGCTGAGATGGCCAGCATTGCACCCACATGGACTTCCTGCCAGCAAGAAAGGGAGTCAGGCAGTGGGAAAGTGCCCTGCAGCGGTTTTCAGCTGAAGATGGTCTCAGGGGAAATGGAGGCTGAAGTTGGTGCCCTACAGAGGGGCTCCCAGCTGGGAGGGCTCCCTCCCACAGACTAAGACCACGCTCCCTCTCCCCAGCTCCGGGTCCTGGCCCAATCCTGGTCTTGTTACCAAGTCCAAGTGCGTCCTGCTCACTGCATGACAAATCAATGAATCAGGAGGCTGGCTGGCTATTGGGGTAAGGAAGAGCAGTTTCATTCTGAAAGCAGGCAGATTGAGAAGATGGTGGACTGTTCCTCTTCCCCTTGTAAGAATTCAGGCTTCTTTTATACTAAAAGAAGAGGGGCAAAGTCAAATGTTTCCTAGTTCTGGCCAGACTCCAGGGGGGATGTGCAATCTCTTCCTTTCTGTAGCCATTCCTAAGTGAGCCTAATCAGGATGGTTTCCTGTGAGCTAAATGAAGGTATTTTAGCTTAATGCTCATTACCTGGGAAGCAAGGTTCCCAAAGATGTGCTATTGTGTATAATTTAAGCTTCTAGGCAGCATCCCTATAGTGATTACCTTGTAGCAAGAGCAATAGATTTCAAAGGTTAAAATAAAAGAAACAGATCCAGTATGGAGTCAGATTTGTTCTTCCCTATCATCCAATTACAGGGAAAAGGTATCTGCTGGGCTCCTAGCCTTTGGTATCCTACATTCTTGCAGGTATCTCCCTCATTTCCCAGGAGACTGCCACTAACGAACTGGAGAGGATATTGGGGCAGGGCGCCTGTTCTACAGACACCCAAAGCGCTCTGGTCTATAACTCAGAAGCTTGGTAAACATCCACCGGGAACCAGGTGTCACCCTGACTCCCTGCCCTCCTTCTCCTGGGTCACTCGCCCCCAGACCCTGGCACCCCTGCATTCTGTGTCTCTTGGAGCCGCATGTGTCCTCCTTGGCTCTGGATGTGCCTGTACTGTGGAAACAGCTGTGCTCTCAACCACTTTGCACAATGCCAGTTTGGCTCTTTGTTAACCTTTCTCAATATCAGCATGATCAATTTTGTCTGTCTTAGACTATTCAGTGCCCTTGTTGCTGTGGGCCAGGTCCTCCTCCTGACACGACACCATCCCTTACCTGCCTATCATTTTATTATCAAAGCTTTCAAACAGGCAGAAAAGTTGATTCAATTGTGCAATGAACAGTCATCTTCTCACATCAAGATTCCAGGATTCACTGGCTTCATCACTCATCTCTCCTCTTTATCACTTGCCAATTCATCTTATAGTTTTTGTGTATTGCAAGGGAAACTTCTGATATCAGTAAATATTTCACACATACAATTAACTAGAGTTTGATATTTGTTTACTTTTTTTTTAGGGGGTGACAGACATTCAGGGAAACATACAGATCTTAACAGAACGATTTGATGATTTCCCCTTCATAATCCAGGCTTCCCAGGTGGCAGTAGTGGTAAAGAACCTGCCTTCCAATGCAGGAGACATTAGAGATGGGGGTTCGATCCCTGGGTCTGGAAGATCCTCTGGAGAAGGGCATGGCAACCCACTCCAGTATTCTTGCCTGGAGAATCCCATGGACAGAGGAGCCTGGTGGGCTACAGTGCATTGTGTCACAGAGTTGGACATGACTGAAGTGACTTAGCATGCACTGTGTAATCCAAACTCTATCAATATATGGAACATTCCACTTACCCCAGAAAGTTCTCTCACACCTTTCAGTAAATCTATGCCCCTCACCCCAGTGGCACCCCACTGTCAGCCTTTTATACCCCCCTTATTTAGCATTGCTTCTTCTACAGCTTCTTAGAATGACCTCTACGGAGTATGTATGCTTCTGTGCAAGGCTTCTTTTTTTGGGGGTGTTTTCAAGATTTCTTCGGATGTATCAATAGTAGGTTCCCTATTATTGCTGAGTTAGATTCCATCGTGTAGACAGACTGTGGTTCCCCTGCCAGTGGACACCTGGGCTCCTTCCAGTTGGGACAACAATGAATAACCGTGCAAGGCTGTCACACCCCTCCTTGCACATGTCTTTGGGTAGACATGTCACCAGTGTCTTGGGACAATCTCTTCACTTACTGCTACCTCAAGGCTGCCTGTGAAGAAGGGTGGAGCTAGTTCTCAAGGCTGGGATGTTGTTCACACTGGGGGATTGTGTGCCAGGGCCACACACCACGTCTTATACTCCGGCCCTTCTACTGCGAGTTACATGCTGGACAATTTGAGTTCTTGAGGCCAGGACTGAGTGCAGGTTTTCCTTTTGGAGGTTGTCTCTGGAAATACTGGCAGGAGTGGGAGGGAGTCATCATCAGTGTGGACATTTGGGGCTCAGCCCTGGGGAACCTCAGGCCAGTGTCCCCTCTGGGAGACAAGGGAGCTGGAGAGTGGGGTGTTTACCCTTTGACCTCCCCTCTAATCCCATCACTGGCTGAGGTCTGTTCTCTAGGCAGGCAGACAGACAGCTTCCAAAGCTCTGGTTTGTCCCAGCAAGGGTTGAGCCTTTCTTGGAGAGCCTCAGGCAGGAGCCAGAGGCGTGTACCAGAAGAGTGAGTTTCAGCATGACGCAGCCTCCCCGTCACTTGCAGGCAGACGTAGGTGCGCGCTCTACTCTATGCTCTGATTGCGCAGGTGCACAAGCCAAGCAGTGCTTGGTTCCATTGTGTCCCAGTGGTCTGTTTATGAGCTTCCCTTCTCAGCTAAGAGAGGACCCCTGGAGTGCATGTGAGTCAGTTCTGATGAAGTGGATGAACTTAGAGCCTATTATACAGGGTGAAGTAAGTTGGAAAGAGAAAAACAAATATTGTATATTAACGTGTATATATGGAATTGAGAAAGATGGTACTGATGAGCCTACTTGCAGGGCGGCAATGGAGATGCAGACAGAGAGAGCAGACTTGTGGGCACAGGGAGGGGAAGGAGAGTACGGGACGAATGGAGAGAATAGCTTGGAAAAGTATACACTACCATCTGTAAAACAGATAGCCAGTGGGAAATTACTACGTGACTCAGGGAGCTCTGTGACAACCTAGAGGGGTGGGGTGGGCTGGGAGGTGGGAGGTGGGAGGGCATTCAAGAGGGAGGGGACATATGTATACCTATGGCTAATTCATGTTGATGTATGGCAGAAACCAACACAAATGTAAAGCAATTATCCTTCAGTTAAAAATAAATAAATTAAAAAATAAAATAAAATCTGACCTCTGGACTCCCAACAGCTCACATGCACGGACACTCAACCATTCCCTGCAGTGACTAAATTCAGTTTCAGAGCTATCCTGGGAATCGCTTCCTACAATGCCAGTCACAAGGGATTGGCTGGGGTTGCTGCTTCTTTGTCCCTCCTCCCTGCCAAGCTGTGTGCGTAAACTCTCCCTAAGTTTACCATCCAAAGGTTAGGCTGGCTTGGTTGGAGGTGAGGTGAGGACAGCGTGAGTCTGCAGTCGGTGGAGTTTTGCCAACTAGGGCAAGCTGAAGTCCACACCTTGGCTGAGCAAGGCTCCATGAAGAGGCCCTGCTTGGACTTGGAGCTGCCTTGGAGGACCTTGAAGGCTGGCCTTCATCAGACAGCAAGTACATCTGTGCCCTCATTAGGGCGTGTCTTCTTGACTGTCTGAGGGAGTGAGCCCCAGGCTGGACAACTTCGAGGCCCCCTGAAGTCCTGTATGCTTAAGTCTAAGCACCTCCTCTAGATTTCTGTCATGGGGATCGGTGGAAGCTGATCTGACTGGCAATGTCATGGGATGCCTTGATGGCCAAAGACCTGGGCTTGATATTTGAAACTCTTAATTTATGTGGTTTTCTCAAACAGACCCATATGTATGGCACAGAGTCATTCAGTTCTCAGCTCGCTTGGTGACTTCATTCATTCACTCAGCGTGGGTGTTTTGAGGGGCTACCAGGTACAAAGCAGATGCCATTGTATATTAATCAGTGTGGTTGGCTTTCACCCCAAACCCCAAACTCAATAGCGTTTTGAAGTAAAAGGAGATTTCTTGCTCATGTCCCCTGAGGGGTGGCTGAAGACTGAAGCTGGGGTCATACTCCTTGTATCATATGCCTCTGTCATTTTTGAGGGTCTTGGAGTTTTCCGTAAGAATCTCTGAGTCCAGGAAGCAGATGAAACAGAGGTCCTTGTGGGAAGTTTCAGTTTCAGGGTGATGCACTTGCTTCTGTCCATGTTCCATTTGCTGGAAGCACCCTATGGTCCGTCTAGCTGCTAAGGAGTCTGGTGGTTAGAGTCAAGTCATGTGCGGAGGAAAGGGGTTTGATGACACCCTGCGTAATCTCGGCCTCACATGGAAGAGAGATGATTAGAAAAACACGTCAGCCATTGATGGCTCCTGATGGAGGAAGGAGAACCTACCACACCCATGATGACAACACCACTTCCAAAGAGCTGTATACCTTCAACACAATACTGCAACTTCTGAGTCCTAAGTCAGGACACATAGTTGGATCTATATGTTTTCAATATAAAAATTTCCATAAAAATTCTAAAATTAAAGCACATTTGGTTTTATATGTAAAATATTTTCTACAAAATGGTATCCCACAACCTATAATCATACCTAGAGAGTCTCTTGGGGAGTTCATTACAGAGCTGCTGTGTGGGTGAATCAGTTTGGGACACTCAGAGTGGACCAAGGCTGTGGGCCATGTCTTGTGTGATTCTATAGGGAGGACTATAGGAAGCTGTGTTTGCAGGTTTAGGGGCCAATGGAACAGCCTAACGCTGGAACTCTATGTGCACAGGACAGCAGCAAAAAAAAAAAAAAAAAGTAAAACTGCATCAGATTAGCCTATCATTGGAAATCTGAGACTTGAGTTTTCTGTCCCTGCAAGAGCTGAACAGACAGAGAACTGGGGAAGGAGATGCGGGATCACTTCATGGGAGAATGACATCTGTACTGGTGAGAGGGTGACTGGGGAGGAGTGAGGGGAAACGTGGCAGGCAGAGCAGCTTGTCACAGGGCTGCTGAGGACAGGCGCAAGCTCTGATTAACTCCTGGGGTCAAGGGTAGAGACCAAGATGAGCTCCTGTCTTCACCATGTCTTTCCTTTTATGAAGAAGAGCTCAGCCTCTTTTATACCCAAAGTATTTACTACCCTAAGATTCCTCCAGGTTTTATTGAAGCTCTAGTTAGTTAGTATTAGTCTCTCAGTTGTGTCTGACTCTTTGAGACTCCATGGACTGTAGCCCACCAGCCGCCTCTGTCCATGGGATTCTCCAGTCAAAAATACTGGAGTGGGTTGCCATACCCTCCTCCAGGGGATCTTTCCAACCCAGGAATCAAACCTGGGTCTCCTGCATTAGCAGGCAGATTCTTTACTGTGCGAGCCACCAGGGAAGCCCACTGAAGCTCTAGGGGAGATCTTATTAACTAACAATTAGTAATTTATCCAACATAGCAAATAAAAACAGTGGGCAGAATGAGGGGTACCAATAATAGTAAAGCGTTTTGTGTATATGAATAAAACATCAACAATTGCAGGCTGAACTACTTTGTTTCACAATGAAAGATATTACAGGGAAATCTTAGAAATACTTATTTACTACCAGCTCTAGCCCTGGACTAATCTCTTGGAGAACTGATGACATCTGAGAAGTGGACAGTGAATCTCCTATTACTATTTCTCCATAAACTGGATGAACAGATAAGGACTGAAATTGTAGCAGAACAACAGGGAACCATCACTGATATTGAACCATAAATATTTCTATTGCCCTGGAGTCCCTCAGTAAACAAGATCTTGTTTACACCTAAACATACTTGGTTTTATAGACATATGATGATTTTATATTGACAACAAGCATTAGCCATTCCCTTCTCCAGGGGATCTTTCTGACCAGGGATCAAACCAGGGTCTCTTGCACTGCAGGCAGACTTTACCATCTGAGCCACAAGGGAAGTCCATTGAGAATTGAAAGAACCAAAATACTTCTGGACACATGGGTTCCAGGCTGGGGGTGACTGGGCAGGTCTGGGACAGCAGATGTATCTGAGGTGTAGTGAGCTCCCCACCGGGTCTGTCCTGGGTTCAGGAGCAGGAGAGGGGGCCTGGGTGCTGGGCTGAGGGGTTGTGTTCCTGACGGGGTTATGGCGACCTCTTTTTATTGCTCGATGTTATCACTGAGGCAATGACACAGGCCTGCCAGGCTGACAGGTCATCTGGAATTGGGTAATATTGTAGCATGTATTGATCTTGGAGGGGCCCAGATCCAGGTTAATAAGTGTTTTCTTTCCCAAAGCCGCTTTCTTTGTGCTTACAAAATAAAAATACCATGCAACTTCTGTATTTTTACACCCATCAGATGTTGGTTCAACAGAGGTCACCATGACACTAATTCCAGAACTCTATTGGCCTCACAGGGACCTTGTTCCTGCCCTGCTCTAGGTGGTTCTCTGCTGAGCTGCTGAGTTTCTGGCCCTTGTGCTCCAGAGTCCAGCCTGGCTGCTGCGTCCTGGTGTCCCTAAGCAAACTATTCAGGTCTAAGGTCTGCTGCATGCCTCGGCCCAGTGTGGAGAAACTCTGGCTGGCACGGGGTGGGGTGGGGGTGCTTCTTCTCACCACTTGTCCCCTTGTCATGTGGAATTTCCTACAGCAGATATTTGGACCCATCAACAAAAAGAAATGTTTTACAGATTCTAGCTTTAAAAAGCACACAGACTATGTTGAGTGCAGTAGCTGTTTGAAATAATGTGGTTAATGTTTAGTCCAGTAAACCAGTAAAGTTTAATAGTCATGGTTAGTGTTTCAGGAGTCTGGAAAGACAACACTGATAAGTCCCACAGGTACTTGTCATGAAATCCATTTTCTTCTTCACCCAGCAATAAACCAGATCATGCGCATCAAAACCTGTCTGCCACCTCCCCTGTCACCAGAGCAAACAAATCTCAGTTTGTCCTCAGCTGAGACCCTATTTAAAATGCACACTCAAGTCTTTTAAATGGCCACTTTCCCCTAGTCATCTGATCTTGTCATCGCGATAACTACAGGAGGGTGATTTTGTTCTTGTTCCAAGAGCCCCTCCAGGCCCCACCAGAGCTGAGAATGTGGAGATTTAGAGGAGGCTTATGCCCAAGATCCCACATCCATGGACTTATGAGTCGGATACAGTTCATGGACCTGCTTTTCCTCTCTAGTTTTTAATAAGTGAACACAAAGAACTCTTTAAGAAAAGTCTTATGCAATGAAAGCATCTATTTCATCGAAAAGGAAGTCTTATGTAAAGAGAATACCTACTTCATGGAGGCATTTTCACCACAGTCCCCTTTTACACTTTGTCATTGTCCTTTATTTTAATTTTATTTATTTGGCCACACTGTGTGACATGCAGGATCTTAGTTCCCTGACTAGGGATTGAACTCATGCCCGCTGCAGTGGAAGCTCAGAGTCTTAAGGACTGGATGGCCAGGGAAGTCCCTTGTCATTGTTCTTTAGAGATGAGGACTGAGCCTTCAGTATTTGAGAGAATTGTCAACTACTTGAACTGAAGCAGATGCTTGTCTTTGTGAGGAGTCTTTACTTCTTCGTGGAGGGGTTAAACTTTTAATTTTTGAAAATAGCAGATGGTAGCTGACTTATCTGTTGGCTCTTTCTCTGTCTTTGACCTTGAGTTTTACATGTAGAATCAAATTTCAGCTGTTGAAGTATTTGGATATGGGGATGTGTCTCTTTTCACTGCAGATCCTTGAAGTTTAGGTGACAGCCCTCTATTTCTATTTATTTATTTGGCTGTTCTGGGTCTTAGCCATAGCACTCGGGTCCTCGAACCTTGCTGAAGAATACAGGATCTTTAGCTGTGGCATGTGGGATCTAGTTCCCTGACCAGAGATCTACCCAGGCCCCCTGAATTGGAAGTCTTAGCCACTGGACCACCAGGCTCTACTTCCTAAGGCCCAACTCTCTATTTCTTAAAGATTTACTATGCTTTTTCCACATGACAAAAGTCAATGCCAAGGCCCTTACCTGGTGTCTACCCAGAGAGCCCAGTGTTTCTTAGTTTTTAATTCTTTCTCCACATGCACCAATAAAGTTTCAGGCCTATGTGTTCACTGTCAACTGAAAAAAATACACGCGGCATAGAAGTTCAGAGTTAAGTTTATTTGGTGGGAATCATGAGGGCTTCAAGCCCAGGAGACAGCATCTGAGGTGACCCTGAGAGAACTGTTTCTGAGGAGGTGGGGTGGGAAGTTTGAAGAAAGGGGCAGGTAATCTGAGTATTAAAAACCAGTTCAGTTCAGTTCAGTTCAGTTCATTTCAGTTCAGTTCAGTTCAGTCACTCAGTCGTGTCCGACTCTTTGTGACCCCATGAATCGCAGCACGCCAGGCCTCCCTGTCCATCACCATCTCCCGGAGTTCACTCAGACTCATGTCCATCGAGTCCGTGATGCCATTCAGCCATCTTATCCTTGGTCGTTCCCTTCTCTTCCTGCCCCCAATCCCTCCCAGCATCAGAGTCTTTTCCAATGAGTCAACTCTTCTCATGAGGTGGCCAAAGTACTGGAGCTTCAGCTTTAGCATCATTCCTTCCAAAGAAATCCCAGGGCTGATCTCCTTCAGAATGGACTGGTTGGATCTCCGTGCAGTCCAAGGGACTCTCAAGAGTCTTCTCCAACACCACAGTTCAAAAGCATCAAGTCTTCAGCACTCAGCCTTCTTCACAGTCCAGCTCTCACATCCATACATGACTACTGGAAAAACCATAGCCTTAACTAGATGGACCTTAGTCGGCAAAGTAATGTCTCTGCTTTTCAATATGCTATCTAGGTTGGTCATCACTTTTCTTCCAAGGAGTAAGCGTCTTTTAATTTCTTGGCTGTAGTCACCATCTGCAGTGATTTTGGAGCCCCCCAAAATAAAGTCTGATACTGTTTTTACTGTTTCCCCATCTATTTCCCATGAAGTGATGGGACCGGATGCCATGATCTTCGTTTTCTGAATGTTGAGCTTTAAGCCAACTTTTTCACTCTCCTCTTTTACTTTCATCAAGAGGCTTTTTAGCTCCTCTTCACTTTCTGCCATAAGCGTGGTGTCATCTGCATATCTGAGGTTATTGATATTTCTCCCAGCAGTCTTCATTCCAGCTTGTGTTTCTTCTCTTCCAGTCCAGCGTTTCTCATGATGTACTCTGCATTTAAGTTAAATAAGCAGGGTGACAATATATAGCCTTGACAGACTCCTTTTCCTATTTGCAACTAGTCTGTTGTTCCATGCCTAGTTCTAACTGTTGCTTCCTGACCTGCATACAGATCTCTCAAGAGACAGGTTAGGTGGTCTGGTATTCCCATCTCTTTCAGAATTTTCCATAGTTTATTGTGATCCACACAGTCAAAGCCTTTGGCATAGTCAATAAAGCAGAAATAGATGTTTTTCTGGAACTCTCTTGCTTTTTCCATGATCCAGTGGATGTTGGCAATTTGATCTCTGGTTCTTCTGCCTTTTCTAAAACCAGCTTGAACATCTGGAAGTTCATGGTTCACATATTGCTGAAGCCTGGCTTGGAGAATTTTGAGCATTACTTCACTAGCATGTGAGATGAGTACAATTGTGTGGTAGTTTGAGCATTCTTTGGCATTGCCTTTCTTTGGGATTGGAATGAAAACTGACCTTTTCCAGTCCTGTGGCCACTGCTGAGTTTTCCAAATTTGCTGGCATATGGAGTACAGCACTTTCACAGCATCATCTTTCAGGATTTGAAACAGCTCAACTGGAATTCCATCACCTCCACTAGCTTTGTTTGTAGTGATGCTTTCTAAGGCCCACTTGACTTCACATTCCAAGATGTCTGGCTCTAGATTAGTGATCACATCATCATGATTATCTGGGTCGTGAAGATCTTTTTTGTACAGTTCTTCCATGTATTCTTGCCACCTCTTCTTAATATCTTCTGCTTCTGTTAGGTCCATACCATTTCTGTCCTTTATCGAGCCCATCTTTGCATGAAATGTTCCCTTGATATCTCTAATTTTCTTGAAGAGATCTCTAGTCTTTCCCACTCTGTTCTTTTCCTCTATTTCTTTGCATTGATCACTGAAGAAGGCTTCGTTATCTCTTCTTGCTATTCTTTGGAACTCTGCATTTAGATGCATATATCTTTCCTTTTCTCCTTTGCTTTTCACCTCTCTTCTTTTCACAGCTATTTGTAAGGCCTCGTGAGACAGCCATTTTGCTTTTTTTGCGTTTCTTTTCCATGGGGATGGTCTTGATCCCTGTCTCCTGTACAATGTCAAGAACCTCATTCCATAGTTCATCAGGCACTCTATCTATCAGATCTAGGCCCTTAAATCTATTTCTCACTTCCACTGTATAATCATAAGGGTTAGAAGTTAGAGGTAGATCCTCTCCTGAGAAGTGCAAGCAGACATCCAGAAGTTTATGTGAGCTTGATTGAAGAGTATACTGGCATCAAACACCGGACAGCCCCATGGGCCTAAGCAAGCCTGTGGGCATCCTCCCATACAGGGGTATGTGTAAGGGAGCTGTAATACATGTACAGTTAGCAGGATAACTGAAGAGTCTGCACTGATCCAGGGATCTGAAGACTGATAACAGAGGAGGAAAAAACATCCCCAGAAAAAAAGAGAAATGCAGGAAAGAGCAGTGGAAGCGGTGCTAATGTCCAGGGTGCTAATAAACATGTGATTGCATCAGATGCTTCATTTTGCCTGGACGCAGCCTTTTTCTGAGAATCCCAGTTCTCTTCTGTTGGAACCGGGCTGCATCCCAGCATTCACCTGTGTGGCTGCACCTCTCTACCAGGTGGAGACCAAGGAGCTAGGAGTTAGAGGAGAGTTTGAATTGGGTTTGTATGTGGGATACATTTATGGGGTGAGGATCTGTATAGAAACAAGCCCTCTTTCGGTAATAACTCCTGATGATGGAAGAATGTTCTGTGAATGTTGGCACTGGGCATTCTGGAAGGGTCTGAGAATGGGCTGGGACGGGACCAGGGAGCAGGGACTGAGAAGGACATGAGTGTGAGAGCACAGAGGTCACTGACTCTCTCACACCCCTGCTCTGCCCCGAGGCCCAGGGTGGGGAGAATGAAGGATGTGCTTGGAAGGACTCAGCACTGCCAGGGCCGTTTCCTTTATTCCTACTCTGTGAGGAGGGACCAGAGGAGACATGGAAAATGCTGCCCTGGTAGGAAAGGGGTGGATCCTAAATGAGACTTCATTTCACAGGCTGACCCACTTGGGTTTGTGTTTACCTGTGGGCTTGGAGTGAAGCTGGTACTTGGAGGAGCCTGAGGATAGGTCCCCAGATATACATGCCCTGCCCCAAAGGAAGTGAGTGGTGAAGCAAGTGAGGACCATGTAGTCACACAGGATATACATCTACAGCTCCACTCAGGGTCAGCCCTAGGTTATGTCCCCATTGTTTGTCTCAGATCTAGTATAAGGCTGTGGTGTGGAGTGGGCTGGGGCTGGAGGTTGGGGTGGGGGGTGGGGGTTGTGGCTGCAAAGATTAAGATATCTGCAAGGATTGAGGTGGCTACACTGCTGCCTGAGATCTGGGTTGGCTCTGTGGCAGACCTCACCCAGGACCTGTCTGCCCAGATCTAGTGCTAAGCTGGAAGACAAACCACTACATACTCTTCAGTGTGGTGTGTTCGTAATGGCCATCGAATCCCCAGCTGGACCATACCCCAGGGCCTCCGGGCTGTCTCTGCCTAGTTAGGCCACATCCTCTCTCAGGGCCTGTCTGCTCGAGATTCACCCCTTGGCCCTTGCACGCTCCTGTTGTGCTGCCCTGTGCACGCACTAATGTTTCCTGCATCTACACCTGTTGCCCTGAGCCCTCACTGACTGTGGCCTCTGAGGCTATTCCGGGATTACACCCCAGCTGTCCTGCAAGAGGGCATCAGAGGGCAGACACACTGAAACCATACTCACAGAAAACTAGTCAATCTAATCACACTAGGACCACAGCCTTGTCTAACTCAATGAAACCAAGCCATGCCTGTGGGGCAACCCAAGACGGGCGGGTCATGGTGGAGAGGTCTGACAGAATGTGGTCCACTGGAGAAGGGAATGGCAAGCCACTTCAGTATTCTTGCCTTGAGAACCCCATGAACAGTAGGAAAAGGCAAAATGATAGGATACTGAAAGAGGAACTCCCCAGGTCATTAGGTGCTGAATATGATACTGGAGGTCAGTGGAGAAATAACTCCAGAAAGAATGAAGGGATGGAGCCAAAGCAAAAACAATACCCAGCTGGGGATGTGACTGGTGATAGAAGTAAGATCCGATGCTGTAAAGAGCAATATTGCATAGGAACCTGGAATGTCAGGTCCATGAATCAAGGCAAATTGGAAGTGGTCAAACAAGAGACGGCAAGGGTGAACGTCGACATTCTAGGAATCAGCGAACTAAAATGGACTGGAATGGGTGAATTTAACTCAGATGACCATTATATCTACTACTGCGGGCAGGAATCTCTCAGAAGAAATGGAGTAGCCATCGTGGTCAACAAAAGAGTCCGAAATGCAGTACTTTGATGCAATCTCAAAAATCACAGAATGATCTCTCTTCGTTTCCAAGGCAAACCATTCAATATCACAGTTATACAAGTCTATGCCCCAACCAGTAACGCTGAAGAAACTGAAGTTGAACGGTTTTATGAAGACCTACAAGACCTTTTAGAACTAACACCCCAAAAAGATGTCGTTTTCATTATAGGGGACTGGAATGCAAAAGTAGGAAGTCAAGAAACACCAGGAGTAACAGGCAAATTTGGCCTTGGAATGCAGAATGAAGCAGGGCAAAGACTAATAGAGTATTGCCAAGAAAATGAACTGGTCATAACAAACACCCTCTTCCAACAACACAAGAGAAGTCTCTATACATGGACATCACCAGATGGTCAACACAGAAATCAGATTGATTATATTCTGTGCAGTCAAAGATGGAGAAGCTCTATACAGTCAATAAAAACAAGACCAGGAGCTGACTGTGGCTCAGATCATGAACTCCTTATTACCAAATTCAGACTCAAATTGAAGAAAGTAGGGAAAACTGCTAGACCATTCAGGTATGACCTAAATCAAATCCCTTATGATTAAAAACCAGATCACTATGGAAAACCAGATCTCTCACATTAAGGGATTTAGCCCTCTCCTATGTATTAGAAGATGCAACTGTCGAGCTTACTGTAATCATTTCTTTCATATACATCTCAGTTACAACTCATATACATCTCAAATCCTGCTTTATTATTTTTCAGTTCAGTTCAATTGCTCAGTCGTGTCCAGCTCTTTGCAACCCCATGGACTGCAGCACACTAGGCCTCCCTGTCCGTCACTAACTCCCGAACCTTGCTCAAACTCATGTCCATCAAGTCGGTGATGCCATCCAACCATCTCATTCTCTGTCGTCCCCTTCATCTCCTGCCTTCAATCTTTCCCAGCATCAGAGTCTTTTCTAATGAGTTGGCTCTTCGCATCAGGTGGCCAAAGTATTGGAGTTTCAGCTTCAACATCAGTCCTTCAAACGAATATTCAGGACTGATTTCCTTTAGGATGGATTGATTGGATCTCCTTGCAGTCCAAGGGACTCTCAAGAGTCTTTTCCAACACCACAGTTCAAAGGCATCAATTCTTTGGTGCTCAGCTTTCTTTATAGTCCAACTCTCACATCCATACATGACTACTGGAAAAACCAGAGCTTTTACTAGATGGACCTTTGTTGGCAAAGTAATGTCTCTGCTTTTTAATATGTTGTCTAGGTTGGTCATAGCTTTTCTTCCAAGCGTCTTTTAATTTCATGGCTACAGCCACCATCTGCAGTGATTTTGGAGCCCCCCCCCCAAAAAAAAGGTCTCTCGTTATTTCCATTATTTCCCCACCTATTTGCCATGAAGTGATGAGACCAGATGCCATGATCTTCGTTTTCTGAATGTTGAGTTTTAAGCCAACTTTTTCACTCTCTTCTTTCATCAAAAGGCTCTTTAGTTCTTCTTCATTTTCTGCCATAAGGGTGGTGTCATCTGCATGTCTGAGGTTATTGATATTTCTCCCAGCAATCTTGACTCTAGCTTGTGCTTCATCTAGCCCAGCGTTTCTCATGATGTACTCTGCATAGAAGTTAAATAAGCAGGGTGACAATATACAGCCTCGACCTACTCCTTTTCCTATTTGGAACCAGTCTGTTGTTCCATGTCCAGTTCTAACTGTTGCTTCCCAACCTGCATATAAGTTTCTCAAGAGGCAGGTCAGGTGGTCTGGTATTCCCATCTCTTTCAGAATTTTCCAGAGTTTGTTGTGGTCCACACACTCAAAGGCTTTGGCATAGTCAATAAAGCAGAAGTAGATGTTTTTCTGGAACTCTCTTGCTTTCTTGATGATCCAATGGATGTTGGCAATTTGATCTTTGGTTCCTCTGCCTTTTCTAAAACCAGCTTGAATATCTGGAAGTTCACAGTTCATGTATTGCTGAAACTTGGCTTGGAGAATTTTAAGCATTACCTTGCTAGTGTGTGAGATGAGTGCAATTGCGCAGTAGTTTTAACATCCTTTGGAAGTGCCTTTCTTTGGAATTGGAATGAAAACTGACCTTTTCCAGTGCTGTGGCCACTGTTAAGTTTTCCAAATATGCTCGCATACTGCTGAGTGCAGCACTTTCACAGCATCTTCTTTTGGGATTTGAAATAGCTCAACTGGAATTCCATCACCTCCACTAGCTTTGTTTGTAGTGATGCTTTCTAAGGCCCACTTGACTTCACATTCCAGGATGTCTGGCTTTAGGTGAGTGATCACATCATCATGTTTATCTGGGTCATGAAGATTTTTTTTGTATAGTTCTGTGCATTCTTTCCACCTCTTCTTAATATCTTCTGCTTCTGTTAGGTCCATACCATTTATGTCTTTTATTGTGCCATCTTTGCATGAAATATTCCCTTGGTATCTCTAGTTTCTTGAAGAGATCTTTAGTCTTTCCCATCCTATTGTTTTCCTCTATTTCTTTGCACTGAGAAGTCTTTCTTATCTCTCCTTGCTAGTCTTTGGAACTCTGCATTCAAATGGGTATATCTTTCCTTTTCTCCTTTGCCCTTTGCTTCTGTTTTATTCACAACTATTTGTAAGGCCTCCTCAGACAACGATTTTGTCTTTTTCTTGGGAATGGTCTTGATCACTGCCTCCTGTACAATGTCATGAACCTCCATCCATAGTTCTTCAGGCACTCTATTAGATCTAATCCCTTAAATCTATTTCTCACTTCCACTGTATAATCATAAGGGATTTAATTTAGATCATACCT
Source organism: Ovis canadensis (assembly GCF_042477335.2). NCBI lineage: Eukaryota > Metazoa > Chordata > Mammalia > Artiodactyla > Bovidae > Ovis > Ovis canadensis. The sequence goes on from NC_091246.1 coordinate 24,686,453, forward strand.
GAATGGACTAGCGGTTTTCCCTACTTTCTTCAATTTAAGTCTGAAAATGGCAATAAGGAGTTCATGATCTGAGACACAGTCAACTCCTGGTCTTGTTTTTACTGACTGTATAGAGCTTGTCCATCTTTGGCTGTGAAAAATATAATCAATCTGATTTTGGTATTGACCAACTGGTAATTTCCATATGTAGATTCTTCTCTTGTGTTGTTGGAAGAGGGTGTTTGCTATGACCTGTGCATTCTCTGGGCAAAACTCTACTAGACTTTGCCCTGCTTCATTTTGTACTCAAAGGCCAGTTGTGCCTGTTACTCCAGGTGTCTCTTGACTTACTATGTTTGCATTCCAGTTCCCTATAATGAAAAGGACATCTTTTTTGGGGTGTTAGCTCTAGAAGGTCTTGTAGGTCTTCATAGGACAGTTCAACTTCAGCTTCTTCAGCATTACTGGTTGGGGCATAGACTTGCATTACTGTGATATTGAATGGTTTGCCTTGGAAATGAGTAGAGATCATTCTGTCGTCTTTGAGACTGCATCCAAGTATTGCATTTCAGACTCTTTTGTTGACTATGAGTGCTACTCCATTTCTTCTGAGGGATTCTTGCCCACAGTAGTAGATATAATGGTCATCTGAGTTAAATTCACCCATTCCAGTCCATTTTAGTTCACTGATTCCTAAAATGTTGATGTTCACTCTTGCTATCTCCTGTTTGACCACTTCCAATTTGCCTTGATTCATGGACCTGACTTTCCAGGTTCCTATGCAATATTGCTCTTTACAGCATTGGATCTTACTTCTATCACCAGTCACATCCACAACTGGGTGTTGTTCTTCTTTGGCTCTGTATCTTCATTCTTTCTGGAGTTATTTCGCCACTGATCTCCAGTAGCATATTGGGCACCTACCTACCTGGGGAGTTCCTCTTTCAGTGTCCTATCATTTCGCCTTTTCACACTGTTCATGGGGTTCTCAAGACAAGAATACTGAAGTGGTTTGCCATTCTCTTCTCCAGTGGACCATGTTTTTGATTGGTGTCATCTTTATTCCTTGTTACAGTAGGGGGTGAGTGTGGCAGATGGCTGTCTCTTGGACTTTCTCCCATCCCCTGAGCTACTCAGTGCCTACTGGGGAGGAAGTGGCTGATAGTTGCTGGATGGCTGGTATTGTTTCAACTGGACTCATAAATTTGCACTTGGAAGGCTGAAATCCCTGATGGCTGCGGGGGCTTGTTTACTGATATAGCAGAAAATATTTCATTTCATAGAAATATTCACATCATCCAGCAAGCACTTGGTGCCTATTGAATGCCAGGAACCAGGCAAACCCTGGGCCTACAGTTGTTACCTACATAGGCACACTGGTGCACTCCCTAATGGACCACATACTTTAGGATCAACAACAGCACCATCAGAAAAAATATTATAATTCAACAAGTATTTGGAAGGAACTGATCCAAGGGCTGAGAAGATCATGAATGAGGATTGGGGCAAAAATGGTATTATTGCTTCATGGGTCAGGAGGGGCGTTGATGCTGAGATGCCAGGTCATATGAGAAGTAGGAGGCTCATTCTTAGCAAGAGGATCAGCTGAGGCGGTAGGAGAAAAATGAGTGGAGGAGTCAGTGGTACAAGTGAGTGGGAGAGCCAGGAGTGGCCCCATCATTTGGGGATGTAGAAGCCGTGTCAAGGAGCTTGAGTTTTCTTTAAGTTCAAGAAAAAGCCACTCAAATAGAGAGGACCAGATCTGATTTAACTGTTAAGAAAACCACTTGTTGTTGGGTGGAGAATTGATTGGGGAAAGGAAAGAGTAGGAAGGAGCCCAGTTAAGAAGCCTCACCTTATAGCAGACCCTATTTCAGGGGAGGTGACGGCCCTCTGGTTCTGGCAGTGGCAGTACAGACATGTTCTGTGGGGTCTATCTCTGTAGGGGCGGAGATGTTGGATGAAGGAGAGGGAGGACTCTAGATATGAGGTATGATCACCTGGGAGGACAGCAGTTTCGTGACTGAGATAGGGATGAGGGGGTTGGAACAGGTTTGGAGAGGAAAATCAAGAGACCTATGGATATCCTTTGGGTTATTTATTGCTGCATGAAAAAAACACCCCAAACCTATTGACATAAAACAGCAACAGTTCTGTGGATTGACTGCGGAGAACTGGATGGTTCCTTGGTAGCTGGTCTTATTGGGGTGCCTCCTGTGGCTCCCATCATCTGGCAGCTGGGGATGGGTGTCCAAGATGGCTTTAGTCACGTATCTGGTATCTTTGAGGGACGGTGAATCCTGAGCTCAGCTGAGGCACGAGGGTGGCTGGGCCTCTCTCCTTTTCCATGAGGTGTCAGGTCACTCCAGGTGGTTCCTCCAGGAGGGTAATTAGATTTCTGACATGGTAACTCAAGGGTGCTCAAAACACCAAGGCAAGTGCTGGCAACTTCCTTCCTATACACTGTGGGCCAAAAGCCACTCTCTTGTCCAGCCCACAGTCGGTGAGAGAGTCCACACACAGGGCGACTTTGGGGGCTGGGAATTAAGTACCTGGAGGCAAATGTCCAACCACCATTTGAGCGTATGAGTCAAGCTTGGGGCAAAGTCTGGATGGAAGATATACATTTGAGGTTGTCAGTATGTTGATGGCATTTCAAGTCATAGGAGTAAGAGTGAATGAGATCCCTTAGAGAATGTGTGTAAAGGGAAATTTGCTCCAGGGAATCCCATCACTTAGGAGTTGTGAACAACTGAGTCAGTTCAAAGAAATTAGACAAATATCCTGCATTGGTGTTGAGAAGGACCTCCGGGAGGAGGAAAGCTCAAAGGAGTGTAGTAAACATCCAAGGGAGTAAAGTTTTCAAGAAGCTTGTAGTTGACCATGTGTAATGCAGGCAAGGGTGAGTAAGCTGAGACAAGATGGGGTCTGTCAACATGGAACCCTGGGCAGGAATGCTCCTGGAAAGATGGTGGACATGCATACTGGATGATGGGGAAGACAGGAGTGCTGGCCCGGGGGAGACAGCTGATAAGATAATTCTTCCTGGAAGTTTGACTGTTGGAGAGTCCCAGATGAAGCATGTCCTCGGATATCCTTCATGGAGGCAGGATGCTGTGGAACCTCTCAGCTGTTCCCACTTGTCTCCTTTCTCTCTCTTTCCTATGTTCTATACACTCACCTGACACTTAACAGAGGATAGCTTTCACTGTTATTTGTCTGGTCAGAGACTGGCCAGACTCCTCGGTACAGCCTTAGTCAGCATCTGACTGAGTGCCCCTCTTCTGGCAGCTTTCTCCCGCAGGAGGTCAGGAGATGGTTTTGAGTTCTGTCTTGGTTTGAGATGTTGGCTGCTTGGTCACGGTGGACTGAGGGAAGGGCACAGTGACCTACCTTCTACACGTCACACTTTCCTAGTTGGATTGTAAATGTTTTATAATAGTAGTTTTTCTGTTTTAATGACCAGACCATTTCTTCAAATAAAATTTCATGCTGAAGCCCAACAACACAACCGATGCAAGCCAGCTGCCCTGCCGACTTGCCGTGGTTGGAGGTGACAGTTTGGGGTTAGATGACAGTTGGGTATAGGGTCCTAGGAGGACCATCTGGAACCACCCTCTGTCCGCCATCAGGGCTCCGGCGGGACCCTGGCCGATGTGCAGAGAAGCTTTGTCTTGACAAAGAGGTGCATTTATCCTGTTCTTCCTTTACTCCTTCTAAAGAGAAACGCCTCATAGCAAAATGACTTTCATTCCTTTCGTGAATTCAAAACTTCTGTAATCAGGCAGGGCTTCTCCCCTCAGTCCAGACGTGGAAATGGAGACTTCTCAGAATGCACATTCTCCCACATGTCTTTGCTCCTACTTCATTCCGTTTCCAAACCTAACCACTTTTATGGCCTCCTGTGATAGTGTTTACATCATAAATGCCGGGTGATGGGTAATGGCCCTCAGTAATTGGGACAGAGATGCATGATTCAAATACCCACGAAGAATTTTGGCATCTTGTAAAGCCAAAGAATTGATGCTTTTTAACTGTGGTGTTGGAGAAGACTCTTGAGAGTCCCTTGGACTGCAAGGAGATCCAACCAGTCCATTCTGAAGGAGATCAGCCCTGGGTGTTCTTTGGAAGGAATGATGCTAAAGCTGAAACTCCAGTATTTTGGCCACCTCATGCAAAGAGTTGAGTCATTGGAAAAGACTCTGATGCTGGGAGGGATTGGGGGCAGGAGGAGAAGGGGACGACAAGGTGGATGAAATGGCTGGATGGCATCACCGACTCGATGAACATGAGTTTGAATAAACTCTGGGAGTTGATGATGGACAGCAATTCATGGGGTTGCAAGGAGTCTAACATGACTGAGTGACTGAACTGAACTGAAAGTAAAAGATTCTTATAAACTTGAACAATAAAAATAAAACAAATCCTTTTACAGGGAGTAGAGAGGAATTTATTTTTATTTCTTTGTCGGCCTGATTAGAATCAGTTTTGAATGTTCTGGCAAAGAAAGGAATTCATTGGCTTTTATTTTAATGAGTGAATCTATCATTTCTCCCATCTAATAGCAAAAGAATATAACTTCATGTCCAGAGGGAAATGTTAATTCTAGCTGGAATATACTTAAGGTAACTTGGGTAACAATTTCTTCAATTTTTACTTGGCAGAAGACATAGAAATACTTAATCTTAGAAAAATGGATAAATCTTAAAAATGAATGCTTTGTATATAATCACGCCCATGGAAGCCAGGGCAATAATATTACATATTATTTGGATGAATTTATTTCTTGGGGTATCATGGTGATCTGGCAATAGGACCCAGGTATACTCCCCTCAAAAAGCAGAATCCAGTGTAAGGACAGTTGATATGTCCTGTAGACTGCCTAGGAGATGCCTGATGTCTTGAGCCATTTTTCACCAGCAGGACTTCATGGCACTCAGGCTTAAACTCTCAGAGGGGAGCCTGAAGTTCTGGTATCCAGGGTGGATGATTACTGAGGTACCCATGGTGTTAGACAGCAAAAAGGCAGGCAGCAGAGTGCATATTTTTTGGTCTAATTTTGAAGTCTGTCTTGTGTTTTCACCCTGAGAGATGGTACTCATTGACTGGGCCTCTGTTGATGTGTATTTTTAAAAGTTTTTGAAACAGATTTATTGAGGTCTAATTCATATATGATGAAATTTGCCCATTTGACATGGCCCATTCAATGATCTTTAATAATTTTACAGTTGTGCAAACATTACCACAATCCAGTTGTAGAGTCTGCTATCACCCTAGAAAGATACCTCATGCCCTTTGGCAGGTAATTTCTGCTTCTCCTCTCCCCCAGCCCCAGGGAGCCACTCTTTCTTATCTGTCTCTAGGGATTTGTCTTCTGCATACATTTCATATAACCAGAATCATTCTGTGTCTGGCTTCTTTTGCTCAGCATAAGATTTTCAAGATTCATCCATGTTGCAGCATTTATAAATGTTTCCTTGTTATTTTTTAAGTCATTGATTTTTATTGCTGACTAGTACTCCACTGTGGGCTTCCCAGCTGGCTCAGTGATAAAGAATCTGCTTGCTAAGCAGGAGATGCACAGGAGACTTGGGTTCAATCCCTGGCTGGGTACAATCCCCTGGAAATGGCAACCCACTCCAGCATTCCTGCCTGGGAAATCCCATGGGCAGAGGAGACTGGTGAACTACGGTCCATGGGGCTGCAAAGAGTGGAACAGGACCTAGTGACTCAACAACAGCAACAATTCCATTGTATGGCTATACTACATTTTGCTTATGCATTCACCTGTTGATGAACACTTCATTTGCTTCCATTTTGGGGCTACTGTGAGTCATGCTGTTGAGTTGAGTTGGTATTTATGATTTCTACCTCATAGTTCATTTCTTTATCTCTGGCTGCGTTCTGCATTGTGGGCTGTTTGAGAATATAAGGGCTGGTGGTTAAACTGGAAATTCCAGAACTCAGTCTCATACTGCCTCTTTTGATCCTGAGGCTAATTATTGCCATTCTCCCTGAAGATGTTTCATGTGTGGGCAAAACTTGCAAAGAGAAAGAAGCATTCAGTACAATCAGCCAGTAAACTACAGCTGATGTATTGGTTATGATGGATTTTCTTCCTTACCTGGAGAAATATATTTTTTAATTTATTTTTTAATTGGAGGAAAATTGCTTTATAATATTGTACTGGTTTCTGCTGTACAACAAAGAAAATCAGGCAGGCATGGTTATAATCTATCCCTCCCCTCATGAGCCTCCCTCCCCTCCCCATCATCCCACCCCTTTAGATCATCATAGAGAACCAGGCCGGGCTACCTGTGTTATAAAGCAACTTCCCACCAACAATCTCTATTATAGATGATTGTGTATTTATGTCAATGCTACTTTCTCAGTTTGTCCCACCCTCTCCTTCCCCTGCCATCTCCATAAGTCTTCTCTCCACCTATGCACCACAGTGTTCATTGCAGTACTGCTTACAGTAACCAGGACATGGAAGCAAACTAGATGCCCATTGACAGATGAATGGATAAAGAAAGTATGGTATGTACATACAATGGAATATTACTCAGCCATAAAAGGTAACAAATTTGAGTTAGTGGTAGTGAAGTGGATGACACTAGAGTCTGTTATACAGAATGAAGTAATTCAGAAAGAGATAAATATCGTCTATTAAAGCATATTAGAATCAAGAAAAATGGTACTGATGAACTTATTTGCAGTGAAGGAATGGGGACACAGATGTAGAGAAATGTCTTTTTGATGGTGGTAAAGTACACGTAACATGAAATTTACCATCTTAGTCGTTTTTAAGTGACATTAAGCACATGTCATTGTGCAACCATTCTCCAGCACTTTTTCATCTTGCAAAACTGAAACTTGATCTCCAGTAAACACTAACTCCTGGTTCCTCCCTCCTCTTCAGTTCGGCTCAGTTCAGTCACTCAGCTGTGTTCGACTCTTTGTGACCCCATGGACTGCAGCATGCCAGGCCTCCCTGTCCATCACCAACTCCCGAGCTTCCTCAGACTCATGTTCATTGAGTCGGTGATGCCATCCAACCATCTCATCCTCTGTCAGCCCCTTCTCCTCCTGCCTTCAATCTTTACCAGCATCAGGGTTATTCCTTCCTTTTAAAGACTTAACGGTATTCCACTGTGTGGATAGACCACATTTTGTTTATACATTCATCTGGTCAATGAACATTTGGACAGTTTCCACCTTTTGGCTGTTTTGAATGCTGTAAACATGAGCATCCAAGTATCTCTTTGTAACCCTGTTTTCAGTTCATTTGTGTACACACCCGAAAGTGGAATTGCTGAGGCATATGGTAATTCCATTTTAAGTTTTTGAGGAATTGGGTTAGGATGGATTGTAAGTGAGACTTCATTTCCTATTGTATTTTTCTTCTTACTATGTACCATAGGTTACATTCATTTAGTAAAAATATTCAGGTTTAATATATAGAGGGAAAAGGAATACTTTGAATGTCATTCTTTATATTGAATAGAGATTTTGGCAGCAATGACTAATGTGATAATAACTCAGGGTGCCTGACACTGTTCATTTCACAACAGGAATGTATTAAGAAATTTCCATCTTTTCAGGTTAAGAAAACATAAGATTCTCATTGACGGCTCACTGATGTCTGCTCCGTGAAGCACACCCAAGGGAATAGCCACCTGTGGGTGCTAGCCTCAGTGACTCTGGGAATATTTTGGGTCCTCAGGCTTAGAAAGTAAGAAACACACTGGGTACCTCAGTACAGGTCTCTCTGCTGCCTGAAAGTAGAGTGCTCCTATGAGACCTTTCATAAGCTGAAGTAACTTCATAAATCGAAGTAATTACCTTAGGACACATCATGCTATTGGATGTACAAGGTCATTTGAGATAAAGCACAGATGCTAATGGGCACAGTTCAAAGCTGTGGACGCTTGGTGCTGAGATGCTGAGCAGTTTCTGGGGAAGGAGTTTGGCTATGTCCTATAACATTTCCTGCCAAACAAACACGAAATGCTATTTCCTATTTTTCACTTTGTCTTTGTTCTTAAAAGCAAAAATTCTCTTTGGATTTTTTTTTCATTTCATGAAAACAGGTACTAAGGTAGGTCTTGCATAAAAGCGAAGTGGTACAAAATGCCCTTTCAGCAACAGGGAGAAAACTGTACTTGATTATGGAGATCTCAGTGATAGGACTTGGATTTATTGTCTGAAATGCTTCCTGGAGGCAGAAATTTGTTACAACACAGAGGTACACATTCTCTGAAACAGACTGGGGTTGAGGTGAGGGGGTGGAGGGCAGCTATAAGATGAGACTCCATCAAATCTCAGGTAGTCCCCATGACTTGATGGGAAGACTTTCTTGAAATTTTTCTAGAAAGCAGGAAGCAGCAGCCACTGGTAACATCCTTTTCTGCTCTGGTCATGGGGTGGGGCCCAAGGCACACCCTGGGGAGGGCAGGAGCTGCTGAAGGTGGGGTGGCCAGGCTGCCCATGGCCCCGGCTGCATGTGCCAAGGTGTACTCTGCAGCGGGGCTAGAGCGTAGCTGTGCCACGTGGGCTCCTTTTGGGGCTCTCTTTGTGTCCAGGGTTCTGAGGGGGCAAAGGCCGCCTGTGCTGTTGAAGGAGCAGGCTAGAATCGCATACTGCTGACAGCTCCTCTCCTGGGTTTCTGTGAGAATAAACTGAGGTGAGGTGTGTAGAATACTTGGCAAGGTGCCCGGGACAAACAGGCATGACTCTCTGATCGAGAAAGGTGTCCAGGCAGCTGAGTGTGGTGGGGCTGGGTAGGAGCAACAGGGGGCTTGGATGATCTTCCCAGGGACTGCTTGACCTCTCTCATCCACTGGTGGGCACTTTGGACTCCTTCATCTGGTTCGATAGCAGCAGCAACCATGGTGGAAGGGCAGGAACAGGGTCACTTTGAGCAAGCCTCATCTCTCTGTTGTCTGCAGGGATGAAAGGCAGCAGGATGCAAGTGTGTGTGTGTCTCCACATGTCATGCATGTATTGACTCATGCTGTGTGTTGATGTGTGTGTGCTTGTGTGTACAGGGTGTGCGCTCACGTGCTTCCCTGTGTATATATGTGTACACGTACATGTGAGTGTGTCTCCATCAGGGCTGGCTGGGGTGAAGGATTAAGTAGAGGTCATGCACACACCAGGTTCCTGGACGGAGCAGGCATAGTCCTCTTTGTGGGACAGTGGGGGAGATGGTGAGTTCCCGGGTGGCTGCCAGATAGAGGACAGGGAGCAGGGCCTATGGGGGACTAGGAGGGGCAGAGGGTCAGGGCCATGACATTGCACGACTTCCATGGAGCACTATTAGACAACCTCACCCTGGGATGGCCCATGAGGGCAATGAGCCTGGATTTAACACCCTAAGGCTCGAGCCTCCTTTTCTCACTTCAGGGAAGGCTGTGCAGAGGTGCATATCTTTCACTCTGGAAAACAGATAAATGCAAGTTTTACAGGAGTTTTGAGAACTGTACCTCAAAGAGCCCAGTCATCCCTCCCCCTGAATTCATCTACAGGTGACTTCACTGCATGCACTACTTCAGAGACCAGAAGATCATTTAAAAGCTTAAGTCCTTACTGAACTCTGCATCCAGAGACCCTGCACACCTCATTTCCAATGGTATGGGGTACCCAGAGGTACCGTCACATCCTGAACTATTTCTAACTTTAGTTGGGAGAGGAGGGAACTTGCTGGTGTTATGGGGTCCTTAAAAAAAAAAAGACTCAGCTGAGAGCAGCATTGAGTAAACATTTCCATATGTAAAATAGATAGCTAGTGGGAATTTGCTGTATGATGCAGGGAGCTCAACCCAGCACCCTGTGACAACTTAGAGGGGTAGGACAGAGTGGGAGGTAGGAGGGACATTCAGGAGGGAGGGGACATATGTACACCTATGGCCAATTCACATTAATGTATGGCAGAAACCAACACAATATTGTAAAGCAACCATCCTCTGATTAAAAATTAAAGAAAAGGCTCAGAACAAAGGCTCATAATCTCACCTCCCAGATAATACCTATTGGAATGAACTGTATTCCACAGGCTAGGTTAGAAGCTCTAACAGAGGCAGTTATGACAAGCGGACGCCCCCTGCCCCATCCTGTGCCCAAGGACACTGCCCTCTACCTGTTTCTTGTCATTGCTGCCCGGAGAAAGCGCTCCCTTTTCTCTGCCTGCCAGTGGCCACTCCCTCTTGCTCACACAGTTTCTTCCTTCTCCTCACCCTCCACTCTTTGGGCTTTTCTCCTCGGTGCTCCCTGAAGCCACCTACGCAGTCTCTGTTGCGTCCTCCTTCCTTCATCCCGCCCATGCATCCATGCCCTGAACAGATGTGGAAGCGTTCGCTTCCTCTGCACCTCTCAGAGTTTGGTCCCTCCCAGTCCTAAGGAGAGGCAGGGAGTTCTGAGTCTAGGGCACCAGCCTGCAGCTTCGCACACTATCCCCGAAGAAGCCCTCTGGGCCCTTGACTACCTGCCTGTATCCATCAGCAAGACTGGCACATGCGACCAAACTGAGTTCATCCATCTTTGGGTCTAGGTCTCAAGAGGTCTTTGCCCCTTGGATGCTGGACTGAGGGCTGGGGAGGCAGCCTGGGGACCAGAAGCAGTGTCCAATGTGTGAGCATGGCCCCTTGGGTCCCTCAGCATCAGCTGAGTGGCCCTGGTGGGCCCCACGTGGAGTAGAGATGGCTTTGTGCCAGGTCCTATGCTGTAGCTCCGTGAGTCCAGAAGCTGTTTTTGAAGTGTCTTGTTGCACAGCAATAGACAAAGGAAACAGCAGCACCAAGAATCCCTACTTAAGCCTTGATAGCCTAATCCTGCAAGGAGACAACAGGCAGGGGACGGGCAGACGGGCCCCAGAAAAAGCAAGCCTCTAGTTCTGCTAGTGCTGACCTCAGCTAACAGAATTCGTGTCTATCTCTGCTCTTTGAAGTAATCAAGGACAAGTTCTTACAAGTGAAACATCTTAAAAATATGTTGTTCACACTTCACTGTCAAGTGTTTTCTGGTTAGTCCAAATTGAAGGTTAAAAACAGTCAGGGGCTGTTCTGGGTATATCATATTAACCCCCTGCACCAACCACTGTAAGAGATTACTATTCTTCCCATTTTATACGTGAGAAAACTGAGACAGAATTCTATGTTGTTCTCAAAGTTATACCTCAGGTGGGGAAGGGTTTCAGTAGGGAACTGAAGCCTGGATCTACAGCATGCAATGATCTCTCCTGCATCAAGGGCTTTCTTATTTGCAAATAGTCCTATTTCAAAGAACTGCTTAATCTACTGACCTAAATTGTTCTAGATTCTTACCCAGGTATCCATGAGTTTCTCCTTGACTGAAGCCGGTGAGGCTAAGGAGTTCTCCTTTTATAGAAGTAGGTTTTTCTCTTGTTTACATGAAAAGTTTTCATGCTGAGGAGATTTTCTTAGTTTTGGAGAGCAGTGATTCCTTTCATGGAGGGAAACAATGAATTAATACACGATTCATTGTTATGTATTAGAGGAGGTCACTAATGTGGCCAGTGTTTTAGCCAATAAACATTGGGTCCCAATTCTGGGGGTCCACACAGGATTTTCCAGGGAAGAAAAGCTGGGTTTACTGGAGAAGAAAAGCTAGGTTATCTTTTTCAACTGACTGTAACCTGGGGGACACACACCGAGCTGACAGAGGAGGAGCCTCATGTCTGGCTGCCTCCAGGAGCTGAGCCAACCCTGAAGCTCAGTCTGGTGACACAGGTCCTCACCAACTTACGTCAAAGCCCATTCCCAGTTAGCATGACCCAGTTGTCAGACTGGACACCCCTTAGGTCACGCCCTCATCTGCCTTCTATTAGGCCAACACAGAGGACTCTGATTATTTGGAGAACTTTCATTCTGATTTCTCCTCCAATTTTCCATTTTAAAAAGACATGGATGGGTAGACCAGATGGCTCATTAATCCCAGCTGGGCTCATTTTCTGATGTCACGGGTGTCAGACTGTCAGGGTTGAACAGTCATAGGTATAAAAAATTGAAATTTGTGTTCAAGTTATCATCATTCAGCTGCCTTTCTGTTTTCAAAATTAGAATCAACCCATGGGTGACACATGGAAGACTTCCCCAGTCTCCTGCAGAACAGGATTTCTCCCATCATGACCACAGGAGTGGGGACGGGAAGAACAGAGTGAAGGAAGAAAGACCAAGACAGAGATGGGACATTAGTTCCCTGACGAGGGATTGAACTCACTCTCCCGGCATTGGAAGCATGGAGTTTTAACCACTGGACTGCCTGGCAAGTCCCCAGAAAAGAGAAACAGAAGCATAATATTTGTTTTTTAAAATAATGATGCCCCCTCCGAATAATAATAATGAAACTCATTTATATTTAAGAATAAATGTCATAAGCTAAATAATCATTATTCAGACACATCCTAACTAATAATGTATATCAGCTTTTGTAGTTATGCTGTATTCAGTGAATAATTAATAAATAGACCCAATAGGTAAATGACTGATATAATGATACTATTACTAATAGCAGAGTGTGCGTGCATGCTGCCCCATACGGACAGGTGCTCGGTAATGTCGCAGTTCATTCCTTCCCCCTGGTCTTCCTGGATGCGCCCTTGGCTCTAGGTGTCAGCTGCACCAGAAATGTTCCTCTCCTCACCTTTGCGTAGCTGACTCCTTCCTGTCCTTCAGCTCTCAGCCTGCTCTCAACCACTCTCTTGATTTAAAATTTTTGCTCATTGCCTATAGTGAGCTGAATTAGTTTCTTGTTAGTTGCTCTGCAGCCTGCTTTTATGCCCCCTGGCTGCTCCATGAACGTAGGGATATACTTACCTCTTCCCTTCTGTAGCTCAGAGCCTGGGACGCTGCCTGGCACCTCATTGGAATACTCAACAATATTTCCTGTGGCTCCATTCACAATCTTCCTTTGCTCTTGTCTGAGGCCTTGTCTTTCTTTGTTCCCTTCCCAAGGTGAGTCTGGCCACTGAACTAGTTCCCAGTCCCTGACACACACATCCTGTCTCCTCTCCAAGCCCACCAGCCTTTGGTGGTCTCACTTGACCTGTTCTCCTCCTTATGTAATTAGCTCCTCATCAGCTTGATGGTTTTATCAAAGACCCCACTACTTCTGACACCAGGCTGAGCCCTGGGTGTGACACCAGCATAGACCCCTGAGGCCCTTCCTCCCTACTCCTGGGCAGAGCTGTGCTGGGGTGGGTGCTGCAGGACACACTGGGTGTGTTCTAGGATAGCCCACCACCCTCATTGCTCTCCTGTTTCACAGGGCAAGTGAGAGCATCTTTGCAGGAAAGCAAAAAGAGCTTGAGTTCCCACACCCAGTAATCTGAGCATAGGAGCCTGGGGAACATAGAGGACCCTAAGTGGAAGGGGAGACAGAGGCTCATCTGCAGGCAACCTGGAGAAGGTTCCTGGTGTAATTCATCAGGCAACCTACTTGAGGATACTCCTCGTTTAGCACTCATTATACTGCTTGTTTTTCCAACTAGTTTGAACTTTTTTTTACGGTGAGGACTCTGTCTTATTGACCATCATTGTTCTTGCACCCCTTGGGACTTCAGATATTTACAGCCTCTGAATGCATCCATGACTGAGTGATGTGTCTTCTGAAATGACACAAGTAAGGATCTGTCTGTCCATCCAGCTTCCTGAGCAAGCCACTGATCTTATACATATGTTGACTGTCTGAGCCTATAAAGGAATGCTCTAGTGGACAGAAAACCTTGCCAAGAGCCAAAGGAGAAAAACTCCAAGTGGAATAAAGGAAGTCTTTGGTATTCTCAGGGTGAAGAATCACATTCCTTTTCCCTCTTGTTTCTCATGCATGCGTGCATGTGTGTGTGTGTGTGTGTGTGTGTGTGTGTGTGTGTGTGTGACTCTACACTGGCTTTGGTCAAGATCACAGACAATGTTTGCATCAGAAATCAAAGCAAAACCAGATCAGGGGGCTTATTAACCCCCAAAATAGGCTCCAAAGGTGTCAAGATAATCTAAAACATTGGCTTAGGTAATGCAACTCCTCCCTCTTGAATGAGTTTAAAAATTTTTTCTTCACATCCTGCATTTTGGGGGAGCACATTTCTGCCTTTCAAGATGTTTGTTGGATGAGAGGGAAAGCCATGGCAACGGGGGAGGGTGTTTACTTGAGAGCAAAGTTGCAGCAAGATCCTGAACAGTCCCCACTTATTGTCATAAAAGCTCCAGCCAGGCCCCCTTCCCTTCCTGCTGCTTAGAGCAGAGCGACACACCCTGAAGGAAGAGCAAGGGCCGCACTGACCTCATAGGTTCTCTTACAGGCCTGCCGTCAACCTGAGATTCTCCAGGCTGCTTACAGACGGTTCAAGGCTACTCCTGGCGACTGATGGAGCACAGACCAACAGCAGCCTTGAATCTAAGCAGTGAGGGTACCAGGGTGTTTCTCAGCAGAGGCAAGATGTCTGGGAATGTTAAGCCCCACCTTCAAGAGAGGGACCCAGTCTGCTTTGCCAAGAATCAGGACTTAAAACTGGGTGTTTAATTTCATTCTCTTCTGAGAAAAAATGAATTAGATACACCTAAAATTGTCTTCAGTGGGAAAAACAAGTTAAAAACAGTGAATTAAACTTCTACTGAATTTTTAAAAAAAAAAACATATAAATGCTTCATGAACTCAATTGCTTTTGAACTGAAAATTGGATAAATTTTTTAGAAATGAAATCAGTGTTCTTAAATCTTAGATGAGACTCTTCTCTTGGATTAGTGCTCATACTTCATTCTTCAGAATGGGCTTCCCATGGTAAACGGGCTGATTTCTACACTGTGGGTCTAAACACATACCTACTGGAACCACCATACACCCATTGTTTTCTTGGGAAAGATAAGTGCTATTCATTATAAAAGTGTGGGTGAGATCATGTTGCTGACTAATGAATACCCTGTACTTGGAGGACTCTACTGGGATGGTGATGACTCAAAATACTTCTCAGGGTGATTTATCAAATGTTTAAATAGCTAACATAGAGACACATCCAAAGGATATGAAATCAGATCAGCACCAGCCTGTGAAGGGATCAGCCTGGCCACACGTGTGCACACTGGCTATTGGATCAGAGGTGCACAGGGTGGTTTGGCCACAGAGCTTCTCTTAGTCTCAGATACGTGAAAAGAGAGTTGACCAGGATACATTTCCCAACCAAACTGTTAGAGAGTAGTCATTCTTCATCTTGGTGTTTGTGAAAAATATCCCACAGGAAGAATGATAGCATTTAAGCAGCACAGCAACTATTCTCTTCCATCCTCTTTTTCACCTTTTGTGCAGAACTTTTCCTGGATATTCTGAGCCTTCCTCCTACAGCTTGGCCATAAGGAGTCAGAAGCTGAGTGAGGCCTCCAGCCTGGAGTAGGTACACATGTGCTTTTTTATTTTCAAATATTTGACATTCAATAGGCTGAAACCCCTTTCCCTCACCATGAAAGAGTCCTGGAAAGCAGTCCTGCACACTCCCTTGGGATGTTTCTGGTCCACGTCTTCAGTGTATGGTGGGGAAGTGGCAAACACATCTGCTGAATTGGGAGCAGGAAACAAGGAACTGATCGTGTTGGGAATGGGCCACTTAAGTGTTACTCCTTTTGGAAAATCCAAGAGTGAGTTTATTTGGCCTAAAAGAAATGAATTTGTCTGTAGATTGCCAAAGCCCCATAGCATCAGGTAGATGAATCTATGATAGGATTACTTTTTTAGAATCTAGTAGATGTCTATGTTTCTGTGTTTCTGTTGCTTGAGTCCACTCTTCTAAGAGAATGAACAGTGTCTTCCGCACACGAAGAAGGTGGAAGTGACTGCCCTGCACCTGACTCTTCCTTGCTTGAGGAGCACGTAACAGCTTCTTTTGCTTTGGGGCTGAACAGAAATGGAAGCTTAAAATAATGAAGCAATAAGATATTTGCTGCTAAAAATGAATTATTTCAGTGACTAGTAAATAATTTTGTTTAAAATTATTTAAACAGAAAGTTTCTGTTTCTGTTTTGTAATATATATATATGTATATACTGCTGTCTCTCAGTTGTGTGTAACTCTGTGACCCCATGGACTGTAGCTTGTCAGGTTCCTCTGTCCATGGGATTCTCCAGGCAAGAATACTGGAGTGGATGGCCATTCCCTTCTCCAGCAGATCTTCCTGACCCTGGGATCAAACTTGGTCCTGCATGGCAGGCAGATCCATTACCATCTGAGCCACCAGGGAAATGCAAACTATGTAGGGAAAATCCTAAATATTTCCTAAACTGTAATAAGGTGAGAATTACCTATAATTTAAATAGATAACTCACAATTGCTTTTACAAAATGTATGCTAACTCTCTTATTGAACAACACACTTCACCTAAAAAAGATAAGAATATTTGTATCCATCGGTTCAATACATTGGGTATACCCATCCTGGATGCAGGGTAACTGTGAACAACATTTTAGCCTTGGAAAACCTTCTAGTTGTATTGAAAAGAATCAAGGTCACTCACTGATCTGTAATGCTTTGGCTGTTACAAGGTGCTTTACTTTCCACTTGAAGACTGGCCCAAAGGATGAGTATTGCGAATACCTGGGGGGAAAATAGTGTACATTTAAGTCTTTAAAAAAGAAAAGGAAACTGCCAGAAACCAGGGAAAGGACCCCAAGCACGACTTGTTTAAGGGAGTACTGGGAGGCAGGCCAACTCAGACTTGCTTCAGAGGGAAATGGAGTGTGGCTTTTCTCCCTATTTTCCTGGACACGAGCACCAAACAACCCAGCCAGATCTGATTGAATTTAGAAAAGATGAAGTACTTCATGTCAATAGGCTCAGTGATTTACTTGAGTTTTTATCCAGTGAATGCATTAAAATTTCTACAGCCAAAGTGGAAATTGTAGCTCACTGGAAATCACCTAAAATCTCTAGAAGGAAGGCAAGAGGGGGAAGGGTCCACCCTGCATTCGTGCTTTTCTTCTTTCCCAGGGACAGAGCCTGGAGTTATTCCACATGGCCAGAGGTGTGCTAAGGCACATTTCTGAGGTGTCCCATTCTCAGGCCTGTGAGAAGGATCACCCTATGAAAGGTACATGCCTGAGCTTCTCCCTTCCTTTCATCCTTCTACTGGGAGAATAGCTCTGTGGCCTGGCACTGCAGCAGCCCCCATGGATGTGAGGCAAAGACAACGGACTTAACTTTCAGGGAACTGAAGCACAAGTCTGGGGCCCTGATGCTCGTGCAGTCACCTCATCCTAGGCCTGTGGGAGAGGCTGCTGGGGCTATCTTTAAACAAGCTCGGCTGAGGTTGGAACCATCCTAGGCGTAGCAGAGCCAAGCCATAACTGGCTTGATGTGACTGCAAATACATGTGGGTCAAAACAAAATAAATATCCCTCGCCTGACTCACAGAAAGACAGCTTACTGTGTTAACTCACTGCTTCCACTGCCATCTGAGCACGGTGGTCTGAGAAGAAGAAATCACAAACTGTGACAATAGCAGACAACAGTAGGGCTTTGCAAAGCAATTGAGCCTGGTGCCCGTCAGGAATAAGGAGGTATGAGATTCCCCCGACCCCATTTTAAAGGGTATATCCATGCCATGCAAAGAGATGGGCTTATTTCCCTGAACGTTGTCAGCAATTTTCCCAGAGCTGGGCTTGCCTTCTGAGAGACGACAGGATGGAGGCCTTTAAGAGATGCAATTTATTTATTTATTTTTTTAAGACATGCAATTTATGACAATTTCTAAAGCATTGTTCTCTATCCCTAAAGGATCTTGCTGTCTTTTCTGCCTTTGCTCTCTCCCTTTCTCCCTCCTCCCTGTCTTACTCTGCAACCTTCCTCTAATCTTTCTACAGTTTTAGCAGGTTGTGGTCACACCTCACAATGACCTTGGCACAGCGCCCTGCCTGCCTGGAACTCCTCTTGGCTGCCTCCCAAACACACAGTGAAGAGCTGTGGTCATCGGGAGGCCCTGGTCTCTTCCTTCCATTTCCTTGGCCATGTGCATAAACCATCCGTTTGTATCATTCATCTTGTAATTGAAACTCCCTAGGGTTAAATTCACAGACAGGCTCCGAGCCTCCCTGAACAGGGCATTCTTTCAGATCCTTTGAAGGAACAGGTGAGTCTCCTTGATCTCTGAGTCTTGTATCATTGCAGAGCTTCTTTGATCCTCAAAGCTGTTTTCAGACGGCCAGCTGGGGACTGGAGGGCAGATGCTGGAGCCCCTGACACCTTCCTGGGACAGGTGGGCCTCTAAGGGAGAAGGGACAGTTCCAGTAATTTGTTTAAGGAAACTCAGAATGGAAACAGGATGCTCGCCATCAAGCAGTCAGGGCCCCCAGTACCCTCCTCCCCTCCCTCACCCCCACCCCTACACCCACCCCCTATGGTGCACCCTGAGGGAGAATCAGGGAGAAAAAGCACAGGAGACTGGCCCCAGACAGATGAGGTGCATATCAAAGGGATGACGTCAGTGAACCCAGACTTTTGTATCTTCCCTTGCATAGAAAAGTGCTAACTTCCTTAATTTGAGATATCTGGTTTTCCTTTATTAATAATAGTCTTTTGGTGTTTCAACTATGTAGTCTTTGCTGCAAAAACTCCTATGTATCCTGTCTCTTCCCTTACCTCTTTGGAAGAGTCTCTCAGAGCAATCTGAGAGGTTACCTCCCAGGCTCAAGTCCTCAATTTCATCTGTCAAATAAAATACAATTCTCAACTTTCAGGTTGCACACTTTTTCAGTTGACAGCACACTTGTAGAAGTTCTGTCCCTTGGGGGATTTTTCTCCCTCTCATTGACTTTTCAAAGTACTTGTTCTAAAAGACGAGTCCCTGCTAATTAGATGAGGCTATCCTCCCGTATTTTACACATCATCTAAGTGAAATAGACAATGTACGTTGTCTTGTATAACAGTCCCAACAGCTCAGTGAGGTTGACGCAGATGGGACAGCTGAGACTCAGAGAAATGAATTGCGTCCAAAGCTGTGCAGATAAAACATTGCAGTGCTAGACTGGAGAGTCACATCTGAGTCCAACAACCTCTTTCATGAATTGATCTCTCAACTGACACTACAGGCTTCACTCTGTTAATTGTGGGCAGAATGCTTTTTGTACTTAGCACCATCTAGCTACAAGTATTCTTGTATCCTACCCAAAATTGTACCAACTGAAATATAAAATTATATGTGCCATACATAGAACACAACCTAATATAGAGGTGCACTGGTAGAATGCTACGGGTGGATTAGGACTTTTGGCTAGAGAATTATCTGATTCAATCTGAAAAAAGAGTTGAAAATTGCTTTTTTTTCCCTCTTTTTTTTTTTAGCATTTTAAAGTTAGTTTTAGAAATTTATGGTTGCTGGGGGAGGGGACAGTTAGGGAGTTTGGGATGGTCATGTACACACTACTATATTTAAGAGGAATAGCCAACAAGGACCGACTGTATACCACATGGAACTCTGTTCAATGCTATGTGGCAGCCTGGATTGGAGGGCTTTTGGGGGAGAATGGATACCTGTGTATGTATGACTGAGTCCCTTTGCTGTTCACCTGAAACTATCATAACATTGTTAATTGGCTATATCCCAATACAAAATAAAAAGTTTAAAAAAATGAAGTTAGTTTAAAAAATGCCTTCATGTGCAGTATTTCAGGTTGATTTTGCATCTTGCAACACTGTGACAGAGGTAAGCCTGGTATTTCCATTCTTATTTTTGCAGCTGATGTTCACGTATGCTGAGGAACTTACTTAATGTCTTAACAACTAAGAAATGTAGTCTGGATCTCAATCTTCCATTTGTGTACTCCCATTCTAGCCCTTTCATGTACACATTCATTTTTCATTAATCTTACCTTTATATTTTCTACCACGTCTAGGGACTGGCCCCAGCACGGTGAAAACAAAACCTGAGCCAGATCCAGCCTCTTCTTCGAAACAGGTGCATTTTAGAGAGAGGCAAGACTGGTGACAAGATCGTCAGAGTGCAGTGTGCTGGATGCTCAGATGGCAATTTGGATATCAGGGTGGCATAATTAGTTCGGTGGAGAGAGACTGAAAAGGGTCACTGAGCTTGGGGCATTTTCAGCTGGCCCATGGATGTGTTTGGGCAAAGGAGGTGCTGAATATTTAAATGAAGACCAGCTACAAAGGAACTGGTGTTTGGTGGCCATTGAAAAAGGCTATGTGTTAGGAGATGCCGAGCACTCAGGAAGATGGAGGAGATGAGAACAGTAATGGATAATTCATCCTGAATTGTGATGGGTCATGTGTACATGCCAGGAAATGGTGAAGGCCAGGGAAGCCTGGCATCTGCAGTCCATGGGGCTGCAGACTTGGACACGACTAAGCGATGGAACAAACATGGTGTGCCACACTTAAGGGTCAGCAATTAATCCTGTAAATCTGTGTTTCTCAAACTGAGCTTTGCCAAATACTGGAGGCCTATGGACTATTCTCAGAAATCTGTGAGCACTTTCCGGCTTTTAATATTGATGATATTTAAACATTAAATATCCCACAAGTATGTTCTGGGTGATATGGAGAACTAACTTGGATGAACTTGACTCAAATCACACTCACTAAGATTTGTGCTGCCAACCTTTTGTGTTGAGAATAGTGTTCATGCGAAGAATGTCACAACGAGGTCATGAAAAATTTCCAGGGAGTCTGAGTGGAGAAGAGGTGTGTGGAGACCAAATCATTGCAATGAACAAGGGAGTATTATCTTGGTGATGTGCAAAGAATGTGGGCTCTGCTTGTCAAAACCATAGTCACATTGTGAATGATGTTTTTTGCACAGCCTGTTCTGTTATCGACAGTTTATTTGCAGTAAGTGTTGGAGTATCGATTGAAGAATTCTCCCGTTTTCCTTGCAGGATTATTTGTACTAGAAATAAAACATATGCTTAAGTAATAGAACAGTGACTATTGTATTTTTAAGTGAACAAGACAATGAGACTAATTTATCCAAGCATTTAATCACAGTGACTTTTGAAGATTGCTTACTGGCATTTTTGATTAACTCTAAGATCACCCTGAACTAATAAACAAATTATTAAGATACTTATTACTCTTTTTTTTTTCTCTTCACTCAGTCAGGTTCGACTCTTTGCAACCCCATGGACTGTACCCTGCCATGGAGTTCTCCAGGTAAGAATACTGGAGTGGTATTCTTTTCCTTCTCCGGGGGATCTTCCTGACCCAGGGATCAAACTTGGTCTCCTGGATTGCAGGCAGATTCTTCAACATTTGAGCCACCAGGGAAGCCCATTATTGCTCATTAATAACCATTAATATCAAACAAGAATTCTTAATGTTAATATCATTTTTAAAATGTTAAACATTATATAGAATTGAACCCTAGACCATGTTGTCCTCCCCATTGTCACTCAGTTGGAATTAAACAGCACCATTAACATTAAATACATAATTTTAGTGTGATGTTGGTTTTATAGCTTTATTTGTATTGTTACGTATTATTATTATTATGAAGCTAGATATGCTTTATAGCTAAACAAGAGTAAAAGAATAGTGTGCTTGCACATAATTTTGTGTTTAAATATATTTAAATGCAAAATAAGAATAGCAAGAATGATACAGGACAATCTGAGACAACACTAGAAATGCAAGAACATTATTTTTTCTTTAAAAAGGGATATGATCTAAGATTTAGAAGCAAGTAGGTGGCACATGGTGATGAATCTGCCCGCCAATGCAGGAGTCGCAAGAGACGCAGGTTTGATCCATGGATTGGGAAGATACCCTGGAGTAGGAAATAGCAACCTCTCTGGTGTGGCAACCCACTCCAGTACTCTTGCTTGGAGAATCCCAGGGATGGCAGAGATTGTTGGGCTGCCGTCTATGGGGTGGCACAGAGTTGGACACGACTAAAGTGACTTAGCAGCAGCAGCAGCAGCAGCAGCAGCAGCAGCAGCAGCAGCAGCAGCAGCAGCAGCTAGTGTTCTTTCCTGGAAAGTTCCATGGACAGAGGAGCCTGGCAGGCTGCAGTCCATGGGGTCACAAACAGCTGGACATGACTGAGCACAATCTCACAAGAGGTATATTCTAAAGACTTTTAATACATGACCATATTTCTGTTGCAAGTAGAACATTGATGGCAGTGTGGGCAACACAGAGGGATGGGAAGTTGGAAGGAAGGAGACTAGCTAAGAAGCTGATGCCAGAGGTAGAGTGGGGAGAAGAGAGGCCATTGATAGGCTTTCCTGCAACAGAATAGAACATGTCTGTGACTGGGTGGGTTTTAAGGGTGTTGCTGGGATGGACCTGTGAGAAACAGATTACACACTACACATACACACACACACTCACAGAAACACACATGATGAACACCTCCTAGCTGAGAAGGCAAAGAGAAAAAGAATTGATGAGGGACAAATTGGGTGAGTTCCTTTCAGCTCTAACATTCCATGTGATTCTGTGGTGTAGAAATGACACTGAGAGAATTTGTTTTTCCCTTTTGATCATTGCATGAGGCACTTCATATATTTTCTCTAAGGTCTTTCCCCAAATTAGTACTTTTAAAACTTTCAGTCAAAAGTTAGCTATAGGACAGTTCTGGTTCCAGGTAAGATGGAGAAAGTACACTCTATTCCTTCTCTCCCACTGGATGAAACCAGAACATGAACAGTGTGCACAGAGCGGCTACCTGAAGAGTCCAAAAAGCAAATGGTAGCAGGCATAATAGGGAAGGGACAAATAGGCCCAAGCATGGTGGATCTGGTGGTGAATTCCTTTCCTCCCTCCCTCTGTTCTTTTTTTGCCTCCCATAGCTCCCAGTTTGGACCTCAAGGCAACGTGGATCCTGAAATGATGCTCCAGACAAAGACAGGCCAAGAACTCCAAGGAAAGACTGTCATTCTGATCTGAGGAATGGAAAGGAGTAGAGAGAGAGAGAGAAAAGGGAGAAACCCATTTCCCTGCTGGGTCCCCCCACCGTGGCTGCAGCCCCATGGAAGTGGTGGAGTGGGATCTGGGAACACTCAAGGGAGGGAACATTTCTGTCTTCAGAGAGACTCTCTGAAGAGTGTGGGCAACATCTCCAATGTGTATGTTTTTTTTTCTTTCTGTCCTCCTATAGATAAACTCTTGAGGTAAATAAATATTTCCCTGTTGTCAGACAGGGAAACAAAAACTCTGGCAAAATAGACCTGAAGAGCATTGCAAAGTCTTCAAAAACTGAACTGACATTAGAACCATAGCTCATAGAAGGCATGTTAGGATATAAATTCTGAAACTCTTGTGTCCATTGGCTGGCAAAGCAAAAGGCAAAACCCAAATATCCCCAGAGGATTTAAACATGACCCATAGCCTTATAACAATATTCAAAATGCCCAGTGTACCATCCCAAATTATTCAGTATGTGTAAAACCAGGAAAATCTGACAAATTCTCAGTGGAAAGGATGATGAAGGCCAATCAACTCCATTATAACAGGCTCCAAGAAGTCAGAGCAAATACTCTTGGAATGAACAAATGAAAAAAGAGAAAGGCTCAGGAAAGAAATAGAAATTACTAAAGAACAAAATGGAAATTTTAGACCTGAAAAAGGCAATAACTGAAATTAAAAGAATTCACTAGATGAGCTCAGTAGAAGGATGGAGATGACAGAGAAATTGACTTGAAGATAGGTCAATGGAAGTTACACTTTTTATACAAGAGAAAATGTTAAAAAGAAATTATCAGAGCCTCTGTTGAACAAGATCAAAAGCGCACCATTTATGTCAGCAGAATCTTAAGAGAAAAAGAGTCCTGTGCAAAAATAATTTGATGAAATAATGCACAAAAACTTCCAAATTTTGGTGAAAGACATAACCTTACAGATTCTAGAAATTAATGAACTCAAGATAAGTTGAAGGAACTCAGTCCTAAGCACATTAAAATCAAACAAGAAACTGGACAAAAATTTTGAGAGAAGACAGAGAAAAGTAACACATTATATATGAGGGGAAAGCTTAGAAAGATAGAATATTTTTTATCAGATCCAAAGACAGTGGAATAACATTTTTAAAGTACTGAAAGTAAAGTGCTGACAGTTCAGCTGTCATATCTAGCAAAAGTATCTTTCAGAAGTAAAAGAAGAATAAATACCTGCTCAGATGAAGACAAACTAAGAGAATTTATCACCAGCAGAGTTGCTCTAAAACAACTGTGACGTGTTTGAATTTTCAGGTTTGAAAATTCTTTGTTGATATTCTGTGTATTATAGGATGTTTAATAACATCCCTAGGCCTACATACTGGAGGTCAGTAGACACCACCTTCTTCTAGTTACAGCAAGAGAATATTTCTTCAGATATTGCCCTTTGGAGGGAAATAGGACCCAGTTGAGAACCACTGCTCTAAACTAAATGTTATAGGCAATTTTTCAGTTAAAAGGGAAATGATATTGAGGGAAACTTGAAATTTCAGAAAGAAGAGAAGAGCAGTAACAAACATAAATATATGAGTCAGTACAATAGATAATCTTTCTCCTCCTAAGTTCCTTAAAATAGGTATGACGGCTGAAGGCAAAATCTTTAGATACAATATATGCCATCAGCAAGATGAGAAGAGTAAAAGTGACGTGTTAAGTGTTAGTCACTCAGTTGTGTTTGACTCTGTGACACCATGGACTGTAACCCACCAGGCTTCTCTGTCCATGGAATTCTCCAGACAAAAATACTGGAGTGGGTAGCCATTCCTTTCTCTGAGGATCTTCCTGAACCAGGGATCATACCCAAGTCTTCGGTATTAAAGGCAGAATCTTTATCATCTGAATTACTAGGGAAGCCTCAATGAACTCCATCTTCTCTTTGAAATGCATAGTGGTAAATTCCCACATTCTACCTGAGGTGGTAAAATATTAATTCTAAGTAGTCTGAACAATTGATATGTTTATTGTAATCTCTATAGCAATCACCTAAAAGACTGTATAAAGAGACATAGTCCAAAACACAACAGATAAGACTGAAATCTAAAAAACATTCAAATTCTTCAACACACAGTATGAAAGCAGAAACAGAGTGGGGGAAAAAAAAATGACCCAGCAATCCCACTGCTGGGCATACACACTGAAGAAACCAGAATTGAAAGACACACGTGTACCCCAATGTTCATCACAGCACTGTTTATAATAGCCAGGACATGGAAGCAACCTAGATGTCCATCAGCAGATGAATGGATAAGAAAGCTATGGTACATATACACAATGAAGTACTACTCAGCCATTAAAAAGAATGTATTTGAATCAGTCCTAATGAGGTGGATGAAACTGGAGCTGATTATACAGAGTGAAGTAAGCCAGAAAGAAAAACACTAATACAGTATACTAACACATATATATGGAATTTAGAAAGATGGTAATGATAACCCTGTATGCGAGACAGCAAAAGAGACACAGATGTATAGAACAGTTTTTGGACTCTGTGGGAGAGGGAGAGGGTGGGATAATTTGGGAGAATGGCATTGAAACATGTATAATATCATATAAGAAACGAATCGCCAGTTCTAGGTTTGATGCAGGATACAGGATGCTCGGGGCTGGTGCACTGGGATGACCCAGAGAGATGGTATGGGGAGGGAGGAGGAAGGGGGTTCAGAATGGGGAACACGTGTATACCCGTGGTGGATTCATGTTGATGTATGGCAAAACCAATACAGTATTGTAAAGCAAAATAAAGTAAAAAATAAAAAAAAGAATGAAAGGAAGGAGAAGAAGCCAATGATAAAATGGGAGAACTAAACCCAAACGTATCGATGATTACATGAAATGGCCAACACATATCAAATAATAGGAGCTCAAATCCTCTTTAAACATAAATACAGCTAAATTAGCAGTATGGAAAAATATAAAATGTGCAAAGATTAATAAAAAAGAGCTGAAATGGCTATATTCTTATCAGACAAAGTAGAAGTCAGAGTAAGGTAATTAAGAAAAGGATAAGGAGGACATTATGTAATGATAGAAAAATCAATTTGTTAAGAAGCCGTGACAACTCTGAAGATGTAGGCACCTAACAAAAGAGCTTTGCATGAAGCAATACTGATAAACCTGAAGGGAGAAATGAACAAATTCCAATTAACATTGGGGCACTTCAACACTTTCTCTTGGTGATTGATAGAACTTGTTAACAGAAAATCAGCAAGTATATAAAAGAAGTGAACAATGGCACAATCAATTTGAACTAATTAATTTTTATCAAACACTTCACTCAACAGCAGTTGAATAGGTATTCTTTTCGAAGTCCCATGTAACAGTCTTCAAGACAGACAAGATCCTGTGTTGTGAAACAAAACTAAATAAATAGAAATCTTGTAAAGTATGTACTTGGACTATAATTGAGTTAAACTGGAAATCAATAACAGAAAGATTGTCAACAAAAATCCCCAAACTCTTGGAAATTAAATAACACACTTCTAAATAGCTCTTGAGTCAAAGAAGAAGTTTCAAAGGAAATTAGAAATTACCTTGAATTGAAAGAAATGAAAGATGTAAAAATTTGTGGAGCAGCTGAACTAGTGTATAGAGGAAGTTTATAGCCCCAAATGCCTATAGCAGAGAAGTGGGGTAGGCAGAATAAAGGTCTCCATGGAAACTGTGAGTATGTTATGTTACATGGAAAAGGAGAATTAATATGGCAGATAGATTTAAGATTGCTAATTGGCTGACATTTATTTATGTATGGTTGATAATCTAGTTTTATTTTTTTTTACTTTCAAAATTGAGGTATAGAATTGTGTGCATTTAAGGGCTTCCCTGGAGGCTCAGAGGGTAAAGCGTCTGCCTGCAATGCAGGAGACCTGGGTTTGATCCCTGGGTCGGGAAGATCCCCTGGAGAAGGAAATGGCAACCCACTCCAGTACTCTTGCCTGGAGAACCCCAAGAATGGAGGGCCCTGGTGGGCTACAGTCCATGGGGTCTCAAAGAGTCAGACACGACTGAGCGACTTCACTTTCAAGGTATATAACATGATTATTTGACTTACATACTTCATGAAAGGATGATCATGAAACTTATTGTTTAGTGGACATTCATCATCTCATGCAGATACAAAAATTAAAAGAAAAAAATTTTTTCTTTTCATGAGAATCCTTAGGATTTCCTCTCTTAGTGACTTTCATACATAATATATAGCAATGTTAATTATTTTTACCATGTTATACATTACTTCCCTAGTACTTATTTATCTTCTAACTGAAGTTTGAACTTTTGAACTGCCTTAATCCAATTCCTCCTCTCCTCACCCTATTCTGAAACCACAAATTTAACCTTTGTCTATGAGTTTTATTGGTTTGTTTTTGAAGTATAATTGACTGCAAAGCTATGTTAATTCCTGGCGCACAAGATTCAATATTCCTATACATTTCAAAATGATCACCATGATACATTTAGTTACAATCTGTCATCATACAAAGATGTTACATAATTTTTTACTATGTTCACCATATTGTACATTTCACACCCAGGACTCATTTATTTTGTAACTGAAAAATTATTCCTCTAATTTCCATCACCTATATCTCTTGTTCCCCACCACCCCAGCCCCACTGAGCTCCCTAGAAACAACCTGCTTATTCTCTGATGTGTTTTGCTTTGTTTGTTTATTTGTTCTGTTTTTTCAGTTCAGTTCAATTCAGTCACTCAGTCATGTCTGACTCTTTGTGACCCCATGAACCACAGCATGCCAGGCCTCCCTGGCTGAACTCCCAGAGTTCACCCAAACTCATGTCCATTGAGTTGGTGAGGCCATCCAACCATCTCATCATCTGTCGTCCCTTTCTCCTCCCGTCCTCATTCTTTCCCAGCATCAGGGTATTTTCAAATGAGTCAGCTCTCTGCATCAGGTGGCCAAAGTATTGGAGTTTCAACTTCAACATTAGTCCTTCCAATGAACACCCAGGACTGATTTCCTTTACGATGGGTTGGCTGGATCTCCTTGCAGTCAAAGAAAATCTCAAGAGTCTTCTCCAACACCACAGTTCAAAAGCATCAATTCTTCAGCATTCAGCTTTCTTTATAGTCCAGCTCTCATATCCATACATGACTACTGGAGAAACCATAGCCTTGACTAGATGGATCTTTGTTGACAAAATAATGTCTCTGCTTTTTAATATTCTATCTAGGTTGGTCATACGGAGAAGGCAATGGCACCCCACTCCAGTACTCTTGTCTGGAAAATCCCATGGACGGAGGAGCCTGGTGGGCTGCAGTCCATGGGGTCACGAAGAGTCAGACACGACTGAGCGACTTCACTTTCACTTTTTACTTTCATGCATTGGAGAAGGAAATGGCAACCCACTCCAGTGTTCTTGCCTGGAGAATCCCAGGGATGGGGGAGCCTGGTGGGCTGCTGTCTCTGGGGTCAGGCAGAGTCGGACACGACTGAAGTGACTTAGCAGTAGCAGCAGGTTGGTCATAACTTTCCTTCCAAGGAATAAGTGTCTTTTAATTTCATGACTGCAATCATCATATGCAGTGATTTTGGAGCCCAAAAAAATAAAGTCAGCCACTGTTTCCACTGTTTCCCCATCTATTTCCATGAAGTGATGGGACCAGATGCCATAATCTTCGTTTTCTGAATGTTGAGCTTTAAGCCAACTTTTTACTCTCCTCTTTCACTTTCATCAAGAGGCTCTTGAGTTCTTCACTTTCTCCCTTAAGGGTGGTGTCATCTTCATATCTGAGGTTACTGATATTTCTCCCAGCAGTCTTGATTCCACCTCTTGCTTCATCTAGCCCAGTGTTTCTCATAATGTACTCTGCATATAAGTTAAATAAGCAAGGTGACAATATACAGCCTCAATGTACTCCTTTTCCTATTTGGAGCCAGTCTGTTTTTCCATGTTCAGTTCTAACTGTTGCTTCCTGACTTGCATACAGATTTCTCAAGAGGCAGGTCAGGTGGTCTGGTATTCCAATCTCTTTCAGAATTTTCCACAGTTTATTGTGATCCACACAGTCAAAGGCTTTGGCATAGTCAATAAAGCAGAAGTAAATGTTTTTCTGGCACTCTCCTCCTTTTTCCATGATCCAGCAGATGTTGGCAATTTGATCTCTGGTTCCTCTGCCTTTTCTAAAACCAGCTTGAACATCTGGAAGTTCATGGTTCACGTATTGCTGAAGCCTGGCTTGGAGAATTTTGAGCATTACTTTGCTAACATGTGAGATGAGTGGAATTGTGTGGTAGTTTGAGTATTCTTTGGCATTGCCTTTCTTTGGGATTGGAATGAAAACTGACCTTTTCCAGTCCTGTGGCCACTGCTGAGTTTTCCAAATTTGCTGGCATATGGAGTGCAGCACTTTCACAGAACCATCTTCTAGGATTTGAAATAGCTCCACTGGAATTTCATCACCTACAGTAGCTTTGTTCATAGTGATGCTTCTTAAGGCCCACTTGACTACACATTCCAGTATGTCTGGCTCTAGGTGAGTGATCACACCATCATGATTATGTGTGTGTTGAAGATCTTCTTTATACAGTTCTTCTGTGTATTCTTGCCACCTCTTCCTAATATCTTCTTAATATCTTTGTTTTTTAGATTCCCCATTTAAGTGAAAGATACAATATTTCTCTTCCTCTGGCTTCTTTTACTTAGTATAATAACCTCTAGGTCCATCCATGTTGTCAAACAGCAAGATTTCAAGTTTTTATGACTAACACATCATTGTATGTGAAATATGTATACACACACTCTGGCATGTGTCCAGAATAAGAAGGACCTTGTCCAGCCTCGAACATCCTCAGGATGCTTGAGCCCCATATTCAAATGTTTTCAGCAAAAGGTTTGTCATCTTGAGGCCGCTGAGGTGGTTCTCCCCCGTCCCCAAGGAGCAGGCCGGCCCTCCTGTCCTGGTCTTCCTGTTGTGCCTCAGGGAGCTGCGCAGACAATCCTGCAGGTCTGCTCTGTCTCCTTTCTTTCCAGCTGGCCTTGTTCTCGGTCCCTGCTGCCCTGCCTCTCCACACTGGGTGCTTGGGCTGCATGTGTGAGGTTTCCTTCGTGGCAAGGTGAGCCATGTATTGAGGGTCCACCATGTGCTGTGTATGGCTCAGAAAGCCCTCCCTGTGGCCCCTGTGCTCTGAACCATGAAGGCAGGGAGGGAGCTGTTCCATCCAGTATGAGAAGACTAGATGACCTTCTTGCAAATGGGACTCTGCCTCTTCTAAATGCAGTGCAAAGTTCCCAGCATCTATTGGCAATACAAGGATTTCATGTCATTTCAGTAATAAGTGAGCATATGTATGCAAATTTTTAGAACTGGTACTAGAAGTTGAGGGGCTTCCCAGGTGGCGCAGTGGTAAAGAATCTGCCTGAATGCAGGGGCCCCGGGAGATGTGGGTTCAATTCTTGGGTCTGGAAAATGCCCTGGAGTAGGAAATGGCAGCCAGTTTTCTGGCCTGGAAAATTTCATGGTCAGAGGAGCCTGGTGCACTGCAGTCTATGGGGTCACAGAGTTGACTGAGCATACATACACACACACAGACACACACACATCACACCCTCTTTATCCATTCATCTATTTGGTAGTTAGGTTGCTCCCATATCTTGGCTCTTGTAAACAGTGGTACAATGAAGATGGGATGCATATGCCTTTTCAAACTAGTGTGTCCATTTTCTTTGGGTAAATACCCAGAATTGGAATTTCTGGACCACATAATAGTTATATTTTTAATTTTTTGAGGAATCTCCATGCTGTTTTCCACAGTGGCTCTACGAATTTACATTCGCACCAACAGTGCACAAGAATTCTCTTTTCTCTACGTCTTCACCCACATTTGTTATTTGTTGTCTCTTTGCTGATAGCCATTCTGGCAGGTGTGAGGTGATATCTTTTGTCATTTCCGTTAGCTTTTCCCTGGCCACCTCATAGTCAAGAGTTGACTCATTGGAAAAGACCCTGATGCTGGGAGGGATTGGGGGCAGGAGGAGAAGGGGACGGCAGAGGATGAGATGGCTGGATGGCATCACCGACTCGATGCACATGAGTTTGGGTGAACTCTGGGAGTTGGTGATGGACAGGGAGGCCTGGCGTGCTGCAATTCATGGGGTTGCAAAGAGTCGGACACGACTGAGCAACTGAACTGAATTGAACTAAACTGATGACTACTGATGTTGAGCATCTTTTCTTATGCTTATTAGTCATCTGTACTACTTATTTGGAAGAATGTCTATTCAGGTCCTCTGCCCATTTTTTTGATAATCAATTGAATGTAAAATAGAGAGACCATCCTGGATTATCCAGGTGGCCCAATGCAATCCAGTCCTTATAAGTGGAAGAAGACAAAATAGAGAGAACCAGGGAAATGAGAGCTTAAGAGAGATGACCTGACATCACTGGTTTTGAAGATGGAGAAGAGCATCATGAGTCAAAGGATGGGAGTGCCCTCTGGTATTTGGGAAAGGCAGATCATCCCCTAGAACAACCAACAGGAAGGTGAGCCTGCCAACACCTTGATTTTAGCCCAGTGAGACACATTCCAGCCTTCTGGCCTTTAGAAGTGTGAGACCGCAGATTTGTACTGCTTTAGCCACTAAGTATGTAGTTGTTACAGAACCTTAGGAAACTAATATGAGAGTCAAACAGATGACTTTTGGTTTAATCTGAAGAAAGCAGAAAAAGACAAGCAAATGAAATGCAAATAAGGGGTAGAAATAAAGCAACGAATAAAAGTGGAGAGATCAATTAAATTGAAAGCAGAAAGATAATAGAGAAAATCAATGAAAGTAAAATATGTGTTATAAAAGTTTAGTTACACTGTTATTGAGCCAATGGACCATTGCTGGATTCTTCCTCACTGCCCGTGACAACTTTGAGTTGTATATTCTGTTCCTTGCAACCAAATGCATCTAAATTCAACAGGTTATGAGACAAATGCCATCCCTCACGAGGCGGGTATAGAATGTTAACAAGTTATTTCTACATGTAATATACCCAGGGATACCTTCCTTAGATAAAGTGCTGGGTAACTCTTAGCTCTGATGGGAAAAGCAATAAATGTTCTTAAAATCTTTGCAACTGAGAATTCACATCTCCCCAAACATTATATTATAAGTAGCCATAAGGCATGGTTTAATTATACTCTGTGTATATGAGGCACTGAAGCTTCCCCAGTGGCTTACCAGTAAAGAGTCTGCCTGCAATGCAGGAGAGAAAGGAGATGTGAGTTTGATCCCTAGGTCAAGTCAGGAAGCTACCCTGGAGGAGTGCAAGACAACCCATTCTAGCATTCTTGCCTGAAGAATCCCATGGATAGAGGAGCCTGGTGGGCTACAGTCCCTTTGACTGCAAAAAGTCAGACACCACTGAAGTGACTGAGCACATACACAATGCATTAAAAAAAAATCGCACTAAATCCGTGTTCAAAAAAAAAAAAAAATCCAGACTCCAAGCATCTTGTATTACCCGGTTACTATGCTACAATGAATTTCAAGTTATAAAATACAGGGTTCTTAGCAAATCTTTGGAATACAATTTATTTTCACTATGTATAATATTATTAAATAAGAAACATTATATAGGATTATGACAGAAAGACTCCAAGGAAGAGGCCAGTCCCTCAAGAACAAGGGAAAAAAAGAAACTGATCGCTATCCTAACTTGGTTTGTTGGTGGGAGGGATGATAATCATTCATTAATACTGAAAATTATGGAAATAATTACACTTTCAGAGAGTTGATGAGTTGAATGTTGGACTGGTGTTTGCAATACTGGTGGTGTTTAGTGGAGAGGGGGGATAACCAGGACTGGGACTAGGGGAGAAGGTCTAGATTGAATATTCACATCTAGACATCATGAGAGTAAGATGGGTTAAAGATACTAACCAGGAAGTTCGTAGAGGACAAGGACTGGACAGCTGGGAGAATGTCTTCATTTACGGGGGAAGCAGAGAAAGATGCCAAGGGGACTGAAATGGAAGGTAAGAAGGATGACTTCATGCAAGTCAACAGGAAAGGAATTTTGAGAAGGAAGCAGAGGTGCCAGGGAACATGAATTTCCATGCATTCAGATCAAGGTCTCAGATTAAGGTCTTGGACAGGACAAATACAGGTGAGCAGAGGTTGTGGGGCTGGACAATTGGAGTGGTGTGTGTCTGTGTTGGGGAGTGGGGTTTCCATGGTGTGTATGGTTCAGAGTGGAGATCACTCTGGAACCACCGAGAGTATGTGGCAGGTGAGGGGAAGATATGCTTTGTGCTAATGTGCAGTGACTGAGCCTGAAAGGTGTTGGGGGACCTGAAGGCTGGGTTGGGCAGGTGACAGAGAGGGTGGGAGGTAAGGGCATGGAAGACTGAAAGCACGGGCAGTAGAAGGGACAAGCAGGTGGTGAGACCCTGCGTGACACGGTAAGATGGGGAGCCGAGTGGTCTGCGTCAAGAGGGAGGTAGAGAAATTAACTCTGAGCATGGAGGAACCACCCTTTCTTAAAAGAAAAATGATTATGGGGTACCAGGGATAATGGCACAGTCGTGGCTTGGGGATGGCATGGAGGTTTGCTGGCACATTCAAAATAGCTGGCTTTTAGATGTATCTCCCAGAGTTTCCCTCCAGATCCCCAGAGGCCTGCGAATGGAAGGGGTCCATGGTGGGCTGGGAGAAGTTGCAGCCCCTCCCTCTCCTCTTGCCATTCTGATCCTGAAGTGCTCAGCCATCTGAGTTAATCTCTAATGAGGGTCCCTTAGAATCATTCTTGCAGGAGGAATGCTCAGTCGCTTAGTCATGTCTCTTTGCAACCCTATGGACTACAGCCTACCAGGTTCCTCTATCCATGGGCTTTTCCAGGCAAGAAAACTGGAGTGGGTTGCCATTTTCCACTCCAAGGGATCTTCCCGACCAAAGGATCGAACTGAGTCTCTTGTATTGGTAGGCAGATTCCTTACCACTGAGCTACCAGTGAAGCTCCTGCAGGACAAATAGTTGGTTTGTTCATTTCTGAAACAGTTGGTCTGGTCACTTCTGTTTTTATACTGTTTGGGAAGAAACTGAGTCCTGGAGACTTCAGATGACCTGTGGGACAACCAGGGCTCAGTTTAAGTCATTGTAGGCGCTCCTGACAGATCTTCAGTTGTGGGCACATTTTCAATACTTAGTCCAAACACAGGCCTGTATGTTTGGTGTGTAGGTAACACTTGCTTTGATTCGCCACATAGCAGTTCAGGAGGACACTTGGTTGATGTGCTCATCCTTGGAGTAGGGAAGGCTTTGGGAGAGTTGGTGTCTTCTAGGCCATTTCTTCCCCAGTCCCCTATCTGACTCTTCTTTTAGCCTAAACTATTTCCACCATGCTGTCTACTGAGCACCTATGAAGAAAATAATCCTTCTAAAGCCTCATTCAAGGGATGGTTAAGGAGTCTGGGATCGACATGTACACACTCCCATATTTAAAATAGATAACCAATGAGGACTTACTGTACTGCACAAGGAACTCTGCTCAATGTTATGTGGCAGCCTGGATGGGAGGGGAGTTTGAGGAAGAATGGATACATGCATGCGTATGGTTGAGTCCCTTTGCAGTCCTCTTCAAACTATCATAACATTGTTAATCGGTTATACTCTAATACAAAATAAAGCCTCATTTGATTCTTTTGCTTGGTGGGGGTACTGTGAGGTTCAGCCCTAGGAGGCCCAAGTGGACCTTGACTGGTGGTATCCAGATGCAGGACTAGGAGAACTGGCAGCATCCCTGGAGAATGTGCTAGAAATCGAAATCCTCAGCCTTCCTCCTCCTGACTGAGAGAGGAATTCCAGGGTGGGCCCACTAGGCTCAACTGTAAGAACCACTTGCTGACACCAACCTGATCAATTCAATGTTAGCTTTCGCCCAGTGTCAACCAGGCAGACATGTGGACCCCACCTCCCCCTGCCCCAGAAAGTAGCCCTGTGGGATTACAGGTGGGCCTTACCATCATTACTCAGAAATTGTCCCTTTAAAAAGTATGGCCCCTCCTGGTCCTGGCCTGTCTTTTTGAGAA
Source organism: Ovis canadensis (assembly GCF_042477335.2). NCBI lineage: Eukaryota > Metazoa > Chordata > Mammalia > Artiodactyla > Bovidae > Ovis > Ovis canadensis. Next base: position 24,721,409 of record NC_091246.1, read on the forward strand.
TTGGGGAAAGAAATACAGGAATGAAATAAGTGGAAGGGATGGAGGAGGAGAAAACACAGTTCCTGGAGCAATAAAACCTCGAAAACTGCTGTGGGAAAATTTCCCAGTCATGGTGGATTAAAAACACGCGTCCAGATGAGCCGCTCTAAGTAGCAAAGAGCGGCTGAGAGCAAAGCGGAACATTAGGAACTCTGGCTGCGGTTGGCCACCAAGGCCTCCTCACACATCTGTCAGGGATCCTGAACTGATGTGGCCTGCTTCCAACCTGCAAACTGTGTGTGCATGCCACACACACACACGCACATGAGCAAACACACATACAGATGTAGATACACACATGCACACTCAGATATACACAGGCACGTGCATGTACACACAGAGACACACATGCACACACACACGTGCAGGCACACACACATATACACATGCACACTCAGATACACACAGACACACACATGTGCTGCTGCTGCTGCTGCTGCTGCTGAGTCCCTTTAGTTGTGTCCGACTCTGTGCGACCCCATAGACGGCAGCCCACCAGGCTCCCCCATCTCTGGGATTCTCCAGACAAGAACACTGGAGTGGGTTGTCATTTCCTTCTCCAATGCATGAAAGTGAAAAGTGAAAGTGAAGTCACTCAGTCGTGTCTGACTCTTAGTGACCCCATGGACTGCAGCCTACCAGGCTCCTCTGTCCATGGGGTTTTCCAGGCAAGAGTACTGGAGTGGGGTGCCATTGCCTTCTCCGCACACATGTGCAGGCACACATATATACACACTCTCATACACACAGACACACACTCATGGAGACCTACACAAACACACAGATGCGCACACACAGACACACAAATGGGCAAAGACCAGATCTGGGGCTCCCTTTCTAGCTCAGCTGAAGCCTTTTATCAAAACGAGTACTGCATTTCTCGTCCTTCAGTTTCTGCCCAGGGTCTTCAGCACCCCAGGGCCACCAGGGGTGGGGGTTTACAAGGGAAAATCGAAGCAGGACACTGCATGCAGTGTCATCTGTGGGCTTGGTGGCACTGCTCTCCAGGAGGTGTGGTGACAGAGGCCAGCTGTCACTGGAACTCAAGAGGTGGCAGGAAAGGTGCCTTGTGTGTGATGAAGGTGGAGTCAGTCCTGGGGAGTGAGAAATCCTAGGAACTCTCAGCAGCGTCCAGGGGATTCTGGGTGGTGAAAGAGCCGCACACTTGGGCTGGTCTCTACAGAGCCTAGTGAGGGCATTTGGGCAGGCAGGCAGGCGTTTTTGGTGTCTGGGAAGATGGTGCGCTCACATTTCCTGCAGAGCTCTGCAGTGCTACAGAGCAGAGGCGGCAGCATTTGGAAACTTTGAGAAAGAGCTTCGTGGTTTCATGCAGGCAGCTGAGGTTGACAGTGGTGGGAGTGCATGCTACTTACAGAAGACACAGCAGGCGGCTGAAGCCTGAATTCAGGCCCACGCTTCTGTGTATTCCCCTGGTCTCTACAGTTCTGCATGTTAGATTTTAGATTAGTCTAAGTGGATAAAACAAGGAGGCTTAATATTAACTGGGAAATCTTGAAATCCTCTAAAGGTTTCTGTGGGGTGTGCCTCTTAGTAGCAAGTGACTGTTACCAGGCTGTAATTTTCAGTTCTGTGTGAAGGAATACTCCTTCCCCTTCTTTAGGTTCTGCTCTTCACACATTGAGGGAGCTCTCTGAAGGAGCAGGGTGCCACCCTGGCATTATCTGGACTATGAGGCCATCCCACCCTGAACAGGGGCAGGGCTAGAATTGATGAGGACCAGGTAAGGTGGGTGAGGGCTCTAGGGTGCCCTGAAGGCCTTGTGAGCAAGAAGCCAGGCCAAGATCTTGAGACAACGGGGTTTTGCTTTCTACTCAACTGATGTTGAAACTTTGGAGAGGATTCCAGAATGAACCATAAGATTCTTTCTATATCCTTCAGCCAGAGTTTCCTGTGATAACCGTTATGCCCATGAAAAAAGTGCAAGAGAACAGGGGTCTTGGTCCTCAGAAGCCTGGGGTCTCAGCCTGCTGCTCCATCTCTGAGACAAAGTCTCCAGCTCCTACTTCTAGAATGTATTCTTCTACAAACACAGGGGCTCCATGGAGCCCCACAACCTCAATTCTTTTTGAAATTCAACTCCTTTGTGTGGAGAGTCTGGTAATTGCCCTGGGCAGAGTCTGGGAGGATTCTCAGTTTTAGTCTTATTCTAAAACTTCAGTTCAGTTCAGTTGCTCAGTTGTGTCCAAGTCTTTGCAACCCCATGGCCTCCCGGTCCATCACCAATTCCCAGAGTTTACTCAAACTCATGTCCATTGAGTTGGTGATGCCATCCAACCATCTCATTCTCTGTTGTCCCCTTCTCCTCCTGCCTTCAATCTTTCCCAGCCTCAGGATCTTTTCCAATGAGTCAGTTCTTCGCATCAGCGGGCCAAAGTATTGGAGTTTCAGCTTCAGCATCAGTCCTTCCAATGAATATTCAGGACTGATTTCCTTTGCAATGGACTTGTTGGATCTCCCTGCAGTCCAAGGGACTCTCAAAAGTCTTCTCCAACACCACAGTTCAAAAGCATCAATTCTTTGGTGCTCAGCTTTCCTTATAGTCCAACTCTCACATCCATACATGACTACTGGAAAAACCATAGCGCTGACTAGACGGACTTTTGTTGGCAAAGTAATGTCTTTGCTTTTTAATACTCTAAGTTGGTCTAGTCAAGGCTGAACTGAACTGAACTGAACTGAGGCTGGTCATAACTTTTCTTCCAAGGAGTAAGCATCTTTTAATTTCAGCGCTGTAGTCACCATCTGCAATGATTTTGAGTCAGTGTTCTCAATTTGTTTCTTTGACTGCTTTTGTTATTATAATCATACCTAATGGCCTGCCTCAGAGAATCCTGCCCCTCTGACTGTTAAGCTTAAGTGCCTTTGTTCTGAACCCAGTTCACCTGTGAATGGCAAAAAGGGAGAAATTAACATATCCCCCTGCCTGAGACTTGCCATTCTAGGAGATACCTGCAAGATTAAATGGCCTTTTACTTTGTTTCCTCACCTCCGCTCATCTCTGATCCATAAAATAACTTGGCATCCAGACCCCAACAAGATGCTTATTTTAACATTTTAGTCTGCCATCTTCTCTTTCAGCCAGCATTTCAAATAAAGCTGTTTTCCTTGCCTCAGAACCCTACTTCTCTGATTCATGCAGCGAGGAGAGCGAGCTTGGACTCGGTAACATTAGGAGTAAAAATGGTGACCCTGAGGGGTTATGGAGTACCCTGAATTTAGTTTTATTACCTGCTTGAGATGATGGCTTCCTACCTCACTTTGCTGTTGGGGGCACACACGCTGGATCATTTAACCCGACTTCTTTGGCTGGGGTCCTCCAGGCTCACACACAGTGGGTGGCTGACCTCAGGGTGGGGCAGCCATTCTCCAAGTCATCAGCACAGCAGCTGCCGACTCATCCATGTGGGCATCTTGCTGGGAGGGAAGAAAGGACCCAGCCCTGTAGGGCAAACTCTTCACAGGATGGAGGTCGATGTCGGGGGGTGGGTCTATTCTGGTAACTCAGGACTGACTCTGCAGCCTCCTTCAAAGCATGAAGCAGAATTGGGTATCCCTGAAGTGAGCTGAGGTGGGCTTTCCAGACACTGCAGGTCTCAGGGCTAGCTGAGCAGAGTGTGGGCTTCAGGAAAAGGAGAGTCTGATGGGAATCCCAGGGGTGGGTAGTTCTGGCAGGGGTCTGGGGAGTGAGAAGTTTGTGCTGCCTTCCCCTTGGTAGATTTTCCTGTTTCTACCAGGCCCAAGGTTCCTCAGGGCCCTCCCTGGGCCATTCTGGAAAGGTGGATGTGTTAGGCTGCCATAACAAAGCACCACAGATGGTGTGGCTTAAATAACAGAAATGTGTTTTCTCAAAGTCCCAAAGTCTGGAAGTCCGAGATCAAGGCATGAGCAAGGCTGGCTTCTCCTGAGGCCTCCCTCGCTGGCTTGGAGGCGCTGTCAACATGTCACATGGCCTTCCCTCTGTGCGTGTCCTCATCTCCTGTCCTCATAAGGACACCAGACATGCTGGATTAGGGCCCACTCTCGTGTCCTCATCTTACATTAACCCCCTCTGTAAAGGCCCTGTCTGCAAACACCGTCACATTCTGAGGTCCTGCAGGTTAAGGCTCCAGCATATGGATTTTGAGGGATGTCCTTTCAGCCCATAATGGTGAGTGGGCCTGTTTGAGAGTGTGCCTGTCTCCTCCCTCCTCCAACATTCGACTCTGCTCTCAGAAAGTGCCTGATCTAAATCTCCCCAGAGAGAGAGAGACAGTGAGAGACAGAGGCAGAGAGACAGAAGTGCCTGGCTTCCACCCCGTGCCGTGTGCTCAGAAGAAAACCTGTTTAAAGGGAAGCAGATGGTCCCTGCACTCCTGATCTCACACCGAGTCTGTTTGATACAATTGACCTTGGCTGTGCACTCGCCCTTAGCCCACCGTGTCACTCAGCCATGGTCGAGGCTCTTACTGCTCTGACAGTTTCTCAGAGGGTCCCCAGCAGGATGCAGCTGTGTCGGCCCAGGGCTCTCCCCCGCTCTTTCACATCTGCCTCATGGCCTCTGGCTTTCCTCTCTCTCTTTCCCTACTTCCCCACTTTCCCCAGCATCCAGACTCATGTCTCAGAGGGCTTTCGGGGGATCCAAAGTAAGACGGTGTGGACCAGGGATGTCATGCGCCCCCATCATGGCTGTGAACTATGGGGAAGCATTTGTTTACGTCCCTCACTGGTAGTATCCTTTGGCCTCCAGTTGGCACTGAGATGTCCCTGCTGTGTTACCTGCCTCTGTGCCCTGCTATTGAGGGTGACAAGGAGAGTGGGGTTTGTGGTACTAACTGGAGTTTCAACCCATATGCAGCACACACGGGAAATGACCAGAGGGGCCCACTGACAGCAGATGAAGCATAATGTGCTTTCTCTCTCTCTTTTATTTTCTTTTTTTCCTAATTCATTTTTTTACATAAAAAATGTGATAAAATGTACATATGGTAAGATTTACCATCTTACGTATACAGTTCAGTGGCATCAAATGCATTCACATTGTTGTACAATGGGGTGATGACCACCATTTATCTTTGGAACTCTTTTCATCTTGGGAAACAAACATGTGTCACCATTCAGCACAAACTCCTGACCTACTGTATAGCACAGGCCACTATACTCAGTATTTTGTAATAACTTATAAGGGAACAGAATCTGAAAAGGAATTCAGATTTCCTTTTGTGTTGCATCCCTGAAACTAGCATGATACTGTAAGTCAATTATATTTCAATTAAAACAAAAATCACTAAATCCTCCTTCCCTCCTCCCCCCAGCCCCTGGCACCCACCGTTCTACTTTCTGTTTCTATGAATTTGATTATTCTACACCTCTGATATTAGTGGTATCATATAGTATTTGTCCTGTTTCTGGTTTCTTTCCTTAGCATGATGTCCTCAAGGTTCATCTATGTGGGAGCCTGTGTTTTTAAAGCTGAATAATATTCCGTTTTGTGGATATACCACATTTTGTTTATTTATTTGTTTTTCAATGGATGTTGGGGTTGCTTCCACTTTTTGATTGTTGTGAATAATGCTGCTATGTACACTGGGTGTTCAGACAGTTCTTTGAGACCCTGCATTCAATAATTTTTGGTCAATACCTAAAAATAGAAATATTGGATCATATGGGAGTAAAATGTGCTTTTAATAATTTTCAAAGATTGTAAATATCAAGAGTATCTGCTGGGTCGGTCACAAATACATCTTCAGATAAAGGATCTGTGGACATTAGTATAAGAAAAGCCACTTGTCCTGGTTTAGTTTCCCACCGAAACAGACCCAAGATGGTGGCTTGGGTGCAGAAGTGGGATGTGATCCTGTGAGGGTGGAAAAGTAAGCCCCCCACCAGGGAAGGCCCAGAAACCAAGTGGGGGCCCACCACCTGATTACATTACTGTGTGCAGTCCTGCCTTTGCTCCGTGTTTGGGTGACTTGGGGAGACTTCCTGGGTGACCAAGGAGAGGTGCTTCCCCCAGGCAAGGAGGGCTCTCATTGTCTCAGGGAATCCTAGCAAGACCGACTGTCTGTGGGCTGTTTATCGTCACCATGCACTGAGGTTCAAAACAGGGCAGTGACAGATACTGCTCCCGAAAAAAACCTGTTTGTTCCAAACAGTGGCTCTGTTTGCTCTTGAATCGTAATCATATTGATGCCAAATTGGCATGCAATATTACTTATGCTTTAGTCAAAATCATGTTCTACGTGGAAGTTAATTTGAAAGAATCCAGTGACACAGGTGACCCAACAAACATTTCTTTTAAAAGGAAGCTCATAAAGGCTCAGAATCATTTCCATTCCATTCTCATGAGGTGCACGACTCCCACAGTCATACATGACCTTGTGTTTAAACAGTCGTTTGAAATAAACAATGATAACTCAGTGGTTTAAAAAAAAAGACCAAGAATCAGCTCTAGAGTTATCACAGCTTTATCCTTCTATGGGCACTTAGAGCAACGGTGAACTCTCAGGTATAAGTGTAGATTTTAGTGGATTTGTTTCATTTCAAGATTATTTTTGATATTTTTATCATAGAAAACATACCTGTAAATATACACGTTCTCATATCCCTGACTCATGTTCTCACTCTGAAATGGGTCCTGGGCCTGGGCAGAGGTGCCTGGTGTCTGGTGTTTTTTCGTGTGGAGGATGAACTCATAGCCGCAGCAGAGGGGGGCCTGGCTGTTAATGACGATTGCCTTAGGGCGAGATGAAACTGCTCCTGTTTCAAAAGGACATTTCTGTCTGTGAAGGAAGATAAGGGGACTGCCTGTGTGAGGGCACCTGGGAGCAAGTCAGGACCCTGACACCCCAGAACTGCCCACCCTGGGGTGGTATTTTGCTGATGATCCAACCTGGATATTTTTATGTGATTATATTTGTTTCTTTGAGAAATGGATTATTTCCTGCCATTCTTGTAAACGAGAATGTCACAGTCATCAGAGACTGCAGCCCTCCAATGTAAGCCACCTGTACCCTCTTAGGTCACAAACAGTTTTCAGTCACTTTCGGCCACGAGCACAGTTGATCTGGAAAGACTGAGCATGTGTGGCTCAGGATGATTGGACTGTAAACTTGAGGTAGCATCTCATCTGATCCTGGCTAAGCTGATCCTCCGCAACCTCCAAACTTGCTAGAAGGTTCCGGAATCTCCAGGGTAAGGGTGGCTGGAGAGAGAAAATGGATGGAAGAACCCCACTGGGGGTCAGGGGCTCTCTGCTGTTCCATCTCTAGGCCCCCTGAATGTGCTCTGGGTAGATTTGGTTTCCAGTGGCTCCTACAGCCCCTGCGGTATAGGTGACCTGTGGAATTTCAGGCCTCTGTGCCCCTCCCCTTCCACCAGTGTGGAGGACAGCCCCTCTGTCTCTCACCCTGTAAGTTTCCTTGGTGGGGGACTCAGACCCAGGCCATAGTGTCCTGACTGTAGACAACACTTGTCATGCTCTCAGAGTGGTCCTTCTGGGCCTAGGATCCGGCAGTGTCACTCTCCCTCACCCATTAGGCACCCCAAAACATTTTGAATTCGACTTGCACAATTTTAATTGCATGAGCCATTTTGGAAAACAAACAAAAAACTTTACCCTTGATCTTCCCTCCCACTTATTTTTTATTCATTTAATTTTTTTTTTTTTTTTTTTTTAGAAATCTAGGGAAGGGCTTTGAAGTGTCCTAGAGCCTTGCAGTGGGAAGGGGTGGAATTCCTCTCTCTGGGCTCAGCAGGCTTCTCTGTCAGGAGCAGATGGATTGGGGCACCCGCAACAATAGCAGCAAATGCAGCCCAGTCCTCTCCTTTGATGTGCGAAGATTAAACATCGTGTCAAGTGAGCGCTGGAAGCTGGACTGAAATGTGATAATATGGAAGCCTGATACCTTAGGGCCAAAGCCTTATAAAGATAAAAATCAGATTATTAATGACAGTTTCCAGTTTGAAAAAAAAAAAAAGCCTTAAGATGTGTTTGATCAGCAGGTTCCAGGCAGACACCCCTGCTTGCGAACACATGCAGACCACATGCTTGCAAACGGAAAAGACCCAGGCTGGAAAGCAAAGGCTTTGGGAGCAGACTGGCCTGGAGAGCTGGGAGTCCGCATTGCCTCCACAGGAGGTTTGGCGAGAAGCCAGGGTCACTACCGAGAGGCCACCCCTCCAGGTGTGTCGCTTTCTGAGGGTGCCTGTGCGCTCTTTCCAGCTGTCACGGAATCTCTGTGCAGAGATCCGAGTCTGGCTGCAGCCCCTGCCTGGAGGCTGTGGGGGGTGAGGGCAAGCGTCTCTCACATGGGGAAGAAACAGGTTTCTGCAAATCCCCTTCTATCTGATGTGTTCTTCTACAAAGCTTATTTGCAGTGGATGAGGGGATTGAGATTTGAGGAACCCCCATGGGGTGGGGTTTCACTGGCTTCCCTGGACCTAGAAAGCCTGTCTAAGATGTGTTTTTAAGAAGGCATGTTCCGTTCTCCAGATGAGATGGTTTCAGTTAGGTGGTACATGAGGCATGTGGGGAAAAGGTCTCTGGAACTGTGAGGGGGAGGGTTGGACCCCAGACTGAGTGAGGCTCCCAGTGGGCCTGTGATGTGGGCCTCAGTTTTCTCAGCTGTAACTGCAGAGGGTCAACCCACGTGAGGACACTGGTCCTCTGCCATCATGGCCATTAGTCATCAACACCTCAGGGTAAATAGTCCCTAGCATCACTTTTGGGGGGTGAGACTTGGTACAGACACTCAGATTAAAGAAAGGGATTGGAAGGGAAGTTTCTAAGTGCCAGGATCTGCCTGGGTTGCAGGTTTTTGGAAGCCCTGGTCAGGTAGCAGGATGACAGGAGAGGGATTGGGAGCGAAAGCACAGGTGTGTGAGGTGGGGGAGGTTCCAGGGGTCAGGGTCATTACCATCCTCTGGGTGGGGTGTTTCTCCATCGGAGCTTCACCGCACTCCCAGGGGACACACAGACCCTGTCTCCTTTGTATTGGATGAGTAAACCGAGGCTCAGAGAGCTTGGATATCTTAAATCAGAATTTGAATCCCAGCCTCTTGAGTCTAAGCTAGGTCTTGTGACCACAGAACATTTAATTTATCACTTGGGTCAATCCATTTGCAAAGCCCACCCCTGGTGTTGGCCCCTGGAGCCCCTTTTCACTCTTGGTGGTGGTTTAGTTGCTAAGTCGTGTCTGACTCTTGCGACCCCATGGACTGTACTCCAATAGGCTCCTCTGTCCATGTGATTTCCCAGGCAAGAATATTGGAGTGGGTTGCCATTTCCTCCTCCAGGGAATCTTCCTGACTGAGGGATTTTCACCATTGATGGTGTGCAAAGGCAGCCTGGCCAAATGAGGGATTTGAGAGACTCCTGAACAATCTGTGGGCTTCCCTGGTGGCTCAAATGGTAAAGAATCTGCTTGCAATGTGGGAGACCTGGGTTCAATCCCTGGGTTGGGAAGATCCCCTGGAGAAGGGAGCAAGGACCCACACCAATATTCTGGCCTGGAGAAGTTCATGGGCAGAGGAACCTGGTGGGCAGTTCATAGGGTCTTAGAGTCAGACATGACTGAATGACTTTCACTTTCACTGAACAATCTATTCACTCAGAGGAGATGGTACTGGCCTGTCAAGGCCACCTATGGAGATGTAGGGGCCACAGCACCAGCTGCATGGTGGTTCCAAGGCCAGATGATAGGATGCTGGTATGGCATCACAGATCAGACTCAGAGGCTGTTTCCCAGTGTTCAAACGGGTCTTCCTTCCTCGGTCCCTCTGCTGGTCAGTGAAGGCGGGCAGGGAGCACACTTTCTCTGGAGTTGCTGGATGGCTTGAACTAATGTATGATTGCCAAGTCTTGACCTGGCATGGCAGAATGCCCTCAAATGGTGGTGGCTACTGAATACTCATTGATTGTATGACAGTTAGTATGTGGGCTGGAAAGCAGAGCAGAGGTGTGGATGTTGGATTAAATGCTTCTTGAAAACAGAGCAAAGCCTTCTTACCTTGCAGAATTGTTCTCAGGCAGGTCTTTATTGTGAGTTGGAGGATGATGGGCAGTGGGTGGTGGGCACGCCCACACAGGGTCCTCCATGGGGCCAGGGCAGAAGCAGGCTGGGCATGGATGATCTCTAGCAACTGCCCACGTCTGCATGTAACAGGAAGACAGGCTGGTCCTTGAGGATGTAGGAGGGCGCATGGGATGAAGAGCCACTTGATCGGCAATGATGACTCATCCTAGGAAGAAATGGGCCAGGGATGGAGGATGGACAATGTTGGTCATCTGCATCCTCTTGGTTGGAATGATAGTGATGAGAGTTCAGCCTGCTTATGCACTTAATGACCGTTTTTGTCCCTGTGAAATCACTGTGCAGGTGAGAAAGGGTAGATCTGTTGCTCCTCTGGGGAATCCTGCTGTCAGCGGGACTTGAGAATCTGCCCCACAAATGTGATATTCCAAGTCCTGAAGAAATCTATGTTGACCCATTTCTGCCTGTCACTGTCACATTGCATCCTATAGCCCTCAAGGACTCCAGTCCAATCCACCCTTGAACGCTGGGCCTTGAGCAATCTGGTGCTTTTCAGAGGTCTGGGCTTCCTATGAGGGCTGTGGCTCCTGCACCAGCTCTCTGCCTATCTCCTGGCAGTGCTTTCTCAGGAAGTGTTGCTATTTCTGGCCCACGGTGGATCATACATTCCTCCTGGGCAGATGGTTGTAGCGGGTCTCACTTTAAATAGGCCAGATTTTGTTACCATATCCCGTGTGTGATGCCGACTTTAGGGAGAGGTCTTCACATACATCTCTTTTTCCAAGGTGAATGAAGAGGGACTTCCTTGTGGTCCAGTGGTTAAGACACTGTGCTTCCATTACAGGGGGCTCCGGTTCAATCTCTGGTCAGGGAGCTAAGATTCTGCATGCCACATGGCACAGCCAAAAACAAAAAGGTGAATTAGGAATGTTCCCAAGCTCTGTTTGATGCCCATTTACCCAGAAACACACACATCAAGCATGGAGATCCATGACGACACAGTAGCTTCACAAGGCCTGCGCTGCTTTCCCACAAAATGTTCAAAAGGAGTGGGAGTCGCAACCCAGATCCTGGACCTTCTCACAGCACAGGGGAGGGGAGGTGCCTGTCTCTCTCTTCTGCCTGCCTCCAGGTATTCACATTCAATCTGCAGCCAAGTCTCATCCTGTGTTGAAAAAGGGCTGAAAAACTATAGCCACAGTCACATTGTCACAATGGATCATAGATGTGGGTCATGCCTTGGGACAGGTAAACAGGGCCGCAGTTCACGTGACACTAGAGCTAGCTGGCCCTGGGTGAAGCTTGCGTGATGAGAGCTGACCTCACCTCCTACCCCACACCTCAGGGTCACCTGCTAGGATACTCTCCTCTCATCCGGTCCCTTCCTATCGGGCTACATTTAGAAAATTGTGCTTATGCATTTCCTTCAATACTTCATCTATAATAAAAAAAAAGTGGGGTGGGTGGAGAGGAATAACCTAAAATATAATGATTGACATACATACTACTATATATAAAATATGTAACTAATAAAGACCTGCTGTATGGCACAAGGAACTCTACTCATTACTCTGTAAGGGCCTAAGGGAAAAGAATCTAAGGAAAGGGTGGATATAGGTATATGTATAACAGATTCACTTGACTACGCAGCAGAAACTAACACAACATAATCAATATACTCCAATAAAAATTGATATAAAAGTTTTTTAAAAAGTGGATTTCCAAAACTCAGGTCAAATGGACTAAGATGGCCTAAAAATGTGTCTAAGAATGAACAAAACTCCATATTCCTTAGCTATAAAATTCCACCCATTAGCCAAGTTGTCCATGTTATTATTGGTGTTGGAGAAGACTCTTGAGAGTCCCTTGGACTGCAAGGAGATCCAACCAGTCCATCCTAAAGGAAATCAGTCCTGAATATTCATTGGAAGGAAAGATGCTAAAGCTGAAACTCCAATACTTTGGCCACCTGATTTGAAGAACTGACTCATTTGCAAAGACCCTGAGGCTGAGAAAGATTGAAGGCAGGAGGAGAAGAGGACGACAGAGGATGAGATGGTTGGATGGCATCACTGACTCAATGAACGTGAGTTTGGGTGAGATCTGGGAGTTGGTGATGGACAGGGAGGCCTGGCATGCTGCAGTCCATGGGGTTGAAAAGAGTCGGACAGGACTGAGCAACTGAACTGAACTGAACTGACGGACAGTAGTCTGCCAGGCTCCTCTGTCCATAGGATTTTCCAGACAAGAATACTGTAGAGGATTGCCATTTCCTTCTCCAGGGGATCTTCCCAGTCCAGGAATCAAACTCATGGCTCCTGCATTGGCAGCTGGATTCTTTACCACAGATCCACCTGGGAAGCCATATCCTATAACAAGAAGGTGCTTCCAGGCCAGCCAACCACAGAGCCCTCCACAAACATTCTGCTCCAGTCTGGCTTCTCTTTTTCCTTTTCTAATTTGAGTCTGGTGGGTTGGTTGCAGGATCAGTATTGGTCACAAAGTCTCCCTTGCTACTAAACTGATGCAATACACTTGCCTCTAACCATGAAGGGTCAAGTGAAGCATCATTTAATTTCCACTAAGCAGAAGATATTAAGAAGAGGTGGCAAGAATACACAGAAGAACTGTACAAAAAGGATCTTCATGACCCGGATAATCACAATGGTGTGATCACTCGTCTAGAGCCAGACTTCCTGGAATGTGAAGTCAAGTGGGCCTTAGAAAGCATCACTACGAACAAAGCTAGTGGAGGTGATGGAATTCCAGTGGAGCTATTTCAAATCCTGAAAGATGATGCTGTGAAAGTGCTGCACTCCATATGCCAGCAAATTTGGAAAACTCAGCAGTGGCCACAGGACTGGAAAAGGTCAATTCCCATTCCAATCCCAAAGAAAGGCAATGCCAAACAATGCTCAAACTGCCATACAATTGCACTCATCTCACATGCTAGTAAAGTAATGCTGAAAATTCTCCAAGCCAGGCTTCAGCAATACGTGAACCGTCAACTTCCTGATGTTCAAGCTGGTTTTAGAAAAGGCAGAGGAACCAGAGATCAAATTGCCAACATCCGCTGGATCATGGAAAAAGCAAGAGAGTTCCAGGAAAGCATCTACTTCTGCTTTATTGACTATGCCAAAGGCTTTGACTGTGTGGATCACAGTAAACTGTGGAAAATTCTGAAAGAGATGGGAATACCAGACCACCTAATCTGCCTCTTGAGAAATCTGTATGCAGGCCAGGAAGCAACAGTTAGAACTGGACATGGAACAACAGACTGGTTCCAAATAGGAAAAGGAGTGTGTCAAGGCTGTATATTGTCACCCTGCTTATTTAACTTCTATGCAGAGTACATCATGAGAAACGCTGGACTGGAAGAAACACAAGCTGGAATCAAGATTGCCAGGAGAAATATCAATCACCTCAGATATACAGATGACTCCACCCTTATGGCAGAAAGTGAAGAAGAACTAAAAAGCCTCTTGATGCAAGTGAAAGAGGAGAGTGAAAAAGTTGGCTTAAAGTTCAACATTCAGAAAACGAAGATCATGGCATCCAGTCCCATCACTCCATGGGAAATAGATGGAGATACAGTAGAAACAGTGTCAGACTTTATTTTCTTGGGCTCCAAAATCACTGAAGATGGTGACTGCAGCCATGAAATTAAAAGATGCTTACTCCTTGGAAGGAAAGTTATGAGCAACCTAGATAGCATATTGAAAAGCAGAGACATTACTTTGCCAACTAAGGTCCGTCTAGTCAAGGCTATGGTTTTTCCAGTAGTCATGTATGGATTGGAGAGCTGGACTGTGAATAAGGCTGAGTGCCGAAGAATTGATGCTTTTGAACTGTGGTATTGGAGAAGACTCTTGAGAGTCCCTTGGACTGCAAGGAGATCCAACCAGTCCATTCTGAAGGAAATCAACCCTGGGATTTCTTTGGAAGGAATGATGCTGAAGCTGAAACGCCAGTTCTTTGGCCACCTCATGCGAAGAGTTGACTCACTGGAAAAGACTCTGATGCTGAGAGGCATGGGGGGCAGGAGGAGAAGGGGACGACCGAGGATGAGATGGCTAGATGGCATCACTGACTCGATGGACGTGAGTCTGAGTGAACTCCGGGAGATGGTGATGGGCAGGGAGGCCTGGCGTGCTGCGATTCATGGGGTCGCAAAGAGTCGGACACGACTGAGAGATTGAACTGAACTGAACTGACCCTTATTTTAAAAGACCCCGATGCTGGGAATGATTGAAGGCTGGAGGAGAAAGGGATGAAACAGGATGGCATCACTGACGCAATGGACATGAGTTTGAATAAACTCCAGGAGGCGGTGATGGACAGGGAAGCCTGGTGTGCTACAGTCCATGGTGTCGCAAAGAGTCGCACACAACTGAGTGACTGAACTGAACTGAACTGACCCTTACTTCAGTTTAAAATTTTCTGACTTTGACATTTAACGGTATTAGATATCAGCTACAAAACGTATGACCAAAGATAGACTATCTCACAAAATAAAAGATAGCATCCCACATATTTCAACATAGTAGCATTTGGTCTGTCAACCCATGTTCCTGGCCAAATACAGAAAGAGTGATGTGCTTTGCCAAAGCTGGTTTGGGCATTTGAATAATACTATTCTTGTGATGAGCTTCTATAAGAACATCTGTGAGATTGAGCTCCCTAGCTCACATCTCCAAAGGCTTTTCATGTCCAAGTCTGCCGAAGCACTTGGCAAGCACCCTCTTTACTGTGCTCTGAGCAGGAACTGAGGATGGGCTTCCCAGATGAAGGAACATCAAGAGGGTGGCAGGCTGGTGGCCAGGACACTGGCCCTGGGGCAGGAGGAAATAAATGAAACCAGAGTCAGAATCACAGCGCTGCCTTGGCTTCCTAAGGACACCCTCTCCCTCTGCCTGGGCTCTCTAGGTAATCAAGAGGCAGCTGGATTCAGAGAGCTAGCTTGACACTGGGTGGAATCAGAGATTCATGTCCCAGCTTGAGTGCAGAGTGTCCTGTGCAAAGCCTGGGTGGTCACTGGGCATCTCTCCACTGGGCAATGCCATGCTTCCTTTCAAAAGCTCATTAGAGACTCCCCTCTTTTCCAAACGCATAGAGCTATTTCATGTGTTGTTTTCAATTTGTCCATGATATGACTCCAAAGAGCCTGTGACTATGAGAGGGTGTGTTTGTGAAACTGAAGGAGTCTCCCAGACCACAGTTCTGTAGACAGCGTCTCACTGAGCTCGGGATGCAGAGGCTGGGAGCAGACAGCAGGGCACTGTTTTCAATTCTCAGCCTGGCTCTACATCTGAATGCGGATGGTGTGCACCCTGTTCTAGGAGGAGCTGAAGGTCAACTTTGATGCTGGCTTTTAAAAAATGGGGGAAATCAAATACAGATTCCTGAAATATTAGCAACACTGGGGCTCTGGGGATTTGGAAAAGAGAATGTGGGAAGACCTTGGACCTGACTGTCCTTCTCTTCAAACTCATTAATTTCTCCCCTCTCGCTGCTTCTTTCTGCTCTTCCACTGGTCAGGCATCTTTGCTGCCCTGGGCCGGGCAGTGTCACAACTGCAGTTGCCAGTTGGTTAGACGGGTGTGAGTACCGGAAATCTGGCTCAGTTCCCCCACTCTGCTCCTGCTCTCCTCTCACTACTCCTCTGGGCACCCAAGGAAGGGAGCCTGGGTGCATGCGTGAGTCTAGATGGCTGCAGGCTTCTCTGTGTATTATATTGTATTATATTGCATTGTATTCTATGTGTGTGCTCAGTCATGTCCAACTGTTTGTGACCACATGGACTGTAGCTTGCCAAGCTCCTCTGTCCATGGGGTTCTCCAGGCAAAAATACTGGAGTGCATTCCCATTTCCTACCCCAGGGGATCTTCCCTACCCAGGGATCAAACCCAGGTCTTTGCGTCTCCTACATTGACAGGAGGATTCTTTACCGCTAGCACCATCTCTTTATGCTGGTGTCCTAATGCTCCAGCCCTGCCTTCTCCAGGTGTGAACACTGGACAACTTTCTGCCTGTTTTCACTCTCATTGTTTGCTCCACCTGCTTGCTTCTTCTTGAGAAGTAAGGCCCTGTGGCCAAATTGACCTGTGCAGAGACCTTTGCACAGGCTGAGTAGCGAGGAGGCCTTTCTGCGACTGGAAGGTGACTCGGTTTCCCATGTGTGGCATCATGTTTTGAGAGAATGAATAAGCCTGGGAAGCCAAAAGGGGCCAAGTCCCTGGAAAAAGTTCATATCAGTGCCTTCTGTGTCAATATTCTTTTCAACTCTTTCCCAGTTTGCATCAGAAAAGAGGTCGTGCCTTAAGAGGGTGATCAGTGAACTTGCAGAGTGTTACTGAGCTCTCTGGAAGGTTGTGACCTCCAAGACAGTCACAAAACCTGTTGGGTCTCAGGGCACAATAGTCATGAAGGGTGACCCCACTGGCCAGACTTTTATTGTCTGTGGAATGTCTGCTGAATGAACAAAGCAGTTGGGAGTCTGAACCCAGAAGCAAGGCCCAGGAAAGACCCCGGAGTCAACTACATAGAATCACATGTCCTGGCATGGGGTGGTTGGATGGATGGATAGACATCAAGCTCTGGCAAGGAGGTGCTCACAGCTGTGTAAATGTTCTGGTCACCCAACTCCAACTTGAGGAGGGAGGATTCCCAAACCGCCAAGCAATTCTCTCAGACTAGCTGGGAGCCCTACAATCAACTGAATTCTGACACTGTTGATCCAGAGGTAGTATCAGATTCCACAGGTTAAGGGCTCAGTAGTGCAAGACTGTCCCCATGTCCCCTCAGAGGCCAGGTTCAAGTTCAGGTTGTCACCTGGGCTTCTGGAACAGACTGGATATAGGTTTCCCAAGTCTAGCAAACTAATCCGTAGAATTTGATTAGTTTGCTAGAATGACTAGATTACTAGCTTACTGATTTATTATAAAAGGACATAACTCAGGAATGTTTGTAAGGGGGATGGAGCTTCTATGCCCCTCTGAATGTGTCATTCTCCCCAAATCTCCAAGTGTTCAGCAACTGGGAAACTCTCTGAAGCTCTTCTTTTGGGTTTTTATGGAGGCTTCATTATACAGGCATGATGGAGTCTTTCACTGACCAATGGCAATTGAACTCAACCCCCAATCAACCTGTCTCCCTTTCCAAGTCAGGGGGACTGTGGGACTGAAAATTCCTATTCTCTAACCACTTGGTTGGCTCTGCCTTCCTACTCTCCCTCACTGCCTTGACCAGCCTCATCCTTAGGCAACCTAGGGGCTTTTCCCAAATCACCTTGTTAGTGTAATAACACATGCTTATCACTCTTGGAGCCCAGTGCTAGAAAACGGGATGGAGGACCATGTAAATATTCCTTTTTTAAAAATATATATATATATTTAAAAATTTTTCTATATGCTAGATCTTTGTTGTTGTTGCACAAGTTTCTCATTGCAGTGGCTTCTCTTATTGTAGATCCAGGCTCTAGGCATGTGGGCTCAGTAGCTGTGGTTCATGTGCTTACTTGCCCCATGGCACGTGGGATCTTCCCAGGGATCTAACCTATGTCCTCTGCTTTGGCATGCAGATTCTTAACCACTGGACCACCAGGCAAGTTCTGTATTTCTAGTTACAATCACAGTATCAATAAGCCTTGCCACATGGCTATGGTGGAGGTGGGAAAGGGTTTTTAAAAAATAAAACAGGTGTATGGACTGGTATTTTGACAGTCCAGTCCCCACAACTGAGGGCCCCAGGAGAGGCAGTGTTGATGGAGAGAGCAGTCCCACTCCTGGCTCCTTGAGCAACAAGATCTGAGTGAGGATCCCCACCTCAAAGAACTGGGATCCTTGAGCCTCATCTGCACCTGTGTTTTGGACCCCAGAGCCCATTTGTTCCTCGCTCTGTTAGGCAAAACACACTGACAGAAACTGCTTACCTTGGCCAGCAACCATGGTAACCATTTATGTTATTTTACGACAGGAGGTCCTGGTAAGGAACATGGAACTAACAAGCCGCCACCAACTGAAAGAGTTCAGAAAAGGTCAAAAGGAGATGCCATGTGTCCTAACACCTCCCAGAATCTTTCTTGCTGTCATCCATCTTGGCCGAGCAAGGCATATGCCACCAGGAAGGACCTTGAGTCAGAATGATTGGCCAAAGAAAACCCAGAAACTAATCCCATCACCATAAAAGCCAAGGCTGTGAGCCACGTGGCGGAGCAGTCCTTCTGGGTTCCCTTACCCTCCTGCTGGGCACCTCTTCCTAATAAAGCCTCTTTGTCAGCATGCATGTCTTCTAGGACAGTTCATTTTGAGTGTTACACAAGAGCCCATTCTCTGGCCTTAAAAGGGGTTCCCCTTCCTGCAAAGCCCCCCTGCTGCCTCATCTATTTCAATGTCTGCATGAGTGAGTTTGGGATCAGCTACCCAAATAATGTGAACAGAGAAGAGGGAGTCCAGATTCAAAGATAAATATTGCCTTTACCCATAGTTATTGTTTCTTTATCTTTACTTGGAGTCACAATCTTTTTGTTGTTTCTCTTGTTTGCACCAGTGCCCCATACAGTAGGCATTCTCATTAGACACATTTAATTGTCTAAGGAACAGAGGTTCAGAGAGGTAGAACTCAGATTCCTTGGGACATTCCACACATCACAGGCCAAGTGAGAGTCAGAATGAGATAGAACTCAAATTCTGACTATTCTTTTTGAATGTGTTCTGTAACTGAAAGCAAAGTTCAGACTTTTTTCCTATGCATTTGATACTTTAATTATGATGCCAAGAAGGGGCCTGTGGGGCTCCTGGGGACAAAGACTTTTGTGTCCCCCATTTCTTTGATTATAAGAAAGAGCCTTCTTTCAGTCTCCATGACCTTCCTTGAGTTCCAACAGGCAGATTCAAGCAACTTGCAAACTAGGGAAGGGACGGGATGCAGAGACAAGAGAGACAAATAATCAAGAGAAACAATAGTGATGGCTTGGGGTAAGGTCTTGGTTCTCATAAAAGGATATACATAGTAACATTTCTCTTTTGCAAATACTGAAACCCCCTCTTGCATTGAGAACCCCAAGAACAGTATGAAAAGGCACAATGATAGGATACTGAAAGAGGTACTCCCCAGGTCAGTAGGTGCCCAATATGCTCCTGGAGTTCAGTGGAGAAATAACTCCAGAAAGAATGAAGGGATGGAGCCAAAGCAAAAACAATACCCAGCTGTGGATGTGACTGGTGATAGAAGCAAGGTCCGATGCTGTAAAGAGCAATATTGCATAGGAACCTGGAATGTCAGGTCTACAAATCAAGGCAAATTGGAAGTGGTCAAACAGGAGATGGCAAGAGTGAACGTCGACATTCTAGGAATCAGAGAACTAAAATGGACTGGAATGGGTGAATTTAACTCGGATTACCTTATATCTACTCTTGTGGGCAGGAATCCCTCAGAAGAAATGGAGTAGCATCATGGTCAACAGAAGAGTCCGAAATGCAGTACTTGGATGCAATCTCAAAAATGACAGAATGATCTCTGTTCGTTTCCAAGGCAAACCATTTAATATCACAGTAATCCAAGTCTATGCCCCAACCAGTAATGCTGAAGAAGCTGAAGTTGAACAGTTTTATGAAGACCTATAAGACCTTTTAGAACTAACACCCAAAAAAGATATCCTTTTCATTCTAGGGGACTGGAATGCAAAAGTAGGAAGTCAAGAAGCACCTAGAGTAACAGGCAAATTTGGCCTTGGAATACGGAATGAAGCAGGGCAAAGACTAATAGAGTTTTGCCAAGAAAATGCACTGGTCATAGCAAACACCCTCTTCCAACAACACAAGAGAAGACTCTACACATGGACATCACCAGATGGTCAACACTGAAATAAGATTGATTATATTCTCTGCAGCAAAAGATGGAGAAGCTCTATACAGTCAACAAAAACAAGACCAAGAGCTGACTGTGGCTCAGATCATGAACTCCTTATTACCAAATTCAGACTTAAATTGAAGAAAGTAGGGAAAACCGCTAGACCATTCAGATGTGACCTAAATCAAATCCCTTATGATTATACAGTGGAAGTGAGAAATAGATTTAAGGGACTAGATCTTAGAGTGCCTGATGAACTATGGAATGAGGTTCGTGACATTGTACAGGAGACAGGGATCAAGACCATCCCCATGGAAAAGAAATGCAAAAAAGTAAAATGGCTGTCTGGGGAAGCCTTACAAATAGCTGTGAAAAGAAGAGAAGCAAAAAGCCAAGGAGAAAAGGAAAGATATAAGCATCTGAATACAGAGTTCCAAAGAATAGCAAGAAGAGATAAGGAAGCCTTCTTCAGCGATCAATGTAAAGAAATAGAGGAAAAGAACAGAATGGGAAAGACTAGAGATCTCTTCAAGAAAATTAGAGATATCAAGGGAACATTTCATGCAAAGATGGGTTTGATAAAGGACAGAAATGGTATGGACCTAACAGAAGCAGAAGATGTTAAGAAGAGATGGCAAGAATACACAGAAGAACTGTACAAAAAGGATCTTCATGACCCAGATAAACACGATTGTGTGATCACTCATCTAGAACCAGACATCTTGGAATGTGAAGTCAAGTGGGCCTTAGAAAGCATCACTATGAACAAAGCTAGTGGAGGTGATAGAATTCCAGTGGAGCTATTTCAAATCCTGAAAGATGATGCTGTGAAAGTGCTGCACTCAATATGCCAGGAAATTTGGAAAATTCAGCAGTGGCCACAAGACTGGAAAAGGTCAGTCTTCATTCCAATCCCAAAGAAAGGCAATGCCAAACAATGTTCAAACTACTGCACAATTGCACTCATCTCACACACTAGTAAAGTAACGCTCAAAATTCTCCAAGCCAGGCTTCAGCAATACGTGAACTGTGAACTTCTGATGTTCAAGCTGGTTTTGGAAAAGGCAGAGGAACCAGAGATCAAATGGCCAACATCCGCTGGATCATGGAAAAAGCAAGAGAGTTCCAGGAAAACATCTATTTCTGCTTTATTGACTATGCCAAAGCCTTTGACTGTGTGGATCACAATAAACTGTGGAAAATTCTGAAAGAGATGGGAATACCAGACCACCCGACCTGCTTCTTGAGAAATCTGTATGCAGGCCAGGAAGCAACAGTTAGAACTGGACATGGACCAACAGACTGGTTTCAAATAGGAAAAGGAGTACGTCAAGGCTGTATATTGCCACTCTGCTTATTTATCTTCTATGCAGAGTACATCATGAGAAACGCTGGACTGGAAGAAACACAAGCTGGAGTCAAGATTGCCAGGAGAAATATCAATAACATCAGATATGCAGATGACACCATCTTTATGGCAGAAAGTGAAGAGGAACTCAAAAGCCTCTGGATGAAAGTGAAAGAGGAGAGTGAAAGAGTTGGCTTAAAGCTCAACATTCAGAAAACGAAGATCATGGCCTCCAGTCCCATCTCTTCATGGGAAATAGATGGGGAAACCGTGGAAACAGTGTCAGACTTTATTTTCTTGGGCTCCAAAATCACTGCAGATATTGATTGCAGCCATGAAATTAAAAGACGCTTACTCCTTGGATGGAAAGTTATGACCAACCTAGATAGCATATTCAAAAGCAGAGACATTACTTTGCCGACTAAGGTCCGTCTAGTCAAGGCTATGGTTTTTCCAGTAGTCATGTATGGATGTGAGAGTTGGACTATGAAGAAGGCTGAGCGCCGAAGAATTGATGCTTTTGAACTGTGGTGTTGGAGAAGACTCTTGAGAGTCCCTTGGACTGCAAGGAGATCCAACCAGTCCATTCTGAAGGAGATCAACCTTGGGATTTCTTTGGAAGGAATGATGCTGAAGCTGAAACTCGAGTACTTTGGCCACCTCATGAGAAGAGTTGACTCACTGGAAAAGACTTTGATGCTGGGAAGCACTGGGGGCAGGAGAAGAAGGGGATGACAGCGGATGAGATGGCTGGATGGCCATCACTGACTTGATGGACGTGAGTCTGAGTGATCTCTGGGAGTTGGTGGTGGACAGGGAGGCCTGGCGTGCTGCGATTCATGGAGTCTCAAAGAGTTGGACATGACTGAGTGACTGAACTGAACTGAACTGAACTGAACTGAACTGAACTGAAACCCCCTCTAGGTGGGAAAAGTTAACGATCAACAATGGTATTTGCCCATAAGCACGTAGACCTCCAGGCCACTTGGAACCTGAAGGTTGATGATGCTGACTCTTACCTCACCATCAACCCAACAGAAGAGTGCAAGCCCATCACAGCTTCGATCCTTATGACCTACCTGCCTTTAAGACCTCTCCCTATTCCCCAGGGAGGGACGACACACTTCTTGAGGCCCTAGCCTACTGTGCTTCCCCTTTGACTGGCAAGGAAATAAGACCACTTATTCTTTCTGCTCCAAAACTCTGTTTCCATATTTCTGTTCAGTATTGGTGCACAGAGAACCAGGATTTTGGCATCCATTACAGTGATACTTCAGTGTACAGCCCAATTCTTTAATCTGTAGTAATACAGAGAGTATACAAGTCACCATCAATAATCTCAGTGAGTTGACCTGCAATGTTCCCATTTTTGGAAAGATGTAAAGTGCAAAGAAGAGAATGTCCAGTGATGTCCCATCCTTGTCACCCACCTCATGCTTTCCAGAGCTCTAAGAGTACAAAATGGAGATTTTTTCTTTCAGTGAAGAGGCTCTGGGGTTCCTGCAAGTTTCTTGAATGCCACTGGAAATACATTTAGGTTCAGGACATTCTCTTCTGGCGTATTTTAGAGCTGATTTGGACAGCAAGGATTGAAACAGAGGGGTTCTGCATAATTTTCAGTTTAAGAAAATAATGCATTCCTGGAGTCTGCAATGGTTTGCAATTATAATCAGATCAGTATCAGTTTCTGGAGAACAGCTTTCTGGAGGGGAGTACTGTTAGGAAGTGCACATATTTTGAGTGCTGTCTTTGCCAGGAAGTGTCATGTCTATTGTGATCTTTTGCTATTTCCCCAAGAGCCTCAAATAGAGTTCTGTTGTGTTGGCTTTATGGGGCATGTGTAGGTTTTCCCATGTGGAGTGGTATCAACTGATGCCCTTCTATGATGTGTGCTCTGGGAGCAGAACTGACTGTGATTCGAAGATTTGATGGAGAATTATACAGCAATATCTTATTTCTGGTTGATGGCAACAAATCTGAGACACTGGCATACCTTTTATTTCATGGCAGAGATTTGTTACGCAGGTTTGAGTGCCTGAAACACAGTGAAACCAAACAAGTGAAACATAAGAATTTGGAGCAGAGAAATCTTACTGCAAGGCCAAGCAAGGAGAACTGGTGGCTGATGCTCGAAATACCCTGAACTCTCTGATGCTTTTCACAGAGAAGTTTTCATAGGCAAAGTTTGAGGTGAGGGCCACAGGGGTGTGTGACTTTCTTCTGATTGGTTAGTGGTGAGGTAACAAGGCAGTGTTCCAGGAATCTTGTGCTCAGTTTGAAGTTACCATTCATCACCTGGGTGGGAGCCTTAGTTCCTGCAGAAGAACTCTAAGGTATTGTTATGCATATTATTTCAGGAGGAACCAGGAACCTGCCTCATTGCTGCACTAGTGTTTCCAGACCATTCCTCCTTTGTTTCTGCATCTCCTCCCTTCCCTGATTAGCAACTGCTACAGAATCTGCCTACAGAACTCTGGGAAGGTCAAAGAGGCTGAATGAAACCCATAGATAGGAACATGGAAAGGATTTGTACCTAGGAGGGCCTTCAAAGGGTCCTGTTGGGTTTCAGATTCATGCTACAAAATAGATTAAAAAGGTGTTTCTAGAGGACAGTTCAGTCCAGTCACTCAGTTGTGTCCGACTCTTTGAGACCCCATGAACCACAGCATGCCAGGCTTCCCTGTCCACAACCATATCCTGGAGCCTACCCAAACTCCTCTCCGTTGAGTTGGTGATGTCATCCAACCATCTCATCCTCTGTTGTCCCCTTCTCCTCCTGCCCTCAATCTTTCCCAGCATCAGGGTCTTTTCCAATGAGTCAGCTCTTCACATTAGGTGGCCAAAGTATTGGAGTTTCATCCTCAACATCAGTCCTTCCAATGAACACCTAGGACTGATCTCCTTTAGGATGGACAGGTTGGATCTCCTTGCAGTCTAAGGGATTCAAGAGTCTTCTCCAACACCACAGTTCAAAAGCATCAATTCTTCGGCGCTCAGCTTTCTTTATAGCCCAACTCTCACATCCATACATGACTACTGGAAAAACAATAACCTTGACTAGATGGACCTTTGTTGACAAAGTAATGTCTCTGCTTTTTAACATGTTGTCTAGGTTGGTCATAACTTTCCTTCCAAGGAGTAAGCTCTTTTAATTTCATTGCTGCAATCACCATCTGTAGTGATTTGGAGCCTCCCAAAATAAAATCTGTCACTGTTTCCACTGTTTCCCCATCTATTTCCTATGAAGTGATGGGACCAGATACCATGATCTTAGTTTTCTGAATGTTGAGTTTTAAGCCAACTTTTTCACTCTCCTCTTTGATTTTCATCAAGAGGCGCTTTAGTTCTTCTTCGCTTTCTGCCATAAGGGTGGTGTCATCTGCATATCTGAGGTTATTGATATTTCTCCTGGCAGTCTTGATTCCAGCTTGTGCTTCCTCCAGCCCAGCGTTTCTCATGATGTACTCTACTTACAAGTTAAATAAGCAGGGTGACAATATACCGCCTCGACGTACTCCTTTCCCAATTTGGAACCAGTCTATTGTTTCATGTCCAGTTCTAACTGTTGCTCCCTGACCTGCATATAGGTTTCTCAAGAGACAGGTCAGGTGATCTGGTATTCCAATCTTTTGAACAGTTTTCCACAGTTTGTTGTGATCCACATAGTCAAAGGCTTTGGCATAGTCAATAAAGCAGAAGTAGATGTTTTCCTGGAACTCTCTTGCTTTTTCTATGATCCAATGGATGCAATTTGATCTCTGGTTCTTCTGTCTTTTCTGAAACCAGCTTGAACATCTGGAACTTCACGGTTCACATACTGTTGAAGCCTGGCTTGGAGAATTTTGATCATTACTTTACCAGCGTGTGAGATGAATGCAATTGTGCAGTAGTTTGAGCATTCTTTGGCATTGCCTTTCTTTGGGATTGGAATGAAAACTGACCTTTTCCAGTCCTGTGACCACTGCTGAGTTTTCCAAATTTGCTGGCATATAGAGTGCAGCACTTTCACAGCACCATCTTTTAGGATTTGAAATAGCTCAACTGGAATTCCATCACCCCTATTAGCTTTGTTTGTAGTGCCTTCCTAAGGCCCATTTGACTTTGCTTTCCAGGATGTCTGGCTCCACATGAGTGATCATATCATCATGATTATTTAAGTCGTGAAGATCTTTTTTGTACAGTTCTTCTGTATATTCTTGCACCTCTTAATATCTTCTGCTTCTGTTAGGCCCATATCATTTCTGTCCTTTACTGTGCCCATCTTGCATGAAACATTCCCTTGGGATCTCTAATTTTCTTGAAGAGATCTCCAGTCTTTCTCATTCTATTGTTTTCTTCTATTTGTTTGCCGTGATCACTGAGGAAATCTTTCTTATCTCTCCTTGCTATTCTTTGGAACTCTGCATTCAAATGGGTATATCTTTCCTTTTCTCCTTTACCTTTAGCTTTTCTTCTTTCCACCACTGTTTGTAAGGCCTCCTCAAACAACCGTTTTGCCTTTTTGCACTTCTTTTTCTTGGGGATGGTCTTGATCCCTGCTTCTTGTACAGTGTCACAAACCGCTGTCCATAGTTCATCAGGCACTCTATCTATCAGATCTAATCCTTTGAATCTATTTCTCACTCTACTGTTTAATTGTAAGGGATTTGATTTAGGTCATATCTGAATGGTCTAGTGGTTTTCCCTACTTTCTTCTATTTAAGTCTGAATTTTACAATAAGGAGTTCATGATCTGAGCCATAGTCAGCTCCTGGTCTTGTTTTTACTGACTGTATAGAGCTTGTTCATCTTTGGCTGCAAAGAATATAATCAATCTGATTTCAGTATTGGCCATCTGGTAATGTCCATGCGTAGAGTCTTCTCGTGTTGTTGGAAGAGGGTGTTTGCTATGACCAGTGTGTTCTCTTGGCAAAACTCTATTAGCCTTTGCCCTGCTTCATTCTGTACTCCAAGGCCAAATTTGTCAAATTTGTTTCTTGACTTTCTACTTTTCATTCCAGTCTCCTATAATGAAAAGGATGGGTGTTAATTCTAGAAAGTATTGTAGGTCTTTATACAACCATTCAATTTCTGCTTCTTCAGCATTACTGGTCAGGGCATAGACTTGAATTACTCTGATATTGAATGGTTTGCCTTGAAAATGAGCAGAGATCCTTTTGTCATTTTTGAGATTACATCCAAGTACTGCATTTCTCTGAGAGACTCATAGCTCTCATAGGTCTGAGAGACTGCTCCAAAGTGGCAGTGGAGGAAGGTCAACATATAAGATTTTGGTGAAGGGGGAGGTCAATACCATGAAGCACTCATTATACAGAAGGTTTTTTGTTATTCATGAGGATCTGATGTCATCATTAAGGAATTTAGTGCTTCTCTAGTTATGAGGAGATGCAAGGACTGAGATCATAAAATCTGTTCCTAAAAACATCCAACTATCTAAAGACCTGTCCCACAGGGAATTTCCCTGGAGCACAAAGTGTCTCATTCCTCCCTAAACTTCCTCAGGGGTTGTTGAAGGTGAGCAGCTCTAGCAGCATGGGGTTCAATCTCTGTAGAGTCAAATGGCAAATGCCTTTGTTGGTCAGTCAGAGGCAATGCTCTTAGTAAGTGCCAATTTGTAGTTGACTAGCTGTTGAGCTTAAAACCTGAAATTTTTGTACAGCCAGTTTGATTGAACTTTGTCCCTGATTCCTGGAAAGAATCTGCTAAATCCTTGGAATTTCCAATGTTTTTCTTATTTGAGGTGGGCCTCCAACCACTCTTGGAATTATGCTAATAAGATGACTCAGAATGGGGGATGGTCACACTTGGAAGAACCACTATACCATAGGATTAGAGCACTGGGGCTTTGAGCCTAATGCTAGTGAAACCCTGTATTTTAGGCTGGGACTTGGACCCATATGCCTGTTCTTTTAACTGAGATCACATACCTGGTCTCAGGACTTAATGAGTCTCAGGTTCTTGATGTTTCATTGCAGAAAGAATTCAGTGTGAGACAAAGTGATATGTAAAAATTGGGTTTATTTACAGAGAAACTCCCACTGCAGACACAGTATGGGCCATCTCAGAAGGTAAGAACAGCATCAGGGTATGGGACTGTCAGTTTTTTATAGGGGTGGGTAAGTTCATAGGCTAATCAGTGGGAGGAGTATTTCAGCTATTTTAGACAAAGGGTCAGAATTTCCAGGAACAGGAAGACCACCCATATTTTGGTCTTTGATGTTGGCCTCAGAACTGTCATGGCACATGTGGGTGTGTCATTTAGCTTTCTGATGCATTACAATGAGTGTATATTGAGGCTCAAGGTCTAGTGGACGTCAACTCATCTGCCATCTTGGACCTATTTAGTTCTAATCAGTTTGCGTTGTGTCCTCAGGCTATGAAATTAATAGATGATTGCTCCTCGAAAGAAAAGCTATGGCAAACCTAGACGGCTTATTAAAGGGCAGAGACATCACATTGCCAACAAAGGTCCACACAGACAAAGCTACGGTTTTTCCAGTAGTTATGTACAGATGTGAGAGTTGGACCATAAAGAAGGCTGATTGCTGAAGAATTGATGCCTTTAAACTACAGTGCTGGAGAAGATTCTTGAGAATGTCTTGGAGAGCAAGGAGATCAAACCAGTCAATCCTAAAGGAAATCTGCTCTGAATATTCATTGGAAGGACTGATGCTGAAGCTGAAGCTCCAATACTTTAGTCACCTGGTGTGAAGAGTTGATTCATTGAAAAGATCCTGATGCTGGGAAATATTGAGGGCAGGAGAAGGGGGCAACAGAGAATGAAAGGATTGGATGGCATCACTGATTCGATGGATGTGAGTTTGAGCAAGCTCCGGGAGTATGTAAAGAATAGGGAAGCCAGGTGTGCTGCAGCCCATTGGGTTTCAAAGAATCAGACATGACTGAGCTACTGAACAACAACAACCTCAGGCTAGATCATTCTTTTAGAGGGTATGCCCTGCCCCATTCCCTCCTGTTTCACTAGCAACCCAACCTCTGGGAATAGAGGCAGATGGAGACTGACTCAACCTCAGGGCCATTCACGCAATTAAACCTACATGCTGAGACTCCAGTAGAAAATACTCACCTGAAGTTGGATCCTGCTTCCATGTGCTGGGAAGGGATGGATCCTGAGAACATGATAGCTTTCTGTCTGGGAGACCCCACCACAGGCCCTGTACATGTTCTCCTTTGGCTGGTCTTGAGTCACACATTTTATAAGAAAATGACAATCCTAATAGAGTGCTGTCCTGAATTCTGCAAGTTGTTCTAGTAAAGCATTGAAATTGAGGGTGCCAAAGGGTCTCCTGAATTTTTAGCAGGCTGGTGACAACAGCAAGGGCCCTGGAGGCCTCCGAGTTTTCAGCTGCCAATAGTCGTGAAGGCAGTTGTATAGAGGATGGTGTTTCAGTTTGTAAAGTCTGACCTCATGCTGGTAGCCAGTGTGTCACAATTACTCTGCAGCCTGGGATCTCTCAGAGTCGAGGAGCCATGGCCAAACACTGTCTCTTAAAATGCTCTTCATCAGGTTATTTAAGTCTGTGGTTAAATTGCTAGAAACTGTAAATACATATACAGTAACAGAAAACATGGTGCTGATAGTAATCTATAAGTTGTTGATGAGCCTCAGATTCTAAGATCAGCGCTGTGGGGATTTGGCATCGGTACTAGACCACCCCATTGGGTTTTATTGTCTCTCCCCAGAGCTCCTTCTGTGCTTGTTTATTTCTGTGTTAGAACCCTCATCACACCTTACATGCACCTTCCTTTTTTCCCCAACTTCTGCTGCAGAGGGTAGAGGACAGGTTTTGTTTACCTTAGTAACCCTGCTGAAAACAGGGAACTGTATGCTAGAGGGTGTGGTTCTGCAAAGACTCCACCAACAATGCAGTTTGCTCAGAAAGGAATCCCACTTTATAGACCCAACACTGTAGTTTACCATTGTATGTGCTGCTGAACCCCTCAAGCATCTTAGCACTTCATCTCTGAAAGCTCAATGGACCCGAGGCAGGTGGGGTCTGGGCTTGGTTTTGCACCCCTGCAACCTATGCTGGTGGGTCACTTCCTGATAGAGGAATCACAGGGAGTTCTTTGTGGCTCTGGGTCATTGTTCAAAGCCCTTTAAAGAATGCAGGGTTTCAAAGGGGAAGGGCAAGATAGCAGTGGGGGTTAAGAAGTACAAACTACTATGTATAAAATAAGCTCCAAGGATATATTATCAAACATAGGGAATATAGCCAATATTTTATAATAACTATAAATGGAATATGGGGGCCTCCCTGGTGGCTTAGACTGTAAAGAATCTGCCCACAATGTGGCAGACATGGGTTTGATCCCGGATCTGGAAGATGCCCTGGAGAAGGGCATGCAACCCACTCTAGTATTCTTGCTTGGAGCATCCCATGGACAGAGGAGCCTTGTGGGCTACAGTCCAAGGGGTTGCAAAGAGTCAGATGCAAATGAGTGACTAAAAAACACACACACACATAAATGGAGTGTAAGCTTTGAAGTTTGTGAACCATCTTGTTGTACACCTGAAACTTATATCATATTGCACATCAATCTTCAACAAAAAATAAAACAGAACGGAGGGTTTTGGTCTCACCTCTCCTGCATTCCTGTCCTTTTTATTTCTGCTCCTAGTCAGCATCCTGCTGAAGCTGACAGTTCAGGAAGAGAGACGATTAGATACAAGTGTTTTTCCTGCTAACGCCTCCCGGGGAACGTTCATGAATATCCTTAGCCAGTCGACCTCCCTTCTCTGCTGCAGATTGTTTTCTGCTATCAAATGTTCTGCCAGCTGTGGCAGCTGGAGTTCAAAGCTGTCCCCTTGCAACAGAGTGTGTCCTTGGTGGGCTTTCTGGAGAACAGATTAATGCCTGGCACTATGTGGCCCTCCAGGCAGCAGCCCTGTGTTGTCTTTTTCAAGGCAAATAAGAATCTACCAGAAAGAGTGATAAATCCTCCCTGGCACCAAGCCCTCAACCTTGGTTTTCACAAACTTGCTTCTGTAGAGTGGGGAGTCATAATCTGAGTGTTTGCTCGCTCAGAGCTATTCCTCTGCGATGAACCCAGAGAGGGCCAAGTGTAATGTGCCCTGTGCAAGACCCAGGCCTCTGCCCTTAGCAGCTTTCAAGAAGACTTAATGTGGTTGTGATCTGTCTGCCTGTGTGTTTGATCCTATAAACTGACAGTTGGTATAGAATGACCCTTGTGTTGGAACTGGGAGACACAGTGGCACTGTCAGAATGGAATTATACAGACATAATAATGGCCGGTCAATAACATAGAAAGTCAAGAAACACCTGGAGTAACAGGCAAATTTGGCCTTGGAATGCGGAATGAAGCAGGGCAAAGGCTAATAGAGTTTTGCCAAGAGTACGCACTGGTCATAACAAACACCCTCTTCCAACAACACAAAAGAAGACTCTACACATGGACATCACCAGATGGTCAACACCAAAATCAGATTGATTATATTATTTGCAGCCAAAGAAGCTCTATACAGTCAGCAAAAACAAGACTGGGACCTGACTGTGGCTCAGATCATGAGCTCCTTATTGCCAAATTCAGACTTAAGTTGAAGAAAGTAGGGAAAACCACTAGACCATTCAGGTATGACCTAAATCGAATCCCTTATGATTATACAGTGGAAGTGAGAAATAGATTTAAGGGACTAGATCTGATAGATAGAGTGTCTGATGAACTATGGAATGAAGTTCGTGACATTGTACAGGAGACAGGGATCAAGACCATCCCCATGGAAAAGAAATGCAAAAAAGTAAAATGGCTGTCTGGGGAAGCCTTACAAATAGCTGTGAAAAGAAGAGAAGAGAAAAGCAAAGGAGAAAAGGAAAGATATAATCATCTGAATGCAGAGTTCCAAAGAAGAGCAAGGAGAGATAAGAAAGCCTTCCTCAGCGATCAATGTAAAGAAATAGAGGAAAACAACAGAATGGGAAAGACTAGAGATCTCTTCAAGAAAATTAGAGATACCAAGGGAAAATTTCATGCAAAGATGGGCTCGATAAAGGACAGAAATGGTATGGACCTAACAGAAGCAGAAGATATTAAGAAGAGGTGGCAAGAATATACAGAAGAACTGTACAAAAAAGATCTTCATGAACCAGATAATCACAATGGTATGATCACTGATCTAGAGCCAGACATCTTGGAATGTGAAGTCAAGTGGGCCTTAGAAAGCATCACTATGAACAAAGCTAGTGGAGGTGATAGAATTCCAGTGGAGCTATTTCAAATCCTGAAAGATGATGCTGTGAAAGTGCTGCACTCAATATGCCAGGAAATTTGGAAAATTCAGCAGTGGCCACAAGACTGGAAAAGGTCAGTCTTCATTCCAATCCCAAAGAAAGGCAATGCCAAAGAATACTCAAACTACTGCACGATTGCATTCATCTCACATGCTAGTAAAGTCATGCTCAAAATTCTCCAAGCCAGGCTTCAGCAATACGTGAACCGTGAACTTCCTGATGTTCAAGCTGGTTTCAGAAAAGGCAGAGGAACCAGAGATCAAATGGCCAACATCTGCTGGATCATGGAAAAAGCAAGAGAGTTCCAGAAAAACATCTATTTCTGCTTTATTGACTATGCCAAAGCCTTTGACTGTGTGGATCACAATAAACTGTGGAAAATTCTGAAAGAGATGGGAATACCAGACTACCCGACCTGCCTCTTGAGAAATCTGTATGCAGGTCAGGAAGCAACAGTTAGAACTGGACATGGAACAACAGACTGGTTCCAAATAGGAAAAGGAGTACGCAAGGCTGTATATTGTCACCCTGCTTATTTATCTTCTATGCAGAGTACATCGTGAGAAATGCTGGACTGGAAGAAACACAAGCTGGAATCAAGATTGCTGGGAGGAATATCAATCACCTCAGATATGCAGATGACACCACCCTTATGGCAGAAAGTGAAGAAGAACTCAAAAGCCTCTGGATGAAAGTGAAAGAGGAGAGTGAAAAAGTTGGCTTAAAGCTCAACATTCAGAAAACGAAGATCATGGCCTCCAGTCCCATCACTTCATGGGAAAGAGATGGG
This sequence comes from Ovis canadensis, assembly GCF_042477335.2. NCBI lineage: Eukaryota > Metazoa > Chordata > Mammalia > Artiodactyla > Bovidae > Ovis > Ovis canadensis. The sequence goes on from NC_091246.1 coordinate 24,753,737, forward strand.
GAAACAGTGGAAACAGTGTCAGACTTTATATTTTTGGGCTCCAAAATCACTGCAGATGGTGACTGCAGCCATGAAATTAAAAGATGCTTACTCCTCGGAAGAAAAGTTATGACCAACTAGATAGCATATTGAAAAGCAGAGACATTACTTTGCCAACTAAGGTCCGTCTAGTCAAGGCTATGGTTTTTCCAGTGGTCATGTATGGATGTGAGAGTTGGACTGTGAAGAAAGCTGAGCACCGAAGAATTGATTCTTTTAAACTGTGGTGTTGGAGAAGACTCCTGAGAGTCCCTTGGATTGCAAGGAGATCCAACCAGTCCATTCTATAGGAGATCAGCCCTGGGTGTTCTTTAGAAGGAATGATGCTAAAGCTGAAACTCCAGTACTTTGGCCAGCTCATGCAAAGAGTTGAGTCATTGGAAAAGACTCTGATGCTGGGAGGGATTGGGGGCAGGACGAAAAGGGGATGACAGAGGATGAGATGGCTGGACGGCATCACTGACTCGATGGACGTGAGTTTGAGGGAACTCCGGGAGTTGGTAATGGACTGGGAGGCCTGGCATGCTGCGATTCATGGGGTCGCAAAGAGTCGGACATGACTGAGCAACTGAACTGAATTGAACTGAATAACGGCCTGATATGTTTAAGTGAAAAGTGCATCTAAGTGGTTGGGCAGAAAAATGTTGTCACCTGAGGTTGGACTTTTCCAGATCATTTGAGTATGGCCAGCATGCATGGAACTTCACAGGAGATGGGCCTCTCTCAGTGGATGGCAAGCCTTAATGAACTTTTTCCTCCGAATCGACCTTGAGCTTGCTAAAACCGTGTGCTAACTATCACTCCAGATGACTTGTGCCCTAAACTGGTAGGAATCCCGATTTACCAGATGCTGTCCTCAGCTAAGAGACTGTCAGGGATGACAGACAGAGGGCACCTAGAAGGCCCAGTTATTGTTCTTCCTTTTTAAAAATTCTGGATATGAATCTCAGAGAAAGCACAAAACGAATCCTAAGAGAGAACTCAGGTGAAGCCCTCTTAATTGGGTGAAATCAAATCAATTGTTTTCTTGACTCAGAGGCTGGGATTCCTAACTAGACATGGAAGGAAATGAAGGAAGACTTGATAGGCTCTGTGACTGTACAGTGCTGACTGAAGAGGGCGGAATGCTCAGTAACACCTGCCTTCCAATCATCCTGATAGATCATGTTTTCCAGAAATGTTCACACCTCTCTACTTCCCACCTTCCACTGGTTTCTTACTATGGGACATGGGGTTCTGCATGAAGGAATGCCCTCTGTGTTCCCTCTCTTTGGATCCCACAAGTCTTTGTAACTGTTTCCACTAATAGAACATGGTGGAGGTGGTGTGGGGCGTCTCTGGAAATCAGATCATCAAAGTCCTAACAGTTTCTGCCTGAGTCTCTTAGCTCCCCTGCTCTTGGGACACTTGCTCTAGAAACCTCACTACCATCATGGGAAGTAGCTGGGGCCACATGCAGAGGCCACGTGTGGGGGTTCCAACTGAAAGCCCCATTGTGCCTTCATGGACTGCCAGACCTAGGAGGAAATGGTCTTCAGGTGGCCCCTTCCTTGATTTGACTCCCCAGCAGAGGCCCCAGACACCATGGGGCAGAGACAAGCTGCCTGCTGCTCCCTGTTTGAACTCCTGACCCACAGGAACCAGGAGAGGTAATAAAGGATTACTGTTGTTTTAAATCACTAGGTGACTCAGTCAACCATCTTATCTGAAGTAGTGGAAACTGACTGGGCACGGGCCCTAGCATGACCCCCTCCATGTCCCCTTCTCATCTTCCGTTAAAGGAGGATGCATGAGAGCCTGGTGTGTGGAGGGGACTCAGGGAAGAAGAATCACATGACTGTCACCAAAGGCAGCAGGCCTCTGTTCCTGGGCATGTCCTCCTGCTGCTCGTTTTAGCTCCATGGTGATTTGTGAAATCTGTTTATAGCGATGGTCAGGCCCGCCTCTAGGAATAACAAAGAAAAGGCGAATGGCTGGAGGAAGGAAAGTTTGGTGAGAAACATGGATATATGAGTTCCATAGGAATTCATAGACATGCAGGAAGCTGTAAGAACCCTCATCTTTGAAAAAAAAATTTTTTTTTAAAAGTTTTGTTGTGAACCATTTAAAATTCTTTATTGAATTTGAACGCCTATCTTTTAAGTGGCTTTCCTATGCTGTCGTGTGCTTAGTTCTGTCGGACTGTTTGTGACCCCATGGACTATAGCCCGCTAGGCTCCTCTATCCATGGAGATTCTCTAGACAAGAATATTGTAGTGGGTTGCCCTGCCCCCCTCCAGGGGATCTTCCCAACCTAGGGATTGAACCCAAGTATCCCACATTGCAGGCTGATTCTTAACCATCTGAGCCACCAGGGAAAGCCAGGAATACTTGAGTGGGTAGCCTGTCTCTTCTCCGGGGGATCTTCCCTCCCCAGGAATAGAACCAAGGTCTCTTGCACTGCAGGTGGATTCTTTACCAGCTGAGCTACTAGGGAAGCCCAAGTAATTTTCCTCGACCCCAAGTAATTCTTAGCCCATTAAGTCCATCACCACATTTCCAGGCATTCTGTATCTGCAGCCCTAGCCCCCCACCCAGGATACCAAGATAAAGAGTGAAAATGCTTCATCTTTCTGAGGCAGGGGCTGACTGCTGTGTTCTCTTTGCAGCACGTGGTGTCAGCACGCCAGGGGTTTCCTTGGAGTGTGTCCTGGAAATGTGAGAAAGCATGCGAGGCATCTGACACCCCATTACCTAGAACTGAGTGTTTTCATGACATTCGCCCAGCTGTACCTTTATATAGTCATAGGGCACGGATATTATGCAGGTTCAAAGAGATTAAGCTTCCTTCCCCACCCAGCTGCTGGGGCATGATGCCTGGCATATGGAAGATGGATAGAGTTACTCACTCTGAAGGGTATTAGGAAACCTGTCTTGATTTTATTTTAGATTTTTAATAAGCAGCTCAGATCATCGGCCATGCTTTGGGATGGGATGGCAGGCATCTGAAAGACACATCCCACGTGTGGCGCCAGCTGGGGTGATCTGGGAGCAAGGAGTCTTGTTTGTTCAGCCACATTTAGCATCTCCAGTCAGGTGGGGGGGGGGGTGTCCCTGCCCCCTTGAATTGGGACACATGTTTGATTCCCTATGGGAGGCCTGTTTCTTTGCTGGGGAGTCATGGACAGGCCGGACTCCCTTGCCCTCCCTTGTGTGGGGTCTTGAGCACATGGCCACTCCCCACTGGCTCTGGCTCCTGTCCTCTGGAGTTGTTCCACGAAGACTGGAACTCAAGTGAGTCTTGCAGTTGGATGTACTGCCCCTTGAAACATCTCTGGCAGCTCCTGGATTCCAGGAAGAGGCCTCCCCTCCCATGGCTGCAGGGCTGAGTTGAATGGGCCGCTTATGGGCCTGGCCTCTAGGGGAAGAGGGTTCTGTGGGAATGCGACCTTGCTCCAGGAAGGCAGCCAGGAGCCAGGCAGGAGCTGGCCATGGAGGGACTTGCAGCTTGGCTTGGGGTGTGTAGGATAGAGGAACACACAGGGGGAAGGGCCAGTTCTAGGCCTTAATTTGGAGGGTAGCCACAGAGGTCGGGTGGCCCTCTTATTGGGGTCATTGACCGCAGAGGTCACACAGGTCCTGATGGCTCCATAGTGCCCATTTCAGAGCATGAGCAAGACTGGCTCTGGGGACAGTCAGGGATCCCAAAACGTGGGCACAGCGTGGCCTTTCTTCCCCAGCAGTCTTGCCACTGTGGCTGGCGGGGAACCCAATAGAGTAGAGCTGAGAGGTGAGAGAGATGGAATAGGGAGGGGGATATGGAGTAGAGGAGATGAGATTATGGGGGAAGTGGATGGAAGGTGGAGCTGGGGGGAGGTGGTGGGGTGGGATGGGGGTGGAAAAGATGGGATGGGAGAGGTAAGAGTGGGAAGGAGGGCAAGGTAGGGGCATTTCTAGTTCCAGGTGAGACAGCCTGTCTAGGACAGGTCCGACAGTCTCCATTTCCTTTCTGCCCTGATGTCTGTGACTGAAAGAGCAACTAGGAAAGTTGATGCAAAACTCTCAGGACAGCACAGAAGGAAACCAAATTTCACATTCATTGACAGCTGAGGCCCAGGTGAGGCAGTGACACTGTGGGGTGGAGGCTCTGGGCTGGGCTCCTTCTCTCCAGAAAGCCCACCTCCTTGCCCCATGTGCCCCTGCAGCACCCAGACCCGGTGGGTCTCAGGCATAGGCTCTGTGGGTGGCCCTGATACTTGGGGGTGCTTTTCATGGCACAAGAACTGTCTGAGGCCATGACCCAGCTTTGTGGTGCTGCCCTGATCTCACACCTTGCTGGAGGATAGGCCTCCTATTCCTCTGCACAAATGGGTGTAAAGGTGCCCCTCCTGTACTGACAGAAAGCAACTTGGCCCCCGGAATGGAAGAGAGCCCTTGGTGTCTTTCTCAAATTCATCCCCATTTGGGATGAAACTTTCAAGGTTTGGGAAAGCCAAGCTGCCTCTTGGATTGTGGGGTTTTCCTGGTGGCTTAGATGGTAAAGAGTCTGCCTGCAACACAGGAGACCTGGGTTCGATTCCTGGGTTTGGGAGACTCCTTGGAGAAGGGACTGGCAACCCACTGCAGTATTCCTGCCTGGAGAATTCCCATGAACAGAGGAGCCTGGCGGGCTACAGTTCATGGGGTTGCAAAGAGTCAGACACAACTGAGCAACTAAGACTTTTCACTTGCTAGGTTTGGGAAAGCCATACTGCCTCTTGGATTACGACCGTCCCCTTTGCTGCGCTTATTTCACTCCTTTGGATGTGGAGGATGTGGATCCTCTAAGAAATCTAGGGTGCTGACATCCTTATCCATCTGGATAACTTGTAGGACGGGCCCTGAGATGTCTGTGCTAGGAGAGGACTGGGAAGTTGAGCACCTTCAGGCAGAGTGGAGGAGAGCGTCTCTCAAGCCCAGTTCAGGCTGTTGATGTTTCCAGGGCCATCAGGGCTGAACATAGGGGAGCAAGTGGATGGCTGTGTTCGGGTTCTGATGGGGCTGAGTTTTGGCCTCTGAGTTGAGCCGAGCCCCTGGGATCCCAGTGCTGACGTGGGCTCCAGTCCCATCAGGGGGAAGTGTGGCTCAGAGGTGCACTGGTAACGCAAGCACTCCTGGCCTGTCTCCCGTGAACATGTTGGGAAATCTGGGTCAGTGTAGCTGGGCCTGGGTGAGGTGGCCATGGTTATGTGACCGCAGATTTGAGGGCACTATCTGGGGCCGTGTACTTTTGGCCTTTTGCCCCCTAACCAGAGTCTGCAGCACCAAATACACCCGCTGCCTTCAGTTGTCCAACAGCCCCTACCGCCCTGCCCTGGGCAGTCCATCTGGGAGTCTCTTGTGATCTCTCACTTATGGTTAGTTTTATGTGTTAATTTACCTGGACCAGGAATGCCCATGTTTTGTCAAACACGACCCTGGGTGTATCTGGGAGGGTATTTCTGGATAAGATTAACACTTGAATCTGTAGACTGAATAAAGCAGATTACTTCTCCAGTATGGTGGGCCTCATCCAATCACTTGAAGATCTGAATAGAACAGAAAGGCAAAGGAATACAGAATTTTTTCATCCTGTTTATTGCGCTGGGGCATCAATCTTTCACTGCCTTTGGTCTCAGGCTGAAATATTGGCTATTCTTAAGTCTCAAGTCTTCCAGCCTTCAGACTGGAACTTCCACCATCACTTTTGCTGGGATTCAAACCAGAACTACAGCATCAGCTTTCCTGGGTTTCTAGCTAGTTGTCTGCAGATCTTGGGTCTTATCAGCCTCTATGATGATAGGAGCCAATTTCTTATAATAAAACTCTTTCTGCATGTGTGTCTATACCCTACAGGTTCCATTTCTCTGAAGATCCCTGGCTAATCCACTCAGTATTCTTCATCACTAAATTCATGGCCCTAATGCCTGCTCCCTACTTGGACCTGGGACAAAGATGCAAAGCCGCCCTCTATGCTCAGATGTTAGAATGGGACAGTGGACAGGCCTGGTCACCCCATAACAAGGCTTAGCTTTATGTGGGAGGCCACTTCAGGCCCAGTCATGGCAGAAGCAATATTCAACAGATACCCCTGCATGTCTAAGGGCTTACAAAAACTTAACAAATCCTAGCAAAGACACTTTTGCTAAATGATGACCTAAAGTTAATCTGGATTTCTTGGGAGAAGTCTAAAATATGATAGCATGATAGAGGAGTTTAGATGTATTTTGGATAGAAAGCTGAGAGTCCTTTTACTCCTGCACGATTTGAGTCTCAGATGGTGTTAGCTACATTATTTCCTGAGTGTGGGAAGTGTGGGAAGGGAATAAGAAATTTTATTTTAAAGAAGTGCTAATCTAGCACATGAGTTTGACACAAGATCCGTCTGAAAGCAAAGGAAGCAAAATAAATAAATAAAGTACATTTAAATCTGAAAGTTGGGGTTGTGGGGCTGGCAGTTTCAGTAGCATTCACATTTAGAAAGAGTATTTGGAAATCCTTTAAGGAGGAGCCGTATGAGAGGTTATAACACACACATACATACACGCATGCACATCCACACGTATACAGCCCACCTATACTATTTATGTATTGATGCTGCCTTCCTGAAAGCAATTTGAAATTTGTTGGCCTGTGGTGATGTAAATCTAAGAATTTGTAACAGGCCCTTCTACGAAAGCATGTTTATGCCACTGCAGATGACAGAGTGAGAGATTTCTTTTTATTCTTTTTTTAAAAATTTATTTTTTAATTAGAGGATAATTGTTTTACAGTATGTTGGTTTCTTCCATACAATGAGAATCAGTCGTAACTATATATATATATATATATATATCCCTCCCTCTTGGCCTCCCTCCCATCCTCCCCATCCCCCCACCCCATCTCACCCCTCTAGGTTGTCACGGTACTGGGCTTGGCTTCCTGTGTTACGCAGCAGTTTCCCACTAGCTATCTATATTACACAAGATAGTGTATATACGCACATGCTACTCTCTCAGTTCTCCCCACCCTCTCCCTCCCCCGCTGTGTCCACAGTCTGTTCTGTCCACATCTGCATCTCACTTCTGATGAAACCACAGCCAACAGAGGAAAGTGAGCACCAGAACCAGGAGCACAAATGCAAAAGTCAAAGCGAGAGCTGAAGGCTGGCTCCATCTGCAGCCAGATCAGGATGGAAAGCTCTGGGCATTTCGAGGCTCAGACTAGTGGCTTTGCTGCTGGTGATCAGAGCAGAGGGCCACCCCCATGCTCAGAGCACCTTTCTGTCCTCTCTCAGGCACTTAGTCCATTCTCATTGACTCAGAGCTAAAATGCCTCCTTGCCTTAAATATCACAAGAGGGAGACATGACTTTGGCCTTGGTTGTGCCCTTCTGGGCCGCTTCCTCCAGCTGCTAGCAAAGCTCCTGTTTTGTGAGGCTGATGGTTCCAGCTGTGAGATGAGTCTCACTAAATAGTTTATGAGAAATGGCTATTTTTATGTGAGCAGAAAAGGTCAGTTCCTGGAAAGCTGGGGCAGCCACAATGTTAGCCGATGAAAGAATTGCTCCAGGAAGCCGCTGCCCTTGGGCTGGTCCTCACTTCACTGAAGCCACTGCCCAACCCCTGGGAGATATGGCTCAGGGAAGCAGCTTCTGTTGAAAGAAGGTGACTTATCTCCAGTCCACATTCGCTGCTTTTCGTGTTCTAACATTTAAGAAGGAAATCCTAAACTGGAGAGGAGACTGGAGAGGAGCTTTTGATGCAGCGTGGCTTAAATTGGTTTTCAAAGTGGGTCCCTGGAAACTGGTTAGAAATACGTGTTTTCGGACCCACCCATCTGCTGAGTGGGCACCTCAGGGTGGGGCTGGGACCTTCTAAGTCCAGAACACCCCTTCCCCTCACACACCAACTCCTTTTCTGAGCAGGCCTGGCTTGCTCACTATCACTACATTCTTTATTTCTTTGACAAGACTGATCACAACCTATATTCGTTTCCCCCGGCAAATGCATTGATTCTCACCTATAAGCTCATCAGCTTGAAGGCCAGCAGGGCTGTCTTTCAGTTGCCAGTGTTACACCCTGCCAGGAGCAGATCATAGGCTCATATTTTGAGTATGGATGTGTATGTGAATTTTCTTAGCTTCTCATTCACAATTTGGAGGTAGACTCTGCTTCAAAAATCCATGGCTAGGATGAGGGCATGCAGCACCTGTAACTCACCTAGCCTGCTGCTGCTAAGTCACTTCAGTCATGTCCGACCCTGTGCGACTCCAGAGATGGCAGCCCACCAGGCTCCGCCATCCCTGGGATTCTCAGGCAAGAACACTGGAGTGGGTTGCCATTTCCTTCTCCAGTGCAGGAAAGTGAAAAGTGAAAGAAGCCACTCGGTCATGTCTGACTCTTTGCAATCCCATGGACTGCAGCCTACCAGGCTCCTCTGTCCATGGGATTTTCCAGGCAAGAGTACTGGAGTGCCATTGCCTGTGTTCCTCCTATTAATGACCTCTAATAAATGTTAGTGACCTTCCGTTATATCACACAGGCAAGGGAAAAACAAAAAAAGAGTGGGATAAAGGGCAGATGGCAGGCCGCTGGGTAGTAGTTCTTGCTCTGTCTCTTGGGAATTGCAGATGCAAACACTGGATTACTGAAAAGTGCTAGACTTGCAAGTTCAGAGACTACAGTTTGGATCCCTAACCCACCATTTCCAAGGTTGCCCCTCGGGTGTTTCTCTGAACCACTCTGACCTTCAGTTAATTTCCTCATCTGTAAAACAGGGTAATAAATGTTTCCCTTAAAAAAAAATTTCATACACAGAGAATAAACACATGGATACCAAGGGGGAAGAGTAAATGGGATGAATTGGGAGACTGGGACTGCATAATACAGTCCCAATGAGACTGGGAGCAGTCTTCATTGCTCTGTGGTGACCTAATTGGAAAGGAAATCCAAAAAAGAGGGGATATATGTATACACGGTCTTCCCTGGTGGCTCAAAAGGTTAAGAATCTGACTGCAATGTAGGAGACCCGGGTTTGATCCCTGGGTTGGGAAGATCCCCTGGAGAAGGGAATGGCAACCCACTCCAGTACTCTTGTTTTGAGAATTTCATGGTCAGAAGAGTCTGGTAGGCTACAGTTGAGCAGGTCTCAAAGGGTTGGATACGACTACAGTAGAACGGCAGACACAGTAGTTACAGTAGAAACTAACACAACTCTGTAAAGCAAGGATATTCCAATAAAAATTAAAAAGCATTTAAAAATCTCATTCAGATTCACATTTCCAGGCCCCTTCCTGGATTAGAGATGGCGGGGGGAGGCTGGAATTTGTATCTTTAAATCAAGCAACCCAGTGGATTCTTCTGGCAAGTTTGGAAAATACTGACACCAGATGCTTGCTAAGGTCTGGCTCTACGCTATGATCTATACATTTAGATAAATAATTCTTGAGAAAGAAGGTGAGGTATTATAATGATTTTGAAATGATATGCCTTGTATTTACTGAATATCATTCATTGTGATCCTTAATTTTCAAGTGTAATCACTTGAGGGGCACAGTTTGCATTTTCCTTTTCAAATGAAAACCTCCTCAGTGGCTGCTCCTCAGTGCCCTTGGCCATCATGACAGGTAAGAAAATCTTATGTCAAAGGCACGATGTGTGTTATCATTAAAGGGAGGTTAACTCCAAAGCATGTGGTATAGAAGGAAACTGGATCAGGATTCCAGAAACGGAAAGAGATATGGTGACTCAGATGGTAAAGAATCTTCATGCAACGCGGGAGACCCAGGTTTGATCCCTGGGCTGGGAAGATCCCCTGGAAAAGGGAATGGCAACCCACTCTAGTATTCTTGCCTGGAGAATCCCATGGACAGAGGAGCCTGGCAGACTACAGTCTATGGGGTTGCAAAGAGTTGGACAAGACTGAAACAACTTAGCACGCATGCACGCATAGGCTGACATACAAGCTAGCCCTTGAAGGCCAAGGAAGGTTTGTATAAGGAGGACAGTGAATAGGAAAATGGACCCGAAAGTGATAGGAGGAAATTCCTACACTAAGCAAGAATTTGGGTGAAAGCGTGCTACGGGCTGATTGGACTATAGAGGCACCGTCATTTCTGGAGGACAGGGAGTGTGTCAGGGTTGTTGGGAAGACAGGGCTCTTGGAGGTTCACTGGGACCACACTTTGTGCCTTACTTAAACGATACAGCAGAGTTCTCAGAAGTTAGTGATTCAGGCCATTGGCAGATAGGGCAGGTGTGCCAGGGAGAGCTCTGGTGAGGAGGGTGGTTCAATCTGGCAGATGTGGTCTCGGTGAAGCAGTGGGAATACTGAGGGAATGTTGTTGGAGTGAACTTCCAGGAAAATAAAGGACAGACATTAACATTTGTGGAAACAGGAGTAGGAAGGACAGCTTCAGGAGTGCCCCAGGGCTTCCCACAAGGAAGAGCCCAGAGGGTGACCTCGGGACCACAGGGTGACGGTGAGCTGGAGCTGACGTGGGAGCAGTGGGAACTTGTGTTGAGGTCAGGGTGGGCTGTGCCGGTGTGGGCTGAATGCAGACAATGGCAAAACTGGATTTGACTTACAAGAAGAAATCAAGGTTCATGATAGAGAATCCTGGAGTCTCTTGCATTGAGTCTGCACTTCACTTTGGGGAGAGTCATCATAGTAACCGTGTCCCAGGAATCTGACATATTTCTTGTTTATTTAGACTTTGTTCAATTTCTTTCAGTAATACTTCATCGCTTTTAGTTTTCTTTTCAAAATACAATGGATATGTTTTAATTTGATAAAGCAAAATTTTAAAATAGTGTTTGAGAGAGGTAACTTGAGTGTTCAGTCACTCAGTCGTGTCTGACTCTTTGCAACCCCAGGGACGGTAGCCCACCAGGCTCCTCTGTCCATGGGGATTCTCCAGGCAACTGGATGAGATTAATTTGCTGGAAAAGCTCAGCAGTCTCTGTAGAAGATACCCCACTATTTAGTTCTGATCATACGAAATGCATCCTCCTCATGGGACCATCCCGTTGTTTAGCACATACCAGATCATGCAGACCCCTTTGTTGGGGCCCCCTAGGCTCAAGTGAACATGTTGCTGTGACGAGGCCCAGGAACATGTGAAGTGACATGGACTGTTGGAGAGTTGTGAGGATTTAGGCCAGGCCCTCTGGGGAGGTGACTTCTCAACAGGTTTTCTCAGGTAACGGGCACTCTGAGCAAGGGCGCAGTTGGGGAGCCAGGGAGTCCAGGCCCAGCCTGAACTTGGCTGTGCCAACAGAGCCAGCGTGGTGGCTTAGAGTCGGTGAGAAGGAAGGTGGTACGAGGAGGTCGGAGGTGTGGGCAGAGTCCCCAGTTGAGACCACAGGAGCAGACTGGTGACATCAATCCCAGGTACTTCTTATAGATCCAGGCAGAGGAGCCCCAGCCTCCTGCTAGTGGCTGAATGGTTCCCCCCAAGAACTTCTCAGCCATGTCAGATTCTGAATCTTATTCTGAATGGGTTTTAGTGGGATGTGCTCTGACTCAGATGTTCACAGTGTCTCTTTTTGAGTTGAAGCAGGGGCCATGGGGACCCCACATTGGACTTCCTCATCTACCCAAGGAGTGAACACTGAGGAAGTGGGGGTGCTCATGGAGAGTCATCTGCGCGTCTGACTGTCAAATTTTGGGCTCACTCTTAAAAATCATGCAGAACCCCTTGAGGCTTTTGTTTGTGTAGGTGTATCTAACAGTGTTTACTACATGAACTATCAAAACTGAAAAAGTCTTAAAACACAAGTTCTTTTGCATGTATGTGGTTGCCAGAGTGATGGGCTTGCTAACGCTTCACGCGGCCTCCAGGAATATCCACTGCCCACCTCTGCATACTCACTGGGGAATGAGAATGAAAGGGGAATATCACGTACTATTATGAAAACAATCTTGACTTTATGTGGCCCTGAGAGAGGCTTGGGGAACTCCCAGGGGCTCCCAGGCTGCACTTGAGCACTGCAGACTCAGGCCAGTGCTTCCTGTTTCTCACAAGGTGTCTTGGAGGTTAGGACAAGGGCCTCTCCCACTGCAGCCAGGGCGTAGCTCCGACCAGCTGCCTGCACTCTGCAGAGCAGGGCTAGGGACGCCGCCTGCTTGGGAGGTAGTGAAAGTGAGGGGCCTACCCTCCTCTCTATTCAAGTTCTGAAACTGAGAAGGCACACAGTTGAATGGGAACCTCCCTGCCATTTTCCTCCTGACAGAGGCTACAATAGGGACATGGCATGGGGTGTCAGCCTGGGAGCCTCCAAAGGGCCCTGCTGCTGCTGCTGCTAAGTGGCTTCAGTCGTGTCCGACTCTGTGCGACCCCAGAGACGGCAGCCCGCCAGGCTCACCCATTCCTGGGGTTCTCCAGGCAAGAACACTGGAGTGGGTTGCCATTTCCTTCTCCAATGCATGAAAGTGAAAAGTGAAAGTGAAGTCCCTCAGTAGTGTCTGACTCTTAGCGACCCCATGGACTGCAGCCCACCAGGCTCCTCCAACCATGGGATTTTCCAGGCAAGAGTACTGGAGTGCCCATGGACACTAGCCTTGGGCAAACCTGCTGGGCTCCTGTGGGTGGGGCCAGGGCTCCTTGGGCAGCAGGCAGGCCCCACCTAGATCAAGGTGGGATGCAGAGGGCCTGGCCTGCATGTGCCCCCCTGTTATATCCCCTCACCCTCGACTCCAGGGCCAGGTGCAGAGAAGACAGGATATCTGTCTTGCCCTCTGTGTCCCTCACATCAATTGACAGCTAACTGAAGCCCAGTTGTTCTCTCCGGTACCGGATTCATTTCTTCCCAGTGAAGGTCTGGGGTTTTCGTCCAGGATTTCAGCCTGCCTGTGATGCGGTGCAGCGAGGAGGTGCCTCTGTTTTACTGATGGTGTGGTGGTCGGCCTTTCAGTGACAACAGCTTCTGCGGCCTGCCTAAGCTACCATGTGGGCCATCCCCTGCTCATCACACTCAACCCTCTGTCCCTTATCCTCTGGGAAATTTCTCACAATTCAAGTCCAACTGGAGGACCCTCTACATGTTGTCCAAGGGTGTGTATGTGTGTGGTCTCACAATTCTCATTTCACCATTTTGGTGTAGTTTCTCAGTTGAGGTTTTTTAAAGTAAAATATATTTCCTAAAAAATAAAAAAAAATAGTTTTTTGTTTTTTTGGGTTCCAATATCACTGTGGACAGTGACTGCAGCCATGAAATAAAAAGATGCTTGCTCCTTAGAAGAAAAGCTATGACAATCTAGACAGTGTATTAAAAAGCAAAGACATCACTTTGCCAACTAAGGTCTGGATTGTCCAAGCTATGGTTTTTCCAGTAGTCATGTGTGGATGTGAGAGTTGCATCAATAAAGAAAGCAGAACAATCAATGTTTTCCAATTGTGATACTGGAAGACTCTTGAGAGTCCCGTGGACAGCAAAGAGATCAAACCAGTCCATCCTAAAGGAAATTAACACTGAGTATTCATTAGAGGGACTGAAGCTGAAGCTGAAGCTCAGACATTTTGGCCACCTGATGCCAACAGCCAATTGTTTGGAAAAGATCCTGATGCTGGGAAAGATTGAGGACAGGAGGAGAAGGAGGCGACAGAGGATGAGATGGTTGGATGGCATCACTGACTCAATGGACATGAGTTTGAGCAAACTCTAGGAGATCATGAAGGATTGGGAAGCTTGGTGTGCTGTAGTCCATGAAGCTGCAAAGAGTTAGACATGACTTAGTGACTGAACAACAATAGCAACAAAATTTCCTGGAAGAATTGGGTCTCTCATTCTCACAGATTGTGAATGGCCCCAATGAATGAGCTGGTCGTTTCTCCCAAGAGCAGCTTTACCCAAAGTATATGAGATGGTATAGGAGGAGAGCAGATGTATTCAGGGACCTGGGTTGAGGGACCTGTACAAGGGCATGGCATCCTGTCTGAAGCAAGAGTTTTCCCCCGGGGCAGTTACAGGGGCAGTGGAGGGGGCTGTTCAGGGTCATCCCCTACCCTTGAGCCTTTCCCTGTGGGTAAAATGACTTTGGTTCTCTTTTCTTACTGACCTTTAGTCCTTATGACTGAAATAGCCTGAGTTCTGGGATGGGAAGCCCAAGGCTCCCTAAGAGACTGGTCATTTCTCATCAGGACAATAAACCTGAAGACTTTCTTCCTGCTGAGACTCTGAATGAACCCTCATGAGCTCAGTACAGTCTGGCTGTGTGGTCCTTTTCCCATCACAGAGAATGCCTGCCTTTCAGGACATGGCTGTCTTAGTCACCATCAGGTTTTGGAAGATAAAATAAATTTCATGTTCCTTATAACCCCAGAAGCACCCGTGATTCCCATGAAGGATACGTGAGCATCTTTGTCACTCCTTAAGCTCACATATGCCATTGCCAGAGGAAGTCACTGTTTAGTATACAGCACTTGGGGGATGCCTCAATTTATATGTGTTATGCACTTTTGCACAGATGGAAGCCATAAGTGGCTACTGTTTTGCTTTTGGCATATGTGTGTTTTATATCACATTATATTCTGGACACGATTCCGCATCAGCACATGTTGATTCACCTGATTTTTTTTAAGAGACTACAGTGTATTCCATAGTGTGGATTGGGACTTATTTAACCAGTATCCCCTGGAAGGGTGTCTGTCTACTTGTCTCCAGCAGAAATGTAATATATTTGACAATAAGATCACAAAATTGTATTGAAGCAAGGAAATGCCACCAGATGGTAATTCAGATCCACAGGAACAAATGCAGAAATCTGAGATGAGAACTGGAAGGTTAATAACTCCATTACTGTATATGTGCTCTCCTTTCTTCTTATAAAGACATTAAGCAATCAAGTTTAAAAAACAGCAAAGGATCTGACAAAATGTTTCTCCAGGGAAGATATAAAAATGGCCAATAAACACATGAAAAGATGCTCAACATCATTAGCGAACAGGGAAATACAATCAAAATTACAATCAGCTATCATTTCACACCCAGGACGATGACTGTCATCATAAAGACGAACAATAACAAATATTGGTGAGGACAAACACCAGATGGAAGAGAAATGGAATCCTCATTCCCTGCTAGAGGAACTGGAAAACAGTCTGAGAGTTCTCCAAAGCGTTGAACATAGGTTAATACGTGACTAGTCAATTTCACTTCTGAGGCTGCAAGCAAGAATAAAGAAGCACATGTCCACCCCAAAACGGACATACCCACGTTGGTAGCAGAATTATTCAGAACAGACAAAAATGGGAACTAATGAATGGATGAGTAAAATGTGGTACACACATACAATGGAGTATTATTCAGAAATGAAAATTAATGAAACTCGACTACACACTCTAGCATGGATGAGCCCTGAAAATACGGTAAGGGAAAGAAATTAGTCCAAAAAGCCCACATAGATAATTTAGTTTATATGAAATATCCAGGATAGGTGACTCTAAAGAGTCAGAAAATAGAATAATGGTTGTCTAGGGCTGGGATGGGAGAGTTTTAGGGCAATATGGGCAATGACTGCTGATGGATGTGGGATTTCTTTTTGGGATAATGAAAACGTTCTAAAAGTGGTTGTGATTATGTTTACACAAGTCTGTGAATATACTAAAACCCACTGAATTGTTTAGTTAAAATGCAAGAATTATAAATATGTCCAATTAAAATGCATGATTTACAACAAATTGGCTCAGTGGGTAAAGAGTTTTCCAGCAATACAGGAGACCAGGGTTCAATCCCTGAGTCAGGAGGGTCCCCTGGGGGAGGAAATGACAATTCATTCCGGTATTCTCACCTGAAAAATCCCATTGACAGAGGAGCCTGCCCGGCTACAGTCCACTGGGTCCCTCAGAGTCAGACATGACTGAGCATTCACACTGGCTTGACTGGCTAGACGTATATAACTAATAACAATAAACTGATCTATCATCTATCTATTTCTGCCTATCAGTCTTCTATCTTCTCATCTCATGTTAACTTTGGCCTCATGACTGATTGGTGAAACTAGGACTGTTTGGATGGTTTATATTTAAGCATGTTAACCAATTTCCTCTGCTATTTTCCCAGTACTGTTTTATTTAGGGTGTGCTCTTGATGTTAACACTACAGTTTAGTTCTTAGATTATTCCAGGATACTGAGCAGGGGATTTTATGGAGCTAGGTGAGGAGAAAACAGCTCTCAGCTGTAGATCCAGTGACAGATGAGACCTGGGTCTTCACTTCTGGAAGAGGTGGGTGTGTTTCCTTGAGGTGGGTATGTTCCCTTGAGGTGGGGAGGATTGCATTTTGAAGGAGCAGATTGGGGCTGTCACTTGGGGCGTGATTACTGTGAGAACGGCATGGAAGGATGTTGAGAAGCCACAGGAGGGTTCAGAGGATATGATGGCTCCACGCTTCCCTCCTAGACAGCCTTCCTGCATTGCAGTGACAGGAGAGCTCAAATGCATGATTCTGAGACCCCTTTCAAGTTGGGCTTCTATGTTCAATTTTGGTTTAAAAGTCAGATGACTTGGTCTGAGATTTGCAAGGCAGAGGGCCAAGAGGGCTGCACTTTGGCCGCAACTATTGTTTCTGCCAACAAACATGGCGGTGGAGACGGTGACTTGCTGGTGAAGGGATGAGCAGGGCAGAGCAAGGTCCAGTTTCTGGGGTTGCGAAGCCTGACCAGCAGGACACAGGGCACCCATTCGATGGGTCACAGCAGGGTGGTGTAACCCTGGAGCTGGCACTGGCCTTTCCAGTCAGACTTTCCTGATACTAGTGGCTTTCTGATGGAGGCAGTTTCTTGGTTGTGGCATTCTTTGGCAGTGTCAGGGTGATGCTGGAGAGCCAGTGGGTTTCTGATTGAAGAGGGAGAAGCAGCCCCTTCCTGGCTGCTTTGGGAGCTATTCTCAAAAGCCCATCCTGGTGTCTGTTTCTCTGGCCCTGACTGGACTTCTGTGAGCCACTCAACAGTCCACAATGAATCTCTTTCTGTTCTAAACCAGCTAGAGAGGATTCTGGTTTTTGTAACTGAACCCTGACCGATACAGTGAATTACATCAATGAATTTCTTAACACTGAACAATTTTGCATTATTGGAATGAACTCAACTTGGGTAGAGTGTGTTCTCCTTTTAAAACACTACTAAAGTTATATTTGCTAATTCTTTACGAAGATGTTGACATTGCTTTCTCATGTAAGGCTGGTCTATTTCTATTTCATATTAGTTCAGTTATTAGTGTCTTGCTGACCTTGGAAAAAAAAAAGAATCTGGATGATTTCTTTCTTTGCTGTATTTTTGAATAAGTTGTGATAGTAGTTATTTATTCCTTGAAAATTTTGAAGATTTTCCACATAAAACTATCTAGATGAGGCATTTTGGGATCAAAGTAACTTTTATTTCTGCAAATTCTTCCATTGTTATTGATTTGTTAGATTTCCTATTTCTTTTTAGGTCGATTTGTCAAATATATATTTGTTGTTATTGTTGTTCAGTTGCTAAATTGTGTCCAACTTTTCCATCCCAAGGAGTCTGCTAGGCTCCTCTGTTTATAGGATTTTCCAGGCAAGAATACTGGAGTGGGTTGCCATTTCCTTCTCCAAAATATATGTTTACTTATGTAATATTCTATTTTAGATTAAACTGAGCTGTCTCATTCAAATTATTTCTTGTTTAGTAATATAAATATCTATAAACTGTACAAAGAAGATCTTCATGACCAAGATAATCACGATGGTGTGATCACTCACCTAGAGCCAGACATCCTGGAATGTGAAGTCAAGTGGGCCTTAGAAAGCATCACTATGGGAGAGGGGAGGGAAAGATGGCGGAGGAATAGGATGGGAAGATCACGTTCTCCCTCACAAATTCCTCAAAAGAACATTTCAACGCCGAGCAAACTCCACAAAACAACTTCTGTAGGCTGGCAGAGGACATCAGGCAACCAGAAAAGCAGACCATTGTCTTCAAAAACAGGTAGGAAAAAATATAAAAGACGAAAAAGGAGACAAAGGAGGTGGGGAGGGAGCTCCGTCCCGAGAAGGGAAGCCCGTCCCGGGAAGGGAATTTTAAGAAGAGAGGTTTCCAAACACCAGGAAACACTCTCCCTGCCGAGTCTGTGGCGAGCCTTGGAAACACAGAGGGCAACATAACAGGAAGGAAAAATAGATAAATAATTAAAACCAAGAGATTACAAGCCCACCAGTAACTCCCCCAGCGGAAAAGCAGCACAGACGCCTGCATCCGCCATTGGGAAGTGGGGGCAGGGCAGGGACGCGCGGGAGGCGCGGGCTGCAGAGCTCTGTAAGAATCGGGCAGGAACGCCCCACGCGCAACCAGAACGATCTAACTTGGGCTAGCAAACCAGACTGTGGGATAGCTACCATGCGAAAAGCTCGAACATAAGACCGCCAGGACCGAGCACAGAACAAAGGACGGAGTGGAAAAAGCCGGCTGCAGACCATTCCCCTCCGGGGACAGGCAGCCAGAGCCGTAAGGACTGGAAAGGGGCAATTGCAGACCTGGAGAGACTTTACTTACCTAACTGCAAGCAGGCTCCTTTGCTAAGACTTCTGGGGGTGCTGGACAGTCACAGTCTGCCTCACGGGGTGCACCAGCGGTCCACCCAGAGAGCTGAGCGGCAGCGGCGGAAAAGGTGACAAGCCGCGGCGATCGCGCTCGCCAAACTCCTGAGCTACTCGGACCTGGGAAGGGCACAAAGCGCAGTCCCAGCCGCATTTGTGCCTCTGAGGGCTGCCTGAGGGCCGAACCTGAGCGGCTTGGACCGGGGAAGTGCACGCAGCCTAGGGCCGGCCCCAGACGGTTCCCGGCTGAGCATCGTAGAGCCGGAGCGGTTTGTGCGCCTCGAGAAAGGACAGGTCAAGCGGGGCAGAAATACTGTGTGCACACAACAGTGCTATTTGTTTGCAGCATCCCCCCTCCCCACAGCGCGACTGAACTAGTGAGCCTAAAAACCAGCAAACAGAAGAAGTTAAACAGAGGGAACCACCTTGGAAGTGAGCCCACACGGCCCATAACATCAGAGAAGAGCCAGATATATTTTTAATTTTTAAATATTTTTAAAATCATTCTTTTTTTTTTTTTTTTGCTTTTTGCTTTTTTTTTTTCATTTTTTTCCGAGCTTTTTTTTAATTGTTAAGTCTTCTATTTCTCCTCTAATTTTTATTTCTATAACCTAGTATTACTATTTTAAAAAAAAAAGACTTTTTTTTTTTTTTTTTTAAGGCAAACACCATATATACTCTTTGGATGGTTGTTGGTGTTTTTTTATTTTTTTCTGTTTGTTTTTTAATAATTCTTTTTTTTTTCTCTCTCTTTCTTCCTTTTTCCTTCTGCTTTTCTTTAATATTGTATCTTTGAAAATCCAAACTCTACTCCAGATTTTTAATCTTTGCTCTTAGGTTTTTGCTGTCAATTTTGTACATTTAAAAACCCAAACTTCACTACCCAAGTTTACCTGAGAGCGAGATTACTGGCTTGACCACTCTCTCCTCCTCTGGCCTCTCCTTTTTCTCCACAAGGTGGCCTCTGTCTCTTTTCTCCCCCATCTCTTCTCTATCCAACTCTGTGAATCTCTGTGTGTTCCAGACGGTAGAGAACACCTAAGGAACTGGTTACTGGCAGGATTTGTCTCTCTCCTACTCATTCCTCTCTCTTATCCTCCTGGTCACCTCTGTCTACTTCCTCCCTCTCCTCTTCCCCGTATAACTCTGTAAATACCTCTGAGCGGTCCAGACTATAGAGCGCACATAAGGAAGTGACTACTGGCTAGCTTGCTCTCTCCTCTCTTGATCTCACCGCATCTCATTCCAGTTACCTCTAACTACCCCCTCCATCTTCTCTTCTCCTTGTAACTCAGTGAACCTCTCTGAGTGTCCCTCAATGTGGAGAAACTTTTCATCTTTAACCTAGATGTTTTATCATCAGTGCTGTATAGATGGAGAAGTCTAGAGGCTACTGTAAAAATAAAACTGAAAACCAGAAGCAGGAAGCTTAAACCCAAAGCCTGAAAACATTAGAGAACTCTTGAATTCAGGGAACATTAAGCAATAGGAGCTCATCAAATGCCTTCATACCTACACCGAAACCAAGCTCCACCCAAGGGCCAACAAGTTCCAAAACAAGACATACCACCCAAATTCTCCAGCAACACAGGAACACTCCCCTGAGCCTCAATATACAGGCAGCTCAAAATTATCCCAAAACCTTTGATGTCTCATAACCCATTACGGGTCACTCCACTGCACTCCAGAGAGAAGAAACCCAGCTCCACCCACCAAAACTCCAACACAAGCCTCCCTAACCAGGAAACCTTGACAAGCCACTGATAGAACCCCACCCAAAGTGAGGAAGCTCCATAATAAAGAGAACTCCACAAATTATCAGAATATAAAAAGGCCACCCCAAACGCAGCAATATAACCAAGATGAAGAGACAGAGGAATACTCAGCAGGTAAAGGAACAGGAGAGTTGCTCACCAAACCAAACAAAAGAGGAAGAAGTAGGGAATCTACCGGAGAAGGAATTCCGAATATTGATAGTGAAAATGATCCAAAATCTTGAAATCAAAATGGAAACACAGATAAATAGCCTAGAGACAAGGATCGAGAAGATGCAAGAAAGGTTTAACAAGGACCTAGAAGAAATAAAAAAGAGTCAAAATATAATGAATAACACAATAAATGAGATCAGAAACACTCTGGAGGCAACAAATAGTAGAATAACGGAGGCAGAAGATAGGATTAGTGAAATAGAAGATAGAATGGTAGAAATAAATGAATCAGAGAGGAAACAAGAAAAACGAATTAAAAGAAACGAGGACAATCTCAGAGACCTCCAGGACAATATGAAACGCTCCAACATTCGAATTATAGGAGTCCCAGAAGAAGAAGACAGAAAGAAAGATCATGAGAAAATCCTTGAGGAGATAATAGTTGAAAACTTCCCTAAAATGGGAAAGGAAATAATCACCCAAGTCCAAGAAACACAGAGAGTCCCAAATAGGATAAACCCAAGGCGAAACACCCCAAGACACATATTAATCAAATTAACAAAGATCAAACACAAAGAACAAATATTAAAAGCAGCAAGGGAAAAACAACAAATAACACACAAGGGGATTCCCATAAGGATAACAGCTGATCTGTCAATAGAAACTCTTCAGGCCAGGAGGGAATGGCAAGACATACTTAAAGTGATGAAAGACAATAACCTACAGCCCAGATTACTGTACCCAGCAAGGATCTCATTCAAATACGAAGGAGAAATCAAAAGCTTTACAGACAAGCAAAAGCTGAGAGAATTCAGCACCACCAAACCAGCTCTCCAACAAATTCTAAAGGATATCCTCTAGACAGGAAACACGAAAAGGGTGTATAAACCCGAACCCAAAACAATAAAGTAAATGGCAACGGGATCATACTTATCAATAATTACCTTAAACGTAAATGGGTTGAACGCCCCAACCAAAAGACAAAGACTGGCAGAATGGATACAAAAACAAGACCCGTCTATATGCTGCTTACAAGAGACCCACCTCAAAACAAGGGACACATACAGACTGAAAGTGAAGGGATGGAAAAAGATATACCACGCGAATAGAGACCAAAAGAAAGCAGGAGTGGCAATACTCATATCCGATAAAATAGACTTTAAAACAAAGGCTGTGAAAAGAGACAAAGAAGGCCACTACATAATGATCAAAGGAACAATCCAAGAAGAAGATATAACAATTATAAATATATATGCACCCAATATAGGAGCACCACAATATGTAAGACAAATGCTAACAAGTATGAAAGGGGAAATCAACAATAACACAATAATAGTGGGAGACTTTAATACCCCACTCACACCTATGGACAGATCAACTAAACAGAAAATTAACAAAGAAACGCAAACTTTAAATGATACATTAGATCAGTTAGACCTAATTGATATCTATAGGACATTTCACCCCAAAACAACGAATTTCACCTTTTTTTCAAGTGCTCATGGAACCTTCTCCAGGATAGATCACATCCTGGGCCATAAATCTAAACTTGATAAATTCAAAAAAATCGAAATCATTCCAAGCATCTTTTCTGACCACAATGCATTAAGATTAGATCTCAATTACAGGAGAAAAACTATTAAAAATTCCAACATATGGAGGTTGAACAACACACTTCTGAATAACCAACAAATCACAGAAGAAATCAAAAAAGAAATCAAAATATGCATAGAAACTAATGAAAATGAAAACACAACAACCCAAAACCTGTGGGACACTATAAAAGCAGTGCTAAGAGGAAAGTTCATAGCAATACAGGCATACCTCAAGAAACAAGAAAAAAGTCAAATAAATAACCTAACTCTACAACTAAAGCAATAGAAAAGGAAGAGTTGGAGAACCCCAGAGTTAGTAGAAGGAAAGAAATCTTAAGAATTAGGGCAGAAATAAATGCAAAAGAAACAAAAGAGACCATAGCAAAAATCAACAAAGCCAAAAGCTGGTTCTTTGAAAGGATAAATAAAATTGACAAACCATTAGCCAGACTCATCAAGAAGCAAAGAGAGAAAAATCAAATCAATAAAATTAGAAATGAAAATGGAGAGATCACAACAGACAACACAGAAATACAAAGGATCATAAGAGACTACTATCAGCAGTTGTATGCCAATAAAATGGACAACGTGGAAGAAATGGACAAATTCTTAGAAAAGTACAATTTTCCAAAACTGAACCAGGAAGAAATAGAAAATCTTAACAGACCCATCACAAGCACGGAAATTGATACTGTAATCAGAAATCTTCCAGCAAACAAAAGCCCAGGTCCAGACGGCTTCACAGCTGAATTCTACCAAAAATTTCGAGAAGAGCTAACACCTATCCTCCTCAAACTCTTCCAGAAAATTGCAGAGGAAGGTAAACTTCCAAACTCATTCTATGAGGCCACCATCACCCTAATACCAAAACCTGACAAAGATGTCACAAAAAAAGAAAACTACAGGCCAATATCTCTGATGAACATAGATGCAAAAATCCTCAACAAAATTCTAGCAATCAGAATCCAACAACACATTAAAAAGATCATACACCATGACCAAGTGGGCTTTATCCCAGGGATGCAAGGATTCTTCAATATCCGCAAATCAATCAATGTAATTCACCACATTAACAAATTGAAAAATAAAAACCATATGATTATCTCAATAGATGCAGAGAAGGCCTTTGACAAAATTCAACATCCATTTATGATAAAAACTCTCCAGAAAGCAGGAATAGAAGGAACATACCTCAACATAATAAAAGCTATTTATGACAAACCCACAGCAAACATTATCCTCAATGGTGAAAAATTGAAAGCATTTCCCCTAAAGTCAGGAACAAGACAAGGGTGTCCACTTTCACCGCTACTATTCAACATAGTTCTGGAAGTTTTGGCCACAGCAATCAGAGCAGAAAAAGAAATAAAAGGAATCCAAATTGGAAAAGAAGAAGTAAAACTATCACTGTTTGCAGATGACATGATCCTCTACATGGAAAACCCTAAAGACTCCACCAGAAAATTACTAGAGATCATCAATGAATATAGTAAAGTTGCAGGATATAAAATCAACACACAGAAATCCCTTGCATTCCTATACACTAATAATGAGAAAGTAGAAAAAGAAATTAAGGAAACAATTCCATTCACCATTGCAACGAAAAGAATAAAATACTTAGGAATATATCTTCCTAAAGAAACTAAAGACCTATATATGGAAAACTATAAAACACTGATGAAAGAAATCAAAGAGGACACTAATAGATGGAGAAATATACCATGTTCATGGATTGGAAGAATCAATATAGTGAAAATGAGTATACTACCCAAAGCAATTTACAAATTCAATGCAATCCCTGTCAAGCTACCAGCCACATTTTTCACAGAACTAGAACAAATAATTTCAAGATTTGTATGGAAATACAAAAAACCTCGAATAGCCAAAGCAATCTTGAGAAAGAAGAATGGAACTGGAGGAATCAACTTGCCTGACTTCAGGCTCTACTACAAAGCCACAGTCATCAAGACAGTATGGTACTGGCACAAAGACAGACATATAGATCAATGGAACAAAATAGAAAGCCCAGAGATAAATCCACATACATATGGACACCTTATCTTTGACAAAGGAGGCAAGAATATACAATGGAGTAAAGACAATCTCTTTAACAAGTGGTGCTGGGAAAACTGGTCAACCACTTGTAAAAGAATGAAACTAGATCACTTTCTAACACCGCACACAAAAATAAACTCAAAATGGATTAAAGATCTAAATGTAAGATCAGAAACTATAAAACTCCTAGAGGAGAACATAGGCAAAACACTCTCAGACATAAATCACAGCAGGATCCTCTATGATCCACCTCCCAGAATGCTGGAAATAAAAGCAAAAATAAACAAATGGGATCTAATTAAAATTAAAAGCTTCTGCACAACAAAGGAAAATATAAGCAAGGTGAAAAGACAGCCTTCTGAATGGGAGAAAATAATAGCAAATGAAGCAACTGACAAACAACTAATCTCAAAAATATACAAGCAACTTATGCAGCTCAACTCCAGAAAAATAAACGACCCAATCAAAAAATGGGCCAAAGAACTAAATAGACATTTCTCCAAAGAAGACATCCGGATGGCTAACAAACACATGAAAAGATGCTCAACATCACTCATTATTAGAGAAATGCAAATCAAAACCACAATGAGGTACCACTTCACACCAGTCAGAATGGCTGCGATCCAAAAATCTGCAAGCAATAAATGCTGGAGAGGGTGTGGAGAAAAGGGAACCCTCCTACACTGTTGGTGGGAATGCAAACTAGTACAGCCACTATGGAGAACAGTGTGGAGATTCCTTAAAAAATTGCAAATAGAACTACCTTATGACCCAGCAATCCCACTGCTGGGCATACACACCGAGGAAACCAGAATTGAAAGAGACACATGTACCCCAATGTTCATCGCAGCACTGTTTATAATAGCCAGGACATGGAAACAACCTAGATGTCCATCAGCAGATGAATGGATAAGAGAGCTGTGGTACATATACACAATGGAGTATTACTCAGCCGTTAAAAAGAATTCATTTGAATCAGTTCTGTTGAGATGGATGAAACTGGAGCCGATTATACAGAGTGAAGTAAGCCAGAAAGAAAAACACCAATACAGTATACTAACACATATATATGGAATTTAGGAAGATGGCAATGACGACCCTGTATGCAAGACAGGGAAAGAGACACAGATGTGTATAACGGACTTTTGGACTCAGAGGGAGAGGGAGAGGGAGGGATGATTTGGGAGAATGACATTCTAACATGTATACTATCATGTGAATTGAATCACCAGTCTATGTCTGACGCAGGATGCAGCATGCTTGGGGCTGGTGCATGGGGATGACCCAGAAAGATGTTCTGGGGAGGGAGGTGGGAGGGGGGTTCATGTTTGAGAATGCATGTAAGAATTAAAGATTTTAAAATTTAAAAAAATAAATAAATAAATAAAAGGAAAAAAAAATAAATAATAATAATAATAAAAAAAAAGCATCACTATGAACAAAGCTAGTGGAGGTGATGGAATTCCAGTTGAGCTGTTTCAAATCCTGAAAGATGATGCTGTAAAAGTGCTGCACTCCATATGCCAGCAATTTTGGAAAACTCAGCAGTGGCCACAGGACTGGAAAAGGTCAGTTTTCATTCCAATCCCAAAGAAAGGCAATGCCAAAGAATGCTCAAACTACCACACAAGTGTACTCATCTCACACACTAGTAAAGTAATGCTCAAAATTCTCCAAGCCAGGCTTCAGCAATACGTGAACCGTGAACTTCCAGATGTTCAAGCTGGTTTTAGAAAAGGCAGAGGAACCAGAGATCAAATTGCCAATATCCGCTGGATCACGGAGAAAGCAAGAGAGTTCCAAGAAAACATCTATTTCTGCTTTACTGACTATGCCAAAGCTTTTGACTGTGTGGATCACAACAAACTGTAGAAAACTGTTCAAGAGATGGGAAATACCCGACCACCTGACCTGCCTCTTGAGAAACCTATATGCAGGTCAGAAAGCAACAGTTAGAACTGGACATGGAACAACAGACTGGTTCCAAATAGGAAAAGGAGTACATCAAGGCTGTATATTGTCACCCTGCTTATTTAACTTATATGCAGAGTACATCATGAGAAACACTGGACTGGAAGGAAAAACACAAGCTGGAATCAAGATTGCCGGGACAAATATCAATCACCTCAGATATGCAGATGACACCACCCTTATGGCAGAAAGTGAAGAGGAACTCAAAAGCCTCTTGATGCAAGTGAAAGAGGAGAGTGAAAAAGTTGGCTTAAAGCTCAACATTCAGAAAATGAAGATCATGGCCTCCAGTCCCATCACTTCATGGGAAATAGATGGGGAAACAGTGGAAACAGTGTCAGACTTTATTTTTTGGGGCTCCAAAATCACTGCAGGTGGTGGTTGCAGTCATGAAATTAAAAGACGCTTACTCCTTGGAAGAAAAGTTATGACCAACCTAGATAGCATATTCAAAATCAGAGACGTTACTTTGCTGACTAAGGTCCGTCTAGTCAAGGCTATGGTTTTTCCAGTGGTCATGTATGGATGTGAGATTTGGACTGTGAAGAAAGCTGAGTGCCGAAGAACAGACGCTTTTGAACTGTGGTGTTGGAGAAGACTCCTGAGAGTCCCTTGGACTGCGAGAAGATCCCACCAGTCCATTCTGAAGGAGATCAGTCCTGGGATTTCTTTGGAGGGACTGATGCTGAAGCTGAAACTCCTGGCCACCTCATGTGAAGGGTTGACTCATTTGAAAAGACTGATGCTGGGAGGGATTGAGGGCAAGAGGAGAAGGGGACGACAGAGGATGAGATGGCTGGATGGTATCACTGACTCAATGGACATGAGTCTGAGTGAACTCTGGGAGTTGGTGATGGACAGGGAGGCCTGGCGTGTTGCAATTCATGGGGTCACAAAGAGTCGAACACAACTGAGCGACTGAACTGAATATGAATATGAATGGCTAACAAGTTTTTCTGTGAATATTATTTTGTATGTTTCTTTTTGTAACATATAGTTGGATTTTATTTATTTACCTATTCTGAACTTCTTTCTATTTTAAGCAAATAAGGTTATATCACATTTATGAATATATCAAATCAATTTGTTCTTTTTAACTGGTATCTACTGTTTATTTAAAAATATTTCTCTTGCTTTCTCTCTTTCGTTCTGTAGTCTTTTCCTTTTTGTTTACTTTGGTAATTTAGATATGTTTTTTCTTATTTTGGTTTTCTTTAAATAATGCCAAAATTTCCAAATATTTAATTAGCATTGTCAGAAACATCAATAAGAACAGCAACACTATTTATTGAAATCTCACTAAAAAGCATGAGCAACTTAGCTCACCTTTACCTCCTCTCATCTTTCCTTCCTCCATCATGTATGGACTTTTTTTCCCTGTTCCAGTATGGGTAGGTACAATGGGGATAAACTTTGAAAGCATGAATGAGATTTAAAAATATCTAGTAGTTAATATTAGTAAGACTAATAATTCTTATGAATCATATTCTCTTGTAGCCTTTACACATGAATTTCAACCCACGTCTTTTTCACCGGGGAAGAAGAGAATTGCTTTGAGCACGTGGCATAGACAAGTTTCCAGACGCCAAGAAGAAGAGTCAGGTAGATTTGACTCCAGATAAACCTGATTTCTGAGGGAAAAGGGAGAGCAGTTGGTCAGCTGTGTGTTTTCTGGCTCTGTTCTCTCCAGAAAAAATGATGCATGTGAGAGACTCCCAGCAGGGTGGAATCCAATCCCTTTTGGATCTCTTGGAGGATACCCCTCGATGAGCGAAAGCTTCCCTCTAAGGGGAAATGTTAATGGTGCATATTTACATGTGTCAGCTATACCGCATCCCACCAACCCTCTCCTGCCCACTGTGCCCTTGATCCTAGCATCATGAGTGAGTTGTAGAAGCATCTCATTCATTTCACTGAGAACAGAGAGAGCAGCTTAGAACCGGAAGTCAGCAGCCGTGGAGTGACATAGTGAAAGGCAAGATGACCTGGTGATACACACATGTTTTTGAAATATGCTTTTAAAATTTTAGATATTAGGCTATTTCCTGTTATCTTATTGTTATTTATTTCTGCCTTTGCCATCTGATAAAGAATGTGGTTTATATGATATTGATTTTGGAGCATGGGTTGAGACTTTTGTGGTCCAGTGGGTCGTCTCTTTTAGAAAACATTCCAGGCATACTGGAAATGCACAATTGCAATTTCCATTTGTTGGGTGCAGGGTTTTGCATATGACTCCTAGATAGGTATACTCAGTTCAGTTCAGTTTAGTTGCTCAGTCGTGTCCGACTCTTTGGGACCCCATGAATCACAGCACACCAGGCCTCCTTGTCCATCACCAACTCCTGGAGTTCACTCAGACTCACGTCCATTGAGTCAGTGATGCCACCCAGCCATCTCATCCTCTGTCGTCCCCTTCTCCTCCTGCCCTCAATCCCTCCCAGCATCAGAGTCTTTTCCAATGAGTCAGCTCTTCACATGAGGTGGCCAAAGTACTGGAGCTTCAGCCTTAGCATCATTCCCTCCAAAGAAATCCCAGGGCTGATCTCCTTCAGAATGGACTGGTTGGATCTCCTTGCAGTCCAAGGGACTCTCTAGAGTCTTCTCCAACACCACAGTTCAAAAGCATAAAGTCTTTGGTGCTCAGATTTCTTCCCAACTCTCACATCCATACATGACCACAGAAAAAACCACAGGATTCGAAACAAAATCCTAAATTTTTCTTTTTGCATTTTCTGGGAGAGTAATATAATTTCTTAGTATGATTGCCTATTTTTCACTTTCTCTGGGAAATTATGTTAGATTTGTTTTAATTCTTTTGATGCTATGCCATTAGTTCTTCCCAAAGATAATAGTTTTATAAGTTCTTGGAAAGTTATTCTATCATTAAGTTATGATTTTCTTTATTACTCTTTTGTCTTGATATCTGTTGTGTCTGAGCTACTCAGTGTGTGGTATTCTGTTATGGAAGCCCAAGCAGTCTCATGTAACTATGCTTAACTTTGTAAGAAACTTCTAAACTGTCTCCCAAAGTGGCTGTGCCATTGCATTTCCGCCAGCAATGGATGAGAGTTTCTATTGTTCCACATCTTCACCAGCATTTGGTGCAGTCTGTTTTTGGATATTTGCTATTTTAATAGGTATGTTGTCGTACCTCATTGCTATTTTCTAAAAAACTCTTTTTTTCCCCCCCATTTGACTGTGCTGGGTCTTAGTGGCTGCATGTGAAATCTGGTTCCCTGACCAGGGATGGAACCCAGGTCCCCAGTACCCCCACTGCATTAGGAGCATGGAGTCTTAGCCAGTGGAGGAGGAAAGTCCATCATTGTTATTTTAATTTGTAATTCTTGCTCTCCACCTTTTCATGTGCTAATTTGTCATTTACGTATATTTCTTTATGAGATGTCTATCCAGATTTTGTAGTCATTTTAAAACAAGTAGTTTTTAAATTAATAGTGAATCTTCAGAGTGTTTTTGGATATACAAACATACCTCATCTTATTGTGCTTTGCTTTGTCTAGATTTGCAGATACTATGCTCTTTACAAATTGAAGGTTTGTGGCAACTGGGCGTCAAACAAGTCCATTGGTGTCATTTTTCCAATGGCATCTGCTCACTTCATGTGCCTCTGTCCTAGTTTAGTAATTGTTGCAATATTTCAAGCTTTTTTACAGTTACCTGTGATCAGAGATTTTTGATATTAATACTGCAAAAAGATTATGACTCACTAATGTTTTAAATGATAGCATTTTTAGCCAGAAAGTATTTTTAATTAAAGTATGCATATTCTTTATTCAGACATAAAACTATTACACACTTTTTGTTAGTTGCTCAGTCATGTCCGACTCTTTGCGACCACAGAGACTATATTCCGCCAGCCTTCTTTGTCCATTTAATTCTCCAGGCAAGAATACTGGAGTGGGTAGCCATCTCCTTCTCCAGGGGATCTTCCTGACACAGGGATTGAGCCTGGGTCTCCTGCATTGCTGGCAGATTCTTTACCATCTGAGCCACCAGGGAAGTCCAATTAACGCCCTTAATAGACTACGTAACTTTTATGTGCACTGAGCAACCGCAAAATTAATGTGATTCACTTTAGTGCTATATTTGCTTTATTGATATGATCTGAAACTGAACCTGTAATATTTCCAAGATATGCCTGTGTTTTGGGTCTGAATCCTTTACCAGACATGTGTTTTCCATATTTTTCTTCCAGTTCATGGTTTACCTGTTACTGTCTTAACAATGTCTTTTTCAGAGCAGAAGTTTTAAATTTTAATATAGTCTAAATTTTTCTTTCATGGATTGTGCTTTTGGTCTGTCTGAAAACTCATTGCCAAACCCCAAATCACCTAGAGTATTTATCTATTCTTCTAGAAATTTTATAGTCTTACATTTTAGGTCTTTGATCTTTGTGTTAATTTTTGTGACAGGTGTAAGGTATGTTATGTTCATCATTTTTTTTTCCCCTTTGGTATGTTAGATTTCATTAAGAACATCCAGTTGTTCCAGCACCATTAAAAAAAGAAATGACTATTGAGAATTCCCTGGTGGTTTATTGGTTAGGACTCCACACTTTCACTGCTGAGGGCCTAGGTTCAATTAAGCAGGGAACTAAGATCCCACAAGCTGCTCGGCATGGCCAAATTAAAAGACAAAACAAACAAACAAACACACTATCATTTCTCCACTAAATTACCTCTGCTAATTGATTAAAGGGCTTCCCTGGCTGCTCAGTGATAAAGAATCTGCCTGCAACTCAGGAGATGTGTGCAGGAGACACAAATTCGATTCCTGGGTTGGGAATAACCCACTCCAGTTTTCTTGCCTGACTTTCCTGGTGACTCAGATGGTAAAGAATCCACCAGCAATGTAGGAGACCTGGGTTTGATCCTTGGGTTGGTAAGATCCCCTGGAGAAGGACATGGCAACCCACTCCAGTATTCTTGCCTGGAGAATCCCATGGACAGAGGAGCCTGGAGGGCTAAAGTCCATGGGGTTGTGAAACAGTCAGACATGACTTAATGACTAAACAAGAAACCAACAACAATTTACCGACGTTGAGTTGACTATATTCATATCAGGTAATTCTAGGCTCTATTCTGTTCCATTGTTTCTGTCTAATCTTTCATCACTGCCATGTTGCCTTGATTACTGTAGCTCCATACTACGTGTTTAAGTGAAATAGTATCAGTTCTGCACCTTTGTTCTTCTGCTCCTCCTCTTCTGCTTCTTTCTCCCCTTATTTTTTCAATACTGTTTTGGATATTTTAGACCTTTGACTATTCCATATAAACTTTAAACTCAGCAAATACAGTTTGCTGATATTTTATTGAAATTTCATTGAGTCTTTAATCAAGTTGAGAAGAACCAATTTCTTAACAATACTGAGTTTTCCAATCACAATCTTTGACTTTTTCCCCCTAATAATTTGTCATTTTCTGCATAGACATCCTGTGTATTTTTGGTTAGATTTATACATAAATTCATTTTTGGTGCTTTTGTAAATGACACTGTGTTTTTAATTTCAAATTTTAATTACTCATTACCAGGATAGGAAAGCAATTGACTTTTTATATTAACCTGTATACTACAATCTTTCTAAGCTCGATTATTAATTCCAAGATGTGTTTTGTTGTTGTTCATTCTTTGGGATTTTCTATGTAGTCAATCATGTTATCTGTGAGTAAAATGAGTGTTATTTCTTCTTTCCTAATTCATTCTTTTATTTCCTTTCTTCTCCTATTGTGCTAGTTGGCACTTCTAATACAACGCTGAGTAGGAGTGGTAAGAGGAGACATCTTTGCCTTATCTCACATCTTAGGGGGAAAACGTCTACTCTCTTACTATTAATTAACTATGATATTAACTATAGCAGCTTTCTGTTTCAATTTGTTTTGTGTGTGTGTAGTGGGGGTATATGTTCTTCTCAAGGTGAAGAAGTTCTACTCTATTCCTACTAGCCAATTTTTTAAAAAATCATAGATATGTGCATTTTTTAAAATGCTTTTTCTACGTCAATTGATATGATGGTATAATTTTTCTTCTTTTGCCCGTTGATGTGATAGATTAATTGATTTTCAAATATTGAATCAGTCCTATGTACCTTACAATCCCACTTACTCATGATGTATAATTAAATTTTTTATTAGTTATTTGAATGACTATTTAAATAAGGTCCGTATAGTTAAAGCTATGGTTTTTCCAGTAGTCATGTTTGGATGTGAGAGCTGGACCATAAAGAAGGCTAAGTGCTGAAGAGTTGACACTTTTGAACTGCGTTGTTGGAGAAGACTCTTGAGAATCCCTTGGACGGCAAGAAGATCAAATCAGTCAATCCTAAAGGAAATCAGTCCTGAATATTCATTGGAAGGACTGATGCTGAAGCTAAAGCTCCAATACTTTGGCCACCTGATGTGAAGAGCCAACTCATTAGAAAAGATCCTGATGCTGGGAAAGATTGAAGGCAGGAGAAGAGGATGACAGAGGATGAGATGGATGGCATGAGTTTGAGCAAGCTCCGGGAAATGGTGAAGGACAGTGAAGCCTGGAGTGTTTCAGTCCGTGTGATCGTAGAGTTGGACATGACTGTCAACTGAGCAACATTTAGATAAGATTCTTATATTGGAAAAGATTGCTATGCCTTATAACTTTCTTTTAATCTGTGACTTCCCTCTTTATCTTTCTGGCTTATTTTCTCAAATTCAGTCATTTGCCTTATAGAATTCCCAACTGTTTGGATCTTGTTGATGTCCTCCCCATATTTTTATTTAACTTACTTGTTCCTCTGTCTTCGGTATTTCTTACAAACTATTGGTTGAATTCAGAGACTTATTTTGCATTTAGATTGAATTGATTGATTGATTTGTTTGGGGGCCAGACTATTTCATGGATGGTGTGTACTTCCATCAGACAATATATAATATCTGCTTGTCTGTCTTTGTGATGTCAAAAGCCACTGATGTTCATTTTCCAGATACATAATCTCATTAACAGTACAAAATTTAGATTTCTAGTTCCAGCATTTTTTCATCATTTAGTAGCTGGAATATTGCTATGAAGAGAACATTTTCTCTCATTAGCTACCTAGTGAAAGAGTTTATTTAGGGAAACCAGGATAAATCTTCGATGCTTTTTCTTTATTAGCCAGTTTTTAAAATAATGAGATCATTCCTATAATAACTTTTGAAGAAAATACTATTATGTGCTCAATAATTTAAATATCTTCTTGTGTTTTAATCTGCTGCTCTGTCCTTACGATCTTTGGTGTTGCTCTTATTGTTTCTTCTATGGTGATTAGATCCCATTTTCAGTGGCTCCTTATTTCCTTTTTGCAGAAACCTCATGTTTTATTAGTGTGCTTGCTTTCAGATCAGAGCAATTGTTCCCTTTGTGTCTTGTACACTTTCTGCTCTCGTGCAGAGTCAGCCATTCCTCAAGGAGCCTTGGTCCCTTTTTGTGGGAAATTCAGAGATTGCAATCTGCACGCTTAGCAGAGTTTTAACAAGAAATTGGAAATGGCGTGTGGAGACCAAGCCTTGAGCAGACTGGGGCCCAAATCACGTGTGGGAGGACTGAGTCACGTGTATCCTGAGTTGTGAAAATATTCCCACGGAATGACTTTGTTTTTCTTCTACTGGGGGGGCCCAGAGGTTTCACCCGTCCAGGACAAGTTTTCACATTCATTTCTTGGCTTAAGATCCCCCAAACCATATGAACAGAGCAGATTTGGAATCCTTACATGCATGTGGTACAGCCTGAGGTTTTGATTTCTCATGGGAAACCTTTTTCTTCTCATTTAGGGCCCCAGGCAGATGGCAATCCTGCCTGACGCATCCCAGGACTGGCAGCTGGAATTCCTCTAGCCTCCTCTTTTCACAGGGAGGGATGGTCGTTTATGGGCAGCCCTTCCGTTCTCACAGTTGGGCACTGGGATCTCAGTGGCCTGAGTGGGTCCGTGTCCCACCTCCCACCCAGAATATCACTGTGCCTGTTTCCAGGTAATGGGGCCTTGGGAAGCATAGCTTTTTGTTCCTGTTTTGCTTTTGTTTTGTTTTTCATTTCTGGTATCTAATAACTGAGTTCTCTCTCTTCAGAGCCTAGTTAAAGGTTTTTAACACAGTCATGTGAAGTGAAATTTGCTTAGTCATGTCTGACTCTTTGTGACTCCATGAATAGTCCATAGAATTCTCCAGGCCAGAATACTGGAGTGGGTAGCTGTTCTCTTCTCCAGGTTATCTTCCCAACTCAGGGATCGAACCCAGGTATTCCGCATTGCAGGTGGATTCTTTACCAGCTGAGCTACCAGGGGTGCCTTAAGACAGTCATATTCAGCATATAAAATCTGTTCCTTTTTCCTCCTTCTTGTTAACCTGGGCACCATAAAATTGTATGTTCTCTTTTTCCATCTCTGGTGGGGTTGCATTTTATCCATGAGAGCGGGTCATGGGGAACAGCTCTTTCTCTCGGGATGCTGGCTCCTAGCTGGATTCTCTGTGTTGTGGGGGGAAGATGCCCATAGGTTTTGAGGTTTTGATATTTGTGATATTTAACATATCAGGTGCAGTCACCTGCATGGACCTTCTCCTGCCTCTTGGAAGCCGGGTGGGTGACATGTGTCCATTGCTCAAACACCTGTCTTAGAGTGATGTGGGCTCCTGGTGTATGGTGTTGCCCTCATGGATAGAGAGCTATGTCTCCTAGGCGCTTGCCAGGTGTCTTAGCCAAAGCCTCCTCTGCCATCTTCCCATTCTTTACCAGGTCGCTTTTTTTAAAAGATTTTTTTTTTTAAGAACATTACCACTAAATACCTCACATTTTCTTATCATCAGACTGTTTTCCTCTGAAGGAATCACAGGCAGTGTCTTCAGAGATATCAGTGCCAAGTGGTGCCTGGAAGGCATTTGGGATAACACTTGACCTACTAGTGAGCCTGGGTGGATGGAGCAATGATGCCGTCTGGGAATGTTCCCAGACATGAATACAAAGGCCGGTATTCTTTTCCTTTCACTCTGTGCTGTTTCCTCTGACATGTTTTAGTACTGATTAGGGACTGGTGGGTCCCTTTGTTCTGAATTAAAAGTGGTTGTCTGTAAATATTCTACCTTTCTATTTTGTTTTCCCTCAAATTTAAAAAGGCAGAGGCCCAAGAAGACAGACTCAGTATCACAGTCCATACTTCCTCCTGAGAGCAAGGACCACTTCAGTGGGACTTTTGCAGCTCACATTTCCTCTAATTTTAATAGTACAAAGGTCTTCTCAAAGGTAGTTATCAGGTACCAAGTGACTGTGCATACCCATATCGGATGCTGGTGTGTCCTATGGCCTTCCCCAGTGTAAGGTTTCTAAGGAGCCAGCTGGTGATGCATTCATCACAGGTTTGTATAAATGGTGCATTTGCAAGAAAAAATGTGAGATTTTCTGACCTAGTAACTGTTGCTTAGAAACTGTTGTCCACAAAACCTAGAATTCAGGAAAGGGCATTGCTGAAAGGGAACAAACTCTAGACCTAGATACAAAAGATGCAAGTGAAAATCCTAGTCCCAGTAGTGGGATGTGACCCTGGTACATTTGTTTGAATTTATCACAGCTTGTCTCATCAGCAGGCCAGCTCAGGATCCAGGGATACCTACGTCGTGGGAAATGCTGTGGATCCAAGGATACCACCAGGAGAAGAGATGGGCATTGGTTAGCATCCAACACTTGAGGCCAACAAGTAAGACTCAGAATATTTGT
The DNA here is from genome assembly GCF_042477335.2 of Ovis canadensis. Classification (NCBI taxonomy): domain Eukaryota; kingdom Metazoa; phylum Chordata; class Mammalia; order Artiodactyla; family Bovidae; genus Ovis; species Ovis canadensis. The sequence goes on from NC_091246.1 coordinate 24,789,598, forward strand.
TTAAGGCATGCTCTGTGGCCCCAAGCAGCATCGTCCTTGGACTAATAGCTCTCCTCCGTGGGGGGCTCTTTAGGATTCACCTCTATTTCCATCCCATGTGGCACTTTCTAGTTCTCAGTAAAGGCTTGTTCATGGGCAAGTAGGGGGTCTGATGAAAAATATGAACGTGATCAGCATGACTTTGTTCCTTTTGGTCCAATACAAGAATCATACTGTGTTGAAACTGATGATATGTTGACCGATGCAGGCAAGCAAACCAGACCTCTCTGTGCATGGAAAGTTCTCTTCTTTCTTCCTCAGCATCTACACCTGTGCCTTTCACTCAATGTGGACAGTTCTGTCCTTCAGGGGAAAATAATATTCGGTTCCTGCTTTGATACTGCAGTTTGGATGGTGAGGGATACTGTGTCCAGTCACTTACTCTTGCCAGACTACTTTTCTGCTGCTGGAAGTGGAGACACAAAAGACAGGTTCGAACTCTCCCAGGGCTGCAGCTTGAAACTTCTAACTACACTCCAGGGATCCTGCAGGAATGTGGGTCAGTGGTTCCCTTTGGAAAGTGATGAATACAAATGAATTTATTTTGCCAAAAGCTTGTTTCTGGATCACGGTGGAAATACTGTTGGATTTCAACTCAAAAAGACCAAATGGCAAATTTGTGTTTGCTTAGCCCAAAGAAGCTCCTTGCATCTCCCGAACCTCAGTCTCTTCATTTGTAAATTAGGGATGGGAACCTACCGTGACAAGGTTGCTTGCTGGGTTGGCTGAAATGACAGTACTGGAATGACAGGATTGCTCATCTGTTCTACATTATTGGGTTGACACCAGATGGATTTGTTTCACCACAGTTGTCCAGCTTCCCTGAAATACCATTTCCCGTGGGACGGAAAACTGGGCCATCTTAACGTATGTTCCTCTGAAGTTAAGTCCTGATACACTGAAAGTCATTTTGTTCAATTCCCATTTCACAGGCTCCCAGTTTTCCGTGAATGGAGACTTCATGTATTTTTTTATCTCTGATTAGAAAACCTCCAAGTCCCAAATAAGGACCTTTAGTGAAAACTCAAGAGATTTTAGCTTCAAATCCAGAAACAGTTAAATTAGCCAATGTGATAACCGCACTCTGTTCCAGAATGTTGAATGTCACAGGCTTCAGAGTATGTCTGCAAGTGGTATGTAATTAGGTCAGCAGAGGAGTGGAAATGCTGGTTAATTGCTTCAATCTTTTTCTCCTTCATTCTTTTAAATGCATTTCAATTGACTATTAACTGGAATGTTTTTCTTCCCAGAAACAGTGAGTGTCTCAGAGGTTCCCATGGGGTACCCTGTGTTTGGGTGTGTGCAGAAGTTCTGGGGGCGCCCTGCAGTTGGGAGTGAGCAGAGTATCTGAAGGGGTGCCATGCATTTGGAGGGCACCCTGTGGTGGCTCAGATGGTAAGGAATCCGCCTGCAGTGCAGGAGACTTGGTTCAATCCCTGGGTGGGGAAGATCCCCTGGAGAAGGGAATGGCAACCCACTCCAGTATTCCTGCCTGGGAAATCCCATGGACAGAGGAGCCTGGTGAGCTACAGTCCATGGGGTTGCAAAGAGTTGGACATGACTGTGAGACTAACACTTCCACATTTCCACGGTGTTTGTGCAGAGCTGGAGGGACTTACAAATCTCTCCTTCCTGTCACCCAGCCAGGACTGCTTTTTCTACAAAAAGGACTGATACTAGTGTGGGTTTTAACTGCCAGCAAATACGAGGAATTTGTATCTTAAGCTTTCTCTGGAAGTGTGTCATTCCTGGTATGGGTGTGGAGCTGCTGGATCTGTTTACAGCTCTCTCTTCTTCACTGGTTCCTCGGAAATCACCTGGGTCACTCTGGCATCCACCACTCAAGGCTCCGGGAAGATTTGTCTCAGTGCTGCTTTACACTGAAAAGCCCACCTACCTGCTTACCAACACAAGCTCATTGTGTTAGCAGTACATGGCATTAATTGCTTGTAGTGCTTAAAATTTCTAAGTGAGGTAGGCCCACTCCCTGAACGTGTGCCTTGCTCCAGCCTACAATTTATCTCCCCTGATGGCCATTCTCTCCTTCTCCTTAGTAACAAGAGCTCCAGGTTTTAGCTGGGATTGTTATGGCAGTCAGTGCCACATGTCCCCGCTCCTTTATGGCTAGCTATAGCCATGCTCCTACATCCCCCCTCTTGAGATGTGGTCCTGAGCATTGTGTGGACTCTGGAAGCACCATGTGCTTCCCTGGGCAACAGCCTGAAAAGCGGATGTACAGAGACTTCATTGGGAGGTGTCATCCCAGAGCAGCGAGGGGCAGGAAAAGGGACTCTGGCAGGAGAGACAGAGATGCCTCACTGAGCTGTTCAAAGCTTCCCAGAGAAACATGCCAGTTTACTCGGTCATCCAGAACTCCTCTCCAAATAACAGTCCATCTGGGGGAGAGGGGAAGGGAAACCAGTGTATATGCCAGCATCCTGTCTCAAACCTCTTGTTTTTCAAATTTTAAACCATAGCGTATGACCTCCCCACTTCTTCTCTTGTGTGTATCACTTCTGAGGTAGCCTTGGGGAAGTCTAGGTCCAGCCTCCAATGATGTGGGGCTTCATCTGAGCCCAGGAGTGAGGGGAAGTGTCAGAGTCTTCATGGGTACCAGAGTTGCTATCATGCTGTCTGGTGGGAGCAATAGAGCCTGTGATGCAGCCTGCCTTCACCCCAGAGATGCTGAGATAACCAGTCTAGGAGAGGAGGTGACAGAGAAGCAGTTGAGCCCTAGCAGTCTAGGGAAGGACAAAAACTGGGTTTAATACATGTCCTTAAAAAGAGTGGGTGTGCACTGGAATGCAGATGTGATGGCTGGAGCTCTGGTAGCTATTTGGAAGCTCAAGGAAGAGGCAAAATGCTTATAATGGTTGGGTATAATCTAGAATAAAGCTCATGCTCCTGATAGCATTTTGAATTTACCCCGCTAGTTAACCAAACTGGTGACCTCCACACTTCTTTTATAGGTCTTGTTGTCTTTTACGAAAAAGAGAAACAGACTTCTATTTTGTTAAAGCTAATGGGCTTCCCTGGTGGCTCAGATGGTAAAGAATCTGCCTGCAGTGCTGGAGACCTGGGTTTGATCCCTGGGTCGGGAAGATCACTGGAGAAGGGGGTGACTATCCATTCCAGTATTCTTGCCTGGAGAACTCCATGGACAGAGGCTCCTACAGGCTCCAGTCCATGTGTTCACAAAGAGTTGGATGCGACAGAGAGACTAACATATTTCTTTGTATTTAAAGGCAAAACAAATTTCAACTACTATAGCACATGAGAACCGTTTGTTGGATGAATGAATAAATGTCCTGGTTGATTAATGTTCGTCATATATCCAAAATAGTAGGTTTATTGCAGTGTATTTGACACCAGTGTTTGTCTTTTGCACCTGTGTGAATCCTGCCTGTCCCTAAGGCTGGGGAAAGTCTTGACCCAGCACATGTTGATGGTCTTTGCATTAAAGCAGTTTCATTTCTTCCTGTTTCCATGTTTCCCTGCATTGTCTTTTCTTAAATATGAACGCAACACCTCCACCTACATCCACTCAGCAAATTCTTCTCCTTTGTCTAAAATTCCCTATAGATGTCACCTCCTTGTGAAGCCTTCCAGCATCCTCCTGGGGAGGGAGAACTCGCCCATGTTCCTCCAGCACTCAGAGCACTCACTGTTCCTGCCTCTGCTTCCCTGCCTGGCTCCCTGAAGTTTCTACATCATCCCTTCTCTCTCCTCACACCTTCCACCCATCCTTTCCCTTCCCACTCTTTACTGAAGACATGACTTACATCTTCCACAGAGAAAGTACAAGCCTCCAGATATGAACCTGCTCTCCTCCACATCAGTCAGCCTCCGTGTGCAGCCGTGGACACTGCCCTGTCTCCTGACGATGTATCAGCCTCTTGCAGGGTGAAGACGGCCTTCACCGCTGGGTGAGCCATCAGCACTCCTACAGAAAGCTAGAGTCTCCTTCAATCCCCACACTCATCGGCTCTCCTTAACTTTGTTGTAGCAATTTCCCCTCTTTTTTTGCACCATCAATTCTTCTATCTACAGAATCATTCTCATTAGCATTTACACATGCTGTAATAAATCTCTATCCACTCCTTCCAGCTGCTGCCTCATTTCTTTGCTCTTCTTTATAGCAAACTCCTTGAACAATTCTGTTTTCATTTCTCTCCCTTTTCTCCTTTGAGTCCATTCCAGTCCAATTTTCTCCCCTCCAAGGTCACCATTGACCTTGACAAAGCTAAATCCAGGGGTCAGTCCTGGCTCCAGCTATCCACCACTGCATGACAAAGGTGCCCCCCCCCCAATTTAAATAACAATATATTGTGATGAATCATGATTTCGTTGGTTGACTCGGCCCAGCTGGATAGTTCTAGCTGGGCTTCTCATGAGCTTGCTGTCATATGGTTTCTGGGGCTGGAGACACCTGAAGGCAAGACTGGGCTGTGCATCCAAGATGGCACACTCATCCAACCAGCAGTTGGTATTGCCCGTGGGCTGGGAGCTTGGCATGACCTTAACCACAGAACCTGCCCATGGCCTCGTCATGTGGCTTGGACTTCTCATTGAATGATGTTGGGTTCCAAGAGAGAGCATTTCAAAGGTGAGCATTCAGGAGACAAAAAGCAGAAACTACCAGGTCACTTAAATCTCCATCTAGAGCAGGTGTGGGCTCCTTCTTCTGGGTTGTGATGGTCAAAGTGTCATGGACTCAACAGGGAGCTTGAGAAATAAAGTTTGCCCCTGTTGAGGAAGTGACAAAGTCACATTGGGAACAGCCTTTGGCACAGGGGCGCCCTCCCTCCCCCTTGAAACATGGTCTTCAGTGTCTTCCTGGAGGCATTTTCTGCATCTCCCATCTCACTAGCTGCTTATTCTCAGCGCCTTTCCTGGATCTTTCCACTTCCACACATTGGCACTTCCCAGGGCATCATTTTGCCCATTTTTGTTCAGCCCTTTTCTTGATCATCTGTGTAGTACCATGACTCAGAGTGGTGTGAACCTGGGGTCATAGTCGCCATGAGGTGATACTATGGTGGATATACCTGTAAGTAACTGTTCTGTGGTTCATATGGATAGGGCTCCTTCCCTGAAGGATTTCATAGGGGTCTGCACCCCAGGGTAGTCTCTCTAAAGTTAAAGAACAGTGGAATGACCCCCAAGGCAGGTCTCTCTGCTGTGCCCAAACGTGAGCTCCACATTGTACTTGCCTGAGAGAGTGGTATCTCCTGAATTTGCTGTTATCAGTGGAACAGGAGGGGCATTGATGTGTCCCTTCTAGGCCAAGAAGTACTTATTTACTGGTGCTTGTCTTTCTTCCTTTCCTGCCTCTCTGACTGAGGAAGAGTATATTGATATGGACACGTTGTAGGTGACTCAGAATGCCAGTCCGATAGACAAAGTTATAACTGGTTCCCTGGTGGACTTGAGACGACTGCAAGATTAATGCTATCTGTGCTAAACCACTGAGACATAAGCTGGGCCATTATCACAGTGTAATTGGTCTGTTATGATGTATTAACACCTAACAGAGCTTTCCAGAAAAATAGGGGTATTTCTTTTTTTTCCCTTCCATCTAAGCAGATAAGAACCTCCCCACGCTCCCAGACCTCCAGCTGCCTGAGTTTAAAACAATAGAAAATGAAGATCCTGAGTTCCTAAATATTCTGGATGTGACCTCTAAAGCATTAAAGATTCACTAACATTTGATCTCTGCAGATTTGATTGGTCTGCAGGTGTCTATCACATACCTGACATTTGTCTCACCTACAAACATGATTATAGAGGTCTAAAGCAGAGTATAGCCCTGTCTCTAGCTGAGATAAGACAAACACAAAGTCATCACATACGCAGTTACGGAAGAGCTGCAGGCAATCAGATCTTAGCATTTGTTGAATACTGATCCACAGGTTGGGCATGTGAATATAAATGAGACATTGTCTGCTTTCTAGAAGTCCCTGATATAGTGGGGCCTGTGATATGGTTGCTCATTCACTCAGCAAGTTTTTACTGACAATCTGCTATGTTCAGGCTCTGTTCTGGGCATGTGGGATACAGCAGGCAACAGAATCAATTGAATGAGGTCTCTGTCCTCAAGCTTTCACTTCCTGGGTGGGATATGGGACAGTCAGCATTACCTGGCATATGGTGATAAGAGCTATGAGGAAGAGTGACAAAAGGGGGAGGGGGATCAGTGTATGGTCAGAGATGCCTCATGAAAGGGGATATGTAGATAGATACCATGAGTAAACATGAGTGAGACAGCCAGGTGGGTCTCTAGGAAGAGAGTGTTCCAGGCAAAGATTTGAGAATGCAAAGGCCTTGAGATGGAAATTTCTTGGAATGTTGGAGAAACAGCAGAGATTCTCTGGGACTCTGGAGCATGATGGGTGGAGTGGCAGGAGGCAGGAGGAGGCTGGGGGCCCCTGTTTGGACTTAGGTTTACAGCCCAGCCTGTGAATGTTGCACCATGGATGCCCTGAGTAGGCACAGGAGGCCAACTGCAGGTTGCACTCTGAAGGCAAAGAATTGGGTGGTTCTTTAAAAATGTTTGTAATACAAACATCAATAAAATACTGGGTAAAAATGGAGAAAAAGCCTCGTCTCTTTGTAAGTGTCTTAAGAGTCACACAGCTTTATTTCATGTCCTCAAATATTTAAACAGAGTTTAGAGATTCAAGTGAAATTTTTTTTTTTTTTTGTCTCCTTAAAGCATCCAGGATCTCCTAGTTCCTGCTCCACATGGGTTGAGCTGTTCTCTTGAAATGTTTTTTCATCTCTGACTTCCTGGAATGGGTTTGCTTAAGGAAATCAGTTTTGAGAGTTTGCTTTTAGTCCTGGCACGCTCATGGGAACCTTGTTACAGCAGTTGGCATATCCTATGAGCACCCAAACTTCAGGGCTGTTTTCTGGCCCCTGATACTGCTGGCCTGTTCAGTTGACCCCTGGCAAGAGGGAAACTCCCTTTACTGTTGAAGGCTGAGTACCCATGGCTCAATTCTAGTCTTTTGGGAAGACAGAGACAGAAATCTAAGGTTTCAGAGCAAAATGATGATTTGAAAAAGATGCTTTCATCAGAAGTCAGTCCCCAGTTGCTGAGAATATTGTTGTTGCTCTCCATTTTAAATTGGATTTTCATTTGAGGATGTGGTATTTAAAAGTAAATCATCATCCATGTAGGTTTCTATGGAAGCTCCCCGGTTTCTTGTGGTGAAATTAAATCAGACAAAGAAATGAAGGGAGGAGCAGATGGGCCCATTTTCCAATTTGGGCTCAAGTGGATCTCAAGGGAAGTACAAGGGTAATTCAAAAGAATCTAAAATGTCATCTGCAGAGAATGCTCTGATTGGTGTCCAGGGAAAGAGCTGTCTTTCCTTTGTCATCACATTCCTCTGATGGAATGGACTCCCTACTGGGCTGCACTTCATTTGACTTGGGTTAAGGAAAGGCAGTGAGGGCATCTCATGTGCTGTAATGAACTGAGCTGTGTGCCCACCCCGCCCCCCCGCCCCAAACTCATCTGGGCACCCCTGGTAGCTCAGCAGTAAAGAATGTGCTTGTAATGCAGGAGCCGTAGGAGATGCGGGCTTGATCCCTAGGTCAGGAAGATCCCCTGGAGGAAGGCGTGCCAACCCACTCCAGTATTCTTGCCTGGAGAATCCCATGGATGGAGCAGCCTGGCAGGCTATAGTCCATGGGTCACAAACAGTTGGACACAACTGAACCTAGATAGCATATTCAAAAGCAGAGACATTACTTTGCTGACTAAGGTCCGTCTAGTCAAGGCTATGGTTTTTCCTGTGGTCATGTATGGATGTGAGAGTTGGACTGTGAAGAAGGCTGAGCGCCGAAGAATTGATGCTTTTTAACTGTGGTGTTGGAGAAGACTCTTGAGAGTCCCTTGGACTGCAAGGAGATCCAACCAGTCCATTCTGAAGGAGATCAGCCCTGGAATTTCTTTGGAAGGAATGATGCTGAAGCTGAAACTCCAGTACTTTGGTCACCTCATGCAAAGAGTTGACTCATTGGAGAAGACTCTGATGCTGGGAGGGATTGGGGGCAGGAGGAGAAGGGGAAGACAGAGGATGAGATGGCTGGATGGCATCACTGACTCAATGGACGTGAGTCTGAGTGAACTCCGGGAGTTGGTGATGGACAGGGAGGCCTGATGTGCTGTGATTCATGGGGTCACAAAGAGTTGGACATGACTGAGCGACTGAACTGAACTGAACTGAAGTGACTTAGCATGCAGGCACATACAACCTCATCTGGTGAAGCCCTAACCTCCAATGTGACTGACTGTATTTAGATACAGGGCTTTAAGGATGTAATTCCCAAATCCATGAGGAAGGCTGGTCCTATGAGAAGGGACCGAGTCAGCCAGCTCTCTCCCTCTGTGCCTGTGCAAGAGACATGGCCATGTGAGGACAGCAGGGAGGTGGCCACCTGCAAACCAGAAACAGGGCTCACACTGGATCTGCTGGCACCTTGATCTCAGACTTCCAGCTTCCAGTATTGTGAGAAGTGAATGTTTGCTGGTTAAATCGTCTTACCCTGTGGCATTTCTTAAGGCTGTCAGAGTCGACTAAGACGTAGAATCATATGTTAATGCAAGACCAAGTGGATACAGGGGAGAGGGGCAGTGAGGCTGTTTATCGGCTCCCACTGACCACCAACACTGAGCTCACATGCATATGACGCAGGCCCATGGCCAGTTGAGCCAGCCCTGGCTGAGCAGGCCAGGATCCTGTGGGCTGTCACCCTCTTGAGCAGGAGCTGCATGTTCTCTCTGTCATCAAGGCTTTCGTCCTGCTCAAGAAGCATTTCTTCCCATCACTTTCCACTTATTCACTTAGTTCATCGCCTATGAGTCTATTCAGAACAGTGATGCAGTGCCAGCTTGTGGGTCACCACAGGGGCCAAGCCCTGTGCTGGGCATGTGCTAAGCTCTCACTGAGGACACAGTCAATTGTTGGTTTGGCATGGGGAGTGGATGACAAAAAACATTTTAGGGATCATAGCTCAACTATTTGACAAATAAGACAAAAGGTCACATATACAACAGTCAGAATATTGGCATCATAAGTGATAGTTTTTATTTTCTTGGGCTCCAAAATCCCTGCAGATAGTTATTGCAGCCATGAAATTAAAAGACACTTGCTCCTTGGAAGAAAAGTTATGACAAACCTAGACAGTGCATTAAAAAGCAGAGACATCACTTTGCCAACAAAGGTCAAAACTATGGTTTTTCCAGCAGTCATGTATGGATGTGAGAGTTGGACCATAAAGAAGGCTGAGTGCTGAAGAATTGATGCTTTCGAATTGTGGTTCTGGAGAAGGCTCTTGAGAGTCCCTTGGACTTCAAGGAAATCAAACCAGTTTAATCCTAAGTGAAATCAAACCTCAATATTCATTGGAAGGATTGATGCTAATGCTCCAGTACTTTGGCCACCTGATGCGAAGAATTGACTCACTGGAAAATACCCTGATGCTGGAAAAGATGAAAGGCAAAAGGAGAAGGGGTCAGCAGGGGATGAGCTGGTTAGATAGCATCACCGGCTCAATGGGCATGAGTCTGAGCAAACTCCGGGAGAAGGTGAAGGGCAGGGAAGACTGCTGTGCTACAGTCCATGGGCTCAAAGAGTTGGATACAACTTAAGGACTGAACAACAACAACAAATAACAAGTTTAAGTAATAAATGAGGCAAGAGATGCTGGTCTGGACACTCAGGAAATGGAAACTCACTCACCTGTGACCAGGCCTCACTGGGCACAAGCTGTCCCCCCACTGCTTGTGAAGGGGGCACAGATCAGATCTTTGCTCTCTGCCAACAGGGGTTCTAACACGAAGTATTCCTAGTTCTTTCCCAGTAAAATCTCTCACCCTCCCTTTGAAGGTGTGAGTCAGGAGAGATGGAGAGCCGCCAAGAGTGTCAGCCTGGGTGCAACTCCCTTCCTGTGGGAGGAAGCTTCAGGAAAAGGAAACAGCACCAGTTTTCCTGCATAGTCTAATTAAGGACACAGAAGGGAAACAAGTGAAAGAGTAAATCAATCAAGGCAATTACAGCTAGTGATAAGCAGTGTGAAGGAAGCAAACCGTACACAGGGGAGGAGGAGAGTCACTGGAGAGCCTGTGCTTCTCCGGGAGAGTCCAGGAGACATTTAGGCTGGTGGCTCAGGACCCATCACTGAAAAGGAAAGGTGATGAGGGGCAGGGAACAACATGTGCAGGGCCTTGCAGTGTGGCAGAGTGGGGCATGTGCTGGAAACAGAAAGCAAGCCAAGATCATAGCAGAGTGAACGAGGGAAGGATGGAGGAGAGGCTGGCGAGATGGAGCAGGCTCATCCCACATGGAGCTAGGGGAGAAGAGGCCAGGAGGGAGGGAGGTGGGGAAGGCCAGTCAGGGAGCAGTCACATGGTCTGGGCGGGGCAGTGGAGTTTGCATTTTGGCAATGGGATTGGAGAGCTGGGGGCAGGTCTGAGACATGGTTTGAAGGTAGAGTTGGCTGCTTCACTGATGGGCTTTGCATATGGAAAAGGGACAGGTAAGAACCAGGGGAAACCTGGCATTGGAGTGGCACACATTTGACTCTTGGTGAAGATTCTTGTGAACAACAGCCAGAGCATCTCAAAGATCACGACTGCTGCTGCTGCTGCTGCTAAGTCATTTCAGTCGTGTCCGACTCTGTGCGACCCCATAGACGGCAGCCCACCAGGCTCCTCTGTCCCTGGGATTCTCCAGGCAAGAACACTGGAGTGGGTCACCATTTCCTTCTCCAGTGCATGAAAGTGAAAAGTGAAAGTGAAGTCGCTCAGTCGTGTCCGACTCTTCACGACCCCGTGGATTGTAGCCCACCAGGCTCCTCCGTCATTGGGATTCTCCAGGCAAGAGTACTGGAGTGGGTTGCTATGGCCTTCTCCAAAATATCACAACAGATGTGCATAAGAGTTCCTTAAATAATGATTGCAGGGGCTTCCCTTGAACTTCAGAGAACTCAAAACTGAGGGATTTAATTTAAAAATTTGTTGGAATGGAAGATAGTGGGGAGATGCGGGAAGAGGGTCACATTGAAAGGCAAAAGGTGAACCATGGTATTGATTCATCTTTCTGGTGTCTCCTCTCATTGCTCCCAAGGATCCAGGCATCGATCCATGTCTCAGAGTCATTATAAAATATTAATAGATATACACTTTTTATTTCCATTTTACTTTTCTGGAAATATCTATTTTAAGGAGGGCTTGAGAGGCTTCCAAGTCCAAGGAAATCTAGTCATTCCTTAATCCATTGAGCAGGTGCCTTCCAAGCAGCTGCAGAGAAAGAGTATTTCCACAGTGCCTGCCAGCCAGCTGAGCTGTTGTCCAGGAGACGAGTGCTCCATGGACCTACTCAAGCCTTTCCCAGTCTCTTTCTTGCTCTTAACTCTGCATGTGGAACGTCAAATTGTCAGGAGATTAAAGTGCTCACTTTTACCTCTAGCTGGAGTTCCTGAAGGGTTTTAAGGAAATAGTGATTCCCCAGTAAATGTGTAGACTGATCCAAATCACCATTTTACTTGCTATTTATTTAGTACACTTGGCTGAATAATGGCTCCCCAAAGATGTTCACATTCCTAATACCCAGAGCCTGCCGTTGTGCTACATTACACAGTAAAAGCTCCTCTGACGATGGAATTAACTTAAGAATCTTGAGATGGAGAGATTATACTGGAATATCCAGGTGAATCCAATGTCATCACCAGGTTTCTTATCAGAGAGAAGCAGGAGGGTCAGAGGTAGAGCTGGAGAGAAAAGTTATAAGGATGGAAGCAGAGGCTGGAGCAATGTGATTTGATGATGGAGGAAGGGCCATGAGCCAATGAATGCAAGAACCCCTGAAGCTGGAAAAGGCAAGGAAACAGGTGATTCCCCTGGAGCCTTCAGAAGGAAGGCAGGCTGGTTTGCACCTTGAGACTAACCCAGAGAAATAGACTTAGGGCTTTAGACCTCCAGAACAATAAATTCATGTTGTTTAAAGTCACATCAGTTCAGTTCAGTCGCTCAGTCGTGTCCGACTCTTTGTGACCCCATGAATCGCAGCACGCCAGGCCTCCCTGTCCATCACCATCTCCCAGAGTTCACTCAGACTCATGTCCATTGAGTCCGTGATGCCATCCAGCCATCTCATCCTCGGTCATCCTCTTCTCCTCCTGACCCCAATCCCTCCCAGCATCAAAGTCTTCTCCAATGAGTCAACTCTTTGCATGAGGTGGCCAAAGTACTGGAGCTTCAGCTTTAGCATTATTCCTTCCAAAGAAATCCCAGGGTTGATCTCCTTCAGAATGGACTGGTTGGATCTCCTTGCAGTCCAAGGGACTCTCAAGAGTCTTCTCCAACACCACAGTTCAAAAGCATCAGTTCTTCGGTGCTCAGCCTTCTTCACAGTCCAACTCTCACATCCATACATGATTACTGGAAAAACCATAGCCTTGACTAGATGGACCTTTGTTGGCAAAGTAATGTCTCTGCTTTTGAATATGCTATCTAGGTTGGTCATAACTTTTCTTCCAAGGAGTAAGCATCTTTTAATTTCATGGCTGCAATCACCATCTGCAGTGATTTTGAAACCCCCCAAAATAAAGTCTGACACTGTTTCCACTGTTTCCCCATCTATTTCCCATGAAGTGATGGGACCAGATGCCATGATCTTTGTTTTCTGAATGTTGAGTTTTAAGCCAACTTTTTCACTCTCCTCTTTTACTTTCATCAAGAGGCTTTTGAGTTCCTCTTCACTTTCTGCCATAAGGGTGGAGTCATCTGCATATCTGAGGTGATTGATATTTCTCCCAGCAATCTTGATTCCAGCTTGTGTTTCTTCCAGTCCAGCATTTCTCATGATGTACTCTGCATATAAGTTAAATAAGCAGGGTGACAATATACAGCCTTGACGTACTCCTTTTCCTGTTTGGAACCAGTCTGTTGTTCCATGTCCAGTTCTAACTGTTGCTTTCTGGCCTGAATACAAATTTCTCAAGAGGCAGGTTACATAGCTTATAATAATTTGTTACAGCAGCAAGAGGAACCTAAGATGCCTAGCACATCAGTTCTGCAATCATCTAATTGCATGGGTTGAACATTTAACTATGTGTTCTCATAGAATTCACCACTCTATGCCATCCTATACCCCTGTCCTTAGTTTCATCTAGGCTGATTTTTATACTTGGCCAGATTAAGCATTTATGTCCCAGTAGAAAGAGAGGGTATTAGCTGATTTCCATTGTTTGGAATGAACATGAAATTAGAATCCAAAGTCACCTGACTACTTGGATATCTGCATGGTGGTCATAAAGTCTGGAAACAATGATGAAATTATTTTTTTATTATTTAAATCATATTATTTATAAATACTTTATTGATTATTCTATCTATCTTGATAGAGATTTTCTAATTTTAAAATTTGGAAGATTGGTAATGTGAATATTTCAAAGCTATTTTTGTGGGCTAATGTATTTAGTTTTAAGCAAATAAAAAATTGATTCTGGAAATCCACAATTTGTAAGTTTGACAATTGTCCATGGCACAAACAGATGATTTTGAATGATTTTTGGGGGGTAAAGGAAGGAACTGGTAGTCACTGGATGCAACCATTATTTTATCTGGAATAAGCAAGACCAAGTTCACCTCTTTTTGGTTTGTTTGTATTTTCATTTGTTTAAACAAACCATTTCATTCACAGTAAAAAACTATATTGGTGAATATTGCTTTAATGGCTTGTTTTACATAGGAAAGATTACATTAACTTTATTTTAACTGTAAAGTTATTCATTCAATCTTTTTTTAGGATGACTTAATAGACATAGGGGACCCAGGTGGCACTAGTGGTAAAAAATTGACCTATCAATACAGGTGAGGCAGGAGACATGGGTTCCATCCCTGGGTTGGGAAGATTCCCTGCAGTAGGAAATGGCAATCCACTCCAGTATTCTTGCCTGGAAAATCCCATGCACAGAAAAGTCTGAGAGGCTACAGTTCATGGTGTCACAAAGAGTTAGACGTGACTGAGAATGCATGTGTGCACGTGCGTACACACAGACACACACGCAGATGTAGCATTGCTACTCAAAAATATATGCATGTTTAAAAATATATGCCCTTTAAAAATCTTAATAAATACTGTTACTAGGATCATGGCATCTGATCCCATCATTTCATGGCAAATAGATGGAGAAAAAGTGGAAATGATGGCAGATTTTATTTTCTGGGGCTCCAAAATCACTTTGGACGGTGACTGCAGCCATGAAATTAAAAGATGCTTGCTCCTTGGAAGAAAAGCTATGACCAACCAAGATAGCATATTAAAAAACAGAAACATCACTTTGCTGACAAACTTCTGTATAGTCAAAGCTATGGTTTTTCCAGCAGTCATGTGCAGATGTGAAAGTTGGACTGCAAAGAAAGCTGAGTGCCAAAGATGAATGCTTTTGAATTGTGGTGCTGGAGAAGACTCCTGAGACTCCACTGTACTGCACGGAGATGAAACCAGTCAATCCTAAAGGAAATCAACCCTGAATATTCATTGGAAGGACTGATGCTGAAGTTGAACCTCCAATACTTCGGTCATCTGATGCTAAGAGTTGATTCACTGGAAAAGACCCCGATGCTAGGAAATATTGAGGGCAGGAGGAGAAGGGGGCAACAGAGGATGAGATGATTGGTTGGCATCACCGACTTGATGGACATGAGTTTGAGCAAACTCAGGCAGATAGTTAAACACAGGGAGGCCTGGCAGGCTGCAGTCCATGGGGACACAAAGATTTGGACATGACTTAGCAACTGAACAACAACAACAATGTGTGTCTGAGGATGTATGAGTGTATGTGAGTGCATGTGAATGCGTGTGTTTAAGATGTACTGGCTGGCTGTCAGTTTCACCCTAAGGGTATTCCTTCTATGAGAGGTGAGATCACTTGTCTCTTGGCCATGGCTGGTCCTCAACCCCTGGGACATTGAGTGTCAGTTGCTCAGTTGTGTCCGACTCTCTGTGACCCCATGGACTGTAGCCCACCAGGCTCCTCTGTCCGTGGGATTCTCCAGGCAACAATACTGAAGTGGGTTGCCATGCCCTCCTCCAGGGGATCTTCCAACCCAGGGATCGAACCGATGTCTCTAATTTCTCCTGCAATGGCAGGCAGATCCTTTTACCACCAGCAGCCATGTGGGAAGCCCAAAGGAACAAATTACATTGTGGGATACATGACCCAGTGGATAGGAGGGAAGCCTCTATTCAGAGGTCAGTGTGAACATTTGCTTTCTCTGTTTTTCAGGCTGTTTTGATACCTTCCCATTGGAAAGCTTCCCTCCTTGCATCTGCACTCATAAGGCTCCCCTAGTGGTTCTGGATGGTCACCTCTAGGCTCTGCACCCACCTAGACCTGCTCCCTCGGGTCTCCTCTTCAGGAGGCTTGGTTCTGTTCTTTTCCCTCCTCCCCCACTCACAGTGCTTTCATAGATGACATGTGCCCTCCTGGAGGACCCGGTGGCTGCACTGTGAAATCATAAGTTGTTACAATCTAAGCAATTAGGGTTTTCCGTAAGACCACATGCTAATTGAAGTTGGAGACAATGTGTGTCTCATTTGCTGCTGTATCCTCAGAGGACAGCCCAGTTCCTTTCTATCCTTATATTCTTGATCGTCAATAAATACCTGGTGAATGAATACAATATTATAAGTGCTGAGAAATATGACTTTTTTCTATACAGAGTTTTTTGAATAGAGGGTCTCCATCAAATTGGGGACAAGATGTGTGCATATGCAATGTGTATTGATATATTGAGGGCTTCCCTGGGGGCTCAGATGGTAAAGAAGCCACCTGCAGTGCAGGAGACCTGGGTTTGATCCCTGAATTGGGAAGATCCCCTGGAGAAGGGCATGGCAACCCACTCCAGTATTCTTGCCTGAAGAATTTCCATGGGGACACAGAGAGCTGGACACAACAGAGTGACTAAGCACACACACACACACACACACACACACACACACACACACTGATATACTGAATATGGAGTGGCATATTGAGTATGCAAACAATGGCCAGACCACATCTGGCAACAGAATTCTGACTCAGAGTTTCCATAGTAACCAGCCCAGGCCTGTCAAAACGTAGTCAATGACCACTGGCTTCCCTTTTTCTTGTCCTGTTTCCAACACTGGACCAACCAGAGAAAGTAAAATGTGCTCCCTAACCAATCAGATGGGATGCCTCCTTGTTGGCCCATCTCCTGCCTCCCCAGGCTCACCACCTCCACTCTTAACACCTTCTCTTCTTGTTCTCTATGAAGGTTTGTGTCTCTGGTAAAGGAAAGGAACGGTGGTTGATTCCCTGGCTACAGCAAGCTTTGAATAATTGCATTTGGTCCTTCTCATTTGGGTGGACTTCATTTATTTTATACACACAGACACATACATTTTGGGCATTGGTTTTAATGATAACTTCAAAGGTTAATAGAGGCATATCAGGAATGACCCAGATGCTCACTACACAGACGTGCACTGTGACTTCTTTATCTGCATTTGCATGTTGACTCATGGCATTTGTCCCACTAAATAAAGGCCAAAGGCCAGGGAAGTGAATAGTCGACAAGAATTTAGCAAGAAGAGTGGTGGGGAATCGATTCTGCACAGGGCACATGCTGAGGTGGGAATAACTAGATCAGAGGTTGCTGTCCAAGGGTTGAAGCTGAGTCTACTTCCCCATCTCTGGCAGGTGGTCAAGGTAGAGGAAGCTCAAGATAGGCAGGGCTGGGTCCCTAAACCACTGTATGGAGGAGGTCTACCTGCCCATTGGAACAATCATTTTTGATTTTGAGAACAAACCAGTTAATCCTAAAGGAAATCAACCCTGAAAATCCACTGGAAGGACTGAGGCTGAAGCTGAAACTCCAATACTTTGGTCATCTGATGTGAACAGTCTTATTGGAAAGGACCCTGATGCTGGGAAAGATTGAGGGCAAGAGAAGTGGGTGACAGAGGATGAGATGGTTAGATGCCATCACTGAGTCAAAGGACATGAACTTGGGCAAACTCTGGGAGATGGTGAGGGACAGGGAAACCTGGCATGCTGCAGTCCATAGGGTTACAAAAAGTCAGACACAATTTGGCGACTGGACAACAACAAAGTAAACTGTAATTGCATCTGACTAAGCCATGAGATTCTGGGGCTTGTTACAGAAACTTGCATTGCCTAAATGAATGTGTGTGTGATCAGTTGCTTAGTCAGGTCCAACTCTTCCTCTGTCCATAGAATTTTTCAGGTAAGGATACACAAGTGAGTTGTCATTTCCAGGGATTTCCAGGAAATCTTCCTTATCCAAGGATCAACCCGCATCTCTTACATCTCCTGCATTAGCAGGAGGGTTCTTAACAACTGTGCCACCTGGGAAGCCCCACCTACATGGCTACCTTCCTCCAAGCATAAAGAAATGAAGACACACAGTAGCAGAGAGCACCAAGTGCTACACAGACCTCGGTGAGCTGGGAAGTGGCTAGCCATGGGGGTGTTACTGTCACCTCTTCTAGGAGGCAGCCTGAAGCTGACACAAGTGTGAGGGGAGCCTTCCACGTAGAGACTTGGGCTGGAATAAGGGTTCGAGGTCTGAGATGCCTAGGGAGTTTGAGAAATAGAAAGAGGCCAGGGTTGTGCTGCATCAGCCAAAGTGAACAGAGCAGTACCTCATGACGATGGAGTAGCTGGCAGTGGTCAGAGTATGGGGGCTGGGAAGAATGAAGAAGAGAGTGGATTTTATTCCAAGTGCTCAATGGGAATCCTACAGCCTGCTGTGGGGCAGTGTTCTTTTTATTTTTATGTTTTCAGGGAAAGAAAAATGTTTATTTTGGTAGTATCCTTATGACAGTAATTTCTGCACCTTTTCAGAAAAAGGGTTATCTATTTAACAAACATTTATTGCCTGCCCACTCAAATGGCTAAAAAATGCATTCATTTACTTCTTATTCAGACAACATGTATTGAATGCTTACTGTACTCAGTGCTAATGTCATGGGGTAGATGTTCAGGGGTGAACAAAGAGACGAAGCGTCTCCCTCCATGAAGCTGATAGCCTAATGAGAGACAAGCTTTCAGTAAATGTCCCCAAGTAAACTGAGAAAGACATCTTCAATGCGGGCCATGAAGGAAAAGAACATGGAGTCTTAGGAGCCAATACTAGGGAGAACTTCTTCAGATGGGAGGATAAAGGAATCAGGAAAGCTGAGTGCTGAAGGATGAGTCGTGAGGCCTGGGGATGGGGAGGAACTCCTGCCAGGGGGAGCTGCATGGGTGAAGACCCTGAGGTGGGGCCGAGCTCTATGTGTCTAAGAAACTAGAAGATGGTGGAAGGCAGAGAGCCAGGGAGAAGGTGGGTAGGGCCAGGTCCCATGGGGCTCCCACAGGAGTAGAACTGCAGGGCAGTGTTCTGTTTACACATGTGAGGGATGGCTTAGGTGTGGGTGGACCGTGGAGCAGACAGGGCTGTGGTCCAGTCAACGGATGGCAAAAGATGGACATGGAGATGTTGGGATGTATTTTGAAAAGGGAGCTGTTGGAATTTGCCCAGTATTAAATGAGGACAGAGATGAATCAACGGCCCTACCTAGGACATTGACTGAAGACCTAAGAAGTGTTTCCAGAGAGACTGAGCCTGGGCTTGGAAGAATGGGCCATCCTGAGCCAGCAAACAAAGCCTGCTGCTGCTGCTGCTGCTGCTGCTAAGTCGCTTCAGTCGTGTCCAACTCTGTGCGACCCCATAGACGGCAGCCCACCAGGCTCCCCCGTCCCTGGGATTCTCCAGGCTAGGTGTTATTAATATCCTCAAAACAGCATTGTTATAGGAGAGACATCCCCTGTATTTGTTTTATTCAAATTAAAATACAGAAATATTATCTATAAAATGAGCCCTAAAGAGACAACCTCCTGTTCTAAGCCCAATACTGGCAAATTAGTTTCTGCAAAATGACATCACTTGTCAAATTACATTAATGTGACCTATTTTTACTTTATTGGGTTTGCAGTTTTATAGTAAAAGATTTGAAAATTATTTTGTTTTACAGTTATATAAAAGCTGAAAACTCACGAAATATATACATAAATGTATACATATTTAATTCACATTATGATAAGAATAATAAAGGCCAGACAGGAGATCCATGATAAACTTTTTTCTTTTAAAGGGAATGGTGTTTTGGTCAGGTTTAGCAAACGCTGCTTGGATGACCTGCTGAAAAATGCTGTGTGAGTCTGCAGTAGGTACACAAAGATGGCAGAGTTGGTCTCTGCATATGGAAGGAGGGGATTCTGCTAAGTGACATGCCCGTCACCTGCCCTTTCTCCATGCGGACATCTCCACTGTGCATCACACTTGTAGGATGGCGGTTCTCCTGGGAAAGAGCTGTGACTCCTGCATTGTCTGCACGTGACTGCCCACCATTGAGGGAGTCTACAGAATGCTTCCCTGGTGGCTCAGAGGATAAAGTGTCTACCTGCAAAGCAGGAGACCTGGGTTCGATCCCTGGGTTAGGAGGATCCCCTGGAGAAGGAAATGGCAACCCACTCCAGTATTCTCGCTTGAAGAATCCCGTGGATAGAGGAGCCTAGAGGGTTACAGTCCGCAGGGTCACAAAGAGTAGGACACAACTGAGCGACTTCACACACACACAAAATGCCAAGGTCTAGATACTAAACCTACGGATACAGATTTATCTCACTGGGATCCAGTCTGGGCACTGGTGGATTAGAAACTTAACTGCTACTGCTACTACTGCTAAGTCGCTTCAGTCGTGTCTGACTCTGTGCGACCCCGTAGATGGAAGCCCACTAGGCTCCTCTGTCTCTGGGATTCTCCAGGCAAGAATACTGGAGTGGGGTGCCATTGCCTTCTCCAGTGCATGAAAGTGAAAAGTGAAAGTGAAAAGCGAAAGTGAAGTCGCTCAGTCGTGCCGACTCTTATTGGCCCCATGGACTGCAGCCTACCAGGCTCCTCCGTCCATGGGACTTTCCAGGCAAGAGTACTGGAGTGAGGTGCCATTGCCTTCTCCGAGAAACTTAACTAGGTGATAGGAATGCACAGTCAGGCTAGAATGCAGAATCATCCGGAACTGTGATCTGGTTGGTGAGCATGTCTCATCAATGCTAGTCAAATGCTTTGGGAAAGATGGACAGATGATGTGAAAGTCAACAGATAGCCACCTGTTGGAACAGGAGGAATGCTGGACACCCCCTGGAAATAACATCATAAAACAGAGACCTCAGTCTCCCCACAGCATGTGTTTTGACTGAGGAATAGGAAAGGGAAAATGCAATATAAGAAGTTATAAAACAGACAGGAAATAGGAAATTCACCTTCCTGGCTTTGAACAAATATATTTTTATTAAATCCCCTGATCTAGCAGGCACCTCAGAATGCAGTGTATTTCTGAGAGGACAGCAAAGCAAATAGGCAGATGCTGTCTCTGTATGCCTGGAGCCAGACTGTCCACGGCAGGGAGTGATGGGGTGGGTCTGAGCTGCCCTGGGGCTGGTCCAGGCGTCTTTGTGACCAGCATCCCCAGCATCTTCATGCATCTGGTCTAGGCTGGAAGCTGTGTTGTCCAGAACTTCTCTGTGGTTTCAAGTCTTTGTGGAAACAAAGGTTAACTTCTCATTCCTGTGTCTTGCTCACACTTTTACCGCTGTGCTTCTCATGGTTTTCTGAACACATCCACTTATGTTCTCCCTCCCTTGTAGACTTGGAGCAGGGTGGTCCTCAGAACATCAGGCTCCTCTCTGGTCCCTTGACACTTACTTCAGTGCTTTTATATAGTTTGCGCCCACACACCAAACCAATTCAAGATTTCATTTTCCCCTAGAGATCTTCTATTTTTGTTTCCATTTTTCCATGTTACAGTCATTAGTATGGGTGTTGGTTGACCCTTCTAGAGGTTAGTAATGATGACTGTCCATCGCTGGAGGCCATTAGGAAGCTGGAAGTTGTGTGGCGCTTGGATGGGACTTGTCCTGGAACTAGCCACAACAGCTGTAGGTGAAATTGGGGGTGGTGATAAAAAGTGACTCAGATATTTTAAAGATGATTTTTTTATCTCATACTTTCTACTTGAGCATCTATCAAACAGATGGCTTGGAAGAGGCCCTCCTCAGACTCTTGAAGTGAGGTGAGAGGACGAGCAGCTGATGGACCCACAGGACATACTGAATCACAACTCTGCCTTTCCACAAACTCTCTAGGGGATTTGATGCACACTAACGTTTGAGAACAATTGACCTAGGATTACTTCCATTTTTCTCATTCTATCCTTTGCATTTAATCTTTGAATGCATATTTATTAAGCTTCCACACGGCAGAAGCATTATGCTAGGTGCTAGAGAGACAAATTCCTTGACTTTGAAAATTTCAGTCTTGGTAGGGTGGCAGATACACTAACTTTTGTTGTGAGGGGTCAGGGCTGTGAACGTGGACTGTAGGTACAGGTGAAACAAAGGGAAAGGAAGTACACATCTCAGGGAGCAACATGATGGGGATGTACAGCCATTCCCCCCGCCACCCATAAAATCCCAGCAGCTCAGCAAAGTGGTTCCCATTGGCCTGTTTCATAGCTCATCACTTTGATGTAGGGGCCATGTAGCCATCTGTAGAGGAGGGAGATCTGAGCAGAGTTTTGGAGTGTCTGGCATGAAGTAAGTGAGAAAAGATGTTAGACACTACTCTTATCTAGCATTTCATCAAGTGTGGGCAATACCAACATAAGCTCAAGGCTCTGTTTCTTGAAAATTTAGTGGCGGCTCATATATCAATGGCAGCCTGTACTACATTATTTTTCAGAGTTGTCTGGTTAAGCATCACCTAGGGCACTAGTTAAAAATAAAAATATCTGGGCTCCACCTGAAATAGCCTGACACAGATTCACAAGGAAATGATCCTGGGAATCAATTTCCATCAAGTCCACAGGGATTCTCAAACTTAAGTAAGGAAGAAAAAGTATTCTCAAACAAAATGAGGCATGTGTTAAGAAAAAGATGTGGTCACAGGGCTCTAGGGATCAAATGTATGTGAGTGTGTGTGTGTGTGTTTGTGTGTGTGTGTTCAGTCATGTCCGACTCTTTGTGACCCCATGGGCCATAGCCCACCAGGTTCTTCTGTCCATGGGGGTTCTTCAGGCAAGAATACTGGAATGGATTGCCATTTCCTACTCCAGGGGGATCTTCCTTACTCAGGGATCAAACCAGGATCTTCCTGCATCTCCTTCATTGGCAGGCAGCTTCCTTACCACTGAGCCATCTGGGATTAGAAGGTATAGGTTAAATGCCAAGGGAGAAATAGGGCAATATTGATTTAATAAAAATGGAGTGCTATGTGGGAGCAATGTCAGCAAGATGGCAGACTAGAAAGTTGTAAGTCCTCACTCTTTTATAGAAATATGAAGTAAATGACATGCAGACCAAAAGCAACTTTGTGGGAACTCTAGAAACCAGTTAAAGACTCACTTTAGATTTAAGGACATACATAGCTTGAAAGTTAAAGGTTGGAAAAATATACTTCATGTAAGTATTACCCAAATGAGATCAGACAAAACTGTCTTTAAGTCAAAAACTGTTATAGGAGACAAAGAAGTGTATTATATAATGACAAAAAAGTCAATTCATCACAACAAAACAATTATAAATATATATGCACCACACATCAGATTTCCTAAATATATGAAGCAACCATTGACAGAATTGAATGGAGAAACAGATCACAATAATAGTAGAAAACATCAATATCTCACTTTCAGTGCTGGATAGAAGAACCAAACAGAAGATCAATAAAGGAGAGAAGACATGACAGTAATATGAAACAATTGAATCTCACAGACACATGCAGAATACTTCAGCAAAAGTAGCTGGATATATGTATTTTTTCTCAAGTGTATATGGAACATTCTTTAGAATAGACCATATGTTAGATCATTAAATAAGTCTTAATACATTTAAACGGGTTAAACTCTTACAAACTATTTTTTCCAACTAAAACGGAGTAAAACAAAACATCAATTTTGTTGTCTAGTCACTAAGTCATGTCTGACTCTTTTGAAACTCCATGGACTGTAGCCCACCGCACTCCTCTGTCCATGAGATTTCCTGGGCAAGAATACTGGAATGAATTGCCATTTCCTTCTCCAAGGAATCTTCCAGACCCAGGGACTGAACGCACGTGTCCTGCATTGGCAGGTGGGTTCTTTACCACTGAGCCACCAGGGAAGCCCTAGACATCAATAGCAGAAGGTAAATTAGAAAATCACAAATACAGGGAAGTTAAGCAATACACTCTGAAAATACTAATGAATCAAAGAAGAAATCATAGTGGAAATTAGAAAATACATTGAGACAAATAAAAATGAAAGGGCAGCATTCAAAACTTATGGGATGCAGCAAAAACGGTGCTAAAAGGGAAACTTATAGCTGTAAAGGCTTACATTTTAAAAGAGAAAAATCTCAAACCAACAATCTAAATTTACACTTTAAGGAACTAGAATAAGAAGGACAAACTAAATCTAAAGTTAGTAGAAAGAAGAAAATATAAAGATTGGAGCAGAGATAAAATAGAAAATAGGAAAACAGTAGACAGCTCAGAGTCTTCAAAGAGATCAATGAATTTGGGAAACTTTTAGCTAGATTGACTAAAGAAAAAGGAAGACTCAAATAACTAAAAATGGAAATAAAAACAAATACTTTACAATTAATCTTATAGAAATAAAAAGGATTATGTGGGAAAATTGTAAACAACTGTATGTCAACAAACTGGATAACCTAGATGAAATGGACAAATTTCTAGAAACACAAAACTTACCAAGATTGAATCATAAAGAGATAGAAAATCTGAGCAGGCCTATACCTAGTAAGGAGAGTGAATCAGTAATCACAAATCTTCCAACAACAAAAAAGCCCAGGACCATATGAAGTCTACCAAACATCTGAGGAAGAATGAATATCAATCCTCTTAAAATTCTTCTAAAATATTCAAGAGGAAGGAAGATTTCCAAACCCAATCTGTGAGGCCAGAATTACCCTGGTATCCCAGCCAGATGAAAAGACTACAAGGAAAGAAAACCACATTATCCTCTATGGAAATTGATGCAAAAATTCTCAACAAAACTAGCAAACCTACTTCAAAAGCACGATAAAAATAAGTATATACACCATGAAATGTGGAATTGATTCTTGAAATGCAAGAACGATTTTAATGAATGAAAATCAATCAATATAAGACACTGTATTACCAGAATGAAGGATGAAATATGGTCATCCCAACTGGTACAGAAATAGTATCTGATAAAATTCAACACCATTTCATAATGTAGAAATAATCATACATGCAGAAAACTTTGCAGTTATATGTAGAAAATCTTAAAAACACCACAGAACTCTTAGAACTAATGAATAAATCCAACAAAGTTTCTAAATGTAAAATTGGCCTACAAAAACCAGTTGTTCTTCCATACAGGAACAGCAAACCGTCCGAAAGGAAATTAAGAAAACCATCCCTTTTACAAAAGCATTAAAAAGAAAAAACTATTTAGGAATAAACTTAACCAAGGAAGTAAAAGACTTGTACATTAAAACCCACAAAATACTGTTGAATAAATCTAAAGAAGACACCAATAAACAGAAAGATATCCTTTGTTCATGGATTGCAAGATGCAATCTCATGAAAATATCAACACTATCCAAGACTATCTATAGATTTAGAGCAATCCATATGAAAAATTCCAATGACATTTTTTGCATAAATAGAAAAATCCATCCCCAAATTCATATGGAATAAATCTGAAGGAAATCTCACTGTTTCAATTTCCTTTAGGAATGACTGGTTTGATATCCTTGTAGTCCAAGGGATTCTCAAGAGTCTTCTCCAACACCACAGTTCAAAAGCATCACTTCTTTGGCACTCAGCTTTCTTTATGGTCCAAATTTCCCATCCATACATGACTATTGGAAAAACCATAGCTTTGACTAGATGGACTTTTGTCTGCAAAGTAATGTCTCTGCTTTTTAATATGCTGTATAATTTTGTCATAGCTTTTCTTCCAAGGAGCAAGTGTCCTTTAATTCCATGGCTGCAGTCACCATCTGCAGTGATTCTGGAGCTCAAGAAAATAAAGTCTCTCACTGTTTCCATTGTGTCCCCATCTATTTGCCATGAAGTGATGGGACTGGATGCCAGGATCTTGGTTTTTTGAATGCTGGGTGGGACCTTACTTTACACCATAAAAAAAAAAAAAACAAACTCCAAGTAGATCAAAGACCTAAATGTGAGACTTAAAGCTATAAAAATGCTAGAGGAAAACACAGGGGAAAAACATCACAACATTGGATGTGACAATGATTTCTCAAGTATGACACCAAAAGAGTAGGCAATAAAAGAAAAACGGAAAAACCAGACTGCATCAAAATAAGAACTTCTATGCACCAAAGGACACAATTGACAGGTGAAACTGAAGAAGGCAGGAAAATACTTGCAAATCATATTTCTGAAAAGGGATTAATATCTGGAATATATGAAGAACATTATAACCCAAGGACACAAAAACAAACAACTTGATTTAAAAAATGGGCAGAGGACTTGAATAGACATTTCTTCAAGGAAGTTACATAATACAAAATGATGCTTATCATCTTTAATCTTTAGGGAAATGCAAATCTAATCCGCAATGAGTTGCTACTTCATATCAGCTAGAATGGCTGCTGCTGCTGGTGCTGCTGTTAAGCTGTTTCAGTCATGTCCGACTCTGTGCGACCCCATAAATGGCAGCCCACTAGGCTCCTCCGTCCCTGGGATTCTCCTAGCAAGAGTACTGGAGTGCGTTGCCCTTGCCTTCTCCAATGCATGAAAGTGAAAAGTGAAAGTGAAGTTGCTCAGTCGTGCCCGACTCTTAGTGACCCCATGGACTGCAGCCTACCAGGCTCCTCCATCCATGGGATTTTCCAGGCAAGAGTACTGGAGTGGGTTACCATTGCTTTCTCCAGCTAGAATGGCTACTATTCAAAAATAGGCAGTAAGTGTGGGTAGAATATGGGAATATCGGAACCCTTGAACATTGAGGGTAGGAATGTAAAGTGGTACAATTCCAGTGGAAAATAGTACGGAAGTTCTTAAAAAAATTTAAAGAGAATTACCATATGATCCAGCAATTCTACTCTGGAGTATATAATTTTAAAAAATGAATTCTTAATTCAAAGATATTAAAAATCATTATGATATTTGTAACATCTATGTTCATAACAGCACTATTCACAATAGTCAAAAGGTAGAAAGCAACTCAGTGTCTATCACTGACTGGATGGATAAACAAAACAGAACGTGGTACACACATGCAATGCATGGGCATGCGATGGAATATTATGCAGCTTCAGAAAGAAAGAAATCTGACCCATGCTGTGACATGCATAGATGAATCTGAAGACATGCTAAGTGAAATAAGCCAGCCGCATAAGACATGCACTGTATAATTCCGCTCATATGAGGGACCTAGAGTAGTCAAATTCATAGAGATATTAATAGAAAGTAGCATGGTGGTTGCCAGATGTTGCAGAGAGAGGAGAATGGAGAATTGCTAAATGCATACAGACTTTCAGAGAGGAAAAAGAGTTCTAGACATATATGATGGCAACTCTTACACAACAATGTGAATGTACTTAATACTACTGAATCTTACGCTTAAAAATGGTCAAAAAAGTAAATTTTGTTATGTGCATTTTACTGCCATTAAAAAAAAATTGAAGGACCATGAAAACCCTGGGGTGAGGGAATCTACCAAGGAGGCAGTGGAAAACCTCCAGAACCCAAGTGAGGGAATGATTTGGTTGCTGAGGTTTGGAATTGGTGCATATGGGTATGTGCTAAGCTACTTTGGTCATGTCCGATTCTTTGAGACCCATGGCCTGTAGCCCACTAGGCTCCTCTGCCCTTCGAATTCTCCCTGCAAGAATACTGGAGTGGGTTGCCATGCTTTGCTCCAGGGGATCTTCCCGACCAAGGGATCAAATCTGCTTCTCCTACGTCTGCTGCATTAGCAGACTGGTTCTTTACTACTAGCGCCACCTGGGAAGCCTTTGGGAGTGGTGATCCTACCTATCCACCCATCTTTGTATGTAGACAGCCTGGTCTAAAGGAAGGACTCTTTGGGGTCAGATAAGCAGTTAGGAGTTAGCCTAGAGATCCATGCTTTTTAACTGTTCAAGGACATCAGACTGGCTGGAGAGCTTATTTAGGGCATAGGCATAGGCTGTCCTCACACATTCATATTCAGTGGGTCTAGGGAGAACCTGCAGAGAAGGCAATGGCACCCCACTCCAGTACTCTTGCCTGGAAAATCCCATGGACAGAGGAGCCTGGTAGGCTGCAGTCCATGGGGTCGCTAAGAGTCGGACATGACTGAAGTGACTTAGCAGCAGCAGCAGCAGCAGCAGCAGAAGCAGGGAGAACCTGAGACTGTACGTTTCTAACAAGCTCACAGGTTATACTGATGGGGCTGGTCTAGGACCCTCCTTTAAGCATCTGTTATAGGGAAGAGGCAGAGGGGGCTATCAAGAAGTACTAAAAGCAAAGTGAGCAGCCAGCCCACGGCTGGCAGGGTGATGACTGAGACCATCGTGTGGTCTGGACACCTGGTCTGATCTGTTTACACTCGTGCTGCAGGGTTTACAAGAAGCCACCTGAGGTGGATTTCCTACCCACTCATAAGAACAGCCTCACTGAGTAAACAACCCCAAACGATCCATTTCCTGGCCATTCCCTTCCCGCGTGCCCCAAGTTCAGCAAAACTGAAACCACCTGCCTTTCTGAGAAAAGCTTCCTATACTTTATTACCCACTTTTATGGGCTCCGTGATATGAGTTCTGACATCAATGATCGTGTTCTCGTTTATCACGTGGCCTGGCAAGATAGTGGTCTGCACACTCTGAGCTCCATGCTTTAATGCTCTTTAGGGCCGAAGGCAAGCGGCTGCTTTTAAAAACACAAAGTTAATAATTCTCCAAGCCGGAAGCCAGGATTTGCACCCTCAGAGGGTTGGCTTTGTGTTGGGAAGTCTGCTTCAACATCTGGCCCTTGGCAGGGTCTCCAGGAGATGCAGGCAGTTGCTGCTTCCTTCTTTCCCACCTGGGAAAAAATGCGATTGCAAGATAGCAGATAGCAGAGTGTGTTCTGGAGTCTTCTACGGTCACAGCCTGCTCTGGACAGAATATTGGGACTGGGATTCTAGGGCTCGTCTTTTCTGGCCTTGGATCTGGTACCCAGATCTTGGCATTCTCTGGGCCTCTATCAAGTTGGGGAGATTCTGGCTCCCAGTTTGTGTAGCAGTTCCCTTTGATTCTCAGGACTGGGGAGCTTGCAGATACACTCCACCTTCTCAAATAAGACTGTCTCATCAGTAGCTGATCATGAACCCATGGGCATCCAGAGAGCAGTGCAAAGTTCTGACTTTTTGACTCTGCTTCTTACCAGCAGGTGGATCCCGGTCGCTATGGAGCTGGCCTTGAGCTTCTGGGGAGCCAAGGGTACCTCCTCCCTGGTTTCCTTCTTGTTCTCCCACTGTTGCTGCCCTTTGTGCCAAAGCTTTGAGGATGAGTCTTTCTATTCCTAATGGCACTATCTTGGCCTGATGTGTGTTTCCCCATGGTCCTCTGCAGGGTGTGGACTCTCACGAAGAAAAAGAAAGGATGTTAAACCTGTAAGATCTGGGTCTAGCAGCATGTGAATGAACCCCAGATCTGGAAAACATCTCGGTTACATGACTCTCCTCCTCTGGACAGAATCACCCCTCTAGGGAGTGGTGTGTCATCACAGAAGAGCATCCAGTGCCTGGCATAGTGCAGGCACTCCAGAAACGTCTATTATCATCAGTCTTATGACACCATGGCCTAGGAGCTCTCTGGCTCTTCCCCAGGCTCCTCCAAGCTCCTTGCAAGGCTAAAAGTTGCATCCATGCCTTTGGGGAGCTCACTGGAAGAAATAATCACCTGTTTTCTCTTGGGAGTACCCGAGACACTCCTCAAGTGGGATGAATATGAGTGAAGTTAGGGCTCAGGAGGGGAGAGTGTGACTTTGTTTCCTGGGGGTAGGAGGGTGGGGCAGAGTTTTCCACTCTGTGGTGGCACCAGGAAAACAGTATGAATACTTCTTGACAATGAATAAATAACTTTGAGCCCTGGGAAAGATGGTTTGGAGAGAGGGAGACTGCTCCAAATTGCTCTTTTGAAAAGAACAGGCTTTCTTGGCCGACAGAGAACGTGATGAAATACAATGCGTCTGGCACTGTCTTCTCGTGGAAACTGCCCTGCCTCGGGGGAGATGGAAAATGCATGACAAAGCTGTGGAAAGAGGACTAAGGTGTCACAAATTCTGGATTGTCTCTCAACGTGCAAGTCTCCACAGGGAAAAGGAGGTGCCTGGGTGGCGCATGGCCTCAGGTGCTGTGACAGACAGCTCATGGCTTCCAAGTGTCTCTGTGCAGGGTGTCACACAAGGCCCCACCTCTGGACAGACCTGCCGGAGTGGGAGGTGGGTGCTAAGGGCAAGGCCATCTCCAGAATGGGGAGGATGGAGCCCAGGGCCCTGCAAGAGTTGCCACCATGACTGGGTGGTTGCTTCAGATCAAGGGGGCATGCCCTCCAACCCTCTCCTTCCACTGCATAGGAGATTGGTATGTGTGTGTGTGCATCTGGGGAGCTGTATAGGGCTGTTTAAAGTAGCAGAACATGCACGGTGAGGGGAAGGTGCTGAATACCGAGCATGGTAAATCCAGTCTTCTGTCTTCATTAAGATGGAAACTACTCAAAGGTATGTGCTCGAGTGCTAAGTTCCTTCAGTCGTGTCCGACTCTTTGAGACCCTATGGATTGTAGCCCTCCAGGGTCCTCTGTCTGTGGGATTCTCCAGGCAAGAATACTACAGTGAGGTTGTCATTTCCTCCTCCAGGGGATCTTCCTGACCTAGGGATCAAACCTATGTCTCTTACATTTCCGGCATTGGCAGGCGGGTTCTTTACCACCGCAGTCACCTGGGAAGCCCCACTCAAATGTATATTTGGAGTATAAAGAAGTACAAATAGAATTTTAGCTTTGTATTTATGAAAGCAAAGAAATTGAATACTTGGGGATGCTGTTTCAATGCACCAAGGTGTAAATATTCAAATATGCGTGGAAATGCATTTTCAGTAAACTTATACCTTGGAATTGCTCTATATTTAAATCCCGAATGCATGAAATAAGTAAATGTACTTTTGTCTCAGGGGACAAGATCATAAAATGAAGCTGTGAAAAATTCTTTTGACAATTTTAGGTTATTGTTCAAGGCACAATTTTTATTTGAGATTTCACAGTTTATGGTGGATCATTTTAAATATCACTTTGTAAGTAAATTTTAGATTTTAAAATTGGCTATGCATTTATTTCTGGAGTTGTAACTGACCTTCAGAGGAAAGCAGAGGGCTTGAGTTTATATAAATCTGTCCAGAGAACCTGTATGTAGAAAACTATGGCACCATATCATGCTGTGATGTCACAGTTTACAAAATTCCAATAACAGCCCCAAGTCAGGGGTCAAGTTCTGTGCAGCAAATGGCAATAAGAGAAAGTAAGATAACAAAACAGACTGAGAGGAAGTTGCCCCAGAGTTGGGCAGGAAGCATCCCGTCTGGCTATTCAGAGCTTTGTGACGCTGATGTGCCCAGAAGGTTGCAGAGGAGCCTGTGACAAGGGTTCAGGCAACTTTCCTTCACGGGAACACCAGCAAGGACAAAATTGGGAGTGGACTGGCAAGTGAATACTCAGGCTTTCACTGGCCATCCATGTCATCCTTTAGGAATGTGGCTTAGGTGTTATTTCCCTGACCCTCTGGACAAAGTAGGGAGTCTGGCTCACATTCCCTCAGTTTCCTCCACAGATGCCCCACAGATGTGCTTGCGTGCAGCCCCGGAACTTCCTGTTGAAGTCCCTGCCTGCACTTCTCCTTCGTGTGCTCATTTCTTCTGGCTCTGAGCTGGATGCCTCCTGCCTCTCCTCCTGGACATGCATTTTATGAATACGAAAGGTGTGCATTGTCCTTCCTCCAGCTGGAGTTAGCAATGGTTACTCTGCTTGGGGCACTCAGCTTCAGATGAAGAAGTACTGGGTGCAAAGATACTCCTAGGTTTTCATTTCCACCATCAAGAGGCAAGTAGAGTGCATCACTGTGGCTAGGTGGGGCAGACGTCTTGGATTCTGATCCAGGGGCCACCATATTCCTCATGAGGGGTGGAGATGGAGATGTTAGCTTGGATCTGAGGCCAGTTCTGGGATGGGTGAGTATGCCCTGAAGGGCAGCTCATCACCAAGTCTGGCTATCCATCTACCTACCCAGTCACCCTTCCAATCAGTCATTCATCCATCCACCCACCCATCCATCCATCCGTGTCTTCAGGCCCTTCCATCTCCAAGGTGCCTCCTCTCAGCAAGACACTCCACCCTCCCCACCACTGGGTCTTTCCCACCGTTTCTAAATACAATCAAGAGTCACCTTTTAAACAACTACTCACCGTCACCCAGTCTGCCCCACATGTACTTCCTATCTCTTCTCTCTCATTCTCATGAGATTCGTGAGAGAATGGACTTTCTCAGTGCCCCCTCCCCACCCCACTCTCACCCTCAAGAGAAGACACACTCAGCCACCCAGGGCTTCATGCATCTGCCAAACAGGCACCTTCAGGGCACCCCTGCGTCCCCCTCTCTTGACTGTGCACTTTCTCTTAGGAACCCTTCTGGCCACCACCCTGGCATTAAAGGTGTAGTGGTTATATACTTGCCAATTGAATCATTCCAAAGGCCAACAGGTTATTCTCTTTTTTTGTGGCAGGAAGGATCCATTTTTCACAACATTTATCTACTCAGGTTGGGTTGGAGTATTATTGCAGCTACAAACTTAAATGGCAGGAGATGGGACCTGTCTGCCTTTCCCCTTCCAAGGAGGGGTGGTTCCCAGGGGACTTGCTGGCAGAGCCTCATGTGGAAGCTGGAGCAACCTTCCTGGAAGCAGAGCTGCCTGGGGGCTGGTGGCAGGTGCACAGAGTCCTGGGCAATGTCTGGGCTGGGGCACTGGTTTCTGGACACTCCTCTCCTGCCATCCGCATCCTCGCTCCCAGCTCAAAGGTGCCGGTGGAAGGAGAGAGGCTGCAGTGGGTGAGTGCACATGACCTCCTGGTCCGGATGGTGCCTCTAGGGTAGGGCAACCACCTGGGATCCTTCTCCCTTCAGGACCACATGAAAGAGAGGAAATCAGTATCTGTCGAGTGATCCAAACAAGGCAAAGATTTCCCAAGGTGACATTTGAAGGAATAAGCTCTGTGACCTGGCCTGCTGGGGCTGCAAGTTCTCGTGGAGTCAAGCATAGCTTCTACCTGGCCATGTCAAAACACTGGAGGGCAGAAGTTCTGGACCAGGTGACACTTTGCCATCAGAGACCTTAGGCGTTGCTGGAGACACATCTGGTTGTCACAACTGGTAGGGAGCCAGGAAGCTGCCAAGTGTTCTGTGGTACAAAGAAGCAACCCCACGAAGATCACCTGATCCCCAAAGTCCATGGTGCTGAGGTTGAGAAACTCCATTCTGCATGACTTCCTGGAGGACTGGTTCTGCTTAGTAGACTGAGAGCTTCCATGTGGCCAGTGCACGGAGGTTCTGAGGAGGAGAGATGTCCCACCAAGCCTCCTAGGATTGGCTCATTGCCCCCAGCTGCTGCCCTTCCTTCCTGTGTCCCTAGAGATGGAACCTCACATGTCAGAAAGTTCCAGGCACAGCAAGTGTGTGGGTGTGCCCTGGGAGCTGTGATCAGGGCTCTGTTCTGGTTTAATGGGGTGAAGGGGGACCTTGACATCAGTCCGACATGAGCTGGAAATAGTGTGAGGAAGACAGCAAGGGTGCTCCTGGTTAT
Organism: Ovis canadensis; assembly: GCF_042477335.2. Classification (NCBI taxonomy): domain Eukaryota; kingdom Metazoa; phylum Chordata; class Mammalia; order Artiodactyla; family Bovidae; genus Ovis; species Ovis canadensis. The sequence continues at coordinate 24,822,607 of NC_091246.1, forward strand.
CTCCTGAATGACATCAGCAGAACTCAGAGACTAGAGACAGTTTGTTAGATCTTATGGATATTGTGGGTCAGGGATGCTGGCCAGGCATGGCTGGATGGTTTTTCAGCTCCAGGTAGCGTGGGCTGAGTTCAGTTGGTGGCTATCCACTGGCAAATGGGTGTCTGGTGGTCCAAACTCTTGGCTCCGGTATCTGGCATATTGGCAGGGGTGGCTGCAGGCTGAACCTGGCTGGGGTGATGCTTCAGAGGGCCTCCTCAGAGCACCCAGGGGTGGCTGGCTGTCTAACAGTGCTTCAGGGTTTCCCAAGAGGGTCCATGAGTTGGGAAAAGATTGCAGCTCTCTCATAATGCCTGAGCCCACAATTTGGTGCCATGTTCTGTCCTGTCTGCTATACTTTATTGGTGAAAGGAAATCCAGATCCACCTGCATTCAAGAGGGAGGGGACATAGGCAACCTGCCTTCTATGGGGTGTGTGAGTGTCAAAACAAGGGCAGCCATCTTTAATCGCCCCCTCCTCCAGCTTCATCCTAGAGGATATGTGAGGCACATTAGAGGTGATAAAGCCCAGACACTGACCAGATGTACCTCCCTCCTCTTTGAGGAAAGCCAAATTCCAAGGAAAGCAGTGTCAGGATGTCAGTAGTGTAGGAATGACCTGGAGATGAAGATCACGATATTGGTGACTGGTCCAGCTCCACGGCAGTCCCTCTTCCATGGCAGGTGGCCTCACCATTCCTTTCTTCCTAGCAACCACCCTCTATCCCTTGCCCCACATTAATGCACAGATATCCTGACTACAGAATAGATGGTAGAGCAGGAGCTGGTCCTCAGAGTCCATGGTGACGTGGCTCCCTGGCTCAGATTATTTTTACCAAGAGTTGATTTGGGAAGAACAATTCTGCCTGAGTTCCCAGTGGGGAGCGTAGAGGGAGGGAGAATTTTCTAGAACAAGCAACTCTGCACGGGCAGCTCCTGCTTGCTCACGAGGGATTCTTGACATTTCATGGAAACAGGACAGTTGAGAAAACCCATGGGGACTTAGTAACAGGCCAAATAAGGAAGCCAGTAAATGCAGGCAGGAAGGCCCACGGTTCCTATTTAACCCCTTGTGTTAAATGTATGTGATGATTTGAGGTGTGTTGATATCAGATGCCCCTTCAAAGAGGAGCCTGTTGCCTTCCTGTTTCTCCTGAGCGTGAAGAGCTCTTAGGACTCTGCTGGTGACTTTAGGCTCTGCCCTGGGGGTCATCTCTCTTCTCTCTTCCTCCTCTTCCCCACTACGCTTGGGCTCCAGGTGAACTGCACTCTCCCTAAAGACCTGTCTTGGAAATGAACCTGTTTCTGGTTATTTAAGTCACTTCCCACGAGGCCAATGACCATCTTCTGAAGAGAGATTAGAGGTGAAGAGAAGTAGCACAAAGACGTGAAGATGCCTGCAGAGACAGTCAAAGCTCCCAGTTATTAACAGATGTTTAGGAGATGCTGGGGATGGTTGGAAGAAAGGCATCCTTTCACATGTTATTTCAAATGTGATACTGGTAAGGCAAAGTGCCTCACACAGAGAAAACATTTGATGAATTTTAGCTACTTTTAAAAAAACTAAAAAAAAAAAAAAAACTAAAAAAAAATAAAAAAATAAAAAAACTATGTTTCTTTTGATAATTGCATTTTAGAATAATTTTCTCAATCAGTAACAAATTAATTACTTTCTGTCCTGTCCATCCAGGTGGTGACTATGGTTCAGACTTCTGCATTGCAAATACAATCTATTAAGAAAGGCTCCCTTCCCTAGCATTCCAGTAGGTAATCTGTATGAAAATGTCTGTGGCTAAAGATATTTAATGAAAGTGAGATGGTAATGATGGGGCATCTTTCTGCTTTTGAAGCAAAACTTGAATGATCCTTTAGTGAAGTTGCTCAGTCATGTGCAACTCTTTGCAACCTCATGGATTATAGCCTGGTAGGCATCTCCATCCATGAGATTTCTCAGGCAAGAATACTGCAGTGGATTGCCATTTCCTTCTCCAGGGGATCTTCCCAACCCAGGGATTGAACTTGGGTCTCTGGTATTGCAGGCAGACTCTTTACCATCTGAGCCACCACATATAAAGTAATAAGTAAATTGATTTTTTTTCCTTTTGGCTTTGATTCATCTTGGAAGGTAGGGACCCTGGGCTATGGTACCCTGAACATCTAATTCCCTCTCTGTGCCATTCAGATGCTCAGGAAATGTTAGTTCAGATACCAGCTCCTTCACAGGAAGAAGGGGCTGGTGGGGTTGATCTGGGATCGCCCACCTCCTTCCAACCCTTTGTATTTCTGTAGGGGATAAATTAGCCCAGCTGTGCTTATGTTCTGTTTTATGAATGTGTAGGCATCATCCTACATGTTTGAAAACATCAAAGAAGAGGGAGAAAACAGCTTTCTATAGGACCTTAAAAATCAACCCAAGTCCTGCTGGTTTTTCACGCAGGCCACAGCCCCTTGAATTGTTCAGAATGGGAGCCTTCCCGAGGGTCAGAGATAAATAACTTTGCAGAGAACCATGCACCGGATGCCCCTGCCTTCCTCCTGTATTGTGGCAGGTGCTGTATTTACTTAGCTATTTTCTCCTCAGCAGAAAGCACATCAAAAGTCACTGATTTATTTACTTAAGGGCTACCACAGAAATCGTGCAGAAAACACCTCGCATTGTGTGAGATCTTGTGTCTGTTTCCTTGGAATGTATATTCTACTGAAAAGGAAATCCATGAACAGCACCCTCAGGGAATACAAGGAATTGGAAGACTGTGTGTATTCTCAGACCTGCACAATGAGAGGGGTGTTCTTGTTCTGCAGGACCTGCTCGGTGAGGGTCTCAGTGCCTCCTTACTTGAGTAGTCAGGCACTAGGCTCTACTGGCCCAGATACACTTACTGTTTGGGTGGGCTGCCAGGGTCTCCATCACCTGCCTTGGAGCTACCAGAAAGCAATGCACAACCAGGGAAATGCAACAAGAGGTGAGAATATCTGGCCAGGCCTTGCAGGGGCACCTTTTGATCACCTTTGCTCTGTGAACGGTCTCCTGCTTCAAGGTTCTGCGGTGAAGGGCAGTGACCCAGGAGAGGCTTCTGAAGTGGGCATGGCAAGTGGGCCTGGCAAGTGGGCCCCTGACTGAGGGCAAGGAATTATGCATTGACCCTTCAAGGCTTCAGTGCCAGTGAGGTTGGAGATGTCTCTTTGGTCACTATCCTTATATGGAGGGACCAGCTGTCTGAGAAGGCATTAATGTGAGAATGCTTGCAGAATATGCCAGCAAGCTGAGTGAGGTGGGGAGTCCAGTGAGTCTAAGCCTTGAGTGCTAAGTCGCTTCAATCATGTCTGACTCTGTGTGACCCTACAGACTGCTGCCTGCCAGTCTCTGCTGTCCATGGGATTTCCTAGGCAAGAATACTGGAATGGGTTGCCATGCCCTCCTCCAGGGGAATCTTCCTGACCCAGGGATTGAACTGGAGTCTCTTACATCTAACCTGCACTGGCAGGCAGGTTCTTTACCACTAGGATCACCTGGGAAGCCTTGACACACATTATATTCAATCCTGACCTTGGGAGGTTGGACGACAGTCTCCCAGTCTGGGCCCACGTTTGTCCAGTGGAACATGAGGTCTGTGCTGACCACAAGGGCTGACCAGCCCTCATAGGACCTTCCCCTTTGCCAGGAACCCAGGAATTGTGACCTTCTCAGGTCAAAGCTATTGGTGGTATCTGTGCTGTGCTTACTTGCTCAGTCATGTGCACCTCTTTGTGACCCTTTGGACTGTAACCTGCCAGGCTCCTCTGTCCATGGGATTCTCCAGGCAACAGTGCTGGAGTGGGTTTCCATGCCCTCTTCCAGGGGATTTTCCCAATTCAAGTATTGAACCCAGGTCTCCTGCATTTCAGGCAGATTCTTTACCATCTGAGCCACCAGAAAAGCCCTTGGTAGTGTCCAGTGAGGGTTAACCAAACACCTGCTACAAATGCTCCATGACCCAGCCATCAGCTCCTTGATACCTACTCTATAGAGAAATGAGTGCTTGAATCCACAACACATGGATTCAAGTGTTTGTAGCATAAACTGTGGTCCTTCCGCACGGTGGAATAGACTCTGGCCATAAAAGGAGTGAAGTACTGACACTCCCACGTGGATGAATATGGGCAGCATGATGCTCAGTGAAAAAAAGCTGACACAAAAATGCCATATTCTATTATTGCATTGATGTGAACCTCCTAGAGTAGGTAAATTCACAGAGACAGAATTCAGATTGGTGGTTTCCAAAGAGGGTGAGGAGGGTAGGGAGAAACTGTTTAATAAGGAAGGGGTTTTACTTCAGAGTGATGGAAATGTTTTGGGACTAGACAAGGTTGAAGAATGCAAAGTACTCTAATGATACTAAATGTTACTGAATTTCACTTGAATAAATTAAAAAAATGCAAATTAAAAAAACTGTCAGTATCAGCTTTACTAATATTGATATTAGTCTCACATCCACCACTCTCTGAATAAAGCATTTTTATCTACATGCTAGCATCCTTCACAGCAAGGACAATGGATATAAATTCAAACATGGGCTCATCTCACCAACCTTGTGCGGGGACATAGGGTGTTCACACAGTTTAAGTCCATTCATATGAAGGTTAAGAACATGCAAGAACAACCACTGGTGGTGGAAGTCAGAACAGTGGTCATCTCTGGAAGGAATTTCTGGGGTGGCAAATGTTCCATACTTTGACGTGGGGGCCGTGACACAAGTGTATACAATTGTCAAGACTAAACTGCGCCCTTTAGATTAGTGCTCAGTTCCATATGTAAATGTACTTCAATATAAATAATAATTCCAAGAGAAGAGAAAAATCAATTTAGAGACATAGAAACATTAACCTTCGTATATAGAACTCACCAACGCCAGGCTTGCCAGATTGTTCACAGGAGACTGGTCCCCTGGCTGGTCCTTCTCCATGTGCAGCAACACCTGAGGCCAGCTTGGCCCCTCTGCTTTCACATTGTCATTTCCTGCTTTGTGCATCCATCCCCAGCAGGTTTCACTCCCCATGGGGAGCCTGGCCTGGAGCCAGGTAGGAGTTTTATGAAGTGTTGTGGAGGGACCCATGAGCTAGACGCTCGCTCCCTGGGTGTACAGGGGCAGGGAGGCAGAAGGAGACCCTATGCTCACAGTGACCTCAGGTGTCCCAGCACCGATGGCAGGCATCCACAGTTCTGCTTGGCACCTGCCCACATCTGGGCAGGAGCCCTGAGGAGGTGTCTGGACCAGATTCTCAGTGCTCTACCCAAGGGGAGCTACTACCGGGTCTCACTAAGCCAACTCACAGTCCTCTGTGGCTGCAGGAAGCCCCTTCACTGAACAGCAGCCCTGTGTGCTGAGATCTCAACTGTAGGAGGACTTCCACAGAACCTTCAGCCCTGCCCTGGCATTTGGGGCAGGCCTCCAGGAGCTTGGAGCAGAGCTTCTCAGACTTTCCTGGACACTGAGACACCCAGGGCCCTGGGAACAAGCAGACTCTGACTCAGAGGGTCTGGGGGCGGTGATGCTAATGTTCTGGTCTGGAAAGTCTGGAGGGGAAATAAAACTTAGTAAAAAATGATGAACATGCATGCTTATATACATACTAGCCAGTTCCTACTCATAGCAGCATATCCAGACCTAAATGTAGAATTTAAAGGACCATCAATCTGTGAACCCATGGGTAACATAAATGAGGTAAGCTCCCACCCCCAAGCTCTGAGTCCTTTCCCATCACAACACCCCTTTTACACTCCACCCGAATTTTTTGCATCTTTCTCTGTCTGGAGGCATGCTGGGGGTCAGATGCAGCTTACTCTGGTGGGGAGGCTGTGTGGGAACCACCCTGCCTGGCCTCACCAGTAACTTCTGCCACACCTCCCATTTCCACAGAGCTATTTTTAGAATTCTATTTTTAAATTGTCTGAAGTTCACATTGACTTCACTGCCTAATTGAAAAGGTCACCTCCCTGGAATTGTCTGTTGTACACTCCACCCTGTGGACAGTGCAGAGTGGAAATGATCAAATATCCCTGGTTGGGGCCACATGCTGGTGACATCCATCCCCGCTAGGGTACAGGTGAGGTGGTGGTGGAGCCTGGCCCCCAGGCCAGCTCAGATGCAGGTCAGTTCCGGGCTCTCTCTTTCACCTTCCACCTGTGCTGACCCATCAGACACGCAGACCCGGAGGTGGACACAGATGCTGCCCTGTTCTCACTGCAGCCCAAGGTGAGGCTGAGGGTAGGGTTTGTGTGGGTATTGCACAGGCCATATCTTTCCTTTTTGGGAATGCTCTGCCCTAGATTCATGGCCTATTTTTCCAGAGCACCTGCCCTTCTCACCTGGAGGAGTATAATAGACTCTGGAGGACTTATGACCACACAGACCAATGGGCCCACCCCAGAGTCTCAAACTGAGTAGATCTGGTGTGGAGACTGGGGCTTACATGTCTCATCTGGTGTTGCAGGTCTAGATACCAGGCTTTGAGAACTATGGGCCTGTGCCAAAGGTGTCAGAGGCTGTTGGGGAAATGCAAAGTCTCCTGGCAGCTGTGGGCTACTGAGAGGGTAAAGTGTGGACTGCGGTCCCCAAGACACCTGGGTTCCAGTCTCTTAAGTATCCTTTTCTGGGAGATGAAAGCAGGTCATTTAATTCCACTAAACCTTAGTTTTCCAATCTGTAAAATGGGTTAACATCTCTTATCTCATAGGGGTGTGGCCTGGTAGGGACCAGAGCGCCTCCCAGTGTGTTTTCTGGAGCTTCAACTTGACCCCAGGGTGGGCTGAGAGCGGCTCCTTGGGGCTGAGCTCTCACGGGCACTGGCTGTGAGCCCTTGATTGTGTGCCCCTGAGCTTTGCCTGGACCATTGTGAACTAGGCTTCTGTCTGTGAAATGAGAGAATCCCTCTCCTTGGTGCTTATCTTGCTGCTCAGAAGCAATTTCAGGTGGTAAATTGAGTGAATGCCTGAGTTGGGTAGGGAGCAGTTCTCTGGGACCCCACCGCTTTAATACTGTGAAGGCTCTAGAGGTCTGATGCTCTGCCAAACCAGCTGAACTCAGGCCACCTCAGTCCTGCCTGCAGGCTCCCCAGGCCTCTGGGAATGAATTCTGCAGAATTCATTGGCCTGAACGCTGACCCGGAGCTGCCAGTTCAGAAGAACTACTTGAATTTGCCTTGGCACGGGGGCTGCCCGGGTTTGCCTTGCCTCCTCTGGGCTCCTCGTGGTCGCTAACGCCTCCTTTCTCTGAAACTGGGCACTTCCGGCCTGGCACCGCCTTCCTCCTTTCTCCCACTCCTGTGCAAACAGCCGGAGAGCCGGGACTGCTTCTCCCAGGACACATCCCCTGCCCTTCCGACACCCTCTTCCGCTAACCAAGTGCAGGAGGAACAGAGGCTGAGTGCAGCTCAAAGTCCACAATCCTGCCTTCTGCTGAGGGCTTTCCTGGAACTCTCTCCTCCCCCCACCCTCCTCCCCTCCGGGAAGCCGCTGGCAGAGGGATGCGGGCGGCGAGGCCTGCTGGATCCTCGGATCCTGGAATCAGCCAGCTCCGGGCAGACCTGGAGAGAGCAAAGGGCAGAACGTGTTGCAAAGGCAGGGGAGAAAGTGAAGCCAGGACGGTGGTGGTGTCTCCTCCAGGTGTTTGCAGCTCGAATTCTACAATTCAAAAGACACAGCCGACAGCCAGGTTGGGGCATGCCCCTTTGTTGTGTAAATCCTGGGGTCTGAGTTCCCAGGGCCCAGAGCTTGGACTTGTGACTGCCAAGTTTCTGCTAGGATTTGGGCATGACCTCCCTCAACCCCAGGCTTGTTTAGGTTTACTTGGGGATCGTTGCCAGCAGGGGCCTCCTGGAGCCACCTGGATAGAGGGATGTGGGCCGGCCAGCTCCCAGCCCTGGGCGCCCAGTCCCTCTTTGCTGCTGGAAGCCGGGGCCCAACTCAGCACCTGCTCCCAGCTCAGCGAGAGCATCATGGTGATTGAAGATTCCTTCCCTGTGCCCCAAATCCAGTTTATAATAGAAACTCTTCCCTCTTCTATGTTCAAACATGGAGAAAGGCTGCCGAGCAGCTTCTACACAGATCTTTCTGGGGCTCCGCTCCTTTAATTTCTTTTATCTTTTTCTGTTAAGAGTGGTAAAGAACCTGCCTGCCAGTGCAGAAGACATGAGACATGGGTTTGATCTCTGGGTGGGAAAGAGCCCCTGGAGGAGGGCATGGCAACCCACTCCCGTACTTTTGCCTGGGGAATCCTATGGACAGAGGAGCCTGGCAGGCTACAGTCCACAGGGTAACAAAAGAGTCAGACAGGGCTGAAGTGACTTAGCATGCATGCATACTCCTTTTATTTCTTTAATCTCTTTCCAGTAAGAAGCAGCCAGCAGCCCTGAGAGTCAAGCTGCCTGCAGAACTATTACCTCCAAGAGACATCAGATTTTGGTTTAAGAACCTCAGCTGACTGGATTTCCTGTCTGATGGCAGACAAAGAAATTCAGCCTAGAGTCCCCTAAAGCAGGGTCATAATTGCTGCTTATGTGAAGGAAGGTCAGGGTCTTCCCATGCTTATGTTTTGTGATCTCTGTTTCTAAGGGGTTCAGCCAACTTTACAGCAGGAAACACCCCTTGGGGGGCACCTCCCTCTGGTTTGCCAGAGGACAGTGGGCATGTTAGGGTGCTGCAGTCTGTCCTTGGAGGTTCAGTGCGGGGCTGCTGGGCACCTGGGCACCCGTGCTGTTATAATGGGTGTGGAGCGAGGATGGCTGTCACCTGGGTGAGGTGACAGCCCAGGAGCCCTGGGGCCAGAGAGGAACAAAAGCCTCAGAGAGGCTCTCAGGCCAACTGACCAGGGCGCCAGCAGGGCCCCTCAGTACTAGTACAATAACCAGAGGGAAGCAGCAATGTGGCAAAAGATTAAAAGAAAAACAATAAACAACAACACAATCACAACAATGATAAACAAAAGTTAAAAAACTAAGAGAAAACCACAGGCTCCTGCAATGGAATGTCAAGCCCCTTGGGAGTGAACTCTCCTTCCCTCTTTGGCAGTCGGGGACCAAGCTCTCCAGGGAAGCACACATGTTCCGGTGGGGTCTGCAGTCATATCAGGAAGGATGCTCCCTGCCTGACTGCAGCCCTACACAGGTGCTTCCCAGCTCCTCTCTCTAGTCAGCTCACACTTTTCTGCTTCAGTTTCCCTACCTTTAAAATGGAGATCAGTATAGTGGTTAGCACCTGAGGTGCCGGTTCCATCACTTCATGGCAAATAGAGGGGGAAACAATGGAAACAGTGACAGACTTTATTTTTGGGGGCTCCAAAATCACTGCAGATGGTGACTGCAGCCATGAAATTAAAAGATGCTTGCTCCTTGGAAGAAAACCTAGACAGCATATTAAAAAGCAGATACATTACTTTGCCAGCAAAGGTCCATCTAGTCAAAGCTATGGTTCTTCCAGTAATCATGTATGGATGTGAGAGTTGGACTATAAAGAAAGCTGAGTGCCAAAGAATTGATGCTTTTGAACTGTGGTGTTGGAGAAGACTCTTGAGAGTCCCTTGGACTGCAAGGAGATCCAGCCAGTCCATCCTAGAGGAAATCAGTCCTGAATATTCATTGGAAGGACTGATGCTGAAGCTGAAACTCCAATACTTTGGCCACCTGATGCGAAGAACTGACTCATTTGAAAATACCCTGACACTGGGAGAGATTGAAGGCGTGAGGAAAAGGGAATGACAGAGGATTAGATGGTTGGATGGTATCACCGACTTGATGGACATGAGTTTGAGTAAGCTCTGGGAGTTGGTGATGGACAGGGAAGCCTGGCGACCTGCAGTTCATGGGGTCACAAAGAGTCAGACACGACTGAGTGACTGAACTGAACTGAACTGAACCCAAGGTGCCAGGAACACTTGATTGCTTAGTCTTGACAGGGTCCAGCACATCCTGAGGCCCAGTGACTCTTGGCTCTGTTACCGATTGTTCTTTTTTTAAAATTAGAGTATAGTTGATTTACAATGTTGTGTTAGTTTCAAGTATACAGTAAAGTAATTCAATTATTTATATATATATATATATATATATATATATATATATATATATATATATATAAACTCATTCTTTTTCAGATTCTTTACCCACATAGGTTTTTACAAGATACTGAGTAAAGTTCCCTAGGCTATACAGTAGGTCCTTATGAGTTATCTATTTTCAATATAGCATTGTGTCTGTGTTCATGTGAAAATGTTAGTTGCTCAGTCGTATCTGACTCTTTGTGACCCCATGGACTGTAGCCCTCCAGGCTCCTCTATCCATGGAAGTCTCCAGACAAGAATACTGGAGTGGGTAGCCATTTCTTTCTCCAGGAGATCTTCCCTATCCAGGGATCAAACCCAGGTCTCCTGCATTGCAGGCAGCATCCAGGCCACTAGGGAAGCCCTTCTGTGTTCATCCCAAGCTCCTACTTGGTTCCTCCCCCACATTTGATAGCAGTGCCTGTGGGAGAGGAGACACTCCCTCCAGGCTTCTGCAGGAAGTATCGCAGGGCCATCTGTCCCCTTCTTCTGCCACCACTGGTCACCGAAGTTTTCAGTGACTATCCTCTTGTGTGGGTCTCTTCATGAAACATCTTCACAGTTAAAGCGCTTTTTTGGTTTTTTTTGGTAAAACTGGTCTCATACCCCATACAGTGTCCTTAGACTCTTCAGTCTAAAGTTAGAAGAAGTTAGAGGGCATTTAGCATCTTTTTTGTCACTACACTAAAGCTGTCCACACCCTCCTCCTCAAAGTGGTACACAGTCTGGATGTGTAGTGCCTGCTGCCTGTGCCCCGAGTGATGGGTCATGGAGAGGGGGGGGGTTGTGGGTAGCACATCTGCACAGGACTCCCAGGGGTGATGGCCTTCCACAGCCTTGACCTGGCTGATTGGTGTCATCATCTTAAATTTCAGACAGCCTTTTCTTACAGGCCCCTGTTCTTCTAGTAAGTCACAGAGAAAGGCAAACAAATGGAACCTGTGATGTAAAATATCATTTACGACAGAGAAGAGGGCCACTTGAATGATGAGGGGCTAGAAGATGGCACTAGTCGTAAAGAACCCGCCTGCCAATGCAGGAGACATAAGAGATGTGGTTTGGATCCCTGGGGTGTGAACATCCCCTTGAGGAATACATGTAACCCACTCCAGTATTCTTGCCTGGAGAATCCCATGGACAGAGGAGCCTGAAGGGGTACAGTCCATAGAGCCGCACAGAGTTGGACCCGACTGAAGTGACTTAGCACACACAGAAATAGCGCACACAGAAAACATTTTACTTACTAGATTACTGGCTTATTTAAAAACCTGGTGTTTACTCTAAAGCAGAGATTAGGGGTAGGCTTAAAAGTTGTCAGTGATCAAATATCAAAAAAGTCCAACTCCTCATTATAACCTCTTGCAGCCACGTCTGCAGCAGCACTGTTCACAATAGCCCCAAAGTGGAAACATCTTAAATGCCCAGAGATAGATGAATGGATAAACAAAGTGTGGTATATCCATACAATGGAACACACAAGATTACTCAGCAATGAAGCATGTTGAAACATGGAAGAACCTTGAAAACACTATGCCAAGTGAAAGAAGCCGGACACAAAAGGACAAGTATCACACGATTCTATTTATAGGGAAAGTCCAGATTAGGCAAACCTGTAAAGATAGAAAAGAGATTAGTGGCTGCCTGGGGCTGAGAAGGGGAGATTATTAAGAATGATGCCTAAGAGGTATGTGTTTTCTCTTTGGGGTGATGAAAATGTTCTAAAATTAGGTAGTGGTGGAGGTTTCATATCTCTGAATATGCTGAAAACCACAGCATGGTACACTTCATATAGGTGAACTGTATGGCACATGAATTAAATCTTGACAAAGCTGTTATGCAATGTAGGAGACCCTGGTTCTATCCCTGTGTCAGGAAGATCCCCTGGAGAAGGGAACGGCAACTCCCTCCAGTATTCTGGCCTGGAGAATTCCATGGGCAGAGAAGCCTGGTGGGCTATAGTCTCTGGGGTTGCGAAGAGTTGGACTGAGCACCTAACACTTTCACACAGTTTCACACACTTTCACAAAGCTGTTACCTGAAAGAAACAAGGGTTAGACTAGATTAGCATTCATCTGCAGGGAGTCTTGGAATGCTAACCCAGGTGGTGCTCCATACAAAGGTGTTTATCTGCTCAGAAAGCTCTGGGAGGCCAGCCTGGACAGCCTTCTTTAATGCATTGGCTCTTAAATGTTCTGAAACATCCTGCAGTGAAGAAACTGGTTTACTTTATTTAATCCTGTGTTCTCCAAGCTTTGAAGCCCTGTCCTAGGGCCGCACCTGGAAACACTGCACTGAAGTCTGCAGTACCTTGTCTTCTTCTCTGGAATTCTAGAACTTGATGCCTGAACAGTGCTATGTGTCTGCATGTCTGCAGCCAGGGTGTCGATTTGCACATGTATTTGAGAGCAACGTACAGCAAGGGAACTGTCCAAGAGCCCAGGTTCCTTCCCAGATCCATCCCTGTGACTTTCCACCTGCACAGCCCTCCTCTGGGTCTCCATGTTTATTTGACATGCCCCTTCTGGCAGCAGAAGCACTCAGTGGCCATGTACCCATCGGGGAAGCAGAAGGCTTACAAGTCCTGGAAACCAGGGAGATGGAATATCACTGAGGAGCCTGTGAAGTCTGCCGTGTTTGTTCAGGCAGGGCCCTCACAAGGTGAGACTGGCACTTGCTTTTGAAGTGGCTTTCAGACCTGGGCAGGTGTACACATACTTTGCCTGCCCCTGACCTACCTCTCTGATTCGCAAGCCCAACGGCTCAGTTGTCTGGATGCTATGAGTCAGGGCAGACTCTGTAAAGTTACATAGGAAAAAACCCTCAGGTTTTCCTTCCTATATGTAGGGAATAACCCGGTTCTTCTGTAGTATGTTTCTTCCCTTGGAGTCTCCTTTACTGTGCTGTGCTGTGCTTCAGTTGTTTCTGACTCATTGCGGCCCCGTGGACTGTAGCCCACCAGGCTCCTCTGTCCATGAGAGTCTCCAGGCAAGAATACTGGAGTAGGCACCCATGCCCTCCTCCAGGGAACCTTCCTGACCCAGGGATCAAACCTGTGTCTCTTACATCTCCTGTGCTGGCTGGCAGGTTCTTTATCACTAGCGCCACCTGGGAAGCCTGTCTCCTTTATTCAGTCAGTCAGTCAGTTCAGTTGCTCAGTCGTGTCTGACTCTGTGACCCCATGGACTGCAGCACGCCAGCCCTCCCTGTCCATCACCAACCCCTGGAGTTTACTCAAACTCATGTCCATTGAGTTGGTGATGTCATCCAGCCACCTCATCCTCTGTCTTCCCCTTTTCCTCCCATCTTCAATCTTTTCCAGCATCAGGGTCTTTTCAAATGAGTTAGTTATTTGCATCAGGTGGCCAAAGTATTGGAGTTTCAGCTTCAACATCAGTCCTTCCAATGAATATTCAGGACTGATTTCCTTTACGATGGACTGGTTGAATCTCCTTGCAATCCAAGGGACTCTCAAGAGTCTTCTCCAACACCACAGTTCAAAAGCATCAATTCTTTGGTGCTCAGCTTTCTTTATAGTACAACTCTCACATCCATACATGACTACTGGAAGAACCATAGCGTTGACTGGATGGACCGTTGTTGGCAAAGTAATGTTTCTGCTTTTTAATATACTGTCTAGGTTGGTCATAACTTTCCTTCCAAGGAGTAAGTGTCTTTTAATTTCATGGCTGCAATGATTCATCTGCAGTGATTTTGGAGCCCCACACAATAAAGTCTGTCACTATTTCCATTGTTTCCCCATCTATTTGCCATGAAGTGATGGGACCAGATGCCATCATCTTAGTTTTCTGAACGTTGAGCTTTAAGCCAACTTTTTCACTCTCCTCTTTCACTTTCATCAAGAGCCTTTTGAGTTCCTCTTCACTTTCTGCCATAAGGGTGGTGTCATCTGCATATCTGAGGTGACTGATATTTCTCCCAGCAATCTTGATTCCAGCTTGTGCTTCTTCCAGCCCAGCGTTTCTCATGATGTACTCTGCATAGAAGTTAAATAAGCAGGGTGACAATATACAGCCTCGACATATTCCTTTCCCTATTTGGAACCAGTCTGTTGTTCCATGTCCGATTCTAACTGTTGCTTCCCAACCTACATACAGATTTGTCAAAAGGCAGGTCAGGTGGTCTGGTATTCCCATCTCTTTAAGAATTTTCCAGAGTTTGTTGTGGTCCACTCAGTCAAAGGTTTTGGCATAATCTCCTTTATTACTCACACTGAAGTCTTCACTTTTGGTCCCCAAATGTGTAGAGGTTTTTCTCTGCACCGACAAGCCATTCTCAGCGACCAGCAGTGTGTCCAAGATTTTAGCTCAATTCTGATACTCTCTCCTCGGATAGCATCAGATCCCACAGGTCAAGGGCTCAGTCCTACAAGACCGCCTCCTCCCAGGACTTTAGATGCCAATTGAAAGTCCAAATTATCACCTGTATGTCTGACTGAGCAGCTACCCATCGGAGGTTCCAGTAACCTCCTTCTTGAGTTCAGTTAATTCGTGAGAACTCTTTACAGATCTCAGAGGAACATTTTACTTACTAGATTACTGGTTTATTATTAAAGAACCCAACTCAGGAACAGTCAGATGGAAGAGATGCAGAGGACTGATCATGGGGAAGGGGACGAAGTTTCCATGCCCTCTCCAGGCTCATTGCCCAACATGATCACGTGTTGACTAACCAGGAAGCTCTCTGAATCCCTCTCCTTTAAGAGTTTTTATGGAAGTTTCATCATGTAGGCATGACTGATCATAAACTCTATTTTCAGCCATTCTCCCTTCTCAAGAGAGCGGGGATTGGGGTTGAAAATTTCAAGCTTCTGCGTAGGACCAATTGGGAGAGTAGCATTGACATGTATACACTATCATGTGTCAAATAGACAGCCAGTGGGAGCCTGCTGCATAGCACAGAGAGCTCTGCTTGGTGCTCCGTGATGACCTAGATGAGTGGGATGTGGGGGAACAGGAGGGAGGTTCAAGATGCAGGGGATGTATATATATATAAAATAAAGATTAAAAAGTGAAAGAAAAAAATCATGAACCAGTTAAAAAAATTCCAAGTTTCTCATCATGGTCCTTCCGTGTGACCAATTCCTATCCAGAAGCCATCCAGGAGATACCCAGAGTCACCTCATGAGGACAAAAGAGACTCCTATCACCCAGAAAATGTTGAGTCTCAAGAGCTCTGTTAGAAATCAGGGTTAAAGACCAAATGTTAGAATAAAAGGTGGTTGTGGGGCTGTCCTTCTGCATCTCTTCTCCAAAACCACCTGTGTTTCTCACACATGGAAGCATGGTGGCCTCAGAGTCAGATAGACAAGTGACTCTCAAATGGCAGATTTGAGATTGTGTTATGAGCTGAAATGAGTCCTCCCCAAATTCCTCTGCTGAAGCCCTATCCCCTGGAACCTCAGAATGCAACTGTATTTGGAGAGAGAGTCATGGCACATATAATTATCTAAGATGAAATTATTGGGGTCAACCTTAATCCAGTCTTAATGGTGCCTTTCCAGGAAGAGGAGATTAGGACACAGACAGGCACAAAGGGATGGCCGTGTGAAGACACAGGGAGAAGATAGCTGTCTGCAAGGCAAGGAGAGAGGCATTGGAAGGAAACAACTCCTGACACCTTGAGCTTGGACTTCTGGCCTCCAGCATTGTGAGGAAATGCGTTTATGTCTTTAGGTCTGTTGGTCTTTGCCACCTGTGTTATGGCAGCTGGAACAAACCAATACAAACTGGATGCTTTTCTTCTTTGGGGAAAACCTTTGCCACATGCTGGGAAAATGAAGAAGCAGTAGACAGTTCCTCCATAGGCCTGAGCCACTCATGCCGAGGCTGCCTCATCTGGGTGCCTGGGGCCCCTTCCCTAGTTTGCCCTCATTTAGGTGGGCCTTCATCTGCTGGCAGGATTCCTCAGGGAGAAGGCCCCTCCATGGTCTTGTCCCCTCACCTCAGGTCCCACCTCAGCATCCCACTTGGATGGTTGAGCTGTTTCTTCCTTATCAATAAATTATTTCATAAGGAACCAGAGTAAGTTTCAAATGCCCTTGCAGGGAAAATGGGGATGGAGCCAAGTCCTCACTGGGCCAGCTACTGGCTTGTCGTTCCTTTGTGGCAGTGGGGTTCTCGGCTTCTCTGCACCATGATGCCATTATAAACCCGTGTCCAGTCTTCCACGGGGGCAAGTGTGTGTCACACCCCTGAGAAGCCAGGGAGGAGAAGGAAAGTAAGTGGTGGTGACGAGGAAAATCCACCCGAAGGGAAAATCACCTCCACGGGGTCGCGTCTCTACAGCAGACAAGGAATTGGGTTTGAGGAATTGTTTGGTGAATTTTACCTCTGTAGGAAAGCAAGCCAAGGATTCCAAGAACAAGAATTAGTTTCCCTTTTTGCTGTGCCTATGCACCAAGAGCTGTCCTGATTGCCAAGTGATTCAACAGTCTATGGAACAGAAGCTCTGATTTAGGAAGAGATGGGGCTCTAGGGAGAACAGAACTGGGGGAGTCAAGAGGATCATGGCCTGGGAATGAGGCCCATGTGTCAGTGGTCAATAGAGGGCCATGTGCTGGAGGCTGTTAGAATGAGGCCCCAAGGCAGTGGGTGTGGAGAGAGAGGAGAGGATCGGGGGTGACATGGGAGCCCTGTTTCACAGGAAGAGTCCTTTCAGAGGACAGGGACAGCGTGTTCAGGAACATGAGGTACCGGGAACAGGCTGGCATGATGCCTGCCCCAGTGTGCCTTTGGAACTGCAGGAACTTTAAGGATTTATTCCACAGGGACATCTAGGAGGGGCATGGATGATCCTGGGCTGAGACACCACTTTGCCTTCCCTGCAAAGCAGCCATGGGCTCTGGGGTTATTCTCAAGTGCCTTCACAGCAGACAGAGCACAGGAGCCCTGCAGTCTTTGGGGCCTCCAGCTTTCTGGGCCCAAGACACACGGCGGGTCACACATTGTGGGGGTATGTGCACACCACTCTGAGCACACCCCTCTGAGCTCTCCACATACCCCTCTGAGCTCTCCCACCATGCTTGCCAACAATCCTATCAACCAGGGCTGTTCAGGGATGCTGGCTGGGAGGAGCAGTGGACCCATTTCAGGCCCATCCTCTGGTTCTCAGTCCTCTCATCTGTGTCTTCCCTCAAGGGACGTTCCAACTGGATCAGACATCAGAACCCCCCGATGGCTGGTTGAAAGACAGGTTCTGGCCCCATCCACCTAATTTCTGAGTTAGTAGGATTGAATGGGGCCTGCATTTTACTTTGCACAGAGGGAGAGAGGGAGAGAGAGAGAGAGTTCCAGGTGATGATGATGGTGCTGGTATGGGACCACGTTTTGCAGAACCATTGTTGTGCAGCAGAAGAATTCCTGTAAAACAACAGAAGAACCTGTGCACCAGGGTAGGCCTCAGGCTGTTGCAGCAGATTATCACATAGTGCGTGGCCGAAAGCAACAAAAAGTTATTCTCTCCAGTTCTGAAGGCCAGACATTCTAAATCAAGGTGTGCACAGGGCCATGCTCCCTCTGTTGCTTCAGTGAGGAAATCCTTCCTCTCCTCTTCTAACTTCTGGTGTCGTCAGCAATCCTTGGTGTCCCTTGGCTTGTGGGAGCATCCCTCCATTCATGAGGCTGCCTCCTTCCTGTGTCTTCTCATTGTCTTCCCTCTATGCATGTCTGTCTCTGAGTTCCAATCTCCCCTTTTTATAAGGGCACTGGTTATTTTGAATCATGGCCCACCCTCATGATCTCAATTTTAACCTTAATTACCTCTGTAAAAAAAAGTACATCTAAATGAAGCCACATTATGAGGTGCTGGGCATTAGGACTTAAACATATTCAACCTGTAACCATGCCCTTGGGAGCAGTCAGGTCATGTTCACATCCACAGCTGGGTCTAGACACAGGATTGGGCTGCAAGTAAACCCAACAAATTCTCCCTCTTATGCTACACCTTAGCCTGTTCCTACAGACACTCACTCCTCAGAAGATGAAGAAGATTCTTTTTTTTTTTTTTTGCTGCCTTTGAAGCCTCAGCAGTGGCCACAGCTTCCTGAGTTGCTGCTGCTGCTGCTGCTGCTGCTGCTAAGTCACTTCAGTCGTGTCTGACTCTGTGCGACCCCATAGACGGCAGCCCACCAGGCTCCCCCATCCCTGGGATTGTCCCAAGTTGAGACCTCCAAAAATCCAGTACAGGCTGTTCATTGTCTACAAATATAAAAGGGAGGGTGCAACCCAGCTGCTCTGCAGACTAGAAAGCAATGTAGGAACATTTCAGGACCCTTAGGGCATTAACCATCTGGGAAGAGTCAAGAGAAACGTAGGGCTATATTTTTCAAGGAATCCAAGAATGAGGAGGGTGGATTCCCAAACAGGTCCTGTGCAAGGGAGCAAACAGAGCTCTCACAGCATACATAGATCCATGTGCCCAACTGTGACACAATGACCTCATAACCTGATAGATGAGATGGGCTCTGTCTTCCCACCTTGCCTGCTATAGTCACCTGCTCAGGCTGCTATAACAGAGCAGCACTGACAGGGTGACTTCAACCCCAGATATTTATTTCTGGCAGTTCTGGAGGCTGGAAGTCCAAGATCAAGTTTCTGGCTGAACTGGTCCCACCTGAAAGTTCACTGTCTGGTTTGTAGAGGACACCTTCTCACTGTGCCTGCATGTGGTGGAAAGAGACTGAACCCTTTTCCTCTCCTTGCCTGCATGTGTGCTAAGTCGCTTTAGTTGTGTCTGACTCTTGGAGACCCTACGGCTGTAACCTGCCAGGCTTCTCTGTTCATGGGATTCTCCAGGCAAGAATACTGGAGGGGGTTGTCATGCCCTCCTCCAGGGGCTCTTCCCGGCCCAGGTATTGAATCCATGCCTCCTGCATTGGCAGGTGGGTTCTTTATCACTAGTGTCACCTGGAAAGCCCTTTCTTCTGCTTATAGGGGCACTAATCCCATCATAAGACCCCCCCCCCCCCCCCACATGACCTCATCTGAACCTAGTGCATGCAAGCATGCTCAGTCATGTCCTACTATTTGCAATCCCGGGGACTGTAGCCCGCCAAGCTCCTCTGTCCATGGCATTTCCCAGGCAAGAATACTGGAGCAGGTTGCCATTTCCTCCTCCAGGGGATCTTCCCCATCCAGGGATGGAACCTACATCTCTCGCATTGCCATGCAGATTCTTTACCACTGAGCCATCTAGGAATTCCCCATCTAAACCTAATCACCTCCCAAAAAACCCCAGCTCCAAATATCACATAAGGGGTTAGGGCTCCAGCATATGAATTTGGCAGGGATACATTCAGTCCACAGTAATAACCCACTGTAAATATGGCCTGGAAGTTGTTATGCTTGGATTCCTCAGACCCCCTGGTCATTTTGCAGGAACATGGTGGCATAGGGACTTCCTGTCTCTAGATTTGGGCCTTGGATCTGATCTTTGCAGCCCTCACCATGGGGGACCTTATGGGCACATCCAAGCTCTGACTCTATCCCTGGAAATAGCTTCTCTTGATCGCCCAGTGGGTCTACAATTGTACATGCCCAAGGCACGTTTGAACAGAGACAAGGCTAAGAAGCAGCCAGAGAGCATTTATGCAGACTGGATGGGGCCCTCTGAAGCATAAGCAGGGGGCCGCTCTCCTTCAGGTTTAGGGAGAGTGAGAAACAGGACTCTCTCCCATCTCTGTGGTTCACTGAGCTTCCCAGGGGGTGACTGTGACATTCGCCTTAGGCTGCAGTGGGGGGCTTTGGAGCTTGAGTGTAGCCCTCAAAACCTGCCAGGGGTTTGCTTAAGCTCAGACTCTAGTCCCAGCACACAGGAGTTCTGTTTGGAGGGTATGGCCTGGGGCTTGGGCAGGGTTCTTTGGACTAGGAGCCATGATACAGTAGCCTGTGGTCAGAGAGCTGGGATGGGGGAGCAGGGGTGTCCAGACTGTCCTTGAAATCCTTAGCATAGATTTTCACAAAGCCCGTTTTGACAACATGGGGAATCAGAAATGTGTTCACAGCACACGTATTTCTGGCAAGGTTTCAGATTTCTCATTCACACGTAGGGGGTCATGGCAAGGTGTGTGTGTGTATGTGTGCACAGATATACACATGTATACAAGCATATGTATGTATGTATGTATGTGTATATATATATATATATATATATATATATGTAATTTATTTAAACAGTGTGTCAATGTAGTTGGTGAAGAAGAGGGAGTTTAAAGTAGGAGTCCAAGGTATCATCCTAATGAGAGATAATCTGTTTACAGGGGAAACTTTCTTGAAGTTATGGTCAATTCCCCACATTCTTGACCATGGGAACATAAAGTCAAAGGCTTGCAGGGAGTGACTGAGGAGGTCTGTGAAAGCAGCTGTCACCAGAGCAGCAATGTGCAAGCTAGGGGCTCAGCCTGGCTCTGCCAGAGGAAGGTATCCTCTAGGATGGAAAACAGAGATGATTTTGAGGATGGGACAGGAAGAACTGCTGCCCCTTCAGCCCTTGAATTTACTTTTTCTAATTCAAGAATTGCTGGAGTCGTCCAGTGTGTTCAGAAAGGAGGCTTGGTAATTTATTCACCAACACACACACACACACACACACACACACACACACAGAGTCACAGGAGGTTTTCATTTGACTATGACGTGTGAGAGATGGGGCATAACATACAAATTCTGTCCTGCGTTTCTTGTGCCTGTGTGCAAGTAGGTATTAAAAAAGTGACGATATTGACAAAGTTGGCACACCCACCTTTATACGATACGCACTGGTGGCTCAGACAGTAAAGAATCTGCCTACAATGTAGAAGATCTTTCCAATGTTGGGAAGGTCCCCTGGAGGAGGGCATGGCAACCCAACCCAGTATTCTTGCCTGGAGAATCCCCATGGACAGAGAAGCCTGGTGGGCTACAGTCCATGGGGTCACAAAGAATCAGACATGACTGAATGACTAAGCACAGCACATGTAGGGGACTTACTGTAACTTGGGACGTCCTGAACAGCATTGCTCAGAGAAAGCAGGAGCAAAGCCCTGCCAATCGAAATAACAGCATTCCTCCTGGCCCTGCTCCCTGTGGGCAGGCAGGTGGTTGATCCCTCCCACCTCTGGAATAGATGGGCAGCATATATTTCTCCTCCTTTACTTGGTATCTTAACTGATGCTCTATGTTTTTCACTGGGTCCTTACACATAGGAAAACTCCTGTGGGTTGCAAGGACAGAGTGGGAATGCAGTCATGGTCCCAACAAAGTCCCGATTCCTCATGGAAGCCTTGTGCACCTGGGAGGCTCTGGAGGACCCTAAAGGCCCCCACTGCCAGTCACTCATGTGGGATTAAAAACATACCCAGGATGTTTGGTTCTTTGTGAACTGCTAAGACACAGACTCTCACAGGGAGGTGAATGGAACAGCAGCTTGGAAACCTCTTGTGCTCTGGATGCAGCTGACAGAGGAAGGGGGCTACACCCACAGCAGGGTTAATAGTGAGGCTGAATAAAGGCTGAGCATGAGCGTGAGCAGGCCTAGTGGAAGCTGTGTCTGAAAATACTGAACTGGACAACGTGTCCCTGAGGCCTGCTGGCTGCTTCGCCTGATGCAGTAACGGCTGAAGAATCTGAAGAAGAGCCAGTTCTGCCAGCAGCCTGTTCCCTGGCTTTTCCCAGCACTGGTCACCATCCCTTCAGACAAGGGAGAGTACTCTGTGACAGCCAGCAACTGACACCTCAGGCCCCAGGCTCCTCTCCCCACCAGGGCCTGCTGGACCAGTCCTGCAACATCAAGGTCATGAGCCTGGGGGCTGGAACCTGCAGTTCTGAAGTGAAGCCCTGCCTATTGCTGATGTGGGGAGGGAGGACCAGGTCGTTTTGCAAAGGGGAAGGTGGGAGCTGATGACTGCCTGGTTCTCAGAAGTGGGAATGGGTAGCAGAATCAGCTTCTGTTTCTAGAAAAGACTTTATGCCAGGGAGGTGAGACAACGGAACTGTGCCTTGATGGGTGCTGTGACCCTGTCTGGAGATGGTGTCAGTCTGCCTGTCCTTGGGGGATTGAGGCAAAGTCCTCTGTGGCAGCTTGGGGACCCAGGACGTGACTTCTCATGTGCTTTTGATACCCAGAATTCTGTGATTAAAAGTCACGTACAGGAGTGCCAACTTGAGATAAGAAGAGCAGCCACAAACCCAACCAGAATTGGACATGTAAAACTCAAGGGAGCCTTTGCCCAAAAGAGCCTTGTGGGTCTGAATTCCTCTGCCCTGCTGTTGTGGGCTGGTGCCGACACATGCCCGGCATTGCCCGTCAGCTGGGAGCCAAGGGGGCAGAAGTTCTGTAATCAGCTGCCTTCAGGGATGGGGCTGGGGGATCCAACAGCTCGTGGCTTCCTGGGGAACCCAGCAGCCCTGCATTACTATTCATTGGTGTTTTGGCTTCCTTAACTATAAGATAAAATAAACAAAAGGTAAAATACAGAAGGGTTGTTCTTTGGTCCCATTTACAGAACTAATTAATTCTTCTGATTGTGTGGATAGTACAGTCAAATTTGCTAGATCTTCTCATTTTCTTTTGGGAGAGGGTTTACACTGAGATATATTTTACATTAACTTTATATTACTTTCAGATGTACAAAAATAATTGGATACATGTATATATTGTGAAGTGATCACCGCAATAAATTTAGCGGCAACCATGACCACATACATTTTCTTTTCTTCTGATGATAGGTCCTGTTTTTAATGCTTCTATTTTGGTAAGGATAATTCAGAAGCAAGGGATATCCACTGGAGTATGGGTTTCAAACTCAATGGGTTGTGAAATCAATTAAGCAAAGTTTGAAGTGTGATTAGCATTTTTTAAAAATGTGAGACAGGAATGGAATAGGAGACAGCAGAGAACCCTGAATCCTCTATTTGTTTTCCTTCCAACGTCACACCCAAGATGTGATGCATTCACGTCAGGACCTGATGCTCAGGCCCTGTCTGCCTCTTCCAAAGTCACACCTCCCTCCCTGCCCTCCACCCACCCTGACCCCCTTGTTTTGCTTCCTATGTGTGGGGAACTTTTCCTCCACTCAGATTAATGCCCAGATATCAGTTTCTCTTAAATGTCACTCCTGCCCCTGCTCCTTTCATCTGGACCTTAACCCTGCTTCATTCTTCTTTGAGATCTCATCACTATCTGATGTCATGGTATAGCTATGTGGTTTCACTGCGGTCTGTCTCTGTCTTTAGATTATCAGCTCCATCGGGAAGGGACATCGTCTAGCTCCCTGCCGTCTTCCCAGCAGCTAGAACGAATCCTGGGATACAGTGGATACTCAAAAAATACTTGTTATTTTTGAAGGAATGAATGAAAAATGAAACGGATTGCCATCCTTCTGTCATTCAGTTGTGATGAGATCAAATAAAAGAATACAAACTCAATGCCCCTAACATAGTTAGCACTCAAGAAATGCTATGCATTATACTGCTTTACTTTCTCTGCATTTTCAGGTCATTCATTACTCTTGACATTTTAAAATATGTGTCCCTTGAAAAGAAATATATCCTGTCTTCCCCAATAAGTGAGAGTTTCTGAGATGAAAACACAGTTCTTTTAAAAGTTGAAATTGAAAATGTGAAGTGTCCTGAGAATACACGAGTTGATGGAAGGTGTTCATGCAGTTTCCAAAAGCACGCACAGCCAGTATCCCAAGGGGGATTTCAGTGCAGTTGGCATTTCTGCACATTCAGTGGTCATGAGAGCTTCATATTTCAGAGTTCACAGTTCTTTCTGAATACTGAAGGCCAAAGGTATTTCGAGTATGCATTGAATATTTCCAAATCCACACATTCTTTGGGGTCCCCTTGGCTCAGTGTTAGAGTGCTGCTAGTTCCCTATTTGGAAGGGATTTGGGGAAAGGAGTCCCTGGATGCCAGGAGCTGCTAGATGTCATTGGAGAAATATTTCTCTCTTGTGATGGTTTAATAATAGAAGTACTTTTCATTCACACATTCATGCTAAACTTAACTATGCAGTCATGACTCGGTCTCTAAAGATGAGGCATTTTACCTGCGAAGGAGCTGGGTAGAAACAAAGGTATCTGAGGAATGCATTAGAGGTGCCCCAGCACACTCCTGGCACTCTTTGCAGGAACATTTGGTACCATGCATCACCAGGCCAAACCATGTCCTAAAATAAGCTTACTGTGTGGTTCTCTGAGCTAAATGAGGTCAGTCTGAGAGTTGAGACAGAAAACATTTCTCAGGTTGCTCTCTTGAATGTGTGTGGCAGATAGACTGTGTGGCAGTGTATATAGGTATACTGCATGTCAACCAATATAGTGTCTGCATCCTGTTACTATGAGAACGATCATGCATATGGACCTACAGGGTCCATGCATATTTCTGCCTGTGTAAGTGTCAGCTGACAGGACAAAACTCAACTTTTTACTACTACTTTGCCTTGTTAGAACTTTTGGGAAAAAAGTTCCCAAGACATTTAGGAAATTAACTTCTTTCTTTTATGCTGAAGTATTTTTTGCCTGTTTGCCCCTCTTGTCCTGTTCCCCAGGTTTCACATATGTTTGGTATTGATTGATCCTATGTGCCAGGCACCTGTGCTAAGTGCTTACATGTTCTGTTGCTGCTAATTCTCTCAAGAGTCTATGAAGTCTGTATTATCAAGTTCATTTTACAAATGTGGACAGTAAGGTTTTCATGTGGGTCTTCTTCCTATGGAAGAATGAGACCGAGTGTTCCTACTCAGGTCTCCAACGTTGGAAGGCCCACTTGCAGACTCACTTCTACAGAACCTCCTCCTAGGGAAGTGATGGGAAACTCTGCAGGACCCAGGCAGCCTGTCTGGACCACATCCACATCCCACTTCCTGGAGGCTGAGTGTCGACACCAGTCAGGGGAACTGCTTCTGTTGCCCACTCTCTCCTCTTCCTCTTGTCTCTCAAGAGTGTGCCCGAAGGCTCCTGGAACTAGAGGACATTAGAGTTTATTTTGCAATTTCACTTTGGGGAATTATGGGCTGCTTGTTCCTGGGAATTGATTTGCAGCTGCACAGCTGTGCCAGTGAATGGATATGTGTTGAGGGGATACTGGTATAGCAGTGGGGTGTGCCAGGCTCCCTAGAAATGGAAAGGCATCCTTAGGAATTCTGAGCCCACCTGGGATCAAGAAGGGTCAGGTCCACTCAAACCTAGAGATGGCTGTGGGTCAGGGAGGGCAAAGACCTGCATTTCCCAGGCACAGTGGGGGTGGTGACAAGTTCTAAGGACACTGGGAGACTGTGACTTTAGGAAGAAAATAAGGGGATCTTACTCTTAGGTGGGAAGAAGGTTAGTAAGGCACCTTGTTGCAAGTGCTTGATCAGGTCGATGATGTGGCTAACATCTTTCACACTTTGATCTGGGTTCTAAGCTGTATCTTAGAACATTGCGAATATAGCCAATATCACTGTGTATTAGAGGCCAAAAAGGCAGTGGGGAGTGTGCTGACGATCATGGGAGTAGAGGGTCCTCTACGCTAAGTGGAATAGAAAGAAGATGCTGTGGGCAAAGGCCCTGAGGGCAGTTGGGAAAAAGGAGGAAATGACTTAGTCCTTTCTGACTGAAAGAGCAACCCACTCTTACTGTGGTCTTGCTGGACACAAAGGATGAATGTCAGCCTGATGCATTGTATTGGGTTGTCCCAGGGCTTTCCAGGGCTGGACTCTACCGGTGGTTCAGACTATAAAGAATCTCCCTGCAATGTAGGAGACCCAGGTTTGATCTCTTGGGCAGGAAGATCCCCCAGAGAAGGGAATGGCTACTCACTCCAGTATTCTTGCCTGGGAAATCCCATGGACTGGAGAGCCTGGAGCACTATAGTTTGCGCGCTACAAAGAGTCAGGCGTGACTGAGTAACTAACACTTTCACTTTCCAGGGCTTGACTTCATCGCAACTTCAGTTCCTTGAGCATGGGCTCACCCGATCATCCAAGAAGCATTGCTTCAGCCCTACTGGGTGACGTGCAGAGCTGTAGGTGCTGAGGATACAGCTCCAAGCAGGAGACAAAAGTCCCTGCCAGAGGGAGCTGACTTCTACTGTGGGGTTGGCACATGTTTTCATACACATTTTAAGCTTTGGGCTACATGTGATCTCTGTTACATCTATTCAACCCTGCAAAACATCCATAGACACGACACTCATGCAGTGGGGTGGCCACGCCCCAGTACAGAGTCGTCTACAAAACCAGGTGCCCAGCCTTCCTGGGGGATTTGGCCCAAGTAGTAGTTTGTTGATCCCTGCTCTAGTGAAGAAGATTAGAAAAGGCTCTTTAGGATTCAGTTCCGTCACTCAGTTGTGTTCGACTCTTCTCGACCCTATGGACCACAGTACACCAGGCTTCCCTGTCCATCACCAACTCCCAGAGTCTACTCAAACTCATCTCCACTGAGTCGGTGATGCCACCCAACCATCTCTTTAGGGTTCAGTTCAGTTCGGTTCAGTTCAGTCGCTCAGTCATGTCCAACTGTTTGCAACCCCATGAATTGCAGCACTCCAGGCCTCCCTGTCCATCACCAACTCCTGGAGTGAACTCAAACTCACGTCCATCAAGTCAGTGATGCCATCCAGCCATCTCATCCTCTGTCATCCCCTTTTCCTCCTGCCCTCAATCACTCCCAACATCAGAGTCTTTTCCAATGAGTCAACTCTTCTCATGAGGTGGCCAAAGTACTGGAGTTTCAGCCTTAGCATCATTCCTTCCAAAGAACACCCAGGGCTGATCTCCTTTAGAATGGACTGGTTGGATCCCCCTGCAGTCCAAGGGACTCTCAAGAGTCTTCTGCAACACCACAGTTCAAAAGCATCAATACTTTTGTGCTCAGGTTCTTCCAAATTCATTTTTCTCTCTATGCCTTTGTAGGCTACTCTACACTTGAGTTGGTTTCAGAGCATCTTGTGCCAGTCCCTGGCACCTCATCACCTTGCTGGAGAGGTCAAGACAGCAGAGGTGCTGCCAGAAGACACCTTCTGTTATGGCCTAAGTCATGTCCCCCAAATTCACGTGTTAAAGTCTTGATCGCCAGGACCTTGGAACATGACTGTATTGGGAGACAGGGCCTTCA
This sequence comes from Ovis canadensis, assembly GCF_042477335.2. Classification (NCBI taxonomy): domain Eukaryota; kingdom Metazoa; phylum Chordata; class Mammalia; order Artiodactyla; family Bovidae; genus Ovis; species Ovis canadensis. The sequence continues at coordinate 24,849,811 of NC_091246.1, forward strand.
AAAAAGCAATTAAAATGAAATGAGGTCATTAGGGTGGGCCTAGTGTCCTTATAAGAAGAGATTAGGGCACAGACATGCATGAAAGGAAGAGCATGTGAGGACAGAGGGAAGAGATGGCCAACTACAAACCAAGGTGAGAGGCCTCCAGAGGAACCCACCCTCCTAACTAACACCTTGATCTTGGACATCTAGCCTCTAGCACTGCGAGAAAATAGATCAGTGCTGTTTAAACCACCCAGTCTGGGGCATTGATCTGGCAGCTCAAACAAGCTAACAGACCTGCCCTGTCCCACATGTAAGAGACTCCAAATTGTCAGAGTGGAGGAAGGCATGGATGCTCATCACCAGATGCTCTTACAAGAGCTGAGGAAACCCCAACTCTCCTTTGTCTTCCTTTTTCTTTTGCTGGCCTTGAATGGGCAGCTGCCATACTGTCTTATCAGCTCCTTTTGAGAAGGAGACGCCTGGGTGGTGAAAATAAACAATTCAGGGAGAGGATAAGAGTTTGTAGAGCTGAAACTGAGGAAAACACCCTTCCCAGCCTCCGCAAGATGGGAAATATGTGTTAAAACCATCGGGTAAAAGGAAACACTTTCATCTTTCACTGGAGTTGCTTTCTCAAGGAATGCCCCAGGCTGGGTGAGAGACTTGGTCATTGGCTTGGGTGGCAGGTGCCCTGCAGGAGAAGCACTGGAGCTGGGTCTTGGTATCAGAGAATCTGATTGTCCAAAATCTGGAGTCATTAGAATAGCAAACAGCAGACCGCTGAGGTATGTGCTGTGTAGACCTCCAGCCTAGGCATTCATGTGAGCAGTGTAGCCAGTTCAAGAGTAAAATAATCTAATCAGTGCTCCAGGATCATGATGTTTTTGAGTATCAAACATACAAGCTGCTCTTGCAAGCAGAGGATCAAGAAGCGTCTGCAAGTCCCGATTCCCAAACCAGGGGCCCCTCCGGGTATCTATCTCTGAGGCTACCAGGGCCCAGGCCAGACTGCCTGCTTCATTCCAAGTGGAGAGCCCTGCCAGCCACAGCATGGTCCTTCCCAATGCCCCAACCCTTGCTTAAGCTTCAGCCAAGCCTTTGGCCATATCTAGGCATGATGGCTTGGATGCCCCTCCGAGATGACTATGCAGTGGTAAAGAAAAAGTTAGTCATATTTGATCAATCATAAACTGGAATATGGCAAGGCTGTATATTGTGATCCTGCTTATTAAACTTATGTGCAGAGTTTAGTTCAGTTCAGTCAATCAGTCGTGTCCGACTCTTTGCGACCCCATGAATCCCAGCATGCCAGGCCTCCCTGTCCATCACCATCTCCCGGAGTTCATTCAGACTCACATCCATCAAGTCCATGATGCCATCCAACCATCTCATCCTGGGTCACCCCCTTCTCCTCCTGCCCCCAATCCCTCCCAGCATCAAAGTCTTCTCCAATGAGTCAACTCTTCGCTTGAGGTGGCCAAAGTACTGGAGCTTCAGCTTTAGCATTATTCCTTCCAAAGAAATCCCAGGGTTGATCTCCTTCAGAATGGACTGGTTGGATCTCCTTGCAGTCCAAGGGACTCTCAAGAGTCTTCTCCAACACCACAGTTCAAAAGCATCAATTCTTCGGCGCTCAGCCTTCTTCACAGTCCAACTCTCACATCCATACATGACCACAGGAAAAACCATAGCCTTGACTAGATGGACCTTAGTTGGCAAAGTAATGTCTCTGCTTTTGAATATGCTGTCTAGGTTGGTCATAACTTTTCTTCCAAGGAATAAGCATCTTTTAATTTCATGGCTGCAATCACCATCTGCAGTGATTTTGGACCCCCAAAAAATAAAGTCTGACACCGTTTCTACTGTTTATCCGTCTATTTCCCTTGGAGTGATGGGACCGGATGCCATGATCTTCATTTTCTGAATGTTGAGCTTTAAGCCAACTTTTTCGCTTTCCTCTTTCACTTTCATCAAGAGGCTTTTTAGCTCCTCTTCACTTTCTGCCATAAGGATGGTGTCATCTGCATATCTGAGGTGATTGATATTTCTCCTGGCAATCTTGATTCCAGCTTGTATTTCTTCCAGCCCAGCGTTTCTCATGATGTACTCTGCATATAAGCTAAATAAGCAGGGTGACAACATACAGCCTTGATGTACTCCTTTTCCTATTTGGAACCAGTCTGTTGTTCCATGTCCAGTTCTAACTGTTGCTTCCTGGCCTGCATACAGATTTCTCAAGAGGCAGGTCAGGTGATCTGGTATTCCCATCTCTTTCAGAATTTTCCACAGTTTATTGTGATCCACACAGTCAAGGGCTTTGGCATAGTCAATAAAGCAGAAATAGATGTTTTTCTGGAACTCTCTTGCTTTTTCCATGATCCAGCGGATGTTGGCAATTTGATCTCTGGTTCCTCTGCCTTTTCTAAAACCAGCTTGAACATCAGGGAGTTCACGGTTCATGTATGCTGAAGCCTGGCTTGGAGAATTTTGAGCATTTCTTTACTAGTATGTGAGATGAGTGCAATTGTGTGGTAGTGTGAACCTTCTGTTGCATTGCCTTTCTTTGGAATTGGAATGAAAACTGACCTTTTCCAGTCCTGTGGCCACTGCTGAGTTTTCAAAATTTGCTGGCATATTGAGTGCAGCAGAGTACATCATGTGAAATGCTGGGCTGGATAAATCACAGGCTAGAATCAAGATTGCTAGGAGAAATATCAACAACCTCAAATACATAAATGATAACACTCTAATGGCAGAAAGTGAAAAGTGAAGAGGAACTAAAGAGCCTCTTGATGAGGGTAAAAGAGGAGAGTGAAAAGCCTGGCTTAAAATTCAACATTCAAAAAACTGAGATCATGGCATTCAGTCCCATCACTTCGCAGTAAATAGATGGGGAAAACATGGAAATAGTGACAGACTTTATTTTCTTGGGCTCCAAAATAACTGCTAGTGGTGACTGCCACCGTGAAATAAAAAGATGCTTGTTCCTGGAAAGAAAAGCTATGACAAACCTAGACAGCTTATTAAAAAGCAGAGACATCACTTTGTCAACAAAGGCCTACAGTCAAAGCTGTGTTTTTTTCAGTAGTTATGTATGGATGTGAGTGTTGGGCCACAAAGAAGTCTGAATGCTGAAGAATTGATGCTTTCAAACTGTGGTGTTGGAGAAGACTCTTGAGAATCCCTTGGACTGCAAAGAAATCACACTAGTTAATCCTAAAGGAAGTCAACATTGAATATTCTTTAGAAAGACTGCTTTTGAAGCTGCAACTCCAATACTTTGGCCACCAAATGTGAAGAGACAACGTATTGTAAAAGACCCCAATGTTGAGAAAGATTGAGGATAAAAGGAGAAACGGGTGGCAGAGGATGAGATGATTAGATAACATCGTTGACTCAATGGACATAAATTTGAGCAAACTTTGGGAGATAGTGGAGGACAGAGGAAGCTGGTGTGCTGTGAGACCATGGGGTCACAAAGAGTCAGAAATGAATTAGCGACTGAACAACAAACTAGTTCCATCTGGTTAATGTCACACATCCCGAGGCCTGGAGACCACATTACTCTAGGTTCAACCTCTCAGTCTATCCTGGCATTTGGAGTTCTGTGGGCCCCATGGCTCTAGGAATGGCAGGACAGGGCATGCAGCTTGTACCCATGTGTTAGGTACACTGTGTGTTAGGGAATGGCATCCACAGTCATGGTGAAATCCCTATTAGAGGCATGATCTGCACAGTGGTAAGTGGCCTTGGTGGTTGTTAAGGAAGGGAGTGACTGTCAAATTCCAAGCACCTCTACAAAATGTTACTAGAAAATCTGAGTCTAAACTGAAATGCAAGCTTTTTTATTTTAAGATTTGGTATTTTAAGTAAAAATTATTAGTGGAACTCAATAATAGTTGCTTTCTTTGGCTTGTCATGATAGCAGGAGGGTTTCAGCACTGGATTGTTCACAAGGCTCTGCTTTGTTAGGGGCCCACAGGGATGGGGAGGGAGGTGGCGGGGAGCTGCAGGCCTGGCTGAAGAAGTGTTGCTCTGTGACTTGCTCCTACCACCAAGCTGGCCAGGGGAGACAGGCAAGGTTCCAGCCTCTTGGGAGATTGGATGGAGGCTGTAGTCTGTCCACATAGCTGGAGAGAGGGCTGTGGTCAGGGATTGAATGGGGCCTCAGGACCTTGGAAATCTTTGGAGAAGCTTGGGGTTGGGGAAAGCATGACCCATTGGCCCAAAGGTTTGGTTATGATCATCTGGCTCCTGGGGAAAATCATGTGCAGGAGATGGTGTCTGCCAAGGTTTTGGATGGCTTTGTGACAAGGCATGGCTCCAGAGCCTGAGGACCAGGACTCAGTGGGCAGCTCGTGTTGTCCATGCCTCCCAAGGCCCCTTTAGCCATTATGTTAAGCATGTCACTGTGATGGTTAAGAGCTGTGTGCGGGGAGACTGAGCCAGAACACATTTTTTTGGTAGCTTTTTCCTTCAGAGTTTTGTGGAAATAAGTTTCTACGGACAGGCCTTTCCAGGGACAGAGGTCTGTTTTGTGTAGGAACAATGACTACATTTTCCCCTGGAAATAACACGGGGATCCCAGGCAGCTTAGCTCTGGCAGGGCCCCCATCCATGGGCAGATGTGCCCACAAGCCTGGTTTCACCCCAGGCTGTCTGACCAGCAGACAGTGAGCAAGGGAAAGACCATGAGGCAGGCCTGCCTGCCCACTGTGTATGGGTCCACAGTGAAGTTTGTGACCCAAGCTGCAGACCCTGGCTGCCTGGCTCCACTCCGTGGAGACAGCAGGTCCTCTGAGCCCCTAAGACTGAGCAGCATCAGCATCGAGAAAGAGGCTGGGGTGCAGGGTCAGAAACCCCTCAGCATCTTAGCCTTTCTCTAAATGTCAGAAATCCCCAAGAGGAAACACTGTTGCCAGGACCAAATGGGAAGCACCAGAGTAAGGAGCAGACTGGGAGGAGCACACAGTGCCCACACTCCTCATTCCTGGGAGTTGGCAGGATCAAGATCAAGAGATAATGGGCGCCTGACAGCAAATGGGCAGTCGAGGCAGAAGCTGGTCCTCAATTTATGTGGACCCACCAGTCTCTGTTTCTTTTCTCTATTTTTACCAACGTGATACATGCTCCCGGTTTAAAAAACAACGAAAAGAGGGGAATTCCCTAGCAGTCTAGTGGTTAAGACTCCACGCTTCTGCTGCAGGCAGCTTGAGTTCAATCCTGGTCGGGGAATTAAGATCCCACAAACTACGTGGTGTGGGATACCCTGGTGGCTCCTGGTAGAGAATCCGCCTGTTAATGCAAGAGATGCAGGTTTGATCTCTAGGTCAGGAAGGTCTAGAGAAGGAAATGGCAACCCACTCCAGTATTCTTGCCTGGAAAACCCCCGTGGACAGAGGAGACTGGCGGGCTACAGTCCATGGGGTCACAGGAGTGGGATAGGATTTTGCGATGAAACAACGGCAATCTAGGAAGTACAGCCAAACAAAACAAAACAAAACCCCAAACAAACAAAAATAAGGAAGGAAGGGTGAAAGCAAGAAAGGGGAAAAGGGCCTTAAAGTGGAAGCAGGGTCTTTCCTGCCTGACCCGTTGCCTCAGCTCCACCCAGAAGTGACCTCTAGGAAGGCTTCTGGCTTTATTACTCTCTCTGCCCTGCCGCCGCAAGGATAGTCAGTTATTTTCTCTTCATCTGTAGGTTAAGGCATTATCATTTTTTTCATCAGTTCATTAAGAGTTTTTTTTCTGGTTTTATATTTTACCCTATTTATCTCTAACTCCTTACTTCTATTTCAAGGACCCCTGGAGAGTCACAGGTGCTTGTATGCCTCATGCCTGCAAAACAGAGATGTGCTTGTACGGTGTTTCGTGTTTTTAAGTTTGTTTTTAATCCACATCAAATGTGTAAGGCTAGATTCTTGTTCCCTTTCACTTTCTAGGCAGTCAGTGTTGGGGAGAGCTCTCTCCCCCAGGCTGCACATCTGCCTTAACGCTACCAGCTGTAGACTCTGCACCTTCCACACCCTACTACTTCATCGATCACGGAAAACCCAGTCATGAAAATCCTCGGACCTCTGGATGTCACCTCTGGTGACATCTCTGGGGTACATCCTTAGAAGTGGAATTGGTGGCTTGTCGGTTATAAAAAAGCTGGACTTTACTAAACAATGCCCGGATGCTTTCAGCACATTTGGGCAAGGTCACTAGTGGGCTTTGCACAAGAGTATGATGGTTCCTGTCTCCCCAGATCTTTCATTGGTGTCACTCAATTTGCTAGTCTGCCAATCCGAGGTACATATATATAAAAACTATATATATGTATACACACACACATGTATATGTATGTGTATATATGTGGATAGATAGATAGAGGTATATACAGCTCTCACTATTATTATAATTTGGATATGTCTGATTAATAGCAAATTTGAGCATCTCTGCATATATTGGCAGGGCTTCCCTGATAACTCAGTTGGTAAAGAATCGACCTGCAATGCAGGAGACCCCAGTTCAATTCCTGGATTGGGAAGATCTGCTGGAGAAGGAATAAGATACCCATTCCAGTATTCTTGGGCTTCCCTTGTGGCTCAGCTGGTAAAGAATTCACCTGCAATGCAGGAGACCTGGGTTCGATCTCTGGCTTGGGAAGATTCCCTGGAGAAGGGAAAGGCTGCCTACTCCAGTATTCTGGCCTCCATATATTGTTTATCATGGGTTCCTCCATTTATGAACTGCCTAATTGTATCTTTTGCTCATTTGTAAAAGCCCCTTGTATATACCACGTACACATGGTCAGTGTTACATTTTGCTAATACCTTCTGCCATTTGTTACCCACAGGTAGACAATTAAAGTAAATAAACTCCATGAGGGCACTGAACACCAGGTGGATAAAAGCGAACAAAAAATATCTTTTTTGTTGCTGGTAGAATACATTGTATATCTATATGTAACTACAAGCTAGAGCTAGTTATTATATGATTCAACTCATATCAGTTCATTTCAGTCACTCAGTCGTGTCTAACTCTTTGCACCTCCATAGACTGGAACATGCCAGGCTTCCCTGTCCATCACCAAGAGATACCTGGAGTAACAGACAAGTTTGGTCTTGGAGTACAAAATAAAACAGGGCAAAGGCTAACAAAGTTTTGACAAGAGAACACACTGGTCATAGCAAACATCCTCTTCCAACAACACAAGAGATGATTCTACACATGGACATCACCAGATGATCAATACCAAAATCAAATTGATTATGTTCTTTGCAGCCAAAGATAGAGAAGCTCTATACAGTAAGCCAAAACAAGACTGGGAGCTGACTGTGGCTCAGATCATGAACTCCTTATCGCAAAATTCAGACTGAAATTGAAGAAAGTAGGGAAAACCACTAGACCATTTAGATATGACCTAAATCAAATCCCTTACGATTATACAGTGGAAGTGACAAATAGATTCAAGGGATTAAAGCTGATAGTCAGGGTGCCTGATAGATATGACCTAAATCAAATCCCTTACGATTATACAGTGGAAGTGACAAATAGATTCAAGGGATTAAAGCTGATAGTCAGAGGTTCATAACATTGTACAGGAGGCGGTAATCAAAACCACTTACAAGAAGAAAAAAATGGAAAAAGGCAAAATGGTTGTCTGAGGAGACCTTACAAAAATAGTTGAGAAAAGAGAAACTATAGGCAAAGGCAAAAAGGAAAGATATACCCATTTGAATGCAGAGTCCCAAAGAAAAGCAAGGAGAGATAAAAAAGCCTTCCTAAGTGATCAGTGCAAAGAAATAGAGGAAAACAGTAGAAGAGGAAAGACTGGAGATCTCTTCAAGAAAATTAGAGATAGCAAGGTAACATTTCATGCAAAGATGGACACAATAAAGGACAGAAACTGTATGGACCTAACAAAGCAGAATATATCAATCAAGAAGAGGTAGCAAGAATACACAGAAGAACTATACAAAAAAAGATCTTAATGCCCCAGATAACCATGAAGGTGTGATCACTCACCTACAGCCACACATCTTGGAGTGTGAAATCAAGTGGGCCTTAGGAAGCATCACTACAAACAAAGCTAGTAGAGGTGATGGAATTCCAGTTGAGCTACTACAAATCTGAAAAGATAATGTTGCGAAAGTGCTGCAGTCAATATGCCAACAAATTTGGAAAGCTCAGCAGTGGCCACAGGACTGGAAAAGGTCAGTTTTCATTCCAATCCCAAAGAAAGGCAATGCCAAAGAATGTTCAGACTGCCACACAATTCAACTCATGTATCTTTGCTTTTTTTATGAATCATAATTCTGAGAATGGTATTATATTAATTTAATTATATAGCCACATATTTTTGAGGCTACATTTTGATTTCTTTAAATGCCTATATTCTCATTTCTTTAACATATTATTTTCCTGCTGCTGCTGCTAAATCACTTCAGTCGTGTCCGACTCTGTGCAACCCCATAAACGGCAGCCCACCCGGCTCTCCTGTCCCTGGGATTAATAATTGTAAATTGACAAGAAGTTATAAGAGTTAGTAAAGATCTCATATACTTTTGCAGCTTCCCTGATAGCTCAGTTGGTAAAGAATCCTCTTGGAATGGAGGAGACACAGGAGACTGGGGTTTGATCCCTGGATCAAGAAGATCCCCTGAAGGAAATGGCAACCCTCTCCAGTATTGTTGTCTGGGAAATCCCATGAACAGAGTAGCCTGGCGGGCTATAGTTCATAGGGATGCATAGAGTCGGACATGGCTGAGCACACACCTTTCTCCCTTCCTGCCTTCATGTTTCCCCGGCAACCTTAATCTGTTCTTCATTTCTGTAATTTTGTCGAGTCAAGATTGATATCTAATTGAATCAGATAATATGTATGCTTTTGACATTGTTTTTTTCCGATGAACTAAATCCCTTGAGATCCATCCAAATATTTTTGTGTTCTTTCTCTTTTAATACTCCATTGCGTGGATGGACCACCATCTCACTCACTCAGGGGCATTTGAGCTGTTTCCAGTTTGGGGCTATTATAAATAAAACTCGTTTGTGTAAAGGTTTTAGTGTGAACCTAGCTTTTCGCTTGTCAGGGGTAAATGTCCAAGAACATAATTGCTGAGCAGTAAGTGCATTTTAGTTTTATAAGAAATTGCTGTGCTCTTTTTCAGAGTGGTGGTATTTACTTACATGAATGATCCCACTTTTCCATTTGGTGCTGATCACCATTTTAAAATACCTGTCCTGTTGAATGTGGAGAGTTCTCTTATTGCAGTTTTAGCTTACACTTCCCTAAAGCCTAGTACTAATATCAGTTTTTGCTTCTTGTATTTTGAGACTCTGCTTTTTGGAACATACATACTTAGAATCTATGTCAATCACTAGCGGATCAATCCTTTTATAATTTTGTAACATTTCTATTTGTCTCTAGTAATTTTGTTTTCTTTAATATGCCTTATTTGATATGAGTATGAACACTCCTGGCTTTTCAAATCTATATGTTTGTGTTTGAAGTGAGTTTCTTATAGATAGCATTAAGTTTTTTTTTTTTTTTTTACTCCACTCTACTGAGCTTTTCATTGTGTTTTCATTTCATTTCATTTCATTGTGTTTTCATTGTTGTTATTTAGTTCATTTATATTTAAGGAACTATTGATATGTTAGGATTGCCATTTTATTATTTACTTTCTGTTTGTTTCCTCTATTTTTCCTTTGTCTGTCTTTATTTACTTTCCTTTGGGTTTCTCAAACATTTTTCTAGGATTTAATCTTGATTCATTTAAGGTGTTTTTGAGTATATCTCTCTATATAGTTGTATCATCTCTTGGTGATGGTTCCATATATTACAATATACATTAATAACATAATCTGCTCGTGTTGATGTTTTGCCACTTTGTATGAAAGGTAGGAAACTTATTTCCATTCAGGTCCCTTTACTCTGTCCCCTTTTTAGTATAATTCTCTTATATATTATATGAATAATCTAATGTGAACTCTATGTTTGCTTCCACTACCAAATATAATTTAAGAAACTTACAAGAAAAATAGACTCTTATATTTGTACTTACTTTTACCCACTCTGATGGTTTTTATTTTTTCTTAAGTTCCAAGCTTTTCTCTGTTTTTATTTCCTTTCTGTTTAGAAAATTCCTTTAAAAATTCTTTAAATGCAGGGATCCCAGCATAAAATTCCTTTAGTTTTCCTGTGCTTATGAATATTCTTCATTACTATAGGATGTTTTCACCAGACAGAGAATTTGGGGTTGACAGGTTTTTTCTGTTTCCTTTTAGTTCTTAAGAAACATGATGTAACTTCCCTCTTGCTTCTATGGTTTCAGATGAAAAATTCACCATCATTTAATTGGTATTTTCCTAAAATAAATATGCTGTTTTCCTCTGATTTTAAAGACTTTTGTCTCTAGTTGCCCCAAGGTTAATTATAATGTGTATTATTGTGTATTCTGGGGGCTTTATTTTAGAAAAGGCAGAAGAACCAGAGATCAAATTGCCAACATCCGCTGGATCATGGACAAAGCAAGAGAGTTCCAGAAAAACATCTATTTCTGCTTTATTGACTATGCCAAAGCCTCTGACTGTGTGGATCACAATAAACTGTGGAAAATTCTGAAAGAGATGGGAATACCAGACCACCTGACCTGCCTCTTGAGAAATCTGTATGCATGTCAGGAAGCAACAGTTAGAACTGGACATGGAACAACAGACTGGTTCCAAATAGGAAAAGGAGTACGTCAAGGCTGTATATTGTCACCCTGCTTATTTAACTTCTATGCAGAGTACATCATGAGAAATGCTGGACTGGAAGAAACACAAGCTGGAATCAAGATTTCTGGGAGAAATATCAATCACCTCAGATATGCAGATGACACCACCCTTATGGCAGAAAGTGAAGAAGAACTAAAAAGCCTCTTGATGAAAGTGAAAGAGGGGAGTGAAAAAGTTGGCTTAAAGCTCAACATTCAGAAAATGAAGATCATGGCATCCGGTCCCATCACTCTATGGGAAATAGATGGAGAAACAGTGGAAACAGTGTCAGACTTTATTTTGGGGGGCTCCAAAATCACTGCAGATGGTGATTGCAGCCATGAAATTAAAAGATGCTTACTCCTTGGAAGAAAAGTTATGACCAACCTAGACAGCATATTCAAAAGCAGAGACATTACTTTGCCGACTAAGGTCCGTCTAGTCAAGGCTATGGAGAAGATAGTGGCACCCCACTCCAGTACTCTTGCCTGGAAAATCCCATGGACAGAGGAGCCTGGTGGGCTGCAGTCCGTGGGGTCGCTAAGAGTCGGACACGACTGAGCGACTTCACTTTCACTTTTCACTTTCATGCATTGGAGAAAGAAATGGCAACCCACTCCAGTGTTCTTGTCTGGAGAATCCCAGGGACGGGGGAGCCTGGTGGGCTGCCATCTATGGGGTCGCACAGAGTCGTACACGACTGAAGCGACTTAGCAGCAGCAGCAGCAGTCAAGGCTATGGTTTTTCCAGTAGTCATGTATGGATGTGAGAGTTGGACTGTGAAGAAGGCTGAGCGCCGAAGAATTGATGCTTTTGAACTGTGGTGTTGGAGAAGACTCTTGAGAGTCCCTTGGACTGCAAGGAGATCCAACCAGTCCATTCTGAAGGAGATCAACCCTGGGATTTCTTTGGAAGGAATGATGATGCTGAAGCTGAAACTTTAGTACTTTGGCCACCTCATGCGAAGAGTTGACTCATTGGAAAAGACTTTGATGCTGGGAGGGATTGGGGGCAGGAGGAGAAGGGGATGACAGAGGATGAGATGGCTGGATGGCATCACGGACTCGATGGACATGACTGAGTGACTGAACTGTTCTGAACTGAACTAATTCTGCTTGGGGTTTACTAAACCTCTTAAATTTGTAGACTTGCATTATTCAGTAAATTGGGAAATTTTTAGTCGCTATTTTTCAAAAACTTTTTCAGTTCCATTCTTTGTCTTCTTTCTTTCTGGGATTCTGACTCAATTCAGTTCAGTTCAGTCGCTCAGTCGTGTCCGACTCTTTGCGACCCCATGAATCACAGCACGCCAGGCCTCCCTGTTCATCACCATCTCCCAGAGTTCACTCAGAGTCACGTCCATCGAGTCAGTGATGCCATCCAGCCATCTCATCCTCTGTCGTCCCCTTCTCCTCCTGCCCCCAATCCCTCCCAGCATCAAAGTCTTCTCCAATGAGTCAATTCTTCGCTTGAGGTGGCCAAAGTACTGGAGCTTCAGCTTCAGCATCATTCCTTCCAAAGAACACCCAGGGTTGATCTCCTTCAGAATGGACTGGTTGGATCTCCTTGCAGTCCAAGGGACTCTCAAGAGTCTTCTCCAACACCACAGTTCAAAAGCATCAATTCTTCGGCGCTCAGCCTTCTTCCAGTCCAACTCTCACATCCATACATGACTACTGGAAAAACCATAGCCTTGACTAGACGGATCTTTGTTGGCAAAGTAATGTCTCTGCTTTTGAATATGCTATCTAGGTTGGTCATAACCTTTTTTCCAAGGAGTAAACGTCTTTAATTACATGGCTGCAGTCACCATCTACAGTGATTCTGGAGCCCCCAAAATTCTGATTATATCATTAGTTATTTTATTTTTGATCTCTAGATCTTTGAAATTGTTGATTTTTTCCAGTCTATTTTTAAATTTCCTTTTTAAAATTGAAATATAGTTGCTGTGTAATATATGTCACAGGTGTGCATGATCAGTTGTTCAGCAGTGTCTGTTTGCAACTCCTGTCGACTGTAGCCCATCAAGCTCCTCTGTCCCTGGGATTCTCCAGGCAAGAACAGTGGAGTGGTTTGCCATTTCCTCCTCCAGGGGATCTTCATGACCCAGGGATTGTACCTACATTTTCTGCTTGGCAGGTGGATTCTTTATCTTTGAGCTACTGGGAATTCCTTATTCTACTTATGTTGTTATAAAATAGTCTATATTCTCCGTGTTGCACAGCACATCCTATAGCTTACTTTATACCTAATAGTTTCTATTTCCTACCCCCCTGCCTCTGCATACTAGTTTTGTTCTCTATATCGGTGAGTCTATTGCTTTTTTGCTGTACTCACTAGTTTGTTTTATTTTTTAGATTCCACATATAAGTGATATCATACAGCATCTATCTCTCTCTGTCTGACATTTCACTTCGCATAATACTCTTCGAGGGCACCCATGTTGATGCAAATGGGAAAATTTCCATTTTGCAATGAACGAATAATATTACATCATATATACACCATACTTTATCCATTCATCTTATTATGGACCCTTTGGTTTCTTCCATATCTTGGCAATTGTAAATAATGCTGCTATGAATATTGGAGTGTATGTATCACTTCAAGTTAGTGGGGTTTCTTTGGATATATACTCAAGGGTGGAAATACTGGGTCATGTGGTAGTTTTATTTTTAGTTTTTTGAGAACCCCCCATACTGTTTTTACTGGGGGCTGCATCACTTTACATTCCCTTTCCTCCACATCCTCACCAACATTTGTTTTTTGTGTTCTTTTTGTTGATAACCATTCTAACAGGTATCACGTGATATCTCATCATGGTTTTGATTTGCATTTCCCCGATAATTGGCAATGTTCAGCAGCAGTCATGTGCCTGTTGGTTATTTGCATTTCCTCTTTGGAGAAATGTCTATTCAGTTCTTCTGTTCATATTTTACTTGAGTCGTTCATTTGCCTGAGGTTGGGCTGTATGAGCTGTTTATATATGGTGGATATTTATCTGTATTTGGTCACATCATTTGAAAATATTTTCTCTGAGTTAGTAGGTTGTCTTTCTGTTTTGTTGATGGCTTCCTTTGCTGTGCAAAAGCTTTTAAGTTTAATTAGGTCCAATTTGTTTATTTTTGCTTTTATTTCCTTTCCTGTAGGAGATAAATTTAAAAGTATTGCTGTGATTTATGTCAAAAAGTGTTCTCCCTGTGTTAAAGCTTGTTCTAGGAGCTTTATAGTATTCTGAATTACATTTAAGTCTTTAATCCATTTTGAGTTTATTTCTGTGTGTGGTGTTAAGGAATGTTCTAACTTCATTATTTTACATATAGCTGTCTAGTTTCCCCCCGTCTTCTCCACTGTGTATTCTTATCTCCTGTCATAGATTAATTGGCCATAAGTGCATGGGTTTATTTCTGGGCTTCCTATCCTTTTCCATTGATCTGTGTGTTTGTTTTTGTGCCAGGATCATACTGTTTTGAGTCTATTTACTTTCTGTTGTGCAGACTGAGTAAATTCTATTGATCTATCATCAAGTTCCCTGATTCAATTTTTTGTCATATCTACCCTGCTATTAGAACCCTTCTTCTGAGTTTTTTATTTTGGTGATTGCCTGTTTCAGATCTATAAATTCTACTTGGTTCTTTGTATCTTTGAATCTTTGTTGATATTTTCTGTTTCCTCATTTGTTTTAAAAGAACTCATAATTTCTTATTGCAATACTTTTAGGATGGCTGATTTAAAATCTTTGTCAGAATTTCAATAAAATAAACAGGAGATTCATTTTAGTGCTGGTGTCTATTGATTGATTTTTCTTATTCAAGTTGTGATTTTTCTGGGTTTTGACATAATGAGTGGTTTTCAGTTGTATCCTAGACATTTTAGGTATCTTATGAGTAGTCTCTGGGACCTGGGTAATCTGGAGCTAGCCCCATGGTGAGGTGTGCGTGAGAACTGAGTGGGTGTGTATTTCCAGCTTCCTGCAGGGTTCAGCTAACACCGTTCTGGCAAAAATGGGATGCTAACTTACACTTCTTCTTTGTAGAATGATGGGCTGCAAGCTCATCTTTTCTTTGGGCCTCACTGACCAATGTGGGCACTGACTAGCGCTCAGCTCCCACTGGACTCTGCTGACACCAGGTATAGGGGTACATGGAGAGCTGAGTGCCAGCACTTTGCTGCTGCACAGACAAAGCAGAAGCTTGATCCTTGATGGACTCAGCTCAGCTCCTTGATGGACTCTGCAGACCCTAGGGGCTAACAACCAGCTCCACTCTCTGCCCCTTCATTTCACCTCAATGGAGCTAGATGAGGGCAGAGACCCAGGTCTCCACTTGGGCCTCCTGAGACCACAGTGTGTGGGAGAAAATGGTATGCTGGCTGGGCCCCACTTGGTCTGGCTAATGCTAGGGGTGGAGATTCAACTTGCTGGACTCTTCTCTTCTTCCTGCCCGACTCCACCATCCTGGTGAGGGAGTCAGAGCATCACCTGCTTCTGCCTGGTGTGGGAGGAAAGATCAGCTGCCTCTCAGTCTTGCTGCTTCCGCCCTCTAGGGAAATCAAAGTGCCTCCACCTGCTTCTGCTGAGCAGGAAATGGGCTACAGGCCCAGCCCTCTAGACACTGCTGAGCGGGAGAGCTGGGTTGCTGCCTCACGCTTCTGTGTGATGGCAGGGAGGCAAGGTGGAAGACTGGCTCCCAGTCGACCTGCTGAAACCACAGGGACCGTGGCCTGTTGAAATGACAGCCTACAGTCAAGTATCCCTTGATTGTAGTTTGGGAATATCAAAGGTAATCTTTTCTCGTGTGCCCAGTTTATTAGAAAACAACAATTTCATTGCTATTTCCTCAGTGTTACTTCTCTTTACCACCTCGTTTCTTCCTAGATTCATTCGTCATTTAACAATAATGTAGCTGAACATAAAATTCTAGTGTTGAAATTCTTTTCTTCCATTTATTAGAATGTCTCTCTACTCTCTTCTTATTCTTCATGTTATTATTAAAACACAAATGACATTCAGTTCTGACTTTTTTCTTTTGGAAATTATTAATCCCTTATTAGCTGAACATTCTTGGAGGTTTATTTGGCTCTTATAGTATTAGATATCTCTATAGTGTTTCAACTCTAGATTTTTCCTCATCTATCTTTCTGGTACCTGGTTAGGCATGTCAACTTGAAGACTTTCATCTTTTCCTTAATTTAGTGAAATTTACTTTCCTATTTCTGCTGATAATTCTTCCTCTCTGTTTTGTGAATATTATTTTGTGAATATTATATATTTTATGAATATCATATAACCATCACACATATTAATTTTTTGTTTAGATTTTCCATCCTTTTGTTCCTTCTTGATGGCCCTGGGAGAAGTTCTTCACCTGATCTTTCAGCTCACACATTCCTTCTCTGGCTATACCCATTCAACAATTAATCCCATATATGACTTTCAAAAAAATTATCTTTTCATGCCCAATATTTTTACTTGCTTCTTCTTAGAAACTTCTCTCTCTGTTTCATGACAGCAATTTCCTCTTTTATCTCTTGAAGAATATTTATTATAGCTCAGATGGTAAAAAAATCTACCTTCAATGCAGGAGACCCCAATTCAGCCCCTGGGTCTGGAAGTTCCCCTGGAGAAGGAAATGGCAGCCTACTCCAGTATTCTTGCCTAGAGAATTCCATGTACAGACCATGGGTTCACAAAAAGTTGGACATGAATGAGTGACTAACACGTAACTTTTACTATCTGCCTTAGTCTATTAATATGCCTACATCTGATGTAGCGGAGAAGGCAATGGCACCCCACTCCAGTACTCTTGCCTAGAAAATCCCATGGATGGAGGAGCCTGGTGGGCTGCAGTCCATGGGGTCACTAAGAGTCAGACACGACTGAGCGACTTCACTTTTTCTTTTCACCTTCATGCATTGGAGAAGGAAATGGCAACCTACTCCAGTATTCTTGCCTGGAGAATCCCAGGGACGGGGGAGCCTGGTGGGCTGCCGTCTATGGGGTCGCACAGAGTCGGACACAACTAAAGCGACTTAGCAGCAGCAGCAGCAGCATCTGATGTATATTGTATGGTTTATTACTTTTATATTGCTATTCTCCTCAGCTGTCTCCTCTCCCCAACCTTGTGAGCTCAGATTTTGAGGGACCAACTACCCTAACTGAGACTATTTGGCTTAGAGAATGAGATGAGACCCAGGGTTTAGTTTCTGCCTGTCCTGGTGATTTTAAAAAGGCGCTAACATTCTCTTGTGGGGAGGGGATCTGGTGTCCAGGGTTGGACTTGAGTTTAGGTAACCCTGCATACCAAGGAAAACTGCCTCTGACCTAGCCCCTGGATCTACTTTTTCCAAGAGATATTCTCTGTATTTTGACTGTGATCCTTGAAACAGGGAAAAGAAAGTCACTTGGTGTCACCTGACTCCCTTGTACTTGTACTTCTAGACATAAACTCTTACTCCATCGTATCTGATGCAGCCTTAAGATTAGCTTCTATCCTACAATAATGTGCAAGGAGAGATATTATGATTATTAATGGTTTGTAGCACGAACAAGGCAAGATCTGATTCACTCTGGACAGTGAGGCAAGCTTGTCACCCAGATGATTCTCTGACCTTAGTGCCTGGTTCTTTGTCATGGATGATCTGTTCTCATATATCAAGCCACTGCCACCTTCTAAATCCCTAGGACTTTCTCCCAGTTTTCACATTAGAATATCTCACTGTCTGAGAGATGCAGAGCCCAGAAGACCTGGGCTTCCAAACTGTACTGTAAGGCATTGGAGGAAAATGATTTTGGAAGATGGGCTTTGTTCATTTGGGCTGTTTGAATCATGATTATCCATGTCAGCTCAATAGGCTGCAGTTGAACAGTGATCATTGCTGTTGAGAGTACCTCTCTAAGGGCTGCTCCCTGAGGACAGACAGGACGTGGGAAGTCAGTGTCCCTGAGTCCCAGTTGTACGGGGCTTGTCTATTCTGAGCGTGGGCCAGCCTAGAGCTCTTTGTGGGGTATACCATATCAATACTAATATGAATACTTTATGGATCAGACAGAAAAGGAGCAATGTACTTCCGTCCTAACTCCCATCTATCTATATTTTCCCCATATATTTTGGAATGCCTTTGAATTTTTCTTTGCTGAGGGATTGAGCCTCTCCCAGAGTAGGGCAGAAGCATATTAGCATAGAGTGAAGCCTTTCCTTTGCTTCCTCGTCTATCACGTGGCAGCTGCTTGCTTCCTCCAGCACATACCAGAGATGCCAGAGAGTGGCAAATGGTGTCCTCAGGCCACTCACAGTAAGGAGTCCCCAGCTCTGATGTTCTCATGGAGACTGAGCGTGCTTTCATGAATGCACCATCATGCTTTGAGTGCCTTCACTTATTCCCACAGCACAGAGGCATTTTAATTTCCAGCAAATTTTGCATCATCTTATCTATAGTTAAGTGTGAACTTTGAAAACTCAGACTGTGGTAGACTTAATCTCACAAAGACAGTGAGATATTTTCGTGTAAAAACTATGAGTAAGTCCTGGAGAGTCCTTCGTTTATCCAGTTAGCAAAAATGTAATAATCATAAGCCCATTCTTAGCCACTGGAAAACAGCAGTAAGAAACAAACAGACGATGAGATTTACTTTCTAGTGGAGGGAGATTGATAATTAACATCCAAGGCTGTTAATAAAGATGACTATTTCAGACAAATGCAAAGGAGGAAATAAAAGCAGATTGAAGGGATACCAAGCTGGATTGGTTAACTTGTCAATACCAGTCATCAGGAATGCCTATGTTAGAAATTTATGTATGTTCTGAGCTTTGCAAGATAAGGAAGGACAGACTGTGAAACAGCCAGAGGGAAACACTCTTGCAGTGGGAAGAGAAAGCA
Source organism: Ovis canadensis (assembly GCF_042477335.2). Taxonomy (NCBI): domain Eukaryota; kingdom Metazoa; phylum Chordata; class Mammalia; order Artiodactyla; family Bovidae; genus Ovis; species Ovis canadensis. The sequence continues at coordinate 24,868,423 of NC_091246.1, forward strand.
CTAAGTTCCTGAGCTGTGATTAGGCTAGGTCTACTCGCCCAGTAGAGAAGGGCCAGTGTGTTAGGAACCTGGTGAGCAAAACAGAGAGTAAGAGATGAGCAATGAGGAGTGGGCAGCCATAAGCCACGTAAGAGAAAGTGTTCACTTTGTTCCCACAGGCAGGGCAAATCCTCTGGGGATTTAACTAGATGTTTTTTCTGCTTTGATTTTAAAACCTCTCTGGGTTATTGCAGATTATAGATTATAGGGTGAAGAATAAACATAGGGAGGTCAATTAGGAGGTGATTGTAGTGCTGTATACAAGAGGTGACAGTAGCTGGGCTCTGGCTGTAGCAATGTAGGTGGAATGAGGAATTCAAACTATGCTGTGGAGAGGAAGTTGATGAGCTTTTTCACTGATGAATAAACTGGACGCCTTCAGGGTTTGGCGATGAGCTAATTGATGAGCTTATTAGTTCCTAAGATGGTGAAGGTCAGGAAGTAACAGATTCAGTTTAGTTCAGTTCAGTAACAGATTAGATGGGTGGAAATCCAGTTTCAACTCTGGATTGTACTTGACTTGTCTTTCAGTAGAGAATAGTTTTCAAGACTGGCCTCAATGAGGGAAGCAAATCCTTTAAAGTCCTGGAGTGGCCTAGGTTAGAGGAATGGTGTGGGTTGGACTTGCGAAGACAAGGGGATAGAGTTGCGAACTATGTTAAGGTATCAACTTTCAGAATGCCTGTTGCATGGGCTAAGGGGCAGTAGGGAAAATGAGGTGTTTTGGCTTAACTTAGTGGGTGGAAGGATAATCATTGAAGTGGAAAAGACTTGAAAAGAGTCACGATTGGGAAGAGCAAGGATGATATTGACTTTGGGCAAGTTGAGTTCAATACATGTCTTCTAGCACTTTCAGGAATTGTAGATTATTGTGGTACTAAGCCCAGACTAGGGGTGAGATCTTATTTCTACATATCTCTCTCTTTTACAAAAGAACATGTATTATTTTTCTAGTCTTAGAAACAATACATAATTATCACAAAACATTAAAAAATCCATAAAAAGAAAAAATAACTCAAATCCAACTACCCATAAATAGTAAATAATAATATTTGAAGTCTTATAAACATATATACATTGTACATTTTATACATTTTTATAATAGTTTTGTTGGGTTTTTTAAACAGTATATAGTGCATATTTTCCAATGTTGTTAAAAATTCCTCCATATAATTCTATATAATGGTGTCATTGTCTTTCCTAAAGCTTAGAAAGTGGAAACTCAGAATTTTGCCCCCTGTATCCCCCCATCCCTCCCACCCCGCTCCGACCCCTAGCCCTGTTCTGGGACTGTATCTTGTGCTTCTTGATCCGTTATTTATTTTACGAGATGTGGTGACATTTCCTACTTGGGAAAGATACGGTTCTACTCAAGTATCCAGGTCACATGACCAAAATTACAATTCAAGGAAACTAACAGCCTGAGAAAACGTTCTTAGAAATAGGCTGAGGTCTTTAGGTGAGAGTGACATGTGATTAATGATTGCTGACCTGCAATTACCTCACCCTGGTGTTAGTCTCTCTCCCTCTGCTCATTTGTTCTTTCTCACTTTTATTTCCTCACTAAATGTTTAGAGGCTTAACAATAAATGGGAAAAAGGAAGGTGAGAGTAGAATAGAAATCGGTGTTGCCCAGGAAGCATCTGACTGTCCTACGAGCCCTGGGGCTGAACTCTTTGTAGAGCAGGGCTGAGTTTTGTGTTTTTCCTGCCCAGCTGGGGATGGAGAGCCCTTGTCTGGCTCTGGGCGATGTGGAGGAGCCCGAGCGGAGGCACTGAGAGCGGTGGTGGGAGTGGTGGGAGAAGAGGGTGGGCCGGAAAGGATGGAGAGAGAGTGTGAGGTGGGGGTGACTCATCCCTTCCCACTCCCTCATCCCTTTGCTCTGGGAGGCATTCAGGTGGGCCCCTTGAAGTGTGAAGTCACCCAGCTTCACAGCACAGTGACGCAGGAAATTGGGGTTACTGTGGCTGCTGTAAATACGAGTGTGTCCTCTGTTCACAATATGAGTGGGAAGGCACCATGAGAGAGAGGACAGACAGAGCTATGATTTACTGTGATGCATTTTCTGAGTAATCATATATCATTTTTTACAGAAATTTATTTGGCTGGAAAAGTCTTAGTTGCAGCATTCATGGTCTTTAGCTGTGGCATGTGAACTCTTAGTTGTGGCATTTGGGATCTACTACCCTGACCAGAGATCGAACCCGGGCCCCCTGCATTGGGAGCATGGAATTTTAGCCCCTGGTCTACCAGGGACGTCCCAATAACATATGACCTTTATTAGTTAGGTTTGATCAGAGAAACAAAACTGCTTTGAGTGATATTCAATAAGAAGTATGGATGTTTATATGTGAGCATTGGATGTTAGGCAGCTGAAGGAGACACTGAGGAAAGAATAATAGTCTAGGAGAGTCCAGTTTGAGGATCCAAAAACTAGATGGGGACCACAGGGAAGAAGTCTGTGCTCCCATGTCACTTCTGTGGCTCAGATTGCTAGCCACAGGTCTTTTGAAGTAACAGCTTAAAACATGGTTAGAGGGAGAAGAAGACACATTGGAACCTATGAGGGGAAACTCAGGGACCCCTTGGAAAAACACTGAGACCCACGAGGGCAAAGGGGACACCCATGTCTCTCTTTTATTACATCTGACCCCAAGGATCAAGGTGACCCACAGAAGGCACTGGAGTCCTTTGCTGTGAGCCTACTGACCTTCCTAGCCCAGTCCTCTCATATTTTACAAATCAAGAAAGAGATTGTAAGAGATTATTTAGTTATAGATGTGACCACAGATAAGAGTAAGTGTGTGTTAGTCACTCAGTCATGTCCGACTTTTTGTGACCCCATGGACTTTAGCCACCAGGCTCCTCTGTCCATGGAATTCTTCAGGCAAAAATAGTGGAGTGGGTTGCCAATTCCTTCTCCAGATGAGAGTAAAACTATGTGTAAAATTTGAGCAGACTCTCAGACACATATAAGCACACATGGCCATTGGATAATGCTGAATCACATCTCACCTGGATTTTCTTTTGGGGTACCAAAATACTCTTGAAACAGTAATGCATGTAACCATTGTATATCTAAAGAGGCACAGATCTACGTTTAAATCTAAACAACTGGAAATCAAAGACACATGCTATTGTGCGGGTGGGTATAATTCAGTGTAACATTTTTGGAAGAGCATTCTTCAATAGCTATCAAATTTAAGAATGTGTGCTACTTTAATCCTGCAGATTCCATGAGTTAAAATACATTTGAAAAGTATGACTGTGCAAAGCCTTCTCCTTCTGAAACTGTGTTTAAGTGTAAGGATGGTTTTTTTCATAGTTTTTTTTTTTTTTGAAGATTAGATTCTGGAAACTGTCAAAATGTTCGTGTGTAAGGGACTGATGAAATAAATTATTACATCCATAAAATGAAATATTAGCAATTTTTTAAAAGAAGCATTGCTCTTTTTGTGTTGATTTGGAAAATACTTAAGATGTAACATTAATTAAAATGGAAAGTTGAACAGTATGGATTATATTTAACCAAATGCTTAATATTTTAAAGGATGTATATATAAGGATTGCATAATGTGTTTTTTATAAAAAGATTCACAGGAAAATATTAATGACGTTTTTACCTGAGAGAAAAGAAGAGTTTAATCTTTCACTTTACAATGTGTACCTTTTGAATTTTTGACAACCAGTATTTAGTGCTTTTAAAAGCCATGATAGCAAATATAGTAGAAAATATAGTGGGTTTGGAAGTGATTGACATAATTGATATTTTCAATCTATAACAAGTGTCTTTCCAGCTGCATACCATGAAAAGTGTGATGCATTTTCCTTCCACAGCTTTTTTGCACATTAAAAACTATCTATCTATTGATTGACCATCTATAACCATCATCAAGCTATCACTTATCTATCAATCTGTCTTTTTATCTACCTATCTTGTTCTTCAGTCTCTAGTCATGTCCTACTCTTTGCGACTCCATGGACTGCAGCACGCAAGGCTTCCCTGTCCTTCTCTTCCCCAGAGTTTGCTCAAACTCATGTGCTTTGAGTCCATAATGCCATCCAACCATCTTATCCTCTATCACCCTCTTATCCTCCTGTCTTCAGTCTTTCCGAGCATCAGAGTCTTTTCCAATATTTCTGCTCTTCAAATCAGGTGGCCAAAGTGTTGGAGCTTCAGGTTGAGCATCAGTCCTTCCAATGAATATTCAGGGTTGATTTCCTCTAGGATTGACTGGTTTGATCTCCTTACGTCCAAGGGACTCTCTAGAGTCTTCTCCAGCACCATAATTCAAATGCATCAATTCTTCAGCACTCAGGCTTCTTTATGGTCCAGCTCTCACATTTGTATATGACTAATTATCTATCCTCAAACAAAACCATAGTACCCATGCTGTTCAACAAACCTCTTTTGTCAATAAACAATGGACCTTTAATATCTTCCTGGTCTCTTCAAGCACATCTGTCTTATCCATTTCAGTGTCTGCCTGGGATTTTCAATATGGTGGTAGAAGGATATATTCTCGATAATACTGGAAAATGTTCCTGATGAAAGAACAGTGAACAGTGACTCTGACATCACTTTCCAATGCAAAGCTGAACAGAGGGTTGATGCTCTGGGCCAGTGGGGTCCCAGGTGAGAAATCTGAATGGAGTATTATTCTGAGCCAAGCTGATAACCCTGTCACCCGTGGTTTCCTTGTTGCCTGATGTGAGGTCCCGAGAAACACCCTTCTTGCTTCTCTCTGAATGATCCTCTTCACTGTCTCCTGGAGAACCATGTAGGATGGGGGAAAGAGAAAGTTGAAATAACTTAGGTGAGTGATGGGTCAGTTGGTAAAGAATCTGCCTACAATGCCGGAGACCTGGGTTCCATCTCTGGGTTGGGAAGATCCCCTGGAGAAGGGAAAGGCTACCCACTCTAGTATTCTGGCCTGGAGAATTCAGGCCAGAATTCAGCCTATACATTCCATGGGGTCTCAAAGAGTCAGACATGACTGAGTGACTTTCACTTTCACTTTCCCTTTCAAGTGATGGGAAAGCCTTTCATTAAGTCTAGTTGTCCCATGGGGAAGAAGGAAGGAGGAGAATGGTTAAGGACCCAGAGGGAAGAGACAGACTCTGTAGCCACTGGAGATGATTACTTTGATACAAGCATGAGTTGCTTCTGTCACTTTTGTCTGCTCCTATAGACCAGATCTCACAGCCAGCAACAACTGAGCACTTGATCATTCTTCCTGTGGAGTTTAAGTGGACTGGAGGTGCCAGACAGGACCTCTGCAAGTCACATATGCCTAGGTAACCAGTACTGCTTAGGAAGTTTCACCCACAACTGTGTAAGAGCTGGACATGGGGGCAGACCTCACCCAGGGAACGCAGTCCCTCCTCCCCTTTGTGACACGGGGGTCACCAATAACCAGGTCACAGTTCAACAGGTCACATCAGGTCCACTTCCTGGGGTTTACTGCCTGTCCATCCAACACCTCTTCCTGTTGGGTTCACCCCCTGTCATTCTTGTTAGTTCCTGTTTTCATTTTTTATCATTATCTTGCCCAGCTCTGGAAATAAGGACTTTTCTCAGCTCATTGACTCTCGCTTTACATTCTGCTGGGAAGGAAGAGAGGGAGTCATGGCTGGCGGTCAGGAGGACCCCACAGCAGGGAAGCTGGAGATTCAGGAAGCAAGAAGAGAGGAGCTTAATTTCTCCCTGTTGGTGTTATCAGACTGAGAAAAGAGGAGGAAATAGGCTATCCTCCTGGGGACTCTGTACGCTTGCTGGAGCCTGTCTGTGTGCCCCCTGGGAGGGCAGGACCACTCTGCTGCTCTGACCTCATTTCCCACCTCCTGAAATGACTTGTAGTCATGGAATGTGGGGATTTCCTAGGTAAGCAGGCTGTTTGTTTGGTTGTTTCTTTTCTTTTTTAAAATTTGTATTTACTTATGGCTGTGCTAGGTCTCTGTTGCTGTGCGGACTCTTCTCTAGGTGCGGTGAGTGGGGGCTCTCTCTAGCTGTAGTGATTGGATTTACTGTGGTGGCTTGTCTTGTTGCAGAGCGTGAGCTCTAGGGTATACAGCAGTTGCAGCTCCTGGGCTCCAGAGCACAGGCTCAGTAGTTGCGGTGCACTGGCTTAGTTGTCCCGGGTCATGTGGGATCTTCCTGGAGCAGAGACAAGGAATCAAACTGGAGTCTCCTACATTGGCAGATAGAATCTTTACCACTCAGCCACCACAGAAGCCCTGTTTGGTTGTTTTTTAATTTTATGTGCTATGGTATTTATTCTAATATTCAGCATCGCTTGTTTGGTGAGGATTTTCCCACCAAATTCCCCCTGTGTCCCTTCTTTATAATTGTATCTTGTTGTTCAGTCACTCCGTTGTGTCTGACTCTTTGAGACCCCATGGACTGCAATATGCCAGGCTTCCCTGTCCTTCACCATCTCCTAGAATTTGCTCAAACTCCTGTCCATCGAGTCGGTGATGCCATCCAACCATCTCATCCTCTGTCATCCCCTTCTCCTCCTGCCTTCAATCTTCCCCAGCATCAGGGTCTTTCCCATTGAGTCAGGTCTTCACACCAGGTGAATAGTCTCAATGTGGCCTATCTGGCTACCATATTCCTTCACACTATCAATGTCAGTGGCCGTGTAGTTGCCAAGGAGACTGGCACCACCTCTCCAGAGTGGCTCAGTTGACCTTCTTTGACTCTATAGTCAGAATCATTTCTGTCATCACAGTCAAGACTTCTTCTTGACTTGCCATCCCACCTTTTACTGGTATTGATGGCTCATGTATAAAGCATATATTTAAGTGAAGAAAGTGGGCACTGACAACATGCAGCAAATTCCTCAAAGGGATTGCCATATAGGAAAGGACCTGGTGTAGGCTGGGGGAAGCATGGAGGGATTTACTGCCGTCACCTTGGGCTAACTCCTGAAGAACTCTCCAGGATCAGCCTTGACCCCACATAAGTTTATTTCTTGCTCACATGAAGTTGTGCTCTGCCATCTTGAACACTTGCCTTCCAAGGACATGTCAGAAGAAGTGCAGGAGAAATCTGTGTAGAGGCTCTCACTGGACCAGTCCTAAGAGTAGCAATTACACCCCTATTCATATTCTAGACTGCAAAGAGGGCCTGGGAGGGTGGTCTGGACATGTACAGCAGAAGGACATAGGTCTGGTGGCAGGAGACTTTTTGGATAACTATGTCTCTCCAAGTCTTATTTCTTGGGCTGCTGAACGCAAAGAACTGGACTGGAAAGCCTTTAGTTTCCTTCCTTATTCCTTTCTCTATAAGCATTCTCTCTTGGTAGGAGGACTGCTTTTCAAAAATCTGCTAATTTTCTACTCTCAGATGAGGTTCTCTAAGCCAGCTCAACCCAAATGTGCTGCAGCAGGTGACTAAGTGACTAAGTGAAGTCGCTCAGTCGTGTCCGACTCTTTGCGACCCGTGGGACTGTAGCCCACCAAGCTCCTCCATCCGTGGGATTCTCCAAGCAAGAATACTGGAGTGGGTTGCCATTTCCTTCTCCAGGGGATCCTCCCGACCCAGGGATCGAACCCAGATCTCCCACATTGCAGGCAGACGCTTTTAACCTCTGCACCACCAGGGAAGCTCAGGAGCAGGTGAAGACTATTGCAACAGTTTTTAGGTTGGTGCAATTTATTTCTAATCAGTACAGAAAAAGCCTTCTTTACTCTTTTTTCCTGATTAAATAATCTCACATTATGCTGCTGCTGCTGCTGCTAAGTCGCTTCAGTCGTGTCCGACTCTGTGCGACCCCACATATCCCGAGTTGTCATTAATTCCTTCCTTTAATTTCTATCAATGGCCATTTAGGTGTTGCAAGACCATCCTTGCATTCATGATGGCTAATGCAGTTAATGGAGCATTTGTACTGCCTCAGGGACTCTGCTGACTGTTCTTCACCCACTTTTTAAAATTAATATTGTAGGAGTGAATTATCACAGCACCAACTCTCTGTTCAGTGTGCAAGAGTTTTCAGGCCAGTTAAAAAAATAGTTTATTGATTGTGTTTTTTGGTATAAAGAATTATGAAAATGCTGAATCTTTAATCATTAAAATTTTAAATTAAAAAAGATTGTCAAGTTTTTCCTACATGGCTCCTGGGTCTCCTGCCATATTTAGGAAGGCTCTCCCATCATGTATTTTTTGATCTTAGCTTGTAATGCCCAAGCTGATTCTGAGTTCCTGCTGTGCTCTAGGCATGCAGCTGTCCAGCTTCTCAGTAACATCTGCGTGATCTACACGAGGATGATGGAGCTCAGGACTGGGGCGTACACCTAGAAGATTGTTCTCTGTAACTGCATCTACGACGGCCAAATCAGTGTGTGACCTCATTCTTCCTTTGAATTTTCTTTCCACAGGACCAAGTCACTGGGTGTGCCTGCTCCTTCCACTGTTAAACTCTTCCAGGCATTGCACAAATAAAAGAGTTCACAGAACAGGTTCCTGTACTGAGAATGTTTGGAAAATTTTATGGACTTTTTTGGGAAGGCATTTTAGCATGCTTTTCTTTTTCTAAATAAGGAAAACAAAATGCCAGAATTATTAATCTAGGCGAGATTCTCACACAATATGCAGATTCCCTCTTTCAACTTTTTCCTTTTCTGCAGTAGGATGGTGGAGTTTGGTGATAGCATGAATATAAGTCTGGATCTCCTCTGCATCCTGCCCCATGTAGGTGGCTCCTAGTGGCCCCTGCCACATCCTCTGTGCCATGGCACCAGGACTATCTCCCATTGGCTGCCCGCCCCCCCTCCCCCAGGCACCACTCCCATCTTCAAAGGTGACTTCGCCAGAACAGAGATTGGGTGCTTTCCTTTTAGGGTCACATGTTTTGAGGTAGGAAGCCTGCACTATTTTGCACTATTTTAGGCACAGAAAAAAATGTGAGGGTCAATATTTCAGATTTTTTTGGAACGAAAATCTCCTGTTAACTTGCTGTGATATAATCTACAGACACATTGCCTTTCGAGTCCATGCTGCAATGGAGCAGGTATTCTCATGGCAGAACCCTCATGGTGTAAGAGCTCAAAGTTTGGGTCCTGTTAGCTCTGTGCCCTAATCCTAGAGCAGTGCCTGTCACATGGTGGGTGGCCAAGATGTCCTATGGCATGAATGACTGAAGAGGGGTGGGTAAGACCTCTCTCACAGAATGTGAGGTTCAGCAAGGTGACACTTGTGAAGAGTCCAGCATCTCCCTGCAAGAGTCCAGCATCAGCCTGGGTGGAGTGCATCTGAGCATCACAGAAGGTTGATGGAGAGAGGCCACAGAGGTCACAGGTCTCATGTCCAGACTTATTATTATTATTTTTTAATTGTCACTGAAAATTCAATTTACTTTAATTTTAAAAAACTGAAGTGTAATTGATTTACAATGTCATGCTAGTTTCAAGCATATAGCAAAGTGATTCAGTCATACATAGATATATCAATTTATTCTAATTTTTATTTTTTATAACATATTGGTATTCTTTTGATTTTTTCAACTATTTATTTAAATTTCTTTTTTTGTTGAAGTATAGTTGACTAACAATTTTGTATTTGTTTCATGTATTCAGCATAGTGATTCAGTTATATACATATACCTACATATATATGTGTATATATATATATACACAGGTATCTGAAAAAGAATATATATATATAGTATATATTCTTTCCTTATATATATATAATATATGTATATATATATAAGGTATCTGAAAAAGAAAATATATAATATAATATATATAGTATATATATAGTGTATATATATATACTATACTATATATATACTATATATACTATATATATACTATATGTACACATACTATGTACTATATATACACATACTATATATATAGTATATTATACTATATATATACTATATATAGTATATATTCTTTTCCTTATATGTTATTACAAAGTATTGAGTATAGGTCCTGGTGCCATATACAGTAGGTCTGAGACATTTTTAATGGAGAAGCTCTTCAGGCCCCTCACATTTATCATCTCGTTCCCTAACCACCTCTTCACTCCCCTGATAAATCACCAGCCGCACAAGGCTGGGGAGACCCCTCCTTCTCCTTTCTCTATCAGCTGCAGAGCTCATCTGTGTCAGCCCCTTGTATCTCACATATCCACTCCTCTTTCCTTAACCAGAGGGGATCATTCAAGAGAAGTTCAGAATTCAAGCTTTAGAACTAGTTCCTAGTCCCCCACTACCAGTGATGGGTGTGGGTTACAGATGGAATAACTGTCAGACTCAGCACCCCTCCCCACCCCATTGTTACAGTGGAGAGAGGGAGAGTTCTATACTGAATGTGGAGACTTCCAAAGGGGATTGACTGATGTGAGTGTGTGTCCAGCACACAGAAGAGCTCCATCAACAGCAAGCAGTAAGTATTAGGATCAGGGTCCAGCTGATCCTAACGGGGTTCAGAGGAGGAAGGGAAGACTTCCTCTGCACACCTCCAACCCCCCATCAAGCCTACATGCCATGCAGTAGTCAGAGTACAGAGACTTACAAAATGAACAGGATTGCACCACAACTCTCCTGGGGTCTTAACACCTCTATAGTTAGTCTGAAATCCAGCCCAGTGCACTTGGGCCCCTCACTTCCCATCATCCTGGGCTATCACATGAGCCTTGCCTTTTCCCCTCCCTTCAGCACACATCCTTTACTCTAATCCCTTTCCTGAATGGACACGCTATCCATCCACCCCAGCCCTGCAGTATCATAGAAGAACGTATATTTCATAATACGATTTTTTCAAGTTCAAAAGGGTGAAAAGTAAATAATATACATTTTTAGGAATGCATATGTTTTTAGTAAAAAATAGAAAAGCAAAGTAAAGGAATGACAGCAAAGCCAAGCATCCAGGATATCAAATAGAAAGAAAGCAGCAGCCCAGGGATTTGGGCAGGTGGCAGGTGAAATGGTGAGGGCAGAAAATGTGCTGATGACTGGTGGGTAAATTCTACCCATCTTATGGCTTACAGACATTGGGTGTAGAGGTGAGACGTGCCTGAGACTGCACAGTTAGGAAGATACACATCTGGGACTCAAGCTGACATTTATCTGACTCCAAGGCTCATCATTCATTCTGGGAACTGGAAACCAGTCATCAATAAAGCTGTGCATAAGGATGAGTTCATCTGGGATAGAGTGAAGAATGAGACAATGGAGACAGCGGGGTTAGAAGGCAAGAAGGGTGATCAGCACCTAGGATGGAACTTTGGAGGGACTGGAGAGATAGGAAGGAGACCTGGGGAGAGTGTAGTTTGAGAAGTCCATGTTGAGAGAGTACAGAAAAGGGGTGTGGTTAATAGTGTTGAATGGAGCAGATCATAGGACCACGGCTAGAGACTGTGACTCTCTGATTCATCTGTTGAAGTGTGACCCCAATATGACTATATCTGAAGGCAAGATTTTTGGATGTAATTGGAAATCAACCCTGAATATTCATTGGAAGGACTGATGCTGAAGCTGAAACTCCAATACTTTGCCACCTGATGTGAAGAGTCAACTCACTGGAAAATATCCTGATACTGGCAAAGATTGAGGGCAGGAGGAGTAGAGGGGCTACAGAGGATGAGATGGTTGGATGGTGTCACTGACTCAGTGGACATGAGTTTGAGCAAACTCCATGAGACAGTGAAGGACAGGGAAGCCTAGCCTGCTGCAGTCCATAGGGTTGCAAAGAGTCAGACTCAACTGAACGACTGAACAACAATGGGAAAGGTTACATGAGGTTATAAGGTGGAGCCCTGATTCACTAGGGCCGATACCTTAAAGAAGAGGAAAAGACAGCAAAGCTCTCTTCACCATTTGAGTGCACAGCTGGAAAACAGCCATTTGCAGGCCAGAAAAACCGCCCTCACCAGAAACCAACCCTGGGCACACCTTGATTTTAGACTTGCAGCCTCCAGAACTATGAGAAGTACACTTCTGTTGCTTAAGCCCTGCATTTGTAGTGTTTGTTAGGGCAGCCTGAGCAGACAAATTCCAGGAATGGTGAAAGTATCCCTGGGGCAGAAATGGCCCAGAGCCTCCTATTTGAGCTTCCACTGTCCCAACACTCATTTGCGAAACAACTTCTGTGACCTGATGAGAGGCAAGCAGTATGAAAGTACCCAGACTACATTCGTCAAAGCTGTCCCTGCTGATGGCTGTACCTGTGCAGATGTGGCGACCATGCTCCCAGACCCTTCTGGGCGGTGTCCCAGAAACAGGTCTTCCCAATGGAGTTCTGTCTGACTTTTGAGAACAAATGCTATACTGCTTGGGGATGGAGCACTTTCAGTCCTTCTAAAGCATGAGGCCAGTGAAACTACAACATGGCCTTTGTAGCTGATCTTTGCTTTTGGAAGCAAGTAAGTACAGCGGGTGTTTGAGGTCACTAACTTTAGAAGACAGGGCTGGTGTGCAGAAGGCGCTTTATTTTAAAGGATGAGGGGTGAAGATACATGGGTTTGATTTCCTCCTCAATCAACAGCCTCTCTGAGAGGCCAAACTGGAGATGCTGCTGTGTGTCCTCTTGTTCTCAGACCTTGTCCGTGGAGTTTATGTTCCCTTCTGAATGTCAACAGAAAAACCACCATCATAACGGTGCAGCAAGCGGCATCCCACTCCTAGCAACAGACACTGCAAGGTGAGTTCAGTCTCTCCAATCAGGCAGAGTTTGGGATCGTAACCATGTGTCCTGGTGAAAAAGTGGGGTCCTTCAGGGGTGTGGCATCTTGGCATCCTTCATGCTCTTTTTTTTTTTTTTAAAAGGTGCTTCAGTTAAAGTGGGAAGAACAAAGGACATTTATTTCTGATCAGATACAAAAGATTTCACATATGGAAACACTACCCCCTTCCTTTTTTTGGAGTCTACTTTTCAAACTGAAAATAAATATTTCCCTTGAGAACTGAACCTTAAAGGAGGTAATAGCAAAGCAATATTTTATTTGCAAGTAATAGGCTTCATTTTTTAAAACCTGCCTTGAAAATGCATTGATGTTTCGAGGACCCTTTAGTTATACTCTTTGCCTCCCATTCATCTGGGATTTGTTGCTTGTCTTTGGACATGACATCCATAAGACACTCTGGGCATTGCAGGTATGGATATACCTCCACATGATAAAAAGATCCAATTATCATCAAGGTATTGTTCAACATAATTGACATTTTCTTTTTCTTACATTTTAGTAAAATAAATAAGTGATGTATGGCCAACACATTCAGTAGCTGTATTATCTTTTGATTAATCCAAGTGGTCACTTTCTAGACCATTCCACAAAGGTGGTTCGCAACTAATGAGCAGGCTGCAGCTTTGTGTCTGGCTGTCTTCAGCTCTTTCCCCTCCCGACGGGATGGACTTTAAGTGCTGTTGCAGACTGAGCAGATGGCTGGGCCGTTTATCCTCTCAGGCCCCTCGTTCCAGCCGAAACCTGCACGCTTCACCCCTGGCTGGGTAATCCCAAGTCCAGCTAGAAGTGAGGACAGAAATGTTTGCCGGGCCTGAGCTCGTCCAGTTTGTTTGCTCTTGAAGCCAGACTGGCCTGTTTCTTGCAGGTCTGTGAGGAGGCTGCAGTGTCCTTGAATTTCTGATTAGCTCTTCCTTGACTGAGTCCCTGGAGGCTGCAGGCAACCACACTGGGGGACACTGTCCTGGCTCTGCATCCTCACCCTGCCAGATCCCACACACCATACCACAAGTACAACACTGTGCCTCACACACATACGCATTACACTCTACATATCATATCACATGTGCGTCACACCAAACCCCATGTACAAACACTGTGCACACATGCACACACAGAAGACCACACACACACACACATCACACACACCCTACATATCACACCACACACATCTCACCAAACCACATGTACAAACACTGTGCCACACACACATATGCATTACACCCTACATATCATATCACACATGCATCACACCAAACCCCATGTATACTGTGCACACATACACACACACACACACATCACACACACCCTACATATCACACCACACACACACACCACACACACATCACACCAAACCACATGTACAAACACTGCCACACATACACATACGCATTACACCCTACATATCATATCACACATGCATCACACCAAACCCCATATACAAACACTGTGCACACATGCACATACAGAACACCACACACACACCCACACACACACCCCCTACATATCACACCACACACATCTCACCAAACCCCATGTACAAACACTGTGCCACACACACATATGCATTACACCCTACATATCATATCACACATGCATCACACCAAACCCCATGTACACTGTGCACACATACACACACAGCACACCACACACACATACACACATCACACACACCCTACATATCACACCACACACATCACACCAAACCACGTGTACAAACACTATGCCACATGTGCATGCACAGCACACCCTACACATCACACCACACACATATACACACATCATACTGTCACATGTACAAACACTGTGCACACATGCACACACAGCACACCACACACACACACACATCACACACACCCTACATATCACACCACACACACATCACACCAGACCACATGTACAAACACTATGCCACATGTGCACGCACAGCACACCCTACACATCACACCACACACGTACACACACATCACACACATCTTCCATATCATACTGCATACACACACACCATACCATGCTCACACTCACACACATACACATCACACACAAACACACCCCCACACCCCATGTATACCAATGTACACATATCATGCCATATGCACATGAACACACTGCATACACCATACCACACCACACACACCATATACAAACACACACACCCCCCACTCCCCTCCTCCAACATACCCGACATGCCCACATCTGAGGTCCAACCACTGTTTTTTTAGCATCTTCCCTGATCCTTACCATGAAAGGGATTCCTGAAGCGAAGCCTGTGAGGTTTTCTCCTCAGGAAGGGCCCATCCGAGCACACTGAGAATGAGGGATGTGTCAGTCTCCTCTTCCGGCCAGTCATTCATTCCCTATATTCCTGTCTTCCATGATGCACCAGGAGCTCTTCCGAGTTTTGCAAGGAAGTGGGGGTGGAATGAGGATGGGGAGAATGGGCACAGCCCTGTTTCCAAGGGGCTTGGGGTCTGGGTAAGGGGGATGCTGAGAACATGTCAGCGAGGGGGACAGTCATAGCCATGAACACAGGGACGAGTGAAGACATGGGACACTGAAGCAAGAGCTGCGTGGGGAGAGTTGGTGGCAAGAGGGACGCTAATCCGTGATTGTGCCCGCTGCAGAGGGCAGAGGGTGGCTGGAAGGGCGGCAGTGAGAACAATGCGGTGTGTCTGGGATGTGGAGGCCTGAGGGTTGGTCAGTAGAGTGTGAGAAGCCCAGGGGTCATGTATGCAAACATTCCTTCCCTGGGTGTAGAGGTGGTGACACGGTATGGAGGGTGTGCCTGGAAGCACTGGAAGGAGCAGGAAAGTCGGGGATGCTGGACCCCAGAGGAGAGGAGCCCACCATGGGGATGGAGGGATGGCCGGAAGAGGGAGCAAGGAAGGGGACTGCTGGGTCTGTCCAGGGACAAGCAACTGTGAAAGATACAGTCAGGGTCATGCTCTGCTTTTCATTTCTCTTTTCTAAACTTTTGCTTTGAAATAATTTTGGATTTTCAGAATAGCTGCAAGGATAAAATTTGCATATACAGTCCACGTGATTTCCTTTTGCGTTAACATCTTACAAAACCAGAGTCCATTGGTCAAAACTGAGAAACATTGGTCCAAGCTGAGAAACGATCGTTGGTAAAATACTGCTGATTAAACCACAGAACCCCTTTTCCACTGAGACTCCATCCAGGGCCCCAGGGTACATTAAGATGTCTTGTCTCCTTGGTTCCCTCCAGTCTGTGATGATCCCTCCGTGAATCCTTATCTTTTATAATTTTGATACATTTTGAAGAGTGCCAGTCAGTTATTTTGTAGAATTTCCCTCCCCGCTCACCAAGTTTGATGCTTTTCCAAGATTACATTGTAGTTAGGGATTTCTGTGTGGAATATCACGAGCTGCTGCTATGCTGTTCTCATCGTCAGGCCATGTAGGGCCTCCGGTAGTTTCCTTTCTGGTGATGCTCCCCTGGGTCTGTTGGTTAAGACAGTGTCAGCCAAGTCTCTCAATTGTCAAACGACTGTTTTTCCTTTTCCGTATTTTTCTTACAAGAGAGTCACTCAGTCCAGCCCAGGCTCCAGAGGAGAGAAGTGCTAAGTTCTGGAGGCACAAACCCCAGAATTTGTGGGGTTATGTTAAATTCACCACAGTAACCAGAAAGTGTTGTCCACAGTATTTTTATTATTATCATTAGTTAGGAGATTGCCTTTCCTTCTATAAGAAGGTGACATTTTTATTCATAACACTTTTGGCAGTCTCAGGGAAGACGCCTGGCCCATCCAGATAGAGAAATAGAACTGCTCACGAATAGCTGTGGAATACTATACTGTACAAAGGCCCAGAGGGGCTTGCGGTCAAGACAGAAGGCTGACCGTACTCAGGCCTCCCTTCTCTCCTCTCGCTCCACTAAAATGACAGGAAAGGAAAGGAAACCCTATCACCTCATAGAGAAAAAGAGAGCAGGTTGAAGCCAGGGATTAAGTGTCCTCACACATGTTGTGGTGGCTCAGCTGAGTGGGTACTGACAAAAAGTGGTTGTCTTTCTGGCCACCCTACCGGGAAGAGCCAAGTAGTCTGAAGGCCAATGGGGACACAGGGCTGGAGGGGCTGGATGACTGGAGGGGCTGCAGGAGCTGGAGGGGCTGGAGGGACTGGGGGAACTGGAGGGGCTGGGGGCTGGAGGGGCTGGAGGGCTGGAGGGCTGGAGGGGCGGAGGGAGTTGGAACAGCCTCCAGCAGGGGTGGGGTGAGAATCTCCACAGAGAGCCTCTAGCATCTCCACAGAGAGCCTCTAGCATCTCGTGTTCCTCTCCCAGTCTGTGCCGCGAGGGGTTACTCTGGCCACCATCACCCAAATGAAGAGGTGTTCGTTTCCTGGGGCTGCCATAACAGGGCCACAGAGCAGGCAGCTGAGAACAACAGAAATGTGCTTTTTCAAAACTCAGGAGGCCAAATGATGACATTGTGTGTTGGCGGGGCCAGGATCCCTCCCAAGGCACAGGAAGAATCTGTCCCAGGCCTCTCTCCAACTGCTGGTAGTTCCTTGGCTTGTGGCAGCGTAACTCCAAACTTCACAGGGTATTTTCCTCATGAGCAATGTCTGTGCCAAAGTTTTTATAAGAACGTTAGTCATACAGAATTGGGGCCCATCTTAACTCCCCATTTTAACTAATTGCATTCACAAGGAGACTGTCTCCAAATAGTGTCACATCCTGAGGTTTGGGGGTTTAGGACCTCAACATGTGAATTTGCGGGACACACAACTCAGCTTATAATGCGGTGGAGCGTTTACCAGCTGAAAGTATGGAGAGTCCCCATGTCGGGGACAGCAGACCTAGCAGAGGGCTGGAGAGCTCTATGAGGCTGACATTGAGTGAATACCAGCCTACAGGACTCTGCGTCCTCCGCTTCCTTTCCTGGTTTGCTTTCACAGAGAGAGCAGCCAGGCCCACGTGTGCTCACCCGGGGAGAAGCTGAGACATTCTCAGACAAAATGTCACCACGTATTGGACTGTGAGGGTTTCTCAGCTGCGTCTGGATCATCTCACGGCATCAGTCTGCAAGCCCCCTGTTCAGCTCCCATCTTCCCAAATCACACTCAGCACTTTAATGCTTTCCTCTGAGATATGAACAGAGAGCCAAGCGTCACAGATATTGGAGAGAGATTGTCCACATCGAAGCCTGAGACAGAGAGAAAAACCAGAAAGCAAATATGCAGAAGAAAAAATTACCAGGGAGCTAAAAGAGGGCTGAGGAATAAGAGTTAATATTCTTATAAATTAAAGATGGAATTGCATCCATAGATTAAAAAAACAGCATGCTATGAAAAAATAATTACTAACTATTGGTCAAGAGGGAAGGTAGAATATAGCTATTTTAGACATGAAAGCAAGACCTATCTATCTGCACATCCACCTCTCATCTACTGATCAATCAATTGTCAACCTATCCATCCATCCATCCATCATCCAGAAAGCCAGTCATTACCTATCTACTCACCTCTCTATATAGTCTGTTCCTGACCCAGAGGTCACATCTGGGTCCCCTGTATTGTAGGCAGATTCTTTACCATCTGAATTACCAGGGAAGCTCTATTATCTATCTACCCATCTATCTATATAGTCTGTTCATCTATCATATATCTCTGTATCTATAATCTATTATCTATCTATCTTTCCATCTATCTTCCCCTGAACTCTGTCTTTGAAAATTACTGGATAATGCACTTCAGTAAAATAAGGAAGAAAACCAGATGAAATGGAATTCTTGAAACAGAGGACCCCAAACAGGAGAGAAGTGGGGAAGTCTCAAAAGTCTCTAGGAGAAAAAAACTCTGAATACTGGGAAAAGTTTTCAAGTATTTAACACATGTGCTCAAACTCTTAAAAACTTTTGCTAAGAAGTACTTGGAACATTAAGCAAGTGAAAACATAAGACAATTTTTAGTTTCTGGGAAAAAACCCATAAAGGTTGTGTGAGAAGTGAGGCACTCTCACTCCATGCGTGGGGAACATTTGTACCCCATGTAGATAAAGTAAACTCTGTTGGGAGGGGAGGACCTGGGGAGGTGGCACACGGGGGTGATGGAGAGAATGAGTTCTCGCCTTCCTTAGTTAATACGATACTCTATTGATTAATCAAGAAATAGCAGGATTGTACGTCACATAAAAATATGGAAATAAACATCAGAAAAAAATCTTTGAAAGTTGAAAACGCCTTCCTCTAAGCAGTCGTAGCCTTTTGGGCACTAGGCCCAACCTTTTTATTTTTTTAATAAAAGCTACTTAGAACACTTTGATTTCACTCTGTGGATGTACTTTGCTAAAAATAGAGACGTGATTTTATAGCAGAAAGGCGAGTCGAAAAATGTGTACACACAGCTCCCAGAGGCTTAGACACAGTGAAAGGTTTCTGGCAGGATTCTGTGTTGCCTTTTTCTTAGTGAGACAGGCCGATAGAGCTGTATATTTATGCTGCCAGAACCGGGAGGAAGCCCTTCTTGCTCCTTGGGGCCATTCTACTCCATCTGTCACCCTCTCTTTGAAAATGCTTTTGTGACAGGATGCTTACAGTTCTAGCACCTTGCCCTGATCATTCCTGATGTGAGTCACAATTTTGCCGTTCCCTGCAGGGGTGGGCGGCTCAGAAGGCCTGGGAGCCCTTGTCAGAGGGTGAGAAAGAAAACAGCAGCTCTCTGTTAGTTCTGATAGAGCTGCCATTCTCCACTGAGGAACTCATTGGTAAGAGATTGCAGGCTGTTAGAAAACCCAGGTCATGAACTGTTTGGCCATTATTTTCGATATCTACTGAGAGACTTCTAGTTTCATCAGCCCCCCCATCCCAACCTCCATGATTGTGCATCTTAGAGTCTATACCCCGTATTTTGCTCACACTGGGCTTCTTGGAACAGCTTTCTCCACATCCTCCTTCTTGGTATTCTCATCATGATGTCCTTTAACTCTCCTCCCATAAGAGCAGAGCCAATGCCTGTGCAGGGGAGAGGGATCTTTCTGGCAACATGGGTCTGCAGCCTCCAGCCCACGAACTGCCCCATCCCAAACTTGCCTTGGAAAGAGGGGAGACCCATGACACACATGGGAGCCGCTTTGGGGAGAAAGAGGAAATGGAAGATGAATGCTGATGCTGGTCGGTGAGAGGGTAACACGCAGGAAGGCCAGGGGTCTCCAAATGGAGGAAATAGGCTGTAAGGGTCAGACACTTTTTAATCTCTCTTGTAGATGTCAGGAGGAAATAAACTGCTAGTGTTCTGTTTTTTTACCTTCTCCATACAAATTTAACAACTGTTGTTCATGGGGTTCTCAAGGCAAGAATACTGAAGTGGTTTGCCATTCCCTTCTCCAGTGGACCACATTTTGTCAGAACTGTCCACCATGACCTGTCCTTCTTGGGCAGCCCTATACTGCATGGCTCATAGTTTCATTGAGTTAGACAAGGCTATGGTCCATGTGATCAGATTAGTTAGTTTTCTGTGATTGTGGTATTCAGTCTGTCTGCCCTCTGATGGAGAAGGATAAGAGGCTTATGGAAGCGTCCTGATGGGAGAGACTGAGGGGGAAACTGGGTCTTGTTCTGATGGGCGGGGCCATGCTCAGTAAATCTTTAATCCAATTTTCTGCTGATGGGTAGGGCTGTGTTCCCCTCCTTGTTATTTACCTGGGGCCAAACTATGGTGGAGGTAATGAAGATAACGGTGATCTCCTTCAAAAGGTCCCATGCATGCACTGCTACACTCAGTGCCCACAACCCTGCAGCAGGCCACCACCCACCCACGCCTCCACTGGAGACTTCTGGACACTCATGGGCAAGTCTGGGTCAGTCTCTTGTGGGGTCACTGCTCCTTTCTCCTGGGTCCTGGTGTGCACAACGTTCTGTGTGTGTCCTCCTTCCAGTAGTCATGTATGAATGTGAGAGTTGGACTATAAAGAAAGCCGAATCATAGCAAAAGCCCTCTTCCAACAACACAAGAGAAGACTCTACACATGGACATCACCAAATGGTCAATACCAAAATCAGATTGATCATATTCTTTGCAGCCAAAGACAGAGAAACTCTATACAGTCAGCAAAAACAAGACCAGGAGCTGACTGTGGCTCAGATCATGAACTCCTTATTGCTAAATTCAGACTTAAATTGAAGAAAGTAGGAAAAATGATTAGACCATTCAGGTATGACCTAAGTCAAATCCCTTACGATTATACAGTGGAAGTGAGAAATAGATTCAAGGGATTAGATGTGATAGAGTGCCTGATGAACTATGGATGGAAGTTTGTGACATTGTACAGGAGGCAGGGATCAAGACCATCCTGAAGAAAAAGAAGTGCAAAAAGGCACAATGGTTGACTGAGGAGGCCTTACAAATAGCTGTGAAAAGAAGAGAACCTAAAGGCAAAGGAGAAAAGGAAAGATTATACCCATTTGAATGCAGACTTCCAAAGAATAGCTAGGAGAGATAAGAAAGCCTTCCTCAATGATTAGTGCAAAGAAATAGAGGAAACAATAGAATGGGACAGACTAGTGATCTCTTCAAGAAAATTAGAGACATCAAGGAAACATTTCGTGCAAAGATGGGCACAATAAAGGACAGAAATGGTATGGACCTAACAGAAGCAGAAGATATCAAGAAGAGGTGGCAAGAGTACAGAGAAGAACTATACAAAAAAAAAAAAAGAAAAAAAAAAAAGATCTTAATGACCCACATAACGATGATGGTGTGAGCACTCACCTAGAGCCAGGCATCCTGGAGTGTGAAGTCAAGTGGGCCTTAGGAAGCATTACCATGAACAAAGCTAGCGGAGGTGATGAAATTCCAGTTGAGCTATTTCAAATCCTAAAAGATGATGCTGTGAAAGTGCGGCACTCAATATGCCAGCAAAATTGGAAAACTCAGCGGTGGCCACAGGACTAGAAAAGGTCAATTTTCATTCAAATCCCAAGGAAAGGCAATGCCAAAGAATACTCAAACTACCGCACAATTCCACTCATCTCACACGCTATTAAAGTAATGCTCTAAATTCTCCAAGCCAGGCTTCAACAGTATGTGAACTGTGAAATTCCAGATGTTCAAGCTGGATTTAGAAAAGGCAGAGGAACCAGAGATCAAATTGACAACATCTGTTGGATCATCAAAAAAGCAAGAGAGTTCCAAAAAAAATCTACTTCTGCTTTATTGACTATGCCAAAGCCTTTAAGTGTGTGGATCACAACAAACTGTGGAGAATTCTTCAAGAGATGGAATACCAGACCATCTGACCTGCCTCCTGAGAAATGCAGGTCAGGAAACAACAGTTAGAACTGGACTTGGAACAACAGACTGGTTCCAAATAGGAAAAGGAGTACGTCAAGGCTGTATATTGTCACCCTGCTTATTTAACTTCTATGCAGAGTACATTATGAGAAATGCTGGGCTGGAGGAAGCACAAGCTGGAATCAAGATGGCTGGGAGAAAAAGTAATAAACTCAGATATGCAGATGACACCACCCTTATGGCAGAAAGTGAAGAACTAAAGAGCCTTTTGGTGCAAGTGAAAGAGGAGAGTAAAAAAGTTGGCTTAAAACTCAACATTCAGAAAACTAAGATCATGGCATCTGGTCCCATCACTTCATGGCAAATAGATGGGGAAACAGTCAGAGACTATTTTTCTGGGCTCCAAAATCACTGCAGATGGTGATTGCAGCTGTGAAATTAAAAGATGCTTACTCCCTGGAAGGAAAGTTATGACCAACCTAGACAACATATTAAAAAGCAGAGACATTGTCAACAAAAGTCTGTCTAGTCAATGCTATGGTTTTTCCAGTAGTCATGTATGGATGTGAGAGTTGGACTATAAAGAAAGCCGAGGATCGAAGAATTTGTTTTTGAACATGTTGGAGGAGACTTTTGAGAGTCCTTTAGACTGCTAGGAGATCCAGCTAGTCCATCCTAAAGGAAATCAGTCCTGAATATTCATTGGAAGGACTGATGTTGAAGCTGAAACTCCAATACTTTGGCCACCTGATGCGAAGAACTGACTCATTTGAAAAGACCCTGATACTGCGAAAGATTGAAGGCTGGAGGAGAAGGGGATGACAGAGGATGAGATGGTTGGATGGCATCACCAACTCAATGGACATGAGTCTGAGTAAGCTCCGGGAATTGATGATGGACAGGGAAGCCTGGTATACTGCAGTCCATGGGGTCACAGAGAGTGGAACACAACTGAGCTACTGAACATGCAAATTTAAAAAGAAGTTTCTTTTAAAATTCTTTGTTGCCATGAGGACACCTGGTTCTACCTGAACTTAACTTTACTTAAACCTTGAGCTAACCAATGCGTTTTTCTCATGGAAATGTTTGTCTAAAGCTATGTTAATGAACTATGTGTTTACCTTAGAGTCTGTCTTTAAGTAGGTTCTGCTGAAGACTCAGAAAGGACTTGACAAACCTGTATATTTTACTCATACATTGTTCTCTTAATCTGTGTTAATGAAACTATGTATTTATGCAGAAACCTGCCTTTCTTCAAGATTCATGTCAATTGTTTTATGGCCTGGGATGACCAGTGCCAATGTTATCTCAAAACACATGTTGTGGATGAGGGCCTGGTGCCACTCTGAGTTTTGATACATCTCCTTTCTATAATTAACAGCTTGCTAGTAGCTATATAACATCCAGCTAAAGTCTAGCAGGGGGGTACACTTTCTGCCCTCTTCTGATGTCTATATCAGAAACTTTCTCTATCTCTTTTATACTTTAATAAAACTTTATTACACAAAAGCTCTGAACGATCAAGTTACTGGCCCTGGACTGAAATTTTCTCCTTTGGAGGCCAAGAATCCCAGTGTCTTTTGTGGTTCAGCAACAACCTTTCATTGGTTGGAGTAGCAAGACTGGATGCTCATGCTCAGGCTGGAGGAATCGAGCAGGTCCAGAGCCATCATTGCAGCCAACTAGGTGAGGGGTCAGTAAGGAATCCTGATACCTCTTCTACCAGCAATGAGTGCATTTTCCTGTGATTTCTGTGTTCTGGCTCCTTAAGGGTTTGGGGATTCCAGATCCTGGCCACCTTTCCTCCTTTTCAGAGGCAACTAGTGGCCAACGGACTTTGCTCTTACCAGAGTAACTCTGGGATGGGAAGAGTAAGGATGGGGCAGAGCCTAAGAACATTAAATGATGGAACTTTAGGCAAAGTGAACAATTTCTTGGAATGGCCTTTCAGAGCACTCGTGTATAGAGTTCTTGTGTGCAGACCATGTTGTATCAAATAAAATAAATCCCAGACTTTTGAAACATTCAAATTTTCCAAATTCAAGCCTATTTAGTGAAAATAATAACGCAAAACATTCTTAAAGGCTGTAGAGTCTGTGGGGGGTTGGCTACTCTAGCAGGTTAGAGGGAATACATGGGACATGGGGGTCTCAGGAAGGGAGTTGACAGAAGGTATGGGTACAGCCTATGGGCAGGGTAGAATGTCCAGGGTTTCTGGACTGATAGTGATGTGGACAGCTCTGTGCCCACCCCCAACTTCCACTTACCTTCAGCTTTCATGGACATTTCTGGCCCTTCCCTAGTCAGCTGTGTTTGAGCAGAAATTTGTCAGTGTGAGAGTGTGGGCCCCACAAGTACCTGGTCAAGAGAAGCCTAAGTTCAGAGAGCCACCCCTGCAAAAAGCCTTAGGTTTGGAAAATGAGCTTTGGGAGAAGTGGATCAGAGCGAGCACTAGAAGGTGGTGGAGCATGCCCACGCTGCAAGGCAGATTCAAGATAGCCCAAAAGAAAGTGAAAAGTGAAAGGGAAGTCGCTCAGTCATGTCTGACTCTTTGCAATCCCATGGACTGTAGCCTATCAGGCTTCTCCATCCATGGGATTTTCTAGGCAAGAGTGCTGGAGTGGATTGCCATTTCCTTCTCCAGGGGATCTTTGCAACCCAGGAATGGAACCCAGGTATCCCGCAATGCAGGCAGATGCTTTACCATCTGAGCCACCAGGGAAGCTAAGATGGCCCAGACAATCTTAGACAAACCCCAAAGACAAACCCCAAAGTTCCCACTTGTTCATCTCCAACCATTGGTGAAGATCTGTTTCATCACGGTGCACTATAAGAAGCTGAGCCTGAAGAAAATCATGTATGGAAGCTCATGTAGGAACTGGAGCTCTCATTGGAGAGAAGTGGACCATGCTCAGAAAGTATTCCTGGTAACTGGAGCTCACTCTGGGGAAAAAGGAACCATAGAACTATGCATAAAGGATGCTCATAAGACCTGAACTCACAGTGGAGAAGAAGCTGGGAAAATAAATAGTCAGGAGATCACCAATTAGACCTCTCAAACTTCTGGCCACATCTGAGCTTGCAGAGAACTCTGGGTGTATCCACAGAGGTGCACTGGTGGGGAGGTCATGGAAGCATCTGTTTCTGTGTAGCCACCACGCTGGAGCAGTGGATATCTGGTGGTCCTCTGGGGCTGCCAGATATAAACCCAAGGAAGGTAAGACTTTTCTCCATCTGTCTACCAGAGTTGTGTGCTGCCCTTGGCTTCCCAGATATCAGACCAAGGAACACTTGTGACCAGTTCTTGCCAAACCATGCAGGGAAGTGTAATCTGCGACATAAACCTCCAACTTGACCAAGCTAAGCACAAAGCAGCTCAGCATCATGGCACTCAGTGTAGGAGGCTGGGCTTGGTGCCAGTCTTCCCTTGCAGGCCATGCAGTCTTCCTGCCTTGTCCTTCACTGGCATTTCCTGTTTGCACAGTGAACAGGGGTGTACGCTAGAATGACAGCCTCCCAGAACTTATCTCTGACTCCTACACCATTAGACTGTGGCTCCTGAGTATCCTTTGGGGCCATTCCTTGAGAGATGAGGCCAAAGTGTGGGTGTCCTTCTCCTCTCATGTGTCACCACTGATGGGAGTGGCTGGGCTGTATAGATGTCTCTGCCAGGTCTACATTAATGTGACTGCCACCCTGGAGGGTCACCAGGCCAAAACTCTAAGGCTCTGAAAATACAAATCCAGCCAAGAAAGAAAGGTGCCCCAGTGACACAGGCCAACCCTTTGGAATGTTTCCCAACTTTTTCACTCGAGGGGTGAAGACTCCCAGGAAAGACAGAACCAGCTGCCAAGTGTTTGTATAGGCAGTAAGGGCAGGGACCTGGGGGCCTTGGTGTTTATGGAAGAGAGTCTGGGGAAAGGAGATCAGGCTGCCATAAACTCCAGGCTTCCGATCTTAGGGAAATTTGTTGTACTGGTGAGGTCAACAGGCGAGCTTTGATCACAAGCATAGACTCCAAGATTGTTGTCTACAAAAGCGACTGATTCATTACATCCAGGTCTCTCATGCCAGCAAGGGTCAAACTGAGCAGGGTTGGAGAAGGGAGGAGAGCAGCCTTAGCACAGAAGTCAGTGCTCAGCCTTCCGCTGCATGTATGTGATTCCTGCAATGCTTCTCTGGGATGAGTGACCTCTGAATTTGTTCATGAATTTGCAACACTGGCCTGACTTATCACATTGGTTTGTTTGCTGAAATAGTCACTTCTTTTTTGCCCTCCTTGGGGAAAAAAGAGCTGGGTGGAAGCAAGGCTTAGGTGTCACCATATCTGGCCATTAAGTCTTGCTTCCTGGGATGGAGAAAACTGGAGAAAATGAAAGGAATTCTTAGGAAAGGGTGAGGGCCAGGCACCTACCATTGGTCACAGATATGCCACTGTAGAAATGCCCATCTGTTCTCATCCTTTCTTCCCTGAAGGCTTTCTGGGTTTCACACCCCACTGCTGCACAAAATAGGGGCAGTTAACCCCCTGGGAGCTATTTTTATACACACTTCCTGTCCCTGGCAGTCATCCCATGTGGTTTCCTTTCTTTGTTTGTCTGTGGTGTCACTGCTCAGGAAGGGTGCCCAGAGACACAGAGTGGATGTTCATCTTGGAAGTCATGAAACGAGTTTTCCTCTAGGTATCTCAGCACCCAGGACCTCTCTGCCTCTCGGGAATCAGGATCTATCTCAAGATTACTTCTTTTTCTGTTACTGAACTCTTATAACTTTCGGTGCAGTTAAGTACATATTACGGACTCCTTTGTAGGCAGAGGGTCTGTGAAGATAGGTCTGACTGAGTTGGGCATAGACTGGTACTAATCTACCACAATGCACTGCTGCAGTTCATTCAGTCATTCATTGAAGCAATGTTTCTTTCCTGTCTAATATACATCAGAAGTTCTCTTGGAGAAAAAGGCCATGAGCCGATTTCTGCCCTGACAGAATATGTGGTCCATTACAGTAGCCAGTCTGTGAGACTAGCAGGTATAGGACCTCATAATGAGCTCTGGGCTCCTAAGATGCTGGTGGGAACATCCTTCTAGAGGCTGGTGAGATGGGCAGGGAGTTTCCCAGGGAGGAGCTGAGGGAGGAGAGGCTAGGCTGGGCAGAGGAATGGTTTCTCCAAGGCCCATGGTAAGGATCAAGGAGTCCATTTCAGCCAAGTGTAGAGTATGAGGGGGTTCTGGGAGGGGAAAAAGCAGGAGACACACACAGAGCCTGTGAGGACCCAGTCACTTAAAGATGGTGAGGTCACAACTAAGGGCCAGGAGTACCCTTAAAGTAGCATGGTAAGATTTTTGTCTTAAAAAAATCTGGTTCTTGACCATCTGCTCCCAGCCTAACTTTGAGGCTCAGTCCCTGCCCTTGCTGCCCACACAGCCAAGCAGAAGTTCTTTGACCTTGTACACTGTCCTGCTTTGGTTACACTCTTCCCTTTGCTTGGAGTGAAACCCATTCATCCTTTGTGCAGTCTTTTCTGATCCATCCATTCTACCCACAAAATTTGGGGCTCTCATGGACCCCATACACCTACCCAAGACCATTTGTGGAACTGGACTTACCCAAGACCATATGGCTGCCTTTTAGGGCCACTGTTTGGACTCACCTTTCCTGTATCCTGGCCAAGCGGATCACAGGGACCTAAGCAGGTATGTTAGGAAAAATTATCCAGAATTTAGATAAGGCCAAGAGCATGACTGTATTTTCCTTCAGTGTCATGCTGAAGCTTTGTTCAATTAACCTAAAGAAGATTATTTCTCTTTTGTTGTTACTGTCTAGTCTCTAAATTGTATCTGACTCTTTGTGACCCTAATAGACTGCAGCACATCAGGCTCCTCAGTCCTCCATGATCTGCCAGAGTTTGCTCAAATTCATGTCCACTGAGTCAGTGATGCTATCTAACCATCTCATCCTCTGCTGCCCCCTTCTCCTTTTGCCTTCAGTCTTTTCCAGCATCAGGGTCTTTTCCAGTGAGTTGGCTCTTTGCCAGATATTGGAGCTTCAGCTTGAGCATCAGTCCTTCCAATGAATATTCAGGGTTGATTTCCTTTAGGATTGACTGGTTTGATCTCCTTGCAGTCCAAGGGATTCTCAAGAGTCTTCTCCAGCACCACAGTTTGAAAACATCAATTCTTCCATACTCAGCCTTCTTTATGGTCCAACTCTCACATCCCTACATGATTACTAGAAAAACTGTAGCTTTACTATATGGACCTTTGTCAGCAAAGTGATATCTCTGCTTTTAAATACACTGTCTAGGTTTGTCATAGATCTTTTAATTTCATAGCTGCAGTCACCAACTGCAGTGATTTTGGAGCCCAATAAAATAAAATATATATGCTTCCACTTTTCCCCTTTCTGTTTGCCATGAAGTGGTGGGATCAGGTGCCATGAGCTTAGTTTTTTAATGTTGAGTTTCAAGGTTGCTTTTTCACTCTCCTTTTTAACCTTCATCAAGAGGCTCTTTAGTTCCTCTTCCCTTTATGCCATTACAGTGGTATCATCTGCTTGTCTGAGGTTGTTAATATTTCTCCCAACAATCTTGATTCCTGCCTGTGTTTCATCCAGCCCTGAATTTCACATGATATACTCTGAATATAAGTTAAATAAGCAGGGTAACAATATACAGACTTTTTGTACTCCTTTCCCAATTTTGAACCATGGGAGTAACCCAGTTGTCCCATGTAACATTCTAACTGTTACTTCTTGACCATATACAGGTTTCTCAGGAGCCAGATAATGTGATGTGGTATTCCCATCTCTTCACAGTTTGCTGTGATCCACACTAGAACTGTGCTATCAACACACGCCTGTTGAGCCCTTGATATGCGTCTAATGCCATATGTCAAACTGACAGTATCTTAAGTGTATCGGATTAAATAAAATATACTCTCAAAATGGGTTTCATCTATTTGTTTCTAATTTTCAATGTGGGTACTAGAAAAACTTAAATTACACGCCTGACTCATGTTGCATACTATCAGACAGCACTTCTCTAGAAGACAAGTCAATTGTCTGACTTTATTGTTTGCTCTTCTTAATGAAGAGCTCGAACTGTGAAATACATGTTAACTTGTAGATAATTGCTGGTAGAGATTCAAATGATTTCCGCCTAGAAGGAGAGGTAGTTTCTGTTTTATTACCCTGTGGTATATCTACCCGATTTGTCTCTAACTTAAAAGCTTAGACCCCCTGGAGAAGGGAACCCACTCCAGTATTCTTGCCTGGAGAATTCTATGGACTGAGGAGCCTGGTTAGCTACAGTCTATGGGGTCCCAAACAGTGGGACACAACTGAGCAACTAACACTCCTTAAAATCTCAGTCCTTTAAATGCTCTTTGAACCAGCTTTGTCATCTTATTGGTTCCCTCTTTAATTAGTGAATTTAATTATGTATTTTACACATGTTCATTCTAAAAAGGAAATTATCTGGGCACACTGTGAAGAAGGGACCAGAGATGGACAGGTCTGGAGTGGGGTAGCCTGTATGTAGGGCTTCTGGCAGTTAGGCCAGAGTGGGAGGTCACTGAGAGTGGAGGGAGGTGAAGGAAGTCAGGAGGGAAAAGGGACAGGGCAAGAGTGTGGTGACCGTGCAGGAGGGAACTGGATTGAGCTGGGAAGAGGGAGTGAAGGAGGTGATTCTTTATCAGTTTGGGGCTCCAGGTTGTTCTAAACTTGGGGTTCAGGGAGCTGTTGGGTCCTGGTCATGGTCCTTTTAAATTCACACTTCTTCCTCTCTGGGTTCCAACTCCCACAGTGCTCTAAGGTCTCACCTCAGGTTAGGGTCTTGGAACAATGGTGAAGCCATGCTGGCTCTGAGAATCTGGCCCGATTTGCCTGTGAGGGAGCAAGAGGATCACCCCAGGACCCTACTCTGAGGAGTGATAGACTGTAATCCAGGGGAAGCGGTTGCAGGTTGTGCCCCCAGAGCCTGAGTACCTGGACAGCAAGACTGTTACACACAGCCACTCTGAATCAAGGTTTGGGTTGCTTTAAGAATGAAACAACAACAGATGGCATTGAAAGGTAATTCTTGGAAGCCAGATAGGAAAGAGCACATACTGTATGAGTCTATTTAGATAAACTACAAAACAGGCAAAGCTGATCCATGTTGTTCAAAGTCAGGAGAGCTGTTATTCTGGGCTTGGTGCCTGGAAGGGAGCAGGCAGGGGGTGGGGGTGGGGGCTCTGAATGTTGAATTTTTTAGCTGATGCTGGCTTCACAGGTGTGTCCAGTTTTGTGAAAATTCATCAAGTCATGCTCTGCACTCTCCACCTGCTACCTCCATCCCAACACACAGCTTCAACAGAAATGCTTTTCAAAGGACAACCGTGGGGCTCTCTTGGAAATGCTCACTCGGCATGCTGTAGCTGTGTGGACAGGAGAGCTGTCTGAAGGTGGGTCCAGGGAACCACAGAGGACATCAGAAGTTCCAATGGGCTTGTTGCTGATTTCCAAGCAGGCAAAGGAAGTCGCAGTTTTTCTGAAACAATAGAATTTGGGGCCAAGTCTCTGCTTCTGAAAATTTAGCCCACAGAAGTTTTCAGAGAATCAAGCAAGGGATGGATCTCCAGCTAGAAAGGGTCATGACTTCATTTAACTACAATTTAAAAACAATGTCTTCAGAGGGAAACCATGGTTCACTTCAAGTGGCTTGAAACTGCCCGGAGGAGCACAGTGTTGGCAGCAGGTGTCAGCAGGCACCTCCAGGGAGCTGGTGAAACCTGCCCAGGGGTCCATGGTCCTGGGCAAGGCTGTTTTTGCTAAAGGAGTCTCATTTTAATGGGGATGATCACACACAAAGACCAGTGCCTGACCTGCTGAGCAGGGATTCTTTACCAGCCCGGTGTTCCTGGGATGCAGTGGTGTGTCACATGGCAGTCACATCTGCCACATTTGAGTGCTTTCTGCCTGCGTGTGGATCTGCGAGTGCCAGACTAGGAAGGTAGCACAAACCTCCTGGACACCCGCATTTGTGTCTCAGAGTCCAGCGCTTGACTCCAGACCGAGCTGATGCTGTCCCTCTGCCTTCACAGGGGACCTCAACTCCCCCCACTTCCAGCCTCAGCACTGACACCTGGATTTCTTGAATTTGGTTCCACTCCCAGGGACCTACTGTGCATCAGGGTGGTGGGACCATTGGCTCTGGCCAGTGTCCAGGGATTAAGAGAGTGGACCCCTTGCCTGGTGACCGGGCATGTTCTAGAATCTAGCTGCTGTCAACTATGCCCTAGAGAACAGAATACAGGGTGACTCCCCTGCTGATGGCAATAGACAGAGTGTGGACCACAAGTGAACCTTGTTGTTGCTGCTATTGACGTGCTGCAGCTATCATTGCTGTGAGACCCCCAATCAATCACCCCAACACCATGTCTTCCTCTCGACCCCCTAACCCCTGCAATGACTCTTCCCAGTCCTGCTAAGTCCACTATGAATCCTGGGAGGCCTCGCCTTTCTCCAAGCCCTCCCCTGCTCAACCTCACACTTAGTATAAAATCAGAGCTCTGAAGTCTGGCCCTGCTGACTGGTCCTCCAACCACTGTCCAGCCCTCCCAGGAACATCCATCTCCCTGCTCCACTTCAGGCCAGGGACTCATTTGTGTACCAGCCCTCAGATGGGAATATTCATCTTTAGCTCTTATCAAGTTCCTCTGGTGACCATCACACTCCTTAACTGAGGTCCAAAACACAACCTCATTAACATAACAAAAGACACCTTTATGCTTTCATCATTTTGGAAATCCCAGGATATGAGAAGCTCTGTACCAGAAACAGAGATAAAGACAAAGTTGTGTGTTTCTTATTATAAACCACCATATCACAGCAGCTGTCCTGTCTGCCACTCTATCCAGCACTGCAAAGGCAGTGCTCAAAATCTGTCAGTCCCAAGAAGTCTGTGGTCAGGGTAAGGGGTAGTGAGTTCCACACGGTCCTAGGGTCAGAGGAGAGGGCTCAGGGTGTGGAGGCTGCTGTGGTTTTGAGAATTTACAGCTGGAGTGACCATGGGTTCAGGCTGGCACCACCTTCACTCAGCTCAGATGAGAACTCTGCTGAGAGCTGATGGACAGAGACCACACCTGCTTGAACCAGGAGAAGCAGCAGAATGGCCCTTCTGCTTCTATATCAAGATACCTGCTACACATAGGACCTTCTTAATTTCATGGAAGTGTCACAACGACTTCATCACTAGGCATAATTATTGTTCCCCTGGGCTTCCCTGGTGGCTCAGATGGTAAAGAATCTGCCTGCAATGCAGGAAACCCACATTTGATCTCCAGGTCAGGAAGATCCCCTGGAGAAGAGAATGGCAACCCACTATAATATTCTTGCCTGGAGAATCCTATGGACAGAGGAGCTTGGTGGACTACAATTCATGGGGTCACAAAGAGTCAGACACAATTGAATGATTAACACTATGGGCTATGACTCACCTTACATAGAGAAGAAAACAAGGGCTTGGAGAAAATAGGTGGTCCCAGACCCCATGGGTGCTGATCTGGGAAACTGATGTTTGAGACTGGGCCTACTTACCCCCTGCTCCCAAATCCTTCACCTCTACTATTCACTGTGCTGACTTTCACTGTGCTGAAGATGTTCAAAAGCTAAGTCTGATAAAGGCTAGGCTCCTTTGCTCCTGTTCTGGGGACTAAGGACTTCTAGAAGGAGTCTGAATGTGAGTCATTTCTCTATAGCTCTTCTGAATAAACTGCCAGTTTACCCACCAAGTATCCAAGACTTTCATTTTTCATCTTTGAAAGATGATGCTGTGAAAGTGCTACACTCAATATGCCAGCAAATTTGGAAAACTCAGCAGTGGCCACAGGACTGGAAAAAGTCAGTTTTCATTCCAATCCCAAAGAAAGGCAATGCCAAAGAATGCTCAAACTACCGCACAATTGCACTCATCTCACATGCTAGTAAAGTAATGCTCTAAATTCTCCAAGACAGGCTTCAGCAATATGTGAACCATGAAATTCCAGATGTTCAAGCTGGTTTTAGAAAAGGCAGAGGAACCCGAGATCAAATTGCCAACATCTGCTGGATCATGGAAAAAGCAAGAGAGTTCCAGAAAAACATCTATTTCTGCTTTATTGACTATGCCAAAGCCTTTGACTGTGTGGATCACAATAAACTGTGGAAAATTCTGAAAGAGATGGGAATACCAGACCATCTAATCTGCCTCTTGAGAAACCTATATGCAGGTCAGGAAGCAACAGTTAGAACTGGACATGGAACAGTAGACTGGTTCCAAATAGGAAAAGGAGTACATCAAGGCTGTATATTGTCACCCTGCTTATTTAATTTACATGCAGAGTACATCATGAAAAATGCTGGGCAGGAGGAAGCACAAGCTGGAATCAAGATTGCCAGGAGAGATATCAATCACCTCAGATATGCAGATGACACCACCCTTATGGCAGAAAGTGAAGAGGAACTCAAAAGCCTCTTGATGAAAGTGAAAGAGGAGAGTGAAAAAGTTGGCTTAAAACTCAACATTCAGAAAACGAAGATCATGGCATTTGGTCCCATCACTTCATGGGAAATAGATGGGGGAACAGTGGAAACAGAGTCAGACTTTCTTTTTTGGGGCTCCAAAATCACTGCAGATGGTGACTGCAGCCATGAAATTAAAAGACCCTTACTCATTGGAAGAAAAGTTATGAGCAACCTAGATAGCATATTCAATAGCAGAGACATTACTTTGCCAACAAAGGTCCAACTAGTCAAGGCTATGGTTTTTCCAATGGTTATGTATGGATGTGAGAGTTAGACTGTGAAGAAGGCTGAGCGCCAAAGAATTGATGCTTTTGAACTGTGGTGTTGGAGAAGACTCTTGAGGGTCCCTTGGACTGCAAGGAGATCCAACCAATCCATTCTGAAGGAGATCAGCCCTGGGATTTCTTTGGAAGGAATGATGCTGAAGCTGAAACTCCAGTACTTTGGCCACCTCAGGCAAAGAGTTGACTCATTGGAAAAGACTCTGATGCTGGGAGGGATTGGGGGCAGGAGGAGAAGGGGAAGACAAAAGATGAGATGGCTGGATGGTATCACTGACCCGATGGAAGTGGGTCTGAGTGAACTCCGGGAATTGCTGATGGACAGGGAGGCCTGGCGTGCTGTAATTCATGGGGTCGCAAAGAGTTGGACACGACTGAGTGACTGAAGGGAACTGAACTGATCCAGGACTTCCCTGGTGGCTCATTCAGTAAAGAATCCACCTGCAATGCAGGAGACCTGGCTTAGATTCCTGGGTGGGGAATATCCCCTGAAGAAGGAAATGGCTACCCACTCCAGTTTTCTTGCCTGGAAAATCCCTTGACAGAGGAGCCTAGTGGGCCACAGTCTGTGAGGTTGCAAGAATCAGACACAACTGAGTGACTAAACCACCACCACCATCATCAGTGATCAGTACGATTGCTTAAAATCTGCTTTGGAGAAGGACTAGGACTGCTTTGGGGAATAAGCCTGTTTTGACTCCACTTACAACCAGGACAGTGGGTGAAGCTGGCCATCTGGGACAATGTAGAGACCCCAGCCTCACACAGGCTACCCACAGGTAGCTTGTCCCCATACCAGGCCTGTGCCAGGACGACCAGAGATAGAGTGGATGAAAATAGGGGCAAGTGAGACAAGAGAGGGGCAATGTCCTTTTTCTCCTTGCAGGTTTAGGACCACAATCATGCCTTGGAGGGAGGTAAAGTTCACCCACCTCCACCCTTCTGTGGCTGCTCCCCAAAGAGGAGGTTCAATCCACTATGCCATGTATTTGACAAAGGGTCATAGCCAGAACAGACAAGACGCGTTCATATTTCCATAAATAAAAGATGAAAATCCAATTATAAAATGGGCAAAAAACGGACTTAGTCATTTATCCAAATGGACAACAAACATAACAACAGGTGCTCATCATTTTTATTCATCAAGGAAAGACAAATGAAGCCCTAGTTGTTCCCATTACAGGCCTACCGGTGCAGCTAGAATAAAGCAAGGAGTCTTTAGTACCAAGTGCTGGTGAGAGTGGAAAACAGATCTCTCACATGGGGAATCTGAACATACTAGATCGACTTTGGAAAACTCTCTGGCAGTTTCCAGCAAAATTCAGCACGTGTATATCCTGGCAACCAGCAACTGACTCCAAGGAGAAGAAAAGAATACGTATCTTCAGGAAAACTTGTTCAAAGTACTCACAGAGTCTTATTCATTAAAAACTGAAAAGAACTCATCCATAAAGAGGAGAATAGATAAACCAATTCACTAATGGAACACAACACAAAGTTAAAAAGAAAAATAATTAAGCTACTGATACATGCAATAGAAACAAGATGAATCTCTAAATGGAGGCCAAACAAAAAAGAGCGTGCCCTATATAAGTCCATTGTGTGAAGGTTCAGAATAGGTAAATGAGTTGATTGACAGCTCAGAGTGATGGTTACTGCTGGAGAGGGGATGAGGTGTGTGTCGAATAAGCAGAGCCATGAGAACTTTCTAGGGAGAAGAAACGTTAAGCTGGGCAACAAATGTTGAGCTTGTACTTACAAGGGTGTATACAGTTGTCAGAATTTATGGAACTGTACTCTTTTTTAAAATATAAATTCATTTGTTTTTTTCCTTTAAAAATTATACATCAGCTTTATTCTTTTTTAATATAAATTTATTAATTTTAATTGGAGGTTAATTACTTTACAATATTGTATTCGTTTTGCCATATATCAATATGAATCCACCACAGGTATACACGTGTTCCCCATCTT
Source organism: Ovis canadensis (assembly GCF_042477335.2). Lineage (NCBI taxonomy): Eukaryota > Metazoa > Chordata > Mammalia > Artiodactyla > Bovidae > Ovis > Ovis canadensis. The sequence goes on from NC_091246.1 coordinate 24,904,210, forward strand.
GAACCCGCCTCCCCCCTCCCTCCCCGTACCATCCCTCTGGGTCATCCCAGTGTATCAGCCTCAAGCATCCAGTAATGATAACCCTGTGTGTGAGACAGCAAAAGAGACTCTGATGTATAGAAGTCTTTGGGACTCTGTGGGAGAGGGAAAGGGTGGGATGACTTGGGAGAATGGCATTGAAACATGTATAATATCATATATGAAATGAATCGCCAGTCCAGGTTCAATGCTAAATATAAATTTATTTATTTTAATTGGAAGATAATTACTTTACAATATTGTATTGGTTTTGCCATACACTGACATGAATTCGCCACAGGTGTACGTGTGTTCCCCATCCTGAATCCCCCTCCCACCTCCCTCCCCATACCATCCCTCTGGGTCATCCCAGTGCACCAGCCCCAAGCATCCTGTATCATGCATTGAACCTGGACCAGCAATTCATTTCACAATGATAATATATGTGTTTCAATGCCATTCTCCCAAATCATCCCACCCTTGCCCTCTCCCGCAGAGTGCTAAAGACTGTTCTATATATCTGTGTCTCTTTTGCTGTCTCACATACAGGGTTATTGTTACCATCTTTCTAAATTCCATATATATGCATTAGTATGCTGTATTGGTGTTTTTCTTTCTGGCTTACTTCACTCTGTATAATAGGCTCCAGTTTCATCCATCTCATTAGAACTGATTCAAATATATTCTTTTTAATGGCTGAGTAATACTCCATTGTGTATATGTACCACAGCTTTCTTATCCATTCATCTGCTGATGGACATCTAGGTTTGCTCCCATGTCCTGGCTACTATAAATGGTGCTGCGATTAACATTGGGGTACACGTATCTCTTTCAATTCTGGTTTCCTAGGTGTGTATGCCCAGAAGTGGGATTGCTGGGTCATATGGCAGTTCTATTTCCAGTTTTTTAAGGAATCTCCACACTATTCTCCATAGTGGCTGTACTAATTTGCATTCCCACCAACAGTGTAAGAGGGTTCTCTTTTCTCTACACCCTCTCCAGCATTTATTGCTTGTAGACTTTTGGATAGCAGCCATTCTGACTGGCATGAAACAGTACCTCACTGTGGTTTTGATTTGCATTTCTCTGATAATGAGTGATACTGAACATTTTTTCATGTGTTTGTTAGCCATCTGTATGTCTTCTTTGGAGAAATGTCTGTTTAGTTCTTTGGCCCATGTTTTGATTGGGTCATTTATTTTTCTGGAATTGAGCTGCAGGAGTTGCTTGTATATTTTTGAGATTAATTCTTTGTCCATTGCTTCATTTGCTATTATTTTCTCCCATTCTGAAGGCTGTCTTTTCACCTTGCTTATAGTTTCCTTTGTTTTGCAGAAGCTTTTAGTATAGTAGCAGGATATAAAATCAACACACAGAAATCCCTTGCATTCCTATACATTAATAGTGATAAAATAGAAAGAGAAATTAAGGAAACAATTCCATTCACCATAGCAACAAAAAGAATAAAATACTTAGGAATATATCTACCTAAAGAAACAAAAGACCTATATGTAGAAAACTATAAAACACTGGTGAAAGAAATCAAAGAGGACACTAATAGATGGAGAAATATACCGTTTTCGTGGATCAGAAGAATCAATATAGTGAAAATGAGTATACTACCCAAAGTGATCTATAGATTCAATGCAATCCCTATCAAACTACCAACGGTATTTTTCACAGAGCTAGAACAAATAATTTCACAATTTGTATGGAAATACAAAAAAACTCAAATAGCCAAAGCAATCTTGAGAAAGATTGCTGGAGGAATTGGAGGAATCAACCTGGAGGAACTGGAGGAATCAACCTGCCTGAATTCAGGCTCTACTACAAAGCCAAAGTCATCAAGACAGTATGGTACTGACGCAAAGACAGAAAGATAGATCAATGGAACAAAACAGAAAGCCCAAAGATAAATCCATGCACCTATGGACACCTTATCTTTGACATAGGAGGAAAGAATATACAATGGAGAAGACAATCTTTTTAACAAGTGGTGCTGGGGAAATTAGTCAACCACTTGTAAAAGAATGAAACTAGAACACTTTCTAACATCATACACAAAAATAAACTCAAAATGGATTAAAGATGTAAACGTAAGACCAGAAACTATAAAACTCCTAGAGAAGAACATAGGCAAAACACTCTCCAACATAAATCACAGCAGGATCTTCTATGACCCACCTCCCAGAATATTGGAAATAAAAGCAAAAATAAAATGGGACCTAATTAAAATTAAAAGCTTCTGGAACTATACTCTTAAGTGTTGTCCATCTTACTCCATGGAAATGATATCTCAATATTAATGGATAAAATCCTACCCAGTAATACCATATTTCTATGGTTATCTTTCAGCAGCCCATGAATAAAAGCTCTTGTTACACAACATCCCTACCAGCATGTCATAGACCCAGTTTTTTTTGGATTTCAGCTATTTTAGTAGATACGATAGCTAGCTTCCCCCAGAGCAATTAATCCAATAGGTCAAGCAGAAGTTGCAATGTTTTTTATAATCTAGACTCAGAAGTCTAATACTCACCATCACTCACATACCACCACTTCTTCAAATATTCTATTTGATACATAGGTCAGCCCTGACTTATTGTGGGAGGAAACTGTAATATACACATACACAGTAAAGATCACAGGGAGCATAGCTAGAATGCCAGCTACAACTTTCACACAGGCGAATTTTTCTCCAAGATATGATAAGTGCACTGTGCCAAAATTAACTGTTTGCTGAGAGATTTCTCCCAATTAGATCCAGTGTACAGGGTTAGGGGCAAAGTGAAAGTGAAAGTCATCACTCAGTCGTGTCCAACTCTTTGGGACCCCATGGACTGTAGCCTGCCAAGCTCCCCTGTTCATGGAATTCTCCAAGCCAGAATACTGGAGTAGGTAGCTTTTCCCTTCTCCAGGTCTCCCACATTGTGGGCAGATTATTTACAGATGAGCCACAAGGGAAGTCCAAAAATACTGGAGTAAGGGAAGCCAGAATACCAGAGTAAGTAGCCTATCCCTTTTCCAGCAGATCTTTCTGACCCAGGAATTGAACCAGGATCTCCAGCATTGCAGGCAGATTCTTTACCAGCTGAGCTATCAGGGTAGTCCTCTAGGGTTAGGGGCAGCTGGTGTCAACTGACTGACTTCCTTTTATTCTTACACCTTCTTTCCTGCAGTGAGTGGTGTCTCTACTCAGCAAGTATGCAAATAGAAACCTAGATCTCTCCTTGTCATCTCCTTTTCCTTCTCTCTTCATCCCAGTCAATGTCTCTCTAGTTCAAATTTTCTCCTCACTTCCTGTTAACTGGTATATGCTATCGCTTCCTTCCTTCTGGCACTTTTACTGCTCCTGATCTAGTTTCTTATTAATGCCAGTCTTTCCTCCTAGACGATAATCCCCATGACCCCCTGACCAGACCTGCTGTCATCCACTATTATGTCTCCAATACTGTACTTTCCCCCTGGGAAGTACTGGTAAAGTCTTGCCAGACATCCTAGAACTGTCCTCTTCCATGATGAGTGCAGCTGAGGAATAAACCTCCCAGGAAGTTAATACCATGATGTGGCCTAATTATTTTGTGTCTCTTTCTTCCACAACTGAAAAAAACTGATTTATTGATGCATTCAGTATCTTGTCCAATTACTTACCCATTGGGTGCCTGCTAGACAGTACGCAGGTCTTCCCAGGTGGCTCTAGTGGGAAATAACCCACTTGCCAATGCAGGAGACTTAAGATGCTGTTGGATTCCTGGGTCAGGAAGATCCCCTGGAGGAGGGCACAGCAACCCATTCCAGTATTCTTGCCTGGAGAATCCCATGGACAGAGGAGCCTGGTGGGCTACAGTCCATAGGATTGCAAAAGGTTGGACACAACTGAAGTGACTTAGCACAGCACAGCCCAGATAACAGACACTCTGGTCTTAAGGAGAGGGAAAATTTCATAGCTGCTCCCATCACAGGTGGATGGGACTCTGATGCCTGAAAAGATGAACTCAATCCTCTACCTGGAGACACATAACAAGGCAGTGGGAGTCAATCTGTGTTTCTCAGACAGGAGAAGACAAAACTGTCAACAGGGAGAGTGGGAAGAGGAATTCTGTGCAAAACCATGAAGGCGTGTACCAAGGGCAAAGACAGGGAAAGTATCTTTTCAGACAGTTTGGTCTTGTGACTGCATACAAAAGGCAATTGGAGGTCAGAGTACAAAAGTCAGAGGGCAACAGATCATGGCATCATGAGGAGCCTGTGTGCAGCTTTCTGTTTTGGAAAAAGGAGGTGGCCAGGGCAGCAGCATTACTGACCCTGTGAAGAGGTGGGGGCTGGGCTCACAGACTGTCCTGCATATGCTGCTCATGTGCCTGCGATTCCCGTCATCATCTGCCCTACCTTTGTTTCAGTTCATGGAATCATAATGGACAGACTGACCAGAAACAAGTGTCCTCTCTACAAACAGACATGGGTTAAGGGCAGTGGTGAGTAGCTTTGTCATCATTGCTCCATACAACCATCCACTCTACTATAAAGAGCTGTAGTCAATAATGCAGAATATTTAGTTATCCTACCAGTAGGCACATTTCGGAGTCAACCTGCATGGTAAGCCTGGAGTCAGATGGGATGAGTGTGGAAAAGAAGAGAATGCGCACTGACATCGAGGGGACGGCGGGGAGTGGTGTTCTCAGGAAACAGTCACTTTAAGAGAGGGAGGAGGAGAGGTCACAGAAGAAAGAAGCGCCTCAGGGTATGGGGTAGTTTGCTGGTGATCAGAAGGGGAGCACAGAGACTTTGGAGAGGGAAGGGAAGTTGGGCCCCGGAGCAAAGACAGTTCTTTCCTTTTTCAGGCTTTGTAGAGCTTTGACGAGCACATTCATTGGTTTCAAGCCAAGGCATGTTTCTAGTGAAGTGGCACCGAGAGCCTCAGGGTTTGTTCTCTGACTGAATTGTCCTCAGATAGAGTGAGTGGACTGAGCTGGCCTGAGCACATGCTGGTACAAAGTGTTTCTGTTTGAGTAAGAACTCGGGTTACTGACCACAGTTGCCTGAGCTCATGCTGGCTGAGATGCAATTTGCTCTTATCGCAACTCATAGTACTAGTTACTTTATTTATTGACTTATTTGTGTTTATTTGGGCTCCCTAGGTGACGCTAGTGGTAAAGAACCCACCTACCAATGCAGTAGACATAAGAGATGCGAGTTTGATCCCTGGATCAGGAAGATTCCCTGGAGGAGGGCATGGCAACCCACTCCAGTATTCTTGCCTGGAGAATTCCATGAACAGAGGAGCCTGGTGGGCTACAGTTCTTAGGGTTGCACAGAGTCAGACACGACTGAATCAACTTAGCACATTTGTTTATTGCTGTCCAAATTTAAAAAGACTTTGGCACTTAGAACATCTTCTTGTCTGATATTGAAGCTCACTTTCTGTACTATTAGCCAAGTGTGGAGACACATTTCTAAAAGGTTATGACAATAGGGGGAAATGACTCTGGAACCTTTTCTGTAAAATCAGAATGAATAAGTCACATTCTTACTTGCACAGCGAATTGACTGGGATTGGGAGTTTTTACCAGCAGAATCTTCTCTGTGGATGGGGGAAGATGTGAGACACACCGGTGGCTGGTGACGGAGAACTCCTCCAATCTCAGAACTCCAGTTTACACACAGAAATGCAACATAAATCACCCTCAGGAGAAAGCAGATAGATGAGACCTTGAGAAATCCAAGGAAATGCAATTACCCACTCCCTCTACTCAGTGTCCAGTGCATTCTTCTCCGTGTTGCCTGGCTCCGCAGAGAAGCACTGAGTCAAGTATAAACACGGTAACACCACACCTTCTGGGGAGGGCTTGTAACCCACTGCTTCACACATTCCCTTTCCATCCCCCTGCCACTGGGCTGTTTCAGTGCCAAGTTTGGACATCCCTGATCTTTTGCTCCAGGGACTGTCCACATTGTGGGGAACCCTGATGCTCTGAGCATACAAGAAACAGGTAGCATTTGAAGAGAGAGAAAGAGAGAGAGGAGAGTGATGCTAATACAAGGAGGCATATCTCTGTGAGATAGTGCAGGAATTTCTTCAGTGGTGGAGAATTAGATGGTTAGATAGCATCGGCGACTCAATGGACATGAATTTGAGCAAACTCTGGGAAATAGTGGTGCTTCCCAGGTGGCGCTAGTGGTAAAGAACTCTCTTGCCAATGCAAGAGATGTAAGAGATGCAGGTTCAATCCCTAGGTCGGGAAGATACCCTGGAGAAGGACATGGCAACTCACTCCAGTATTCTTGCCTGGAGAATACCATGGACAGAGGTGCCTGGTGGGCTACCAGTCCATAGGGTCACAAAGAATAGGACATTACTGAAGTGACTTAGCATACGATGGGAGATAATGAAAGACAGGGAAGCCTGGAATGCTCTAGTCCATGGGGTTGCAAATAGTCAGGTACGACTTAGCGACTGAACAACATCTTCCAAACCCCAGATTCACAGTCACGTCATCAAGTCACCATACTCAGGGTTTTAGAACCCACAAACCTAAACTCTGACTTTGTTGTTTTTCAGTCACTCAGTTGTGTCCTACTGCTTGCAGCCCCATGGACTGCAGCATGCCAGGCTTCCCTGTCCTTCACCATCTTCCGGAGCTTGCTCAAACTCATGTCCATCGAGTTGGTGATGCCATCCAACCATCTTGTCCTCTGTTGTCCTCTTCTCCTCCTGCCTTCTATCTTTCTCAGTATCAGGATCTTTTCCAATGAGTCGGCCTTCATGTGGCCAAAGTATTGGAGCTTCAGCTTCAGCATCAGTCCTTCCAATGAATATTCATGGTTGATTTCCTTTAGGATTGACTGGTTTAATCTCCTTGCAGTCCAAAGGACTCTCAAGAATCTTCTCTAGAACCATAGTTTGAAAGCATCAGTTCTTCCATGCTCAGCCTTCTTTATGGTCCAACTCTGACATCCCTACGTGACTACTCGAAAAACCACAGCTTTGAAGCTACAGATCTTTGTCAGCTTGCATATCATGGAGCCATTCCCTGTCGGCACTCTTGTGTCCGCAGCCTGCTCTGAGAATGCTCTAGTTCCAGCTCTCCTTTTGGCCACGATGACCCATTGGATCCCGCTGGATTGAGAAGTCTTGATTCTTTAGGTGCCAGTTGCACTGGTTGGAATCTGGTGGGAGCTGATCTTTCACCCTCATCTCTCACTGAAACAAGTGGACTGTCTTTCATCACATCTAGTAGAGAGCCACATGTTTTCAGAGTTGGCAGCTGCCCAAGAAAGCAAAAAAAAAATTAAAAAAAAAAAGTTGTAGAGGCAAGAGATCTAGTAGGTTCAAGTGAAATGTGCATTAGATGATGCTCAGCATCTACCACAAGGACCCGTTCTGATCAGTAGCAATGGCTCTTTAAACAGACACCTTCTCCCATGTCACTTCATTTTCTGGCCTTGTGAAGATAGTCAAGGACACTGGGGCTGGAGCAGCATTTCATTATCAGTGCTGGCACCCAGAGATGGCAACACATATTTGCATGAAATCTGAAGCTGGGAAATGGAGGGTGGTTCAGAGTCAAGTGCCAAAGCCGAGACTGAGATGCTCTGAGAGCCCAGCAAGACCAGGGTGGTGGGCATCTTGTGACTAGGAGAACCACGCTCTGAGAAAACTGGAGAATGTACTTCACTTGCTCAAGATCACATAATGAGACAGAACTAGGACTGAGCCCAGTTCTTTCGAAACCCAGGCAGTTTCCACATTAGCTTGCGTTTGTGTGGTGCTTTATCATTCCCTGGCAAGTTTACCCAGTCACCTCATTTGATCCTCATGGTAACACAAATAGCAAGGTGTGCACAGATATGTTTACTGTAGTTTATACAGAGTATTATACTCCCAGTTCATGTTTCTTGCTTTTACTTGTCTTTGGAGCGGTAGAAGCACTTTAAGATGTCTCCAGTCTATACAGGAGATGAAACAGATGGGACAGGTCCCTAAGATGTGTGGAAAACTGTTCTGTTTCCTAGAATCTTACTCTTGGGGACCAACATCATGAGCAACAACAGTTCTGCACAAAGCACATGTGTATCGGAATATGGAGTTGAAGAAAAATAGGCATTTCTCTGTCTCTCGGCACTAGAAACCACACACTGTTTGCTCTTTTCTGAAACAGTGCTCATCCTAACCAACCCAAAGGCATCTCCAGCATAAATTGATACCATCTGTGAGACAAGCAGCACATCTCAACTGACCCATTCTCACCAAAGAAGGAACTTTTATTCCTGAATCTTGGTTGTGACTTGTTGGATAAAGGACGATGTGTGTTTGGAAATAATTTTCCATCAGCTTTAAGCTGAAGTGAGCGTCAGTGTCTTACTTTGGAGGAAGTCAAGTATTATGATAAAAAGAACAAATGGAAATTGAGTATAATTTTTCACTAAATAGGCAGACATGTGGAAAGATCCTTCCAGGCTCTTACGAAAGCAGGTGGCCTGGATTCAGAAGGCAGAGGATGGCAGCAGAGGGGCCGGGGAGTCAGGACCTCGCCTGTCTTTGAAGGAAGCTCAGGAAGCTGGGCCACCCAGCAGTTCTCTTCCGTTCCTCATACACCTGCCACCGAGGCTGCTCCCAAGCTGGGGTGAGCATCTCAGACCCGGAGGGAAAGTGCTGGGCAGGTGTATCCATTCTGGATGATCTGTGTGCAGAGAGAAAGGCACATCCTAAGAACACCCCTGGGGTTCTGAATGATCTTAATTCTGAATATTAATTGAGAACATTTGAGAAGCTTGCAATCTCTTCTAGATCTTCAAGAAAGATGGGAACTAAGTGGGGACCGTGGATTGAGGGAAGAGATCTGCTCTTCCTTTGATGAAATATGGTCATTCTTCAAGACTGGGAAGTTTAGGAAGGTCAGTGAGGTCCTTGTCTTGCCCTACATTTCCTCACTGGTTCTTTCTGAGGTCAAGGTGTAGGATAGAGGACCAAGGGACTCAAGCTTGAGAAGGGTTTATTTGAAGCACCTCCATGATCCATGGCTTCCGGTTCTTCTCTCTGCATGGGTTCAGTCATGGAGAAGTTTCTTCTCTTAGATGAGCTCAAGAAGGAGGTGAATGGCAGTCAGCAGTCAGACTCTGCCCTTGGTCAGTGATCTGTGGGGGAAGGTCAATCGGAGTTTTAGCATTGTGGGCAAAGATGAATGTTGTGCAATTTTTGTTCCCCTCAGTGTTTGGCATAATCCTGGTGCCAGGTGTGTGCCCTTGTTCTCTGAATTTTTGTTGGGAACTAAGTGTGTCAGTGTGGTCTGGAACATTCATGACAAAACCTGTCTTCAGTTTGTCTTTTCTTCCAGATTAGATTATTTGGGCTTTTTTTGGGGGGGGGGCATGCATTTTACTTTCCCCCTGCTTTTCTCCATCTTCTTCTGTAGAAAATTTGAATACATGGCATGTCAACTGGGGATTATAATATTTTTCATGATGTTGAGGAAAAATATTGAGAAAAAAGTGGAGAACTGCATTAAACTCTACAAATCAAGGCTGGGAAGGTTGGAAATGGACATTTCTCTTTGCTTTCCTCTGACTCTGATCTCTTTCTCAAGCCATTTGTGGTTCATAGTTCTAGGGTAGGAGATTGGGTTAAATTTGTGATTGACTGCACTTTACTATCCTACCCTATAACAGCAAATCCTTTATGGGATCTATTTTAGAATGTGAAGGATGGGGTAACTGGACCACAAATTTTAGTATACAATGGCCTTCACCTGGCAAAGGAGCTACTGGGTCATGTTTCTAAATAGTCATATTTCTGTTTTAATAATCTTCCCACCCATGATCTGGAACACAGGGCTTCCCTGTTGGCTCAGATGGTAAAGCATCTGACTGCAATGCAGGAGGCTTGATTTTGATCCCTGGGTTGGGAAGATTCCCTGGAGAAGGGAATGGTTACCCACTCCAGTATTCTTGCCTGGAGAATCCCATAGATAGAGGAGACTGGCGGGCTACAGCCCATGGGGTTGCAAAGAGTCAGACACAGCTAAGCAACTAAGAGTTCTCTCCATTTATGGGAGTGTCTCCTGGAGGAAGAGAAGTATGAATGGAATGCAGACCTCATAAAATGCATGAGACTTCTCCATTTTCTTCTCTCAGCCTATTGAAGTCCTCTTCTCTTCTCAAAAACAAAGTCAAGACAGCTCTGTAACTTGAAGCTATGGAAAGCTCTGGGATGGGGCAGTTGCTATGATCCTTAGCACTTTGTTATCAGATCCGATCAAGTGCTTGGCTCATCCCTCTAGTCTCCTTTGAACAGCTCCCTGATGGTCTGCTTTCAATCCTCATGTCTGCAACCTGTGACAGACAGTCTCTGCCTGCTTAGTCACTCAATCATGTCTGAGTCTTTATGACCCCCTGGACTATAGCCTGCCAGGCTCCTCTGTCCATGGGACTTTTTAGGCAAGAATACTGGGATGGGCTACCATTTCCTTCTCCAGGAAATCAAACCTACATCTCCTGTGTCTCTTCTGCTTTGCAGATGGATTCATTACCCACCGAGACATTGGGGAAGACACTAGGATGATCCAATAACCCTCACTAACTGGTATTCACACTTCTCAATATTTTTCCATTTGAGTGTGGGCAGAACCTGTGGTTTGTTTCTAACAAAGAGAATGTGGCAAACTGGGATGTTGCTTCTGAGATTAGCTTGTAAAAACACAGTGACTTCCATCTTGTTCTCCCTATCAGTCTTCATAACTTGCTTGCTGGACCCTCCAGCATCCACATGAGTAATCTCGGGTGCTGATCATTCCTAAAGTGAGCCTTGCAGTGACTGCAGCCTGTGTGAGACCCTGTGTCAGAGACATCCCAACAGCCATGCCCTGAATCCTGCCCCACAGGCACAGCAAGATAATAAATGTTGTTGTTTCTGATCACTGAGTTCTGGAGGCACTCTTTTATGCAGGATAACTAATAGAACCCCCTATAGATCCTTTTCTTCAACTTTCCTGAACAGTACTTGATAGTGGTGTCTTGGAGCAGGGGCTTGCTTAAAATACACACATTTGTTGCTACCCTCAGAGACTCCATTTGGATGGGGGTCCCTGAAATCTCTCTTTTTAACAAGTTTCCTGGGGCTAGTGAAAAAAGAAACATTGAGAAATGATGCCTGAATGTCTTCTGGAACTGCTGTGATTGTTCTGAGTACCAAGGGTAGAGACCAGCTTCATTTATGATCATTCAATGTGATCTATGAAGTAGTTCCTAGCAAAAGTGTCATGTCACTATCATAGGTTATATTTTTAAAGGAGGCTGTGACAAAGTCTTCTGTCATACATGCTCTTCTACAAGGTGAACTTGACTCTTCTCCATGCTGAGTCTGCTTCTCACTCTTGATCTAGGCTGTTCTCATGACTCCCTTGTGACCAATGGAATATGGTGCAAGTGAGGCTGTGTGACTTCCAAGGTGAGCCCAGCAAAGCCATGCCTTCTGTCCGGTTCCTCGGGGACCCAGGCTCTACAGGAAGCCAGATTCCATGAAAGAAGTATGATTATGCCAAGACCGCCATGCCAGAGAGGCCATGAGTGCACACATTAGTTGACAGCCCAGTTTAGCTGTCACTCAATAGCCAACATCACCTGCCAGCCCTGTGAATAAGCCTTCATGAATGGCCAGCTCAGGAAGCCTTTGGATGACACCTGACTCTGGCCCCAGAGAGACCTTATCTTTCCAAACTTCTGACTCAGAAATCGTGGTGGCTTTAAGCAGGTAATTACTTTGTCATACAGCTATAGCTGAATACTACTCAAGCTGGAAATACAGATTAGAAGCCGTTCTCTGCTCTCAGCTTAATAACTACAACTAGAACTATGGAAAGACAGAGTTAAAATCAAATAAAATGATTGTGACTTCCTGGGGACCATGTAGAGATAGAAGGAGCAAAGGAGAATGAGTCTGAAAGAGAAAAGTCATACTGAGCACTTGAGCTGAGGTTTGCCACACCCCCAGGCCAAGGGCAGCGCCTGTAGATGCATCAACAAGCCCTAAACATTACACACAATTCAAGAGAGGGTAAAGAGCCAAGAAAAGTGGGCAGGCTGTCATGGACAAAGCAGCTACTACACGGGGAATCTACTATACCAGGCAAAAGAATGCTAGTTTGATCTGGTCCCAGTGGGTGAGCCACCAGAGAATTTGGAACATGCTTATCTGGGTAGTGTAAACATCCATTTCTTCATTAAAAAAAAAAAAAGACAGCTATAACTCTTTGCCAATCAACTGAGTGGAAGAAGAACTGAATTGCAACTCAAGCAGTTTCTATTTAAGTCCTTGTTACTCACCCTGTGATTGAGCAGAGATTACTTAAGGCTGGTGCCCTCCCTGTAAACACCTGTCACTTCCCTGGTTTGCAGAGATGCTGGGAGGTTAATGAGATCACACATATGGAATGCATGCAAGTTCTAAGAGAAAGAAACCAGATACATTCAAGATACTATTATCATTCCCCCAGCCGTCTGGGAGTCAGCTTTCTAGCAAACCCAAGGGTTCAGAAATCTGAAACTTCTAAATAAAGGAAAAATAAAGATAGGTATTTGGCCCCAGAGAAAGTAGGAAGCTGATTCGGAAACGGCTGAAGAACCAGAGATAACACAAAACAGGACACAGGCTGGTCATGAAGGAAATCCCCACACTCCTTGGAGGGAGAAACAATAAAAGCCAACCCATTGTGTGTAGATATCCAGGAGCAAGTGATGCCATGTGGAGAGATGAGCAGGAAAGGATGGAGAGAGAGCAGACTGGTGGGCAGTGGCAGAGATCAGAGGATGCTGGCAGGAAGTTTGAGAGCAGAGAGAGGCTGAGCTGGGTGTGGATAAATGGAAGTCAAGGAGGAGGGTTTGGAATGGCAGGATGGCAGCCAGCCTCTCCCATGCTCAGAAGCTGGACATTTTTGCAGAATACCCTTTAGATCAGGGAGTAGGATCTTACTGTTTGAAAGAGCGGATGCAGCAGACATGTCTAAGCAGTGAGGTGACAAACCAGATGTTCTAGGAGGAGGCCGCTGGTGTGGCTGCCTGGTGATGGAATTCAGTGTGTGTGTGTAGGAGGGGCTCAGAGGACAAGTTAGAAGCAGTAAGAACTGGCCAGTGAGACTAATGTGTGACAAGACAGTGGCTGTCTGGAGGGCCCTATAGATGCTCTTGCCATGTGCTGTGTGCTGTGTGCTGTGTGCTGTGTGTGCTGCGCTAAGTCACTTCAGCTGTGTCTGACTCTCTGCAGCCCCATGGACTGTAGACCACCAGGCTCCTCTGTCCATGGGATTCTCTAGGTAAGAATACCAGAGTGGGTTGTCATGCCCTCCTCCAGGGGATCTTCCTGACCCAGGAATTGAATCCTCATCTCTACGTCTCCTGCATTGGCAGGCAGATTCGTTACCACTAGCACCATCTGGGAAGCCCTGCTCCTGCCATGACCTGGTTTCAAACACCTGCCAGACTTATAGCAGCATTTCCATTTGTACCCACCTCTAAAACCTCCCGAGTCAGTCCACCACCGTTTGCAAAACAAACACCCCTTAAGGAATCCCAAGACTTTGTTGTATACCTCTGCACCCAGCTAAATGCACTGGACTGGATATGAAAAAGAGAACCGGACACAAACTTTGTGGGGGACTATCCCTTGGGGGTGTGTCTCTTTCCCTTTCTTAGCTGGAAATCCTTGGCTGATGGTTCTGGGACTGAAAACTAACTTGGACTCTGGCTGCGGTTTACCCCAGCAGTCTAGATTCTAGAAGGCTCTTCTGATCTTTGGAAAATGCTTCTCTGATTACATGCCTCCTTCCTGTCCCAAGTGAGAGGATGGCAGCCCCCTGGGCTCACTCCCCAGAGGCCCTGAACCCAGCACCTCCACCCACACTGGGGTTCATACCCTTCCTCCAGCCAGTGCAGTGCTTCCAAACTTGGCTGCATGTTGAAATAATGGGGAGCCCCTGCCCACCAACACCAACTACATCAGGGTCTCTGGAGGTGGAGCCAGGGGTAGCCTCCTTTTCACTCTCCTAAGGTAATCTGTGAGAACACCCTTGCCCCCCACCACAGCCCCACAGCTTGGCTGGAATTGCTAGCTGCCATGTTGGCTATTGGTGAGCCTTCTGCCACCTTCCATCTGAGGTCACTCCTGCCACCCCAACTACAGTAAATTAAGTAAGAATATTTCTTCTGTTCCTGGTGCTTGTCTTCTTTACAACTTCATATCTGCTTGCATAAATTACTTGACTTGTTGATGTTTACTCCCTTGGATCATAAGCTGCAGGAGGGCACAAACTAGGTCAGTATAGAGTCTTTGGCACTTGTCCCAGTGCCTGGCACATAGTAGGTGGCCCATAAATATGGGATGAATAAACAAACAGATGGAGAAATATCTTATTTTCTATAACTTCTCTTCTCCAAGACATTTCTATGCACCTTTTCCCTTTCCATCACATGTGGAGAAGGTGTGCATAAATTGTTGCTATTGTTTTTCATGTGAAACTAAGTGTATGACTTTCCTTCTTGATTAATCTCCAAGGGCACTTGTTACAGAAAGAAGGCTGTGAGGAGGTCAGAGCTTGTTCTCTCTGACTGTCAGTCCATGCTGACAGTATCTGGTGCTCAAGACTGTTCATCTCTATGAGTTGGGTACTCCATCTCTCTTGTCTCCTTTCCTCACCTGTGAGGTGGGAGAGGGGCCTGACCCCAGGGCACCCCCTGGTGCTGTGTTCAGTGCTCTGTGTCCCCTGGGAATGCACATATCACTTGCCCTTCCCATGCATCCTGAGGAATCAGACCCATTAAGCTGGTGGGTCTTTGTCCCCTGACCCTCTCACCCCCCTTGGAGGCAACTGAAGATGACCTTTTCTGTTTTTCTTGGGTGGGGGAGTGTTTCAGGTGATCTTTTGAGAGTGTGACATTTGTAGACTCAGCAGAAGGTTTTTAAATGTTTATTTTATAACTCAACTTTTATTCAATATTTGGATTCTGACACCTATTGATACTTCTTTTTTGCAATACTTCTTGTTATTTGGATACTGATCTAAACAAAAGTGTGAAATATTGCAAAGGCATTTTATGTACCACATCTTTTAAAGTATGACTGGGTTGTCATTCCCTTTTCCAGGGGAGTTTCCCCGACCCAGGGATCAAACCAGCAGTCCATGCACATTGCAAGTCTTCACCTAGAGGCAGCAATGCGATCATGCCTTTCCCAAGCTCAGGGGGGGTGCATATTCAGAGGACAACCTTCTGAAAAGCCTGCAATTGCACACAGGCAAAATAGCAGGGGCCACACCCAAGCCCTCTGTTTTCCATTTTTCTGCTTCCTCTTCCTGATGACGTAGGATACTTTAGTCACGTCCTTAAGTAACCGCCTGCCTTTATCCAGTCACATCCTTTGATGTACTGCCCTACAGCCTAGGGTCCATTATTCTATTTTTGTTTGAAAAGGTAGCCCAGTTCTGGGAGGTACATACAACAGTATAGAGAACATTTGGCAAATGAAAAATTAGGCTTGAAAGCTAAAATATGGCATTTGTGTCCTAAGAGAAAGCAGAGGTGGGAGATAGGAAACCCAAGACACAGTGAACATGGTCTTCTTTCCTGCAGAAACCAACAGGACACCAAGAGAAGTGATGCTGTCTCCCTCTGCTGGGAAGCTGACCTGCGTCTGCAGGCCCTCCATACACGGGTGGTGTACAGTTGGACACCACAAAAGAAGGAACAAAAGAAAAGTACTCTAAACTGTGGCAGAATTATTAGAGTGTGCTGCCAGAGGAAATGAACCAATCAACCACAAGGCTTACACATTTGAGAGACTTTGAAAGCTTGCCAAGGGTTTGCTGGGGGAGGTTGTGAGGATACTCTTTCTAGAGGCTCATAGACAAGGGGGCTGCCCATTAGAAGGGGCAGGGGCTGACGAAAGATGGAGCAAGTGGCCTCTCGTTGCTCTAGCTTCAACCTTGCCTGATGTCCTCTGGAACACCACTCCCATTACTTGTAGGAGAAAGCTGTGCGTACACCCTCACTCATCTCGCCCCGTGTTAAGGCATTGGTTCTATTATGGGTTCTGCTGTTCGGATCTCCTTTGCAAAGCTTTTCTGGTGCTATGCAGCAGCAAACAGAGGCCACAGAGTAGTATTAATAGATTTAATCTTCAGCACCCAAACCCAAGGTGCTGCTCTTCTCTCTTGCTCTCTGAGCTCTGAATTTTATCTGACACTGTTTCAGTCATTTGAGCAGGAAAGAGAGGGTAAAGGGTATTGGCTCCTGAGGCTCATCTAGTGTGAACTTTCCTGACCCACATCACTTGGCTGCCATGTTTTGAAAGCAGAAGAGCAAAGAGGAACTAGGTAGCTAAGAACAGAATTATTTTTGTTCTGTGCCATCTTTTCTCTGTGCATGTCACAAAGTGTTTCTATGATCATTCAAAATACTCTCACAGAGAGCTTAATGTGAAGCAGATTTCTTTGTGTAAGACAGGAAGGATGCTGTTTGACAGCAGTTCTTGAATCCAAGGATCACAGAGGAACTGGGGGGCATGCGTAATTCCAGTACTAACCATACACGGAAGGTCTCCCATGAATGCCCTGATGGTGATGTGTATTTTAATCTGAGCTCCAGGGTCTGACAAATTCTTACTCATTATGTTGAAGTACAATTTTTCATTCATTACCAGATAGGAGGTTAATGAAAAGAGTAAACACTAAACCTCACAGAAAGTGTTGTTGAAGAAATGTCGCCTTTAATAAAAATGCAATGACTTGAAAGAATGGGTGAGGAGACAGAGCCCCACCACTGTCTATAATACCCAATGGCTTCTAGGTCGAATTTGGCTTTCCCAACATGCTCAGTTGAGACATTGCTTTAGGTAAGCGCAATGTCTGAGACTGGGGCTTCCTTGTACTTTTTACAAGAAGAAAAGTCATGGCATGGGACTTCCCTGGTTGTCCAGTGGTCCTAACCACTTAGCACTTTCACTGTCACGGCCCTCGGTTCAATCCTTGGTCAGGAACTAAGATCCTGTAAGCTGTGTGGCATGACCAAAATAAGAAAAACCATGGCAACTGTGGGTATTTCAACCTAGATCTTTGCTTTTTACTTGCAGTTATCAATATTTTGGATCAGGTCATTCTGACCATACTACGCACTTCAATCCTCTGAGTATCTTGTCAAAACACAGAAAATTATTTCCGAGGTCTGGGGAACAGTCTGAGATTCTGCGTTTCTAAGAAGTTCTCACGATCCATGGACTATGCTTAATTCATATAATCCTAACAGAACTAGAGATTAAATACTGTTGCCCTCTTTTATTTTTCAGATAAGGAAACAGGCACAGGGACTTTAAGGAATTTGTCTATGGTTCTATAGGAGCAGGTCCCAGGCTGGATTCAACAGTTGGTCTCCCAGAGGGAGCTGACCCTCTCCTCTGACCTTACATAGATGATGAGCCAGGACAAGGTGGTGGGAGGGGGCACTGGTTGGCATTTTGGCCTCTCCCATGGTGTTGGCAGCATCCCAAGGGGAAGTGAGCTAGGCTGTTACCTGTGCCACATTTTCTCAGGAAGTTGTCAGCAGACTGAGGAGGGAGCTGAATTTCCTCCTTCCCCACACACAAGGAGACGGTCCAGAGGGAAGCTGCACTTACACAGCCCTGGTCCTTACACCATACTTCAACAGGGGGCTCCCTGCTACTAGAGAAAAGGAGATTCAGAATCTCATAACACCTCAAATGTCAAGGGTCAGAACATTGTTTTGATTGAGTTAATGGAAACAGACTTTTATTAAGTAACTTAATATCAGAACAATAAAACTCTCAAGAGTAATTCTCTTTACAGTGAATATATACTGTCAATATTTTGACCATTTTAACTTAAAGGCCCTTTACCATAAAATATATGATTTTGAATGCCACTCTAATTGAATTTACAATTGCTATGGCTTCCCTGAATATACAACACAAAAGAGTGTAGTAAATTAGAAAATACTAAACTCTATTGATTATTTATGATTCTCAGTTTGTGGTTTTTACCACACACACCTAATATATGTTGATTTCTTATCTTTTTGTTGCAGTGAACAAGGTAATAGAACATCAAATATATGGTTGGTGAACATTCATTTCTGTCTACAAGACAGCAGACAAAGACTGGCTTTCAATACTGATATTTAACTGTCCTACAACCAATTAGCATTATGTCATCATATGCCATCAAGGCAAATATTTTTCACTGAAAAAAATAAAAATCAAAACTGCTATTTGCTAACATTCAAGTGACATATAACTCTTCAGGTGGGAAGAAAAAATAAAGTTTGTGTATTTACATTTTGATGCATATAGGATTTCAATTTTTATTATAATGGGAAAAGCTCAACAACTTTTTTATGTTAAAAAAAATTGAAAAGCCCTTGTCACACCAAGAACAGAAGAACCATGGCCTGAAAGAGAAAAGACAGTCAAGAGACACCAGCATTAAGATGAAGCTGATGCTGGTATCATTGACAGGATTTTAAAGCAACCATCATCAGAGTGCTTAAGTAAGCAACTGTGAATTCTCTTGTAAAAAATGAAAATATTTTGTCAATAAAGAAGTAGATGATACAAAAAAGAACCCTGTGAGAATTATAGAATTATATTACAAGCACAAAAATAAACAAAAATCAAACAAAAACAATCAACAAACAAGCAGCAAAACTTATAGGATGGGTTCAGTAGAAGCAGGGAGATGACAAAGAAAAGATCCACGGACTTGACAGAGGCCAGGAATTTACCCAAGCAGAGACAAAACAGACTGGGAAAAAAAAAAGGACAGAAACTGTCTCAGGGACCCATGAGACATGAAGCCAAAATCTAACACTGGTATCGTTAGAATCCCAAGAGAGGAGAGAGAATAGGACTAAAATAAGTGTTTGAAGAAATAATGGCTGAAAGCTTCCCAAATTTGGCAACTGGGATAAATCCAAAGATGTTCATATTTGTGTCAGTATAGTTCATAATTAAACATATATGGTGTCATATCCTAGAATGTGGTGGTTTGAGCTTGGCCTTGGAGCATCCAGGAGGACCATGCGACAAAGAAGGAAATACCACCATACATGGATGCAGCCTCTCAGGGACTCCTAGTGAGGTCTTACAGCTTTTCAGGTTGGGTCCTAGACTGTTTGAGAATGGATGGAGATGATCCTTGCCCAGGAAGGTCACAGGTTAGCTGGGGAGGTGGACTCATGGACAATCTAGTATGGTGAGTATGCCGTGATTATTCTGCGCCTAGCTGCTCTCATGAGGCCTATCTGGACTTTGAGAAAGTCCTCCTACCCTGCATGTCTGTAAAATGGGTATATAAGCTTCTGTGCTCTCAGAGTGTGGGACATGATTAATATATGGAAGATAGCTGTGTAAAACACTTCATTTTTTTCATGAATTAGAGCCAAGAAAAAGCTGACTTAAAACTCAATTCAAAACACTAAGATCATGAGATCCAGTCCCATCACTTCATAGCAAATAGGTGGGGAAAAAACAGAAAGAGTAACACATTTTATTTTCTTGGTCTCCAAAATCACCTTGGACACTGAGTGCACCCACAAAATGAAAAGACAATTGCTCCTTGGCAGAAAAGCTATGACAAACTTAGACAGTGTGTTAAAAAGCGGAGACATCATTTTGCCAACAAAGGTCAAAGCTATGGTTTTTCCAGTAGTCATGTATGGATGTGAGAGTTGGACCAAAAAGAAGGCTGAGCACAAATTGATGCTTTTGAATTGGGGTGCTGGACAAGACTCTCAAGAGTCTCTTGGACTGCAAGGAGATCAAACAAGTCAATCCTAAATAAGTCAGTCCTGATTATTCACTGAAAGGACTAATGATCAAGCTGAAGCGCCAATACTTTGGCCACTTGATGAGAAAAGCCAGCTCATTGGAAAAGACCTCGATGCTGGGGAACAATTGAAGGCAAAAGGAGAAAGGGATAAGAGAGGATGAGATGGTTGGATGGCATCACTGACTCAACAGGAATAGCTTTGAGCAAACTCTAGGAGATAGTGAAGGACAGGGAAGCCTGGTGTGCTGCAGTCCATAGGGTCACAAAGAGTTGAACACAGCTTAGTGACTGAACAATGAACAACTCCCTATTTCTGTGAAGTTCTGCCATTTTGGCTGCTGACTCCTGGCTGTGATCTGCTTAGTTGGATCCTCTCTCTCTTGATATTGTGACTCCAGGCTGTGAATGCAAGAAATGGTTCAAAAAATGATTCTCCATTTCTACAGCTTGGCAGGTCCAGGAAGATGAGATCCTTGCATGTGCTCTGGGTTTCTCTGCATGTCTTTGCAAGTATTTAGTGACTTGGTGAAATTAGCTTCTGAAGGTGACTTTCTTTTCCCTAAAGAACTCCAAAATAATGCCTTGACAAACTCAAAATTTCATAGACCGTGTAAGCCATTTCCACTCCTGAATACTTCCTTGCACACTAGGTGGCAATTGAAATTCTTTCTAATGAATTTGAACCCAATAGAAACTTCGACCTTTGTGCTTTGCTCTTTCTGTTTGAGTCACACACTCATCTGTGTTTACTCACCCATCCTCCCATTTTACCCGTAAAATGAAAGAAGCCGTGGGGTCAGAACAGTAAGGCTGTTGGCACCAGCGAGCCCCCGTGAGAGCTCTCCCAGCCTGAGAGTTGTTCCCATGGTGGGGCAGGAGGTGGGGTCTGCCTCACTGGTGTGAGGAAAGGCCCCCTCAATTGCTCAGACACCTCCAGCCTGCAGGAATCTGGCAGAGTGGCGCAGGCAGCAGAGACTCATATGGGCACTGGGGTCCACACCAGGAGCCTGGGTGAGCCAAGTGGTAAAGGAAGGAAGGGGTCATGGATTCTATTACAGTAACCCTGCAAGCCAGCCTGGGGAGTTATCTGGCTGAACTACATTTCCTAGCCTCTTATTTGATTACTTTGCACCTTTCTCCCCTTCAAACCATCTTCCCATCCTCACCTCCTGCCTTATTAGTCCATGACTTTCCCATTCCCTCATCTCTGCATCACCAAAGCCTCAATGCTGAATTCTTTTGCACATACCTTCTCTTTTTTCTTTCCTGGGGAAACTAACTTTCCCTGTCTCTTCCCAAAGTGCAGTTCCTCAGTGTATTTCCTGGATCCTGTCTTTTCTTCTTTTCTCTCATTTCAGATTTTCTCTCTCCATGAGATCATTCTCAACCCCTTAGAAGCACTATCGTATCTCCCACCACTAAAAATAACAATAATCCCCAACCAATGACTTCTCCAGCTGCTCTTTTCTAGTCCAAGAGACTTTTGTATGGGATACTTTCCTATAGTACTCAGTTTATTCTATACCTGTACCACCACATGGACTGTAAACCAGTCAAGTTTAAAACCTTTCTGTTGTTGCATCCAGTCCCCTTACTTCAAGGTAAACAGGAGGGGAAAATGTGGAAACAGTGACAGATTTTATTTTCTTGAGCTCCCAAATCACTGCTCACGGTGACTACAACTATGAAATGAAAAGATGCTTGCTCCTTGGAAGAAAAGCTATGACAAACCTAAAAAGCAGAGGCATCTCTTTGCTGACAAAAGTTTGTATAGTCAAAGCTATGATTTTTCTAGTAGTCATGTAAGCATGTGAGAGTTGGGCCATAAGAAAGGCTGAGCATCAAAGAATTGACACTTTTGAACTGTGGTGCTGGAAAATACTCTTGAGAGTCCCTTGGACTGCAAAGAGATCAAACCAGTCAGTCCTAATGTAAACCAACTCTGAATATTTATTGAAAGGACTGTTGTTGAAACTGAAGCTCCAATCCTTTGGCCATCTGATGAGAAGAGCCAACTCACTGGAAAAGACCTTAATGCTGGGAAAGATTGAGGGCAGGAGGAGAAGGGGCTGAGACAGGATGAAATGGTTGGATGGCATCGCTGACTCAATGGACATGAATTTGAGAAAACTCCATGAGACAGTGAAGGACAGGGAAGCCTGGTGTGCTGCAGTCCATGGGGTCACAAAGAGTTGGACACGACTAAGCAACTGAACAACAGGTTTTCTCTTTGCCCTTCAGATAAATCATCTGAACTTCTAAGACTGACTTTGGGAACTTGGCATAACCTATTCCATCTGCCCTGCCCCACTTTAGTGCCCCTTTCATGTATTACTACATTCCAGCCCTGATCCTCCTGATGGCATGAAGACCCCAAGCCCTTTCTGCTGTAGGAAACTTGCGTGTATTTGCTCTGCAGAAATTTCCTTCCACATTCTGTTTGTATGGATATTATAACTATGACACTCTGATAAAATGGAAGGCCACTCAAACCCATTTATATAGATCCCTGCATAGTGTTTCCCTAAAACCATGTCAACAGAAAGATATTTGGTCTTTTGCCAGAGATCAAATGGGAGCTGGTTAAGTACTTGGAAGTACCATCTTTTCCTGGCTTTGGCTGGCATCCAAATGCTTCCTTGTTACTTACCACTGAGGTGCTTTACAGTTCTTTAACATTGTGGCTGCTGTTAAGATCATGTGTAAACAAACTTAGTGTAAGAAGAGTAAAATTAACCAACATTGATCTGACATTGTTATTGCTTGTCTGTAATGCGCTCTTCTCAGTTGGTGGCTAATTGCTTTAACAGTCAACCCCAAACTGTAGGCTCTTAATGCAATACAAATGTATTTCTCACACTGCAGTCCTGCGTGAGTTGGAGGGGATTCTCTGCTCCACAGGGTCATTCAGGATCCCAGGGTCCTCCTATCTTATTTACCAGAGTTTTCTCCATTCACCTGGCAGATGGGAGAATTGCCAAGATTACATGTAGATTTTGTAGACAGGTCTGGGAGGGGTGAACATCCCTTCTGCTTACACTCTACTGTCTGGAACTTAGTTATGTGACTCCAAGGGAAGCTGATAAACACTGTACAGGTATGTGCCAGGAAGAAGAAGAGCACAGGTATTGGTAAGAATTAGCCAGTTTTGCCTCATCTGCCTCGTCTCCCAAATCCAGAAAGCATCTATGATTCAGATGTGTCAATAAACAGACAAGGAAACAAGGGCAAATATAAGCAAATAGTCCAAAGCCAATGGAGAAGGCGATGGCACCCCACTCCAGTACTCTTGCCTGGAAAATCCCATGGATGGAGGAGCCTGGTAGGCTGCAGTCCATGGGGTTGCTAAGAGTCGGACACCACTGAGCTACTTCACTTTCACTTTTCACTTACATGCATTGGAGAAGGAAATGGCAACCCACTTCAGTGTTCTTGCCTGGAGAATCCCAGGGACAGGGGAGCCTGGTGGGCTTCCGTCTGTGGGGTCACACAGAGTCGGACATGACTGAAGTGACTTAGCAGCAGCAGCAGCAGTCTAAAGCCAAAACTGTTTGCAGAAAGAAAACGCGATTTCAAAAGGGATTTTTCAAGCTAATCTGTATTAGTCAGGATAAGTTGTGGCCACACTCCCAAGCCAGTGGTCAGCCCAGCTATGGAGCTACAGCTGTTTCACTGTGCCATTGTGGTGTGGTACCCACAGCAAGGCACTTAGTCACAAAGTGCAGTTGCTGGCCTCCCTTGAATCAGGCCCATCTGCTGGAGGGACATGGCCACCTAAGCAATCCCCCCTCAAGTGTGGGGGACAGGCCTCAAGCCAGAGAGAGCTGACTGGGAAGTCCCAGATTGGACATCTGCTCTTTTGAGAAGTCCTTGGGGTCGGGCTCATGGCCCGGCAGTCTCCTCTCCTTGCTTTCCCTAACGATAGAAGAGAGAATGCTTCCAAATGCTTCTGGCTGCCACAGCCAGGCTGTCTCTCTGCGAGGTCGGTGGATACCCCAAGGCTAAGTTGGGAGCTGAAGACTTGCCCTCCGAAAGCTCTGCCGGGACCCTCTGGGTGAAAGCCATGGTTTCCAAGGGGACAAAGTGACCTGCAGAAGATGCGTCCAGATGATGTCCAGATAAGCCTGGGCTGTGCCCAGGGGAGACCAACTTGGAGAGAGCAGCAGCTTTGTGTATAAGGCAGGAGCCTGGCAAAGAAAACTGAGGCTGGCTGGCTTCCCTCCAGATGAATGACAGAGAGCAGTTGTTGCAATGCTGAGGCAGGGCTGTCTACACTGGCATTTTCCCACTCCATGTTGATAAGCTAGGGTTCTGGGAAACTGGCTGATTTCTGCCTCAGTTTCTTCCCCTATCAAAGGGAGATAATCATCCAGAGGACTGTTAGGAGGACTAAATGAGCTATGTAAAATGCCTGGACAGATCTTACACACGTGGGCGCTCATGGATGCCCATCAGCTGTGTAACTTCCTGAGCGAGACTTCATGCACAAGCTGCTGCGCCTGGTCACCCCAGCGCTCTCTCCGTGTGAGCTGCCTGCACACGTGCACTTAGACCTACACTGTCCAGCACCCCAGTCACTAGCTGCATGTGGCCACTTGTATTAAATTTAAATTTGTTAAAGTGAAAGCAGCCTGAAAATTAATTTCCTCCATGTTCAATAGTCACATGTGTCAGTGGCTACTACGCTGCCTGTCACCAGTACAGAGCATTTCCATCTTTGCAGAAAACTCTGCTGAAAAGTGATGATCTAGTCAGAAGTTAATGGACAAGGATGTGTTGCTTATCTGGCTGCTCACCTCAGTCAGAGGGAGAGTGTTTCCAGGACACATCAGGTGCCATGGGGGTGTGGCTATCTCCGCCACATGGTCACAGAGGAGGAGGAGCCCCCTGACAAACTCCAATAAATTGGAGACTGATGCTTGATGTGCCGTTGCCAAGTCTGAGCCAGTTTTGGGGAGCATAGTAGGGAGCCAGCTGACATGCCGTTGTTGTTCAGTTGCTCTGTCGTGTCAAACTCTTTGTGGCCTCACAGACTGCAGCACACCAGGCTTCCCTGTCCTTCACCATCTCCCAGAGCTTGCTCAAACTCATGTCCATCAAGTCTGTGATGCTGTCCAGCCATCTCATTCTCTGACATCCCCTTCTCCTCGGGCCTTCAATCTTTCCCAGCATCAGGGTCTTTTCCAATGAATCAGTTCTTCGCATCAAGTGGCCAAAGTATTGGAGCCTTAGCTTCAGCATTAGTCCTTCTATGAATATTCAGGACTGATTTCCTTTATGATGGACTGGTTGGATCTCCTTGCAGTCCAAGGGATTCTCAAGAGTCTTCTCCAGCACCACAGTTCAAAACCATCAGTTCTTTGGTGCTCAGCCTTCTTTATGATCCAACTCTCACATCCATACATGACTACTGGAGAAACCATAGCTTTCACTAGACCTTTGTTAGCAAAGTAATGTCTCTGCTTTTTAATATGCTATCTAGGTTGGTCATACCTTTTCTTCCAAGGAGCAAGTGACTTTTAATTTCATGGTGGCAATCACCATCTGCAGTAATTTTGGAGCTCAAGAAAATAGTCTGTCACTGTTTCCATTGACATGAATTAGCACCAGCCATAAGAAGAAGGGATTGGTCTTGAGAAGTGAGGTGGATCCTCTGACATAGAACAAGTCTGTCTCATGGGCTGGCTTGTGTTGTTGGGATTTAACTTATAAGAGTGGATCAAATATAAAGTCATTTCTTCTTTTTTTAAAATTTTTTTGCAAAATGGACTTCAATTCTAATCTCAATAGTTCAGTTCCACAAGCAGAGCTCAGAACACAGATATATAAGAACACCTCACAGTAATGGAATATTCCACATGGACTCCTTGCCACAAGAGGATCCTGTTCTGCATTCTGACCCATTTCAAGGAGGTGGGCTGTCAAAGGACCTTTCCAGAAGGCAGTGAGGCCATAGTGGTGATACTGGCGGTGGTAGGGGTATTGGGGAGTCCTCCCACCAAAACAAAAAAACCAAACAACTCCCACCTCACATCTCCCAGTGACAAAAAAGAAACATGGTTTAAATGGTCAGGAAGGTGATTTAACATTCATTTTGGTATTGCATATTTTGCACAGTTACTCAAATTGCAAATGTGTGAAAATGTTGCCTCCTATGAAGTAGAGAGAAAGGGGGTGTACAACACTTCCTTGAAGAAGAGAGGAGAGAGGCAGAAGGGACAAAGGACAGCAATAATAGCAATAATAATATAGCAAAAACAGACCATAATTATGAAGTGAGTAAAATATGTCAGGCCCATTTCCAAATAATAGACGCGTATTTATGCATTCTAAACTGACAGCAACTCCCTGGGGTAGGTATGGCTACTACCTCTCTTTTACAATGGGGTGACTGAAACAGACAGGTTAGGTAACTTGCCTGAGGTCACACAGCCACTGAGAAACAGAACTGGATTCAAATGTAGGTTTGAACTCTGGAGCTTGAACACTTGCTCCTTTGCTCCTGTACCTGCTCCGTTGCCTGAATTTTAATCTTCTGTCCCTCAGAATGTCTGGAAGATGTTCACTTTTCTGAGAGATGTGTTGGTAGACAGATGCCTCACTCATTGGTAGCAGTATGTCATTAGTAGGTTTTATGTGTTTTCATGTTTATATCAGAAGTCATAAACTGGTAGCCCACTGCTATCTTTTTCTTGTTTTCTTTTCATTTCTTGGTCTATAACATTTTGGGATATTTATGGCAAAACCAATACAATATTGTAAAGTAATTAGCCTCCAATTAAAATAAATAAATTTAAATTAAAAAATAAAATAAAAAGAAAAGAAAAAAAGCAATATTTTAAAGAAGCATGCATAATTTTTCTTACTTCAAGGTTTTCTTAAAAGATAGGCATCTCTGGCAATCCTATGCCCTCCTTTCCTGGTGGAATTGAGGCTCAAGTGTGCCTTTGACTGGTGTGTTCCCTTCTTCTGTACCCCCAGTCACTCATACATTTCTCCTGTTGTCTCTCTCTTTTTTTTTTTTTTACAGCATTTTAGAGTTACAGTTGACATATGAATAATCACACATTTTTTAAGATAAAATTCAGTGGGTTTTGAAATATGCATGGTATAATCAACTCAATGGACATGAGTTTGAGCAAACTCCGGGAAATAGTGAAGGACAGGGAATCTTGGCATGCTGCAGTCCATGGGGTCGCAAAGAGTTGGACATGACTAAGCAACTGAACTACAAATACATCTGTAAAACTATCAGCTCCATCAAAATAACGAATACAACCACCATCCCCAAACTGTCTTATGCCTTTTTGTGTCCTTCCCTCCCACCCCGAGGCAACAACTTGTGTACTTTTGGACACTGTAGATTATTTCATCTTTTCTAGAATTTTAGGCAAATAAAACCATATATCCTTTTACCTGGCTCCTTTCACTCAATGTCACCACTTTCGGATACACTCACTTTGTTTGGTGTGTCAGTAGTCCATGGACTTCTATTTCCTTTTGATTGCTGAGCTGTATTCCATTGCGTGAACATGCTGCAATCTGGTCATCCACTCTCCTGTGTCTGGACATCTGGGTGGCTTCCAGTTTGGGACTCTTTCAAATCAAGCTGCTGAGAATATCTGTGTGCAAGTGTTAGTGTGAACACAGCTTCCAGGTCTGCTGGGTAAATATATGGGAGAAGAATGGCTGAATCACATGGTAGGTATATGTTTAATTTTTAAAAAACTGTCAAATTATTTTCCAAAGTAGATGGATTGTGTGTGCATGGCGGGCACCTGCTGACGTTTGCAACATCCGTCCACCAGCCCCATGATTTGTCTGAGAGTTGTCTCACAGCAACTCTCATGTCTGTGAGCACAGACATGAAGGATGAATGCCTATAGAACCAAAGGGGATTCTTGTTGCTTTTACACAGAATACTATCATATTACACTTATGAAGAGCTGTGTGATGTTCAAAGACCTTTCACACAGATTATTTAATGTGATCTAAATCATGATTGAATGTAGGTAGAGTTTTGATTTCATGTACAGTGAGTTTCTTCCTTACAACAAGACAGAAGCTGGGCATGTAGCAACAACTTCCCGTGGACACATCAGAGAATTGAGGTCATAGGACAAACATCATTGTGAAGACAGATGTCTGCAGGGAGACATAGCTGCTAGACTTGGCTTGTCTCGGGTAGAAACCACCAGAGAAACCAGTAGAAAAGTAGACGTGTGGATGGATTGTATAGATTAGCATGAAAGTGTGGGTGGGGCTCCTGGGTGCTGCAGGCACAGACGGGCTCCTACCTTTTGCTGAGCAGAATCTGAAATGACAAGAAATAATGGCAGTACTGCAGCTTCCGGGGCCGAATGGGGTCTTGCAATGTGAGGTTGCCTGCAATTAGAAGGATCTACTGGGTCCCAGCAAACAGCTGCTCAGGAATTCTGCTCCTTGGAGGAGAAGGTGACATTTGCTAGAAATTGGGTGATGGTGTCAGCTGTCACTCAGTATAAACCACAGATGTATTTGAAATGTGTTGACCGACAGACACATATCCAGTTTACAGACATTGGAGCAGGAGATAAAGCATAGGGCAGACTGTATATTTAACA
This sequence comes from Ovis canadensis, assembly GCF_042477335.2. Classification (NCBI taxonomy): domain Eukaryota; kingdom Metazoa; phylum Chordata; class Mammalia; order Artiodactyla; family Bovidae; genus Ovis; species Ovis canadensis. Next base: position 24,932,654 of record NC_091246.1, read on the forward strand.
TACAAGTGCTGAATATGCTCTCACATCAAGCACTCTGCCAAGGGCTCGGATACAATGATGACAGACATCTTTATAGGTCATTATCAACAATGGCGAAACCACTCAGAACGGACCCGACTTTCAGATCATTCCGGCCTCATAGAGATGATATCTGACTTTGGCCATTTCTAAGAAGAATTTGTGAGAGTCAGCTTGAGGGGGGCTCAGAGGGAAAATGGGAAGGGAGCAGGGGAGGTCCCTGGATCAAAGGCATGAGATTAGAAGGAGATGTAGGAATGACCAGGTTCAGGATGCTGGAGCAGAAAGTTTGTGTGTGTGTGTCTGCATACATGTGAACATGTGTGCTTGCGTGTAAGGAGTTCTGAAATTATCCAATTCTCAATTAAATCACAGCACTCAGGAGGCATTCTTTTGTGGTGGCTAGATCCTTTGGGAGAGCCCCAGGGGTAAAAGTTGTGCAAAGACATATACGATCAGCTCCTGGGGTCAGGTGGGGCTGCTTCTGTTGCATAGATCTGAAAAGTGAATAGCTATTCCTCCGCTTAGGTTTGTAAATGCCACCGTATCTTGAAAAAGATTATCATAAAAACTCAGAATACAACCAGCACTAGTCTGCCCACCACTTGGTTTCATGTGAATTCATACTTGGCCATTTTTGCTTTCAGATGTTTTCCTTTTGAGAAATGAAATGTAGCAGGCAGAACTGACCCCACGTCTCCTCCGTGGGTATGATGTGCCTCTTGCCAAGTATTTATCCCCTACATGTAATAGTGCTGTAGCATGTGCTTTACGTGTTACACAAATGGTACCTAAGTGTAAGTCTTGCTCAGCTTGCTCTTTCCACTAAGCTTACACTTAGAGATTTCTCCATGTTGGCATATGGTTTTTTATTTTGACTGATACAAATATTCCATCATGCAACAATAAAAATTTTGTCCATAGTTTCCCCTATTGAGGGGCATTTAAGATGTTTCTCACATTCCTGTTATTTTCAAAAATTCCCGAATGACTCTTTGTGGAATGTGGGCATGGTTAGTGTCCCTTTGGGGCACTGGCTCTCACTTGGCTTCCACTTGAGTCCGCTGGAAAGCTTAATAACATCCATGCTTGGCCCCTACCCCAGAGTGCCTGGAGCATTCTGTATGGGGCTGTGGTCAGAGGCCACGCAGGACCAAGTGGACCCTCAACCTGAGGTGGGGTGAACCATGGAGGATCTGGAGACTCAGGAGAGAAGGTGAAGCACATCAGTGATGCTGCAATGCAGCTCCCAACCCACCTGTTCATGAATGTGAATGGGCCCAGTGCAAAATGAACACGCCCATGTCTTAACCAGGCTGTGTGTGAGCATCCAACTCCTGCCTGCTTTAATCCCCAGACATCTCTCAGTACTGGCTGCTTATGGCTCTAGGAACAGCCAGAGTGATTTTATTGTGTTTTCTGAAATCCTGAGGCAAAGGCACGTTTGTGCTACTCTGAGCAATGGCAGGTGTGGACGTTGGTTGACTTAGGACTGAGACTGGTCCCCATGGAAGGTAGAGAGGAGGAAGGGAGAAGCAGAGGGAGCAAAGGTCATCTTTACCTCAAGAGTTCCTGGTTTGGCACATGTGGGTGTCACACCATCTCCAGCAGAACATCCCATACTGTCTAATGTAGGATATGAAAAGAATATGTGTACATCTGTACTAAGCTTTGGGTGTTTGAAGGGCCAGGGCTACCAAAGGTTAAGAAAGGCTGCTGCTAAGGTGTCAGAGTCTAAAAGGATGTGCTCTGAGCTCTGACCCCCAAACCAGTGCATCTAGAGTCAGGACTGGATGTGCCCTTTGTCCAGCACCTTACATATCCAGGATCTGACCTGTCTCGTGTCTATTTGAATACTTTGTGGTCATATTTCATTTAAAGATAGTTGATTAAACCACAAATTTAACTGAAGGTAATCCTTGGATGACATTCTAGGTCTGATTTTTTTTTTCCTAAAATAGGCAACTAGATTGGAAATTATAAGGGGAAAAAATCTTAAAGAACAAGTGTTTGGTGCCAAACAGTGGAACTGAAATACAATTTCACTTTTAGGACCAATTGTGTTTCCACCCCTCTCCAGCAACTGAGAGTTTAATGCAAAGAGGGTGATGTAACAGCTCTGTCTCCATGGGTATCTGAAGGTAAGAGAAAACCTGTCATCTCACATTGCCCACTAATTTCTTGCTGAAATTATTAGCAGCCTAAAAATAGAACTGTTATCATTAGCATTTGGAATGGCTGGTTCCATAGTGGGGGCCTGCAGGGTATAAAGGAGATCAGCTACACTGTGTAGCCCATGGCCATGCCCACTCCATTGGGTGATGTGTTGGATCATACTGGGGACACAGTGACACCAATTCATAGACTCACAACAGATTTGACTAAAAACAGTGTTAGGAAAAATCCTGACCAATTCTTCAGGATTGAAGAAGGGATGAAGCACTCAGTTTTGTCTGAAATCATCAGCTTCACATGGCAGGGCTCCTGGCAACCTTTGCTCCTATGCTCTTGGGTGTCCTGGAACTCTGAAGACAGCCTGTTATGTTCTAGCATGGTCCCCATCCTCTTCCCCCAGACCCCCCTGCTAGGCCAGCTTCACTCCTTCCTGTACCTGGGCTCAGGCCCACAGAACTGCAGTGATGGAGCAATTCAGACCCCCACACACACCTGGCTTTATCCCTGGGTTGGGTATGAGCAGGGTATTTAATCCGCAGGTAGTCTCCTTTCCTCTGTTCTATCCATGCTCATTCCAAATGTTAGCATCTATAATTATTAATTGCTTCTAGATGCATCTGTCTCTCCACCACAGGTTGAACTATGTCTTTACAAAAAGGGCTTGCAAGAGTTCTGTTCCCCAGTACCTCAGAATGTGACTGTTTGGAGATAGTTTCTTTAAAGAGGTAACTGAGTTAAAATGAGATCATTAAGATGGACCCTAGTCCAATATGATGTCCTTACATAAAGAGGAAATGTAGACAGACATTCACACAGAGGGAGCACCACGTGAAGGCAGCAGAAGTACGACCATCTACAGACAGAGGAGAGAAGACTCAGGAGGACTCGGTCCTGCCCTCACCTTCATCTTCTAGCCTCCAGATTTGTGAGAGGATGTATCTCTGTTGTTCGTTCCCAGACTGTGGTACTTTGTTATAGCAGCCATAGCAACCTCAACACTCCTTTACTGTTTTTGTACCATGTGGGCTCTGGGTGAGGTGACAGCCGAAGTGGGAAAGGCTGGGATCTCCTGGAGGAGCACGCTCAAAGAGTCACAGTACCTGTCCAGCTCCCTTCAGATGCCAGGGCCAAATTGCTGCCAAATAAACACAGGTTCCCCAGGCTACCCTTTGTTGCCCCTTCCCCAAGTGTTTGCTGACTATAGAGTGGTCACTGTGCTCCTTAGAAAGTTCCATCTGACGCTATATGTCTGTCTATCCATACATTTTAAAGGCACTTTAAAAACCACTGAGTCCAACTCATTTAATAAAAGGGTTGGAAACCAATATAGGATCCTTACCATGAGTTTGCTCTTGGAAACCAATATGGGACTCTTACTATAACATTCTCTACAAAGGCCCCCATTCTTATGCTCCACTTCTTTGTTTTGGCAGAAGAAAGATTTGGTAGATAAATTACTTATCTTTTATAGCGAAGCCACGCATCATCTTACATCACTCTCTTTCAGCATCTTACAGCACACTGCTTTCCTTTGCATCTGACATCTCCACCAGAGGTCCAGCGATGACACAGAGATCGGTTTTAGTGGTGAGCACAGTAGTGGCTGAGCCAAGATCCCCAGGCCAACCTGGATGCTAGGGGCATATTCCCAGATCCCCTCCTTCCTCTCTGAATGCTCTCTTTTTGCTGGGAGCTCTTGTGCCTGAATTGCTAGTAATCCTAGCAGTGCTACTTGGGTCCTTCAAGCCTGTCTCCAGGAGTATGACTTGACCCCTGGTCTTCCCCACCTATAATCATAGCAACACACACACAGACACACACACACACATACTCACACACATGTGTGGACACCTTCTTGCCATAGATCAAACACAGCCAGGAAATAATAAATGTGTGAGTATGTGTATGTAGGCACTTAAGTGTCTTTTAATAATTGAAATGATTCATATAAAAGGGCTTAATTATTTCAGGAGCTTTTGCATATAAAGGTCTCCCTGGTGGCTCAAATTGTAAAGAATCTGCCTGCGATGCAGGAGAATTGGGTTTGATTCTGGGCTTGGGAAGATCCCCTGGAGAAGGGAATGGCTAACTACTCCAGTATTCTTGCCTGGAGAATTCCACAGACAGAGGAGTCTGGCAGACTATAGTCCATGGGGTCACAAAGAGTCAGACATGACTAAGCGACTAACACTTTGTATATAAAGAAGTGAGCTAGTTAACCCAAAGGATATTTATATAGCAAAAAAGTTCAAAACTTACTCAGTTTAACCTGAGTTTCTGACTTTTTTAAAGCTAAGTTTTATTTCATAAAATATCCTAGGTGAATATGTGAATTAGCAGAGTGTATGGAAGGAAATTAAATGATGTGTGTTAGTTTCTCTCAGGCTTCCCCAGTGGCTCAGATGGTAAAGAATCCATCTGTAAAGCAGGAGACCTGGATTCGATTCCTGGGTCAGCAAGATCTCCTGGAGAAGTGAATGGCTACCCACTTTAGTATTCTAGCCTGGAGAATTCCATGGACAGAGGATCATGTTGGGCACACTTCCATCCCCCTCAGTTCTAAGGCCTACATTCAGAGTGGGTCTTTGAGGAAAACTTCCAGAAACGTGCTCTGCACATGGCTGTGTATCAGTTCAGTTCAGTCACTCAGTCGTGTCTGACTCTTTGTGACCCCATGAATCGCAGCATGCCAGGCCTTCCTGCCCATCACCATCTCCTGGAGTTCACTCAGACTCATGTCCATTGAGTCCGTGATACCATCCAGCCATCTCATCCTCAGTTGTCCCCTTCTTCTCCGGCCCCCAATCCCTCCCAGCATCAGATGAGTCAACTCTTTTCCAATGAGTCAACTCTTCGCATGAGGTGGCCAAAGTACTGGAGTTTCAGCTTTAGCATCATTCCTTCCAAAGAAATCCCAGGGCTGATCTCCTTCAGAATGGACTGGTTGGATCTCCTTGCAGTCCAAGGGACCCTCAAGAGTCTTCTCCAACACCATAGTTCAAAAGCATCAATTCTTCGGCGCTCAGCCTTCTTCAAAGTCCAACTCTCACATCCATACATGACCACAGGAAAAACCATAGCCTTGACTAGACGGACCTTAGTCGGCAAAGTAATGTCTCTGCTTTTGAATATACTATCTAGGTTGGTCATAGCTTTTCTTTCAAGGAGTAAGCGTCTTTTAATTTCATGGCTGCAATCACCATCTGCAGTGATTTTGGAGCCCCCCAAAATAAAGTCTGACAGTTTCCACTGTTTCCCCATCTATTTCCCATGACGTGATGGGACCAGATGCCATGATCTTTGTTTTCTGAATGTTGAGCTTTAAGCCAATGTTTTTGCTCTCCTCTTTCACTTTCGTCAAGAGGCTTTTTAGCTCCTCTTCACTTTCTGCCATAAGGGTGATGTCATCTGCGTATCTGAGATCATTGATATTTCTCCCGGCAATCTTGATTCCAGCTTGTGCTTCTTCTAGTCCAGCGTTTCTCATGATGTACTCTGCATATAAGTTAAATAAGCAGGGTGACAATATACAGCCTTGACATACTCCTTTCCCTATTTAGAACCAGTTTGTTGTTCCATGTCCAGTTCTAACTGTTGCTTCCTGTGTACATGCCTTTAAAATCTGTGCACATTGAATCATTTTATACCATTATTCATATACCTTAGGCCTTTGTTTATTTTTTCAATAAAAATATCGTTGACTTCCATCTACATTCCTACATTCAGACTGACCAACATATTCAATAAATATGTGGATAAATGGCTTAATTGTTTTCATATAAAATGTGGAATATTTTCTGGAATGGATTAACAATTAATGGCTCCTTATTGATGGCTATTTAGGTTGTTTCTCATCTCTTTTTTGTTTGTTTGTTTGTTTTTGCTCTTACAGACAGTAATGAAAAACTATCCTTCCAAATCTATTAGGCATAGTTTTTGTGAGTATACTTGCAGGAAAAATTCCCAACAGAGAAACTGCTGAGTCAGAGGAGATTTTCTTTAAAACTTTAATGGATGTTGCCAAATCACTTTCCAAAAAATCACACTAATTTATATTCCCACAATCAGGTTAAGCATCTGCTTAATTCCCTATGGCTGCACCCATATATTGAGTGTTATTCAACTTTTTAATCAAGGCCCATCTGCTGGTTAAAAAAAGGCATTTTGTTGTTAACATGTGCTTGTATTAAATCATGAATGAGGTTTACAATCTCTTTATTTGTTTATTAGACAATTTTACATCTTATTAGCAAACTATCTCTGCTTAATTTTCTATATCATTGTTCATCTTTGCCATAGGGATCCATGTAAGCCCTTTGGAAAAAAATTAGTCACTTGTCAAATATGCCAGATATTTCTTTCCAGATCATCATCTTTGAAACTTTGTTTTTTTACATGGAATTCAATTTTTTTACATAGTCTAAGTTAAAAAAATATATTTTGCATAATCTTTTGTTAGAGGTGCCAATTTTAATGATAGGAGAACTTGCTTTTAGGCTCATTGTCCAATTAATCCTCTTCTGATGCCATAAAAACTGCCTTTTTTATCAAAAAGCATAAAATTTAATCTGTTTAAATACCACTTTTCTTTTTAAATTTAAATTTATTAATTTTAATTGGAAGCTAATTACTTTACAATATTGTATTGGTTTTGCCATACAACAACATGAATCCGCCACGGGTGTACACGTGTTCCCCATACTGAACCCCCCTCCCACCTCCCTCCCCATACCATCCCTCTGGGTCATCCCAGTGCACCAGCCTCAAGCATCCTGTATCCTGCATTGAACCTGGACTGGCAATTCGTTTCTTATACGATATTGTACTTGTTTCAATGCCATTCTCCCAAATCATCCCACCCTTGCCCTCTCCCACAGAGTCCAAAAGACTGTTCAATACATCTGTGTATCTTTTGCTGTCTTGCATACAAGGTTATTGTTATCATCTTTCTGAATTCCATATATATGCATTAGTATACTGTATTGGTGTTTTTCTTTCTGGCTTACTACACTCTGTATAATCGGCTCCAGTTTTATCCACGTCATTAGAACTGATTCAAGTGTATTCATTTTAATGGCTAAGTAAAAACTGCCTTTTAATTAACACTCTAATACACTACTCTTTAATGATTACTGACTACCGATCTAAAGTAACAGGCTTAAAAACAAAGATCACTGAGACAAACAATGGCTTCAAATTCTATATTAGAGAAAATATTCTATCTCATTTCAAAGTTCATAGAATATATTTGAAAATAATTGCTGGAAATTAAAGGAGATATAAACAAATGTAAAGACAGTCCATGCTAATAGATAGGAAGACTCAATATTTTAAGATGTCAATACTATCCAAAGAAATCTACAGACTCAACGCAATACTTCTCAAAATTCCAATGGCTGTTTTTTTTTTTTTTTTTTGTAGAAATGGAAAAGCTGATTTTCAAATTAATATGGAATGGCAAGAGTCCCCTGGAGAATCAAAGCAATTTAAAAAAGTTAAGTTGGTATACTCTCATTTCCCGATTTTGAAATTCAGTGCAAAGCTTTGGTAATAAAAATAATGTGTTACTGGCATGAAGAGAGACATAGAGACCAATGTAATAGGATTGTGAGTTCAGAAATAAAGACACAACTATGATCAATTAATTTCCAAAAAGGGCACCAAGTCCATTCAAAGGTAAAAGAATATTTGATTCAAAAGATGGTGCTGAGACAACCACATATTCACATGCAAAAGAATGGAGTTGCACCCCTACCTCATACCATGTACAAAAAGTAACTAAATGGATCAATGTCCTAAACATGAGCTAAAATCATAACTCTTAGGTAAAAGGATGGGGTAAATCTTCATGACTTTGGATTTAGCAATAGATTTTTTAGATATGACACTAAAAGCATAAGTAGCAAAAGAAAACAACATAGATGAATTGATCTTCATCAAAATAAAAAAAAATGTGCGCATCAAAGAACATAATGAAGAAAAAAAATTTTTTCCCACAGAGTGGGAAAATATTTGAAAATCATAAATATAATAAAGAATTGCCATCTAGAATTTACAAAGGACATCTAAAATTCAATAGCAAAAAGAACACAAACAGGCATTTTTCCAAAGAGGATATACGAATGACAAATAAGTACATGAAGAAGCACTCAATATCACTAGACATGGGGGAAATTCAAATCGAATCACAGTGGGAAACCATTTACACTGACCAGGATGACTATGAAGGTTCACTGCTTGTGGGATTGTAAAACAAGGCAGCTGCTATGAAAGCAATTTGGCAGTTCCTCAAAGAAAAAGCAAGAGAGTTCCAGAAAAACATTTGCTTCTGCTTTATTGACTAGGCCAAAGCTTTTGACTGCGTGGATCACAGCAAACTGAAAAATTCTGAAAGAGATGGGAATACCAGACCACCTTACCTGCCTCCTGAGAAATCTGTGTGCAGGTCAAGAAGCAACAGTTAGAACTGGACATGGAACAACAGACTGGTTCCAAATAGGAAAAGGAGCACGTCAAGGCTGTATATTGTCACCCTGCTTATTTAACTTATATGCAGAGCACATCATTCCAGGCTGGATGAAGAACAGGCTGGAATCAAGATTTACAGGAGAAACATCCATAACCTCAGATAAACAGATGACACCACCCTTATGGCAGAAAGTGAAAAACTAAAGAGCCTCTTAATGAAAGTGAAAGAGGAGAGTGAAAAAGCTGGCTTAAAACTTTTCTGAAGAAAAGTAAGATCATGGCATCTGGTCCCATCATTTCATGGCAAAGAGATGGTGAAACAACGGTAACAGTGAGAGACTACTTTTTTTTTTTTTTTTGTGCTCCAAAATTACTGCAGATGGTGACTGCAGCCATGAAATTCAAAGATGCTTGCTCCTTGGAAGAAAAGCTATGGTCAAAAATAGACAGCATATTAAAAAGCAGAGACATTACTTTGCCAACAAAGGTCCATATAGTCAAAGCTATGGTTTTTCCAGTAGTCATGTATGGATGTGAGAGCTGGACTATAAAGAAAGCTGAGCGCCAAAGAATTGATACTTTTGAACTATAGTGTTGGAAAAGACTCTTAAAAGTCCCTTGGCCTGCAAAGAGATCTAACCAGTCAATCCTAAAGGAAATCAGTCCTGAATATCCATTGGAAGGACTGATCCCGAAGCTGAAACTGCAGTACTTTGGCCACCTGATGCAAAGAACTGACTCACTAGAAAAGACCCTGATGCTGGGAAAGATTGAAGGCAGGAGAAGGGGATGACAGAGGATGAGATGGTTGGATGGCACCACTGACTCAATGGACATGAGTTTGAGTAAGCTCCAGGAGTTGGTGTTAGACAGGGAAGCCTGGCATGCTGCAGTCCATGGGGCTGCAAAGAATCGGACACGACTGAGCAACTGATCTGAACTGAACTGAAAATATTAAACACAGACTTACCATATCATGCAAATCCCACTTCTAGGAATATACACAAAGGAATTGAAAGCAGGGACTTTTACACCAATGACCATTATGCCCTGTTTATAATAGCCCCAAATGGTGGAGACAACCTGAATATTAGTGGTTGGATGAAGGATAAACAAAATGTGCTATACACATGCCACGGAGTATGATTCTGCTGTGAAAGGAAGGAAGTTCTGATATAGTTGACAGCATGGATGAATCTTAAGACATAATAAGTGAAGTAAGCCAGGCACAAAATAAACAAATAAGATTCTACTCATATGTAATGTCTAGAATAAGCAAACCCATACAGACAGAAAATAGATTATAGGTTACCAGGGCTTGGGAAGAGGAGGGAATGGGGAATGATTGCTTAATGGTAACAGACTTACTGTTTGAGGTGATGAAAAAGTTTGGAAATAAACAGTGGTGATGTTTGCACAACATTTTTTTCCACTCAGATGCCTCATCTGGACACTTTTTGTTGAGTGCTGTTTTCACTTGGTCCAATCGGGAGTGGTACTTGGAATTAATCACTTGATTTTACAGGAGTTGTAATAGAGGATTCCCTTTCAATCTACAGTACACACAATATCACCTTCTTTGGAGGAAGACCTGCCATTGGTGGTTCATTTTGCTTGCCTCTGGATTTGTTCCATTCCATATTATTGTTCAGTATCTACTTTTCATTGCCCATCACACTTTGTTTTAAAAACTGAATTTTTCCATTATGTTTAAGTAAAGAATTGCATGTAAATAAATGCAAGCATGTAAATACAGCAAAGAAGGATTTTTTTTTTTTGCTTAACTTATATGAAACCCAAGCATGAAAACAAAACTAGTGAAAATAATTTTCAATGCTTGATTTGAATGTTTTGAGTATGTCAACTACCTTATGCATGATATAACATTGATTATTCTCAATTAATATCTCTATTTGATTTCTATCAACTTGAACATGTCTTCCTGACCATGGAGCACTATCAGTAAGAAATCTCTAGCATAAACTTTGCAAATCACTTAAAAAAATTATGAACCATTTTTTTTCTCTTTTAAAAAAGATTTATTTATTTATTTTACTCTATTTTTTGGCTGTGATGGGTCTTTGTTGCTGCATGTGGGCTTACTCTAGTTGTGGCAAATGGGGCATATACCTTGTGGCAGTGGACTACTCATTTTGGTAGCTTCTCTTGTTGTTGAGCACAAGCACATGGAATTTAGTGGTTGCCCTATGTGCGCTGAGTAGTTGTGGCACAGGGGCTTATTTGCTCTGCAGTGTTTGGAATCTTTCAGGATCAAGGATGAAACTGGGGTCCCTTGCATTGCAAGGTGGATTCTTTACCACTGGACCAGCAGGGAAACCCCGAAAACCACTTTTGACATGTTGGGTCAGTCACAGCACCTTCTCCATACACTGCACAATTTTTTCTTTATTTGGGTTTTTACCTTTCCTGAAATCATAAAGAATAATATGCTGAAAGCGTTGCATTTTTTCCATCTTCAATATTAAAATAACTACATAAAAAGTCACCAATTTTGATAAATTTCCTTTAAATTCATGCTGATATGACAGCCACCACATACAATCTTATACAATTGTTTCAAATGAAGTTTAAGACAACTGAGTGCTACTAGAGTCATCTTACGGAAAAAACCAAATGAACTTTTTGGCTAATCTCATTTACGCAAGAAAAATGAAAATATATATTCACATAAGAGCCTGTGAATGAATATTAATAGAATCATTATCTATTATAGCCACAAAGTCAGTTGCAAAACTCACTTATTCTGATTCCATTTATATGGATGTCAAGAATAGACAAATTTATGCAGACAGAATGTGGATTAGTGGTTGCCAGGGCTGAGAGCAGGTCACAGTTGGGGAATTAGAGGAAGGTACTCCTAATGGGTACAAAGTTCCTTTTGGGGGTGATGAAAATGTTCTAAAATTAGAGTACAGTGATTGTTGTACAGCCTTGTAAATGTACTAAATCTTATCCAACCGTATATTTTAAATGGGTAAACTTTATGGTATGTCAATTACGTATCAATAAAACTGTTTTTAAAAAAGAGATACAAAATCAAACCTCATTACTCTGTGTCTCCAGTGTTCCTTCTCCCTAGACACATATTGAGATTTAGTGTCGCTCTCTTGTGTCTTACGCAAACACACACATATACACATATTATGATCTTTTTCTTTTCATCTTTCAGAGACATCAGCAATTTGGAAACTCTGTTCCCAGTAAGGAGATATTATCAAAATTACTGAAATCACAAGCAGACAGGCAAAAGAAGGACTTAGGACTTTGGTTTCCAGGAAAATAGGGCATGTGGAACTCACATGGGCTTTCTTTTCTTTCTTACAAACAAATCAAAAGGTGGATAAAATAACTTCAAGAGGGAAGAGATTCACCTTGTCTAGTAAGGGGAGATGCATCTCCCTAAACAAGGGACAATGGATGGCTGCCCCCTCAGTGATGGAAGTGAAAACCTCTGCCCAGTGGACCAGCATGTGCCAAGCCACTTCAGTCATATCCAACTCTTTGTGACGCTATGGACTCTAGCCCATCAGGCTCCTCTGTCTATGGGATTCTGGAATGGGTTGCCTTGACCTTCTCCAGGGAATCTTCCCAATCCAGGGATCAAACCTGTGTCTCTTACATCTCCTGCATTGACAGGCGGGGTTCTTTACCACTAGTGGCACCTGGGAAGCCCAAGGGACCAGGGATATCACTAAAATGCTTGGTTCTGATGAGGCATCTGAGTGGGAAAATAGCACAATGCCCAAGGAAAAGGCTAGGATTGAGTAAGGGTGAAACACTGAACTCTTAAAGAATAGGTCTTCGTTCAAGTACCCAGGAAACAAGTGGAAGTTTCCACAGATATCAAGATTTTTCCTCATCTGAGTTGTAGCAGTCTCTCATTGTGTGGGCTGCTGCCAGGCAAGGAAAAAACTTTTCTTTTGCTGAGTAGTAAAGTAGTAACTTTCTTTCTTTTGGAGATAAGAGATACATCTCTTCCTGTTGGTTCTACAATTGATGTGGAGGGTAGGGCATGAGAACTCTGACACCCAACTCATTTTATATGAGGATTAGTAATTTATTACTTATTAATGTTCACAGTGACAACATAGGAGACTCCTGAACTCACCTCCTTTCACATCAGATCTACAGTTACATGTAAAACAATTTTGTCTGAAAGAAACTCATAAACTAGATGAGCAACTCCTATGCAGTAGGAAAATGAGGGGAAAAACACACACACACATTGAAACAAGTCTTGGCACAGTCTCAGCTACCGGTAGCCAATGATTAAAAAAAAAAAAAAACCTACTTTGACAATCATGAAGGTTTGAGACAACCAAGAGATAGTTCAGTTCAGTCACTTGGTTGTGTCCAGCCCTTTGCAACCCCATGGACTGCAGCACACCAGGCTTTCCAGTCCATCACCAACTCCCAGAGCTTACTCAAACTCATGTCCATCAAGTCGGTGATACCATCCAACCATCTCTTCCTCTCTTGTCCCTTTCTCCTCCTGCCCTCAGTCTTTCCCAGAGACAGAAAGGAATGGCATGCATATTCAAAGCGCTGAAGAAAAAACAAAAAACTGCTGCTAAAAATCCTCTACTCAGAAAAGTAGTCCTTCAGAATTATAAATAGGATAAAGAATTTTCCAGAGAAAGAAAAACACTGGCCTTATAAAAAAATGTTGAAGGGATTTAATCTAGCTATAATAAAAGCATGCTAATGAGTAATCATGTGAAATGCCAGGCTGGATGAAGCATAAGCTGGAATCAAGATTGCCAGGAGAAATATTAATAACCTCAGATATGCAGGTGATACCACCCTTATGGCAGAAAGTGAAGAACTAAAGAGCCTCTTGATGAAAGTGAAAGAGGAGAGTGAAAAAGTTGGCTTAAAACTTAACATTTAAAAAATGAAGATCATGGCATCCAGTCTCATCACTTCATGGCAAAGAGATGGGGAAACAATGGAAACAGTAACAGATTCATTTTCTTGGGCTCCAAAATCACTGCAGATGGCGACTGCAGCCATGAAATTAAAAGATGCTTGCTCCTTGGAAGAAAAGCTATGACAAACCTAGACAGCATGTTAAAAAGTAGAGACATTACTTGGCCAACAAAGGTCCATCTAGTCAAAGCTATGGTTTTTCTGATAGTCATGTATGGATGTGAGAGTTGAACTATAAAGAAAGCTGAGCGCCAAAGAATTGATGCTTTTGAACTGTGGTGTTGGAGAGGACTCTCGTGAGTCCCTTGGACTGAAAGGAGATCCAACCATTCCATCCTAAAGCAGATCAGTCCTGGGTGTTCATTGGAAGGACTGATGTTGAAGCTGAAACTCCAATACTTTAGCCACCTGATGCAAAGAGCTGACTCAATGGAAAAGACCCTGATTCTGGGGAAGATTGAAAGCAGGAGGAGAAGGGGCCAATAGAGGATGAGATGGTTGGATGGCATCACCAACTTGATGAACAAGAGTTTGATCAACCTTCAGGACTTGGTGATGAACAGGGAAGCCTGGCATACTACCGTCCACGGGGTTGCAAATAATAGGACATGACTGAACTGAACTGAATGAGTAATAGGAAAACATATAAAAGTATAAATCTCACTGATAAAGGTAAATATATTGTTATACTCAGAGTAATGATAGTGGGTAAATCACCTAAAAAATAGCATGAAGGTTAAAAGATAAAATTAATAAAAAGAAATGTAACTACAACAATTTATTAATGGGTATGCAAATTTAAAAGATGTAAATTATAACATCAGAAATGTAGAAACCTGTTGGGGAAGAATAAAAATAGAGGGCTTTAGTATGTGTTTGAACTTAAACTGTTGTCAGCTTAAAATAAACTATTATAAATGTAAGATGTATATAAGCCTCATGGTAACCACACACAAAAAAGCATATAGTAGTTATACTAAAGATAAAGTTATCTAATGTAACGCTATAAAAAATCATCAAGTTATAAAAGAGGAAACAAAAACAAGAAAAGAACAAAGGAATTACAAAGCAGCTATAAGACCATGAACAAAATAATGGTAAGCCCATGCTTGTCAATAATTACCTAATTTTTTTAATTGGAGGAAGATTGCTTTACAATGTTGTATTGGTTTCTGCTGTATAATAACAAAGCAAAACGATCATATTATATATGTATCCTCTCTCTCTTGATCCTCCCTCCCCTCCTGCCGTCACACCCCTCTAGGTTATCACGGAGCATCAGGCTGGAATCCCTGATGCTCTGTGTAGTAGCATCTCTGTGAAGTAGTAGCAACTTCCCACTAACTGACTATTTTACATACAGCAGTGTATATACATCAATGCTACTTTTTCAATACGTTCCACCCTCTCCTTCCCCCACTGTGTCCACAAGTCTCTTCTCTACATCTGCATCTCCATTCCTTTCCTGCAAATAGGTTCATCAATATAATTTCTCTAGATTCCATATATATGTGTTAATATGCAATATTTATTTTTCTCTTTATGACTTACTTCACTGTGTATAACAGCCTCTAGGTTCATCCACTTCACTAGAACTGCCGCAAATTCATTTCTTTTATGGTGGAGTAAATTCCATTGTGTGTATATATATATATAATATATATATAATATATATATAATATATAATATATATATATATCACATTTCCTTTATTCAGCTGTTGATGAGCAGCTAGGTTGTTTTCATGTCCTGGCTATTGTAAATAGTACTTCAGTGAACATTGGGTACATGCATATGCCCAATAGAGGAATTGCTGGGTCATGTGGTAGATTTATTTCTAGTTTTAATAATTACTTTAAATGTAATGGTCTATATTCTCTAATCAAAGGACATAGGGTAGATGAATGGACAAAAAACCCCAAGAACTATTTGTTGTCTACAAGAGACTCACTCTAGCTTTAAGACCATATGGAAAAAAAAAAAAAAAGACCATATGGACTGAAACAGGAGCATTCCATCCAATAGTAGCAGAATACACATTATTTGCAAACACATATTCAGCATTCTCCAGGATATACTATATATTAGGCAGAAAACAAGTTTTAATGAATTTAGGAAAATTGAAATAGTATCAGGCATCCTTTCTGACCACAATAGTATGAAACTAAAACTCAACTGAAGACAAAAACTAGAAAATTTACAAATAGGTAGAGATTAAACAACAAGCTATTGAAAAACCAATGCTCAAAGAAGAAATCAAAACAGAAATCAACATGATATCTTCACATGTCTTTCATAGAAAGACAACATATTGTAACTTAAGTGATGCAACAAAAGCAGTCCTATGAGGGAACTTCATAGGTATAAACACTTATGTTAAGAAAAATGAAAAAGCTCAAGTAAACCAGACATACCTCAAGGAACTAGAAAAAGAAGAACAAATTAAGCTCAACATTAGGAAAATGAAGGAAATACCAAAGATTGGAGCAGATATTTGTGCTCATGAATTGGAAGATTAGTACTGGTATGACATCCATACTAACTTAAGCAACACACAGATTTAATGTAATTCCTATCAAAATTCTTATGACTTTTTTTATAGAAATATGAAAAATTACCCTAAAATTTGTAGTAAACCACAAAAAATTGCTTCTGTATAACAGAAGCAATCTTGAGAAGTAATAACAAAGCTGGGGACACCATATTTCTTGATTCAAGCTATATTACAAAGTTATTGTAATTAAAACCGTATGCTAGTGGCATAAGAAGAGACATGTAGATCAATGGAAGAAAACAGAGATCTCAGAAAAAAACCATTGCTTATATGGTGAACTAACTTTTGACATAGGATCCAAGCATTTATGACGGGGAAAGGATAGTTTCTTCAATAACTGGGACTGAGATAACTAGACAGCCCACAATCAGGAAAATAAAGCTAAATCCGATCTTAAACCCTATACAAAAATCAACTTGAAATGATAAAACTGAAACAATTAAACTCCTACAAGAAAACATAGCAGGGTGAGCTCCTTGATGTTCAATCTTGGCAATGATTTTTTTTTTTTTTCTTGACACCAAAGAACAAAAGCAACAAAAGTGAAATGAATAAGTGAGACACATCAAATTTGAAAGCACCTGATAGGAAAAACATCAACAAATGGAAAAGCGAACTATGAAAATGAAACCATTTATATACTTTTGAACCATTTGTATGGAAAGGGGTTAATATTCAAAATATACAAAGGACTCATAATACTCAATAGCAAAAAAAAAAAAAAAATCCAACTTCAAATGGTCAGAGGAATTGAATAGACATTTTTCCAAAGAAGACATACACATGGACATGGACAATAGATAGGTACATGAGACGGTGCTCAACATTACTTATCATCAGTTCAGTCCAGTTCAGTCACTCAGTCATGTCCGATTCTTTGCGACCTCATGAATCGCAGCACGCCAGGCCTCCCTGTCCATCACCAACTCCCAGATTTTACCCAAACTCACGTCCATCTAGTCGGTGATGCCATCCAGCCATCTCATCCTCTGTAGTCCCCTTCTCCCCCTGCCTCCAATCCCTCCCAGCATCAGAGTCTTTTCCAATTGAGTCAACTCTTCGCATCAGGTGGCCAAAGTATTGGAGTTTCAGCTTTAGCATCAGTCCTTCCAATGAACACCCAGGACTGATCTCCTTTAGAATGGACTGGTTGGATCTCCTTGCAGTCCAAGGGATTCTCAAGAGTCTTCTCCACAGTTCAAAAGCATCAATTCTTCTGCACTCAGCTTTCTTCACAGTCCAACTCTCACATCCATACATGACCACTGGAAAAACCATAGCCTTGACTAGATGGACCTTTGTTGGCAAAGTAATGTCTCTGCTTTTTAATATGCTGTCTAGTTTGGTCATAACTTTCTTTTCAAGGAGTAAGCGTCTTTTAATTTCATGGCTGCAATCACCATCTGCAGGGAACTGTAAATCAAAACCACAGTGAAATATCACCTTATACCTGTTATAATAGCTATCATCAAAAAGATAAGAGAGATAACAAACACTGGCAAGGATACGGAGAAAAGAGAATCCTTTTGCACTGTGGTTGGGCAAGTAAACATGAAGAGTCCTCAACAAATTTGAAATATAACTACCATAATATCCAGCAATTCTACCTCTGGGTATTTATAGTAAAGAAACAAAATTACTATCTCAAAGAGATAATAGCACTTTTATGTTGATTATAGTGTTATTTATCATAGCTAAGACATGGAAACAACCTAAGAGTCCATCAGTGGATGAGTGAATAAAAAAATATGGTATATGTATACAACAGAATATTATTCAGCCATGAGAAAGAAGGAAATCCTGCTACTTGTGGCATGAGTGGATCTGGAGGGCATTGTAGTCAGTAAGATTCACAAACCACTTATTTGTGAAATCTAAAATGACTGAATTCATAGGAACAGAGAACAGGTTGATGGTTGCCAGAAGCAGGAGGTGGAGGGGGGAAATGGATGAAGGTGATCAAAAGATACAAATGTCCATCATTATTTATCAAAAGATAAATAAGTTCTGGAGATATAACATACAGCATGATGACTATAGTTAACAATATTGCTTTGTATATTTGAGACCTGCTAAGACAGTAGATCTTAAAAGTTCTCATCACAAGAAAAACTGTAAGTATGTGAGATGCTGGATGTAAACTAAACTCATTGTGGTAATTATTTCGCAATATATACATATATCAAATTGCTAGAATGTACACCTTAATATAGTATGTTAAGTTAATTATATCTAAAACTGGAAAATTGTGTTCTATTATTATTATATTTTAAAAATCATAAATAAAAATTTCGTAGAAAAAATAATTAAAATGCAATCTATCTTAAAACTGGACAAGCTCAAACACATTTCTTGAAAAATACAAATTCTCAATATTGTTTTAAGAATAAACAGCACAAGCTATGGATAAAAATTTACTTATAATTTCCAATTTTTACCTAATTAGATAAAACAATTGCTGATTCAAAGTTCAGACTCCAAATTGCTTTCATTTGCCTAAATTTTGCAAATTATTCTTTCATCATTTTCAAAACAGGCTTCCACCAAATTTGTACGTCACATGTGCTCCATGGGTCTAAAGTTCTCATTTAATTTCTCTTTTACCACATTTCTTATGCTAGGCAACAATTATTTTATGCTACTAGATTCCTTAAAAGATCTTAATAATTATCTATACTGAAGCATATGCCTTCCCTGGCTAGCATCCTTACCTGGTACACGTGGTTTGGTGGCACGAGCTGCTTACTTAGTTCAGCTTATATTATTTTAGCTTTCTCTCTCTCTTTCATCGGAGGAGGCAATGGCACCCCACTCCAGTACTCTTGCCTGGAAAATCCCCTGGGCAGAGGAGCCTGGTAGGCTGCAGTCCAGGGGGTCGCGAATAGTCGGACATGACTGAGCGAGTTCACTTTCACTTTTCACTTTCATGCATTGGAGAAGGAAATGGCAACCCAACTCCAGTGTTCTTGCCTGGAGAATCCCAGGGACGGGGGAGCCTGGTAGGCTGCGGTCTATGGGGTCGTACAGAGTCGGAAGCGACTGCAGCGACGCAGCAGCAGCAGCAGCAGCAGCAGCAGCAGCAGCAGCTCTCTTTCATGGAAAAAATGATACAACCACATACCTTAAATGGACCGCTTTGCCCTGGGGAGTCCCAGTTTATGCCTCTGGTCCCTGGTTAATTCAGAGCCCCACCCCCACCCCACAGACTATCAGAAGTGACACCACCGTCTGGTAAATGCGATAGATGCCTGCCAGTTAAGGAGTCTTTCATCCTAATCATGCGGTGAGTGTGACCTCAGGCAGACCCACAGCTGTTGTCTCTACATTGGAGCTACGTGCAGGCAGGCAGCAGCCTGTATGTAGATTGCATCAAGCAGTTTAACAGGAGAATCCACCCATCCTGAAACTGCCTTTGAAACAGTAGTGTGGGATGTGCATTTTCCAACTGCTGGTCAAGGAAATATAAACTCATCTGGCAGGCGGCAAAAGCCTACCATCCATTTGCTCTAGAGCTTCTGCGTTTGAGGTAACATTCCTCTCTGGAAGAATGAGATTTATTCTTTTGGTGAAGTGGCATTTGTGCATCTTTCATGGGCGTTGGGTTCTAATCAGGAAATGGGGCAAAAATAGCCTGCAGTCAAAGTTCCTCCCCAGAATGACTCTTCAGAGTGGAAACTGATAGCCAAGGATCCGATGTCTATGCTTCTCCCTACAAGGATGGTGGTCCCTGTTCTTTACTAGAGGACATCTTGAAATATTCAGCTAAAATAGGCATTCAGGCCAGAGAATCTTATTCAGAGTTATGAGGTGCTTCTGTTAGGAAAAATCAGGTTTGAGGAGTTCTGTTGGTGAGGGGGTTAAAGGAGGATGCTTAAACCCTTACATTCTTGCTCCCTTTTGGCTCTCCCACCTACTCATGGGATCTGTGGTTTAGCAAGGACTTTGTTTTGGTGGTGGTGGTGGTGGTGGGATATACCATTATCTTTTTTTAACTGAAGTATAGTTGATTTACAACATTGTTTTAGTTTCAGGTGTGGAGCATAGCGATTCATACTGGTTTTCAGACTCTTTTCCCTTATAGGTTATTACAAAATTTGGAATATAGTACCCTCTGTAATGTAGGGGTTCTTTGTTGTTTATCTATTTTATATATAGTAGTGAGTATATGTTAACCCAAACTCCTAATTAATTCCTCCCCCCTCTCCCCCCGCATAGAGGACTTGTTTTAAGCAACAAGAACCCTATGTGTTTGATCCTATAATCCCAGGAATAGATACACAGCTCTTCATGTAAACTCTTGTCAGATTTCCCTGAAGATTGGTCTGTTCTCCTCACTCACAGAAAACCTTATGGAAGGATTTAAGTCAAACTGTTGCTTCTTTTTAAAACTCTTTCTGAAAATTTTCCTCACCACAAAAGTAATGTAAAAAAAATGTAATCAGTGTGACAATATAGACAACTATAAAAAATGGGGACGATTTCTCCCGCTTCTCTCCAATCTTATTTCTCCAGGAAATGAGATCAGTGCCTTTCACTTTGTTTGTACAAATAAATCATTTATGGAATGTATCTTCCTATCCCATTCAATAATTTAATTTTTTTTATTTTGAATTATGGTAAAGTATACATAACAAAAAATTTACCATGTCTACCATTTTAAGTGTAGAGTTCAGTAGTGTTGAGTACATTCACACTGTTGTACAACCATAACCAGCATCTACCTCCAGAACCTTTTCTTCCTGTTAACTGAAACTCTGTCCCCATCACAGGCTAACTAGCCATTACCACCCCTACAGTCCCTAGAGACCACATTTTACCTTCTGTCCCTAGAAATCTGACTATTCTAGGGACCTCAGATAAGTGGAGTCTTTCAGTATTTGTCTTTTTGTGACTGGCTTATTTTGTTTAATGTAATTTCCTCAAGATTCATCTATCCTATAGCATTTCCTTCCTTTTAAAGGCTGGGAAATATTCCATTGCAGGTGGCACTAGAGGTAAGGAACCCACCTGCCAATGCAGGAGACATAAGAGATGTGGGTCCATCCCTGGGTTGGGAAGATCCCCTGGAGGAGGGCATAGCAACCCACTCCAGTGTTCTTGTCTGGAGAATCCCATCAACAGAGGAACCTGGCGGGCTGTAGTCCATAGGGTGGCAAAGAGTCAGACACAACTGAAGCGACTGAGCTCACAGCACAGTATTCCACTGCATGCAAATACCACATGCAATGTGGTTATCCACTCATCCATTTACAGACAGTTGAGTTGCTTCTAACTTGAACACTATTTCTGGAAGAAAACTTCTACCCAGTTCACTTAACTTTGGAAATGAACTTATTCTCATTTATTTGTTCATGAATTTATTTGTCCATATATACATTTCTTTACTAAGTGCCTAGAATTTTCCAGGCAATCCCACCAGATGTTGATTACACAGTCCAAGATAAAATGGAAATGAGTTTGCTCTCAAGAAGCATATGCTTGAACGGCTCAGACAGAATATGAGGGACATGAGTAGAACTGTGAAATGAGTATGAAAAAAAACAAATAAGTTATAAAAGAGACCAAGGGAGGGGCCAACTGTGAAGGTCAGATGGTATGTCTGAGAGATTGATGGTGAAGCTGAGACCACTGGGATTCAGAGTCAGATTTGAAAATGGACTGAAGGAAAGGGAAGTTTATCATTTGAAAATGCCTTGGAGCAGAAAAGTTTGGCAAGAGATGGCACGGTGAGGAGCCTGGTAGGACAGGTACACAGTGAGCTGGAGAGATGGTGGCAGGAGATAAGAATGGAGAGGACTGGATGAAGGTGTGAATTTGAAATATACTCTAGGTATAGAGGGAAACTTCCAAAGGCATTAAGTCGGGATGTGGTGTGACTGTAGTTACATTAAAAAAATAATAATAATGATATGGCCACTGGCAGGAGAAAAGTTTAAAGGATAATAGAAAGGGAAGTAAGAAGGCCATGAAGGTGGCTACTGCAATAGTCCAAGCATGAGATAAAGGGGGCTAGACCTAGGGTGGCAGCTGTGGGATTAGGGAAATGTAAATGACTTTGATATGTAATTTGGAATTAAACCAAAGCTGTAAGAGATGAGAGAGAAAAAAAAGTGAAGATAAAGCCTTTCTTTTCAGTTTCTTTGATCTTGAATGCTTGGTCAGTATCCCTGAGCATCGTAGGCTCGGTAGACCTAGCATACTCAGTGCATTTGACAATGTGTTTTTTATGGACTGGAGCCCTCCTCTTGCTCCCACTTTCAACAGCTGCAGAACGCAGCCCAATTCAACATCTTTAATTTCCCCTCACCCTCTCTCTCATTTAAGCAGCTGTTGCTGGGCTGGTGGGCTCAGTGACAACTCTGCTTGACCAGCAAGAAGCTGCTTTGATCAGAGCGTGCAGACAATCTACAAGCACAGGGACCTTGCATTTATATTGCTTCCCCTTCTCTAAGCTATATCACAAACTTTATCTATTATTCATATAAACTATTTTTTCAAATATTCTAATTCATAAGCTATGACGAGGGAGAAACAAAGTAAAAACTAGAGAAATAAGACAAAAATTCTAGTCCTTACTACAGCTGTCTTTCTTTGGTGGGGACATAGTTCCTTGTGTTGAAAATAGAAGATTTTATTCAAATTTCCAAGTTACCTTTCAGCCTCACAAATTTTGCACTTACAGTATTGAGTTGGCCAAAACGTTTGTTTGTTTGAGTTTTCCTACAATCGTATGAAAAGTCCCAAAGGAACTTTTGGGCCAACCCAATAATTATCTACTTCTGAGGACAATAAAATAATATCCACTTTCCAAAACAGAAACAATGCCCCTTTATCAACAAAAATATGAAACTGAAATTTAAATACCTTTGCATGTGTGGAACTTATTAAAACTGTAAAGGCATTTATTTTCTTTTCAAAATTGAAGTATAGTTCAACTTCTGGATATGACGGGATAGTTTAGAACAGGCTAGTGTTCTTGCTAAGAACCACTACAAAACCAGATAAAATGTTAAGTCTGTTGAATGTACGGGAGAGTCAGGAAGGCACCTCAAGGGAACCACACTCTTTTTTTAATTATTATTAAAATATATAAAATTTTAATTTAAGACAGGATGGTTGCCTTAAATTTTGGGTAACATTATTCAAAATTGTAAGCCAAATGTCTATTATACATTATTTATTTTTAAATGGATATGTTTCTTTCTTTTGGATTTGAGTTTTTTTGATTTATTTTTAATTGGAGGATAATTGCTTTGCAATATTGTAGTGGTTTCTGCCATACATTAACTTGAACCAGCCATAGGTATACATACGTTCCCTTCTTCTTGAACCTCTCTCCTACCTCCCACCCCATCTCTCTAGGTTGTCACAGACTACAGGCTTGAACTGGGAGAAGCCATATTCCCTGAGGGCCAAAATCCTGGCAAGAAGACAAATATAGATAAGAAAGGCAATTTTCCACTGCTTATTACCCTGGAATATCTTGATATGGCATGAGAGAAACCAGCAGAGGCTTTAGAAATCTCACAGAGCTGAGACATTGGAAGTCAGGACTATGAAGGTAGAAAGAACCTGAGGAGGCTGCTGTGTGAAAAGGTATGGTGTATGGTAAAGTATAGCACTCCCCAAACTGTTGAACTCCTTGGGAAGAAGACTAAGATAAATAGCAGGAAGCTGCTGAAAGATAAAACAGAGTTTGGCACATAGCAGGGGGCACTGGATTTATAAACTAGCTCCATCCAATAGTCTCTAATCAGATATGTATGCAGTATTTCCCCAGCAGCATGCCTCACAAATGTAAATTGTTCATATGAGCAACTGTAAACTATGGACATCTTGCTCAAAGTGGTCCATCCATAGGAATTTTCCTCTGAACAAATATGACTGATCTTCCCCCACTTTATGTTGCTGTTATGTCCCAATAGACCCATTGTAAATTGAAAATACCATAAGTGAAAAATGTATTTAGTACTCCTAACCTACTGAGCATTCTAGCTTAGACTAGCCTATCTTAAATGTGCTCTCAAAACTTACAGTAGCCTACAGTTGGGCAAAATCATCTCACATAAAGCCTATTTAACAACAAAAAGTGTTGAATAGTTCTGATATATTGAATATTATACTGAAAGTCAAAAACAGAATGGTGATCTGAGTACAGAACGGTTGCAAGTGGATTCCTTATTTTGCCTTGTAATCACATAGTTGACATGCATATCACTTTGAATCACTGTAAAGCTGAAAAATTGTAGATGGAACCTCATAAGTCAGGGACTACCTTGGGAGTATTTACCTGGAAGTCCAGTGTTTTGCTTTATTGTCTTTCCTCTAGGAGCATCTCTCCACTCCCAATAACTGAAAGAAAAATGCATCACAGACTAACTGTTTTGACTCCCTTCTCTTTGGTGATTAAATGGGAAAATTTGAAACCATGCTTCTAGGGGTTCTAAACTTGAATTTCAATAAATTTTGGTATATGAATCTATCTATGATACTTCTGAAAAAATTGCAGTAGCAATAGTATTTTAAAGTAAGCTTTTAATTTTAGAATAGTTTTAGATTTACAGAACAAGTTTGAGGATAGTACAGAGGGTTCCAGTATGTCCCATACGCAAGTGTCTACTTGGTTAACATCTCACATTATTATGGTACATTTGTCATAATACTTAAACCTATATGATATAATTACTCAAGTGTTTACATTTTTTTTCTGATTATATTTGTTTTTACAAAGCATTCTTTTTCTGTTCTAAGATCCTCATCCAAGTTACCACCTTACATTTGGTCATTGTGTTTTCTTAGTTTCCTTTATGCTGTGTTAATTTCTCAGACTTTCCTTGGTTTTTATGACTTCAACAGTTCTGGAGAGTATTGATCAGGTATTTTGGAGAATATCTCTCAATTTTGGCTTGTCTGATCTCCTTCTCATAATTATGAGAATTATGGTTTTGGGGAAAGAAGATTACAGAGCTAACGTGACAGTCTCATCACATTAAACCACATATACACACTATTGCCATGACATACCTCTTTGGTGTTAATCTTTAACAGTTTTAAAAATTAAAGCATAGTTAATTCAGTGTGTTAGTTTCTGTGCTCTATAGAAGACAGTTGCCTGTGCTATACAGTAGGATCTTGTTGTCTGTCTATTTTATATATAGTAGTTTGTAAATGCTAATCCCAAACTCCTAACTTATACTTCTATTAGCATATAAGGGCTTCCCAGGTGGTGCTAAGTGGTAAAGAACCTGCCTGCCAACGAAGACGATGTAAAAGATTCGGGTTCAACCTCTGGGTCGGGAAGATCCTCTGGAAGAGGAAATGGCAACCCACTCCAGTATTCTTGGCACGAGAATCCCGTGGACAGAGGAGCCTTGTGGGCTACAGTTCATAGGGTCTCAAAGAGTCAGACATGACTGAAATGACCTAGCATGCATTAGTGTATATAAAATAACAGTATTCTAATGACTGAACTGTTATAAGCATTAAATGAGCTTTGCTCTGCTTGTCATCCTGTAAGATCTCAACAGATACTCATTATCGTTATGACTGGCTTATCTGAATTAATAAAGATAAGAAATAGAACTGGCATAAACAAAGTTGTTAAAAACATAGCTGACTCACGGTAAGGGCTAAAATAAGGGCTTATGGGGCGTCGTTGTGGAAATATGGTCAGACTGTGTGCACTTTTAAAATAGTCCTTTATAGATATAAGCTGTATGTGTTCAGACGTGGTCTCCAGCCAGATGTGTGTTCTATTCCAATCAGGTGCTTGAAAGGAAGGTGGCAAGTCTGAAGAATATCGTCCTATGATCATTGGGTCTTTCTGCGCGACTTTGGCCTCAGTGCCATCTTATCTGATGTCACCAGCTGACAGGAGGTTGTAGTTTTGACCATGGCTCTTCCTGGCACCCATTACACCTCTGGACTGACATCTTTCATGCTAAGCAAACCATTTAGCTGCTTAAATTCATGCAAGTGTGAGCCCAACAATTTGGATGCATGTCAACATCCCAGATGGTTGGAACACAAACGTGGTCATTTTGGAGAATCAGTGTAATTATCTCAATGACTGGTTACTGGAAGGCCATCAAGAGCATGTCTACTGTAGCTGTTTCATTTTCTTTCTTTGCATTATACACGTAGTACATGATTGTTGTAAAATAAAATCAAATATTACAGAAAAGCATAAAGAAAAAAGTTAAAATTACCTTTACTTCTCCCAGTGGCTGTGCTTTTTGAAAACATGATCCATTTCGGTTTTCAAACTGCATTTGGAACTAGAGCTTTTTATTTTTGTTTTTGTAAATCAATAATAATTAATGAAATATTAGCCTCAAATCTCATGGAGGCTTTAATAGTTAAATTTATTTTAGGCTCATCAAATACTGCAAGGTGTTTTTGGTAATATTAAATGGCAGATTATGAGAAATCTGTTTCATGGTATGCTTGCTCATGTTTTCTGAGAGAAAGTCTAATACTTGCAGCAACATTGATACAAGGAAATTTAATTATTGCCCCAGTCAAAAATTGAAAGGTAGTAAAGCTGTGTGACTACCTAGTCACAACCTGCCTAGTCAAATGAATTCGGCATTGCGGTGCTTATAAGACAGTAATAAGCATTTATTTTCTTCTTCTGTGGTCTCATCAGGTTATCAATTAATTTTCTATATGCTCCAACTACTAACCTGAGGATAGACTTCAAAGGAAAACTTGAAAACATGCCCACCTTCTTAAAAAAAAAAAAAAGAGAGAGAGAAGAAGGTATAATTCTGGGCATTCCTTCTTCCAGTGTTTCATCTTTTAACAGGAACCTTGCTGCCTTTTATAATGGATATTTCCTCTTTGACTAACCTGTGGTCCTTTGCAAAGCTTAAGCTGAATGACAGAAACTAGTTAAGAGGTCAGATGATGCGGCACTGTTTCTTTCTCAGATACTTTATCCCCTTAAAAGTGTGAACTCTGCATAAATTTGTAATGGAAGCTCACACACCTGAGACAGGAGGTCATTTAAGTCACTTAACTTGCCTCCTGGAACTTCCAGTTTCTGCATTTTGAGAGCAGTCTAAAATAAATCAGAAAGGCTTAAGTTTCCATTTCTGCCCTTATATCCACCATTTCATTACTGGTCATCCCTCCCTTCACGGTGGGAGGGTGTTTCTCTTTCTATTCCAGACAGGCCCCCACATTTGAGTGCTATATCCTATCTTTTCTCACAGGCATAGCTGTGTCAGTATCTCCTCTGTTTCACAGAAGGAGCATCCATCAGAGTGACAAATGGACACGGAGGAAGAAGCCCCTCTCTGTGAGTACAGCCCCTTCGTAGAGAACTCCTGAGCTCCCTTTTTCTCTTTATAAACCTTCTTTGAAAGAAGCCAAACTGCTTCACTTTCCTCTTTCATTTTTATCATTTACTTCTAACTCTGCTACAAGGCTTCCATCCTCACCACTTCACTAAAACTAGAAGGTTATTTCTATTTTATTTTTTGGCTGTGTCGTGTGGTATGTGGGATCTTAGTTCCCAGATCAGGGATTGAACCTGTGCCCCTGCATTGGCAGCATGGAGCCTTAACAACTGGACCACGAGGGAAGTCTCTTAAAACTAGGAAGTTAGATTCTAGAAGTTCTCCAAGGCCTAGTTTATATTTTGCTTAATCTACACACACACACACACACACACACACACACAATTTTACATATTTGCATTACTTGACATCCTGTTTGTTAGTTGCTAATGCTGATAATTCTTGAATCTGAAATTTCAAACTATATTTAATTTGAGCCCTAGCCCAGTATCCAGTTTCTTAATGGATCTAAGCATCTTCATTTAAACGAGTTTAAAACTTGGAGATCAGTCCTGGGTATTCATTGGAGAGACTGATGTTGAAGCTGAAACTCCAATATTTTGGCCACCTCATGTGAAGAGTTGACTCATTAGAAAAGACCCTGATGCTGGGAGGGATTGGGGGCAGGAGGAGAAAGGGACGACAGAGGATGAGATAGCTGGATGGCATTACCGACTCGATGGACATGAGTTTGAGTGAACTCTCGGAGTGGCTGTTATTCGTGGGGTCGCAAAGGGTCAGACACGACTGAGCGACTGAACTGAACTGAAAACTTAACTTAATTTCTACTCTTCCAAGCTAAACCTGCCCCTTCTGGAACCCATGTTTGTTCATGGAGTCAATTCTCACCCAACACCTAAGGATCATCCTGGATGCTATCTGCTCCTGGCCTCCCCCTTCCATCAATCATCCAACCCTTAGGTTCTGCCTCATAAATCACTGACGTAGCTCACGCCTCCACCTGTGCTTAAAAACTGTTTTAATAATTGTGGAATACAACTTACAAGAAATAGCATAACATTCAAATAAACCATATATTTTTTTAAAGCCATGTAACTAGCATTTGGGTCAAGGAAAAGAACATGCTAAAATTCCAGAAGCCCCTGACTTGTCTTTTTTGGATAATATCCACTTCCTCTTTCCTACTTCTTTGTGGGGCAACCACTAAGCTCATTTTTAGGGGGATCACTCCTTGATTTTCTCCTCAGTTTTATCACGAATACCTATTATCTCTAAACTGCTGAGTGCAACTTTCCTGTTTGTGAGCTGTGTATATTCTTCCATTCTGTGATTTTTATTTTACTTGTTCATTTATCCATATGAGCTTGAGTTTCATCCATGCTGCTGGTCATGTTCAGTGCTATCCAGTGCTCCATGGCAGACACATGGAGTACTTCTCCTGGTTGTTCACTTGGCGGATATTTGGAAGGTCCTAGTTTTGAGTTGATCATAGTGACCTCACTACAAACACTCACTGCCCCTCCCTTGCTATGCATGCCTGAGGGTCCCAGGGTATCTTCCTTGGGGTGGGGTGAGTGCTGGTCCCAATTACTCAGCTCACCGTTAACCTGGAGTGTAAATACAACATTAATTCAGAGGTGATTTTGCAATAACTGATCAATTTCTCTCTCTCTCTCTTTTTTTTTTCCGAATGACTTCCTTTCCTTCCCTCTCATACGGAGGAAATTTTCAAGAAGCAGATCTGTTGATTCTTTTTCTACTTAGCATTTTTCCATGGCTCCTCTTGGTCTTAGACAAATCTAATTCTCTGAGAATGGCACTGTGGTCAGACGTCTGCCCACCTCTCCGGACTTCAGTTCTGCCATTTGCTGCCCTCAGCTCCACCTGTCATCCACACAGAAGTGCTTGCAGATACTGAAACACAACAGGTTCTCATCACTATCTGGCCCTTTACACATAGTTTTTCATTTAAATCAAATCCCCTAGGAGATTATTCCCTCATTTCCAGCCTGAGTTCAGTTCATGTCCCCAGCATTCTGAAATTACTCTGATTGTACATTTATCATTGTGGCTACTGAGCTATGTTAGAAGTGCCTGTTTACATTTTATTTATTCATATCCTGCCTTCTTATGCAAAGGGATTGTATAGATAAAATACAGTAAAAATAGAGCTGTAAGTAGATAAAAATCAGAATAAAGCAAAGTGTAGCTAGATTACATGATAAAGAGGGGGACATTGGAAATGAGATATTCAGGCTACGGAATTCCATATGTTCATTAAATTTGGGCCCCTATATATACTGAGACTCAGAGACCACAGAGCAGATAAATGCTTTCTCCACCATACAGTAAGGGTAAAGAAAGTGAAGTTGCTCAGTCATGTCAGGTGGATATTGGAGTGGATACTTAAAGAATTAGT
Organism: Ovis canadensis; assembly: GCF_042477335.2. Taxonomy (NCBI): domain Eukaryota; kingdom Metazoa; phylum Chordata; class Mammalia; order Artiodactyla; family Bovidae; genus Ovis; species Ovis canadensis. The sequence goes on from NC_091246.1 coordinate 24,962,541, forward strand.
CACCTTTGGGAACTGCAACCTTATTCACACACTTTAGAATGAAAACAGAACGTATGTTCAGTTCAGTTCATTTCAGTTGCTCAGTAGTGTCAGACACTATGTCATCCCATGAACTTCAGCACACCAGGCCTCCCTGTCCATCACTAACTCCCAGAGTTTACTCAGACTAATGTCCATTGAGTCAGTGATGCCATTCAACCATCTAATCCTCTATCGTCCCTATTCTCTCATCCTCTATTCTCCTCCTGCCTTCAATCTTCCCCAGCATCAGGGTCTTTTCTAGTGAGTAGTTCTTCGCATTAGGTGGCCAAAGTATTGGAGTTTCAGCTTCAACATCAGTCCTTCCAATGAATATTCAGGACTTATTTCCTTTAGGATGGACTGGTTGGATCTCCTTGCAGTCCAAGGGAAACCTCAAGAGTCTTCTCCAATACCACAGTTCAAAAGAATCAATTCTTCGGTGCTCAGCTTTCTTTATAGTCCAACTCTCATATCCATACATGACTACTGGAAAAACCGTAGCTTTGACTAGATGAACTTTTGTTGGCAAAGTAATGCCTCTGCTTTTTAATATGCTGTCTAGATTGGTCATAACTCTTCTTCCAAGGAGCAAGTGTCTTTTAATTTCATGGCTGCAATCACCATATGCAGAACAAAAATTGGAGCCCAGTGATTTGGGCTTCAGTGATTTTGGAGCCCCCCAAAATAAAGTCTGTCTCTGTTTCCACTGTTTCCCCATCTATTTGCCATGAAGTGATGGGACCAGATGTCATGATCTTACTTTTCTGAATGTTGAGTGTTAAGCCAACTTTTTCACTCTCCTCTTTCACTTTCATCAAGAGGCTCTTTAGTTCTTCATTTTTTGCCATAAGTGTGGTATCATTTTCATATCTGAGGTTATTGATATTTCTCCTGGCAATCTTGATTCCAGCTTGTGCTTCCTCCAGCCCAGCATTTCTCATGATATATTCTGCATGTAAGTTAAATAAGCAGGGTGACAATATACAGCCTTGATGTGCTCCTTTTCCTATTTGGAACCAGTCTGTTGTTCCATGTCCTGTTCTAACTGTTGCTTCCTGACCTGCATACAGATTTCCCAAGAGGCAAGTCAGGTGGTCTGGTATTCCCATCTCTTTCAGAATTTCCCACAGTTTATTATGATCCACACAGTCAAAGGCTTTGGCATAGTCAATAAAGCAGAAATAGATGTTTTTCTGGAACTCTCTTGCTTTTTTGACAATACAACAGATGTTGGTGATTTGATCTCTGGTTCTTCTGCCTTTTCTAAAACCAGCTTGAACATCAGGGAGTTCATGGTTCACATACTGTTGAAGCCTGGCTTGGAGAACTTTGGGCATTACTTTACTAGCATGTGAGATGAGTGCAATTGTGTGGTAGTTTGAGCGTTCTTTGGCATTGCCTTTCTTTGGGATTGGAATGAAAACTGACCTTTTCCAGTCCTGTGGCCACTGCTGAGTTTTCCAAATTTGCTGGCATATTGAGTGCAGCACTTTCACAGCATTATCTTTTAGGATCTGAAACAGCTCAACTGGAGTTCCATCACCTGCACTAGCTTTGTTCATAGTGATGCTTCCTAAGGCCCGCTTGACTTCACATTCCAGGATGTCTGGCTCTAGGTGAATGATCATATCACTGTGATTATCTGGGTTGTGAAGATCTTTTTTGTATAGTTCTTTTGTATATTCTTGCCACCTCTTCTTAATATCTTCTGTTTCTGTTAAGCCCATACCATTTCTGTCCTTTATTGTGCCCATCTTTTCATGAAATGTTCCCTTGGTATCTCTAATTTTCTTGAAGAGGTCTCTAGTCTTTCCAATTCTATTGTTTTCCTCTATTTCTTTGCACTGATCACTGAGGAAGGCTTTCTTATCTCTCCTTGCCATTCTTTGAAACTCTGCATTCAAATGGGCATATCTTTTCTTTTCTCCCTTGCTTTTTGTTTCTCTTTTTTCACACCTATTTGTAAAGCCTCCTCAGATGGCCATTTTGCTTTCTTGCATTTCTTTTTCTTGGGGATGATCTTGATAACTGTCTCCTGTACAATATCACGAATTTTTGTCCATCATTCATGAGGCACTCTGTCTATCACACCTAATCCCTTGAATCTGTTTCTCACTCTCACTGTATAATCATAAGGGATTTGATTTAGGTATGTATGTTAGACTCACTGAATCATCTGGATGGATGAGTGTTATCTGCAAACTGTAATTCCGAAGTCACTTGTCTGCAGGAGCAAACTGTCGACAAAAATTAGTAAGACTGATCAGGGATAGGAGGTATGAGGCACTGGCTGGCCTCTGGTGACAAGGAGAACTCCTGCTCTCTGTAAATGGGGAGCACACGGTTGCCAAATTATATAGATTTCCAAGAGAAAAACAGATGCTGGGATTTTTAAAAATTTATTTTTAATAATACTGTGTTGTAATACTGTATTTAGTAATAATAATATTGTGTTTAGTAATACTGTATTTTTAATAATACTGCTTTTTTACAATACTGTGTTGGTTTCTGCCATATATCAACATGAATCAGCCATAGGTATATATATACCCCCTTCCCTCTTCAACCTTCCTCCCATCTCCCACCCCATTCCACCCCACTAGGTTGTCGCAGAGCACCAGTCTGAGCTCCCTGTGTTATACAGCAAATTCCCACTAGCTATCTATTTTACATAATGTAGTGTATATGTTTCCATGCTAGTCTCTCCATTTGTCCCACCTCTTCTTGCCCCACTGTGTCCGCAAGCCTGTTCTCTGTGACTGGATCTCTTCCTCTGCCCTACATATAGATGCATGGTCATATGTATGCATTAATATACAATACAATATTTGTTTTTCCTTTTCTGACTTGCTTCACTCTGCATAATAGGCTCTAGGTTCACCCACCTCATTAAAATGGACTCAAATGCAGTCCTTTTTAGGCTAATATTCCATTGTACACATATACCACATCTTCTTTATCCATTCACCTGTCAATGAACATCTAGGTTGCTGCCATGTCCTGGCTATTGTAAATAGTGCTGCAATGAACATCAGGGTCCATGTGTCATTTTCAATTATGGTTTTCTCAGGATATATGGCCAGTAGTGGGATTGTTGGGTCATATGGTAGTTTTATTCCTAGATTTTAAAGAAATATCCATACTGTCTTCCATAGTGACTGTATCAATTTATATTCCCACCAACAGTGTAAGAGGGTTTTCTTTTCTCCACACCCACTTCAGCATTTGCTGTTTGTAGATTTTTTGATGATGACCATTGTGACGTATTCATTGGAAGGCCTGATGCTGAAGCTGAAACACCAATACTTTGGCCACCTGATGTGAAGAGCTGACTCTTTTGAAAAGACCCTGATGCTAGGAAAGTTTGAAGGCGGGAGGAGAAGGGGATGACAGAGGATCAGATGGTTGGATGGCATCACCAACTCAATGGGCATGAGTTTCAGTAAACTCTGGGAGTTGGTGATGGACAAGGAGACCTGGCATGCTGCAGTCCATGGGGTCCCAAAGAGTCGGACATGACTGAGTGACTGAATTGAACTGATTGTGACTGATATGAGGTGATAGCTCATTGTGTTTTGATTTGTATTTCTCTAACAATGAACAATGTTGAGCATCTTTTCATTTGGTCATTAGCCATCTGTATGTCTTCTTTGGAGAAATGCCCGTTTAGGTCTTCTGCCCACTTTTTGGTTGGGTTATTTGTTTTTCTGGTATTGAGTTGCATGAGCTTCTTGTATATTTTGAAGGTTAAACTTTGTTGTTTCATTTACTATTATTTTCCCCATTCAGATGCTGGGATATTTTAAATGTGAGATTTTTCTAGCTTTTATTTTTTATTTTATTTTATAATATGCTTTATTTTATTCTATTTTATTTTAATTTTCATTTTTACTTTATTTTACTTTTCAATACTGTATTGGTTTTGCCATACATTGACATAAATCCCGCCACGGGTGTACATGAGCTCTTTGGCAACTAATTTTGTAATTCTTGTACTCAAAAATACTATAGAGGTCCTAAGTGAGTGGGCCAAACAGATCTCAACGGTTTGCATCTTGGAGTTGACTGGAAATGATACCAATAATGGAGAGCCTTTTAATTCAAATAAACATAAAGAAAAAGAAAGGATAGTCAAAATATTTTCTTTATTATTATTTATTTATTGGCCACATTGTGTGGCTTGTGGGATCTTAGTTCCCCTAACCAGGGATCCAACCTATGGTCCTGTAGCGGAAGTGCAGGGTCCTAAACACTGGACCAGCAGGGAGTTCCAAAATAACTTTTGTAAGCTTAAATATTTACATTTTCCAGTTTCTCTGAATATTTTTAATGTAGTTGGTAAAAGAGCACTCAGGTCTAAGAAACTGTGGCATAATAAGAAATACATGCTTTGTTGTTGTCTCTGCTCCCTGGCACACAGTTACTAAAACCCTTGGAATCTCCAGTGATGCGTGTCATATTTGCTAATGAGAAGACTGGTGGCTGGGGACTCTGAGATTGCTCTAAAATGAGGGCTCATCTCTGGAAAGTCCAAGCCTTAATTAGTGAGTGGGAACTTTCAGCCCCGACCCCTGACCTCCCTCTAGAGAAGAGAGAGAAGGTGGAGATTGACTTAATCATCAGTGGCCAATGACTAAACCAGTCATGCCCATTGAATGAAATCTCTATTAAAATCCCTACCCAGTGGGGTCCAGGGAGCTTCTGAGTTGGTGAATGTGAAGAAATGCTGGGAGAATCGAGCACTGCCTCCCTTCCCCCAACAGCCTTGTCCCACACATCTCTTCACTTGGCTGCTCCTGATTTGCATCCTTCATAATAAAATATCTTTCTGGTTCTGGAGCCACTCTAGCCAATCACCAAGCTTGAAAGGAAGGTAGCTGTGGGAATAGCTGACACTGTAGCCAAGTCTGACAGGAGTGTGGGTACCCAGGCAACCAGTCCTTGTGACTGACTTCTGAAGTCAGGACAGTCCTGTGGCACTGAGTGGGCCCATACACTCGTGGGATCTAGGCTAGTCCAGGTAGTGTCAGAAGTGAATTGAATTTTAGGATACCCAGTGGGTGACTGAAAAGTTGGAAAACTGATTTTACTGTGAAAAACCTCACACATTTGTGTCAGATGTGTTATGAGTAAAAAACAGACCATTGAAGTATTGGAAGCTGTCTATTAGCAACTGCTCTCAGTGACCCAAAAGGACCAGGAGGTAGAAAACAATGTATTTTGAAACCAAGATGGGTTCCTAAGCTAGGTTTTCTTATGACCACTACCTGAGAGGCTGCCATACACACAGGCTGAACACAGGGGGTAAGAATCTGAGATTTACCTCCTGCGCATTGCACTCCTTTCCTTCAAACCACTCAGTATGTCCTGTTATATGGACCAGCAGAACTTAGTCTACTGTCTCTTGACTCTTTAAACTTGACTTGGGAATTTTTACCTCTAGCCAATAAGAGAAATTCTTATTTCTCTCAGGAAAATGCACTAAGATGGAGAATATCCATATTCCATTTTATTCTGTGGATGAGAGCCGAAGAATTGATGCTTTTGAACTGTGGTGTTGGAGAAGACTCTTGAGAGTCCCTTGGACTGCAAGGAGATCCAACCAGTCCATCCTAAAGGAGATCAGTCCTGGGTGTTCATTGGAAGGACTGATGCTAAAGCTGAAACTCCAATACTTTGGCCACCTCATGCGAAGAGTTGACTCATTGGAAAAGACCCTGATGCTAGGAGTGATTGGGTGCAGGAGGAGAAGAGGATGACAGAGGATAAGATGGCTGGATGGCATCACTGACTCAATGGATGTGGGTGTGGGTGAACTCTAGGGGTTGGTGATGGACAGGGACGCCTGGCGTGCTGCGATTCATGGGGTCGCAAAGAGTCGGCCACGACTGAGCGACTGAACTGAACTGAACTGAAACTCTTTTTAATCAACACTTTCTCATTTTCCAATTTCTCCATAGCAGTCTTATGCATGAGACTAAGTAAAGTTTTCTCAGACACTTACTGTTTATTCAGTAAACCAGACAATTGTCATCTAGTAGTCTTATTTAATTTTTTATTTTTTTTGGTGTTGTTAAATTGCTATAATGTGGTTCCTAAGTCTCAAACTTCTGGGAAAATAAAGCTTCAGGGAAAGGAAGATTTATTTTACACAATAACTAGGCAAAACCTAAAGTTAGTAGAAGGAAAGAAGTCATAAAGACCAGAGCAGAAATTCATTAAATAGAGATGAAGAGAGAAACATCAGAGATGAATGAAACTAAAAGCAGATTCTTTGATAAGATAAAATTTTGATAAAACTTTAGCCAGACTCATCAATAAAAAAAGGGAGAAGACACAAATCTATAAAATTAGAAATGAAATATAAGTTACAACTGACATCACAGAAATACAAAAGATCATAAGGGAGTACTACAAACAACTTTATGCCAATAAAACAATCTTGAAGAAATGGATGAATCCTTAGAAAGGTACAATTCCCCAAGACTGAGCCAGGAATAAATAGAAAATATGAAATCAGACCAACCACAAATACTAAAATTGAAACTGTGATTTAAAAACTCCCAACAAATAAAAGTTCAGGACCAGGTGATTTCACAGGTGAATCTATCAAACATGTTCAACATTGCTAATTATTAGAGAAATACATACAAACATTCAAAATCATAATGAGATATCACCTCACACCAATCAGAACTGCTATCATCAAATAATCCACAAACAGTAAATGCTGGAGAGGGTGTGGAGACAAAGGAAACCTCCTACATTGTTGGTGGGGGTGTAAATTGATGCAAACACTATAAAAAACAGCCTGGAGATTCCTTAAGAAATTAAAAATAGGGTTACCATAGAATCCTTCAAACCTGATCTCTTCATCTCCCTCCATGACTTCTCATTACAATCAATACTCTTGATATTCTGTCTCCTATTAGTGCTGAAGAACTGATGCTTTTGAACTGTGATGCTGGAGAAGACTCGTGAGAGTCCTTGGACTGTGAGGAAATCAATCCTGTCAATCCTAAAGGAAATCAACCGTGAATAGTCATTGGAAGGACTGATGCTGAAGCTGAAGCTCCGATACTTTGGCCACATGATGGGAAGAGCTGACTCACTGGAAAAGATCCTGATGCTGGGAAAGATTGAGAGCAGGAGGAGAAAGGGACAACAGAGGATGAGATCGTTGGTTGGCATCATCGACTAAATGGACATGAGTTTGAGCAATCTCTGGGAGTTGATGATGGATAGGGAAGCCTGGTGTGCTGCAGTCTATGGGGCTGCAAAGAGCTGGACGTGACTAAGCAATTGAACAACATTTATTGTTACCTGCCAAAACCCTAATTTCCTTCAGCTTAAGTACCATTCTTCTTTCAATCTATATCTAAGCAGAACTTGATCATAAAACCATTATTCAACTGGACTGGCTGGTTTCATTTTAAATCATGGCCATGACCCCAAACAGACACTAATCCTATGAATCAATACTGGCTAGTTTCTTTCACCAGCTGTTTGCAAGTGTGCAGGCCTAGCTTGAAGACAGATCAATAGAATTTGCCCCATCTGAATAACAGAAAAAAAACAAAGAATAGAGCCTCAATGATCTGTAGGACAGGACTTCATAATAAAGACCCAACATTCATATTACTGGAATCAAAGAAAGAGAGGAGAGCACAGAGGTATAAAGATACGCTAAGAAATAATGGCTTAAAACACCCAACATTTCGCAAATGACACAAACTTGTAGATTCAAGAAGCTGTACAAATTCCAGTTAGGATAAGCAAAAGGAAATTCATGGCAAGACACATCATGATTAAGTTTCTGAGATCTAAACACACACTCACAGATAAATGACACATTCCCTATAGGATAACATTGATTCAGATGACAGTAGGTTTCTCATCAGAAACCACAGTGGCCAGAAGGATGAGCCACAAAGTTTTTAAAGGATTAAGAGAAAAGAACTATCAACTGTGAAGCTTAAATCCAGCAAAGCTACCCTTTAGGAATGGAGAGAAAACCAAGGACCTTTTCCTATAAAGGGAACCCGAAAGAATTTTTTCTAGAAGACCCACCCTGAAAGACTGCTAAATGCAATTCTTCAAACAGAAAAGAAACGCTAAATTAAAGAATCTTAGAGCATTAGGATGGTGGAAGGAAAAGTGGAGGGAGCAGAAATATGAGCACACAAACTGGACTGTACTTTTGCTTGAGTTTTTTCCTTTTTTTCCCATATAAGTCAACATTCATTTATGATACATCTTTTCAAAGTAGCAATAGAAGAGAACTTCTTTAACTTGATAAAAGGTGTCTACCAAAAATCTATAGGAAACATACTTAGTGGTAAAATGCCAACGACAGTCCTTTTAAAATCAAAATAAGACAATAATGTCCATTATCATTGCTTTTGTTATGTTCCTGGATGTTCTATTCAGTTCAATAAGACAGGAAGAATACATCAGAATATAGGATTGAAAAGAAAAAAGCAAAACTCTCACTTTTCATAGATGATGCAGTTACAAATGAATTAAAAATAATCTACTGATACCTTTTTACAACTTTTATGATAGTTCAGCAAGGATGCTGGATACAAATGAATATCCAGAAATCATGTTCCTTTAATATTCAGCTACAAATGATTATAAAATATACTTTAAAAATATCATTTAGTGCGGCAACAAAGAATAACTCTAATGAAAATATGCAAGAACTTATGGTTATAACAAGAAAATTTTATTAAATGTTAAATAAATGAAGACATCTCATGTTCATGTGTTCATGAGTTTTTAAAATCACATATAATGAATGAAGCAAATATTATGACACCATTTGATACTCAGGACAAAGATAAAAGTGGAGAAGGTAGAAGGATGTAAATGGAATGAGGCATCCACAGTTCACTTGAAGGAGTAAGATCGGTCTAATGTTCACCCATTCAAAAATAAAAAATAAAAAACCTCCTTTCTCAATGCCACATTCCCTTCATTATTGCTCCAATTCTGTATTCCCTTCATTATTGCTCCAATTCTGATTGTCATTTCACAGCCCCACTTCTTAAGAGACTTTCATCAACCCACTGCAATTTTCTTTCTCCTCACACGGCTCCATCAAAATTGGTCTTTTCAAGGTCACTTGCAATTCTGGCAAGAGCTGACAACAACTGATACTTTCCCAAAGTGTCTCCTGTAATCAAAGACATTTTCCTGTCAGCTGTCTCTGATGTCAGGATTATTCAGAATATTTATTTTCTGAGTCATCCTTCTTCGTTGCCTTTGGTGCCTTGAGAATAGAGCTATAATAGCTTTACACATTAAAGCACAAACACTTCTAATATCTCATACCCCAGCTGGCACTTTATCATCTGTAACTATTTGTTAAAACAGTTGAAACACTTGCAATTAAAACCTGCTCACGTCTACTGGAGTCTCAGCTTTGACACATTGCTGGAATCCCACAGTAGTGTGGGGAATGACTGCACTGCCCTTTACATTCCCAAGGCAAAGAACAAAACTCCAAATTCTCACTGTATATGGAATGAACTCTTACAAGAATTAAGCTTTGTCCTATCTTCCCACTGAAATTTTTTGATGTTATGCAAAATAATGGCAATCCTAAACGTGCGGTAAAAATTAGTCCTTTAATTTATTCTTATGTTGACAGCACTTTGAACTGAACTTTGAGTATTTGAGTTCAGTTTTAGTTTGTAAAGATGTACAACTGAGCACAGAAAAACCTCCAGTTGAATGAAGGTTATCCTCAGGAATTCTGTTTGTACCAAGCACTCATTTTTTTTTTTAAGTTGAAAAATAAAAGGAGGTAGAAGTGAAGATATAGGTGTATGAAGTCTGTGTGTGTGTGTGTGTGTGTGTGTGTGTGTGTGTGTGTATGATATGAGGGAGAAGGAGAGACTGAGACAGGGACGAGGAGAATCGTAAGCAGGCAAATGAGAGTGAATCTTTGGAATTCATTAGCATGAGTTCCAAACTTCACTGTGCAACCTTGGGCAAGTTACACAGAATTTCTGAGCCTCACCTGTGAAATGGGAGAATAAGGCTGAGTTCTAGGGTTATGGGGCTGTGATAGTCACCAATACCGAGTGTCCTAGATCTAAGTCTTGCTGTCCTTGATCTCCACGTCAAAGAGTCAAAGAACAGGTCTTCATGGTCTGGGTGTGCTGTGAGCTAGAACCTGTGAACCATGTCACTGCCATGTTGAACACTGGATTTTCAGTTCAAGGTCTCAGAGCTCTTTGACCTTCCACATGGCACCTGGCAGCTTTTAAGCTGGTAGCTGCCCCAGTGGCCTGGCCTCTGAGCAGCAGAGATGAGCAGAGACACTTGCTCTCCGAGCTGTCTAGGTCAATGAAAGTGTTAGCCATTCAATTGTGTCTGACTCTTTGTGACCCCATGGACTGTGGCCTGCCAGTTTCTTCTGTCCTTGGAATTCTCCAGGCAAGAATATAGGAGTGGGTTGCCCTTCTCTTCTCCAGGGTGTCTTCCCAACCCAGGGACCGAACCTGGGTCTCCCACATTGCTGGCCTGTTCTTTACCATCTGAGCCACCATGTCAGTGAGCTGAAATTGAACCTTGGGTATTCCAAGCTCTGAGACTTTCAGTTATGTATTGTCATGGCATAGCCAAGTCTCTGTTGTGTCAGATGCATAAGACAGTCAGAGGTCAGGGTTTTGGGAGAGGAGATCACACATGTTAATGTTGCTTTTGTTGTGAAATTGACTCTCCTCTGTGTTTTAGAGAGTGCTGCGAACTGTCTTACAATTCCATCTTCTCTTAGGTACCTTCCTCTCTTGAAGTGTATAGTAGACTCAAGCTCATGTGAGGACAGAGAACAAAACTAACTTTCTGATAGAGCTGAGACTTCAACAGAAGTAATCTGGTTATTGGATGGAGATATTAAATCCTCGTGGTAACCCAATGAAAATGCACGTTCTGGTAAAATATGATTGTGGATGGGTCCCTCCTGTTCCCTATGTCTGTTCTCATTTCACTAACCTTACAATAACCAGTCCCAGATTCTCTGTCATTTAAGTCATGGGACATTCCCACTGAAGACTTGGGACCCTTTTTGGTGATTGTCATAATGGATGAGTTTGGACCACTTCCTATCACCAAATCCACAGGAAGAATGAAGTATGTACTGAGCAGATGGATGGCTGTCTTGCTGGAGTGTGGTAAGCTCTTCTCATCTTCCTTTATGAATCATCTATGCCAGCTCGTTCAGTCCTAGGGAGCTTACAGTCAAGAGGACAACAAACAAATGAGAACCACGCTGGCCGTGGCTGGTACACATATTCATAAGCCTGAAAGGACTGAAGGACCCTGCCACAGCTGGCTGTGAAGAGAGCAGCCGAATGCCACTGCCAACACCAATTGTCTTCCTTCTATCACCTGCCACGTTTCACACCTGCTATGTTCATCTTCCCAGAACATGGCTTTGATCATGTTACATCCTGGCTCCAAAATATTCCATGGCTCTCCACCCTCTGCGGAACACAGGCAAACTCCTACTCTGAGTAAACGCAGGCCACGTGGCTTAAATAACAGAGCCTTACTGTCCTTCCTCCCCACCCCAGTTGTGAAGGCTGGACATCCAAGATCAAGGTGTCAGCAGTTTTAGTTTCTTCTGAGACCTCTTTCTTCCGAGCTTCTTCTGAGACCGCTCAGAAGAATGAGGGAGAGTCCATTGCAGGGAGAGTCCATTGCAGGATGAGTCTCAGAATGAGGGAGAGTCCATTGCAGGATGAGTCTCAGAATGAGGGAGAGTCCATTGCAGGATGAGTCTCAGAATGAGGGAGAGTCCATTGCCGGCTCCTCTCCCAGTTTCCAGTGGTTTGCTGGTGAACGTTGACATTCTTTATCTTATAGAAGCATCACCCTGACCTCTGCTTTCAGCATCAGATAGGCTTCTCTTTGTGTGTGTTTGTCTCTGTGCCCAAGTTTATCTTTTGTATAAGGACACTGCTGCTGCTGCTGCTAAGTCGCTTCAGTCACGTCCGACTCTGTGTGACCCCAGAGACAGCAGCCCACCAGGCTCCCCTGTCCCTGGGATTCTCCAGGCAAGAACACTGGAGTGGGTTGCCTAGTAGTGTTGAATTAAGGCCCACTCTAATGACCTCATTGTTACTTGACAACATTAGCAAAGACCCTGATTCCAAGTAAGGTCATGTTCGGAGGTATCAGGGGCTAGGACTGCAACATATCTTTTGGAGGTGACAGGGTCCAGCTCATGACACTGTCCTAGTCACCCAGTCAAGGCATCTTTTCTAGCCTTTCTTTACCATCTTGTATTCCAAATTTTGAGTTCCTTTCTGACTGTGCCTATTCTAGACAGACTGCTCAAACGCCACCTTGACTGAGAGGCTCTATCTTCCCTCTGGGGTCTATCCATCTTTTAAGACCCAACTAAATTTGGGGCTTCCCAGGAGGCACTAGTGATAAAGACTAGTGGTAAAGGAGAAGGGGATGACAGAGGATGAGATAGTTGGGTGGCATCACTGACTCATTGGACATGAGTTTGAGCAAGCTCCAGGAGATGGTGAAGGACAGGGAAGCCTGGCATGCTGCAGTCCACGGGGTTGCAAAGAGTTGGACATGACTGAGTGGCTGAACAACAAAAATCTGGGGTTTCCCAGGTGTCATTAGTAGTAAAGAGCCTACCACCCCCTTCCGATGCAGGAGACAAAAGAGACAAGGGTTCAATCCCTGGGTTGTGAAGATCCCCTGGAGGAGGGCATGGCAATCCACCCCAGTATTCTTGCCTGGAGAATCCCATGGACAGGGAAGCCTGGTGGGCTACAGCCCATAGGTTCACAGAGAGTCGAAATGACTGAAGTGACTTAGCAAGCATATGTCACTTTTATAGAGGTTTTCATAGATTCTTCCAACCCTTGGTAATATATGTGAACTTATTAAACATGCTTTTTGCAGGTTCTACAGTTTAGGGAACTATCCGTAGACTTTGCTACAATTCTCCTGTCTTGCAGGGTTCTACAGCTCTTTCATGGGCAAGAAAGACCCTTGCTCTGGGTCCCTGTGGGATGAGAGATCGATAAAGCCTAGAGAACAAGCCTACCCAGAGACTGCATCACCTTCTAGAGTATTCTTGCTGCCCCAAACAGCCCTCAGGCTGCTCCCAGGACCCACTCTGCACCATCCTCCTGAAGGTGGACCACACCACCTGGTCTCTGCCCCAGACCTGAGGGTGGCCAAGGGATGCTGGAGGTGGTGGACAGAGCATGACTGTGCAGGCTGTGTATATGCACACTGAAGGACCTCAGAGACGAGGGAACAGAGCCAGCCAAGGGGAAAGGAGGGACATGGACGTGATCACACTCCAGGGCTGGAAGCTGGATCTTCTTGTGTCAATGCCTCCAAAGAAGAGGAGAATTTTAGATTTCAGTTTGGCTTCTAAGTCATTATGGAGGTACATTTGTCAAGGCAGAATAGAGCATATTCTATTTAACAATTTGTAAGCTTGATTGATACCTTTAAAATATTTACCCTATTATACATGGGCCTCCATTTTTATTTTTGCTCAGGGGGTTCCAGCAAAACTTAGGCTCCAGGCAACCTTTTCACTCTGTGTCTGTGAATTTCCACCTGTTCTTTTTATGATGAGGGCAAGCCAAAGTTGGTCCTTCCTGACCCTTGAGCATTCTTTTTAGATGTTCCTGTTTGGTATTGATATAACCATGCCTCTGATCTCCTATTTTGTGCTGCTGATAATAAAATGTTCCCTCTGGAATAGAGAGTCATCCCAATGAAAAGACTTAGAATGAACCAGTGGGACAAGGATCATGGATCCAAAACACACTTCCACAGTCAAAATATCTCCTGAAAAGGGAAGAGGAAGTGTGGATTCGGGCAAAGGGCTTAGTGGGGTGAGGGCTGATAGTGTCTCTCCATGGTGAGGCTTCAGTCTCCTCATACACACTGGCTTGTGCTTGGTGTGGCAATAGATGCCCATGCCTTTCCATACGTGGCTCTCACTGAAAGATCTGATGTTGATGGGGTATGGGTAGGAAATGCCTCACATGGCCCCAATGACAAGAAGCTATTTCCATTCTTGTGTGACTAGAAGAAAGAATTGCCCAGTGAGCAGGGATATCACTACCTGATCTATTTGGAAATTTTCAAAGGTAGACAAGATGCCTGAAAGTTAATACAAATTATTGAAAGTTATTGACAGAAGTTATTTGATCAGATATAATAACATCATTTATAATGGCATCGTTTGCCAAAGAATGCTCAAACTACCACATAACTGCAGTCATCTCACACGCTAGTAAAGTAATGCTCAAAATTCTCCAAGCCAGGCTTCAGCAATACGTGAAATGTGAACTTCCAGATGTTCAAGTTGGTTTTAGAAAAAGCAGAAGAACCAGAGATCAAATTGCCAATATCCAATGGATCATCAAAAAAGCAAGAGAGTTCCAGTAAAACATCTATTTCTGCTTTATTGACTATGCAAAAGCCTTTGACTGTGTGGATCACAATAAACTGTGGAAAATTCTGAAAGAGATGGGAATACCAGATTACCTGACCTGCCTCTTGAGAAGCCTGTATGCAGGTCAGAAAGCAACAGTTAGAACTGGACATGGAACAACAGACTGGTTCCAAATAGGAAAAGGAGTACGTCAAGGCTGTATATTGTCACCCTGCTTATTTAACTTATATGCAGAGTACATAATGAGAAATGCTGGACTGGAAGAAGCACAAGCTGGAATCAAGATTGCTGGGAGAAATATCAATCACCTCTGATATGCAGATGACACCACCCTTATGGCAGAAAGTGAAGAACTAAAAAGCTTGATGAAAGTGAAAGAGGAGAGTAAAAAAGTTGGCTTAAAACTTAACATTCAGAAAACGAAGATCATGGCATCTGGTCCCATCACTTCATGGCAAATAGATGGGGAAACAGTGGAAACAGAGTCAGACTTTATTTTTGGGGGGTCCAAAATCACTGCAAATGGTGACTGCAGCCATGAAATTAAAAGACGCTTACTCCTTGGAAGAAAAGTTATGAGCAACCTAGATAGCATATTCAAAAGCAGAGACTTTACTTTGCCAACAAAGGTCCATCTAGTCAAAACTATGGTTTTTCCAATGGTCATGTATGGATGTGAGTTGGACTGTGAAGAAGGCTGAGCACCGAAGAATTGATGCTTTTGGACTGTGGTGTTGGAGAAGACTCTTGAGAGACCCTTAGACTGCAAGGAGATCCAATCAGTCCATTCTGAAGGAGATCAGCCCTGGGATTTCTTTGGAAGAAATGATGCTAAAGCTGAAACTCCAGTACTTTGGCCACCTCATGCGAAGAGTTGACTCATTGTAAAAGACTCTGATGCTGGAAGGGATTGGGGGCAGGAGGAGAAGGGGATGACGGAGGATGAGATGGCTGGATGGCATCACGGACTCGATGGACGTGAGTCTGAGTGAACTCCGGGAGTTGGTGATGGACAGGGAGGCCTGGCATGCTGTGATTCATGGGGTCGCAAAGAGTCAGACACGACTGAGCGACTAAACTGAACTGAATAGCATCTTGGTTTTTCCTTTCTGCACGTGCGAGGAGACTGTGGCTTTTCTTTTCTCCTGGCCCTGTGTTGTCCTCTCAGCTGGGAGGGCAGCCAGGTCTTTCTGGTGATTCATGCCACCTTCTGGTTTCCATAGGCATCCTGCCTGAAGACTCCCCCCAGCCCATGTCCTCCCTTCCCCTTCAGGGACATAATGAAAGTGAAAGTGAAAGTGGCTCAGTGGTGTCCAACTCTTTGCGACCCCACAGACTGTATAGTCCATGGAATTCTCCAGGGCAGAATACTGGAGTGATTAGCCTTGCCCTTCTCCAGAGGATCTTCCCAACCCAGGAATCAAACTGGGGTCCCCTGCATTGCAGGCAGATTCTTTACAAACTGAGCTATGAGGCATAAGTAATGAATGAGTTCCTATTTTCCCTGTGGTACATTCATCACAGCTAAATTAATTTCACTTCCAAAAATTAATTTGCTCAAAATCACCTCTATCACCCTTTTATTGTCTCTTGTTTTCTCTTTGAAATCTCATCCAAATGTTTCTGCAAAGCCTTTCTTCTTTTTCTCTTTCTATTCTATTTGTGGATCAAAAATTGACTTCCATCATAGTTGGAGCAGAAGTGCACCCCTTTGAAGAATATTAAGAAAGGAAAATATCTTCTTTTATGTATTTGGTGCAAAATGTATCTTGATCTTGTTCTCCATGGCTTACTCTGTGCTGGTTAAATGCAACTTCATTTTATTGAGAAGCACATCAAGTCCTGGGGATATTCTACAAGAGCTGTTTCTCAGTTCCACAAGTCAATAACGAAGTAAATATTATGATTCTTTTTTTATACTATCACTTTAATGTACTCTTAATGTAAGGGGATTCGAAATAACAATACAAGTAAGGTAATGAAATGCTATCAGTCACTAAATCGGGAGTTTTGAAAATAGACTTTCAGGTATCTAAGAAATTGTAAGCAAAAATTGGAGTGTAGACACACATATTAATCATTAGTTTTACTTTGTGTGGCAACGATTGCAATCTGCTCAATAATCACCTCTCTTTTCTTCCTTAGCCATAGAACCCTTATTTTACTGGGCATAACAAATGCAACTGTAAAATCCAAATTTCTGAACCTTCACTGCTTGTGGGTATGGCTATGCCTGAATTCTGGACACAGATTTAAGCAGGAGATGTTGGATGGGGCTTCTAGGAAAGCACATTAAAAGAAAGAAGAATGACTGGCACATTTCCTCTTACCCTTTTAGCTTTATATTTCTTCCTGCCTGGAATGCAGACATGATGGCTACATTCTGGCAGTCATATTAGACGACGAGGAGGTAGCCTTGAAGTTGGAAGCCATTCACTAGGGATAGTGAAATGGAACTTCAGAAGGAGTCTGGGATTTCTTTAAACTTGTTTATGCAAAATAAAAACAATCCCTATCTTTAAACTGCTGACATATGACTTCTGTTTTTTGGAGTTTAATCTAATACTAGCTGATATATTCCACTGCTCTCAAATGCAGGAAATACCACATTATTTTTTGGAATCAATAAGAAGTGAATTTCAAGTCCCACTGACCCTTTGGTAAGAAATTCAGCTATTAATAGATGCAGGGAAGTATAACATATATCTCCTGGATATGCCCAGAAAATGTGGTGGAAAGCGTCTGGTATTTGGCTCATCAGGGTGGTTGCTACCTTGTCTGTAAAATGGAAGGTGAAGTGGAAAACCAAAAAGGCATGAAGCGGAAGGATTTTGATCTTGATTTGGGAGGAAGAAGGCGATCGGAGCCTACTAGATGGGGGTGTAGCTAATGCCTTGATGTATTCGACAACAGGAGCATGACTTATGAGAAAAATGGTCTCAGTGAAAAGACAGCTTATGCTAGTGATTGTCTTTTAAGTGAGTTGAAACTATTATGGATTTTACTACATCATAGTTACATAAAAAAGGCAGACAGCAGATAAGACAGATATCTGACCTCTTGCCATCTGAAGTCAAGGATGAAAAGGAGTTTGTTGTAAGTAATACATGTATGACAGTCCTTATATAAATCTAGCACTAGCCTCTCACTTGAAATTAAGTAAGATGTTTTACTCCCCAAATATTTAAAACCACTGCTGAGTCTAGACATGGGTGGGGGATACCAGTCCCAATTTCTAATCATTCAGCAGATGTTCAGATGATTCTGCCTCTGTTTTCCCATCTGTATAATGGTTGCAGAGGCATTCACCTCCACCCCTAAAGAGGCCTGATTAGCACCAGTGATTTAATGCGTATCAGGCTTGGTGGAGCAAGACAGCCACAGAGACCAGTTGTCACTGCTGTTACAGTAATGATGATTGTCTGGGGCCTGGGTGTGTGTGAACTCACAGAGGTCACATTCTGACAGGCTGGCTCCCTGGGACTTTTTTCCTGGCACTTGCACCTGCCCAGGGAACAGGTTATGGAGTTCAGGCTTGTTTGGGTTTGCAACAGGTAATGATAGTTTCAGAGGAGGTTGTGTTGTTGAATTCGGAGCTGGAGTTTGGGCGTTCACATCTGATTAATGTGCCCTTCTGACTCATTCCCTTGCTTGGAGAGCTGAGAACCAAGTCTGAACACAAGGAACTTGAATCACTATTTTTTTTTTTCCCCCAGCAAAGCTGTCCAACAGCCTTATTTTCTCTAAATGCTACCTATGGTCACATTGAAAGAAAGCCCCAGGGGGGGTCCTTCTGAGTCAACCACTTCATCCCTTTATTTCTTTTCAGCCTACTGTATTCCTTTACAAGAAAGAAAATTAGTTGACTGAATAGGTTTGCTAACACAGTACACAGATTGCAAGGGAAGTCATGGATGAGTCAGGAAATCATCTTAAACTTGTGTTTTTGGATGAAGGAGAGATACATTCAAAGAACACACCATCGATCTCTACTAACTGAGTCTGAGTTGTCAAACTCAGAGGATGGTTGAGTCCCCAGGTCCTGAGATGATATGACAAGAGGTGTGATGGGCTGCAAAGGTCCAGGAGCTGCCAGGAACATCCCCACCTCCTCACCTAGACAGTCTTTCTTCGTGGTGTCTGCTATCTCCTGACCACAGGAACTTGTCCAAAGGCAGAGTCTCAGAGTGTACTGAGCTGTAGAGCATTTAACATGAATGGATAAGAAGTTGGAGAAAGAGCTGTCTTCTCTGGGCTCAGGTCTCCTGTGATCTGTAAACTACTTGGTGGATCCCAAGCTTCATTCTTCCCATTACACCTGCATCACATGAGGTCTTCCTTTCCTGGGACACAAGGTGTTCATTTCCCTCCATGAAAAGGGCTGTGCCGGAAGGCAGCTGGGCCAGCCTGGCCAGGGGGTTGCAAGATGTGAATGAGAGGTGAGAGGACCTGACTGACTTATGAGTAGGCAAATCATACATGTTTACCATGTCAGGCATTAGGTGGAATGCAGACGGGATAAAAAGGAGCATTGAGAGGTAGCGGAAGCTGTTGGTGCTCTGTCCACAGCCCTTGTCTCAGGCAAGACTTTCTCTGGATGCTGTGGCACTGGGCCGCTGCAAGAAGGGGGGCAGAACTTCTCTGGAGTTAGCAAGCCCCCTCCAATACCCTGGAAACTGGCTTTAGCCAGTGAGCATCCAGCTAGCTCAGTCGGTTGATCATGGGACTCTTAACCTCAGAGTCATGGGTTCGAGCCCAAAGTTGGGTGCATAAAGTTTGGGGAAGGAAATGGCAATCCACTCCAGTATTCTTGCTCAGAGAATTCCATGGACAGAGGAGCCTGGCAGGCCTAGTTCAAGGGGTCGCAAAGAGTTTGACATGACTGAACGACTAACGCACATGACTGTACTGAGAGACAGGATCCGGTGGACAGTTGCTCAGATTGCAATGACTCAGGAGCAGGTGTTTTAGAGTGTTCCCCAGGTAACCTACTCAGCATGTACCTTCCACCCAGGCATGTGCTGAGAAAGCCTTAACAGCTGGCTCTCCAGAAAAGCACAAGTGTTGGCATTCACAGACTTTGCTGGTTCCCAGCACACAAACACTCCCACCCAGCTGAATTCAAAGTGTGAGCTGTGTCAACGCCACCCTAGGGGGTTGGCAGCTTTGGGAGCTAGCTGATAGGAAAACGTGCTAAAATAGTTAGGGAGCCAGGAGTGTTAACAGCGCTTTTTGTTTTTGATACAGTTGATGTAATTGCATGTTGATATCACAATTTTTAATAATAGCTGGCCTTAACAACTAGCTTGCAAAACCCTGAAAATTTAACAAGCTGGCTCCCTGCTTCCTTCCCCTCCCCTGTCTGTCTTCACTCCCTTGTGCCTCCAGGGGCTGTTTCCTCAATTAATGACTCACATTGGCACCCTACTCTAGGGGGAAGAAGAAATCCTCCTGAAGAAAATGAGCCCTTGTGGCTCCTTCATCTACACTTCGGTCAAGCTGACCTCAGACTTGGTCCTCGACCCCAGATTCCTGCTTTCTTCTGCTGGGACTTTCCACAGTCCCTTGTGTGACTCCTCTCATCTCCTGGGACAAAGCAGGCAGGACCCATCCCTGCTCTCTTGTTCTGTTTCTTCTTCCTAGAAACATGAGGAGCCTCTGTCAGCCTAATGGGCTGGGTACCACTCTGGGGCACCCTGCTCCTAGTTACGAGTGCCCTACATCTGGGCAATGTCAGAGGGTAATACATGTGTATGCGTGTGTAGAGAAGTGTATAAAAGTGTAAGCATGTATAAGAGAATGTGCACAATTGTATATGTGTAAATGTGCATGTGAGTGTGTGTGTATATTTGTCAAGGTAATTTGTGTGTGACTATATATGAGTTGTATGTGAGTATATGTGTGTTTGAGCAACCATCTGTGTTTGAGTGCGTGTTTGTGTATGAGCAGGGTTCCCTGGTGGCTCAGATAGCTTGCCGGCAAAGTGGGAGACTTGGATTTGATCCCTTGGTGGGGAAGATCCCCTGGAGAAGGAAATGGCAAACGACTCCACTATTCTTGCCTGGAGAATCCCATGGACAGAGGAGCCTGGTGGGATGCTGTCCATAGCATCGTGAGGAGTTGGACATGACTGAGTGACTAACACTTTTGTGTATGAGGGTGTGTGTGTAAACACGTGTATTTGTGTAACTGTGTGCGGTGTATTAGCATGTGTGTTTTGTGTGAGTGTGTGAGAAGAATGTGGGTATTTATAAATGTGTATGAGTGCGTGCGTAACTGAGCGTGTGTGGCATCAGCACCTCTTGCCTCTTCTTCTAGCAGCAAGCTGCATGCTGTTTTTCTTTGGGGCATCACCCTCAAGCCCCATGTGGTCCCTTCAGAGCTGCCAGTTGGGGTGGCCTGACCTCACATGGGCAGAGAAAGAAGAGAAGGGGCACCAGGGCTGGGAGAGCTGACCAGTACCTCTATTCTTAGCCACAGTGATTGATCAGGAGAACAGGAGGCATGAACAAGGTTCTGGAAGTCTCATATGGAGGGGCTGTAAGATAGAGTATCCTTGTGGAACTTGCTACTCAGGGGAGGGAAGAGTAGGGGTATGGTTGGGAGCTGCTTAGCACCTGTTTGTCTGGCAAAGAGAGCAGGGATGCTGTGCTAGGTGAGGGGATTGAGGGAGGGAGATAAGGGGATAGCAGTTATGAGGATGGCTGTATCATTAGGGGCATTAGGATGAATCAGCTGCTTCCCAAGGTCTTTGGGGCTCCCCCAGAACCTGGGCTCATACAGCTACTTTCCCTGTGAGACATGGTTGTGATCAGCATCTGAGAGAGCTAAAGATCAAGGAATTATACCCCTAGAAGGGTTACTGACTTCCTGCTTGGGAAGAGGCACAGCAGGGTTGAGATGGGAATAAGATAAAACAGATCCAGGGTGCCTCCCCGATGCTCCCATGCCTAAGCTGCCTTGGATGTCAGATGTATTCTACATTCTGTCCATGCTCAGGATTACTAGCCATGACCCCAAGGGAGCTGAAAGCTAGTTTCACAGTTTCCTGCAACAAAGGGGCAGATTCTCCCTACAGTGCCTGTGGTCCACCGACCTGGCTTCAGAAGATGTAGGTGTTGTGAGCAAGGACCCTCTGCACCTTCCCTCTGGCAGGCTGCCAGGAGGCACACGGCTTTGAAGGGCAGTGGTGGCAGAGGCCAGAGAGGGGCATCCTGTCCTGTACCCTAGCGCCCCATACCTCCTGTACCGTCATGGCTCAGAGCTACCCTACCTGGTCCTCAGGCCTTTCCTGGGACACACGCTTTCTTGTGCTGTTTTATAAATGCCTTTCCTGCCTGACTCAGCGAGGGCAAGGAGTTGTTGTTGTCCCATCGCTCAGTCATCTCCAACTCTTTGTGACCCCATGGACTGCATGCAGGATGCCAGGCTTCCCTGTCCTTTAATGTCTTCTGGAGCTTGCTTAAACTCATTTCCATTGATTTAGTGATGCCATCCAACCATCTCACCCTCTCTACCTGCCCCCTACTCCCCATCCTGTCTCCTCCTGACTTCAATCTTTCCCAGCATCAAGTTCTTTTCGAAAGAGTTGGCTCTTCACATCAGGAGGCCGAAGTATTGGAGCTTCAGCTGCAGCATCAGCCCTTCCGGTGAATATTCAAGTTTGATTTCCTTTAGGATTGACTGGTTTGATCTCCTTGCAGTCCAAGGGACTCTCAAGATTGAGTCTTCTCTTGAAGACTTAGAGCAAGGAGGATTGTTTGCAAATACAGGCTCAGTTAAGTAACTGTGTTGTAGACTGGCCTCTGTCTTTCCATCACAGAAAACGCCCCTGGCTGTGTCCTGCAGGCAAAGGGCAGGTTAGGTCTCAGTCGCTCAGTTGGGACTGGCAGAGGAACAGGGACATGGGCTGTTGCTAAGAGACAGAAACTGCAAGGACGCTGACAACAAGATTTCTTCCCTGAATCTATGTATTGGACCAATCCAAGAACCAGGGCGATAATGGAGAGGGACGGGTACTTAGAACAAGAATTCCATGGAATCTGAGAACCACATGATGCCCTATCGTATCATAAAAAGCAATGTGCTCTGAGCTCTTTCTGTGTGCCAGACAAGTGACGTTTTACATCATCAAACAGTTACGGTCTCTGGAAAGCTATAAAAAAGCCATTAAGTATCCCTGGGGTCTAGATGGTGCCCCTAACTTAGGTAACCTCAGGCACACAAGGTGACCAAGTAACAAGCTAGTCAGTGAGAGAGGCAGGAATTCTGTTGTCCTAATCCAGAGTCACCTCTGGGGTAGGGGCGTGGGAATCTGCATTTTAACTTCTCGCCCCCTCCCCCCGGTTATGCACCTTGGTTGGAGAACCATCGCTTTTACTTAAAGAGTGTGATCACTATATTGTGAAACCTGATTTAATTTTTACATATATTGTTTGCATGTGAAAAGGATGCATGCTTTTGAGATTCTACCCAGTGTCACTTGATCCAGACGTGGCATACACCAGCCCCTTACCTGCAGCACCTTTGCGGTACACTCAGGCTCTCTTCAGCCTCCCCTGGATTCTGTTGTCTGAATGTTTGTCTCACACAGACTGCTTGGTTGCAAGAAAACCTTGATGAAATCAACATGCCCTTGAACATGTTTCCAGTTGTCCAGAATCAATTATGGTGAACCCGGGGTAAGTTGCGACAGCCATTCTGTTTGGACCTGGCACACACAACGCTCAGTGGAAAACTGTTAGGTGCTGATCACATCATTTGTTTTGTTCCCAAAGTGAAAGGAACAGAACATAAAGGTGGATAGACCTGCAGGGGCAGCCATGTCATTTCAGACAAAAACAAGCTGTTTCTGACACACTCAAATACTTTGTTCTCATTCTGTTAGTTAAAGCCCCATTCCCTGAATTGAAAACTTGTCTTCCAGCTTGCTTTCCCTGGGTGAGGGAACAGCTGAGATGGGGGGAGAAAACATATTTTTTTAAAAAATTAATTTTTATTGGAGTATCGTTGCTTTACAATGTTGTGTTAGTTTCTACTGTACAGCAAAGTGAATCAGTTATATGTATACATGTATCCCCTCTTGTTTAGATTTCCTTCCCATTCAGGTCACCACAGAGCGCTGAGTAGAGTTCCTTGAGCTCTACAGTAGGTCCTCCTTAGTTATCTATTTGATACATAGTATCAGCGGAGTATATATGCCAATCCCAATCTCCCAATTCATCTGCCATCCCAATTCATCCCACCTCCCCCCTCTCTCCTGTCCATAGGAGAAAATGCATTTTAAATATATATATTTATCCTTGCATTACAGAAGGTCAGGGATCTGACACCAGGTCTCAGTGTTACTGGGCTGCATCCCCTTCTCTTTGATTGAAGCTTCATCACTTTGGTGAACACAAGAGGCCTCTGTAGTCTCATGTCCCCTTTGCTCTCCGTTTGCTCTGTTTTCATTTTTTTTTTTCTTGTTCTGTTTCATTTCCAATTCTCTCTCCCAGCAACTTCTGGCCACTGCTTCTGACTGGCGTCTTTGACTACCCCTGGGGTCTTCACTCGGAGCATGGCTAGCTGGAGCTTTGAGGATCTGAGGTGGCCCTGGGCATTGGGCAGCCTCAGCCATCCCCTATGGATCTTGTCTTTCCTGTCATTGTGTGTTCATCACATCTACAAGGGTCTTTCTTGGGGGTCTCCTCACTTTATCACACAATAAGTATTTTATATTGGCTCTGTTTTAAAGAGAATCTATGAAATCAAGTAAACAACTTGCCTATGGCTACAGAGCTACTTAGTAGCTGAGCTCAGTCCCTACCCTAGATCATGCTGGCTTAGAATCTTGCTTTTATCTTGCTGTTATTCTCTTTTTCCTTGAACTATTTGGTTTACTCTAGCTGTCTCTTCCCTCTTTCCACACAAATGGAGATTTTTCTAGTAGTCATGTAGAGATGTGAGAATTGAACCCTAAAGAAGGCTGGGCACCAAAGAATTGATGCCTTCAAATTGTGGTGCTGAAGAAGACTCTAGACTCTTGGACTGCAAGGAGATCAAACTAGTCAATCCTAAAGGAAATCAAACCTGAAATTCATTGGAAGGGCTGATGCCAAAGCTGAAACTCCAAAACTTTGGCCACCTGATGTGAAGAGCTGACTTATTGGAAAAGACCCTGATGCTGAGAAAGACTGAAAGCAGGAGGAGAAGGGGACGACAGAGGATGAGATTGTTGGATGGCACCACCAACCAGATGGACATGAGTTTGAGTGAGCTCCAGGAGTTGGTGATGGACAGGGAAGCCTGGCATGCTGCAGTCCATGGGATCACAAAGAGTCAGACATGACTTAGCAACTGAACAACAACAAGAAATTTGAGTTAACACAGGCTTTACAGGCTGAGGGCTCAGAGCTATAAGAGTGTGCTTATTTCAGATGCTGAATGCAAATCCCAGGAATCACCCACAATTTTGACTTGCTAGTTATAAGCTTGGAGGCTCCCAAGACCCTATCCAGGTTCAACAGTTCACAAGAACTACTCACAAAATTCAGGAAAGTGCTTTTCTTACTATTTCTGGTTCATTATAAAGGATAAATGTGGGAAAAGCCTGATGAAAGAGAGGCATAGGGTAAGGCCTAGGTGTGGGGTGGCAGGGAACTTCTGTACTCTCTCCAGGTGCACTTCTTCCCAGCATATCAGTGCATTTTCCAACCCTGAAACTCACTGAACCCTGTAGTTCAGAGGCTTTTTTGGAGGTTTAATCACATAGGCAAGATTGATTATGTCATTGGCCATTAACTCAATATTGGCCTCATAACTCAATATCCAGTCCCTTTCTGTATTTTATTGCTTATTATAGCATAGCACTGTATCCAGAAACAGGAGAAAGTTTCTTTATTTTAGCCCCAACACCAGGTTGGCCAAGGGGGCTGCATGGCTGGTGGCTGGACAGGCCTACTCTCGTTTCCAGGGGTGACAGAGGTTGCAAGGGGGAGGAAGGGCCCGAGAGGAGTCTGAGTCCCTGCTGCCTGCCAGAGGGAGCCAGGAGGTGAGCTTCTGCCTTCCTGACTCTCTCAAACGTGTTCTCATGCCCTCACCAGCCCTTGTATAGGGCTGGTCACACCTTGGCCTCCATTAGTCCTGCTTCTGGCTCTGGGACTTCTTGCACCTTCTCCTCTCTGGAGTGGCTTCATGTTGGGAAGGCTAATTTAGAATATGCTTGGCTTCTAGTCCTTGGTATTTGGGGGCTTTGAAGGACAAACTGGAACTCTTTGAATGTGTGTTTGTGTGTGTGTAGTGGGCTCCTGTGCTGTGCTTTGTTGCTCAGTCATGTCTGACTCTTTGTGACCCCATGGACTGTAGCCCACCAGGCTCCTCTGTCCCTGGGGATTCTCCAGGCCAGAATACTGGAGTGGGTTGTCATGCACTCCTCAAGGGGATCTTCCCAAACCAGAGATTAAACTCAGGTCTCCCACATTGTGGGCAGATTATTTACCATCTGAGCTACCAGGGAAACCCAAGAATACTGGAGTGTGTAGCCTATCCCATCTTTAGGGGACCTTCCCAACCTAGGAATTGAACCAGCGTCTCCTGCACTGCAGGCAGATTATTTACCAGCTGAGCTACCAGGGAAGCTCACAGTAATGAATCCACCTTCAATGTAGGAGACCATGGTTCGATCCCTGGGTTGGGAATAGCCACTCAAGTACTCTTGCCTGGAGAATTCCATAGACAGAGGAGCCTGGCAGGCTACAGTCCATGAGGTCGCAAAGAGCAGTGGGCTCTTAGTTTGTAGCATTTGCCAGTTTCCACAGTGTTAAATCCTCCTGGCAGAGTTCCAGCTACCAGCATGATGTCACCAAACAGAGCTAGAACAAGGCCTGCCATAGTCACCATCAAGTCTTTTCACCAGACAGATGCCACAGACACAAATAACCTGAAGATCACAGATGATGCAGCATGGTGAAACAGAGGGGATGAACTATCAGTGTTTATTATTAACACCTTGGATTTTAATGTCTTTTATTTATTTATTGGTGCATACATTTTAATTTTTAATAACAGACATGCCTAACAACTGGTTCCCAAATTCATGAACATCTGGTAATCAGTTCCAACAAACAGACACAAGCCAGCTATGTGGCTTATATTAGTTTATGCTAACAAACTGTGGCTATTAACATGCTTGTCTATTGTTTATACCCCTGGGTCTCTCTGGCTGGCCTGCTCTGTGGTATGATGAGGTCCTTCCTATCCTGAGACAGACCTCTGTCCTAAGGAAAAGGAGAGTTTTTGGAGACACTGACCATTTCAATAGGGTCCTCTCAGGTGAATTTTGCAAAAGAGTAATGGGACATTCAAGAGGATCCTACTGGCTTCGGGTGTGGCTTAGAATTTCTCAGAGGAATTGTTCTCTGGGGCTTATACTTGAGGTCCCATGTGCAGTTTCATTTTTTAAAACTATGATGTCAGCATGCTTAGGGGCTTCCCCATGGCTCAGTGGTAAAGAATTCACCTGTAATGCAGGAAATGTAGGAGACACTGGTTCAGTCCCTGGGTCAGGAAGAACCCCCAGAGAAGGAAATGGCAACCCACTCCAGTATTCTTGCCTGGAGTATCCCATGGACAGAGAAGTCTTGTGGGCTACAGTCCATGAGGTCGCAAAGAGTCAGACAAGACTGAAGCGACTTAGCAGGCACACATATGTGTGTGTGTGTGTGTGTGTGTGTGTGCGTGTGTGTGTGTATATATATTTATATGTATGCATACAGACACATACACATATACACACAGTATAGATATACACTGTCTCTATTTAACTGGAGTTGGCAGAAGGTTTTACTGTGGGGACCAGCTGGGATAACCAGTTTGTCCAAGAGTTTTGGAGACTTGCAGGCATTGCCTAAGTGCTTTCTGTGAATTACGAGCCCCAAGGCAATGGCACCCCACTCCAGTACTCTTGCTTGGAAAATCCCATGGATGGAGGAGCCTGGTGGGCTGCAGTCCATGGGGTCGCTGGGAGTCAGACACGACTGAGCGACTTCATTTTCACTTTTCACTTTCATGCACTGGAGAAGGAAATGGCCACCCATTCCAGTGTTCTTGCCTGGAGAATCCCAGGGACAGGGGAGCCTGTTGGGCTGCTCTCTATGGGGTCGTACAGAGTCGGACATGACTGAAGGGACTTAGCAGCAGCAGCAGCAAGATGCCTTGCAGGGTTCTGACCTACTTGCATGGTACAAATGCTCCCCTTTCAATAGGCACCACGCATCTGCTAGGGCAGAGAGAGCAGACATCTCAGAAACAGAATTAGCTTAGAGTTGCCCCCCGGCCTCCTGCCATGTAGAGCTATCAAACGTGGCCCTGACTGGGTTTCTGACTTAGCAAATCTGAGGATGGACTGCCCTGGCTGAAAGCAGACCTTCTTCTAGGATGTGCCAGGGAGCAGGATGTGGAAGAGGGCAGGAGCTTCCTGTGGGCTGCAGGGGTTTCTGATCTTCCCCAGGGGAAGGGCCGGAGGAACAGTGCTCCAGACATATACCAGCATCTGCAGCCACTATGCTATAAAGCGGTCTGGGGTCAAGGAAACCAAGGCCTCCTTCCTGAAAGGCAGGCAGTCATTCTCAGGAGCAAGCTTTCACTTTCTAGACCTGACCGGCACAGCTGTGTTTGGGGGCTGAGAAAAAATTCTTATTGTCCTGTCCAGAAAGGGAAAATGATTGAGAAGGGGCTGCGAGTCACTGGAAAATCAAGTAAGCATCAGATCAAGAAATCCTGTTAGCTCGCCAAAGGAAGAACTTTGGCAACGCCAACCTGAGTGCCCTTGGGAGGTCCTGCCTGGTTCATGACCCATCAGTGACATGCCAGTACTGGTCTTTTAGCAAAACGATGCGGGCGGAGCTGTGCCTGAGCATCGGTCAGTGCCAGGGCTTCTGGATCTATTTTAAGCCACGTGTAAACTTAAAAAAGGCTGTTTCGCTTTTTCTGACTATTCCTGTAAAAGGGATTGTATCTGTATTGCCAGTTTTTCAGGGTTCCTGTAAAGAGCAAGATAGTGTTGTTTTGACTTATTTTTTTAAAGGTGAAGTGAGCAACGTTTTGGGGTTCTAATAGATCACACTACTTACAGATTCTTTTCTTTAAATTATTATTATTATTTTGGCTGGTTTATTTCATCTGCAGTTCTGAAGGTAAGTTTCTATTTCACCACCATTTTGTCCAGAGTTTTCGTTTAGCTTGGTTTGGTTTTTAAATGCAAGAGAAGGGAACTGGTTTTTATGGAGTGACACCTATAGACACATGCTGACCTAGGGGTTATGCCTACATTGTGTTTAATCCCTTGACATGTGAATGTCTGTAAAAATAATGAAGGATAAATGGTAGTTCTTATTTTTTTGAAGGAAAAAGTAGTCTCTTACTTGATTTGTGGTTACAGACTGTATTAGAACAATTAAACTGAGTTCAAACTTAGGAGTCATCTCTAAACATTTTAGCTGGCTTTTGGAACTTTAAGTCTTTTGCATAGAAGAAAAATCCAGGTGGCAAACTCTTACTTGTAGATTCCGAGAAGTGTCACAGATTATGAACTTCGCTGTCCTCAACTTTGTGTCCTCATAATTATTTTCTGTCTTTCAATCCCAGCAGGTTGAAATCCTCTTTCCCACATTACACCTTTAGTCAATATTTGAAAGCTTATTTATGTAAATATGAAGATCTGTCAGAACTCCCTGCAACTGAAAACCCGACCCCCAAATGCATCATGATAAACAGTCACTGACCAAAATAACAAACCAGCTTCCTGGAACATGCTTGCTCAGAACCGTCAAGAAAAGCACCAGAAATATTAGTTTGACCTCTGCCTCCTCATACACAAAGCCTGACCTTCAAAGATCAAACATTGTAGCAAAAACAACCTTCATCTTGTAATCCTCCCGCTTGTCACAGTTCTCTATTATCAGCAGAGGCCCTGGGCCAGCCATGGCTTATGTCTGAAGGAGTGGATACAATCCCTAGGTTATTCTACATTTGTGATGCTGGTACAAGACACCTTCTCCCCTGGATGTTCTGATAGGGTGATCTTTCGAGTTTTGCTTGAGCCTGACTTTACTACAGTAAACTAAAATAGAGGCTTACAAATAGTAAAATATCTCATTTTCCTATATGGAGCTAAAGATACACAGGGCAGAAAGAACAAGTTAATTTAAAAGTCATAATTCTTTCAGTGGTGGTGGTGGTGCTGTCATTTAGTCACTAAGTTGTGTCCGACGCTTTGTGACCCCCATGGACTATAGCTGGCCAGGTCCCTCTGTTCATGGCGTTTTCCAGGCAAGATCACTGGAGTGGGCTGTCACTTCCACCTCTGTCCACGGCATTTTCCAGGCAGGAATGCTAGTGTGGGTTATCATCTCCTTCTCCAGGGGATCTTCCTGACTGGATGAACGTGGGATTGAACCCATGTCTCCTGTCTCTCCTGCACTGGCAGGCAGATTCTTTACCACTGAGCCACCAGGGAAGCCCTCTTTTAGTGTTAATACGTGAAAAATAATAGTATCAATAACAAAGATAGGCCTGTGTAAGAATGACGAGTCTGTCCTGTTACTTGGTCAGATGACACATGTCTGACAATTTAGGAGCCAGAGGAATGGACAATGTCTGGAGGGCCCCAGGCAGCAGGGAGAACTCCTGCTGGTTTGTCATTTTGCATCAACTGTGAACCGGTGGAGTTATGATCAGGAGCATTTTCTGCAAGGCTGTGCCCAGTGGTTCTTTCTGACCCTAGGGCCACTTTGCAGGGTTTTCCATATCTGTATTCAAGTAGCAGATGAGATGCTGATAATACAAGCTCATATCTTTCACAGGGATTCGTGATCTGTCTTTGCACAACTGCCCTGGGTTTGTTTGCAACTTGCATGGAAGCAGATCCAAGCTTCTGTTATAAAAGAAATTCTTTAGGAAAACTTTTTCATTAGGAAAAGCATCTAGCCAGAATCCCAATAATGGTGGAAAGGATTAAAGTAATTACTCTGTATCCCAAGACAAGCTGAACATTTCGGTTATTACCATTGGTTTGGATCCAATACCAATCTCCTCTTCTCCCCTACTTCCTCAGAAACCAGTTTGCACGCTTCTCTCTGGGAGGGACTACAAAGGCCAAGTGCCTAAATACTTCATTCCAGGATGCATTCCTTTCCTTGTGATTCGATGATCCCAAAGGAAAGTGGAAAGAGTGGGCTTGTAGCTGATGGGAATGCAGCCCAGAGATTGAATTGGTAACCATTCTGTACTTACAATGAACATCGTTACCATAGAAACAAGCAAAAAGACAACCAAGAGTCTGGTCTACCCAGCCAAACGAATGTTTTTCCTTACTACTTGCAGTGATCCTGTTAAATTCTGCCTAGTTTCCCTCTGCTGAAGTGGCAAGAGCTGTAACAAGATTCATTTATCACCCTATCCTCACGTGACAGACTGACAAGGCCCCCTGTGTTTGTTGATACAAGCTGGCTACATAACAGCACCCCACAACTGCAGCCCTATAACACCTGCTTACTTGCAACAGGTGCTGCTTTTTAAGACCCAAACCCCAGAATCTGGATTTACAGGGGGGGCAGCTGCTTAATTTTTGTTTGGCTGTTTTTCATCTATGGAGCGGTGGTCCTCTGGAGAGATTGGTGCATTTGAAACCTTATCCTCACCTAAAGAACACTATCAGAATTTTCCTTTTGCTGTGGGCCTCAAGTGCCACAGAGAAGGATAAGAAAAGGATTTGGGCCACTTGCTTCAGCTTTGAGACCAAAACGCTGAGCCAACCAGGCCAGCATGTGAGCTGCTGGCATTTCAGGAATGCACAAGAAGAATTCAAGTGTTGACTGCATTTCCACTAGTGAATGCATGCTTAGTCGGCAGGGTTTGAGTTACAATGAAAGTGGCAAATAGAACCTTGCTGTTTCTATTCAGTTTTGCATAATATGGTGTGTTAGCTTAAAAATGTCCACAGTGAACATTGCCATACACATCTATTCTCAGGAAAAATACTGTGGGCAGTTTCTATTCTGGGAGAAACTTCTGGTGAAGAAAAACCTCATTTGGGTGCTACTCATCCTGCTATTTATGTCAAAATAGATGTTTTAATAGCAGACAAGTGGCATTTTGTAATATTTATCCCAACCCAAAGGTTAGATTCTCCCACAAAGTCTTGACCCAGGCTTTCTTGTCCTTGGGATTTTTTTTTTTTTTTTTTGGCAAGGGGCTATTTATGTTAAAAGCTATGTTTTCAAATTTCAAAAGTAAAAATGACACAAATGCATGGAAAACCAGGAAAGCATAGGAAAGTAACTAAGTAAAGAAGATACGTAATTGATACATATAATATCCCAACCTACAAATTATGATTCTGGGGTGTTAATATATTTTGGGGTGTTCACTCCTCTCAGGCTTCCCTGGTAGCTCAGTCGGTAAAGAATCGGCCTGCAATGCAGGAGACCCAAGTTCGATTCCAAGATCGGGAAGATCCACTGGAGAAGTGATAGGCTACCCACTACAGTATTCTTGGGCTTCCCTTGTGGCTCAGCTGGTAAAGAATCTGCCTGCGATGTGGGAGACCTGGGTTCAATCCCTGGGTTGGGAAGATGATCCCCTAGAGAAGGGAAAGGCTACCCACTTCGGCATTCTGGCTTGGAGAAGTCCATGGGGTTGCAAAGACTCCTCTCAGAGGGATCTCAAAGAACCTCCTGGCCAAGCTGTGATGATGGCTAGGGTTAGGAAAAAGAGAGATAATCAACAAAGACCTACTGTATAGCACAGAGGACTCTACTCAATAGTCTGTAGTGACCCACGTAGAAAAAGAACTGAAAAAAAGTATATATATATATATATATATATATATATATATATATATATGTATAATTGAATCACTTTTTTGTACACCTGAAAGTAATACAACATTGTAAATCAGCTATACTCCAATATAAAATAAAAATTAACAAAATAATAAAGTGGGTGTCATAACCAAAAGAAAAAAGAGACGATGGTTTGGCTGGGTACTTCATGAGCAAAGGGTGAGGTCACTGATGAAGTCTCTTGGCGACATCAAGTGCTTGAAGAATCTGCTTTTATCAGAGGAGAGCAGAAAAGTCACAACTTAGTGCTTGCCTGGGAAGAATATCTGGTTCTCAGGGAAGTGCAGAGAAAACCCATGGGACTCCATACTGAGTCAGAGAACCTCCTTCCCCCTTAGAGGCCACTCTTCTCCTTAGAGCTCAAAAGCTTCTGGATCCCACCAGAAACAAGCAGTCACCCTCAGCATCCTCCCATGTCTTATGAGGTGGATACAGGGAAGGCAGGAGGAGCCTCAGGTGCACAGTGACACCTCTATCTACCCCACGGGCAGATGGAAGGCATGGCTAGAGCACCTTGTGGATTCAGGAGTGACCACCAGTGGCCTGGTGGGGGTCATCAGCTGGGAGGGGCCTTGGGGTCCAGTTTTCAAAAAAGCAGCTCCTTTGAACTTCCAGTTTGTTCTCCTTACAGAAGACGAGGGTGAGATGGGAGCTGAAAGCACATGATGAGTTCACCAGCTTCATGGCTTAAAGACCCCTGGTCTACAGCTGCAGCCTGGTTCCACTCTAGGCCTTCAGGTGACTGTGGTCAAATCCTTTCAGTGTCTATCTACCTGGCAAAAGCTAAACACTGGGTCTCCGTGCCACACCAACCCACCCCCTCTATATTCTGCAGACTGATTCTTGTTGATGCCATTTCACCACCCTTATCCCCAACTGATGATAAATCCTTTCAGTTCTACCTCCAGAATATATCAAGAGCCCCACCCTTCCTAGATTACTGCCTCTTGTCTTTTACTCAAAACATTGCCTCCCAATGGGACCAGCTCTGACCATTTTATTTAAATCACTGTTCCATCTTGATTCCTCTGACAGTGTTTTCTTTTCATTTCTCTCTGCTGCACCACCAATTGATCCCATAGGTGTCATGAGTCCTATCCAGAGACAGCCCATTTCTCTACCTCTTGAATCAGGCATAAGTCTGTGACTGTATGTCCTATAGACTATGGCAGAAGTGATGTCATGCAACTTTCAGTCAGGCTAAACCTTGAAGAGAACTGGCAGCTTTAGTTTCCTCCCTCCTGGAAAATTTGCTAAGAGATGATCTCCACTGGAACCCAGACTCCTTTCCCTGGGGAGCTCCAGTCTCACCCAACATATACCTCTACTCAATAGCCCCAGCTTAGCTCTGCCTGCTAGCTTACATCCACCAGCATCCATAAGAGTGCGCCACCTTGGACATGCATTTCCAAGAGCTCCCAAATACCCATGGCACCAGTGATGGTATGTGGAGCAGAGGAACTGCTCAGCTGAGCCCAGCTGACCCCCTGAATCATGAGTGGTAACAATATTGCTTTTGTTAAGCCTCCCAGTTTGAGGGGTTTTATTACATAGCAATAGATTACTAGCATGGGTATTATATAATTTATGTGCATATTATACCTATTAGTTATCATCTGTTCTTTTTTGACTCCCCTCATAGCAAGAATGAATCTCCATGGGGCAGAGATCTTTATTTTGCTCACAGATGTATCCTGAGCACCCACAACAATACCTGGAGCTTAATATACATTTATGGAACAAATGAATAAATGTGCATTAATTTAGGGGCTTCACAGTGTTTCAGTGGTAAAGAAGCTGCCTGCAATGCAGGAGATATAATGCAAGAGACATAAGTTTGATCACTGGGTTAGGAAAAACCCCTGAAGGAGGGCATGTAGACAAATGAATAAACTGTAGGCTTGAGCTTATTTTTTTGTTGCTGTTGCTATTTTAAGGGAAGATTCCTATAGTCATAATTTATTCATTTTTTAAAAAGTAGGACTATTAAGTTTATTTTTTTCAGAATTTATCATGTCAATATATCATTTTACTTATTGATGTGGGGCATTATATTAATACAATTCTTAATCTTGTGTTTCTGTTATATATCTGACTTAGTCTCCAGGGATTACTCTTATAATGAACTGTATAACTTGATTTTTTTTTTTTTGGTAGGCATCTTACCTGTACAATTTTTATTTAAAGAAGTCTGTCTATATTTAGGGCCTCCCTGATGGCCTAGTTGGTAAAAAGTCCACCTCCCACTAAAAAAAAAAAAACAACAACAAAACTGTTTTGGGGGTTTTACATGCTTCATAAAGTGAAGTGATATGATTCCTTTTATACTGTGGAAAATATATACACATAGTATCAGTATGTGTATATGTTAATATTCATAATAATATAAACAATATTAGAAGCTTTGGACAAAAAACCTGAGTTGCTTGCTAGAGTGATGCTACCAGTGATTTACAGACCTGCAACTTTGACATTTCCTCGAATGAGCTGTTCTGAAAATAAGCCTTTCCTTGAAGATGATTTTTAAGAAATGTTAAATATATGCCAACTGCTATAAAACTAATAAAGCCTATTTTATATAAAGAATTGTACAGATA
Source organism: Ovis canadensis (assembly GCF_042477335.2). NCBI lineage: Eukaryota > Metazoa > Chordata > Mammalia > Artiodactyla > Bovidae > Ovis > Ovis canadensis. The sequence goes on from NC_091246.1 coordinate 24,997,499, forward strand.
CAACATGAATCAGAAGTTCTCTTTGCCTTTTCGGTTTCTTAGTAAGGAGCAGTGGAGCTTCCTCTGAGATCCTGGCATGTTTTTACGTTTAGAGACACCTGCAGTGTGGCTGCGATGGATTTAGTTGTTACACTTACTACTTTAGAGCCAGACTGCCTGAGAATTAATTTTGCAATAGACTACTTGCACTACCTGGGGGAAATTCATCTCCCAAGCTTTGCTTCTATCTATTAATGTCAGTGGTTATAGTGCCTGCCTCTAGGACTAATGAGATAGTTCATGGGGCAGGCTTAGCCCAGACACTGATTTTTTTGGAAGTATTTAGCAGCTGTTGATAAATTTCAAATCTGATATCATCTGAGCATGGTTCCATTTTCCCTTGGCTTTGCAGAAAGGTGAGCAATGGTGTTAAAAGTTAGCAGGTTTGGGGCTCTGGGTGTTTCGATAATCAGATGACCATTCAAGTTCTCTAACTAGAAAATAAAAGTGAAAGCAAATACAAACTTCCAAATCATTTCAGAAGACAAAAGTCTACACTAATACCCAAGAGCTGAGTACCTTCCTGTTCCTTCCCCAGGGAAGTGGACTTCAGATTTTAGAATGGCAGGCAAGGGCACTAGAATGGGAATGTAAATTTGTAACAAGGATCTGAGTGCTTCTGATGCTTTAAATCCTGCCTCATTCCTTTCTCCGCCATCACCCTGCCCTTTTTTCCCTTCAGCTGTGTTTATGTTGTTTGTTTGTATCTTATTCGCATTGGAAATGCTGTGTTTGTTAGGCATTTGCAGTTCCTTGTCGGGGATTGCTCACATGCAGCATCACACGTGCGGCTCACAGGTCTCCAGCACTCACCGGAGGCAAGGGGTCTGTTGTTGTTCTGACTATGGTGAGGCTGTGGTGCTTGGCAGGGGGCTTTGGTGAATCCAGTAACTGTTTATCTCCTGTTGCTTATCATATCACTCTGGAGCTAACCAAGCAGCCTCCCTTTCATCTCTCACGTTCCATGGGGATTTATGCTCTGACTCTTCGGAGACCAGGCCCTGCTGACTCTCCCACGCTGGTTTCTGGGTTTCTGGTCCTACCATCTGTCCCTGGACAAGCACACCCAGGCCAGGTAACATGATTCCTGCAGTCGGCAACCACCAGATTGGTCAGGATGGAGAGCTCCCCAGACCACACAGTGCTTTCTGGACATGAAGAACCCCTAGGGGCCAATTCTTCCTCCATATAGATCCTTTCCTTTCAGATTCCAGAAGCCTCTCTTGGGTACTGCATGGTTCAGAAAGCTCTAATGGCTGTCCCTGGCTGTCGAGTTAAGTCTAAATTTAATGCATACCCATTTGGACCTTCAAAGCCATATGGGACTTCAGCCTTCTAATCATTATCCTATTCACATTCCTGGTGAGCTGGTTGTCCCCTTGGCTTCCTTGACTGTTCCCAATCCACCTCGACTTACTTTTAACCCAGGGCTATACGGATGGGCATTTGAGACGTTTGTTTCCCTTAATATAGACCTTTCACTTTGCAAGGGTCTGGAGTCATTACCAGAGTTGTTACTTTTCAGAGTACAGTTACTTCTCACGATCCTTGAGGTTCCTTTAACTTTGGAACCTACAGAACTGGAGTCTTGGTTTCAAAGATGCGTTGGTGTAAATGGCAGGCTCTTTCTATTCTGCCCCCTTGAGGTCCTGCCCCACCTCATCCACATATACCACAGTCACACATCTCACTCAGAGGGAGGAACAGAAGGGACTAGTTCAATACTCCTCATAGTCATTTTTATGTACAGCTCCCTATGGTACCAGTGTTAACCAAAGCATCAATTGGACACCATTTGTTTTTCTGAACACATTCATTTCGCAGAGACCAGCCTTTCCTCAGAGTCGGAATATTGATGTGACTGTCTCTTCCAAGGGCAGATGGATGGGAAATGAATTTTAAAGTTGTCCCGAGACCGCAGCCATATCCGTGTAAGGCCTGCTCTTCGCTCTGTCTTGCTGACCAGTGTCCTTCGCGTTGCTCCTGTTTGCATACCACCTCTGCCCTGATTTCCGTCTCTGTTAGGAGCCTTTTTCCCAGGGTCTTAAATCATCCGCAGTCTATGGGACAACTTTAAATTCATTTCCCATCCATTTGCCCCTGGAAGAGACAGTCACATCAATATTCTGACTCTGAGGAAAGGCTGGTCCCTGTGAAAGGAATGTGTTCAGAAAAATAAATGGTGTCCAATTGATGCCTTGGTTAACACTGGTACCACAGGGCGATGTACATAAAAATGACTATGAGGAGTATTGAACTAGTTCCTTCTGTTCCTCCCTCTGTGTGAGAAGTGTGACTTGTGGCATATGTGGATGAGGTGGGACAGGACCTCAAGGGGCAGAATAGAAAGAGCCTGCCATTACACTAGAGCATCTTTGAAACCAAGACGCCAGTTCTTTCATGTTGATGTATGGCAAAACCAATCCAATATTGTGAAGTAATCAACTTCCAATTAAAATTAATAAATTTACATATAAAAAATAAAGATTAAAAAAAAGTTGTTCCATGGAGAAACAGCCCCTGCCCTCTGCCCTGGGGGTTGAAGAATGATCCAGGAGGGTTTGGAAGGATAGATTTCCAACAGAGGGGATGTGGAGCTAGGAACGCAGGCAGGCAAGCTGCCCAGAGGGGTGAGGCTCTGAGCACAGATCCCAGGAGATAAGTCCAGCAAAATATGCTGTGACTGCCCCCTTCCCCCACACAAGAGCTCAAAAGAGGCTTAGAGCTTCAGGCAAAGGCATGAGCAATCCTTTCCCCAAAGCAGAAGTGTTAAGTCAAGCAGAATGAAGAGTGGCAGCCGTGTCTCCCAGCTGAGTGGGCGCCCAGGATCCTTTCTCCCCAAAGCTCATCTCCTTCCTCCCTGAGCAGAAGGGGTGCTGGTGTCATTTGGTAAGACATATTCTGAAATGACTACTGCTCAGATTTCCCCACAACATTTTATTATGAAAATTTTCAAAAATATTGACAAGTTGAGGGCTTCCCTGGTAGATCAGATGGTAAAGAATCTGCTTGTAATGAAGAAGACCCAGGTTTGATCCCTGGGTCAGGGAGATAACCTGGAGAAGGGAAGGCAACCCACTCCAGTATTCTTGCCTGGAGAAATCCATGGATACCGAACCTGGTAGGTTCCTGTCCATGGGGTCCCAAAGAGTCAGACATGAAAGAGCGACTAATGCTATTGACAGCTGAAATAATTTTATAGTGAAGACCCATTTCCCTGCACCCTAAAACAACATTTTGCTATACAGTGTGTGCTTTATTCTCTATCAGTTCCACTATCCATTCATCAATGTGTCTTATTTGTTGCTAAATTTCAGAGTAAGTTGCAGACCTGTTAGCTTGTTTTCAGTCATGGCATTCCATCCATCAGAACTCCTGACCCAGGGTGGGAGTGGGAAGGGGACTAAGCACCAGCTTTCCCATGCATCTTTGCATGTGTCCTGCCCAGAGTTCCCTGGAATTCTATACACATCACTCTGGAGAGAAGAGTGAGATGAAATGCTCAGGACTTCAGCGTTCTCAAACACTCTTCAAACTGCAGTAGCTAAGCTTTTGTCTGTGGTCTATTTGAAGCCCCCATATGAATGTCCAATAAAAATGGTTGGGCTATTAAAACACAAGTTACACATTGAATGATCCAGTCCTCAGAGTTCAGATGCTGAGAGATTCACAAGAAGCTGTCAAAATCACGCTATTTTGCACTCAGTGAGCCAAGATATGAGCCTGTCTCCTTCACTCACTGACTGTCAATCTGCAGCCACTACTGTCCTGTGAGGTGGCTGATGGCTGTAGGGGCACAGAGGTAGGGGCTGGGAGGCTGAGATGTCAGCCAAAAAGACAATTCTAGAGAAATCACCTTTGCTTACAAAGTTTTCGAGTCTGCTGTCTCGGCTAACATGCCTCTGTGTTCCATATCCGGGATTTGGCTGCTCATGGAATTTCACTGGCTGGTGTAGGAAAATGAGAAGGCTGTTTGCCATGAGCTGTCTCCATCAGGGCCACCCTCTGTCTTGCTGAACCCACTTCTCTCCTTGGCCTCATTCATAAGTCTCACCTTCATAAAGTAACTCTTAGTTGTTTTTACTCACACTTCTGACACCAAATGTGTGGGTTTTTTTCTCAGGCCAAGTAGTTCTCCAGTTCTCTGTGGACACAACTGGGTGTGTAACAATTTAATTCAATTCTGACACTAACTACCTGGAACTAGTGCAGAACCTACAGGTTAAGGGTTTAGTCCAACAAGATTGCTCCCTGTCAGATGCGGGTTGCAAATCCCAGGTTATCACCTGAATTGACCAACTGGCTAAAAACTGAGGGTTCCTGAAACCATCTCCTTAGATGTGATAATTTGCTAGAACAACTTGCAGGACTCAAGAAAGTGTTTTACTTACTGTTACCAATTTGTGATAAAAGATACAACCCTGGAATAGCCAGAAGGAAGAGATATGTAGGCCAGGGCGTGGGGAAGGGGCTCAGGGCATCCATGATTTCTCAGCATCTTGATATATTCACTAACTTGGAAGCTCCCTGAACCTCATTGCTCCAGATGGCTCAGTTGGTAAAGAATCTGTCTGCAATGAAGGAGACTGGGTTCAGTCCCTGGGCTGGGGAGATCCCTGGGAGAAGGAAATGGCAGCTCACTCCAGTATTCTTGCCTAGGAAATCCCATGGACAGAAGTACCTGCTAGGCTATAGTCCATGGGGTCACAAGAGTGAGAAATGACTTAGCCACTAAACCAGCAACCACCATGTAGATTTCATTATTTAGGCAGCATTGATTAAATCTTCAGACATTGGTGACTGAACTCAATCTCCCCTCCCTGGAGAGGGAGAAGTCAGGGGGTTGGAGTCAAAAATTCTAACCCTTGGATTATGCTGTGGTATTTATGGAAAATAGCCCCCATCTTGAAGCTACACAGGGGCCCCAGTTATTGCACCAATCTTATCACCCTGGAGATTCAAGGGTTTTAAGAGTTGTGTTCCAGGAAGCAGAAGAACAAGCAAATGTGTATTTTTTATTGTACCACATTGGGATTCTCTGAAAATCCTGGTCTTCAAGGTCTGCAAATGAAGTTAGAGCACAGTAGGGATGGTCCCCTATTTCTGCTACCGTGACCCTCCAGGTGACTTTTGAAGCTACTTCAGTGTCTTTTGGGATCTACTGATGTGGCGCTCATTGGTTTGCAGTAGACCAAAGGATGACTGAGACTTGCTGATATGTGTCTACACATGTTTCCACTAAACAAATGACCTGGACATGTGAGAGTAATGGTGTTTCATTGTTGTTTCTGTCTGGAGCTTTTTTCCCTCCATCAATCCTTGGGACATATTGGATTATGCACACAGATATCCAGCCCTCCTTCTACCCCTGGTGTGCAGTTTACATTCCTATCTTAGGGACCTTAGGACTGGCCAGATGTGTGCTGTGGCCAGTGAAATGCAGGCAAAAGTGACAGAGTGCCAGCTCTGGTACTTGGAGAGGCACTGCAGATTTCTGTGTGCTCTTTTGGATACTATACTCTTTTTTTCACAGTGAGACAATGCTTCATTGAGCAGGAGAAATGTAACAGACCTGGAATCAAGCCATAGCCTTGAGCCAAAGCCAGCAAACCGTTGTCTACTTACCTATGAGTGAGAAAAATAAAATGCTTACTGTCTAGGCCACTGGGTTTGGAATAATTCTTTCTAGTGAAACTGTGGAAATAGGCTGATGTCTTCTTTCCCTTAACAAATCTTTATGCCTCAAGGGGAACTTCTCTCTCTCTGCTGTGGTCTCCTCTTAGAGCACTTGTCACACAGAATCAATTTAAGTTAATGCTTACAGGATGACAATCCTTAGAGCAGAGACCCCACCATTCATATATTCATTCACTCATTCACAGAGAATTTGTCACAGGGTGGATCTGTAATAAATGACTCTGCATTGTATGATTGTATTTTTATTTACTTATGTATATATTTAGCTTTGTCAGGCCTTAGTTGTGGCCTGCAGTGAGTGCGTGGACTCTCCAGGTGTGGTACATGGGTTTAGTTACCCAGAGCCATGTAACATCTTAGTTCCCCAGCCAGGGATCAAACCCACATCCCCTGCAATGCATTCTTAACCAATGGACCACCAGGGAAGTCCTGCATGATTGTATTATTCATTAAAGAACTTCTATACTTAATATTGACTATTTTGTTGGATACTTTATCAGATGTGAATAGAAAAGCAAGAGCATATGGGCTTAAATGATCAGGTCAGAAGACAATGATGGGGAAGAGGACTGAATATAGTCATGAGAATTTTGTGTATTCCAGTTTCATATTACTACAGAATATTCCAAATTGACCTACATAACTGCTTATATCTAATTCGAAGAATTGATGCTTTTGAACTGTGGTATTGGAGAAGACTCTTGAGAGTCCCTTGGACTGCAAGGAGATCCAACCAGTCCATCCTAAAGGAAATCAGTCTTGAATATTCATTGGAAGGACTGATGCTGAAGCTGAAATTCCAATACTTTGGCCACCCGATGCGAAGAGCCGACTCATTTGAAAATACCCTGATGATGGGAAAGATTGAAGGCAGGAGGAGAAGGGGACAACAGAGGATGATATGGTTGGACGGTATCACAGACTCAATAGACATAAGTTTGAGTAAGCTCCAGGAGTCGGTAATGGACAGGGAGGCCTGGTGTGCTGCAGTCCATAGGGTCTCAAAGTGTTGGGCATGACTGAACTGAACTGAATTTGAACTAAATCAATCTTTGTTACCTAAATGAATGATGCTTTTGCAATGTAAAAAATGCTTTTAAAAAATGCTGTGAAGATTTATTCTCATTGCCTTGGGTGTGCAAAGCCAATATAGCTTCTTTTGATAGTAGCAGATCTAATGGTCCTAATGGGCTCCCATCTCACTAGGTAAAGGAGTGATGGCTTTCAAACATCTTAGCCTAGGCTTCCCAGAGGAAAACTCAGAAAACGTAAGTGCAAGCAGTTTATGTGAGAGGGGAAATGCCAAGAAGCTGAGAGGGGCAGGTAGCTACTGAGATGTGTGTTATTAGCACATTAACCACCAAGGGGACAGGAGCGTAGCACCACTGGGGAGTTCTGGGAGCCTGTGTAGCATGTATGCTAAGAACTATCCCATGGTAGTTCAGAACTCCCTCACAGCTGGGTAGTTCAGAGCTCAGAACTACCCAGTTCTGAGGGAGGAGCTGGATATTAACATGTTGATTCCTGACCATCCCGCTGAGGGCTGCTCCTGAGACCTTTTGGTTTTCTGGCATTTCAGACCTACTCCTGCTGGAGGGGATTCTGCAGGATGTTTGATACAGCCTGAAGGGATATAAGCAGGGTGCTGCCTGAATCCCTTGCACTCAGACAGTACAATGCATGTTTAAAATATCCTGTCTTAATGCAAATTGATACAGCCACTGTGAACTGTATAGTTCAGTTCAGTTCAGTTGCTCCGTTGTGTCTGACTCTTTGCTACCCCATGGACTGCAGCATGTCAGGCCTCCTTGTCCATTACCAACTTCCAGAGTTTACTCAAACTCATGTCCATTGAGTCGGTGATGCCATCCAACCATCTCATCCTCTGTTGTCCCCTTCTCCTCTCGCCTTCAATCTTTCCCAGCATCAGGGTCTTTTCTAGTGAGTCAGCTCTTCGTATGAGGTAGCCAAAGTCCTGGAGTTTCAGCTTCAGCATGAGTCTTTCCAATGAACAGGACTTATTTCCTTTAGGATGGGCTGGTTGGATCTCCTCGCAGTCCAAGGGACTCTCAAGAGTCTTCTCCAACACCACAGTTCAAAAGCATCAATTCTTCGGCACTCAACTTTCTTTATAGTCCAAATCTCACATCCATACATGACTACTGGAAAAACCATAGCCTTGACTAGATAGACCTTTGATGGCAAAGTAACGTCTCTGCTCTTTAATAGGCTGTCTAGGTCGGTCATAACTTTCCTTCTAAGGAGTAAGCATCTTTTAATTTCATGGCTGCAGTCACCATCTGCAGTGATTTTGGAGCCCCCAAAAATAAAATCTGCCACTGTTTCTCCATCTATTTGCCATGAAGTGATGGGACTGGATGCCATAATCTTTGTTTTCTGAATGTTGAGCTTTAAGCCAACTTTTTCACTCTCCTCTTTCACTTTCATCAAGAGGCTTTTTAGTTCCTCTTCACTTTCTGCCATAAGGGTGGTGTCATCTGCATATCTGAGGTCTATCTCCGTCTATGGATGGAGAACTGTGTAGAGGTTCCTTTAAAAACTAAAAATATGGTAATGCATATATTTCAGTGTTACTCTTTCAATCTGTTCCTGCTTCTCCTTTCCATATGTACACCTAAAACCGATTCATGTTGATGTATGGCAGAAACGAACACAATATTGTAAAGCAATTATCCTCCAGTTAAAAAAAGACAAAAAACAAAAAAAAAACTAAAAATAGAGGTACCGTAAGACACAGCAATCCTACTCCTGGGCAAACCTGAGGAAACCAAAATAATTCAATACAATGGAATATTACTGGGTCATAAAAAGGAACAGAATTGTGCCATTTGCAGAGATGTGGATAGACCTAGAGACTGTCATATAGAGCGAAGTATTTCAGAAAGAGAAAAACAAATATCATATAAATTGCTTATATGTGGACTCTAGAAAAATTATACAGATGAACTTACTTGCAAAGCAAAAAGAGAGACACAGATGTAGAGAACAAATGTATGGATACCAAGGTGGCTCAACATGTATACTATTATGCATAAAATAGATAACTAATGAGAACTGACTAGATAGTATGGAGTCTTCCTCCATTGCCCAGATGGTAAAAAATCTGCCTGCAATGTGAGAGACTCAGGCTTGATCCCTGGGTCAGGAAAGTCCCCTGGAGAAGAGAATGGCAACCCACTGCAGTATTCTTTCCTGAAGAATTCCATGGGTAGAGAAACCTGGTAGGCTATAGTTCACAGGATTGCAAAGAGTCAGACACGACTGAGCAACTTTCACTTCACATCACAAGATAGATTACTAATGAGAACCGAACATATAGCGCAGGGAACTCTACTCAATATTCTGTGGTGATCTAAATGGGAAGAAAATTAATAAAAGAGAGGATAATATATATGTATAGTTGACCCATTTTGCAGTACAGCCGAAATTAACACAACATTGTAAAATAACTATACCACAATAAAAACTAATAAGAAATTAAAATGTTCATAAGAGAAAACAGAGAGGCTAAAATGTTAATAGGGATGAGAGCACAGGCCACATGTTTTCCTCTTTAACTTTTTTCTTAATTTCCAAATGAACTAATTTTTGCAATGATGGCATCTTACTTTTGTGAATAAAAAAGAACATTTTAAAATGTTGAACAATAATAAAATATAATTTCAAGTAAATTAAAAACATAGTCTTTTGAGATTTAAATTGCATCGTTTTGATGAGAGTAGAGTCTCTTTTGAGAAACTGTTTCTTCAAGAATTCCTCTTTTTCATTCCTCTCTCCAGTCTAACAGTGGGCAATATATTTTTTAGACCCCCTAGTGATAGGAAAAGCCTTCCAAAGTAGCTCAGTGGTAAAGAATCTGGCTGCCAACGTAGGCAATGCAGGAGATGGGTTTGATTCCTGGGTTGGGAAGATCCTTTGGATGAGGAAATGGCAACCCACTCCAGTATTCTTGCCTGGAAGATTGTATGGACAGAAATGATAGAGCATTAGATCTGATGGCCTTGAAATTCACCTGGTTTCTCTTCTTTGTGGCTTGTCAATGAACTCTAGTCTCATCTGACTCCCTGGGGTGTTTCGTCCACACTTTCACTGGAGTCCTCATTTCCAGCCTTTCTTATTGATCCTCAGGCCTTGGTATCCTTGAATGTCTCTGACTGATCTCTAGGGTCTGTGGCCCATAACCTCCCTGAGGCCAACTGCATCTCTTTTCCAGAGCACAAAGGAACGTCTAAGTCCCTTAGGGGACACGTATGAGGAAGCAAGGACACTACGTTAATCTCATTCATCTCACTACATTTAAGCTATTTCATTTCATCACCCGCACACAGATGAGTGAGCAGTACCAGGGGTTCCAAATGGGGAATGTGTCTTTGATTTGAGTTTTTCTTTCATCCACTTACCATGCTCCCTTACGTCCTTGAGTACCTTGGGAGAAAAGATGGGATGCAGATGTCTCTCTGCCCATCTTCTTTCTCTCTCCTCCTCTGTCTCTATCTCATCTCTCTTCATGAAGATCTGTAACAATAGATTTTACTTTGTGTCGCATCCTTGTCTCTCCAGCCCTAGCTAACACTAAATTTGAATCTCACATTACCCACATCTGGATCTTAATGGAAACTTAAAAAAAAAAAATTGAAAATCCTTGGCTTTCAGAATGAATGTTTTTCTGTGGATTTGAAAATTATTTTCTGGATGTTAGAGTCTGATGATGAATCATTCTTTTTTGTATTCAATTGCTGGTGCAAATGAATGCTTTTGGCAGACTGAAGTGAGATCAGATGCAAAAAAAGAAAAGAACATTAATATATTTCAACAATAGCATTCCCTATTTCATTTTAGTATTTTCTTTTGAAATGCAAGACCATGATCAGAAAGAAATTCAATCATTCTTGCCTATTCTCTCTTCCATTTCTTCCATCCATCATTTGAACTTTCTGTAAATTCAAGTTTGAAACTGGGTATGTGTGCGGGAAATTGCTTCAGTCACATCTGACTCTTTACGACCCTATGGGCTATAACCTGCCAGGCTCTTCTGTTCATGGGATTCTCCAGGCAAGAATACTGGAGTGGGTTGCCATGCCCTTCTCCAGGGGATCTTCCCGACCCAGGAATCGAACCTGCGTCTCTTATGCCTCCAGTAGTGGCAGGCGGGTTCTTTACCACTAGTGCCACCTGTTCTTTACCATAGCAGTCACAATGATTGCCTCTTTAAGAAAGAGAAAACTAATTCTATTCAAGCAGCAGGACCTTCCAGCTCCAGCAACAGAATCACAGGGATCAGGTTTTCTCTGTCTCTGACATCCTCAGCTTTGCCACGAGCAGCTTCCTTCATGGGAACAATACAGGTTGCGTCATTGTAAGCAGCTTATCCTGGCATGGCAATTTCCAGAGGAAGATAGAGACCTTCTCCTGTTGGACCTTCCTGTAAAGAATGAGGCATCTGCAGCAGACACTGGGCTATGCCATCTGAACACTTCTTTCGGGGATGGAGACTTCACTTCCCAGTCTCTAGGACTGATGATATCTCATTGCTGAGTTTCTTCCCAGGAATTGAACTCATCCAAACAAGGCTTCTTGCACAAGGGCAGACTCTTTGCTTGGGATCTGAACCCCAGGGCACCTTGTAACCAGTGCTGGTCCCAGTTCCCCTTTAGACAGACTGACATCTTGCTGCAACCAAGTCGAGTTCAACTTCCCACTCTGCTCAATGCTGTTTCCCTCCCTTCTTTACAGATTGTGTTCTTGAGGGCACTCCCTGATAAATCTCTTGTCTTTAAAACCCTGCTACTGAATACTTTTCCCAAAGAACTCACTCCAAGAGAGTACACATGAGGAGTGGTCCTAGGAAGCTGATCTAACATGATATTTTGGATAAAGACCACTTGTCACTCAGCTGTTGATAAGGATCTCATCATTGATAATAGCCCTTGGCAATCAGTAGCAGTGCAATTGTTGACGCTTACTCCATTGAAGGGAAGTTATGACCAACCTAGATAGCATATTCAAAAGCAGAGACATTACTTTGCCGACTAAGGTCCGTCTAGTCAAGGCTATGGTTTTTCCTGTGGTTATGTATGGATGTGAGAGTTGGACTCTGAAGAAGGCTGAGTGCCGAAGAATTGATGGTTTTGAACGGTGGTGTTGGAGAAGACTCTTGAGGGTCCCTTGGACTGCAAGGAGATCCAACCAGTCCATTCTGAAGGAGATCAGCCCTGGGATTTCTTTGGAAGGAATGATGCTAAAGCTGAAGCTCCAGTACTTTGGCCACCTCATGCGAAGAGTTGACCCATTGGAAAAGACTCTGATGCTGGGAGGGATTGGGGGAAGGAGGAGAAGGGGACGACAGAGGATGAGATGGCTGGATGGCATCATGGACTCGATGGATGTGAGTCTGAGTGAACTCCGGGAGTTGGTGATGGACAGGGACGTCTGGCGTGCTGTGATTCATGGGGTCACAAAGAGTCGGACACGACTGAGCAACTGAACTGAACTTATCAGTGGCTAAGTAGAGTCAGATACTGGGGAAGAGAATGCAAGATATCACATGGCTTTCTCAGGATCTACCACTCCTATCCTCCTGGTTGTTGTTCAGCTGCTCATTCACATTCAACTCTTTGTGATCTCATGGACTGCACCATGCCAGACTTCCCTGTCCTTCACAATCTCTGGGAGATGCTCAAACTCATGTTCTTTGAGTCCATGATACCATCCAACCATCTCATCCTATCACATCCTTCTCTTCCTGCCTCAGTCTTTCCCAGAAGGGTCTTTTCCAAAGGGTCAGGTCTTCGCATCAAGTGGCCAAAATATTGGAGCTTCAGCATAAGTCCTTTCAGTGAATATTCAGGATTGATTTCTTTAGGATCAAATGGTTTGATCTCCTTGCAGTCTAAGGGACTCTATCCTCCTGGTCACCAGACAAATAATGAATGTCAAGTCATAGTCTCATCTGGCCAGGGAAGCACTGCAAAGGAGGAGAGAGGCCATGACCTTCAGGAGCTGGGGGAGTCTCACCAACATGAACCATTAGGAAACAGAAGAGAATCTAGTAGGTGGATCCTGGGTATTGGCCCAAGAAAAGGGGAACACAAAGTTGGATAAGAAGAGTTTATTAGTATAGAAACCATCTCCCTGATTTAGGATCTATGCTCATGCTCAGTTGTGCCCAACTGTTTGCAACCCCATGGACTGTAGCCCACCAGGCTCCCTGGATCATGGGATTTTCCAGGCAAGAATACTGGAGTGGGTTGCCATTTCCTACTCCAGGGCTAACCCAGGGATTGAACAGATGTCTCCTGTGGCTCCTGCATTGGCAGGCAGATTCTTTACCACTGCACCACCTGGGAAACCTGATCTAGGACCTAACATCTTGTCAGAGGACCCAAGGATATGATGCTGACCTTCTGATGGAGGTTTCTTGGAAGCTTGAAAAAGTGTCCATACTAACAGATGTGGAAATACCAGCCCCACCTTGGCAAGAAGTGGCAGAAGAGATCAACAGGCTGGGAGAAGTCACATAGTAGAGTGGATATAAAGTAAGGCTGGGAATGCCACCAGTCAAACAGGACCCATGCAAGAATTCAGAAGGAAGTTCTTTCAAAATCAGTAGGAAATGCCCTGTGAAAGGCATCATTAAGGAGCTCAGAGGTGATTAATTTATTTTTTAATTGAAGGATATTGCTTTACAGAATTTTGTTTTCTGTCAAACATCAACATGAATCAGCCATAGGTGTACATGTGTCCCCTCCCTCTTGAACCTTCCTCCCATCTTTTTCCCCATCCCACCCCTCTAGTTGGTACAGAGCCCTGGTTTGAGTTCCCTGAGATACACAGTAAATTCCCATTGGCTATCTATTTTACATATGGTAATGTTAGCTTCCATGTTACTCTCTCTGTACATCTCCACCTCTCCTCTCCTCTCCCCACATCCATAAGTCTGTTCTCTATGTCTATTTCTCCACTGCTGCCTTACAGATAAATTCATCAATACCATCTTTCTAGATTCCATATATATGCATTAGTATATGTTATTTATCTTTCCTTCTGATTTACTTCACTGTGTATAATAGGCTCTAGGTTCAACAACCTCATTAGAACTAACTCAAATGTGTTCCTTCTTTGTGACTAAGCAATATACCATTGTGTATATTACCACAGCTTCTTTATCCATTCATCTGTTGAAGGACATCTAGGCTGCTTCCATATTCTAGCTATTGTAAATTGTGCTGTGGTGAACATTGGGGTACATATGTCTTTTTCAATTTTGGTTTCCTCAGGGTATATGCCTAGGAGTGGGATTGCTGGGTCATATGGTGGTTTTATTCCTAGTTTTTTTAAGGAATCTCTATACCGTCTTCCATAGTGGCTGTATCAATTCACATTCCCACAGAAGAGACATTTTAAAGACATCTGAGGCTCAGGAGCAGAGTGCTGTTACAGAATGAAGTTCTCTGATAGAAATGGAAACAATAGGATCCAAAAATAACAGAAACTAGGTGGAGGTGCTGAACTGCCCAAGTTAAGGTGGGTGCAATTATCACAATGAACAATGAGGTTGGGATGGCAGACATGGGGATCTGGCCAGCAGAGGGCTTTGGGGTCGGCAAATTATGGCCTATGGGCCAAATCCAGCCCACTGCCTGTTTTTGTAAATAACAGTAGAACACAGTCACTCCCATTATTTACATATTTCCTATGTCTGCTTTGTGCTATGTCAGCAAAGGTGAATAGTTGCAACAGAGATCATGTAGCCTGAAAAGCCAAAAATACGTACATGCTAGACCTTTACAGAAAAAGTTTGTTGACCCCTGTGCTAATCCTTCTCTAAACTGACTTGTGACACTTTATTCAGTTAACTCTAGGGGAAAAGAGAAGACCATGCCATTTTAAAGACTTTGGGGCCCAGGACCTGAGTTGACATTAATAACCAAAATCTGAAGCATCTTTATGACCTTCCTATCAGAGTGGAAATTTCCAGGAAACAAATGAACCTCTGCTCCAAGTCAGTCTCACGATGGGTCCACTGGGCCTGCAAATCCATTTGGTAGGCATTTCACAAGTCCCTGACGGTATGATTTTGAAATGGATGGTTGGAAGAATTTTCACAATAGGCCTGTGGAATAAGACCTATCACGTTGAGGAAGGCCAAGTAGAATCATCCTGTTTCAGTGAAGAGAGCGGTAAAGTTAAACAGTATCACATCCTGGGGAAAATGATAGATACCTAGAAGATGCAAAAGTGGTGATCACTAATCACATCCCCATTTACCAGTCATGCCCAACAACCATCAAACTACTTCTGGGGAATGCCAGAGGAATATTCCAAGATCTACCAAATAGTAGCCTTAGTTGAAACTGCTGGGCCAAACTGAGTATATATGAAAAAGTATATTAAAATGGACTCAGGTACATAGTATGCAGCCACTATTCTGATGGATGCATTCTTTTCCATTCCTATTAGGAAGGAAGGTCAGAAGCAATTTCTATTCACATGGGATGAACAATAGGACACATAAACAGTGTTTCCTTATGGCTGATAGCTTTCCTTCTCTCAGTCATAATATAGTCTAAAGTGACAAAGACCATCAAAACATTCTGTGACCTTGCACTGGTCTCCTATATTAGCAGCATCCTGCTAACCAGACTAGATGAGCAAGAAGTGACAAATATGCCTGAGACCTCAGCAAAACACATGTGCTCCACAGGATGAAATAAATGCAGCGAGGATTCAAAGACCCACTGCAGAGTAAGATATTTTGGGTTCTGAAAGACTGGGATAAGCCAAGACATCTGTTTAAAGTAGCCCAGTCATTGATTCTTGAACTTTGCAGCACAAAGAAGGAACCAAAATGTCTGGTATCCTCAAGACATTCTGACAGAAGCACATGCCATATCGTGGAAGGGTTTTCTAGCCCATATGCTGAATGACACAAAAGGCTGCCAGTTTTGAGTGAGGTCCAAAGCAGAAAAGATCTCTGCAGCAGGTTCAGGATGAGGAGAAAATGGACAGAAGCATCTGCCACATAGCACTCCATATAGGAATATTTGTGGTGGGAAAAGACGGCTTGTGGCAAGAGAGACATAGACTCCCTAGGGTGTTGGAGCAAGATCATGCCTTTTACAGAAGAGGATGATATGCCATTCAAAAACCAGCTCCTAAGATGCTGAGTGACCTTGGTAGAGGTGAAGTGCAACCTTATTATATGGTCAGCACTGTCCACCATGTACTTGGTTCTGTCCAGTTGACCACATCAGTGGTTGGGTGGGCCAAACAGCATTCCACCATGACATGAATGTGATGTTTCTAGAACTGGAGACAGGCTTGGATGAAGAGCAAAGTAAGCAACATGAATATTCATCTTAGGTCCTCATGTTACCCCTAACTGCTGCACCCATATCTCTCCCTTAGCTCACACCTACCACCAAATGGGAGATTCAACTCATGGAGGAAGAAGCATTTGATTCATGAATAGAAACCAATAGATTTGTCTGTGGGTTCAAGGCCAAAAATGGGTGTCTACTACACTACAGCTTCACCTGGAAATACAGTGGTGATTGGCAGTTCTTCAAGCTGTCAGAGTTTTGAGTAGTTTCCTTGGAAATTTGCCTTATGAGGAGAAAGAAGTAACTTATAAGAATATATTTGGAATCATGGGCCATTTTACATGGCTTGGCTTTTGATAAGGAGCCTAAAGAGAGTGATTAAAAGACTGGGCATGAGGAAGTCTGGAAGGTACAGGTGTACAGATCTATGGGTGTGATCATAAGGTGTGAAAAACTCTGAGTTATGCACTGACACCCCCCAAAGAGCACTTGTCACACAAAGAACAAAACGACCAATTAGAAGATTGGCCAGTTGGCATCAGCCAGCCTTTGGTATGAGCCACCTTGGTGTTGGCACACTTGTGTTACTGAGCCTAAGCTGGTAATGCTCACTGCCAAACCGGCCAACAATCAAGAGATGAGTTGTTGAGGCAAGGAATAATGACTTTATTCAGAAAGTCAGCAGACCAAGAGGATGGTGAACTCATGCCCCAAAGAACCATCTTACTTGAGTTAGAATTCAGGCTTTTTGTACCAGAAGGGGAGGGAGTAAAGGCAAGCACTTCCTGGTTCCCTTCAGCCTCCGGAGGGGATGTGTTAATTTCTTCCTCCCTGCAGTCATTCTTAGGTGGGCCTGGTTAGGATGTTTCCTGTAAGCTAAACAAAGGTATTTTAGCTTAATTCTCATTACTTGGGAAAAAGTTTCCCAGAGATGGGCCATTATGTATAATTTAAGCTTATAGGCAATTTTTCTTTTTTTTTTTTTAATTTTTAGTTTTTTATTTTTTAAATTTTAAAATCTTTAATTCTTACATGCATTCCCAAACATGAACCCCCCTCCCACCTCCCTCCCCAGAACATCTTTCTGGGTCATCCCCATGCACCAGCCCCAAGCATGCTGCATCCTGCGTCAGACATAGACTGGTGATTCAATTCACATGATAGTATACATGTTAGAATGTCATTCTCCCAAATCATCCCACCCTCTCCCTCTCCCTCTGAGTCCAAAAGTCCGTTATACACATCTGTGTCTCTTTCCCTGTCTTGCATACAGGGTCGTCATTGCCATCTTCCTAAATTCCATATATATGTGTTAGTATACTGTATTGGTGTTTTTCTTTCTGGCTTACTTCACTCTGTATAATCGGCTCCAGTTTCATCCATCTCATCAGAACTGATTCAAATGAATTCTTTTTAACGGCTGAGTAATACTCCATTGTGTATATGTACCACAGCTTTCTTATCCATTCATCTGCTGATGGACATCTAGGTTGTTTCCATGTCCTGGCTATTATAAACAGTGCTGCGATGAACATTGGGGTACATGTGTCTCTTTCAGTTCTGGTTTCCTCGGTGTGTATGCCCAGCAGTGGGATTGCTGGGTCATAAGGTAGTTCTATTTGCAATTTTTTAAGGAATCTCCACACTGTTCTCCATAGTGGCTGTACTAGTTTGCATTCCCACCAACAGTGTAGGAGGGTTCCCTTTTCTCCACACCCTCTCCAGCATTTATTGCTTGCAGATTTTTGGATCGCATAGGCAATTTTTCTTTAGTGATTAACTTGTGGTAGAATACAAAAGTTTCTTCCCTGTTACAGTGAGTACACAGAGAGTGTAGCAGTGGTGTTAGGAGCGAGCTCATGCATGAGTCTCATGGAACTGGCTCCACTAACCAGGACTGACCTAGCTTCCGTTGCTGTCAGAATACCAACCTGATACATGAACATAGTCAGCCCTCAATAAACCAACTAGCCACTTGATGATGAGTTGATTACAATGGATCCCTTCCACCCAAGAAGGGAAGAAATTTATGGTAACTAAAATTGATTTAAATTCTAGTTAAGGGTTTGACTTTCCTGCTTGTAAAGCCTCGGCCTCTGATGACTTACAAATAATACCACACCATGTCCTTTCAGACAAAGGAACCTGCTTTATAGCAGAAGAGGTATGGGGCAGTGGACACATGTCCATGGAATCCTCTGATCTTATTGCTTATCATATCAACCAGAAACCTATGACCTGATGGGACCATTAAAAAGACTTGAGTCCGCCTGAAGCTAGTGTAACATTGTTAATCGGCCATACTCCAATGCAAAATAAATGGATAATAAAAAATGACTTGAGAAGGCCCAGTATAGTGCCAATTTAGAAATAGACTCTGCCATTTCTTGGCACTGAGTCTCCAATATGGTGCTTGGGAATGCAAGTGTAGGAACCAAGGGGAGAAAGTGGGCAGGTACCTGCTTACCATCACTCCTATGATTCATTTAGGGAATAATATGTGTTTTTTCTTTCAGTAGCTTTAAGTTCTGTGGCTCTAAAGATCTTATTCCCAGAGGAGATGCTTCCAACAGGAGTCATAGCAAGAGTTTTATTAAACCTAAGTGTTGTTTTTTGCCCAGTCACTTTGAATTCTTGCCAAGAGGTTGGCATCCTGACAGGGGCATTGGTCCTGATGGTCAGAAGGAAACAGGACTGCTTTGCTTGGTAAGAGTAGAATGTGTACACCCAGGTGGTCCAGTTGGTACTTGCCTGACTTTGATGGTAAATAGATTTTGTTGCAACCGTAGTCCGAGAAGGGCTTGGTGAGAGAAAGCCTGGATCCTCAAGGAGGACCAGCACACGATGTGTGACCAGCAGAGGTGCTAGCCCACAGTGAGGAGAATCTTGGATGGACAGTGGAGGAAGGAGATGGTATTGGTTGTGGCCTGAAGACAAGTTGTAGTGTCTGGGGCTGTGGTCCCTCCAGCAATTGTCTTAGCAAACAAGGAAACAATACCACACCGTGTCCTTTCAGACAAAGGAACCTGCTTTATAGCAGAAGAGGTATGGGGCAGGGGACACATGTCCATGGGATCCTCTGATCTTATTGCTTATCCTGGATAAGAAATACTGGAGAATACTGGAGGAGATGTTCCCCAGGAAGTGAACTTAGAACACGAAGCTGGTGACTCTGAGCAGCGCAGGGACATACTATAGTAGATGGCAGTGTGATGCTCAGACAACCCCTTCAGGACCCAGGCGCGCCTTCCCCTGGCTGTTGGTGGTCCTGCTGCCAATGGCTCACAGCTGAATCCCTCCTAGGAAAGGGGTCTCATAGCAGGTGATGCCTGCTCCCCACAGACAGCCCACACAGTGACCAGATGCAAGAGGAAAATACCCCAGTTCCTGAGTCCCTTTTGGGGTTGCCTCAGAGCAGCTATCTCAGTCCCACAGTGATCACTGTTGGCAGAGGTCTTCATGTAGACCACTCTACCAGTGAACTTCTCTTTCAACTTAGTCCTACTTCATTCACTTCCTTATAGCTGTCACTCCCAAGAAAACCCCGCAATAAATCACCTGAACATGAAACTCCATCTCTGAGAGTTTTTTTTTTCTTTTCTGGAACCCCATGGAAGCCATAAATTCTATCCAGACACATCCCTAAGTGAAGATCTCCCTAATCCAGCCAGATAGAATTGGGTCATATGCTCATTCCTCTACCTGTAACCAACAAGAAGACTGGGATTGCATGATTAAACCAATCATTTGGGGCTGGAATGGATGTAGAGGAGTCAGTGAAATGACCACTCTCCATGGGATGCTGTGGAGTCAGTGACTAGTACAGGAAACTCCCTAGAGATGCCCTGCCCCCCGAGCTGTGTCCTCAGAGAGCTGGGGTAGATGGCGGCTGCCCTTCTGGATTGTCTGTGGCTCTGAGCAGGGGAATATGTTGCAAGCCTTCCTGGCACCTGCTTCCCAGAGGGTCAGAGCAGCTGCTATTCGGAATGGTTGGTGTTCAATACGGGGTTTGCACTGGCCGTGTGTCACCCACACCAAAGCATATGTGGGGGGATGTGCACATTTCTAAGGGCTCCTGTTACCCTCTCACAAAGTAAACCTCCAATGTTAAGTTCTTTCCTTTTTAAAATGAATTAAATTACATTTTTAAAGAATCACAGATAAACTCAGGACTTAGGATTCCTCCTTAATGAGAACTTGACTCTTGTATTAGGATTCCAAAGGTACAAAGCTGTAATTCCCATGTGTGTGCCCTGGGACTGTAGTTCGGAAGATGTCATAGGAGATTTAGAAAAATGAAAGGAGAGGAAATATATTTGAGAATGTTGGCTAATGAGGAGGCACTGGTTTCTTTTCCATGGAGTTTCTGACAGCGCTTTCCCCAGGTCTTACAAGTGGCCCTGGAAGACCTGTTGGTGACCTCAGGGCACCTCTCTCAGGGATGGCTGTGTTCTGTCTTATTTTGCAAGTGCTGCTGCCTCAGCAATTTAGCACCCAGCCTGGTGTGGGCTGTTCAGGTTATTCTCACTGCTGTGCATAGCATGGCTGTTTGTCGCGTCACATGTGACTAGGAGAATTGCAGTGTTACATAAACATACCCTGAGTGCGTCCTGCTGCACGAGTTTGTGGCTCTAGTGGTTTGTTTCTCTTTCCTTGCCAAAGTCAGAATTAAAGGATTTTTTTGTTAAATTATATGCCTCCTGGAGTTCTCTGCACAGGAAAGGAGGAATGTGACTGGGTGAAGGACCGGCTGTCGCCTTGGTGTTAGTCATCTCTGAGAAGTGAGCTCTCCCCTGTCAACAGTACCTGCCGCTGGGACCTTTGCCAGAGCCTCTATTTTAGTGTGTCTCGGGCTCATTTCTTTGCAGCATATTCAGTCAGGATATTCATAGTAAACTGGTGAGTGCTTAAGAAAAATCAACAACAGGTTTCTCTTAAAAATTTTTAAAGACCTGCAATACTATGTTTATTTAAGACAAACACCTAAATCAGGAGAAATCAACTGTGGACATTATTACAAGTAAATGCAATAAAAACTGAGTTGATTCTTTTGATTACCTCCTGATATTTTCTGTTGCTTTTTGCATTTTTGTGAGTTGTTGCAGGTTTTAGCAGCTTAGGCGGGCATTAGAGGTGCCACCCAGGGGCAGGATTTTAGGACAACCATCAGGAAGCACGACAAAGCAGGGTGTTGTGGTGGGCATGTGCTATCAAAAGAAGGCTGAGGGTAATCTGGAGGCAAAAATACCTTGGAGGAAGAAAAAAATCCAGTTTCCAACAGAAGTTGCTCATTGAATTTGTGGAAATAGCCTCAAAGAGCATTCAAAGCTACATGATTAACACTAAACATCTCATGACCTGAGAATACACTGAATATATTGAATATATTGCAAGCACTTCCTGGATCTCCTCCCAGGACATTATTTCAAGAAAGGTCTAAAGGTTACTCTTCTAAGGATTCAGCTGGATGAGAAGCTCTGAGGTGTCACGTGCTGTGTATCCTAGTGACGATCTAAACCTACCTCCAGGGCACACGTTGGGAGGGAAACTGAGCCAATTGCTCCCTTCCTGGTACTTGGGGAACTCACAGTGACTGGCATGCACAGAGTCCCATGTTCAAGGTCTCTGTGTGCTAAGGCCGAGGAGAGCTAGTACTTACAAAACAATCACAGCAAAACACAAAGTACAGAATGTCTGTGGGCAGTCACTCCTAGAAAAACACAGTCTTGACGGAAATGACCAAGAAGCAAGGGTGAAATGTTTTCAAGCAGATGGGCATGAGCCCCAGAAGATATATTTGTAGAAAGAGCTAGCGGATTGGCATTTCTCTAATAATGAGTGGTGTTGAGCATCTTTTCATGTGTTAGCCATCTGTATGTCTTCTTTGGAGAAATGTCTGTTTAGGTCTTCTGCCTACTTTTTGATTGGTTGAGCTGCATGAGCTGCTTGTATATTTTAGAAATTATTCCTTTATCAGATTAAAAAAAATTATTTGCTATTATTTTCTCCCATTCTGAGGGTTGTCTTCTCACCTTGTTTATAGTTTCCTTTGCTGTGCAAAAGCTTTTAAGTTTAATTAGGTTCCACATGTTTATTTTTGTTTTTATTTATCATATGTAAAATAGACAGCCAGTAGGAATTTGCTGTATGATGCAGGAAGCTCAAACCCAGTGCTCTGTGACAACCTAGAGTGGTGGGATGGGGTGGGAGACGGGAGGAAGGTTCAAGAGGGAGGCGACATATGTATGCCTATGGCTGATTCATATTGATGTATGGTAGAAACCCACACAATATTGTAAAGCAATTATCCTCCAATTAAAAATAGATTAATTAAAAAAGAACGAGACCATGGAGATCTCATGCATTCTGTCTTCTCTGGGAAATTTCTAGTTTTGAATGAGTAAGGGACAAGAGGCCTCGATAACCAGGTACTGAGTATCACAAGGATTCAGTGCTTTAATGTTTGGGCAGACAGTCCTCCCAATGTCCCATCTTCCAAGGACACCTACAGGTAGAAAAAGATCTGAGTGTCACGTCCATAAACCATGCTTTGTGATCTGGCTCTCCAAAGAGGGCCATGAGTTCATTAAAAGATTTTTTCCCCATATATTTTTCCCTATTATCTTTTGCAAGTTTAAAAGATAACTCTGGAATCAAAATCTAATTGGTAGTCCTCACAGAATCCATCTTATCCATGATTTTACTTGAACAAGACAGATTTTCTTTAACAACGCATACCTAGTTGTTCTGAAGTCCCAGGGGTAAGTCATGAATAAGACATCACCATATAGACAAAAATGCCCATCATCAAATAATCTTGGACTAGTGCTCCTGGACTGTGCCTACATATATGGATTGAATGTCTATCTGCCCCCATTGATATGTTGAAGCCCAGATTCAATTCTCATTGAATCTGAATCTGGAAAAGTTACAGAAGCAAGGAAGGTTAAATGAGATCATGGTGAGGCAGGAGGGCGATGTGTGTTTCCTGATCCAACAGGATTAGTGTCCTTTTAAGGAGACACACTGGCAAACTCTTCAGGCATACAGAAAAGTGGTCATGGAAGCTCAGAGCATGGTGGTGGTGACCCAAAAGCCAAGGGAAGAGGCCTCAGAATGGAAACTACCTTTCAGCCTCCAGAACAATGAGGAACAAATTTTTGTTGTTTAAGCCACCCAGTCTATGTTTTTTTTTTTCTTATGGGAGCGTAATACACTATTTGAGCAAGAATACCACTTCATGTGGTTAGTAGATTACTAGTGATAATTATAATAACTCTTAATACTGGGTTCATCATTTAGCAATCATTTGCTTATATGCCTGGCATTGCACATTAGATTTTTATTCATTTCTCCTCTTGTTGTGGGTACCTGTCTTTCCATATTCTTTGTGAGTCCTGGGACAAAATCGATAGGGAATCTTGAATTTCACCACGAAGATAGTACTCTGTGTTCAGACCAGTTGACATGGTGTCATCTGTTGAGACAGAGATCTAGAACACAGCCTTAATTTTATATATTTCATTCCTCTTTGGATTTGTATAACTTTGACAGATTGTATTTCGATTTTTTTTTTAATTTAAGTTTATTTATTTTAATTGGAGGCTAATTACTTTACAATATTGTATTGGTTTTGCCATACCTCAACATGAATCCGCCATGGGTGTACATGTGTTCCCCATCCTGAACTCCCCTCTCACCTCTCTCCCCGTACCATCCCTTTGGGTCATCCCAGTGCACCAGCCCCAAGCATCCTGTATCCTGCATCGAACCTGGACTGGCAATTCATTTCTTATATGATATTATATGCGAGACAGCAAAAGAGACACAGATGTATAGAACAGTCTTTTGGACTCTGCGGGAGAGGGAGAGGGTGGATAATTTGGGGGAATGGCATTGAAACATGTATTTCTATTTCATTCCAGCATTTAGGGCTTATAAAAGCCCTTTGGGTAAAAGCTGATCATGTGAGACTCCTGGGTTCACAAGTCTGTCTCTGTGTGTTTGGAATAAGGTGGTAAGCTGTGTAACATGGCCACTTAAACCATGAGCGTTGAGGGATGAAAAGGAAGAAAGTCCCATCTGAAGATTTCTCTCTCAGTGATGCATTTTTCCCCCTCTTAACCACTTCATTCATTTAAGCCTAGAAGGTTCTAGAAGTTTCTGCCTTGAGTGAGTGATGCATTGCCTTACTCACTATCTGCTTCCATCCTGGTGGGGAGTTGAGTGTTTAGTAGTTGAGCAGATGATGGTGTCATATGGGCCAGGGCCCGGACAGAATTGGGGTGGCAGGAGCTGGGCTCAGAGTGAGGAAAGGAGAGGTAGGGCATCAGGGCCCTGCCCTCTTGGCTTTTAAAGCATGATTGAGATTTGGAAAATACCCTTCATTGCACTTTTCAAATGGCCCTCACATAGGGGCTCTCTTCCTCCTCCCTGCTTCAAACCCACACTTCCCCAGTCTCATGGCCTTCCTGAAGCAGTTCATTTCAACAATTACACCCTGTGGCTAAATATGAGGAAGATGGAGCCTCGGTTTTGGTCCCAGAAGGGTTTTATCAATCAAAGTTGTCAAGCCAGCCTTCTTGACTGCCAAGATGAAGCGTCAGACAAGAAAAGTCAGCTCACGCATTCTCACTCTGGCACCTTAAATTCGACACCTGGGTTTTAGCAGAAATGAGAGCAGAGGTCACTGCCATGAGAACGACATTTCCCCCTACACGGCTGCAGGTAACATATTTCGCAATGTCATGCAGCTGACCCACTTTAGGACTACTCATTCCAGGGCAGGACTGCCACACAAAAGGCAAACCTGTATCCTATTAGGCAGTTGTCCTTCTAGATGGACAACAACCTGCCAAAACTTTTCACAGGTTTAGCCTGATCTTCAAAGCAGAGTCACTTTGCAAAAGGAGCCCTTAGTCTGAGCACAAGCCACTAATTTTCCCTGTTTTTTTCCTAAACAGTCTTGGTGAGGATGTGATTACCTGGAAGACATCTATGCAGGTCAACACCACTTCATTTAAGAAACCAAGTTCACTAGTCAAACGTTCAACTATAAGTGGTTCTGAGATAAGACTCAAGAGATCAGTATTCCATTGTAGAATTTGGGACTAATTTGTTAAATTGGACCAGCAATTGAACTGGTGGCTTTTGCTCTCTTGTTTTGTACTTAGATGAGAGTTGGAGAATGAGACAGGCTTCAAACGTTGTGTCTAGAATATGTGCAGAAAATATGGCTTCAAAATCTACTATTAACAACATAAATTTGTCAACTCTAGCTTCAGGTACCAAATTCATCTTTTCTCCATCTGTATGCTATTTGCCATTTCTCCTTTTATCCCTGTACTTCCTCCCCCCTTTTCCCTTCCTCTCGTCCTCCCTACCTCCTTTTTTCTTTTTTTTTTTTCTTTCTTCCCTTCCTTCCCTCCTCCCTTTACTCAGTCACTATATCTTATGTACCAGTGCTATGGTACCTTGGAGACCTAGGGTCTCCAAGAAACAAAGAAGAAGGTTCTTATTTCTGTCATCATAGAACTCAAGGTCTTACAGGAATCTCCATTTGACATGTGCCTGGGTTTGATCCCTACATTGATCCTTGCCACTGGAGTGACAACCCACTGGTATTCTTGCCTGGGAAATCCAATGGACAAAGGAGCCTGGCAGACTATAGTCCACGGGGTCACAAAAAAGTCAGACATGGCTGAGTGACTAAACAACAATATATAAATATCATATATAATATATATATATATATATATATATATATATATAAAATATCTTTTTTTAAAGTTTTGGGAAACAGCTAGTGAGGAACCCAGCAGGTGTCTCTCACAAGATAAGTACCTGCTGCTGCTGGTGCCCACCCTGGGCCACAAATGCACCTGCAAACCTTTGCTCAGCCACCAGGGCTGGGCTGCCACCAGTGGTAGCTCCCCCTCCTGTGGGCCATGAACTAACAGAATGGGGACTGTAGGAGGGCTGTGGATGAGGGGCAGGGAGAATAGGGTGTACAGATTTTCAAATCATGAACACCTAAGAAATTCATCCTCAGCTCTTCTACTGGGCACTTCTGTGTCTTTGAGGCCAGTTAAGATGGAATTGGGTCTGTATTTTGTATTGTGAGCTCACAACCATCTCACTGCTAAAAACTCTCCATGGTTGTGTATACACAGAGGTTCTGAACTTGGTGCAGATATCATAGGAACTCTTGGTGGGTTAGCTGAGCCCTTGCTGAGCCCTTGCTGAGTCTGGACATATCTTCCTGATGGAAAGCCCAGTCTTTCAACTCTGCCACCAAGACAGGCTCTGGGCTACAGCCATGGCCTCAAGGAGCAGGCATCTGGTCTGATTATCCTCTCAGTTGGGGATTTTCTCAGTTTATTAGATGAATTGCAACACTTCCTGGTAATAGGTTTAATTCTACATTATTTTTTCTGTGTTTAACTTTAAAAAATTATTGACAAAAATTGTGGTAAATTGTGGTAAATTATACATAAAATTTACCATTTTGGCCATTTTTAAATGTACAGTTCAACGGCTCTAAGTACATTCACATGATTGTGCAACCATCACCACCACCCATCTACAGAATTCTTTCATCATGCAAAACTGAAATTCTGTACCCAGGAAGTGCTAACTCCTCATTCCCCTCCCCTCAGCCCCTGGCAACCACCCTTATGCTTTCTGTCTCCATGAATTTGTCTACTCTAGGGACCTCATATGAAAGTTGTACAGTATTTATCCTTTTGTGACTGACTTATTTCACTTAGCACAATGTCCTCAAAGTTTTTCCATGTTGAGGCATGCGTCAGAATGTCCTCTCTTTCCAAGACTGAGTAACATTGTATTTCATGGCTGGACCACCTTTTGTTTATCTATCCAGCCATTGATGGACACTCGATGTACTTTTGCCTTCAGATTAATAATGCTGCTGGGAACATGGGTATAAAAGTATCTGATTATATTCTTGTTTAATTCTA
Organism: Ovis canadensis; assembly: GCF_042477335.2. Lineage (NCBI taxonomy): Eukaryota > Metazoa > Chordata > Mammalia > Artiodactyla > Bovidae > Ovis > Ovis canadensis. The sequence continues at coordinate 25,024,557 of NC_091246.1, forward strand.
CATTACTTATGCTCTGCATTAAAACTAGAAAACTCTGAATTTAACTATGCCCCCTTTCCCTCTCTATGAGATAAAATGACTGCTTCTGATCCTGGGTAAAGCATTTTATTAATACTTCTGAGAACCAATTATGTACTTTTCCTTTTTCAATAACTAAATAATAAGACAAGTTAGTTGGAGTATTAAAATGCCAAAGGCATATTTTAGGGAAGCACTGAGGATGGTTGAAACCATCAAAAATTAACTTAATTCACTAAATTCTCAGATCTAACTACACAAAGAACTTTTAAAATATGAGCCCTGTAAATTAAAACTGGACCACACAGTTCAAGTGCACGGTTCCAACCCTCTGAGCCCTGCAAGGAGGGCGTGTACATTAGCTTGTGTGTCATCAGTCGTAGGGCAAGACATCCACACAAGGATTTGGTCCCCAGGCCACAGTGACCTGAGGAAGACTCACCAGCCATGCTGGCCAGCACAGTAGAGACAATACGGCAGAGCAGATACTTCCAGGGTAATAAACCAAGCACCTTTTTTCTCATTCAGACTTCATACTGACTCAGGAGGGATAGCTAAAATGGATACTGACATGGTCCAGGCACTGAGCTGTTCAGGAAGCCTGTGACTAGGCAGACCAGTGGGCCTCTGAAGACCAGGACTGGGATCACTGCAAGGTCATGGCCAGCAAGTCACAGTGGCAAATGGGGAAATTGTATAGCAGGTAAGGGCTATGAGTACAGGAGACCAATACTGTCAAGGGTTTTGTGCCACTCCATGCAGAGTGCTGGGTAAGGTCAGGAGTCCCTGGGCCCCTCATAGCCCACTAAGAGATACCTGAAGGAGATGCAAGGACCTGAGAGAGGTCAGTGCTGTCCACCAGCCTGGTCAGCTTCCTATACATCAGCTTCCAGTATCATTCAATGTCATGATGACCACAGGTTAGGTGGAAGACTCTTCATTCCCCTAAAAGGCTCATCTGCTTTGTGATACTTGAAATAGTCTCCTTTCCAGTTTGAAAGATGGCTAAAATAAACATCTTTGTGAGAGATGAACCAGGTTTCACTTTTTCTTTCCTGCAAAGAGGGAGAAACCCCAGCAGTGCTGGTTACCAGGAAGTTAAAATATAAGAAGTATCTTAGGTGAGAAATGAGAGTCAGAAATGGCAGATATGGGTTTCACTGAAGAGCAACATTATATTTTTCTGACTTACATCAAGGGTAAAGCCTATCGTCAGGTAGGCTGAGGGGGTGCTGACTGCTGACAGGTCATGCAGGGATCAATCTGCCTGCTAGTTTTGCAGCCACAGTGGGGACACTGGGGATGCTCCAACACTGAGTACTCTTATTGCAGCTGCATCTCAAGCAAGGTCTGGCCAACTATGCCCATTAGTAGTATTGAGTTATCCCAAATCTGTGTAACACACTGTGGGGCTGAGTTCCAAAGCCAACTGGTGGATCAGTTGATTATGTATGTTTCGCAGCCCTGTTTTAAATGTCTTTCTTATAGTAATGACAATTGGCACAATTAGTTTTGTGTGTTTAATAGTCATAATAATTGTAGTGACATCAAAATCATAGAGAGAATATGATTACAGAATTCATAAAAATTGGTCTAGCATAAAGCTTTTGCTATAATTATCCTAAGAAAATGATGGAGATTAAGATAAACTGGCAATTATGTGGGTGTCATGTATTCCTTGGAGAAGGCAATGGCACCCTACTCCAGTCCTCTTGCCTGGAAAATCCCATGGATGGAGGAGCCACGTAAGCCTGCAGTCCATGGGGTCGCTAAGAGTGGGACATGATTGAACAACTTCACTTTCATTTTTCACTTTTATGCATTGGAGAAGGAAATGGAAACCCACTCCAGTGTTCTTGCCTGGAGAATCCCAGGGTCGGGGGGTTTGGTGGGCTGCTGTCTGTGGGGTCACACAGAGTCGGACACGACTGACGTGACTTAGCAGCAGCAGCATGTATTCCCTGATCTGATAAACTGAGAAGGACACTTCACTCCTGTGATATTCTTTCCTCAAACCCATAAACATAGTCTAGTCTTGAGAAAAAACAACAGACAAACTCTAATTGAGGGACATTCTACAAAATATATGACCAGCACCTTCTCCAAGTTGTCAAGATGTGAGAGAAGAAGAATGGCTAAGAAACCATCACAGATGTAAGATGTGATGACTAAGTGTGATATGGTGCTCTGTCCTGGAACCTGAAACAGAAAAGGACATTAATGGGAAAACTGAATAGAGGCTGAACAAAATCTGGGCATTACTTAATGGTAATACACAAATGATGGTCCCTTAGTTTTGACAAACAAAATAATGTGTTTCTCTTTGAAACCTTCTGTGAATCTAAAATTATTCATCAAAAGAATTTACTTTAAAAGCAGAGACATGGAAATCCTTATATTAAAAAAAACACAAAACACTGTTACAGAAATGAAGAATGCTTTTGATGGACCTATTAGGAGACTGGATACAGCTGGGGGGAAAAAAAATCTATGAACTTGGATATATTAATAGAAACCCAAAAACCAAAAAAGTGAAGAGAAAAAAGACTGAAAATAGTTGAATAAAATATACCAGCACTTTGAGATAATGACATAATGGGAATACTCAGAGGAGAAGAAAGAGGAAAAAGAGTAGAAGAATTATTTGAAGCAATGATTGAGAATTTCCTTATATTAATAAGGAGATATGACCAACCTAGATAGTATATTCAAAAGCAGAAACATTACTTTGCCGACTAAGGTCTGTCTAGTCAAGGCTATGGTTTTTCCTGTGGTCATGTATGCATGTGAGAGTTGGACTGTGAAGAAGGCTGAGTGCCGAAGAATTGATGCTTTTGAACTGTGGTGATGGAGAAGAGTCTTGAGAGTCCCTTGGACTGCAAGGAGATCCAACCAGTCCATTCTGAAGGAGATCAACCCTGGGATTTCTTTGGAAGGAATGATGTTAAAGCTGAGGCTCCAGTACTTTGGCCACCTCATGCGAAGAGTTGACTCATTGGAAAAGACTCTGATGCTGGGAGGGATTGGGGGCATGAGGAAAAGGGGACGACCGAGGATAAGATGGCTGGATGGCATCATGGACTTGCTGGACGTGAGTCTGAGTGAACTCCGCGAGATGGTGATGGACAGGGAGGCCTGGCGTGATGCGATTCATGGGGTCGCAAAGAGTCGGACACAACTGAGCGACTAAACTGAGCTGAACTGAACAGGAAGCTCAGAAAATATCAATCAGGATAAATGCCACACACACAAAAAAAAAACTATACCTAAGGGTGTTATTTTCAGAGCACAGGAAAACAAAAGAAATCCTGAAAGAAGTCAGAGAGAAAAAATGTCACACTTAAAGAGGAACAAAGGCAAGAATCACATCTGACTTCTTAGAAGCCATGCTTGGAAGCAGAGTGGGATAAAATATCTAAAGTGTTGGGAGAAAAAAATCACCTAGAATCCTTCAAAATTATTTTTCAAAAGTGAAAAAGAAAGATTCACTCAGACAAACAAAAACTGAGGGAATTTTTTTGCCAGTAGACCTGCCTTGCAAGAAATGTTTAAAGAAGTTCTTTAGAGAAAAGGAAAAGAGTTAGGTCAAAAACTCAGGCCAACATAAAGCAGGGAAAAACATCAAAGAAGGAATAAGTAAAAGTTAATTAATACTTTTATTTTTCTTATTCTTCACTGATAACAGTTTGCTAACGAACATATAACACTTTGTTCAAGATAATAATAGCAATGATGTATTTGAATATGTATATGTGTGTATGCATGCTAAATCTGTTTAGTGTTGTCTGAATTTTTGCAACCCTATGAACTGTAGCCTACCAGGCTCTACTGTCTATGGGATTCTCCAGGCAAGGATACTGGAGTCAGTTGCCATGCCCTCCTGCAGGGGATCTTCCCAGTCCAGGGATGGAACCTGCATCTCTTGCATCTCCTGCATTGGTGGGTGGGTTCTTTACCACTAGCACCACCTGGGAAGCCCCCTGGTGCCCATATATGCTTATATATATGTAAAATGGATGGAAGCAATGATACCAGATATAGGAAGAAGGAATTAAGATTATTTTGTTGTTATACATTACCCGTGAAGTGAAACTGGACTTAGATTAGCTGTAAAAATATATTGCAATCTCTAGAGCAGCCACTAAAAGAAGCTTAAAAAAAGTATAATGGATATGCTAAGAAATGAGAAAAAAATGGAATCATGCAAAATGCTCAATTAAAAAGGAAGAAAATGAGTGGAAGGCAAAAATAGGAACAAGGAACAAAGGCAAAAAATAGACAACAGTAATGAATATAGTAGCTATTACCCTGAGTACATCAATAGTAACTTTGAATTTCAATTATTGAAATGCACCAATTAAAAGACAGAAAATGTCAGAGTGGATCAAAACATGATCTAATTATCCATCATGTCTATAAGAAATCTACTTTAAAGGTAAAGACACATATGGATTAAAAGCAAATAAATGGAGGAAGATGAGTGAGTGAAAGTTGCTCAGTCATGCCCGACTCTTTGAGAACCCATAGTCTATACAGTCCATGGGATTCTCCAGTCCAGAATACTGGATTGGGCAGCCTTTCCTTTCTCCAGGGTATCTTCCCAACCCAAGGATCGAACCTAGGTCTCCCACATTGCAGGTGGATTCTTTACCAGCTGAGCCACAAGGGATGCCCAAGAATACCAGCGTGGGTAGCCTATCCCTTCTCCAGCAGATCTTCCTAACCCAGGAATCGAACTGGGGTCTCCTGCATTGCAGGCAGATTCTTTACCCACTGAGCTATGAGGGAAGCCCCTGGAGGAAGACATATCACTCTTAATACTGGTCTAAAGAAAGCGTGAGGTCACTGAAGAGTGGAGGGTGCCCTGGAGGGCAGAGGGCTTGGGCGAAGGTTAGAGAGGCCTCTGGAGGGTGGAGGCCCAGGCCGCAGGGGCCCCAGGAGGCTCCCCAAGGCCAAGTGTAAGGGTAACCTCAGGGGCTTCCCCAATGGATCCTCTGATCCCTAAGGTTCCCTCCTGCTTTGGCCTAGCAGACTTGCCTGCTCTGGGGGCCCAAACTGCCCCTGGTGGGAGAGAGAGGAACAAATGGAGAAAAGAGCTTCAATATACATAACACTGTGTGAGTGTTTAGTCACTCAGTTGTGTCTGACTTTTTATAACCCACTGGACTATAGCCCATCAGGCTCCTCTGTCTATGGGATTGCCCAGACAAGAACGCTGGAATGGGTTGTTATTTCCTTCTCCGAGGGATCCTCCCAACCCAGGGATCAAATCTGTCTCTCCTGTGTCTCCTACATTGCAGGAAGATTCTTTACCCACTGATAGGTGTAAAATGGAGGGTGAGAAGTTGCTGTATAAACAAGGAGCTCAGTCTGGCACTCTGTGATGAGCTAGATGGGTGGGATGGGGAGAAGGGACAGATGCTCAGGAGAGAGGGGATGTTTGTATAATTATGGCTGATTCATATTGCTGTATGGCAGAAACCAACACAATACTGTAAAAAAAAAAAAAGAACAACAAAGTGTAAGAGGCTGCATTAATTTCAGACAGAGCATACTTCAGAGCAAGGAAAGTTATCAGAAATAAAGAGGGGCATTACATAATAGGGTTAGTATAGCAAGAAGACATCAATTACTCTAGCCCATAATGGCAAATTACACATTCCACTCAAGCTTACATTGAACGTTCACCAAGATAGACCACAATCTGGGCCATAAAACATGCTTGAACAGATTTAAATGCATAGAAATCATGCAGTGTATGCTCTCAGACTATAATGGCACTAAATTGGAAAATAATAACAGAAAAATAGCTGGAGATTCAATAATATGATGAGATTAAACAACATACTTCTAAATAAAATATAGATCAAAAAACTTGAGGAATTTAAAAAATATTTTGACTAAATGAAAATAAAATATAATTTATTAAAGCTTGTGGGATGTAGCAAAAGCAGTATCTATAGAGAAATTGATAACATTGAATGCATATATTAGAAAAGAAGTTCTAAAATTAACAACCTAAGCTTCTGCTTTAGGATACTAGAAAAAGAAAAAAAATTAAATTCAAAGTGAAAGTCATTCAGTGGTGTCCAATTCTTTGCAACCCCATGGACTATACAGTCCATGGAATTCTCCAGGCCACAATACTGGAGTGGGTAGCCTTTCCCTTTTCCAGGGGGTCTTCCCAATCTAGGGATCAAAACCAGGTTTTCCACATTGCAGACGGATTCTTTACCAGCTGAGCCACAAGGGAAGCCCAATATCTTCTTGACCCAGGAATCAAACCAGAGTCTCCTGCATTGCAGATGGATTCTTTACCAACTGAGCTCTTCAGTTCAGTTCAGTTCAGTCACTCAGTCGTGTCTGACTCTTTGCGACCCCATGAATTGCAGCACGCCAGGCCTCCCTGTCCATCACCAACTCCCGGAGTTCACCCAAACCCATGTCCATCGAGTCAGTGATGCCATCCAGCCATCTCATCCTCTGTCATCCCCTTTTCTTCCTGCCCCCAATCCCTCCCAGCATCAGAGTCTTTTCCAATGAGTCAACTCTTCTCATGAGGTGGCCAAAGTACTGGAGTTGCAGCTTCAGCATCAGTCCTTCCAATGAACACCCAGGACTGATCTCCTATAGAATGGACTGGTTGGATCTCCTTGCAGTCCAAGGGACTCTCAAGAGTCTTCTGCAACACCACAGCTCAAAAGCATCAATTCTTTGGTGCTCAGCTCTCTTGACAGTCCAACTCTCACATCCGTACATGACCACAGGAAAAACCATAGCCTTGACTAGACTGACCTTTGTTGGCAAAGTAATGTCTCTGCTTTTCAATATGCTGTCTAGGTTGGTCATAATTTTCCTTCCAAGGAGTAAGCGTCTTTTAATTTCATGGCTGCAATCACCACCTGCAGTGATTTTGGAGCCCAGAAAAATAAAGTCTGACACTGTTTCCACTATTTCCCCATCTATTTCCCATGAAGTGATGGGACCAGATGACATGATCTTTGTTTTCTGAATGTTGAGCTTAAAGCCAACTTTTTCACTCTCCTCTTTCACTTTCATCAAGAGGCTTTTTAGTTCCTCTTCACTTTCTGCCATAAGGGTGGTGTCATCTGCATATCTGAGGTTATTGATATTTCCCCTGGCAATCTTGATTCCAGCTTGTGCTTTTTCCAGCCCAGCGTTTCTCAGCTATTAGGGAAGCCCAAATTCAAAGTAAGCAGAATAAGAATCGAATCACCAGTCTATGCCCGATGCAGGATACAGCATGCTTGGGGCTGGTGCATGGGGATGACCCAGAGGGATGTTGTGGGGAGGGAGGTGGGAGGGGGGTTCATGTTTGGGATCACATGTACACCCGTGGTGGATTCATGTCAATGTATGGCAAAACCAATACAGTATTGTAAAGTAAAATAAACATAAAAATTTAAAAAAAAATAACAAAAATGAGAGGAGAAATCAACAAAATTGAAAACAAGAAATCAGTTGAGAAAATCAACAAAATTCAACAGATGGTTCTTTGAAAAGATCAATGAAGTATAAAGCTAAAAAAAAGGAGATACATTACTATTATCAAGAATTATTAAGATACCATAGACTTTAAAAGGATAATGAAAGAGCATTATGAGCAACTCTGTGCCCACAAATTGAATAACCTTGATGAAATGGACCAATTCCATGAATGATGCAATTTAACACACTTACATATGAAGAAATAGACAATTTAAAGAGTCCTATATCTATTAATGAAATTGAATCTGCTGTTATAACCTTCCTAAACAGAAAACAGTAGGCCCATGTGCGCTTACCTGTGACCTCTACTAAACATTTAAGGAAGAAATTAAATTATTTCTCTACAATCTCTTCCAGAAGCTAGAAGGAAAAGTAATATGTCTAACTCATTATTTGAGACCAGCATTACTCCGAAAACCAGACATGACAAGAAAAGAAGACTGCAGACCACTGTCTCTTATGAACATAGATGCAAAAATTTTCAACAAATGTTAGCAAATTGAATCAATGTATAAGGAGAATAAATTACCATGACAAAGTGAAATTTACTCCATGTATGCAAATTTCAGCAGCTGAAAATCAATTAATGTAATCATCGCATCAAAACTAAAGAAGAAAAATCGCATAATCACATCAGCATGTAAAGAAAAATCAGTCGACAAAATTCAATAGCCATTCACGCCAAAAACTCTCAACATATTAACAAAGGGGAAACATCTTCATTACCTACAGAAAACCTACACTTAACATCATGCTTAATGGTGGAGAAACTTCAATCTTCCTAAGATCAAGAACAAGGCAAGGGTGAACCCTCCCACCACTCATTTTCCTTATTATACTGGAAAGTGAAATTTGCTCAGTTATGTCTGACTCTTTGCAATCCCATGGACTATACAGTCCATGGAATTCTCCAGGCCAGAATACTGGCGTGGTAGCCTTTCCCTTCCCCAGGGGATCTTCCCAACCCAGGGACTGAACCCAGGTCTCCCACATAGCAGGCAGATTCTTTACCAGCTGAGCCACAAGGGAAGCCCAAAAATAATGGAGTGGGTAGCCTATCCCTTCTCCAGCATATCTTCCTGACCCAGAAATCAAACTGGGGTCTCCTACATTGAAGGAGGATTCTTTGCCAACTGAGCTATGAGGGAAGCCCACCTGAGTTCAAGCTTTAACTTTAGGTCAGGTCCACCTGAATAATTTCCCTTTTGTCCAACTCAGAGTCAACTGATTGGAATCTAGTCATGAGAATGATGCCTCATCATAGTTGTCAGTTCTGCCCTCATTCACATGAAGGGAATTATTCAGAAAGTACATGGGATGGAGTGATAATCTTAGGGATCATTTTAGAATTCTGTCTACCACAATGTATGTTTCCCATTACTACACAAGACAAGAAATTCACCACAGCTAAATGAAGTAGGCTGCAAACATCTTCCCTTGAAATGGATCAGCTTCAGCATGTTTTATTGCACTACCAGAGTGAGTTACTCATCTTCCTTGATTTCCCTTTTTATATGATGCAGATATTGAAGACATTGATTTCATGGGGTTGTAGAGAAGATCTACTGAGTTCATTCACACAAAACATTTTGTTCAGTGCTTGGCACGTATGTGTTAAGTCAATAAGAGTAAGCTTCTTTCATGACTGTTAATTCTGAAGTTACAGCAGGGCCATGGCAGCAAGTCTAAGAAGGTTATCACATACATGTAAATCCCACCACACTGTTGTCCAAACTGGGTATTGGAAAGGAGCCAAGGACCTTAGGGATCTTCAGATGGGAATTCTGCAAGCCAGGTCCAAGCCTTGAGGGGCTGAGCTGTAGCAAGTATTGAGGAACCCCTTGGATATGGCCAAATCCTCAACTAAACTTACGTGTCCTGAGCTGGGTGGAGCATTAGTCATGGGATAGGGGAGCTGATATGGTAGAGCCAACACACCCATGTGAGGCTGTTAGTGTCCCCACTGCCTGCTTAGCACTTTCATAAAGGACACCTAAGTGCCCCTTCTGAGATCTTAAGTACTTAAAACACTGCTACAGATTTCCTGTGCTGTAGTCTTGCTTCTAATACCTATCCCACTTGTGACTAGGTATGAAGTTACTTAAGCTACTTTTCTTCTGGGAAACAAGTTACATAAACCCAACTCCCTGTCTGGCCCCGTGCCAACTGAGTTACTTAAAAGCTTTGCTGTAAGTCAATCAAAACAGGGTCTGCCTGGGAGGGCATTCATTACTGAATGCTGGCACAGCATCTTCTGATGTTAATTATTGTTATTGGGAGGCATTCATTAAGAACGCTGAGAATCATTTTGCAAGAAGCGGTGTTTATTAAAATGCAAATTGTCCTAGGCACCCTCTCTCCCCTAAGCTTTGGAAATCAAAGAGAATTATGGAGTGCATGCTTATTTTAAGACGACTTTTCTCATCAGTCTGGTCCTGTGGCTTGCAGTGGAAGTCTTGGAGTACTATATGCCTTTTGCCGATGGAAACTGTTTCATTTTAATATATCTTGTGAGAAAGAAGTATCAGCAAGCTTGCCACTCAGCAATTGTGGCCCAAATAGGGAATCTCTGACGCACATTGGAGTGTCCAGAACTGGCCCACAAAGCTCCCACCAGTCACATGTGGTCATTGAGCACTTGAATTATGTTTGGTCCCAACAGAGATGTGTTATATCTGTAAAATACACACTTACAGGTTTTGAAGACAGTGTAAGAAAAATAATGAAAAAAATTCATTCATGTGTTTTTGGTACTGGTTATATGCTGAAATAATAATACCCTGCTATATTAGGTAAAATGGCTCTTATTATAAAAATGAATTCCACATGTTTCCTTGTGCATTTTAAATGTGGCTTCTAGAAAATGTACAATTAAAGATATGTCTTAAGTACTCTGTCTGGCAATCAGGGCAGTTCTGGACAGAATGAGGGCCCTAGTCCGAACCCTTCCTTTCTCATTCAGACTAACTTCCTTTCTGGGCGTTCTGCCTCCCCTGTAGCTGCCTGCACCTCTTCCAGATGCTGGCTGGGATGATGGTGTTGGCATTGCCTGCTCAAAGCCTTTGCATAACTGCCATCTTCAGGGCTCACGTCTGCCTGCCTTCCACACCTTCCCACCTCCCAGCCATCTTTATGCCCTGGTTCTGAAACATGCCAGGACCATAGTTTCCCAAGCCACTCCATGTGTTCGCAGCGTTACTACTTTTGGGACCCCTTGTCTCTCCTGCAGCCCATGTGCCCTCTCACAGCCCCTGTGCAGTGTTCCTAACACTGCTGCTCTCCCTCCATTCCCGTGGTCCTTGTGTTTATCACAACACATTGACACTGTGTTGAAAGTGTTCAGTGTCCATCTTCTCATGAGACTGCATGCTCCTCAGAGGAGGGACGGCATGTCTTATTATCTGTATCTTCATGGCATGTAGTAAATATTTGTTAAATGTCCACAGAATGAAAGAACCATGGGGCAAAATGTGCTGGGTTAGTAACATTGCATGTCTGTAGGAAGATGCTGTGGCAACAGCTGAGGTGCTGCTGGCTTTGTTTTTTTTATTTTTATGTTTAATCATTATTTTCTTTTAATAACAATGAAAACCACCATAGGGAGTAAAACTAGTGACACTCCTCTGAGGTGAGAAGGAGTCCAAAGGTATTCTCTTCCCTTTCTGTGTGTTCAGCCTCCCCTTGGGTTACCACTCTGCTCAGCCAGGAATGGGATTCTTGGTGTTATGGTGAGCTGAATGCTGAGAATTTCCACCAAGTGCCAATTAGCCACCTGCTGGGATGGCAGTCTTGCAAACAGAAAGCTCAGAGGGTGATTGGCTGTTTGCCTGTTTTCATAGGAGATAGAAATCTCCTTTCTGCCATGTGGGTCAGTGTTTGTGTAGTTTACTTGCAAGTCTGTTTGGGGTTGTTGAGGCCATGTTGCTTCATACAACTGGCCTTGCCTTCCCCAGGGCTAGCCCTTCCCCGGGACCTCCAGAGTGAGGACACATCTGGCTCCTGGAAGCAGCTTTGGTTCATTTGTCTTTTCTCTGCTGGATCACTGAGAAGAGCTGTTAAAGCAGGTCACTGACAGTTCAGAGTGTTATGTTCCAGGGATGCCCTGCTTCAAGAAAATTCAACAGGCAGAAAGCTAACTAAGCAACCTGATTAGGACTGAAGGTTCCTGGGGCATTATGCCAAGTCCCTGTGAAGGGTCAGCCAATATTATTCAAAATAATTTTTCCTATTCATGTGATTGAAAATTTCATGTGATTGAAAATCTTTCCCTTTCACGTGATTCCTTTTTAGGAATACACCTTTTCATATATGAAGACTCAGTTTTTCTTTGGGCAGAAGAGCAAAGAAAGTCTTGCTTATCCAAAATATAAAAATCTAAAGCTAACTCATACAAAGAAATCTATTGGTTTGGCAAAAAAGTTCATTCAAGTTTTTCCCATAAGATGGCAAATGCAAGCAAACTTTTTGGCCAACCCGATACCATCTCAATTACCCATGAAAATACAAGGGGGAATCCACTGAAAGCTGCAGTGTAAGCAAGACAGGGAGAGGGCATCGCTTCAGTTCAGTTCAGTCTCTCAGTCCTGTCTGACTCTTTGCAACCCCATGAACCTCAGCACTCCAGGCCTCCCTGTCCATCACCAACTCCCGGAGTTCACCCAAACCCACGCCCATAGAGTCAATGATGCCATCCAGCCATCACATCCTCTGTCGTCCCCTTCTCCTCCTGCCCCCAATCCCTCCCAGCATCAGGGTCTTTTCCAATGAGTATCAGGTGGCCAAAGTATTGGAGTTTCAGCTTCAGCATCAGTCCTTCCAATGAACATCCAGGACTGATCTCCTTTTGGATGGACTGGTTGGATCTCCTTGCAGTCCAAGGGACTCTCAAGAGTCTTTTCCAACACCACAGTTCAAAAGCATCAATTCTTTGGCGCTCAGCCTTCTTACAGTCCAGCTCTCATATCCATGCATGACCACTGGAAAAACCACAGCCTTGACTAGACAGACCTTTGTTGGCAAATTAATGTCTCTGTTTTTTAATATGCTGTCTAGGTTGGTCATAATTTTCCTTCCAAGGAGTAAGCGTCTTTTAATTTCATGGCTGCAATCACCATCTTCAGTGATTTTGGAGCCCAGAAAAACAAAGTCAGCCACTGTTACCACTGTTTCCCCATCTATCTGCCGTGAAGTGATGGGACTGGATGCCATGATCTTTGTTTTCTGAATGTTGAGCTTAAAGCCAACTTTTTCACTCTCCTCTTTCACTTTCATCAAGAGGCTCTTTAGTTCTTCTTCACTTTCTGCCATAAGGGTGGTGTCATCTACATATCTGAGGTTATTGATATTCCTCCCAGCAATCTTGATTCCAGCTTGTGCTTCTTCCAGCCCAGCGTTTCTCATGATGTACTCTGCATAGAAGTTAAATAAGCAGGTGACAATATACAGCCTTGATGTACTCCTTTACCTATTTGGAACCAGTCTGTTGTTCCATGTCCAGTTCTAACTGTTGCTTCCTGTCCTGCATATAGGTTTCTCAAGAGGCAGGTCAGATGGCCTGGTATTCCCATCTCTTTAGAATTTTCCACAGTTTATTGTGATCCACACAGTCAAAGGCTTTGGCATAGTCAATAAAGCAGAAGTAGATGTTTTTCTGGAACTCTCTTGCTTTTTTCCATGATCCAGCAGATGTTGGCAATTTGATCTCTGGTTCCTCTGCCTTTTCTAAAACCAGATTGAGCATCTGGAAGTTCACGGTTCATGTATTGCTAAAGCCTGGCTTGGAGAATTTTCAGCATCAGCTAAAGGGAAATTGTCATGAGTGAGCAACTGGGCCTTGACTAGGGGTTATATCCTGATTTTGGCTAGCCCAGTTCCTTCCCCATGATGCTGGCCTCTGGGCCTCACTGTGACATCACTGCTGGGTTGCCCAATATCATTATGCAATTCTCCATCATGGAAGCTCTCCCCAGGACCAATGGGAGGCTGCTTTTTGCTCAGTTAGACCAGGTTTGAAAGTAATCAAGACATGCGTTGATTTTTCTCTGAAGAATACAGGTTGCTGTCAGCCTGGGCAATGGGCCTTTTGGCAGCAGGATCCAAGTTGCCTGTCCATCTAGCCCTCCGTGGCACTAAGTAGGGCTGCCAACAGTCTCCCTGAAGCTTCCCTGGCACACAGTGTGGGAACTCCAGGGGTCCAGCAGCCAGGGACCCAGTTCCGCCTGGACTTCTTCAGGTGAGATGCTGATGCTGGAGAATGCAACGTCTGAATGTCTGAATATGGACAACAGTTCTTGATTCTGTGGCCTGCTCCATGGAAGCGTGGCTTTAGAGCAAAGGTTACACAGTAAGCCCTAACCTTCTACCATACTTGCCAATTTCTTTCCGAGTCTATATGACTCAGGTCTTCTAGGGTTTCCTTGTTTTTGTATATTTTTGTCTCTTATTAAAATTCAAATCTCGACTTTGTGTTGACTGAATATGATTATGCACAGAAACTCAGAGTGTAGCAAGGCTGGGCCAAGAAGTGGTAAATGGATCCTGGATCCTTCTTTACCCTCAGGCTTCTAAGTCACATGATCCCCTGGGCCTCAGTACATGGCCCCACATAACCTGGAAGGCCCAGCCTCTTAGACAGTGTATAAAGCTCATGAACAAGTAAAACTGCTAACATGAAACAATTGTCAACCTATAGAAAGAACATTCACCCTCCTGGGTTAGAAGAATAGATGACTTCTGGGTTAAAAGAGAAAACCCTCCCTCTTCATACCTCCTTAGTCATCAGCTACTATCTCGTATCTTTTGCTGGATCTTCATAATGGGAAACATTATATCCTTGAAAAGCACGCTTAGGTCTGCTTTGTTGTCCTTCCCAGTGGGCATCTAAAGTCCCACTGCTGGATGGCACTTCTGATGCCCACCTAAGCTGTTGAAACCTGCAAAAATTCACAAAGTTCAAAAGGAACAGAAAACATAAGGAGGTAATGAAAAGAATCAAAACCTCCAGGCAACTTTACATCATACAACTCAGTTTTATTGCATTAAGTTGCAATAATGTTAATTTATCAACATTAATTTCTCCTCATTTAAGTCTATACATTGAATAAATACATTAATACAGATCTTTAAGAATTTTCAAAAGGAACACATTTTCCAGGCTTGTGCCTTTGCAACGTCAGAAAGTGTGTAGTCCAGATAAACAACCTGCTACTTTATGGTAAATCCAAACAGCATGACTGATTTTTTTTTTCCTCCTGTAAACTCACTGAACTGATTGTTGTCAACATGTCAAGTGCTCCAAGTGAAGGTGGTTACCTTAGAGCTAAATGCAGGCTTTGTTTTGTTTTCATTTCAGGGCTAACAAGGTGGGACATTAGCATGTCTGTGTTTACCACAGAGATTGGATGTTTTTGATGGGAGTTAAATATATCACATTTAAAATGTAATTATTAATATTACCATGACTAATAGCATCACAACTAATAATAGTCACAACACAATATTTTCACATGCCTTATCTCACTGGATCACTGAAAACTCAATGGGGGAGGGGACGGTACATCACAGTGTCACAGTGATGTTTTTGTGTATTGAGGAGGATTCTGATTCTCCGAGAAGTGAAGTGATTTGCTCAGTGTCACAGGTAGTTAAGGTCACTCGGCTTTCAGGTTCACAACACAGGCGCTCAGACTTTCAAGTTCCTCCTTACTCCGGCATGTTGTGTGCCTTTAAAATGCACATCTTTAAAATGCAGTTTAAAGGGCAAGTCAAACAAGGCAGGTTGAAGTAAAAAAGGCAGTTGTCTAAATATCTGAAACTGTAAGTTTTATATTAGCTATTAAAGCTTTTTTAAACTGTTACATGAAGAAAGATGGTTACTGTTGTTCCATCACCTGTATTAGTGAAAGTGTTAGTTGCTCAGTCATGTCTGACTCTTTGTAACCCTATGGACTCTAGCCCACCAGGCTCTTCTGTCCATGGAATTCTCCAGGCATGAATCCTGGAGTGGGTCACCATTCCCTTCTCCGGGAGACCTTCCTGCCTCGGGGAGGGAACCTGGGTCTCCTGCACCGCAGCAAATTCTTCACCATCGGAGCCGCCAGGGAAGCCCAATCTGTGTTAGCGCTTGTCTTCATTTCGTGGATTACTAAACGTCAGTCAGCTAGGGCTATTCATTCATTTGAGCAACCTTTGTGTTTTAAACAAATCTCTTCTATGACAATTATTTGACGCTCCCTTAATTAATCATAAAGAATAAGGTTTCTTGGATTCATCTTCAGGAACTGCATATCACAAAGAATAGGCTTCATACATCTTTTTAGAAAAATCCCTATCAGTTGCTTTAAAATTCAATAATCCCACCCTTACCCAATTTTAATAAAGGTTGACTTTCATTTAAAAGGTTGAACTTAGCTTCTGCAATCCAAAATGGCATCTGTTTGTAAGGACTCAGTTAATCCCACATATCTTGTTGACATAAAGCAACACTCCATTTTCAAGTGTAATTGCATTTCTCTCACTATAATGCTGTAAGGCTATAAGGAGAGTGGTGTCTCCAGGCCCCAGAATTTGATTATCTTAACTGGAGAAATGTCCCCCCGGTCACTGTGTCCAGCTGGGCTTTGGGAAGATTTAAAGGCCAGTGAGGAGCTCTTACCGGCCGATGTCTCTGTTTTCAGACACTGTAACTGGAGAATGAAGCAGAATGGCCAGGGTGTGGGGCCACAGCAGACTAGCGGACTGGCAACATCTGTGAAGAGCCAAGCACTTGTGAAGCTTCCAGCAATTGTGCTCCAAGATGCTCACCTGTGCTACCTGCAGGAGAGAGAATGGAGGGAGTGGGGAGCTTCCCATTGAAGATCCACATTCTAAGCATCATGTAGAACTAACTCAGCATCATCAATAATAAAGGGTATTTCTGCATAAGGCACAAAAAGCTGCATCAAGAGAGATCTACCAGATTTTATAATTTTGTTTGTTTGAATTCCCTTTCCTTTTCTTGGTAAGAATAGCTAAAGCTGGTCTATTTTATTTTTTCAAAAAAGCAGCTCTTATTTTCATTGATCATTTCTATTGTCCTTTTTTTTAGTTGCTATTTATTTCCACTCTCATCTTTGTTATTTCTTTTATTTCTTCTACAAACTTTGGGCTTAATTTCTCTTTCTAGTTCCTTGAGATGTAAAGAGAACCCTGATGCACTATGGGTGGGAATGTAAATTGATATAGCTACAGTGGAAAGCAGTAGAGATTCATCAAAAAATTAAATGATAACTATCATATAATCCAACAATCACACTTCTGGGTATTTACCCAAAGAAAAGAAAAACACTAACTTGAACCCACCCCCATGTTCACTGCAACATCATTCACAATAGTCAAGACTCGGAAACAACCTGAGCCCATTAAAAAATGAAGAAAATGTTACACACATACAAAGACATACACAACACAGCATATATAATGAAATATTATTCAGAAAGAAATAAATCTTGCTTTTGCAATGGCATGAATGGAACTTGATGGCATTATACTAAATGAAATAAGCCAAAGAAAGACAAATATTGTTTAATGTCATTTATATGCAGAATGCAAAAAAAGTCAAACTTACAGAAACAGAGAGTAGAAGTGTTTGCCAGGAGCTGGGTGTATACATCAGTTCAATTCAGTTGCTCAGTCATGTCTGACTCTTTGTGACCCCATGGACTGCAGCAAGCCAGGCTTCCCTGTCCACTAGCAAGTCCTGGAGCCTACTAAAACTCATGTCCATCATGTCAGTGATGCCATCCAACCATCTCATCCTCTGTCATCCCTTTCTCCTCCCGCCTTCAATCTTTGCCAGCATCTGAGTCTTTTCTAGTGAGTCAGCTCTTCGCATTAGGTGGCCGAAGTATTGACCTTTCAGCTTTAGCATCAGTCCTTCCAATGAATATTCAGGACCAATTTCCTTTAGGGTGGGCTGGTTGGATCTCCTTGCAGTCCAAGGGACTCTCAAGAGTCTTCTCCAACACCATAGTTCAAAAGCATCAATTCTTCAGCACTCAGTTTTCTTTATAGTCCAACTCACATCCATACATGACTGCTGGAAAAACCGTAGCTTTGACTAGATGGACCTTTGTTGGTAAAGTAATGTCTCTGTTTTTTAATATGCTGTCTAGGTTGGTCATAGCTTTTCTTCCAAGGAGCAAGTGTCCTTTAATTTCATGGCTGCACAGTCTATGTTTGATACAGGATATGGGATGCTTGGGGCTGGTGCACGGGAATGATCCAGAGAGATGATATGGGGTGGGAGGTGGGAGGTGGGAGGGGTGTTCATGTTTGGGAACTCATGTACACCCGTGGTGGATTCATGTCAATATATGGCAAAACCAATACAGTATTGTAAAGTAAAATAAAAATAAAAGTTAAAAAAAATAATTTAATGGCTGCAATAACCATCTGCAGTGATTTTGGAGCCCAGAAAAATAAAATCTCTCAATATTTCCACTGTTTCTCCATCTATTTGCCATGAAGTGATGGGACTAGATGCCATGATGTTAGTTTTCTGAATGTTGAGTTTTAAACCAACTTTTTCACTCTCCTTTTTCACTTTCATCAAGAGTCTCTTTAGTTCTTCAGTTTCTACCATAAAGGTGGTGTTATCTGCGTATCTGAGATTGTTGATATTTCTCCCAGCAATCTTTATTCCAGCTTGTGCTTCAACCAGCCCAGCATTTTGCATGATGCACTCTGCATATAAATTAAGTAAGCAGGGTAACAATATACAGCCTTGGCGTACTCCTTCCCTGATTTGGAACCGGTCTGTTGTTCCATGTCCAGTTCTAACTGTTGCTTCTTGACCTGCACACAGATTTCTCAGAAGGCAGGGCAGGTGTTCTGGTGTTTCCATCTCTTTAAGAATTTTCCTCAATTTGTTGTGATCCACACAGTCAAAGGCTTTGGCATAGTCAGTAAAGCAAAAGTAGTTGTATATATACACATATATATATCTATTTTTAAAAGTGCAAAAAGATGTACTTTCAATTATAAGATGAAAAAGATCTGAGGCTCTAACATGTAAAATTGTGACTCTAATCGATAGCACTTTTGTTTTAGAATTGAAATTTGCCAAGTGACTAGAATTTAGGTGTTCTCACCTATATTTTATATATATATAATATATATAAATACATAAAGTAATGGATGTGTTAACTAACTAAATCCTTTAATAATGTATACCGATATCAAATCTTGGGAAGTGTACTTTGAATTTCTTACATTCTTGTTTGTCAATTATACCTCAATAAAGCTGAAAAAATTACATGTTCTTATACATTTTAAGTATAATAAGGAAATTAAAATGTTTTTTAAAATCCAGAGAAAAGTCTAATTCAAAAAGAAACATGCACCCTAATATACATTCAAGCACTATTTACAACAGCCAAGACATGGAAGCAACCTAGATGTTTATAAAGTGTTGAATGGATAAAGATGTGATATATATATATATATACTGAAATATTATTCAGCCATTAAAAAGAATGAAATAATACCATTTGCAGAACATGAATGGATGTAGAGATTAGCATATTAAAAGAAGTCAGACAATGACAAATATCATACATTGCTTAAATGTGGAGTCTAAAATATGGTAAAAATGAACTCACAAAACAGAAATAGACTCACAGACATAGAAAACAAGTTTATGGTTAACCAAAGGGAAAGGGATTGGGGGAGGGATAAACTAGCATATTAATTCCATATATGTTTGGAATTAACATATACACACTGCTATGCATAAAATGTATAAACAACAATGACCTGCTCTATAGCACAGGGAACTACATTTAATATCTTGTAATAACTAATAATGGAAAAGAATCTGAAAAAATATATATATATACATCTGTGTGTATATTTATAAAACTGAATTACCATGCTGTATACCTAAAACTAATACAACATTGTATTACTTATACTTCAATTTAAAAAAAAAAAGGAATAGGAAGAAAACTGAAGATATCTCCTCAAAACAAAAGAAAATACAGAAAGAGATATCTATTGGGGTTAATAGATTATCAGGTCTCAGAGGATGACTTAGAAGGTAGTGCTTGGTTTGAACAGGTAAGGCAACTGGACCATAACTGACTACTATTAGACAAAATACACGCACAGGCACTCAGACACATATTCACACACACATACACTCATGCACAAAGACACACAAATTCCCACACAGGAACACATACATGTATGTACAAATATACATCTGTCTGCACACACAAGTATGCATGTATGCACACACGGAGTCACACATGACACAGATACAGATACATACCCAATTAAGTTATTCAAGTCTTAGAACCAATAAAAAGACTTTTTCCCTTATTTTTAAACTCTTAAATAGAGGTTTATCTAAAGTGCTTAAGTAAGACTAGTGATTTGGCCTCCTAAATTGTGTGGAGCTTTCAGATGCAGATAAGTTAGTCTCTAAGTACCGGGTTGAGGACAGGTGTAGCACTGTATAATTTTTCTTCTGAAGAGCTACAAACACTTCTGATCACATCTCATGTTGTTGTATCCAGGAGAAAACAGATATTACTCTTCCTGCTTTTCTAGAGGGAAACTGGGACATACTTTGTAAGTTAATCAGCCCTGAGTTGCAATGTTGGTGCTACTCTTAACTGATGGTAAACTGGGCACTGTTGGTTTTGTTTATTTCTGTGGATAAAGATTATAGCTGTGTAAGCTGACTCTCCTCCTGAATGTAAGCAGGTAACTTTCTTAATATGGAAATAGAAGCAGGTCTTCAGTCAGACAATTTTGTAAACAGATGGTAGACCTGCTTTCTGCAACTTTTGTTGCCTGCTCATGGGGAACTGGGTGAACACAGCCCTGAGGGACTTCTTGGAATCTGAGCTCTGGTCTATTATAAGTAACACAGGAGCAATGTGATCCTCAGGTCCTTTCAAAGAAGCAAGGGCTGCATGCTCTGCATAGTCAGGGCATCAAAACTTCAGCGCCACTTTGCCTGCACTGAAGCACCAGGCAGCTGGGAACTACCTACCCCTTCTGTCACCTCTACAAGACAGGAGCTCTTGATCTGTTTGCCAATGAGATCCAGAAATTCTTTGCTCTCTGAGGATGATGACTGATTCCAAGGTACAGAATTGACTGGAGTCACTGCTCACGTGTTCCTCATCTGTTGCCAGCATCCAGGGGCACGGTCTACTCATGCATACCTCAGGCTGCTAAGCAGGTGCTTCATCCTCCCCCTGGAGAAGCCTGGGCCCAACGGGGGCTCCCAATCCTTCCTTTTGCCTGAGTTTTCTATGTGTAAGGGGTGACTCTGTGAGGCTCTTGGCTCTGGTTGTTTCTTTCTGTCTCTTCATAGAAATCCCACCTGCATTAAGGTGTAAGGCATTATCACAGAATGTTTGCTATTTGGTTGGAGTCGTTTGAACACATATAAGAATAATGGTGGAACTGACATTGGAGATGCAAGAAATCATCATTGATGTGCGAAGATATCAGAGTACACAAAGGATTTTGCTGGTGTTGGAGCATTTGTTCCACACCAAGCTGACGAGGTTCAGTTCCAGGGGTGAGATGATAGAGAATAGGTCTGAACAGAGCCAGAAGCACACGTGGAGGGATGTGTTGTTGTTGTTCAGTTGCTCAGTTGTGTCCAAAGTTTTGCATCCTATGGACTGCAGCATGCCAGTGTTCCCTGTCCGTCACTATTTCCTATAGTTTGCTAAAACTCATGGTCATTGAGTCAGTGATGCCATCTAACCATCTCAGCCTCTGTCGCTCACTTCTCCTCCTACCCTCAATCTTTCCTAGCATGAGTCTTTTCAATAAGTCAGGTCTTCACATCAGGTGGCCAAACTATTGGAGCATCAACTTTAGCATTAATCCTTCCAGTGAATATTCAGGGTTGATTTCCTTTAGGATTGACTGGTTTGAGCTTCTTGCTGTCCAAGAGACTATCAAGAGTCTTCTCTAGCACTACAGTTTGGAAGCATCAGTTCTTTGGTTCTCAGCCTTCCTTATGGTCCAAATCTCACATCTGTACATGACCCCTAGAAAAACCATAGCTTTGACTATTTGGACCCTTGTTGGTAAAATGATGTCTCTGCTTTTAAATACACTGTCTAGGTTTGTCATATTTTTCCATCCAAACAGCAAGTGTCTTTTATTTCATGGCTACAGTCACCATCTGCAGTGGAGTCCAAGAAAATATAGTCATTGTTTCCATTTTTCCTCTTCAATTTGGAGGGATGTGAGAGCTGATCAAAGAGAGCACAGAGCCTGTGGGCTGGTTCCAGGCCTCCTGCTTCTGAGACAGTGACCCATGGACTTTAATTGTGGCCTTTATGAATGAGAACAGTGAAACTTCAACCTTTCTTTGTTTTCTCCTCTTTCCCTGTCTTGGTTTCAGGAGATGGCAGAAGAGAGGACATTGAAATGCAGAAAGAAGTCAGGCTGGGTATGGGGCCACATGCCCTCCTCCCTGTAAGCATCTCTGCACTCCATATCAATGAAAGGTGGGAAAGGAGTGTAACACATTTCTCAGCTAAAGAGAGAACAAAGTAACTATTTCCGAATCATTCACAAATTCTCTCTCTAGTTTCTTTTTCCCCCAGTGATGGCTGATATAAACAAATGAAAACTGAGTATGCTCCCCTCTATACAGTCAGCAAAAACAAGACCAGGAGCAGACTGTGGCTCCAATCATCAGCTCCTTATTGTAAAATTCATGCTTAAATTGAAGAAAGTAGGGAAAACCACTAGATCTCTCAGGTATGACCTAAATTAAATCCCTTATGATTATACAGAAGCAGTGATGAATTGATTCAAGGGATTAGATCTAGTCGACAAAGCACCTGAAGAACTATGGATGGAGGTTCATAACATTATATAGGAGGTGGTGACCTAAAATATCCCCAAGGGAAAAAAAAAAAAAACTCAAGGAGGTAAAGTGGTTGTCTGAAGAGGCCTTACAAATAACTGAGAAGAGAAGAGAAATGAAAGGCAAAGGAGAAAGGGAAATATACCCAACTGAATGCAGAGTTCTAGAGAATAGCAAGGAGAGATAAGAAAGCCTTCTTAAGTGAACAATGCAAAGAAATAGAGGAAAACAATAAAATGGAAAAGACTAGAGATCTCTTCAAGAAAACTGGAGGTACCAAGGGAATATTTAATGCAAAGATGAGCACAATAAATGTCAGAAACAGTAAGGGTCTAACTGAAACAGAAGAGATTAAGAAGAGGTTGCAAAAATACACAAAAGAACTATACAAAGAAGGTATTAATGACCCCGATAATCATGATGGTGTGATCACTCATGTAGAGAAGGACATCCTGGAGCATGAAGCCAAGTGGGCCTTAGGAAGCCTCACTATGAACAAAGCTAGTAGAGGTGATGGAATTTCAGCTGAGCTATTACAGATCTGAAAAGATAATGCTGTTAAAGTGCTGCACTCAATATGCCAGCAAATTTGGAAAACTCAACAGTGGCCGTAGGACTGGAAAAGGTCAGTTTTCATTCCAATCCCAAAGAAAGGCAGTGCCAAAGAATGCTCAGACTACTGTACAATCACCCTCATTTCTCATGCTAGCAAGGTAATGCTCAAAATCCTTTAAGCTATGCTTCAACAGTACATAAGCCAAGAGCTTCCAGATGTACAAGCTGTATTTATACAAGGCAGGGAAACCAGAGATCAAATTGCTAATATCCCTTGTGTGATAGTCACTCAGTTGTGTCCAACACTTTGTGTCCCCATGGACTACTGTAACCCACCAGGCTCCTCTGTCAATGGGATTCTCCAGGAAAGAATACTGGAGTGGGTTGCCATGCCCTTCTTCAGGGGATCTTCCTGACCCAGGGATGGAACCTGGGTCTCCCACATTGTGGGAACTAAACAAAGGAGCCTGCCTCCTGAGAAACTTGTATGCAGGTCAAGAAGTAACAGAACTGGACATGGAACAATGGATGGTTCAAAAATGGGAAAGGAGTACATCAAGGCTGTATATTTGTCACCCTGCTTATTTAACTAATATGCAGAGTATATCATGTGAAATGTTGGGCTGGATGACTCACAAGTTAGAATCAAGATTGCTGGCAGAAATATCAACAAACTCAGATGTATGCAGAGGATGCCACTCTAATGGTCGAAAGCAAAGAGCCTGTTGGTGAATGTGAAAGAGGAGATCGAAAAAGCTGGCTTAAAATTCAACATTTAAAAAACTAAGATCATGGCATCTGGTCCCATCACTTCATGGTAAATAGAAGGGGAAAAGTGGAAACAGTGATAGATTTTATTCTCTTGGGCTCCAAAATCACTGTGGAAGGTGACCACCACAAGATAAAAAGACATTTGCTCCTTGGAAGGAAAGCTATGACAAACCTAGACAGTGTATTTAAAAGTAGAGTCATCACTTTGCCAACAAAGTCCATATCTTAAAAACTATAGTTTTTCCAGTAGTTATGTACAGAGGTGAGAGCTGGACTGTAGAAAGGGTGAGTACCAAAAATTGATGCTTTCAAACTGTGGTGCTTGAGAAGACTCTTGAAAGTCCCTTGTACTGCAGGAAGTTCAAATCAGTTAATCCTAAAGGAAATCAATCATGAATATTCAATGAAAGGACTGATGCTAAAGCTCCAATACTTTGGCTACCTGATGCAAAGAGCTAACTCATTGGAAAAGACCCTGATGCTGGGAAAGATTGAGGGCAAGAGGAGAAGAGGGTGACAGAGGATGAGATGGTTGGAAGGCATCATTGACTCAATGGCCATGAGTTTTAGCAAACTCCAGGAGATAGCAAAGGACAGGGAACACTGGTGTGCCATAGTCCATGGGGTCATAAAGAGTTGGATACAACTGAGTGACTGAACAACAACAAATGAAGTGCTTCTATCCCTACACGTTTATATATATATAATCTGAGCATGTAGGATATTAATAATAGGAATATACAAAGTATGACAACATTTCATAAGTCAGTTTTGTGGAGCCGATAAGACTGAAGAGTCGATATCACAGTGGGGATTGGTAAGGCAAGCGCCTCTAAGCTGTCTTCTGGGATGAAGTGAAGTTTGCTTCTGTCAGTAGCAGCATTACCATGATCATATAGTGGTTTGTACTCTGCATTATGTGATGCAGCATAAATATCAGTGATAGATCTGCATGCAAATACACAAACACACATACATGTGTGTACACTCCATTTCTTTTTTTACTTTCATATAACAGCAAAGATTATTTAACTAGAGAGATTTTTTTGAAAGATTTCTTAAAAGTTTACGATGGCCATTGAGTGCCTGCCGAGCTCATGTCTCAGTGGGTGTGTCTTACAGTAGAGACGGTCTGTCAGGTGTGTGAGATTCCAGGTGTCAGCACAGCAGCAGCCTTCAGCAGATAATTGGTGCATTCAGGGGCCTGTGCAGCTCACATGTTTTCCCTCAGTGACATTTATCATCTCTCAGTTAAAACACCTGCCTTAACCCACCCTTCTTGCCGACCTAGTGCTTGAAAGGAGCCCGGGATAATCATTTTGGGGAACCCATCTATGCCCAGATTCTGGTCTTTAGAAGCATCTCCAGAATTGGGGATTAGCCAATTCTGAACATTCTCCAGGCTTCCCAAGTGTGTCAGTGGTAAAAAGTCTGACTGCCAATGCAGAGACACAGGAGATATGGGTTCAATCCCTGGATCAGAAAGATCTCATGGAGAAGGGAAGGCCAACCCACTTCAGTATTCTTGGCTGGAATATATAATGGACAGTGGAGCCTGATGGGCTACAGTCTGTGGGGTCACAAAGTGTCAGACACCACTGAGCAACAGAGCATGCATGCACTGAACATTCTGTAGTGATGCTGCCTGTGATAAATTTGATCCCCAAAACAAGGCCAATATTGCCCTATATATCTATTTCCTCCAGGGCAGGCAGTGAATTCACTTTTCATGCCCTCATATCTAGCATTTCCCAAGATTGCTAGATAAAATTATTCTGAAAGAAGTGTAGTATAACTTAAAAATTAAACACTGATCTTTTGGAATATGGCTGTGCTATTCCCGCAGGTCCTGGACATTCACAACAGCCTCCTGGCCACTCTCCTGCCTGCTCTGCTTGCACTTCCTGGCCACCCTGAAACCCACCCTGGAAGACTACCAAATGTAAGATAAGACACATCTGAAGCATTGTTAAACAAAATACTATTTCTGGAGGTGTGGCCAAGATAGCAGAGTAAGGAAACCCTGAGCTTACCTTCTTACATATCACAATTATAGCTGTTTACAGAGCAGCCATCAATGGGAGCAATCTGAAGACTAGCAGAAAAGATTTCCCATATCAACGGGATAGGTAGGAGAGGCAGAGATATGGTATAATCAAAACCCACGTAGTTGGGTAGGTGACTCATAAATGGGAGAATAATCACAATTGTGGAGGTTTTTCCTAAGGAGTGAAGGATCTGAGTCCCACATTGGGCATTCCAGCCCAGGGGTCCTATACCAGGAAGAGAGGCTCCCAGAATGTCTAGCTTCAAAGGCAACCAGAGCTTGAGTATGGGAGAGTTGGAGGGCTATAGGAAACAGAGATTGCTTTTTAAAAGTTCACAGAATATCTCGCAAACTCTGAGAACCAGCACAAAGGCAAGAAAAGCTGAAGAAAAAGCTGCCACCCGGGACTCCCCTTGAGGACATAGATGCTCCATTTTGGGGAGCTTCTTCTACCACAGGGACATTGGTACTGGTAAACCTAAAAGGGCCGAGGACTTACCTGTCCACTGTTATGCCAGCACCAGACCCAAACTCCCTTTGGTCCCATTGCGTGCCAAGCTGGGACCCAGTCCCTCCCATCAGTGGACTGGAACCAGCTTTAGCTCCCCTAGGCCCCAAGTCAGATGCCCTGGGACCCAACCCTTATCAGCAGCTAACTGGCACCAGTCCAGGGAACCCACAGTTTGCATAGGAGACAACAGGAGTCAGTCTTGACCATCAGTGTACTGGTACACATCCCAGGACACACCAGGTCATGTAGTCAGCAGCACCATAACTTGGCCCCATTCACCACTAACCCAGCAGCCACTACATGAGACAGGGCCTGGTAGCCAACCAGTCAGGACAGCCCTGCCTACCAATGCACTCATAGTAGGTATGGCCTCACCACAACAGAAGGGCCCACACAGGTGACACCTCTATAGATTATAGCTCTGAGAAATAGAGAGGAGTGTGCTTCTGGGTCTTATAGAATGTTTCTTACATAAGACCACTTCTCTGAGATCAGGAAATGTAATTGACATGCCTAATACATAGTAATAAACATAGAGATTTGGACAAAGGAATAATACAAGATCCCAGAAAAAAATACAAAACTAAACTAAATGAAATAGAGATAAGCCATCTACCTGAAAGAGTTCAAGGTAATTGCCATGAATATGCTCAATGAACTACTCAGGAGAATAAAGACCAAACTGAGAATTTTAACAGAAAACATAAAGAAGAACCAAACAGAGCTGAAGAATACAATAACTGAAATAAAAATATACTAGAAGGGAAAACAGTTAATTCGATAATAATTTTTCAGTTAATTTATTTTAAAATGTTCTTTGTTGATAGAAAGAAGTTACATACTCAAATGCATTATTTTTAATGACATTTCTGTTGTTTCTAACTTTCTAATAAATTTGACATTAGACAAATGGTAATTTGCATAACAAACAACTCCGCCCCCCCCACCCCCCAAAAAAAGAATTTGGTAAAAGAGTCTGCTTAATGTAAAATAAATAGTCATATTAGTAGAGGCCCATCAATAAATTTTTGATAATTTTTTATGTATGGTAAAAGTTAAAGTGGCAAACTGATATTCTGATATAAAAATCAATGGTTTGAGAGTCAATATGAGACTTTCTTAAAAGACTTTATCAAAATTTTAAGACAAAATTTTTCTGATATTATTGTTTTCTCTAACTTTGCATGCACTCTTTGATAATAATATTTTAGAAGATGTGCATAGTCAAAGTGGGTAGTTACAGCCTCTATACAAACAATATATGTTTTAAAGCTTCACATATGCCTGATTTGACCCAGAGTTGTGGAAGTATCATGTGTTAAATTCTTCTTGTCTTCCTTTCTTTGTTTACAGTTAAGTAACTTTGTTATTAAAGGATATGTATATATAGAAAAAATTAGATAATACAGAAGAACAGATCTGCGAACTAGAAGAGTAGTGGAAATCACTAAAACTGAACAGAAGAAGAAAAGAATTTAAAAAAATAAAAAGTTTTTTTAAAAAGAACTTTTAAGGGACTTTTTTAAGGGACCTCTGAGACAGCATCAAGCATTCTAACGTTCACATTATAGGGGTACCAGAAGGAGAAGAGAATGAGAAGGGGGTAGAAAGGATATTTGAAGAAATAATAGAAAATTAGAAAACTTCCCTGACCTCTGAAAGAAAACATGCATCAAGATCCAGGAAACACAGAAAGTCCTGAACAAGATGAACCAAGAGATCCATCAAGAAAATGAATGAAATTAAATAAAGATTAACAGGGACTCTTAAAAGCATTGAGGGAAAAGAAACATGCATATTTGCGTACAAAGGAACTCCTATTAGACCATCAGATGACTTTTGAGTAGAAAATTTGCAAGTCGGTAAAAGTGGTAGGATTGCAACCAAATAAATTCTACCTGGCAAGGTTATCATTCATATTTGAAGGAAAGTATTTTTACAGAGAAGTAAAAGCTAAAAGAGTTTAGAATATTAAACTGACTTCACAAGAAATGTCAAAGGAGCTTCTCTAAGCAGAAAAGTAAGTACCACATCTAGAAATATGAAAATTATGAAAGAAAAAGCATCATTGATAAAGACACACACAGCCAATGTAGTAGGTCAGCCACATATAAAGCTGATAGAAAGGTTAAAAGACAAAGTAGTAAAATCATCTATACCCATAACAAGTAGTTAAGGGATGCACAAAGCAAAATAATGTAAAACATGATGTCAAAAACATTAAACATGGGGAAGATGTAAAACTTCAAGGTTGTTAGAATCTATTCATAATTAAAAGATTATTAACTTACTATAATCAGATAGACAGATAAACAGATAAGATAGGGACCTTATGGTAATCACAAACCAAAACCCTTTATAGTAGATACACACACACAAGAAAATGAATCCAAACACAACACTAAAGATAGTGAAAGTGAAAATCTGTGAAAAAGAAGTCAGTACAAATGGAAATGAAAAGAAAGTTGGGTAGCAATACTTATACCAGGAAAAGTAGGCTTTAACACAAAGACAATAACAAGACAAAAGAATATGTTACACAATGATAAAGGAATAAATTCAATAAGAAGGTATAACAACTGCAGTATCCTATTATAATTTATCATCTTAATATATAAATATATATGCACCTAATATAGGAGCACATAAATACACAAAGCAAATACTAACTAACATAAATGGAGAAATTGACAGTAATACTATGATAGTAGGAGACTTTAACATCCCAGTAATTTCAAAGGACCAATCATCCAGATAGAAAATCAATAAGGAGACACTGACCTTAAACAACACGTTAGACCAAATATATATATATTATATATATATATTTTATGCAGTAATATAAGATACCATGCTCATAGGTTGGAAGAATTAATATTGTTAAAAAAGAATGTCTGCGATCCAAAAATCTGCAAGCAATAAATACTGGAGAGGGTGTGGAAAAAAGGGAACCCTCCTACACTGTTGGTGGGAATGCAAACTAGCACAGCCACTTTGGAGAATAGTGTGGAGATTCCTTAAAAAATTGCAAATAGAACTACCTTGTGACCCAGCAATCCCACTGCTGGGCATACACACCGAGGAAACCAGAATTGAAAGAGACACATGTACCCCAATGTTCATTGCAGCACTGTTTATAAAAGCCAGGACATGGAAACAACCTAGATGTCCATCAGCAGATGAATGGATAAGAAAGCTGTGGTACATATACACAATGGAGTATTACTCAGCCGTTAAAAAGAATTCATTTGAATCAGTTCTGATGAGATGGATGAAACTGGAGCCGATTATACAGAGTGAAGTAAGCTAGAAAGAGAAACACCAATACAGTATACTAACACATATATATGGAATTTAGGAAGATGGCAATGACGACCCTGTATGCAAGACAGGGAAAGAGACACAGATGTGTATAACGGACTTTTGGACTCAGAGGGAGAGGGAGAGGGTGGGATGATTTGGGAGAATGGCATTGTAACATGTATACTATCACGTAAGAATCGAATCGCCAGTCTATGTCCGACGCAGGATACAGCATGCTTGGGGATGGTGCATGGTGATGATCCAGAGAGATGTTATGGGGAGGGAGGTGGGAGCGGGGTTCATGTTTGGGAACGCATGTACACCCATGGTGGATTCATGTCAATGTATGGCAAAACCAATACAGTATTGTAAAGTAAAATAAAGTAAAAATAAAAATTAAAAAAAAAAGTGCATACTGCACAAGGCAATCTACAGATTCAAGGCAATCCCTATCAAAATAACAATGGCATTTTTCACAGAAGTAGAACAAGTAATTCTAAAATTTGTACAAAAACAAAAGGCTTCAAATAGCCAAAACAACCTTGAAAAAGAACAAAGATGGAAATATCACATTCCCTGATTTCAAGTGATACTCAAAACTACAATAATCTAAACAGTATGGTACTGACATTAACGAACAGACATATAGATCAACAGAATAGAAAGGAGAGTCTAGAAATAAACCCATGCTTACATGATTGGTCAATTAATCTATGACACTGGATGTAATAATATCTAATGGAAAAAAGATAGTCTCTTCAATACATGGTGTTGGGAAAACTAAACAGCTACATGCCAAAGAATCAAACTGGCTACTTTCTCACAACATACACAAAAATAAACTCAAAATGTGTTAAATGTATTGTAAGACCTGAAATGATAAAACTCCTAGAAGATGTTATGGAGAATATACTCTTTATCATTGATATTAGCAATGTTTATAAAATCTCTTTCTTTAGTCAAGGAAACAAAACAAAAAATAAACAATTGGAATACATCAAACTAAAACTGTTTTGTACAGAAGAGAAAATTATCAACAAGATGAAAATGCAGCCTAATGAATGAAATAAGATATTTAGAAATGGTATATTTGATAAGGGGTTAATTTCCAAAATATACAAAGAACTCATAAAACTCAACAACAAAAAACCCCAAGTAATTTGATCTAAAATGGGTCAAGGAGCTAAATATATATCTTTCCAGGGAAGACATACAGATTGGTCAACAGACACATGAGAAGATGCTCAACATTGCTAATCATCAGTTAAGTTCTAATGAAAAGAACACTTCACACCGTCAGAATGACTATCATCAAAAATACAACATAGAGAACACGTGTTGTCAAGTACATGGAGAAAAGAGAACCCTTGTTTACTGTTGATGGGACTGAGTTGATGCAGACACTATGAACAACACTATGGAAGTTCCTCAAAAAATTTAAAAGTAGAACTACTATATGTTCCAACAATTTCATTTGGGGGGTTTTTCCTGAAGAAAACAAAAACACTAATTTGAAAAGATGCATGCATGTCAATGTTCACATTAGCATTCTTTACAATAGCCAAGATATGAACACAACCTAAATGTTCACCAACAGATAAATGGGTAAAGAATATGCTGTATATATTGTCTTGGCCAAAAAAGTTCATCCATAAGATGTTACAGAAAAAATTGAACAAAATTTTTGGCCAACCCAATATATACCCAATGAAATACTACTCAGTCATAAAAAAGGAATATTGCCATGTGCAACAAAATTGATGTATCTAATTGGTGTTAGGCTAAGTGAAATATGTCAGATAAAGATAAATACTCTATAATCTTACTTATATGTTGAATATAAAAAACAAAATAAGCAAAACACAACAGAAACAGACTCATAGATACAGAGAACAAATAGAGGGTCACCATGAAAGGGTTTGGGCAAAATAGGTGAAGGAGATTAAGAGGTACAAATTTCTAGTTATTATAATAAATGAGTCATGGGGATATACTATATAGCATGAGAAATATGGTCAATAAGATAGTAACATTGTATGGAAACAGACGGTTACTAGATGCATAGTGGTGATCACTTCATAACCTGTGCAAATGTCAAATTGTCTTGCAGTATATCTGAGACTCATATAAAACTGTATTTCAGCTATATTTCAATTAAAAAGTAAAATCTTACTGACATTTGTTAAAGAACTGTAAGGCCAATTTTATTCAAGGAAAGGCCTACTACAATGGGAGAGAGATCAGGGTCCACTCTGAATATGGTGTGAACAAGTGGGAATTTATGATCAAGGAGGAGGATGGGGGTCAGTGGATGAAAAGTCACTATGAGGACCATTAGAGATGAGGGGGGATTCTGGCTAACCCATCCTAACAGGATTCTTGATGAAGGCAGGCCAGGGTGATCAGACATCACCATGGGGTAGGGGGTGGGAGGTAGTGAGGATGAGGAACCTAGTCAGACATCGAGGGTGATCAGATGTGGACAATGTGGAGAGGGGTGATTAAACAGACTTCCAAGGATTCTTCCTAAAGTGGGACAATGCAGAGAACCCAAGTAGAGGCTTAGCTTAAAAAGAGGGATGGGGTGGGGAGGGAGGTGAGGGGGGATTCAGGATAGGGGGACACAAGTATACCTGTGGCTGGTTCATGTCGATGCATGGTCAAAACCACCAGAATATTGTAAAGTAGTTAGTCTCCAATTAAATAAATTATTTAAAAAAAAAAAAAAGAAAAGAAAAAGAGCTCCAAATATCCTGGGTAAAATTTGGCCAAAGAGAGAGTATGTCACCTCCCGGCTGTGTACCTCCACCCTCTGCCTTGAGTATTGGAATCTTCATTTTATATCCATAATGGAAAGTGGCCAAGTGTGTTCTTGTGCAGCAGACTGTCACGGGGACTCCTCCAATATCAGGCTGCAAGAGAACAAAGGGCCCACGCCTTTTAAGAGAGAACAAACTTTCTGAAAACGCTTGCCAAGGAGGCAGCAGAACCTGTTCTGTGTCCTCAGATGGACCCGGAAGGGAGGGTTGTGTGGTGAGAAAGGTTAGGGAAAGTCTCTTTAGAGAAGCTGCAGGATACCTTGCCTTTGCATGGACTGTTTTCCCCAGCACCTGCCAACTGAGGGGTATTTAAGAGAATCCCTGGGAAACAGGGTGTATGCACTCCTGAGCTGTCGTCTAACCCTGGCTCGGTGAATCTATGTCAGGAACTAGCTAGGGGCATTCTGAGGGCAGAAGGGGGAGGCTGAATGGCATGGCTCCTGAGAGCAGACAGAAATCATGGATGTGCCTTTGGGAGGCATCCTGAGAGAGGGTGCCCAATAGTCAGGGACAGCCCTACGTAGTCCTTGACTCTATTAGGGTCTTAGGGGCATAGGGCCATCTTCTGAGAACCTGCCGGAGCTCCCAATAACAAAGACTCAAATCAAACAGACAGTGAGAAGGAAGGTGGGTGCCAAGTCTGGAAGATGGGGAATGAAAAGTTGCTGTTTAATAGATACAGAGTTTCAGCTTGAAAAAATGGAAGTGTTCTACAGATGCATATTGGTGATGGTTGCAGAGCCATGTGACTATACTTAATGTCACCTAAGTGGCACCAGTGTCCAACTAAAACATCACCAGTGAGATAAAAATAAGAAAAGGCATTGCCTTCTCCACTCATCCTCCATCCTGCCCAGTCTTGGAAGACCTAAGCCACACAGGGAATGTACCAGAGAGAAAAGGTAAGGCCTTGGCTCCAGCCTAGGGTGGATTCTAAGAGTCAGTCTTGAAACAGTTGGTCAGGGAACACTGTCTCAAAAAAGGCAGGACATCCAGTCCAATATAACACATATAATGATATATATTGTAGCAAAATGCACAAGTCCACCTAAAGCAAAATGTTTGGATAAAATGGCAAAATACATTACCTGAGATGTTATTTGGCCATTTAACATTTTTAATTATACCTATATCTCTTGAATTGTAGGATGTTTTTTGCTGTGAAGTAAAGAAGGTACACAGATTATCTTTCAATCAATCAATCAATCATCTAGCTTGTGATTCTTTTTCTATAAAACTCAACAAAGACAGATGTTTGCCATTGATGTACATGTGTTTACACATTTGTATTAATATATGAGGTATAGGGCATACTGAAAAGTATGTAATACTGGTTCTGTGATGGTGTTAAAAGGGTGAAGGAGAGAGACAAAAAATAAAGAGACTGAAGCAAAATGGAGAAACCTAAGTGTGAGCAATATTAACTAAAACTGCCGATTATAGTAAGTCTATCTAGTAACCTTCTTTACAGATATAAAAATGCATGTCTACTATAAATTAGAGCAAAACATAGGAAAAAGGAAAAGAGATTCAATTAAAGGATAGGATTATAGACTTCTGGGACTTTAAAATTTTAATAAAATTTATTTTGAAACATATTTAGATATAAGAGAAAAGTTACAAAAACAGAGTTCTCATAAACCCTTCCCTGAGTTCCCCTCATCACTAATATATTTCATATCATGGCTCACTTATCAAAACTAAGAAACTGACATTGGTATGCTACTATTAAGTGGACTGTGGATTTTATTTGGATTTCACCAGTTTTTAAAGGATCCCACCCCAGGGTACCACATCTCATTTGTTGTCTATGTTATGATGACTTTTTAAAATCTAACTGTGTTGTGATATCATGGTAGCTTCTCTATTATCTTTAGGGTTTCAACATTTACCCCAATATAAGTTTGTAATAAAGTAAAACATACTTCAATGATTTGATTGTGTTTAGTTGGGTTGCTTTTTTGCAAGATACACAAGTTCATTCTTCATGGGCTTCGATCTCCCTTTCTAACGAGGTCAGGCTTCTTATGTACCTTCCTGGTACTGCAGCCACTCAGCACAAGTTGCACTGTGCCAATGCCACTCTTGTTTTCTGCCTTACATTTGTTCTAATCTGTCTGTCTAGGGCCTGGGCCAAGCCTTTCTGGTCGATCCTGAGCTAGGCTACATCTTTTCTGTAGGACTCGACCTTACCCCGCAGATTCACCAGCCCCACAGAGCATGTGTGGAGTTCTCCTCCCTGTCTGGGAGTGTATGACACAGGGTGCTGTCATATTTATGCCTGGCACCCCTGGTGCCCAGCTCAGTTACTTGAACCATATTGAGTGATAGAAGGAAAGAAGGGAAAAGGGGGAAAAAGTCAAATTAGGCCCATCTCCCACATGTTCTCTGTCTTGTTACTATTATCCTCAGTCAGCAATGGGGCCAAGACATCTGTGAAAATAACCTATATTCATAGCAGCATCATTTACAGTAGCCAAAAAGTTGAAATGGCCTAAATGTCCAACAATGAATAAACAAAATATAGTACATGCTAAGAGTCAGTCTTGAAACTGTGGTAGTCAGGGAACACTGCCTCCAAAAAGACAGGACATCCAGTCTAATATAACACATAAAATGATATATATTGCAGCAAAACGTACAAGTCCACCTAAAGCAAAATGTTTGGGTAAAATGGCAAAGTACACTACCTGAAATGTATATATATATACATTATGAGTGAGTGAGTGAGTGAAGTCGCTCAGTCGTGTCTGACTCTTTGCGACCCCATGGACTGTAGCCCACCAGGCTCTTCCATCCATGGGATGCTCATATATATATATAATGTGCATTATATATATATAATGCACATTATATATATAATGTACATTATACACACATTATATATATATACATACATTTTACATATATATATATATCCAAGATATAGCCATAACAAAAAATGACACATGCTACAACATGGATGAACCCTGAGGACATTATGCTAAGTGAGCTAAGCCAACCACAGAAGGCCTGCATAATTCCAGCTGTATGAGGGACCTACTTCAAATTCATAAAGTAGAATGTTGGGTGCCAGGGGCTAATGGCAGGAGTTAGTGTTTACTGGGGACAGAGTTTCAGTTTGGGAAGATGAAAAAGTTCTGAAGACAGACAGTGGATAGTGGTTGATGGTTCCACCTAACTGAACACTTGAAAAAGGTTAAAATAGTAAATTTTATGTCATGCATATTTTATCACAAATAAAAAAAGCAAAGTGTCTGTAAAAATAATCTTTGGACCCTGGTTTGCAAGGTGACTAAGCCCTCTCTTGTCCTCCTTTGTGGCTGAAAACAGAAAATTAATCTTTTAAAGTCTGTTAGATGCAGATCCCCAGGTGACAGGAGACACAAAAAGATCCCTGGCGACTGGTGAGCTTCCATTTGTGCTGTGACAACAAGGAGGAAGTGACAGAAATGACAGCCAATAATGGGATAAAAACCTCATGAAAAGGAAAAATTGGAGCACCTAAGTCTGGGAAGACAATGAAAGAAAAACTATGACTCGTTCCCAGAAACAACGGCCTCCTTCTGCTGTGCGTCTGAAGGCAGAGGATAATTTTAATCAACCCCCAAAGCCTTGGAGAAAGGCAATGGGGTGATTCACCCAGAAACTGTACCGTGTCCTGCGGGTACAAGCACGTAAACAAATCAGCACTGGGACCACACATCTAGTTCTAATTCAATGATGCTCGGCAGTATTGTAAGAGTCATCACTCAATATTTCCTTTTCAAAAGACTAACCCTGTTTAAAAAAAAAAAAAGCAGAAAAGTAGATTAAGAAAGCAGTAGGATGGAGCATGGGCTGTGAATGAAATGCAAGCGGTAAGTATTTTGAAACCGAGGTACAGTGTCAGGCACTCACTCAAGATTGGTGTGTAGGCGTTAAAATTGCATGTCTATTTCTCACGAGCTATTTATTGATGTTAATGAGAGTATTTAAATGAGAATGAAAGAATAACTGGAGGAGGTTTCTAGGACTGTTTAAAATCTAACACAGCGGTTTTAGTTTGTTTCTGCCTAAGAAATCTCAATGACTTTGAACTGGCAAATCTTTATTATTCAGTGTTCTGGTTAAAGGTCTCAGAAGTTGCAGTCTGAGTGTTGAAGGATCTTCAGTTCTCTCAGAACTAGGGGGAAAGGGTAGGCTCTTCTTCCAAGCTCACTCCCATAGCTCTGAGTAAGATTCTGGGCTTTGCGCATGTTGAGTTGAAGCCCTTTGTTCTTCGCCGGCTGGAGCTGTCAGTTCTTTGCCAAGAGGCCTCTCAAGAGGCAGAACACATCAGAATAGCTGGCTTCCTGAAGATTGAGTAAGCAAAATGCAAGAGGATATGTAGGAGATAGAACATGGGGTCCTCTGTACCCTCACTATGGAAGTGACATCCCATCTCTTTGTAGAAGAAAGTGACTAGGTCCAGCTCTCATGCACGGAAAGGAGATGATACAGGGCTGTGTATTTCAGCAAACCCTATGGTCCTTTTTACAATCTGCCCATCAACATCAAGATGAGGAAGGATGTTACTTGACATCCTTGAAAATAAAGGCTCACAGTGAGTTTTAGCAGCTGTAAAATGCCTTGGGACTTGGCTTCCTTCTTTTTTGACAAGGAACTGCCCTGTGAATGTAGGGGCTACCTTATTTAATGGTTGGAGGAGAGGCAGTGAGTAGGGATGGATCTAGGTTCCTATCAGCATAGTCCTCCTGAGCAAGCCCTGACCTGACCGGGGCAAAGTCCTCTCTAGAGAGCAGGGACAAAGGCAGGTTTTTGTCTCCACCAGGAGCTGGCATCTCTGGTTTCCAAGGGTGGCCCAGGATTTCTTCAAGGGAAAAGGTTCAAGGAATGGGAACAGAGGAGAGTGAGTAGAGAAGAGACGTCATCTTCTTTAGTATCAGTTCCTGGATAGAGGCATCCCCTTTCTTGTGTTCAGTAGCTGGGTAGCATGGCCAACAGAGCCTGGCTTGCCTATCCTGAGTTTTTAGTTAAGAGGCAGCAGCTACCATAAGCCAGGCACAGGCTGAGTACTTTCCCCATGTCACCTCACTTACCCCCCAACAAGACCGCTATGGAGGGGTTGCTGTTTCACCTCCAGTTTTAAATCCAGGAAAATTGAGGCTGCAAGATTGAGTCATCTGCTGGAGGACCTGGGACCAGCAAGTGGCAAAACCCAGATTTTATGGCTTATCTGTACCCAAAGTCTTCAATTCTCTGTTTATAAAAAATCCTAAGAGAGGTGGCTAGATTGGCTATTTCTGAAACCCGATGCCACTTAATATTAGACAGTCGCCCATGAATTCCATCTATGTGCAGCCTTACAGCTTCTCAAAGGGCATGCTCTTCTCTAGCTAGCAGCCATGTTCACTAAGGCTGTGACTCTCAGCTGAAGGACTGTGACTTCAGAGGATTAGGCGTTTGTCCAGGGAGTAAATGAGAGATGTCAAGCTGGAGTGGCCCTCCTGGAATCCCAGAGGTTTCCACAGAAAGGTATCCTTCCAGGGAGGCTGTTATACCCCATTCTTACTCCTGGTTGGTCACAGCAGTGCTTTGAGGGCTACAGAAGGACCCCTTCATGTGCTCTGGTGGGTATATCTGTCAACACACCACCAAAGTGTAAAATGTGAAACACGCAGTGCAGATGAACTTGTGACCTGGATACAGTGTTAAAAGAAAGGGTTGCTAGAGATTTAAGGGATATCTAAGTTATGACCAACCTAGATAGTATATTCAAAAGCAGAGACATTACTTTGCCAACTAAGGTCCGTCTAGTCAAGGCTATGGTTTTTCCTGTGGTCATGTATGCATGTGAGAGTTGGACTGTGAAGAAGGCTGAGTGCCAAAGAATTGATGCTTTTGAACTGTGGTGTTGGAGAAGACTCTTGAGAGTCCCTTGGACTGCAAGGAGATCCAACCAGTCCATTCTGAAGGAGATCAACCCTGGGATTTCTTTGGAAGGAGTGATGCTAAAGCTGAGGCTCCAGTACTTTGGCCACCTCATGGGAAGAGTTGACTCATTGGAAAAGACTCTGATGCTGGGAGGGATTGGGGGCAGGAGGAGAAGGGGATGACTGAGGATGAGATGGCTGGATGGCATCACGGACTTGATGGACATGAGTCTGACTGAACTCTGGGAGATGGTGATGGACAGGGAGGCATGGCGTGCTGTCATGCACAGGGTCGCAAAGAGTCGGACACGACTGAGTGACTGAACTGAACTGAACTGAAGGGATAGCTGTGGGAGAAGGCAATGGCGCCCCACTCCAGTACTCTTGCCTGGAAAATCCCATGGACAAAGGAGCCTGGTAGGTCTGCAGTCCATGGGGTCTCGAAGAGTCGGACACGACTGAGCGACTTCACTTTCACTTTTCACTTTCATGCATTGGAGAAGGAAATGGCAACCCACTCCAGTGTTCTTGCCTGGAGAATCCAGAGCCTGATGGGCTGCCATCTATGGGGTCACACAGAGTCGGACACGACTGAAGCGACTTAGCAGCATCAGTAACAAGGGATAGCTGTGGCTTACATTTATGCAATAGAAATTGTTCTTTCGTATCTATCAATTCCCAGTGGGTAAGCATGGTCAAGCAGGGACAGGTTTTTTTCTGTAACTGTAACTGGGACATTGCACAAACTCTTCCTAAAAGATATGCTCACAGTCCACTTTGTGTTCATTTTCTGTGGCCCCTAAGAAATTTATACCAGAGGGATAGATTTTCCCACTCCTGGAGGAACCAGCTATTCCCCTGACCTCTCTATTCCCTTTCACCTAATGGATGATCCTAGGGTGGCATACTGTCTCAGCGTCTCCTTCACAACTAAACTGCCAACTCCCAGACTGGAATCAGCCACCACCTCCACCTCCATTGGCCCACCTAGCACTATGGGCCAGCTGCTTGCAGAAGGAACCCGATATCTGCTGCTCCCCTCCCTTCCTCTTATTTCTCTCTTTCCTCCAGTCAACTTTGGGCTTCTCTGATAACTCAGTTGGTAAACAGTTTTGGCCCCTCCATGGTGAGCCTGGGGAAGGGGAGAAAAGAAAGAAAATGCAGTCTGATGCATGGATTCATTTTCCATCTGCTGAGGTGGTACGGTTGGGATTGTCCCCAAGGCAATTTTCTGCAGTTCTCCCAGTGCTATTTCACTGCTGGCCTCCACAGCTGTGGTTTTCAAGGTGGGGCGGTGCCTCTCCTCGGCTGGCAGCTGCTCCCCCCAGGCTCTGGTTTACCAGGTGTCCACTGTACTTGCTAACTCTTGCCTTTAACAAACTGGACCCTTTACAAATGATCTTTCTAGGTCGACTTAAGGCATCTCAAGACAGGCCCTCTCTCCCCCAGATGCCCCATTAATTCTACCAGGAGTGCTGAGATCCTTTGGCTTGCCTAAGCAGGGGAGGGGTGCCCAACTCTTTGTGACCCATGGACTGTAGCCTGCCAAGCTCCTCTGTCCATGGAATTCTCCAGGCAAGAATACTGGAGTGGGTTTCCATTTCCCTCTCCAGGCAGGAGAGGGTTATTACCTGCTTTGGTGGATAGCCTCCAGGGTGACCTGAAATGATCTTGGCTCCTGGAACTCATATGCTTGTGAAAAACCCTCCTGCTGAATGTAGGCTGGACCTAATGATTTACTTCTAACCAACAGAATGGCTCAGAAGGTAAAGAATCTGCTTGCAGTGCAGGAGACCCAGGTTCGATCTCAGGTTGGGGAACATGCACCTGAGAAGGGGATGGCAACCCACTCCAGTATTCTCGCCTGGAGAATTCAATGCATAAGAGGAACTGGGGGATACAGCCCATGGGATCGCAAAGAGCTGGACACAACTGAGCGACTATCACTTTTGCTTTCACTAACAGATAGGATAGCCAAAGTGATAGAATGCCACATGTTAGATGGGGCTTTACAAGAACTATGACTTCAATCTTTTTTCACTCATCTTTCCTGGAGATTCATCCAGTTTGATGCTGTATCAATAATCCTTTCCTTTTTGTTGCTGAGTAGTGATCCATGGTGTGGAAGGATCGTAGTATGTTTAACCATTCATCCATTAATGGATATCAGAGTTATTTCCAGTTTTTGGCTATTACAAGTAAACCTGAATGAACAGAGTTGTGGACACAGTGGCGGAGTGGGGCAGCCAGGGCAGGGGAAGGAGAGGAGCTCGGAAGTATACACACTACCGTATGTAAAATAGATGGCCAGTGGGAATTTGCTGTATGACTTAGGGAGCTCAAACTGGGGCTCTGTGACAGTCTAGAGGGGTGGAATGAGATGGGAAGTGGGCAAGAGGTCCAAGAAGGAGAAGACGTATGTATACCTGTAGCTGATTCATGTTGATGTATGGCAGAAACCAACACAGTGGTGTAAAGCAATTATCCTATAATTAAAAATATATTAAAAAAAAAAACCTGGGGGAGGAGGGAAAGATGGCGGAGGAATAGGACGGGAAGATCACTTTCTCCTTCACAAATTCCTCAAAAGAACATTTCAACGCTGAGCAAACTTCACAAAACAAA
This sequence comes from Ovis canadensis, assembly GCF_042477335.2. NCBI lineage: Eukaryota > Metazoa > Chordata > Mammalia > Artiodactyla > Bovidae > Ovis > Ovis canadensis. Next base: position 25,065,517 of record NC_091246.1, read on the forward strand.
TTATGTAGGCTGGCAGAGGACATCAGGCAACCAGAAAAGCAGACCTTTGTCTTCAAAAACAGGTAGGATAAAATATAAAAGACGAAAAAGGAGACAAAGGAGGTGGGGAGGGAGCTCCGTCCCGGGAAGGGAAGCCCGTCCTGGGAAGGGAATTTTAAGAAGAGAGGTTTCCAAACACCAGGAAACACTCTCCCTGCCGAGTCTGTGGCGAACCTTGGAAACACAGAGGGCAACATAACAGGAAGGAAAAATAGATAAATAATTAAAACCAACAGATTACAAGCCCACCAGTAACTCCCCCAGCGGAAAAGCAGCACAGACGCCTGCATCCGCCATTGGGAAGTGGGGGCAGGGCAGGGACGCGCGGGAGGCGCGGGCTGCAGAGCTTTGTAAGAATCGGGCAGGAACGCCCCACGCGCAACCAGAACGACCTAACCTGGGCTAGCAAATCAGACTGTGGGATAGCTACCACGCGAAAAGCTCGAACATAAGACCCCGCCAGGACCGAGCACAGAACAAAGGACGGAACGGAAAAAGCCGGCTGCAGACCATCCCCCGCCGGGGACAGGCAGCCAGAGCCGTAAGGTCTGGAAAGGGGCAACTGCAGACCCGGAGAGACTTTGCTTACCTAACTGCAAGCAGGCTCCTTTGCTAAGACTTCTGGGGGAGCTGGACAGTCACAATTTGCCTCACGGGGTGCGCCAGCAGTCCGCCCAGAAAGCTGAGCAGCAGCGGCAGAAAAGGTGACAAGCCGCGGCGACCGCGCTCGCCAAACTCGCCAAACTCCTGAGCTACTCGGACCTGGGAAGGGCACAAAGCGCAGTTCCAGCCGAATCTGTGCCTCTGAGGGCTGCCTGAGCGCCGAACCTGAGCGGCTTGGACCGGGGAAGTGCACGCAGCCTAGGGCCGGCCCCAGACGGTTCCCAGCTGAGCATCGTAGAACCGGAGCGGTTTGTGCGCCGCGAGAAAGGACAGGTCAAGCGGAGCAGAGATACTGTGTGCACACGACAGTGCTATTTGTTCGCAGCATCCCCCCTCCCCACAGCGCGACTGAACTAGTGATCCTAAAAAACCAGCAAACAGAAGAAGTTAATCAGAGGGAACCACCTTGGAAGTGATCCCACACGGCCCATAATACCAGAAAGGGCAAGATATATATATATATATTTTAATATTTTTAAAAGCACTCCTTTTTTTTTTTTTTTTGCTTTTTTTTCTAACTTTTTTTTTAATTGTTGTCTTCTTTTTCTCCTTAAATTTTTATTTCTATAACCTATTATTACTAATTTTTTTTAAAGACCTTTTTTTTTTTTTTTTTTTAAGGCAAACACCATATATAGTCTTTGGATGGTTGTTGATGGTTTTTTTTTTTTTTTTTTTTTTTTGATTGTCTGTTTGTTTTTTAATAATTCTTTTTTTTCTTTCTTCCTTTTTCCTTCTGCTTCTCTTTAATATTGTATCTTTGAAAATCCAAACTCTACTCTAGATTTTTAATCTTTGCTCTTAGGTGTTTATTGCCAATTTTGTACATTTAAAAACCCAAACTTCACTACCCCAGTTTACCTGAGAGCGAGATTACTGGCTTGACCACTCTCTCCTCCTCTGGACTCTCCTTTTTCTCCACCAGGTGGCCTCTGTCTCTTTCCCCCCCCATCTCTCCTCTATCCAACTCTGTGAATCTCTGTGTGTTCCAGATGGTGGGGAACACCTAAGGAACAGGTTACTGGCAGGAATTGTCTCTCTCCCACTCATTCCTCTCTCTGATCCTCCTGGTCACCTCTGTCCACTTCCTCCCTCTCCTCTTCCCCGTATAACTCTGTAAATACCCCTGAGCGGGCCAAACTATAGAGCGCACATAAGGAAGTGACTACTGGCTAGTTTGCTCTCTTCTCTTTTGATCTCACCGCATCTCATTCCAGTTACCTCTAACTACCTCCTCCATCTTCTCTTCTCCTTATAACCCAGTGAACCTCTCTGAGTGTCCCTCAATGTGGAGAAACTTTTCATCTTTAACCTAGATGTTTTATCATCGGTGCTGTATAGATGGAGAAGTCTAGAGGCTACTGTAAAAATAAAACTGAAAGCCAGAAGCAGGAGGCTTAAATCCAAAGCCTGAAAACATTAGAGAACTCATGAATTCAGGGAACATTAAGCAATAGGAGCCCATCTAATGCCTTCATACCTACACCAAAACCAAGCTCCACCCAAGGGCCAACAAGTTCCAAAACAAGACATACCACGCAAATTCTCCAGCAACACAGAAACAATCCCCTGAGCCTCAATATACAGGCAGCTCAATATTATCCCAAAACCTTTGATGTCTTGTAACCCATTACGGGTTACTCCACTGCACTCGAGAGAGAAGAAACCCAGCTCCACCCGCCAAAACTCCAACACAAGCCTCCCTAACCAGGAAACCTTGACAAGCCACTGACAGAACCCCACCCAAAGTGAGGAAGCTCCAAAATAAAGAGAACTCCACAAATTACCAGAATATAAAAAGGCCACCCCAAACGCAGCAATATAACCAAGATGAAGAGACAGAGGAATACTCAGCAGGTAAAGGAACAGGAGAGCTGCCCACCAAACCAAACAAAAGAGGAAGAAGTAGGGAATCTACCGGAGAAGGAATTCCGAATATTGATAGTGAAAATGATCCAAAATCTTGAAATCAAAATGGAATCACAGATAAATAGGCTAGAGACAAAGATTGAGAAGATGCAAGAAAGGTTTAACAAGGACCTAGAAGAAATAAAAAAGAGTCAAAATATAATGAATAACGCAATAAATGAGATCAGAAACACTCTGGAGGCAACAAATAGTAGAATAACGGAGGCAGAAGATAGGATTAGTGAAATAGAAGATAGAATGGTAGAAATAAATGAATCAGAGAGGAAACAAGAAAAACGAATTAAAAGAAATGAGGACAATCTCAGAGACCTCCAGGACAATATGAAACGCTCCAACATTCGAATTATAGGAGTCCCAGAAGAAGAAGACAGAAAGAAAGATCATGAGAAAATCCTTGAGGAGATAATAGTTGAAAACTTCCCTAAAATGGGGAAGGAAATAATCACTCAAGTCCAAGAAACACAGAGAGTTCCAAATAGGATTAACCCAAGGCGAAACACCCCAAGACACATATTAATCAAATTAACAAAGATCAAACACAAAGAACAAATATTAAAAGCAGCAAGGGAAAAACAACAAATAACACACAAGGGGATTCCCATAAGGATAACAGCTGATCTTTCAATAGAAACTCTTCAGGCCAGGAGAGAATGGCAAGACATACTTAAAGTGATGAAAGACAATAACCTACAGCCCAGATTACTGTACCCAGCAAGGATCTCATTCAAATACGAAGGAGAAATCAAAAGCTTTACAGACAAGCAAAAGCTGAGAGAATTCAGCACCACCAAACCAGCTCTCCAACAAATTCTAAAGGATATTCTCTAGAAAGGAAACACAAAAAGGGTGTATAAACCCGAACCCAAAACAACAAAGTAAATGGTAACGGGATCATACTTATCAATAATCACCTTAAACGTAAATGGGTTGAACGTCCCAACCAAAAGACAAAGACTGAACGAATGGATACAAAAACAAGACCCCTCTATTTGCTGCTTACAAGAGACCCACCTCAAAACAAGGGACACATACAGACTGAAAGTGAAGGGCTGGAAAAAGATATACCACGCAAATAGAGACCAAAAGAAAGCAGGAGTGGCAATACTCATATCCGATAAAATAGACTTTAAAACAAAGGCTGTGAAAAGAGACAAAGAAGGCCACTACATAATAATCAAAGGAACAATCCAAGAAGAAGATATAACAATTATAAATATATATGCACCTAATATAGGAGCACCGCAATATGTAAGACAAATGCTAACAAGTATGAAAGGGGAAATCAACAATAACACAATAATAGTGGGAGACTTTAATACCCCACTCACACCTATGGACAGATCAACTAAACAGAAAATTAACAAAGAAACGCAAACTTTAAATGATACATTAGATCAGTTAGATCTAATTGATATCTACAGGACATTTCACCCCAAAACAATGAATTTCACCTTTTTTTCAAATGCTCATGGAACCTTCTCCAGGATAGATCACATCCTGGGCCATAAATCTAAACTTGATAAATTCAAAAAAATCGAAATCATTCCAAGCATCTTTTCTGACCATAATGCATTAAGGTTAGATCTCAATTACAGGAGAAAAACTATTAAAAATTCCAACATATGGAGGTTGAACAACACACTTCTGAATAACCAACAAATCACAGAAGAAATCAAAAAAGAAATCAAAATATGCATAGAAACTAATGAAAATGAAAACACAACAACCCAAAACCTGTGGGACACTATAAAAGCAGTGCTAAGAGGAAAGTTCATAGCAATACAGGCATACCTCAAGAAACAAGAAAAAAGTCAAATAAACAACCTAACTCTACAACTAAAGCAACTAGAAAAGGAAGAGTTGGAGAACCCCAGAGTGAGTAGAAGGAAAGAAATCTTAAAAATTAGGGCAGAAATAAATGCAAAAGAAACAAAAGAGACCATAGCAAAAATCAACAAAGCCAAAAGCTGGTTCTTTGAAAGGATAAATAAAATTGACAAACCATTAGCCAGACTCATCAAGAAGCAAAGAGAGAAAAATCAAATCAATAAAATTAGAAATGAAAATGGAGAGATCACAACTGACAACACAGAAATACAAAGGATCATAAGAGACTACTATCAGCAGTTGTATGCCAATAAAATGGACAACGTGGAAGAAATGGACCAATTCTTAGAAAAGTACAATTTTCCAAAACTGAACCAGGAAGAAATAGAAAACCTTAACAGACCCATCACAAGCACGGAAATTGAAACTGTAATCAGAAATCTTCCAGCAAACAAAAGCCCAGGTCCAGACGGCTTCACAGCTGAATTCTACCAAAAATTTCGAGAAGAGCTAACACCTATCCTCCTCAAACTCTTCCAGAAAATTGCAGAGGAAGGTAAACTTCCAAACTCATTCTATGAGGCCACCATCACCCTAATACCAAAACCTGACAAAGATGTCACAAAAAAAGAAAACTACAGGCCAATATCACTGATGAACATAGATGCAAAAATCCTCAACAAAATTCTAGCAATCAGAATCCAACAACACATTAAAAAGATCATACACCATGACCAAGTGGGCTTTATCCCAGGGATGCAAGGATTCTTCAATATCCGCAAATCAATCAATGTAATTCACCACATTAACAAATTGAAAAATAAAAACCATATGATTATCTCAATAGATGCAGAGAAGGCCTTTGACAAAATTCAACATCCATTTATGATAAAAACTCTCCAGAAAGCAGGAATAGAAGGAACATACCTCAACATAATAAAAGCTATATATGACAAACCCACAGCAAACATTATCCTCAATGGTGAAAAATTGAAAGCATTTCCCTTAAAGTCAGGAACAAGACAAGGGTGCCCACTTTCACCGCTACTATTCAACATAGTTCTGGAAGTTTTGGCCACAGCAATCAGAGCAGAAAAAGAAATAAAAGGAATCCAAATTGGAAAAGAAGAAGTAAAACTATCACTGTTTGCAGATGACATGATCCTCTACATGGAAAACCCTAAAGACTCCACCAGAAAATTACTAGAGATCATCAATGAATATAGTAAAGTTGCAGGATATAAAATCAACACACAGAAATCCCTTGCATTCCTATACACGAATAATGAGAAAGTAGAAAAAGAAATTAAGAAAACAATTCCATTTACCATTGCAACGAAAAGAATAAAATACTTAGGAATATATCTACCTAAAGAAACTAAAGACCTATATATAGAAAACTATAAAACACTGATGAAAGAAATCAAAGAGGACACTAATAGATGGAGAAATATACCATGTTCATGGATCGGAAGAATCAATATAGTGAAAATGAGTATACTACCCAAAGCAATTTACAAATTCAATGCAATCCCTGTCAAGCTACCAGCCACATTTTTCACAGAACTAGAACAAATAATTTCAAGATTTGTATGGAAATACAAAAAGCCTCGAATAGCCAAAGCAATCTTGAGAAAGAAGAATGGAACGGGAGGAATCAACTTGCCTGACTTCAGGCTCTACTACAAAGCCACAGTCATCAAGACAGTATGGTACTGGCACAAAGACAGACATATAGATCAATGGAACAAAATAGAAAGCCCAGAGATAAATCCACACACATATGGACACCTTATCTTTGACAAAGGAGGCAAGAATATACAATGGAGTAAAGACAATCTCTTTAACAAGTGGTGCTGGGAAAACTGGTCAACCACTTGTAAAAGAATGAAACTAGATCACTTTCTAACACCCTACACAAAAATAAACTCAAAATGGATTAAAGATCTAAATGTAAGATCAGAAACTATAAAACTCCTAGAGGAGAATATAGGCAAAACACTCTCAGAAATAAATCACAGCAGGATCCTCTATGATCCACCTCCCAGAATTCTGGAAATAAAAGCAAAAATAAACAAATGGGATCTAATTAAAATTAAAAGCTTCTGCACAACAAAGGAAAATATAAGCAAGGTGAAAAGACAGCCTTCGGAATGGGAGAAAATAATAGCAAATGAAGCAACTGACAAACAACTAATCTCAAAAATATACAACCAACTTATGCAGCTCAACTCCAGAAAAATAAACGACCCAATCAAAAAATGGGCCAAAGAACTAAATAGACATTTCTCCAAAGAAGACATACGGATGGCTAACAAACACATGAAAAGATGCTCAACATCACTCATTATTAGAGAAATGCAAATCAAAACCACAATGAGGTACCACTTCACACCAGTCAGAATGGCTGCGATCCAAAAATCTGCAAGCAATAAATGCTGGAGAGGGTGTGGAGAAAAGGGAACCCTCCTACACTGTTGGTGGGAATGCAAACTAGTACAGCCACTATGGAGAACAGTGTGGAGATTCCTTAAAAAATTGCAAATAGAACTCCCTTATGACCCAGCAATCCCACTTCTGGGCATACACACCGAGGAAACCAGAATTGAAAGAGACACATGTACCCCAATGTTCATCGCAGCACTGTTTATAATAGCCAGGACATGGAAACAACCTAGATGTCCATCAGCAGATGAATGGATAAGAAAGCTGTGGTACATATACACAATGGAGTATTACTCAGCCGTTAAAAAGAATTCATTTGAATCAGTTCTGATGAGATGGATGAAACTGGAGCCGATTATACAGAGTGAAGTAAGCCAGAAAGAAAAACACCAATACAGTATACTAACACATATATATGGAATTTAGGAAGATGGCAATGACGACCCTGTATGCAAGTCAGGAAAAAAGACACAGATGGGTATAACGGACTTTTGGTCTCAGAGGGAGAGGGAGAGGGTGGGATGATTTGGGAGAATGGGAATTCTAACATGTATACTATCATGTAAGAATTGAATCGCCAGTCCATGTCTGACGTAGGGTGCAGCATGCTTGGGGCTGGTACATGGGGATGACCCAGAGAGATGTTGTGGGGAGGGAGGTGGGAGGGGGGGTCATGTTTGGGAATGCATGTAAGAATTAAAGATTTTAAAATTTAAAAAAAAAAATAAAATTAAAAAAAAAAAAAAAACCTGAATGAGCATTCACATGTTTTAAGTATTTTTATTGAACTTAAGTCATCATTTCTTGGGATAAACTCCCAGAGGTATAATTTCTGGGTCATATGATAGTTATGTGATTTTTTTTTTAAGAAATAGCCAAAATGTTTTTTAGAGGGGCTGTTCTATTTTATGTTCCCACTGGCAATGTATGAGTGATCCAGTTCCATTGCATTCTCACCTATATTCAGTAATGTAACCATTTAAAAAAAAAATTTAGTCATTCTGATGGTCATATCAGTTCAGTTCAGTTCATTTCAGTCGCTCAGTCGTGTCCGACTCTTTGTGACCCCATGAATCGCAGCACGCCAGGCCTCCCTGTCCATCACCAACTCCCAGAGTTCACTCAGACTCGCATCCATCGAGTCAGTGATGCCATCCAGCCATCTCATTCTCTGTCATCCCCTTCTCCTCCTGCCCCCAATCCCTCCCAGCATCAGGGTTTTTTCCAGTGAGTCAGCTCTTCTCATCAGGTGCCCAAAGTATTGGCGTTTCAGCTTCAGCATCAGTCCTTCCAGTGAACACCCAGGACTGATCTCCTTTAGGATGGACTGGTTGGATCTCCTTGCAGGCCAAGGGACTCTCAAGAGTCTTTTCCAACACCACAGTTCAAAAGCAATAATTCTTAGGCGCTCAGCTTTCTTCACAGTCCAACTCTCACATCCATACATGACCACAGGAAAAACCATAGCCTTGACTAAAGGGACTTTTGTTGGCAAAGTAATGTCTCTGCTTTTTAATATTCTATATAGGTTGGTCATAACTTTCCTTCCAAGGAGTAAGCATCTTTTAATTTCATAGCTGCAATCACCATCTTCAGTGATTTTGGAGCCCCCAAAAATAAAGTCTGACAGTGTTTCCGCTATTTCCCCATCTATTTCCCATGAAGTGATGGGACCAGATACCATCATCTTCGTTTTCTAAATGTTGAGCTTTAAGCCAACTGTTGAGCTTTTTCACTCTCCTCTTTCACTTTCATCAAGAGACTTTTTAGTTCCTCTTCACTTTCTGCCATAAGGGTGGTGTCATCTTCATATCTGAGGTGACTGCTATTTCTCCCGGCAAACTTGATTTCAGCTTGTGCTTCTTCCAGCCCAGCATTTCTCATGATGTACTCTGCATATAAGCTAAATAAGCAGGGTGACAATATTCAGCCTTGACATACTCCTTTACCTATTTGGAATCAGTCTGTTGTTCCATGTCCAGTTCTAACTGTTGCTTCCTGACCTGCATATAGGTTTCTCAGGAGGCAGGTCTGGTGGTCTGGCATTCTCATCTGTTTCAAAATTTTCCACAGTTTATTATGATCCACACAGTCAAAGGCTTTGGCATAGACGATCATATAGTGATATATTATTGTGATTTTAATGTACATTTCCCTGAAAGCAACATGTTGAACGTCTTTTTGTATGCTTATTTGCCATCCGTATACTGTTTGTGGCAAAATGTTTTTTCTTTTCTTTTGCCCATTTTTTTCTGAGAATTTTTCAACTGTTCAGTTTTGAGAGTTCTTTATATATATAGTATATATTAACCCTTTCTCAGATATGACGTTTGCAAATATTTTCTTCCAATCTATAATTTGTCTTCTCACCCTCTTGAGAGAGTCATTTGCAGAGCAAAGGTTATACATTTTGATGAAATCCAAGTTAATTTTTTTTCCTTTTTGCATCATGCTTCTGTGTAAAGTCTAAGAAATTTTTGCCAAGCCTTAGAGCCTGAAGATATTTTTTCCTTTTTTTTTTTTGGTAAAAACTTTAAGTTTTGTATTCATAAACCATTTTGAGTTTTTTTATATGAGGTGTAAGAATTTAGTGAAGGTTCATGTTTTGTATAAAGTTGTCTAAAAGAATTCTAGCACATTGGCCAACTTGGTGATGGGATCTCTCATATTTTTTCCATTTAGTTTTAAGTCTGCGATCAGTTATTTTTATTGAAACTTGGAAATTTGGAGATTATACTATGAGAATTTGGAGTTTAAGTCTTCTATTTTAGTTAGCTTTCTGTGATACTGCTCGGTTGGGGAAATGCGAGGGCCTTTTATGATGCCTCTTTAAGCTCAGCCGTAAAGACTCATGCAAATGCAGAAGACTCAAGAGACACTGGTTTGATCCCAGGGTCAAGAAGATCCTCTGGAGAAAGAAATGGCAACCCACTCCAGTATTCTTGCTTGGAAAATCTCATGGACAGAGGAGCCTGGCCGGCTAGAGTCCAGGGGGTCGCAAAGAGCTGGACACAACTGAGAAACAGAACATGCATGCATTATTGCCTGGAGGGGATGCAAGTCAAGGTTTCCCACTTGGTCTTTGCTGGCATGGATGAGGGTTAGTCCACAGTTCTCAGTGGGATTTGGCTAGGAGGAGAGCATTTATCATCTGAAAGTTTCTGTCCTGCCAGCATGAGTCCTCTTGTCCTCTGGGTAGAGACAGAATGATTTTGCTGAGATATTTTTGTCTATATGTTATTCAGCTTCAAGTTGCAGTTGCATGAGGCAAAAAGAAAACCCAGAACCTACTGCCCTGTGATCCCCTTTTCCCAGATTTCTTAGCTGGCCTTCCTTTTGCTCCCCACCTTTGAGAATCTTCTTTGGTTGTTGTCTATATAAAGTCTAGGATTTTCAGTTGTAACTAGCAAAAGGAATAGGGAAACATACAGCTACTACATCTTCCTAGAAGCAGAAGTTAAATAAATTTATTTTGAAACCAGGGAAGAAAACCATACAACACTGGCAGTACAGTTTCCAAAAGAGGAGTTTCGAAAGATGTCACAAAGCAGAGAAACTGGGAGATGGCAGAATTCTCCAATGTACCAATACCAAAACCCGATACACAAGCACATTTCCATTAGGGCGTTCTTTTTTGTGGCTGGACAAATGAAAAGGAATGAGTGAAACTGGAGACTGGGCAATCTTTGTAAGAGTAAAGTATAATTAGTAAAACCAACAGAGTAAATTAAATTGTTCTGGAGAAGAGATTATAATCATTAAGAGAGCTTGATCTGTTCAAGGTGATGTCCTCAAAGGATAGTGAATTTCTACCAGCTTCTATTTCTCCTCTTATCTTTCGGAGAATTTTGTTATTTAATTTATCTGGAAAACATGTTCTGAGAGTTTATATTTACTTCCTTTTATTTAATCAGAAACAAATTGGTTATGCAACAAAGGATAAAACAACTGTTTTACTAGTCAAATAAAAATAGTGATGTTCTGAGCCAAAATAAAAATTAAAATATACATCTTTATGAACTCAGCTTGTTGTCATACTGGCCTTTGACACAAGTGGGAGAAAGTCTAGGTGAGCTAGAAAAGAAAGTGAAGGTGAAGTCGCTCAGTTGTGTCCGACTCTTTGCGTCTCCATGGACTGTAGCTCACCAGGTTTCTCCATCTACGGGATTCTCCAGGCAAGAGCACTGAAGTGGGTTGCCATTTCCCTATCTAGGGGATCTTCCCCACCCAGGGATCAAACCGAGGTCTCCCGCATTGCAGGCAGATACTTTACCCTCTGAGCCACCAGGGAAGCCCAGGTGAGCTAGGGCTGGCTGTAATAAAATATCTGGGAGCTTAAGTAAAGAAAACACATGTCCTCACAGTTCTAGAGGTTGAAAGTCTGAGATCAAGAAACCTCTCTCCTTGGTTTGCATAAGACCGTCTCCTCCCCATGTCTTCCCATGGTCTTCTTTTTGTGAATATCTGTGTTCTACTCTGCTCTTCTTCTAAGGATACCAGTCAGGTTGGATTAGGGCCAACTCTAATGACTTCATTTTAGCTTAATTGCCTCAGTAAAGATCTAATTTCCAAATACTGTCATATTCTGATGTAATGGAGATTAGAACTTCAACATATGAATTTGGGGAGGATACAATTTGTCCATAAATGGGTTAACCCACTTGAGGCCACAACTACATCCCATTTTACCGTCTTGCTCATTGTGGGTACCACCAGCTTTGTCTGCCTCTGGCATTCCTGCTGTGCCTGTACCTTTCCTCACCAGTGTTTAATCCCTTCACCTTTTCCAAGTTCTGATTTTTTTTTTTTCCAGGTGAGAGATGTCTTACATGATTTTACAAAAATATTCACTGTTATCACTGTAGACAGGATCTTTCTAAAGATGCTCATGCGTCCATATGGCTTCTTTCCCTAACATGGTCTGTGGCCCCATCTCAGTTTGCAGGGCCCACCTGGCCTGCCCTCCCTGTCTATTCTCCTTCTCTCCAGGCAGACATTGCTGTGCACTTTGTCCTGCTGCAACCGGGAGGGAGAAGGATGTATCATTGTCTGCACATTCTCTTGCCCCCTGACTTTGCATTGGACTCAGTGATGTTACAGTCAAACATTTTTTTCCAACTGACACAATGTTTACGTTTCCTTATCAGGGATACCTGCTTCAACTTCTGCTGCCGTGGAAGGTGGGCAAGGTGGGCAAGTGAAAGGTGGGCAAGCAACCTTTCTGCATATATCTCATTCTTAAATCCTGGGTAGTTTTCTACCTGGTAAGTTTAGAAGTTTGCCTCCTCCACTACACTGGAAACTCCACATAGATGTTCATACCTGTCTTTTTATCCCTAAGTGCTCGGCTCAAGTGTTGCCATAGAATATGTCTCAACAGCTGCATCTTCTGTACAGCCTGGACATTCTACCTCTATTAAAATGCAGCAGGACAAAGTCATGGTAAATTGATCTGTTGCCTTCCCCCTTTTCCACACTTAGGTGAACAATAGACAGTGTTCCCTAAGGAAGAAGGCCCCCTTTGGACACGAACCACAGAAACAAAAGGGCACAGACAGTTTGAGACCCACCCACATGTCAGTATTTGTCACGGGGAGGGCATCGAGGGCAAGGGTTTAATCTCTGCCTGCAGTGTCACGCACTGACTAATAATAAGTTCAAATTTAACCTACTTGCTGCATCGCATTCCTTCACTTGTTGCTGTTCAGTCACTAAGTCGTTGCGTTTCTTTATAGTTTTGCAATGCTTGTAGCTTTTCAATCGAGGGGTGAGTTTTCACACATCCAATGTCTCTTCAGCTTTCTTATTTTCTTAAACTTGAAAGACATTTCTCACCTCGTGCTCTTCTCTATAAGACCCAGCCTCCCTCTGTCCTTCCCCACCCTCCAGATTTCTGCCAGAAGGTGCAAATTACTTTCTGATGAGCAGAGTAAATCTGAGATGTTTCAGTTCCAACTCTACCTCCCCCATTGTTACTCAAGACTTGGGACTGGTGGGAGTCCCACTCTTTCTACTCATTGTCTGAGGGTGAAGACCACAGGCGAGGACTGTGATAAGGGTTCCTAAGGGTCACTGCTCTTAATCTTCAAAGGGGCACTGTGGTTGACCTCATCTTACAGGTGAGGAAATGAGTCACATAGAAGCCAAATGGTAGGAACTCACACAAGCAGGGAATGGCATTCCTGGGATTTGAACCCGTTCTGCTACTGGCTACCAGAGCAATGTCTTTCCAAAGGCACCCAGGTGAACAGAGGTCCCTTCTTCCCACTTTAGAAAGACTGCTTTGCCAGGAATCACATGGAACAAGACAGTTTCTCCTTTACATTTCTCTCCTTCTCTGTCCTGAAATATACAAAATCAGCAGCTATTCTGCGGATCTGGGACATGCCTTTGAGGAGTAGGGTGGGGAGGTGGACATAGGCAGAAGATATGAGGCAGGAAATGAGGTCATATTGGAACCTGTGGGAGACAATGGGCCAAGTGAGATAGAAACCTGCTTGCTGAGGCAGGACAGAACAGCAGGGAGTGACTAGGGTATCCCGTCACAAGGCCATAGACAGGAGCCCCAGACAATCTGGAAGCATCGTGCCCCTCCCATCAGAGGTCATTGTATGGAGACTCTATCAAATGGCCCTGGAGGATGACACTGGGCAGCTGGGGGCTGTGCAAATGCAGAGGCTCCAGAAGGACAACCAGAGGAACTGCAGGACAGGTTCCAATTGGATAAATCTGGGCTTCAGCAACTTCAGTCTCGAGGCTTCATCTTTTGCTCAGCCTCATCCCAACCCACCCCCTGCTCCTCCTCTCAGTTATGGTGATGGTCTTCTTGCTCCTGGAATACAGCATGACTTCCCCACCTCCGGGCATTTGTACCTGCTGTTCCCTACAGCTAGAACTCCCCCATACCTCTCCCACCAGGCTTTTGTAACTCTTACTAATTTTGCTGTTCAGCTTAAATATCGAGTCTTGAAAAAAATCCTTTCATTTTACTGTCCCACCCTACTAAAGTTAATTGCCACTTTCCCATCAAGTAAGTCTGCATTTTCCAATTAGTGCATCCTACCCCACATGTACTCCTTCCCCAGTGAAGGTAGAGACTCTGTGCATTCTGTTTATGACAGTGGTGTTGGTCAGGTAATCAATGATGGGTGGAGGAGCAAGGCAGAAGCTAGGAACCAGGCTGACCTTCAACCTGGGCAAACTTGGAGGATGGGTAAACAGATGGTGCTGATGTGACTCCAGGAGAAAAGTGATACACAGGTAGATAAAGTTGGTTGTTGTAAAGACACCTCAGTCCCTTCTTTGCCCTCACTTACTAATGGTCCCTTCGCTTCACTTATTAATTACTGACAAATTACTTAATCTCTATACCTACCCACCAGGTGCCCATTTCCCCACTGTACTTAGGATTCCCCCGAGCAAAGACTCCATGGATGCTCCATGCCTCCCTTAGTGAATGCTTGATAGCAGGTGAGGTTCATTTTCTTTCCCTTTTTCATTCTTACCCTGTTAGTACTAAATATATTAGAATATCAGATATCTGGAGAATCCAACGGAATTGTTTCTCACCCCATCTTGGTGGTCTCCATGGGCCCTGGGGGTAGGAGGATGATTATAGAATAGGTCCATTCTCACAGTCTGTCTCTTTATGCCTTGAGAGTCCTCACAAATAAGGTGGCCAGATTTAGCAAATAAAGGTACAGGATGCCCAGTTAATTATAAATTTCAGATAGGCACTGAACAATATCTTAGTACAGTTATGTCTCATAATGCTTGGGACATACTTTATACTAATCAATTAGTTATTTATCTCAGATTTCGCATTCTAAAGAGGCAGCCTGTATTTTATCGGGCCTCTCTCCCAGGAGGCACAGTGACCTGATTTCTCCACTGGTACCAGCGCCATCCACACCACTTAAACAAACATCACTTAGGATGGAGACTCAGTGTCTCTGTTCTCAGTTGCCAGCTGGACCACTAATGGGAAATCCAGTGGCCACCTTTGTTTTAGGCTCCCTGTGGTTCCTAAATTTCCTAACCCTCTGGGCATCTCAGTCTCCTCCTTCCATACCAGGCCATGGGGTTTCCAAGTCCCACCTAAAATAATTTATCTCATTATTTTGCTTTACAAGAGGCCAGGTGTTCTACAGCTGGGGTTGCCCTCCTCCAGGCAGGCCACAAGGGATACTGTCTTATGGCTTACCTTTCCTTTGTCCTAGTCTTCACCCTGTGCTCTAACTTAGGGTTATGATTGAACATGCAATGCACAGAAAGACACATACCTATACATAAAAATATATATACATATGCACATAGACCCATTCATATACACATATTCATGCACATACAAATACACATGTATACACACACATATACACATGATTCGAAAACACAGACACATAGGAAAAAGATGGCCTTGTAAAAACAAGCAGAGATTGAAATGATGCTGTCACAAATCAAGGAACATCAGAGCTCCCCAGAAACTGGGAGGTGGAAGAACTACCCCCTAGGGTCTTCTGAAGGCACATTGCCCACTGACAGTCTTATTGGAGACTTCTGGCCTCCAGAACTGGAAGACAATAAATTTCTGATGCTTTAAGTCACCCAGTCTGTGGCACTTTGTTATGGCAGTCCTAGGAAACTAATAATAGCCCCTCAAAAACAAAGTGGTAATGATCAACCAGTAAATGAGGTCCATTATCCAACTGACCCAGAAAACGCAGGGCTAAAATTGGCAGATCAGATAACAGGTACCTGGGAATTAAGCTCTTACTAAGATATATTAAACCAGGCAGAAGCTGACCCACAAGCCGGGTAGGAGATAGCAAGAACAATCTGGGTCATGCAACAGAAAACTCCTCTGGGTTCTGGAAAACACAGGTCCTATAGTGGTTTGAGAAAATTTTTATATGGCCTTGCTGGCCAAAAGCATCAGGCAATGTCATGTGCTGTGGTTCGGCTGGAGCCACTGTAGGAATGGCAGGAGCCAGCTCTGGGAAGGTCTGGGGCATCCTACCAGGGATGGACAGGGAGTGAGGGAGGTGGGGCTAGGGGCAGCTTCAGGAATGAGAGCGGTACAAAGTCAGGAGCAAGGCAAAGTTTAAGTCAATGACCTTGGAGAGCTGTCTGCAGGCTGATATTTTAAAATCTATACCCAGAGTCATCCACTTTATATTCTGAAATTGGACCTTTGATTCATATTTCCTTACAAAAGGACAGTTTGCCTTCTGTTTTCACTCAGTGTTTAGTGCTCCTGGTTGCCAAAGCCAATGCTCAGAGGGTGTGGATCACAGGATGCCTTTGGATGTGATCGCCTGTGCGTTTCACTGCAGGCTGATACTTGAGCAAGGGCTCATACATAATGCACAATGAAAACATAGTGCTTTCTGCCCAGGCAAAAGGTCCCTTGCACCACAGGGAGGAACAAAGAGGATCGCCTGATCTTTACTAGCCAGGTGAGCTGCTTACCTAGAGCAAGCCTTAAAAGAGACTTATCTTGATGAAGCAGGTGCCAGCGTCCTCATCCTCTGCCACACAGATCCATAGAGAGAAAACTCAATGGTGTTTGCCTGGGTGATAGAGGACTCCCAGTCTAGACAGATGGGTGCCCTGAGTTGCTTGGCACGCTCTTAACCAGCCTCCCCGACCTGACTCTGTGTGGGTTGGTTCATATCTCTGTCTGTAATGTTTAAGGCTACAGACAGTAAATAAATAAATGGATGCTCCATCTTGCCTGTAAACAACTCTATCTCTCTCACCATCTTGCACAAACTCCCACTGACTCTCCCCTGCATTCTGTCCCAACTCTTCTCTGAAATGCAGGACCCTAAATTCATAAAAACTTTTGACCCAGATCCTGCCATAAAGATAAAAAGAAATGTTTAATCCCTGTGTTTATAGAGATTATCTGTTCTGTTCTATATTTCATCCTGGTAAAAAATTGTCAGTGCTATTTATAAATTCTGGAGTAAAATGAGTCGCTGGCTAATTCAGGAGGTGCTTTAAGATGATGGAAACAGTAGGAGGAGATTTTGAAGCCAGATTAAAAAGAGACTTTCAGATCCTCTTAAAACATCATGCGTGCTTGTCATTTCAGTAAATGTGTACTTTCGTGGCTACTGAGTTGCTTTGCTACCAGCTCCTCCACTTATAGCTTGTGACTACAAGGAATTTTGACTTTTTGAGCCTAAATTTTTCTTCATAATTAAATTGTGAATAAAACAGTCACAATAGTTGTGCATGGTTACGGTAAGAAAAAGGAGATGATGTAATCCCCACTCTGGGAAGCCAGAGAATCAGTGCTCAATTAATGAACAATCTTCACTTATTCCAAAAGTATATTTATTCTCAAAGGTCAAAAATATCACTTTTCTTTTTATCAGGAGTAAAGACTTTCATGTTCTTTTATGGCATGTGATATGAAACTAGGAGCTTGTGGACGTCCCTGGAGACCTGGGCTTGGTCTAAGCTTGACTGTGTTGGTTTTGCTCCCGAGTCTGTTCTACTGATGATTCTCCTTTTGAGGCTCCAGCACTGTCCTGCTCACAGGGACTCAAAATTGTTTCCTTTCTTATCCAGGGTCTCAACTTCAGTGGTCACGTGTGTGTGTGTGCACTCAGTCATGTCTGACTCTTTGCAACCCCATAGACTGTAGCCTCCCAGGGGATTTTGCAGGCAAGAATACTGGAGTGGGTTGTCATGTCCTGCTCCAGGGGATCTTCCTGACCCAGGGATCGAACCTGCATCTCTGTGTCTCCTTCATTAGCAGGCAGATTCTTTACCACCGAGCCACCTCAGAAGCCCTGCTGTGAAACTTTCTCAGACTTCCTTATTTTTCTTTTTTCTTTTCACTGTCTAAATTATTTTGCTAGTTCTCTCTCTCTCTCTCTCTCTCTCTCTCTCTCTCTCTCTATATATATATATATATATATATATATATATATATATTTCCTTTGTTCCATTTCCTCTCTAGTCCATCTTATGCATGACTATCACAATAACCTTTTAAAAATATTATGATCATAGCTCTTCCCTCAATCCTTTAGTATTCAGCTCAGATTTTACCAATCCCAAATTGCTTATTCCCCAGTTGCCTGCTTTTATTATACTGACTTCAAGCTTTCAGGGCAGGTGTCAGAGAACCAACCTAACTGTGCCTGAGGCAAGAATAACACCTCACTACGTCATGCAAGCTATCTTGAGCTAGATCATCCCAAGCCACTCAGCAATGGTATGATGGTCTCAGGCTCCATTCCGCCAACACTTCCTTCCTCCTTTCATTATCTCATGGGTGCAAGAGGTTTGCTGCAGCTCTTAGCAGGCAGTAGACAGCTCCTGTAATGAACAATCTTCTTCATCCTTACCGTCATCCTTCCTGAAGATCAGCCTTTTGTGCTTTTACTTGACTTAGAACTGGGACAATAGCATTGACATATATACACTGCACGTGTAGAATAGCTAGTGGGAAGCTGTTGGACAGTACAAGGAGCTCAACTCAGTACTCTGTGATGACCTAGATGGGTGGGATGAGGGATGGGTAGGAGGAAGGCTCAACTAGGAGGGGACATATGTATACACATAGCTGATTCACTTTGTTGTAAGCAGAAATTAACACACTATTATAAAGCAGTTATACTCCAATAAAAAAGAGAATATTCTTTATCTCTAAACCAAATCTTCTTCCTTTGAGGCCAAATTATTATTTCCTCTAAGCCTTCCTTTAAGAAAATGAGTACGTCAAGGCTGTATATTGTCACCCTGCTTATTTAACTTATATGCAAAGTACATCATGAGAAACACTGGGCTGGAAGAAGCACAAGCTGGAATCAAGATTGCCGGGAGAAATATCAATCACCTCAGATATGCAGATGACACCACCCTTATGGCAGAAAGTGAAGAAGAACTAAAAAGCCTCTTGATGAAAGTGAAAGAGGAGAGTGAAAAAGTTGGCTTAAAGGTCAACATTCAGAAAATGAAGATGATGGCATCTGGTCCCATCACTTCATGGGAAATAGATGGGGAAACAGTGTCAGACTTTATTTTGGGGAGCTCCAAAATCACTGCAGATGTTGACTGTAGCCATGAAATTAAAAGACGCTTACTCCTTGGAAGAAAAGTTATGACCAACCTAGATAGCATATTGAAAAGCAGAGACATTACTTTGCCAACAAAGGTTCGTCTAGTCAAGCTATGGTTTTTCCTGTGGTCATGTATGGATGTGAGAGTTGGAGAATTGATGCTTTTGAACTGTGGTGTTGGAGAAGACTCTTGAGAGTCCCTTGGACTGCAAGGAGATCCAACCAGTCCATTCTGAAGGAGATCAACCCTGGGATTTCTTTGGAAGGAGTGATGCTAAAGCTGAGGCTCCAGTACTTTGGCCACCTCATGCGAAGAGTTGACTCATTGGAAAAGACTCTGATGCTGGGAGGGATTGGGGGCAGGAGGAGAAGGGGATGACTGAGGATGAGATGGCTGGATGGCATCACTGACTCAATGAACTTGAGTCTGAGTGAACTCTGGGAGTTGGTGATGGACAGGGAGGCCTGGCGTGCTGTGGTTCATGGGGTCGCAAAGAGTCAGAGACGACTGAGCGACTGTACTGAACTGCATTGAACTGAAGCCTTCCTTGATTTGTTATATTTTCTTTTTCTATATTCTTGATATTCTGGCAACTGGGATCTTGCAAACCAGGGAGGGACTGCTCTTCCTTGCATTAGTTAATTTCTGGAGATAGCAAACAGTTTGCTCAAGAAAGTACCATTCATAAGCAAACTGATTTAGCCCATACCTCCTCTAGAAAACTTTCACACTCTAGGCCTATATTTCTCTGGGCCAGGTACCAGACAACCTGGGGTAACCTCTACACCTTGGGCTTTTCCGGTGGCTCAGATGGTAAAGAATCTGCTTGCAATGCAGGAGACCTGAGTTTGATCCCTGGGTCAGTAAGATTTCCCAGAGAAGGGATTGACTACTCATTCCAGTGTTCTTGCCTGGAGAATTCCATGGACAGAGGAACTTGGCAGGCTTCAGTTCACGGGGTTGCAAAGAATCAGACACAACTGAGAGGGTAACACTTTTATTCTTTTCTATATCCCAGAGCCCCATGAGATTATTCAAACTAGCCAATCCTAAATCTGCTTATCATGCTTACTCTGCTTGCCAATTCCTTCTCATGAAAACAGACCCTTGCCCACATCTTATCTTCTCTTCTGCCTCCTGACTGACCCTGATGCTCCACTCTTGGCTCTGCATGGCATGTACCCACCTCTTGAGAACTGAAAGTAAGAAACTATCTTGTCAACAGCGTTGTCTCCTTCTGATTTGTTGGCCTCAGCATACCTGAGTAATAATAAAGCTTACATTTTAAAGAACAACCCAAGCTAGTTTTAGCAATAGTGGGAACCAACAGAGTTTTCCTTTCCTAGGCATTTCATGTCTTAGGAAACCTTGGATTTAAAAGAGTAAGTGCATGGGGATGACCCAGAGAGATGTTGTGGGGAGGGAGGTGGGAGGGGGGGGTCATGTTTGGGAACGCATGTAAGAATTAAAGATTTTAAAATTTAAAAAATAAAAAAAAAATTCCCAAAACAAAAAAAAATTAAAAAAATAAAAGAGTAAGTGAAACTGACAAGCACAAGGAGGCAAAGAACTGTGGGGAAGACAAGACAATCAACCAAGATGGCAGCATAATTACTATCACCCTGAACAGACTGGTGGATAAGACTGTAATCCTCCATTTCAAGATCTGAGTGTGTACTCAGTCACTTGGTCTTGTCTGACTCTTTGCGACCCCATGGACAGTAGCCCAACAAGCTCCTTTGTCCATGGGATTTCCTGGGCAAGAATACTGGAGTGGTCTGGCATTTCTTCCTCCAGGGAATCTTCCTGAACCAGGGATAGAAACTGCATCTCCTGCCTGTGTCTCCTGCATTGGCAGGTGGATTCTTTACCACTTGAGCCACCTGGGAAGCCCAAGATCTGAGTAAAACTCAGTAATTCCCCTTTTTCCAGACAAAGGGTTTTTTCTGCTTGTGGCACAGGTCCCAGTTTCCTGCCTCTCATCTATTTTCCTTACCAAACCATGATTTGTTCCTTTTCATCCTGAGGACCCAAGTATGCATACTGCCCTTCCCATTGGTTATTCTGTACAGATTTGATCCCATAAGAATAAAAGAAGTTAGAATGGGGCTCAACTGAAAGTAAGAATGGTGAAAGTTAAACACCATTATCCCATGCTTACGCCAGCATGTCCCCACCTTTAATGTGCAAATGGAGCATGCCATGATTGTGTTAGTGCAAATTTTATTATTATGCAGGTCAACAGTCTTGGGCTTCACTTGTAGCTCAGTTGGTAAAGAATCATGCTGCAATGCAGGTGACCCAAGCTCAATTCCTGGATTGGGAAGATCCCCTGGAGAAGGAAATGTCAACCCACTCCAATGTTCTTGCATGGAGAACCCCATGGACAGAGGAGCTTGGCAGGCCACAGTCCATGGAGTCACAAGAGTTGGACGTGACTTAGCAACTAAACCACCAAATGACTTGACAGAGAGATTCTGAATTTCTGATAAGAACTGTTGTTTCAAAGAACACACTCTGAAGTAGAAGGGAATTAATAGCACAGATACGTATTAATACTTTTCTTTCCAAGGGAAATGTTAATGTGGAGATTCTGCTCCATGGAGTCTGAGGAGACCCAGGCAACTTCCATATTGCTGCTCCGTTATGGAAACTTCATTCTTTAGAGTTCAAAATGGCTGCTGCAGATCCTACCATTGTGTTGACATCCCACCAGCAGAGAAAAAGAAGTGTCGTAGAGGCAGAGCTAAGTCTGCCACTTGGTTGCCTCTTAAGGAAGACTATAAGCAGCAGTTCTATGACACTTAGGGTTTCAAAATGTAACTCAGAACAACCAAAGGAAGCTGAGAAATGTTTTCTTCGTTATAGAGGTTATTACACCCAGCTAACAGTTGTTTGTTTTTTAACTATGAAAACTTACTGAGTAAATGGATGCTCAGCTGGTAAAGAATCTGCCTGCAATGCAGGAGACCCTAGTTTGACTCCTGGGTGGGGAAGATCCCCTGGAGAAGGGATAGGCTACCCACTCCAGTATTCTTGGGCTTCCCTGGTGGCTCAGACAGTAAAGAATCTGCCTGCAATGCTGGTGACCTGGGTTCAGTCCCTGGGTTGGGAAGATCCCCTGGAGGAGAGCATGGCAACCCACGCCAGTATTCTTGCCTGGAGAATCCCCATGGACAGAGGAGCCTGGCGGGCTACTGTCCACAGGATTGCAAAGACTCAGACATGACTGAGCAACTAAGCACAGCACAGGATAAAGCCAGGATTCTGTGTGTGCTTCTGAGGGTTTAGGAAGATGCCAGATATTTATATAGGATACGTGTAGTTTAATATTATTATGTTAAAAAAATGTTACAACAAAACACCAATAATGGATAACAATTACATTTTGATTCATTTACTTCTGAAAATAACTATAAGAGCAAAGTCAGGCAGAAGGAGACTAAGTAACTGCTCAAGTCATGCTGCTGGTTAGTGATGGAGCAAGGACTCTGAGTGACTGCTTTCAGGCACACTGGCCCTTGACGAGCTGATGCTCTGGTAAAAATTTAACGACCTGCGCTCTAACAGAAACACCCTGATCTGAAGCATTTGCCAAATCCTGTGGTGCAAATAATTCAAGCTACCAACATGATACCACTGGCTTAGTCAGGAAAAGATCACTGTGTATAATGTCACTACATGATACTTTATCGTGTTATATAGTACTTATGCCACAGGTATAAGGGAACTTATGAGTACATATGTATAATATAGCAAAATAATTAGGGGGTAATCAGTCTTGAGTATTTGTTCCCTTTGTTTTTAATATGTGTTACTTATTGTGCGTTTCTGTTATTTAATCTGGAATAAATGCTAAGTTTAATGACAAGCTTGTGAAATTCCTGACAGTTTAACAATTGACTTTTAGAGCAGACTCCAGCCACCAGTGCTGGCACCAGTGTGCTTTATAAATAACTGAAAACTAAATATTGTACACCTGTGCTCCTTAAAAATATTGTCTCTTTGCTATTTCAGCCAACTGTGACTTTTGCCATCAGAGCAACAAGTCATGTTTCTTCTCCATTTCTGATTTCTATTTCCTCATCACCTCAAGAGCAATAAATAAGATTTAAAATACATTTTAAAAAACCTCATCTTCCTAAGGAGACTTATTCAGCAATCTTTGCTTTCCTATTTCTTGCCAACTCATTCTCTAACTCATATTAGCTGTATATGGAACCAATTAGGTAAAGCCTCCCTTCAAAGGGGCATTTTTATACCTGCCACTGAAATTCTTTCTATTTTAGATTGGTCCATCTCATGAGAATCTGTAATAAGAATGTGTATGTGTGTTAGTGACTCAGTTGTGTCTGACTCTTTGCAACCTCATGGACTATAGCCCACCATGTTCCTCTATCCATGGGATTCTCCAGGCAAGAACACTGGAGTGGGTTGCCATTCCCTTCTCCAGGGAATCGTTCTGACCTAGGGATTGAACATGGGTCTCCTGCATTGCTGGCATATTCTTTACTGTCTGAGATACCAGAGGAGCCTGTAATAGGAATGATTTCCTTTTATTTATGGAGCTGTACTTGCATCATGTAAACTCATCGTACCATGGATCATCCTTGTGTGGGGACTGCCTGGGATGGGGAGAAGGCATATGTTATAGTCAGTAGAAAACTTGAATTGAAAGATGTCTCTCTTAGAGTCCCAGACCATTCTTGGTATCCCACAAAGATTCTTGTTTAAGAAAGTGTTCTGCTCCCGTTACAAAATTTATTGAAAATTATGGGTCGAGTAGATGAAATAGAAAGTTTCGCAAATGCTATTCTCTCTAATTGAAACACCTGGTCCCTTTAACTAGCAAAGTTCTATTTCCCACCCTTCAAGATTGAAATAGGATTGTTTCCTCTCAGGAACGCTCCCAGTTGCTATAGACAGTTACCAGCAACTGATTCTCCCATGGGCTATAATGGCACTCTGTACTCTTGTCTCATAGCCTTTGTGTCACAGAGCACAATTGTTGTTTGTGTGTATTTCTTATTAGACTGTAATCTTTGTGATAATATGCCCTATGATTATGGATTTTTTAAAATCTCCTAAACTGCCTGGCATGAAGTAGAGGGTCAGTCACTCATTAATGTTTAACTAGATGGATAGATCAAATTGTGTATCTCATTTCATTAGCTGATTTTTGGAGAATAGAGGGAAAAACTTCCACAAAATCTTGAGCTGTCCAGAGATCAAAGTTAATTGACTTTATTAGACTACTTTTTCTGGATCTGTGGAGGGAAGGTTTAGGACTAATGCATGGAAGATTCAAAAAGGAAGATTGTAATTGAAGCTGAGTAAATGTGTCTACATTAAAACATGTCACAAAATAGGTAGTAGTGGTTCTGGCAGCACTGAAATCTACATCTATTTTCCTGTAAAAATACAAAGTTAAGAGAAAAATTTTTACAAGAACATAGTAATGAATCAAAGACAATAAATCTTCAGATTCTAGGATTAAGTGTTGAATTCAAGAGATTAACTTAGTTTAGGTTCACTTCAAAGTAGACCCAATAACAGATTTTAATGAATACAGTTTACATGAGTCGCACTCCTGAGATTGAGATATATATAAAGCAGAACAAACTCATAGCAATGCTGAGTATAGAGTAGGGGTCATGGTAGGCTTTTTCTGACTTTCTTTCCCAGAATCTATATTTATTCCCAGAGTGAAGGCAGAAATACCTGAGTAGGAGAGGATAAGGTTCCTAAAATAATAGACAGGATCCCTTTGTGACTTTGGGATATTTGCCAGTTTTCACACCATTGTTTATATACTTAAAGAAATCTTCCAGATGACATATTTCACCTATATTCCAGCTTGTAAGAAGTCCTCAAATTCTGAGGAGAAGCCATACATGAATAATTGAGTAAATTCTTGTGAACTGTCTAATTAAGCAACACTGTGAATTATTTATAAATACACACTCCAGGAAAAAATTCAAAAGGAGAAAAGACGGGAAAACAGAAGAGTCAAGGAAGGATGAACAAACAGAACTGACAAAGAGGAAATGAAGATAATTCAGAGGAAAGATGAGATATTTAAAATCTCTAGACAGACTTAGCAAAGAATTTTAACCTAAGAATAGACCACTATTCAAAAGGAAAAAAAAAAATGGAGTCAATTCATGGAATTAAAAACATGATATCTGAATAAAACCATTTAACAGAACTAATTAAAAGCAAGATTTGCTGAAATTTCCCAGTAAAAAGAGTTAAGAAGTATGAGAGAAAAAAGAATTCAGAAAACTAAGAACAAAATAAAGATACTAAAGGGTTCTAGAAGCAAAAGGCATGTGATCTACAATGAAAGATCAAGTTTGGCAGAATTTTCATCTGTATCACCAGTTTTTAGAATGTGATGGAACAATGCTTGAATTTTCTTGGGAAAATAATTTGCAAGTTAAAACTCTATTCCCTGCCAAGCTATCTATCAAATGTGAATACAAAATTAAATAGACACCTTTAGACATGCAAAGAAGGACTGCAAAGTTTGTTTCCTATCCAAGTACCTTTCATAAAATAAGATTCATTGAGAACATACCATAGAAAAACAAAAAGAATCCAACAAAACAGAAAACATGGCCTTTAAGAAATAATGATCATAAGCAAAGGGTGCATGCAAAGTAATCTGAGGCTGGAAACTTATGTCTGAAAGGAAGGCGGAAGAGGAAAGAATTTCTTTTTCCCTTTCAATGATCACAAATAGGTGCTTATCCAAATATGATAACATTTATGCAAATATTTTGAACTCATGAAAGAAAGTAAATTCAATGGACACACTCAGAGATAATGTATAAAATCTTGCACGGGAAATACATTAACTTTCTGATAGTGTTTGCTTTGGGAAAATGACAAAGGCAGAGGGAGTAAGAGGGGTATTTCTGCAATACTTTCTTTTCTTAAAAAAAAAAGACCAGCAGAAAGTTCAACGCTATGATCTTGGCTATGATGGAAATTTTAAAAACAGCTTTGTAGAGAAAACTGGCTTATAATAACTTGCATGTGTTTAAAGCGT
This sequence comes from Ovis canadensis, assembly GCF_042477335.2. Lineage (NCBI taxonomy): Eukaryota > Metazoa > Chordata > Mammalia > Artiodactyla > Bovidae > Ovis > Ovis canadensis. Next base: position 25,091,552 of record NC_091246.1, read on the forward strand.
GGGCTTCCCTGGTGACTCAGATGGCAAAGAATCCACCTGCAATGTGGGAGAACTGGGTTTGATCCCTGGCTTGGGAAGATCCCCTAGAGGAGGGCATGGCAACCCACTCCAGTATTCTTGCCTGGAGAATCCCATGGACAGAGGAGCCTGGCAGGCTACCATCCATGGGATCACAAACAGTCGGACATGACTGAGTGACTAAGCATAGCACATTTAAAGTTTACAGCTGGAAAAGTTTTGGCATATATGTACATCTATGAAACCATTATCACATCAAGATAATGGACACATCCATTGACCCTTGTAATTACCCCTCCTCCCCATCTCCAGGCAAACACTAATACTTTCAGTTGCTATCTCTAGTGCTTTCAGTCGCTAGGAATTTTGCATTCTGTAGAATTTTTCATGAACGCAATCATGTAGGATGCATGCCTATTGTAGCAGTGTATTTATGACTAGCACCACATTTTCAGTCTGAGCAATTAACCAGACTGTAATCAACTTATTAACAGGCAAGGAGTTAGTTGCAAGAATGTTTCTGATCCCTAATTATCTAAGTGGAGACCAAATCTACCCTAGTTTTACCTTCTGTGTTCCCTCTTGAGTAGGCACCCTGATTTCTGTCTAGTAAGAATGGCTGACTACTCAGACTGGCTTAAGTCAGCATGGAGCACCTTGATCATTTTGAGAGTTTCAACTTTTAATATAGCTATGATGATTAAACTAGTATTGAATATAAATAACCAAATGTCAGAAGCTCAGAGACACTTGTATTTAAAGTCAGCATGTTTTAATCTTTCATCATCGAGTATAATGCTTGGCAAAGGAAGTTAAGTAGCAAAGATTCTGGACTATTTCAAAAGTTGTCTCTAGCTTACTTGTGGGAAGATTTCTGTCCTATGTTCATCTTATCTCTTTCTCCGTCTTACAAGTCATAAGGAGTAGAATGCATAGCACTAGTCAGACAGCTACCACTGAAGATATTTTACAGCAAGAAATTCCATGTTCCAATTATCCATGGAAGCACCAAAAAAAAAAAAAAAACCCCAAATCAATGGCTTAAATCAGCCATTTTACTATGCTTGCAGATTCTATAATCAGAAATTCAGACATTGCTCTAGAACTCAGGGCTCCAGGGCTTCAGCTGGGAGGATCTAAACCCTTGGGGGTGGCTTGACTGGCTGAGAGCTTGACTGGCTGAGAGTTGAAACTATCTGGAACCATCTGGCACCCAGAATGGAATGACTTGAAGTCTGGACTCAGTTGTGCCCTCGCCACACACAACCTCAGCATGTGGCTTGGGTCCTCACAGCATGAAAGTTGGGTTCTGAGAAAGAGCACTTCAAGAGGATGCATGTGGAAAGCCAGTGTTTAGAGGGAGGAGTCTGAAATGCATGGCCTCTTCTGACCAGACTTCAGGAATCTCGCAGCACATAACTGCAAATGTCTCCAGTGCATTCTTGCTACCACATTCTATTGGTTACAAGCAAGTTCCTAAGGCCAGTCTAGCTTCAGGGGGAGATCATTCTACCCCATTTTTAATGAGAAAGTAGACAGGGTTGTGGGGTGTGACACATATCAGTCTGTTTGAGCCACGTAAAAAAGACCACAGACTGGTTGGATTAAACAACTAAAATTTATTACTCACAGTTCTGGAGTTTGGAAGTCCAAGATCAAGGTTCTGGCTGATTTAGTTTCTGGCAAGTAGTCTTTTCTTGGCATGCAGATGGCTGCCTTCTCTCTGTGTCCTCGCATGGCCTTTCTTCAATACATGTGCATGGAGAGAAGGCTCTCAGGTGTTTCTTTTTATAAGGATACTAAAGCCATTGAATGTGGGCCCCACTATCACTACTTCATTAATCTTAATTACTGTCATACAGGTCACATCTCCCAAAGCAGCCACACTGGGATTTATGGCTTCAAAATATCAACTTTAAGGGGACACATTCAGTTCATAACAGAATGCTGCTGAGTCTGTCTTTGAAAAATATAATCTCCCCCAGGCGGTGCAGTGAGACAGAAGAAGGAGAAGAGGCAAATTCTCATAGAACACAGAGCTTTGAAATGGCTTTGAATGATGAAAAGAAGAAAGTTGTAGCCAATGAAAGGAGTTTCTTTGGGAAAAATTGTACAGTTCCCTTAACTGGAAAAAAAGTCTTGAATTAGAAGTCAAGATTCATTAGATTCTAGTGGGCCTTCTATTGAATAATCATGAGATGTACTGTAATCATTTGACTAAATGTTTTCATTTAAGGAATAAAAGGTGCCCAAACAATTACCAAGACCCCTTCTATCTCTGAAACTCTATCAGTTCAGTTCAGTCACTCAGTCATGTCTGACTCTGCGAAGCCATGGACTGCTGCACGCCAGGCTTCCTTGTCCATCACCAGCTCCCGGAGCTTGCTCAAACTCACGTCCATTGAGTTGGTGATACTATCCAACCATCTCATCCTCTGCCGTCCCCTTCTCCTCCTGCCTTCAATCTTTCCCAGCATCAGAGTCTTTTCCAATGAATCAGTTCTTCACATCAGGTGGCCAAAGTATTGGAGTTTCAGCTTCGGCATCAGTCCTTCCAATAAATATTCACAATTGATTTCCTTTAGGATGGACTGGTTGGATCTCCTTGCAGTCCAAGGGACTCTCAAGAGTCTTCTCCAACACCACAGTTCAAAAGCATCAATTCTTTAGTGCTCACCTTTCTTTATAGTCTAACTCTCACATCCATACATGCCTACTGGAAAAACTATAGCTTTGACTAGATGTACCTTTATCAGCAAAGTAATGTTTCTGTTTTTTATACTGTCTATACTGCTGCTGCTGCTGCTAAGTCGCTTTAGTCGTGTCCGACTCTGTGAGACCCCATAAATGGCAGCCTATCAGGCTCCACCATCCCTGGGATTCTCCAAGCAAGAATACTGGAGTGGGTTGCCATTTCCTTCTCCAATGCATGAAAATGAAAAGTGAAAGTGAAGTTGCTCAGTCGTGTCCTACTCTTAGCGACCCCATGGACTGCAGCCTACCAGGCTCCTCCACCCATGGGATTTTCCAGGCAAGAGTACTGGAGTGGGGTGCCATTGCCTTCTTCAATACTGTCTATATATCTATTATTTTTCACCTCCAAAAGCTTGACTTCTTTTATAGCTCATGCTATTTCTCCCTCTAATTCTTTGTTTCTTTCTACCTTTCCTGCTACAAAAGCTAACATTTACTTGCTTTTCTCAGTAACACTCAAATGTCATACTCTCACAGAAAATGTTGACTTTCCATAAGAAATTTACAGTTTGTGCAGCATGATTCAGGATGGCAGAACAGCGAAATCTTGAGATCACCTTCTTCTGTGGACATACCAAAATTTCAGTTACATAGACTAGCAGGACAGATTTTCTACAACTACGGATATAAAGGAAAGGACACCTTGAGATAGGTAGGAGGGACAGGATGCAGTCTAATCACCATTCACGCTCTCGATGTGACGACCCACAATTATAGAGGTTCCCCTGAGAAGTGGAGGAATTTGAGCCCCACATTAGGATCCCAGCCTAGGGGACCTGCACTGGGAAGATGAGTCCCCATATGTCTGGCTTTGCAAACCAGTGAGGCTTACATCTGGGGGAGATGGAAGGCTGTGTGAAATCAAGTCTCCACTCTTTTAGGACTCACACACAAACACTCACTCACAGGGCAAAGGCAACAGCCTGGAAATCACCTGAGCCATTTGAGAAGGAGGTACATTGCCTAATACTAAGGTGGGTTCTGGAGGGGCAGAAATCTGATAGAACTTTCTCTGGGGATAAAGTACTAGCAAGAACCCTCCCTTTATTTATTTTTTTACCCTTGCTTCATCTAGTTGTTTTGGCTCTGGTAAGTGGTATTTCTGTCATTCTTAATCAACTTACCTAATGCCATGAGCACTGCCCCTACGTTCCCCTGAGAACTTGCCCGGCTCAACCCACTTTCCCCACTGGGCCCCTCCAAAGCAGTTCCAACCATACCTTTCCTGGCAGGCAGTGTTGTCCAGCATCAGCTCCCCTCTGGAGTAGTTCCAGGTGGCCAGCCCCTCCCACACAACAGGCAGATTCAGCCAGGACCAGCATCCCTCTAAAGCAGCTCCTTCTCCCAGAGGCAAGCCTTATACATCAGCACACCCACAACAATCACAGCCAGGCTTTGTAGCTAGTCATATTAGAGGCTAGAAATGCATACCAGCTTGCTTACAGCAGTTGAAACCAGGCCTGGTGGACAGCCAGGCTGGGGACCAGCCCTTCCCACCAGGGTGTCTGCCATCAGGGGCCAGTTCTACCCACTAGTGGCTGCAGCAATTGCAGCTCGAGGACAGCAAGAAGGCACAGGCAGCCCCACAAAGGATACCCTTAGAGCACTCTGGTGACAAGGAGTGATTTTGTCACTGGGCCCCACAGGACACCTTCTATATAGGTCATTCTTTCCAGACCAGGAGATGTAGCTGATATACCTAATAAAAATATATGCAGATAATTAAGCAAAATGAAGAAACAAGGAAAACCTTTCAAATGAAAGAACAAGATCAAACTCCCCCTGAAACAACTGAATGAAACAGATATGAGCAATTTATCAGATGAAGACATCATTGGTTAGAAAGATGCTCAACTCAGGAAAAGAATAAATAATTCAATGAGAACTTTAACAAGGAGACAGAGAGTATAAAAATAAGTAATTACAATGGAAAGACTCAATAATTTAAACGAAAAACCCACAAAAAGGAATCAACACCAAATTACAAGAAGCAGAAGAATAGAATAGAAGTCTGGAACACAGGGTAGTAAAAATTACCCAGTCAAAAAAGAAAAGATAATATAAACAAAGAGGATTAAGCTTAAGGGACTTCTGGGAAAATATAGGGGGCTGAGAAGGAAAAAAGAGAGAAAGGGACAGAAACTCTATTTGAAAAATAATGGCTGATTTCCCTAATCTAAGGAAATAAACATTCAAGTCCAGAAGGCACAGAATACCAAATAAGAACCACAAGAGACCCATACTAAGACATATAATAATTAAAGTTCAAAAGTTAAAGATAGAATAAACAACCTAATCTTATACCTAAAGCACTAGAAAAAAAAGAGCAAAGAAAACCTAGTCAGTAGGGGAAAGAAATCATAAAGATCAAAGCAGAAGTAAATGAAATAGAGATGAAGAAAATGATAGAAAAGATCAATGAAACTAAAAGTTGGTTCTTTGAGAAAATAAACAAAATCAATAAAACTTTAGCCAGATTCATCAAAAAAAAAAAAAATGGGGAAAGGACCCAAACCAACAAAATCAGAAATGAAATAGAAGTTACAGTTGACACCACAGAAATACAAAGGATCATAAGAGCCTACTACAGGTAACTGTATGCCAATAAAATGGAAAATCCAGAAGAAATGGACAAATACTTAGAAAGGTACAGCCTTCCAAGACTGAAAAATATCAATGACTATTCCAAGACTATGAATGGATCAATCACAAGTACTAAAACTGAAACTGTGGTTAAAAGATTTACAATAAACAGAAATACAGGATCAGATGGCTTCATAGACAAATTCTATCAAACATTTACAGAAGAGTTAACAATTATCTTTCTCAAACTATACCCCAAAATTGTTGTTGTTGTTCAGTCACTCAGTCATGTCCAGCTCTTTGTGACCCCATGGACTGCAGCACACCAGGCCTCCTTACCCCTCACCATCTCCTGGAGTTGGCCCAAGTTCATGTCCATTGCATCAGTGATGCCATCCAGTCATCTCATCTTCTGACATCCTCTTCTCCTTCTGTCCTCATTCTTTCCCAGCATCAGGATCTTTTCCAATGAGTCAGTTGTTCACATTCAGTTCAGTTCAGTCACTCAGTCGTGTCTGACTCTTTGCGACCCCATGAATCGCAGCACGCCAGGCCTCCCAGTCCATCACCAACTCCCAGAACTTACTCAGACTCATGTCCACCAAGTTGATGAAGCCATCCAGCCATCTCATCCTCTGTCATCCCCTTCTCCTCCTGCCCCCAATCCCTCCCAGAGTCAGGGTATTTTCCAATGAGTCAACTCTTCGCATGAGGTGCCAAAGTATTGGAGTTTCAGCCTCAACATCAGTCCCTCCAATGAACACACAGGACTGATCTCCTTTAGGATGGACTAGTTGGACCTCCTTGAAATCCAAGGGACTCTCAAGAGAGTCTTCTCCAACACCACAGTTCAAAAGCATCAATTCTTTGGCGCTTAGCTTCTTCACAGTCCAACTCTCACATAAATACATGACCACTGGAAAAACCATAGCCTTGACTAGACAGACTTTTGTTGACAAAGTAATGTCTCTGCTTTTTAATATGCTATCTAGGTTGGTGATAACTTTTCTTCCAAGGAGTAAGCATCTTTTAATTTCATGGCTGCAATCACCATCTGCAGTGATTTTGGAGCCTCTCAAAATAAAGTCTGACACTGTTTCCACTGTTTCCCCATCTATTTCCCAAGAAGTGATGGGACCAGATGCCCTGATCTTAGTTTTCTGAATGTTGAGCTTTAAGCCAACTTTTTCACTCTCCTCTTTCACTTGCATCAAGAGGCTTTTGAGTTCCTCTTCACTTTCTGCCCTAAGGGTGCTGTCATCTGCATATCTGAGGTGATTGATATTTCTCCCAGCAATCTTGATTCCAGCTTGTGCTTCTTCCAGCCCAGCGCTTCTCATGATGTACACTGCAGATAAGCTAAATAAGCAGGGTGACAATATACAGCCTTGATGTAGTCCTTTTCCTATTTGGAACCAGTCTGTTGTTCCATGTCCAGTTCTAACTATTGCTTCCTGACTTGCATATAGGTTTCTCAAGAGGCAGGTCAGGTGGTCTGGTATTCCCACCTCTTGTAGAATTTTCCACAGTTTGTTGTGGTCCACACAGTCAAAGGCTTTGGCATAGTCAATAAAGCAGAAATAGATGTTTTTCTGGAGCTCTCTTGCTTTTTTGATGATCCAGCAGATGTTGGCAATTTGATCTCTGGTTCCTCTGTCTTTTCTAAAACCAGCTGGAACATCTGGAAGTTCACGGTTCATGTATTGCTGAAGCCTGGCTTGGAGAATTTTGAGCATTACTTTACTAGCGTGTGAGATGAGTGCAATTGTGTGGTAGTTTGAGCATTCTTTGGCATTGCCTTTCTTTGGCATTGGAATGAAAACTGACCTTTTCCAGTCCTGTGGCTACTGCTGAGTTTTCCAAATTTGCTGGCATATTGAGTGCAGCACTTTCACAGCATCATCTCTCAGGATTTGAAATAGCTCCACTGGAATTCCATCACCTCCACTAGCTTTCCTTCTGCCCTCATTCTTTCCCAGCATCAGGGACTTTCCAATGAGTCAGCTGTTCACATTAGGTGACCAAAATACTGGAGCTTCAGCTTCAGTATCAGTCCTTACAATGAATATTCAAGGCTGATTTCCTTTAGGATTGACTGGTTTGATCTCTGTGTCCAAGGGACTCTCAGGAGTCTTCTCTAGCACCACAATTTGAAGGCATCAATTCTTTGGCACTCTGCCTTCTTTATGGCCTAGCCTTTACAAATGTATATGACCACTGGGAAGACCATAGGCTTGACTATACGGACCTTTGTCAGCAGACTGATGTCTCTGCTTTTCAGCACACTGTCTATGTTTGTCATAGCTTTCCTGCCAAGAAGCAATTGTCTCCTGATTTCATGTCTGCAGTCATCATCTGCAGTGATTTTAGATTCCAAGAAGAAGAAATTTGTCACTGCTTCCACCTTTTCCCTTCTATTTGTCATCAAAGTCTTGAGGTTTTCATTTATAGATCTTTCACTTTCTTAAATTTATACCCAAGTATTTTATTGATTTTGGTGATATTGTAATATAATTTTTTATTCTTTTTCAAATTGTGCATTGTTAGTGTACAGCCAAAATGCACATTTGCATTTTGGTTTTTGTATCCTGAATCTTACAGAACTCATTCATTACTTTCAATAGCCCTTTGGTGGAATCTCTAGGATTTTGTCTGTATAAGGCCGAATCATATGCGGACAAAGACAACATTACTTTTTCCTTTCTGATTTGGGTGCCTTTAGTTTCTTTTACTCTGCATGATTGCCCTGGCTAGGACTTTCAGCACTATGCTGGATAAAAGTTGTGAGAGTGGGCACTTTGTCTCATTCCTGATTTTAAAGGAAAACTTTCAGCCTTTCACCACTGAGTATTATGCCATTAGTTGTCCTGTCATACATGGCCCTCATTGTGCTGGAATATCCATATCTAACCCACTGAGCTTTTTTTTTAAATCATTTTTATCATGGAAGAATGTTGCATTTTGTCAAATGCTTTTTCTGCATCTATTGAGATGGCTATATGACTTTTATCTTTCGTTCTATTATTCTGATGTATCACACTTACTGATTTGTGTATGTTGAACCAGACTTTCATCCCAGGAACAAATCCCACTTGATCCTGATGCATGATCCTTTTAATGTGCTTCTGAGTTAAGTTTGCTAGTTTTTGTTGAGAATACATCTGTATTCATCAGTTAAGTTGACCCGTAGATTTCTTTCCCTGTGCTATCCCTACGTGGCTTGGGTGTCAGGGCAATGCTCATATCACAAAATGAGTTTGGGAGTGTTCAGTCCTCTTAAATTTTGGGGGAAAATTTGACAAGGATTGATGTTAATTCTTCAAATGTTTATAGCATCCATATCTTGTATCACTTTGATAGTTTGTGTATACAATAGTTATAGCAGGTAAATTTTAACCATTTCCTTCTTTGTATATGTTCAGTTCAGTTCAGTTCAGTCGCTCAGTCGTGTCCGACTCTGTGACCCCATGAATCACACCACACCAGGCCTCCCTGTCCATCACCAACTCCCAGAGTTCACTCAGACTCACGTCCATCAAGTCAGTGATGCCATCCAGCCATCTCATCCTCTGTCATCTGCTTCTCCTCCTGCCCTCAATCCCTCCCAGCATCAGAGTCTTTTCCAGTGAGTCAACTCTTCACATGAGGTGGCCAAAGTACTGGAGTTTCAGCTTTAGCATCATTCCTTCCAAAGAAATCCCAGGGCTGATCTCCTTCAGAATGGACTGGTTGGATCTCCTTGCAGTCCAAGGGACTCTCAAGAGTCTTCTCCAACACCACAGTTCAAAAGCATCAATTCTTTGGCGCTCAGCTTTCTTCATAGTCCAACTCTCACATCCATACATGACCACTGGAAAAACCATAGCCTTGATTAGACAGACCTTTGTTGGCAAAGTAATATCTCTGCTTTTCAATATGCTATCTAGATGTTATTATCTCTTAATAGGATTGATACTGAAGCTGAAATTCTAAAACTTCAATACTTCCACCTGATGTGAAGAGCTAACTCATTGGAAAAGCCCCTGATGCTGGGAAAGATTGAAGGTGGGGGGAGATGGGGATGACAAAGGATGAGATGGCTGGATGGCATCACGGACTTGATGGACAGGAATTTGAGTAGGCTCCAGGAGTTGGTGATGGACAGAGAAGCTGTCCTGGTGTGCTAAGGTCCATGGAGTTGCAGAGTCAGACACGACTGAGAGACTGAACTGATTGATTGATAATGGATTTTATTTAAAAAATTCCTAATGATGAGGCATTTTCACTTCCCAGGAAAAACCCTTTCAGTTATGTCATTTGAATATTTTACTAGGTTGCTAATTTGCTATTGTTATTGTTACATCTTGATTAAGCATATTAAAAAACAGAGACATTACTTTGTCAACAAAGGTCCATCTAGTCAAGGCTATGGCTTTTCTAGTAGTCGTGTATGGATGTGAGAGTTGGACTCTAAAGAAAGCTGAGCACTGAAGAAGAGATGCTTTTGAACTGTGGTGTTGGAGAAGACTCTTGAGAGTCCCTTGGACTGCAAGGAGATCCAACCAGTCCATCCTAAAGGAGATCAGTCCGGGGTGTTCATTGGAAGGACTGATGTTGAAGCTGAAACTCCAATACTTTGGCCACCTGTTGAGAAGAGCTGACTCATTGGAAAAGACTTTGATGCTGGGAGGGAGCGGAGGCAGGAGAAGAAGGGGACAGAGGATGAGATGGCTGGATGGCATCACTGACTTGATGGACGCAAGTCTGAGTGAACTCCGGGAGTTGGTGATGAACAGGGAGGCCTGGAGTGCTGTGGTTCATGGGGTCGCAAAGAGTCAGGCACCACTGATTGACTGAAATGAACTGAACTGAACTGAACCCAAATTATTGTAGGTTTTATATACATATATATACTTCAAATGGAGAAGGTAGTTTTAATAAAATCTAAGTTGTCATTGATTGAAGGATGTACCATTGTTTTAAGAGTTACAAAGAAAGGATAAAAGTTGCAGGGTGCCATTGTGCTTTTGACCACTTAGAATATTTATTTTAAATCAGTTGGTAGAAGTCTTCTATTTAGACCTCTTTCAAAGAGGTAGAGTTTTTGTGTAATAGCATGCTCATACAAATAAAAGAAAATACAAGCAAATGTACAGGATAAGGATTCCTAAAGCACCCTCACACCAGGAGCCCCTGCTCTACATCACTTCTGGAAACATTGCAACCAGTATCTCTTTCAGCTCTTCTCTGGCCCATCCACACTTTCTCTCCTAGAACTCCTCTCAAGCAGGAAAATTTCTCTGGAACAGAGGTATAATGTCTCAAGACAGCAGCAGTGCAGAGCAAAATGGGAAAACCCCTCAGCTCCCTTTCTACTTTATGCTCCTAATGCAGAGCCTGGCTGCCTCACCTTTGGGCCAGCATTAGAAGCTCCACACAAGCAGATCTTATCACCTCTGGGAGTCCCCACAGTTTCTTTAAAGTTTGGGGGTTTCCTTCTATAAGGGGGTAGTCCACAGGCAGGCTGGTTTAGAGGCTTGTCACAAAGACTTTCCTGTGATAACCTTCAACTTTATAGAAGTGACTCTGAATGATAAAATGGTGGAATTAGAACTGCAAGAGACTCTAAAAGCCAATAAAACAACAAGATCCTACCCTTAATGGAAGTAGCAGGCCTAATTTTCCTACTTGAAAGGAAGAGCTACTTTGTTTCTTAATAGACAGCAAATTTCTTTCTTAATGTTCTGTGATTAAAATTTATTGCCCACCACAAATCAAGATCTAAAACATTGATACAAATGTCTTCTTTTACAAGGTGGGGATAGGGCTGCATTCTTTTTTGAGTTTTGTGGATTCTGCTGCTTTGTATATAATTGCTGAGGTGACTCAAGGAGAAAGTGGGACTGCCCCTCCACAAGAGCAGTGAATCCGGTACATGCACAAAAGCTGCTGCTTTAAGAAGGCCCTTGTCCTGGACATCAGCGCTGAGGGCTGCTAGCATAAGCTGTAGACCAGAAAGGGATTAAATATAAAATGCCTTGCTCACAATGATGATTATAATAGTATCAATTTCAGAGGATGGTTTTGAGCATCACATTGTATGTAAAATGATCAGTTTGTCTGTATCATCCACATTTTCATCCTCTTCAGATGTTATGTTTTATCTTTGCCTGTGCACTCACTTTCTATTTTCACCTTCAGGCAAACAGTACTGCCAGATAATGAAGATAAAAGAAAGCCAGACGCTGTCTGGGTCAGTCCCATTAAGCTCAAGACTTGCAAGACGGAGATGGCTGTGACATATAGCGAGAGCGGTAAGCCTCAAGAAACCACAGTCAACCACTTTTCACTCCACTGTGAAATGCTTAGCTATGTAACAGCCCAGAACATTTTAACTATTATTGCTGTGCTACAGTTATTTTCTTGAGTATTTGCTAATATACAATGTCTGTGTCTCTTCTATAATAGCCTCATTAAACCCATCATTCGCTAACAGGTTATGACCTATAATTTTGGGAGAGTATTAATAATCATCTAGTTTAGGGATAATAAGCCATATGGTTGTCTCTGTGTCTCTGCAGATGAAAGCTAACGATTTGTAAAGATTTTGATTCCCCACAGCAAATTATTTCAGCTTTCTTAGGGCTAAAAAATAAAAGAAACAATCTTTTAGAAGTTTACAAAGAGAGTTTATCTTTATTTTTTATTTAATTAAAAAAAATTCATTATAGGTTCTGGTACCAAAAGATAAACTGTCAAAGTATTTTATTTTAGATGCACATAAGTTAATATTCAAATAATTAAAGGAGAAATTAGTCCAATACAGTGGATTTTAATTTTTCCTACTTCTTAGTACCTACAACTAAATTTTAATTCACTTCTTGAATATGATTGAGGGTAAGCTAATTAAGCTACTAGTTAAAAGAAGAAGTTTCTTATTATGCACTGGAAATACTTCTATACCTGTTTACTGGTAGCTGGGAAGCCCAGGTTTACTGCATTAGAGAGGCTGCTGTGTGCTGCTTTCTTCCCAGGGTCAATGCTTTAACAATCCCTGGATCTCTTATCTGAGGCTTGATGGCATTTCCAAAACATCTCAATTCCTTGGAGCTTCCATAAAAATTACTACAACCTTGGAGGCTTAAAACAACACAGATGCATTCTCTCACAACTCTGTAAGTTACAAGTCTTAAGTCAATATGTTAGGAAAGCTATGCTTCATCCAGAAGTTCCAGGAAAAATTCTGTTTCTTACTCTTCCAGCTTCTGATATTCATCAGATTCCATGGCTTGGGGCCACACCACTCCAGTTTCTGCCTCCTCCTTCATTTTGCCTTCTCATCTGCATGTATCTCTAAGGATGCTTGTGATTGAAATTAGGGCCTACCTGTTTAATTGAGGACGCTGTTCTCATATCAAGATTCTTAATTAAGAAACCTGCAAAAGCCCGCCTTCCAAATAAGCCAACATGTACAGGTTTCAGGCAATATCTTTTTGAGGGCTACCACTCAACTCTATAGGTTTCCCACTGGCCACTCCAAATTAATGTCTGTCCAGCATGCAAAATATATGCACCTCATCAGAATATTGCCCAAAGTAACAACTCTTAAGTCTAAAATCTTATCTAAATATTATTAGTTCAATAGTTCCAAATCTCATTTAATCATGTAAATCATAAATGGGTTTGGCGCTGGCTGGGACAGAATTTCTCTCCATCTGTTAACCTGGTAAACTAGAAAACAAAATATAATGATGAGGCAATCATAGTATAATAATTTATAGATGTTCTTATTCCAAAAGAGAAAATGGAAAGCAGAACTAAGTCTCCAGTCCCAAGTAACATCCAAAGGCATAAGGGAAAATCCTGTTAGTTTTTAATGCCGGGAATAACACTCCATTGCTTGATAATATGTGCTATGTTCCCAAAGCTCCATCCTCTGGGCCCAAGACTGTTTTCAGAGTCATCTTCCTTTTCTTGGAGACTAGCACATGTTTGCAGCTGAATAACTCTATCAGTTCATTTTCTACCAGTAGAATTTCAGAGATTCAACAGCCTTCCCTCATTTTACGCTCTTTCTGTCTCCTTCATTGCAAGCTGGCAGTTTTTTCTGCTGATATAACATTGTCAAAAAGCCTTATGGATCTCCTATGTATATCATGGAGGCTCACATCAATTCCTCACTTTGCTGAGATGGCCAAGCGGATCCACAAGACATACAGAATTCTTTCTGTGAAAGATTGTCCATATATACCCTTGGACTTCTCTCCAGAGTACACTTTTTTAACAGTAAATCTCCTAGTATTAGAATCTATTAAAATTTTTTCAAGTGTTCCTTTTTGATTCCTTTTCTCCCAACATTTTTTTCCCTCAAGTATCACTTTCTTCTTGCATTTTACTATAAACAGAAATGAAAAACCAGATCACACCTTCAACACTTTATTTGAAAAATTATCTTCAGCTAAACATTCAAGTTCATTGCTTAAAAGTTCTGCATTCTACCCAATAGCAGGACATAACTCAGCTAAATTCTATTATTAGATAATAATATATGTTAGAATTATAATATAATTCTATATTATATTATAAATTCTATATCTATATTCTATTATATTCTGCACTGAATATAAGGGTTACCTTTCCTCCAGTTTCCAAAAGCATGCTCTTCCTTCTAAATCTTCATCAAAACAAGTTTAGTGTTCATATTTTTGCCAGCATTCAGTTCATGACAACATATACATTTTTTGAGATAATAGAAGTGTTCTCTATTGTGTTCTTCACTTTCTCCTGAGCCCTCACTTGCAGAGTATTAGCACCTTTCTTCTACCAACCGTCTTTTCAAGAAAAACCTAGACTTTTTTTTTAGCATACACCTCAAAATTAATCTGGTCACTGTTTATTGCCCAAATCCAAAATCACTTCCACATTTTTAAGTAGTAGTTACAGAGCAACTCAATTCATCATACAGAAATCTTTATTAGTTTCCTGTGGCTCTTGTAATAAATTACCACAAACCAGGTGTCTTAAAATAATAGAATTTTATTCTCCCACAGTCCTGGAAGCCACATAATAAATCAAAGAGTCAGCAGATCCTTGTTCTCCCTAGCGGCCCCAGGGAGGATTTTGGTTTCTTGCCCTTTTCAGCTTCGATTGGTTTCTGGCTTCTGTGGCTTGGGGCCACATCATTCTAGTTATTACCCTTGTCTTCACATCACCTTCAGTTCTGTGTGTCTATGTCTATGTCTTCTGTACTTCTGTTTTTCGTAAGGACACTTTTAATTGAATTTAAGGTCCACCTCAGTAACTAGGATGATCTTCTCATCTCAAGATCACTAATTTCAATACATTTTCCAAGACCTTTTTACCAGTAACTTACTTGGATTACAGGGCTCCAAAAAAAATCCACCACTTTGGGAATCATCATGCAACCCGTTATACCAAAATATTCTCTCACATTACCTAGGATCACTCAACAAGTGAACTAAGCTACTCTGTAATTCACTATGTGAAGAGTGCCCTAATTTTGAGCTGAGTTCTTTCCAGAGGATAGCTGGGAAAGTTCCACATGAATTACTTGTCCAAGTCTGTTAAGTAAAAATGGAATGCTTAAATGGCCTTAAAGTTTGATGCCATGCCCTGATTCTTTTTCAAAAGCAAATTGATTTATATAATCAGGGAGACAAGTGGTTGAAAATGCTTGCATTTTAAAAAAGAATTAAAAGATTCCTAAATTACTTGACTATCCCTTTGTTTCTATCTATATTTTAGAACAAAAGAATGTTTAAAATAGACAAATTAAAAAAAAGAAAGAAAGAAAACAGACAAAAAGCAGATAATGCCTGGGTACCTAAGCAGTTTCAGACTATAAAAGTATTGAAAACTCTTCAGTTGATTTTGTGAAGTCAAGAATAATCTTAAAACCAAGATAATACTGAAATAGAAAAAGTAAAGATCATATTTTAGTTTTGAATACTGGTTCCAGAATTCTATATTAAATAAAAAATATAGAATATTACGCTATATTAAAATAATAATTCTCCACAGACAAATGAGTTTTATTCCAAAGTATTAGATTAGGCAATGGAAAATTCAGTGATTTTAATAAATAATGGCTTAAATAGAAATATTTATAACAATTGTTTAATGCATAAAGAGTAATAGTACAATCTACAACTTGTACCCATAAATCAGTTTAAGACTAGATAACTGCAATTACTTTTTGGGATCCTGCCTGTATTACTCTAATCACACCCCTTCCTAAGCATGTTTCTTCTCATTTCCTCTTTCCTCAAAGCTAACCACTATCCTAATTATTTTTTGTTTTTCATTTCTTTTGATTTTTATATATTTACTGTACACTTAGGGTTTCCCAGGCGGCTCAGTGGTAATGAATCTGCCTGCCGATACAGGAGATGTGGGAGATGTGAGTTTGATCCTTGGGTTGGGAAGATCCTCTGGAATAGGAAGTGACAACCCACTCCAATATTCCTGCCTGGAAATTTTCATGGACAGAGGAGCCTGGTGGGCTACAGTTCATGAGGAAGTAAAGAGTTGGACATGACTGAGTGACTGGACACATACATTTATGTATTCCTAAAAGCCATAGTGTTTCATTTATTTTTTTTAAATTGAAATATAGCTGATTTACAATGTTTTGCTGGTTTCAGCTATACAGCTAAGTGATTTAGTTATACATATATATCTTTATCAGTTTCCCTTTATAGATTATTATGAGACACTGAATCTATTTCCCTGTGCTATTCAGTAGGTCTTTATTGTTTATCTATCTTATATATAGTAAGGTGTATTTGTTAATCTCAAACTCGGAATTTGTCCTTCCCTCTGCTACCTTTCCCCTTTGGTAATCATAAGTTTATTTTCTATAACTGTGAGTCTATTTCTGCTTTGTAGATAAGTTAATTGGTATCATTTTCTAGGTTTCATATCTAAGTGATACCATATGTTATTTGTCTTTTTGTGACTTATTTCACCTAGTATGATAATCTCTAGGTCCATCCATGTTGCTGCAAATGACATTATTTCATTATTTTCTTTTATGACTGAGTGACTTTCCATGTTTATTTTTGAATGTTTAAAATTTTACCTAAATGCAATCTTACAGTAGTGTGACTCACTTTCATACTACATACTTCATATGACAAATACTAAACATTGTATTTGTGAAATTCATCTGTGTTGCTGCTTGTAAATGTTTTCCATTTATTTTTACTGCTGTATAGAAATCCACTATAATAAAATAAAAATACCTCAATTCATTTATCCATTCTGCTCTTGTTGAAAATGTAGCTGCATCCAGTGTCTTGCCATTATAAGCTATGCTTTATAAACATTGTTTTCATATATTCTGCCACACACATTTCTCAAGGGTATATTGAGAAGTAGAATTTTTTTCCCAAAGTATGGTGGTTGCACCAATTTGACTCTCAACAGCAGTTATATAAGAGTTCCTGTATCTCCATAACCTTAACCAACACTTGATTTTATCAGACTCTGAACTTGCTTCCAATTGGATGGGTGGGAAATTTTAATCTCTTTTTGATGTTGATTTTCATGTTTCAGATTTTTAATGGGATTAAGGTTATTTAGAAATTTGACACTTCCAGCTTCCTCTAATAATGAGAGTCTAATATATAATGATGCTCAAGTCTTTTGCCCATTTCTGCAGTGCAACTTAGTCTTTTTCTAATAATTAATTTGCAGTTAGGTATCTCAGCTGGTAAAGAATCCACCTGCAATGCAGGAGACCCCAGTTCAATTCCTGAGTCAGGAAGATCCCCTGGAGAAGGGATAGGCTACCCATTCCAGTATTCTTGGGCTTCCCTGGTGGCTCAAATGATAAAGAATCTGCCTGCAGTGTGGGAGACCTGGGTTCGATCCCTGGGCTGGGAAGATCCCCTGGAGGTGGGCATGGCAACCTACTCCAGTATTCTTGCCTGAGAATCCCCATGAACAGATGAGCCTGGCAGGCTACAGTCCATGGGGTTGCAAAGAGTTGGACACAACTGAGTGACTAAGAACAGTATACATTCTGAGTACCAATAATTTGTCATTTATATGTATTGCCAGGAACATCACTTAGAGTGATTTATATTTCCAATTTTATTAATGTACCTTAAAAGTCATTATAGTTTTGAACGTAAAGGCTTAGATTTTTAAAAATTCTATATTTTAAGCTGGCAAGCTAGTCACATAATTCAAAGACTCAAATTAAACAGTTAAAATTTTACTTCCAACCACACTGCTCAGCTAGACAGGAGGCCTTCAAAGAAATTAAAAAGCAAAAGGGTAATCACTCTCAGTTTCTCTTGCATTTTTCCAGATATTTTAATACACAAAAACAATGTGGCTATAGTATTTATTTCTTGTGCTTTTTTTCAGTTGTGGACATACTATATCAATGTTTCCTCATCTTGCTTTTTATTCACTTAACTGAGAGAGAGAAAATAAAGGGTTGTATATAACTCTACTTATTTTTGTTCATAAAGTACTTAACAAACTTTTATAATTGCACTTATTTTTCATGTTGTGTGTGTATTCTAATTCATTTGATGAGTCCCCTCAGGATGGATGTCCAGGTTGTTTAACATTTCTACTACTGTAAAAAATGTAAAGTAGATAATTTTTATATATATTACCAAGGGCTAAAATTACAGAAATAGAAATGCTGTAAGTTATTTATATATATTGTGAAATTCACTTTACAAAGTGAGTTGGCTAGAACAATTTACTTCCTCATCAGTAGTGAAAGAGAAGATATATTCCTTCTTATCTTGCCATCTTGTTGAGATAAAATCTCAAAATGTTTGAGATAAACATTTTTGGATTTTTGCCCATCTAAGAGGTACAATTTCAATTTGTATTCTTTAATTATGAGATTATGATATCTTTTAAATGATTTAAATTTTAATTTAATGAAGTAGAAATGTTAAACCTTTCCCTTTATGGGTTTGTTATACTTCAGCTTTGTTTAAAACTCTTTCCCATTCCCAAAGTGATAAAGATAACTTCTGTGTTTAGTCACTCTGTCGTGTCTTTGTGACCCCATGGACTGTAACCCATTAAGCTCCTTTGTCCATGGAAATTCTCCAGGCAAGAATACTGGAGTGGGTTGCCATGCCCTCCTCCAGGGGATCTTCCCAACCCAGGGATCAAACCCAAGTCTCCTGCATCTCCTGCACTGGGAGGCAGGTTCTTTACCCCTACTGCCACCTGGGAAGCCCAAATAGATAGAAACAGAGATACAAAATTTGTGGAAAATTCTGTTGTGATTAGGTATTCCATTTCAAATTTTCTAATATTTCTGCCTGAAGTTGACACTCTAGTAATGAATCCTTAGTCTGGCAATGCCAATGTGTATTGTACTCTTTAGCATAGTTAAAGTGTCATTGCATAATGAAGACATGCTTTGCCATGTAATGTGAAGATAAATAATCTACTCTCCACTGTGCCTTGAAAGCTAGATATTCAGTGCTCACTTTCTGACCCCTCTCTTGATTGATGTGATGAAGTAAAGTGAAACTGAATAAATAAAATCTTGCTGTGCAGCAAGTACAAGCAGTGTTGGGAAAACCACAGAATTACGATGGCACATAGCTAGTCACATAGCTAGTCACTAGTTCAGTTTATAGTTGTAGGATGAAGGCAGACATTGGCAGTACATGCCAGAATAAACATGGCATAAACAATAAACATGGCTGCTTTTCCAATAAAAATTTCATTTGTAAACACTGAAATGTGAATTCATATAATTTTCACATCTCATGGAATGATAGTCTTCTTTTGAGCAAATCATTTTGAAAATGTAAAAGCCATTCTTAGCTGGTGGGCATGCAAAAGCAAGCAGTGGGCTGTGGTTTGCCTGTGTCTGCTTTAGAGAAACAGCTTTTTTCCCCAGGGATTTGTATGATTATGCCAGCATCAGTTGCTAAGTATATGTTTTTATTCCACTAAATTGAAACTTAACTAATTCACTGGACAAAAATGTATTAAATGTCTATCAAGTGTCATTATATATGGCAACAAGGAAAGCAGAGAAGAGGGCTGCCTTCGAAAGGCTTTTGGTCTACTGTTCAAAGAAATTGAACTATTCACATACATTAATTTCCAGGAAATGGCCTAGTTTTAAACTTCCACTGAAATTAGTGGGCAGATAGACAATTTGTCAATTACAAAATTACATGAGCATTGGCATAGAGGTAAGCACTGGATCCTGTATGTGTGCGTGCTAAGTTGCTTCAGTCATGTCTAACTCTTTGCGACCCTATGGACTCTAGCCTACCAGACTCCTCTATCCATGGGATTCTCCAGGCAAGAATACTAGAGTAGGTTGCCATGCCCTCCTCCAGGGGATCTTCCTAACCCAGGGATCGAGCCCTGGGTCTACTATGTCTCCTGCACTGGGAGGTGAGTTCTCTACCACTAGCACCACCTGGGAAGCCCAGAATCTATATGAGCACATGTCCATTAAGTCTTAGTCTTAACAGAATAAGGTGATACAAGAACCATGAAAATGTTCTGAGAAGAGGCAAATATTGAACTACTTCTTGCACTATAAGAAATATTTATTAAAAAGTAGAGGGAGGAGAATGATGGGAGGGGGAATATGTAAAGGCAGATACAACTGTTGGCATCAACCTGAACATTGGATTTTAGCATACATTTTCATATGCTGATCATTAGGGTCAACTGCAATTTAAGTCAGAACCTTAATCTCTTGTTAAGTTTCTGTGTCAGGGAGATGAGGAAGCCCTGAATAAAAATAATGTTAGTCCATACAGTAGAATAAATACATGCGATTTACTAAGAGAATAGAAAATAATGTGTGTGTGTTGCTGTGGAGAGATTGTGATTATGTTAAATACAATCCTGTTGGTTTATATCTCCGTATGCTACCTCATTGCAGACAGATGCTAACAGAGGGCAATTCAAATTACAGAGCAAATAGTGAGGACACTGTTTATATCAAATACAGTTGAGTTGTACTTAACTTACTTTTAGAATAGTTTTCAGACCACTATTATATATTGAACATCGTTTTTCTATACCCATTTGTTCTTGTTGCAAGAAAACATTAACAAAACAATCAAATTATTTGCAAACTTAGACCAGAATACAGTTTAATCTGAAAAGTTAAAGAGGGCATGAGATTTGTCAAGAGTAAATATTGAGGTTGCTAATGAGGTGTGTTCAGTTTTCTCCACTACATTTTGAAACATCATTCCAAAATGAATCTGTGCATTTGTTGTTAACTAGGATTAAACAGATGAAGGACTGTGATTTCTTGGTTTAATTACTCTGAGTGAAAAATTGATAAAATATGTCTGGAAGGATATTGCCCTCCAAATTCTATTTTCAGAATGGTTAGAATATTGATCAAGAAAAGTAAGCTCCAATAAATGAATTTGAAATTACAAATTCAGATGTTAAGAAACAATGGACAATGTTTAAGATGGCCACCAATTTTTCAAAAGAGGTGTATTTGGAGGGTTAGCTCCAAATCCAGGTATTCACCTTTACTACCCAATTTTGATTTCAGGCTAAAACTCACTGGGTCCCGCCCAATTTATACATGTAGATTGATATCACTATCTATCTATATAGATATAATATAATATCATCTATCTATCTATTTATCTATTTATCTTTCCTGATTAGAAAGGCCATAAGTCAATAGAATGCAGCCAGCACAGATATTTTATAGGTATGCTGGACTATAAAAATTTGTTGCTGGCATATCTGGAAGAGCTCTGTGTACAGTGCACTGTGCTTCTGGAGGGTTTTCCTGCCACTCAGCAGCCTGGGTCTGGGGCTTATTTCATTAGATGGACAATATATAGTGCCTTGTATGGGTCTCACACTGCTATTGGCTGTCTGAGGCTGAGATACGAGATTTAATAACAGGGCTGGGTCATCTGACCCTAGAAGCTTTGTTCTCAAAATCTCAAGTAGTTTTTGCATGTTTTGTGTTTACTAACTCCGACTTTATTTTGCCCAGATATTTTGCCTCTTAAGCTTTTCAATGCATCTGCATTTTATGAGCAATTACACCCATGAATGGTTTTGGTTTGCTTCTCCTTAAATTTGTCAAAATGTGGTTTTGCTGACTGAGCAATGTTTGATGTCCAAGAATACCCTTGAGACGCTTGGTAGCAAAAATTCACGTTGTGAGGAGGGTAAACCAGGTCACTAAGAGAGTATCTTTTGAATTTGTACTGATTTCAGTTGAGTTGCCCTGCTGCTTTGCATAGAGCACTTTTCAGCTAACAGCCAGGCTGAGCCCTGCTATGTGGTTCAAGCTGGACTCCTGTACTTCACATCTGTTGATCCCACTGAAGTCCTTCCAGTAGCATGGTGTGGCCGCACAGCTCAGCAGGACATGCCTTGGGGGCTTATCTCCCTGAAGCCTTCAGGGAAGGGGTTGGTGAGTAAGGCTTTTATTGCCTATCCTGGTAAGAGGTACCTAATTAATTTTCACCTGAATTAGTTATAGATCTTCTTATTGTGGTCTGCTATAATTGGAGGATTGTCTCTTGTCTTAGAAAAGAAAAGAGAGCATGGCTGATCATTTCAGTCTGGAACCACATCTTTTGAAACCAGAGGCTTGACATTGCTCATAGTGAAGTTAGTCTTGCTATATTGTCAGACAGCAATAAACTGACCTACTAGTGGTTCAACCCACAGATTTCCATTTTATGAAATGGATGGCTGTTGACATCATTTGGAAACATGCAGACATTCAGTCGACTTTTATCTAGGGCTTACTGAGAAATTTTACTTGGAGAGAACACTTGAAAGTAATCTCTTCTTCATTTTGCATTTGTGTATGAGCTGATTCAGGTAGAATGGTGCTAGACAGACTCCATAATACTTGACAATGTTCTACTTGTAACATTACAGAGTTAGGTCAATCTCCCTGAGATTGTACCTGAGCTAACAGGATAAAAGCCCTAGACATTGTTATTGTTCAAATTCCATGGTTAATATCTGAGGAGATGAGAGTAGAGAGGGCTTCCCAGGCGCTAATGGTAAAGAGTCCACCTGCCAATGTAGGAGATGTAAAAGATGCGAGTTCATTCACTGGGTCAGGCAGATCCTTTGGTGTGGGGCATGGCAACCCGCTCCAGTATTATTGCCTGGAGAGGACAGAAGAGCCTGGTGGGCTGTGGTCCATAGGGTCGCACAGAGTTGGACACAACTGCAGCAACAGCACGTACGCATGAGAGCAGAGAGGTTCAGGTGTTTATTCAGACACAGTTTGTAGTAAAGTTAGGACTAGAACCAGATTCCTTGGTTACTTACTGATTCTGGATTCTTTCCATTGTAGGTACTGATGTTAATATCTGTGTCATACTACACACACAGACACACAGCTGTACATACATTACCAATCTCTTTGGAGGGAAGAAAAAAGAGGAAAACTTGCCAAATTCTAGAATCATCAGTGTGTCTCTTTAAAGGTCACAAAAGCCTTTCTTCCCCTGCCCCCAACCCTAACTTCCCTCCTTTCCCCCACAAGGTCATTCTGCAATGTTGTTTGTACATAAAATTTATATAGATAAACTGATGGTTAACACTGATTATGCTGACCACACTGAAGCAGAATAGCGGTTCTTAATTGCTGTTCTGTTTTCTGTCTTGAGTGAGGGCATCTCTCTACCAGTGGACAGTGTGCATCTTGGTGTGCTCTTTACTCTGAAAAAGACTTTCTGACTGGTGTGCAAAGACTGACTCAAGGACAAATGAAAATTAAGACACCAAGACCAAATTGAAAACCACAGGGACAGTTTCAAGGGTCTAGAACTAGCTGGTTCTCATCTGTAATTAGCTTGTGTTTAGCAGGTGGCTCCAGTCTGAGCTGACTCTTTTCCAGTTGAAATGTACTAGTGGAAAAAGCCATGATCCAGCCAAAATTCAGCGTTGAGACGTGAAAGAAATCTGCTCCTCAACTTCCATTTCTTTCACTCTTACTATAAGGACAGTGGTCAGCCTTTGTCCCTAAGAACCACCAAGATGTGATCAGGCTGGCCTGGCCTCACTGTAGACCATCCAGAATCAAGCCTTTGTACTTTCACATTTGGAAAGTCTGGGCCACTGTTAAACTTTGGCGTCTGAAGGTCTGAAAGGCCAGTGACACCTTTTTTTCCAGTTTAAATTTTTTTTTTTACTTAATTTTAAATTTACATAACAGTTGCAAAACTAATGCCATGAGTTTCTTCAACCAGCTTCCTCTAAAGTGAGCATCTCACAAAACCATAATGTATTTATCAGTGAGCATCTCACAAAACCATAACGTATTTATCATGGATATAGTTCTAGAAACATAATGTTGTTGTTATATGTTGTTATTTTGCCGCCCAGTTGTGTCCAGCTCTTTGCAACCCCATGGACTTTAGCCAGTCAGGCTGCTCTGTCCGTGGGATTTTCCAGGTAAGATTACTGGAGTGGGTTGCCATTTCCTTCTCTAGGGGAGCTCCCCAGCCTAGAGATTGAACCTGTGTCTCCTACATAGTCAGGTGGGTTCTTTACCATTGAGCCAGCAGGGAAGCCCGACGCACAATGCGGTACTATTAACTGAGCCATAGACTCTTCAGATTTCATCAGATTTCTAGCAGCCTTTCTTTCTACCAGGATTCCATGGAGGCTACCATTTGCATTAAGTGTCATGTGTCTTTAAATCTCCTCCCATCTGTGACATTCTCTCAGTGTTTTTTAAGATCTTGACACTTTTTGAAGAATGCGAGTCGAGCATTTTGTAGAATTTCCCTCAAATGGGGCTTGTTTGGTGTTTTCTCATGATTACACAGACGTTATGAATTTGAAGAGAATGCCATAGAGGTGGTGTGTTTGTATCATCTCATCATATCAAACAGAACATGATATCCCCATGACTTGTCACCGTGCTGTCCACATTGGCCACTTGGCTAAGGCGGTATCTGCCAGGGCTCTCCATTATAACATCACACCTTTCCCTTTCCTTGAAGGAGGGCAATTCAGCTTCATTTCCTGGAGGGAGGAATGTTGAACATTTTATGGAATATGTTAACATTAACAAGTAATTTGGAAGTAGTTTAGGGTAGATACTCTGAAGCCATGTTAGTGTCTTGCTTTTCCTCAAAGTTTTGACCTTGCTGACAGCTACTATTCGTGTGGTTTTCTCATGATGATTTCTGTTTCCCTCAGTCCTTGTGCATTTATTGACTGGAATTATTCTCTAAGGAAGATATACTTCTTCACTCCCACTTTGAATATGTGTTCAACCGTTTATTATATCAGTATAAACTCATGGCTATTTATTTTATTCTTTGGGGTCTAATCAAGCACTTCATTATTTATTTTTGGTGCTTAAATTGTTCCAGGTTTGACAATTGTTAGCTGTTTCATGTTGGGTCCTTTTGACATACTCCTAATCCCACCTCCCAATCTTTAAAATCCCTTCCTTACTTCCTGGCACCGCAAGATGCTATAGCCTTATCTTATGCTTTTCCTGTCCCAGTCTTGGAATCAGCCATTTTTCCAAGGAGTCCTGGCTCCTTTTTTGAAAAAAAAAAAAAAAAAAAAGGTGTTAGAAATCAAGTCCTAGTTGGCCTGTGTGTTTATGGCTACTAAGGTGTCACAGCTTTGAGGCCCTCTCAGCAGGCAGAAATATAAAAATGTTTATTTATATTGTGCTATGATTAGTCGCTCAATCATGTCTGACTCTTTGCAACCCCATGGACTTTGCTCCTCTGCCCATAGGGATTCTCCAGGTGAGAATACTGGAGTGGAATGCAATACCCTTCTCCAGGGAATCCCAGATCTCCCGCATTGCAGGAGGATTCTTTACTATCTGAGTCACCAGGGAAGCCCTTATCTATATTAACCTAGTCTTTATCTATATTAACCTATGTATATACACATACAAACATTATGTATATTCATTTCGGTATCTATTAACTGGTGCATGTGTTAAAATAAGCAGTTGATATCTCTCAGTATAATCCAGAAAAGTAAAGTGAAGTCGCTCAGTCATGTCTGACTCTTTGCAACCCTGTGGACTAGCCCACCAGGGTTCTCCATCCATGGGATTCCCCAAGCAAGAATACTGGAGTGGGTTGCCATTTCCTTCTGCAGGGGATCTTCCCCACCCAGGGATCAAACCTGGGTCTCCCACATTGAAGGCATATGTTTTTACCTCTGAGTCACCAGGGAAGCCCTAGGGTTAATTCCTCTCCATTGTATCCTCTCCATAGTATCCTCTCCATTGCTTATTTTTCATTTCATTCTTTGTCGGTGAGAAACTTGGGTCTCATTATCTACAGTGTATATCTAAAAAGCCTCAAATATCTACTCCCAAACATTTCCAAGTAAATAATCTGCCTGCAATGTGGGAGACCTGGGTTCTATCCCTGGGCTGGGAAGATCACCTGGAGAAGGGCATGGCAACCCACTCTAGTGTTCTTGCCTGGAGAATCCCCATGGACAGAGGAGCCTGGTGGGCTATAGTCCATGGAGTCACAAAGAGTCAGACAAGACTGAGTAATTAAGCACACAAAGAAAATGCAAAGTAGTGATATTACAATCGAGAGCGCTGGCTGACACCATCTTAATCAGATGATCAAGATGGATACCACAGGGGACACGTGATAGTGAAATTATGTGCCCCTTGATATGATGGGATGACACAGACATGTCACCTTTATGGCATTCTCCCCGAATTCATATTTGTTCAGTCCTAATATATGTAAGTAAAGTAGTTCTGAAATTTCCTTTTTATGATTGAGTAGTATTCCATTGTATACATTGGAATACATGTATCTTTTTGCTTTGCTGCTTTCATTTTTTCAGATGTATATACCCAGGAGTGAAACTGGATCATATGGTAGTTCCATTTTTAGTTTTTAGAAAAATCTTTGTACTCTTTTTCCACACTGATTACCAACTTAGATTCCCACTGATAGTGCACGAGCGTTCCTTTTTCTCCATATCCTCACCAGCACTTGTTATTTGTGTGTGTGTGTGTTTTGATGGTAGCCATCCTTATAGGTGAGAGATGATGTCTCATTGTGGTTTTTATCTGCATTTCCCTGATGACTAGTGATATTGATCATCTTTTCACTTGCCTGTTAGCCTTCAGATGTCTTCTTTGGAAAAATGTCTATTCAGGTCTTTTGCCCATTTTTAATTTTTAATTTATATATACGCACACACACACACACGTGTGTATCAACAGATGAATGGATAAGGAAGAAGTGACACGCATCCACACACACAGTGGAATATTACTCAGGCATAAAAAGAATGACATTTTGCCACTTGAAACAATGTGGATAGACTTGAAGGGTATTATGCCAAGTGAAATAAATCAGACAAATGCTGCACGATACCGCTTAGATGTGGAACCTAAAAAGTAAAACTAGTGAATATAATGAAAAAGAAATAGACTCACAGATAAACAGAAAACAAGCTAGACCTCCAACTAGTTTGAGGAGCTGGGGGAACACATAGATGTATGTATATATTTTATACATATACCACTATGTATAAAATGAGCTAAAAGTATATTTTGTAAAATGCAAGGAATATAGCCAATATTTTTCAATAAATAAGAGTGAAATATAACCTGTAAAAATTGTGGATCACTATGTTGTACACCTGTACATTATATAATATTTCTCATCAACTATACTTCAGTTTTAAAAAATAGCTCAAAAATTGCTACCTGCTATTCCTGTGAGAAAAAAATTCCTCCAGCTAGAATAGTCCTTATGTATTTTTGTTTGTCTTTGTCTTTTTGTTTTTCTTTTTGATGGTATCCAGTCAGACAGATACTTTTAAAACCAGTAACCCCTACACCCCATTCCCATCTTCTTAATCTTCTTTCACTTTGCTCTGTTAGCAGTTACCACATTCACATACACTATACAAATCTTGAATATTTATTAAATGTGTCCATCTCCCTGATTGGGTAGAAGCTTCGCTCACTGTTGTGGCCCTGCACCTAGCAGAATTCTTGTGCAGTTTCTATCAGCACATTAAGTGAAGTGAGGGCTAGTAACTGAGCTTGGATATCAATATGAATTCAGATGCGTTTAATATAAGTGGGCCCCAAAGAGAATCTCAATACTTCTGTAATCTCAACAAGTGATCAGAGTGTGTCTCCTTTCCATGTTTTCAGCACATCAGCTTCTTTGAATGAGCATAGGCCAATCTATGGATGCCTTGGAGAAATCTGTTGACAGCCCTGGCGTTGGAATCATCTAAAACACCAGCTCATTCTGGGCTGCACCTTGAAGCCTGATGCCTGGGACCTGCTTCCATGAACACTATTTTGATTCATGGTACAGTGTCTAAACGGATACAGTGTCTAAACATCGATAGTTTATTTATTTTTTGGTAAAATATACGTAACATTTACTGTTTTAACCAAAGTGGACAGTTCAGTGGCATTAAATACATTCACATTGTTGCGCAACTCTCACTAGCCAGCTTTTTCATCTTGAAAAACTGAAATTTTATACCCGTTCCAGAACTCATTACCCTCCTCTCCAGCACCTGACAACCACTATTCTGTTTTCTGTCTCTGTGACTTTGACTACTCAAGCCAGGTGCTTCATGCGAGTAGGATCATACATGTTCGTCTTTTTGTGATTGGTTCATTTCACTCGGCATAACATCTTCAAGTTTTATCCATGTTGTATCATGTGTCAGAATTTCACTCCTGTTTAAGGCTGAATAATATTCCACTGTGTGTGTATATATAATCATTTGTTTTTCCATTTATTTGTCAACATTTATTTCTACTTTTTGTTTATTGTGAATAATACAGCTGTGAACATGAGTGTACAAAAACCTATAGGGTCCCTGCTTTCCATTTTGTTGGGTAAATATTCAACAGTGAGAGTTCATGACCACTGAGATTAAGTGATTTTCTAAACAGTTTGGTTGTGCAGCCAAAGTTGTTTAAGCCCACGTGCTATAGCCTTCATCACACTGCAAAGAAGAGAGGCTGGCTGTCATTCCAATGGACAAAGGCACGTCTGCATATTTGTTGGACTGGTAAGTGCAAAATGAAAAGATTTTGAATGTCACTCAAAAAAATCCAAGTTTCTGAAAATGTTAGTGTTGGAAGTGAAAGCTGAAGGTACTTTGACAATGATTTCTAGAAGTAAAATAATAGCATGCTACCCACAGAGCTAAAAGCAAGGTTTCCTTCCAGCTTTATTTTCCAACCCAAAGCCTAAGTCAATTTGCTGCCAATTTATCCAGCATGCATTTGATGGGGGTGAGAAAAGGGAAAGCATTGGTTAAAAAATATGAATCTAACTCAGTAAGATGATTTTTTTAAAAAAATGCTTAATGTAAACCTATCACAGTTTGGTGTTTTACTTTCCTCTAAAAGTGTTTCTCAGAATACCTTGGTAGAGATCTTTGAGTCTTTACCTTATCTATTGGGTAAGACCTCATCTTTAGATGAATAGCAAGATATTTCTGTTGAATTCCAAATAGCCAAAAAAGAAAAATAATATTGAAAAGGAAATAAGACATGCCTTGTCCCTATCTGCTGAGACCTCTTGCATCTCCCAGGTTTTGGTGGAAACTAGAAGGGGTGACAGAGAAGGCGATGGCACCCCACTCCAGCACTCTTGCCTGGAAAATCCCATGGACAGAGGAGCCTGGTGGGCTGCAGTCCATGGGGTCGCAAAGAGTTGGATACGACTGAAGTGACTTAGCAGCAGCAGCAGCAGCAGAAGGGGTGATGCAGAGCCTCTGAAAGTGCCCCCCCCCCACCCTGAAGAGAGCAGGGAGGAACTTCTGAGCAGGGTTTTCCAACACCTTCCTCAGTAGAGTGCTTGGTCCTAAACTTCCGCTTGACCTGAGGTCAGAGGTCAGAGTGCCTCTTAACTCAGAGGCCACCTTGCCTGCTGTTCACACCCCATCACTGTCTTGCCTCTCAGCAGGGCCCCAGGTCGAAGGAATCTGGCAGTGTTCTGGAGCTTGCAGATGTCAGGCCTCCCTCCCAGAATCTCAGGCCAGAATATTCCAGCTCTTGGGAAAGAAGCTTGGGAAATTGTACCATGGGTCAGCAGAAGGTGAGCTGGCAACACTCTTGCTGTCTTGTTTCTCTGAGCTCTTCTGCTCAGAAACCCAATGAGAGAGCATAGGGATGTTTGAATTGAAAAGAGGAGAGATGGTGGAGAGCTGTGCCTCCAAGGAGGGTGTCCATGCAGAATGTCTGCCTACAGAAGCCACACGGTAAATCTATGCGGCTGTGCTCCCGGAGGAGTCAGGTCATTGTTCAGCGGAGCAACTGTTACTGTCCTGCACTGGCTAAGCCTGTGTCTCCATACGTGTGTTTCACCACAGCAGCCCATCTGGGCAGGGTGGGTGAGCTTGGCCCCAGCAGGCAGCCAGGCATCAGGTCACTCAGATTTGTTTTTTCTTCAAACACTAGGACAGGAGTAGCTCTGATTGGGAACTGCCCCCGTGCTACCTACAAGGCTGCATGCTTCTGTCTCTCTCTGTTCACACACACACACTTCCCGCTACCTCCTGATGCTCTCTGAGTTTTGGCTTCTCTAATTACCTTCAGGGAAAGAAGAATCAGCAAGAAAAGTGCTCTGTTCTCTATTCACAAGCTGCCATCAGACCCCGATTTGGCCCTCCGGTATCCCTGGCATCCCACTGGCTCTTCTTCTAGGGCTGCATCAGGAGTTCCCTTCCAGAGAGCTTTGTCTCCTGAAGCTCAGGTGATAACCTGGACTTGGGGACTGGCGTCTGAAGTGCAGAGGTGATGGGCGAGTCTTGGGCTGAGCCCTTCATCTGTGTGACCTGATGCTATCTCCAGGGTGATAGTGTCGGGATGGAGGTGTTTGTAGTATGACAGAACCCCCTACACAGGTCACACCACGTGCTGAAGTAGTGTTTTGTAGCCTCTTCCTCTGCTTCAACTGTGGTGACCAGTAATGTTGACATTGTGATATTCTGATTTATAAAATATATATATATATATATATATATATATATATATATATATAGCAGAAACTAACACAACACTGTAAAGCAATTATACCCCAGTTAAAAAAGAAAATCAGCCCCTCCTGTATGATTTATATATATATTTGGTACTTTCTGGCACAGAGCTCCTAAAACTTAGAATTTCCTCACAACAAAAAGAATCAAGGTGTCTTTTGTTATGTTAATGAAGTGACTTCTGGAAAGCACCTAACAGTGCCTGCTGGTTGCTTGGAGACCCAACCTTGGAATTAGAGGGTGGGAACTTTCACTCCCATCCTGGATCTCTAGAAAGGCTGAGAGGAAGATTGTAGAGGCTGAATCAATCACCAAGTCAATGATTTATCAGTCATGCCTAGGCAATGAAACCTCCATAGAAGAGTCAAAAGGATGGGGTTCAGAGAGCTTCTGGGTTGGTGAACACGTGGGGGTGTGGGGAGAATGACAAGCACAGAGAGGGTGTAGAAGCTCCATGCCCTTCCCCATGCCTTGTCCTGTGCTTCTTTTCCATCTGGCTGTTCCCAAGTTATACCCTTTTCTTAAAAAGCTGACAGTCTAGTAAGTAAAATGGTTGAGTTCTATGAACTGCTCCAGCAAATTAATCAGACCCAAGGAGCAGGTCATCGGAACCTCTGATCCACTGTCCCAAATTTCAGGTGACAACTTGGACTTGAGGACTGGCATCTGAAGTGCGGAGGTGGTGGGCAAGTCTTGCAGGACTTAGCCCTTCACCTGTGTGACCTGATGCTAAACCAGGGAGACAGTGTCAGAATGGAGGTACTTGGATGTACAGGAGACCTCCCTATACCTTCACACATATACACACACATCAGAATTGGATGCAGAACCCCTTTAGATACTCAGATGATTGAAGGTGGCCACCTTGCTTTTCTGAGGGATGGATGAAGTGACAAAGGAGGAAGAAGGAAAGGGACTAATATCTATTGACTAGCTAATACAGTGCTTTCCAATTTGGGGTTACAATTCTGAGTAAGAAATATTTTACTTTTAAAAAATATATATATTATTTTATTGTTATTTAAAATATTTTTAAAAATTAAACAAATTCTGATAGAACTATCATGGCATCTGGTCCCATCACTCCATGGGAAATAGACTGAGAAACAGTGGAAACAGTGTCAGACTTTATTTTTGGGGGGCTCCAAAATCACTGCAGATGGTGATTGCAGCCATGAAATTAAAAGACGCTTATTCCTTGGAAGAAAAGTTATGACCAATCTAGATAGCATATTCAAAAGCAGAGACATTACTTTGCCAACAAAGGTCCGTCTAGTCAAGGCTATGGTTTTTCCAGTAGTCATGTATGGATGTGAGAGTTGGACTGTGAAGAAGGCTGAGCGACGAAGAATTGATGCTTTTAAACTGTGGTGTTGGAGAAGACTCTTGAGAGTCCCTTGGACTGCAGGGAGATCCAACAAGTCCATTCTGAAGGAGATCAACCCTGGGATTCCTTTGGAAGGAATGATGCTAAAGCTGAAACTCCAGTACTTAGGCCACCTCATGCGAAGAGTTGACTCACTGGAAAAGACTCTGGTGCTGGGAGGGGTTGAGGGCAGGAGGAGAAGGGGATGACAGAGGATGAGATGGCTGGATGGCACCACCGACTCGATGGATGCGAGTCTGAGTGAACTCTGGGAGTTGGTGATGGACAGGGAGGCCTGGTGTGCTGCAATTCATGGGGTCGCAAAGAGTCAGACACGACTGAGCAACTGAACTGAACTGAACTGAATAGAACTATAAAAAAAATTCCTGCATTCTAAATCAAAAGCAAATGTATCAGTGCATATATGCACAATACTTACTGTCTTATTTATCAATAAATATAAGAGGAACTGAAAAAAGAGAAATATGTTTCACATTGTACTTCATGTGTATGATAGATACAACTGAAACAAAAATTTAGTGAAAAAGTTTACTATGTTTGATAAAGAAAAATAAAAAATTAGATTAATATCAAGTATGACTTTGAAAAGATTTAAGTTCAAGTCCCCAATAAATCATTTAGAATCATGACTTACTGAATTGATTGTCCTTCCCTCTAATGGGTGGCAACTCAGATTTCCAAACCACTGCATAAACATGTACCAGATGCTAGATGCCAGGCACGACTCATTTAACACCTACAAAACGTTTTTGAGGAAGATATTAATAGATCCATTTTGCCAATGAGAAAACTGAAACCTCAGTCAGTGTAAGTGACTTGGAAAAATTCTTTGCCTAATAAAAGACCACCATGAGAAATGCTGGGCTGGAAGAAGCACAAGCTGGAATCAAGATTGTTAGGAGAAATATCAATCACCTCAGATATGCAGATGAAACCACCCTTATGGCAGAAAGTGAAGAGGAACTAAAAAGCCTCTTGATGAAAGTGAAAGAGGAGAGTAAAAAAGTTGGCTTAAAGCTCAACATTCAGAAAACAAAGATCATAGCATCTGGTCCCATCACTTCATGGGAAATAGATGGGGAAACAGTGGAAACCGTCAGACTTTATTTTGGGGGGCTCCCAAATCACTGCAGATGGTGACTGCAGCCATGAAATCAAAAAGACACTTACTCCTTGGAAGAAAAGTTATGACCAACTTAGACAGCATATTGAAAAACAGACATTACTTTGCCAACAAAGGTCCGTCTAGTCAGGGCTATGGTTTTTCCAGTGGTCATGTATGGATGTGAGAGTTGGACTGTGAAGAAGGCTGAGTGCCAAAGAATTGATGCTTTTGAACTGTGGTATTGGAGAAGACTCTTGAGAGTCCCTTGGACTGCAAGGAGATCCAACCAGTCCACTCTGAAGGAGATCAGCCCTGGGATTTCTTTGGAGGGAATAATGCTGAAGCTGAAACTCCAATACTTTGGCCACCTCATGAGAAGAGTTGACTCTTTAGGAAAGACTCTGATGCTGGGAGGGAATGGGGGCAGGAGGAGAAGGGGACGACTGAGGATGAGATGGCTGGATGGCATCACTGACTTGATGGACGTGAGTCTGAGTGAACTCTGGGAGTTGGTGATAGACAGGGAGGCATGGTGTGCTGTGATTCATGGGGTCACAAAGAGTCGGACACGACTGAGCAACTGAACTGAACTGAACTGAATAAAAGACCATTCTTGTTCCACTCTCTTGCTTTGCTGGCAGGAGTGGACACCTGCCCTGCTGGGGGTGGCAGGAGCTCCCTGGCCCTGGGTCTGCACCAGGTCTCTGCTGGCAGTAGTCACTCTTCCGTGTCTGGACCCAAGAATGCTGTGCAGTCTTTGAATATCAACCTCTCCAAGTCTCAGCTGGGAGCATCACTGATGGATAATCCTTGATCACTGCTGATCCAACGATTTGGCCAGATTTTCTTCAGTAGCTTCTTTGGTTTGGTTTGGTTTTGGTTTAGCTTCACTTGTTAAAGGGTAAGGTCCAAAGCACTGCAGGTTGTTCCTATTGCTTCAAATGGAATAGTCCTAGATTCAAGACTGGGTGAGCCTTAGTCCTTCATTTCTCTGCAGAATCTACTTTTCCTGGAGTCTGGTAGGAACAGGCTCTGACCTAAGGCACTGAATCTTGCTCCTGACAGAGTGTGTAAAATATACCTACTCTCAGGGGCTCTTTGCCTGGAATTTCCACTTTTCAATCTGAAACCAAATTTAAGGAGTGAAGTCAAAATTATATCAGAGTCCTTTCCTTTCTATTCCCTCCAAAAATATCCATCCGGATTCCAGCTGCTGCTAGTCCAGGGACCCCACTTGGAGAACCGTAGATGTAGTTAATGTTCCCCATATGAAGCATCCCCAGACCGATCTGAAGTCTTTCTGGGGCTCTCTGCACTCCAGGGGAAGGGGCTTTGTATAGAAAGATCACTGTGGTCAAGGTTAGCCTGCATTGAAATGTGTTTGAAGTTGCTATCTAATACCTCTATCCTTTGCCGAAGGCTGTTTCACTCCCAGGAGCTGGATGCTGGTGATTGGCAGGTCCCCAGAGTGTACCCACAAACCTGCTGATGTCCATCCCATCTGTCAGAGCATATGCTCTGAAACGCACAGGCCTCCCACCAGGAGCTCATTATTTACAAATCACTAAGCCAGCAGCCGGGAATGTCTTCTCTTGGCTGTCGCTCTCTCTGTGGCCAATACAAGCTTAACAGGTGCTACAAGCACCCCAGAGGTCCTTCTCTTCCACCTCCAAGCCACTACCTGTGGGTGTGCACAGAGATGTCTGTGCACAAAGGCTCTCCTGGTCTTAGTCAATGCCTGGGAAATTTTGCACTTATACCTGTTTTTATGGTAATTATTTGTTACAGTGAGGACTACTCCCCAGGCAAGGTCAGTGCTCTCTTTTAGTGTCAAACACTGAACCAAAGTACCTTCAAATCAAGCCCAATCTGCCCGTGTCTTCTGAGTACATTTGGATATATGCAGCTCCCCCTGTGCTCTGTGATACCAGAAGACCAGGGCTCTGAACTCTTGCTGATCCAGAGGGCATTCAGGAGCATCCCTGGAGAGTGCTGGTGAGCACACAGCAGCTGTGGGTTTGGGGAACATCTTGGCCATCTTTGCTTTGATGGGTTTGCTGGAACTAAGTGACGTGAACACTATTATTGCTAACGCACTACTACTATTTGAACAGGCAGAAAAAAATAACAGGAAGAAAGGACACAGGTTTTTTATGTTTAATAGTCTAACAATGTTGTCCTGATTTATCTGAGAAAGAGCACAGATCATTTGTAAGGGGCCCTGTGTGCCTTTGGACTGACACAAACATGTGTGTGCACATACACACACAGAGCAAGACATCTCAGAGCTACTGAAAACCCTATCTCACTTTATATATCTCACTATATATCAATCTTTACTCCTAAATCCTACAGGCACAGTGCCTTTCTGACAATAACTTTCCTCTGAACAAGTGGAGAAAATAGACCTGACTTTGCTCAGTAGTTTTCTCCTTCAAGAGTCACTTTGAAGGAGACGCAGATCTCTGCAGTCAACACTACCTGCTGCTTTTGCAGAATGTCTGACTCTAGCACTCTCTTTGAGCTTAGAGCTGTGGCAGGCCTGCCTCTCTGTCTGGCTCCTGATCAGGGCAGAGAAGTGGAGTGAGGGCAGGGTCTGTAGACAGGTGTGTGTCTTAAAAAGAACCAGCATGCTGACCTGAATATGGGCAGTCTCAGGGCAGGGGAGGGGATGAAATGTCAGGAGCAGCTTTCCTGGGAGACCAAGCTCCTTTTCCACTAAAATCAGTATCTAGAGTCTCGTAAGAATTCTTCAGTGCCTGTAGATGTGTCCAAACTGGAAGATCTCACCTACAAACTGGGCCTGGGGAAAAGGAAACTGGCTATGTAGAGACTATGAATGTGACACAAATAATTAAGGACGAAGGGCGTGCTCCCTGGGAGCAGCATGGGGCAGGTCAGAGCCATGGTGGGGCCCCTATTTCAGCTTTGGCTCTAGTCCTGGCTGGGGAGTGAAGAAAGCTGCATCCACAGGGCTGAGAAGCTGGCATCTTTCACAATGGAAGGAACACTGGCATCATAAGGCCTGTTCCAAGGTAAAAGGGCAATGTGTGGGTACAGTTGCCCTGGCCCAGAATGTGGGTGAGTGAGCAGGGCGCTCGTCTCCCAGGCACCCAAATAAACAAAGGCAGCAAGACGGATGCTTGAGGCCACCCTGGGGCAAGTTCCTCTGTGTTCTCGTGTTCCTGTTGGAGTGCACTTCAGAGATGACACCTGGTTCTGCCAGAGCTGCAATCCCAGGGCTCCAGCCCCACCAGCCCACAGGATGGCCACACGGGGGCTGGCACGGCTGGGAGCCTTCACATTTGCTCTGTATTTCACCTAGTCCTCAATTATGCAATCAACAGAAAGACCCAGGGCTTATGGAGTGCAGGCAGCTCCTAGGTAGCTCATGAAGGGCAAGGACAAGAGCCAGGAGTCAGTCAGGGTGAGGCATCTAAGCTGAAGTTCTGAGACGTCCGATCACCATCCACATGGAAACGGTGTTTATTGATATTGGATCCAGAAACTGTATTTGTGGCTTTAGTTTATATAGTTTTCCTGGACATACTGTCCCGTTTAATCTCCTGAGTTGGTAATGATAGGGGAGGCAACGTGCCTCACTTTACAGATGAGGAAACTTGGGCTTAGAGAGACTGGTAAGCAGTAGGTCTGATCTTTTGGGGAAGGCACCAGACCCTCTCACTAGAGAGCTGTGTGCATCCATATCCTTCCTTTGTTTCCAGGCTTTTGTGTCTGCAAACATATTTTAATCATGAAGAATTAAATATCAATTTCCCCTCCCCTCATCTTCTTATCACATGCCCCAGGCAAATAAGATAGGGCCAGAGTTCTCCTCATCACTTCAGAGGAAGGTCAGTGAAGTCATGATAACCTTGGCTACTAGTAGGGAGGGTGTCCAGGCTGACAGCTGTGCAAAGAGACTGGAAAGAACGAGGCACTTTCACCCACCACACCTGAGGTGGGCTGCAGTGAGTGTGTGGTCCCCTCCCTTACTCGGTCAGCAGGAATCTGTACAAATAGATTCAAAAGGCAGAACACAGTGCCCCTTGGCCAGGATGGATGGCAAAGGCAAAGGAACCCAGAGGAGCAAAACAGACAATGGGGGAAAGTTCCTACAGAAAGAAGATGCGGTTCCAGGAGGCACCTGCCCACAGCCGTGACCCAGTGGCAGCGATCGAGCCCAGGACTGGAGTGGGGTCTCCGGGTGCGCAGCTGTCTCCCTGCTGCTTGGTCCTGGCCAGCAGGTGAGCAGGACTGTCTCTGTGACTATCCCTCCTCCTCTGTGAGCAGCACAGAATGTAGCCCATCTTCCTCACAAGAGTCTTCTTTGGAGAGGCATCTCTGTGGCAGCTGGCCATCTAAAGCAGTTGTGCTCCACGCACATGCAGATATACACACACACACACACACACACACACACACACACACACTTCACATACATATATACATACACACACACACTTCACACACACATATATATTTCACATACACATATACACACACATCACACACACACATATATACTTCACATACACATATACACACACACATACTTCACACACACACACACATACTTCACATACACATACATACATATATACATACACACACTCACACACATACCTCACACATGCATAGCTCACATAAACACATATGCATACATAATACATATATACACAACACACACACATACTTCATATACAACACACATTTACACACATACACACCTAACATAAACATATATGTCACATAGACTTATACACACATTCACGCACACATATGTGCACACACATACCTCACACACACACATACCTCACATATACATATACACCCATACACATACATAACTCACATACATATATAACAATATACACATACATATACATGCACACATACATGCTTCACATACACACACATCACACACACATTCACACACATACATAACTCACACAGACACACACCTCACATGCACATATACACACATCTCATATACACACATACTTACCTATATACATGCATACACACATACATATACACACCTCACATACACATATACAGATAGAAAATACACACAAGCCCCACACACACTGCACAGACACGTACACTTACATGCATAAATACCCACACACTAGACATACACACACACACACATACACACACATCACACATACATACCTCACATATACAGGTACGCACATACAGACAAAAATATACATATCAAAGAGACACACAGACTACACAGACACGTATAACCACATATATAAAGACACAGACACAAGACACATGCACCCTACACACAGATGCACGTGTATCACATACATACCAAGACACACTTACTTAATCAGACATTCAACTGTGAGTTTCTGCTGCCACCCAGAGGCTCAGCTTGGAAGCAGCAGATGGAAGAATGAAACCCCCTTGAGATCTTAATTTACCAACAGTCTCTGCATCCAAGAGCAACTGCTTATTTTTCCAAATCAAGGGCTAAAGGGGTTCCAGTTAGGGAAAGGATACATGTGTTATTTGGATAAGGAATCTGCCTCCTTGATTTAGTAAAATCCATTTCCCACTCTTTGGAGCTCTGAAAAGCGTATGTGTGTGTGTGCGTGCGTATGTATTTGTTTGTGAATGTGCATGTACACGTGTGTGCATGTGAGAGAAACCTGTACATTGTGTGTATACACATATATATGTGTGGACATGTGTGGTGTGTCATTTCTGAGAAGACATTCTTGTAGTAATAATCCAAACCAGACATGATGCCAAAAGTCATGGGAGGTTTAAGACCAGAGGTCAGGGAGAAGAATGGGCAACTTGAAGCTGCAAATTCATGATGAGGTAGAACCCTCTGAGAGCTTATGAAAAAACCGGGCTCAGGCTTCCAGACCAATCAGTTTGGAAACCCTTACCAATTTGTGTAAATAAAGCTCCTTCTGGAAAGCCTGAGGATGATTGTTTTAAAGACTCTCAAAATGGTCATAATGTCCAGCCAGGGTAGAGGACCACAGTCTGCCTCAAGTGGCAGCTACCTTTCTTTCTGGAAAGGGCCAGACACCTATTGTCAGCTTTGAGAGCTATACTGTCTCTGTTGAAACCATTCAGCCCTGCCTTTGTATCCCAGAGGAAGGCACAGATGACCTATAACAAATGACCGTTATCCATATGTATTCTAACAAATCTTTAAGGAGACTGAAATTTGGCTTTCATGTATTTTTTATGTGTCATGAAATATTGTTTTTCTTTTAGTATTTTTAAAAATTTATTTAAAAATTCAAAAATCATTCTTAGCTCACAGACTATGCTTAAACAGGCTGCAATGAATTTGGGCCATGACCTGCAATTTGCCAACCTCCGATTTTTGTCACTGACTCTCAAACAAAGCTCTGTCTACATCTACTGCAAACTGACACTGAAGTTTTCAGTACTCAGAGCTTCCCTGATGGCTTAGTTGGTAAATAATCCACCTGCAATGCAGGAGACCCTGGTGTGATTCCTGGGTTGAGAAGATTCCCTGGAGAAGGGAAAGGCTACCCGCTCTAGTATTCTGGCCTTGAGAACTCCATGGACTACAGTTCGTGCGGTTGCAAAGAGGTGGACAAACTGAGCGACTTTCACTACTGCAGAATACAAATGCCTCATACTGTTATCAGAAAGATTATTGACATTTTATGTATATGCAGGATCCATTCTTATTCTTGATGGCATATCTGATAAGCCACTATTTCTCTTTCCCCCAAGGGGAATAGTGAAGCTAAGTTCCAATTTAAGCTTCTTGATGACTTCATCCATTATTGAAGCCATCGACCATCCAGACAGCAGCATCCTTTAATCTAAGGCTCAGAGAAGGGATTAGAGTGACAATTTGAAGATGGGTTACTTATGATCTTTCCTTTTCTTTTCTAGGCGAGGGTTGCTGCTTTGAAGATTTATAGATCAAGAACATTGTAGAGATGTATTTTGCGGCTCTTTGCCTCCTATGTGAAGTCTGTAGGTAACATGAGCATAATGTCTAGGAATATTTACACACGCTTAATGTGTCAGACTACGAGGGGTGGAGGTGTGAATATTTGCTTAAACTTGGAGTTTGAGAACCATGTACTTTGAGGTTTTTTTCTAGGTACTATTAGATTTTTCTGTTTGGGGGATTTTAGTCAACTTTTAACAGTGACAGTTAACTTCACCTTTCATTGAAACAACTCAAAAATGTGGACATAGTTTTTGAAATATAATTTTCTTTAGCTATCTCTGATCAATTCTGTTTTTTTCCCCCCTCAAATTAGTGGCACATTTTCTGGACTTTTGCTTATAATTCTTTTCTTGGTCAATTTGTATATCTTCATTAATTTTCACTACACCTCAATATGAATACAAGGAATAATGGTTCCATTTTCAGAGGGAACAAGAGCAGTTTGAAGGGCTACCAGGGAGCCTTATGAATCTGGCTACTTTTTTTTTTTTTACCAGATGACCTCAGAGTTCCTTCCATCCCTAATATTTTAAAATTTCACAACTTTCTGAATGTGCCACTGAATTCTTCCATAAAGAAGATGGATTGAAACTTTATCCCTTAAATTTATATCATTATAATTATGAAATATAATTCCTTTCACGTAACTTTTTCTTTAATAGTACTAGTTACAATAACACACCCTGATATCATTTCAAACTAGATTAGAAAGAATATTAGTGATGCCACCACAATCTCAGTCCTTAAGTCACGCTTCCACATCTTTTCCCAAGAGTGGAATCTTTGTTGACCTCCTGTGATAGACTGAACTGTGTCCCTCACCCCTCCCAACCAATTAAAATGTCTAATGTGACTGCATTTGGAGACAGAGGCTTTAAGGAGATAATTAAGATTAAATGAGTTCTTAAGAGTGGGGCTCTGTCTGACAGGACTGGTGTCTGTGAGAAGCGACACCAGAGATTTCTCTATATGTCTATGCAGATAAGGGGCCATGTGAAAGCACAGCAGGAAAGCAGATTTCTGCAAGCCAAGGAGAGAGACTTCATCAGAAACCCCTTTATTTCTGAGATTAATTTTAATACTCTTCTTTATTTAACCCAGTATATCCAATACTTTTATTTTAATATATAATCAATATAGAAATTGCCAATGATATGTTTTACACTTTTACAGGAAGTCTTCAAAGTCTGATGTGTATTTGACACTAACAAAGCTTCTGGTTTTGGACTAGATGCATTTCAAATGCTCAGTAGCCAAGTGTGACTTATGGCACCATATTGGACAATAGGGATTCATGTCATAGTCCCAAGTTTGCTGTTCAACATGTTCCACTCTGCTTGATCAATACTAAATAGATAACATGGGAATGATCAGTTAATTAGCTTACAGGTCATTACAGATAAGTGCTCAACGGCAGAAGTCTCTTGAAGGCACTGTATGCTGGTTACGAATATGTCTTTATACTATATTTCCTTTGACGCAAATCTGGAAAAGGAAAGCAGAATGTAAAAGAAAAAGCAAACATCTTTCTTAAAATATTAGGGCTAACAAGGGTGGTAAATTCAATTAATTTTAGAAATATTCAGTGCTTTCGCTATACTTCCAAGAAAGACTGTACCTCCCTGTTCTGTTATCAGTTTGGTCATGTGACTTGGGATTTAGCACTCATGATGGAGTACAGGCTTGAAGAGTGGTTGCACAGTTGGGCTCTCACACATGGGATAAGCTCCTGGTTCAGGAGCTGGATGTCAGACACGTAGTACAGAGCTACCCCAGCTGATTCACCCAGTCAGGCCCAAGTCAATACACAAATGCCAGAGATACCTAAAAGTTTTGTATGCTTCTGAAATTTGGTGGTCATTTGTCATGCAGCATTATTGTGGCAATAACTAGCTGATAACTGTCAAGCGAGGATTAGTCAAACAAAAGGTGTACTCTGAAATGATATTATAGGTCATTGTGCAAACAGGCAACTGTATAAGCTTTTGCTGTGGCAACAAAAACTCGTTTTTTTCAATGACTTAAAGCAGGCAGCATTTCTTTACTTCTCACTCCTGAGTTTGCAGGTAGGCTGTGCCAGTTCCCCTACAGGCTGCAGGTGGGCAGATATCTGATTCTTGTGCATTTTCACACTGAAGGAAGAACCACTATCTGGGACAGACAGCAGGAGCACAAGAATCAGCCAAAACAAGCATGCATGTTTATGTCTTTGCACAGCCAGGAGTATCTACCTCCACTCTCACATTCTCATCCCAATAAACCAAAGCAAGTCATTCCATCACTCACGGGACAAGAATATCCATTTTCCAGGGGCAAGCTGGGAGTGTGACAAAGGGAATGAATATTTTCTGAGCAATAGAACAATCTCCCAACAAAAGCCATATAACCATTTAGTTTACAGCTTTTCATGAAGAGTTTGATAACCATAAATGATACATTATGGTGCACATTATTCCCTAAATAATGATATTGATATCTAATACAGCTTTCTGAGATCTTCACTAAAGTGCAACTAGTCTCAGCAACTCTCTTAAAGTGACATGCACATAGAAGAAAAAGAATGAGTGAAAGCCGCAGACACACAGTAAAAAGAGCTAGGCATAATTGGAATGAATGCTTATCATTTTCTATATCCTGAGTCCAGTTGGAAGAACAAGCTTGCTTTCTGATATATAGCAGGGACATGTGGACAGGGAAAACTGTCTGTCATATCATACCCTGAAAGCTGTTGTCATCTTATTATGTGTACAGTGACTTTTTGTGGGAAAAATGACATCAGCTCTGTTGTTTACAGTGACTTGCGCTCATCCATCCTGATGTAACCTGTGGCCTCCTCTTTGAGGCAAGAACAGCTGCTGCACAGGAGCCAT
The DNA here is from genome assembly GCF_042477335.2 of Ovis canadensis. Lineage (NCBI taxonomy): Eukaryota > Metazoa > Chordata > Mammalia > Artiodactyla > Bovidae > Ovis > Ovis canadensis. Next base: position 25,134,244 of record NC_091246.1, read on the forward strand.
CAGCCCAGTAGCCTCACCTGTCATGTTCCTGGTGCCAGGGACCCTGTGGGAAAGGCACGGCCGAGCGACAGGGGGAGAAAAATTATTTAGGAAGTAGGAGAGAATCCAGAAGAGTGATGACTAATACGATCCTCTGAACACGAAACCACATTTGTACTTCCCACAAACATGACTCAGTGTTTCATCCAGCATAGCTGCTTACTGTGGTGTTGCCTCTAAGCTGAGCTTTGCTGCTGCTAAGTTGCTTCAGTCGTGTCCGACTTTGTGCAACCCCATAGACAGCAGCCCACCAGGCTCCCCTGTCCCTTGGATTCTCCAGGCAAGAACACTGGAGTGGGGTGCCATTACCTTCTCCAATGCATGAAAGTAGAAAGTGAAAGTGAAGTCGCCCAGTGTGTCTGTCTCTTAGCAACTCCATGGACTGCAGCCTACAAGGCTCCTCCGTCCATGGGATTTTCCAGGCAAGAATACTGGAGTGGGGTGCCACTGCCTTCTCCAAGTTGAGTTTTAGTGGTAGTTTTAAAAAGTTCTCCTATTTTATTTGGCATTTTAGTCAGATGTAATGATATTAAAACTACAGGATATAACTTTAACAGTGTCCTAAATTAGGATGTACAGCCTATTTTCCTGTTTTATGAGTATGTTTTCATTAATGAAAAAAATAATTTGAGAAAGGAATACAAAATTCCTCCTTACATTTCTAGGTCTTCCACTGTAGCAACTCTGTTTTAATTGTCTAAAAAAGACTTTGTGGTTTACAAGATTGATGAACATGGAACTTAGCACCAGAAACTACTATTATCTCCAAATGTATTCAATGTTTTGACCCTCTTGCATCACTGTTTTGAGAAAGAGATCTTCAAATAAAACGTGATATTATATGTATTTCATCATTATGATAACTAATTTAGTTGTCAATGTATTTATTTAGAATGAAGTGAAGTGTTTTTAATATATGTATGTGTTACTTCTTTATGAAAGAGCTTCCTTTGAGATACTTTGGGTAAAGTAGGTATTTTGACTTGGGAAACTGGTAATGACATCATCTCAGTGCACGTGTATCTTGTGAATTTAAAGAAAATAAGAAGAGTTTTGAGATTGATCTACTGATTCATCTATTTATTTTCTTTGATTATGGTAAAAACAACTAAAATAAGATCTACCCATTTAATAGCTGTTTAAGGGCATGGTGCAGTCTTGTTAACCACAGGCGCAGTGTTGCACAGTGGATGGCTAGGGCTCATTCATCTTGCATAACTGATATTTTATATCCATCGAACAGTAACAACCCATTCCCCCTTCTCCATTCCCTGGCAGCCGCTATGCTACTCTGCTTCTCACATAAGTGGAATCATAAAATACTCATCCTGTGTTTGGCTTATGTCTCTTAGCACAAGGTCCTCTAGGTCCATTCATGTTGTCACATGTGGTAGAATTTCTTTCCTTTCTAAGACAGAGGAATTTTTCATCATCTGTATCTCATCTTTTTATCCATAGTCAATCATGGAAACAGTTTATATCTATCAACAGATAAATGGATAAAAATTATATTCATCTATTTATGTAGAAATTATCCTTGGAATATCAGATGATGCTACTGCTTTCAATAGGAATGAAAAATGAGAACCACGCCTATCAGAATCCCCAAATTCCGAATAACTGTGATTCCAGAAGCCTGGCCCTCCTCTGAGCTTGCTTTTATTCCCTTAAAGGACTCTGCAGCCATGTCCCAGTCTTGGCTGCTAATGGCATGACTCACCCAGAGAACACACCTGCTCCTTCTGGATTTGAGTCAGGAAATATTGGACATTCTTTTTGGGATTTATATTTATAGGAAATGAAAACTGTCAAAGCAGGACTGTTGATTAGCAACATAACATGAATCTCCCAGAAAACAAGTTTAAAAGTAGAGTTCCTCAGTCTTCTCTTCCTCTGGAAATCAGAACAGCTTCATTTCCCGTCAGTCCAACAAACACCTCCATGATGTAGAGAGATGCTCTTTGGCATGCTGCTCAATGTCGTTATTTTTTTCTCTCTGCTTGAAAGTGAGACTGAAAGTTGCTCAGTCTTGTCCGATTCTTTGCTACTCCATGGACTATCCAATCTATGGAATTCTCCAAGCCAGAATACTGTAGTGGGTAGCCTTTCCCTTTTCCAGGGGATCTTCCCAACTCAGGGATTGAACACAGGTCTCCTGCATTGCAGGCAGATTCTTTACCAGTGAGCCACGATTTCTCTGCTTAGTATGTGTCTATCTCTGTTCAGCCACAGAGCTACTAGAGAAAATTTTGTTTGACAATAGAAATACCAGTGTGAATGTTTTTGACTTTCTTCTTCTCTTCTCATTTTGGGCTCTGTGACTTTGTACAAACTTAAGATCTCAGCTACCATTTCATCATTCAAATTGCTTACTAGATGTAACCATTCAGTTTTAGCATAGTCACAAAATTCCAAAACGTCACTCATCTTTTCGTTTCTTTAAACTTGCTTCTTTTTCTGGAGTCTCTGGCTATACAAGCACTTTTCATTTCAGTTAGACTTTTTGTCATCCCCTCCCCCTCTTTTTCCACATTCTCACTAGTTAACTCTTTCATCTGGATCATCTGATGAAGTCTTTGGAACTGTTCCTCCAACAACCCTTTGTAGCAGAACCTGATTTCACACTGCCAAAATATTTGGGGCTTCCTTCCTGTTTCAGGCTGCAGGAATGCTCCAAAGCCAAGCCAAAGACTTTTCTGCCCTTCCACTGGTAGCCCAGTCTCCAGGACACACTCCAGCAGTGGGTAGCCCAGGACTGTACACATACCCTGGCTCCCTCATTTCAAGGTGTGTGTTCCTCATCACTTCCAGGCTCCCTACAGAATTCACTCCAGGTGCTTTGTGGGTAGCTGGTTTTATTATACACCTTTTCTTCAGTTGCTTTCTTTCTCTTTTCTCCATCATTTCTCACCCCATGCCCTATATTATCTGAACTCTTGGAGGTGCATCTGCTTTCCCTCAGCCTTATGAAATGCTAGGGATGCATTCTGCTGTATCTAAAAGTTCACATTTTCAAGAAGTTTTGCCCATCACTCAATGCTGAGTTTCTCACTCCTTCATTTTGTGCTGTATTCTCATCACATTTTCTTTATACCCCTACTTAATAATATGTTGTGATTTCATATTTACATCCTTCTCTCTTCTTAGATTGGACAGTGAGTGAGGGCCAACCTTTGTCTAATTCTTTTCTTTTGCACCCAATAAAGCCTGGCACATAAAGTATGGGGTATATAAATTCTGGAAAAATGACCAAATCTCCAAATCTGAAAATCCATTATTTTTACAGATTGCAGAGATTCACTTCTATCTTGAGATCTGCCAGAATGTTTCATATTCTCTCTCTGTACCTTACTCTGATTATTTTTATGATAACAAAATACATATTCAGAGAGCAAGAGATAGAAATGAAGTTATATACTTTTTAATTTTAAATTTATTTTTATATTTATTATGCTAACTTTTATTATTATATTGTCCCTTTATTCCTTACAATTGCTAAATGATATGAACATGCCGCATCTTTTGTTATAGCACTTGCCAAAAGGTGAGGGTCTTCAATGCCCACTAGTGCAGGCCCCGAGCTGACTCTCTTTGAACTGAATTAAGAGCCTCCATGAAGAGCCCCAGCCTCATTCAGCATCCTGAGAGATGTCTTTACAGAAATAAAAAGAACAAGCAAACATAATTTCAAGTGAAATCAGAGTTCCTAGCAAAGCATTCTAAAGCATTCCACATTCTTACCATCTGATGCCCGTATGTTATGAGATTTTGAAGCCCCTTGTCCATTACCAGTAGCTGGTTAATTCCAGGTGCTGAAGAGAAGGAGGGGGCATTTGCAGGCCTATAAAGGAAATTTCCTTGCAGGCCTTCCAAGGGTGAAAGTCACTGAGGCTTTAGGAAAGAATGTTCTAAAGATATTTTCATCACATGTCTTTACCTACTAATCCTCAGATTTTTATAAACAATGAAAATTAACATTCTCTATATCCTCTATTTTTCTAAAATTAAAAGTACAATGCAATGTCCTTAGCTTGCTTGCACTCAATATGCAGGCAAATTTGGAAAACTCAGCAGTGGCCACAGGACTGGAAAAGGTCAGTTTTCATTCCAATCCCAAAAAAAGTCAATGCCAAAGAAAGCTCAAACTACCACACAGTTGCACTCATCACACACACTAGTAAAGTAATGCTCAAAATTCTCTAAGCCAGGCTTTAATAGTATGTGAACTACGAACGTCCAGATGTTCAAGCTGAATTTAGAAAAGGCAGAGGAAGCAGAGATCAAATTGCCAATATGTGCTGAATCATCGAAAAAAGCAAGAGAGTTCCAGAAAAACATCTATGTCTGCTTTATTGACTATGCCAAAGCCTTTGACTGTGTGGATCACAACAAGCTGTGGAAAATTTGTCAAGAGATAGGAATACCAGACCACCTTACCTGCCTCCTGAGAAATCTGTATGCAGGTAAAGATGTAACAGTTAAAACAGGACATGGAACAACAGACTGGTTCCAAATTGGGAAGGGAGTATGTCAAAGCTGTATATTGTCACCTTGCTTATTTAACTTATGTGCAGAGTACATCATGCGAAATGCCAGGCTAGATGAAGCACAAGCTTGAATCAAGATTGCCGGGAGAAATACAAATAACCTCAGATATGCAGATGACACCACCCTTATGGCAGAAAGTGAAGAAGGACTAAAGAGCCTCTTGATGAAAGTGAAAGAGGAGAGTGAAAAAGTTGCTTAAAACTCAACATTCAGAAAACTAAGATCATGGCATCTGGTCCCACCACTTCATAGCATATACATGGGGAAACAATGAGAGATTATATTTTGGGGCTCCAAAATCACTGCAGATGGTAACTGCAGCCATGAAATTAAAAGACGCTTACTCCACAGAAGAAAAGCTATGACCAAACTAGACAGCATATTAAAAAGCAGAGATATTACTTTGCCAACAAAGGTCTGTCTAGTCAAAGCTATGGTTTTTCCAGTGGTCATGTATGGATGGGAGAGTTGGACTGTAAAGAAAACTGAGCACCGAAGAATTGATGTTTTTGAACTGTGGTGTAGGAGAAGACTCTTGAGAGTTCCTTGAACCGCAAGGAGATCCAACCAGTCAATCCTAATGGAAATCAGTCCTGAATAATCTTAGGAAGAGCTGATGTTGAAACTGAATCTCCAGAACTTTGGCCACCTGATGCAAACAAGTGACTCATTAGAAAAGACCCTGATGCTGGGAAAGATTGAAGGCAGGAGGAGAAGGGGATGACAGAGGATGAGATGGTTGGATGGTATTACCAACTCTATGGAGATGAATTTGAGTAAGTTCTGGGAATTGGTGATGGACAGGGAAGATTGGCGTGTCATGGGGTCGCAAAGAGTTGGACATGACTGAGCGACTAAACTGACTGTTCTTAGCTTACTCTTTGTGACTGGATGCACCATTGGTTTAGGAAGACTTGAGACTGAGAAGCACATGTTGCTTCTCACATGTTGCACATGTGACTGCAAGTCCCATGATAGGAAGGGCTGGGGGAGAGAAGGACAGGGTTGAGGAGATACCAGACAAAGCATGGTTTGGTAGGTAGGGGCAGGGCTCTGAGTGAGTGTGGGTTTCCCATCTGCTAAAGTAGTCTGAGGGTTCTTCATCTGCAGGTGATAGGCTCTCAGCTACACCTGAGGAGAGCTTGATGAATATGGGGAATTCAATATCCAGAGGCACACAGGACTGTCTATGTGCACAAGGCATTTTCTGATAACTTTGTTGCTGATGCAGATTTGTTTTAGAATGAAGCTGTTTTGCTGTCAATATTTTAATTCATTCAAAAAATTTGCGATCAAGATAGCAGAGTAGGAGGATTTGGGGCTTGCCTCTTCTAGAACACATCAAAACTACAACTACATATTGAGGGACTGTCACTGATGTTGACCTGGGAACTAGCAAAACAAGTCTTCTACAATCCGGACTGTAAAGAAAGATCCACATGGAGTCTGTTAGGAAGGGAGGAGAAGCGATATGATTGGGGCCTGCACCACTAGCGGGGGCATAGAAGAAGAAGGGGATATCCCAGACTTGATCCTCCTTGGGGAGTCAGAGGTTCAAACCACATACTGAAAACCTCAGGCTTGAGGTCCAACACCAAGAAGACAAACCACTGTAGCCAGTTTGAAAATCAGTGGGGTTTAGTGAAGGACGATACAAAGGAGAGACTCCAGACTCGAGAAGCATGTGCACAGTCATGCTTACTCCTGGTTACAACACAGAGGCAGCTGATTGGAAACTGCCTGGGGCTCTGGCTGGCTTGCCAGGACTGGCCCTGCATGCCCCTAGGCTTGCACTGGGCCCCTTCTTCAGCCTATCTTGCTCCAGTGCTGCTCTTCCATTAGGGTGGAGGCTGAAGTAGTCATTGTGAGCAGGAATGTTCCTGTGCAGAGCTGGGAAGAGGCAGGGCCAACTTAGCATGCAGCACTGAACCAGACTCTAACCAAGGCATGCACAAAGGGGGAATAAATAAAACTAAAACAGAAGTGCAGGCCCTAGCCCTCAGATCCCTACTACAACTTCAACAAAGGAGAAACTATCATCACATAGATGGGAGAAATCCAACTCCCTAAGGGCTTCCCTTCAGCCCACTGGGTCCTGACCCTTTCCCCAGAAAAGCAGTGATAGTCACTGAACCTCGGAGAAGCCCCAGAATGAAACTGACTCTGTCTTTAGCTCCTTCAACTCCAGCCCTACCTCTAATCAAGGTGGTGACTGCCAGCACTTCTCAGGGGAAGATATAGCTTGTGCTCACTTCAGATTCAACTTTCCCACCAAAGTCACTGGGTGTATCCACACTGCATGGGGATGCTCTCATACAAAAATGTGCACTCAAGATTAGGACAGGTAACTGCTTCACTCAATTTCATAAAGACAGAGAATTAAACTAAATGAGAAAGTAGGTGAGAATATGTTTCAAATGAAAGAAAAAGGAAAGGACCCCTAAAAAAAATGAAAAAGAGATAACCTACCTGATGGAGAGTTCAAAACAATAGTAAGAACGCTAACTGAATTGGGAAAAAGAGCAGATGAACGCAGTGAAAATATTAACAGAGAACTAGAAATATAAAAAAGAACCAGTCAGAGATGAACAATACAATAACTAAAATTAACAAAAGAAAAACACCTAGGGGGAATCATCAGCAGATTAGGTACTACAGAAGAATACAGAAACAATTTGGGGGACAGACAGTTAGAAATCACCCACTTAGAACAGCAAGAAGAAAAATAAATTAAAAAATAGAAACAGTTTCAGGGATCTTTTGGACAATACCTAGGATATCTAATATTGGCATTATAGCCCTTGCAGAAGAAGATAAATAAAAAGGGGTAGAAAGTGTATTTGATAAAATTATGGGTGAAAACTGCCAAAATTTTAGGAAGGAAACATATATCAAGGTACAGAAAGGGCAGAGATTTCCAAACAAGATGACCCCAAAGAGACCCACAGCAAGACATATCATAATTAAAATGGCAGAAATTAAAGAGAAACTCCTAAAAACAGGCTAGAAGAAAATGGCATAATATATTTAATGTACTGAAAGAAAAAACCCACAACACAGTATATTCTACTCAGCAAGGTTACTATTTAGAATTGAAGGAGATTCTTCAATTCTAATAATTCTTGATAATTCTACTATACTATATTCTCTTAGTATAGTAGAGAGAGGCAAGAATTCTCTTATAAATTTGCTTCTGCAGGTGACTGTAACCTGGAGTGTATCTTCTGAGAGATAAAGATACTCAGAGAAGCAAAAACTAAAAGAGTTCAAGGTTCATCAGTAGTAAACTGACTTTATAGGAAGTGTTAAAGGGTCTTCCTTAAGTGGAAAAAATCCTACAATAGGAAGTGATATCTTTCAAAATGCTTATGTATCAGCCATTCTGAGAAGTTGATTCTGATAGCATTATCTTTAGCTCTAGAAACAGTTCTGGTTTCTATACCTTGGTTGTCTCTGAAAAGCAGTCTTTTAAAACACATATTGGGGATCTGAGAAAAATCAGAGTATAGTTATTTTTCAAAATATATTTCAGGGAAAATTTTTCCTTCCAAAAGGTTTTATTAAAAAAATTAGAGAAAAGGACTCCATTGTCAAATGAATTTGAATAATTTAATGTGTACCATGTCATTCTTTTGGAGATTCACACAGTTCTCAATTAAAGTAATTAATTTTAATATCATGAAATGTTACATTTCTCAAACCTGTCTGGATATGGTTCCCTTTTCTTATGTAACTTCTGTTGGTATGACTATTAATAGATAGAGCCTACTTTGAAAATTGCTCATCTAGACTCATTAGCCAGAAGGACCCTCCTGAGGTTTTCACCCCCACTCCCATTCTCTGGTAGGGGGGAGATTAACCCAAATGAAGGTTCTTTATTTTTTCGCTCTGATCCCGGGACTAGATCCAACCATAACATTTCTGGCTTCAGTTTGTTTTGATTCAGTCTTTGCTGTTTTGATTCAAAGTGAGATTCGGCATGTCTTCAAAATGAATGCATTTATGGCAAAAAAAGTAAAACAACAAATGAACAAATAACCTTTCTATCATCCCTTAACACATTGCCAACCTAGTGCAAATTTCTTGCTAGGGAGTGCAAACTTCTTAGGCACAAAGAGAAAAATCACTTTTAGGGTCTTCTCAGGCTTTGAAATAATTTTCAAACACAGGGGAGGTTACTTTCAGGAATCTGTTTGTTTGTTTGTTTGTTTTTAAGATGAAACAGAGTTTCAATATATACTCAGTATTTTTCTAGCTATTGTAGAATTTCTAGTGCCCTGGGCTTATTTTCAGTAACCATGGAAATAAGAAATGGGACCGTAAGTGAGTGTGTGTATGAGTAGCCAGATAGTATGTCTTTGTACTAAGTAATGCATCTGGAAGAGACATTGCTTTGCCAACAAAGGTCCGTCTAGTCAAGGCTATGGTTTTTCCAGTAGTCATGTATGGATGTGAGAGTTGGACTGTGAAGAAAGCTGAGTGCCAAAGAATTGATGCTTTTGAACTGTGGTGTTGGAGAAGACTCTTGAGAGTTCCTTGAACTGCAAGGAGATCCAACCAGTCCATCCTAAAGGAGATCAGCCCTGGGTGTTCTTTGGAAGGAATGATGCTAAAGCTGAAACTCCAGTACTTTGGCCACCTCATGGGAAGAGTTGACTCATTGGAAGAGACTCTGATGCTGAGAGGGATTGGGGGCAGGAGGAGAAGGGGACGACAGAGGATGAGATGGCTGGATGGCATCACTGACTCGATGGACGTGAGTTTGAGTGAACTCTGGGAGTTGGTGATGGACAGGGAGGACTGGTGTGCCACAATTCATGGGGTTGCAAAGATTCGGACACAACTGAGCGACTGAAATGAACTGAAATGAACTGAACTGAACTGATGCTGGGAACATTTATTATTTCTATCCTGAGTTTGCATGTACCAAACGGGAGACCAAAAGACTAATGTGTTTGGCTGTTAGGGGTTTCGTGCTATTGAAATGGCTTGCATTACTAGCAGATCTGATTCCCTGAGTATAATGGAGAGAGGCAGGAATTCTGTTTTGTAAACTTGCTTCTGCAGGTGACCGTAACCTGGCATGTTATTCCATCGGAATGCACCAAGTACATCATAATCTTCTCAGAGTCAGATCAGGGTAATATAGTATTAATAAATAGCTAACTTTTACAATAGAACACCATCCCTGAGCAGAGGAAGTGTGCTTGGCATCACCCCGTCCCTGTGGATCCTTTCCTTTCTGAGTACTAGGAGGCTCCCTTGCCCCCTACTCCCTGTCAGGTGTCATCAAAGGGTGGCAGAAAGAGGAGCCCCCGGTGGCTGCAGCTGAATCTTTATGGCTGCCTCAGCTGCAGGCTTGCTGTGCCCCACTCCTGCTGGTACAAGCCCTGTCAGGCAGCCTTCTAACAACCACCCTCACTGGATAGCAGGCAATGCTAACTAACCCCTCCTATTGTTTCCTCAGGCTACAGCTGTTAACCCCGGGGCACCACTCTTCCAAGGCTTCCTTAGTGGATCAGTGGCAAAGAATCTGCCTTCAGTTCAGGAAATGCGGGTTTGATTCCTGGCTTGGGAAGATCCCCTGGAGAAGGAAATGGTAACCCACTCCAGTATTCTTGCTTGGGAAAATCCTATGGACTGAGGAGCCTAGTGGGCTACAGTCCATGGGGGTCTCAAAGAGTCAGACAGGACTTAGCAACTAAACAACAACAACCCACTCTTTTGCATTGATTTCCCCAAACCCTGCATTGATTACCCCAACACAGATGTGTTGAAATATTTACACTTTCTTGTTTGATGTTGTTATCTCTTTCCTTCCTGCTGCTGCTGCTGCTGCTGCTGCTAAGTCGCTACAGTCGTGTCCGACTCTGTGTGACCCCAGAGATTGCAGCCCACCAGGCTCCCCCGTCCCTGGGATTCTCCAGGCAAGAACACTGGAGTGGGTTGCCATTTCCTTCTCCAATGCATGAAAGTGAAAAGTGAAAGTGAAATCGCTCAGTCGTGTCCGACTCTTCGAGACCCCATGGACTGCAGACCTACCAGGCTCCTCTGTCCATGGGATTTTCCAGGCAAGAGTACTGGAGTGGGTTGCCATTGCCTTCTCCGCTTTCCTTCCTAGACCATATCATATACAATTGGTAAACATCCTTTCTCTGACACTCTCTCAATTGTTTCCTTTGTTCACAGTTTCAAAGAGACTTGTGCAATTTCTGGTGTAATTATCTATCACAAAAATATGTCCATGCTTATGTTAGCTTTGATGCATACCTGCGTACATGTATATGTTAGAGAGAAAAGGAGAAGGGAACAGAGAAAGAGAGAGAATTCTATATACATATTCATTGGGCATCATGCACTGCAGCTGATGTCAAAAGATGTAGAGAAATGTTGACAGGTCAAAGAGAAATTTTTAACAAATCATGAAGTTTGCATCATGCAAGGTAATTATTAGCATTTCAACAAATAAATGACACCTTCCTAAATCCAGTGAAAGGATTAGACAGGAAAATGCAAAAAGCTGTAAGATACTGATTTGGAGAGCTAAGAATAAAAAGGCTCACACATGTTCTTTCTTTTTGAAAAAAAAAATCAACTGAAAGAAGAAGGAATTCAGCAAATCTTAAGCATCTCCATTAATTTGATATGCATGTACAATCTCTAGGAAATGAGCAAAATGACAGATGAAATCACTGAGCATAAGTTTTGCTTCATATGACATAGTTTAGAGAGTATGAGCTCTCTAGTTCATATGACATAGTTTAGAGAATATGAGTTCTCTAGCCAGCTCAGCAATAGTGTCTGGAATGTTCCAGAGGTTTGGATGTGTTCTCAGCAGCATACAAGTTCAGAGAGCACACATTCTAAATGAACTTTTACATATTTAATGGGTACAGAGAAGATAAGGAAAAATATGGAAAGAGTTCCTGTTAGTCAATTCAACTGAGAGTGAGGAAATAGGCCTTTAAACGAACAATTGACATTGGTTTGCTGTCTCCAGCTATGCAGTTTTCAGATTGTCAGCGCCTTGTATTCTAGGTCACTGCAAAGGCTTTGATGTTCTTTCTTTGCAGCACTAGAAAATTGATGCTTGTCCCCCTTCTTGACTCTGAGCTCCTTGAAAACATTCCCCATGTATGTCAGAGTTTTTGACTTACTAGTGAAAAATGACATGCATGGAGATGCATTGAACTGATGAATGATTCCTTGTGCCAGGGTATTCAGATCAGTGGTTTAAGATGTGAAGTGAGGTATTAATAGTAATCCAGAGTATTCCACAAATGGATTCCTCGTAGTGTAGATGTGTGAAGCCCGTGGTAAAATCTACCCAATCATTCCATGAGCTGATCATTTGTTGGCCTTGAGGTATTGCATGACTATTGACTCATCCAGGGTTATCTTATGACTCTCAATTATTCTGGCCTTCCATCATTTCCCAGCAGTGACTGAAGGGCGGTAAAGGGCCATAGCTTAAGTGAAAGCACTGGAGTAAAAGTGACTTTTAGACTTGACATCAGTCATACCACTTAAAAGTTAAGTAACGTAACTTAAAGTCATAAGTGACGTAACCTAAAGAAACTCAGCAGTGGCCACAGGACTGGAGAAGGTCAGTTTTCATTCCAATCCCAAAGAAAGGCAATGCCAAAGAATGCTCAAACTACCACACAATTGTACTCATCTCACACACTAGTAAAGTAATGCTCAAAATTCTCCAAGCAAGGCTTCAGCAATATGTGAACTGTGAACTTCCTGATGTTCAAGCTGGTATTAGAAAAGGCAGAGGAACCAGAGATCAAATTGCCAACTTCTGCTGGATCATCGAAAAAGCAAGAGAGTTCCAGAAAAACATCTATTTCTGCTTTATTGACTATGCCAAAGCCTTCGACTGTGTGGATCACAATAAACTGTGGAAAATTCTGAAAGAGACGGGAATACCAGACCACCTGACCTGCCTCTTGAGAAACCTATATGCAGGTCAGGAAGCAACAGTTAGAACTGCACATGGAACAACAGACTGGTTCCAAATAGGAAAAGGAGTGTGTCAAGGCTGTATATTGTCACCCTGCTTATTTAACTTATATGCAGAGTACATTATGAGAAACGCTGGACTGGAAGAAGCACAAACTGGAATCAAGATTGCTGGGAGAAATATCAATCACCTCAGATACGCAGATGATACCACCCTTATGGCAGAAAGTGAAGAGAAGCTAAAAAGCCTCTTGATGAAAGTGAAAGTGGAGAGTGAAAAAGTTGGCTTAAAGCTCAACATTCAGAAAACAAAGATCATGGCATCCGGTCCCATCACTTCATGGGAAATAGATGGAGAAACAGTGGAAACAGTGTCAGACTTTATTGTTTTGGGCTCCAAAATCACTGCAGATGGTGATTGCAGACATGAAAATAAAAGACGCTTACTCCTTGGAAGAAAAGTTATGACCAACCTAGATAGCATATTCAAAAGCAGAGACATTACTTTGTCGACTAAGGTCCGTCTAGTCAAGGCTGTGGTTTTTCCTGTGGTCATGTATGGATGTGAGAGTTGGACTGTGAAGAAGGCTGAGCGCCGAAAAATTGATGCTTTTGAACTGTGGTGTTGGAGAAGACTCTTGAGAGTCCCTTGGACTGCAAGGAGATCCAACCAGTCCATTCTGAAGGAGATCAGCCCTGGGATTCTGGGATTTCTTTGGAAGGAATGATGCTAATGCTGAAGCGCCACTACTTTGGCCACCTCATGCAGAGAATTGACCCATTGGAAAAGATTCTGATGCTGGGAGGGATTGGGGGTAGGGGGAAAAGGGGACGACAGAGGATGAGATGGCTGGATGGCATCACTGACTCGATGGACGTGAGTTTGAGTGAACTCCGGGAGTTGGTGATGGACAGGGAGGCCTGGGGTGCTGCAATTCATGGGGTCGCAAAGAGTCGGACACGACTGAGCAACTGAACTGAACTGAAGCTAAAGACCTCAGAGCTGATTATGTCTCCCAAGGGAAAGTAAGATTTCTATATGACAAACATCAAACTCCTGACCTAGCACTTGATATTATCCTAGACTCTGAAGAATGTGCACAGCAGGGGTAATTGCATGCATTGTGTCTATCATGTGTTCCTCATTCTTCTTGCCAAGTCAGCTGTGCTGGCATTTGTGACCCTCCAGGCCTCTGTCAGTCCCTTTAGCTGAGGACTGAGTCTAGAATGACTGCCACGTGCTTTCCTGCCTCTGCCTCCTCAACATGGGCTCCTCCCTGGTTTCCACTTATTCAGCCAAACACCTCTGCTGATGACACTGTGTACAAGGTAGCCTAGTTTCTCAAAAGACACCATCATTAGAACTACTGACCCACATACTCGTAACAGAATATTAGTATTGATTTCATAATGTTCTGTAGCCTCAGGTCTCACCCCACATCCAACCTTGTGGTCCTTAGAAGTCTTTCCAGCTTCCCTAAGTCTCCCAATTGCACCCTAGAGAGACTGTGGTCAGAACAACATCTCTGTCTTCTCAGTCAATCATTTACTTTAACATTCTAACTGAAAATGATTTTTTCCTTAAGGATGTTGTTTTAGCTTTGGCCATCTGAAGTGTAGCCACTTTTTCCACACTCCTTTACCCCCAAGATTAGAAGTGGAAAATCTGTTCCTTATTATGACTTCTTGTTCCTTATTATGACTTCATGACTACCATTCCTCCTTCTTCACTAACCACTTCCCCCAGCTTTGACGCTCATTACGTAAAATCTTCTGCCCTTTTCATAACTAAAGTGCTCCCTATTGTTCCTGAAAAAGTTTAGTATCTGGCTTCCTGCTTTTTCTCCGTCAGTTCTGTCACCATATTTGGTGACTTCAACATTCATGTGGACCACCGCACCCTACATCCAGGCTCCCCTTCATTCCTGCACCTTCCTACCGATGCTCTTTTCTATCAAGTCAACTCAGAAGCTTACTCCCATGGTTAAATTCTAGCATTGATCATTGCCAACAACAGCATTTCCTTCCAAGTCTTAATTGTGAGCATCTCATTCCCTCACCACCACCTCTTGGTATCCCAACCGATTTTCTCTAGTTCAGCCATGGAGCCCTTCAGGCTATTAACTGTCATATCACCCACTTCCCTCCTTTCCTGGTTTAAATGTCCCTGTCTCACACAATAATTATTCCTTGTAGATAATCTCACTGTTCTTGTCCATTTCTCCCAGTAGTATACCTTTTCTTTAAAGCTAAAGTGAAAGTGAAGTCGCTCAGTCGTGTACGACTCTTTGCGATCCCGTGGACTCTAGCCCACCAGCCTCCTCAGTCCATGGGATTCTCCAGGCAAGAATACTGGAGTGGGTTGCCATTTCGTTCTCCAGGGGATCTTCCCAACCCAGGCATCGAACCCAAGTCTCCCGCATTTCAGGCAGATGCTTTAACCTCTGAGCCACCAGGGAAGTATACCTGTTCTTGAACCCTAAGCTGTGGTTAAACAATCTGCTTAATTAGTGGCAAAATGCAAGCAGTTGAACATGACCAGAGCAGAGCACACAACCATGATATTTAGCAGCATTTTCACTTTGTTCTCTCCAAAGTCAGGTGGACTCTTCCACCTGTCTAGCCAGGTTGCCAGGAACCTCTCATCAGTCTTTTCTCTCTCTTTCTGAGACAACTTATTCTTCTCACTCCCCAAATCTCCAAAACTCCCCTCCCTACTGTCTCTAAGCTTGCTTCTTTCATCTTTAAAAAATTGTGATCGCATCCACCTTTGGGCACAAACATATGCTATAACATATTCTATCAAATAAACTAATAAACAGGAATCCCTGAAGACCCCAATACTCTTGCTATTCTTCCAGCTACTTGTCTAGACCAGAATACTGGAGTGGGTAGACTTTCCTTTCTCCAGGGCATCTTTCCAACTCAGGAATAGAAGCAGGATCTCATGCATTACAGGTGGATTCTTTACCAACTGAGCTATGAGGGAAGCCCATAATATATCCCCTCAAATAAATTAATAAATAGGGGTCCCTGAAGTTCCCAATACTCTTGCTATTCTTTCAGCTACTTTTCCATTAATCAACTCATGATTATAGGAAAACAAAATTGAAAAACTTGTCCTGTATTAAACTCAACACAATTAGTCTTATTTATTTATTTTTAAATCAAACTTCCCAGGTGGTACAGTGGGTGCAGGTGACATGGGTTTGATCCCTGGGTTGGGAAGATCCCCTGAAGGAGGAAATGGCAACACACTCCAGTATTCCTGCCCGTAAAATTGCATGGACAGAAGAGCCTGGCAAGCTACAGCCCATAGGGTCACAAAGAGACTGCCACAATTGAGCACACACAAATGAAAAACCTTTTAAAAATCACCATCATATAAGAATAGATTTTGTTAAAAACAAAAACTTAATCACAATCTGGTCTTCACATTGTGGATTCTCTTAAAAAAATAAGACTCTTTAAGTGCTTTTCAGTTCAGTTCAGTTCAGTCTCTCAGTAGAGACTCTGTGCCCCCATGAATTGCAGCACACCAGGGCTCCCTGTCCATCACCATCTCCCGAAGTTCACTCAAACTCATGTCTATCGAGTCGGTGATGCCATCCATCCATCTCATCCTCTGTCATCCCCTTTTCCTCCTGCCCCCAATCCCTCCCAGCATCAGAGTCTTTTCCAATGAGTTAACCCTTCGCATGAGGTGGCCAAAGTACTGGAGTTTCAGCTTTAGCATCATTCCTTCCAAAGAGCACCCAAGACCGATCTCCTTTAGAATGGACTGGTTGGATCTCCTTGCAGTCCAAGGGACTCTTTACTACCCTCTGAATCTCCTGTTCCCATGTGTCTTATTGCTGCATAATATTTTAATTTTACTTCTTCTTTAAGAAGAGAAAATTCTAGCTATTACTTTTCTAAATTGTAATAATCTCATTAGATTTTATAAGCAGTTTTACAGTTGTTTTGCTAACTAGTGTTTCTTCTGTCTCTCTTGATATTTCCCACCCCATTTTAAGAAAATAGTTCTGAATGATAAATTACTTTGCGTTTTTGAAGACGTTTGTGTTTTACCCCTATTATTGAATGATAACTTAGCTGGGTATAGATTTGATGCTCTCCACTGCATTTCTGGATGATCCCTGAAAGAAATCCCTAAAATAAGCTTCTTGGATTTCTCTGGATTCTGCATGTGTGGGCATGTGTGTGCTTAGTCTCTCAGTCATATCTGACTCTTTATGACTGCATGGACTAGCCCGCCAGGCTCCTCTGTTCACGAGATTTTCTAGGCAAGAATACTGGAGTAGATAGCCATCCCCTTCTCCAAGAGATCTTCCCTACCCAGGGATCGAACCCAAGTTTCCTTCATTGCAAGAGGATTCTTTAATGCATCTGAGCCAACAGGAAAGGCCCTGAATCCTTCATAGAGCCTCAGAATAGGGAAACTGGATTTTCCTAATCCTGAGTCCTGAGATTTTCTTCCAGACATGAAGTTGGTGAACCAATCTGCCTTTTGCAAGCACTGAAAATCAAACTAACCCTTTTGCTACATATATTACATAACTTACTTCAGGGTCTATGAAAGAAATCCTTTCACATTTCCTTCTGGACCTTTCTCCAGATTACAGTTTAATTCCCAGTTATTGTCTGGCTCATTTGCTGTGGATTTGCCTATTATAATACTTTTACACTAAGGTGAGGGGGGCAATTATCAAATCAAAGCCAAGTAAGAGGTAATAAAGATTTGTCAAATGTTCTTGTGTTCTTAGATGGGGGTGGGGCTTAAAGAAATGGAAGCTACTTCCCAATTCTGTCCAGCTTTTCTTGTGTTATCCATCCTTTCCAAGATTGGACTTATACATGCTCAATCATGTCTGACTCCTTTCAACATTTTGGACCATAGCCTGCTAGGCTCCTCTGTCCATGGGGTTTTCCAAGGAAGAATAATGGAGTGGGTTGCCACATCCTCCTCCAGGGGATATTCCTAACCCAGGGATTGAACCTGCGTCTCCTGCATTGCAGGTGGATTGTTTATCTGCTAAGCCAGTGGGGGCCTTTATCCAAGATTAGGTTTTCCTGAATTTATGTATTTTAGCTATCAGTTTTAAATATCTTATCTTGATGTATTTTCCTTTTTCCTATTCAAAGATTTCCTTTCTGACTAATGCTTTCTAGTCAACATACAGAATTCTAGATTTCAAGTTGTGATTTTAAGACAAAAGTTATTTCATTGTCTTCGGGCACCTGTTACTACTAATTTAAAAATCTGTCATCTAATTATCAGCTTTTTGTTGATCTGTCTTCCCTGGTAATTTTTTAAGCTTTCTTTTTACCTTTGACATTATTCAGTTTCACCCCAGTATGAATAGGCTAATTTCTAATGATTCTGTTATTTAGTTCTTCCTCCTATCTGGAAATTAATCAGCAAGGTTTTCAACCATGAATTAATATTTTCAATTGTTTCTCTTTTTGTCTTGTGTTCTAGACAGGAGCTATTCAGTTTCATCTTCTGATTTACTCCATTCTCTTCCAAAAAAAGAAAGAGTTGGATAATGTCTGTTCTATCCTTCAAAACTTTTTAAAATGTTAATGGAAATAGAACTGCCTTATGACCTAGCAATCCCACTGCTGGGCATACACACGGGGGAAACCAGAATTGAAAGACAGAGGTGTACCCCAATGTTCATCATAGCACTCTTTATAATAGCCAGGACACGGAAGCAACCTAGATGTCCATCAGCAGATGAATGGATAAGAAAGCTGTGGTACATATACACAATGGAGTATTACTCAGCCATTAAAAAGAATACATTTGAATCAGTTCTAATGAGGTGGATGAAACTGGAGCCGATTATACAGAGTGAAGTAAGCCATAAAGAAAAACACCAATACATTATACTAACGCATATATATGGAATTTAGAAAGATGGAAACAATAACCCTGTATGCAAGACAGCAAAAGAGACACAGATGTATAGAACAGACTTTTGGACTCTGTGGGAGAGGGAGAGGGTGGGATGATTTGGGAGAATGGCATTGAAACATATATAATAACATGCAAGAAACGAATCACCAGTCCAGGTTCGATGCAGGATACAGGATGCTTGGGGCTGGCGCACTGGGATGACCCAGAGAGATGATATGGGGAGGGAGGTGGGAGGGGGCCTCAGGATTGGACATTCATGTACACCAGTGGCAGATTTGCTGGGGGCCAGCATGAGGAACTCCGCCCATGGCAAAGGTCATGAGGAAGGAGGATTGGCATACGTAAAGGCGTGATCAAGCCTCAGGAAACCCCCTGTTCCCGAGCATCTAACCCCAAAACCAGAGTCTGTTTTATGCTCTCACCTACACCTCTGACTTTACGGGGGGCTCTCCCCCATAACTGTTTCTCTCGGAGAAGGAGTAAACGTGCAGCTCCAAGGCAATAAAAATTCCTGGGCGTGACAAGAGTGTTTCAGCTTACGGACTCCTCTGAAGGTTATCTAGCCCACCCGTATAGGTTCGTCCGGCCACATCTGATTGTTTACAGCCTCCCAACCTGAGAGGCATGAGATGTTTTAGACTTACTAAAGGCAAATTCTTTTGGGGAGTTAGAAATTATTAGTATAGTGGGTTGGTTAGGAATTATATTGGTGAAGGGTTTTTCATTTGTTGTGTCAATAATTGTTGCTAATTCCCTGCTCTGGGTGGGACAAGGATGTCTCAGGTCAAACCTCTCTGCTGACAGACTAGCTTGTGTGACAGGATTATCCATACTCCTGCCACATGATTGTTTACTACCTCTTAACCATAAACAGCACAGAGAGTTTTGGATTACTTTGAGAATCTTAATTAGCATAGGGCTTTTTCTTCTTGTTGAGTCAATGATTGCCGCCAGGCCTCCATATCCTTAGGCACCTGGGAATATATTAATCAATGTATTTGGAATATAGCAAAGGAAATATAGTAGTTTTTGATGTTAGCAATACTAAACTTTTTGAGTTAATGGATTTTCTCTTTTGTAGTAGATCACTGTACTTTGTTACAAATCACTGTGTCCTTGCTATGTAAAAATGTAACTTTATCATATCTTAAGACTAAATAGATCTTAAGGGGAGCATTGGTGAAAGGATTTTCAGTTGTTGGGCTGATGGTGGCTGCTAAATCTCCATGTTCCCTACACTTATAATGAATATAACTAGCATATAGGAAGAAATAAGTATTAACCTTTAAGCATATAGGAGAAATAAGTATTAACCTTTAAGACTAATCATGTTAACCTTGGGTTAAATAAATTCCTTTCTTGATTGTAACTCACTACACCCTCACCCTATAGGAATGCAACTTTATTTGGAGGGTGGTTCCTGGTTTAAGAGAAAACACCCTTGGGGAAAATAAGATTTTTGGTTATCAGAAAGAAAGGATCATAAAATGTCAGCAGGTCTCACTCATGGCCAGAAGATGATGTACCTTTTTTATACATTTATGTGAAGCACCTGATTTTGATAAAGGTCAGGACTGCTGACCCCTGCGTGACTCTGTATTCCTCCCTATGTGTAACAAAAGGTATATAAGCAAACCCAAAAATAAAGAAATTGGATCAGTTTCCGGAAAGACTGATTCCCCCATGTCGCTTCTTTCTTGCTCCCGTTTTTCTGGCTAAATTCCCATCTGGAGCATGGATGCTATTCCACGTAATCCAAGTTATTAAGCCTCTTTTTCTCCACTAATCTTCCTACTACACTATCCATTTCTAATCTCTCTATATCTGTGATTAAATATGTATTTTTCCAAAGACGCCGACTCCGTCTCCCCACCTTCGAATCACCCTGGATCCACCGGGGCTGGACCCCAGCACAGATTCATGCTGATGTATGGCAAAACCAATACAGTATTGTAAAGTAAAATAAATTGAAAAAAAAAAATGTCAGTGTCTGTATTGGGTTTCCTTGGTGGCTCAGATAGTAAAGAAGCCACCTGCAATGGAGGAGACCCAGGTTTGACCCCTGGAGAAGGAAAGGGCAACCCCTCCAGCATTCTTGCCTGGAGAATTCCATGGACAGAGGAGCCCGGCGGGCTGCAGTCCAGGAGGTTGCAAAGAGTCGGACGTGACTGAGCAGCTAACACATCTGTCATTTCTAAGATTTCAAACTATTGTTTGTTTCTTTTAATGTACACATGTTTCCATGTTTTCCTTCTAATTACTCGGTTTTTAGTGTTGACCCACTTTCCTTTAGCTCTCCAAAGACATAAACATAGTAGCTATTTTAATATTTTGTTCTACTTCATTAGTCAGGAGTGAATACTCTAATAGTTGTTTCCTTGGTTAGTATTAATTTCTGTTGTGCTCCGAACTCTAGTTGGGAAATGCATTTTGAATAGCAAATTTTAGTTTTTTCTGTTAAATCGCTGTTGTAGCAGTTTTGCTATCACTTTCACAGTCCATGGCTTAACATGGACCACAGTTGCCACAGACATAGCTTGGGGTTCCCTCCCTGGAGTTACATCGTCTGTTTATAAAATCAGATTCTTAAGGCAGCCTGGCTTGTCCAGGGCTTGGCAGGATGCATATGATTGCCTAGTAGCTGACTCACCCAGGTGTGGCTTTTGCATCAGCCTCAGCAGCCCCTCATCACAGCACTCGAGTTAAGCAGCAAGCCTGGCTCTAGTCCTCCAACACATGCTGAGTGCAAGAGAATACCAGTCTGTTTCTACCTCTGAAGCCTACTGGTGTGTGGTTGCAGCTTTCAGTCTAAGGCCCCAAATTCTGTCTGTTTCTGACCCATTTCTGATCCATGAAGCTATGCACGCTTGCTTTTGCCCTTTTTTTTTTTTCCATTACTTTGATGGAGAGAGATTTGGAGGTGGTATTGGTTCCTCTGTTCAGCATGAATGAGAACTCCATACTAATGTGAGAAGGGGCCTCTTAGGATTCCTTGGGTTGTTGATACCAAGGGTGGTTTAGTTGCTAAGTCATGTCAGATTCTTTGTGACCCCATGAACTGCAGCAGGCCAGGCTTCCCTGGCCATCTCACGGAGTGTGCTCAAAGTTAATACCAAGGGTTAAGTTCCGATAAACAGCATAATTCTAGCTAGTACCTCAGACACAGAGCAGGAAAGGACAAGAGGATGTACCAAGTTCAGTGGGTTTGTCCCCCATGCCCTGAGCAAAGCTCCATCACTGACTCATTACAACAGGTGAAGAGGGACTTGAGACATGAGAGTTCTTTCTGCCAGCATTGTGGTATTTTGTCAGGATGTGGACCACCATTCTCATAACCCACATAACTAGTAAGCTGTGAGCTATAAAAGAGTCCATAGAAAGAGCAACCGAGTTTCTTGTCGAATCTGGAAGACTCCTACTGATTAATCTGAAAGCTTTTTCCTGTTGCAGTTATGTGTAGGGGTTCAAAAATAGAACATATTCAGTTTTATATTGTTCAGACTACACAAAAAAATTCCCTTTAAGAATGTCTTTAAGTGCGCATTTTGGAGCAAACAATAAATAGTGTATAAAAAGTATAATGTTTCCCAGGAAATCAAAGTTGACGTATTTGTTATCAGTTGCTATTTCCATCAGGCTAGACATCTATTTCTCTTTATTTGTGATTACATAACAACTTACGACCTAGTTCTCTCATTCTGACTTAATTCTAGAGGTCTATATAAGAGGTGCATGCCCCTCCCCCATATGATCAAGGCCCTTGACTGGTGTAGCCTTCTCATATAGCTGGGGCCATGCCAGGCCACAGGGTACCTGGGTTTGTTAATTCTTCGGGATTGATTGTCTGGAAATGCTAACGTCTTTCAAATCTGTACCTATAAATCAGATAGGATCTGTGCTGAGTGCTTTCAGCAGTCATAACTAACATGGAGAAGTGAACTGTGTACAATCTATGTAATCTTGCTCATACACAGCCTAATAGGTGCACTTTGCTAACGTAGATTAAAGAACACAGAGGCCACTCATGTCAAAAGCAGGCCTGTGGAAGTAGATGCTTCTTCAGGCTTCTGCATCTAATAGAAAGATGGGTTGAGTTCAGAATGTTGAAGAATAGAGGGCACATTTGGGAGCAGTGAGGAGGTCAGTGTCACTGGGGAACTTCCGGAGGAGAGAATGGGTGATTTTGTGGCAAATCCAGAGGGATGGAGTTGGTGAGAAACTCTGGAAATCCAGGGAGAGGCGAAGGTTCGGTAGGATTTCATTCATGAGGATACTCAGGATGCGGTTTCAGAAGGAAAGAGTTTTGAGTACCATGTAAGAAGAAGGCTGGAGGAGGAGGTGGGATGGGAAGGCCAGAGGAATGGATGGAGTAGTGCCCCTCTCCCAGTGCCTCCTTGTTCATGATACCCTGGCCACCAGCCTTCGTGGCCTCAGCTTCGGGTTGTTGGCCCATGCAGCAGTGGTAGAGCGCCTCTTCTCCTCCTACTCACCACCTCCTTCCCAGAATCACACCTTCCACTATCGGGCCACCATGTCTTAGAGAAAAGCTACAATCCCTTCTCACTCTGTTGGTTCCTAGTCTTCCAGCTCACTTATCCTGATTAACTCCGCTAGCAGTTCTTAAGTCTCATTTGGATTTCCAATGCATGGACTTACTGAAACCATGTAACCCAGTTTGGGACTTGAATCCATTGCCTTTTAACTAAGATCACACACTTGGTTTCAGGACTTAATGAAACTCAGGTTCTTGATGTCCCATTGCAGAAAGTGATAGGTAAGCAGATTTATTTATAGAGAAACACTCTCCACAGGCAGAGTGTTGGTTATCTCAGAAGGTGAGAGCAACCTCAAAATATGGTGTGGTTAGTTTATATGAGTTGGATAAATTCATAGACTGATGAGTGCAGTGGTTATTCCAGCAATTTGGGGGAAGAGGTAAGAGTGTCTAGGAACTGGGTCACTGACCGCTTTTTGATCCTTGATATTTGGCCTCAGAACTGTCACGTCACTGGTGGGTGTGCCATTTAGTTTGTTGTATTAAGCTGAGCTTATTCTAAGGCTAAAGGTCTAGTGGAAGTCAGCTGGTCTGCCATCTTGCACCTATTTGGTTCTAAACAGTTTATGTTGTGTCCTCAAGCTATGTCATTCTTTTATATTTTATTTTTCAATTCGAGGAAAATCACTTTACAATGTTGTGTTGGTTTCTGTCGTACAACAACATGAATCAATCATATGTCCCCTCCTTCTCGAGCCTTCCTCCCTCCCCTCATCCCACCCTTCTAGGTCGTCACAGAGTGCCAGGCTTGGCTCCCTGTGTTATATAGCAACTTCTCACCAGCTATCTATTTGACACGCGGTAGTGTATATATGTTGATTCTATTTTCTGTTTGTCCCACTGTCTCCTCCTCCAACTGGGTCCACGGTCCATTCTCTACTACATCATCTGAATTCCTTCCCTGCAAATAGGCTCACTGATATCATTTTCCTAGATTCCACATATACGTGCTAATATGCACTATTTGTTTTTCTCTTTTTGACTTACTTCACTCTGTATAACAGGATCTAGTTTCATCCATCTCACTACAGCTGACTCAAATTCGTTGTTTTTCATGGCTGAGTAATATTCCATTACATATATGTACCATGTCTTCTTTATTAACCCATTTGTAGATAGAGAGCTACAAAATGTTGCTTCCATGTCCTGGCTATTGTAAATACTGCTGCAATGAACACTGGGGTACATGTGTGTGTAATTCTTTTAAATCTTGTGTCCTGCCCCCCTTCCCTCTTGTTTCTTTTATTTATTTATTTATTTATTTTTTACTTTACAATATTGTATTGGTTTTGCCATCAATTCCACTTTCTTTATCATCCACAAAACCTCACCAAAATATTCATCATTTCAATCACTTCTGAATAACACCTTGAATTCAGTTCCTCCACTCTTCTATGTACTGGTTGATGGTCCAGTTGTTCCAAACATGCATTCAATTAATCTAGGCTTGTGAGAAAAACCAAACCACCTTTAAATTCTTGACTGCAAATTTCAAGTGAGTTCTCAGACTACTGAGCGATTCTTTGGCAAACCCTAGTATATGTGCTCTGCTGCTTTTATTTATTTATTTTTAAACTTCAAAATATTTAAATTTATTTTAAGAATAATTTAATTCAACAATAAAAGAAGAGTTTCATTTATTACGATACCTCATAGCTCAAGTGGAGATCTTAACAGAACATGAATGGTTGGTCTTGTTCAACATACATTTGATAAATTAACTGATTTATAAAACACATACCTCAAGTCTTCACTTCTCCCATTTCTTTCAATATACAGCATCTTATCAGAATACTCAAGCTATCAATGGCTTTTAATTTATACTTGAAGTAATTTGTGTATAAGACCCTTTACTGTCCAGTTTTTCTAAGGCAAATTATAAAACTAATCTTTTTAAAATTATCTATACTTTAAAGCATAATATTATAAATACTTCCTAAATGTAGCATTTTATTTGAATATGATTTTTAGTGAGTTGTGTTTCTTCTTTGATTTTATTTTTTTAACACTCACTGCAACCCTGATGAGATACAAAAAAGATAGCATACTACCCCTCTTCAAGAAGGGTTATAACTGAAAACTCTAAAGATACTGTTTAATTCAAGGTGACAGCAAAAATTCTGTTTCAAAAATGGATTCAGTAAGGTTTCTTTATACAAAAAAGAGGAGAGTGAAAATGTTGTTAAAAAATTCAAGAGTTTCCAATTTATCTTACCCAGGAAATACAAACTCTTCAATGAATCTTCTATATTTTGTCTTGAACCTGCTCTCTGCTCCAAACCAACTGCTTACTTCCCCTCAAACATATTCTACATTTTTAAACTTTTGCTTTATATATTTTTAATGCTCACTCCCTCCAAAATTCTCTTATTCTTTAGCCTGCCTTTAAAAATTCCATTCTTTCTTCATGCTCATCTCAAAAACCACCTTTGCATAAAATCTTTATAGATCCTACACATTCCAATGATCCTTCATGTCACTTTATTAGTGTATCTCCCATGGTAGAATTTATTCTGCAGTTATGTAGTTGCCTGTGAATTTATTGTAATAATGATAACAGGAACACCAGCCATAAGAGTTGAGACTTAATGAAAGCTTACTATATGCTACTAATTAACATATATTATTTCTATTTTATAGATGAGAACAGAGGTTTTGAGTGAATGAGTAACCTGCCATATCCAGGTCTGATTGATTCCAGAGGCTCAGTGAGCTCTTAACCACTCATTACAAAGTCATTTCCCACAGGTTATGTGTTTTTCCTTACTTCTGCATTTCTGCAATGTGGAGAGCAGTAGCTTTCAAGTAACAGAACTCAGTAAATAATTTATTACACTAAACTAGACTGCAGTTAGAAAGGACAACTACTATTACAATTCATTCCAACAGGGTATCCAAACACTTCCATTCTAACAGAGCAATATCCTCAAAGTTCATACTAACACCACTAATCAGGGTTTATGATTAAACAAATCTAATGTGAACATTAGGGAAAATAGCCTATCTATTGAAAATATGTGCATTTTTATCCTTAATATCTATATACAGTCTGTTTTATAGAAGAAAAGGATATGTATTTCAATCATTATATATATATGTATATATATAAAAGTGTGTATACAAACGTGTGCGAACACATGAACAAGGGCATGCACATATAAAACTGTATGGGCATGATAAAACACAAAATAAACTTATAAACAGTGAGCAAATAATACAGAAATAAGTTAAGACATTACATACCTAAGAGGACAGCAAACCTGACTTTTGGATTGTGTCTTACCTCCGTGTGGATGTGCTCTGTTTGATATACAGAGCAGAATCTTGCTGAATGCACCCACTAGAGTAGGCAACTATTTACCAATCCAGTCATATTCATAATCAAACATATATCCTTTTTGATCAAAAAAGTCAGTAAAAAGTTTTCTTAGGTAGTCATAATCTGGTTTTTCAAAAAAATCTAGCCTTCTTACACAACGAAGATACATTGCCATTTCTTCTGGAAAAGTTTCACATTACACTTCTATTGGTGTGGCTCGTTTTGTATCTCCAATTTTCTGATATCTCTCTTTTAATGTGTCAGCTTTTAAACCTTACCAAGGAAGACTGCCTCTCAGAAAATATATGAGCATGTGACCTAAAGCTTCTAAGTCATCTCTTCTACTTTGTTCTTTCCCTAAATGTGTGTTTATGCTCATATATCTAGCTGTTCCTATAAGGCTCTTGTGTTTTTTGTATGGTATGTGTTTCTTTGTCTCTGGATCAACATATTCCTTTGCCAAACAAAAATCTATAATATGAATAACTTGCTGGGTTTTGTTTCCTGGCCAGCCTATTAAACAGTTCTCAGGTTTTCAGTTCAGTTCAGTTCAGTTGCTCAGTTGTGTCTGACTCTTTGCGACCCCATGAACAGGGGCCTTCTGTCCATCAACCACTCCCTGAGTCCACCCAAATCCATGTCCATTGAGGCAGTAATGCCCATCCAACTATCTCATCCTCTGTCATCCCCTTCTCCTCCTGCCCTCAATCTCTCCCAGCATCAGGGTCTTTTCCAATGAGTCAGCTCTCTGCATCAGGTGGCCAAAATATTGGCGTTTCAGCTTCAGTCCTTCCAATGAACGCCCAGGACTAATATCCTTTAGGATGGACTGGTTGAATCTCCTTGTAGTCCAAGGGACTCTCAAGAGCCTTCTCCAACACCACAGTTCAAAAGCATCAATTCTTCAGCGCTCAGCTTTCTTTATAGTCCAACTCTCACATCCATACACGACTACTGGAAAAACCATAGCCTTGATTAGATGGACCTTTGTTGACAAAGTAATGTCTCTCCTTTTTTTTTTTTTCTCTCTGCTTTTTAATATGCTATCTAGGTTGGGCGTAACTTTCCTACCAAGGGGCAAGCGTCTTTTAATTTCATGGCTGCAGTCACCATAAGCAGTGATTTTGGACCCCAGAAAAATAAAGTCAGCCACTGTTTCCACTGTTTCTCCATCTATTTGCCACGAAGTGATGGGACCAGATGCCATGATCTTATTTTTCTGAATGTTGAGCTTTAAGCCAACTTTTTCACTCTCTTCTTTCACTCTCATCAAGAGGTACTTTGTGCTTCTTCACTTTCTGCCATAAGGGTGATGTCATCTGCATATCTGAGGTTTTTGATATTTCACCCAGCAATCTTGATTCCAGCTTGTGCTTCATCCAGCCCAGCATTTCTCATGATGTGCTCTGCATATAAGCTAAATAAGCAGGGTGACAATATACAGCCTTGATGTACTCATTTTCCTTGTTTGGAACCTGTCTGTTGTTCCATGTCCAGTTCTAACTGTTGCTTCCTGACCTGTATACAGGTTTCTCAAGAAGCAGGTCAGGTGGTCTGATATTCCAATCTCTTTCAGAATTTTCCAGTTTATTGCGATCCACACAGTCAAAGGCTTTGGCATAATCAATAAAGCAGAAATAGATGTTTTTCTGGAACTCTCTTGCTTTTTCCATGATCCAGCAGATGTTGGCAATTTGATCTCTGGTTCCTCTGCCTTTTCTAATACCAGCTTGAACATCAGGAAGTTCACGGTTCATGTATTGCTGAAGCATGGCTCGGAGAATTTTGAGCATTACTTTACTAGCATGTGAGATGAGTGCAATTGTGTGGTAGTTTGAGCTTTCTTTGGGATTGAAATGAAAACTGACCTTTTCCAGTCCTGTGGCCACTGCTGAGTTTTCCAAATTTGCTGACATATTGACTGCAGCACTTTCACAGTATCATCTTTCAGGATTTGAAATAGCTCCACTGGAATTCCATCACCTCCACTAGCTTTGTTCGTAGTGATGCTTCCTATGGCCCACTTAACTTCACATTCCAGGATGTCTGGCTCTAGGTGAGTGATCACATCTTCTTGATTATCTGGGTCATGAAGATCTTTTTTTACAGTTCTTCTATGTATTCTTGCCACCACTTCTTAATATCTTCTGCTTCTGTTACGTCCATACCATTTCTGTCCTTTATCAAGCCCATCTGTGCATGAAATGTTCCCTTGGTATCTCTAATTTTCTTGAAGAGATCTCAAGTCTTTCCCATTCTGTTGTTTCCCCTATTTCTTTGCATTGATTGCTGAGGAAGGCTTTCTTATCTCTCCTTGCTATTCTTTGGAACTCTGCATTCAAATGGATATATCTTTCCTTTTCTCCTTTGCTTTTCACTTCTCTTCTTTTCACAGCTATTTGTAAGGCCTCCTCAGACAGCTATTTTGCTTTTTTACATTTCTTTTTCTTGGGAATTGTCTTGATTCCTATCTCCTGTACAATGTCAGGAACCTACATCCATAGTTCATCAGGTACTCTGTCTATCAGATCTAGCCCCCTAAATCTATTTGTCACTTCCACTGTGTAATCGTAAGGGATTTGATTTAGGTCATACCTGAATGGTCTAGTGGTTTTCCATACTTTCTTCAATTTATGTCTGAATTTGGTAATAATGAGTTCATGATCTGATCCACAGTCAGCTCCAGGTCTTGTTTTTGCTAACTGTATAGGGCTTCTCCATCTTTGGCTGCAAAGAATATAATCAATCTGATTTTGGTGTTGACCATCTGGTGATGTACATATGTAGAGTCTTCTCCTGTGTTGTTGAAAGAGGGTGTTTGCTATGACCAGTGCATTCTCTCGACAGAACTCTGTTAGCCTTTGCCCTGCTTCATTCCACATTCCAAGGCAAAATTTACCTGTTACTCCAGGTGTTTCTTGACCTCCTACTTTTGCATTCCAGTCCCCTATAATGAAAAGGACATCTTTTTGGTGTGTTAGCTCTAAAAGGTCTTGTAGGTCTTCATAAAACCGTTCAACTTCAGCTTCTTCAGGCTTACTGGTCGGGGCATAGACTTGGATTACCATTATATTGAATGGTTTGCTTTGGAAGCGAACAGAGATCATTCTGTCATTTTTGAGATTGCATCCAAGTACTGCATTTTGGACTCCTTTGTTGACTATGATGGCTACTCCATTTCTTCTAAGGGATTCCTGCCCACAGTAGTAGATATAATGGTCATCTGAGTTAAATTCACCCATTCCAGTCCATCTTAGTTCGCTGATTCCTAGCATGTCGATGTTCACTCTTGCCATCTCCTGTTTGACCACTTCCAATTTGCCTTGATTCATGGACCTAACATTCCAGGTTCCTATGCAATATTGCTCTTTACACCATCAGACCTTGCTTCTCTCACCAGTCCAATCCACAACTGGGTGTTGTTTTTGCTTTGGTTCCATCCCTTCATTCTTTCTGGAGTTATTTCTCCAGAACTGAGTAATTTGCTCAATTACTCTAATAAAAAAGGTAACTCTGTTGGTTTTTCCCCATGGTTTCACTAATAGTTGGCTTTCTTGTAGTGAATTATATAAAATATATGAACTTTGAAATGACAAACAATAGAAACAAATCTCAGCTCCTGCATTATCACCTGTGTTATTTGGGACATGTTTCCAACCCTCTTAGTCACCCAGTCATGTCCAAGTCTTTGTGACCCCATGGAATATAACCTACCAGGCTTCTCTGTCCATGGGATTCTCCAGGCAAGAATACTGGACTGGGTAGCCATTCTTTTTTCCAAAGGATCTTCTTGACCAGGGATCCAACATGGGTCTCTTGCATTGCAGTAGATTCTTCACCAGTCTGAGCCACTTTTTTGTTGTTTGTTTTTTTATCTGTAACTGGTTAATGATTCTGCAGTATTATTTATTACAGAGGAAGAACAAAGCTTCTGGTTAAATTCCATCAACACAGCAGTCAAAGTTCTCTCCTCTTTCTATGGAATTTTGTGTTTAACAAATGACACAAAAAAATGACATGACATGAAAAAAACTTTCTTGGGAATTTAATTCCAAAATTCAGAGCTATTCTGACTGTATATACTAGAGTTTACAGGTTCTCTAGAGGGATATTAAGGGAATGAAAGTTCAGGGCATGAAATCCAGAAACCCCCATATTCTTTTTCAAGAGAGAATCATGATTTTCCTCTTAATTATATATAGGGGTTCTGCTTAATTAAAAAAGATCAATGTTACTTTTTAAAAAAAAATTGGAGTGTAGTTGTTTTACAGAGTTGTATTACTTTCTTCTATAAGATCTGTGCTACTTTCAGTAATTTGAAAACTATTCCTTTAATGCCAAAATAATACATTTTAGTAGTATAAATTTTAGACATCTGGCTAACTTCTGGAGGAATATTTTAGGAAAGAAGGGAGATAATTTCATTAATGATTGATTCATTCAATGCATAATGAATAATATGGTATCATTAAGTGCTTCCTAGGTGGCACTAGTGTAAAGAACTTACTTGCCAGCGCAGGAGACGTAAGAGAGGCAGGTTCGATTCCTGGGTCTGAAAGATCCCCTGGAGGAGGAAATGGCAACCCACTCCAGTATTCATTCCCAGAGAATTCCATAGACAGAGGAGTCTGGTGGGCTATGGTCCAAAGGGTCACAAAGAGTCAGACACACTGGAGCAACTTAGCACAGACACAAGCACGTATGATATCAACATCAAATGATTCACAGCGATTTAAGATATTTAATGTTGCCATATAAGAAGTTGGTTACTATCTTTATGTAAAGTTGGCTTTTTGAGTTGTTCCGACACAGACTTGGAGAGAAGAACTCCAGGGCAAGTGGTTTATTTGGAAGCTGATCCCAGTTAGGCCTGGTAGGGGAGTAGAAGTGAGACAGGGATGAGAGAAAAGCAGGAGGCCAGGACTTGGTTTTGTTGAAGACTTCAGGGAGATAATGTGGAACAAGCTTTAAGTGATTTACTCCAGATGAAGAAAAGATAATATTTATTATCCAATGTCCATTACATTGCTGAGGGCTGATCAGAAAGGCATCAGCTCCTTGGCTCTGCTTGTCTGTTTCATTTGAAGACCAAGAGGTAGTTCTCATATCTGCAGCTGCTGATGCTTTAGAAAAGACAGAGAGATACATATAGTATGTTAGGATAGTGACTATTTCATATAATTACATACATACCAAATGAGTGAAATATATGCTTATTCTTGAGGTCTGAATTTGGGTTGATTTAAGTTGGAACCTCCCCTCTATTGCTGCTAGCAATGTGACTTTAAGCTAATTATTAGTTGCTCCAAATATGGGAAAAATAATACCATAGGACTTATTCACGGTTCCTATGAAGGAACATAGGAAGTATTAGAGTTCATAGGTTCATAGGAAGTATTAAAATTAAGGTTTACAAAACTTCTGGGAGAGTTCCTGACATATAATAGGCATGAATCAGCATTAGGGTACATCACAAAGAATGAAAATGCTGTGTTTTATGATATGTTACTCTTCAAATTTACTAGGTAATTCCATCTTTTTTCCAAAGTGGTTGAATTTATTTGCATCACCACCAGAGTTCCAGTTGCTCCACATCCTTTTAACTTCTGAGTCTTTATAATTTCAAAATTCATGTAGGTATATATTCATATCACATTGGGGTTTTCATTTTCATCTCCTTGCAGATTAATAAGGTTTCTTGGCCATTTGAATATTCATGTGTTTTTTTTCTTTTTTTGGTGACTGTTTTCATATGGCTTGCTTATTTATCTATTTGGTTGTCTTTCAATTGATTTGTAAAAGCTCTTTATATATTCAGAGTGCTATTTTGTTTTCATATGTTGCAAACATCTTCTGCTGTTTTGTGACGTGCCATCTCACTCTTACTGATGAAGAGAACTTGTTCCAGTAAATCCCCTATATATGAATGAGTTCTGTTCCAAGAGCATGTTTATACATCTAATTTGTTTGTAAGTCCAACAAAGTTAGCCTAGGTACCCAACTAACATAATATAGTTCTGTACTGTAATAAGTTTATAATATTTTTCTTACTAAGCTTTTGCTGATTTATTGTAATGCAATTGACTTTTTATTCAGCATTCCTACTAAGAACACATAAATTCTAGTAACTTATTTGTAGGTTCATCTTTTCTACTTACTAAGCATATGTATATAAATAATGTCTTCTAATTCTCATATTTTATAAGATATATTTTATTTATAAATGTATTTTATTTCTTTCTCTTGCCATATTGCACTAGTAAGGGCCTCAAGAACAATATCAAATTCAAGTGATCCTTGTTTCCTCTGGATCTCAAAGGAGCAAAATTGTTAACTTTTTATAATTAAGTTCGATTTTTGATGAATGTGTATACAGATGCTACTTATTAGATATGGATATATCCTTCTATTACTAGACTGTTGAGAGGTGTGTTTTTCTGCTTTTTTAAAAAAATTTTTATATACATTTTCTGCACCTACTAGGATGATGATTGGGCTTCTCTGGAGGTTCAGTCAATAAAAGAATTCGCCTGCAGTGCATGAGATTTGAGTTCGATCCCTGGGTCAGGCAGATCCCCTGGAGAAGGAAATGGCTACCCACTCCAGTATTCTTGCCTGGAGAATCCCATGGACAGAGGAGCCTGGCAGGTGATGGTCCATAGGGTCTCAAAGAGCTGGACATGATTTAGCAACTGAACCATAGGATGATAATATTGATCCATCTCTTTCTTTCCACCTAACCCTAACCCTAATGTGATGAATTACATTGACCAATATATGCAGTCATAGCATAACCTCAATTTTTTATGATTTTTATTGTTTTTAAATGTAACTTTATTTGGATTACCACTTTTTGTGGAGTATTTTTGCATTTATTTTATAAGGGGTATTGTTTTATAGTTTTTCCTTTATTGTAATGTCTTTGTCAGAGTTAATATCAAGTTACACTGTTCTCTTAAAAGAAATACAGGTGTAGTCTATTGTTTTCTGTTCTCTAGAAGAGGTTGTATAAATTTGGTATAATTTCATCATTGAATTTTTAGTACAATTCATTGATAAGGTCATCTAGTCCTGAAATTTTGCTTTTCTTGTGAAAAAGTTTTTAATTATTGATTCAGTTTCTCTTTTAGATATGAGACTGTTCAGTTTTTGTTTCTTCTGTTAGTTTGGGTAATTTATATTTTAGAGGAATTAATCGATTTTATCTACCTTTTCAAATTCACTGGTATAAAGTTTTGCATAAGGTCCACTCAGTATCTTTTTATTGTTGTTTTACTTGTTTTGGAGCTGGAGCTTTTTAAAAAATGTATTTATTTAATTTATTTTGGCCTGCACTGGGTTTTCCTTGCTTTGCACGGGCTCTCTCCAACTGCCGTGAGCAGGGGCTACTGTGGTGTGCAGGCTTGTCATTGCAGTGGCTTCTCGTTGCAGAGTACAAGCTCCAGGCGCGTGAGCTTCGTGGTCGAAGCACGTGGGCTTGGTAGTCGCAGCTGCAGTCTCGATCTCTAGAGTGCAGGCTCAGTAGCTGCGGCATAACGGCTCCGTTACTCCACGGCATGTGGGATCTTCCTGGAGCAGAGATTGAACCTGTGTGCCCTGCACTGCAAGGCAAATTCTTATCTACTGTGCCACCAAGAACGTCCAACTCATCTCCTAAATGTATGTAAAGGTCTGTAGTAGTGTCCCATTTTTCATTTTTGATAATCATAACTTGTACATTATTTTCTGTCTCTTCATCAGTCTTGCCCTTCCCCCATTTTCTTTTGGGCTTTGTTGATTCTATTGTTGTGTATGCAGTTATTTCCTATATTGCTATATTTTTTGTTTGTTTGTACCTTTCTGATTCCCATTTTCTACTATCTGTTGCATTAATCTGCATTCTCTTTATAACTCTGTGAGATAGAGATTAAACTGCTTGATTTCCAATTTTTCCACTTCTTCAATTTATGCATGTGAATTCAGCTTTAGCTGTGTCCCAAAAGCTTTGTCATGTATTTTTATCATTGTTCAGTTTAAAATATTCCTACTTTTCATTGTGATTATTTTCCTTTATAGGCTGTACCTGATGCTCCTGGTACTCACATTTCATCTCCCAATTCGCTCTGATTTCAGCCTCAGCTGCAGTGAATGTTGTGTGGACATTCTTCCTCCTCAAATATGAGCCAAGTATGTGTTATGACTTCTGCTCCAGCTGTCCTCAATTCTTTGGAAGACTTCTTGACTTGTGCACAAATTCAACTCCCAAATACAGAGAATATGACAACTCCGTGGCCTATTAGAACTGGTGTATAAATGTCCCAGCCTTCCCTCCTTCAGGAGGAAGTTTTGGGAGGCTTTTTGGGGTGGTTGTTTCAGGTCTCTGAAAAATCAAGTCGTGACTGGACAAACCAGACACCTTTACATTATCGACTTTCCCAACTTTCCTGTCTGGATTTTTCCATTCTTTCACTTCTCCTTCCTGAGAACACTTCCTAAGTAAACTCCACAATGTTTTCATATCCAGCTTTGTTTTTGTTCTTATTTTTAAATTCAAAACAGAACTATTGTACTACTTAATTTCCAAACATAAATGAATTTATTAATTAAAAATTATTTAGGTTATTTTATCCTGAATAGAGAAAATTCCTTCTAAGATTGCTCATTTTGAATCATGTTTATACATTACTTATTTTAAAATAAATAAAATTAGTGTTAAAAGGAATATATAATGCAGGTGATGTGGTATATGGTGGTGATTTCAATGGAAAGAGAAAAGGGATTATAAATAGAAATGGTCAGCAACAGTTTCTTTCGTTACTCAAGTGGGTTCTGACATCTTTGCAGCTAGTAAGGGCCTGGTGATACCTCTCACATTCCAGGTGTACTCGTCTTTTGGTGGCTTAGTGGAAACTGTGGAGTTCTAAATAAAGCAGGTATGCAGCATGCTGTGTGCAGAACTGTTTTTCTGCAGACCTTAATCTAAAGGAATTTTAGAAGACCATTTGTGGTCCCGCTCCATTCACAGCCAAAGAACCAGATAAAGATTTGTGGCTAAAGTTTATATAGCAAGAGAGAGAATTTGTCTGTAATGTTCTATATTCTCATCCTTAAAAGAACCTAGTACGGCTCTTGGTGGCTTTGGCAGACAGCTGATTGTAGATTAATTGGATACACAATTTTCCAAATGAAAATGAAAATGTAGGTCCTTTGCAAGGATAGAAGTACTGTCAAGTATATGAACATATGATGTGTTTTCATTTTCTTCCATAGTATCTCTCTTATCTTATGATTTTTATTTCTTTTTTAATTTTTATTTTTACTTTATTTTGCTTTACAATACTGTATTGGTTTTTTCATACATTGACATGAATCAGCCACGGGTGTACATGAGTTCCCAATCCTGGACCCCCTTCCCACCTCCCACCCCATATCATCTTATTTGCCATTTAATATCATGCTAAGTAGAGAAAGGGTTTCCCTGGTGGCTCAGAGGTAAAGCGTCTGCCTGCAATGTGGGAGACCCAGGTTCAATCCTTGGGTCAGGAAGATCCCCTAGAGAAGGAAATGGCAACCCACCCAGTGTTCTTGCCTGGAGAATCTCATGGATGGAGGAGCCTGGTGGGCTACAGTCCACAGGGTCGCAAAGAGTCAGACACGACTGAGCAACTTCATTTTCGCTTTCACTTAAGTAGAGAAAAATAAAAATTTTAAATGATTAGCCTGAATTCTACTATTCACTTTTATAGAAAACTGGTAGCACCAGCATTAAGTATAGCTATTAGAACATTAACCTGTATATAGAATCATTGAAAGCACACAACGTTCAGTTTGTAGCTTGTACACACATATTTTGCTCTTATTGTGAAAATCCTGCACACAATGAATTCTCTCCATGGTATGCACACTTTATCAGCATGCTACCTTTGCTTACTGAAGAGTGAAGAAGCACTGAAGAAGGAACTGTGGGCTGTTCCATCTTGCTCTTTTGTTCTGTGTCATCATTTGCAGAGTAAGCGGTTGGCTACTAGAGGTTAAGAAAGGATAGGGCAGATAGGGTGCCATGGTTGTTTCTTAGAAGCCAGTGCTTTCTGCATTTGATGAAGCAAGTTGTAGCTGAAACATAACGTGCATCCTCTCAGCACTATCAGCCTTCTTCCATTACTCAGTCAAGATATCACACACTTACCTGGGACTCGCTTTGAACTCCTCTGAACTTCACGTATCCATCAGAGCTCCGTGTCCACAGGGCATTGCAAATGATGAATACCTGGCAGCAAGGGATGAAGAATACACACCTGCATAGATTCCTGCTCACACGCACACACCATTATCTCATGGACTTCACTGTAAAACCCAAGTTTAAAAATGAAATAGTTTAGAATTTTAAGATGGGTGACAGCAGAGCATTAAGTCAAGTGACTTCCCACATCTCATCCTTGACTGTGGATTGGGGAATCTACGTTGTTGGAATTCAACAAACTGACAACAGAGGAAGAGACTAATTTTCAGTTTTGATCCTGATCCATGTTTCTCTGGGCTCCACTTCACTTTCCACAAAGACAGCCTTCCTTTCCTTATTTCTGTGCACAGGGATATTGAGTCTTACTAAGCAATGAAGAGGATTTGGGGATAGAGTAACAAAAGTTAATTGTTTTTTCTTTTTTACTCTTTTCCTTTGTGGTGACTGTGAGGCATTGCTAATGAGAACATCATGTCTGCGGGCTCTGCATGAAAGGCTTTTTTTTTTTTCAAATCTCAAAGATTTGAGATGTGGGCTGTGCTTGGTCTGGGCCAAGGGTGACCTCCATCCAGCTTGGGCTGGGGAATTTGTAGCTGCCTCTGCTGCCTCTGGCCTTGGCCTGTGCACAACCTCTCCCCCACCAGTGAGGCTGGAGGCCCCCATTTCTGATTGCAAGGAGGTAAGAGATCAGAGCCCCTTTGCTGCTCACTGCCCGCTTAGATGCATCAGTCTGGTCAGTCTGGAAGGGACCCAGGTATACTTGCAGGCATTACATAAGACAGGACCCAGATGAATTGCCTGGATTCCCTCAGCACCCATTCTCCCATACCCCTGAACTGAGCTCCTGCCCCTACCTCTCAGTCACCCTGTTGCTGCCAGCTGCCCAACAGGGCTTTCTTCTCAGCTCTTTCCTTCTGGTCCCTGGCTCCATCAGCGATCGTCCCATTTGCCTCCAAAGTTCACACCCACCTTGTTCTCACAACCCCCCTAGCTCCTGTGTCTTTTCCTTCCTCTCTGAACACTTCTCCTGAATCACACTCCCCACCACCCTGCAATTAGGTGCAAGTTACTCAAACTTCTGTCCTTGGCTTTCATTTGTTATTTACCTGCAGAAACTGCAGGTGTAAACACCACTTCTCTGCCAGAGATATCTAACATTCATTAGAAAACAGCTTTCCAAAAATATCTAACGATTTACACTCTCAGCAGTATAGCTTCCAACTCTGAATTTGATGAAGTCACTTAATTTCTCATGATGTCCATTGTCTTATCTCCAGAATGAGATACATATCTATATCTAGATGTCTATCTAGATACAAATATGCACATAAATCTTGCCTAAGCATTAGTAACTGGAAAGATCATTTCTTAGAATTCCATCATACAACAAAAATCTACATGTCTCTAGACATTCAGTTTTCACAGAGAATGCAGATGTATACAGGAGTTTTCCGGGCTGATAAAGTGGGAAAATTATTCCAGGAAATAGCACATGGTTATTCCAGAAAACTGAAAAAAATGTGAGATGGGGAGTTCGGAATGAAGGGAGACCGAGCTGAAGAGGAGGCAAAGGCTTGGGCGTGACGTGACCCTCTGTCATTGTAAGGAACTTGGAATTTGCGTGGATAAAAAACAAAACAAACAAAGAAAAAACCAAGATCCAACAATATGCTGGACAAAAGATTCATTTTAGCTTTATGGGAAGGAAAAATAAATATTTCAAGCAAATGGTAATCAAAACAGAAAATAAAAAGAGCAGGGCTTCTCCTGTGGCTCAACAGTAAAGAATCTACCTACAATGCGGTAACCGCAGGAGACGTGGGTTCGATCCCTGGTCCAGGAAGATCCCCTGGAGGAGGGCACAGCAACCCATTCAACTATTCTTGCCTGGAGGACAAGAATGGACAGAGGACAGAGCAGCCTGGCAGGCTATAGTCAATAGGGTCACAAAGAGTCAGACAGGACTGAAGAGACTTAGCATGGCATGGCAGCTATACTTATACTAGGCAAAATGGACTTTAAGCTAAAATTAGTGAAAATAAACAAAGAAAGGTCATTATATAATGATAAAAATGCACCAAGAAGATATCACAATTATAAGTAGTGATGCACCTAGTATAGGAGCACCTAAATATATAAAGCAAGTACTAACAGAACTGAAAGGAATTTCAGCTTTATTTTTCACAACAAGACAGGTAAGGATTTTTCAGCAATGCAGTGACTTGGAAAGATTCATGTTAGAATGCGTATTTGATCTTTTTAAGGGTCTTAGAGAATGCACAAAAGGAAACTCATGCAAGTAGAAGGGAAGAAAATGTATTTGGAGGAGATGAGAAGAGGTCAGTCTCCCCAGGAAAATCGCCACTGGGATCCTTCAGGACAAGGCCTGAGGGCACAGTAGTTCAGCTAATAGTTGTTTAGGTCGGGGCAGCCTGAAGGCCAGTGGGGAGCTGGCTGGTATAGACACTGGGTGGTGGGGAGTTTATGGTCATGGATGAAAAAGTAGAAGGAATTTAGTGTTAAAGAAGCCAAACTGAGATGAGTTATTTGAACAGAACAGAAATTGTATATAAACACTAGTGATGAAATTTTGCTTAAAATATGTTTTCAGGCTTCATGTGTTTGTATTAAGTTGTTGCTCACATGGTCTTTAGTCCTGTTCTGTTCTTTTTTCTTCTTCTCTGTTACTCCCACTTCTTGGTTTTGTTCTTAAATATCGGTATTTTATTTTTTAAAGAAAACAGACATTAAGTGCAGTTTCTTCTATGTCCACTAGGTGGAAGCAAAGTATGCAACTTAATATTTCCGTAACCACTGTAACATTTTCAATTAAAAATGTGAGTTTAAATAGAACATGTATACTATCATGTAAGAATTGAATCGCCAGTCTGTGTCTGACGCAGGATGCAGCATGCTTGGGGCTGGTGCATGGGGATGACCCAGAGAGATGTTATGGGGAGGGAGGTGGGAGGGGGGTTCATGTTTGGGAACGCACGTAAGAATTAAAGATTTTAAAATTTAATAAATAAATAAATAGGCAAGTTATCTGATTACAAAAGTGAAAGATAGCTATGTATTTTTGAAATAAAAATTCAAAACTAAAGATTATGATTAAACGGTGATCTCTATACTACATCCACAGCTTCTTTTAATTATTTTTGTTTTAATTTGATGTATAAATATGCTTTGCACATAATTGGGATTATACTGAAAATACTGTTCAGTTTCTAAATTTATTTTACTTGCCTTTGCATCATAGACATTTTCCCATATTATTCTTTAAGTTAAAATTTAGGATTATAATGGTTGCATACTTTATATATGTCTACACGTCTATCTATCTGGGCTTCCCAGGTGGTGCTAGTGGTAAAGAATACAACAGCCAATGCAGGAGATACGAGAGATGCGGGTTCAGTCCCTGGGTTGGGAAGATCCCCTGGAGGAGGGCATGGCACCCCACTCCAGTATTCTTGCCTGGAGGATCCCCATGGACAGAGGAACCTGGTGGGCTTACAGTCCATAGGGTCACAAAGAGTTGGACACAACTGATGTGACTCAGCCCACACACACCTCTATCTGCATGTGTAGGAAAAAGTGTTACAAATAACTCAGTGTAAGTAGCCACCCACAAGAATATGTGCCCACATCTCTGGTGCTGCCAAGAATATATTCATAGAATTTGAATTCTGTGGTTAAAAGGAATGGATATTTTTAAGGCTTTTTATCTATGCATACATAGTTACTTACACACTTACCTAGTTACATAGTTGCTGGTCACACTGGTATCTCAAGAGGTCCTTCTCTTTGCCCCTTTGCCAAATGAGTTTTTTTTTTTCATATTAAAGAATTATTATTCTTATGAGTTTACTTCCAAAGTGTAATGGTAAATCAGTTTG
Source organism: Ovis canadensis (assembly GCF_042477335.2). Classification (NCBI taxonomy): domain Eukaryota; kingdom Metazoa; phylum Chordata; class Mammalia; order Artiodactyla; family Bovidae; genus Ovis; species Ovis canadensis. The sequence goes on from NC_091246.1 coordinate 25,174,711, forward strand.
GTCAAATTCCCAAATGAAGGATGCTGTACATAACCAAATTGTTTTTCCTGATTATGAATTTGCCCAATGTAAATAACTTGAGCAATTAAAAAAAAAAAGTCAGAAGAAGAGCAATGATCAGCAGATGGCACCCTACGATTAAAACTGCTATTCTTTAATCCCTAAGTCTTACTGGTTTGCGACCCCAGGAATGCAACCTGGCCAGGCTCCTCTGTCCATGGGATTTCCCAGGCAAGAATATTGGAGTGGGTTGGCATTTAAAGCAAATAAAAAATGGTGATATTTTTTATCTTGCCACAATTTCTTTCTAAGAGATGACTTATTTTGATGTAAATATTCTATAAAAGAATTGCTAGGTGTGAAAAAAGAAAAAAAGCTCAGTTAATAAAATTTAACATCTAGTGGCTTAATAGGAATCCATGTGAGTCTGAAAAATGTTCAGATTGGTAGCTCAGAGGTTAGAGCCTCTGCCTACAATGTGGGAGACCTGGCTTCAATCCCTGGGTTGGGAAGATCTCCTGGAGAAGGGAATGGCAACCCACTGCAGTATTGTTGCCTGGAGAATCCCATGGACGGAGGAGCCTGGTGGGCTACAGTCCACGGGATCACAAAGAGTCAGACACGACTGAGCGACTTCACTTTTTTCTGTTATGTTTGCCAGTTTACTGAGGAATTTTAATACCTACCTTGTGAAGATTCCAAGACCAATAGAGTCCAGGTCTTTATCTTTTCAGATTTTCTTTCCTTTATGAAGCACCATGACTCCAAGGCTTATGCCCGTTCTTGGAAGAAAATCTGAGGTGTATGCTTAAGTCATGTCTTCTCTGTAACAAAGGCATCAAAACTCCAGTTTCTCCTCATATTGATGTAGCAGGATCTAATAAAGTGAGTCAATGCATCAGGAATCCCAGTAAATCCAATGAAGAAGTAGTGTCGATTGTGTTGATTTGGAAATTTGGGGGAAACTTTGGCATTGCTCCAAATTAATAGAAACACCATGGAGAGAAATCACATTATAAGGGTTTAAATAACTGAAAGGCATCAACTTGCTGTCACTAAACTTCACAGTGATAGGAGTGTGTAGTGATGAAGGTCTGGGGAAAGTTGACACGTATCCCTGGAGCTGGAAGGATGTACATAAACACAGTCTGTTGCCAACTTGTTGCCTGGAGATTGCTAAGCACTGGAGCAGTCTGATTTGGAGGCTTTGAAGGATGGTGGTGGAATTTGTACTGAGAGAGAAGATGCAAGTCACACCTCCCTCTCCCATTCAATTCTATGAAACCATCAGATAGTGCAAGAAAGACACTTGGAAGTTTAACTCCACCCAGCTGAACACACAAATGGGATTTCCAACTCAGAGAAGAGGTTAGGAGATTTGTGTCTCTTACCAAGCTAAGGAGAGCCATGGCTGCCTCTCCGGGGGCATCCTAGCAGTGGAGGGTGGGTGTAAGATTGCCCTGCAGCAGAGGCTTGAATGTACATGGAAGCAGAAGGAACTGGAGTGGGGCCAGACCACCTTCATATCACTAGCAGATGAACCGTCACCTGAGGCGGCACTGTCCTCTTTTGGGTTCTCTTATGTGCCTGACCTGAAAGAGCAAGAGGAGCAAGGGAGGCCACCCTGAGAGCACATCAGGGCCCACACCCCCAGGACTCGTACAGGACAGCAGTTAAGGCTGGGGGAGAAGAGCATGGAACAGCGCAGGAGGGCTGGTGCCTTAGAAATAAATAAAGTGTGTGTGTGTGTGTGTGTGTGTGTGTGTGTGTGTGCGCGTGCGCGCGCGCGCGCTGATTGCTCAGTCATGTTCAGTTCTTGGCAACCCCATGGACTGTAGTCTGCCAGATTCCTCTGTCCATGGGATTCTCCAGGCAAGAATACTGGAGCAGGTTGCCCTTCCCTTCTCAAAGGGATCTTCCTGACCCAAGGATCGAACCTGGGTCTCCTGCATTGCAGGCAGATCCTTTACCACCTGAGCTACCGGGGAAGCCCAGAAATGAATAATACTGCGTCTTAAATCATGCAGTAAGGTAGCTCCAAAATGCAAAAATGGTAGAAAACCTGAAGGTCCCAAGATATCAATAATGGACAACTTGCCTAGTAAAGATGGGCAGTTGGACAAAGTTTTGGGTTGGCCAAATCGTTCGTTCATTTTTCTCTATAAGAGGGCTCTAGTAGCCCTTAGTTGTCTTTAACTTCATCGGAAACAATTTGTTATTGTACTGTGACAGCTGTCATATCAGCATGCATTTAAAGACTAATATCAAAATTGGTGAATTTCTATGAAGCCATTTTGATATTGAAGGAAAAAGCAACATTTTCAGCATATTATGTTTTGGTATTTCAAGAGAGCTAAAAATGCAAATGAAATGCAAAAAAAAAAAAAAAAAGATTTGTGCAGTGTGTGGAGAAGGTGCTGTGACTGACCCAATGTGCCAGCAGTGGTTTGTGAAGTTTTGTGCTGGAGATTTCTCACTGGACAATGCTCCATGGTTGGGTAGGCCAGTGAAGTTGATGGCAATCAGAGGCATCAGATGAGAACAATCAATTTTATACCATATGGGAGCTAGCTGGCGTATTCAAAATATCAAAATCAAGCACTGAAAATCATTTGCACCAGCTTGGTTATGTTGATTGTTTTGATATTTGGGTTCCATATAAGTTAAGCAAAAATAAAACCCTTTTGACCATATTCCTGCATGCTTGCTAAGTCGCTTCAGTCGTGTCCGACTCTGTGCGACCCCACAGACGGCAGCCCACCAGGCTCCACCGTTCCTGGGATTCTCCAGGCAAGAAAACTGGAGCGGGTTGCCATTTCCTTCTCCAATGCATGAAAGTGAAAAGGGAAAGTGAAGTCACTCAGTTGTGTCTGACTCTTAGCAACCCCATGGACTGCAGCCTACCAAGCTCCTCCACCCATGGGATTTGCCAGGCAAGAGTACTGGAGTGGGGTGCCATTGCCTTCTCTGATCCTGCATGCTTAATGTAATGAAAACAGTGTTTTTAAAACAAATTGTGATGGGTGATGACAAGTCGGTGATGGGTGAGTATATATATGTGTGTGTGTGTGTGTGTGTGTGTATATATACATATATATATAATATAATAATGTGGAATTGAAACATTCATAGGGAAAGCAAAATGAACCACCACCAACCACACCAAAGACCGGTCTTCATCCCAAAAAGGTGATGTTGTGTATATGGAGGGATTAGAAGGGAGTCCTCTATTATGAGCCCCTTCTGGAAAATGTATGATTCATTCTAACAATTACTGCTCCAAATTAGACCCACTGAAAGCAGTACTCAATGAAAAGCATCCAGAATTAGTCAACAGAAAACTAATAATCTTCCATCAGGATAAAACAAGACCACATGTTTCTTTGATGACCAGGCAAAAACTGTTACAGCTTGGCTGTAGTTCTGAAGTTTCGATTCATCTGCTGTATAACAGGCTTTGCACCTTTGGATTTTCTTTATTTTGTTCATTACAAAATTCTCTTTATGAAAAAAATTCAATTCCCTAGAAGTCCATAAAAAGCACATGGGACACTTATTTGTTGAAAAAGATAAAAGTTTTGGGAAGATGGGATTATAAAGTTGCCAAATAAATGGCAGAAGGTAGTGGAACAAAACAGTGAATACACTGTTCAACAAAATTCTTAGTGAAAATGAAAAATATGTCCTTCATTTTTACTTAAAAAAATTAAGGAATGTTTTTGTCAACCCAATGTATTTAAAAATGATTACTGAAACCAACAAAAAAATGTAACTTTCCCGCTTGTAGTCCAAAGAAGCAATATATGCCTCAAGATACCGGTTAAGTCTGTAAATTAAGGAAACTGATTAATGCATTTCTATATTTGAGTTTTTTAATTTACAAACTCAGTTTACATGCTCAGAAAATGTTTGCCTATTAGGTCTATGAATAGTATTGGTATAGGCATTATAGTACAGTGTATAGTAAAATGCAGTATACAATGTAGAATGTAGAATGTGTTGGTCTCAGCTTATCAATAGTGATCTTCTTGGCTAAGAATGCCTGGGGCATTCACTTGGGTCTCTACTTGCTTTTGGTAAAGACCCATGGACACTTTCCCAACCATAGCCAACATTCTGGCTGGACTGGTCCCTGTAATTATTTTTTAATCTCTCTCTTTCAAAATTGAAGTATAGTAGATTTACAAAGTTGTGTTAGTTTCAGCTGTACAGCAAAATGATTCAGGTATATATATATTTATATATAATACATATTAAAAAATATATGTATACATTTCAGGTTCTTTTCTGTTCTACATTATTACAAAATATTGTGTTAGTTTCCTTGTCCTTGCTCTTTACCTATTTTATATCTCTAGTAGTGTATTTATGGCAGTCCCAAACTCATAATTAATCTCTCCCTCACCTCCTTTCCCCTTTGGCAATCATAAGTTTGTGTTCTGTGTCTGTGGATTTATTCCTATTCTGTAAATAATTTCAATTCTGTCATATTTTAGATTCCACATATAAGTGATATATGATGTTTGTCTTTCTCTGACTTACTTCACTTAGTATGACAACTTCTAGGTGCATCCGTGATGCTGCAAGTGGTATCATTTCATTCTTTTCTGAGTGAATGGTATTCCATTGTATATATGTATCACATCCTCTTTATCCATTGATCTGTAGGTAGACATTTGGTTGCTTTTATGACTTGGCTATTGTAAATAGTGCTGCAATGAACATTGGGATGCATACATCTTTTTAAATTAGATTTTTCTTGGTCCTTGTAATTCTTATTATGTACCTCAGGAACAGCTGTTAGCAAACTTTGGGGGGAAAATCATAAGATTATTACTGACTGGTCTGGGTGTAGCACACCTGAGGGCCACACAGCAAGGACATAGTAGAGAGTGAGGTAGTGTGTGCCTGGAGTTCTACCTTTATTGGGGTTGAGGGTGAAGTGCCTAGGGTTCAGCAAATTTATTGTCAAATTTAAAACATGTGAGCAAGAATCAAAGTTCAGGAAAGGAAAAGCAGGGTCACCCAAGTGGTCAGTTATCTAGGTCACCCAGGGCTTTCTACAAGGGGAACTTCATGGGTGGGATAGTACAGTCTGGCTCATTACCTAGTTGTGTAGCTGGCAATATGTTTATTCGATATGAATATCTTTGAAGTAGATACCTGGATAATCAAATGCTTAATTTCAAGCACTTACATTATAATTAAAAAGCTTATTATCAGACACCTACACTACAGGTATATAACACAGAATACATAATACTGTAGTAATATTCATTTAGTAATTGAAAGAATCAGATATATTAGCATATGTGGTATTCATTTTAATAAACTTAAATTGATGGGTTACATACATACAGCAAAGTACAGTAATCACAAGTATGGAGACCTATGAACTATCACAAAATGCGTGAAGCTGTGTAAATCCCACTCAAGACATGAACATTAGCAGAGCTCCAACAGCTGTCAAGCCCATTATATGTCTTCCAAAACATAGCAACCATATTGGCTTTTAGTACCATAGATTAGTTTAGTTAGTGTTAGTTAGTGTTAGTCGCTCAGTCGTGTCTGACTCTTTGCGACCCCATGGACTGCAGCCCACCAGGCTCCTCTGTCCATGAGATTTTCCAGGCAAGAATACTGGAGTGGGTTGCCATTTCCTTCTCCAGGGGATTTTCCCAACCCAGGGATCAAACCCGGGTCTCCTGCACTGCAGGCAGATTCTTTACTGACTGAGCTACAAGGGTTTAGTTCACTTTAAAGATTGTATAAATTGAATTTTTCATAAGCAGTTTTTCATTCATTTTTATTTTGTGCCATATTCGGTTTGTGGGTAACACTCAAAATCCTTCAAGCTAGGCTTCAGCAGTAGATGAATTGAGAAATTCCAGATGTACAAGCTGGACTTAGAAAAGGCAGAGGAACTAGAGATCAAATTGCAAACATTCACTGGTTCACAGAGAAAGTAAGGGAACTCCAAAAGATATCTTCTTCTGTTTCATTGACTGCAAGAAAGCCTTTGTGTGGATCACAACAAACTGGAAAATTCTTAAAGAGATAGGAATACCAGACTACCTTACCTGTCTCCTGAGAAACCTGTATTCAGGTCAAGAAGTAACAGTTATGGGGAGGGAGGTGGGAGGGGGGTTTGGGAACGCATGTAAGAATTAAAGATTTTAAAATTAAAAAACTAAAAAAAAAAAAAAACCCACACACAAAAAAAAAGAAGTAACAGTTAAAACCAGACACGGAGCAACAGATTGATTCAAAATTGGGAAAGGAGTATGACAAGGCTGTATATCGTCACCCTGCTTATTTAATTTACATACAAGTACATCATGCAAAATGCCTGACTGAATGAATCACAAGCTGGAATCAAGATTGCTGGCAGAATTATCAATAACCTAGATATCCAGATGATATCACTCTAATGGCAGAAAGTGAAGAAGAACTAAAGAGCTTCTTGATGAAGGTGAAAGAGGAGAGGGAAAAAACTGGATTGAAACTCAACATTCAAAAAATTAAGAACATGGCATCTGGTCCTGTAACTTCATGGCAAATAGAAGGGGAAAAGTGAAAACAGTGACAGATTTTATTTTCTTGGGCTCCAAAGTCACTGCAGGTGGTGACTGAAGCCATGAAATTAAAACATGCTTGTTCCTTGGAAGAAAAGCTATTACAAACCTAAAAAGCATATTAAAAAGCAGAGACCTCCCTTTGCATACAAAGGTCTGTACACTCAAAGCTGCAGTTTTTCCAGTAGTCATGTATGGATGTGAGAATTGGACCATAAAGAAGGCTGAGTGCTGAAAAATTGATGATTTCAAATTGTGGTGCTGGTGAAGACTCTTGAGAGTCACTTGGACAGCCAGGCAATCAAACCATTCACTCCTAAAGGAAATCAATCCTGAATATTCACTGGAAGGACTGGTGCTGAAGCTCCAATATTTTGCCCACCTGATGTGAAGAGCCACTCATTAGAAAAGACCCTGATGCTGGGAAAGATTGAGGGCAGGAGGTTAAGGAGGCAACACAGGGTGAGATGGTTGGATAGCATCACTGACTCAATGAACCTAAGTTTAAGCAAGCTCTGGGAGATAGTGAAGGACAGGGAAGCCTGGTGTGCTGCAGTCCATGGGATCACAGAGTTGGACAAAACTTAGTGACTAAACTGCAAACAAAGTTTGTAGGATTCATCAAGATTTGCTCATTGACATTGCTTTGTCAATTCTATGACAATGTACAATTTTACTTATTCATTCCACAATTGACTGCTTATTTCCAGTTAATGTCTATTTTAAATAATGCTACTCTGAGCATTCCTATACATGTTCTTGGTTTACATGTACTAAGACTTGTACCTAGAAGAATTTCTGAGTCATAGGGTTTAAGTGTTGTTATAATTTCCCCAAAATACAAAGTGAGTTCCAGTAGCTCCAAATCCCTGGTGGCTCAGACGGTTTCGCGTTTGTCTACAATCCAGGAGACCCCCGTTCGATCCCTGAGTAGGGAAGATCCCCTGGAGAAGGAAATGGCATCCCACTCCAGTACTATTGCCTGGAAAATCCCATGGACAGAGGAGCCTGGTAGGCTACAGTCCATGGGGTTGCCAAAAGTTGGACGCGACTGAGCAACTTCACTTCACTTTATAATTTTCCCAAAATACGAAGTGAGTTCAAGTAGCTCCAAATCCCTGCTAGCAAGTACAATTGATACTGAACGGGTATTTTAAAAATACTTTTGTTTAGTTTTTCTAGTTTTGTTTCATAGGAAATTGGTGACAAACAAGCCAGTCTATCATCACTGGGTCAAACTACTTCCATGTAGGTTTAACATTTTAAGAAAATTTAAAGATTCTTGTAATCAAAATTGATTGTTTAGAGGAAGTTAGTTTCTTAAATATCTGTATTAATTTACCAATCAGAAAATCAAATTATTGTTAGTTAAAACACTATTCATTTTATGGATAGAATAATAAGATGAAATTGTCCTTAAAGACTTGTGAAAAAATACAAGTAAATTTCAATATTTGTATCCATAATGAAATACGTTTTAAATTCAGTGTAATTAGCTCTGAGATTCTTTTCAGTTGCGGAAATTATTCCTCTTCCCTCCCAGACTTTGAGACTCCTGTGATGAGCATACAATCTATTTTTATCTGTCTGTCTATTCGTCCATTCATTGGCCTATCTGCATCTGTTTGCATCCTCAGAGATTCTGACTTCTTAACTCTGTAGTCTATAACAGGAGCAAAATGCCTGCAAGCATGATTCTTTCAGAAGCACTTTTACTCAGTAAAAGAAAAAAAATTTGAAATGAGAAATGTTATGTCAATGTATGGCAAAACTAATACAATATTATAAAGTAAAATAAAGTAAAAATTTAAAGTTTAAAAAAATAAAATGAAATACACACACACACACACAAAGAGAGAAATGTGAACTGCAAGAATTTTACATTTTTATACTCTGAGAGTTGCTGTGTGATCCAATTGAGTTGATATCCAAGGGAGTACAATAATGGACTTTTGGTCTTGTAAGGAACATTTTGGGCTTCCCTGGTGGCTTGTACAATAAAGAATCTGCCTACAACGCAGGCGACCCAGGTTCAATCCTTGGGTTGGGGAGATCCCCTGGAGAAGGGACTGGCAATACACTCCAGTATTCTTGTCTGAAAATTCCTTGACAGAGGAGCCTGGCAAGCTACAGTCCATGGTGTTGCAAAGAGTTGGCCATGACTGAGCTTCTAACACACACACGCACACACACACACACACACACACACGGAACAGTTTTTAGCAGATGGTGGACAGTCAGCTTGACTTTAAAACATGGGGTCTGTGAAGAGTGAGCAATGAGGACAGCCACACTGCAGTGACAACTCTAAATCTCATTCTCATTCAGCTGGGGAAATAAACAATGGCCCACCTGCAGATATTCAGACATTAGGAAATATGCCATGCCTGAGGGTCTAACATGATCTCAACTAGGGAGATAATTGACCATGTAATTGTCTTTGCTTCTTCCTGGTTCTATTGTTGTTTTCCTAAAGGAGGCATTAAATATAGAGCTCAAGATATATCAATCTCAGATAAGCTAGAACAAAAAATATCCGGAAAGACCCATAGCTCTGCTCACTGATGGGGTTATTGGGGGCTATTTCAGCTGGTCTTGTCTCCGAAAGTGAGGACACCAGGGAGTGATGGCAGTCACTGCAGTAACTAATTCGGTGTCCTTTATTAAAAGAAAGAAATCAGGCAGATATGAGATTAATCTATTCATCTGTTATTGAAATGTTACTGTCAACACATATTCTATATTTGCAGTATATACAATTCCATATATATACACAATATATATCACCATACTACAATTGGCACTGAGTTAATTTATATTGATCACTTTCCAAATGCTAGCAGTAATTGAAATCTGGAGACACAAAGAAAAATAAATCGTTCCTTCATTTGAGGAGCTCGCAATGTAATCAGTTAAGACTGATTTATGAATAAACAATTGCAATCAGATAGTTAATTATAAACAATAATACTAAATACTTAATAGTACGTCAGGAGTGTTCTGAGTGATTTACTGTGTGTCAACTTACTTATTGGTCATAAGTATCTGAAAAGATAGCACACCTCTATTATTGTTTGTTTACTGAGGCTAACTTTGAGAGATTTACCTTTAGAGAGGTTAACTTGGCTGATATTAGCTGATCAGTAGCAAAGCCAGGTGTTTGAACCCCACAGCAGTTTAACCACCGCCTTAACTGCTGGTTCTTAAATGTAGGCAACACAGGGTCTGCTGGTTGGGTACTTGCAACCTACATCCATCCTTACCTGTTCCTTTTTTCTTCCTGTCGGGGAGGGCATGAGAAAGAAGTGCTGCATTTATTCCTATGGACTTGACCCTGTAGTCTGCACATCAGTCACCTTCCCCCAGCTTGATCCTGTCTTGCTATATCTCACTATGTGCACTGTTTGCTGAAACCAAGGTAGGCAAGGCATGAGCAGGGGAGCTGGAAGAAGACTTGAGAAGCCATAGGAACTGCAGACATGTTTATCCTGCCCTGGCTGGCGCAGCAGCCATAGCAGCAGACACACTGTGTTCTTTCCTCTCCTGGCTGATCCAATGGATACAGTCATAACACAACACAGCCTCAAGGGCTTTCCAAGTGGAGATTAGATATGCTTACAGAACAAAAGTAGCCTGTGGCCAAGCAAGTACCTCGTGACACACATGAGCAGCGCTATAAATGATCTCAATTGTTACATAATCATTATTTACAAAATGTGAGGCAAGAGCAAGAGGACGTGGGGCGAGAGAGCTTACCACCTCTGTCTTGGCTAATTTGCTCTTTCCCTACAGATGCTAACTGTGGGCATGAAGTCCATATCAAGCTGAGCATCACTGCGTTCTGTTGTGCTCTCCATCCCCAGGTCCTACCCCTCCACTGGCTATGGAGAGTGATGTCGAACATAGGGAAGGCTCCCTTTCCTCCCTGCACCACATCCATCATGGATTCAGGGCCCTTCCTGAATTCTCACCGTACAAGTAATGTCTGATTGAAGTAGTTATCAGAAACACTAATTAATATGTGATTAGTGGAAGTGTAACCAAGCAGGACCCTATGGGGCCTTCCTGGAAGACTCATCCTCCCAATGTCCTCCACTTGCTTCTTATCTGTAGAAAAATTTTAGCCTCCTAGGCCTTCCCTGAGTTCCAAAAGGCACATTTAATCAGAGAATTGAGACAATTCAAAGAGAAAGGAAAACAGTAAAGCAAAACAAAATAATAATAGTTTGCTCATTGAATGAAGTCAAGGATCTTTAGTTCCTCCTCAAGGGCTATGGATAGAATTCTGAGCTGTTTTGCAAATACTAAAACCTGCACCAAGTGAAGAAGTTAACTGTGTGCTAGAACCCAGACTGGCGGGAACCAGGCTGATGACATTGACTCCCAGTTTCCTCACCACCAACAAATCAGGAGAATGTCCACAAGCTGATCACACTCTACAGCCCTCCTCTCTCCTCCTATCCTTAAAAGCTTTTCCCTGAAAGCCTTTTGGTTATTAAGGTCTTTTAAGCACTAGCTACTTGGACTCTGTCCTTGCAGCTTTGAAACAAACACTGTACTTTCCTTCACCACATGTTCATGTCAGCATATCGGTTCTACTGAGTGCAGGCAAGTGGACCCAAATGTGGTTTGGTAAGAGAAGGAAATTATAATGCAAAACATAACAAAAGCCCATCATGAAATATAACTGTTCTCAGAGTTTATGGGTCCAACCATTTTCTCTGTAGAAACACCATACACACGCACACAGACACATACACCCTATCTTTTAGCTCTCAGTGTCTCTGTTTGAGAAACGAAAGACTTAGGTACTGCCCTCATCAGTCATGACTGTATCCCAACTAAATCCCTTACTAAGGTCCACCCCACTACTGTTATTTTCCATTGGATTAGTCTTTCTTCCAGAGAAGGCAATGGCACCCCACTCTAGTACTCTTGCCTGAAAAATCCCATGGACAGAGGAGCCCGATAGGCTGCAGTCCATGAGGTTGCGAAGAGTCGGACACGACTGAGTGACTTCACTTTCACTTTTCACTTTTATGCATCTGAGAAGGAAATGGCAACCCACTCCAGTGTTTTTGCCTGGAGAATCCCAGGGATAGGGGAGCCTGGTGGGAGGCCGTCTATGGGGTCGCACAGAGTCAGACACAACTGAAGCGACTTAGCAGCAGCAGCAGCAGTCTTTCTTCAGTGAGATCAATAGCCAGAAATTTCAGCCTCTTTGTGAAAATAAACAGAAGAAGGAAGGAAAGGAGGAAGGAACTTCTCCTTTATCCTCATCATCTCTCCTTCCTCACTTATTGAATCAGAATAACCTAAACTAAGAATGCCTATACTTCTGGAATATTAATACTAATAAGATATATAATAATGATGTGGATGCTAGTTAAAGTCCAGGAGTGGGAGAGGCCCCCTTAGGAAAGTGCAACATAGGAAAATACTGTAGTATCTCATCAGCATTGATGGAAACCATAGAGTCATTTAGTGTTAACTGAGCCTCTACTCTATGCCTACTGTATGGCAGGCAAGTCAGACAATTTCAGAATTACTATATAAAGGCAAATGTACTCAAAACTGCTATGGTATGAATATTCATATGTTGAGACCTAATTCCCACGGAGATGATTCCCTAGTTCAGTTCAGTCAGTTCGTCGCTTAGTCATGTCTGACTCTTTGTGAGCCCATGAACTGCAGCACGCGAGCCTTCCCTGTCCATCACCAATTCCTGGAGCCTGCTGAAACTCATTGAGTCGATGATGTCATCCAACCATCTCATCCTTTGTCATCCCCTTCTTCTCCTGCCTTCAGTCTTTCCCAGCATCAGGATCTTTTCCAATGAGCCAGTTCTTTACATCAGGTGGCCAAGGTATTGGAGTTTCAGCTTCAGCGTTAGTCCTTCCAATGAATATTTAGGACTGATTTCCTTTAAGATTGACTGGTTGGATCTTCTTGCAGTCCAAGGGACTCTCAAGAGTTCTCCAACACCGTAGTTCAAAATGTCAATTCTCTGCTGCTCAGCTTTCTTTATAGTCCAACTCTGATATCCATACGTGACTCCTGGAAAAATCGTAGCTTTGACTAAATGGACATTTGTTGGCAAAGGAATGTCTCTGCTTTTTAATATGCTGTCTAGATTCCCAAATAAGTGGGATCTTTCAGAGGTGATTAGGTGATTACAACCAAAGGGAAAGTAACCAGAGCGTACATTCAAAATAATCAGATCAAAATGCTGTTAGCCCAGTAGCATGTCATATTATATTTATGACTCCAGATTGCCAGAACCTCTTCTTTCATTGAGTGAATGTATTAGAGCTATGTAGACGGAGAAAAATGCAGGGAAACTGAAATATGCTATCGTTATAAAATATCTTCACTAGATACATAATCTTTTATTTTTTCTGTCACCTATCCCTTTTGACTGATTAGCTCAGTAAGTGTTTTTTTACAATGCCTCTTCTTGGATGATGAATTATAGAAATTTTCACTTGGACACTAGGGCTCACTTTCCTCAGGAAGTTTTTAAGTAGCTATATCTGAATTTGAATATATTAATTTCTCCAAAATATAAGTCCTGTTGTAAGATTAAGAATAAATAACTTATTTTGTGGGGGGAGGTATCCAATGTCTGGTCCAGTTATACTTCTGAATAGAGTTTAGACCTGGTAACTAAGGACAGCCTGTAACACTCTTTCTGCTATAATTTTTCTTGTGCATTTTTATTTGAGTTGTGTGCAATATTCCATGTGAGGCTACAGGTCTTTGACACACTTACTTAATATTTCTCTTGTAATCCTCTCAGCCCCTAGATATTGCTCTGTGCCTAATACTTGTTTTTTTCAAACTATTCCTCTGGTGTATTTCCCCTATTCTAATTATCTAAATTATTTTTATAAGTCAAATATGATTGTTCAGAAAATATTATGCTCTAGAAGTTACTTAATGAAATATTTGATTTTAGTCAAACTCACTGATGAAAAGTATACTTGAATTCCAAATATAAAAAACGATCACCTAAGTTGATAAGGGGCTTTCAGATGGCCCAGTGACAAAGAAACTGCCTGCCAATGTAGAAGTCACAGGTTTGATCCCTTGGTCAGGAAGATCCTCAGAAAAGGGAATGACAACCCACTCCAGTGTTCTTGCTTAGAAAATCCTGTGGACAAAATCCCATGGACAAAGCCTAGCGGGTTATATAGTCCATGGGATCACAGAGTCAGACATGACTGAGCATACACACACACACACACTTACAAGTTGATGAGAATATATTCTTGCTGCTGCTGCTGCTAAGTCACTTCAGTCGTGTCCAACTCTATGCGACCCCACAGATGGCAGCCCACCAGGCTCCCCCGCCCCTGGGATTCTCCAGGCAAGAACACTGGAGTGGGTTGCCATTTCCTTCTCCAATGCGTGAAAGTGAAAAGTGAAGTGAAGTCACTTAGTTGTGTCCGACTCTTAGAGACCCCATGGACTGCAGCCCACCAGGCTCCTCCATCCATGAGATTTTCCAGGCAAGAGTACTGGAGTGGGGTGCCATTGCCTTCTCCAATATATTCTTAGCAATTACTAAATGAAAGACACATTATAAACTAGAAAATAATCTTTTTTTTTACCTTTTTTTGGTCATTTTTATTGAAGTATAATTGCTGTATAAGATTATATAAACTATAGGTGTACAATATAGTGATTCACAATTTTAAAGGTTCTACTTTTTCATCAGTTAGTCAGTTGCTTAGTTATGTCTGACTCTTTGCAACCCCTTGGACTGCAGCACACCAGACCTCCCTGTCCATCACCTACTCCAGAAGCTTGATCAAACTCATGTCCATCGAGTCGATGATGCCATCCAACCATCTCAACCTCTACTGGCCCCTTCTCCTCCTGCCTTCAATTTTTCCCAGCATCAGGGTCTTTTCCAATGGGTCACTTCTTCACATCAAGTGGCCAAAGTATTGGTGTTTCAGCTTCAGCGTTAGTCCTTCCAATGAATATTCAGGACTGATTTCCTTTAGGATAGGCTGGTTGCATCTCCTTGAAGTCCAAGGGACTCTCAAGAGTCTTCTCCAACACCACAGTTCAAAAGCATCAATTCTTGGAGCTTAGCTTTCTTTATAGTCCAACTCTCATATCCATACATGACTACTGGAAAAACCGTAGCTTTGACTAGATGGATCTCTGTTGGCAAAGGAATATCTCTGCTTTTTAATATGCTGTCTAGGTTGGTCATAACTTTTCTTCAAAGGAACAAGCATCTTGTAATTTCATGGCTGCAGTCACCATCTGCAGTGATTTTGGAGCCCCCTAAAATAAAGTCTGCCACTGTTTCCATTGTTTCCCCATCTATTTGCCACGAAGTGATGGAACTGGATGCCATGATCTTAGTTTTTTGAATGTTGAGTTTTAAGACAGCTTTTTCACTCTCTTCTTTCACTTTCATCAAGAGGCTCTTTATTTCTCCTTCTGTAATACATTAATAGCATTATTGATTGTAATCATCTTATAGTTAAGAATCTGTGCGCTTTGACAAACATCTCCCCATCTCTCCCACTCCTCATTCTCTAGAAATCACCATTTCTAATCTTTATTTTTGTAAGTTTGGCTTTTTTTTTTTTTAAAGACACTATCCATAAGTGAGAATCATATAGTATTTGTCTGTCTCTGGCTTGTTTTACTTAGCATAATTCCCCGAAGGTTAATCCATGTTGCTGCAAAAGGAACAATTTCTTTCTTTTTGTGGTTGAAGAATATTTCATTGCATATATATGCTCTAAATTTTCTTTATCTGTGTATCTATCACCTAGGATTTTTATAAGTCTTGGCTACTATGAATAATGTTACAATGAATATGGGTATATAGGTATCTTTTCAAGATAGTACTTTTATCTCCTTCAAATATATATCCAGAAATGTGATTGCAGGATCATATCATAGTTCTATTTTCATTATTTTGAGTAACCTCCTTACAGCTTTCCACAGTAACTACACCAATACACATTCTCTCCAATAGTGTTCAAGGGTTCCCTTTTGTCCACATTCTCACCAACACTTGTTTCTCATTAACAGACATTCTAACATGTATAAGGTGATATTTGGTGATTTTGATTTGCATTTCCTTGATTGTTAGTGATTTTCATGTGCCTGTTGGCCATTTGTACATCTTATTTGGAGAAACATCTCACAAACCACTTCGTCTGTTTAAAAATCATGTTCTTTGGATAGCCACTTGTTGGTTTGCTATTGAGTTGTACGAGTTCCCTGTATATCTTGTATATTAATCTCTTATTGGATGGCTTGCAAATATTCCCCCCTGTTTGTAGGCTGCCTTTTTATTCTGTTGATTATTTTGCTGTGGAGAAAGCTTTTACATTTGATGTATCCCCATTTGTTTAATTTTTGCTTTTGTTGGTTGAGCTTTAGGTATCATATCCAAAAAAAATCTTTGGCAACACTAATATAAAGGAGTTTTTCCATATGTTTTCTTCTAGGATATTGATAGTTTCAGGTTTCTTAATCCATTTTGAGTTAATTTTTATGAGTAATATAAGATAGGGGTCCAATTTTATCACAGTTCTGTATCACAATTTTCTTGGAGATGGGTGCTTCACAAGGCGAGATCTTTACAGCCTTTCCCACCATCCCGTCAGGTTTCTGTTGAGGAGTCCCTCGTTTTTATACAGGACGCCACTCTTCTCCCATTGCCCTGAGCTCAGAGTGCAAGGTCAGTCTTTGCCTCCTGGCTGTCAGCCATCGTGCACAGTGAAGTTTTAGGTCATATTGACTAGGAGCAGTGATCTCTGCCACACTCAAATATTTCTGCCCACTCCTTCCTGCCCACTGCATGCTGATCCCAGCAGAGCCCACAGCTGAGTTAGAACTTCCGTACCTCCCATTCCTTCTAAAAGATAGTTTTTAGTTGATTATGGGAGAGTAAATGTGTCCATAGCTCTGCATTGCCCATTGAGCTAAACCTATACTAATCATCTCACACCTCAGTGGTGTGGTCACTCACACCAGACATCCTGGAATGTGAAGTCCAGTGGGAATTAGGAAGGGTTACTATGAACAAAGCTAGTGGAGGTAATAGAATTCCAGCTGAGCTATTTCAAACCCTAAAAGATGATGTTATTAAAGTGCTGCATTCAACATGCCAGCAAATTTGGAAAACTCAGCAGTGGCCACAGGACTGGAAAATGTCAGTTTTAATTCCAGTCACAAAGAAGGGAAATGCCAAAGAAAGTTCAAATTACTGGACAGTTGTGCTAATTTCACATGCTAGCAAGGTAATGTTCAAAATCCTTCAAGTTATGCTTCAACAGTTTGTGAACTGAGAACTTCTAGATGTATAAGCTGGATTTAGAAAAGGCAGAGGAACCAGAGATCAAGTTTCCAACATCTACTGGATCATAGAAAAGGCAAGGGAATTTAAAAAAAAAAACTACTTCTGCTTTATTGACTATGCCATAGCCTTTGACTGCGTGGATCACAAAAAATGTGGAAAATTCTTAGAGAGGTGGGAATATCAGATCACCTTATCTGCCTCCTGAGAAACCTGTGTGCAGGTCAAGAAGCAACAATTAGAACTGGACATGGAAAAATGGACTGGTTAAAAATTTGGAAAGAAGTACATCAAGGCTGTATATTGTCACCTTGCCTATGTAACTTTTATGCAGAGTACATCATACAAAATGCTGAGCTGGATGAAGCACAAGCTGGAATCAAGATTGCTGGAAGAAATAATCTCAGATATGTAGGTGATAATACTCTAATGGCAGAAAGTAAAGAGGAAATAAAGAGACTCCTGATGAGGGTGAAAGAAGAGAGTGAAAAAACAGCCTTGAAACTCAACATTCAAATAATCAAGATCATGGCATCTGGTCCTGTTCAGTTCAGTTCAGTTCAGTTCAGTCACTCGGTCGTGTCTGACTCTTTGCGACCCCATGAATTGCAGCACGTCAGGCCTCCCTGTCCATCACCAACTCCCGGAGTTCACTCAGACTCACGTCCATTGAGTCAGTGATGCCATCCAGCCATCTCATCCTCTGTTGTCCCCTTCTCCTCCTGCCCCCAATCCCTCCCAGCATCAGAGTCTTTTCCAATGAGTCAACTCTTCCCATGAGGTGGCCAAAGTACTGGAGTTTCAGCTTTAGCATCATTCCTTCCAAAGAAATCCCAGGGTTGATCTCCTTCAGAATGGACTGGTTGGATCTCCTTGCAGTCCAAGGGACTCTCAAGAGTCTTCTCCAACACCACAGTTCAAAAGCATCAATTCTTTGGTGCTCAGCCTTCTTCGCAGTCCAACTCTCACATCCATACGTGACTACTGGAAAAACCATAGCCTTGACTAGATGGACCTTAGTCAGCAAAGTAATGTCTCTGCTTTTCAATATGCTATCTAGGTCATAACTTTTCCTCTAAGGAGTAAGTGTCATTTAATTTCATGGCTGCAGTCACCATCTGCAGTGATTTTGGAACCCCCCAAAAATAAAGTCTGACACTGTTTCCACTGTTTCCCCATCTATTTCCCATGAAGTGATGGGACCGGATGCCATGATCTTTGTTTTCTGAATGTTGAGCTTTAAGCCAACTTTTTCACTCTCCACTTTCACTTTCATCAAGAGGCTTTTTAGCTCCTCCTCACTTTCTGCCATAAGGGTGGTGTCATCTGCATATCTGAGGTGATTGATATTTCTCCCGGCAATCTTGATTCCAGTTTGTGTTTCTTCCAGTCCAGGGTTTCTCATGATGTACTCTGCAGAAAAGTTTAATAAGCAGGGTGACAATATACAGCCTTGACACACTCCTTTTCCTATTTGGAACCAGTCTGTTGTTCCATGTCCAGTTCTTTTTTTTTTTTTTTTCAACGCAAAAAGGGAATTTTATTGCTAGCTCGAGCCAGGACCCAAGTTTCATCCAATGCAATGGAGTGGAACAAGGGCCCTGCATGTCCAGTTCTAACTGTTGCTTCCTGACCTGCATACAGATTTCTCGAAATGCAGGTTAGGTGGTCTGGTATTCCCATCTCTCTCAGAATTTTCCACAGATTATTGTGATCCACACAGTCAAGGGCTTTGGCATAGTCAATAAAGCAGAGATAGATGTTTTTCTGGAACTCTCTTGCTTTTTCGATGGTCCAGCAGATGTTGGCAATTTGATCTCTGGTTCCTCTGCCTTTTCTAAAGCCAGCTTGAACGTCAGGAAGTTCACGGTTCACATATTGTTGAAGCCTGGCTTAGAGAATTTTGAGCATTACTTTACTAGCGTGTGAGATGAGTGCAATTGTTCGGTAGTCTGAGCATTCTTTGGCATTGCCTTTCTTTGGGATTGGAATGAAAACTGACCTTTTCCAGACCTGTGGCCACTGCTGAGTTTTCCAAATTTGCTGGCAAATTGAGTGCAGCACTTTCACAGCATCATCTTTCAGGATTTGAAATAGCTCCACTGGAATTCCATCATCTCCACTAGCTTTGTTCATAGTGATGCTTTCTAAGGCCCACTTGACTTCACACTCCAGGATGTCTGGCTCTAGATGAGTGATCACACCATCATGATTATCTGGGTCATGAAGATCTTTTTTGTACAGTTCTTCTGTGTATTCTTGCCACCTCTTCTTACTTCATGGCAAATAGAAGGGGAAAAATGGAAACAGTGACAGGTTTTATTTTGTTGGGCTCCAAAATCACTGTGGACACTGACTGCAGCCATACAATTAAAAGACATTTGCTCCTTGGGGGGGAAATTACGATAAACCTAGACAGTGTATTAAAATGTAGAGCCCTCATTTTGCCAGTAAAGGTCCTTATTGTCAAAGCTATGGTTTTTCAGTAGTCATGTACAGATGTGAGAGTTGGACCATAAAGAGGGTTGAGTGCCAAAGAATTGATGCTTCTGAACTGTGGTGTTGGAGAAAGACTCCAGAGAGTCTCTTGGACAGCAAAGAGGTCAAACAAGTCAATCCTAATGGAAATCAGTCCTGAATATTTATTGGAAATACTGATGCTGAAGCTGAAGCTCCAATACCTTGGCCACCTAATGAAAAGAGCCAACTCGTTGGAAAAGACCCTGATGATGGGAAATATGGAGGACAAGAGGATAAGGGGGAAGCAGAGGATGAGATGGTTGGATGGCATCACTGACTCAATAGACATTACTTTGAGCCAACTCAGGGAGATAGTGAAGGACAGGGAAGCCTGGCATGCTGTGGTCCATGGGGTCACAAAGAGTTGGACATGACTTGGCAACTGAACAACAACAGTCATCCCTTAATCATACTTCAGCCCTTGCCCCTGTATGGGGTGTTGGGAATGCATGATAGGAGAAGGGAGGTGGTAGGGATAGAAAAGGATAATTATACAGGTATCTGTAGAGTGCTAGTAGAAACAGAGAGGGAAACATAGGAATCATTGGGAGACCATTGTAAATTAATTATCACTTAGGAAACTATCAGAACATTATGGAATGAAGCAGGTTTGCTTACCTCTAAAGCCATAAGTTAAAGCAGGAGTTATGTCCCAGGTCATTAGGTGAAAGAAAAATGTCACCACCCTTCTACTAATGTGAATAAGTGGTATGACAGTACTAGTTTGACCTCATAGCGTCAGACACTCGGCTGCCTGATATGAAGGAGGAGCTAGGGATGTAAGCCTGGCATCTGCTGAAAGAAGGAGGTCTTTTCTCCTCACCCATTTTCCTTTGGGTATAAAACTGTAGCCCACTTAATCCTCTGGGTAGAGCTCCCTCACCTGCCCATTGCATCTCTTACAAATATCTTATATTAATAAATTTACTTTCTGACTACCACTTTGCCTCTTGCTGAATTCCTTCTGCACTGAGACACAAAGAACCTGAGCTTCATTAAGTCCTGAAATTGACTTTGTGATCTTAGCTGGAAGACCATGGGTTTTGGCTGGGTTTGAGTCTCAGCACAATCTGAGGTGAATGGTTTTGGCAGAAAACATTTTCTTGAGTAGGGGAAGTATTCTCCCAGGATCAGTCTGGCTTTTTGGCTGAAACTATTCTGCAATGTGACACCTCACTGGCAGGAGATGAGGTCTGGACTATCACTTTCTTAACATTATTTTTATTTTTTACTCACCTTCTACCTCCTTCATTTCTCTTTATTCCCTTCCTAGGATCTTAAGGGCAAGCAGAAAACCCATTACACAGAAATGTATATAATATCAGTTCATCAAAGAGTTGGTTTTTAGTTTTTTTAAACCACTTTAAAATTAGGTACAGTGTATTATGATGTGCTGCCTCAGATATACTTCTATAGATATAGATAAGACCTCAAGCTATAAATACGACTGGATTCATTATTGGAAAAAGAGTTCAAAAACCAAATCCCAAGACATATAGGTGGGGGCAGGGAGACGGGATCTATGTTGTTACTTTCCTAAACTTGTTTTGGGAGTTGGTTGGCTAGTGAGGAGATAGGAGACAGTGTCCTAGCTGGGAGTGGCTGTGCTTCTAAGTGCTTCTGGGAATTCTGGTCTGCTTTGACATGGATACTGGCTCCCTTCCCTGCAGTTATGTGTCCTATGCACTGAGTCCATGTTCTGTTACTGTGGAGGCTGCTGCAGGAAAATGCCAAGGAATGTGACTGCTCCTATGTTTGACAGGGTGCAACATGGCTAACTGTGTGGAAAGCCCCAGCCACATGGATGTTCTTTGAACATCTATACACATGAAAAGGATCTACAGTCTTTTCTGCATTTACATTTTATTGGACTTATTTTTATTTTGGTTTAGTAAACTAAGCTGTGATTTGATGTAAAACATGTATGGATTATAAAAGTATATGGCATGCTCTTCTCCTTCAAAGAAGCTCTATAAAGAAAAATAAACTTCCCATCTTTGTGCATGAAAAATAACCTTGCTGAGCTTTCCATTGTGAGCTTACACTTCCCCAGTTATCATTCTGATTCTGGCATCTGAGTGCCTTGGCTTGAATCCTGACTACCTAGCTGGCCTGTAGCTTGAATCCACACTAGCTAGCTGTGCAACTCTGGGTTTTATGATACCACAAAGAGATCATTTTCGTTCTCCTCGCCACGAGAACAGATGGGTGACAGGGGTGGCAGGGCCATGACTCACCATCTCCTCCTGCCCGCAGAGCCTGGCTGAGCAGTGGGCAAACTTCTGGGATCAATAGGGTTCAAGGCAAGGCGGTATCTGCCAGCAAACCTTGGAGAAGGCCATTAGTCAACCAGTGACCTGCCAACCTGACCACAGTGGCCTTCTAATGTGGATTCTCAGAAAGAGAAAGGGAAGAAGGAACCTCTGAGATGGAAGGCATCGCCTGTGATCTTCTTGAGCAATGTCCTTGAGTCGGCAACGAGAAGGGGCTCTGGAGTTCAGCAGATCTTGACATGGACCTAGCTCCATGATTTATTAATATTTTGACTTTGGGCAGGTGATTCATTAGATCAGACAACCCCAGACTCTTCAACTGTTTCCCTTTCACTGAGTCGAAAGTATCATTTTTATCTGGGTCATTTTCCTGTAGATAAACCAATTTTTTTTTTTTTTTTGTCAGCAGCCTTTATAGGCCTAGAATAGGAAACAGGATTTCAGATATAATCTGACCAGAAGGGGCAGAAGGGGCTCTTGCTATCTTGCTTTGAATAGTGCAGCTGTATAGATGCAGCCCAGCCCCAGGAGGCTCTGCAGCCTTGCGGTCAGATATGCCGGCTCTAGAGAAAACCCATCTCTAGCTCCATTACTTACTGCGTGACTCTGAGCAACTTACTTCTCTGTGCCTTAGTTTACTGATCAGTAAAATAAGTATAAAATAGTATCTACATAGATTGGTTAAGGGAATTAAATAATTTAATAGATGTAAAGTATCTAGGAGTGACTGGTATGTAATAAATACTCAACAAATATTTACTTGGTTTATTACAACGATTCTCTAAGAAACTTAGGCTACTACTGAGTTCACATTTATACCTCTGAAAAGATAATTTTTCCATCCTTTTATTTTTTTATTACAGCATAATTTATAGATAACATTACATTAGTTTTAGGTGAATAGCATGATTTAATATTTGTAGATATTACAAGATGAGCATCACAATAAATCTAACTAACTTTCATCACCATTAGCCTCTGGCAACCACCAATCTGTTTTCTGTTTCGATAAGCTTGGTTTTATTATTTTTTAAAATTCTACATATAAGTGAGATCATAAGGTATTTGTCTGTCTCTGACTTATTTCACTTAGCACAATGCCTTCAAGGTCCTTCTATATTGTCACAAATGTTAAGATTTCATTCTTTTTATGGCTGAATAATATCTCATTGTATATATATTCCATACCATCTTTACCCATTCATCTGTTGGTGAGCACTGAGGTGGTTACTTTAGTATCTTGGATATTGTACATAATGCTGCAATGAACACAGAGATGCATACACCTTCTCAAGTTAGTGTTTTCATTTTCTTCAGATAGCCAGAAGTAGAATTGTTACATCAAGTGGTAGTCCTATTTTTAATTTTTTGAGAAACCTTCATAATGTTTTCCACAGTGGCTGTACCAACTCAGAGTCCTACCAACCATCATAAATGTTCTCCTCTCTCCATATTCTCACCAACACTTAGTTATTTATTGTCATTTTGGTAACAGTCATTCAGGAGTATGAGGTAATATTTCATTGTGGTTTTGATCTGCATTTCGCTGATCATTAGAGATGTTGAGCGTCTATTCATTTACCTACTGGCCATCTGTATGTCTTTTTGGGGAAAAAAGTATCTATTCATATCTTCTGTCATTCTCTCCTTGTATTTTTTTAATAAAAAGACATGACTATAAACCCTTCATAAAAATTCACCTTGTTAAGTTTAGGCTACCTTCTAGTCCACTGATGTTTAAACTATTTTTGGATTATGTTGTTCAATGTATTAATTGTGGTTCTTTGTTTTCTATCATTTGCATTTTTATTCAGCAAGTCTCTTGTGTATTCATCTAAGTTGTTGATCGAAAATACTGACAAGGGCAAGTCAGAATGCAATGCTGTGCGTCACACCAGCAGGGACACACAGGTTGAGATTTGGTCCATTACAGTCTTTGAGATACTTCCTTGTACATTTGGGAATCCATTTTTGAACACATTTATTTCAAATATCTCTTTTCATTATGAGAAAATTTTAAAAATTCTCAAAAATGTGTTGAATGCAGGATACTTTTCTTCTATGCCATTTTATTGATCTATCATGTTCTCAAAATTCTAAATAATTAACTGTTTTATATATTTAATAACAATTAATGAACAGCATTCTGTCAATAAACAGACAAATATATTTAATAACAAGGTAAAAAAAAAAGAAAAAGAAAAAGAACCTTGCTTCACCCTTATTTTGAAGCCAGTCTCCCTCCTACATTCAGCCTAGAGCCCCCAGGCCAGTTGAGAGAGACAACAGCATAGGACAAACTGGGTACCAGGTCCACCCTGGGAATTGTTGTGGGGGCGGAACCAGTTACTGAGGGTCAGATGCTGGAGAAACCGATCGCCTTGTGCCAGCACTCATGAAAGAGACCTAGAAGAGAAGAGACACCACTGAGTGGTAAGGAGGGTCCTCTTGCCACACCTCCCTTCCTAGGGACAGGGTGCAGGGTGGGGGCTCAGACAAAGAGCCCCGGGCCTGTGACTGCAAGTGGGACATTCTGAATCTGGAGAACCCTCAGGGAGGAGAAGAGAAGGGAGAAAATGAAGGAAAATGAAACCCATGTAAAATCTCCGTGCAGTGCTACTGAACCACCCTCTTCTCCTGCCTCCTCCCACCAGACTCGGCCAGGGGGAAGAGGGGACCGTCAGCTGACTTGGGGGCCTGATGTGATCACGTTTTTGTAGGACCAGGTGAGGTGGGCAGGGTTTCCTGGGGAACAAGATCAGAGACAAGCCAGGGGGAACAGGAGGATTGGGGAGATGGAGGAGGGAGCCAGCACCTGCTCCTTCCCTCCTAGAACCTCACCGTTAAAGAAGCACCATACAACACATCCGATTAGGACAATTCCAAGTCCAGTTACAGTTCCAATCCCCAGCCCTGAAGTGCCTGAGGAGGAAGAGGGAGTGATGGGTAGTGTCTGGCTCATGGTTGCTGGCTCTCCAGGAAGTGGGGCCTCCCCATGGGCCAGGGTGCCTGATTCTTGGTCCACACGCTTGACGTTGCTCCAGGGGGTACAGTCCGTGACCATGACCTTCCCATCAGGGCACCTGGGTACAGACACAGGGGGGAACCATCAGGGACAGCTGGCTAGATGAGGAGAAAGAGGGGGCAGCCTCCCATCCTGGGTCCCCTGACAAGACAGTGGAGGGGGGACAGGCTCTTGCTGTCTGCAGGGGAGGGTCCCCTCACTCCCCGTCACTGGGTGGGAGAAGGATCCAGGATTGTGTACTGCGGCCCCCAGGCTCCTACTGAGTGTTCAGAGCTGTCCTTCAGGAGCTCGGCTTCCTCTGCAAGGCCCGCCTGGCCTCCCTGGGCTGCACGGGAAGCTCTGTGAGGTGGGGGCCTCACCCAGGTCAAGGGTCAGAAGGGTGTGGGCACAAGTTTGACTCATCCTCCAGTCATGGCTCAGACGGTAAAGCATCTGTCTACAATGTGAGAGACCTGGGTTCGATCTCTGGGTTGGGAAGATGCCTTGGAGAAGGAAATGACAACCCACTCCAGTCCTCTTGCCTTGAAAACACCATGGACAGAGGAGCTTGGTGCAGGCTACTGTCCATGGGGTCGCAAAGAGTCGGGCACGTCTGAGCGACTTCACTTCACTTCCAGTCAAACTTGAATACAAGGCCCTCTCATCCACCTGTTGACTCTTCCTACCAATCTCAGCCAACACTGGAGCATCAGAGGATAGTGAATTACTATTGGCCCCTGAGTCCCCAAATAAGAAAGATTCAGGTGCTACTGGGAACAAGGGGCTGGGTGTGAGGCCTGTCAAGTTGGCTCCGGTTTTATAGGAACCTTGAAGGAGCACACACATGGCCTCATCATGACTTCTGTCTGCTGTCAACCCTTCCGTCTTTCTAGGCCCATCCCGAGGAGACGTGGGAAGGGGCCACTGGGAAAGCTGTGCAGGACAAACGGGGGTGGTAGGGAGCGCTGCTGCAGGCTCAGGAGACCCCACAGGCACACGGGAGCTCTGAGAGCTGGGAGGGGCTTCACGGAAGCAGGAGAGAGAAATGGGTACAAGAAAACTGGGGTCTCCTGTGGGTTGGAAGCCCCCCGGGCTCCTGTGTCTCACCCGGTGCTGCATTTTTGACAGAATTCAGGTGCATCTTCTCCACGGAAAGTGCCAGGTTTGCACTGACACTCAGTGTCCTTGGTGGGGGTGCAGAGATTTTCTTCTTCTTCTACTAGAGACCAAAGATAAGGTTTTGAGGGTATGTTTCCCTAATATGTCTCTCACCCCTTCTTCACCCAGATCTCCATCTACTCAGTTCAAGAAGTAATTTGGAGGGCTTCCTGGCTGGTCCAGTGGTTAAGAATCCGCCTGTCAAAGCAGGGGACACAGGTTCCATCCCTGGTCTGGGAAGATCCCACATGTTGCACGGCAGCTAAGCCTGTGTGCTATAGCTACTGATCCTGTGCGATAGGGCCTGTGCACCACGATGAGAAGCAGCAAGGAGTAGCCCCCTCACCACAACTAGAGAAAGCCCTTGTTCCGCAACAAAGACCCAGAACACCCAAAAATAAATGAATTAATCTTTTTTTTAAGTAATTTTGGGGTCATTTTCTGTGGCAACACACATAGACCATCCATAGAACAGCCACTGTTCACGTGTCACCAACAGAGGCATACAAAAGGGACTGTGCATCATTACGGATTGCATCAGGGTTGGGAAGAAAAATGTTTTAGACCACAAATGAGGAGCAAGAAGTTGGGTGCGGTGAGGTGTAATCTGAGACGCTGTGGATGGAGAGGAACCCTTGGGTGATGTCCCAACAGGTGATGCCCTGCTGGAGAGGCAGAGGGACCTCAGGTCATGAAGACTGAGAGAGGCTGAGACCCCAGAGCAGAGGGCATGGCGCCCACAGGAGCCTGGCCCAGGATCAGACACATCACACAGCTCAAACCCAGCCCTGCCCCACTCCCCCAGGCCTTCTGCACTGTTACCATCCAGCCCCCTCCATCAAGGGACACGTTAATCCCCTCTTTCCAGCTGATGTTCTGAAAGACTTCCCTACCAGTTGGCATGCGTTATGCAAATAACTTCTGTTTTCATTTATTTTACTGAGCTAAGACAAGATGAAGACCTAGCTGGGCTGGAAATCAGGTTTCTGACCCCTCATCCCATTTAAATCCCATCTCATCACCCAGCACCCTAACTGCAGGCACAGGGACCACAGGTTCTGTACCTGATTTGCAAGTTGTACAAGGTAAGCAGGAAGGGAGGGTGTTTGAATGACTGGTGTAGTCTGTCCCATCGGTGCACGAGGCACAGCCTCCACTGGCTTCTTCCATATGGAATCCTGGGAAGGAAGGGAAAAGCTGGTGAGTAAACCCCACAGGATTCCCTGAGGCTGGCAGTGTGGCTGGGGAGGCCTCTTTTGGCCTTCTGTGGAATATACAAGGGGAACTCTCCTCAACCGGGCTTTCATCTCTTGATTCTTCATCTACCACATACCCTAGACATACCCTAGACCAGTACTGCCAACAGAAACATATTACAAGCCACTCATCCAAGTCACATTCATAGCTGGCACATTAAACAGTAAAAAGAAAGGTCAGGGGCTTCCCGGGTGGCTCAGAGGGAAAGAATCTGCCTGCCCACGCAGAATACACGGGTTCGATTCCTGGTCTGGGAAGATCCCACATGCTGCGGAGCAGCTGAGCCCAGGTGTCACAAACACTGAGCCTGTGCTCTGCAGCTCGGGAGCCACAGCTACTGAGCACACCTGCTGCGACTCCTGAAGCCCATGCACCCGAGAGCCTCTGCTCTGCAACCAGAGAAGCCTCCCCAGGGAGAAGCTCAAGCACCGCAACTGGAGAGGAGGCCCCACTCTCCACAACTAGAGAGAGCCCATGCAGCGGCAAAGCCTCAGCATAGCCAAAAATAAATGCATAGACATGAAGACAAGGGTTGGAGACCAGTCTTAGAATCTACCTGGTAGACATAACTTCTGTTGGAGGCTCCCTTCCAGTGGGGCTGATGACTGCTGGTGAATTTCATCCTTCCTTACAGACATGGCTGAAGTGGGTTTGACCTATGGGGACAAAGCAGGGACAGGCATGAGTGGCTTTCACACTCTCACCCCTTCTAGGATCCACCCCACATTTCCTTGACCACTACCTGCAAAATGAAACAGAACTGGGACCTTTCTTCCCAGCTCTAAACTCTCATTCTTTTCATGTTTGTCCTTTGGCCTTTTGTGCTAGCAAGTAACTTTCACTTAAGTTTTTGCCCCTGTATTCTTTCCTCTTAAAATATGTTTACTCCAGAAAGTATGTGCTCAGATGTGTCCAACTCTTTGCGACCCCATGGACTGTAGCCCATCAGGCTCCTCTGTCCATGGGATTCTCCCAGGAAGAATTTTGGAGTGAGTTGCCATTTCCTCCTCCAGGGGATCTTCCTGACCCAGGGATCAAACTTCAGTCTCTTGCATCTCCTGTGTTGGCAGGCTGGTTCTTTACCACTAGCACCACCTGGGAAGCCCAGAAAGTATAGGCAAGGGAAATTTTTTTTATAAGAATACAGAAACCACAGAGATCCCCTTGATTAGAGAAGATATCCAGTATTTTGTGTCTTGACTTCTATTTGACCATATGTGTCAATACTCTCAAGCTCTCTCTTTCTTTCTCACATGCACATGCACACACACACACACACACACACATTTTCACAAATGAGGGTTCTACCATGCATACAATTTTTTATAATCAGGATATAGAATCACATATTGAGTAATGAACTTGTGGCTTTAATCCAACAAGCTGTCCCCAAAAGGAAGCTGTCAGTGTTCCACAAAATACCAGAATCACATGGAGAAAGAAGAAACAGCAATACAGGGTTTTCAGCCAAGTCTCTGTGCTAAAAATGACACAACGGGGCCAGTCAGAAATCACTGGAGTCTGAGGATTCGACCAGGATTAATGTGTTGATGATAGTGTTCTGATGTTCAGGATCGTATCGTCATTTGGGGGGAGACTGTCCTCATTTGTGGGAAATATACATTCAAGTGTCCAGTCATGGGATCTGTCATGTCAGCAGCTATGTTTCAGATGATACAGGGAACAAAGGGTTTTGTACAGTTTTGTAACTTTAATCTGGGAGTGATTTAAAGTAGAAAGTGACATTAAGAGGAAAAAAAAAAGAAAGAAAAACGAAGTTAAAATGGAAACAGCTTATGTTGAGCCCAGTTCAACTGCCTGGATCTAAACAAGATAAAATGCAACCTGTTAAATATTTGGGGACAGCTAAGCTCACATGTGTCCCCTAATCATCCCTTCCGCAGTCTGGGCCTCCTCCGAGTCACCCCACATTGGTGGACTCTCCTTTCCCTGCCCTCACAATCCTACGCCTTCCTTTCTTCCCTGGTTCTCCTCTCACAGACTCTCTCCCTCAATGTTTTGTTAGGAACAGTTTCAAACATCCAACAAAGTTGTAAGATTCATTCACTAAACGCGTATATGCTCATTTAAATTCTGTAACTTAGGTGTATCACATATTTCTTTCTCTATCCACACCCGCTCTGTCCATTCTCTTAAGTGTCTTATTTTTATGATGAAATTCATATCTGCAACTCTTCATACATTGGCATTATGTCAGTAACTTGAGCTCAATATGTCTTTACTGTTTATTTCAATGTTAAGATTTCCAGAGAAGGAAGTGCACAATCTTAAGGGGACCATTCAAAGAGCTTTTTTTTTTTTTTTAATGCATACAGTTGGGAAATCCAAACCCTCTATCTAGATCATGGAAATTAGCTTGCTCCAAAACATTCCCTCACTCCCCTTCCTCAGTTATCCTAATCTCTGATGTGACTCCAAGAGGGAGTGGCCTTCATCATATGGAGGAAGGGCCCTTCTACCCTGATAAAATGAGACTTTTTTCAGACAGTAAAGAATCTGCCTGCAACACAGGAGACCCAGGTGCAATGCCTGTGTCAGGAAGATCCCCTGGAGAAGGAAATGGCAATCCACTCCAGTATTCTTGCCTAGAGAATTCCATGGACAGAGCAGCCTGGCAGGCTACAGTCCATGGGGTCGCAAACTGTTGGGACACGATTGAGCAACTTTCACCTTTTCATTACAGGGGGTTAAGTGTCAGTTTAAATTATTTTTCTGCATCTGTTAAGCTGTTTAGTTTTTCTATATAGTTTTTTCTCCATTACACTGGTTTGTGTGTCTGTTTTAAATTTTTAATTAGAGGATAGTTACTTTATTGTGATGTTTTTTGCCATAGTTTTTAAAGATCTATTTATTTATTTTGGCTGTGCTGGGTCTTTGTTGCTGCACGCAGGCTTTCTCTACTTGTGGCAAGTGGAGGATACTCTTGATTGTCACGTGTGGGCTTCTCATTGCAGTGACTCATCTTGTTGTGGAGCATAGCCTCCAGGTGCACAGGCCTCAGGAGTTGCAGCCTGGGGGCTCAGTAGTTGTAGCACAGGGGCTCAGTTGCTCCCAGGCCTGTGGGATCCTCCCAGACTAGGGCATGAAGGGGTATCTCTCACACTGAGAAAGTTTCTTAACCACTGGACCACCAGGGAAGCCTCCACACTGTTAATACAGTGAAAAACACTGATTGATTTTCAGATGTTAATCCAACACTTATTCCTGAGATTAACCCCGTTTGGTCATGGTATGTTTTCTTCTTTAAATCTTCCTGAATTTAGTTTACTATTTGCTTTGTAAAGGAATTTTGCCTCTGTTTTTAGGAAGGGTATTTAAGAGTATTTTTTCTTCTTTTCAAATGTTTCTGTTAGGTTTAGGTATTAGGGTTATGTTGGCCTTAGAAGAACTAGTGAAGAACTCCTGTTGTCTGAAAGAATTTGTGTAAAGATTTTTGTTAGTTCTTTTATTGTCTGTATTTTTGTGGCCTCCCCTGTGACCTAACCTGGGGTCTCCTGGTTATCCACTCCCAGTCTCAGCAATCTCATGGATCCTTGAAACAATCTACTGGAATGGAAGAATCAAAACCGTGGCACTATGGTGCCCTATTTTTATTTCTTAGACTGGCAAAGTGTTACAGTTCAGTGTGCAAGGGTGCAGGGAAAAAGGGCGCCCTTGTGGACTCCTTGTGTGAGTTAAAATGTCCCAGTCTTCTTTGGGAGAACAGTTTGTCATTATCTAGACAAAAGTGTAAAATCATCTAACCCACTGACCCAGCAATTCCACTTCTAAGGAGTTACCCAACAGACAATGCACATGGCTACACTGGATACTTGACAGGCACCCTAACCCATTCATCAAGTAGTGTTCAACATGAGTCCTACCTATTACAAACCGATACTTTAAAAACTAATTCTATACTTCTTGTGAATACAAAATGCTGTTTCTTTCCAGATTTTTGGTACTAATTTGTTCAATGAAAGATGCACATTTTCACGATTCCTGTAACTTTGTTAGACCCTTAATTTTTTTTTTTTTTGCACCTATAAGCAACTTTGAAAACAGCCTCAAACAATGCAAGAAAGCAGTGCCAAGTGTGCACATTTTTCCTCACGGTGAGTTTCTTAAAAATGCACACTCAGGGATGGGGAAGCCTGGTGGGCTGCCGTCTATGGGGCGGCACAGAGTTGGACACGAGTGAAGCGACTTAGCAGCAGCAGCAGCAGTGGTGAACCACACCCAGAGCCTCCAACTCCCCTCTGAAAGAAAGTGGTGAGAATCTGACCCAAGCTGAGTTGATTGATGGTTTCTATTCATAAAGTGCAAGGAGCTGGAAGCAATTTTGAAGTTGTTCTTCTTTCAGAGAAAAGGAAATGTAAGGGTGCTTAAGGCAGTGGTGGGGGGAAGATGGGGCCTACACTGAGTGATTTACAAAGGACACGTGTTAGAAGATAAATGCAGTGCAAAATAGAAAAAGAGAGAGAGAGAAGAGTCAGGAGGGTCGGCAGAGGGAAAAGGGAAGGGAAAGGAAAGAAATGACTATCTGATGCTCGCTGGGCCTGGGGCCAATCCAGAGGTCAGGCGCTCCAAGGAGCCGGCTCTTCTGGGCAGCGAGTAGATGCCAGGGATCCGCACTCCTCTAGCGCCCCACAGCAACACGCCGCGTATTGGACTTGCCCGGGCGGGTCCTGCCGGGATTTGCCCAGCCAGGGGCCCCCGGGCCTTTTCCGGGCCACCAAGAGCGCCTTTTGTAGCCAGGACTCGCGTCGGGAACTCACCAACAGCAAGATACCCAAGACGGCGAAGATGAGAGCCCAGTGTTCCCCACCGCCCCAGGCCTCACACCCGCGGCCGCTGCGCCCCCTCCTCAGACTGCCTGGGGCGAGCCAGCGCGGGCTGCAGGCAGTGGCAAGCACGGGACACACAAGGGCACACGTTCTACCTTCCTAAGCTGGGAGGTTAGTTCGAACAGTTTAGCCTCCTTAGTGGCAGAGCTTCCGGAAGACAAAAGTTCAGACTACAAGGCCGACCTGGGACAGACAGCAAAGATGCCAGGGGAGAGAAGAAACCAACCCTTGAGAGGAAGATCACAGGCAGAAGGGCGCCCCCTGGCGGCTGTTAGTGACCCTGCTCGGGGAGGGTTTGCGAGCACCGGACACCACCCGCCTCCGGAGACCGGCCGGCCACTCAGCCACTCACTGAGCTCCAGGCAACGCTCCGACAGCCGGGCCAGCACAGGCCCGGCCAGTCTCTCCATGCCCAGCCAGTGCCCACCAGCAATGCGGGGCAACACCTTTCCCTCCAGAAGGTCGGGATGGCTGGCTGGCTATGGGGACCATGGCCCCAGCAGCACCAGGTCTCCTGGACGCGGCCTCACCCGTGGGCTCCCGGGGCCTGCAAGCTGGGAGTGGGGCCCCGGGTCTGCACCGTGCCCCGCTGTGACTTAGTCAACAATGTATGAATAAAGACTGAAAAGGGTGTTCATGACAGAGCTATTCTGGCCATCTCTTAAAGAGAATGGGATTTTTCTCCTTTATCCTGCTAGGCTTTGAGTTGCTGACTGAACTCTGAGCAGCAGTGACTCGGAGCTGAAGCATCCTGGGGACACACAGAGCACAGGACAAAACTGGAGGGAAATTAACGTAGGGATGACACGGGAGCGGGGACTGTCTGACACTCAGGGAGCGCTCCCATCTCAGACGGGCAGCACCACCCCCGCGTCCGCGCTCCTTCGTGGACTGAGCAGCGCGGAGAGGGGCAGGGTGGGACAGCGTCGGAACAGGCCCTCCCCGCGCCCGCCCCCCGGGGACCAAGAGCAGCACCTTGGAGAGCGCAGCCACCCGCTGAACCAGCTCAGCCTCCACTTCCGTCAGCATCTGCTGCAGCTTCTGCTCTGCCAGCTCCAGGCACTGCTGCAACCGTCGGCCTTTATCCTCCTTCTACAAAGAGAGAGCAGAACATCAAAACGGGCCAAGTGGTGTAGCCTCTGCCATTGTTAGTAAGCTGAGACAAAACCGAAATGCATGTGTCTACAGGGTTAGTTCTGTTTCGGAAGCTGCGTCACGGTAATTTTTCTCTCAGTGTTTCTGGGCTTGGTCTCAGTGGGCAGAACACCTTCTGCCAGAGTATTTGCTTTTCCTAAACGTCTCCAAAGAAGTCTTTTAAAAAAATAAAAGTTCTTATATATTAAAGAAGATCGGGTTTCTGTAGAAGCTTATTCATTCTTATTGACAAGTTAAGGGTCAGTACTGACCCTTCTTAAAACATCACCAGAATCATCATTTGAAGGGAACCCTACTGACGGCAGACGGCCATGGGCTTGTAAGCCAAAATATGGCTTTCATCTCCTCTGAAATACAGACCTGATCAGAATGTGCCTGGGGAAATGCCAGTCAACTAATATTTGTAAATGCATGACTATTCTTTTAATAGATCTTCTTACTCTGAAAACTTTCAGTGTAGAACATTTAGACAGATTCTTTTTTGAAAAAGAAAAAAAAATGAAATTATACACTCGGGTTCCTGAGAGGTTAGCGTTTATTTCTAAGCAGCTTTCTTATTTTTTCTGTGTGTGTATTACTCTATGTACATACATAAACAATAAGATATGCTTTAAAACCCTCAGAAAACAACAGCATATGGTACGTAGTATTTTCTGATCTGCCTTTTACCCCCATTATTTTGTATATCGTAATGCTCTTAATTAGCATTCCACATCATATATTTCAATGGCTTTCTAGTATTTTATTTTTGTAGTGGGGCCATTGATACACTTTGTCACACACCAGACTGACTCACTTTGTTTTGGAGAAGCCAGATTTGGTTTTCCTGGTTAAGTCCTGATTATCTGAGACCACACAGGAACAGGAGCAAGTAAAACTCACCAAACTACAGGAAGTACAAACCCTAATCAGACTGGAGCTCTAACCCTGCCTTTTGTCACAGTGACCCCGGTTCCCAACAGGCAGCTAGCTGCTGTGACGTTCCGTGCTGCTCTCTGCTCTTTCAGTAAAAATGCTAACAAGCCAACAGATTCAAGTCAAGTTAAACAAGAGTCAGGAGTGGAATTCCACAAAATGGTTAAACCAAATCCCAAATAATTCAAACCTGTAAGTTGCAGTCACCCTCAATTTTTAAAAAATGTATTTCCTTTCAGTACAGCTGATTTATCATGATGTACATCCACACTTTTGAACGCACTATTTTAGGGTCCTAAGAACTTTACATTGGGACTTGATTTCCAACATGGGAGTCACTACTATAAAAGTCAGACACAGTTCAGGAAAAGCCATTACCTGCTGATGCACAGAATCCTTATTTGCGATTTCATTTTCAAGCTTATCATCGAGGTTGTGCACAGAGATGGCTTCGTGCTGTGCAGTGAGGTAGCGTTTCTCAAGTGTAGTGATTCTCTTTTCCATGTCCTCCTTCTGGGCCATAGCCTACACCAGGCATTGCAGAGGAGAAAAGATAAGTCATTATCATAGAATACTCCGATACACCTAAGAGTAAAAAAGTGGGACTAAATCCTAAGTTTCAAATCAAACATAAAATTAGCGTCCTCAAAATTAAAGTCCTAGACATGGCAGTTTTCTGAGATGTGAGCAAAAACGCGCCTACCTCAAATATCACATTTGCCATGATGGCACCCATCTGCCTTAACGTCTGTCTGACCACTCGATTTACCAAGCTTTTTTCTACATAACAAACCCAAACAGCAAACAAACAGTACACTAAACTACTCTGTCATTGCAGGAATTCCCGGAGGGAAGGTACCTGGCATGAAATGAGGACCTCTGTCTCCTACACCATACAGGCCGGCTTGACCCAGAACAGGGAGGGACCTTCAACAGATCCAACAGTGAACTCTGAGGCTCATTTCCTCGGGTAAAAGTTGGAAAAATCTCATGCAATTTCCTCAAAATTAAATATTACTGAGTGGAAACAGAAGTCAAAGTGTAACACAACTGGGAGCAGCCTTCTCAAGCCTAGTTCTTCTAAAGCAGTTACACCACATGTAGGAAACGCTCAAACCAGGAGCAGAGCTTGCTGCTGGTGTGACTCCTGTCCGCCAGCTCAAAATCCATTTCAGGTCCCTCCGTGCTCACTAAGTAACCGATGTTGTCCTAACATTAAACGTGAAAGGTCTTAAAAACGCTTTTTCCAGAATTCTCTACGTATTAAACTCTGCCACCTAATCTCCTCCTGTTGCCAAAGAGTAGTGTGAATAGGTTGTACAAACGTGCAAATATTTCTGTTTTGAGTTCTCACACAGAATTACTCACACGGAGCTACTAAACAAGTACACCTCCTGTCCCCCATGCTGGAGGGGTGCTCTCTGAGACGGCCTCACGGGGGAGGGGTGGGGCAGGGTGGGCACTGTCTGTCTGCACACAGAGGAGAGGTGAGGCCCACAGGAGGAGGCCTGAGCCCCCAGCTCTCTTCTGTTTTCACAGTGACCGTTAGGGAGTTTCTCATAAATCATGACACCAGCAGACACGACTGCCAGAAACATCCTGATTCTGCATGGTTACACAGCACGGGCCTGAGGATCTGAGGGTGAGCAAATGCCACTCGACTTGTCTGACCACTGGCATCACTGTCACACATCCCTTCAAGGAGAGGAAACTCAGAAAACTAGAGAAGATGGCCAAGCAAGCTGCCTCAGCAGAGCCCATGCAGCATGCTCCCATCTCTCCGAGAGAACGGGCTCCACAGACGTTTAGACTCGCCTGAGTGAATCAGAAGGAAATTTC
This sequence comes from Ovis canadensis, assembly GCF_042477335.2. Lineage (NCBI taxonomy): Eukaryota > Metazoa > Chordata > Mammalia > Artiodactyla > Bovidae > Ovis > Ovis canadensis. The sequence goes on from NC_091246.1 coordinate 25,210,590, forward strand.
AGCATCATCGGGAATACATTCAACAGGCAGGTAGGGGGATGAACTGGGAGACTGGGGTTGACATATACACCCTACTGATACTATGCATCAAGGCCACAGCGAGTAAGGACCTACTGTACAGCACAGGGAACTCGACTCAGTGCTCTGTGGTGAAGTTAATGGGCAGGAAATCTAAAACACAGGGATACATGCATATATGTATATATATGATTGGTTCACTTTGCTGTACAGCAGCAATTGACACAGCAGTATAAAGCAACTATACTCCAATACATGAATGAGTGGATGAATGAATTTTTTAAAAAGGAACACACTAGGCCCCCTAGAACTTGTGGAAATGAGGAGTCCACACCCAGGGTGCAGCACAGCGCTAGGACTACCCTCACGTTGGTCCACTGCCAACGGCCCGCCTGGACCAGGCCTCTTCTACCCCAGAGACCTCGACGCAGAGGCGGGAAGGCAGCCAGTCGCGGTCTCACCAGTGCTCTGCTCTTGCTCACGCAGCCATGCCAAGGCTGAGATCACTGGGAGAACAAGGGACCCACATTCCGCCTCAGGACAACAGACACGTCCACTGTCACTCACTTCACGGATGTCCCGCTGTAGATTCACGTTTATTTCCTTGGACTTGAGGAGGTCCTTCCTGGCCGTGTCCAGGTCCTTCTCCAGCTCTGTTATGTGGGCAGAGAGGGCTGCCAGGCGGTCCTTCATCTCACTCTGCTCCCGTGACTTCTTCCTGATGATCTCCTGGAGCTCGATCACCTGAGCCAGGTCTTCCCCACGGCTTAGAGAGCCGTCGCTGGTTCTCTAAGGGGGAAAGGAAACCTTAGACAGCCTTGTTTCGGGAGGGAGGGAAGGCAGCACTTCCGGGAAATGGGTGAAATCAAAACTGCCTTCTGCGCACTGGAGCTCACACGACCCTCACGGCCACTCAGACCTACAAGGTGCATTGGAGAAAGGTCTCAACAGCCTTGCACAGACTGGATAGTAAGATGAGAACCAGACAGAGAGTGAGACCGAGGACATGCCTTTCCGTTGGCGCTTGGCATGTTTTCTTGCTTGTGATTTACATCAAGCACCCAGTCCGTTAGTATCTTTTTTGGGTTATTCTTCTCTTTAAGAATCATCAGCAAAAACCAAAAAATTGAATCAGAATAAAGAAATAAGTAAAGACAGCAAAACTCCATTTGGAAAAACTCAACTCAAAACTGAAAATACAGCATAAAAAGAAAATACATGGTGATGCGATCCATCACGAATAGAACCAGGTGATTTGAGTCAGAATTTGTCTCCTACTGGACAAAGCGGTACTTAAGAGATCCTGCAGCTCTGAGCCACAAGTCTAGTTTACTAGTCATTAAAATAACCCAGGTGGGCTGGTCCTCAATCAGAAAGATAAAGGACATCTGATGTCCACCACTACAGCCTTCATACTTTTTTTAAAATGAAAGGATACAAATGACAAACCCTTGGACTGCATGGAGATCCAACCAGTCCATTCTGAAGGAGATCAGCCCTGGGATTTCTTTGGAAGGAATGATGCTAAAGCTGAAACTCCAGTACTTTGGCCACCTCATGTGAAGAGTTGACTCATTGGAAAAGACCCTGATGCTGGGAGGGATTGGGGGCAGGAGGAAAAGGGGACGACCGAGGATGAGACGGCTGGATGGCATCACCGACTCGATGGACATGAGTTTGAGTGAACTCCGGGAGGTGGTGATGCACAGGGAGGCCTGGTGTGCTGCAATTCATGGGGTCACAAAGATTCGGACAGGACTGACTGACTGAACTGAACTAACTGAAATTACACGATTACTGATCAAACTTACCTCTTAATGTGTGGCACCTAATTCTTCTAACAAACTACACCTTTCAAGTGCGCCTCGTGTGTTGATGTGTGTATATACGTTAGTGCACTTCTTAGTGTATGCTGCTGCTGCTGCTAAGTCGCTTCAGTTGTGTCCAACTCTGTGCGACCCCATAGATGGCAGCCCACCAGGCTTCCCTGTCCCTGGGATTCTCCAGGCAAGAACACTGGAGTGCGTTGCCATTTCCTTCTCCAATGCATGAAAGTGAAAAGTGAAAGTGAAGTCGCTCAGCAATGTCCGACTCTTCGCGACCCCACGGACTGCAGCCTACCAGGCTCCTCCACCCATGGGATTTTCCAGGCAGGAGTACTGGAGTGGGTTGCCAGTGTATACTCACCCTAATACACGGCTACTATAACAGAATACATTTAATGTATCTCATTGATCTTAATGTCAAAAAATCTGCTTATTAACAGCTTTAAATCCTAAGTTTGAGAGGAAAAAAATGTTATCCTAAAATAATTCTATTACCTAGTTTTTAATTGCAAATTGATATACAGAATATAATAAATCTTGAGACATTTATACCAACTAATACTTTTTAACTGGGGGTTTCCCAGGTGTATCAATGGTAAAGAATCCACCTGCCAATGCAAGAGGGCAGGTTCAATCCTTGGGTCGGGAAGATCCCCTGGAGTAGAAGATGGCCACCCACTCCAGTATTCTTGCCTGGGAAGTCTCAGGAAGAGAGGAGCATGGTGGGCTACAGTCCACAGGGTCACAAAGACTCAGACATGACTGAGCATGGATGCAGGCAACACTTTTTAACCACATAAAACTCTGACTTCTTACAGAAAAAATGTATTTACAAGAATTTAAGAAGCTCAAAAGTCAACTAGTTACATAAATACATGCATCATCCACCTAACAAGGCAGCAAGTGTACAAATCCGGGATGGCCGGGTGGCTGGTACCTTCTTGTCCAGGGCCTTGTGGTGCTCAAAGAGTGACTTCAATGCCTTGAGCACCTCCAGCTCGCTGGTCATGCCAGCTGGGGACTGCGCCTGCCACTTGCCCACCGTGGTCTGGAGGGATGGTACATACTGGGAAACCAGGCACTCCAGGTGCTCCAGCAGCAGCTGCAGGGCAGGGCCAAAGGAGCACCTTCAACTTCATGCTTGAATTCAGGGCTGATAACCCCTCGCAGCCTCATGCTATAGCCGGAAACATGCTAAGGCAAGTCGGAATCCCGCCAGTGCAGCCTAAAGTTAGAGTGGACTTCCCCAGTGGCCCAGTAGTTAAGACTCCACACTTCTGCAGGGGTCATGGGTTTTAATACCTGGTAGGGGAACTAAGACCCCACACAAACTGTAGCATGGACAAAAATATAAGTTAAGAGAACTCCCTCCTCAAATGTACTAAAATTATATTAGCTCTCATCATAAATTTGAAGCAAAGTATGAGAACCCCAAACTGATGTACCCTGGTCTGCTCAGTGGGAAGATGTGAAAAACGACTTGAAAACCAGACAGAGTTTAAAGACAGCAACACAGAGCCCAGCGGTGACCTCCGTGGGGCAAATGTCAACATGTGAGAATCCCCCTACTGACCCTGGTGTTATTCCGCTCTGCTTTCAGCACAGCAATTTCTTTCTCTCTTGCAAAAAGCTGCTCCCGGCATATATTGAGTTCTTCCGTAGATGTTGCCAACTCCTAGAAAACAGTGAAATGAGTAAGTAACTAAATGCAAACACAAGTTAAAAAGAGAGCGAGACTCTGAAGACTGACCCTGTCAAGTCTCTCCAGGCTCCACACAAAGGGTCTCCCTGCCCCTCCAGAGAAGAGGGGGTCCACTGACCCCAACACCACACAGACCACCACAACTCAGACCGGCCTTCAGCCTCCGTCTCGACCTTGCAGGCACGCGGCAGGGGAGAACCCGGAATCCAAGCCTGCCTTCTCAAGACCCAGGGAAGTCTGAGAAACTTCCCTAAACATAAACCTAACAACAAAGTGGATAAAGAGATTCTCAAATGACACGCAGACAAGTGACCTAAAACTGCTGGGGAGAGTGAGGAAGAAAGGTAAGATCTACAAGGCCATCAGGCCTTGGAGTGTTCCTCTGGCAAAAAGGCTGATGGTACCCCAAGGCCATCTGTTAGCCTGACTCCGCTGAAGTCACCCAGTCATTCTAGAAACTGGATAAAATGTTAAATACATGTTATATGTATTTTATCACAATTTTCACGCACGTGGTGCCGTCCACGTGGTGAACTTGCTCAAACTGAACCACATGGAGTCTTTCATTCTTTTCGTTTTCTTTGCACAAATTAAAAAATCCTGGGCTACGTATCCTCTACTACATACTGAGTATTCAGCACCTAGAACACTGCCCAACACTTGTAAGAGGCATGTAGTAGACATGTGAAGCTATGAGGGTGTATGTTATACACATAAGCAGTAGGTACCCGTCATTAAGATACTGGACACACTGTTCTGTGCTTTGTAAGATGGGAGATGTTAAGGGGCTTAGCCTTTCTGCTTCAAGGACTGACTCTATAGCTCAATCCCCATGCCCCAGTGACTCCTCCAGCCAGTGTTTCCCTTCTTGTGGGGCACCGCCCATCCTCCACGCAGCACCTGCACAACCACTTACAAGGTCAACCTGCTGGGGTCGATCCTGCCCAGAAGGCCAAAACGCCCTGGCCGGCAGGGCCCACAACCAGGCTCACAAAATGAAACACAACCCCAACGCTTCACCGGGTGAAGACCAATCCGAGGGGCCCAGCCCCCGGCTGCTCTCACCTCAGGCCACTCTGCTTCCAGGACTTGGGCCGAGGCCACGTTCTTCCTTGTCTTGGCCTTTGCCTTGGGGATGCAGCACTGGAAAAGTGCCCATAGGCGGGCCCTTCTGCGACCCATCCTCGTGGATGGGGGCAGCCCCCCACTCAGGGGCAACTGCTGTTTCACAGTTAGATACCTCAGCACCCGAGCTATCACCACCGATCTCACACTACGACCACCACTATTCACACTACGACCACCGCTCTCACACACGACACTCTCACACACCACTCTCAGACACTCTGCTCTCACACTACGACCACCGCTCTCACACACAACGCTCTCACACACCACTCTCACACACCACTCTCACACACCACTCTCACACACCACTCTCACACACTACTCTTACACTAGGACCACCACTCTCACACTATAACCATCAGCACTGCTGTCTCTAGAAGAAATGGCACGAAGGCTCTGCCTACAGCACGTCTCCTAGGAGCCTGGAACCTGGAACCCATTCAGTCACAAGGGGCTCCGTGGTAACAGGGGGGCTGGGCTCAGGCCCACCATCAAGGGTGCAGAGAGGGGGGAGGGGCTTCCAAAAAGACGACAGATGAGTGTGGGGGTGCAGGAGAAGGAAGGCCGTGCCCTCAGCTCAGGCCCACCATCAAACATGACCCTGCAAGGGGACTGGTTCACAGTCAAACCAAATAGTATAAACTGCTTCAGAAACCACCACCACTAGGAATAAGCATGTCTTCTAAGTGGGCTTCTGCCTCCTCTACCCCCCAAACATGCCTCGAGTGAGGCTACTCAAAGGGCACCACTGAACTCAAGGGGGTCCCCAGAACCCACCCGGGTGACAAGGACTCACCGCGCTAGCTGCCCCTCACTCTCACTCTGAGCTCGGTCCTCCCTGACTGACTCTCTCACTCGAGCTCAGCAAGGGCTTGACCAACCTCGCTCCAGGCACTTAAAATGAATTCACAGTGGGTACAGGGGTTCCGTCAATCTGCTGTGAACTCGCCCTCTTAACTTTGACCCGGGACTGCCAGACAACTCTGCCCTGTGGAAGTTCAGGGGTGTCCCTGCCTTGAGCCGCAATAGCCAGCGCCTCCCAGACCCCACCAGGTGCTGCCCCTCCCTCCACGCCCGAGTCTCCCACCCCCTCTCCTGGCCCCACTCGCGGCTCTCCACTCGCCAGGGCACAGGCCATACTGCTCCTGGCTCAGCCGGGGCCTCTGCTGTCACTTGAGGACCTTGGTCTCCAGGGTGCTTGAGGCCCTATATCCACCCATCTCAGCAATTACCAACTCTGGGAGAGACAGAGGACAGTTTGGGGCCCCGCCCCCAGTTCACCCTGAACACATTCTCTTTTTTTTTCCGCTTTATCTGCTGGAGTTCTCTGAGATGTCTTTTGAAAACCTCAACTGTTGCTTTCAAAAAGACTGTAAAATCACTGTGCTCAACTTTAAGCATAAAATCTTCATTTTCAACCTTAAAGTGAAACTGGAGAAAAGAGTAAAAGCAGTCATTTTTTCAAACTGAAAAAGAAAGCCCGCACGTGACCACGTCACAGAATAGAGTTCACGCAACCCCTCCCTCCTCAGCCTTCTCCTCCACCACCAGCCGCCTGTCATCACAAGGCCTGCCCTGGGCCGGCAGGGGCAAGGGAAGAGGGCAGACTGGCTCCTCTGTCCCCAGGCCGCATGGGCCGCTTGCCCCTCCTTCTTCCCAAGTTCAAGTGGCATTGAAACAGCCCGGGCAAGCTGGGGATTCTGATCAGAAACACTACCGTGGGTAATAAGCAAGGACTCCTGGTTCTTGTTTACCCTGGTATCAAAGATGATCAATATAATTACTGTGAATTTTACATGTGGCTTCAGATGAGAGAAGACACCCAGGGCTTCCCCACTTCCAGTTATAGATGCAAGCAGCAGCTTGTGGGTCAGCCTACCAAGAGCTAGAGAAGCTAAATACATTTCAAAAGAGGTCCTTAGGCAGCCACAATCCAAGATTTCAAACAAAAGCCCAGTGAGGGAGCTGGAGACTGAGAGGGCTGCTCCTTCCCTCGGGGCATCAGAACAAAGCTGACTCTGAAAGGCAGGGAAAAAGTCAAGCAGAGGGGACTGCCTAACAGCTCTGGACAGTTCCTTGGGCTGGGAAGACAAAAATTCAACCGCAGGCCTGACAAGTCAGTCCGGATGGTAGAGACTAAGCTCCCCAAGAAAAGGGAGGCACAGAAAACATACCCAACACTCTGCCCAAACAGGCTGAGCGCTGAGTATCAATCACCTTGTGGTGCTCGGGAGATAGATGGTGGGCTTCAGGACCGGCCGAGAAGGGAGGGGACCATGGGAGGCACCCCAGGCTTCCAGATGGAGATGCTGGAGGGCTCCTCCCTGGGGTCAGGGGGGAAGCTGGGTGAAGGCTGCTGAGACTCAGCTTACAAGGACACCCCAGCCTCAAGTCACTCAGACCCTGAGTGAACAGACAGCTCTGTCTCCACCAGAGCTCTGTACCAGAGGAACCTCTGGAGAAGACAGCATCATCAGAAACTCTAGGGTTTTCCATAGATAATGTCCAACATGCAACCAAAAAAGCAAAAAAAGGTGTAACAACAAACAGGACCAAGAGAAAAAGAACTGAAACAGATTCAGAGGTATCAGATGTATATCAACATATCAGAGGTATGCTAGAGGAATCAGATGCAAACTTCACCAGTTCAAAAATATACTTGACAAAAGTAAAAATTTCTGAGACTCAAAACCGATTCGAGAACTTTCAAATAACAGTGACTCAATTTAAGAACTCAGGCTCTGGGCTTCACATCAAATTGGACATAGCTGAAGAGAGGATCAGTGAAATGAGGAATGGATCCGTTAAAAAAAAAGATGAGGGAAAAAAGTATAGAATATATCGAAGGAACCCATTGTTAAACTACATTGTTAAAAACTGTAAATGGGGCCCCTCACGGTGGAGAAAAGACAGGAAGGGGAATAAGACATGCCTCCAGGGGCTGAAACTAAAGAGCCTCTTAATGAAAGTGAAAGAGGAGAGTGAAAAAGCTGGCATAAAACTCAACATTCAAAAAATGAAAATCATGGCATCCGGCCCCATCACTTCATGGCAAATAAATGGGGAAACAATGGAAACAGTGGCAGTCTTTATTTTCTTGGGCTCCAAAATTACTGCAGATGGTGAAATCAAAAGACACTTGCTCCTTGGAAGGAAAGCTATGACAAACCTAGACAGCACATGAAAAAGCAGGGGCATTACTTTGCTGACAAAGTTTCATTCAGTCAAAGCTATGGTTTTTCCAGTAGTCATGAATGGATGTGAGAGTTGGCCCATGAAGAAGGCTGAACGCCAAAGAATTGATGCTTCTGAACTGTGGTGTTGGAAAAGACTCTTGAGAGCCCCGTGGACTGCAAGGAGATCCAACCAGTCAATCGTAGAGCAAATCAGTCCTGAATATTCATTGGAAAGACTGATGCTGGAGCTCCAATACTTTGGCCACCTAACGCGAAGAACTGACTCATCGGAAAAGAACCTGATGCTGGGGAAGACTGAAGGCAGGAGAAGGGGAAGACAGAGGATGAGATGCTTGGATGGCATCACCGACTCGATGGACATGAGTTTGAGCAAGCTCCGGGAATTGGTAATGGACAGGGAAGCCTGGCGGGCTGCAGTCCATGGGGTCGCAGTGGGTCAGACACTGAGCGACTGAACTGACTGACAGGGACAGTGGCAAGAGTTGGTTCAAGAATCAGAGCATTGACTCAAAAATGAAAACCACACATTGGTTTCAGCAGCTCTGCAGGTGTCTATGGCAAGAAGAAAATGTTCAAGCTCTCAGAGGAAAAAAGGTGTGGCTTTTAATGGCACAGCAACACTGACAGCTGACTTTTCAAGAAAAAAGAAGTCAGAAGATAATGGACTGGCATCTGTAAAATGCTGAAAAACAAATAACCACCAACCTGGAATTCTATACCCAACAAAAACACTCTTTGAAAGTGAAAGCAAAATAAAGACTTTTAGGGCAAATGGAAATGAGACAATTCATCACCCACAGACACGAACTAAAAAAATATTAAGGCAGTGCTTTGGGAGAAAGAAAAGTAGTCTCTGACTGAAATATAAAAAACAAGTAAAGACCAACAATGAGGTAACTGTAAGGATAAACATTAATGCTACAATGATGATAACGCCAAAAATATATCTAAAACTTTAAAGGATAACAGTGACAAGGAGGAAACAGTCGTGCCAGGGAGGCAGTAAAAGTGCCAAGTTAGACTTCAATGTAAAACACAGGCTGCATGTGCGAATGTGCAGCCACCAACCCGGCAAAGGAGCAGAGAACTAGAGAAACACCTCGTCCTCTAAAAGAAGGCAAGAGAAAGGAACACGGAACAGGTGGGACGAACAGAAAACACACAGCAACACGGTATCTACAGGCTGAAACAGCAACATTATAAATAGAGCAAATATCCTCATTAAAAAGTGTCAAACTGATTAAGACTAAAACTATACACTAGTCACAGAGGTACAGGTTCAGATGGAAGACCACAGACAGGTGAAAGTAACAGACCAGGCGAACAAGGACAGAAAACTGATGTGGCAATATCACTGTCAAAGAGTGTCTAAAGTAAGAAGCATTACTAGCGATAAAAAGGAGCACCTCATACTAACACAAGTTCAGTCTACCAAGAAGATGAGGATTCTAAATTTGAATGCACCTAATAACATAACCTCAAGACGTCAATACATAAAAACTGACAGAAACAGAAAAGCAGTAACAGCCAAGTTCATAATTGCAGTGGGAGGTGTGAAAGACACATCTCTCGGGGAACTGGGCTCCCTGGGACGTAGTCCCCTGCAGCCACGAATTACCTGAAATGCGGCTGGCTCTACAATGAGATGTGCTGCAAGCCTGAAACACACACTGGATTTTAAAGACTTAGCATGAGAAAATGAACGTAAAATATTTCATTAGGTTTTATCAGGTTGATTACACACTGAAATGATAATATTTTGGGAATGTTAAAATAAAATATATTACAGATAATTTCACCTACTTCTGCTTTACTCGACGTGGCTACTGAAATCTGAATTACGATTGACAAATCTGATCTAACTGATACGCACATAACACTGCATTCCCACTGATAGATATTATTTTCAAGAGCCCAAGGAACATATAACAAAATGAATATATATTGGGTCCTTGGGAAAGCTCAAATTATTTCAAGGGACTGAAATAATGCAGGGGATACTTACGGATTGCAATGGGCTGATGGCTTATGTGCCCTCAAACTTCACCCTGTACGTGGTGATGATACTAAGAGGCAGGGACTCTGGAAGGGTTCAGGTCAGGAGGGAATGGGCTCCTGTGCTGCGAGGACAGGGAGAAGAGGCAGGCAGTCTAGGAACCAGGAAATGGGCCTCACCAGACGTGGCACCTGCTGGTGATCTTGGGACTTCCCAGCCTCCAGTACCATTAGAAACAACTTTCTGTTGTGTATCAGCTGGTCTGCAATATTTATAACAGTAGCCCCAAAAGACTGAATGGGGCTCTTCATGGAATTAATAGGGATCAAAAAAGGGTCACTAGAAAAACCTCCCCAAACATTGGGAAGATAAATGACATACTTCTTGTAGAATTTCATGAATGATAATTCATAAAAACACAATGTATATTAGAAAATACTTTTACATAAAAGATAATGGAAATTTGGCTTATTCAAACTTGCGAGACCCAGCGAACTGTGTTTAGATGGTAACTTGAAGCCTTAAACACATATACTGGAAAAGAAGGAAGGCCAAAATCAATTGAGCCTCCATCCCAAAAAACCAGACAAAAAGCACAGCGAATGGAACACAAGGTAGATGGAAGAAATAGGAGCAGGAAATAAGGAAACATAGGGCAAACATGAAATTTTCTTAAAACAAAGCCAGAAGCTGGCTCTTTGAAAGGACTGATAAACCCGATAAACCCCTAGAGAGACTGATTAAGAAAAAGAGACAAAGCACAAATCACCAGAATCAAGGATTTTTAAAAGGGGAGACAGCACATCTTGCAGGAAAGAAAGATATTATGAACCACAGTTCACTTACTAATAGGAGAGTCTACTGGCCTAGCAAAGGGGAAATGCTTTACCTAAATATACCCAAGAAGACATACAAAGTCAGAAAATTTTATTTGCATGAAAAAAAACTAAATCTGAAATTAAAAGCCTCCCTTTTTGTCAATCAATTCTTCTAAAATCTAGGGAAGAAAACAGCAATCTCACAGGAACTCTCAGGGTAAACAAGGAAGACTCTTCACCTTGTTTTATAAGACTAGCATACTGCTACTGCTGCTAAGTCACTTCAGTCGTGTCTGACTCTGTGTGACCCCATAGACGGCAGCCCACCAGGTTCCCCTGTCCCTGGGATTCTCCAGGCAAGAACACTGAAGTGGGTTGCCATTTCCATCTCCAATGCATGAAAGTGAAAAGTGAAAGGGAAGTCGATCAGTCCTGTCGGACTCTTAGCAATCCCATGGACTGCAGCTTACCAGGCTCCTCCGTCCATGGGAGTTTCCAGGCAAGAGTACTGGAGTGGGGTGCCATTCCTTCTCCATGGAGTATGGGAACATTAAAGATACACACACACACACACACACACACACACACACACACAGAGTTAACTGTGTGAGGCGATGCGTATGTCGGGCAATCATTCCATGATGTCTATGGGCATCAAGTCATTGCAATGTAGACCTGAAATACACAAAAACGGTATCTGTCAATGACTCCTGAGTGAAGCTAGGGTTCTAAAATCAGGGCCTGGCACCTTAGAGCTGGCAGGTGTGGGAACTCAGGTTCATGTACAGGCTGTACACACTCTTAATCACAGGTGAGACCTGAAGCAACCAAGCCACTCTCCATTTTTCTTTTTCTGTTTTTCTCCGTTCCCCTTGCCATTTGTGTTTACCAGATTCCCAGCATCGAGTGAGCAGCGTCAATGCAGCAATAACGTTTCCCATTGAAGGCAGGAGCATATAACACCAGCAGACTTCCCAATCGCCCCTGGGTGCTGCATCACAAAAAAAAAGCAAAGAAACACGACATCCCTGAGACAGAGCTGCCCGATGGCAGTGGGGACTATGGTCCACCAGATGTCCCAAGGGGACCCCCAGGGGCTAGGAGCACACGCTGGGCCCCCCAGCTTGAGGCCACACTTGCCTTTCCACCATTCTGAAGGTCCTGGCAGAAGAAAGCCAGGCCACTGAAGGGGGATGGTGCGGCCGGCCCGCGGGACTCAGGGCAGGACTGACTCGGGTCTGTGCTGGGCTCCACATCCAGTCACCACCCTTGGAGTGTACAAAGTTCTTGGGATCATTCTGGGTTTCTGGCAAAAAGTAATGGAGCCAAAGTCACTTAGGATGGTTTTTAAGGAAAAAACCTCACTGAAGATTCACTCAGCACCAGCCTCGGCCCCTACTGAAGATGCAGACTCCTGGTCATCCAAGGCTGTACCTGCAGCCCACCAGGGCAAGGGGAGCCTCCTGGACACAGGGAGGCGTTCTTCCCCCACTTTGAGTGAAGGGCTGCACCCCCGTGGATGAACCCGGCTCACCCCTCCACTTCTGATGCTGAGGCCCCCGTGACTCCCATGACCAGAGGATCCAGCCTCTCCCGGGGCCTCCAGGTCACTGCCCAGGCCTTTTCCATGTGGCCCCAGCCGGCAGGTGAGTCCTGTGCGGAGCCTCCCAGCTCGTTGGCCTCGCTGCCCACATCAGGGCCATTCAGGAGCACTGTGTGTCCACTGAATGAGTGGATGAGGGCCCCTAACAATGACAGTGATGACGATGAGGAGGGAGAGGTGAAGGGGGCTGAGATCCAAGTGTCAGTCCCTGATTCAGGCATCTGTGCGTATTAACTCATTTAACCTCATGACAAGGTTGTGTGTCTGTGTGTATGGGGCAGGGGGCCGGTCCTGCCACTGTTCTCACCTTGGAGCCGGCAAGTTCACTCTCAGTGTTCAGGGGTGGCTGCAGCCACTGGCCACAGACTGGACAGCTTTAACACAAACTCATTTGCCCCCAGTTCTGGAGTCAGAAACCTGTGATCAAGGTGCGGGCAGGGCTCAGCTCCCTCTAGAGGCTCCAGGGGAGGGTCCCTCTGGCCTGGTCCAGCTCTTGGGGGACCCCAGGCCTCCCTGGGCTTGTGGCACATCACCCCGACCTCTGCGTCCATCTGCACAAACCTTCTCCCCTGGGTGGCTCTGTGCTTCAGATCACTCCCTCTTCTCTTCCAAGCACACCTGTCATTGGATTTAGGGTCCACATGCGTCCCGGGTGATCTGGTGCAGAGGTCAGTAACTTATTTCCATCTGCCGAGACCTTTCATCAGCATAAGGTCACCTTTGCAGGCTGCAGAAGGATGGATGGTTTTTGGGGCCACCACTCAGCCCACCGTACTGGTCATGAGGCCACCGGGCAGAGCCTCACTGGGCTTGGTTCAGGGAGCTTCGAAGAAGCAGGGCTCTAGGACTTCAGTCCTAAGGCTGCCTCAAGAAGACAGTTAGGATTAGGACACTCGGGCACAGGGAACAGATGAGCAGGGCTCCAAGGTGTGCTGGTGGGCGTGGGGCTCACCTGCAGGGAGCCTGGAGCCTGACAAGATGGCCCATGGGTTTGGGAATGGACACATCCCAGCACGGACGAGGGGAGGCAGGCATGGGCGCTCAGGATGGGGGAGCCCAGATCTTCCTGCTGCCCTCAAGGGGCTAGTCAGATGGGCACAAGAGGGAGCCATGGTTTAAACGACTGGGGTCGGAGTCCCGGTCTGCTGCTGTGTGGTCTCTGGCGAGTGACTCAGCCTCTCTGAGACCCTCTATTGCTCCTCTGAAAATCTTTGCCATACGTGACTTGCTTCACAGATGGGGGCAGATCTTGGTGCTCTCAGCATCCCCGCCCAACCCCGTGGCTGGGGCTATGCCACCTCTCCACGACCTTGAGGCCACTAAGACCACCCCTGCACAGACTCTCTTTGCAAAGAAGCTGGAAGCCGCTTCCCCTACCATAGGAAGCCCTGAGGCACCAAGACCCAACAGGTAGCAATGCCTCTAGCCTGGGGGCTCCCGGGCACGGGATTGACCACATGGGGCACTGGGAATGACCATGGATGGCCCATACGGCCAACCCCGTCTTTCCTGTTACAGCTCCCGTTTATTTCTGTGCGCTCTGTTCAGCCACATGCAAAGACCCAAAATATATTTCTCCAAGTCTGTGGAGACTTCTCTCGATGCTGGCCACATCCCTGGGAAAACATGCTCCGCTGTTTACGTGAGCGGCAGGGTCCCTCCAAGAAAAACATCTGGCAGGATTGGGAAAGGGTCGTGGGACTCGGTGGACGTATGGGATGTCCTCGTTCTTACACATATAGGATGTTTTAAACCCTGGTGCCTGGCCTGACAGCAGTCTGCTCCCAGCAGGAAGAAACCATAAGATGCCGGTCCCCTCCCCCAGCAGGACGCCCCAGAGCGGTGGCTTCTGTCTGGACTGGCCCCTCTGGTGGGGAGTCTGGAGGCCAAAGAACTGCAGGGGCCTCGAGCCTTGGCGTGGGCGTGGGAAGGGTCAAGGGGCTCGGGGAGAGGACAGGGTCAGGGCCCTTGCAATGGACCGCCGCCAAATGCTGGACAAAGACAAGAAATAACAAATGTCATACCTTAAAGTTCCTAAAGAGCCAAGAAGGCCCAGAAGAGTGACCAGGACTGTGCCGTCTGAGGTGGGGGAGGGGAGGGGGAGGCTCGTCCAGCACAGACTGGACGGGTTTAAACCTCCATTCCCTGCTCAGCTCACAGGAACGGCGACATCACCACAGTTGTTCCCGGCACTTTTCTTTCAGAAGGGAGCAGGGAGTCACAGAACAAGCAAAAATGTCCCCGTGGGGGATTCCTGGTGGTCGAGGATGCCAAGGGCCCCTCTTTGTCCCCACGGCTGCCTGAGCCGGCGTGTTGGACGTCACAGTCACCCATCTCTGCTGAAGGGCAGCCTCCTAGGTTGTTGGAAGGTTGGCCTCAATGAGGCCAAGCCTGGGGTGCTTAGCTCCTCCCAGAGGGCTCCTGGGCAGCACACCTCCCCAGCCCACCCTGACCCCACAGCTGCCACCCACCCCAGGGGGCCCCATCATTGCCATCAGGGAATTAGGGGTGCCGAGTCTCAGGCCTGAGGGTGGTGGGCGCGCCTCCACGCCATCCTGTGTGTGCATCCAACTGGCTACAGTCCAGCAGGAGCTGTGGGGAGCGTGTGTACACGGCAAGGAAACACAGGGCGGTTTCCAAGCACCGCCGGGCCAGGAAGCTGCCGAGCCGCGGTGGGAAGCCTGGGTCGGACTTCTGACCACCGTAGAGAACTGGTCAACCTCCCCCCTGTGCCCTCGGCTTCTTCAGCTCTAAGGATAATACCACCACTCGGAGGGCCTCCGATGCCAGGGCCGCTCTGTGGGAGAGGTCGTGTTCTCCCCGAATGTGTTCAAGGCACGTGATGCCTGGTCAATCCCTAATGACCGGGTACATTCTTGGCAGCCCTGGGTCCTGGCTGCTGTTTCTGTTGGCACCGGGGTCCCGCGTGGGTGTGAGCTGAAAGGCTGGTTCCAGGCTGAGTCTGTCTGCTTAGGTGACAGACATGCCCCCAGGGAGGGAGAGCATCTGGCACGGGGTGGGCCTCATCCCCTCCTTCTGATCAGCGCCAGGACCACCCTCCTTCCAGCTCCCGGAGTTGGAAGACAGGGGCCCTTTCTGGGTGACCTGAACGTGTCATCTCACAGGAGCCTTGGTTGATGATATTTGCTGAGTGATCTGTGGGGCCAGGGGGACAGTCCTGCTGAGCTCCTACTGTGTGCTGGCCAAGGATGCTCCTGAGGTCCTTCCCCAACCTCTGGCAGCATCCTCGGGTTCATTTTAATACTCGTGGATGAGGGGGCAGGCTGGAACTGCCCTGCGAGCTGACCCTGACTTGCTCACGCCTGCCCTCTACCTGGACGGCTCCTGAAGGGGACAGCAAAGTGCTCAGTCCCTGGGAAAGGGTCTGCAGGGAGGCATTCCTGCACCGTGGTTCCTGCTGACCACGTCTGCACCGCCCGGGAGGAGCGGTCACAGGGGGTGCTGGCATAAGCATGCCTTCTCCACATCCTGGACATGGTACCCTTGACTGTCTCCAGTGAACCAGGACCCAGAATGCAGTCTCTGAGGGAGCTGGGGCTGCAGGACTGGCTGGGGCAGATTTACCCCTCAGCTTCGGCATAGGGTTTGGCTCCTAAGGCCTGGCTTGTTGAAGGAATAAAAGACATGTATTCATTCACAGTTCTGCTTTGATGATTGGTGGGTAAGTTACTCAGATCCACCCTCTCATGGAAAACAAAAACAATAAGAAAGTGTCACGCCTTAAAGTTGCTGAAGACCTGAGAAGACCCAGAGGAGCAACTGCCCAAGAGGAGGAGTCCAACAGAAGACCCCTCTCTCCCCATGGAGCTGGACTCCCAGGAGACGACATTTTCAGGTAACCCAGAAAGGACCGCCCTCCTCCAGCCTCAGGAATGACAAGGAAGGTGGTTCTGGTGCCGAGCAGGAGAAGGAGCAGGTGAGGACCCCAGTGGGTCCAGGCATGTCAGCCCGTGACCTTGGTTCAAGGTGATCCTATCCATAACACCCTCAGGTGAGTGGAGAATGCAAGTGCCAAGTCTTTCTGGATAAGGACACCTTCTTCCCAGGCTTGGGAACTGCCCCGCGGGTTATGGAAGGGTGGTGGCCATTGTGGAAGAGCGCCAGGCACACCAGGATGAAAGACAGCTGGGGGAGAACCAGCAGAAGTGAGCCCTTCAGCTTTGGGATTCTGAGAGGATTCAATGGATAATAAATCTAATAAATCAGCTAAGCTCATCTCATTTAGAGAAATGAACCTCAAGATAGAAAGGTCCTGCAAAGGACAGGAAACCATTAAAGAAAATGACACAGCCAACTTGGAAAAGAACCAAACAGAACGAGCAGAAATAAAACAGTGTCATAATGAGAAGCGAAAATACAGCAGACGCATTTGAAGACACTTGACCTCTTCAGGAAAAGGAGACACGTGGCCACACAGCAGGGGCATGCTGATAATGTATGCAGCCCCCTGCCCAGCCCCCTGCTCTCCAGGAAGAAACCCTCATCTGTAGCTGCATCATTTGCCAATTTCCGTGGTGTAAATACTCCCGCTGTGGCCTGTTTCATGTACCAAAGGGTTAACACCCGGCTAGCAGAATTCCCGATGAGCCAGAAAGAGCTGACTCTGGCACACAACCGGCCTGGAGACATGGGAGGACATCAAAACCGCAACCAGAGGGGCACAGACTTCTGCCCAACTACCTGGGACCAGGGAAGAGCCGTCCTTGGGGAACTTTAAAGACAAGACTCTTAAAACATGTCCAGAATTCACTTGATAACTTTGCCATTTCTTTCTCCAGTTTATAACAAGTATGCTTCCACAAAACCAAGAGAGGCCCAAAGGAAGCCAGGTGGGGTGTATAAAAGCCTCAGCACTTAAGACTCAAGAGACATAAAAACTTTACAGCCAAAGAAATGAATGTGTAATGGTGGAATTATGAATAGAGATATGAATAGCTTCGGGACTAGACAATGGCCCCTGACACCTCACTGTAGGAGAGGCTCATGGAATAAGCACTAAGCCTGGGGGTAAGAGTGAGATGGAGGCTGAAGACCACATTTTGTTGTTGTTCAGTCACTAAGTCACGTCTGACTCTTTGAGACCCCATGGACTGTAACACACCAGGCTTCCCTGTCCTTCACCACCTCCCAGAGCTTACTCAAACTCCTGTCCATTGACTCCGTGATGCCATCCAACCATCTCATCCTCTGATGCCCCCTTTTCCTCCTGCCCTCAATCTTTCCCAGCATCAGGGTCTTTTCCAATGAGTCAGCTCTTCACACGGGTTGGCCAAAGTATTGGAGCTTCAGCTTCAGCATCAGTCCTTCCAATGAATATTCAGGGTTGATTTCCTTTAGGATTGACAGGTTTGATGTCCTTGCAGTCCAAGGGACTCTCAAGTCTTCTCCAACTCCACAGTTCAAAAGCATCAATTCTTTGGCACTCAGCCCTCTCTATAGTCCAGTTCTCATGGCTCAGGGCAAAGAGTCTGACATGAAGACCCAGCACCCAGGTTCAACTGGCCCTGTCAGGCCCAGTGGCCTTGATCTCCTTGCCCCACCGCTCAGAGCCTCAGTTCCTTCCCTTGGTAAAGGGATCTGACCCCTGTACCACAGGCCAGATCAGGATGCGGGCTGGGGATGGGGATGGGGCTTTGCATCCAGGCTGACAAGTCCCTGATAACATCTGTTGCTGCATTATCCTTACATACGGAGTTGTTGAAATTAGACTTGAGGTGCCTCTAAGTCGAGAACCCCCACCCCAATGTCCAGGCTATGAGGAGGGACCCCTGTGCTCCATGCTCATCACCACGCTTAGCCAAGTCTGGAACTGTCTCAGACACCAGCTCATGGCCACAAAGCCTCAGCTGGAAACTGCAAGAAACATGTCCCTCTCCCCTGTCCCGTGTCCATGGCAACCCTGCCCATCCCTCAGCAGATGAAAGCCCCTCCATTCTAAGATGGAAAACCAAGGTCCCGAGTGGGGAAGCCACTTGCCTGAGGCTGCTCAGCCCCCAGGAAGTGGCCGGACTGGGTCTGGACCTGCACACGTGGCCTCAGAGGGGCTGTGTTTGGTCTGAGCCTCTCTGGAAGCTCAGGTACGCTTACCACCTGACCAGCCATCCTGGAGTCTGGTGTGCAGGGGGCTCCCATCCTCCAGCAGGCAGTTGCTCGCTTGCTTTTCAAAAAGAAACATCCATGAAGATGGGAAACAGATACCGCCATGGCCCACACCAACTCTGAGGAGGAATGAGGAGAAACTACAGCCTGCCAGCCCTGGGGTGCGGTGGTGAGCCCTGAACGGCAGCTTGAAAGCAAACTGACCTTGTAGGGTTAAAGTGTCTGCGGCCTTAAAAAGTCTGCCAAATCCGGAGTCAAGTTCAACATCAGGGAGGTGTGTTGGGAGGTGTACTCGGTCCCCCCCCCCCGACCCCGCCAGTACACAGCCAGGATTTTCCTGTGTGGCCTTTTCGGCAATTACCAGTGGACATAAATAATGCCCTGGCTTTGAGTTTGCGCTTGAAAAATGCTGATGGGTTTCAGTTACAAGGAAACATGTTGGCCCACAAGCTGCTCTTGTCCATTTCATGGGAACCCTGGCCGTTAACCCCACAGCCATCGGAAAGACAGAGCAGTGGGGGATGGGCGGAAGAGGCGCTCCTGCGGAAGGCAGGCCTGGGCCACCTGCCTCCAGCACCTTTTCCTACCATTTCCATCCTGTCTGCTGTCCCAGGGGGTTCTGACATGACACCCCTCTTGGACCCTCATGTGTGAAACTGACTTCGGGGGTCGTCTTCTGGATCAAGGTGTTAGATCCTGATTTGACAATAAGGGCCCCTCTTGCAGGTGACTGGGGAAGCAATTTTTAAGCTGAGATCCTTTGGGCCCATGGTGCCTGGCGGAGGGTGGGGGGGGCAAGTGGGTCACCTGTGGTCACAGCCAGTTGGCCAGGCTCAGCCTCCGTCAATCCTATACGCAAAGTTATGAGCACATTTCTTCCAGACCCACCACTTCCTCCTCCACTGGGTTCCTGGCCCAAGCATCCAGTGTTGTGTATGGGTCTCTGTCTGGGGTACCTCTGGGGCACTGGACAGGGGATTGGGGACTTGTGTAGACACTGGACGGGGGGGGCTTCCTTGGGGAAATTTCTGACAGCTCCTGGGAAACAGGCCTGCGCGCTCCTCGCACCTCTAAGCGTGGACCAGGGTCAGCATTTTATACACCCTGGGAGCAGGTGAGAAGTGCACTGTGGGGCACTCTTAGACCTTCTAAAAGTTAGAACCTGCATCTTGATGACCCAGGGGCTTCCGTGCACACCCTGGGACCCTGCACCGAGGCAGCCAGGCCAAGGCTTGGTCCCCGCCAGACCACCTGCCCTGCTCAGCTCTCCAACCACACACCATGCCTCCCCCACCCATGGCTGTACTCGAGGGGTCCTGAGTGAGCTCCCCCCACTTCTGGGATAACTGCTTGTGTGTAAAGGCTCAGCTTTGTGGTGGGGTGAATGGTGCCCTCCAAAAGAGACACCCACATCCCAACTCCCCATATTTGCCAGGGGGCCTTTATTCGTAAATGGGGTCATTGCAGATGAAATCAAGTTAGATAAGGTTACAGTGGATTAGGTGGGCCTTATGCAGAATGATGGGTGTCTTTATGAGAAGAGGAGAGACACACAGAGAGGAGGAGGCCATGTGAGGAGGAAGCGGAGGCTGGGGGGATGTGGCCACAAACCCAGGAACACTCGGAGCCCCAGAAACTGGAAGAGCTGGGAGTGACGCTCCTCCAGAGCCCAGGTCGGGGGGCCCGGTCCTGCTGACCCTTGACTTTAGACTTCTGGCCCCCAGAACTGGGAGAGAATCGATTAGTATTGTTTTAAGCCTCCCCGCGGCCCCAGTTTGTGGTCATCGGTATCAGAAGCCCCACCTGGGACACCCAATGTTCTGTGTCCCTAAGATCCACCAATCGACTGCTACCTCAGCCAGGCCAGTCTTCCCCTGGTCATCACGGGATATCTTCTCAACAATAAACCTCCTGACTCGGGAGAAAGGCTCACGTGCACACAGGCCCCGTCTGTGTGGGGCTCAAAGCCCATGTTGCCTCGGAGCAGCTCAGCCTCACACACCTGCTGGCCCAGGGGGAGCAAAGGGGGTCACACACCTCTGAGCCCCTGTGACCTCCACACCCTGCCCAGTCATAACTGCAGACGACCGGGCCAGCAGACAGTTCAGGAGGGCAGACTTGCTTATCTGCCCCCATTCCTCTTGCTTCACTGTCCTTTTGCATCCCCCCATCCCTGCTCCTGGGCTTCCCTGGGGCCTCCCTTGGGGCTCAGCTGGTAAAGAATCTGCCTGCAATGCAGGAGACCTGGGTTCGATCCCTGCGTTGGGATAATCCCCTGGTGAAGGGAAAGGCTACCCACTCCAGTATTCTGGCCTGGAGAATTTCATCGACTCTATAGCCCATGGGGTCTCCAAGAGTTAGACACGACTGAGCAACTTTCATTTCCTTCATCCCTGCTCCTGGTCCAGCCTGTCCAGCTGGCCCTCATGTTTGCGCCCAGGGTACACTGGTGACATCTGGGGACATTTTCAGTTGCATTTATGAATGCTGCAAGATATTAAATGCCAACAACACCAAGGCTGAAAAATCCCACTTTAAGACTCTTCATCTTTTGGGGGTCATTGTTTGAGCATCCAATGGAGTCCATGGATTTCTTTCTCCCTGAAGAAGCACGCATAAGCCCCAATTTTATTTCACAGTGGGCAAGGTAGTGTGGCTGGGCTCTCTCTGAGGCTATCTTGTTCCCCAAACCTTCTCACTTCTTGTAATCAGAGCACACCCAGGAATGAGCCATCCCTGACATCTCTCCACTAATCAGGCTGCTGTGGACCCGCACACACCCCGCACACTGCCTGTGCCCAGCGGCCCCTGAATAGACTCTGGTCTCGAGCAGGGGCAGGCAACAGGCTTCCTGGGGCTTGACTCATCTCAGGGGAAAGCTCTGGGTTGCAGGGGCCATGGAAAAGTTGGTAATGATCTGAAGATACCACAGGAAGATGGCTCATGCTCAGCTCCAGTTTTTTGAAATTTTGAACCATTTAGTTTATGCCAATAACAGTTTCACCTAAAAAGGGCCCAATCAGAGACTTCCCTGGCAGTCCAGCGGTTAACACTCTGCCTTCCAATGCAGGGAGTGTGGGTTCAGTCCCTGGCTGGGGAAATAAGATCACTGCATGCCTCGAGGTGTGGCCCCCAAATTTTTCTTTTAAGGTCCAATCAACTGCTGAACAACTTTTAAGGCTATAGAACCAAATTATCACTGAAATTTGGGGTCACTGTGACCTTGTGATTTGTATTAATAATAAGAAACACATTTTTGGTCTTTGCCCCCCGTCCCGGCACAGAGCTCCTAAAACTCTGGGAATTATCTAAGTGGGGAGAGCAGTCAAGGTGTCTTTTGTTAGGTGAATGAAGTGACTTTTCGGAGAGTGCCTCCTTTCCAAAAGGGGGCGCTGCTTGCCAGGGTAAGTAAGTACATGGCTCAGTTCAGTTCAGTGGCTCAAGTCCTGTCTGACTCTTTGCGACCCCATGAATCGCAGCATGTCAGGCCTCCCTGTCCATCACCATCTCCCGGAGTTCAGTCAGACTCACGTCCATCGAGTCAGTGATGCCATTCAGCCATCTCATCCTCTGTCACCCCCTTCTCCTCTTGCCCCCAATCCCTCCCAGCATCAGAGTCTTTTCCAATGAGTCACCTTTTCTCATGAGGTGGCCAAAGTACTGGAGCTTCAGCTTCAGCATCATTCCTTCCAAAGAAATCCCAGGGTTGATCTCCTTCAGAATGGACTGGTTGGATCTCCTTGCAGTCCAAGGGACTCTCAAGAGTCTTCTCCAACACCACAGTTCAAAAGCATCAATTCTTTGGCGCTCAGCCTTCTTCACAGTCCAACTCTCACATCCATACATGACCACAGGAAAAACCATAGCCTTGAATAGACGGGCCTTAGTCGGCAAAGTAACGTCTCTGCTTTTGAATATACTATCTAGGTTGGTCATAACTTTTCTTCCAAGGAGTAAGCATCTTTTAATTTCATGGCTGCAGTCACCATCTGCAGTGATTTTGGAACCCCCAAAAATAAAGTCTGACACTGTTTCTACTGTTTCCCCATCTATTTCCCATGAAGTGATGGGACCAGATGCCATGATCTTTGTTTTCTGAATGTTGAGCTTTAAGCCAACTTCTTCGCTTTCCTCTTTCACTTTCATCAAGAGGCTTTTTAGTTCCTCTTCACTTTCTGCCATAAGGGTGGTGTCATCTGCGCAGATATCTGAGGTGATTGATATTTCTCCCAGCAATCTTGGTTCCAGCTTGTGTTTCTTCCAGCCCAGCATTTCTCATGATGTACTCTGCATAAAAGTTAAATAAGCAGGGTGACAATATATAGCCTTGACACACTCCTTTTCCTATTTGGAACCAGTCTGTTGTTCCATGACCAGTTCTAACTGTTGCTTCCTGAACTGCATACAGATTTCTCAAGAGGCAGGTCAGGTGGTCTGGTATTCCCATCTCTTGAAGAATTTTCCACAGTTTATTGTGATCCACACAATCAAAGGCTTTGGCATTCTCAATAAAGCAGAAATAGATGTTTGGCTGGAACTCTCTTGCTTTTTCAATGATCCAGCAGATGTTTGCAATTTGATCTCTGGTTCCTCTGCCTTTTCTAAAACCAGCTTGAACATCAGGGAGTTCACGGTTCACGTATTGCTGAAGCCTGGCTTGGAGAATTCTGAGCATTACTTTATTATCATGTGAGATGAGTGCAATTGTGCAGTAGTTTGAGCATTCTTTGGCATTGCCTTTCTTTGGAATTGGAATGAAAACTGACCTTTTCCAGTCCTGTGGCCACTGCTGAGTTTTCCAAATGTGCTGGCACATTGAGTGTAGCACTTTCACAGCATCGTCTTTCAGGATTTGAAACAGCTCCACTGGAATTCCATCACCTCCACTAGCTTTGTTTGTAGTGATGCTTTCTAAGGCCCACTTGACTTCACATTGCAGAATGTTTCACTCTAGGTGAGTGATCACACTACCGTGATTATCTTGGTCGTGAAGCTCTTTTTTGTACAGTTCTTCCGTGTATTCTTGCCACCTCTTCTTAATATCTTCTGCTTCTGTTAAGTCCATACCATTTCTGTCCTTTATCGAGCCCATCTTTGCATGAAATATTCCCTTGGTATCTCTAATTTTCTTGAAGAGATCTCTAGTCTTTCCCATTCTGTTGTTTTCCTCTATTTCTTTGCATTGATGGCTGAAAAAGGCTTTCTTATCTCTTCTTGCTATTCTTTGGAACTCTGCATTCAGATGCTTATATCTCTCCTTTTCTCCTTTGCTTTTCACTTCTCTTCTTTTCACAGCTATTTATAAGGCCTCCCCAGATGGCCATTTTGCTTTTTTGCATTTCTTTTCCATGGGGATGATCTTGATTCCTGTCTCCTGTACAATGTCATGAACCTCATTCCATAGTTCATCAGGCATTCTATCTATCAGATCTAGGCCCTTAAATATATTTTTCACTTCCACTGTATAATCATAAAGGATTTGATTTTGGTCATACCTGAATGGTTTAGTGGTTTTCCCTACTTTCTTGAATTTAAGTCTGAATTTGGGAATAAGGAGTTCATGATCTGAGCCACAGTCAGCTCTTGGTCTTGTTTTTGTTGACTGTATAGAGCTTCTCCATCTTTTGCTGCAGAGAATATAATCAATCTTATTTCAGTGTTGACCATCTGGTGATGTCCATGTGTAGAGTCTTCTTTTGTGTTGTTGGAAGAGGGTGTTTGCTATGACCAGTGCATTTTCTTGGCAAAACTCTATTAGTCTTTGCCCTGCTTCATTCCGCATTCCAAGGCCAAATTTGCCTGTTACTCCAGGTGTTTCTTGACTTCCTACTTTTGCATTCCAGTCCCCTATAATGAAAAGGACATCTTTTTAGGGTGTTAGTTCTAAAAGGTCTTGTAGGTCTTCATAAAACCGTTCAACTTCAGTTTCTTCAGCATTACTGGTTGGGGCATAGACTTGGATAACTGTGATATTGAATGGTTTGCCTTGGAGATGAACAGAGATCATTCTGTCATTTTTGAGATTGCATCTAAGTACTGCATTTCGAACTCTTTTGTTGACCATGATGGCTACTCCATTTCTTCTGAGGGATTCCTGCCCGCAGTAGTAGATATAATGGTCATCTGAGTTAAATACACCCATTCCAGTCCATTTTAATTCACTGATTCCTAGAATGTCGACGTTCACCCTTGCCATCTCTTGTTTGAATTCCACTTCCAATTTGCCTTGATTCATGGACCTGACATTCCAGGTTCCTATGAAATATTGCTCTTTACAGCATCAGATCTTGCTTCTATCACCAGTCACATCCACAACTGGGTATTGTTTTTGCTTTGGCTCCATCCTTTCATTCTTTCTGGAGTTATTTCTCCACTGATCTCCAGTAGCATATTGGGCACCTAATGACCTGGGGAGTTCCTCTTTTGGTATCCTATCATTTTGCCTTTTCATACTGTTCATGGGGTTCTCAAGGCAAGAATACTGAAGTGGCTTGCCATTCCCTTCTCCAGTGGACCACATTCTGTCAAGCACATGGTTAGAGGATTGGAATTTCTGGTCCCTCCCTTGCCCGCCTCCTCCCCTGACCATGTTTGGGAAAGCCAGTAGGGCGGTTGAAGCAATCACCACCAGCCAGTGATTTAGTCAATTGTGCTTGTGTGATGACTCCTCCATAAAAACCCCCGAACAGGGTCTGGACAGCTTCTGGGTTGGTGAACACATGCAGATTTGGGGAAAGTGAGGCTCGGAGAGCGTGAAGTTCCGTGCCTTCCCCCCACACACCCTGTCCTATGTATCCCCCTCCATCTGCTGTTCCTGAGTTTATTACCTTTTACAATAAGGCTGTGATCTATGAGGCAACATGTTTCTCTCAGTTCCGTGACCACTTGACAAATTAATAGAACCCAAAGTCATTAGAACCTCTGAATGGGTAGCCAGTGGGTCAGAGCGCAGGTGGCAATCTGGGCTTGTAAATGATGGCTGGAGTGGGGGGTAGAGTCTTGTAGGGCTGGGCCTTTAACCTGTGGGGTCTGGAACTACCCCCAGATAGGCAGTGTCCACACTGAGTTAAGTTGCAAGACCCCCAGCTGCTGTCATGGAAGTGCTGGGTGGTGCCGGGGAAACAACGCATACAAGTTGAGAACTGGAAGAAGCCTTGTCACTTATTAGTACAACTCGATCTTTCCTGGTGGCCATAACCAATGTCTTTATGCTTGATGTTTATTTCAAAGTCAGAAGTTTTAAAGAAGATATGTGTGGCGAAGGATTTAACT
The DNA here is from genome assembly GCF_042477335.2 of Ovis canadensis. Lineage (NCBI taxonomy): Eukaryota > Metazoa > Chordata > Mammalia > Artiodactyla > Bovidae > Ovis > Ovis canadensis. The sequence continues at coordinate 25,236,270 of NC_091246.1, forward strand.
GGACTTGGAAAGGCTCTTCTTTCTCCTTGGTGAGCATGGCCATTCCAGTATCATATGAGCAATAATGATATATGACTGAATATTCACATCACCAGTGAGAATTTCCCGAGTGCCAGACTCTAAGTACTTTAGAATAACCCAGTGATGTAATGACTTGTTTCCCAGATGGTTCAGCAGAAAAGAACCCACCAGCCAATGTAGATTTTGAAATGCAGGAGACCTGGGTTCAATCCCTGGGTGGGGAAGATCCCCTGGAGGAGGAAATGGCAATCCATTTCAGTATTTTTGCCTGAAAAATTCCACGGATAGAGGATCTTGGGTGCTACAGGCCACAGGGCTGCAAAGAGCTGGACACGAATGTGCACCTGAACATGCACACAGTCGTGCAAATACTGTTGGTTTCTCTGTTTGACAAATGGTGAAACTTCATCGCTGTTGTTGTTCAGTCATCCGATTTTGTCTGATTCTTTGTGACCCCATGGACTATACACTCCAAGGAACTGTCTAGGCCAGAATACTGGAGTGGGTAGTGTTTCCCTTCTCCAAGGGGCTTTTCTGACTCCCCACATATTATAAGAGTCAACTTGAGAATTCTTGTTTTTTATTTCAGTTCAAATCGCCTTTGGGTATCTGAAAGGACAGTGTAGGTACTTTCAAGATGTCTTCTGCAAAACAGAGCCCTTTTGGCAAATGTGGTCACGATCTCCAGGTTGGCATTGCTGTGCTAAGTGTCACATCTCAGCCAGAAGGCAGATCCTAAGCTCTTCCTCTGGCAGAAACAAATTCACAAAATAAGCCAAGAAAGAGAGCTGGAAAAACAAACCACACCAACAACCAGAAAATCATCCCTCATGAGACAAAGATAGAGAAAAACCCAACATCCTTGTGGCCCCAAACCCCTCTTGGCAATGAATGTTCGGTAAGGAAGAGACGAAACATACTAAGTTCTAAGGAGAAGCAATGCCCATGGCCAGTGTAGTTTAGAGACGGCCTGACTGCTCAGATGTAGACGCACACCAATGTAAACCCTTTGCACACAGCAGTGATGGTCATCACCATAGTAAGTGTTTACTCTGGTGACAGCCTGCCCTGGGCACCACATAAGGGAGCAGACCTGATTCTCTTCCTCTGCCCCCACACCATTCACTCATGAAGGCAGCTCAGGTGCTATCATGCCCTGCCTGCCTGTCTGGCTTGCCCATGAGCTGTGACCAACTCCAGGGAAGGACTCTGCCTTCTCTTCTCTCTGCACCATGAACCTGCACACAGTGGGCCTTCAGAACCTCAGGAGACTCACTCCACCCCCACTATAGCCAGAACCCTCCCCAGGCATTAAAACAGCTGTGGAGTCACTTTGGCCCAAGCCCTGGTTACGGATCCCTGGAACCTACTACAGCCTCTACAGCGTGAATAATCAGGTCCTTTATACACAGATTCCCGGCTGTGAGATCCGAGCTTTGGATTCGTTGTTAGCTCTGTCCCTCCCGTGGCAGCCAGGTGGGCCGCGATGCAGACAAAGGAGCTCATGAGCTGAGCTTCAAGGGAGGCATTGAAAGGACAGCGATGGATGCAACCTGTTGCAAACTGAGGGAGGGTCCCTACAGGTCTCAGAAAAGGCCTCTGGTGTGCAGGTGTGGAGGAGGGCTCCCACGGTGCAAAGGAAAGAGAGGTACTCAGGGGCAAAGGCTCGTGGCCTCTCCTGGAGCAGCTCCAGTTGGCAGCTCATGAACAGTGGACAGCCAATGTGGTCACATGAGTGTGACTCTTATTCCCTCACAAAGTAAGAGAAAGGGGGCAGGGTATGGGAGTACCTGGAGGGTGCTGGTGGGGTGGATGAAGGGAGGTGTCCTTCCTCTCTTCAGTGCCAATTGCTTTTGTGAGTCTCAGAGCTTCCAGAAGGCAGTTACCAAGTCAGGTCCCCACAGTATCCAGTGTGGGCTGGGTGCCTTGCCCCCTGTCACATGGACAAGCCACACCATATGGTTTCCCTCAGTTCTAACAGAAGGATCTGGGGATTTTGTCTAGGTACACACTTCCTTGCTATAACTGTGTTACCTGTTATCCCCTTCTTTGAGCCCCAGTTTTGTCCTCTAGAAAAAAGACATTGATTGCTACCTTAGGAGGTTGCTACCTTAATCATGTGAAGACTAATTAGGGTAATCCTACAATGAATAGCTGGCCTTAAGAGATACTGGGCTTCCCTGGTAGCTCAGCTGGTAAAGAATCTTCTTGCCATGCAGGAGTCCCAGGTCTAATTCCTGGGTTGGGAATCCTGATCCACTGCAGAAAGGACAGGCTACCCACTCCAGTATTCATGGGCTTCTCTTGAGGCTCAGCTGGTAAAGAATCTGCCTGCAATGCAGGAGACCTGGGTTCAATCCCTGGACTGGGAAGATCCCCTGGAGAAGGGAAAGGCTACCCACTCGGGTATTCTGGCCTGGAGAATCCCATGAACTGTATAGCCTATGGGGTTGCAAGAGTCATACACGAATGAGGGACTTTCACTTCATTTTCAAGAGATATGACCTGAATCCAGATTAAACTGGAGTCTTCAAGTGTCATCTGGCATTTCTTCCCTGAAGCCAGCCAAAACCCACACAGTTGCATTTCTAGGGTCTCCACTTAGCCAGCTGGACAGAAAACCCAGCGTGGTTCAAACAAGCTGACAGACAAGCAGGAGAGGACTCACAGGCAGACGGCTTTCCTCTGGTTTCAGGTGGAGCTCCGGGACCATAGCAGGAACCAGCGCTCTCAAGCCCTGGGCTCAACAGTGCCCTCATTCTCAGGCCAGCAGCTCTGCCCTGATGGGCTCAGGAAGGTCACCAACTGCCCCAGGCTGACCTCACACCCCCCCCCACTGCTGGAGCCTGACCTCACCCAGCCTCACCCCTTCTGGCAGAAGGCAAGCTCTTTTTCCCTTGATTGCAGTGTGAGGCCCGGCCCTGGGCCCCGATTGGTCACCACACCAGTTCTGAGCCAATCACGGTGGCCAGGGGGGATAGAACACACCGATTGGCCAGGTCCAGATCATGTGACCATACTCTCCAGGACACCTGTGAGCTGCTCCCCCTGTGCAGCGGTAGAGACAGTGCCATGCTCCAAGAGCAGGGCTGAGAGTCCAGTCACTGTCCGTGTGCTCAGTGTCCTGGGACATGCCTGCACATCCTCTCTACACACCACTTTGTCCTCTGCAGGCAAAATATTCATGACACACCTCTTCCCTTCCCAAGCGCTGTTTCACGCACTCACATTCAAGGGAGCAGGGCCTCCTGTTTTAAGATAGGTTAGGAGATCCTCTCTTGACCTCTGGGCTTGGTTCTTGTATTATGTTAGAATAATTTATTCAGTCTAAAACCCCCAAAAGCACCACCACATGCTGCTTTGCATATTCAGGATTCGTAGCTGTTCTGAGTTGAGGGCATGGCCCACTGCCCCAAACGGAATGAATTTTGTCCAAGGAAGCACCTGAGAGGCTGAATCGCTGAATCACTTTGCTGTACACCTTAAACAAACAAATTATTGTCAATCAGCAATACCTCAACTTAAAAGATATTCCTTCATCCAAAATTGTTCAAAATTTTCTAAAGTTTTTCTTTCAATTGTTGGTTCTTCAGTTCAGTTCAGTTCAGTTCAGTTGCTCAGTCATGTCCAACTCGTTGTGACCCCAGGCACTGCAGCGCGCCAGGCCTCCCTGTCCATCACCATCTCCCGGAGTTCACTCAAACTCACATCCATCGAGTTGGTGATGCCATCCAACCATCTCATCCTCCAGCGTCCCCTTCTCCTCCTGCCCCCAATCTCTCCCAGCATCAGAGTCTTTTCCAATGAGTCAACTCTTCACATGAGGTGGCCAAAATACTGGAGTTTCAGCTTTAGCATCTTTCCTTCCAAAGAAATCCCAGGGCTGATCTTCAGAACGGACTGGTTGGATCTCCTTGCAGTCCAAGGGACTCTCAAGAGTCTTCTCCAATACCACAGTTCAAAAGCATCAATTCTTCGGTGCTCAGCTTTCTTCACAGTCCAACTCTCTCACCCATACATGACCACTGGGAAAACCATAGCCTTGACTAGATGGAACTTTGTTGGCAAAGTAATGTCTCTGCTTTTGAATATGCTACCTAGGTTGCATAACTTTTCTTCCAAGGAGTAAGCGTCTTTTAATTTCATGGCTGCAGTCACCATCTGCAGTGATTTTGGAACCCCAAAAATAAAGTCTGACACTGTTTCCCCATCCTTTTGCCATGAAGTGATGGGACCAGATGCCATGATCTTTGTTTGCTGAATGTTGAGCTTTAAGCCAACTTTTTCACTCTCCTCTTTCACTTTCATCAAGAGGCTTTTTAGCTTCTCTTCACTTTCTGCCAGAAGGGTGGTGTCATCTGCATATCTGAGGTGATTGATATTTCTCCCAGCAATCTTGATTCCAGCTTGTGCTTCTTCCAGCTCAGCGTTTCTCATGATGTACTCTGCAGAAAAGTTAAATGAGCAGGGTGACAATATACAGCCTTGACACACTCCTTTTCCTATTTGGAACCAGTCTGTTGTTCCATGTCCACTTCTAACTGTTGCTTCCTGACCTGCATACAGATTTCTCAAGAAGCAGGTCAGGTGGTCTGGTATTCCCATCTCTTGAAGAATTTTCCACGGTTTATTGTGGTCCACACAGTCAAAGGTTTTGGCCTAGTCAATAAAGTAGAAATAGATGTTTTGCTGAAACTCTCTTGCTTTTTCCATGATCCAGCGGATGTTGGCAATTTGATCTCTGGTTCCTCTGCCTTTTCTAAAACCAGCTTGAACATCAGGGAGTTCACGGTTCACGTATTGCTGAAGCCTGGCTTGGAGAATTTTGAGCATTACTTTACTAGCATGTGAGATGAGTGCAATTGTATGGTAGTTTGAGCATTCTTTGGCATTGCCTTTCTTTGGAATTGGAATGAAAACTGACCTTTTCCAGTCCTGTGTCCACTGCTGAGTTTTCCAAATTTGCTGGCACATTGAGTGTAGCACTTTCACAGCATCATATTTCAGGATTTGAAATAGCTCCACTGGAATTCCATCACCTCCACTAGCTTTGTTCGTAGTGATGCTTTCTAAGGCCCACTTGACTTCACATTGCAGAATGTTTCGCTCTACGTGAGTGATCACACTATCGTGATTATCTTGGTCATGAAGCTCTTTTTTGTACAGTTCTTCTGTGTATTCTTGCCACCTCTTCTTAATATCTTCTGCTTCTGTTAGGTCCATACCATTTTTGTCCTTTATTGAGTCCATCTTTGCATGAAATATTTCCTTAGTATCTCTAATTTTCTTGAAGAGATCTCTAGTCTTTCCCATTCTGTTGTTTTCCTCAATTTCTTTGCATTGATCACTGAGGAAGGCTTTCTTATCTCTTTTTGCTATTCTTTGGAACTCTGCATTCAGATGCTTATAGCTTTCCTTTACCTCTTTGCTTTTCGCTTCTCTTCTTTTCACAGCTATTTCTAAGTCCTCCCCTGACAGCCATTTTGCTTTTTTGCATTTGTTTTCCATGGGGATGGTCTTGATCCTTGTCTCCTGTACAATGTCATGAACCTCAGTCCATAGTTCATCAGGCACTCTATGTACCAGATCTAGTCCCTTAAATCTATTTGGTTCTTAGTATGTGTCTAATTGGTTTGGTGGTATTTTGTGAGGTAGGGATCCAACTTACTTTACCATATGGATACAAATTGTCCCAATGGGGCGATTCTTTTGTCCTTTCTCCTGGAAATGTCCTTTCTGGGTTTACATATTAAGAAGCTTTTTTAAAAATGCTAAGTATCAAGAACTTCAGATCTTTTTTAATTTGTAAAGCCCCCCAGAGGCATGTTTCCATTTCTGTGTCTTCTCTTTGCATTTCACCATTGCCAGTTTCTTGTATACAGAAGTACCCTCAGAGGGTTCTCTGTAGTGAACTGTGTATGTTTCTGTGAGAACAGAGGATGTGAGCATGGAGGAGGGTCTGAGTCCATAGTGACCATGTGACCACGCTCAGCAACCCCAATATTAAGTCTGGCTGAGACCTCCTAAGGCAAGGTCTGTGTTTCTTCCTCTTGGTGTCTGGATATGCAAAGTGATGTTGGTGGATTGGGACTTGGATCTCTGGGTCCAGCAGTGTAGAGATATATCCATAGCCTGCTTTTCCATTATATTTTCCTCCTGTAGGCTCTGCTGAGCTGCTGTGGAGATATTTCTGCTAAAGGCTTGAGAGGTCATCAATCCTTCTGCTTCTCATCCCCTGCCTCATCTGTACTTCTGTCATTTTTAAAAAATATAGCTAATTTTCAATGTTGTTCATCCTTGTATCATTCTGACAGTCAGGCACCTGTGGTTTAACAGAGCTCCAGCTCCCAAGAGCTCTTTGCCTGGTGGAGACATGGAGAACTCAGGGAGCAACACTACATCACACTGGAGCCTGGACCAGAGAGAAGGTTCTTGCCAGGAAGGCTCCATCCCTGCTGTGGGGGGTTCGGAGTTATCACTTCTGATTGTGCATCCCCTGGGCCCTCGGTGCAGGCCCCATTCTGAGATCTGGAAAGCAGGTGGCTTCCCTCGTTGACACCAAACTAGCATTTTTTTGTCCTTGTCCTTGTCCAATCCCGTTTGGCTCCCAGGCTCTACCCTTGACCCTCGCCCACAAGATCAGAAGAGCCCAGTTCTAGAGGAGTTTCATACCAGGAGAGGCTCCTGAAGACACTCCAACCCCTCGGCCTAAATGAGCATTTCCTTGGAGTTTCACAGCCCTGGGAGGAGACACTGGTTTTGTGTTCATTTTACAGTTGAATATGTTGAGCCTCAGATCATTGTGTGATTTGCCCTGGGTCACTCTGCAGGTGAGTGGGTGAGCTGGGATTTGAACCCAGACTCTAGGCCTTGGAGCCCATGACTTACAGGTGCTTCTGCCCCTCGATTAAATTTATTTCAGGTTTTTTTTTTTTTTTTTTGGATGCATTTGTATACGGGACTGTTCTGTTCTCTCTCTGATGGTTCATATCTTGCCATATTGCTGAGTTTATTAGTTTTAATAGTTGTTACTTGGTGGAGTTTTTAAGGTTACATATAAATCCTGTTGTAACCGAATAGTGACAGTGTAACTTCTTCTGTTCCGATGGGGATGCCTTTAATTTCCTTTTCTTGCCTAGTTACTCTGGGAAGGACACTTCCACTACTATGATGAGCAAGATAGGTGAGGGTGGACATCCTTGTTCTTTCCTGATCTTTTAGGAAAACCGCTGGTGGCTCAGATGGTAAAGCATCTGCCTACAGTGTGGGAGACCGAGGTTCAATCCCTGGGCTGGGAAGATCCCCTGGAGAAGGAAATGGCAACCCACTCCAGTACACTTGCCTGGAAAATCCCATAGACAGAGGAGCCTGGTACGCTACAGTCCATGGGGTCGCCAAGCGTCGGGCACAACTGACGGACTTCACTTTCACTTTTCACCTCTTTACCACTGAGTTGGATATTAGCCGTGGGCTTGTCTTATATACCCTTTAGTATGTTCCATGTATAACCACTGTACTGAGAGATTGTATCAAAATTGATGTTATCCTTTGTCGAAAGCTTTTTCTGCAATTATTGAGAAGATCATGTGATTTTATTCTTCATTTTGCTCATATTGTGTATCACAGTGATTGATGTGCAGATAATAAATCATGCTTGCAGGCACAAAATAACTTATATTTGATCCTAGTGTATGATTCTTTTAATGTATTCATCAATTTGGCTTACTAATATTCTTTTAAGGATTTTTACATCCATGTACACCAGAGTCAGGGTTCTCTGGTGGTTCATATGGTAAAGAATCTGCCTGCAATCCAGGAGACCTAGGTTTGACCCCTAGGTCAGGAAGATCCCCTCGAGAAAGGAATGGCTACCCACTCCAATATTCTTGCCTGGAAAATTCTCTGGACAGAGGACCTCGTGGGCCATGGGTCACAAATAACAGGACATGACTGAGTGATTCACACTTACAAGACTGCTTCTTGACATTCTTCAGTTCAGTTCAGTCGCTCAGTCCTGTCTGACTCTTTGTGACCCCATGAATCACAGCACGCCAGGCCTCCCTGTCCATCACCATCTCCCGGAGTTCACTCAGACTCACGTCCATCGAGTCCGTGATGTCATCCAACCATCTCATCCTCCAGCGTCCCCTTCTCCTCCTGCCCCCAATCCCTCCCAGCATCAGGGTCTTTCCCAATGAGTCAAACTCTTCGCATGAGGTGGCCAAAGTACTGGAGCTTCAGCTTTAGCATCATCCCTTCCAAAGAAATCCCAGGGTTGATCTCCTTCAGAATGGACTGGTTGGATCTCCCCACAGTTCAAGGGACTCTCAAGAGTCTTCTCCAACACCACAGTTCAAAAGCATCAATTCTTCAGCGCTCAGCTTTCTTCACAGTCCAACTCTCACATCCATACATGACCACACAAAAAACCATAGCCTTGACTAGACGGACCTTAGTCGGCAAAGTAATGTCTCTGCTTTTGAATATACTATCTAGGTTGGTCATAACCTTTCTTCCAAGGAGTAAGCATCTTTTAATTTCATGGCTCCAGTCACCATCTGCAGTGATTTTGGAGCCCCCAAAAATAAAGTCTGACACTGTTTCTACTGTTTCCCCATCTATTTCCCATGAAGTGATGGGACCAGATGCCATGATCTTTGTTTTCTGAATGTTGAGCTTTAAGCCAACTTTTTCACTCTCCACTTTCACTTTCACCAAGAGGCTTTTTAGCTCCTCTTCACTTTCTGCCATAAGAGTTGTTTCATCTGCATACCTGAGGTGATTGATATTTCTCCCGGCAATCTTGATTCCAGCTTGTGCTTCTTCCAGCTCAGCGTTTCTCATGATGTACTCTGCAGAAAAGTTAAATAAGCAGGGTGACAATATACAGCCTTGACACACTCCTTTTCCTATTTGGAACCAGTCTGTTGTTCCATGTCCTGTTCTAACTGTTGCTTCCTGACCTGCATACAGATTTCTCAAGAGGCAGGTCAGGTGGTCTGGTATTCCCATCTCTTGAAGAATTTTCCACAGTTTATTGTGATCCACACAGTCAAAGGCTTTGGCGTAGTCAATAAAGCAGAAATAGATGTTTTTCTGAAACACTCTTGCTTTCTCGATGATCCAGTGGATGTTGGCAACTTGATCTCTGGTTTCTCTGTCTTTTCTAAAACCAGCTTGAACATCAGGGAGTTCACAGTTCACGTATTGCTGAAACCTGGCTTGGAGAATTTTTAGCATTACTTTACTAGCATGTGAGATGAGCGCAATTGTGCGGTAGTTTGAGCATTCTTTGGCATTGCTTTTCTTTGGAATTGGAATGAAAACTGACCTTTTCCAGTCCTGTGGCCACTGCTGAGTTTTACAAATTTGCTGGCATATTGAGTGCAGCAGTTTCACAGCATCGTCTTTCAGGATTTGAAAGAGCTCCACTGGAATTCCATCACCTCCACTAGCTTTGTTTGTAGTGATGCTTTCTAAGGCCCACTTGACTTCACATTCCAAGATGTCTGGCTCTAGATTAGTGATCAGATCATCATGATTATCTGGGTCATGAAGATCTTTTTTGTACAGTTCTTCCATGTATTCTTGCCACCTTTTATCTAAATTTAAGATTTTATCTCAGTCAAACATTACAGTCAAATGCAAAATGTCAAAAGTCCAAGAGTCCTTAGAAATAAATGACAATAGGCATAACAGATGAAAACAAAAAGGACTCCACATAATTTACTTTTCATGAGAATTTTAGATCTTCAGAGGAATTCTCATCAAGCTGAATTAAAATGCAAGCTTTAGTTTAGAATGGAAAACTTTTTTGGTATTACGTTTTTATGTTGAGACTGAAATTTCATTATTTATGTATGATATATTAAGCAATACTGTGTGGGTATTAAAATCATATTTTCACAACCTTTAATGACATTTATAAGCACTTATAGTGGGAAAAAAACTAGGAATAGAAGATGATCCCATATAGGTTTAATGACATTACATATGTGTTGAATGATAGTTTTCAGATTGTATTTATTTTTAATTGAAGAATAACTGCTTTACAATGCTTGGTTGGTTTTCCTCATACAACAACACAAATAAGCCATAAGTATATTACCCACTCTTTGGTGAGCCTGCCTCCCACTTCCCACCATCCCACTCTCTAGGTCATCACAGAGCTCCCTGCTGGGCTCAGTATGTTATATAGCAACTTCCCACTAGCTGGCTATTCTGCATATGGTATTGGCTATGTTTCAATGCTACTCTCTCAGTTCGTCACCTCCTCTTCTTCTCCAGCTGAGTTCACAAGTCCTTCCTCTGCATCTGTGTATCTATTCAGTTCAGTTCAGTTCAGTGGCTCAGTCGTGTCTGACTCTTTACAAGCCCATGAACCCCAGCACGCCAGGCCTCCCTGTCCATCACTAACTCCCGATGTTTACCCAAACTCTTGTGCATTGAGTCAGTGATGCTAACCATCTCATCCTCTGTCATCCCCTTCTCATCCTCTGTCATCCTCTTCTCCTCTTGCCTTCAATCTTTCCCAACATCAAGGTCTTTTCAAATCAGTCAGCTCTTCGCATCACATGGCCAAAATGTTGGAGTTTCAGCTTCAACATCAGTCCTTCCAATGAACACCCAGGACTTATTTCCTTTAGGATGGAATGGCTGGATCTCTTGCAGTCCAAGGGACTCTTAAGAGTAGAGGAGAACATAGGCAAAACACTCTCAGACATAAATCACAGCAGGATCCTCTATGATCCACCTCCCAGAATTCTGGAAATAAAAGCAAAAGCATCAATTCTGTGCTCAGCTTTTTTTATAGTCTGACTCTTACATCCATACATGACTACTAGAAAAATCATAGCCTAGACTAGACAGACCTTTGTTAACAAAGTAATGTCTCTGCTTTTTAATATGCTGTATAGGTTGGTCATAACTTTCCTCCAAGGAGTAAGCGTCTTTTAATTTCATGCCTGCAATCACCATCTGCAAGGAAAGATATAAGCATCTGAAGGCAGAGTTCCAAAGAATAGCAAAGAGAGATAAGAAAGCCTTCCTTAGCGATCCATGTAAAGAAATAGAGGAAAACAATAGAATGGGAAAGACTAGAGGTCTCTTCAAGAAAATTATAGATACCAAGGGAACATTTCATGCAAAGATGGGCTCGATAAAGGACAGAGATGGTATGAACCTCACAGAAGCAGAAGATTTTAAGAAGAGGTGGCAAGAATACATGGAAGAACTGTACAAAAAAGAGCTTCATGACCAAGATAATCACAATGGTGTGATCACTCACCTAGAGCCAGACATCCTGGAGTGTGAAGTCAAGTGGGCCTTAGAAAGCATCACTACAAACAAAGCTAGTGGAGGTGATGGAATTCCAGTGGAGCTCTTTCAAATCCTGAAAGATTATGCCAGGAAAATGCTGCACTCAATTTACCAGCATATTTGTAAAACTCAGCAGTGGCCACAGGACTGGAAAAGTTTTCATTCCAATTCCAAAGAAAGGCAATGCCAAAGAATGCTCAAACTACCGCACAATTGCACTCATCTCACACACTAGTAAAGTAATGCTCAAAATTCTCCAAGCCAGGCTTCAGCACTACATGAACTGTGAACTTCCAGATGTTCAAGCTGGTTTTAGAAAAGGCAGAAGAACCAGAGGTCAACTTGCCAACATCCGCTGGATCATCGAAAAAGCAAGAGAGTTTCAGCAAAACATCTGTTTCTGCTTTATTGACTACGCCAAAGCCTTTGGCTGTGTGGACCACAATAAACCGTGGAAAATTCTTCAAGAGATGGGAATACCAGACCACCTGACCTGCCTCTTGAGAAACCTATATGCAGGTCAGGAAGCAACAGTTAGAACAGGACATGGAACAACAGACTGGTTCCAAATAGGAAAAGGAGTATGTCAAGGCTGTATATTGTCACCCTACTTATTTAACTACTATGCAGAGTACATCATGAGAAACGCTGGGCTGAAAGAAGCACAAGCTGGAATCAAGATTGCTGGGAGAAATATCAGTAACCTCAGATATGCAGATGACACCACCCTTCTGGCAGAAACTGAAGAGGAACTAAAGAGACTCTTGATGAAAGTGAAAGTGGAGAATGAAAAAGTTGGCTTAAAGCTCAACATCCAGAAAACGAAGATCATGGCATCTGGTCCCATCACTTTATGGGAAATAGATGGGGAAACAGTGTCAGACTTTATTTTTTTGGGTTCCAAAATCACTGCGGGTGGTGACTGCAGCCATGAAATTAAAAGACGCTTACTCCTTGGAAGAAAAGTTATGACCAACCTAGATAGTATATTCAAAAGCAGAGACATTACTTTGACAACAAAGTTCCATCTAGTCAAGGCTAGGGCTTTTCCAGTAGTCATGTATGGATGTGAGAACTGGACTGTGAAGAAAGCTGAGCTCCAAAGAATTGATGCGTTTGAACTGTGGTGTTGGAGAGGACTCTTGAGAGTCTGTTGGACTGCAAGGAGATCCAACCAGTCCCTCCTAAAGGAGGTCAGTCCTGGGTGTTCATTGGAGGGACTGATGCTGAAGCTGAAACTGAAATACTTTGGCCACCTCATGCGAAGAGTTGACTCATTGGAAAAGACCCTGATGCTGGGAGGGATTGGGGGCAGGAGGAGAAGGGGATGACAGAGGATGAGATGGCTGAATGGCATCACCGACTCGATGGACAGGAGTTTGAGTGAACTCCGGGAGCTCGTGATGGACAGTGAGGCCTGGAGTGCTGCAATGCATCGGGTCGCAAAGAGTCGAACACGACTGAGCGACTGAACTGAACTGAACTGAACTGAACTGAATGTGCTGAGAGTGCTATATCTAGATGACAGAAAAACAGTGAAGTTTCTATATATGTATCATTTTAACCTTCTGCAGGAAATATGTCTAACAAAACATATAATAAATATTATTTTAAAATATACAATGTTTGATTCTATTTATAAGAGAGGCCTTTTTAATATGATAAAATTTACTTTAATGTAATTATTTCTCCCAACAAATCAAATGCTTGTAAGCAAGCATTACCTTGAACAACGCTAATTATTTTTTAGACATGAACTAATGTTGTTGTTTTTTTTTTCCACTTCTTTATTTATTTTTGGCTGCCCTGGATCTTATTGCTACGCTTTCTCTAGATAGAATGCACAGGCTTCTCATTGATGTGGATTCTCTTGTTTTGGAGCATGGGCTGCAGAGTGTGTGGGCTTCAGTAGTTATGGCACACCGGCTTAGTTGCTCCATGGCCTGTGGGATATCCCTGGACCAAGGATGGAAACTTTCTCCCCTGCATTGGCGGGTAGATGTTTAATCACAGGCCCAACATCGAAGTTGTAAAAAAAAAATTTTTTTTTGAAAGGGGAATTCCAGCCAGTTTCTACATTTACAGTAATCACAGTGATTCAACAGTAGCAGAGTGAATTTATTCAATGGTCCCACACACTGAGCATCCAATGTGCATGGCTTTAATCCTCATTTGTTGCGGTTGTTCCATCACTCAGTCGTGTCTGACTCTGTTACCCCACGCATAGCAGCATGCCAGGCTTCCCTGTCCTTCACTATCTCCCAGAGTCTGCTCAAACTCATGCCCACTGAGTCGGTGATGCCATCCAAGCATCTCATCCTCCGTCACTCCCTTCTCCTCCTGCCCTCAATCCTTCCCAGCATCAGGGGCTTTTCCAATGAATCAGTTCTTCCCATCAGTTGGCCAAAATCCTTGTTCTCCAAAGGACTCTCATGAGTCTTCTCCAGCACCTCAAATGATATAGAAAAATAATTAGTATGAAATGATTGCCATTTTAACCATCTCCTGAATGTGCCTTTCTTTATTTTAGAAAACTCATTTCCAGATTTCCTGCTTTTGCTTAGAAGAAGGTAAGAGTTACATAAGCATCCACCTTGAGCAGGCTGACCAAGAAATGCATCCTGGCCTAGGTCTCTAGCTAGGAACTGGGGTGTGTGCCATGGGGTGAGAAGGTGGAGCTCTGCAGAGCCTTTGTGTAATTGTGTCTTTATAGGGTAGTCACAGGTCTAGAACAAGCTTGACTTTCGGCCAAAGCACCTCATGTTATTTTCAACTATTATAAAAGGAAATGAAAGGGAATAAGATGTAGTGTTCTGGTGCTATACTCTGTTTTTTAAAAGCAGGATGGTTATGCAGAGTCTTTGAGCACAGCAAAAAGGTTTATTTATTTATTTTTTCCTCCTCCTATTTATACACAGGTGAAATTCTTGAGAAATCTAGGTAAGGGGTCGAAGTTGAGGTTAATTGGTGTTAAATCCAGGAGAATTGGAGGAAGCCAGGAAGATGGAAGAAGTGGATGGGGCTGCAATCAATAAAATCGGCACCCTTCTCCTGCATCACACCCCTCTGAAGTGTAACCCATGGCCCTTTGTCTTCAGTCAGTCCCTCCTGCTAGCCCCATGAGGACAGGAGAGCGACTCAGCTTTGCCCACTGAGCACAGGGATGGTTCGCCCAGTTAATCTGCCCTGTGTTAAGAAATTGGGCCTGCAGCCCAGCACACAGGGCAGCAGACCCATCCATTCCGTGTGTTTAGGCAAAAGTGGGTGAGGATCACAGTCCAACAAATACCAAAGCTGCTTCTGATTCCAGACTCACTCCTGAGTGCATTTTCTTTTAAAGTATATTCAGGCTCCCTCATGACTGCACTTTGTCTCAGATTGCATAATAAACATGTTTTTGTTTAAAAAATTGTTTTGCATTGTCACTTCTGAACTATGTTGATGATATCCTTTCTGACAAAGCGACAGAGTTTGGTTTTTTGCCAGGAGCCAACGTGAGGAACCCCTCCCATGGCAAAGGTCATGAGGAAGGAAGACTGACAAAAAGCAAGGGCGTGATCAGGCTTCAGGGGGAACCCCTGAAATTTCCTGAACATCCACCCCCAAAACGAGAGTCTGCCTGCCATACTACATTATGCTTTTCATCCACTCTTCTAACATTAACAGGGGACCTATCCCCCCATCACCTTTTTCTGGGAAAGGTTAATTTAGAGTTTTTAGATAATAAGTCTCCTGGGCATAATAGAGTGTTCCAATACAAACCCCTCTGATGGCTTTTTAGCCTGCCTGCAGAACTCTTACAGCTGCACATGTGATTGTTTGCGGCCTCCCTACTGAGAGGCACAGGAAGCTTAAAACATCCTAGGAATGCAGGGGCTTTGGAGGAGTCAAGATCATTAGAATAAAACTGATTAAGTGTCTCATTGTTGAGCCAATACTTGCTGCCAAATTTTCATAGCTTTTATTTGTTGATATAGTTGGTATATAGAAAAAACAAGTAGCAACATAGATCTTTGAGTTAAGTACGGTCTTTGTTATAACCCGCTGTGCCTTTGTTCTATAGGGATGAAATTTTAGTACTTTAAGGACATGCAGATTAAAGAAAAACACTTCAGGGGAAATGAGATTAACATTCATTAAGGAAGAGAGCCAAAAAATGTTAACAAGCCTCTTGGCCAGAAGATAATGTAAATCACCTGAGACCTTTTGTATATGAAAAGATATACAAAAAGAGTCAGGACTGCTGCCCCTGCGTGACTCTGTATCTTCCATTATGTAAAATTTAGGGTATATAAACACCTTTTAAATAATAAAAGAGAGGGGTTTTTGCACAAGCCTGGCCTTCCCTGTGTCAATTCTTTCTATTGCTCCCTCTCCCTCCCTCTCTTTTTCAGGCTGATCCCTTGGAACATGGAAGCTCACTGAGTCTATTTACTTGCCCGGGCTTCTGAGACCCACGCGAGAGGGAGCCCAAGGCGGGGCACCCTCTGCTATTCAAGTGGGTGCCTGTGGCCCAGCGTAGATGGTGCAAGTTCCTTGTCTAGAACTTTATTGGTTTTCCACGTAAAGCAAGTTAATCAGCCTCTTTTCTCCACTCATTTTCCTACTACACTATTTTTTCCTAATCTAATCTTATATTTCTAATTAAATAAATCTCTCCTCACCGACTCCGTCCACCCTTCAAATTACCCTAAATCCACCGGGGCTAGACCCCGGCAGTTTTTTGTTTTTATTTTCACTCAAGCAGGGTTGAAGAACGACCTGAGAAGGGTCACTCTTTTGGAGGCCAGCGCTAAGGTGAAGGATATTGCAATATCCAGGGAGAGGATAATTCTAAAAGATGAACTTCAGTAAGGTACTTTTGAGCATATTTTCCATGGGATTTTAGTAGATGAAAAAGATCCAAATATGGAGAAGGAATGGCAACCCACTCCAGTATTCTTGTCTGGGAAATCTCATGGACAGAGGAGCCTGGTGGCCTTCAGCTCATGGCATCACAAAGAGACAGATACAATTTAGCAACTGAACAACAACAATACACAGTCAGGCAGATTGTGATTTGGGGAAACACTGCTTGATGGAAATGTAGAAGAAAATGGAGAGTGAAGTGACCTAGCAATATGGAGCATAGAGTTTTGGAAGAAATTAAAAGTGTATAGAATAATAGTTGCAAATATTCAAACAATAAAGTCTGTGGCTAAAGGAAAAAAAAGAAAAAGATCCAAATAAAGAAAAGCAAATATTTGTAAAAACAGATAAAGATCAAGCTTCTGAAATTCGGGTGACAATGATGCTCACTGAGAGTTGTAAGCTATGAGATCTTCATCACAGAAATCCTCTTCCATCACCAGGGTGTGTATAGAAGGAGAAAAGCCCTTGGGGATATTGGCTTACATGAACTGGGGGAATCTTAGATTGTTTTTACGGCTGTGCCAATTAGTAGAGCCCCATAATCCACAGGCGGTTTCTCAACAAGACTTGGTTCACATGAATGTTCAGATTGCCTGAGGAATGAGCTATCTGTCCAGCAGGGAAGCATGCATCAAGATGTGGCTGTTAGGAACCGTATTGCTGAGGGCACACTTCAAGTTAAGATCGCAGACAATGCTGTCTGCAGAGACTT
The DNA here is from genome assembly GCF_042477335.2 of Ovis canadensis. Lineage (NCBI taxonomy): Eukaryota > Metazoa > Chordata > Mammalia > Artiodactyla > Bovidae > Ovis > Ovis canadensis. The sequence continues at coordinate 25,253,233 of NC_091246.1, forward strand.
GTTCCTCATGGACTCTGTCATTGCCTGCAGGACAATGAGAACTGGCAGGCTTGATGGACAGCCCTTGAAGGTCTGGTTAATAATGAGTTCTCCAGTGCCAGTGACTGGTGCGCCTTCAGAGGGATGCTGTGGGAGCTAGCTTTTGACTCTGGGCCAGATGCCCTACGTGGACATGGACCCCTTTGACATGGCTGCATGCCCTAAAAGACAGTTACCGCACTGTCCTGAGGAACTGTTTGCTGTGATGGCTTGTTGCTGGCCCTTCGATCTGGAAGACAGATCCCAGTTTTAGCAGCTGGTCATATATAGCCACCTCTGCCATGTCCTAATGATTACAGATGAGTCACTAATTGCACCCCATGTTCAGCTATATATCTTGAAATAAAAAGATCAAAGAATTTGTGCACCTGCCTTAAAACCACCACAGGTAAATACTATTAATAATCTTGTTTTTTCCTCTTAACATTTTTAAACATCTTTTTTTAAAAAAAAAATTTTTTTTTCATTTCACTAATTATTTTGCTACAATGTTACTTTTGATAACTCCCTAACATACTGTATGGGTCTAACACCAGTAACTTAACCAGAATCTCACTGGGAACATTTTAATTATTTTGAAGTTTTTGACATTTGAATAATACTACAAAAACATTTTGCCACATAAATGTCTATATGTGTGTTAGTCACTCAGTTGTGTCCAACTCTGCAGCCCACAAACTGTAGCTTGCCAGGCTCCTCTGTCCAGGGGATTCTCCAGTCAAGAACATTGGAATGGGTTGCCATTCCCTTCTCCAGGGCATCTTCCCAACCCAGGGATTGAACCCAGGTCTCCTGCATTGCAGGCATATTCCTCACCATCTGAGCCACCAGGGAAGCCCAAATGTCTCTAAAATCCATGATTATTTAACAAGGCTAATAGGTAGACTAAATTGGTCATTCGTGTGGAAATGGTTTCAGCAACTCAGAGAAAGGAGCAAAAGCCAAGTGCTTAATAAGGCATTGTCTGGACACTCTCCAGGGAGGGAGGGGTGGAAATCCTGGGAAGTGGTTTGCATCAGGAAGACTCCAGACTCCTGTGGGATCGTAACATAATGGAGGACAGAGACAGCTGTCAAAGCCAGAGATTTTTGCTGTGATTCAGCAGGAAGAGCATGAGGTGTGCCCAAGAGGACAGAAAAACAAAAGAATCCAGAGGAAGAGCAGTCAAGTGCTGAGACATGGTAAAACCTGAGTCTGAGGAGTCAAGAAAAAACAGGCCAAGATGTCTCAGGACCCAGGAAAGGGATGGGTGAAAAGTCACTTCATGGTTTTGTGGAAATTTATTCCAAAAACTGAGTTTTGTGTTCCCTATTTGTCCAACTCAAACTATTGGGGAATGTCAAAAAATCTTTAAAATTTTATATGTATTTAATGAAATTCTATAGAGTGAATGTTTAACATCCAGGCAGAGAGACTGTGTGCACCCTGTTTATCTTTACTACTGAGGACAAATTTCTGGCCTTTAATCCTATTATTTTCAATTTATAAAATGGACATGACATTTTTCAGATTTGCTTAACGTTTAAGTTTTTTGAGCAAAGATTGTGGGCAACTTTGCTTAAAGGCTGTTTAAAGGGTTAACAGGACTTTTCAGGTGGTGCTAGTGGTAAAGAACCCTCCCTGTCAATGCAGGAGACCTAAGAGATGCTGGTTCCATCTCTGGGCCAAGAAGAGCCTCTGTAAGAGAGCATGGCAACCCACTCCAGTATTCTTGCCTGGCAAATCCCGTGAACAAAGAAGCCTGGTGGGCTAAGGTCCATAGGCTGCAAAGAGTTAGACATGACTGAAGCGACTTAGCATGCAACAAGCACAAATGGTTGACACGCCTTAGAAGGGAGAGGTTGGCTACTGCCCTGTAGGGACTAGAGGTTGTCCCCTGCCGATCAGGGCCATGTACTCACATTCTAGGCTTTCCTCTGAAAGAGACTTTGTTTCTATTCCAGAAGAAAATACAGGATCTTTCTTACTGAGGAGGAGAGCAGGAGTAGATGTGTCAGCCATCTATTTAAGCTCTGAGTTTCATAACCTGGAATTTATGTATAAACCCCACTGCACACACAGGTACACATGCCTCTACCCTCTCCCTCTGTGGGGAACCAGGGCTAAGTTTACTCAGCAACGAAACAGTCTGATACTTGATCCGGAGATCTCACAACGGGATGGTGTGTGTACAGTTGGCTAGCATGTATGTTTGTATGCATGCATATACACTTGTATACTGGTATAAATACATGCTGCCCAGGTATACATGCACACTCATAGAGACTCATATAAATAACTGTGGTAAGGTAACTCATTAACTCAGAAGTAGGATCTCAGACCTGTCAGAATTTCAGACAAAATACTGAGAAATGGATCAACAGAAGCAGTGGGATGTCTCAAGATCAGGGTAAAAGGATGGTAACTTCCCCCACCTCCAATTGCTCACTTGCTCTGATGAAACAAGCTGCCATGTTTCGTGCAGCCCTATGGAGAGGCCCGAGCTTCCCTGGCAGCACTGGGGGTAAAGAACCTGCTTGCCATTGCTAGAGACCTAAGAGATGCCAGTTCAGTCCCTGAATTGGAAAGATCCCCTGGAGGAAGGCATGGCAATCCACTCCAGTATTCTGGCCTAGAGAATCCCATGGACAGAGGGAGCCTGGTACAGGGTCGCAAAGGGTCGGACACAGCTGAGGCGACTTAGCATGTACATACACTCATATGGAGAGGACTGGGCTTCCCTGATGGCTCAGCCATGAAGAATCTGCCTGCTAATGCAGGAGACTTGGGTTTGATCCCTGGGTTGGGAAGATCTCCTGGAAAAGGAAATAGCAACCCACTCCACTATTCTTGTATGGAGAACTCCACAGACATAGGGGCCTGATAGGCTCCAGTCCACGGGGTTACAAAGAGTCTGACATGACTGAGCGACTAATAAACAATAAATGGAGAGGCCCACATCACAATAAACAATAAATGGAGAGGCCCACATCACAAGGACAAAGGAGAGCCTCCTGCCAACTGCCCCCAAGAACTGAATCCAGCCCCCACCTCATGTGTATGCTTGGAAGCACGTCCTTTTCCATTCAGGCCTTGAAGGGACCACAGCCCCAGTCTGGTGAGACTCAGTATCAGAGAACCAAACTACTCTGAACCATTAGAAATGGTGATGTAATAAAGGCTGTGACTAACCTAGATGCCATTATTAGAAAACAAAGACATCACTTTGCTGACAAAGATCTGTCTGGTCAACGCTACGGTATTTCCAGTAGTCATGTACGGATGTTGAAGTAGAACCATAAGGAAGGCTGAGCACAGAAGAACTGATGCTTTGTTTAACTGTGGTGCTGGAGAAGACTCATGAGAGTCCCTTGGATAGCAAGGAGATCAAACCGGTCAATCTTGAAGGAAATCAACCCTGAATATTCATTGGAAGGACTGATGCTGAAGCTGAAGCTCCAATACTTTGGCCACCTGATGGGAAAAGCCAACTCACTTGAAAAGACTCTGATGCTGGGAAAGATTGAAGGCATGAAAAGAAGTGGTCGACAGGATGAGATGATTGGATGGCATCATCGACTCAGTGGACATGAGTTAGAGCAAACTCTGAGAGATGGTGAAGGACAGGGAATTCTGGCATGCTGCAGTCCATGGGATCATAAAGAGTCAGACATGACTGAGTGACGGAACAACAAGAATAAGGCTGTAGTTTTAAAACACTAAGTTTTAGGGTAATTTCCACTAATACGTGCTCTTACCTATCCTGTAAAACTGCTCAGATGCATCGCATATGTGAAATGTTAGTTGCTCAGTCATGTCTGACTCCTTGTGACCCCATGGACTGGGACTTGCCAGCTTCTTCTGTCCACGGGATTCTCCAGGCAAGAATACTGGAGTGGGTTGCCATTTCCTTCTCCAGGAGATCTTCCAGACCCCGGGATTGGACCCGTGGCTCCTGCATTGCAGGCAGACTTTTTATCATGTAAGCCACCAGGGAAGCCCAAGCCTATTGATTATATAATATTGCCCCTAACACCTTCACCACCCCCACCCTCCACCCCTCAGCTACTCATAAAGTGTTAACAGACATAAAAACAAATGGAGGCCCAGTCCATCTTCTCCATTCAAGGACAACTTAGATGATTTGATATAGGGGTCTCACACAGGCAACACTGCTTTTCAAGAATTTATTTTAAAGTAATCATAAATTCACCTCTTCCTTCTGATTTGTGATCTAAAATGTTTTTCTTCCCACTCCTGATGTAATATGTAATTGTTCACAGGCAGGAGTGGAGGCAGTCAAGGGGGTGTGCAGCTCTGCACTAGCACCTTTGCTCTGGGGAAGGGGACGGGCTGGGACCACAGGGCTCCCCCAGGAAATCTAGGCGGGTAGGGGATCCTACCCTAAGGCCCTAAGGTCCAGGGGAAGGGAGTTGGGTCTCCCATGAGGTTGCAGGGCTGAGCCACCAGACCCCCTGTGATGAGGATGCAGAAAGGACAGCAGGGACAGAAGGGGAAGGTGGCCCCAGAGTGGCAGGAGGCTCATAAGTGAGGGGCCACAGAAGAACCCCAGCAAGCAGGGCCCCACCAGCCCTTCCCAACAGCTCTGTCAGAGCCAGTCTGTACATCCAGGGAGCCCAGCAGGCCCAGAGAGGACTCAGAGACACCACAGGGAGGAGGCTGTGCAGGAGCCCAGCCAGGCTGGGGCCCCTCTCCCAGGGAAAGAGAGGGGAGGAGGTGGATGGAGAAGGGGCTGAATTCCAGTCCCCTAGGAATCTGGCATCTGAAAATCTTGAGTCAGAGCAGGAGACACAGCCATGCAGGATGAGCCTGAGGCATAAAGGGGAGAAGGAAGGAGTGGGTCACAGAGCAAGAACACACCCCTGTTCCCTTCACTCAGAACTGCTCCAGAGAACCAGAGGATGGGGAAAACACACACACACATGCCTCTTTTTATACAAAATGACATATTTAATTTGGTCACAAATTCATAAAATTGTATATTTATAGAAAAGTATATAATTTCATAACATTTTAATAATTTTTATACTTTTTATAATATTCCATATTTGTTAAAATGTATAAACTATATATAAAATTATAATATTTGAATATAACATCACATATTTAATTTGATCACAAAGTCATAAAATTGAATGTTTACATAAAATAGCAAAATTTTTATGTAACTGCCATGTAATTTGGTCACAAATTCATCCAATTGCTTATCTATATAAAATTATAAAATTTGTATATAACATTGCATATTTAATTTGGTCACAAATTCTTTAAATTGCATGTTTATAGAAAATTGCAAAATTTGTATATAACACTGAATATTCAGTTTGGTTCAAAATCATAAAATTGCACATTTACATAAAATTATAAAATTTGTATATGTCATTGCATATTTAATTTGGTCACAAATTCATTACTGAGGAGAAACTTGAACAGGCATCCAATCTTCAAGTAAAACTTTCAATTGTCACATTTGCATTGGCATAAAGCAGAAATGCTTCCCGCATGGCTCAGAAGGAAAAGAACTCGCCTGCAATGCAGGAGACACAGGACACGCGGGTTCGATCCCTGGATCAGGCAGATCCCCTGGAGTAGGAAATGGCAACTCTCTCCAGTATTCTTGCCTGGAGAATCCCATGGACAGGGGAGTCTGGTAGGCTTAGTTCACGAGGTCGCAAAGAGTCACATACGACTGAACGACTAAGCACCCACCGGAAAACAACAAAGGAGTCAAGTTTCACATTTCTTGAAGGTTCTCATTAGTAAAGCACATGAGAAACGTGTACAAATGAATATACATGACAGATACTGACAAGACTGATACTTTAGATGGGCACTCAAGGAAGTCTTCTGAGAAAGGGACAAGTGACCTGACACTGGACTATTTATTTTTTAAACTGTTTCACAAATGCACATGCTTTTTGTAATATATAGGCAACAGTTGCAAATGCTATTGTGCCTTGTTTATTTATTTCAGCTGTGCAGACTCCTCACTGGGGCACACGGGCTCCTCTGGTTGTGATGTGCAGGCTCTACAGCACATGGGCTCAGTTACTGCGGAGCACGCGCTTAGTTGTGGTGTGTGGGATCTCAGTTCCCCAACCAGAGACTGAACCCGGGCTCCTTGCATTGGGAGTGCAGAGTGTTAACCACTGAACCACCAGGCTATTCCCAAGAATTCATGTCTATCTCCTGGGGATGAAGGCAGGGTGTCCTGCACAGAAGGAACAGCAAAGACAGGAAACACCTGACTTCCAGGACAGGGAGGGACATCAGGGTCAGAGGGAGGCAGCACCAAGAGCACGGGGGGCGGCCCTTCTACAGACACACATGACCTCCACACACTGTGTCCATTTGTACTTACATTTTAGGCAATTCCAGTTTTGACCACACCAGTCACATCAACCTTAGGGAAGATAGCATACAAACCTTGAGATGGACTAGACCAAAAACCTTCCTGAGAATTGCTTCTGCCATTAAATATCCTGCAGTGATTGGAATTCTATGGAGAAGGGTTTAGCAGAAGTAAAAAAAAAAAAAAAAAAGTTAAAAAAATACAAAACCCTAATATAGCAGGCATTTTAGGTCAGTTCTCACAGTATTTAAGAATCAGCATTTCTGCGTCTTGTCTACAGAAGGTCAAAGCTTACAGAGGGGCTGAGATCCTTAGTTAGCCAATTCAAACACAAAAAGGCAATTCTGGGCTTAGAGCACAAGTACCAAGGGGGGGCCCATCTAGTGCGGAGCAAGCCAGCACTGAACATAACCCAGGATCCCATCCATTCTTCCTCCCGGAAACCATGGCAGGTCCCTGTCCTCTCTTCCTTGAGCCCCGATGGAATGAAGGTCACTGATAAGAGAAACTATGTGACACTCATATCTAACCCACGTCCCACCCTAACCTCCCAGATGAGCAGGAGGAAGCCCGGGGAGTGACAGCCCAGTTCACGGTCACCAGACACAGCAAGGGGGCGCCACTTCTCCTCCCTCTCTGCTCACTTGTTAGCATCTCCCTATAAAAAATACAAATATTCACCCAACTATAAAGTTGACATGTTTAAAGCCTGGACCCTAAAGAGGTCGCCAGGCAATCCCAAAGTGGTCAAATTCCCCCAGCAGTGGGCTTGCTCTCCTTCATTGTTGCTGCTGTTTTGTAGGTTTTGTTTGTTTTTGCCTCACGGCTTATGGGATCTTACTTCCTGATCAGGGATTGAACTCAGGGCTCTCAGCGCGGAGTCCTAACCACTGAACAGCCAGGGAATGCCCTCCTTTTGTATTTCTAATTGCTTTGGATTGCCAATGCTCAACCAGGTAGCCCACATAAACCTAGAAATTATCTTTGCAAAATGTTTTTCTACACATAGAAATACATGCACAAACAGAAAAGTACAAAGACATACAAGACATCTGCACTTTAATGATGTGTATTACAAGTTACGGGGCCTCCCTGGGGGCTCAGTCTCCTGCCTGCAATGCAGGAGACCCAGGCTCCATCCCTGGGTAGGGAAGATCCCCTGGAGAAGGGAAAGGCAACCCACTCCAGTATTCTTGCCTGGAGAAATCCCTTGGAAAGAAGAGCCTGGTTGGCTACAGTCCATAGGGTCGCAAAGAGTTGGACATGCCTCAGTGACTAACACTTTCATTATAAGTTACGTCATTAAATGCATACATATTAACATGAATGAAAAATTTCAAACAAATACAAATAAAAACTAGAAGTCTATTAGGAGTGTGTCCTGAACTGAAAGACTGAAGTCCTCAAACAGTCAGGGCACAGCAGAGCCTGTCTCTCTTTCTTCATAAACATGTTAATACTTTTCTGAGTACAGCAGGAGCTCCTGAATTGTCTCTTTTGTCAATCTTTGCCCCAGCATCTCCAAGGCATCCATCAGGGTGTTGACTGAGGTCCTCTGTCCCTTCCTGGTGACTGGCAGCATTTCACACAAGGCATCCAGAGAGACCCAGGCCTATTCTCTGCCCACAAGGATCTCATTTCATGTGAGGCCCAACTGCCTCAGGAACGAATCACAGAAGTCACAAGGAAAAGATAGCTGCAAAGTCACTGAAGAATAGCTTCAGGCTTAGGTTGGGGGAAAGTCACAGAGACAGAGTTGGAACAGGCTTTCACAAAGGCAGAGGACCCTCAATTCAGGCCTTCACTTCGGGATGGGAACCCTAGGAGCTCCCCCTGCTGGTAAGCCTGCTGCTCTGCGCCCCTGACCTGCTTCCCAGCAGCAAAGAAACAAGCCACCCGGGCACTGGGCATTGGACTTCGCCAGCACCCAGAGCAGTTGGGGGCAGTCCAGGTCAGCAGAGAGTCCTGCCCTAAGCAGGGGGTGAGGAACCATCTGGAAGAGGAGACTGCTGTCACAGAGGGAGAAGGCATCTGTGATATGAGACAGAGGGTGGGACAGCAAGGGGCAACAGACCTCAGAGGAGGGCACCTGCCTTTCTCAGGAGGATGAGGCCCCCTGGCTGCCACCTCTGCACTGGGGACAAAGCAAAGACCTGGAGGGAGGAAGGTCTCCGGCCTCACACCCGCTCAGCCTCACTGCCTGACACTGTGGTATAGCTGGATGGGGACAGACTCTGAGCAAGAATTTCATCATAAAATGGATCAAACACCACCCGCCTCATGGACTGTGCTGCGGATTCAATGCTGTGTGTGTGAAATGCTGTGCACACCACCATCCACAGTATATAAGGAGGGCACCCAACACAAGTTTATATTCTCTAACAGTTACACTGAAAACATGAAACATAACAATACTAGTTTTCATAAAATATGGTACTAACTCAAAGTATTCTACAAAGTTTCATTTCAATATGTAATATAGATAGCTAATGGGAAGTTGCTTTATAACAGAGAGCTCAATCTGGTGCTCTGTGATAACCTAAGGGAAGTGGGATGAGGGCGTTGGAAGGAAGCTCAAGAGGGAGGGGATATATGTGTACCTAAGGCAATGGGACCCCACTCCAGTACTCTTGCCTGGAAACTCCCATGGACGGAGGAGCCTGGTAGGCTGCAGTCCATGAGGTCATGAAGAGTCGGACACAACTAAGTGACTTCACTTTCACTTTTCACTTTCATGCATTGAAGAAGAAAATGGCAATCCACTCCAGTGTTCTTGCCTGGAGAATCCCAGGGACAGTGGAGCCTGGTGGGCTGCCGTCTATGGGGTCGCACAGAGTCGGACACGACTGAAGCGACTTAGCAGTAGCAGCAGCATGGCTGGTTCATGTTGCTGTACAGCAGAAACAAGCACAGCATTGTGAAGCAATTATCCTCCAATTAAAAATAAGTTAAAAAGTTTTTTTACTGCAATATGTAGTGTTAGTTGCTCAGTTGTGACTTCATGGACTAGCCTGTCAGGCTCCTCTATCCATGAGATTCTCTAGGCAAGAATACTGGAATGGGTTGCCATTCCCTTCTCCAGGGGATCTTCCTGACCCAGGGACTGAACCCTGGTCTCTTGCATTGCAGGCAAATTCTTTACCATCTGAGCCACCAGGGAAGCCCCTCAACATGTAACCAATATACAGAAAAATAAAACTGTTAACGAGACAAATTACAGTCCTTTTTTCTACCAACTCCTTGAACTAGAGGATCGAGTTATATACTACAGCTCATCAGCTTTAGCCACAGTTCAGTGCTCCACGGGGCTTCCCAGGTGGCGCCCGTGGTAAAGAACCTGCTTGCTGATGCAGATGTAAGATGTGGGTTCGATCCCTGGGTTGGAATGATCCCTGGAGGAGGGCATGGTAACCCACTCCAGTATTCTTGCCCGGAGAATCCCATGGACTAAGGAGCCTGGCAGGCTACAGTCCATGGGGTTGCAAAGAGTCGGACATGATTAAAGAGACTTAGAATGCATGGACAGGGGCTCCACAGCCTCCCTGGGCCAGTGGGTGCCCTGCTGGACAGCACAACCTCTTGGATGTCTCAGAGCAGGTCAACCTGGCCCTGAGCAATCAGGGAGGAGAGAGGATGGTGGAGGAGGGAAGGACAGGGAGGTGTTAGGGGCCACTGTTAAAGAACAGAGGGGTGCAGGGTGGGAAAAAGGGGAGGGAGCAGGGAGGAAATTAGAGTCCTGATAGTTCAGGGACAAGCCATCCCCTCTCTGAGTTGCCCTAACAGCTATGGAGTCAGAAATTAGGACACTGTCCCTCCCCCCTCCACTCCTGATCCATTGCCCAGGAAAAAACACTCACTTTGAGTGGCATCTGTTGGAACCAGCAGCCATCCTCTCTGCTGAGATCCTTTAGGTGCTTCTGGTTCCTGTAAAATACGATGGAGAGCAGCCTTGGTCTTAACCGGGGGTCCTAGATTCCAGAACTGAGCCTAGTAAACATTGTTCTGAAATTCTGGCAGATGCAGCCATAAGCAAAACAAAACCCACTCAGGATCTTTGAAGGGAGCGGATGAAAGAGTCATTATTTTATAAATGATTGTATTCTTATAAAACTCTAATGGTTCAACAGTTCAGTTCAGTCTCTCAGTCGTGTCCGACTCTTTGCGACCCCATGAATCGCAGCACGCCAGGCCTCCCTGTCCATCACCAACTCCCGGAGTTCACTCAGATGGTTCAACAATAATACTTAAATGTGAATGTGTGGAAGGATGAATGTTAAAAATGATGACAATAAGTTCTATAATGAATTATGAGTTGGATAAACTCATAAGGTTATAGAACATTGTAATACAAAGATATGGCGTCAACAAGAAATGAGCAATTTACCGAAGAAAAACACACATGGAGTTGAGGTATTATAAAACTCTTAACTTAAAATGGCTAACTTTTTTCATAAGAAAAATATAGACTAGCTAAAAGATCTCAATTCCTCCTAGATTAATTTATAAATTAAGGTAATACTCAAAAACCTCAAAACTATTCATATGACGCCAAACTGTAAACATCTCTGTATGTGTGTGTGTGTGTGTGTGTGTGTATGTATACATATATAATACATATATGTTTAGTCACTCAGTCATGTCTGACTCCTTGCGACTCGCTGGATTGTAGCCTGCTGGGCTCCTCTGTCCATGAGGATTCTCCAGGCAAGAATACTGGAGTGGGTTGCCATGCCCTCCTCATATATATATATATATATATATATATATATATACACACACACACATACATAGTGAAAATACTTCTATATGTTGACAAATATTTTACTTCAAGTAGATTCAGCTTAATAATACTTTTGAAATAAATGTGAAATTCCTACTATGATGAGGAATGGCTTAAAAGTATGTAACAGACACACAGAAAAATATTATGTAGCTCTGACTCCATCACTGGGTCAGTCATGGGAGGAGTGATCACCCTTCAGTTGCCCTGGTCTAGACGAGGGATGTGGTGACAAGACAGATGATAAACAGCATCAGAGCTGCCAGTGGACCAGAGCAGAGGGTGGGGCTCCCTTCCTTTCATGCCCTGGTCTCTCTCCAGAGCAGGGGCTGGGCTCCCTTCCCCTGCATGCCCTGGTCTCCCTCCAGAGCAGGGGGTGGGCTCCCTTCCCCTCCATGCCCTGGTCTCTCTCCAGAGCAAGGGGTGGGCTCCCTTCCCCTCTATGCACTGGTTTCCCTCCATCCCCACCTCCCCAGAGGAGAGGAGACCTGACCCATTGCCGCTCCCTGTCTCTACCACAGTCCCAAGCAAGCAGAAGGGCCAGAGCCCCACTCTCACCAACAGACAGCCTGCCTGCTGCATCTCGGGACTAGGCGTTATCCTTTGTCAGTTTCTCTTCCTGCCAAGGGACTAGAATGGAAAGTGAATCTCCATTGGTCAGCCTGTTGTTGTGTGCATGGTCCAGAGCCCCAGACCCTCTTGGGGGACATAAGCGTCAGAAAAGGGCCTCAAAAAAGCAAGGCACTGACCCAGGAGTCACAAACCTACAAACCCCTACAGCTCCTGGGGGGATACAAGGGGTTCTGCCTTCCCACCTACTCCTGTGCTGTGCCCCACAGGTGGGCACAGACTCAGCACATCTAGGCTCTGCTGATGGCACCCAGACTCTGGTGTGATGCTAAGGGGAACTGAGCACCCCTGCCTGACACCCCCCACACCCCAGGGCTACAGAGTGAGGGTGTCTCAAACAGTAAGGACAGGGCCAGCGCTGCCAACCAGCCTTAGGCCAGCTCTCAGCTGAGAGCTAGTGTTTTCCCAGCTAGTGTTTTCCTCTGTCACTTCCTTTCTCATCCCACCAGCCACCCTACACTTTATACAGCAGTCATGTGGACCTTATGGATTATTGGAGCACACAGCTGCATTTTCCCACCTACAAGCTATAGTTTAGGGGAAGCACACTGTCTGAAACTGCCCACCCTGGCCAGGCACCATAGTAGCCATTTGCATGGGTTGTTTTATGACAGGAGGTGCTGGTAAGGAACACAGAACTAATAAGCCACCGTCAACTGGAAGAGTTCGGCAAAGGTCAAAAGGAGACACCACATGTCCGACCACCTCCCAGAATCCTTCTTGCTGGCATCCATCCTGACTGATCAAGGCATGCACCACCACGAAGGACTCTGAGTCAGAATGATTGGCTGAAGACAACCTGGAAACTAATCCCATCACCATAAAATCCAAGATTGCCAGCCACATGGCAGAGCAGTTCTTCTGGGTTCCCTTATCCTACTGCTTTCTGTCTGGGTGCCCTTTCCCAGTAAACTGTCTTGCTTTGTCAGCACGTGTGTCTCCTTGGGCAATTCATTTCTGAGTATTAGATAAGAGCACAGTTTCGGGTCCTGGAAGGGGTCCCCCTTCCTGCAACATACGTACACAATTTGTGGAATGCCCTTTGTGCTCTTTGAACACTGCGTAGGACCCAGAACGTCTCCCATGTGGAGCCTCCCTGAAAGCCTTTGTCAGAAGGAAGCTTTACTTGTACTGTCCTGCTCAAAACTTACTTTCCACTGATGAACATGCCCTGCCTTGCAATGTGTAATATATGCGCTCTGTGCTCTTTGGCAGATATTCCTGGAGAAATGCATTTTGCTCAGTATATGTATCCTGTACAGAATATGCATTCATGCCTGTGTGCTCAGTTGCTAAATCATGTCTGATTCTAACCTGCCAGGCTCCTCTGTCCAAGGGATTTTCCTGGCAAGAATCTTGGAGTGGGTTGCCATTTCCTCCTCTAGAGGATCTTCCCTATCCAGGGATCAAACCCATGTCTCTTGCATTGGCAGACATATTCTTTACCACTGAGCCACTGGGACTGCCCCACGCTGCACAGAATATATTCTGTATAATAGTAATTTATTATGGTGATCAAGGAAATTAACACAACACCCTAGGGAGACATGTTTCAATATGTCACCTATACATGGTCTTACACGAATAAGATGAATTTCTGCCCCACTTGAGAAGAATTTCTGCCGCACCTATACAAGAATATGGATGTTGATGACAGCCAGAGGTCAGAGGAATGCTCACCTTCATCCAATGGAAATTAATCAAAATCTCTGGATACGTGTGTGCTCAGTCACTTCAATTGTGTCCCACTCTCTGCGACAATGTGGACTGTAGCCTGCCAGGCTCCTCTGTCCATGGGATTCTCCTGGCAAGAATAGTGGAGTGGGTTGCCACGCCCTCCTCCAGAGGATCTTCCTCATCCAGGGATCAAACCCACATCTCCTGTGTCTCCTGCATTGCAGGCAGATTCTTTACTCACTGAGCCACCTGGGAAGCCCAATCTCTGGATAAGACTTCCAAATTTAAAAAGAAATTTCTTGTTATTTTAACCAATAGACAGGATATAAATAGATATCCTTCTCTGATTGCTGAGGCAACTGTAGCACAAGGTCAAACACTAAATTGAACATAAAACTAAGGGCAGCACTTACTTGACTTTGGCTGGTTTGCAAGCTTAAATGCGGCAGAAATTCATCTCTCTTACACACCCAGAAAGACAGCTAGATCTAATGTGGCAGATCCAGAATGGAATCCCAGGAATTTGCATTGTAATGAGTTTCTTAGTGGATTCTAATGCCAGCTATAGCTGTCACTTTGAGACACTCTGCAGTGGTGGTTCTTTTCAGATGGGAGCGCACTTGGAAGGCCTGCCGTCCTGTTTGTGGGTCATCCCCCTGGGACCGGATCAATTCTCTGATGAGCATCCCTCAGCGAGCATGCCTCAGTGAGCATCCCTCTACCTTCAGTCTCCCCTGGCCAACAGGATACCAAAAGCCATTAAGCACGCAGGTTATCCAGGAGAGAAGGGGTTGAACTCCTGCTGCGCATGTTAAGACCTCACCTTTAGGGTTTCCCTGTATATGAGTCTTCCACTGAGTCTTCAGCCTCCTAAATGTAGCCTCTGTTTCCCTGAATGTGTTAGTTGCTCAGTCATTTGCAACCCTATGGACTGTAGCCCGCAAGGCTCCTCTGTCCATGGAATTCTTCAGGCAAGAATATTGGAGTGGGTAGCCATTTCTTTCTCCAGGAGACTTTCCCAACCCAGGGATCAAACCTGGGTCTCCTGCACTGCAGACAGATTCTTTACCATCTGTGCAACCATTTCTCTGCTCTTATAAAAGCTTTCGAATGCCTCCTGATTCCTGACTTTGTTCATTTCTTAACCTGGTCCTCTGATCTATCCATGACATCGGCCAGTGCTTGCACATCTCACCAGACACCAGGACTAAGGTTCTGAGAGTTTCCGGCATTCCAGCATGGCCCTGGCTCTTACAGCCAACCCTTTTCACCTGACACAAGGCCAACCCTCCGACAGTATAAACGTCTCATGGCCTCATTCCAACCTCACCACTAGTAGACAAACATGCTTCAGATTTGAGTTATCATGATTATGTTCCTGGTACTTTATGGTAATTAAATAGATATGCAAATAAATTTGAGTTGAATGGCATTTGCTGAATCTCTGGGGAAATTCTCACTACATAACTGACCAAGATATTGATTCAAAAAAGAGGAAATGCTGGTCATGGTTTCTTGGGATGATTTTAGCAAAAACTGAACCATCAAAAAGACACAAAATAAAATACACATATAACCACAGACGCATAGAGACATGGTGAGAAATAGCTATATTTCTCAGGGGTTGGTTTCATCTAACAATACTGATGAAAAAAACAGTAGAATTCAAGGGGAGGATAAGAAGAAAGGCAAGCAGTTTGAATGATATTTATATATTTTTCCCTATAGGCCAGCCATGTTTTTGCTTCTTTTTCAATACTTTTTTGTTTTCCCTTAAAACCGCTGGCAAGCAATACAACTGTACTGCAGGCAAAGCTACACAGTGAGAATTATCTTTATATTGACTTGCTAGCTGATAATGGATAACATTTTAATTATTGGCCATCTCCAAAGGGTGAGTGAATGATAGTCACTCAGTCGTGTCCAGCTCTTTGCAACTCCATGAACTGCAGCACACCAGGCCGCCCCTTCAGAAGGCAGAGAGCTAAAGAATTGATGTGGTACTGGAGAAGATGTCTGAGAGTTCCTTGGACAGCAAGGAGATCAAACCAGTCAATCTTAAGGGAAATCAACCCTAAATACTCATTGGAATGACAGATATTGAAGTTGAGACTCCAGTATTTTGGTCACTGGATGGGAACAGCTGACTCATTGGAAAAGTCCCTGATGTTGGCAAAGATTGAGGGTAAAAGGAGAAGAGGACATCAGAGGATTAGATGACTGGATGGGATCACCAATTCAATGGACATGAACTTGGGCAAACTCTGAGGGATGGTGAAAGACAGGGAGGTCTGGCATGCTGCAGTCCATGGGGTCACAAAGAGTCGGACACAACTGTGAGACTGAAGAACGAGCACAGCATAGCCATCACAGCTCCTTCAGAGCCTTCCCTGAGCATCTTCTTCTATTTGTGCACATACATGGATGCCATACCACCCTGTAAAATCAGGGAAGGAAAAAGAGAGGCAAAAATTTAAGCAGTGAAGAAGCTGGTATCTAGTGATGAACTATATTCATTAATAGACTCATCATGAATACAGATGATATTTGATATATTAAAGTTGCAACATCAGTAAAATACTACATTTTGATAATCTGTGATGGGCAATGCAAATCTACCCATAGGCCAAGTTCCCCTGTGCCTTCACAACAGTTTAAAATATTTAAATGACCCAGAGGGAACAGGAAATAGCTATGGTTTTCTGTCTCGCTCAGAATTACACCTTCTTCTAAAAACGCTAGTGCCAAGTTTTCCTATTTCCTCATATTTCAGTATGCCTGCCTTGATCATTTTATCAAAATACTTTTATGTCTAACCCAACATTCTCCTTTATTTATTGTTCCTTTTTCTTTATTGCAACTGGCACACATTCAGATCTAGCATTTATTGTCACCTTCCAAGTAATTTAAATGCACAGTTTGTAAATGAATGCTTTACAAATTCAAAAGTGTAATAGGCAATGAGAACTGCTAGAAATCCTAACAGAAAAGAATTATTGATTGTGCTATAAGGTTATTGGAATTAGATGTAGGAGTTTTAACTCTTTACAGAAATGAAGAAACTATCCTTTATATCATACCATAGAGCTCTCAGAAGCTCTCCTCTTTACACAGATGTAGATACTGAAGCACAGATATAATTAGGGTGAGGATCTCACTATTGCTTTTATCAAATCTTATGTAAACTATACAAATTGTTCTATAATTTTGGTTTATCTTCTACTATTCTTCCAAATTGTCCACTATAGAAATAATATGTTAATGGTCCTAAGAAACTTATTTAATTGCCAATTATTTCATTTTGATTTCCTAACAAATTGAGCAAAAGTTGTATCTTTATGTTATTGGTAAACAAAGCAGTATGGACGGAATATTTTTATGGTAACTTTTGAGGCATAATTTGTAAATGAGGTATTTAAAGTAGGAAATCTTATGCACATAAGAAATGGGAGATAGTTGTCAAGTATTGACTTAAATGTTCTTTTCCCTGACTCCCTTTTGTCAAAACCTTCATGCAAACAGAAGGGGATATCACCCCTACTGGTTGTCTCAGCAGATTCAGATAAAAATTTGGAATCTACTTGAAATCTGTTGTAGAAGTATAGTGAAGAAGGATTTAAGATCTATATGTTTTTATATACAACCCCTTCCAAGCACGTCAGCTCCAAAACCTCAGAATGTCTCTAATGGGGACATTAACCCAGCTTCACCAAGGAGAGGGTGAGTGAAGCCCGGAGCCCTCCCTCAGCCCCAGTCTGCGGGGTGCCCCATCCTCAGCAAGGAACACTGTGCCCCCTGACTAGCCTCAGCTGTATCTGAGAAAGGAACTGAAATGAGATCAAAGGATTCATGAAGCCTTTGGAAAGAACTTCACTACAGACCTCAAGAGAGTTCTTCCCCTTTCAAGGATGGGGAAAAAAAGGGTAAAAAAGAAAGCATTCTAAGACTGAAATCTATTTTAAAATGGTACACATTACTAGAGAAAAAAAGCGGGTAACACAATATACAAGTAATGAAGATACAGAGCTCATCATGTCTATGCCTTTAAAATATCATAAATACCCATAGCATATGGCTTATTGGAGAGGGAAATGGCAACCCACTCCAGTATTCTTGCTTGGACAATTCCATGGACAGTGGAGCTGGGCAGGCTACTGACCGTGGGATCGCAAAGAGTTGGACACCAACTGAGCGACGAAACAAATACAACCTGTAGATCAACCCGTGCCCTTGCAGAGGCATGCAGCCACCTGAAGGTGGCAGTGTTGTTCTTCCTCACATTGCTCCAACTCTTCTATCTGTTGTGAGGGTGGACAGACACCGGAAGTGGCTTTAATCATCTCTTTGGGGATTTTCATCGGCATCACTGAAGTGGAGTGGGTTTCATTCCATCACACTTAGCTTTTTTTCCCCCCCACATCATTTACTTTTTCTGCAAAGGCCAACCCTTCTACCCTCATGCTCAGTTGATGACTGCTGCTGCTGCTGTTGCTAAGTCGCTTCAGTCGCGTCTGACTCTGTGCGACCCCAGAGATGGCAGCCCACCAGGCTCCCCCATCCCTGGGATTCTCCAGGCAAGAACACTGGAGTGGATTGCCATTTCCTTCTCCAATGCATGAAGGTGAAAAGTGAAAGTGAAGTCACTCAGTCGTGTCCGACTCCTAGCAACCCCATGGACTGCAGCCTACCAGCTCCTCCCTCCATGGGATTTGCCAGGCAAGAGTACTGGAGTGGGTTGCCATTGCCTTCTCCACAGTTGATGACTGGCAATCCACTAACACTCCTCATTGTAGAAACCCTAGTTCCAGTCCTTCCCATCTTGAGACTCTCACAACAGAATGAACCCACCAAATCTGAAATGAGGTGAGGGCACAATCCTTACCAGTTGCAGTGAAAATAAAGGTTAAGAGAGGAAGTCAAATCAGGAAAAAGCAGAGAAAGCTTGGATGTGACACAAACAGTATGTTTTAACATGAAAAGCCTTCAGAGCCTCCAGGACCTTTATCAGAATATTATATATGAATGCTGATATTATGCAATAATGGTGGCGATATTTCAAAGGTTAGATAAATAGTGTATATTGATGGGAATTACCATTTACTGTGCATCCTGACACTGCTCTTTCTCTGTGTGTTTGGGTCTACCTCCTCAGTCCCTGGTGATTTTTTTTTTTTTGACTAGTATTTGCATTTTACTGTCTAACCGGAATTCTCTTCTGATCTTTTTATTTTCCCCTGGAGATAGGAAACAAAGGTAAGCGGGGAATAGGTAATAAAAATCCTCTGATGATCCTTTCAATAATTTTAAGTTGTAGTCAAGGTAACATCTATGTGTTTTTAGCAAGAAGAGTCCCTGATTAGAAAGGCAGTGCAGGTCACCTTCGAGCAAGACTGCAGATTCTTACCTGACCTCCCTTTGCGATGCACTTGCTCTGGGGAAGGGGTGTTTAGGCACCTCTGGGGGACTCTACAGCAAAACATATCGCTTTGACTCCTCATCTCACTGCTGTTTTTCTAGTCAAGGAAAGCTGCATTGCTGTCCACAGTGCTGTCCATGTTATGAACTCCAGGGTCGCTCTGACACCGCATAGGCTTAACATTTAATAAGACACAAAGCCATGTCAGTAACCTCCTTCAAGTAAGGCTGCGCTATGACTCCTATGGTCTGAAGAACAGCTGCCATTGCAAACGTCCTCCTTCCTGAAAAAGAAATAAAAAGCATTTAAAACTTGTGACTGTATCAGTATAAAGACAAATATGTGCATGCATGGTAGGTCACTTCAGTCCTGTCCGACTCTGCGATCCCATGGACTGTAGCCCACTGGGCTCCTCTGTTCATGTGATTCTCCAGGCAAGAATACTGGAGTGGGTTGCCATGCCCTCTTCCAGGGGATCTTCCCAACCCAGGGATCAAACTTGCATCTTTTATGTCTCCTACATTGCAGGCAGATTCTTTACCACTGAAGTACTGGGGAAGCCAAAGATAAATATATTGTAGGTTAAATTCATTGTTATATTATCTTCATCTGTCTTCATATTTTCAAAGAAATAAAAATTACATATTTAAAATATGGATAGGTCCCTAGGAATACTATTGGCCCCACTTCTTGTGCTTCCTGGGTCTGAAGGGTTAGAAAGCCACTTTCCATATTCCCTTGCAGCCTGCTACCTCTTTGCTGGCATTTTATCTCATCACCTTGCTGTCTGTTCACACGCCTTACTCCTTAATAGGTGATACATCTGGTCTAGTCAAAAGGCATGCAGGCCTATATTCAAGATTCAATAGTTTTTCTAACACACACACACATACACTCACATAGCACGTGTTGTATTGAATAGACAGGTACCCGCGATGTCAAATGTTGCTGGCCCTACAAGATATCACCGGTCCCTGTTTATCACAACACAGACCATTATGTTCTCCTTGCTGCTGCTACCTTTTTATTATTTCCAACTGCAAATCATCTCCAGTCAGACTACCTCTTCCAGATACCCTAGGCTGGAGCCATTCCTTTCTGGTTTCTAGTTATCCCATTCACTTTTCTAAATTCAAGTATTTAGTTGACTTACAACGTCATTCTAGTTTCTGCTGTGTAACAAGTGAAATCAGCTATACATATACAGACATTCACTCTTTTTTATATTCTTTTCCATATAGGTAATTTCCCATATAGACAGAGCAGCAGTCCCCAACTTTTTGGGACCAGGGACCGGTTTCACAGAAGACTATTTTTACACAGACAGGGCGTGGGGATGGTTTCAGGATGATTCCAGCACAGTAGGGTTTGCACTCTTATGAGAATCTAATGGTATCACTGATCTGACAAGAGGCAGAGCTCAGGCAGTAATGAGAGCAAGGGAAGGTGGCTGTAAATACAGATGAAGTTTCACTTGCCACCTCCTGCTGTACAGCCCAGTTCCTACCAGGTTATTGGTCCATGGCCTAGGGGTTGGGAACCCATTATACAGAGTTTTAAATAGAGTCCCTGTGCTATAGAGTAGATCTTTATTAGTTATCTATTTTATACCTAGTAGTGTGTATATGTCAGACCCAATCTCTCACTTTATACCTCCCCCTTTCCCCCCTGACAGCCATAAGTTTGTTTCTTAAATCTGTGACTCCATTCCTATTCTGTAAATAATTTCATTTGTGCTAATTTTTTTTAGAGTCCACACATAAGCAACATCTTATAACATTTGTCTTTTTCTGTCTGACTTACTTCGCTCAGTATGACAATCTCTAGGTCCATCCATGTTGTTGCAAATGGCATTATTTAATTCTTTTTCATGACTGAGTAATGTTCCAATGTATATATGTACCACATATCTTTATCTGTGCCTCTGTTGACAGACATTTAAGTCACTTCCATGTCCTGATTATGTAAATAGCGTTGCAATGAACATTGAGATGCATGTATGTATCTTTTCAAATAATGGCATTCTGGCTATATGCCCAGAAATGGGACTGCTAGATCTCTATTTTTAGTTTTTAAGAAACCTCTGTACTGGTTTTTTGCCTTCCCAGGTGGCACAGTGGTACAGAATCTGCTTGCCAATGGAGGAGTCACAAGAGATGCGAGTTCAGTCTCTAGGTCTGGAAGATCCTGTGGGGTAGTAAATGGCAACTCACTCCAGTATTCTTCCTTAGGAAATTCCATGGGCAGAAGAGCCTGGTGGGCTACAGTCCATGGGGTTGCCAGGAGCTGGACTTGACTGAACACACATACATGCATACTGTTCTCTGTAACGGCTGTACCAGTTTATATTGCCATCAACAGTACAGAAGGGCTCCCTTTCTCCACATCCTCTCCAGAATTTATTGTTTGTAGGCTTTTTGATGATGTGCATCCTGATTAGTGTGAGGGACTATCTCATTGTAGTTTTGATTTGCTTTCTCTAATAATTAGTGATGTTGTGCATCTCTTCATCTGCTTTTGGCCATCTGTATGTCTTCTTTAGAGCTGGAGGAATCAGGCTCCCTGACTTCAGACTACCCTACAAAGCTATAGTCATAAAAACAGTATGATGCTGGCATGAAAACAGAAATATAAATCAATGGGACAGGATAGAAAGTCCAGAAATAAACCCACACACCTGTAATCACCTAATCTACAACATAGGAGGCAAGAATATACAATGGATGAAAGACAGACTGCCTTCAATAAGTGGTGCTAGGAAAACTGGACAATTACATGTAAAAGAATGAAGTTAGAACATTCCCTAATACTACATAAAAATAAACTCAAAATAGTTTAAAGATCTAAATATGAGGCTGGATATTACAAAACTCTTAGAGAAAAACAAAGACAGAGCACTCTCTGACATAAATCTCAGCAAGATCTTTTTGGATTCATCTCCTAGATTTATGGAAATAAAAACAAAAATAAATGAATGGAACCTAATTGAACTTAAAAACTTTTGCACAGCAAAGGAAACCATAAACAAAATGAAAAGACAATCCACAAAGTGGAAGAAAATATTTGCAAATGAACTGACAGACAAGGGATTAATCTCCAAAATATACAAACAGCTAAATCAGCTCAATATTAAAAAACAGACAACCCAAGTAAAAAATGGGCAGAAAATATAAATAAACATTTTTCTTATGCATTTTTTAACCAGGCAAGAGTGCTCT
Source organism: Ovis canadensis (assembly GCF_042477335.2). Classification (NCBI taxonomy): domain Eukaryota; kingdom Metazoa; phylum Chordata; class Mammalia; order Artiodactyla; family Bovidae; genus Ovis; species Ovis canadensis. The sequence continues at coordinate 25,275,345 of NC_091246.1, forward strand.
CACCCTTTCTCCCTATTCACATCCACTTTTATCCATTTATTTACTTTCTTGCAACTTTTTTTTTTTTTTTTTTGGTCATGCTGTTGTTATCTCCTGGATTTATCTCCTATCTCTTACCAATTTACAGTCAGTCAAACTTACCTCAGAGGAGTAGTTCAAAGTTGGTCAACACATAAAACTGAATACAATATTGCCAGCCCTTTGCTCTTATTTTTTATTTTTGCATAGAAAAATGGTCCCTACTTATGGAAGGAATAAACCATAAGACTACTGTTGATTCATTATACCCCCTATCCCCATTGATTTTAGGAATATGCCATGAGGGTAGAGTAATCAGATAGTGGAGATCTGATAAAATGATCTCTCCCCTCCATGTTTTTTAGAGATCCATTCTTTTCATTAAAAGCCCCAAATTAAATACACTACCGATTATCAATCTTTAAAAAAAAAAAACCAAAAACTTAATGCACTGATATTTAGCAAGATCAATTTGCTGCTATATTATATCTACAAAAAAAGCAATTTTTGTCTAATTATGTTAATTTCATATATTTGTTGTAATCAATGTTTCTATTAACTTCCTACACTCAAAAGACACTAATTTCTCTTGAAGTTAAAGGCATTAAAATTAAGAGAAGTCTACTTTACAAAATACATTTGCAACAAAAAACCCTTGTGTAAAATCCCAGGTCAGTTTAGGAGACATATTTTGCCACTTTTGGTATGTTTATTCTCTTTTTTCAGAAATAGTAGAAATCAGACTGATTCATTGCACCCCATGTTCATGAAACAGGAAGTTTCATTTCATAATTCTAATTTACCCATGAGAATTGTGGCTGGGTAAGGGGATTTTCACTGTTAGGACAATACAAATTGCAGTTTCTAACATTTTTAAAAAAGCTATGCTGATGTACAGTTGAAATATAATGAAGTGTGTGGATTTAAACAGTATAATTTGATGAGCTTTAATATATGTATATATCTGGGAAAACATCAGCACAATCAAGAAGATGAAGATATCCATTAGTTCATTCCCAAGTTTTCTGCTAACTTTTTATAATGTCTTCATGCTATAACTCCCATCTAGCTCTAGGCAACTACCCACCTACATTAGTCACCGTTATCTTTTGTGTTTATCAGAATTTTATATAAATGGAACCATGCAATATGTATTTTTTGTTTTGTTTTTCTTCTCTGTTTGTAATTATTTTGATATGCATTCATGTTGTAGGACTATCATTAGCCCATTCCTTTTTTATTTCAGGGTATTGTTACATTGTTTGTTTATCCATTCACCTTTTGACTGTTAAATTCAGCTGCTGTGAAAATTCATGTTTAAGTATTTGTATAGAGATTTGTTTAGTTTCTTGTAAACACTTAGGAGGATACATTTATCTTTTAAAGATAAATGCCAGGTAGTTTTCCAAAATAATTGTATAATTTTGCATTCTTACCAGCAGTATATTAGAAGTTCAGTTCAGATCTTTTCCAATATATGGTATGGTCAGTCTTTGAAATTTTAGCCATGCTAATAGGTGTGGAGTAGATGCTCATTGAGGTTTCCATTTGCATTTTCCTAATGGCTAATGATGCTGAACATTTGTTCATGTTTCTTTTTTAATGAAGCGTCTGTTCAAATAGTTTGCTCATTTAAAAATTTAACTATTTATTTATTTATTGTGCTTTGGGAGTTCTTCATGAATTCTGTTAAAGGGTTGCAAGCCCTTTAACACCCATATGTTTGCAAATATTTTTTACAAGTCTAACATCTTTTTATTACCTTATCTTTTAAAGAACAGTAGCTTTGACTTCTGATGAAGTCCAATTTGTAGATTTTGTGTGTGTGTATCATACTTGCAGTGTGAAATCTAAAAAATCTTTGTCTCACTGTTAAAAAAATTATCCTATGTTTTTGTCTATCAGCTTTATAATTTTAGTTTTATATTTAGGTATGCAATCCAGTTGGGGCTATTTTTTTGTATATGGTGCAAAGTATGGACCAATGTGGACTTTTTGTTTGGTTTGGTTTAATTTAGTTTGGTTTATTTATTTTTGTGTATAGATACCAAATTTTTTCAGCAACATTTGTGGAAAAGACTACCCTTTCACCACAGAATTCCTTTTGCACCATAGTAAAAAAAAAAAAAAAGAAAAACTTGCCTGTACATGTGTGTTGACAAAGGAAATGGCAACCCACTCTAGTGTTCTTGTCTGGGAAATCTCATGGATGGAGGAGCCTGGTGGGCCCCTACAGCCTATGGTGCTGTAAAGAGTAGCTGCTGCTGCTGCTGCTAAGTCGTTTCAGTCGTGTCCTACTCTATGCGACCCCATAGACATCAGCCCGCCAGGCTCCCTTGTCCCTGGGATTCTCCAGGCAAGAACACTGGAGTGGGTTGCCATTTCCTTCTCCAATGCATGAAAGTGAAAAGTGAAGTGAAGTCACTCAGTCGTGTCCAACCCTCAGCGACCCCATGGACTGCAGCCTTCCAGGCTCCTCCATCCATGGGATTTTCCAGGCAAGAGTACTGGAGTGGGGTGCCATTGCCTTCTCCTTAAAGTGTAGAATACGTCTTAAAGACTAAAAACAATAGTATGTGTTTAAGTCTGTTTCTGGTCTCTATTGATCTATTTTACTATGTTTTTTAAAATAAAACTATATTTTCTTGATTATTGTTGTTTTATAATAAGTTCTTGACTTTGGTAATGTTAACTCGCTAGCTTTGTTCTTTTTCAAAATTATTTCAGTTATTTTATGCCTTTTCCATTTTCACATGGTTTTAAAATCAGATGGTTAATTTCTATAGCAAGCTCACAGAGTGTGTAGTTACTATTGGAGGGAATCCGCAAGTTAACAATATTGAAACTTCTGACTTGTGAACATGTAAGTCTCCATAGTGTGAGTGCCTGGCAATTAACCTTTCTGACTAGTGTAAGTGCTTGACATTAAGCTTTTGATTGCCAAAGAATCCATTTCAAAGTAATTCATCTGGAATAAGAACATTGCCACCTACAAAACTCGGTAAAGAGCCAAGCTGCGCCACACCATCACTGAAGTTCCTTTTGTAGTCCTGGGTGACCTACATAACCCTGCTTGAGTAACCCTGCTTTTCCTTTCTCACACTTTAGTTCTTGTTCTTATTTCTAAATTCAGCAATAAAGAGTAAAATTACAAAACTCTAGGAACCCCATCTATGACCCCAATAAAAACAGAACCCCAGGTTCATGGGATCTCTGTTTTCCTCATTTCTCTACCCAGGAGTTGGCTTTGTGGACCTGGGCATGCCATGTACTCTGCAGGACCTGTAAGTAATCAATTTTGTTTTTTACAAAGTTCCCTGATGGTTTTGGCTGAGGTGCATCCCACAATTATAACAAAAACCATGTCAGCCAGTCCAGCCACATCTCCAAATCAAGTCAGGGAAATGTCTGTAGGGGCTGCCACACTAATACAGGCCCAGGTTAATGTTCAGGCGTTTCTAGCCCATAGTATCACTGTTGACAGGCTGAGAATGACCCAACAATCTCTCCATTTATTCACGTCATTTTCATGTCTTTCATCAATGATTTGTCATTTTTCATGTGACAGGTCTTTTACTTTTGTCAAATCTATTCTTAGGCATTTCACTTGTTTATGCTATTGAAAATGGTATTATCTTTTTTCAGATTTCAGTTGTTAGTTACCAGTTTTATAGAATTTTTTATGTCTATTGATCTGATATCTGACAACCTTATCAAAATCATATGTTAGTTCTAGAAGACTGACAATAGCTTCTATAGCTTTAGGACCTGGATGTTAATGGTCATGCCATTCACAAAACAGCTGTATTCTTTCTTTTCTATCTTGATGCCTTTTATTTCTTTTTCCTTACCTATTATACTGGCTAAGATCTCATTTTTGATTTTTTTTTACTTGAGTCTTATTTTAAAATATTTTAATTTGTTTCCAAATACGTGTAGGTGTTCCAGGAATCTTTTTGTTCAGTTTAGTTCAGTTCACTTCAGTCGCTCAGGCATGTCTGACTCTTTGCGACCCCATGAATCACAGCACACCAGGCCTCCCTGTCCAACACCAACTCCTGGAGTTCACTCGGATTCACGTTCGTCGAGTCAGTGATGCCATCCAGCCATCTCACCTCGGTCATCCCCTTCTCCTCCTGCCCCAGTTCCTCCGAGCATGAAAGTCTTTTCCAATGAGTCAACTCTTCGCATGAGGTGGCCAAAGTACTGTTGTTTCAGCTTTAGCATCATTCCTTCCAAAGAAATCCCAGGGCTGATCTCCTTCAGAATGGACTGGTTGGATCTCCTTGCAGTCCAAGGAACCCTCAGAGTCTTCTCCAACACCACAGTTCCAAAGCATCAATTCTTCGGCGCTCAGCCTTCTTCACAGTCCAACTCTCGGGTCCATACATGACCACTGGAAAAACCATAGCCTTGACTAAACGGACCTTTGTTGGCAAAGTAATGTCTCTGCTTTTGAATATGCTATCTAGGTGGGTTACAACTTTTCTCCCAAGGAGTAAGTGTCTTTTAATTTCATGGCTGCAATCACCATCTGCAGTGATTCTGGAGCCCAGAAAAATAAAGTCTGACACTGTTTCCACTGTTTCCCCATCCATCTGCCAAGAAGTCATTGGACCGAATGCCATGATCTTTGTTTTCTGAATGTTGAGCTTTAAGCCAACTTTTTCACTCTCTACTTTCACTTTCATCAAGAGGCTCTTTAGTTCTTCTTCACTTTCTGCAGTAAGGGTGGTGTCATCTGCATATCTGAGGTTACTGATATTTCTCCCGGCAATCTTGATTCCAGCTTGTGCTTCCTCCAGCCCAGCATTTCTCATGATGTACTCTGCATATAAGTGAAATAAGCACGGTGACAATATACAGCCTTGACGTACTCCTTTTCCTATTTGGAACCAGTCTGTTGTTCCATGTCCAGTTCTAACTGTTGCTTCCTGACCTGCATACAGATTTCTCAAGAGAGAGGTCAGGTGGTCTGGTATTCCCATCTCCTTCAGACTTTTCCACAGTTTATTGTGATCCACACAGTCAAAGGCTTTGGCATAGTCAATAAAGCAGGAAGAGATGTTTTTCTGGAACTCTTGCTTTCTTGATGATCCAGCAGATGTTGGCAATTTGATCTCTGCTTCCTCTGCCTTTTCTAAAACCAGCTTGAACATCAGGGAGTTCACAGTGCACGTATTGCTGAAGCCTGGCTTGGAGAATTTTGAGCATTACTTTACTAGCATGTGAAATGAGTGCAATTGTGTGGTAGTTTGAGCATTCTCTGGAGTTGCCTTTCTTTGAAATTGAAATGAAAACTGACCTTTTCCAGTCCTGCGGCCACTGCTGAGTTTTCCAAATTTGCCGGCATATTGAGTGCAGCACATTCACAGCATCATCTTTCAGGATTTGAAGTATCTCCACCATCATTTGAAATATCTCCAGGAATTCCATCACCTCCACTAGCTTTGTTCCTAGTGATGCTTTCTAAGGCCCACTTGACTTCACATTCCAGGATGTCTGGCTCTAGGTGAGTGATCACACCATTTTGATTATCTTGGTCGTAAAGATCTTTTTTTTTTTTTTACATTTTTAGACATATTAATTTCTTCTAGCTTATCTAACTATTTGGCATGTAGTTGTTCATTATAGTCTGTTATAATCCCTCTTATTTCTGTGGCACTAGTTATAATGTTCCTTCTCTCATATCTATATTAATTATGTGAGTCCTGTCTTATTTCTTAATCTACATAAGAACTGGTCGATTTTACTGATATTTTAGCTCTTCTTTAAGGCAGGTCCAATGGACTATCAACTTTTATTTTTTATATTTTTTCCAAATTTTTATTTAGTTATGTTTCGTAGTTTCTGTCTCTTTGTTATTTCATTCATCTGCTATTTCCTTAATTTCATTTAGTTGTCTATCTGTGCTTTCTTTAAGCTCATTTATCATCATTAAGATACTTATTTTCAATTCTTAGGTAACTGATCTATTTTGCTCACTTGTTTGGGCCATGTTTTGCTGTTTCTTTATAATTTAAAACTTTTTGCTGAGGTTTGGGAATTTGAAAAACTAGCCACTTTTCCTTCTCCTGGCTTCATACAGAGGAAGACCTTCACAAATAAGCATGGCTAGAGATTTTGAAAGCCTCCTTAACATTTTCTGGAATGTGTCTTTACTGAGCAAGTAAATTCCCTGTTGAAGATGTTTGCACTGTTCTCATGAGCCCATAATCTCTTCCACCTGGTGTCTATCTGTGTTACTGCAATCTCCCTGTTACTGTAATAAGCTCTGGGGCTAGGCTTTGTTTTCAGAAGCCCCCAAGCTGTCATTCAAATTATGTCTCTGTTCCTTTCAGCTCTCTCAATCAAGTGAGACAGAAAACATACCCCAGAAAGCATGTACACTGATGCGTACCAGCTTCCCATCACTTCATGGCAAATAGATGGGGAAACAGTAGAAACAGTGGTGACTTTATTTTTCTGGGCTCCAAAATCACTGCAGATGGTGATTGCAGCCATGAAATTAAAAGACCCTTACTCCTTGGAAGGAAAGTTATGACCAACTTAGACAGCATATTAAAAAGCAGAGACATTACTTTGTCAACAAAGGTCTGTCTAGCCAAGGGTATGGCTTTTCCAGTAGTCATGTATGAATGTGAGAATTGGACTATAAAGAAAGCTGAGCACCAAAGAATTGATGCTTTTGAACTGTAGTGTTGGAGAAGACTCTTGAGAGTCCCTTGGACTGCAAGGAGATCCAACCAGTCCATCCTAAAGGAGATCAGTCCTGGGTGTTCACTGGAAGGGCTGATGTTGAAGCTGAAACTTCAATACTTTGGTCACCTGATGTGAAGAGCTGACTTATTTGAAAAGATCCGGATGCTGGGAAAGATTGAGGGCAGGAGGATAGGGGATGACAGAGGATGAGATGGTTGGATGGCATCACCAGGTTTGGGTGGACTCTGGGAGTTGGTTGGACAGGGAGGCCTGGCATGCTGCAGTTCATGGGGACACAAAGAGTCAGACATGACTGAGTGACTGAACTGACTGACTGAGAAAGAAGCCAGAAGTTGGGAATTTTCTCCCCATTATTCTGCATTGTCCTGCGAGGGAGGAGAGTAGGGTGGGTAAATGCAATGAACTTTTGGTTAATGGTGTCACATAAGTTCTTTTGGATCTCCTTTGCTTCATTCTTTTTTTGATTGTGCTCCTCTGACTTAATATTTTTAAATGACATGTCTTCAAGACGACTGATTCTTTTTTATGCTTTCACTTGATCAAGTTTGCTGTTGAAACTCTAATGCATTTTTCAGTTTAGTTACTATATTTTTCAGTTCCCAATTAATCCGCTTGAATTTTTAGAAGTAGTTTTTATCTCTTTTCTGATAATCTCATTTTGCTATTTGATCATTTTTTAATTTCCTTCATTGTCTATCTTTGCTCTCTTTCAGTTCATTGAAGATATTTAAAATTTCTATTTTACATTTTTGCTTAGGTAATTCATCAATCAGTTTCTTTAGGGTTGGTTTCTAGAAAGTATTTTGTTTCTTTCATTGGGCCATGTTTCTCTGTTTCCTTATGTGCTTTGTGGTCTCTGTTGAGATTTGAGCATCTGAGAAAACAACTGCTTCTCCCCTTCTTCATAATCTGGCTCCGTACATGGGAAAAGCTTCACCTATCAGTCTGGCTAGAGATTCTGAGGGACTCCCAAACCTTTTCTGGGAATGTGGTTTTTCTGACCTTGTGTGTGCAATTTCCAAGTTAAAGAGGTTGGTCTCTGCTAATCTCTTGCCTTTTGTACCTGTCTACAGTATTGTGGTCCCTCTGGTGGTAAAAAGAGCTGTATGACTTGACTTTGTTCTCATTGGCCCCAATCTGCATTCCAAATCATACCAATTTCCAGCAGCATTCAAGTTAGATGAAATAAAAGCCAGTTACTTGGGCAGTCCCCTAAAATCCAGAATGTTGAATGCACATTCTACTCTTCTCTCTCTCCTAAGAGAAAACCTGGGAGTTGGGAGCTCTCCCCTGAATGGCACTGTACTGCTGGGGAAGAGGTGAAGCCAGAATGGGCAAAATGCAGTAACTTTTCCTATGCTTTGATGAGGTTTTCTTGGCTTTGTTCTCACCTGAGGTTCTGCAGCCTCTTACATGGATTCCAGAGGTTTCACAAAGCAACTTGGTCCACATATCCTTGTTGAGTCTATTACTCTATAGGGGAATATGGCTACAGGGCTTCTTATTCTACTATCTTGATGATATACTTCTTTAATATCAAGTTTTGAAAATTCTTTATATTTTCTAGATATTAGTGCTTTATCAGCTATGTCACTTACAGTTTCTTCCAGCTGGGAACTTTTTAAGAGAGTCTTTCATAGAGAAAATGTTATAAATTTTGGTGAAGTCTGACTTATCTGCTTTTCCTTTCATGGTTCATGCTTTTCATGTCAAGGTTAAGGAATTCCTTGACTAGCTTTAGATGCTGCAATTTTGCTCTTAAATTTTCCTAAAACCTTTATGGCTTTATATTTTACATTTCACTTTATGATCCATTTTTAGGATTTTTATAAATGTGAGAAATAGGTTGAGTTTCCTTTTTTTTAAACTTATAGTTGTATAATATTGCTGTAGCATCATTTCTTAAAATGTAATCTTCCTTCTTTTGATTAAAAAATATAAGTTGGGCATATCTATATGAGTTCATTCTCTATTCCTTATCATTGTTTAGTCATCAATACTACATACCTTCATATATGTAGCTATATAATAAATCTTGAAACTGTGGAGAGTAACTCATCCAAATTTACCTTTGTTTTCAAAATTCTTTTAGAAGTTTTAGTTTCTTTGCTTTTTCATATATTTTTTAGAATAATGTTGTCTTTATCTGCAAAATAATTTTGCTGAAGTATTACTAGAAATTGCATAAAACCTGCATATCAGTTAGGGGGAGAATTGGCATCTTTGCTATATTGAATTTTTCAAAATACAAGCATGTTCTGTATCTCCCTGTATAGATCTTGTATTGTTTAGGACATAGGCCATATACATGTTTTCTTGGATTTATATGTAAGTATTTTTATTTACTAAAATAACTGTAAATAGTACTGGGTTCTTAATTTTAGTGCCTATGTATTCATAGCTAGTATATAGAAATCTGCTGATTTTTGTGTTTATCTTATATCTTGAGATCTTGATGAACACGTTTATTAGTTCAATCAGTTTATTATGATGTATGTAGACTATCACATCATTGCAAACTGGAACAGTTTATTCTTTCCTTTCAGATGTGTGCCTTTTTTGTTTTCTGATGTCTTTGACTGGAGTAGAGTGATTATTATCTGAAAGCTCTCTTTCTTGTCAGGGTGTCTTTTTATGTACTTTTGGCTAGAGAGAGAAGGCTTTTCTTGGGGATTTTCTTGTCTGTACCTGTTCATGTTTCCAGGTTTCTAGTTTTCAGGTTGATATTACTTCCTATAGGACGTATGAGACAAAAAAAGAAAAAGAAAAAACTAGGGACTATTTCACTGTGTTTTATGGAGTCCTGTGTCCTCAGTTGGCCTGCCTTATACTGGCCCACTTTCATAGTCTGCTTATGTTTATTTTATATATAATCTCAGGATTTTAAAATTTCTATTTAATGGGAAGAATAGGAGAACTATATCTATTCCATATTTACAGCAATACCATTAGTTTTTTAAAATGTTATGAAAAATTTCATATATGTGTACGTGTATGTGTGGGAGTGCACTTAGTCACTCAGTTGTGTTCAACTCTTTGCGACCCTATGGAAGGTAGCCTGCTAGGCTCCTCTGTCCATGGGATTCTCCAGGTAAGAATACTAGAGTGGGTTTCCATGACCTCCTCCAGGGGCTCTTCCTGACCCAGGGATTAAACTCAGGTCTCTTATGTCTCCTGCACTGGCAGGCAGGTTCTTTACCAGTAGTATCACCTGGGAAGTCTCTCTCTCTCTCTATCTCTCTCTATATATATGCATATATAGATAACTTTTAAAGTAAAGTAAAATTTTTTTACAAGTTGAAACAATTACAACTGAAACAAATTGCCATAGCTTAGAAAATGACAACTTCAGGATTGTCTATCATAGGGTAATACTCAATGAGCAAAATGGTGAAGTTAGCCTGCACCAAAACTATTTACTTGAAAACCGAAGCTTTCTCAGAAAATAAAACCATCAACTTACCTAAGATGGCAGAGGAATAAGACAGGGAGACCACTTTCTCCCCTACAAATTCATCAAAAGATCATTTGAACGCTGAGAAAATACTACAAAATAACTTCTGAACGCTGGTGGAGCACACCAGGCACCCATAAAGGCAGCCCATTTTCTTTGAAAGGAGGTAGAACAAAATATAAAAGATAAAAAGATAGACAAAAGAATTAGGGATGGAGAGCTGTCCAGGGAGGGAGTTGTAAAAGAGAAGTTTCCAAACACCAGGAAACCCTCTCACCGGTGGGTTTGTGGGGAGTTTTGGAATTTCAGAGGGCAACATAACTGGTGAGGGAGGGGGAATAAATAAATAACCCCCACAGATTACCCACCTAACTGCAACTGCCAGCAGAGAAGTAACCCGGATGCTCGCATCTGCCACCCGCAAGCGGGGGCTGAACAGGCAGGCACGGGCTGTATTGCTTAGTGTGAGAACTGGGCCTGAATGCCTTGAGGGCAATCTAAGGGAGCTAACGTGAGAGAGCAACCCAAACTTTGGGATAGCCAGAGAGAGAGGAAAAAGAAAGGAAAGAGAGAGACAGAGACCTTTCCCTCAAAAAGCTCTAATCTAAGGCACTGTTGGGACCACTCGCAGAACAAAGGACTGAGCAAATACCAGAGGAGGGCTAGCTGGCTGCAGATTGGCCCATCCCCCACTGGAGGCAGGGAGGCAGGCAGGCGACAGCCAGAGTCGAAAGGCAAAGGGCAAACTTGGCCGAGAGATGGCATCCCCTACCAAACTGCAAACAAGCTCTCAGTTGCTAACCAAATCTTCCTGGGATCCTGGATGGTTGGCATCTGCCAGGAGGGTCACAGCCAGAGATCAGCTCCCCAGAAGAGACATATGGCACACTTGAGGCGGCACTCCTACTATGCACCCAGGAAACTGTGTGGCTTGTACCATGGAGGTGATAAGATGCACTGCACCTGCAGAGAGTGCACTGACCAAGCATCTGTTGCCTGAGCTGCTTGGACCTGGGAAGGGCACAAAACACAGGCCCAACCAAGTCTGTGCCTTTTTGGAGTACCCAAGAACCTGAACTTCAGTGGCTTAGACCTGGGAAGTGCATGCAACCCAGGGCCCATCTTAGACAGTTCCCAGGAGAGCAACCTGGAGCCTGAGCAGTGTAGACTGGGAAAGCACACACGCTGTGAGTGGGGGCAAACCCAGTGTGGCCCAGACACTGCAAGCACTCCCCACACACGCCAGTGGTATTTGTTTGCAGTGTTCCTCCCTCCCCACAGCACAGTTGAATAAGTGAGCCTAAATTAATGACCACCTTCCCCCCCTTGTGTCGGGGCAGAAGTTAGATGCTGAAGAGACTTGCAAACAGAGGCAGCCAAAATAAACAAAGAAGAGAGAATGGCTATGGAAGAGATGGGTGCAACAGATTAAAACCCTGTAGTTAGCACTGGCAACACTGGGAGGGACCTATAGACCTTGAGAAGAAGTATAAGCTGGAACAAGGAACTATCTGAAACTGAACTGACCCTATACCACCCTCAACAGCACCAGAGGAATTCCTAGATATATTTTACTATTATCATTTTTAAATTTATTTATTTTTAAGTTCTTTATTACTCCTTTAATTTTCATTTTTAAAACTTACTGCTGCTGCTGCAAAGTCACTTCAGTCATGTCTGACTCTTCATGACCCCATGGACTGCAGCCCACCAGGCTCCTCTGTCCATGGGATTTTCCAGGCAAAAACCTGCTATTTACCTTTTGGAAAAAAAAAAAAAGACCCTATTTTTTAAAGCAAATTTTACATACATATTTTTTATAACTTTTGTGATTTCATTTTGTTTTTTAATATTGTATTTTTGAGAGTCTAACCTCTACTCTAGATTATTAATCTTTGCTTTTTGGTATTTGTTATCAATTCTGTACCTTCAAGAAACCAATCTTCAGTACCCATTTTTACTTAGGAGTGTGATTACTGGCTTGATTACTCTCTCCCCTTTTGACTTTCCTTTTTTCCCCTGAGGCCACCAATATCTCCTCCCTCCCACTTCACTTCTGTACGTAACTCTGTTAATCTCTTTGGGTGTTCCAGGCTGTGGAGAACACTTGGTGAACTGATCACAGGCTAGACTGGTCTCTCTTCTTTTGACTCCCCCGCCTCTCTGCCTGGTCACCTCTATCTCCTTCCTCCCTCTTCTCTTCTCTACGGAACTCTGTGAACCTCTCTCAGTGTTCCAGACTGTGGAGAGCAAATAAGGAATTGATTACTGGCTAGATTGCTCTCTCCCCTTTTGATTCCCCCTCTTCTACTCCTGGTCACCTCTATCTCCCTCCTCCTTCTTCTTCATGTAACTCCGTGAACCTCTCTGGGTGCCCCCCACTGTGGAGAATCTTTTCACCATTAACCTAGATGTTTTATCATCGGTGCTGTATAGATGGAGAAGTCTTGAGGCTACTGTAATAATAAGACTGAAAGCCAGAGGCAGGAGGCTTAAATCCAAAACTTGAGGACACCAGAAAACTCCTGACTCCAGGGAACATTAATTGACAAGAGCTCATCCAAAAGTCTCCATACTTACAATGAAACCAAGCTCCACACAGGAGCCAACAAGTTCCAGAGCAAGAGATACCAAACTAATTCTCCAACAAAGCAGGAACATAACCCTGAGCACAAAAATACAGGTGGGAAAAAGTCACACCAAACCCATAGACACCTCAAAACTCACTACTGGACACTTCCTTGCAGTCCAGAAAGAAGAGATCCAGCTCCACCCACCAGAATACTGACGCAAGCTTCCCTAACCAGGAAACCTTGACAAGCCACTCGTCCAACCCCACCCACTGGGAGGAACCTCCGCAATAAAGAGGAACCACAAACTTTCAGCATACAGAAAGGCCACCCCAAACACAGCAACCTAAACAAGATGAAATGGCAGAGAAATATTCAGCACACAAAGGAACGTGATAAAAGCCCACCAAACCAAACAAAAGAGGAGGAGATAGGGGGTCTAACTGAAAAAGAATTCAGAATAATGATAATAACAATGATTCAAAATTTTGAAAACAAAATGGAGTTACAGATAGTCTTGAGGCAAGGATTGAGAAGATGCAAGAAAAGTTTAACAAGGACCTAGAAGAAATAAAAAAGAGCCAGTCAATAATGAATAATGCAATAACTGAGATCAAAAGTGCTCTGGAGGGAACCAACAGTAGAATAACTGAGGCAGAAGATAGGATAGGTGAGGTGGAAGATAGAATGGTGGAAATAAATGAAGCAGAGAGGAAAAAATAATAAAGAATTAAAAGAAATGAGGACAACCTTAGAGACCTCTGGGACAATATTAAACACCCCAACATTTGAATCATAGGAGTTCCAGAAGAAGAGGACAAAAAGAAAGGCCATGAGAAAATAGTTGAGGAGATAATAGTTGAAAACTTCCCTAAAATGAGGAAGGAAATAGCCACCCAAGTCCAAGAATACCAGAGAGTCCAAAACAGGATAAACTCAAGGCAAAACACCCCAAGACACATATCAATCAAATTAACAAAGATCAAACACAAAGAATAAATAATAAAAGCAGCAAGGGGAAAAAAAAAAGAAAACAACAACAAATAACCCACAAGGGGATCCCCATAAGGATAACAGCTGATCTTTCAATAGAAACTCTTCAGGCCAGAAAGGAATGGCAGGACATACTTAAAGTGATGAAACAGAAAAACCTACAACCCAGATTACCATACCCAGCAAGGATCTCATTCAAATATGAATATCAAAAGCTTTACAGACAAGCAAAAGCTCAGAGAATTCAGCACCGCCAAACCAGCTCTTCAACAAATGCTAAAGGGTCTTCTCTAGACAGGAAACACAGAAAAGGTTTATAAACTCAAACCAAAAACAACAAAGTAAATGAAAACGGGATCATACTTATCAATAATTACCTTAAATGTAAATGGGTTGAATGTCCCAACCAAAAGACAAAGACTGGCTGAATGGATACAACAACAAGGCCCCTATATATGCTGTCTACAAGAGAGCCACCTCAAACCTTAGGGACACATAAGACTGAAAGTGAAGGGTTGGAGAAAGATATTTCACGCAAATGGAGACCAAAAGAAAGGAGGAGTAGCAATACTCATAGCAGATAAAATCGACTTTGAAATGAAGGCCGTGAAAAGAGACAAAGAAGGACACCACTCAATGATCAAACAATCAATCTAAGAAGAAGATATAACAATTATAAATATATATGCACCCAACATATATATGCACCACAATATGCAAGGCGAATGCTAACAAGTGTGAAAGGAGAAATTAACAGTAACATAATAATAGTGGGAGACTTTAATACCCTACTCACACCTGTAAATAGATCAACTAAATAGAAAATTATCAAGGAAACATAAACTTTAAATGATACAATGGACCAGTCAGACCTAATTGATATCTATAGGACATTTCACCCTAAAACAATGAATTTCACCTTTTTCTCAAATGCACATGGAACCTTCTCCAGGATAGATCATATCCTGGGCCATAAGTCTAGCCTTGGTAAATTCAAAAAAATTAAAATCATCTCAAGCATCTTTTCTGATTGCAATGTGGTAAGATTAGATGTCAACTACAGGAAAAAAAAAAAGCTATTAAAAATACAAACATATGGAAGCTAAACACACTTCTGAATAACCAACAAATCACAGAAGAAATCAAAAAAGAAATCAAAATATGCATAGAGACGAATGAAAATGAAAACATAACAACCCGAAACCTATGGGATTCAGTAAAAGCAGTGCTAAGGGGAAGGTTCATAGCAATACAAACCTACCTCAAGAAATAGGAGCGAAATCAAATAAATAACCTAACTCTACACCTAAAGCAACTAGAAAAAGAAGAAATGAAGCACCCCAGGGTTAGTAGAAGGAAAGAAATCATAAAAATTAGGGCAGAAATAAATGCAAAAGAAACAAAGAAGATCATAGCAAAAATCAACAAAGCTAAAAGATTGTTCTTTGAGAAGATAAATAAAATAGACAAACCATTAGCCAGACTCATCAAGAAAAAAAGGCAGAAGAATCAAATCAACAAAATTAGAAATGTAAATGGAGAAATCACATCAGAAAACATAGACATACAAAGGATCATAAGAGACTACTATCAGCAACTAAATCCCAATAAAATGGACAACTTGGAAGAAATGGACAAATTCTTAGAAAAGTATAACTTTCCAAAACTGAACCAGGAAGAAATAGAAAATCTTAACAGATCCATCACAAGCACAGAAATCGAAACTGTGATCAGAAATCTTCCAACAAAGAAAATCCCAGGACCAGATGGCTCCACAGCTGAATTCTACCAAAATTTTAGAGAAGAGCTAACACCTATCCTACTCAAACTCTTCCAGAAGACTGCAGAGGAATGTAAACTTCCAAACTCATTCTATGATGCCACCATCACCCTAATACCAAAACCAGACAAAGATGCCACAAAAAAAGATAAACTACCAGCCAATATCACTGATGAACATAGATACAAAAATCCTTAACAAAATTCTAGCAAACAGAATCCAACAACATATTAAATAGATCATACATCACGACCAAGTGGGTTTTATCCTAGGGATGCAAAGATTTTTCAATACTCACAAATCAATCAATGTGATACACCACATTAACAAATTGAAAGATACAAACCATATGATTATCTCAATAGATGCAGAGAAAGCCTTTGACAAAATTCAACATCTATTTATGATAAAAACCCTCCAGAAAGCAGACATAGAAGGGACATACCTCAACATAAGAAAAGCCATATATGATAAATCCACAGCAGACATTATTATCCTCAATGGTGAAACATTGAAAGCATTTCCCCTAAAGTCAGGAACAAGACAAGGATGCCCACTCTCACCACTACTATTCAACATAGTTTTGGAAGTTTTAGCCACAGCAATCAGAGAAAAAAAAGAAATAAAAGGAATTTAGATTGGAAAAGAAGAAGTAAAACTCTTGACTGATTGCAGATGACATGATCCTCTATATAGAAAACCCTAAAGAAGGTAATGGCAACCCACTCCAGTACTCTTGCCTGGTAAATCCCATGGTGGAGGAGCCTGGTAGGGTGCAGTCCATGGGGTTGCTAAGAGTCGGACGTGACTGAGCGACTTCACTTTTCACTTTCATGCATTGGAGAAGGAAATGGCAACCTACTCCAATATTCTTGCCTGGAGAATCCCAGGGACAGGGAAGCCTGGTGGGCAGCTGTCTATGGGGTAGCACAGAGTCAGACACGACTGAAGTGACTTAACAGCATAACAGCAGCAAAGACTCCACCAGAAAATTACTAGAGCAAATCAATGAATATAGTAAAGCTGCAGGATATAAAATTAACACACAGAAATCCCTTGCATTCCTATACACTAACAATGAGAAAACAGAGAAATTAAGGAAACAATTTCACTCATCATTGCAATGAAAAGAATAAAATACTTAGGAATAAATCTACCTAAAGAAACAAAAGACCTATATATAGAAAACTATAAAACAATGATGAAAGAAATAAAAGATGACACAAATAGATGGAGAAATATACCATGTTCATTGATTGGAAGAATCAATATAGTGAAAATGAGTATACTACCCAAAGTAATCTATAGATTCAACGCAAACCCTATTAAGCTACCAACAGTATTTTTCAGAGAATTAAAACAAATAATTTCACAATTTGTATGGAAATACAAAAAAATCTCAAATAGCTAAAGCAATCTTGAAAAAGAGTGGAACTGGAGGAATTAACCTACCTGACTTCAGGCTATACTATAAAGCAACAGTCATCAAGACAGTATGGTACTGGCACAAAGACAGAAACATAGATCAATGGAACAAAATAGGAAGCCCAGAGACAAATCCATGCACCTATGCACACCTTATCTTTGACAAAGGAGGCAAGAATATACAATGGAGAAAACACAATCTCTTTAACAAGTGGTGCTGGGAAAAGTGGTCAACCACTTGTAAAAGAATGAAACTAGATCACTTTCTAACACCGCACACAAAAATAAACTCAAAATGGATTAAAGATCTAAATATAAGACCAGAAACTATAAAACTCCTAGAGGAAGACATAGGCAAAACACTCTCTGACATAAATCATAGTAGCATCCTCTATAACCCACCTCCCAGAGTAATGAAAATAAAAGCAAAGATAAACGAATGGGACCTGATTAAACCTAAAAGCTTCTTCACAACAAAGGAAACTGTAAGCAAGATGAAAAGACAGCCTTCAAAATGGGAGAAAATAATAGCAAATGAAGCAACTGACAAACAATTAATTTCAAAAATATACAAGCAACACCTGCAGCTCAATTCCAGAAAAAAAAATGACCCAATCAAAAAATGCGCCAAAGGACTAAACAGACATTTCTCCAAAGAAGACATACAGATGGCTAATAAACAAATGAAAAGATGCTCAACATCACTCATTATCAGAAAATGCAAATCAAAATCACAATGAGGTACCATCTCACACTGGTCAGAATGGCTGCTATCAAAAAGTCTATAAACAGTAAATGCTGGAGAGGGTGTGGAGAAAAAGGAACCCTCTTACACTGTTGATGGGAATGCAAACTAGTACAGCCACTATGAGGAACAGTGTGGAGATTCCTTAAAAATCTGGAAATAGAACTGCCATACAATGAGGAAACCAGAATTGAAAGAGTCACATGTACCCCAATGTTCATCGCAGCACTGTTTACAATAGCCAGGACATGGAAGCAACCTAGATGTCCATGGGCAGATGAATGGATAAGAAAGTTGTGGTACGTATGCACAATGGAATATTACTCAGCTATTAAAGAGAATGAATTTGAATCAGTTCTAATGAGGTGGATGAAATTGGAGCCTATTATACAGAGTGAAGTAAGTCAGAAAGAAAAACACCAATACAGTATATAAACGCATATACATGAAATTTAGAAAGATGGTAACGATGACCCTATATGCAAGACAGCAAAAGAGACACAGATGTAAAGAAAATACTTTTGGACTCTGTGGGAGAAGCCGACAATGGGATGATCTGAAAGAATAGCATTGAAACATATATATTATCATATGTGAAATAAATTGCCAGTCTAGGCTCAATGCATGAGACAGGGTGCACTGGGCCGGTGCACCTGGATGACCCTGAGGGATGGGATGGGAGGGAGGTGGGAAGGAGGGTCAGGATGGGGAACACATGTACACCCATGGCTGATTCATGTAAATGTGTGGCAAAACCCACCACAATATTGTAAAATAATTAGCCTCCAATTAAAATAAAATTTTAAAAAATAAAATAAAATTCTCATCATGTTAAAAAAAGAAACTATCACTTATATTTGTTGTAGTATCAAAGAAGAATATATATATATATATATATATATTTTTGAATGACCACTAGAAAACTCCTTCCTTTCCCAGCTACTATCTGTGTGAGGCTTCTTCTTCCTCACAGACTGCAAGCAAGAGTCTATCCCAGCAGAATTCATGCAGAAGCATATGTGAGAACCCAGTTGTTTTTTTTTAAGCCAAACATTAGGTGATTTGAAAAATGTAAAACAATTCCCCTCTTCTCACTGACTTTTTTTTTTAATCTGGGAAAATAGTCATTTTAATAAAATATTTTCTTATATTAACACATACCCATTTTATTATAATTATTTTAAATGAATTAATACATAGCTTAAATGTTTTAATATGGCTGGTTTTCATCAAAATGTACTTATATGCTAATATGTAATATTATGTTAATATATAATAGGCTTATTACAGTTACTTTAAAATGACTTAATAAATAATTAATAATACAAAACAAAAAAGAAAAGAAAACCATCATGTCAGAAAAGCTGCAAACTCTACTTAAAACCTAGGTGGTTAAATGAGAAGGACACCATTTACAACATTGAATTTACTTCTAGAAAGATTTATCTTCTCATTCCAGAGACCCTGCCTGAGAATTTTATAGATGCTGCAGGGAAAACAGGGAAAAAAACCTCTGTAGTTACAGCTGCATAAAGTGTAGGGCAAAACCCTCCATGCTTTAACAAAGGGCAGCTCAAAGGTGGAGAGAGACTTTCTTCTTAATGAAGTCACAGAACATAAAACCACTTTGAAGGAAAGATGTTGCCCTTCGCTATTATCCTTCTTCCTCTTTCCTGTCTGGGTCATGGTTACAAATCATGGAGTTGTTGACAACAGTTTATGACCATAGACTGATTAACATGCAGAATTTCTCTAAATTAGAAATCCTTGTATACCTGCTCTTTACCATATCTGACAGTAGTTGATCTTTTAAAACCTCACTAGGAGCAGCTGGATTTTCATGGCGTTATTATTATTATTTTTTTATTGCTTAAATGGTTTGAATTCGGTGAACAAGTCTCTTTAAGTAGCTCCTTTGTTGATTCCAACATTATGCAGAATATCTTTCAAATCAGTCTTAACTCTGGCAATATAATTATGTCTTGTCTCAACTTGAGTTTTTCTGCCTAGAGCCCTTTCCAAAGAGTTATAGTTTTCCTTTAGTTGAAACAAACATCAGTTAACTTTACCTGAGCACAGATAGTGGCTGACATCCTTTCTCAGTCATTTTAGAGGTAAAATCAGAAATGATGTAGTTTGAAAAGAGTATGAACTCACATTTATCTTTCTATTTGAACACCATAATTTATAAATTTTATTTGTCTTGTACTCATTTTAAAAATTTCAAATATATTAATTCTATTTCCTGAGCTTCTGTTCAGATGATATCCTCCAAGCAAACTTATCATAATATACTATGTATTGCTAAAAATACATTTGTCATGCCCAACACTTTGTGACCCCATGGACTGCAGCACACCAAGCTTCCCTGCCCTTCACTATCTCCCAGAGTTTGCTCAAACCCATGTTCATTGAGTCAATGATTCTATCCAACCTTCTCATTCTCTTTTGCCCCTCTCTCATCCTCATTCTCATGTCCCTTCATGGATTACAGCCTTGTCATGGCTAAGGGGCTTGCATAACTCAATGAAGCTATGAGTCATAGCCACCCAAAATGGACAGGTTATAGTGGAGAGTTCTGACAAAATGTGGTCCACTGGAGGAAAGAATGGCAAACCACTCCAGTATCCTTGCCCTGAGAACCTCATGAACAGTATGAAAAGACAAAAACAAACAAACAAACATGCATTTAGATTATAAAAATGTTGAGAGTGTCTATAACATAATTGGAGGCCCACACCTTGGTTT
Organism: Ovis canadensis; assembly: GCF_042477335.2. Classification (NCBI taxonomy): domain Eukaryota; kingdom Metazoa; phylum Chordata; class Mammalia; order Artiodactyla; family Bovidae; genus Ovis; species Ovis canadensis. The sequence continues at coordinate 25,295,801 of NC_091246.1, forward strand.
TTGAATGCCTCATCAAGGGTACGATTGTAGTTTTTCTTTCACAGCCTTGATATATTTCTCTACCTCTCATTCTGTAATCATTTTTGACAACTACAACTAGAAGCTTTACTATGTTCCCCTAAAAATGATCATTCTATTGTTGTTGTTCAGTCGCTTAGTTGAGTCTGACTCTTCTTGACCCCATGGACTGCAGCACATCAGGCCTCCCTGTCCCTCAGCATCTCTTAGAGCTTGCCCAAATTCATGTCCACTGAATCCGTGATGTCCACTGGAGGAGGGAATGGCAAACCATTACAGTATTCTTGCCATGAAAACCCCATGAACTGTATAAAAAATGATCACTAAAGGACTCCAAATTCTCACAAATAGTACTACACATTTATGGAGATCTATGGAGATAAATAGAAATAAGATAAAATAAAAGTAAAGTGGAACTAAATAGCCTCTTGATGAGGGGGGAAGGAAGTGAGTGAAGAAGCTGTCTTGAAACTCAATGTTAAAGAAAAAAATAAGATCATGGCATCCAGTTCCATGACTTCATGGCAAATAGATGGGGAAAAAGTGGAAGCAATGACTTTTTTTTCCTTGGGCTCCACTGCTGACAGTGACTACAACCATGAAATTAAAAGATGCTTTCTCCTTGGAAGAAAAGTAATGACAAACCTAGACAGTGTATTAAAAAGCAGAGACATCATTTGCTGACAAAGGTCTATATAGTCAAAGCTATGGTTTTTCCAGTAGTCATGAACGGATGTGAGAGTTGGAGGATAAAGAAAGCTGAGCACCAAAGAATTTATGCTTTCAAACTGTAGTGCTGGAGAAAACTCGAGAATCCCTTGGCAGCAAGGGGATCAAACCAATAAATCCTAAAGGAAATCAACCCTGAGTATTCATTGGAACAACTGTTGCTGAAGCTGAAGTTCCAATACTTTGGCCACCTGATGCAAAGAACTGACTCATTAATAAAAGACCCTGGTGCTGGGAAAGATTGAAGGCTAAAAGAGAAGGGGGCAGCAGAGGATGAGATGGTTAGATAGCATCACTGACTCAATGGACATAAATTTGGGCAAACTCCAGGTGATAGTGGAAGACAAAGGTGCCTGGTGTGCTACAGTCCACGGAGTCACAAAGAGTTGGAGATGACTTAGCAACCAAACAGCAACAGCATGAGAATAAACACAATAATAAAAATATGAAGTGTATTTCTAGAGTTTTAAAAATCTCATACATTGAAGAGTTGCCATTTTCTTCTTTTGAAATTAGAAATCTTGGTTTTGAATTATTGAAAAGGGATTTAGAAAGTGATTCCCCACCCAGTAAGACTGAACAAAATAATATCTTATTTTCAAATTTGCACTTTACCATACTAGAATGATGTATTGTTGGAGATAATACAGTTGATTATGAAAACTGGGAAGAACATGTTCCCTGGTGGCTTGGATAGTAAAAAGAATCTGCCTGCAATACAGGAGACCTAGGGTTGATCCCTGGGTTGGAAAGATTCTCTGGAGAAGGGAATGGTTATTCACTCCAGTATTCTGGCCTGGAGAACTTCATGGACAGAGGAGCCTGGAAGACTACAGTCCAAGGGGTCACAAAGAGTCAGACACGACTGGGTGACTAACACACAAGTTCAAACACACACACACACACACACACACACACATTGTTATGAGACTGATGCTCTTATTTGAGGAAATTTACAGGGGACATTTGGGGAAGGTTAATAAAAAGAAACTGTATTGCTTAAAACCATCAGCTCTTTTTTAAATTTTTATTTTATTTTTAACTGGAAGATAATTATACTACTGTGATGGTTTCTGCCATACATCAACATGAATCAGCCACAGGCATACACATGTCCCCTCCCTCTTAAACTTCCCTGCCACCTCCCTCCCCATCCCACCCTTCTAGATTGTCACAGAGCACCAGTTTGGGGTTCCCACTGGCTCTTCCCAATGCAGGAGACCGGGATTAGATCCCTAGGTCGGGGAGATTGCCCGAAGAAGGGAACAAATACCCACTTCAGTATTGCCTGGAAAAAAATTCCATGGACATAGGAGCTTGGTGGGCTAAAGTCCATTGGGTTGCAAAGAGTTGGACATGACTCAGCAACTAATGTGCACATGCACGTGCACACACACATACAAACACACACACACACAGTAGTTTTATTCTTAGTTTTTAAAGAAATCTCCATACTGGTCTCCATAGTGACTATATAAATTTGCATTCCCACCAACAGTGCAAGAGGGTTCCCTTTTTGCCACACTTTTCCGGCATTTATTGGGTGTAGATTTTTTGATGATGGCCTTTCTGACCTGTGTGAGGTGATAGCTCATTGTAGTTTTGATTTGCATTTCTCTAATAATGAGCATTGTTGAGCATCTTTTCATGGTCTTATTAGCCATCTGTTTAGGTCTTCTGCCCACTTTTTGATTGGGTTGTTTGTTTTTCTCTTATTGAGCTGCATTAACTGCTTGTATAATTTGGAGAGAAATCTTTGTCAGTTGTTTCATTTGCTAATCTGAAGGTTGTCTTTTCACCTTTCTTATAGTTTCTTTTGTTGTGCCAAAGCTTTTAAGTTTAATTATGTCCCATTTGTTTGTTTTTATTTCTATTACTCTAAGGAGGCAGGTCATAGAGGATCTTGTTATGATTTATGTCAAAGAGTGTTCTCCCTATTTTCCTATAAGAGCTTTTTTTTTTTTTTTTGACCTGCGTGTAAGTGCTTTATTATTTTTTCCTTTAGTTTGGTAGCTTTACTTTTATTGTTTTTTTAAATATAATTTCTGGTCTTACCTGTAGGTCTTTAATCCATTTTGAATTTATTTCTGTGTATGGTGTTAGAAAATGTTCTAATTTCATTCTTTTTTTTTTAAATTTTTTTTTTATTTTTTAAATTTTAACATCTTTAATTCTTACATGCGTTACCGAATATGAACCCCCCTCCCACCTCCCTCCCCATAACATCTCTCTGGGTCATCCCCATGCACCAGCCCCAAGCATGCTGCATCCTGCGTCAGACATAGACTGGCGATTCAATTCTTACATGATAGTATACACGTTAGAATGTCATTCTCCCAAATCATCCCACCCTCTCCCTCTCCCTCTGAGTCCAAAAGTCTGTTATACTCATCTGTGTCTCTTTCCCTGTCTTGCATACAGGGTCGTCATTGCCATCTTCCTAAATTCCATATATATGTGTTACTATACTGTATTGGTGTTTTTCTTTCTGGCTTACTTCACTCTGTATAATCGGCTCCAGTTTCATCCATCTCATCAGAACTGATTCAAATGAATTCTTTTTTACGGCTGAGTAATACTCCATTGTGTATATGTACCACAGCTGCCCAATTTTCACAGCATCATTTATTGAAGAGACTGTCTTTTCTCCGTTGTATGTTTTTGCCTCTTTTGTCAAAGGTAAGGTGCCCACAGGTACATGGATTTATCTCCAGGCTTTTTTTATTGTTCCATTGGTCTATATTTCTGTTTTTGTGGCAGTACCATAATATCTTGATGACAGTAGCTTTATAGTATAGTCTGAAGTAAGAAGGTTGATTCCTTTAGCTCCATTCTTCTTTCCTAAGATTGCTTTGGCTATTCATGATCTTTTGTGTTTCCATACAAACTGTGAAATTATTTGTTCTAGTTCTGTGAAAAATACCATTGGTAGTTTGATAAGGATTGCATTGAATCTATAGATTGCTTTGGGTAGTGAAGGCATTTTCACAATATTGATTCTTCCAATCCAAGAACATGGTATATATCTCCATCTATTTGTGTCATCTTTAATTTCTTTCATAAATATCTTATAGTTTTCTGCATATATACTTTTTGTTCTGGGTAAATTTATTGCTAAATATTTTATTCCTTTTGTTGCAATGGCAAATGGGATTGTTTCCTTAATTTCTCTTCCTGATTTTTCATTGTTAGTGTATAGCAGTGCAAGGGATTTCTGTGTATTAATTTTGTATCCTGTGACTTTATTATATTCATTGATTAGTACTAGCAATTTTCTGCTGGCTTCTTTAAGGTTTTCTATGAAAAGAATCATGTAATCTGAGAACTGAGAGTTTTACTTCTTTTCCAGTCTGGATTCCTTTTATTTTTTTGTCTTCTCTGATTGCTGTGGCCAAGACTTCCAAAATTATGTTTAATAGTAGTGGTGAGAGTGAGCACCCTTGTTTTGTTCCTGGTTTTAGAGGAAATGTTTCCAGTGTTTCACCATTAAGAATAATATTTGCTGCAGGTTTGTTGTATATGGCATATCCACTCTTTTTTGATTTCTTCATTTAGCTTGGAAGTAGCAATTAATAGAAATTAAAGGAATTTGGACCAAAAACTTTTGCTTTGGCTTTAGGTCTCTATGTACCTGTGCAGAGTGTAATAAAATGAAATAGATGTGATAACTGAAAGAAGTAAATGCAATATCAGTGGATCTCAGATAGCTGTAAAATTGGACTAATGCTGAATATTACAATGGAAGTTTACACAATAGAAAAATACATTTCCAATGGAAGGAAGATGGAAATAATTCTATATATTTGGAATAAATTTAAACACACTTTTGAGATTAGAAAAAAAGAGAAATTATTAGAGCAAGGGACAAGAAACTGATTTCTTGGCCAGAGGGGCAATGAAAATGCTTCCTTTACATATTTTAAATCTGACTCAGGATTTAGAAATTGAGGAGAAGAACTTCAAAGATGAATAATGGTAAAATATTTATTTGGCTTTAACATTTGTTATGCTGTTTATTTTCTGTGGTGATTAATTTTTTGCATGCAGTAATTGAAAATGAGAAAAAAATTCTACCATGTTTAAGAGAAGTTATATAATACTGAGGAATATCTTTATGTCAAAATGATTTTGCACTTTGTATCTTATAATACATCATAAAAATAGAGACATTTTGGATATTCTTTTCATCTTTCTCATATACTGTCAATTTTAAGAAAGCCTGTTTCAAGTATTCCACAGAAAAAATTGGCATGATCCTACGAGTGCAGTCTGAGAAATACTGCCCAGGGGAAATAAAAAACGTGAGATTTGAAGAGTCTCTGAGTCTGATTGGAACTACACATAAGTTCTTGGCATCATAGCTATCCTTAGGAGACAATGCAACAAACAAGACTGATGCTCAAGCCACACACATGTAAAGACAGATATTGGATTATATCCATTATCATAACACTGGAGAAATGAATTTCCCCAGTATAGTACAAAAGTAGGAAGTCAAGAAATACCTGGAGTAACAGGCAATTTTGGCCTTGGAGTACAGATTGCAGCAGGGCAAAGGCTAATAAAGATTTGCTAAGAGAATGCACTGGTCATAGCAAACACCCTCTTCCAACAACACAAGAGAAGACTCTACACATGGATATCATTAGATGGTCAATGCTGAAATCAGATTGATTATATTCTTTGCAGCCAAAGATGGAGAAGTTCTATACAGTCACCTAAAACAAGACTGGGATCTAACTATGGCACAGATCATGAATTCCTTATTGCCAAATTCAGCCTTAAATTGAAGAGAAGGTAGGGAAAAACCACTAGACCATTCAGGTATGCCCTAAATCAAATCCCTTATGATTATACAGTGGAAGTGAGAAATAGATTCAAGGGATTAGATCTGATACACAGAGTGCCTGAAGAATTATAGATGGAGGTTTGTGACTTGTACAGGAAGCAGGGATCAAAACCATCCCCAAGGAAAAGAAATGCAAAAAGCCAAAATGGTTGTCTGAGGATGCCTTACAAATAGCTGTGAATAGAAGAGAAGTGAAAGGCAAGGGAGAAAAGAAAAGATATATCCATTTGAATACAGTGTTCCAAATCATAGCAAAGAGTGATAAGAAAGACTTCCTCAGTGATCAGTGCAAAAAATAGAGGAAAAAAATAGAATGAGGAAGTCTAGAGATCTCTTAAGAAAATTAGAGATGCCAAGGGAACATTTTATGCAAAGATGGGCACAGTAAAAGATAGAAATGGTATAGACCTAACAGAAGCGGAAGATATTAAGATGAGATGGCAAGAATACACAGAAGAACTATACAAAAAAGATTTTCATGACCCAGATAATCATAATGGTGTGATCATCGACCTAGAGCCAGACATCTTAGAATGTGAAGTCAAATGGGCCTTAGCAAGCATCACTACAAGCAAAGCTAGTGGAGGTGAGGGAATTCCAGCTGACCTATTTCAAATCCTAAAAGATGATGCTGTAAAATTGTTGCACTCAATACGTCAGCAAATTTGGAAAACTTGGCAGTGGCCACAGGACTGGAAAAGGTCAGTTTTCATTCCAATCTCAAAGAAAGGCAATGCCAAAGAATGACCAAACTACCACACAATTGCATTCATCTCACACTTTAGTAAAGTATGCTCAAAATTCTCCAAGCCAGGCTTCAACAGTATATGAATCGTGAACTTCCAGATGTTTAAGCTGGATTTAGAAAAGGCAGAGGAACCAGAGATCAACTTGCCAACATCCACTGGATCATTGAAAAAGCAAGAAAGTTCCAGAAAAACATCTACTACTTTATGGACTATGGTAAAGACTTTGACTGTGTGGACCACAACAAACTGTGGAAAACTCTTACAGAGATGGCAATACCAGACCACCTGGCCAGCCTCCTGAGAAATCTGTATGCAGGTCAGGAATCAACTGTTAGAATTGGACATGGAACAATAGACTGTTTCCAAATAGGGAAAGGAGTACATCAAGGCTGTATATTGTCACCCTGATTATTTAATTTATATGCAGAGTACATTATGAGAAACATTATGAAGCAAAAGCTGGAATCATGATTGCCAGGAGAAATATCAGTAACCTCAGATATGCAGATGACACCACACTTATGGCATAAAGCAAAGAGGAAGCAAAGAGCTTCTTGATGAAAGTGAAAGGGGAGAGTGGAAATATTGGCTTAAAGCTCAACATTCAGGAAACTAAGATCATGGCATCCAGTTCCATCACTTCATGGCAAATAGATGGGGAAACAGTGGAAACAGGAGCAGACTTTTTTTTTTTTTTTGGCTTCAAAATCACTGCAGATGGTGACTTCAGCCATGAAATTAAAAGACACTTGCTTCTTGGATGAAAAGTTATGACTAACCTAGACAGCATATTAAAAAGCAGAGACAATACTTTTCCAACAAAGGTCCATCTAGTCACAGCTATGGTTTTTCCAGTAGTCATGTATGGATGTGAGAATTGGACTGTAAAGAAAGTTGAGCACACAACAATTGATGCTTTTGAACTGTGGTGTTGAAGAAGACTCTTGAGAGTCCCTTTGTCTGCAAGGAGGTCCATTCTAAAGGAAATCAGTCCTGAATATTCATTGGAAGGACTGATGCTGAAGCTGAGACTCCTATACTTAAGCTACCTGATGCAAAGAACAGACTCAGTGGAAAAGACCCTGATACCGGGAAAGATTAAAGGCAGGAGGAGAAGGAAACGACAGAGGATGATTGCTGAATGGCATCACTGACTTAATGGACGTGCATTTGAGTAAGCTCCAGATGTTGGTGATGGACAGGGAGGTCTCTTGTGTTGCAGTCCATGGGGTCGCAAAGAGTTGGACGCTACCAAGCAACTGAACTGAATTGAGTATGACACACATCCAATAGAAAAAAAATTGTAATAGCGAAGTATTAAAAAAATATTGGGAGTTCAGTCATTTGCTCTCTGACTTTGTTTCTTCTTTCTTCTTCCAGCATGAGAATTTTAGTTACTTGAAGAGGTAAATTAGAATTTTTATCTACAGTGTTTGTTCTCACTGTATCAAATGCAAATGCATTCAAGATTGTTGACTGTTATATGAATGGACCTCTAGCAGCTTGAGAATGACAACTGCTGGTGGAAAAAGTCAAGGAATTGGTTATCAGATGTGAATGAAGATATGACTAGGATATCCTTCCTATGCATGTTATTTCTGTCCTTATTTCAAGTATACCACAATTTCCATTGTACCAATCATATCCTCCTTAATAAAGAGGGTTCTCTGATGTCATGAATCTCTCTTCATTCTCATCTCCATTGGAGATTTTCCCCAATTCACTGTTCTGTTGATATTCTCATATAACTGCACTTGTTGCCTTCATAGCTTGAATGTATTTGCCTGTTATGACTGCCTATTATTTTGATTCAGACATTATCTTTAAAAGACAATTTTACATTTGAAGCAATCAGAGTAAATAATGCAAGTGTATCTGATGCACAGGCACCCAACATTCAAAGCAAAGAATTTTCAGCATTGTCTCTTATATCTGGCTACTGAAGCATGGCAAACTTTGTAACTTTGTATATGCATGAATACTTACATGCATTCACACACAAACACTGTCTCTTTCAATGGACTTCTGTAGAGCCTACATCTCTTTCTTGATTTTCTTATTTGTCTTTCTTTTCTGAACTGTGATCTGTTTGGTCTCAATTTCTTTCATCTTTCAAAGTAATGTTCAGGCTTCTGATGAAACATTTTTTTTTTTTTTAACAGACTTACTTTGATCTAAGTTCATGCCTTTTCTTTCTCTGTAGCCTATAACTTCCATTAAGAAGATGTTTCTAGCATAAAAAGCAATTCCTACTGGCAGGAAACTTGAAAGAATTTTAGAATCCCCCATTGGGTATGAATAATAATTAAAAGTTAATTTTCCTCCACTTAGAAATCTTGCTCTTCTGTAAATATAAGGCAATCAGTAGCAATCAAGTGACTTGGAAGACAACTTCCATATTTCTTAAATGCTTTAGAGACGTTAGACAAAATTCTGAAAACTATATTAGAGGAGCTCAGTTTCTTTTTTTTTTTTGTCTTGTTAATATTCTACTTTTCAAGAATTTCACTTTATATTTAATTCAAATTTTGCAAAACCTAAATCAACTCCCTGTTTCTGTAGGAAATTTTATGTGAGTTTTACTGCATTTTAGAAAGGTGATCCATACCAGTTTTCATTATATAAATCTGGAAATTCAAAGCATTGTGATCTGCAACAGGGCTATGAAGAATATTAGGTCATATCTTCACCGGGTTTCCCTGAAGGCTAGATGATAAAGAATCTGCCTGCAATGCAGGAGACCCGGGTTCAATCCCTGGGTTGGGAAAATCCCCTGGAGAAGGAAATGGCAACCCGCTCCAGTATACTTGCCTGGAGAATCCCATAGACAGAGGAGCCTGATGGGCTACAGTCTATGGGATCCCAAAGAATTGGACATGACTGAGAGACTAATACACACATATCTTCACCAGTACTTTTTCTCTTTAAAGCAAATATATCTCAATTTAAAATGAGCCAAACAGGCATAATGATGGCTTCAGTAGATACCACTAATACATATAAAACAAGTATATAATTTGGTCCACAGTGTTACCGAACCAAACTTGGGTCTATTAGCCTGTACACAGTGAAGCCAATCTACTGACACTTGGTTGTGGTGAAAGAAAGTGCAACTATGACTGTAAGCACCAAGAGAGGAATTGCTGTTCAGTATGGGTGGCTAATACTCAGAATTTCCCAGCTGCACAATGGCTTTCAGGGAAATACTTTTAAAGATAGGGTGAGGGAAGTGGTTGTGGATTGCATGATAAGCATATGGATATTCTTTTGATTTGTTGGTGATGAGGTCATTGTGGGAAACAAACTTATCAGCCTTCTGGTTTTTGCTGGTTTGGGGTCTAACTGCTTGTGGTCAGCATACTTCTTCGAGCTAGTGGTGGTTTCAGTATCTGTAAATAGCTCAAGGACTGTTGTTGCTCTTCAGTTGCTAGGTCATGTCCACTCTTGGTGACCCCATGAACTGCAGCACTCTAGGCTCCCCTGTCCTTTGTTATCTCCCAGAGTTTGTTCAGATTTGTGTCCATTGAGTTAGTGATGGACCATTTCATTCTCTGCCGTCCCCTTCTCCTTTTACCTTCAGTCTTTCTCAACATCGGGGTCTTTTCCAATGCATCAGCTCTTTTCATCAGGCAGCCAAAGTACTGGAGCTTCAGCATCAGTCCTTCTGATGAATATTCAGGGTTTACTTCCTTTAGGATTGACTGGTTCAATCTCCTTGCAGACTCTCAAGAATCTTATCCAGCAACACAATTTGAAAGCATCATATTGTTATCTATATGTTCCTCTTGAGGAGGAACTAAAGGTCCTTGAGTTTGTTTAATGGGTAAGCTATTATTTTTTGTTTTGCCTGACTGTTTTCCTTTGTTTCTACATTGTCTCACTTCTCTGATTAATTTTTTCCAACTTGAGGAAGGTCTAAGTGACTAAAGATTTTCAACAAACAAGAGGCAGGCAGAGGACATGAAGGCAGGGGGAGGTCTGTTCCAAGAAGGCCTCCTGCTCTGTTAAATTAGTACCATAATTTCTAGACTTTGTCTATGATAGTTTATTTTGGATCTGATTCTATATAAGGACATTCATCAGAGCAACATTTAGATGACTTCTGGCCATTGTTTCAACCTTTTGGTCTTAGAAGAGCATAGCAATTGTATTCATCTGACTCTGAAACTGACATGTTTATTCTAAATGTCTAATTTTTTAATAGACCTATCTAGTTACTGGTTCTACTAGCTGATTAGTTTGGGATGTTATAAATCTAGTTACATTATTTTATCTTCATTTTTATTTTTATTTTCAAGTTTTATCTTTCCAAGGTTTTGAAATATATCTGATGATATGTGACTATGTTCTAATATTTGATGTATTTCCTCTCCAGTTATTTTGTCCACATTGGTGGTCCATTATTCCGTTATTTGTTTTCCATTTTGGGAACCAAATTCTTAGACCAATGGATATTATTTGTGAGAACAACTATGAATAACTTCTTAGTGATTTTCCTGTATGTTACCTTTCTTTATCAATTGCATTGTTTATGACTTAGCTGGTTTGCCCTTCTCCCTCGGTACAGATGGGCTATCTTTTGTCTACATGCCCATTTAAGTTCTTGTTTTCTTCATAGTTATTAGACTGACCATTTTAAGGTTTTTTTGTTTTTCTTGTTTGTTTGTTTTCTGACAGAGTTTCCTTTTTGTGTGTGTTTTAAAGTTTAATTGATTGTGTGACCTGTATCTGTACAACATGGCAGATGTGGTCTGTTATTCTGTCTCATGAAGTTTACTCCTCCTTATGGCATATGTCTCCATGATTCAAATGCAAGAAAAGTAGTGTTCTTTTATTTTCTCAGCTAAAAACTTTCTCCGTATGCTTACTGGATTCTGAGATATCTTGAGTTCAGTTTTTAAAGAGACTATAAGTAAGGGTTTACCCTGGCTTGTAATAACTAGAGTATGATTGCTTCCCAGCTATGTTTTTAATGGGTATTTTTCTAATGTATTAAAGAAATTGTTAGTGTTTTGAGTAGTTTATTTAACAGAATCTCAAGTGCCTCCAAAGACCTTCCTCAAGTTCCAATCAAATGCCCTCAAGTATAGCTTCTTCCTCAGAGGTGCTGCTCTTATATGAGTTTTCATGAGTATCATCTACATGTAAACCTGATAAAAAATGTGTATTCTATATGTAAATAAGCACATAGTTCACCCATGCTCCCATTAATAACTTCATAATAATTATATTGTGTCTCTATAGTCTTTGCTTGGTTTAGCTATTTAGCTATTGTTTGGAGTTAGCCACCTGCCCCTCCATCCTGTAAATATCTCAGGAACAATTGTAACCTCTCTGGGATCTGCATTTAGTCAGAATTTAATCTGTCATTTTATCTTTCTGATAACAGATCTGATCTTTTCTATATCTTCTGCAGTGTTGATCTTAGATATGATGAATATCAGGCTTCCCTGAAAGCTCAGTTGGTAAAGAATCCACCTGCAATGCAGGAGATCCTGGTTCAATTCCTGGGTCGGGAAGATCCACTGGAGAAGGGATAGGCTACCCACTCCAGTATTCTTGGGCTTCCCTTGTGGCTTAGCTGGTAAAGAATCCACCTGCAATGTGGGAGACCTGGGTTCAAGCCCTGTGTTGGGAAGATTCCCTGGAGAAGGGGAAGTCTACCCACTCCAGTATTCTAGCCTGGAGAATTCCATGGACTTGTCCATGGAGTCGCAAAGAGTCAAACACGACTGAGTGACTTTCTCTTCACTTCATGATTAGTGTACAGAAGTTGGCTGTGTTATCCACACCTTTGTTTCTATGAGTTTTATGGAGATACAGATAAGACAACCCTCATGTGCTGATGCTGAAAAGACATTGTAGCCACCACACAGACACTTAAGTCAGAATTCATGAACTTAAATAGTTTATAATAGAGTTCACTCAATTTTCTTAACTCCCATATTACAAAGAAAATTAATTATTTGTGTATTTATTGCTTTCTTAAAATATACTTATTGGCCATCTTCTATGTGCACTGCCTGGAGTATGATGGGAAACAGAAGCCCCAAACAATTGATGCCCTAGGCACCTCTTTGACAGCATCTTTCTCTCCCTTACCCTACTGAAGCCATGCTGACCTCCTTCTTATTTTGGAGCACTCTCAGCATGCTTCAGGTCAGGCTTTCACCTTCACTGTCAGCTCTGTCTGGGACTTGCTTCTCTCAGAGATTAGTATATCTTACTCCCTCCTTTATTCTGCTTTCTACTGGACTAGCACTTTCTCCAAGAAGAAAGATACTCCATATGGTAACTGTGGGCTGTGTCAACTTAGAAAAGTTAGAACTATGTTCTTTAGAATTCTCTCTCTTACCTGTTCTCTTACCTGTTTTTCCAGGTAATGGTTGGGCACAATAGAAATGTGTGTAAAATGTGAAGGCTAACATGAAGCAGCAGCCATCCCAATGCTGTGAAGATTGGCCTAATAATCAGCTATGGCTGCAAGTTTGCACACTGTTGTTGATGTACCAGCTCATCTCATTAGTGCAGAACAAAGTCTATGCACTCAACTCTTTCAGCCCTGGGCCTGAAAGACTGAACAACAAGCTATTATTTTAGGCATTGAGAATACAATGATGAATAAAGCTTTGCCTTCAAATAGCATTTATTTATAGAGTAGGTACAGATATTAAATCCTTAAACACATTGTGTGTGTGTGTGTGTGGCAGTGATAAGGGCTATAATAAAAAATGAAACACAAGGAAAAAAGGTAGTGACAAAGAGTGATTCTAGATAAGGCCATCCCAGGAAGCATTTCAGAGGGAGAAATCAAAGTTAAAAACATATATTTGTGAGTGATGCAGTTCTTCTGGTGCTTAGATCCAAAGGATTTGATGGAATCACACAGAGAGTAAGAGTAGATAGAGAAGAGGTCCAAAGATTGGACTCTAGGATACACCATAATTTAAAGGTTGTGAAAAATTAGATGGCCCAGCAAAGAAGACCAAGGAGTGGCTATTGATGTAGGGAGAAATTAAGGAGCCTGCACTGATTCAGAAACCAGCAGGGGAGAGTACTTCAAGAAAGAAGTATTTAATAATTTGTTGAGTAACTTAGCACTCTGTTTCAAAACCTCCTGAGATATAAAATAAAATGACGATATATGATATTTATTGAACTTTGGCAATGCAGAATTTATGATATACAGACATATCTCATTTTATTTTATTGCACTTTGTGGATATTGCATCTTTTTCCATTTTAAAAGGGTTATGGAAACTTTGTATTAGGCAAGTCTATTGGTACCATTTTTTTGCAACAGCATTTGCTCACTTTGTCTCTGAGTCCAGCATTTTTATAATTTTATTTATTTACTTTCGTTTGTGCTGGGTCTTTGTTGCGTGGGTGGGGGCTACTCTCTCGTTGCATTGCCTAGGCTTCTCATTGTGGCAGCTTCTCTTGTTGAGGAGCATGGGCTCTAGGCTGCGCAGGCATCGGTAGTTGCAGTTTTGGGCTCTAGAGTATAGGCTCAGTAGTTGCGGTGCATGGGCTTGTGTGGCCTGTGGGATCTTCCTGGATCAGGGACTAACCCATGTTTCCTGCATTGACAGGCAAATTCTTTACCACTGAGTCACCAGGGAAACCCAGTGTGTCAGATTTTGTTAATGACTGCAATATTTCAAATTTTTCATCATTATTGCATTTTTTATGGTATTCTGTGATCAGCCATCTTTAGTGTTACCACTGTAATTTTTGGGGGGTGCCACAAAGTGCCTGTTTATGACAGCAAGCTTTATTGTTTAGCACGTGCATTCTCACCGCTGCGCTGACCGGCTATTCCCCCATCTCGCTCCCTCCCTCAGTCTTCTCTAATTCTTGAAACACAACAATATTGAAATTAGGCCAGTTAATAACTGTACAATGTCCTCTAAGTGTTTTAAGTGAGAGGAAAGTCACACAGTCACACAACTTTCACTTTAAATCAAAAGCTAGAAATGATTTAAGCTTTTTTGTCTTGTTTTGTTTCCCTTTTGAGGAAGTTTTGTCAAAAGCCAAGACAGGTTGAAAACTAGGCCTCTTATGCCAAGCAGTTAACCAAGTTATAAATACCTATCAGTTCAGTTCAGTCGCTCAGTCGTGTCCAACTCTTTGCGACTCCATGAATCACAGCACGCCAGGCCTCCCTGAATAAAAGGTAAAATTCTTGAAGGAAAATAAAAGTGTTACTCCAGTGAACACAAGAATGACAAGAAAATGAAGCAAACTTATTGCTAGGTTTTAGCAGTCTAGATAGAAGATTAAACCAGCCACAACATTCTCTTAAGCTACAGAGCAAGGCCCCAACTCTTCAATTCTATGAAGGTTAGGATAGGGAAGAAAGTTTAACTTGATTCATGAAGTTTAAGGAAAGAAACCATCTCTACACATAAAAGTGCAAGGTGAAGCATCACTGCTGATGTAGAAACTGCAGCAGGTTATCCAGATCTACCTGAAATCATTAATGAAAGTGACTACACTAAAGAAAATACTTGTAGATGAAACAGCCTTATATTGAAGGAATATATAACCCAGGACTTTCATAGCAAGAGAGGAGAAGCCAATGCTTACCCTCAAAGGATAGGCTGACTTTCTTGGTGGGAACTAAGGCAGCTGGTGACTATAAATTGAGGCCAATCTAATTATTGTTCTAAAAACCCTAGGGCTATTCAGAATTATGCTCAATCTACTCTGTTCTCTAGAAATGAAACAATGAAGCCTAGATGACAACACATCTGTTTACAACACGAGAGAGAGAGAGAGAGAATGAAGTCACTCAATTGTGTCCAGCTCTTTGCGATCACTTGGACTGTAACCTACCAGGCTTCTCCATCCATGGGATTTGCAGGCAAGAGTACTAGAGTGGTTTGCCATTTCCTTCTTCAAGGGATCTTCCTAACCCAGGGATCGAACCCAGGTCTCCTGCATTGCAGGCAGATGCTTTACCCTCTGAGCCACCAGGGAAACCCATTCACAACATGGTTTAAGAATATTTTAGGCTTATTGTTGAGAACTACTGCCTGGGGGAAAACATCTTTTCAAAATATGCTTATTGACAATGCACCTGGTTACTCAAGAGCTGTGATGGAAATGCATAAGAATTATGGTATTTTCATGCCTGCCAATACAGCATTCATTCTGCAACCCATAGATCAAGGAGTCATCTCAATTTTCAAGGTTTATTATCATTAAAAAAAACATTTTGTTAAGGATGTGGCTGCTATAGATAGTGATTCCTATGATGGATCCGGGCAGCATGAATTTAAAATTTTCTGGAATCAGTATTCTAGATGCCATTAAAAATATTTTTGATTTATGGGAAAATGTGAAAATATCAACATTAACAGGAGTTTGAAAGAAATTGATTCCAAACCTCATGGATGGCTTTGAGAAAATCAAGACTTCAGTGGAGGAAGTAACTAGAGATGCAGTGGAAATAGCAAGAGGACTAGAATTATAAGAGAAGCCCAGAGATCTGGCTGAATTGCTGCAAGATCATGATAAAACCTCATTTCTTCTTATGGCTGATCAGTATTCCATTAAATGGATGTACTGTATTTTCCTCTATGTGGTTACATGTTGATGGCTATTTTGGTGGTTTCCAGTTGTGAGAGGGAAACATTATAATACAAACTATTTTGTGCCACGTATGCTTTTCTTTTTCCTGGATAATTACATTGAAATGAACTTCTAGCTCAAATTTTACTTGTTTAACTTCATATGAAACAGCTGAGTGGTTTTCCAAAGTGGTTGTAGCATTTCCAGCAGTGAATGAATTCCAGTTTTGTTTGCATTAAAGTTCCATTTTTCAAGTTAACACTTTAAATTGTCAGTCTTCCAAATTTTAGCCATGCTTGAAAGTGAAGTGATAACTCACTAAATTATCTTACTGATGACTAATGATGTTGCTCATCCTATGAAATATCTATCCAAGTCTTTGCCCACCCCTTCTCACTCTTTGTGTTGTTATTTTCTTTTGATTATTACTTTGTAAAAAATATATATTCTGGATACCATTCTTGGTGCACTTATATATAGCAAATATTTTCTCCAAGTCTTTCCCTTGCATTTTTCTTTTCTTTGATGGTGATTTTTGATGAGCAACCATTTTTAATTTTATTAAAATCTAATTTTTCATTTTTTAATTTTATGATTAGTTTTTGTGTGCTTCATTTTACAAAGTTGCAAAGATACTTCCTATTTTTAAAGAACTTTATCTTTGTTATTTAATATCTGGATCTATAATTGATCTGAAATTAATTTTGGTTTTAGTTCATGGTTCACTTGTTTCTTATGTATATCCAGTTTTCTCCAGCACAGGTTTTCAAAAATTTTTTGCTCATTTAAGTACCTTAGAATATCTGTTGAAAATCTAATAATTGCAATTTTGTAGATTTATAAGGTGTCCATAAAATCTGAACACATACAACTATTTTATAACATTCAGTTATATGATAATAATACATTCTTTATTATGTACTTACCAGTGTTTCTAAAATCTATTGGTCACATATATCTCAATATTTGATTCTGTTCTATTGAGTTACTTGTCTGTCCTTTCACCATTGCCACATTGTTGTGGTTGCCATAGAGGATGAGATGGCTGGATGGCATCACTGACTCGATGGACATGAATCTGAGTGAATTCCAGGAGTTGGTGATGAACCTGGCATGCTGCGATTCATGGGGTCGCAAAGGGTCAGACACGACTGAGCGACTGAACTGAACTGAAAATCAGGAAGTACTTTGTTTTTATTTTTTGAAATAATCTTGGCTACTCTAGGTCATCTATACTACAAATTCTTAAATCACTTTTTCAATTTTTACTAAAAAAGTTTACTATAGTAAATTTATAGATTAATTTGGGAAATTGACAACTTAATGTTGTATCTTCCAAACTAAAAACACAATGTATATCTCCATTTATTTGCCTTTACTTCTCGCAAAAATATTGTATAGAGTTTATTTTATAGGTCTTGCACATATTTTAAGCAATTGTTCCTAGGTATCATTCTGTTATTGTAAATGACGTTTTCAAAAATTTCAATTTTAATCACTTGTTGCTAGTATGTAGAAATATAATTATTATTTGCATACAGAATTTGAATCCTTCAACCTTGATAAATTTGCTTATTAATTCTAGTAGCTGCTTTTAATGCTACTTAAAGTTTTCTATGTGTCCAATGAATGTCATGTACAAGTGGAAACATGTTTTTCTTTTCCTTTTCAATTTTTCATCATTTTTTCTTGTTTTATTGCAGTGTCTAGAATTTACAACACAATGTTGAATGAAAGCCATGATAATGATCTCATTGCTGTGTTCCCATTCTTAGGAAATGGCTTTCAGTCTCTTCCTAATAACTATGGTTTTAACTTTTGGTTTTTCAGTAGACAGCCTATATCAGATTAAAATAGTTTCCTTTTATCCCTACTTTGCTGAGAATTTTTATCATGAATGAGTATTGGATTGTGCTAAATGTTTTATTTGCATCTATTAAGATAATAGCATGATGTTTTGTTCTGTTATTGTTATGAATAACATTCTTCCTGTTTCATATTTTGGAATTTTTTCACAGTGCTCACTTTGTATTTCAAAAGTCTCTCTTGTAGCTTCCTTGAAGGAATGTGCCTTGGATTTCTGCAACAACAGGGTAGTACTAGACTTCTGATGTGAAATAAGTTCAGTCGAGCCTCAGGCGGGCAGCAGTCATTTCTGTCCTCTGAGGGACGGCTGAGTGGTGGCAGCAGCCCATTCTCCAGGCCCATTCTCTGTGGGCTTCTGTAGTTGGTGAGAGTGACTCAGCTTCTTCCTGGGCCAGTTCTGCACAGTGCTTCTGCAGTGTTTACTACCTCCCTCATGAATTCCGCAGTATATCTCTCTGACTTGTCTGCAAGTTTGACTCCAGTGTATTTCTGAAGGTTTTTCATAAATTCATTGAGGTTCATAATATTCTTGAAGAGATATATCCCATTTCAGCTAAAATATGCAGAAGTGATTTTGTTTTACTTCAGACTATATGCAGATGTCTGAGTATTTTTGTACTTCATCTTAGTGTGAATGTACCAGAGTTTGCCAAGTTTAATACTCAGGAGTGGGATTATTATGTAATGAAAAGTGCTTTCAAAGGAGATTATATGTTTCAACATTTTCTGCCAGAAAGTGTTTCCATTGCCTTGTATGATATCCAACCTTACTGACTGACCTGTCAATCTAGCTAGCCTGGTGGGTGTAAAATGACACCTTATTGTGATTTTGTTTAGTAAGACTTTGAGTAAAAATGAGATTAAGCATCTTTTGATTTGTTTCTTGATCAAGAGCAATGCCAAAGAATGTTCAAACTACCACACAATTGTACTCATTTCACATGCTAGCAAGGTCATGCTCAAAATCTTTTAAGCAAGGCTTCAATAGTATGTGAACCAAGAACTTCCAGATGTGCAAGCTGAATTTAGAAAAGGAGAGGAACCGGAGATAAAATTGCCAACATCTAATCATAGATGGATCATAGAAAAATTTCAGGCAAGAGAATTTCAGAAAAACATCTACTCCTGCTCCATTGACTGTGCTGAAGCCTTTGACTGTGTGGTCAACAAAAAACCACGGAAAATTCTTAGAGATGAGAATACCAGACCACCATACCTTCTACCTGAGAAACCTGTGTGCAGGTAAAGAAGCAACAGTTAGAACCAGACATGGAAAAAAGGACGGGTTCAAAATTGGGACAAGGGTACATAAAGGCTGTATATTGTCACTTGGCTTATTTAACTTCAGTTCAGTTCAGTTCAGTTCAGTTCATTCGCTCAGTCATGTCTGATTGTTTGCGACCCCATGAATCGCAGCACACCAGGCCTCCCTGTCCGTCACCAACTCCCAGAGTTCACTCAGATTCATGTCCATCGAGTCAGTGATGCCATCCAGCCATCTCATCCTCTGTCGTCCCCTTCTCCTCCTGCCTCCACTCCCTCCCAGCATCAGAGTCTTTTCCAATGAGTCAACTTTTCACATGAGGTGGCCAAAGTACAGGAGCTTCAGCTTTAGCATCATTCCTTCCCAAAGAAATCCCAGGGCTGATCTCCTTCAGAATGCACTGGTTGGATCTCCTTGCAGTCCAAGGGACTCTCAAGAGTCTTCTCCAACACCACAGTTCAAAAGCATCAATTCTTTGGTGCTCAGCCTTCTTCACAGTCCAACTCTCACATCCATACATGGCTACTGGAAAAACCATAGCCTTTATTAGACAGACCTTAGTTGTCAAAGTAATGTCTCTGCTTTTGAATATGCTATCTAGGTTGGTCAAAGCTTTTCTTCCAAGGAGTAAGCGTCTTTTAATTTCATAGCTGCAATCACCATCTGCAGTGATTTCGTAGCCCCCAAAAATAAAGTTTGACACTGTTTCCACTGTTTCCCCATCTATTTCCCATGAAGTGATGTGACCGGATGCCATGATCTTCGTTTTCTGAATGGTGAGCTTTAAGCCAACTTTTTCACTCTCCTCTTTCACTGTCATCAAGAGGCTTTTTAGTTCCTCTTCACTTTCTGCCATAAGGGTGGTGTCATCTGCATAGCTGAGGTGATTCATATTTCTCCCGGCAATCTTGATTCCAGCTTGTGTTTCTTCCAGCCAAGCATTTCTCATGATGTACTCTGCATATAAGTGAAATAAGCAGGGTGACAATATACAGCTTTGACGTACTCCTTTTCCTATTTGGAACCAGTCTGTTGTTCCATGTCCAGTTCTAACTGTTGCTTCCTGACTTGCATACAGATTTCTCAAGAGGCAGGTCAGGTGGTCTGGTATTCCCATCTCTCTCAGAATTTTCCACAGTTTCTTGTGATCCACACAGTTAAAGGTTTTGGCATAGTCAATAAAGCAGAAATAGATGTTTTTCTGGAACTTGCATGCAGTTAAATACACAGTACAACATGCAAAAAGCCAGGCTGGATGAAGCTCAAGCTGGAATCAAGATTGCAGGGAGAAATATCAATAACCTCAGATATGGATTCCCTCATAGATCAGCTGGTAAAGAATCCTCCTGCAATGCAGGAGACCCTGGTTCAATTCCTGGGTTGGGAAGATCCCTTGGGGATAGCATAGGCAACCCACTCCAGTAATTGTTGCTTCCCTGATGTCTCAGATGGTAAAGAATCTGCCTACAATGTGGGAGACTTCAGTTTGATCCCTGGGTTGGGAAGATCTCCTGGAGAAGGAAATGGCTACCCACTCTAATATTCAAGCCTGGAGAATTCCATGCACAGAGGAGCCTGACAGGCTAGTCCATGGGGTCACACAGAGTTAGACATGACTTGCACTTCACTTCAGATATGCAGATGACACCACCCTCAAGGCAGAAAGCGAAGAGGAACTAAAGAGCCTCTTGATCAAGAAGAAAGAGAGGGAGTAAAGAGCTGGCTTAAAACTCAACATTCAGAATATTAAGATCATGGCATCTGGTCCCACCACTTCATGGTAAACTGATGGGGAAACAATGGAAACAGTAATGGAGTTTGTTTACTTGGGCTCCAAAATCACTGTGGATGGTCACTGCAGTCATGAAATAAAAAGGTGCTTCCTACTTGGAAAAAAGCTATGAAAAACCTAGGCAGTATGGCTAATTTATATTGATGTTTGACAGAAAACAACAAAATTCTGTAAAACAATTATCCTTCAATTAAAAAACAGAGAGATAGAAATATTACTTTGCCAACAAGGTCTGTATAGTCAAAACTATGGTTTTCCAATAGTCATGTATAGATGTGAGAGTTGGACCATTAAAAAGGCTGAACACCAAAGAATTGATGCTTTTGAAATGTGGTGTTGGAGAAGACTCTTCAGAGTCCCAGGAGATCAAAGCAGTCAATCCAAAACAAAATCAACCCTGAATGTTCATTTGAAGGACTGATGTTGAAGCTGAATGAAGCTCCAATACTTTGGCCACCTGATGCAAAGAGTCTACTTATTACTAAAACCCTGTTGCTGGGAAATATTGAAGGCAGGAGGAGAAGGGGACGACAGTGGATGAGATGATTGGATTGCATCACTAACTCAATGGACCTGAGTGAGGAAATGCTGGGAGATGGTGAAGGACAAGGAAGCCTGGTGTGCTGCAGTCAATGGGGTCCTAAAGAATCAAATACAAATGAGCAACTGAACAACAGCAACATTTCATGTTTACTTTTAGGTAAAATCACTTTTCAGTTTTGTGCCTTTTTTTGGGGGGGGGGGTTGTTTCTCTTTGTTTTTTTTACTGATTCTTAAAAGCCCCTTTTTATTTACTTTTTGAGTCAGGTATGTTGCAAACATCTCACAATTTGTGACTTCATTTTCATATTCTTTAGTATGTTTTTTTAAGGACACAAGTTTTACATTGAATTTAATTAATTTTATAAGTGGTTTTAATTATTGTTGTCTTGTTTAGAAAAAAATTTTCTTGTCCTCTTATCCCCTCTGCATTCAATATGGATGTGAAAGTTGGACTATAAAGAAAGCTGAGCACCAAAGAATTGATGCTTTTGAACTGTGGTGTTGGAAAAGACTCTTGATAGTCCCTTGGACTGCAAGGAGATCCAACCAGTTCATCCTAAAGGAGATCAGTCCTGGGTGTTCATTGGAAGGACTGATGTTGAAGCTGAAACTCCAATGCTTTGGCCACTTGATGCAAAGAGCTGACTCATTTGAAAAGACCCTGATGCTGGGAAAGATTGAGAGCAGGACCAGAAGGGGGCGACAGAGGCATCACTGGATGGCATCACTGACTCAATGGACATGGGTTTGGGTAAACTCTGGCAGTTGGTGATGGACAGGGAGGCCTGGCATGCTGCGGTTCATGGGGTCACAAAGAGTTAGACATGACTGAGTGGCTGAACTGAACTATTCCCTTTATGATATCATTAAAACATTCTCTTTATATTTTTCTAAATGTTACATTAAAAAATTAACATATTTAATGCAACTAGAGTTGCTTTTTTTTTTTTTTCATTTCCCTTCTCATTTGGAAGTTGAAATCTTTTCTTTATATTTCTTAGTGCTTATCTTTAAAATTATACCAATGAACTTAACTATTCTAAAATTAGTATCTTAAACCTGTTTTCTATACTTCAAGAACACTAAATAAAATTTACTTCAACTCTTTCCATAAGTACATGTTATTTTCAAGTGTTTTAGTTCTGTATTTTTTATTTCCATAAATTAGACATCATTATCATTGCTTTTATTATTTTATACAAACTATGCTTATATTTTACTTACAGATAGTTCAACAGGAGGCAAACTTCCTGGGCAGAATGTTACTGTCTTCAATATAAAAATATTACAATGTTATTTGATAATGTCTTTTGGGCTTTCATGTGGCTGTGGAAGTATGTTTCTAGTAGGAGTGGTTTCAGATTTTATGGGGTCTGAATTTATTAGTGTCCACAGTCTCAGCTAGCCCTGAAAATAAATATGACTTTCTTAGCTTGACTGTCTTTCTCAAGGGTTATCAAACAGAAACTGGAATGAGCATTCATCCCATTGTTAAATATGTAACTGATACTGGACATTCAGTCACACGCAACCATGTGACTTCTGAAGGTTTAAGCAAAATTTTTCCTCTAGTTTAACAAAAATGAATGTTTAATACTCATTTTTAAATTTTGAAATATTTTTCCTCTTGAATCTGGCTATCTATAAATTTAAGCAGTGAGGTGGCACAGTGGTAAAGAACCCACCTCTCAATGCAGGAGAAGCAAGAGATGCAGGTTTGATCTCTGTATTGGGAAGATTTCCTGGAGTAGGGAATGGCAACCCACTCCAGTATTCTTGCCTGGAAAATTCCACGGACAGAGGAGCCTGGCAGGCTACAGTCCATAGGGTCACAAAGAGTCAGCCATGACTGAGTGACTAAGCACACACACAATTTGAGTTTTCTGGCCCAAGTACTATTATACTTATCTAATTTGCAACTAAAACTCTTATTTCTTAATCATATGGAAGATTTATTTCCCAAGGTCAAGCATAAAATTGTACCCTCTATATTTCCTATGGCTTTATTTGTTTGACAGAATCACATTAACAAGCAGAACATTGTGAAATAATGAAGAGGAGGGAGAGAAGGAGGGCAGAACTTGGGCATCTGTTTCTACAGCAAATGTTAACAGTCAGACTTCTCCTCAGAAAGAGGACAATGTGATCTTGAGGCTGATGAGATATCCTCTGCTATT
This sequence comes from Ovis canadensis, assembly GCF_042477335.2. Classification (NCBI taxonomy): domain Eukaryota; kingdom Metazoa; phylum Chordata; class Mammalia; order Artiodactyla; family Bovidae; genus Ovis; species Ovis canadensis. The sequence goes on from NC_091246.1 coordinate 25,319,364, forward strand.
TTATCTTAGGCTTCTTGATACCAGCCAGAGATAAGCCACAGTCTTATAATCAGTTTTACCTGCACTAGATATCAGATAGTGCTTTCCATATTATTAGTGAAGTCACTCAGTCATGTCCAACTCTTTGTGACCCCGTGGACTGTAGCCCACCAGGCTCCTCCATCCATGGGATTCTCCAGGCAAGAATACTGGAGTGGGTTGCCATTTCCTTCTCCAGGGGATCTTCCCAACCCAGGGATCAAACCCGGGTCTCCCATATTGCAGGCAGATGCTTTAACCTCTGAGCCAACAGGGAAGCCCTCCATATTATTAATGCAGGTAATATTCATTGCGTTTTATTGTTTAGTTAAAGTAAAAATGCAATAAAATATGGACTTTTCTTCTGTAGCTCTGTTAAGACCTTTTATACACAGCAATTAGATTTTCTGTTATATTCAGCCATATAGCTACTGCATCATACTTAAACTGAACTTTGTTTCCCGAATGGAAGAGAATCCTTGATGATTTTGATTACTGTGCTACTTCATCTGGACACCTTTTTAAATACTTGGAATTTGAAACTGACTGGTAGTAAATGCGCATAAAAGAAGATTATTTGTGACACCCTCAGCAATACTGGTGATCACTTTTAATCTCTTGCTTGATTTATTCTTTCACCAGCTGAGAAAATTGAAGTCTGCCATGTTCTCCTGTTATTTTTCTAAGGTATGCAAGTTTCAATGAAGAAATTTGACATTATATAGTTTTGTATAATTACCAACTGTTGGTTCAAGGAAATCAAAAGACGGTGGCACAAAATCAATTACTGTAGTAAAACTGCCTTTAATAATTGGAAATAACAGTAGAACTCATATTTGCTGCAAATATTTATCCACAACAAATCCTAGATGTTGATCTCCATTATTTATGCAATGATAGTGTTAAAAAACTGTTTCTCAAAAGAATGTCTTTGGTTTCACCAGTACTATGTTGAATAAAAATGGTGAGAATGGTCATTCATATTTTGCTCCTGATTTTAGAAAAAAAATGTTTTCAGCTTTTTACTGTTGAGTATGATGTTGGCTATTTGTTTATTATATGTGGCCTTTATTATGTTGAGGTATGTCCTTTCTATTTCTATTTTGCTGAGAGTTATCATAAATGAATATTGAATTTTGTCAGAAGTTTTTCCTGAATTCATTGAGATGAGCATATCGTTTTTATTTTTTAATTTGGTAACATGGTATATAACATTGATTTGAGGTGTATAACATTCAGCCATCCTCTTGTCCTTGAGATAAACCCCACTTGATTAGGGTGTATGATCCTTTTAATGTATTGTCAAATTTATTTTCTAAATATTTTGTTTAGGATTTTTACATCTATATTCATTAGTGATAATGGCCTGTAATTTTCTTTTCTTGTGGTGTATTTATGTGGTTTGGGTATCAGTGATGCTGGCCTTATAGAATGAGTTTTCAAGTGCCCCTTCCTCTTCAAGTCTTTGAAATAGTTTGAGAAGGATAGATGTTAACTCTTTGGATAAGATTCACCTATGAAGTCATCTGGTCCTGAACTTTTGTCAATAGTTTTTTTTTTAAATTACTGATTCAGTTTCATTACTTGTAATTTATTCATATTTCTTATTTCTTTCTGATTCAGTCTTAGGAGATTATATATTTCTAGAAGCTTATCCATTTTTCTATGTTGTTCATGTTGTTGATATGTATTTTTTATACTAATCTCTTATATTATTTGTATTTCTGTGATGCTGGTTGTAATTTCTTCTCTCTAATTTTTAATTTTATTTATTTGGACCCTCTCTCTTTTTCCTGATGAATCTAGCCAGAGATTTATCAGTTTTGTTCATCTTTTCAAAGAATCACTTATTGGCATCATTTATTTTTTCAATTTTTTTAGACTTGGTTTCATTTATTTTCACTCTTGCCTTTATTACTTCTTTCCTTCCACTAACTTTCAAGGGTTTTCTTTTTCTTCTTTTTCTGCTCCTCTTGGTGTAATGACTTTTATTCTTAATGTAAGGAGGCACCCTATATATAAATTTAGTTTGAAAAGTATCACTTTGACTTTTATGTTGAGACTACTTGTAGGGTTTTATCTGTCAGGATTCTGTCAGAAAAGAGATGGCACATGTAACTCAGTAATTTAAAGAAAAATAAAATGTAACCAGTGTGGCTAGGAAAGAAGGAAAATCCAAGACATAGGACATGTATGAGTTTTAACAACATGTTAGTGGTGGTGCTGGTGGCAGATATTGTCACTCTTAGACCTGATGATATAGGGACAGGAGGACCTCTCTAGCAGTCTTCCTAATCAGGAAGAAGAGAATTGCATGGAGAAAGCAACATTGATAAGAGCTATAACCTTTGGCTGAAGGACACTCCTGTAGAATGAAAATAGTCATCAAAGATATCAGGTCCTAATCCCTGGAACGAGTAAATGGTATATTATATGAAAAAAAAATGGTCGTTTCAAATAAGATTACATTAAGAATACTGAGATGGAAAAGTTATCTTGGACTATTCTTGTAGGTTCTAGGTATAGTCAGAAGTGTCCTTTTGAGAGAAAGACAAGGGAATTTGAAAACTGGAGTGCTGCTGCCACAGCTGAGACACAAGGACAGCCATCAGAAGCTGGAACAGGACAGGGAAGAATTTTCCCCTACCGCCTCTGGAGAAAGCATTGCCCTGTCGATGTCTTCATTTTAGCCCAATAATACTTATTTTGGACTTCTGATCTCTGATTGTGAGAAAATAAATTTCTGTTTAAGTCCTCAATTTGTGATTAATTTGTTACATGAGTCCTAGAAGACTAAAAAACCCCTACAGTGTCTTCCTTCCCACTGGCTTCCTTCCACAGATCTTTGCCATGTGGAGCCAAGTGGACAGCAGAGCGTAAGCCAGTTCAGGATCCTGAGGCACAGAGCAGTAAGGCAAAGAGCAGAGAGTAGATCTGAAAGCCAAATAGATATCTGCCTCAAAGGACAAGGAAAAAGAGTAGTAGAACCTGTTAAGAAGTTGTTGTAAAAATACAGGTAGCAGACGTTGGTAATCACACTAAGGTATCTACAGGGAATATCAGACTGGATGTATGTTCGAGATGAGGCCAGTATGATGTTCTGACATGTTTGGTGTGTATACGAGAAAAAGAGAAGTGTCAGAGATGATTCAGGATTACAGATGACAGAATTTCAAGATGTATTCTCACTCTGGAGGCAAGTACTTGGGGAAATCCACAGTTCACAACAGAAACAGGAAAGAAGACAGGAGAGGAATATGAAGTTTCTGGCTCCTACGTCCAGAGTATACATCAAACCAACACGTCTGTCAGCCAGATAAACATAAAACCATATGCTAAGAATCCATTTAACTAACTTCCTATTACCGAGTACAATATGTCCAGTTTTCCACAAGAACTTATGTCAAACTAAAAGGCATGGGGAAAAAGAGAATAGTCTGAAGAGACAAAGTAATCATCAGAACTAGACCCAGATAGGACACAGATGTCAGAATTACCAGACGAGGAATTTAAAATAACTATATTTAATATAATAAGGAATGGAAAAGTAGACAACCAGATGAATAATGTAAGCAGAGAGAAGTGATGAGTCTGCTAATGAGACTAGACATTCTGAGAAAATAGCATTAAAATAAAAAAACCCTCAACAACAAAAATAGAACAATGCAAATGAAGATTCCCTTTGATGGGCTCATCAGTAGACTCAGCACGACTGAAGAAAGACTCAATAAGCTTGAAAAGAGATCCGAACTGAAATTTGAAGATAAAAATAATTTAAAAAACAATACATCTAAACACTGTGAAGATTTTTCTAAGGTATAACTTCAATACCAGAAGCAAAAGGAAAGAATAAAGCAGATGAAATACTTGAAGTAACAACAGACAAGAACTTCCCCGCCCCCCCAAAAATGACTGACATCACAGCACAAGACTCCTGAAACTCAGAGGTCACTAAACAAAATATAAACATGTAAAATACATACCTAGGTACATCTTATTCAAAATACACAAAAATATGGAGAAAACAAATCTTGAAGAAAATCATAGGGGAAAAAAGAAAGCTTTACTTGTAGGGAAAGAAGAAAAATAATTACATCAGACACCATGCAAATAAGAAGAGTGTTGGAGTGAAATATTTAAAGTCTTAAAAAGTCACCAGCCTATAATTTATAGTTTCGACCAAAAAAATTATATTCTCTGAAAGTGAAAGAGAAATAATTTCTCAGACATAGAAAAGCTTAGAAATTTCATTCAGCACAGCTTCCTTGTAAGAAGTGTTAAAAGATTTTGTTCAGAAAGATATAGCTCAGAAACTCAGATCGGCGTGAAAAGAGTTCAGTGAATGAATAAATAAAAATAAGATAATATCTTTCATTTTTCTTATTGATTAACTGACCTAAAACACAGTTGTTTGGTTAAAGTAGCAATGTATTAGGTAGATCCCAGGGATAATTGAAGAGAAAGGCACAATGACACAGGTGGCTGGAAAGAGGAAGGAGTTTGTAATACTGATATCAGATACCACATTCATGTGAAGCATTATAGTGCTATTTGAAGGATGACTTACATTCTTTGGGCTTCCCTGGTGGCTCAGACAGTGAAGAGTCTGCCTGCAATGCAGGAGACCTGAATTAAATCCCTGGATCAGGTAGATCCCCTGGAAAAGTGAAAAATGCTCACTTCATTATTCTCACCTGGAGAATTCCATGGACAGAGGAGCCTGGCAGCTACAGTCCTTGGGGTTGCAAAGAGTCTGACATGACTGAGCAGCTAACACATTCACATTTTTTTTTCAACATTTTTAAAAATGCTTATTTTATATACCCTAAGGCAAAGTCACTAAAATTTATTTTTATAAAAGAAATAAAACTGATACACTTAGAAGGAAAATTAAATGGAGATATTTAAAATACTTATTAAAATCAACAAAGGTAGAAAAAAGGGTGAAACAAAGAGCAATGCAATGGATAGAAAACAATTACAAGCATGATGTATATAAATCCAAGAATATCAATAATGATTTTAACTGTGAATGGTCTAAATACACCCTCACAACATAGAAATTGTCTTGAATGAACTTGAAAATCACACAAATGCACACACACACACAGGCTCAACTATAGATTGTTGGCAGAAATCAACTTAACATATACAGACTCAAGCTGAAATGAAAGATATGGACAAAGATAACAATAATAAAAAATGGATTAGCTATATTAATTAAGATTAAGCAAACTTAAGAACAAGAAAGATTACCAGAGATCAATTCTCCCCCTGCAAAAAAAATATATTGAAATCTTCCCCTTGTATGAATCTTGTGGGAGAATGCCAAAATGCATGATGCAAAAACAGATAGAATTTAAAGGAGAAATTGACAAATCCACTATGAGAGTTGAAAATATAAAGGCTCTCTGCTAGTAACTGACAGATAAATTTGACAAGTTAGTAACACTGTAGATTACTTGAGCAGCACTTCACTGACTTCTAATCGACCAGATGCTCTATCCAACAACTGCTGAAAACATATTCTTCTCAAGCTCATTTGGACCATTCATCATGGTGGACCACAATTTAACCATAAAACACACCTCAACAAATTTAAAATAATGGAAGTCATTAGTATAAAGAATGTTCTCAGAACACAGTGAAATTAAATTAGAAATGAAAAATTGAAAGATAACCAGAAATTTTCCAAATAAATGGAAATTTAAAATTTACTTCTAAATAAAACACGGGTCCAAGAAGTCTCCAGATAATTTTAAAATGTTTGTGTGTGAGTGTGTTACTTGCTCAGTAGTGTCCAATACTTTCAATTGCATGGACAGTATTTCACCAGGCTCCTCTGTTCATGGAATTCTCTAGGCAAGAATACTAAAATGGGTTTCCATTCCCTTCTCTAGGGGATCTTAACAATCCAGGAATAAAACCTGGCTCTCCTGTATTGCAGGCAGATTCTTATCTAAAGCTAAATAAAAATAAATTTTGTGAAAATATGTGGAATGCTGTGAAGGCAGGATTCAGAAAGAAATTAAGTTTTAAATATATACATTAGGAAGGAGAAAGTTCTGAAATCTTGAGGCCAAAGGGCAACATAAACATAAAGGAAGCAGAAGAAAATAAATTTGAAAAGTTTGGTTAGATATCAATGATTAGAAATAGGAAAACAATAAAGACAAATTAATGAGATTTGTTTCCTTAAAAAGATTATTGAATTTATCAACCTCTAGTGAGATTTTCTCAGTAGTCATGTATGGATGTGAGAGTTGGACCATAAAAAGGCTGAGTGCTGAAGAACTGATGCTTTCGAACTATGGTGTTGGAGAAGACTCCTGAGAGTCCCTTGGACTGCAAGGAGATCAAACCAGTCAATCCTAAAGGAAATCAATCCTGAATATTCATTGGAAGGACTGATGCTGAAGCTGAAACTCCAATACTTTGGCCACCTGATGCGAAGAGCTGACTCATTGGAAAAGACCCTGATTCTTGGAAAGATTGAAGGCAGGAGAAGAAGGGGACAACAGAAGATGAGATGGTTGGATGGCAACACCAACTCAACAGACATGAGTCAGAGAAAGCTCTGGGAGATGGTAAAGGACAGGGAAGCCTGGCATGCTGCAGTCCATGAGGTTGCAAAAAGTCAGATGCTACTGAGCAACTGAATAACAAGTGAAGCTAAGCAAGAAAAAAATGAGAGAAGACCCAAATTACTGATATTAGAAATCAAAAAGATCATCATTACTGAGCATAAGGATATTATAAAGATAATAAAAGAAGAGTATCTGACAATATTTAATAATAGATAAAATTTGAAGGCAAACTGTATCAATGGTATGCAATACAAAATTTAAAACATATATCAATAATTTGTTTTTAAACATTCTAATAAAAGATTTCATCATTTATTTTTCATTCCTATGTAGTTTCTCATACATATTTTTTCTAAAATATGGAATTATCCAGTAAATCAGAAAGAGAAAAACAAATATCATATAATAATGCATATATATGGAATCTAGAAAAATGGTACTGATGAGCCTATTTGCCTGGCAGGAATAGAGTTGCATTCCTAGAGAATGAACTTGTGGACAGGGAGGGAAGGAGTGGGAGGACGGATTGAGAAAGTAGCACTGGCATACAATCACTACAGTATGTAAAATAAACAGCCTCTGGGAAGCTGCTGTATAACACAGGGAGCTCAACTTGGTGCTCTGTGATGACCTAGAGGGGTGGAATGGGGATGGGTGGGAGGGAGGTTCAAGAGTAAGGGGAATATATGCATACATATGGCTGATTCATGATGCTGTATAGCAGAAACGAATACAACATTATGAAGCAATTATATTCCAATAAAAGCTTTCCAATAGCTGATCATTTTTTAATGCTGTCTTCATTATGTCAAAATAATGTATGTCTCTTTTTACCTCCACATCATCTCCAGCACAAAAGGCCAACATTCCTTGAAAATATGAGTTTCTTATGTTCTCACTCTCCCAGCTTTTTAATTTCAGTCCCACTGGGAAAAATTTAGTTGGATCACTCTACATTAGAATACAATTGAATAGTTTTCAGGTAAAAAGACAAAAAATATCCAGTGTAAAGTGAGAGGATGTGCGTGCAAAGACCAGAAACCTCAACATCTGATGGAGGTCATTGGAAGAGAAAATGTGTAGCAGCTAGAAAAGGCTGACCTTTGCATCACTAAGGAAGTTAAGCAAAACTCCCTGTATTCCATCTTGGAACAGAAAGATGGAAACCTTGCTTATCTCACCTTTATTTAAATATACCCTGTGGGCTTGGGTGATGTCAGTTCAGTTCAGTTCAGTCACTCAGTCGTGTCCGACTCTTTGCAACCCCATGAATCGCAGCATGCCAGGCCTCCCTGTCCATCAACATCTCCTGGAGTTCACTCAGACTCACGTCCATCGAGTCCTTGATGCCATCCAGCCATTTCATCCTCGGTCATCCCCTTCTCCTCCTGTTCCCAATCCCTCCCAGCATCAGAGTCTTTTCCAATGAGTCAACTCTTCCCATGAGGTGGCCAAAGTACTGGAGCTTCAGCTTTAGCATCATTCCTTCCAAAGAAATTCCAGGGTTGATCTCCTTCAGAATGGACTGGTTGGATCTCCTTGCAGTCCAAGGGACCCTCAAGAGTCTTCTCCAACACCACAGTTCAAAAGCATCAATTCTTCGGCACTCAGCCTTCTTCACAGTCCAACTCTCACATTCATACATGACCACAGGAAAAACCATAGCCTTGACTAGATGGACCTTAGTCGGCAAAGTAATGTCTCTGCTTTTGAATATGCTATCTAGGTTGCTCATAACTTTTCTTCCAAGGAGTAAGCGTCTTTTAATTTCATGGCTGCAGTCACCATCTACAGTGATTTTGGAACCCCAAAAAATAAAGTCTGACACTGTTTCTACTGTTTCCCCACCTCTTTCCCATGAAGTGATGGGACCAGATGCCATGATCTTCGTTTTCTGAATGTTGAGCTTTAGGCCAACTTTTTCACTCTCCTCTTTCACTTTCATCAAGAGGCTTTTTAGCTCCTCTTTACTTTCTGCCATAAGGGTGGTGTCATCTGCATAGCTGAGGTGATTGATATTTCTCCCCGCAATCTTGATTCCAGCTTGTATTTCTTCCAGTTCAGTGTTTCTCATGATGTACTCTGTATATAAGTTAAATAAGCAGGGTGACAATATACCGCCTTGGCGGACTCCTTTTGCTATTTGGAACCAGTCTGTTCTATGTTCGGTTCTAACTGTTGCTTCCTGACCTGCATACAGATTTCTCAAGAGGCAGGTCAGGTGGTCTGGTATTCCCATCTCTTTCAGAATTTTCCACAGTTTATTGTGATCCATACAGTCAAAGGCTTTGACATAGTCAATAAAGCAGAAATAGATGTTTTGCTGGAACTCTCTTGCTTTTTCCATGATCCAGTGGATATTGACAATTTGATCTCTGGTTCCTCTGCCTTTTGTAAAACCAGATGGACATCAGGGAGTTCATGGTTCACGTATTGCTGAAGCCTGGCTTGGAGAATTTTGAGCATCACTTTACTAGCATGTGAGATGAGTGCAACTGTGCAGTAGTTTGAGCATTCTTTGGCATTGCCTTTTGGAATTGGAATGAAAACTGACCTTTTCCAGTCCTGTGGCCACTGCTGAGTTTTCCAAATTTGTTGGCATATTGAGTGCAGCACTTTCACAGCATCATCTTTCAGGTTTTGAAACAGCTCAACTGGAATTCCATCACCTCCACTAGCTTTGTTTGTAGTGATGCTTTCTAAGGCCCACTTGACTTCACATTCCAAGATGTCTGGCTCTAGATTAGTGATCACATCAACATGATGATGTCAGTGACCAAAATGCACACTCAATAGCAGACTCTATGTCTCTTTCTTCGAACTCCAAGGATTATTGAAGTTGAACATGTTGATTTTTGGTTAGGGAGGAGTCAGCCATGTTGTACATGATTGCCGGCAAAAGCAATGAGCTCTTTTTTTTTTTTTTTTTTGCATTTCATGTTGCGGTAAAGGAGGGGATCACAGATGTGTGCTTTGTAAATTGGTAAATATTATCAATGTGAATACACATTACTGAGTGATTTATATAGAATTTATATCCCTGAGTACTTGAAGCAGGCAAGATGGGATATTTGATGTTGTTCTGATGTTTAGCCTAAGTTTAGGGTCTAGGTATTTGAGTCAGCCTCAGTTTCAAATTCTCTAAATTTTTTCTGATTTTAAATAATTTCTATGAGTTTCAGTTTCCATACTGCCACAAATACATGATAAAGTGTACAGAGTTGGTTCCAAAAGTCACATGGAAAATCATAGAGCCCTAAATATAGAGTAAACGGTTTTTATCTTAAAATAAGAAGAACAAAACAGGCGTCCCTGGCGGCTCAGTCTACAATCCAGGAGAGCCGGGTTCAATCCCTGGGTTGGCATGCATAGTTACCAAATATCTGAAAGGGAAGAGTTTTTATTGTGTCTTTGCTTTTCTTTATTCTTTTCAGGCAAATAATGTAGAGGAGAGTTTCAAACCATTTCAGTGTGGATCACTAATGATTTGGAGGCTCTCATCTAAAGTGTGAACTTCTATCATCACTGTCACAGATGACATGAATTTTAACTTTAAAAGGAAATGGCGTGTAACTTTTCTGATATTTTAAGATTTCTCTGGGGGTGGATATATGTGAAGTGAAATGGAAGAAGAAACTCTGTTAAAGGATGAAGGAAGGAATTGTGAAATCACACTTCAAATTACTGAGATTTCTTATAGAATGTGGAATTCAGCTGTGAATAGAACAGTGTGGCTGGGTTCTAGAGTGGGGAAAAGTTTCTGCCTTGGAAAAAGTTGAGTTGGAGTGTAGTTATAACATCACTAAAAACTTTTTAAAATGAAATTATTCATCACAAATCATGTATTATTTATGAACTTTGTGCTAGACACTGTTCCAGATGGGGTACTAACATGATCAAATTCCTTAGGGACATGGCATTTCAGTTGGTTAGAAAGATCACAGACAAGTAAACAATTACATCAGTGCTAGGAGTTAATAAGAGAAAAAAAAAACTGTGCCAGGATAAAGGTTAATATAGGGTTATCTTATAATAATTGCAAAGTTCCCCTATTCAGAAGTGACTTGGAGGCTGAGATCAAGAGCAAGATTTTCTAATCTTGAGCAGAAGTTAGAGGACAAGCAAAGAGCACTGGGAAGGATGTTTTGGGAAGAGGAACAAAAACCAGGAAAGGTGCTGAAGTAGCAAATAGATTGACTTATTCTAGGAAGTTAAGAAGCCTGGCCTTGACTGGGTGGAAAAGTTGAAAGAAACAGTCATTCAGATTCATCTGATTGGCTCCTTCATGGAGCAAGGGTGGAAGATAGGGGAAGGGGGTAAGCTTCAGGTCCAGTGAACAGAGGAAGGGATATTGGCAGCAGTCCTTCCCCTCAAGGTGGTGAACCTCAAAGACAAACTCTTCTATTGCAGGACTGTCTACTCTTCCAGAACTACGGTTAATGCTAACCATCTTGCCTTTTTTCTCTCTGTTAGGTTTTGCAGGCTCCACAGGACCAGTATTCTAGAGGAAGGAGAATATGAACTATTGTCTAGAAATTCACTGAACAGAATGGAAAGACAGCCTCATATTATTTTATCTGAGTTTGCATGTTATTTCCATCACCATTCTGTAACTTTCACCATACTCTAGGAATCTGGACAGAGGCTGCACATGCCATTCTGCATAGCTGGATGTGGTTCCTGAACATGAGACTGTCAGCAAAGCAAGGAATTATAAGTAGGAAAAATCTACCTATAGGTCTGCAGGTAGGAATAGGAGAATTTCTGAACAAGAAAGCCTATAGTTGTTTATGCCAACATTGCAGTAGGCTTTGGCAGCTGTTTCCACTGAAACTTTAACTCCATTCTTCCTTTTTTTTTAAATTTTCTTCCTGTTCTCTTCTATTTTCTGAGAAAATGTTTTCAGATACTCCCTCCTCCTGGAATCTTACTTACTTTCTTTTTTTAAATTTAAACTTTCTTTCATTTAAAGGAAGTTCTTTAACAAACTAATAGATAAGTTTCTGGACACAAAGACTATAATAATATTCAGTCTCATACTAACCTGCTAAAATACATAACAAATAGTTTTCCAATTTGAATAGAAACAAAACAATGCTACTCTTCTTCACCATTAGTCTCTAATGCTATTCTGGAATTTTGAGCCAATGCAATAAAACCTAACATAGAAATAAGAACTATTAGGACACTAGTGAAAAAAATAACAGCAATATTTTCAGACTTTACTTATCATCTTCCAAATGTAAAACTGTGTTTGTTTCAAGTCTATTGGAAAGGATAAGCAGGTAAACATAGATAGATGATTTTGGAAGAAGACAGAAAATATGAGAAAACAGCAGAAGTATCTGTGAGTGATGGCTGAAAGCTCTGGTTGTCTGACTGAGCCTTCTCCTGGAATCTTTCTGTGTCCACTTTGTTCAGCTGTGACTTGATACCTCTTCTAACCTCCACAGTGATATGTCTGATTTTGGACTTGGTACAGATCACTCATTGGATTTAGAAGAAAAAGCGATTTTTGTGTGAATATATATTACTCTCAGCTCCTTGAGATCAGAGACTAGCTTCTACCACTGAGTTTTTATCTCCTAAGATTTATAGATAAGGTTTGATATAAAACATATTTTCTGGTGAAATGAGCTGGGGTGTAAGATATATAATGAAAGAAAACTAAAGAAATGTTGGTATCTAACATCCAATATCCAATATCAATATTCATTGTTATCTACACCAGTGCTAACTAATCATGGGTCCTCGGTCCAATGACTCACTTCAAGAGAAAATGGAATCTGGGAATTCTATTGGTATCTTAAGTTCAAGGTCTCATAAACCTACCCTGACCAAAGAAGTACAGTCTTCCCCTTAATTCTGAAGTAAAAGCTGACTCTTTCTCATTTCTGATTTGTTCTATCCAGAACCTAGGACAAGGCCCAGCCACAAGCTAAAACTGCCCACCTGGTTTACCACCAGTTATTCTGGTTCTTACTAGTTCCTTGTACTTGCAAGATGAACCTTGTTTCTCTTCTTTAACTTTTTCTTAAAAACAGTAGGCTAGATAGCTATTTCAACCCAAAGGATCACCAACCTTACCAAAATGGAACCAGACAATTCCTGTTGATATGTTCTTACCATCATATTAGATTTCTCAGATAACAAAGTCAACATTTTGAAGTCTTCCCTGATATCAGGGCTCAGACTTGACCTTCTTATTTCCATCTTAGTGATGTATCAACATTTATCCTTCATGGGGAATCTCTCATATATGAGTCTATACTAGTTATGATGATCAAATGATACTTAATATCAGTATTGTGGCTCTTCTAAGCTTAGTATAAGAATCTGGGTCATATAGAAAATCTGGGAAGCAATGAAAATAAGATACAATCTCTAGGTTCAATAGTTATATTTTCAACCCAAAATTTGGGTTTCTAGCTTGCTGCGCAGCAAAGTCAATCTACTAACACCAGCTTGTAGGTGAAGAAAATTACAGTGTTTATTGCAGGGTGCCAAACAGGGAGAATGGACAGCTCATACTTAAAAGTCTTGAACCTCCCAGTGGCTTTTAGGGATGTGTTTTTAAAGACAAAGTGAAGGAGAAGGTTGTGGGGAACATGATCAACTAATGCACAATTTCTGATTAGTGGGTGGTAAGGTAACCAGGTGAAGCCATAGGGTCAGCCTTATCAGTCTTCATGTTCGAGACAGTCTGGTGGATATGTGCTCATGATAGCTATTTTCTGTCTTACTGGGATCTGGTTTCCACACAACAGCGGAAGAATGTGCATTGGACTGTCTTTACCTTTGAGACAGAACTGGCAGCCTTTGGGACTGATTTATTAAGTTATGGTTTTGTCCCTGCCTGGTTGACCTATCTTTGTTTCTGCATTCCTCTGTTTTTCTAATCATGAATTTCTGGGGCTTGTGTCAACTCATGGTTGGCATAGGAGGCCACAGTTGTTGCCACAGTCTTTCTTAATCATCAGTAAGCAGAGGTTATGGGGATTTTTTTCACTAGTAAGTTCTTTACATAGGTCTACTCATATTATTTGAAACAATCAGATGTTATCAAAAAAGATAAAACTATTTTATAAAATGACAGATCTGAGAAAATGCCAACCCTATATAAAATAATAAAACTGTATATAAAAATAATTTAAGAAATATTGCAAATTATTTTAAGAAAATTTGCTATTTTATAAGTTGTATATAAAACAATGTTATTATAGTGGGGACTCATTAAATTACTCGTGGTACCTACAAAACCCAGAGGATAATTCATCAAATGTCTTGATTTTCTCATTTATAATTTTTTTTCTCTATGCCACCTTAACCATTCACTTCCTTAGAAATATCACAAAGACTTTCCATCACCATTATCTAAGCCACCTCAAAAATATCAGTTTTAGACATTCACTTTTTTGAGCTCCATATCTTAGAGTTCCTGAATTTCAGCAAACTCCAGAAAATAGTGAAGGACAGGGAAGCCTGGTGCTCTGCAGTCCATGGGGTTGCAGAGTCAGATATGACTTAGCAACCGAACAATAACAACAACCTATATTTCCAGTTCACCCTTTATAATATTCCTACTTCAGCAACTTTCAAAAACACATAGACTTCCAATACATTGAGGTTTCTAGTATTTAACTGTTTATCTCTGCCATAGTGTTCTTAATTTCTTTAAGTATGGAATATTCCATTGTCTATTTTGCTAATCATTCTTTTAATGCATCCTTAAATCCCATGATCCTCCCAACCTCTATTAAAGTTCCTTGGCATGATTTTAAATTTAATTAAATCCAATTAATTAGACTCTTTAGTCTATACTCAAGTAAGTTTAATATGAAAGGAGAAAAACAATTGTGCTGACCAAATCCACAATCTATTTATGAACAAACCTTAAGAAAACTTGGTGCTGTCCAGCAAAAATACTATTATTTCTCTAAGCATTATTATTTTTCTTTCCTACTCCCATATACAACTATTTCATCCTTGCTCAAATCGCCAATATCTGCTCCTTTCTCATTCTCTGATTTGTGTACTCTTATTTCACTGAGAAATTAGTAGCAGTCAAAGAACAATTACTCTTTTCCACCACACCTAACATTTCCTCTCCATTATACATATATGTGTTCTCTTTACTCTAGAGACAACAGATAAAATTGTCTCTACTCCTGAGGCCAACTCCATCACCAAAGTGATTCTCTTACCTTCTCAAGGAGCTTGCTCTTGTGTAGTCTCCAGTCTCCTGCATTATAAAATTTTCAGTTTCCTCTGAAGATTTCAACTTCACTGCAATAAAATCTGCAGAGTATCTTCTATCTCTGAAAAACCTTTTCTTTGACTTCCATATCTCCATCCAGCCACCACTCTTTTATTCCGCTTCTATCTTTAATAAAACTTCTCAAAGATTTTGTCTGCTTTCCTATTTTCACACTGAAAGTGAAAGTCACTCATCTGTGTCCGCCTCTTTGTGACCCCCATGGACTGTAAAGTCCATGGAATTCTCCAGACCAGAATACTGGAGTGAATAGCCTATCTCTTCTCCAGGGGATCTTCCCAACCCAGGGGTCGAACCCAAGTCTCTCATATTGCAGGTGGATTCTTTACTAGCTGAGCCACAATGGAAGCCCAGGACTACTGGAGCAGGTAGCCTATCCCTTCTCCAGCAGATCTTCCTGACCCAGGAATCAAACCATGGTCTCCTGCATTGCAGGCAGATTCATTACCAGCTGAGCTATCAGGGATTATCTGCTCTCATTTCCCCCTGGAATTCACTCCAGTAAGTGGTTTGTCTTACGACTTTATGGAAAGCACTCCTAAGATGATGACTCATGTGTTGTTATACACATTGGCCAATTAATAAATGTCCCATTAGATAAGATACATGTGTAATGAAAGCATGAAAAAAGTTGATTACATCTTTCTTCCAGACATATTTTTTGCTCTTGCCTTCTGAAGTAGCTGAGTTTTCTGGGTTTCTTCTTTCATGCCGCACATTCATTTTCCTGCATCTGCTGTCTGATGAAGGTGCCAGGGGTCAGCTCTTTGTCTTCTCTTTGCTATTGGCATATATTCCTTGGGTGATTTGATCTAATTTCATGTCTTTATAAATCAACAATGCTCTGCTACTGCTGCTGCTACTGCTAAGTCGCTTCAGTTGTGTCTGACTCTGTGCGACCCCATAGATGGCAGCCCACCAGGCCTCCCCATCCCTGGGATTCTCCAGGCAATAACATTGGAATGGGTTGCCATTTCCTTCTCCAATGCATGAAAGTGAAAAGTGAAAGTGAAGTTGCTCAGTCGTGTCTGATTCTTAGCGACCCCATGGACTGTAGCCCACCAGGCTCCTCCGTCCATGGGATTTTCCAGGCAAGAGTACTGGAGTGGGGTGCCATTGCGTTCTCCAATAATATTCTAAAGACCACAAAATTTTATCACTAGCTTGACTACTTCTCTGAGCCTTAGGCTCATTTTCCAAGTAACTACTCAATAGCTCCTTTTAGACATTTTATTGGTTTCATCCACATAGACCCTCTTCTCCACAAATCCCCTTTCCCTACATCTTGGTTAATGATATTATTTTCATTTGATTGTCCAGTCTCATACCTCCTTGATCCAAAAGCAAGTCTTATTGGCTCCATTTTCAAAATGTATCTCAAATACATTATTCACCAACTTCACTGTTCGCAACCTACTCCTACAATCCACATTTTCTCTCATTTGGGTTATGAAAATAGCCTCCAAAATGGGCTCTTTTCACATTTTGCCTCACTCTATATTCTAGAAAATGTGACATTTTAGAAATGCAAATAAGACAATTCACTTCCTCCCTTCAAAATCTGGCCGTTTTTTTCCATTACAATGAAGAAAATTAATCACAAGTAATTCACTCCAGTTTATCTATTTTGCTTCATCTCTTATCCCTCGCCCCTCTTCTCACCACTTGATCTGTACCACCTGCCCTGCTCTATTTGATGGACGGAGGAGCCTGGTAGGCTGCAGTCCATGGGGTTGCTAAGAGTCGGACAGTACTGAGCGACTTCACTTTCATTTTCACTTTTCACTTTCATGCATTGGAAAAGGAAATGGCAACCCACTCCAGTATTCTTGCCTGGAGAATCCCAGAGACGGGGAAGCCTGGTGGGCTGCCATCTGTGGGCCTGCACAGAGTCAGACACGACTGAAGCAACTTAGAAGCAGCAGCAGCAGCAAGTGTCTAAGAATAATCCTGCTCCAGTACCTTTGGAACTGCTGTACTTTCTTGCAAATCTTCCTTTAACTTCACTCACTTCTATCAGGTTTTTAGCTTAAATTTGACCCCTTAAAAAAAAAAAAACAACTCATTTCTCCTCATCCTCTAATCATCATGATTCACTTGTACAACAAAGTGTACATCATGTTAAAATGATGTACATCTATTTGTCACTTGCTTATTTGGGAGTTTATTCTCCTACTAGAACATGAGCCTCATGAAAGCAAGTACTATAATTTTCATTGTTACCAGCCTTATTCCTGCCCCAGGCTGGATATAGAAATGAAACAAAACACTTCCTCCAGGGATTCTAGGATTCTTCTTCAATCACTCTGAGGGTTTATAAATGCTTTTGCTATTTCACCACCCCTACTTTCAATGATATCTAGAGCCTGATTGTGTATGTGGTCCTTTTTTAAGGACACGGTTATTATACTCACTCTCCTACCCTTCAAATATCCCTCATACAACTTCTATTTATGGAAGCTGAATGAATCCTTTTGGGATTCCTATTTTCTCTGCTTGTGTGGTGGGACTGTCTCTCATGGCACATGCTCCATTCTTGTCTTATAATAAAATTTTGGCTCTGTATTCCAAGCAAGCTTTCTTTCAAGTCTATATTTCTGTTTGTGAATATCTTTCTCCAAATAAGCCAGAAGGCTGTGAGGGTGCAGTCAACTGCAAAATTAAAAGACAATTATGATCAGCATTTTCACTGTTTGATATTTTATACAATGTACTTCATATCCTTGGGAATTTATAGTCATAGAGATCAGTGGATTAGAAAACATTGAGCACATTTCCTCACTACAAAAAAATCAAAGCATATATTGTGTCCATTTATAATCTCAATGGTCATATAATATAAAAAGATACATATATAATAATAATAATAACAGATAAATATAAATTACATAATAAAAATTAAACTGTCATAAAATTGAGAGACTGGGACCTCTTAGCAGATATTGAGAAAGACGTATTAAAGCTGAACCTCATAGGGAAGACTTAGTTTAAAATATGAAAAGGTAAGTAGAGGAAACCAAACTATTAAATAATTTAACATCAATGAATGCATAAATGAATATACTGTGTTCAGTCACTAAGTCATGTCTGATTCTGAGACTCCATGGACTGCAGCATGCCAGGCTTCCCTGTCCTTCACTATCTCCTGGAGTTTGCTCAAACTCATGTCTGTTGTGTCGATGATATCACTCAACCATCTCATCCTCTATCCACCCTTTCTCCTCCTGGCTCAATCTTTTCCAGCATCAGGGTCTTTTTCAGTGAATAGGCTCTTTGCATTAGGTGGCCAAAGTACTGGAGCTTCAGCTTCATCATCAGTCCTTCCAGTCAATATTCAGGGTTTATTTCCTTTAAGATTGACTAGTTTTCTCCTTGCTGTCCAAGGGACTCTCAAGAGTTTTCTACAGCATCACAACTCAAAAGCATCAATTGTTTGATGCTAAGCCTTCTTTATGGTCCAACTCTCACATCCATACATGACTACTGGAAGAACCATAACACTGAATACATGGATCTTTGTTCACTAAGTGATGTCTCTGCTTTTAAATACACTATCTAGGTTTGTCATAGCTTCCAAGAAGCAAGCATCTTTTAATTTCATAGCTACAGTCACCATTCACAGTGATTTTGGAGCCCAAGAAAATAAAATCTGTTACTGTTTCCACTTTTTCTGCATCTATTTGCTGAAAAAGTAATGGAATCAGATGCCATGTTCTCAGTTTTTTGAATGTTGAGTTTCAAGCCAGTTTTTTCTTTTTTTCTTTCTTTTTTTTTTTTTTGCTTTTTGACCCTCATCAAGAGACTCTTTAGTTCTTCTTCACTCTCTGCCGTTAGAGTGATATCATCTGCAGATCTAAGGCTGTTGATATTTCTCCCAGCAATCTTGATTCCAACTCGTGATTCATCTAGCCTAATATTTTACATGATGTGTTCTGCATGTAAATTAAATAAATAGGGTGACAATATACAGCCTTGTCATACTCCTCTCTCAATTTTGAACCAGTCCATTGTTCCATGTCTGATTCTGACTGTTGCTTCTTGACTTCCTTCTTAGGAGACTGGTAAGGTGGTCTGGCATTCCCATCTCTTCAGAATTTTCAACAGTTTGTTGTAATCCACATGGTCAAATGAATATACACATAAAATCATTTATTTATTCTTTTAAAAATAAACATTTAAGATAGCTAGGTAAAATAAACAATGCCTTACCTGGTTAAATTTAAATTAAAAAAACAGTGATTTTTAAAGTATACATATGTATCATATATTCTGTGAAATATACTTTTAAGGTTTAACATTGAAATCAAATTTCTGAGCATCTTGTATTTTCATTTGCTACATTTGACAACCCTAACTTTATTGACTATGCCCTGCATATGTTCTAGGTGTTGTGAACATGAATTTGAATCAAAGACAAGCACATATTCTTGATTTGCCTGTTGTTTGTTAGAAGGTATACATATAACCCTGTTGAAGGTTGACTATGCTGAGGGGAATGGGACCAGAGAAACAGAAAATCTGTTACATGTAAATCATTGAAATGTAATATAATTTTTGTAAGCCTATTTGGTATTTTTTAATATACCAGAAGTCAAAAAGTAATGAAAATGACCTCATTCTGCCTAATATCTGTAAAATAGCAGTGTTTGTCTCAGATGAGAAAAGCAAGGCTTAGGGAGGTTGCCCTAAGATTGGACTTACTCCATGACACTACTCTGGCCTTCTCGACCCAGAAAAACTTAAGTATCAAGGCTCAATGTTCCCATAAACTACTATCCTTGAGGTTCTGAAATGTTTCCCTGTACCATCCCTCCTCTCTCAGTTCACCATGGGCCACAAATTGGAAACATCTGTGAATTCTTTTCCTCCACTTCTCCTCTCCAGTACCCTTTCCCTGCAGGAGGTCAAGAGCATCTCTGTGGCTGGCACTGGCTGCTTACATAGAAACCTAGGATAACATCACTAGGGTAGCATCTCCATTGAGTAAAATGGTCTCTTATTTTGTTTGTCTTTGGGTGTAGTTGAGAAAGACTTCAGGCTTCTTCCCTGGGAGTGGCTCCTAAATGAATCTATAGACCAGGATCTCATCTGCAGCTCAAGCTGAGAGAAAGAAGTGAGACTCCCTAACTGTTCTTCAGGAAAAACCATTTCTTTGTAAAATGTCAGGATCAAGGCTGACGCTTCTGTCTCCTGGAGATAAGCTGCATTCCCATCATATACCTCAGGCCATTTGCAGGGAAAAGCCATGGTTAGGATAAGGTGGCACTAGTTAAGGTGTCTCTTACCCCCATTTCTGGGGGCTTCCAAAAATTAATCTACTTTCTGTGGATTGAGTTATATTTCCCCAAAATTCATGTGTGGAATCCCTAATCCCCAAGGTGATGATATTTAGAGACAGAGCCTTTGGGAAATAATTAGGGTTAGATGAGGTCATGAGATGGGGGCTCCAATGAAAAGGGATTCAATTCAGTTCAGTCGCTCAGTCATGTCTGACTCTTTGAGACCCCATGAACTGCAGCACGCCAGGCCTCCCTGTCCATCCTCAACTCCAGGAGGTTACATAAACTCATGTCCATTGAGTCGGTGATGCCATCCAACCATCTCATCCTCTGTTGTCCCCTTCTTCTCCTGCCCTCAATCTTTCCCAGCATCAGGGTCATTTCAAATGAGTCAGCTCTTTGCATCAGGTGGCCAAAATATTGGAGTTTCAGCTTCAACATCAGTCCTTCCAATGAACACCCAGGACTGATCTCCTTTAGGATGGACTGGTTGGATCTCCTTGCAGTCCAAGGGACTCTCAAGACTCTTCTTCAACACCACTGTTCAAAAGCATCAATTCTTCTGCTTTCAGCTTTCTTTATAGTCCAACTCTCACATCCATATATGACCACTGGAAAAACCATAGCCTTGACTAGATGGACATTTGTTGGCAAAGTAATGTCTCTGCTTTTTAATATGCTGTCTAGGTTGGTCATAACTTTTCTTCCAAGGAGTAAGTGTCTTTTAATTTCATGGCTGTAATCACCATCTGCAGTGATTTTGGTCCCCAGAAAAATAAAGCCAGCCACTGTTTCCACTGTTTCCACTGTTTCCCCATCTATTTCCCATGAAGTGATGGGACTGGATGCCATGACCTTAGTTTTCTGAATGTTGAACTTTAAGCCAACTTTTTCACTCTCTTCTTTTACTTTCATCAAGAGGTTCTTTAGTTCTTCTTCACTTTCTGCCATAAGGGTGGTGTCATCTGCGTATCTGAGGTTATTGATATTTCTCCTGGTAATCTTGATTCCAGCTTGTGCTTCCTCCAGCTCAACGTTTCTTATGATGTACTCTGCATAGAAGTTAAATAAGCAGGGTGACAATATACAGCCTTGACATACTCCTTTTCCTATTTGGAACCAGTCTGTTGTTCCATGTCCAGTTCTAACTATTGCTTCCTGACCTGCATACAGATTTCTCAAGAGGCAGGTCAGGTGGTCTGGTATTCCCATCTCTTTCAGAATTTTCCACAGTTTCTTGTGATCCACACAGTCAAAGGCTTTGGCATAGTCAATAAAGAAAGAAATAGATGTTTTTCTGGAACTCTCCTGCTTTCTTCATGATCCAGCAGATGTTGGCAATTTGATCTCTGGTTCCTCTGCCTTCTCTAAAACCATCTTGAACATCTGGAAGTTTATGGTTCATGTATTGCTGAAACCTGACTTGGATATTAGTGACCTTATAAGAAGAGGAAGAAAGACCAGAGTGCTCCTCTGTCTATATAAGCACACATCAATAAGTGGCTGACTATAAGCCAGAAATTGAGCTCTCACCAGAACCTGTCCTTGCTGGCTCTTTGATCTTGGACTTCCAGCCTCCAGAATGTGAGAAAATAAAAATTCCTATTTTGGGGGGATGCCTGATATACTATTACAGCAGCCAGAGCTGAGTAAGACGCTGCTATAAAGGTATGACATAAGTCCAATCCTGATAGTGAGGAATGTGAGGGAGAAAGATCAGTACATGACTGTGATTTTGGATCCAGAAGCCTGTTCATTTGCACTGTACCTGTGTGGAAAAATGGTGATTACAGCCATAAAATTTAAAAATGCCTACTCCTTGGAAGGAAAGTTATGACCAACCTAGACAACATATTAAAAAGCAGAGACATTACTTTGCCAACAAAGGTCCATCTAGTCAAGGCTATGGTTTTTCCAGTGGTCATGTATGGATGCAAGAGTTGGATTGTGATGAAAGCTGAGCACTGAAGAATTGATGCTTTTGAGCTGTGGTGTTGGAGAAGAGTCTTGAGAGTCCCTTGGACTGCAAGGAGACCCAACCAGTCCATCCTAAAGGAGATCAGTCCTGGGTGTTCATTGGAAGGACTGATGTTGAAGCTGAAACTCCAATATTTTGGCCACCTGATGCGAAGAGCTGACTCATTTGAAATGACCCTGATGCTGGGAAAGATTGAGGGCAGGAGAAGAAGGGGACGACAGAGGATGAGATGGTTGGATGGCATCACCGACTCAATGGACATGAGTTTATGTAACCTCCTGGAGTTGAGGATGGACAGGGAGGCCTGGCGTGCTGCAATTCATGGGGTCTCAAAGAGTCAGATACGACTGAGCAACTGAACTGAACTGAACAGTGTGGGAAGAGACTGTCAAGATAGGGGTGCAAAGAAACAGGAGGGTTCAAAAGCAAGCACTAAATGAAAGTAACTCCAAACATTCCCCACGAAGCTGGTCCTTATTGCCAAGGTCAGTGGAGGTCTTAAAGAAGCACAACTGAAGGAAACCTCTAAGTCAACCTGCTGATATTTGTATTTTGCAGCTGGCACTCATGAAAGTGTTCATTTGGTCTATTTGACAATTGAAATTCTCAATAGAAGGAAATGAGATCTTTCTGGTTTTGAGATGTCAGCTTCTGAGAGATGTTTTAATGTGCATTTGTCCTGGGAAATGGAACCACTCTGAATACTGACAATTCAGGTGTCAAGCCTCCAGGACAGAATGGTGCTCATACTGTGGCTCTTCCTCAAGGTGAACAGTGCCCTCAGGATAGTCTAACTTTTCCTTGATGGCTCCCTGTATGTTTAATTATCTTTCTTTTTCAAATGGCAACAGAATCCCTAATAAATCTAGAGCCTCTGTTCATCTCAAAATATCTAATGAAGCCAAATGTAAAACTCTATGTCTTTATCTGTTTTGGGTTAACCATTTTTAAAAATACTTTACAAATTTTACCCTTGTCCCCACTTTCTCCTCCAGAAGTCCTGTTACATTTAGGGGATTGGATGGTAAGGACCATCTCCCTTCCTTAACCATCACTTTCTGTCTCAACTGACATTTGTTAGAAGACAACAAAGTAAATGGTTTTTCTCCTTCACCACTGCCATTCATTATTTTACCAAAAGTCAAGCAAGCTGATACGGTGGTTGATCACTCCTTTAGAAGCATAAAAAGCAAGAGATGAAATTGAAAAAAAAAATGTGTCTTTTAGGAAACAAACAATAATTTTCTTGCAGAAAAATATCTTACAAATTATCAGCAAATTAGAATCAGAAAATACAAGGACTGGAGATGAGTTTAGAAGTCATCTAATCTATCTCTTTAATGTCATGATTGGGGAAATTGACAAAACAATTGGAGAGGGAGACGAGAAGGAGAATGAGAGAGAGGATGATTATGTTGGAGTCTGTAATTGAAGCTATATGCTTCCATGCCACAGTTTGTTTAAAATTCTAAAACATTCAATGCAAATAGAAAAGTGCATAAAAATGAATGAGACCCTCAATAAATTATCACTAAGTGAATATACATGTGAAACCACACCTTCAGGTGGAGAATTCAAGCACTGATGACATTTCAGACTCCCTCTTGCCCCATCTCTATCATTCCTAAGTCTTTCTGAAGGTAACCAACTTATCACTTATGATATTAACATCCACATCTTAAAATGGATAACCTTACCATTCATGCATCCCTAAATATTGTGTTTTAGTTTCTCATTTTCAAGCACTTTGTAATGGTAACACAGAACATGTATACTTCTGTCTGTCTATACTCATTCAGTATTTGTATTCATCTGTGTTGTGAGGCTAGCTGTGGTTTGTTGGTTTTCATTGCCTAATAAAATTTCGTGCTATGAACATTCTGCAGTTTATGGTCTAACTTTTCTGTTGATAGCTAATTGTTTTGAGATTTTGCCCATAATGAATGATACTGGTGTGATTTGTTTAGTTATGACTTGATGCATGTGCTAAATCATACCATATGTATATATTCAGGATATTACTGCAAACAGATTTTACTGCAAAACAGACCAATGCCTACAGGGAGCAAACGTCACCTCCTAGTCTGGTCATTAGAGAAATAAAAATAAAGAGAACTTTAAAAGATATAGGAAAGTTATGTAAATATCTGGGAAGCTGAAAAAAAATAAAGTTGTGTGGAGTATCAGGACATAAGATAAATAATCTGAATTTTAAAATTTAACCAAAAGACTGGAAAGAAAAGAAGCTATTTCTTCCAAGTGCATCTGCATAAAATTCTTGGGGCCAGGTTGCCCCTCATAGACAATGGCAATTATTCATAAATTATTTTACTTGCTGAAATATAGTCATATTAACCTTCCATAGTGCTGTTTAGTTAAATCTCTATAACTAATCAAACTTCATTAATTTCATTTATTATGAAATGTCAGGATATGGTCATATGACCAAGTAAAAAGAAATATTATAGATACTGAGACAAGCATTTTATAATTAAAGTCTCAAATTAGTATGCAATATAATTTTCATCTCTTCTTTGTTTGAAATACTTTAAATAGGCAACTATTGAGATTTTGGAACATCTTTCCTATCATTATTTTGAACTATTTTACAGGTAGTTTAACTATTTCCTCTTAATTTATTTGGTCCTGTTTTTTACTTTGTTCCTTTATTTGCAAAATGTTCCTCTGTCTTTTAATTTTGTCTAACTTATTGTGTTTAAGGTCTCATTTCCCCAGGCTATAGGTTGTAATTCTTGCTATTGTTCTCTGTCCTTGGTGAGTAAAGTCGGTCTAGTGGCTTGTGCAAGCCTGTGTTGGGAGGGATTTGTGCCTGCGTTCTGGTGGGAGGTGAGTTTTTCCCTTGGATGGTGATAGTCCATGTGAGGTGATGTGTTTTGGGCTGTCTGTGCGCAGCCTATCTGCTGATGATTTGGTCTGTGTTCTTATCTTGCTTGCTTGCTCGAGGCATCTGCTGCTAGATGTTGCAGCCAGTTGGGTGGTGCCGGGTCTTGTATTCAGTGGGGGACTTCACGGGAATACTCTCTGAGATCAAGAGTTCTTTGGTAGTCCAGTGTCCTGGACTCAGTCCTTCCCTCCCAGAGTCACAGATCTGACTTCTAGTTGGAGAACTCAGATCCCATAAACTGTTTGTTATGGCAACAAAGGGAATTAAAAAAAACAAACAAAATAGAAAACAGACAAAAAAAGAAAAGAAAAACAACAGCCAAAAAAACCTAGAAACATAAAATGAATCCCATACAAATGGTAAAAGCAAAATAAGGCCAATAGAAACAAAACAAAGGAACACACACAAACACACACTCACACACACAAATGAAACCAAAACAAAGAAAAGAAACAAAGTACGAGAGTGACTCAGCAGACAAAGAAAACAAAAATGATATCAACCAATTAATAACAAAACTAAGACAAAATAAGACCAAAGCAGAGTGTCAATTTAGGAATTAAGCAAAGAAAACAAAACAAACACACAGCATGGTGGGAAAAAAAACTATAAAAACAAAGTTAAAAAGGACTATATATGTACTAAGGCAGAACTACAAGCAGAGAGCAACAAAATCTGCAGAACTGCAGAAAGCCAAAGTAGAAGTAGAAATAGACAAAGGAAATTTAAAAAATATATGATTAAAATTTCCAAAAGCTTAGAGATAATAATAAAATGAGCAATGGAGAAAAAGCTGAAGAGAAAAAAAATCCAGAACGAACTACAGAATGAATTAAAACATCATCATCATCATAAATGTTTTTCTCAGGTCTCAGCTGTCAGTATCCTTACCTCTGCTGTGAGCCACAGCCTACCTCTACCTCCCTAGGAGACCCTTCAATCCTGGGAAGGGCTGGTCTCTGGACCTGCTGTAGGGACAGCTCAGATTCTAGTCTGGTCCTACTCCTGCATATGCTTGCCTCCAATGCCCACAGCTGCCAGAGCTAGAGCATTTTCTTTTGTGGAAACACTCATTGTCCTTTTATATAGTCCACAGACACAGAGTCTACCTATTTGATTATGTGGATTTAATCTGTAGCTTGTACAGCTAGTGGAAATTTATTTTTGATCTTCTTTCTTAGTCACTCTGCCCCTGGAACTCAACTGTGGTTTTATTCCCAGCTCTGCATGTGGATTATCCATAGGAGTTAGCTTATGAGGCTTCAGTGGAGGACTTGGGTCTGCTCCAGTGAGGACCAGGCATGGAGGTGGCATGGCTGCTTGGATCATAGGTATTCTGGTGGAGCCAGGTGCACAGGGAAGCCAGTGGCCATGGGCACAGGAGATATGGGTCTATTAGGATTCTTTTTAAATAGGCAATTATCTAGGTGAGAAAAGAGTTAAATGAATTCGGCAGGTCCAGAAATTTGAACACTCATGGATGGTTTGAATCCAGAGGATTAACTGAAGGCATGCTGAAATTGTAGCAGGAAATAAAACTATGCAACAGTGGTTCTTAGATCACTGGCAAGTAAAAAGTAAAATAGCATTCTGCATTCAGTGGCTGAATTGCTTCCATGGTTTCTGGACAAATTGAGAACAAGTGTCAGTCTGCAAAATCAAAAGAAAATAATTCAGTGCCTCATCATTGCGTATATAACACACATATTCTCATCTAAAGAAAAGAAAAAAAATGATAACAAGTTGGTGCATTGTAGCACAGAAATTGATGGTGTGTCAACCTAGAATACCTGGAGAAGGAAATGGCAAACCATTCCAATATTCTTGGCTAGGAAATCCCATGGAAAAAGGAGCCTGATGAGCTACAGTCCATGGGGTTGCAATAGAGTCAGACATGATCTAGCTTCCAAGCAGTAAGCATCTTTTAATTTCATGGCTGCAGTCACCATCTGCAGTGATTTTGGAGCCCAAAAAATGAAGTCTGACACTGTTTCCACTGTTTCTCCATCTATTTCCCATGAAGTGATGGGACTGGATGCCATGATCTTCGTTTTCTGAATGTTGAGCTTTAAGCCAACTCTTTCACTCTCCACTTTCACCTTCATCAAGAGGTTTTTTAGCTCCTCTTCACTTTCTGCCATAAAGGTGGTGTCATCTGCATATCTGAGTTTATTGATATTTCTCGTGGCAATCTTGATTCCAGCTTGTGTTTCTTCCAGTCCAGCGTTTCTCATGATGTACTCTGCATACAAGTTAAATGAGCAGAGTGACAATATACAGCCTTGAAGTACTCCTTTCCTATTTGGAACCAGTCTGTTATTCCATGTCCAGTTCTAACTGTTGCTTCCTGACCTGCATACAGATTTCTCAAGAGGCAGATTAGGTGGTCTGGTATTCCCATCTCTTTCAGAATTTTCCACAGTTTCTTGTGATCCACACAGTCAAAGGCTTTGGCATAGTCAATAAAGCAGAAATAGATGTTTTTCTGGAACTCTTTCTTTTTCCATGATCCAGCAGATGTTGGCAATTTGATCTCTTTTTCCTCTGCTTTTTCTAAAACCAGTTTGAACATCAGGAAGTTCACGGTTCATGTATTGCTGAAGCCTGGCTTGGAGAATTTTGAGCATTACTTTACTAGCATATGGATGTGAGAGTTGGACTGTGAAGAAGGCTGAGCACCGAAGAATTGATGCTTTTGAACTGTGGTGTTGGAGAAGACTCTTGAGAGTCCCTTGGACTGCAAGCAGATCCAACCAATACTTTCTGAAGGAGATCAGCCCTGGGATTTCTTTGGAAGGAATGATTCTAAAGCTGAAACTCCAGTACTTTGGCCACCTCATGCAGAGAGTTGACTCATTGGAAAAGACTCTGATGCTGGGAGGGATTGGGGACAGGAGGAGAAGGGGACGACAGAGGATGAGATGGCTGGATGGCATCACTGACTCGATGGATGTGAGTCTGGGTGAACTCCGGGAGTTGGTGATGGACAGGGAGGCCAGGCGTGCTGCGATTCATGGGGTCGCAAAGAGTTGGACACGACTGAGCGACTGAACTGAACTGAACTGACTTAGCTACTTAACAACACAACAACCTAGAATAGTGGAAAGTCTAAGGGCTTTAGAGGCAATATTCACCTATGTTAACATACCCTGTGACCTAGGCAAGTTTACTTAATCTTCAAAATTTCTGATTTTCCTTTTTGTTCAATGGATTAAAATGTCTTCTGGCATGGTAGTCATGAGCAGTAGGAGTAGGGGTATTACTGGAGTATTACCATATTCCTAGGCCCCTTGCAAGAGCTCAGTCACTACCATTTTCTTTGCATTCATTCAGCATTCAGTTCAGTTCAGTCACTCAGTCATGTACAACTCTTTGCAACCCTATGGAGTGTGGCACTCCAGGCCTCCCTGTCCATCACCAACTCCCAGAGTTTACCCAAACTCATGTCCATTGAGTCGATGATATCATCCAACCATCTCATCTTCTGTCACACCCTTCCTCTCCTGCCTTCAAACTTTCCCAGCATCAGGGTCTTTTCAAATGAGTCAGCTCTTCAGTGGCCAAAGTCAGGTGGCCAAAGTATTGGAGTTTCAACATCAGTCCTTCCAATGAACACTCAGGACTTACCTCCTTTAGGATGGACTAGTTGGATCTCCTTGCAGTCCAAGGGGACTTTATTTTTTGGGGCTCCAAAATCACTGCAGATGATGATTACAGCCATGAAATTAAAATATACTTACTCCTTGGCAGGAAAGTTGTGATTAACCTAGACAGCATATTAGAAATAAGAGACATTACTTTGCCAATAAATGTCCATTTAGTCAAGGCTATGCATTTTCCAGTAGTCATTTATGGATGTGAGTGTTGGACTATAAAGAAACAAGTAATTACTGAACACCTAACATTTGCCAAACCACAGTCAAAGCAATGGTTTTTCCAGTAGTCATGTATTAATGTGAGAGTTGGACCATAAAGAAGGCTGAACACTGAAGAATTGATGCTTTTGAACTGTGGTGTTGGAGAAGATTCTTGAAAGTCCTTTGGACTGCAAAGAGATCAAACCAGCCAATCCCAAAGGAAATCAACCTTGAATATTCATTGAAAGAACTGATGCTGAAGTTGAAACTCCAATACTTTGGCCACCGATGCAAAGAGCCAGCTCATTAGAAAAGACCCTGATATTGGGGAAGATTGAGGGCAGAGGGAGAAGAGGGCGATAGAGGTTGAGATAATTGGATGGCATCAGTGGATATGAGTTTGAGCAAAATCTGTGAAGGACAGGGAAGCCAGGTGTGCTACAGTCCATGGAGTCAAAAAGAGTTGGACACCACTTAGTGCCTGAACAACAACAGTAATGTTTGCCAAACAGTAATGTTTGCCAGTTACTGGTGCAGAGGATAAAGTAGCTAGAAAAAGAAAAACAGAAACCTCCTTCACGGAGCTAACAGTATAGTGTTTGTGAAGGGAAAGGAAAAAGGAAAAAAAATCAAGCAGCTACGACACATACCATTTGGATCTCCTGTCAAGAAATTACCTGTTGTCTTATTACTCAGGTGTTAGGATGCAGTTAGTAGCAATGTTTGAGCTCAGGACACACCTCCCAGCAGCCCCTAGCTGGTGATTCAGTATGGCTTATGTTCTTGGGCCTGGCTGTTTTTGTGTGATGTGGCATACCAAGAGCTGGGTAGTCTGAATCTTTTCCTACCCAGCCCTCTTTCCTTATTTCACAAGGGTCAGAGTAGAATGATGGCTGGCAGACTCTCCTACTTCTACTCCCCTATGTTTAATTTGTCACAGGTGTTCCCCATCTTATTCTTCTTCCTTTGTCTTAGATCTGCTTTCTGGAGGATGCCACCAACACATGTGGTGTGTTTGAAAGTAAAATGTGTAGAAAAGCACCCCAACGGAACCATACAGAGGCAGTTCTGTGCACTGTTTGTGAGATATTTTCTGTGCCCTCTGAAGGACTCCTGCCCAACCCACACTGAAGCCACATTTTACCCTATCTTTGTGCGGAAGAGGTTGTTCAATGCTGATACTAAAAATACACAAATAAGTACTCGGTTGAAGAAAAAGTTTTCCCAACCACATTGCCTTGTCCATATAAGTTTCAAAATCAAGAGAGTGCAATTAATTCACAAATTCCAGCCCCCCCCCCCCGCCCCCCCGCACCTTCTTCCACACTATAATGTCAGGTTGAAAGATGAGAAGAAAATTATCACAGCTCTCTTGACATCTGCTGCGTGGAGTGAAATGGAGACTCATAACTGCTGCAGGCTGTGCTGTCATGAAATTGCTTCTTTTTATTTAGAAAATCCCATTGGTGATGAATGCAATTCTGCTTTCCCGGCAGCTGCAGTGGAACTCCGCAAGCAGCTCATGTCATCAGTTAATTCTTTGAAGGCTATTCTTCTGACTGGCTGAAGGCCAACTGGTAAACCAAACACTGGTAGGGCTGACTGGTGTGTAGAAGCTGAGTCTCTAGGTTATGCACAAACACATTTTAACACGAGTCTGATGGATTTTGGGGCAGTTTACTCTGAAATGTTCTCAAGTTATTTAAATGTCATTGAAGTGAAGCCCATTTTTGCCCTGGTGTTTCTTTTTCTCCCTCTTTGTTCACAAAATCTGTATCTTTCTCCTTGGGTTTACGGCAGGCACCACTCCCCTCACGACTCTGGGAATTCGTATTGACTAGTGTTGCTTGTGCTCATTTTTGCATTTACTTTTCCAGCTATGAATGTTCTTCTCCTGCCATCTCCCTTTAGTAGTTCAGTGGGTACAAATTGATGCTTGTGATGAGAGTCTACAGATTCCTTCACTCATGCAGGATGTATTAAGGAAAAAAAGTCTGTATTTGAATCTGTGTTAGGGTTATAAATAGGGCACCAATTGCTTCCAGAGAGCATAAGATTACCTTTCTAGAATGGAAGATACTTATATAAACAAATAATATCAATAATGCAATTTTTTTACTGCAGTAGTATACAGATGAAAAATTATGTCAGCCCCAAGGACAAAGTGACTTTTGCTTGAAGGAATTTGATAAGGGAAGATCTAGGGGAATACGGACTGCCTGCTATCTCCACCAACCTTCTTCATGTCTCCTTCCCATGAACATATTCTCCCCCAACTTTACAACAAATAGCTGCCATTAAGAGAGAAGTTCTGGACCTGCCCCAACTTGAAGCTTGTCAGAATATGCCAGGTGGTCAAGCAAGGTATTGCATGGTGCAAGGACAGCATATACAGTGCTGCTGCTGCTAAGTCGCTTCAGTTGTGTCCGACTCTGTGCGACCCCATAGACAGCAGCCCACCTGGCTCCCCCGTCCCTGGGATTCTCCAGGCAAGAACACTGGAATGGGTTGCCATTTCCTTCTCCAATGCATGAAAGTGAAGTCGCTCAGTCGTGTTTGACTCTTCACGACCCCATGGACTGTAGCCCACCAGGCTCCTCCGCCCATGGGATTTTCCAGGCAAGAGTGCTGGAGTGGGATGCCATTTCTTTCTCCGCATATGCAGTGACTCTGCTATTTAGTTGCTAGCAGGGCTAGTAGTGCTTAGTTGCTCAGTCGTATCCAACTGTTGGTGACACTTTGGACTGGATCCCACCAGGCTCCTCCGTCCATGTGATTTTTCAGGCAGGAATACTGGAGTGGGTTATCATTTCCTTCTCCATGGGGTCTTCGTGACCAAGGGATTAAGCCCATGTTTCCAGCATTGGCAGGCAGATTCTTTACTATTGAGGCACCAGGGAAGCCCATGTGTACATATATGTATATATTAAGGTTTGCTTCATTGAAACTGTATATAAAGAAGCAAAGGGGAAATTATAAATCATTACATTTTCACTAAATATTTGAGTAGGATAATGTTGATAATTGATACTGAAAATGTAGTCAATAAATAGTTGGTGAAGTGCCCTTATTCTGTGCATTATATGCTGAGCAAAGTAGTCCCATCCTATGTGTACTATTTTGGAAAACACATGTCACATCGCCAAAGTTTCTTCTATCTGTTATAGGAAGTGAAATGACCATTGATGTAAATTGATGACAATTTACCATTCACTAAAAATAGCTATTGCCAGAACATACTCTGAAAAGGAACTGAAAATATTTATCCTCTGCACTGTCAATTAGCCAAAAGAATTTCCTTTGTTGGCTTGCCAAGATGTATAAAACTCTAAGTATAGAGAGTCAGTTCTTTATGGCTTTATCTTATTTCTATAAACATTCCTTCAATGTCTTTAGCAAACCTAACAGATCTTGATTAATGACTTAGTGGATAAATTGATGACCAACCCTGAGAGAAAATGGCTAAACCTTGGGGGTCAGGAAATATCATGAAATAACAAAATGGAGATATTGGGAACACTTTCCAATTTGGCCAATGGCCAGATGCAATTGCTCTCATTCATCTTGGGAATTATACCTTTGCACTGAAAATGTTCTTTGCAATTTTGTTATTTAATAGCAATTTAGGTCATTATCTTAAGCCATAACAGAGTGAAATTGCAGTAAATACAAAGATATAAACTATAATGCAAGTACTATCCTTGAAAAGAAGAAAATGAAAACATGCTATCTCTCAATATTAATACCTTCTTTGTGACCTCTGAAGCTTTAGTCATTCATTTTACAAAAGCTAGAAGGCTGCCAGATTCAGAAACAACATGTATGAGTCTGGGCACTATTGCAGAAAACTGAGTCAGTAGCTAGTTTCAGTAAGAAAATATTTACTACAGGAAAATGAATAGCTTAAATATTTATTGGGAGAGCTGAAAAGACAGATTTCCAATGAGAAGTTCTCAATGCTGTCTCTGCATGGGAATCAACTGAGAAGATTTTGAAAATATCCATATCCCAAATTCATTCCCTGAGATGATAATGATTGTCTGGGGTGCAGGTAGTGGAACTTGACAGCCCCTGTTCTAAACTTCTGACATTACACCTGGTGTCAGCATGCTCTTCAGCAGCAGAACAGATTTATTGTGCCTTGACACCTGCAAAAGTAAATAATACTAGAATTCAATTATTGTTAAAACAGTAAA
This sequence comes from Ovis canadensis, assembly GCF_042477335.2. Lineage (NCBI taxonomy): Eukaryota > Metazoa > Chordata > Mammalia > Artiodactyla > Bovidae > Ovis > Ovis canadensis. Next base: position 25,352,459 of record NC_091246.1, read on the forward strand.
CATACACACACAAATCAGATGACTCCATGATCAAATTTATAGAAGAAAGAGAAAAACTTGTAGAAATGTAGCTTCATTTTCCCCTCTCAGACCTCGAAGGAATGCATTTTATTGACTAAAACAAAGTTATGTGCACTATTGTAGCTGCAAAGAAGCCTGGAATATGGCAATTTTTGCTCTCCATTCTCTGCAGCACTAGAAGAAACAATAGACAAAGAGTGAAATAGAAGTCAAGGACTAGTCTATTTTATCCAAACACAGCATATGCAAGAGAATCAATATTTATATTAGATATTTGAATTTAAAAATTATTTATTTATTCCCACTACTGCTAACTTGCTTCAGTCATGTCTGACTCTTGGCGACCCTATGGACAGTAATTCACCAGGCCCCACTGTCCATAGGATTTCCTTGGCAAGAATACTGGAATGGATTGCCATTTCCTTCTCCAATTTACTTATATGAATAATCAATGCTAATTTAAAACTTGACAAATAGGTTTATTTTAGTACATTAGGAAGTAGAATTGTTCAAAAGTATCATCTGCTTTCCACTCCAAAATGAGTCTGGTTGTTGTCACTACCATCTTCACAACAAGAAAAAATGTTAAACAAATACTAGCAACTCTTCTTAGATCAACTGGAAAAGAAAGGGCAAACGGATACATGAAAATATAGAGATAACTGAATACAGAGTATCATAGCTTACCAGGATCAGAAGCTGCCCCTGGAAACAGGAACTGGTGGGGACAATTAAATGGTAACTGAAAAATTATAGGAGGCTAAATGTGAGCTAAATTGGAAGCTAACAATTCATGAAAACCCAGTCATAGGAAGCCCCACACTTTCATAAGCTTGGCCAAGTCTTATGGTAAAGGTAGTAGAAAAAACCCCTATGCTTCAAGAAGGGGAAGTAGAAGCAGTTATTTCAAAATACGACCACAGAATTTTGTTCTTCGTGGCATGAACTTGTTCTTGGCAGAAAATAATTTGGAGAACCTTGCTTGACACAGCAGAAGGACAACCAGCTGTCTCAAGACCTTTCCTGACTTTCTATCTCACATAACAGAGACAAATATTGCAGCTAGGAAACACTTCTGAAGGTCATAGCCCAGGAACTCAAGCCCATTAATAAATAGATTTCAACACAAAGATTATGCCATTCTTTTTCTCCTCCCTGATGTCTTAACAACATATCAATAGAACTCCAATAACATAATACAACTGAGAGAACTGAAGGACACAGACTCTACTTAAGACAGAAACCTAAAGACAATAAGTAGATAACATCAATAAATACTAGAGGAAATAGAAGCCTCTCACATTTATAGCTGTAGCAAACATTAAACACAGCTTAACTCTTATCTAGATAAACACAAAATGAAAAGTGAAAGCAAAAGTCTTAATTACTCAATCAGTTCAGTCATTCAGTCATGTCCGACTTTTCTGACCCCATAGACTGCAGTGTGCCAGGGTTCCCTGTCTATCACCAACTCCCGGAGCTTGCTCAACTTCACGGTGATGCCATCCAACCATCTCATCCTCTCTTGTCCCCTTCTCCTGCCTTCAATCTTTCCCAGCGCCAGGGTCTTTTAAAATGAGTAAGTTCTTCACATCAGATGGCAAATTATTGGAGCTTCAGCTTCAGTATCAATCCTTCCAATGAATATTCAGGACTGACTTCCTTTAGGATGGACTGGTTGAATCTCCTTGCTGGCCAAGGGACTCTCAAGAATCGTCTCTAACATCACAGCTCAAAAGCATCAGTTCTTCAGTGCTCAGCTTTCTTTATAGTCCAACTCTCACATCCAGACATGACTACTGGTAAAACCATAGCTTTGACTAGATGGACCTTGTTGGCAAAGTAACATCTCTGTTTTAATATGCTGCTTAGGCTGGTCATAGCTTTTCTTCCAAGGGGCAAGAATCTTTTAATTTCATGGTTGCAGTCACCATCTGAAGTGATTTTGGAGCCCCCCAAAATAAAGTCTCACTGTTTCCATTGTTTCCCCATCTATTTGCCATGAAGTGATGGGACTGGATGTCATGATCTTAGTTTTCTGAATGTTGAGGTTTTTTTTTGTTTTGTTTTGTTTCTTTTAACGTTGAGTTTTTTTATATATAAATTTATTTATTTTAATTGGAGGTTAATTACTTTACAATATTGTATTGGTTTTGCCACACATCAACATGAATGTTGAGTTTTAAGCCAACATTTTCACTCTCCTTTTTCACTTTCATCAAGAGGCCCTTTAGTTCTTCACTTTCTGCAATAAGGGTGGTGTCATCTGCATATCTGAGGTTATTGATATTTCTCCTGGCAATCTTAATTCCAGCTTGTGTTTCATCCAGTCCAGCATTTCCCATGATGTACTCTGTATACAAGTTAAATGAGCAGGGTGAAAATATACAGCTTTGACTGACTCCTTTTCCTATTTGGAACCAGTCAGTTGTTCCATGTATGTTTCTAACTGTTGCTTCTTGAGCTGCATACAGATTTCTCAGGAGGCAGGTCAGGTAGTCTGGTATTCCTACCTTTTGAAGAATTTTCCACAGTTTGTTGTGGTCCACACAGTCAAAGGCTTTGGCATAGTCAATAAAGCAGAAATAGACATTTTTCTGGAACTCTCTTGCTTTTTCAATGATTCAGCAGATGTTGGCAATTTGATCTCTGTTTTCTCTGACTTTTCTAAATTCAGCTTGAACATCTGGAAGTTCATGTACTGTTGAAACCTTGCTTGGAGAATTTTGACCATTACTTTAATAGCTTGCGAGATGAGTGCAATTGTCTGGTAGTTTGAGCATTCTTTGGCATTGCCTTTCTTTGGGATTGGAATGAAAACTGACCTTTTCCAGTCCTGTGGCTACTACTGAGTAGTATGGCCACTTAATTGCTCAATAGCATTCAACTCTTTCCCACCACATGACTGTAACTTGCCAGGATCCTCAGTCCATGGAATTTTCCAGGCAAGAATACTGGAGTGGATTGGCATCCCCCATTCCAAACTTGACACTAAAGGGCCTGTTTCCCTCAGCCTCTATTACTGGATACATCATTTACAATGCTCAAGACAAATCACAAGGCATGAGAAAAGGCAAGAACAAAAGGGTGTAAAGATCAATACCAAACTCAAACATGGCAGAGATTTTGGAATTATGAGAACAGAAATACAAAATAGCTGATTAATATGGGCTTCCCTGTGGCTCAGACAGTAAAAAATATGAAGACTCATCAATGGCCATAGGACTGGAAAAAACACTCAGCCTTCTTTGTTGGGAGTGTTGGGATATCTCATGCCAAACAACAAGTTGGGTGGGGAAACAGCCCTACCCGTTAACAGAAAGCCTGCCTAAAGACCTCTTGCCCCACAGTTGCCTCTAGACATGCCCCCAGACAGAGCCTTGCCCACCAGAGGACCAAGACCTAGCTCCACCCACCAGGGGGCAGGCACCAAAACAGTAAAACTATTGCAAGACTGCAAAGTCAACACACTCTAGGCAGACACTATCCTTGGATCAACTGGTCACTGGCCCTTGAGTGATAAGTAGGAACTGCACATCTGGGATGCATAGGACATCTATACAAAGGACACCTTCTCCAAGTTGAGAAATATAACTAACCTATCACACACATAAAAATACACATAACAATTGAAATACAGTGAGACAACAGAGGAACACATTGCAGAAAAAAGAACAAGATAAAACCCCAGAAGAACTAAGTGATGTTTAGATAGGCAATCTACTCAAAGAGCTTAGAAGTTTAGCATAATGATTATAAAGATGATCAAAGAAATTGGGAGGAGAATGGTTGCAAAGAGCAAGAAATTAGAAGTTTTAACAAAGAACTAGAAAAGATAAAGACCAACCAAACAGAACTGAAGGATACAATAATGGAAATGTTTTCACTGAAATTAAAAATACACTAGAAGGTACCAGTATTAGACTAAATGAGACAAAAGAACAGATAAATGAGCTGGAAGACAGAGTAGTGATGCTGCCAAAGATAGAAAGGAAAAAAAAGGATGAAAATAAATGAGGACAGTTTAAGAGATCTCTGGAACAACAGGAAGAACACTAATATTTGCATTATAAAGATTCCAGAAGGAGAAGAGAGAGGGTAAAGGACCTGAGAAAATATTTGAAGAGATAATAGATGAAAAACTTCCTTAACCTAGGAAAGGAAGCAGTTACCCAAATCCAGAAAGCACAGAGTTCTACATAAGTTTAACCCACAGAGGAACACACCAAAACACACTGTAATTAAAATGATTAAAATTAAAGATAAACAGAATATTAAAAGCAGCAAGTGTTAGTCACTCAGTTATGTCTTTGCAACCCCGTGGACTGTAGCCCATCAGGCTCTTCTGTCCATTCGATTTTCCAGGCAAGAATATGGCAGTGAGTTGTCTTTTCCTTCTCCAGGGGATCTTCCCAACCCAGGAATCAAACCCGGGTCTCCTGCATTGCAAGCAGATTCTTTACTCTTTGAGTCACTGGGGAAGCCCCTAAAAGCAGCATAAGAAAAGCAACAATATACAAGGAACTCCCATAATGTTACCAGCTGATTTTTCTGCATAAACTCTATAGGCTAGAAGAGAGTGGAACAATAAACTTACAGTGGTGAAAGAGAAAAACCTACAGCCAAGAATATTCTACACAGATTTGGTAGAGAAATCAAAGCTTTACAGGTAAGCAAGAGCTAAAAGAATCCATCACCACCAATAACCAGTTTTACAAGAAATGCTGAAGGAACTTCTCTGGAAGATAAAGCAAAGGCCACAACTAGAAAGAAGAAAAATGCAAAATGAAAAAGCTCACTGATAAAGACAACCATACAACAAAGGTAGGAATCATTCATGAACAAAACTAATAGGGAAGTTAAAAGAAAAATTATAAAAATCATTTGTATCCACAATAAGCACTTAAAGGGTACACAAAATACCTAGATGTAAAATCTAAAATCAAAACCAGTAACCATGAAGGGATGAGAGTACAAATCCATGGTATCTAAAATGCTTTTGAAGTTTAAGAGATCAGCAACTTAAAACAAGCACATTTATCTATAGGATCTTATACAAAAACCTCATGGTAACTGTAAACCAAAACTTTATAATAGATAAAAACATAAAAAAAGAAAACAGAATCCAAACTTAACACTAAAGATAGTCAACAATTCATAAGAAAACAAAAGAAGAAAAGGGAAATAAGACCTACAAAAATGAATTCAAAACAATTAACAAAATTGCAAAATGATCATACAAATGGATAATTATCTTAAATGTAAACAGAGTGAATGACACAACCAAATGGCACAGATTGGCTGAATGGATACAAAATAAGATTCATATATTTGTTACCTACAAGAGAATCACTTCAGATCTAGAGACTCATACACACTAAAAATGAGGGAATGGAAAAGGGTATTTGAAAGAAATGGAAATCAAAAGAAAGCCAGAGTTATAATACTTATATCAGATATGATAGACTTTAAAATAAATACTGTTACAATAAACAAAGAAGGACACTTTATAATGATCAAAGGATAAATACAAGAAGATAAAATAATTTTAAATATATATGCACCCAACATAGAAGCACCTCAGTGTACAAGGTAAATGTTAACGGATGTAAAAGGAAAAATTGATAGTAACAAAGTAATAATAACACCCTACTTACATCAATGGACAAAATCATCCAGAGAGAAGGTCAAGAAGGAAACACAGGCTTTAAATGACACATTAGATCAGATGCGCTTAACTGATATTTATAAAGCATTCCATCTGAAAGCAGCAGAATACACATTATTTTCAAGTGTACATGGATCATTCACCAGGATAGATTATATTCTGGGTCATAATGTACATCTTGGTAATATTGGAAATGCTTTGCAAATGCATGGAAATCGTATCAAGCATCTTTCTGACCACAGTTCTATGAGGCTACAAGTCAACTACAAGGAAAAATATAACTGCAAAACCACAAATACATGGAGGCTAAATAATAGGCTAAGAAAAGTTATGACCAACCTAGATAGCATATTGAAAAACAGAGACATTACTTTGCCAACAAAGGTCTGTCTAGTCAAGGCTATGGTTTTTCCAGTGGTCGTATATGGATGTGAGAGTTGGACTGTGAAGAAGGCTGAGTGCCAAAGAATTGATGCTTTTAATTTTTCTTTCTTTTTTTTGGGGGGGGGATGTTTATTTATTCATTTATTTTACTTTACAATACTGTATTGGTTTTGCCATACATTGACATGAATCTGCCATGGGTGTACATGAGTTCCCAATCCTGAACCTCCCTCCCACGACCCTCCCCATATCACAGAATTGATGGTTTTGAACTGTGGTGTTGGAGAAAACTCTTGAGAATCCCTTGGACTGCAAGGAGATCCAACCAGTCCATTGTAAAGGAAATCAGTCCTGAATATTCATTGGAAGCACTGATGAAGCTGAAACTCCAATACTTTGGCTACCTGATGCAAAGAGTTGATTCATTCGAAAAGACCCTGACGCTGGGAAAGATTAAAAGTGGGAGGAGAAGGTGATGACAGAGGATAAGATGGTTGGATGGCATCACTGACTCAATGGACATGAATTTGAGTAAACTCCAGGAGTTGGTGATGGACAGGGAGGCCTGGCGTGCTGAGATTCATGGGGTCACAAAGAGTCGGACATGACTGAGTGACTGAACTGAACTGAAGTGACCAGTGGGTCATTGAAGAAATCAAAGAGGAAATTAAAAAAAAAAAATACCTAGAGACAAATGCAGAGAAGGCAATGGCACCTCACTCCAGTCCTCTTGCCTGGAAAATCCCATGGACGGAGGAGCCTGGTAGCCTACAGTCCATGGGGTCGCTAAGAGTGAGACACGACTGAGCAACTTCACTTTCTCTTTTCACCTTCATGCATTGGAGAAAGAAATGGCAACCCACTCCAGTGTTCTTACCTGGAGAATCCCAGGGAAGGGGAAGCCTGGTGGGCTGCCATCTATGGGGTCGCACAGAGTCGGATACGACTGAAGCAACTTAGCAGCAGCAGCAGAGACAAATGAAAACCACACAGTGATCCAAAGCCTATGGGACACAGAAAAAGCAGTTCTAAGAAGGAAGTTTATAACACTACAATCTTACCTCAGGAAACAAGAAAAATCTCAAATAAACTGCCTAACCTAATCCTATACTTAAAACAGAGAAAGAACAAGCAACATATAGATAGATAAACAAAGATAAACATAACCAATAAACCATTAGCCAGATAAATAATTGATAAACCTTTAACCAGACTCATACTGGCACAGAAAAAGACACATAGATCGATGCAACAGGATAGAAAGACCAGAAATAAACCAATGCACTTGTTACGATCAAATCTGTTGATATAACAAAGGAGGAAGGAATATACAATGGAGAAAAGACAGTCTCAGGGTCTTTTCAAATGAGTCAACTCTTCACATCAGGTGGCCAAAATATTGGAGTTTCAGCTTCAACATCAGTCGTTCCAATGAATACCCAGGACTGATCTCCTTTAGGATGGACTGGTTGGATCTCCTTGCAATCCAAGGAACTCTCAAGAGTCTTCTCCAATACCACAGTTCAAAAGAATCAATTCTTTGGCACTCAGTTTTCTTTATAGTCCAACTCTCACATCCATATATGACCACTGGAATAACCATAGCCTTGACTATATGGACCTTTGTTGGCAAAGTAATGTCTCTGCTTTTTAATATGCTGTCTAGGTTGGTCAACTTTCCTTTCAAGAGGTAAGCGTCTTTTAATTTCATGGCTGTAATCACCATCTGCAGTGATTTTGGACCCCATAAAAATAGTCAGCCACTGCATCCATTGTTTCCCCATCTATTTGTCATAAAGTGATGGGAATGGATGCCATGATCTTAGTTTTCTGACTGTTGAGCTTTAAGCCAACTTTTTCACTCTCTTCTTTCTCTTTCATCAAGAGGCTCTTTAGTTCTTCTTCACTTTCTGCCATAAGGGTGGTGTCATCTGCATAGCTGAGGTTATTGATATTCCTCCCAGCAATCTTGATTCCAGCCTGTGCATCATCCAGTCCAGCGTTTCTCATGATGTACTCTGCATAGAAATTAAATAAGCAGGGTAACAATATATAGCCTTGATGCTCTTTTTCCTATTTGGAACCAGTCTGTTGTTCCATGTCCAGTTCTAATTCTTGCTTCCTGACCTGCATATAGGTTTCTCAAGAGGCAGGTCAGGAGGTCTGGTATTCCCATCTCTTTCAGAATTTTCCATAGTTTATTGTGACCCACATGGTCAAAGGCTTTAGTCAATCTGTGCCTGATTGGCATAGTCAATCAAGCAGAAATAGATATTTTCTGGAACTCTCTTGCTTTTTCAATGATGCAGCAGATGTTGGCAACTTGATCTCTGGTTCCTCTGCCTTTTCTGAAAGTAGCTTGAACATTTGGATGTTCCCAGTTCACATATTGCTGAAGCCTGGCTTGGAGAATTTTAAGCATCACTTTACTAGCGTGTGCAATGAGTGCAATTGTGGAAAGAAAAACAAAAATAAATAAGTAAAAAAAATAAACAAAACTAAACTTAAAATGACCACAGAGTAAATTATAAACAAAACTAGAAGATAATCTATGAACTAGAAAAACAATTTGCAAAAAATGCAAACAATGGGACTTTATTTCTAAAATATACAAAGTGCATTCAAGTTAATATCAAAATACCAACAACCACACCATTAAAAAATGGGCAGAAGACCTAAATAGACATTTCTTTAACTAAGACATACAGATGACCAAGAAGCGAAGAAAAGATGCTCAACATTGCTAATTATTAGAGAAATGCAAATCAAAACTATAATGAAGTATCACCTCCTACCAGTCAAAATGGCTGCATTAAAATGTCTAAAAATAAGAAATAAAGGAGAGAGTACAGAAGAAAATTAACCTTCCCACAGTATTGGTAGGAATATAAATTGGTATAGTCACTATGAAGAACAGAATGGATGGTCCTTATAAATGAAAAATAGAGTTGCCATATCATCCTGCACTCCCAATCCTGGGCAATATCCAGAGAAAACTCTAATCCAAAAAGATACATGTACCCCAAAGTTCATTATACCACTACTTCAATAGCCAGGGCATGGAAACAATGTAAGTGCCCATCAACAGATGAGTGGATAAAGAAAATATATAATGGAATATTACTCAGTCATAACAAATAATGAAATAATGACATTTGCAGTAACACAGATGGACCTGCTGCTGCTGCTAAGTCGCTTAAGTCGTGTCCGACTCTGTGCGACCCCATAGATGGCAGCTGACTAGGCTCCCCCGTCCCTGGGATTCTCCAGGCAAGAACACTGGAGTGTTGCCATTTCCTTCTCTAATGCATGAAAGTGAAAAGTGAAAGTGAAGTCGCTCAGTCAGGTCCGACCCTCAGTGACCCCATGGACTGCAGCCTTCCAGGCTCCCCCATCCCTGGGATTCTCCAGGCAAAAACAAAGAACACTGGAGTGGGTTGCCATTTCCTTCTCCAATGCATGAAAGGGAAAAGTGAAAGTGAAGTAGTTCAGTCATGTACTGGAGTGGGGTGCCATTGCCTCCTCCCAAATGGACTTAGAGACTATCATATTAAGTGAAGTAAGTCAGGAGAAAGAAAAATATCATATTGTATCACTTATATGTGAAATCTAAAATATGATACAAATGAACTTATTTAAAAAGCATAAACAGACTCACAAACATAAAAAAAAAAGAAAAAACAAGCTTATGGTTAATTAAGGGAATAGTAGACTGCAGATGGTGATGGCAGCCATGAAATTAAAAGATGCTTACTCCTTGGAAGAAAAGTTATGACCAACCTAGATAGCATATTCAAGACATTACTTTGCCGACTAAGGTCTGTCTAGTCAAGGCTATGGTTTTTCCAGCGGTCATGTATGGATGTGAGAATCAGACTGTGAAGAAGGCTGAGTGCCGAAGAATTGATGCTTTTGTACTGTGGTGTTGGAGAAGGCTCTTGAGAGTCACTTGGACTGCAAGCAGATCCAACCAGTCCATTCTGAAGGAGATCAGCCCTGGGATTTCTTTGGAAGGAATGATTCTAAAGCTGAAACTCCAGTACTTTGGCCACCTCATGCGAAGAGTTGACTCATTGGAAAAGACTCTGATGCTGGGAAGGATTGGGGGCAGGAGGAGAAGGGGACGACCGAGGATGAGATGGCTGGATGGCATCACTGACTCAATGGACGTGAGTCTGAGTGAACTCCGGGAGATGGTGATGGACAGGGAGGCCTGGTGTACTGCGATTCATGTGGTGGCAAAGAGTTGGACATGACTGAGCAACTGAAATGAACTGAACTGAACTGAGACAGAGGTGGGCAGCAGAGATAAATTAGGATTTTGGAATTAACATATACATACTATTGTATATAAATTAGATAAAGAACAAGAACCTACTTACAGCATTGTATCTTATATAGGGCTAGCAGAGGAAATAATGATGAGTAAAGACTGCTGCAATAATTACAGAAATAATAATACAGTAATAATCACTTCATGGAAAATAGATGGGGAAACAATGGGAACAGTGAGACTTTAATTTTGGGGGCTCCAAAATCACTGCCACAGGACTTCCCTGGTGGCTTAGACGGTAAAGTGTCTGTCTACAATGCAGGAGACCTGGGTTCGATCCCTGGGTCGGGAAGATCCCCTGGAGAAGGAAATGGCAATCCACTCCAGTACTATTGCCTGGAATATCCCATGGACAGAGAAGCCTGGCAGGCTACAGTCCATGAGGTCGCAAAGAGTCGGACACGACTGAGCGACTTCACTCACTCACTTAAAATCACTGCAGATGGTGACTGAAGCCATGAAATTAAAAGATTCTTGCTCCTTGGAAGAAAAGCTATGACCAACCTAGACAGCATATTAAAAAGCAGAGATGTTATTTTGCCAACAAAGGTCCATCTAGTCAAAGCTATGGTTTTTCCAATAATCAGGTATGGATGTGAGAGTTGGATTATAAACAAAGCTGAGCACTAGAGAATTGATGTTTTTGAACTGTGGTGTTGGAGGAGACTTGAGAGTCCCTTGGACTGCAAGGATATCCAGTAAGTCCATCCTAAAGGAAATCATTCTTGAATATTCATTGCAAAGACTGATGCTGAAGCTGAAACTCCAATACTTTGGCCACCTTACACAAAGAACCAACTCATTGGAGAAGACCCTGATGCTGGGAAAGATTGAAGGCAGGGGGAGAAGGGGAAAAGAGAGGATGAGATGGTTGGATGGCATCACTGACTCAATGGACATGAGTCTGAGTAAGATCCAGGAGTTGGTGATGGACAGGGAAGCCTGGAGTGCTGCAGTTCATGGGGTCGCAAAGAGTTGGAAACAATTGAGTGACTGAACTGACTGAAGCAGTTCTCATAAAGATATGCTATGAGTATAACACACATCCCATCCCATTTACATAAAGTTCAATATTATTTACATGCTAAGTGATAATATTGAAATATATTAGGCAAAATAGAATTGAAAAATTATTTTCATTTCTTTTGTTTTGCTTTTTACTTTTTTACTCTATCTAGTACAATGCTTAAAATTATCTGGCTTGCATTATGTTTTGGTTGAACATTAAGAGTTCAGAATGTACTTTTCTGTGTGCTGAGACAAATAAATTACCTGTATTTTGGTATTTTATATTCTAAACAAAGGAAACAGACCAAAACAAAGAAAATATATATAAGCAAGATATTTTTCTAACTGTTAAGTTGTATAATTAGGGCAAAATTATGTGATGTGAAGGAAAGATGTTGGTGGTTCTTGGGTAGAAAGATTAAGACAAGAAGACTTCACTGAGATGGTGCCTTTGAATTGTGATAGGAATGGTGAAGATTCATTATGCTCTCCAGCACCACCACCCCCAGAATATTGATGAAATCTATGAGTAAAAGACACCTGAAGTTTGCATTTCTCTGTCAAATGGGCTTAGAGAATGCCCCATAACTTCTGAGGTCCGGTTGAAGAGTAGTTGGCAGTGTCATGGGGCAAATTGCTCCCACTTCAAGGCCAGCATGAGGCAGGTTTTATATATGACAATCTTGGTATTGAATGCTCTTGAGCCTTCTGATGTTACTATTGCTGAATTAGACAAAAAGTTGTTAAGGATGACTTCCTCAGTCCCTTGGTCACCTCAGGTCTCAAGCACTCAGTCTTTGCCAGATGAATTACCTAGGGACTGTTTCTCAAAAGAAAAAGAGTCATAACTGAATCAGTTTTATTTAAAAGTTGGGGGGCCTCCACTGACTTGCCTCTTTAGAGTGAATGTCCTATTGGCTGTTATTATTTTCCTGAAGGTCCCACTTGGATCAATGACAGGGTAGCAAAGCAATGCACCTAAGCAGTTTCTTGCTTAGGGAAACACTCAAATCCATCAACATTTCAGGTCAGAGCATAACACACAAGTTATGCTGCCTGTAAAATTCAAAGAGGCTTCCTTGCCATTAGGATTGGGAGACCTCAAGGACTCTTACCTTTACAAAGGCCTGGTGGCACAGATGGTAAAGCGTTTGCCTGCAATACGGGAGACCCAGGTTTGATCCCTGGGTTGGGAAGATCTCCTGGAGAAGGAAATGGCAACCCACTCCAGTATTCCTGCTTGGAGAAGCCCAGGGACAGAGGAGGCTGGTAGGCTACAGTCCATGGGGTCGCAGAGTCGGACACTACTGAGCCACTCCATTTCATAAGCCCTAGATCAGTGGTCCCCATCCCCTGGGGCCATATACTGGTACCCATCCAGGAATCAGGCTGCTTAGCAGGAGGGTGAGCAGTGGGCAAAGCGGGCAAGTGAGCAAAGCTTCATCTGTATTAACAGCCGCTCCCCATCACTTGTATTACTGCCTGAGCTCCACCTGTTGTCAGACCAGCTGTGGCATTAAATTTTCATAGGAGCGAGAACCCTACTGTGAACCGTGCATGTGAGGGATCTAGGTTGTGCACTCCTTATGAGAATCTAACGCCTGATGATCTGAGGAGGCGCTGAGCTGGTGATGCTAGAGCTGGGGAGTGGCTGCAAATACAAATTATCATTAGCACAATAAATGTAACGCACTTGAATCATCCAGAACACATTCCCCATGTCCCTGCCTAAGTTTCAGTCTCTGGAAAAACTGTCTTCCACAAAACCAGTCCCTGGTGCCAGAAAGACTGGGGACCATGGCCCTACACCATAGGATTTCAGTTAACTTTACTAACTCTTTTCATGGAATTTGCTTCCTCCCTCTTAGAAACGTAGGAATATTCTGAACCCTAGATCCTATTAGTGAAGCATCAACATGATAAACTGGAAAGAAGATGTAGTCAAGGTCACACATGGCTTAACTGTTGACAAATACGTCATGTGGCTATCAATATATAAGATTATGTATGAAAAATCAAGCTGCTGTCCTAGCTCAGTGAAAGTCCTTTGGTTTTGATATTTTGGGGCATCGCGATGGGAAAGGAAATAGTTCTACCAGATTGAGAGCTCTATGCCCAGTACCAGAGGCTTTGATAATCTGTTTTAACAAAGAAAACAGCACTGGAATGAGTAGCTAGAATAAATGGAGTTGTTTAATTTTGGAAGCAGACAGGCTAGGGGTTAGAAGCACAAGTTCTGACCACTGAGTTCTCTTGCACAGTTTTGTTTAGACTTATTCCATATTTGAAGATTTTGATGCTTGTATAAATGATCTCTTCATTCAATTTTATTTTCTAGTATTGTATGGCTAATATAACCAGTTACCTTGACAATTTTACTTATTAACAATTTTGCTTGTTAATTTAAATAAACTACAGATTCTTTTGAATTTTCTACATAGACTAGATCATATACAGAATAGTAACAATTCTTTTTTTTAAATTTTTTTTAACAATTCTTATTTCTTTCTTTTCAACTTATATATAATTTTTCACCATCTTATTGTGCTGACTGAAATCTTCATGACAGGGTTGAATAAAACTGAAGATAGCAGGCATTGAAAGTTTTAAACCTCTGGTTTTATTATGGTTGCTTGAATTTTTATTTGTAGATCTCCTTTATCAGATTTAGAAAATTTCTTATTTCTAGTTTGATAAGAGTACCTATCACTAGTACCTCTCATTAGTGCATGCCAATTTTTGTTACTATTTTTCTGTGTATATTGAGATGGTCCTTTATTCTATCAATGTGATGGCCCTCATTGGCATGTACTGCAGTCTTACATTTAGAGCATATGTTTCATAACCTGTAGATAATTAGGTATATTTTTATCCAATTTGACAATCTTTGAGTTTTAATTGAAGTATTCCATTTTCACTTAATGGCTTATCCTCTTTAGAGCTAATGAAATTAGTGATATTTTCAGGTTAAATCTACCATCTACCTGCCTGTTTTATGTCCTCTGAGGACAATAATCTTCATCCTGGAGGAAATTGAAAATTGATTTCAAGTCAAATTGGAAGGTATAAAAACCAGTTACAAGAGAGAAAGTTAATGAATAAAATAATATGAACACACTTTCTTCAGTTTCCTGAAATTTAAGATAGTCACAATAAAGGATATTAAAAACTTTTCCATAAGCGTTGTACACCTACCACCATCATGTGAGAAAGCACCAAAAACTTAGAAAATAACCCTCCAGAGTTTTCCTATCATCAGTTCTCCAATGTCTCAATTTGATATATGTAAATACGTGTGTATACAAAAACATATTCAGTCTGCATGTGTGTGTGTGCACACACGTCTCTTTCATGTACTTATCCTCCTGGAAAATAAAATATCTTTACTGACAAAAAATTATTTTATGCTGTGGGGTTCCAAACATTACTGGGTATTAGAATCAAAAGAGGATCGCTTTAAGAAAAAAACAGCTTCTAGATTCAATTTATTTTCATTTCAGATTCTAGATTTTATTTTAGAATGACTTTGCTTCTCAGGTGGTTCTGAGGTTCACTCTACTTCAGAAAATAGTGCCTTAAAGGATTCTGAAATAAATGTAAATGGTAATGGTAACACAAAAGCACACTATGTGTGACTCATATCACTTAAATCTCAGTCAAGGGTTGTTTTAACCAGAAGAGCTAGAAACTGATTCTAAAACAGATATACATTTTCCCAAAATTCACAGGCATTCGACAACTATCTATGCATAGTGTAGGTATGGTTAAAGAGATTTAGATCTAAAAAAGAAAGGAACTTCTTTGGTGCCATTAGAATTGCATCCATAGCTTACACTGGCATACAGGAGACATCATAAACAGTTCTCAGACTGCTTGTGAGGGAGGCCATGAGGAAGATGTTTATTTTCTATGTGGGATAAACGGCAGCCCCCACTCACCTACCACAACAAAACCAACCAACCAAACAAACAAAAAACAAACAAAACCTTGGCTTAGAAAAACAGAGCAACTGAGACATCTCCCAGAATACTCAGGATCTTGTGGCCATCCCGAAGATGTGCTCCCTCCTGTTCCAGTTTCCTTGTATCCTCCTTTTCCTCTATGAAAAAAGAAGAAAATAATTTGGTTATTGCTGTGGGAAGATTTTCAAGTATTGCTTTTTAAAGAGCAATTAAAAGTGAATTGTGGGCAGTATTTGAAAAGAGTGCTTTATTTCTACAGCTATTGAGATAAAAGTTAAATTAAGCCTACAAAAGTTCTCTCAAAAGCTATTTCGGATGAGTGCTATGTAAATTGCAGTCATGAGGGACCCTGCATAAACTCAACATTGAACTCTATTGTTCAGCAACTGTGTTGAACTCATTTTGAAGCGATTCATGACTCGATAATAACAAATCAGAAAAGAATTTTATGACAAAATGCCAATCAGAATAGGTCAGAAACCAAAAGAATTGTAAAAAAAGAAAAAAAAAAAGTCAAGTTCTCGTGGCAGGTTGGTACTTGCAACAAACTGTTGGCAGGTGCAACAAATAAGGACCAGAAATGCTCTCTCCAGCTCTTTACTTCATCTTCCAAATTCAGATTGTTATTCAGCTCTCTGCTCCAGGAGGCTACCCCAGTGGGCTCCTCTGTCTATGTAGTCTCCATTGGATTGTCCAGTGGGAAGTTCCAGCAGGAAGTCAGAGGGAGGGCAGACAGAAGTCAGATAGTCACAGGCAAGGCAAACTTGGGAGGACTGAGTTCCTTCCCTGGCATTACTGCTCTTCCTAAGCCTCATCTAAGTTTCTACTGGCCAGACCTCCCAGTCTGGTTAGGTTTGAGGCTGGTAATAATACTTACCTTGTGCTATCCCTGTGGCAATTCTACAAACTTCCTGTATATTATCAGTCCTTAAAAAAAATTCTCTTCAATTTATCCTACTTTGGAATCTGACTGATACATTCTAATATATTTTATCAAGAGAGATAAATATCTAAGCATAAACATTAATTACAGGAAATAGAATGGAAACTGAATGGAAAATAATTTACAACCATATAAAGAAAAGAAAAAAATACTTTGATGCCCCCTTATTTTCCTTTCTTATAGTGAAAACTCTGCCTTCTTCAAAGTCATGTTTATAACTAAAGGTCAAGTTAGGTTTTTCTGTTTGTTTATTTGCTTTTTATGGAAGCCATTTATACAGACAGCAGCAGCTCATGCTAGTTGACCAAGAGGACACTGAACAAATGACAGATCTTTTACCTCCTCATTCTCAAGCACTTGACAGTTTTAGTTAACTATCTATCTATTGATTGTTCATCATTCAAAAGATACAGAAATGCATTCTTATCCTAAAAGATTTCAGCAATCTCAGATTATTTAAAATAAAACATTAAAGAGTTCGTACATCTTGCAAATCTCATATTCTTTTTTCTATCCCATATTCTCTAAAAACAATGTTGGCAATTGAATATGTGGTTTTTTATTTTTTACTACTCTTGCACAAATTAGAAAAAAAACCACTTTAAATAAAAAATGAAAGTATGGTATTTATTGTTGCTCTGCCACTCAGTTGTGTCTGACTCTTTGTGACCCCATGGACTGCAGCACCCCAGGCTTCCCTGTCCTTCAGTATCTAGCAGAGTTTGCTCAATCCATTGAGTCAATGATGCCATCCAATTATCTGATCCTCTGTCGCCCCTTTCTCCTCCTTATCTCGATCCTTCCCAGCATCAGGGTCTTTTTAAATTAATCAGCTCTTGGTATTGGAATTTCATCTTCAAGATCTGTCCTTCCAATGAATATTCAGGACTGAATTCCCCTAGGATTGACTGGTTTGATCTCCTTGCAGTCCAAGGGACTCTCTACTCTTCTCCAACACCACAGCTCAAAAGCATTCATACTTTAGCATTCAGCGTTCTTTATGGTCCAACTCTCACATCCATATATGACTAACAGAAAAACCATAGCTTTGAATATACAGACTTTGTTGGCAAAGTGATGTCTCTGCTTTTTAAGACACTGTCTAGGCTTGTCATAGCTTTTCTTCCAAGAAGCAAGTGTCTTTTAATTTCATGGCTGCAATTACCATCCACAGTGATTTTGGAGCCCAATAAAATAAAGTCTGTCACTGTTTCCATTTTTTTCCCCAATCTATTTAGTATGAAGTGATGGGACCAGTTATCATGATCTTAGTTTTTTGAATGTTGAATTTTAAGCCAGCTTTTCACTCAAATATATATGGTAAGTATACATTTGTATATAACTGACTTTTCATTTAATCATTGTGTTTCAGAGTTTGCTCCTAATCAGTAAATATATAGAGATTTTTACAGTATTCCTTTGAGGAACATATAGTAATATATAAGAATGTATAGAAGGATACAAGCAGTATAGAAGGATGCCATTTAATTTAGTTGGTGCTGACATATTTTATTGATTTTACATTTTTCTTCAACTCAGCTATGAAAATTTTTGTATATAAATTTTTCATAAAATAGTCTTGCTAAAATTAATTCACATATGTGTTCATTTATTTTTAGTATATTTACAGAGTTGTGTGACTATCACTACAACTGATTTTAAAACATTTTTACCATCCACAAAATAAACATAATAACCTAAGTAGTCACTCCTTAGCCTCAAGCCTATAAGATGTAGGTAAACATTAATTTACTTTCTATTTCTATCAATTTGTCTATTCTCTACATTTAAAGTAAGTGGAATTGAATAATATGTAGCTTGCTTTCCTTTTCATTGTTTACTTCGCATAATGTTTTCAAGTTTCATCCATATTGTTGCATGTATCAGCACCTCCTTTTCATTGCTGAATAATATTTCGATATATGAATACACCGCATTTTAAATATTCATCCATTGATGGAATTTTGGGTTGTTTCAACTTTTCTACTGTGAATAATAATGCTATGGGTATAAACCTAGGAAAGGAATTGTTAAGTCATATATTAACTCTATATTTAACTTTTTGAAGACGTGCTAAACTTTTTTCCAAAATGATTGTTCTATTTTAGATTTCCATCAAAATTAGTCATTTTCTTTTAAAAATAGCCATCCTATTGGGTATAAAGTGTATTTAATTGTGACTTTGATTTGTATTTTCCTGATGACTAATGATATACAGCCTCTTTTCACAGATAATTTGACCATTCATATAGTTTATCTGAGGAAATATCTGTTTAGATTCTTTGCCCATTTTGAATTGGGTCATACATTCTTATATCACTGAACTATTTATAAGTGCTAGAAATAAACACTCATCTGATGTATGATTTTCAAATATATTTTTCCCATTTTCTAGTTTTTTCACTTGCTTTATGGTATTCTTTAAACATTAAACTTTTAAGAATTTTGATAAAGATAAGTTAAATTTTTAATAATTTTATAAAGTCCACTTTATATTTTCTTGCTTGTGTTTCTAGCATTATATCTCAGAATGCTCTGTCTAACCTAAGGTCACAAAGATTTATACTTATACTTTTCCTGTGAGTTTTACAGTTTTAGGTCTACAATTTGAGTTATTTTGAAAGTTCAAATACAATTTTGTTTCTTCTAAACAGATTCTTTAAAAGAGAATTGCTCATCCAAAGGTCATGTGGATTTTCTCAAACTTTGAAATATACTGCCAAATAAACTTCCAACGCAGTTTGTTAATTTATTCTTGCAAAAAGTAACTGTGAGAGTAAAATGCCTGGCTAAGGCCAATAGTAGAAGTGTTCTGCTTTAAATTTTCTGTTTTTTTTTTTTTTTGCCAGTGTAAGAAGGTTTACCTCATTTTAATTAGATTTTTGCTGATTACAGATGAGCAAGATATTTCCAACTGCTTCTAAGACATTTAATTTTAGTTTTCTAAAAATTTTCTACTAATATTTTTTACCATTCTTTTCTACCAGAAAATTAGTATTTTGTTTCTATAGCTTCTCTTTAACATTTTATCAATGTAAGATCTCTGATTGTTAAGACTAAACTATGATAAATGAGGAAAAAATAAAACATATTCATCAAAAATTTAAAGTATAAGTACAGAAAGAATTTAGAGAGTTTCATAAGATTGAAACTAACTAACTAAATAAAAGGATTCAGACTGACATCAGAATTCTCAACAGCAATATGGCATACAAAAAGAAAATACATGGCCATTAAAAATACCCTTTAGAGAAGTATTTCAGGAAGAAGATAAATACAGTCTTGAAGACATAATGAAATATGAATAATATAATATGGAATAAGGATACATAAATAACCTAGGGAATTTTATTCAGCCTTCTAAAGTGGACTCTACCTTGGAGTGGCATAGAAAAAGCTATTGAATTTTAAAAGAAAAACAAATTCATAATCATAACCTGATTTTTCTGTTTTGGTAAAGTTATTATTTTACATATTATGTTATTAAAAGTAGAAGCATTTATATACATAATAATTACGATTTCTACACTGATACATATTTACAATCAAACAAGCTTTTGCATGAGACAGGAATATCTAAGAGATATTAGAGGTTTAGTTCCAGACCACCACAATAGACCAAATATCAGAATAAAATGATTCAGATAAATTTTTTGGTCTCCTAGGTTATACAAAAGCTTCATTTACACTATAACCTATTAAGTGTGTAATATCATTGTCTAAAAAGCAATATATATGCCTTAATTAAAAAAAAAAGTTTTACTACCAAAAAGTGCTAGCCATCATCTGAGCCTTTGGTGAGTTATAATCTCTTTGTTGGTGGAGGATCTTGCCTTGAAAAGGGTTAAAATGTTGCAAAATTTATCAAGATATGGCACATGAATGTGAAGTGAGCTAAAGCTATTGAAAAATTGCACTGATAGGCTTGCTCAATACAAAGCTGTCACAGACTTTCAACCTGTAAAAAATGCAACATCTGCAAAACACAATGAAATGAGTTCTAAGAAAATGAGGTATGCCTGTACTTTAAAATGACAAAGTCATCCTGAGCTCTAAGATGCATCTATAGCAATCCAGAATGAAAATTTTGGAATATAGCAATAGAGTAGTTTGGTGGTAACAAGAGAGAAAAAAAGTATGGGCATACAAAACTAATCACTTGATTCAGGGTAAAATTGTAGATATTAATACACATTTGAGGTCAATAGAAAAATAATAACCCATCTGAGAAAGTTAGAAATAATTATGAGAAAAATAAAATTAGAATTACTATTTTTCATAAATGTAGAGAGGTAAATATACCCAATGTAAAATGGGAAAGAAAAAAAATTTAGCAGAATTCATAAAATAAAAAATTTCCAGTTGGGTAATCTATAATAAAGTAATAAGAACCTTGACTAAATAAAAGTGTAGTCTGACATCAGCAAGATGGTGGAATAGGAAGTCCCAGGCCCTCATTCCCCCATGGAGAAAGAAACTTAAAAACAGTACCTGGACTCAAATTTCTTTGTGAAGACTTCAGATAAAAGGCGACAGCTTCCCAGGCAAGCAAGCAAAAGTCAGCAAGAGTCACATGGAAATAAGTAAGAAACTTTGCTGCATTTTCCCACATTAGTCTCTCCTCTACTAAGCCACTGAGGCAAATTGGGAAAAAACTCCCAACTCCTGGCTTTTAATTGGGAGGAAAAGAGAAGAGTAGAAGGTACAGCAATGTTTCGGACTTTGGGGACCTATGAAGGGACTGGTTTCTGTATCCCTTGACTGAGTTAAAGGAAGAGAGGTATAATTTGTACGCGAGGTTAGGGGCCTTGAGAACTAAGGTTAGTTCCATAGCTTGTTAAAGCACCAGAGGAACTGCAGTACCATAGGCAGGCACCAGGTGGAGGAAGAGATTCAGTTCAGTTCAGTCGCTCAGTCGTGTCCGACTCTTTGCGACCCCATGAATCACAGCACGCCAGGCCTCCCTGTCCATCACCAACTCCCGGAGTTCACTCAGACTCACGTTCATCGATGCCATCCCGCCATCTCATCCTCTGACGTCCCCTTCTCCTCCTGCCCCCAATCCCTCCCAGCATCAAAGTCTTTTCCAATGAGTCAACTCTTCGCATGAGGTGGCCAAAGTACTGGAGTTTCAGCTTTAGCATCATTCCTTCCAAAGAAATCCCAGGGCTGATCTCCTTCAGAATGGACTGGTTGGATCTCCTTGCAGTCTAAGGGACTCTCAAGAGTCTTCTCCAACGTCACAGTTCAAAAGCATCAATTCTTCGGCCCTCAGCCTTCTTCACAGTCCAACTCTCACATCCATACATGACTACTGGAAAAACCATAGGCTTGACTAGACGGACCTTAGTCGGCAAAGTAATGTCTCTGCTTTTGAATATACTATCTAGGTTGGTCATAATTTTTCTTCCAAGGAGTAAGTGTCTTTTAATTTCATGGCTGCAGTCACCATCTGCAGTGATTTTGGAGCCCCCCAAAATAAAGTCTGACACTGTTTCCACTGTCTCCCCATCTATTTCCCATGAAGTGATGGGACCAGATGTCATGATCTTCATTTTCTGAATGTTGAGCTTTAAGCCAACTTTTTCACTCTCCACTTTCACTTTCATCAAGAGGGTTTTTAGTTCCTCTTCACTTTCTGCCAGAAGGGTGGTGGCATCTGCATATCTGAGGTTATTGATATGAGCAAGAGATTTTGGGACACTAAAAGAAAAAAAACAAAACATCTTTAATTGCAATTTACATACACTAACCAAGAAAGGATACATCCTTGGAAAAGGCCAGAGAGGGTCTGGTAATCTCTAGCCATGATTATTCATGAAGGCCTTTCTGAGTTGGACATAACTGAAGTAACTTAGCAGCAGCAGCAGCAGCAGCCTGTAAGGACAGAGAGAGGTAGGTGTTTGTTTTTTTTTTTTTTTTTTCATGCCAAAGAGTCAACAAAAGATCACAAGACATACAAAGAAACAACTTTATATTTTCATGAAACAAAGGACATTAAAGAAATGAAGGTTAATTACTTGACAAAGAATTCAAAATGTCTGTCTTAAAGATGATCCATAAGCTAAAAAAAAACACAGATAAATAAATAAACTCAGGAAAAAGATGCATGAACAAAATGAAAATATCAGTGAAATAGAAACTATAAAAAACAACTAAAAAAAAAGTATGAACTAAAAAATACAATAACTGAATTGAAAAATTCACTAGGGATTCAACAGACTTCAAACAGAAGAAAGAATCAGCAAACTTGAAGAAAAATCACTTTAAATAGACAAATGGAAGGGGAAAAAATGGATTAAAAAGTGAGAAAGACACCTAAAGAATTTATGCAGTACTATTACGTAGATCAGTTGTGCGTTATAGGTGTCCCAAAGGGAGAAGAATGAGAGAAAAGGGCATGGATCCAGATCATAGAAATAATGGCCATAATCTCAATAACCTCAGATATACAGATGAAATCACCCTAATGGTAGAAAGTGAAGAGGAACTATAGAGCCTGTTGACAAAAGTGAAAGAGTAGAATGAAAAAGGTGGCTTAAAATTCAACATTCAAAAAACTAAGATCTGGCATCCCATCCCATCATTTCCTGGCAAATAGATGGGGAAAAAAAATGGAAACAGTGACAGACTTGTCTTCTTGGGCTCCAAAATCACTGCAAATGGTGACTGTGATTCTCATAAGGGCACTAATTCTATTCGTAAGGGGTCTTGGCTTATCACTTCATCTATTTGTTATTACCTTCCAAAGGCCTCACCTCCTAATACCATCACATTGAGAGGTGGGTTTTCAACAAATTAATTTGGGGGTGGAGACACACATTTTTGATCCATAACATTTTTACCTTGCTCCCCCAATTTATGTCCATCTCACATGCAAAATACATTCATCAGAACAACTTCTAAAAACCTTAACTCATTCTAGCATCAACCCTGGACTCTAAAATTCAATGTTTCACGGAAATAACACCTAAATCAAGTGTGGGTGAGGCACAAGATACTTGAGGAAAAATTTTGCTTTAGTTGTGAACTTGTGAAACCAAATATTATTTTTTGAAATACAATGGTAGGATCAGCATAGGATAGACATTCCCTTTCAAACATGGAGAAAAAGGAAAGGAGGAGAGAGTGATGGGTCACAAGGATATACAAAACGTAGCAAAGCAAACTTTATGAGATTTAAAGCTCAAGAATAATCCTGTGGGCTTTATACTCTCTCCTACAGGCCCACTGGAGTGTCAGTCCCATCTTTCAGATCCATAAAGATATGACCTTCTGGACTCACTGAGGTGGCAGCCCATCCCCGCAGCCCTTGCTGTGGCTTCCTGCTGTGGCTTCTCCCATGCTGTGTCTCTCTGTGGTATCTGTCCATGCCTTCTTGGACTTCTGGAGTGAGAATGCACTCCCAGGTCTCTGCATGGGCTCTCTACTGGGCTTCGATCCATGCCTTTGAAATTAAGGGGGAGGCAAATCTGCCCCAGTCCTACACATGCTGATCCTGCGGTAGGTCTGGCAATCTGATGATTTCTGAATTGCCACTAAGGGTCCTTTTCCCCTAGTCCTAAAGAATAGTATAGGTTCACAGCTTACTTCTAGGGTTCAGCCCTGTAGAGTCTAAGAAGTCCAATAGTTTCCGTTCATTTTGTCCCACTTTCCTTAGTTACAATTGGTTAAACTGAGAATTTTCTAAATCTTTCAGTTTTGCTTAAAATTTTCATTTTAAGATCATCTCTCTTCTCTTTCATTTTACTATAAGGAGTCAAGCTGTAACTTCAACAAACTGCTTGGAAATTTTCTTAGCTAAATATTCATTTCATTGCTCATAAGTTCTACTTTTCACAGAATACTAAAACATAATTAGACCAAGTTTTGCCATTTTGTTACAAGGGTAACCTTTTCTCCATTGTCCAGTAACATATTTTTATTTCCATCTGAGACCACATCATGATAACTTTCACTGCCATATTTTTTACCCACATGATTAGTTATATATTCACTAAGAAGATTAACACTTTCTCTACAGCTATCCTTCTTTTCCAGCTTCCCTGGTTGTTATTGCTGTCCAGTTGCTCAGTCATGTCTGACTCTTTGTGACACCATGGACTGCAGCACACCAGACTTCCCTGTCCTTCACCATCTCCTGGAGCTTGCTCATGTCCACTGAATTGGTGATGTCATCCAACCATCTCATCTTCTGTTCCCTTCTCCTCTTGCCTTCAATCTTCCCCAGCAACAGAGCAAAGTATTGGAGCTTCAGCTCCAGCACTTCCTTAAGGATGGACTGGTTGGATCTCCTTGCAGTCCAAGAGACTCTCAAAAGTCTTCTCCAACACCATAGTTCAAAACCATCAATTCTTTGGTGCTCAGCCTTCTTTATGGTCCAACTCTCACATCCATACATGACTACTGGAAAAATCATAGCTTTGACTAGATGGATTTTTGTTATAAAGTAATGTGTCTGCTTTTTAACATGCTGTCTAGATTGGTTATAGCTTTTCTTCCAAGGAGCAAACATCTTTTAATTTCATGGCTGCAGTCACCATCTATAGTGATTTTGGAGCCCCCAAAATAAAGTCTGTCACTGTTTCCATTGTTTCCCCATCTATCTGCCATGAAGTGATGGGGCCGCATGCCATGATCTTAGTTTTTTGAATGTTGAGTTTTAAGACAGCTTTTTCATTCTTCTCTTTCACCTTCATCAAGAGGCTTTTTAGTTCCTCTTAGTTTTCTTTCATAAGGCTTCAGTGATGGGTCAGGTGTAAATAACCACCTGCAGTGTGGGAGAACTAGGTTCAATCCCTGAGTTGGGAAGTCCACCGGAGAAGGTAATGGCTACCCATTCCAGTATTCTGGCTGAGAGAATTCCATGGACAGAGGAGTCTCACAGGCCCCAGTCCATGCGGTTGCAAAGGGTTGGACACAAATGAATGACTTTCCCTTTCAAGCTTCCCAGGTAGCTAAGGTAAAGAATCCAACTGCCAATGCAGGAGACCTGGGTTTGATTCCTGGGTCAGGAAGATACTCTGGAGAAAGAAATAGCAACCCACTCCAGTATTCTTACCTGGGAAATCCCATGGACAGAGGAGCCTGGCAGGCTAGAGTCCATGGGGTTGCAAAAGAGTCGGAAATGACTCAGTGACAAAACAACAGAAACAATCCCTTTTTCCAACAGCATCCTCACCGAATGAAATGCAAATGAAGTTCTATTTGCAGCAGTAGCGTATTATCTAGTATGCATCTCCAAACTAGCTCAGTCTCTAACCATTATCCTGTCCCAAACCCACTTCCACACATTTAGGTATTTGTTACAGAAACATCCCTACTTCTCAGAACCAGCTTCTGCATTAATGTGTTCAGGCTGCTATTTTAGCAATACCATTAACTGGATGGGTTATAAAAAATAGAAATTTATTATTTAGATTCCTGGAGACAGCATCCATCCTCAAAGTCTTTCAAAAATTTGAAAAGGAGGAAAGATTTCAAAGCTCATTTAGGAGGCCAGCATTATTTCAACACAAAAGCCAGACCAAGACACAACGGGAAGAAATGAACAAAACACAAGAGAAAAAAA
Organism: Ovis canadensis; assembly: GCF_042477335.2. Classification (NCBI taxonomy): domain Eukaryota; kingdom Metazoa; phylum Chordata; class Mammalia; order Artiodactyla; family Bovidae; genus Ovis; species Ovis canadensis. The sequence goes on from NC_091246.1 coordinate 25,378,349, forward strand.
TCATCAACAATAGTAAATCAAATTCAAAAGCACATCAAAAGAATTATACATAATAATCAACTGGGATTTATTCTTGGAATGAAAAGGTGGTTCAACATAAGAAAATTAGTCAATAAATTTTGTCATATCAACAGAATAAAGGACAAGAAACATATGATTAACTCTTGATGTATAAAAGATATTTGACATAACACCCTTGTGTGATAAAAACACTTAATAAACTAAGAATAGAAGGAAACTATCTTAACAAAATAAAGTTCATACATGAAAAAATATTACAGCTGACATCATACTTTGTGATAATAGGCTGACAGATCCTTTTCTCCAACATCAGAAAAAAATCCAGGATGTCAGCTGTTACCACTTCATCCCTGCATGCCGCTGAAAGTACAAGCAATCAGATAGAAAAAAAATGATATCCAAACTAATAAGAAATAATCAGTTTATCTCTGTTTACATATGTCATTATTTTTAATGTAGAAAACCCAAAGATACACACACACACAAACAGTTAGAACTAATAAATTACTTCAGCAAATTTGCAGGATATAAAGTCATCATGCCCCATTATGTCCCCCAAATCAGTTGCATTTTTATACATTAACAATCCAAAAGTAGAATTAAAAGAGCATTTCCATTTACAATATTATCTAAAGAATAAGATAATTAGGAAAAAACCTAACCGAGGAAGTGAAAGAATTGTACTTTGAAAACTGTAAATCATTGCTGAAAGAACCTGAAGAAGACACTGATGAGTCTATTTGCAGGGAAGGAATGGAGATGCAGATGTAGAGAATGGAGGGGTGGACACAGCGGGGGAAGGAGAGAGTAGGACGAATGTAGAAAGTAGCATTGACATATATAATCTGTCATGTGTAAAATAGACAGCAGGTGGGAAGCCAAAGAAAGGCAATGCCAAAGAATGTTCAAACTACCGCACACTTGCGCTTATCACACACACTAGTAAAGTAATCCTCAAAATTCTCCAAGCCAGGCTTCAACAGTACATGAACCGTGAACTTCCAGATTTTCAAGCTGGATTTAGAAAAGGCAGAGGAACCAGAGATCAAATTGCCAACATCCCCTGGATCATCAAAAAACAAGAGAGTTCCAGAAAAACATCTACTTTTGCTTTATTGACTATGCCAAAACCTTTGACTCTGTGGACCACAACAAACTGTGGACAATTCTGAAAGAGATGGGAATATCAGACCAGCTGACCTGCCTCCTGAGAAATCTGTATGCAGGTCAAGAAGCAACAGTTAGAACTGGACATGAAACAACAGACTGGTTCCAAATCTGGAAAGGAGTACGTCAAGGCTGCATATTGTCACAATGCTTATTTAATTTATATGCAGAGGACATCATGAGAAATGCCAGGCTGGCTGAAATACAAGCTGGAATCAAGATTGCTGGGAGAAACATCAATAATCTCAGATATGCAGATGACACCACCCTTATGGCAGAAAGTAAAGAACCAAAGAGCCTCTTGATGAAAGTGAAAGAGGAGTGTGAAAAAGTTGGCTTAAAATTCAACTTTCAGAAAACTAAGATCATGGTATCCAGTCCCATCACCTCATGGCAAAGAGATGGGTAACAATGGAAACAATGAGAGACTTTATTTTGGGGGGCTCCCAAATCACTGCAGATGGTGACTGCAGCCATGAAATTAAAATACGCTTGCTCCTTGGAAGAAAAGCTATGACCAACCTAGACAGCATATTAAAAAGCAGATATATTACTTTACCAATGAAGATTGATCTTGTCAAAGCTATGGTTTCTCTATTAGTCATGTATGGATGTGAGAGTCAGACTATAAAGAAAGCTGAGCGCAGAAATATTGATGCTTATGAACAGTGGTATTGGAGAAGACTCTTGAGAGTCCCGCTTGGACTGCAAGAAGATCCAACCAGTCCATCCTAAAGGAAATCGGTCTTGAATATTCATTGGAAGGACTGATGCTGAAGCTGAAATTCCAATACTTTGGGCACCTGGTGTGAAGAACTGACTCATTGGAAAAGACCCCGATGCTGGGAAAGATTGAAGGCAGGAGGAGAAGGGGAAAACAGGATGAGATGGTTGGATGGCGTCACTGACTCAGTGGACATGAGTCAAGCTCCAGGAGATGGTGAAGGACAGGGAAGGCTGGTGTGCTTCAGTCCATGGGCTCACAAAGAGTAGGACACAGCTGAATAATAACAAAAGTCACTGTAGAAAACAATATGAAGTTCCCTAAAAAAATTAAAAGTTACCATATATTCTAGAATTCCCACTTCTATATATATATATACTCAAAATAATTGAAAACAAGATTTACAAGAGATATTTGCACACCCATTTTCATTATAGCATTGTTCATAGTTTTCATGAGGAGGACCCAACCCAAATACCCACCATGGTATGAATGGAGAGAGAAAATGTGCTATATACATATGATGGAATATTTTTCAGCCCTAAAAATGAAGGAAATCTTTTCACATTTTGCCACATGGGTGAACTTTGAGGACATTATTTTAGGTGAAATGAACAAGTCATATTGCATAATTTCATGTATATAATGTATCTAAAATAGCCTAGTTTATAGAAACACAAAATAAAGTGATAGTTGCCAGGAGCTTTGGAGAAAAATATAAGGGGAGTTGTTGTCAATGGGCATAGAGTTTTATAAGATGAAAACATGTGCTAGAGATTTGTTACATAACAGTGTAAATATACTTAGAACCACTGAACAGTGCCCTAAAAATAGTTAAGATTATAAATTTTACCTTATGTGTTTTTCACTACAATTTGAAAAATGAGTCACTAACCTGAAAAAAAAAGGAGTATTCACTAATTCTGCTTCATTGTTAGCTCAAAGGAAAATACTTGACATTTGAGATATTTTTTCCTTTTTGGATGAGATGTAGGTATTCAAAATTCAAAAACAAAAACACAAATGTCATTTGTGGAATTATATAAAAGGTGTGTTCTCTTATGTTTTATATGTAGAAATGAAGAGGGTGAATATGTTGTTTTCTGTTTTAATGTTCTATTGTTAGAAGAATATAAGAAATCAAATCTTATCATCAGTACTTAAAGTCATCTTATTTGACTTCTAAAGCAATTGACAAATATCTACAAATTCTGATAACTGTGCAATTTCTATTGAAATCACTTGGTTGTAACTAATTTCTTTTGGAATGAGTTTAATATTTAAAGTTTTTAAAATGTTTGATACTCAATATTTACCTATCTCTCTATCCATTGGTTCTAGTCTTCATAATTACATAATGAAATTTTAATCTCCATGTTACGACAATATTTCAAATGTGTAAAGGTAGACTATACATCCTCTCTGCCCTAAACCATCACTTATTTAACCTGAGGAATATACTGACTCACCAACTGGCATACACTGGCATCACTGACTCGACGGTCATGAGTTTGAGCAAGCTCCAGGAGTTGGTGATGAACAGGGAGACTGGTGTGCTGCAGTCCTTGGGGTCGCAGAGGCAGATACAACTGAGTGACTGAACTGAACTGGTACCGTCAGGCTCCTTATTTACATAATGTCCACATATTTTGTCTCATCAGCTGAGTCCTCTTTTTGTAACTGTCCAGTTTGTTAAATTAAGAATGCTATTAGTCATAAAGAAGACTGTTGCCTTAACTTTCCCTTGGTCTGTAGGACTTCAGCCTCTCCCTTTCAGTTCTAGGGTCACCATAACCAATTGGCCAGTGTCATAGGTTTCCATGAGTCAGACTTTCTGATTACAATTTTGGCTTCATTGTTCATTATAGCTACCAGCCCATCTCATCTTTGGGGACTAGGTGTGGGTCCCTATTTCCCAGGAATTCCATCATCCTCACTGAGTTTTGGGAAATCCAGTTTGATAGCAGCAGTTCCCAATGTGACTTTCGACAGATATGAACCACCATAAAGCTTTTCAAGGATGGTGGACTCCCCTCTCAAGTCACGGTAAAGGATTCTCTGGATTCTGAAGATACAAATTTTAATCTGTACAAGAGCTCATTAACAATGCAGATTCCTAACTTGAATCTTAAAGATAACAAATCAAAAGTTGGGGGGCACTCTGGAATCTCCCCGAGTGATGCTAATACACATCCATTGTGACCTGCCCACCTCCCATTTTTTTTATCTCATTTCAATATAACGGCAAGCATGGACCCAGGGATAAGTGATTCCCTAGAATGCTGATAGTTATTAACATCTTCCAGAGCTCCTTCCCTATTGCAAATTGCTACTTACCCCCTTTTGAGGTAACCACAGTCTAGAAATAAGTCTGCTGCTTTTGTAAAATATAATTTTACTATAAAAACATTTTTAAAATCTTAAGTAAACTTTTTTTCTGTGGTTGTTTTATTTATCATTATATGCATGGATATAACTTTGTGGGACTAGCCCATACAAACTATATTGCTGAGATTGACCCATATGGTTTGATACACTTGTTTTGACTATTACATAATATTCTATTGTGTGAGTACACCACAGTTAATTTACCCATTCTTCAGTGATAGACATTTTGATTGTTTCCAAGATCTTTCTAATAAAAATAGGACTGTATTAAACTTTTAAACACATGATTTCTGTTGAGCATTTATAAGAGTTTTCTTGGATATGTTCCCAGAAATGGAACTTTCTAGTCATAGTGAGATATGTGAATATTCAACTTAATAACATAATTCTAAATTGTTTCCTAAAGTCATTATACCAGCTTGCATTTCTACCTATAATGAATAAGAGATTCTTCATTCATATCATCTACTAATCTCAGTATTTGAAAGTTTCTTAAGTAATGGTAATCTAATAGGTGCAAAATATTTCTTTAGAATTTCACTTACATACCTCATTAAAGTGGTTAAAGATATCTTTTAAACATTTACTCACCATGTATGTGTTCTCCTTTAAGGAATGCCATTCTTACCGTTGGTGGATTTTTGTCCTGTAACTATTTATGTCTTACTCTTTATTACTTTATCATATTATATTTCTATTTGTCACATGACAAGTTACCACAAACTCAGTGGCTTAAAGCATCAGAAACTTACCACCTTACAGTTTCTATAAGTCCAAAGAGTAGTAGACTGTGGCTAGATTACTTTGCTTACAGGTTGAAATCCAGGTATCAACCTTCTCAGAGACAGAGTTCTCTCTTTCAATCTCGCTTGTTGGCAGAATTCACTTCTTTGTGCCTGTGTGATGGATATTCCCATTATCATGTTAGTTGTTGGCCACAGATCCTTCTCATAAACACTCACGGACAGTTCACAATGTGGGTGTACACTGTTGTCCAGGACAACCGGTGTGCATGCCTATTTCCCTATTTTCTACAACTAGCTGGAAACTGAATGAGCTTACCAGGTTAGGTGAGGTTCACCTGGATAACCTCCTCAACATTAGGGAGACTGGGGAGCTTAATCACATCATAACAATCCCTTCATAGCAGCACATACCGTTTGACTAAATGAAGAAGTGTGTCCACTAGGGACTGGGAATTTTAGGGTCAGTGTAGATTTCTGCCCACTTCAACGTCATAGATACCATCTAACAGTTTTAAACTCAAATTATTGTTTTCCTTAAAGTTTCTTATTTTTTTCAATGAATTCCTTTTTTATTAATCTTCATTCTTTAATCCCATTTTACTAGTTTTTTTGGTTTTGTTTTTGTTTTTTCCTAATGTCCTTTTTTGTACCAAGATTCCATCCAGGTTACTATGTTACCATGTTTAGTCACCATGTTTCCTTGGGCTCTTCCTAGGCATGATAGTTTCTCAGACTTTTTTTTTTTTTTTGATTTTGACAGTTTTGAGGATTACTGATTATGTATTTTGTAGCATGTCCCTCAATTTGAGTTTGTCCCACATTTTTATATGGTGAGGCTGGGGTTATGGATTTTGAGGAGGAAGGTCCTAGAAGTTGAAAACCATTTTCAACACATTCTATCAAGGGTATATGCTCTCAATATGACTCATCACAGAGGATGTTGACTTTAAACATTTGGCTAAATTAGTGTTGGCCACGTTTTACCACTTTAGTTACAAGGTACTATGTATCACCATTTTTATGCACTGTAGGATTTAGGCTGCTATATTGTTTAAGATAATTATAATCTATCTATATGTAGTTATTTGAGTCAAATCAGCCTATAATGTTCTTTTCCTGTACTGTACTTATGTTTTGCTACATGATTGTACTATTCTTGCAAAATAAGTTGACAAGGCATTCTTTTCTAATCTATGTAAAAGCATGTATAAATTGGGATGATCTATCAGGTGAGAACTTGTAGAACTCACTTAGAAAACCATATGGCAATAATATTTGTCTTCATCAAAAGTTTTGACCTTTGTTTAAGTTTCTTTTTTAGTCTCAGCATTATTCATGCAATCTAATTTTACCTGTTAGATTAAGTTATACATTAAAAGAATTGTTCATTTCTTCAAAGTTTTTAAATGTTGCACTGTTACTAATATCATCACAAAATATTATTAATGACTGTTCTATCTGTGGACCTGTGTTTTTCCATTCAGAATAATATTGTGTCTTCTCTTTACTTCTTTATCAATCTTACCAGAACTTTTGCTGTTTGATACAGGATGATTGCAAAAATTATCCTTCAAACCAGGAGAGTGAAAGGATAACCCCAACATAATTAAAATTATATAAATATGACAATATAATAGATGTTTTTTCTATTATAAACTAAAAGACTTATTTTTTACTCTTTAAAATAACATATTTCCTTTAAAAATATATGAATACTAAAGCAAATTTAAAAACAAATGTGCCTGCTAGTAATGAAATTCCAAACATCAAAAATTATGAGTGGTTATTCTTGTAAATATTTATTTATTTTCATTTCTTAGTTGTAATATTCCCTGTTCAATGTCATTTACATTGTTCAGAATAACATATTTTTAAATATATGGTCTTTATTATGTAAAATTTTAAACATAAAATCCATAGAAGTCTTCTTCAAAGTTCAGCTCAGTTCAGTTCAGTCGCTCAGGGGTGTCCAACTCTTTGTGACCCCGTGGACTACAGCATGCCAGGCTTCCCTGTCCATCACCAACTCCCAGGGGTCACTCAAACTCATGTCCATTGAGTCGGTGATGCCATCAAACCATCTCATCCTCTGTCGTCTCCTTCTCCTTCTGCCTTCAATATTTCCCAGCATCAGGGTCTTTTCCAAAGAGCCAGTTCTTTGCATCAGGTGGCCAAATTATTGGAGTTTCAGCTTTAGCATCAGTCCTTCCAATGAATATTCAGGATTGATTTCTTTTAGAATGGACTGGTTGAATCTCCTGTTGTCCAAGGGACTCTCGAGTCTTCTCCAATGCCAAAATTTCAAAAGTCTAACGTCAACAGTTCCAAAGCATCAGTTCTTCGGTGCTCAGCTTTCTTTCTTCTTCTTTTTTTTTTTAAACTTTATTTTACTTTAGAATACTGTACTGGTTTTGCCATACATCAACATGAATCTGCCACGGGTGTACATGAGTTCCCAATCCTGAACCCCCCTCCCACCTCCCTCCCCATACCATCTCTCTGGGTCATCCCAGTGCACCAGCCCCAAGCATCCTGTATCCTGTATCGAACATAGACTGGCGATTTGTTTCTTACATGATATTATACATGTTTCAATGCCACTCTCCCAAATCATCCCTCTCCCTCTCCCACAGAGTCCAAAAGTCTGTTCTATACATCTGTGTTTCTTTTGCTGTCTCGCTTACAGGGTTATCATTACCATCTTTCTAAATTCCATATATATGTGTTAGTATACTGTATTAGTGTTTTTCTTTCTGGCTTACTTCACTCTGTATAATCGGTTCCAGTTTCATCCACCTCATTAGAACTGATTCAAATGTATTCTTTTTAATGGCTGAGTAATGCTCCATTGTGTATATGTACCACAGCTTTCTTATCCATTCATCTGCTGATGGACATCTAGGTTGCTTCCATGTCTAACTCTCACATCCATACATGACTACTGGAAAAAACATAGCTTTGACTAGATGGACCTTTGCTGGCAAAGTAATGTCTCTGCCTTTTAATATGCTGTCTAGGTTGGTCATAGCTTTTCTTCCAAGCAGCAAGTGTCTTTTAATTTCATGGCTACAGTCACCATCTGCAATGATTTTAGAGCCCCCAAAATATAGTCTCTCACTCTTTCCATTGTTTCCCCATCTATCTGCCATGAACTGATGGGGCCAGATGCCATGATCTTAGTTTTCTGAATGTTGAATTTTAAGCCAACTTTTTAAATCTCCTCTTTCACTTTCATCAAATGGCTCTTTAGTTCTTCTTTACTTTCTGCCATAAGTGTTGTATATAACCTTCAAAGTTATACTTTATGATTAACGAATTTAGCACTTCCTTTGTGAACAATGTTTTTTCATTGTGAAATAACTCAATGGAGCTGAAGTACCTTGACAGTGCAGAATTTGATGGAAACTACTTTGGCTTTTAATTTTTTTGGACTAAAATTGTAAATATTTTAGGCAAATTGTTTTCACAGGAGCTACTTTTTTACTATAATTTAAAATGCATGTCATTGACAAATATTTTTAAAAGACAAAACTTGTCAAATAGCCAGTCTGTTTTTCTAATATTTTGGAATATTTTGCCAAATTTAGATTCTGAAACATTGTTAGTCATCCTATTTTCATTCAGCATTTTCTTAGATATTCTTCTTCTTTCAAGACTTCTCATTTATTTGACATAAAACACAAAACTAAATTTAGAAGGGTCATGAAAATCAGTATTATTGTTGATAGCATGGATTACTTTACACAGTTGTTCTTCAAAGTTTCAAACATCTAAAATAGGATTTGTGATAGACAAACAGGTTTAAAACACATTCCATTACTCTATTTAAAATTAGATAGATTTTCCACAAAATTTTGTATTTCAGTTACTTAGCTGTGTATATTTAAAATATTTGCAAATTTGGCAAACTATATTTAACTTATATGCAGAGTACATCATGCGAAATGCTGGGCTGGAAGCACAAGCTGGAATCAAGGTTGCCAGGAGAATTACCAACAATTTCAGATACACAGATGACACCACTCTTATGGCAGAAAACAAAGAATTAAAGAGCATCTTGATGATAGTGAAAGAAGAGAGTCAAAAAGTTGGCTTAAAACTCAACATTCAGAAAACTAAGATCATGGCATCTGGTCCCATCACTTCATGGCAAATAGATGGGAAAACAATAAGAGACTTATTTTGGGGGGCTCCCAAATTACTGCAGATGGTGACTGCAGCCACGAAATTAAAAGATGCTTGCTCCTTGGAAGAAAGGCTATAACAACCTAGATAGCATATTAAAAATCAGCGACATTACTTTACTAACAAAGGTCTGTCTAGTCAAAGCTATGGTTTTTCCTGTAGTCATGTATGGATGTGAGAGTTAGACTATAAAGAAAGCTGAGTGCCAAAGAATTGATGCTTTGGAACAGTGGTTTTGGAGAAGACTTGAGAGTCCCTTGGACTGCAAGAAGATCCAACCAGTCCATCCTAAAGGAAATCAATCTTGAATATTCATTGGAAGGACTGACACCGAAGTTGAAACTCCAATACCTGATGTGAATAATTGACTCATCTGAAAAGACCCTGATGCAGGGAATGAATGATTGAAGGTGGAAGGAGAAGGGGATGACAGAGGATGAGATGATTGGATGGCATCACCGACACAATGGACATGAGTTGAGTAAGCTCTGGGAGTTGGTAATAGACAGGAAAGCCTGGCGTGCTGCAGTTGGTGGGGTTGCAAAGAATCAGACTCGACTGAGTGACTGAACTGAACTGATTTTTATTTCAATTGGTAGAACAATGCAGTTTATTTGTACAAAACTATGAATTATGTGTGCTCTCCAATTACTTTTTAATATATTTTTGCTCACAAGTTTTTTTTTTTAATTATGAAAAGACATTTTTTTGTTATCATGAACTTTGGCACCACTAAAAATTTTATTATAATTACAAATACAAATACTTCTATCTTTCTGGCTGAACATTTAAGTTGAAATCCTGGTAACATTCACATATCAGGTACATCACCTTCAAGAAACTAAAATTCCAAAGGGCTATATTAATTATGTGAATGAAATGAAAATATCAAATCAGTATGGAAATTAAATAATTTTCTGTTTCAAGTCAAATCACTGATGGAAATCTGGTATCATTTATTTATTTTCTATGCTTGTCTGCTAACTGAAGCCCAATTATGAAGAATCAAATAGCAATCAAGCTAAGAAGGAAGAAAAAATAATTTTATTTGAGCTGAACTGAGGATTATAACTCAGGAGATAGACCTCTAGAAGCTCTGAGAACCGTTCTATGGTTCAAGAGTTAGAGATGCCACATTATATGTTCTTGAGGACTTCCCAGGTGCCTCAGTGGTAAAGAACCCACCTGCCAAGGCAGGAGATGTGGGTTTGATCTCTGGGTTGGGAAGATCCCCTGGAAGAGGAAATGATCAACCACTCCTGTATTCTTGCCTGGAAAATTCCATGGACAGCAGAGCTGAGCCTGCTGCAGTCCATGGGGTCTCAGTGAGTAGGACACAGCTGAGCACGCATTCATGCACATTCTTGAGACCAAGAATTATGTATCATAACTAATATATAAAGATCATCTAAGATGTTTTGGTCAGGTTTACAAGTATAGAGTGAGTTTTCATGTCATTGTTATCACAAGTAGGGATGAAAAAGAAAATATTAACCTTAGAACTACAATTCTGGAGTCTGAGGAAAGGGACTGTTCTTTGTAAAAGTTAATTATAGTCTCCTGCTTTGAGGTTCGGTTAATGAACAGTGAAGATGCTCATTGCACGTCAGGAAAGGCCTGTCACAAGTGGGGATGTGTTGAGACATTGTTACTTGTCTTTACAATTCTTAGTTTGATCATCCTGGCATAGAGAAGTTTATAGTTACCCCTCAATAACTATTGCCTCAATTTTTATATATGCCAAGAAAATGTGAAATTCAAAGTGGAAAGTTATTTGATCTAGATGAAAATTCTTCTTTCACAGCATGTGGTGAACACACATTTTCTCAAGATGTGTTCAGTTTTTACTTTTAGGCATAGTCTTCTTACGATAACTGCTTACCTGATTCCCATGTTGTCACTTCTCATTTCCATGTGGTCTCTATAGTCCCCATCGTAGATGATCAATGCTAACAAACACTGATCTTGAGAAATACAATTTATGTTTATAACTTTAATTAAACATGAACTTTTAAACTTTATAGTTCACTGCTACAAAATAATCACAAACAAAACAATTAACTGTAAAACTGAAGTGTTACTAGACAATAAAATAATTAGCTGTAGGCTTGCATGTATTAAAAATGAAAAATGTTGTAACCAGAATGTTCAGACTATATACATGCCATGGAAAGATTGGTCATACATATTTGTCGTACCTCTTTCATGTATAAAATAAACTGTAATTTCCCATGTTTAATCATTGACCCCATTGACAGGTAGCCTCGTGGCCATAGCACAACTAGTTGTTGTTCAGTTGCTAAATCATGTTTGATTCTTTTGCGACCCTATGGACTGTTCCAAGCTCCTCTGTTCATGGAATTCCCAAGCAAGAAAATGCTGGAGTAGGCTGCCATTTCCTTCTCCGAGGGATCTTGCTGACCCAGGAATCAAACCCAAGTCACCTTCTTGGCAAGCAGGCTCTTTTCACTGAGCCACCAGAGAAGGCTGTACCACAGCTAGCTGGTATACCAAATGCATGCAGGAGCATAGCGCCAAGTATCTCTTTCATGATCAGAAGATGTTAGCTGACCTTATTGCTTGTGTCAGGCCCACTTCAATTTATCAGAAAGCACTGCAGGCTGTTTCTCTGAAGGAGGAATTAGTCATGCATATCTGAAAAGATAGCCAAAGAGGAGCAAGTTATCACAGATCATATTTTAGATTTAAACACATGTTAAAATGAGAATTCTGTTCAGTTGCACACACTGCTAGGTGAGACCATGGAAGAAAGTAGAAAAGCAAAGTAATGGTTTGCCAAATTTATGCTAAGTTAACAGAATTCAACTATTTATAACTATATTTAATTAACAATTAATAATCTGAGACACAAGCTAAATGGAAGGTGACCCCAGAGAGCTGAGAGGAACTAGGTCTATCTTAGATAAGTCAGGTATACAATAATCCAAGTTTTGTACATATTTTCAAAGAAGTAACTTTTACTTTGATGATTCTGTTCAATAATTTTGTTTCCATGCTTTTTGTTTCCTTCTTTATACTTTCTTGTTGCTGCTGCTGCTAAGTTGCTTCAGTCGTGTCTGACTCTGTGCAACCCCAGAGATGGCAGCCCACCAGGCTCTCCCATCCCTGGGATTCTCCAGGCAAGAACACTGGAGTGGGTTGCCATTTCCTTCTCCAAGACATGAAAGTGAAAAGTGAAAGTGAAGTCTCTCAGTCGTGTCTGACTCTCAGTCGTGTCTGACTCTTTGCGACCCCATGGACTGCAGCCTGCCAGGCTCCTCCGCCCATGGGATTTTCCAGGCAAGAGTACTGGAGTGGGTTGCCATTGCCTTCTCCCTTATACTTTCTTAGGGATTGTCTATTAAGGGTCTAAATTTCACTGAAAACCTTACCTTACTGTCTTCATAAATTTTAATCAACCCAGCTAGTTTTGATAAACTCAATTTGGTTATTACAAGTGCCTGAAGTGAGCAATCACACTAGTGACTATTTCTAACTTTGGAGGAAAAAACATGATGAGAAGCTGACAATGATTTATCTAGTTATTGAGCAGAGTGAATGAGCATTTAAGATACATTATACATAAAAACTTATTTACAACGTCTTAAATTGTAAAACAAAGGCATCAATTACTCCTCCTTGGCACATATAGGAAGCACATATGCAATCCTGATAGAATTATGTGACTAGTGTCATCTCACAATTATTAAAGAAGTACAAAAATGAAGATACACTCTGGAATATTTCAGAAGCTAGAAAAAATTTATAAAGCTCTTAGTTGTCATGGAAACAGATAAAACATTATATCAGCAATTGGAAAAATCAGAAATTGGGCATTTGTATGACCATTACTTTTTTTTTTTCTTTTTCTTTTCGTTTTGTTTTTTATTTTTTAAATTTTAAAATCTTTAATTCTTACATGCATTCCCAAACATGAACCCCCCTCCCACCTCCCTCCCCATAACATCTTTCTGGGTCATCCCCATGCACCAGCCCCAAGCATGCTGCATCCTGCGTCAGACATAGACTGGCGATTCAATTCACATGATAGTATACATGTTAGAATGTCATTATCCCAAATCATCCCACCCTCTCCCTCTCCCTCTGAGTCCAAAAGTCCGTTGTACACATCTGTGTCTCTTTCCCTGTCTTGCATACAGGGTCGTCATTGCCATCTTCCTAAATTCCATATATATGTGTTAGTATACTGTATTGGTGTTTTTCTTTCTGGCTTACTTCACTCTGTATAATCAGCTCCAGTTTCATCCATCTCATCAGAACTGATTCAAATGAATTCTTTTTAACGGCTGAGTAATACTCCATTGTGTATATGTACCACAGCTTTCTTATCCATTCATCTGCTGATGGACATCTAGGTTGTTTCCATGTCCTGGCTATTATAAACAGTGCTGCGATGAACATTGGGGTACATGTGTCTCTTTCAATTCTGGTTTCCTCGGTGTGTATGCCCAGCAGTGGGATTGCTGGGTCATAAGGTAGTTCTATTTGCAATTTTTTAAGGAATCTCCACACTGTTCTCCATAGTGGCTGTACTAGTTTGCATTCCCACCAACAGTGTAGGAGGGTTCCCTTTTCTCCACACCCTCTCCAGCATTTATTGCTTGCAGATTTTTGGATCGCAGCCATTCTGACTGGTGTGAAGTGGTACCTCATTGTGGTTTTGATTTGCATTTCTCTAATAATGAGTGATATTGAGCATCTTTTCATGTGTTTGTTAGCCATCCATATGTCTTCTTTGGAGAAATGTCTATTTAGTTCTTTCTTACACCGCACACAAAAATAAACTCAAAATGGATTAAAGATCTAAATGTAAGATCAGAAACTATAAAACTCCTAGAGGAGAACATAGGCAAAACACTCTCAGACATAAATCACAGCAGGATCCTCTATGATCCACCTCCCAGAATTCTGGAAATAAAAGCAAAAATAAACAAATGGGATCTAATTAAAATTAAAAGCTTCTGCACAACAAAGGAAAATATAAGCAAGGTGAAAAGACAGCCTTCTGAATGGGAGAAAATAATAGCAAATGAAGCAACTGACAAACAACTAATCTCAAAAATATACAAGCAACTTATGCAGCTCAATTCCAGAAAAATAAATGACCATTACTTTTTAAATATTTTTTCAAGGGATAGCAGAGAAGAATTTCTAATTAGGTAGTTCGTCTGATACCAGAGCCTTATTTCTCAGATGATTTTGGAGGAAGGTATTAGCCAAGATTGTAGGTTACCCAGAAGGAGTAAGCAAGTATAAAGACAGAGGCTGGCTTGCAGGTTATGTGCCAGGCTCCCCAGGTGGTGTTAGTAGTAAAGAACCCGCCTGCCAATGCAGAAGACAAGAAACACAGCTTTGATCTATGGGTCAAGAAGATCCCCTGGAGGAGGGCATGGCAACCCATTCCCAAACCCATTCTTGCCTGGAGAATCCCATAGACAGAGGAACCTGGCAGGCTTTATAGTGCACAGGGTCACAAATAGTCAGACATGACTGAAGCAACTTAGCACGCACATATGAACAAAGCGCGTGCCGTCCATTCTTGTCTACCACGCTTCTATAAAAACGACAAAAACACTGAGAGGCTCATGACAAAGTTGCTTTGAGATTCCTGTTTTCATGAATTGCTTACAACTCACTTACATGTATCATGGGTGTTGAACTCGCCCCCTCCCTTGCCCTTTTCTCTCACAAACTGTAGCTTTGCTAGTCTACCAATTAGGAAGCTTTAGCTTACTTTTTTCCAATCAGGATCTTCTTCAGTACACTGTGAGTGATGATCCACTGCTGATGATCTGCTCCAAAAATGTGTTAAGAAAGGCGTGAAGAAGAAGGGTGGAAGTTTGAAGTTCTAGTGGAGGCACTTGTTTTCTCCAACCACCACAAATTCCCTTAAAATTTGGGTCTTAGGTAGGACCCCTTCTGTAAATTCCTTGGTCAGGTGATCATCCTCCCCATGCACACAGTCTCTTTGCTGCCTGGAAATCAGCTTCACTTCTTGGTTCCACCCTGTGTCTTCATGTCAAGCAGCTCCCATGGTTCTTCCAGGTGAGTGGTGGTATTAGCCTCTGTCCTGACCCAGAGTCTCCAGCAGAGGACTACAGTCACTGTGAGATGCTGAAAATAGGTCTCCAAGTTCAGGTTGATATCTCAAAAGTGATTATCAAGCATATGAAAGAAAAAAAAATTGCTGAAACTTAGGACAAGAGACAAAGGCTCATTATTTGCTGTTTTGATATGAGAGAGCATTTCCTATGAGGCCTGTTTGACTCCTATAGAGCTTCCTCTATGATTCAGTGGGTAAAGAACCTGCCTTCGATGCAGGAGACACAGGAGATGTGGGTTCCATCCCTGGGTCAGGAAGGTTCCCTGGAGGAGGAAATGGAAAACCACTCCAGTATTCTTGCCTGAAAAATCCCATGGGCAGAGGAGCCTGGAGGGCTACAGTCAAAAGGGTTGCAAAGAATTGGACATGACTGAGCAGCTGAGCATGAGCACACTTAGGAAAGGTGTCTTTGTTGTCAGAGTATATAGAATTCTTCTGAAGACTGACTAAGTTATATTAACCATGTTTGGGTATAACAGATTTGAAAAACTACACCTTTCTTAGGATGACTATTTTGGGAGTATACAGTGCTATTTTCACACAATCACATCAAATGTCTACTCTACATGAACCAATATTTTGATATTTCAGGTGAGGATTTACTTACTAGAAGGATACTATAGCTTTACTAGCAGCAGCATTTTTTAGCTGGAACACTCTGTGTGAAACCAAGTTGAGTTTCTGCTGTGTTCAGATGAACACAAGGTGTTTTGCTCTGCTTATGTAAGCTCAGAGAGTGATGAAGAAGTAGAATCTTCTAGCATCTTTAGTCTGTGTGCAAAGTATAGCACTGACAGAAGTTTTCAGGCACTGAAAACATTTTCCTTTGCTAGAACTTTAGTTCAGTCTGAGTGTAAGACAATCACAAGTTGCATGAAAAAGGAAAATTATCAAGAAAGGGTGCAGGAAGAAGAATATGCCCTTTAAAGGATGTCTCCCCACACACCATTCACCATCCACTATCTGGTCTTCTCACTGTAACGAGCATAAGAAACCTTCATTACATTCCAACACTGTGAATAAAAGGACTTCATGTCCGTGTTTACTTGTCGCAATTGTTTATTAAATGCATGAGCTTCTTTCACTGTTCAACCGATATATGTTTGAATCTCTGTGTAAATGGTTTAGGCTGCTTCACTAATTTTTCCTGTTAAAATTAGTGGAACTCTTTTCTCATTAAATGGCTTTCACTTAGCAGCTGGATTGAAGTATAAATGTATTTGATTACAATTAACAAGAAAACACAGTTGGATTACAGCCTGTCAGATTAGTTGTTGACACAAAGAGATTGGTGAAGATGGGTACTTTCACAGCTTGGAAGATGAGTTATCCCACTGTTGTTAGGGGATCTGTGTCCTGTGAAATTTAACCAGCCTCACAAGGGGTTTAGCCTTCTTAGTTAGGACTTTCTTTCCTCGACTGAGTATTTTTGTTTCTCAAATGATCCTGGAACCAGTTCTTTTTGTCTTCTTCTGGTGCCCTCCCAAATGAGTTCATAAAACTCTTATATTTCATCATGATTAATTTGTTTGTAAATTTTTTCATTAACTGTCACAACTCAAATGAAGCACATATTGAAGAAGAAACAGTGTTTTATCTTCCATCCCTGTCCTTGCAGCTAGGAACAATGAAGCTTCCTTTTGTGCTGTGACATGGATCCTTGTAGCCCTACCTACCATTCCCAGATGGAGCTTCCACTGATCACGAGGTGGTGAGGACCCCAACCCAGAATGTGGACATTCTTGGGCACTGTCCTTGCTGTCAGTGGGAAAATGGCTTTTCTAGAGTCTTTGTAACTTCCTCTCTTGCCTCTGTGTTGTGTGTTAGTCGCTTAGTAATGTCCGAATCTTTGCCCCCCTTGGACTCTGGCCCACCAGTCTCCTCTGTTGATGGAATTTTCCAGGCAAGAATACTGGAGTGGGTTACCATTTCCTACTCTGGGAGATCTTCCTGACCCAGGGATCAAACCCAGGTCTCCTGCAGTGCAGGCCAGATTCTTTACCATCTAGATCACCTGGGATAGAATTCAAGTGTGACAAGCCTTCTGAATCTGACCCAGTGGTGCATCAGCTCTCTAGTTTCTCCCAAATTGTTGCACTATGACCTCTGACCTCCTATCATTAACAAAATCTCCTATGTTCCCAACACTTTCTCCCAGGGTTCGCCTCCTGGCCTTCGTGGGTCCTGACTGTCCTCAGAACATACTTCTCCTGCAGTTTTTTCAGAAGAGGCAGACCTGATCTCCCCCAGTTTCCCTACTTCTGGAACAGGAAATGAAGTTGAGCTTACTTTTCCCCCATGGTTCTCCTGCACCAGGAAACAATGCTGGTTTTCAGGTTCAGGCCACTCCGCTCCGTTGCCTGCTGCCTTAATGTGTGGCTCTCCTGTTGTCCTCATAGACACTCCCTTCCACACCATGTCATTCGAGCATCAATATTGATGACATCCAGCATCTGGCCTGTCTTTCCGGAACCTCCTTGTTGTCAATGACAGTTGCTTCCATGTGGCCTCATTTGCCCGCACCCATGGTCCACACTACCTTGCTAACAGTCTGTGCAGCCAGGAGGCCAGTGTGACTGGAGCACAGGGAACTATCCTGAGTCACGCACAGCAGGGTCAGTACAATCATCACTAAATAGAACTCCGTGCAGCACAGGCAGAGCACACGAGTCAGCTTCAGGGAAGCCCTTCCCTTCACAGCACTGGCAATTTGCTGCTAGTATCAGAAAGCCTTCCCACGATCAACAAATAATCAGAGACTGGAGGGGACATGTCCCCAGGATGGCTTGCTGAGAGATACTGACCAGACCCCTGTGTTTCTTTCTTGGGGAGATTTCTTCAACCCCAGGCTCTAGGAGCAGCTGAAGAAACTATGAGCTAACACCTCCACAGTGGAAAAGATTTCTCCCATCCTTCTTACTAATAGCCTCTGAGAAGGCTAATGTATCAAGAACCCCTCATTAAAATCAAACCCCCACAGACGTATTGTACTCACAAGTCATTGCTGCAGGCTTTGATTATGTATGGAGTTTTGAAAAGTACACATCAGTAATTTAAAAAGTTAACTTGGTAGCTAATACAAAAATAAAAATATAGTAGTGTCTGACAGGGGCTTGACAATCTGTATTATGAGTGGGCTGCATGATTCATCACTCATTATAAGTTACACCTCAGAACAAATTTTCTACTATCGTCAGAGACTCTAAAATGAGCTGCAGGCAGAGAATGTGCTTGGAACTACATTTTAAAGCATGTCTCCATCTTTTCAAAGTCCCTACTCCCACACATAATGTTTACTGGTAACAAAAGCATATTCAGGTAGAAATGTGTTTTCTTTAAAACAAACAAAAAATTGCTAGTAACGGCTGAAAATGGATGGAAAACATTTTTCTTTGATCCTTCTCCCTGCAAGAGTTAGATGAAAGTAATTTAAACTCCCATAAGCGTGTCCAGATATTTATGCCTCTGCATCCCCTAGAAGGAGTACATCAAGGCTGTATATTGTCACACTGCTCCTTTAACTTACATGCAGTGTACCTCATATGAAATGCTAGACTGGATGAAGTACAAGCTGTAATCAAGATTTCCAGAAGAAATATCAACAACCTCAGATATACAGATGACACCACATTTATGGCAGGATGTGAAAAAGAACTAAAGAGCTTCCTGATGAAAGTAAAAGAGTAGAGTGAAAATAGAGTGAAAAAGTTAGCTTAAAACTCGATATTCAGAAAACTAACATTATGGCATCTGGTCCCATCACTTCATGGAAAATAGGTGGGGAAACAATGGAAATAGTGAGAGACTTCATTTGGGGGGGGGGGGCTCCCAAATCACTGCAGCCATGAAATTAAAAGATGTTTGCTCCTTGGAAGAAAAGCTATGACCAACCTAGACAGAATATTAAAAAGCAGAGACATTACTGTGCCAACCAAGGTCCATCTAGTCAAAGCTATGGTTTTTCCAGTAATCAGGTATGGATGTGAGAGTTGGACTATAAAGAAAACAGAGCGCTGAAGAATTGATGCATTTGAACGCTGGTGTTGGAGAAGACTCTTGAGAGTCCCTTGGACTGCAAGGAGATCCAGCCAGTCCATTCTAAACCAAATAAGCCCTGAATGTTTATTGGAAGGATTGATGCTGAAGTTGAAACTCCAATAATTTGGCCACCTGATGCGAAGAGCTGACTCATTTGAAAAGACCCTGATGCTGGGAAAGATTGAAGGTAGGAAAAGAAGGGGGCGACAGAGGATGAGATGGTTGGACGGCATTACCGACTCAATGGACATGAGTTTGAATAAGCTCCGGGAGTTGGTGATGGACAGGGAAGCCTGGTATGCAGCTGTCCATGGGAGTCACAAAGCGTCAGACACGACTAAGCAACTGAACTGAACTGATCCCCTAGAAATCTTTATTTTCTCTGTAGGAAGGGTATGAATCTTCCTTAATAGACAATGGTGTAAAAATGTAGACCAGATAATTGTGTAGCTTTAAAAGGAATCCAGTGTGGGAAAGAGTAGAGACCAATGACCAATCCCAGTTTTGTTTTCAGAAATGAATCACTGCACAGGAGTGGGTTCACTGCTCTGTTCTGTTCCTGGCTTGGCTGCTTCCTGTTGGTAAGCAAGTTGCATAATCTGTTCATCCCTACTTCACGGGCAGTTATAAGGATAACAGACTATGCCTAAGTTGTGTGAAACACAGCTCCAAGTGCACAGTGTGATGGCTTTCTGAAGTGTCTCTCTGGCTCCGCTGAAGTACAATCTCCAGAACTACATTGTTAGTATGTTTCTGGTTAGGGGGCTCTATGAAGGCTACTCCCTGGTGGGAACTGGAGGATAGAGGGAAGCAGTGCCATTTTGTGTCTGGCACACATGTCCTAGTCATTCAATCAAACATTAAAGTAGATGTTGCTGTGAGGGGCTTCCTTGTTGGCTCAGAAGGTGAAGAATCCACTTGCAATGTGGGAGACCTGGGTTCGATCCTGGGGTCAGGAAGAGCCCTTGGAGAAAGAAATGGCTACTCACTCCAGTATTCTTGGAGAATTCCATGGACAGAGAAGCCTGGCAGGCTAGAGTCCATGGAGTTGCAAAGAGTCAAAATAACTGAGCAACTACCTGGTGGTTGTGAAAGGACTTTCCAAATGTGATTAAAAGTCCTAATTACTTGACTGTAAATTAATTCAAAATGAGATTACCCTAGGTAAGTCTGACTTAATCAATTAAAATATCTTTGAAAGAGAGTTTGGCTTCCCTGATGTAGAAACAAATGAACAAAGTTAGTGGAGGTGATGGAATTCCAGTTGAGCTATTTCAAATCCTGAAAGATGATGCTGTGAAAGTGCTACACTCAATATGCCAGCAAATTTGGAAAACTCAGCAGTAGCCACAGGACTGGAAAAGGTCAGTTTTCATTCCAATTCCAAAGAAAGGCAACGCCAAAGAATGCTCAAACTACCGCACAATTGCACTTATCTCACATGCTAGTAAAGTAATGCTCAAAATTCTCCAAGCCAGGCTTCAGCAATATGTGAACAGTGAACTCCCTGATGTTCAAGCTGGTTTTAGAAAAGGCAGAGGAACCAGAAATCAAACTGCCAACATCTGCTGGATCATCGAAAAAGCAAGAGAGTTCCAGAAAAACATCTATTTCTGCTTTATTGACTATGCCAAAGCCTTTGACTTTGTGGACCACAACAAACTGTGGAAAATTCTGAAAGAGATGGGAATATCAGACCAGCTGACCTGCCTCCTGAGAAATCTGTATGCAGGTCAAGAAGCAACAGTTAGAACTGGACATGGAACAACAAACTGGTTCCAAATCTGGAAAGGAGTACATCAAGACTGTATATTGTCACCCTACTTCTTTAACTTCTATGAGAAACGCTGGGCTGGAAGAAGCACAAGCTGGAATCAAGATTGCTGGGAGGAATATCAATAACCTCAGATATGCAGATGACACCACCCTTATGGCAGAAAGTGAAGAAGAACTAAAGAGCCTCTTGATGAAAGTGAAAGAGGAGAGTGAAAAAGTTGGCTTAAAGCTCAACATTCAGAGAACGAAGATCATGGCATCTGGTCCTATCACTTCATGGCAAATAGATGGAGAAACAGTGGAAACAGTGGCTGACTTCATTTTTCTGGGGTCCAAAATCACTGCAGATTGTGATTCCAGACAAGAAATTAAAAGACGCTTACTCCTTGGAAGGAAAGTTATGACCAACCTGGACAGCATATTGAAAAGCAGAGACATTACTTTGCCAACTAAGGTCCATCTAGTCAAGACTATGGTTTTTCCAGTGGCCGTGTATGGATGTGAGAGTTGGACTATAAAGAAAGCTGAGTGCCGAAGAATTGATGCTTTTGAACTGTGGTGTTTCAGAAGACTCTTGGGAGTTCTTTAGACTGCAAGGAGATCCAACCTGTCCATCCTAAAGGTGATCAGTCCTGGGTGTTATTTGGAAGGACTGATGATAATGCTGAAACTCTAATACTTTGGCCACCTGATAAAGAGCTGACTCCTTGGAAAAGTCCCTGATGCTGGGAAATATTGAGGGCAGGAGAAGAAGGGGACAACAGAGGAGGAGATGGTTGGATGGCATCACCGACTCGATGGACATGGGTTTGGGTGGACTCCAGGAGTTGGTGATGGACAGGGAGGCCTGGCGTGCTTCAATTCATGGGGTTGCAAAGCATCGGACACGACTGAGCGACTGAGCTGAGCTGAGCTGAACTGATGTAGAAACTCAAAACTCCAGCTGGGTCTGTGATCCTTCCTCCTCCTCTGAACTTCCTTTCTGATCTCTGATTGGGCAACATTAGCTCAAATCTGTGGGTCTAGACTGCCAGTGACCTTCCTCTCCTGCTTTCTGCTCTTTGACTTAGGACTGCACAGGCCATTTCCTTGGAATAAGTTCCCTTCTATAATAAATTCCTTTACTTTTTATCATATATCTGTACATGTATATGTGAATATGTTACCGGTTCCACTTCTCTGGATGAACCATTTGATACACATGATACATAATAAATTGCACCCAACAAGTGATATATATATATATATATATATATATATATAGTTTTTCTATTGACCTATAGCTACCTCTTCTCCTTTAGCTCTTATGTTTCTTATATCCAGTTGTCCTACTGCAAGTCCAGATAGCCTTTGGGAGTATGAATTTATAGTCAGTTCTGTGAAATGAGTTCTCTTGACTCACCGCATCACATGTAAGTCGTACAGTCTCATCATTCCAGAGACTCAAATAACATTCCAGGATCTGTACCTTATTAATTGTGTAGATTTGGCAAGTTCTTAATTTCTGTGTAATGGAGATAATAAAATTGACATGATAGCGTTGTCATGAGCATGAAATGAAACAGTACATGTACAACATCAATAAGATGGGTAACACAAAGTTCTTGGAACACTAATTATTGTTGGCACTGCTGATAATTCTGGTTCCCTCAATTCCCTGGTGGAGGTAGAATTCACCCTTTGTTTGGTAAATGTTTGATTGTTTATTTCTATTTCTGTGGATTAGAGAAAGGGATGAAATTTCATCTTCAGCATCTGTGTGCGTGCATTACATGTCAACAAAGGACAGGGCCAAGTTTACTGTTTTAAAATGTAGGTTTTTATCCAGGCGTAATATAGCTGACAGATCAGGAAACAACTGATGCTAAAAAGATGGTTGATTAGTCACAGTTCCCAAGAGGAGGGTCCATGTTATACTCTACAGGGCCACAGGGAAAGCACTGGGGTGGGTGAGGCAGAGAGAGTGGAGGTAATATGGACCAGAACCTCCACTGTGGATTCTTCAGGAAGCAATAGGTGAGGCAGGATGAGTAGCTTTAGGATAAGCTAGTTTGAATAATTTCAGCAGGCCCTGGGGTATAGGGGTGATGGTGATTAGGGCAGGTGATAGTGGTCTGAGTTTTAGGCCCCCATAAAAGAGGTGGTTAGGGTAGGCTCTGGACTGGTTTGTTTTCAAATGAAACGTAAGCTTTCTAGGAAGTCCCTTACTGTGGCATGCACGCTCAGTTGTGTCTGACTCTTTGTCACCCCATGGGCTGTAGCCTACTAAGTTTCTCTGTGCATGGAATTTTTCAGGCAAGAATACTGGAGTGGGTTGCCATTATTGCTCCAGGGGATCTTTCTAACCCAGGGATCAAACTCATGTATCCAAACTCCTGCTTCTCTGGCATTGGCAGGCATATTCTTTACCATTGTGCCACCTGAACAGCCCCTCCAGAGTCAGCAAGGCCTCAATTTTCAAAGCATCAAAAATACAGGAAATAAAAAGGCATGATAAATTCATCTATCAATAAGAAAGGAATATAAACACAATTAATAATAAAACCCCAAGGCCAAAACACACAGAAAGTTAAACCATATTCAAGGAGGCCATAATGGGGAGGCTATTACAGTCATAGATGCCGAGTAAACCAAGGCCAAGTTCATGGATTCATTGCAGTATAAGCATTGATGGATTTGACCTATTTCATCTGGGCAGTGTCAACTGTGCACACTTGTCTTGGTGACAGTAGATTCATCATCTACAGTTGTTCAGGCTCTCTGAAATCTAATCTGGGAAGATCTAAACCTCACTTCTCTGGAGATAAAAGAATGAGCATAAATTTGGGACATACATTCCAAGAGGACAGAGACAAATTTAGTAATCACCTTTCCCTCTATAAATGTAGCCATTTTCCACTAGGTTGCCCCCCAGTGGAGGAACCACTGATGGTGTTATTTTCTGACACAAGATTCTGGATTCCACCGCTTGTAGTTCATGGCCTCCTTCCTGTTTGCTCCCTAATAAATTCTGTCCAACACTGGAGAGATTTGGAGTGATATACTTCAGTATTATCAGCATTATCCAAAAGCCACATTTCTACTTTTGAATAAATACTTTTGTCTTATTCTAAGGTTGAAGATACAAAAGATCAGCAGTTAAAAAAAAATTCCTTCTTAGATATATAAACATCATTTGCGATGAAAAACTGATATGTCAGGGTTGAATGTAAACACTGAAGAGGTTTAGGCAAAATGTCTTAAGAACACTCCTGGGTATATATTTGAAAAAAAAAAAAGGCAAAAACAACAATCTGAAAAGATACATGTGCCTCAAGTTTCCTACAGCATTATTTGTAATTACCAAGATATGATTATGTAACTTGTATCCATCAATAGATGAATAGATACAAATGTGGTATATATAAATATTTATAATAGAATAATACTCAGCCATGAAAAAGAATGGGATTACCCATGTGGTTCAGTGGCAAAGAATCCACCTGCCAATGCAGGAGACACAGGAGATACAAGTTGGATCCTTAGGTTGGAAAGATCTCCTGGAGAAGGAAATGGCAATTTGCTCCAGTATTCTTGCCTGGAAAATCCCATGGACAGAGGGACCTGGTGGGGTATAGTCCATGGGGTCACAAAGGAGTCTAACATGACTTAGCAACTGAGCAAGCACACATGTGTTGAAAAAGAATGCAATTTCGCCATTTGCAGCACATATATGAACTTGAAGGGCATTATGTTAAGTGAAATAATTCATAAAAAAGCAAATACTATATGATATCACTTTACTATGTTTTCTAAAAAAATACAACAAACTAGTGAATATAACAAAAAAGATGCACACAAATGTAGAGAATAAACTTGTGTTTACCAGTGTGGAGAGGGATGGGGTAGGGGCAATATAGGGTGGAGGAATGGGAGATCCAAACTGTTAAGTATAAAATAAACTAAAAGGATGTATGGTACAATGCAGAAAATATAGCCAATATAACCTTTAAAAATTGTGAATTACTATATTGTACACCTATAACACCTATAACAAAATATTCTATAGCAACTATACCTCTTGTTGAAGAAATAAGTGAAATGGTGAAGAGCTTAGCTAATGTTAATGGTATTTTGTTAATAGATTTTGTGTCTTTTTTCAAATATCAAATTATATTAGTAAAGTATGATATCTAAATGGTTTTGTTCACAAATTAGTAACTCAAATGTTCTAACATTCTGAGAATCTTTTCCTTCCATACTATGATATATATATATATATATATATATATATATATATATATATATATATATATATATATGTGTGTGTGTATATATATATATATATATATATTTTTTCCCCTTTCTTTCTTTCCTTCTTACTCAAACTTCTGTGGCTGATATGATAGTGTGAAGAAAGAGTTTGACACTTAATCAACATTTTAAAACTTGCTGATGGAAGGCTGTAATTTTACCATAAATTGTGTCCCCCATCCCAGTGCCTCTCCCACTGTGGAGACTTATGCACTAATGTGATGCTCCTCAACTGAAATATTGCAATGTCAGGTCAATTTGGTTCAGTTCAGTTCAGTTCAGTCGCTCAGCCATGTCCGACTCTTTGTGACCCCATAAATTGCAGCACGCCAGGCCTCCCTGTCCATCACCAACTCCTGGAGTTCACTCAGACTCACGTCCATCAATTCCGTGATGCCATCCAGCCATCTCATCCTCTGTCGTCCCCTTCTCCTCCTGCCCCCAATCTCTCCCAGCATCAAAGTCTTTTCCAATGAGTTAACTCTTCGCATGAGGTGGCCAAAGTACTGGAGTTTCAGCTTTAGCATCAGTCCTTCCAAAGAAATCCCAGGGCTGATCTCCTTCAGAATGGACTGGTTGGATCTCCTTGCAGTCCAAGGGACTCTCAAGAGTCTTCTCCAACACCACAGTTCAAACACATCAATTTTTTGGTGCTCAGCCTTCTTCACAGTCCAACTCTCACATCCATACATGACCACAGGAAAAACCATAGCCTTGACTAGACAGACCTTAGTTGGCAAAGTAATATCTCTGCTTTTGAATATACTGTCTAGGTTGGTCATAACTTTTCTTCCAAGGAGTAAGTGTCTTTTAATTTCATGGCTGCAATCACCATCTGCAATGATTTTGGATCCCCAAAAATAAAGTCTGACACTGTTTCCACTGTTTCCCCATCTATTTCCCATGAAGTGATTAAGAGTCCACAAACTCTGCATTTCTCTTCACCCAACCCCAACTCTGATTTCCCAGAAACAAACTATCTTAGGTGTTTTCTTCAGTATTTCCTTTGTTGTTTAATCATTTCCTGTGTTTGAGCTGTAGTGTTTTGGCTGATTTTTTAAAAATTTATATTGAAGTATATTTTATTAATAATGTTGTGATAGTTTCAGATATACAGCAAAATGATTCAGTTATACATATACACATATTATCTGCTAATTTCCTGATATTAAAACTAAGTTTTTTGCTTTATTACATGGTTCATTCCTTTACACCTCAAAACACACACTCTTTCGTTGACCCAACCCTTTTCATTTCTTGGGAATGAGATCTATGCACTGGCCTCCATCTGGGGAGAGCAGGGGAAGAATTCTTTTTTGCTTTTTGCTACACTGTACAACATTTGGGGCTTCCTCAGTGGCTCATCAGTAAAGAATCTGCCTGTGATGCAGGAGACACAGGAAACACTTGTTCAATCCCTGGGTCAGGAAGATCACCTGCAGAAGGGCACAGCAACCGACTCCAGTATTCGTGCATGGGAAATCCCAAGGACAGAGGAGCCTGGAAGTCTACAGTCCGTGGGGTCGCAAAGAGTCAGACACGGCTTAGCAACTAAACAACAACAGCATGCGGAATCTTAGTTCCCTGATCAGGGATTGAACCCATGCCCTCTGCATTGGGAGGGTGGAGTCTTATCCACTGGATCCCTAAGGAAATCCTGGGAAGAATTCTTCATTCTCTCATCACTGTCCTTCACCCCACATGGCAATTTACTCCTATCTACTCCTTGATGAAACCTAAAGTAACCACAAGATATTGCATGTCTTTCTTAGATAATAAAATGCATTCTTGTTATTCCTTATAACCAAACAAAATTCACAATTAAAACATTCAGTTCTATACAGAATTCCTGCCTCTTAAACCCTCTGTCCCAGGACAGCAAGCCTGTAGTGGAAAAGGAAGCAGATCTGATCCTTCCTTGTTCTTTCCCAAGGGTTAGATCCCCCACACTAGGATGGAATTTGACTCCCCTGAGGATTAAAGGATTACTTAATCAGTTGTGGAGAGGTGGATTGATGTGTAAGAGGGGGGAACTGAGAGGCAGGCCTTGCCGACAAGCGACAAAATGGTGTGGCTGCTTTGTAGGATTGCCACGGCTCTCTGTTTTTCTCTGTTGCTCTCTATTTCTGTCTCTCTCTCTCCTCTAAGGTGATGCTTCCCTAACTCTGCCCTTGGCAATAGTCTTCCCCTTGGCAGTGCTTCTAGTCTATTCTATTAAAATCATCTTCCTCTTGGATTGATTCCACTTGAAATCCCCATTACACTGGCTTCTGCCTGAGTAGACCACATCGAGTCCATGGGAAACATACATTCATTAAGAAAAAGAAAAGTTAAACTTGGAAATTAGTTTTTCATTTTTTTTAAGAAGTCTGGTGTGCTGCAGTATGTGGGTCGCAGAATCAGACACAACTGAGCAACTGAACTGACTGACAGAAGTGGGTAGCGTGTTTTCTTCAATGTCATGTTGGGAGCACAATCCTAGCCGAGAATTACTTAATCATTTAGGAGGATGCACCCTGATTGATTTAGTTAGTTATTTTCTAAAGGTCCCAGATTTACTGAATTTGCATGTAGATCTGTAGATTTTTATACAATAGAGATGATTTCTAAATGGGAGCCAGAAAGGTTAGAGTTTATTGCCCTGTCAATCATTAACAAATGTTTTGACCAACAATCTTACACACACATTCATGTATCATGTTATCCGTATAGATCAGCTGTTCAGAAGTTCTTTGAGTCAGCCATATCATCTTAGTGATTCCCTCAGGAATTAAATCATTGCCATTTGCTCACTAATGCATTTGTATAAGCCCAGCTATTTGACAGTATCTAGGTAGGACCAAGGAGGTCAATCACAGCTTATGCCTGAATTCTTCACACCCCTTCCTCTCTCTTCTCACATGAAGGGTCCAATTCCTGTTCTCAAAAAAATCTCCACAACATTGTTTCTTCAATACTCTTTATATCTATTAAGATTCTATGTTATCATCACTTCACATGTACTTTTTTTGTTGTTGGATAAATATAGGACTTAGAGTACAGAGATTTTATAAATGCTAGTAAGCTATAGATGATTATGTTAAATTACTGTCTTTTTGAGTGGTTGAGAAGACCTACATCATTCAGATTCTCAAAAGTTTATCTACATTACCTTTTTTTTTCTTATAACAATAATTATAACCTAATCATCTTTGTTAATATTCTGAAATTTTACATCGAGTGCTTTGTAGGAAGCATTTTTAAACTCCTTGTTTTACATTTCCAGTGGTGTTAGGGGAAGCACACTGACTGAAACCGCCCACCCTGGCCAGGCACCATAGTAACTATCTGCATGAGTTGTTTTATGTCAGGAGGTCCTGGTAAGGAACACGGAACTAATAAGCCACCACCAACCAGAAGAGTTCAGGAAAGGTCAAGAGGAGACACTACATGTCCGGCCACCTCCCACAATCCTTCTCTCTTGCAACCATCTTGGCTGAATAAGGCATGCACCACCAGGAAGGACTCTGAGTCAGAATGATTGGCTAAAGAAAACCCAGAAACTAATCCCAGCACCATAAAACCCAAGACTTCGAGCCATGTGGCAGAGCAGTTCTCCTGGGTTCCCTTAATCTACTGCTCTCTACCCAGGTGCCTTTCCCAATAAAATCTCTTGCTTTGTCAGCACAGGTGTCTCCTCAGACAATTCATTTCTCAGTGTTAGACAAGAGTTCTGTTTTGGGCCCTGGAAGGGGTCCCCCTTCCTGCAACAGTGGTATTTTTAAATATGAAAAAATCAGAAACATACATATTTCCATTATAAAAAAAATTTCTTCAACTTTGTTTTTCATTTGCTGTTTTTTTCTTTCTTTATAAAATATAGATTGTTTGCTTAGAGATTTTGGAAAGATTACTTATTATTATTACTTTTCTCATGTTCTCTTTGCCTGTTTCTTTTAGCCTTCACTTCTGATAAATTTCCTTAACTTTGGCTGGCAATCATTCAATTAGGCTTCTTTAAACTCCTGTGTAGTTAAAAATTAATTTTTATTCCTTCAATGTTTACTTTCATAGCCACATGTTCTTGCTTCATGAATCCAATCTGCTCTGATTCCTTTGAAGATATCCATTGCAGTTAAAATATATCACTTTGTTCTGTTCTGCGCACAGTTTGTTTTTCTGAGTTTCCTCTACGCTGTTACCTTGTATGGCCTGTCTTTGTGCTGGGTCATTCCTCCAAATGTCTAGTGATCTAATATTATTATCTTGTGTTTAAATGTAGGTGTGGAAAACCTGGGGCCTCCACTGCTGAGCCATCTTGGGTTTCATCGCTTGAGTCAACTTTATTCCAGGCTCTTCTTGACAAGCATGAACTCTAGTTTTCTGTCAGTTAAATTGTCCCTATGATCTCTAACTTCCAAACATTTTTCAGATATAGTGAGTTCCCCCATTATGCTTTCTCCTCTTACTTTACCTAAACAGATTAGAAGTTAAGGAGCTGTACTTAGGGGTCCAATTTGCCAAGTTTAAGCAGAAACATCATCCATTCATTCTTCTCTCTCCACAGTGATTGTCTTACTACTGTAAAATTAAGATTCTTTATATTTTACTCCAAAATATCAACAGTTCCAAAAGAAGTTAATTCCAGAATTACAGTGGTAACTTTTAAAAATACCCTAAGTAATAAAGTCTTATGACTCTTGGCCCTATTGTGTCAGTGTTATAATTAAATAATTAAATATAGATTTCATTTTTAGTTGTTATCACTGTTTTCACAGTCCCTCTGATTGATTTGGAAGCTACTTTTATCATCAGATTGTCAATTATATATTGAATCATAATTCTTTTCTCAGAACTAGTTCAGTACTCTTTAAAAAGGAATCAGTCTTTCTGGTGTGCCCTGCAACATCGCTCTGAATCTCACTGCCCTAAATCCCCTACATTTCATTGTAAGTAAGTGAAGTCGTTCAGTCGTGTCTGACTCTTTGCGACCCCATGGACTGTAGCCTACCAAGCTGCTCTGTCCATGGGATTTTCCAGGCAATAGTACTGGAGTGGATTGCCATTTCCTTCTCCAGTGGATCTTCCAGACCCAGGGATCGAACCCAGGTCTCCCGCATTGTACACAGATGCCTTACCGTCTGAGCCACCAGGGAACTACATGCTAAAATGTGGAACCATGAAGTTTCTTTTGTTTCTGATATATTCTCTTACTTTTTCATATCTTTTGCTTTTTTTTAAAGTCCTAATTTATCCAAAGAGTGACAAACTGGATTTCCTTTATATACCTGCAGGCAGTATTTAAAATTATCCTTAAATTTCTACTCCATCTGCTAGTCAGCTGTGCCTGCTTCCTTCTTCTTTGGGCTTCAGAGTGTTCTCCCAACTCCTCCTCAAAAGCTGCTCCCTGTTCCCACCCCCGTCTTCATTACCTCTTCAGTTCTTCCTATACCCAACTTAAACCCCATGCAGGAGCAATGATTATGACTTAGGGCACTCCATTTTCTTTTTTTATATATATATATATTTTATTTTGCATTGGAGTATAACTGACTGACAGTGTTGTGATAGTTTCAGATGGACGGTAAAGGGATTCAGCCATACATATACGTGTATCCATTCTCCCCCAAACTATATTCCCGGTGCTATACAGTAGGATGTTGTTGGTTATCCATTTTAAATAGAGAAGTGTGTAGCTATTCATTCCAAATTCCATAACTATCACTCCCTCCATTCTTCCCCCGTAGAAGCCATAAGTTCATTCTCTAAGTCTGAGTCTGGTTCTGTTTTGTAAATACAGAAGTTTATGTGCATCATTTCTTTTTAGATTCTACATATATCTCCTTCTCTGTCTTATTTCATTCAGCATGACAGTCTCTAGGTCCATCTATGTTGCTGCACATGGCATTATAATATTCTATTGTATATATGTACATTTTCATACATCCCTCTGTGTTTGGGAATGCATTATCTGTATCACAAATAGACCCTGCATTCATGGATTCCTGAGAAATACTCTAAGAAAAGCATCTATGATAGTTATTCAAAACTTGTTAATTCAATTATTTCAGATGAAAATTTCTTATTGTCAGTGATTCTAACAAAACTGTTAACATATTGCTTGCTAATCCTTTATCTTTTTCAATATCAAAGTCATTGTAGAAACTCAAGTGGTACAAAAGTTGAGCACCCTTCAGCACAAGTTGACTGGTGACCAGAAGGAAACACTATGATTATATTCCTTCTCTCATATTGAGATGTACATAGAATGTCCACCTGAACACTTCACCTGCTGAAATAAGATGAGCTAAAACACATACAGAGGAAATGACTCTCTTAGCACGTGTAAAGTAGTAGAAGAAACAAGTAAATAATATAGTATTTTTAAATAAAACATATGCTTATTGAAATCAAATTAGATAAGACTATGGGAACAGTATTATGGCATAGGAAAAAAATTTTGCTTCTGGTCAGACTAAAGCTGAGTCACATTTATGGGACTCACCTGCTAAACAAAGACATCTCATAGCATGTTCTCCTGCTGCTGGGACTCTCTCTCTCTCTCCACACATACATAGTTTTTTTTTTTTTGTTTTTTCATTAAAAAATAGATGGCATGTCCTTTCACTTTTTTGCTAAAAAAAGGGAAGATCTTGATCCTTCAAATATGTAAGCTCACTCAGCTATTAAAGAAATGATTTATCATAGCTTAATAGTAGCATTTTAAAAATGAGCCAGCCAAAAAATTTGAAGGAAATGTAATTAGTTCTATCCGTTTTATTTTTAATGTACTTTTTAGAAAATTGCATAACTGACTTGAGTGCTAATTATTTTTCTGGTAAGAAAGCAAATGTAATGTTCTTGTCTTTAAGTAAGAACACTGTCTCTTCATTCTGAGCAGATACAATTGAAATTAGTTGGGGTCAAGATTTAGGACAGAGTCCTACCTACCTGTCAGGCTTCCTGTGACCAAGGTCCTCACTGGCCGTGGGAGGATATAAGCCGTTTTTCTCAGCTGCTAACATTCAGGTGACATTGCTGACAGCCTCTGCTTAACGATGCCCCCAGTGGTCAGATGCTAATGAGGTCTGTTGAAATTGAGAACGTGCAAAGCATGGTTCAGAGCTGAGCAGGTAGGCACAGGTTGCTCTAGGTTAAAGGTGAAGAGCACACATTTAAGAAGCAGAAGAGAAACTCTGGTCAGTGTTGGCTTTCCTAGAAGCCAGCAGCCCACAGTGATCCTTGATAAACTCCCTCTGGCCCTTCAGGGCATGGTGTTGGCCTCTTGCCCCAACTTCTTTACACGCTGTCAGCCCGTGAATCTTCTCCTTTGGACAACAAGCTCCTGGTTACCAGAGTATACTCACTGTGATCTGAGCAGTGAATTACTTGCAAACAGCAGGAGCTCAGAAAGCCCATCTAAAGTCGAAGGGCTTTCACACTGGGCTCAATCTGCCCCATTATAATCACGACATGTTGATAAAAGTAATCTCAGTGTCAGCATCCTCTGTCTCTGATGTGAGGAAGCAGGTGGGAGGCATCAGGGATGGAAGGCACCATGCTCTAAGCCCACAAAATGAAGCAGGGCCAGATCAGAAAAGCAGCACACCATCTGGTCCTGACAAAACCTCACTCCCAGGAGGGCCCTGGCTGCCTGCCCCTTCCGCTTCACCACAGGTCCCTGCTATTTTTATGACGCTGTCATGAAAACATCAGAGTCATCTCAAAAGATCAAATAATAATGCTGCACATAACACAGGCATGCCCTATGGAGTCACACTAAGTCAGAGGTGGTTTCCACAGATGGTTCCAGAACACTCCATGCAAAACTCCTGAACCCAGATACAACAATCGGATATTTGTCTAATCCACTGCCACAGTTAAAGCTGGACAAGGAATGCATTAACATTTGAATCAATCTCAATGAGAGCAGAATAGAATAACCCTGAAAACCCCTGCTTAATCTTTTCGTTTGTTTTTTTCATGAATAAATGACAGCTTTCATTATCCTGGAAAGTGGCAACTGGAATTTATCACTGACCCACTCTTTCCATGCATTGCAAGTATAAACTTGTACCTAAAGACCTGAGAAAAATACAAACCCATAAATAAATTTAGGAATAGATAGTGCAAGGTATTTACAGGCTGTTTAATATGTGCTTCTATGAGATTTTTGATAAAGAACAGCTGCTGTTGTAAGTTGACTTGCTTTATGTTTTCTTTGTAATTTAAAATTTTCCTTTATAATTAAAAAAAAAATTCCCTTTTAATCTTAAAGAAATCTACAGATGAAAAATCTAAGGCCCAGAAAGTGAAATTTGCTCCATCAAAATTCAACCAGCAGCTCTTACATTTGGCCTGGTGGTGGTGGTTTAGTTGCTAAGTCATGTTTGACTCTTGTGACCCCATGGACTGTAGCCTGACAGGCTTCTCTGTCCATAGGATTCTCCAGGCAAAAATACTGGAGTGGGTTGCCATCCTTCTCCAGGGAATCTTCCCAACCCAGGAATTGAACCTGGGTCTCCTGCATTGCAGGCAGATTCTTTACTGACTGAGCTACAAGGGAATTTACATTTGGCCTAGGACCTGGTATAAGGCTTCCCAAATGGTGCTAGTGGTGAAGAATCCGCCTATCAATGCAAGAGACAGGGGTTCGATTCCTGGGTTGGGAAGACCCCCTGGAGGAGGGTGTGGAAACCCACTCCAGTATTCTTGCCTAGAGAATCCCACAGACAGAGGAGCCTGGCTGGCTACAGTCCATAAAATGGCAAAGAGTTGGACACGGCTGTAGGGACCTAGACACATGCTCTGCTATGCTAGTAGACACAGAATTACTCCTCTGAAGTTTGAATGATATCCCTTCAATCAACTTATCAAGAGTTTTTTGTTTTTTTAATTTTTAATTTTTCTTTTTAAAATTTATTTTTGATATTATACAAACAATTTTTTTAAGTCAAGTTTTTGAGATGAAATACTTGTTCTCACCTCTTCCCCTCTCTGCTCCTCACAGGCTCAGGGACAGACAGATCCAGTGGATCCGCATTCAGGATGGCTCCTCACCTGGGTGATGAGGTTGGTGCTCATCCTTGTCTGGAAGCTTTTTCACTAGAGCCCTTGATTTTTTTTTCAAGTGGCTGCTTAGGCTTCCTCAGAGTGGTCATAGTGATCCAAAAGCATGTGTTTCAGGAGACAGAAATTTAGAGCTATCTGTATATTAAATCCTCAGCCTGGAAACTGTCTTTTCTGCTTG
The DNA here is from genome assembly GCF_042477335.2 of Ovis canadensis. Classification (NCBI taxonomy): domain Eukaryota; kingdom Metazoa; phylum Chordata; class Mammalia; order Artiodactyla; family Bovidae; genus Ovis; species Ovis canadensis. Next base: position 25,413,040 of record NC_091246.1, read on the forward strand.
ATTCTATTTGTTATGCCCAAGTCGTGAAATCTCCCAATGACCACCAGGGAGCTGGTATCCAATGCAAAAGCAAGAGAGTTTTTATTACCAAGCTCAAGCTGGGGTTCCCACCATTACCGACGCAGCGGCTAAGGAGACGAGCCCCGAGTTTTGGGTTACACTGCTTATATAGGGAATATTCAGGTGAAAGGGTAACAAAGGGGGTGTTCAGGCTGAAGGACTACTGATTGGTTACCCTCTTCTATAGGGTTGTGTGTGGATTTCTCATTGGCTTTTTTACTTCCACGGTAAATCATTACTTCCAAGGTAAATCACAAATGTAACTCATTACTTCCGAGGTAAATCACAAATGTAGCTCATTACTTCCAAGGCAAATCACAAAAGTAAATCATTACTTCCAAGGTAAGTCACAAATTCTTGAACTTAAAGTCAGGAGGTTTAACCTAAGGGCTGATTGGCTCATGCACAGTGGGGCAAGTTTAGGTAATATCCAAAGTCTAAGTCTGTTTGCCCAGTACCTTTGCAAAATGGAGCTCTTTTACAAGATGGAGTAGCTTAGGCTCTTCATATTGGTCAAAGCAGGTACAGAGATCGCCTAGATTTATGGAGACAAAATTTAAACCTTGCCTTTTCAAGGGAGAAACAGCAAAAAAACAGATATCTTTGGTGAAGGAAGTGGAAGTGATGGGAAGCGAAATTCACTCAGTTTGTGACCCCACGAACTATACAGTCCATGGAATTCTCTAAGACAGAATACTGGAGTGGGTAGCCTTTCCCTTCTCCAGGGGATCTTTTCAACCCAGGAATCGAATCCAGGTCTCCCGAATTGCAGGCAGATTCTTTACCAGCTGAGCCACATGGGAAGCCTAAGAATACTGGCGTGGATAGCCTATCCCTTCTCCAGCGGATCTTCCTGACCCAGGGATCCAACCAGGGTCTCCTGCATGGCAGGCAGATTGTTTACCAACTGAGCTATCAGGGAAGCCCTTGTCGTTGATGTATTTACTGTAATGTTACTGGCAAACTTTCAGATTCCAGTTCAGACAACCCCCAGCGACATGATATCTTTAGAAGTAAATCCTTTCACATCCATATTTCATTTAAATGTGTTTGAGTCTCACATTAATCCAGGGAAGCAAACATTACTTGTTATTTCTAGTTAACAAAGGACAAAACAGGCTCAGAACGATTAAGCAATATATATATATATATTCACTCACTGGATTTAACCTACATTGCCTTCTCACATCAACAGTGGCTAGTTTTCTCAAGTAGTTAGTCTATTTAAAATATTTCTTATGCTTTAGGAAATAAACAATGAAAAGAGTTGTCTCTCTCATTAACTTAACAACACACAAAAGGGAAATAAAAACTGGCTGTTGTTCAGTAGCTAAGTCATGTCTGACTCTTTGCGACTCCATAGACTGTAGCACATCAGGTTTCCCTGTACTTCACTGTCTCCCAGAGTTTGCTCAAATTCATGTCCAGTGAGTTGGTGATGCTATCCAACTATCTCATTCTCTGTCTCCCCCTTCTCCTCCTGTCCTCAACCTTTCCCACCATCATGGTCTTTTCCAATAGGTCAGCTATTCGCATCAGGTGGCCAAAGTATCGGAGCTTCAACTTCAGCATCAGTCCTTCCAATGAATATTCAGGGTATATTCCCTTTAGGATTGACTGGTTTGATCTTCTTGCAGTCCAAAGGACTCTCCAGAGTCTTCTCCAGCACCACAGTTTGAAAGCATCAATTCTTTGGCCCCCAGCCTGCTTTATGATCCAGCTCTCACATCTGTACATGACTACTGGAAAAATCATAGCTTTGATTATATGGACATGTGTTGGCAAAGTGATATCTCTGCTTTTTAATGTGCTGTATAGGTTTGTCATAGCTTTCCTTCCATAGAGCAAACATCTTTTAGTTTCATGGCTGCATTAAAGAACACCTGAGCCAGAAGTACTTCTCTGGGGTGGTAGATGGATCTGTGTCAGAAGCATGATCTCTCTGTCCATAGCCCACTAAAAGCTACAATAATGCCCCTTTCAGAGTTGGGAAAGAAGATATTTGAATGAAACTGTTTCTTAGAAAGACTTTCACCTTATCCTCTTCGTTTTTAGCCTCATCTAGTTCCCTATCACAGATACATCATTCCAGGGTACCAATATGTAAATGGATCTGCCTACAGAATTTCTGTGGGGTGTTTGTTATTTCCTATCCATCTGCTTACAGCTACCCGAATTAGTTCAGTGTTATCTTTTGTCCTATTTTTTTCTTTTACTTATTTACAATTGAAAATCACAGAACAATTCTTAGGTTTCTAGAGAGACTGAAAGTTAATGCATATATTAATCTTGCCATTTTTAACTAGACATCTATTCTCTGTGTTAATACCTACAGTGTTCTACATGGTTTAGAATTAATTTGCTTCTTGATCCTGAAGTGCTGGAAATACTCCTGAGAGTCCTTCTAGAACAGGATCATACAGGGCAGTTTATGGTGGCAGAGAATGACAGGTTACTTCTCTTCTCATCCTAGCATTAGACTAGTGGCTTATTAACTGCAGCAGGATGAAGCAAAGGTCTTTGAACTGAGATCCACCAGGCACATGAGAGCAGAAAACCATATCAATTCAGTGAAAGATCATATACTGTATGGTGATGTATCCAGCCCTTTTCTTCCAAATCAAACCACTAGGCCATGAGTGTTATACAAAGTGAATAGGAGCCTGGGAGATCCTTCTCTGTAGTACTGACCAGCCTAAGGGAAGAGACTCTAAAAATAGGGGCCCTGCCAGATTTATCGGTATTCTAGACTCTAAAGAGAAAGTCACAATTTGATGGATAGCCGCCTATCACTGGATAATCACAGAGGTCTTTCATTTGAAAGACAGGCTAAAACAAACCAACAAAGGTAAAATCAACTTGAAGGAAACAGACTATTTACAAAACCAAAAAGAAGCTTCAAAAATCTACAGTTAATATTCTTTAAAGATATTGCAAACAAAAAGCAAAGCAAGAACTACATACTATGAAAATAAAATGTCTCAGGCAATATAATGCCATTGAACAGCTAAACAAAATTACTGGAAACTAGAATATAACATGGAGAAGGCAATGGCACCCCACTCCAGTACTCTTGCCTGAAAAATCCCATGGACGTAGGAGCCTGGTGGGCTGAATTCCATGGGGTAGCTAAAAGTCAGACATGACTGAGCAACTTCACTTTCACTTTTCACTTTCATGCATTGGAGAAGGAAATGCAACCCACTCCAGTGTTCTTGCCTGGAGCGTCCCAAGGATGGGGGAGCCTGGCGGGCTGCCGTCTATGGGGTCACACAGAGTCGGACATGACTGAAGCGACTTCACAGCAGCAGCAGCAGAATATAACAGAGCAATACCTTCATATTATAAGGAAATAATTCCATGCCCATTCAACAGATTTATTAAGTGTAAAGGTAGAACTACAAAATGTTTGCTATCATCTCAATGTTCATATCCTCTCAAAATTAATATTTTAAATACTATCTCCCTATGCCATTGGAGGTATGGCCTTTAGGAGGTTATTAGGTCATGAAGGTGGGGTCTCCCTGAAATGGATTTCTGCTCTTATAAAAGAGACCCCAGAGGGTTACCTTACCTCTTCATGTGAGGACATGATGAGAAAATGGTCATCTATAACCCAGGAAGTGTGTTCTCACTAGACACTGAATATGCTGGCACCTTTATCTTGGATTGCAGCCTCCTGAACAGTAAGAAATAAATTTCTGTGTTGACAACCTGTCCAATCTATGATATTCAGTTTATAGCATCCCAAACAGATTTGGTCAATGCTTAAATTATTTACCTTCCCATGTACTCTCTTTTCTTAGAAATTATTGAAAAATGGATTCCTCTAAAACAATAGAGCAAATTGACATTAATATTTATTGAGTGCTTACTATGCATTTTCCTAACCAATTTACATCTATTACACATCTTTTATATAATTAATCTCTCTATAACAATCCTTCTCAGGTGTGCAATGATGAATCTCTAATTACATCTGAAAATGTCAAGGCCCAGAGAAGGGCCTTGTAAGTAAAAGATAGTACAGTCAGGGTATTTCCCTTCACTTTCCTCTCTTGAAATTATTTAGAACAAAAGAATGACAGGCATTAAAAGCCAAATCAGCTGTATGGTCAAAGAAACGAGAAAGTCACAAACAACCCATCATGAAGCATACTTACCAAGACCTGTGGCATCTAGACTGAGAGAAGAGAAAATCATAAGAGCACATGCGCCCTTGGACCTCAAGCAGGACTCACAGATTTCCCTCGGTGTGTTTCATAGTACTTAAAACCATAGTCATAATTATTATTGTTTCAGGTTTAGTATTTTCAAAACTAAAACCTTGAGTTTCCCTCAAAAGCAGTTTCTCTACTTCTGAAACTGTAAGCTGGGAATCTGGGAGTCATTTTGCCTGTTGGTTATGGAGATCTGAAAGTATCTAAGGCTTTGTCAGCTTCTCTTCTCAGCCCCAATATCATAGCTGAATGTTCTAAAAATTTGATTCACATTTTCACCTGTCACTCATGCCAGCAGTGGACTCTCTTTAGGGAAAGGAATGCATAGTACTTAATTCTTGAACCAGTTATTCCACAGTAGCTATTTCATTTAATTACTGTCAGAAATGTTCCATAGCATTTCTCCATGACCTTGCTTACTCTTTAGGCACATTTATTGAGATATTATTTATGTACCATGAAACTTACTCATTTTAAATGTATAATTCAATAACTCTTCATAAATTTTAAGAGTTGTGGTACCATAATCCAATTTTAGAATATTTACACTATTCCACAAAAAACATTTATATCCATTAACAGTTACTCGACATTCTTACCTCTAGGCCCAGATATTTATTACTCTAAATTCTGTCTCTATTGATTTTTCTCTTTCATAAATGTTATGTAAATGGAATCATACAATTTGTGATGTTTTATGTCTCGTTTTTTTATCTTAGCATAATGATTTTGAGAGTCTTTCATGGTTTAACTTATATGAGTATTTTATTTTCTTTTATTGTCAAATATTAGTATTCTAGCATGTAGATATACTGCATTTGTTAACCCATTTAACAGTTTTTTTCCAGTTAATGACAATTATAAATAATGCCTCCATGATCAGACCTCCATGTGCAGGTGTTTTTGTAAGCCTATCCTTTCATTCCTCTTGTGAAGAGTCTTAGACATGAACTTATTAGTTTGTATGGTTAGTTCATACTTAATCTTTTAAGAAATTGTCAAAATATTTTCCATTTTACCTTCACACTGGGTGGGTTAGTTGCTTAGTCGTGTCCGACTCTTTGCGACCCCACGAACTATAGCCCGTCAGGCTCCTCTATCCATGGGATTCTCCAGGCAAGAATACTGGAGTGGATTGCCAGTCCCTTCTCCAGAGGATCTTCCTGACCCAGGGATCGAACCCAGGTCTCCTGCATTGCAGGCAGATTCTTTACCATCTGAGCTACAGGGACTAGCAATATGCATAAAATTCCATTTTTATTATTTTACATTTGTCAATACTTGGTCTAATTTATCTTTTGATTGCAATCATGCAAGAGGTTGTGAATTATGCCTCATAGTGGTTTAATGCACTTTCCTCTAATGACTAATGAACATCTCTTCTTGTGCTTTTTGCATTTTGTACATATTATTTACATAAATGTCTTTTCTGCTAATTGTTCCTTTTATTATTGTTATTGTGTTATAAGATTTCTTTATATATTCTGGATGCATGCATGCATGCTAAGGCGCTTCAGTCATGTCCAACTCTGTGCGACCCCATGAACAGCAGCTCACCAGGCTCCTCTGTCCACAGGATTCTCTAGGCAAGAATATTGCAGTGGGTTGCTATTTCCTTCTCCAAATATATTCTGGATACAAGTTCTTTAACTGATATATGATGCACAAATGTTCCAGTCTGTGCATTGTCTTTTGATTTTCTTAGTGATATCTTTGAAGCAGAAAATACTAATTTTGAAGAAATTTAATTTATTTTTAAATAAATTGTCCTTTTGGTGGTCCCATTTTGTGATCATAAAAATATTTCTTTTGTGTAAATAAGGAATATTTCTTAACTCAAGATCACTAAGGCTTACAGTTGAATTTTCTTCTAATAATTATATAGTTTTAGCTCTTACATTTAGATTTTGATCCATTTTTAGTTAGTTTTTATACTAGAAGGAAATAGCAACCCACTCCAGTACTCTTGCCTGGAGAATCCCAGGGACAGAGGAGCCTAGTGGGCTGCCGTCTATGGGGTCGAACAGTGTAAATTTATAGTTGTCCAAACAATGTTTGTTTGTTCAAAGTCTTCACTAAATGATATTGGCAACTTTGTAAAAACTCATTTGGTTATAGAGGTATGGGCTTATTTCTGAACTTTTATTTTTATTCCATTGTTCTCTATGCCCATCTTTATGCCAATACCAGGCTTCCCAGGTGGCGATGGTAAAGAACACGCCTGCCAATGTAGGAGATGCACGTTTGTCCCCTGGGTTGGGAAGATCCCCTGGAGGAGTGCATGGCAACCTTCTCCAATATTCTTGCCTGGAGAATCCCATGGACAGAAGAGTCTGGAAGGCAACAGTCCATAGGGTCCCAAAGAGTTGGACATGACTGAAGAGACTTAGCACACACACAGGCATGCCAATACCACACTTTTTTTGATTACTGTAACTTTTGTAGTAATTTATGAAATTGAGAAGTGTGAGCCTCTTTGCTCTTTTGCAAGATTGTTTTAGCTACGCTTGATTATTTGTATTTCCATTCATTAATATTTGCTGACTATGTACCAAGAACTGTACATAATTTTGTTATTTTTGTCTTGAGATGTATGATTTCCAGTCATACATATTTTTTTGAAATTTCCTTTTATCCACTCATTTTAAATTAAATTGTTCCTTATATTTATAATACAGCTGACTTCACTTGTCACAGTCTGATTTCAAAATCCTGGTATCCTAAGATATACTGCTTGATTTTTAAATTAGCATGTATTAAAATTCCCATTCTTAATAAGTATAACCCCTTTGTAGTCAATCAATCTCTTTTCCTCCAAGCAGTGTCAATATATAATGTTTTCATACCATACTTTTTCCTTTTCTCAAATATATGAATAGAATTGTACAATATATAGCCTTTTGTGGCAGGTTTGTTTAACTTAGCAAAATGCAGTTAAGGTTCATCCACATTGTTGTGTGAATCAATACCTGAATCTCTTTCTTTTTTTAAATCACAGAAATACCAGTTTGTTTTTTCATCAACTGTTGAAAGACATTTTGTTTTTTTCTCCCTCAATTTTTTAGAAATTACAAATAAAGCTGCTATAAAAATTTAAGTACAGAGTTTTGTTCTAATTAAAGTTTCATTTTGCTTAAGTAAACATGTAGGATTTCACTTGCTAAATTATATGGTAAATATATATTTAATTTTCAAAATCAAAAAACCTTCTAAAGTGTCTTCCAAAGTGGCTATATCATATTATACTTCCAAAAGCAATGAATGAGAGGTAATATTGCTCTGCATTCATGCCAGCATTTAGCATCATAGGTTTCTATTTTATTTTAGCCTTTCTAATAATTATGTAGTAATATGTAAACTCCATTGTCCCAGCAATATCTTTTGTTGATAATTGCTATCATCTCCCCATGATATTTGTGACTGTATCTTGGGCTTCCCTGATAAAAATTGATAGGTTAAAATAGATTTCTACATATTTTAATTGATGTTTTTATTTTATCTGGTTTCTATTCCATCTCACATTTTTCAAATTCTCAAAATGTTGCTGCTAATTTTGAAAATATTTTTTCAAATTGTTATTATGAGTCTGTTCCTTGTCTTAGATAATTCTTGGTTTTTCTGAGATTCAGTCAAAAGGAAGGTAACTCATTTGCTCAATCTACCATCCTGTTGCTTTCCAGTTAGTTGTTTTTCATTCTATTCCCAATGTCTGTTTTATTTGGTAGCTTCATCTTCTTACCAATCTTTCCTAACTGAATGAAATCCACTAAATTAAAAGCATTAACACAATGATTAACTTATGTATATATTCTCATCAAGATAGGGCTTCCCTCATGGCTCAGGATGGTAGAGTCCTCCTGCAATGCAGGAGACATGGGGTCAGTCCCTGGGTCAGGAAGATCCCCTGGAGAAGGGAATGGCAACCCACTCCAGTATTCTTGCCTGGAGGATCCCATGGACAGAGGAGCCTGCTGGGCTACAGTCCATGGGGTTGCAAAGAGTTGGACAAGACTGAGCAACTAACACACACATGCAAAACACACACACGCAGCAAAATATTCCTTCAAAACTTGAAATTAGAAAATGTGAAGTGTTTTTAGGGTGAAACCAGCTTATCTGTGTTTTTTTTTTTTTTTTTTTAATGCCAGCTAAAGAAAAGGTTTGGGTTCCTGGGGGAACATGCAGATACCATTGTGGAATTCCTCAATCTTATTTTTTTCCCCTTTGGCTAAAATCTGTGGAAATTATCTCCAGATTGTGGCCTATAACTTTTAGTTTTCTTCCTTTGAGTTTAATGGTGAAAGTTTTTTAAAATGTGTTTCTATAAATCTTTTATTAGTATCCTGGGAATGGTTCCTTTGACAAAGCTGACATGCCAACATGTTAATCCATAAATCCTCACACTTACAGAGAAAAGCCAGAAAAGCACAGTGACACAGCACATTTAACATAAAATCAGTGTTTTTATTTCATACTCTTTCTGATAGAACTGACAGTAGAAGATGGCACTCACAATGGGCGCGGGGAATTCATATATTAAGCGCCATAAGGCAAAACACCTCATGGCAAATATAACTATACATCCTGATTGGGAAGTGGGGGCAGGGCAGGGACGCGCGGGAGGCGCGGGCTGCAGAGCTTTGTAAGAATCGGGCAGGAACGCCCCACGCGCAACCAGAACGATCTAACTTGGGCTAGCAAACCAGACTGTGGGATAGCTACCACGCGAAAAGCTCGAACATAAGACACCGCCAGGACTGAGCACAGAACAAAGGACGGAGCGGAAAAAGCCGGCTGCAGACCATTCCCCGCCGGGGACAGGCAGCCAGAGCCGTAAGGACTGGAAAGGGGCAATTGCAGACCCGGAGAGACTTTACTTACCTAACTGCAAGCAGGCTCCTTTGCTAAGACTTCTGGGGGTGCTGGACAGTCACAGTCTGCCTCACGGGGTGCGCCAGCGGTCCACCCAGAGAGCTGAGCGGTAGCGGCGGAAAAGGTGACAAGCCGCGGCGATCGCGCTCGCCAAACTCCTGAGCTACTCGGACCTGGGAAGGGCACAAAGCGCAGTCCCAGCCGCATTTGTGCCTCTGAGGGCTGCCTGAGGGCCGAACCTGAGCGGCTTGGACCGGGGAAGTGCACGCAGCCTAGGGCCGGCCCCAGACGGTTCCCGGCTGAGCATCGTAGAGCCGGAGCGGTTTGTGCGCCGCGAGAAAGGACAGGTCAAGCAGGGCAGAGATACTGTGTACACACGACAGTGCTATTTGTTTGCAGCATCCCCCCTCCCCACAGCGCGACTGAACTAGTGAGCCTAAAAACCAGCAAACAGAAGAAGTTAAACAGAGGGAACCACCTTGGAAGTGAGCCCACACGGCCCATAACATCAGAGAAGAGCCAGATATATTTTTAATTTTTTAATATTTTTAAAATCATTCTTTTTTTTTTTTTGCCTTTTGCTTTTTTTTCCTTTTTTTCCGAGCTTTTTTTTAATTGTTAAGTCTTCTATTTCTCCTCTAATTTTTATTTCTATAACCTAGTATTACTATTTTTTAAAAAAAAAGACTTTTTTTTTTTTTTTAAGGCAAACACCATATATACTCTTTGGATGGTTGTTGGTGTTTTGTTTTGTTTTTTTTGTTTGTTTGTTTTTTAATAATTCTTTTTTTTTTCTTTCTTCCTTTTTCCTTCTGCTTTTCCTTAATATTGTATCTTTGAAAATCCAACCTCTACTCCAGATTTTTAATCTTTGTTGTCAATTTTGTACATTTAAAAACCCAAACTTCACTACCCAAGTTTACCTGAGAGCGAGATTACTGACTTGTCCACTCTCTCCTCCTCTGGCCTCTCCTCTTTCTCCACCAGGTGGCCTCTGTCTCTTTTCTCCCCCATCTCTTCTCTATCCAACTCTGTGAATCTCTGTGTGTTCCAGACGGTAGAGAACACCTAAGGAACTGGTTACTGGCAGGATTTGTCTCTCTCCTACTCATTCCTCTCTCTTATCCTCCTGGTCCCCTCTGTCTACTTCCTCCCTCTCCTCTTCCCCGTATAACTCTGTAAATACCTCTGAGCGGTCCAGACTATAGAGCGCACATAAGGAAGTGACTACTGGCTAGCCTGCTCTCTCCTCTCTTGATCTCACCGCATCTCATTCCAGTTACCTCTAACTACCCCCTCCACCTTCTCTTCTCCTTGTAACTCAGTGAACCTCTCTGAGTGTCCCTCAAGGTGGAGAAACTTTTCATCTTTAACCTAGATGTTTTATCATCGGTGCTGTATAGATGGAGAAGTCTAGAGGCTACTGTGAAAATAAAACTGAAAACCAGAAGCAGGAAGCTTAAACCCAAAGCCTGAAAACATTAGAGAACTCTTGAATTCAGGGAACATTAAGCAATAGGAGCTCATCAAATGCCTTCATACCTACACTGAAACCAAGCTCCACCCAAGGGCCAACAAGTTCCAAAACAAGACATACCACGCAAATTCTCCAGCAACACAGGAACACTCCCCTGAGCCTCAATATACAGGCAGCTCAAAATTATCCCAAAACCTTTGATGTCTCATAACCCATTACGGGTCACTCCATTGCACTCCAGAGAGAAGAAACCCAGCTCCACCCACCAAAACTCCAACACAAGCCTCCCTAACCAGGAAACCTTGACAAGCCACTGATAGAACCCCACCCAAAGTGAGGAAGCTCCATAATAAAGAGAACTCCACAAATTATCAGAATATAAAAAGGCCACCCCAAACGCAGCAATATAACCAAGATGAAGAGACAGAGGAATACTCAGCAGGTAAAGGAACAGGAGAGTTGCCCACCAAACCAAACAAAAGAGGAAGAAGTAGGGAATCTACCGGAGAAGGAATTCCGAATATTGATAGTGAAAATGATCCAAAATCTTGAAATCAAAATGGAAACACAGATAAATAGCCTAGAGACAAGGATTGAGAAGATGCAAGAAAGGTTTAACAAGGACCTAGAAGAAATAAAAAAGAGTCAAAATATAATGAATAACACAATAAATGAGATCAGAAACACTCTGGAGGCAACAAATAGTAGAATAACGGAGGCAGAAGATAGGATTAGTGAAATAGAAGATAGAATGGTAGAAATAAATGAATCAGAGAGGAAACAAGAAAAACGAATTAAAAGAAACGAGGACAATCTCAGAGACCTCCAGGACAATATGAAACGCTCCAACATTCGAATTATAGGAGTCCCAGAAGAAGAAGACAGAAAGAAAGATCATGAGAAAATCCTTGAGGAGATAATAGTTGAAAACTTCCCTAAAATGGGGAAGGAAATAATCACCCAAGTCCAAGAAACACAGAGAGTCCCAAATAGGATAAACCCAAGGCGAAACACCCCAAGACACATATTAATCAAATTAACAAAGATCAAACACAAAGAACAAATATTAAAAGCAGCAAGGGAAAAACAACAAATAACACACAAGGGGATTCCCATAAGGATAACAGCTGATCTGTCAATAGAAACTCTTCAGGCCAGGAGGGAATGGCAAGACATACTTAAAGTGATGAAAGACAATAACCTACAGCCCAGATTACTGTACCCAGCAAGGATCTCATTCAAATACGAAGGAGAAATCAAAAGCTTTACAGACAAGCAAAAGCTGAGAGAATTCAGCACCACCAAACCAGCTCTCCAACAAATTCTAAAGGATATCCTCTAGACAGGAAACACGAAAAGGGTGTATAAACCCGAACCCAAAACAATAAAGTAAATGGCAACGGGATCATACTTATCAATAATTACCTTAAACGTAAATGGGTTGAACGCCCCAACCAAAAGACAAAGACTGGCCGAATGGATACAAAAACAAGACCCCTCTATATGCTGCTTACAAGAGACCCACCTCAAAACAAGGGACACATACAGACTGAAAGTGAAGGGCTGGAAAAAGATATACCACGCGAATAGAGACCAAAAGAAAGCAGGAGTGGCAATACTCATATCCGATAAAATAGACTTTAAAACAAAGGCTGTGAAAAGAGACAAAGAAGGCCACTACATAATGATCAAAGGAACTATCCAAGAAGAAGATATAACAATTATAAATATATATGCACCCAATATAGGAGCACCGCAATATGTAAGACAAATGCTAACAAGTATGAAAGGGGAAATCAACAATAACACAATAATAGTGGGAGACTTTAATACCCCACTCACACCTATGGACAGATCAACTAAACAGAAAATTAACAAAGAAACGCAAACTTTAAATGATACATTAGATCAGTTAGACCTAATTGATATCTATAGGACATTTCACCCCAAAACAACGAATTTCACCTTTTTTTCAAGTGCTCATGGAACCTTCTCCAGGATAGATCACATCCTGGGCCATAAATCTAAACTTGATAAATTCAAAAAAATCGAAATCATTCCAAGCATCTTTTCTGACCATAATGCATTAAGATTAGATCTCAATTACAGGAGAAAAACTATTAAAAATTCTAACATATGGAGGTTGAACAACACACTTCTGAATAACCAACAAATCACAGAAGAAATCAAAAAAGAAATCAAAATATGCATAGAAACTAATGAAAATGAAAACACAACAACCCAAAACCTGTGGGACACTATAAAAGCAGTGCTAAGAGGAAAGTTCATAGCAATACAGGCATACCTCAAGAAACAAGAAAAAAGTCAAATAAATAACCTAACTCTACAACTAAAGCAACTAGAAAAGGAAGAGTTGGAGAACCCCAGAGTTAGTAGAAGGAAAGAAATCTTAAAAATTAGGGCAGAAATAAATGCAAAAGAAACAAAAGAGACCATAGCAAAAATCAACAAAGCCAAAAGCTGGTTCTTTGAAAGGATAAATAAAATTGACAAACCATTAGCCAGACTCATCAAGAAGCAAAGAGAGAAAAATCAAATCAATAAAATTAGAAATGAAAATGGAGAGATCACAACAGACAACACAGAAATACAAAGGATCATAAGAGACTACTATCAGCAGTTGTATGCCAATAAAATGGACAACGTGGAAGAAATGGACAAATTCTTAGAAAAGTACAATTTTCCAAAACTGAACCAGGAAGAAATAGAAAATCTTAACAGACCCATCACAAGCACGGAAATTGATACTGTAATCAGAAATCTTCCAGCAAACAAAAGCCCAGGTCCAGATGGCTTCACAGCTGAATTCTACCAAAAATTTCTAGAAGAGCTAACACCTATCCTCCTCAAACTCTTCCAGAAAATTGCAGAGGAAGGTAAACTTCCAAACTCATTCTATGAGGCCACCATCACCCTAATACCAAAACCTGACAAAGATGTCACAAAAAAAGAAAACTACAGGCCAATATCTCTGATGAACATAGATGCAAAAATCCTCAACAAAATTCTAGCAATCAGAATCCAACAACACATTAAAAAGATCATACACCATGACCAAGTGGGCTTTATCCCAGGGATGCAAGGATTCTTCAATATCCGCAAATCAATCAATGTAATTCACCACATTAACAAATTGAAAAATAAAAACCATATGATTATCTCAATAGATGCAGAGAAGGCCTTTGACAAAATTCAACATCCATTTATGATAAAAACTCTCCAGAAAGCAGGAATAGAAGGAACATATCTCAACATAATAAAAGCTATCTATGACAAACCCACAGCAAACATTATCCTCAATGGTGAAAAATTAAAAGCATTTCCCCTAAAGTCAGGAACAAGACAAGGGTGTCCACTTTCACCGCTACTATTCAACATAGTTCTGGAAGTTTTGGCCACAGCAATCAGAGCAGAAAAAGAAATAAAAGGAATCCAAATTGGAAAAGAAGAAGTAAAACTCTCACTGTTTGCAGATGACATGATCCTCTACATGGAAAACCCTAAAGACTCCACCAGAAAATTACTAGAGCTCATCAATGAATATAGTAAAGTTGCAGGATATAAAATCAATACACAGAAATCCCTTGCATTCCTATACACGAATAATGAGAAAGTAGAAAAAGAAATTAAGGAAACAATTCCATTCACCATTGCAATGAAAAGAATAAAATACTTAGGAATATATCTACCTAAAGAAACTAAAGACCTATATATAGAAAACTATAAAACACTGATGAAAGAAATCAAAGAGGACACTAATAGATGGAGAAATATACCATGTTCATGGATTGGAAGAATCAATATAGTGAAAATGAGTATACTACCCAAAGCAATTTACAAATTCAATGCAATCCCTATCAAGCTACCAGCCACATTTTTCACAGAACTAGAACAAATAATTTCAAGCTTTGTATGGAAATACAAAAAACCTCGAATAGCCAAAGCAATCTTGAGAAAGAAGAATGGAGCTGGAGGAATCAACTTGCCTGACTTCAGGCTCTACTACAAAGCCACAGTCATCAAGACAGTATGGTACTGGCACAAAGACAGACATATAGATCAATGGAACAAAATAGAAAGCCCAGAGATAAATCCACACACATATGGACACCTTATCTTTGACAAAGGAGGCAAGAATATACAATGGAGTAAAGACAATCTCTTTAACAAGTGGTGCTGGGAAAACTGGTCAACCACTTGTAAAAGAATGAAACTAGATCACTTTCTAACACCGCACACAAAAATAAACTCAAAATGGATTAAAGATCTAAATGTAAGATCAGAAACTATAAAACTCCTAGAGGAGAACATAGGCAAAACACTCTCAGACATAAATCACAGCAGGATCCTCTATGATCCACCTCCCAGAATTCTGGAAATAAAAGCAAAAATAAACAAATGGGATCTAATTAAAATTAAAAGCTTCTGCACAACAAAGGAAAATATAAGCAAGGTGAAAAGACAGCCATCTGAATGGGAGAAAATAATAGAAATGAAGCAACTGACAAACAACTAATCTCAAAAATATACAAGCAACTTCTGCAGCTCAACTCCAGAAAAATAAACGACCCAATCAAAAAATGGGCCAAAGAACTAAATAGACATTTCTCCAAAGAAGACATACGGATGGCTAACAAACACATGAAAAGATGCTCAACATCACTCATTATTAGAGAAATGCAAATCAAAACCACAATGAGGTACCACTTCACACCAGTCAGAATATCTGTGATCCAAAAATCTGCAAGCAATAAATGCTGGAGAGGGTGTGGAGAAAAGGGAACCCTCCTACACTGTTGGTGGGAATGCAAACTAGTACAGCCACTATGGAGAACAGTGTGGAGATTCCTTAAAAAATTGCAAATAGAACTACCTTATGACCCAGCAATCCCACTGCTGGGCATACACACCGAGGAAACCAGAATTGAAAGAGACACATGTACCCCAATGTTCATCGCAGCACTGTTTATAATAGCCAGGACATGGAAACAACCTAGATGTCCATCAGCAGATGAATGGATAAGAAAGCTGTGGTACATATACACAATGGAGTATTACTCAGCCGTTAAAAAGAATTCATTTGAATCAGTTCTGATGAGATGGATGAAACTGGAGCCGATTATACAGAGTGAAGTAAGCCAGAAAGAAAAACACCAATACAGTATACTAACACATATATATGGAATTTAGGAAGATGGCAATGATGACCCTGTATGCAAGACAGGGAAAGAGACACAGATGTGTATAATGGACTTTTGGACTCAGAGGGAGAGGGAGAGGGTGGGATGATTTGGGAGAATGACATTCTAACATGTATACTATCATGTGAATTGAATCGCCAGTCTATGTCTGACGCAGGATGCAGCATGCTTGGGGCTGGTGCATGGGGATGACCCAGAAAGATGTTCTGGGGAGGGAGGAGGGAGGGGGGTTCATGTTTGGGAATGCATGTAAGAATTAAAGATTTTAAAATTTAAAAAATAAAAAACTAAAAATTAGAGAAAAAAAAAAGAAAAAAAAAAAGAAAACAGAGGCTTTATTTTCAAAAAAAAAAAAAACAACAACAACAAAAAAAAACTATACATCCTCCATGAGAACAGCTAAAGCTTACAAGGATTGGAAACTACAAATATAAGTCAACTTAATCTTCTATTATTGAAATTTTTATGACATCAGTTAAAAGCCAAATTGATTTATTTGATTTCATGGTCTGCTGCCCATCCTCTGGCGTAATTCTTTGTTATACAACTGAGAAAAAACAGGCAGAAAACAAAAGGTTTTTAAAAAAATCCCAGAGTGTATAAACCATGGAATAATTAAGAATTGACTATATTCTTTAGAAATGCCCAATTTGACTTAAAGGCTAAAGTGTGTGTGTGTGTGTGTGTGCGTGCGTGTGCGCAAGCTCAGTTCTGTCTGCCTCTTTGCAAACTCATGGACTGTATCCCATTAGACTCCTCTGTCCATGGAATTTTCCAGGCAAGAATACTGGAGTGGGTTGGCATTTCCTTCTCCAGGGGATCTTCCTGACCCAGGGATCGAACCTGAGTCTCTTGCTGTCTTCTGGATTAAAAGATGAATTCTTTACCACTTTGCCACCTGTGAAGCGCTCTCTGTCCCCCAGGCAAAAATAAAGCGAAAAGAAGATAGATTATTTTTAAAATAGTCTAATTTTTTTCTTGTTTCTCAGGAAGACAGGGCTGTCCATATCTGACTCAGTTGTTTAGTAACACTCCTTTATTTCTCTTAACTCCTGTAGCCATTTGATAAGAACAAAAGAAACTCCCTATTTCTTTTATTAAGATATAATTCATATGAATAAATTTTACCCATTTAATGTATATATTTCAGCAGTTTTAGTATATACACTGTGCTTCTATCACCACTAATTTCAGAACATTTCATAGCTTCCAAAATATCCTCAAACTTTCCATTATCTGGCAGCTAATCTGCTTTCTATTTCTGTGGATTTGACTATTCTGGACATTTCATATACATGGAATTACACAATATGTGTTTGTTTTTTTTTTTTTTGTCTTGGTTCTTTTACATAGCATAATTTTTTTGCAGATTCACTTATGTTATACCCAAGATTCTGCATGTAACAATACTTAGGTCACTTTTATGGAAGAATAGTATTTTTTAATATGAATGTTTTTGTTTATCTATTCATCAGTTGATGGACTTTTGGATGGTCTCTACTTTTGGACTATTTTAATAATATTGCTATAAACATTCAGATACAAAATTTTTGGTGAATTTGTGTTTTCAATTTTCTCAGGCATATAACTAGGAGTAGAAATTTTGGATCATATTGTAATTCTATGTTTAATTTTTTGAGTAACTGCCAAGCTGATTTCAACAGTGACTGTACTGTTTTTATAATTTAATCATCAATGTATAAGGATCTCATTTGTATCAACATCTTCACAAATACTTTTTATTTTCTCTTTTTAAATTATTATAACTATCCTAGTGGATGTGAAGTGATACCTCACTGGGGTTTTGATTTACATTTTCCTAATAGCTAATGATTTTGAGCATCTTTTCATGTGATTATTATTACTTATTTACATATCTTCTGGGAGAAAAATCTATTTAAATCCTTTGTCCATATTTTAGGTGTCATTTGTTCTGTTGAGCAGTAATAGTTCTTTATATATTCTGAACCTTCATCAGAAATAAGATTCACCAATATTTCTGCCATTCTCTAGGTTGTATTTTCACATATATTTTAAAAATTGGCTGTATTTTCCAAGAATCATGATTTAAATGTAAATGTTTTTCTTCTTTTATGATTTAGTTTACTTTTTGGCTTTCCATAAAATAATCAAGTTCTGATAAGAATTTTTAAAATTTTTCTTTTGTAACATTTAAAGGAACATTTTTATTAAAATGTGGCATTTATTTTCTCTTTCTAACAACTGCCTTCTTAAATGGCTTCTCTTTATCTACTATAGCTGGTGTCACCACACTCTATGAGGCTCTTCCAAAGTCACCAGTTCCCATGGGCTTCAGTTCAGTTCAGTCACTCACACGTGTCCGACTCTTTGCGACCCCATGAATCGCAGCATGCCAGGCCTCCCTGTCCATCACCAACTCCCGGAGTTCACTCAGACTCACGTCCATCGAGTCGTGATGCCATTCAGCCATCTCATCCTCTGTTGTCCCCTTTTCCTCCTGCCCCCAATCCCTCCCAGCATCAGTCTTTTCCAATGAGTCAACTCTTCCCATGAGGTGGCCAAAGTACTGGAGTTTCAGCTTTAGCATCATTCCTTCCAAAGAAATCCCAGGGCTGATCTCCTTCAGAATGGACTGGTTGGATCTCCTTGCAGTCCAAGGGACTCTCAAGAGCCTTAACACCACAGTTCACAAGCATCAATTCTTCAGCGCTCAGCCTTCTTCACAATCCAACTCTCACATCCATACATGACTACTGGAGAAACCATAGCCTTGACTAGATGGACCTTAGTCGGCAAAGTAACGTCTCTGCTTTTGAACATGCCATCTAGATTGGTCATAACTTTTCTTCCAAGGAGTAAGCTAGTATAATATCAGATTAGAAAATTGACATTGGTACAGTCCACAGACCTCAGGCAGACTTCACCAATGTGTGTGTATGTGTGTGTGTATATTTATGTAACTACTACCATAATCAAGATACAGAGCTACTTTATAATCATGCAAAAAAATTCCCATATGTTATCCCTAACTGGTATCATTAACCTGTTCTCCACCTCTAAATTTTTATAATTAAGAAAATATTATGTAAATAGAATTTTACATATGTAATCTTTACAGTCTTGCTTTCCTTTTAGCACAGTCCCCTTGAGATTCATCTGAATTATTGAATGTATCAGTATTTGTTCATTTTTACTGCCAAGTATTATTCTACTATATTATGTACCAGAATTTTTCATTCATTATCTAAAAGACATGTTTGGTTTTTTTTTGCTTATTGTGCATAAAGTTGCTCTGAACATTTGTATGAAGTTTCCTTTGTGGACCCAATTTTTCCTTTTTTTTTTTAGAAAAATGCCCAGAAGTTTGATTCCTGTATCATGTTCTATGTTTTGTTTTGTTTTTTAAAGAAACTATTAAAATGTTTTCAAGAATGGTATATTATGAATGGCCCAGTTGGCATCTTGCCAATATTTAGTAGTGTCACTATTTTTTTATTTTACCAATTCTCATAGGCATATATTGATTTGGGCTATATTCTTTTGCATTTTCTAGGGATTAATTTCATTAACTGTCCTTGCACATGTTTATTTGACATCCATTTATTCTCTTTGGCAAAAAGTCTGATCATGTCTTTTGTCAATTTTGCATATTTTTTCTGTTGCGTTTTGAGGATTTTTTGGGGTATATTCTATATACAAGTACTTTTTCAGAATCTCAATATGGAATTGGTTATTTTATAAGAAGAACTCTTACAACAAGCTCACAGCCTTTCTCCCCCCTTCCTTTCACAATTTAGTATCTTGAGCCATTAATGATTTTTTTAAATCCAGAAATATATAGAAATCTTTTCAGATTTTTGTTTTACCTAATTTGGTCATGCAGGTTGTAGTTCTATTAAAATTCCCTCGTTTACCTTCCAGATATTTGTTGCACAGACAGACTCTGCTGTATTTAGAATTTTCTATTTCAGTTCACTAAAAACTGTAAAACCAAATAATCATACACCAAATTGATTTCCTTTCATTTGCTTACTTTGGATTTTTAAATTTTTCTCCTCTTCTCCTATTTTCTTAAATTTAAATCTTAGATTATTGGTTTTAGGCCAATTCTTTTCATTGTAAGAATTTATGTATATTTTCCTTTGATCATTGTTTTAGTTTTTAAAATAAAAAAAAATTCTGTATTTATTTTGCTTTCTTAAATTGTTCCAGCTTTAGCCATAGGGAGTTCTTTCAATTGACTCTTATGTAATGCTAGCATTCTTCCATTAATGTGGATTTCTTTTTTTTAAGCACTTCCTTACTTTCTGACACAACAAGATTTTCTCAGCTCATCTTGCATATTTTTTGCCCTAATTCTAGAACCTGCCAGTTTTCCAAAGATTCCTTGTTTCTATTACTGGAAAATGGTATTATTAATAGAAACCAAGATCTGGACTCTAGATGTGTTCATTCACTGGGGTATTATTGTCTTTAGGCTACCTCAGCTGACAAAGCAAGTATGTATATGTGTGTATATTAGCCTGTGTATTTATACATATCTATGAATATCTCTATATCTGAACCTCTGTATTAACTAAACATCAGATCTACAAATTTCCAACTCTGCTGCCACATGGATTATCTAACTTCTTCTCCTTGCTTCTCTGTGAGCTCCAGTCCAACAGTGGCTCTTACCATCACTCATGCACTTCCATAATTGTTCCATTCCAGTATAACTGTATAGCATCAGCAAAATTGGGAACACTTATCTGTGTAGGAAATTATTATGTCAACAGAGCTCGGTGCTTATATACAGTTACCTTGGCTTTAGTTTCATAGACTCCTTATTTCTGAAGCTACTTAATTCAAAATCTTTTACTCCCACTTCCTTCAATGAGGTTGATTCATATGTTTGTAATACATTTCTATTTTTTGATCACAGTCTGCATTCCCTACTGAGATTCCCAAATTCTCTAATGAAATCTAAATTTCCACAGAGTAACATTCATTCTTTGTTCTATAAATTCTATGGGTTTTTGACAATTGCATGATGCTAGGTAGCCACCATTTCTGTACCATACAGAATAATTTCACCACCCTAAAAAACATCCCTTATGTTTCACCTATTCAATCCTCCTCCCCTCTTATGAATCCACGGCAACTAATGATTTTTCCCATCTTTTTCAAAACATACATACTTGGAATCACATAGTAAGTAGTCTTTTCACACTGGCTTCTTTCACTTGATATTTTAACATTTTAAATTAAGTGATAACTGTAAAAATAAGAATAGAAAATCATATGTTTTAGTGTAAGACAGGCCTTTCCTTGCATAAATAATAACTGTATTCCCAAATGCATTCGTAGTTCTGCTCTTTAAAATTGGGATTTTATTTCAGCTTCAGTTGTTGGATGCTGTACATAAGCAGCACCTATTAATTTAACAGACCAGGACATGCTTCAAATGTTAATATTTAAATGTAAATAGCCCTTAAAAGTTTACTGGGAATATTGGATTTTCTGTTCTTTTCTTCAACTCTCCTTCTTAGTAACCTCAGGATACTCAAACTAACATTCATGTGTCTTTGCCTTTTTCCCGATAATCTCAGTAAGTGAAAGGTAAAATTACTAAGAATATGCAAAGGTTTATCAGGGTACAGAGTTTAGGAAACATGGAACAAACAGGAGATTTTGCCCCTGGTACTAGGGCAACATATTGGTAAATGTTTCTGGGGAGCCCCTCACCACTTTGCTTTCTCAACAAACACACAACCGTCTGAACATTGGCATGGCCTCTTGAAAGAAATCTTATACTAGTCTCGCTGCTTCCACATTTCCTCATTAACAATCTCCTCTGAACATCACAGCCAGTATAATTCTACTAAAAGGTAACTTGACTCCCCTTGCTCCAAGTCCTCTGAAGCCTTCCTCAAGCTTCTCATCATTGCTGGCAAAGTTTCACCTGGAATAGACACTACTTGTTCAACTCAGTGTCCCAATAATAAGTCCCTCTTTTGCCACAATAGAGCGACCTTGATCTTGCTCTTGGTGGTTGATGCCAAGCTCCTTTCTGACTCCAGGCAATTGCCAGTATTGCACCCTCTAGGAGAAGGCGATGGCACCCCACTCCAGTACTCTTGCCAGTACTCCCATGGATGATGGAGCCTGGTTGGCTGCAGTCCATGGGGTCGCGAAGAGTCGGACACGACTAAGCGACTTCACTCTCACTTTTCACTTTCATGCATTGGAGAAGGAAATGGCAACCCACTCCAGTGTTTTTGCCAGGAGAATCCCAGGGACGGGGAAGCCTGGTGGGCTGCCGTCTATGGCGTCGCACAGAGTTGGACACGACTGAAACTACTTAGCAGCAGCAGCAGCATCCTCTGTGCCAAGGTTCTTCCTGAGATTTCTTTGACTTCTGTCCATGCTTCAGGACTCGGTCAGATGTGATGCCTCAGAGAGACTTTCCCAAATCTTTGAACACAGAGGTAATTATTTTTTTTAATGTTTTCTCTATATTGCATTATTTTTCCAGGTCGATTCTATTACTCTCTTCCACATCAGAATGTATGCTCCATGAGGGAAATGAGCTTTTCTATTTTGTTTCGGCTGTGTCCCAACATGTAGAAGATAATGTTTTCAACAGATACTTGTTGAATACATGAATAAGTGAATGACTAATGTCACACAGCTAATATTAGAATGATTTCTTGGCAGCAGCCACTGCTGGTGTCCCCAACTGGGTATTTTCCCATGACATCCAGGAAAGCAAAGTGCTTATTTCATATAATCCTCAAACCAATCATATTTTTGGCCCTAAAATTAATCACTCTCCTGTAAAACTTCAGTAAGAATGCCCATTCTGTTACCCAGGAACCTAAACTTTCAATGATAAAACAAAACCTTTGTTTGCTATACAGGTTCTGTTTTCACTGTGAAATTTAGAAAGGCAAGACATCTGTAGAGAGAAATTGGTCACTTGAAAATTTACATTTTAGCATTTACTATCGACATCCAGGAAATATTTAATGGCCAAGTAGATGATGGTATCAACAAGAGAAAAACTCATAAACATCCAAAATGACTTTGTTTTTATCCAACACCCACAGTATCTGCTTTACATTAAGTCCAAAAATATTATCTAAGAATACATTTGAGTTAAGGTTCTGGTTTTTCAGGGAAAACATTGCCTTCAATTTCATCTTTTTGCAGTGGGATGAGGGAAACGAAACCTGTTTAAATTGCACAGACATACCATAGAGCTATGAAGAAAATAAATGATAAAATACCAAAGGTATATAAATTTATAAAACTTTTGTCCATAAACCATATACTAATAGAAGCCAGTTGGTATACTAATAGAGATAAGGACACAAGTGTTCTGACAAGATAGGTATTTGCCCCAAAATGCTGCAAACAGTATTATCAAGGGATTTTCATAAAAAGGAGAATTGCCTGGGCAATCAAAGACTCTGACTCATTTTATTAACAATACATCCATAAGAGTGAAACATCCCTGCACCAAATGAAATCACAAATGTAATTTTTGAGGACTGGAAGTCCTGTGGGAAGAAGGCATTGTTGAGGATAAAATTTATGCCTGTCTCAAGCAATCACTATGCTTTCTGGTCATTCATAATTCAACTGGAAAACCATGGTAATGTTGGAAAGTCCACAGTTCTATTTTACTATGCAAGTGTAAACATAGGAAATATGTTTTTGCTTTTATTAATAAGCATAAAATTCTAAGTTCATCCAGTATAAATAACGTATCTTCCATTTGCTGAGCTTCTACCACAAACATCTGGCAAGTGCTTCCATTTTTTTCTATCATTCACTTAACCCTCACAGCCATGCCGAGATGTTTAGTCGCTGTGTCTGACTCTTTTGCGACCCCATGGATTGCAGCCTGCCCAGCTCCTCTGTCCATGGAATTTCCCAAGCAAGAGTACTGGAGTGGGTTGTTCATTCCTTCTCCAGGGTACCTTCCTGACCCAGAGATCAAGCCAGTGTCTTCTGTCTTGGCAGGCAGATTCTTTACCACTGAGCCACCAGGGAAATCTTACCATGCCATGATACAGGTATTATTATATCCATTTTACCAAAGAAGCTTAAAGAAACAATCGAATAATAGCTCCCCCAGTCACATGGCTCAACCTTGCCTGATATCCCACAACTGATCAATACATAATATGGATTTAAATTTAGACCAGTTGGACTCCAATAAATTTGTGCCCCAAACTCACTATAGCTAACACTTTGATTCTCCTTTATAGAGCTAAGAATACACTAAGATTGGATAAGGATTAGATTGCTTAAAAATTAAATGCATTTTACTATTATTTACTTTAAATTATTTGCTCTATTTAAACTTATGCACACACACATGCATGTATGATTTTCATACATATTCCACAGGCTGGGAAGTTCAGACTAGCCCATCATTAATTTGTTATATAATGATGGTGAAATACTGTGTTTTGCATTAAGGATAAAAGATAAAAACAAAATACAGTTAATCAAAGTATAAGTAACAATGAAAATAATTATTTTTCTATATTTTTTCTTAAAGAAATGTACATACAAATTACAAGAGCAGGGTTTCCCTTGTGGTCCAGCGGTTGATAATCCATCTGCTAGTGAGGGGGACATGGCTTTGATCTTTGGTCTGGGAGGATTCTACATGTTGCAGGGTAACTGAGCCAGCCTATGCAGTGACAACTATTGAAGTTTCCATGCTCTTAGAGCTCATCAGCCACAACTATTGAGCCTACATGCTCTAGAGCCTGTACTCTGAAATAAGAGAAGTTTGTGAGAAGTTTGTGAACCACAACTAGAAAAAACCTCCAAGCAGCAAGGAAGACCCAGTACAGTATAAATAATAAGAGCAGAAAAATATTGGTAGATAAAACTTATATATAGACGTCTTTTAATTTACATCTATTAATCAATTGACCATAATTTTGCCCCTAAAATATGATAATGGTGTTAAATTTTAATGGCATTTTTCTCTTATTAACTATTGTACTAGAAACTGATCACTCTGTATTATGAAGGAGTCAGAAACATCATTAAGTGTTAGAATTTCATTCCTTCCCTCCTCTTATCCTGAGAATTTCAGTGACCCATGAGAACATCAAGTAATCTTTTCCTGAAAGGTATGGATAAGGTTAGGTGAAAGTGAGGGGCATGTGTGCTGCCCCCGATCTGTCAGTTTCCCAGGACCACGTGTTCAGGTTCCTGAGATAGTTACAATTGACTCACACCAATGAACACAGTCTGGTTCATTGGGAAAGGCCACTAGCCCATTCTCTGGCTTTTGGGCAAAATAGGGGTTTGGGAAGGTTGGCGAAAAGCATTTACCTTAGGCCTTGAAATCAGGCAATCTGGGCAACATTCCTGGTCCAGTTATGGAGCACCTGTGTGATCTTAGAAAGTTCTTCCTCTTCTCCTGGACTTAATGTGATAAAAAACGCTCACTTTACAGAGTCCTCACAAAGAGGAAAAACAATAAATTCAAATCATTTCAGGACTAGTGCATTCATTTTTATAACCCAGGAAGAACCCCAAGTATATGATTTCTAAATCTAACTTAAAATTCCTAATCCTATGACCAAAGTTCATTTCTTCTCCTCAGAGGCTCTGTAATATTTCTCATCATCACCCTCTGTTTGTATACCATCTGAAGACTTCTGTTTTCCTATCTGATCCCAGTTGCTTGAGCCTTTTCTCCAGGGTTTTATTTTGATTAATTGCTCACAATTAAAAAGTAAATTTGATGAACTGGAACCAAAGCATTTAGTTGGCTTCTTTTTAGAACTTTGCACACTTAATTTAGTAAAATTCAAAAAGTAAAATGTATAATTTCCTATAATTAAAGGGAAGCTGAAAAATAGAATAATTTTCTGGAAAAAGAGACATGTTCTTAATTCTTAAATTTCTTTGTGTGGAATATCTGAACTTACAGTAAAAGGAAAATCTTTTTGATGTGTAAATTACCTCAGGTTGTCAGGAGATTTACTGAGACAGTTGCAAAAGATATATTTTAGAATATATTTGTAGTATAAAATTTAATATTTGTTTTACCTGTGGAGGGATTAATATTTATTTTAAAAGTATGCACTTAATTCTTAAACCTACATTTTAATGGAAACAAATATGTGTGTCTCCCTTTCCTTCCTCCAATCAACCTCTTACAACCAATATTCTACTTTTTGTCTATAAGAATTTGAATGCTTTAGATATTTCATATAAGTAGAATCATACTGTCTTTATCATTTTGTGATTTACTTATTTCATTTAGCATAATGTCCTTCAAGATTCACCCATTTTGTAGCATTGACAAATTTTACCTATTTTCATGACTGAATAATATTCTTTTGTATGTATATATGGTATTTGTTTATTCATCTGTTGAAGGACATTTGGTTGTTTCTACCTCTTGGTTATTGTGAATAATGCTACTATAAATATGTATGTGAAAATATCTCTTTTAGTTGCTTCTTTCAAATTTGTTGGGGTTGCTGGATCATATGTAATTTTATTTACAATCTTTTTGAGAAAACTCCATATTGTTTATCATATTGGGTACACCATTATACAATATTACTAACAGTGTACAGGGGTTCCAATTTCTCAGCATTCTAATCAACAGTTATTACAGTCTGCTCTCTTTATAGTGGTCATTTTAACAAATATGCAATGATATTCCATTTTGCTTTTGATCTACATTTCCCTGATGAATAGTGATGTTGACCATTTTTTCATATGCTTGCTGGCCATTTGTGTATCTTTGAAGAAGTGTCCATTCATGTCCTTTGCCCATTTCAAAATTGTGCTATTTGTTGTTGCTGCTGTAGCTCTTCTTTATGTACTCTGAAAATAAACTCCTTGTTAGATTCATGATTTTCAAGTATTTCCCCCATTCCATAGGTTCCTCCCACACCTTTTTTTAACTCTGTTGGTTCTTTTACTATGCTAAAGTCTTAAAGTTTGGTATCTCTCATTCATCTATTTTTGGTATCATTGCCTGTGTTTTTGGTATCTTATAAAATAAATTATTGCCAAATCCAATGTCATAACGTTTTTCCCCTATGTTTTCTCCTAGCAGTTTTATAGTTTCAGATCCTCTGTTTAGGTCTTTAATCCAATTAAGTCAATTTTTGTGTATGGTATACGATAAGTCCAACTTCATTTCTTTACAAGTGGATATCCAGTTTTCCCAAAAGTTTATTTTTAACTAGTCAAAAAATCTTAAAAATATATATGAAAGGAACTAAGGCTATGATGCATAGGAGGTAGAATACAACATAGCCTTAGTTCTTGTCTGGCAAAAGTTTGAGAACTGGAAGGAAACAAGGAAATTTATGAGCTCAGAGCAGAGTTGTCAGTCGAAAGGCTGAGAACTGGAAAGAAACATGGAAATTGATGAGCTCAGAGAAGACTGAGGATGACTTTGGATGTATAAAGAAATCAAGTACTCTGAGTAAGAAGAGAATTCCACCAAAGAATTCAGAGCCTGTTAAGAGAAGGCAGCAGATGAGTACTTCAATAAAACTCTTTTTTTTCCCCCTTTTTGCTTCATAGAAATGTAATTCCTTTTGCAATAATCATCTTATGCACAAAAGTGTCAATTTTGGAAAATCAAGGTCTATGTCTAAATTAATTATTAGTTTATTCCTATAACAACACAAGAACCGGCACATAGTTTATGCTCAATATGTCCTTGTTGAATAATGAATTGAGTGACTCCACTTCCAGCACAATTATGGACCAGATAATCTGAAGACTTCTTTGTATAGGACACCTCACAATGCTATATAAAATATAGAATAAAAATCCCCAAACATGGTGAAGAGCAAAGATTCTCTCTACACTCTGGAAGGGGGAGAGAAGAGTAATCATGTGAAATATGCCTAGAGCTTTTTGCCTAATAAAAACCTGCTCTGTATGACAAGACAACCAGATGATTACCCCCATCTAAGGGAAAGCTATGTACCTGGTTCCAAACTCAACCAAATACCCTGTTTCACCTGGAAAACAGATTAAGAAATATTTATGATGGTCACAGATCAGAGAAAAAGGTCCACTAAAATGATAAAATTTAATCAGAAGATTATAGAGAAGAGA
Organism: Ovis canadensis; assembly: GCF_042477335.2. Lineage (NCBI taxonomy): Eukaryota > Metazoa > Chordata > Mammalia > Artiodactyla > Bovidae > Ovis > Ovis canadensis. The sequence continues at coordinate 25,440,984 of NC_091246.1, forward strand.
AAAGGTAACAAGAGAGATATTGGCAAGGACAGTGAAGGAAGTAGAAGGGCCAAACACCTACAGCTATAAGTGTCAATTGCAATTGAACTCCAAGTTAGAGTAACGTAGAACTTCACACTATAGGGCTATTTACCTCAGTTCTTATTACCTAATATATGATGTCCAGGTATCAACTGAAAAATATAAGGCATCATAAAAGCCAAGCAAAAAAAAAAGTCTAAAGAGAAAAAGCAAGTAACAGAGAGATTCATATACAATAAAGGTGTTAAATTATTAGATAAGGAATTTGACATAGCTATGGCTAATAAGCTAATGACTAATGAAAAAACTAGACAACAGGAAAAATGGATAACACAAACAGAGAGAAGAAGATATTTTAAAAATTAAAAGGAAATGCTACAAATAAAAATCACTGTAATAGAAATGAAGAATGCCTTTGATGGACTCATCAGCTTACTGGATGCAAAAAAAAAAAAAAAAAATCAGTGGTCTTGAAGATAGCTCAATAGGGAATCCCCAAACTGAAATGAAGAAAGGAAACAAAAAAGAGCATTTTTTAAAAAGAAAGTTTCAAAGTTCCAAAATTGTTGGACAATTTAAAAAGGCATAAAAAATATACATAAATTCAATGCCAGAATGAGAAGAAAAGGATAACAGAGCAGGAAAATAATTTGAAATAATAACTGCAGTGAATTTTTTAAAAAGTAATGACAAAACTCAAAATATTGCTCAAGAAAAAAAACCTCAAAAATGTAGTGCAAGATAAAAACACACTCAGAAAAAAATCAGAATAAATATATTTATATATATATAAATAAACTTCACATCTTATACTCAATCTCCAGAAAGCAAAAGACAAAGGAAATCTTGAAAGAAACCTAGCATATAACCAAGAGACGAACACAACATATGTTTCAGCAGACTCCCATCAGAAGACACAAGCAAGGACAGAATGAGTGTTGGGGAAAAATGACCAAATCAAGCTTCTGTATCTAGAGAAATGAAGGCAAATGAAGGAATTTCAAAAATGAAGGAAAAATAAATACTTTTACAGACAAAAAAGAGCTCAGGGAATTCATTGCCAATAGACAACAGAGAAGGCAATGGCACCCCACTCCAGTACTCTGGCCTGGAAAACCCCATATATGGAGGAGCCTGGTGGGCTGCAGTCCATGGGGTCGCGAAGAGTCAGACATGACTGAAAGGCTTCACTTTCACTTTTCACTTTCATGCATTGGAGAAGGAAATGGCAACCCACTCCAGTGTTCTTGCCTGGAGAATCCCAGGGATGAGGGAGTCTGGTGGGCTGCCGTCTATGGGGTCACACAGAGTCAGACACGACGAAGCGACTTAGCAGCAGCAGCATCAGACAACAGATGCAAGATGTCTTAATAGAAGTTCTTCAGAAAAAAGAAAAATTATATATATTTTTTTACTTTTTGGCCATTGTGGGATCTTGGTTCCCTGATCAGGGATTAAGTCTGAACCTTCTGCAGTGGAAGTGCAGTGTTAACTACTAGACCACCAGGGAAGTCCTGAAAAGTTATATTATTTAGTAATTCTGATACACAAAGAAAGGAAAATCAGCAGAAAAATAATAGGACAAAATAAATATTAAAAATGTTTTACTTATTAGATCTAGTAGAAAATTGCTTGTTTAAAGTAATAGTAGTATCAACATGCATATCTCAGAAACATTGTAGGTTTGGTTCCAGACCGCTCTAATAAACCAAATATCGCAATAAAATGAGTCATACACTTTTTTTTTGGTTTCTCAGTGCATGTGAAAGTTATATTTACATTATTCAGTGCTATAATCTATAGCACTGTATAGTGCAATAGCATCATGTCTAAAAAACAATGAATATACTTTAATTAAAAATACCTTATTGCTAAAAATTGCTAGCCATTGCCTGAACCTTCAGCAAACTATAACATTTCTGCAATAGTAACATCAAAGATCATTGATCATAGCTCACCATAACAAATATAATAATAATAAATTAGTTTGAATTATTTTGAGAATTCCCCAAACATGATTCAGAAACATGAAATGAGAAAATGCTGTTGGAAAAATGACACTGATAGACTTGCTTGACAGAGTCATCACAAACCTTTGCTTTGTTGGAAAAAAAAAGTGTTATCTATGAAGCACAAGAAAGCAAAGCACAATAAACAAGGTATGCTTGTATTTGGATGACTAATAGCAATGGTATAAAGGGTTGGGAGGAAACAGTTGTGAAAACTGTTACAAGGTACCTGGACTGTATTGTTAATTTAAGGTGAACTTACATTAGTTAAGCATGTACATTACAGCTCTAGGGAAACCATTAATATTTTTAAAGAAATACAATTGATATGATATAAGAGAAAATAAAATGGAATAATATAAAATGCTTAATTAAAACCAGGGAAGGCAGAAAAAGAGAAGAAAATAAAGAACAAGCAAAATGTACAGAAAACAGTGACAAAAATTATAGAAACTAATCTAATCATATTAATAATATACCAATAAAAATAAATTGTACTGTGTGTATAAAAAAATAAAGGTGCTGTCTATAAGAAGCTTGCTTTATACATAATAACTCAAGTAGGTTAAAAATGGATTAGCAGCTCTTGGCAACCCCATGGACCATAGCACACTAAATAATACCAGATAAAGAAGACTTTGGGACAAGAAAAGTTATCAGAGACAGAGATAAGTATTACACAAGGATTGATTTTCCAAAGATAGGTATCAAGTCTAAGCATGTATGATATAACAGCAGAGCATCAAAATACATAAGGCAAAACTTTACAGGCATCATTTCGTTTAATTTTTACAACTTCAAAAGTTAAATACTATTATCTTAGATTGGATTCCCCTCAGAGAAGAGCTTTGGGTGTGAATAGCGAATAGTTTGTTTGAAAGATGATCAGGAGAAGAATTGTGAGTGAGACAGGAAAAAGAGCAGAAGGGTGCAATAATGAGCTTATTGTTGTTATGGACAATAAAGACTCAAATCCTCAAGGACCCTCTGAATGACTGAAGCACACCTCAGAACTGCACCGCAGGATCAGGGGATGGCCAGACATCTACCTGCTCACATCCACAACGATTGTCTGAAGGTGTTCCCTGCATTTCCAGTGTTCCTAGAGAGAAGGAAAGGCCAAAATATTCCTTGAGCAATGCCGGAAGGTGGGTATGTGAAATGTGTATAGGAAACATTCTGAGGAGGCCAAGGAATTACAGGGAAGGCCAAGGGAACTGAGCTTCCCTCATAGCTCAGTCGGTAAAGAATCTGCCTGCAATGCAGGAGAACGGGGTTCGATTCTTGGGTCCGGAAGATCCCCTGGAGAAGGAGCTGGCAATTCACTCCAATATTCTTGTGACTAAACCACCACCACCAAGGAATTATAGGCATGGACCCAGAGAATCTGATGCAATCATTACTACTGCTTTTTTATAAATTAATAAAATCCACAAACAAAGTTAGTAAGTGGAAGAACCAAGATTTGAAGCCAGGCAGTCTGGCTCCAGAGCCTGTGTTCTATTTTGAAATAAGGATGTAGTCAAAACTTCATCAGGGCCTCTAACACAATTGACATACCTCATTTTGAAATAGTTACAAGAAATTAAGAACATACTAATGACATCATTTTGAAACATTAGATATCATTCTAAAATGATGAATTTTAATCTTTAAAGTTCAATTCACTCAAATATTGTCTGCAGGATTTTGATAGGTGAAAGCTTATTTATTATTCTTTTTTCAACTCAAACATATATTTTTTGCCCAAGGAGGCAATCCAGATCTTTACTCAACATTCATTCACCCCTCTACATTATTTATTTATTTTTTAATGTTCAGAAACTTCCTCTGTTCACTTAACCTCATGTGATCATCTTTCTACTCCAGTAAATACATATCCATAGTGTTTCTAAAGGCTTCACTTCCTACGTGGCACTAGTGGTAAAGAACCTGCCTGCCAATGTAGGAGATGTAAGAGACTCAGGTTTGATCTCTGGTTCAAGAAGATCCCCTGGAGGAGGGCATGGCCACCCACTTCAGTGTTCTTGCTTGGGGAATCCCATGGACAGGGGAGCCTGGCAGGCTACAATCCATATGGTTGTTGAGTCGGATATGACTGAAGCAGCTTAGCACATGCAGGCACAGAATCCACTTAGATAGTTTTCAAGTTTCTAGTTACATAATTCCTATATGTGTTTGAAACAAACATTACAGGAAAGAATTCCTATGAAGAGAAAAGTCATAAAAATGGGTGTGACATTTACTTCACTTCTTATTTTGCTCTTCTGCAGGCATTCTTACAAGTTGTTCTGCAGCTTGAATGAGAGGTTCACAAAATGTTGATCCACAATCTCAAGTGTCTGGAGGCTCTGTCGTCTGTTCTTCCCCCTGTATACCCTACAAGAAACTTGCATAAATTTAAAAAAATGTCAAGGTACTGAAGAGTTAGGAAATCCAACTTTATTATATGGTAGCGATAACTTGAAATTCCAGATTTAAAGGCAACTTTTTAAAGCTTAAATTAATAAAAACAATCCCCTTAGTGGGATTTCCTTACCAAGCATAGAAAAATGAGTCCCTTTTTCTGAAGTATATCATGGTCTGATTCATTATTTTTTGGAGGGAATGAAAGAAGGGAAAAGTAAAGAGAATATATAACTTCAGTGCAAGAATTATCTCATACTGACTGAGGGGCTGGTATTGCACTCAGAAAGAACTGAAAGGCTCAGTAGTGTTTAGGAGATAATATCCTTAGGAATCCCTTATGATTTCCATTGAAATTGTGGTACAGCACAAGACATACATATTTTGAGGGAATGTGTCAAAATAATGTGGAAACTAAAATATGATGAAATATCTTCTCACTGGGAACCCTGGAATGTCCTGAGTCCTACACCCAATCAAGCACACTACTAGACCCTATCCTCTTCCCACCCCATTTCCCATACTAAAGAACACTGTACAGAGGACAGTAATGGTAAAGGAAAGTTGAATTAGGATCCACTAATATGTATGGATGTGAGAGTTGGACTGTGAAGAAAGCTGAGCGCTGAAGAATTGATGCATTTGAACTGTGGTGTTGGAGAAGACTCTTGAGAGTCCCTTGGACTGCAAAGAGATCCAACCAGTCCATTCTGAAGGAGATCAGCCCTGGGATTTTTTTGGAAGGAATGATGCTAAAGCTGAAGCTCCAGTACTTTGGAGGTCATGCGAAGAGTTGACTCTTTGGAAGACTCTGATGCTGGGAGGGATTGGGGGCAGGAGGAGAAGGGGACGACCCAGGATGAGATGGCTGGATGGCATCACGGACTTGATGGATGTGAGTCTGAGTGAACTCCTGGAGTTGGTGATGGACAGGGAAGCCTGGCGTGCTGTGATTCATGGGGTTGCAAAGAGTTGAACATGACTGAGAGACTGAACTGAACTAAACTGAACTAGAATGTGAGCCCAACTCTAGTTTGAAGCTCTAGTAACCTGGTCTGAGGAGCAGACAGTTTCTCTAAGTCTGTGCAGTCTAATTAGTTTCATCAACCATGAGTCTCAGACCTCTCAGTCATTAAAGAAGAAATGGCTGACTTCAATGGCCTTCTGTCATTAACATGGACATTTAACTTAGAGAAAAAGAGAATTTCTTGGCTCCCCAGCCTTGGCCTTGGTTGACAAGCCACCACAAGGCAATCAGGCCCTGTCTAATCTCCTGAGAGTCATGTTCCAAGGATGTTGACCTATGTCAGTGTTCCACTTGAGGTGAGTAGAAGAGAGCAAAAATGACTGACATGCTCAATTATTTTTAATCCCTTGGAAGAAGTGAGGAAGAGATTAGGGGAAAAGCAGAGAGAATTCCAACCGTCCCTGGAGGCAATGCCTGGAAAGGCATGTATTGCATTTTACAGTATGATTTTTCTTTTTTTTTTTTTTTTTTCCACTAATTTGCTTTCCTGAATTCAGATCGGCATTGTGAGATAGGAACATTTCTATTACTATATAAAGAAAATGACTGGCACTCTTGAGGCTTAACAATCACGTTTAAAGATGACAACTTAAGAATTCAAAGGATACTTTATACTCAACAGACTGAAGAGACATACACAAAACATTCCATACAATACTAGAATACAAATTCTTTTCAAGGGCACATAGAATATTTTCTAGGATAGATTGTTCATTAGGCCACAAAAAAGTCTTAACAAATTTAAGGTGATTGAATTCATACCAAGTTTTTTTTTTTCTGATCAAATGGTGTAAACTAGAAATGAATAGTAAAAGGAAAACTGGAAAATTCATAAACACTTGGATATTAAACAACATTCTCTTAAATAATCACTGAATCAAAAAGGAAATTGAAGGGAAAAATTTTTAAGTATCTTAAGACAAAAGAGGAAACATTTGCATAGCAAAGGAAACCGTCAACAAAACAAAAAGACAGCTTACTGAAAGGGAGAAACTATTTCCAAATTATATATGCAGTATAAGAGATCAGTATCCAACATATATTAGCAGCTCATTAACAGCTCATACAACTCAGCATAAAAAAATGAGTAAAAAATGAGCAGAAGAACTTTAATAGACATTTTTGTAAGGGGAAAAGACAGCTGGACAACAGGCAGATGAAAAGATGTTCAGCATCACTAATCATCAAAGAAAGGCAAATAAAAATCACAATGGCATCTCACACCTGTCAGAATGGCTAAAATCAAAGAGAGCCCAAATAACAAATGATGGTGAGAATGTAGAGAAAATGGAAGCCTTGTACACTGTGAGTGGGAATGTAAATTGGTGCAGTCACTGAGGAAAACAGCAGAGTTTCCACAAAAAACTAAAAACAGAACTACCACATGACACAGAAATTCTACTCCTGGATATATATTCAATAAAAAGAAAAAACTAATTTGAAAATATACATGTACCCCAATGTTCATAGACACATTATTTACAATTACCAAGATATGAAAACCACCTGAGTGCCTATCAACCAAAAAATGGATAAAAATGATGTGATATATATATATATATATATATTATATATATATATATACACACACACATACATACACAATGCAATACTGCTCAGCCGTAAAAATAAAATCAGCAGATGGTACTATGCTAAGTGAAATAAGTCAGAGAGAAAAATGCTATATAATATCACGTAATGCAGAGTCTTAAAAAAATAAATTAGCAAAATATAACAAAAACGAAGCAAAATCACATATATAGAAAACAAACTAGTGGCTGCCAATGGGGAGAGGAAAAGGAGGAGATGTGATATAGGGAGGGGTAGAGGAAAGCAACAAGTCATTATGGGATTATATGAAATCATGTATGTGAAACTTGTTGTCTGACTGCTTGTGGCCCCATGGACTGTAGCCTACCAGGCTCCTCGCTCCATGGGATTAGGCAAGAATACTGGAGTGGGTTGCCATTTCCTTCCCCAGGGGATCTTCCCAACTCAGGGATCGAACCCAGGTCTCCTGCATTGCAGGCAGACACTTTAACCTCTGAGCCACCAGGGAAGCCCTTTGAAAAATACAAGGCCCTGTTAAAACCTAAAGAACCTTTAATTCAAACACAAACTTGAAAAACAAATCACACAAAAAAGGAAACAAAACATGCCAGAGCTTATGGAATACAGCAAAATCAGTTCTAAGGTAAAGTTGATTGCTGTAAACACATGTATCAAGGGATTTTTCTTGTTGTCCAGTGGTTAAGAATCTGCCTTCCAATGTAGGAGATGCAGATTCGATCCCTAGTCAGGGAACTAAGATTTCATATGCCTCAGAGCAACTAAGCCAGTAAGAGGCAGCAAATGATCTTGTGCATGGAACTAGGGAGCCCAAGCAATACAATGAAAGATCCTGCATGCTGCAATTAGAGACCCAATCAGTTCAGGTCAGTCACTCCATTGTGTCTGACTCTTTGTGACCCCATGGACTGCAGCACGCCAGGCTTTCCTGTCCATCACCAACTCCCAGAGCTTGCTCAAACTCATGTCCATCGAGTCAGTGATGCTATCCAACCATCTCATCCTTTGTTGTCCCCTTCTCCTCCCGCCTTCAATCTTTCCCAGCATCAGGGTCTTTTCAAATGAGTCCTTTCTTCATATCAGGTGGCCAAAGTATTGGAGTGTCAGCTTCAGCATCAGTCCTTCCAATGAATATTCAGGTCTAATTTCCTTTAGGATTGACTGATTGGATCTCCTTGCAGTCCAACGGGCTCTCAAGAGTCTTCTCCAACACCACAGTTCAAAAGCATCAGTTCTTCAGAGCTCAGCTTTCTTTATAGTCCAACTCCCACGTTCATACATGACTGCTGGAAAAACCATAGTTTTGACTAGTCAGACATTTGTTGGCAAAGCAATGTCTCTGCTTTTTAATATCCTGTCTCAGTTGGTCATAGATTTTCTTCCAAGGAGCAAGAATCTTTTATTTTCATAGCTGCAGTCACCATCTGCAGTCTTTTGGAGCCCCCTCCCCCCCCAAAAAAACTCTCTTAGTGCTTCCATTGTTTCCCCATCTATTTACCATTAAGTGATAGGACCAGATGCCCAGATCTTAGTTTTCTGAATGTTGAGTTTTAACTTTTTCAATCTCAACTTTCACTCTCACCTTTTTCACTCTCCTCTTTCAATTTCATCAAGAGGCTCTTTAGTTCTTTTTAGCTTTCTGCCATAAGAGTGCTGTCATCTGAATATCTGAGGTAATGGATAATTATCCTGGCAATCTTGATTCCAGCTTGTGGCTTCATCCAGCCTGGCTTTTCGCGTGATATACTCTGTATATAAGTTAAATAAACAAGGTGACAATATACAGCCTTGACGTACTCATTTTCTGATTTGGAACCAGTCTGTTGTTCCATGTCCAGTTCTAACTGTTGCTTCTTGAGCTGCATACAGATTTCTCAGGAGGCAAGTCAGCTGGTCTGAAGAATTTTCCACAGTTTGTTGTGATCCATACAGTCAAGTCTTTGGCATAGTCAATAGCGCAAAAGTAGATGTTTTTCTGGAGCTCTCTTGGTTTTTCAGAGACCAATGGATGTTGGCAATTTGATTTCTGGTTCCTCTGCCTTTTCTGAGAATTAAGTCCCTAAAGAAAGAAGGGATGGAATTAAAGCAAAAACAACACCCAGTTGTGGATGGAACTGGTGATAGAAGCATGGTCCAATGCTGTAAAGAGCAATATTGCATAGGAACCTGGAATGTTAGATCCGTGAATCAAGGCAAATTGGAAGTTGTCAAATAGGAGATGGCAAGAGTGAATATCGACATTCTAAGAATCCGCAAACTAAGATGGACTGGATTGAGTGAATTTAACTCAGATGACCATTATATCTACTACTGTGGGCAGGAATCCCTTAGAAGAAATGGAGTAGCCATCATAGTCAACAAAAGAGTATGAAATGCAGTACTTGGATGCAGTCTCAAAAACGACAGAATGATTTCTGTTCATTTTCAAGGCAAACCATTCACTATCACTGTAATCCCAGTCTATGCTCTGAAAAGTAACATTGAAGAGGCTGAAGTTGAATGATTTTATGAAGACCTACAAGACCTTTTAGAACTAACACCCCCAAAAGATGTCCTTTTCATTATAGAGGACTGGAATGCAAAGTAGGAAGTCAAGAAACACCTGGAATAATAGGCAAATTTTGCCTTGGAGTACAGAATGAAGCAGCGTAAAGGTTAATAGAGTTTTACCAAGAGAATGCACTGGTCATAGAAAACACCCTCTTCCAACAATACAAGAGAAGGCTCTACACATGGACATCAGCAGATGGTCAACACCAAAATCAGATTGATTATATCCTTTGTAGTCAAAGATGGAGAAGCTCTATACAGTCAGCAAAAACAACACTGGGAGCTGACTGTGACTCAGATCATGAACTCTTTATTGCAAAATTCAGACTTAAAATGAAGTTAGGAAAATCACTAGACCATTAAGGTATGACCTAAATCAAATCACTTATGGCTATACAGTGGAAGTGAGAAATGGATTTAAGGGACTAGATCTGATAGACAGAGGTGCCTGATGAACTATGGACGGAGGTTCGTGACATTGTACAGGAGACAAGAATCAAAACTATCTCCAAGAAAAAGAAATGCAAAAAAGCAAAATGGCTGTCTGAGGAGGCCTTACAAATAGCTGTGAAAAGAAGAGAACCAAAGAGCCAATGAGAAAAGGAAAGATATATCCATTTGAATTCAAAGTTCTAAAGAATAACAAGGAGAGATAAGAAAGCCTTTCTCAGCAATCAACACAAAGAAATAGAGGAAAAGAAGAGAATGGGAAAGACTAGAGATTTCTTCTAGAAAATTAGAGATACCAAGGGAACATTTCATGCAAAGATGGGCTGAATAAAGGACAGAAATGGTATGGACCTAACAGAAGCAGAAGATATTAAGAAGAGGTGGCAAGAATACATAGAAGAACTATATAAAAAAGATCATCACAACCCAGATAATCACAATTATGTGATCACTCACACTCACCTAGAGCCAGACATCCTGGAATGTGAAGTCAAGTGGGCCTTAGGAAGCATCATTATGAACAAAGTTAGTGGAGGTGATGGAATTCCAGTGGAGCTATTCCAAATCCTGAAAGATGATGCTGTGAAAGTGCTGCACCCAATATGTCAGCAAATTTGGAAAACTCAGCAATGGCTACAGGACTGGAAAAGGTCAGTTTCAGTCCATTTCCAAAGAAAGGCAATGCCAAAGAATGCTCATATATTACAAAATGCACTCATCTCACACACTAGTAAAGTAATGCTCAAAATTCTCTAAGCCAGGCTTCAGCAATATGTGAACCATGAACTCCCAGATGTTCAAGCTGGTTTTAGAAAAGGCACAGGAACCAGAGATCAAATTGCCAACATACGCTGGATCATTGAAAAAGCAAGACAGTTCCAGAAAAAACATCTATTTCTGCTTTATTGGCTATGCCAAAGCCTTTGACTGTGTGGATCACAATAAACTGTGGAAAATTCTGAAAGAGATGGGAATACCAGACCACCTAACCTACCTCTTGAGAAATCTGTATGCAGGTCAGGAAGCAACAGTTAGAACTGGACATGGAACAACATTCTTGTTCCAAATCGGGAAAGGAATACATCAAGGCTGTATATTGTCACCCTACTTCTTTAACTTATATGCAGAGTACATCATGAGAAATGCTGGGCTAGAATAAGCACAAGCTGGAATCAAGGTTGCCAGAGGAATTATCAATAATCTCAGATATGCATATGACACCACCCTTATGGCAGAAAGTGAAGAGGAGCTAAAAAGCCTCTTGATGAAAGTGAAAGAGGAGAGTGAAAAAGTTGGCTTAAAGCTCAACATTTAGAAAACTAAGATCATGGCATGTGGTCTCATCACTTCATGGGAAATAGATGGGGGAACAGTGTCAGACTATTTTTTGGGGCTCCAAAATCACTGCAGATGGTGACTGCAGCCATGAAATTAGAAGACGCTTATTTCTTGGGAGGAAAGTTATGACCAACCTAGAAAGCATATTGAAAAGCAGAGACTTTACTTTGTCAACAAAGGTCTCTCTAGTCAAGGCTATCATTTTTCCAGTAGTCATGTATGGATGTGAGAGTTAGATGGTGAAGAAAGCTGAGCGCTGAACAACTGATGCTTTTGAACTGTGGTGTTGAAGAAGACTCTTGAGAGTCCCTTGAACTGCAAGGAGATCCAATCAGTCCTTTCTAAAGGAGATCAGTCCTGTGTGTTCATTGAAGGACCGATGTTAAAGCTGAAACTCCAATACTTTGGCCACCTCATGTGAAGAGTTGACTCATTGGAGAAGACTCTGGTGCTGGGAGGGATTGGGGGCAGGAGGAGAAGGGGAAGACAGAGGATGAGATGCCTGGATGGCATCACCGACTCGATGGACATGGGTTTGAATGAACTCCGGGATTTGGTGATGGACAGGGAGGCCTGGTGTGCTGCAATTCATGGGGTCGCAAAGAGTCAGACACTACTGAGCGACTGAACTGAACTGAATTGCCTTTTCTAAATCTGTGCTGAACATCTGGAAGTTCATGGTTCATGTGCTGTTGAAGCCTGGCTTGGAGAATTTTGATCATTACTTTACTAGCGTGTGAAATGAGTTCAATTGTGCAGTAGTTTGAACATTCTTTGGCATTGCTTTTCTTTGGGATTGGAATGAAAACTGACCTTTTCCAGTCCCGTGGCCACTGATAAATTTTCCAGATTTGCTGGCATATTAAGTGCAGCACTTTCACAGCAGAATCTTTTAAGATTTGAAATAGCAACTAACTGACTAAATAAATAAATTTTAAATTTAAATAAATAAATAAGAAAAATTTAAGAATATAGATTGATAAAATAGATTTCTAATATACAATTAACTTTACACTTAAGAGAACTAGAAAAAAAAATAAGCCCAAGTTTAGCAAAAATAAGAAAATGATAATGATTAGATCAGAAATGCATAAAATAGAAAATGAAATATAGAAAGATGGAAAGTAGGTCATTCCATACTACGATAACAAGAAAAATCCTGATTTTTAACAATGACAAAATTACCACTTATATTGTTCTCTCTTCCAAAACAAGCCGCTGTTCAATAGGTGGGGAAACTGGTTACCTTCAAGGCTTAGCAGAAGATTTATTGCAAATTGAGGGAGAAAATAATAAACCTCTGCTCCTGGGAGAGGTATAAAATCATCCTAGGCCCCTAACAATTTGATTACTGCAATCCACTCCAGTATTATTGCTTGGAAAATCCCATGGACAGAGGAGCCTGGTAGGCTACAGTCCATGGGGTCGCAAAGAGTTGGACACTATTGAGCAACTTCACATTCACGTTCACGTTTACCCACAAAAGACTAGGATTACTTACAAAGTTCACCACCTTTATACCCCAAACATGGAGAACCAGCTGAATGCATTCCAAACCAGGGTTATGGCAGTTCACCACAGTTGCAGTTGTGGAGAGAGATTCTCTCTCAGGATCAGGTACATAGGGAAGTCCCAGGCTAAAATTGGCAAACTTGCCCCACCCCAAAGCCAAGTTAACACTAGGTGATTGGGGATCTTAGCAACAACGTACCTAACTTAGTTTAAGTCAAGACCAGATTGATTCAATCTCTCCTCCCTCCAACATTGTAGAACAATTAAATATAAGAAAAATAACTATTTAGTCTCATTTTAATGACTTTTGATATCTTCTTTCTTTGTGTTGAAGCAAGTACCACTTTCCACTATACCCTTTAGGTTCCATTTGGATAATGTCTAGGCATCTTGGGGAACTGCATCCCAGGCACGTCTTTCACTGCCCCCTGACCTGGGAAACACTGTTCTCAACATAAAATGAGCCTGGCACTGTTGTATACATCTTCATTATTAATGCATGTTTTTAAACACTTTTTACATATATCATAGACTGGTTATCAAATTGATTCCCTTAAATAATAGGAAAAATTAAGGGGGCTTAGCTAGAATTTAAATCTTTTTTCTTTGAAAGACATTGCTGAGTATACAAAAAGCCATGGACTGAGGTAAAGTATTTCCAAAACAGATGTCCAATAAAGGATTTATATCCAGAATGCATAAATAATTAACTCAAATTTAATAATATGAAAACAAACAATCCAACTATGAATGGTACAAAAGATCTGAATACATACTTCATAAAAAAAGAGACATGGATATCAAAAAGTAACAAGACAGATACTAAAATTAAAAAATGTATAAGATAAAATACTTTTGAGAATGACAACAATCCTGACTACCAAGTTCTGCACATTGACAGAGTAGGCAGAGCAACTGGAACCCTTATTTATTGCCAGTGTGAATGCAAAATGATACCGCCACTTTGGAAAACAGTTTGCCAATTTCTTATAAGCACATACGATATGACCTAAGTTTTTAAAATACTTTTCTAAGTATTTTCCCAAGAGAAATGAAATCTGAGTTTACTTAAAATCTATATGCAAATACTTATAGTGGCTGTCTTTATCTTGCCCAAAGCTGGATGTATTGGAAATGTCTTTTAACTGAAGAATAAACTGCTGTAAATTCATTCTAAGTAATGCTGTGCTGTATCATGGTCTGCTTAGTCACTCAGTCATGCCCCCGTGGACTGTAGCCCAACAGGCTCTTCTGTCCATGGGGATTCACCAGCAAAGAATACTGGAATGGGTTGTCACGCCTTCCTCCAGGGGCTCTTCCCAACCCAGGGATTGAACCCTGGCCTCCCACATTGCAAGCAGATTCTTTACATCTGAACCACCAGGGAAGCCCAAGAATACTGGAGTGGGTAGCTGATCCTTCTCCAAGGGAACTTTCTGACCCAAGATGGATTCTTTACTTGCTGAGCTACTGGGGAAGCCCTCCAAGTGACGCTACCCAGAATTAAAAAGAACAAACTACTGATACACATGTCATAGATGAACCTGAAATTAATTATACCAAGGCTACATCCTATAGGATTTCATTTATATAGCATTCAAAAAAGGCAAAACTGTAGAATAGAATTCAGAGCAGTTGTTGGCAGGGAATGGATGCAGGAGAAGGGGTTCATTAAATGAGCAGAAGAAAAGTTTGCCTATTTGAATTCACCTGTCTATAACATCTTTGCTCTCAACAAAATAAAATTCATTGTATTAAGCAACCACATAGAGCTATACTTCCCTGGCTCATGGAGGTAAGAACAAATTTCAATTTGAATACATCCACACCTTAGTAATGTATTGTACAAATGGCCTTATTGAATTAGGAAGGAAACCTCAAATGTGTGTTCATTTTTTGCTAAATGTCTATGAATATCTACATAGAAGAACAAGTAGGAGTGAAAGGAAAGGAGATAAGTGAGAAAATGAGAAATCCCATTATTCTTCGTTTCATCTGCCAGATTAAGTTTAAAAAAATATACATCTTTATTCCTCATTTGTAACTGTTTTTGTTAGGCCAAATCACAGAATCTCTTTTAAATTATTTTTAAAGTAAAAAAGTAAATCTGCTTTCATTTATACTTTTTGGAAGTGTTAAAATATTATACCAGAGATGTAAAGATAATCATATTATTTTAGTATATCCTGTGATCCCATTTTGTAGCTTATCAGAGTTAGAACTTGTAGCCAAGGAGGCATTACTAAACACATTTTTATATCCTTATCTCACCTCCCAATATACTCAGAATGTATTTCTTCTCTTTCCTCAAAAAGATGCTCACAGAAGGAAACTTAAAGACTTAAAATAGTGCATCTTAGATAATCCAAAGATGAGTTAGCATTCCAGCGATTTCCAGGAATACATACCAGTCTACTAAGGGGTCAACTCAAGTTCCTTCTCACTAATGACTTGGAAAAATAATGACTTGGATCATGGAAAGAAACAAAGTTCCCATGAAAGATGTTGGTGTTTGTTTACTTCAAGTATCCTTCTTTAATTAAACTTTTTATTTTTAGATAAGCATAAATTTGCATGGATTTGAAAAAATGATTACAAAGAAGTCCTGTGTATTGCTAGCCAGTTTACACGAATCAGCTTCAGTTCAGTTCAGTCTCTCAGTCATGTCCAACTCTTTGCAAACCCATGGATTGCAGCCCGGCTTTCCTGAACATCACCAACTCCCAGAGCCTACTCAAAGTCATGTCCATCACATTGGTGATGCCATCCAACCATCTCAACCTCTATCATCCCTTTCTCCACCCACCTTCAATCTTTCCCAGCATCAAGGTCTTTTCTAATGAGTCGTTTCTTTACATCAGGTGGCAGTTTCAGCTTCAGCATCAGTCCTTCCAATGAATATTCAGGACTTACTTCCTTTAGGATGGACTGGTTGGATCTCCATGCAGTCCAAGGGACTATTGAAAGTCTTCTCCAATACCACAATTCAAAAGCATCAATTCTTTGGTGTTCAGCTTTCTTTATAGTCCAGCTATCACATTCTTATATGACTACTGGAAAAACCATAGCTTTGACTAGTCAGACATTTGTTGGCAAAATAATGTCTCTGCTTTTTAATATGCTTTCTAGGCTGGTCATAGCCAAGTAGCAAGCATCTTTTAATTTCATGGCTGCAGTCACCATCTGCAGTGATTTTGGAGCCCCCCCGAAATAAAGTCTCTCACTGTTTCCATTGTTTCCCCATCTATTTGCCATGAAGTGATGGGACTGGATGCCATGATCTTTGTTTTCTGAATATTGAGTTTCAAGCCAATGTTTTCACTCTCCTCTTTCACTTTCATCAAGAGGCTCTTTAGTTCTTCTTCATTTTCTGCTATAAGGGTGGTGTCATCTGCATGTCTGAAGTTATTGATATTTCTCCCAGCATCTTATTTCCAGCTTGTGCTTCATCCAGCCTGGCATTTCACATGATGTACTATGTATATAAGTTAAATAAACAGGGTGACAATATACAGACTTGACCTACTCCTTTCCTGAATTGGAACCAGTCTGTTGTTCCATGTCCAGTTCTAACTGTTGCTTCTTGAGCTGCATACAGATTTCTCAGGAATCTGGTCAGCTGGTCTGATATTCCCATCTCTTTAGGAATTTTCACAGTTTGTTGTGATCCACACAGTCAAAGGCTTTGGTGTATTCAATAGTGCAAAAATAGATGTTTTTCTGGAACTTTCTTGTTTTTCGACGATCCAACAGATGTTGGCAATTTGATTTCTGGTTCCTCTGCCTTTATAAATCCATCTTGAATATCTGCAAATTCATGGTTCACGCCTGGCTTAGAGAATTTTGAGCATTACTTTACTAGCATGTGAAATGAGTTCAATTGTACGGTAGTTTGAGCATTCTTTGGCATTGCCTTTCTTTGGGGTTGGAATGAAAACTGACCTTTTCCAGTCCTGTGGCCACTGCTGAGTTTTCCAAATTTGCTGGCATATTGAGTGCAGCACTTTCACAGCATCAACTTTCAGGATTTGAAATAGCTCAACTAGAATCCCTTCACCTCCACTAGCTTTGTTTGTAGTGATACTTCCTAAGGCCCACTTGACTTTGCATTCCAGGATGTCTGGCTCTAGGTGAGTAATCACTCCATTGTGGTTATCTGGATCATGAGATCTTTTTTGTATAGTTATTCTGTGTATTCTTGCCACCTCTTCTTAATATCTTCTTCTTCTGTTAAGTCCATACTGTTTCTGTCCTTTATTGAGTCCATCTTTGCATGAAATATTCCCTCAGCATCTCTAATTTTCTTGAGGAAATCTCTTGTCTTTCCCATACTATTGTTTACACAAATAATATCTTGCAAAATTATAGCACAGTATCACAATCGAGATGTTAGCACTATAGTCATGTTACAAAATATTTGCATCACCAGAAGGATCTAGCATGCTATCCTTTTGTAGAGGTACATGTGTGCTAAGTTGCTTCAGTCATGTCTGACTCATTTCAACCCTATGGACTATAACCTGCCAGGCTCCTCAGTCCATGGGATTCTCCAGGCAAGAATACTAGAGTGGGTTGTTGCCATGCCCTTCTCTGGGGTATCTTCCTGACCCAGGGATTGAACCCAGGTCTCCCACATTGTAGGCAGATTCTTTATAGACTGAGCTACAAGGGAAGCTGCTGCTGCTGCTGCTCTGCTACTGTCGCTTCAGTCATGTTCGATTCTTGTGACCACATGGACTGCAGCCTACCAGGCTTCTCTGTTCACGGGATTTTCCAGGCAAGAGTGCTGGAGTGGGTTGCCATTGCCTTCTCCGACAAGGGAAGCTGTACCTGAGCTTATGTCTCCAGCAGTGGCAGGTGAGTTCTTTACCACTGGCACCACCCAGGAAGCCCAAATCCTTTTTCAGCCAACCACATCCAAATCTTGACCCTGACAATCACTAATCTGGGCTAAACTTCTAAATATTGTCATTCCAAAATTTTTATATCAGTAGAATCATACATTATATAATCTTATTGAAATGTCTTTTTCATTCACCTGAAGATTCATCCAAATTGCTGCATTTATTGATAATTCATTAATTTTGAATTCTGAATAGTGTTCCTTGTATATATCTATGACAGCTTGTTTAACCATTCACCCAGTGAATGACATTTGGCCTGTTTCCAGTTTCTGAGCATTATGAATAAAACTATTTTAAAGATTTGTGTACAGATTTTTGTGTGAGTGTAGGTCTAAGATAATGCTCAAGAGCACAATTGCAAGGTTATATGGTAATCACATGTTTAATTTTATAAGAAAATGTCAAGCTTTTATCTGGAGTAGCTGTATGTATCCCCACTAGCAACATGAGTGACCCAGTTTCTTTGCATCTTTGCCAGAAATTGTCATTTTTACTATTTTTATTTTAACCATTCTTATAGATGTATAGTGATATCTCACTGTAGTTTGTTTGCATTTCCCTGATGGTTAATAATATTGAACATCTTGTTATATGCTATTTGTCATCTGTGTACCCTCTTTGGAGGATGTACTCCTACTTCATTTTCATTAAAAAAAAATTTAGCTATTCCAGAACCTGTGCTTTTCTTTATAAATTTTACAGTAAGAGTATCTATGTCAATAAAAGTCATTGCTGGGATTTCAATAGGATTGCATTAAAAGTTAGGTCAATTTGGAAAGAACAGACATCTTTACTATGCTGAGTCATCAACCCATTAACAGAGTATGTTTCTCCATTTATTTAGATGTTTGATTATTTCACTAGCATTTTCTCATAATCAGCATATAGGTCTGTTTTGTTATATGTATCCCTAAGTAGTTCATTAATTTTGAGGTAATTGTAAACAGTGTTGTGTTTGCAATCTCAGTTTACACATGTTTATTGTTAATTTATAGGGTCAGCAAAAAAGCAATTAGCTATCAAGTTAAGAATTGAAAAAAGAATTTTATTTGAGCCAATCTGAGGATTACAACCCAGGAAGCAGATTCTCAAAAAACTTTTGGAATTGTGTCGGCTGTTAGAAGCCAAAGGCACAGTCATATGTTTTTGAGGCAAAGAATCACACATCAAAATGACATACTGTTATTTTACATAAAGTTCAAGGATACATAGTCCAGGTAAGCATATACAAAGAGATCAGCAGGTCATCATGGCCCCCTAAAGATTTGGGAATGAACACAATATTTAAAAGAAGTTACTCTGCTAGTGTCAGAAGAAAGAAAAAGAATGATATTTACAGTCAAGTAGGCACTCCCACCTTTGAGGAGGTCTGATTAATGTGTAGTGAAGATGCGTGCTGCACATTAGGGACAAAGGGAGGGGGCCCGAACATACACACAGAAGACTTTATGTTTAGTTAAAATATAAATGTTCTTTCATCAATAAACTCAAATGATTTTAGTGTGTTGATCCAGTGAGAGTGCTTGTGTTAATAGTGCTTAATTCACTTATTAATTCTAACAGGTTGTTTTTGTTTTTGTTTTGTTGATTCCTTGGGATTTTGTACAGAGCCAACCATGTCACCTGCAAAGAGAGGAAGTTTTATTTCTTCTTTTCCTTTTACTTCCTTCCTTTCCTTATTGTGCTTCCTATAATTTCTAGTACTACATTTAATAAAACAGATGGGAATGAAGATTATTTCTTTGTTTCTGATCCTAGGGATAAGCTCAAATCTTTTACCCTGTGAATGATGTTACTGTATGGAGTTTTGTAGATGCTCATTATCATTTTGAGATCATCCTACCTTTGCTAAGCTGATGAGCGCTTTTATTGTGAATGAATATTGCATTTTGTCAGAATTTTTCTGGGTCAAGTGATATGATCTTATAATGGTTCTTCTATAGTCTGTTGGATTACTTTGTCTTTTTTTGATCTGGTGGATACATTGATTTTTTGGAGGTTGAACAACTTCCAGAGCTAGAACAAGTATCACTTGTGTGTATATATATATATATGTATGCTGCTGCTGCTAAGTCACTTCAGTCATGTCCAACTCTATGTAACCCCATAGACTGCAACCCACCAAGCTCCCCAGTCGCTGGGATTCCTCAGGCAAGAACACTGGAATGGGTCGCCATTTCCTTCTCCAATGCATGAAAGTGAAAATTGAAAGTGAAGTCGCTCAGTCGTGTCTGACTCTTCGTGACCCCATGGACTGCAGCCTACCAAGCTCCACTATCCATGGGATTTTCTAGGCAAGAGTACTGGAGTGGGGTGCCATTGTCTTCTCCATATATATGTGTGTATGTATATATATATAATATATTATATATACATTATAATAATTATAATAATATAAAATAATACATATTATTATTATATATTATATATACATATTACACATGTATATATAATATATATACACACACAATACACAAATTGCTATACTCAGCAACTTGTTGAGGGTTTCTGCATCTAAATTCATGAGAGATATTTATCGTTTTTCTATTGTACTTTTCTTGTCCTTTATTGGTTCGATGGTGATACTGATATTGTAAAATGAGTTGGCAAGTGTTCACACTGCTCTTGTTTTCTGGAATGCATTGTGTAAAAAATCATGTTCATTCTTCTTTGCTTTTAGTATAATAATCAATGAAACCACTTGGGCGGTGTATCTTTTTTTGGAGAGGTTTTAAATTATTAATTTAATTGTCCTATAGAATTAGCAATAATCTATTTTTTTGTGTTACGATAGTCTGTACTTTCTGAGAAGTTGACCCATTTCATTGTGGTTGTCGAAGAATGTGTAGAGTCTTGAGTAGTATTCCATCATCCTCTGAGGTCTAATGGTACTAATATCCCATGTTTCCCATTTCTGATATCAGTCATTCATATCTTCTCTGTTAGCCTTGTTAGATGTTTGCTGATTTTCTAAATTTTTTTCAAAGAACCAGCTTTTTGTTTCATTAGCTTACTCTATTGTTCTTATTTTCAATTTCATTAATTTTTACTTTTATCTTTATTATAAGTTTGCTCTGTTTAATTATGCTTTGCTTTATTTTACTCTGCAAATATTGTATTTTTTTACAAATTGAAGGTTTGTGGCAACCTTGTGGTAAGCCAATCTACTGGTGCAATTTTTCCAGCAGCATTTGTTCACCATGTCTCTATGTCACTTGTTGTATTTATAGATAGAGATTAAAATTCTCTGAAGGCTTAGATGATGGTTAGCATTTTTAGCAATAAAATAAGCATATTTAGAATCAGGTTTAGATTCAGTTTTTTTGGACTTAATGCTATTGCACACTTAATAGAGATTGTATAATATAAACATAATTTTATATGCACTGAGAAATCAAAAAAAATATGTGTGACTTGCTTTATTGTGATATTTGTTTTATTGCAGTGGTCTGGAACCAAACCTGCAACATCCTCAAGGTTTGTCAGTACTTTTTCTTCCTTTTATATGCTTTAAATTTCTTTTTCTTTTCTTGCTCTAGTTTCCTGCAGTAAAAATTAGGTCAATTAGGTCCTTTGGCTAAGTGTGTTGTTCAATTATTTTATACCTGAAGAATTGAAATTCTTCAATATTTCTATTAATTGCTTTGAGTGGATTAAATGTCTTGACACGTAATTGTGAGAATGTTCATTTCTCTTCTCTGCTTCATCAGTGGTCCCTTCTTGTATTTATAGATAGATGATAGGGTATAATATCTATAAAAGATACTCTACTAGTAGTTGTTGTTCAGTTGCCAAGTCGTGTCTGACTCTTTGCAACCCCATGGGCTGCAGCATGCCAAGCTTCCGTGTCCTTCACTATCTCCCGGAGTTTGCTCAGTTTCATATCCACTGAGTCAGTGATGTTATCTAACCATTTCATCTTCTGTCGCCCTCTTCTCCTTTTGCATTTAATCTTTCCCAGGATCAAGGTCATTTCCAATGAGTCAGCTCTTCACATCAAGTGGCCAAAGTATTGGAACTTCAGCTTCATCATCTGTCCTTCCAGTGAATATTCAGGGTTGATTTCCTTTAAGCCTGACTGGTTTGATCTCCTTGTGGTCCAGTTGACTCTCAAGAATCTTCTCCAGCATGACAATTCAAAGGCATCAATTCTTCTGCACTCGGCCTTCTTTATAGTCCAACTCTCATATCCATACATGACTACTGGAAAATTGTAACTTTAACTATACAGAGTTTTGTCAGCAAACTGATGTTTTTGCTTTTTAATATGCTTTCTAGGTTTATCACAGTTTTTCTTCCAAGGAGCAAGCATCTTTCATTTTCATGGCTGAAGTCACCATCCACAGTGATTATAGAGCCAAGAAAATAAAATCTGTCACTGTTTCCATTTTTTCCCCATCTATTTGCATGAAGTGATGGGACTTGAATGCCATGACCTTAGCTTTTCATGTTGAGTTTTAAGCTAGCTTTTCATTCTCTTCTTTCACTCTCATCAAGAGGCTCTTTAGTTCCTCTCCACTTTTTACCGTTAGAACGGTAACATCTGCATTTCTGATCGTTATTTCTCCTGGCAAACTTGATTTTAGTGTGCGACTCATTGAGCCTGGCATTCTGTGTGATGTACTCTGCATATAAGTTAAAAAACAGGATAACAATATACGGAGTTGTTTTCCTTTCCCAGTTTTAAACCAATTTATTGTTCTATGTCTATTTCTAACTGTTGCCACATGATAAATTTTCATATTTGTTTTCTTCAGTTAGCACAGAACAGAAAAGTAAGGAATGCATAGAAGTTGTCTTATATCTAACCATCTCAGAAACTAGTTATTTTTCAGTTGCTTCTCCAAGGATTGTTTCACTGAGTATTTTACTGTCTGTAAATAATGACAGTGTCATATCTTCCTATCACATATTTATCTTGTTATTTGTGTTCTGCTCTTATTGTCATGACTAAAATCTGTAGTATACTAAATGAGGATCATTAGCTGAGATAGAAGTCTTCTTACTAGATTCTTTTTTGTTAAAATACTTCTAATAAATTTCTAATGCCTTACTGTTAACCCTTAATTTGCTATAGGTGACTGATATAAACATTTCTGAGGTTTAGGATATTTTTATGCCTGAATGTTTGCATTTCCTCTAAATTTTCATAACTACTGATTATTTTACCTCTAAATTTGTAACTTCTTATACAGACTTATATTCTGGATTTATATATGTGCATATGTTTATTAAGTACTAGATGTCTTGGAAGCACCTGAAATTCAAAGATAAAGCTCAATATCTCTCTTTCAAATGTGCCTTCTCTTTACACTTTCCACTGATTATAGTGGAATTACAATCTCTTTGTCACATATGCTAATTAATGAGAACTATATTTGACTTTTCACTCAGTCAAGAAGACATAAAGACGTAAGATTGAGGGTAGAAACTTGGTAGAGATGTGTGTAGATGTGCATATGTACGCATGCAGATAAACATGACAAAATGATAAATTCATATTTCTGATTTTTTTTCTGGAGAAAGAGATTTTACTAGAAGGAATATCAAAAATATTTTAAAGTGTATCTACATCAAACATTTAAAATAGAATTAATATCAATATTTCTCACCCTCCTCCAAAAATATAAGGAAGCATTTTCAAAATCATTTTATGAGGTCAGCATTACCCTGACACCAAAATCAGTCAAGATTGCCATTAGTTCAGTTCAGTTCAGTTCAGTTCAGTTCAGTTGCTCAGTTGTGTTCGACTCTTTGTGACCCCATGAACTGGACCAGACCAGACATCCCTGTCCATCACCAACTCCCAGAACCTACCCAAACTCATGTCCATTGAGTTGGTGATGCCATCCAACCATCTCATCCTCTGTCATCCCCTTCTCCTCCTGCACTCAATCTTTCCCAGCATCAAGGTCTTTTCAAATAAGTCAGTTATAAGAAAAGAAAATTAGAGGCCAAAATCTCTGATGAAACAAAAACCTTCAACAAAATATTAGCAAACTAAATTAAACATTACATTAAAAGGATTATACATCATGACCAAGTGGCATTTAATCCCGGAATGAAAGGATGACTCAATATCTGCAAATTACTTAGTGTGATATATCACATTAACAAAATGAAGGATAAAAATCACTGGATCATCCCAATAGTTGCAAAAAATTTATGACAAAATTCAAGATCTTTTTATGTTAAAAAAAACCCTCAGTAACGTTGGTTTAGAGGCAATATACTTCAACATAATAAAGGCTCTTTGTGAAAATCAATGATAATATGGGCTATCATCATATTCAGTGGTGAAAATCTGAAAGCTTGTCCTCTAAAATCAGAATGCCCATTCTCAACATTCCTATTCAGCATAGGATGGAAGTCTTTGAAGAGTAATTTGCCGGGGTCCAGCCCCGGTGGATCCAGGGTGATTCGAAGGTGGGGACGGAGTCGGCGTCTTTGGAAAAATACATATTTAATCACAGATATAGAGAGATTAGAAATGGATAGTGTAGTAGGAAGATCAGTGGAGAAAAAGAGGCTGAATAACTTGGATTACGTGGAATAGCATCCATGCTCCAGATGGGAATTCAGCCAGAAAAACGGGAGCAAGAAAGAAGCGACATGGGGGAATCAGTCTTTCCGGAAACTGATCCGATTTCTTTATTTTTGGGTTTGCTTATATACCTTTTGTTACACATAGGGATGAAGACAGAGTCACGCGGGGGTCAGCAGTCCTGATCTTTATCAAAATCAGGTGCTTCACATAAATGTATAAAAAAAAGGTACATCATCTTCTGGCCATGAGTGAGACCTGCTGACATTTTATGATGCTTTCTTTCTGATAACCAAAAAACTTATTTCTTCCAAGGGTGTTTTTTCTTAAACCAGGCACCACCCTCCAAATAAAGTTACATTCCTATAGGGTGAGGGTGTAGTGAGTTACAATCAAGAAAGGAATTTATTTAACCCAAGGTTAACATGATTAATCTTAAAGGTTAATACTTATTTCTCCTATATGCTTAAAGGTTAATACTTATTTCTTCCTATATGCTAGTTATATTCATTATAAGGGTAGGGAACATGGAGATTTAGCAGCAAACATCAACCCAACAAATGAAAATCCTTTCACCAATGCTCCCCTTAAGATCTATTTAGTCTTAAGATATGATAAAGTTACATTCTTACACAGCAAGGACACAGTGATATATAAGTACAGTGATCTATTACAAAAGAGAAAATCCATTAACTCAAAAAGTCTAGTATTGCTAACATCAAAAACTACCATATTTCCTTTGCTATATTCCAAATACATTGATTAATATATTCCCAGGTGCCTAAGGATATAGAGGCCTGGCTGCGATCATTGACTCAACAAGAAGAAAAAGTCCTATGCTAATTAAGACTCTCAAAATACTCCAAAACTCTCTGTGCTGTTTATGGTTGAGAGGTAGTAAACAGTCAGTAAGGATAATCCTGTCACACAAGCTAGTCTGTCAGCAGAGAGGTTTGACCTGAGACATCCTTGTCCCACCCAGAGCAGGGAATTAGCAGCAATTATTGACACAACAAATGAAAAACCCTTCACCAATATAATTCCTAACCAACTATACTAATAATTTCTAACTCCCCAAAAGAATTTGCCTTTAGTAAGTCTAAAACATCTCGTGCCTCTCAGGTTGGGAGGCTGTAAACAATCACATGTGGCCGGACAAACCTCTACAAGTGGGCCAGATAACCTTCAGAGGAGTCTGTAAGCTGAAACACTCTTGTCACGCCCAGGAATTTTTATTGCTTTGGAGCTGCACGTTTACTCCTTCTCAGAGAGAAACGGTTATGGGGGAGAGCCCCCCGTAAAGTCAGAGGTGTAGGTGAGAGCATAAAACAGACTCTGGCTTTGGGGTTAGATGCTCGGGAACAGGGGGTTTCCTGAGGCTTGATCACGCCTTTGCGTATGCCAAGCCTCCTTCCTCATGACCTTTGCCATGGGCGGAATTCCTCACGCTGGCCCCCGGCAGTAATTAGTAAATATACTAATAATGAGCTGTCAGAACTATCAGAAATATACAGTTTTAAAAATATAATCTATTGGCTATTTGTATGTCTTCTTTGGAGAAATATCTATTTAAGTCTTTTGCACATTTGTTTTTTAGTTGTTTGTTTCTCTGATATTGAGCTACATAAACTCCTTGTATAGTTTGGAGATTAAGCCTTTGTCAGTTGCTTCATTTATAATTATTTTCTCCCATTCTGAGGGTTGGCTTTTCATCTTGCTTGTAGCTTCATTTTCTGTACAAAAGCTTTTAAGGTTAATTAGGTCCCATTTGTTCACTTTTGTTTCCATTTCCATTGCTCTGGAAAGTGAGTCAGAGAGGATCTTCCTGCAACTTATGTCAAAGAGTATTCTACCTGTTTTCCTCTAAGAGTTTTATAGTGTGTGGCCTTACATTTGGGTCTTTAATTCATTTTGAGTTTATTTTTGTTAATAATGTTGGGAAGCATTCTAATTTTTATTCTTTTACATGTAGCTTGTCCAGTTTTCCCAGCATCACTTATTGAAGAGGCTGTCTTTTCTCCATTATATATTCTTGCCTCCTTTGTCAAACATAAGATGCCCATAGGTGTGCAGGTCAATCTCTGGGCTTTCTGTCTTTTTCCATTGGTCTATATTTCTATATTTGTGCCATACCATAGCATCTTGATTACTGTAGCTTTGCAGTATAACCTGAAGTGAGGAAGCTTGATTCCTCCAGCTCCATTTTTATTTTTCAAGATTTCTTTGGCTATTCAGGGTCTCTTGTGTTTCCATGCAAATTGTAAAAGTTTTTGTTCTAGTTCTGTGAAAAATGTCATTGGTAATTTGATGGGGATGGCATTGAATCCAAAGGTTGCTTTGGGTAGTATAGTCAGTTTGACAATGTTGATTCTTCCAATCGAAGAACATGGTATATCTCTCCATCTGTTTTTGTCTTTAATTTCTTTCATACATGTCTTATAGTTTTCTGCATATAGGTCTTTTGTCTCCTTAGATAGGTTTATTCCTAGGTATTTTATTTGTTTGTTGCAATGGTGAATGGGATTATTTCCCTAATTACTCTTTCTGATTTTTTGTTGTTAGTATATAGGAATGCAAGAGGTCAAACAGATGGCCAACAAACCTAAGAAAAAATGCTCAACATTGTTCATTATTAAAAAAAAAATTCAAATCAAACTATAATGAAGTATCATCTCACACCAGTCAGAATGGCCATTATCAACAAATCTACAAACAATAAATACTGAAGAGGATGAAGAGAAATAGGAACACTTTTACAGTGTTGTGGAAATGTAAATTGATATAGCCACTATGGAGAATAGCATGGAGATTTCTTTAAAAACTAAAAATAGAGCTACCATATGATTCAACAATCTCACTCCTGGGCATATATCCAGAGAAAGCCATAATCCAAAAGGACACATGTACCCCAACGTTCGTAGCAGCATTATTCACAGTAGCCAGGACATAGCAACAATCCAGATGTCCATTGACAGATGAATTTGATAAAGAAGTTGTGGTACATATAGACAATGGAATATTATTCAGATCTGAGTTAATTATAGTGAAGTGGATGAACCTAGAGTCTGTTATACAGAGTGAAGAAGTATGTCAGAAACAAACTACAAATATCTTATATTAATGCATATATATAATCTATGAAAATAGTATTGATGAATCCGTTCACAAGGCAGGAATAGAGACACAGATGTAGAGAACAGACTTGTGGACATAGTGGGGGAATGAGAGAGAAGGGTGAATTGAGAGAGTACTGACATACACACGGTGCTGCTGCTCAGTTGCATCAGTCGTGTCCAACTCTGTGCGACCCCATATATGGCAGCCCACCAGGCTCCCCTGTCCCTGGGATTCTCCAGGCAACAACACTGGAGTGGGTTGCCATTTCCTTCTCCAATGCATGAAAGTTAAAAGTGAAAGTGAAGTTGCTCAGTCGTGTCCAACCCTCAGCGACCCCATGGACTGCAGCCTACCAGGCTCCTCCGTCCATGGAATTTTCCAGGCAAGAATGCTGGATTGGGGTGTCATTGCCTTCTCCAATATACACGCTACCCTGAGTGAAATAAATAGCTAATGGGAAACGGCTCTATAGCAAAGGCACTAACCCAGTGCTTTGTGGTGACCTAGAGGACTGGAGTAGGGACAGGGGAGGGAGGCTCACGAGGGAGGGAATACATGTATACTTATAGCTGAATCATGTTGTTGTATTGCAGAAAACAACACACCATTGTAAAGCAATTATCTTCCAATTAAAAATAAATTTAAGAAATCTAATTTACATGTCCATTAAAAAGAATAAAATGCTTATGAATAAATTTAACCAAGGAGGAGAAATGTATGTACATTGAAATATATAAGACTGATAAAATAAATTAAAGAAGCACAAAAAACAAATGGAAAAATATTCTGTGTTCATGGACTGAAAGAACCAGCACCATTCTATGTAAAGCTAACTATAGATTTATGCAATTCTTATCAAAATTCCAATGGCATATTTCACAGAAATAGAACAAACATAAAGTTCTAAAATTTTCATGGTATTACAAAAGTAGCTAAAAAAACAAAACAAAATTAAAAGGAAAAAAAATCTAAGTTGGAGGTATTATGCTCTCTGAATTCAAACTATACTGCAAAGCTATAGTAATCAAAACAGAATGTTATTGGCATAAAAACAGATACACAGATCAATGGAACAGAACAGAAAGTCTAAAGTTATGTATACATGATCAATTAATTTATGACAAAGAAATCAAGAATATACAAGGGGGGAAATCACTATAATAATGTTGGAAAAACTGAACAGTAAAATGTAAAAGAATGAAATTGGACTACTATCTTACACATGCATAAAAATCAACCCAAAATGGATTAAAGACTTGAATGTAAGACCTAACCTAAAAACATAAAACTTATAGAAGAAAACAGGTAGTAACCCTTTGACATGTCTTGGCAATGATTCTTTGTATTTGACGGCAAAATTATTTTGCCAAAAAAGCAGAATGAAACAAGTGGCATGACATCAAACTTAAAGGCTTCTGCATAGCAAAGTAAACCATCAATACAATGAGAAAGCAAGTAGTGAATGGGAGAAAATATTTGCAAATTATGTATCTGACAAAATAGATGTCAACAAATTGATTCTGAAGTTTATATGGAGATGCAAAAGATCCAAAATAGACAACATAATATTAAAAGAGAACAACGAAGTTGGAAGGCTGCCACAACTCAATTTCAAGACTTACTATAACGCTTCAATAGCTAAAACAATGTGGTGTTTGATAAATAATTTAAAAACTAGATCAATGGAACAGGAAAGAGAGCAGAGAATTAGACATAAATATAGTAACTGATATTTGTCAATGGAGTACAAAGCAATACAATGGAGCAAAAACATTCCTTCAATAAATGTTGCTGGAACAACTGTAAAAGAAAAAAAAAAAAGGATATAGACACAAATGTCACACCCTTCACAAAATTTAACTCAAAATAGATTATAAAGCTACATGCAAAATGTAAAACTACAAATTTCCTAGAAGATAATCTAGAAGAAAATCTAGATGACCTTGGATATTTTGCCAACCCCTGATGTACTCGTCAGGCTATAGATATTAGTATAAAGTGATTATGTAAATAGCTCCAATTCCTTTCCTGTATCCATGCCCTTTTCGATCTGAATATGCAATTCTGCCATCAAGAAGTGGAATGTATTTCTCACATTCTTAAATCTGGGCTGGACTTGAGCTTTCTTTGGTGCATAAAATGTGATATAAGTGATGGAATGTCATTTCTGAGCATGTAATTCAAGAAGCCTTAAACTTTTAGGATCTCTTTCTTAGAATTCATTAGAACAACCCTGGTATAGCTCGCTAAAGGTGAGAAAAGATAAAGATGGTTGAGAGCTTCAGCTTAGACAAGTGACCTCCAGACACATAAGAAAGTATAGGCAATTTTCAGGAGAACCATCCATCTTCCCAACTTACCAAACACACAGCTAACTCCAGTGAGTCAAGTGGAAGGTGGAGGCTCTGACCTGTTGCCCAGAACCCTATAAGCAGTGACAACAATGTGTTGATTTAGGCCAAGCTAGTTATGGGATTGTTGTGCACCAACACATACTTGATTCTTGCATCTGTCAGTGGACTAATTAATAGGAGAAATAATAAAGTTTAATTACATGTGTGAAAGCACACAAAAGAAGTAGCTTTATGAACATGTAGGGGTTAAAGCTGTTGGAGAGGGGTTTAGGGGCTCTGTAGGAAGTATGGACGGTTCTGATAGAGCTCACTTATACAATTGTCATGGAAAGTCACAGTGGTAAAGATCAGCCACTTTCCTGTCTAGAGATTCCTTTGGAGTGGGGTCGGGGCTTAAAGGCAGCTGAATTCTCTGGAGGCTCTGCCCTACTCAGATAAGGGATGAGCAGATAAAACTTCTTTCTGTATCTGCTGTAAAAGTTGTTAGTCCCTTCAACAGCATGTTTTGAATTGTGTTACTACCCATTAAAAAAAAATGTTGATGTCTTAATTCCCAGTTTCTCAGCATGTGATTTTTATTTGGAAATAAGCTTGCTGCATATGTAATTATTTAGGATATGGTTGTATTGGAGTAGAGTGGGCCCCAAATCCAATATAACTAGAGTTCTTATAAAAAGATGATCATGGGGAGGTAAAGACATACAGGAGAAAGCAATATGGAAAGAAAATACAGATTGTAGTCATGGAGTGGCAAGCCAAAGAATACCAAAGGTTACAGGCAAAGTACCAGAAGTTAGGAAGACACGAAGAACTATTCCCTTATATGTTTCAGAGGGAGCCTGGCTCTGATGATGCCTGGATTTTAGACTTTCAGCCTCCAGAACTATTTTAAGCCACCAAGTTTGTGATATTTTGTTATGGAAAGTAAAACACATAGGTAGGTCTGTAAGCTCTCTTGATGACTTGCATGCAAGCTCTGATTGAGGACCTAGGGTCTTTGGGAAACAATGTAAAACAGGGCTGGGCTCACAATAATAATAGCCAACATTGTTGAATATTTACTGTGTAGCTAGACTCTAAGGGAATTAAATGTATTGAATCATTTCCTATGATAAATGTACTATTTTACCCCCATTTTAAGTATAGAAACACTTAGACTGAGAGCTTAAATGAGAGATGAGAGTCACTTAGTTGTGTCCAACTCTTTTGAAGCCCCATGGACTACAGAGTCCATGGAATTCTCCAGGCCAGAATACTGGAGTGGGTAGCCTTTCCTTTCTCCAGGGGATCTTCCCAACCCAGGCATTGGACCCAGGTCTCCTGCATTGCAGGTGGATTATTTACCAGCTGAGCCACCAATAACTCTATTATAATTACACAGCTAGTAAAAGGCAAAGCTGGGATTCAAACACAGTCAGTTAGATTATTGAGTCTTGATACTAAAAAATCTGGATGGGGTTCTCAGATACATTCTCCCAAAGCCCCATGTTCAGAACCACTCCTTATTTCACCACCATCTTTGTGGACCCCTTTCCCATTATCAGAATCTTCCTAATTTTAGTGTTCCTTCATTATTCAGCAGCTCTATTAATTTCCATCTTATTATAGGCTGGATAAGGTTTCATCTCCTAGGAGACAAGAAGTGATTCTGTGCAGTTTCACTAATTTTTTATACACTTTAGAATTTTCTTATCTCACATTGTTGAATTCTGAGGTACCAGTATATAACTGAAATTGGACATTTATCTTTAGAATGTAGCAGCCCTTCTCATACCAACCTTTCTCTTATACCCTGCAAAATAGGAACTTTAGCAGAAGAAAGCATGAGTATTATTATTACTGCATTAATGTATGTAACACGATTCACCCCTGCAGAACATAATTTTACACATAGCAACTTCACTAAAACTGCTTGCTCTCAGTTCCAGGATTACATCACCCCAAAGAACATGAAAGAGTGTCATAGTTAATTAAACTTTATTGTGAGATAATTTTAGACATACAGACCAACTGGAAAAATAGTGAAGGGTGGCTATGGTTCAGTAAGATGATCAGCAAATTCTCTCCCCAAAAACCACCATTTTGGTGCTCTGGAAATTGACAAAGTACTCGATATTGAGTCAGACAAGTAGTAATTATCGGCATTTTGACTAGGTAATGTTCTCATCACTAAAATTTAGATTATAGGGATGTTGTTAGAGTAGAACTGTCCTGAAGGATCAATAGTTTCTCTGCCATGGCAAAGAAAGATCACTTAGTTTGAAGCAGTGGTTAATGCCCATGCTGCTGCTGCTGCTGCTAAGTTGCTTCAGTCGTGTCTGACTCTGTGCCACCCCAGAGATGGCAGCCCACCAGGCTCCCCAGTCCCTGAGATTCTCCAGGCAAGAACTGGAGTGGGTTGCCATTTCCTTCTCCAATGCATGAAAGGGAAAAGTGAAAGTGAAGTCACTCAGTCATGTCCCGACTCCTAGCAACCCCATGGACTGCAGCCTACCAGGCTCCTCCATCCATGGGATTCGTCAGGCAAGAGTACTAGAGTGGCAATGGCATTGGAGTGAAAGTAACTTTTTGGAGGTGGATAAGTGGAGAAAGACCAACTATCAATGCTATGGTCCTGAATTAATGGTTGTGGTTGGGAAAAACATATTCCTGGTTTTTAGGCTGCGTGTTTATACAGTGGAGATCGAATAATTCAAGGTATTCACATACTTCTGGCTGATCCTGGGGCTACACACAGGTGCAGAGCAATTCTACAGGGACTTCAAGGAAAGTAAAACCCTAGCAGACTTGAAAATTGTCTACAGTATTGGTGAAAATGTAAATTGGTACAGCCACTAGGAAGAAGAGTATAGAGATTCCTTAAAAAATTAGAGTTCCTTAAAGAAAATAGAGTTATTATATGCTCCTTCTAACCCCTCCTGACTGTATAGCAAAAGAAAACTATAATTTGAAAAGATATATGTACCGCAGCGTTCACTGCAGTACTATTTGCAATAGTGAGGACATGGAAGCAACCTAAATGGCCATTGACAGGTGAACAGATAAAGAACATGTGGTATATATGAACCATGGAATATTACTAAGCCATTAAAAAGAATGATATAATGCCTTTTACAGCAACATGGATGTATCTAAAGATGATTATATTAAGTGAAGTAAGGGTAAACTCCGGGAGCAGGTGATGGACAGGGAAGCCTGGTGTGCTGTGGTTCATGGGGTCACAAGAGTCAGACATGTCTGAGTGACAGAACTGAACGGAACTGAAGCCATACAAGGACAAATATACGATATTTCTTAAGTGTGAAATCTAGAAAAAAGTTACAAATAAACTTACTTACAAGACAGAAATAGACTCAGAGACATAGAAATCAAACTTGCAGTTGCCAAAGAGGAAGTGGGTGGAGGAAGCCATGAGGAGGATGGGATTAACATATACACGGTGTTATATTTAAAATAGATAATCAACAAGAACCTACAGTATAGCACAGGGAACTATACTCAATATTTTGTAAAAACCTATAAGGGAAAAAAATCTGAAAAATCACTTTGCTGTACACTTGAAACTAATATGACATTGTAAATCAACATTCTAATTAAAAAAAGAAAATTCATGACTCTGAATGTTCTCCTTTATCCATACTCACAAGGGCTGCACACCACAGGAAATGCAGATTATTTTGGCCCAGCCAAGTTATTAAACAATAAACAAACAGCATAGACAACAAATTTCAGGAAAAAATAAATGAGAACTCAGGTTGCTAAAAATGATATCTAAAATGTCTTCTTTTCAACAAAAAAGAATTGTAGGACAGGAAAAGAATTGAGATGTTTGATCAAGGTAATGGGGTTGGAGGCAGTCACAAAATCTCTCTCTAAAGGGACACAGTTGTTGGATTTAGTAACCAAAGACTTCAAAGTAGCTGTCTTAAATATATTCACAGAGTGAAAGAAAATTAAAAGAATTAAACTATGTTAACAATGAATTAATAAATAGATATTCTCATAAGAGATACAAATTAGAAACTAGAGCCAGGGATAAAGATCATCGCCAAGAAAAAGAAATGCAAAAAAGTAAAATGGCTGTCTGAGGAGGTCTTACAAATAGCTGTGAAAAGAAGAGAAGCGAAAAGCAAAAGAGAAAAGGAAAGATATACTCATTTAAATGCAGAGTTCCAAAGAAGAGCAAGGAGAGACAAGAAAGCATTCCAGAACAATCAATGCAAAGAAATAGAGGAAAACAACAGAATGGGAAAGATTAGAGATCTCTTCAAGAAAATTAGAGATACAAAGGGAATATTTCATGAAGAGATGGGCTCAAAAAAGGACAGAAATAGTATGGACCTAACAGAAGCAGAAGATATTAAGAAGAGGTGGCAAGAATACACAGAAGAACTGTACAAAAAAGATCTTCACAATCCAGATAATCACAATAGTGTGATCACTCACCTAGAGCCAGATATCCTGGCATGTGAAGTCAAGTGGACCTTAGGAAGCATCACTAGGAACAAAGCTAGTAGAGGTGATGGAATTCCAGTTGAGCTATTTCAAATCATAAAAGACGATGCTGTGAAAGTGCTGCACTCAGTATGTCAGCAAATTTGAAAAAATCAGCTGTGGCCACAGGACTGGAAAAGGTCATTTTTAATTCCAATCCCAAAGAATGGCAATGCCAAAGAATGCTCAAACTACCGCACAATTGCATTCATCTCATACGCTAGTAAGGGAAATAAGTGAGTGAAGTCTCTCAGTCGTGTCCGACTCTTTGGGAGCACATAGACTGTAGCCTACCAGGTTCCTCTGTCCATGGGATTTTCCAGGCAATAGTACTGGAGTGAATTGCCATTTCCTTCTCCAGCAGATTTTCCCAACCCAGGGATTGAACCCAGGTCTCCCACATTATAGACAGGCATGCTAGTAAAGTAATGCTCAAAATTCTCCAAGCCAGGCTTCAGCAATACATGAACCATGAATTTTCAGATGTTCAAGCTGGTTTTACAAAAGGCAGAGGAACCAGAGAGCAAATTGCCAATATCTGCTGGATCATCGAAAAAGCAACAGAGTTCCAGAAAAATATCTATTTTTGCTTTATTGATTATGCCAAAGCCTTTGACTGTGTGGATCACAATAAACTGTGGAAACTTCTGAAAGAGATGGGAATACCAAAGAAACCTGTATGCAGGTCAGGAAGCAACATTTAGAACTGGACATGGAACAACAGAGTGGTTCCAAATAGGAAAAGGAGTACATCAAGGCTGTATATTGTCACCCCCTGCTTATTTCACTTCTATTCAGAGTACATCATGAGAAACACTGGGCCAGAGGAAGCACAAGCTGGAATCAAGATGGCCGGGAGAAATATCAATAACCTCAGATGTGCATTTGACACCACCCTTATGGCAGAGAGTGAAGAGGAACTAAAGAGCCTCTTGATGAAAGGGAAAGAGGAGAGTTAAAAAGTTGTCTTAAAGCTCAACATTCAGAAAACAATGATCATGGCATCCGGTCCCATCACTTCATGGCAAATAGATGGAGAAACAATGGAAACAGTGGCTGACTTTATTCTTCTAGGCTCCAAAATCACTGCAGATGGTGATTGCAGCCATGAAATTAAAGACGCTTACTCCTTGGAAGGAAAGTTATAACCAACCTAGACAGCATATTAAAAAGCAGAGACATTACTTTGCCAACAAAGGTCCATCTAGTCAAGGCTATAGTTTTTCCAGTAGTCATGTATGTATGTGAGATTTGGGCTATAAAGAAAGCTGAATGCCATAGAATTGATGCGTTTGAACTGTGGTGTTGGAGAAGACTCTTGAGAGTCCCTCGGACTGCAAGGAGTTCCACCCAGTCCATCCTAAAGGAGATCAGTCCTGGGTGTTCATTGGTAGAACTGATGTTGAAGCTGAAACTGCAATAATTTGGCCACCTGATGCAAAGAGCTGACTCATGTGAAAAGACCCTGATGCTGGGAAAAATTGAAGGCAGGAGGAGAAAGGGATGACAGAGGATGAGATTTTTGGATAGCATCACCAAATCAATGGACATGAGTTTGGTTAAACTCTAGGAGTTGGTAATGGACAGGGAAGCCTGGCATGTTGCAGTCCATGGGGTGCAAATATTCGGATACGACTGAATGACTGAACTGAACTGAACTGTAGTTGAAAATTGAAATAACGTTTAATGAAAAATTTACTAGAAAGGCTCAACAGTTTTCAGATAGTAGAAGCAATAATGGGTAAACTTAGAGTAAGATTAATATAAATTATTTAGTATAAAGATCACAGAGGAACAAAAGATTGAAAAAATGAATAATATTTCAGTGACCAAAGGAGACATCAGTATATCAACTTAAGTGTAACAGGTGTCCCAGAGGAAGAGGAGAAAGGGGAAGAAAGGTATTTGAAGAAATAAGTGTTACCAAGTTCAAGTTCACTCTGCTCACTGCCTGATAGGCCAATGAATATAAGAGATGAGGTGTTGAGGCTAGGAAAATGACTTTTTTAGGAGGAAACCTGGCTGACAGAGAAGATGGAAGACTAATGTCTCAAAATAACTATTTTGTTGGGGTCTGGATGTCAGGTTCTTTTATGAATCAGAGATGGTGGTAGATGAAGAAATGAAGTGAAGAGGCTATTAATCTTGCAAATATTTCTTAGAATGGCAAGCCTCATGTGTTAATTTCTTTCTTCTGCCATCTGCATGTGGACAGGGTTATGAACAAAGGTACTTTAACAGTTAGGCAGAGGGGCACAGTTCTCTAAGGCAGGCTATTAAGTATGATTGTAATAACAAAACAGATAAAAATTAAGGGTTATAGTCAAGCAGATCTAGCATGGAAGAGTCAAAAGTGAGTCTTCATACAATGTCAGTTACATAAAACTGACCACTTTATAATTTTGATGAATACATTATTTGACATGTACAGGAAACTCAGCAAACTTCAGTGAAAAAAAGCTGTATGCAAAAGTGTACATATTGTGTAGTTCTGTTTACATGAAACGTTTGTAAAAGGTATATTTGTAGAGACATAAATCAGATTAGCTTTTGCTTAGGACTGAGGATGGGAGAAGAGATTAACTGAAATGGGCATGGGAAAATTTTTAGGGTGACGGAAATACCTAAAACTGGATTGTGATGAGGTCTATACAACTCAAAGCAATGAAAATCTTTCAGTACACATCTACAATGAGTGAATTTGGGAGTATGTTTATATTTTTTTACATTTTTAATTTTCTGTGCATCATGATATATGTATCAATATCATCAGTTCAGTCACTCATTCATGTCCGACTCTTTGTGACTCCATGGACTGCAGCATGCCAGGCTTCCCTTTCCTTCACCGACTCCTGGAGCTTGCTCAGACTCATGTCTGTTGAGTCAGTGATGAAGATCCTTTTGGCTAAGGAGGGACTGCCTCTCCCTGGGCTAGTGAATCGTTAGAGCATAGAGCCCAGCCTGGAGCATGTCTTTGACGTACAAGCCATCCAATCCCAGCCAGACCTCCTCCATCTGACCTGGGCATTCCAAGAAGCAATATTCATCTGCCTTAATTATCCCAGATCCAGGTACCTGGTAATCAGGGACCACATCTATAGCTTAGATCCCACTAAAGTTATTCAAATTGGTCTGTCCTAAACTTTTTACCTTGCCATGTCTTGCTTTTTCCAAGAGAATTTCATTAAGACCATGGCCTGGGCTCTCCCCTAAATCCTGCTCCTCTGCAGTCTGACTGATGCTGATGCTTCCGCATGTGTCCCTCTGTGTCATATCATGCTTCCTGTTTCTAGGATCTGTGAATATGATAAATGTTGTTTTCCTGAGAATTTTATTTCATGGCTGCATGTGACTGACTATCACAAAACACAGAAAAGTAAACAAACTGTTTACATTTTAAACAACATTAACATAAAAGTCATGCATTACAGAAAAAGTAAGATAGATTGTAGCTTTCCAAGTCCTCTTATGGGAATTTTCTCATCTGAACACCAAAATAAATATGATCTAATACTATAGAATGAATTCTAGACTTGGACTCATAAAGCATGAACTGAAATACTTATTTGATCATTTACTGTTTTTATAACATGGGCTAAAGACTCTGATGCTGGGAGGGATTGGGGGCAGGAAGAGAAGGAGATGACAGAGGATGAGGTGGCTGGATGGCATCGCTGACTCAATAGACGTGAGTCTGAGTGAACTCTGGGAGTCAATGATGGACAGGGAGGCCTGGCGTGCTGCGATTCATGGGGTTGCAAAGAGTTGGACACAACTGAGTGACTGAACTGAACTGAAAACTCACTTAACCTCTTTGAATCATTTTTCCTGTCGTTATGAAAATTAAACAAGAATATGCTTAAAACATCTGAAACAGTGCCTGACCCCATGCTCAATAATAACAATCTTTGCTTTTACTTGTATTATGAACGTTATCTTTCAAGGGCCTCTTTCATAGAATATGGGCTTCCCTGGTGGCTCAGTGGTAAAGAATTAGCCTGTCAATTCAGGAAACGGAAGAGATGTAGGTTCAATCCCTGGGTCTGGAAGATCCCCTGGAGAAAGAAATGGCAACCCACTCCAGTATTCTTGCCTGGGAAATCCCATGGACAGAGGAGCCTGACGGGCTATATAGTCCATGGGCCACAAGAGTCAGACACGACTTAGTGAGTGAGCATCAGCATAGAATATAATAGTGGGAGCAATCAGTAGACACCACCTTACCCTTTTTATGGTCTTCCCTGATGGCTCAGATGGTAAAAAACCCACCTGCAATGGGCGAGACCTGGGTTCGATCCCTGGATTGGGAAGATCTCCTGGAGAAGGGGAAGACTACCCACTCCAGTGTTCTGGCCTGGAGAATTCCATGGGCAGAGAAGTCTGGCAGGTCACAAAGAGTTGGTCACGACATTTACTTAATTTATACACCCTTTTTACTTATCTGGAAAATATATAGTCTTTTTTCATCTTCTCTCAAGCATCTGCCTGCTCTCTCTAAGGAAAACTGCACCAATCACCCTATCACTCATCTTCATTTCTGTTTAAGCTCCTCAGATCTGTGCTACTGCACAGTTTGGTCCGTACATCTATATAGCATGGCCCTCACTACTCTACTCCCTGTTTCCATGTCTATCTCCACTACAGGATTTTAACCTCCTAGAAAGCAGAAGTCATGTTTTCCTCTGATCTATGTAGTGAATACACAGCACTATGTCAGGCATATTATAAGAATTTACTAGACGTACAATTATCTAATATGGACTAAAATACATAGAAATGATGGGATATTTTTAGCTGTGACACTCAAGGTCATGTGACCACAAGTAGCAAAATTCATGGAATATGCAGGAATGGTGTTCATAAGTCAAGCATGGTTTTCTGAATAACAATCAAGTGACACTTTATCATGTGGCACTTCACATCATATAATTTAGTTTTCAAAATAGCCTAGTGAGAGAAGTATCATTTTCACAAACTCACAGAAATTATAGTTGTCTAATTATGATGACTCATCTAGGAAATGTTGAAGCCAATATCTGACCCTAGAACTTCCTGATGTCAAAATCATTCCCTGCCAAAATATGCTTTCATTATTCTAAAAATATGCAAATTTCTTATTTGATATGAAGTACAGTTTTATGCTGTATCCTTCCTAAAGCACTATTTGGACAATTGAACTTCAGGTGACCAGCATAGATTAACTTGTCCCAAATTGATTTAGTCTTCAGAACACAGACCAAATCCCAACCAACATAGATAGCATGGATGCGCTCAGGAACTTGGAGGCTCCAATGCAACTTCCTCTCTTGGGCAGAAAATCTGTTCCTCACTTTACTCCCAGTTACCTTTCTCAGTAAGTCCTTTAGGTACTTTCTGTCTCTGAATATTGTGGGCTAGGCATTTCATTTACATCAGATTTTGAAGGAAATCAAATATTGCTGAAGCCACCTGTGGTGACATTTCTACCTCTGCCCCTTTAATTCCATTTCTTTCTCACTGGCTTGGATCTGTGATTGTTGAGTATAACTGGTTCACCTGGCAGGACTTCACTGCCCTCTATGTTCAGGATTTGATCATACTTGATAATGCACTATTTCTCTCAACCCCCTCCATCAGCCTCTTTGCCTCAGTTGGCTCTCTCTCCCAATGCATGAGGCTCTGGCATAACAAATCTCTCTAAAGCATTGCCCACAGCTTTAAAATGTTTTGTTCTCATGAATTATCCATAAAGATCCCTCAGTTTTTAAAAAATTTATTTATTTTGAATTGAAGGATAATTGCTTTACAATATTGATTTCATTTGCGCCATACACCAACATGAATTAGCCATAGGTATACATATGTCCCCTCCCAAAGCTGTGATACATACAATGGGATACTACTCAGCCATAAAAGAAACACATGATTCAGTTCTAATGAGGTTCTAATGACGAACATATAATCTATAACATGGAGTGAAGTAAGTCAGAAAGAGAAAAACAAATATCATATATTAACACATATTATTGGAATCTAGAAAGGTGATACTGATGAACCTATTTGCAGGGCAGCAATGGAAATGCAGACCTAGAGAAGAGATACATGGATGTGAGTGGCAGGGAGGAAAGACCCCTCAGTTTTGCACTTGATTAAACTCAGTTCCAACTTGCTCCTCATTATTTCTCTCATTCAGTTCAGTTCAGTCACTCAGTCGTGTCGAACTCTTTGCAACCCCATGAACTGCAGCATGCCAGGCCTCCCTGTCTATCACCAACTCCTGGAGTCCACCCAGATCCATGTCCAATTAGTCGGTGATGCCATTCAATCATCTCATCCTCTGACGTCCCCCTCTCCTCCCCGCTTCAATCTTTCCCAACATCAGGGTCTTTTCACATGAGTCAGCTCTTTGTATCAGGTGGCCAAATTATTGGGATTTCAGCTTCAACATCAGTCCTTCAATGAACACCCAGGACTGATCTCCTTTAGGATGGACTGGGTGGATCTCCTTGCAGTCCAAGGAACTCTCAAGTGTCTTCTCCAACACCACAGTTCAAAGCTTCAGTTCTTCAGTGCTCAGCTTTCTTTATAGTCCAACTCTCACATCCATACATGACTCCTGGAAAAACCATAGCCTTGACTGGATGGACCTCTGTTGACAAAGTGATGTCTGCTTTTTAATACGCTATCTAGGTTGACCATAACTTTCCTTCCAAGGAGTAAGCATCTTTTAATTTCATGGATGCAGTCACCATCTGCAGTTATTTTGGAGCCCAGAAAAATAAAGTCAGCCACTGTTTCCATTGTTTCCCCATTTATTTGCCATGAAGTGGTGGGACCAGATGCCATGATCTTTGTTTTCTGAATGTTGAGCTCCAAGCCAACTTTTTAACTCTCCTCTTTCCCTTTCATCAAGAGGATCTTTAGTTCCTCTTCACTCTCTGCCATAAGGGTGATGTCATTTGCATATCTGAGGTGACTGATATTTCTCCCAGTGCCAGGGTCCAGCCCCAGTGGATCCAGGGTGATTCGAAGGTGGGGACAGAGTCGGCGTCTTTGGAAAAATACACATTTATCATAGATATAGAGAGATTAGAAATGGATAGTGTAGTAGGAAGATTAGTGGAGAAAAGGAGGCTGAATAACTTGGATTACGTGGAATAGCATCCATGCTCCAGATGGGAATTCAGCCAGAAAAACGGGAGCAAGAAAGAAGCGACATGGGGGAATCAGTCTTTCTGAAAACTGATTCGATTTCTTTATTTTGGGGTTTGCTTATATACCTTTTGTTACACATAGGGATGAATACAGAGTCACGTGGGAGTCAGCAGTCCTGACCTTTATCAAAATCAGGTGCTTCACATAAATGTATAAAAAAAGGTCTTAGGGATATTACATCATCTTCTGGCCGTGAGTGAGACCTGCTGGCATTTTATGATCCTTTCTTTCTGATAACCAAAAAACTTATTTTTTCCAAGGGTGTTTTTTCTTAAACCAGGCACCACCCTCCAAATAAAGTTGCATTCCTATAGGGTGAGGGTGTAGTGAGTTACAATCAAGAAAGGAATTTATTTAACCCAAGGTTAACATGATTAGTCTTAAAGGTTAATACTTATTTTTCCTATATGCTTAAAGGTTAATACTTATTTCTTCCTATATGCTAGTTATATTCATTATAAGTGTAGGGAACATGGAGATTTAGCAGCAAACGTCAGCCCAACAAATGAAAATCCTTTCACCAATGCTCCCCTTAAGATCTATTTAGTCTTAAGATATGATAAAGTTACATTTTTACATAGCAAGGACACAGTGATTTATAACAAAGTACAGTGATCTATTACAAAAGAGAAAATCCATTAACTCAAAAAGTCTAGTATTGCTAACATCAAAAACTACCATATTTCCTTTTCTATAGTCCAAATATATTGATTAATATATTCCCAGGTGCCTAAGGATATGGAGGCCTGGCGGCAATCATTGACTCCACGAGAAGAAAAAGCCCTATGCTAATTAAGACTCTCAAAATACACTAAAACTCTCTGTGCTGTTTATGGTTAAGAGGTAGTAAACAATTATGTGGCAAGAGTATGGATAATCCTGTCACACAAGCTAGTCTGTCAGCAGAGAGGTTTGACCTGAGACATCCTTGTCCCACCCAGAGTAGGGAGTTAGCAGCAATTATTAACACAACAAATGAAAAACCCTTCACCAATATAATTCCTAACCAACCCATTATACTAATAATTTCTAACTCCCCAAAAGAATTTGCCTTTAGTAAGTCTAAAACATCTCGTGCCTGTCAGATTGGGAGACTATAAACAATCACATGTGGCCGGACGAACCTATACAGGTGGGCTAGATAACCTTCAGAGGAGTCCGTAAGCTGAAACAGTCTTGTCACACCCAAGAATTTTTATTGCCTTGGAGCTGCACGTTTACTCCTTCTCCAAGAAAAATGGTTATAGGGGAGAGCCCCCCATAAAGTCAGAGGTGTAGGTGAGAGCATAAAACAGACTCTGGTTTGGGGGTTAGATGCTCGGGAACAGGGGGTTTCCTGAGGCTTGATCACGCCTTTGCGTATGCCAAGCCTCCTTCCTCATGACCTTTGCCGTGGGCAGAGTTCCTCACGCTGGCCCCCGGCATCCCAGCAATATTGACTCCAGTTTGTGCTTCCTCCAGCCCAATGTTTCTCATGATGTTCTCTGCATATAAGTTAAATAAGCAGTGTGACAATATACAGCCTTGACATACTCCTTTTCCTGTTTAGAACCAGTCTGTTGCTCCATGCCAAGTTCTAACTGCTGCTTCCTGACCTGCATACAGGTTTCTCAAGAGGCAGGCCAAGTGGTGTGCTATTCCCATCTCTTTCAGAATTTTCCACAGTTTATTGTGATCCATATGGTCAAAGGCTTTGGCATAGTCAATAAAGCAGAAATAGATGTTTTTCTGGAACTCTCTTGCTTTTTTGATGATCCTGCAAATCTTGGCAACTTGATTTCTGGTTCTCCTGCCTTTTCTAAAACCAGCTTGAACATCTGGAAGTTAACAGTTCATGTATTGCTGAAGCCTGGCCTAGAGAATTTTGAACATTACTTTACTAGCATGTGAGATGAGTGCAGTTGTGTGGTAGTTTGAGCAATCTTTGGCATTGGAATGAAAACTGACCTTTTCAGTCCCGTGGCCACTGCTGAGTTTTCCAAATTTGCTGGCATATTGAGTGTAGCACTTTCACAGCATCATCTTTCAGGATTTGAAACAGCTCCACTGGAATTCCATCACCTCCACTAGCTTTGTTCCTAGTGATGCTTCCTAGGGTCCACTTAACTTCACATTCCAGGATGTCTGGCTCTAGGCAAGTCATCACACCATTGTGATCATCAGCGTCATTATGATCTTTTTTGTACAATTCTTCTGTGTATTCTTGCTACCTCTTCTCAATATCTTCTGCTTCTATTAGGCCCATACCATTTCTGTCCTTTATTGAGCCCATCTTTGCATGAATTGTTCCCTTGGTATCTCTAATTTTCTTGAAGAGATCTCTAGTCTTTCCCATTCTGTTGTTTTCC
The DNA here is from genome assembly GCF_042477335.2 of Ovis canadensis. Classification (NCBI taxonomy): domain Eukaryota; kingdom Metazoa; phylum Chordata; class Mammalia; order Artiodactyla; family Bovidae; genus Ovis; species Ovis canadensis. The sequence goes on from NC_091246.1 coordinate 25,484,821, forward strand.
TCTATTTCTTTGCACTGATCACTTAGGAAGGATGCACTTATCTCTCCTTGCTATTCTTTGGAACTCTGCATTCAAATGGGTATATCTTTCCTTTTCTCCTTTGCTTTTTGCTTCTCTTCTTTTCACAGCTATTTGTAAGGCCTCCTCAGACAGCCATTTTACTTTTTTGCATTTCTTTTTCTTGGGGATGGTCTTGCTCCCTGTCTCCTGTACCATGTCACCAACCTCATTCCATAGTTCATCAGGCACTCTGTCTATCAGATCCAGTTCCTTAAATCTATTTCTCTCATTACTCTCTAACTTGCATGGGTCATTTACTCTCTTGTGTAACAGACACACACCTCTCTTGTCCCATCCTCCTTGACAACTCCATTCCCCTTAGTACAGCCTTGCCTGCCCTTTGAGAATGGATTTCTCTATAAAAGCATTTGCTTCATGAAGATCTCAGTCAGCAAAAGTCTGATGAATGAATTTCCCAAAAATTCATCAACTTCTCATCTATTTGGATCCAATGGAATCTGTATGCTTTTTGAGAGCAAGTGATGTGTTGCCTTTTTATTAATTCTTTATTGAATTTGTTGCAATATTGCTTCTGGTTTTCTATATTTTGGCTTTTTGGTCACAAGGCATGTGGGATTTTATCTCCTTGACCAGGGATTGAACTGGCACCCCGTACATAGGAAGGTGAAGCTCTAACCACTGGCCCTCCAGGGAAATCACACAGTTGGTATGCTATGATCTGGTTTATTGTGTTGTTATTTAATCAAACATTGTTTGTTATTTAATCAAACATTGTGTGTGCATTGACCTTTTTTAGAGAGAATATCCCCAAAGCACAGTCATCTTTCCTACTTCTGCATATCACCCATGATTAAGAGTAGGAGGCCACACATACCAGAGGCCATCAAATAAATAGGGGGAAAGACAATGTTTAATACTCTGAACCACCAGTTAACCTATTTGAAACACGCTTTTCATATTCTCAAGGAAAGCTTTTTCTCCATATTCCTGGGTTCCTGCCTCATCCCACAAAGTAGGGATTTCTACTGACCCACAAGTAGAAGGGAGCTAGGACTTGCCAATCTCTCCATAGATCTTTACTTCTGGGTGGAGGATGATGTACGGTCACTGGGTCACTGTCCCTGATTTTGGTTTGTGATTGTTGAGTGTGACTGATTCACCTGGCTGGAACTCTCTGCCCTGTATATCCAATACAGATGGGAAATAGAAACTTTTAAAAAAATTATTGGATCTGAGATGAATTTTCCACTCATCTTTATCAGCAGTGAAGGAGATATTTTAATCCTTGACATTTGCACATATTTTTCAACTTGTTAGAAACTGGAAGGAGGAAGGAACCCCACACATGTCATAGAATTTTTTAACATATCTTGATTGTAGTGGGACAAGCAGACATCGTCTGAAAAATACTCCCAGTGATATTTGTTTTTACAGCTCGGAATTCGGCATGATTCTTTCTCAGCATCAACTATCACCTGAAGAGCTATTTTTGAATCCATAGCTAGGAAGAGCAATTTTTTTTACTGCTATATCCTAACTAATCACAAATTGTCATTGCTAATTGCACAAGATGCAGCTTCTCAAGTGTACATCATTTAGTTCCGTAGGATGTCACATCCAAGATTAGCTTGCCTCTCTCAAGTTCATGGCAGAGCAGAAATAACACTGGCTATAGATCAAAGAAATGCCCTTTCAAATAATATCTCATTTAAAGATCTCTTCATCTCTGACACACAAATTGTGGGTTTTTGCAAATTCCCCACTGTATGTAGTCAAGTCTTGAAGTGAAAAAAGTGAAAGTGTTAGTTGCTCAGTTATGTCTGATTCTTTGTAACCCCATGGACTGTAACTCATCAGGCTCCTCTATCAGTGGGATTCTCCAGACAAGAGTACTGGAGTGGGTAGCCCTTTTCTTCCCTATGAGATCTTCCCCACTCAGGGATTAAACCCAGGTCTCCTGCATTGCCGGCAGGTTCTTTACCATCTGAGCCACCAGGGAAGCCCATAAAAACAATGCTTTGTATCTTTGATAGACAAGCTAGTCCCTCTTCCAAGCGAGGCTGTGACCTCTGACTTTGATTAATGTCTTCTGGACTGGTGTTCTGAGTCCTCGTGATTATATCTGTTGAAGTAGTGCTTGCTTCAGGACACTGGAGGAACAGTAATTCTATACAAGTCTTTCTTAGGAAGTGTATCTCTGGAATTGAATCCAAAATCTACTTCTTATTGTCTGTGTGACCTTGAACAAATTATTTTATTTTTCTGTGCCTCAGTAGCTTCATCTGTAAAATGGGAACAATGGAAGAAAAATTCTATATTTTTTGTATTAAAAGTGAAATTCTGCAGACACTGCCTGCCTAACACACTGTGCAGATGTGTTAATCATAGTTGCACTGCCTGCTGCTATTGTTGCTTATGAAATCCTCCTTCAGAAAGGGCATATATTTTGATAGCTGTCTAGATAGGCACTCCTCAAATATTCATTGACTGCCTTCATTCATCACTTTGTTAACATAAGATTATTCCCAAAATCGTAATTACAGCAGTCATAACAATGACAACTAATCTATCAATTAAAAGCTATTTTAATCACGATTGAAACTGTGGAAACTCTCATTGTTCTTAGCTGTATTTTTTCTTTGAATTATATTTATTTCTCATAAGTCTTACTTGTTACAACTATTCTTTATCATCAGTTCACTGTGTTACAGAACTGTGTGAGAGCAGAACCCACAAATATTAAGAAATAAAAGCAGGGGAAGGGAAAGGACTGCACTGCTTTGATAAAGCCAGAAAAGTAACAGTAACATTGAACCCAGAGAACCACCAGCCCAAATGAGCCCTGGGGCACAGCCTGGGAGGATTTGGGCCAGAAGGAGACCAGCACCAGGCAGCTCACTGATCTTACTCAGACTTCTGTCCCAGGTTATCTTCAGCAGAGAGTGGATTTAGGACCTGCAGACCAGGTGTGGCTAGTCAATGACTTGATGCTCCTTCCCACTCTCCCCTCCCACCTGTAAAGTTTGGGTGATTCAATCCCTACAGTAACCTGCATCAATAGACCCAACCCACCTTAGAAGACTATGATGAGGACTTTTCTGGTGGCCCAGTGGTTAGGAATCTGCCTTCCAATGCAGAAGACATGGGCTCAATCCCTGGGAAACTAAGTGGGAAACTAAGATCCCACATGCCCTGGAACAAGCAAGCCTCTGCACTGCAACTAGGGAAGTCTGCACACTGTCACTACTGAGTCTGCATGCTGTAAAGCCCAACAAATGAAGCCATTGCACCACCACAAGAGAGGCCATGTCCTGCAACTAGAGAAGTCCTGCATGCCACAACTAGCGAGAAAGCCTGCACACCACAACAAAGACACAATCAGACTTTTAAAAGGCCATGATGAGTCTTAAGTCATATAACATGGCTTAAAGACAGCAGGATGACATCAATAAGCCTACTGCTTACTGATTCTTCCCCTTCAGATCTTCAAATTCCAGGAGGGAAGTAAAGTTAGATCCTGTAGCTCTGTGTGTACTGGAGAGCCAGCCAGTGCTTAATGGCCCACCGGGGAAGTTGCAATTTTGAGAAAAAAATCACTAATATGAATTATTAATGAATTCCCAGGAAATCATCCCAGAGGGTCATTTCCTGCCTGCAAGGATGGGTTTTAAGTGTCAGCCTTTTTGAACTGTATAGGTTTTGACCAGTTTCAGTAAAATCACCTTAAGTAAATTTGTAGCAGAATTCTTTTAAAGAGTGGTGTGGGTCCTTTTGAGAAATATATTAAAGCCCAAAAACAAAGTGGTGATTTTAGACACATTGTCTCTGTTTTTGCTGGGAATACTTCTAATATTTGCTTATTAAGACAAAGCTGTCCACGTACTTCTTTAAAATGTCTCTTTCTATAACCCTATTGATGTGTTTGTCATAAAAGGGTGTTGAATTTTGCCAAATGGTTTTCACATTTCTGTGGAACTCACATGGCTTTAAAAAAAAAAAAATCCCACATGGAATTGAGGGTAGGGGAAAATACAAAGAACAATGACACAGACATCCATAGCCCCAGTTCGCCCAAAGCAAGACCTGCCAACATTGTGTCATATTGCTCCTGGGGTTTTCTCTTAAAGATAGCACAATTACTGCTGGTAAATTTCCACTTAACCAATCCCCTTCCCTGGTTCTCCACACAGAGAACCTCTGTCCAATGGATCTTTCCCCCCTTTATAACACTGTGAACTTTAACCACATTGACTGCTTTGTATTTACATAAATCATATCACCTGTAGAGTTATTAAGTCATTTTTTCTATCTTTGAGTTAATTTTGACAGCACATTTTGCTAAAATTCAATATTTCCCCTGGATTCGAAGTTTATTCCAATAAGTATACAAAAATCTCTTTGCTTTATAATTCTGTTATCCCATAAATAATAGCCTTTATTATTTCTGAAATGTGTTTCTGTTCCTCTCTAAATGGCTTATCAAAGGTTTCCTCTTTGTATTATTTCAAGCAAATAAAATCTGCATTTGTTAATGTTTTTAACTTAATTTTTTAGAGTAGGAATTCCAGTCCATTCCTGGTTGACTTTTAAAAATTTTATTGGAGTATAGTTGCTTTATAATGTTGTGTTAGTTTCTATGGTATAGCAAAGTGAATCAGTTATACATATCTGCATTTTATTTTATTTTTTTATCTGCATTTTAAACCAAGATTACCCTCATTTTCTCTCCCATTTCATTATTTTGTCCTCTATCTATATTAAGTGTTAATTCTTTCTGTTCATGTTGTTCTGTTTGATTTCCTCTTACTGGCTTTGTCCACTGTTAGAAGACACATTTCAGTCCAAGTGTCCCTACTGTCAGAGGCCCTCCATGCAGGTAGGGACTGCTGGGCTGTGAATACCTGTAACCCCATGGTCCTCTAGCATTTGAAAGGTCAGTGAGCAAAAATCTGAGTCCTGTGGGCTACTTATGACCAGAAAAATATAGATGATAAATTTTAAATAGTAAATGGACACACCAAAGAGCTGCTCACATATCCCTGAAGGAAAGCTTAGTGGAATAAAAAATAGAACTGTGAAATCTGCCCAAGAGGAATGGAACCAGGATCTACTGCATTGCAGGCAGATTCCTTACCCGCTGAGCTACCAGGAAAGCCCAAACTTCATCACAGAGACAACAAAGTATAAACGAAGAGAAGTTCAAAGGCATCTAGGATAGAATTAAAAAGTGTGACATGGCTCTAACTGAGAAAAAAAGCAATACTTGAAGCAGTAACATCTGAGAATGTTCCAAAACTCATGAAAGAAGTGAATCCTCCAGTTTGAAAATTCTATATCATTTATCTGGATTTTAGTGGTAAAAGTGATTTTTTTGCTAGTATCTATGTTAGAACATGCAAGTTTTCAATGCATTTTTTTTAATTCTCTATGAGACCATAAAATTAAAAAGTAGAACAAGTTTTTATTGTTCCTGAAAATAAACTTTTATGTTCATCCTCTTGGAGATCAACAGTTGTGCAGGTGAAGAGAAACCTAGATGGAGCTTACATCTTACCACCTGGAGTCTTATTCTCAGTGCCTGATTTAGAGCAGCAGCAGGTTCCCTTGTTGAAAGCTTTATGTGTATTTTAAGGAGATATTTATAATTATCCAGTGTTAGGGCAACAGCAGCTCCATTCTGCATCATAAAAGTGTAGCAGGGCCAAGGTTTTATCAGGCTTCAGTATTTTTGGCAGATTTCAATTTAGAACACTGAGAAGAGATTTTTATCCACTTCTAATTAAATTTATCTCCTAATTAAAAAATATTTGTCAGTGAAAACTATAGAATTTTTTAAGATATAGCTTTTACACATTAGTCACATTTAGAATTATTTGTATTTCCCCTTGTGACAATGCCTTGACTCCTTTCAAAATTATATTGAACCTTATTCTTTCTCAAAATAAGAGTTTCCTACTAAATATCTAAAAATGAAATTACAAACGTGAATGAGGGAGAATAGGTTAAGCTGAGTATTATGAGACAGAATTTTCTGATCTGTGGATTGTGTTATCAAGATTACTAAAGTGAACTCTTTTAGCCAGTGATTCCTAGACCCTGCCAGCCATCATAATGTTCTCTGTCCACACTTCATATTATCTGAGTCAGAACCTCTAAGAGGTAGGAATGAGTTATTTTTATTTTTAATACGGTCTTGATGATTGTCAAGGTTGGCAGTGGTTCTGAACCTTGGTTCTCCACTGCAAAGCATTGAAAAACATCAATATTTGTTGAGCAGCTTCAGCTGCATGCAACAAATTCCAGTAAATTCTCTTTTCATTTTCATTCTGTTACAAATATTTTCTAATTTTCCATGATATGGCTTCTTAGATACATCCATCATTTAAAAGTGGACATTTAATTTCCAAATCATGGGGTTTTTTTCTATGTATCTTTGATATTAATCTCTCATTTGATATTAATCTCCCATCTAAATGCTTTCTTCTCTGCAATCACTCTGTGTTTTATCAGTCTTCTAACTTTATTGAGGCTTTCAATGGCTGAGTCAAAGATCTCTCTTGGTAAATGTCACAGTGTACTTGAAAATATGTGGGTTATTTTCAAATATCTTTCTAACATAATTCCACAGTGATGAGAGAACAGATTCTGTATGATCTCAATACCTTTAGACCATGAAATTTTTGCACCCTGTTTTATATCCCTGGATATATTCCAGTGTCTCCTAGTTTATAGGCTATGGGAAACTGAATAGAATTTGTATCTTACAGTTATATGAAAATTTATGAATCTTAACTATATTGAATTGGTTCATGGTGCTTTTCAGGCCTACTATATCCTTCTACTTCTCTATATATTCATTAATTTTTGAGAGTTTGATATTGAAACTCCAACTAAAATTCTGAATTTATCTACTTAAAATAATTTTAATATATATATAAAATGAAACTATATGCAACTTTCTTCTGTATTTTCCAAGTTTTCTGTAAATGTGTTATCATATTTTCAGGACCTTTTAATATAAGGTCAAAAATAAAAAAAGAAAGAGGAAAAATAACAAAAACATCAATGTTTGGACTACACGCCAAATCAATTAAAACAAAACTCTAGGGACTGGAACTCAGGAATCAAATGTTACTTCTTCAGGTGATTCCAGTCTCAGAAGAGATGGCGAACCATTACATGGAGTAGAGCTATTGGATCACAAATGCTTAAAACTTCAAAATATTGCTTGAGTGGCAATGAGAAGACTCATTTATATCCAAAAGTAGGACAAATACATTTCTGGAACTAAAATATTTAAGTTACATTTTTAAAAAGTCATATGTTTAAATCTTTTTAGTCTATCTAACAATCCCACCAACAAGATGTTTCACCATTTCTTGTAAGGTTTATACACTCATCTATTAAAAAGCTACCACTTATTTTCTTTTAGATGTACATTTATAACCTTGTGGTTAACAGCCAGGTTCCTCTTCAGTTCAGTTCAGTCACTCTGTCGTGTCCGACTCTTTGCGACCCCATGAATCGCAGCACGCCAGGCCTCCTTGTCCATCACCATCTCCCAGAGTTCACTCAGACTCACATTCATCGAGTCCGTGATGCCATCCAGCCATCTCATCCTGGGTCATCCCCTTCTCCTCCTGCCCCCAATCCCTCCCAGCATCAGAGTGTTTTCCAATGAGTCAACTCTTCGCATGAGGTGGCCAAAGTACTGTTCCTCTTAGGAGCAATGAAATAAAGTAAATTTTTCCAAGTCAATAATCATGCTTCAACTGAAAAATTACTAAAATCATGAATAACTATCTAAGCATTTGCAGGATCTCTTTAAGTGAAGTTTTAAAAGAGATTCAGAGAAAAACACAAATATCCACAATTTGCTAACTTTTTCACATTAAAGTGTAATTGTCAGAAGTAAAAACATAATTGACATAATTAATGCAAAAACTAGTAAGATTATAAAGCAGATTTGAGTAGTATCCAAAAAGAAGTCTCATCATAGGCAATTTAATAAAGGAATGTTAGTCTACGGTGGTAAGTCATATATAAAGCTGTCAAACATCCTTGTTCTATAAAACTGTCTAATATACTGCTGGTTCATAAGCCGTACCCTTGGGTGTTATCTTCTCTGCCAGACTATCTACAAGTTAGCTGTTACTTCAAATTAGCTGTGACTTCATCAAGTCTGGGAGCACTAGCTAGCTGTGAGTAAAGCCTGTTTCCCTAGGTAATCTTTGGCTGAGCTGTTTAAAACTGCCACCAAGGGACACTGAGGAATAAGAGTCTCACATTTGTCTTATGTTCAAATTTTAAATAATTATTATAATACCCACCATACTTATCAGTCTCAATTTAATTTTAATCTCCTTAACTAACTTTAAGTGGAAACAGTATACAAAGTTAAAAAAAAAATGCAGGCTGTCTTGGCACTGCTGCTGCTGCTAAGTCGCTTCAGTTGTGTCCGACTCTGGTATTATAAAACCCATGACACACATTATAGATGGATGACCACATTGCCTGACTTGACCTTAAACTTCTCCACTTGGCTCAAGGCAGCTGCTGCTGCTGCTGCTGCTAAGTCGCTTCAGTCATGTCCGACTCTGTGTGACCCCATAGACGGTAGCCCACCAGGCTCGCCCGTCCCTGGGATTCTCCAGGCAAGAACATTGGAGTGGGTTGCCATTTCCTTCTCCAATGCATGAAAGTGAAAAGTGAAAGTGAAGTCACTGAGTCATGTCCAACTCTCAGCGACCCCATGGACTGCAGCCTACCAGGCTCCTCCATCCATGGGATTTTCCAGGCAAGAGTACTGGGTAGCTACCACTTACCATTGTTCGACTTGGTACAAACCTCCTTTACAGGTGCATTTTAAAGTGTGCTTTAGGTCCTGTGGGAGTTCACATTCTCTGGTGCTATCTGGAGCTAAAGATTATCCACTCAGCTTTTATCCTGTTGCCAGCTCCATGTGAGAAAGCTTGTATCTGTAAATGCTGAGCTCAGAAAGGTCAGACTCAGGCTTCTCTCTTCCCTCCTTTGTGAGCTAATGTGTGTTCACTCATGTCTGACTCTTTGAGACCTCATGGACTGTATGTACCCTGTCAGGTTCCTCTATCAATGGAATTTTCCAGGCAAGAATACTGGAGTGGGTTTCCATTTCCTACTCCAGGGGATCTTCCCAACCCAGGGACTGAACCTGCGTCACCCACATCTGCTGCACTGGCAGGCAGATTCTTTACCACTCAGCCACCTGGGAAGCCTGTTTCTGAGAGCTGCCTCCTGTTTTATGTGGCTCAAATGACCAAAGAAGTCAAAGAGAACATGAACGTGGCAAAGAGGATTGGCTTGTAGCAGATCCTCACATCTACACTACCACATTTTTTCTGTGCCATCCCTGGGTCAGGAAGATCCCCTGGAGAAGGGAATGGCAACCCACTCCAGTATTCTTGCCTGGGAATTCCCATGGGCAGAGGAGCCTGGAGGGCTACAGTCTAGGGAATCGCAAAGAGGCGGACATGACATAGCAACTAACGGGTCAGTCTTCCTAATGGATAAGCTGAGTCCCAAACAATTAAGTTTATTAGAAACATTTTAGAGTAATTGGCTAATATGCTTCTTTATTAAGTAATAGTTTGCATATATATTCCTTATGAATTAAACATAATGTCATTTCTTTTCCACTGATACTTTGCCTTCCTCCAGCCCTGGTATTCCCTCCCTTTCCTTACTCCAGTAATTCCTCCCACTTTTATCCCCTTCAAGTCAACCTTCCAGATCAGCCCTTATCTGCAACCTACTCCACTTTCCAGCGCCCCCTTTTGGCCGTCTCCTTCCTTGCCCATTCTCCTATGCCTTCCCTAGCTTTGCCTGCAGGCAGAAGATCCACTTAGATCTCTCATCCAGACTGAATTTACTCAGGCTCAGACGGTAAAGCGACTGTCTACAATGCAAGAGACCTGGGTTCGATCCCTGGGTTGGGAAGATTCCCTGGAGAAGGAAATGGCAATCCACTCCAATACTATTGCCTGGAAAATCCCGTAGACAGAGGAGCCTGGTAGGCTACAGTCCGTGGGGTCGCAAAGAGTCAGACACGACTGAGCGACGACTTCACTTTCCTTTCCTTACCTTAAGTCACTAAAGAGAACCTCAGAATCATTGCTACTATCGAAAACTGTAAGTTTACACATTTCTCTATTAACAAAAAAGTAATATACTCTTATTACATATTTTAGGGTTCAGTTTTGGCTAACAGCAAGAAATTATCACAGATATGTAATAAAACTACTGTAAAGTCCATTAACCTAAAATCTCTGTGCTCTGTGTTAGCTCCTCAGCTGTGTCCAACTCTGCAACCCCATGGACTTTAACTTGCCAGGATCCTCCATCCACAGGACTTTCCAGGCCAGAAAACTGGAGTGGGTAGCCATTCCCTTCTCCAGAGGACCTTCCCAACCCAGGGATCAAACCCAAGTCTCTCTCATTGTGGGGAGATTTTTTACTGTCTGAGCCACCAGAGCTTTTAAACTAAAATAGGCTATAATAAAGAAAATCATATTGTCAGTGATTAAGAATTGGCCTAAGATTTCTAGGAAGGATACCAGCATAAATGCCCATTTGCAAATATTTTTAAATGAGTTTTGAAGAAGACAACTTCCTTTAGTTTAACTAGGAAATGACTATAATCTCATACTGACAACTTTCAAAGCACATTGCACCTGCTATAATAAACAGTTTGGAACAAATTGGAGGAAACTGTTTGGAGCTCATTAAATCCTCATGATGCCAAGCATGATTTGGCATCACAGGAATAAGCTTACTGAATCTCTGAAGGCACCTCCATCCGCTTTCAGTGGGAGCACAGATGCCATATGTGAGCAGGGAGCAGGCCCTGACAAAGGATACCCCTTAGCTCAGGCTGACAATGAGGGTGCTCAAGGGAGAGACCACACAAGGAGTATTTAAGTCTGCTGTGTCTCCCTAAATAAACAAAAAAGATAAGATTGATTCCAAGCCAAAAATCCAGAGGCTGACCAAACTCAGCCATGTGGAAGAAAATACTCACTGACCCAGTAAGTTAAAGTTTTGTGAACTGTAAGCAATTGCTGTAAACCAAATTTACCAATTCAACCTGCTCAAATGGAAATGGGGAACAAAAGGCAACCCACATCCAAATGCAAATAAGTTTGTAAACAGTTGCTCAGACTCACTGGTGTTCATAGACAAATTCAAACTAAAAAAGAAGAAAGCATTCTTCTCTCATCCTTATTGGCAAAAATATAAAATCATTAATAAGCTCTGATAATAGCAAGGATCAGACACTGGCACTCTCTTCAAAAACTACTGGTCTCTTTATGCATGGTGGAAACTTCATGGGTAAGGAGTCTTACTCTATGCATCAAATTTTAAATGGGTTTGCCTGTTAATTGAGCAGTTCTATTTCCAGAGTCAGCCTGAAGAATAACTGCATATACGTATTTAGAGCTGTACACCTGGATATTTTTTGCATCTATCAAAAAGCAAGGTCTTATAAAGTAGGCACTACATCTTATCTTTGGTCATCTGCCAGGGCTCCAAAATCACTGCAGATGGTGACTGCAGATATGAAATTAAAAGACGCTTGCTCCTTGGAAAAAAGCTATTACCAACCTAGACAGCATGTTAAAAAGCAAAGACATTACTTTGCCAACAAAGGTCTATCTAGTCAAAGCTATGCTTTTTCCAATAGTCATGTAGGGATGTGAAAGTTGGATTATAAAGAAAGCTGAGCACTGAAGAATTGTGCTTTTGAACTGCGGCGTTGGAGAAGACTCTTGAGAGTCCCTTGGACTGCAGGGAGATCCAACCAGTCAATCAATCCTAAAGGAATTCAGTCCTGAATGTTCATTGGAAAGACTGATGCTGAAGCTGAAACTCCAATAGTTTGGCCACCTGATGCAAAGAACTGATTCTTTTGAAAAGACCTTGATGCTGGGAAAGATTAAAGGCAGGAGGAGAAGGGACGACAGAGGATAAAATGGTTGAATGGCATCATTGACTCAATGGACATGACTTTGAGAAGGCTCCAGGAGTTGGTGAAGGACAGGGAGGCCTGATGTACTACAGTCCAAGGGGTTGTAGAGTCAGACGTGCTGAGCAACTGAACTGAACTGACTTCTTATCTTAGGTGATTGTTTGAAAGAAAGAGATAGATCACTTTATATCTTGCTAAGACATACTGTAAAGTAGAATTAGTAAGTTGCAGAACAATTTATCTGTTAGAGTAAAACACACTTATGGATATATGTGTGCACGTGTATAAAAATGGAAAGGAGGCATGCAAGGCAAACTCATGACTATGAAAGCCTCCAGGGAGTAAGAGTGAGAGTTAAAGGGGGAATTTCTACTTTTCTCTTTTCTTTTTCCCTTTTTTCTATTTTATAGCATTTGAATGCTTTCACAAATTACCCATATGTGTGTGTGTGTGTTTGTATGTGTGTGTGTGTGTGTGTGTGTGTAAGAAGAAACAAAGTGGAAAAAGTGTCAGGACTTCTTTTCCTGCAAACTTGATAATACAATTAAGTGAAAATGAGTGTTAATCAGAATAAAACCGAGATAACATAGATATGAAAAAAGTTCAATAAGAATTTTAAAGTAACTAAAGTTCAGAAGCTATTAAGCAATTCAAACAGAATGCTTTGTAGAAAGTTATAACAGCAAACATGTTTCTTGCACCTATAATGTATAGAGACTATTTATGAGTTTTATAAATATGAATTTATAGAAACCATATGAGAGAGGTGTTGTTGTCTCCATTTTACAGATGAGAAAAATGAGAACCAAAGAGTTTACATAATTTCTGTGATGACTCAGATTTTTAAGTCACAGAGATTGGCCTCGAATCTTGTAAATATGGCTTCAGAGTCTATAATCTTAAGTTCTGCTGTGCAGCACTTCCCACACTTAATAAAATAGAAATAGAAGAACACATCTGTAACATGATTTTAAAATGATATCAGAACAAACCAACAGCCAGTACTATACTTAATTATAAAACAACAAATGTTTTTCCACTGCCATCAGTTACAACAAAAACTCCCCAACCATATGTCAATTAAATCTAACAAGATAATAAAATAAGATGGACTAATATTAGAAAGAAGATAGTAAAGTGGTCATTATTTGCAAATGACAGAATGAAATAACTGCAAGAATGCTCAAGACAAATAACTGAGACCATTATAAACCAGCAGTTGGTTTATAACATGACAAAATTGATACATAAAATTCAGTTTTATTTGTATCACCAGCACAGTTAAAAGATAAAATAATATTCATTTAAAAAAAGAACAAAACTAAAGAAAACATCTAGAAATAAATTTAACTATGTGTTGAAACTATCAGCCACGTGAATACATGAATCAGTTCAGTTCAGTTCAACCTCTCAGTCGTGTCTGACTCTTTGCGACTTAATGAATCACAGCACGATAGGCCTCCCTGTCCATCACCAACACCCAGGGTTCACTCAAACTCATGTCCATTGAGTCGGTGATGCCATCCAGCCATCTCATTCTCTGTCGTCCCCCTCTCCTCCTGCCCCCAATCCTCCCAGCATCAGAGTCTTTTTCAATGAGTCAACTCTTCTCATGAGGTGGCCAGAGTACTAGAGTTTCAGCTTTAGCATCATTCCTTCCAAAGAAGGCTTTGGCATAGTCAATAAAGCAGAAATAGATGTTTTTCTGGAACTCTCTTGCTTTTATGATGATCCAGCAGATGTTTGCAATTTGATCTCTGGTTCCTCTGCCTTTTCTAAAACCAACTTGAACATCTGGAAGTTCATGGTTCACATATTGCTGAAGCCTGGCTTGGAGAATTTTGATCATTACTTTCAGTAAAGTAATGTGTGAGATGAATGCAATTGTACGGTAGTTTGAGCATTCTTTGGCATTGCCTTTCTTCAGGATTGGAATGAAAACTGACCTTCTCCAGCCCTGTGGCCACTGCTGAGTTTTCCAAATTTGCTGGCATATGAAGTACAGCACTTTCACAGCATCATCTTTCAGGATTTGAAGTAGCTCTACTGGAATTCCATCACCTCCACTAGCTTAGTTCGTAGTGATGCTTTCTAAGGCCCACTTGACTTCACATTCCAGGATGTCTGGCTCTAGGTGAGTGATCACACCATCATGATTATCTTGGTCATGAAGATCTTTTTTGTATAGTTCTTCTGTGTATTCTTGCCACCTATTCTTAATATCTTCTGCTTCTGTTAGGCCCATACCATTTCTGTCCTTTATCAAGCCCATCTTTGCATGAAATGGTGATATAAATGCATAAACTACATGATAAATTAATAAACATTAGTTTTCTTTTGATAGGAAGATTGCCTATTCCAATGATGTCAATATTCCCTAAATTAGTCTAAAACTCCAGTCTAATCCCAAAGTCCCAAATAGATATTTTTGGTCCTTGGGTATGCATTCTAAAGTTCACCCAAACAAAGAAGCCTTAGAGTGGATGCAGAGGCCAGGAAGAGGCTGGGAGAAAAAGGAAATCTTAAAAATGGAGAGTAATGAGAAAATTTTTTTTTTTTGCTTAGTTGTGTCTGACTGTTTGCAACCCCGTGGACGGTAGCCTACCAAGCTCCTCCATCCATGGGATTCTCCAGGCGAGAATATTGGAGTGGGTTGCCATTTCCTTTTCCAGGGGATCTTCCTGACCCAAGGATAGAACCCAGGTCTCCTGCATTGCAGGCAGACACTTTTAACCTCTGAGCCACCAGGGAAGATAAAGTTCACCCAAATAAAGAAGCCTTAGAGCAGATGCAGAGGGCGGGAAGAGGCTGGGAGAAAAAGAAAATCTTAAAAATGGAGAGTAATGAGAAAATATTTTTTCCCCTACCAGATAATAAAATATAATATGAACCTAGTATGGTGTTAGTGTAAGAATATTCTGTCAAAATAATGAAACAGAATTAAAAACCAAAGAGAATAACAGAAAAAAAAGACAGACACAGACCAAGATGAACATGATGATGAAACTAATACAAATACCTTGGAAAAGATAACTCCATAAGTGAGTTTTAGACAACTGTCTAGCCATTACACTGGATTCTTAAATTTATTCTAACATCAGCATAAATTCCGTATAAATCAGTATGTAGATGTTAAAAGAAAACCAAACATACAATAAGGAAACATGCATGCATGATTTTATCATTTAAATGGAAATGATTTTAAGTAGCATGCAAAAAAACTGATAAATTTTACACATGAAGATTTTCACGGTTAACAAATGTATTAATAGGAAACATCATATATGGTTGAAAAAAATTATAAATGGGAAAAACCAAGTAAACCATACATAAGAATTGAATGATTAATTTCTTTCACACAAAAATAGCTCTTCATAATAAATAAATGGAGTTTCTGCTTCTGGCCCTAATGGAAACAGGAAGACTGAAATCCTCATGATTTAAACAGCAAAAGAAATCTAAAAAGAAAAACTGAAATGATTCTTAGATGTTGAAAAATTGCATAGGCAGTGTTGCTTAAGAAAAGAGAAACAAATGAGGTGAGGACCACAAGTATCCCAGAACCCTGCCAAGAGTGTTTATAGGATGCAGACCAAAGAGGGAGGTGAAACACAGACCAGGGCTTCACTAAGCTGAGAAGACAGAGTTCAAAGTTCAGGCAGGCCAGGTGGCTAGAATTGCAGATCAAAAATACTGGAGAGTAAAGAGCTTCTGAGATGGCTCCAAATATCTGCAAGTCTTTGAACACTGACCTGGGCATGAAAGTCAGGGAATTACCACGTGGGGAAAAACCACCACAGAGGAACAGACAAAACTATCTTCAGTGCTCACATGAGGTTGGGAAGAGTTCCAGTTCCCATAGCTTGTGCAGTAAGGTCCCTAATAAGCTTGGCAGAAACAGAGGAAAGTAATAGAATCGGAAAGACTAGAGATCTCTTCAAGGAAATCAGAGATACCAAAGGAACATTTCATGTAAAGATGGACACAACAAAGGATAGAAATGATATGGACCAAATAGAAGCAGAAGATATTAAGAAGAGGTAGCAAGAATACACAGAAGAACTGTACAAAAAGATTTTAATGACCCAGATATCCATAATGTTGTGGTCACTCACCTAGAGCCAGATATCCTGGAGTATGAAATCAAGTGGGTCTTAGGAAGCATTACTACCAACAAAGCTAGTGGAGGTGATGGAATTCCAGTAGAGCTATTTCAAATCCTAAAAGATGATGCTATGAAAGTACTGCACTCAATACGCCAGCAAATTTGGAAAACTCAGCAGTGGTCACAAGACTGGAAAAGTTCAGTTTTTATTCCAGTCCCCCAGAAAGGCAATGCAAAAGAATTTTCAAAATATCACACAGTTGCACTAATTTCAAGTGCTAGCAAGGTAATGCTCAAAATCTTTCAAGCTAGGCTTCAACAATACATGAACTGAGAATTTCTAGATGTACAAGCTGGATTTAGAAAAAGCAGAAGAACTAGAGATCAAACTGCCAACATCTGCTGCATCATAGAAAAAGCAAAGAGAATTCCAAAAACAACAACAACAATAACAACAACAAGACATCTACTTCTGCTAAGTCATTTCACTGTGTGAATCACAACAAATGGGAAAGTTCTTCAAGAAATGGGATTACCAGACCACCTTACCCGTCTCCTGAGAAACTTGTATGTATGTCAAGAAGCTACAGTTAGAACCAAACATGGAACAATGGACTGGTCATGACTGTATATTATCACTCTGCTTATTTAACCTATATTATGGTACATCATGTGAAATGCTGGATGAAGCTCAGGCTGGAATCAAGATTGCTGGGAGAAATATCAATAACCCAGATATGTAGATGACACCACCCTAATGGCAGAAAGTGAAGAGGAACTAAAGAGCCTCTTGATGAAGGTGAAAGAGGAGTGTGAAAAATCTGGCTTCAAACTCAATATTCAAAATCTAAGATCATGGCATTTGGTCCCATCACTTCATGGCAAATAGATGGGGAATCAATGACAGATTTTATTTTCTTGGGCTCCAAAATCACTGTGGATGATGACTGCAGTCATAAATTAAAAGACGCTTGCTCCTTGCAAGAAAAACTATGACAAACCTAGATAGTGTATTAAAAAGCAGAGACATCACTTTGCTGACAAAGGTCCATCTAGTCAAAACTATGGTCTTTGTAGTCACCTAGGGAGCAAAAACAAGACCAGGACCTGTGGCTCAGATCATGAGCTCCTTATTGCCAAATTCAGACTTAAATTGAAGAAAGTAGGGAAAACCACTAGACCATTCAGGTATGACCTAAATCAAATCCCTTATGATTATATAGTGGAAGTGAGAAATAGATTTAAGGGACTAGATCTGATAGATAGAGTGCCTGATGAACTATGGACGGAGGTTTGTGACATTGTTCAGGAGACAGTGATCAAGACCATCCCCAAAAAAAGAAACGCAAAAAAGCAAAATGGCTGTCTGAGGAGGCCTTACAAATAGCTTTGAAAAGAAGAGAAGCAAAAAGCAAAGAAGAAAAGGAAAGATATAAGCATCTGAGTGCAGAGTTCCGAAGAATAGCAAGGAGAGATAAGAAAGCCTTCCTCAGCGATCAATGCAAAGAAATAGAGGAAAACAACAGAATGGGAAACACTAGAGATTTCTTCAAGAAAATTAGAGATACCAAGGGAACATTTCATGCAAAGATGAGCTTGATAAGGACAGAAATTGTATGGACCTAACAGAAGCAGAAGATATTAAGAAGAGGTGGCAAGAATACACAGAATAACTATACAAAAAGATCTTCACAACCTGGATAATCACAATGGTATGATCACTCATCTAGAGCCAGACATCCTGGAATGTGAAATCAAGTGGGCCTTAGAAAGCATCACTACAAACAAAGCTAGTGGAGATGATGAAATCCCAGTTGAGCTACTTCAAATCCTGAAAGATCATGCTGTGAAAGTGCTGCACTCCATATGCCAGCAAATTTGGAAAACTCAGCAGTGGCCACAGGACTGGAAAAAGTCAGTTTTCATTCCAATCCCAAAGAAAGGCAATGCCAAAGAATGCTCAAACTACCACACAATTGCACTCATCTCACATGCTAGTAAAGTAATGCTCACAATCCTCCAAGCCAGCTTCAGCAATATGTGAACCGTGAACTCCCTGATATTCAAGCTGGTTTTAGAAAAGTCAGAGGAACCAGAGATCAAATTGCCAACGTCTGCTAGATCATGGAAAAAGCAAGAGAGTTCCAGAATATCATCTATTTCTGCTTTCTTGACTATGCCAAAACCTTTGACTGTGTGGATCACAATCAACTGTGGAGAATTCTGAAAGAGATAGGAATACCAGACCACCTGACCTGCCTCTTGAGAAACCTCTATGCAGGTCAGGAAGCAACAGTTAGAACTGGACATGGAACAACAGACTGGTTCCAAATAGGAAAAGGAGTATGTCAAGGCTGTATATTGTCACCCTGCTTATTTAACTTCTATACAGAATACATCATGAGAAACGCTTGGCTGGAAGAAGCACAAGCTGGAATCAAGATTGCCGGGAGAAATATCAATCACCTCAGATATGCAGATGACAGCACGCTTATGGCAGAAAGTGAAGAGGAACTAAAGAGCCTCTTGATGAAAGTGAAAGAGGAGAGTGAAACAGTTGGCTTAAAGCTCAACATTCAGAAAACGAATATCATGGCATCTGGTCCCATCACTTCATGGGAGATAGATGGGGAAACAGTGGAAACAGTGTCAGACTTTATTTTTGGGGGGCTCCAAAATCACTGCAGATGGTGATTGCAGCCATGAAATGAAAAGACTCTTACTCCTTGGAAGGAAAGTTATGACCAACCTAGATAGCATATTGAAAAACAGAGACATTACTTCGCCAACAAAGGCCTGTCTAGTCAAGGCTATAGTTTTTCCAGTGGTCATGTATGGATGTGAGAGTTGGACTGTGAAGAAAGCTGAGCGCTGAAGAATTGATGCTTTTGAGCTGTGGTGTTGGAGAAGACTCTTGAGAGTCCCTTGGACTGCAGGGAGATCCAACTAGTCCATTCTAAAGGACATCAGTCTTAGGTGTTCTTTGGAAGGAATGATGTTAAAGCTGAAACTCCAGTAGTTTGGCCACCTCCTGTGAAGAGTTGACTCATTGGAAAAGACTCTGATGCTGGGAGGGATTGGGGGCAGGAGCAAAAGGGAACGACAGAGGGTGGATGGATGGATGGCATCTCCAACTTGACGGACTTGGGTTTGGGTGAACTCCAGGAGTTGGTAATGGACAGGGAAGCCTGGTGTGCTGCAATTCATGGGGTCACAAAGAATTGGACACAACTGAGCGACTGAACTGAACTGAACTGAGGGATGTGAGATTTGGACCATAAAGAAGGTTTGAGTGCAAAGGAATTGCTGCTTTCAAGCTGTGGTACTGCAGAAGACTCTTAAGAGTCCCTTGGACAGCAAGAAGATCAAACCAGTCAATCCTAAAGGAAATCAACCCTTAATAACCATTGGAAGGACTGTTGCTGAAGCTGAAGCTCCAATACTTCTGCTACCTAGTGCGAAGAGCCTACACATTGGAAAAGACGCTGATGCTGGGAAAGCTTGAAGGCAGGAGAAGAAGGGCGAAAACTTTTGGAGATGCAAAAATAAATATCTGAAATAAAAGAATCTGCTGGATGAAATAGGGCCTTTTAGACAAAAAGAGTAGTGAACTTGAAGCAGGAATTAAAATTATCCAAAATGAGACACAAAGATGAAATTAAAGGACCAGAAAGAGATAAGAGAGCTGTGGGACAAGAACAGGCAACAAAGCCTGTGAGTGCACAATTGTACCAGAAAGAGAAGAGAGTGAATATTTAATGAAATTAAGGCAAATTATTTTTCCAAATTTGAGTAAAATTATATACCCAGAGTTTCAAGTTGATCTAAAGCACCCAAACAGAAGAAGCAAGAAGAAAGTTACATCAGGGCACATCTTAATAAAATTGGTGAAAATTGGTGGAAAAGGGAAAACATTACAAGTAGTCAGAGGAAAAAAAAGGACATATTATGTACAGAGGAGAAAATAATCTCAGATTAAAAAATTTAAACGTGTCATAAGAAAAAAAATAAGCCACAGAGCGGCAGGATTTACACCCAGTTCTGATCAGAAACCTCAGGCCCTTACTCAGTGTACTATTTATTAGTTATACAGTGCTGATACCTCACTGGCTATTTCATAGCTTCCTAAACAGTGGACTTTTTTCACCGCTAATGTTAAACAGATTTTATGATATACAGAGATCAGCTGCTATATTTCTATGAATGTATCCTTTTATTTTAGGAAACACCTACTCTCTGAACAACTTAATTTTTTTCTGCAAAATGGTACTTGTTACTGATTCATGTAGCACATTCATTCATTTTAATTGTTGCTGTGGTTATCTGCTTCCTTAGAGATGTTTCAACTCAGTTTGGACCAGGGTAGTATTCTTAGTAAATTGTTAAGTAGTTGATAAGTCTTTCTTTTTTAATAATTGAAAACAAAACAGAATGCTTCGTGGCCCAGTATCATTCAATTAACTCAAGTGGGATAGATTTGGGAACCCCTCCCACTGTTTCTTTAGCACCCAACTTTATGCTGTAAGAAAGGAAAGGATTAAGTTTACTTTTATGTTCTCTCTCGTATACAAGAGGAAAACTCTAAGGGACATTTTGGTTCCTAAAGTTTTTGGAACCAGGAACCAGATTCATGGAAGACGTTTTTTCCATGCCCCTGGAGGGGATGTTTTCAAAATGATTCAAGCACATTTCATTTATTGTGCACTTTATTTTTTTTAATTTATTTTTTTATTGAAGGATCATTGTTTTACAGAATTTTGTTCTTTTCTGTCAAACCTCAACATGAATCAGCCATGCTGCTGCTGCTGCTAAGTCGCTTCAGTTGTGTCCGACTCTGAGACCCCATAGACGGCAGCCCACCAGGCTCCCCAGTCCCCGGGATTCTCCAGGCAAGAACACTGGAGTGGGTTGCCATATAGGTATAGATATATTCCCTCCCTTTTGAACCTCCCTCCCCTTCCTACCCCCTCTAGCTTGATATAGAGCCCTGTTTGAGTTTCTTGAGCGATACAGCAAATTCCCATTTGCTATCTATTTCACATATGGTAATGTAAGTTTCCATGTTACTCTTTTCATATATCTAACCCTCTCTTTCCCTTTCCCCATGTCCATAAGTCAATTCTCTATTTTTCCATTGTTGCCCTGTAAATGAATTCTTCAATAACATTTTTCTAGACTCCGTATACATGCACTAGAATATGATATTTAACATCCCCTTTCTGATTCATTTCACTCTGTATAATAGATTCTAGGTTCACCCATCTCATCAGAACTGACTCAAATGCATTCCTTTTTATGGCTCAGTAATATTCCATTGTGTATATGTACCACTGCTTCTTTATCCATTCATCTGTCAGTGAACATCTAGATTCCTTCCATCTTCTAGCTGTTGTAAATAGTGCTGTGGTGAACAATGGGATACATGTGTCTTTCTCAGTTTTGGTTTCCTCCGGGTGTATTTCTAGGAGTGGGATAGCTGGATCATATGGTGGTTTTATTCCTAATTTTTAAAGGAATCTCCATACCGTCTTCCATAGTGGCTGTATCAATTTACATTCCCTCCAACAGTGCAAGAACGTTCCCTTTTCTCCAGACCCTCTCCAGAATTTATTGTTTGTAGACTTTTTGATGATGGCTATTACGACCGATGTGAGGTTATATCTCATGGTGGTTTTGATTTGCATTTCTCTAATAATGAGCAATGTTGAGAATCTTTTAAGTATTCATTAGCCATCTGTATGTCTTCTTTGGAGAAATGTGTGATTAGGTCTTTTTCCCACTTTTTGATTGGGTTGTTTGTTTTTCTGGCATTGAGTTGTATGAGCTGTTGTATATTTTAGAAATTAATCCTTTGTCAGTTACTTCATCTGCTATTATTTTCTCCCCTTCTGAGGTTTTTCTTTTCACCTTCCTTATAGTTTCTTTTGTTGTGGAAAAGCTTTTAATTTTAATCAGGTCCCACTTGTTTACTTTTGTTTTTATTTCCATCACTCTAGGTGGAGGGTCATAGAGGATCTTGCTTTAAGTTATGACATTGAGTATTCTGCCTATGTTTTCCTCTAAGAGTTTTATAGTTTCTGGTCTTGCATTTAGGTCTCTAATGCATTTTCAGTTTATTTTTGTGTATGGTGTTAGGAAGTGCTGTGATTTCATGTAGCTGTCCAGTTTTCCCAGCACCATTTATTGAAGAGGCTGTCTTTGCCCTATTGTATATTCTTGCCTCCTTTGTCAAAAATAAGTTACCCATAGGTGCATGGGTTTATTTCTGGGCTTTCTATCTTGTTCCATTGGTCTATATTTGTGTTTTTATGCCAGTGCCATACTGTCTTGATGACTGTAGCTTTGTAGTATCATCTGAAGTCAGGAAGGTTGATTCCTCCAGCTCCATTCTTCTTTCTCAAGACTGCTTTGGCTATTCGGGGTCTTTGTGTTTCCATATGAATTGTGAAATTTTTTATTCTAGGTTTTGAGTTGTTGTGATTTCATTGTCATATGTTTCAAGAAATTTTTTGATTTACCTTTTGATTTCTTCAGTAACCTGCTTGTTATTTAGAAACCTGTTGTTTAATCTCCATGTGTTTATTACAGGTTTTTTCCTTTAATTGATATCCAGTCTCACAGCATTGTGGTTGGAGAAGATTGTTGGTATGATTTCAATTTTCTTAAAATTACTGAGGTTTGATTTGTGACCCAAGATGTAGTCTATGCCGGAGAATGTTCAAAGTGCACTTGAGAAGAAGGTATATTTTTCTGCATTTGGATGGAATGTCCTGAAGATATCATTGAGATTCATCTCATCTAATGGATCATTTAAGAATTGTGTTTCCTTATTAATTTTCTGTTTTGATGATCTGCCCATTGGTGTGAGTGGGGTGTTAAAGTCTCCTACTATTATTGTGTTACTGTCAATTTCTCCTTTTATGTCTGTTAGTTTTTGTCTTATGTATTGAGGTGCTCCTAGGTTGGGTGCATATATATTTCCAATTATTGTGTCTTCCTCTTGGATTGATCCCTTGACCATTACGTAGTGTCCTTCCTTATCTCTTGTAATCCTCTTGATTTTAAGGTGAATTTTGTCTGATATGAGCATTACTACTCCAGCTTTCTTTTCCTTCCCATTTGCATGGAATATATATTTTCATCCTTTCACTTTCCATCATATGTGTCTTGAGGTCTGAAGTGGATTTCTTGTAGACAACATATATATGGATCTTGTTTTGTATCCATTCAGCCAGTCTGTGTCTTTGGTTGGAGCATTTACTCCATTTACATTTAAAGCAGTTATTGATATATATGTTCTTGCCATTTTCTTAATTGTTTGGGGTTGATTTTGTAGATCTTTTCTCTTCTCTTCTATTTCTTGACTATATATGTCCCTTTAACATTTGTGGTAAAGCTGGTTTGATGGTACTGAATTCTCTTACATTTTGCTTGTCTGAAAAGCTTTTTATTTCTCCATTAATTTTGACTGAGATTCTTGCCAGTGAGAGGGTAGCAAGCAGGAAGGCTAGGGTTCTCCAAACAGAGGAAATAGGCTGCAGGTGTCAGACATTTTTTATCTCTCCCTTAAGCAGAAGGAAGAAACAAGCTAAAAATGTCAGATTTTTTTTCATCTCCATACAAAATTAAAAGGAAGTTTCTCTCAAAATTCTGTGTAGCCATCACAACACCTAGTTCCACCTGAACTTAACTTTTCTCAACCCTTGAGCTAACAAATGCTTTTTTCTTATGGAAATGTTTTTCTTAAGCTATGTTAATGAAACTGTATTTGCTTTGAAATTTTCCTTTCTTCAAAATGCTTTCACCTAAGACTAATTTTTTCTTTTCTCAAACTCTGGGCTGATAATAGCTCAACAAACCAGTATTCATATCAATTGTTAAGGCTGGCAGATGACACACCTCATGCCATCCCATCTCAAAAATGCATATTGTGGGAGAGGGGCCTGGTGAAGCTCCCTCAGCCTTGAAGTGTCTTCTCTTATCTGATTAATAGCTCTCTAGCAGACATAAAACTTCTGGCTAAAGACTAGCAGGGAACCACTTTTTTGCTCCCTTCTGATGTCTGTGTCAGAAACTTGTCTATCTCTTTTATACTTTAATAAAATTTTATTACACAAAAGCTCTCAGCAATCAAACCTGATCATTGGTCTTGGATTGAATTCCTCTCCTCTGGAGGCCAAGAATCCTGGCATCTATCATGGCTCAGTAACAACCTTTCATCCAGTACAGTAATCTTTGTTTTATATTTTTCCCTTTCAGTACTTTAAATATATATGCCGCCATTCCCTTCTGGCCTGCAGAGTTTCTGCTGAAAGATCAGCTGTTAAGCCTATGGGGTTTCCCTTGTATGTTACTTGTTGCTTCTCCCTTGCTGCTTTTAATGTTCTTTCTTTGTATTTAGTCTTTGTTAATTTCAATAGTATGTGGCTTGTTTCTCTTTGGGTTTATCCTGAATGGGACTCTTTGTGCTTCTTAGACTTGATTATCTATTTCTTTTTCCATGTTGGGAAAATTGTCAACTATACTCTCTTCAACAGATTATTCATACCCTTTCTTTTTCTCTTCTTCTTCTGGGACCCCTATTATTTGAATATTGGTGCATTTGATGTTGTCCCAAAGGTCTCTGAGACTATCTTCAGATCTTTTCATTCTTTTTACTTTATTCTGCTCTTCAGAAGTTGTTTCCACCATTTTATCTTCCATCGCACTGTTTCTTTCTTCTGTTTCAAATATTCTGCTCTTAATTCCTTCTAGAGTGTTTTTAATTTCAGTAATTGTGTTGTTTGTCTCTGCATGTTTATTCTTTAATTCTTCCAGGTCTTTGTTAATTGATTCCTGCATTTTCTCCATTTTGTTTTCAAGATTTTTGACCATCTTTGCTATCATTATTCTGAATTCTTTTTCAGGTAGTTTGCCTATTTCCTCTTCATTTATTTGGGTTTCTGTGTTTTTAGTTTATTCCTTCATTTGTGTAGTATTTCTCTACACTTTCATTATTTGTTTTAACTTATTGTGTTTGAGGTCTCCTTTTCCAAGACTTCCTTTCTTCCTTTTGGTTTCTGCCCTCCTAAGGTTGGTCCAGTGGTTTGTGTAAACTTGTATAGTGTGAGATTTGTGCTGAGATTTTGTCGGTTTGTTTGTTTGTTCTTCCTCTGATGGGCAAGGCTGAGTGAGGTGATGATCCTGTCTGCTGATGCTTGGGTTTACATTTTTGTTTTGTCTGTTGTTTGGATGAGGCATTCTGCACAGGGTGCTACTGGTGGTTTGGTGATGTTCAGTCTTGTATTTAAGTGGTTTCCTTTGTGTGAGTTCTCACTATTTGATACCCCTAGAGTTAATTCTCTGGTACTCTAGGGTCTTGGAGTCAGTGCTTCCACTCCAAAGGCTCAGGGCTTGATCTCTGGTCAGAAATGAAGATTCCACAAGTGGTTTGTTATAGCATTAAGTGAGATTAAAACAAATATCCAAAAACAAGAAACCAAAGTGAACCCCAGACAAATGGCTGTTAAAAAATCAGACAAATAATAATTAAAATGTTGGAATATACACATATACAGATACACCCATGAGTAAAGTCAAAATACTGCAACAAAAATAAAGTACAATAGATTGACCTGGCAAACAAAGGAAATCAAAAATTATATTCACCAGTTAAGAATAAACTAACTAAAGCACAAACTGGAAAACAAAAATAAAGCAAGGTGCCAAGTGGGGAATAAAGCAATGAAAACAAAACTAACAAATATGGTGAGAGGAAAGGAAAGAAAAAGAAAGAAAGAATAGATATGCAAAGTTATATACAGGTAGATTAAGAAGATTTATATACATTAAAGATTAACTGCAAGGGGAAAGGAACACTAGGAAAGGAAAACAAAGGAATAAATGTGGAGAAAATGTAGCTTTAAAAAATTAAAAATCAAAATTATAAAAAAAGAGTGGAAAAAAAGTAGAAGAAAAAAGAAAAAGTGCACAGAACTGCAAAAGCCCAACCTAGAGACAGAGGTTTATAACAACAATAAAAAGTGTGACTGAATATACACATATACAGATAGACCTATAAGAAAAATCAAAACAGTCCAACAAAAATAAAGTACAATAAATTGACCCAGCAAACAAAAGAAATCAAACATTAGATCTACCAGAACAAAACTAACTAAAGCACAAACTGGAAAACAAAACTAAAGCAAGGTGCCAAATGGGGAATAAAGCAATGAAAACAAAACTAACAAGTATGTTGAGAGGAAAGAAGAGAAAGAAAAGAAAGAAAGAATAGATATGTAAAGTTAAATAGAGGTAGATAAAGAAAATATATATACATAAAGATTAACTTCAAGGGGAAAAGAGCAGTAGGAAAAACAGACAAATAAATAAATGTAGAAAAATAATGATAAGTTTAAAAATTTAAAAATTAAAATTGAAATAGAGAAAAGAAGAAAAGAAAAAAAAAAAACAGAAGGAAAGGAAAACTCCCCAGAACTACAATAGCTCAAGGTAGAGGCAGAGGTTTATAACAATAAAAAATGTGATTGAGAAAAAGAAGAAAAAAAATGCTCAAAAGCTTAATTAGATTTCATAGTGCCAATAAAATCGACAACTACAACAAAAAGGAAAAGAAAAAAGAAAAAAAATCCAAAAGAATCTACAGAACAAGTCAAAACATAAGAATAATAAATGTTTCACTTGAGTCACTGCTGTCAGAATCCTTTACCTAGCTGGGAGTCACAGTCCACCTCACCTCCCTAGGATGCCCTCCAACACTGTGCTGATCTCTGGACCTGCTGTGGGGGCAAGCTCAGATTCTAATCTGGTCCTACTCCTATGTGTTCCTGTCTCCAATGTTCCTGGCTATCAGAACTAGTGTGTTTTCTTTTGTGGGAGCTCTCAATGACCTTTTATATATTCCAGAGACACAGAGTCTGCCTGGTTGAACATGTGGATTTAATCTGCAGCTTGTACAACTGGTAGGAAGGTTTTTGGTCTTCTTCCTTAGCCACATTGCCCCTGGGTTTCAATTGTGGTTTTATTTCAACCTCTGCATATGGGTCATCCACTGGGGTTTGCTCCTGAGGCTGCCCTGGAGGACCTGAGTTTGCCCTTGTGAGGGCCAGGTGTGGAGGCGGTGCAGCTGCTTGGGTCACAAGGGTTCTGGCAGCACCAGGGAATTTGGCGGCTAGAGCAGCAAGAAATATAGTGCTCTAGAAGGGTATGGCAACCAGTATTGGCCAATAAACTCCAGTATTCTTGCCTGGAGAACCCCTCTCCCTGACAGAGAAGCCTGGCAGGCCACCGTCTACAAGGTTGCAGAGTCAGACACGACCAAAGTGACCCTGTGCACATAGATGCAAGAATTTCTTTTTTCTGCTTGTGGCAGCTCTGCCCCAGCAAGAGTTCAGCGTGAAGGTGGCACAGTTGTTTGGCTTGCGAGGATCCTGGCAGTACCAAATGTGCAGGGCCATGGACTGCCTCTGCTGCAGAAGTGAAGGCCCTATCAGAGTCTTTTTTTTGAGCCTCTTGTAGCTGGCAATTAGAAGGCCTCTTTGGCCTGTCTTTCTCTGTAGCTCTGAACGTTCAAGCACGTAGAGGGCTTCCTTGCCTGGGGTCCTTCTCTGTTGTTCCACGTGTCAGGCACATAGAGGGGACCCCCTGATTGGGGTCCTACTCTGTAGATCAACACTTCAGGCATTTAAAGGGGCACCCAGGGTGGGTTCCTACTCTGTAGTCCAGTTCATCTGGTCTTTGATGGGACACCTCTCTATTGTTCAGCTGCCAATACTGGTGTGGGGTGGGGGGTAGATAGGCTATGGTGATGGCTCCACCCCCTACGCGTGACTCAGCAGTATCGCCCAACTTCCATGGCTTCCCAGGTTTCCTCCATAGGCATTTCCCACCACAATCTCTTCCACCACATCCCCTCAATTCCTCTTTCCACAGTCAACAGCAGCCCTTGCCCTGGGATTGCTCCACAGTCCCTAACTCCAGCTCCCAGCTGCTGCGCCTTCCAGGGGACCTGCATCCCTGTCCAGGGTATGTATGGCTGCGACAAGAACTGTCTGATTCTCATTCCATTTAGGCTGCCACAGATCAGCTATTTCACTCCCAGCCTTAAATGCTTCTCCTCTGACTCAGACAATTTCCCCAATGTGGTGATTGGACCCCTGCTTCAGTTCCCCCACCCGCCAAGGGCAGGTCCAGGCCTACTAACACTCTTGTTTTCCCCCTTGGTTCCTTCATCCTGCCGAGTTTTGCATGGTTCTATATATTCTTTTCCTCTGGTCAGGTCCTCCTGTCTGCTCTCAGCTGGTGTTCTGCATGCACTTCTGTGTCTGAAGGTGTGTTCCTGATGTTGTTCTCTCTATTGTGCACTTTATTACCATTATCATTATTTCAGCTCGACCTCAGATCATCCTGGAGGTTGAGTACCCTTGGCCTAACTGATATCTTTTTTGCTAATCATCCTTGACTCTTCTTCAAAATCAGATCATTCAAAGTCTGTTTTTTAATGGAAATTCTATGCAGGGTTTTGTGAAGCAAAAGCTTCAAATAGATTTCCCACTAGTACAAGTGAAATGTGTTAACTATGAGACTTACATCCAGTTAGTGTTTGGAGGAATGTGATGCAAGAAGAAAATTATGTTTTTTTCTCAAAAATATTACAGGCTAATATGCAATAATTTTTAACTTGTATGAATGGAAAATCAGAGGAATAAGTGAGTCCTGACAAATAACCTATGTTTAAAGTAATCTATATTTAAAGATATTTCAAGGAACTGGAATTTACTTAAGGCTGTACAGACAGATGGTGTCATTAAATTAAGTCTTTAGCATTTGTTTACATATGGTTACTGAATGCGTCATTAAAAAAAAAAAAAGTAGATAATTACTTACACAGAAAGCATTTTCCAGTTTGTAAAGTGTATATGGTGTGTATGTGTGTGTGTGTGTAAAGTGATTATCTTGGCTATTTTTTTTTTACAAAAAATATTAAAGTTAATCATCATCTGAATGCCATATTGATCTTATCCCACTGAAAATTTGAACAAGAACTCAAGAGACTTTGAAAAATGATTTTATTTAAGTGGTGTGATATCACCTAGTTATGCTAGGAATTTGAAAAAAATAAGGCAAAGAGGGAAAATAAGGTTTGAAATCACAATGCCTTACTTTCATATGTCTTATATAATCTCAAGTTATAAGAGGAAGTGAGGATAATGAAATAGTGTACCTTTACTTAGACAATTATCTATTTCATAAAACATTGATTTTCATCAAAATTTTGTTCTTTTAAAAGTTATATTTAATTTTAGTCATTTTGCAGAAGTCAAATAGGGCTATAATTGAGTTGCTTGCACTAGAGCAACTCTCTCATTGAGAAAATTAGAGAATTTGCATGAAAATATACAAAACTTCTGTTGTGAGGCAGCCAGGACCTAAGGAGTCAGATCCAGAGAGATGGGCATCTCGCCCAGGGTGAGCCAATTGCATGCAAACTGCTTTCCTCTTTCAAACATTTTCCAAATCTTCACATTAAGCCAGAGCCCAAAAAGCCTAACAGAGAGAGACTATCAGAAGTTAGAGCAACTGGTAGAGATATGCAGTCAGATGAGGGCAAAGGGCCACAATGCTTGAGAGTCAGTTAGCCAAAGCCACCTGGAAACAACGGCCACGGTCCCAAAGATAGTCAACACAGACATTTCCCCGAGGAAGGTGCTTGATGGGTTGCACAGACCAAGAGGACAAGAAGACAAACAGAAAAAATCTAAAAAGCCAGAATAGGGGAAGTAAATGTAGAGGAGATGAAGAAAATTAAATATGGATTCATGGGAAACACACTATGCTCTTGGTTTTGTTTTTGGTTTTATTTTGAATCATAAATATTTTTTGTCATTTTATGTTTTTGGCTTAACATTTTACATATGAATTTTTCTAGAAGAAATTTTTGAGTACTACATAATCAAGTTTATTTTCTTTTAATTATAGTTTCTAGGTTTAATTTATACAATGTGTCCAGTCACAGATACAAAAAGTCTCCACAGTTCTTTATATTAGTTATAATGAATGAAATCAGTTGTTGTGCCTTTCTCCAAAGTAGTTAAGCAATTATGTCAGCACCATTTGTCAAATAATTCATTATCCTACCCATCCTTGATTTGAAATGATACTTTTATTATATACTAAATTTCTATATACATTTTTGTATTGAATATTTCTGAATTTTAATTAGATTAATCTTTCAGATAATTTAGGTGTCTATACCATGCATTTGTTTTGATATTTTTTAAAAATTTTAGATTAAAATTTGCAAACATTTACAGAGACAATACAGCGTTCCCTCTACCATTCACTAGAATTCTCCCAATGATATGTTTATAACCATAGCACATTGTTAAAATAAGTAAATTGATATTGGTGGAATACTATTAATTTCACTGCAGAGATTATTCACATTTTGCCATTTGTTGGGAAGGAGAGTGTGCAGCTTTTTGAAATTTTCACCAAAAATGAAATCTATGAAATAGATCACCAAAATTGGGATACCATTCTATTCCATCAACAGAAGAAAGTAATCTTTATGTTACAACTTAATAGTCACATCTACTCCCAGTCCTAACACTGGGCAACCACTGATCTGTTCTCAATCACTGTAAGTGTGACCTCAAGAATATTATGTACGAGAATCACACATTATGCCACATGTTCTTTTGTAATTAAACTTTCAAGATAATTGTAGATTCACATGGGTTTGTGAGAGAGAAATAATAGAGACTCTGGGCATTTTTTACCCAATTTCCCTCAATATTAGCATCTTACAAAATTAAAATACAATGTCTCCAAATAGGATATTGACAATGATTCAATACACTGATCTTATTCAGATTTCCTCAGTTTTACCTGCACTTATCTGTATGTATGTACTTCTGTGTTTGTTTCCATGCAATTTTGTAACATGTGAAGATTTGTGTATTCATAACCACAGTCAAGATACAGTACAGTTTCATCAACACAAAGATTTCTTAGTTGCCCTTTCACAATAATGCTTACCTTCCCTCTACCTCTGCCACCTCCTTCTCTAAACCTTGGAAACCACTACTCTATTCTTTATTTATAAAGTTTCAAAACTATTATATAAATTATGTAAATGGAATCATAAAGTATGTAACTTCTTGGGATTGTTTTTTCACTCAATATAATTCCCTAAAGATTCATCCAAGTTGTTACAGATATAATAGTGTATTCTTTATCATTTATGAGTAGAATTCCAAAGGCTGGATGTCATATAGTTTGAAGAACATCTGGGTTGTTTCTAGTTTGGGACTAAAATGAATAAAGCTTGCATGAACATTTGTGTACAGGTTTTTCTGTGAACAAAAGTTTTCATTGCTCTGATATAAATGCCAATGAATATAATTCTTAGGCCATATGATAATTGAGTGTTCAATTTTATTAGTATAAGAAATTGCCAACATGTTTTCAGAGTGGTTATGCCATTTTACCTTCCCATCAACAATTTACTGATTTCTCTGCATTCTTACCAGCATTAGATGTTGTTGCTTTTTATTCTCATAAGTATGCACTGATAACTTGATGCTGTTTTAATTTGCTTTTCCCTGACAGGTAATAATGTTGAACATATCTTCACATGCTTCTTTACCATGTGTATATCACTTTGTTGTTAGACTATTTTCTAATAAGATTATTTTTAATGTTGAATTTTGAGAGAGCATTCTTTCTATATGCTGGTCCTTTGTCATATTTGTAGATTTTGAATATTTTCTTCCCGTTTATAATTTTTCTTTGTATTAACATGAACTATCTCAGAACAAATGTTTTTAAGTTGAAAGTAATACATTTATCATTTTTCTTTTTGTTACTCATGCATATGTGTTCACATTTTAAAATTCTTTGCCAGCCTTATATTCCAGAAAAAATATCCTTATGCCTTTTTTGTAAACTTCTATAGTTTGACATTTTAGATTTGAGTTTGTGATCTATCTCGATTTGATATTTGTATAATATAAAAGGTTTAAGTTAAGCTCTTTTTTTTACCATGAATATTTAGTTTTGATTCCAATATCATTTGCTGAAAAAGTTACCCTTCTTCTTCTGTTGAATCGTTTTTGCACCAGTGTCAGTAATTAGTTGGGGGCACTCACTTTCCATCTAGATAAGGCTCTATAAACTCCTTTTTTTCCTCCTCCCCACTAATTACAACTATGAGCTCTGGAAATAATGCAAGAGGCAACTGCATATGAACTCTGAGTGATGGAAAAAGAAAGAGAACTGTTTTGGGGTACCAAGAAAAGCACAAAACAGCAGTAGCATTCTTTCATCTCTCCACCCAATAGAAGAAGTTTGTTTTTTCTTAGTGGGTTTTTTTTTTTTAACCGAAAGAAGGCAGCTTCTACAGGCTATTCCTCCCCAAGATGGAATGGGAGTCCTGAATACAACAGGAGGTGCACCCAACATCCCTGGCAAGGTGAATGACAGTGACCCCTGCTAGTGTAAAACAGCCAGGGGTAGTGTTCTTCTTTACTGCCAGTCCCAAGACTCCCTCCACCTCTGAGAGGTACAAGGGTGTCCAGAGGCAAAACTGCAAGTGCTCAGTCCACGAAGCTGCTTTGTCGACATAGACCAAATACTTTACCCTGACATCCAGGGACAGAGTAGTCAAGGGATACTGCCAGGAGTTATCCTACCAGAATAAGCAGCCCAAGACTTAACATGCATTCTTTATGTATCCTGAGTAGAGAGGATTCAATCACAACAAGTTCCTTGTTAGGGGATCTTCATCTTTGTAGACTTGAAGATCTCCTTTCACACTAAAAGGCACCAGGTAGTCTGGCTGGGGGGAATCCCATCTGATCCCTCATGCTTGATGAGCAGAGCTAAGAGGATGCCCCTGTGGCACCAAGCAAACCAAGAGGACTTAACTAGGACCACAGAGGTTCTGAAAACTAAATCGACTTTAGAATCATAACCCACAAAGTAGGCAAGGAATTGCATGCTTATCTTTAAAAAGGTTAACGATCTGTTAAAGCAAAATCTCATTAGAGATTTACTGAAAGAACACTCAAAATCTTCCAGCATCACAGATAAAATTTCCAGGATATAATACAAAAAAAGAAAAAAAACACCCATCATATTAAGAACCAGAAAAAAAATCTCAGCTTGAATGTGAAAAGACAATCAACTGATGTTAACTCTGAGATCAATCAGATATTGGAATTATCTGTCAAAGATTTTTTAAGTAAGTATCATAAAAGTGCTAAAATAATCAATTATAAATATTCTATGATAAATAGAAAAACTCAGCAATGAAATAGAAGTGATAAGACAAGTAATCACTTCTTGAATTACTCACTAGTGGAGCAAAAAACTTCAAAACCCTGCTACTCCATAAATATGAGAATATTGGCAAAAAATAGTTAAAATCAGTTTGTTCGATCTATAGAATATAACAACATGCCTGCAAAAATCTGAGATGTGTTTATTCAAGAAATGGTGGAATTGCTGTAAGAACAGTGAGCTTTATTGTTCTTTGATTAATTTCATTCTCCCTAGCTTTGTAGCCTTGAATGCCGACAGATTTATAATCATGAAAATAGGAAGCCTAGTAGCCAGTAGAAGGAGTAAATTTGGTTTGGTTTTTCCCAAAAGCTTATCCTCAGAAAATTCTTACCGCTTGACCCATCAGGCATATACCTAGAAATTCCCACTCACAGGGCTTACCTTCATTTGACCTGACCCAGAGTCTACTCTAGTAGAATTGCCTTTTGCTCCAGTACAGTTTGTCAAAACAGTCAGTGACAACTGCTTGATATCACAACTGCTAGTGGCATTGTTAGTCACAGGCAAAAGAAGCAGCTGAATAAAAAAAACCTATAAGAAAAAGCTGGGAATGGATGTTTTGAAAAGTTCAGACATACATCTGGGAATCTAGAAGGCCACATGCACTTATAGTACTGTGTGCATGCCCAAGAAAGATATGAGATGGCCCAGAGAGTTCACCTGGAATGACCTTGTTTCTCTATGCAAGTGGAAAATAAAGACTACAGTAAAGTTGCAACTGAAGGTATATTGGAGGCAGACATACCCCAATACACACACACACACACACACACACACACACACATAGTAGCTCTCAGTAAAGTCCAAGAAACTTATTGTTGCAAGGTATTTAAGAAAATCAGTCCAATTATCAGCTCATCACTAAACTAACTGAATAGAAACTTCAGCTGCCACACAAAACAAATGCAAGTTTTACAGTGTTTGTTCAGAAAAGTCACTAAACAAACAGCAGTGACAAGGAACCCTGGGTAGGCAAGAGATCTTATTTTCAGAGTTGTCATGTTATATAATTTAATATGTCCAGTTTTTAACGCAACATTTTGAGCCATGCAATGTATGACATATTCAGAAGCAAATTTCAGTAAGAAAACTTGTCCTTCAGGAAGCCCAGATGTTGAACATACCAAAAACTTTGTCAGCTATTTTATTTTCTAAGAATGGTGATGTCTAAAGAACTAAAGAAAGTATGATAACAGTCTCACATGGAGAATATCAACAAAGGGAAATTAAACAAAAACCAGATATTCTATTGAGGCTCAATAGTAGATATCAGCTGATAGAAAAAAGAACAACCAAACTTAAAGACAAAGGAAGTATGATTATCCAGCCTAGAAACAAAAAGAATAAAGAAAAATGAAGGAAATCTAAGGGACTGGTGCGAAACTTGCACGTAGGCAAATATATATATAATAGGGATCTCAAAATGAGAGGAGAGGAAAAAAGGGGGCAGAAGGAATATCTGAAGAAATAAGGACTGCAAACTTTGCAAATTAGATGAGAAATGTCAATCGACACATCCAATAAACTCAATGAACTCTAAGTATGAGAAACTCAAAGAGACTCATACCAAAACACATCACATTCAAACACTGAAACATTCAAACATTCAAAAGAATCTTGAAGGTAGCAAAAGAGAAGTGGCTCATTACACAGAAGGAGCCTCAGTAAAGTTAAAAGCTAATTATATGTTAGAAACTAAGGAAGCCAGGAAGCAATGGATGCATATGCAAAGCACTTAAAGAAAAAAGTCAACCATCAAAATTATCTTTCAAAGGCAAGTGAGGGGGCTTCCCCTGGTGGCTCAGTGGTAAAGAAACTGCCTGCCAGTGCAGGATATGGTTCAGTCCCTTCCAGAAAGATCCCACATGCTGCCAAACAACTAAGCCTATGTGTCAAAACTACTGAGCTCGTGTTCTAGAGTCTGGGAGGTGCAACTACTGAGCCCATGTGCCCCAGCCGCTGGAGCCCAGCACCTAGAGCCCAGGCTCTGCAACAAGAGAAGCCACTGCAGTGAGAAGCCTGTGCACCGCAGCTAAAGAGTAATCCCAGCTCACCTCAATTAGAGATAAACCCCATGCGGTCCAAAGAGCTAGCACAGCCAAAAAGGAATACATTTTAAAAATTAAAGAGCAAATGAAAAATTAAGACATTCTCAGATACACAGCTACTAAGGGAGTTACTAAATAAACTGTTCTACAAGAAATATCAAAGGAAGTCCTTCAAGCTCAAAAGAAAGGACACTACCCAGTAATTCAAATCCACATGAAAAAAATGAAGAACACTATAATAGATAGGCAAATACAAAAGAGAAAATAGAACTGTTTTGTCTGTAACTTTTTTCTCTCCTACATAATTTAAAAAAGAGTTGAATAAAGCAATACAATAAAATTGTGCTGGTAAACTTGTGATGCATAAAGAACTAATCTGTATGATGATAATAGTTTAAAAAAAGAGAATGAAGTGATTTGCTAAAAAGTACCTATTTAATACAATAGAAGACAGTAGAAGAGTAATAAAAGAACAAAAAATAGTCATAAGACATGAAGAAAACAAGTAACAAAATGGCAAATGTGAAACATAACTTAAAGTTAATTACAGTAATTTTAAAACATATTGGATTTTTTAAAAGTATGCTTAAGCTGTATTTTTCCTACAAAGAAATTTGGATTTGTTTCAAAGTGTCATATAAGCTCAAAATAAAATAAGGTAGGAGAAAATATAAATTTAAGCATAAAAACATTAGAGTGACTATGCATATCAGAAAAACTAGATTTTAAAACAAAAATATGCTTTTGAGATAAGTAAAACATAATGGTAAGGTTTTTATAATGATAAAAGGATAAATTTATTGGAAAGCTGTATCAATTATAAACACATATGAATCTAAAAATAGAGACTTGAACTATATGAAGCAAAAATTAACAGAATCAAAGAGAGAGATATTTGAGTAATAATAATTGGAAACTTCAGTACTACATTTTTAAATAATAAGTAGAATAATTAAACAGAAGAACCATAAAGAAATAAAAGATTTGATCAATATTACACACCAATTAGATCTAACAGACATTTTTAGAAATCTCCTCCTAACAACAAAAGAATAGACATTCTCCCTAAGTGCACATGGAATATTCTCCAGGATAGACCATATATTAGATCATGATATAAGTATTAATACATTTCAAAGGTTGAAATCATACAAAGTATTTTCTCAGATCATAATGAAATGAAGCAGTAAATCAAAATGGAAAAGTGAAAATTTCAAAAATATGTGAAAATTAACAACCTGTTCCTAAATAGCCAGTAAACCAAGAGGAGATAAAAATGAAAATTAAAAAAAAATCTTTGATATAAATGAAAAAGAAAATATAGCATGCTATAATTTGAAATGCAGCTAAAACAGTACATCAAAGAAAATTTACAGATGTAAACAGCTCTATTTTAAAAAGAAGGAATCTCTCAAGCCAATAACTTGGACTTTCACCTCAAGATAAGTAAAAAGTTGATGATAACTAAACTCTACCAAACAGAAGGAAGAAATACTAAAAATTAGAACAGATATAAATAACAAGAGAGACTAGAAACCAATACAGAAAATCCACAAAACTAAAAATTATTTAATATCAACAAAATTGACAATATCTTAGATATGTTGACCTTGGAAAAAGAATTTAATTGATTTGCAAGACAATTCAATAGAGAAAGAACAATTTCTTCCTGAAATAATGCTGAGAAAACTGGGTATCTCCATGCAAAAGAATGAAGTTAGAGCCTTACCTTACAGCATGTTCATAAATTAACTCATAGGAGAAAAAAGACCTAAATAGATGAAATGATAAAAGTCTTGGAAGAGAACATACATACAAATCTTCATGACTTTGGGTTTAGCAGTAGTTTTTTAAATATGACAAATTACAGGTGACAAAATAGGAATTAGATAATTTTGGCTTCATTAAAATCAAAATTTTTGGCATATCAAACATTACTATCAAAAGAGTGGAAAGACAAACCACAAGAGAGGGGGAAAATATGTGCAAATCACTTATCAGAGTATGCAAAATCTCTCATAATTCAATATAGAAAGTTCAGCTAAAAGTCACACAAAGATCTTGAATAAAAATTGCCTCAAAGAAGACAGACAAATAGTCAATAAGCACACACAACTTTTCAATGTAGTTAGTCATTAAGGAAATAAAAATTAAAATCACAATACCTCCCACTTCACAACTTCAAAGATAGCTATAAATAAAATAAAATTACAAGCATTGTAAGGATTTAAAGAAATTAAAACCCTTATACATTGCTGACCTGAATGTAAAATAGTGCTACTAATGTGGAAAAATTTAGCAGTTCCTCAAAATCTAAACACAGAATTACAATATGACCTAGTAATTTCATTCTTCAGTTCAGTTCAGTCGCTCAGTCGTGTCCGATTCTTTTCAACCCGATGAATTGCAGCTCGCCAGGCCTCCCTCCCTGTCCATCACCAACTCCCAGAGTTCACTCAGACTCACGTCTATCAAGTCAGTGATGCCATCCAGCCATCTCATCCTCTGTTGTCCCCTTCTCCTCCTGCCCCCAATTCCTCCCAGCATCAGAGTCTTTTCCAATGAGTCAACTCTTCACATGAGGTGGCCAAAGTACTGGAGTTTCAGCTTTAGAATCATTCCTTCCAAGAACACCCAGGGCTGATCTCCTTCAGAATGGACTGGTTGGATCTCCTTGCAGTCCAAGGGACTCTCAAGAGTCTTCTCCAACACCACAGTTCAAAAGCATCGATTCTTCGGCACTCAGCTTTCTTCACAGTCCAACTCTCACATCCATACATGACCACTGGAAAAACCATAGCCTTGACTAGACGGACCTTTGTTGGCAAAGTAATGTCTCTGTTTTTCAATATTCTATCATTCCACTTAGGCTGCCACAGATAGCTGTTTCACTCTCAGCCTTAAATGTTTCCCCTCTGACTCAGACAGTTTCCTTAATGTTGTGATCGGACCCCTGCTTCAGTTCTCCCACCCGCCAAGGGCAGGTCCAATCTTACTAACATTCCTGTTTTTTCCCCTACTTCCTTCATTCTACTGAGTTTTGTGTGGTCCTATATATTCTTTTCCTCTGGTCAGGTTCTCCTGACCACTCTCAGCTGGTGTTCTGCATGCACTTCTGTGTCTGAAGATGTATCCCTGATGTATCCGTGGAAAGAGAGGTACTCCCTGTCCACTGCTCCTTCACCATCTTGTTCTTGCCTTGATTGGGGTTTTGATTTTAAAATTATTTCACAGCCATGGGTCTTATGCTCAGCATTTGCTAAATCCCACTAATAGGCCAATAACTGTTTCTCAAAGGCAGTGATCTTGTTAACTGGCTGCAGGAATTTATGAATCTAAAGTTTCAGTGTGTGCCTCTGGACTGGAGTGGTCTTTTTGCCGTGGACCCAGCTGGCTCAATGGTAAAGACTCTGCCTGCCAAGCAGGATATGCAGGTTTGATCCCTGGGTCAGGGAAATTCCCTGGAAAAGGAAAACGTAACCCACTCCAATATTCTTGCCTAGAAAATTCCACGGACATAGGAGCTTGGCAGGCTACAGTCCATGGGGTTGCAAAAGAGTTGGACATGACTTAGAGACTAAACAACAACTAAAAGGTGAACCAGGAAGTTGACAAGACTGTAGCCCAAATGTGAAATAGTTCAGTAGGTCTTGAGAAAGTGTGGCCTGGGTGGCCCACTGAAGCCTTTCCAGAGCATTCTTTGACTGGGACTTCACTCAAAGATCGTAGCTTATCTGAGATCTGGTGTCACAGATGTCTGGACTTTGTTCTGATTTGTTGGGGTAGAGAGGGCCAAATGCTTGGCAGCCACCTGTCCTGAAATAATATACTGTTTTCCTTTCACATTATGGCCAGGAATTTTTTTGGGTGTTTGATTCTCGCATATTGCCTATGCTAAAGTATAAACATATAAGATTCTATTTCCCTGTGTTACTTTTCCATCTCATACTCCAAGAAGACTTGTTCTTTCTGCGCCTGTGTTTTCAGATGTAGAGTAGAAAGCAGTGCGGAAAGAATGGCAGGGCATATCAGATAGTTCAGTTCAATATTGTTACAACAGATGAGTTCTTGATCCATTCTACTGTGAAGAAGATCTAAGCACACTTTGTGTCCCTGATGTTCTGAGCACTTGGCAGTTTATCCTTCATGGGTGAGTTGCAGGTTTTAGCCCCAGGAACGTGTTGTATACTTGTGAGTGATGCCAGCTGACCAGTATCAGCAACAGCAGAGCTGAGGGTCACCCATTCTATCTCTTCAATTCTGCTCACACCAGTCTTCCTTAATTAGTACATTTGTGTATTTGCTCATTCAGCCCATCTTCCTTGGTGTTTTGAAGTTCAAGGCTAAGAGATATTTCAGAGCCTGCAATTTCATTGAAGGGATCAAGGTCTGAGATGCTCAGATCTGCATAACCATTATTCCTGACATATGGAAATGCATCTACTAAGAGTATAAACCTTACATTTGATCCAAATTTCAGATATTGCAGATATTCCGTATTGTTTATATTTGGGATTTCACTGTAATTGTTTCTTACTTTATTGGACTTTTTTTTTCTTGTTTGGTTTGCTTATTTTAAATTGAAGTGTTTACTTATTAAATTTTAACAGCTTTATTCAGGTATAACTGGTATATGAAAAACTGCACATATTTAATGTATACAGTTGGATAGATTAAATATATGCATGTACCCATTCAACCATCACCACAAACATATTCATCACCTCCAAAGTTTCCTCTCATCTCCTTTTTTGATTTTTTAAATTTTTGTAGCAAGAACAGTTAACTTAAGATCAATTTTCTTAATTTTTCCATGTACAATAGGGTACTGGAAACTTATAGGCATTATGTTATATAGCAGATGTGAAGAAATTATTCGTGTTGCATAACTGAAACTCTTCTGAATATGTGGATTTTACCCTCTCTTTTATGCTTTTGGGTTGTGTATTTTTGCTTTCCAGAAGTAGGATAGATGAGTTATTTCCACTCCCCATCTTAAATAAATGTATAAAGCATCATATATTTTTAATCTTAGAAATAAAATAATTACCTTAAAAGAAATATTGTTGAAGAATTTATCATTTTTCTTCATCCTTTGTTAATATTACCCTGTTAAAGAGAGATGCAAATAAATTTTTTTTTGCAAAAAAATGCTTAAATTGCTCTTCAGAAATTTAAGAATGTCAGTATTTTTAGTATCAAATTTGCGGTAACATTTATCAAATAATTAAGGGTAGATCTAGTATTGTTTCTTAATACAATGCTTGAGTTAACAAAATAACTATTAATTTTCAACTCAAGTATATTTCCTTATGAATTGTTTTGCAGAATTAAACATTAGATGTGCTAGTTACTGCAACTTCAAGTGAATAAGGGCAGAAATGCTATGCAAGGAACTATGTGTGAGTTACTTCATCTTCTTAGTGTATTACTCAAACAGTTCTAGGCTGTAGTTATTTGTATTCACATTCTACAGATAAGGAAGTTGAAGCTCCAAGAGTTTAAGTCACATGGCCAACTTCATATAAATAGTAGATTGCCTTCCAACTGATCTCTATACTCTCAGTCTATTCTTAACCAAACATGTAAGTTAATTCTAAAAAATAAATCAAAACCACAGTGAGATATCACCTCACACCTGTTAGAATGGCTATCATCAAAAAGTCAAAAGATAACAAGTACTGGTGAAAATGTGGAGAAATTGAAACTCATGATTTCGGTAGGCATGTAAAATGGTGGAGCCATCATGGAAAACAGTATAGAACTTTCTCAAAAACTTAAAAATAGAACCACATGGCCCACCTAGCAATCCAATTTTGGGTGTACAAAGCTAAAGGAAATGATTGTCTTGAAGAGGAGATCTATAGTCTCATGTTCATTGTAGCATTCATTATTCACAATAGGGATTGGGGGCAGGAGGAGAAGGGGATGACAGAGGATGAGATGGCTGGATGGCATCACGGACTCGATGGATGTGAGTCTGAGTGAACTCTGGGAGTTGGTGATGGACAGGGACGCCTGGCATGCTGCGATTCATGGGATTGCGAAGAGTTGGACACGACTGAGCGACTGAACTGAACTGAACATATGGAAGCAA
The DNA here is from genome assembly GCF_042477335.2 of Ovis canadensis. Classification (NCBI taxonomy): domain Eukaryota; kingdom Metazoa; phylum Chordata; class Mammalia; order Artiodactyla; family Bovidae; genus Ovis; species Ovis canadensis. The sequence continues at coordinate 25,526,442 of NC_091246.1, forward strand.
AAGTCCATTGATAGATGAAAGGATAAATAATCCATGGTTACATACATTTGTTTTTGTTGTTCAGTTGTTACATCATGTCTGACTCTAGAGACTCCATGAACTGCAGCACACCAGACTTCTCTGTCCTCCACTGTTTTCCAGAATTTACTCAAATTTATGTCCACGGAGTCATTGATGCTATCTAACCATCTCATCCTCTGCCACCTTCCTCTCCTTTTGCCTTCAATCTTTCCCATCATGAGGTCTTTTCCAGTAAGCATACACTGGAAATACAACAAAATGTTATTCAACCTTAAAAAAAGAAGAAAATCTTGCTATTTGTCATAGCATGGATAAATATAGAGGACACTAGCTTATGTGAAAAAAGACAGTCACAAAAAGACAAACGCTGCATTATTTTATTCATACATGAACTCAAATAATGTTAAACTTGTAGAAATGGAAAGCAAACTGGTGATTACTATGGCCTAGGGTAAAGGAGTAAAATGAAGATATGTTAGTTAAAAGGTAGAAACATGCAGCTATAAGATGAATAAGTCCTGGAACTCTAATGTACTTCATGGTGATTAGTAATAACAAATTAATACAATGATTTTTACTAAAAGAGTTGATCCCATACACAAAAAAGTATAACTATGTACATTGATGGATGTGTTAATTAGACTGTGGGAATCATTTTATAATGTCTTTATGTATCAAATATCACTTTGCATATCTTAAACATATAGTTTTTGTTAACCATGCTGCAGTATAGCTGTGGGAAAAACCCAAACAATTAGCAGGTAAAAATTTATGTTATGTCACTATTGGAGGCAATTCTCCATGTTTCTTTTATTTCTGCAAAATTTGGATCTTCTGAGCAAAGGACACATTTGAAGAATAAACAGTATTCTATGGGTTCCTCCAAAGACGTTTAGTAACTTACCATCTCAGAGACATCCTGTGGTAATAGAAATAAATTTCTACTACCCTCTTCCCAAAGATATCTGCTTCCTTTTCATGGTTATGAACAATCTCTCACTTCGAAAAGGAGAAAAGGAAAAAACAGGATATATAGCAGCCCTATGAAAGCTCATAATTGTCTGTGCTTCAGATGAACCTTGCTGCCCATTTGGGTTACAAAGGGCCCTCATCCCCTTGCCTTGCTGAGCTTTGGTCATGGGACCATCATGAGATGCTTCTTCCGTAGCTATTGATTTTGTTGTAAGTAATAATGGTCTGAGTCTCAATCAGCACTGTGGCAGGATGACTTGTTAATTTGTAAGTAGAGTAAAAGCTCAGATCCTTCACAGTTTCTAACAGTCACTTTTCTGCTTAAACGCAGCCATGATTTTCCCATCTCAAAGAACCTCATCATGACTTTACAAAGCTCCATGTAACTCAGTCCCCATTAGCTGCGTATTTTCTCTTCTGCTTGCTCACTCTACTGCAGCAACTCTGGTTTATTTGCTGATGCTTAAACACACCAGGCAGCATCTCACAAGTGTTTGCATTTGCTGTTCCTTCTGTCTGAAAAGCTCTTTGCCCATATATCTGCAAGGCCCATTCTCACAATGGCTCAAGTCATTGTTCAAGCTTCACATTCTCGATAAGGCCCTTCTCTAACCAACTTTTTACAGCTGCAAACTCTCTCAGTACTCCTCACCCCTGTTATCTGCTTTATTTCTCCACATCTCACTTATTCCATGTTTTATTTATTTATCTCATTTATTATCTGTTTCTTCTTGTCAGAATGGGAACTTGATGAAAACAGGTATTTCTGTCTTCTTTACTAACTGCTGACTGTAGCTACTATACCTAAAATAGTACCTGGTCAACAGCAAAATATTACAGAGAATTTCAAAAAATAAACAGAACTAAATGCTGTAACTTTTGTACAAAACCGACAATTTGAAAAAATTGAAATCAATTCAAAGACACACTTGCTCTGGGCAGATCCTTTAACCATTTTTTAGGCATCAGTAGAGCTTCCTTTCCCAGATAGTTCAGTGACATTTTCTGTTCCAGAATATTTGATTCTAAGGTATTTCACTACAAACAAGCTAATCATCTAGCCTCAGTGAATGGCTTAAAATTTGTTGTACTCATCTTTTGGAGTCAAGCATGTCCAGAACCCTTTCCTTTACAAAATATGTGATGACCCACTTGGATATGATTCTTTCAATTGTACAAAGGGGTAATTTACTAGGATTAAAGCCCTACAGGTATGAACAAGTCATGAGTTGGTAAGTTCCAGTTGGTTCCATTGGTTTTACAAAAAGGTAAGGGTAGTGAAAAAATGCCAAAAAAAAGTGAAATTAGTGTGTTTTGTACTCCTTCTATAAGAGGCTTGGGCCTTAACCTACCGTATCCTAGCTTTCTCACAAACAAAATGGAGAGGGTAACATCTGTCTCTGAGGATAGACAAGAAATTTAGAGCTAAAGGTGGGAATTGACATATATACACTAATTTCAGTTGCTCAGTTGTGTCTGACTCTTTGTGACCCCATGGACTGCATGCAGCACACCAGGCTTCTCTGCTGCTGCTGCTTCACTTCAGTCGTGTCTGACTCTATGCGACCCCACAGACGGCAGCCCACCACGCTCCCCCTTCCCTGGGATTCTCCAGGCAAGAACACTGGAATGGGTTACCATTTCCTTCTCCAATGCATGAAAGTGAAAAGTGAAAGTGAATTCGTTCAGTCGTGTCCAACTCCTAGCGACGCCATAGACTGCAGTCCACAAGGCTCCTCTGTCCATGGGATTTTCCAGGCAAGAGGGCTGGAATGGGGTGCCATTGCCTTCTCCGCAGGCTTCCCTAACCATTCATTATCAACCCCTAGAGATGCTCAGACTCATGTCCATCAATTCTGTGATGCCATCCAAACATCTCATCCTCTGTAATCCCCGTCTCCTCCTGCCTTCAATCTTTCCCAGCATCAGGATCTTTTCCAATGAGTCATTTCTTCACATCTGGTGGCCAAAATATTGTGGCTTCAGCTTCAGCATCAGTCTTTCCAATGAATATTCAGGACTGATCTCCTTTAGGATGGACTGATTTGATCTTCTTGCAGTCCAAGGGGCTCTCAAAAGTCTTCTCCAACACCACAGTTCAAAAGCATCAGTTCTTCAGTGCTCAACTTTCTTTATGGTCCAACTCTTACATCCATACATGACTACTGGAAAAACCATAGCTTTGACTAGATGGACCTTTGTTGGTAAAGTGATGTCTCTGCTTTTTAATATGCTGTATAGATTGGTCATGGCTTTTCTTCCAAGGAGCAAGTGTCTTGTCTTTTAATTTTGTAGCTGTAGTCACCATCTGCAGTGATCTTGGAGCCCAATAAAATAGTTTCTGACTGTTTCCATTGTTTCCCCATCTATTTGCCATGAAGTGATGGGACTAGATGCCATGATCTTAGTTTTATGAAAGTTGAGCTTTAACAACAACATCAACAAAACTCAAGAACAAAACTAGACATATATATATACACTACTGTGCATTAAATAGATTACTAATGAGAACCTACTGTATAGTCCAGGGGTAAAAAACAAGAAGGTACAATCTGTTTGTGGGGCCTATATGAAGTTAACCTTAAAAAGGCATTCTAATATATGTTATGTGTGTGTTAATCATTCAGTTGTGTCTGACTCTTTACAACCACATGGACTATAGACTGATAGGGTCCTCTGTCCATGGAATTTTCCCAGCAAGAATATTGGAGTGGGCAGCCATTCCCTTCTCCAGGGAATCTTCCTGAACCAAGGATCAAACCCAGGTCTCATGCTTTGCAGTTAGATTTTTTTAACCATCTGAGCCACTAGGGAAGCCCCAATACATATTACCTGCAGACACACACTGTTTGATTCCATTTATATGAAGTACCTAGAAAAGTCAAATTCATAGAATCAGAAGATACATTGGAAGGTGCCAGCAGTAGTCAAAGGGTGGAAGAGGGAAGGGGACTTGGTGTTTAATGGGGACAGAATTTCAGTTTAGGAAGGTTAAAAATCCAGGAGATGGATGATGGTGAGAGTTGTACAACAGTGTGAATATATACTAAGTGTCACTGAATTGTAATGGTTAAAATAGTATATATTTTATTATGTGACTTTTACCACCACAACAACAAAAATTGAAATTAATAAAAGTCCTGCAGTGCCATACAGATCCAAAGGATTCAGTATGGCAGAAAGAGAGAGAGATGAGATGGTTGATAAAATACAGATGTCAGTCTTTCATCCACACTGAGACATATTGTCCATCCACACTGAGATACATTTTCCAAACCTCAGGCAAAACCTGGATGTTTTCTATAATCTGTGTGTTAGGAGGTGATTAGTGATAAAACTAGACACATTCTAGGAAACACTTTTCATCGCGACTGAAGGAATAATAAAACCTACTCCTATGACTGACACTCTGTAGTCAGAAGCACCTACCTGACTTGTGAAAACTGTTAATCCCCTGAATCTGAAATTTAATATAAATTCAAATTGCTGAGGCTTTCCTACATGTTTTTGAAAGATCAACCTTCTGCTATTTAGGAGAAGTGTAGCCAAGGGATCATTGTATCTGAGTATGGCTGACTCGTGTATGTGTGTGTGTGTGTGTGTGTGTGTGTGTGTGTGGTTGTATGCATGGAAGCATGGTGTTGTGTGAATGTGAATGTAGGTGAATGTAATTGCGTGTGTATACATATCAGCCTGTGTCTGAGGAAGATCATGTGTGTGTGAGTGTGATGTGTGTATGTGAGTGTGTGTGTGTCCTCAACTCTCTGCCTCCTCTTTTCCCTTTGTCCTTTAACAAAGATGGCAGAGGGAAGCAAAACTACCACAGGTATCCTCAAAGGAGAGAGTTTTTTCACAGATGAAAACATTTATTCTCTTACAAGTAAAACATAGTACATAAAATTATAAAATCAATGTGTGCTAAAAATGTTAAAAAGAATCATTCTTTCAACTTGGTGACACAAAAACCAGTCTAACGCAACAACTACAGCAACCTCAGTATTTCATCCAACTCTCCAAGTCTTCATGACTTCAGAGTTTCATCTCTAATTCTCTTCTCTCCTGAAAGAAATCAGAACTTCTTAATGAGTGTTTTACTCCAGAGCACATGGCAGTGAAAAGTTATGTTGTTTCCAGGAAAGATAGAGCTCTTACCCCTTTAAGGCTGTTTGTCACTGTAAATGCTGAAAGTACACAACCAAATTTTGATAATTTGAATGAGCATCAAAATAATAATAATGATAAATGATAAGTTAAGTTGATGAGATCATAAACTCATAATGACACAAAAAAGAAATGATGTTATAATATGGAAAGAAAGGCAAATCAAAACTACAATGAGTTATCACCTCACATGGGGCAGAATGGCCATTATCAAGAATTCTACATGCAATAAATGCTGGAGAGGGTGTGGAGAGAAAGGAACCCTCATGTACTCTTGGTGGGAATATAAACTGGTACAGCCACTATGGAAAATAATATGGAGGTTTCTTGAAAAACTAACAGTAGAGCTACCATACAATCTAGGATCCCACTCCTGGGCATATATCTTTAGAAAATTATAATTTGAAAAGATGCATGCACCCTAGTATCCTCCACAACACTATTTGCAATAGCCAAGACATTGAAGCAAACAAGCAGTCAACAGATGAACTGATAAAGAAGATATGATAAATATCTACATGGAATATTACTCAGCCATGAAAAGAATGAAATAATACCATTTGCAGCTTACCAAGTGATTCAATTGTAAAGAATCTGCCTGCCAACAAAGCAGGAGACATGGGTTTGACCCCTGGGTCAGCAAGATCCTCTGGAGAAGGAAATGGCAACAAACTCCAGAATACTTCCCTGGAAAATTCCATGGACAGAGGACCCTGGCAAGCTACAGTCCATGGGGTCACAAAGAGTTGGACACAACTTAGCAACTAAACAACTGCAAACAATGCCATTTGCAGCAATACAGATGGACCTAAAAATTATCACGGGCTTCCCAGGTGATGCTAATGAAAAACAACCCATCTGCCAACACAGGAGACATAGGAGACCTGGGTTCAATCCTTGGATTAGGAAGATCCCCTGGAGGAGGACATGGCAACCCACTCCAGTATTCATGCCTGGAAAATCCCGAGGATTGAGAACCCTGGTGGGCTACAGTCCATAGGGTCACCAAGCATCAAACACGACTGAGGCAACTGATCATGTGCATGTTCAGAGCTTATCATACTAAGTGAAGTAAGCTGAACAGAGACAAACAAATATCATACGATATCTCTTATACACGGAATCCAAAAACAGTGATACAAATGAACTTATTTACAAATAGAAATAGACCTACACACATAGAAAGCAAACTTACAGTTACCAACAGAGAAAGAGGAGGATAAACTAGGAATGTGGGATTAACATGTATATACTAGCATATATGAGCTAGGTAACCAACAAGAACCTATCGTATAGCATAGGAAACTATACTCAGTATTTTGCAGTAACTTATAAGGGAAAAGGATCCAAAAAAGAATATATGTATATATGTATCTCCATATATTTATATATTTACATATTTTGTCCATGCTCATGCTCAGTTGTACCCAACTCTTTGTGACCCTTTGGACTTTAGACCACCAGACTCCTCTGTCTATGGGATTCTTTGGGCAAGAATACTGGAGTGGGTTGCCATTTCCTTCTCCAGGGGATCTTTCTGACCCAGGGAATGAACCCATGTCTTCTGCGTCTCCTGCACTGGCAGGCAAATTCTTTACCACTGAGCCACTTGGGAAGCCATTCATCTAACACCCAGCATAATATTTACCTACATAGTTATACACACATATACTTAGTCAGTGGGAAGAAAATTCAGTCATTAACCTGTTTTGATTTGATGATTAGAAAGCAATTACTATGTTTCCAGATGAAATATGACCACGGAGTTAGTTCAGAAGAATCAGTTCAGTTCAGTTCAGTTCAGTTCAGTCACTCAGTCGTGTCCGACTCTTTGCGACCCCATGAATCGCAGCACGCCAGGCCTTCCTGTCCACCACCATCTCCCAGAGTTCACTCAGACTCACGTCCATCAAGTCCGTGATGTCATCCAGCCATCTCATCCTCCGTCGTCCCCTTCTCCTCCTGCCCCCAATCCCTCCCAGCATCACAGTCTTTTCCAATGAGTCAACTCTTCGCATGAGGTGGCCAAAGTACTGGAGCTTCAGCTTCAGCATCCTTCCCCCCAAAGAAATCCCAGGGCTGATCTCCTTCAGAATGGGCTGGTTGGATCTCCTTGCAGTCCGAGGGACTCTCAAGAGTCTTCTCCAACACCACAGTTCAAACGCATCAATTCTTCGGTGCTCAGCCTTCTTCACAGTCCAACTCTCACATCCATACATGACTACTGGAAAAACCATAGCCTTGACTAGTTCAGAAGAATAGAGAGGAATAAAATGGAGCCACAGTAGAGAGGAAATAAGATTGGCCAGGAGTTGATCATTGTTGACATTCAGTGGTGAGTCTATGTGGGTTCATCATACTGTTTTGTCTACTTGGGTTTGAAATTTTCCATAACAATAAGACTTCTTAAAATATAAGCAATTAATATAAGCAATAAGGACCTACTGTACAGAACAGGGAAATATATTCAATATTCTGTAATAATCTATAATGGGAGAGAAGGTAAATAAAGAAAATATATATTTTATATATGTGTATAATTGAATCACGTTGCTGCACAGCAGAAACCAATGCAACATTGTAAATTGAAAATACTTCAAACATTTAAAAAAAACACAATTACAAAAAACATGCAATTACATTTTCTTTTGAATTACAATTCAAATACTAATTTCAAAGAAAACTAAGAAAGGAAAAAGAGTATCAAGAAGTTTTTATGTCTTTACTATAAAACACGAAAGCCCAGACAAGCCACAGTTAATCCAATATAAATGGTTTTCTCAAAATAACCTAGATATTCAAAAGCATATTCAAAAGCAGAGACATTACTTTGCTGACTAAGGTCCATCTAGTCAAGGCTATGGTTTTTCCTGTGGTCATGTATGGATGTGAGAGTTGGACTGTGAAGAAGGCTGAGTGCCGACGGATTGATGCTTTTGAACTGTGGTGTTGGAGAAGACTCTTGAGAGTCCCTTGGACTGCAAGGAGATCTAATCAGTCCATTCTGAAGGAGATCAGCCCTGGAATTTCTTTGGAAGGACTGATGCTAAAGCTGAAACTCCAGTACTTTGGCCACCTCATGCGAAGAGTTGACTCATTGGAAAAGACTCTGATGCTGGGAGGGATTGGGGGCAGGAGAAGGGGACGACGGAGGATGAGATGGCTGGATGGCATCACTGACTCGATGAACGTGAGTCTGAGTGAACTCCGGGAGTTGGTGATGGACAGGGAGGCCTGGCGTGCTGTGAGTCATGGGGTCGCAAATAGTCAGACACAACTGAGCAACTGAACTGAACTGAACATGGACAAACCTGGAGAAATCCACAACTGTGGTATCTGTCAAGAAAGCATAATCAAACATATTGTTAGTTTGTTACATGATTGGGGTAGGGATGTAATACTAGCATCACCACTGAAGAAGACAATAGTTCCAAATTGTTTTGAGTGTAAAATTCCAATGTTCTGATAAGGTCTTCATCATACACCACTTTATCTGTGTTGTACTCAGCCAGGCAGCCATCCACAGAGGATTATTCTGCGTTGATGGCCCCTCCTCTAACTGGGTGGGAGTTGCTTTAGCCACTCAATACTGTCTTGACTGAGTTCTTTCATTCTTTCTTCTACTTTGTTCAGAAGACTCAACTTCTTTGCCTTGCACATCACTGCCATAACTCTGAAGGTCCAGGAACACCAATCCATGCAGGTAAATTCTCAAATAGGCAAAGTTGCCTTTTTTGTTTAGGCAGGTCACTGAACAGCCATGGTCCTGCAAGATGTGCCCTGACTCTGTCAACACTCTACTGCTGGGAAAGGGACTGAGGCATTTCAGGCTGGTCTCACTGTCAGCTTTGGCACTGGGCGTGAACTCGAGGGTGCTGTGCAGTGCTGCTTTTTCAGTCTGGCTTTAGGTAGCATATACATGTTTATAACATGTATATATGTATGTGTACTTGCATTTATAAAAACTATGTATCTCTCCATATGGCTAAAATGTATTATACATGTAGCAGACTTATGGACTCATCTGGAGGTTGGAAGGAAGGCAGTACAGTAGGAGAAAGTCTGTTAATCTAGTTGTATTGTGAGTCACTCAGTCGTCTCTTTGCGATCCCATGGTCTATCCATGGAATTCTACAGGCAAGAATACTGGAGTGGGTTGTCATTCTCTTCCCCAGGGGATCTTCCTGACCCAGGGATCAAACCCAGGTCTCCTGCAGTGCAGGCAGATTCTTTACCTTCTGAGCTACCATCGTAACACTGTTGTATTAGAGTTCATTAAATCACTAATCAATCAGACTCACCTAACTTTGCAGAAGTCTCACACCTGGGCAGCCACTGATGGCTGAAGCATTTACTCTGAACTACTCTTTTGAAATAGTATTTGAAAGCAGATGGGGAACTTATTTGACTTTGCCATGGGATGATATTCTCAAATAAAACTGTTCTTTGATCTGTACTCAGTATGGGGACCAGACCTTCAATCTGCTGTTGGTTGACCAGCAGAGAGTCTTGGATTTTCCACTAGCTACTTTTCCTTAGTCAGGATACTCTTTTTGAATAATGGTGAAAATTTATTCACAGTTTAGTCAAACACTCTTTCTTTATATATGGCAACATGTAGGGCAATTTATCAAAGTAACAGCAACTCTCTTGGAAGCCTCCAATTCATTATTTCAAAAGAAAATAAAAACAAACCCTAAATGATACTTTATAGCACTGGTGTGGATGCAAATTTCTCTAAAATCAGAAACCGAAGAGTCCTAAGAAACAGGTGAAGAAAGAGTCTCCCTCTGTTCTCACAAGAAATTTGTGTCCTAACCAGAATCCTCTGTTCTCTCTTTTAATCTCCTAATAGGAAAGAATATGTCAGAGGAGGCTTTCTGACCTTATTTAGGTGGAACATTTGGGCTGAATATCTATTCACAGTCTTTCACTGTTTTCATTTTCCAAAACTTCTCTACAAAATATGGGTCCTATGAAAATGTAAGACTTTTAAAAGTTAAAAATAGTTTTGTTTTGTTTTTTTTTTTTTTTAAAAAGGGGAAAGAGGTAGGGATCAAACCCAGCAGAACTCAAAAGCCCTAATTCTTCTTGTCAGTTTTCCACTGATTTCTAAGCAATGGATGACCATAAATCCTCTGAGGAATAAATTGCTGTATAGGTTGCTCTACTTACCTAAAAGTTTAGCAAATAGTTCCTAAATAATCAATTCAGTTAAGTGCACAGACCTTAGGATCAGGATGCCTGTATTCTAATCTTGCTCAGACATTTACTTGCTGTGTCGCTTGGGGTAAATCAATTAACCTGTCTGTGCCCCAGTCTTTGTAAAATACAAACAAAATGGCATCTATCTCACAGATTTTAGTCAAGATCAAATAAGTTCATACATGTGTCCATTTTTAATTGGATGTTTTTATAATGGTAAGTTTTAATTTCATTCAGGTGACAGGACTGAATAGTGGTTTGAGACCCAGGCAAATGTAGAAACTCCAAATTAAGAATAGCGTCCATCAGCAGATCTGTGGACTATTTTATAGGACTCATCTGCTATGAGACAACAGATGACAACGCTGGTATCAAGTAGGATTTGTAGAATTGATGGCTGTGGAAAAACAAGGTACTGAGAGTACTAAGGGTTCTGGCGAGAGATGAGTTCAAGTGCTTTAACTAAGGCATGCAAGCTAGAGAGGAAATGTGGCTGCCCAAGGCCTTCAAACAAAAGGGTTGAGAGAATAAGTGACCTTAGGGTTGGAAGACTGAGAGTTCTAAGAGATATTGTACTTGAAGGAGGGTAATTCAGGAGGGAAATGGTTCAATGTGATGGTCCAAGATTCCTAGGGAACAGGAGTTAACTTCAAAATAAAGGTGAGGATTTATTTTTTGATCAATGAATTAGAATTCAAACGGAGACTGCATCCAAGATCAGTTTTTTAAGTTAACCAATCAAATAGCTGTTTATTTTATTTTAGGGGATAGGAAAAACACTCAGCATTTAAGTAATCTTTCTTTTGACCCAAAGAAGTATTATCATTTTTGATAAATAGAAGTGGCAATTCAAACACTTTAATAATGCCAATATGACTACAGCATGCGTTTTCAAGAGAGGCAATACTACTCCTAAAGGACTGAAAGCTTGTTTATTTTGAGGGAGAAATTATTAGATATTAAAATGATTTGTGGCTCTTTGAAGCCAGGCTTGCCCAGTAAAATCTTATTCCTTAATATTTCATTTCTATCATTGGGTTTTCTTGGATAACACACAGCAATGCTGACATTAACTTCATGGCACTGATCCAAAACATATGCAAAGTCAGATTACAAGGCTGTGGCAAATAGATGCCCGTGAGTGGGAGATTTTCCATCACTTGTTCCATGAGTCACACGGTGCAAGACTCAGCCTGTGCCCCTTGTCTCTTCTGTGGACCGTGTTCGTTTGATCTCAGCAATCGTATATGCCACTTTGGCTTTGAGGACATTAAGAATTCAATAAAAATGTTTAGATTTTATAATTTTCTTCTAAAACTATTATTTAATCCACCATTATTATGTCAAGTAGTGAAAATAAAAAACAATTGGTAATGTCTGAAAGAGAATTCAAAGTTATCCTCTCATATCAAATGAGAAATTCATTTTGCTACATTTTTAAGAAATTAATTTAATTTTTAAATTATTTTACTCTTGCTGAGAAAATAAAGTTTAGAATGATTTTTTAAATGTGTACAATACCATTTTATGTATTTATATTCAACTAATAAACATTGCTATGACCAGTGCATTCTTTTAGCAAAACTCTATTAGCCTTTGCCCTGCTTCATTCTGTATTCCAAGGCCAAATTTGCCTGTTACCCCAGGTGTTTCTTGACTTTCTACTTTTGCATTCCAGGCCTCTAGAATGAAAAGGACATCTTTTTTGGGGTGTTAGTTCTAAAAGGTCTTGTAGGTCTTCATAGAACCATTCAACTTCAGCTTCTTCAGCATTACTGGTTGGGGCATAGACTTGGATTACTGTGATATTGAATGGTTTGCCTTGGAAACGAACAGAGATCAGTCTGTCATTTTTGAAATTGCATCCAAGTACTGCATTTTGGATTCTTTTGTTGACCATGATGGCTACTCCATTTCTTCTAAGGGATTCCTGCCCACAGTAGTAGATATAATGGTCATCTGAGTTAAATTCACACATTCCAGTCCATTTTAGTTCGCTGATTCCTAGAATGTCGACGTTCACTCTTGCCATCTCCTGTTTGACCACTTCCAATTTGCCTTGATTCATGGACCTAACATTCCAGGTTCCTTTGCAATATTGCTCTTTACAGCATCGGACCTTGCTTCTATCACCAGTCACATCCACAGCTGGGTATTGTTTTTGCTTTGGCTCCATCCATCCCTTCTTTCTTTCTGGAGTTATATCTCCACCTATCTCCAGTAGCAATTTGGGCACCTACCAACCTGAGGAGTTCCTCGTTCAGTATCCTATCATTTTGTCTTTTCATACTGTTCATGGGGTTCTCAAGGCAAGAATAGTGAAGTGGTTTGCCATTCCCTTCTCCAGTGGACCACATTCTGTCAGACCTCTCCACCATGACCCACCCATCTTGGGTGGCCCCACACGGCATAGCTTAGTTTCATTGAGTTAGACAAGGCTGTGGTCCATACTAAGGTAGTAATGCAGTAAGGTACTGTAATACCAGCATTACATAAAGTTCAGGCTCTCAGTAATAGAATTTGAGACATTTGAGAAATCCTCCCTAAATTAAAAAGTTGGTGAACTTATCCAATCTGCCTCTCTTTCCCTGAGATGTCATAAATACACTGAAATTGGCTTGGATTCTCTTGGTCCATGATTTTTTAATTTTCTAAATATGAATGTACATATAGTGCATCAAGTAATGAGTTACTAGAGGCAGAATTTTTTGAATGAACAGTCACTGATATTTGTTCCCACAATCTGGATAAAATTAAGCTTCTGGGCTGGGTTCTTGCTATAGGCTTGATTTTCTATGACCCAGTCCTGATGACCTGCTAGTAAAAGCTCCCTTCTGTGTTCTAGTAGTTTGGTCATCAGGAAATGTAGGAATTCTAGTCATTTCTATCTTGAGATTGAAAACTCAGTTTTTCAAAAAAGGCTTCACTTTAAGATTTAAATTTTCCCCAGAAGCTGAGTGGTTTGACATGGGGAGCTGCCCTAAACCTTCTCTGCAAGCAAGTTGTCTCTGTAATATTTGGATTAACAAGATAGGCAATTGCTAGAGCAAAGCAGGATACATATTAAAGACAGCATCATCCTTCAATTTACACTCATGTGATTTAGACACACACAAATACATGCACACATGCACAGAACATCATAGATGCGGAAGGACACATTTGTTTTGTCCTAATGGCAGAGTATCACCTGTGATCTAATCCATCTCACAGAAAGAGCCTCTTGTTGTAATGACATTGTTTGTGAACACTATATTCACTGTGGAACTACAAAAGTTAATCTCCAATTTCTCTTACTGCCAATTCTCAAATTGTGTATCCTTTAGCAAAAGAAAACTCAAGGGACATTTTTCTCCCCCTGAGATTCCTGTTTGCACCTTCGCATGTGTCTGATAATTGCTTGTCTTCTTGAGATGACATATATCAAGTCCACAGTCTCTCAGCACCCCCTTTGTCATAAAATACCAGAAATTGGTGCCTGTGACTCCTGTCTGGCAAGCCTGAGATTATTTCCCCTCATATTTACAGCCTTGTCCACAGAGACCTGGGAGTGGTCCTGCTGTGCTGAGAGGGTCTCCAAGGAGAGTGTCAGCTGTGACATATCCCCAAGGCCACTTGGGGTTTTGCTGGCATTTGCTGATGGATACTCCTCATGGTCAGCTTCTAGTTGTATAAGAATGTGCCACCTTTCACCTAAAGGATTTGTAGAAACATCTAGAAGCACTGTTTACCTCCTATATATATATATGTAGGCTAATGTCCACATTCTTAATTTTCTCTGCATATCCAGCTGTCCCACCCATCAGGAAGTCTTTCAAGCCAAACACAAGCATTTACTGTTCACTGAATGTCTCATGTGCTCTAAGTTGTATTAGTTATCTATTGCTGCATAACAAAGTACTCACAGAATTTAATAGCTTAAAACAATAGCCATTGGCTTTGCTTTCAATTCTGTGGATCTGAAGCCTGAACAGAGCATGAAGGAGGTAGGTCTCTGCTTCATATGGCACCAGCTGAGGCAGTCGGCCGTGCTGCAGACTGGTGGGCACTGCTCTACCAGGATCCCACAGCTGGTTCCTTGGTGCTGTCAGTTGGCTTCCTGATTCTCTTGAATGTGGCCTCTTCGTGTGTTCTGCTTGGACTTTCTCACAGCACGGTCGTCTCAGGAAGTAGGATTTCATAAATAGTGACTGACTTCAGCCAGAATGCAAAAGCAGTAGCTTCAGCATGCTAAGTAGTAGATTTAGACTTGGAACTGGCACAGTCTAGTGATTAAAGCAAGTCCCTGGGAAAGATCAGATTCTAGAGGAAGTGGGGCTACCAGGAGATATGGTACACCAGAGATCCCCAAAGCTTCATTTGATTCCTTCTCCCTGGAATGGCTATGCCAGTTTCTCTGAAAGCTTATACTCTACCCAAATATCAAAAATGGCCTCACACAGTCCTTTCACAACTCAAATTCTATAATATAGGTTGGTACTATGGATCAGTAACTGCTCCAAAAGGAGCAGGTGTTTACAAGGCAATACTACTTCTAAGCTTAAAAATTATTTGAAAGACCAATGTGTTATAAACCTAATGTACACAATTCTCCATCTCCTTGGTATATTATTATATACCTATACACTCTTTAAAATTCACAACATACTGATGAAAAGATCGTAAACATATAAGAATAGCAGGAAGAGAAGTAAAGATATCATTATAACTTGGAAAATATTAACTGTAGAAACCAAATATAAAAGGATTCATCTTCACAAAACTAGATTTTAAAATTTTAATATTTGATATCTCAATACTAAAAGCAATTAAATCATTAATGATAATCATTCCATTATTATTGCTGCTTTCCATACAAAGGTAGTAACTAATCAGTTTGTGCTAAACATGGTTTCTATGGATATTACTTATTTGCAGATTTCTAACATAAATTTGTGTCATGACAAGATAATTTCTGAAAACTGCTTCTGTCCATTGAGGATTTTTGAAATGAATATGGAAGAGGAAAAAATTCATTCTTCCCCTGGAGATCTAAGCCGATTGACAGGAGAAGCACCAAGCTGATTTTGCTTCCTGTGCAATAATGTCTGCTTTAGTGCAGTCCTTCTGATCTGCCTCAAATGAAGCATTCTGATACACATATAAGGTCCTTTGGGATTTAAGAAAAACTCACAGCGGGAAAGAACATTAAAAGATTAAGGCTTGTGTCAAGTAACTGAAAAGAAATTCAAATTTTTTTTACATCTCAATTTTGCCTTGGGGACATTTTGGGTGGCATAATTCTTCCTTTAGAGGGACTTTATTCCATCCTTAGCGTGTTTCCCTGCTTCCAGGATGGTTAGCATCCTCCTAGTGTGTATGATGCTTTTTGTGAAAGCCAGAAATCTCACCATGTACTCTCTGGGCAGAAATAACATTTTGGGATTGAGAACCATTGAGAGACACTGTGAATGATGCTCCTTAAAATGAAGACAAAAAAAAAAATGTAGCTTCTGATTACCTGTTTATTACTATCTTGGTCAAGCAACACCCAGTGTCATGCTCTCTGCTCTCCAAAATATAAACCACCCTCGTGCTAGGGAGCACAGCAACTTGAAGATTGTGGCTAAGTTTGCGCTTGCCTCCTAGAAGTGAATAAAGCCATGAAGAAAAACTTAGCCCTAACGGTTTCTTGGGGTTGCTGCAAGACCATTACTCTCCTCCCAGGAGAGTATGAGTCCCTGTGGGCATGGTTGGGTGGAGGACAATGGTTCTGGGTCTCGCCACACACTCAACTGCTCTCCTGTGAATGGGAAGTACACAGGGCAGTGGCTCTACTTCTAACCTGTTATAAAGTCTACCTGGCCTACTAGCCGACGTGTAGAACTAAGGGCTGTTTTTCTCAACAGGGTTTGACACTGACATGCCACCATCTAGGGAGATGCCTACCAGAAAATAGAACATTATGAGCATGTTATATGCAGGAAAAAGATGGAGACAGAGGTTGGGTGAGGTTAATTATTTAACACAGTGAAAACTCAAATCACAACATTTTGCTTGTTTCAAGTTTAACTTCTTTGTATTATTTTCTTTTCTTTAAGTATTTGTTTATTTGACTGTATCAGGTCTTGTTTGAGGCATGCAGGAATCTTTCATGTGGCATACAGGCTCTTCATTGTGGTGTACCAGTTTCTCTCTCTAGCTGTGGCCCATGGTCTCTAGAGCTTTCAGGCTAATAGTTTCCTTGAGACATGTGGGATTTTATTTCCCTCATCAGGGATCAAACCTATGTACCCTGTCTTGAAAGGTGGATTCTTAACCAGTGGACCATCAATGAATTCCTCTATTATTTTTCTTTTCAGCCCTGACCTCCTGCTTCACTTTTACATTCAATAGTTATTCATGTTCACATTTTTTAAAAGAAAATGATGAAAGTTATCTTTTATTTTATTTATATAAGATTTATCCCATCCTACCTCATCAGAAGTAGACAATTAACCCAAGGTTGCCTATTTGCTAGGAAATCACTGGTAGCATGTTTTGAAGTGAAAAGAGCCATCCAAGCCAAGCAAGATTGGGTGCTTCTATTAAGCCCAAGACTCTCCCTCAAAAGAGGCATTACTTTCCAGGTTAATTTTAATCTTCATAACCATACTATGATAAAGATATTTTCATTTTTTTATACTTAATTTTATAATGGGTGTGGATAACACCCAGGGTATTTGAACCCAATCAGGCTGAATCCAAAGCCTGTGTCTCTAATCTGCACATTCTGCTGTCCTCTTCTCTATTGGATAAGGCTCCCCATCATCTAAGGTCTCAGTGGTAAAGAATCTGCCTGTAATGCAGGAGATGCAGGATACTCGTTTTCAATCCCTGGGTCAGGAACATCCCCTGGAGGAGGACATGACAATCCACTCCAGTATTCTTGCCTGGAGAATCCCATGGACAGTGGAGCCTGGCCAGCTACAGTCCATAGGGTCGCAAGGAGTCAGACATGAGTGAAGCAACTTAGCACACATGTGCCATCATCTAAACTGGTCTTGATAAGGTACTCAGTATGGGAGAAAATAGACACAAACATCAGACAGAAGAGACTATACAAAACCAAATGTTATAGTCCTGAATTTGAATTGAAAGTATGAATTCAAGGTACATTTTACCTCATAAACAAAAATCTTAGCTTTAGTCATAGAAATGTTCTCAAACCCATCCCCTGGACTGTTATCTTGAAATAGCATTGCCAACCCAAAGGACCAGGGCCTTATGGAGACATGGCTGATTCCAAGACTAGGGCAGGAAATGTACAAGTTAAGCCTGAAACATTTTTTCATATCAGAATGCAAGAAAGCTGTCAATTACTAGGGTCATGTCAAGACGGCTAGGAGCCAACTCACACTGGCCACGGAAAAGAGGACTTGAACTTCAAAATGGATAGACATTGCATAACTGTTGTGACTGTTTATAGCTTTATCAGTTAGATCTCTATCCCAAGATACTACAGTTCAGTTTATTTCTTAGATTTCCTTATACGCTGTCTTTTTTTAAAACACAATTTTTCTTATTCTTACAATTTATCCATTGAAAAACTCAGGCCACTTGATCTGTAGTCTCTTGCAGCTTGGATTTCATTGATTCAAACTCAAAATCCAGGTTAGGGTGTCTCTTTGTCCAGTATATTTCTTGGAAAGTGGCAACTGTATCAGAGGTTCAATTAAACTTGGAGTCGAATCTTTTGAATAAGACTACCATGTTGTCAGTGATGGCATTTCATTTCATCACAATGTATATGAACATCATTAAGGTATGTTTCTTCTCATTTATTCTTTACTTAACCAGCAGTACAGCTCATTAGGAAAGATAAACGCTAAATCTATTTCCCAATTTCCAACCTAGCAAATTGATTCTTCACCATCCTCAGGGAATCATCAATTACATTTCATAATATGATTATGAATTCAAGGATTTAAATATATTTGAATATGTAATGTGCTGTAATTACATCTAGAAATAGTTAAAGCAATTTGTGAGTTCATATTGATATTTCCAATTTAGATTTAGGACTACTGGATTTCACTTTACTGTCATTACAGTATGTCTGAATTTCCTTTCTTCCACAGTGAAAGTCTGGTATTCAAAACACAGGAAGTAATAGAATTAGAATATCTCATAATTGCTAATTTGCTACTTCATATTACATATACCATAAACTCAGAATAGCAATGTTGTCTACCGCTATTGATTATAATTACTAATTACCGGAAACAGTTGATTTTTTAAAAATATGTATCTCCTTTTTCAATAATTTTTAAAATGGCCATATCAGATCTACATTGTCAGACGACATACCTATTATATACCTAAATACTCACTTTTAACCCTCATTTATTCTTCTGCTGCTGCTGCTGCTAAGTTGTTTCAGTCGTATCCGACTCTGTGCGACCCCATAGACAGCGGCCCACCAGGCTCCCCCGTCCCTGAGATTCTCCAGGCAAGAACACTGGAGTGGGTTGCCATTTCCTTCTCCAATGCACGAAAGTGAAAAGTGAAAGTGAAGTCGCTAAGTCGTGCCCGACTCTTAGCGACCCCATGGACTACAGCCCACCAGGCTCCTCCGCCCATGGGATTTTCCAGGCAAGAGTACTGGAGTGGGGGTGCCATTGCCTTCTCCATTTATTCCCCTATAGGTAATTAAACATTTAATGTTCACCACTATTAATTGCTCTCTAAATAGTTTGGTTTTCTGGGGCTCTTTCTCTAGTAGAGTCCTCAGAAATATATTCCCTGGGTTCTTGTAGATTAATTATACTCTTTTTTCCCCTTAGTACCTTTAATATGCTAGTTTGTGTTTCTTCTGGCATTGTTGTCAACAAGTCTGATGATAGCCTAATTTACTTTTCTTACAAATCATAGACTCTTTTTACCTAGATGCTTTTTAAGTTCAGTCATTTTACTAGAAATATCTTTATGTTGGTCATTTTGGATCAATATTTGTAGATACAAATGTAGATACATTTTGTAGATACATTTGTAGATACATCATTTTGTAGATACAAATATTGATGATTATAGTGTTTCAAAATATAGATTTAAATCATTTTATTTTAACCTAAGAAAAATTTATTAAATTATAGTTTTAATTATTTGTTTCTCTCACTTTGGTTCCTCCTTTAAGGATTCCTATTATTTCTGTGTTGGATCTCATTTGTCCAAATTCAACAGTATCACTTCTCAATCTTTTTTTTTTTTTTTACATCCTTACTCATTACTTTTTTATTTCATTTTTCCCCTTAGTACTCTGTGGTTAAATGTGAGTCTTTATTTCTCTTTATTTAGTAATGATGGATGCCACCTCCTCTCAGAATTGTTCTCAAGTTTACCCACTACACTTTGCAGTGAGTACCTGCAGACTCTACTGGGTCCTTCTATCTGCAAGGCAGTCAGATGTTCTACTGCTTCCCTCAGCTTTCTTCTGCATGGACATAGAAACATCTAGGTATTGTAGCTGTTTATGGTTTGAGGACCTTCAGAACAAACACCTGGTTATGTACTTTCATTGTAAATGTTGTCCATAGATTGTAGTTTTCCTATCAAGTTTTACTATCCAATTTTTCTGCCTCTTCTTACTTGGGAATTTGGGAAGATTAAAAAACTTATTTCCAGTGCTGCCCATATTACCACAGAATCTCTTTGATTTTCTGTCTTCTTTTCTTTGAAAACGCTCTTTTAAGACAAGAATCTGGGCCTAGAGATGTTCTTTGCTATTGAATTGGCCATGGATTTTATTTTTACCATGCATACAGCTAGTCCTTTACCAGGCATGGAGCTAAGAAATTACATAACAAATTAATTTTGAGCATGATCAACTCTAAATCCAATGAATGATTAATAAGAAATAGTATACATACCACATGAAACAATCAGCAAAATGCATATTATGAAAAATTCTACAGGACAGTGATTCAAGCCCTTGTCTTTTAATAGCATGCTTTTAAATTACTTAGTGGGATAGTTTATTATAAAACACAAAAAGCAAACAAACAAAAAATAAAGAGAGATCAGCATGGGGGAAATCTATAAATTAGAATTAAAGGACACCAATCATGATGTATTCATCCTATGTTTATCCTGATTCAAACAGACATTTGCCACATGATATTCCTGAGACAATCAGAAATTTGAAAATTCAAAAGCATCATTTAGTAGTGATGATTAAAATATTTATGATGATGAAGTTTAAAGGACTAAAACTCATAGGTGACAAAGAGTTACTTTAGAGGGGAAAAACAGTGACTTTCGTATATATTGACTGGATATCATGTGCCAGGCATTATACTAAGCAATGTATGTATATTGCCACATTTAATCCCCAAGACTCTGGGGTAGGGTTACATCAACACATGTTACATATAAGAAGAAACTGATTTTCCAAGTTTCTAACTAACTTGCCCAAGCTCACAAAAATCAGTATATGAGAAGTGGAGATTTAAACTCAAGTGTGTTTCTTTAAGGCTCTACCAATGATCCTCTTTTACAAATTGTAAAGGGCAGGGGGAAGTGAAATTAACAAAAGCCAGTAATGTACATGTCTCAAGTAAGTGTAGCTCATAAACTGATCTTATCATCTGCACTGTAAACAGCTATCTGAAAGTTCAGGAACCTGGATCCTTGACTTGCCACAAAGTCCCTTCACCCAATTCCCAAGAACAATGTCCCATCATCTTTTGGAAAACAGTGTTCCATCAACTTTTCCTTAATGTGTGTTGTCTGGAAACTGTAAATTAAGTCGTTCTATGCTCTCTTAGCAAAGAGTTGAGTCACTTCCGTCAGTTAGCCCAGTGAAATGGCATCCTAGAAATTTGAAACCTGAATGGATTGATGCCAGGACAAAAAATTGTTGTTTATGGATTTTGTCAAGTGAACTCTAAGAAGATAACCAAGTTGTTGGCACCTGCCACTCGGACCCCTGGAATTGCCCTGTCCCCTGTCCATGTTCAGAGCTTGAATTTCCAGATTGTGGTTCATTCTGTAAGGTATGATGTACAGCCTTTGTACATTCTGTGATACTTCTGTACCCATTTTGCAATTAGCCAGAGATAACATCTGTAGTTTATTAAAGGAAACAAATTTCAATGACATTTGTTATAGCATGGCAAGGAAGACTTCATTCAAAGTGATGGGGATGTCACAATGGGTGCAAAGACCACTGCAATAGGGTCTTGCAGTGAGGGAGACAGGTTGGAATCAACTCCAAATACAATAAGGAAAAGTGGGGATTTATAACCAAGGAGCATGGAGGGAGTTGGTGAATAGAAAATTACTAAGAGCATCAGAGGTAAGTGGGGTTCTGGCTAACCTTACCTAAGAGGATTCTTGCTGTGGACAGGCCATGGTGAGTGAACATTACCTGGGACATGGTGAGGGATGAGGGACCTCATTAGACACTGAGAGCGTTCAGATATGAGGATGGGAGGATTCTAGTTAAACAGATGATTCTCACTAAAATTGGATGATGCACACAATCCAAAAGTTATACTTAGCTGAAAAAGAGTTCAGGGATGCTGAGTGGAGTTTGGTCAATGAGAGACCCTCATTGTCTATTAACAAAATAAATTGGCAAAGAATCTCCTTTTCAAAACTTTAGTCAAGTTCCTCTGCATCCCCTAGGCCTTGACCTTGGCATCCATCCTTGCCTGGCCTGCATTGCCCAGTTATGGCTAAAAAGTTGCCAAGTCAGTTTATGGAGAATCTTTCACCCAGACACCAAATCTGATCATCATTGACATCTAATCAAATTCCTCATCTCCTCCTTTGATCTCTAAGTTATTGACCTTCCTTTCAGAAAAATTCTCTTAGGTTTACTTAACCAGAGCCCCGAACTCCTGCTGTTTCTGTTAGTAATGTTTCATCTAATGACCACTCCCCATCCTGGGCTATCAGTTCAGTTCAGTTCATTTCAGTTGCTCAGTCGTGTCCGACTCTTTACAACCCCATGACAGCACGCCAGGCCTCCCTGTCCATCACCATCTCCCGGGGTTCACTCAGACTCACGTCCATCGAGTCAGTGATGCCATCCAGCCATCTCATCCTCTGTCCTCCCCTTCTCCTCCTGCCCCCAATCCCTCCCAGCATCAGAGCCTTTTCCAATGAGTCAACTGATCGAATGCCGTGGCCAGAGTCCTAGAGTTTCAGCTTTAGCATCATTCCTTCCACAGAAATCCCAGGACTGATCCTGGGCTATACTAAGGTCTTTTTTCCACTTTTGCAATAGTTTCTGAAAGAAATCTGTTTTTGCCACTCTAACTACTGCCTGGCTCTAGTTTTTCTTTAACAAAATACAGTGATTATGTTGGTTGTTTCAAAATGAGAACATAGGGTATTGTATATGGTTTTCTCCTCTCTTTATTTAAGTGCTATTTCACTTCCCCGCTTCATGTGCAGGGGACATATCTTCCACATCCTTCCTTATCCCTATGACTCTTCTGCCTTCCCTGTTAGGGAAGCTCTGTCACTCAACAGTCACCTTATGATTTAACATTTTCCTTCATGTATATATTTATCAAAGAATAAAAGATTAAACTAAGGCACTTTATAGAATCCAGTAATCTTTTGCAAAATCAAAGATGCAGGCTGTACACCCTTGGTGCCCCAAAAGCTCTGGGCTATTGCAATATCAAATAGGCTTTAGGTTATTTTAAACAGACTCCTTCCTGGGTCTTAACTTTTTGGTTTTGTTTCTAATGGAAGGGCAATTTAACAGCTGACCGATTTAGAAAGAGAATAAAATAATGCTACAAAATATTTGATGACATCCACCAGAAGGCAACCCTAGTGCTGAAGCTAAGGGGAGAACCATTGGAAATGGAGAGATTAAAGTGAATCGACTTCCAAAAAGAGTGGTTCTTACAAAATGGTGAGGCAGGCATGATTCTCAGTTTCTAACTCACACAACTCATCTCTTCTTTTCATCAATTACATCAGTCCCCATGTATCTGTTGAAAATCTACCTTCATAGTAATTACTACCTTTCCATGGGGCTTAGAATCCTGATGCCTTCCTCAGTCCCTGCAAATGAGGAAAGAGCATCTAAATGCCAACGTAACTTAGTTGCCTCTGGCATCAGCATTATGAAAGCTTTTCAGCAGACAATTGAACACCAGAACTCTTTTTTGTGGGCCACTCTAAGGAGAGAGCAAATTAGCCTATATGGGGTGTTTAGGCTCTCTGGCTCCATGTGTGCAAATAATGACTATGTGACAGCTGAGATCATTTACAGCCCTGTGCGTGCAGGTCACGAGGTACTCACTTGGTCACCACTACTTTGTGTGGTACGGATATGTGAGCTCCACCCAAAAAGCAGTGGGAATTATTGCTGCACCACAGCTGTGTCTATTGATCAGCCAGTAGCGGAGAGAATATAGCATGTCCGCTGTTAAAGGCTGCTGTGTCAACCGGGAGAGAATACTGTTATGTTTGCTGAGTCAACCAGGAGAGAGGTTGTGTGCAGTTATGTTGTGTTATGTCATGTCTGCTGCTACGGCTGCTGTACCAGCCAGAAGAGGATAAATGCATCTGCAGTTCCTATGGCTCCTCGCGACTTCTTTCAGCCACTTAACTCATGCCTTGTCTAACTTGAGTTCAGTGAACAGTGCAGACAGTGTGAACAGCAAGACAATTGGCGCTGTGAACAGGATGAGAAGCAATACAGCTGTTATAAAGAGGGCTCTTTGCTGAGCCTGGGAACCCCATTCTTAGTGCTCCTGACCCCCTGAGACCCCCTGAGAAGGATCTCACCTTCTCTCCCAAGAGATGCAGAAGAAATTGTAAATGCTCTTGATATTGTAGAATTCCTAGGCCCGTCTCTGCTTCTCAGCTGATCTCTCTCTCCCTTGCCCATTCAGAATGTCTTGCATGCATTATCTCCTCTGCAGCTGAGGCTTATGTACAAGATAGGCTGCCAACGGCTGCCTCTCTTTCAGGCCAAAATCCTCAAGGCAATTTCAAAGCCTTGATATGTGCTAGAAATATGGAGTAGATACTTGAGGAAAATAGAATAGATATTTAAAGTCAAATTGATACCTCCAATTTCTCAGCATTTGTTCAGAGATGTATGTGACTAATAAACTAGGGTTTTTTTTGTTGTTGTTTGTTTGTTTTTTTGATGGAAAACATCCACTTCCCCTGTTCTAGTTCCTGCATTAAACCACAGAATGCTTTGTCTATTGAAAATACAGTAGCCTTCCTCTGCATCCCCAGGGGATCACTGGGGTTTCTGCCTGTTCCAGAGTCCTTGTATATGGATGGCTGACGTAAGGCCAGGGCTGCCCTAGACAAAAAGAAGGCCTGAAAGGTGGGTGTCCAGATTAGTGTGATGATGAGAGTGCTTACTCAGTTCTGTTAACTTAGTTGGGTTAGCTAAGTATAAAATTTAGATCCAAAGCACAATGTGTTAGTTAATCTATAGATCGTCGTGGAATTCAGTGGCCTCCTTTTCAAGGAAGCTACAAAGCCTCCATAACATCCAACACCTCTAGAGTTTCATACTTTGTAACAATGGGCCTTTCAAGTCCTCAGAGCATCACTGCTTAGATGAAGAACACACAGCTCACTACCATTCTGCTTTGATTCAGGAAAACCTGAAGAGGAGCTTCTCAGATATAATTTCAATGAAATCTAGCAAGATGATGCCTCATGAGCTTTGGAAATGTAAAGAGAAGATCATCACTGCAGTTCATTTTTCCTGATCAGACACTGAGGTAATTAAAAACCTAAAGATGCTATGGAGAAAATCAACCTCTGAGGTTCTTCTGAGTCTCTATTTTGAGCCTCTAAGATGTTGCTTGGAATGTAAACTTTCTGACTGCCAGTGCCTGCATTTCAAAGACCCCCCACTGAAGTCCTGTGATGAATAAAGAAGACAGGGAATATGGAATCACAAATGCAAACCTGACTTTGAAGAACTCTTGGACAAATGTTTCACTCAGAAGTGTTGAATCAGAATTCTCTCCCTCTCTTTTTTTTCCCCCTAGGTTGTGAGTTGAGTTACCTGCTCGATATGTTATACACATTTGAAAAGCAATTTGAAAGCAATATTGCAAAATGCTATAAGCCAACACTCCTGTAGTCTCTAAAATTTAATTTCATGTCCAGAAGCTGTAAAGTAGAACTTCAAGGGGTCCAGTCTGATATAAAAATATTAAATTAATAGAGTTCCCCAAATTGCCACGATATGCCACCAGTCAATATAGTAGAATCATATTTGAATTTTTTGTGAATTCAACTAAAATTACACAATAACTAAACCCAAGGGCAGTAGAGAACACCCCAGCAGGTTTGCTCTGTTCCTATCCTACCCAGAGTGCCTCTGCCCCAGGAAGAGCAGGCTAAATGAAAAGTGGATTTGTTGTAGAAAAGAAGCCAATTCTGACTCCATGTTCGAAGTTTCTTTTATTTGGTTTCCATTGCATTTGTTATTACAATCATACATAATGTCCTGCCTCAAAAGACCCCTCTGCCTGACTGCAAACTAAAGTGCCTTTGTTCAACTCATAGAGAGATAATTTGACCCTGCCCACCTATGAACAGAAGAGATTAACATATCCCTTCCAAAGGCTGACCCTTCCCAGAGATGTTTTGCTAGACTGAAGACCCTTTGTACTTACCTTTCTCTCTGACTCTCCCTCTGTATTCTGCCTTTTGACTTGAGTTCTCACTGCTTCTCTTTCTCTCTGACTCTATAAAAGAATCTGGCATCCAGATCCAGACAAGATGGTTACTTTGAGACATTAGTCTGCCATCTTCTTGGTCAGCTGGCTTTCTGAATAGTCGTACTTTGCCTCAGCATCTTGTCCCCTTGATTTAGTGGCCTCTTGTGAAGCAAGCAGAGTGAGCTTGGATTTGATAACAAATTTACTGCTTATACTTCTCACTCCCCCTGAATCTTGCATGAAATGAGCACACTTCCAGGTTAAAGGCGAATCTTTAATTTCATAGGAGATCAGAACATGCCATTCTGAAATGCTTCACTTTGGCATAAGGGTTATCTGGAGCTAGAGACAATTGAGAAACAGCAGACACCACAGGTCTCTGCCCTACTCACCATCTGCACAAAATCAGGCTTAGAGATTTACTTCATCAGAGAATCTTAACAGCTCAGAGAGAGCAGGAGAGGACTCCAGGTGACAAAACTAAACAAACAACTGTTTTGTTTCATTATTCCCCTCAGATATTTACTTTTCTATATCTGCCACCCCTAAAACCTGGATACCCTTTTCTTGTGTCTTTTCATATCTGTACAAATATGTTCTTTTATGTAAGTCCAAGTTCGAATCAGTCCTTTGAGTTACTCATCGCTGAGTGCTCACATCTAAGTGCAATGCACGCATTCATAAATTCTGTTTGCTTTTCACTCTTTCATCTTCCTTTGTCAATCTAATTATCAAGGCCCCAGCTAAAAAGATAAGGCAAATGTTCTTTTTCTTTCCTTATGATTTTAAAATGTATGGTTTCAGTTTAATTGATATTCAAAGTAAGATGCTGACTGCATCCATAGGAGGGAAGAAAACCACTGTAAAACTGTGTTGTGATCTGTGCACATGTTGGAAAAGAATTTCCAAACATGAGGCAAAATGACAGGGGAATAAAGTTTATTAGATTGGAGGATGCAGTTAGAACAGGGGCGGGGGTTGGCTCAGGGGAGAGTTGAACACTTTCACAGGCTAATGGCCAATTTTTATAGCCTCAAGAAAGAAAATTCCTACTGGAATGGTGGCATTAGGTGATTGGTTAGGATGCTATAGGGTGGATAATATGTTGAGTATTTTACCTAATATGGGGTCAGGAAACTGGCCAGTTTAGATCTTGAGGCTCATGGCAGCAATTGCTGTGGGAGTTGGTCAGTTCCTGAGATTTTTATCCTGTGACCTTGGTATAAGGCTCCACACCTGTGATCTTGATGTAGGGCTCCACGAATTGGTAGAGAAAGCTTATCCTTCAAGCTTAACTTCCAAATTGTCCTTTTCCCGAGAAGTTAATCTTGTTGTGTAGTATCGCTTACACATGATTTTCCCTTATGCAGACTCTGAGCATGGATGGTGTGTGTGTGCTCATGTGTGGTATATGTGTCATACATGCATGTATGCATATGTGTGTGTATATATGTGTAAATTCTAGAATGAAATTTCATTATCTACTGAGTCTAATAAAAATTTCTACCTAGAGTGGGATCACATACTACACGAGAGCTCTACTTTCACATCATTAGAAATTCAGGGACCTTCAACCTTGCTCTCCTTTTCAGCTGCGAGAAAATCCTTCCTTCCTTAGATGTCTGCACACACGTTTCAGGATTCAGCAAGCTCTGCTCTGGCCTTCCTAATATCTGATTTGTAAGGTGGTAAAATTCCTCTCACTTAATTATCACTAAAATGTGGCTTATCTCACTCTTGTACTCCAAGTCATGGTAATTAATTTGACTGAAACTCATTTATCAGGAGGAAGTTGAGCTGTGCAGATACCTATAACCTGAATCTCCTTTCCTGTCCTAAATCATCCAAGTGCCAAAGGGGTACATTCTCTGCTGCTTCCTCAGGTCAAAAATACATAATCTTTTATCAAGGAAATTCCCAAGTAACTTGTGAATCTTTGCAACAGCTCCATGACCCTGGCCTGGAGGGCATAATTATCTTAATGGCCTTTAGACTGAGCATCAGTTTCCGATTGTTAAAAATGTGTTCACTGTATGATAGGAAAGCCCACCCACCCTGCCTTGCACAGCAAAAGATAATTAAAAGAGGGAGTTCTCTTGCAATAAAACTCAAGGCAGAGAGGTGAGCTTTCTGCATGATAATGAAAAAAAAAGCCATGATAATAAAAATAAACCTCTGCTACTAAGCAAAGGTTAGTTGGGGGAACAGCAGAAAGACTGACTGTGTCTGAAGTTATCTGTGTTGAGGCAGTGGTCTCTCTCCTCTGAAGTCCCTGAACTCTGTGCTGGCATTAGGCTCTATGTTTCAGGGAAGTGCCAGGTTTTCATCCAGGACTACTGAATGGCAATGTGTTGCTCTCTGCTCCCCAACCAAGGAATGGTCCACAGAGCTGGGTAAGGATGTCAAGAAAAGCAACAATAATGCCCTACTGATGCACCAAGAAAAAAATAATGGGGCTTGAATTTTCCCTTGGGGTAGAACTGGGGAGTGTGGGGAGAGGATGGGGGAAAGATGTGTTGACTTAAAAATTACACGGCATGAGAGTTATGAGTTAAGATTTATTGGGGGCAAAATGAAGTCTACAGCCTGGGAGACAGCACCTCAGTAGCTCTGAGAAACTGCTCCAAAGAGGTATGGGGGAAAGTCAATATATGTGGTTTTAGTGAAGGGCGGGGTTGGGGGGGTGGTGGGGGGTTCATGCAATCAAGCACTTACCTTTACAAAAGGATTTCTGCTATCATCTTGAAGGGATTTAGTGCTTTTCTAGATATGAGGAGATGCAAGTATTGGGCTAATAAAATCAGTTCCTGAAAATATCTATCTGAAGACTGATTCTGCCAGTTTTCATGGAGCATGGAGTGCCTCATTCATGGCCTCCACTCTGAACTTCCCACAGGGTGTGTCGGAGGTCTACAACCGAAGCAGCACAGGCTCCAGTTCTCACAGAGTCAGATGGCAAATGCCCTTGGCAAGTGCCAATTCATAGTTGACAGATGTGAGTCTCCGCCAGATGTGCTGGGGAACGTGTTTGCACAGCTGGGCAAAGGAGCTTGGACTATGCATGATATGAGTTTACTGGGTCAATTTCCAATGAAATTCCATGAGGAAGAAGCCCCAGAACAGTGGCCTCTAATCCCACAGAGACCTATAGAGAAGGCTTAGAGAAAGCAATGTTGAAAGAAAATTCCACGGTTAGCTGTACCCTGGCAGAGCTGATGGAAGCTTTCAGGCCTTCACTGGATTCTGTGGTGGCTGCTCCCAAACCATGGTCAGGTGACAGGTCAGGGAGGTAGCCTTGTTGCATGCCACCAAGTACCAGCAGCTCAGGCTACTTATGTGGAATGCACTTGGATGTTTGGGAAGGAGGAGACGTTGGAGGGGAAACTGAATACAAGATAGCGAAAGGATTTAGAGGCTGGCAGGTCAGGAAGCATTCTCCAGAGCCATGGGGAACTTGGGCTAAAGATTAGGGATGAAACAACTATTCGTTGCATGATGGTTCTCATTTCTGGGCTTTCCTGGTAGCTCAGCTGGTAAAGAATCTGCTTCTAATGCGGGAGACATGGGTTCTATCCCTGGGTTGTGAAATGCCCTGGAGAAGGGATAGGATACCAACTCTAGTATTCTGGCCTGGAGCATTCCATGAACCGTACAGTCCATTGGGTTGCAAGGAGTTGAACATGACTGAGCAACTTTCACTTTCACTTTTTCCCATTTCTAGAGTATGAATTGATGAGGATATAGAGTGTCCAGGAAACATTCTCCATATTCATGGCCACTTGGCAGCTATAGGCCAATGTATTGAGGGCGCCCCTCATGATCCTAGTGTATGGCTCAAGCATACTTTGATGGAGGGAGAAGGCAATGGCAACCCACTCCAGTACACTTGCCTGGAAAATCCCATGGACAGGGGAGCCTGGTGGGCTACTGTCTATGGGGTCGCACAGAGTCGGACATGACTGAAGTGACTTAGCAGTAGCAGCAAGCCGCTACCAATTTTCAGTTGGTTAGTGATCCTCACTTCTTTGCAGACTTACCATTGGGGTGCTTTAGGTATGCACCCAATGGCTTGGATATAATGTTACTATATCAAAGTGAGTTGTGTGATCCTGTAACCTCTGAGAAGCCAGAGCTTCCATTCTGGTGCATGCACCAACTGAAGTCAAGTGCCTCTGGCTGTCCTTGTCTTCAAGTCTCTGGTAGCCCAAGGTGCCAACTGGCTATTATTCTTCTGATATAAGCACTTGTGTGAGTAAAACCTGATGAGGGAAGCCACTTCAATGTGGGCTGTTTGTGATTTTTCAGCCCAATGCCCCTTGGGGAGATAAATCAGCAGAAGTTTCAAGCTCTGTGAGCTTCTGAGAAATGAAAGGAGGCACTGAAAGAAAGCTATAAACTATGATTCATCCTTGGATACTGACACAACCACCAGTGCTGCAAGGAGCCTCCTAGAAGTTTGCAGGCCACGATGGATAATCATGTCAAAAATCTAGAACACCATCTCGGTTGGGCACTTAAGGTAGGACACATTTAAAGTATGATGGATGTGGATTGTCAGACTCTGAATCAAAGGCACACAGCACACCAATATCCTGTGCATTTAGTGTATCCTAGACTTTAGGGTGGTATTCACCCATGGACCCATGCCATCGTTTTGCAGGATAAAAATAGCAGACAGGAGGGTCTGTTGCTGATATATTTAAGGGCACTGGTTGGTGACAGAGCTTCCTTTCAAGCATCCGAGGTTTGGCAGCCAGGCTCTGAACAAAGGGGGATGCCACTTACTCTGATTCACATGGGAGAGGGTAGAAGAAGCCAATGAGCTTGCATCTTTATTAGTAGGGAAGTAGCTTGTCACTTGGAGAACTGACTTGTGAATCCAGCATAGAAGGCAAATGTGTATTGTATACAGTAGTGGTTTGAACTTCACTCTGCAGCAGAACCACCCAGAGGGCTTATGGAAACACACTTGCTGGACCCCCCAGCACCCATGAAGTTTCCAACTCAGCAGGTCTGAGGTAAAGCCAACGGATTTGATTTCCTAATAGCGTTCAGATAATGCCAGTGATGTGCGTCAGTGGACCCCACTTTGAGAACCACTGCTGTCTATCGTAAGGATATGGAAGAGCAAAAGTCACTGCTAGCTGGGGACCTCTCTGATAGAGCTGATATTTTTCATAAAATAGGTTCACCAGTTCTACAGAGGGCCCAGAAGCAGAGAAGGAGCATGTGTAAGACGGAGTTGAAGTGCTTCATGGAAATTCTCACTAATGGTAATGCGGATATTGCTGGGCTGTGAAAGGGCACCTTGGTCAACAATGTTACAAAATGCAAGTTCATGTGTCTAGTGCACAGTGAGGCCAAACAAAGCAAAACATTGGGGTGGGGCACAGAGAAAGATCCATTGCTCGGCCATGCAAGGAGAATGGGTGGCTCATACCCCACAAAACCCTCAATTCCCCAAAGGGTTTCAGCAAACCGTTTTTAAAGACAAGATGAGGGAGGAGCAGGGTTAGTGGTTGCAAACGTCTTGGCATCAGAAGTCTCTGTTCTTGCAGCTGTACACATAGGTTAGGTCATGATATTTCTGTAAACCTCCAAGACAAATATTATTCTCTGTTCTGTAACTTTTATCTCTATATGAATGGAAAAGTGTTATAATATACCCTTGAGAATTATAACCTATATTATAGGTTATGATATACCTATTCTGTATATTTCAGGTAATTCACAACATTCTTAACTGAATGCTAAAGCAATAAAACACAAAGGTTAAAGTAAAAGAAACAGATCTAATAAGGGGTCAGATTTGTTCTTCCCCATTACAAAGCACAGTCCAGAACTAGAACTTTCCCCGGAAGCTATGGATCCTCTCACCCTGAGCCAATCCCTGTTGCCACACACTGGGAGATAGCATGGACAAAGATAAGTGTTGAAGAGAGATGGGCATAACCCATATTCATAGTCATAAGGCCCTGCCCAGAGAAGTTCCTGATAATAATGGAATACTATACAGAGTATTACAGCAGATCCCTAAAATATTTATGGAAATAAAGAGTACTTCCTGAGGTCAGCCAAAATGCTGATCAATTTGGAAAACAGAAGGATTGATTTTGAGGATAACTGAGGTATAGGTTTTTTATTTTTTTAATAAAATTATAAATAGACGATATTTATTAAAAAAGAAAGAAAGAAAATAAAAACAAAACAAATCTGACCCCCTGCACCTGTTGTATTTGGAAGAAGGCATTGCTCACAAAAACCACCTGTCAAGATGATTCAGGCCAGGAATTCCTTGGAAATAGTAAACCTTAATATGCTGTCCTCAAAGCTAGACTTGAAATCAAGACACTGCATTCACTACAATGGATGACTTTACTTACAACTCCTAGAAAGAAATCTAGCTCAGCACAGATATTGTAGGAAAATCTTCTTGGGTTTTGCTCTACTCAGGCCTATCCAGAAAATGTGGGTGCATTTTGGATACGGAGTACAAGCATTTGGTGGGAACAGAAGACAGAAGACTGAGGGCTTTCATGAAGAACTCAGTGCAGAGAACAAGGTATACCTTATCATGTAATAGGGAAGAACAAATCTGACACCATATTATATCTGCTTATTTTAATTTAACATTTGTATTCTCTTGCTTTTGCTTCAAGTTAATAATTCTACCTATAGCCTGAAATATACAGGATAGCTCATGCTCAAGGGTCTGACTTTAAGGGTATAATACTCTTCCATTCATGCAGAGAGAAAAAGTTGTAGAACAGAGAATAACATTGGTCTTGTTCAAGGTTTATAGGGATATTGTGACCCGACCTATGTTGATGGCTGCAAGAACAAAGAATTCTGAAACCAAGAACTCTGCCACAACCAGCCACACCTTCTCCCTTTTTCAGATTAAAGGAAGCCTGAATTTCACTTTGTCCACACTGTGGCTGAAATCATTTACAGAGAAAACTTGAGTTTCTGAGGGTAAGATACTTTATTTCCGATAAGATCCTAATCATAGAAAAAAGAGTGGAGAAAAAGTTGATTTTTAGGGTTATTCTAGGCCAATCAAGGTTACAAATATAAAATTATAAATACAAACTATTTTATGCATTTGAATGTCTCGATAGTATTGTTTGCATATATATAAACATCTTTGCTAACATATGCTCTGCAGCTGAGAAGTTTCACTACCCCTGATAGTAAATGTGATACTGTTGTATTATATAAGTGAACCTATAAAATTGAAGATATTCAAAAGTGTTTCTTTGAATAGCCAGATTTGCATTACTCTTGGGAACCTATCTTCACTAAAATAAAACATTGGATCAGAATATTAAGACCATTGCCACGGAGTTTGCATTTAAGTTCAGTTCAGTTCAGTCGCTCAGTCAGGTCTGACTCTTTGCGACCCCATGAATTGCAGCACGCCAGGCCTCCCTGTCCATCACCAACTCCCAGAGTTCACTCAGACTCACGTCCATCGAGTCTGTGATGCCATCCGGTCATCTCATCCTCGGTCGTCCCCTTCTCCTCCTGCCCCCAATCCCTCCCAGCATCACAGTCTTCTCCAATGAGTCAACTCTTCTCATGAGGTGGCCAAAGTACTGGAGTTTCAGCTTCAGCATCATTCCTCCCAAAGAAATCCCAGGGCTCATCTCCTTCAGAATGGACTGGTTGGATCTCCTTGCAGTCCAAGGGACTCTCAAGAGTCTTCTCCAACACCACAGTTCAAAAGCATCAATTCTTCGGCACTCAGCCTTCTTCACAGTCCAACTCTCACATCCATACCTGACTACTGGAAAAACCATAGCCTTGACTAGAAGGATCTTAGTTGGCAAAGTAATGTCTCTGCTTTTGAATATGCTATCTAGGTTGGTCATAACTTTTCTTCCAAGGAGTAAGCATCTTTTAATTTCAAGGCTTCAGTCACCATCTGCAGTGATTTTGGAGCCCAGAGTGAGGATAAATACATAGTCAGGAAGTAAGGCAAGATTACAATAGTAAACACGGCAGCACTGGTTCACTTGTGCTGCTGCAGACTACGGCATGTTAATATCTCTTTACAATAATATTCAGATCCTGTCTATGTCAGCATTCAATTTCACTTGGGATTACACATTAACTGTCTAAGTCCACACCCTAAAGCAAGAAGACTGATCATCATTCTACATTTCTAAAAAAGAGAGATGGTTAATATGAACAAGAAACAGTTATTTGACACAATTCTGACTTGTTTGTCTTTTTCCTTTCAGTTTATTATATTTTGAAAATGTTCAAACACAGAAATGTTGAAAGAATGAGAAGGTGAACATTTACATGACCACCACCCAGGTTCTACATTTTTCTATACCTGCTTGTGTGCTTATCTATTCATCCATCCTTCCTTCTATTCACTCTATTCATCCGTCCGTATTAATTAACATTTTTGATGCATTTCAAAATAACCTACAGACATAATTTTATTTCAATCTGAAATATTTTAGCATGCAGATCATCACCGTGAGTTCAATATTTATCTGTTTTATATTATTTGAGGTTAAAAGTTCAAATCTGAAGAAGACCATTTCATGTTTTGACAAATGCATGCACCTGTATAACCCAAATCCCTACCACCATATAGAACTTTGCATCCTTCCAGAGGATTCCATTGTGCCCCTTCCTGGTCAATTCCAGCCACCTCCATCCTACCAGCAGGACCACTATTTATATCTTTTCAACCATTGATTAGTTTGCCTATTAATCGGTTCATTTTTTTCTCTCTTGTGCAATTGAATAAAAGACCATTTTAAAGATTTTGCTTTCAGACTAATGAAACGTCAATGTTTCATTGGATACTCATTTTTTAAATTTAGGGGCAATTTCTAATAACAGTAGAGAAAAGTTCTCACAAACAATGTCAATAAAAATTTCTAATGTGTTTGAGGACAGTGCAGTCTCTTAAAGGAGGCAAATCTTGCCACAAGGGAGCAAGATTTATTGTGTTCCTCGAGGTAGCATGACTGTTGAGGAGAGAAAAGAAAAAGGAAAATTCATTTGTTGGATATTACCTGAGGGAAAATCAAAACAACTCTATGTTTTCATTTGTCCATGACATGATGGTGTTTTGTTTCTCTCACATCACAGGGCAGCAGAGCATTTTTCTTCCCACGAGCTCTGCTTGAGTTCTTCTTCCCTGTTTTACTTTCAGAAGGCACTTGCCTGAGACAACAGGACTCTCTGCAGGCTACATGATTTAATCTGCAAAGTGAGATATTTCAGAATCCAGAGGCTTCTGGGGCATTGCCTCCTGGAGAACACAGAGGATTTACCATAGATTATTTCCAGTGGGCTGCCCTGGCAAGCCCAGAATAGAAACACAGTGGGAAAAGTGGCAAAATGCATGTCTCATCTCTCTTCCCTGTTCTTGTTCAGCAAGTCAGTTGAAATTGGAACATTGTGTTTGTCAAAACCCCACATTATTCTGGCTGTGTAAAGCAGCGTTCCCACACTTTAATCAATCCTTATTTTGCCATCAGCTACAAATATTAATTCACTTATTCACTCATTCATTCATTGATTTATCCATTCCTAGTATTGGTTGTCTCCCCAGGTGTCATTTGTTCAGCGGGAATACAGTGGGCCATGAAAAAGAAAAGGCTTCTGCCCTCCTAGATAGTCTACTTTAGGGAAAAGAAATACCCAGAAAAACATGTTGAAATTTTATATAATGCTGTGAATCAAAGAAATTCAAAACTACAGCTCACGTAACATGGTATGAAGAGAGTGAGAGAGAGAGCAACAATTTAGAGTATAATCATGGGAAGCTTTTTTGAAGTTGAAGCTGTTGCAACCAAGATTCTAATAATGAGAAGAGATGGTCGTGTGATGGTCTGGTTGGGACTTTCAGGCAGAGGGGACAGGAATTGACAACACCTTACTTTTATCTTGGGCTTCCCTGGTGGCTCAGAGATTAAAGCGCCTGCCTGCAATGCAGGAGACTTAGGTTCGATCCCCTGGAGGAGGAAATGGCAACCCACTCCAGTACTCTTGCCTGGAGAATCTCGTGGACAGAGGAGCCTGGTGGTCTACAGTCCACAGGGTTGCAAAGAGTTGGACATGACTGAGCAACTTCACTCTACTTTTATCTACTTTCCTAGTGGCTCAGATAGTAAAGAATCTGCCTGCAATGTGGGAGACATGGATTCAGTCCCTGGGTCAGGAAGACCCCCTGGAGAAGGGAACAACAACCTACTCCAGTATTCTTGCCTGGGAAATTCCATGGAGCCTAGCAGGCTACAGTCCATGGGATTGCAAAGAGTCAAACCTGACTTAGCGACTAACATTTCATTTACTTTTGTCTACCATCACTTTTACCTTGGTCCAACTAACTGGTCTACCATGATGTATGGGTGCTCTGGTATAGTATGTGTTTCATACTAAGCTTTCTGTAATGTAAACCATATTCCATCAATTTCCCTACCCTTTTGTCATTCTCATCAAAATGTCCCATAGCTCTCTAACCAGACCATCCAGGGCCCGCCTTGCATTCCTCTCCAGCTACATGTTACAACACAATTTCCTGGTCCCACTGACCTTCTTTTAGTCTTCCAGTCCACTGGGCTTACATAGATGACATTTCCCCAGTGTCAGAGTGGCCCATTTATTCCCCTATTTCTGAATTAATTCAATTTCATCCTGTAAATTGAAAATCATTCATCACTATCCCAAGAAAGCCTTCCCTGACCTATTTTTTAGAACCAAATGTCCAAATTACATGTTTTTAGGGAACAATTGTCTCCCATGTATAGCACCTCTCACTTTAGTAATTTTTTATATAGTTTAGTTTATTTGGTTTATGTTTGTCCATAAGATTCTACATTTATAAGAGGAGCCTCCCTGGAACATTACTTAGAACATAATTTTTCTTTTCTTAAATGTTAAATTGATTAATCATGAATAACTTCTGTGAATTTGAAAGTTGTCAGCATAGAGAAGACATTCTAAGAATTACGAAGGATGAGCTCACCTTGGGAGATGATAAGCAGAATCAGTACTGGGCACCTGAGCTATGGGCCGGTCTACCTTTACAGAACCAAAGAAAAAGGAGGGTCAAACAAGGAAATATAAGTGGAGCAGCCAGAGGGGCCCTGAAAAGGGAAAGGGAAGAACTCTCTCTCCCACATCAGGAAAGGAACTCTCCTAGTCTATTTGGGCACAGAAATTTACTTCTAACAGTTCTGGAGAACAAGTCCAAGATTAAGTGACCAGATTCAGTGTCTGATGAGAGCTCTCCATCTGGTTCAGAGATGGCCATCTGCTCACTGTGCCCTCATGAGGGAGACAGGGCAAGAGAGCTCCCTGGGATCTCTTTATGAGGGTGTTAATTCCATTATGAAGGCTCCAACCTGAAGACCTAGTCACCTCCTAAAGGCCCTAGCTCTGAATACCATTACATTGGAATTAGGTTTCGATGTATGAATTTGGGGAAGCAAAACTTTCATTCTATAGCAGAGAGAGTACTGAAGAAGAGAGAGGTCAGTCAACTCTTTGGAATGCTGTTGTATATGACAGTGTTTCAGGAAATAAAAAAACAGAAAAAGAACATAAATGGAAATAATTCATATACATCAATACACACACCTGCATGCGTACTATGTTTGGGAAATGTTCTTAGAAGACTTTTAAGCGCCTAACCAAACTGTGCTTGGGTGTGAGTATGTGTGTGTTCGTATTTGGGAGAGGGAGTGATGAGCATTATTAAATAATCCTCAGGTCTCAGAATTATATGTTTTATCAGTTGCTAAAAGAAGACAGATTTTTGTTTTGCTTAGTTTTTAAAACATTTTTCTTTAGATTTTGTGACAGCACTGTTCTAATAAAGTATTCATTTTTTGCAAATAATAAGTCATATTAAATAATCTTAAAGAACTGAATACAAATCAGTTAAGTTACTATTTAATAAAGAAGTTATTTACGATATACATAAGAGGGCCCTTGGTAAATATTTTGAAAATAAGTTTTTTCTCCTGCAGAAATTATTTCTTATATTCAATATAAAACAAGAAATCTATAATTTTCTCAAAAATGTGCAAACGGTTTTCAGGACACAGCAGCTTCATGTATCGAAACAATCACAGGTGATGTGTAGAAATAGTACTTCTCTGGCGCTGCCCCCAGACTCTCTGAAGGAGCATTATTGACCCTTAGGTGGTGGTGAAAATCCAAATCCTGAATCCAGGGTACTCTTAAGTGTCCTTGTGGTCACCTGCCAGTGACCAATAAAGACTTCAGGGCTAGTGCTGGCTGCCTGATGTTTGCAGCAAAATCAGCATTTCTGCATGCCCCCCAGACCCTTTCCCCGCACAACCTTCAGCCCCTCAAGGCTGCAGGCACCAGACCACTGCTCTCTGTATTCAGAAAGATTTGATAAAAAGAGATATTTTGTTTACAAGTGATTACTCTTTCATTGAATTGATCACAGTGGAAACAATCCATGCTTGGACTGGAAAACAATCCAAGCAAAAATACCTTTTCTATACTCCAAATAACAACCTGCAACCCTCATTTGCCAAGTTAAATCACAATATAATCTTTGAAACCAAGAATTCAGATAAGCTCAAAATAATTCTCCCCATGAATCTGAGGCAAACAATTCCTGACCTGATCCTGAGCCACAGAGGGAAATTGTGAAACTGACTTCAGCTGGAGATAAAATCCCAAACTAGCCCATGAGATATACATTGATCAGAAATCAATAGTTTATATAAACGGGTCCAGGGTGGGTAGCTGGCTACTCATTGGAGTGACAAGGACGCTGAGACCTACTGTTTTTTCCCTTTGCCTTCAACAGCTTCCTCTGTGACCCTCTGAACTTATTACTACATATTTAGCAATAAACATAAAACAAAGATAAACTAGGAACTGATCATAACACTTTTCATCTCTCCACATTTATGCTAGCTTAAGTTACTATTGGGCTTCCCTGGTGGCTCAGTGGTAAAGAATCTGCCTGCCAAAGGAGAGGCAGGTTCAATCCCTGGGTCAGGAAGATCTCCTGGAGTAGGAAATGGCAACCCACTCCAGTATTCTTGCTGGGATAATCCCATGGACAGAGGAGCCTAGCGGGCTACAGTCCCTGGGGTCGCAAAAGAGTTGGACACAACTCAAACAACAACACAACAAAATTACTAGGAACTTATCTTCATGTATCGATTGGCTATTTTCTGTGAGCCTCTGTGTGAAGATAATAGGCCTGTGTCTTTGGGAGAATAATAATTCTCTGAAAAAGAGAGTGAGCAGGAAACAAGAGAAGAGAGGCAGGGAAGCACTCTGTGTAGGTGATCACTTTTACTGAAATTGCAAAGCTGTAATTATCCATAAACTGAAAGGTTTAGATGGAACATTTTCAGGTCATTTCTACAGAACCTCAAGGGCTAGAATTACTTACAATACTTAAATATTTAGGTAAAAAATTCAGAAAGAAAAAAATAATGTATCTTTCTTTCAGCATTACTAAGCCTAAGGCTTTTTTTTTTTTTTTTTTTAGCCTAAGGATTTTTTAAAACCTCACATACAAGTGTCACTTAATTACTCTTCGGGAAAAGGTGAGTTCAGAAGGCTTTTTATTATAGTTCAGCTTTCTGGGAAGAAGTAAACTCATGTCAAGCAAATGATAGAGGAAAGTTCTCTATCCTAAAACATGGCTAACGAGAGAACGGTGTTTCTGGCTTGGGATGCACTGTATCAGGGCTACAGGAATTATATACTGTGTCACTGCTGTTCATCATTAGAAGAAACCTAACATTTCCCTAATGGGAGACAATTGCTGCAGAGTGGGCTCTGACGCCTTTATTTGTACTGAGGAGCATAGCTACGTTCACCCTGTAATTACAGTGACACAACAAACCTTGGCAAACGTTGGCACAGCAGAGCAACCTTCATTGTCGCGGAGTCCTGAGATGCCGGAGATCTTGGAGTCATGCAGACTCTCTCAGTGGCTCACACTGACCTTCCACAGTGTCATTTCCAATACTTCTAGGGGGCTGTGGTCCATCATCGTGTCTTAAACTTTCCTGACAGAGAATCCAGAATCAGTTTTTGAGACAGAGGGATTGAACCTCCTTCACAAATCAACCACATCGAAATCTCCAGGTTTAAGAATTTGAATGTGGACATACAGTTTTTGGAAACACTGAGAGATCCCTGAAGCTCCTTCTAGGTCTAACGGTCTATGAGGATCTCAGCTAGTCATTCTCAATAAAAACAGAGGAGCTGGCATTTAAGAACCCCCAAGGAGCTTTGTCAGAACACAGATTCCTATTTCTTCCAACCCTCAGTTACACTGAAGTCTCCGATGGAGTTGGTTGTACATGTGTTTTGAAGTGACTTCCAAAGTAATTACAGCCTCGCTAGGCAGCTGTTCATCTAGGACTTTGAGATGCACGATGCCAGCTCAGGTGCTGCTCATCCAGGCAGTGTTTTGTTTTGTTTTGTTTTAATTGAGCACCCACCATTTATTTATTCAGAAAATTTTAGGGCTTATTGTTTCCTACTCCCACGTTTCAAGTCAAATAAAACCATCACGCACATCATAGAGTTTTAAGTTCTGAAGATAAAAAGAGAAAATACAAGTTTGGTGACACCATGCCGCATGACCCTTACAGTCTAGTTAAACAAGAAAACAAACAAACAAAAAAAGAACAAAAACAACAAGGAAAATGCTTCAAAGAAAAGTGTGTGTCAAGCAATCAGGAGACTCCAGTATCAAAAGGGAGTGTGGTTGAGGCTTAAGTAACAATAAAGTCAGTAGTTGTCTTGAAGAAGAAGACTTCACTCTACTCCTTGAGAAAGCAACAGTGGGAAAATACCAGGTAGAGAGACAGGGAAAGCAGCATAATGTATGGGGAAACTGCTCTCTTAAGAAAACACAAAAATTAACAAAACCGTACTGTATTTTTTCTGGAAAATTTAATTTACCTCTGGTTTTTGTCAAATGGCATGCATTTTTATTCTGTTTCTGAAATCAGATTTGTGCATCCCTTGCATATACATCCTTTGCATGGACAATCCTTTGCATGGACAATATTCGCGCTCATGTCTACAACCTTGAATTACTATAAGTGCATGGAGATAATTATCCATCTTGAGAATTGACAGATGCATATCCATGCGATGAAGATAACCACCCTAGCCAGTCTGCTCTATTTAGAAGGAAGAGTAAGAAAGAGAAGAGAAGAAGAAGGTGAAAGGAGAGAGAGGGGGAAGAGGAGGGGAAGGAGGAAAGAAGGGGAAATAAAAGAGGAATAATAAAAATAATAATGGAGGATTTGAGAATAGATGACTACTGTAAGCACCACCAAAATAAAAAACTGAAACAGAGGTGAGTCACTAGCCTGATGAATCTTGCATAAGTGAGAAAAATAAGGAAATAGATTGGTCAAAGTCCACGTGAAACTCAGGAGCATTGAGTAGAGAGTTGTCCTAGATTGTTGACTGTAGGAAACTGGGCTTGGCACAGTCACGTGTTTTTCATTTTACTTATACATGGAACTTTCTGGAAGTAACATCTGAAAGTAAGTGGCAAACTAATCTCACCTTAGGTTAGCTAACCTTAAGGGATAGTGTGCCGAGACTTTGTTTGTTCCATTCCCTAAAAGAAGTGGTAGGAATCAGGAGGAGGTCACCCCTAACAAAACTCTACCACCATTGCTTTGAAAATCGCTGAAATTTATGAGACTTGATACCACAATGATGGGATTTCTGTTGATCTCAAGATTCTTATAAT
Organism: Ovis canadensis; assembly: GCF_042477335.2. Classification (NCBI taxonomy): domain Eukaryota; kingdom Metazoa; phylum Chordata; class Mammalia; order Artiodactyla; family Bovidae; genus Ovis; species Ovis canadensis. The sequence continues at coordinate 25,568,244 of NC_091246.1, forward strand.
AGGAAGAGCAGCAAGTTGGGAGGCAGACTCGAATGTGAAGGCTGCAAGGAGGCCTGTCTTCTCTCAGTTCTTTACCATAATTAATAGGCATTCACTGATCTCATCAATAGCTGGCTCCTGGCCCTCAAGTATCAGCCTTATACTCATGTTTCCACAGTGTCCTTGGCAGTACAGTCTTCATTCATGGTGAGGGAGACCTTTCCAAGTAAAATAACATATCATGTTTGCCTCCACATGGGAAATATTTGAAATATACCCACTGATGTAAGTTGTAAGGAAATTAGCATATATTTTAGTTGGTTATAAGTACTATTGCCTAGTCATATAATGGTGCATTATGTTGTTATTAAAGGTAATTATTTTTATTGCCATTAAAATATTTCCTCACTTAAAAGTTAAAAAACTACTAGAAGTATGCAATACAGTATGATCTTATATTCACACATACAGGCACACACAATATACACATTTACATACACAACCACATACCATACATACATATACATTCTATAAATATTTTAAATAGGAACTTACACAAATTCATAATACTCTTACATTTTTGTATGACAATGTTAAAATTCTTCCTAGGAGTCAATAAACCAAAATGCTAAGACTTGACCTAAGGATACTGTGGTTATCAATGATTTTCACTTTCTACCATTTCTTAGCTTTTCAAAGATGTGAATTTTTTCTCCGAGTGAAGATGGATTATGACTAAAGAGCAAATGTTTCTTTGAGATATTCATAGTTTATATTGTTACCCTTCATTTCAAAAAGTTGCCAAGGTTGCATCCCGTCCCTGTCAGGAGGAAGCATGAGCTGATGAGCATGTTCAGATGGAGAAGAAGGCTGCTGAAAGGAGAGAGAGGTGGCTACAGATGCTGCAGGCTGACTATGCTCCTTCCAGATGGAGCACACCACTCAGATACCAGATCTCATGTCATTTTGCTGCCCAGTTTGCCAATTGCCCATGCCAACCAACAGTAATAGATGAAACTTACAGCATGTCTATCACCACAGTCCCCATCCCAAACCATCCTAGTGTGAAAAAGAGCATCACAAACGCTCATGGATCCACATGGGGAAGGGGATTGTGCAGGGCCGGGAAGTAGGCTTGTACCATTGGGGTTGAAAGTTCTAGGGTCCTGAGAACCTTGCAGAGGGAACTGATAGGAGGACTATGCTGAGAAAGAACATGCCCTGTCAATACCACCAACGCCTAACCCCATGAGGAATAAGAGACTGAAGGAAGGCTGGAGTAAGGACCTATAGGGCATGAGGTCTAGAGTAAAGACAACAATTGTCCAGGTCCAGTGGTGATATGGTAAATCACTTCTCTCCTGAAAAAATAAAAATTTAAAAACACTCATTTGTAGGATTTTCAGATTTTAATGATAAAATTTTCTATGGCCAACTTTAGGCTGCTAATAGCTATATGGTATAGGAAGGAAGAATTCAATAATGTTTAATACTAACCTCTAGCCAGCCAGCACAACCTGACTCTGCTTCTTTGTTCCTAGTTTGGAAATCCCCATAAACAGACAAGTAAAAGAAATAATCATTCCCATTACTCAGAGACTGAGATGATTCTGATAAAGGTAATACCTTAAGCCTTTGTAAAATGTCATGGCTCACCCCTATTTTCCACCCACAAAATAGTCAGCAAATGTGCCTCCTTTCTTAATAGACTCATAAAAGATCCTCCTCCTCCAGGCGTATCACTCTAGTCTTTGAATTCCTTTTTCTTTTTTAAAATTGGAGTGTGGTTGATTTACAATGTTGTGTTACTTTCTGCTGTATAATGAAGTGAATCACCTATTTGTTGTTTTTGTTCAGTCACGAAGTCTTGTCTAACTCTTTGTGACCCCATGAACTGCAGCTTGCCAGGTTTCCTGTCCTTCACTATCTCCCAGAGTTTTTTCAAATTCATGTCCATTGAGTTGTTGATGCCATCCAACCCTCACATCCTCTGTTGCTCCTTTCCCTTCCTGCCCTCCATCTTCCCTAGCATCAGGGTCTTTTCCTGATGTGTCTTCTCTTCACATCAGGTGGCCAAGAATTGAAGCTTCACCTTCAACATCGGTCCTTCCAGTGAGTATCTAGGGTTAATTTCCTTTAGGATTAACTGGTTTGATCTTGTAGTCCAAGGGATTCTCAAGAGTCTTCTTCAGCAGCACAGTTCAAAAGCATCAATTCTTTGATGCTCAGCTTTCTTTATGATTCAACTCTCACATGACTACTGGAAAACCATAGCTTTGACTATACAGACCTTTGTCAGCAATGTGGTGTCTTTCATTTTTAACATGCTGTCTACGTTTGTCATAGCTTTCCTTCCAAGAAGCAAGCATCTTTTATGGCTGTAGTCAATGTCCACAGTGATTTTGGGACCCAAGAAAATAAACCTGTCACTGCTTCCACTTTTCCCCCTTCTATTTGCCATGAAGAAATGGGACCACATGTTGTGATCTTCATTTTTTGAATGTTGAGTTTTAAGCCAGCTTTTTCACTCTCCTCTTTCACCTTTATCAAGAGGCTCTTCAGTTCCTCTTCACTTCCTGCCATTAGGGTAGTATAATCTGCATATCTGAGCTTGTTGACATTTCTCCTGGCAATCTTGATTCCAGTTTGTGATTCATCCAGGCTGGCATTTCACGTGATGAACTCTGCTTATAAGTTAAATAGGCAGAGTGACAAGATACAGCCTTGTCCTCCTTTCTACATTTTGAACTAGTCAGTTGTTTTATGTAAGATTCTAACTGTTGCTTCTTAACCCACATCCAAGTTTCTTAGGAGACGAGTAAGGTGGTCTGGTATTCTTATCTGTTTAAGAATTTTCCACAGTTTGTTGGGATCCACACAGTCAAAGGCTATATGCATACATATATACCCTCCTTCTTGAACCTCCCTCCCCCCACCCCATCCCACTCCTCTAGGTCATCAGAGCACTGAGCTGAGCTCCGTGTGCTATATTGCTCAAGATTCTAGTAATAGGAAGAGCAGCAAGTTGGGAGGCAGACTCGAATGTGAAGGCTGCAAGGAGGCCTGTCTTCTCTCAGTTCTTTGCCATAATTGATAGGCATACACTGACCTCATCAATAGCTGGCTCCTGCACTGTTTTCCCTTGATGATTTATTTGGAATGAACAGAAGGATCTGCTGAACACTGGAGGAGGAATAAAATCTTCTGAGAAGTTCCTTTGCACCCCTACTATATTCAGGGAGTACAAGAAGAAGAAAAAGTAACTGAAGAACTGAAGAGATTCACAACACAGGAAATGACAAGGGGATTTTCTTTATTTGAGGAGGCAGTTAGTTTTTAATGCATAGGATCCAGATGTAGAACAGTACACAAAAGTTGCAGCGGCCTTTTAGAATGCTATCCAGTGCTGCTATGTCATTTATGATGAGGGAAAAAAGAATTGCTACACAGGCATCTTTCGATTTTTTTTAAGAGGATAGATAGAGTTGACTCCAGCAAGGAATTAGAACCTGTGCATCAATGTTAGGTGTGAGTGAAACTGCAACTTTCTCTCCATCTCCTATTGCTGACAGTCCTTCAGCTCTACCATCTCCCACCTCTTCTCCCTCCTCCAGTCAGTCACTCTTCTTGTCTATTCACTTGATGCCAGCCTCTATATGCCAGCTGTTGCTGTTCTGTACTTTTCAAGATCCTATATTATAAAATTAAAAATGCTTTCTTTATAAAAAATGATCACCAAAAAAAAACCCAGTATAATTTTACAACCTTAAAAGACAAACATTTATGTGTGTACTTGTGTGAATATGCACACACTCATAACTATAAACACACACACACACTACAGTGCTGTTTCTTCCTAAAATGAAAAGGTTAGAGCAGAAATACAAGAAACCCTCCTCATTCTGGGCACCGAATCTCAAATAGGTTCTTCAATATTTGGAACTATTGTTTTTAAAAAATATAAAAAAAGATTGAGAGTGACTGGATGGACCCTATAATTTGCAGTGAGGACTGATAAATGTACTTTACTGGAATGACAAAAGAAGCATTAGTATCTATAAAACAAATTATACATAATATCTGTGTTTCACTGGGATTAACTTATTCTGTTTCACTAAAGACTGGGCACCAAATGAAGTGCTAGAGCTGAATATAGTCAAAGAAAACTCCACCCCTGAGCCACTCACATCCTCCGGGTTTAATGTCAAGGAGTATCACACTCATGTCTGTGTGGGCTGTAGTGCGTGGGGCACTTCATGGTGTCAGGGCTCTCATATTTGTTCTAATTTGGCCTTGATAGTTCCATCTGCAATTCCTAGAGGTCCATACAGTTTTTACAAGGCCCCTAAATGTAACTTTGATTTTCTCTGATTAAATACTGCCTATGCCCATGCAGTCAGAATCACAAAAAATATGACTTTCATTGTGGTCCTCAATAGGCTGCCTAAGCTTATTTCTTGCCAGTGGCAGCTTGCTGTGTATTTCACCCTGGGGACTTTCTTGAGTTTACACACAATCTGCTCTCTGCTCCGAAGGGCTGAGGAGTTGTTCTGTGATTGGACATTCTCTCCATTTGGTTTCCTTCCCTCTGGCTTTCATGAACACTCAAATAAGATAGAGGGAATGGGAATGAGTCCTCTTCCAAGTGAGTATGATCTGAAACACAAGCTGGAATCAAGGTTGCCGGGAGAAACATCAGTCACCTCAGATATGCAGATGACACCACCCTCACGGCAGAGAGTGAAGAGGAACTAAAAAGCCTCTTGATGAAAGTGAAAGAGGAGAGTGAAAAAGTTGGCTTAAACCTCAACATTCAGCAAAAGAAGATCATGGCATCCGGTCCCATCACTCCATGGGAAATAGATGGGGAAACAGTGGAAACAGTGTCAGACTTTATTTTTGGGGGGCTCCAAAATCACTGCAGATGGTGACTGCAGCCATGAAATTAAAAGACACTTACTCCTTGGAAGAAAAGTTATGACCAACCTAGACAGCATATTCAAAAGCAGACATATTACTTTGCTGACTAAGGTCCATCTAGTCAAGGCTATGGTTTTTCCAGTAGTCATGTATGGATGTGAGAGTTGGACTGTGAAGAAGGCTGAGTGCCGAAGAATTGATGCTTTTGAAGTGTGGTGTTGGAGAAGACTCTTGAGAGTCCCTTGGACTGCAAGGAGATCCAACCAGTCCATTCTGAAGATCAGCCCTGGGATTTCTTTGGAAGGAATGATGCTAAAGCTGAACCTCCAGTACTTTGGCCACCTCATGCAAAGAGTTGACTCATTGCAAAAGACTCTGATGCTGGGAGGGACTGGGGGCAGGAGGAGAAGGGGACGACAGAGTATGAGATGGCTGGATGGTATCACAGACTCGATGGATGTGAGTCTGAGTGAACTCCGGGAGTTGGTGATGGACAGGAAGGCCTGGAGTGCTGCAATTCATAGGGTTGCAAAGAGTCGGACATGACTGAGCAACTGAACTGAACTGAACTGATGATCTGAAAGAACTTCCTTGCACAGAAATTCTAGAACATGTATTTCCTATATATTATTTGTGAGTATTCTTTCCATCCTTAGCTGGATATTATTTCTGTTTTCATAGTTCTCTGTGGGATTCTGCAGGTAAGACATTGAATTTTTAGCAAACATTTATTAATGTAACCTGATTGGCCTTCCATCCTCCCTGTGATGGAATCCCCTGGGCCAGAGGCTGAGTCAAGGGTTCCATTGCTGAAGTCCTCAGTCAGTCCTGCCCTGATGCCTATCACACACACATGTATGCAGGCTAAGCTGCTTCAGTCATGTCTGACTCTTTGCAACCCTATGAACTGTAGCCTGCCAGGTTCCTCTGTCCATGGGATTCTCCAGGCAAGAATACTGAAGTGGGTTGCCATGCCCTCCTCCAGGGATCACACACACACACACCCTCTTAAAAATCACCACCCCGTGCAAGATCACTCTGGAAAACTTACAGAGAACATGGAAAAATGGGGTTAGTAGCACAATGCTTAATAACTCTGTGACTAAAAAAAGAGAGAGCTAAGAATCTAATAAAAGTAGGGACTTCCCTGGTGGTCCAGAAGTTAAGACTTTGTTTTCCAATAAAAGGGGTGCATGTTTGATTGCTGGTCGGGGAGCTAAGATCCCACAATCCTCATGGCCAAAAAAACAAAACATAAAATAGAAACAATATTGTAACAATTCAATTAAGACTTTAAGAATGGTCCACATTAAAAAAAAAATCTTAAGAAAAAAGTAATCTAATGAAAATAATTTCACAATTTTTGCATATTAATGTGGTTAAAAAACATAGCAATAAATATGACACCTACAATGGCACCCCACTCCAGTACTCTTGCCTGGAAAATTCCATGGACGGAGGAGCCTGGAAGGCTGCAGTCCATGGAGTCGCTGAGAGTCAGACATGACTGAGCGACTTCACTTTCATTTTTCACTTTCCTGCATTGGAGAAGGAAATGGCAACCCACTCCAGTGTCCTTGCCTGGAGAATCCCAGGGACGGGGGAGCCTGGTGGGCTGCCGTCTGTGGGGTCACACAGAGTTGGACACGAATGACGCAACTTAGCAGTAGCAACGGCAGGAGGAAAGGGGGACAACAGAGGATGAGATGGCGGGATGGCATCACTGACTCGATGGACGTGAGTTTGAGTGAACTCTGGGAGATGGTGATGGACAGGAAGGCCTGGCATGCTACGACTCATGGGGTTGCAAAGAGTCGGACATGACTGAGCGACTAAACTGAACTGAACCTTTAAAACGACATACTTGTTTATGGCAGTATTCCTTCAGAACCCTGTGTGCAGAGGAAGAGAATAAAGTAGAAACAGAATAGGGGTGAGAGAAAAAAGCAAAGAGCAATAGAGAAAAAGAACCAGAGGATGACTGCAAACTAGGCTAGGTGGCCAGTGGGGGTTCAGGGCAGGGAGGAACAGCCTTGTATTCTGTTTGGAGTAGTCATCTGGGAGTAGTTTTCTGTGGCCAATTTGGGCTTCTTGCAGAAAAAGGCATCAGTAAAGCAGCTGAGAATCTTGGTGGTGCTCAGCTGATGCAAATACATCAATTCTGTTGGCAAAAATTTGGAGAGAGGCCGAGAAGACCCAGTAAAGGAGCCACTTGCCAACTGCAAGAGAGTGAGGCCCATCCAAGGGCACCTTCACAGGTAAGTTAACTTTAGGCTCTGAGGGTGGTAGGGTGCAGGCAGGACTTTTCCTGCCAGGGGCCAGCACCTAGCACTGTCAACCTAAAAGTGTTCACAACCTAAAAGTTGAGAGTTATGTCTTGTTCAGTGGGAATTTTTAGGAAACTTCAAACCCAGTAGACAGCATCTCAGGTAGCCCTGGGAGAACTGCTCCAAGGAGGCAAGGGAAGGAGCCAGGTTACATAGAAGTTTTACAACAGAGGGCAGATAGTCTGTACATCAAAATATTATTGTTAATTAAGGAAAACCAGATATCTGAAGTTAAGGAATTTAGTGTTTTTCTATGTATGGGAAGATATAAGAGTTTGGGCTCACTGAATCATTCATTTCATATGTATCTTGACTATCTGGGGCCAATATCTTGTGTTTTTCACATCCTGAGCTCCCTTGGAACTCACTGTAGGAAGTGGCTGCAGTCTGATAGCTGCTAGATTTTAGATACTGTCCTCCTTCTTCAGTGCCCTAAGAGCTCATCAGCTCACATTGGAGGGCTGCAATCACTGATGACTGTGACACCCTTGTTTGCTGATATGGCAGGAAATATTCCATTTCTCAGCACCACAAAGTGTTTACTCATTCAGTGCCTACCCCACCTGGTTTAAGGTCATTTCTGGCTGCTATGAGAGAGGCTGAGGGCACATACTGGGTGCATGCTGTGGTGACCAGCCAGGGATGAAAACAAGGGGCTGCAGTGACCCCCCAGGAGTGAGAACAAACCCCAGGAGCCTGAATCAGTACAAGCAGAGTCTGTAGCCAATGAGGATCTCTTAAACCTGCAGCAGAGTTTTGTTTCCAGTTGGCCCTCTTGGGTTACAGTGATCAGGACTGCTTCACAGCCTTAGGTGCTATGCTGGGTACTTTCAACAATGAAGGCTTTCATGGCCCAGGGCTGGTGCCAGCTCCCTCCACACCCATGTCCCATCTGATTACCTTTTCCAAGAAGCACGCTGGTTATCCTTACCAGTTTTAGTTACTCTTTAAACTGACATTTGCTGAAGTTCTATGCATTTTTTTTTTTTAGCTTAAATGTGAATTATGTGTCAGTTCCCACCCTGGCAAATTTAGCTATAATTTGAAAGAATTGTGCTCCATCAAAATGGAGAGCCCAATGGGGTTCCTTTCAAGGATTTGCATTAAATAACAAAAAGAGCTTTTTAGAATTCTTCTGGCTGTTAAAATATTAAAATTCAAGAGCAGTAAAGGAATGTATAAAGGCAAAAGCATCCAGTTTATATGAAATGAAAACTTTTCTTAAAGTTCCTTGAGTATTGTTTTTAAAGGAACTAAAGAGCTGTTCTTCAACAACAACAACAAAAACTTCTTCCCTGGCATCTTCAACTCCATCAAACTTCCCTACCAATGCCTCAATTCACTTTTGAAACAGAAACTGTGCATCTGTTCTACAAGCATGTCCCATAGTAAATGAAACAACTGCTCCTGAAAACTTTAGCATTACTTACATGGAGAGAAGGACTGGAAACAGTCTTCTCCACAGAACAGTTTGAAAATATACATGCACTGCTGTGTTCATAGCAGCGCTATTCACGGTAACCAAGACATGGACACAAGCTAAATGTCCATTGACAGAGTAATGGGTAAAGAAGATGTGGTACATATATATGCAATGAAATATTACTTAGTCATAAAAAAGAACTAAATAATGCTGTTTGCAGCCACATGGGTTGCTGCAACTAAGTGAAGTCAGAAAGAGAAAGGTAAATGCCTTATGATATCACTTATATGTGGAATCTAAAATATGACACAAGTGAAACTATATAGGAAGGGGAAACAGAATCATAAACTTAGAAAACAGACTTGTGGCTTCCAAGGGGTCGGGGAGGGGGAAGAAAGCATTGGGAGTTTGGGAGTAACAGATGCAAATTATTGTCTGTAGGACAGATGATCAGCAAGGTCCCACTGTATAGCACAGGGAACTATATTCAACATTCTCTGATAAATCATAACGGAAAAGAATATGAAAAGTATATGTATGTTTGTGTATACATCTGAATCACTTCATTATACAGCAGAAGCTAATACAACATTGTAAATCAACTATACTTCAAATAAATAAGCAGTCCTCTTGAAATGTAATTTGAGTAAGTTCAGGTTTAGCAAGCATATAAACCTTGAAATCAACCACACAGTGTTGAGGCGATGATGTGCACTGCACCACTGCTGTCTGACTCAGTCAGATCTTGGTTCAGAAGCTGCTGGCTCCCCCAGATCCCTGTTAATGGAGCACCCAAGATGATCTGTGGGAGCTCTCCTATTACTGTGGGGATTTTGGAAATGCTGAACTATTTCAACACCACCAAGTACCTCAAGTCTGTGAGCTGAAAACCAGTTTCCAAATTGTCAGAATTATAAACAGTGAAGCGCAAAAATCTCCACCTGACAATTTTTTATCTATCTAGATTTGGGAATATTTTTATAAATGCTTAATGTAACAGGCAAAAGACCTAAAAAATATTGAACAATGTCTTTAAAACAAATACACTTTTTCACAAGTGGAAATATAAACATAAATTGTAGCCTGGAGAAGCAGTCAGCTGAACTATAAGGCCAGGGGAACAAGACAAAGGAGAAGCAGAATCTGGAAGCCCATTTCTGCAGATGGTTGAGTCACAGAGACCTTTGTACAAGATGATTCATACAATGGTCACAAATCCTACTTCTAGATCCTTTTAAAAGACCTTCCTTTGTTTCATTTACCTTCACACTTTCAGAAGTACTCTGTTGTTATTTTTACTTGCATACGTGTCTTTAATCATGAGATTTGTCTTCTTTCCTCACTATGCTAGATAAGGGCACATTTCTTACCTCAAAACTAATTTCAAAGATGTGCTTCACAAGATGAATAAAGCTTTTCCAATGAAACATGGGTTTTGCTGTAAGACTTAAGCATGCTTGAGTAATGCAGATGAGAGCACAGGGAGTGTTTATGTTTCACCAGTCCTGTCACTAACTGCTGGGACAGGCTGATGGGAGGCTCCCAGACCTAGCAGACATAGACAGCACTGCAGCAAAGAAAATCCACCGGTGAAGAAAAGATTTGTGTAGGAGAGGTCCGCAGTGATTGGCTAAAGCTTCTTAACCGTAATGATGTTGACTTTAATAATTTAAATAGCCTTCTGTCTTTTTCCCCTAAGTAATCTAGCTAAGTATGCATCATTTTTTGCTGATCTTTTCGAAGATTTAAAACCTTTTGGTTTTGTAGATTTTCTCTAATTTTTTTTGTAGTCTCTATTTTTATCTCTGCTCTAATCTTTATTATTTTCTTTGTTCTGTGGCTTTGGGTTTAGTGTTTTGCTTTTTCTCTAGTTCCTTAAGGTGTAAAGTTAGGTTGTTGATTTGAAGTTTTCTTTTTGTTTTTAACATAGCATTTATAGCTACAAATGTCCCTCTTGCACTGGCTTTCTGGCATCCCATAGGTTGTACCATGCCATTTTCATTTCTGTCAAGATATTTTCCTCAGTGCTTTTTCCTTTATCTGATTTATTGTTTGAGTGTATTACTTAATTTCCACATATTTGTGAATTTTCCAGTTTTCCTTCAACTGCTGATTTTCCAGTTTCCTTTCTATCTGATTTTTTGGAAGGAACTAATGATCTGGATTTTTTTTTTTTAATACAGAGACTTCTATCCCAGATAAGATGGCATGGACCCATTTCTCCTTGCTCCTCCTTGTTATGCAGAATTATAAACCCTAGAAGTAGTGTAAGAGACATTATAAGAAAACTATGAAACATAGGAAGAGAAAGAAAAATAGTTTGTGGCTCCAGGCTTGAAGGAACAGCATAAGCATCTTCTGTGAGATAAAGGCCCCTTTAGACCTGGAGCCCACATAGCAGGAGGATGCCCCCTGGACATTCCTACTACCTTGAGCAACAGTCCATCTGACAACATTCAAAACCACACCATCAGGAAGGTGGATTAGGAGCCCTGTCAGAAATCATCTTTCTCAAGTCTGGACCTGAAATTTCCCTGTCTGCAGAAAGATAGGTGGGCAGTTTGCATACGAGAAGCAGACACAGTCAGAGCACATGGCTGATTTGGAAAGATGCCTTGTCTCCTTGGGCCTTCAGATCTTCATCCATCATCCAGAGATGAAGGATTGCCTGCAGGTTTTGCAGCAGGGGAAATACCACCGCCATCATGCTAAGATCCTAGTGGTGATATGTTCTAATCTTGCTTAATGTGACCATTTAGGGGAAATAATGTATATGATATTTCTCTGTATTATTTCTTACAGTTGCATATGAATCAATGATTATTTTTAAAACATGCAATAAAAAAATCAGAGAGTAACCAGAATCCAAGATCAAGAAAAGAATGGAGATAAACCAGGAAATAACATATTCATTCTTTTCAAGTTAGCACAGAAGATGTACAAAATTGACCTTATGCTGTGTTGTAAAGAAAGTCTAACAAATGTCAAAGATTTGAAATTAGACCAAGTATGATTCTGTGACACAGTAAACCTAGTTGTCAATAAAGAAGCAAAATTGGAAAACCTCTAAATGTAGCAATAATATTTTAAGTAGCCAATGAGTCAAGGAAATAATAATATATGTTAGGAAATGTTTGTATTAATTAATAGTAAAAACACAACAGATCAAATTATCAAATTCATGAAATACTTTTTTCTAAATCTGTACCTAGAGGAAAATAGCTTTAAATACACAAGTTAGAAAAGAAGAAAGCCTGCAAAATCAGTGAGTACTAAGGAGTTAAAAACTAATAATTGTAAAAATTAAGTGAAAAAAAAGAGTAGAAAAAGTTTTATTTCTAGATAATAAAATAGAAAGAATATTTAATGGAGAGGGATAATGTTTTCATCAGAATCTTCAGAAGATTAAAAATATGATAAACTACTGACAGTGCTGATCACAAAAAAGAAAGGTACAAACAATATTAAGAATCAAAAGAGAAAGAGCTACAGCTATAATAGAAATGAAAATGATAATCAGAATATTATTTTAAAATTCATGGCGATAATTTTGGACTCATTTCTAGAAAAATAAAACTAACCCAAACTCAAACAGTAACAAGTAAAATTTTCAAGTATCCTATAATAAAGCTCATTCCACAAAGAAAACTTCAGTATCAGAGACCTTCACTAGAGAACTGTTAAAAAAACATTAATAAAGAAGTAACATGAATGCTACACATATTTTTTTCAGAGTATAGAAAAATAGAGGAAAATTTGCCAACTTTATTAATGACAGCAAAATAACCTGCACACCAAACCTTGTACTGAAGTTTAAAAGAAGATAAAATTTTAGATCAATTCTTCTCATGAATATAGATACGATGTTCTAAAAGTAGTGGCAAAATGAATAAACAAATATGTTAAAATGATACTAGATAATAAAGAAGTTTATGTATATTTCTATTAACTTCAGGAATGTAAAGTTGGTTTAAAATTGAAAAATTAATCAATATAAATCACTACATTAACAAAAAAAGGAGAAAAAATGCATAACTTTCCCAAGAAATACATGAAAAGAATTACATAAAATCTAGCCCCTATTTAGGAGTTCTACTTCCAACTGAGATGTAAGAAAAAGGAACACCTTTAATCTGAGAAAAGACACTTAATATCAAATTTAATCAACATCATACTTTCTGATATATAAAACACTGGAAAATTTGCTCAAAGGCCAGAGGTAAGATAAAAATGTCCATTATCGATATGCATAGTCAACTTTTTACTTGAGTTCAGTTGCTCAGTCATTGTCCAATTCTTTGTGACCCTATGGACTACAGCATGCCAGGCTTTTCTGTCCATCACCAACTCTAAGATCTTGCTCAAACTCATGTCCATCAAGTCGGGGATGCCATCCAACCATCTCTTCCTCTGTCACCCTGTATCCTCCTGCCTTCAATCTTTCCCAACATCAGAGTCTTTTCCAGTGAGTCAGTTATTCACATCAGGTGGCCAAAGTATTGGAGCTTCAGCTTCAGCATCAGTCCTTCCAAAGACTATTCAGGACTGATTTCCTTTAGGGTTGTCTGGCTTGATCTATTTGCAGTTCAAGGGACGTAAAGATTTTAAAATTTAAAAAAAAATAAAATAAAATAAAGACAGACAAAAAATAAATAAATAAATAAATAAATAAATATTACACTCAAGCTTCCCTAAAAAAAAAAAAAAAAAGAGTCTTCTGCAACACCACAGTTCAAAACCATCAATTCTTCAATGTTCAGCTTTCTTTATAGTCCAACTCTCACATCCATACATGACTACTGGAAAAACTATAGCTTTGACTAGATGAATTTTTGTTGGCAAAGTAATGTCTCTGCTTTTTAATATGCTGTCTAGGTTGGTATTAGCTTTTCTTCCAAGGAGCAAGGGTCTTTTAATTTCATGGCTCCTGTCACCATCTGTAGTAATTTTGGAGCCCAGGAAAATAAAGTTTCTCACTGTTTCCATTGTTTCCCCATCTTTTTGCCATGAAGTCATGGGAACAGATGCCATGACCTTGGTATTCTGAATGTTGAATTACAATGTAAAAGTGCTGCACTCAATATACCAGCAAATTTGGAAAACTCAACAGTGGCTACAGGACTGGAAAAGGTCAGGTTTCATTCCAATCCCAAAGAAAGAAAATGCCAAAGAATGCTCAAACTCTTGCACAATTGTTCTCATCTCACATGCTAGCAAAGTAATGCTCAAAATTCTCTAAGCCAGGCTTCAACAGTATGTGAACTGTGAACTTCTAGATGTTCAAGCTGGATTTAGAAAAGGCAGAGGAACCAGATAAAAATTAGCAACATCTGTTGGATTACCAAAAAAGAAAGAGAGTTCCAGAAAAACATCTGCTTCTGCTTTATTGACTGTGCCAAAGCCTTGACTGCATAGATCACAACAAACTGTGGAAAATTCTTCAAGAAATGGGAATATCAGACTGCCTGACCTGTCTCCTGAGAAATCCATATACAGGTCAAGAGGCAGCAATTAGAACTGGACATGGAACAAAACACTGGTTCCAAATTGGGAAAGGAGTACATCAAGGATGTATATTGTCTTCCTGTTTATTTAACTTATATGCTGAGTACATCATGAGACACACTGGACTGGATGAAGCACAAACTGGAATCAAGATTGCCAAGAGAAATATCAATAACCTCAGATATGCAGATGACACTACCCTTATGACACAAAGTGAAGAACTAAAGAGCCTCTTGATGAAAGTGAACAAGCAGAGTGAAAAAGTTGGCTTAAACTCAACATTCAGAAAACTAAGATCATGGCATCCAGTCCCACCCATCACTTCATGGGAAATAGATGGGGAAACAGTGAAAACAGTGACAGACTTTATTTTGGGGGGCTCCAAAATCATTGCAGATGGTGACTACAGCCATGAAATTAAAAGACGCTTGCTCCTTGGAACAAAAGCTATGACCAACCTAGACAGCATATTAAAAAGCAGAGACATTACTTTGCCAACAAAGGTCAAAGGGTTTTCCCAGTAGTCATGTATGGTTGTGAGAGTTGGACTATAAAGAAAGCAGAGCAGCAAAGAACTGATGCTTTTGAACTGTGTTGTTGGAGAAGACTCCTGAGAGTCCCTTGCACAGTAAGGAGATCCAACCAGTCCATCAAAAAGGAGATCAGTCCTGGGTATTCATTGGAAGGACTGATGCTGAAGCTGAAAATCTGATATTTTGGCCACCTGATGCAAAGAACTGACACATTTGAAAAGACCCTGATGCTGGACAAGATTGAAGGTGGGAGGAGACAGGGACCACATAGGATGAGATGGTTGGATGGCATCACCAACTCAATGGACATGAGTTTGAGTAAACTCTGGGAGTTGGTGATGGACAGAGAGGCATGCTGTGCTCCAGTCTATGGGGTCGTAAAGACTCAGACAGGACTGAGCGACTGAACTGAACTCAACTGTAGCTTTAAGCCAGCTTTTTCACTCTCCTCTTTCATTTTCATCAAGAGACTCTTTAGTTCTTTGCTTTTACTTGAAGTTCTGACTAATGTGATTAAGTCAAGTAGAAAGAAGCAGTATGAATATTGAATAAAAGAAAAGAAACTATCCATGGATGACATGAATATGTATGAGAAACATCCTAAAGAATCCACCACTACATCAGGATATCATTCACTAAAATTATCAAAATCTCTGGGTACAATTTATCATTTGAAAATAAATTGTGTTCATATCTACTAGTCACAGAAAATTACAAAACAATTTTAAATCATAATTGCTACATAGCAAATAAAACAAACACTTAAGTATAAAGCCATCTAGACTTTATAAGACTTCACAAGACCTACAAAACTGTATTGAAAGTGATATTATATAAGCAAACTCAAATAAAGAGAAGGATATATCGTCTTTAAGGAGAAGAATAATCAGCACTGTGGAGGTGTCAGTTTTCCTCAAACTGAGTCTACAATTCCAGTTTTCATCCTACATGAATCCTTCCTGGTTTTTGTTTTACTTTTTGCTAAAGTTGACAAGCTCATTCTAAAAAATGTATATGGAATACAATGTCCAGGAATAACCTAAATAATCTGATTTTTTTAAAAAAAGAGCAATGTTTGAACACTTAAACTATCTGATATCAGTATTTATTGTAAAGGCATATTATATTACTTAAAGCATTACAGTATTGGCACAAGGACAGATAAATAGTGCAATGAAAAGTTCCTAAACAGACCCAAGCATAAAAGAGAACTTGAATTTTTGACAGAGATGACACTATGGAACATGGGAAATAAAAGTTCTTTAAAGTAAACAGTACTGAGTAAATTGGGTATATTATTAGATCTGAATGTGGAAATTAAATGGAGTAAGCATCTAGAAAAGTACATAGCACAAAGCTATCTCTCAAACAGGATAAACTACATGAAGACGATCAGAAAAATTTGAGCAATTAGACTTCTTAAAATCTTCTCTTCATCCAAAATTATTAAGAAGACATGTTGCAGAGTGGGGGTGGAAGAAGAACTCTGCGGTACATGTAAGTAGCAAAAGACTCATATTCAGAATATGTTTTTCAAATCATTAAGAAAAGAGTGATATAGTAGCCCAGTTTTTAAGTGAGGAAAAGTCATAGATAAGTACTTAACAAAAGATAGTACCAAAATAGCCAATAGCAATAAGAAAATGTACTCAAAAATTAAGCCACAATAACTTATCATTCTACTGTTTTGTTCTCATTTAAATTCTAAAATTAAGAAAACTAGAAATAATGAATATAAGTGAGGGTGTGGGACACCTGTAACTCCTTCGTGTTGGGTGTGTAAATAGATAAAACCATTTGAAAAGCTGCTGACAGTATTTATCAAAGCTAAACACACACATTTGTTCAGCAGATTCATGCCCCTGTATCTATTAATAGTCAACAGAAATCTTACATTTGTCCCAGAGATACAAAAGAAGGGCCGTTTCACTGTTACTTTCAACAATGAATAGTGTAATGATAAAACTGAGATGAATACAATCTTTCCTCAATAGCAGAATGGAAACACAAACTGTAAAACATACAGTCCTGAATGGAACATTGTGCATCAGTGCAAATGGGATGAGCTGCCCTCCATACACAACATGGGCACACCCCACAGACACACCTGGTGCTTGCAAACCAAACACAATGCCTGCAACCCTGGATGACCACGTTGAGCTCAACACCAGGCAGGAGGACTCTGAGGTCTGGAGGGGAGAGGCTTGGTCCCCTTGCTGAGGATAGAGGCTCTGTGGCTGAGTGTCCATGGGAGAGACATCTGGCCTGGGATGGCCTCCTACTTCTCCACCACTGTAGTGAGAACATGCCACGTTCAGGGTACAATAAGTTAGAATGTTAAAATTCCAGTAAAGCATATTGAAAAAGTGGAGTTGAATAGGTTGATTAATAAGGAGTTGATGCGTTTGACTGCTGACAGCTTCTAAGCCTCATCTCTCCCTCTTCCCCTTGTGCCCATGTCTGGTCAGAAGACAAAGCAGCCAGGTGCTTTCTCCTTTAGAGAGGACAGGAAATTAAAGTTTCAAAAGTCCCTGAGTGCATGGGGGAAATTTGGTAAGCCCCAGCTCTTACCACAATAGAAATTCAGTCTGGTCTCCTTTCCTGGCTGTCCCAGGCTATTTGGGGCCCACATTTTAAGTAATATAATGAATTAAATGATTGTAAGTGAAAGCCACTCAGTTGTGTCCAACTCCTTGTGACCCCATGGACTGTAGCCTGCCAGGCTCCTCTGTCCATGGAATTCTCCAGGCAAGAATACTGGAGTGGGTAGCCATTCCCTTCTCCAGATCTTCCCCATCCAGGGATCAGACCTGGGTTTCCTGCATTGCACTTAGATTCTTTACCATCTGAGCCAGTTGAATGTTTGTGCCTCCCCCCAGATTCAAATGTTCTTGGAGTTGAGGCCTTTGGGAGGGGATTAGGTATAGTTGAGGCCATCAGATGGCCCTCATTATGGGGTTAGTGTCCTTATAAGATCTCTCTCTCTTTCTTCATGTTCACACACTGGGGAAAGCCATGTGAAGATACAACCAGAAGGTGGCCATCTGCACACCAAGAAGAGAGCCCTGACCAGGAACTGTATCTTCGGGTGCCTTCATCTTGGATTTCCAGCTCCCAGAACTGTGAAAAATAAATGTCTGCTATTTCAGCTGCCCATGGTGGTATTTTGTTATGGCAACACATGAACTGATTGAAAAGGGAGGGAAATGCTCCTGCTTTTACATAGTACCTGTGACAATGTATTGAGTGATATCTAACAAGCATTAAAACAAACAAACAAACAAAAGGTCAGTTTACATAACTGTGTATAGTTCCTTCTATCTGGTCTTCATATTCATAGAAAAATAATTGGAGACATACAAACATATTTGTATAGGGTTTGAATACAAAACAGAAACTACATGCCTTTTTAGAGGACTCACAAGAAATTGAAAAGTATACTTAATGCTGAGCTATTTGCAAGTCTTCCTCAGACAACCATTTTGCCTTTTTGCATTTCTTTTTCTTGGAGATGGTCTTGATCACTGCCTCCTGTACAATCTCATTAACTTCTATCCATAGTTCTTCAGGCATTCTCTGTATCATTTCTAGTCCCTTAAATCTACTTCTCACTTCCACTGTATAATTGTTAGGGATTTGATTTAGGTCATACCTGAATGGTCTAGTGGTTTTCCCTTCTTTCTTCAATTTAAGTCTGAATTTGGCAGTAGGAGTTCATGATCTGAGCCACAGTCAGCTCTCTCTTGTTTTTGCTGACTGTATAGAGTTTCTCCATCTTTGGCTGGAAAGAATATAATCAGTCTGATTTTGGTATTGACCATCTGGTGATGTCCATATGTAGAGTCTTCTCTTGTGTTGTTAGAAGAGGATGTTGGCAATGATCAGTGCATTCTGTTGGCAAAACTCTGTTAGTCTTTGTCCTGCTTCATTCTGTACTCCAAGGACAAAATTACCTGTTACTCCAGGTGTTTCTTGACTTCCTACTTTTGCATTCCAGTCTCCTATGAGGAAAAGGAATCTTTTGGGGTGTTAATTCTAGGTCTTGTAGGTATTCATAGAGCCATTCATCTTCAGCTTCTTTAGCACTTCTGGTTGGGTCATAGACTTGGATTAGTGTCATATTGAATGGCTTGCCTTGGAAATGAACAGTGATCCTTCTAGAGACCTAGAGATCTCTTCAAGAAAATGAAAGATAACAAGGGAACGTTTCATGCAAAGATGGGCATGATAAAGGGCAGAAATTGTATGGACCTAACAGAAGCATGGGAGGGAAAAGACTTTGATGCTGGGAGGGATTGGGGGCAGGAGGAGAAGGGGATGACCAAGGATGAGATGGCTCGATGACATCACTGACTCAATGGAAGCGAGTCTGAGTGAACTCAGAGTTGGTGATGGACAGGGAGGCCTGGCGTGCTGTGATTCATGGGGTGGCAAAGAGTCGGACACGACTGAGTGACTGAACTAAACTTAACTGAAGCAGAAGATATTAAGAAGAGGTATGAAGAATACACAGAAGAACTATACAAAAAACATCTTTATGACCCAGAAAACCACAATGGTGTGATCACTCACCTAGATCAAGACATCCTGGAATGCAAAATCAAGTGGGCCTTAGGAAGCATCACTATGAACAAAGCTAGTGGAGGTGATGGAATTCCAGTTGAGCTATTTTATGTTCTAAAAGATGATGCTGTTGAAGTGCTGCACTCACTATGCCACCAAATTTGGAAAACTCAGCAGTGGCCACAGGACTGGAAAAGGTCAGTTTTCAATTCAATCCCAAAGAAAGGCAGTGCCAAAGAATGTTCAAACTATTGCACAAATGCACTCATCTCACATGCTAGAGAAGTAATGCTCAAAATTCTCCAAGCCAGGCTTCAATAGGACATGAATCGTGAACTTCCAGATGTTCAAGCTGGACTTAGAAAAGGCAGAGGAACCAGAGATCAAATTGCCAACACCCGTTGGATCATCAAGAAAGCAAGAGAGTTCCAGAAAAACATTTCTGCTTTATTGACTATGCTAAAGCCTTTGACTGTGTGGATCATAACAAACTGTGGAAAATTCTTAAAGAGATGGAAATACCAGACCACTTTACCTTCCTCCTGAGAAATCTGTATGCAGGTCAAGAAGCAATAGTAGAACTGGACATGGAACAACAAACTGGTTCCAAATCGGGAAAGGAGTATGTCAAAGATGTATATTGTCACCCTGCTCATTTAACTTCTGTGCGGAGTACATCAGGTGAAATGCCAGGCTGGATGAAGCGTAAGCTGGAATCAAGATTGCCAGGAAAAATATGAATAACCTCAGGTATGCAGATAACACTACCCTTATGGCAGATAGCAAATAAGAACTAAAGAGCCTCTTGATGAAAGTGAACAAGGAGAGTGAAAAAGTTGGCTTAAAGCTCAACATTCAGAAAACTAAGATCATGGCATCAGGTGCCATTAGTTCAGTTCAGTTCAGTCACTCAGTCATGTCCGACTCTTGTGACCCCATGAATCGCAGCACACCAGGCCTCCCTGTCCGTCACCAACTCCCGGAGATTACCCAAACTCATGTCCATTGAGTCGGTGATGCCATCCAGCCATCTCATCCTCTGTCATTCCCTTCTCCTGCCCTCAATCTTTCCCAACATCAGGGTCTTTTCAAATGAGGCAGCTCTTCTCATCAGGTGGCCAAAGTATTGGAGTTTCAGCTTCAACATCAGTCCTTCCAATGAACACCCAGGACTGATTTCCTTTAGGATGGACTGGTTGGATGTCCTTGCAGTCAAAGGGACTCTCAAGAGTTTACTCCAACACCACAGTTCAAAAGCATCAATTCTTCGGCGCTCAGCTTTCTTCACAGTCCAACTCTCACATCCATACATGACCACTGGAAAAACCATAGTCTTGACTAGATGGACCTTTGTTGGCAAACTAATGTCTCTGCTTTTCCTTCACTTCTTGGCAAATAGATGGAGAAACAGTGGAAACAATGGCAGACTTTATTTTGGGGGGGCTCCAAAATCACTGCAGTTGGTGACTGCAGTCATGAAATTAAAAGACACTTGCTCCTTGGAAGAAAATTTATTACCAACCTAGACAGCATATTGAAAAGCAGAGACATTACTTTGCCAACAAAAGTCTGTCTAGTCAAAGCTATAGTTTTTCCAGTAGTCACGTATGGATGTGAGAGTTGGACTATAAAGAAATCCAAGCACCAAAGAACTGATGCTTTAAAAATGTGGTGTTGGAGAAGACTCTTGAGAGTCCCTTGGACTGCAAGGACATCCAACTAGTCCATCCTAAAGGAGATCAGTCCTGAAGATTCATTGGAAGGACGATGTTGAAGCTGAAACTCCAATACTTTGGCCACTTGATGCAAAGAACTGACTCACTGGAAAAGATCCTGATGCTGGGAAAGACTGAAGGCAGGAGCAGAAAGAGATGACAGAGGATGAGATGGTTGGATGGCATGACAGACTCGGTGGACATGAATTTGAGCAAGGTCCTAGAGTGGGTGATGGACAGTGAAGCCTGGCATCCTGCAGTCCATGGGATCGCAAACTGAGCGACTGAACTGAACTGAATTGTATTAACTCTGAGAAGCGATGAAATTATGTTATCACAATAAAAATTTTGGTAACATTGTCGTTTTAGTTTTCCTGTGTTTGCTTATTATTTCTCAAGTTAAAATAATCTAAAAAAGAGCTAATGCAGTTTAGTTCACTCTTAAAAAGGAAAAGAAATAGAAAGAAATGGTCATTTGCAGTAAATAAATAAAAGCACAAGCAAAATGAGTGCAGCATTTTAGAATACATGATACATAACACTTTTACTTTTGCAGGTGCTACAGAAAAGGCATTCCCCTGAGGTGTTAAACATGCAATGAGTCATGGTGAGAATGAAAATTCTCATGCGGCAAATAGCCAGTTTTTATCTCTTTTTATCATCCTTTGGAAAATATATTTTTAGGATATATACTGCTAATGGTACTGCTACTTTCTTCTTTCTGTGTACTTAAAAACTCAAATACTGAAGAAGTAAACAAAATAGGTATAAACCAGAGATGTCCTTGAGCTTCTCCAGACAGTATGTTCTTTCATGGAGCACATTTAGGCAAGATTTCTTTGTAGTACTATGCTTCATCGTTTAAGTAACAAACTAATCCAGCCAAGACTTACGCAATGGCTGGAGTTAGTGAAATGATGCTCTCTTATTTCTGAAATAATGTGGTTAGAGCAGATGATCTTCAAGACCACTTCCAGATGAAATAGTTCAGCATCCAAGGAAACACACACCTATATAATTGTCCTGTGTATGTCTCAATACTTACAGAATTATAAGTGCTGCACTTAGAATCACTTTGAGATAAAATACTAGAGAATCTTCACAAGGGAACGTAAGTGTCATCTCTAGCCATGTCTGGTCCTCTATCCACTTCACTAAATGTACTTTGCTGAATTTGAAAGGAGTGCATCCATCTAAAACTTTGGATGTCAACTACTTTCAAAGCAGAAATTAGCTTTATTTTCTGTCTGAAGAATTTGGGCAAAGCAACGTTTGGAACCCTTACATTTGGAGCTTAAGTTTCTGCCAAATACAGAAGTACCCATTTATTTCAATGGAATTTATTCAAATAAATCTTATTTATTCAAGGATCAACACTGCATTTGTAGACTGCCCCTAACTAAGGACTCAGTATCAAAGTAAATTATATATAATGTATCTATCTATCTATCTTATCTATCTATATGGCATCAGTATATCATGAAAATTTAAATAAAATTAAAATTGCCAAAATTAAGCAGACAAGTCCATTCTAGAGTGGTTAACAAACCAATTAAATATCTCACCAAATAATCAAACAGGTCAAGGTTCAGCCTGGATGCTCAGTCTTTTCCCGTGAACTTCCTCCTTCCTTGGTATGGCTTTTCACAGTGCTATTCACTCTCCTAAATAAACTGCATCTGTCCTTCAGATATCCACTTAATATCAGCTTTCATGGAGATGACTCACACTGAAGTGAATTTCCCTTTGTGGTATGCCTGCTTCTCCTACCTACCTCCCCATCATGATACTGGTCAAGCATTTTGTAAAGAACTTGTTTAATTTTCCCTCTGACCTGACTATGGACAAAGAGCACTGGTAATCCACTATTTTGACCTAAGCCAGAGATCCTTAGTGAAATTGCCATTTCTGATGTAGTGCATATGTTAGCCAGGCTTCCTTGGTAGCTCAGACAGTAATGAATCTTCTGGCAATACAGGAGACTCAGGTTTCATCCCTGGGTCAGGAAGATCCCCTGGAGAAAGGAATGGCTACTTCCTCCAGTATTCTTGCCTGGAGAATCCCATGGACAGAGGAGCCAGGTGGGTGCAGTCTATGGGGTCACAAAGACTCGTACAGAGCTGAGCAATGAACCATTTCACCTTCACATGTGTGTTATCCACAGCTCTGAAAGGGGAATCCTCTCTCCTGAATTTTGTGCAGGTTAATTGTATTTTTAACTGTTATTCATAGTACTGCCACTCTCCGATATATTATGTATTTATATATTGATTTGCCTTTATCATCTTACCAGAACATACAAATGATGAAGGCAAGAATACAATTTTCTATTGCATTTTGCTGTATCCTCGGTGTCTGGCTCACAGAGGTATGTCATATTTGATTAAATCAAAGGATTAACCAACAATGAATCAATAGCATCAAAAAATTAAATTAAGTATGTATTAATTTAATAACTACTCTTTTCCCAGTCTGAATAAGTGAATTTCAGAAAAAGGAACACAGCAAAATAAACTAAAATAACAGTTTATTTCATATAATCTCTGTGTTCTACTACAGAACTGAACAGGGCTAATCCTGAAAGTAGTATGTGTTCAAATTGACATGGATCAATACAAGTTTAATCATCATCATCATCAACAAAAAAGTGCATACATTTTTCCTGTTTTTGTGGCCATGAGTATAATATTTAATCATTAAAACATATGTTATTTGACAGTTTGATCTTATTACTAAGGCACTACCCTTGCATTTTTGTTTACTTTGATTCTACTATGGTACTAAAGTACATATTTGTGATAAAAGTAGTAAGTGGGAATTTGTATTACACTCATATTGGCTTTCCCACAGCTGGTTTCTACCCACAAAAAAATAAAATCGTTTGATACCAGCCCTGCACAATTTTGCCATCTCCTTGTAAGATTCCCCAGATGAGTGTAAAAATGTTAAAAGGAAAACAAATATCCAGAAATCCAGGAAAGTGCTAAAATAAGATATCAGGCATACCTGGAATTCCTTGGGAAGGAAGATAGATTATAGTTGTGAGACAGCATATAGGTTATTTTGCTGTTTGTGTTTTTGTGACTAGTCGTAAGGCAGTAATGGGTTGAATTTTGCATAAAGGCAGTCCCTATCATTTGCTCTCAGGGATATTTGTTACTGGGAGTATAATATTAACAATTATCATTCATTAGCCAATATGATAAATTGCTCACTTACCTTGCACTCACTGAGTAAAAATGTTGAGTGTATGTGGGCTTCACTGGGAAAAAAAGATGGGTAATAAAAACTTTTGTCATTCTTTGAGGACAAGGTGAGACAAATAGGTGTGTTAAGGAGCAATTTCTTAAGTGGATGTGATCAAAGTGTTGTCATAGCAATTTATTAATTAGTCTGTCAAAGACAGATTAAATAATTGTTTGGTGGTACTGAGGAAGGCAAGTGAGTTATTGTTTGACCCTACAAGGGGTAGAAGCAGCTTGCCAAGCAATTGCACAGAGAATGAGTGACTTTCAGGTAAAGGAGCATAGTGAAAATCATCTCATTTTCCTATAATTCGTTCAGGGTCACAGGCATGTGGGAAAGAGATGGTAAAACTGGAGATGGTGTTAAGGATAAAAGAGGCTAGATAATGAAGCATTTGGATACCAAACTAAGGATGAAAAACGTTATCCTCATAAAAGTTATCTGTTAAAAATTTTACTTACTTGTTTAGACACACAGCTTTAAGAATTGAGTTGTATCCTAGAGATTTTAATGATAAATCTGCTAGGTTTTAGCCCTCTTAAGTTTAGTTAGTATAACACTGATATCAATGTATTGAATAAACCAGAAGGAGAAAAGAATTGATGAAAAAGAAATCATTTAAAGGCTTATTATAAGAATATAAGCAAGAAGTAATCAATACTGGAACAAAAGGATTGCGTTTGTATCAAGTTCTATGAGGTAGAATGGAGAGGATCTAATAAATAATTGCTGAGGTTGGGAGTGGTGGGTCAAGAAAGGATGACACTGGGGTTGCTAATATGAAAGAGAGTGAGTCACAGTGAGAAATGATATCAATAGTTAAAGGCCATAATCATAAAGAACAGACTTGTGACTGTCAAGGTGGAGTGGAATGGTGGAGACATGGAATGCGAATTTAGTATTGGCATACAGAATGGATAAACAACAAGATGATACTGTATAGCACAGGGAACTGTATTTGATATCTTGTGATAAATTATAATGGAAAATAATGTATAATATATATATATTCTATATTAATGATATATGAATATATATGAATCACTTTGCTGTACATCAGAAATTAACACAACATTACAATTCAACTATACTTCAATTAAAAAAAAAGAATTTAGGGGAAGAGTCTCAAGGTCATAAAAACTGAGGGAGCATAAAGGATAACATAGTTCTGGCCATGCTAAGTTTGAAGGCCCAATAGAACACCCAGGCAGATGTGCTCAGGTTGAAGACAGGCTGACCCTGAAGGTGCTGTCTTGAGGTTCATCAGTCTATGGATAGAGTTTGGGCCTTGGGAATGGTGACATCCCTCAGATGGACTATAGAGTAAGGGTCAGCAAGCACTGGCATTAGATTTTGAGAAATATTTTGTTTTGATAGTTTATCCAAAGGCTACTTTTCAGCTCTCATCGTAACAAGAAATGTATGTGTTTATAATATACTTTCTCTTTGAAGGGACTTCCCTGGTGGCTCAGACGGTAAAGCATCTGCCATCAGGAAGATCCTCTGGAGAAGGAAATGGCAACCCACTCCAGTATTCTTGCCTGGAAAATCTCATGGATGGAGGAGCGTGGTAAGCTAGAGTCCATGGGGTCGCAAAGAGTCAGACATGACTGAGCGACTTCACTTTCACTTTTCACTTTGAAATGTTTTCTCTATGTATATATTTATTTTTAAAAATACTTATTGTATTTATTTGACTGTGACATGTTTTGTTGTGGCATGAGGGATTTTTAGCTGTGGCTTGTGGGATCCAGTCCCTGACCAGGGATTGAACCCAGGGCTCCTATATTGGGAGTGTGGAATCTTAGCCACTGGACCACTAGGAAAGTCCCCGAAATGATTTCTTTACTGTACTATTGTTCTTACTGAATTTCCTCCTGTCCATAAAATGCTGCTTCATCTCTATGGAATCCTCCTCCTGTGCTGTCTCTAAATGTTTCATAATTTAAGGATCTGCCCTTGGCTTTATCCTTTTCCATGATTACAGTTACTAGCTAGGTGCTTTCATCTGATTCTATGGGTTTAAACCTCACGTGAATTCATTCATTCAACAGATATATATTGTGTACCTATACTGAACCTGTCACATTTTTAAGCTTTACACGGCAGTGAATAAAACAGATTCTGTTCTCATGGAATTTATCCTCCATTAAAGGGAAATATAATATATATAATTTGTAGGTACCTGAGGTCAGGGAACATACTTCTCAAAATGTTTCACGTAAGCAGAGACTTGACATGCAGTCATGTGTGGGCAGGATGTTCTAGGGGAGGCAACAGTAAGCTCTAAGAAACTGAAAAGACAGGACGCCTGACATTTTCTAAGGAGTGGCAAGGACTCTCGTGTGGCTAGGGCCACAGGGAGAAGATGGAATAGGGAAGTGTTCCATGCCCAGGTTAGATAGGGCCAAGCCCACTATAATGGAAATTGATGTTTTCCTGAGAGTGAAGAGAAGCCTTCATAGGGTTCTGAGTGTATGAGCAGCATAATCAGATTTATAGCTTTAAATGTCACTTCTGGGGTTCTATAAACAACCTAAATTTCAGTATATTTTGAAGGTCAATCCAGATTTTATGGAATGGACTACAAATAGGATAGAAGAGAAAAGAGAAGTTAAAGGAAACAACAAAATGTAGAAACCATACAGTAGGATGCAAAATGGTAGCTGCCGAGCATCTTTTACTGGATACTGTGAGGCTGGGAGAGAGCAAAACAAAAATTACTTTTAATTTTATGTAACCCTTTGACTTTCCCCAGGAAAGTCACTCATGGCAGCAAGTTGGAGTGTGACATTCATAGGTGAGATCAGAATGGGAGTTATAAATATGAGATTTATCAGTTTTTACTGAAAACAAACTACTCCCAGGACACTGCAAATCTAACTCATCCTCACCACTTTCCCTGCTACCAGTCTAGACTGAGGTATCTTGGTGGATTTCTAACTGGATGCCTTCCTTTCAAATATGTCTTTCTGTATTCTATTTCTCTCAAGGTAGCCAGACTTTTCATTCTAGATGTAAATCATATATTGCTATCTGATCTACGGCCTTTAATTGGATTCTCTCATCCCTCTAGACAAACAATGCTGACTAGCCAAAGCAATCTTGAGAAAGAATAAAGCTGAAGGCATCATATTTTCTGATTTCAAAATATTTTACAAATCTACAGTAATCAAAATAGTATGGTACTGACATAAATACAGATCATTAGCCTGATGTAACAGAATAGAGAGCTCAGAAATAAACCCATGAATATTTGGTCAACTGATCTTCAACTAGGATGCCAAGAATACACAATGGGGAAGGATAGTCTTTTCAACAAATGCTACATGGAAAACTGTATATCTACATGCAAAAGAATGAAACTGGACCCTTATATTCCATGGGATCACAAAGAGTCAGACATGACTTAGTGACTGTACTACTACAATTACACCATATGCAAAAATCAACTCAAAATGCATGAAACATAAGACCTGAGAAGAAAGTATAGGGGTAGTTTTCTTGACATTGTCCTTGGCAATGATTTCTTGCATATTCCTTATTATAGCCAGTAGGCCTTATGAGCTCTGAATCTGATTACTCTCCAGATCAGTTTACAATTCCTTTGCTGCTCATTTTCAAAATTCCAGTTTACTGCCTCCCTTGCT
The DNA here is from genome assembly GCF_042477335.2 of Ovis canadensis. NCBI lineage: Eukaryota > Metazoa > Chordata > Mammalia > Artiodactyla > Bovidae > Ovis > Ovis canadensis. Next base: position 25,596,105 of record NC_091246.1, read on the forward strand.
CTTCCTTAAAAATATCAATTAAAATGTAATCTCAGAGTGACGATGTAGAAAAATTGGAACACTCATGCATTGGTTGTGGATGGTGATATAAAACTGTGCAACTCCTGTGAAAGACAGTTGGGTGGTTTATCAAAAAGTTATGCATAGAACTACCTTCAGTTCAGTTCAGCTCAGTCGCTCAGTCGTGTCCGACTCTTTGTGACCCCATGAATCGCAGCACACCAGGCCTCCCTGTCCATCACCAACTCCCAGAGTTCACTCAGACACACGTCCTTCGAGTCAGTGATACCATCCAGCCATCTCATCCTCTGTCATCCCCTTCTCCTCCTGCCCTCAATCCCTCCCAGGATCAGAGTCTTTTCCAACGAGTCAGCTCTTCGCATGAGTTGGCCAAAGTTTCAGCTTTAGCATCATTCTCTCCAAAGAAATCCCAGGGCTGATCTCCTTCAGAATGGACTAGTTGGATCTCTTGCAGTCCAAGAGACTCTCAAGAGTCTTCTCCAACACCACAGTTCAAACGCATCAATTCTTCAGTGCTCAGCCTTCTTCACAGTGCAACTCTCACATCCATACATGACTACTGGAAAAACCATAGCCTTGACTAGAAGGATCTTAGTTGGCAAAGTAATGTCTCTGCTTTTCAATATGCTATCTAGGTTGGTCATACTTTCTTCCAAGGAGTAAGTGTCTTTTAATTTCATGGCTTCAGTCGCCATCTGCAGTGATTTTGGAGCCCCCAAAAATAAAGTCTGACACTGTTTCCACTGTTTCCCCATCTATTTCCCATGAAGTGATGGGACCAGATGTCATGATTTTTGTTTTCTGAATGTTGAGCTTTAAGCCAACATTTTCACTCCCCACTTTCATTTTCATTAAGAGTCTTTTTAGTTCCTCTTCACTTTCTTCCATAAGGGTGGTGTCATCTGCATATCTGAGGTTATTGATATTTCTTCTGGCAATCTTGATTCCAGCTTGTGCTTATTCCAGCCCAGTGTTTCTCATGATGTACTCCGCATGTAAGTTAAATAAACAGGGTGACAATATACAGCCTTGACGTATTCCTTTTCCTATTTGGAACCAGTCTGTTGTTTCATGTCCAGTTCTAACTGTTGCTTCCTGACCTGCATATAGGTTTCTCAAGAGGCAGGTCAGGTGGTCTGGTATTCCCAACTCTTTCAGAACTACCCTAAGTCAGTCATGTCAGTCATGTCCGACTCTGTGGGGCCCCGTAGACAGCAGCCCACCAGGCTCCCCTATCCCTGGGATTCTCCAGGCAAGAGCACTGGAGTGGGTTGCCATTTCCTTTTCCAATGCATGAAAGTGAAAAGTGAAAGTGAAGTTGCTCAGTGGTGCCTGACTCTTTGCGACCCCATGGACTGCAGCCTACCAGGCTCCTCCGTCCATGGGAGTTTCCAGGCAAGAGTACTGGAGTGGATCGCCAGTGCCTTCTCCCAGAACTACCCTATGACCCAGCAATTCCCTTCCTAAGTATATACCAAAAAGAACTGAAAACAGGGACTCAGGAAAGTATATATACACATCACTATTTACATCAACAAAATGGTACAAATAACCCAAATGTCCACCAATGTATGAATGGGTCAACAAATAGTTGAAAGTGAAAGTGAAAATGTCTCAGTCGTGTCTGACTCTTTGCAACTCCATGTATTCTACAGTTAATGGAATTCTTCAGGCCAGAATACTGGAATGGGTAGCCTTTCACTTTTTCAGGGGATCTTCCCAACCCAGAGATTGAACCCAGGTCTCCCACAAAGCAGATGGATTCTCTACCAGCTGAGCCATAAGAGAAAACCCTGTGTGCACATAAAATGGAATATCATGCCATAAAAAGGAATGAAGTACTGATATGTGTTACATGTCAATGAACATTCAAAACACACTCATTAAAGGTTCCAAACACAAGAGATCACATTCTATGACTATTTTTATATGAAATATCAATAATAGCTAAATCTGTGAGAGATAGAACACAGATTGGTGGTTTCCAAGGCTGAGAAGAATGAGAAAAGATGACTTAGTGGTAGGGAATTGTATTTTAGAACTAGACAAGAGGTAATGCATTGAATTGTGACTATACTAAATGCCACTGAAATGTCGTCTCACTTTATTTAGGTCTTAGCCATTTATCTATTCAGAGGGCTTGTCTGGCTTCTAAAATAATATACTTCACTCTCTTTCTCCTTAGCTTATTTTATTTTTTCCAATCTCAACCAAATATTCTATTAATATTAATCATAATATACTATATATATATGTGTGTATGTGTATGTGTTTGTGTGGTCTATCATGAATTTATATCCTTAATCTTCTGCTATTTGCTATGTTCCTATGTTTCCCCAGTTAAGTAATGAAATAACTCCCTATCCCTTCTCCAGCAGATCTTCCCAACCCACGAATTGAACCAAGGTCTCCTGCATTTCAGGTGGATTCTTTACCAACTGAGCTATCAGGAAAGCCTTTAATGAAAATGAGGACAGTAACATTTTCCATGTGGTTTTGTTAATAGAATTAAGCGAGATAATGCATATACAATGGTTAACAGGAGTTCTGGGCTTATAGTATGTACTGAATAGACTATGGTCATTAACTTCAACACTTACGAAATAGCTATATTCTCAAAAATCAGTGAAAGAAAGAGAAAAACTATCTAACAGGGAAGTGGACATGTAATTTGTAGAACTTGAAAGTGATTCTGTGAACTGAAATGAAGGAAAATGTACAGAGAATAGCAGTCCCGAGTCTCTTTCTAGCAGGCGGGAGAATGAATGAAAATTGAATAGCAAATACTATTAATAGCACCTGGCAAAGTGGGGAGTTTTTTAGCACAACTGGAAGATTAAAAAAAAAAAAAAAAGTTGTTTCCTTTGGTTGGATAGAGACTTAAACAGGTTTGAAGGTAAAACAGTAAATAGAGGAGCAAATGGGACCAAAGGTACACGTTTCAAAGAAGTCAGAGACAATGACCCCGTAAACAATTGTCAAGACAATATTTGTCCCTCAGGCCCAGCGCTGACCTCAGGCACATTTGTAAGTGCTGCCTTATTGAGTCTGAAGTGTTTCAAGAACTATCTTCAGAACATCACATTCAAAGTAAAAGTGCACATTCCCACTCTTCTCCTTCTCTAGACACTCTAACTCTAGTTGTGGAGAGAAGGAAGTGAGTCCCAGTTATGAATAAGCGTGATTCAGGTGTATAGGTGTATCCATCAGGGCCCTGAGGACACAGGACTAAAATTCAATATATCATCTGAGTATGGTTGAGGACAAAAGAATTTTTTTTCAAACAAGAACTAAGGAATAGTATTTTTTCAGACCCAGTGTATTTCAAGTTTTTATGTAATATGTATACCATAAGTCACTGCTATAATGAAAATTTTCCAAGATAGACTTGCAGTTCCAACAGTAATCAAGATTATGTGGCATTTGCTTCATTTTTTTAATCCCTGTTTTGTTCATTTCTTGTTGTTCAAGTGTTTGAAAATAAAACCAATAATTATTTTCATTTCAACTCTGTTTCACCATGTATTTCATGAAACAAAATAAATGTTTTGAAAACCATAATATCAAGGTTTTTACAAAACTTAACAAAATTAATAATAATTTCTCAGTAACAATAATGGATCTAAATCCAACTGTCTCAATCATATTAAAATATCTTCCTGTATATATACATGTTTTTTTCCAAATCTCTATCAAGATTTAGTCTCTTGATCCTTCTTTAATTGAACTTTCTTTCTATAGATTTTTAATAAAAATTGATTTGTTGAGATAATTTGGTCAATTGTTCTAAGAAATATCCTGATCCTGGATTTGCCTGCTTTTCTCAAGTTGATATTTAAATTTTTCTAGTACCCTCTTTACAGGCAGTAATTGGAAGCTCAATGAAACTATGTGCCATGCCATGTAGGGCCACCCAAGACGGACAGGTCATGGTGGAGAGTTCTGGTAAAATGTGGCCCACTGGAGAAGGGAATGGCAAACCACTTCAGTATTCCTGCCTTGAAAACCCCATGAACAGTATGAAAAGGCAAAAAGATAGGACACTGAAAGATGAACTACCCAGGTTGGTAGGTGCCCAATATGCTACTGGAGAACAGTGGAGAAATAACTCCAGAGAGAATGAAGAGACAAAGCCAAAGCAAAAACAACACCCAGGTGTGGATGTGACTGGTGATGGAAGCAAGGTCCGATGCTGTAAAGAGCAATATTGCATAGGTACCTGGAATGTTAGGTCCATGAATCAAAGCAAATTGGAAGTGATCAAACAGGAGAGGGCAAGAGTGAACATTGACATTTTAGGAATCAGCAAACTAAAATGGACTGGAATGGGTGAATTTAACTCAGATGACCATTATAATCTACTACTGTGGGCAAGAATCCCTTAGAAGAAATGGAGTAGCCCTCGTAGTTAACAAAAGAGTCTGAAATTAAGTACTTGGATGCAATCTCAAAAATGACAGAACGATCTCTGTTTGTCTCCAAGCAAACCATTCAGTATCATGGTAATTCAAGTCTATGCCCCGACCAGTAATGCTAAAGAAGCTGAAGTTGAACAGTCCCATGAAGACCTACAAGACCTCCTAGAATTAACACCCAAAAAAAGATGTCCTTTTCATTATAGAGGACTGGAATGCATAAGTAGGAAGTCATACCTGGAATAAGAGGAAAATTTGGCCTTGAGTACAGAATGAAGCAGGGCAAAGGCTAATAGAATTTTGCCAAGAGAATGCACTGGTCATAGCAAACACCCTCTTCCAACAACACAAGAGAAGACGCTACACATGGACATCACCAGATGGTCAACACCAAAATCAGATTGATTATAGTCTTTCCAGCCAAAGACGGAGAAGCTCTATACAGTAACCAAAAACAAGACCGGGAGCTGACTGTGGCTCAGATCATGAACTCCTTATTGCTAAATTCAGACTTAAATTGAAGAAAGTAAGGAGGGAAATCCATTAGATCATTCAGGTATGACCTAAATCAAATCCCTACTGATTATACAGTGGAAGTGAGAAATAAAGTTAAGGGACTAGAAATAGAGTTAAGGGACTGATAGACAGAGTGCCTGATGAACTATGGATGGAAGTTGGTGACATTGTACAGGAGACAGGGAGCAAGACCATCCCCAAGAAAAGGAAATGCAAAAAAGCAACATGGGCTGTCTGAGGAGGTCTTACAAATAGCTGTGAAAAGAAGAGAAGCAAAAAGCAAAGGACAAAAGGAAAGATATACCTATTTGAATGCAGAGTTCCAAAGAATAGCAAGGAAAGATAAGAAAGTCTTCCTCAGTGATCAGTGAAAAGAAATAGAGGAAAACAATAGAATGGGAAAGATTAGAGATCTCTTCAAGAAAATTAGAGATACCAAGAGAACATTTCATGCAAAGATGGTCTCAGTAAAGGACAGAAATGGTATGAACTGAACAGAAGCAGAAGCTATTAAGAAGAGGTGGCAAGAATACACAGAAAAACTACACAAAAAAGATCTTCATGACCCAGATAATCATGATGATGTGATCACTCACCTAGATCCTAGAATACCAAGTCAAGTGGGCCTTAGAAAGCATCACTACGAATAAAGCTAGTGGAGATAATGGAATTCCACTTGAGCTTTTTCAAATCCTAAAAGATGATGCTGTGAAATTGCTGCACTCAATATGCCAGCAAATTTGGAAAACTCAGCAGTGGCCACCGGACTGGAAAAGGTCAGTTTTCAGTCCAATTCCAAAGAAAGGCAATGCCAAAGAATGCTCAAAATACTGCACAATTGCACTCATCTCACATGCTAGAGAAGTAATGCTCAAAATTCTCCAAGCCAGGCTTCAACAATATGTGAACTTAGAACTTCCAGATGCTCAAGCTGGTTTTAGAAAAAGCAGAGGAACCAGAGAATTGTCAGTATCTGCTGGATCATGGAAAAAGCAAGAGAGTTCAAGGAAAACATCTATTTTTTGCTTTACTGACTATGCTAAAGCCTTTGACTGTATAGATCATAATAAACTCTGGAAAATTCTAAAAGAGATGGGAATACCCAATCACCTGATCTGCCTCTTGATAAATCTGTATGCAGGTCAGGAAGCAACAGATAGAACAAGACCTGGAACAACAGACTGGTTCCAAATAGGAAAAGGAATATATCAAGGCTGTATATGATCACCATGCTTATTTAACTTATATGCAGAATATATCATGAGAAGTTCTGGGCTGGATGAAGCACAAGCTGGAATCAAGATTGCTGGGAGAAATATCAATAACCTCAGATGTGCTTTTGACACTACCCTTATAGCCAAAAATGAAGAAAAACTAAAGAGCTTCTTGATGAAAGTGAAAAAGTTGGCTTAAAGCTCAACATTCAGAAAACAAAGATCATGGCATCCGGTCCCATCACTTCATGGCAAATAGATGGGAAAACAGTGGAAACAGTGTCAGACTTTATTTTTGCGGGCTCCAAAATCATTGCAGATGGCGATTGCAGCCATGAAATTAAGATGCTTACTCCTTGGAAGAAACGTTATGACCAACCTAAATAGCATATTCAAAAGCAGAGACATTACTTTGTTAACAAAGGTCCATCTAGTCAAGGTTATGGTAGTTTTTCTTCAGTGGTCATGTATGGATGTGAGAGTTGGACTATAAAGAAAGCTGAGTGCAGAAGAATTGATGCTTTTGAACTGTGGTGTTGGAGAAGACTCTTGAGAGTCCCTTGGACTGCAAAGAGATCCAACCAGTCCATGCTAAAGGATATCAGTCCTGGGTGTTCATTGGAAGGACTGATGTTGAAGCTGAAACTCCAATACTTTGGCCACCTGATGCAAAGAGCTGACTCATCTGAAGAGACCCTGATGCTGGGAAACATTGAAGGCAAGAGGAGAAGGGGTAGACAGAGGATGACATGGTTGGATAGCAATACAGACTCAATGGACATGAGTGTGAGTAAACTCCAGGAGTTGGTGATGGACAGGGAGGCCTGGTGTGCTGCAGTGCATGTGGTCACAAAGAGTCGAACTCGACTGAGAGACCGAACTGAACTGATCTGAAAGGTTTTATTAAACCTAGATTCAGCTCTCTGTCAAGCATGCCTACTAGATGATGGAGTGTTTCATGTTGTATCACATTAATGAGGCATTGACAATCTGCTTATCCACATTCAAGGGATGCCAAGAATCATCAATGGATGAGAGTAGTGAGTACTAATTTCTCCTTTAAAACATTTTCCATCCACTTTTTACCTCAGTCTCTCATTTCTATTGTTTGCTTTATAATTTCTTTTTCATATAAAATTATAAACTCATGTATTTTTATAGACTGAATACATTTGATTCAAGTGAGTCTTGATTTCAGTAGGAGTCTGCTACATTGCTCCTCTGTCCATCAACTTTGTATAATCATGTAACTTTACTTTATCTTACATCATAAAGAGTTCATCTGTTCTTTTAAAAGATAACACATGTATGTCCATACAAAATCTTACACACAGATATTTGCGGCAGCTTTTTGCAAAATTGCCCGAAGTTGGATTCAACCAAGATGTCCTTCACAAGTGAAAAGATAAGCTATGATATATCCAGACAAAGGATTATTGTTCAGCACCAAAAAAATATATGCACTTTCAAGCCAGGAAAAGACATAAAGGAAACAGTGCATATTGATAAGTGAAAGAAGCCAATCTGGAAACTACACTGTTGACTCCAATTATACGATGTGCTGGAAAAGAAAATACTGTGAAGACAGTAGGAAGTGACTGTCAGTGCTTGTCAGAAGTGATAGGGAGAGATGAATGCACAGAGCACAGAAGATTTTTAAGGCAGTAGATATACTCTGTACGATGCTGCAACGATGCATTTATGTCCTCATACAATTTCTGAAACCCACAGAATGTACAAAACCAAGAATGAATCCTTAGGTAAACTATGAACCTTGAATGATAAAGATGTGTCAATGGAAGCTCATCAATTCTAACAAATGTATGACTCTGGTGGGAGATGTTGACAACGGGAGAGGCTGCGCCTGTGTGTAGGGAAAGGGTATATGGCAAATCTCTACAATTTCTGCTCAAGTTTTCTATGAACCTGAAAACGCTCTTTAAAAAAACAAACAAACAAATCCTACTATAGTCAAGATACAGAAGTAATCTGTGAAGAATGGATAAAAAGATATGCACAATGGAATACTACCCAGTTACAAAAAGTAATGAAATAATGCCATTTGCAGCAACATAGATGGACCTAGAGACTATCATAATAAATGAAGAAAGTAAGAGAAAGACAAATATCGTGTGGTGTCACTTATATGTGGAATCAACAAAGGTGATGCAAATGAACTCATTTGTGAAACAGAAGCAGACTCATAGACTTCAAAAACAAACTTACTATTACCAAAGAGGAAATGTCGGGGGGCAGGGATAAGTTAGGAATTTGAAATTAACATATACACATGCTGCTGACCTACTGCATAGTACGGGAAACTCTACTCAATATTCCGTAATGACCTATTTGGGAAAAGAATTTGAGAAAGTATATATATATGTATTTGTATCTACTGAATCATTTTGCTGTACATATGAAAAGAAAACAACCTTTTAGATCAGCTATAATCCAATATAAAATAGAAAAATTAAAGTATATTAAAACAGAAAAAAATTAACTAATGAAATACCTCACCTAACTTCATTTTTAACAATAGTGTGAGAAGCTTATTCTCCTTGTAAATTCTACTACACACCAAAGTCATTATTTTTTTTCTAAGAACTGTACTTCACTTTGTAATGTTCTAACTATAAATAATCAGGGTTCATGTTAAAAAATTTCAATGATAAACTGAGACTTCTATTAATTATATTGGAAATATATCAAATAACTGCACAGTTTTTTTAACAGTCACAAATAAGGTATGAATACTTTAATCCTAAAGCTAAATTAGTCTTCTCAGATGATGCTAAAAATTAGATTTAGCCGCACTCAATGACATTTATTATTGTCAATTTAAGCCATTGTACTACTTAAATGACATGTATTCAACAGCAGCAGTGAAACACATATCATTATCAATGATTTAATGATATTATATATAATTACCTGGGGATCATATGCCTATTTTCAAAGATATTTCAAAAGGACAAAATATACCAAAGGAATTTGAACTGTGTCATACTTAAAACTTCTTTTACCTCTATATTTTTGCCTATTATCTTTCTCTCTCCAATCCCTCCTCCTCTTTCCTATCCATCTTTTCTTCCTCTTCTCTTCTTTCTTTCCTTCATGGTTTCCTCCCTTCCTCCTCCTCCTTTCTTTCCTTCCTTTTTTGGCTATTTTCCCCTCTCCTGCTGAGTTGGGAGAAAATAAAAACAGTTGGGACATTTACCACAAAACATATTCTTTTTTCTTCTCACAGACATATCACTTAAATAATCTATGAAGAAACAGTAGGAAAGTCAAAGAGATTTGTAAATGTAAGTATCTTTCATCTATCTGTATCCTTAGAGCAATGATTCCCAAAGTCTGGCCCTCAATTATGGGGGGACAAAAACATTACGAGTTATTCTCAGAACCACTGTCAGCACATGGAATAATAATTTTTAGAATATATATATATAGATATATAATTAAACAATATGAAATTGCAAATATCAATTTTGACCTCCATAAGCAGCAATTTCATATAATTAATCCTAATTACATACATATATTCATGGCTTCCCTAGTGGCTCAGACATAAAGAATCTGGCTGCAATACAGGAGAACTAGGTTTGATCCCTGAGTTGGGAAGATCCCCTGGAGAAAGCAATGGCTACCCACTCCAGTATTCTGGCCTGGAGAATTCCATGGATAGAGGAACTTGGTGGGCTACAGTCCCCATGGGGTCGCAAAGAGTCAGACATAACTGAGCCACTAACACTTTCACTTTCATCTGTGTAAATATATTATTTTTCCAAATATATGAAAAAGCTATTGTGACTACTTAAATGCATGTAAGACCATACTGAATTTATTAATTACATCATCCTTGATTGAGCAGTTGAGTCAAAAGGAGGGATGATGTGATTGGAAAGTGAAAGTGAAAATTGCCCAGTCGTGTCTGACTCTTTGCGACCCCATGGACAGTCCATGGAATTCTCCAGGCCAGAATACTGGGGTCGGTGGCCTTTCCCTTCTCCAGCAGATCTTCCTGACCCAGGAATCAAACCAGGGTCTCCTGCATCACAGGCAGATTCTTTACCAACTGAGCTATCAGGGAAGCCCAATGTGGCTGGAGTATGTATTAATTTCCTATTGGTGCTATAAAATTATCACAAATTTACTGGCTTAAAACAAAATATATTGATTATATCTATTATCAGGCAAGATATCAGCAGGGCTATACTCCTGGAGATTCTAGGAGAGGAATAATGTGATTGCTTTTTCTAGCTTCTAGAAGCTTCCTATATTCCTTGTCTCATGTCTCCTTCTGTATCTAAAGTCAGCAGTGGCTGGTTGAGTCTTTCTCACACGGACTTATTTTGTCATTCTCTCTGCCTACTTCTTCCTCTTTCAAAGATTTCTGAATCCACCTGGATTATCCAGGATAATTTCTTTATCTGTAGATCAGCTGGTTAGCATGGTAATTCCCCTTTTAATGTAACAAAATATAACATATTCACAGGTCCTGAAGATTAGGACTCAGATATTTTTGAGGAGCTATTATTCTGGTTTCCCTTTTCTGGGAGATCTGAGATAGATGTGATAAGAGGTGAAAACTGTAGAATAGGAAAAGGACCTTCATTGATAGAAAAAAATAAAGAACAGAACTGAGAGAAGAATTGAAGATCAGGTATGAGGGACTCCTCAGTAGGAAGGTGTCCCTGAGAAGGCGGGACAGTTGGACCCAAAGCACAAGCAAGGGCCAAGGCTGAGAGGACCCTTGAGCTGTAGGAAAGGGAGGGAATGTATTGTATTGGGGGCAGGGCAGAAAGACAAAGAACTTTTTTTGCTTTCTCTAGAAAACATTAGACAAAGTCTGGAAGTTATGGCCCGGAAATGGGAAAAAAAAAAAAGAAAAAAAGAACTCATCCAGTCTTTAAATGTGCGCTTAAGTGGTCAGTGAGAGATGAGAAAATGACCTAGCAAAACTGCCCTCTCATCTGGGATTGGAGATTGTGGATGGCTTTACTCCAGCACCAGACCACCAGATCATAAAGTGGTTTCCTCAGGTGTGCAGCAGACAGCCAAAGTGGTATGGAATTAACTATCTGTAAATCATGCCTGGAGGAAAGACAACTGGGTACCCTCATATCTGTATCTTGGAGGTAAAGTCATGAGTAAATAACAGAAGAACCAAAAGACTGAAATCTCTGTGAAGGTGGAAACACGTGCCCTGCAAGAGAGGCAGAAAGTGGGACCATTGGAGACTAAGATGCCAGTGTTGTTGGATATCCGCTGCTCACAAGTTCTAGTTTGCAGCCTTGGGATTGGCTGATGTGAAGGGAGGAAAGATGATTTGTGTCATCTGCTTTGAGGCTGAGCTTCCTTTTGAATTTCTGTGAAATGAGAACAAATACATCCCTGCACAACTGGCGGGAGATAATAAATGTCTTAGACAAGGACAAACAGCCTGAACAATGAATTTGGCCTGGAATTCGAACACTGTTGATAAGCATACATTCTTAAGAAACACCAAGCTCCCCAGGACTCCTGGGTGCTGCCTCAGTTCAGTTCAGTTCAGTTCAGTTCAGCCGCTCAGTCGTGTCCAACTCTTTGTGACCCCATGAATTGCAGCACACCAAGCCTCCCTGTCCATCACCAACTCCCGGAGTTCATTCAAACTCACGTCCATCGAGCCAGTGATGCCCTCCAGCCATCTCATCCTCTGTCGTCCCCTTCTCCTCCTGCCCCCAATCCCTCCCAGCATCAGAGTCTTTTCCAATGAGTCAACTCTTCTCATGAGGTGGCCAAAGTACTGGAGTTTCAGCTTTAGCATCATATCTTCCAAAGAACACCCAGGACTGATCTCCTTTAGAATGGACTGGTTGGATCTCCTTGCAGTCCAAGACTAAGAGTCTCAATTTTGTTGGTCTGATAGCCCTGGGCATTACAATTTGAGATTCTGGGTGAATAACAGACTCACTGACATTCAGTAAGTACCAATTGTGGTGTCAAGAAGGATGCTGAATATAGTCTTAAATGAACAAATAACAAGGAAGACATTTTATTTGCTAAAACATGTCCAGTTTTTGTTTCAGATCCAAATGTGCAGAGTTTTTGAATGTTTTAGATTTTTCCCATATTAACAAATTAGTAGTCAAGATGATCGGTTTAACTCTTAATTCAGGAATTCCTACCCTTCCTTTTAGCAATTTCTCCCCCTTCAAATCCACACCTACAATATTGGTCATTGCAAGTGGACAAACTAAGACAAAAGAAAAGCGGATACAGGGGCACATCCAGATTTTTCTTTTAGTTACAGATACCACCTTTTGAGATTAGCCATGAGTTGATGACTGTTGAAGATGGGAAACGTGCATATGGCAGTTCATTACACGTTACTTTTTTGTCTGGGCCTACAATAATTAAAAAAAAGTATTTGTTCTGAAAGAAAGTGCACTTGTGTGACCACCCGCTGCTGAGAAGTTCCACATCAAGCCAGTTCCTCCAAGCCTGAATTCTGTCTATGGACTGCCAACTCAAGCCACCATTGCAGAACTGTCCCTGCTGATGGCTCTAAGGCTCCATACTAACACAAGGTCATTGCTCCATGAGAACTGCACTGCATCTTTCCTGACAGTGTTTGTCCTTGGGGAAGTGAGTCATCTCTGAAACTGTTTCTCCTCTGTGTAGAGGAAGTAATAAATACCTTCCCCTTCCATTGTTGATATGCAGGTTGACAATAATGTGAGCAAAGTCCCTGGTACTTAGGTGCTTGTTACGTGGTAGCTACTATCTCTATGGCTTCTATCATAACTTACGTTTGTGTATCCAGGTAGCCTCCAAGTCACAACCATTTTTTTGCACTGATGCTGTTGGACTTGAGGCTGTGTTTCTGTGAATTCTTAAGACATTTCTCTTGCCTCCCCAGCTTCTGATCCAATAGACTTAATTCATGACAGCTGCTTGGAAGCCTGTTTATGATTCTAACATCCTCTGAAATTCAGTTGATGTGGAACCAACTTTAAACAATTGGTCATCTGATGCCCTGGAAATTTAGCCATAGTGGCAAATGCTACCAAATCTAGATTGGAATGGGGTTCCCCCTTCCCAGGAAATACCTTAGAATGCATTTGCTTTGAATCAGTTTTGATTTCAAGTTTTATTTTTAGACACTTAATTTATATGATAAAAATGGATTTCAAGTTGGGTGGTTTCAAGAATATGCTGGGCAGAAATAATTTAGCTATCTGTACAATGTTAATTTTGCCTCAAAGGTGAAAGTCATGATTTCCTTATGATCCCAAATCCCTGGCTTTCCAAGTTGAATATACCTGGGTTTGATTTCTGATTTTGAATCTTACCAGTTTTGTGACCTGAGGCAATTTACTTAATGACTGTGAGCACCATATCTCTTATTTGTAAAATGGATAATCCATGCCTTTTTACTATTATTCCAGTATACTATTATCATATCTTTCTTTACATTATGAGAGTTAAAGTTTTCATCATATATGAGAGCAATGTGTATAGCACTAAATCTTACTTTTCTTCTTTCTTTCCTTGTAGGGAATTGCTTTTATTGTTTTAGTGATAGAATTGTCAGTATTTATTATTCCAAGTTTTCTCCATAATGTCTTTCCCACTTGCAGGATAACTTTTTTGTAGGCTTATACCCACTCTTTCATTTTTCTTTCAAAAAGTTCTATGATAAAGTATGAAGAAAAATTCTTTTCTTTTTGTAAGTTATGTTGAGTTCTAGCTGGGAATATGCATCAAAGTTTATGAATAATTCAACATTATCAGGTAAAGGTCACTTTTATGCTTCTCTGCCCCAATTTTCTCCAACTTTACCTGAATCCATGACTTTGTTTTATTTAAATATGTGCTCTAATTGGTTAAATATTTCTCAGTAAATCTATGCTCTTGCACATGTGGGATGAATCCTGTCCAGGTGGTCCACCAGGAGACACCAGGCTGGGAGGTTGGAAATGGTCTTTTCTACCTTCACTAGCTCCCTGTCCTCACTCACTTGTCAACCTGTGTCTCAGCTATTCAAGGACAGGATGATGCTGCTGTGCTCAGTCTAGCCACACTCACTGATCTATCCGATGCTTTTCAGCTATATTTCCAGCCCTCTACCTGAAACTCCCAAACTTCAAGTCTTTGAGGTTCTGAGTCAGGCACAGCATTTTAGTGTTTCTGACCTTGAGATGAGCTGAAGGGAAATTTGGCTCATTGTTGAGGACCATGCACTGGTGGCATGGGGCTGCCTAATAAAGTATTAAAAACTGGGCAGTTAGACAACAGAAATGTAGCGTCTCTCAGTTCTGGAGGCTGGAACTCTGAAATCAAGGTGTCAGCAGGATTGGTTGTCCTTCAGACTCCAAGATCTTTGAGGGACAAACTGTCCTGGGCCTCTTTCCAAGTCACCGATGGTTTCTGACAATTTTCAGTATCCATTGGTTTACAGAAGCATCACCCTGATCTCTGCATTCCCTTCCCCATGGCATTCACCCGGTATGTCTATTTCTGTAACCAAATTTACCCTTTTTTTAAGGAACACCAGTCCTATTGGATTAGGATCCACCTTAATGACCTGATCTTGACTGTATCGGCAAAGATTTTATTTGAAAATAACGTCACATTCTCAGGTACTGGGGTTAGAATTTCAACATCTTTTGTGGTGACACACTTTATTTCATAACAGACTACTTCATATTTGTTTTCTGTGGCCAAGATAACTGTCCTTTTCTTTCCTATTTATAAAGAGGACTGTCAATAAGTGGGGCCCACAGGACACAGACTCAAATGCCAGTTCTCCCATCTGCACAAAAGAAGGAGCAGCTGGAGGCAAATTTCACAGTCCCTATAGGTGACTCATTCTCTCTGGGAATAGGTCCTCTGTTCTCACTAGCTAGAAATGTGGCCAGAGGAAGGGACTACAATTCGCTAAAGTAATTACCAGAGTTGTGGATGGAGGACTCAGTTTTTAGGTCAGGCAGTTTGAGGATGTTAGTGTATCTTTACTTTCTGAATATCATTAAACCACCACCTTAATTCTGAAAACATATATTAAACTATTTTCTACTGACAGTATTTATATAACTGCTCATCTTTCATTGTATAGCATATGGGAAGTATGTGTAAGAATTGTTTCTTTGGGAATGTATGTATTTATAAAAGGTAGACAATGTCAATTCTACACCAAGGGTCAGTCACTAACCAAATACTTAGGAGATGCAGGGCACAGTTAGACACCCCACAGAGATCATCTCTGAAATTCCTAGCACAACTCTGCAGAGTGGATAGCACTGGCCATTTTATAGTCAATGGAAAATAGGTTCAAAGAAGTTGTGAAGGTCTCAGTCCTATGATGCTGGACTGAGGGCTGGAACCCCCAAAAGGTCTTTCAGATTTTTTTGTACTCTGCTTGCTTTCCCTGCATGATCTGCTTAGCACCATGCAAGGAGCTATGCCTTCTGTAAGAATACATCCGAGAGAGGGAGGACACAGTCTCACTGTATCCTGTGGAGTCAGCAAAGGTTTAAATCCAGCTTCTACATTAGCAGTGTGAACAGAGACAGATGACTTACTTGCTCAATGTCTCAGTTTCTTACAACCAAATCCATATACGTATCTTAGGGCTATTCGGAAAATTACATGAGACTGTATTGATAAAGTATCTGAAATACTGCCTGGCACGTAAGAAACATGTAATGCATAATAATATCATTGTGTGTAATAAAATAAAAATAAAGTGGTAACTTAGAACATAATGTTTTATAACTTTCTACGATAGCAAGGCCAAGGCATTAAGGAAAGAGAAGCCACTGCTTGTTTGAACATAAGGTCTATGTTCTTAATTAGTGTCTCCTTTCTGTTTAAGGCAGGAAGGCCACACTCTTGCTCCTGCAACCAGGAGCATCCCAATGATTCTCCCCACGTGTTCTTGTGGGCTTTTTCCATGGCTCAGTAGTAAAGAATCCGCCTGCAATGCAGGAGCTGCAGGAGATGTGGGTTCAATTCCTGGGTCAGGAAGATCCCGTGGAAGAGGGCATGGCAACCCAATCCAGTATTCTTGCCTGGAGAATCCCAAGGACAGAGATGCTTGGCAGGCTACATTCCACAGGGACGCAAAGAGTCGGACATGACTTAAACAACTTAGCATGGGCATACGCACACCTTCTTATACCCCTTTCAATGGCTATAAATTCACTCATGGCCATCAGGTCAAGGAAAGGGGCAGTGGTCATTTTCATGTTGTATTACTGGAAGATTAGGCTTGAACTCAAAAGTGCCTTAACCATTCCCAGTTTTTCTAAAACTCTAATTTTTGACTGCCAGGTAACACTGAATAGAGGGCGGGGTGGGGGGGGATGATTTTTTTTCTCTTTTTTAGAACATACATTCTAAAAATCTAAAAGTGACATTTCAAAACCATTATTGCTTCTCCAGAGATGGCTGGAAATAAACGTACTCTCAGTCTGCGTTTTAAAAGTGCCTCTGGGCCACATGGAAGGCACCAAGCTGTTGTATGCATTTTAACATCTGTAGATGTCTTAAAATTGCCACCAAGCCTTGCAGCCAGAGGAATTCATAAAAGCATTGTGTAATTTGGGGATTAAATAAGTAAAGTGAAGCTGAGTATGAAAACCTTCCCACCTCAGAACCAAACAATGTGAACAAACAACAACAAAAAAATCAATTATGATGGAAAGAGGAGGGAAGGAGAGATCCCATGAGGAGAAGCAGTGAAAAGTACACTTGCTCAAATTTAAATTAGATGGTTTGATGGCTGGTGGCTTACAATTAAGCAAGAAAAAAAGATTGTCCAGAAATCCTCAAAACTCAGCATGGTACCTCTCCACAGAGTTTTTACTCTGTGTCCCATGGAGACACCTTGGAGAGAGCTGAGGAAGGTCCAGACAATCTCATCATGAGCCCTAGGTTGGGGAGAAGTAAAAAGAAAAGGAATGTTGAAGGTTTTTACACCCTTCTCATTCTGCAAGAACAGCAACAAAAATCTCCCAGACACAGAGATTTCATGCTGATGATTTTCTCAAGGGGGAGGGAAAAAGGAAGGGCTTAATTATTTTGAGCAACAAATGGAAAACTAGGCAAATGAAACATACATACAGTGTCTCAGAGAGGCCCAAACACTTTCTAGTTTGCCCCTTTCTGCTTGCAGGAAGGCATATCACCATGGGAGTAAGATAGCCAGATGAGGGCAGGGACTAGTTCCATTCAGTTGGACAGAGCTCCAACCCCTGAAGTAGGACAAAACCCAGAAATGGTGCACAGTCAAGTCAAATGTCAAATAATGAACTTCAGGACATTTTAGAATAGGATGTGTTCCCTTTAATTTAAGCTATTCAAGATAAGAGGGCAGAGTCTAGGACTGCCAGCCATCACTATATGTAGTCCCCTCTGAGCCCTAAACCTTCATAGCCCTGAAACATCAAGCCCTGAACAAATAGCCATAGTATCGTTTCACAGAAGGAGTGAAGCATGCCCATGAATCTTGAAAGGAAAGTCCAGGAGAATTTACCATATCAGTACAAGTAAAGTTCTGGACAGACTTATCCACTTCTAACAGCATGGTGTTTATGCAGCAATTACTAAGCAATTGACATATAAAATGGGGGGAAACAACGGGATATTACTCATCCATAAAAAGGAATATATTTGAGTCAGTTCTAATGAGTTGTAAGAAATTTGACCCTATTATACAGAGTGAAGTAAGTCAGAAAGACAAAAACAGATATCATATATTAACTCATATGTTGGAATCTAGATAGATGGTACTGATGAATCTATTTGCAGGGCAGCAATGAAGATGCAGACATAGAGAACAGACTTGTCGACACAGTGGGGGAAGGGGAGAGGGATGAACTGAAAGAATAACACTGAAACATATACATTACCATATGTAAAAATAACCAGTGTGAATTTGCTGTATGATGCAGGGACTTCAAATCCAGTGCCCTGTGACAACCTAAAGGGGTAGGATGGGGTGGGAGGTGGGAGGGAAGTTTAAGAGGGAGGGGACATATATACACCTATGGCTGATTCATGTTGATGCATGGCAGAAACCAACACAATATTGTAAAGTGATTATCCTCCAGTTAAAAATACAAAAAAAGGGGGGAACAGAGTGTATGGGAGTATATCACAAGAAAGGAGGGAAGAAAGAAAGGAAGTGAGGAAAAAAGAAGTTGGCAGGCAAAAGAAAGATGAAGCATCTAATTAGGAAAAAAAAAAACTTAATCCCGGGAAATATGAAACACTATTTTACTGTACACAGAAAAACATGTTAATAATGGGTTTATTTTAATGGATTTTAAATGAGGGGCATTAAAATAAAAATAGGTAAAGGGAGAGATTATAGACAGAAAATTACAAATAAAATCAATATACTACTAAATAAAAAGAGAAAATAAACCCAGCAAAAAAAGATAATAGCTTAGCACTGAATTATTGCTATAGAAAAAGGATGTAAATAATTGTTATAAATAAAGAGTAAGAAACAAACTGACTAGAGCAATTCGAGTCCATGATGTTCTTCCTGGTGACTTTGTCATTCAAGGGTGAAGAGAGCAGTCAGACCTTCTCAAACATAAAGAAACATATGACACCCATAAGCATTTTCTGAAAAAGAACCAGATACAAGCAGAATTCAGCCAAGCAAAAGCTCAAACCAGAAGCCAGGGAAAATGTCTGGTGTGAGGCATTAAACACTTACATGTAGAAAAATGACTAAGCGGTGGGAAATATGATTCAAAAGGTTAACAACTATTATAAATTCCAACGTTGTGTTAAAGGATAGGTTTTTAAAGGAAATTTGTAACTACCATATGGAACATATGTCAAAAATAACTCATAGTTAATGAGAGAATCTGTAATACGTCATGAAGTTCAAAACGTACATATATATAAGGAATAAAATAATTCTGAAATCAAGTTGCAAATTGATGCAAAACATCTATTTACAGGTCAGTAATCAATTGCAACACACTGGGCCTAATTCATTTGTGTTTCTATAAACAAGAATCATTTACATTATTGTCAGATTTCTATAACTTACAGAGCTGTAAAACAGTTCAAAGACCATGAAAAGTAGAGACAGCTGAAATAGATGACCTAGACAGAGTATTACTGAGGGTTTTTTTTTTCTTTTTTCCTATTTTAATCCTTCATAACTTTTCCTGATAATTTTAAAAGTTATAATACAAGAAAAAAGTGTGCTGTGATCCTTATTTCAACTTAAAAATATACTAAATTCAAAGATATATACATCTATGAAAGTATATTTATTTGTTTCCTAAAGTTTTTCCAAGTGCCACCAGAAAAATAGTAAGGTTAAGTTTGGGTATAAAATAATAAGAGAAATTGTTCTAATGTTTGTTTAAAATGGCGAGGAAGACTTTATTCAAGATTAGGCAATGTGGGAAAGACTACTGCAATAAAGAAGAGTGATTGACCTTAACCCCAAATACAACCGGCATAAGTGGGGATTTATCACCACAGGGCAGAATAAAAGAGAAGATGGACAGTTGCAAACAGGAACTTAGTTACTAATCAAAGATGAAGGGGAAGAGAGGGTTGGGGGATTCTCAATAAACTGACAGCAGGATTCTTTGCTAAAACCAGGTTTGGCAGGCCAAGGACAATGAATAGCTAAAAGAAGAATTCAGAGAATTTTGACCAAAGTTTGGCCAAGGAGGCAATTCTTTGGTAGAAAGTTAATAAATCACAAAAAGCGTGAAATATAATGTTTAAAGTTATGTCCAAGGGAAAAAAAAAGACAACAAAGAAAATTGCAGTAAACTTACAAAGCATTTCAGTTCTGTTCAGTTCAGTCACTCAGTCATGTTTGACGCTTTGCAACGCCACGGACAGCAGCAGGCCAGACCTCCCTGTCCATCACCAACTCCCGAGTTTACCCAAACTCATGTCCATTGAGTCAGTGATGCCATCCAACCATCTCATCCTCTGTCATTCCCTTCTCCTGCCCTCAATCTTTCCCAACATCAGGGTCTTTTCAAATGAGGCAGCTCTTCTCATCAGGTGGCCAAAGTATTGGAGTTTCAGCTTCAACATCAGTCCTTCCAATGAACATCCAGGACTGATCTCCTTTATGATGGACTGATTGGATCTTCTTGCAGTCCAAGGGACTCTCAAGAGCCTTCTCCAACACCACAGTTCAAAAGCATCAATTCTTCAGCACCCAGCTTTCTTCACAGTCCAACTCTCACATCCATACATGACTACTGGAAAAACCATAGCCTTGACTAGACGGACCTTTGTTGGCAAAGTAATGTCTCTGCTTTTTAATATGCTATCTAGGTTGGTCATAACTTTCCTTCCAAGGAGTAAGCGTCTTTTAATTTCAGGCTGCAATCACCATCTGCAGTGATTCTGGAACCCCCAAAATTAAAGTCAGCCACTATTTCCACTGTTTCCCCATCTATTTGTCATGAAGTGATGGGACCAGATTCCATGATCTTAATTTTCTGAATGTTGAGCTTTAAGCCAACTTTTTCACTCTTCTCTTTCACTTTCTTCAAGAGGCTATTTAGTTCTTCTTCACTTTCTGCCATAAGGGTGGTGTCAAATGCATATCTGAGGTTACTGATATTTCTCCTGGCAAACTTGATTTCAGCTTGAGCTTCATCCAGCCCAGCATTTCTCATGATGTACTCTGCATATAAGTTAAATAAGCAGAGTGACCATATACAGCCTTGACATACTCCTTTTCTTATGTGGAATCAGTCTGTTGTTCCATGTTCACTTCTAACTGTTGCTTCCTGAGCTGCATACAGGTTTCTCAAGAGACAGGTCAGGTGGTCTGACAGTTCAAGGACCGTATAATATACTGAAATATATTTAAATTCTAGTACTAAAATTTGAAGTGAAACTAAAAATTAAAAAACAACATCTTTTGCAAATATAACATACTTAATTATTTCATATTGGCAACAAATTTTCTAGCATCTTTCTCTTCTGTTGAATCATTAATTTTTCCCTCTGTTTCTTTGTCACTTTAACTGTCAGAAGTTCTCAGTGCTGTCAGAATGCTTGCTAATACATGGACTCTCAGAACACAAATGGTTACAGGACTTCTACATAATGACTTGACTGTCTTTCTTCTCTCTCAAAGAATAAAAAATCTGTTTCCTTCTATGCCTTGTATTAAATTCCAGCACCCTTCAAGTAAGAGACAAACTTGTGATAACTACTTTCTTAATGCATTATTTGAAAGTATTTATGCAACTTCAATGATGGTTAGGGTACACAATGAATTATCCTTAGCTTCATTACTGAAATGAACTTGAGTTTGCCATGCAGCAAAACCAATTTACTGAAACCAGGTTGTGGTGAAGGAAAATACAGTGCTTATTACAGGCACAAAGCAAAGGGTATGGGTGGCTTATGCTCAAAAACCTGAACTCCCTGAAAGTTCAAGGAAAGGTTTCTAAAGGCAACATTTGGGGTGAAGGCTGCATGGTGCACGACTTTCTTCTGACCGGTTGATGGTGAGGTGAAAGACTGGTGTTTCAAGAATCTTGATCATCAAACTTCTGGTTGCAGTCTGGAGTTCACATGCTTCTGCTCAGCATGTAGTCAGCATCATCTACCAGTCTGAGTAAATTAGGACAGGGGGATTCTTAGTTACTGTAGAACAACTCAAAGATTTGTGTCAAATTGTTACGTATATTGCTTGAGGGGGAACTAGGACTTTGGGGTTTTTGTTGCTGTTTTTTCTTTATTTTGGATTTTTTAATGTGGATCATTTTTATGTCTTTATTGAATTTAGGACTCTATGACTGAACTATCATCACTACTTTTCTTGCTTAACTGCTTCTCCTTTGTCTTTTCATTTTCTCACTTTTCTAATTAATAACTGCATGTGTTTGCTCTTTGGAACACAGAGAAGGCCTTGGAGACTAAAGCTTTTATCTAAAAACAAGAAAGAGGAGACAAGAAGGAGCTTTTGTACCTGGAAGGGCCCCGCAGGGTCCTGCTCTGCTTCATCATTAAGCCACTTGCTTGTCTTGCATTATAAATATTTAACAAGAAGATAATCAAATTATAGTTTTGCAAGAATCTCTTGCTAGGATGCTATTAGGCAAAATAATGGTTTTTGAAGATTTAAAAATAGATATTAAGAAAGGGGGTTTCTGTTATGAGTGCTGCACATAGGGCAGTTTGTTCTTCCTGAGAATCGATATCAAGAAATTTTGGAAGCATAATTTTTTTTGTACTTAGGCAGCTGGTAATCATCAGTCCTGGTACCTTACCTCTCCCATCAAAAAAAAAAAAAAAAAGGTATAATGCTTACTGCTGAAGCAATACTTTTTACAGATAAAAATTTGTAATCAATAATGTTATTTCTTTCCTCTCCTTCATTCTTCTGCTTTTCTTCTTTTCTTTGTTATTTGCACCCATTGCTTCCCTTCTGTGTTTATATTATTTATTTTAGAGCTGTGTAACTTTAGAGGATGATCACTGCATTTTCATAGTCCAAACATTTTTGTGAAAAAGTTGTCATTTCAGAAAAGAAAGCCTCTTGATGAAAGTGAAAGTGGAGAGTGAAAAAGTTGACTTAAAGCTCAAGATTCAGAAAACGAAGATCATGGCATCTGCTCCCATCACTTCATGGGAAATAGAAGGGGAAACAGTGGAAACAGTGGCTGACTTTATTTTGGGGAGCTTCAAAATCACTGCAGATGGTGATTGCAGCCTGAAATTAAAAGATGCTTACTCCTTGGAAGAAAAGTTATGACCAACCTAGATAGCATATTCAAAAGAAGAGACATTACTTTGCTAACAAAGGTCCATCTAGTCAAGGCTATGGTTTTTCCAGTGGTCATGTATGGATGTGAGAGTTGGACTATAAAGAAAGCTGAGCACTGAAGAATTGATGCTTTTGAACTGTGGTGTTGGAAAAGACTCTTGAGAGTCCCTTGGACTGCAAGGAGATCCAACCAGTCCATTCTGAAGGAGATCAGCTTTGGAATTTCTCTGGAGGGAATGATGCTAAAGCTGAAATTCCAGTACTTTGGCCACCTCCTGTGAAGAGCTGACTCATTGGAAAAGACTCTGATGCTGGGAGGGATTGGGGGCAGGAGAAGTGGAGAACAGAGGAGGAGAAGTGGAGAACAGAGGATGAGATGGTTGGATGGCATCACTGACTCGATGGACATGAGTTTGCGTGAATTCCAGGAGTTGGTGATGGACAGGGAGGCCTGGCGTGCTGCGATTCATGGGGTCACAAAGAGTCGGACACGACTGAGTGACTGAACTGAACTGAACTGAACTGAAGCTGTCACAATATTAATTTAATTTTACGTTTTTTCAATTTTTTAGAAAATGTAGCATTATCAAAATTGAACATATTTTTAGAAACATTTTAAAAGATTTCTTAATATGGAAAATTTCAAACATACCAAAAGCCGATATTATGGTAAAATAAATCCCTTTTACTCAATATTCATCTTCAGCAATTGCCAACTTATAAACAGTTTCTTTCACCAATCTCCCACTTTCATTTTATGGTTTTGGGGATTTTTTTCTGGGCAAAATGCCAAGCATTATGCCATTTTACCTCTAAATACATTATCATGCACTGCTAACATACACTTTCTTTTTACACATTCATCGCGCCGTTAACACATCTAAAATTAAAATAAAGCACAATTTCACACCAATATTTCATACTCAGATTGCCCTGATTATCTCAAAACCATTTTTTCACTGTGAGATTGTTTGAATCAGAATTCAAACAATATCCATATATTGTATTTGGTTCTTATGTCTTCTCTGATTTTCCCATTGGTTGTTTCTGAGGGATTAGGAAAGAATCTATTATTTATTCTGTAGAATTCTCACATTTTGCATCTGGTTAGTGAGTCCTTTGGGCTTCCTTGGTAGCTTAGCTAGTAAAGAATTTGCTGGCAATGTGGGAGATCCTGCTTTGATTTCTGGGTTGGGAAGATCCCCTGGAGAAGGGATAGCCTACCCACTCCAGTATTCTTGAGCTTCCCTGGTGGCTCAGATGGTAAAGAATCCACCTACAGTGCAGGAGACCTGGGTTCAGTCCCTGGGTTCAGAAGATCCCCTGGAGGAGTGCATGGCATCCCATTCCTGCATTCTTGCCTGGAGAATCCCCATGGACAAAGGAGCCTTGTGGGCTGCAGTCCATGGGGTCACAAAGAGTCGGGCACGACTGAACAACTAAGCACAGCATATCACAATGAATCATTTGTGGCATCATTTAACATATTTCTCTTTCTCAGTGTGTATCCTATACACTGGTAGTGAGGTGCAGTTATAATTTAAGTAAATTTTCTTTAATAAGACATCATACATGGTATTGTAAATTTCCTATTTTTATGAGAAATTTAACTCAATTCAGTTCAGTCACTCAGTTGTGTCCGTCTCTTTGCAACCCCATGGACTGTAGCACACCAGGCTTCCCAGTCCATCACCAACCCCCGGAGCCTACTCAAACTCATGTCCATGGCATTGGTGATGCCATCCAACCATCTCATCCTCTGTCCTCCCCTTCTCCTAGTGGTGCTAACTAGTGGTCCTAACATTCTCTGGAACATTCAGGTTGTGTCAGTGTGATCTGTCCAAAAAACTATTTCACACCAATAAATCTTTGGGTGATTTTGGTCCTTTGGAGTTTACAAAATGATGTTTTTCTAATTCCATTATTTCCTCTTCATTTATTAGTTGGAAATAATGTATATAGAAAGAAACTTTTATTATGTAATTGTTGGCTACTCTAAAAAACAGAAAAATATGTTTAATTCTTTCCAATTGTTTTTGAAGTTTTAGAACAGTCAGTCTTAGCAATTACCAATAGTTACCAATACAATCTTTTTAAATATCATTTTGAAATAATAGCTTTTTAAATTATACTTTTTATTTTAGAATAGACTGAGAGAGAAAAGTTGTGAAGATAGTGTATCTTCAAAAAACAGAGTTGGTAGGATCTGTATTTATGTCTTTATCTATATCATCTACATCTATAGGATCATCTACCTATCTCCCTATTTATACAGATTTATTTCAAGAAATTGGTTCACATCATTGTGGGGCTGGCAAGTCCAAAATCTGTAGGACAGACCAGCAGGCTGGAATCTCAGACGGAATTTGATGCTTCAGTTTGGGAGCAGAATTTCCTCAGGAAACACTAATTTTGCTTTTTGTATTTTAATTCACTTTTGCTTAGAAAAATTTAGTTAACATCAGGTGTGGGATAAAATTATACCATTCTCAGATTAGAACTAGGGATCTTTTGATCTAATTTAGACTGGAGAGTTCAGGGTTGAGAGAGGCTACAGTTTTGCTTTAAAGGCCTTTCCACTGACTGAATGAACCCTACCAGTATTGTGGAAAACAGTCTTGGACTGAGAGTCAATTGATTGCAGATGTTTTCCACATTGACAAAACAACTTTACAGCAACACCTATCTTAGCGTTTGATTGAATAGTCTAGCCTCTCAAATTAACAATAAAAATGACCGTCATAGATGGTGAAGAGAATTCCTATATACCCCACATGAAGGAATTAAAGAAGGAAAGAAGAGAAAAAGGAAGAAAGGAAGGAAGGAAAGATAAGTGGGAGGAAGGGAAGGAGGAGGAGGAAATGGAGAGAGAGAGAAAGAGATGATAGGCTGAAAATATAGAGGTAAAAGAAAAAAGTTTTCAGTGTGACACAGTTCACGTTCTTTCGAATATATTGTCCTTTTAAATTATTTTTGAAAATAGGCCTATGATCCCCAGGTAATGATGGCTGATATCAGTTAAATCATTGATAATGATACATTATTTGTTTCCCTTCTGTTGACATCTTCCATCAAGATGGTAAATTTGTCACAATGAGTGAAACAATATTGATATACTACTATAAAGTTCATATTATGTTTATTTTTTTTATTTTTTAAGTTTAATGCCCATTTTCTGTTCCAGGATCTCATCCAAAATACTAACTTTTAATTGTCATGTGTCCCTAGCCACTTTTGACTGTGATAATTTCTCAGATTTTCTCTGCTTTTCATGACTCTGAGGAGTACTAGTTAGGTGTTTTATAAAATACTCCTCAACTGGATTTTATCTCATACTCTTCTCATGATTGGACAAAAGTTATGTATTTTTGGAAGGAAGACTGCAGAGGTAGTGTCATTTTAGTCACCTCGTAGCAAGAGTACATGCCATCAGCATGAATGATACTGTGGATGTTGACTTTGATCACCTGGCTGAGGTAGAGTTTCTCAGCATTCTCCACTGAAAAGTATAAGAAGAAAGTTATTACACACAGGCTGAACTTAAGGAGTGGAACATTATCTATGTAAATTATTTGTATTTATTCTGTTCCACAGATTTTTATGTTTTCTCCACTTATTTACATATTCAATCCTTAACATATATTTAAGCAATATGGGTTGAAACACCTGTTTTAAACTTTGAGTTATAATCCAACACTACTTTATTTTATTGCTCAAATTGTTCCAGGCTTGGCCATTGGGAGATCTTTTGTTTTGCTCCTATGACTCTTTGGCATGCCCCATCAAAGTGGGCATGATTAACCAATCAAAGACACATTTTGTTTTCATTACTATATCATTTACTTCTAGCATTTCCTTTCAGTTCTTTCTTAGTTCCCATCTCTCTATTTACATTTGCTATCAGTTCTTATCTGTTGTACGTTTTAGTTATAGTCATTAAGATATGAATCATAAGTTATTTTAAATTCCCTGACATAATCTCAACATCTGTGTTATATCTGAGTTTTGTTTCTAATGATTGGCTTATTTCTTCACAAAGTGGTGTTGCTTCTTGTCTTTGTATATCTTATAATTTTTTTTGTTGAAATCAAGACATGTTATTTCAGGTAATGTTAACTGAGTTAAATAAGCCTTACTGTGACATCTTTGTTCACCTGGCTGATAAGTAACTGGGCTTACTGTTTGCCATAGCTGCAGGTGTCAGAGACCTCTCTTCTGGACTTTGGTTTCTAAGTTTTCCTGCTTAGATAGAGCGTGAATCTTGCAACTCAGCTACAATGTCCTGTTGTTATCCTGGAGCCTGGTCCATGTGGTGGTGAAGTGTGGGTTTTGGGGAGCATTCTATGCTGTTCTGATCAAGTCTCAGTTTTTTTGTGAGTCTGTGTGTCAGGGCTATGGCCTTCATAAGCATTTACATCCCTCCTCCTGTGGTGCAGCTTTCCCCCTTCACTCCATCCTCTTCTTGCTGGGTAGAGCATCACTAATCTATATCCTTTATCTCTCTCCCCTGTTGACTATATTTTTCCCTCTTGGGTAAGACAGGAATATTGAAGGGTGACTGGTATGGGAGGAATTCCCTTTCTTTAGCTAAGATAAAGGTGACTCTGGTGAAATTCTTTCCCTTGGAAAGTAGGCCTTATTTATGAAGAAGGTTCTGAGACATTTCACAATAGTTACTCTTCTCCCTGGGCCAGGGCTACACTGGGATCTTTCTTAGGGGTTCTTAGAGTAAAATCTCATGAATGCAGAGCACCCCTGAAGACTGTAGCCCTGGGTTTTTCTTGCTCTCACACTAGTTCACATTAAACCTCCAGTAATTTGTCAAAATTACCATGTTAAGTGCTAGCAGTTGGTGGTTAGAGTGTGTCTGCTATCAATAAGTAGATCTCAGTTCCTCTATCTTTCTGGATCTCTCTTCAAATTCAGGGTAGTGGTTTGACCTGCGACCTTAGTTCTCTAATGTATCCTAAGAAAGCTGCTGACTTTCAGTTTGTCTAGGTTTTTCCCATTGTGATGATGGAAATGACAATTTTCCAAACTCTTTAAATATTCAAGATGAAAGCAAAAGTAATCATAGATTTTACACATGATCAGTTTTCAGTCCACAGTCATCACTTTATTCTTATTGATTAAGGTGTAACATTTTTAGCAGTAAAAATCTGATCAAGTTAGTACATTATCTTATCATGACCCCATTTGTCTTTGAACACTTCCTTGCTTTCTGGCAGAATATGATATCTTAGGTTCATATTTCTTGCCCAAGCCCTGAATGGAGAATTGTATACATTTGCACATTCCTGCCAATTTCTCCAAGAAATCTTATTTCTTTTGTTGAAAAACAGGCATACTACTAGCTTGCCTTTCTTCTCACGTATTTCAGTAATAGATGTGTGAAAAAAATGAATTCATAATAATAATTTAAATGTAAGTTTATCAAATGTTTATAAAAGCATATAATTAAATAGTTATTTGTTTACATTGAACTACCTTTGTCTAGTCAAGGCTATGGTTTTTCCAGTGGTCATATATGGATCTGAGAGTCAGACTGTGAAGAAAGCTGAGTGCCAAAGAATTGACGTTTTGAAACTGTGGTGTTGGAGAAGACTCTTGAGAGTCCCTTGGACTGCAAGAAGATCCAACCAGTCCATCCTAAAGGAGACCAGTCCTGGGTGTTCATTGGAAGGACTGATGCTGAAGCTGAAACTCCAATAGTTTGGCCACCTCATGCAAAGAGTTGACTCATTGGAAAAGACCCTGATGCTGGGAGGGATTGGGGGCAGGAGGAGAAGGGGATGACAGAGGGTGAGATGGCTGGATGGCATCACCGACTCAATGGACATGAGTTTGGGTGAACTCCGGGAGTTGGGGATGGACAGGGAGGCCTGGCGTGCTGCAATTCATGGGATTGCAAAGAGTCGGACATGACTGAGCGACTGAACTGAACTGAACCTTTCATATCAGAGAAGCAAAGTAAGCACTTGACCTTTTCCTATTATTATTAGTTTTTGGATAAAGTTCTCGTCCTTTCACCCTGACTCCAGTAAGCTTTCATCTTTTTCTAATATAATGTGTAGTCCCAGACTTATCTTCCACAGTTTTTAACATTGTGCTGCAATCAGCCCTTTTCTTAAGAGCCTTTGTTGGATTCCTTGGTAATGGGTATTTGGTGATCACACTTTGGGTAGTAGGTATGCTCAGTGCTACTGGATTTTCACTGCTCCTGGAACTTTCCAGTGGATTAAACCTGGAATAACATACAAAACTGTTACAGTGAGAAAATGAACACTAATGTTCCTGAGACACCCAATTTAAAGTTAAGATTGCAAGATTTTTATATACCTGCTTTGACTTCCCACTTAAAGTTTCTTACTTTCCAAAATGAAATATTGTTTGCCAATATCTGTGTCATCACTTATTTGATTTATACAATTATATCAACTCAATGTTTTTAAAAGCCAGATTTATTTTTTTTTAATTAAAATAGCTTGTTGGCCTAAATAGAGAGGTGAACTGAGGCAAGCTCTAAAGAAACTAATATTTGAGAATAGCAGATTAATTCAGGACAAGAAAACTGTAGCAAGCTACAGAGATGAGGGTTTGGAGCAGGTTATACTCATGAGTAGGGAAGGGAAAAGGGGGAGAGTTCAATTAAAGTTGGTTCAAATCTAAAAGAAATGGAAAACAACCCTGAAATTTTTCCAAACAGGCAAAATCAATTCAGTCACAAAGTTTAATTCAGTCCACTTTGTGAGACCAACTCACCTGGGTCATTCTATTCATGCATTTGGCAAAACAGCCCGAGGTTGAATATGATTACCTCTGATCAGTCCCCCATTATCCAAGAAAATTCCAACACTATCAGTTCTCTGTAAATCAGGGATTACTGGGAAAGCAGTTTCTCAGTCCTTGAGTTTTCCTGGGGGCACATTTATGAGAGTCTCTATTTTATATCCTCCAGTTCTATTTTAAATTGAAATTCTTTCACACTTGAAAACATATTACTAAATTTTACTAGGAAACAATTGAATCTATGAAGAAAGGAACCAAAAAAAAAAAAAAAACCTTACAGGTAATGAAGCTTTTGCATTATTAAAACATGGCACAGGCATCTTTTCCCATCAGAAACTGGATCTATAATCAGTCCCTCAGCCCTAGAGCCCACTTATACTTTAAACTCTAACAGTTACACCAGACATATTCCTGGACCCTTAGGTTTTGCTCATTTTCCAAGGCCTTTTTCTGGTTTGCTTAACATGATGGTTCTTTTCTTAGGCTATGGGAAGGGAGGGAATGCAAAACAAAAGAGAAGTCAAGGAACAAAAGTGCAGGGATAAAGCAGGGTCCTGGCCTCCCCTCAAGGAATATGCATAGTGATACTTTTGAGTTCCTTTTTAGCAATGAAGACTCCCACCCAGGTGAAGGATGATAAATCCAGGCTAAGAAAAAGAGTCCTGGAATACCACCATGTTACCTCACCACCAGCCAATCAGCCTGCACACAGTGAGGATAACAAGCTCTGAAACCCTCCTCAAATGATTAACTTCTCTTTCTCAATTCTTTCTCTTGTATTCATAGATTTGCCCCAACTTTTAAAAATAACTGCATATTCTATTGCAAGGTATGCCATAATTTATTTCACAAGAAATATAACAATATCTTTATTGTTATATTCAGGCCTTCAGCTGCTTCAGGGAGCTTTGACAATTGTCTCTTCCCATTAGCTCTCTGCTTAGCAGTGGGACATCATGGTGAGGGCACTCCCTGATGGAGAGGCCAGGATCCTGATCAGAGGGCTCTGCATCCAGGGTGTATCCTGAAGGGTCAGGGCATCATTTCCCAGTGCTGGTACACTGACCTGCCTGGCTAGTGCTGGGTATCTGAGCCCTGTCCCTCAGGGGCCAGAAGGCCCCCACCTTCTTTCTTCAGCACCATACCATCATATGGAGGCTGCAGGTTTTTCAAGGAAAACATTTTTTTTCATTCACTGAACATTAACTGAGGATTTACCCTGTGTCCACCCCATGCTTGTGCTTTGGCTCCAGAGATGAAAAACCGTCATCTCTGCTCTCAAACAATCCACAGTATCTAAGAGGAGGCAAGCATATAAGTCAGACATTATAGTGCCTGTAAGGAGTCTTTTTATAAAGCTGTGTGCTTGACCACGGCTCTCAGGACGTCATCACAGGTGACGGCTCAGGTGAGGCCTGGATGAGCCCCATTGGACAGAGTGGATCTGAAACAGTGAGTCAACAAAGTTGGCAGGTTGGGGAGAGAAAGTGCTCCCCAGATCGGGGGACAGTGTGTGTGAAGGCAGGCAGCATATAACTAACATATGTTGGTAAACTATTGCCTGGGCTAAGTTAGATACCTACTATTCCAATTTTGGGGCTTCCCAAATGATGCGAGTGGTAAAGAACCTGTCTGCCAATGCAGGAGACTGTAAGAGACTTGGATTCAATCCCTGGGTCAAGAAGATCCCCTGGATGAGGGCTAGGCAACACACTCCAGTATTCTTGCCTGGAGAGTCCCTTGGACAGAGAAGCTCAGTAGGCACTACTGTCCATAGCGTCCCAAAGAACTGGACAAGACCGGAGTGACTTAGCTAGGGTGTATTCTGATTTTTTTTCTTTGAAATGTATAGCACTGAATCTACTGAATAACAATATTTTTAGTGTGGAAGGCAAGATATCAGTAAATAAATATGATGTTTCCTCACTGTTTGGGTTCCAGACTGAGATTTAATGCAAATTAGACATGTGCATTTAAATCAGGACTGGGGAGGAAAGATCAGCATGGGGTTGAAGTGTGATGGACGATTCGCATATAAATGTCATCAGCCAAGATTAGTGTTACCAACATTATCTACCATGTTCAGCCCTGGATGACCATCTTGTTGCTAGATTCTTGCTGCCTAAAACACTACATTTTTGTTATCCCTTAGGATGAAATAAAAACTACACTCTTGCTGGGATTTAATATATTTAGGGTAATTTCATGTTTTCTTGATTAGCAGAAACAAGTTGCTACAGATTCACTAGGCTTGAGGGGTAGAGTTCATAGAATCCAATTTATTGTAACTATTCTAAGAGATTATAATTAATATTCTTCAATTGTTCCTGCTGTCACCCTGAAACTTAGACCATCTACACAGAAAACATTTGCTCATGACTCCACAAA
This sequence comes from Ovis canadensis, assembly GCF_042477335.2. Lineage (NCBI taxonomy): Eukaryota > Metazoa > Chordata > Mammalia > Artiodactyla > Bovidae > Ovis > Ovis canadensis. The sequence goes on from NC_091246.1 coordinate 25,628,222, forward strand.
AGAAAAACTGACACAGAGATTTAAACGAATGTTTTGATTTTCATTTCTTAAGGTTAGGAAAAAATGAAGCTGTGAGCTTATTGAATATGTACATAATATACAGTGCATATCCAACATTTCATCAGACTGTTTTGAGCCTCTGACAAGTGTAATGCGTTCATGGTGTGAGCTCTCTAGCAACATGAAGCTAATATCATCTTATCTTACTTTCTTCACTTTGAGAGAGGCTGAGACGTAAGTTGGAGAAATACAGTCATCTTCAGAATGAGGATTTGCATGATTTAAGGATAATCATGAAAGAGATGGCCACGTACCAGAACCTCTCTACCAGTACTCGGCCAGCTACATCCCTGCTTCTTGCGGTTCTCAGTTCCAGCAGACCAAAGCTCTTTTTTTATAATGAGTATGTTGTGATGCTCCCATTGCTATCCTGAAATGAAACTTCACATCCTATCCTGTGGTAAAGAAGGGAGCTGAGGCTGTCTATGACTCCAGCAGGAGAGGATGACTGGGAGCTACAGAGGTAGAATCCTCCTGGACCCTGCATCACATGTCTCTTTCATGAGCAAATATTATTCATATTCTTTTGCTATAATAAACTGCAACAATGAGTATAAGAGCTTTCAGCAAGCTCTGTGTGTCTTGCTGGTGAATTATTGAAACTGAGGGTGGTCTTGAGGCTGCACCCACAAAAATAACAATATAATGCCATAATGGTATATCATTGAACTGTATAACTTTGTCAAAATCTAACAGTGTTTAACCAATAAAATGTCAAATGATGGGACCCATCAGAAATTAGATATGACAGAGATATAAATGGAAACTAAGTTGTAATTACACAGCATACATTCAAGAAGCAAAGGTTCGGATACAGCTATCCCAAAGAACATAATAAAATAGACCAATACTTCACATTTTTTATAATGAATAAATTTGTAAGAAAGAGAAGAAAGACACTCAGCCCATTCTAGCAAGAGACAAGGGATAGGGAAAATATAAGGGGAAAAACAGAGATTAAAATAAAGTCTAATGTTAGAAGAAACAACTAAAAGTTGTAATTATATAACAAAAGAAAGAGGAAATACCTTTAATTGAAATGGGGGAATAATCCAAGGCAAATTACAGACTGATGAAATGGGGGGAAAAGTGATGAGGCATGAAATTCATACATATGAGCCTACTCTTGTTTACAGATGCAGACACGAAATAAGACCCTGTGTTATCATAGTTTATTCCAGGAAACCTCTTTCCAACTCACACCATGATGGACCATATATTGGGGACCATATTCCTCCGCTGGTGACACAAAGTAAGAGAAGAAGGCGTAAGTGGACTGCACAACATAAATAATGTGGTAGACCTGGGAGGCAATTCCTAAATTGCCCTAGTGCACATTTTTCTTAATATGGGTTACTGATCATCATACTGCACAACAGTGTGTGTATATTTGTTATATGTAAATGTATATATAATTCAAAGTATCTCCAAGCAAGCTGCACTGATGAAATGCACCAAGATCCCCATGTTTCCTGTGTTTTCGGTAACTTAATGATATTTGGTTCTCCAACTTGTTAAAAGGAGTCTTTAACATCCTTTCCTTAGACATTACAATTGGTTCCACAGGTTTTTTTAGTAACCACCCTATCGCACTAAAACCATCTTTAGTTAAATACAGAATTGGAAATTGGTCTAAATAAGTAATTTAGTTTCTTTCCAAATGAGTGTGTGGGGAAATCTTAAACACAAAATCTTTTCTAACTATATCAATTAAAAGATATTTTGGTCTCAAAGGCATTATTTTTAACTTATTTAACTTCCTGCAAATGTTTAACATAGTCTTCAGCCATTTTTAGTAGATTAGTAAATTAGTCTGATAAATATCTTATCAGATATTTATCTATTTATACATATTAAATAGTATTTAATTATGAGCAAATGTTTCCAAATTAGAACCTTTTAGTGTATTCATATGTCATTGTTAGTGAGTGAGATAAATACTTTGATATTCTCCTTCACTTTAATAAAATTGATCTCATTTCTTTATAGTTTAGGGGAAAAAAGCCATTTAACATTTTTAAATAAGACTAAAACATATGTTGCGTACTTTCTCAATAATACAATTTCAGTGTACACCTTTTTCATAATTCTACTTAAAAAGTATTCAGTAACATCCGAAAGTGAATAGGATCTTAAAAACAACAATCTTAAAACAACAGCAACAACCACTTCCTTTGGACAGTTACTTCCTTTGTCGTATAGAAGGAGATATCCAAACATGTCTTCAGTGGTAATGTACAGATCACGAAACTATCTGAGGTACATGGGAGCAGTCTTCATGCCTTAGGAGCAATGACAATGTTGTCCAGTCAGTGACTTTTCACTACAATCCTTGGCCCTGAAGCATTGTTGAGCAGAAGGCAAACAAGTGCTAAAGACACCTGGTGCAGCATTTAAAAGTCCTCCCATGGTGACTCACCATGGCTATTGCTCCCTCTGCAGCAGAAGCAATGGCATGGAGAAATGAACTATTTGTATACATTTTAAGGCTTTCGGGTATTGAAATTTTCTTCATATCCATTTGCAGCAACTTTGAAAATAATACTTCATTTGAAACTTGTCCTTTCTTACAAACATAACATATGCAAGAGCAAATCTTCATTATCACATAAAAATCATTCATTCACTTAGAATGAACATTTATGTCACTAAAGCACATTGTAAAGTTGTATTTTACCTTTTTCCCCACATTACCTTTCTTCTCAAACATGATAAATGCTTGGTTGAAAATTACGTTTTTGAATTTCTTTCCACTTTTGCATCTAATATTATACTGATAGTAAAATATTAATATAATACTAATAGTAAAATATTAATATAATACTAATAAAATAATTTTGTCTAATATTGTGCAATTTGCCATATTTTAGATTAATTTGTGGTTTTATCTAAGAACCAATGAAATCTTTTTTTTTTCTGGTCAAATGCAATATTTCAGTTTTATTATTACCTTTTCAAATCCTTTTTTTACATCTTGAAAATGTGATATTTCTGACAACCCTAGTGTATTTCTTGGGAAAATGTTTATCTAATTTTGTTTCCACTCTGTTTTGGTAGAGTAAATATTAGGATAAAATCAATATAAAATACTTTACTGAACACTATTTGGCATTTTAATATTTTTAAAATAATGGCTAAAGTTGCCTTTCTCTCTGCCTCTACATATACATGTAAAGAGATATATGTATGTACACATAACTGTAAATTTGATAGCTAAAAATGAAGACTGATAAAGTGTGTTTTATTGATGATTTAACCAGGATAAAATTCTTGATGGCAACACCTTTCCAAACTAATGATGAATTCTTAGTAAAGTACCAAATAAACCATGTGCACTCTTCCCTTGGTTTATAAGGCAGGTTCATTTGAAAGTTCAGTGCATATCACAACTGTAACAGAATATTGTCTTTATTATACACAAAATTGTGCTAGGGTCTAGACTCTGGTTTCAAAGCTCCATCATTTTCACTGGAACATTCCGGAGTAATTTGGGACAAACATGACTTTCTAAGCTACAGAAATGTATACTCCAGATTTTTAAGGGTTCTAGACATTGCAGACCATCTAAAATTTGAATCCTTATTCTCTAAATGCCCAATGAATTTTCAGATTTTGCATAAGAGGTGATATTGCCTCAGATGGGAACCATTAATATTATGCAATCCTCTTAGCAACATCAGAGGTAATTAGTCCTGCAAATTGCAAAAAAGGAAACTGAGGTCAAGAATGGAAATGATGCCTTATTACAGTTTCACAGCTAATATATGCTAGAGCTAGATTTAAGAATCAGGTTTGTCTACTTCAGAGTCAAACCTTTTCCACTACATCATGCTGTGTTGACTGATTTGACTGACTGAATGCGTCAGGAGGTGAACCAAAAAAATGACTAATGAACAAATGATTTATAATTTGACCTTAGAGATCTTTTGCAACTCACACTCCCCTTGCAGTGACATACAGAGATCCACACCAGTAACCTCTTTTATCTTTTTGAAGATGTTACAGCCATACTACAAGGTGATTTCACATTTTTTGAATCTAGCATGTTCTCTTGGATGGACTCAAAACCACTGGAGGCAAATATCAGTTCAGTTCAGTTCAGTTGCTCAGCTGTATCTGACTTTTTGTGACACCATGATGGACTTCAGCATGCCAGGCTTCCTTGTCCATCACCAACTCCCAGAGCTTGCTCAAACTCACGTTCATCAAGTAGGTGATATCATCCAAACATTTCATCATCTGTCATCTCCTTCTCCTGCCTTCAGTCTTGCCCAGCATCAGAGTCTTTTCCAGTGAATCAGTTCTTTGCTTCAGGTGGCCAAAGTATTGGAGTTTCAGCTTCAGCATCAGTCCTTCCAATGAATATTCAGGACTGATTTCCTTTAGGATGGACTGGTTGTATCTCCTTGCAGTACAAGGGACTCTGAAGAGTCTTCTCCAACACCACAGTTCAAAAGCATCAATTCTTTGGCACTCAGCTTTCTTTCCAGTAGTCATGTATAGATGTCCAACTCTCACATCCGTACATGACTACTTGGAAAAACTGTAGCTTTGACTAGAAGGACCTTTGTTGGCAAAGTAATGTCTCTGCTTTTTAATATGCTGTCTGGGTTTGTCATAGCTTTTCTTCCAAGGAGCAAGCTTCTTTAAATTCATGGCTGCAGTCACAATCTGTAGTGATTTTGGAACCCCCCCAAAATTGAAGTCTCTCACTGTTTCCACTGTTTCCCCATCTATTTGCCATGATCTTCGCTTTTTGAATGCTGAGTTTTAAGCCAACTTTTTCACTCTCCTCTTTCACTTTCATCAAGAGACTCTTTAGTTCTTCTTTGCTTTCTGCCATAAGGATAGTGTCATCTGCCTATCTGAGGTTATTGATATTTTTCCCAGCAATCTTGATTCCAGCTTGTGCTTCATCCAGCTTAGCATTTCTCATGATGTACTCTGCATGTAAGTTAAATAAGCAGCGTGGCAATATACAGCCTTAACATACTCCTTTTCCTATTTGGAAACAGTCTGTTGTTCCATATCCAGTTCTAACTATTGCTTCCTGACCTGCATACAGATTTCTCAAGAGGCAAGTCAGGTGATCTGGTATTCCCATCTCTTTCAGGATTTTCCGGAGTTTATTGTCATCCACACAGTCAAAGACTTTGGCATAATCAGTAAAGCAGAAGTAGATGTTTTTCTGGAACTCTTGCTTTTTCTGGTTCCTCTGCCTTTTCTAAAACCAGCTTGAACATCTGGAAGTTCATGGTTCACGTACTGTTGAAGCCTGGCTTGAAGAATTTTGAGTATTACTTTACTAGCATATGAGATGAGTGCAATTGTGTGGTGGTTTGAACATCTTTGACATTGCCTTTCTTTGGGATTAGAATGAAAATTGACCTTTTCCATGGTCTCCTAGTGAGGCAAATATCACTGCTATTTTAACTGAACAAGTCTTGATTGCTTCCTTATGTTTTGTGAACCGATGATGAGTCACACTGCTGTTGCAGAGGCATTTTTTTGGCTATGATGATTGGAAAATTAATCAGATTGAACTGTATTTTGCTAATTTGATCTTTTAATATTCAGAAATGACATCATTTCCCATAAAGGCAGTTTCTACTCAAACTCTTCACTATTAAAATGATAAAGTTTAAATGCAAATTAAAAGTTTGATGGATAGAATGGGCAACTCATCACAAAACACTCAATTAATTCTTAAAGTGATAAAACTGACAATGAGATTTCACATGAAATGTGATGGAATGACATATCAAAGCATTTGAAATGACAATTTTCAGGGAAAGATTTTAAAAGCTCTTTCTAATTGACAATGTGTGAAAATTTAATCAAAGATTATTACTAATTACTATCATTGCCTCCTTTAAAAGAAGGCATAAAACACTCTAATACTTTGCATGTCTGTCTTATTTAATCTTCATGAAGCATACAATATTTTTCCAGTTTTACAAAGGAGGGAATTCAGGTTGAGAAGATGAAATAAATTGCTAGATCTAGGATAACAAAACGAGGCATGATAATCTAATTCAGGCATATCACTCCAAAGGCTAAATCTTAACTTACAGTGTATTCTAAAAGACAGGTCTCCAAAGAAGACATACAGATGGCCAAGAGACACATGAAAAAATGTTCAACATCACTAATTATTAGAGGAATGAAAATTAAAACTGCAATGAGGTATCACCTCACACTGGCCAAAATGATCATTGTCAAACAATCTACTAGCAATAAATGCTGGAGAAGGTGTGGAGAAAAAAGAACCTTCCTACTGTGTTGAATAAATCCATAATTTGAAATGATACATGCACCCCAATATTCATTTCAGCACTATTTACAATAGCCAAAATAAGGAAGCAATGTTAATGTCCATGGAGGAATGAATAAAGAAGATGTGGTATGTATATACAATGGAATATTACTCAGTCATAACAAGGACAGAATAATGCCATTTGCAGCAATATGGATAGACTTGGAGATTGTCCTGTTGAGTGAAGTAAGACAGAAAAAGACAAATGTCAAGACAGAAAAAGACAAATGTCATATGATATCACTTATATGGGGAAGCTAAAGAAATGGTACCAATGAACTTATTTATAAAACAAAAGTTGATTCATAGATGTAGAACACAAAGCTGTGGTTATCAAGGTGAAAGGTAAGGAGAGATAAATTGGGAGATTGGAGTTGACATATACATGCTGCTATATATAGAATAGATAACTAATAAGATCTTACTCTATAGCACATCAAACTCTATTCAGTACTCCGTAATAACCTATATGGGAATAGAATAAAAAATATTGAATATATATTTATGTATAACCAACTCTCTGCTGTACAATATAAATGAACACAATATAGTAAATCAATTATACTCCAATAAAAAACTAATTTTAAAAAACTTACAGTTTACATATGTATAGTATGCAACTTATTATGTATATTAAGGGCTAGCTAAGGAGGCTATAAATAGCATGATTTATTTATATAGACCAGTGTCCCTGTATTAACCACACTGTCAGTATAAAACAAGTTTACACCTGTCTCTGTATGGGCTTTCCCTTCCCTCTAACCTAATGATTTCTTGCAATGGGCAGTCTGACCTCAGCCCACGGAATCCAGAGTTAGAGACAGTCTCAGAGTGCTGACTCATGAGCTGTGGGGAAGTGGTTACATCTGGGAAGTCATCAGGACAAAAGGAACCTAAGTTTTTTCCTCTGGACCAGATGTTCTGTCCAGGTAGAAGAGAGCCAGCTGGGGCCACCTTAGGGTCTGCTCATGAGGGCCAGCTGGAAGGGAAGGCAGGTCCTAGCAAAGAGAAGCCACAGATGGCTAGGGACCGAGGATGGAGGGTGAGGTACATGGTGAGCCACGGGAGTGGTCAGTTATCAAACAAAGGAGTTACAGGTGACAGGTCACCTGAGACTGAGCACCAGCTCAGTGTCAAAGAAAAACTGACCCCAATCCAGGCTATAGGAGCTGGAGAATCTTCAAGCTGAGTACCGCCCAAATTCCTGGCCCACAGAATTGTTAGATATAATAAAACTGTGGTTATTTTAAGCCCATTTCTCCTGGGATGCTTTGTTATGCAACAAACAAGCCACTTTGAGGAACCATTAAAGACACTCACAAGAAATGAAGTTACTTTAAAATGTCAGCAAATTCAGTGAGTTTGAGCCCAAATCAAGAAAGGACCAATCAAGTAAAAATTCCCTGTGCCCTTTAGTCTTCTCCATCTTCAAGGAGAAGGAGAATTAGCACAGAAGGAACCCAACCTCTTTCCCAAAATGTAGACTGTATAGTCAGCAGCAGGCATTGATGTTTTAACTACATGTTACCAACAACTTTAATTATTCACCAGAGGATATTGTGGTGTCTAAGAGCACATTTATGGGACTGCTCAAACTTTCATCAAAGGCAGGATAAAAACTAGTTCCAGAAAATAAATGTTAAAAGACAGGATATTTTATAATTGCATACCATAAGTTATGGGACCAGAGGAAACTCTTTCAGTTATTTTAATTATGTCTTCTAATATTCAAATATATGTCATCAAAATACTGCAACTGCTTGAGAGACTTAGTTCAATGAGAGACATGCTGAATGAACTTCAAAGACATCAGAAATTACATCAATCAACCACTAAATTGACTTAAGGTTGCAAAATCGTTTCTCTGAACTTGTATCACGCAGAGAAATAAACCCAAATTTGTTTCAGTCCTTAAGAATGCATTTTCTGTAACTTGCAGCCAAATGCCTTTATAAATGACACATTTATTTACTCATTGCTTTATTCCTTTATCAAGCAGATATCAAGTGTCCCCTTTAAGGTAGTCATTCCAATACTGGGAAGACACAAATAAGCAAGATTAAGTGCCTGGGGAAACATTATAGTAAAGAAGCAGAAAAAAAAAAAAAACACATGAAGAAGCACCTTCATTTCAGACAATAACATTTCTGTGGAAAAAGAAAAGCAAGCAAATGGAAGGAAAATGAGAAAAAGGAAGGAAAGAAGGAAGGAAGCAACTGGGATTATCTTACTACAGTGTTCAGGAAGCAATTTCTTAAGGGGATGCCCTTGACCAGGCATCTGAAGGATCAAGCTGTGAGACGTGAGAAGATCCTAGTGAGAAGAGATACAGGGAGAGGAATCAGATTCCTGAGGCAGAGAGCACTTGGAGGAGCAGCAGAAAGGAGGGGGCTGCTCTGGGTGGGGGCTTCCCTCATAGCTCAGTTGGTAAAGAATCTGCCTGCAATGTGGGAGACCTGGCTTCAATTACTGGGTTGGGAAGATCCCCTGGAGAAGGACATGGCAACCCACTCCAGTATTCTTGCCTGGAAAATCCCATGGACAGAGGAGCCTGGCAGGCTACAGTCCATAGGGACATTCAAAGCAGGAGGAGCTGGAGCCCCAGGGGGTGAGGGCAGGGTTATCACAGAGGAAATTTGGAGCTTCTCTCAAGCATGATGAGAAGGTCCTACTTTTTCTCCACCGTCTGCCCATAAGCTCTGGGAAAATCTTTGTTCATTTCTAGAATCCAGCACAACATATCATCCATATGACAAGCTCCATAAATAGTTTTTGAACTAAAGATGTAATATCTGCTTGCAAAGAGAGACAACAGTCAATAGTCATTGATTCATTCATGCTCAGAGGGAATAGAACTGTTTTGTTCAGCATAGTGAAAATGCTTGATTTGCTTGTAAGAAACTGTGTAGATGGATGCCTTGGTAACCTCAAAATACATCACCTGGTCCTCTCCCAGAGGCCGCAGAATGAAAGACTTCCAGAGCAAATCACACAGTTACTGGTATCAATGTGAAATGTAGTGAAAGGTGAAAGGAGAGAAATGAGGCAGGCTAGAGTTAGACTATAAAGAAAGTTGAGCACAGAAGAATTGATGCTTTTGAACTGTGGTGTTGGAGAAGACTCTTGAGAGTCCCTTGGACTGCAAGGAGATCCAACTAGTCCATCCTAAAGGAGATCAGTCCTGGGTGTTCATTAGGACTGATGTTGAAGCTGAAACTCCAATACTTTGGCCACCTGATGACAAGAGCTGACTCGTTTGAAAAGACCCTGATGCTGGGAAAGATTGAGGGCAGGAGGAGAAGGGGACGACAGAGGATGAGATGATTGGATCACATCACTGACTCAATGAACATGGGTTTGGGTGGACTCCAGGAGTTGGTGATGGGCAGGGAGGCCTGGTGTGCTGCAGCTCACGGGGTGGCAAAGAGTCAGACACGACTGAGCAAGGGAACTTAACTGAACAAATATTTTCAAGAAATAACCTTGTAACTTGCAAGGCGCAGACCCATTAGCTATATCATGAACTGTCATTATCAAAGGTTGGGGCCTAAAAGAGTGTCTGGAGCCATCAAGGAAAGAGCTCAGGAGAAACAGCTAGAAATCATCAAAAGATCACTGTGTCTAGAGTCATGCTGTCCTGAATTTCAATCTTGGCTCTTCTACTGAAACTGAGACCTCCTAAAACTGAGTTCCCCTGCCAACTTATAATTAATCTCTCTATCCAAAACTTATTCTCTTTATTGTCCTGTCCCCTGGTTTGAGGATTGAGAAGTATTAGAGGAATGTAGGAATTGAAAGTAAGCAGGATCCAGCAGGGCCTTCCCAGGCACAATAGCCCCTCCTTCTCTCCCATTTCTTATTTGTAGAAAATGCTTCTGTCTCCTAGATCTTCTGAGTTCCAGAGAGCAGACATGCAAAATTAACAATTAGAGAAGTAAGAAAATGCAGAAACAAATGGAAAACAGTTAATCAAGGAAACTAACGATAATTTAAACAATAATAAAACAGAGTCCAGTTTCTCTTCCAGGGATTTTCTCTTTCATCAACTAAGAATGTTAATTGAACAATCAAATGAGTGTTAGACTCAGCTCAGGGTTGGAGACACACCGCTTAACAAGGTCCAGTCACTGGTTAGAGTGAACAAAAGAATGAGCTTGTCTCCATGGTCCATTGTGCAATGAAAGTCACACGTCTGCTTGGGATCAGCATTGAATACAATGGTCAGTGTAAAGAACCGAGGCCTACTATAGACAACAAATAAGGCATAGCTCTTATTGTATTTCGCTTGAAGAAGAAAAAAAAATATATATATATATATTCAAAGATTTCTAGATTTAACAACCTTCTCTGAAGAAAACTCTCTCTTCTCTCTCCAGCCTCATTTTTCACTTTGGTCTTTTAAAAATTATTTGCACATCTGTTAATGAAGTCTTGGGTAAATGTGGTAAGTGGCTCTATGGGAACATTGACAATATGAGCAGCCACAGAAAAGAAGATCAAGTCAGAAACTTCTCTATGTACCCATTCCAAAATCTTGAATCATCCCTGATAGTGTTTTAAGGGGAAAAACAATAGCCTTCATAGGAGCAGCTAGAAAATTGGCTCTTGATTATAAATCAACTAAAAGATACAAAACCTAAATGAATGATATATGAGGAAGAAAGGGTAAATTTGTGCTTATGTGTAATAACATAGATAACATTATATTAGATGTGTGTGCACTGTATACGACTCCATAATCTAACTGATCATACTAGAGTTTGTTAGATGCATTAAGCCAGTACACTTTCTCTAGCCCAGAGCATGAAGAGTACTCCTTCCAACTTCAGCCTGCAACAGTGAATATAAATGACCGTATTATGAATGATTTAGGTGTACCATGTATGTTATAATTCACTGCAGCGCCTCCTTTGTTACCTTTGCCTTACACCTGGACACTTTACAGTTGGTGATTTATCTACTGATCTTTCCAGATTTTTAGGTTGGTGGCTTTTTTGTCTTCCACAGCATGGTTTCCAGAACCATGGCTCACCCTTCCAAAGAGTCCTCCAATTTTATTAATTAAGAGAAATTAATCATTAATTATAATATGTATAATATATTATATATAATATATTATAAATATTATATTATATATCATTATATAATTATATTATAAAACAAATATAATATTATAAATTATATTATAATAATTATAATAATTATAAATAATTAATATGGGCTTTTGACAGATGTGTGATGGGTTCAATTCAGTCACTCAGTCGTGTCCGACTCTTTGTGACCCCATGGACTGCAGCACATCAGGCCTCCCTGTCCATCACCAACTCCCAGAGTTTACTCAAACTCATGTCCATTGAGTTGGTGATGCCACCCAGACATCTCATTCTCTGTCATCCCTTTCTCCTCCCAGCATATGGGTCTTCAGTCTTTCCCAGCATACGGGTCTTTTCAAATTAGCCACTTCTTTGCATCAGGTGGCCAAAGTATTGGAGTTGCAGCTTCAACAGCAGTCCTTCAAATGAATATTCAGGACTGATTTCCTTTAGGATGGACTGGTTGGAGCTCCATGCAGTCCAAGGGATTCTCAAGGGTCGTCTCCAGCACCACAGCTGTGATGCATAGTGACCTATAATTAAGTCTTCTGCTGAGAGAGGCCATCTTGGTCACCCTCAAAAAGGCAAATTTCAGGACTTACAGTTTAAAATTACAGAGTAAAGAGAGAAACCAAAGCCTATATTCCAGGAAACCTAAAATATTGAATGATGAATGAGGGAAAAACAACCCACAGTATAACAACCAAAAGGGCTGCTGTCCTATCACAGGGATAGAAACTTCCAGGGAGACCCTCAGGGTGGCATAATGTCTTACCACAGTCCCCACCCTGCATCTGAAGGAAACATTAGAGAGGAAAGGTTAGATGCATAATTATGTGTGAGAGGTTGAGGGAAAATTATGCATAATGCAAGGAGAGAAATGTCAAGTAAGTGTGGTTTGGGCAGGGCTGAGAAATCACTAGAAAATGTCCACCCAGGGAAAACTTCCCCCAGTCACTGCCATTTTTCCCCAGAGCAGAGGAGTAAAAACACAAAGGTCACAAATGCAGAGGAAATGAACTCCAAAAATTAAGCAGCAATTAGTCAGAGAAAATATGTAGGAAAACAATCTAAGTCAGTGGGAAATGGGAGAAGAAAACTGGAAGAAGATCATGTAAAACTTCTCCACTCCCTGCAGGCTTCCATCAGGGGACCCTTCCAAATATCTTTTCAGCCTTCTACTCCAAGTGGATCTGAAAGAATGCTGCAGAAGTAGGGGAACTGGGTAGAAACACAACCTAGCAGCCTCTCTGTCTCCAGAGATAGCCAGCACCAAGGAGAAACAGCTATCAGAAGCAGAACTCCAGACCTCTCTTCTGGGAGAGGGGAATTCTGAAGGGAATTCTGCCCCCTGAAGGAGCTGGATGCACAGTACTCAAGTAAGCAGCCGGAAAGTCAACACAACCCAGGCCATGCACACTGTCCCCTCCTGATACAGAAAAGCCAGAGAGTCAGTACAACCTCAGGGAAAACTAGAGCTCCATAAGAAACAAAACTAGTTCTCAGAGGGGAGGGGAAAGTTATCAAAGAAAATCTGTTTCAACTACATCAGGACAGAAAGATGATCAAGACAGACTACACACTTCAAGCACACACAGGATGAAAAAAAATGGTGTTTACATATATATCATTCAGTTCAGTTCAGTCATTCAGTGTTCAAATCTTTGAGACCTGGCAGCAAGCAATCTTCCATCACCAACTTCCAGAGTTTACTCAGACTTACGTCCGTTGGGTTGGTGATGCTATCCAACAGTCTCATCCTCTGTTGTCCCCTTCTACTCCTGCCTTCAGTCTTTCCCAGCATCAGGGTCTTTCCAATGAATCAGTTCTTTGAATCCAATGGCCAAAGTATTGGAGTTTCAGCTTCAGGATCAGTCCTTCCAGTGAATAGTCAGGACTGATTTCCTTTAGGATGGACTGGTTTGATCTCCTTGCAGGCCAAGGGACTCTCAAGAGTCTTCTCCAACACCACAGTTCAAAAGCATTAATTTTTTGGCATTCAGCTTTCATTATAGTCCAACTATCACATCCATACATGATTATGAAAAAAACATAGCTTTGACTAGATGAACTTTTGTTGGCAAAGTAATGTCTCTGCTTTTTAATATACTGTCTAGGTTGGTCATAGCTTTTCTTCCAAGGAGCAAGGGTCTTTTAATTTCATGGCTGCAGTCACCATCTGTAGTGATTTTGGTGAAGGTGAAGTCACTCAGTCGTGTCCGACTCTTTCCAACCCCATGGACTGTAACCTACTAGGCTTCTCCATCCATGGGATTCTCCAGGCAAGCATACTGGAGTGGATTGCCATTTCCTTCTCCAGGGGATCTTCCCGGTCCAGGGATCAAACCTGGTTCTCCCGCATTGGAGGCAGACGCTTTAACCTCTGAGTCACCAGGGAATTTTGGAGCCAGTGATTTTGGAGTCCCCCAAAATAAACTCTCTCATTGTTTCCAGTGATTCCCCACTTATTTGCCATAAACAGATGAGACCAGATGCCATGATCTTAGTTTTCTGAATGTTGAGCTTTAAGCCAACTTTTTCACTCTCCTCTTTTACTTTCATCAAGAGGCTTTTTAGTTCCTCTTCACTTTCTGCCATAAGGGTAGTGTCATATGCATATCTAAGGTTATTGATATTTCTCCCAGAAATCTTGATTCCAGCTTGTGCTTCTTCCAGCCCAGGGTTTCTCGTGATGTACTCTGCATACAAATTAAATAAGCAGGATGACAATATACAGCCATGATGTACTCCTTTCCCAATTTGGAACCAGCCTGTTATTCCATGTCTAGTTCTAACTGTTGCTTCTTGACCTACATACATATTTCTCAGGAGGCAGGTCAGCTGGTCTGATAGTCCCATCTCTTAAAGAATTTTCCACAGTTTATTGTGATCCACACAATCAAAGGTTTGGGGATAGTCGATAAAACAGAAGTAGATTTTTTTCTGGAACTCTCTTGGTTTTTCAGCGATCCAATGGATGTAAGGCAACCTGATCTCTGGTTCTCTGCCTTTTCTCAATCCAGCTTGAACATCTGGAATTTCACTGTTCACGTACTCCTGAGGCCTGGCTTGGAGAATTTTGAGCGTTACTTTGCTAACAGAGATAAGTGCAATTGTGTGGTAGTTTGAACATTTTTGGACATTGCCTTTCTTTGGGATTGGAATGAAAACTGACCTTTTCCAGTCCTGTGGCCACTGCTGAGTTTTCCAATTTGCTGACATATTGAGTGCAGCACTTTCACAGTATCATATTTTAGGATTTGAAATAGTTCAACTGGAATTCTATCACCTCCACTAGCTTTTTTCATATTGATACTTCCTAAGGCCCACTTGACTTTGCATTCCAGGATGTCTGGCTCTAGGTGAGTGAACACACCATCGTGATTATCTGGGTCATGAAGATCCTTTTTGTATAGTTCTGTGAATTCTTGCCACCTCTTCTTAATATCTTCTGTTTCCGTTAGGTACATACAATTTCTGTCCTTTATTGTGTCCACCTTTGCATGAAATGTTCCCTTGGTATCTCTCATTTTCTTGAAGAAATCTCTAGTCTTTCCTATTCTATAGTTTTCCTCTATTTCTTTGCATTGATCACCGAGGAAGGCTCTCTTACTTCTCCTTGCTATTCTTTGGAACTGCGCGTTCAAATAGGTATATCTTTCCTTTTCTCCTTTTCCTTTAGCTTCTTGTTTTTTCCTCAGCTATTTGTAAGGACTTCTCAGACAACCATTTTGCCTTTTGCACATCTTTTGGGGGGATATGGTCTTGATCACTGCCTCCTGTACAATCTCAGGAACCTTACTCCATAGTTCTTCAGGCACTCTGTTTATCAGATCTAATCCCTTGAATATTTTTGTCACTTCTACTGTATAATTGTAGGGGATGTGATTTAGGTCATGCCTGAATGGTCTAGTGGTTTTCCCCACTTTCTTCCATTTAAGTCAGAATTTGGCAATGAGGACTTCATGATCTGAGCCACATCAGCTCCTGATCTTGCTTTTGCTGACTGTGGCTGCATCTTTGGCTGCAAAGAATATAATCAATCTGATTTTGGTATTGACCAATTATGAAGTCCATGTGTAGAGTTTTGTGTTGTTGGAAGAGGGTGTTTGCTGTGACCAGTGCGTTCTCTTGGCCAAAATCTGTTAGCCTTTGCCCTGCTTCATTCTGTGCTCCAAGGCCAAATTTGCCTGTTACTTCAGGTATCTTTTAACTTCCTACTTTTGCATTCCAGTCCCCTATAATGAAAAGTCTATCCACAAGAGACTGACCCAGACTTGCCCGTGAGTGTCCAGGAGTCTCTGGTGAGAGTGTGGGCTGGCAGTGGCCTGGTTCAGGGTTGGGGACAGTGAGTGCAGCAGCGCTTGCACTGGGCTTCTGAAAGAGGTCACCATTACCTCATTACCTCCACCACAGTTTTAGCCACACAACAGGTCAAACAACAGGGAGGAAACACAGACCTACCCATCAAAAGAAAATTGGATTAAAAATTTAATGAGCATGGCCCCTGACCTCAGATGTCAGGTAGCTCCTCTCAGCCGCCACCCACTAGCCAATTTGATCACATGAACTACAGCCTTGTCTAACTCAGTGAAACCAAGCCATGTCATGTGGGACCACCCACGATGGGCGGGTCATGGTGGAGAGGTCTGACAGAATGTGGACCACTGGAGAAGGGAATGGCAAATCACTTCACTATTCTTGCCTTGAGAACCCATGAACAGTATGAAAAGGCAAAATGATAGGATACTGAAAGAGGAACTCCCCAGGTTGGTAAGTGCCCAAAATGCCACTGGAGATCAGTAGAGAAATAACTCCAGAAAGAATGAAGGGATGGAGCCAAAACAAAAACAATACCCAGTTGTGGATGTAACTGGTGACAGAAGCAAAGTCCGATGCTATAAAGAGCAATATTGCATAGGAACCTGGAATGTTAGGTCCATGAATCAAGGCAAATTGGAAGTGGTCAAACAGGAGATGGCAAGAGTGACCATCGACAGTCTAGGAATCAGCAAACTAAAATGGACTGGAATGGGTGAACTTAACTCAGATGACCGTTATATCTACTATGGTGCCAGGAATACCTTAGAAGAAATGGAGTAGCTCTCATGTTAAACAAAAGAGTCCGAAATGCAGTACTTGGATGCAACCTCAAAAATGACAGAATGATCTCTGTTCGTCTCCAAGGCAAACCATTCAATATCACAGTTATCCAAGTCTATGCCCCAACTAGTAATGCTGAAGAAGCTGAAGTTGAACGGTTCTATGAAGACCTACAAGACCTTTTAGAACTAACACCCCCAAAAGATGTCCTTTTCATTATAGGGGACTGGAATGCAAAAGTAGGAAGTCAAGAAACACCTGGAGTAACAGGCAAAATAGGCATTGGAGTACTGAATGAAGCAGAGCAAAGGCTAATAGAGTTTTGCCGAGAGAACGCACTGGTCATAGCAAACACCCTCTTTCAACAATACAAGAGAAGACTCTACACAGTGACATCACCAGATGGTCAGCACCAAAATCAGATTGATTATATTCTTTGTAGCCAAAGATGGACAAGCTCTATATAGTCAGCAAAAACAAGACTGGGAGCTGACTGTGGTTCAGATCATGAACTCTTTATTGCCAAATTCAGACTTAAATTGAAGAAAGTAGGGTAAAAACACTAGACCATTCAGGTATGACTTAAATCAAATCCCTTATGATTATACACTGGAAGTGAGAAATAAACTTAAGGGACTAGATCTGATAGACAGAGTGCCTGATGAACTAGAGATGGAGGTTGGTGAGGTTGTTGTTGTACAGGAGACAAGGATCAAGACCATCCCATGGAGAAAAAAATGCAAAACAGCAAAATGGCTTTCTGAGGAGGCCTTACAAATAGCTGTGAAAGGAAGAGAAGCGAAAAGCAAAGGAGAAAAGGAAAGATATAAGCATCTGAATGCAGAGTTCCAGAGAATAGCAAGAAGAGATAAGAAAGTCTTCCTTAGGAATCAATGCAAAGGAATAGAGGGAAACAATAGAAGGGGAAAGACTAGAGATCTCTTCAAGAAAATTAGAGATACCAAGGGAACATTTCATGCAAAGATGGGCTCGATAAAGGACAGAAATGGTATGGACCTAACAGAAGCAGAAGACATTAAGAGGGGGCAAGAATACACAGAAGAACTGTACAAAAAAAAAAAAATCTGCACCACCAAGATAATCACAGTGGTGTGATCATACCTAGACCAGACATCCTGGAATGTGAAGTCAAGTGGGCCTTAGAAAGCATCACTACAAACAAAGCTAGTGGAGGTGATGGAATTCCAGTTGAGCTATTTCAAATCCTGGAAGATGATGCTGTGAAAGTGTTGCACTCAATATGCCAGCAAATTTGGAAAACTCAGCAGTGGCCACAGGACTGGAAAAGGTCAGTTTTCATTCCAACCCCAAAGAAAGGCAATGCCAGAGAATGCTCAAACTACCGCACAATTGCACTCATCTCACACACTAGTAGTAATGCTAAAAATTCTCCAAGCCAGGCTTCAGCAATATGTGAACTGTGAACTTCCAGATGTTCAAGCTGGTTTTAGAAAAGGCAGAGGAACCAGGGATCAAACTGCCAACATCCGCTGGATCATGGAAAAAGCAAGAGAGTTCCAGAAAAGCAACTATTTCTGCTTTATTGACTATGCCAAAGCCTTTGACTGTGTGGATCACAATAACTGTGGAAAATTCTGAAAGAGATGGGAACACCAGACCACCTGACCTGCCTCTTGAGAAACCTATATGCAGGTCAGGAAGCAACAGTTAGAACTGGACATGGAACAACAGACTGGTTCCAAAAAGGAAAAGGAGTACGTCAAGGCTGTATATTGTCACCCTGCTTATTTAACTTCTATGCAGAGTACATCATGAGAAACCCTGGGCTGGAAGAAGCACAAGCTGGAATCAAGATTGCTGGGAGAAATATCAATAACCTTAGATATGCATATGACACCACCCTTATGGCAGAAAGTGAAGAGGAACTAAAAAGCCTCTTGATGAAAGTGAAAGAGGAGAGTGAAAAAGTTGGCTTAAAGCTCAACATTCAGAAAACTAAGATCATGGCATCCAGATGGACTTTACTTCTATTACCACTCACATTCACAACTTGGTGTTGTTTTGTCTTTGGCTCCATCTCTTCATTCTTTCTGGAGTTATTTGTCCACTGATCTCCAGTAGCATATTGGGCACCTAACAACCTGGGGAGTTCATCTTTCAGCATCCTATCTTTTTGCCTTTTTATAGTGTTCATGGGGTTCTCAAGGCAAGAATACTTAAGTGTTTTGCCATTCCCTTCCCCAGTATCATTCAATTAGACAAGGCTGTGGTCCATGTGATCAGTTTGATTAGTTTTCTGTGATTGTGGATTTCATTCTGTCTTCCCTCGGATGGATGAGAATAAGAGGCTTACGGAAGATTCCTGACGTGAGAGACTAAAGGGGAAAATGGGTCTTGTTCTGATGGATGGGGTCATGCTCAGTTCAGTTCAGTTCAGTTCAGTTGCTCAGTCATGTCCAACTCTTTGCGACCTCATGAATTGCAGCACACCAGGCCTCCCTGTCCATCACCAACTCCCAGAGTTCACTCAAACTCATGTCCATCGAGTCGGTGATGCCATTCAGCGATCTCATTCTCTGTTCTCCCCTTTCCTTCTGCACCCAATCCCTCCCAGCATCAGAGTCTTTTCCAATGAGTCAACTCTTCACATGAGGTGGCCAAAGTACTGGAATTTCAGCTTTAGCATCATTCTTTCCAAAGAAATCCCAGGGATGATCTCCGTCAGAATGGACTGGTTGGATCTCCTTGCAGTCCAAGGGACTCTCAAGAGTCTGTCCAACACCACAGTTCAAAAGCATCAATTCTTTGGTGCCCAGCTTTCTTCACAGTCGAACTCTCACATCCATACATGACCGCTGGAAAAATCATAGCCTTGACTAGACAGACCTTTGTTGGCAAAGTAATGTCTCTGCTTTTGAATATACTATCTAGGTTGGTCATAACTTTCCTTCCAAGGAGTAAGCATCTTTTCATTTCATGGCTGCAGTCACCATCTGCAGTGATTTTGGAGCCCCCCAAAATAAAGTCTGACACTGGCTCTACTGTTTCCCCATCTATTTCCCATGAAGTGATGGGACCAGATGCCATGATCTTCATTTTCTGAATGTTGAGCTTTAAGCCAACTTTTTCACTCTCCTCTTTCACTTTCATCAAGAGGCTTTTTAGTTCCTCTTCACTTTCTGCCATAAGGGTGGTGTCACCTGCATATCTGAGGTTATTGATATTTCTCCCAGCAATCTTGATTCCAGCTTGGGCTTCTTCCAGCCCAGCGTTTCTCATGATGTACTCTGCATAGAAGTTAAATAAGCAGGGTGACAATATACAGCCTTAGACGTACTCCTTTTCCTTTTTGGAACCAGTCTGTTGTTCCATGTCCAGTTCTAACTGTTGCTTCCTGACCTGCATATAGGTTTCTCAAGAGGCAGGTCAGGTGGTCTGGTATTCCCATCTCTTTCAGAATTTTCCACAGTTTATTGTGATCCACACAGTCAAAGACTTTGGCATAGTCAATAAAGCAGAAATAGTTGCTTTTCTGGAACTCTCTTGCTTTTTCCATGATCCAGCGGATGTTGGCAGTTTGATCTCTGGTTCCTCTGCCTTTTCTAAAACCAGCTTGAACATCTGGAAGTTCACGGTTCACATATTGCTGAAGCCTGGAGTAAAGGAATTTTCCTCAGCCATAAAAAGAGTGAAATAATATCATTTGCAACAACATGAAAAGACTTATAGATGATCATACTGAGGTTAGCTAGATAGATAAAGACAAACACCATGTGATATCACTTATTTGTGGAATCTAAAAAGTAATAATAAAAATGAACTTATATACAAAACAGAAACAGATCCTCAGACTCAGAAAGCAAACTTATGGCTACCAAAGTGGCGAGGAGAGAGGGATAAATTAGGAGTTTAGGATTAACATATACAGACTACGTTATATAAAATAGGTAGCCAACAAGGACCTCCTGTATAGCACAAGGAACTATACTCAATATTTTCAATATTTTAAATTAGCCTATAATGGAAAAGAATCTGAAAAAGTATATATTGGGTTGGCAAAAAAGTCAGTTTGGGAATTCCATTAGATTTTATATATATATATATATATATATATATATATATATATATATATATGGTTCAGATGGTATAGAATCTGCCTGAAATGCAGGAAACACAAGTTCAATCCCTGGATTAGGCATATCCCCTGGAGAAGGAAATGGTTACTCACTCCAGTATTCTTGCTTCGGGAATTCCATGGACAGAGGAGCCTGGCAGGCTATAGTCCATGGGGAAGCAAAGAGTGAGATACGAGTGAGTGACTGGCACACCCATACAACAGAACAAATTGTGGTAAAGCCAAGTTACTCACTAACAGGAAACATCTGAGATCTTCTCTATGAGTGCAGAAGGGAAAAGGCAAGCTGATGAATGCAGTTGAAGTGGAGATAATGGTAAGGTGGAGTGCAGACACATCTAAGACAAGATTAGCATTGTCCATACACAGGACCACCTCAGAGAAAAAGGTAGTGCATTCAAAGATATAACAGAAAATATTTTCCTGAACTTGAAAAAATAAAAGTCTGCAAACCTAAAGGGAAAGCTGCTACTGCTGCTAAATCGCTTCAGTCGTGTCCGACTCTGTGCGACCTCATAGACGGCAGCCCACCAGGCTCTCCCGTCCCTAGGATTCTCCAGGCATGAACACTGGAGTGGGGTGCCATTTCCTTCTCCACTGCATGAAAGTGAAAAGTGAAAGTAAAGTCGCTTAGTCGTGTCTGACTCCTAGCGACCCCATGGACTGCAGCCCACCAGGCTCCTCCATCCATGGGATTTTCCAGGCAAGATTACTGGAGTGGGGTGCCATTGCCTTTATTATCCTCCAAAACTAGCACAAAATTATCTACAAAGACATGGAAAACAGCTCAGTTTTTAGATATAATTATAAAAAGAAAAACATTCTTCAGCCATTCTTGATGTAATGAAACAAATAACAGATCAGGACAGGGACAAGGCAACAACCTGCCTTGGATCTCCCTCAGAAAACAACAAAAGCATTTTCATGTTATAGTTGCTGCAGGAAAGAAACTTGGACACAGAAAATCACATAAAAGAAGCTGTAGCTTAAATATATGTCATGAGGTGGAAGAACTCATATTAGGAAATAGATCAGGAGTATATTAGCATAGCCCATTGTTGGTTAAAAAAAAAACCCACAATAACTTGAATATGGATATCCAAATGATGAAAGAAATATCAGTACATGGAGTGGCAGTAAAGAGGAAAATATCTCAGCAGAAGTTGAGACAATATTCTGAAGACAAATTGGTTCCAGAAGGTATATTTGAAGAACCTCAAAAAAGTAAAACCCACTCCAAAATCAGCAGGATCAAAGCAGGAAGAAGACAATGTAAGGGGAGCCATTTCTTCATCTGTCACAGCACCGAGTGGGTAAGCCAAGAAAAGGAACCTCTGAGTTTTACTTGGAGTTGTGAAAGGAACCACCAAAAGGGCTAAAAATAAGTGGAAAACCAAGAAAAGTCTGGAGGTGGAGGGAAGAGAGAGGAAGTGGGAGAGTGGTAATTTTCTCTTAGTCATAACAGAGGCAACAGATGCTCTGTAAGAGTTCTAAATTCAGGAGCAGAGGGCTAAGTGTGATATAAAGAATTAAAAAAAGAACCACTACAAAACCCAAAAGCAGAATCTATGAATTCCACATCACTAACAGATGGACCCACACGTACACATATTCATACATAAAACAATGCTAAAATTACAAAGATAAGGCTAAATAGCAAAAGATAGGGGAAAAAAAGGAAACAAAATCAGAAGAGATATAAAGATCAAATATATGTTACATCAATATTGTAAAATAGGAAAATCTCATATATAAAAATATAACAATTCTAAGTTCAGATGTGCAGGTATGCTAGGTCATTTCAGTCATGTGTGACTCTGTGAAACCCTATAGACGTTAGCCCACTAAGCTCCTCTGTCCATGAGATTCTCCAGGCAACAGTACTGCAGTGGGTTGCTGTGCCCTCCTCTATGGGATTTTCCCAACCCAGGGATCAAACCTGTGTTTCTTCTGTCACCTGCATTGGCAAGCAGGTACTTTACCCCTAGACAGTATATTAAAAAGCAGAGACATTACTTTATTGACAAGGGTCCATCTAGTCAAAGCTATGTTTTTTTCAGTAGTCATGTATGGATGTGAGAGTTGGACTATAAAGAAGGCTGAGCACTGAAGAATTGATGATTTTGAACTGTGGTATTGGAGAAGACTCTTGAGAGTCCCTTGGACTGCGAGGAGATCAAACCAGTCACTCCTAGAGGAAATATACAGAAACCATATAATGTTGCTGGAGACTCAAAAATAAGAAATGAACAAGAGGAAAGTATAAAAATTCTTTTCATAGACATACCAATTTTACAAAAACTAATACAAAATGAAGCTGAATTCTGAAGTAGAATTTCTAGTTTCCAAACATGGTAGACAAGGTAATTTAGAGTAATTATTCAATGAAAACCAATTTTTAAAAGTGGGTCAAATTTTTAATTTTTTTTTTTTAGAAATGTTTAAATTTCCTAAGACTTTAGGACATTAAAGGGGAAAAAGTGAAAGATGGAATTCAGAGATGCCAGCACACAAATGCAGGAGACATGCAGAGGCTAAGTAAGATGTGAATGCAGATATATTCACAGACACAGAGGTAAACAAGGATGATGTGTGTATGCAACATGGGGGAAATCAGAAGATAAACAGTACCTGTCATCATGGTTTCTCTGCATGAAAGAAGGGCCTGAACTGGAAGGAAGGGAAAAATCAAGGGAAGGGAAGAACCAGACCAAAAATGCGAGGGAGGGAATTAATTAATCACAGTTGTTCATGAAGCTTGCACCTGTGTGTAAAATTATGCCTGTATGTTTATATGTAAGGGAAGTAAAGTCAATTAATGCCACAGAGGAAATAAATCACTATCCAACAGCATGTTATTTCTTGCTGGCAGTTCTACCAAAGTTTATAAACAAAAGGATCTAGGAACACATAGTAGAAAATCCCAAGAAAAACAGAGGTAGGTTTTGTGATATTAAAATCTAATAAGCTTGGACTGAAGGCAGAAGCTGTAAAGACAAGGAATCATGACAAAAGTTATGCTCAGTAATAAAGTCACTCTTATAAAAATCCTCAGGGACAAGAAATGAAGGAGAGATGAATTTAAACACAGCAGTAAGAGAGTTAAGGATATCCTTAACTGTCAGACTTTGTGTCAGACTTTGTGTCAGACACAAACAAGTGAGAAGACAGACATTCTGAAGAAACTAATGAGTGTGTTTCCAGCATCCATGAAATAGTGACAAAATCCAACCATGTAGATCACAAAGAAAAATCACAATAAAATCAAATGAAGGAAATCTTAACTATACAAATTACATTCTCTGATCTGTGAAATAACTAAAAAGCAATCGCAAAACATGAACAAAAAATGGTTATATATTTTTGAATAGGTAAAAGTTGAGTCAAGAAAGATAAAAATCTAGAAAACAATTATAAAGAAAATAAAGCATATTAAATCTTACAAGATATGCTAAAACTGTGCTCAGAAGAAAATTCTTAAAACGCTTTTATAGCTAAGAACTTTCTTATGAGGTGAAGGATACTAATAAAATTCAATCTTAAATATAATTCAAAATGTTTAACTAAACAAAAGAAACAGAAAGAAGAAAAACAAAAGTTTAAAACTTACATATTGAAAAAGAGTAAGATGTATCATACACAAGGCAAGGCCAAGCTTGATGGATTGATTCATCTGATAAAGAAACAAGCCCTTTTTTAGGTTGAAGCTGTTTATTTCTCACATTGGCAGTGAAGGCAAAGGTGACCCAGGTGCTGCTTCCTAGCCCTTGCACAGGGCTACACGGAAACGAGTCAGATGACAGTAAGTGGATGAGTCTCTGTTGCTGAGGAACCAAAGACATGCTTTACTAGTCAGTTTCACAGCATGCAGCTGTAATCTGAGGGCAACAAGGCAGAGAGACTGACACTGTCGCGACCCAGCTGGCAGTAAGAAACTGTGCCATGCCAGCCTCTTCACAGAGCAGGAAACATATGAGAAGTGGTTTGACAGGAGCCACTTACAAGGCTCCCATCCTCTTATGTTCTGGTACGCTCACGAAATGTTCTGTCTGGATTCCTACCAACCGTGGTTCAATATTTGCTTATGTGATCTTTGTGAATATACACCTGTAAGATCATCAAGGCACCAGCACAAAACTGTTTCCACCAAAAAACAATGCAGTTCAGAACCTACACCCAGAAAAGAAATAATTTTAAGATAATCACAAGTTTACTTAATTGAGGAGGGAAATATCTCCAAATTTGAAAAAAAAAAAAGAGAAACCGCAGAATAAATTTCAAGAATAATAAAAATTTAATGGGTAAATATGGGTGTAAGCACATTTAAAAATCTAGATAAATGGCTAATTTTCTGGGACAAAATGTTAACATGATTGTCCTCAAAAGAGTCATAAAATTCCAACAGAAAAAAAAAAAACTTAAAACCTTGATATCACTGTGAAAAAGCTACTGCATAATCTAGCAAAAATATAAAAACAAGGAGGTGTATATATGTAACTGATCCAGATAATTTCATTGAAGTCTCTCAATCTTTCAGGTTATAGGTACTTACATTAGTCCCATTTCATAAATATTTTTTTAAATTACAAGATATTAAAATCTTATTATTTTATAACAATAACAAAGAAGAAAAAATCACAAAAACAAAGAAAACATAAAATGTAACATGAAATAAACATAAACCTTAAAACAATGAACTTTTTAATAAGTAAACAATTTTCAAATTAATTTCCTTTATTTTTGATCCTTTGTATTTCCATATAAACTTTACAATTATAGCTTATCAAGTTCCATGTGTGCATATATACACAGTCACACAAACTTTTGGAGTTTTTCAAGAGTATTCCATATACATCAGCTTTGGAGAGAACAGACATCTTTACAACAGTGAGTCTTTCAACCCACTAATTCTGTACTTTCTTCCACATGTACAGCTTCTTCAGTTTCTCTCAAGAGTTTTTTAAATTTTTCAGGGGAGAGATCTTGCATAACTTTTTTTTAAGATTTATTACTATGTATTCGATTATTTTGAAATCACAATGATGAAAAAAATATTTATTAAAATTTGTTTTCAATTTGTTTATTGCTGATGTGAGAAAACATTTTTTTATATATGACCTTATATGCAGAGATTTTCCTTTGATATTATTTAATTATAATAGTTTACTTACAGATCCTGTTGCATTTCTACTTTTTTTTTTTTTTTTGCATTTCTACTTAAAGGGCAAAACTTACACTATTATTTATCAAGATCTTTTACAAAACCAAGTAAATCTTACAAAGTTAATTAAAAGAAGTAACAACAATGTGGTATTATTGCAAGGATTATAAACTCACCAAAGGGAAAAACAGAGTTCAGAAGCAGATTGATGTTTATTATACTGCAATGCAGTGGAGAAGAAGAGCCTTTTCAATAAATCTTCCTGGGCCATCTAAGTACCAATATGAAAAATATTAAATCTTAATCCCTGCCTCACACATAAAGAAAAGCAATTACAGATGGATTGCAGTTCTCAATATAAAAGGCAAAAAATAATTCATTTTACTGAACTTAGATTAGGTTAAGATTTCTTATTAAGGACACACACAACAAATAGTAACTATAAGGAAAAAATTGACCAATTGAAATATCTTAAGTTCAAAAATTATGTCCAAAAAAACCACTATAAGACAGAAAAAGATTGGGATACCAAATGGAAGAAGATATTTGCAATGCATATATCTGACAATGGAAAGAATATATAAATAATATAAGCAACTCCTAAATTCAGTTAGGGCTTCCCTGGTGGCTCAGTGGTAAAGAATCTGCCTGCAGTGCAGGAGACATGGGTTCAATTCCTGGGTCGGGAAGATCCCCTGGAGAAGGAAATGGCAACTCACTCCTGTATTCTTGCCTGGGAAAAACTATGGACAGAGGAGCCTGGCAGGCTACAGTCCAAGGGATCACAAAAGTCAGACACAACTTAACAATTAAACGACCACCATATTCAATAAGAAAAGGCAGACAACCAAGTAAGACACAGACAAGAAAATAAAGATGATATCTATATGGCCAAGAAACATATGCACTCCAAGAAAAACATGCACTCCCACTCATCTCATCAAGAAAATGCAAATTAAAACCTCAGTTTAGCCAGTAAAATTACTAAAATTGAAAAATCAGTGATCTGAAGCGTCTATGAGTATTTAGAATGATTGAAACTCAGGTACATGGACCAGCTCAGTTCAGTCACTCTGTCGATTCGACTCTTTGCGACACCATGGACTGCAGCATGCCAGGCCTCCCTGTCCATCAACTCTTGGAGTTTATTCAAACTCATGTCCATTGAGTCGGTGATGCCATCCAACCATCTCATCCTCTGTTGTCCCCTTCTCCTCCCACCTTCAATGTTTCCCAACATTGGGGTCTTTTACAATGAGGCAGTTCTTCACATCAGGTGGCCAAAGTATAGGAGTTTCAGCTTCAGCATCAGTCCTTCCAATGAATATTCAGGACTGATTTCCTTTAGGATGGACTGATTGGATCTTCTCACTGTTCAAGGGTCTGTCAAGAGTCTTCTCCAACACCACAGTTCAAAAGCATCAATTCTTTGGCGCTCAGCTTTTTTTATAGTCCAACTCTCACATCCATACATGACCACTGGAAAAACCATAGCCTTGACTAGATGGACCTTTGTTGGCAAAGCAATGTCTCTGCTTTTTAATATGCTGTCTAAGTTGTTCATAACTTTTTTTCCAAAGAGCAAGCATCTTTAAATTTCATAGCTGCAGTTACCATCTGGAGTTACCATGTCTGCAGTGATTTTGGAGCCCCCAAAAATAGTCTGCCACTGTTTCTATTGCTTCCCCATCTATTTGCCATGAAGTGATGGGACCAGATGCCATGATCTTAGTTTTCTGAATATTGAGTTTTAAGCCAACTTTTTCACTCTCCTCTTTCACTTTCATCAAGAGGCTCTTTAGTCCCTCACTTTCTGCCATAAGGGTAGCATCGTTTGCATATCTGAGGTTATTGATATTTTTCCCGGCAATCTTGATTCCAGCTTGTGCTTCATCCACCCCAGCATTTCACATGATGTGCTCTGCGTATAAGTTAAATAAGCAGGGTGACGATATATAGCCTTGATGTACTTCTTTCCCATTTTTGAACTAGTCTGTTGTTTCATGTCCAGTTCTAACTGTTGCTTCTTGACCTGGATACAGATTTCTCAAGAGGCAGGCAGATGGTCTGCTATTCCCATCTCTTTAAGAATTTTCCATAGTTTGTTGTGATCCACATGGTCAAAGGCTTTGAAATAGTCCATAAAGCAGATGTGGATGTTTTTCTGGAACTCTCCTGCTTTTCAAATGTTGGTACATTGATTGTTGGAGTATAAATTAGTACAATCTCATTGGAAAACTGGCAGTCTCTGTCTCTATTACAACCAATTGTATGCAGAGCCAACAATTCCATGTTCAATAGGAATGCATGTGTAGCCCCATGGCTGATTCATGTGAATGTATGGCAAAACCCACAATATTGTAAAGTAATTAGCCTCCAATTAAAATAAATTGAAAAAAAAAAGAAATGCATGTGTAAGTTTAACAAAAGGCATTTGCAAGAATGTTTATAATAGCACTGCTTATAATAGATTCACACTGGAAACTATCCAGATGCCCATCAACAGTAGGATGGATATCCAAACTGTGGTGTATTCATGAAGTGGAATACTATGCAACAATGAGAACAGAAGCACTATAATGCACACAATATGATGGATGAATATCCAAACATGTCAAGTGAAAAATCCAGATACACAGTGTATAATTTTCTCCAATTCTACTTGTATAAAGTTGACAGCTGGGGGGAAAGAAACAGTCAATAGTATTAGTAGTTAGAGTAATGGTTGCCCTAAGGAAAAAAATATTTTGGAGAGGAAGGACAAGGATGTCTGAGGAACTGGCAAAGGTAAGTTACTTACTTTGGAGCTGGTTGCATAGATGTGTTCTTTTTGTAAAAATTCATTGAGTTGTATACTTATAACTGTGATCTTTGCCTACATATTTTTTCATGAGGAAGTTTTAAAATTTGTAAATACAAATGAATGCATCAGAAGCACATATGATAAAGAAATGGGTTTCATGTCAGCCCAATGGACCAACGTTTTGGAAAAAAAGATATAAAAATGAATCTCTACACCATGGTTTATTTAAAAATAAATTATAAATAGATCAGCAATTTAAAGGTAACAGAAAAAAACATGATTGTTTTATCAGAAAGAATTGATGACTTTATGTCTTAAGGTGAAGAAGGTCAAAAGGAAAATATTTCTAACATTGAAATTATAAAAATTTCAACATTTATATAGCTAAAGAATTTCCACATTTAAGTCAAATAATAAAACAAAAACAATGGAAAAATCTCACATGAGAGTTGAGAAGTTGTTTCCTAAACTTGTAAAAATGCTTGTGCAAATTAATGTTTAAAAGACTGAAAACTCAATAAGAAAATGAGTAACAAAAATAAATAGGGAATTTATTTTTGAAAAGAAGACAGAAAAAATAATATAATAGGCCCATACATACATATGGGATGGCTAGGATAGACTATAATTAAAGAAATAAAATTTAAAATGACACTGTGCATAATTTTGACTTTGGTATAATAGGAAATTTTGTAAAAACATTATGTGATGCCAAGTCTACCCCAAATAGCCAAAACAATCTTAGAGAAGAATAGAAAAATTGGAAGACTCATAATTTCTAATTTCAAAATAGTAATCAAAACAGTGTGGTACTCCCAGGTGTACTTTTAGCTTCTAAACAATAGAGTAAAACTTAATTCCAGTGGTAGTGAGACAGAAGGTGTTCCAGGTGGTGCTAGTGATAAAGAACCTGCCTGCCAATACTGGAGACATAAGAGACGAGGGTTCAATCCCTGGGTCAGGAAGATCCCCTGGAGGAGCGCATGGCAAACCACCCAGTATTCTTGATTGGAGAATCCCAAGGACAGTGGAACCTGGTGGGCTACCGTCCATAGGGTCACAAAGAGTTGGACACAACTGAAGCCACTTAGCACGTATGCATGCATATACTTGCATACAGAAATGAAGACGTCATACTGGTGACACTTGCCGTGGCAGGAAAAAGCAAGGAAGGGGGCAATGGAGCTGTTTCTTTTTCTTTTATTTTTCATAAATATCTTTTAAACATGAAAAAATACAGCATGGTACTGGCATATGAATAGACATATTGATCCATAGACTAGAATTGATAGCCAAGAAATAAACTAACCTGTTTATAGTTAATTGATTTTTGACAAGGGGGCCAAGACCATTCAATGGGGAAAGAACAGTCTTTTCTTCAAATGCTAGAACTGAATGTCCACATGCAAAAAGAATGAATTTGGGCCTTTTCCTCACTGTGTATATAAAAATTAACACAAAATAGATCAAAGGCCTAAATATAAGAGCCCAAACTCTAAAATTCATAAGAGAAAACTTAGCTGTAAATCGTGACCTAAGATTTGACAATGGTTTCCTAGATATAATACCAAAAGTTTAAGTTACAAAGGAGATAATTGGACTTAATCAAAATTTAAAAGTTGGAGTCATCAAAGGATACTATCAGAGAGTGAAAAGACAACTCACAGAGTAGAAGAAAATAATTTAAAATCATATATCTGATAAAGGCCTAGAATCCAGAAGGTATAAAGAACTCTTAAAACTCAACAACTAAAAACAACCCAATTTTAAAAATAGGAAAAGGACCTGGATAAACATTTCTCCAAAGAAGATATGCAAATAGCCAACAAACACATAAAAATATTCAGCATCACTAATCATTAGAGAAATCCAAATAAAAATCACAATGACGAATCATTTCACACCCACTAGGATGACCATAACCTACAAAATAGAAAATAACAAATGTTGGTGAGGATATGAATAAATCAAAACCTTCATAAATTGCTGGTGGTAATGTAAAATGGTACAGCCATCATAAAAAACATTTTGATGGCTCTTCAATAAAATAAACACACCAATTCCATTTCTAGCTATATTCCCAGAATATTTTGGTCAAACAGGAGTTAAAAACTTGTACACAACTATTCCTAAGAGTCCTATCCACAGTAACCAGAACATAAAAACAACCTAATGCCCATCAGCTGATGAATAAAAAATGTGTTCTACCCAAACAATAGAATACTATTAGCCATAAAAAGAAGAGAGGTACTGATACATGCTATTAATAAACCGTGGATGAACCTTGAAAACATGCCATGTAAAGGAAACCGATTCCATTTATATGCAATATGCATAATAGACAAATCCAAAGAGCTACAAAGCGGATTTGTGTTAGCCAGGACCTGGAGGGAGAGAGGAATGGGGAGTGACTGTTAACAGACAGGAATGGAGAGTGACTGCTAATGGGCAAGTGACTGTTAACCATCACCCAACATTTTCCATCTTGGATGACAAAAACTTTCTAGCACTGGATAGTAGTGATGATTGCAGAGTATCCTGAACTTACCTAATACTACTAATTTTTAAATCATTAAATAGCTACAGTTGTAAATTTTAAATGATGTATGTTTATTTTTAGCACAATAAGGTAATGTGGGGAGCTAGGTTCTACAGTTGGCAAAAGCTTGCTTTCCTTAAAAGGAATTAGGCAAGGGGACCTCCTTGGCAGTCCAGTGGTTAAGAGTCTGCACTTCCAATGCAGGAGGCATGGCTTTGATCCCTGTTTGGGGAATTAAGATCCCACATGGTGAGCAGCTAAAAAATAACAATTGAAATAAAAGGGCTATGAGCTCTCAATATAGAAGAAATTAGGCAATGCTGTTATATTGTTATGTATACAAATACTTTCAGGTATCAACTTCACATAGACAATTACCTTAAGATGTTTCGGGTATGGTATGAATTTAAGTTTTTTCATTGTCATTACTTAAGCATTAAAAAGACATTGATTACAAATGTATCATAAAAAAACCTTATTTTTTGTTATTATGGTACAATGATATACTGATCACTATGTGTCCCATTAAAAATAACATGATAAACCTATCTGTGCTGATATAGGGAAATTTTGTAAGATATATTATTAAAGGAAAAACATGCAGAATATATAGTATAACCCCTTTGTGTAATTAAAAATCAAATATATATTTTAAACTTTATTTATTCCACAAAAACATCATTGAACACTTAGAGCAGAGCCGTTACTATTCTAGACCCTGACTGCATGTGTACTCAATTGTGTCTGACTCTTTGTGACCCCATGGACTGCAGGCCACCAGATTTTTCTGTCCATGGGATTTCCCAGGCAAGAATACTGGAGTGGTTTGCCATTTCCTCCTCCAGGGGATCTTCCTGTCCCAGGAATTGAACTTGCATCTCCTGTGTCTCCTGCATTGTGGTGGCTCAGTAGTTAAAATCCTGGCTATTCAGTGGTAAAAACCATCTACATCACTGCTGGTCAGGAGAGTTCAGTATTTACAGGCAGTAGTGGGACAGAAAACGTACCCAGCTCTCTCAGAGAACACCATTTTCATCCCCTGAAGTTAACCTTCCTTGGCAGAATCTAGGACATCAGTATCCGCTTCATAGACTCTCTTGCGGCTAGGTTCTGCATCATAAAGACCCCGGAGGTAAAGTGAATTTCAGGAGGCCAAGCCCTGTGTTTTTCATGATGAACAGGCCTGGATGTATTGTTTATCATTGCTGAGGATCTTAGGTTTGGTCTGTAAGTCCCCCAGCGACACATGACAATAGCAATGGGATAGTCAACAGTTCCACCTTATGGATGGGTAGTTTTCTAGGTAGATTTCTTCTTGGTATGTAACAACCAAACTTTGTTTCCTAAACCTCTCTGAGATTCTGTAAACCAAAGTATGCAAAGCAAACAAATAAACAAAGCAAAAAAAAAACAATAAAAACCCACTATTTTTGCTTAAAAATGGTAAAGTCATTGCCTACAGTGAAGGCATAACCAATAAAGGAAACAAGTAACTAAACAATCTAATTTCAGATTGGAATGAGTGCTTAGAAAAATAAAATAAAATTTATTATTGGAACAATAAAATAAAATTTAATATTAATAAATTTAATAAAATTTAATATTTAAATTTAAGGCATAGTGGGAAAAAAATGTTTTGGAGGAAGACAGGAGGTGAGCTAAGACCTCAGTAAAAAGAGAGAGGTAGCAGAGAGAAGAATGGGAGTGTAGTTTCAGGTCAGAGGAAATATCAGCCTTGAATGTGATGCAAATTTTAATAAGGGGAAGAAGGTCAACTGGCTAGAGTTTGTATAAAAGAGGGTCAGAGACATAGCGAGATAGAGAGAGAGAAAAACACTAGGAATGGTGTCAGATGAATTACTCAGTGGGGTAACTGAGGAGAATTTATTAGACACTATTTGCAAAGGTATGGTCAAAGTCAAGGAAAGCTAAAAAGCGGGAGTTTGAAATATCAGAGAACCAACCCCAATTGCAGGCTTCAGGGGCATGGGCAGTGAGAAGGAAACAGAAGAATGGACCCCACGTGGCACCGACAACCTCTCTCCTTGACTGAACTCTAGCAGGCCAGCTTAGCAATAGTGCCCCACCCTTGATATTTACTCTTAGTCATCTTCCATCCACTGACCCTCAAGCTGCTCCTTGGCTATAAAGCCTTGCTCATACTTGATGTCTTAGGAGCTGGGCCTCATTCTGCTTCCCTCATGCAACACTCTTGACACCAACTGCAATAATCCTGAATAAAATCTTTCTTACCATGTTCACAAGTGTCAGGACTTCTTTAACAGCTTCTCTTTGGACAAATTTCTGGGGGAATCAATTTCCTGATTGTTTTTCCTCCTTCCCCAGATCTCCTGCCAGTCCTTCCCACTAAGGGGACACATACGGGAATCAGAGTGTGGGGACTCTGTTTACAGGTTCCTACAATCAGCTCCCAGCACACAGAGTAGGGTGAAAAGAAATGATGGAGTAAATATGAGGGGTGATTTGGAAAATATCTGACAAGATCTAGTTTATTTGCTACTGGTTTCCACCCTTGTTGTTTGGGGGGAAAAGTCTGATGCAGGTGAGATCCCTGGGCTTACCTTACACAACTGGGGATGTTGGCCAGGACATCCTCATTAGTTACCCTGAGGATTCTCCAGTTGCATTAGTATAAAATATAGATAGCCCCCATCTGACACTGGCCCTGAGGTCTAAATCCGTAGACCTCTTCTCCCATGACTGAGTCTATATACCCCTTATATTTTAAAGCCAAGGCTTTAAAAACCAGCTGATACAAAGTATGAAAGCAGACAAACCTGTTCCATGGTGTTCAAAGCAGCTCTCTCTGGAAGGAGTAGTGAACAGAAGCAGAAATGTGGAAAGTGAGGGCTATAGGGGCTGTTCATGCTTTGCGTTTTTCCTTTGAAATTCTATGTATTTAAATACAAACTCACAAATATTCCATTAGAAATTTAAAATGTTTCCAATTAAGGGCGTTAGTAATGAGACTAATAATAAAAATATTGGCAATTATAATAAACACTTAAAAATTATGCAGTCTACCAATGATTAGTAAGATTTGCTGTAAAGAGCAGTATTCCCAGAGATGAAAAGTTCCAGTGACTGAACTCAGTAGACTATTTTGCATATTATTTGATTTCAATAAATTTCACAAAATTTGAATGAAGGCTGCATTTGTATCTTTGCCTGGGCAGAAGGAATCTCCTCTTCCAGAACTCTGACCCTAGAAATTTTACACATGAGACTACGATTTATCTTAGAAAAGCAGAGTTCTTAGTCTTCATAAACATTTCTGATACGAATTTAAAACTAAATATCTGTGTCATCTATTATAAATATATTCATTATATATTTTACCATCCATTCACTTTTATTAAAATGACTAGTAAGTATATATTTAAACATTTAGTAGCGTGCTCTGTGTTAGATGTATCTATTTCTCTTTCTTAACACCAAAGCTACGAGCAAGTGTTCCTGCTTCCTCACAGCTGTTTTCTTAGTTCAACAGTTACGTTAATATCTTTGTTTACATTCGGCAGCCAACTACCCATTACGTCAAGGTGTTTTACAAGAGGTCTTTTTTTCCTCTCTCTGGCATTATAAAAGGGAGTTGTTTTTCTCTGACTATTCTCACAATTTTTTTTGAAAGATTAAATGTCAAAAGCTGAGGAAACAAAAGTCACTTAGATAAAAAATAGCTTCCTATGATACACTCCATGTCATAAGACTTACATGTATTTATTTAGAGTAAATGAAAAAGAGGTTGATAATGTTGCCTCTTAAAGAGGCACTAAAGCTCGTATGCTGCTTTTGAAGGCCAACAATATATATAATTTAAAATTATTTATTCTCAAAACCTTGAACATGTGTTAAAATTCTCTATAAACTTTTTGATAATGCTCAGATGGTTAAGCGTCTGTCTACAATGTGGGAGACCCGGGTTCGATCCCTGGGTCTGGAAGATCCCCTGGAGAAGGAAATGGCAATCCACTCCAGGACTATTGCCTGGAAAATCCCATGGACAGAGGAGCCTGGTAGGCTACAGCCCATGGGGTGGCAAAGAGTCGGACACGAGTGAGCGACTTTACTTTACTGCAATATCTATTCAGAAACCTATATCTGTGCTAACATTTCTGAATTAAATATATATATATGGGATATATTTTAATAAGATATTTATTTAATTAATTGGGATAATAAGACAAAAAAGTAAAAAATTGGAACAACAGGTAAATATACAGATTAAGGGCTCCACAGGTGGTGCTAGTGAAAGGTTGTTGTTGAATTACGACGCCAGGATTCTTGGCCCCCGGAGGAGAAGAATTCAGTCTGGGGCCAGAGATGAGGCTTGATCGCTCAGAGCTTGTGTAACAAAGTTTAATTAAAGTATAAAGTAGATAGAGAAAGCTTCTGACAAAGGCATCAGAAGGGGGCAGAAAGAGTACCCCCCTGTTAGTCTTTAGCTGGATGTTATATAGTTATCAGCAGTCTGTTAATGAAAGAAAGGAATGTCTCAAAATTTAGAAAGGCACCAGGCCCCTCACCCATAGGATGTATTTTGGGATAATCTTGGCTCCAAATGGTTCATCTTGGGC
Source organism: Ovis canadensis (assembly GCF_042477335.2). NCBI lineage: Eukaryota > Metazoa > Chordata > Mammalia > Artiodactyla > Bovidae > Ovis > Ovis canadensis. The sequence goes on from NC_091246.1 coordinate 25,664,012, forward strand.
CATAAAAGGGTTAACTTGAATCTTGAAGAACAGCAGGGCACCATACAAATAGTGTTATTTACATAGATTAGAGGAACAATATCGGAGTATAACATACTGGTTTATCAAGTAGGTTCTGAGCCCAGAAGACAGAGTTTGGGGTAAATGCATAGTATATTAGCATAGCTTAAGATAAACATTTTCATAAGAAAAAGGCATTTGTTAACTTCAGGTGAAACCAGGTGTCATGGCAACACAGAATTTTAAGAGAAACCTCCTTTTAAATTTGTATAGGGAAGGAAAAAAATATCGCTACTTTGTTTCCTCCTGCCGCTTAAGAGAGAAAAAAATGTCTGACATTCGCAGGCTATTTCCTCCATTTGGAGACCCCTGGCCTTCCTGCCTGTTACCCTCTCACTAGTGGAAAAGGATCCATCTGCCATTGCAGGAGACACAAAAGAGGCAGGTTGGATCTCTGGGTCCGGGAAATTCCCTGGAGTAGTAAATGGCAACCTGCTGCAGTATTCTTTCCTGGAAAATACCATGTACAGAAGAACCTGGAGGGCTAAGGTGTATGGGGCCATAGTGAATCAGACACCCCTGCGCGACCAAGTACATACAGTTTAAAGACTGAAATATTACAAGCTTGAATACCCAGGACTCTTTGGAGCTGCCTGAATTGCTTATTCTTTCTCACAGTTTACTATTCATAAGCAATCAGATGGGCTGCAAAACTTAACTCCTTTGAACTGACTAAGCCATAATATGCATTCTTGGGAGAGATCATTGTCACAATTATACTTAACAGGTTTTCAAAAATATATATTCCTTTACATATCTGTGTTCACATTGAGTGTTGACTATTAACTAAGGTTCTTGACATATAGTATGCAATAGATTTAGCTATAAAATAGAATTAAACTATAAAATATAATAAATTACACTGCAATAACTTTGCCAAGGGAATCTGTTAAAAGGATATATCTGATGTCATGCTTTCACTTGCATAGAAGTATTTTATTGCTTCCCATTGCCTTTAGGAATCACTTTAAAATTTGAAATATTTCTTGTAGACCAAGCCCCAAAACTCCAACACCTTCCAGTCATGCTTGTTTTCTTTCTATGCCTCACATGAATCATGCTAACAACTCAAGGGGCTTCATTAGTAATCTATTTTAAGCACATGACATGTTTTATCTTATTCAACATTCCTAACAGCCACATCAAAAGTATTGTTAGTTTCATCTTATAGAAAGAGGAACTTGAGAGGGGAAGAAGATAAATAATTCATTCATGAGTCCCTCAGCTAGAAAATGGGATAGCCAGGATCCAAACACAGTTCCTATCTAGGGAAAGTCTTCCCTCTTAAAATTCCTTCCTCCATTTTACAAAATAAATGTAATAGCAAAGTGAGCAAATAGAAAATACACAAATGCTCAGAGAAGAGATTTTTAAACATTACATAACTCGTTGCAAAAATACTTCTGGGTATGAAAGATTAAAACACTTAGAATTATTAATATATGGGGTTACACCCTTTTACAATCCTCCAGTCTCACACGCTCCATCAAGAATATCTGATGCCAGGTGACAAGTGTATCCTTTCCACACATTCATCACTACACTGAAACACTGTGACTCTCATACATGCAACATAATATGTACAGCATGATCTATAACATGATGTACATACTCTGTGTACATGTGTGCATATGTGTGTGTGTGAACTCATTTGGATCCCTGAATTATTAATTTGCTTTTATCTTGCTTTTTATCATTTCATTTTCTTACATGTCTCATGATATGTGCTGAGCGAGCACTTCCATTTTTCTTTTCCCATAATTTATTTAGCTAATCTTCCATATTTTTTCCTTTATATGCACTTAAAAGTTAACTTGTCAAGTTGCATAAAAATGTCTTGAAATTTTTATTAGAATTACATTAAATTTATCAGTTTGGGGAGAATTGCCAGATCTAGTGTACCCTTTAGAAATACCATCATCTTGATGTGTTTACATCTTTTTTATATCCTCGGAAAAGAATTTCCTTTTCTTTTCATTAGTACAGATTAATTATCATAATTTGGCAAACTCAGACAATTGAGTTGGATAACTTTTCTTTCAATTTATAGACCTGCTTTATGCCATAGGATATAGCTCTTTCTTTAAAAACTCATAGTGCTCATCTTTTAAACTGGATCTGGTTCATTTTCAGTAGAGTTCTTAAGACTATTTTTACAATTTCACTTGATGTATTTTATCACTTGAGTTCATTTTGGCCATATTTTCTGAAAACAGTACCTACTTCATGGTGATCTTCTAACTCATTGGCCAAATGCTTTGCAGGAGTTTTGTAATTCTCTTCACAGCTCTGTAAAGAGCATTAAAGCTTTAATTCTTTACAGGCTCTTTTCTGGCCAATTCTTGAAGCCCACTGACTTGACCACTGATTATCCCAGATGTGGCTGACTTCTGGGCACCAAGTATTAGGAGCTAACAACTGTTTGTTGCCATCACAGAAGGAATTGGCAGTGGTGACATCTCAAGACGATTTCAAACGTCCTCACTCATTTGACAAGTCTATATACAGTCTACTCAGCCGTCTCTGGAAGCAGCTGAGCTTCACTTGAGAACTGTCCTCTTATCCCTTCTCTCTAAGCTCCCAGTTATTCTTGGTGGGCTCTACGCAACACACCTCCATTTTTTTGTGTCCCTTTTCTTTTCACTGTCTCCCAACTGCTTAGAGGGTGGAGCTATACCAAAAGTCACAAACAGCATAAAGACCGTGAGCAATAAGGAGATGATGGAGTGTGTATGGAGGAGCAGCTGCCCGCCCACGGGTGAGAGTCTGCAGGCATAAATCCACAAAGCTACTTGTACAGTTAACAATAGTGACTTTTAGGTTATCACTAATGTGCCCGGCACCAGTTACTGCTGCTGCTGCTGCTGCTGCTAAGTCACTTCAGTCGTGTCCAACTCTGTGCGACCTCAGAAACGGCAGCCCACGAGGCTCCCCTGTCCCTGAGATTCTCCAGGCAAGAACACTGGAGTGGGTTGCCATTTCCTTCTCCAATGCATGAAAGTGAAAAGTGAAAGTGAAGTCACTCAGTCGCGTTCGACTCTTAGGGACCCCATGGACTGCAGACTACCAGGCTCCTCCATCCATGGGATTTTCCAGGCAAGAGTACTGGAGTGGGGTGCCATCACCTTCTCCACCAGTTACCATGTGTTGTTCAATTCAGTTCAGTTGCTCAGTCATGTCCGACTCTTTGTGTGTTGACGTGACTGTAATTCTCACAACAGTCATATGTTATGACACTCTTATTATCTCCATTTTATGACTGGAGAAGCAAAAGCTCATATGGATTATATAACGTTGCTAACAAAGCTAGAAGCAGAGGCACAGTCCAACATTTTTGGCAAAACTGATTTCTGACTTTTGGACATCAAACAAAGAGCCCGGAGATTTTGAAAGAAAAAAAAATCTATAAATTAATAACTGTCATTTAGTCGTTTGCAAAGTTTCTCATTCCTCTGTATCAGGAAGTGAGAGAAAGTGTGAACGTTTTTGTTGTAAATATCACTGGGAAGATAGCATTTGTAGGATTCTGTGGGTGTTTGAGAAATCACTTCTTTATGTCAATACCCGGGAACACTGAGTATATGGGAAACTATAAGGCCATCATTCTGCATGAAAGTGATGAATATTCAGTAGCTTTCTACAAAAATCTGAAGTTGGTCTATGGTTCCAAAAATTAACTTCTTTTGTAAATGAGAGATTTCAAATTATAATTCGTGAACAAGAAACCCATAGAAACAAATTGGGCACCACCAATGCTAAGAGTGGACTGATAACAAAATCAGCAAACATGGAGAGTGAGACATCATCACCTCTGCCACTCCTTTACATGGACACTTCCCTATAGCCCACTGTTGAGAATTCCAGATTATCTGATGGAGAAATTAAGAAGGCAGCCTCTGGGTTCAAATCAGGCAAGCTACTGGCAATGTGCCCTGCCTGAGTAACTTCTGCATCTCTCAAAAGGATATAATGATTGTATCTTCCTCACAGGGTGGTGGAGAGAGTTCAACATGATAATGCTTGTGAGATACTTAGCCCGGTGCTTGGCATACAGCAAGTACTAGTTTAGAGAAGCAATTGTCCATTTCTAATCATCATTAATCACAGAAGGTAGGGATGGAAAGTGGAGGGACTGAACACTACAAAGACTCGAATGGCGTCCTCCATTCCAGACAGGCATTGGTTCCCAGACTGATTAGAGCAGCTGAAGGACGGACATCCAATTCAAAAGCTTTTAAATAAAAGAGAGGCGTCATTATCTGATACTACCATACGTTAGAAAGGAGGATCCTGCCTTACCAACAACCTCAAACCCTCAAGAGCCTCAGGCCTCACTCCATATTCTATGAGTCTCTCCCCTCCTCAGCTTCATCTCCCCAGGCTGCTTCTCCTTCAGGAAGGACCATGACTGCCAGCAGCTAACAGCTTCCTCATCTCAGGCTTGAAGCTAAAGACCAGCAAGCTTCCTCTCTCCACAGTGCAGTGAGAAAAGTCCTGGAAAGGTCACAGCAGGTCTTGAGTGGGTCTTAAACCCACTTCTAGAAGATCAATCTCATTACCAGAAGAAGGAAAAATAGAATGGAAAGAATTATGAAAACAATATATACATTTAAAATACCTTAGATCAAAAATATGCCTCAACTTGGCACATTAGTATGTGTCTGGGTCTACAAATACCCTCAGAAAGAATTTCTATAATTATAACTATAAATTTTAAAAAAAAGAAAAAAAAAACCTATTTGCCAGGTCTGAAAAGACTGCCATGTGTATTTCCTCAGAAAGTCATTTTCTCATGAGAAGCAACACAATATTTAAGAGGAAAATTAATAATAATGAATGTGTGAAATGACCTTGAATAAAAATAAATTTATAAGGATAACTCAAAAGAAGTGTTTTCACTGCTTGCAATTTATAATCTGCCTGATAATTCACTTCACAGGGTTTTTGGTTTTGTGTGTTTTTTTTTTTTTTGTAAAATTCTATGCCCAGCTGAGGATTCATCACTCCAAGATTAGCTTAGGTGAAGTTCTCACCACATTTAAAATTGACTTTCACCCCTACAGAGAGGCACTGATGAGTTCTTCTCCATAATGCCATCAAATAATACAAGCATAAGAGCCACGCTGAGTAAACAAGGTTTTTCTGCAATTTCCTGTTGGGTCTGGCAGAGGATGGCGAGTGCCTAGGGCAGGAAGAGGCATGCAGGAGACGCTAATTAACAGTGACAGCGTGACGGTAGCTTCCCCACCCCCACATCTATTTAGAGCACAAAAGGGAACCCAGCCCATGGAGAAGAAGAGTATCTGTAATGACTTTTAAGAGATAATTTAATGAGGGTGTTAAGAGACATTGCTTCTTAACATTTAGTTATTAAAAACTGTCATCGACGATTTTGCTTTTTCTCATTTCTGCTCAGGCAACAACATAAGCTTTTATTCTAGAATAATTCACTTAGAGTCAGGCAATCAACTCAACGGTATTGGCAGACACAGGCTACCCTGATTTGGAAGGCTTTTAATATCTTAAATCTTTTTAAGGAAGTTCATAAGAAATGATCATAGATATTTCTGTGATTTTTAGAATAATCTGTGTTTTGAACTTTGTTATAAAATGTAACTTAATAATACCGATTATACAATCTGATGTTAGATGGAGGTTATTTGGAAATTCCTGTTTTGATTATGATTTAAAAGACTCACTGTTTAATAATGAAATAAATCAAGATGACAAATATTCATTCATTCAATACTCAGATTGCTCTCTGTTGTCATCCACTGTCATCCACTTTAAGCATCTTAGGTTTGTCATGAGAGGAGTCTGTACTTCCAGGAAGAAACAGTGGCCAGTGCCCGGCACTGAGGAACTTGGAATGTTTCAACTCAGTTCCATTCATCAGTGTCACAGCATCTTATACTACCTTCATATATTTCTTAGTATAGAAGACATAACACTTTTTTATGAGGTAAAATGACTAGTCTTCATTTGCCTTAGAAACACAAGATGAAAGGTACTGAAGGATATATATCTTTTTTAATTTCTAAATTTTAGGGAATATTTTACATGTCTACTCTTTTCATAGCTAGATACTAGTTTCTCTGATTTATGGGAAACTTAGATTCTGGATGGAAAGCCAAGGCTTCACTTTCTGGATTATTCCTGGTTTTGTATACTTCTCACTGTTAGAGAAATAACGTTTCTTCTTGGTGTAGATGTGAGAATAAATTGAATGAGTTGTGTTTTTATATGGAGTTAATAATACAAAGGATATAATTCTTGTATAATACTAGATATTAATCATAAAGACCTGTTGGTTGGTGCAGTTGATACAGTGAAAATAGAAAGTAGAATCCTGAGCAACAGACACTACAATGCTTTGATGGTCGATTTGAGAGAATCCTCAGAAACTGAGTGAAAATTTGAGATTTTACCCATCTCAAAAATCTAAGAAAAAAAGTAAAAAGATTGAAGAGTGATAGAAAGAAATATTTCCTTAAGAGACCTAGCCAGAGGATAAATCTGTGATTATATAAAAACCTTCAGTGGTCTTGTTATTTCCTACTCAGGTGACTGAATGCCTCCCAGCAGGAAATTTGTTCTGATGACTTCTAATTCTTAAAATGAAAAAGTCTTGTAAAAAAAAAAATAATTGCTTTGAGAGTTTAAGAATGTATAAGATTTTAATGCTGAGAAACAGTTTAATTGATTTTTTAAAAATCTGAATTAATTCATGTCTTGAAACAGTCTGTTGTTTTGGCCTCAGTAATGATGACAGCTGGTAATCATCTACACTATGTGATTCCCAAGTGCTGCAATGTAAGGGCTTCATTCTAAAATGAAAATAAAAGGTAATTCAAAGCATGTATAGTGACAAAAGTCTAGTATGATTTAGTGAGGCATTAATTAGAATGTGCTATTATTTATGAAGAACGAAGGACGCAAATGTGAGAAAAAGGTTATTTCTGCAGACAATGCTTACTTAGTTTTATGTGAATTCATGGGGATTTTGATAATTTTCTGAGGTTCTCCAGGGTTCTCTGGATTATAGATAGGTAGTCATTTCTTCTGGGTTTCTTGTTCCCAGCAAACATATTTAAAAAAATGTGATAGCTTCATACATGTGCCTAGAAACTTGCCTTTCAGAATATTTAAGAATGAGTGATAACTACTTGATATTTAGCTTCATACAGGCTAAGTTTTGCACATCTTCAATGGAAGCTGACAATGGAAAAGAAAAGGAGGAAAAAAGAAACAGAATTCCCTCCTTGCGCATGAATTTCTCATAGATGTGACAGGATTGGCTCTCCATTCTCTAGACTTACATTCTCACAGAGCACATAGCTAGTGTATTTTCATTCTCCCTTTGCAATGAGACATATCCATGTGACTGTGTTCTAGAAAGTGGAATGTCAGTAAAAGTGGTGTGTGCTCCCTCCAGTCCCAGCACCTTCAAGCTCACCAGGTGTGATTCTCCAACCTGTTTTTTCTTCCAGCAGGCTGGGATGGAGACAACATGGCCTGTGGCCTTGAAAAAAGCAGAGCCACCAGTGGAATTGTTGTTACCTGAATGGACACTTCAAAGGGATCTACCCACCAATCAAGAACATCAGTTTGGAAATTATGTGAATCATAACTGAGCTTTTATGCATTCAAGTCATTATGTGTTTCAAATTTTATGTGATAAATATTGAATTACTCATAACTAGTGATGACTCTAATGCCTTTGTGATTCTGTGAAGTCTAGGGCATGATGAGTAAAATTAACCTCTTCTACACATCTTCTGTATAAAATTTGCAGTCTCTGGGTATCATTAGGGTATCTTCTATGTGAGGTGTAACATGCATACATTTTGCATATATTAGCTCCTGTGTTTTTAAATATTTTTACTGAAGCAAGATGTATAGGCAAATTTGTAACAATTAGGCATATAACACAATGAGTTTCTGTTAGATATTTTAAATCACATAACCAACACCCACACCAAAGTGAAGAACATTTCCATCAACCCCCAAAGATTCCCACATGCTGCTTTCCCGTCTGCCTCAAGCCACTCTTCCTCCCATAGGCAACCACTATGGCCTCTTATCACCATGGACTAATTCTCTCTGCTGTTGAACTTGTGGTGAAATGGAATTATACTACTATACTCTAATGTACTTTTGGTTTCTTTTGCAAGTGTAGTTTTTGAGTTTCCTCCGTGTTGTTAGTCTATCAGCAGTGAATTCTTTTTTATTAGTAAGTAGAATTTCATTAAGATGAATATACCACAATAATGTATTCATCCTTTTATTAATGGATATTTGTGTTTTTTCTAGCTCTGAGCTATTATAAATACTCTTGTGTAAGTTTTTTTAAACATATATTTTTTATTTCTCTTGTATATATTCCTTAGTAGACTTGCTACATCAGAGGATAGACATTATGCTTCACATTTTAGAAATATATTTCCAAAGTGCAATAACTCAAGATTCTAGTTATCCCATGTGTTTACCAATAGTTGGTGTTGTGAACTTCTTTATATTTTGGCTATTCTGGATTTGGAACTATATATCATTTTAGTTTTCATTTGCATTTAGCTAATACTTAATACTAACACTAATATTTCCACTTGATTACTGATCATTAATTTATGATCATCTGCAAAGTTCAAATATTTTAACCGTTTTTGGAGTTTTTTGTGTTTTTATTATGAATTAGTAAGATATCATTAGTATATTGGATATAAATCATTTGTATATGTACCAAGAATATTGTTTTCAGTATATGCTGTGTCTTTTTGTTTTCTTTTCATGATGTATTTGATAAACAGGATATTTTAGTATTTATGATAATCACTGTATCATTATAAAAGTTTTTATATTTAGTGCTTTTCTGTATATATCCTATTTGCAAAATTTCTGCCTTTCCCCAAATCATGAAGATATACTCTTATTTTCTTTCAGCAAATTTATAGTGAAGTTTAGGTCTATTTTCTATTTCAAATTAATTTTCTATATGGTGTAACACAGGGTTAAAAATTTAGTTTTTCCTGTAAAGTTATATAGTTGGTCCATGACCTTTCTTTAAAAGCATCTCATTTTCTATTAAATGGCTTCAACATGTTTGTTTGTCAAAAAAAAAAAATGACCATAAATATGAAGGTCTGTTTCTAGACTTTATATTTTTCTGAATTTATCTGTTTACCTATTCTTACCCCAATACAGATTCCATTGGTTATTAAGACTGTAATTAGTTTCTAAATCAGGAAGTGTAAATTCCATAATTTTGTTCTTATTTTTCAAGGTTTGTTGAACTATTTTATTTCTTTTTTCTGTATTCCAGTTCCTGAAAAGCACTGCTTCACATATTTGTCCAGTTTTACATTCACACCACTTGACTGGAATCAGAAGTCCCTTCTCTTGGGCTATTTTTTCTAACTTAAATAACTGTTTTGTAAAAATATGACTCCCCTTGCCACTCACATTTTCCTAGGTTGCATTCCCATTGCAGCCTCTTTTCTTTTGAGACTCACTGGGAAGCTGGATTAGAAGACTCTCCCAATCATTATCATTTGGTAGAATATTCCATTAAATTTATGATTCCGTTAGGAATAGAGATGTGAGTTTTAAAATGTTAGCCTATTACTGTCAACAGCCTAGAGAATGTATCAAGAGATCAGTGAACAAGAGTTTCCCAAATAAGTTATTTTTAGCAGTAACAGACTATCATGAACTTAGTCATTTAAACTATTACAGAGAAATAAATTACTATTTCATTCAGTTCGGTACAGTTCAGTTGCTCAGTCGTGTCTGACTCTTTGCAACCCCATGAACCGCAGCTCGCCAGGCCTCCCTGTTCATCACCAACTCCCAGAGTTTACTCAAACCCGTGTCCATCGAGTCAGTGATGCCATCCAACCATCTCATCCTCTGTCGTCCCGTTAACCTCCTGCCCAAAATCCCTCCCAGCATCAGGGTCTTTTCAAATGAGTCAGCTCTTCAAATCAGGTGGCCAGCCAAAGGATTGCAGTTTCAGCTTCAGCATCAGTCCTTCCAATGAATACCCAGGACTGATCTCCCTTAGGATGGACTAGTGGGATATCCTTGCAATCCAAGGGACTCTCAAGAGTCTTCTCCAACACCGCAGTTCAAAAGCATCAATTCTTCTGAGCTCAGCTTTCTTCACAGTCCAACTCTCACATCCATACATGACCACTGGAAAAACCATAGCCTTGACTAGATGGACCTTTGTTGGCAAAGTAATGTCTCTGCTTTTTAATATGCTGTCTAGGTTGGTCATAACTTTCCTTCCAAGGAGTAAGCGTCTTTTAATTTCATGGTGGCAATCACCATCTGCAGTGATTTTGGAGCCCAGAAAAATAAAGTCAGCCACTGTTTCCACTGTTTCCCCATCTATTTGCCATGAAGTGATGGGGCCAGATGCCATGATCTTCGTTTTCTGAATGTTGAGCTTTAAGCCAAATTTTTGACTCTCCTCTTTCACTTTCATCAAGAGGCTCTTTAGTTCTTCTTCACTTTTTGCCATAAGGGTGGTGTCATCTGCATATCTGAGGTGATTGATATTTCTTCCAGCAATCTTGATTCGAGCTTGTGCTTCTTCTAGCCCAGCGTTTCTCATGACGTACTCTGCATAGAAGTTAAATAAGCAGGGTGACAATATACAGCCTTGACGGACTCCTTTTCCTATTTGGAACCAGTCTATTGTTCCATGTCCAGTTCTAACTGTTGTTTCCTGACCTGCATACACATTTCTCAAGAGGCAGGTCAGGTGATCTGGTATTCCCATTTTGTTTTATTTCTACTTTATTACACTAGATTTTAACATTGTAAAATATTTAAACAAATTTTCTGAATTATCCCAGTAACTTCATCTAGAAACTAACCAAAATATCTCATACCATAGTTTCAAAACCAGATTGCCTATTGTCATAGTTTACATGGAAATAAGGAAATAAATAATAACTACCACACAAAAGTCTTTCAAAAATTGTATTGTTTAGTACCTGACCTCTCTCTAACATCCTCATCCTCAGACAAACTTAGATGAACCAAAGTTTCTAAATTTAATGTAGTCCAATTTATTAAAAATCTCTTATGTTCTTTTGGTATACTGTTGAATTATTTGGGGGTCCAAAATGTTAATTTTTAAAAATTTAAGGGTAGTTTTTTTATGTTTTAAGAAATGTTACTTTACATAAACTTGAAAAGATCTTATTCTATATTACCTTTTAAAAGCCCAATGTTTTCTTTAATATTTTCACTTACAATTGACTTGATATTTAGATTTTTATATAGTGGACCAGGGTCAACATTCAACACCACTGCTACCCATGGCTCTGAAGTGTTGCCTTGTCGTATATAATATTATCTGCTATAAATTTCTAGAATTTCTATTCTCTTTTTCTGTATGTGCACTAACACCACATTCAGTTATTGGGACTTTATAATCAATATTGATATCTAATAGAGTGAGTCCACCCATTTCCTCTGCTGCAAAATTATCCAAATGCTATTTACCCTTTATACTTTCATATAAATTTTAAAATCAATTTGTGTATGCTCACAAATACTAGTCCTACAGTGATTTACATCCTTCATTAAGTTTATTCTTAGGCATCTTTTAATGCCATTATAAAGATATTGTTTTTAAACAAAAATTTGAAGCATAATTGACATACAGAGGACTGCACACATTTAAAGTAAACAATTTAATAAATTTTTATGTATGTATGTATTCACAAAAAAATTTACTAGAGTCAACATATTGAATCTATCCATTACCCCCAAAAGCTTTTTTAAGGACTCTGTAATCTCTCATTACGTCCCACCCTGTTTCCTCATCAGCAAAAACCCACTAATTTGCTTTCTGTCCCTATAAGCTAATTTGCATTTTCTAAAAATGTATGTGACTTCAGTTATACAGTATGTATATTTTTTGTCCAAATTCTTTCCCTCAGGATAAATTATTTTGAGATACAATTACACGTAGCAGATATCAATGCTTCATTCCTTCTTTTTTCCCCCATTTAAGTGTTTACAAAAACACATTCTTTCATTTCCTTGGTTAAAAAATGGGTTTCTAGGATTATAATGGCTAAATAATGATAAAATATTCAATTTTTAAAGAATATACTAAACATTTTTTTCAAACTTGTTATAATTCCCACCAATGTGTATATGAGTTTCAGTTTCTCTATATCCTTGCCAACACTAGATATTAAGGTCAGTGACCTTAATTTCAGCCACTCTAGCAAGTGTATAGTAACATCAGAGTGTGAATTAATTTGCATTTCTCACATGCCTAATTGATTTTAAGCATCTTTATATGGGTTTATTTTCCACATGTAATCTTCTTTAATAAAGTGTATGCTCAAAATTTTTGCTCAATTTTATTGGTTTATTTGTTTTCTTATTAAATACTGTGTGTGTTTATTATTCTGGATATAAGTATTTTTTCACATATATTTGCCTTGCAAATATTTTCTTGCAGTACATGACTTATCTTTATTATCATGTTGTTGTTCAATCACTAAGTCATATTCAATTCTGCAACCCCATGGACTGCAACACACCAGTCTCCTCTGTCCTTCAGAATCTCCTGGAGTTTGTTCAAATTCATATTCATTGAGTTGGTGACACTATCCTACCATCTGATCCTCTGCCATCCCCTTTCCCTTCTGCCTTCAGTCTTTTTCAGCATCAGGGCTTTTCCAATGAGTTGGCTCTTTGCATCAAATCACCAAAATATTGGAGCTTCAGGTTCAGAATTAGTCCTTCAAGTGCCGAAGAATTGATGTGTTTGAACTGTGGTGTTGGACAAGACTCTTGAGAGTCCCTTGGACTGCAAGGAGATCTAACCAGTCCATTCTGAAGATCAACCCTGGGATTTCTTTGGAAGGAATGATGCTAAAGCTGACGCTCCAGTATTTTGGACACCTCATGTGAAGAGTTGCCTCATTGGAAAAGACTCTGATGCTGGGAGGGATTGGGGGCAGGAGGAGAAGAGGACAACAGAGGATGAGATGGCTGGATGGCATCACTGACTCGATGGACACGAGTCTGAGTGAACTCCGGGAGTTGGTGATGGGCAGGGAGGCCTGGAGTGCTGAGATTCATGGCGTCGCAAAGAGTCGGACATGACTGAGCGACTGAACTGAAATGAACTGAACTGAATGAAAATTCAAGGTTGATTTCCTTTAGCTGATTGTTTTGATCTCCTTGCAGTCCAAAGGACTCTCAAGAGTTCTGCAACACCACAATTCAAAAGCATCCATTTTTTTATTATTAATTTGTATAAATGCTATTGATTTTTATATTCTGTGATATTGCTAAACTAATTTATTAGTTCTAATAGAGTTTGGGTGGATTTCACTGGATTTTATATAGGGACAATTGCACTAGTTTTCTGTAGCTGTTGTAACAAATTATCACAGACTAGGTGGCTTAAAAACAATAGAAATTTGTTCCCTCAGAGTACTGGAGGCAAGAAGCCTGAAATCCAGATATCAACAGGACTGTGCTCCCTCCAAAAGCTCCTGGGAGATTCTGTTCATTGCCTCTTTCAGCCAATCCTTTGTGGATGTCAGTGGAGGTCAACTGGGTATCCTGGGCTTCTACTCTCATCTGGAGGTATAAAAGTGATGCTATACTCTTTCCTACTCTTGGAATGGTGTCAGGGAAAACCAGCTAAAATATAAGGCTTAAATAAGATCCAGGGTTTCATAACTAATATGAAATGTCCAAATTTCAATAAAAATTATGTCACATTAAAAACTCAGAAAATTTAAACTTGAATAAAAAAAAAGACAATCAACATATCTCAACCTGGATGTCATAGACACGTTAGCATTTTCTGACAGACATTTCAAAGCTGTCATTAAAAACATTTCAATGAGCAATTATAAACACATTTGGAACAAATTTAAAAAGAGAGAGAGAAAGACAATCCCAATAAAGTAGTAGAAGATATAAAGAACTGAATGATGATTTTATACCTGAAAAATATAGTAGCCAAAGGAAAGTACTGAATGGGTAAGCATGATAGCAGAATAGAAGACAGAGGAAAGGATCCTTGGACTTTAAGATATAACAACTTAAATTAAACAACTAAACAAGAGACAAAAAATTGAAAAAAGAAAAAAAGGTAAAAAAAAAAAAGGTAAACAGAACTTCAGCAACCTGTTCTTGCTATGGGACTATAGCAACAACAGCAAAAATCTAATGTTATGACATTCAGAATCCTGAAAGGAAAGAAGAGAATGGACTGACTAACTACTTTAGGAAATAATACCTGCACCCTTCTTTCAGAAATGCACTGACCAGCAGGCAGAAAAGCAGTAAGGACAGAGTTGAACTTAACAATATTACCAAGAAACTAAATATAATTGACATTTACAGATGAATTCATTCAATGACACCAGAATACAAATTTTTCTTACACTCACATGGCACATTCACCAAGATAGATCACATCTTGAGCCATGAAGAATACCTTAACGGAGTCAAAATAATAGAAATGATATGCTATTCACCCATAGATCACAATATGAAAAAGTCTATATCTATTAAAGAAATTGAATCAATAATTAATAACCTTTCAAATGGAAAACATCAGGTTTTGGTGGGTTCCTGGTGAATTCTACCCAACATTAATGAAAAATTATGTCAATTCTCTACTCTCTTTCAGAAGATAAAAACAAAGAGAATACTTGCTAATTCATTCTGAGGTCAGCCATATCCTAATATAAAAAGTAGACAAATACATTATAAGAAAGAAAAACTACAGACCAGCAGTTCTCACAAACAGAGATGTAAGAAGCCTTCAAAAATTAACAAATTGAACAAAATGTACAAAAAGAATTACACACCATGACCAGAAGGAATTATCCCAGGTATTTAAGGCTGGTCAACACATAGGGGTCAATGTGGTGAAATCTACCACATTAACAGACTGGAAATAAAAAGAAAATAACATGACCATATTAATAGTTGCATTAAAAAGCTGACAAATTTCAGCATCTTTTCAAAAGCTAAAAAAAAAAAATCCTTCTCAAGAAAAATAGAAATAAAGAGGAACTTTCTCAACTTGATAAACAATATCTACCAAAAAAAGCCTGTAGTTCGTATACTTCAGTTCAGTTCAGTTCAGTTCAATTACTCAGTTGTTCCCAACTCTTTGTGGCTCCATAGACTGCAGCATGACAGGCCTTCCTGTCCATCACCAGTTCCCAGAGTTTACCCAAACTCATGTCCATTGAGTTGGTGATGCCATCCAACCATCTCATCCTCTGTTACCCCCTTCTCCTCCCGCCTTCAATCTTTCCCAGCATCAGGGTCTTTTCAAATGAGTCAGCTCTTTGCATCAGGTTGCCAAAGTATTGGAGTTTCAGCTTCAACATCAGTCCTTCCAATGAATATTCAGGACTGATCTCTTTTAGGATGCACTAGTCGGATCTCCTTGCAGGCCAAGGGACTCTCAAGAGTCTTCTCCAACACCACAATTCAAAAGCATCAATTCTTCGGTGTTCAGCTCTCTTCATAGTCCAACTTTCACATCTATGCAACACTACTAGAAAAACCATAGCCTTGACTAGATGGACCTTTGTTGGCAAAGTAATATCTCTGCTTTTGAATATGCTATCTAGGTTGGTCATAACTTTTCTTCCAAGGAGTAAGCGTCTTTTAATTTCATGGCGGCAGTCACAATCTGGAGTGATTTTGGAACACCCAAAAATAAAGTCTCCACTGTTTCCCCATCTATTTGCCATGAAGTGATGGGGCCAGATGCCATGATCTTCGTTTTCTGAATGTTGAGCTTTAAGCCAACTTTTTCACTCTCCTCTTTCACTTTCATCAAGAGGCTCTTTAGTCCTTCCTCACTTTCTGCCATAAGAGTGGTCATCTTCATATCTGAGGTTATTGACATTTCTCCCAGCAATCTTGATTCGAGCTTGTGCTTCATCCAGCCCAGCGTTTCTCATGATGTATTCTGCATATAAGTTAAATAAGCAGGGTGACAATATACAGCCTTGACATACTCCTTTTCCTATTTGGAACCAGTCTGTTGGTCCATGTCCAGTTCTAACTGTTGCTTCTTGACCTGCATATAGGTTTCTCAAGAGGCAGGTCAGGTGGTCTGGTATTCCCATCTCTTTCAGAATTTTCCACAGTTTACTGTGATCCACACAGTCAAAGGCTTTGGCATAGTCAATAAAGCAGAAATAGATGATAAATGTTTATCTGGAACTCTCTTGCTTTTTCCATGATCCAGCGGATGTTGTCAATTTGCTCTCTGGTTCCTCTGCCTTTTCTAAAACCAGCTTGAACATCTGGAAGTTCACAGTTCACGTATTGCTGAAGCCTGGTGTGGAGAATTTAGAGCATTACTTTGCTAGTACGTGAGATGAGTGCATTTGTGTGGTAGTTTGAATATTCTTTGGCAATGCCTTTCTTTGGGATCAGAATGAAAACTGACCTTTTCCAGTTTTGTGGCCACTGCTGAGTTTTCCAAATTTGTTGGCATATGGAGTGCAGCACTTTCACAGCATCATCTTTCAGGATCTGAAAAAGCTCAACTGGAATTCCATTACCTCCACTAGCTTCCTTCATAGTAATGCTTTCTAAGGCCCACTTCACTTCACATTCCAAGATGTCTGGCTCTAGGTGAGTGATCACACCATCATGATTATCTGGGTCATGAAGATCTTTTTTGTACAGTTCTTCTGTGTATTCTTGCCACCTCTTCTTAATATCTTCTGCTTCTGTTAGGTCCATTCCATTTCTGTCCTTTATCAAGCCCATCTTTGCATGAAGTGTTCCCTTGGTATCTCTAATTTTCTCGAAAAGATCCGTAGTCTTTCCCATTCTATTGTTTTCTTCTATTTCTTTGCACTGATCAGTGAGACTTTCTTATCTCTCCTTGCTCTTCTTGGGAACTCTGCATTCAGATGCTTATATCTTTCCTTTTCTCCTTTGCTTTTTGCGTCTCTTCTTTTCACAGCTATTTGTAAGGCCTCTTCAGACAGCCATTTTGTTTTTTTGAATTTCTTTTTCTTCAAAGTGAGAAATTTTCCTCTAAGCTTAGGTATAGGCAAGAATGTCTCTGTAACCAACCCTTTTCAATATCACACTGGAAGTCCTTGCTGCTGCTGCTGCTGCTAAGTCACTTCAATCGTGTCTGACTGTGCGGCCTCATGGATGGCAGCCCACCAGGCTCCCCCATCCCTGGGATTCTCCAGGCAAGAGTACTGGAGTGGGGTGCCATCGCCTTCTCTGGGAAGTCCTTGCTAATGCAACAAGAAAAGAAAAGGCACACAGACTAGAGGAAAGAAATAAAATTGCCTTTGTTTATAGATGACATGATCATCTATGTAAAAAGTCTAAAAGAATTGCCAAAACACTCCTGGAACTAATAAATTATAATTGAAAACTTGCGGGATACAAGATTAATCAATGAAAGTCAACTTATTTCCTATGTACCAGTTATGAACAAATGGAACTGAAAAGCATGATACTATTTACATTAGCACCACAAAAAATACTTAAATATAAATCTAACAAACTATGTACAAGATCTATATGAGGAAAAGTACAAAACTCTGATGAACAAATCAAGAAAAGAAATAAATAAATGGAGACAAAATACATGTTGGTGGAAAAGAAGACTCAATATTGTTAAGAGGTCAGAACTTCTCAATCTGATCTATATATCCAATACAATACCAAATAAAATCTCAGCAAGTTATTTTATTTATATCCACAATGGCAATACATTGGAGAAAAGATAATCTTTTCAACAAATGGTATTGGAACAACTGGGCTTCAAAATGCAAAACAAAAATATAAATCTAAACATAGATCTTACCCCCTTCATAAAAATTAACTCAAAATGGATCATTAGCCCAAATGTAAAATATGAAACTATAAAACTCATAGAAAATAGCATAAGGGAAACTTAGGTAATGGCATTGACTTTTTAGATTCAGTGAAGAAAAATTCCATGAAAAAATAATTGGTGAGTTGAATTTGACTAAATTTAAAAACTGTTCTGCAAAAAATAATCTGAAGAGGAGAAAACAAGTCACAAACTAGGGGAAAATATTTGCAATAGACTCATCTGACAAAGGATTATTATATGAAATATACCACAAACTCTTAAACTCAGCAGTAAGAAAACAAACTACCTAAATATAAAATGTGCCAAAGACTTTAACAGATACCTCATCAAAGAAGATGTGCAGATGAAAAATAAACATATGAAAAGATACTTCACTTCTTGTGTTATCAGAAAAATGCAAATCAGAGCAACAGTGAGATACCATTACAGACCTGTTAGAGTGGTCAAACTCCAAAGCACTGACAAGATCAAATGTTAGTGAGGAAATGAAGCAAAAGGAAAACTTACACATTGCTAGATGGGAAGAAAAAATGGTACAGCCACTTTGAGCAATAGTTTTGCGTATTTTTATGAAACAAAACATACTCTTAACCGTGTGATCCAACATTACACTCCTTGATATTTACCAAAACAGTTGAAGGTGTGTGCCCATACAAAACTCTGCACACTTAGGTTTATAGCCACTTTATTCATAATTTCCACAATTTGGAAGCAAGATGTCTTTAAAAAAGTAGTTAGATAAATAACCTGGGGCACATTCTGATGATAGAATATTATATAATGCTGAACACATTGTTCATGAGCTATCAAGCTATGAAAAGACATGGAGAAAATTTCAATGTATGTTATTAACTGAGAGAAACCAATATGAAGAGGCTAATTACTATATGATTCCAATCATATTACATTCTGGATTTTGTAGAGCTATGGAGATAATTAGTGCTTATGAGGGTCAGGAAGAAGGGAGACAAATGGGCAGAGCACAGAAGATTTTTAGGGCAGTGTAAACACTTCGTATGACACTATAATGATGAATATTGTCATTATATCCATATATTTATACAAAACCATAGACTATAAAACTCTAAGGGAGAAAGCTAAGGTAAATAATGGAGTTTGGGCAATTATGACAGGTCAACATAGGTTTATCCTTGGTTACAAAAAAAGTAACACCCTGGTCAATATATTGATAATGGAGGAAATTATGCATGTGTGGAGGCAGAAAATATATGGGAAATCTTGTACTGAACTCACAGTTTTGTTGTACACTAACAACTACTCTTAAAAAAATTGTTTTCAAAAAAAGAAAGACTGAAACTCTCCAAATTTGGTGGCACAGGATATAAACCTACTGATTCAAGAAGGTAAGTGAACTCCAAAAAGGGATAAGTACAAAGAAATCCACACAAAACACATAATATTAAATTTCTGAATACTAAAGACAAAGAAAAATGCAAAGTAGTCACAAAGAAATGATAGCTTGCAATAGAGGGAAAAATTATAATGACAACACATTTTTCATCACAAATCCTGGAAGCCAGAAGAAATTAGCAAAACATTGTTTCAAGTACTGAAATGAAAGACCTGTTAATCCAGAATTCCATCTCCAGTGGAAATATTCTTCAAGAAGGAAGAAGAATCAAAGCATTTTCAGAGGGGCTGGTGATCCAGTGGTTAAGACTTCACCTTCCAATGCAGGAAGTATGGATTCAATCCCTAGTCAGAGAGCTAAAATCCTATGTGCCTCATGATGAAAGAAACAAAAGTGTAAAACAGAAGCAACATTGTAATAAATGCAGTAAAACCTTTAAAAAAAAATGGTCCACATCAAAAAGAAATCCACATAAAAAAGAACATTTTCAGATAAAGGACTATTAAGGGAATTGTCAACAGCAGACCTACTCTTATAAAAATGACTGAAAGAAATACCTAAGCAGAGGGAAATAATATAAGAAGGAATCTTGAAACATCAAGAAGGAAAAAAAAATGGGGTGTGTAAAATACAATACACAATCTTCTCGAGTTTTCTAAATTATGCTTGATTGAAGCAAAAATTATTACACATATATATGGTTCTAAATGTATATAAATAAATATTTACGACAATTATATTATAAATGGGGCAGAGAAATGAAAGATGTGTGTGTATGTGTGTGTGTTAGTAGCTCAGTCCTGTCTGATGCTTTGTGACCCATGGACTATAGCCCGCCAGGCTCCTCTGTCCATGTAATTCTCCAGGCAAGAATACTGTGGGTTGCCATTACCTTCTCCAGGGGATCTTCCCAACCTAGGGATTGAACCCAGGTCTCTTGCTTTGCAGGCAGACTCTTTACGGTCTGAGCCACCAGGGAAGCCAAATGAGACATAACTAGGGCTAAATTATAAAATAAGGTGATTTAGGTACCCGTTTGCTTATCTTTACTTTGAAATATTTGAGGTTTTTCCCATAAAACCAAATCAAAACCATCACAGAAAATGTCAGCCATAATGTTAAAGATGATGCCCTACCATCCAACAAACATACAGACTGCATTCTTGAATACCTTATTTTTTATCATTGTTATTGTTTTCTTATTTAAATTCTGCAAATTCTGATTGAGCTCTTCCTCTACATCATGTTCTATGCTATGCTCATAAAGAACCATGGTCCAACAATGGAGATGCATTAACAGCTGCATGGTAATAGAAGAGTATATCAAGGTACCAAGAGTCATGAACTGCTGTAGGATGAGAATCTATGAAGAGAAGAATCAGATAGTTTGCCAAAACTATATTCACTAAGCTAGAGTTTTGTTTCTTTTTTAATTGAGCACCATTGGTTCACGGTACTCATGTGTTTGAGCAAAGGACAAGGAAATCTAGTAATGTTGTTAACATCTTCATGAAAAATCTTATTTGCAATATTTTCATTACTACCAAAGGATACCAATAACAATGAACATGACTGAGATCAAAAGAGTGAGGTAAACAGATCTGATCTGGCATAGCCAGGTAGATAATGAAACATTTTCATATCATAATTGATATTGTCTCTAAGTTTGTCACCATCTCAGTACTCATGACGAGGACTCTGTACTTTCTAATTTTACTCAAATCTATCTATATTCTGCTTAATAAAAGGAATCACAAACTTTATTCTTCAATAAACTGCATTTTCTCATGGTCCTTTTGAGAAATGTCATTGTCATTTTGAGTTTGATATGAAATGATGACACAGGTCAGTTAAAACACTAATTAAACGTTTTTTAGAACATAACATGCATCCTAAATGTCAGAATAGCAAAAAGAGAAGGAAAAAATCTAAGAGAAAGTACCATAATATATTAATATAGCAGCATGGTAAAAGAAATTAGCAATTTAACTCTTTAAAGCACTTATTGATTTATATTTTGCTTTAACTAAAAGTATAAAATATTCTATATGAGACACAAAGTGAGCTAGGGGTTCTGATATGTCTATTTTCTTGCATCTTGTAATATTCTGTGGTTATAGCCCCTTTGTAGGGATAAAATGATTTCACATGAATACACATGAATTTTGCAATTTAATTATTTCTTCTGAAACATTCTAGTAGATACCATAAATTTATCAGAATCCTGTCAAGAAAGAGATGGCACTCAAATTGGTAGGATAATGTTGTTCCCGAAAGCTACCAATTGTGGGGTGCTATTTCTACTACTGAGTTAAGCCTGGAGGGGTGAAATGGGGTGGGTTACTTGAACTCAGAGAGAGAGAATGTTGTGTGGAAGGACTGCCTGGCACGAGTTGTGGACATTCACGCAGACACTAACAAGTTTGGTGTCTCTGCAGTAAGTACCATAACCTTACTTTTTTCCTCTCCCCTCATCTGTCGCTGAGCTCCATTGACCAAACCCAACTTAAATTCCAAGGGGCATGTAAGATGGGGAAGAGTGAGGGAGAACCTAGAGGGATGAATAAAAGAAATCTAGCTTGTTTCCCTGTTTTTCAGTAGTCTATAGAGAGAAGAACACAGTCTTTGAAGTTCAAATACTATTAGATTCATGACTTGGATGCATTTACCTGACCTAAATGGGCAATAATTTTCTTACAAAAATGGGAATAAAAACTGTGCTAATCTCATGAGTTTATCCCAAGTATCTTTGTAATATAGGACAGGAATGGCAAGGACCTAACAGAAGCAGAAATTATGAAGAATAGAATACATAGAAGAACTGTAGAAAAAAGTTCTTAATTACCTGGATAACCACGACGGTGTGGTAACTCACCGAGAGCCTCACATTCTGGAGTATGATGTCAAGTGATCCTTTGGAAGCATCACTACAAACAAAGCTAGTGGAGGAGATGGAATTTCAGCTGAACTATTTAAAATCCTAAAAGATGATGCTGTTGAAGTGCTTGTACTCAATTTGCCAGCAAATTTAGAAAACACAGCAATGGCCACAGGACTGGAAAAGGTCAGTTTTCATTCCAATCTAAAAAAAGGCAATGCCAAAGAATGTTCAAATTACTGTATGATTTCATTCCTCACATGTTAGCAAGATAATGCTCAAAATCCTTTAAACTGGGCTTCAGTAGTATGTGAACCAAGAACTTCCAGATGTTCAAGCTGGATTTAGAAAAGGCAGAGGAACCGGAGATCAAATTGCCAACATTCACTGAATCATAAAAAAAGGAAGGGGATTCCAAAAAAACGTCTACTTCTCCTTCATTGACTAAGTTAAAGCCCTTGATTCTGTGGATCACAACAAACTGTGGAATATTCCTAAAGAGATGGGAATACCAGACCACCTTACCTACCTCCTGAGAAACTTGTATGCAGGACATGGAACAACGGAGTTGTTCAAAATTGGGAAAGGAGAACATCAAGGTTGTACATTGTCACCCTGTTGTTTAACTTGTATGCAGAGAACATGTGAAATGCCGCACTGGATGACTCAAAAGCTAGAATAAAGATTGAGTTCGAGCAAACTCAGGGAGATAGTGAAGGACAGGGAAGCCTGACATGCTGCAGTTCATGGGGTTGCAGAGTTGGACACAACTTGGCTACTGAACAACAACAATGTGCATAGTAAGTGCCTGTATCTACTTTGTTCTCAATGGAAGTTAATTATTATATTTATTAGACTGCAAATTTTACAACCCTTCTGTTTATGATTGCAATTTACAAAGGGTATAAACACATTTATTGAGTTAAACATGCATATGCTCCAATGTGAGTTTTTAGAATCCTGGCTTCATGTTTACAAATCAGGAAAATAAAAGACACCTTTTGAGGGTTGGATATCAAAAGATAGTGAAAAGAACCCAATAATAGATCCATACCTTTATAATCTCTTGAATGTTGGAAGTATTTCTGTCTCTCTAGCTCACCCTAGTTGGCAATGAAAAAAAAAAAACAAAACTGCAATTACGTGCTTGCTCCATTGCTAAGTCGTGTCCAACTATTTGAGACCTCATGGACTGCAGCCCACCAAACTCCTCTGTCCATGGGATTTTACAGGCAAGAATACTGGAGTGGATAGCCATTTCCTCCTCCAGGAGATAGTCCCGACCCAGGGACCAAACCTGTGTCTCCTCAGTTCTTATCATTTTCATTTCTTGCCTATACAAGAAGTTAGGATGTTGCATGCGGCCTCCTAATAGATAAGAAAAAAACATCTGAAATCTTTCTAGGAATTCATAGATTTCAGTTATTGAAGTATTTTTCTACAGATTATCTCTTTAATTCAGCTTTGAACTTCCAGCTGGCTCCAGAATTCATAGGAATTTAATCCAGGGAAAATAAATCAGAGATGAGATTTATTGCAGAAGTCACCTTGTCAGTAGTCCTTAAGTTTTACTGAGAAACTGGAGGTTTGGGGGATGCTGAAATAAGGTTCTTGTTGCTTTAGGAGCTGTGACTATAGCTATCATACTGAATCGCATGACAGATACAATCTTGTTAGATGGTTGGCATCTTTTTGATGTCTAGCATATGATAGTTGCTTTGTCTGCTATCTAATGAAGCAGATAATGATTAAAATAGGGAGTGCCTGATAAGTTATCTCCAGGAATTGAGAAGTAAGCTAGTGATACATTTTTTCTCATAAATTTATTTTGTTCTTTTTAGTAGAAGCTTTTAGGATGGATGATGGAGTTGACTGAATATCCATCATTACCTGAAGATTTCCAAAATTAAAGTTTGCCCTGTTTCATTTTATTCTTAAAAATATTGATTTGGCCAAAAAGTTCATCTAGGTTTTCCCTAAGATATGGAGAAACCTGAACGAACATTTTGACCAACCCCAATAAATTGTGCACCTTACTATGATTTAAATAGTGATTTTTGTGAAGGCTGACTCTATAAACATGAAAGAATGAATAGTACTTAAAGTAGAATACAATACAGGTTCCTATACCAAAATATTCTGCGAGATAAAAAATCTTATTAAAGATAGTACATTTGAAAATACTTGTGAACTTCATACCTATAAAAGAGAAGTCACTAAAAATTAAACCCAATGAATGACTCAACAATATTGATTACAAATTGCATACCTGGCTCTTTACGAGGTCTATGGACCACATGAAAGAAGTATAATCAATATCTCCTCGCAGGATTGCAGTCCTGAGTGTACATACAGGAAATGTACGTAATGAATGTCAGGACCGCCAATGGTAGAGGCACGGTGTATGGACCAATGAGGAGAAGAAACAAAGCAACAAGAATAGGAATCTTGTTCAGGCTGATGATAGAGAACTCAGAGAAGAATTCACAATTGATCTGACATAAGGAGTAGAAACTGAAGGAGAGAGTCTGTGTGTCACAGTAACAAGCTTGATGTAGAAACAAGCACGTGGCATTGTGGATAGTCACAAGAACTTCCTGTCTGAAGTGGAAAAAATAATTTTAGAAGAGCTAGAATAAAAGTGATTAAATCTGACAAGCAAAGAGAGGTTTCATCATCCACTGAACACCAAGGTAAGCTCATGTGAAAAAAAAAATGATCAAATAAGTGTTTTGTAAAGAGCTAAAAAGTACAGTAAGAACTAATGTTTATTCATCACTAAATATATACTAGATACTGTTTAAGACCTTCACATGAGTTATCCTATTTGATCCTCAGATACAGATATTAAATGTTTAATGCCTGCCATTATTATTATCAATTATAATTATTTCTAATTTTTCTTTGACACCTGAATTATAGAGGGATAAAAAGCAAGATGGTGTTTTTAGAAGGAAGAATTTAAGACAAGAAAACAATAAAGGGCCTGAAGCACTAGCTCTAACTCTTGACATTGGGCTCAGTAAATTTTCATTGCAGCCATGAGGAAAATCTTCTGGAAATGTCAGCTCAACCAGGAAAAATTTTGCCAGATAGTGTGATCTTGCTGAATCTCCTGCTAATTTCAAGAGTTTGGAATGTCAACGGATTTTCCAAGCAAAAGAAATCTTGACCTGAGCCTCTGACTCATTTAAATATATCTATCATATACAAAGTCTATACATGTAATGGGGAAATATTTCTTATTGCCTACAACATCCAAAGAAAATGTGCATTTGCTCAGATACGAACAAAAATGGGTTTTTAAGAGTTTCTTCTTTCTCTATGTCAATTATCCTTCAATCATTATTCCCAAGCAACGTGTCTATTCCTTCTTTGTATTTCATGCTCTAAACATAGCTTCTTTGTCATAAATAAGAGTAAAAAGTAGTAATAGTATTATCTCTTCAAAGAATACGTATCCCTGCAGGCTATCAGGTCTTTATCACTACAAAAAAGCTAACAAATGGAAAAAGAGGATACAATTACTAAATCAATAAATAATCCTAAGTTGCCACACAAAATTCAGTGTCCCACAAATACAACTTTTCACATGACTCCTGAGCTAACAGGAGCGAGTTTCCTTTTCAAGAGCCATCCTTTAAGTGATAAGTAGAAGTAAGAATATCAGGACTTGTAAATATCAGGAACTCATTTCAGTAATGTTTCTAGAAGTGAAGGAGCATTGCTTTCTTTCATACTGACCTTCTTGAATATTCAGGAAAATGTTCCTAAAATGTTCATAACCAGATGACATTAAAAATATATATTACTCATGGCAATGAGTCACTCAGGAGAAAATGTTGACAAATATGATAATTCCACAACAGTCCATTTGCCTTCAGCATTTTGCATAGAGAAAGTCTAGAAGTCCAATTAGAACTTGGTATATTACATAGTTGTGCCTTACATTTTATTTTAAATATAGGACTCAGTTTCCTAATTCTAACATTCTTTCAAGTGAATTCTTACTGAATATGTTGTATATTGTGACAGCAATCAGCAACAGGGATGTAGATTTTTCTTCCAATCAAAATATCCTTTATAAGTTGATATCACAACCAATAGCTAAAGAATAGCTTAAAGTTTCCAAGCAACACCTCAAGTTGACTTTCTGTACCAGAGTGTGTACTCTAGAACCCTCTAATCTGGGATTTATAGCTCAGAGCAACATGTCAAATTGTTCCTCTAGGTTTAGATCATAAACACAAACCAAAAGTCTCAAGCAGTGCACACATGGCGACATCATTCAGAGTGAACACTGTTTAGAAAAATGCTGTGGAGAATCTGGGATAACAGTCAAAGTGCCATTATTGTGGTAACAGTAAAACACTATGAGTCATGTCATAATCACCAGATTTCTTGGCCAATTTATCAACAGTTCTGCTCTGTAGAAGATATTTCACTGGAGTAATAAACAACAAATGCCTCAGAGATATGTGGGTTTTTTGACTGAGAGCACTAGCCCAGGTTGAGAAGGGAAAGGCTACCCACTCCAGTATTCTGGCCTGGAGAATTCCATGGACTATATAGTCCATAGGGTCACAAGGAGTTGGACACAACTGAGTGACTTGCACTTTCACTTTCACTAGCCCAGAAAGTTTCATTATAAGCCAAAAAGTGCTGAATGTCATAAAACTCAAACCGTGAAGAAAGGCTTTTTCCTATAGACAGTGATGTGGTTTATCAATGGCTGACTCTGTCTACCAAATATGGTAGAAGATAATCGGCTCAAAGTGTGAGTTGCTCAGTCATGTCTGACTCTTTGTGACCCGTCAACTGTATGTATCCCGCCAGTCCATGTAATTTTCCAGGCAAGAATACTGGAGTTGAGTAGCCATTCCCTTCTCCAGGGAATCTCCCAACCAGGGATTAAACCTGTTTTCCTGCTTTGCAGGCTGATTCTTTACCATCTGAGCCACAGGGAAGCTCTAATTGGCTCAAAGAGGCCTTGAATGTCATGTTCTCTGAGAGTGGAGATCTCATAGCTGCCCGAACCTTAGTTTCAGTGGCATGTACCTCAAAAGCACTGAAAATGACAGACTATGAAGATAACACATGTACATGATCTTATTTTAGAGGGCATTTGCATCTCAGAAAATTGATCGATAAGAAACATTTGAAATTAAATTTCTTATATTTGCAAGTCAATAAATAAAAATTCTTAATAATTTTCTTTTAACTCTCTTATAAGTTAAATTTTCCCTGTGTGATAAAAAAAAAAGTGCTGTTTTTGATCATTTCATTGCATTATTTTGGAGATGCAAGCCAGTTCAGTAGGGCAAAAAAAAGTAACATAAGGTGCAAAAATGAGAATAAAAAAATAAACAGTCCTTATTAACAGATGTATCATTTTACATGCAGTTAAGCTAAAGTAATGCATATATAACCAGCTTTCCTGGTGACTCAGATGGTAAAGAATCTGTCTCCAATATAGGAGACCTGGGTTTGATCCCTGAGTCAGGAAGGTCATTCTGGAGAAGAAAATGTATATAAAAACCATCAGAATTATTTAAAACCTTCTTAAAGTTACTAAATACAAACTCAATGTTCCAAATTCAATTGTATTTCCATATACCAACAATAAAGAACTAAAAAGTTGAGGTATTTTAAAAGGGATTTATTTTGCAATCGTGTAACATAAAGTGCCCAGGATTATCAAAGAAATCACAAACAAATTAGAAAAGATCCTGATGCTGGGAAAGATTGAAGGCAGGAGAAGAAGGGGAGGACAAAGGATGAGATGGTTGGATGGCATCACTGACTCAGTGGACGTGAATTTGAGCAAGCTCCAGAAGATGGTAAAGGACAGGGAAGTCTGGTGTGCTGCAGTCCATGGAGTCTCAAAGAGTCAGACGTGACTGAGCAACTGAACAGAAAATAGAATGAAAGGGAAAATAGCAGATATACGTTTTTTAAAAATATTTTGAACAAATAAAGACGCTTACTCCTTGGAAGAAAAGTTATGACCAACCTAGATAGCATATTGAAAAGCAGAGACATTACTTTGCCAACAAAGGTCCGTCTAGTCAAGGCTATGGTTTTTCCAGTGGTCATGTATGTAAGGATGTGAGAGTTGGACTGTGAAGAAAGCTGAGCACTGAAGAATTGATGCTTTTAAACTGTGGTGTTGGAGAAGACTTGAGAGTCCCTTCAACCGCAAGGAGATCCAACCAGTCCATTCTGAAGGAGATCAGCCCTGGGATTTCTCTGGAAGGAATGATCCTAAAGCTGAAACTCCAGTACTTTGGCCAGCTCATGTGAAGAGTTGACTCATTGGAAAAGACTCTGATGCTGGGAGGGATTGGGGGCAGGAGGAGAAGGGGACGGCAGAGGATGAGATGGCTGGATGGCATCACTGACTCGACGGCTGTGAGTCTGAGTGAACCCCGGGAGTTGGTGATGGACAGAGAGGCCTGGCATACTGCGATTCATGGGGTCGCAAAGAGTCAGACACGACTGAGTGACTGAACTGAACTGAACTGAAACATTTAACCTATATGAAGTGGATACTTTTCCAAGAAAATATAAAATGACAAAATTGTCACAGGATGAAAATTTCCTTAAAATTCTATAAGTCAATATATTTTAATGAAATTGAATATAATTATAAACCTCCCAAATTCCAGGTACTAGAAGCTCACAAGTAAGTTCTGCCTGCCTTTGAAACAGATAGAAAATCCTTCTTATCTTCAAGTTGCTCCAGAAAAGAGAAAAAGAGTGAATTGTCCAAGTACTTCTAAAATATCATAGTAACTAGATAAGACCACTTGCTAAAAAATGGCCATCAGGTCAACTTCTTTGATTCTGCCTGAGAGAATTTGATAAAGTTATAGTTGTCAACAGAAGCCATAGATTTTCTTTAGGAATTTAATGGAAAACTTCTCAATAATAGATTGATGATACAAATGTCTTTAAAATATATTTACTAAACTGGACATTATATCATATTATATCAGTTCAGTTCAATTCAGTCACTCAGTCGTGTCCAACCCTTTGTGACCCCATGGACTGCAGCATGCCAGGCCTCCCTGTCCATCACCAACTCCCAGAGTTTACCCAAACTCATGTCCATTGAGTCAGTGATGCTATTCAACCATCTCATCCTCTGTCATCTGCTTCTTCTCCTGCCTTCAGTCTTTCATATTAGGCACCTGCTGACCTGGGGAGTTCATCTTTCAGTGTCCTATCTTTTTGCCTTTCATACTGTTCATGGGGTTCTCAAGGCAAGAATACTGAAGTGGTTTGCCATTCCCTTCTCCAGTGGACCAGTTGACAGTGAACAGTGAAGCATATTTATAAGATTTTTACATTGGATGCATAAAAATACAATAGTATATAAATGGGTAGAAGTCCTCTCTTGTCATATTTATAACTATTGCATTATGAAGAAATTGTATCCTGGTAAGTTTTTTCCAGTTATCCTCTGACATGCTAGCTGTTTCTGTTTTTTTCAGTCTAAAAGATTTGTTTGGCTCAATCTGTATATCTTCTTATTGAAAACCACATTTACTTATTGTATTTATTAGAAAATTAAAGATTATCTATCTAAATTTCAATATACACCCCAGGGCTATGATGACTTTTTCTCTAAAATCTCAGTAATTTCATTTTATAGGGTCAGAGTTATACACAGGGGCTTCCATGGTGGCTCAGATGGTAAAGAATCTGGCCGCAATGCAAGAGACCTGGGTTCAATCCCTGGGTCGGAAGATCCCCTGGAGAAGGGAATGGCTGCTCACTCCAGTATTCTTGCCTGGAGAATTCCATGGACAGAGGGACCTAGTGGGCTACAGTCCATAGGGTCACAAAGAGTTGCATATGACTAACTGACTAATGCTATAGGGTTCCCAGGTGGCTCAATGGTAAAGAATCCACCTGCCAATGCAGAAGATGTAAGAGACATGAGTCCAATCCCTGGGTTTGGAAAATCCCCTTGAGTAGGTAATGGTGTGCATGTTATATAGTTCAAGTATTCGTACTATTAAGCAGGTAGAGGAAATGAATTAAAGCCCCAGTTCTCAAGTGTGATCTGAGGACCGTAGAAATTCCCAGAGATCATTTCAGAGTTTGAGGCCAATGCTACTTTCATAATAATATGAGGGTATTATTTGCTTTTTCCCACTGCACTAATATTTGCAATGAT
The DNA here is from genome assembly GCF_042477335.2 of Ovis canadensis. Lineage (NCBI taxonomy): Eukaryota > Metazoa > Chordata > Mammalia > Artiodactyla > Bovidae > Ovis > Ovis canadensis. The sequence continues at coordinate 25,694,400 of NC_091246.1, forward strand.
GGCACAAAGCAAACTGGGATAAAGAAGCTACAGCCTTAGCACAAATCAAACAATGGCAACAAATTATATGCGTGGTCATTACACTCAACACTACCATATCTGCATGTTTAAGTGTAAGTTTGCTTAATATCCTTGATGAAATAATAAAAATATTGCTTTTGGTTTTATTAAACCTTGACCCATAGATACACCTCTTTAATATCATATGGGATGAAATGGGAAGTACCCACAAAACTTGCTTGCTGTTCACTGAGGCATGAGAGTTAGTTCAAGGACATCACCTGTGCAGTTATTTAAGTTATAAGTTCAAATAGTCTCATTTTTCATTGAACCACCTCTGTACTTCATAGAACTGAAAGAAAAGCTGTGGTTATCAGAATTAGATTTTGGCAGACATATTCTCAAAAATGAACAAAGTGAATCTATCAATTCGAGGAAAAATTTGTTATTCAGTCGCTAAATCTGAGCATGCACACACATAATGCAAAATTGCAGTTGGGAAGGCCTATAGAGGACTCTCTCATGTCCTACTACTCAGGGTCAATTGTTGTTATTCAGTCACTAAGTCACGTCCAACTCTTTGCAACCCCATGGACTGCAGCATGCTAGGCCTCCCTGCCCTTCACTATCTCCTGGAGTTTGCTCAAACATATTCATTGAGTCAGGGATGCCATCCAACCATCTCATTCTTTCTTGCCCCCTTCTCCTGCCTTCAATCTTTTCCATCATCAGGGTCTTTTACAATGAGTCAGCACTTTGTATCAGGTGGTCAAAGTACTGGAGCTTCAGCTTCAGCATCAGTCCTTCCAATGAATATTCAGAGTTGATATCCTTTAGGATTGAATGATTTGATCTCCTTGCTGTCCAAGGGACTCTCAAGAATCTTCTCCAGCACCAGTTTGAAAGCATCAGTTCTTGGACTTTCAGTCTTCTTATGGTCCAGCTCTCACATCTGTACATGACTACTGGAAAAACCATAGCATTGACTATACAGACCTTTGTCTACAAAATGATATCTGCTTTCTAATACACTGTCTAGGTTTGTCATAGCTATTCTTCCAAGGAGCAAGTGTCTTTAAATTTCATGGCTGCAGTCACTGTCTGCATGATTCTGGAGACCAACAAAATGAAATCTGACACTGTTTCCACATTTTCCTCATCTATTTGCATAGAGTGATATAACTAGATGCCATAATCTTAGTGTTTTGCATGTTGAGTTTTAAGCCAGCTTTTTCACTTTCCTCTTTCATCTTCATCAAGAGGCTCTTTAGTTCCTCTTCACTTTCTGCTATTAAAGTAGTATCATCTTCATATCTGAGGCTATTGATATTTTCCCAGCAATCTTGATGCCAGCTTGTGATTCATCCAGCCCAGCACTTCACATATACTCCACAGATAGGTTAAATAAAGAGGGTGACAATATACAGCCTTGACATACTCCTTTCCCAATTTTGAACCAGTCCATTTTTCCATGTACAGTTCTAACTGTTGCTTCTTGTCCTGCAATCAGGTTTCTCAGGAGGCAGGTAAGGTGGTCTGGTAGTCTCATCTCTTTAGGAAGATTCCACAGTTTGTCGTGATCTAAGAAGGCTTTAGCATAATCAATGCAGTAGAAGCAGATTTTTTTTTCTGGAATCCCCTTGTTTTTTCTGTGATCTAGCAGATGTTGGCATTTGATCTCTGGTTTCTCTGCCTTTTCTAAATCTAGTTTTTACATCTGGAAGTTCTAGGTTCACATACTGCTGAAGCCTAGTTTGAAGGATTTTGAACATAATCTTACTAGCATGTGAAATGAGTGCAATCCTATGGTAATTTGAACATTCTTTGGCATTGCCTTTTTTGGGGATTGGAATGAAAACTGACCTTTTCCAGTCCTACGGCCATTTTTTCCAAGTTTTCTGGCATAATGAATGCAGCACTTTAACAGCATCATCTTTTAGGATTTGAAAAAAGGAGCATAACTGACATTATTTGCTCCCAAAGATCTGAACTTTCTATTAACACATAAACATGGAGTCTGGGTTTCTCAGGTGGCGTTACTGGTAAAGAATCTGCCTGCCAATGCAGGAGATGATAGTTTGATTTCTGGGACGGGAAGATCTCCTGGAAGAGGAATAGGCAACTTCAGTATTCTTGCCTGGAAAATTCCATAGATAAATGAGCTTGGGGGGCTGTAGTCCATGGTGTTGCAAGAGTCAGACACAACTGAGCACGCACATGTACACATACATGCATACATGGAATCTAGAAAAATAGTACTGATGAACATATTTGCTGGGCAAGAATAGAGACATGGATGTAGAGAACAGACTTATGGATAGGGGAAGGGAAGTGTGGAACAAATTGAGAGAGTATTAGTGAAATATATACTTTACCATATATAAAATAGATAGCTAGCGGGAAGGTGCTATATAACACAAGGAGCTCAACCTGGTACTCTGAGACAATCTAGAAGGGTGGAGAGTGGTAGGAGTTAGGAAACAGGTTCAAGAAGGAGGAGACATATGTATACTTACAGCTGATTCATGTTGTACAACAGAAACCAACACAGCACTGTAAAGCAATTATCCTCTAATTGAAAATAATAAAGAAAAAAGATTTTAACCTTCAAGTGAAAATTGGAATTTTGGCATTTTGACATTTCTCAACACTTACAGACTTTCCTGATCATATGGGTGGTGATGATATGATATGGATGCTTTTCTGTATTATAGAATTACATATATCAATATTAGGAAGATTTGCATTACTCAGTGAATATTTTTAAGTGATCAATGTGTAATGTTATAGCATTACACATGAGCAAAGGATCTATTCAAATAATAAATCAGACTAATGTAGTTTAATATAAATGAGTATGAAAAACTGACTGCAATGGTTTCAGATTTCACATGCAACTAACCTTTTAGAAATTGTTTCATCAGGTTTTGTCAAGTTTCATTAGAGTACCAAAGAAGGATATCTACAGTAAGCTGACAAAATCAATAGAAAATTCCTTGCTTACAGTAAGCTGACAAAATTAATAGAATATTCCTTGCTTTTTTAGCCACATAAGTATTTGAGGCCAGAATCTCTTCTTGAATTTCAAATAAAACAACATACTGCAATATATTGAATGCAGAATGTGAGAATTCAAATGTCTTCAGTAAGCCCAGTAAGATACAGGATGCTTGGGGCTGGTGCACTGAGATGACCCAGAGGGATGGTATGGGGAGGGAGGTGGGAGGGGGGTTCAGGATGGGGAACACGTGTACACCCATGGCAGATTCATGTTGATGTATGGCAAAACCAACACAATATTGTAAAGCAATTAGCCTCCAATGAAATAAATTTGAATTTTAAAAAAACAGTCAAAAAAAAAGATTTGCAAAAACTTAAAACAATGTCACTCACTAGTCTCAATAATATTTTACAGAATATATTAATGGTTATCTTTTATAAAAAATACGTCATAAGATATATATATTAATGTGAAATGTATTTTTATTTCAAATAAATTAATGAACATTTTTAATGTTCTTAATTTTAATTTCAAATACAGTAACTATTGATAGATGTATTATCACAGTAAAATGAAGCTCTCTCAAATGCTCAATAATTTTTAACACTGTAAAGAGCTCTAAAGATCAAATAATTTGAGAACCATTGAACATGATATAAACTTACTAACAGATTTCATTCTTAAAACAAAAGAATAAAAGCCACAAAATGGAACAAAGTTTTAAATGCAACTGTAATCAAAATAATAATATATAATTATTTAACATGCATTATTTAATTATTTAACATGTTTAAAGTATATTACAATATAATAGTTAAAAGATGTTATTGATTAAATTATTAATAAACAAATAGATTATTATTGGTGCAATAATACATTTTCTAAAGTGTATACACATTATAGTTTTATATCAGACTGGGTGCCTTCTAAAGTAAAGGAAGTGGGAAAAGGGTTTAACAAAAAGGAATTAGGAAAATCTATCATCCTTTTAGGGGGGTTGCAAATAGATCTGCAAGTGTATTATCAGCCTGATGAAGAAAACATAAGAGAATAAAGAAACACAGATCTTTCATTTTCTTGTTTAAATGATCAATTTTGATAAATTCAACTTTTCCTGGAATCTATGGAAGTTAGTGCCGTGGATTAGACCCACTTTGTAAGCTTTACATAAGTGTCTCACTAAATTTCCCCAGTATTCTGTGGTAACTTGAACACTAAGTACCTACAGTGGTTTATTCCCTCTTTGATATGCACATATCCATTTCTGCGTCCCTTCATTAGGCAACTTAGGTGCTTTAGCCTCTCTTACTTTATCACAACTATTAAAAATTTTGAGTAATTTGAAGATCTAATTGGCTTTATTTCATGGTTCATAAATACGGGAGCAACTCATCTGGCGAACAGGGGGATACTCCAAGGATTACAGAACATGAAAGGCTTTTATAGTTGAAGGGCAGGACAAGGAAAGGAAGTCTCAATAGGAAAACAATAGAAGTTCTTTGGAGGAAAGTAAAAGTCCAGGTGATGACAGTTTCTCATTGACTGAGCTACAGCATTTTCTATTGGCTGGTCATGTTGCTGGGCAAGAAAGCAGTCTTCCTTCCTCTTCTGGGGTAGTAAAGTATTTGAATTTCCCATTTGGAAGTGCAGGGTTCCTCTCTTCCTGTTGGAGGCAGTAACTGGAATTTTCCCATAGGAATAATTGACCATGTAGAGACATCACTTTGCCAACAAAGGTCCATCTGGTCAAAGCTATGGTTTTTCCAGTAGTGATGTACAGATGTGAGGACTGGACCATAAAGAAGACTGAATGTCCAATAATTGATACTTCCAAACTATGGTGCTGGAGAAGACTCTTGAGAGTCCCTTGGGCAGCAAAGAGATCAAACCAGTCAATCCCAAAGGAAATTGATCCTGAATATGCATTGGAAAGATTGATGCTGAAGATCCAATACTTTGGCCATCTGATGCAAAGAGACAACTCACTGGAAAAGACCCTGATGCTGGGAAATATTGAAGGCAGGAGGTGAAGGGACAACAGAGGACGAGATGGTTGGATGGCATCACTGACTCAACGGACATGAGTTTGAGCAGGCCCCAGGAGATTGTGATGGACAGGGAAGCCTGGCACACCACAGTCCATGGGGTTGCAAAGAGTTGGACATGACTGAGTGATTGAAAAACAGAAACAACAGCAAGATAAATCAATTAAATACGAACTTTTAAACAGTAGGATGCATTTTTGAGAAGATCAAATAGTTTCAATCCCGTCTGAGCTCTTACCCCTATAAGAGTGAGAACTAAAATAGCATAGCCCCAGCAGATGGAAATCAAATGAGCTCTGTGTTACTGATTAATTGGAAGGAGAACAGCTCAGACCAAGATAGATGGTCCTGTCAATTCACTCTCAAAGATAAACCTTGGGACAGTTTCCCAGAGGGAAAGTTCCAGTCACCAGGAGGACACACCTACCCATGTTACTACCACCCACCACTAAAGAAGGCCCCCCATCTTGTTGTTTTTTGACAGATTAGTTTCATCTAAGGGAGAAATGTGAAACAAAGGTTTCCAAGGACCCGCCTGTATTATACTTCAAGTGGAGAATGAAGGCATGGGATAGGAGAGGCAACATGTTTAAGGGAAATCACCCTCCCCCCGACCCCCACCCAGGGGAGAAGGCAATGGCATCCCACTCCAGCACTCTTGCCTGGAAAATCCCATGGACAGAGGCGCCTGGTAGGCTGCAGTCCATGGGGTCGCGAAGAGTCGGACACGACTGAGCGACTTCACTTTCACTTTTCACTTTCATGCATTGGAGAAGGAAATGGCAACCCACCCCAGTGTTCTTGCTGGAGAATCCCAGGGACATGGGTGCCTGGTGGGCTGCCATCTATGGGGTCGCACGGAGTCGGACATGACTGAAGTGACTTAGCAGCAGCAGCAACTCCCCCGGGAACCTAGAATAATGCAAGGGCTTTAGTCTACAGTGATACCGACCAGGGTTCTTGGCCTTCCCCAATCAATAAAAATTGCCAGGAAACCAGTCAAAAAATTCAAGCAACGCTTTACTGGGGCTCCTGTGGGCACAGAAGAGAATGAAAACAAGTAGCAGGTTCGCTTGCTCATTCTTCAAGGTGCGGGGTTTGAGCTGGTTGCAAGAAGGTATCTTAGGTGATATGCCCAGGTGGTGATGAATGAAAGGGCGTGAGCACCTGACTCCCTGCTCTCAACACCCAAGTTTTGCTCTGAGCTCTTCAGAAGTGGCAGTTGGGATTTGTTTTGGACATTTTGTCCAGAATTTACCCCAACTGCACATGCATGCAGCTATTTTTTTTTTCCTTCATGTTTTGTTGCCTGAGGAGATGGGTGTCCAGGTGCAAGGACTGTGGCACTGCAGCAAAGGGTCCCAGGTCTCAGCCTCTCTCAATAGGAATTATGATACTTAACAATGATAGCAAGCATTCATTTAATAATTAAGATACCAGGAACTATTTTAAGTATATTAACATATTTTCATATTTAATTCTCATTTCAAACTTTTATTTTTGTTTTTATATATATGAGTGAACCAAACCACAGATAGGTTAAATAAATATTCTGCAAGTCTAAGAGCTGTTATGGAGGGTTTGAATCTGTTTCTTTTCATTTTTTTACATTCAACGATAATTGCCTTACAATGTTGTGTCAGTTTCTGCCATACAGCAATGTCAATCAGTCATAATTATATATTTGAATCTTAACTGAAAGTTTCCCAGACATCTCTGAAATGACAGAAATTTTTTTTTAATTTAGCTCACAGCTAGGAAATGAAAGAAGTCTTGGAAGTTTTCAATAATATATTTTTTTTCTTTCATTTTGCAAATGCTGTGTTAGCTGAAATGTAGCACAGAATATAAAGAGTGCACATATGTTTAAATTTTATCATAGAGAACATAGTATCAATCATGTTTCAGTAGCTGTACCACAATAATCATGTTTTTTCATGATATAAAATCAAATTTTCTTCATTTTCTTGCATATTGTATTTTAGCAAAACCAATTACCCATCCTTTTATGTGGAGAGAGAGTTTTTAATAAGTCAGCTTCTCATTTCTGATCCCTCTCCCCAACAAATAGAAGCTCGGAAGATAACAAAGGAGACTGAGAGGCAATCCTCAGCCAGAGGCATGCTCTTTCCCTTTGGAGATGATGAAGCCAAGCAGAGAAAGCACAGTGAATCAGTGTTTCTTGCCCACATGGTCATCACCATGGCAACTACAGTTGCCAGGTGGAGAATTCTATCACACATCGTAATTGCTATGTCCACTTTCAGCAGATTAGACAGGAAAATATCCATAATTATGGCCTGAATTAAAATACTCTAAAGTAACTAACAGAGTATTGACATCATAACCAATAATGAACTATAATTATATGACATTTATTTCCATAAAAACTGTGTATTTGGACATATGAATACTCAATATTATAAATAATACTTCTCACTAGATATATTTAATATCTTGATGTGTCACATCAGTTAGTGATGTGTTGCACACAGGCAAAAATGATGCTCTTAAGATTTTAACACACTCTAAGTAAGGAGAAAAGTCACAACAAAGTTAATTTTTTGAAAGAGTAGGATACTTATATACAGTTTGCCTGAATCAATATAACACAGAAAAAAATATTACCAAATCCATCAGTAAAGATATTGGATAGGCGTACATCTATTCAATGTTTGTTAAATGTTTCTAAACTTTGCAAATAAGAAACTCAAGTAAATATCAAAGAAATAAATAATAAACTACTTGCCTTATTAAAAATATTAAAAGTAACTAGAATTTATATTGTCTTTCTATTGAAATTCAGAGCTATTCTAAGTGATTTTTTTCAAACTGTATTGCCTTATTCCATCTACTAAAGTCTCTGTATCAGAGTGTGAAACTAGTGTAAGAATATACAAGCTGCTTCTTCCATTCCATAGTGTGTGTTTGTTTTAATTTTTGTTTATTTAGTTATTTTTGGCTGTGCTGAGTCCTCATTGCTGCCTCCATGGGCCTCTCTCTGGTTGCAGAGAGTGGGAGCTACTCTCTAATAATGGTGGTGCGTGGGCTTCTCATTGCAGTGGCTTCTCATTGCAGTGGCTTCTCTTGGTGGGGAGCACAGGATCTAGGGTACACATAGCTGTGGCAGGTGGGCTCAGTAGCACAGGCTCAGTAATGGTGGTGTATGGGCTTAGTTGCATGTGGAATCCTCCCAGATCAGGAATCGATCCCACGTCTCCTGCAGTGACAGGCAGATTCTTTACCACTGAGTCAACAGGGAATCCCTCAAAGTTTTTGATGCCAAATATTTTGATAAACTGTAGCATTAGCTCTGACAGTGAGATCCACATTTCCATTGCTCCCTTCTGGCTATCAGAATCCTAAGAATAAGTGTAAAAAACTTATTCTTAAATGTAAAAAACAAGTCTATGCCAAAATCCTGCTGCCGTTATCACTAGTCACCTGAGGCAACTCTTCTTTTCTGCTTTAATACTAAAGGATATCAAAGTTTATTTTTTGAAATAGAATGTATAATATAGTCCTTCTAAAAGGAGAAAATGTTAAAGAGTAGGACGAAGCTCTGAGAAGATCTTGCTAATGTTAATATGATACTGAGAAATATGAGATTCAAAGGAATCATTAGAAGTTAAAGCAAGCTACCTAATTACGGAGCTTTTTTTAAGAAAAAAGGATAAATTTAGAGAGAAAAATTATCCTATGGAAAACATATATATGAAGAATGGTTTGAGTAGGCATTTCACAAAAGATGAAATCTGGTGCTGATTCTGGGAAAGATGGAGTAAACACACTGCCTCATTAGTCACTAGGGACATGCAAATTAAAACTACAATAAGATGACACTACAGGGTGTAACATGTGCATAATGGAATACCAGAATAAAGAGAATTGGAGGAGAGAAACTGGAGCCAGAGTATGGGTAATTCCAGAAATGTTCTTATTGCAAAGGGAATCAGATAATGAAGCTATTATAACAGGGGACAAACAGGGCCAAGAGTTTTCCTTTTACAGCTTGTTTTGTATTTGGGAAAGGACAATTTGATGCTATAGGGATGAGAGGAGATCCTTGCTGGAGCAATGTCCTCAAGGAGGCAAGAGAAGATGGGATCTAAAGGGACTGACCAAGGAGCAAGAGACAGTAAGAAGGTAAACAATAAGGGCAGAACTGGCGGGCAGGTGTGTGTGGTGGTGGTAACTTGTAGAATTTCTTTCCTGTTTGCTTCTATTTTCGAGGTCATCAGAGAAAAAGCTGGAGGAAGAAGGATTAGAGGCTTGAGACATTATGAATTATGTCTCTTTATTCTTGATGAACGTGAAAGAGGAGAGTGAAAAAGTTGGCTTAAAGCTCAACAGTCAGAAAACGAAGATAGTGGCACCTTGTCCCATCACTTCATGGGAAATAGATGGGGAAACAGTGGAAACAGTGTCAGAATTTATTTTTGGGGGCTCCAAAATCACGGCAGATGATGAATGCAGCCATGAAATTAAAAGACGCTTTCTCCTTGGAAGAAAAGTTATGACCAACCTAGATAGCATATTCAAAAGCAGAGACATTACTTTGCCAACTAAGGTCTGTCTAGTCAAGGCTATGGTTTTTCCTGTGGTCATGTATGGATGTGAGAGTTGGAATGTGAAGAAAGCTGAGTGCTGAAGAATTGATGCTTTTGAACGTGGTGTTGGAGAAGACTCTTGGAGTCCCTAGAACTGCAAGGAGATCCAACCAGTCCATTCTAAAGGAGATCAGCCCTGGGATTTCTTTGGAAGGACTGATGCTGAAGCTGAAACTCCAGTACTTTGGCCACCTTATGCAGAGTTGACTCATTGGAAAAGACTCTGATGCTGGGAGGGACTGGGACAGGAGGAGAAGGGGATGACAGAGGATGAGATGGCTGGATGGTATCACCGACTTGATGGATGTGAGTTTGAGTGAACTCTGGGAGTTGGTGATGGACAGGGAGGCCTGGCATGCTGCAGTTCATGGTGTTGCAAAGAGCAACATGACTGAGCAACTGAAATGAACTGAAGGAAACTGAATGGACTAGGCAAAAATAATTGATGTTAAAGGCACGCTTGAGGTTCAAACTATTATGTCATTTTATTTACCCATTATTTCATAACCTAGGATTCTATCATAATATATCTTATTGGAAACGTATCCTTAAAGAGCATCTCATCTCAAGTTTGATCTCAGGGTTGGTAAGATCCTCTGGAGAAGGAAATGGCAATCCATCCAGTATTCTTGCTTAAGAAATCCCATGGACAGAGCAGTCTGGCTGGCTATGTAGTGCAGTTCAGTTCACTTCAGTTTCTCTTTGCAACCCCATGGACAGCAGCACCCCAGGCCTCCCGGTCCATCACCAACTCCCAGAGTTTTATCAAACTCATGTCCATTGAGTTGGTGATGCCATCCAACCATCTCAACCTCTGTTATCCCCCTTCTCCTCCCACCTTCAATCTTTCCCAGCATCAAGATCTTTTCAAATCAGTCAGTTCTTCGCATCAGGTGGCCAAAGTATTGGAGTTTTAGCTTCAACATCAGTCCTTCCAATGTATATCCAGGACTGATCTCCTTTAGGATGGACTGATTGGATCTCCTTGCAGTCCAAGGGACTCTCGAGAGTCTTCTCCAACACCACAGTTCAAAAGCATCAATTCTTCAGTGCTCAGCTTTCTTTATAGTCCAACTCTCATATCTATATATGACTACTGGAAAACCATAGCCTTGACTAGACAGACCTTTGTTGGCAAAGTAATGTCTCTGCTTTTTGAAATCGTGTCTAGGTTGTTCATAGCTTTTCTTTGAAGGACAAAGTGTTTTGTTTTGTTTTGTTTTTTAATTTCACAGCTGCAGTCTTGATCTGCAGTGAGTTTAGAGCCCAGAAAAATGAAGTCAGCCACTGTTTCCACTTTTTCCCCATTTATTTGCCATGAAATGATGGGGCCAGATGCCATGATCTTCGTTTTCTGAATGTTGAGTTTTAAGCCAACTTTTTCACTCTCCTCTTTCACTTTCTTCAAGAGGCTCCTTAGTTCTTCTTCACTTTCTGCCATAAGGGTGGTGTCATCTGTATATCTGAGGTTATTGATATTTCTCCCAGCAATCTTGATTCCAACTTGTGCTTCTTCCAGCCCAGTGTTTCTCATGATGTACTCTGCATATAAGTTAAATAAGCAGTGTGGCAATATACAGCCTTGATGTAGTCCTTTTCCTATTTGGAACCAGTCTGTTGTTCCATGTCCAGTTCTAACTGTTGCTTTCTGACCTGCATACAGGTTTCTCAAGAGGCAGATCAGGTGGTCTGGTATTTCCATATCTTTCAGAATTTTCCACAGTTTACTGTGATCTATGCAGTCAAAGGCTTTGGCATAGTCAATAAAGCAGAAAGAGATGTTTTTCTGGAACTCTCTTGCTCTTTTGATGGTCCAATGGATGTTGGCAATTAGACCTCTGGTTCCTCTGCCTTTTCTAAAGCCAGCTTGAACATCTGGAAGTTCAAAGTGCACATACTGTTGAAGCCTGGCTTGGAGAATTTTGAGCATTACTTTACTATCATGTGAGATGAGTGCAATTGTGTGGTAGTTTGAGCATTCTTTGGCATTGCCTTTCTTTGGGATTGGAATGAAAACTGATTTTTTTCAGTCCTGTGGCCACTGCTGAGTTGTTTTTTTTTTTTTTTTAATTTGCTGGCATATGGAGTGCAACACTTTCACAGCATCATCTTTTAGGATTTGAAATAGTTCAACTGGAATTCCATTACCTCTACTAGATTTTGTTCATAATGATGCTTCCTAAGGTCCACTTGCCATCACATTTCAGGATGTCTGGTTCTAAGTGAGTGATCAAACAGAGCCTTGTACTCACAAATAGAAGTGTTTGTGTGCACCAGGAGCCAGGAGAAAGGATCAGTGACTGCAAAAGAGACTGACCCAGACTTGCCTATGAGTGTCCCAGAGTCTCTGGCATATGCATAGGTCAGTGGTGGCCTGCTACAGAGTCAGGGGGACTGAGTGCAGTAGTGTGTACATGGGACCTTTTGAAGGAGGTCTCCATTATTGTCATTACTTCCACTACCGGGTCCAGCCCCAGTTGGATCCAGGGTATCCTCAGGGGGACGGCATCAGCGACCTAGATGAATAATTTATTTAGAGATATAGAAAGAGATAAAGAAGGAATATAGCAGTTAGGAAAATATAGGGGAGAAAGAGGCTGATATTCCTTAGTTTACGCAGAAAGCCAATAAAATCTCAGACAAGAGACTTGCTCTGTTCACGTAGGCCATAGGCGCCTGCTTGAATAGGAGAGGGTGCCCTGCCTTGGGCTCCCTCTCAAGTGGGTCTTAGAAGCCCAGGCAGGAAATTGAACTCAGAGGGCCCTTATGCCCCAGGGAGTCAGCCTGAAAAGAAGATAAAGAAAGAAACAAAGAAAGACATGGGGAGACCAAACTTCAGTAAGCAAGGCCCAAACTTTATTTTCCAGGGTAGCTTATATACCTTGAGTTGTACATTGAAAATAATGGAAGACGCATAGTCATGCAGGGTCAGCAGTCCTGACCCTTATCGGGACCAGGCGTTCTCCCTGCATTCCTTCCGATATACAAAGATCTTGGGTGATTTACATCATCTTCTGGCCAGGGGGCCTGCTAACATCTTATGACCCTTTCTGATAATGATTAGTCAGCCAGAAAACTCATTTTCTCCAAAGGTGATTTTTCTAAAGTCAGGTGCCACCCTCCGAAAGCACTAGATAAGGTTGCATTCCTATATGCTAAAGGTGAAGTGGCCTATAGCATGGGAGGAATTTATTAACTCAAGATCTAATGTGGTTAAATCAAAGGACATTGTTCACAAGCTTTAGAAAAAGTGGTCGGGGATAGCCCCCTGTTAACATCAGAGGTGTTAGTGAGAGGCATGATATAGTAAAACAGACAGATTCTGGTTTTGGGGTAGTTGCTCGAGAGGGTTCAGGGGGGTCCCTTGAGGCTGATCTCGCCTTTGCCCTTCAGGTTTCTTCCTTATGACCTTTGTGATGGGTGGGATCTCCTGTGCTGGTTCCCAGCACTCCACCATAGTTAGGCTCCAGGTAAATAACAGGGAGTGAACACAGCCCCACCCATCAACAGAAAGTTGAATTACAGATTTACTGAGCATGGCTCCACCCTACTGAACAAGATCCAGTTTACCCGTCAGTCAGTCTCTCCCATCAGGAAGTTTCCATAAGTCTCTTATTCTTCTCAGTCAGAGGGCAGACAGACTGAAAACCACAGTCACAGAAAACTAACCAGTCTGATCACATGGACCACAGCCTTGTCTAACTCAATGAAACTATGAGCCATGCCATGTAGGGCCACCCAAGACCGGTGGGTCATAGTGGAGAGTTCTGACAAAACATGCTCCACTGGGGAAGGGAATGGCAAAAAACTTCAGTATTCTTGCCTTGAGAACCCCATGAACAGTATGAAAAACCAAAAAGATAGGACTCTGAAAGATGAACTTCCCAGGTCGGTAGGTGCCCAGTTTGCTACTGGAGATGAGTGGAGAAATAACTCCAGAAAGAATGTAGAGACGGAGCCAAAACAAAAACAACACCCAGCTGTGGATGTGACTAGTGATGGAAGTAAAGTCCGATGCTGTAAAAAGCAATATTTCATAGGAATGTTAGAACTAACCTGGAATGTTAGGACTGTGAATCAAGGTAAATTGGAAGTGGTCGAACGGGAGATGGCAAGAGAGAACATCTACATTTTAGGAATCAGCAAACTAAAATGGACTGGAATGGATGAATTTAATTCAGATGACCATTATATCTACTACTGTGGGCAAGAATCCCTTAGAAGAAATGGAGTCAACAAAAGAGTCCAAAATGCAGTACTTGGATGTAATCTCAAAAACAACAGAATGATCTCTGTTTGTTTCCAAGGCAAGCCGTTCAACATCACAGTAATGGAAGTTTATGCCCCGACCAGTAATACTGAAGAAGTTGAAGTTGAACAGTGCTATGAAGACCTACAAGACCTTCTAGAACTAACACTCAAAAAAAGATGTCCTTTTCGTTATAGGGGACTGGAATGCAAAAGTAGGAAGTCAAGAAACCCCTGGAGTAACAGGAAAATTTGGCCTTGCAGTACAAAATGAAGCAGGGCAAAGGCTGATAGAGTTTTGCCAAGTGAACACACTGGTCATAGCTAACACCATTTTCCAACAACACAAGAGAAGACTCTACACATGGACATCACCAGATGGTCAATACCAAAATCAAATTGATTATATTCTTTGCAGCCAAAGATGGAGTCAGCAAAACAAGACCGGGAGTTGACTGTGGCTCAGATCATGAACTCCTTATAGCCAAATTCAGACTGAAATTGAAGAAAGTAGGGAAAACCACTGGACCATTCAGGTATGACCTAAATCAAATCCTTTACGTTTATACAGTGGAAGTGACAAATAGATTCAAGGAATTAGATCTGATAGACAGAGTGCCTGGAGAACTATGGATGGAGTTTCATGACATTGTACAGGAGGCAGGGATCAAAGCCATCCCCAAGAAAATGAGGTGCAAAAAGGCAAAATGGCTGTTTGAGGAAGCCTTACAAATAGCTGTGAAAAGAAGAGAATCTAAATGCAAAGGAGAAAAAGGAAGATATATCCATTTGAACACAGAGTTCCAAAGAATAGCAAGGAGAGATAAGTACGCCTTCCTCAGTGATCAATGCAAAGAAATAGAGGAAAACAATAGAATGGGAAAGACTAGAGATGTCTTCAAGAAAATTAGAGATACTAAGGGAACATTTCATGCAAAGATGGGCACAATAACGGACAGAAATATTATGAACCTAACAGAAGCAGAAGATATTAAGAAGAGGTGGCAAGAATACACAGAAAAACTGTACGAAAAAGGTCTTCATGACCCAGATAATCACAGTGGTGTGATCACTGACCTAGAGCCAGACATCCTGGAATGTGAAATCAAGTGGTCTATGTAATACATGGGATCCCAAAAGAGTCGGACATGACTTAGTGACTAAACAACAGCATGCATGTAGAATTAGTAAGATGAAGAAAACTAGTAATACCAGTAATGAAAAGGATGTAAAGCAACTGGAACTCATGGATTCTATTTGTGGAAGCATCAAGTGCTCAAGTACTTTGGAAAGTTGTTCAATTTTATCTGGAATAATTGAAAGTATACATGTCTGAAGACTCTACCATGTTACTTTTAAAAGAGTACCCAAAATAAATGGTACACATAGGTTCCTAGAAACATACTCAAGAATATTTGCATCTGCACCATCTCTAATAGTTACATAATGGGAACAACACAAATACACATCAGGAATAAATGTACTGTGTTATGATCTTACTGTGGAGTATGATACATCAATGAAAACAAATGCATCCTCATATCAATCACTCCACAGCCACATGGATGAATATTGAGCAAAATAAGCCAGATCAAAAAAAAAGTACATGTGATTTTATTCCACTAGTTTAGAGTTCAAAAACACAGAAAACTAATCTTGTACTGTTTCATGATGCTTACCTACATGACATGCTAAAAATAAAATCAAGAAAGTGATTGGTGTAATAGGAAATATACTGATCACCTTTCTAGGCATAAGGAATGGTTGTTAGGGGTTCTACAGACTCACAGATATGGAAAGCAGGAAGGGGCAATATAGGGGGTGTGTGTTAGTCTCTATCATGTCCAACTCTTTGTAATCCCATAGACTATAGCTTGCCAGGTTCCTCTGTCCATGGGACTTCCTAGGCAAGAATACTGGAGTGGGTTGCCATTTCCTTTTCCAAATATCAGGGTAAAGGAAATTAAAAACAGGTTGTTATGAGATTATATGAAATCATGTATATGAAACTTTGTAAAGCCTTATAGAATCTAAAGAATTTTTCATTTGATTAAAAACAACTAAATAAAATGTTTTACTACAAAAGGAAAGAAGGAAATTAGGACCTCTAGTGTTCTAGCAATGTTTTATATGGCTTGGACCAAGTAAAAGTTAGCAAAAGTATTCTCTTAATAGTGACTTATTAAAATGTTCTTTATCAGTTATGTTGAATGTGTTTTTTCTAAGTGTGTGATTTCACAATTAAAAAAAATGCTTGAAAGTGAAAGAAAATATCATAGCTCTATTGAAGAAAAGATGAGTAGGTTCTAACAGTGAAAGTTAAACAAGAATTCTGAGCAGAAGTTAGTAGGGAACAGATACAAAGTTTATATTTTAACACCAAATGTAAAGAAGCCATTTCCTCTGCAAAGTATAATCCTTCTTAGACTCTCAATTGGCTCCTGAAGGAGAGGACTAAGAACAGAATCATTACATCTTAGTCTTGTCATCCTCAAGTCAGATGACAGTCTCTGTCTGTACATTTGCGTGATGTCCAGCCAACAAGCAGAAGTATATACAAGATATATGATATCATGAGAGGACTCAGAGGCCAGTCATAGTTAAGACCAGTGAATTAGGAAAGAATTCCTTATTTCCTGTAGCTGAGATGATTTTAAAGTGACAGTAGTGTTCAAACATAAATTGCACTATGAACAAAGCAGGGAAAATCTAAGGAAAATGCACAAATAGTAAATGTTGTTAGATACTCTGAGTTTCTGTGTGCCTGTGAAGGTTGTAGAATCAAGTCCTCCATTTGTCCTTAAAAATTGCCCAGTGTCCCTTTTGAGGGATTGGAACTAGGTCAGACAGTTTCCTGAGGATCTGTTCAACTGATTACAACCTATAGGTCTGTGATAAAGACTTTATGTGCAGACAATGAAATTTTATTGAGTACTTTAAAAAAGGAGATCCTGCCATTTGCAACAATAAACAGAATATAATATTAAGTGAGTTAAGTCTGATAAAGATAATTATCATATGGTATCACTTATATGTAGAATTCAAAATAGTCAACTTTATAGAGATAGAGAGTGGAATGGTGGTTGCCAGGGGCTTGAAAGAGTGGGACACCAGAAGGTGTTGACCAAAAGCTATAAAGGTTCAGTTAAGCAAGATAAATAAGTTCTAGGGATCTGCTTACAGCAGAGTTCTCACTGACAACTCTACAACGTAGAATATTTAAAAATTTGCTGAAACAGTGGATGTTATATCTATGGTTCTTATTTAAAAAAATAACAATAAAAGAGAGGTCAAGAAGAAACTTTTTTAGGAGATGCATAAGTTCGTAGTCTACACTGTAATAATGATTCATGGATGTATACTTACCTCAGACTCATCAAATAGTATGTGTTAAATGTGTACACCTTTTTGCGTGTCAAAAAGAGAGAGAGAGACTGAAGTGTTACAAGAACTGTAATCAAGCAATAAGGCTCAAATTATTTTGCAGGATAGCTCTTTCAAAACTCTCCAACTTGTCATCACCCTGAAATGGTTGTATTCACTGAGCACTCTTTCCGAAAGTTGTCAGAATAGAAGCAAATTTAACTTTTACACACACATTCGAAGCAGTGACTCCTTGTGGAAAACTATCAACCTCAAAATCGCTATTGTGCAAGAAACACAAGAGCACAAGAAAATCCTGCTGGTGAGTGAGGATAAGGCTGCAGGTCAGAGGCTGATGTCAGGTGACAGCTCCACAGTCCTGGGAGGGTGTTCTTGGTCAGCTGGACCTCTCAGAGCTCTCTTGGTCAGCTGGACCTCTCAGAGCTCTCGGAGGCTCTTAGCCTGGACTCCTACAAGAATCCTCAGGGCCATGCTGGACTGAATTAGGCACCCTGGGAGACCTGCAATCTTATTAGTGAGTTTCCTTTTCTAGGCTTTTATCAGAATGCCTGGTAGAGTTTAGGCTCAGTCTCACATAGGTACATAAAGGATTTTGGATTAAACCTAAGACCCTCACCTGAAATATGAGAGAAGTCAAGACTCCAACACCCAGAGTCAGTACCAATCTTTGCACTATGAGGTCCCATTTCCTTGCATTAAAGGTTTTCAGTCATAAAAAGTGATTCACAGTTTCATTGCTGATCCCAGATGCTCTGAATAGTGTGTGTCATCACATGAAATCTATACTTAAGGAAGAAAGAACCTCTATTATTTCTTTGATTATTATGTTCCAATGACTGCTGGAACAGATTACCACAAAATTGGCCCTTTAAACATCAGAGATTTATTCTCCTAAAGTTCTGTAGGACAGAAGTGTGAAATCGGACTCAGCTCAAATCAAGGTGTCATAAGAGCTGATTCATTTTGGAGGTTCTAGGGAAAAGTCTGTTTCTTCATCCTTCTAGCTTCCAGACACTGCCTGGATTCCTCGGCTCCTAATCCTTTCCTTGCAGCACCCCAACCTCTTGCTTCTGTCTGCTACTTCTGTAGCCAAATCTCCCTCTGCCTTTGTCTTACAAGGATGTTTGGTGATGTATTTAGGTCCCACTATGATAAGCAAAGGTAAACTCTCCACTGCAAAATAATTAATTACATCAGAAAATCACTTTTTAATACAAGGTAACATTTCAAGTTCCAGAGATTAGGACTTGGTTGTCTTTGGAGGCCATTATTTAGCTCACCACACTTGGTTTCTTAATCCAGAGAGAGTTTATCTAGGTTGACCCCGGCATGCATGAGATTCCCTCCCCTGTCTGCTCATGGAGTTGTCGAGAGAGAGAGAGAGAGAGAGAGAGAGAGAGAGAGAGGGGTGACAGATATGAAAAATAGATAATACAGATAAGATAGATAAATAGATAGGTAGAGACATACATACACATACACACATGTATATATAAAATGTATACTATACGTGTGCAAATAAGGAAGTGTTTCCTTTTTAAAAAAATAAAGTTCTTAATGTTTAATTTAAAGATCATTAAGGTTTTCTCTCCTTCACCTAATCCTTCTTCATCCTAGTTCACCCCAATAAGTACTTGCTGGCAGACTGTCAGAGACTGCTGTTTATAGCAGACAATCATTTTCCATAACCATGTGTATTCAGAAATCATTGTTTTTATGTAGTACCTTGGTGGGAGTTATCCCTTCTTAGGTGTAATGTTGTTTTTTTTTTTTTTCCTTTTCCTGCATTTCAATGATCAATTCCTCTGAACTGAGTGGAATTTTTGAATGAAAATGTTCTTATTTTGAAGAAATAAAATCCATGTACCCTGCTGGAGTCTTTGTCCCTGTGTTGTGACGTGCCATTTCATTCAGATTGCACTTTTGGCCCAGTCCTTAATTGTTGTAGAACTAACTTGTCCCTTGAGAAAATGATGGACATGTCCTGCTACTGGGGTTTGTGTGTTCTAAACCTAAATCCAATGATTCTTCTCATAAAGCTCCTACCTCCTGGTCAGAATTGCTTAGCATTACGGCCAGCAACATGTGCTACCAGTTATTACTCAAGTAGGTGAGTTGCTCACCTCTTTCTCGTAATTAATTTCCTCCTGGGCTAGGGTTTTGCTTCCCAGACATGGAAATTCTATATCTGAAATCTAGAATCCATAGACAAAAACCATTATTGTTGGTTACATGTCCATGCGTGTTACCACACCTGAGATTACCCTGACTGCCTACTTTGTCTCTAAGACATATTAAACTTCTGGGTCTTGGAAATTTACCAACTGGCCCACCTTGTCACTTCCTGAGGCCTGCCAATTCTGTAGCTCACAGCGGGTTATCAACCAAGACTTCTTTTCTTTCAACATTAGGTCCTCAATTTTTATTAAATAGAAGGAATGTCAGCTCTGTGCTTTGGGCACTAAGGCTTTCTGCCTCACTGGGAAAGGGCTGTGTCTGGATTTGACTTTGTGTGGAATCAGGAACAGGGCCATGGTGGCAGACCAGAGGCTGGGCAAGGAGGAGATCTGGGGCAGAGGGAGACATGCTGAAGGAAGCAAGTGTGGGATCTGCCAGAATGAGCACAGGATAAAGGTCAGGACCTTCGTGTTCACTTCAACCACTAACAGTGAAGACTGCTAAATACTAATGGAAAATGACCCTCTGTTTCGGCCAGCTAGTCTGTTCATTGTCTACGATGAATCTATTATATATAAACGTGTGTAAGAGAAAGTATTTTCTTTCTCTTTGGTATTTTTTTTTTCATAATTTTCCCACAAATCTTGAAAATGGAACCAATATTCAACATTTTTACTGAATCCAAGCTCATACTACTTGCCTCAAGAGAGGCCACTAAATTGAGAAGAGTTGTTGGGGCAAGGAATTGTGACTTTACTGGAAAGCCCATGGACCAAGAAGATGGTGGACTGGTGTCCCAAAAAACTGTCTTAACCATGTGAGAATTCAGGATTCTGTTATATTAAAAAGGGAAAAGTTATTATTGGTTGTTGCATGCTTCTTGGTCTCAGAATCCTTTCTTCCTGCAATAGTAGGTCAGCTTATACTGTTTCTGTAATCCTCCAGCATGACAGAGTATTATTCTCTGTTCTGCAACTTTTTGTCTCCCTATAAATGGAAAAGGGATCTTCAAAGATAAAACCCTTGAGATGGTTCCGGTCAGAATCTTGAGCCTGCATATTTCAGGCTTTGGGCAATGTTTTACCTAGTAGCAAAAGTAATAAAATGCAAAGGTTAAATAAAAGAAACCAATCCAACATAGAGACAAATTGCTTCTTCCCTATTACAATATCATGAAAGCATGCACTGCAGGGTGAGTCCTGAATTCATTCATCTCATTTGGTTTTGTAAGTGCACCAGGAAGCCTAACTATTTCTCTTCTCCAGCTCATAGAGGTGTAAGGGTTATGGTAATATTTGTTAACTGTGAATTGCAACACTGATGAGTCACCACTAAAGAAAAGGAGATAGTATAGGGATTTCTCAAGCTTGGTCATGACCTAATGAATGCAGAGATGCTGGAAGTCAGGCAACCAGAAATTTGGTTCACAGCAGTTTAGCATTCTAGGAAGCCCTATACTATCTACACTACTATTGCTAAGGAAGACTGTCTCCCCAAGTCTTCATGTAGCTGGCACTATGCCAGGAGCATGGTGAGGACACAGGAGGTGAGGACGTGAAGATTAATAGGGTCTACTGCAGAGGAATACAGAGAAGGCAGTGGCAACCCACTCCAGTGCTCTTGCCTGGAAAATCCCATGGATGGAGGAGCCTGGCAGGCTGCAGTCCATGAGGTCACTAAGAGTTGGACACGACTGAGGGATTTCACTTTCACTTTTCACTTTCACCCATTGGAGAAGGAAATGACAACCCACTCCAGTGTTCTTGCCTTGAGAATCCCAGGGAAAGGGGAGCCTGGTGGGCTGCCGTCTATGGGGTCACACAGCCAGCAGCAGAGGGATAATTGAATCAGAGGTCTGCATTTAAAGAATCAGTTAGGGGAAAACTGTAAAATTTCAACATATTTTTTTTTTTTACAAAGAATCTTGTGTGGTTCTTTATCAAGCAAAATAGACTTTTAAATCATTTTTGTCTGTGAAACTGGCTGTAAAGAGTTTTAGTAACAGAATCTTCCAATAAGGAAATCAGTTCAGTTGTTCAGTCATGTCCAACTATTTGAGACCCCATGGACTGCAGCACACCAGGCTTCCCTGTCTAACACCACCCAGAGCTTGCTCAAAATAATGTCCATTGGGTCAGTTATGCCATCCAACCATCTCATAATCTGTCATCCCCTTTTCCTCCTGCTTTCAATCTTGCCCAGCATCAGGGTCTTTTCAAATGAGTCAGTTCTTCACATCAGATGGCCAAAGTATTGGAGCCTGAGCTTCATCATCAGTCCTTCCAATAAATATGCAAGGATTGAAAGGGGAAATAATTCAATTAAAAATAAAAAGTGTAGTCATGGAAAGATGAACTGTTTCATCTTTAAACAGGTGTTTTAAGCAGGTGTTTAAAAGGAAAGTAAGAGTTTAATTTAGTATTCTCTTAGTAACCTCAATTTCAGAGCTATAAAACATAACTAGTGAGCCATTAAAAACTCAAGAGAGTTGAAATAAAATTCATATCCACATCTACATAATAAAAGGCAGTTGAAACAGTTCAAAAGTAAATAATTTGGAATATACAAGTTGATAAATATTAATAACCTTAGAATACAAAAAAAAATCGTACAAATCATGAAGAAAACGCCATCAAAAACCATCAACTGAATGAATGAGCAAAGACTACAAACAAAAATTACAAGGAAGGAAAATACTGATGACTAATGAACACAATGAAAATAATGGAAAATTGCTCAAAGCCAATAGTAATCACAGAAATGGGGGCACAGATATCCATTTGAGATATTGGTTTCATTTCCATTTTCTCCATAATCTCATTTTATAAAAGTACATGCATGACTGTGCAAAAATATCAGGAAATTTTACACACACATGCACGTGTATGTGTGTGTGTGTGTTCAATAGTATGTGAATCGAGAACTTCCAGATGTGCAAGCTGGATTTAGTAAAGGCAGAGGATCCAGAAATCAAATTGCCAACATCCATTGGGGTCATAGAAAAAAAACAAAGAGAATTCTGGGAATTCTGTTTTATTGAGTGTCCTAAGCAAGAGAATAACAGAAAAACATCTATTTCTGCTTTATTGATTACATCAAAGCCTTTGACTGTGTGGATCACAACAAACTTTGGAAAATTCTTCAAGACGTGGAAATACCAGACCACCTTAACTGCCTCCCAAGAAACCTGTATGCAAATCAAAAATCAACAGTTAGAATCAGACATGGAATAACAGACTGGTTCAAAATTGGGAAAGGAGTATGTCAAGGCTGTATATTGCCACTCTGCTTATTTAATTTCTGTGAAAAGTGCATCATGCAAAATGCTGGGCTGTATGAAGCACAAGCTGGAATGAAGATTGCCAAGAGAAATATCAAAAGCCTCAGATATGCAGATGACACCACCCTTATGGCAGAAAGCAGAGAGGAACTAAAGAGCTTCCTGATGAATGTGAAAGAGGAGAGTGAAAAACTCAACATTCAAAAAACCAAGATCATGGCATCTGGTCCCATCATGTCATGGCAAATAGAAACAATGTCAACAGTGACTTACTTAAAATGGGCTTCAAAATCACTGAGGATGGTGACTATAGCCATGAAATTGAAAGACACTTGCTCCTTGGAAGCAAAGCTATGACAAACCTAGAAAGTGTAAGTGAAAGTCCCTCAGTCGTGTCCGACTCTTTACAACCCCATGCACTGTATAGCCCATGGAATTCTCCAGGCCAGAATACTGGAATGGATAGTCTTTCCTTTCTCCAGAGGATCTTGACAAACCCAGACAGCATATTAAAAAGCAGAGACATTACTTTGCTGACAAAGGTCTGTATAGTCAAAGCTATGGTTTCTCCAGTAATCATGTACAGGTGTTAAAGTTGGATCTTGGAGAAAACTCAGCACTGAAGAATCGATGTTTTCAAACTGTGGTGCTGGAGAAGACTCTTGAAAGTCTGCTGGACAGCAAGGAGGTCAACCCAGTCAGTCCTGAAGGAAATCAACCCTGAATATTCATTGAAAGGACTGATGTTGAAGCTGAAGCTCCAATACTTTGGCCACCTGATGAGAGGAGATGACTCACTGAGAAAGACCCCAATGCTGGGAAAGATTGAGGGCAGGAGGAGAAGGGGATGACAGAGGATGAGATGGTTGGATGGCATTACTGACTCAATAGACATGAGTTCGAGTAAACTTTGGGAGATGGTGAAAGACAGGGAAGACTGGCATGCTGCAGTCTGTGGAGTGGCAAAACATCAGACATGCCTGAGCAACTGAACAACAAAAATAAATATATGTAGTAGCATATAGTTCAGACCCTCACCTGGATTTCTGAGTCTGGTCATGGCCAGCTCCAAATCCCTCCTCCTTGCTCAAGAGATAACTCATCTTACCCTTGTTTAAGCCCGTCAATAGCTAAAGCCCATCCATGTCAAAAATGACTTTACCAATAATGACCCCTCGAAGCATATCTCCCATATAGCTTCAATGCCTCATACTGATGTGTACACAAAAATAGATACTGTGGCCCCAAGAATGGTCACTGTGTTTCACATCCCTGAGCACTGCATCACGTATTGATAGTTCCTTCTTTCTGGAATACCTACCCTGAACCCCATGTGCAATGTGCCTCCAACGGAGCAGAAAGGGCATTAAGTGCAGGACTTGAGAATGCAGGCTTAGCCCAGGTTTTACTGATCTGGATTCTTGGACTCTTTAATCAGTAGAAATTGTTAAGAGGCCAGATGAGAAATTCAGGCAAGGCTTTACTGGGACTCATGCTGTAGCATGAGGGGAACAAAACAAGTAACAGGTGTCCTTGCTTGCTCTCCAAGGAGGAGCAAGCTGGTTCCTTATATGCAGTGATGTAGGGGCAGGTCCAGGAGTCAGGCAGAAGAGGTAACTTAAGAGTTCTGCCCACTTCTTTGGTGGTGCTATGTTTAGGGTACACATGCAGTACCCTGCTTTTGCATGGCACCTCAGAAATGCAGTTGGGTTTTTGGTCTTTTTTTATTTTATTGTTCCCCATCTGGGCATGCATGAAGCATGTTTTTAATTCCTTATAGTTTCTTTGTATTCTGTGGCTCAAGAGAAGCCATTTGTCCAGCACTGCAACAAAGTCTCAGGTAGCAGCCTGTCTCACAGGGACACGTTGGGCAATCAGTCAAGATTGACTGAACTAACAATTCCTTTCAATTTCCCCTTCCTGTAGCATTTTAAAAATGAATACATTTATGAATCAATAGAGATAGTAATACTATGGTGGTAATATATTGCAATAAATAAATGCATCAAACCAACATACTGTGCACCTTAAACTTACAAAATGGCATATGTCAGCTATATTTCAATTTTTTTAAAAGTATTATTTACAGTGAAAATATTTAACATGACTAATCTAAACCTCAGTCAGTTTGATAAGCTTTTCAGCCTTATTGACAAAAAGAAGATGTGAAAGCATTAAAAAAAAGATTTTGTAAAATAAAAACATAATACTAAATTGGTTAAGCTTTCTGTGGTTCTCTTTCCTAAAGTTCTTTTATTGTGTAATCATGAAAATTGTTTATGTATAATAGCATGAGTTATGCTAAATACAATAGGTGGGACTTCCCTCATAGCTCAGTCAATAAAAAATCTGACTGCAATGTAGGAGACCTGGGTTCAATTCTTAGGTTGGGAAGTTACCCTGGAGAAGGAAATGGCAACCCACTCCAGTATTCTTTCCTGGAGAATCCCATGGACAGAAGAAACTGGCAGGCTACAGTCCATGGGGTCACAAGAGTCATACATGACTTAGTGACTAAACCACCACCAAGGACTCATGTCTTCAAGGATATTTCATCAATGGTACAGGAAAGAAATGTACTGTTGAATCAAAACAGACAAAACATAGCTTAAAAATAACCAATCTTTCTGTCCTTTAACAAATATGAACAGCAGAGAGAAAAGATGTTTCTTGAAGTCATGCCTTGTCCTCTGCTCATTGTTTGGTTAAGCTGATGTGTGGGATGAAGACTGTTTGCTATCCTTGACCTAGAGGTATACTCATGGTCTATGAGACTAGAAAATTCTTACAAATTCATGAGGAGGATGAGGAAAAAAAACTACATTTATTGAAAGTATGCTGCTGCTGCTAAGTCGCTTCAGTCATGTCTGACTCTGTGCAACCCCATACACAGCATCCCACCAGGCTCCCCTGTCCCTGGGATTCTCCAGGCAAGAACACTGGAGTGGGTTGCATGCTATGTACCACAAATGATTTTAAGTTCAGGAAAGGTAACTTTCCCAAGGTTACAAGACTACTATTTAGCAAAGAAGAGATCACTTTTTAGCTGATTATGATAACTAAAGGGTTTTCCAGGTGATGCTAGTGGTAAAGAATCCAACTGCCAATGCAGGAGACAAGGGACACAGGTTCAATCCCTGAGTCGGGAAGACCCCCTGGCACCCCGCTCCAGTATTCTTGCCTGGAAAATTCCATGGGCAGAGTAGCCTGGTGAGCTATAATCAATAGGACCGAAAGATTAGGACACAGCTGACCATCCCCACCAATGGTAACCAAAACTGTTTAAGGCACACTTAGTAAAGGCTTCATTTAGAATCTCTCTACATCTTCTCCCTTGTTGATCAAACTAAAGACTTTTCCAGATTCATACTGATGTATAGAGCAACAATTTCATCACACTAGAAACCATTGCCAATTTAATTTTCCTACATCTTTACAATAATTATGTCACATTCTTTTCCCCAACTACCTCCAATGTCCTATTTTATAGGAAAAAAGTGTAAGTTTTGTAAAATTACTCTAGTCAAATTTTTCAGTTCTCAAGTTAGTACAAATTCTTACTCCAGCCTGCTCAGTCTTTGTATCATCCTGCCCTTAGTAAAGCTCATTGATTTTATCTCTCTCTGACAGAGATTTAGAACTAAATTCCAATACAATTTCTAGCATATTTTACAAATGTATGGTTTCTGTATAGATCTCACTTTAATTTTTTTAACTCTTCAATAGCACAAATAAATCATGACCTAGAAAAATAATTGCTAAAAAATTACCTAGATATTAAAGGTATCTTTCAGAAGTCACACATTTTTTGTTGTTGTTGATTGCATTAAATTGATTGCCCGTTTGCTATTTTATAACATATATATATTTTAAAATATACACATGTATAAGACTACATCCATCTGGTAATAAAACTAGATGGAATAAATAAAACTCTAAAAATTGTCACATCAATTCACTTTCCTGAGAAGAATGTAATCCCTAGATAAATTCTGGATGGCTATGTGGCTCTAGGAAAGAGCTGTCAAATATTGTGGTGAATATTATATTTTTAAAGTGATTAAGAGTCATTTTTGTTCATTAACATGAATTATAAAACCATGAGTATTATTTTTTAATACAGAATTTTCTCATGAGATTTCAGTTTTACTTCATTTTACCCTGGTAATAATTTCAGTACTTTAACACAGAAGCGATAAAGAACTGGCAAGATAACAGGGTAAAACTTAACTTCTTCCTTCCTAACACACTTAATGTATCTCCAGGTTTTAGCTAACTTTGTTTAGTGTAAGCTTATTTCTTAACTATTTTGGGATTCAGAAACAGCCTGGATCAGTGTCCAAAAGAGACAGATCAAGGTGGCAAAGATGAAACTGCAGGCTTTTAACCACTTTGGTGGTGTTCAGGGAAAATTAGAGAGAAAAAAAAAAAGATTTTTATGGACTGAATGCTTGTCTCCTCCAGAAAATTAATATATTGAGCCCTAATCCACAGAGGATAGCTTTTGGAGGCGGGGCTTTGGAAGATGATTAGGTCATGACGGTAGAGCCCCCTTGATGAGATCAGTGCTTTCATGAAAAGAGGAGCTCCCTCACTCTTTCTGGTGAGGAAGTGGATGCCTGCACTCCACAACAGTGAGGAAGGTGGTTCTGAGAATGGCACATGTCCAAAGGAGACTGGCTGGGCTGGGAATACTGGCTTATTGAGTGCAAAATATCAGCCAAGGGACTCACTCATGCCTGGCTGGTGAGCTGCATTCTCCACCGTCTTCTGATAGGATGTCAGTGGTAGTGTTGGTGGTGTCAGGTTCTCCAACTATCCTGTCCTTGGAGCATTCCTAGCTTCTCTAATTCAGTGATGGGCTGAACGCAGATTCCACTGGTGCAGACTGAGAATGAACCTTGGTTGGACAGTCGGAGATACACTCAGAGAAATGAGGGTCAGAATTGTCCCTGGGGCTATGCCCAGAGAATCCTTCTTGTCTCTGTTTCCTGAGGCTGCTATAACAAATTACCACAAACTTAATGGTTAAAACTATACAACACACATTTATTATGCTATATTTTTGTGGATGAGAACTCAAACAGGGAATAAAATCAAAGTGTCTATAGGCCTGTGTATCTTCTGGGGATGCTAGAGGAAAATCCATTTCTTTGCCAATTTCCACTGCCAGAGGATATCTGCATGCCTGGGTTTATGGACTTTTCCTTTGCCTTTAAAGCCAGCAAGAGTGCAGCTCCCTAATCATTTCTTCACAGTCACATCTTCCGCTGCCCAATACCCAGGAAGCAAACATTCCCTTTTGTGATGTTTCCTTGTGATCATATTTAGGGCCAACTCAGTTTATCCAGGATCACCTTCCCATCTCAAAGCCCTTAACTGAATCACATTTTATCCAGAGGCCATTTTATCCAGAAAGATAATATATTGACAGGGTCCAAGGATTTGGACATGAATGTCTTTGGGGGCCATTACTCTGCCTACCATGCTTCCCAAATGAATAAGACTTCACCTTGTTAAAATTCTGATTTCAGTAAGAAACTAAAAGACAATGCTTCAAAAATCTCTTCATGCAG
Source organism: Ovis canadensis (assembly GCF_042477335.2). Lineage (NCBI taxonomy): Eukaryota > Metazoa > Chordata > Mammalia > Artiodactyla > Bovidae > Ovis > Ovis canadensis. Next base: position 25,722,722 of record NC_091246.1, read on the forward strand.
ATCTGCAGGGCAGCAATGGAGACGCAGACGAACAGATCTCTGGACACAGGGTGGAAAGGAGAGGGTGAGATGAATCGAGAGAGTAGCACTGACATTATTTACACTTCCATGTGTAAAATATATTTCTAGTGGAAGCTGGTGCATTGTGACAACCTAGAGGGATGGGATGGGAGTGGAAGGTGGGAAGGAGGGTCAAGAGAGAGGGGACATATGCATATCTATGGCTGATTCATGTTGATATATGGCAGCAACCAATACAATAATGTAAAGTAATTATTCTCCAATTAAAAATAAATAAATTTAAATTTTAAAATGTCCACCTGCTAAGGGACTGGGAGAAAAAAATGCAATGTGTCCCCAGAAAGAAAAGAAGGGGGTAGGGCTGCCTGTGTCCAGACCTCAAATCTTCAAGGAGATGCTGAGAGCTTCGTCTGTGGGCATTCATAGGATTGTCTTTTCTTTTCATTGAGAACAAGATGTCATGTGCACTTGAACAGTAGAAAGATTTTTTACTGGGAAAGAGAAAAAAAAAGAGGGTAAAAGCTGTCACAGAGGGATCTGCCTTAGCAGAAAAATGGCTTCCTCTTTTTTCTGATCACCCAAACTCCTTGGTATTGGCTGCAGAAAACAACCAGCAAATAAGAACACAGTCTCAGAGGTCAGGTATCATTATACTCACTTCCCTCAATTTGGATGCCAAATGCTGTCTTTAAGGAAGCATTTTATATCATGTGATCTGGTTCACCTGGATGTCAGGTTTACTCTTTGACATCTGGCATTCACCGGCAACAATTATTTATTGACCTCCTTTAGTTTCCTCGGTGGTCAGACAGCAAATTATCTGCCTGCAATGTGGCAGACCTGGGTTCGATTCCTGGGTTGGAAAGATCCCCTGGAGAAGAGAATGGCAACCCACTCCAGTATTCTTTCCTGGAGAATCCCCATGGACAGAGGAACCTAGGTGGCTACAGTCCATGGAGTTGTAAAAAGTCAGACACGACTGAGTGACTAACACTTTCACTTTTACATACACTTCAGTGGGATGCTAGGGATTTTATACATTTATATATATATATAAGCATTTTCTACATAGATTTCAAAAATATTTCATTAGATCCTTTCAACTTATTGAGAGAGATATAACTGAAATGGAATTGCTGAATCATATGGTAGCTTCATTTTTAATATTTTGAGGAGCCTCCATTCTGTTTTCTCTAATGACTGTACCAATTTACAATCCCACCAACAGTGCATGAAGGTTTGCTTTTCTCCACATCCGCACCAGCATTTGTTATGTTTTCTTTCTGTCCTGACCCGCTGAAGACAAGACGCTGCCGCCCCTGTCAGTCACCCCTGCTGCCGCCCTTTGCCTCCCTCCCTCCTGTGGAGGACCTCCAGTGCCAGGTGGCTAGGTGGTGCCAGAGTACTGGCAGCAGCAGAGGCTGAGGGGATTGACAATTTTTTTTTGTCTTTCAGATGATGGCCATTCTAACAGGTGTGAGGTAATACTGCACTGTGGTTTTGATCTGCATTTCCCTGATGGTTAGTGACACTGCAGGGCTCTACATCTTAACAAATGTTACCACCATTCATCTAGCCTGCAAGCCAGAGATCCATACCTATTCCTGGTAGAGTTCAGCAGAAGTGATGCTCTGTGACTTCTAAATGAGGTTGTTAAAGGTCATGAAACTTGACCTTTTCCACTAACTTACTGCACCTGGCCTGACCCGTCCTAGCTACCCTATGGCTGCCATGATACGAGGAAGCTCAAGTCACAAGGAAAGGTCATACATATATGATCAATAGTCCCATCAAATATGTAAGAGATCTCTTAATAGCCTTAGGTTAAAGACATTTTGGTTACCACCAGCCATTAGAGTTAAGTAGCTGAAATGTCAGAGCAGAGATAGGCCATGGCCCCTGTTTCCTGTCGGAATTCCTGACCCACTGAATACATAAACATAACAAAATTATTGCTGGTACATGTTACCAAAGATTTGGTCTGGATTATGAAGTGACTAATCCACATAAATTGATTTTCCTCTCCCAAATTCACACTCCACATTGCTGTTAGAGTGGCAATTTTAAAATATAACTCTGATCATATCATCTTCCTGCCCCAAACTCTGCAATGCATTCAATAACTCTTCAGATAAACAATTATTATTATGGTGACCTCCAAGGCTGGGCATGGAGTGACCCCCTGCTTCTCCAATTCTCAGTCTCATTTCATATAATTAGTCATTTTCTTCTCTGTTTCACTATTACATGCTGTATTAGTTTGCTATGGCTACCATAAAGCAACACCAGAGCCTAGGTGGCTTAACAACTGAGATTCATTTTCTCATTATTCCATTGGCTGGAAGTCTGAGATCAAGGTGGGGGCAGATTTGATTTCTTCTGAGGTCCAAAAGTTACAACCCATTCCAGAATCAACCATAAGTCCTCAATCTCCTATCAATATCACCTAAATTATGTATGGGTGAGACTCAAGTATGATTCATCTTGAGGCAAAATTTTTCTCCACCTCTGAACCCATGAAAACAGACAAGTTATTGCTTAAAAAATACAACTGTGAAACAGGCATAATATAGATAGCCTAAAAAGGAGAAATCAAAAAGAAGAAAGGGATTAAATGTTTCATGCAAGTCATATTCCATAGGCTTTTTTTTTCTAATTTTTTTTCTTTTTTACTGAAGGATAATTGCTTTACAGAATGTTGTCATTTTTTTGTGAAACCTCAATATGAATAAGCCATAGATATACATATATCCCTGCCCTTTTGAAGCTTCCTCCCGTCTCCTTCCCCATCCTATTCCTCTAAATTGAAACAGAGCCCATGTTTGAGTTTCCTGAGCCATACAGCAAATATCCATTAGATATTTATTTTATATATGGTAATATAAGCTTCCATGGCACCCCACTCCAGCACTCTTGCCTGGAAAATCCCATGGACAGAGGAGCCTGGTAGGCTGCAGTCCATGGGGTCGCAAAGAGTCGGACACAACTGAGCGACTTCACTTTCCACTTTCATGCATTGGAGAAGGAAATGGCAACCCACTCCAGTGTTCTTGCCTAGAATCCCATGGATGGGGGAGTCTGGTTGGCTCCATTTATGGGGTCGCATAGAGTCAAACACGACTGAAGCAATTTAGCACCAAGGAAGTTTCCGTGTTACTCTCTCCATACATCTCACCCCCTCCTCCATTATCCTCATGTCCATAAGTCTGTTTTCTATGTCTGCTTCTCCATTGCTGCCCTGTAAATAAATTCTTCGGTAACATTCTTTTAAATTCTGTACATATGTGTTAGAATACAATATTTATTTTTCTCTTTCGGACTCATTTCACTCTGCATAATAGTTCTAGGCTCACGCACCTCTTCAGAATCGACTCGGACATGTTCCTTTTAATGGCTGAGTAATATTCCATTGTATATATATATATATATATATATATATATATATACCACAATTCTTTATCCATTCTTCTGTCGATGGACATCTAGGTTGCTTTAATGTGCCAGTTATTGTAAATAGTGTTGCAATGAACAATGGGATATATGTGTTTTTTTCAATTTTGGTTTCCTCAGGGTATATGCCTAGGACTGGGACTGCTGGATCGTCAGTTCACTTCAGTTCAGTTGCTCAGTCATGTCTGACTCTTTGTGACCCCATGAATTGCAGTATGCCAGGCCTCCCTGTCCATCACCAACTCCTGGAGTTCACTCAAACTCATGTCTATGGAGTCAGTGATGCCATCTAGCAATCTCATCCTCTGTCATCCCCTTCTCCTCCTGACCCTAATCCCTCCCAGCATCAGGGTCTTTTCCAAAGAGTCAACTCTTTGCGTGAGGTGGCCAAAGTACTGGAGTTTCAGCTTTAGCATCAGTCCTTCCAAAGAACACCCAGGACTGATCTCATTTAGAATGGACTTATTGGAACTCCTTGCAGTCCAAGGGACTCTCAAGTCTTCTCCAACAACCACAGTTCAAAAGCATCAATTCTTCGGCACTCAGCTTTCTTCACAGTCTAACTCTCACATCCATACATGACTACTGGAAAAACCATAGCTTTGACTAGACGGACCTTTGCTGGCAAAGTAATGTCTCTGCTTTTCAATATGCTATCTAGGGTGGTCATAACGTTCCTTCCAAGGAGTAAGCGTCTTTTAATTTCATGGCTGCAAACATCATCTGCAGTGATTTTGGAGCCCAGAAAAATAAAGTCTGACACTATTTCCAATGTTTCCCCATCTATTTGCCATGAAGTGATGGGACCAGATGCCATGATCTTAGTTTTCTGAATGTTGAGCTTTAAGCCAACTTTTCACTCTCCTCTTTCACTTTCATCAAGAGACTTTTTAGTTCCTCTTCACTTTTTGCCATAAGGGTGGTGTCATCTGCATAGCTGAGGTTATTGATATTTCTCCCAGAAATCTTGATTCCAGCTTGTGCTTCTTCTAGCCCAGGGTTTCTCATGATGTACTCTGCATATAAGTTAAATAAGCAGGGTGACAATATACAGCCTTGATGTACTCCTTTTCCTATTGGGAATCAGTCTTTTCCATGTCCAGTTCTAACTGTTGCTTCCTGACCTGCATACAGATTTCTCAAGAGGCAGGTCAGGTGGTCTGGTATTCCCATCTCTTTCAGAATTTCCCACGGTTTATTGTGATCCACACAGTCAAGGGCTTTGGCATAGTCAATTAAGCAGAAATAGATGTTTTTCTGGAACTCTCTTGCTTTTTCCATGATCCAGCGGATGTTGGCAATTTGATCTCTGGTTCCTCTGCCTTTTCTAAAACCAGCTTGAATATCTGGAAGTTCACGGTTTGCGTATTGCTGAAGCCTGGCTTGGAGAATTTTGAGCATTACTATACTAGCATGTGAGATGAGTGCAATTGCGCAGTAGTTTGAGTATTCTTTGGCATTGCCTTTCTTTGGAATTGGACTGAAAACTGACCTTTTCCAGTCCTGTGGCCACTGCTGAGTTTTCCAAATTTGCTGGCATATGGAGTACAGCACTTTCATAGCATCATCTTTCAGCATTTGAAATAGCTCAACTGGAATTCCGTCACCTCTACTAGCTTTGCTCATAGTGATGCTTTCTAAGGCCCGCTTGACTTCACATTCCAGGATGTCAGCCTCTAGGTGAGTGATCACACCATCGTGATTATCTTGGTCAAAAAAGATCTTTTTTGTACAGTTCTGTGTACTCTTGCCACCTCTTCTTAATATCTTCTGCTTCTGTTAGGTCCATACCATTTCTGTCCTTTATTGAGCCCATCTTTGCATGAAATGTTCCCTTGGTATGTCTAATTTTCTTGAAGAGATCTCTAGTCTTTCCCATTCTGTTGTTTTCCTCTATTTCTTTGCATTGATTGTTGAGGAAGGCTTTCTTAATGTCTCCTTGCTATTATTTGGAACTCTGCATTCAGATGCTTATATCTTTCCTTTTCTGCTTTGGTTTTAGCTTCTCTTCTTTTCACAGCTATTTGTAAGGCCTCCTCTGACAGCCATTTTGCTTTTTTGCATTTCTTTTCCATGGGGATGGCCTTGATCCCTGTCTGCTGTACAATATCACCAACCTCTGTCCATAGTTCTCCAGGCACTCTGTCTATCAGATCTAGTCCCTTAAGTCTATTCTCACTTCCACTGTATAATCATAAGGGATTTGATTTAGGTCATACCTGAATGGTCTAGTGGTTTTCCCTGCTTTCTTTAAGTCTGAATTTGGCAGTAAGAAGTTCATGATCTGAGCCACAGTCAGCTCCTGGTCTTGTTTCTGCTGACTGTATAGAGCTTCTCCATCTTTGGCTGCAAAAATTATAATCAATCTGATTTCGGTGTTGACTATCTGGTGATGTCCATGTGTAGAGTCTTCTCTTGTGTTGTTGGAAGAGGGTGTTTGCTATGACCAGTGCATTTTCTTGGCAAAACTCTATTAGTATATAGAAATGCAAATGATTTCTGTGTACTGATTTTGTATCCTGCAACTTTGCTAAATTCACTGACTAGATCTAGTAACTTTCTGCTACTATCTTTAAGGTTTTCTATGTACAGTATCATGTCATCTGCAAACAGTGAGAGTTTTACTTCTTTTCTGATCTGGATTCCTTTTATTTCTTTTTCTTCTCTGATTCCTGTAGCTGGGACTTCCAGAACTATATTAAATAATAGTGGTGAAAGTGTACACCTTATCTTGTTCCTGATCTTAGGGAGAATGCTTTCAGTTTTTCACCACTGAGAATAATATCTGCTGTAGGCTTATCACATATGGCCTTTACTATGTTTAGGTAGGTTCCTTCTATGCCCATTTTTTTTTTTAAGAGTTTTAAGTGCTGGATTTTGTCAAAGGCTTTTTCTGCATCTATTGAGATGATCATATGGTTTTTATCTTTCAATTTGTTAATATGGCGTATCACATTGATTAATTCTTACATTCCTGGAATAAACCCAACTTGATTGTGGTGTATGAGCTTTTTGATGTGTTGCTGAATTCTGTTTGCCAAAATTTTGTTTAGGATTTTTGCATCTATGTTCATCAGTGGTATTGGCCTATAGTTTTCTTTTTTGCATTGTCTTTTTCAGGTTTTGTTATCAGGGTGATGGTGGCCTCGTAGAATGAGTTTGGAAGTGTTTCTGCCTCTGCAATTTTTTGAAAGAGTTTTAGAAGCATAGACATTAGCTCTTTTTTAAATGTTTGAGAGAATTCTCCTGTAAAGCCATCTGGTCCTTGGCTTTTGTTTTTTGGGAAATATTTGATCACAGCTTCAATTTCAGTGCTTGTATTTGGGTTGCTCATAATTTCTATTTCTTCCTGGTTCAGTCTTGGAAGATTGAACTTTTCTAAGAATCTGTCCATTTCTTCCAGGTTATCCGTTTTATTGCCATATAGTTGTTCATAATAGTCTCTTATAATCTTTTGTATTTCTGCGTTGTTTGTTGTAACCTCTCCTTTTTAATTTCTAATTTTGTTGATTTGATTCTTCTCTCTTTTTTCTTGATGAGTCAAGCTAAAAGTTTGTCAATTTTGTTCATCTTCTCAAAGAACCAACTTTTAGTTTTATTAATCTTTACTATTGTTTCTTTCATTTCTTTTTCACTTATTTCTGCTCAGACCTTTATGATTTCTTTCCTTCTACTAATTTTGGGGGATTTTTTGTTCTTTTTCTAGTTGTTTTAGGGGTAAATTTAGTTGTCTATTCGATGTTTTTCTTGTTTATTGAGGTAGGACTGTATTGCTATAAACTTTCCTCTTAAAACAGCTTTTGCTGCATCCCATAGGTTTTGAGTTGTCATGTTTTCATTGTCATTTGTTTCTAGAAATATTTTGCTTTCCCTTTTGATTTCTTCAGTAACCTGTTGGTTATTTAGGAGAGTGTTGTTTAATCTCCATGTGTTTGTGTTTCTTACAGTTTTTTTCTTGTAATTGATATCTAGTCTCATAGTGTTGTGGCCAGAGAGATGCTTGATATGATTTCAGTTTTCTTAAATTTACTGAGGTTTGATTTGTGACCCAAGATGTGTTCTATGCTGGAGAATGTTCCATGTGAATTTGAGAAGAAGATGTATTCTTCTGCATTTGGATGGAATATCCTGAAGATATCAATGAGATCCATCTCATCTAATGTATCATTTAAGACTTGTGTTTCCTTATTAATTTCCTGTTTTGATGATCTGTCCATTGGTGTGAATAGGGTGTTAAAGTCTCCTACTATTATTGTGTAACTGTCAATTTATCCTCTTATGTCTGTTAGTGCTTGTCTTATGTATTGAGGTTCTCCTATGTTGGACACATAGATATTTACAATTGTTATGTCTTCCTCTTGGATTGATACCTGATCATTATGTACTGTCCTTCCTTATCTCTAGTAATATTCTTTATTTTAAGGTCTATTTTGTCTGATATAAGGCTAACTACTCCGGCTTTCTTTTGCTTTCCATTTGCATAGAATATATTTTTCCATCCTCTCATTTTCAGTCTATATGTGTCTTGAGGTCTTAAGTGGGTTTCTTGTAGACAGCATATATATGGGTCTTGTTTTTGTATCCATTCAGCCATTCTCTTTTAGTTGAAGCATTTAATCCTTTTGCATTTAAAGTAATTATTGATATATATGTTCCTATTGCCATTTTCTTAATTGTTTGGGGTTGATTTTGTAGATCATTTTTCTTTTCTTGTGTTTGTTGACTATATAAGTCCTTTTAACATTTGTTGTAAAGCTGGTTTGGTAGTACTGAATTCTCTTAACTTTTGCTTGTCTGGAAAGCTTTCTATTTCTCCATCACTTTTGAATTAGATCCTTGCCAGGTCCAGTAATCTTGGTTGTAGATTTTTCCCTTTCAGTACATTAAATAAATCCTGCCATTCCCTCTGGCCTGCAGAGTCTCTGCTGAAAGATCACCTGCTAAGCATGTGAGGTTTCCCTTGTATGTTACTTGTTGCTTCTCCCTTGCTGCTTTTAATGTTCTTTCTCTGTGTTTAGTCTTTGTTAGTTTCATTAGTATGTGTCTTGGCATGTTTCTCTTTGGATTTATCCTGTATGGAACTCTTTGTGCCTCTTGGACTTGATTGACTATTTCTTTTTCCATGTTGGGGAAATTTTAAACTATAATCTCATCAAAAATTTTCTCATACCCTTTCTTTTCCTCTTCTTCTTCTGGGACCCCTATAGTTCAAATGTTGGTGCGTTTGATATTGTCCCGGAGGTCTCTGAGGCTATCCTCAATTCTTTACATTCTTTATACTTTACTCTGCTTTTCAGAAGTTATTTCCACCATTTTATCTTCCAGCTCACTGATTCATTCTTCTGTTTCAGATATTCTGCTCTTGATTCCTTCTAGAGTATTTTTAACCTCAGTAACTATGTTGTTTGTCTCTGCATGTTTATTCTTTAATTCTTCTGGGACTTTGTTAATTGATTCTGGCATTCTTTCCATTTTGTTTTCAAGATTTTTGATCATCTTTACTATCATTTTTTAAAAGTCTTTTTCAGATAGTTTGCCTATTTACTCATTTATTTGGACTTCTGTGTTTCTAGTTTGTTCTTCATTTGTGTAGTATTTCTCTGCCTTTTCATTACTTTTTGTTTTTAACATTGTGCTTGAGGTCTCCTCTTCCCAGGCTTCATGGTTGAATTCTTTCTTCCTTCTTGTTTCTGCCTTCCTAAGTTTGGTCCAGTGGTTTGTGCAAGCTTCCTATAGGGTGAGAGTTGTGCTGAGTTTTTGTTTATTTGTTTGTTTGTTTTTCCTCTGATGGGCAAGGCTGAGTGAGGTGGTAATCCTGTCTGCTGATGATTGGGTTTGTTTTTTGGGTTTTTTTTTGTTGTTTAGAGGAGGCATCCTGCACAGGGTGATATGATGATTCTGGGTCTTGTATTCAAGTGGTTTCCTTTGTGTGAGTTCTCACTATTTGATACTCCCTAGGGTCATTTCTCTGGTAGTCTTGGGTCTTGGAGTCAGTGCTGCCACTCCAAAGGCTCAGGGCCTGATCTACAATATGGTGCCATTCATCTCAAAAATGGGGTGGGAAGCATACTTTGCATTGAGAGCAGCAACCTGGAAGTCCTAGAGCTCACTTGCAAGTCCTTTCATTCCTTCAAGGTCGCTATTTCACTTTTGGAAACAGCCATTTTCTGGCCTGGCCTCCAGGAGCCCCCAGTCTTCCAAGTTTATATGGATTGCTCACGTGGTTTCAGGCCTGGATGCCCCATGTGGTCTCAATAGCTCCTCCATTAGCTTTTAAGGCTCTAAAATAATTTGGCATCATGTTGTGTCCTTCTGGTGCTCTTGGGGTGTTGTTCCCATGTTCCAAGCCTACTTAGACAGCACCACCCCTGAGGAGTTGCAGGAGGGGTTATACCCTGTTTTCAGCCCCTTGCCAGATACCATGGTGCTCCCATAAGTCAGTTCTCCCCAGAGTCCTTGGGATTAACTGAGCAAATTACAATGGTACAATGGCATGGCCCTTTTTATAAGAAAGATGGGACTCAGTGGAATGTTGTTGCTTTTAATTCCTTAGTCAGGATGTCCTGGTAAAGGATGAGACCCAAAGGTCAACACAGTTCACCAAACTTAAGGCAGTCAGTTATCTTAGCACAGACCAACAACAAATGACCCCATTTTCACAATCAGTAAGAACTATTAGACCACTGCCTAAGAGTTGACCCTTTAGGGTGAAGAACTTGGGAGTCTCTTGCCTCACAGATACTTAAAGCATAAATCAAAATGTCTGCACATATATTAAGGCCACAATACATGGCCTTGATAGCACACTCCTTATTCCTTTCAGAATTATAAACATTACCAATAGTAACCAAGGCACATCTCTCACTTCTCCAAATATAATATGCTAGGCTCTTGGAAAAGGGCACTCAGTAGAAATGTCAGGAAGGTGAAAATGTCCCTTCCCCCTTTCCTTCTTTTGCTTGTTTTTATTATTATTGGGGGAGGGGGGAGCTGGTCAAATTATTAAAATGATGAAAGATGGAGTATTTGGGCCTAGAAAAGAAAACAACAGTCTCAAAAGCCCTTGCTGAATCATCTAACTTTGAAGGAAACAAAACTGAACTTTAAGTCCCACCCTGATGCCCTGGAGAAGGAAATGGCAACCCACTCCAGTACTCTTGCCTGGAAAAATCCATGGATATAGGAGCCTGGTAAAAGAGTTTGACGTGACTGAGTGACGTCACCACCTGATTCTCCAGGCCAGTTGCATCTACCTAGGACTTATCATCCTCTGCCCAGAAACCTCCCACCCTCTACATCAGCCTGGGACTTATCACCCCCTGCCCAAAACCTCCCACCCCTTGTTCAACTGCAAATGCCATCTCAACTAAAGATTACCCAAAATATCCCACCTGACTTTCTTTTCCCTTAGCGCTTCCACAAACCTCCCTTTAAACATGAAACCTCCCTGATCCCTCTTGCACTCAGCCTGGTCATTAGGCTGACTATCACCCCTCCTTGCCTGAATAAAGGTAACCGACCTCATATGATAGTAAAGTAATGCTCAAAATTCTCCAAGCCAGGCTTCAGCAATACATGAACCGTGAACTTCTGATGTTCAAGCTGGTTTTAGAAAGGGCAGAGGAACCAGAGAGCAAATTGACAACATCCGCTGGATCATGGAAAAAGCAAGAGAGTTCCAGAAAAACATCTATTTCTGCTTTATTGACTATGCCAAAGCCTTTGACTGTGTGGGTCACAATAAACTGTGGAAAATTCTGAAAGAGATGGGCACACCAGACCACCTGACCTGCCTCTTGAGAAATCTGTATGCAGGTCAGGAAGCAACAGTTAGAGCTGGACATGGAACAACAGACTGGTTCCAAATAGGAAAAGGAGTACATCAAGGCTGTATATTGTCACTCTGCTTATTTAACTTCTACTCAGAATACATCATGAGAAATGCTGAACTGGAAGAACACAAGCTGGAATCAAGATTGCCGGGAGAAATATCAATAACCTCAGATATGCAGATGACACCACCCTTATGGCAGAAAGTGAAGCGGAACTCAAAAGCCCCTTGATGAAAGTGAAAGAGGAGAGTGAAAAAGTTGGCTTAAAGCTCAACATTCAGAAAACTAAGATCGTGGCATCTGGTCCCATCACTTCATGGGAAATAGATGGGGAAACAGTGGAAACAGTGTCAGACTTTATTTTTGGGGGCTTCAAAATCACTGCAGATGGTGACTGCAGCCATGAAATTAAGAGACGCTTACTCCTTGGAAGAAAAGTTATGACCAACCTCGATAGTATACTCAAAAGCAGAGACATTACTTTGCCGACTAAAGTCTGTCTAGTCAAGGCTATGGTTTTTCCTGTGGTCATGTATGGATGTGAGAGTTGGACTGTGAAGAAGGCTGAGTGCCGAAGAATTGATGCTTTTGAAGTGTGGTGTTGGAGAAGACTCTTGAGAGTCCCTTGGACTGCAAGGAGATCCAACCAGTCCATTCTGAAGAAGATCAGCCCTGGGATTTCTTTGGAAGGAATGATGCTAAAGCTGAAACTCCAGTACTTTGGCTACCTCATGCAAAGAGTTGACTCATTGGAGAAGACTCTGATGCTGGGAGGGATTGGGGGCAGGAGGAGAAGGGGACGACAGAGGATGAGATGGCTGGATGGCATCACTGACTCAATGCACGTGAATCTGAGTGAACTCCGGGAGTTGGTGATGGACAGGGAGGCCTGGCGTGCTGCAATTCATGGGGTCGCAAAGAGTTGGACACAACTGAGCGACTGAACTGAACCTCTGTTGAGGTCGTCTCTCCTCTTTTGCCTCGGCCCAAACTGTACCTTACAAAAGACAGATTAACAGGAGAAAATCAAATTTTAATTCACATGTATGGGAACCCCATATACATGATAGGGTCAAAGACCCCATCTACATCAGAGATTCAGAGATAAAAAGTGCGGGAGTCCTGCAAGAGCCTGATTGAAGGGTGGCCAGGCCCACACTCTAAAAATTCTGATTAGGATACCAGACGTCTAGACACAGCCTCTTCACACCAGAAATTGGTGAAATTATTCAAACTAGACAATCTTAAACATGTCTTGCTTTGCTTTCCCTGCAAAACAAAACAAAAACAGCAAATGCTCTTGCCCCCTATATTCCTCTCTGCCTCCTGGCCCACCCTGGTGCTTACCTGTGTGACCTATATGATGCGCCTCCAACTTCTGGAGATTTGTGGGTTTAAAAACTTCTTCATGACTGGAATTTCTGTGTCTGTGTGCCTTACCCTACCTGACTAAAGCAAATGCCAAGCACATTTTAAAATCCTACTGTAAAGTATCTTACAGTGAATATATTCCTGCCAGTCTCCTAGTCTTCCTGAGAGAGAAGTTAGCAGAAACAGCCACTGAAAGAGGTTGATTGAATGACAAGGACCTATGCCCCAGAGAGATTCATTCTATTCCTCAGCTCTTTCCCATATAAAATTGTAATATGCTGAAACATGCTTTCCCCCAAATATTTTCACATTCTAATTTCTGGAATGTCTGAATGTTACCTTGTATGGTAGAAGGGGCTTTTGCAGATGCAATTAAGTTAGGATCTTAAGGAGATTATTATGGATTATCTAGTTGGGCCCAATGTAATTACAAAATAAAAAGGAGTCAGGAGATTAATTAATAGGAAATGTGGCAACAGAAACAAAAGGTGTTAGTGATAAGAGGAAGGGGTCTCAATCAAGGAGTTCAGGTGGCCTCCAGAAGCTAGAAAAGGCAAGGAGATAGATAGATTCTTTACTCAGAGCCTCCAGAAGTTAAGCCAGACCAGGTTATGTTGGGAAAATGATCAAAATCCTGAGGAAGTTTTGATGATATCAATACTAAGTCATACTGATGTTATGAGACAAGAATTCAATCCTATGCCCTTGACCTAAAGGGTCTAGGGCTCTTGGCCATTCTTATTCTCATGCCTACCTTCTAGCTGCCTTTTTTCTCCATTAAACTGTATTCACTGCCTACTTAATACATATTTATACATGGATCTTTCTTTACTCTTGTCACTCAAATGCTAAAATATAAGCATTTTACCATATAATTAAAAATTCCTGAAAATTTTATATTGTTAAAGTAAAATCTGCATGCAGGGTTTTTTGAATCTTACTATCTCCATTTACTATTAAATTTATTTTATTGAAGTATAGTTGATTTACAATATTGTATTCATGCATAAAGTCTTTTTTCAAAGATTACACAGAATCTTTCCCACCATCCACAGCCTCTCTATCCAGAGGCAACCATTGCCAACATTTTGTGTTTCCCATTTTATGCCTGTGTGCTACTTGTGCATGCTAAGTCACTGTGATCATGCCCAACTCTGTGTAGCCCTATGGACTATAGCCTGCCAGGCTCTTCTGTCCATGGAATTTTCTAGGCAGGGGATCCTCCCAATCCAGGGATTGAACACAGGTCTCTTATGTCTCCTGCATTGGCAGGCAGGAGATGCCTTCCTTTACTACTAGGGACACCTGGGACGCCCCTTTTCATTTTACAGTGATGACCAATGTAACTTAGTAAAATAGAATATATATACTTCATTACTTATTTTTTAATTAATTAATTTATTAATTTTTGGCTGCACTGGGTCTTCATTGCAGAATGTGGGCTTTTTCTTGTTGCACTGAGCAGAGGCTGCTCTTCCTTGAGGAGCACCAGCTTTTCATTGCCATAGCTTCTCTTGCTGCAGAGCAGAGGATCTAGAGGGTGCAGCCTTCACAGCTGCAACATGCAGGCTCAGCAGCTGTGGCACATGGGCTTCATTGCTCCGTGGCAGGTGAACTCTTCTCAGATCAGGGATCAAACCCATGTCCTCTGCTTTGGCAGGCATATTTTTAACCACCGGACCACCAGGGAAGTCCTTCATTAATTCTTGATTTAACAACTTGGAAAGTATCTAAAACTCTTTAATATGAAGGATAAAACAGTTGGCCTATAAATGGCTCAAGTCATTATTTTGAAAACTAGCAAACTTTACAAAGGGAAAGAGCTATGTATCCTGCATTGTCTTATTGATTCTGCCAGTGGCTAGCCAAAGAGCAGATGAGGTAGAATTTCTTGTTATTGATACATATTTACTCTAGCTAATGAGTGTTGAAGGAACATAGAATGGTATCATTTTGTGGTTCTTAAGAATTAATGGATTTAGACTTTGAATATCAGGTCAGTTAACATCACAAATGGAGGGAATAAGACAGGATGTGCTTCCTGTTGGAAGAATCAACAGTCTTCCAAAAATGAAAATCTGAATCTAAATCAAATGTCTAAGTGTCCAAATGCAATCTACAAGGGACATGTTAAATTTAACACTATGTTATGCTATGCTAAGTCACTTCAGTCATGTCCGACTCTGTGTGACCCCATAGATGGCAGCCCACCAGGCTCCCCAGTCCCTGGGATTCTCCAGGCAAGAACACTGGAGTGGGTTGTCATTTCCTTCTCCAATGCACTACCAGAAGACAATTAGCAGAATCCAGAATCTGGGAAACCACTGAACAAATGACCAGATCCATTCAACAAATTGAAAGATGGAGAAAAAGAGAAAGATATTTAAGAGACATACCAGCAAGAGTAATGAGTGCCCTTTATTTGGACCTGACTTAAACACACTGAGAAAACTGTAGATACTGATGATATTTATGAGAATAGACAGCTTGAATGCTAACTGGGTTTTAATTATATTAATTAATTATTGTTCACTCTAGGTGTGATTAGATTAACTGTGACTTTTTTTTAATAGACCTTATCTTTTTGAGATATGTTCTGAAATAAACTTAAAATATTAATATGATATCTGGAATTTGTTTCAAAATAATCCAAGGTAGGGGAAATGAATGAGGATACAGATGAAGTTAGATTGCCTATGAGTTAATGATAATTGAAGCTGAGTGATGGATATATGGAGGCTTTTCTTTTATGTATGTTTAAAATTTTCCATAATAAGAGTTTTTGAAGAAAGTGTATTTAAACTTTAACAATTTTTAATCTGGGTGGTAGGTAATAATAATTATATAGTTATTTATATATTACATAATATAAGCAATCACTATATAACCAATGTTATTACAAGTAGCAAAACTTCATTATTTCTTAATGACTGAGTAGTATTCCACTGTGTGTGTGTGTGTATACATGTTGAGACTGTGTGTATGTGTATATGTACATATGTGTGTGTATGTGTGTATGCAAGAGAAAGATTATGTGTATATGTTTACATATGTATAAAATGACTTCCCTGGTGGCTCAGACGGTAAAGCGTCTGTCTACAATGCAGGAGACCCGAGGTCGATCCCTAGGTCGGGAAGATCCACTGGAGAAGGAAATGGCAATCCACTCCAGTACTATTGCCTGGAAAATCCCATGGACAGAGGAGCCTGGTAGGCTCCTGTGGTCTTCCAGAAAACATCAGATAAATCCCAATAGAACATTTCTATAAAATACTTAACTACTATTCTTCAAAACTCTTGTGGTCATTAAAAACAAGGAAATTCTGAGAAATTGTCATGGGGTCGCAAAGCATCAGACACAACTGAACGACTTCACTTACTCATTTACTTATACATATATATATATACACATATATATCTTACATTTTCTTTACCTGTTCATTTGTTGATAGATACTTAGGTTGCTTCCATATTTTGGCTACTGTAAATAATGCTGCTATGAATATCAGCATGCATGAATTTATTCAAATTATCATTTTTACTTTGGATATATATCCAGGAGTGAAATTATCGAGTTATACGGTAGTTCTTTCAGTTTTTTGAGAACCCTCCATACTGTTTTCCGTAGTGGCTGTAACAACTTACATACCCACCCATAGTGCATGCCAATTCCCTTTTTCTCCATGTTCTCACCACTTGCTATTTTTTGTCTTTTTTATAACAGCAATTTTGACAGTTGTGAGATAATATCTCATCAGTTGTGGCATGTGGTTTTCTGATGATTAACAATACTGAGCAAATTTTCATGTGCCTGTTAGGTATCTGTATGTCTTCTTTGAAAAACATCTACTCAGGTTTTCTGTCCATTTTTTAATCAATTTTTTTGATGTTGAGATGTATAAGCTGTTAATATATTTTGGATATTAATCCCTCATCATTCATATCATTTGCAAGTGTTTTATTCTCATTCAGGAACTTGTTCTTTTTGTTTATATATTAATAGATAAACCAATCTCAAGTGAATGAAGCATCTCTGTACTCAAGTTTGGGCTGTGCATATTGACCTCTTTCCAAAGAGGATGGCATGCAAAATGGGAGGCGGAGAAAAAAAAAAAAAGAATAACTTTAGAATAGAGATATCTCACAAACACAAACACTGTCTCAGTCAAATGGTCATGGTTAATAACATGAATGGTAGAAAGTAATGTGGATTGCATGTGTCCTTGATATGATGTGGTAAAATGGCACTTTAACTCCGTGGTCTTCCAGAAAACATCAGATAAATCCCAATAGGACAGTTCTATAAAATACTTAACTACTATTCTTCAAAACTCTTGTGGTCATTAAAAACAAGGAAATTCTGAGAAATTGTCACAGCCTAGCAGAGCCTGCCCACTCCAGTACTTTTGCCTGGAAAACCCCATGGACAGAGGAGCCTGGTGGGCTGCAGTCCATGGGGTTGCTAGAGTCAGGCACGACTGAGTGACTTAACTTTCACTTTTCATTTTCATGCATTGGAGGAGGAAATGGCAACCCACTCCAGTGTTCTTGCCTGGAGAATTCCAGGGACGGGGGAACCTGGTGGACTGCTGTCTATGGGGTCGCACAGAGTCGGACACAACTGAAGCAATTTAGCAGCAGCAGCAGACCCTGAGTAGATCTGCCTTTGGTTAACAATAATGTATCAGTATTGATTCATTAATGGTAACAAATGTACTATACTAATATATGATGTTAATAATAGAGGAAACTGGGTGTGGAGTGTAAGTGATCTCTGTACAAATTTACAGTATTTCTCTAAGTCTGAAACTGTTCTAAAATAAAAAGTTTACTTGACATATTTATTTTAAAAATAAATTAAGTATGCATGTATATATATTTTATAGAGCTCTACTTATGATTCATTACCTGTATAATATAATTGTATCATTTTCTTCTAGCTTATTCAACTTTTTTTCTTTCTTTACTCTTCCCTCTGCCATCCTAATTTTGTTGATTTTATACTTTATTATGCTTTAAGGTTTATAACACAAGTATGCCATTTTAAACTATACTTGCTTTCTAAAGTTGGTTGTAAGAATAGAAAACTAAATATGATTTTTATAATACGGCCACTGTGGAAATGTTTTTGTAAAACTACATACTATGATTAGAAAGATATGAAAGAAACATGACCTTTTAAAGCTTTCCTAATTGAAACTAATCCATTTAAAAATTTCCTGTATAGCTTTTCATATTTCTTCCTTCACTGAATCTTGTACCTTACATGGTCATTATTTAGATTTATTTTTTAGTTTGACATTGTCTCAGTAATTTCTAATTCATACACAGTGCACAGGTGGAACAAACAGCTACTATTCACTTATCAGAAAATGTCTTTGCCTTGACATTGGCTTTGTGAATAGTCTAGCAAGGAACTCTCAAGTGAAGATAATTTTGTCTCTCAACTTTTAGCAATCATTACATTGTTTTTTAAAACCTGTTGTTACTGATTAGAAATCTTACATAATCCAAATGGTCATTTGTTTCTCTGCCACCTGTGACAGCATTTAGAGTATTATCTAGTATTATCTCTTTGCACTTGGAGTGAACAAGCATGCTAGGAAAGTCCAGGTGAGTGTTTTTTCAAATTTTATTGATTTACCTTTTTCAGTGTCCAATTGCTCACTTCAGTGTGAACATGTGAGTACTTTATTAAGCACTATTACTGTTCTTACTATTCTTCTATCTTTGAAGTTTTTCTAAAATTTTCCTTTTTTTTGTTTTTGTTTTCTCCTAGAAGTCTTATTAAATGAACAGGGGGATTCCTGGAAGAGGGTATCCATGATACTAAGGTGTTTTGTTTTTTTTTTTTTCCCTTTCCTATTGTCTCATTGTTCCTTTTTTATTGATCACTTTTGGAGAGTTTCTCAACATATTCTAGATCATTGATTCTGCCTTTGGCTGTTTCATTTTCATCATTCAATCCTTTACTAAATTTTTCACTTTATGGCTATGTATTAATTTTCAAAAATATTTTACTATTTTTCTACTGTTTCCTTTCCATGGAAATCTTTTATTTTAGTATTTAGACATTACAAATCTCTCCAAAGATGTTCAAATTAGTTTAACCTTTTTTTTTTCCTTTTTGCAGGATGATTTATTTCCTCCAGCAGAAGTTTTGTTTTGCTTTCTGTTTTGATTTTCTGTTTGTTTGTCTTAATCATTATAGTCCTTCTCTTTCCTCAAATGAATTCCTGGTGACTCTTGGTTCATGTTTATAAATATGAAGCTACTTTGATTTTTATGGATTTTTTTCCATTGTTGAGCTATTTTTCCCCTAAAAGCTTTGTCTAATATGACCATTTTTCGTGTTTTGTGTTATAAACTTAAAAATTGAAACAGCAGCTATTAAATGTCACTCCTGGTTGTCATCTGTTTTTTATAAGATATGTCTGCCATTTTCTTGATTTCTCTACTAGCATAATTGTTGTTGACCAGCAGAGTATGGGCTTCCCTGTAGCTCAGTTGGTAAAGAATCCACCTGCAATGTGATAGACCTGGGTTTGATCCCTGGGTTGGGAGGGTCCCCTGGAGAAGGGAAAGGCTACCCACTCCAGTATTCTGGCCTGGAGAATCCATGGACTGTATAGTCAGTCCATGGGGCCACAAAGAGTTGGACTTGACTGAGCAACATTCAGTTTCACTTTCAGCAGATTACTAACTAGATTGGATTAATAAGTTATATAATTCATGGAATTTACATGATTTAGGTGTTGTGGTGGAGAAGGCAATGGCAACCCACTCCAGTACTCTTGCCTGGAAAATCCCATGGACGGAGGAGCCTGGTAGGCTGCAGTCCATGGGGTTGCTAGGAATCAGCCACGACTGAGCGACTTCACTTTCACTTTTCACTTTCATGCATTGAAGAAGGAAATGGCAATCCACTCCCGTATTTTTGCCTGGAGGATCCCAGGGACAGGGGAGCCTGGTGGGCTGCCATCTATGGGGTTGTGCAGAGTCGGACACAACTGAAGCAGCTTAGCAGCAGCAGCAGCAACAGCAGGTGTTGTATTATACATTTTTTTTCTTGTCCTAATTCTGAATACGTTTCAGTTTTGTGTGTGTGTGTGTGTGTGTGTGTGTGCGCGCGCAGTGCTTTTATAGACTACAAGTCTGAAAGAAACCTGATTTTTGTTTCTTTATATAAAACTTTGACTTAAGTCTTTTTTTCCTCTATTCTTGAAAGAAATCCACAAATCTTACCTGGTGATATGGTCTTAAACTGAAATCAAGATTGTACAAGGTCTGTCCTCTACTCCTCAGGAAGTCCCTGGCCAAAAGTGCCACCTGTTGCCTCTGTTGTATGCACGGCCTCTGCGTTGCCTTTCCCTGAGGAAGAGATCAGAGATGTGAGTGAGGAAGTGGGAATGAGCTATGACAGCTTTTCTTCCTCTGGTTTGGGTTCGCCTTCTCTTCCTTATCTAAGCTCACATTTATGTCCTCACTGGAGTCAATCAGTCTCTGAATAATCGAGTCTGTGCCTCACCAACATTTAAAACAAAATATGCAAAACTGCTCTTTTCCCAAATTCAGCCTCTGAAGAATATTTCAAGAGGCTGTGTTCTATTATGTTTTAAAGCTACTGAACACAAGAGAGAAACAGGTATAAAATAATTTGAGCTTCATATCAGGCAGTGTTGAATGTTTCTTCAACAGAGGTGAGAAATGAGTAAAATGGCAGAAACTGTAGAAACTCTCTCCATTTATAGTCATTTTCTTTCACAGAGTTATGTCCTGTCTCCTGACACTTTAATATCCATGCAGTTGGTGATCATTTTCACTTCATTTAAAAACTAAGATAAGCTTAAATTCAATACATAGATCTAATCAACAAAAATGCAAAAGTACACAGAATCTAGGGCTTCCTCCAGCACGGGCTGCATGAATAAGTGCTGACATCTTGTCTCATTCTTGATTCGAAAATTCTCTCTGTGTTGTTCTCAATGTATTTATTCATTAGATACCAAACAACAACTGAAAGCATGGCAGCAAAAAAATGGAGTAAACCAGAAAGATACCATACTGCATCAGATAAAAATAAGAATACATCAATAAATATTAGGACTGGTTAGGAAAGCAGAAGGGGCTTCCCAGGTTGCGCTAGTGGTAAAAAAACAAAAACAAAAACCTGCCTGCCAATGCAGGAGACGTAAGAGGCATGAGTTTGATCCTTGAGTCGGGAAATCCCCTGGAGGAGGGCACAGCAACCCACTTCAGTATTCTTGCCTGGAGAATCTCATGGGCAGACGATCCTGGCAGGCTGTGGTCCATAGGGTCACAAAGAGTCAAATACAACTGAAACGACTTAGCACAACACAGCACAACACAGGAAAGCAGAAATCATAGGTAGGCATAAGAGAATGCAAAAATTCTCAGGGATGCTCAGAGTAACTTAAGATTGTACAGACACAAGGAGATAAAAAGATAGAAACAAAATTGCTGTGTCTTCACCGTAAACTCTGTATGTTACTAACTGAATTACATTGTGAGACTGTACTAACAAAACAAAAAGGGATAAACCTAAAAGTATCCATTCTATGAAAAATGTAAATGTCTTGAAATCGGTATAAATCTTACCCACAATCACTTTGCATCTTTTGAGATATAATTATCATTAGCTTGAAATAAAAGCATTTTGTAAAAGCCTGTATTTCAGTAGAAATACCATATGTATTATCAGGTGTCGGTTTTGAGAGTGGAGGATCTTACATGTCCATTCTGATGTAAGCATAGAAGTAAAATGATTCCTGCCCTTCTGTCCTTGATGTATAATTATACTTTAATTAGAACATGATTTTTTGTATTCCCTGAAGGAACATACACTCTGTAGGAACCAAATTGAATGGTAAGTAATAAAGTTGTAATTAAACTGATAGTTGGTAGTTTCCCACTGTGAGCATTGGACACAATGCTTAGGTTTTTTACAATATTTGCTTTCTAGCACTCATGGGGTCCAGAAGATATTATTCAGTATACAAGGCAGATATTATCATAAAGAACAACTCATTTAAGCTTTATAGCACATTCTCAAATTATGAAGCCTTTTGTTCTTAATGGGGTTTTTTGTTTTGTTTTGGTTTGGTTTTTTGCTGCAGGTAGCAATTGGAGGTTTCTAAGGGAAAGACTTCTTTGGCATTATTAACTTGGTTACAGAAGTTAGTCATAGTTGCTTAGATGCAAGATTCCAGGACAAAATGAAGTCTTCTCATTTTGAAACCAGTGGGTAGACAGCTTTTTCCATCACCCTTGTAGGTATACCATAGAATCTAACTATGCCAGTCTGAACTGGGCAACCAAGACTAAAACTTTTCAAAATTATAGAAGTAAATCACAGACCCATCTTTTCAAGGCTGTGTACTCCACAACTATGGCAGTGAAGCACAAAGATATTTTGGGGCTTATACCATTGTCCACTTTAAAAAATACTGTCATACATAAATAATATTTTCTTTTTTATTAAGAAAAAAGATATCTCTTATTAAGATAAAAATATTGTTTGGAGAAAACACACATGAACTTAAGATAGATCTATGCATTGTAGAATATGTGCTCAATTAGCAGTTAACTCGGAGAAGGCAATGGCACCCCACTCCAGTACTCTTGCCTGGCAAATCCCATGGACAGAGGAGCCTGGTAGGCTGCAGTCCATAGGGTCGCTAAGAGACAGACAAGACTGAGTAACTTCACTTTCCACTTTCATGCATTGGAGAAGGAAATGGCAACCGACTCCAGTGTTCTTGCCTGGAAAATCCCAGAGATGGGGGAGTCTGGTGGGCTGCCATCTATGGGGTCAGACACAACTGAAGTGATGCAGCAGCAGCAGCAGCAATTAACTATTATAGTATTAGTTATTTGGAGCTGCATAGAAAATTACTCCAAAAGTTAATGGAGTGAAACTATAGTACTGATTATTTCTCTGTTTCTGTGACTCAGAAACCCAACAGCAGCGCAGCTCTGGCTCGGGGTACCTCATGAAGCTGCAGTCAAGGTGCTGGTTGGGGCTACCATCAGTTTAAGACTCACTGGGGAAAGTTGTGCTCCTACACCCATTTGTGTGGTTGTTGGCAGGATTCAGTTAGTCACAGGCTATTGTCTAGAAGCAGCATCTCTCAGTTACCTACCATGTGGGCATCTCCTTAGGACATTCAGCCTGGGTTCATCAGTGCAAGAAAATGAAAAAGTCACAAGAGATGGAGGTTACAGTCTCCTATAATCTACTTGCAGAAGTAACATCTCATCACATTTGCCTTATTCTTTTGGTTAGAAGCAAGTCATTGTGTCCATCTCCTAGACAGAGAGGGGTGAATTTCAGGACATGGGTCATGAGAGCCATTCTGAAGCTGCCAGCTATAGTTTAGCATGTAGGAAAACAGACACATTATGAATAAATAGAATTCCCAAACTGAGTAAATACTTCTTGGAGGTCCCTCGTATCAATGTTCTCCTTACAGACCATTATTATCCTCAAATTCAATCAAACAAACAGCAAAATTAACTTTTCCATTTTTTTCTATTCCTAATGGGTGATAACATTAAAGTACTATTCAAAAGAAGTACTAAATGACAAAGACCAATCACAAAACCACATAAAACGTCTCTATATTATGACACAAAATACTGACTAAAATACTTGCTTTCAGATGTACAACTGTATCATAAAATGAAAATTTAAAATATCTGTAGTAAATTAATTAAAGGCAAATTCAAATATTAATGGGCTGTTTTTCTCTGATCATATTGGAAAAGATTAAGATTGAGAAAATATATAGTTTTTTAATTTAAAAGAATTTACACCAAGTGTAATGAACTGAATTGTGCCTTAAAGTGGAAGTAACATCATCTGTAGAATTATAATTTGTAAAGGTGAACAGGTACTACTTTTATAAATAGCACATGTTTAATTTTAAAAAAAGATAATCAATAGGAGTAAATTCTACAAGTGAATCTATATGCTTCTTTATTCACACATAGCTGTATCACGGTGAGTTTAACAAGCCCTGTTGAGTCACCATTCAGTGTTATGGTACCAGATTCAATGCTAGGTTACA
The DNA here is from genome assembly GCF_042477335.2 of Ovis canadensis. NCBI lineage: Eukaryota > Metazoa > Chordata > Mammalia > Artiodactyla > Bovidae > Ovis > Ovis canadensis. The sequence goes on from NC_091246.1 coordinate 25,746,486, forward strand.
TACTAAATGGAGGCAGGCCTCCTCCTGCCAGGGGCCATCCGTACATATTGTTCTAGTCTGTATTATATGATTGTCTCTGGTTTGACTAGGTTGTATTTCCAAATGTTTACCTCATAGATGCCAGTAAAGTGAAACGGCTCTGGATGGTGTATACTTGATTCCAGAATGTCAAAACTATTGACATTATAACTATTGTTATAAAAATCTTTTCTCAGCAACACATCCATCCCTTTTCACTTCACTGTCTTTTTGGTTGACCGTCAAGATGGTTTTCCTGCAATTTCCAAAATCAGTGTGGTTCAAGAATGTAACTAAAGTGAGTTTCTACCAGATGATAGAAGTTGTTAAATATAAAAGATGTTCAACAGTCAAATGCATTTGAGACATCACTTAAGTGAAATTCATCAGTGACCTCACAAGAGGGCCTCTCTGAGCAGGGCACCAAGAAGCACTAAGAACCTCTCCAGGGACATTCATACCGTATCTCCAGACGTGTCATCTGCAGAAGCTCTTTCTCTTAGAGAATTGATCTAGTGCTCCATAAAACTGAAAAGGGAAATACAACTGTAGTCAATACAGTGATTTATGTAAAAGATTGTCTCAATATATATTTTTCATATTCATAGAATAATTTTTTTTATTTTCCTAGTCTATGCAGTAAGTCGGAGAAGGCAATGGCACCCCACTCCAGCACTCTTACCTGGAAAATCCCAAGGACGGAGGAGCCTGGTGGGCCGCAGTCCATGGGGTTGCTAGGGGTTGGACACGACTGAGTGACTTCACTTTCATTTTTCACTTTCTTGCATTGGAGAAGGAAATGGCAACCCACTCCAGTGTTCTTGCCTGGAGAATCCCAGAGACAGGGGAGCCTCATGGGCTGCCGTCTATGGGGTGGCACAGAGTCGGACACGACTGAAACGACTTAGCAGCAGCATGCAGTAAGTATCTACTATGATATGCTGCTCCTTTCAGGGCTTTGAAAGGCCTGGAAACAGCCCCATGAAACAACAAAGCCAAAGCATAGATGGGAAAGGATAGAGAGTGAGCTTGTGATGGATTCTCCTGCTTGCTCTGGACATGACAGGTGCACATGTGTACATCTCAGCAGGAAGGTAGAACATCAGTGGTACCTCATCACTCTCAGATCTTAAATGCCTCTAATGGCCCAGGACTGCTTTACAATGATCCAAGATCTAAGGAGTCACTTGCTAACACTGAAACCAACAGCGCTCTTGTGCTAAATACTTTTCAAAGTCGCTTTCCCACTTCTGTGCTAAATGATAGTGGGACTGTGGAAGGATGACATAGCTGCTTGTTTCAGAAAATACTTGCTTGAAAGATAAGACTGGGAACCATTAAAACTTCAAGAGCTTATTATCAAAACTGACATATCATCAATACTTTCTTCTCAACCTTCTCTCTCTGTGCACACCACCCTCAGGCATAAAGTCTGCCCAACCAGTTCCCTGCCTAACCAGTTCCTTCATTGAAAATTGCTGAAAAATAAGTCATCTTCATCCTTAAAATCCTATGAACCCCCTCCCCTAGTTGGCACAGGGGTTTCGTGCTGAGAGCCCTTCATCCTAGGTAGCGGGGCATAGCCAGAAAGGCAGCCACTCCCTCACTGGTCATGCACCGCACATTCATGGGAAATCAAAAAAAGAAAAAAGAAAACAAAAAGAAAAAAATTAATAAAATTCTATGAACCTCTTCTAACTTCCAACTCTGAGACACTCTTATTAATTATTGAGGAATTTGTTCTCCTATACTCAATAAATCTAAAAGAAATTAGCTTTTCGTGATCAACAGGAATTTGGGGAGTAATCTTTTTTGGGGACTTGACAGCTAACATTTGGGGACCATAGAATTCTAAGAGAGCCTTGCCTTTAATGCAACATCACACAAATATGTGAATATTCACTTTGATTTAATTGGTTGATGTATTGAAATGGTCTTAAAATTGGCCATTAACTTGACATTAGATTGGCTTTATGTTAGATATTTCCTAGGTCTTTTAAGATCCTCCCAAGACATGGAGGTCTTAGTCTCCAACTCCACAAGTTTCAGAAAGGATTGAGCCTTTCTAATAGACTCAACTCTAGATGGACACTTAAAGTCTGACCACAAACTGCCTACCTGAGCCCAGCTTATCCTTTGCAGGTCCTTTGAACTGTCTTCTTTATATCAATTACAGAATGAGGATAAAGGGCAGGAGACCCAGAAACCCCATTCAGCTCCCTCAGTATTATTAGAATGCTTTCTTTAGTAGAAGGCTCACTTAGGGAATTAGTTATAATACTATCATCTTACATAAGAAAAAACAAAAAGCTATTTGGAGGGTTTGCAAGTGTGCATGGGTTTGTGTAAACATACACACAGGGGGTAGGTGTCGATAATCTCAGCTAATGAATGCTTCCTTGAGTTACCAAAACAGAGAGATGATGGTTTAATGATGAGTGAAGTGATGTAGCGGTGGTGATTACATTAAGAACATGTCTTTGACCAATGTGTAATTTGTTTTATTGAAACTACAAATCAATGAATCTTGCTCACATAATTCAACAGAAATGTATTCACTTAGAAAGTCTTCTATTAATAATAATGGAGAGAGAGATTTAAGATGGCATAGTTTATTGATGATCTTCTGTGTGCCAAGAAGTTGTCAAATATTATTTAAATTCTCTAAACCAGTTCTTCTCAGTTTTAACGTCCCTGAAGTGAAGTGAAGTGAAATCGCTCAGTCGTGTCCGACTCTTTGTGACCCCATGGACTACATGTAGCCTACCAGGCTCCTCTGTCCATGGGATTTTCCAGGCAATAGTACTGGAGTGGATTGCCATTTCCTTCTCCAGGGGATCTTCCCAATCCAGGGATTGAACCCAGGTCTCCCGCATTGTAGACAGATGCTTAACTGTCTGAGCCACCAAAGGTTTTGCTAAAATGCTGGGTTCTGATTCTTTAGGATTGGGGTAGGAGCTCAGAGTTTTTGTGGGAATGGAACTATATTGTGTATCAATTCTGATGGGAATTGCATGAATCTATTCATGTTTTCAAATTCATAGAACTTGGGAATTACATGAATTGATACATATCTTCATATTCATAGAAAGTGTATTAGTCAGTTGGTTGTGTCCGACTCTTTGCCACCCCATGGACTGTAGCCCACAAGGCTTCTCTGTCCATGGAATTCTCCAGGCAAAAATCCTTGAATGGGTTGCCATTTCTTTCTCCAGGAGATCTCCCTGACTCAGGGATTTAACCCAGGTCTCCTGCATTGCAGGCATATTCTTAACAATCTGAGCCACGAGAGAAGCCAATGTCTCTTTTACTGTATGATACTTTTTAAAAATAAAATTTGAAGTCACATATGTATATATACCTCCTGATGTGAGGCCCTGAAAAATTCAAACTAACGTTACATAATACTCCTTCTGAGATGTTTATCTTGAACTTGAACATGAGAAAACAATCTATTTTTTTGTTCCAAATTGAGAGACATTCTACCAAACAACTGGCTCAGATTCTGCAAGGTTATCAATATCATAAGAGAGAAATTAAAAAACACTGGAAACTTCTCAGACTTAAAAGACTAAATACAGACATGACAACTAGATGTGATGTGGAATCCTTGATTAGGCCTTGCATTAGGAGAAAAAAGCACAAGAATAAGTGATATTATTGAGATAATTGGAGAAATTTGAGTATTGAACTCTATTGCATAAAATATTGCATCAAAGTTAAAGTAGCAGAATGTGACAATTCTATTATCTACACAGGAGAGTGTCCTTGTCCTTCAATTCATGCTGTAATATTTAAGGGAAATGTGACATGATGCTTACAACTCATTTTGAAATGAGTCAGCAAAATGCATGAACATATAGAAGAGAACTGAATGTGGCAAGTTAATCCAGGTGAAAGGCATATGGGTGTGCTTCATACTACTTTTGCAATGAGTCATAAGTTTAAATTTTTTCAAAATAAAAATTGGTTGCATTAACTTCCCATGAGTGCTATAACAAACTGTCACAAGCTTAGTGGTACCCCAACTTTACTCCCCTATTCCTAACACTTTGTAACCACCAATATGTTTTCCATCTCTTTGATTAGGTTATTTCATGAATGCTAAGAAAAAGGAATCATCCAATATATATGTTTTGAAATTGGCTATGTTGGCTTTCTTCACTCAGTATAATTTCCTTGAGATCCACTCAAGCTGTTGAGTACATCAATATTCTGTCTAATTTGATTGATGAGGATGGGTGTGCATTGGAAGGACTGATGCTGACGCTAAAACTCCAATACTTTGGCCACCTCACGTGAAGAGTTGACTCATTGGAGAAGACCCTGATGCTGGGAGGGATTGGGGGCAGGAGGAAAAGGGGACGACGGAGGATGAGATGGCTGGATGGCATCACTAACTCAATGGACATGAGTTTGGGTAAACTCCAGGAGTTGGTGATGGACAGGGAGGCTTGGATTGCTACAATTCATGGGGTCTCAAAGAGTCAGACACGACTAAGCAACTGAACTGAACTGAACTGAACTCATGCTTTGCAATAGATGGACCAGGGTTTGTTCAGCCACTCATGCATTGAAGGACATTTGGGTAATTTCTTGTTTTGAGTTACTACAAATAAAGCTGCTACAAACCTTTGTGTACAAATTTCAGCATAAAAATAAGTTTTCATCTCTCCGGGAGAAATGCCCAAGAGTGCAATTGATGGTTCACTGAACAAATTCATTTCATATTCTTTTCTGTTTTAAAAATATGCTCTTTATAAAGGGCTGGAACCAACTCTTCACAAAATAATTTTCATATAGCCACGTAAACCCAAGAAGATGTGAAGAAAGCATGGAAGTTGGCACCTGTGCTGAAGAATAGAGGTTATCACCTGTGCCCACAGTCTCTCCTGAGAGGATTCTTGACTCCCTTTTAACAAGACCTTTTATTGAAGGGGAGATAGGAAGGAATGCAAACAGAGAAAAGACTTTCTTGCTTCTGAAATAAGGAATATTGAGAATGTCATCTCAGAAATGAGACTGAAAAGCTCATCAGACCTGTACAGTTTGGCGTGAATAAAATTTCAGTGGATTTTGTGTTCCTGGCTAGCCTTTTATTCTGCAGATGACTGATCCTAGGTCTGTGAAGGGCCTTCTACTCAAGTGGATCCTGGCTCCAAGAACACAACCAATGCATGGGTTGGGGGTGGGGGGGGGCATCTTGTTCTTGGAAAATGAAAGAAGATGAAAGATGAAAGACAATGCTTTTTCCTATTAAAAAAAAGCTCACATCCTATTGTTTTTTTAAAGGCAGAAGACCTAAGTAGACATTTCTCCACAGAAGACATACAGATGGTCAATAGGCATATTAAAATTTGCTCAACATTGCTGATTATTGCTGTTGTTCAGTTGCTAAGTCATTTATCACTCTTTGCAACCCCATAGATTGTAGCACACCAGGCCTCCCTGTCCTTCCTTATCTCCTGGAGTTTTCTCAAACTCATGTCCATTGAGTCAGTGATGCCATCCAGCCATCTCATCCTCTATCACCCCCTTCTCCTTCTGCTTTCAGTCTTTTCCAGCATCAGGGTCTTTCCCATTGAGTTGATTCTTTGCATCCGGTGGCCCAACTATCGAAGTTTCAGCTTCAACATCAGTCCTTCCAATGAATATTCAGGGTTGATTTCTTTAGGATTGACTGGTTTGACTTCCCTGCAGTCCAAGAGACTCTCAAGAGTTTTCTCCAGCGTCATAACTTGAAAGCATCAATTCTTGGGCATTCAGTCTTCTTTATGGTCCAACTCTCACATCCGCACATGGCTACTGGAGAAAACATAGCTTTGGCTAGACATATTTTGTCAGTAAAGTAATGCCTCTGCTTTTTAATATGTTGTCTAGGTTTGTCATAGCTTCCCTTCCAAGGAGTAAGTGTCTTTTAATTTCATGGCTTCCGTCACCATAAGCAATGATATTGGAGCCTAAGAAAATAAAATCTGTCATTGATTCCACTTTTTCCCCATCTAGTTGCCATGAAGTGATGGGACAGAATGCCATGATTTCAGTTTTTTGAATACTGAGTTTTAGGCCAGGTTTTTCACTCTCCTCTTTCACTCTCATCAAGAGACTCTTCAGTTCCTCTTCATTTTCTGCCATTAGAGTGATATCATCTCTGCATATCTGAGGTTGATATTTCTCCCAAGAATCTTGATTCTAGCTTGTGATTCATCCAGCCCAGCATTTTGCATGATATACTCTGCATATATGACTAAAGAAATTATTCAGTTCAGTTCAATGCAGTTCAGCTGCTCAGTCGTGTCTGACTTTTTGCAACCCCATGAATTGCAGCATGCCAGGCCTTCCTGTCCATCACCAACTCCTGGAGTTCACTCAAACTCACATCCATCAAGTCAGTGATGCTATCCAGCCATCTCCTCCTCTGTCATCCCCTTTTCCTCCTGCCCCCAATCCCTCCCAGCATCAGAGTCTTTTCCAATGAGTCAACTCTTCGCATGAGGTGGCCAAAGTACTGGAGTTTAGATAAATGCAAATCAAAACTGCAATGAGGTAGCACCTCAAACCAGTCAGAATGGCTATCATCAAAATGTCTACAAATAATAAATACTAGAGAGAGTAGAGAAAAGGGTACTCTCCTATACTGTCGGGGGAATGTAAATTGGTGCAGTCACTATGGCAAACAGTGTGGAGATTCCTTAAAAATACTGAAAATAGGACTGCCATATGATCTTGCAGTTCTACTCCTGGGCATATATCTGGAGAAAACTCTAATTCAAAAAGATACATGCACTTCAGTGTTCATAGTAGCACTAATTACAATAGACAAGACATGGAAGGAACCTAAATATCCATGAGAGATAAATGGATAAAGAAGGTAAGGTATATATAATAGAATATTGACTGCTTAACTATAAAAATATAATGGAATAATGCCATTTGCAGCAACATAGATGGACCTAGAAATTATCATATTAAGTAAAGTCAGATAAAGACAGATACATGATATTACCTATATTGGAATCTAAAAATAATACAAATAGATTTATTTACTAAACAGAAACAGACTCATAGGTTTAGCAAAAAATAAAAATAAAAGAACTTATGGTTACTAAACGGGAAGGGGGTGGGGGGTAAACTAGGAATATAGGATTAATAAATTAATATATATAACATAAACAATAGGATTTAAAATTTAAAAGAAAAACATTTTACTTACATGGTATCCACCTTTTTGTGTGCTCAGTTGCATCTGATTCTTTGTGGCCCCATGGACTGTAGCCTGCCAGGCTTCTCTGTCCAAGGAATTCTCCAGGCAAGAATACTGGATTGGAGTGGCACTTCCTACGCCAAGGGATCTTTATGACCCAGGTGTCAAACCCACAAATTTTTTGTCTCCTGTATTGGCAGGCAGGTTCTTTACCACTAGCATCACGTGGGAAGCCCCACTCACCTTTTTAAGCTGGTCCTAATCAGTTTCGCCGGGGAACCGTATTTACAGGTGCTATTGTCCAGAACTGCAAGGCTCTTCTCAGTCTTCCGTCTAGGCCTCAGAGTGACAGTCACCTCCCCCACACAACTTCCGACTCTCCTGTCTGATCACAGGAGCCCAGACCCACACATCTTTTTTTTTTTTTTCTTTGTAATGCTTAAATCATCTGTGCTGCTACTGCTGCTGCTGCTAAGTCGCTTCAGTCGTGTCTGACTCTGTGCGACCCCATAGACCCACAGACGGCAGCCCACCAGACTCCCCCTTCCCTGGGATTCTCCAGGCAAGAACACTGGAGTGGGTTGCCATTTCCTTTTCCAGAGCATGAAAGTGAAAAGTGGAAGGAAGTCGGTCAGTCCTGTCCAACTCTTTGCACCTTCTCCATCATCTGTGCTAACCCTTGGGTTTCTCCACTCAAACATGGTATAGAATAGGATAGAAGCGATTGGTTGTCTATTAGATCTAGAAGCATGTAACTCAGATTGGGAGTTGAACCCACGGTCTTTTAACTGAGATGACACACTTAGTTTCAGGACACACTGAAGCTCAGGCTCTTAAAGTCTTATCACAGAAAGAATTCAATGAGTGACAAAGTGAGAAGTGGGTTTATTTAGACAGAAACACCCTCCGCTTGGCACTGTCATGGTGTCTGTGGGTGTGTCATTTAGCATGATGGTGTATTACAGTGAATGTATACTGAGGTTCAAGGTCTAGAGGAAGTCAACTCATCCTCCATCTTGGATCTATTTGGTTCTAACCAGTTTTCATCACATCCTCTGGCTATGTCATTCTTTTAAAGGCTGTGCCCTGCTCCCTTGCCTCCTGTTTCAGATCCACAGAATTTGGAGGAGATTCAAAGCTCACAAACAACCACTCTTCCTTTTTTTGAGGGGCCTATTTTTGCAATGTTTTGCTGTCCTTCTTTTTTAACTTACCACTAACTTCTCCAACAGAAAACTTAGACATTCATGATGAGTGCTATAAAAGAAAAGCTTTTTACCTATAAAGTCTAAAGGTGATTTTCACTTGCCGTAGAAAATTCCTAACTACTATAGCTTGAGTTTGCTTTCACCTTTGCAGCCATGTGCTACAGATTATAATCCAAATTTTATCATACATATCACGTGGTTACCAAACCAGGTTTGCTTTGCCCAATAGGAAGCAAGCCATACTCTGAGATGCCTAGGTTTGCAGCAAAGACAGGGTTTGTTTGCAAGGCAGGCAAGCAAGGAGACAGGAGAATGAGTCTCAAGTCTGCCTCCCCTAACACAAGGGGTTCAGGGTATTTACAGGATAAGTAATAAAGGAAAAGAGTGGCCTAAGGCATAGGGAACATGGGGCATGGTGATTGGAAAAAGGTGCAAATAACTATCTTTTTGTGCAAGCATTAACTAAGCTCAGGCCTCTGTATGTTCACAAGGTCGCGGAGCCAGTAGACACTCACATGTGCCCAGTAGAATCCTGCTGGTGGCCAATCAAGTGTCAACCAGTTCAGCTCAAACTGGACTCCACTGGAAACAACTCAGGCAAATATCTTATTATTTAGGCTCTGTGCAGCTTAGAGGACATGCAAGTCTTCAAATGACCTTGACTGGTGAAGGCAGGTGAAATGGACTTGATTACCCACAATTTCAACATTTTTCAAGGAACTAATCAAATTCTACCACATACAATGAGAGCTACATTTCATAGGAGCTATGATGAATACAGAAATTTTCATCAGAAGTTGATGGTGATGTCAGTTCATTCTATCCTCTTTCAAGGTGAGCAGATTATTTTGGTACTTCAGTGTATCTAGGTATTTATTTGTTCTTTCAGTATGGGTGGGGTTTATGTTTACAAAGCATATGAGCAAGATTTCCATGGTTCATTGTATTTTGGGGACTTGTACAGAAAAAGACTGTATACAAATATAATGCATCACAAAATACAATTATCTTGTTTTAGATAAAGATTTCCATTTCTCTCTAGTTTGTATCTGTTCAGTTTTCATTTCCTTTTTTTTAACTTCTTTATGCTATGGAGAGAGGAAGAGACAGAAATACTACTATTGTCAGATTTTGCCAGTGTTTCCATGGTTGCCAATGACATTCATGTTTTTTCTTCATAGCGCATAATAAAGCATGTATTATGTAAATAATTTCAAATGCCATCTAAAATTATGTTCTCCTGTAGAATTAGAGAACTTGGAGGCTAAGTATGTCTCTATTCCTTTATATGATCTAGACTCTCTTTTGAAAAATGATCCCAACTTCCTACAACTAATTGTCATGGAAACAACTTCGAATATCTAAAATTCACTGTCAACTGGTAGTAAGAGGCCTTAAATTCTGCTCCAACATTGTCTGCTCCTTGAAGCCTCATTAAAACCACTTAGTTCACCATTCCCACTGTAGCTAGTACCTTTATTTACAGGAAATTAAGATACTGTTCCTGAATCTTGAAAGAGCTATTCCTGCCTCCAAAATCCTGCCCAGAAGACCATCTTCAGCAAGCTCCTCTGAGACAGTGGCCTTTGTCTAAATCCACAGTCATATGGATAGTGCCTGAAATTGAAAATAACTTGAACAAAATAACCAGTAAATGTAAACCAAAATGATAGGCGAGATTAGGGTAGGCAGACACCATTTCCCCATGTGGCACATGATAGCATTTCCAAACACCAGTATAGAGGGTTTCGCATCCTCCGTTGTAAGTGCATAATCTCAGGACAAACTATAGATCTACCAACAGAAGGAGCAGTGCCAGTTACCCCAGGTCTATTTCACTGCTCCCTAATCTCAGCGCCTTGAAGCAACAAAGGTTTATTTCTCATCCTGCTGCATATCTTCTGTCTCTTAGCTTGGGCATGTCTTCTGACAGGATCCAGGATGTTAAAGCAGCCATAAATTAGAGCTCTGGAGGGTTTGAGAAAGGCAGTTAGGATCTCTGGAATAAAAGTAACATACATTATTTCTATTTACAACCCATGGGGCAGAGTTAGTCATCTGTTTTTACCAAACTTTAAAGGGGCTAGGAAATATAGTTTTTCCCCATACTCAGAGGAAAGAAGCCAGCAAGGAAGAAAATAGCTGGGAAATGGAACTAAAGATTGCCCACCAATCCACTGTTCTGGCTGGGTAGAGGGTCTCCTCTAAAAAGCAGTGAAATTGCCCTGGGTATCTGGGGTTGCTCCTTCTTCAGAAGTTGTGAAGAATTGAACTTCCTAACAGTATTAGTCAGGATAGCCCATGTTGCATGCAAGTGATTCTGAAATACTGCCCACATTTCCCCTACCTTTCTCCACTGCTTTTTTTTTTTTCTCTTTAATTTTTAATCAGTCTATGTCAAGAAAAAACAGGATTTGATCTAGCTTCCAGCTGTTATCACTAACAGTATAGCAATTTTATGGATCAGAGTTTTGTTTGTAGCTGGGTGTCATTCCTAAGAAAATGATTGATAAACACATTCCTCAAATCCTAAAGTGTCCCTTCAAATATATGTTGATCTGTGGAGCAGATTCCTTTTCTTCTCTGGATATTAGACAAAACTCTGATCTCCACTGCATTTTAGTGCAGACTCTCTACCAAAGTGGAATGCTGGGATAGTGTGTGGTCATTAATTTCTTAAGGAATTGTGTGATGAAATTCTGATGTTAAATTATATAGCAAAATCACAAAAATGTACTTCCATCAAGAGATGGTAAACTCATTTCTGCATTACCTTGCTCCAGGTTTTCCAACGTGCCAATTTCTCCCTAGTCTTTGCTGTTGATGAGAGAACCAACTTTTCCTTTTCCCATCCCACTTACTGCAGTGCTCTAAACAGATTTCATACTCAATAATGATGACCGACTAAAGCCCAAGGCCAAAAGCACGGGGACACCTGATTAAGCTGTTTAATTCTCTTAAAAATATGAGAAACATTTATATGCCACTAAAAGAACCCAATCTTCCCCTCCACCCACTTCACCCCTATTCTAGGTAGATAATAGGACTTGCCTGAGATACTAATCAAACCATTGCAAGAAGAAGTTTTGCTTTTTCTGGTTTTCATATTCTTAGGAAATTTCTTATTTCAGGAAGTATCCAGAGGCAAAAATTGATGAGAAAGTAGAGAGGGAAGTAGAAAGAGTTAACTGTTGCCATGATCAGCAACAATAGGAAGATCACCTGAGATGTCATCCTGCCTTGAAACTCCACTTTTATCTATGATACCTTCAGTACCAAGGGAAATTAACTTTATCATTGGTGGAAAAGAAATGGAGGCCAAATGACATCTAGGGCAGCATAAATAAAAATTTTTGCAATGACTTGAAAAGAAAAGAATGATGGGAGACCTAAGCCAGCATCTAGCACAGTCTGCTGCAGGCTTTCACACTGCAGAATCAGAGCCACGGCTGCCGCGTGCATCTGTGAGCAGCCACTGAGGAAAAAAACTCATGTCCCATTACGATTATGCTACTATGATTTTAATTGATTGCAAAAGTTGATAGCTTTACTTGAAATTGCACTGAAATTTTGTTTTTGTTTTAAAAATGCATGAAAGAGAAAAACTTAAGAAGTTCAACCAGATTCTGTGCTTTACATATTGCATGTGTGCAGTGCTCAGTCACTTCAGTCATGTCTGACTCTTTATAATCCTATGGACTGTAGCTGACCAGGCTCCTCTGTCCATAGGCTTCTCCAGGCAAGAATACTGGAGTGGATTGCCATGCCTCTGGGGGATCTTCCAGACCCAGGGATCTAATCCACGTCTCTTATGTCTCCTGCATTGGCACATGGGTTCTTTATCACTAATGCCACCTGGGAAGTCCCATTTCACATGTTAAGTAACATTAAAATACAAATAGTGTAGATCACTACCAACCTCTTTTTTTTTTTTTCAAAGTTATTCATTCACTGTTCAAGTTAGAAAAGCACTGTTTTGGAGTGAATAATTGAGACTTTTCTTTCTTTTTTTTTTTGGGGGGGGGGTTGCCTTTTTCAACAATTGCACTCATCTCACACGCTAGCAAAATAATGCTCAAAATTCTCCAAGCCAGGCTTCAACAGTATGTGAACAGTGAACTTCCAAATGTTCAAGCTGGATTTAGAAAAGGCAGAGGAATCAGACTTCAAATTGCCAGTATCCACTGGATCATTGAGAAAGCAAGAGAGTTCAAGAAAAACATCTATTTCTGATTTATTGATTATGCCAAAGCCTTTGACTGTGTGGATCACAATAAACTGTGGGAAATTCTGAAAGAGATGGAAATACCAGACCACCTTACCTGCCTCCTGAGAAATCTGTATGCAGGTCAAGAAGCAACAGTTAGAACTGGACACGGAACAACAGACTGGTTCTAAATCAGGCAAGGAGTATGTCAAGGCTGAATGTTGTCAGTCTGCTTATTTAACCTCTATGCAGAGTTGAGTTCAGTTCAGTTCAGTTCAGTCGCTCAGTCATGTCTGCCTCTTCACGAGCCCATGAATTGCAGGACGCCAGGCCTCCCTGTCCATCACCAACTCCCGGAGTTCACTCAGACTCACATCCATGGAGTCAGTGATGCCATCCAGCCATCTCATCCTCTGTCATCCCCTTCTCCTCCTGCCCCAAATCCCTCCCAGCATCAGAGTCTTTTCCAATGAGTCAACTCTTCCAGTGAGATGGCCAAAGTACTGGAGTTTCAGCTTTAGCATCATTCCTTCCAAAGAAATCCCAGGGCTGATCTCCTTCAGAATGGACTGGTTGGATCTCCTTGCAGCCCAAGGGACTCTCAAGAGTCTTCTCCAACACCACAGTTCACAAGCATCAATTCTTCAGCACTCAGCTTTCTTCACAATCCAACTCTCACATCCATACATGACCACAGGAAAAACCATAACCTTGACTAGACAGACCTTAGTCGGCAAAGTAATGTCTCTGCTTTTGAATATGCTATCTAGGTTGGTCATAACTTTTCTTCTGTGCAGAGTACATCATGTGAAATGCTGGGCTGGATGAAGTACAAGCTGGAACCAAGATGGCTGAGAGAAATATCAATAACCTCATATATGCAGATGGCACCACCCTTATGGCAGAAAGTGAAGAAGAACTAAAGAGCCTCTTGATGAAAGTGAAAGAGGAAAGTGAAAAAGTTGGCTTAAAACTCAACATTCAGAAAACTAAGATCATGGCACCTGGTCCCATCATTTCATGGCAAATAGATGGGGAAAAAAATGAAAACACTGAGAACGTTAATTTTGGGGGGGCTCTGAAATCACTGTAGATGGTGACTGCAGCCATGAAATTAAAAGATTCTTGCTCCTTGGAAGAAAACCTATGACCAACCTAGTTCAGCTCAGTTTAGTTCAGTCACTTAGTTGTGTTCAACTCTTTGTAACCCCATGGACTGCAGCACGCCAGGCCTCCCTGTCCATAACCAGCTCCCGGAGTTTACTCAAATTCATGTCCATCAAGTCGGTGATGCCACCCAACATCTCATCCTCGGTCGTCCCCTCTTCCTCCTTCAATCTTTCCCAGCATCAGGGTCTTTTCAAATGAGTCAGTTCTTTGCCTCAAGTGGCCAAAGTATTGGAATTTCAACTTCAGCATCAGTCCTTCCAATGAATATTCAGGTCTGATTTCCTTTAGGATGCACTGGTTGGATCTCCTTGCAGTCCAAGGGACTGTCAAGAGTCTTCTCCAACACCACAGTCCAACAATATCAGTTCTTCAGTGCTCAGCTTTCTTTATAGTCCAACTCTCACATCCATACATGAGTATTAAAAATCTAAGACATTACTTTGACAGCAAAGGTCCATTTAGTCAAAGCTATGGTTTTTCTGGTAGTCATGTATGACTACCAGACATGACTGAGTAACTGAACTGAACTAAACTGAGACTTTGGGTAACTGCTGAGGATGAGTGTAATGGGATAGCATTACAGCTCCCTTCTGTGTGTGTCCATTTGTGTGTGTGTGTGTGTGTGTGTGTGGGTGTGTGTGTGGGTGTGTTGGGTGAGTGTTGGTGGTGTGTCTTAAAATTTTTTGGTAGAGACATTTTGACAAGAGGGTAACAAAGCCAGGCTAGGAATGATGTTGTTTTCTATATTCAGTTGCCTTTAATCCTACTGTTCAGGGTGTCTAACTGACATATACAGTTGTGCAAGGTGACAGTATAAATAATAAAAGGACAGGGCAGGTATGTCTTCTCTCCTTTCCTACCAGAATGCCAACTTCACTGTGAGTGGCCAGTCTACGAGTAACACTCTTGCTTCCTTTGCGGAACAGTGGCCATGGAAGACATTGCTGGCTGTGAAATTCTAGCTAAGGCTGTGAGGTAGGGATTCCAGAAAGCTCCATTAAAGTGCAGCTGCCAGGCACCCTTGCTTTGCCTTTGCCCTTCCTCTTGCTTGCTGCATGGGATGTGGCCCACTTCTTGGTGATGAAGCAGCTATCTTTCATGGAACCAAAATGGAGGCATCTGGAGAAATCCAAGGACCTCGGCAATGCATCCCTTCCTGGTTACCAAGAGGAAGATCTTAGTAATCAAGCCAGTATTGAGGAAGTTCTAATAGTTGTCATTAAGGTTTCCCTTATACACAACTAAGTATAGGCCTTCAGAAGAAGGACAGCCAAGCTCCTCGCAGCCCTCTACTAATGCTGCGTGGGGAGGGTGGCAAGCTATCACAAAGACCCTGACCCTCAGCAAGGTGTCCACTGACCCCAGTTGGCCTGGAAGCTGGAGGAGGAGGCCCCAAGACATCAGGAGGAGACTCTGGGGCTTACATCAGGACATGGAAGCAAATTCCTCCCCAATTCCCCAGGAAAACTTCTCAGAGAACTCAAAGGGAACAGGATCTTGAAAGGAAGGATAAAACTAGCTCTTTCAGAGTACCTATATTTAGCACTTCCTGAAAGCAGCTATTTTGAGTTGTGTGTGAATGAAAGCAATAGAGGATTTTAGGAGGGGAGAGAGAGAGTGTGTGAAAGGAAGCAGTATATATTTAACCTAGAAGAAGACTAATTCAGAGCACCACACATTTTGGTCCAATTCTAGTTGATTCGTGGAAAGCATGGTCTTACAATTAATGAAAGAAAAAGGAAGACAGAGGAAAGTAATTCAAGATTGAAGGTAGAATTCAAGATAAGAAGTGAGATGCTCTCTCATGTACCCTGCCTCGGAACAGCTCTCACTGATTGAGACGATCATTGCTGTGACATTTTGAGTATTTACTATGTGAGAACATTATTCCAAGTCTTTTGCCCCTTGAATTTCATTTAGTCCTAAAAGATATTGCTCCCAGTTTCAGCTGAGGAAATGAAGGTGTTCGTTTGCCCCCAATCACAGTACAGAGCAGAGAGTCAGGCTTTGACACTGTTATTTTTCTGTCTAACAGCAGAAACAGCCCTACACTAGAGACTCTGCAGAGCTTCTTGTTTTAACTGTGACTGCAAAAAATCTCAATTAAGAAAGTCTTCAATTAATCGAGTGTTCCGGGTAATTTAATTTCCTGGTTTAATTGAGCACTAGCCAGAAAAAGTTTCCCAAATGTTTTTCCAAAGAATGTAAGACACACTTTCCTGATTTAGTGAACCCGATTTAATTTTATTTCGATAATTAAGTCACTGATAGTGCCTCAGGCTGACTGTTCTTACCATCCAATAGCACACAGTCTGCTTGGTGTTGTAGAGATGCTTTTAGTTTTTTTTTTTTTTTCAATCTTCTACTAATTAAGGCTGACAAGGACATCTATGAGTGGAAGATTATTTCTTTTATATTTCAAATTAGTTTCAGATACGCCTAAAGTGCAATGTTAGGTCACTGGGTTATA
The DNA here is from genome assembly GCF_042477335.2 of Ovis canadensis. Classification (NCBI taxonomy): domain Eukaryota; kingdom Metazoa; phylum Chordata; class Mammalia; order Artiodactyla; family Bovidae; genus Ovis; species Ovis canadensis. The sequence continues at coordinate 25,762,763 of NC_091246.1, forward strand.
AGATACTTCAGCTTTTTTTAATGCTTCCAAAAATGTTTCCAAAGGCTACAATAGTTTTCACCATAGCCATCAGCCCTCAGTATTATAATTTAAAAAAGAAAAGTTAGAAAGTAATCATTTGCAATGAATTTAACTGTAAACTGGTAACTGATGTGTTGAAAGAACAGTGAAGAAGATTCTCCTGAAAGTAGCATGAAGATGGATAGCAACCAGAAAGGAAGAAAATGTTTGGAGAACAAAGTCTCAGAGGGGGAAAGTGGTAACACTTTCTTACATTGCAAGCAACAGTTTCATGATAATTCTTTCACAACCAGTGGTCTTCCCAGGTGGCACTAGTGGTAAAAATCCTGCTTGCCAATGCAGGAGACATAAGAATGTGGGTCCGATCCCTGGGTCAAGAAGATCCCCTGGAGAAGGGCATGGCAGCCTAGTCCAGTATTCTTGCCTGGAGAATCCTGGACAGAGGAGCCTGACAGGCTACAGTTCAGAGGGTCACAGAATTGGACATGACTGAAGTAATTTAGCCTGCTTAGGCCACACACACGCTTCAGAAAAGGGAGAGAAGGAAAGGAAAGCCCTGATTTACAGTGTTTGTTATGATGTACACATTTCTGTTGTGGTTGCTCTCAACTCAGTTAGCTCAGAGTTAGGAAAAAATGAACTCAGTTCAATCTTGTGACCCAGCAGGAGCTGGCACCATCACACCACTGATCACAAGGGAACAAGGGGACGATTAGAAGGGGTAGTGAGGATGAGGATCTTTGGGTGTGGATCTATCACCACATCCTCCACACTCTGCCCAAAAGTTCTGGACACTTACAGGGACCGCTAAACAGAGGGCTGAGGGCTGGATGCTCTGTGTGGTCAGGAAAAAGTCACACCCCTTAACCCTGGCACAGCTGAAACCCACAGGAAATTTCCTATGTGTGAGATGGGTATCCCCTAGCAACCATCATGTCCCCTAATCTTTTCATGTGATATTTTTCAGCCTAATGAGACAATGGATGTCTTGAATGATGCAAAATACTTCATTGCACAGGAAATATCTCTTACTGGTCATCTATTTCTACCAAATTAGAAAAAACTAACAACACAAAAATAGCTCATATAAGTGACAGTAAGTGCTTGATTATGGCTAAGCATCGAGATTAAAAATGGACCCAGAAAAGAGGAGATATTTCTCAGCGGGCCCTATTTTCAGTGCGTTATCTGATTTTGGCTACAGAGCATGTAACACTCTAAAGACAGAGGTTAGTAGTTTCAGCAGAGTGATCATAGCAAATGGATTCTTAATCTAGTCACTTATTCCATCTGACGTTAGGAAGTGCTTCTTCATTTTTTTAGCATTTAGATATGGTTTTAAAATATTCATTGCTTTATTTCTCCAGAAAAATTAGAAAAAACATAAAATACTGGGGAAATGTTGATGATTGAGCCATCTCACAAAATCCTGACTTCCTATCCATGACAGAGATTGCCAGTGTATCTACCTTGCCTCTTATTTTCTGTATTTCTGATGCTTTGACATCTGAGGCCTTCCTGACCCTGGAAGAACTGTGCCTCTCATAGTTATCCAGGTCCCAGAGATGTAAATTACTCACCTATGAGCACACCTTTTTTATGCAGGTCAACCAATGCAGAGCTCATATCCCAACCACCTTCTTTCTGGGGCTGTCACAGTCATGCTTTTCCCTAATCACCCTAGAACTAGGCACAGGACAATCAAAGATAACACTTTTGCCCCAGAGTCTGCTGAAATTATTCAAACTAGCCCTATTCCTCTGTCTTGCTCATTCTTTCCCAGAGATACCATAATAAAGATTATTTTCCACATTTTCCCTTCTCCCTCTGCCTTCTGCTACTTCCGCATGTGTTCCCCTACTCACCGCATAGCATGTCATGCCCCACATCTTAGGATCTATGAGTATAACAAACTATCTTTTTAGTGACAATTGTTTCCTGATCTGATGGTCTAACCATACCTGAAAAACAATAAAATTTACATCTTAAAACAACCAATTGCCTTGCAATACCCATTTTCCCCTTCTTGATAACAGATCCTGAACTTCTAGATAAGCACACTGCCTCCAAGATAAAAAGAAAGTCATTCTTGGGTGTTCCTGGCTAGTAGCAGTGGCTATATGAATAAGATCTACTCAGTGAGGGGAAAAAGGTGCTGTGTACTATGCATGCTTTCCTTTATGTTCATCCTCTTGCTGTCAGCCTGCAGGGACTTTGATGGCTGGAGCTCCAGCAGCCATTAGTATGTGTCCTATATCCCAGAGAAAGGGAAACTGAATCATTTGATAAATCTAGATCCCTCATGATTTCATGAAGCTATTGGATTCCTTTCAGTGACAAAGAATAAAAATCTATATTGCTTCAGTAACTATCAATTGAGATTTTGCTCTTACGTTCATCCATATAAGGTCATATAAAATATTCTTCTTAATGTAAATAATCATAATATCTTGACCTAGAGTAAGTTAAGGTACTCAATGTGTTCCAAAAATAAATGACTTGATCCTGCTACTAACATTAGCAGTATCAAAATGAAAATAGTTTAACTCATTTTTAATGTCAAAAACCTTGTAAGTGTCTTTTCTTTCAGCTATCAATATACTCAGTGCTGCAAAGCAACATATTAAAATACATGCCCCGCCTTCTCCACTTTTTCTAAATGTAGAAGACTACCAAGGTGCTGATGACCATGATTTGATCACATCCCCAAGTTTCACTTTTCCTTTGAACAATAAATTAGGAGCAGGAGGCAAATCATTGACCACCAACTGCTTTGGAGAATAAAGAAGTGTTTGATCTGGCATTCAAGTAAAACCTTTACCTACTCATACTGACCACAGGGTACCTTGTGCCGACATATTTCCTCCTACCAAATAATCACAAATTTAACAAATGACAATGACAAGCATCTTCTTTTATAGTATGAATTCTCATGTGCTGCAGTGGTACACCATGGACTGACTCAAGTATGGAACAGAATCAGCAAAAACATTAACACGTTGGTCACTGCTTTTCCACATGGTATGTCATAATAATTACATAACTACATATTCTAACAGTGAACAAAGGAATGTTAATTGAGAAAAACAGTTGTGCTTTTTCTCTCAGAGCATCTGTGATAAACATAGAGTCTGGTCTTATATGACTTTCTGTGATAGTATGGCTTGTGTTTCTATAGCAAAATATTATTTGTGATTTATTAATTTTCTTTATCAATAATTCACTAATTTCACACTTTAAAATACTATTTTGTATTTATTCTGTTAAAAATGGGATCAGAATTGCTTTTCTCATGATGGTCAAACTTTGAGGAAGTGATAACCTTTCTGAAAGAACAACTCATTGACATGAGGAGTCCAGACACATAATATTAATTTGTCAGATATTCTCTTCTTATTTCGTAAACACCTTTGTTTAGAAGATCGGGGAGGAAGTTTCTGTCTAAAAAAATGATCATGTTCACAGATTAACAGGTTCACTATCTACACAGATTTCCAGTGTTTTATGACATTGCATGCACGCTCAGTTGCTTCATTTGTATCTGACTCTTTGCGACCCTATGGAGCCTGCCAGGCTTCTCTGTCCGTGGGCTTCTCCAGGCAAGAATACTTCCGTGGGCTGCCATGCCCTCCTCCAGGGTATCTTCCCAACCCAGGGATCAAACACTTGTCTCTTAAGTCTATTGCGTTGGCAGTCAAGTTCTTTACCACTAGCACCGCCTGGGAAGACCCTTATGACATTATATGATTATTAGTATATCTTGCCATTATGCTTCATTGAATCATGACTTAGGCATTAAAAAAAATATAATTTAACAAGCCAAGAAAGTCCATGCAAAAAGTATGGAAGCACAGAAGCCAAGGTGAAATGCATAATACTAGCCCAAAGGACTAGTCCCAGTGGCTTAGGAACAGCTGCTGAGAACACAGCTATTAGGAACTCAATGCGATTTCTGTGAAAATCAATTCATTTTATAGCTCACATTAGTAAAATTTATAGACTGAACAAAACTGCCTTTCCCTTGAAAACTATGAAACTGCCTACAGGCCACTCAGTTAACTACATTTTGAATTTTACTGGCTTATGGAGCAAAAGCAAGGCATTCTGGAATGCCTGAAGAGTCTGATTGACCAGCTTTTTGCATCATTTGTGTAAAGTAAGTAATTTTTGATTGACATTTTTCAGCCTAAATTTGTGAAGTTTTTTAATTGTCCAAGGAGAATAAAAAGAAAAAAAAAAAAACCTTTACAAATGTGACTCTGATATGCTCTAAGAATTTCATCCTTTATAGTATTGTATTTATTTGTATTGTATAGATTTTATTTATTCACTTATTATTTTAAGAGGAAAAGTTTGATGAGAAGGAAACACTAAATTTTGAGCTAGTAAACCAGGAATTAGTCAAGGAACTAGTTAAGACGGAGTGGATTATACGACTGTAACAAACAGCCCCCAACAAAGGTTTATTTCTCTGCTGGGCTATATATACACTGCAGGTTATCAGGTGGCTTTGCTCCCATCTCATCTTCATCCTCACTCTGAGATGCAGGCCAATGGATCAACCACTGTTTGGACCATTACCATCCCATAGGAGAAGTGAAGCAGATTCAAAGGGCTTCTTATTGAGGAATAAATGTCCCAGTCTAGATATGACAGGTATTTCTTCCATGCACACACCTTGGCCAGAAATAATCAGATCCAACCTGACAATAAGGGCACTAGGAAGTGCAATCTTACCTTTATCCAGAGTGGGAGGATGGGGATATTTGGAGAACTGCACAGAATCCCACCATGAGCAATTAGGTGTGGTTGGCTGCTCCTTCTAACAAGCGTTTACAGGGCATTCCAGTTGCAAAGTACAGCTCAGGTTGCCAAGAGAGTTCAACAAAGACTTCAGGCTAAATGAAAGTGAAAGTGTTAGTCGTGTCTGACTCTGCAACCCTGGAGACTGTAGACTGCCAAGCTCCTCTGCCCATGGAATTCTCCAGGAAAGAATACTGTAGTGGGTTGCCATTCCCTTCTCCAGGGGATCTTCCTGACCCAGGGATCAAACCCAGATCCCCTACATTGCAGGCCAGTTCTTTATTTTATGAGCCACCTTAGGCTAAATAGTATAGAACAAATAAGGAGAGATGCAAAAGTCATTTTAGAGTGACAAAACATGTCATAAGAGCGAGAAAGTACAAGAGAGCATGAATCAAGAGGACTTCTGAAGTGGGTGAATATCCTCTTATGATTTAAACGACCAGTGAAGGCTTCACAGAATTCACTGGATGGCAGCCTTAATACAGAAAAAATTTTAATATGACTGGATGGGACCAAGAGGCAGAAAGAAGGGATTTCTGAGCAGGAAAAATATCATGGTCAAAGTATCACATTTTGACACACCCACTTTATAATAGTGTATTGTCAAACATACAGTGGCAAGGATATCTTTCTTTTTTAATATTTACTTATTTTTTATTTGGCTGTACTGGATCTTAGTTTTGGCATGCAGGATCTAGGCAAGGATATCTTAAACAGAGTTCAATTCCTTACCCTCCATGGAGTTCCTGATATTTACCTTATGGTCATCTTACTTAGGTATTAGGTATACTTCATAGCATCTATTCTAAAGACTGTTTTATTACTATGGTTGACTGTGGGCTATTTGGCACTTCTTTTCTTTCTTTTTTTTTAATTTTTACTTTTACTTAATTTTACTTTACAATACTGTATTGGTTTTGCCATACACTGATATGAATCCGCCACGGGTGTACATGAGTTCCCAATCTGAACCTTCCTCCCACCTCCCACCCCATATCATCTCTCTGGATCATCCCTGTGCACCAGCCCCAAGCATCCTGTATCCTGTATCGAACATAGACTGGCGATTCATTTCTTACATGATAGTATACATGTTTCAGTGCCACTCTCCCAAATCATCCCACCCTCTCCCTCTCCCTCAGAGTCCAAATGTCCGTTCTATACATCTGTGTCTCTTTTGCTGTCTCGCATACAGGGTTATCATTACCATCTTTCTAAATTCCATATATATGTGTTAGTATACTGTACTGGTGTTTTTCTTTCTGGCTTACTTCACTCTGAATAATAGGCTCCAGTTTCATCCATCTCATTAGAACTGATTCAAATGTATTCTTTTTAATGGCTGAGTAACACTCCATTGTGTATATGTACCACAACTTTCTTATCCATTCATCTGCTGATGGACATCTAGGTTGTTTCCACGTCCTGGCTATTATAAACAGTGCTGCAATGAACATTGGGTTACACATGTCTCTTTCAATTCTGGTTTCCTTGGTGTGTAGCCCAGCAGTGGGATTGCTGGGTCATATGGCAGTTCTATTTGTAATTTTTTAAGGAATCTCCACACTGTTCTCCATAGTGGCTGTACTAGTTTGCATTCCCACCAACAGTGTAAGAGGGTTCCCTTTTCTCCACACCCTTTCCAGCATTTATTGCTTGCAGACTTTTGGATCACAGAATTGTGTCCAATTCTTTGCAACCCCGTGGACTGTAGCCCACCAGGCTCCTCTGTCCATGGAATTCCCCAGGAAAGAATACTGGAATGGGTAGCCATTCCCTTCTCTAAGGGATCTCCCCAACCCAGGGTTGGAATCCAGGTCTCCTGCATTATAGGCAGATTCTTTACTATCTGAGCTACCAGGGAAGCCCTTCGGCACTTGGAGTGGTATTAATACTTCCTGAAAGCTATGTGTCTTTATTAGATGAACCACAAAGAATGTAACCTTGACTTTTGATAAGACGGCAATATAAATTTCACATCTACTTTATATCACCTGTTGTCCATAATAAAGAAACTGCAGAATTTTCATCGTAAATGCATTATGACTGGTTTCATATGCGCTTAGCTTTTTTTCTGATCCCTAAATCTCTCTTTTTATAGAAATTCGGCTGGAAGTTGGTAGTTTACATAAACTCCCTAAACCTAAGGTAACTACCTGCAGCGTTGCTTAGGGTAAAGGGAGTGTGAGGAGTTAGAAGAGTAAACCAATAAAGAAAATTAATAATGATATTATTATTATGACAATAGAAGTTACATCAAAATATCTGAGTCACAATGTCTTCCTTTCTGGGTCCACCAATAACTAGGGATATACTAGCATGGGAAAAGACTTCTTTCAGTTATGTAAAAGTAATGGAATGAGAAAGCAAATGAGAGAAACCCAAAAATGTGAAAATAAGAGGACATATGTGATCATGCCTCAGTCTGCAGCAGGACAGCTGTGGGGCAGAGCCATTGTCTTAGGTCAAAGGAACAATGTAGCTACTTAATGGTGAATGTAAGAAGCACCAAGCTCTGATCACATCCGTGGTATCAGAACCCAGACAACAGCAAATCAACGAAGTTAAGGCAGGATTGATGAGGCAGCCAGGGGACTGGGGTATTTGCAGGCACTGAGGAAACATGAGGAGCTGTGAAAATTCCAAGCTGGGGTTGGGCCCGGCAAGGATGGGACACTCCAGGCCGTTGCTGAGGTTCCAGCTTACCCAGAGAGAGCACTTCACACTTAGAGCTGACCAAATTTCTCTAGGTGGTATGGTGGGTGGGAGCACTACGCCCGGATCATAGTTTCCACTTCAGGCTGATTGGAAGGGGCTGCACATAGAGGAGATCATGACCCTCATGCCAATTTCACCAGTGTGCTCCCTGAAAAATATTTACTGAAGGGGAATTTAATTTAACAAGCATCTTCCCTATCCCGGGAAATTTATGAAGCTGGCAGACCTTCCCAATTAAACCTGGCTAACAGCATTGGTTCTCAAACTATATTCTCCATTCCAATTACAAGAACTTTTAAACATCCCAAAGTCAAAGCCACATTCCAGATCTACTAAATCATGATTTCTGGGTGGGGCATGGATATTGACGGGGTTCAAGGCAGGCTGTGATAAAATATGTCAAAGTGGCATATTAATTACTTTGAATTAAATTTCCTTAAACTGCCAGTGCAAGAAGGACGCTTTGAGCCTCCCTTGTTGCCCTGAAAGTAGGAAATAAATCTTCCACATGAAAGTACCCTTCCTTTCACAGAGAGATCTTTATCACCAGAAATAGGGAACTCGGGGCCCAGTATGTGAAGAAACTCTGCTTATATTCTTCACTAATTAGTACCCAAATATATTTCTTTGTCATGTCCGTTCTCCAAAAATGAAGTTTCTTTGTCTAAAGGGTATAAGAGCTGTCTGCTTTGGGGACTTCTCCAGGCCTCATAGTCTTATGGAGCCCCCATATGTACAGAATTACATTTGGGTTGCCCCCTGTTAAGCTCTTATCAATTTAATTATTAGGCCAGAAGAACCTAGAAAGGTAGAGGAAAGTTTCTCCTTTCCAATTATTGGCTTAGTTAGCAGGATCCTCACTGGCTGGAAACTGCTTTCTCTGAGGACTGGAGCAGATAAAGAGATTCTGGGAACTCTGACAAAAAGCCAAAGAAGGTAGGAATCCATATCACATCAGCATCCTGAATCTCTGTTTGCAAGATCCAGTGGAAGCAAAAGTAGTGGGAGTCCTTTTTCTAAATATCCATAGACAGACGAACGGGTAAAGAAGGTATGGTACATATATAAGTGGAATATTACTCAACCATGAAAAGGAACATAATTGGGTCATTTTTAGTGATGTGGATGAAACTAGAGTCTGTCATACAGAGCGAAGTAAGTCAGAAAGAGAAAAGCAAATATATAGATTAGCAGAAATTATTTGTGGAATTTGTTCCTTGGGCATAAGAACTCTGGTAAAAATTTAGTAATGAGTACGCTTGACTTTTATTGATCCTTTTTAAAAAATTTTTCTAGAGATGGTCATGTTTTTTCTTTGTCTCTGTTGTGTTTTTCATCAAAAGGAGGAAAACAAACAAACAAATGTTGGGCCGAACGGTGGCATGTGCCCTTTAAGGCTCCTGTTCAGGCTTATCTCTGGTGAATTTAGGGACCTCATCAGACCCACGACTGTTTAGATAAATTTTACTGTGGGTCTCCTAGGTAAAAACTAGATGAGGTTTTTCCTTTTATTTTTGCCTTATGTTTTGAGAGCTTGTCTTAGTGACCAGCAACAACAGTGCATCTGGTGGCCAGTTGAATAAATAGACTGGGATTCTGAGACAGGAGGTCACAAGCATCACTCTCTTTGGCTGTGCCAGCTCCCAGGGAAATTTGTCACAAAGGGTCACAATCCATCAGGGCCTTTGTTGTTCCTTTGCTCACATGTTCATGCTCAGTTGCTCAGTCGCGTCTGACTCTTTGCAACCCCGTAGACTATAGCCCACCAGGCTCCTCTGTCCATGGAATTCTCCAGGCAAGAATACTGGAGTGGGTTGCCATTGCCTTCTCCAGGGGATCTTCCTGACCCAGGGATTGGACTCACATCTCCATTTTTGGAAGGCAGGAGGACTCTCTATCACTGCACCACCTGGGAAGGGCCCTATTGCTTTTCTAGTACTGAGAAATACCACTCCATTGGCACCTGCTTTGTGTCATACATTATCAGGTTTGTAACTAGAGGTTTCTTAAAGACACCATTTTCACCACATCATCCTTATTTACCACTTGTACAATTAAAATCTTTGCTTTCTTAGGCCATCTTTGAGAATGAACTTGCTGAATCTTGTGAGGCCTGCACTCTTTCACCTTTCCCAGAAAAGCCATTAAACCTTCAGCTGCTTATTTTTAACTTCCCTTTCTCTACAAGGTTTATAGAGGCACTCCAGCCTAATTTCTAGGCCCAGGGTCTACAGGTTACTCATGTTAAGACTCTAACCAGGAAATAAATTAAGCAGCACCATGGGCAATAAGGCTATTTAGCTGGGCCCTATAATCAGTTTCAAGCCTTCCTTATGCAATGTCCTTTGCAGATATATCCTAGAATCCCCATCCAAATAATTAACATCCTCCAGACAGCAGAACATAAAAAGCATAGAAATATTTCGATCCCCATCTTCGCTGGAAATTTGTTCCCTGATATAAAATATCAAAATCAAAATAGTGTGATTGAGTGAGCAAATCAACCTCTACACATTATGATGAAAAATTCTGCCCAGTTCCTTGAAGATAGCTTACAGAAATGCAAACAAAGAAGTTAAAATCAGCAATACTTAACTCACTACTCCAGTCTTTATAAAAACAAAAGCATAATTCTGAAATATCTCAAAATCCACTTTTTTTCCTATTTACCTTCATACATTTCTAGATATTCCAAATGCCACAACATTGGAGATACAATTGCTCTGTACTTACAAAATGAAGAAAAAGTTCAAATAGTAATTACCATAGACTTCTATTAATAGTTAAATACACCCCAAACTCCTAAGAGAAAACTTGCATTCTTTCTCTGTCTTTTGAAGTTATAAAATTTTCTGGGGCTTTGAAATGTAAACATCCTGGAAGGTAATTAAAACTTTGCCCATACTGAAGGAAAAGGGGATGGAGTGGGGATGTTGATTAAAAAAAAAAAAAAATACACACTGCTGAAAATGCTCTCTTGTCCAAAATCTAGTCTATAACTTTCTTAAAATTACGTGTCAAACACAAATGCAAATCTTAAGAGTACAAAGCTTTAGCCATCTGGACATATAAACTTAACTTATTCCAACTGTTATGTATAAACTAGTGGGTTTTATATCATTATATCTAATTCATGACTGAAATTTTAAGATGAAAACTATAAGAACTCTGTTTATGTTTGCATGTATGTTTATATATGTATACAATAAATATATATACAGGTACCTTCAGATATAATTATCAAATTAATTTGAAAAAGAGCTGTATTTAGTTGGCTCAAAATTAAGTTGTTGTTCAGTATTTCAGTTGTTTCTGACTCCTTGAGACCCCATGGACTGCAGCACTCCAGGCTTCCTTGTCCTTCGCAATCTCCTGAAGCTTGATCAGACTCATGTCATCCCCTTCTCCTGCCTTCTTCTTTCCCATCAAGGTCTTTTCTAAACGAGTCAGCTCTTTGCATCAGGTGGCCAAAGTATTGGAGGTTCAGCTCCAGTATCAGTCCTTCCAATGAATATTCAGGACTGATTTCCTTTAGGATTGACTGGTTTGATCTCCTTGCAGTCCAAGGGACTCTCAAGAATCTTCTCCAACACCTCAGTTCAAAAGTACCAGTTCTTAGGTGCTTAGCCTTCTTTATGGTCCAACTCTCACATTCATGCATAATTACTGGAAAAACCATAGCTTTGACTAAACAGACTTTTGTTAACAAAGTAATGTCTCTACTTTTTAATATGCTGTCTAGGTTTGTCATAGCTTGTCTTCCAAGGAGCAAGTGTCTCCTTGGAATTTCATGACTGCATGGATTTCATGGCTGCAGTCACTATCTGCAGTGATTTTGGAACCCAAGAAAATGAAGTCTGTCACTATTTCCATTGTTTCCCTATCTATTTGCCATGAAATGATGGGACTGGATGCCATGATCTTAGTTTTTTGAATGTTGAACTTTAAACCAACTTTTTCACTCACTCTCCTCTTTCACTTTCATCAAGAAGCTCTTTAATTCCTCTTTGCTTTCTTCCGTAACAGTGGTATCATCTGCATATCTGAGGTTATTGATATTTCTCCCAGCGATCTTGATTCCAGCTTGTGCTTCATCCAGTCTGGCATTTCACATGATGTGCCCTGCATATAAGTTAAATAAGCAGGGTGACAATATACAGCCTTGATGTACTCCTGCACCAATTTTGAATCAGTCCATTGTTCCGTGTCCAGTTCTAACTGTTGCTTCTTGACTTTTTTCAAATGCAGATTTCTCAGGAGGCAAGTAAGATGGTCAGGTATTCCCATCTCTTGAAGAACTTTCCACAGTTTTTGTGATCCACACAGTCAAGGACTTTAGAGTAGTCATTGAAGCAGAAGTAGATGTTTTTCCGGAATTCTCTTGCTTTGTCTATGATCCAATGGATGTTGCCAATTTGGTCAATGGTTCCTCTGCCTATTGTAACTCTAACTTGAACATCTGGAAGTTATCATTAAAGTATTTCTAAATCTCATGAATAGAAAATAACCCATATATTTTTCTATGTGATCTAGGATAATTTTTGGTAAATAAAAGCCAGTTTAAGTTTGTTGGTTTAGTTAATACAAATATATCTTTAGAGTTATCATTAAGCATAATGTTTTTTTCTACTTAGATTTACTAAAACTCAAATAAGCTTATCTTATTTCTGTTACAAAGTTGTTAACAATAAAAATAACTTAAGATGATGGTTAGTTGCTTTAATGTCTCATTACATCTTCGCTCCTCAGAAGTAATCTAAGTATGATTGTTTTAAAAATGAATTAAAGAGATGTAAATGAGATAAGAGTTTTTAGATGAACTTTTTAAGTTGATTGTTTTATGATATATTCAGTTTCCCAAATCTCTTTGGCTTCCACCCTTAGAATTCTGCTGATTGAAATGAGGTGCATTTCTTAAATGTTTGATAATTTCCAGATAAGATAAAACACTGAGACATTAATTGTTAAACAAGTTATCTACTTTTGATTTCTTATTATAGAGTCTAAAGATATTTGAGTCTATTAGTAAATATGGCATATGCCCCTCTGAAAACTTGTGCTATGTAAAAATGCATATATCTAGAAATTATGAAACACATTTCATAAATTTGCCAATCTAAAAACTGCTGTGTAATAGTTCACAATTCTTTACTTCTTGATTGTCACTAGAAATTAAAGTTTCTAGGGGTTGAGAATTCTAATTAACTGGAAATTATATGGGAAACAATTTTATTTGCAAGGAAAGTGGGATGTAGTTTCAGTTAGAAAATGTATAGGATGTGAAGATGTATTTCTGTTGAGGAAAAATAAAATAATTTTGTCCTAAAATAAAGCTGAATGGGGAAAAAAAGGGAATAAATTAAAATGGATGTAGAAAGTTAAAGAAGGTTTATAAAAAAGGAATCTTAGGAAAGAGCAATGAGTTTGTTATAAAAATTTTAAATAACAAGTTTTGCTATCAATAGTGTGCTTGCTGCTGCTAAGTCGCTTCAGTCTTGTCTGACTCTGTGTGACCCCATAGATGGCAGTCCACCAGGTTCCCCCGTCCCTGGGATTCTCCAGGCAAGAACACTGGAGTGGGTTGCCATTTCCTTCTCCAAAGCATGAAAGTGAAAAGTGAAAGTGAAGTCACTCAGTTGTGTCTGACTCTTAGCGACCCCATGGACTGCAGCCTACCAGGCTCCTCCATCCATGGGATTTTCCAGGCAAGAGTACTGGAGTGGGGTGCCCATAGTGTGCTTAGATAAAACTAAAACTTAATTTTCCTTCATCTGTTCTCATGAAAGGTTTCCCTGTATCTTTAATGTAATTTGCCTAGAAAAACAAAGATTCTGTGTTTTGCCTTTATCAGGTTTTTGATTATTTTTAAAAGTTAAATCTTTCCTATATTAAAATGACTTTTTACAACTATTTAACTTTCTGTATTTGCCTATGAAATTTATAATTGTTGCCATTGTTTAATGAATAAGTATTGTTTCACAATAACCTAAGATCCTAGAGCTTCCCAGGTGGCACTAGTGGTAAAGAACCCGCCTGCCAAAGCAAGAGACATAAGAGACATGGGTGTGATCTCTGGGTGGAGATGATCCTCTGGAGGAGGGCATGGCAACCCTCTCCAGTGTTCTTGCCTGGAGAATCCCATGGACAGAGCCTAGTGTGCTACAATCCATAGGGCTGCAAAAAGTCAGACAGGACTGAAGCGACTTAGCATGCTTGCCTGCAAGCTATGATCCTATTTAACCAAACGTTCTATAATCTCTTTGATATTTTTGACAAACTTCCCCTAAATTCAAATTATATATGAAGTGTTTTAGATCAAAAACTAACTCTGAGAATTTCTAGAGGGCTTCTGGCTCACCTGAAAGGATTTACTGTGTGTCCTTACAAAAAGAGAGAGATTAAACTAATTAGGTGTATTTGATATGTTAAATTACATGGGAAACATTATCAAATAAGTGATAATAAATCTTCTTAGGTTATATTGCATGGGTAAATGTTATTAATGTAAGTACTCTAGAAATTATATCAAATTCCTAAAAATCTGATATGTTTCCAAGTATAATGTTATTGTTTGTGATTCTAATTTCTATTTTTTAAGTGTATGTCACAGAAATAATGTGATGTCAATTACATCAATGAATTTTCATTTGATCCTTAATCATGGTCATTCTTAAGTCTTTTTGCTCTTGCAACTATGTTTCATCTTCAGAAAAATTCATGGAAATGACTCTAAAGTGTTCTAAAATACAGTCTCCGATAAGTTTCAGATCATACAACTGAACTAGGTATGAAGTTACTAATAGAGAAACTGATGGCATTATAAAACTGCTAGCTAAAGATCAACAAGAATTAATCAGGATGAACAGGATGATTTTAACTTTTTTGACTTTTTTGTTTGAAACATTGCCAATTTTTGTTAATGTTTTTTCTTCCAGATATAAGGAAAACTTTCCTCTTAAACTATGACTTACAGAGATTTGATAAATTATTCCTTTGTAAGCAAATTGAAATGCTTATCTTTTTCTCCCTACCTGATTGCTCTAGAATTGAAAACTCATTGAGTACTCTTTATGGCAATATAGTTATTTGCATAAGTTCACTAAGAATCTGTTCTCCTTATGCCAGGACACAATTGGAATCATTGGCTATATTACCAAGGCTTTGTCTAGAATGCCATGTTTCAGAGAGGCATGCATAAACTCAGATATGATTAAACAGATTTAAGAAACTAAGTGAAAGTCGCTCAGTCGTGTCCAACTCTTTGCAACCCCTTGGACTATACAGTCCATAGAATTCTCCAGGCCAGAATACTGGAGTGGGTAACTTTTCCCTTCTTCAGGGGTTCTAACCAACCCGGAGATTGAACCCAGGTCTCCTGCATTGCAGGCAGATTCTTTACCAGCTGTGCCACAGGGGAAGCCCAAGAATGGAGTGGGTAGCCTATCCCTTCTCCAGGGGATCTTCCTGACCCAGGAATTAAACCGGGTCTCTTGCATTGCAGGCACATTCTTTACCAACTGAGCTATGAGGGAAGCCCTTAAGAAATTAAAGTTGACTTAATAGAGCTAATAAACCCCCTTGAAAAAAATCTGATAGCTTGTGTCATGGTCCGTGCACAGGTTGGAAAAGAATTTTCAGACATGAGCAGGATTAGGGGAGAATAAAGTTGATTAGAGCAGGAGACGCTGTTGGAACAGTGAGCCGGCTGAAGGAAGGGACAACTGAAGGGAGAAAAGTGAGGGTGCCAAAAATGTAGCAGGTTGACTTCCTGGCAGACCAGGGAGAGCTGATGCCTTTTACAGCTGCTGCTGCTGCCGCTGCTGCTAAGTCACTTCAGTCATGTCCAACTCTGAGCGACCCCATAGACTGCAGCCTACCAGGCTCCTCCATCCCTGGGATTTTCCAGGCAAGAGTACTGGAGTGGATTGCCATTGCCTTTCTCCATCCTTTCACAGGCTGGAGGCCAATTTTTATAGCCTCAAGACCGAGAAGATTCCTATGGGAAGGATGGCATTATGTAACTGATTAGAAAGCTATAAGATGGGTAACAGGGTGGGTATTTTACTTAACATGAGGTCAGGGAGCTGGCTGGTTTAGATCAGGAGGCGTATGGCAGCAGTTGCTACGGGGCTTGGTTAATTCCAGAGATAAAAGTCCTGTGATCTTGGTATAAGACTCCATACCTGTGACATTGGCATAGAGCTCTATATAGGTTGCTTACACCTTTCCTGACAAACTAACCAGGTGAAAAAGTCACTTTCTGGCAAATATAGGAACCTCAGAAAATGTTGGGAACTTCAAAATCAAAGGAATTAATCCAAATCTTTAGATCTTACAGGGGAAATCTGAAGACAAGTCCTTGGCTAGCTTCCTAGCCTTGAGAAGCATTTAAAAGTTCAATCTGAGATTCCTTATAAAAAAAAACCAGCAAAGCCGATGTTAAAAGATTCTACATGGTCAATCACTATTCTTGCTGCACTCATGTAAATAGCCAGGCCAAGTGTAATGAAGCTAATTTTTTCAAATAATCTAATGTGTCTATGTTTGGTAAAAATGAGGGTGATGTTTAGAAAGAAAAATTATGTTTCAGTAATACTCTTTTGTGGGTATTAGATTTTGTTGCAGGAAAAAGGGGCACAAGAGAATAGTCATGTCACAGCTCTTCTAAGAGTTGGGTGAATTTCTGGGGTGGGCTGCCAAATGAGGAAAGAACTCCATAGCAAGCTATATAGTAAAGCGGAAGCGAATTTAGACAAATAAACACATTCCATAGACAGAATGTGGATGTGGGCCATCTCAAGTGAGAGTGGCCCTGGGGTTTGGGGGTGGTTAGTTTCTATGGGCTGGATAATGATATATGCTAACAAATGGGAGGAATAACCTAGCAATTTGGAAGAAGAGGTGAGGATTTCCAGGAATTGGGCCACCACTTACTTTTTTACCTTTTTGATCAAACCCCAGGTCTCCTTCATTGCAGGTAGACTCCTTACCGTCTGAGCCACTAGGGAATCCCGTAATTAAATTTTGGTTTTCTGTTCATGTCTATGCAATTATTAGGCCAGCCAGAAGAACCTAGAAGTGTAGAGGAAAATTTTTCTTTGCCAAGAGGAAGTTTCAAGACTCCTCCACACAATTCCAGTGTGCAGCAAAATTAGAGTATAAGTAGCCTTGCTACTCAGTGACCAGAAGCATCTATATCACCTGAGAGCCTGTTAGAAATGCAGATTCTTAGGCCCCCACCCTAGCCTGCTGACTCAGACTCTGCAGAAGCACAATGTCTCAAGTGCTTTATTTGCACATGAAAGCTTGATAAGCACTCAATGGGATGCCCTATAATGGGGCCTAATGGAGCCTGCCAGTTGTAATTATTTCTGTAAATGGAAAAAATCCCTGAATAATGTAGTATTAATGACCTTGAGAGGGGAAGGGGAGGGCAGTACTCAGAGTCAGACTGGAGAATGCTGTTACAGAGGCTTAAAGAAACTGATAGGTTCTCATTGATTGTTGTATCTGTATGGATTAATTTTCACAATGCTTACAGACCTTCCAAACAGAGTCATACATCGTCCAGGGATTTCATTTTGCTTGAAAGCTTGGTGTGTGACAAGACAGGTCCAAGTGCTTTGTGCTTATCATTAATATAATTCTCAGGGCCACTCAGGCTGCGGATGTTAATGATTCCCAGTTTGCAGAAGCACAGGGTGGTTAAGAGTCTGCCCCCAGTCACCTAGCTATTCATTGGCTAAATGATGGTTCTGTTGTGTTGAGAGCTATTGTCTTTCAAAATCAAAAGTAAGGTTTATTTTATAGTCAGTATTGTGAAGAAGGGGTAAGGACCAAGGATGTCAGACAGAAATTGTGCCCAGGAACAGCACTGGGCTTTTCACATCAACTCCACTTAATAGCCTGGCCTTTGTGAGGAGGCAAGAGTTTGGGGGAATCAAAATTAAAGAGGAGCTTTTCTTCACCTCACTACGCCTATTCGAAGCCAAGGAGGGCCCTGCCTCAACTTCTTTCCTCCCACCTCACTCAGCCCGGAGCATCACATCAGCCCAGTGACAGGAACCAGTGGGGAAACTTCCTCAGCACACCATGGGGCAAGCTGCTGTTGCCAAGCCCAGACCTGCAGGGCCTGACAGTCTCCCATGTGGTCATCAGGTGCAAGAAAGCAACTGTAGAAGAACTAGGTCAAGGTCATCACAGATGCGCAATGTCGTGAAGAGTAAGAAATATCACCACCTTCCAGCTGCGTGTCAGAACCAAAGCTTTATTTTAATATGCTTATTGTTTTCAGAACATCACTGGCAACTAGAAACTCATATGCAAGAGTGATTGTTATAACTGTAGATAAAATAGATAATGGAATTGTAACAGTAAGTACACCTTAAATATAAATATACACATTGCCATCCCACATGTATAAAAGTCATGCTCTGTAAATGCTCTGTCCACACACTATCTTTGTGGGACACTGAATTTCAGGATGGATCTTCAAGGGTTTACATGTGTCCCATTAGTCATATATTTCCAGAGATCTTATGTAGGAGCAACACATTACAAATTTTGAAAAAAAATTAAGTATCACAGAGCATTTTTTGAATATTTAATACTTTTGTTCTATAAAGAGTATTTCTTAAATATTACAAATGGTGAAACAAATATACTAGCTTACAGATATATACAATGTACTAATTTATACTTCAAAAATGCAGGAAGAGAAATTATATATATATATTTATATATATATATAATTTTAGATCTAATGAACAATTCAATATTGCTCTTGAGTTGGTCTTGCTGTATTGCATGCATGCCTAGGGCACGCCCATGGCTTGTCACCAGATGGAAGAGAGAATGGCAGGGACAGAATGGGACCCATGGAGCCCCATGCTTATTCCCAGAGAGCCATCTTCTAAGCAATACATTGAGTTTTGTAACTTACTGAGGCGAGGTCAAAATCTTGTGTGTCCATACACAATGTAGGATGTGTCCTCAAGAATCACAACTACTTATTCGAGGATGGGGCCACATAAATGCTAAAAACATCTGATTCAGTGGAACTAACTCCTCGAGCCCTGAGTGTCAGTTGGAGAGCTTTGAAAAGATTATTTTGAGATAATCATCTATACCCTCAGTGCAGTTCATAAAAAATGATCTCAGAACAAAGACCCATGATTGAGGCATCAATAGCCTTCCAGTAAACTCACAGGCAAATTACAAAGGAAGAAAATGTGTCCTGAATGACATCAGATTTTCAATAATTACAAGCTTCTCACACTGATAAAACTGTAAACACTTAAAAATGTAGACATTGCCTTGAGAGGGCTAAATGAATTTCTAACTTGGATCAGGAGTAATGTGGCAGTCATGGGGAGCCTGCAAATTGGGAGCCTTGTGGACAGGACAGCTTATGGCAGACATCACATTTGACCATTAGCTTAACCCACCTAAGATCTCTACAGTTGATTTTGGCCATGGAGTCCCATTTCTTTTTCCACTTAACCCAAATCTAAATTACAAATGGATGGCATCTCTCTGAGAATGGAAATAGAACAAAATATACATACATATATAGGGATACATTGAAAAGCAAATGTTCTAGAAAATTCAGCAATGAGATCTCACTGTGAAGGCTGTGCAACAGTCACTTGGAACAGAAGGAGCCCAGCAGAGGGTGTGGCTGTTAGGACTTGGACAGGGACTTGGTTCTGGGCCAGGAGTTCTGGGTTTCCCTGATCCCCACTGGTGACCAAGCCAGCCATCTCTACCCTCCCTACCCAAGTTCTATTCTAGGAGGCCAGAGTGGTGGGCAGACCATGGAGCCAACGGCTTGCCAAGTGCCTCCCACACACTAAGTACATCACAAAGATGCGTTATTAGCAGAGCAGAGGGGATGAGAGGAAGGCAAGAAAATTAAACCAAAAGGGGCAATTTAGGATCTGTTGAGAGCATAGAGCTGCCCAGAAGTGGCCACAGCAGGAGGGGCAGGAAAAACACAGAAAGTGCAGGAGAGAGTGGTACCCATAAAGGTCCTGAACTTGACCACTCTGTACCAGCTAGCACTGCTCCCCAACAGCCTGGAAGCATCCCTGTACGAGCCTGAAGGCAGCACTCACTCTGCCTGCCAAGCAGGCGACAGGAAGGTGTCCTGCAAGGGAACATTCCAGAGGAAGCCAGAGTGGGATGCAGACTGGAACCAAGAGGAAAACACAGGCTCTATCAGTGGGAATTTTCAGGAAGCAGCTCCAAAGCAGCCTTGATGCCAGCAGAAGAATTAGCTGAGGAGTCTGTGCCCTGCCTGTGACAGAGGCCTGCCCGACCTGTCTCCAGCCAGCATGCAGCAACCAGCAGTGGTTTGAGGATGCACGTGAGATTCTTTCCAGAGTGAACCCAGCATAGGCCAGCTTTTAGAAGACATTTCTAAAGGAGCATGCACCATAATTGATCACTTGAACTGATTTTCCAGGAATATACTTGTCAGAGATAATCATCAAAAACATAGTGAACAACTTCTGTCTCAAAGCATTTCATTAAGGTGCAAAGTATGGCATAGACGTGTCGACGTCTGTTAGAAAATGGATGTGCTTCTGGTCTTCAGAGGGCCTTTATTGGCTGTTACTCAGCTGAAGATAGAGCGAGTTATTGAAAAAAAGATCATGTTGGAGGACAAAAAATGTCTAAAAAGTAGCTACTTTGATTGCTTTTATTTAAAATCTAAGGGCTGGAAGAATTATACCCCTCATGGGTCAAAGGAAGGAAACTTCACGTTTCTAAAACTCTCAAAATATAATACACAAAAATATTATTGTGATGTTTCAGTATTGTCACAATATCCTCACACAAACGTTTCAAATGGAAATTGAAGAATTTCTGACAAAGTGGCACACTCTTAGTGAATTCACCATTGTATGTGAAAAGAAATACTCTAAAAGGTTAAAATGATACCTGCTAATAACTAGGCTAGTGAGGACATCCCCTCAGAGGGGCAAGGCTCACAGGTCAGCTGTATTACATTTAATTCAGTTAAAGAACCATAGAAGGGAACAACTTTGGCCTGGTCTTCTCACCTCCTCCTGCCCCTCCCATCCCCCAGGGATGTCACTGGCTTCGGAGCAGAGGAGATGCCTGCGCTCTTACATGTATCCAGATGGTTGGTACCTTCTGCTATCAGCACAGCACACTCTCCTGCAGGCATGAGCCTTCCTGCCTCCTGAGGGCCAAGGATGCTTCCAGAAATGGCTGACGTCCCTTGGGTTCCCTGCGATGCCGAGCGTGTTGGTTTTCATTTTAAGCATCTGTCAGATTCCCTGATTCTGGAGAGGGGGTGCTTATCGGTGGTGGTGTGAAATGCCCTCTGAGGACAGTTGGGCACGTCTCAGTCAAAATGCAATATTTAACACGTGGGCGTCTGACATGCTACCCTGACGACTGCGGGTGTCACGTGGGAGGGTGAGGGGCGGTGGGGGGGTACACACAACCGTTGCTCCCACGGGAGGGCGGTTCACATGACCACACACTTGCCCTTGAGCTTCTCTTTCCTTTTCTGCTGCTTGCTCTTTTTCCCGTCGATCTGGAGGCTCACGGTCCTGCGCTTCTCCAGGTTGAGCAGCTCCTGGAAGAGCTCCTTCACGTTGAGGTTGAGCTTGGCCGAGGTCTCCATGAAGGCGCACTTCCACTTGCGGGCCAGCACCTCGGCCTCACTGCTCTCCACTTCGCGGTTCGGGCTCTCATCACACTTGTTCCCCACCAGCATGATGGGGATGCTCTCCACGTCCCCTTTGATCTCGCAGATTTGCTCATAGATGGGCTTGAGCTCCTCCAGAGACTGCCGGCTGGTGATGGAGTAGACCAGGATGAAAGCGTGCCCTTTGGAGATGGATAGCCGCTGCATGGCCGGGAACTGGTGACTGCCCGTGGTGTCCGTGATCTGCAGGGTGCAGATGCTCTTGTCACAGCTGATGACCTGCCGGTACGTGTCTTCCACAGTGGGGATGTAGCTCTCCCGAAATGTGCCTTTCACAAACCGCAAGACGAGAGAGCTCTTGCCAACACCACCTGCACCGAACACAGCCACCCGGTAATCATTGCTTTGCTCTGGCATGTTGCTTGCGGGCTCCAACGATTAACTAGGAAGCACCTACCAAAGGAAGCAGATGTTTGAGAGAGTTAGTGAAAGAAATCCTAGGAAAAGACTGCTTTACCCTCTCTTGATAGCTAAAAGAAAAAAAAATTAAGTGGTATTATTTGCTTTCACTTTTCCTCCATAACAATTCAAATTTCATTTAAGAATTCTCTACTTCTAAATCCAATTATAGATAACCCTCAGTTTTCAACAGGGCTGTTGATCTACTGAGTGGCTAACTGAAGTCAGTCTGTTCCTCCTTATTGGACCATGGTTCTGAGCAGCTTTGCTCTCACATCACCCAGCACCCAGGGAAAAGATGCAAAGTCAGTCCAAGGGAGGAAGAAGCCAGGATAGGTAATGGGGAGTTGGAAACTGGTCAGTCCTCAGCGCGCGCGCACGCACGCACACACGCATGCACACACACACACACACACACCCCACAGCAGATCTTTACTGTTTAACCTAAAGTGCTATGAACACTCAATATACTGGTCATAATACATAATTTTTATAAGTACAGAGAGGGAGTTAAAGGGGAGCAGAATGCAATTAATATTTACACAATGTTTATATTAACTCATGAAATCCTCACCACCCTGCAGAACTGGCGTCATTATCCCCTGTAAAATGAAAAACCTGAAAACACAAAAGGAATAGGATCATGGCATCTGGTCCCATCACTTCATGGGAAATAGATGGGGAAACAGTGTCAGACTTTATTTTTCGGGGCTCCAAAATCACTGCAGATGGTGATTGCAGCCATGAAATTAAAAGACGCTTACTCGTTGGAAGGAAAGCTATGACCAACCTAGATAGCATATTCAAAAGCAGAGACATTACTTTGCCGACTAAAGTCCGTCTAGTCAAGGCTATGGTTTTCCCTGTGGTCATGTATGGATGTGAGAGTTGTACTGTGAAGAAGGCAGAGCGCCAAAGAATTGATGCTTTTGAACTGTGGTGTTGGAGAAGACCCTTGAGAGTCCCTTGGACTGCAAGGAGATCCAACCAGTCCATTCTAAAGGAGATCAGTCTTGGGTGTTCATTGGAAGGACTGATGCTAAAGCTGAAACTCCAGTACTTTGGCCACCTCATGGGAAGAGTTGACTCATTGGAAAAGACTCTGATGCTGGGAGGGATTGGGGGCAGGAGGAGAAGGGGACGTCAGAGAATGAGACAGCTGGATGGCATCACGGACTCAATGGACATGAGTTTGAGTGAACTCCAGGAGTTGGTGATGGACAGGGAGGCCTGGTGTGCTGCAATTCATGGGGTCACAAAGAGTCGAACATGACTGAGCAACTGAACTGCACTGAACTGAATGTCCCTGACTTCACACAGTGACTTCACACAGTGAGGTGAGCTGTTGCTCAATTGCTCAGTTGTGTCCAACTCTGTGACCCCATAGACTGCAGCATGCCAGGCTTCCCTGTCCTTCACCTCCTAGAGCTTGCTCAAACTCATGTCCATTGAGTCAGTGATGTCATCCAACCATCTCATCCTCTATTACCCCCTTCTCTTCCTGCCCTCAATCTTTCCCAGCATCAGGGTCTTTTCTAAGTGAAGTGAGACGGGGATGCAAACTGACGTGTCTCTGTCCCACAGGCTGCTGGAGTCACAGAGGGCCTGAGTGTGAACTCTCATTAAGCACCAAGTATTGACAATTAATAAGAAGCTTGGAGGGGTCCTTTCATTCATCACAATTAAAATGATTATGGAGGCTTTATTTTTAAGAATGATAAGAAGTGTTACTAAGATAATAGTATAAACCACTATTAATGGTTATTAAAATGGAGTAGAATGGGGTTTCCCTTCAATACAAATACCACCTCTTTCTGACATATAGATTATTAAATACCTTTCACACTGCCCCTTTCTTGGTAAGAAAGGATACAAAAACATCCAAAACATAGAGAATCAAGCAATATCCAACATTTTTAAAGCGAAGTAGACAAGTAATATGGTAATGTGAAATATGGAACCCATTTTCTCTAGGCAACATTTGCTGACTTTCACTTTCACTTTTTTGGGGTAACTGAGGGACAATAATAAAAGGCATTCCTCAAAATCATTTTCAGAGACCAGTAAAAATTAGATATAATTAGCCATGAAGAAAATGGGTGTGTGTAGCAAATGTCTACTGGCAGACCGATCAGGTCAAAGCCCAGGACAGTGATATATCATCTCATGATTTCTGAGTTCACTATGTACATTGGCCTGCAAATATGCTCAATTAAATACTCAGCTGTTCTTGTATGCACTTTGGAACCTCTAACCTATCGAGAAACTTGAAGAAGCATTTATATACATATATACGCACACACACAACTGAATCGTTTTGCTGTACACCTGAAACTAACAAAGCATTGTAAATTAACTGTACTTCGAGTTTTTAAACAGTTACAACTTTTTAAGAAAAGAACAAAGTGAACCCAGAGAAAGAAAAAAGAGTAGAAATTAATAAAGAATAGAAAACTATAAAAAACAATTAATAGAACCAAAATTTGGTTTTTTGAAAATATCAACAATAATAATTTTTGCATTAGATTGAAGAAAAAAAGACTCAAATTATTGAAATCACAAATGAAAGAAAAAACACTACAAGAAATAAAGGTTATAAGGGCATGACCAACTCCAAGCTAACATGTTAGATATCTATGATGAAACAGATGCAAACTACTCAAGCTGACTCAAGAAGAAATACAAAATCTGAATAGAACTGTAATGAGATAATAATCAAAATATTATTTACAAAGAAAATGCCCAGGTCCAGATAGCTTCACTGGTGAATTCCAGGGAAGATCCCCTGGAGGAGGAAATGGCACCCCACTTCAGTATTCCTGCTGGGAGAATCTTATGGACAAAGAAGCCTGGTGGGCTACAGTCCATAGGGTTGCAAAGAGTCTGACATGACTGAGCATCTGAGTACATACACATATATACATAAACATATATATGTGTATGTATGCATGTAATATATATGTATATATAACATAACACTATATCAATGAAAGAAAATCCACCATACCTCAGTAGATACAAAAAATTGACAACATTCAGCACTCAATTATGTTAAAATAAAAACAGTTTAAAGTAAAAGTGTAGTCACTGAATCGTGTCTGACTCTGTGACCCCATGGACTATAGTCTCTGTCCATGGAATTCTCTAGGCAAGAATACTGGAGTGGATTGCCATTTCCTTCTCCAGGGGATCTTCCTGACCGGGGGTGGAATCTGTGTCTCGCCCATTGCAAGCAGATTCTTTACCTTAAGCCAGCAATAAAAGTGAACTTCCTCAACCAGATAATGGGCTTATAATGAGCAATACCAAACTAACACAACACTTCATGGCAAAAGGCTGAATGACTTCTCACTAAGGTCCAGGAAAAGAGTATTCACTTTTCTAGTTTCTACTCAACATGTTACTAGAGGTTTTAACCATGAAAATTACATGAGAAAATGAAATAAAAGGCATTCAGACTGGGAAGGAATGAAGCCAAACTATCTCTATTGCAGGTGGCATGACTTTGTATTAATAGATAGGAAATCTAAGGGAGTCCACTTAAAACTATTATAACTAATAAATTAGATCAGCAAGTTTTCAGAATACAACACACATTTTTTAAAAAAAGCTATTTCTACATACTTGAACAATCTAAAATTAAGAAACCAATTTCATTTACAATATCATCAACAAGTATAAGATACTTGGGAATACCTTTAACAAAGAAGTAAAAGTACACCTTCGAAAATTATAAAATACTGTTGAAAGAAACTGAAGACCTACATTATTGGAAAGATACACACATTTATGTATCAGAGGACTTAATGTTGTTAAAACAGCAATAGTCCCTTGAATCATCTACAGATTCAGTGCAATTCTTTAGAAAATCCCAACTGACTACATAAATTGACAAGCTGATCCCAGTATCCACAGGAAAATTCAAGAGACCCAGAATACTGAACCAATGGTAACTGAAGGAAAAAAAAAGTTGGAGGACACACACTGTTTGATTTCAAACTTATTACAAAGCTACAGTAATCAAGACAGTGTGATACTGCACAGGATAGCAAATAGATGAATGAAAAACTTCAGAGTCAAGAAATAAATTCTGACTTTTACAGTCAAATTATTTTTGACAAGGATATCAAGATAATTCAAGAAAGAATACCTTTTCAACAAATGGTGCTGGTACAACTGATATTCATATGCAAAAGAAAGAAGCCTCCCTTATATCATATATAAAAATTAACTCCAAATGGATTGAAGATCTAAATGTAACCCCCAAAACTAAAAAAAATCCTAAAAGAAAATACAGGCATAAGTTTATGATCTTTGATTTGGCATTGATTTTGTAGTGGTGATCTGCAAAACATGAACAAAAATTTTAAAAATAGGTAAATTTTATTTCATCAAAATCAAAAAGTCTGTGTATTATAGAACACTATTCAGAAAGTGTAAGGCAACCCAGAGAAAGGAAGAAAATTTCTACAAATCGTATATCTGACAAGTGATTAATTCCAGAATATATAATAAATGCCTGGCATTCAATAACAACAACAAACCCACAAAAATATTAAAATGGACAAAGCATTTGAACCAACATTTCTGTAAAGAAGCTATACTAGTGGACAATGAACACAAGAAAAGACAGCACTACTATTACTAGTCACTGTTGTTGTTTTCAGTTGAAAGTCATGTCTGACTCTTTGTGACCCCATGGACTGTAGCATGCTAGGATTCCTTGTCCTTCACTATCTCCCTGAGTTTGCTCAAATGCATGTCCACTGAGTCAGTGATATACCTAAACGTCTCACCCTCTCTCATCCTCTTCTCTTCCCCTGCCTTCAATTTTTCCCAGCATCAGGGTCTTTTCCAATGAGTTGGCTCTGACTTTTTGCATCAGATGGCTAAAGTATTCAGATGGCTTCAGCTTCAGCATCAGTCCTTCCAATGAATATTCAGGGTTGATTTCCTTTAGGATTGACTGATTTGATCTCCTTGCTGTCCAAGGGACTCTCAAGAGTCTTCTCCAGAACCACAGTTCGAAAGCATCAATTCTTCGGCACTCAGCTTTCTTTACGGTCCAACTCTTACATCTGTACATGACTACTGGAAAAACCATAGCTTTGACTATATGAACCTTTGATGGTAAAATGATTGTCTCTGCTTTTTAATACACTACCTAGGTCTGTCACAGCTTACCTTCCAAGGTAATTTAATTTCATGTCTTCAGTCAAATCCACAGTGATTTTAGAGCCCCCCCAAATAAAATCTGTCACTGCTTCCACATTTTCCCCTTCTATTTGCCATGAAGTGATGGGAAATGCAAATCAAAACCACAGGTAAAGCACTTCACAAACACTTGGAAGACTTTAACAAAATTCAAAATTAAAAAAAAAAAAAAACAGAAAATAGCAAATGTTGACAGTGTTGTAGGGAAACTGGAACCACTGGGCTTTGCTGATCTGAATGTAAAGTAGTATAACTGCTTTGGAAAGCAATCCATCACTTCCTTAAAAAAGTAAACAGAATTACCATAAGACCCAGTGATTTCCCTAACCCTACACCCATGAGAAACGAAAACACAGCCACACAAACAATTGTACGTGAATTTCTTAGCAAAATTACTCATAGTAGTCAAAAAGCAAGAAAAAATCCAGATGGTCACCATCTAATGAAAGCATAAGTAAAAATATGGTATATCCATACAATGAAGTATTATTTAGCAATAAAATGATATGAAGTATTGAAAGGTGCTCTAGCAAGGATGAACCTTGAAAACATGATGCTAAATGAAAGAAGCCAAAAACAAAAGACCACACATATTGTCTATTTATATGAAGTATGCAGAAGTGCAGATCTATAGACACAGAAAGGATATTTGTAATTGCCTAGGGATGGAGTGAGGTGGATGTTGGGGGAAACTGGGAAGTGACTGGACAGTTTCCTTTTGAGTGATGAAATGTTCTAAAACTTACTGTAGCAATGATTGGACAACCCTGTGAATATACTAAAAACTACTAAGTTGCATACTTCAGTTGGATGAATTATATCTCAACAATGCTATAATTTTAAAAAAGACTGCATAGGATAACACTCCACTGTATGTGATGACATTGTCTACTGATTCTGAAACTGATTCAGTGAATATTCTACAGTTAATAGGCTCAGCTTTATTTGTAACAGCCAGATGATGGAAATAACACATATCTTCACAGTAGAAATGACAAGCAAAGAATGGAATATTTATACTATAAAAAGCAATATAGTGAATTTATCCATATAATAAGAAAAAGCTATGAAAAGAACAAAGAATAATACATGCAACAACACGGTCGAATCTGACAGTTGAGATCTGCTAAGCAGCCTGCTGAGAGCTAGAAATGTTGCATATTTTCATTGGGCAGTGGTTACAAAGATGTTAACACCATACTGTTATAAGATGGTTATACAGATTATTCTGAATGATTTCATTCTTTTAAATTTATCACAGCGGGAGTTCCTTGGTGGTTCAATGGTTATGACTTCGCCTTCTAATGCAGGGGTTGCTGGTTTGATCCCTGGTCAGGAAGTTAAGATCCTACATGCCTCATGGCCAAAAAGCCAAAAGATGTGGATATTGAGTAATATTCCTCAAACTGAGAAGGAACTTTGAGATTAAACAGTGTGGAGATTCCTTAAAAAATTGCAAATAGAACTACCTTATGACCCAGCAATCCCACTTCTGGGCATACACACCGAGGAAACCAGAATTGAAAGAGACACATGTACCCCAATGTTCATTGCAGCACTGTTTATAATAGCCAGGACATGGAAACAACCTAGATGTCCATCAGCAGATGAAGGGATAAGAAAGCTGTGGTACATATACACAATGGAGTATTACTCAGCCGTTAAAAAGAATTCATTTGAATCAGTTCTGATGAGATGGATGAAACTGGAGCCGATTATACAGAGTGAAGTAAGCCAGAAAGAAAAACACCAATACAGTATACTAACACATATATATGGAATTTAGGAAGATGGCAATGACGACCCTGTATGCAAGACAGGGAAAGAGACACAGATGTGTATAACGGACTTTTGGACTCAGAGGGAGAGGGAGAGGGTGGGATGATTTGGGAGAATGACATTCTAACATGTATACTATCATGTGAATTGAATCGCCAGTCTATGTCTGACGCAGGATGCAGCATGCTTGGGGCTGGTGCATGGGGATGACCCAGAAAGATGTTCTGGGGAGGGAGGTGGGAGGGAGGTTCATGTTTGCGAATGCATGTAAGAATTAAAGATTTTAAAATTTAAAAAATAAAAAACTAAAAATTAAAAAAAAAATTGTATTTGAAGAAAAAAAAAAAAATAAAGATCTTTTCAAGGCTCAAAAAAAAAAAAAAAAGAAAAAAAAAAAGAAATGAAGCAGGCAACTCCATGAAGTACAATTATGAAGTTTATTGAAGGTAACTTACATATGGGGTGGATGAGGCAGACGGCAATCCAGAAGCACTCATAGCAGCACTCCACCCTGTTGAAAGGGCTACAGGGGAGTTTAAAGGGGCCAATGTGAAATATAGAATCTGATGACCAAGTGAGAAGCATGTATGCACCCACTGGGAACCAGTGGTTTTTCCTCCTGGAGATTGGTTGGTGTGTCTGTGGCAGAGAGGTGGGTGGGTGTCTCACGACCATCTGTGCCAGCAAAGGCATTCATTCCACTTTTCATGTCAGGTGTAGGCTAGGGTAAAAGTTGATAGGAAACATATTCCACTTGTGAGTATTCCTTGTGAATTAGGCAGAAGGGTCAGGAAGATTACCTGGAGAAGGGAATGGCTACCCACTGCAATATTCTTGCCTGGAGAATCCCATGAACAGGAGAGCCTGGTAGGCTACAGTCCATGGGGTCACAGAGTCAGACACGACTGAGCAGCTCACACTTTCATTTTCAGTTATACAGAGAAGGAAAGGGGTAGGACTGAGAACTATGATGGAGCTGCCAACAAGGACTCAGTGTGGTTCAGCCACACAGAAGGAGATGAAGACCAGCAAAGTTTCAGGTAAGTGGTGTAGGGGAGTGAAAGTCACTCGGCAGTGGGCATGACAGTGATGGGAATTGATGAGGTGGTCGGAAAGAAAAGAAGTACAGACTCTATTTAAGGAAATTCAGGGATTAAGGGAAGGAGAGGGATAATTGGCAGAGGCTAAGGTAAGGGTTAGACAAGTGTGGAAGAATATCTATATGAGTCTGCTGCTGGGTATCCGATGGAACAAATCTGAAAGAAAACAAGAGCCGCTGGGATCCAGGATGCACACACAGCAAGTTATTCTTCAAGGAGAGAAGGAAGGGCAGGTGACGGCAGAGGAAGCCCCGGTTAAACCTGACCAGGCCAATCCCAACTGCTCCTGCTATCTCAGCTTAAAAACTTTAAAAACAAACAAAGGAAAAATGATACAGTGCATGTACTTGGTTAAAGAAAAATAAAAATATTATAAAATACTCTTATCTACTCCTAGACCCCTTCCTTCAGCAGCTCTAGTCTCTAAGAATGGAAGCTCAATTATTCCCTGGTGTTCACCTTTAAATTTTAAATAATGCATTCATTACTTGAATAATACATCTTAATGTCCTGAGTTACTGATTTTTGGACCATCTCTCTCTCGCTCTCTCTCTGTAAAATTAGCACTATTATCTTCCTTTATTGCCTAATTGTATCACTTATGCTCTATTTTTAAAGCACATATCAGTATTTAAATTTTCCAGTTATATTTACAATTTGTTCCAAAACTTATATTGTCTGCTGTGGTTCTTCTGCAGGTTGTTTCTAAATGCTATTAATAAACAGCATTAAAAGGACTTTGTAAAGATTTTTTACTAAGGAAGTAGACAAAGTTGGACCCACTAAGAGAGAAAGGTCATTTTCACCAAACTGCTGATTGCATAATTTTCTGTGTCAGAAACACTGGGGTCTTACTTTTCCAGCTTTTTGCTTGTATTTTGCCTAACTATCAATAATATAACTTTTGTATTTTAATTTATCACCTTCTTAGGATTTATTTTATACTTTGGTATAAACATTACTGATAATTTCTTTTAGATGACATTAAAATTTCTGAGCTCACACTCTTTTACTTGATTGATAGAATTCTGTAGCCAAATTAAATTCAAATTCTTTTTTCTTTACAGACTTTAAAAATCATTTATCATCCGGGGTTGCTGACACAAAATTCAAAGCCAGTATGATATTCTTTCCTTTGTAGGAAAGTTGTGTTTTCCCCTTCTCTTGGCAGGGTTAGGGTATTCTCTTTATTCTGGGAGTTATGACATTTCAGGATATATCTAGAACTGCTTTTTAATTGTGGTGACTTTTTCCCAGGGTGGGAGGGCGGTGGGGATGGGGGGAGATGGTGTGCAGCATGTAGCTGGTTAACAACTTAACCCTTTTGGCAACTTGGGAAATTTTTCATTTGCTTTTTAAAATTACATCTTCTTAATGGTTGTATCTTTTTTCTCTTTCTGAAACTTCTGTTAGATGATGAACCAAGTGTACCTGTTCTTCATTTCTCTAAAATCTTTTCCTTTATGTTGTAGATAAACTTTCTTGTACTCTGATTTTTTTCTTTCTCAAAGAAGCATTTTGTTATCAGGAAAGGTGATACCAGGCAGAATTTCAGTAAGACTATTATTAATTGAGATTTGTTGCTATTGTTCTTATCTGAGATTGCAGCGATGAAATTAAAAGATGCTTACTCATTGGAAGGAAAGTTATGACCAATCTAGATAGCATATTCAAAAGCAGAGACATTACTTTGCCAACAAAGGTCCATCTAGTCAAGGCTATGGCTTTTCCAGTGATCATGTATGGATGTGAGAGTTGGACTGTGAAGAAAGCTGAGTGCCAAAGAACTGATGCTTTTGAACTGTGGTGTTGGAGAAGACTCTTGAGAGTCTCTTGGACTGCAAAGAGATCCAACCAGTCCATCCTAAAGGAGATCAGTCTTAAGTGTTCATTGGAAGGACTGATGTTGAAGCTGAAACTCCAATACTTTGGCCACTGGATGGAAAGAGTTGACTCATTTGAAAAGACCCTGATACTGGGAAAGATTGAGGGCAGGAGGAAAAGGTGATGACAGAGGATGAGATGGTTGGATGGCATCTCTGACTCAATGGACATGGGTTTGGGTGCACTCTGGAAGTTGGTGATGGACAGGGAGGCCTGGCATGCTGCAGTTCATGGGGTCACAAACAGTCGGACACAACTGAGCAACTGAACTGAACTGAGATACTTCTCGTTCCATTTCTTCACTGTGGTCCTTCTCTTTCACATGGTTGGTTTCACCAAATGTCTATTGGTCTCTTGTTGACCACTGATATACAGAAGAATCATACTGGCTGGAGAGGCAGCTAAACTGGGTTCTCTTGATGCACAGATCTGTTCACCAGCAGCCTAGTCCCTGAATAGGAAGGCTATCTGGAATGACTTTACAGACAACCTTCAGCTTTTCTTGAACTTGTTTAGACTAATCTATATCTACCATCTCTTATACTTCTAAAAAGCTTATAAACAGAAAATGAAGGAAAGAATCAAGAAAATAGGGAATCCTTTCCATTGCAAAGTGTCATAAAATATAAATGTGTGTTTTATAATAAAAAAATTTTAATGGGACATTTTAAATACTGACAGTCAAGTCAGAGGTGCAAAATTTTGGTTTATAAGAAATACATGTTTGGTCTTTATCTATAGTTCTTAGCTCACAGCTTCCCAAACTCTTGAAATTTCCTGAGAGGTAAGAGCAGTGAGGGCATCTTTTATTACAGTATTTGGCCTATTGTCCTTAGTTCCTAAAAACACTTCAGAACCATAAAGATGTAATGAGTGTTTTATTATTCATAAAAAGCCCGTTTCCATCAACTGGGTTGATGCTAATAAGGTGACTTTTGGAAAGGACCTAAGACTAGAGTTTGGTTGCCAGGATAACCAACCAACCAAGAACAGAGGGCTGGAAATTTCAGCCCCACCTCACATCTCTAGGAAGGAGAAGGGAAGGGGTGGGGGAAGCCTGTAGGTTGAATCAATCGCCAATGGCCAACTATTTAATCAATCATACCTCTGTAATGAAGGCTCTGCAAAAACTCAAAAGGACAGGATTAGGAGAGCTTCCAGTTGGTTAACACATGGAGCCATGGGGAGAATTGTGAACCTGGAGAGGGAATGAAACTTGTGACCTTTCCCCGTATTTTCCTAAACAGCTCTTTTATCTGGCTGTTCCTTTTATCATAAACCAGTAACCTAGTCAGTAAAATGTTTTTCTGAGTTCTGGGAGCCACTCTAGCAGATTAAACAAACCTAAGGAGGGGCTACTGGGAACCTCTAATTTATAACCAGTCAGTCAGAAGCACAGGTAACAACCTAGACTTGCAGTTGGCATCTGAAGCAGAGGTCAGTCTTGTAGGTTATCCTGTGGAGTCTGATGCTCTCTATGGGTGATAGTGTCAGAACTGAGTCAAATGGACATCCACCTGGTGTCTGGAGAATCACTGGACATGTGGGGGAACCTCCTCCACACTATAACTGGGTGAAGAAGTATCAGAGGCTTATTCTCAGCCTACAGGGTCCAGGACTGTAGGAAAAATAGACTTTGATTCCGAGTCACAAGAGGTGCCCATTCATGGATCCTTTGGAAGACATGTTAGATTCATGTGAATAAATTTTTTTAAAAAAGAAGAAACATCTCATGTAAAACTACCATCTTTATCTACATTATACCCTGAATTAAGCCTGCTTCAAAAAAACATATAATCGAATCCAGAGAAAAATCATAGATTACAAGAATTCAGCTGTCAGTATTTGGAAAAGCCAGACAATTTAGTGTACTATCCTGCCAAAGATGTCCCATGAACAGTCTGAGATCAAGGGCACCTACATTTCTTGAAGTTTATACAAGCTGTCTCAGATCAATTTTTGCCTTGGTTTTCCAAAATGCTTTCTCCTTGAATAGATATGTCTTTATTACAATATTTAAACTTTAACTTTAGGCAAATTTCATATTTAAAGTTGGTACTTAAGAGCTTATATTTAAAACTACTAGTAATAAAAAGTAAATGGGTCATTTAAGTAAAAGTAACTGGTTCCAAACAGGAAAAGGAGTATGTCAAGGCTGTATATTGTCACCCTGCTTATTTAACTTCTATGCAGAGTACATCATGAGAAACACTGGGCTGAAAGAAGCACAGGCTAGAATCAAGATTGCTGGAAGAAATATCAATAACCTCATATGCAGATGACACCACCCTTATGGCAGAAGGTGAAGAAGAACTAAGTAGCCTCTTGATGAAAGTGAAAGAGGATAGTGGAAAATGTTGGCTTAAGGCTCAACATTCAGAAAACTAAGATCATGGCATCTGGTCCCATCACTTCATGGCAAATAGATGGGGAAACAGTGGAAACAGTGGCTGACTCTATTTTTCTGGGCTCCAAAATCACTGGAGATGGTGACTGCAGCCATGAAATTAAAAGACATTCTTTGGAAGGAAAGTTATGACCAACCTAGACAGCATATTAAAAAGCAGAGACATTATTTTGCCAACAAAGGTCCATCTAGTGAAGGCTATAGTTTTTCCTGTGGTCATGTATGGATGTGAGAGTTGAACTATAAAGAAAGCTGAGTGCCGAAGAATTGATGCTTTTGAACTGTGGTGTTGGAGAAGACTCTTGAGAGTCTCTTGGACTGCAAGGAGATCCAAAGAGTCCATCCTAAAGGAGATCAGTCCTGGGTGTTCGACTCAGCGAATGAACTGAAGGATTGTTATTGATATTACAACATAAATAAGGATATCTTCTCAATAGAGCATACCTTCTCTAGGTGAGAGTGTACTTTAAAAAATTTTTAGAATTTCAACTTAATTAAGAATTCATTTCATGTACCTTCTTAGCTGAACATAAAAAATGAAAGATTTGTTAGTGAGAAATAGCTGCCTGATCATAAGGAAGAGTTAAACATCTCTGGCTCACCTTTATCCAAGGAAGCAGAATCCTTTTTGAGTCCTCTTGTTTCTTAGTGTTGTGAAGACACCCACCCTGGCAACATTTCTGCAGGTGCTAAAGCAGGTGATACATCGACACTCGGGTAGTGAAGCTCCCATTCCATATACGGGGTCGTATACGGGGATGTTGGTGGGGGAGCGGGGTTCCTTAGGCACTCATCACAAGACTTGTGATAACAGCAACAGTGAAATAAGTGGAGAAAAGTTGGGACATTTCTTGGAATGGAAAGGATAGAGTAAATTATTCTTTAAGAGTTTTGTTACTGAGAGCCAAATAAGCCCACAGCTTAGGCACAGAAATAAGATTCATGGATGTCTGTCTAAAACTATTTCATTCGGGAAAAATAGGGTGGCTAGGAATCCAAACAGCCAAATAAAATGCACTTAGTTACACTTTTCAGACTTATAAGAGCCTGACTATGTTTGGGGCATTTTCAGCTTTATGGCTTTTCCATGTGGGTAAGAGAAATAAAAAGGCATACCATGTGAATAATAGATAGTACCATTGTCCTGGTCAAAGGATCAGCTACCAAGTTTGATCCTGAATGACCAATGCAGTATGATAACCTTGCAGGGAAATTAACACCAAAAGATGAAGACAACTGGAGGGCAGAAACTCCACCAGCAAGGAGAAGAAAGTGCTCAATATCAGGAGTGATGGCTTAAGGTGCGACTCTGTGTAGCCTGATGTCTTCCCTTCACTGTCTGTCTACTTATTGGAACATGGCTCTTTGCATATGTACTTGGTTAGGTAGATTTCTATTTTTAGTCAAATGAAAGTTTACAAAATTGGCAAGTGGATTAAAAAAAAAATCCCTTCACCCAATCACGAACTAGTTTATTACTCATGCTTTTGGTGTTTTAGCTAAGAATCCATTGCCATGATGAAGACATACCTCTACATTTTCTTCTAAGAGTTTTGTAGCTTTACTTTTTATATTAAGGCCATTGCTCCATTTTGAGTTAATTTTTGAATATAGTGTGATGGACTCCAACTTCATTCCTATATCTATGGATATCCAGTATCCTGAAACTATTTGTTATGAATGATCTTGACCCCTTATCAAATTTCAATTAATTACAAGTGTAAATTAGGTTTATTTCTGGACTCTCAGTTCTATTCCATGGTTTACATGTCTATTCCTATGCCAGTACCACACAATTGGTCTACTGCACCTTTATAATAAATTTTGAAATCTGTAAGTATGAAGCCTTGAACTTTGTTCTTTCTCAAGATTGTTTGGCTCTTTGGGGCCCCTTGTGGCATCACATGAATAGATAAATTGGACTTGATCAAAATTAGAAACTTTTGTGCAACAAATGACACTGTCAGGAAAGTTAAAAGAGAACCTACACTGAGGAAGATATCATGTATCTGGTGTACCAGATATCATATATATATCATATATATATCATGTATAAATCACATATCTGGTATACCAGATATCATATATCGTCCCAGATATCATATATCTGGTAAGAATCTAATGTCCAGAATACACAGGAAACACAACTGAATAACAAAAAGAAAAAAACAACTAAAAATGGATAAAGAACTTGAATAAACATTCTCTAAATAATATACAAATGGCCAATAAGCACATGAAAAGATGCTTAACATCACACAGTATCAGGGAAATGAAGATCAAAACCACAATGAGAAATCACCTCACACCCACCCAGCATGGCTACTATCAAAAATCAAGGCAAAAAAACAAACAAAACAGAAAATAACAAGTGTTAAGGAAGATGTGGAGAAGTCAGAACCCTTCTAGTAGGACTGTAAAACAATGCAAAATTCAACAGTTACCATGTAATCCAGCAATCTGCTTCTGCATATATACTCAAAATAATTTAAACATATATTATTATATATTATTCAAACAGTTGAAAAGATATTTGTGTACTCATGTTTCTAGTTCCTAGCAGCATTATTCACAACAACCGTAGCAACCTAAATATCCATCAACAGATGAATGGATAAACAAAATAGCACATATACAAATGGAGCATTATGTAGCCTAAAAGGAAGAAAATTCTGGTATGTGCTACAACATGGATGAATCATGTGAAGTGAAATAAGCCAGTCACGAAAGAACAAATATCATATGACTCCACTTACATAAAACATCCCTAGAACAGTCAAGTTTATTGAGACAGAAAATAGAATGGTGGTCTACCAGGGCTTGCGGGGAGGGAAGAATGGGGAATAATTGTTAATGGGAACAGAGTTTCAGTTTTGCAAGATGAATAGTTCTGGAGATGGATGGTTATACAACAATGTACGTGTATTAAATGCCACTAAATGCAATTGCAATGGTAAATTATATGATAAAAATTCATGATAAAAATATGATAAGAAAAAATATTTTTAGCAAAAATAAAACTATAAATTAAAAATTGCACCCATAGTACAAGTGGCATTGGCACAGCAGATAGTCCTTCTCCTTTGTCATCCACGTTACAAATTAAAAGCAATAAGAATCTAATCCGATATCACAAGGCCCCCCAAAAATATCTAATTTCTTGCTGCTGCTGCTGCTAAGTTGCATCAGTTGTGGCCAACTCTGTGCGACCCCATAAATGGCAGCCCACCTGGCTCCTCTGTCCCTGGGATTCTCCAGGCAAGAATACTGGAGTAGGTTTCCATTTCCTTCTCCAGCTAATTTCTTGAGACCATATGAAATCTACAGCTACTTCTAGGCCCTAATTTTATACTGTATCAGCGCTCCTGTTACACATTACTATTAGCCACTGCATTTAAAACTAAGCCCACAGGACTGCACTGTCCAATATAGCAGTCACTTGCCACTTGAAATTCAACTAGACTGAACTGAGATGTTCTGCCCTGGATTTTGAACACACATTAAAAAAGAGTGTTAAATATCTCGTTCATAATTTTGACACTGATTCCAAGTTGAAATGATATTTCATATACATTGGGTAAAATAAAATATATTATGTAATTAACTTCAATTGGGTCTTTACTTTTTTAGATGTGGTTACGAGAAAATGCATGTGTGCTAAGTCACTTCACTTGTGTCTGACTCTTTTCAACCCAGTGGACTGTAGCCTACCAAGCTCGTTTGTCCATGGAATTCTCCAGGCAACAATATTGGAGTGGGTTGCTGTGCCCATTTCCAGGGGATCTTCCCACTGCAGGGATTGAAACTAAGTGTCTTAAGTCTCTTGCATTGGCAGGTGGGTTTTTTTTTTTTTTTTAACCACTAGTGCCACCTGGGAAGCTCTACTAGAAAATACACAATTATAGATTGGCTCAGAGTATTTATCTATTGGGCTGCACCACTTGAACAAATTATACTTTTTAAGCAAAGTTTAACACAGTATACTTAAACCAATATGCTACAAAATTTACACTTGATTTTTTAAATGGTTATAATCTTTTTAATATTGAAAGGCAAAATGTCACAAGTCATTGGAAAAATACTTATTTTCCAGCTATAATATATAAAATAATACACCAAAATGCTTAATAACAAACTAAAATGCAGTCCTTTCTCAGAGTCCTGTAGGAAGATAATTAGAAAACAATTACAAAGGTATCAAGAACCAGTATTAGAGGTTTCACGGGGGACGTGTTTACTGAACAGAGCAAGGTAGAAACATTTCAAACATACTTCAGCACATCTATTATTTATTAGAATGATTCTCTTTCAATAATAAGATACTTTAGTACATATATTTTTCTTTCACACGGCTTCCCAGGTGGTGCTATTGTAAAGAATCTGCCTGCCAGTGCAGGAGAGTCAGGGGACCCAAGTTTGAACCCTCAGTCAGAAAGATTCCTGTGGAGGAGGAAACAGCAACCCACTCCAGGATCCTCGCCTGGAGAATCCTATGGACAGAGGAGTCAGTGGGCTATAGTCCAAGGGATCGCAAAAAGTTGGAAGTATGAACTCACATGCAGCAGTACCATCCTTCTTTCAGTATTTACTATTTTGTGTTCTCTCTCTTCCTCTCCTTCCAATATCAGTATCATAAAGGCAGGATCCCTGTGGGATTCACCCAGCAGCACATAATCTTATTTAACCCAATGCTGGACATATCAGAAACACTTAGCGCATGTTGATTACCTGCTGTTGAAATACGTTTTTTGTGAGCTGACCAAGGAAAATTGCATGAGAGAAGATCAATGAACTCTTTAAAGAAACAAAATCAAGGTTTGAAAAAATCTATGTAAGAGTAACTGCTCATAGGCTGGCAATGTCAAGAGAAATAAAAAAAATTACATGAGGATCTAGGGTGACATTATAGAGACAGAAGCAGAGGTGAATGAATTTATTGCACTGTTCATCAGTCAGTTCTTGCAGCAAAGAAGCTGAAGCCAAAAAGGAGCTTCTGGGTACTTTGTTTCTTAATATGTAAGAATAAGACCTTTACAATATTTCATGGTGGAGATGGTGAGCCAGGATGAAATTTTTTTTTAACCACAGGATGGTTCACTAGTCATCTTGTAGCAAGGCAAATATATGTGTTGCAGAAATAAAAGGCAAATTGAGTGTTTTTCTATTACACAAAAAGCAACTGTTCTATATTCATAACCATTTTCTGGGTGGCAGGCAGCTTTTAGCAATACGACATACAGCAGGTATTTTCCAAAAATAAGCACATTTTCTCCATCCCTGTAATAGAAAGGTGACATTTTAAAACATAAGAGAGGGATCAGTACCTACTTTAGAAAAACAAATGTCCTATGGAGAGGGCATTTTGAAAAGAGATTTAACAGTGGAAACATTTTTATACATGATTTTGCCAAATGCAATGCAAATGTGTCCCTTAAAAGCTCTCTTACTTGTATGATCACAAACTTGAAAAGAAATGTTTTTGTCATTTTAAGTCTTCCAAATGAAGGGTTTCCATGGGTATGGGTACATTTGATAAGGACACGTCAATGCAGTATCTTTCAGTTTTATTTTGAGGATGTACAGTGGACATGAGAGGTGGCCAGAAGCCAGAGAAAGGCTCCCTGGAAAGTTGTTATTGGAACAAAGATTTGAGAACAATGATGGTATGAATTCTGAATATCTGGGAGAAGAACTTCCCTGGTTGAGGGAAGGGACAAACACAGATGCTAGCATATGTTCTAGGAAAAAGGAGGATTCTAGCATGGAAGAAGGGGTGGAGAAAAGTAGATGGAGCCAGCAAGGTAACGGGCAGGGAATGTGTGGGTGGGAAGAGGCAGCTGTTACTGTGGTGAGGTCCAGCTGGGGCCAGGATGGTGGCAGGGGAGGTGGGTCAGTGCCATCACTCCTAATTAATTTGCCAGTTAGACAAGCTCCCAAAGGCTTAGCGTGTAAAAAATCCACCTATAATTCAGAAGCCGCAGGAGATGTGGTTCGATCCCTAGATCAGGAAGATCCCCTGGAAGAAGAAACAGCAACGCACACCAGTATTCTTACCTGAAAACTCCCATGGACAGGGAAGCCTGGCAGGCTACAGTTCATGGGGTTACAAAGAGTCAGACACAGCTGAGCACATAGGCTTGCAAGACAAGCTCACACCTCCACCCTTGTTCCCTGCCACCCCCACCCCCGCTGTGCTCACCCCCTCAACAGTGTTGCTGGGTTTCACGTCTTTAGATGTCATCCATGTGCCAGCAGCAACAACAACCAGCAGCAAGGCTAGGCTTCTTTCTTAAGCTGCAGACTCACACTGCAGAATCATATGTCTCCCTCTCTCACCTGAACACCTCTGCTCTGACGCCTTGGAGACGTCTCAAAGAGTACGTGCAAAACACAAAAACTCTCTATTTTCACCCTAAACTGCCCCCTTTATAATCTGCATCATCTCAGCAATGCCTACAGTCTCCTTCTGGGTGTCCAGGACAAACCCCTTGGAATCCTCCCGAACCCCTCGTGTTCTCTTGGACCTCTTGCCCATTCCATCAGCAAAGTGTGTCGGTGGTATCTTCACATCCAGACTTAACCACAAATCACCTTCCCTAGTGCCCTCACGATCTCCTGGCAATCATCGCCTCTTACCTGGATCACTACACAGCCTCCTAAGCGGTCATTTGCTTCAAGCCTTGAGCCACTCCAACCAGTGCCTCCCCCAGGCACTAGATTACATCATTCCTGTGCTTAAAGCCCACTAGTCCCCCTGTCTCCCTGAGAGTAAAAGGTAAAGGGTTCTGCCCCAACCTGTACTCTCACTCGCTGCCATTCTGCCCCCTGCTCACTTCATTCCAGCCATTTTTGTCTCCCCATTGCAACTTGGACACACTGTCATGTTCCTGCCTCTGGGCCTCTGAACTGGCTGTCCCCCCAACCTGGACCACTCTTTCGCCCACCACCTTCTGTAGGCCTGTGTTCACATGTCACCTTCTCAGTGAGAAGTTCCTTGACCCTTCAACTGGATTGACAGTAACAGCCTCAATTTCAGCAGTCTTAGGCCTCTTTTGGCTTAATTTTCTTCCACAGCATGCATCCCTTTCTGAATATAATTTGCCTTTATACAACTGTGTTTATTTCCACTATATTATAAGCTCCAAGAGAGGTCTTTTCTGTTTCTTACACTGCTGTCTCTGTAGTGCTTGAACACTGCCTGGCCCATAAAGAGTGCACAATAAGAATCTGTTCATTGTGTTCTAATGAACAGACTGGAAAGGACAGGCCAAGAAACGCGCCTCAGGCAAGAGCAACGTGAGCAGAGACCTTGGCTTCATCTCTACCTGGCCATCACTACCTGTGGCAATTAACCTTGCTTTGGTGGTGGGCTGAGTGGGATCTCAGACATGGCTTTGAGGCTTCGGTGACAGAGGACTAGTGTGGACCATACCATTATGTCAATGGCAGGGCATTTCTGTCTCTGGAGTGGACTCATCCATGGCCATCTACTACAGCAGTGTATTAACAAAGCCAGGCCAAGACTGTTTGCAGGCCCCCTGGAGAGAGAGAGTCCTCCACATTTGATGCTTCATATCTGGAGCCCTCCAAACACTGGAGAAGGGTGGCATGACCATCAGTTAGTGACATCAACAGCAAAGAGTGATGGCTGGTGGATGAAAGGGTTAAGACACAAAGAGATAATAAAGTGTCAAGAAAAACTCCTAAGGTTTCCAAGTGGTGAAACTGGAGAGATGGGATGAGATCCAAGGCCAGGTTTTAGGGGGAAGTCATGAGTTTGATTTTCAGCAGATAGAGCACAGGTGGAGGATATATCCAGAGCAGCTGCAGCATCAGGAATCAGAATGCAGACGTGGAAGTCATCTGTGCTGTGGC
This sequence comes from Ovis canadensis, assembly GCF_042477335.2. Lineage (NCBI taxonomy): Eukaryota > Metazoa > Chordata > Mammalia > Artiodactyla > Bovidae > Ovis > Ovis canadensis. Next base: position 25,804,710 of record NC_091246.1, read on the forward strand.
AGGGATTGAAGCCAAGTCTGTGGATGATATGACTTGTAAGAACAAAGAGAAAATAGTATAGGACCTCGATAGAACCTCAGGAGACTCCAAAATGTACTGTTTGAAAAGGCAGTGGGTATGCAAAGAATTAAGAGGAGTGACCAGACTGTAGAAATAAAAACAACTGCACGGAAGGGCATGTGGAAGCCGAGGAAAGGGAGGACTTCAAAAACGGAGAGAGGGCTTGACTATGTGAACTGGTGGTGAGCTGTGAAGCACAGTGAGGAACTGAAAACACCCACTGGTTGAGATGCAACGAACATCATCAGTGACCTTAGTGAGAGATGTTCTTAAAGCACCCTGGGTGGAAACTGGATTGCTGTAGGTTGAGGAGTGAGCATGGAAAAGTGAAGCATTAGTCACTCAGTTGTGTCTATTTGTGATCCCATGGGCTTTAGCCCACTAGGCTTCTCTGGCCATGGAATTCTCTAGGCAATAATACTAGAGTAGATTACCATTCCCTTCTCCCGGGGATCTTCCAGATTCAGGATTGAAGCCAGGTCTCCTGCATTGCGGGCAGATTCTTTACCGTCTGAGCCACCAGGGAAACTCAGAGTGAGCATGAGACACACACATTGATACATGAGATGCAGACATTGATACAGGCAGCTCTGAAGCACTTTCTGAGATTGATCATAAATTGGAGGAAAGCTTGTGAATCAAAGGCTGAATGCTACCCAGTTTTGATTAAATACAGAGACATGTATATGTTTAAATGTTAATGGGAAGGAAACTGAATATACTAGCAAGATAAATGGTAGTTCTGGGAGAGGCTCAAGGAGAAATTGAGCAAGGATGCTGTAGAATGAGGATGCTGTGGTCAGGGAGCAGATGTTCCACTGTTCTCTGGAAGTGGGAAAGCCTCTTGCATTGATGAGATCCCCTGGGGTTGCAGGTGTTGAATTTAAGAGGGGTGGAGGGAAAACATGAAGTCACTTGGATGACATTTGAGCATAAGGTGAGGGAGAAGACTAAACCAGAGGGAACGCCCTTGGTGAGAGTAGAATACCCAGGAAGTCTGAAATTGATGGACTGACAAAAGGCAAGGGCATCCAGTCAGGAGCTGAGAACCATTAATCAATGAATACATGGTTGTGTCTGTTCTCCGGCCACTAAGCAGGCCAGCAAAATTTGCTGTAAAAGGCTACAGCTACTGATGTGTCTAGAATCCAGTGACAAACAACATCAGACAACATGTAGTACTACCTGCCCTCAGCAGGCTTCCAGTCAAGGCCAGGACCACTGGAATCATTACCAAGATAAATATCTCAAAACCAGAACAACAAAATATCAAGCAAGGTCTATTCTTGCAAAACTGTGACTTCAGTTACAGAAATCAGGACTGTCTGTGGAGAAATGAGCTCAGTCGAAGACCAGAAGAAAAAAGTGCTCTGGAAAAAAGGAAACATGGATTTAACCAGATACAAAATAGGGAGTCCTGTAGGTCCAGCTTAAAGACAGAGCTGTAAAGAAAACAAAATCAATATTTTAGAGTTGCACTTTAAAACTCTAAATATTTTAGGCACAACTGGAGAGTGTGCATACTAGGTAAATTAGGAGAAGCTAAAACTGAAGGCCAGGATTCTATCCAGAAGCAAAGTGCAACCATGAGACAATGGGCTTCATGCCAGGCTTTGTAAGAGAATAAATCTGAGATAGTGAGAGAGAAGAATCATTACGATGCTGATAAGATAGCGACCCAGGAGTCCTGACAATCTAGCCAGTGTTGAGAGGTCCCAGGAAAGTCTGATCTTTGACATGTCTCTGATTTAGTTATCAGCAGCCACATTTTACAGAGAAGAGAGCTGAGACCTTAGGTGGTTAAGGTAACAGTGCACTGATTCGAAGCTGGTAAATAGCAGAACCTGCATTTCAACCCAAGTTTAGCAAACCTTTTAAAGAGTTGTGGCCAATTCAAATTAGAAACAAGTGAACAAGGAGCTCCGCATTATCAAATGTTGGAGGAAGTTTTTCTACACTAACATCTAGTTATTGTCAAGCAACTTTCAGAACATCTCATATTTATTTAAAAATAATAATAATGGTGTCGTTTAATCGCTAAGTCAACTGACTCTTATGCAACCCCATGGACTGTAGCCCATCAGGCTCCTCCATCCATGGGATTTTCCAGGCAAGAATACTGGAGTGGGTTGCCATTTCCTTTTCCAGGGGATCTTTCTGACCCAGGAAGGGATCAAACTCATGTCTCCTGCTTGGTAGACAGATTCTTAACCACTGAACCACCTGGGAAGCCCCAAAATGATGTTGCTGCTGCTAAGTCGTGTTAGTTGTGTCCAGCTCTGTGTGACCCCATAGACGGCAGCCCACCAGGCTCCCCTGTCCCTGGGATTCTCCAGGCAAGAACACTAGAGTGGGTTGCCACTTCCTTCTCCAATGCATGAAAGTGAAAAGTGAAAGGGAAGTCGGTCAGTCATGTCCTACTCTTCGCCACCCCATGGACTGTAGCCTACCAGGCTCCTCCGTCTATGGGATCTCCCAGGCAAGAGTACTGGAGTGGGGTGCCATTGCCTTCTCCAATAATGATGTTAGGCAACGAATAATGGATGACTGTGTATGTTTTCTGATTCACCAATAAAGTTAGAGATGCATTATCAAAAGCTGAACACTGAGCAACCTTGTGCTGTGCTTAGTTGCTCAGTCATATCCTACTCTTTGTGACCCCATGGACTGTAGCCCATCAGGCTCCTCTGTCCACAGGGATTCTCCAGGCAAGAATACTGGAATAGGTTGCCATGCCCTCCTCTGAGCAATGATACCAATGGTTAATATAACACCTGCTTGTATAACATGGGTTATACTTACATCATGCATATTTGAATCAATATTTTAACTTAGCCCTAATGCCAGGGGCAAAAGTATCCTGATATAGCTGACCAATGAAGGGCCAGGACACAGGAGACTGGAGTCAGAGTAAGAGTAAGTAACTCTGATATTTCTGGTCTTCACAGATCTTAAGGGAAGGCAATGAGATGATACAAAATGTTTAGGACTCACATGCCTTTCAATGCTGTGTTAAAATAAATATTTACAGTTCCTAATTACTACCAATCCTAAAACTAAGGTTTGGGTCACCTTGGCTGTCTCAGGGTTGTAGAGCAAGATCCCTGTGCCCAAAACATGGCTTGTATTTCTGTAACAGAAGTAGAACAGCTTCTGTGCAACCTGGAATTGTCCTAAAAGATAGAACTGGGTAATTGCATTGTCATCCACAAATTGGTCCTTGCCATGGGTGCTTGCCATCTACCTCTACAAGGATTAAGCCATGTGCTGCTGCAGCTGCTGACCTCCAACACTCCTGAAGGAGTTCAGGGCAGAGAGCAGAAATGAGGCACTCTCTGCTTTGGGAAAACTGACAAGTCTTCAGATAGTTAGATATTCTCAGGAGCTGATTTTATGAGCCCAATGCTTATATCTCCTCATATCTAGAAAAGCAATAACATCCTTCATGGTGATGACTGTTTCTCATGGTTAGCAGAAGTTTCATGAGACCAGCAGAAACTTTCTAAAAAAACATGTGCTTGATCGCATGTATTCTCCCTTCAGCAAAATTACACATATACTGTCCTTTCCCCCCACTGCCTCTTAGGAACAGTTTAGACTCTGGCTACATAGAGCTACGTATCAGCTACATAGAACTCACTAAATGGCCTATCATTTATCACTAATTTCTCACTGATTGCTTTCTTTTTTCCTCAACAAACTCTCATCACATTTTTGAGTTGACTAACCTCCTATAAATAAAAATACTGGATCAAACTGTATGTGCATTTTAAATTTGGTAGAGATTGCCAGTTGCTCTTCAAAATTACCACCAAACTGCCCTAGTAATGTGTGATGGTGCTAATTCCTTGGCCTGGCATAGCCCAGTGTGGGTGTATTATCAAAGTTGTAGCTCCTCCCCATGTAACAAGAAGTCTATTTCTCATGACTGATTTAATTATATTTGATTTGTGTGAGACTGAGGATTTCTTCACATGTTCCAAGTAATTTGTATCTTTGAGGCCTGCATGTTCCTGCACTCTGCTCAGATTTCTATTCGTTTGTAAGGATGGTATTTATCCTACGTCAAGGTGGTCATTCTCAAACTCATCTCAGCAGACCAGAGCTATCCTGCTCATCTGGGATCATGTTCCACCTGCTCTGGCCCCACTGAATCACAGTCTCTGGGGATCCACAGGTGTAATTATCTCATCAGGTGATTTTGGTGCTTAACATTTGAGACCTACCATACTAAGGTAATTAGACCTCATCTGAAATATTTTCCACATTTTTATTCTCAGCTGCCAATCATCCTTTGCTATCGTTTCTTCTTTCTAGACAGAAATTTAAAATTTCTGTGAAGCCCAATTTAAGAAACTTTTCCTCTTTAGGATCCCAGTTTGGCATCATCCTTAGAAAATTCTTCCCTGCTCTGAGATCATTAAACATTCTCTCTATTCACATTTTCATTCTTTATGTTTAAATATTGGCTCCAACAACATGGAGCACCTTGAAACGGATGGTATATTTAGAGGAATTTAAGCTATCACTTAAAAAAAAAAGGGAAGAACAAAGAGGAGGTACATAGAGTGCCATTTGTAAATCCACCTGGTATGATAGAAAATATATAAACACATGGTTATCATGATATCCTGGAAATTTTAGAATCTTTTAAAAATGTAGGTCACCGAGTCATTTCTATCATTCAACATTCCCAGCCTCATTTTACTTGCACGTAGCTTGCCCAGACTTTACATAGATATACACTTACATAAACCTTAAAAAAAGTAAGGTCAGATGTATATTTTGCGGTGCCCTCTTGACCACCATTCTGCAGTCAGGAACCCACAAAGTCTAAAAGGGCCTCCAAAGAGAAGCACAATCTTTAAGTGTCAGAGACTATTCCACAAAGGCCTTTCTTAAAATCTCAGGGGACTGTTTCAAGACTGCAATGAGATAATCCACTGCTCTTATAGGTGTGCGTGTAATGACGGGGTGGCAGCTGGGTATGGGGTTTGGGGAGATGCATTCAAGTTCATACCAAAAGGAAAATGCCTTTGAGCTGTCACTGTGCCCCAGTCTCCCACACTTTTTAAAGTGACAGAGACCTGAGAGAACTGGCTTTGCTCTGGATGCAAAGACCTGGGTACTGATCATTTTTCCTCTTTGCTCAGTATTATTCAAAGGTAAAGTCCAAATTCAAAAATCATAGAGGTGCTCCAATAAAACAATCTGCGTATAAAGAGGACATAGGAAGGAAAGTTTACCCCTGCAAAGGCTTCTCTGTCTAAATACTGATAAGTAGCTAGATCTTTCTGGAGCCCAGCTTCAGAAACTGAGGGGGTAGGAGCAAGGGGAGAGAAAGAGACAGAGAAATTCATTACTATAGAAAGGCCTAATACAAAGTTCCTCTGTTCTCTTATTTTTTCAGAAAAAATTCGCTTTCCAGACATTCATTAGCTTTAGAAAAATAGCATATAAACTCCTTTCATACAAAACATAGTTCTCTTTAAATGTCCTACAATCCTTTCCAAGGCAGAGAGTCATATGATAGAAATTGTACCCATGCCCACCAGCACTCATTGATCACAGAAGCTATCCAGAGACTGGGGGAAGAAACTGACATCTTTCATAAGGACATTCATATCGATGTGTCAAGAAGTCTCTGTGCTATGCTGTGCTTAGTTGCTCAGTCGTGTCCGACTCTTTGTGACCCCATGGACTGTAGCCCACCAGGCTCCTCTGTCCCTAGGATTCTCTAAGCAGAAACACTGGAGTGGGTTGCCATGCCCTCCTCCAGGAGATCTTCCCAACCCAGGGATCGAACTCCAGTCTCCCACACTACAGGCAGATTCTTTACCATCTGAGCCACCAGGGAAGCCCAAGAGTACTGGAGTGGGTAGTCTATCACTTCTCCAGGGGAACTTCCTGACCAGGAATCAAACCGGGGTCTCCTATATTACAGGAGGATTCTTTACCAGCTGAACTACCAGGAAGTCACTACTAAAACAAATATTATATATTAATGCATATATGTGAAGTCTAGAAAAATGGAAGATGATTTGCAAAACAGAAATAGAGACATAGAGAACAAACGTACAACACGAGGAGAGAAATGGAGAGGGGATAAATTGGGAGATTGGGATTGTCATGTATATACACTGTTGATACTATGTATAAAAGATACCTAATGAGAACCTACTATATATAATAGTTCAGGAAACTCTACTTAGTGCTCTGTGGTAACCTAAATGGGGAGGAAATCCAAAAAAGAGGGGATATATGTATACATATAGCTGATTTGTTTTGCTGTGCAGTAGGAGCTAACAACATTTTAAAGCAACTCTACTTCAATAAAAATTAATTAAAAATTTTCAACACCCCTACCCCAAAACAGAAGTCACTGCTCATGGATCAGTCAATCATAAAGTATTACAATTAACCAAACTTTATTTAATGGTGTTGAAACAAAGAGATAACAACATTGAAGATATGTGAAGGATAATATAAAAAGACCTAAATGCTAGCTCACGATTTATTGATTTTCCAATAGGCTTGCTGCTACTCGTCCAGTAATTTAAATATGAAAATGGAATGACCTCCAATGAGGCATGGGACCTCACATGCTGACATCTGTCATCAGGAACTGGACCAAAGCAAACTCGTGCAAAACGGCAATGTCCACCATAAGGTCGGCTTCCTTTGTTTCTGCTACAGTAGATCTCTAAGCTGCATGTGGGCTGAATTCACATCTACTGGTTATTTTTAATAAAATCAAGGGAAGTATTTGACCCAATCCTCTTGTTTTACTGATAAAGTAGTAAAAATAGGTTCAAGACTGCACAACTAGTTAATGGCAAGGAAGGGTAGGGCACAGGTCTTATAGCAATTTAAGATCATTTGTATATTTATTTTTGATAGTGTTTAACCAGTTCAATTTAATAGCTCCTAATATTTCAGTTTTTAAATTGCTTTGCCAAAAGGTTAACATTCTATATTTGTGCTGGTTAATACAACAGTCACTAGCCATGCAGGCTATCGACATCTGGAAACATAGCTAATCTGAATCAAAGTACTCTGTAAGTATAAGACTTGGCCAAAAAATAAAATAAAATAAAATATCTCATTAGTATTTGGTATTGACATCTTTAAATGGTCATTTTTTAATATACTGGGTTAAAGAATATATATTATTAAAATTAATTTCACCTGTTTATTTTTATTTTTCTAACATGACTACTAGGACATATTAAACTATGCATGTGGCTCACACACTTTGTTTCTATTGGACGGTACTGATTTATGGGAAGACACTTAATGCACTAAGGAGAGAACTACACGCAATCTTCCTTTCCTGAATTTGCCCATGACAAACCAAAGGAAGAGAGGATGAGATGGCATTTGTTCCAAATACTTTAAAATATACTTACCTGGTCAACAAACCCAGACTTGCAAGCCACATAATAAAAACAAAAACTAAAACATACTTTGAAATAATTTTATGTTAAATGTGCATGCATGCATCAATTTAATGTGTAAAAGAATATTAGCAATCATGACAACATGAAAATCATCACCTCCCCTTTTAAGAGCAGCTATTTTCCTAGAAAAATCATACCCAAAACCAATTAGTGTCCTAGAAATCAGTTCTGCCTTTAAAGAGACATCTGTCCATTATAAACATTCATACCAAGTAGATAAATAGATGGCTGATAGCTGGATGATAAATAGATAATGCACAGACAAACAAAACAGACAAACTCAGTTCACCATATAAGTGGGAATGGGGCATCATGTCATCTGAATTGAAAGTTACAGGTCAGCACTGAGTCCATTTTAACTTAAAACAGCTGGCAGCCAACCTCCTCATCCAGATAGCCAAACACTCCTCTTTGTAACAAAGAAATTCTCCTGTGCAAAAACTGATTGCCTTTATCTTGGGGGAAAATAATGATTTTGTCTAAATTAATAGGTTAATTTCCAATATACTAATATATATCCAGTATGGCCACAAAATTAGAAAAGTGAACATATGATTTTATTATCACAGCTATATTCTCTTTTTGATAAGAGAACCTTGTTAGTTTTCAAAGGTTTTAATTTTTCACTAAGATACATAGATATCAGTGTAGAGACAGTATTTACTTCTGAAATAATATATTTCTAATAAAGTCAGGTGTGGTTCCTAGGAGATGTACAGCGTGAAATGAATAAAGTCTTCCCTGTTCTTCCCATGGTGAGATGGCACTGTTGATTGCTGACAATGCTACTTGCTAGCCACAAGCTGAAAAGGAACTTCCACAACTTGGAATTCAATTTGAGTGTTTTCTGAGTCTCTTCTTTGGAACAACTCTACTAAAGCTGTAACAAGAGAGGATTCTGGAGATTTCTGCAATAGCTGTGCATATATATTTGCCATCTGCAGAGATAACTGAACAGCAGTTCTGTGCGATGGTGGAGACAACAATCACCTCTCCCGATCCCCCTTCTTGAGTTCACTGGGCACTGGAGTCCCTATTACCAAATTAAATGCCATGTGTTAAACGGGATGAAAATGCTTCCCTGCTTTGTGTCTTCTGTTTCTATAAAATGAACTATGGATTTTCTATCATCTCAGCCCATAGGATCTCCTGCATTTCCAAAGATAGAATTGTTGACAATTTGCAATTTCAGGCAACGACCAAAAAAAAAAAAAATAGTATTATTCCCTCACAAATTTGTTAAATTTATTCTAATTTTATCCTCCCCTTTTCTCTCCCTCCCACTCCACCTCCTCGAATCCAAATGTCACTGGGAAAGAAGCACATTTGGACTGATCTGGAATGTAAATGCTCCAACCTTTTACTGTTACCTAGAAAATCTTCCTTAAAAAGAAATTTTTCCTCAAGTTTTTAGTTTAAAACAGAAAAGGTCTCCTATGCTAGGACTAGCTTGTCACATGGAAGGGGGTCATTCAAAAAATAATGTGGGCAAATATGTAATAAATTCCTAAGGAAGGCAAGTTTTGTCACTGCACAGTGGGAAGAAACTGAATTCCACCACAGCCATGTAGATAACCATTCAATGGATATAACATGATTCACAGAGCTTCTAGTTTAAAAGTCTCCCAAACCCCCATAGAACGTGAATTGGAGTTTTAAAGGGGGAAACCAGCATTTTTCAGGACAGAAGACTCAAGCAGGTTCCCACCAGGCGAAAAGCCGACAATGCTTTGCAGGCGAGCCTAGGAGCTGTCAGCAGTCATTGTCATCTTATGGGAACCACAATCTTACAACTAAAGATGGGGTGCGGCGCCTTTCCCATCTCTTCTTACAACAACAAAACAGGAAGAAACACATGTAGACATCACGAAATGCATTATTTAAAAGGAGAATTAAAACATTTGGCCAAGTCTCGGCCAAGTCTCAGCCAAGCCCGCGAAGAGCTCCGGTCTAGGACGAAAACACGCTGAAACACAACAGCAGCCTCTAAGGTGCTCTCACTTTGGACCAGATCTTTTCAGGACTCCCGTAAAACCATTAAATCAACTTCTACATAATAGAAACATCTGCACTGTATAATTTTCTAAAACACAAACTCCTGCTTCGGAATTCCAAATAATGTGTAAGACACAGATGTTTTCAAAAGGACATTTTTATAAAAGTATCAAGATGCTCACTCTCTCTGACACGGATACAAAAATGCAGTTTTTTACTCCAATCTTTATATTGCTGACTCGCCCTCCCAGATAGCGTTAAGCCCTTTTAAGGGACTAGCAGACAAGAATGCCAAAGCCGTCAGTGTGCCAGTGCAGAAGCAGCGAGGCCACAGCAAAGGAAGAGAAATCTCGGTTACCTGAGGATGAACACAACTCTTCTCAGAGCTGCTTCTGAGCTCGCCTCGAATAGGACCGGGCAGCGCAGGCTGTGCGGATACGGGCTCCTCCCGCAGGTAGGCGGGGCGCGAGCTCCCTTGCGCCGCCGTGACGATGCTGTCAGCTATTTGCCCGCCCGTGCGCCCCGCGCCCCGCGCCCCCGCGCACCTGCGGCCGGGCGCGTGTGCCCCGCGCCCCCAGCGCACCTGCGCCGCCCAGCCCGGGCGGGCCCGGAGCTGTCACTGCCACCCCACCATCCTCCAGCCTCCCCCACCTCCTCCCCTCTTCAGTCTCGGACTTCTCAGCTGTGCCAACTGCTGCAGCGGTGGATGCTCCTGCTTAAATGCGCCTGCTCGCCTCCAAAGAGCGTTTAGGTGCCACCTACTGCATGCTCCTGGAATAGATGGTCAAGACTGGAATTCTCAGCGAATTCAATGAATTAAAATAATTTCATTGAAAGTGCACCAGATTCTTTTGTTTCAGATTGTTCACATTACCGACTATAGTTACTACTAGGCGCCTAAGGCTTTCATTCAGTGTCCAGATTCTGAGTTAAAAACCTCATTTATAAAGCAGATAAAATCGGGCCATGATGGACAGGCAACCACACATTGCAGATTAATACATTTTAATTTAACAGGCTCCTCTAGCAAAACCACCATGGGCAATCCTGGGCTAAAATTGTCTTTACACCAAGTAGTTTCACATTAGTATTTCAGGGAAATAACCAAGTATATTTTCTGCCGTTGGTAAACCGTGTTGTCAAAGAAGCATTGATCAAAAACAGGTGAATCAGCAAGAATTAGGTTTATGGCTAGCAATTCTGTGCTGAAACTTTTAAAGAAATGCTCTCCTATAACATGATCCATGTTAAATGTCAACTACACTTAAGGAAGATTTCTTCTCCCTATTATAACTCGTTCTTTTTTAATACCAAAATTTTCTAAAAGAATTGGACATTTTCTTATTCTTTCAACTTGATTTAGCTTAAAGAATCCCATTTATCAGTTCTAAGATTGTTCATGATTTACAGCTTCAGTTACCATTACCTTATGATGCTTATTTCCAAAGTACATTTCTACCTTGCTGCTCACAGAAAATATGTGGGTTTTCAAAATCTTACTTTAGCATGATAAATATAATCAGGAAATTTTTTTTAGCTTGCCAGTCCACCCTAATTCTGACCTTGAAGCTATGGCTACTGGAATATGAATAAAATACCATTTTTGTCATGTAAGGCCACTATCAGCAAATCAACTCCTATTTTAAAGATATAAGGATATAACTCTCTTCCCAGTTTCCTCTTCATTACAAAGGAGTGGATAGCTATTAGGAAAGCCATCCTAAACCTGGAGGAGGGCTCAGAGACCCAGAGACCCTGTGTGTCTGCCTCCATTTCTGGAATCTGCAAGAACCATCAAATCAAGGTGTTTTCCATGACAATCCTGAAATGTAGATTATCAATTAAATGAAAAAAAAAAAAAAAGGAAGTTGAGGGCTGAATAGAGAAGGGTGAAAGATATAAAGAGGTAAAAATATTGAAGGCAAAAAAGCCAATTCTGGCACCAAACTAGTAGGGAGAAAGAATCAGGAGGTGGTGAAGGAAGCCAATTTGATTCTGCAAACTCCACACTGCAGGGGAATCCTGCATTTTGCCACGTATAATCATTTATTTTGAGAATGTGAAGCAAGGGTCCCAGAGGGCCCATTTAAACAAGCAACAACACACTTCAAATGATGGTCCTGCTGTCTTGTCACTCTCCACAACCCCTGACTTTTCATCAGCCAGAAGAAACAGATTGCGCTCAGGACTACAGCCTCAGGATCTGACGTAATAAGATCCTTAGAGTTCTAGGCCTGTTGGAGGTGGGATGCTCTAAGTCAGCTTCTCTCAAACTCTAACACTCATCAGAATCATCTGGTTGGGGGGAGCTTGTTAAACAGCCAGCTGGTCCACACCCCAGGTTTTCTGATTCAGCACCGCTGGGTTAGGTCCCAAAATGCATGATTCTAACAAGTTCCCTGGTGTCCCTGAGGCTGCTTACAACTGGGACCCACTGAGCTCAGCCGCCCATCAGGTAGTGCAGAGACTGATAACAAGCGGTAATGTGCTCAGGGACAGGAAGTGTAACATTCCTCTATTTTCTAAATCACATTGAAACTCACTCAACCCAATGTCCCTTACTCTGAGGAAAACTGGTTCTTCTCTACAGAGTCACACATGTACCCTAGGATCTTTTGGAGGTTTTAAAAAGAACCTTTCCAGCTGTGTTCCCGTTTTTCCCTTCTATGTAGGACTCAGCACAGGTACACTAGGCCTCTATGCAAATTAGAAAAAAGACCCTGCTCTGGGCAGACTTGATCACTATCCCCCTAAGACAGTACGTGGCTTGAGGGACAGAGGACGGTTTGTGCAAAGAAGGTGCCAGGGGCAGGTGCAACCCACTCCAGGTCCCCAGCTGAATGAGTGGGGCACCTGTTGAACCCTAGCCCCACTCTCGCCATCTATTGGTCAGTTTAGTACATTACTCAAACTGCACAAACAATCACCTCAATTTTACTTCCCTGGAGCCAGCATGGTCCAGGTGAGGGCTGGCAGCTCCGTTTAGGACCTGGGTGTACAGCTCCAGAGTGCCAGATGCCATCTAGAAAGAGGTAGAACCACATTCTAACAATGGGGTCCTGAGCTGAGGGATGAGGTGGGAGGCACTCGAGCTTGCTGTCTCACTTTCAGTCTGTTTTCTCTAACACAGTGGTTCTGGACAGCAGCATCAGAATCACCTGGAAAGTTTTTAGAAATGGACATTTTAGCTCCCTTCACTGTACCAAACTCTGAAGGTGGGACCCAGCAACCTGTGTTTTAGCAAACAATCCAGGTGATCTGGTGATTTTGATGATGCAGACTTTGAAACACATCAAACTAAAGTGTTGTATTTGTGTGTGTGTCTGTGTGTGTGTGTGCTTAACAAATGCCGTGTCAACATATCTCCTTAAAATTTGTTGAAAGGGGAGCAATGCGCCCCCCTCCCCGCAGATGTTTCTGCTTCTTCAGATTCCCCCAGCAACCCACATAAGAGTGGGGTACAGGACTCCACTGACCAGAAGACACCCCCTTTCCCAGCAATCTTACCAGCAGTTGGGATGTCTATCTCTAAGGCTGGCTCTCTTCACCTCAAACTCCTGCCTCTATCTTCTCCCCTATAAAGTCAGGGAAACTAACCCCTGAAGATGCCAGACCCTCCAAACTGAGACCTTAGCACTAAAATGCAGAAAGATTTGCACATCTATGTGGAGAAAAGAAACACAGGCCCATGAACATAAGGAAAGAAGAAAATAAATTTGACTTCGATTTTTGTTGATGAGTCCCCTAGCCCCAAAATGAGACCTTTGAAATTGGGTTGGCCCTTCAAAAAGGTCCCCCATTGAGAGCCACCCTGGATTAGTCATTGTATGTATGCTCTCCTCCCTCCATTTCGAGGGCAAGTCCTAGGAAGGAAATCAGCTGACAGCCTTCAACAGCAACACTCCAGCCACAGGGGAAGGAGGTTTCAGTCTCAAGTGGTGCTCATGGTGGTGTGTGGCAACACCCTCTTCAGAAGCCAAGGATGATCTGGAGAGAATGAAATCAATTTGTCATGAATGAAGAATTTCAGAGGCAGAAATTTTTACAGAGAATAAAAGTTTTATGTTATTCCACTAGTTTTAATTATGCTTCTGCATTTTTACTCATCCTTTCAGGCTCTGTACAACTGTATAAGATACTTTTCAAGTATAGGGAGATTTTGCCTCTCACCTTCCTTGCCTCCCTCCATACTGTGTACAACCCAGTAAGGACAAGGCACCATGCTTGCTATCTGTTATTAATCTTTTCAGCTTACCCAGGCTACACAGATACTAATGCTGACATCTGTTTTCTGTAATCTCAGAGAATTTCGCATCCCTGCCTTATCTAATGTTGACCTAGTTCTCTCGGTCCACTAAAATATTAGTGAACACATACAGATGATTCTATCCACAAAATGCAACCCTGTGCACTGCTCTGCACATCCCAGGATCCAGGCCATCAAACCCCTTGCCTTCCCTCTTCCCCAGTCTTCCATTCTAGCTGATGGAACATTTGTGCCTTATTTATCAAGTTCCTCTAAATCCTACACTGCTTTGTAGAAGAGTCTGCCACCCCCTTTTCCCTATTTAAAAACTGATTGTTCTCCAGTCTCTACTTTTCCTGTAGCATCTCAAACAGAGACTGTTTTCTTTTTTCTCTCTGCTCCATTATCTACTTGATCTCAGTGCATCATATCTTCTGAGTCTATCTCCCTATCTGGCTGCGAAACCCTGCCTTGTTTTACACTGTACCACCGTCTTCACTTCATCTTGCTGTGCTTTGGGTCTGATGACCTTCCTCTTTACCCGGATCCAGTGCCACTTAAAAGATTCATCCTACTCTCTGCTCCCTTCTTTCCATGGTCCCTTTGTTCCCAGTGACTCCCCCCCCCTCAACCCCATCCCAGTCATCTCCACTGATGGCCACAGCCTGCTCTCTGGGATCATGATACATTACAGGACAGTGAGATATTGGTTTCAAGCATCCCCTTTTCTAGTCACTCCTCCTCCTGAACAGGCCAGTTTCTGTACTGTGCACAGGATTGCTTTCCTCCTAAGCATTTGTCTCTTTCATATCATCATTTCTCCCTTTTCTATCTGTATAATACATAGTAGAAACATGTATTTTGTCCCTCTCACTTTTGTCCCCTTTGAAAAGTCAAAAAGACTGAAGATATCACTGAATGAGTCTGAGCTTCTAAGCTGTCTCCCCTCATCTATGCTTTTGATCTCCAGTCTGTTCCACAAACAGCCAGGAAGATTGGAGCAAATACAGCCTAGAGGGGCATCCCAGAGTTTTTAGTATCAAGCCCAACATTTATGTTGGCTCATGAGGCTCTCGTGATCCAGTGGCTTGCTGCGTTTCCAATTTCATTTCATGCCCTACGTCCCATTGCTGTGAAGTGCCAGCCAAACTGGCTTTCTTTCAATTTCTCAAATACACTGAGGCTTTCCTCCCATTAAGGCTGCTGCATGTATTCTGCACATCAGCTCCGTGAGCTTATTTTCCCATGATCATTCACTACATTCTTTGCCTCAAATCTACTTCTAAATATGTTGTCTAGAGAGAGATCTTCCTTGACTCCTCTGTTTAAACTTGTATCACCTCCTGTTGTGTGTTGAATTGTGCCTCTCCAAAAAGATATGTGAAGTTCTAATTTCTAGTAACTCAAAATGTGACTTTCTTTGGAAATGGGTTTGTTGCCAAAACAACTGGTTATGTTAAAATGAGGTCATACAAGAGTAGAGATAAAACCAGTCAATCTTAAAGGAAATCAACCCTGACTACTCATTGGAAGGACTGATGCTGAAGCTGAAGTCCCAATACTTTGGCCACCAGATGCAAACAGCCAACTTATTGGAAAAGACCCTGATGCTGGGAAAGATTGCAGGTAGAAGGAGAAGATGAGATGGTTGGATGGCATCATAGATTCAATGGGCATGAACTTAGGTAAACTTCAGGAGATGGAGAGGGACAGGGAAACCTGACGTGCTTCAGTCCATGGGGTTGTGAAGAGTTGGACACAACTTGGCAACTGAACAACAACAACAACTAGAGTAGAATGGCCCTTACTTTAAAATGGTTGGCATCCTTCTAAGAAAAGAAGAGATATACAGGGAGAAAATAGCTATGTGATGATGGAGATAGAGATTGGAGAGACATATATTCAAGTCAAGGAATGCCATGGGTCACCAGAAAACACCAGATGCTAGAAACGGCAAGAAGGGATTCTCCCTGAGAACAACTTGAAGCTTCTAGAACTGTGAACTGTAGCTTCTGGTCTTCTAGCTTCCAGAATTCTGAGACAACAAATCGCTGTTTCTTTAAGCCCCTCAGTATATGGTACCTTGTGGCCAGTGCAGCAAATTAATATACTTCCCATCATCTTGTAGATTCTGCTTCCTGTAGAGTCTAGGTCATGATTAATTCACATTTTCTATCTGTTCATTTATTAGCTCTTTGTATACTTATTTATTTTTGTCTTCCCTTTCTGTAAAATGTAAATGAATGCAGGCATCATAATTACCTCATTCATCATTGTACCAGTACATTGGGTTGAAAAAAATCTGAGGGTGAAGTACGTAAAAACTACCCCCTCCCCACCCAAATTCTAAACCAATTAAGATTATACAGGAGTCAACAAACTTGAGCAAGATGGTAAACTGGGAAGCTTCAGACCCTTGTTCACCCAGGGAAATATCAAGTAAAGGACAACAGACCTAGTGAAGTAGCTCTGCTGGAGCTCTAAAAACCAGTCAAGAATATGCAGCAACCAAGTGAATGCCCAATCAAGAAAAAGTCACACTCAAATTGGTAGAAAATTATCTTGGTGTTTCTGCTTACTCTGTCCCAGTCTGGGGTCAGAAGAAGGCACAGTGTGGTCCAATGGAAGGCCAGTTCTTAGGCCCTCCCTTGAGTCAAAAGAAAAAAATTGGAATGTATTTGCAACATTCTATCTCATCTGGAAGCTCCCCAAAGAACAAGGTTTGTCTTGTCTGATTCAGAAATCACATAGGACTGATGATGAAGGCATTCACAGTATGCCAACCCAAATATGCCACTTTTGTATATGAATTATTTCGAGCTGAAGGCAATACAGAACCAACAAACTCAGGAAAACCTCTTTACCTCCGCCTTACCTCCCTAAAGTAGGTAACCTAAAGTAGACAGAAAGTCTAAATTTCCTTATTGGAAAGGAAACCTGCAAAGGAAATTTCCATTAGAAAAGATATCTATACCAGATAGAGAGCTATTTCCAGAAACAACTTTATTCTTCTTAGACAATCTTACCTGAATAATAAAGCAACATTAATTTTAAATACATTTTCTTTCCTTATCTTCCTAAAATTTGCCTTCCTTACACCAAGAAGTTCCAAACCCTTACTCTTTTCTTATCTTAGGATGATATGTTAACCTCAGTTATCTGGCTGCCTCTTTGAGTCTCATATTTTTGTGAGACTCCTATTCATATATAGGTAACTAAAATTGTTTTTTCTCCTTTAAATCTGCCTCATATCAATTTAACTTTTAAATTTTTGTGATTGTGAAGTCACTCAGTCGTGTCCGACTCTTTGTGACCCCATGGACTGTAGCCTACCAGGCTCCTCTGTCCATGGGATTTTCAAGGCAGTAGTACTGGAGTGGGTTGCCATTTCCTTCTCCAGGGGATCTTCCCGACCCAGGGATCGAACCCGAGTCTCCTGCATTGCAGACAGACGCTTTACCCTCTGAGCCATCAGAATCTAAAGAGTAGAAAGAAAACCTCTTCTTCCTCTATAGTGGCAATATTTGTATATCAGGTGCCAAAACACGTGAAAACTCAGGAAGACCATAGATTACAGGTAGAGGTACCCAACAGAATGTCTAATGCAATGGGGAGAAGCAGGGGTGAGACTCTTAAGGACATTCAAACATTTAAAACCAGTCATGTATATGGGGAAAACAATGGGGGAAAGCACAGAGAGAGAAAGTTCCAGAGAAGGTGCATGCCCACAGAAGGCCTAGGAAGACTTTATGCCTTTATGTCAGGCTGATTAGTAAAGGCCTTTCCCTGCACAGAATCAATCTGCAAAGATGGGGAAAGTAGGCTGTTTTTTTCCCCAAATGTCCAATTTTCAAAAAGAAATACACAAAGCACAATAAGAAATAGGTAAATATGCCCCATTGAGAGGAATAAAATGAATCTCCAAAAATGAACCCTAAATAAATTTAGGCTTTAGACTTACTAGACAAAGACTTTAAAACTCCTACCTTAAAATTCTCAAAGAACTAAACTAGAACATGGAAAAAGAACAAAAGGAAATCAGAAAATGATATATGAACAAAATAAAAATATCAAACCCTTGACAATTTATGAACAATTTCAGCAAAGTTATAGGATACAAAATCAATATGCAAAATTAAGTTGCATTTCTATTCAGTAGCAGTAAACAACCTATTAAGGAAATTTAAAAAAAAGCAATTCTATTTACAATAACCTCTGAAAGAATAAATCATATATGAATACTCTTATCCAAGGAAACAAATACCTGTAGACTGAAAACTATGAAATATTTCTGACAGAAATTTAAAAAGACACAAATAAATAGAAAGAC
The DNA here is from genome assembly GCF_042477335.2 of Ovis canadensis. Taxonomy (NCBI): domain Eukaryota; kingdom Metazoa; phylum Chordata; class Mammalia; order Artiodactyla; family Bovidae; genus Ovis; species Ovis canadensis. The sequence continues at coordinate 25,822,801 of NC_091246.1, forward strand.
ATCATATGTTCATGGATTGGAAGACAATATTAAGATGCCAATACTACCCAAAGGGATTTATGAATTTAATGTAATTCTTATAAAATTACAGCAATGCTTTTACAGAAATAGAGAAATAATTTTGAAAATTCAAATGGATCTCAAGATACCCTAAATTGATAAGTCAATCTTAAAAAAGAAGAAATTTGAAGGTCTCATACTTCTTAAATTCAAAACTTACTACAAAGCTATGATAATCAGAACAGTATGATACTGGCATAAATAAAGACATAGCAATGAAATAGAATAAACAGACCAAAATAAACCCTCATATATATGCTCAAATGATTTTAAACAAACATAACAAGATCATTTGATGGATGAAGACAGTCTTTTTAACAAACAATATTGAGAAAACTGTACATACATATTGAAAACTATGAAGTTTGACCTTGGCCTTAACACAAAAAATTAACTCAAAAATGATTTTTAAAGTCTAAGCATAAGAGGTAAAACATATAAAATTTTAGGAGAAAATATAAAGGGAGAGTGTCATGACACTGGATTTGTCAATGACACCAATAGATATGACATCAAAAGCATAGATAAAAAGTTAAAAATAGACAAGTTAGTCATATGAGAATTAAAATTTCCTGGGCATAAAACAAATAAGCAATCAATAGGGTGAAAGGCAACTCAATGAATGGGAGAAAATATTTTGCAAGTAATATTATCTGATAAGGAGTTAATACCCAGAATGCTAAAAAACAAACAAAAAAACCCCTACAACTCATAACCATAACAAAATATGTGAGGAATATGTGGAGAACAATTTGTGGGACTGTGAAGCCCATAGCAACTGCTAGAGGAAACAGTATTACGGAACCTTAAACAATTTAGTATAATTTCAAATCAGGAAAGGAGTACGTCAAGGCTGTACATTGTCACTCTGGTTATTTAACGTATATGAGGAGTACATCCTGAGAGATGCTGGGCTAGATGAAGCACAGGCTGGAATCAAGACTGCTGGGAGAAACATCAATAACCTCAGATATGCAGATGACACCACCCTTAAGGCAGAAAGCAAAGAACTAAGAGCCTCTTGATGACAGTGAAAGAGGAGAGAGAAAAAGTTAGCTTAAAGCTCAACATTCAGAAAACTAAGAGCATGGCATCTGGTCCCATCACTTCATGGCAAACAGATGGGGAAACAGTGGAAACAGTGTCAGACTTTATTTTGGGGGGCTCCAAAATCACTGCAGATGATGATTGCAGCCATGAAATTAAAAGACGCTTACTCCTTGGAAGGAAAGTTATGATCAACCTAGATAGCATATTAAAAAGTAGAAGCATTCCTTTGCCAACAAAGGTCTGTCTAGTCAAGGCTCTGGTTTTTCCATGAGTCATGTATGGATGTGAGAGTTAGACTATAAATAAAGCTGAGAGCCAAAGAATTGATGCTTTTGAACTGTGGTGCTGGGGAAGACTCTTGCGAGTCCTTTGGACTACAAGGAGATCCAACCAGTCCATCCTAAAGGATACTAGTCCTGAGTGTTCATTGGAAGGACTGATGCTGAGGCTGAAACTCAATACTTTGGCCACCTGATGCAAAGAGCTGACTCATTTGAAGAGACCCTGATGCTGGCAAAGATTGAGGGCAGGAGGAGAAGGCAATGACAGAGGATAAAATGATTGGATGGCGTCACCAACTCTATGGACATGAGTTTGAGTAGACTCGAGGAGTTGGTGGTGGATAGGGAGGCCTGGTGTGCTGCAGTCCATAGGGTCGCAAAGAGTTAGACACGACTGAGCAACTGAACTGAAGTGAACTGAATATAGAATTATTGTATGACCCCACAATTCCACTTCTGGATAAATATCCAAAATATTTGAAAGCAGGGTCTCATGCAAATATTTGTACATCAGTGTTCACTGGAGCATTATTCATAATAGCTGAAGGAGCAAGTACCAAAATGTCAATGATGAATTATTGGATAAACAAAATATGGTATACACATATCATGTAATATTATTCATTCCTAAAGAGATAATACATTCTGACACATGTTATAGCATTGGTAAATTTAGAAGACATTGCATTAAGTGGAATAAGCCAGACACAAATGTACAAATTATATAATTCTAATTATATGAAGTACCCGGGGATAGTCAAATTCATAGAAATGGGGAATGATAGCATCAAAATGATGTCATGGGACATTTCCAACTTTAGTCCTCATTACAAGAAAATCAACTAGAAACTGCCCACCAATAGGACCCTGATGTGAAAATCCTGGAACTCAGGCATGAGGCTGGAATATCCCACTGTAAAACAGAGGACAAGACAAAGCAAGTTAGAAAAGATAGTCTACACTCTGACTGAGTCACCAGCCTGGGTATAGTAAAGAAGCTCCCATGAGCCAACAGTTTCTCCAGTGGAAAACAGAGTACCCAGTGTGGACATTCAGCATTGTAGGATGCTTCCCAGGAGTTCCACTTGGATTTCATCTCATGACAATTACTGGGAAAACTTACCAAGCTTGACCTATGAGGATCATATAGAAATGTAGAAAGGGGCAGTGCTTATAGCAATGAATGCACTCAGATCTTGGTTTCTGCTTTCAGTTCAGTTCAGTTCAGTCGCTCAGTCATGTCTGACTCTTTGTGATCCCATGAATCGCAGCACACCAGGCCTCCCTGTCCATCACCAACTCCCGGAGTTCACTCAGACTCTTCATCCTCTGTCGTCCCCTTCTCCTCCTGCCCCAAATCCCTCCCAGCATCAGAGTCTTTTCCAATGAGTCAACTCTTTGCATGAGGTGGCCAAAGTACTGGAGTTTCAGCTTTAGCATCATTCCTTCCAAAGAAATCCCAGGGCTGATCTCCTTCAGAATGGACTGGTTGGATCTCCTTGCAGTCCAAGGGACTCTCAAGAGTCTTCTCCAACACCACAGTTCAAAAGCATCAATTCTTCGGTGCTCAGCCTTCTTCACAGTCCAACTCTCACATACATACATGACCACAGGAAAAACCATAGCCTTGACTAGACAGACCTTAGTCAGCAAAGTAATGTCTCTGCTTTTGAATATACTATCTAGGTCGGTCATAACTTTTCTTCCAAGGAGTGACTTTTAATTTCATGACTGCAATCACCATCTGCAGTGATTTTGGAGCCCAGAAAAATAAAGTCTGCCACTGTTTCCACTGTTTCCCCATCTATTTCCCATGAAGTGATGGGACCGGATGCCATGATCTTCATTTTCTGAATGTTGAGCTTTAAGCCAACTTTCTCACTCTCCTCTTTCACTTTCATCAAGAGGCTTTTTAGTTCCTCTTCACTTTCTGCCATAAGGGTGGTGTCATCTGCATATCTGAGGTGATTGATATTTCTCCCAGCAATCTTGATTCCAGCTTGTGTTTCTTCCAGTCCAGCATTTCTCATGATGTACTCTGCATAGAAGTTAAATAAGCAGGGTGACAGTATACAGCCTTGACACACTCCTTTTCCTATTTGGAACCAGTCTGTTGTTCCATGTCCAGTTCTAACTGTTTGTTGCTTTCTGACCTGCATACAGATTTCTCAAGAGGCAGGTCAGGTGGTCTGGTATTCCCATCTCTTTCAAAATTTTCCACAGTTTATCGTGATCCACACAGTCAAAGGTTTTGGCATAGTCAATAAAGCAGGAATACATGTTTCCCTGAAATTCTCTTGCTTTTTCCATGATTCAGCAGATGTTGGCAATTTGATCTCTGGTTCCTCTGCCTTTTCAAAAACCAGCTTGAACATCAGGAAGTTCATGATTCACATATTGCTAAAGCCTGGCTTGGAGAATTTTGAGCATTACTTTACTAGCATGTGAGATGAGTGCAATTGTGCGGTAGTTTGAGCATTCTTTGGCATTGCCTTTCTTTGGAATTGGAATGAAAACTGACCTTTTCTGGTTCTGTGGCCACTGCTGAGTTTTCCAAATTTGCTGGCATATTGAGTGCAGCACTTTCACAGCATCGTCTTTCAGGATTTGAAATAGCTGAACTGGAATTCCATCACCTCCACTAGCTTTGTTCATAGTGAGGCTTTCTAAGGCCCACTTGATTTCACATTCCAGGATGTCTGGCTCTAGGTGAGTGATCACACCATCATGATTATCCGGGTCATGAAGATCTTTTTTGTACAGTTCTTCTGTGTATTCTTGCCACCGCTTCTTAATATCTTCTGTCTATGCCCCAACCAGTAATGCTGAAGAAGCTGAAGTTGAACGGTTTTATGAAGACCTACAAGACCTTTTAGAACTAACACCCAAAAAAGATGTCCTTTTCATTCTAGGGGACTGGAATGCAAAAGTAGGAAGTCAAGAAACACCTGGAGTAACAGGAAAATTTGACCTTGGAATGTGGAATGAAGCTGGGCAAAGACTAATAGAGTTTTGCCAAGAAAATGCAGTAGTCATAGCAAACATCCTCTTCCAACAACACAAGAGAAGACTCTACACATGGACATCATCAGATGGTCAACACTGAAATCAGACTGATTATATTCTTTGCAGCCAAAGATGGAGAAGCTCTATACAGTCAACAAAAACAAGACCAGGAGCTGACTGTGGCTGAGACGGTGAACTCCTTATTACCAAATTCAGACTTAAATTGAAGAAAGTAGGGAACACCGCTAGACCATTCAGGTATGACCTAAATCAAATCCCTTATGATTATACAGTGGAAGGGAGAAATAGATTTAAGGGCCTAGATCTGATAGATAAGAGTGCCTGATGAACTATGGAATGAGGTTGGTGACATTGTACAGGAGACAGGGATCAAGACTATCCCCATGGGAAAAAAAAGCAAAAAAGCAAAATGGCTGTCTGGGGAGGCCTTACAAATAGCTATGAAAAGAAGAGACGTGAAAAGCAAAGGAGAAAAGGAAAGATATAAGCATCTGAATGCAGAGTTCCAGAGAATAGCAAGAAGAGATAAGAAAGCCTTCTTCAGCGATCAATGCAAAGAAATAGAGGAAAAGAACAGAATGGGAAAGACTAGAGATCTCTTCAAGAAAATTAGAGATACCAAGGGAACATTTCTGCTTTCAGTGACACCCAATTAGAGATCTCATCTGGTGGCCAGTGGCTTTATCTTGGTATGGAACTTAGTTCAGATTTCTACCTGATTTGGGTCCTCAGCAGTGGGATGTACTGGCATGGAGCTTATTCCATGGTCTCATCCAGGTAGGGAGGCAAATTTGTACTCTCACCCAATGGCTCATCATAGCCTCATATTGCACTATGGCAATGCACCATAAAACATAGCTACAGAGTCTCAGCAGCTGTAGAGCATATCCTAAGGCCTGCTTAGGCAAGGGAGCATATTTGCACTCCTACCCAACTGCTGAGCCTAGCCAGCAATCCTGCCCCTCCAGGATATCTGACAGCCACATCCTATTGTCTACCTGTAGAGAGGCAAGTTAGCAGCCCCACCCAAGTGCCCAACTGCTGGAGTCCAGCTCCAGCAGCCAGGGATTCAACCTGAAAAGATGAATGGTGTCGGCGAGGATGTAGCCTCTGACTCATAGTATGGGACTACATCAAAGGGCGATGATATAGCCTCTGATTGGTAGTACAGGGCTACATCTTGCTGTAGCCTCTGACTCAAAGTAGGGACTACATGTTTATTTCCAGCTTCAGGTTCTTTTATACTTTGACAACAGCATTACATCAGAGGTTTGACACTCCCAGTTTCTCCCACCCAGATTTATCATTGTCGCCCTACAGAGTTCCTGCTTCAGCTGATTCTCTCAGAATTGGCTCAACTATCTATTATCTTCTTTCTCTTACGTGTCCTATACTTAACTTGTGATTACATTGTAACTCATGCCTCATTCCTCAGTTTATTGCTTATCTTTCTAGAAGATCATTATCTCCTAAAAAGGCTTCTAGCTATTCTTAATTAATCCTAAACCTTAAACTCAGCAAACTTCTTTTGCCATAAACATTCCCCTCACAAACAGGTCTCAGATAATAATCCTTCCCATGGCCTCAAGCTGAGGCCTATGTTCTCATCCTGGAACAGTCTTTGTAAAGATCCTTGAACAAATGTCAATGGTTATTTTATACATTATTTTCTGGGCACAACTGTAGAAAGCTTTGTGCCTTCTCATGCTCCTCTCAAGAACAGTAAGCACCTTAATATTTCTTTTCAGGCAACTCAGCTGAGGAGAGGAAAAAACAAGTCAGAATTACAAGGCCTAACTCCTTCATCCAGGGGCTGTGCCTGCAGAATGAGGAGAGAGGTCTGGGGCCATGCCTCCATTTTGTGTGTAATGCCTAACACAGCTTCCGACACCCAACTGTTAAGTGTACCCCCAGATCCTACATAACCAGGAAACTTAATGAGTGACTCTGAGCAGCATCAGATCTTAGTCTTTGATACTATAGGGCATGAAGCCCAGCTCTTCTTTATTGCTCAACACAGCCTGTGTTCTTACCTACAAAATAGTTTGGAACTTTAATACTATACTCTTAACATTGGAAGGCTCATCCAGACAGAGAATCAATAAAGAAATAGTTGATTTGACCAAGAGTATGGTCTTCCCAAGTAATGCTAGTGGTGAAGAACCAGCCTGCCAATGCAGGAGACATAAGACATGCAAATTTGCTCCGTGGGTCAGAACGATGTCTTGGAGAAGGAAATGGCAACTGGCTCCAGTATTCTTGCCTAGAAAATTCAATGGGCAGAGAAGCCTGGTGGGAAGCCCTAGTATACAGGGCTGCAGAGTCAGACACGACTGAGCAGATGCATACACACACACGTGCGCACACACACACACACAGATCACATGATCCTAAAAGACATACACTGAGCATTCCATCCCACAACAAAGACACACATTTTCCTCAAGCACACATGAAACGTTTTCTAAAAGTGATCATACATTTGGTCACAAACCAAATCTCAACAAATTCAAGAAGATATAAATATCTTTTTCTGAACACATTGTCATGAAACTAGAAATCAATAAGAAGAGGAAAGCAAAAAAAAATTCAGAAATATGTGTAAATTAACACATTCCTGAATAGCCAATGGACCCAGAACAAGAGGAAAAGAATATATTAAAATATATATCTTGAGACATATGAAAATGAAACACACCACAAGTTGCGGTATAAAACAAAACCAGTTATAAGAGGAAAGTTTAGAGCTGATAAAAGTAAACACCAAGAAAAAAGAAAAATCTCGAGTAAGCAACTTAACTACACCTTAAGGAATTAGAAAAAGAACAAAGCATGAGCAAAGTTCGAAGAAGGAAGAGATAATGATTAGAGAAGAAATAAAATAGATAATAGAAAAACAATAGACAAGATTAATATACTAAAATTTGATTCTTTGTGAAGATGAACAAAAATGACCAATCTTAACTAGAATAACCAAGAAAAAAGAAAGGATTCAATAGGAAAAAAATTATAAATGAAAGTAGAAACATTATAATAGATAACACAGAAATACAAAAGATCATAAAAGATTACTATAAGCAATTAAAAGATAGCAAATTAGACCTAGAAAAAAATGGATTAATTCCTAGAAACATATAGCCTACCACGACTGATTCATGAAGAAAGAGAAAATTTGAACAGACCAATAATCAGTTAAGAGTATTGAATCAATAATCAAAAACCTTCCAAAAGTTCAGGACTGGATGGTTTCACTGGCAAATTCCACCAAAAATTTAAAGAAGAATCAATACCACCCCTCAAACTCTTCAAAAATTGAAGAGAAGGTAACACTCCTAAACTCATTTCATAAGGACATTACTTTAATACCAAAGCTAGATAAAGACATTATGAGAAAACTACAGGCCAATACTTCCAATGAATTTACATACAAAAGTTCTCAACAAAATACAAGAAGACCAAATTCTACACAACATTAAAAGGATCATATACTATGATCTTGTGGGATTCATCCTGTGATGAACAGATTATTCAATATGCCCAAATCAATAAATGTAATATGTCACATTAGTAGAATAAAAAATAAAAATCATGTTATGATATCAATATATATGTATAAAATTTAACAAATCCAGTATCCTTTCTTGATTAAAAAGCAAAGCTCAACAAAGTTGGTATAAAAGGAATGTACCTTGACATAATAAAGTCCTATTTGACAAGCCTACAGCTGTCATACTCAACAGTGAATGGTTGGAAGCTTTCCTTTCGAAGTCAGGAGCAAGACCAAGATAAGAGTGCTCACTCTCACTTCTTCTATTAAATATAAAACTGGTGTAATACCTAACTAAAGAAATTAAGCAAGAAAAATAATTTAAAGGTGCTCAAATAAAAAAGGAAAAAGTAGAATTATCTGTTTGCAGATTAATATGAACTTATATACAGAAAACCTTAACAATATTGTAAAGTAATTAACCTCCAATTAAAATAAATAAATTTATATTAAAAAAATAAATAAAATAAAATTATTGCCAAAAAAAGTAATAAATTCAGTAAAGTTTAAACAAAATCAACATTAAAAAAATCAGTTGCATTTCTGTTGCTGCTGTTGCTCAGTCTCTAAGTCACATCTAAGTCTTTGCAACCCCATGAACTGCAACATGACCGGCTTCCCCGTCCTTCACTATCTCCTGGAGTTTGCTCAAACTCATGTTCGTTGAGTTGGTGATGCCATCCAACCATCTCATCCTCCGTCACCCTCTTCTCATCCTGCCCTCAATCTTTCCAGCATCAGGGTCTTTTCCAAGGAGTCGACTCCAGTACTTTGGTCACCTCACATCTGTTGGAAGGGCAATTATCAAAGGGAAATAACAAGTCCAGGCAAAGATGTGGAAGAAACAGAACCCTAGTGCACTTTTGGAGAAGGCAATGGCAACCCACTCCAGTACTCTTGCCTGGGAAACCCCATGGATGGAGAAGCCTGGTAGGCTGCAGTCCATGGGGTCACGAAGAGTCTGACACGACTGAGCGACTTCGCTTTCACTTTTCACTTTAACGCATTGGAGAAGGAAATGGCAACCCACTGCAGTGTGCTTGTTTGGAGAATCCCAGGGACAGAAGAGCCTGGTGGGCTGCCATCTATGGGATCGCACAGAGTCAGACACAACTGAAGTGACTTAGCAGCAGCAGTAGCAGTGCACTGTAGTACTGTAAGGAATGTAAATTTCTGCCATCACTGTAGAAAATAGTGTGCTGTTTTCTAAAAAAGTTAATAGAACTACTATACAATACAGCAATTCCACTTCTGGGTGTATACATGAAGGAAATTAAATCACTATCTTGAAGAAATACCTGCACCCCTCCCCCTGTCCTCTGCAGTATTATTTACAATAGTCAAGACATGAAAACAAGAATTCACCAATGGATAAATGATAAAGAAAGCTTTAAAAGAAAAGTTACAGAAGATAAAGACCCACTCTTTAATGTAGTCTTTGGCAAAGCAAAAGTTTTTAACTTTTATTAACTTCAATTTATCAAATTTTCTTTTATGGATTAGGCTTTTGGTATTAAGTTTAGGAATTCTTTGCCTACTATTACATCTTAGAGATTTTCTCTTGTTTCTTGAAAAAGTTTTAATAGTTTTACATCTACGTCCTTCATACATTTTTGCATAATGTGTGGGACATAGTTCATGGTTCTTTTTTGTGGGGGAAATGAAACGTCAATGGATATTCGATTATACATCTTTTTTTTTTGAAAATGTTCTCTCTTTTCATTTGAGTTGTTTTTGCAAGATGTATTAAAATGTCAACCAGACATATTCATGGGAGTGTTTTCTGGATTCTCTACTCTATTCTATTCTATCCCTCTACCCCAATCACATAGTTTGATTAGAGTAACTATAAATAAGCCTTGTATCTTAACCTGTAGTCCTTTTTATCAGAGTCATTTGAGTTATTTTTATAGTTTTTCATTCTATATAAAATTTAAAGTAATCATGTCTATGTCTAATAATAAACGTAGCTAGGATTGTGACTGAAATTTTACTATATCTGTAGATAATTTGGGAGAGATTGACTTCTTTTTATGTTGAGTCTGTAAGGACAATAGATGCTTCTCTATTTGAGGTTTTGTTTTTGTTTTTGTTTTCTTTCAGCATGGTATAGCTTTCAGCATATAAATTCTGTTTTGCTAGATTTACACCTTAGAATTTAAATTTCTAGCAATTATTATTGATATTTTAATTGTGGTATCAATGTGTTCATTGTTAGTATAGAAATACAATTGATTGTTGTATGCTTGTCTTATATCCTGTGATATTGCTGAATTCAACTATTATTTCTAGATTTTTTTTTTCTGGTCAATTCTTGTGACATTCCATACAGGTGAAAAAAAGTTTTGTTTTATTTTTTTCCTTCCTGATCTTTATGTCTTTTGTTTTCTTTTCTGGCTTTATTGCATGGGCTAAAACTCCAGTGCTATGTTGAACAGCAGATGTGAGAGAGGACATACTTATGAGAAAACATTGTCTTTAACCATTAAATCTAATGTTATCACTAGGTATTTTGTAGGTGTTCTTTATCAACTTAAAGAGGGTTTCCTCTATTCCTGTTTTTCTGATTGTTTTTTTTTATCATGAATGAATGTTGAATTTCATTGAACACTTTTTCTGCATTGATTGACATAATCATATTCTTTTCTTTCTTTTTAATATAGTGAATTACATTGACTAATTTTTGAATATTGCTTTAGTTTCACATGTCTAATAAAAGCAGACATTTTCCGAGGAAGTAGAAGTTTTCAAAGCTCTTTGGGAGTAAATTTGAAAAACTAGTTTTCTGGTAAAATATTTTAAAATTAAAACTCACCCTAATTGAAATATTAAAACTTCCTTACCAGTTATCAAGGGGTAAAAATAGATGAAGCTCAAAATCTACTTCACTTTTTTGTAAGGGAAAAACTATACTCTTCTGTTTCTCCCTTATTCTCACACTACCCTGCTTATACCACTTCAGACACCCAGTGTGAGTTTTACCCATGCAATTCTGCCACAGCAGCTGGTTATCTTAGCATTTAACTCAGCTCTGAAACTACCTCGAGATAGTATCAGATCCTACAGTTAAAAGCTCAGACTCACAAGACTGTCCTCATCCCACTTCAGACATCAGTTGCAAGTAGTAAGTCCCTGCATTACCCGTAACCCCTGTCTAATATGGCTACAAACTGGAGGTTCCTGTGACCACCTCCTTTCTCTGGATTTGATTATTTGCTAGAAAAGCTCACAGGGCTCAGGAAAATACTTGCAGTTACCAGATCATTATATAATAAAGGGTATCATAATGGATACAGTTGAACAGTCAGATAAAGAGACACATACAGTCAGGTCTGAAAGAGTTCTGGACATAGAAGTTTCTGTCCCAGTGGAGTTGGAATATGCCTTCCTGGTACATGGCTTTGTTCACAATTTGGCAGCTCTCTCAACTCTAAGCTTTGAGATTTTTATAGAGGCTTCATTGCATTAGCATGATCAATCGGCTCAATCCCAATCTTCATTCCCCATCTTAAAGGATGAGGGTGAGGCTGCAAGTTCCACACTTCTAAATATGGCTTGATCTTTGATGACCAGCTCCCAACCTGAAATTATCTAGGAACCACCTAGAGTCACCTCCTTAGAACAAAAGACACTCAGGGAATTCCAAGGAATTTAAGAACTCTGTCAGAAACTACAGTCAAAGACCAAATATTAGAACAAAAGACAGTCCTGGTACACTTATCATATAGGAAATTCTAAGGGTTTAGGAACCTCTGTGACAGGAACTAGGGACAGAAACCAATATATATATTTTTCTATCATTTCACAGTCTTTGAGGGTGAAAGGCTCAGATATCTTCACAGGTAAATTTTTTCAAACTTCTAAGAAATAGTTAATGCTAACATTTAAATTTTTATGCTGAAAAATAAAACAGAGTATAAAGATTTTATACAAATATTATTCACTTTCTAATATGATTCAGATAGAATAAAAAATAATATAGGAAAATTACAGACAAATTTCACTTATGCATGTCTATGGAAAAATATCAAGCAAAATATTCAAAATCGAAGATAATTGAATGAATACAATCACATTAACAGATTAAAGTAGTAAAATAATATGACGATTTTATTATATGCCTAAAAGGCACTGAACAAAATCCCACAGTATTCTGGAATAATAAACACACAAATAAACATTTAGAAGAATTCCCGTAAGACACGAATGCAAATCCTCAGTACTATTTTACATTTTTCTGGACTAGTTTACTCTGGTAAATGAGCAATGGATGCAAGGGATAAAACTATTAAAAATGGAGGCAAAACAATCACTAATGGTAAATAATATGATTGTTTTTCCAGAAACCCATGGGGGTCAACTAAAAAACAAAAAAACAGAATGCAGTAAATTGGTTGGATTCAATATAAAAATACCATTAACTTTCTTATATACAAATCATAAGAAAATTAAGAATTGCAGTGGAAGAAAATAGTTGCTATACAATATCATTTACAAAAAGAAGGAAGATCTTTTAAATCTCATATGACTGAATTTTATAGGTATTTGCAGAAAACAGGTGGCTCAGACTTCACCACTTTACTGGGAGCAGGGAGAGGGAGGGAAGGAAGGAAGGAGAGCCTTGGGTAAAAAGATGCACTTAAAAGAATTATTAACCTAATATAAAAACATTTATTTTCTCTAAGTTAACATAAAATCTGACAATTCCAACTTAATATACTTTTTAAGTTAATACAATTATAAAAAATTCTCATGGGCAATTGCTCTTTCCCTGGATTAACAAACCATTTTAATATAGAATCTGCCAGCTGTTTACTCCACTGTGTATTCTTCCCTCTTTCCTTAGTAATAAAACCTTCTATTTTATTCTGGGCAACAATTTACATTGACAAATTAGGACATTTGCCAGCCTCTTTTGCAGGTTGGAATCCACAAGCAACACGTTCTGGAAAATGGCATCTCTAAAGTATTTTGTATGACTTTCCACCTTGGAAAACAGCCATCCCATGAACTGTCCCTTCTTTGTCCTGCATCCTGCTGACCTGAACATGTGTATACTGTTGGGAACACTAGAGACCATGAAGATATGGAAAATACTCTGGATGGCAGAATGCATAAGAGTAGTTCTGGGTCCCATATCATCAAAGAAAAAGCACTCAGCTTAGGATAGTCTTGCAGTTAAGGTTCATTTTGTGTGTGTACTTGAGAGAAACAAATTACTTTTTCTTTTAAGTTACTGTATTTTGATGTTTCTGTGGTGCTCAGCCAAACCTAGTAATACTAACTGATATAGGATTCATGGAAACCAATAAGAAATTGGAAAGTGAAATCAAATAATTCAAATAACAACATAGATAGTTTATTCAATTGTGTCCTAGAAAAAGTGCAGTAAGATACATGCAAAAAGATGTTCTTTGCAGTATTATTTGTAAAATCAAACACAACATCTGGAAAGAATCAAAATATCCATCAACAGGAAACTGGATATACCATTGATAATTGTATATGACAGAACATTGCATAGAAGCTGAAAAAAATAGATTATAAATATAGAGCTAATGTCAAGGGTTTCCTAAGATTCTTTTTTGTCAATAAAAAATCAAGCTTTCAAAGTTTTCATTGCTTTGGAGGCAAAAATCACAGAATCCATCCACTTGAGTAAGTGCTATATAATGTTAGATAAAATATTTTGAACTATCAATATTAAAGTTGCATGAACGATGTAAAAGAAAAATAAAGGAGCTCTTTGGAGTCAAGGAGCAAGAGGAAAGGGCAAATCTGTCACATAGATTTTCACTGGTGCTAGAACTAACAAGGGCTTTGCTAATTCCTACTGACCCTGAGCTAAGGTTTTATTGGGCATTTTTACTGCATTTAGGGGGTGGGGAAAACCTTGAACTCTCACAGCCTGATTAAGAATGCTCACCAACCAAAGACTTCTTCAAAACCGTTCCTGACTCAACATGAAATAAAACATCTTAAATAGAGAAATAATGTGGATATGGACTAGTCTTAGAGTAGGAGATGGAAGAATTTTAAAAATAAATAAAAGGATCTTATCTGAGAATTCTTAATGCAGTTGCACCATGTAAGTTGGGGCTTGTCTTCATACTATGCTGCTGCTGCTAAGTCGCTTCAGTTGTGTCCGACTCTGTACCACCCCATAGACGGCAGCCCACCAGGCTCCCCCATCCCTAGGATTCTCCAGGCAAGAACACTGAAGTGGGTTGCCATTTCCTTCTCCAATGCGTGAAAGTGAAGTCGCTCAGTCGTGTCCGACTCTTCATGACCCCATGGACTGCAGCCTACCAGGCTCCTCCATCCATGGGATTTTCCAGGCAAAAGTACTGAGTGGGTTGCCATTGCCTTCACACTATAGGCGTACCTAATAAACCTAAAGAAAAAATGAACTTACAGTGGTTGCCGGTTACTGATATTCCAGATGACTGGCAATACATTAAACCCCTCTGGCAGAAAGCAATTTGATCCCAAGGTCTAAGGAATTTCTGTAGATGGAGTGCCACATAACACAGAATGAAATAAGAAGAGATTAAGCACACATATAAACAGGGCTTCAAGAAGACAATTGAGCAGCAGCAACACTACAGAACTGTATTAGCAAAGATTACTGATATTGAAATGATTAGATATGGAATATCCCAGGAAAAATATCAACAACCTAGATATGCAAATGATACCATCCTAAAGGAACTGAAGAGCCTCTTAATGAAGGTGAAAGAGGAGAGTGAAAAAGCTGGCTTAAAACTCAGCATTCAAAAAATGAAGGTCTTGACATCCGGTCCTGTCACTTCATGGCCAATAGATGGGGAAAACATGAAAATAGTGACAGATTTAATTTTCCTGGGCTCAAAAATCACTATGGGTGGTGACTGCAACAATGAAATTAAAAAACACCAGCTCCTTGGAAGAAAAGCTATGATGAACCTGTCTGCTGCTGCTGCTGCTGCTGCTGCTAAGTCGCTTCAGTCCTACTCTCTGTGACCCCATAGATGGCAGCCCACCAGGCTCCTCTGTCCCTGGGATTCTCCAGGCAAGAACACTGGAGTGGGTTGCCATTTCCTTCTCCAATGCGTGAAAGTGCAAAGTGAAAATTGAAAGTGAATTTTCTCAGTCATGTCTGGCTCTTAGCGACCCCATGGACTGCAGCCTACCAGGCTCCTCCATCCATGGGATTTTCCAGGCAAGAGTACTGGAGTGGGGTGTCATTGCCTTCTCCGTGATGAACCTGGACAGCATATTAAAAAGAAGAGACATCACTTTGCTGACAAAGGTCCATATCATCAAAGCTGTGGTTTTTTCAGGAGTCATGTGTGGATGTGAGGGTTGGACCATAATTAAGACTGAGCCCCAAACAACTGATGCTTTCAAACTGGTGCTGGAGAAGACTCTTGAGAGTCCCTTGGACAGAATAGAGATGAAAGCAGTCAATCTTAAAGGAAATCAACCCTGAATATTCATTGGAAGAACTGATGCTGAAGCTGAAACTCTAATACTTTGGTCACCTTATGTGAAGAGCTGACTCACTGGGAAAAAAAATCCTGACACTTGGAAAGACTGAAGGCAGAAGGGGGCAACAGAGGGTGAGATGATTGTATGGCATCACTAACTCCATGGACATGAGTTTGAGCAAATTCAGGGTGATAGTAAAGGACAGGAGAGCCTGGCATTCTGTAGTTGATGGGGTCACAAAGAGTCAGACATGACTTAGCGACTGAACAACAATGACATTCTATATTTAGTAAATTAAAAGAACACATTGAAATCTTATTTTTAAAAATACACCATTAAAATCAACCATGGGCTAAAACAACAGATTAGATGAAGCCAAATGAAGCCAGAAAAAGACCAAGTGAACTGAAGAAACCAGTCTTTCAGGATGATAGGAATGCACAAAGGAGTGGGGAACAAAAAAAAAAAATAATAGACCTGAATAATCTAAACAAACATTGACTCTTTTAACAACAACTTCTATGTGGATTGAACATCAACTTCTTTACATGGATTAAAAATTCAACATAAAAGATAATAAATAACAGTAGTTATTTATATCAATCAAGGGGAATTTAGTATAAATTTAGTATAAATCAAGGGGAAAGATAATGAGAATTAAATTTTCTAAGATTCTTACATTGTTTAGGATGATGGTCGATATAATGGTTAACTTTAGAACTTGAGAGAAAATTTCTAGGTAAATCACTGAAAAAAATAAAAGCACTGTTTATAAGCTGCAAATCAGAAGAGAGAGAAAAAATAGAAAGAGAAGGAAAATGAAATCAATCTGAAAGGGGGAAAAAAAGAAAGACTAGAAAAATAATGAGATAAATAGGCAAAATATAAATGAGTCTAAACATATAATCACAATAAATAAAAATAGAACAAACTTTTGAGAACAAATGGGAAAAGCACATTGTGAGACTAGAGATTGCATTTTGATGAATAAGGCAAAAGAACTCAGAAATAGATGAATGAAGTTTGGAAAGGAAGAAATGTATTATTATCTATGAATAATATGACTATTTAAATAGAAAATCTAACAGATTCTGTGGATAAATTATTCATATTGTTTTGTGAGCTTACAATGATTTCAAATATAAAATTAATGTGCAGAAATAAATTTAATATATTCTAGCACAAACGCTTGGAGATGCAATGCTTACAAAACTATCATTTACAGTAGAAAATCAATAAGTAGGAATAAATCTAGCAGAATATGAGCAAGACGTTTTTAGAGAAAAGAAGAAATTGTTATCATTAAAGTATAAAAATAATTTATCATGCCAAATGTAATAGAAAAACATCTGCTCCTGTTTTATTGAATATGCCAAAGCCTTTGACTATGTAGATCACAACAAACTGGAAAATTCTTCAGGAGATGGGAATACAAGACCACCTGACCTGCCTCCTGAAAAATCTGTATACAGGTCAAGAAGCAACAGTCAGAACTGGACATGGTACAGCAGACTGGTTCCAAATCAGGAAAGGAGTATGTCAAGGCTGCATATCATCACCCTGCTTATTTAACTTCTATGCAGAGACATCATGTGAAATGCCAGGCTGGATGAAGCACAAACTGTAATCAAGATTGCCGGGAGAAATATCAGTAACATCAGATACGCAGATGACACCACACTTATGGCAGAAAGCAAAGAGGAAGTAAAGAGCCTCTTGATGAAAGTAAAAGAGGAGAGTTAAAAAGTTGGCTTAAAACTCAACATTCAGAAAACTAAGATCATGGTAGCTGGTCCCATCACTTCATGGCAAATAGATGGGGAAACAATGGAAACAGTGAAAGACTTTACTTTGGGGGCTCTGAAATCACTGCAGATGGTGACTGCAACCATGAAATCAAAAGTCGCTTGCTCCTTGAAAGAAAAGCTATGACCAACCTAGACAGCATATTAAAAAGCAGAGCCATTACTTTGTCGACAATGGTCCATCTAATCAAAGCCATGGTTTTCGCAGTAGTCATGTATGGATGTGAGAGGTTAACTATAAAGAAAGCTAAACACCAAAGAATTGATGCTTTTGAACTGTGGTGTTGGAGAAGACTCTCAAATGTCCCTCAGACTGCAAGATGATCAAGCCAGTCAGTATTAAATGAATCAATCCTGAATATTCATTGGAAGGAGTGATGCTGAAGCTGAAGATCCAATACTTTGGCCACCTGATGCAAAGAACTGAGTCATAAGGAAAAAAACCCTGATGCTGGGAAAGACTGAAGGCCAGAGGAGAAGGAGATGACAGATGAGATGGTTGAATGGCATCACCGACTCGATGGACATGAGTTTAAGGAAGCTCTGGGAGTTGGTGATGGACAGGGAAGCCTGGCATGCTCCAGTCCATGGGGTCACAAAGAGTCGGACATGACCAAGCAACTGAACTGAACTGAATATATGTGTTCTATTTTATATTAAATTGTTATTTTATCATTAAATTATTATTATATCATGAAATATTTGTATCACTAAATTATATAAACTAAAATATACATGCAAGCATGCTAAGTCACTTCAGTCTTGTTCAACTCTTTTCAACCCTATGGACTGTAGCCCACTAGGTTCCTCTGTCTATGGGAGTCTCCTGGCAAGAGTACTGGAATGGATTGCCATGCCCTCCTTCAGGGGATCTTGCCCACCAAGGGATTGAACCCATGTCTCTTAAGTCTCCTGCACTGGTAGGCAGGTTCTTTACCACTAGGATCACCTTCCTAGGTGAAACAAAAATTTTTAAAAGATAGTAAAGAAAAAAAACCTATAGCTTCACTGAAAGATAGTAAAGAAAAACTATATAATTAATCATTGTTGGAAAGGAGTATTAGGTTGGTGCAAATAATTGCAGTTTTTACATTGTTGAAATTTGCCATTTGATATTGGGATACATTGTTAAGTAAATGTGGTTATATACACATTTACATATAGAATACATCATTTTAATGCACATTTCTCATTTTATATTTTTTTGGTATTGACATTACTTGCTGCTTATTTTATTTGTATTTAAACTATGGAAATGATGTTAGATAAAAGGCAAATTCGAGTGCTTTTCTTGAGTTCAAAATGTGTCATAAAGCAGCACAGACAGCTCATAACATCAACAACACACTTGACTCAGGAACTGCTAAAGAACATGCAGTGCAATAGTGGTTCAAGAAGTTTTGCAAAGTAGATGAGAACCTTGAAGCTGAAGAGAGTAGTGGCCGACATCAGAAGTTGACAATGGCCAACTGAGAGCCATCATCGAAGCTGATCCTCTTACAACTATACAAGAAGTTGCTAAATAACTCAATGTCGACCATTCTATAATCATTCAGCATTTGAAGCAAACTGGAAAGGTGAAAAAGCTCAATAAGTGGGTGCCTCATGAGCTGACTGAAAATTTTTTTAAAAAATTGTCATTTTGAAGTACCGTCTCTTATTCTAGACAACAACAATGAACCATTTCTTGATTGGATTGTGATGGCCAATGAAAAGTGGATTTTATATGACAACCAGAGATGACCAGCTCAGTGGTTGGACTGAAAAGAAGTTCCAAAGCACTTCCAAAGCCAAACTTGTGCCAAAAAAAAAAAAAGGTCATCATCACTATTTGGTGGTCTGCTGCCTGTCTGATCTACTCCAATGTTCTGAATCTCAGTGAAACCTTATATCTAAGAAGTAGGCTCAGCAAATTGATGAGTGGCACTGAAAACCACAAAGCCTGCAACCAGCATTGGTCAACAGGAAGAATTAATTCTTCTTCGTGACAACACCCAATCTTGTGTCACACAACCAACACTTCAAAAGTTGAACCAATTGGGCTATGAAGTTTTGCCTCATCCTCCATATTTACCTGAACTCTCATCAACCAACTATCGCTCTTCAAGCCTCTCAACAACTTTTTATAGGGAAAATGCTTCCACAGCCAGCAGAATGCAGAAAAATGTTTTCTAAGAGTTCACAAAATCCTGAAGCATGGATTTTTATGCTACAGAAATAAACAAACTTATTTCTCATTGGCAAAAATGTGTTGATTGTAAAGGTCCTTATTTTGATTAATAAAAATGTGTGTGAGCCTAGTTAGAATGATTTAAAATTTATGGTACGAAATCACCATTACATTAGCACCATGACACTTTGCATGATACTTTGTTGGCTTAAAACTCAACATTCAAAAAACTAAGATCATGGCAGCTGGTCCCATCAGTTCAGTTCAGTTCAGTAGCTCAGTCGTGTCCGACTCTTTGCAACCCCATGAATTGCAGCATGCCAGGCCTCCCTATTCATCACCACCTCCCAGAGTTCACTCAGACTCACGTCCATTGAGTCCGTGATGCCATCCAGCCATCTCATCCTCAGTCGTCCCCTTCTCCTCCTGCCCCCAATCCCTCCCAGCATCAGAGTCTTCTCCAATGACCCAACTCTTCGCAAGAACTGGCCAAAGTACTGGAGTTTCAGCTTTAGCATCATTCCTTCCAAAGGAATCCCAGGACTATCTCCTTCAGAATGGACTGGTTGGATCTCCTTGCAGTCCAAGGGACTCTCAAGAGTCTTCTCCAACACCACAGTTCAAAAGCATCAATTCTTTGGCGCTCAGCCTTCTTCACAGTCCAACTCTCACATCCATACGTGACCACAGGAAAAACCATAGTCTTGACTAGCCTTTTTACATGAAAATAAAATCACACCCAGTTACTCAGTGTGTTACATTCACAAAGCAAATTCCATTTTTAAATTTCATTTGCTCATTTTATTAGATATAGCTGGCAGGTATATTAGTCTTATTTCTATTTTATAGATAAGGGAGGAGAAACTCTGAAAAATTAGATGACTTTCTAGGAAATCTAGGTCCAGGCAGTGGGAAAAGCAGGTCTTCAGACTGGCTGAACTTAATAACTGTTTGATCCCAGGAAAGTTACCATTTTTTAGATCTCAGTTTCCTGACTTGTTTCTATGACCTTTATTGCTGCACACAGACAACAGAGTTAAGAATAGATGATCAAATCTCCTTCTATGATTCAATTGGCCTGAGTAGATGAAATGAGCTCTATTTCTGTGTCTGCTATCCACTGTGGCATAACCAAAACACCCAAAGCTTCCTGGCTTAAGACAGTGGCACATGGTTTCTCACGAGTCTGTGGGTTTCCTGGCCTTTCTTCTAATGGCCCTGACTGGTCATTGGTGTGGCTGCAGGTCACCCGAGCTCAGCTAGGGCTGCATTGGCTCAGATGAGCCAGTGGGGACCTGGTTGGATGGCTAGACTTCTCTACCACGTGCTCTTCATCCTTGTCTTCTTCACATGCTGCTAGAAGTATTCTGCAATACCTGAAGGATGACTGTGCAAGGCCACTTAAGCCCTACTTTGGGAGTCACCCATGGTCATTCCCATCAGATGCTGCTGGTTAAGGCAAGGGTTAAGACTAGCTCAGAATTGAAAGTGGGAAGATAGATGCCAGTCCTTATAGGAGTGATGGCAAAGTCACCTAGGAAAGACATGTGAACACACGGAGGCAGGCATGATTTCCCCCAGAACTACCAGACAGTGATCTTCTATAGTTCTTTTCAGCCCTCAATAATTCACAGCCTATTGAGACTCCCAAAGTCTCATCTCACCCCAGCACCTGAGGTCAAGCCCACGATCTGTGATCTGCATGAGGTCTGGGTGCAAATGAAATCATTCAGGTGCAGCTCCCTGGGCACCGCTTTCCTTGGGCTAGAAGGCTGAGGAGTGCAGTGTAGCCTGGAGCAGCCTGTTCAAACACTGAAGCAGACACTTGCCCATTCTCAGCAACCTCAGTACCTGCAGCCTTCCCAAACACACATTGGCAATGTCTAAGGAGAGAGCAAATGACAAGGACTCTCATCTGAATCCTCTTTGGGTTAGAGCATGGCTGCAGCTGTGGTAGGCTATGGAAACTCAAACAAAATAACCCAGCTCAGGTCAAGAGCACCTGCGTCATGTTGCTCTGAGTGTCCCATGTCACAGGATCTGTGCCACCTTTCAATACACTGGAGATTTGCTTGGCCATTCTTCTACAGCAGCAATAAAGCCCAGGCTTCCCAAATCTACTTAGGAAGATGTAGTAGTAGTAGTGTTAGTCGCTCAGTGCTGACGGACTCTTTGTGACCCCATGGACTGTAGCCTATTAGGCTCCTCTGTCCATGGGATTTCTCATGCAAAAATACTGGATTGGATTGTCATTTTCTTCTCCAGGAGATCTTCCTGACCTGAGGATTGAACCTGGGTCAATGTGGGAGCATTGCAGGCAGATTCTTTACTGTCTGAGCCACCAGGGAAGTTCCTGTTATCTAATTTGGCAGGGGGGATTCTAAAAATAAGTTTACAGTCATGCTCAGCATCTCAATGAGTGTGTCTTTAGTACTTGGCCTCGAAACAACACAACACCTCACCTTCTGCCCAAGCAGCAGGGCTTCCCCTGATTAATGATCAATATGATGAGGGCTCAGTCATGTCCAACTCTAAAACCCCATGGACTATAGCCTGCCAGGCTCCTCTGTCCATGGAAATTTCCAGGCAAGAACACTGGAGCGGGTTGCCATTCCCTTCTTCAGGGGATCTTCCCAACCCAGGATCAAATCTGCATCTCTTGCATCTCCTACCTTGACAGGCAGATTCTTTACCACTAGTGCCACCTGATCAAAGGTCACCATTAAAGTCTTCTCCTTGCTTTCTGACCCCAGAAGCTTAGGGCATGAGTGCCATGTGTACTTTGCACAGACTAAGAAGGATGAGCACTTTTACAGCCATTGGCGTCATTTTCAAAAAGAATTTTATCCTGTAAACAAGAAGCTCATGAGAAAATATGGGTGAGCAAAGTAATTTCCTATATTGGTGATATAAAAACACTTGTTCAGTTTCCAACCACTTTACCATGTGTAAAACTCTCAGTGCATCTGTATCAGAAAGACAATTCGTGGATTCATTCTATAAGTATACACACTCAAATGCACACATATACATACGTAATGATACACATACATGAAACACATGTAATGAAGCACACATATACATATTGCCCTGGCTAAAATGTTCTGTTTCCTCCCTGAGATGGCCCTAGTAGCATTTAGTTGTCTAACCTCTTTCAAAACAATTTTGTTAGCTTGTATTGTGGCAGCTGTCATATCAGTATGCTTTCAAAAATTATCAAAATTGTTAATTTTTGTATAGCCACTTTAATATTGATGCTGAAAGAAAAAGGCAACATCATCTGCATATCACGCTTTATTGTTTCAAGAAAGGCAAGACTGCAACTGAAACACAGAAAATGATTTGCACTGTGTGGAGAAGGTGCTGTGACCAAGTGAACATGTCAAAAGTGGTTTCTGAAGTTTTGTGCTGGAAATCTCTTGCTGGACGATGCTCCGTGGTTGGGTAGGCCAGTTGAAGTTGATAGGAATCAAAGCAAGATATTAATCGAGAATGATCAACATTGTACTATCTAGGAGAGAGCCAAAATACTCAAAATAGCCAAATCAACCGTCAAAAATCATTTACTCCAGCTTAGTTATGCTAACAGCTTTGATGTTTGGGGTCCACATCAGGTCAGTGAAAAAAAGCTTTTTGACCATATTTCTGCATATAGTTCTCTACTGAAACAATGAAACGCTCCATTTTTAAAGTAAACTGTAATGGGCGATGGAAAAGGGAGAGTATACAATAATGTGAAATGGAAGAGATCGTGAGGCAAGTGAAATGAACCACCAGCAACTATACCAAAGGCCAGCTTCATCCAAAGAAGGTGATTCTGTGTACAAGGTGGGATTGGAACGGAGTCCTTTATTAGATATTCCTTCTGAAAAACCAAGGGCTTCCCTGATTGCTCAGTTGATAGAGAATCCGCCTGCAGTGCAGGAGACCCTGGTTCAGTCCCTGAGTTGGGAAGATCTGCTGGAGAAGGGATAGGCTACTCACTGCAGTATTCTTGGGCTTCCTTTGCGTTTCAGCTGGTAAAGAATCTGCCTGCAATGTGGGAAACATGAGTTTGATCCATGGGTTGAGAAGATCCCCTGGAAAAGGGGAAGGCTACCCACTCCAGTATTCTGACCTAGAGAATTACATGGACTGTATAGTCCGTGGGGTCACAAAGAGTTGGACATGACTGAGAAACTTTCACTTTCACTTTCTGGAAAACCAAATGATTAATTCCAATAATCACTGCTCCCAATGTGGCTCAGAGGTTAAAGCGTCTGCCCGCGATTCGGGAGACCTGGGTTCAATCCCTGGGTAGGGAAGATCCCCTGGAGAAGGAAGTGGCAACCCACTCTAGTACTCTTGCCTGGAGAATCCCATGGATGGAGGAGCCTGGTAGGCTACAGTTCACGGGGTCGCAAAGAGGTGAACATGACTGAGCAACTTCACTTTCACAAAGAAGCACTGGACAAAAAGCATCTAGAATTAGTCAACAGAGAATGCATAATCTTCCACCAGGATACCACAAGACCCTATGTTTCATTGATGACCAAGCAAAAACCGTTACATTTTGGGAGGGAAGTTCTAATTCACCAACTCTATTCACTAGACATTACACCTTTGGATTTCCATTTATTTTGGTCTTTCCAAAATTCTCTTAATGGAAAAAATTTCAATTCTCTGGAAGACTGAAAAGGCACCTAGAACACTTCTTTGCTCAAAAAAATAAAAAGTTTTTGGGAAGATGGAATTCTGAAATTGCCTGAAAAATGACAGAGGTAGTGGAACAAAATGCTGTATATGCTGCTCAGTAAAGTGGTTGATGAAAATGAAAAGCATCTCTTTTATTTCTACTTTAAATCTGAAGGAACTTTTTGACCAACCCAATGCATAATAATACATACACACATATAATGATACACACATATACATATATAATAATACATATACATACCTAATGATACACATACATATATAAATGCATAATGCTACACAATATACACATATGTAATGATACACACAAACATAATGATATAAACATATACATAATAATATACCCATATGCATACATGAATAGTATACATATTTAATGATACACATACATATTCACACACATTTTGGCCTCCAGTATATTTCACTCTTAAATAGGCACCATTTCTAGAGAAACCTACACATCCATATGAACATATCCTGATGACTGTACTAATTTTATTTTCAGGACCAAAGACAAACAGCATTTCAGCTGGCCAGCTACACTATCTTTCCAAGAGGCCAATATCTCCTAAGCGAATGCTTGAAAAGATTGCAAGTATTTAAAAATTGCACTAGAAATAGAAACAGAGTCATCCTTGCAGTAAAACAAATATAGAGAAGAATTCCATAGGCACTGTGCAGACAGCAGGGAAATGTTGTTTCAGGAACAGTAACCAGCCTCCTTGGACTTAGTTATTACTTCTCAGACTGCAGTCATCTAAGTCCTCTGTCACTGACACAGAAGTTTTGGCAGATCAGATCTACCATGCTAGTGGATTTCACCTGGTGGGTCAAGGCTCCTATCTCTACCTGTGGTATTGGCTCTTACCTGGTGGGAAAGGGTGGGTTCTCACCTGGGAGGTCAGAGCTCATGGGAATACTGAACCCTTCCCACTGTGCCACCTAATAGTCATCAACAAGAAAGATATATTTTTACTAAAACTAAGCCTACACATTGCTTGACAAACTATTATACTGCAGATTTTGTGATATGTATTGTATGGTCGGTGTAATGGAGAAAGCATCTTTTCTCTTGTATTTTTCAAGTGAACATCTGAAGAAAAAAATCTGTAGCCTGTGGGTCCTAGTCCATTGAATCAAAAGATATAGCTGCCTTCAAGAAATGGGTAGTAATAACCTGGAAAAAGTTCTTGACTAATTTCTAGTCTTAAAGCTGATTTTCTTGAGTTTCTAGACAGATGATCATCTCAAAATCCAAGAATTGATTGGATTGTTTGTTTTGATGCTGTTAAGTATCATGAGCTGTTTGTAAATTTTGGAAGCTAATCCCTTGTTGGTCACATTATTTGCAAATTATTTTCTCCCTGCAATCCCACACCTGGGCACATATCTGGAGAAAAACATGATCCAAAGGATACATGCACCCCAATCTTCATTGCAACACTGTTTACAATAGCCAAGACATGGAAGCAACCTGGATGTCCATCAACAGAGGAATGGATAAAGAAAGTGTAGTACACATATACAATGGAATATTACTCAGCCATTAAAGGGAATTAAATAATGCCATTTGCAGTAACATGGGTGGACCTAGAGTGTCATACTGAGTGAAGTCAGACAGAGAAGGAGAAATATTTTATGATATCCCTTACATGTGAAATCTAAAAAGAAATGATGCAAATGAACTTATTTACAAAATAGAAACTCCCAGACTTAGAGAATGAACATATAGTTGCTGGGGGAAAGGAATAGTTAGGAAGTTTGGGATGGATATGTACACACTGCTATATTTAAAATGGATAACCAACAAAGACCTACTGTATAGCTCAGGGAATTCTGCTCAATGTTACGTGGCAGCCTGGATGGGAAGGGGTTTGTGGGAGAGAATGGATTTATGCATTATGGCTGAGTCCTTTTGCTCTTCAACTGAAGCTATTACAATGTGGTTAATTGGCTATTTGTTGTTACTGTTGTTTAGTCACTAAGTCATGTTCAACTCTTTGCCAGGCTCCTCTGTCCTTGAAATTTCCCAGGCAAGAATATTGGAGTGGGTTGCCATTTCCTTCTCCAGGGGTTCTTCCTGACCCAGGGATCAAAACCACATCTCCTGCTTGGCAGGCAGATTCTTTACCACTGAGCCATCCAGGAAGTCCCCTATTAAAAATAAAAAGTGTGTTTTTTTTAATCCAAGAATTGAGACAAAAAAGAGAATTCTAACTGTTAAAATTATCTTTCATCTTGAAAGCACAGTTTCTAGGTCTGAGTTTAGAGCTTCTTATATGACTTTCTTCCTTGGGGAAAAAAAACCTCAGGATACAATGTAAGGGAGCCTTCATGTTGCAAGAAGTAAAATGGAAAAGCTCTGATTCGAGGAGGTAAAGAAAGGGATGTAGAGAGAGTGAGAAAACCAAGGTGGAAAAAGCCAGATGGCTTTATGGATTTATGCAGGATCTTTTTGCAAGATGTTGAATATAGGAAAAATCCAATGTTAATGGATTTGGGCAGACAGGCTCCTCTGGGAACATTCACGTCCCCTTGACCATGTTCAGCTGCCCTGAGGGTGGTGCAATAATCGAGGAGGGGCTGCATGATATGACCCAGGGAGCAGAGGGTTTCAGGGTGGTGAGCAAGAGTAGGGACGAAATCAGGGCTTGGAGAGAGAGGCTTGCTTTCTCGGTGACTTTAGCAGACTCCCTCCTCTTCAGCAAATATAAATGCAAATTTGAAAGATTAAATGGGTTGTGGGAAGACAACACAGGAATCCTGAGCAATGCAGCAATCTGAGCAAGCCTCCATTATCCCCACCCCTAGTTTTTAGGAGGTAGCTCAACACTAGGAGAATGCCAGCAGAGCCTGGAGGGAACCCAGGAGCCCTGAGTTCTCTGTATGGAGGGGAGAGATTTGGGAAAGGCTTCATTCTCTCCTCTGTCAGGGGAGAGTTGCTGGGGGAGGGCATGATCATTTTCTCCCCTGACCCAAGAAGGCTCTGAAAGTAGCAGCCTGCCTGCCTGTCTGGCAGTCCCCTGTGGTCCTTTCTCCACCCCTGTATCCCCTTCCACAGTGCTGGCAGGAGAAGCCATGCCCCCTCCTCAGCAGAGAGGACTGCACTTTCATCCCCACTGGTTCTCCCCAGCAGAAGGTTCTGATCTGTCCACTGTTTCCAGCTTTGTCACTGCTTGAGAAAACCTAACTGCATTAAAAGCCACAGACAGGCAAAGTAAGAAATTAAAGAAGAAAAAAAAAAAAAAAACATTGGGGGGAAACTAGGAGGGTTGGATGAGAACATTTATATTAACCCCAATCCTTTTCGGGGCCTATTCCTCTCTTTTTCCTCCTCCTCTCTTCCCTGAACCAATACTAAATTAACAACCTGGTAACCATCCTCTCATAATTTTCTCTTCATTATATGCAAGCAAGTATATATAGATATATATGTATATATACAATATGTATATATTTGAAAAAATAAAAATATGTAAAAATGAAAGAAATATATATCTCTGCAACTGTCTCTTTAGTCTAATAATACATTGTGGAAATGTTCAGCTATTTATTGATTGTACCCCAAAACCTATCTCCCTTGCAATTCATGCTTAGACTAGGAATGGAAGAGAGCATTACTTCTATCCACAAATAGCCATGCTAATCACTGTTTTAGGTAAAGTTCTGCCAATCTGAATGTCAGTGACCCATTATTGGTACTTGAATTTTGCCTGCTGGTTTTTGGTGGAGCTGAGCACCCTTCCAAGGTTAGCAGATCACCTCTTTTCTTCTGTGCCCACTGGTCCACTAGCCTGTCTCTCCATGCCACCTTCTCTGAGCTTCAACCCCAGTGATCATCGTTTGGAGGGTTTAAATAGAGGAGGTATGTGATCTGCTCTATATCTTTTAAAGATGTCCCCAGCTGATGTGAAAAGAAAGAACTACATGGGCAAGAGTAGAAACAAGTGCACCCATCCTGCAGGTTTGGTAGCTACACTTGCAGAGGGGAAGGTGGCCTGGACTAGGGTGAGGATTTTAATGGAAGTGTTAAACATTTCATGAAACCTAACATTTGTCACTGGATTGTTTTCCTTGTTTTTCTTATAACTTTTACTAAGAATGATTGCCAAATTTTATCTTTCAGTGTCAAATGATCACATGGTTTTTATTTTTTAATTGGATGTCAAAAGTTGACTGTTACTGAACTATCCTTGAAGTTATTTTGAGTTGCTTTTAAAAACACTGCAAGATTCTATTTTCCAACATTTTATTCATAATTGGGATTGACATATTTCTTTTTTAAATTGTATGATTGTAAAATAACTTATAACAATAGTTTCTCTGGTAAACTGAGTGACTTTACAACTTCTTTTCTCTTCTGTGGTCTGGAATACTTTAAAGATCACTGTAATAATCAATTACTTAAAGGTTAGGTAGAATTTAGTTGTGAAGTCATATGTCCATAGTGTCTTTTTAAAAAAGCAATGTTCTTCAATCATATTTTCAATTTTTATATGAAAAATATTATGTTTTCTTCTCCTAATTTACATTTTGATAGGAAATTGTAAGTTGTATCATGAAGAAGTTATATGTAGTATTCTCTTGTAATTGGTTTGATCATCTGTATCTATGACAACACTCCCTTTTCTAATCTTGTGTGATATTTATACCTCCACCCTTTGTTCACTCATTAGGCTCATGAAAATTTTGTCTGTTTTGTTGGTCTTTTTAAAAAACTAACTTTCAATAAAAACAACCAAAAAAAAAAATGAAGGCATATCACCAGCATGTTGTATGGAAAGAAAAATACTAACTTTCAGAAGTATAGGTACCATTTATTGGGATATTCATTGGAAAGACTGATATTCTTTGGAAGGACTGATGCTGAAACTGAAACTCCAATACTTTGGCCACCTGATGCAAAGAACTGACTCATTGGAAAAGACCTTGATGCTGGGAAAGATTGAAGGCTGGAGGAGAAGGGGATGACAGAGATGAGATGGATGGATGGCATCACCAACTCGATGGAAATGTGTTTGAGTAAGCTCTGGGATTTGGTGATGGACAGGGAAGCCTAGCATGCTGCAGTCCATGGGGTTGGGAGGAGCTGATCACACGACTGAGCAACTGAACTGACTTAATAAACCATAGAGGAAAATAATATGAAAAAGAATATATGTGTGTGTATATTGAATCACTATATAGCAGAAATTAACATAACATTGAAACTCAACTATGTGTGCATGCCAAGTTGCCTCAGTCATGTCCAATTCCCTGCAACTCCATGGACTGCAGCCCTCTGTGCTCTTCTGTCTATGGGATTCTCCAGGCAAGAATACTAGAGGGGGGTTTTCCAGGAAATCTTCCTGACCCAGGTATCAAACACGTGTCTCAAGTTTCTCCTGCATCGGCAGACATGGTCTTTACCATTAGTGCCACTTGGAAAGCCTGAAAATCAACTATACCTCAATAAAACAAATTTTGAAAATAATAAAAATTCTGAGCCTCAAGGAGAGGCACATGCAGAGCTGATGCTCTGTCTTTGTTATGGTTTTGCTCTCTTACCTAACAGAAAAATTCTAACCTGACTTTATACATCAAAAAATAGGAAAAGAAATCTTCAGGGCTTCCCTGGTGGCTCAATGATAAAGAATCTGCCTGCCAATGCAGGAGACACGGTTTGATCCCTGGTCTGGGAAGATTCCACATGCCACAGAGTAACTAAGCTTGTGCATCACAACTACTGATCCTGTGCTTTAGAGGCCAGGAGCTGCAACTACTGAACCCATGTGCCACAGTTACTGAAGCCTGAGTGCCTAGAGCCTGTGTTCCACAGGAGAAGCCACTGCAATGAAAAACCTGTGCATTCCAACTAGAGAGTAGCCCCCACTCACCTCAATGGGAGAAAAAGCCCTTGAAGCAATGAAGACCCAGCACACTCATACATAAATAAATAAAAAGAAATTGTCAATTCACCAATCATTTTTGTTGAAATAACTAAGTTCAGGCTACCATTAACACAGTAATAACAGAACAAAAGAATGATAAACGACTGTTACTATTGAGCTGTACTCTTTCAAAAGGACAGTCTCTACAAGTTTCTCAGTGTTGCATGCAGGAAAGGTTTCTAAAGAACAAAGAAGTGATACAGGATGCCAGCAGACATTTATTTAAATGTCACTTATGCACTGGGTAATGAGAATTGAAGGAGTTCCATTTGAGATAATAAACCAATTTTTGCAAGAGAAGATGGAATAATTAATTATTCAAGGGCAATGGCTTCTCTTTCAACTTCATTTTCACAGACCACATTTACCCTTAGCTGTTTAAATAAGAAAACAGGCTGCTCTCTACATTCACAAGTGCCTGCTTAAAAAAGAAACCAACCTTAGTTAATGCGGGAACCCTGAGTGTCTGTGATTTTTCCATAAACTTTGCTAGTCTCGAGCACTATATCCAGTGCAAGGCAAGATCCCTTCTCTCCCATTGTTAGGATGATGGTAGCCAGATGGGCTGTAGTTCCAGAAAGGTCTGGGTAACAGATAAACAGAGTTGGACCCCTCAGATTCAGCAAAGGGAAGCTTCCCACCAGAGAGATTATAGGTTTGCTTTCAAATAGTCCCCTTAGGAAAATGTTGCTGAATGGGATACTTCTGGGACTTGAACTTGGTAAAAATTCATTTTGGCTCTTGTAGCATCCTTCTAGGTTTTCTGGGAGCTAAGGGGAAACATTCATACACATATCTGGTGAAGCCCTATGTTATAATGAGAATACTATCAAACTTTAAGAAGCGGACGATGTCAAGTATATTCTGCTTTGCCTGCTGGTCTTGCCATTTGCCTCCTCTAGGTCTTAATATTCCAAAGAGTTATACTAGGTGGTTTCTGTGTTCTCTTTTAGTTATAAATTTCGGAATTTTTGATGATGTAAAATAGAGGACTTACAGTTCAACATGACAGAATATACGATTGTACTCTACATGTGTGTGTGTATTTATTATAAGGAACTGGCTTATATGATTATGGAGGCTGACAAGTCTCAAGACATGCACTCAGCAAGTTGGAGACCCAGGAAAGCCAATGGTATACTTCTAGTCTGAAAGTTGGCAGGTTCGAGACCCATAAGGAATCTCTGTTTTTATTTGAGTCAAAAGGCAGGAAAAAGTCAGTGTCCAAGTTCAAAGATGCTCAGGCAGGAAAAATTCCCTCTTAGTCGGGGGACGGTTGACCCTTTTGTTTTAGGTCGTCAGTTGATTAAGGCCCATCTATTACTGGGTGGGACAAATCTGCTTTACTCAGTCTACCAATTTATATGTTAATCCCATTTAAAAATATTCTCCCAGCAACATTTTTATTTGATCAACAATGCCTGACCAAATATCTGGGCACCCTGTGGCTCAGTCAAGTTAAAAATTAAAATTAACTGTTACACCCATCAAAAGAAATTGTAAGAAAGGATAGGAGTGTGAGGAGTTAGGTATGGATGATCTAGGGCTGATAGAATTTCATAGGAGGAGACTGGAATAGAAGAAAGAAAAATTCTTTCTGTGGTGACCCCTAGGGTCAGGTGGCATGGAGAATATGAATGGAGAGGAATAGCCTAAGCCAAAACAGTTTAAAAAACACTCTCTTTAGAAGGGTTGAAAGGATAGCTTCCTCCATATTGGGATGGAGTAGTGAGCTAGCGAAACCTAGAGATGAAAACAAATTAACAATCAATGCAGAAATGAAATTATTTTTATGGAAGGGAACTGGTGTCAGACTTTGTGCTCCAGAGTAGCATCCTCCTGGACTCAGCACCTGGGGAGGAGCCTGGGTTGCTTCACTGGTCTTTCCTGATACCCAATACAGTAAAGCCTGGCAGTTAACTCTCCCTGCCCACAGCCATAGAGCTGGGGCCAGCTCCCTCATCCATGGAGGAAGCTGAGGAAGGTGGAGGAAACCCACAGGAAATACTTTTATTGATCAACCAAAGCTTCCATTAATGAAAATGATATCTTTGTAGAAAAAAAAAATCCAGTGGTCAACCTAGGGGCACTAGATACTGGAAGATGTGATACTGTGTTGTTTATGCACTAATGAGGTATAGCAGAGTCACCTAGGTGAGACATAAACATGCCCACCTCTATCCAAGGTGGAAAGTTAACTCTCGACACTCCCATTAACTCAAGAGATAAGACCTATAATAACACATTAGATTTGGGGGATTTCAGGCATTTGTATTAACACAAGGAGAGCTGCTCACTGAACTCTCATTATATTTTTTCCTGTAAACTTTATTTTTTAATTAATTTTAATTTCGCTTTAATAATATTTCACTTATTTTTCTGCTTACCGTGAGAGAACAGAGAACCCTAGCACAAGGTCAGCCATCTCCTTTCCCTTTTAATTCAGTTGAGCCACTTTTTCATCATCCCCTTTAACACAGAGGTTATTTTCATTCCTTCCATTAAGGCTTTTAACTCTAGTTTACCTTGTGATCAATCCACATCCTTCTCATTCCTCAGAGCACTTTTCCTAGGATGCCATTTCTGACCATACCCATTCTGGTATACCCAACAGTCCTGGGCATCTCTGCACTGAACTATCTCAGATGTCCTTCTGTCTACCGCAGAAAGTTCCCCATGCCTCCTGGACAACCAGATTCTCAAGGACAACAGAAATGTTTCAGATTATTTTGTGTCCTTCCCAGATTGTCAACCTCAGCAGTCAATAGAAATTGATTAGAGGACAGACAAGAAATCCAGGCAAGGTTTTACTGGGGCCCCTGCTGCACCAGTGGGGAATGAGAACAAGGAATATGGTCCCTTGCTTGCTTGCTCCCTGAGTGGGTACAAGCTGGCTTTTTATATAGAGTGAGGTTAAGTGTGGGTTCAGAAGTCAAACCAAAGGGATGGCTTAGGTGTTTTGCTCAACCTTTGGTGGTGTTGAGTACAGGGGTCATGTGCAGTATTTTGCTTTTACTCCCAGCTCTTCAGAAGTGACAACTGAGCTTTTTTGGTCTTTCTGTGTCTTGTCCAGAATTGGCCGAACTGCACATGTACACAGTTATTTTAGGTCCTTTATAGTTCCTTTGTATTTTGTTGCTCAAAGAGACTTTTTTCCAAATGCAAGCCTTGAAACACTGCAGCAAAGAGTCTTAGGTTCCTGCCTATCTAGGGCTGTTCATAGTCATGGCCAGTTCTTGGGAGGCCTTGATTCCACAGAAAGAGTGAGAATGTCCCCTGTGCCCTTCTCTGTTCTCATATTCCTACCTGCAAAGGGATGACCACTCTCCTGAATTTGCCTAAAATTATCCTACTTCTCTTTATACTTGAACTACGTTAGTATCCCAAAATGATAGGATTCTTTCAACATCTTCAACATTCGATAATATCCTACCATTTATGTCCTTTTCAACTCCCTTTTCTCACATGCTAGTAAAGTAATGCTCAAAATTCTCCAAGCTAGGCTTCAGCAATACGTGAACTGTGAATTTCCAGATGTTCAAGCTGGTTTTAGAAAAGGCAGAGGAACCAGAGATCAAATTGCCAACATCCGCTGGATCATCAAAAAAGCAAGAGAGCTCTGGGAAAACATCTATTTCTGCTTTATTGACTATGCCAAAGCCTTTGACTGTGTGGATCACAGTGAACTGTGGAAAATTTTGAAAGAGATGGGAATACCAGACCACCTGACCTGCCTCTTGAGAAATCTGTATGCAGGTCAGGAAGCAACAGTTAGAATGGGACATGGAACAACAAACTGGTGCCAAATAGGAAAAGGAGTGTATCAAGGCTGTATATTGTCACCCTG
Source organism: Ovis canadensis (assembly GCF_042477335.2). Taxonomy (NCBI): domain Eukaryota; kingdom Metazoa; phylum Chordata; class Mammalia; order Artiodactyla; family Bovidae; genus Ovis; species Ovis canadensis. The sequence goes on from NC_091246.1 coordinate 25,856,683, forward strand.
CTTATTTGCTTGTATACAGAGTACATCATGAGAAACTCTGGGCTGGAGGAAGCACAAGCTGGAATCAAGATTGCTGGAAGAAATATTAATAACCTCACATATGCAGATAACACCACCCTTATGACAGAAAGTGAGGAAGAACTAAATAGCCTCTTGATGAAAGTGAAAAGAGGAGAGTGAGAAAGTTGGTTTAAAGCTCAACATTCAGAAAACTAAGATCATGGCATCTGGTCCCATCACTTCATGGCAAATAGATGGGGAAACAGTGGAAACAGGGGCTGACTTTATTTTTCTGGGCTCCAAAATCGCTGGAGATGGTGATTGCAGCCATGAAATTAAAAGACACTTATTCTTTGGGAGGAAAGTTTTAACCAACCTAGACAGCATATTAAAAAGTAGAGACATTACTTTGCCAACAAAGGTCCGTCTAGTCAAGGCTATGGTTTTTCCAGTGGTGATGTATGGATGTGAGAGTTGGACTATAAAGAAAGCTGAGCACTGAAGAATTGATGCTTTTGAACTGTGGTGTTGGAAAAGACTCTTGAGAGTCTCTTGGACTGCAAGGAGATCCAACCAGTCCATCCTAAAGAAGATTAGTCCAGGGTGTTCATTGGAAGGACCGATGTTGAAGCTGAAACTCCAATACTTTGGCAACCTGATGTGAAGAGCTGACTCATTTGAAAAGACCCGGATGTTGGGAAAGATTGAGGACAGGAGGAGAAGGGGACAACAGAGGATGAGATGGTTGGATGGCATCACCAACTCAATGGACATGGGTTTGGGTGGACTCCAGAAGCTGGTGATGGGCAGGGAGGCCTGGCATGCAGCGGTATGGGATTGCAAAGAGTCAGACACGACTGAGCGACTGAACTGAACTGAACTCCCTTTTCTCACTCATCATTGTACTTGTGAGATTTATCCGAAAATATCTTCAGATAAATCATTTTTGCTTCTGAGTAATGTTAGTTTCTTTCTACTTACATTGTTTCTATTTATTATTACTTTTCACATTATTATGTTTCAAACAATGACTATGTGACTATTTTTCTAAATTAAGCTATAATTCACATATGACATCATATTCAAGTTCACAATGTAATGATTCCATATTTACAAATATTGCCAATTAATCATGAAAAGCCTAGGAGACATCCATCCCCATAGATAATATCAAAATTTGTTTTTTGTGACAAGGGCTTTTAATATTTACTCTCTTAGCAGCTTTCAAATATATAACACAGTATTATTAGCTATAGTCACCATGCTGTATATTACCGTACATGTTGTACATCCCAAGGACCTATTCAATTTATAACTGAAGGTACCTTTTGGCCACCTTCACCCAACTCTATCACCTCCCACCTCTGGCAATGACCAATATTTTCTCTGTATTCATTAATATAATAACAAGTCCTAATATCTAGCAGGGCAAAAACACCCTTGTATTATTATTTTCTCCCAAATTGCCTGAAGACTTCACTGTGCATTTTCCTTATCAGTTTAAGAATCTGTCATGCGAGTTTTTTGTGGACTTTGAATTTATGGATGAATTTTGGGGAAAATCAACTGCTGACCGTGCCTCTATCTTTCAATATGGTATATTTATTGCTCAATGGTTTAGACCTTTTGAATGCATTTTTAATAAAGACATTTTCTCTGTAGAGTTTCCTCAATGCTTTACATGCTTCAATGCTATAGTAAATGGCAACTTTTACATTAAAATTTCAGACAGTTGTTTATACATAGAAGTGCCCAGTTGCTTCAGTCATGTCTGACTCTTGGGAACCCCATGGACTGTAACCTGCTAGGCTCCTCTGTCCATGGTATTCTCCAGGCAAATATACTGGAGTGGGTTGCCATTTCCTCCTCCAGTATATAGAAGTATATTCAGTCTATATTTACTGATTTTTGTATTCAATTTTTTTAACTTTCCTTTGATTCTCATATATACAAATCATAATTTTATTTTGTATGATGATAATACATATACATAAAGTTGGGTGTAGATTTATATATGTTTTATAATTAAAGAATAACATTTTAAAATTATTTTATATAAAGTATGTTTTTAAATTGATTTCAAATATATGATTGCAGATTTTAATAAAAAATAAAAACAAATGTTACTATTTCTGAAATGCACGCTTTTTTAACTGTTTTACACACACATACATGTATATTTATTTTTAACTTTTAAACAGAAGAAGATGCACAATCATCTCCCATGAAAATAGTCAAGAAAAAAAGATGAAAGAAATGTCAAAATTTTTCAATGGTGCTCCTGGCTGGAGGGTTCTTGCTGTCTCCTTTGTTCCACCATCAAAGGCCAGGATTGATTCCTGGTAACTGTCAAAAGCAGTCAGAAGGGAAATCAGAGAAACTACTGGTGAAGTTTATGATTTTAACAAGATGATCTACAGTCACATCTAAAGCCTTGTTGGAGGTCCTTGTGTCATTTTGTGCTATTTCTCTTTGGTGGAAGGTCATCGTCTACTTCATTCTCTAGACCTACTGGAAAGGGGCTCCAGAACCTGTCACCTGTGGAAAGTGTTCTTAACACAAGTTCTCTCTTTTCTTAAGAACACATATGAAAAGAACTTTCAATTCACTTAAAACTCCTTCTCTAAAAACAGATCACATTCGGATGTGTTAGTGAGAGTGGTTGTTGGGATTCTTTTTCAAGACTATGCTGCATGCTAACAGGAAAAATGAAGGGAGTACTAAATTACTTGAAGACTATTTAAGGCCACAACGACAAAAATGTAAGTGTTTTCTGTCTAAGTTTAGTTCCTCTCTGGAATGTGTGTGAATATGAAAAGAGACACATGCCCTCTTCACAGCTGAACTGAGGAAAACACACTGTTCCACAAGATGCTATTTAAGCCAGCAGCACCCAGACCCATTACTTTCTTTCTTTCTTTTTTTTTTTTAATGCTTTTTTCTGTAAGTGTCTGTGTGAAACCATAGTTGGGTAAGTTTTGAGCTGGAGAGGAAAAGCAAGTGACTATTTTCTCTGAAAGTGTGCCCTTGTGCATGAAAGAGGGTCTTGGCAGGATATCCAGCTTGTAGTGTGACCTCATCCAGTGGTCACTGCTGTGGAGTGACAGACGTTCCTGGGCATACAGCAGGGGAAGGAGAGAGGGTAGAGACCCCCAGTCTTCTGGGATGCAAGGTCAGTGCTGGATCTCATATGGCCAGGGAGCCTGGGCAAGGTAAAAATGATGAAAAAGCTCTGCAGCCCCTCCTGTACTTGGGTTCAAGGAGAAGCAGGCAAATGCAGAAACTTGCTGCAAGGTAGTAGTAGTGGCCAAGTGGAAGGAAGTCTTCCCTGCTTCTTATGACTCTTTAGTTCCCTAGACCGGCAGCCATCTCCACAGCTTCCACCTATCAACCCACCCCACCCATCATCCAACTGGAATCCAGCTTCCTTCAGACTATGATGTGACTTTACCCAAATTTATTCACCTGCTATGAGCCTAACTCTCTTTACTTGGCTCAGTAGAAAGTAGGAGGCTATCTGATCATATATATTTATTAATGTGTATAGAACTTTCTTGTAGCATTGAGGGGTTTTGTGAAAAGAAAGGTTCATAGATAGGAGTATAAGAAAGTTATGTTTTTGAGGGTATCATGTTCTTTTTTCTACCTGGATAGCCCTGATGGATTGTAGCAGTCACCAACATTTTTGGCACCAGGAACTGGTTTTGTGGAAGACAGTTTTCCACTGACCAGGGTCAGTGGGGAGATGGCCTTGCGATGATTCAAGTGCATTACGTTTATTGTGCACTTTATTTCTATTATTATTACATCAGCTCTACCTCAGTTCATCAGGCATTTGACTCTGGAGTTTGAGGACCCCAGGGTGATGGCACCCCACTCCAGTGTTCTTGCCTGGAAAATTCCATGGACAGAGGAGCCTGGTAGGCTGCGGTCCATGGGGTCACAAAGAGTTGGACATGACTGAGAGACTTCACTTTCACTTTTCACTTTTATGCATTGGAGAAGGAAATGGCAACCCACTCCAGTGTTCTTGCCTGGAGAATCCCAGGGACGGGGGAGCCTGGTGGGCTGCCGTCTATGGGGTCACACAGTGTCGGACATGACTGAAGTGACTTAGCAGCAGCATAGAAAAATCACATATATAAACATTTGCCATGAGACACTCACTGTGTAACATGCTGTGATGTGTTGATTGATTTATTCCTTCCAAGAAGCTTGAGAAATTGTAATTTTGTTTGCATTTGAAAGTTAAAAAAAAGCACTGGTGGGTTGTTATGCATATAAAAGTATCATTCTCTTATCCAGAAATGACCTGGACTAACATTCAGCATACTTCCTTGCACATCATTCCTGTTGACCTTATAGGTCTGAAATGGTTATTCATATGCTGGGGGTAAATTACTGGTCCTCTTCCTTCCTCAGTCCACTCACGTGTTCTCCTGTCTGCTATGAGACACCATGAATTTACTGGGGGAGGAGACTTTCCATATGCGTGGCTCAGTGGAGATGACCTACTCTAAGGATAAGCAGGCATGGACATGTGACCCAGCCTACCCAGTCAGACCATGGATTCACTCTGGAGACGTCCTTAGACTGCCTGTCAGATACACATCAGAAAGGCCAAGTTAGGACCCCCCTCATCTTTACTTGAAGGTAACAGGTCAGCTCAGGTATGAGGAATACATGCCTTAAAACTGATTTCAAATAGTTATTCTTACATCCAGATGTAAGTGTGGAGGTTTCCAGCCCTGTCTAGTATTATAGGCTCTTTTTCATATTTCCTTCCATTTGTAAAGTAGCTCCATGTCTAGGTGATTAATATTTATATAGGACAAATTTGACACTTAGAAGTGTTGATCTGATGATGTGCTTTTGTATAAAATGCACACTCCATGTTCTAAACAAATAATACTAAAAGATATAGGAATAGCTCCTGTGGATCATGTGATTTTTCAATAATTTTATAACGTATATGCAGACATTCAAAGTCTTTGGAATTATTTGATATTGATACAATTAACTTTAGGCTTGGGGCTATCCACCAGTGTGTCCATCTATTTCATTTATTCTCATCACCTCTCATCTTTGTCCTTATGACACTGTTGCCCAGATATGCATAATTAAGGCTTTCACCTTCAAGTCTATGCTCTAATGTGATTTCAGTGAGACCCACTCTGCTTCTTGTTTAAAATTGCAATTGGACTTCCCTGGCAGTCCAGTGGTTGAGACTGTGCTTACAAGGCAGGGGGTGTAGATTCAATCTCTGATGGGGACACTAAGACCCCACATGCTGGAACAGCCATAAATAAATAAATGAAATTGCAACCTCTCCCTCTGTGCACCATCCCGCAGATCCTACTGCACTTTTTCCTATAGCAATAATCACTGCCCACTATATTATGTTATTTAGTTATTTATCACGGTATCATTTGTTATGCCTTCCTTCTCAAGAACATAAGCTCCTGTTCTGCATTATTCTGCAAGGTAAGCCAGGATTTAAATCAGTGTCTGGTACATAACAGGTGCTTATTAAATGTCATACATTAATCTTTCAAGTTTTATTTATCTGCTGTCTCTTCTGTGCAACTGGCGTTATATGTATGTTCAAGATTTAGTAGTGGCCTTAATAGCTAGTCCTGTGATGGTTGATTTTCACAAAGAGATTTTATGTAATGTAAGTGTTCTGAAATAAAAATTACCTATTGGATGAACATTTTCATAAGGATACAAATATGCTATATTATCTTTCAACTTAAAAAAGAAGTCCTTGACCTACTATCTCCTTTGGGTTACCATCTAATCTTTCCAGTTTTTCTTATAATCCAGAATTCTCAAAGCAATTCTATATTCCTGCTGTCTCCACTCTCTCTCCTCTATTCACTAGTCAGAAGTTTTAGTCTGGCTTTGCCACCACCAGAAGGGTGGCATCCGTTTAGTCTAGCTTTGCCCACCACCACAGCCTACACCCAGTCTTCCATGTGACTGTATCTAATGGGTATTTCTCAGGTTCTCTTCCTCCCCAGATCCCAGTGCTGCATCTTGGAAGGCTTCTATCTTCTGATTCCCTTGATGCTGCACTCTGCTAGTTTTCCCTACCAGCTCACGGACTAACCTCGCTTCTCCATTGTCTGTGTTATCTTATCCCGCCTTACATGACCTCTCCATATTCAGGCTCCTCACAACGTGATTCTGAGTCTTCTGATCTCTTTTCTGTACTCTATTTCTTGGTAATTTCCAAAGATTTAAGTGCCATCCTTATATCAATGACCCTAAAATATGTATCATTAGAGAGCTCTCTGCTGGAATCCATGCTAGCATTTCCTCCCCTTATGCAGCACAATGTTGAAATATTTAACAAGAATCCTTGAGTTTTGTTCCCCCATATTCATGTCCCCTCCTTCCTCAGCTCTTAAGCCCAAATGTGAAAGTGTAAGTCACTCAGTCATATCTGACTCTTTGCAACCCCATGGACTGTAGCTGGCCAGGCTGCTCTGTCCATGGAATTCTCCAGGCAAAAATATTTGAGTCAGTTGCCACTCCCTTCCCAAGGGTATCTTCCCAACCCAGGGACTGAATCTGGGTCTCCTGCATTGAAGGCAGCTTCTTTATTGCCTGAGCCACCAGGGAAGCCCTCTTAAGCCCAAACCCGAGTGTTAATACTTGTTAAAGTGAAAACCCCAGACCCCAAATGGCATCAGTTGTGCTGGCACCCATGACACCAAACCTAGACCTAATACTTGAACTAATTACAGTTTGGATCTTCCTGATAAATGGAATTTTAATCAGTTAGCCTGGAATTTTCTGGTCAGTGGTATCATCTTCTTAATAAAAACTCTGGCATTCCTTCCCCCACCCTCCCACCCCCCAAGCCCCACCCCCACCACCTGAAACAATATATTCCTTTCTTTTGCTCTTCCTTGCCTCACCTTCCCTTGGACTATAGAAACCTTCCTTTTCCTACAACTCTTCAGAATATCTCTGTTCTTAATAGATGGGATGCTGACCAATTTATGAATCTCTTAATAAAACCAAGCAGATCTCCAACTTTCCATTGCTGAACTTTTGTTCTTTAACATACCCATACCTAACACAGAGATAAGGACCTCAACAGTATTTCTAATAAATGCTTGGATCTGCTCAGGTTCCTCTGTCTCCACCACCCCACCTGTAGTCTATATCATCCCCTCCTTCAGCTCTTCTGAAATCCCTTCTTTAGTCCCTGCCTTTTTGCCTTTCTCCAATCCATATTCCACCAGTTCCTTGAAAAATACACATCAGGTGATATGATTCTTCCAATTAAAGTACATCTAAATGCCAGCTTAAAACTAAATATTAAAAAAGCTTTAAAAATACTAAAACAAAAAAAAATCTATGATCACGGCATCTGGCCCCATTACTTCATGACAAATAGAGTGGGGAAAGGTGGAAGTAGTGACAGATTTCCTCTTGGGCTCTAAAATCACTGCGGATGGTAACTGCAGCCGTGAAATCAAAAGACATTTGCCTCTACTGGAAAGCTATGACAAACCTAGACAGTGTGTTAAAAAGCAGAGACATTTCTCTGCCAACAAACGTCTGTATAGTCATGGCTATGGCCTTCCCAGTGGCCAGGTTGTGAGAGCTGAACCTTAAAGAAGCAGAGTGCCGAAGAATCAATGCCTTAGAACTGTGGTGCTGGAGAAGATTCCTGAGCGTCCCTTGGACAGTAAGGAGATCAAACCAGTAACTCTTAAGGGAAATCAACCCTGAATACTCCTTGGAAGGACTGATATTGAAGCTGAAACTCCAGTATTTTGGTCATCTGATGGGAACAGCTGATTCATTGGGAAAGTGACCTAGGTTTAAATGCCACACTACTTAGACCTAGATTTAAATACCACACCACTCCATGCAGGGCTTTCTATATCAGCATGCATTTATATCTCCCTTTTATCCCTTTTAATCTGTAATTACAGATTACAATCTGTAATTGTTTCATCTACTCATTGGTTTTGTACTGCTAAGCTTCATCTCTGGAATGTCAACTCCGAAGGACTGAGGCAGAGTTCCTGTCGTCTATGTCTGCAGCTTCAGAACAGTGTCTTACACAGACAAGGCGCTTGCTCAATATTTATCAAATGAGTACATTTTCCAAGCACATCACTGTCAGGATACTAATCAAAGTTCCATGCTGAACTTTGCATTTGAGAAATGCTCTGAAATAGTTTAATATTTTAAGAGATAGCTATAGCTGCAGCAATTATCATAGCTCTCCCTATCCTGAAAGGACACTAAACTTTTAGATGGTGAAAAATAGTGACCATAATTTAAGATTGGAAAGGAAAAATAAATAAATAAACACAGCCAAGCAACAAGCAATCGGTGAGTTGAGTTCAGTTACTTGTGGTGGGATTTGTGATCATGCTATTCAGAACTGTCACTGCCTCCTACACTAGCCATGATTTATGACTTTCTACAAATACACAGAGTATGTTTCATAATTATTAAAACTATGTAAGCATTGAGGTTAAAATGTGTGATATAAAAGAGATTGAAACCAGTCTCATGGCTGTTATTAATATATTCATACAATGGAGTATTATTCAGTCTTAAGAAGGAAGAAAATCTTAGCATAGGTTACAACGTAGATGAACTTTGAGGACATAATGCTAAGCAAAGAAGCCAAATACAAAAAGGCAAAAACAGTGTGATTCCACTTGTATGAGGTATGAATTCTAGACAAATTCAAGGAGACAGAAAGGTTGTCAGGGACTGTGGGGGGCGGATCTGGGGAGTCGTTGTTCACTGGGGATAAAGTTTTAGTTTAGCCAAACTAAAACTGGTAATGATGTTGGTATAACAGTGTGAAAATAATGTGGCTGAACTATACCTGAAATATTGCCAAGAAGGTCAATTTTATTTTATATAAATTTTTATCATAGTTTCAAAAAGAAGTCTCTGACCTCATTCTTTGATCCATACTCTCGTATTCCCTTGTCTCCTTGCCCTCATTCCCTTAATCTTATTTGGCCTTATTGTATAATATATATTTGTGTGACTCAGCTTAAATATTTTCTGGAACTAAGCATGGAATACTTTTTTTTTTTAATTGCTCTGATGTGATGTCAGACTTGATGGCGTACGAAGTGTAAGTGCTATCTTTATGGGTGAAAATGAGCCACAGATTCTATAAAGAGAAGCCTTTACACTTGGGATTCATTTCTGTAACAAAGGTATGTTTGGTACGATTTCTGTGCTCTTTTTACAAAATTGTGAGCAGTCATAGGATGTGAACCAGAGGTGCCAGAGGCCGAGGGCCCTAGGACAAATGTGAGGACTGTGGTTCAGTTCAGTTCAATTGCTCAGTCTCGTCTGACTCTGTGACCCCATGGACTGCCGCACACCAGGCTTCCCTGTCCATCACCAACTTCCAGAGCTTGCTTAAACTCATGTCCTTCGAGTCGGTGATGCCATCCAACCATCTCATCCTCTGTCATCCCCTTCTCCTCTCGCCTTCAATTTTCCCCAACACCAGGGTCTTTTCAAATGAGTCAGTTCTTCACAACAGGTGGCCAAAGTATTGGAACTTCAGCTTCAGCATCAGTCCTTCCAATGAATATTCAGGACTGATTTCCTTTAGGATGGACTAGTTGAGTCTCTTTGCAGTTCAAGGGACTCTCAAGAGTCTTCTTCAGCACCGCAGTTCAAAAGCATCAATTCTTAGATGCTCAGCTTTCTTTATAGTCCAACTCTCACATCCATACATGGTTACTGGAAAAACCACAGCTTTGACTAGACAGACCTTTGTTGGCAAAGTAATGTCTCTGCTTTTTAATGCTGTCTAGGTTGGTCATAGCATGTCTTCCAAGGAGCAAGTGTCTTTTAATTTCATGGCTGCGGTCACCATCTGCAGTGATTTTGGAGTCCAAAAATATAAAGTCTCTCACTGTTTCCATTGTTTCCCCATCTATTTGCCATGAAGTGATGGGACCAGATGCCATGATCTTAGTTTTCTGAACGCTGAGATTTAAGCCAACTTTTTCACTCTCCTCTTTCACTTTCATCAAGAAGCTCTTTAGTTCTTCTTCACTTTCTGTCATAAGGGTGGTATCATCTGCATATCTAAGGTTATTGATATTTCTCCTAGCAATCTTGATTCCAGCTTGTGCTTCATCCAGCCCAGCATTTCGCATGATGTACTCTGCATATATGTTAAATAAGCAGGGTTCAGTGAAGCTGATTACAACAGCTGCCAGCCCCTCTGGAGGGGCTTTTTAACCTCTGTCATGCCAGCATCAGTCACTGTGTGTGTAGTTCAGACTAAACCTCAATACAGGTTTGTTGATTAATAAATCAATAGTAAGACAGTCTCTTAAAGACATGCATGCTGATTAGGAGATTCAGGTGATTAGAAAAGTATAGTAAGTAGTTAATACAGGTGATGGCAACTGAAGTTATTTTCCCACCATAAGTAACTAGGGCTGGACAGCTTCAGGTAGAGAGGAATGGCTGCAGAGAATAAATGTTGCTATGGTGACTGTGATGCCAAGAGACCCTGAGAGAGCCTCCCACCCTGATGCTCAGCCTGGCTTCTTCCTTAGCAAGGATCACTTCAACTTTTTCTCCTCTCTCAGGGCTGAGCTCCATGCAGGAGCCAAAAAGCCCAACCATTGTTCTCAGTGTGAATACGGCCTCTTCCTGTGCATCAGGCCCCTCAGAACTTGGCATCTTCATAACAGTGTGTGCCCCTGGTAATTTGGTTTCCTCTCTGTGTTTGCCCTGTGAACACTGAGAAGCCTCAGAAAAGCGTCACTGGAGCATAGAATGGCTTTTGTTATTGTTGCTATTTAGTTACTAAGTCATGTACAACTCATTAGAGACCCTATGGACAGTAGCCCACCAGGCTTCCCTGTCCATGAAATTTCCCAGGCAAGAATGCTAGAATGGGATGCCATTTCCTTCTCCAGGGCCTCTTCCCCAGTTAAGGATGGAATCTGCATCTCCTGCATTGGAAGGCGAATTCTTTACCACTGAGCCACCAAGGAAGCCCAGAATGGCTTTTACTTGGTATAAATGTGAGATCTGGATGTAAAATCATCCTTCATCCTTTTTTCATTAGTTCATGGCAATTAATTTTGCAGTACTTGGCTAACAAATGCAATGATAAAAAAGAATGTGGACAGTGAAGTTGCGCAGCAGTTCCACATGGCTGCCCAGTTAATTCAGAAGATAAAGAAAGTACAACCTGAAAAATATTTTTATCTCCTTATTTAAATTTATTCCTAAATATTTTACTGCTTTTGATCCTTGTATCTGAGGGAAAGTCTAAGCTAGAGGACTTGCCCTGGAGCCCAGGAGTTTCTGCCCATGGTTCACTCCCAACAACCTACATAAGGGGGAGGGTTCCCTGCCCCAGGAGAGGACCAGAGCAATCACGAGGAGGTCATAGCTTGACCTTTACAAGAGGCAAAATTGGGAAGTTTTCTACAGTTGAAAATAAATAAGATGTTATTTAGCTGTCTTTGCTTTATGCTTATTCTGTTGGAAAATTGATTAGAGATTAGCGGCTGTAGGCTCTCTGAATAGATTATCTGAAAGACATCACTGGCATGTCCAAGTGGCCCCTCTGATTCGCACTTTCTTTTCAACCATGATGTACTTCTGGTGACCATGCTATTGTTGCTGCCAAACTTCTGCCAAGCAAAGGAGATGTGAAGAAGATGTTCAAGGCCTACATTCTTAGGGTATCAGTCATCAGCAAGGTAAACTAAGATACTTTAGAAGTGTGACATCCTCTTTAAGGTGATGAACATGCAAATATAAGCTGGGAAAACGAAGACAGAGAGAAAACAATGGATACCAAAATAGGAAGTTACTCAGGGCTGGAGGGTGGAGGATGGGGCTAAGAGGAGAGTTGTACTAATTTTTCTTACGAATTTATTGAGGAATAATTGACATACACCACTGAATAAGTTTAAGGCATACAGCATGATGGTTTGACTTGCATATATTTTGAAATGATTACTTACCACAATAGGCTTACTTAACATCCATCCTCTCATAAAGCTACAGTAAAAGAAAAGAAAAAAAAAAATTCTCCTTGTGGTGAGGATACTTGGGTTCTACTCTTGCAACAGCTTTCCTATATATCACACAGCAGTGTTAACTATAGTAATCATTGTGTACATTATATCCTTGCCACGTATCTGTCTTATAACTGGAATCTCATACCTTTTGACCACCTACCTCCAATTCCCCTACTACCCACCCTCATTTTTGGTAACCATCAAACCTATACGAGTTTGATGTTTTCTGTTTGTTTATTTGTTTGTTTTTAGGTTCCACTTATAAATGAGGTCATACAGTGCTTGTCTTTTTCTAACTTTTTTATCTTAGCATAATGTCCATAAGTTTCATCTATGGTCTCACAGTTGGCAAGATTGTATTCTGTTTTATGGCTAAGTATTATTCCACTGTATGTATTTATACCACGTCTTCTTTATACATACAGCTCTTGATGAACACTTAGATTGGGTCCACATCTTGATTATTGTAAATAATGCTGCAACAGACATGGTACAAATGTCTTTTCATGTTAGTGTTTTTGCTTTCTTGAATATATTTTTAGAATTATTGCTGAATCATATGGTAGTTCCATTTTTAATTTTTTGAGGAGCTTCTATATTGTTTTCCATAGTGGCAGTACCAATTCACAATTCCATCAATAGTACACAAGGGTTGCCTTTGTCCACATCCATACCGATATTTGTTATCACTTGTCTTTTTGTGGTTGGCCATTACAACTGTCATGAGGTAATATCTCACGATTGTTTCACTTTGAATTTCCCTAATAACTATTGATGCTCATGCTCAGGTACTTCAGTTGTGTTCAAATCTTTGTGACCCCATGGAATGTACCCTGCCAGGTTCCTCTGTCCATGGGATTCTCCAGCCAAGAATACTGGAGTGGGTTGCCATTTCCTACTCCAAATGGCTATTGATATTGAGCATCTTTTCATGTACCTATTGGCCACAGCACTGGAAAAGGTCAGTTTTCAGTCCAATTCCAAAGAAAGGCAATGCCAAAGAATGCTCAAACTACTGCACAATTGCACTTATCTCACATGCTAGTAAAGTAATGCTCAAAATTCTCCAAGCCAGGCTTCAGCAATACATGAACCATGAACTCCCTGACGTTCAAGCTGGTTTTAGAAAAGGCAGAGGAACCAGAGATCAAATGGCCAACATCCATTGGACCACCAAAAAAGCAAGAGAGTTCCAGAAAAACATCTATTTCTGCTTTATTGACTATGCCTAAGCCTTTGACTGTGGATCACAATAAACTGTGGAAAATTCTTCAAGAGATGGGAATACCAGACCACCTGACCTGCCTCTTGAGAAGTCTGTATGCAGGTCAGGAAGCAACAGTTAGAACTGGACATGGAACAACAGACTGATTCCAAATAGGAAAAGGAGTACGTCAAGGCTGTATATTGTCACCCTGCTTATTTAACTTCTATGCAGAGTACATCATGAGAAACGCTGGACTGGAAGAAACACAAGCTAGAATCAAGATGGCCAGGAGGAATATCAATCACCTCAGATATGCAGATGACACCACCCTTAATGCAGAAACTGAAGAGGAACGAAAAAGCCTCTTGATGAAAGTTAAAGCGGAAAGTGAAAACGTTGGCCTAAAGCTCAACATTCAGAAAACGAAGATCATGGCATCCGGTCCCATCACTTCATGGCAAATAGATGGGGAAACAGTGGAAATGGTGTCAGACTTTCTTTTTTTGGGCTCCAGAATCACTGCAGATGGTGACTGCAGCCATGAAATTAAAAGATGCTTACTCCTTGGAAGAAAAGTTATGACCAACCTAGATAGTATATTCAAAAGCAGAGACACTACTTTGCCGACTAAGGTCCGTCTAGTTAAGGCTATGATTTTTCCTGTGGTCATGTTTGGATGTGAGAGTTGGACTGTGAAGAAGGCTGAGCCCCGAAGAATTGATGCTTTTGAACTGTGGTGTTGGAGAAGACTCTTGAGAGTCCCTTGGATTGCAAGGAGATCCAACCAGTCCATTCTGAAGGAGATCAGCCCTGGGATTTCTTTGGAAGGAATGATGCTAAAGCTGAAACTCCAGTACTTTGGCCACCTCATGAGAAGAGTTGACTCATTGGAAAAAAGTTAATGCTGGGAGGGATTGAGGACAGGAGGAGAAGGGGACGACCGAGGACGAGATGGCTGGATGGCATCACGGACTCGATGGACGTGAGTCTGAGTGAACTCCGGGAGATGGTGATGGACAGGGAGGCCTGGCGTACTGCGATTCATGGGGTCGCAAAGAGTCGGACACGACTGAATGAAAGAACTGAACTGAACTGAACTGAACTGACTGGCTATTGTATATCTTCTTTGGAAAAATGTCAATTCAGATTCTTTGCTTATTTTCCAATTGGATTAGAGTTTCCCAGGTGGGACAGCGGTAAAGAATCTACTTATCAATGCAGGAGATGCAAGAGATATGGGTTCGATGCCCTGTGTTTTCATGTTAAGCTCATTCCTGGAAGCCTGCTGGGCCCTGGTGGGAAGCAGAACATCTCCCTCATGGACACACTGGATATTCCCATACCAGGAAGTCCACAGTGTAGAGGAGTTCTCCCAATGGCAGGTATAAAGCTATAATTTGTGTTCATTTTTGCTTCTCAAGAGAGGTGATAAGGAATAAAATTCATCATCAACTGTGATTTGGTATTCTAAGTTCTGGTTCTCAGATTGGCCAGCTGGGAAGGATTTCATGGACTCTAGAAGCCCAGAAAAATAAAGTCAGACACTGTTTCCATTGTTTCCCCATCTATTTGCCATGAAGTGATGGGACCAGGTGCCATGATCTTCGTTTTCTGAATGTTGAGCTTTAAGCCAACTTTCTCACTCTCCTCTTTGCACTTTCATCAAGAGGTTTTTTTAGTTCCTTTTCACTTTCTGCTGTAAGGGTGGTGTCATCTGCATATCTGAGGTTATTGATATTTCTTCCAGCAATCTTGATTCCAGCTTGTGCTTCTTCCAGCCCAGCATTTCTAATGATGTACTGCATATTAGTTAAATAAGCAGGGTGACAATATACAGCCTTGACGTACTCCTGTTCCTATTTGGAACCAGTTAACTTCAGTCGCTCAGTCATGTCTGATTCTTTGCTACCCCATGAATCGCAGCACACCAGGCCTCCCTGTCCATCACCAACTCCCAGAGTTCACTCAGACTTGCATGCATTGAGTCAGTGATGCCATCCAGCCATCTCGTCCTCTGTCGTCCCCTTCTTCCCTTGCCCCCAATCCCTCCCAGCATCAGAGTCTTTTCCAATGAGCCAACTCTTCTCATGAGGTGGCCAAAGTACTGGAGTTTCAGCTTTAGCATCATTCCTTCCAAAGAAATCCCAGGGCTGATCTCCTTCAGAATGGATTGGTTGGATCTCCTTGCAATCCAAGGGACTCTCAAGAGTCTTCTCCAACACCACAGTTCAAAGGCATAAATTCTTCAGCACTCAGGCTTCTTCACAGTCCAACTCTCGCATCCATACATGACTACTGCAAAAACCATAGCCTTGACTAGACAGACCTTAGTCAGCAAAGTAATGTCTCTCCTTTTGAATATACTACCTAGGTTGGTCATAACTTTTCTTCCAAGGAGTAAACATCTTTTAATTTCATGGCTGCAATCACCATCTGCAGTGATTTTGGAGCCCAAAAAAATAAAGTCTGACACTGTTTCCACTGTTTCCCCATCTATTTCCCATGAAGTGCAAAAGTAGAAAGTCAAGAAACACCTGGAGTAACAGACGTAATCCTTAGTCTTAGTCAATTACACAACTAAATTTAAACTCTGTAGTAGGGATTATACAACAACAATGTATCTGGCTGGAGCACAGTTTCTCCTTCCTGAAAACCTTCTGACTAATCCTGATGTTTTAGAATGTACATTATGGGAGTGGGTCTAGAGGATCTTTCTATTGTTAAATTCTAATCTTGTTATCCTAAAATGTAAACTGTGGGAGTGGGTCTGGTGAAATTTCACAAACTTGAGACATTCTTTTGTTTTTTGTTTTTTGGTTTTTTTTTTTAGTTTTTTATTTTTTAAATTTTAAAATCTTTAATTCTTACATGCAGTCCCAAACATGAACCCCCCTCCCACCTCCCTCCCCATAACATCTTTCTGGGTCATCCCCATGCACCAGCCCCAAGCATGCTGCATCCTGCGTCAGACATAGACTGGGGATTCAATTCACATGATAGTATACATGTTAGAATGTCATTCTCCCAAATCATCCCACCCTCTCCCTCTCCCTCTGAGTCCAAAAGTCCGTTATACACATCTGTGTCTCTTTCCCTGTCTTGCATACAGGGTCGTCATTGCCATCTTCCTAAATTCCATATATATGTGTTAGTATACTGTATTGGTGTTTTTCTTTCTGGCTTACTTCACTCTGTATAATCGGCTCCAGTTTCATCCATCTCATCAGAACTGATTCAAATGAATTCTTTTTAACAGCTGAGTAATACTCCATTGTGTATATGTACCACAGCTTTCTTATCCATTCATCTGCTGATGGACATCTAGGTTGTTTCCATGTCCTGGCTATTATCAACAGTGCTGCGATGAACATTGGGGTACATGTGTCTCTTTCAATTCTGGTTTCCTCGGTGTGTATGCCCAGCAGTGGGATTGCTGGGTCATAAGGTAGTTCTATTTGCAATTTTTTAAGGAATCTCCACACTGTTCTCCATAGTGACTGTACTAGTTTGCATTACCACCAACAGTGTAGGAGGGTTCCCTTTTCTCCACACCCTCTCCAGCATTTATTGCTTGCAGATATTTGGATCGCAGCCATTCTGACTGGTGTGAAGTGGTACCTCATTGTGGTTTTGATTTGCATTTCTCTAATAATGAGTGATGTTGAGCATCTTTTCATGTGTTTGTTAGCCATCCGTATGTCTTCTTTGGAGAAATGTCTATTTAGTTCTTTGGCCCATTTTTTGATTGGGTCATTTATTTTTCTGGAGTTGAGCTGCATAAGTTGCTTGTATATTTTTGAGATTAGTTGTTTGTCAGTTGCTTCATTTGCTATTATTTTCTCCCATTCAGAAGGCTGTCTTTTCACCTTGCTTATATTTTCCTTTGCTGTGCAGAAGCTTTTAATTTTAATTAGATCCCATTTGTTTATTTTTGCTTTTATTTCCAGAATTCTGGGAGGTGGATCATAGAGGATCCTGCTGTGATTTATGTCGGAGAGTGTTTTGCCTATGTTCTCCTCTAGGAGTTTTATAGTTTCTGATCTTACATTTAGATCTTTAATCCATTTTGAGTTTATTTTTGTGTGCGGTGTTAGAAAGTGATCTAGTTTCATTCTTTTACAAGTGGTTGACCAGTTTTCCCAGCACCACTTGTTAAAGAGATTGTCTTTACTCCATTGTATATTCTTGCCTCCTTTGTCAAAGATAAGGTGTCCATATGTGTGTGGATTTATCTCTGGGCTTTCTATTTTGTTCCATTGATCTATATGTCTGTCTTTGTGCCAGTACCATACTGTCTTGATGACTGTGGCTTTGTAGTAGAGCCTGAAGTCAGGCAAGTTGATTCCTCCAGTTCCATTCTTCTTTCTCAAGATTGCTTTGGCTATTCGAGGTTTTTTGTATTTCCATACAAATCTTGAAATTATTTGTTCTAGTTCTGTGAAAAATGTGGCTGGTAGCTTGATAGGGATTGCATTGAATTTGTAAATTGCTTTGGGTAGTATACTCATTTTCACTATATTGATTCTTCCAATCCATGAACATGGTATATTTCTCCATCTATTAGTGTCCTCTTTGATTTCTTTCATCAGTGTTTTATAGTTTTCTATATATAGGTCTTTAGTTTCTTTAGGTAGATATATTCCTAAGTATTTTATTCTTTTCGTTGCAATGGTGAATGGAATTGTTTCCTTAATTTCTTTTTCTACTTTCTCATTATTTGTGTATAGGAATGCAAGGGATTTCTGTGTGTTGATTTTATATCCTGCAACTTTACTATATTCATTGATTAGTTCTAGTAATTTTCTGGTGGAGTCTTTAGGGTTTTCCATGTAGAGGATCATGTCATCTGCAAACAGTGAGAGTTTTACTTCTTCTTTTCCAATTTGGATTCCTTTTATTTCTTTTTCTGCTCTGATTGCTGTGGCCAAAACTTCCAGAACTATGTTGAATAGTAGCGGTGAAAGTGGACACCCTTGTCTTGTTCCTGACTTTAGGGGAAATGCTTTCAATTTTTCACCATTGAGGATAATGTTTGCTGTGGGTTTGTCATAGATAGCTTTTATTATGTTGAGGTATGTTCCTTCTATTCCTGCTTTCTGGAGAGTTTTTATCATAAATGGATGTTGAATTTTGTCAAAGGCCTTCTCTGCATCTATTGAGATAATCATATGGTTTTTATTTTTCAATTTGTTAATGTGGTGAATTACATTGATTGATTTGCGGATATTGAAGAATCCTTGCATCCCTGGGATAAAGCCCACTTGGTCATGGTGTATGATCTTTTTAATGTGTTGTTGGATTCTGATTGCTAGAATTTTGTTGAGGATTTTTGCATCTATGTTCATCAGAGATATTGGCCTGTAGTTTTCTTTTTTTGTGACATCTTTGTCAGGTTTTGGTATTAGGGTGATGGTGGCCTCATAGAATGAGTTTGGAAGTTTACCTTCCTCTGCAATTTTCTGGAAGAGTTTGAGGAGGATAAGTGTTAGCTCTTCTCGAAATTTTTGGTAGAATTCAGCTGTGAAGCCGTCTGGACCTGGGCTTTTGTTTGCTGGAAGATTTCTGATTACTGTATCAATTTCCGTGCTTGTGATGGGTCTGTTAAGATTTTCTATTTCTTCCTGGTTCAGTTTTGGAAAATTGTACTTTTCTAAGAATTTGTCCATTTCTTCCACGTTGTCCATTTTATTGGCATACAACTGCTGATAGTAGTCTCTTATGATCCTTCGTATTTCTGTGTTGTCTGTTGTGATCTCTCCATTTTCATTTCTAATTTTATTGATTTGATTTTTCTCTCTTTGCTTCTTGATGAGTCTGGCTAATGGTTTGTCAATTTTATTTATCCTTTCAAAGAACCAGCTTTTGGCTTTGTTGATTTTTGCTATGGTCTCTTTTGTTTCTTTTGCATTTATTTCTGCCCTAATTTTTAAGATTTCTTTCCTTCTACTAACTCTGGGGTTCTCCAACTCTTCCTTTTCTAGTTGCTTTAGTTGTAGAGTTAGGTTATTTATTTGACTTTTTTCTTGTTTCTTGAGGTATGCCTGTATTGCTATGAACTTTCCTCTTAGCACTGCTTTTATAGTGTCCCACAGGTTTTGGGTTGTTGTGTTTTCATTTTCATTAGTTTCTATGCATATTTTGATTTCTTTTTTGATTTCTTCTGTGATTTGTTGGTTATTCAGAAGTCTGTTGTTCAACCTCCATATGTTGGAATTTTTAATAGTTTTTCTCCTGTAATTGAGATCTAATCTTAATGCATTATGGTCAGAAAAGATGCTTGGAATGATTTCGATTTTTTTGAATTTATCAAGTTTAGATTTATGGCCCAGGATGTGATCTATCCTGGAGAAGGTTCCATGAGCACTTGAAAAAAAGGTGAAATTCGTTGTTTTGGGGTGAAATGTCCTATAGATATCAATTAGGTCTAACTGATCTAATGTATCATTTAAAGTTTGCGTTTCTTTGTTAATTTTCTGTTTAGTTGATCTGTCCATAGGTGTGAGTGGGGTATTAAAGTCTCCCACTATTATTGTGTTATTGTTGATTTCCCCTTTCATACTTGTTAGCATTTGTCTTACATATTGTGGTGCTCCTATATTGGGTGCATATATATTTATAATTGTTATATCTTCTTCTTGGATTGTTCCTTTGATCATTATGTAGTGGCCTTCTTTGTCTCTTTTCACAGCCTTTGTTTTAAAGTCTATTTTATCGGATATGAGTATTGCCACTCCTGCTTTCTTTTGGTCTCTATTCGCGTGGTATATCTTTTTCCAGCCCTTCACTTTCAGTCTGTATGTGTCCCTTGTTTTGAGGTGGGTCTCTTGTAAGCAGCATATAGAGGGGTCTTGTTTTTGTATCCATTCGGCCAGTCTTTGTCTTTTGGTTGGGGCGTTCAACCCATTTATGTTTAAGGTAATTATTGTTAAGTATGATCCCGTTGCCATTTACTTTATTGTTTTGGGTTCGGGTTTATACACCCTTTTCGTGTTTCCTGTCTAGAGGATATCCTTTAGAATTTGTTGGAGAGCTGGTTTGGTGGTGCTGAATTCTCTCAGCTTTTGCTTGTCTGTAAAGCTTTTGATTTCTCCTTCGTATTTGAATGAGATCCTTGCTGGGTACAGTAATCTGGGCTGTAGGTTATTGTCTTTCATCACTCTAAGTATGTCTTGCCATTCCCTCCTGGCCTGAAGAGTTTCTATTGACAGATCAGCTGTTATCCTTATGGGAATCCCCTTGTGTGTTATTTGTTGTTTTTCCCTTGCTGCTTTTAATATTTGTTCTTTGTGTTTGATCTTTGTTAATTTGATTAATATGTGTCTTGGGGTGTTTCGCCTTGGGTTTATCCTATTTGGGACTCTCTGTGTTTCTTGGACTTGGGTGATTATTTCCTTCCCCATTTTAGGGAAGTTTTCAACTATTATCTCCTCAAGGATTTTCTCATGATCTTTCTTTCTGTCTTCTTCTTCTGGGACTCCTATAATTCGAATGTTGGAGCGTTTCATATTGTCCTGGAGGTCTCTGAGATTGTCCTCGTTTCTTTTAATTCGTTTTTCTTGTTTCCTCTCTGATTCATTTATTTCTACCATTCTATCTTCTATTTCACTAATCCTATCTTCTGCCTCCGTTATTCTACTATTTGTTGCCTCCAGAGTGTTTCTGATCTCATTTATTGTGTTATTCATTATATTTTGACTCTTTTTTATTTCTTCTAGGTCCTTGTTAAACCTTTCTTGCATCTTCTCAATCCTTGTCTCTAGGCTATTTATCTGTGTTTCCATTTTGATTTCAAGATTTTGGATCATTTTCACTATCAATATTCGGAATTCCTTCTCCGGTAGATTCCCTACTTCTTCCTCTTTTGTTTGGTTTGGTGGGCAACTCTCCTGTTCCTTTACCTGCTGAGTATTCCTCTGTCTCTTCATCTTGGTTATATTGCTGCGTTTGGGGTGGCCTTTTTATATTCTGATAATTTGTGGAGTTCTCTTTGTTATGGAGCTTCCTCACTTTGGGTGGGGTTCTATCAGTGGCTTGTCAAGGTTTCCTGGTTGGGGAGGCTTGTGTTGGAGTTTTGGTGGGTGGAGCTGGGTTTCTTCTCTCTGGAGTGCAGTGGAGTGACCTGTAATGGGTTATGAGACATCAAAGGTTTTGGGATAATTTTGAGCTGCCTGTATATTGAGGCTCAGGGGAGTGTTCCTGTGTTGCTGGAGAATTTGCGTGGTATGTCTTGTTTTGGAACTTGTTGGCCCTTGGGTGGAGCTTGGTTTCGGTGTAGGTATGAAGGCATTTGATGAGCTCCTATTGCTTAATGTTCCCTGAATTCAAGAGTTCTCTAATGTTTTCAGGCTTTGGGTTTAAGCTTCCTGCTTCTGGTTTTCAGTTTTATTTTTACAGTAGCCTCTAGACTTCTCCATCTATACAGCACCGATGATAAAACATCTAGGTTAAAGATGAAAAGTTTCTCCACATTGAGGGACACTCAGAGAGGTTCACTGAGTTACAAGGAGAAGAGAAGATGGAGGGGGTAGTTCGAGGTAACTGGAATGAGATGCGGTGAGATCAAGAGAGGAGAGAGCAAGCTAGCCAGTAGTCACTTCCTTATGTGCGCTCTATAGTCTGGACCGCTCAGAGGTATTTACAGAGTTATATGGGGAAGAGGAGAGGGAGGAAGTAGACAGAGGTGACCAGGAGGATAAGGGAGAGGAATGAGTAGGAGAGAGACAAATCCTGCCAGTAACCAGTTCCTTAGGTGTTCTCTACCGTCTGGAACACTCAGAGATTCACAGAGTTGGATAGAGAAGAGATGGGGGAGAAAAGATACAGAGGCCACCTGGTGGAGAAAAAGGAGAGTCCAGAGGAGGAGAGAGTGGTCAAGCCAGTAATCTCGCTCTCAGGTAAACTTGGGTAGTGAAGTTTGGGTTTTTAAATGTACAAAATTGACAACAAATACCTAAGAGCAAAGATTAAAAATCTGGAGTAGAGGTTGGATTTTCAAAGATACAATATTAAAGAAGAGCAGAAGGAAAAAGGAAGAAAGAAAAAAAAAGAATTATTAAAAAACAAACAAACAAACAAAAAAAAAACAAAAACAAAACACCAACAACCATCCAAAGAGTATATGTGGTGTTTGCCTTAAAAAAAAAAAAAAGTCTTTTTTTTTTTTAAATAGTAATACTAGGTTATAGAATTAAAAATTAGAGGAGAAATAGAAGACTTAACAATTTAAAAAAAAGCTCGGAAAAAAAAGAAAAAAGCAAAAAAAAATGATTTTAAAAATATTAAAATATTAAAAATATATCTGGCTCTTCTCTGATGTTATGGGCCGTGTGGGCTCACTTCCAAGGTGGTTCCCTCTGTTTAACTTCTTCTGTTTGCTGGTTTTTAGGCTCACTAGTTCAGTCGCACTGTGGGGAGGGGAGTTGCTGCAAACAAATAGCACTGTCGTGTGTACACAGTATCTTTGCTCCGCTTGACCTGTCCTTTCTCGCGGCGCACAAACCGCTCCGGCTCTACGATGCTCAGCCGGGAACCGTCTGGGGCCGGCCCTAGGCTGCGTGCACTTCCCCGGTCCAAGCCGCTCAGGTTCGGCCCTCAGGCAGCCCTCAGAGGCACAAATGCGGCTGGGACTGCGCTTTGTGCCCTTCCCAGGTCCGAGTAGCTCAGGAGTTTGGCGAGCGCGATCGCCGCGGCTTGTCACCTTTTCCGCCGCTGCTGCTCAGCTCTCTGGGTGGACCGCTGGCGCACCCCGTGAGGCAGACTGTGACTGTCCAGCACCCCCAGAAGTCTTAGCAAAGGAGCCTGCTGGTAGTTAGGTAAGTAAAGTCTCTCCGGGTCTGCAATTGCCCCTTTCCAGTCCTTACGGCTCTGGCTGCCTCTCCCCCACGGGGAATGGTCTGCAGCCGGCTTTTTCCGCTCCGTCCTTTGTTCTGTGCTCAGTCCTGGCGGTGTCTTACGTTCGAGCTTTTCGTGTGGTAGCTATCCCACAGTCGGGTTTGCTAGCCCAAGTTAGATCGTTCTGGTTGCGCGTGGGGCGTTCCTGCCCGATTCTTGCAAAGCTCTGCAGCCCGCGCCTCCCGCGCATCCCTGCCCTGCCCCCACTTCCCAATGGCAGATGCCGGCGTCTGTGCTGCTTTTCCGCTGGGGGAGTTACTGGTGGGCTTGTAATCTCTTGGTTTTAATTATTTATCTATTTTTCCTTCCTGTTATGTTGCCCTCTGTGTTTCCAAGGCTCGCCACAGACTCGGCAGGGAGAGTGTTTCCTGGTGTTTGGAAACCTCTCTTCTTAAAATTCCCTTCCCGGGACGGGCTTCCCTTCCCGGGACGGAGCTCCCTCCCCACCTCCTTTGTCTCCTTTTTCGTCTTTTATATTTTTTCCTACCTGTTTTTGAAGACAATGGTCTGCTTTTCTGGTTGCCTGATGTCCTCTGCCAGCCTACAGAAGTTGTTTTGTGGAGTTTGCTCGGCGTTGAAATGTTCTTTTGAGGAATTTGTGAGGGAGAACGTGATCTTCCCGTCCTATTCCTCCGCCATCTTTCCCTACCCCCCCCCCCCAGACATTCTTTTGATTCATTGTAATTACTAATTAAAAGGTAAATAACTCCATTGCTAACACTAGCAAGGGGTGTACTCTTTCTGTCTCCTTCTAATGCCGATGTCAGAAGCTTTCTCTATCCCTTTTATACTTTAATAAAACTCTGTTGCACAGAAAGCTTTGAGTGATCAAGCCTTGTCTCTGGCCTCGGATTGAATTCTTCTCTTCTGGAGGCCAAGAATCCCAGCGTCTTTTCGTGGGTCAGCAACAACCTTTCAAAACTCTGAGATAGGGCCCAGCACTCAGTGTTTCAGCAAGTCCTCCAACTGATTCTGATGTGTGCTCAAGGTTGACCGCCACTGTGTGGGATGAAGGCCGGAAGAGGTGGAGACCCCAGGGAGGTGAAGAGACACAAGGAGAAAGATGAGGTAATAACCAACCTTACATGCTCAAATGAGGCTGAGTCTGTGTAGACTAAAACTCCATAGAGCAAAACCAAAGTGTGTTTTCATGCTATCCCTTGGTTTCTGGGTCAATATACATTTTGTCAGGATAAGCACCTATACCTGTGTGCATTCTCGATGTTACTGGGTTGGGTTAATATCTGGTTAGGAAGAGGGAGGAACAAAACTGATGTCCCTTCATCACTAGCTATCTGTCACCCTGCCTTACGGATAAGCTGGTCGTTGGTTGCATGCAGGACCTAGAGAATAGCTTCCACCAACTCACTCCACCATCTATCCTTAGTGGCTCAAACAGTAAAGAATCTGTCTGCAATGTGGAAGACCCAGGTTCAATCCTTGGGTTGGGAAGATCCCCTGGAGAAAGAAATGCAGTCCACTCCAGTATTCTTGCCTGGAGAATTCCATGGACAGAGGAGCCTGGGGGGCTACAGTCCATGGGGTCACAAAGAGTCAGACACGACTGATTGACTAACACACATACCTTCCTTTCATGGAAAAGGTGCTTTCTATGCGGCAAGCATGGCTCTAAACCCTTTGTAGATACTAACTCACTTTTACTCATTCAAGTGTATAACAATCCTATTTGTTTGACAATATTATGATTCCTGATTTATATTAGCAGATGAGGAATATGACTAAACTGCATCAGTTCAGTCACTTGGTTAGAGTCGCAGAAAATTTCATTCCTAATAGATTGCTTTGGCCTAAGAGCCCCACTGCCCATATCTGCTGCATGTCCAGGGGTCAGTCACATTCACTACATCATCTATAAAAATGAGAAGACACAAAAAGACCTCCCTCACAGGCTTTCAGGTGAATTAAGTGGATTCAAACAATACCTGGGACTCAATGCATATTGACTACACTTAAGAAATCCAAGCACTTGTCTTGTTTTCAAAGATTCTGATTGCTCTTCTACTCTTATAGGAACATCTACAAATTATCTGACTTTCTTCATCCATATTTATCTGTGTCTACAGAGGAGACAAAAGCACCACACTCACACACACACAGTGTGCATATTATTTGCATATACTTTATATAAACTATGGTTAGTTGTCAATTTTGGGAAAATACTTCATGGGTAGGAACTACACTAATGCCCTTGCCATAAGTATTACACTACAGAATAAATTAGTTTCTAGAGTTAAGAGAAGTTTTATTATTTTTTTATTTTTATTATTATCTTTTTTACTTTACAGTACTGTATTGGTTTTGCCATACATTGACATGAATCCGCCACAGGTGTACATGAGTTATGCTTTGTATTGAGAGAATATTCTGAATTAATTCACCAACTATATTTCCAGTAACCACTGTCTGATAAGTACCATCTAATTATTCTGCAAAAACCATGGGATTACAAAGTAAGAAAAGAACTTCTCTACTCATATGACTAAAGTTGTATAATCTTATCACATTACGCTGATGATGGGAAATTTTTTCCTTAAAGGATTGTTGTTTTGTTGTTGATTAATCGCCAAGTCCTGTCCAAATCTTTGTGACCCCATGTACTGTAGCCCACCAGTCTTCTCTGTCCATCAGATTTCCCAGGCAAAAATACTAGAGTAGATTGCCATTTCCTTCTCCAGGGAATCTTCCAAACCCAGGGATCCAACCCATATATCCTGCAGTGGCAGGTGGATTCTTTATTGCTAAGCCACCAGGAAAATCCAATTTTGGACAATAAAAAGAAGTTGAATTTAATATGATAAATATTTATATTGAGTTGAAGTATAAATCTTAATGCAGCAGCATAACTAAAAGGAATCAGTTCAGTTCAGTTCAGTTCAGTCGCTCAGTCATGTCCCACTCTTTGCAACCCCATGAATCACAGCACGCCAGGCTTCCCTGTCCATCACCATCTCCCGGAGTTCACTCAGACTCACGTCCATTGAGTTGGTGATGCCATCCAACCATCTCATCCCCTGTCGTCCCCTTCTCTTCCTGCTCCCAGCATCAGAGTCTTTTCCAATGAGTCAACTCTTCACATGAGGTGGCCAAAGTACTGGAGTTTCAGCTTTAGCATCATTCCTTCCAAAGAACACCCAGGGCTGGTCTCCTTCAGAATGAACTGGTTGGATCTTCCTGCAGTCCATGGGACTCTCAAGAGTCTTATCCAACATCACAGTCTAAAAGCATCAATTCTTCAGCACTCAGCTTTCTTCACAGTCCAACTCTCACATCCATACATGACCACTGGGAAAACCATAGCCTTAACTAGACAGACCTTTGTTGGCAAAGTAATGTCTCTGCTTTTCAATATGCTATCTAGGTTGGTCATAACTTTTTTCCAAGGAGAATAACTTATTTCAAAATACTACAAAGGTAGATATATAATTTACTGATAATTTCTGTGATGTTGTTGTTCAGTCAGTAAGTCATCTGTTTGTGACCACATGGACTGCAGCTCACCAGGACCCTCTGTTCTCCACTCTCTCCTGGAGTGTGCTCAGATTCATGTCCATTCAGTCACTGATGCTATCTAACCATCTCATCCTCTGCTGTCCCCTTCTCCTTTTGCCTTCAATCATTCCCATCATCAAGGACTTTTCCAATGAGTCAGCTCTTTGCATCAGGTAGCCAAAGTATTGGAAATTTAGCTTCAGCAGCAGTGCTTCCCATGAATATTTAGGGTTGATTTCCCTTAGGATTGACTGGTTTGATCTCCTTGCTGTCCAAGGGACTCTCAAGAAGCTTCTCTAGCACTATAATTTGAAAGCATCAATTCTTTAGCATCCAGCCCTCTTTATGGACCAACTCTCACATACATACATGACTACAGGAAAAATGATAGCGTTTACTATATGGACATTTACTATACAGCAGTGATATCTCTGCTTTTTAATATGCTATCTATGTTTGTCATAGCTTTCCTTCCAAGGAGCAAGCGTCTTTTAATTTCATAGCTGTAGTCACCATCCACAGTGATTCTGGAGTCCGAGAAAATAAAATATGTTACTGGTTCCACTTTTTCCCCTTCTATTTGCCATGAAGTGATGGGACCAGATGCCATTATCTTGTTTTTTTAACACTGAATTTCAAGCCAGCTAGCTTTTTCACTCTCCTCTTCCACCCTCAAGAGGCTCTTTAGTTCCTCTTCAATTTCTGCCATTAGAGTGGTGTTATCTCTATAGCAGAGGTTTTTTATATTTCTCCTGACAATCTTGGTTCCAGCTTGTGATTCTTCCAGCCTGATATCTGGCATGATATACTCTGCATATAAGTTAATTAGCAGAGTGACAATATAAAGCCTTGTTGTACTCCTTTCCCGAACCTGAACCAGTCAGTTATTTCATGTCCAGTTCTAACTATTGCTCCTTGACCTGCATACAAGTTTCTCAGAAGACAGATAAGATGGTCTGGTACTCCCGTCTCTTTAAGAATTTTCCACA
The DNA here is from genome assembly GCF_042477335.2 of Ovis canadensis. NCBI lineage: Eukaryota > Metazoa > Chordata > Mammalia > Artiodactyla > Bovidae > Ovis > Ovis canadensis. The sequence goes on from NC_091246.1 coordinate 25,884,345, forward strand.
GTTTTTTGTGATTTACATAGTGAAAAGCTTTAGCATAGTCAATGAAGCGGAAGTGGATGTTTTTCTATAATTCCCTTGCTTTCTCTATGACCCAATGAGTGTTGGCAATTTGATCTCTGGTTCCCCTGCCTCTTCAAAGCCCAACTTGTACATCTGGCAGTTCTCAGTTCTACATGGCTGAAGTCGAGCTCAAAGGATTTTGAGAATAACCTTGCTAGCATATGAAATGAGCACACTTGTGTGGTAAGTAGAACATTCTTTGGCATTGCCCTTCTTTGGGATTAGAATGAAAAATGACCTTTTCTGGTTCTGTGGCCACTGCTGAGTTTTCCAAATTTGTTAGCATATTGAGTGCTGCACTTTAACAGCATCATCTTTTAGGATTATTTGAAATAGCTCAGCTGGAATTCCATCACCTCCACCAGCTTTGTTCATTAGAATACTTCCTAAGACTCACTGGACTTCACACTCCAGGATGTCCAGCTCTAAGTAAGTGACCACACCATCCTGGTTATCCAGGTCATTAAGACCTTTCTTTTATAGTTCTTCTGTGTATTCTTGCCACCTCTTCTTAATATCTTCTGCTTCTGTTAGGTCCTTACCACTTCTGTCCTTTATCATGCCCATCCCTGAATGAAATGTTCCCTTGGTATCTCCAATGTTCTTGAACAGATCTCTAGTCTTCCCTATTCTATTACTGTACTTTATTTCTTTGCATTATTCACTTAAGAAGGCTTTCTTATCTCTCCTTGCTATTCTCTGGAACTCAGCATTCATTGGATATATCTTTCCTTTTATCCCTTGCCTTTTGCTTCTCTTCTTCCCTCAGCTTTGTAAAGCCTCCTCAGACAACCACTTTGCCTTCTTGCATTTCTTTTTCTTGGGGATGGTTTTGGTCACCATCTCCTGTACAATGTTATGAGCTTCTGTCCATAGTTCATCAGGTACTCTGTCCACCAGATCTAATCCCTTGAATCTATTCATCACCTCCCCTGTATAATCATAAGTGATTTGATTTGGGTCATATCTGAATGGCCTAGTGATTTTCCCTACTTTCTTCAGTTTAAGCCTGAATTTTTCAATAAGGAACTCAAGATCTGAGCCACAGTCAGCTCTTGGTCTTGATTTTGCTGACTGTGTAGAGCTTCTCCATCTTTGGCTACAAAGAACATAATTAATCTGATTTCAATATTGACTGTCTGGTGATTTCCATGTGTAGAGTTGTCTCTTGGGCTGTTGGAAAAGGGTGATTGCTATGTCCAGCGTGTTCTCTTGAAGAAACTCTGTTATCCTTTGCCATGCCTCATTTTGTACTTCAAGGCCAAATTTGCTTGTTACTCCAGGTGTCTCTTGATTTCCTACTTTTGCATTCCATTCCCCTATGATGAAAAGGACATCTTTTTTGGTGTTAGTTCTAAAAGGTATTGTAGGTCTTCAAAGAATCAGTCAACTACAGCTTCTTTGGCACCAGTGATTAGGGAATAGACTTGGATTATTGTGATGCTGTATGGTTTGCCTTTGAAATGAACAGAGATCATTCTGTCATTTTTGAGATTGCACCCAAGGACTGCATATCAGACTGTTGTTTGTTTGTTCGTTTTTTACTATGAGGGTTACTCCATTTCTTCTAAGGGATTCTCACCCATAGTAGTATATGTAATGGTCTTCTGAATTAAATTCTCCCATTCCCACCTATTTTAGTTCACTGATTCCTAAGATATCCATGTTCAGTCTTGCCTTCCCCTGCTTGACCACATCCAATTTACCCTGACTCATGGATAATATTCCAGGTTCCTATGCACTCTTTTTCTTTACAGCATCAAACTTTATTTTCACCCCCAGACTGTCATTTGCAATTTGGCCCAGCTGCTTCATTCTTTCTGGAACCATCAATAATTGCCATCTGCTCTTCTCCAGTAGCATATTGGACACCTTACCACTAGGCAGGTTCATCTTCTAGTGCCATATCTTTTGGCCTTTTTGACGTAAGAATATTGTAGTGTGTTGCCATTTCCTCCTCCAGTGGACCCCATTTTGTCAGAACTCTTCATTATGAGTTGTCAGTCTTTGGTGGCCCTGCATGGCATGGCTCAGGGCTTCTTTGAGTTATTCAAGCCCCTTCACCACAAGGCTATGATCCATGAAGGAGAAAGTTTCTACAGGAGACATGAAAAAAACTTTTTTTATGTGTATGTATGATATGCTGATAAAATTATGTGCATAAATTTCTTCATCAAAAATTATAATATCACCCTAGGTGAATGCTTATTTTAATTTAACACCATCATTTGCATTTGAGAAGAATCCAATTACATAAATTCACTAATTTTCTTTCATTCTTTAAACAAGTTTGGTTGTTTCAGTATGAAAATGGTTAATTTTACTGGTAATTCAGAAGCCAGTAAAAAAAAAAAAACCACCACAGCTTAGTTTTGATTAGCAAACAAACCAAAATGCATTTATTTTTAACTCAGAAAAAAATGCTTTTGTTAGTTGTAAACTTAAGCATGATGTATAGCTCAGGAGATTTGGATAAACTATTTCCATTCCAACAATGGTTTATACCTGAGATGAGTCTCTCTTCATACTCAGTCAAAAGCTTTTATGATTGTCTATTTTTTAATGTATATATATATATATTAATGTATATATGTGTATATATACATATATGATTTTCCTAGCTGTTGGGAGAGTGAGAAGACTAGGGGGTATTCTGCATTCCTTATTGGTTTGCACTTCCAATTAGTATAAAGGATTGTTTCTATCTGTGGTCTTGTTTCACCCGCTTCTCAGAAACTGGTGTAGACAGGAAAAAGTAGAGGCTACCTCCATCTTGGATTTAAGACCCATTGTAGCTTTTAACATGAAGTAACATTTTCATTTTAAAATATATAAATTGTTCTATTTTGTAGCTGATTGGTTTGTGCTGCAAAGCAGCCGCTGCTACTGCTGCTAAGTTGCTTCAGTTGTGTCCGATTCTGTGTGACCCCAGAGACGGCAGCCCACTAGGATCCCCAGTCCCTGGGATTCTCCAGGCAACAACACTGGAGTAGGTTGCCATTTCCTTCTCCAATGCATGAAAGTGAAAGTGAAGTCCCTCAGTCTTGTCCAACCCTCAGCGACCCCATGGACTGCAGCCTTCTGGGTTCCTCTGTCCATGGGATTTTCCAGGCAAGAGTACTGGAGTGGGGTGCCATTGCCTTCTCCGAAGGAAACAGAAATAGGAAACCACGGCCTGAGCTTTTCAATGTTAGAAACATTTTAACTTTATTCCTGGTTTATCAGAGGGCTTCCCAGGTAGATCAGTAGTAAAGAATCTGCCTGCCAATGCACGGGATGCAGAAGTTGGGGATTCAGTCCCTGAGTCGGGAAGATCCCCTGGAGGAGGAAATGGCAACCCACTCTAGTATTCTTGCCTGGGAAATCCCATAGGCAGAGGAGCTTGGCAGTCCATGGGGTTACAAATAGTAGGACATGACTCAGTGAGCACTCATGCACGAGCAACCATGGTTTATCTAGGTGACTGATTCTTCTCAAGAGAAAAAAAATGAGACCAATAAATAAACAAAAATAGCTTATAGTTTACACAGGTGAATGTTTTACAATATGACTTTCTTTCCTTTTAAGCTCACACTTAAGCAACTTGCCCACACCTAGGAGTAGTTTTAATAAGATAGTCATGAAATCAAAGAAATAGGTTCTATGTCCTTGTATTTCTAGAGTCTTCTAGAAACTTCTAGATCCTCTTGTTAATCTTCTCAAAATTTTACAAGGTTCCTGTTCTGCTTCTGGATCTTTTCCCCGGGTCTCTTTACCTGCCTTGAAGTTCATATATGGCAGAGGATTAGAGAAATTGATGTTTCTGAATGCCAACTGTGGGGAGAGAACAAGCTAGCCAAGATGTCATGGTCATGGTCAGGCTCTGTCATCCCATGTTTTGTAAAGAATGACTATGTAACAGCTGACTGCATTTACAACACTGTACATACATGTCACAAGATATTCACTCGGTCATGAGTTGCTTTGTGCAGAACCCTCCGAAAACTTCACCCCAAAAGCTCTGGCTGCTATAGCATTGGGGCTGCATTGGAATGGCATCATGGTTATGTTATACGAGGTTATGTCATGGCTATGCTATTGTTATATTATGGTTATGTTGCGGTGGCTGCTATGACTGCTGTGTCAGCCAGGAGAGAGGCTATGTTATGGCTGCCATGCCAACCAGGAGATAATAAATGTGTCTGCAGTTCCTACAGCTCCTTGAGTCTCCTTCTGTCTTCTTAGCTCATGCCTTGCCTACCCTGGCTTCAGTGAACAGTGTGGACAGTGTAAACAGCGAGACAATTGGCACTATGAACAGGATGAAAAGTAGTACACCAACTGTACCAAAGTAAGATCAAATGGGCTTTGAGGATGTTAGAGTGCAATGATTAAGCTCTGTATCTTGCAAGCTGAGAAGATTTGGGCAATTACTTAATGCCACTGTCCTTGTTTTGCTCATCAGTAAAATGAGATGGCAATGGCAGCTTCCTCATATTACCATGGTGGAATTTAAATGAGGTAACAGATTCTTAGAACAATGTCTGGGCAGAGGATAAACTGCCCAGTAAGGATAGCTATTTCCCTTTTCATTCTTCTTGACTGCTGCCAAGAAGGAATTTCAAAAGCAGAAACAGTAAGCCTTCCTTCTGGGTGCCTCATTGCTGACCAGGGTACAATGTACTTATACTGAACAAAAAAGGCTGTTAGATGCCACTGAAGGGCAGGGGAGGAAGGAGAACATAAGGGAGCCAGTTCCCTTCCTCCTGAACCCTTGTCATCTTTCTAAAATGAACACTTGCTGAAGGCATAAAATACCATGTCCTGATTTTTGCACTCACTTATAAATAAGGCTCTCAAAGCTACCTGTAGAGAGAAGACATCAGACGCTTCAGAGCATAAAACATTAACTGCAGGGAATTGCCAAATTCTCACATTCATAAGTGAGCCACATAAAAATTAAAATATGAAAGAAATCCAGTTTGGGGCCATCTTTCCAGGTCCTAGCACTGCTCACTGGTGTTATTAATCAACAACATTCTTTCTGTTAAAGGGACCAACCAACACACTATTACTGAAAATCATACAAATGGCTATTGGGTTTTATAATTCATTTCCATCAATGTGGATTTTGAATGTTCTTCAGCTTTTAAAGAAATTTTTCTGTTTTTCAAAGCATTGTTGAAAAGGTTTGTCATTTTGGGCTATTAATACAACAGGGGCCCTTAACAAAACCGTAGACAAAATTTTAAGTGAAGAATAAAATGCTAGAGGGTGACATGGAGCAGGGCTTGAGGGGCGAGGTGGGGGATAAGGGCAGTGGTGTTGACAGTCAGTACAGAATGGCAGTGGCCAGGACTATAGGTGGGCAAAGTAAAGCGTGGCTCAAATACTCAAAATATTTTGAGCTGGAATAGGGGAAGTCCTTCCATACCAGCCTGATCTGTGTCCCAGCTTGCCTCCATCTTTGATTTTAAAGCAGTTGCAAAGACTACCGTAATGGTTGCTTAGCTACTGAGGTCAGTTTTCTTGTGACAAACAAGATACTATTTACATTAATTTTAGCTCTTCATTAGAAATTGCCATGTATTTCCAAGGCAGCATTATTGGTTCAGATGACAATGTGATTGCGGTGTGCATTCTCTATAAAGAAACATGAAGGAAAAGGGTATGTGTGTCATAGATCATTAACAATACTTGAGGCAAAAGCAATCTACTTTGCACGTTTGCACACAATCACTTATATGCCTTTGCAGCACTTTGTGTGCCTGTCTTCTTGAAATTGTGCTTCTCTACCAGAGATTTCCGCATGTGTGTCCTTGTAAACCCTGCTCCAGCATAATGGTGTAGTGGCCACAGGCAAAACATTTCCTCTGAGCTCAGTTTTCTAATTTGAGAAATAAGAACCAGAAGGATTCTAATGTCCTTTCCAAATCCCAGAGTCCACGCTTTACTGGCTGCCCTGCCTGCCCACACAGCCGTGTGAAAGCTGAAACTCATGCTCCACAATCGTTAGGGAGAGCTGTCCAGTTATAAGCCTGTCTGCAATCTTAAAAGGTTTCAATCGCAAACTGTAGTTTTGGCAAACCATTCCACCTAAAATTTGACAGATGATTCTATCTCTGAGGTTTCAATAAGGAGAGAAATGGATAAGCAAAGGTAGCAGAGTCTAGAGCCTGAATCACAGAGCATCCAATGATTCAGATCCATAAATGGCAGTTTTTAAGGCAGGACTTGGCACCTGTTCTTAGCCCCAGTTTTGCTCCCTGGAAAAGGTGTGGGCACAGTCTTGTGATATCAGCCAGTCACCTGAATATATCTCTGCTTGAAAGGGGACGTGACTTGGGACCACACATACTTAGTTCCTGGCAAGACATCAGTATAAGCCTTGCAACTACTAATAAAAAACACCTATCCAGTAAATAACTTCTGTACCCACCAGGAAAGGCTAGTAGAATGATGGCAGGAGCCCTCCATGAGGAAATGTGAATTCAGAAAACAAAGTTTCCAATTGAGCCCTCTGTACCACAGCAGATTTCCTCAAGTCACCTCCTTGATTTCCTCCCTCTGACCTGGCAGTGGAACCCTAGGCCCTCTGCACTGCCATACCCCACAGAGGGAAATTCATGTCCTTACATCAGAAGTTATCTTGCCATTTTTGTGTGCTCTCAAGTCTGACACACTGCATTTGGTGCACAAAGATGCAATGAGCTCTCCCATGTCCTCTTTACAGTCTTGCTTTGATGGCCACCTTGCCAGCATCCTCAGTGCCTGCCTGGCTTTCTTGAGCATCCCTAGTGCACACCTGCTGTCCAGAGTGTCTCTCTTGACTGTCTTGGTTGACCATTGTGCTCTTAGCCTCCTGAGCTATAGACAGCTCACAGTTAGTTACTTTCATATGCAGTTTGAGCAATTTTTAAAGGGGAGAAGTTTATTTTTATCTTTTATCTTGATATTCTACTATATCTAGTTACATTTATTTACATGATGGATATGCTCAGCCTTCTATCATTTTATAAGATTTTCATCATTAAACTTCCATTTTCATGTCTTTGCACTTGATCTTTGTTTTATATATGAATGCTCACCTGTGTCTGACTTCTGCAAATTGGAAAGTCATATGTCTACGGTCAGTTCTTCTCTTGCTTAATTGACTGTTCTTATAAAATTGATATAAGCCTCTGTTTATTGCATTTTAACTCACAATAGGTCTGAAATATCCTCTGACTCTATAAACAATGAGGAAATTTTCCAAGAACTCTGCTAATTTTCTCTCCCTATCACTTCTGCATGTTTTTCAATTATATGATAATTTTTCCACCCTTTTATTTTGTAAAATTTACCCTTCATTCTGTAACCATAGTTCCCATACACTTCAGCTTGAATTCTATCACCCTAGTCTTCTTACCACAATTTTCCAATGTATCTCTTGGTTTTCTGGAGTTCCCCATTCCTCTGCCATAAGGTCTTATGCTAGCTAACACTTTAATTTTGCTCTGTGAAAATATTTGGCTTATGTCATTTTGTGTGTGAGTTAGTGACAGTATATCTAGGGGTAATAATCTATGTCTAATTTTATTGAACATTGTCCTAAAACTCTTCTATAAAGTTTCCATTTTCTACATGGAATGTGTTGTGGAGAAAGTCTACAGCAGCCAGCCTAAATCTCTGCATTTCAGGGGGTTTTGCTTCTGCCGGAAGAAGGAGGACCAGATATTTATCAGATCAAATTCTTTATTTAAATACAATAAACAGCTCATGTTCGGGCTTAATTATTCTGTATTTACTTTTCCTAGGACATGTCATGTCTTTTAAATACATATAATTAGTTTATTTGTTTTAGATAAGTGTTTTTCATTGCATGTATGTTTAGTTGTCCTTTTATGTTCAATTTTTCTAGGAAGACCTTTTATACCTAGATGAGTATTCCTTTCCCTATCTTCCATATTTATACACTTCTCTACATATTGGGGGGCATGATTTCAGTGGCAAGAAAAATAATTCTCACAGAAAATGAGCAAATATAATAAGACGCATGCCTGTGCCGAAGTATTACATTCACTGTTATGCCCTCTTTCCTCTTCTTCCGTCTTCTTTCGGGGACTGCCAAGATTGCACCTTGCCCTTTTTACCCCATTCCAGTGCAGAGTATATCTGTCAATGGCAGAAGAAGGTAAATCTAGAGAGGAGATCTCAGGTGGACAGGGTCTGGTCCTGCAGAGCACACCCTCCATATCCAACTTCCCCCATATCCCCACTGTGTTCTCAAACTCATTGTAACTGAGGAGAGAGTGAAAGGGAGACCCCTCCTTTCCTCTTCCAGGGCATATCTGGGGAGATTATTTCAACAATATCACAAATTCAAATTATTTGATCACTTGTGTGGTTTTTGAAGTACCCTTTCTGATAGGCAAGTAGCTAAAATCCCACCCTCTCTGCACAGCAGCTGTCGTTCTATCTCAGCAGGCAGGTGCGTTACAGCCCACATGAGGGATGCCCATAGAGTGCCTGACTCTGGTGACCACGGCAGGTGCGGGGATTGTGTTTCTGGGCCGCATGGAACAACTCTTGCACAAGACCACTCCTCAAAACTGAGAAAGGCAGCTGTTTTATCTAATACATATTGACAAGCACACAGAGACAAGCAAATGAGGAGACAGAGGAATAAGTTTCAAATCAAAGAACAAGGCAAATCCCCCCCAAAAAGAACTTAATGAAATAAAGATAAGCAACCTAGCTGATGAAGAGTTAAAAGTAACAGTCATAAATATGCTTAGTGGTCTTGAAAGAATAAATGAATACAGTGAGAACTTCAATAAAGATAGAAAGCACCAAATAGAAGTGATAGTTGAATTAGAAAAGACAGTGAATACAGTGACAGAGAAAGTCGCTCAGTTGTGTCTGACTCTTTGTGACCCCATGGTCTATGTGGTCCATGGAATTCTCCAGGCCAGAATACTGGAGTGGATAGCTTTCCCTTCTCCAGGGGGTCTTCCCAACCCAAAGGTTGAACTGGGGTCATCCTGCATTGCAGGTGGATTCTTTACCAATTGAGCTATCAGGGATGCTCAGGGAAATTACAGTGGATGTGTTCAAAAGACTCTTTTTTTTTTTTAATGAAAAGAAGTGAGGGTAACTTCAGTTATCTCTGAGACAATATCAACAGAATAAGATTCATATTATGGGAGTCCCAGAAGTAAACGTAGAGAAGAAGAGCCACAAAACTTATTTGAACAAATAATGGCTGAAAAATTCTCTAACCTGGGGAAGGAAACAGACAATCCAGGAGCATCAGAGAGTTCCAAATAAGATGAACCCAATGAGAAACACACTAAGAAACACAAAACTTTAAAAGGTGAATGTTAAAGAAACAATCTTAAAAACAGCAAGAGAAAAATACAACACTTATCCAAGTTTATTTATATACAAGGGAAATCTGATAAGTCTATCAGCAGATTTTGCAGGAGAAAGTTTACAGGCCAACAGGCCAGACAGGAGTGGTATGGTATTTAAAAGGCTGACAAATACCACATGATCATCTCAATTGACACAGAAAGGCATTTGACAAAACTTAACATCCATTCATGATAAAAACTCTCACCAGCATAGATATAGAGGGAACTTTCTTCAACATAATAAAAGTCATTTATAACAAATGCAAAGCCAACATTATACTCAATGATGAAAGCTGAAAGCTTTTCCATTAAATCTGGGAACAGATATTCATATTTATTATTTTATTTTCCTTGCTAATTATACTATTTGTACTGCTGTTGCCTTTAGTTACTCGAGTCAGTCAATAGTTAACCAACAATGAAGACTTGATTCCACCTGTTAATATTATGTTGAATATTCTGTAAAGCAATTATCTTTCAATTGAAAAAATAAATAAATTTTTAAAATATTACATTGAAATAGGTTTCCTGTTGTATTTCTTGCTATTTTTTGCTTTATTATTTCTGAAGCCGTGTTGTTTGGTACATAATCATTTATAACACGAGGGATATAAAAAGTTTATCTTTCCTAAATACCGCTTTTGGTCTTCTTTAACAATTTTTTGACTTGAATACAAAATTGTTAAACAGAATTGACAAGATCTCAGGCCATTGTTGTTTTCTTCTTCTCCTTCATCTTCTTCCTCTTCCTTCTCCTCCTCCTCCTTCTCATTAACACAATCCTTTTATTTTTCCATGATTTTCTTTTTTGTACCAATTGTCTAGAATTCTGTTTTTTACCTTCTTAATGATCAACCTTTTGGTGTGCCCCTCTTTTGGAAACAGGAGTATACCAAAAGGTTGATCTATATACAGATAGAGGGACTGATCTGTATATATATGAAAGTTTCCCAAGTGGTGCTAGTGGTACAGAATCTGCCTGCCAATGCCGGAGACATAAGAGATGCAGGTTTGATGCCTGGGTCAGGAAGATCCATTGGAGTAGGAAGTGGCAACCCACTCCAGTATTCTTGCCTTGGAAATTCCATGGAGAGAGGAGCCTGGCAGGCTATAGTCTATGGGACCTCAAAGAGTCAGATATAACTGAGTAACAGAGCACAACACAGTACAATGAAAATATGGCTTATTTTTCAAATTTAAATATTTCTTTAATTGTGGTTTATTTAAATTATACTATTTTTATATTATTTTCTTTAATTGTAGTTTACCCCAATTGTATTATTGAGATATTTTCTTTAAAGATGATATTTTGAGATATTTTCTTTGTTTATGATATTTTCTTTATTATAGATATTTTCTTTAACTGTGAATCGAGATGTTTTATTTAATTGCGGTTTTAATTGTGGTTAATTATGTTATTTTATATCATTTTGGTATCTCTAATTTTCTTGAAGAGATCTCTAGCTTTTCGCATTCTGTAGTTTTCCTCTAATTCTTTGCATTAATCGCTGAGGAAGGCTTTCTTATCTCTTTTTGCTATTCTTTGGAACTCTGCATTCAGATGCTTATATCTTTCCTTTTCTCCTTTGCTTTTCACTTCTCTTCTTTTCACAGACAGCCATTTTGCATTTTTGCATTTCTTTTCCATGGGGATGATCTTGATCCCTGTCTCCTGTACAATGTCACGCACCTCATTCCATAGTTCATCGGGCACTCTCTCTATCGGATCTAGTCCCTTAAATTTATTTCTCACTTCCACTGTATAATCATAAGGGATTTGATTTAGGTCATACCTTAGTGGTCTAGTGGTTTTCCCTACTTTCTTCAATCTAAGTCTGAATTTGGCAATAAGGAGCTCAAGATCTGAGCCACACTCAGCTCCTGATCTTGTTTTTGCTGACTGTATAGAGCATCTCCATCTTTGGCTGCAAAGAATATAATCAATTTGATTTCTGTGTTGACCATCTGGTGATGTCCATGTATAGAGACTTCTCTTGTGTTGTTGGAAGAGGGTGTTTGCATTGACCAGTGCGTCCTCTTGGCAAAACTCTATCAGCCTTTGCCCTGCTTCATTCAGTACTCCAAGGCCTATTTTGCGTCTTACTCCAGGTGTTTCTTGACTTTCTACTTTTGCATTCCAGTCCCCTAGAATGAAAAGGACATCTTTTTGGGGTGTTAGTTCTAAAAGGTCTTGTAGGTCTTCTTAGAACCATTCAACTTCAGCTTCTTCAGCATTACTGGTTGGAGCATAGACTTGGATTACCGTGATATTGAATGGTTTGCCTTGGAAATGAACAGAGATCATTCTGTCGTTTTTGAGATTGCATCCAAGTACTGCATTTCGGACTCTTTTGTTGACCATGATGGCTACTCCATTTCTTCTGAGGGATTCCTGCCCGCAGTAGTAGATACAATGGTCATCTGAGTTAAATTCACCCATTCCAGTCCATTTTAGTTTGCTGATTCCTAGAATGTCGACGTTCACTTTTGCCATCTCTTGTTTGACCACTTCCAGTTTGCCTTGATTCATGGACCTGACATTCCAGGTTCCTATGTAACATTGTTCTTTATAGCATCAGACCTTGCTTTTATCACCATTCACATCCACAACTGGGTATTGTTTTTGCTTTGGCTCCATCCCTTCATTCTTTCTGGAGTTATTTCTCCACTGATCTCCAGTAGAATATTGGGTACCTACTGACCTGGGGAGTTCCTCTTTCGGTATCCTATCATTTTGCCTTTTCATACTGTTCATGGGGTTCTCAAGGCAAGAATACTGAAGTGGTTTGCCATTCCCTTCTCTAGCGGACCACATGCTGTCAGAAAATTAGAGATACCAAGGGAATATTTCATGCAAAGATGAGCTCGATAAAGGACAGAAATGGTATGGACCTAACAGAAGCAGAAGATAGTAAAAAGAAGTGGCAAGAATACACAGAAGAACTGTACAAAAAAGATCTTCACTACCAAGATAATCACGATGGTATGATCACTCACCTAGAGCCAGACATCCTGGAATGTGAAGTCAAGTGGGCCTTAGAAAGCATCAGTATGAACAAAGCTAGTGGAGGTGATGGAATTCCAGTTAAGCTATTTCAAATCCTGAAAGATGATGCTGTGAAAGTGCTGCACTCAATATGCCAGCAAATTTGGAAAACTCAGCAGTGGCCACAGGACTGGAAAAGGTCAGTTTTCATTCCCACCCCAAAGAAAGGTAATGCCAAAGAATGCTCAAACTACCACACAATTGCACTCATCTCACATGCTAGCAAAGTAATGCTCAAAATTCTCCAAGCCAGGCTTCAGCAATGTGTGAACCGTGAACTTCCAGATGTTCAAGCTGGTTTTAGAAAAGGCAGAGGAACCAGAGATCAAATTGCCAACATCTACTGGATCATGGAAAAAGCAAGAGAGTCCCAGAAAAATACCTATTTCTGCTTTATTGACTATGCCAAAGCCTTTGACTGTGTGGATCACAATAAACTGTGGGAAATTCTGAAAGAGATGGGAATACCAGACCACCTGACCTGCCTCTTGAGAAACCTATATGCAGGTCAGGAAGCAACAGTTAGAACTAGACATGTAACAACAGACTGGTTCCAAATAGGAAAAGGAGTATGTTAAGTCTGTATACTGTTACCCTGCTTATTTAACTTACATGCAGAGTACATCATGAGAAACAATAGGCTGGAAGAAGCACAAGCTGAAATCAAAATTGCTGGGAGAAATATCAATAACCTCAGATATGCAGATGACACTACCCTTATGGCAGAAAGTGAAGAGTAAAGCCTTCAAGAGCCTAAAAAGCCTTTTGATGAAAGTGAAAGAGGATTGTGGAAAAGTTGGCTTAAAGCTCAACATTCAGAAAACTAAGATCATGGCATCCGGTCCCATCACTTCATGGGAAATAGATGGGGAAACAGTGGAAACACTGTCAGACTTTATTTTTCTGGACTCCAAAATCACTGCAGATGGTGATTGCAGCCATGAAATTAAAAGACGCTTTCTCCTTGGAAGGAAAGTTATGGCCAACCTAGATAGCATATTGAAAAGCAGAGACATTACTTTGCCAACAAACGGCCGTCTAGTCAAGGCTATAGTTTTTCCAGTGGTCATGTATGGATGTGAGTATTGGACTGCAAAGAAAGCCGAGCATGGAAGAATTGATGCTTTTGAACTGTGGTGTTGGAGAAGACTCTTGAGAGTCCGTTGGACTGCAAGGAGATCAAACCAGTCCATTTAAAGGAGATCAGCCCTGGGTGTTCTTTGGAAAGAATGATGCTAAAGTTGAAACTTCAGTACTTTGGCCACCTCATGCAAAGACTTGACTCATTGGAAAAGACTGATGCTGTGAGAGATTGGGGGCAGGAGGAAAAGGGGATGACAAAGGATGAGATGGCTAGATGGCACCACCAACTCAATGGACGTGAGTCTGAGTGAAGTCTGGGAATTGGTGATGAACAGGTAGTCCTGGCGTGCTGCAATTCATGGGGTCACAAAGAGTCGGACACAACTGGGTGACTGAAATGAACTGAACTGATCTGATCTTATATCATTTTGATTATTTTGATATGGCCTAATTCAATCAATTTATTTGACAATATACTGAAACTGCATATTCATTTTTATCAATATTTGTATTATTTTATTGTAATCATGCGTGTGAGTATGTGTGTATATGCCGATATATGAATATGTTGTACTCTGCCTTCGGTGAAGTTAGATGTATGTATCCTGATTTCTTTTATTTCCTACTAATTATTTTTACAATTCTAATTAGTATTAAAAAATTGTGTGTCTTTAGTAAAATTTGAGGCTGCTGACTCTCTAGGAAAGATGAAGAAGCTAGCACAATTATACTTTTTTTTAAATCCTGTACTTTGCTATTTTAATTTGACTATTATTATTTTTATCTCTTGTAGTTACCTTTAGAATACTGAATAAGATACCTAATTTTTTTCTGCTTTCACTTTCTATTAACACAGGTGAGTAAAAGGATGTATTGATAATAGATGATATCATCCTTCACCACCTCAGGACTTGTGTTTATACTGACAATTATTTAATACCTTTTTTCTTTAAGCATATTCTTTGTGACTTTTTAGTTGTTTCATGTAAGTAAGTGAAGTGAAGTCTCTCAGTCGTGCCTGACTCTTTGCGACCCCATGGACTATAGCCTACCAGGCTCCTCTGTCCCTGAGATTCTCCAGGTGGGAATACTGGAGTGGTTGCCATTGCCTTCTCCAGGAGATCTTCTCAACCCAGGGATTGAACCCAGGTCTCCCATATTGCAGGCAGACACTTTACCATCTGAGCCACCTTCTCTTGATCCTCTCACATTTGTGCCTATCTGAGGAATAAGGCACTGATTGCACATTATCTTGAATTATGTTTCTAAGAAAACTTGTATAGCAAACAGCCTTAGAAGATAGAGACTGGCTTGGGATATTAGGACCCAAGAACCAACACAATGGTGATTTCCATGGGGTTTTTTCTCAGCCTTTTGTGTCCCAGACTAGATGCTAAAGAAACCAGCAGCCAGAAACACCAACAAACAAAAGCCTCCGAACAATTTTGCTGTTTCTCTAGTCAAATGATCGGAAACATGGGCACCAAGCAAGCCAGAAAGTTTTCAGATAATCATTCTACCCCAGCCAGACACCTCAGAAAACTCTGAACTCCCATACATAAACTCATCAGCAAAGTCTAGTAGGAAGCCTGGATGTGTACTTTCTCATGCGTTAATGAGAAGTATCTCTTCTCCCTGACCACCTTTCCTTCTGAGTGGTGTCAGAGGGGGCCAAGCACACAGCCTAGACTTCCATCCCTACCCAGTAGTAATGAGGCACTTCTCTCTGCAATGTAAATAAAGGATACATCTGCAGCAGCAGCAAGGCAACCTAGGTCTTCTCAGGAAGAGTGGTATCTTCAGAGGCCTGTGGCAGGGCCTGAACACCCACCTCCATCCCGCAGAAATGAGGCACCCCTGCACTTTTGGGGTACCAATAGAGGCCAGCAGGGAACAAATAAATGAAAATTAAATTTAAAAAATAAATGAAATAATTTTAAAAAATGGAAAGCCTCTCCACAGAAATAAAAATACGAAGATAAGCCAGGTAGAATTTTTAATCACTCTCACTTTTTGTGCTGTAATAATGATGTTAAGAGAAAGGTCATGGTAAAGAAGGGTCATGGAAATGAAGGATAATTTTTTTCATAGAAAATAGTCAATAAGATCTAAAAGATATTATCAGTAAGTACATGAACTCTAATTCCTGGATATTGAGCTAAGCCACATGGGTAGGATAACAGATTTCTTAAAGATGGATATCATAAATATATACAATTGATATGCTCCATTTCACCAGCTTGAGATACAGATGTAAGCATTTCTCACTTATTTATGCAATCCTTTTCTTAATACCATATGTTTCTATTAACAAGAAATTCAGTAGCTCCCTTTTGGGCCTTTCTCTGGTGCCCATTCCACTAGTCCAACAAACCTAAGGTTAATTTGGGTTTAGACCTACTCAGTTCAAAAGGATAGAGACCAACTTCAAATTCCAAATTTACAGGGAGAACTGAGAAGTTCAATCAACCCACCAGCACTGCAGCTTCTGTTACTTGACTACCAGAGACCCACAACACTTGTTTACTGCTGTGGAGTCCTCACTGGTCCATACCACTGTGGGGTCCCCTGCGGGGTCCCCTGCTTAGGTTTCAAAGTTATAACTCTCCTAATTAATATCCATTTGCTTAGTATCCTATCAGAGCTTGCTAGAACATCAGAGTGGCTAATGTTAAAACATACACATGATTGGTGGAAGCCTGCCTCTCAGAGTCTCATGCCTGCCCTCATTCCTAAAATTTCTTTCCCTTTTA
This sequence comes from Ovis canadensis, assembly GCF_042477335.2. Taxonomy (NCBI): domain Eukaryota; kingdom Metazoa; phylum Chordata; class Mammalia; order Artiodactyla; family Bovidae; genus Ovis; species Ovis canadensis. Next base: position 25,900,661 of record NC_091246.1, read on the forward strand.
GAGTTGCACCTGGGGCATAGGAAGTGTTTCAAAAGCTTTGTATCTCCTGGTGGTATAAGTTCAAGTCTTAGACTTGTTATTATGTATTGTATGTGGTAGGCAGAATAATGGCCACCCAAAGATGGCCACCACACACGCATCCTAGTCCCTGGAAACTGTGAATATGTTATGCTATATAGCAAAGGATAGTTAAGTTTGCTAATCAGCTGACCTTAGAATAGAGAGATTATACTGAAATATCTAGGTGAGTCCAATGTAATGACAAATATCCTTAAAAATAAAAAAGAGAAACAGAAGAGTTGGTGTGATTTGATGTAAAAAATATTTATCCAATTATTTCTGGAAGAAAGGGTCATGATCCAAGAAATACAGGTAGCCCACAGAAGCTGGAGAGAGCAAGGAAATGGATTATTCTCCCTAGAAACTCCAGGAAGGAATGCAGTTCTGCTGACTCCTTGACTTTAGCCTCATGAGCCTCATGTCAGACTCTGACCTACAGAGCTGTAATATAATATGTGTGTGCCTTTTAGGGCCACTAAGTCTGTGACAAATTGTTGTAGCAGCAGTATAAAACTTAACACACCTTATCTTTGTACAATGAAGAAGTCACAGAGGGCCTCTTTGAAGAACAAAGTGTTCCCAAAGTGCCTCACCACCTCTGCTCATAGAGAAGTAGCTGGTGGATAATCTAGACTAACAAGGGGCTCCCTTGTCTACAACTGGAGGTAAAGTGGCCATTCTTACCCATGAGCATAGCTTCTGGTCTTCATACATGTACGTATGTTGCAGGAAAGGGGACCGCTTCCAGGGCCCAAAACTGGCTCTTGTCTGACACTCAGAAATGAATTGTCCAAGGAGACACATGTGTTGACAAAGCAAGAGATTTTATTGGGAAAGGGCACCCGGGTGGAGAGCAGTAGGGTAAGGGAACCCAAGAGAACAGCTCTGTCACATGGCTTGCAGTCTCAAGTTCTTTGGTGCCGGGATTAGTTTCCAGGTTGATTTTAGCCAATCATTCTGACTCAGAGTCGTTTCTGGTGATGCACGCCTTGTTCAGCCAAGATGGATGCCAGAGAGAAGGATTCTAGGAAGTGTTCGGACATGTGGTGTCTCCTTTTGACCTTTCCTGAACTGTTCTGGTTGGTGGAGGCTTATTAGTTCCGTGTTCCTTACCAGAACCTCCTGTCATAAATCTCATGCAAATAGTTACAATGGTGTCTGGCCAGGGTGGGCAGTTTCAATCAGTGCACTTCCCCTAACACACACATGCTTATGTTGAAGTGGTTGTAGACATTTTTTTTTTCCTCCAGTAAGCATTGAAAAAGAACTAAAAGAAAGAAAACTTGAGCATTGAAATCCCAAGTTTACAAATTTTATCTTCCTGCCAAACTCTAAAATTGAATTTTACTTAAAGGGATCCCATGCTATTGTTGGGCCTGCCTCCTCTGTGACAGCTGCTAAACCACTTAAGGAGGAGTTAGCCTTTTACCCTAAAAACTTCTTTGTAAGAAGTCTTCAGAATTCACCAAGACAGTCTGCTCTTACACATTGTGCAACTTTGGTTTTCAAATCATTTCAGTAGGCAGATAGGAAGTATTTACTCAGCTAAAATGGAAAAATTTGCATAGTAAAGGGATAGAAGCCCAGCTATTACCATAATAATACAGAATTGTTCCGAAAATATAATTGGAGTTATGAATATAGGAGTCTTCTTAGTCTGAAAGGGTAACTTTATATACCCAATTAATATAGGAATTCATCAGACTTCCAGGGTAAAAAGGGAGAAGTTGTTTCTTACAAGAAATATTACCAGAGAAATTAAGGAACTGTTTTTCAAAAGTTTACAAAGACATAATTAACATTGATGAGCCCATAACTGTTAGAAGGCAAAATGTAAGAAATATTAGGAAAAACTGGTGGCTATTAAACTGTTAGGTGGCATTTTGGGGCCTCCAAGGTGCTCTGTGTCTCAGGACAGAAAGAGTTCATTGAGAGGCAAAATGATACTTATGCAAATAGGATGTGATTTATTCAATTTATTTATTTATTCAAATACTGACTTATCTGAATAGGATGCTTGTGAGGCTTACAAGTGAGTAGGTGAGAACTTAGATCTTAGTGGGCTACAGTTAAGTAATCAAAGGGAAAGTGGTGAAGAGGAGAAGACTACCTTCTTTCTCATTCTTTAGTCGGGCGAAGGAGCTTACTAGTCTCTACATGGTCAAGCCAAGACAGTCAGGGCACAATGAAAATGAACAAAACGTGGTAACATATGCTAAAGATGGTGAGTCATCTCAAGTTTTAGTATGAAGTGAAGTGAAGTCGTTCAGTCGTGTCCAACTCTCTGCAACCCCATGGACTGTAGCCCACCAGGCTCCTCCATCCATGGAATTTTCCAGACAAGAGTACTGGAGTGGGTTGCCATTTCCTTCTCAGGGGATCTTCCTGACCCAAGGGTCTCCCACATTGCAGGCAGATGCTTTTACCATCTGAGCCACCAGGTTTTAGTATAATGTCACCTTTTTCTTATATTTTTGCTTTTAGTGTACTGAGAGGAGGGTGTCCTAGGAATAATTAACTTACTGAAGTCACTGGGCAGAATATGGGTCTCATGCCACTGCTGTTTTATTGTTTGGGGTCATGTCTCATGCTTCTGCTTCATGGTTTTGTTGCTAACCAGACCTGCTTGGTTTTGTGGTTAAGCAAACCTGCATTCTTGTTGTTATTGTTCAGTCGGTCAGTCATCTAATTCTTTGTGACCCCATGGACTGCAGCATGCCAGGTGTCCGTGTCTTTCACTGTCTCCTGGAGTTTGCTCAGACTCATGTCCATTGAATCGATGATGCTATCTAACCATCTCATCTGCCACCCTATTCTCCTTTTGCCTTCAGTCTTTCCCAGCATCAGGGTCTTATCAGTGAATAAGCTTTTTGCATCAGGTAGCCAAAGTATTCTTGAGTGATCATTAACTTACAGGGGTCTCCATACTTTTTTCTCTACTCACAGTCCTCTAGTGGGGTTAGCTATTTAATTACCTACTTTGTGCCCTTGTTGTTGTTTAGTTTCTAAGTCATGTCTGACTCTTTTGTGACCCCATGGACTGTAGCCTTCCAGGCTCCTCTGTCCATGAGATTTCCAAAGCAAGAATACTGGAGTGGGTTGCTATTTCCTTCTGCAGAGGATCTTTCCAATCCAGGAATCAAACCCACATCTCCTGCATTGGCAGACAAGTTCTTTACTACTGAGCTTACTTGCCCCTTTACTCTGTCCCTATCAGCTATGGGCATCACTAGAAGATCTGTGTGTTTTTTATAATTTATTGTGATAATTATGAGATACTTTTAAATGAGCATGAGTTGAGTAAAGAATGACCAGACAGAAGTTCTGAAGATTTCTCGGGGCTTCTATTTAAGGCATGTCATAACCAGTCATTTCAGTGAATGACCTAGAGGGGGAAAGCATAGAGAAGGAAGGGGATATAGGAAGGGTATTATAGACAACAATTTTCAGAGAGATTTAATTTCAGAAAGAAAGAATAAGGAGACAGAAAGGCAATGTTGAGTCAGAGAAAAGGAGGAAGAAATGGAAAGAAAAAAAAATAAGACAAATGCAGAAAGTGAGAAAGAAACTGGCACTCCTGGCTGGTGCTGCTCAGGGTGATGATGTCCCCTCCAAGCCTGGTCTCTTGTCCAGCACAGATGTGAAGGACTGTTCATCAAAGCTTGCCATACTACTGCCTTGTAATTACTGCCTTGTAATCCACATTGAGGAATTGTCTGAAAAATGCTTAGAGAAGACTCAATATGATGGGGATAGCAGCATAGGCCTCTTTCTTAAGGGGAAATTCAGGTCTCACCTTCCATTACCAGTGAAATTTCCAGAGAGAAGAGACATCACAGCCAGAACTTCTTTGGCCTCTGAGAGAGAGAGAGAGAGAGAGAGTTTTTCATACCTCATTCTTGGTTTACCTCTATGTGAGGCTGGGGTGTCCCAGACTACTCATTATTTCACCAGCACTTGTATGTTCTTATTGATGCAAATAACCAGTAAACAATCTATAGTAAGAATACATGGGCATTTTATTCCAACCAAATGTAGCCCAGGAAGCATCCACTCAGTATCTCCAAGGGGACTGCTTTGAAAAGTAGGGGACAAGTAAGTACTTATGAAATTTCTTTTGGCTGGGGAAATATATGTAGTCAAGCAAACATCTTGGTAAAACATTACTGCTAATCATGAAGAACAGATATCTCATGTTAATGAATTTAATGCCTTTCTTTTTTTAAAACTTTTTATTTTGTATTGGCATACAGTCGATTAACGATGTTGTGACAGTTTCAGGTGGACAGCAAAGAGATTCACCATATACACATATCCTTTCTCTTCCAAACTCCGCTCCTATCCAGGCTGCCACACAACACTGAGCAAAGTTCCATGTGCTATATAGTAGGTTCTTATTGGTTATCCATTTTAAATATAGCAGTGTGTACCTATCCATTCCAAACTCCCTAACTATCCCTTCCTCCTATCCTTCCCCCGGCAACCATAAATTGGTTCTCTAAGTCTGTGTGTCTGTTTCATAAAAAAGTACATTTGTATCATTTTTTTTCAGATTCTGCATATAAGAGATGTCATACAATTCTTCTGCTTCTCTGTCTGATTTACCTCACTCAGTGTAACAATCTCTAGGTCTTTCCATGTAGCTGAAAATGGCATTATTTCATTCTTTCTGAGTAACCTTGTATATATGTACCACATATTAGTCATTCATTGTTCGTCTGATGGACATTTAGGTTGTGTCCATGTCTTGACTATTGTAAACAGAGCTGCAATGAACATTGGGGTGCATGTATCATTTTGGATTATGTTTTTCTACAGATGCATACCCCAGAGTGGGAATACAGGGTCATATGGTAGCTCTAATTTTTGTTTTTTAAGGAACCTCCATATGCTTCTCCTTAGTGACTCTACCAATTTACATGCCCATTAACAGTGTAGGAAGGGTCCCTTCTCTCCACACCATCACCAGCATCTACTGTTTGTGGAATTTTTTTGATGATAGCCATTTTGGCTATTGTGAAGTGATATCTCGTTGCAGTTTTGATTTGCATTTCTCTAATAATTAGTGATGCTGAACATCTTTTCATGTGCCTCTTGGTCCTCCGTATGTCTTCTTTGGAGAGATGTCTGTTTAAGCCTTCTGCCCATTTTTTGACAGGGTTTTTTACTTTAATGATGTTGAGCTTCAAGAAATGTTTGTAGATTTTGGAGACTAATCCCTTGTCACAATTTAAAAAAATCCCTTATTTCCTTCCAGTCTATGGGTTGTCTTCTTGTTTTGTTTACTGCTTCTTTCACTGTGCAAAAGCTTTTGAGTTTAAGTAGGTCCTGTTTGTTTATTTTTGCTTTTTTTTTCACTATTCTGGAAGATGGATCAAAAATATGTTGCTGCAATTTATGTCAGAGAATGCTTTGCCTATGTTTTCCTCTCAGAGTTTTATACTGTTTGGTTTCACATTTAGGTCTTTAATCTATTTTGAGCTTATTTTTGTGTATGGTGTTAAAGAATGATCTAATTTCACTTTTTTACTTGTAGCTGTCCAATTTTCCTAGCACTGTTTGTTGAAGAGACATTTGACCACAGGTTCGTGGGTTTATTTCTGGGCTGGCTATCCTGTCCCATTGATCTACAATTCTATTTTTGTGCTAGTACCATACTATTTTGATCACTATAGTTTTGTAGTGTAGTCTGCAGTCAGGGAAACTGATTCCTCCATATCCAATTTCTTTCTCAAGGTTGTTTTCACTATTTGAGGTCTTTTGTGTCTCATACAAATTTTAAGACATTTTGTTCTAGTTCTGTGAAAAATGTCAGTGGTAATTTGATAGAGATTACATTGAATCTATAGATAGCCTTCAAGGATAATGTCATTTTGACAATATTTATTCTTCCAATCCAATAACATGGCATATCTTTCCATCTGTTGATGTACTTTCATCAGTGTCTTATGGTTTTCAGAGTAAAGATCTGTTGTCTCCTTGGTTAGGTTTATCCCTAGGTATTTTATTCTTTCTTAATGTGATGGTAAATGCAATTGTTTCTTAAGTTTCTCTTTCTGATTTTTTTTTGTTAGTGTATAGAAATGCAACAGATTTCAGTGTGTTGGTTTTGTAACCTGCAGCTTTAAAAAATTCATTGATGAGCTCTAGTGATTTTACCAGTTTTCTAGTAGTGTCTTTAGGATCTTCTAAGTACAATATCAAGTCATCTGCAAACAGTAACATTTAACTTCTTCTTTTCCTATTTGAATTCCTTTTATTCCTTTTTCTTCCCTGATTGCTATAGCTAGGACTCCCACAACTATGTTGAATAAAATTGGTGACCGTAGGCATCATTGTCTTCTTCCTGATCTTAGAGGAAGTGCCTTCAGCTGTGCACCATTGAGTGTGATGTTAGCTGTAGGTTTGTTGTAAATGGCTTTTATTATGTTGAGGTATGTTTCCTTTATGCCCAATTTCTGGAGAGTTTTTATCATAAATCGGTGCTGAATTTTGTCAAAACCTTTTTGTGCATCTATTGAGATGATCATTTTTACTCTTCAATTTGTTGATGTGGGGTGCCACACTGATTAACTTGAGGATACTGAAAAATCCTTAGGATAAATCCCATTTGATTGTGATGTATGATCCTTTTAATATATTGTTGGATTTGGATTGCTAGTATTTTGTTGAGGGTTTTTACAGCTATGTTAATCAATGATATTGGCTTCTAATTTTCTTTTTCTGTGGTATCTTTGTATGGCTTTAGTATTAGGGTGATGATGGCCTCATAAAATGAGTTTGGAAGTATTCCTTCCTCTGCAATTTTTTGGAAGCATTTCAGGATAGGTGTTAGCTCTTGTCTAAATACTTGATAGAATTTGCCTATAAAGCAATCAGGTCCTGGACTTTTGTTTGTTGGGAGTTTTTAAATCACAATTTCAATTTCAGTGCTTGTGACTGATCTGTTCATATTTTCTATTTCTTCTCAATTCAGTCTTGGGAGATTGTACCTTTCTAAGAATCTGTCTATTTCTTCCATTTCTGTCCATTTTATTTGCATACAGCTGCTTGTAGTAATATCTTTTGATCCTTTGTATTTTTGTGGTGTCAGTTATAATTTCTTTTTGATTTCTAATTTTATTGACTTTAGTCCTCTCCACCTTTTCCTTGATGTGTCTGGCTAAAGGTTTACTAATTTTGTTTATCTTTTCAAAGAAGCAGCTTTTGTTTCCTTTTTCTCTATTTCTCTTATTTCTGCTCTGATTGTTATGATTTCTTTTCTTCTACTCATTTGAGGCTTTATTTGTTCTTTTTTCTCCTTGTTTTAAGTGTAAATTTAATTTGTTTATTTGAGATTTTGCTTGTTTCTTGCTATAAACTTCCCTCTTAGAACTGCTATCACTGCATCCCATAGGTTTTGGATCATTGTGCTTTCATTTTCATTTGTCCCTAGATATTTTTTCAGTTCCCTATTTAATTTCTTCAGTGATCCATTGGTTAGCATATACTGTTTAGCCTCCACATGTAACCTGTTTATAGTTTTTTCTTGTAGTTTATTTCTAAACTTATAGCATTGCATGGAAAAGATGCTTGATATTATTTCAATTTTCCTAAATTTACCAAGGCTCACCATGTGGCCCAGCATGTGTTCAATCCTGGTGAATGTTCTGTTTACACTTCAGAAGAATGTATGGTCTGCTGCTTTGGGGTAAGTCCTTCTGGTCTAATGTATCATTAAAGCCCTGTGTTTCCTTATTAATTTTCTGTTTGGATGATCTGTCCATTGGTGAAACTGGGGTGTTAAAAGTCTCCCACTATATTGTGTTACTGTTAATTTCTCCATTTATGGTTGTTAACATTTCCCTTATGTATTGAGGTACTCCTAAATTGGGTACATATATATTTTCAACTGTTATATATTCACGGATTGATATCTTGATCATTATATAGTGTCCTTTGTCTCTTGTAACAGTCTTTGTTTTAAAATCTATTTTGTCTAGTATGAGCATGGTTACTCCACCTTTCTTTTGATTTCTGTTTTTGTGGAATAACTTCTACTATCCCCTCACTTTCAATCTGTGTGTATTCCTAGGTCAGAACTGGGTCCCTTGTAGATAGCACACATACAAGTCTTGCTTTTGTATCCACTTAGCCAGTCTGTGTCTTCTGGATAGTGCATTTAATCTGTTTACATTTAAGGTAATTATTGATATGTATGTTCCTATTACCATTTTCTTACTTTTTGGGGGGAGGGGTAGCCTTTTTTGTTCTCTTGTGCTTCCTGTCTAGAGAAGTCCCTTTAGCATTTGTTGTAGGCTGATTTAATGCTGAATTCTCTTATTATTTGCTTGTATGTAAAGCTTTTGATTTCTCCATCAATCTGAGTGAGCACTTCACTGCATAGACTATTCTTGGTTCTAGGTTCTTCCCTTTCATCACTATAAATATATCATGCCAGATCCTTCTGGCTTGCAGAGTTTCTGCTGAGAAATCAGCTATTAACCTTATGAGCGTTCCCTTATATATTATTTTTCTTTTTTCCCTTGTTGTTTTTAGCATTTTATCTTTATCTTTAATTTTTGTCAATTTGATGTCTATGTGTCTTAGCATGCTCCTCCTTGGATTTATGCTGCTTGAGACTCTCTGTGCTTCCTGAACTTTCTTGATGGTTTCCTTTCTCATGTTAGGAAAAAATTCGAATTTCAGCTATTATCTATTTAAATATTTTCTCAGGTCCTTTCTCTCTCTCCTCTCCTTCTGAGATCCCTATAATGGAAATATTGGGGCGTTTAATGTTGTCCCAGAGGTGTTTTAAGCTGTCTTCATTGTTTTCATTCTCTTTTTCTTTATTCTATTCTGTGGTAGTGATTTCCACCATACTTTCTTTTGGGTCACTTTTCTATTCTTCTACCTCAGTTATTCTGCTATCCGTTCCTTCTAATGTGTGTTTCATTTCAATTATTGTGTTGTTCGTCTCTGCTTGTTCTGTAGTCCTTCCAGGTCTTTGTTAAACATTCCTTACATCTTCTCAATTTTTGCCTCCATTGCTTCCATTCTTTTTCTCAAATACTAGATCATCTTCACCATCACTATTCTGAATTATTTTTCTGGTAAGCTGCCTATCTCCACTTCATTTAGCTATTTTTCTGGTGTTTTATTTGTTTCTTCATCTGGAACATAATCATTTGCATTTTCATTTTGATAAGTTCAGTTCAGTCGCTCAGTCTTGACTGACTCTTTGTGAACCCATGAATCGCAGCACGCCAGGCCTCCCTGTCCATCACCAACTCCCAGAGTTCACTCAGATTCACCTCCATGGAGTCAGTGATGCCATCCAGTCATCTCATCCTCGGTCGTCCCCTTCTGCTCCTGCCCCCAATCCCTCCCAGCATCAGAGTCTTTTCCAATGAGTCAACTCTTTGCATGAGGTGGCCAAAGTACTGGAGTTTCAGCTTAAGCATCCTTCCAAAGAAATCCCAGGGCTGATCTCCTTCAGAATGGACTGGTTGGATCTCCTTGCAGTCCAAGGGACTCTCAAGAGTCTTCTCCAACACCACAGTTCAAAAGCATCAATTCTTCGGGGCTCAGCCTTCTTCACAGTCCAACTCTCACATCCATACATGACCACAGGAAAAACCATAGCTTTGACTAGACGGACCTTAGTCAGCAAAGTAATGTCTCTGCTTTTGAATATGCTATCTAGGATCGTCATGACTTGTCTTCCAAGGAGCAAGCATCTTTTAATTTCATGGCTCCAATCACCATCTGCAGTGATTTTGGAGCCCAAAAAGATAAAGTCTAACACTATTTCCACTGTTTCCCTATCTATTTTCTTTTTTTTTTTTTCCTGGTTTTTTATTTATTTATTTTTATTTTTATTTTTTTTTAATTTTAAAATCTTTAATTCTTACATGCGTTCCCAAACATGACCCCCCCTCCCACCTCCCTCCCCACAACATCTCTCTGGGTCATCCCCATGCACCAGCCCCAAGCATGCTGCACCCTACGTCAGACATGGACTGGCGATTCAATTCTTACATGATAGTATACATGTTAGAATTCCCATTCTCCCAAATCATCCCACCCTCTCCCTCTCCCTCTGAGTCCAAAAGTCCGTTATACACATCTGTGTCTTTTTTCCTGTCTTGCATACAGGGTCGTCATTGCCATCTTCCTAAATTCCATATATATGTGAAACACTGTATTGGTGTTTTTCTTTCTGGCTTACTTCACTCTGTATAATTGGCTCCAGTTTCATCCATCTCATCAGAACTGATTCAAATGAATTCTTTTTAACGGCTGAGTAATACTCCATTGTGTATATGTACCACAGCTTTCTTATCCCTTCATCTGCTGATGGACATCTAGGTTGTTTCCATGTCCTGGCTATTATAAACAGTGCTGCGATGAACATTGGGGTACATGTGTCTCTTTCAATTCTGGTTTCCTCGGTGTGTATGCCCAGCAGTGATGGGACCAGATGCCATGATCTTCATTTTCTGAATGTTGAGCTTTAAGCCAACTTTTTCACTCTCCTCTTTCACTTTCATCAAGAGGCTTTTTAGTTCCTCTTCACTTTCTGCCATAAGGGTGGTGTCATCTGCATATCTGAAGTTATTGATATTTCTCCTGGCAATCTTGATTCCAGCTTGTGTTTCTTCCAGTCCAGCATTTCTCATGATGTACTCTGCACAGAAGTTAAATAAACAGGGTGACAATATACAGCCTTGACACACTCCTTTTCCTATTTGGAACCAGTCTGTTGTTCCATGTCCAGTTCTAACTGTTGCTTCCTGACCTGCATACAGATTTCTCAAGAGGCAGGTTAGGTGCTCTGATATTCCCATCTCTTTCAGAATTTTCCACAGTTTATTGTGATCCACACAGTCAAAGGCTTTGGCATAGTCAATAAAGCAGAAATAGATGTTTTTCTGGAACTCTCTTGCTTTTTTGGTGGTCCAATGGATGTTGGCAATTTGATCTCTGGTTCCTCTGCCTTTTCTAAAACCAGCTTGAACACCAGGAAGTTCATGGTTCACATATTGCTGAAGCCTGGCTTGGAGAATTTTGAGCATTACTTTGCTAGCGTGTGAGATGAGTGCAATTGTGTGGTAGTTGGAGCATTCTTTGGCCTTGCCTTTCTTTGGCATTGGAATGAAAACGGACCTTTTCCAGTCCTGTGGCCACTGCTGAGTTTTCCAAATTTGCTGTCATATGGAGTGCAGCACTTTCACAGCATCATCTTTCAGGATTTGAAATAGCTCAACTGGAATTCCATAACCTCCACTAGCTTTGTTTGTAGTGATGCTTTCTAAGGCCCACTTGACTTCACATTCCAGGATGTCTGGCTCTGGATGAGTGATCATACCATCATGATTATCCGAGTCATGAAGATCTTTTTTGTACAGTTCTTCTGTGTATTCTTGCCACCTCTTCTTAATATCTTCTGCTTCTGTTAGGTCCAGACCATTTCTGTCCTTTATTGAGCCCATCTTTGCATGAAATGTTCCCTTGGTATCTCTAATTTTCTTGAAGAGATCTCTAGTCTTTCCCATTCTGTTCTTTTCCTCTATTTCTTTGCATCGATCGCTGAGAAAGGCTTTCTTATCTCTTCTTGCTATTCTCTGGAACTCTGCATTCAGATGCTTATATCTTTCCTTTTCTCCTTTGCTTTTCGCTTCTCTTCTTTTCACAGCTATTTGTAAGGCCTCCCCAGACAGCCATTTTGCTTTTTTGCATTTCTTTTCCATGGGGATGGTCTTAATCCCTGTCTCCTGCACAATGTCACAAACCTCATTCCATAATTCATCAGGCATTCTATATATCAGATCTAGTCCCTTAAATTTATTTCTCACTTCCACTGTATAATCATAAGGGATTTGATTTAGGTCATACCTGAATGGTCTTCCATTCAGTAGCAGTTTTCCCTACTTTCTTCAATTTGAGTCTGAATTTGGAAATAAGGGTTCATGATCTGAGCCACAGTCAGCTCCTGATCTTGTTTTTGTTGATGTATGGAGCTTCTCCATCTTTGGCTGCAAATAATATAATCAATCTGATTTCAGTGTTGACTATCTGGTGATGTCCATGTGTAGAGTCTTCTCTTGTGTTGTTGGAAGAGGGTGTTTGCTATGACCAGTGCATTTTCTTGGCAAAACTCTATTAGTCTTTGCCCAGCTTCATTCTGCATTCCAAGTCCAAATTTGCCTGTTACTCCAGGTGTTTCTTGACTTCCTACTTTTGCATTCCAGTCCCCTAGAATGAAAAGGACATCTTTTTTGGGTGTTAGTTCTAAAAGGTTTGCAGGTCTTCATAGGACAGTTCAACTTCAGCTTCTTCAGTGTTACTAGTTGGGGCATAGACTTGGATTACCGTAATATTGAATGGTTTGCCTTGGAGACGAACAGAGATCAGTCTGTCATTTTTGAGATTGCATCCAAGTACTGCAGTTTGGACTCTTTTGTTGACCATGATGGCTACTCCCTTTCTTCCAAGGGATTCCTGCCTGCAGTAGTAGATATAATAGTCATCTAAGTTAAATTCACCCATTCCAGTCCATTTTAGTTTGCTGATTCCTAGAATGTCGACATTCACTCTTGCCATCTCTTGTTTGACCACTTCCAATTTGCCTTGATTCATGGACCTGACATTCCAGGTTCCTATGCAATATTGCTCTTTACAGCATCAGACCTTTCTTCTATCACCAGTCACATCCCCAGCTGGGTGTTGTTATTGCTTTGGCTCCATCCCTTCATTCTTTCTGGAGTTATTTCTCCACTGATCTCCAGTAGCATATTGGGCACCTATGATTGTGTTTTTCATTCTGGAGGCTGCATGGATAGATGCAGTTTTTCTTATTTCTGCTGTCTGTCCTCTGTGGATGAGGCTATCTAAGAGGTCTGTGTAAGCTTCCTGATGGGAAAAACTGTTGATGGGTAGAACTGGGTCTTGTCCTGGTGGACAAGGGCACTGGCAGCAGCAGTCCTAAAAAATATTCATTGGCATAAACCCTCATGGAAGTTATTGCCATTAGCCCTACCATAGAACCAGTAGCTCCAGGGCTGGGTTGCCTCAGGTCAAACAACTAACATGGGAAGAGTGCAGCTCCATCCATCAGCAAACAAGTAGATTCGAGCTTTACTGAGCACAGCCCTGTTCAGTCCCTGGATTGGGAAGATCCTCTGGAGGACGGTGTGGCAACCCACTCCAGTATTCTTGCCTAGAGAATCCCCATGGACAGGGGAGCCTGGTGGGCTACAGTCCACGGGGTTGCAAAGAGCTGGACACGACTGAGTGACTAAGCATGGCACAGTACAGCACATAGGCACAGTACACAGAAGAACTCTACAAGGAAGGCATTAATGACTAAGCCCAGCACTTTTGGTGGTCTTTACACTTCCCATCATGGAGCCAGTAGAATGTAAAGCATCAAGACTCCACCTACTGTAGGTCATGTGTAAGCCCCAGGCCCACTCTTTGCTTGTGTGATATCTACCAAGATTCTAAAACCTTAAATTTCAGTTCTTCCTCCATAAAATAGGAGTCATGATGGTTTACAGGATTAAATAAAAGAACATATATAAACCACACAAGATTGAATAGTGTATAATCTATGGACAAAACACCCGGAAGACTTAGTGATGGTGCTGTATGAGTTTCCTATTGTTGCTGTAACAAGCTTTCAAAAATTTGAAACAATACAAAAGTTATCATTTTAAGGTTCTGAAGATCAGAGGTCTCAAACAGGTCTCACTGGGCTAAAGTCAAGGTGTTGACAGAGTTGTGCTCTTTCTGGAGCCTCTAGGGAAGAATCTTTTTCCTAGTCTTTCTGGCTCCTTGATACCACTGTGTTCCTTGCTATTCTGACCTCTGTTTCCATCACATCTTCTCTACCCTGACCTTCCAGCCTCTCTCTTTCCCTTGTAAGGACACTTATGCTGACATTGAGCCTACCAGGATAATCCTCCTAATTTAAGATTTCCTTAACTTAATCTCATCTGCAAAATTTCTTTGTTATACAAAGTAATGTATTTCCAGGTTTTGAAAAATTGGTATGGGTGTGGTTGGGCACCATTGTTCCAACGACCTCAAGTACTAGAACACAATGCAAGTGCTATGAGTCTCAATCAAGCAAAAGCAAAGATGTGGTTGGAGAGACCTGAGAGGGAGCAGTAAGAATGCAATTCTCTTGTCCTACATGGGAGTGGTTGTGTGTCCAGAGATAGATCTAAATGGACCAAATAAGAGAGTCTGAATGCTACTTAAAGATACTAGAAAGCTAATAGAGAAATTAGAATAATTCATGTCAAAAATTAGAAGGTTGTGAGGACAAGTAAATAACAGGTTAGAAGTGAGCTAAAATGTATAGTCATTTTGTGAAATCTAAAGGTATAATATGAACTTAAGAAATAGGGCATGTAAAGCTATGGAAATAACCAGTGGCAGAATTTAAAATATTCTTTTTTGGGGTTACAATATCCATATTCTTTCTCTCAATACCTCTCCTTCTCTCTCTCTCTCTCTGTTTGCTTCTATTTAATTTTCTTTTGCTGGAGTAAAACATCTGGAGAGACAAAGCATCTTTTGACGTCTGTGCTTATTGAAAATTCCCTTTGTTTGGCTCTCACAGAGCAAAGTTACATCTTCTGGAAATAGAAGCTCTAGTCTGCTGGCATTGCTCATCTAGTGTTCTTTGCCATAATATGCTGTCCTTTCTCTTCAAATCCTGGTTGATGGAATCTCAAGTGGGTGGAATCTCAAGCACATGTGCTTAGCCAACTGTGTTCAACCGGACATTCTGGAGCTGTATCTGGGCAGGCCTATAATGCCTTCCTGAAACCAAGGGCATGAGCCTTGCAAAGAGAAGCTGGATGGATCATTGCCCTTGACACCTTCATGCCATGTACCCTGGAAACATACCACAGCACTAGCTAAAGGAGGCAATCCCTGAGGGTGTGTTTAAAAAACTTCTATTTGTGTGCACTGATTTGATTTTTAAAAACTATGAGGCACAGATGTTTTGCTGGAGAAAGAACTGTGTAAAAGACATCAGTAAGGATGTTGCTGGAAAGGGGTCAAGCATGAATAAGGAAAAGAAGAATTGGGAACCCTCTTCTATCTTTGGTTTTGATTCTGTCATTGGAAAGTATAAAACAAAAGGTAGCAGAAAAGTAGTTACAGGTTGGGGATCTGACACAAAGAGTCTGGGTTTGTGAAGTCCTATAGGCACCACTCATGCATTGTAATTCATGTAAGCAAAGCACTTATAATCATGCCTGGCACATAGGAAACAGTCAGTTATAAGGACTGTTATAAGCTATTATAAGGACCCTCGGTTCATAGAATCAATTGACTAACCATTAGCATAAATAGAGCGCCCTCCTTCAGGCAGAAAAGCAGTCATCAAAGGGAGTCTGCCTTTCAGCTTTAAATCCAAGCAGAAGAGATTCTTCCTCACATAGACTGTAAACTGGGTCTAGCCCCAGGAATGTGGGCACAGATGTGAGAACAGGGACAATGTGTACAGAGCAAGGCCACAGTCATTTGTGTTAGATGTGGACACTCAGACCCCTTACTGTCCTTCTTCCCCCAGAAGTAGACCTGGAGATAGAACCCTAGTTTATCCAGCAAGGATAAAGGAAGGCGTTTATCCAGCAAGTGTGGCAGGCAGCGCAGTGAGAAGGGGGACAGGAGGCAGGAAGGGAAAAGGACAAAAAGGCAATGATTAAGGGGCCATGATCAGGTCAGCATCATTGCAAGCCATGGAGCTTCACCCAACCAGGAAACTGTGGAACCACATCTTAGAGGGGTGAGGAAGGTGGGCATGTAACACCAACTTGTCAATCATGGTGGAGGCACGGCCAGGATTACTAATTCCCAGCACTGAGACCATCTGGAAATGGGCAGAGAGGCTCCTGAGGTTTAGGAGATGCTCTCAGGTCATGAAGAGATGCAGACAGGAGAGGGGGCAGAATCCACAAGCCAGACAAGTGTGTTGGTGATATATACCAACAGCTTCTGCAATATTTACATTTAAGGAGAAGGTTCTGGAATCCTCCAGAGATACATCTAGGTGGAGATCATCCCGTCCAGAAAGCAGCTTGGATATGCCAATCCTCACAAGGCTTGTTGTTCCTGATGTTGAGGGCAAGAATGGTAGGTGAGAACACAGGTTTGGAAGACACACTGTCTGGAACAGAATCTCTGCTCTGCCACCTGCTAGCTCTGGGCTCTTGACCAAGTCGCTAACTGTCTCTGTGCCTCACTTTCCCCCTCTGCAAAATGGGAGTGATAATCATACTTCCTTGATAGAGTTGCTGCGAGGGATTTCTTTTTAATTGGAAGATAATTGCATTATAATGTTGTGTTAGTTTCTGCTGACAACAACGTGAACCAGCTATAAGTATACATACATCCTTTCCCTCTTGAGCCTCCCTCCCACCCTGTCCCATGCCACCCTTCTAGCTTATCACAGAGCAGTGAGCTGAGCTCCTTCTGTTATATAGCAGTTGCTGCGAGGGTTTAATGTGTTCATATAGATAAAGTACTTTAAAAGTGCCCAGTCACAATAAGTGCTCAAACATTTTTTATTGTATTATCCTCTGTGAATTGCTTATAAATGCTTTGAAATAACAGGTGCTCAAAGGTTTTAACAATCATTTATCCACTATAATGTACCAAGAATTGATGGAGTAATTGCTGTGAAGAGAAGGCCTCCATTCTATATGAGCTGGTCTCCAGAGAAAAAGGGAAAGTGTGTGGCCAATGAGCTGGCTGTAGAGGTCACTTAGACAGAGTAGCTTGTTACCGGAAGAGCCCTTGCTAGTTTATGATGATAGTCTGACCTTCAGTTCAGAATGCTAGTAGCTTAAATATCTAAAAGGAAGTAATCTAGAAAATAAATAGGGTTTTAAGGTTGTGACATGTGCAAATTCTTTCCAGTTCCAATTCAGTCGTGTCTGATTCTTTGCAACCCCATGAATCGCAGCACACCAGGCCTCCCTGTCCATCACCAACTCCCGGAGTTTACCCAAACCCATGTTCATCGAGTCGGCAATGCCATCCAGCCATCTCATCCTCTGTCGTCCCCTTCTCCTCCTGCCCCCAATCCCTCCCAGCATAAGGGTCTTTTCCAGTGAATCAACTCTTCCCATGAGGTGGCCAAATTCTTTAAATAGGTAATTTTCAAAACATCTGACCATATCTAATGCTAGGCAGCAGAGGACCATGTGCTCTGTCATTTAGTGTCACAATCCGTTCCAGCAAAAGTGAGATGGCTTCTATTAGAGATACAATAATAAAGTTTATACATAGAGATGAAAGAAAGCAAAAAACCTTTATCACTTTTCTTTCATGCCTGGAATGAAAGGATTTTTCGTTTTTAATGCTTTTCTGGTGCCTTCCAAAGAACAGTGTTCAAATTGTGTCTCCTAATGAGGTAGGATTTCATCTGAATCTGTTGCTATGCACTCCTCAACGTCCTCTCCAGGTAGATTCAGTGCTTTCCAGCTGAGACTGGTTTTTGTTAGAAGTGGTTAATTTTTCACACTTATCCAGCGGAAGGCAAAGGCATGGCCTGGGACTACAGCGCCCTCTGCTGGACGACAGAGGCCAAGTCAGGCAGGGAAATTCTCAAAAGTGTCATTCTTCATTTTGAATAAATCTTACAAACACCATGCACTGGAAACAAATTTGAAGCTGTTACAGTTGCAAAGCCTCCCACTCTTCAGAGGTAAACCTAAGTGGTCAGTGGTGTATTTGGAAACCAAGGGGCTGCAGGTGTTTCAAGGACAGCTGGATTTTAGCTCTGGTAGTCCCAGCTGTGCCATCTATAGCAAAACTGGTCAATCCCTCTAAGTCTGTTTTCTCATTTGTGGAATAGGATAATTCATAAGGATATCCAAAAATTAAAGAAGAAAGTATATACAAAATCATTCGTTAGAAGAATGACATATTATTTCAATAAAAGTTGGTTATCATCAGCCTCCTCCTTTAAGATGCAGAAATTAGAAGGTCTTGACGGAGGTTTCCAAAGTTATGTGCCTGCTTAGGGATGGAGAAAGGGCAATTCTAGGCTAGAACCTCCCACCTTCTCCCAGGTATCCTGTGCAGGGGTCGCTCCACAGAAAAAGAGAGGCAGTGGAACTTCCCTCAGCAAAGCCAAGGGGTCCGGAGGAGAGGTGAGCCTGCTGTCCACCAACCCAGCCCCTCCGCGAGCAAGAGACAATCAGACCCAACATGGGTTCCATCTAACTAGTTCCACTTTATTGCCACAAACTCTTGGTTTATATAGGCAAGCAAGGGGGTTTTGCGAGGGACTCTCCATAGTTGCACCAATCACGTTAAAGGTCAAGTCGTAATATGCCATAGTTACACCAATCACATTAAAGGTCAAATCGTAATATGCCATAGTTGCACCAATCTCGTTAAAGGTCAAATCGTCATGTGCCTTCATTATAACACAAGTCTATGGCGATCACGGGCTGCCCACGTGCACAGAAATCAAGAGAGCCAATCAAAAACTGTAACATAGACCACGCCCCTATCTCTTCTGCCAGGCGCCATCTTAGCTCTAAACCGCAAAGCTAGGCCTTCTTTTTTAAGGTTTCCCATTTAGGGCCCCACAGTCCTGCACTCCAGTGAGCTCCTTTTGATTCACCAGACCTAGGTGCTGCTTCAGCAGACACTTGGACTTGACCCTTGCCTGACCAATCACATCAGCCCACAGAAGGAAGAAAATATTGAAATGTTGCTTTCTCCCCCAGCAGAGAAGGTCACTGGTAGGCACTATAGGCTTTGCTCTGCAGAGAGCAATTTGAACTGAGCACAATTCCCAAAGTGGAGAGAAAGTTCCCTATGTCATGAGCAACTGGATTGGAGCAGCAGGATCCAAGACCAAAGACAATCAACTGACCCTACTGAACTATCGGAATGTTCATTCATTAACTTTGTATTTATTCATTTGTAAGTATTTACTAGCACCACTTGTCAAGCAAGCCTTCTCAGAACTCACAGAGCAAAAAGAAACACAGAGTATGAAAATGGGGCTCGGGATGGGTTCTGAAACACCCTTGAGCACCTGGTTGGGTGGACTGGTTCCCCTTTTGTGTGGTTTGTCACACTCCCAAGAATGAGACTGAAACCCCTACCACGGTATTTCCATAAGATTCTGCAGAGTGCGCAGTGTCTCCAGTAAACAAGTTTGAGAAGATGAAGGTTCACATTGCCTTAAAACCCTGTGCCACCAAAGTAACATATGTGCTAACCAAGGCAATCAACACTATGGTTGTCCTTTTAGGAGATTCCAGCAAAGAATCAACTTGCAAAGTGAGACACCTGGGTTCCATCCCTGGGTTGGAGGAGAGCATGGCAACCCACTCCAGTATTCTTGTATGGAGAATCCCCATGGCTAGAGGAGCCTGGGGGCTACAAAGAATCAGACATGACTGAGCAGTTGAGCACAGCACAGCACATAGGCACAATACACGGAATAACTGTACAAGAAAGGTATTAATGACCCAGATAATCGTGATGGTGTGATCACTCACCTAGAGCCAGACATTTTAGAGTGTGAAGTCAAGTGGACTTAGGAAGCATACTATGAACAAAGCTACTGGAGATGGCGTAATTCAAGCTAAACTATTTCAAATCCTAAAAGATTCAAAAGATGCTGTTAAAGTGCTGCACTCAATATGCCAGCACATTTGGAAAACTCAGCAGTGGCCATAGGAATGGAAAAGATCAGTTTTCATTTCAATCCCAAAGAAGGGCAATGCCAAAGAATGTTCAAACTATCCCACAAGTGCACTCCTTCCACACACTAGCAAGGTAATGTTCAAAATGCTTCAAGCCAGGCTTCAACAGTACGTGAACCAAGAACTTCCAGATGTATAAGCTGGATTTAGAAAAGGCCAAGGAACCAGAGATCAAAATGCTAACATCCATTGGGTCATTAAAAAAGCAAATGAATTCCAGAAAAAAATATCTACTTCTGCTTCATTGACTACGCTAAAGACTTTGACTGTTTGGGTCACAACAAACTGTGGAAAGTTCTTAAAGAAATGGGAATACCAGACCACTTTGCATGCCTCCTGAGAATCCTGTATGCAGGTCAAGAAACAATAGTTAGAACCAGACACGGAACAGTGGTCTGGTCCAAAACTGGGAAAAGAGTATGTCAAGGTTGTATATTGTCACCCTGCTTATTTAACTTATCTGCAGAGTACATCATACAAAATGCCAGGTGAGATGAATCTCAAGTTGGAATCAAGATTGCTTGGAGAAATATCAATAACCTCAGATATGCAGATGATACCACTCTAATGGCAGAACGTGAAGAGGAACTAAAGAGCCTCTTGATGAAGATGAAAGAGAAGAGTGAAAAAGCTGGCTTAAAACTCAACATTCAATAAACTATGATCATGGCACCCAGTTCTATCACTTCATGGCAAATAGATGGGGAAACAATGGAAACATTGACAGACTTTATTTTCTTGGGCTTCAAAATTACTGTGGATGGTGACTACAGCCATGAGATTAAAAGATGCTTCCTCCTTTGTAGAAAAGCTATGAGAAACCTAGACAGCATGTTAAAAGGAAGAGACATCACTTTGCTGACAAGGGCCCACATAGTCAAAGCTATGGCTTTTCCATAGCCATGTATGCATGTGAGAGTTGGACTGTAAAGAAGGCTGAGCACCAAACAATGGAAGCTTTTGAACCGTGGTGTTTGATAGTCCATTGGACTGCAAGGAGATCAAATCAGTCAATCCTAAAGGAAATCAACCTTTACTATTCATTGGAAGGCCTGATGCTAAAGCTGAAGTTCCAATACTTTGGCCACCTGATGTGAAGCCCCTACTCACTGAAAAAGATCTTGATGCTGGGAAAGATTGAGGACAGGAGGAGAAGGGGGTGACAAAGGATGAGATGGTTGGATGGCATCATTGACTCTGTGGACATGAGTTTGAACAACTATGAGAGATAGTGAAGGACATGGAAGCCTGGCGTGCTGCAGTCCACGGGGTCACAAAAAGTCAGACACGACTGAATGACTGAACAACAACAGGCATAACTGAGCATCAGGCCCTCCAAGTCATTACACGAGGACAGATCTAAATCATTACTGCTAATGGGTTTGAATTGAAATTCCACAAAAAAAACCCAGCTGGGTCACATTAAGTAGAATACTCAATCTTTCCTGTCTTCAAATTCTTATTGGGTCATAGGAATGATCATATTAATCTTGAAAAATTCTGGAAAAATTAGAGAAACTTAATGTCAAGCTCCTAGTTTTCCTAAATAGTATGGGCATTAAGTAAATGGTTATTATTTACGCCATAGTAAGCATATTTATCCCTTGTAGTATCAAGAGTATCATTCTTTCCTCTTCTCTAATATAGACTGAATATTTTACATACAGAAACAGGAATCAGCATGCATGTTTTTACATGCACTAATATGTGCCTGTAAACTTGCATATACACACTTCACACGTATACTTTGTTTAGGTGTGAAATAATAACAAGGGCCATGTATACCCATTTTTGTATGTAAAATATTTATTCTATACTGGAAAAGAGGAAAGAATAATACTCTTGATACTATAAGGGGTAAATATGCTTACTCAGCTAAATGAAAAATAAAAAGGATACTGCTTTGTGTAATGAAGATAGTTACTTCCTCATCCTTTGAGGCAATGAAAAGACACATTTTAAAGAAAGCTGTGGAGATAGCCATTAAATTAAACTGTGATTTAAAATTTTGGGGAGTATGAAATAAGAGTTCCTACTCATTTGTTTTCTTAAGGATTTTGAAGAAATAAAAAAGAATTACATCTATGTAAGTATGTACTTTAGGCTGATTTACTTACATTTTTGTAATGCAAGAAGTTATAATCGTGCTGTAGAAATGCACTGCTACTATCACATTAAGCAGTCATCTCCTTTCCATCCCTAAAGAAGATACTGTTCACTAGCCTCTGCTACTTTTGTATGAGCCAATGAAAGTAGAAGGGAGTTACAAGGACAGCAACCACACACATGAGGTTATAGGAGCAGATCTTCAAGTAGGAATCACAGAGAATCCCAAACAAGATGAACCCAAAGAGACACACACCAAGACATATTTAAAATGGTAAAAGTTAAAGAGATGACTTTAAAGACAGCAAGAGAAAAACAAAGAGCCACATACAAGGTAACCCTTATAAGGTTGTAAGCTGATTTCACTGCAGAAACTTTACAGGCCAGAAGGGAGTGGCATGATATATTCAAAGTGCTAAAGGGGGAACAACCTACAATCTAGGTTAATCTATTCAGCAAGATTATCATTCAGAAGTGAAGGATAGATAAAGAATTTCTAGGACAAGCAAAACCCAAGAGTTCATTAATACCAAAATGACCATATAAGAAGTGTTAAAGGGCCTTTTCTAAGTGGAAAAGAAAAGGCTACAACATAAAGTAAAGAATTTATAGGAAAGAAAAACCCCACTAGTAAAATGTAAATATATAATAAAGGTTGTGTATCAACCACTTAAACAAACAACTATAAAGACTAAAAGATAAAAATTGTAAAATTAACTATAACTAAAATAAACATTAAGGGATGGACATAAGAGAGAGAGAGAGGAGTAGTTCAGTCGTGTCTGACTCTGCAGCCCCATGGACTGTAGCCTATACAGGCTCCTCCATCCATGGGATTTTCCAGGCAAAAGTATTGGAGTGGGTTGCCATTTCCTTCTCCAGGGGATCTTACTGACCCAGGGATGGAACTCGGGTCTCCCACATTGCAGGCAGACGCTTTACTGTCTGAGCCACCAGGAAAGATAAAGATACACAATATAACATCAAAAACACAATACATGGAGGAGGGGAGTAAAAAATGCAGAACTTTTAAAATATGTTTGAACTTAAATGACTAGCAGTATAAAATCAAGTAGAAATAGCTAGAGGTCAACAAATATGAACCCCATGGTAATCACAAATCAAAACTCTTTAAATATGTACATAAAACCCAAAGAGAAAGGAACACAAACATGTCACTAAAGAAAATCATCAAACCACAAGGGAAGAAACTAAAAGAAGAACAAAAGAACATAGAACTATAAAAAAAATAGAAAATAAGTAACAAAATGGTAATAAGCATGTAATTATCTAAGATCACTTTAAATGCTAAAGACTTAATGTTTCTGTCAACAGACATTGGGTGTTGGACTCATAGAATGAGTTTAGAAGCATTTCTTCTGCAATTTTTTGGGTTAAGTTTGAGAAGGATAGATTTTTAACTCTTCTCTAACACCTGTGTTTGGTAGAATTTACCTGTGAAGCCGATGATTCTGGACTTTTATGTGTTGGGTTTATTATTATTACTGATTAAATTTCTTTACTGGTTATTGATCTGTATTTTCTATTTCTTCCTGGTTCAGTCATGGGGGATTGTACATTTCTAATAATTTGTCCACTTCTTCTAGGCTGTCCACTTTATTGGCATGTAGTTGTTGACAGCAGTTTCTTATGATCTTTTGTACTTTTGCAATGTCAGTTGTAACTTCCTTTTTTCATTTCTGATATTATTAATTTGGGCCATCTCTTTTTTTTTCTTAATGAAAAAAAGTTCATCAATTTTGTTGATCTTTTCAAATAAGCAGCTCTTAGTTTCACTGAACTTTCTATTTTTTCCCTTAGTCTCTATTTCATTGATTTATGCATGAACATAAGAGCAAAAGTCTTCAACAAAATATTAGCAAAACAAATGCAACAATACAGTAAAAGCATCAAACATCATTGCCGAGGTCCAGCCTCAGCAGAGTCCAGGGATATCCTCAGGATGGACGAGTCGGTGAATGAAGAAAGATAGATAAAGAGATAAAGAAAGAGACAACACGGGGTGACCAAGCTTCAGTGAGCGAGGCCCATTTACTTTATTCTTCTCGGGGCTTTTATACCCTGAGTTATACATACAGCAAGGTGGAAAATGTGGAGTCAACTCAACATTCCATCAGTACTAACTTTTATCAATATCAGGTTCCTTCTTGTAAGAGTCTTATTCTCTGTACATCATCTTCTGTTCCGGAGGCCTGCTGATATTCCATGACCTCTTTTTGATAAATGTTGGTCAGCCAGAACAATAATCTTCCTTTAAAGTGTTTCTTCTTAAATTCTTAGCCTGAGTCACCGTTAAAAGTACAGAGTTATATTTTTATGGAGCAAAGATTCAGCAGGTTATAGCAAAGAAAGAACTTATTAACTCAAAGTCTAATGTTGCTAATGTTAAAGTTGCTGCTTATTATTTCTATATCTTAACTATATGCACTCCCAGGAACACAATGGATAAGGAATGTGAGAACTTGGCAGCAAGCATAGGCTCAACAATGTTGCAAGAGTCTGGATAAACCTGCCAAGTAAGCTAGAATGCTAACAGAGTGTTTGAAACACTCCTTTCATGCCCAGGAGATTTATCAACTAGAGCCCTAAGTTAACTCTTTTGGTTGGGGACAGCCCCCTGCTAATATCAGAAGAGCTGGTGAAAGACATAAAATAATAAGACAGACAGATTCTGGTTTGGGGGTAGATGCTCAAGCAGATCCAGGGGGTCCGTCAAGTCCTGAGGCCTTGCTTATCAGGATACTTCCGCATGACCTTGTCATAGGTCGGATGGCCCAGGGAGTCCCTCGAGTCCTGCATGACCTTGTCATGGGTGGGCTCTCCTGTGCTGGCTCCCAGCACATCATGATCAGTGGGAATTCACTCCAGGAATATGAGGATTTTTCAATATCTACAAATCAATCAATGTGATATATCACATTAACAATTGAGTTTCTAAAAGCATATGAACATCTCCATAGATGCAGAAAAAAGCTTTTGACAACATTCAACAGTCATTTATGATTTTAAAACACTTCAGAAAGTAAGTATAGACAGAACATAGCTCACCATATAAAGGCCATATATGACAAACCCATAGGTAACATCATACTCAACAGTGAAAACCTGAAAGCATTTGCTCTAAGATCAGGAAAAGACAAGAATGTTCACTTTAATCACTTTTATGCAAAATAGTATTGGAAGTCCTAGCCATAGTCATCAGAAAAGGAAAAGAAATAAAAGGAATCCAAATTGGAAAGGAAGAAGGAAAACTATCACTGTTTGCAGATGACATGAACATATACATAGAAAATTCTAAAGATGCCACCAGAAAACTACTAGAGCTCACCAATAAATTAGATAAAATTGCAAGATACAATTGTAATATACAGAAACATATTGCATTTCTATATACTAATAATGAATTATCAGAAAGAGAAATTAAGGAAACAATACCATTTACCATACCATCAAAAAGAATAAAATAGAAATAAACCTACTTATGGAAGTAAAGCACCAGTACTTGGAAAACTATGAGACACTGATATAACAAATCAAAGATGACACAAACTGACTGAAAAGTGTACTGTGTTCATGGACTGGAAGAATTAATATTGTTAAGATGACCATTCTACCTAAGAAAATCTACAGGTTTAATGTAATATCTGTGCTGTGCTGTCCTTAGTGACTTCAGTCATGTCTGACTCTTTACATCCTATGGACTGGAGCTCACCAGTCTCCTCTGTCCATGGAATTTTCCAGAGACAACCCATTAGAGTGGGTTGTCATGCCCTCCTCCAGGTCATCTTCACAACCCAGGGAACGAACCTGCATCTCTTATGTCTCTTGCATTGGAAGTGAGTTCATTACTACCAGCGCCACCTAGAAAGCTCAGTTTCATCCCTCAGTTCAGTTCAGTTCAGTTGCTCAACTGTGTCTGATTCTTTAGGACCCCATGGACTGCAGCACACCAGGCTTCCCTGTCAATTACCAACACCTGGAGCTTGCTCAAATTCTTGTCCATTGAGTTGGTGATGTCATCTAACCATCTCATCCTCTGTCATCCCCTTCTCCCCCAGCCTTCAATCTTTCTCAGCATTAGGATCTTTTCCAAGGAGTCAGTTCTTTGCAGAGAGGGAAATGGCAACCCACTCCAGTACTCTTGCCTGGAAAATCCCATGGACGGAGGAGCCTGGTAGGCTACAGTCCGTGGGGTCTCGAAGAGTCAGGCTTGACTGAGCGACTTCACTTTCATTTTCACTTTCGTGCGTTGGAGAAGGAAATGGCAACCCACTCCAGTGTTCTTGCCTGGAGAACCCCAGGGATGGAGGAGCCTGGTGGGCTGCCGTCTATAGGGTCGCACAAAGTCGGACACGACTGAAGTGACTTGGCAGCAGCAGCAGCAGCAGCAGTTCTTTGCGTCAGGTGGCCAAAGTAAATTGGAGTTTCAGACTCAGCATCAGTCCTTCCAATGAATATTCTGGACTGATTTCCTTTAGGATTGACTGGTTTGATCTACTTGCAATCCAAGACACCCTCAAGAGTCTTCTCCAACACCACAGTTCAAAAGTATCAATTCTTTGGTGCTCAGCTTTCTTTATAGTTCATCTCTCACATCTATACATGACTACAGGAAAAACCATTGTTTTAACTAGATGAATCTTTGTTGGCAAAATAATATCTCTGCTTTTTAATATGCTGTCTAGGTTGGTCATAGCGTTTCTTCCAAGGAGCAAGCATCTTTTAATTTCATGGCTGCAGTCACTATCTGCAGTGATTTTGGAGCCCCCCAAAATAAAGTCTCTCACTGTTTCCATTGTTTCCTCATCTATTTGCCATAAAGTGTTGGAACTGGATGCCATGATCTTTGCTTTTTGAATGTTGAGTTTTCCTCTTTCACTTTCATCAAGAGGTTCTTTAGTTCTTCACTTTCTGCCTTAAGGGTGGTGTCATCTGCATATCTGAGGTTATTGATATTTCTCCTGGTAATCTTGATTCCAGCTTGTGCTTCATCCAGACTGACATTTCACATGATGTACTCTGCATATAAGTTAAATAAGCAAAGTGACAATGTACAGCCTTGACGTACCACTTTCCCAATTTGGAACCAGCCTGTTGTTCTATGTCCTGTCCTAACTGTTGCTTCTTGACCTTCATACAGCCAGGAGGCTGGTAAGGTGGACTGGTATTCCCCATCTTTTTAAGAATTTTCCACAGTTTTTTGTGATCCACACAGTCAAAGGCTTTGGCATAGTCAATAAAGCAGAAATAGATGTTTTTCTGTTATTCTCTTGCTTTTTTGATGATCCAGTGGATGCTGTCAATTTGACCTCTGGTTCCTCTGCCCTTTCTAAATCCATCTTGAACATCTGGAATTTCATAGTTCACGTACTGTTGAAGCCTGGCTTGAAGAATTTTGACCATTACTTTGCTAGCATGTGTGATGAGTGCAATTGTGCAATAATTTGAACATTCTTTGGCATTGTCTTTCTTCAGGATTGGAGTGAAAACTGACCTTTTCCAGTCCTATGGCCACTGTTGAGTTTTCCAAATTTGTTGGTATATTGAGTGCAGCACTTTCACAGCATCATCTTTTAGGATTTGAAATAGCTCAACTGGAATTCCATCACCTCCACTAGCTTTGTTCATAGTGATGCTCTCTAAGGCCCACTTGACTTCACATTCCAGGATGTCTGGCTCTGGGTGAGTGATCACACCATCGTGGTTTTCTGGGTCATGAAGATCTATTATGTAATCCCTATCAAAATGCAAAGGAAATTGTTCACAAAATAAGAATAAATAATTTTAAAATTTGTATGTAATCAAAAATACAATCTTGAGAAAAAACAGAGATGAAGGAATCACACTCCCTGACTATGAAATTAAAATAGTATGATACTGGCATAAAAACATAGATCAATGGAATAGGATAGAAAACAGAAAGCTAAACCCATGCACTTATCGTCAAATAATACAGAACAAAGGAGGCAAGACCATGAAGTGGAGAAAAGATCATCAATAAGTGTTCCTGGGAAAACTGGACAGTTAAAAGTAGAAGAATGAAATGAGAACATTATCTAACATCATATACAAAAATGAACTCAAAATGGATGAAAGACTAGGAACCATAAAACTACTTGAGGAAAACTTAGGCAGAACACGATTTGACATAATTTATAGAAATGTTTTTTTTAACATCTGTCTCCTTAGGCAAAATAATCCAAAGCAAAATTTACCAAATGGGACCTAAAAGCTTTTGCACAACAAAGGAAATCATTGACAAAATGAAAAGACAGCCTACTGAATGGAAGAAAATATTTGCAAATGATATCATTGATAGCATTGATCGGGGGTTAATGTCCAAAAATCAACAACAACCAAAAAAAAAAAAAACAAGCAAACAACCTGATTAACAATGGACTGAAAAAATAATTAGACATTTTCCCAAAGAGGATATTCAGAGGGCCAACAGGCACATAAAGAGATGCTCAATACTGTTAATCATTAGAGGAATGCAAATTAAAGCCACAATGAGATATCACCTCACACTTGTCAGAATGGCTGTTATCAAAAAAACGCAAATAACAAATGTTGTGAAGGATTTGGAGAATAAGGAACACTCATTCGATAACCTTGTATGTGAGACAGCAAAAGAGACACAGATGTATAGAACAGTCTTTTGGACTCTGTGGGAGAGGGAGAGGGTGGGATGATTTGGGAGAATGGCATTGAAACATGTATAATATCATATACAAAACGAGTCACCAGCCCAGGTTCAATGCATGATACTGGATGCTTGGGGCTGGTGCACTGGGACGACCCAGAGGGATGGTACGAAGAGGGAGGGGGGTGGTTCAGGATGGGGAACACGTGTATACTTGTGGTGGATACATGTTGATGTATGGCAAAACCAATACAATATTGTAAAGTAATTAACCTCCAATTAAGATAAACAAATTTATTTTAAAAAGAGAGAGAATGTAAATTGGTGCCTCCATTGTGGAAAACAGTATGCAAGTTTCTCAAAAAAACAAAAATCGAACTGTCATATGATCCAGCAATTGTACTCCAGAGTATGTATCTGAAAAAAATCAAAACACTAATTAGAAAAGATATATTTACCCCTCAATATTGCTAGCAGCATTATTTAGAATTACCAAGATATGGAAGCAACCTAAATGTCTATCAACAGATGAGTGGATAAAGAAGATTTGGCATATATATGTATACACAAAGTGGAATATTATTCCACTAAGAAAAAGAATTAAATTTTGCCATTTGCAACAATATGGATGGATCTGGAGAGTATTAGGCTTAGTGAAATGTCAGACAGAGAAAGACAAATACATGTTTCCACTCATATGTGGAATCTAAAATATAAAACAAATGAATTTATATGATAAAACAGAAAGAGGCTTTCAAATATAGAGAAAATTTGTGGTTACCAGCAGGAAGAGGGATGGGGGTGGGGGAAGGGACAAGACACAGACAGTAAATTAAGAGGTACAAACTAAATAAATATAAATACAAGATATAAGGATGCAATGTACATCGCAGGAATGTAGCCAACATTTTATAACTTTAAATAAACTTTAATCTATAAAAATATTGAATCACTCTATTGTATACCTTAGAGATTCCCTGGATGGGGGTATGGCAACCCACCCCAGTATTGTTGCCTGGAGAATTCCATAGACAGAGGAATCTGGCAGGTTGCAGTCCATGGGGTTGCAGAGTCGGACATGACTGAAGCAACTTAGAATGCATTATATACCTTAAACTAACGTAAAATTATAAATCAATTATGTATGTGTACATTAATTTTAAAAATAATAACAGAAGTGTCATTATGCATATAAAATATGTTTAGCAACCACTGGTTGTCAGAGTAACTAAAATCATAGTGAGATATCACTACACCCCCATAAGACTAGTTCAAGGATAGTCATGTAACATCAAGCACTGGCAAAGATGCAAAGCAACTGGAATTCTTTGCACAAATCTTTTACATAAAATGGTACAATCACTCTGGCAGCTTCCCTTAATTAAACAAAATCCATGATTCACCAATTCCATTCTTGATTCTCTGAATTTTCTCAAGAAGAATAAAAACATAAATCCACAAAAAAGAGACTCATACAAGAATTTTCATAACAGCTTTATGGAGAACAACCAAACACTGGAAGCAGCTCAAATATTCACTATTAGGACAATGGACAAATAAATATATACCCAATAAAAATAAATGAACAAATAATCTTCAGAAAATGACAACGAGGAAATGAAGCCAGACACATAAGGATACATTAAGCATATGATACATTAAGCATATGATTTTTTTAAAAATAAAGTTCAAGAACAGAGAAAACTAAGGTGACAGAAATGAGAATTTTTGACTCTGGGGAGACTTGCTGCAATGGGACAATTTCTTGAGAATGGAAGTTTGCTATGTCATCCTTGTGGTGGTGGTTACCTAAGTAAGGATATTTACATACATTTGTCAAAACTAATCAAAACATGCCTATGAGATTTGTATATTTATCATATGTGCTGCTGCTCCTGCTGCTAAGTCACTTCAGTCGTGTCCAACTCTGTGCGACCCCAGAGATGGCAGCCCACAGGGCTCCCCCGTCCCTGGGATTCTCCAGGCAAGAACACTGGAGTGGGTTGCCATTTCCTTCTCCAATGCATGAATGATGCCTTAATTTTACAAATAGATCAGGGTCAACTCAGTGAAATTAAAGTTTTGCAGTGCAATAGTTTCCTATGTCCATTAATTTAAAAATAATCCAACAAAGTCCCTCTTGTCATCAAAATTTTCCTATGGCCTCTTTTGTCTTTTCACAAAATCAAAGCGATTTATATGATTTATAAGATGGACCTGATGTGGCCTCTCTCTTGTCCACAATTCAGCTATCACGCACCCTAATGCTCACTTCATCCCTAACACTCTGGCTTGAACAGTCCAGGTCCTTTGCACTTCTCTTGCCTTCTCCTTAGAACACTCTTGCTCTACATCTTCTCATAGAATATTAACTCATGAACCCCTTCATTTATTCATACCCCAGATGTCTTTGCTTCAGAGATACCTTCACTAACACTCCATTTCTCCCTTCCCATTTGTTATCATTCTTCATAGCACTAATTTTCCTGGAATATAACTGCTTACGTATCAGTTAGCTTATTGATCATTTATCTTCTTCTGGACTGTCAGCTTCTGGAGACAAGAGACCTTGCCCATCTTGCGTCTCAGGACTTAGAACTGCCTGGTGCACATTAGGTGTAACATATATACTTACACACATGTCCAATAAGAAGAGTGGGCAGAGTCATGTAAGACAACTTCTCATTGGTTTGTACTTACAAGGTGCTTATTTTCACTAGAAAGATAAGATCTTATAAAGCTCACCTCTCTGGCTTGGGTCATTTTTCTTGAAAAGTAAGAATATTGTTTCAATTTTATCTCAAATTTAAATAGATAAATAAAAAGGGTAAAACAATTAAACTTCAATTTTAAAAGAAAAAAAAGAGGAAGAGAAGGGGCAATGGATGGATAAATAAATAAATTTGTAAGAATTAAACTAGGAAAGTTAGACAGTAAATTGTAAAGATATTGAATGTCATGTTAATTTGTCTTGCTGGCTAAAATGTATAAATCCAATCAGTAGCAGTCTGATCAACTATACATTATAACTGTGTGTGTGTGTGTGTGTGTGTGTATATACATATATGTATATATATGTATATATATGGCATTCTTTTGTCCACAGTACTCAGGACCTTTCTAAGGCCAAAGTTACTGAATTTCACACAGAAATAGCCTGTGTTCAAAAATGCTCCCAAATCTTGACAAATCTATAAAATTTATTTCCCAGGCACATCTCTGAATTAGCTATGTGAAAATGGCAGTGATGTGACATGTAAATATGACTGTCATTCTACTTTGGGATCATTCTAATTTCTTTGATCCCATAAGAAGAAGAGGAAGAATCTCTCTCCCCTCAGCTCTTCTTGTAGTATCCCAGCATGCACCTCAGACCTCAAGGGCCATTTCTGGTTCCTACATCAGATGAAGGAAGATCTCAATGCCTGGTGGCTGCTGTGCTCTGGACCTGTGTGTTTCTCCCAAGTTGAGCGGCAGCCTGCATGTGTGATCACGTGAAGGACTTAAGGAGTCACCATTGGTGACACTTGTCTTTTCTCATTTTGCTGGGATCCCCAGAACACCCTTATTATTTGGTGGACTAATACAATGTCCTTAGTCTGTGTTTTGAACTGTGAAAATGCATTACAGAGGTTCTGAAATAACTGTACCCTTACTCCAGAAAGCTATTCTCTGGGTTGGTATGTACACTCTCTGGTCCCTGGAACATTAAAGATGAAATTGGGAACAGGGACCAGAAACAGAGAGATCTGGGTTCAAATTTTGGTTCTAAAACTTCCTGCCTCCTCTTCCTCAGCATCTCCATCTATAAAACAGAAATAATAATGATCTCTAATTCACAGGCTATGGTAAAGAAAAAATATAGATAATATGTGTAAAGAATATATTATTAAAAAGCCTAGAGCTTTTTAAATATTTATTTAGAGATGGCCAATAAACACACGAAAAGATGCTCAACATTTCTCATTATTGCTGCTGCTGCTGCTGCTAAGTCACTTCAGTCTTAGAGAAATGCAAACCAAAGCTACAACCAGGTATCATTTCATTTTATACTAGTCAGAATGGCCATCATCAAAATGTTCATGAATAATAAATGTCAGAGAGAATTTGGAGAAAAGGGAACCCTACTGCACTGTTGGTGGGAATGTAAACTGATACAGCCACTGTTGTTAACAGTATCAGTCAGTTCGGTTCAGTCACTCAGTCATGTCTGACTCTTTGTGACCCCATGAACTTCAGCCTTCCAGGCCTCCCTGTCTATCACCAACTCCCAGAGTTTACTCAAACTCATGTCCATTGAGTTGGTGATGCCATCCAACCATCTCATCCTCTGTTGTCCCCATCTTCTCCCGCCTTCAATCTTTCCCAGCATTGGGGTCTTTTTAAATGAGTTAGCTCTTTGCATCAGGTGGCCAAAGTATTGGAGTTTCAGCTTCAACATCAGTCCATCCAGTGAATATTCAGGACTGATTTCCTTTAGGATGGACTGCTTGGATATCCCTGCAGTCCAAGAGACTCTCTCTCTTTTTTTTTTTTTTCTTTCTTTTTTTTAAATGGATTTTTTTTTTTAGTTTTTTATTTTTTTAATTTTATTTTTTATTTTTTATTTTTTTAGAAATTTATTTTTTATTTTATTTTTTTTTGGCGGTTTGTTTCATTGCTTTTCTTTTTTTTTTTTAGTTTTTTATTTTTTAAATTTTAAAATCTTTAATTCTTACATGTGTTCCCAAACATGAACCCCCCTCCCACCTCCCTCCCCATAACATCTCTGTGGGTCATCCCCATGCACCAGCCCCAAGCATGCTGTATCCTGCGTCAGACATAGACTGGCGATTCAATTCTTACATGATAGTATACATGTTAGAATGCCATTCTCCCAAATCATCCCACCCTCTCCCTCTCCCTCTGAGTCCAAAAGTCCGTTATACACATCTGTGTCTCTTTCCCTGTCTTGCATACAGGGTCGTCATTGCCATCTTCCTAAATTCCATATATATGTGAAACACTGTATTGGTGTTTTTCTTTCTGGCTTACTTCACTGTGTATAATTGGCTCCAGTTTCATCCATCTCATCAGAACTGATTCAAATGAATTCTTTTTAATGGCTGAGTAATACTGCATTGTGTATATGTACCACAGCTTTCTTATCCATTCATCTGCTGATGGACATCTAGGTTGTTTCCATGTCCTGGCTATTATAAACAGTGCTGCGATGAACATTGGGGTACATGTGTCTCTTTCAATTCTGGTTTCCTCGGTGTGTATGCCCAGCAGTGGGATTGCTGGGTCATAAGGTAGTTCTATTTGCAATTTTTTAAGGAATCTCCACACTGTTCTCCATAGTGGCTGTACTAGTTTGCATTCCCACCAACAGTGTAGGAGGGTTCCCTTTTCTCCACACCCTCTCCAGCATTTATTGCTTGCAGATTTTCGGATCGCAGCCATTCTGACTGGTGTGAAGTGGTACCTCATTGTGGTTTTGATTTGCATTTCTCTGATAATGAGTGATGTTGAGCATCTTTTCATGTGTTTGTTAGCCATCCAAGAGTCTTCTCCAACACCACAGTTCGAAAGCATCAATTCTTCGGTGCTCAGCTTTCTTTATAGTCCAACTCTCACATCCATACATGACTACTGGAAAAACCATAGCCTTGACTAGATGGACCTTTGTTGGCAAAGTAATGTCTCTGTTTTTTAATATGCTATCTAGGTTGGTCATAGCTTTTCTTCCAAGGAGCAAAGGTCTTTTAATTTCATAGCTGCAGTCACCATCTGCACTGCTTTTGCAGCCCAAAAAAGTAAAGTCTGTCACTGTTTCCACTGTTTCTCCATTGTTTCTCCAACAGTGTGGAGATTCCTTTAAAAATTGCAAATAGAACTACCTTATGACCCAGCAATCCCACTGCTGGGCATACACACCGAGGAAACCAGAATGGAAAGAGACACATGTACCCCAATGTTCATCGCAGCACTGTTTATAACAGCCAGGACATGGAAACAACCTAGATGTCCATCAGCAGATGAATGGAGAGTAACAGAGTAAAAAATTACTCTATTTGCCATGGAGTAATGGGACAAGATGCCATGATCCTTTTCTGAATGTTGAGCTTTAAGCCAACTTTTCACTCTCCTCTTTCACTTTCATCAAGAGGCTCTTTGGTTCTTCTTCACTTTCTGCCATAAGGGTGGTGTCATCTGCATATCTGAGGTGATTGATATTTCTCCTGGCAATCTTGAACTCAGCTTGAGCTTCATCCAGCCTAGTGTTTCTCATGATGTACTCTGCATATAAGTTAAATAAGCAGAGTGACAATATACAGCCTTGATGTACTCCTTTTCCTATTTGGAACCAGTCTATTGTTCCATGTCCAGTTCTAACTGTTGCTTCTTGACCTTCTTACAGATTTCTCAGGAGGCAAGTCAGGTGGTCTGGTATTCCCATCTCTTTCAGAATTTTCCACAGTTTATTGTGATCCACACAGTCAAAGGCTTTGGCATAGTCAATAAAGCAGAAATAGATGTTTTTCTGGAACTCTCTTGCTTTTTCCACGATCCAGAGGATGTTGGCAATTTGATCACTGGTTCCTCTGCCCTTCCTAAAACCAGCTTGAACATCTGGAAATTCACGGTTCATGTATTGTTGAAACCTGGCTTGGAGAATTCTGAGCATTACTTTGCTAGCTTGTAAGATGAGTGCAATTCAGTGGTAGTTTGAGCATTCTTTGGCATTGCCTTTCTTAGGGATTGTAATGAAAACTGACCTTTTCCAGTCCTGTGGCCACTGCTGAGTTTTCCAAATTTGTTGGCATATTGAGTGCAGCACTTTCACAGCATCATCTTTCAGGATTTGAAATAGCTCAACTGGAATTCCATCACCTCCACCAGCTTTGTTTGTAGTGATGCTTCCTAAGGCCCACTTGACTTTCTATTGCAGGATGTCTGGCTCTAGGTGAGTGATCACACCATCATGATTATCTGAGTCTTGGAGATTTTTTGGTGTATTCTTGCCACCTCTTATTAATATCTTCTGCTTCTGTTAGGTCCATACCATTTCTGTCCTTTATTGAGCCCATCTTTTCATTAAATGTTCCCTAGGTATCTCTAATTTTCTTGAAGATATCTCTAGTCTTTTCCATTCTATTGTTTTCTTCTGTTTCTTTGCACTGATCACGGAGGAAGGTTTTCTTATCTCTCCTTGCTATCCTTTGGAACTCTGCATTCAAATGGGTATATCTTTCCTTTTCTGGGTTTCCTTACCCTACTGCTCTCCACCCGGGTGCCCTTTCCCAATAAAATCTCTTACTTTGTCAGCATGTGTGCCTCCTCGGACAATTCATTTCTGAGTGTTAGACAAGAGCCCAGTTTGGGGCCTTGGAAGGAGTCCTCCTTCCTGCAACAAATCGTGACTCTGATGGGGACTCTTCACTGAGAGTGACATCCTGACCACTTGGGTTACTCAGGGGCCAGCTTCCCTGCCAATGGACCAGACCCAGCAGCCACAACTGGGACCCTTTTGTCCCTGGTCTCCTCCTGACATGGACAACTGGCCAGAGTGCCCCGACTGGTAAGGAACAAGAGACTTTATTGACCTCTCTCCCCTTCTCTCTCTCTTTCCTCTCCTTAACCCTTCCAATCCCTCCCTGTTTTTCTAGTCCCCCAGTCCTGGACACAGGAATCTGGTCAAAGGGCCCTCAGCCTAAGCTGAGGATTGGAGATTGATCACCTCCTCTTGGCAGAGAACTCGAATTCTGGTTCTGGTTCTGGTCTGGTCTGACTTCTGGTAGGGCCGAGTTCCAGTCCTCCCTTCTCTGGAGGCCTGGGGAAAAGTCCCATAACGCCTGGGTATCTGTAGGCGGCAGGGGATGTCTGTAAGGCCACCCCTTTCGCCCCCCCTCTCCGGCCTCCTCCCCCTTCTTCTTTCAACCTGGCTTCCTTTCCTCCCTTGAAATCTTTGATGTTAGTACTTGGATCTGAAGTTCTGTGTCTCTATAGGAGGTTTTCTGAGAGACTGTATTCTTGTATTTAAGGGCTTCCCTGGTGGTGCAGAGGTTAAAGCATCTGCCTACAATGTGGGAGACCTGGGTTCGATCCCTGGGTTGGGAAGATCCCCTGGAGAAGGAAATGGCAACCCACTCTGGTATTCTTGCCTGGAGAATCCCATGGATGGAGGAGCTTGGTGGGCTACAGTCCACAGGGTCGCAAAGAGTCAGACACGACTGAGCGACTTCACTTTCACTTTCACTTTCCTTTTCTCCTTTGCTTTTTGCTTCTCTTCTTTTCATAGCTATTTGTAAGGCCTCCTCAGACAGCCATTTTGCTTTTGTGCATTCCTTTTTCTTGGGAATGGTCTTGCTGCCTGTCTCCTGTACAATGTCACGAACCTCCGTCCGTAGTTCATCAGGCACTCTGTCTATCAGACTTAGTCCCTTAAATCTATTTGTCACTTCCACTGTATAATCATAAGGCATTTGATTTAGGTCATACTTGAATGGTCTAGTGGTTTCCCCTACTTTCTTCAATTTAAGTCTGAATTTGGCAATAAAGAATTTATGATCTGAGCCACAGTCAGCTCCTGGTCTTGTTTTTCCAGGTTCCTATGCCGTTTGCTCTTTACAGCATTGGACCTTGCTTTCATTGTGAACAGTATGGAGATTCTTTAAAAGACTAGGAATAAAACTACCATATGACCAAATTACCCCACTACTGGGCATATACCCTGAGAAAGCCATAACTCAAAAAGACACAGGTACTCCAACGTCCATTGCATCACTATTGCCAGGACATGGAAGCAACCTAGAATGATGAATGTCATTGTCATTCATCAGTGACAGATGAATGGATAAAGAAGTTATGGTGCTTACAAATAATGAGTAGAGATTGAGTCAGTAATTTAAAACTTTCCAGTAAAGAAAAGCCCAGGGCCAGATGCCTTCACTGGTGAATTTTACCAAACTTTCAAAGATTTAATGCTATTCTTTCTTAAACTCTTCCAAAAACCTGAAGAGGATGAAACACTTCCTAATTCATTTTATGAAGCCAGTATTACCTGTTATCAAAACTAGGGAAACATACCACAAGAAAACAAAACTACAGACCAATATCCCTGATGACTATAGATGGAAAAATCCTCAATAAAATACTAGCAGACTGAATTCAACAGCACATAAGAAGGATATACACCATGATCAGATGGGATTTGTCTCTGAGATGTAAGGATGGTTCAGTATGGGCAAATCAATAGATGTGATACATTACATTAACAAAATGAAGAATAAAAAATTCACATTATCATCTTAACAAATGAAGAAAAAGTAATTGACAAGATTTAGCATCCTTTCATGATAAAAACTCTTGACACACTACGAACAGAAGGAAATGATCTCAACAAAGGACTTGTATGAAAAGCCCATGGCCAACATAATAATCAGCAGTAAAAAAAAAAAAAAAAAAACAACCTGAATATTTTCCCCCTCATACCAAGAAGACACTCTTACGACTTCTATTCAGCACAGTACTATAAGTCCAAGCCAGAGAAGCCCAGAGTCTGTGCACTTGGCTACACTGGTGACATCTCCAAACTAGACTTTTGTGACAATAAAAGATTAAGTCTTAGTTCCTGAAGGCAGCCTTAACACCAAGCGGTGTTAGGAAGAAAAAGTGCTGAACAATGTGAGAAAGAACTTTACACAAATCGGGTTCTCCAAAGATGAAGAGACTCTGAGACTGCTCTGATCCTACATGCAGGAACCTAGGACAAAATGGTGGCCTTTATGGATGCATCAAACAGGCCCCAGAGCAGATTCAAGTTTCTAAAAGGCACCACTGTAGGCACACAGGCTCAGATGCGGAGTTCCTGCCACTGGACAGAGTTCAGAGGCGATCACGTACTAAGTAGAAGCACAAATCTCCTAACACAAGCCTGCTCCTGGTGGGCTGGGCTCTCTGAGTTCCCCCAGTGAAGGGGTGTCTCCAGCACAGCTAAGGCTGGCCCTGGGAGAATCATCTGGAGGCAAAAATGGAGCTGCCTTTCCCTCTGTTGACCTGGCAAACTGGCGATTTTCCTGGAAGCAGAACTGACATCCTGATGGAATACAAGTGAATTCAACTGTCTCTCCCCAAGGTCATCAACAGAATGATGTTTTCTGGAAACACAAGAGCATGTGGTTTCTTCAAACCAAGAATGATGGAAACAATTTTAAATACAAAAGCACATGTTCAGTGTGAAGCCTCAGCTGGCAGGAGGAAGCTGATACGCTCCCTGTGGTGTAACTGCCACTTTTTCTGACAGGTTTTTGGGGGGAGGTTGGCAAGGTTTTAGGTGTTTTGCTCCTGACTTTGATTTCTAGTCATCGGAAACTAAACAAACTCTGATGCAAATGTTCACTCACCCGAGAGACTGCTCTAAAGTAGAAATGCTGGCAGATATGCCAAGAGACTCAGTGGAGCCAGGGTGGCTGGGGGAACACCAGCCTCCGGGGTCTTACCCCACACTCATTTGGTGAATAGAAGGGGTGTCCTGGCAAAGCCAGCGCCCTGTCAGAGGGAGCTCTTCTGTCTCTCCTGCCACAGCAAGGAAACTGTTCTGTGGTTCTTGACTTGCTTTTTCTCTGATGGCCCCCTAACTTCCCACTGGGACCCTGGTTCTCATGATGAGTTAAACCAACCATTGATTCTACTTTTAATGATGACAATGATAAACTCTTTGTTGTTTCTGCTGAATTAGATTGCCACAGAAAGAATTTAATTTGGAACTTAGGAAGAATTTTCTATCAATAATTATGAGAGTTTTCAATTTCTAAGAAAAATTACTAAGGGTTTCTTTCTGTCAGTATGGCATCTGTCCAAAAATCTTTGTTATTTAAAAGCACCTGAAGGTAGAGGAGTTTTTTTCTCTTTTTCTCTCATTGGTTCTTACATTATAGAATGAAGGAAAATCACATCTTAAAGGAATCTTCAAAAGTAGAAAGTCCAGTCTTTTCATTAAACACTTAAGTCTGAATGTGATATTGTCTTAGGGGAGTTTAAACCCAAAGGGGCACCAACCGCAGCCTTGAACTTTGGTATGGATCCTGAAACAGGAAAGCTAGTGCAGCAGGACAAAATCTTCAGTTTAGCTAACAACATTGCACCAATATTACACCAATGGTAGTCCTTCTGTTTTGATGAATGCTTCATGGCTATATAAGATGTTAATGTTGGGGAAGTTGGGGGAAGGGTACATGGCCACTCTCTGTAGCTTTTTTGCAACTTTTCTGAAATCTAAAATTACTCCAAAATTGAAAGTCTTTTTCTTTAAAAAATTAATAAAGAGCAGATTTCCATTTATTAGTATGTTTCTCTGAGTCAAATTTGTTTTCTGAATTGAGTAATAATACATTTTTAATATTTTAATATGTGGTTACATCAGGATCTTTATTCAAGATTCCCAAAGTTAAACAAATCTTTCTGCTTTCTCATTGTCATCCGTAAAGTAAAATGAAGATATTCAGAACAGGTAAAATCTTTATAAATTTTAAAAAGAACTTCGAGTGAGCACCACAAATGGATATAAAAATGTTTGAACCTGATACTTTTGTGTAAATCAGTATGCATACTAATTTTTTGAACACAATCATTCTTTTAAAAAGTTTGCATAAAACTTCAATGAAAGGTAACAGTACTTTCTTTTTTCCTTTAATATGTTTGGGCTTTCTTCCTTTCATTATTGGACTTCCCTAGTGGCTCAGTGGTGGAGTCCACCTGCAACACAGGAGGCGTGAGTTCAATCCCTGGGTTGGGAAGATCCCCAGGAGAAGGAAATGGCAACCCATTCCAGTATTCTTGCCTGGGAAATCCCATGGGCAGAGGAGCCTGGCAGGATTACCCCCATAGGGGTGCGAGAGTTGGACAAAACTTAGTGACTAAACCACTATCATCACATTTCATTATTATATGTCAAAGAGCAAGAGTGCGAAAGCTTAAGACAAATAGTTCATATTTAATACAAGATCTAGTATAAGCTTAGACATAACCTCTGGCTTCTGGAGGGCTGTGGGTGGGTGGGTAGCGTAGGGGGTGATCAGGTCCTTGCAAAGGTCACATGGAAGAAGAAGGCAGGAGTCAGCTGACTTGTGACTAGAGGCAGCCTCGGTGTGCTCTGTGGGTGATGAGACCCTTTTTCTTTTTCCTGACTACGACCAGGGTAAATCAGCTCAGAACAGCTAGCTATTCAATCCCAATGACTTGAATGTGTTTTCCAAGTAAAACTTAACTTCTGGTTAAATAGTCTCCATCTCTTTGACCTACTTAGGGCTTCCCAGGTGACTCAGTGGTAAAGAACCCACCAGCCAATGCAGGAGATGCAGGGCACACAGGTTTGATCCCTAGGTTGGGAAAATCTCCTGGAGGAGGAAATGGCAGCTCGATCAGGTACTCTTGCCTGGAAAATCCCATGGACAGTGGAGCCTGGCAGGCTACAGTTCATGGGCTCACAAAGAGTCAGATGTGATTGAATGACTGAGCACATAGTACCCAAACTTACTTAATGTGTTCTCTCCGACAATGCATTAAGCCGCCTGTCCCTGATTTAGTGTAAGGAATCCATGCACTGTACAAAAGGACCATAATACTCTTACTTAATAAACTCCTTGAATAATTTAGATTATCTATGTCACATGGGAGAAGGCAATGGCACCCCACTCCAGTACTCTTGCCTGAAAAATCCCATGGACGGAGGAGCTTGGTAGGCTGCAGTCCATGGGGTCACTAAGGGTGACCAACTTCACGACTGAGCAACTTCACTTTCACTTTTCACTTTCATGCATTGGAGAAGGAAATGGCAACCCACTCCAGTGTTCTTGCCTGGAGAATCCTGGGTATGGGGGAGCCTGGTGGGCCACCGTCTATGGGATCACACAGAGTCAGACACAACTGAAGCAACTTAGCAGCAGCAGCAGCAGCAGCATGTCACAGGTCCACACACTTATTACAGAGAGTCAGAGAGTAAAAATGTTAGGTTTTAATGTTAGCAAAAATGCCCAGGCCACAAGGAATCTCTGAGGCATAGTCAACACTGTTTAGTTGTTCCTTTTTTTTTTTAATAAAGTTTATTTTCATCAGGAGAAGCACACAGACTATATACAGTACACTCCAACAGAAGGAAAAACAAAAGTACATTATGCATCTTTTTCTGCAAATTTACAGTACAAAAGGTACTGCCTTTTAAGTATACAATATGAAAATATATATAATTTTAAAAATCATTGATATCATAACACAAAACACTGGAACCCACTGGCAGCTTCTGAAAACCAAAAGGCAGCCCATCTCGGGGACTCCTGATTGGAGGAGTAGTTTATACCTGTATTTTCTTGCAAAAGAGAGGAAAACAGGATGGCCTAGGTGGCAATAAAAACTCTACTGAACAGGAGAACAATTGTGTAATGGGAGAGATAGGGGAAGGACTAGGCTGCAGTCCAGTATTTAATTCTTGTATGAATTTTTAAACACCCTTTAAACAGTCCGTTAAAATTGTAAAAACCATCCTTGGTGTGGAAGGGCATATACAAAAGAGGCCACTGGCCAAATCTAGTCAGCTATTGCAGTTTACCAATCTCTGACCGCTTATCACAGCATCTTTATTTTTATTTTATTTTTTTAAATTTTATTTTATTTTATTTTATTTTTATTTTTTACTTTTTATAAAGTGCCTCAAAGACCAAAAATGAATGAAAAGAGCTGTCAAAAAACAAAAGTAAAAAAATTTTCCCCATGATGACAAAACATTCCTAAATTTACAACCCTGTTCCCTGAGTCAGGGTTTGTTCAGACAGCACCCTCTGCAGGTTCCAGGCAGGAGGTTGTGGATTGAGCCAATAAGCAGAAGCTCACACAACCACTGGTTAAGGATATTCCCCCCAGGTGCAGAGGGTCCTGGAGGGCTCACCAGGGCCTGAGAGTCCAATCCCTGGAAGATTGGCTTGCGCCCTCTGATTTCAGGTGTGTGTATGAGTCCACCTGATGACTGCTCACCTGATGCCCACTCACCAAAGCTGAGTAGCCAGCTGCCTTCCCAACTTCCTCTCCCCTGCATTTCATACCCACTTCCCTCCACAACCTGCTCAGACAGCACCCCCAGGAAGCTCTAGTCCTGTTTCTCCTCTGAGATGTCCCTGTTCTACAAGGACACTAAGACCAGGTGGACAGCAGCGGATGGTCTAGTCCTGATGGAGCCATCATTAGCTTCTCTCCAATCATGAGTTATTCTAATGCTCTGGTTGCTCAAGATGTTTTCAGTTCTCAGTGTAGCCTCTGACAAGGAGAATGAAGGACCTATTTTGGGTCACTTCTACCCATACCTTCCATGTTACTGAAGTTGATGCCTTCCGTGGCTGAGAATTCCACATGGCTGGGATGTAGGACACTGACAGCTCCCCTGCTCCCTGCTGTCTCTAGATGCCCATCCTCTGATTTGACCACAGGCACAGTGCCTTCCAAATCCTCAGTGGTCCCAGCCATGTTCTAACATTTAGCTTCTTTAATACAGAAAGATAGAGTAGGGAATGTGTCTACATATCGCCTTACAAACTATAGTCCTCTTAACTGTAGAAGAACTAAATAGCGGAAATTTTTAAGTTCTTAGGTTCTATGTAGTTTGTGAGCCTGTTTTATATAACAGAAAAGTTGTCCAATGTATACTTTCTGTTAAGGATTCTCTTCATAACATCAAACATATACTGAAAGGGGGACTGTCTAGTTATACCAGTCATAAAAGAAACTGTTGTCGGCAACCATCAGCCTCTAAAGTATAAATCAACATAAACATATTCTATAGCATAAATTATAGTTTAATAAATTTATACTAAATACAAATATGTCCAGCTGCATGTGTGGAAAGACAACAAAGTGTAGAGTGACCTACACTTGTTTTTTAGCAGTTCACTCTGCTGCAAGTCACCAGAAATATCAGAAAAATGTAACACTCAGTGTAGACCACTGTTAGAGAAATCTGGTGTATCACTATACCAAACTCGCTTTTCCACTTAATAACCATGAATTGGAGAACAGCTTCCCTCTGTTTTCCTCCTTTAGCTCCTCAAAACTGAAGCAGAGAATCTGTGATCTAACAATGCACATGCATGTTTTCTCAGCCTACTGATAATACAAGTAAACATCCTATCATGCTGGGGGAAGGGCTTTTGCTAGCAAAGAAGGCATTTTCAAATCTTGAGAAAGAATCAGAATGAAGCAAAATTACAAAGCATGATAATTACAAAGGTAAAGCAATTAAAGAAGTAATGTCCTAGCATATTAGACAGATAAATGAAATAGAACAGAAAGAACAGAAATAGATTCAAGTATTTAGCAATTCAGTATTTGATAAAACGTAATTGCTAATCTTTGACAAGATGGACTGTTGAATGA
Source organism: Ovis canadensis (assembly GCF_042477335.2). Taxonomy (NCBI): domain Eukaryota; kingdom Metazoa; phylum Chordata; class Mammalia; order Artiodactyla; family Bovidae; genus Ovis; species Ovis canadensis. The sequence goes on from NC_091246.1 coordinate 25,944,629, forward strand.
ACTGACTAACCATTTGGGGGAAGAGATTAAATATCTATTTCACTCCTTATGGCCAAATAAATTTCACATGTATTATAATGGATTCTAAGGTTTGAAATGTAAAAACATGTGAATATTTTTGTATATTTGAATATAACAAAGGCATTAAAGCTAGACACAATAGGTAATTTTTCTATATAAGATACTGAAATATTATTTTGGTACAGATACATAAACAAATGAAATATAGAAAGCTGAAAGACAAAGAATAAATGGGAAGAAACATTTACAACATAACTGGTGAACATAGAAATAAGGTTTAGAACCTAAAAAACTTTTTATAAATCAACACAAAAATTTGCACCTGGTGAAAATACTGTGAAATGTAATAAACAGGCACTTCCCCAAAGAAGAAATATTCATAATCAATGAAGCTATAAAATTACATTCAATCTCTCTAGTTAAAATGATATAAATTAGAAGTTAAAATGAGATACTTTTCGCCTCTCACATTAGCTGGTATAAATGCATCATTAAGCAGAGTGCATGCTAGACTTTGGCTCCACCCAATCCTGTGCTGAGTACCACCTGTACAAGGTGGAAGTATAATATTATCAGAATCACATCTCAGTTCAGTTCAGTCCAGTCGCTCAGTCATCTCTGACTATTTGCGACTCCATGAACCGCAAGCAAAAAGCATCATAGATAAAACTGCACCTCTTCTGACTAAGTCAGTTTGTAGGAATTTATCCCAGAAAGATCCATTAAGGATCAAAGATATACAAACAGGGATCTCTATGGTAAGGCAGTTCATAATAGCAAATCTCTAAAAATAATTAATGGTATATCATCAGGGATTGGTTATCACTCATGGTCCATGCATTACAGAGTCAATCAGTTCAGTTCAGTCGCTCAGTCGTGGCCGACTCTGTGCGACCTCATGAATCGCAGCATGCCAGGCCTCCCTGTCCATCACCAACTTCCGGAGTTCATTCATACTCACGTCCATCGAGTCAGTGATGCCATCCAGCCATCTCATTCTCTGTCGTCCCCTTCTCCTCCTGCCCCCAATCCCTCCCAGCATCAGAGTCTTTTCCAATGAGTCAACTCTTTGTATGAGGTGGCCAAAGCACTGGAGCTTCAGCTTTGGCATCATTCCTTCCAAAGAACACCCAGGGCTGATCTCCTTCAGATGGACTGGTTGGATCTCCTGGCAGTCCAAGGGAGTCTCAAGAGTCTTCTCCAACACCACAGTTCAAAAGCATCAATTCTTCAGTGTTCAGCCTTCTTCACAGTCCAACTCTCACATCAATAGCCTTGACTAGATGGACCTTAATTGGCAAAGTAATGTCTCTGCTTTTGAATATGCTATCTAGGTTGGTCATAACTTTTCTTCCAAGGAGTAAGTGTCTTTTAATTTCATGGCTGCAGTCACCATCTGCAGTGATTCTGGAGCCCAAAAAAATAAAGTCTGACACTGTTGACACTGTTTCCACTCTTTCCCCATCTATTTCCCATGAAGTGATGGGACCGGATGCCATGATCTTTGTTTTCTGAATGTTGAGCTTTAAACCAACTTTTTCACTCTCCTCTTTCACTTTCATCAAGAGGCTTTTTAGTTCCTCTTCACTTTCTGCATTAAGGGTGGTGTCATCTTCATATCTGAGGTTATTGATATTTCTCCTGGCAATCTTGATTCCAGCTTGTGTTTCTTCCAGTCCAGTGTTTCTCATGATGTACTCTGCATATAAGTTAAATAAGCAGGGTGACAATATACAGCCTTGATGTACTCCTTTTCCTATTTGGAAACAGTCTATTGTTCCATGTCTAGTTCTAACTGTTGCTTCCTGACCTGCATACAGATTTCTCAAGAGGCAGGTCAAGTGGTCTGGTATTCCCATCTCTCTCAGAATTTTCCAGTTTATTGTGATCCACAGTCAAAGGCTTAGGCATAGTCAATAAAGCAGAAATAGATGTTTTTCTGGAACTCTCTTGCTTTTTCCATGATCCAGTGGATGTTGGCAATTTGATCCCTGGTTCCTCTGCCTTTTCGAAAACCAGGTTGAACTTCAGGAAGTTCATGGTTCACATATAGCTGAAGCCTGGCTTGGAGAATTTTAAGCATTACTTTACTAGCATGTGAGATGAGAGCAATTGTGCAGTAGTTTGAGCATTCTTTGGCATTGCCTTTCTTAGAGATTGTAATGAAAACTGACGTTTTAAAAATAAATAAATAAATAAAATATAATATAATTTAAAAAAAAAAACTGACCTTTTCCAGTCTTGTGGCCACTGCTGAGTTTTCCAAATTTGCCTGCATATTGAGTGCAGCACTTTCACAGCATCATCTTTCAGGATTTGAAACAGCTCCACTGGAATTCCATAACCTCCACTAGCTTTGTTTGTAGTGATGCTTTCTAAGGCCTATTTGACTTCACATTCCAGGTTGTCTGGCTCTAGATGAGTGATCACATCATCGTGATTAGCCGGGTCGTGAAGATCTTTTTTGTACAGTTCTTCTGTATATTCTTGCCACCTCTTCTTGCTATCTTCTGCTTCTGTTAGGTCCAGACCGTTTCTGTCCTTTATTGAGCCCATCTTTGCATGAAACTTTCCCTTGGTATCTCTAATACTCTTGAAGAGAGCTCTAGTCTTTCCCATTCTGTTGTTTTCCTCTATTTCTTTGCATTGATCACTGAAGGCTTTCTTATCTCTTCTTGCTATTCTCTGGAACTCTGCATTCAGATGCTTATAGCTTTCCTTTTCTCCTTTGCTTTTCGCTTCTCTTCTTTTCACAGCTATTTGTAAGGCCTCCCCAGACAGCCATTTTGCTTTTTTGCATTTCTTTTCCATGCGGATGGTCTTGATCCCTGTCTCCTTACAATATCACCAACCTCTGTCCATAGTTCTGCAGGCACTCTGTCTATCAGATCTAGTCCCTTAAGTCTATTCCTTACTTCCACTGTATAATCATAAGGGATTTGATTTAGGTCATACCTGAATGGTCTAGCAGTTTTCCCTACTTTCTTCAATTTGAGTCTGAATTTGGAAATAAGGGGTTCATCATCTGAGCCACAGTCATCTCCTGGTCTTGTTTTTGTTGACTGTATAGAGCTTCTCCATCTTTGGCTGCAAAGAATATAATCAATCTGATTTTGGTGTTGACCATCTGGTGATGTCCATGTGTAGAGTCTTCTCTTGTGTTGTTGGAAGAGGGTGTTTGCTATGACCAGTGCATTTTTTTGGCAAAATTCTATTAGTCTTTGCCCAGCTTCATTCTGTATTCCAAGGCCAAATTTACCTGTTACTCCAGGTATTTCTTGACTTCCTACTTTTGCATTCCAGTCCCCTAGAATGAAAAGGACATCCTTTTTGGGTGTTAGTTCTAAAAGGTCTTGTAGGTCTTCATAGAACCGTTCAACTTCAGCTTCTTCAGCGTTACTGGTTGGGGCATAGACTTGGATTACCGTGATATTGAATGGCTTGCCTTGGAGACGAACAGAGATCATTCTGTCGTTTTTGAGATTGCATCCAAGTACTGCATTTTGGACTCTTTGTTGACCATGATGGCTACTCCATCTCTTCTGAGGGATTCCTGCCCGCAGTAGTAGATATAATGGTCATCTGAGTTAAATTCACTCATTCCAGTCCATTTTAGTTTGCTGATTCCTAGAATGTCGACGTTCACTCTTGCCATCTCTTGTTTGACCACTTCCAATTTGCCTTGATTCATGGACCTGACATTCCAGGTTCCTATGCAATATTGCTCTTTACAGCATCAGACCTTGCTTCTACCACCAGTCACATCCCCAGCTGGGTATTGTTTTTGCTTTGGCTCCATCCCTTCATTCTTTCTGGAGTTATTTCTCCATTGATCTCCAGTAGCATATTGGGCACTTACTGACCTGGGGAGTTCCTCCTTCAGTATCCTATCATTTTGCCTTTTCATACTGTTCATGAGGTTCTCAAGACAAGAATACTGAAGTGGTTTGCCATTCCCTTCTCCAGTGGAACACATTCTGTCAGACCTCTCCACCATGACCTGCCCATCTTGGGTTACCCCGCGGGCATGGTTTAGTTTCATTGAGTTAGACAAGGCTGTGGTCCTAGTGTGATTAGATTGACTAGCTTTCTTTGAGTATGATTTCAGTGTGTCTGCCCTCTGATGCGCTCTTGCAACACCTACCATCTTACTTGGGTTTCTGTTACCTTGGGCATGGGGTATCTCTTCACGGCTGCTCCAGCAAAGCGCAGCCACTGCTCCTTCCTGACATGCTATCTAATCCTACAATCAAGTAATAAAAAACATAATCACACATTTATATGTATGCAGACAAAATGACTAAAACCACATCAAGAAAAGTTTTAGTTGCCTCTAGAATTGTAACTTGAGTGTCTTTTACACTTTACCATTTATTAAAGCTTCTATGGCTCAGTGGGTAAAGAATCTACCTGCAATGCAGGAGACACAGGAGATGAGATTTGATTCCTGGCTTGAGAAGATACTCTGGAGAAGGGCATGGCAACCCACTCCAGTATTCTTGCCTGAATAATCCCATAGATAAAGGAGCCTGGAAGGCTACAGTCAAAGGGCCACAGAGGATAGGACATGACTGAGCAATTACACACACACACATTAGACATATTTTTTTTTGGAAAATCAGAGTTCTTTCTTGAGCCATTTCTATTTATAAATTCTGTCTTCATTTAACCCCACCCATCTAGTAGTTCCCTGTCATTATTAGCCAACTATTTTGTCTTTGACTCAAATGGTGAGCCACCATTCAGAAAGCAGGGAGCCTTGAGACCCACAGACTCACAAGCAAAGAATGCAGATAATTTCAATCAGTCATTCCTTTCTTCAGTTTCTATATGGCAACAAATTTTACAACAAACTGTATTAATAGTTATAAAAGATACATTAATTTGAAAACTTTTCATTTTTAACTTTAAAAATAAAGTTTATTTAAACAACAAAAAAGAGACAAAAACAGCTCATTTATTTCTCTTACCTTCCCACCTCCTACCTCAGAGACCACCACTCTGTTCTCTGCATACCTATATATATAAGTGTGTGTGTACAAATCTAATATATATATTATATTCCACATTTAATGAGATCACATGGTATTTGTCTTTCTCTGTCTGCCTTATTTCACTTAGCATTATGTTCTCGAGGTCTACCTATGTTTTCACAAATGGAAGGTTTTAATTCATTTTTAAGGCTCAATAATGTTCCACTGTGTATATATGCCACATATTATTTATCTGTTCATTAATCAATCGACACTTAGGTTATTTCCTTATCTTGGCTATTGTAAATACTGCTGCAAAGAACATGAGGGTGCAGATATTATTTCGAGTTTATGCTTTTATTTTCTTTAGCTGAATACTGAGAAGTGGAATTCCTGGATGATATGGTAGTTCTATTTTCAATGTCTGGAGAAATCTCTTCACTGTTTTCCATAGTTTTACCAATTTAGTGCCCACTAACAGCAAAGAAGTGCTCCCTTTTCACTACGTTTTCACCAACACTTGTTATTTCTAGCCATTTTGATAATAACCATTCTAACAGGTGGGGTAGTATCTCATTGTGGTTGGATTTTCAATTCCCTGATTGATCAGTTGTGTAGAACATCTTTTCATGTGCCTACTGGGCATCTGTATGTCTTCATGTACCTATTTGCCATTGGTATGAATGAAAAGAATCACAATTTTTCTTTCTTAACTGAGTTTCAAAGTGACAGCTTCAACATCAGATCAAAACTGAAAATTCAAATCAGTCAAGATTTTCAAACATTATCAGTGGGAGAGATGTATGGGCAAGAAGGAAATGCCCATTCATGGAACTGAAACATATTTTGGATCAGAAAAAATAGTTTCTATTCTTTGTTTCTAAGAATATTTTTTCTAGGTAAAATTGAAATAGATTATGATTATGATTCCCAGGGGGAATGTAGGCTAAGTCGCTCCAGTTGTGTCTGACTCTTTGTGAGCCTATGGACCATAGCCCACCAGGCTCCTCTGTCCATGGAATTCTGTAAGCAAGAACACTGGAGTGATTCCCATGCCCTCCTCCAGGCGATCTTTCTGACCCAGGGATAGAACCTGCATTTCTTACATCTCCTGCATTGATAGGCAGGTTCTTCATCATTAGTGCCAGTGGGAAGGGTAATAATATTTAATAGGACTTCATACCAATATGCTTAATACTTTATATTAGAAGATTTTTAAAATATTATATATTTCAAGTTATTTACTTTTATATTTAACTTAATTTCCTCCACAAATCACTCACCATCTCCCTAAGACCACATATAGACTTAAAGAAACAAAATTCACTTAAGTAATGCTTAACTAAAAGAAAAATACCAGTGATATTTTAGAAAGTGTCAATTTTTTAAGTTTAATTTTCTACTGTCTGAGATAGATATATATATAGAATCTCTAGCAGAAATGTTGAAGAGGGCTCAACAGTCATTTGTCTGGGTCAGGGGTGAGTAGGTTCATAAGGACCAATGTTAGTTAATGAGAGTAGAACATAAGGAAGTTCACATCATATTCTTCAATATATGAAAACCAATCAAGTGATACCCTATATTAACAAATTGAAACATAAAAACCATATGATAAACTCAATAGATGCAGAAAAAGCTTTTGACAAAATTCAGCATCCATTTATAATTTAAAAAAATAATCTTCAAAATATGGGCATAGAAGGAACCTACCTCAACATGATAAAGGCCATATACTGCAAATCCACAGCAAACATTATTTTCAATGGTGAAAAACTGAAAGTGTTTCCTTGATGACCAGGGGCAAGACAAGGGTGCCCATTCTCACCACTATTATTCAACAAGGTTTTTGAAGCCCTAGCCATGGCAATCAGAGAAGAAAAACAAATAAAAGGAATCTAGATTGGAAAAGAAGTAAAACCCTCACTGTTTGCAGATTACATGATACTATATATAGAAAACCCTGAAGATACTATCAGAAAATTACGGGAGCTAATAAGTGAATTTAGTAAAGTCACAGGATATAAAACCAATATACAGAAATCACTTACATTCCTATACACTAGCAATGAAAAAATTAGAAAGAGGAATTAGGAATCAATCTCATTTATCATCACAACAAAAAGAATAAAATGTCTAAGAATAAACCTACTTAAAGAGACCAAAAAAAATTGCAAGACACTGGTGAAAGAAATGAAAGATGACATAAACAGACAGAGAGATATTCCATGTTCCTGAATTTGGAAGAATCAATATTGTGAAAATGACTATACTACCAAAGCAACCTACATATTCAAGGCAATCCTTACCAAATTACCAGTGGCATTTTTCACAGAACTAGAACAAAAAATTTCACAATTTGCATGGAAACACAAAAGACCCCAAATAGCCAAAGCAATCTTAAGAAAGAAGAATGGAGCTAGAGGAATCAACTTCCAGATTTTAGACTATATTACAAAGCTACAGTCATCACGGCAGTATGGTACTGGCATAAAACCAAAAATATAGACCAATGGAACAAGATAGAAAGGTCCAATATAATCCCATGCACTAATGGACAACTTATCTTTGACAAAGGAGGCAATAATATACAATGGAGAAAAAAATCTTTTCAATAAGCAATCCTAGGAAAACTGGACAGCTGTACATAAAAGAATGAAATTAGAACACTTCCTGATACCATACACAGAGATAAACTCAGATTGGATTAAAGAACTAAATGTAAGACCAAAAAATATAAAATTCTTAGAGGAAAACAAAGGCAAAACACTCTATGACATAAATCACAGCAAGATCCTCAATGACCCACCTCCTGGAAAGGAAATTAAAAAACAAACAACAAAAAAAAAGTGGGACATAATTAAACTTAAAAGCTTTTACACAGCAAAGGAAACTATAAACAAGGTGAAATGATAACCCTCAGAATGGAAAAAAATAATAGCAATTGAAACAACTGACAAAGGATTAATTTCAAAAATATACAAGTAGCTCATGCAACTCAATAGCAGAAAAACAAACAACCCAATCAAAATGTGGGGAAAAGACCTAAATAGACATTTCACCAAAGAAGACATTAAGATGGCTAATAAACACATGAAAAGATGCTCAACATTGCTCATTAGAGAAAAGCAAATCAAAACTACAATGAGGTATCACATCAATCACACCATTATCAAAACATCTACAAACAATAAATGCTGGAGAGGGAGTAAAGGGAACCCTCTTGCACTGTTGGTGGGAACATGAATTGATACAATGACTATGGAGGACAGTAGTGTGATTCCTTAAAAAACTAGGAATATAACTATCATAAAATCAAACAATCCCACCACTGGGCGTATACCCAGAGAAAACCACAAATGAAAAAGATACATGTATTCCAATGTTCATCACAGCACTATTTGCAATAGCTAAGACATGGGAGCAAAATGTTATACAGAGTGAGGTAAGTCAGAAAGAGTAAAACAAATATATATTAATGCATAAATATGGAACCATGCACCTACATGCAAAGCAGCAGTAGAGAGGCAAACATAAAGAACAGACTTGTGGACACAGCAGGGGAGGGAGAGGGTGGGACGAATTGAGAGACTAGCATTGAAACATATACATTACTTACTATATGTAGAACAGATAGCCAATGGGAAGTGGCTATATAATTCAGGGGACCCAACCTGGTACTCTGTGACAGCCTAGAGGGGTGGGATGGGGTCAGGAGTGGGAAGGACGTTCAGGGGGGTGGAGACATATGTATACTTATGACTGATTCACATTGTTGTATGGCAGAAACCAAAACAACATTGTAAAGCAATTTTTCTCCAAATTAAAAAAAAAAAACAAAAAACTTAATATCATTAAGAAGGAAATGTTCCCAAATCGATCTACAAAGTCAACAAAATTCCTTTCAAAACTCTAGCTTACATTTTTGCATAAATTGATATTTGTCCTAAAATTCATATAATAAAAATGCAAAAGGAACTATTACAACCAGAACAATCTTGAGTTAGAACAGAGCTGAATGCAAACTTCCCCATTTCCAAGTTTACCACAAAATGACAGTAATAAGATTCTCTAGTGCTGATATTGGAGAAGGCAGTGGCACCCCCCTCCAGTACTCTTGCCTGGAAAATCCCATGGACAGAGGAGACTGGTGGGCTGCAGTCCATAGGATCGCTAAGAGTCGGACACGACTGAGCAACTTCACTTTCACTTTTCACTTTCATGCATTGGAGAAGGAAATGGCAACCCACTCCAGTGTTCTTGCCTGGAGAATCCCAGGGATGGTGGGAGCCTGGTGGGCTGCCATCTATGGGGTCTCACAGAGTCGGATACAACTGAAGAGACTTAGCAGCAGCAGCAGCAGCAGTGCTGGTATAAGGACAGATACATAGATCAATGAGATGGAATGGAGAGTCCAGAATAAACCTTTACATTGATCTTCAACAGGGTGTTGAGATGACTATGGACAGAATAGCTGTTTCAACAACTAATGTGGAACAACTGGATATGCCCCTGCATAAAGGCTGAAGTTGGACCTCAGTCTTATTATTATATGTAAAAATTATATGCTGAAATTTGTATGTAAAATAAATTTATATGCTCAAAGCTATATGTAAAAATTAACTCAAAATGCATCTGAAACATAAATGTATGACCTAAAGCTATAAAACTCCAGAAACAGAATGAAAACAAAAGTAGAAAACAGAAGAGTAAAATTTTAAGATCTTGAGTAAGACAATGGTTTCTTAGATACAACAAAAAACTATAAGCAAAAAAATAGAAAAACTGGAAAAGTTGAACTTCATCAAAATTAAAACTTATGTTTGGCACATGATATAATAAAAAAGTGACATACAGATGCTCATGGCAGGATTATTCATAATAGTCAAAGAATATCCAGTGTGTGGATGAATAAAAGAGTACAGGTATATCCATACAAAGTGATATCATTTGGCAATAAAGAGGAATGAGATACAAATATATGCCATGAGAACACAACTTGAAAACATAATAAAGAAGTCAGTTACAATGAGCACATATTGTATAATGCTATTTGTATGAAATGCCCAGAGACAGAAATAAAGGTTGGTGCTTTCCTAGGGTATATGTGATGGGGTGGAATGTCTGAGGTGGGGAAAATGGAGAGTGACTACTGATGGGTACAGCATTTCTTTTCATGGTTAAAAAAAAAAGTCCTAATATTGAATTTTGTGATGGTTACACAACTTTGTGAATATACTTAAAATAATTGAATTATACATTTTAATTTGTTAAACTGTGTAAATGTCAATTATATAAAAAATAAGCTTAAAACTGAATTGCATTTTTATAAAATAAAAATTGAAAGATCTTCCTATGAGAAAATCCATTTGACTGATGTGATTTTGATTAAATCAAAAATAACAGCTTGTACTTCCTTTCAATTAAGTAATTATATTTTTTAATTAATTCATTTATTTTAATTGGAGGCTAATTACTTTACAACATTGTAGTGGGTTTTGCCATACATTGACATGAATCAGCCATGGCTGTACATGTGTCCCCCATCCTGAACCCCTTTCCCACCTTTCTCCCCATCCCATCCTTCAGGGTTGCCCCAGGGCACCAGCTTTGAGTGCCCTGTTTCATGCATCGAACTTGGACTGGTGATCTATTTCACATATAGTAATATACATGTTTAAATGCTATTCTCTCAAATCATCCCATCTTGCCTTCTCCCACAGAGTCCAAAAGTCTGTTCTTTACATCTGTGTCTCTTTTGTTGTCTCGCATATAGGGTTTTTGTTATCATCTTTTTAAATTCCATGTATATGCATTAATACACTGTATTGGTGTTTTTCTTTATGACTTACTTCACTCTGTATAATAGGCTCCAGTTTCATCCTCCTCATTAGAACTGGTTCAAATGCATTCTTTTTACTAGCTGAATAATATTCCATTGTGTATATATACCACAGCTTTCTTATCCATTCATCTGCCGATGGAAATCTAGATTGCTTCCATACCCTAGCTATTGTAAACAGTGCTGTGATTAACATTGGGGTACATGTGTCTCTTTCAATTCTGGTTACCTCAGTGTGTACACCCAGCAGTGGGATTGCTGTGTCATATGGCAATTCTATTTCCAGTTTTTTAAGGAATCTCCACACTATTCTCCATAGTCGCCATACTAGTTTGCATTCCCACCAACAGTTTGAGAGGGTTCCCTTTTCTCTGCACCCTCTCTAGCATTTATTGTTTGTAGACTTTTTGATAGCAGCCATTCTAACCAGCGTGAGATGGTACCTCATTATGGTTTTGATTTGCATTTCTCTGACAATGAGTGATGTTGAGCATCTTTTCATGTTTGTTAGCCATCTGTATGTCTTCTTTGGAGAAATGTCTATTTAGTTCTTTGGCCCATTTTTTGATTGGGTTGTTTATTTTTCTGGTATGGAGCTGCATGAGCAGCTTATATATTTTTGAGATTAATTCTTTGTCAGTTGCTTCATTTGCTATTATTTTCTTCCATTCTGAAGGTTGTTTTTTCATTTTGCTTATAGTTTCCTTCGCTGTGCAAAAGCTTTTAAGTTTAATTAGGTCCCATTTGTTTATTTTTGCTTAGTAATTATATTTTTTAAGAGGCAAATGCATGCCTACCTGTTCAGACTTGCGAAGAGAGGACTTATTTTTGAGCATAAATTTTCCCATCCTTTTAAATCTCCAGTGCTTAGGATTATGTCTGACAATAAATGACACACAATACTTGCTTGCTGACTTCATGGAAACAAGAAACCAGAAATTCTCACAAAAGACTTGATTTGCTCAGAGCCACAAGAAAGGGGGAGCACTGGGATGACAGTCCAGGCTTAGCAGCCTCCACTGGGTGTTCTTATCACTAGCTTAGATGCTGGCATCCAAGTTCCAACGCTTTACTTGGTTCTTAAGCAATTTTTCTCTTTCTCTGTCTGTTCAAAACCTCACTAACTATAAAAAAAGAAGGAAGTCTGTAATTTGTAGGTGAAAAGTCACATTGAGATCATGGTTGAATTGGCAGGGGATCCCAGCAGCAGAAAGAGGCTCTCCTTCCTGCCATGTTCAGTGGCATTTTAGAAGAGAGATGGATGTGGCAAGGTTGGGGAAATCACTGAGATAAAGGAATTCATCTCATTTTTCTGCCAGTGATTCTGGCTAATTAATCAAAATTAACTTGTCTTCATAAGATAAGAAAGGGCTGAGCCATAACATTTTTAGAAGTTTCACCTACATTTTAAAATGATTAAAATGGTAGATTTTGTGTCACGTGACTTTTATCTCAACTTAAAATAATTTGTATAAAAGTACGCCTGATACTGTCCTAATTCTGGGATTTTTCTCCTTTATATGTCAGCAAAATTTTACTATTCAATCTTCTTATTTCATTTTTAAGTGTTTATTTATTTGGCTGTGCTGGGTCTTAGCTGTGGCACGTGGGATCTCTGGTCTTTGCTGTCACCTGTGGGATCTTTAATTGAGGCATGTGGGATCTAGTTCCCTGACTAGGGATTGAAACTGGGCCCCTTGCATTGGGACCTCAGAGTCTCAGTCACTGGTCCCCCATAGATTCAATTACAGTTGATCTACAATGTGCTAGTTTCAGGTATATAGCAATGTGATTCAGTTTATATATATGTTCTTTTTCAGATTATTTTGCCTCATAGGTTATTACAAGAATAGTTCCCTGTGCTGTATAGTAGATCCTTGTTGGCTATCTATTTTATATATAGTTAGTATGTATATGCTAATCCCATACTCCTAATTTATCCTACTCCTTTGGTAAGTATAAGTTTGTTTCTTATATCTATGAGTCTATTTCTGCTTTGTAAATAAGTTCATTTGTATCATTTTTTTGATCTCACATATAAGTGATATCATATGATATTTGTATTTCTCTGGCTGGCTTATTTCAGTTAGCATGATAATCTCTAGGTTCATCTATGTTGCTGCAAATGGTATCATTTTCTTCTTTTCTATGGCTGAGAAATACTCCATTGTATGTGTATACCACATCTTCTTTATCCATTCAGGGTGTGGAGAAAAAGGAACCCCCCTACTTTGTTAGTATGTATTAATCTAATATCACTGTTAGAATGTATTAATAAATTGGTATAGCCACTATGGAGAACAATATGGAGAGTCCTTAAAAAACTAAAAATTGAGCTAACATATAATTCAGGAATCCCATTCCTGAGCATATATCTGAAAAAAACTAGAACTCCAATCTGTACATGCACTCCAATGTTCATAGCAGCACTATTTACAATAGCCAAGACATGGAAGCAATCAAAATGTCCAACAGCAGATGACTCAATTTTACTGTTTCAGCAGTTGTAGTTAAATATTATTTTATTTGCAACCTAAAGTGTCTTGTGTAAATGTGTATTTTTTATCTGAAAGAGAAGAAAAATGAGGACCTTGCATTCTAAATTTTAAAATATATGATCTATACTCTATAAGAAAAAAGAAATGTGCGGCATTAAATTTTGGATAAAAGTGGTGAGATATTCAGGGAGTATCAAGTTTCTACCATCTAGAAAAAAGATAAAGAACCCTTCCTCCACTTTCACCCGTATCTCTCTTCTACCAATAAAAAAGGAAGGGGGAGAAATAAAAATGTAAAAGTTACCAACAGTAACCAAATGAGAAAAGGAGAAGCCCTTAATGGCATGAACCTAGAAAAGTGCTGGCTCATCCACAAAACAGAACTTTGAGAGTGTCACGATGAGGCCATGTCCCCACCTCCCAGAAACTACATCTTGTGAGTCTACAAAATCCTGCCAGTTCTCGCTGAAATCTTGAGAGAAGTAAAAAGGACTGTTTGTTCTTAGCTTTTCCCAACTTTGACCAAGAAGTAGTGAAAATAGTTGCTGTGGAGATGAGGGTAAAAAGAAAAATGTCAGCAATCTGGCATGACTCTGTCATGCTTGTGAAAAGCGGGGGAACTGAGCAAATGCCCAAAAGTGCTCCCCAAATAGTTACCTCTCCCTTCTTCCTCTGCCAAGGAGGATTACACACGCTCACTCAGTCATGTCTGACTCTCTGTGACCCCAAGGACTGTAGCCCGCCAGGATCATCTGTCCATGGCATTCTCTAGGCAATTTATAATACTGGAGGGGGTTGCCTCCTCCAGGGGATCTTCCCTTGTCTCCTGCATTGGCAGGTAGATTCTTTACCACTAGTGCCACCTAGGAAGTCCCAAGGAGGAGTGAACCCTCATATATTTATTACGTGGGATGCGGGAGAGAGGAGCCCAGTTAGTACAACACGACTCCAGCTAAACACCCCCACCTTCCCTGTGCAAAGCCTATAGTAAAACAGGCATTAAGGGAATAAATATTAATATTTACTATTCAAATCAATAATAGTATTTTATTATTAAGCAAACTATCAATATTACCCAGACAGAGGAAAGAAAAAGATTCTGATACAAGATTCAAGGAGCTATCTCTCACGAGTGTGCTGAGTCACTTCAGTCAGGTCTGACTCTGCAACCCCATGGACTGTAGCCCTCCAGGCTCCTCTGTCCATGGAATTCTCCATGCAAGAATACAGCAGTGGGTTGCCATGTCCTCCTTCATGAGATCTTCCCTATCCAAGGACTGAACTCAGGTCTCTTATGTCTCCTGCATTGGCAGACTGGTTCTTTACCACTAGCGTCACCTGGGAAGCCAGTCTGGCACAAAGAAGCAGAACAAAATGAAGGGTTGCCAGCATGGGCAAAACAATGAACTAGTAACAATGCCAAGAAGATAAAGAATCAGAATTAAAGTTGAAGGATGCAAGATGAAGAATCAGAATGGTTTGGAATTCTCAACAGCAACACTAGAAGCAAAAACGCAATAGAATAATGACTTTAAAATGTGAAGAGAAGTCATTTTTGAACTACTATTTGAACTACTATTTTCTATACAATCTAAACCATCAATCAAATTTGACAGTAAAAGCATTTTGGATGTGGAAGGTCTTTAAAATACCTATTTCCACTTCCTTATCTGGGATTCACATCCTCGTTGGCGGTCAGCTAGAGTTCTAACCACTTTGGAGGCCACCACTACATGGCTTATCTTATCAGTGCTAAGATACCCACCACAGGTATTGATACTCACCAAAAGAGACATTAAATATAGAGCTGTATGACTGCCTAAAGTATTTTAGAGACATGCATCATTCTTGAAGATGAATTGTGCTGTATCTTCTTGTTATTATGTTTCTTTTTTAAAATAAATATCTATGTAGAAAATTGTGTTTCACCAAAATGATCGAGTGAACTAAGGGAGAAAAAAAACATGGAATACAAACAATATGGACTCAAAGATAGAAGAAATGTGAAAAGAAGCACAAAGCAGAATCAGAGCAAATGAATCCTTAAGAAACTGCAGCCACAAGTTGACCATAGAAAGAAAGTGAAGTCGCTCAGTCGTGTCCGACTCTTTGCAATCCCATGGACTGTAAGCTACCAGGCTCCTCTGTCTATGGGATTTTCCAGGCAAGAGTACTTGAGTGGGTTGCCTTTTCCTTCTGCAGAGGATCTTCCCAACCCAGGGATCGAGCCCAGGTCTCCCTCATTGTAGCCAGATGATTTACCATCTGAGCCATCAGGGAAGTCCAAGTTGACCATAAGGTGAAGTCGCTCAGTCGTGTCCGACTCTTTGTGACCCTGTGGACTGTAACCTACTAGGGCTTCTCCGTCCATGGGATTCTCCAGGCAAGAGTACTGGAGTGGATTGCCATTTCCTTCTCCAGGGGATCTTCCCGACCCAGGGATCGAACCCGGGTCTCCTGCATTGGAGGCAGACGCTTTAACCTCTGAGCCACCAGGGAAGCCCAAGTTGACCATAATAGTGCCCAAATCTCCAGTCCAGATTCGTGTCCCCTAGTTGGTCCCTAAAGACATAAGCTGAGAATTTACCTTAAATTGTTGGCATACTAGTTGCACTCCAGACTGCTGACAGAAACAAAGGCAAATTCTCTCTGAAATCAAAAACAGACAAACAAACAAACATACTTTCACCCTGGGCCACAACTAATTTCCATAAATAACTTTTCAAGGACAAGGAATGGCTCACAGTCCAGTGTAACTAAGTACAACTAAAAAAGCCAGGCACTGTAACACTCAGACAACATAAGTATATATTCAAGACTTCATATGGTGGAGTTAATGCGGCAAAACTGTATATATATATATATAGTTTTTGAAGAAATAAAAAATTAAGACTCTATAAGGAACAGGAGATTTTTTAAAAGTAACTGTGTCTGGAGTCTGTAGGACCCTTTGGATACAGGGCTTTGTTAGGAAGGCTTCCAGGACTCAGCATATAATCATAGCTAAGATTTATTTCAACAGCAAAGGGAAATGACACATGAAGTTGAAGGAAGAAAGATTGGAAGAAATGTATTGACTTCTAGGAAGATTTTTCTTTTTCCTAGGTGTTTGTGTGATAGTTTTATTTTCTAAATTTTATCTATTTAGTTTTGGCTGCACTGGGTCTTTGTTGCTACGTGCAAGCTTTCTCCAGTTGCTACAAGCTGAGGCTGCTCTCTAGTTGAGGTCCACTGGCTTCTGACATCAGCACCTGCTCTAGCTCACACAGGCTGGGTAGTTGTGGTGCATGGGTTTAGTTGTCCTTCCTTCCCCTCCCCAGGTGAAATCTTCTCAGACTAAGGATCAAACTCATGTCCCCTGCACTGGCACATGGATTCTTAACCACTGGAAAACCAGGGATGTTGATAATTTTAACATTTTTTTTTTTAATCATTAAAAGCAGGCTAGTTAACTTTAAGATGACTCAGAGGTGGGAAGGACTGTAGCAGTGCTAAAAGGTGGCTTAAAGATGGATGGAAAACCTCATCTTATCTCCCATAAGCACTACCTACGGAAACATTGTAATCTTAGTAAAAGCAAGACAGATTCTGTAGCCTCTGTTTAGACAACAATGGCTATTTCCTTGGCTATTTGCAGTAAAATTAAGTCTTGTGGTTAACAAATAAAGTGAAGTGAAAGTCGCTCAGTCGTTTCCGACTCTTTGTGACCCCTTGGACTGTAAGTCCACGGAATTCTTCAGGCCAGAGTACTGGAGTGGGGAGCCTTTCCCTTCTCCAGGGGATCTTCCCAACCCAGGGATCGAACCCAGGTTTCCTGCATTGCAGGCGGATTCTTTACCAGCTGAGTCGCAAGGGAAGCCCTAACAAATAAAACCATAATAAAAATCCTTCACTTGAGTTAAAAATTTAGTGGTAAAAATAAATGGAAGAGAATGTTCCAGTGGAAAAGTCTGAGGGGTCCCACTGGAGTCTAAGGGCCTCCTATTAACGTTTTTTTCTCCATGGCAACTTTAATCTAACACCCTATATATTTTATTTTATTGATTATATTTTGGATAAGCTTTTTCAAACAGGCAATGGTAGCCAGAGTTACCAGGGCAGCCACGGTCTGGAAGCTGTTTTATGGGAAGATTCTAAAGAGGCTTAACAGGGGGGAAAAAAGGGGGTAGGAGAGGGGGTGGGGAGAGAACCAGGTAGGAGTTTTTAAACCATTTTAGAGACTACAGAGAAAGATGAAACTTTATTTAATTAAACGTCAGAACTGCTTGTGGGTAAGAGGGAAGCAAGTTTAACTCACTGTCAAGAACCTTGTAATAATTAAAGCCATCAGACAACTGACCAGCTGGACAGGCTGGGCTCACCCAAAGGTGAGCTGTAAAATCTGATGTTCGCTTATGTCAGGAGACCACCTGGGAGGACGACGACATGGGCCTTCCGATCACCAGTCAGCAGGAGCGTCTTGGGTTAGTGATTAGGAATAGACCACACTGTGAACAAGATTCTCTTCCCAAACAATTGCACCGCAAGTGGGCGTGACCCTGAGTGCCAGTTGGTCCTTGGAAGAATCACGCAGCAGGCAGGACAGGTGGCCAGAGGGTACAGTTGTTGGCCATGCCCCCCTTTTGCATATGAAGCCCCCTCGTCTGGGCTTTCTGCGCCAGGGGAGTGGGGACCGAGCGCCCACCTGGCTCCCTTCCCTGCTCCCCTCCGGCCTCCTGCCTCTCAGGCCCACCCCGCGAGCCGGGTTCCGGTGCGCTCTGGCTGCCGATCCCCTGCGCTGGGCGCTGGGGGCGCACCGGGCACACGGGGCTCACGGGCGGCAGGGCGGGCCTGGGGCAGCGGGGCGCGGCAGTTGGGAGGAAGTTCAGGGCCTGCCAGGGCGCGTTAAGGAAGTTGCCCAAAATAAGGAAGCGTCGTGCACTAGGCGACTGAGGTGACTCCGGCGATTGGAGCAGCGAGGAGGAGCGGGTGGCCCGGCGCAGTGCCCGAGCTGCCCCCGCGATCTCGCCCGTCGAGTTCTCGGAGCCCCGCGCCCCGCCCTCGCCTCACCTGGCACAGGTAGGTGTGGCCGCGCGATCCCTCCGCTTTGGCTGCCGGGCTTGGGAAGGCGGCATGGGAGGAGAGAAGGCGCCAAGAGAGGGAAAGATGCGGCCCTTCCTCCTTGGCCCGCACAAGACCTGTGCGCCCAGGCACACCCGGGCAGGTACGCTCAGGGCCTTCCTGCTTTGAAAATCGGAGGGAACGTTTGATAAAATATTTCGATTGAGAATTAGTCGATTGTGCCAGCTTTTCTCCTAAACTTAGGTAGTGTCTCTTGGGCTCCGGTTTCTGTACGGGAAGCCAGGGGCTGGGCCTGGGGGTCTGGGGGCTGTGCAATGGGGCCCCCAAACTCCAGGTGCTGCCGCGTGCGCAGCAAGTGCGGAAGCTGCTGCGTCCTGGGAGACTAGCTGGAATCCGCAGGCACAAGAAACTCGGTGTCGGGTATCGGAAAGAACTTATTTTCGTTTGGCCATTTACAGAAGTCACTGGAAAATTCCACTGAATTTATGGAAGTGATTCCATGTAGAGATGTTCATACGCATGCAAAGGTTTTATTTATACTTTTACTACAGAAAGAGCAGTTACATAAAAACATGACAGTTTCTGAACAGTAGCACGATTGCCTTTTTTTTTTTTCTTTCTTCATATTCTCATGGTAAAATAGCTTAATTAGCCAGTGAATTACTTGAAGAGCAGGAAAGTTTGGTGTAGTTAAATGCGATAATTTTGAGTTAAGGATTTTTTTTTGCACTATGGCAATATGGCTTTAAAGGGCTTCCCTTGTGGCTCAGCGGTAAAGAATCTGCCTGCAATGCAGGAGTCGCGGATTGGATCCCTGTATCAGGAAGATCCCCTGGAGTAGCAAATGGGGTCTTCAGTATTCTTGCCTGAAGACTCCCCATGGACAGAGGAGCCTGACGGGCTACATCTCATGGGGTCGCAAAGAGTCAGACAGGACTGAAGCGACTTCACACATGTATGCACGGCTTCAAAACTTTAAACCTAACCTACATAATGATACAAAGGCGATTCATTTTTTGGTTTGTTTGAATATCAAGAACTAAAAAGACAACCACTGGAGAAGTTAGAGTTTGAATCTTTGGCCGTTTTCGGTGCAGTTGCTTGGCAAAGAGACTCTCCTTCATGGTGCAGTATATTCACAGGAACCAACCCAAGACACTCCTGTTGACTGGTGACCACCCAGCCCTTGCCATCTTGCCAGGTGGCTTTTGGAAACCAGACTGCAGATTATTTTAATGAGTTTGTCTGACTCCATTAAAGATTCCCATTGACCCAAATAAAACTGTTGGCTGGAGTTGTTCTTTTTCTTAAATCCTAGAGGTAGTTCCGCTGCTGGTAAGTCACTTCATTTGTGTCTGACTCTGTGTGACCCCATAGACGTCAGCCCACCAGGCTCCTCCGTCCCTGGAATTCTCCAGGCAAGAACACTGGAGTGGGTTGCCATTTCCTTAGAGGTAGTTCAGTATGTAGTTAAAAGGCTTGGAGATATCTCACATCTGAATCTTTGTGTTAAAAAAAAGGGGGGGCGGGGAGAGATGATGGAGAATTCCTGAAAGAAATGGAATTGATTCTAACATCTGTTTTCTTTGTTGTAGTAAGAACAAATTCATTGCTGTGACTCAGGCAATATTTTCATTAGATGCAACTAAATTCGTTGATGTGCACACCTCTCTCCTATCCCCAGATAGGTTTATCTTTGACCTAAAAGGTTTAAATACATGTAAAGTATTAGATGTTTCAAGTGAAAAATCTTGTCTACTAAAATTATTTTATCAAATTGTTTTGTTTTATCTACACTGAACTTTTGCTTTGATCTGTTTAGAGAAATGTTGCAGTACGATAGAAACTTTATATTTCTTTATTTTACTTTTATATAAATAAAAAATTTATTCTTTGTATTTAGAGTGCTTCAATATGTAGGATTTTAGGAATCATCTCAATAACTATCATGTTCTTAATGTTTTAATCCAGGAATAAAAATGAGGTATTTATTTTAGCTCTTTACCTTTCCTGAGGCTAAAATTGTCAGAAAGCTCATTTTATTGCTAGATTTGCGTTTCAGAAACCATTCACCTTAGCTTTCTTTAGGTTTGTATTTCTTGTTCTAAGTACAGTTCTGATTTCTCTGTTTTTTAATCAAAGACTTCTTAACAGAATGTAACTTATGCAGCACATAGCATATCCAAAATCATTATCCAAAACCCTGTGCCAAGATAATGTTTTGGAATTCAATATTTCTCAGAATTTAGAATTCAAATTTAGAATATGAGTTTCAGCCTTGAGAAATCCATTTCTCAGAATTTAGTAAGGTGTGCATGCAAACTGACGCCATATATTGCACACCACTCCAACACAGCCTGGGCAGCCTCCTGTAATCCCACGTGTTAATATTTCTGCACCAATAGTGTGAAAAGTCTCACTAAGTGGAATAAAGAGAGGCTACAAATAACTGTGTGCCAGTTCAGGGCAAAACTCACCAAAAACCTTGTTTTTCAGAGCTTTGTGGAATTAAGGCTAAGGAACTAAGTCTGTGTTAGATTTCATGAAGCTACTGTTAGGTTTTGAAAGTAACTTGCATTTCTGTTGCCCAACAAGTCACACTTTCCAGTAATTAGACAAATAGTTCCCCTGCCTTTACAGAAAGTTTGAAATAGCAAGACTTCCCTGAATTCTCAATGATAATCAAAATACAGACCCTCCGAGTGAGAATAGGATGTTTCATCCTTATTTATAGACTTTTCAACAGCAAAGTTTCTGCCACTCTGATTCTAAACAAAGAATGCAGTAGCTACTTAAAGAAGAGGTATTATCACACTTCACAACTACAGCCTGTCCTTGGAAGAAATACTGCTTCCTGTTCACTTTGTTCTATCTGTCTCCGTTATCTGTGCCTAAGGAATGGCCCAGTATTTTGTACAATCTAAGCTCCTGTTTTCTTTCTCAGCTTTCCACCATATAGTTTTTTTCTGATTCCCTAAGTCACCCCCTGCCCAGCTCCACAATTTCTTCCACTTCTGGACTGATTTAGCAGCAAATGAGTGGAGAGAAAATTAGGAACTTAGGCCAGTGAGTGAAATTTAAAAAAAAAATATATATATATATGCTGTACATTGCTTTTCTTTTAAAGCAACTGAAATCAAAAAGCAGAGTCTTAAAGAGAGACTGGAATTAAATTGCTTGACTTAATTATGTCTCACCATCTTACCTTCTACTTTGTAACTGAACAGGTTGGGTTTGCTTTTTTCATTCAGAAAAAAAAAGAGATTTTTTTTTTCCTTTCTCTTTAAAAGTTTGTGAAAAAGAGAGGAATTATGGGAAGATTTTAAAAACTCAGCTGATTGGATTTTAAAGGGAAAGCTTTGTTCATTCATTGTGGCTTTGCATCAGCAGGAATATTTTCTATTAGCTTAGAATTTTTTCTGGCAAAATGTTAGCTTGTATCAACTTAGTTTTGTTTTGTTTTTTAAGAATTAATTATGTAAGTTTTGCCCTATGAATCCTGAAAGGTGGTTAAATTGAAATCTTAAATATAGTCAAATTTAGCCACTGCCAAAGACACCGATAGAAGGAAGAATATTTAGTTTCTATTCAGTAGGTTTAACAAATCAAAATGGAGAAGGAAATGACAATCCACTCCAGTATTCTTGCCTGGAAGGTCGCAAAGAGTCGGACACGACTGAGCAACTTCACTTCACTTCACAGTAGGTTTAACAAATCAAAAAGGACACTCTCTTGATTCTTTTGTTTCTGGAAAATTATGTATCTATTTTTGGTGGCTGCCAAAGGCTGAAGATAGGAAGAGAAAGGTGGGGATGATGTAACACCTCAATTACCAAGGGTAATGTACTGAAAACTTATGATGGACAGTTTCTGGTAAGTAGCATCCTCTGTCCTGAGGGTACCTGGCTCTGATACTGGAATCCTAGCTCCTGTTGCTGGAGAAGGCAGTACCTCTCAGTGCTGTGCTGGAGCCCTGGAGGGGAGCACAGATTTGAGAGGACATTGGGCTTCCAGATTGGCACACTGTGTGTGAGATATTTGATCTGAGCAGAGGCTGGGCAGACAGCAGGATTGACAAGGAGAGGGTAGGGCTGATGTCACGTAAGTGAGGCTTAGGCCTGGATATTGGGGCAGTGTTAAAGGATGGAAGAGGGCTGAGCACCAAATTGTAGAAAAAGTCACAATTTAAACGTTGGTTTCTTTAGTTATACTCAGTGAGGCTACAAAGAGCATTTGAATGTGCAACAATTAACCTTCTACTTTCCCACTCCATCTTCTGTCTTAAATGCTAAATCTTCATGCTGTTCTGGTCAGTCTGACAATTTATTAAATCTGTCCATTTCCGTTCAGTTATCACGGAAACGTTTTGGTGCAACCAGAGTTAATCTTTTTATTTAATTTCAATTTATAACAATACCTTCCCATCCTCTAGTACTGTTCCCCAAAAGCAATCTTTTAATATTTTTAGCTATTTCTTCTAGAATGTTCCTTCTTATTTCCTGATGCTATGTTCACTTGCTTTTTATATATATATCAGTTTAGACAATGCTGACTTCCTATTCTGAGAAGTAAGGACATGGCAGTCCTAGGATAATTATTATTACCCAAGATAATCTTTCTGTGTGCTTCCCCGATTGATGGCTCAAGGGGTAAAGAATCCGCCTGCAATGCAGGAGACACAGGAGACATGGGTTCAATCCCTGGGTCGGGAAGATCCCCTGGAGGGGGAAGTGGCAACCCACTCCAGTATTCTTGCCCGGAAAATTCCATAAATAGAGGAGCCTGGCAGGCTACAGTCCGAGGGGTCACAAAGACTCAGACCCTGCTGAACACAGGATGAATGGACAGCTGGAACCTTAACCTAGGGTTAAGATGCTACTTGGTATTTACCTTGTGATTTTGTTTACTAATAGAGCATGTTGTATAGTACAGTTCCATTTTCTTTCTTGTACCTCAAACTGTTTTTCATGGGGTAAATTCTTGTTTCATTTTTGTGTTTTCTCAGTTGGTCCTGTGCCTGTAGTGGTTCGCTCCCCGATTCTCTGACACGAAGCTAAACCGCACGTTCCCCCCCCCCCCCCCCCCCCCCCCCCCCCCCCCGCCAACCCCGGCAATTCGGACTCAATTTCCTACTGAGTCAAATATATCAAGCACTCTATGAGTTCCATTTCTTTCTTTTTCTGGAAACCCCTGCCTCTTTGCATCAGTCTAACAGTTTCTTTTCAGTCTTGCTACGCACCTATTAATAACTGAAGCATATTTGGGGGTGTTGGTTAGCTAAATATATTTTCTGCAAGTTGCTGTCCTATACGCATTTTGGAGTCTTAACATAACTCTTATCAACATTCGTGTACTTTTTAAATCCATTGTAAATCCATTGTCATAATTGTTGAAAACATTTCCCCCAAACTTTTGATTTCTATGCTCATTTGCTTATTTGTATAATTTATTACTTTTTGTAGTTTTTGGAACTTTTATACTTTCTCAGGTCGGGGTGTATTCTGAATCATGCTTAGTGAAAGATTATTCTTAGCTCCAATTTAGCAATTAGCATCTATATTTTAAATCAATCTCAGTGTCACCTCTGTATTTGCTCTGACCCTGATGTTTTATTATTTGATTAATGGGAATATGTACTTTCCTGGGAATGGGGGCTCCACAAATTTTAAAAATCAGATGACTGGGCTCAATTCTCTTGATTTCTGAAGCAGGTGCTATGCGATTTTAAATGGTATTTCCTAGGAAGCTTTGCTTGTTTAACCTTTCCTTGTTTCCTTATTCTTAGGCAGAATAAAGTTGAGTAAGCAGGATCATTGTCCTGGGCTTGCTCATGGCGGTTGTGTAGGTGGTGTGCATGGTGAGGGCGCATGTCGCTGAACTCTCACACCCCTGTGATCATGGGATACACTGGTTCTTGGAGCATCTTGTATAGTGGGGCTCCCCAGGTCTACTTTGGGAAAAAGCAGGTAACCTGCTACCCCGTTACAAAATCCTCAGGCTTTGCTTAGACGGAGGCAGAATGCTAGGTTTATTTTCATCTCAAACACTAAGAGTATTTGAATCACTTGATTGCCCTAATGCTTCAGTCACTGAATATTTTTTATCAACAGTGGTTGAGAGTAGGGGGTCTGAAGTCTCATTGGGTTCAAATCCCACTGTTTTCAAGCTACTCTTTCAGTCTTTGTAGATGGAAGGATTATAGGGGATTTCCTTGTGGTGCATGGTGGAGACAACATATGTAGTAATCGTACCTGGCCTGTGGTTAGAACTGGCATAACGGTCACAGTCTTTCCCAGGTGGGTAGCTCTGGGAGTCTGCCCTGTAGTCTTGGCTGGAGACTAATAATAGCAGTCCCAAATAGGTCACAGATGAGTAAGTACTGGCTCTGAAGTTTTTTTCTCTGACCTCCAAGATGGGGGAACTGTCTCTCATTTTCTTTTTGAAAAGTGTTGACTTGCATAACTGATGTCTGAGTATATACCCATTGGTGAAGAATTCAGATATGACAGGTAACACTGGAACCCTCGTTGACCTCCACCCTTAGCCCCAGCCCACCCCAGCTGAGGGAGGGCAGCTTGATGTATAGTGTTCTAATCTATCATTCTGTGCATTCATGCGTGTATATATATGTGTGTATTTTTAGAAGATATAGTGTGTGTCTTCTTAATACCAGTGTCATCCTGCAGCTAACTTTTTTAATCAACAGGTTTGGGGGAGCCCTTCCTATCAGTGATCCTTGTGTTTTATTCCAGAGCAGAAAATACGATTACTTATTGATAGACATTTAGGATTTTTCTCTAATTTTTGATATTATATACAAAGCTGCAGGGAATGTACTTTTTCTTTCATTCGTTCCCTCTCTTTTACCCTTTTCATTGCATTTCATGGAATTGACAAGTTGATCATTTGCTCAAGAGAGATCTTCAGCCCTGTCCATCCTGTTTTTCAGTCCATCTATTGAGTCGTTTGTGTTTTAGCAAACAGGTGGGCAAGCAAGGAAGGAAGGTAGTTAATTCTTTATTTTTTAAGTGATACTTTAGGCTCTTCCAGATAATTGTTTTTGTTACTGCTTCCAGTCTGGACATTCTCTTCTTGCTTCATGAGCTCTATCTCCTTTGATACCTACTCATTTGTTTGCCCATTTGGTTCCTTACCTTTGTGGGGTTAGCTTTCTTGTTGTGCTAGGATGTGTGCTGGTCTTGTTTCAGAGATGCCCTCGGAGTTAGTTTTTAAGGCTGCGTATGTTGCATGGCCCTCTTTTTACCTGTCACCCATGAGGTGGGTCTGGAGAAGGGAATGGCAATCCAATCCAGTATTCTTGCCTGGAGAATCCCAAAGACAGAGGAGCCTGGCAGGCTACAGTTCATGGGGAAGCGAAGAGTTGGACACGACCGAGCAATTAACGCACGCACACACACACACACACACACACACACACACGATGGGAGGAGCGTGAGATATGAGCAGGACAGGATGAGCCAGTAACCACGGTGTGGGGCGCAGGCACTCTCTGTTCTTTGCAGATGTGGCCATACTCTGCCTCTCCAAACGCACGTCTTTCCTGCAGAGGGCCTTCTGCTGCTCTTAGGGGTGCCAGCAGCTGAGGAGCTGGAGAGGGTTTGGCTGCCTGCCTGCTTCCCACTCTGCTTCTCCCCCACCTCACCCACCCCATCCCACCCAGGCTTTGTCATTTCCAAGGCACCACGCCCTTGACTCTTTGCAGCCATCCCCAACTGCCTGCACTTAGGCTGTGGTTTCCTAAGTTTGAGCCCATCTTTCTTTGAGTCCTTCAAGAGTTGTGAGAGTTTCCATTCCACTAACAATCTGCTTCCTTTGCTCCCAGCATGGTTATGGATTTATATTCTATATTATTGTTTTTGGTGCTGTTTCTTTTCTTTCTCTGCATTTTTAGCTGCTGTTAATACTTGAAGGGGAAGTCCAACACTTCCTTTTTTTCAGCCACACCAATCAGCTGATGGTCATAGCTGTGAAGGAAGTGACAGGGAGGAGGAGGAAGGGGAGCTCCCTACAGCAGCCGTGAAGGCAGACTTGGGGCTTCTTTCATCTTCCCTATTACCCTGGGAGCTGGGCTAGCCCTTCTACAGCTTAGGCAGAAATTGTTTCTAGAGAGAGGGCTGCATTGTTAAGACTCTACTGATCATTAGGCAATTGCTAGTCCTGAATCATGTTTCTTAGAAGTGTGTGTAAGGATGCCTGGGATGGTAGAGGCGGGGAGGGATCTTAGGCACCATCTAACTCAACCCCCTGAGAAGCAGTGAGTCCCAGAAAGATGATGTCACTTGGACTTGTCAAGCGGCTAAGCAATGCTGCTGCAAGTTGAAACCTACGACCCAGGTGTTTCTAATCCAGAATTAGACTCTGTATCCAGTTCTCTAGTGAGGAGCCTAAAGGGACCTGCTGTCATGCCTGGTGCTAAGATTTAAAGTCCTATCAGTGGAGGCAGCCAGAGGGCAGAAGCCCAGTTTGACATGTTGATTTCACTCTTTTACCAGCAGTTTAGAAAATTTGTTATCTTCATAAGTTTGTGTTGAGAAATTAAGGAAATTCAGTAGGAATAGGGCCAAAAATTCCTGAATCCATGAGAGGTTAACATGGGAATGTCTGATGCTTTTGCACATGTTACTATCCAACCGAGATTGAGCTGACTTTCAAATCTACCACCCAGAGTGAACTAAAGTAATGTGAGAAGCTTTAAGTAAGGTTCAAAAGGATACTCCGAGCCTTTGTCTGCTCAGATATCAGGCTGATATCTCTGCCACTGTCCCCACACAGGATAGAATCACTGCTCTCTGCACATGTTATTGTTGAGAGGGTTGGGAGGGGGCATACATGGTGTCCTGAAGATTAGAATGAAGCAGGAGATAAAGGAAAATTTCAAGTGAAGTTCTGTTGCATGGTGGAAATATTTGTGATGCAGCTGGGATTTCAATGGTTTCAGTCAAAGGAAGGCAGGTTGACAACTCCAGGGGAAGGATGCCTTCTAGAAAGAAGGTAGAAAAGTCATGTATGTTTCCCCAAGAAGCCAATACCTGCAAAAATATGTGCAAGATATTCCTTTTAGCTTATCCCTTTTCCACAGAAGACTCTGGAAACTATCAGCATTCATTAATAGAGGAACGGTGTATTCATTTTCTAGGGTCCCTGGAGCACAGTACCACAGACATTTATTGCATCACAGTCCTGAAGGCTGGAAGTCTGAGATTAAGGTGTGGGCAGAGTTGGTTTCTTCTGAGGCCTCTTTCCCTGGCTTATGGATGGCGTCTTCTCTCTGTATCTTTACATCTTCTTCTCTCTGTTCATGTATCTGTAATTTCCTCTTTTTATAAGGACATCAGTCATAGGGAATTAGGTCACATGCTAATGACCTCATTTTAACTTACCTCTGTAAAGGCCTGATTTCCAACATCCCATTCTGAGGTACTGGGGGTCTGGGCTTCAACATATGTATTTGCGAAAGGAAGTGGTTCCTCCCATAGTTCAGTTCAGTTCAGTCGCTCAGTCGTGTCCAACTCTTTGCGAACCCATGAATTGCAGCACGCCAGGCCTCCCTGTCCATCACCACAACAGGTAGTTAAGTGGAGCCTGCCACCTCCCCCACCCCCACCCCCACTGTGGACTTGCTTTGTAGCCACAGGAGCATGAAGGAGCTCTCCATTATCACGATGGAGAGATTTTTTAAGCCAGCCGAAGTGAGCTCTGTGCACAGAAGATTATGAAACAAGATGTCCATCACACACAAAACTAAGCAAGTTAAAATGCTCATGATACAATCTTCCTTCCACCTTAGACTGGCAATTTTATTTTATTTTTTAAATGAAACCTATGAGACCCAAAGGGAAAAAAAAGTAAGAATGGTGAAGAGAGACAAATTCTACAAGATCTTAAGGGAAAACTGCAAAGGAACGTGGGGCAACAGACCCAAACTCCACATGGAATTTGGTGCAAAACAAGGGTGGCCTTTCCCATCAGTCAGGAAAGGGAGCATAGGTTATTAATCATTGGTCATGAGAAAAAACTGATGATTTGGGAAAAATAAAGCTTTGCTCTGTGTACAAAAATAAGTTCTGGATTGAACAAAAATATTGAATAAAATATAAAGTCCTAGAAGAAAAGAGTTGAGTTATAAAATGACTGGAGTGAAGGCCTCTCTAAATATGGCAGAAAATATGAAACCATAATAGGAAAAGGTTGAGTATGATTTTCTAAAATTGCAAACAAGTCCTTGTACAAAGGGAAAATATAATAAGTGAGGGGGAAAAAACACAAAAGACACGTTTATTTTCAAGGTCTGTGGTAAAGGATTAGTAGCTTTCATATGCAGTGCTGTGAAAGACTGTGCAGTTGCTCAGGCATGTCCAGCTCTTTTCAACCCCGTGAACTGTAGCCTGCAGGCTCCTCTGTTCATGGGATTCTCCAGGCAAGAATACTGAAGTTGGTTGCCATACCCTTCTCTAAGGGATCGTTCCAACCCAGGGATTGAACCCCGGTCTCCCACATTGCGGGCAGATTCTTTACCATCTGAGTTACCAGGGAAGCCCTCATATGCAGTGAGTTCTTTCAAATCAATGAGAAAAATAAACACATTCCAATAGAAAGAGCAGTCAAGGACACAAACAAGCAGCCCAAAATGCAGATGAACCAAAAGCACAAGAATATGCTTTGCCTCTGATTTAAGGGTTTACTGTATGGTGAGATGTGGGGAAAAGGGACGCTCCTACAGGTCAGCACCTGCAAGGCGGTCAGGTAATGGCTTTGGAAATATAAAACACACATGTGTTTTGACTCAGCAATTTCATTTTTAGGAACTTATTACACACATAAATTGATAAAACTGGGGAAATATATATATATACATACTGTAACTCATTGCAACATTTTATTTTGTAATAGGAAAGAAGGAAGGAAGGAAGAAATTTGTATCAGGCTTGATTAAATGAACTGTGGTCTATCCATGCACTCAAATCATATGTGGTGTTTTTCTTAAATGTGGAATCTTACAAAGTAAAATATAAAGATGTTCAAGTTAAAAGCAAGATGTAGTATGTCACTATATTTTTGAAAACACATGCACATAACAATGTAGGCTACATTGGAATGTTATTTGCTATATAAAGATGCAGGTCTGCTTATACCAGTGTGTGTGTGTGTGTGTGTGTGTGTGTGTGTGTGTGTGTGTGTAAATATGTGGAGAGATTCTAAAGCAAAGGCACCCGACTATGAGCAGCAGTTATCTAGTGAGGGCAGCAGGGGAATTGGTTTGGAGAAAAAAAAAGTGAAATGTACATTTTTACTTTGCATACAGACGTTTCAGTGATTGTAATGAAATGATGAGGTTTGCTTATGGGGCTGGAAGCTAAGTAGGAAGGGACCAGGAAAAGAATTAATTCAAAAACAAAGCATCAGTTATGGCTGTTGGGACCGTACTGTCTCCAAGGTGTTAGGTTTGGAGAGGTTGGGTAGTTTGCCCAGAGATTTATAGCCAACGTTTGCAACATGCCTGTACAGAGCCATCATCTGAGCTTGTCTCACTCACTGATGCTCAGGCTGCCTCCAAAGTTTCTGATGTGGTTTGGCATGTGACCTGCCTTGGATATTTATTGCTAAGGTCTCCTCACTCCTCTTGCACCAAGTGCAGCAGCCAAGGTTGAGAACCACTGGTTTAGAATTCGTTTATGGGATTGTATAGCACACAAGCACAGCCGGACACAGTTCCACCAAATGGGATTTTACTGGGTATAGTGGCAGCTATGTGTGCCTCTGACTGAAGAGACTCTGGGCATAGGAGGTGGTACATCCGCACTTTGTGTGTGGGACAGAGGGGCGGGGGGAAGGGAGAGAGAGATTGATTGAGAGAAGAGTGATTGAGATAGAGAAAACTCACATATTTTTATGCTTCAAGCACTCTACTCTTTGGAAACTTGCACTCATAACATCTGGAGGCCTGTGGAAGTTTTGGAAGCATGAGTGAGAATGTGAGTGTGTTCTTAGCACCCTGCTGTGAGACTTGTAGGAGGTGAGCGCACCTGAAATGATTGTCCAAGAAAGAATGCGTGCCCTGGTCTGATTAGACAAACCATGCGTACCATTTTTTTTTTCTTTACCCAAGATAATGTGAATGATTAGTCCATCTTTCAGACTAGTTTTTAGCGTTACTCCAAGTCCACTGGCCTTATTTACTCTCAGACAGTGTGTCGTCTGCCTGTTTCATGTGAGATGGTTTTTTTCTCATGAGGAGGATGTAAATGAACAGTCTTGCTTTGGGTGGAGAGCTGGGGCCTGGGTTTTCTGGTGACTGTGGTTGCTGGGCTTTGAAGGCTGCAGCAGATGTTGACGGAGGGGCCACTCTCTGTGTGGACCATTTGGGGACTTCCCTGGGGCTGGCTTCCCAGGTTCTGGGCTTCCTGGTACTGACTGTGTCCATCCAGGCATACACGTGGGAGCACTGAGCAGCACCCACATGGGAAGCCCCAGGGGCTCATCACGTGCACTCACATTGATATTCTGTAATGAAACTTCTAGGACCATGACTGTGACCTATAAATGTCCAGCTCTGAAAGTCTCTCTGGGAGGCGGTGTGTGTGATGGGAGCAAACCAAGCCCATGGCTCTGATTCTGTTACCGACCAGGGTTTGTGGCCTCCTTAATCAATGGAAACTGGTCAGAGGCCAGACAAGAAATTCAAACGAAACTTTATTGGGGCACCCACAGCAGTGGGGAGCAACAACAAGGAACAGTTTTCCTTGCTTGCTGCCCTAGTGAAAGTGCTTTAGTTCCTTATAGGAAGTGGGGGTAGGGGTGGGTCCAGGGGTCAGACTGTAGGGGTGGCTTAGGTGGGTTGCCCATTCCCTTAGTGGTGTTGAGTGCAGGGGGCATGCACAGTACCCCACTTTTGCTTTCAATCCATAGCTCTTGTTCCTGGCTCTTCAGAAGTGATGGTTGAGGCTTTTAGGTATTTTTTGTATTTCATCCATAATTTGCCTCAATTGCACAGTTATTTTAGTCCCTTACAGCTTCTCTGTAATTTTTTGCTTAAGGAGATGTTTGTCCAGGTACAAACACTGCAGCAAAGGGTCCCAGGACCCAACCTGGGCTAGGTGTCCTCACCTGGGCTAGGTGTCAGAGGCGAGCGGCAGGCAGTGCCCAATTCCGTCATTCTTTGAAACTGCTTCAGCACTGGCCACCTCATCACCAAAACAAGGCTGAAAAGACCTGCCCCAGAGTGACTGTGGCTCCAGAGACACTCTGTGCAGAGAGCTCAGCAGCCTGGCTTGCAGACAGGTAGGTGCTCTGCAGAGCAGTCACGGTTGTGTAAAGGTAGTCAAGGAGCTACGTAGCCTCTGGTCGCCTGGGGATTGAAAAGGAGGGTCTTCCAGGGGCAAAATGATATTAAAAGACTTTATGGGAAGGTCACAGAAAGTGACAAACCTAGAAAACAGTAAAAAGTGGAGACATCACTTTGCCAACAAAGGCCTGTATAGTCAAAGCTATGGTTTTCCAGTAGTCATATACGGATGTGACAGTTGAACCATAAAGAAGGCTGAACACCTAAGAATTGATCCTTTTGAACTGTGGTGCTGGAGAAGACTCTTGACAGTCCCTTGGACTGAAAGAAGATCAAACCAGTCAGTCCTAAAGGAGATCAACCCTGAATATTCATTGGAAGGACTGATGCTGAAGTTGAAGCTTCAGTCCTTCAGTCACCACCTGATGTGAAGGGCCTACTCAGTGGAAAAGACCCTGATGCTGGGAAAGATTGAGGGAAGGAGGAGAAGGGGACGGCAGAGGATGAGCTGGTTGGATGGCATCACCAGCTCAGTGGACGTGAGTTTGAGCAAACTCTGGGAGATAGTAAAGGAGAGAGAAGCCTGGCATGCTGTGGTTCATGGGGTTGCAAAGAGTCAGATATGACTGAGCTACTGAACAACAACACCACAGAAAGAGTGGCTCTGGCCCAAGTATCACTTGACTCTGAAGCAAGTGTGTGTCTATTCTTTGGTGGTGCCCTGGGAAACCCTGCTGGGTTTTAACATGCAGCTCTTATGGAGTGTTCTCTCCTGTCCCCAAGTGACTGGACAAGGACAACCAGCTCAGGGGGTCCTAGCAGCACTCTAACCTTGAAGCTCTAAAACACAGTATGACATTATTTTGGACCCCAGTCATGTACTCTTACATTGGTTTGGAGACCATGCTGAGGACATTGTTGTGAGCTCTATGCTTCCAACATGTGGCCCTCTGCACATGTGTAGAGACTTTTAATGTCCCCTCCTTACATTTCAATATGTCACGTAGAGTTTGAATACAGTAAGCTAGGTATTTGGAATAAAGTGTGTGTCTCTTGTTAATTAAGAGAAAACCTAGAGTCCCAAGCTTGGCCCAAGTAGAAAAAACATCTGGAAGGCAGAGGTGTCTGGACCACACAGCGTGTTCCTTGGGGTGAATTTATGAAATTCCCTTTGCTGACCTGCAGTCCTATCACATTGGTCTGATGGAGGAACTGCCTGCTGCTCACTTCTGACACCTTGCCCAGTTGAGGACACATGGCCTCTCTCCAGCTTCCCTGGAAAGGAACTAGAACTGTGCTGCTCAGAGCTTTGCTACCAGCCACATATGGCTGTTTATACTGCAAATACTTAAAATGCAATAAAATGTAAAAATCAGTGCTTGGCCACAGTGGCCACATTTCAGGGCTCACTAGCCTCGTGTGGCAGGTGGCTCTGTGTGGGGCAGAGTAGAACTAGTATCTCCATCACTACAATATAGTCTGGGGACAGATTAACCACTCTGCGTTATATCTGAGCCCTATGGGGTCCTTCCTGGGGAGTGAAGAGACACAAGTTTCTATCCCTTGCACACTGTTCCTCATTCTTGATACTGCTGTGTGTCACCAGTGCATTGTTGCACTCTTTTCCACGTGTGGATCCTGGGTGCCTCCTGTTTCTTTAAAGGACTCTAGCCTCAGAGATGATGGTGTCAGCAGGATGCCCACATCCCTGAGATAAGACCACAAGAAACAGGTCTGGCCCTTTCATTCTCAACACAGCAACCTCCATCAACACAGATGCACACCCAGCACACATACATGTGCATACACACACATGCCCAAGTGCACACACCATGACAGTCTAGTTTAGTGAGTTTTCTCACATAGGGCCTGAAATGGTTCCCAGTTGCGCTCTTGGAGCAGTCTAATGGGAACCCCGTCTTGGAGAATACGTAATATATCCTGGAGTTAAGCACGGTTGGTTCGGTATAGTTTCTGAAAGAATAGGCTAGTTTTTTTTCAAGAGGATTTAGAGTTAATGGGGAAAATTTGAGTACTGATTAACTTCTCTGCAGTATAATAGAAAATCCAATGCCATTTCCTCAAAATATCTGTAATCCAAAATCTGTCCATTTTAAAAGGAAGATGTGAAGAGGGAGTGTATTCTTCCTCAAGGCAAAATGAGGAATACACAATGCTGATCGCATGACCTTGTTCTGTTCCTGCCAATACAAGAAAACAAGACTCTCACTCCTGGGAACGGAACGTGACCACGTGCATTTGAGAGCTCCGAGGGCAGTGGAAAGGGCAAGGCGGGGTGAAAGGCAGGTGCATCCTGTGGCAGGCAGCACCCGTGGAGCCTGTGATGGGGAGGGGACGGGCAGAGGGACCCACCCTGTGCGGGGGGACCCACCCCAGCGGGGCACCTGCCCCGTCCCCAGGCTGCATCTTTGCCTCATCCTCATTCTGGGCGGCGTAAGAGAGATGTGACATTTGCCTGTCTCTGAAATTCCTGTGCTGCTCAGTTTCGGGAGAGATAAAATACCACAAGCGAAGCAGTTGGACGGGTTTGCGAATTATAGAACTTCCTTTCATGATTCAGCCCGACGTCAGGAAGTGGAGCAAAACGTGTGGATTCCCAAGCGGACTTCATGCCCCACCCCACCCCCGGCCGTTCCGCACGCGCGATGGGCAAGGAGGACTGGGGGGCAAGACGCTTTTACCCGAATCGCTGAGTTAGCAAAGTCAGTATGTCTAAAAATCAGTGTGTGAGGAGGCTTTATTGAGCTAAACATGGTTTCCTGAATGTCTCTCTTATTTCTTCTTTAGAATTCTATGTAAAACTTTGAATTTCCTACTCTTTCCATTTTTCTTCCGTTCTGTAGCCCACGCTGTTGCTCACGTCATCAGCCAGCTCTGTTTGGGCCAGTTTTGAACCTTCGGTACAGAGGCAGTAATTCTAGAACAGTGGTTCTCTGTCCCCGCTGCTCACGAGAATCACTTGGAAAATTAAACAAAGAGACAGTGCTATCTGGGCCCCACCTCTGGAACTACTGAGTTTGGGTTAAGGCACGGTCACCAGTACTTAAGGTACCCGGGTGGTTGTTACCTGGGTCCACGTGAAGAATCACTGTTCTGGCCTAGAGCTTTGCTATTGAACTTACTGTTGAAAACATTCTTCTGTGATTTTATGTGCTCATCCAGCTCTGGGAGCAGCAGCACAGGCCCTCAGACTTAGACTCTGTAGGCTGCTGTACCGACCTCTGTCCTCCCACCCTATCTGCACAGATAAGAAGCATCTGGAGTGATTTGGAAGCAGTCTTGGAGGTGTAATGGGCCTGCTTGGCCTTTGGACTCTTGGCAGAAGCATTCGAACCTTTCTACCACCCACAGTACTTTTAGTCCCTGTCCTGAAATTGTGATGTTTGCAGCCAGCCCTTAGCCCAGCTGAACCTTTTGTTTCTGGTCTAGACATGCCTGACCCCTCTGGGAACACCCAGCCTTTGCCTGCTGGCTTGGAGCGTGGCTGAGAAGAAGTCTGAAGCCCAGAACTTTCCTTCCTTTTGTAAGATCCTGGATAAGAGAATCCAGGGGAAGCTGAAACTTAGTTGAAACTCTAAACATCTGTACCACCCTTGTATTTAAATTCTCCACTTCAGGAATGTCAGTCTTACGTACTTTGGATCTCCTTTGTCCTTCTAGTCTTCTTCTGTTGAATTCTTCCACTCTTTGTTCATTTCATTTTTCTCAAGCTACTCCATCCTGTCCACTTATTCACAGTGTTAGTGTCTGTTCTCTTTTTTTCTGTTGGAAATAACAGACATCATTTCTTTCCTGTGTTTCCCCCTGATTGCCGGCCTATTTCCCATGACTTTTCTTGCCTCCCCACCTCCTCCTCTGCCCTTTGTGTCTCCATTTAGAGCTACTGTTCCGAACAGTGGCTGTTCTGTTAAGTCCTTTGGCTCTGTGGCTGTATGTGTGGCTGTGATTTCATCTGCCCCCTGGGACTATTTTCCAGCCAGTGTTCTTTGCGTGCTGTTTGTTTCTCTTGTTGCTTCTTTCCTTTTTTTCCTCATAGTGTCACTGTCCAGATGCAGGGTAAGTTCCTCATCTTGGAAGTGAATCATGTCAGGGAGAGGCCTAGGATGTGTTCTAGCCTAACAGAATATTTTCCTCATTTTCAGTAATGCTGTGTGTGTCTCTGTGTGTATATGTGTGTGTGAGAGGGAGGAGAGACAAGGAGGAAGGAAGAAGGAAGGAAGGAAGAAGGAAAGAAAGGAAGGAAGGAAGGGAGAGAATTGGCTAAACCTTTACTTCTTTCAGGGAGGCTGCCAGCCATTCGGAATCTCCTCTCTACCCCCAGGGGATGGCTGGCTTCCTTCCACCTGCTCAGTAGAAGCCCCAGCTCTGCAGGCTTTGGGGTCTGCAGAAGCACCTCTGCTTCCTTGACCATCTTCCTTAAAGGTATTCATGCTCCCAGGACAAGCCTTTGCTGCATTTTGCTGATCCCCTCAGACTGTTGCTCAGAGTGAGTGGGGTCTATTAGTTCCATGGCATTTCTCTTGTTCTTTCTAGAGGGTGATTTTAGAATGAAGGGAATTGTGACATCTTTACTCTGTCAACATCCAAGCGATCTGATATTTTTATATTTATCATATATGACTACCTAACATGTTTGGCATTTTTATGGAACAACTGCATTTCTATAGGAACAGTTAAGAACAAACACACAGAAAACAACTTCAGAATGACCAAAAAAAGTTCGTGTGGCACTCTTTGCTTCTGCCAGCCTCTCCAATCTACCTGTCCAACTGAGGCTATTTTGTTGGCTGGTTTCTTGATCTGTTCATTATATTGATTCACTGAATACCTCTCACCAGCCAGAAATGATGCTAGGTGCTGGGGCTATTGCAGTAGCCAAGATCCCTCTCTGCACTTAAGCTGTTTACAGCCAAGTTGAAAGAAAGAGCAGGCCCAGCACCAGGACTTGATCAGATATAATCTCATTTATTCTTCACTGCAACCATTTAAAAATTTCAGAAACGTGCAACATCACTCATAATTAACCAACACTGCTAATTTACCATTTTTTCCCTTTCTTTCCTCCAAAAGAAGAGCATCCCAAATAAAGTAGAAGTTGTACCATTTTTGAGGAGAGTAACTTCCTAAGGCTGGAGAGCTGGTGAGCAGCAGGCCCCTCTGGGTGCAAAGTCTGTTTATTCCCTTACTTATTTGCTGCATTGCCTTGTGTATATGGCATTGATTATGACATGTGAGCTGTACAGCTCATCTACAGCAAACATCAACACCTACGATAGTAAACCAGACAGATTTTTTTTTTACACAGTAGACTGACTTTTATTAAATGTAATTACTGCTTACATTGCCAAGACACATCTTATCCGAGAGCCAGCAAATAAAGGAAAACATGGTTATCAGGAGGGAGCTGAGATGAATTGAGATATAAATTTCCAAATATTAGTATCTCTTAACCTTTGTATTGATGTTTTACAATAGCCTGTACTTTCCCATCTAGTTTGTGACCACTGAGCCCCCTTGTGAATAAAAAATGAATCTAAGACTCATATTTAGCTTTCCACAGATTCCATATTTGTAAATTTGCTTGCTCACCAAAACTTTTCTGTGACCCCTGAGTCAATACCCATGGTGCTTCTGTGGCCCTTTGTGGACGTGTGCAGAGCGGCAGAATACTTGAGTCATCTGACATGCTTGTTCCTAGCTTAGGCTGAATGAGGTGACATTCTGCCTTCTAGTCTCAGCTCACCCTAAGAATGGTGTTCTTTTTGACATCAATTGAGTAGTGTATTTTCTGTGCTTTTTGTTGATGATTAAATTGATCCCCAAACACAGTGCTGTAGTGCTGTCTAATGTGCTGTGCACAGAAGGCTGTGATGTACCTAAACAGGGAAAACACATGTGTAGGATAAGTTTCCTTTTGGCATGGGTCATAGGGCTGTTTCTGTAAGTTCAATATTAACGAATCAACTATATATATATATATATATATAATATTATATATATAATAAGATTTTATATATAATTATATATATACTAAGATTTCTTTAAACAGGAACATACGTAAAACAAGGTTATGTATTATTTGGATAATGAAAAGATGACCTGAGACTCTTAGGAACTTAGCTGTGTATTGCCCCTAGCAACAATGGGTTCAATATTTGCTAATTCAGTGTTAGTGGCAACTTTATAAAACATAATTACCACAAATAACTAGGAATGACTGTTTTATTTCATTTTTTTACAAATCAGGGAAATAATTTTTAAAACCCAGTTAAATTTGACTGTTTTTATGAGACATGGGTTTGAAACAAATGGACTATTTTATAATCCAGTGAACATCTCCTTAGCCTTGCATTGCATAGTTATTAAATTAGCAGGTTTTTTTCTTGAGTTCCTACCATGCACCTGTCACTACTCTGGTACCAGGAGGACATTGGTGAACAGGTTCAGAGGTCAAATGAATCCTTTTAATTCATCAGAATTTAAAGTCCTAACAGTAGGACTTCCCTGTCAGTCCAGTAGTCAAGTCTTAGCCTTCGAGTGTAGGGGGTGCAGGTTCGATCCTTCGTCAGGGAGCTAAGATCCCACATGCTGTGCAGCCAAGAAGCCAAACCATTATTGTAACAAATTCTTTAAAGATTTTAAAAATAGTCCACATCAAAAAAATCTTAAAAACAGAAAATGTCCTGACGTTTCGCCAAGGTCATTTCTGTTTAAATTTGGTAGCAAACCTAGTGATTTCTCAAAATAAGAATCAGATTCTTACATTAGTGATTTTCTTATGAGAGATTAATTTTTCATAGCCAGTATTTTTAAGTAAATATCTTTATCATAACCAGGGACTGATTTTATGTCAAGTTCCCTCCCAGCTAGGTGCACAGTGGGAAGTTGGTAATAATATACAGTAATATGAACCCACCAGAAGGTCCTCGTGGCTCACTGTATTCAGACCCCTCAGTCATCACAGGTCATATTTGGCCTAGGCTGAGTCAGAGGCTGTCAGGCAGAAACCCCTCTGCACAGCAGGATGCCAACAAGCATTTTCCTCCAGTGAGGTCTTTACTGCATCACACAGCTCAGGTGTAAAAAGACAGGTCCACACCCGGAGCATGGCTGGGGAGCCAGCACTCTCTTTGTACAATATGCAAGACAGCTTCAGAGTCTCACTGGAAACAGGCCAAAGCTTTGGTTTTTGTCAGAAATTTATAGTTCCCCCAGTCCAGATGCAAATTATAAAATAAAATGCTAATTAGCATGAGTATAAGCAGTGCTGCCTAAATAGGTGGGCACCACCCAGCCAATAGGAGAAGGGCATCTTCTAGGGGGAGCAGAGCTTATTTTTTAGGTGGGAAATGTTGAACCTAAGCAATTCTTGTGATAAAGGTCATATGTTCCTTGGAAGGTACAATGGTAGTCATTTTAGCAGTTGGAGGTTTCTGAGAACAAAATATTTTAGGTAACATCATAATAGAGAATATTTTGTTTCAGGCTGTTTTCAGAGTTTCTTGTGCCTTATTCTTTGATACGCTCCATCACTTTATGTGCTTGGAGGGGGGGTGTCTGGGTCTAGCAGGCTGTGGTCATCCCCACCTTTTCCAGTAAGACCCATGTACTGTACTTAGTCACTTAGTCATGTCCAGCTCTTTGCAACCCCATAGACTGTAGCCCAACAGACTCCTCTGTGCATGGGGTTCTCCAGACAAGAATGCTGGAATGGGTTGCCATGCCCTCCTCCAGGGGATCTTCCCAACCCACGGATAGAACCAAGGTCTCCCACATTGCAGGCGGATTCTCTGCCATCTGAGCCACCTGGTTAGCCCTAGTAAGACCCATAAATCCACACTTTTTCCAGTAAGATCCATAAAGCCCAGAGATGTCCGTGTGGATAATCATGGACCCTCATGCAGTCAAAGTGGTGGTTGACAGGGACAGGCTTAAAATTTGTCTTTAAAGCCCATATTATGCAAAGATAGGTAGGATATGCTCATTTTAAAAAATATTTTTGCATGAAAAAACTTACATTTTTATCTTGAATATTTTCTAATATGCCGACCAATGTATCATGCATATACTCAAAGTTTAGTTGTGGTACTATTTTGTCATATTTTTTTCTGAAGTGCATTCCAAGTAAACTACAGATGTTATGAAATTTCACCCCTAAACATCTTCAATGGTCCTTTCTTTAAAAAGGCGTGATAATAATAGTTATCCCCCTCCCACCACAATTAGCATTAGGGGAATACTTGTAATTATGGTGTCATCTGAGCCTGCTGACAGCTACAGAACCATGGAGACAGGTGAACATGCCATCCTAGGAGTGAAAGGATGAGAAAATCTACCCAAGGAAGTCATTTCCACCAATAGTGAAGGTACACACTGTTGTTACCCTGACTGCCACTAGGCCACCCTCATTATCAACCTGGGTGGGGCATGTCCCAGGTGCCAGGCCATGCACTGTGAACCCTTCATACAGATTGACAATGGAATCCCCAAACCACTATTGTACGTGGGTTCCAGCATGATCCTTATTTTGCTAATGAAGAAAGCTGAGGCTCAGCTGCCTGGTTTAAAAGCAGTGGAGTCAGTGTTTGGACCCAGGGACTCTGTTTTGAGCTGGGTCCTGTGACCATGTCACAGACCACCTCTCCACCCCAAGAATGCAAGGCTTTCTGTGACTCTACAAGAAGATTCTGCCTAAAATAAGGCATGGAAATTGCAGCTTGATCTTACTGTTCGGGTAAAAGGGAAATGTGAACATTGCTTTCAAAGCACAAGGCCCTTAATTTTGCAGAGTTATTGTAATTTTCTTCGTTTAAGCCTCAAATGTTTTTAATGGTTATGCAGAAGGAAAAGAAGGGAATTAAGACAATAAGGTTCACAATGTCCCTGTAATTTGGGACAAGATTATGATTTGTTAATTAACCAGGGCTTCCCAGGTAGTGCTACTGGTTAAGAATCCACCTGCCAATGCAGGAGACTTAAGAGATGTGTGGAGCCGATTATACAGAGTGAAGTAAGCCAGAAAGAAAAACACCAATACAGTATACTAACACATATATATGGAATTTAGGAAGATGGCAATGACGACCCTGTATGCAAGACAGGGAAAGAGACACAGATGTGTATAACAGACTTTTGGACTCAGAGGGAGAGGGAGAGGGTGGGATGATTTGGGAGAATGACATTCTAACATGTATACTATCATGTGAATTGAATCGCCAGTCTATGTCTGACGCAGGATGCAGCATGCTTGGGGCTGGTGCATGGGGATGACCCAGAAAGATGTTATGGGGAGGGAGGTGGGAGGGGGGTTCATGTTTGGGAATGCATTTAAGAATTAAAGATTTTAAAATTTAAAAAATAAAAAAATATATATATAAAAAAATAAAAATAAATTAAAAAAAAAAGAGATGTGGGTTCAATCCCTGGGTTCGGAAGATCCACTGGAGGAGGAAATGGCAACCCACTCCAGTATTCTTGCCTGGAAAATCCCATTGACAGAGGAGCCTGGTGAGCTACAGTCCATAGGGTTGCAAAGAGTCAGACACGACTGAAGTGACTTAGCACACACACATGCAAGTAACACTGGACAGTATCTAAATGGGACATACGAAGATTTTCTAACTGTATTGTATTTGGGGAAGAGTTTGTTTTTTTTTTTCCTTCTGCATTCCAGATCTGCATGAAAAAAAAAAAAAAAAAGAGAGATCCAGTCAGTTGAGGCAGAAGTAGTTTAGGACTGGTCTCAGAGTTCCTGGGGAGAAAGTAGAGAAAGGGTATGCACTGTATGTCAGAGGATGTTGGGTTCTCTAGTTATTTAGAGTGAAATCGGGTGGACCAGACTTAGGACCCTGAAGTACCTGTGAGTTGCCTTAGATTTGAGATGGATCGCCTGTCTGGAAAAAACTGCAATCACATCTCACTCACTCACTCATTCATTATTCATTTGACAAATGTTTATGGGTCAGATAATCACATCTGAATCATTTAGTCTTTCATTTATAAATTCATAGGTGTGATGTAGTTATAGACCATCTACTATAGAATAATCATATCTGATCATTCATTCTTTCATTTGACAAATGCACATGGATCATCTGTTAAGGAATAATCACATCTTATTACTTATTCATTTATTTATTTATCTGACAAATATTTTTGGGCCATCTCTAATAGGATAGATACCTGGTAAGGGTGAAAGAAAAGAGACACCATCTTCCAGTTTCAGCTCCAACAAGTAGAACTTAAAATAGGTGTTGTCACTTTTATTCTTAGACTATTACAAAGCTGGACTAATTGAGAATCAGTGATACTTTTTTAGACTTAGGAAACAGAGGTCTTAGGACATATTGGCACCTAGAAATTTTAGATTTGAGATGAACAATTAGGGCACCCATCTGGATAAAACTGCAGTTACATCTCACTCATTCATTCATTATTCATTTGAGAAATGTTTATGGACCAAATGTTATGTCTGGTGCTTCCAGAAACACCAAATCCTGCTTACCTAGAGCAGAAGCTATTGGAGCCCTAAAGAGACAGAATTCTTAAATGATCATTTTGGTGAGGATAATTGTGGACTAGGTTGAAAGGGAGAAATTTCAGTGAGTCACAGTCTCAGGAAGGTCTCCACTTTCTCTGGCTTTATCTCTAAAAACCTTGTTTTAAGGGTACCTGGGGTATGGTAAGACACACAGACACAGAAATAACTGTCATGAAGATGGAAGTTTTTATACCCATAGATCCCTAGAAATAGGAGGTATAGCACACCATGCAGGGCTACGTTAGGAAGCACCAGGTTTTGCCAAGATGCAGAGGGAGAGAAGAAAATGCTTACAAGAGGCTTTGTTGTGGTTTCTGTGGGAAAGAACAAATGAGATAGAGTAAGTAAGCTTGGAATTGGCTAGTCTGAATAATTTCAGTGGACTTTAGTGCATACAGGCTGTTCCTAGTTGCCTGGTACCTGACCCTGGGATGACTGAGGAATACTGACTTGGCATGTAAATAAGGTGGGTGGGGGACTGCTTGTTTCAAATATAAAGGATACATTTGTAGGAGAGTCCAGTTAAAAAAATAAAACTGAAACTCTTACCTACAGAGGAATAAGGATAAGAAGCATAGCATACTTCTCATCAAAAACAATGCAAACGAGAAATGGTGTGGTGAAAGATATGAAGTGTTGAAAGAGAAAAACAAGCAACAACCTAGAATATCCATCAAATTTACCCTTCAAAAGTGAAGAATAAATAAGGACTTTTCAAAAACAGAAAATTTAGGGACTTCCCTGGTAGTCCAATGGTTAAGACTTCACCTTCCAATGAAGAGGATACAGGTTCAGTTTCTGGTTAAGAGAGCTAAGATCCCACATGCCTCATGGCCAAAAGAATAAAACATAAAACTGAAATACTATTGTAACGAACTCAATAAAGACAAAAAAAATTCACCACTAGCTGACTGCCTCTACAGCAAATATTAAAAGAAGTTCTTACTATTTAATAGTAAAAGGAAAATGATATAGGTCCAAAGCTTGGATCTATGTGAAAAAGAAAAAAAAAAGTTATTTTGTTTTTAATAATCATAATTAATCAAAAAGTAACTGTTTAAAGCAATAGAAGTAACAGCATATTGGATTATTATAACATGGATACACAAAATGAACAACAGCATTGTCTTAAAGATAGGATGGAGGAATTGAGAATACCCTGTTATGAGGTCCTTGTATGTGTAAAGCAGTATAGTGTTATTTAAAGATGGAATTTAAGTTTTAAAATGTATAGTGTAAGCTACAGGACAATCACTAAAATTTTTAAAGGCTATGCTAAGAAGATATAAAATGCTTGATTAAAATCACAGAAAGCTTAAACAGGAGGAAAAAAAGAAAGAACAAACGGCAGTGAGTTAAAAAAAAAGATACAAGCGTTGTAGATATTAATCCAGTTAAGTCAATAATCAATTTAAATGCACATGGTATAAGCATACAAATTAAAGCATAGAGATTGTCAGAATGGTTTAAGAAACAAGACACAACTATCTACTATCTACAAAGAACCCATTTTAAATGTAAAACCACATATAAAGTAAAAGTAAAGTGATGGAGAAAGATATTCCATGCTAACACCAATCAAAAGGATATCAGAGTAGCTGTATTAATTTTAGACAAAGCAGACTTCAGAAAGTGGAAGAGTATCAGAGATAAAGAGGCATGTTACATAATAATAAATGGATCAACCATCTAAGGAGACACAACAGCTTTAAACATGTGTGCACATGAACTGAAAGGAGATTAGACAAATCCACTATTACAACTGAAAATTTCCATCACCTCTGTCAGTAATTGATATATGAAGTAGATAGAAAATCAGAAAGTATATATATGACCTGAGCAGCACTGTTTCATCAACTTGATACGTATAAGATATCCAATTCAACAATGGAAAAAATCAAGCAGACCTTATTTTGTTACACTTTGCTTTATTGTGCTTCATGGGTATTGATGCTTTTTACAAATTGAAGGTTTGTCGCAACACTATGTTAAGCGATTCTATCAGTGCAGTGTTTGCAACAGCATTTGCTCACTTAATGTTTCTACATCACATTTTGGTAATTCTCACAATATTTCAAACTTTTTCATTATTATATTTGATATGGTGATCTATGATCAGTGATCTTTGGTGTTACTATTGCAAAAACTTTATGACTCACTGATGGTTGATGGTTAATATTTTTTAGTAATAAAGTATTTTAAATGAAGATATTTATATTGTTTTTAAAACAATGCTACTGCTCACCAGTATAGTATATACATAATATTTATTAATATATGCATACACTTCTTGAGAAACAAAAAAA
The DNA here is from genome assembly GCF_042477335.2 of Ovis canadensis. Lineage (NCBI taxonomy): Eukaryota > Metazoa > Chordata > Mammalia > Artiodactyla > Bovidae > Ovis > Ovis canadensis. The sequence continues at coordinate 25,989,194 of NC_091246.1, forward strand.
TTCATGTGATTAGTTTCATTGATATTTGCTTGTATGCCAGTACCTGTTCTTCTCAAACACACATGGAACATTCACCAAGACAGAACAAATTCTTGAAAAACATGTGAACAAATTTAAATGAAAAAATATGCAAATTATGTTCTCTGAACACAATGGAATTAAACCAGAAATCAGTAACAGAAAGTTATAAAATTCCCAAATGTTCGGAAATTGAACAACTAACTTTGAAATACAATGTGGGTTCAGAAAGAAATCTGAAAATAGATTTTAAAATACTTTGAACTGAATAAAAATGAAAATACAACTTACAAAATTCATGGGATGCATCAAAAGCAGTGCGTACGTTAGAGCATTAAGTGCATACGTTAGATAAAAAGAAAATATAAAATCAGCAACCTGTTTTTTAACCTGAGAGAACTACAGAAAAAAGAGCACATTTCTCTAAAGCAAGAAGAAGAAAATAAATAATTAAAATTGGAATAGAAATAACTGACACTGAAAACAGGAAGACAATAGAGAAAGTTGACAAAACTCAAAATGGGTTCTTTGAAAAAGATCAATAAACTTAATAGTTAAGTTAAACAGGAAAAAACAGAGAAGACACAAATTAGCAATATCAGAAATAAAAGAGAGGTCAGTGCCACTGATTCAGTGGACAAGTGGACAATAATGAAATACTATAACACAGTTCGGTTCTCACTAATGTGGTAAATTAAGTGAAAAAGACTGTCTTAAAAGACAAAAACTGTTGAAATTCATAGAAAGAAAACTAGCTTGAATATCCATGTATTTTCAATTTAAATCAATAATTTGTAACCTCCCTTCCAAAAAAGCACCCAGAAAAGACGGTTTCATTGGTGAATTACTTAAGGAAGAGACTCTATCAATTTTCAACAATTTTCTCTTCCAGAAAACAGAGGGATGAAGAGACATCAGTAGAAACTCTCATGCGGATTCATACAGATACAGAGAGATATATACAGAAATACATGTATTACATATACAGGTTAAGTATTGCTCTGTCATGTAACAAGGTCTAGAATAGTGACATCCTGGTAGCAGCAAGCATGCCTAGTGCCCAGATCTTGAGTGCCCAGATCCTCGATAAAAAGGAATACAAACCATAGATTCTGGGATAGGAACAAGAAACATAAAGATAAGCTTGGGGTATCTTATCATGCCAAAGGTAAAAAATTAAAAAAAAAACTGCCCCCAAAACCCCACAGTGATGGAGGTGTGTCAGAGGGACACAGGAGCCAGTCATAAGTGTTCCCATAACCAGGCTGGAGTAATTTAAGCCACAAAATAAAGTAGCATTAGATTACAACCTAATGGATAAAAAAATAAATATCCACGAATCCATACTTACCTAAATAAATTATTAAATAAATGAATAAATGGAGAGAATAGACAAATCTCAAACAATTAATATAGATACTCTCCCCCTTAAGTGCAAGTCATGCAGAAATTCTTCCTTCCAAGGAGGGTGATATGGAAAGGGGATGGGGTGGGAGAGCAACATTGCGGTGGAGAAACCTGACAACCACCTCCTCTGCCAAGGATTAAAGATTAACATCAGTGGTGACAAGTCATGTTAATAGTACACAACTTACATCTGTGTTCTTCCTCCCCAAAACACATAAAGCCCCAGTGTAACCATGAGCAAAACATTAGATAAACCTCAGTTGAATGAAGCACATTCTGAAAACCACTTGACCAGTACTTCTCAAACTTGTTAAGATTATAAAAAACAAGAAAAGTCTGAGAGCATGTTGTAGCCAAACAACTGCCTAAGGAGATATAACAACTAAGTATAATATGATATGTTGGCTGGGTTCCTGGAACAGTAAAAAAAGGACAGTAGGTAAAGACTAAGGAAACCCAAAGAAAATAATAAAGTATAATATAATAATTTGTCACTGTTGGTTCACTAATGATGACAGCTGGATGTAGGGGTATAGGAAAGCTCCCTGTACAATCTTTGCAACTTTTCTGTAAATTTAAATATATCATAAAATTAAAAATTCATTTAAAAAGTGAAAAAGAGAGAGAGGGATGAATAGATATCTCAGCCTGCATTTTTCAAGACAGGAATTCATCAAATAATCACATACATCTAGTAAAGGTAAATTAAAATTAAGTCAGAATTACGGTCAGTATTACAACAGAAAGGCACATGGTACCTTGAGGGGAGGTGGATGGTCTGAGTGCATCCAGGATACTGTACAGAGAAAGCCCAGGGTAGTGAGATCTGAGGGTAACTGATGTGGATGCTAAGAAATTGGTGTTCATCCTGAGATCAGAGAGCAGACAGTGATGAATCTTTAGCAGAAAAGTGGTGTGATTAAGTTTTGATTGAAGAGTGGACGTGTTTAGAAGGTTAGAAGATAAGATGCGTAAGATTGGTGATGCATTATTTTCAGGAATGAGGAGGGGAGAGAACTGTCTGAGAGGGCTTAGTTTTTTTGCCCTCAGCAGTTACATGGATGGAGTTCTTAAGCCAAAATTCTTGCAAGCTCCTGGTGATGCTGGTGTTGCAAAGGCCTGAGCTTGCATTTGGATGTGCTGATAGAAGCGTCTTTTCACATTCACCTGAGGACCTAAAGGCAGTAGCTAAGAGAAGGGCTGGCTTCCCACACTGGCTCTCCCACTAATACCTGTGCCTGTTTTGAAAAGTAACTGACTTTTTGGAGCCTAATACCCAGATGTGTGAGTTGGGGATTACAGCAGCCACTACCTTTAGGGATATTGTGCAGGTCAGCTGACGCCCTGCAGGGGAGCTGCTTCTGGTTGCCATCCTTGTCATCATCCATCTCACAGTCATCAGATGTCAGCACTAAGCTTGTTTGTGCCTTGGGTTTATCACTGGTAAAATGGTAATGCTTTTTTGCGTTAAAGCTATCATTTTTGCTAGCTTTAGGTACAGATTGGCTACTGTTACTTTTCTGAACACATCCTTGCAAGTGTCCTGGCCTCACCCAAATAAACCACCCACCAAACTCCTTCCAGCTTCAAGTGTCTGGACAGGGTGTTTCTCCATCTTGCCTTTTCAAGGATATTTCCTCACCTGCTTCTGGGTGAAGCCTGGCTAGGCTCCTCCCAGCTGTTTTCCAGGTGAAGGGAATGGCACAGCCTGGAGTGAGACATTCAAATCTGTGCCCCCTGCAGAGTGTGTAGATGTCTGGTAGATCCTTGGAAAGCACCTCCTGTCTCAACTTGAAGGACCTCACAAAAGGCCCTTTGTGAAGTTGTGTCTCCTGCTGGTACTACAGGTGGCTGTCTGCCAGGAGGTCTGAGAGCAGAGTCAGAGATGGCTGGCACAGGTACTCTGACCCTGAACTCTGGCTTTCCTGCTGTAAAGACCATATTTGCTTACCTCTCCAATCTCCAGACAGAAATTAGCATCCTGAGATTGCTAAGTCCTTTCCTAGGATTTCTCTCTTATTTGATCCAGAGTTCAGGTGGAATTTGATATTTATAATGTCCTAGGGCTATTTAAGGGATTTCCCAGGTGGCACTACTGGCTAAAGAACCTGCCTGCCAATGCAGGAGACCTAAGAATTTCAGGTTCAATTCCTGGGTCAGTAAGATCTCCTGCAGGAGAACATGGCAACCCACTCCAGCATTCTTGCCTGGAGAATCTTGCATGGACAGAGGGGCCTGGTGGGCTACAGTCCATAGGTTCTCAAGGAGTCAGACATGACTAAAATGACTTATCACATACGCATGCATGTAAGGGCTGTTTAAAGTATAAAATAACCAAGATGACTTTGGTGTACCCCAGCTAGCACTTCGGGGCTTCCCTGGTGGCTCAGATGGTGAAGAATCTTCCTGCAATGCAGGAAGCCCAGGTTTAATCCCTGAGTCAGGAAGATTCCCTGGATAAGGGACTGGCTATCCACCCCAGTGGGCTTCCCTGGTGGCTCAGCATAAAGAATCTGCCTGTAATACAGCAGGCCCAGCTTCAGTCCCTGGGTTTGGAAGATCCCCTGGAGGAAGGCATGGCAACCCACTCTAGTACCCTTGCCTGGAGAATCCCATGGACAGAAGAGCCTGGCAGGCTGCCTCCATAGGGTCACATGGAGTTGGACACGACTGACGTGATTAATCAGCAGCAGCATCTACTCCAGTATTCTTGCCTGGAGAATCGCCATGGACAGATGAGCTTGCAAGGCTACAGCTCTTGGGTCACAAAGAGTCAGACACGACTGAGTGACTGAGTAACACACACCTAGCACTTCAGGACACAGTTCCTTCAGTAAGAACTCTTAGGAGAGTGAATTTCCTGACTGACTCAACACAAGCAGGCTCAGCCACTGGCACACTCTGTTCTAGTGGGTTCCATGTCCCTGGGGTGTCCATTGGTATGTGCAAGTGAACGAGGCCAGTTGCGTGGAGATCTGCACTTCTGCTTTCTGGCTAGTTCGCTGAAATGGGAGGAGAAGGCCCACTTCCCTAATTGCAGACACAGCGCAGACAAGAAGTACTCCAGTTGTTAAGGCTTGTCTTGCTTTCTCTCCATATCTGCTATTCTCCCTTTAAATACTTCTCTCTGTCCTGGGCTTTTTCACTTCCCACACTCCATGCTGTCCTGGACTTCGAACTGCAGACCTGCACTTGAATCCAGAAAAGGAAGGTAGGTCAGATGTGTGGGAATCAAGTAAATCCAGAACGGTGACCTTGGAGCCCTCCCCTCTGTGACTGCCCAGAGGAAGGGTAGTGCACTCATATTTCAGGGAGTTCATGTCTGTGCTCGTGTGCTGTGTGCTCTCTGCCCTGTGCACAGTCTTCTCCCTCTGAACGCATGCCCAGAAGAGCAGGACTCAGGTCTTTGCCATCCTACTTCTTGCCTATAGTTACTGTGTAGTCAGACCATCTCTCTCTTTCATAAAACACTTTGCCAGCTATGTAAGTACTGGATATATTTATGTCACAGATTTATGAAATCTAAGGATACCGTCATACATTTCTATAGTATTTTGCCATCATGAATCACCCATAATTATTCTTTCACTGACCAGAAAAAAAGTGATGGCAATTTTTCAGGTATGCCTAGTAAAACTTTTAGTAGTTGTAATCCTTTCATTTGTGTGTCTGTGTGTGTGTGCTCAGTCATGTCTGAATCTTTGCAACCCCATGGACTGTAGCCCTCCAGGCTCTTCTCTCCATGGGATTTTCCAAGCAAAAATACTGGAGTGGGTTGCCATTTCCTCCTCCAGGGGATCTTCCTGATCCAGGGATTGAACCCATGTCTCTTGAGTCTCCTACATTGGCAAGTGAATTCTTTACCACTGTGCCCCTTGATTTAAATGTTGTGTGGTTTCTCCAGCAGCTGCAGGTCCCTGTGATTATTGTGTGGATGAGATGGGGGTACAAGAAAGTGAAATAGTGCTCAGAAGCTAAAAACCTTCTCCAGGCACCGCCAGAGGGGACAGGAGAGGCCAAGTCACTGTGAGGGGACCATGGGTTTGCCAACAGGTCCAGATGTTCTCTGAGTGGGAAGGGGTCTTGGAGGGTCATCTGGATCAGGACCAGGGAAAACTCAGTAATTTTGCTGCCTGTTCAAATTTCCTGTGAGATATGCCCAAAGGAAGAGAAGGGCAGTGGGGTAAGGTATGAGCCAACAATGTGAATTCTCTCATCTATGACTTTATCTGTTGTTTTTAAATTTCCCAAGAGCAGAGTGGGTGACGAGGTGGTTTTCAGGACACAATGGTTGAGTGAAGTTCATGGTGGGGGTTGGAGGTGGGGAGATGTCCTAGGAACCACTCTGGGTTGACCCAGGCTTCAGCCCACAGTCAACAACCCCAAGAGAGCATGAGAGGGCATCACTAGCGACCACTTGGATGCATTCCTATGCTCACTATTTCTTCACTAAGTCTAGCTCACTTTTAATAACAGCGTCCTTGTGTATAAATCCAGCTTCATGACAAGCATGCCTCTGACCTGGTGTCCTGGCAGAGGAGTGTCTGGATAACCTTTCCTCCCTAAGGGAGTTGGAGATGGATTTTCCTGCCTTGAGGTCAGCAGGCACAGTGTGGAGGACTTTAATCTTCTTCCCTGGTTCCCTTCCCAGGCAGCCCAGTTTCACCCCATCTCCAGACTCCCTTCTTCCTTACATCCTGGAGGGAGACAGCTCAATTCCCTTTTCTCTCTACCAGCCCCACTTGGGGAACGAAATATTGGATTATGGCAGAGGTTCTCAAGTAGGAAAGTGCTTAAAAATTGCCAGGAAGTTATTTAAAATCCAGACTTGTCTTCTGTATGCTGTATCTCTGGCCCAAGCTGGGTCAGGGACCCCATTTCCAGAACTGAGCCTCAAGTGCACAGAATTTCCGCCAAGATGTTACATCTGCGGTGGCTCTGGCCAGTCACACTGGGAAGCGAGGAGAGGTGTAGACAGTAGAGAATTGGGGTCTTCACAGTCCTGGGCATGGAAGCAGGGCCCCTGGAGAAGATTTACCACCCATGAGCCACTTCTGCTTGCTTGTTGTCTGGAGGCAGGGAAGTCCCCTTCCTATTCCATAGGGTCCTCAACAAAATGAAGAGCACATAGAAGATGCCCAACAGACATCCTAAATGAATAAATGATTCATGATTTGAAATTAAATTCACGATGGTGGGCTGGTTGCTTATTTGTAACCGAATGTATTGAAAGTTAATGTTTATGTTAAGTGTTAATGTTTCTGTAGGCATTGTATCTGTGATTTGTGCTAATCACGTTGAGGAAGTATTGGGTGGATATAGTGAAGTTCTTGAATATCTTTGTGGAGCCTGAAAATCCAGATGTTGGCTGAGATACATCAGTATTTCCTTGATGCATTTTCAGCACCTTCGGGGTTTTGAAGGCAAGGCAGAAGAACTTGGTTTTGAAGGTTTGGATAACATTCTCAAGTACTGGAACATCTCATCTCTTCTAAATATCAGTGTAACATCGTGTTCTCTCCAGCCTCAGACTTACTTTCTGTTTCTTAAATGTGTGTCTCTGTATCTAAGAATCTCTGTGCTTTACCACAAGTGCAGAACAGGGACCATTCCGCAGAAGTTGTGAAGTATGCCACTGCCTTGGAGACCCGGTCTGAGGCAGTGTGACCAGCCCAGCAGGCCTCAGACGGCCCAGGGACAGCCCTGCAGGGTGGTCTCCCAGAAGGCCCTTCAAGGTGGTCTCCCATATCGGTCCAGATATGGGGCCAATATGAGGCCGATATGGGGGCCGATATGGGGCCATCTCAGGCTGGGGACTTGGGTTCTGCTTCTCCATGTTACAGCTGCAGGTCTGTTCACCTGTTGTTGTTTTTTTTTTTTTTTAATTGCAGCCAAACCCCATTGCAGAGGGCAGCGCCCAGGGCCCTTTGCTGACTGATGGAGGGCAGTCATCTGCTGGTGTTGTTTGGGATGGTCCCCCTGCGTCTCCCTTTGCCTGGTCATTTCTCATAACTCATCAGCCAGAACCTGACTCGCCCAGGAAGAACTCTTCTCCCGCCCCCCTGGGCCAAGCTCTGTCCTCTTACTTATGAAAATTAATCAAACCTACAGATGCAGTTTTGCCTTTTACCCAAGTCCAAGTACTTAATTTTCTCAGCTTGAAGCTGCAGAGGGAATTCCCAGGCAAATTTTATCAAGGTTGCTTTGCATTGAGGTGCCTGTGTGGCTTTGAGCAAGACATCTTTTTCTGTCTTCCTGATTTTGTTCCCCTCTGTGGTAGGGCTGTGACAGAAATTGTCCCCAGACGGTGTTACCCCAGAGTAGCACTTACTCTCGCCACTGTCACCTCCGTCCATATTAGAAGGGGGAACTGAGCCTGTGATGAGAAATCAGCCTACCTTTAGCGTGCTAAGTGCTGTTGAAACATCCTCCACAGGAAGTAGAAAGGGCTGAACGCTTAGTCAGGGGCAGCACCTGCAGTAGCCATGGTTTGATGGGTCTTAAGAAAAGCCTTGAAGCGCAGGTCAGGGCTGGTGATAACCAGGGCAGATGGGGTTTTTAAAAAAGAACTTGAAAAAGAATAGACACATCTATATGTATAACTGAATTACTTTGCTGCACACCTGAAACTAATATAATATTGTTCATCAACAATACTAAAATATACAATAAAAAAAATTAAAATATGAGGGAAAAAGAAAAAAATACAAATAAGCAAATGATCATTTTGTAGCTGAAATTTTTAGCATTAAAATATTGGAATTTTTATGGAATCTTTGATTAAGATAAACATTATGATCAATAAAAATATTCCTCTCTAAAAGATAAAATTAATTTTTTTAATTACAAAGACATAAGCTACCTCTTCTAGTTCTACACCAAGTTTAAAAGCACTGAAATGAACACAGATTAGAAAACAAGAATAATACACGTAAGTACACAATCTTATGTTGCTGTTGTTTATGCACTAAGTCATATCTCACTCTTGTGATCCCATGGACTGCAACCCACCAGGCTCCTCTGTCCATGTGATTTCCTAGACAAGAATATTGGAATGAGTTGCCATTTCCTACTCCAGGGGATCTTCCTGACCCAGGGATCAAACCTGAGTCTACCGTGTTGCATGCAGACACTTTACCGCTGAGCTACCAGCAAATCCCTTATACCAAGACATCATTGTGTTTCTACCCATGAAGTGGAGGCTCTTCGGGCAAGTAGGAGAGAGTGGAGGAGAGTCACATATAGCCGATCCTCATTATTCATGGATTCCATTTTTACAAATTCACCTTCTTGGTAAAATGGATTTGCAACCCCCACATCACTCACCTCGCTGTGTGGTCATTCGTCTACATGCACAGGACAGGGAAGAATGTGAGTCACTCAAGTCGTTCTCAGCTGAGGTTGAATGAAGAGTCACTCTGTCCTCTTGTCTCAGCTCATCCTGCAAACAGGTAGCCTTTCCATAGTCTCTTTAGTGCCATGTGTTTTGTATATTTTTGTGTGTTTTTGTTGTTGTTATTGTTTAAAAGGGCCCCAAGCATAGTGCTGAAGTGCTGTCTGGTGTTTCTAAGGGCAAGAAGGCTATGAAGTGACTTATGGAGAAAACACACACTAGATAAGCTTCTCTCAGGCATAAATTATAGGGTTGTTGGCCATGAGTGGGCTGTTGATGTCAATGATATACATGAAATGAGTTTCTTTAAACAGGAACACACAGAAAACGAAATTATATATTGATCTGTTGACAAAAATATCGTGGATCAGAGGCTCGAAAGAACCCAACCCGATCTTTCTCTATGAGCAATAGTTCAGCATTTGAAAATTTATTGTTCACAGCACCTATATAGAACATATATATGCATGCTAAGTTGCTTCAGTCGAGTCTGACTCTTTGCGACTCTATGGACTGTAGCCTGCCAGTCTCCTCTGTCCATGGGATTCTCCAGGCAAAAATACTGGAGTGGGTTGCCATTCCCTTCTCCAGAGGATCTTCCCAACCCAGGGATCAAACTCGTGTCTCATACATTTCCTGCATTGGCAGATGGGTTCTTTACCACTAGCACCAGCATAGAAGATAACTAGTCACAAATAATGACAGCCAGCTATGGTTTGTTTCATGCATTGGATGAAAAGAAAATAGAGCCAAGGGTAGCGATATTGACATGATAGAGAGGAGGAAGAAGGGAAGGAAAGGATGCTATGAAAATGGGTGAGTTACAGTGTTGTCAGAGACAGTAACTTACTCCGAACTTTGGGCTCTGCCTCTGATCCCAGTTTCCAGGCTTGTATACCAAGGCCTTTGCAGGGCTTGGGGTCAGTGCCTCTGATGGTCTTCAGTGTGTAGAAGTGGGGATAGAGGAAGACAGACCAGGGTGGCAGTTCCTAGGAGCACTCACTAGGTACGTGTACCTCAGTTCCTTCCCTCCTGACCTTAGGAGTTCATCTCTTCCGTCCTCAGTACCTGGAAGTTTTATTCTGACTCTGCCAGAACCTAGCCTCTAGGTACTTCCCTCACTCAGCCCAAGATCTGGGGGCCTTGTTCGTCAACAAGTCATTCAAATATGTATGAAGCAGCTTTGTTCCTCTCATCTGACCTTATTCCACATGCTGTATTAGTTATCTGTTGTTCTACAACAGATTTCCCTCAGCTTAGTAGCTTAAACTAATCATGTGGTACCCCTCACAGTGCCTGTGGGTCGGTTTTGAGGTGGCCTGGCCTGGCTCACGGTCTCCTGTGAGGCTGCAGTCACAAGTGCTACATTGTCTGAAAGCCCATCGGGGCCTGGAGGACCCTCTTCTGAGGTGGCTTTCCTCCTGGCACATCCATGCTGGCTGTTGGCTGGAGGTCTCAGTTCCCCAAAGAGCTGCTTGAGCATCCTCATGACTTGGTATCTGGTTTTCCCCAGATTGGGACTTCCCTGGTGGCTCAGATGGTAAAGAATCTGTGTGGGCTCAATCCCTGGGCCAGGAAGATCCCCTGGAGAAGGGAGTGGCAACCCACTCAAATATTTTTGCCTGGAGAATTCCATGGACAGAGGAGCCTGGCAGGCTGTAGTCCATGGGGTTCTAAAGAGTCAGACACGACTGAGCAACTAACACATTCACTTCTTTTTCCCCAGGGTGAGTGATCCAGAGACAGGGGAAAATTGTAAAGGCCGTTATAGACTAGCCTCAGGCATCACACATTATCACTGTGCAGTCAGCCCTCAGTCAGGGTAGGAGGGCTGGAAAGGATCTGTGGAGCCATCATGGAGACTGGCTACCATGTATACATTCTAATTCTCCACCAAGCTTTGCAGGGTGGAAGCCCATTTTTAGGGGTGCCTCTGTTCTAGACGGGGCTTCCCTGGTGCCTCAGATGGTAAAGAATCTGCCTACAATGTAGACAACTCAGGGTTTGATCCCTGGGTTGGAAAGATCCCTGGAGAAGGGCAGGCAAACCCACTCTAGTATTCTTGTATGGAGAATTCCAGGGACAAAGGATCCTGGTGGGCTACAGTCCATGGGATCACAAAGAGTCAGACACAACTGAGTGACTAACACTTTCTGTTCTAGGCAACAGGAAACAATACAGAAACACACTGATCCTTATGAAGTATCTATTCTAATGGCTTTCAGGATGCAGACAAGGAAAAAATAGAAGGTCTTAAAAGCTGAGGTGGGTGGGCGTGCAGATCCCACCCACCTCATGCTTAATTCACTCTGATTGTTTTCTGCTAGGGAAAAAAATTTCCTTCCACCTGAGTTGTGAGTTCCAAACAGCTTTTGTAGCTGCTATCCCGTGTGTGAGCAGCTGTACCTAACCTTGCACGCAGGCTGCCCCCAGAAGGGTGACTTTTTCTTTTAACTTTGCTAATCTTATCTGAGACATTGTGTTTATGATGGCAAGCATGGGCTATTCCCCTTAATCTATGAATCTGCTGTATGATAAGCTAGAACTACACAAGTGATATCTTCCAAGCTAAATGCATTGTAAAGGGCAAAGGTTGTGCTGGCAGCCTTGGCCCTGGGATTGGGGAAAATGGACTTTGAGAGGCTAGTCGGAAGGGAAGATTGTAACATGTCAGAAGTGCAGAACACAGTGCTGCTTAGATGGAACAAGGAAGTCAGGAGGATGCTCGTCGGATTCCAGGGGTTCATCATCTGTCCCAGGAATCCATTTCTGTAGGCTCAAGGGGGGCTGCTGATGGGGCTCCTTGGGTGAGGCAGCCAGAATCAAAGCCCAGTGATGAAATAGTCTCTATTCTAGAGATAACTCCTCAGAGGGCGTTGAATGCAGGATGAAGCCTTACCTGATTAGGCAGGATTTAAAGTAGGAATCATTGTCTGTGGTTCAATTCGAGCTTGCATCATCCTTGTGTGAGAATATCTGTTGGCGGTGGTGTGTGCACATGCACTCAGATCCACACTCGCAGACACACACTTCTTTCAAGTGCGGGCTGACCATACCTCCCCCTCCACCACCCTACCATGAACCATTCCTTTTGTTTTTCATTCAGAGCCTCCGTGAGTGAAGTCCCAGTTGCCATGGGCAGCCCCCACACTACCCATCGTGACTGTAGTGAGTTACGGTGACTTTGGTGCTAATGCCACCACTTTCACAGGTACAGAACTGTGGCTCTAATGGGTCTGGGAATCAGGAACTGGGATGCGATGCCAGCCTGTATGGCGCTCAGGCTCTGCTCCGCACCCCTGGCTCTGCTACCTTCAGAGTCAAGGCACACTTACCTCCACTGGGCTCTTCTCCTTTCCACCCCTCCCTGTCCTGTGCTCAGAATGATGATGGTAATAAATGCGAGAGTGGGATATTCATTTATCTAATTTGTTGGTGAAGATGCTCTAGCAATGGAAAGAACACACAGATTTGTGGGCAGACCTAATGATTAACACAATGACTCCCAGTCAGGGGACATTTGGGGACTGTGTCCAGGGAGCTTTTGGCAGTGTCTGGAGATGGTTTTCATGATTGGGGGATGGGAGGAAGCTGTTGGCATTACTGGTGGAGGCCAGGATTGCTGCTACCTGGCCTATAGTTGATAAGAAGCCCCAGAGCAGAGAATGGTCTGGCCCAGTTGTCAAGTGTATGAAGTTGAGAAGCATGGTGCTGATGCGGTGAGAGGTGACAGATGGAAATGGGTGATACCAATCAAAAGAGTGTGAGTTGGGCACATGCAGCCTTCTTAATATGTAAATAGAGGGTGGAGGGCATGCTTTGATCACATGTGATAGAGCAGCTTTTCACTTGCCAGTAGCCCAGTATGGCTACCAGGAGCTGAGGCCAGCCAGGGCCACGTCTATGGGCCACTGACAGCAGCTCCAGAGGGACCTGTGCATTTGTGTGTTTAGATCTCGGTGGTGGTGGCACAAAGCCAGCTACACCTTAAGAGGGTCTTGGGCAGAATAGAATTGTGTGGATCTTGAAAGAGGTTGGACACGTGTTCTCCAAAGTTCTCTCACTCTGGCACTAAGCTGTCCACCTGGGTAAAGCAGCAGCCACACAGTGAGAGTTCGTATTACTAAAGTAATATGTATTCACTGTGGAAACTCTAAAAAGGAGTGATCAGTGCATTTCCATTTATTAGGTATTTTGTGAGCACCTGGGAAGCCCCTAAGTGTTTGGGATGCAGGTGAACTGTTGGGGTTGCAAGTCAATTTGTAGACCTCAGAGCTTACATTGTACATGGGCCTGCTTGTACTGAATGGATTTAGGAAATAAACCTTTTCAGGAGATGAAGATAAAGGGGGTCAAGAAGCCACCTTAGACTCGGCCATCAGCATCACCTCTCTGAGGAGGTGACGTGAGCTGAGACCACAGGCTTGAGAAGGAGGAAACCAGGCAGTGGTGGGAGGGGGTGGGCAGGTGTGGAAGGGAAAGTGCCATGGCCAGGACAGGAAGAAGGGTGGTGTGGCTGGGTGTGGTGAGCACGGGTGAGATGGGCAAATGGGCAAGAGGAGGAAGGGGCTTGGGCCAAATCAAGTAGGCTTTGAAGGTCAGGGGAGGAGGGTTTGGGATGTGTCTGAGAGAGGGTGATGCTTCTGCCTGCTGGGGGCACGGTGGGGGTGGACCAGAAGAAGGATCGGGCGGAAGCGGGAACTAACGAGGTAAGACTTCCATTCACATGAGCGAGAGCTGATGAACATTTCACCCAGGGAATGTCAAGGGGGACAAAGAGAAGCCATGACTTCAGAATACCTTTTAGAGGAAAACTGACGAGAGCTTCCTGGAGATCAGCTAGTCCAACTTCCTTCAAGAATCTTTGATGGAGTCCCCAGCCCTTGATGTAGCCCCTCTGGTCTTTGAATGAAGCTCACTGTTTCCCAAGGGGACACATTACTGGGTGGGCTGGACCCATGTGAAAGAAAACATGTTCTTTTTCTTAATTAATTTTTACTGACATATAGTTGATTTACAGTGTTGTGTTAGTTTCTACCGTACAGCAGAGTGAATCTACTATATGTATTCATGTGTCTCTTCTTTTTTGGATTTCCTCCCCGTTTAGGTGACCACAGGACATTGACTAGAGTTCCCTGAGCTATACAGGAGGCTTTCGTTACTTATCTGTTTTATACATTGTGGCTGCTGCTGCTGCTGCTAAGTCGCTTCAGTCGTGTGCGACTCTGTGCGACCCCATAGACAGCAGCCCATCAGGCTCCTCTGTCCCTGGGATTCTCCAGGCAAGAATACTGGAGTGGGTTGCCGTTTCCTTCTCCAATGCATGAAAGCGAAAAGTGAACGTGAAGTCGCTCAGTTGTGTCCAACATTGTGCCATATATACGTTAATCTCAATCCCCTAGTTCATCTTGCCTTCTCTTTTCTCCTTTGTATCCATATTTTTTTATCTGTATCTGTGTCTCTATTTCTGCTTTGCAAATAAGATCATCTGCCTTAGCAGATTGGGTTTCCCAGGTGGCTCAGTGGTAAAAAAATCTGCCAAAGCAGGAGACGCAGGTTCCATCCCTGGGTTGGGAAGATCCCTGGATGAGGGCACGACAACCCACTCTAGTATTCTTACCTAGAGAATCCCATGGACAGAGGAGCCTGGCAGGGTACAGTCTAAGCGGTTTCAAAAGAGCTGGACATGATTTAGCAACTAAACAGAAGCAACAAGTGAGTGGATTAAACATGCATGATGAGTGAAAGGGAGGGATCCTGAGTCTTTAAGGTCTTGTCCTGAGCAACTGGTTATAGTTAATGTCATTTCCTCAATTAAGAGGGGCTCAGGGAGACCATACATGAGCAACTGAAAGCCCGTTTTGGGCACCTGAAGGTTGAGTTGCCTTTTAGATTTTCAGTGGAAGCATCAGATAAGCAGCGTTTAGTTCAGAAGCTCAGCCAGGAGAGGTGGATGTGGGATCCATGGGCACATGGGGGCCATGTGCAGGGAGAAGATGCAGATGAAGACCCCACACTGGGCTGCAGAGTAAGCAGAGGAAGGAGCCGTGGTTGGGGGAGGAGTTGGCCAAGCAGAGGGATTGACCCACTAAAGTGTGGGCGCTGGGCAGTGTCCACTGCTAACGGGAGATCAGGCAGGACAGGGCCCTCAGAATGACCTTGAGTTTGGCCTTGTAAAGACTGATGACACTGGTGAGCACAGATTCATGGAGCATGGAGTAAAGGCCAGGCAGAGGATGGTAGACAAAAGAGAAGGGGCAGAGTGGACGCTTTGACAGAAAATACAAAAGAGGCCAGTAAAACCAGCCGCAGCCCTTCCTCCATCCCCACTGTCCCCTCAGACCTTCTCTCTCCTTTCCCACTCTCTAGCTGTATATTATTATATGCTTTCATGTATACAACCTTTTAAAGGCAAAACTGGACTACTCTGGACACATTATTTTGAAAGCTGCTTTCACTTAATCATATGGTTACCAAGCCCGAGATCGCCATACCACAGGCCAATAAGTTGAGCACGAGGTGTTGGACAAGGAATAGCAGCTTTATTCAGACCGAGAAGATGGTGGAGTAGTGTCCGCATCTTGCTGGGGTTTGGATGCTAGTTTCTCTTCTAGAGCAAAGCGGGGAGGTGAGAAGCTAAAAAGAAGTTGACGCTAAGTTGTTGCAAATATTTCCTGGTTCCGCTCAGACTCTGCAGGGCATGTGCTAATTTCTTCTTTCCTGTAGTCATTCACAGGTTGACCAGGTCAGGATATTTCCTGTGAGCTAACCAAAGATATTTTAGCTTAATGCTCAGACATGGGAGGTAGGGTTCCCAGAGGTGGGTTATTATGTGTACTTTAAGCTGTTGGGCTTCCCTTGTGGCTCAGCTGGTAAAGAATCTGCCTGCAATGAGGGAGACTTGGGTTCAATCCCTGGGTTGGGAAGATCCCCTGGAGAAGGGAATGGCTACCCAGTCAAGTACTCTAGCCTGGAGAATTCCATGGACTCTATAGACCATGGGGTCAAAAAGAGTCAGACATGACTTTTACTTAAGCTATAGGCAGCATCCTTTTAGAGACTGCTCAAAGCCAAATCAACAGAATACAAAGGTTAAAGAGAAATAGATCCAGTATGGAGTCAGACTTGTTCTTCCCATTATAATACCTGGGGCTTCCCTAGTGGCTCAGCAGTAAAGAATCCGCCTGCCAATGTAGGAGACACGGGTTTGATCCCTGGGTTGGGAAGATCCCTTGGGGAAGGAAATGGCAACTCACTCCAGTACTTTTGCTTGGGAAATCCCATAGACAGAGGAGCCTGGTGGGCTACAATCCATGGGGTCACAAAGAGTCAAACATGACTTAGCAACTGAACAACAACAGCAACATCACAATGCCTATTAGTCAACAAATAGTTTGGCCATCTGCCATATACCAGGAGCTGTTCCAGGCATCAGGACAGGGCAGTGAACAAAATCTTTCTCTTCTCACCTCCCAGAGCTGCCACTCTGGTGGGAGGACCAAGACAAGAATCTGTCTTCAATAGCAAATTACCACATATTGAAAGGTTGTCATCCATGGAGATGTGCTCTGGAGAGCAAACTAAGCTGGGAAGAGGAATGTGCTACCCAGGAATCACAAAACACTATTTCATGTTATAAAACATTTTCTTGGTGTGAAATCCACCTTGAACCTGTGTCATAAAAAGGTCCCAAAGATCCAGTCACTGGCTGCGGTGTTTTTTGGTTTTGCTTTTAAGTTGAAGTGTAGCTGATTTACAATGTCGTATTAACCTCAGGTGTACAGCAAAGTGACTCAGCTATACTTATATACACATTCTTTTTCATCTCCTTTTTCATTATAGTTTACTACAGGACATTGAATACAGTTCCCTGTTCTATACAATAGGGCCTTGTTGTTTATCCATTACATATAGAATAGTTTGCATCCGCTAGTCCCAAGCTCCCAGTCCAACTCTCCCCAGTGCTGCAAGGTTTTGAGGCTCTCATCTGGCAATAGCATGAAGCCTCACCTTACTCAAGAGCTACCTATGCAGATATGCCCCAGCTGAGGTGCTGAGGGTGTTTGGGAGGAGTTGAAGGGCCTGGTCCATGGAGACCAATGGCCTTTTTTGTTTCTCAATTTTTGAACTTTAGAATAAAGTGGTTTCACACCTGGCAAAAAATAACTGGGAAAGTTGAAATAGGCAAAAAACAAGTAGCAAGTTCTAGGCACTGTCGAGGAGAATATTACCCTTGTTGTTATTTAGTCACTCAGTCTTATTTGACTCTTTGTGGTCCCAGGGGCTGTAACACACCAGGCTCTTCTGTTCATGGAATTTCCCAGGCAAGAAGACTGATGTTGGTTGCCATTGTCTCCTTCAAGGGGATCTTCCTGACCCTGGGGTAGAACCCGTATCTCTTGCATCTTCTGCATTGGAAGACGGATTCTTTACCACTGCACCACCTGGGAAGCCACAGGTGGAATATTATCCTATTACCCTAGAAGGCATATTATCCCAGTGGGTGTTAAACAGAATTTGAGCTACAGATCTCCCCTGGGGTCCAGGGAAATGGAAGATTCAAGCAGTGCCTGTGAGAGAGTGCAGGCGGAGAGGGGAGCATCGCAGCGGGGAAGGCGCTGTCTGTACTGCTTTAGCAAAGTGAGCGAGAGCTACTGTCTGAGAAGCAGGGCTGAGAACAGCAGGGCGGGGATGCAGCTTCTGGGCACAGTGGCTACAGCAGAGGTGACCACCGCCCATCACCACTGCCTGTGTTATGGAGAAGGTGTCAGGTGGGTGCTGGTGGGAGCTGTCTGAACAAGGCATAAGAAGAGCATCACAGATGTTGTTCACCCTCCAAATTAAACAGCCCGAGAATCTTCCTTAAGCTGTCCTTGCAACAAACCGTCTCTGCTGTCAAAACCGCCACCAAGAGCAACGGCCCAGTGCGTCTTTGTCAGGCCCTGGCGCAGTGTCACCTCCAGCACAGGAAATCACACCATCAGAAAAGGGCTACTCGGCCAGGCACTGCTCACGCCGAGGGCAGCCAGGCTTTGCTCTCCCAGGGAAGCCAGAGAGGTGCCACCTGCTGGGGCTGAGCCTGCCATGCCTCAGGAGCCTCCCACTAGGGGCCTGGAGGATGGGCCTGGCAGGCTGCCTTTCTGCCTGTCTCCTGTCTTGTCACATTCATCCACTTCAGTGTGGGATTCACAGCAGAGGGCCAGCACCGATGTAAATATTAGTGGCAAACTGATGAATTTTAAAAGTGATAGTGGTTAAGGGTTTATATAAATTAAAAATGTTTATTAACACTTACAATATTGTTTTTGAAGACTCAACGGTTTTCATTGAGCCTAATGCTGGGTGGCAGCTCTGTAAAAAGTCCGAAGAAGTAGGAACAGCTGAGTGTGAGGGTGCATCTGAGGCAGGTGTGCAAGATGGTATGTGACCCAAGCAGAGGGAGTGTGTGAGCCAGGAAACAGGAGGGGGCAGCCATGGCCTGTGGACTGAGCCTGCTAGGAATGAAGCTGACCAAGAGAGGGATAGGATGAGCTGTAGGGAACTGTGTGGATATGGAGCAGATGAAGCAGGAATAAGAGGGGAGAGCTTCAAGGGGAAGGGGAGGGCAGCTGTGCAACTGGGGGTGGCGCCTTAAAGAGCCAGTAGGAAGAGATACAGGAGGCTTCCCAGGTGGCGCTAGTGGTAAAGAAGTGAAGTGAAGTGAAGTTGCTCAGTCATGTCCGACTCTTTGTGACCCCATGGACTGTAGCCTACCAGGCTCTTCTGTCCATGGTAAAGAACCTGCCTGCCAATGCTGGAAATATAAGAGATGTAGGTTCAATCCCTGGGTCAAGAAGATCCCCTGGAGGAGGGCATGGCTACCCACTCCAGTATTCTTGCCTGGATAATCCCATGGACAGAGGAGCCTGGAGGGCTACCATCCAGAGGGTCACAAAGAATTGGACACGACGGAAGCAATTTTACATACATGTATAAGGGATACAGAGAAACAGAACACATGCCAAAGCCATTTTAAAAACAAGCCCAAGAAAAAACAAGTATTCTGAAAGAACTGTGGGTTCCTGGCTGGGGCAACACCTGGGCTTTGGAAGGTAGGCGAGTAGTACATGGGGATCTCAGCCTCAGATGCAGTCAGAGCCAGCTCCGACATCACCCAGATTGTTGGCACTGCAGCGAGGCTGGTCCCTGCTCCTAACAGAGTTCAGGGGATGTGCAGGCACATGGAAGTTGGAAAACTGATGGGCTGCCGGGGACAGCAGTTGGAAAGGCAGCTGGGCTCACAGCACGTGGCAGGTGAAAGCCCCATTGCAAGAACAGAGCAGAGCATGAGAAAGGAGCGCTAGGGCCATCCCTGTGGAGAGGGGGCTGAACTTGTAACACGCACGGCACACAGGGGTTATCATCCTGAGAAGGAGAAAGAAGCAGAAGAGAAATATTGTTCTGAAAAGACATGTCTACTCACTGTCTTTCCAGAGAGGACTTTTGGTTAATAGCAGATGTCTTTGCCTTACGAGAAAATATGAACTGTACTTTTAAGAGAAAACAAAACCTTGCTGAGTGATGTTTAGAAACTTCCACAAGGAAAAAGTAATGATAGATAGTCAATTAAGAGAAGCAAGCAAGAAAATTATTTGTACAACCAAATTATAATAAAACCTATGTCTTTTTTTCGGCGCGGGGGGAGGTGCTCACTGAGAAATACTGGTTTGGCAATATTACCTGGAGAAAATTTTTACCTCTACGAGGCAGGTATTATGTTCTGTGATCCTTTTAAGGTAATTCCTATTGAGAAGAAACTGTTTCATGTAATCATGTGTGCGTACAGGTGTTTGTGTATCTGCGTCTCTGAATGTGTCGTGTGTGTGTGTGTGTGTGTGTGTGTGTGTGTGTGTGTGTGTAACATGAAGGGGTGTTGCCTTGCTCTCTCAGTGTACAGATGCAGTCATCTAGATACTTTTCCACTGATGACAAGCCGCTTTTGGTTTACCCTTTTGTATGCTTTTTAGACTGGTAATTTAGATTCTTCTCATCTACAACCACAACTGATCAAACAATCTTCCTGTCAAATTGTCTTCACATTTCCCTTCTGAAGTGTGTGTCTGTTTAGTGCAAGAGGTAGCTTTTTTGTGACAGATGTCTTTATCAAATGTGGAACCTACACGGTGTGTTCACTATCAGCCATGTGTTTGGTACAAGGTGGGTGCCAGGAAGTGGTGTGGAGGAGAGCAGGGAGGGGTCTGCATGTTACTGAGGCCTGGGGTTTTGGGAGGATGACACTTTTCATGCCTCAGGGCAACTGCTTGCCTGTCCTACCTCCCAGCCAAAGGTTTGATGTGATACATAAACGTGGCCAGTGCTCAACTCTCTGGGGTCCAACTACAGTATGTGACACAGTAGTCCCTCAGTGTCTATGTAAAAGGAGTCCCTTAACATCTTCACAGCAGGTAACTGACCAGCATGAGTGGTCTTGACAGCCATCTTCATCTCCAGAGAGCAATGGACTCCTCTGGGTTCTGTCCCTATGTCCCGGTAACCAGACATAGGGACAGAGTGAGAGCTCCTAAGTCTTATTTTGCAGGAGGACTTCTCTTTTTAGTTTGTCTCTTATAATTCTTTGTCCCCAACAAGAACAACAACAAAAAAGAGAAACAGAAAGCTTGGTTTGGCCCATTGGTCCAATGCTCTGTTTTTTGGTTCAATATTGAGAGGGTGTGTTTGAAAATCTTTTTTTTTTTAACTTAAATTTATTTATTTTAATTGGAGGCTAATTACTTTACAATATTGTATTGGTTTTGCCATACATCAACATGAATCCGCCACGGGTGTACACGTGTTCCCCATCCTGAACCCCCCTCCCACTTCCCTCCCCATACCATCCCTCTGGGTCATCCCAGTGCACCAGCCCTGAGCATCCTGTATCCTGCATTGAACCTGGACTGGCGATTCATTTCATATATAACATTATACATGTTTCAATGCCATTCTCCCAAATCATCCCACCCTCTCCCTATCCCACAGAGTCCAAAAGACTGTTCTATACATCTATGTCTCTTTTGCTGTCTCGCATACAGGGTTATCGTTACCATCTTTCTAAATTCCATATATATGTGTTAGTATACTGTATTGGTGTTTTTCTTTCTGGCTTATTTCACTGTGTATAATAGGCTCCAGTTTCATCCACCTCATTAGAACTGATTTAAATGTATTCTTTTTAATAGCTGAGTAATACTCCACTGTGTATATGTACCACAGCTTTCTTATCCATTCATCTGCAGATGGACATCTAGGTTGCTTCCACATCCTGGCTATTATAAACAGTGCTGCGATGAACATTGGGGGTACACGTGTCTCTTTCAATTCTGGTTTCCTCGGTGTGTATGCCCAGAAGTGGGATTGCTGGGTCATAAGGCAGTCCTATTTCCAGTTTTTTTAAGGAATCTCCACACTGTTCTCCATAGTGGCTGTACTAGTTTGCATTCCCACCAACAGTGTAAGAGGGTTCCCTTTTCTCCACACCCTCTCCAGCATCTATCACTTGTAGACTTTCGGATCGCAGCCATTCTGACTGGTGTGAAATGGTACCTCATTGTGGTCTTGATTTGCATTTCTCTGATAATGAGTGATGTTGAGCATCTTTTCATGCGTTTGTTAGCCATACATATGTCTTCTTTGGAGCAATGCCTATTTAGTTCTTTGGCCCATTTTTTGATTGGGTCATTTATTTTTCTGGAATTGAGCTGTAGGAGTTGCTTGTATATTTTTGAGATTAGTTGTTTGTTAGTTGCTTCATTTGCTATTATTTCCTCCCATTATGAAGGCTGTCTTTTCACCTTGCTTATAGTTTCCTTTGTTGTGCAGAAGCTTTTAAGTTTAATTAGGTCCCATTTGTTTATTTTTGCTTTTATTTCCAATATTCTGGGAGGTGGGTCATAGAGGATCCTGCTGTGATTTATGTCAGAGAGTGTTTTGCCTATGTTCTCCTCTAGGAGTTTTATAGTTTCTGGTCTTACGTTTAGATCTTTAATCCATTTTGAGTTTATTTTTGTGTGCGGTGTTAGAAAGTGATCTAGTTTCATTCTTTTACAAGTGGTTGACCAGTTTTCCCAGCACCACTTGTTAAAGAGATTGTCTTTACTCCATTGTATATTCTTGCCTCCTTTGTCAAAGATAAGGTGTCCATAGGTGCGTGGATTGAAATCTAATGGTTATGTGGGCAGAAAGGAAAAGGGCAGATTAGCTCAGGCTCTAGACCTGAGTCCATGAAGGAAGAGCATCCTGCTGACTGGAGGACTTTCCTCCAGAGCTGGAGGGTGGGTCCTCTAACAATGCCTTGCCATTCGGGTCTTGACCACTGCCTGGTCTTTGTTTTGCCAGGTGGACACCTGAAGGAAAGGCACAGGCATGGGTGACGGCGCCAATCACCTGCCCTTCTTCTTCGGCAACATCACTCGGGAGGAGGCGGAAGACTACCTGGTCCAGGGGGGCATGAGCGATGGGCTCTACCTGCTGCGCCAGAGCCGCAACTACCTGGGTGGCTTCGCCCTGTCAGTGGCACATGACAGAAAGGCACATCACTACACCATCGAGAGGGAGCTGAATGGCACCTATGCCATCACGGGTGGCCGGGCCCATGGCAGTCCAGCCGAGCTCTGCCACTACCACACCCAGGAGCTGGATGGCCTCATCTGCCTCCTCCAGAAGCCCTTCAACCGGCCGCCGGGGGTGCAGCCCAAGACTGGCCCCTTTGAGGACTTGAAGGAGAACCTCATCCGAGAATATGTGAAACAGACGTGGAACCTACAGGTGGGTGGTGGGCGGTCCTCTGGCAGGTGTGATGAAGGGTCTTATTGCTCACAGGGGCCCTGGAATTCCACACAGGCACCCAGTTGCATGAGAGCTATGCAGTGGTGCTTCAGATAAGCAACCTTCTCCTTAGTCATCAACATGGGCCCCCAAATGCCTCACTCCAAGAAGGCAGCCTTTCCTCTTTTGTGGTCATGCTTGAGAGGGTGGGCCCCTTTGTGCCAGCAATGTGGGTTTCTCCACCACAGGAAACCACTGTCACCCAATTCATGCTGGGCCCTTTCAAAGCAGGATCACTGGGCAGATACTTGTATTTATTTACTTAAGAGGATCATACTGAACACACTGATTGGCACTTGATTTTACCCCTTCCTAACATTTCTTCCAGAATTTTCCATGTCAACAAGCACACAGCTGCATCAGCCCCTTACTGGCCCTCTGATAGTCCCTCCTGTGGACCATAATTCATTTTACTAGCACATATTGGTAGACACCTTCATTGTTTATAAACAATGCCCCCTATCATTCTCATAACCTTTTATCAATATCAGCAGGGTAACCCCAAACTGGTTGGATTGAACACAGTGAAGGATTTGGATGTGATGACAGGTTGTCATCCAGAAAGGTCCCAAAGGTTGTGACAACTTACATTCCCGCCACACTCTCCATAGCACTTGGTATCAGGAGGCACCAGGCTGGTTGACAGTCTTCTGGTCGGACTCACATGTTGAACCATTTCCTTGCACTTTGTGGATGTATGCTTTTTATATGTACGTGTGGATAACAGTAGAGGCTTTTGGAGGATTCCATCCACTCACTCTGTTACTCCTATAATATGCTCTGCACTGACTGCATTCAGTCTTGCAGACCAATATTATGGATTCTGTATTCTTCATTAGTATTTATTGGATATGATTTATACCAGGGGTCCTCCAGGATCTAATGCCTGATGATCTGAGGTGGAGCTATTGTAGCAATAATAGAAATAAAGCTCACCATAAATGTAATGTGCTTGAATCATCCAGAAACCATCCTCCACGAGGTCAGTGGAAAAATTATGCTCCACGAAACTGGTCCCTGGTGCCAAGACTTAGACCATCCTTTTACTCTTTTAATAGATTTACTGAGGTATAATTTACACACTATGAAAATTCATCCCTTTTGAGTGTACAGTTCTATCATTTTTTTTTTAACAAACAGGTGACATCACGTAGCCCCACCCCCAGCCCCAATCAAGATACACAATAAGTCCATCACCCATCAAGCACCCTCAGGTCACCCCCGCCCACTCCAGCCCCTGGCAACCCCTTACCTGATTTCTGTCCCCATAGTTTTGCCTTGTCCAGAATGTCATGTAAATGGACTCACGCAGCATGTGGCCTTCTCAGACTGGTTCCTTACACCCAGTATAACACATTTGTGAACCAGTTACGTGTCAGTGGTCCCTTCTTTATTGTGGCTGAGTAGTATTCCACACTCTGTTGCTTTTGCCCTTTGCTAACTCTGCACCGGTTGCCTCCTTGGTATGTAACTGTTACTGCTTTTGTTTTTCGTCCCATCTATGAAGCATGACAAAATGTTCAGGTTCACCTTCCCTTCTACCTCCCCTCCTCTCTTCCTGCTCCTCAGGGGTTGGTTATGTTTTTATTTTCACTTCTTCTGGTTCTTTTTATAACTTTGAATCAGCGACTTGTGTTCTTCATTTACCACTGTAATAGGTATCTATTTCTCTCCCACGAAGTGTGATTAGGAAGGTAATTCACTCAGCTGTCAGCCTCCTTCTCATTCTCGTTTTCCATGTTGTCATTTCTGCATTGTCAAGATTTATCTCTTTTTTCTGTGACCACATCTGCAGTTACAGGCAGCAGCATATGTAAACACTTAGAGTGAAGCCTTTTAGGGGAAGACAGAAACAAAGCATGTCTCTTTGCTTGCACACATCTTAAGTCTTCCAGATTGTCATTAAACGATCAGGGTCTAATATAAAACAATCAGTTCTAGGAGGTGATTGATTGGGAGAGGTCAGGAGGCCCATTCTCTAGTCCTCATGGATTATTCCTGATGGTTTCTAAAGCCTGATGTGTCTTTGCAAAGGCCAGCCTCTGTATTCTAAAATCTATTTTGTTAGTCACGCACTTGAAGATACTTTAACATACGAGGTCTATTAACTTTCCTTATTGAATGAACAAACAAACAGATGTGATTTCATTTTACCGTTATCAGGACTTAGGACAGATTGGACCTGCTTCATGTGTCTTTCTTGTGACTTTCACTTATTATGGCTCCATCTCCTCTCCTCGTGACAGGGTCAAGCTCTTGAGCAGGCCATCATCAGCCAGAAACCTCAGCTGGAGAAACTGATCGCCACCACAGCCCATGAAAAAATGCCCTGGTTCCATGGAAAAATCTCTCGGGATGAATCTGAGCAGATTGTCCTGATAGGATCAAAGACAAATGGAAAGTTTTTGTAAGTATTGTGTCTTTTCTCTTCCACCACTAGCACCAGTCCTGCTTGGACAGTTAGGGGTCACTCAGCCCTCCCACCCCTGAACTCCTGGTGACCTCGGAGAAGGATCATGTGCTATCAACTGAGACACGCATGTTGGTTGGCCTCATAGACATCTCAAATTGAAGCCATCTCATGTAATTCAGCATTTGTTTTGCTCAGTCTGGCCTCAAAGTGAACCCTCTTCTTGGGCACTGAGGGACATCATT
Source organism: Ovis canadensis (assembly GCF_042477335.2). NCBI lineage: Eukaryota > Metazoa > Chordata > Mammalia > Artiodactyla > Bovidae > Ovis > Ovis canadensis. Next base: position 26,014,530 of record NC_091246.1, read on the forward strand.
TAAGAAAGTCTTTTCAGCCACATATTCTGCTTTCAATGACAAACATGGGATGTGTAATAGTATGCATCCACCCATGTTAAAAAACAGTGCAATATGTTTGCTCACATTTGCCCCAAGATCCTAGACTTTGCTTCTCTTTTTGCTTGGAGAGACATGCCAATGGGGCAGATAGAAAAGAAAATTTTCTGATAGTCACTCATATGAAAGGTGAGTGCAGGAACTTGATCACAAGCAGGTATGTGAACTCTGGCCTCATAATCTCAGAAATGAGATGTGCATCCCAAGCCCTGCTCACTATTATTCTCAATGCTCAGCGCACCTCAATCTTGGAGCTGCTGGAGATGCAGGCCACCTTGGAGCAGGGTTGGTGGTCCAGAGAAGGCAAGGAGCTGTTTCAGACAGGTGTTGACCTCATTCTCCTAAGATGCTGTGACCAGGGGGGCGGAGGAATGCTCACCTGTGCTTGTCACTACTCAGTGATCAACCCTGGCCGTGCCGACTGGGTGCCCCATCCTGGCCTTGGACAGTTACATAGCCATGTTAGCCCTGTAACCAAGAATGTGGAGACACACCCAGTTGGTGTTTTAAATTTTTCCTAGAAATAAAAGTGTTTTCTCTGAGTATCCATCTATTTAAAGAATCTTCCTCAGACTTTACCGTAAGAGTAAATTTAGTTTCTCGGTTGTGTCCAACTCTTTGCAACCCTATGGACTACAGTCCACCAGGCTCCTCCATCCATGAAATTCTCCAGGCAAGAATACTGGAGTGGGTAGCCATTCCCTTCTCCAGGGGATCTTCCCCAACCAGGAATCAAACCCCAATCTCCTGCACTGCAGGCAGATTCTTTACCATCTGAGCCACCAGGGAAGCCCGACTTTACCATAATCCCTTTTATTTAAGAGGTGAGGTGATCTTAAACATAATACTTTATTTAAAAAGTGATCCTAAAAACAAGCATAGAGCAGCCTGAGTGGGCACATAAGGTGACTGGGATGATGCTTAGTGGATGTAATAACAACCACTGGCAGAGATCCTGGAGCAGGAAGACGTTTTCCACTCAGTGTGGCACCTCTTGGCTCGTTTCCCATTAGGTTTGGACTTTTACCACCTTCTTAAGACTAATTTCCAACACACATGTCACGGGACTGGGCCTATGGCCGCCTGTGGGTTAAGTCAGCCCTATGTTGTATTATCCAGACAGCAAGGCCTCCTGCCTTCTTGCCAGTTCAGAAACCTGCTCTCAGGCTCGCAGAACAGCTGCACTCAAGGAGGCTGCCTTCTTCCGACCTAGACAAGGGGGTGCTGCAGGGGGCACCCACTGTGGAACAGCCCCACAGCTATGGAGTCCTTCTTACTGAGGCTTCTTGAGCCTCATTCAGGTTTCCCTAAAGAATGTGTCTCCTCCACACTTTCCCATCATTTAAATGAACTTGTCCATCTGTGGACCAGCATTTACCAGTGTCCACAGCTGTGTGTGTTCTTGGGCTTCCCTCCTGGTTCAGATGGTAAAGAATCTGCCTGAAATGCAGGAGACCCAGGTTCGATCACTAGATCAGGATGATCCACTGGAGGAGGGAATGGCTACCCACTCCAGTATTCTTGCCTGGAGAATCCATGGACAGAGGAGCCTGGTGGGCTGTAGTCCACGGGGTCACAAAGAGTCAGAGTGACTAACACTTTCCGAGTTGTGTGAGGTGCTAGATGCTGACTCCAACTTGGACTTTGGAGATGGAGATCTCTGCCTTGTGAAGTCCACATCTCACTGGCAGAAGTAGACACTGAACAATTGAACAAGAGCTGCCCAGTGCATTGGAGCATTTAAGGAAGGGACTAGAACTTGCTGTGATTGGCGGTCTGGGATTCTGTTTTATGCTGGGTGATCAGGAGGGGCCTTGCTATGAAGAAGGCATTTGAGCAGAGACCTGAGGGCAGCCAGGAGCCATCCTGATTGAGGGAAAAGCCTATGTGGGTTCCCAGAGGCAGGAGTGTGCTCAGAGGGTCAGGCCACCATGAGGCCACTGTGGATAGTACAGAGTGGGGTGGGGTACGGATGGAGGATAGGAGGCAGGCCACTGCAGGCTCTCCAGTATTAAGAAGACTTTTCTTTGGGCAAAGCAGTGCATCTACTTTTGGGAAGATGTTAGGGCAGATACAGTTGAAGTTCATGGGGACCCATCTGGCTGGGTGTAGACAGAGCCAGTGCAGAGGAGCAAAAGTGAGCAGGCTCACCAGCCACACTTGTGTGTGTTTATATACATTTAAACCAAAGTGCGATGTCCATTTTCCTACAGAGATTTCAAGGCCTTCACCTTCTCATGTCTGAGCACAAGAACTGCCTTTAGTGGATATTGGAAGGAGGAGTGGCATGGGTGCTGGTGGCTGCACCAGCGTGGCTGGGCTCTGTCTCTCCTGTGCAGACGGGCCCTTATTGTTGGGAGCAGCAGTTCATTTGTTTCCTCTCTTGTCCCCAGTGACCCTAGGGAAGAGGACAATTTTAGCACCAACCCTCTCTTATCCTGATGTTCACAGTTCCTTGTCAAATCTCATCTTGCTGCTTGATTTTATCACTGAGGGCTGATGATCCAGCTCATCATTACTTGCAGCTCTTATGCAGGTCCATTCCCAGCCCTCTGGACATGGTTTGGCTCCAGTTGGCTGCCCATGACCACCATGTGCTTCTTATACCCCCACCAACCTCTTCACACCAGCTCAGAGGTGTTTGTTTCCTGTGCCACCCTGTCTAAGACTTGCCAAGACTGGCAGATCTTACCTGAAACATGCCCGCAGCACCTGGAAGATGTTGAGAATGTAGGAGGCTTTCAGATTCAGAAACAGAACCTATCCTCTGTGCTTCGTAATCATGGGCTTCGTGTGGCTCAGACAGTAAAGAATCTGCCTGCAATGCAGGGATGTGGGTTCAATCCCTGGGTCAGGAAGACCCCCTGGAGAAAGGAATGGCTATCCACTCCAGTATTCTTACCTGGAGAATCCAAGGGACAGAGGAGCCTGGTGGGCTATAGTCCATAGGGTCAAAAAGAGTCAGACATGACTGAGCAACTCATACATACACAGATAACACATGAATAGGTCACACATAATGTTAAGTACTTCATAGTAGGTTAATAAATACAGGTGGATTTCGAGTCATTAACGAACATAGGATGAAAAGCCAAGGGACCCCCATGGCTAATGTTGACGGTTTACGGTTCCCATTTAGGAATATCTTGGAGAATCGAGTGTGAAAATATTAGATTCATTCTGGAATCTCTGGTCTGCATTGTGGTTCAATGGAGCAGATCCCCAGCCTCCATCTTAGAAAAACAGTCCTTGCCACCCACAGAAACCATATCTCAAAATGTCTGAGACCTAAATGAGGTTATAAATCCTCTCTAATGCAGTTTAAAATGCAGAAGGTATGGGCCAAAGACTCTTAACTGTTGAGATGGATTGTGTCTGGGGAATCTGGCCAACTCAGATTGTAGTTTTTCCTCCTCTTGAATTATGGTATGAAGTACATTTGTGGTGGCAGAACTTCTGAGCCAAGAGCTACCTCACTGCTAATGGTCTAAATCCTTTGATTTTCAATCAAGGACTTAGGTGGAGAAGGCAGTGGCAACCCACTCCAGTACTCTTGCCTGAAAAATCCCATGGACAGAGGAGCCTGGTAGGCTGCAATCCATGGGGTCGCTAAGAATCAGACACAACTGAGCAACTTCACTTTCACTTTTCACTTTCATGCATTGGAGAAGGAAATGGCAACCCACTCCAATGTTCTTGCCTGGAGAATCTCAGGGATGGGGCTGCCATCTATGGGGTCTCACAGAGTCAGACACAACTGAAGCAACTTAGCAGCAGCAGCAGCAGCAGCAGCAAGGACTTAGGCACAAGGGACTTGCCCAGGACTGTCAGGCAAGGAGGAGATGAGGGCTGGAATTTAGGGTCTCTGATGTGTTTGGACGGAGAGATTGCTATCGTTCAGTTGCTCAGTCATGTCTGACTCTCTGCAACCCCATGGACTGTAGCACTCCAGGCTTCCCTGTCCTCACTGTCTCCCAGAGTTTGCTCAAACTCATGTCCATTGAGTCAATGATGCCATCCAACCATCTCATCCTCTGTCACCCCCTTTTCCTCCTGCCTTCAGTCTTTCCCAGAATCAGGATCTTTTCCAGTGAGTTGGCTCTTTGCATCAGGTGGCTAAAGTATTGGAGCTTTAGCATCAGTCCTTCCAATGAATATTCAGGGTTGATTTCCTTTAGGATGGACTGGTTTGATCTCCTTGCTGTCCAAGGGACTCTTAAGAGTCTTCTCTTTTGAACCACAGTTCAAAAGCATCAGTTCTTTGGCACTCAGCCTTCTTTATGGTCCAACTCTTATATCCATACATGACTACTGGAAAAACCATAGCCTGAGAGGAAGCAGCAGAAAAATCCATGTCCAGAGCCTCCCCCCGGCCCCAAGCCCCACTGCTCTCCCCATGTAAGGCATGGTACCAGGACATGTCACTCAGAATGCCCACTCTCTGCCTTGTCTCCTGTCCACACAGCACTGCTCAACTGTTCAGGAGTGGCTTTATCAAGAGTGGCCAAGAGAGACATTCTACTGTCCTTGGGTAATAAAGGATGTAAGCGTAAAGGCTCTTTACAGAGGGGATGGACAGTGTGGTCTATAGAACCCCCCACCCTCACAGTCATCTGCGCCATTTCTAGAGGTGGCTTTTCATCACCTGCTATAATGGGCTGAATGCTGTGTCCCCACAGATTCATATGTCGAAGCCCAAGCCCCCAGTGTAAGAGATTTGGAGGTAGGGCCTTTGGGAGATGATTAGGTTTAGACAAAGCCACGAAGATGGGTCCCCATGATGGGATTGCATATGAAAAGGAGGAGACAAGACTTTCTCTGCCTGCTTACACTGAGACAAGGTCATGTGTATGAGTGCACAGCCAGATGATGATGGTCTGCAAGCCAGGAAACAGGCTGCCACGAGACATGGGCTCTATCAGCATCTTTTTAAGAAACGTTGTGTTTTGTGTTGAAGTATAGTTGATTAGCAATGTTGTGATAGTTTCAGGTGGACAGCAAAGGGACTCAGCTGTACATACACATGTATCCATTCTCCCCACCCCTCCTCAGGCTGCCCAGTAACATTGAACACAGTTCTTGTGTTATGTAGTTAGGAACATCATCGTGATCTGAGAATTCTAGCCTCCAGCATTGTGGGGAAGAAGTGCCTGTTGTTTAAGCTCTCCAGGTTGGGGTGTTCTAAGATACCTATCCATGTCTTGGGTCTAGATGGCCAGGTGGGAACACCAGACAGGGACCCCCAGCCCAGGTCCTATGAATGGAGGCCAGAGCTCTGCCTCTTTCGTGACCCCAGGGACAGAGGCAGAGTGGACAGGCTATGTTGAGAATGTATCCCCTCGGCTCTCTGAGGCCTCATTTGACAGCATGGTTTGCAATTTTGAGAATTTAGCCCAGCTCAGGTGTGACTACACAATGAGTTTGTTAGGAAAGGGAAACAAAGCTTATGAAAAATTTGTATCCTCTCCCCAAAAGGAAAGATCCAGAATTGGTGGGGTTCAAAGCCTGTATAATTTGGAGATCTTCTTTTATTTTTATTTTTTCTTTTTTTTTTTTTAATTTTAGTTTTTTATTTTTTAAATTTTAAAATCTTTAATTCTTACATGCATTCCCAAACATGAACCCCCCTCCCACCTCCCTCCCCATAACATCTCTCTGGGTCATCCCCATGCACCAGCCCCAAGCATGCTGCATCCTGCGTCAGACATAGACTGGCGATTCAATTCACATGATAGTATACATGTTAGAATGTCATTCATAAAAGAACACAAAATTAGGTACAAAATACAGTATTTTAGAGTCAGAGAAAAATCACAAGGAATTGCAAGCTTCTAAAAAACTGATAAATACTTCAGACATACAAAATTTTGGAAAGTAATATCATTTTTTTTAGTTAAGTGCCTGACACATGTCTATAGCACTTGTTTTCTGCATCTTTTGACTACACACTGTTTGGTTGCCTCTTCGTTTGACAATAATTTGGTAATATTTCCTGAATATTGAAAAAAGAAAACTTGGTCCTTCCTCTTGGGTCACAACTCATTCTGAGTAATGCATATCCATTTTTAGGATTACTGTCAACTCTGGGAAAGGAAGTTGGAGTGGACGAGAGAGTGGTCTTCTCTGGCTATGATGAAATAACTTTTACAAATTATATAAAACTCTAAGGCCATGTGATCACACTGCTGGACCCTGCTTGGGCCAGATGAGCCTATGGGGATGGGCTGTGGTCAACAGACCTCTGACCATCTCATGTATAAATATCTCACCATGTGGTTCATGCAGGGCAGCTCAGAGCTCTCATGCACACAGGCTGCCCCCAAGAGCGCATCATGTCTGTTGAAATGTAATGTGCTGGCCCCTTCATGTCACCATGGAAGCTATCTCAGACCAAAAATGCTCTACACGTGCCATGTTCTGCAAATATAAAACAATGGAATTGTCACTTTCTTTGTATTTAGTCTCCAGGTAAACATATTATTGTTTTTGGCCAAAGATGCTTTCAAGTCTTAAAGAATCAGCAGTGAGTTCAAGGTGACCTTTAAAACACACAGATGGTGGCTTTCCAAATGACTGAATTAACCTTCCACAGAGAAGGTAGTAGTTTAGATCTATCAAAGGAATCATCACACCAGTAAGTCGCCAATGCCATTTTCACTATGGTTCTTTTTTTTTTTTTTTCTGTCATCTATTATTGTCTGACTTTAAACAGAAGTATGCTATTTAAAAAAAATATCCTTTCATTCCACAAAATAATGAATTCCACCAGATATGTACCAGGCATTGTGACAGCACCGTGACAAACGAGATAGACTTTGATCCCTGCCCATACCATGCTTAAAGCCTAAGTGCATGTTGGTGCTTCAGTCATGTCCAATTCTTTGCAGCCCCATGGACTGTAGTCCCCCTGCCTCCTCTGTTCATGGGATTCTCCAGGCAAGAATACTGGAGCGGATTGCCATTTTCTCCTCCAGGGGATCTTCCTGACCCAGGAATTGAACCTGAGTCTCAAGCATCTTCTGCATCGCAGGTGGATTCTTTACTGCTGAGCCATCAGGCAGGCCCTTACCGCCTAGGGGAAGATGTCAAATTTAGAAAGACATGCTGCAAAGCGTGTCATGTGTCCCACCCATCATCACGGTCTATCTAATGCTACCAGGGACACTGACTCTCAAGCGTTATCTTTATTGTATTTCTTTTCACGTGTCTATTGTCTATCAGTCCACTTATTATGAATGCCTAAGGCAGGGACTGGCCACCATCTTCTCAGCTGGAGCCCCAGTGCTCAGGACAGAGGCTCAGTGGTAAGACTCTTTCTGGGGAAAAGGACGTTTAAGCTGTGCTCTGAGCAATGAGAAGAAAATTGGTGGAGAAAGAAAAGAAAATAAACTGGGGACTTCCTTGGTGGCCCATTGGTTAAGAATCTGCCCTCCAGTGCAGGGGCTATTGGTTCAATCCCTGGTTGAGATACTAAAATCCCATATGCTGCAGGACAACTGCCTGTACACCACCAGTAGAGAGAAGTCTGCTCACCTCAACTAAGACCCAACAGAGCCAAATGTTAGTTTAAACAGCATATAGTGTTTTGAAAAATAAAAGAAAGTGGTCCTGGGCAGAAGAAAGTGTCAGTGCAGAGTCTTAGGGGTCAACATTGTGACCTGAGTGTGACTTGGCCAGGAGCAAAGCAAGAGTGACAGGGAGGTCATCAGGCCAGACCGGAAGTCCCTCCAGATCCCAAGGGGTGGGCCAGGGAATGGACTGTCCACTCAAGGACCCTTTGAGAGTAAAAAGGGGCCAATGACAAGATGGAAAGGGGTACAGCAGAGGATAACAGGACTGTCTCAGGCCAGAGGGTCATCCTTTTTTGCACTAACTGTAGCATTTGCCAAATGATCCTTAAACTGGCTGATTAGATTTAGCTGAGGCTTCTCAGGGGGCACTAGTGGTAAAGAACCCACCTGCGAGTACAGGAGACATGAGAGATGCAAGTTTGATCCCAAGGTTGATAAGATTCCCTAGAAGAGGGTATGGCAACCCACACCGGTATTCTTGCCTGGAGAATCCCATGGACAAAGGAGCCTGGCAGCTACAGTCCACAGGGTCGAAAAGTGTCAGACATGACTGAAGCGACTTAGCATGCACGCACACACAGATGGTGAAAAGGCAAGCCTGACCATCAGGAGGCCTGCCCTCCTCCATCAGGAGGGAGGAAAAGTCACAGTGGGACGAGTGCTGGGCAACTGTACCCAGAGCCGCTGGGTGAGAACGGTGGAGGGAAAGGAGTAGGTTGCTTGTGCTGACTGCAGGTCTTATTTTTGGAAATGCCTGGTGAATGCCAGGCCAGCATTGCCACGGGGCTGGGAGGTGGAGGGGATTGAAATAGAGATCCTAGGAGAGTGGTGGGTTTGAGGCGCTGCCAGGCCGAGTCTCCAGGGCCAAACCAGTGGGGCTGTCGGGTGTGGGAGATTTGTGAGGTCCTGAGGGAAACCCTCACTTCTGGGCTTGCCCCTCCCCGAGTGTAAAGAGAGGGGGATGAGGCTTCTGTGGGGAGAGAGATGGCAGAGTCAGGTCTTGGACCAGGCACCGTAGTTTGCAGAAGTCAAGAGCGAGTGTGGCCTATGTGGTAGCTGGGTTGGGCGGGCAGGGGCAGGGAGGTGAAGACTGAGGCCAAGAGGAAGCCCAGGGGAGCTGGAGTCCAAGGGTCTGAGAGGCACCTGTGCTGGGGAGCGTGTGAGGAGGGCGAGAGTTGTGGCCTGTGGGCTTCCCCAGTCCTGAGGTCATAGAGCGTTACAGCTCCTGCACTTGGGGTGGGCCCCAGCACCCTGCGCCGGCCTGTGGTTGTTGCATGTGATGGGTGGGACTCCTCCGCCTGCTCCTTTCCCATGTCAGCTTTTTAATATGTCAAAAATCATCTCAGGTACCCCAGAGCCCTGTATGCCAAGGAAGAAGAGAGTGCAGAGGCCTCTGACCAGGTACCAAGTAGTGGTGCCATTTGCCTTTCTCAGGCCCTCCACAATTATCTTCCCACCCAGCCCAGTGGAACAACTGAGTCCTCTTATGTTTTCTGCATCTGAAATCCAGGTGCCCCAGACCTTCCTTCTTCATGACTTTCGAGGAGAAATAAGCCCTTTGGTCTTTGCGGCGTCCCTTCCTCATTAGCCATTTTCCAGGAGTGTTGCCCTCTCATCATTTCCTCCCTCCCTCCCTTCCATTGCCCCCTGTATTGATTTTCATTATAGCCCCATGCCCCTCACACCCTTACCTCCTTTGCACACATGGGTGCACAAATTATGCACACACACACACACACATTCACTTATTCATGCCTCTTATGTGTCTGGGCCCTGTGGGAAACCCTCCAGGAGAACTTACAGGTAAAGAAATGAGCAGCATGTATAGATGGTCTGATGAGGGTGTACCCCATTCGGTACACAGCTGGATACTGGAAGATTTGGTGACAATGCCTTTCTAAGGGAAAACGTTGTGATCACCCAGAATCAGAGGTCTGCAAAACCTTGTGGTCCTTGTCCAGGATGGACCTGGCTTGGGACACCAGACAACATATTACCTGTCACCCCTGAATCTTAGAACAATGCCCTCTCCCCTCCCCTGCCCCCATCCCACCAGATGGACTGGGAGGCAGGTGGATGCCTCTCTTTGGAAAGAGCTATGAGGCATCTTTTTCACTGTAAGTACAATTCAGTATAAGGTAGCCAGGAAAAAAAAAATGCATTCAGAATGTGACACATTTTTCAGAGACAGTGAGATAGAGTATAAGAATATACACTTGTATTCCCTATGAGCAAGGAACAAATGTAAGTTAGGATGAAGAAGGAGGTTCCACAGGGTGGATACAAAGTCCAGAGCAGATGATGTAAGCAGTGGTTCTCAGCCTTCTGTTTGTGTGCAGATCACCTGGAGGCTGGCTAAAGCACAGATTGCTGGGTCAAACCACAACCCCCCACCTAGTTTTTAACTCACCAAGTTTGGGTTATGACTCAGAAATTTGGATTTCTGCCAAGTTCCCAAGTGATGCTGGTCTGGAGACCACATTTGAGCCTGTTCCAGATGCCCGGTGCCTACCTTAGCAAAACTAAGAATAGTGATAATTTGAGATGTTCCAAGGTCATTGGAGGATCTTTAAGTATATGTGCAGTAATTTTTCTGTTTTATTTGATTGATTGAGACATAGTTAACCTTGAAACTGCTTCTGTTTGTAGAAACTTAAGTTCAGACAAGCACAACCATTTAATAGCTCTGTGATTTAGACAGCCTAATTAATCTCTCTGACCTCAGTTTACTGAATGATAAAAAGGGAAAACTAGTGTGCTATCTGGCTTGATAATCGAGATGAACAAGGTCATGTGTTTAAAGTTCACCTTGTGGTTGTCCTGTAGTTGTGCTTCCTGCAACTATGAATCTTTTTCTTTCATCAGTTCTGGAAAATACTCATCTATTTTTTTTTCAAATATTACTATCCTTCTTTCTTACCATTTCTTCCTTCATAGCTTGCTATTAAACATATTTTAGGCCTTACTCCATCCTCTATTCTTTCTTCTTTTCTGTTGCCTTTTCTCTATGTGCTGCACTATTAAATGTCCTTGGATTGTCTTTTTGTTCATCAATTTTCACTTCATCTGTATCTAATCTACTTTAAACTCATCCACTGCTTTTTTCCATCAGTTATATTTTTTAAAATTTTCTAGCAGTCCTGTTTGTTCTGGTTGTTTCTCAAATAGTCCTGTACATTTTTGAGAGCATCTTATTGCTTGCTAGTTTTTGTGAGTCCCTCATTTGTTTTTTGAGCATTTCATGTATAATTAGCTTATATTCTCAGTCTAATGATTTCAATACAGAGAGTCCTTAGTGTATAAATCTATGTCTCTCCTGCTCTCTTTCTCTTCCTGCCCTCGTTCTCACAACTCCTGTTTCCTTTGGTTTGGGGTGATCTTTTGAGCTTGTATTTGATTGATATTCATCTGTGGGACTCCTGAGTGTTCTGTGCCAGGGACACTGTCCTCTGTGGTTGAAGAGGTTTTCTTCTTCATGGTCCTTGCTTCGTTGTGGGAATCCTAGGTTCAGATGCTCACCTTGCTGCTGACCCCAAGAATGGGATGTTCTCCCTGTGTCCACGCCAGTACTGTCATTAGGTGAAACACACTTTTTTTTTTCTTATTTATCACTCACTTTTCCCTGCTCAAGTTATAGCTCACTTTTTTCTTATATACCTACATTTCAAAAGCAATCTGTGGGTTTAGGAAAAAAAAAAAAAAACCTTACTTTTGTTCACTGATGAATGAGACTGCATGACCCTCATATGCCCACAGTAAAAGCTGAGTTCTTTGAGTGCTCTCATGTGCTGCCATCAGGGATCAAAGTGTGCCATTTCATTCGACACATGTGGCTCTGCAGCTATAGGTCAGCAAAAAGAGTCACAGCCTGTCTGAAGTGAAAAGTTTAAAGGGGGTGGTGGACTGATGGGAGTATCTCTTCGTTGGTCTGATCAAGGTCCCCATGAAGCTGGAGGAGAAGCAGTGCGGCCTGGTTCCATCTCATGAATGAGAGCAGAGGGAGAGAGGGGAGTCTGTGATGAAACTTGAAAAGGCAGGTGTATGAAGGAAGAGCTTGGCGTGGCCCCGTATCTGGACCTGTGTTCCATACTGATCCTCCTTTCACTGTGTGTGTGGAAGTCTCACGTGTCTAAATTTTACTGAAGTGGAAGACAGAAGCACCCAGAAGTTGCATTTTCTTTTCCGTTCTGTGGATCATTAAGGCTGGTACCTCTCCTGAGTCCAAGGATGCTCCTGGCATTTTGCTGGCAAGCACACTACTGAGCAGGCTTCCCAGGTGGTGCAGTAGGAACGAATCCATCTGCCCAGTGCAGGAAATACATGAGTTCAGTCTCTGGGTCAAGAAGATCCTCTGGAGTAGGAAATGACAACCCAATCCAGTATTCTTATCTGGAAAATCCAGATAAGAATAGACAGAGGAGCCTGGCTGGCTACAGTCCGTGGGGGCACAAAAAGTTGGATGCAACTGAGCACACGTACCTCTGAGCCACTCCCATGTCTCCTCCCCTCTCCCAGCTCCTCTCTTAAGAAGCCACTGTTGGGCCCCATGCTGCAGTATCTGACCACCTGATACAGCATCAGCTCTGGAAGGGAGCCCCCTCATGTCTCTCTGAACCTCCCCTCCAGGCCATAGATATACAGCTCATACCCAGCATCCTCCTTTCCCCTCAGCCAGCCATGCTCTACTCTGCCATGGGGGAAAAAAAAAAAAAACGCAGACAGTGAGAATGCTTGGTAGGCCAGGCTGTGCCCCGGCTGTTCTGTTCAGTCTGCAGCAGACACAATGCCATGACCCCAGACCTCAGTGGGTGAGGGTCGTCCTGACGGTCCTACCACCGCTTGGGTCCTTCCTTCCCTATGAATGTCTGGGCATCATTACCGCATGTTTTCTCTGATCCAGGAAGTCATAGGAAGGGGGAGCCCCTCCAGGCTGCATCTGGCAGAATGAACACTCTCCTGACCTCAGTTTTGCCTTGTGCCTCATGCCTGTGATGTGCAAAACCTGCTCGTGGCAGAGCCTGACACAGTCCACCCTTGGAGACAAGGTGGATCTCCTGCTGTCTCACCAGGGACCTCAAGTCAATCTTACAGTTTGAAAGCACTGAAGTCCCTCACCTTGTAACAGCAAAACACAAATCTGTCGTGAGCCATGATTTGTCTTGGCTTCTTCTGTCTGCTTCTTCCAAGAGACTCCCCAGAAAGAAATTCTTCTGGGGCTTCTGGGAACATGCTGAAGATAGTTGACCTGGAGGGTGGTCAACCTCAAGAGAGGCTGCAAGACTAGCCTTTTCCCTTTCCACTTAGGGCATCCAGGTGACAAACCCGGTGGGTGTCCCAGGACAGTGGGGGTCTTTCTGAGGAACAGGAAGGGGCCAGGAGGAGGAGGAGCTACTTCAGCTTCCAAACCAGTGTTTTCCATATGTTAGATTAAAAATAACCCAGCCCAGGATCTGCCTGCAGCCAGCCAGCAGACACCTCACAGTTGCTGGCCGTTAGTGTCACCAAGCCTCTGGTCTTTGCCACCTACAGATGCTGGGCCTGTGGGTTTCCCTTCTTTGCCTCGTTTCCTGCCAGCTGCCTTGGGGGCCGCTCAGGCTGCATGTCCACGGTCTGTCCCTGTGCCTGCTGCTCCTTAGACTGTGCTCACCAGGTAGCTGTTGCCACTGATATCGCAGGAGCTGGCACAGGCTGCCTGTCTGGAGCTCTGTGAGAGAGACTCCTCCAGGGCCTCTTCTCGGGGGGATCCTCAAGGCAGTGTGTGCCTTTACAGAAATAGCTGATTGATTTTTGTCTCACACCAGCTCTTTTAATGCCATTTTTCTTATGAAATATTCAACACACACAAGAGGGCCTCACTCTATACGTGTATCTTAGTGTATCTTTTCTAGAGCCAGAGCTCTTTTTTTTTCTTTCACTTTTTACCACCTCCGTATACATTTCTCAATGAAATCGTTCAAATTTACCTATCTGGGAACTTCTTACAGATAGAATCACAGCGTCCATTTATACTTATGAGAGTCACTTGTGCTTTGTATCACTGTCGTTTGTTCATTTTATTCATGACATTCTGTGGTATGAATACCCCAAGACTGACTTACTCTGTACTCAGCAGATACTTAGCTTGTTTACCATTTTTGATAATGACAGATAAAGCTGATACAAACATCCCCACACATGTTACGGGTGCAGAATGCATGCATTTTGTATATCTTGGAGTGTATCACTGGCTCGGAATAAATAGGTTCAGTTTCAGTGAGTGAGTGAAGTCAGTAGAGAATTCCAAATTGTTTTCCAAAATGATTGAACCAATTCATGCACCTGCTGGCGGTAAATGAAGATGCCTTTTGCCCTCATTCTCAGCAATTTATTATTTTCCGTCTTTTTAACTTTTGCCAGCCTGGAAGGGGCATAATGTTATTTCTACTGTGGGCCTCATTTCCATTTCCCCATTTCTAATGAGGTGATTGCACCATTTCCCTGTCATTCTGCGATCCTCTGTCTGTTTTAACAATAAAAGGTCAATCAAGACTTAAGGCAAGATAGAGTGATGGGCATTGGACATGGATTCAGAAAGTCAGAGTTCAGATCCATTTAATTGTCTCCAGGACCCAAAGGTCCAAGATTCCAAAGTTAGTTGTCACTCATGTCTGACTCTTTGTGACCCCATCGACTGTAGCCCACCAGGCTCCTCCATCTATGGGATTTTCCAGCCAAGAATACCAGAGTGGGCTGCCATTTCCTTCTCCAGGGGATCTTGCCAACCCAGGGACTGAACCCACGTCTCCAGCATTGCAGGCAGACTCTAAGCCAGCAGGGAAGCCCAAGACACAAAAGACTGGAAATCAAAGAGAATGGTATTTTGGAATGGCCTATGGACATCGTTATCCCAAGTTACCCTTTTATATGTATTTGCATAAATTCTTAATGCTTCGTGTTTAGAATTTGTATAATTCTCTGAATCTTCAAACTATCCAATTTGTTTGCCACTGATGCTTATAAACTAAGCAAAGCAGGGGTGAGTAATCCTGCCTTATAAAATAGCTTCCCTAAGAGATAAACTCAGTTCTTCTTCATATAAAACTGTTTTTCCTTTTCTGTGTGGTTGTTTTTCGATTTGACAGCAGCCAACTGGCCTTCATGGGCCATGTGACCATGAAAGGGAGCTTACACTTTGGGGTGCAGGCGACCTGCTTGGGTTTGGGGGAAGGGCTGTTTTCACAGTGTGGAAGGTTTCAGAAGCAGTCCTGCAGAGGTCGAGGGGAGTCTGGGTGTGTCCCGCCACCCACACCAGCTGCCCTGAGCACTGAGGCATGGAAGGAACCTGTTCGCCGCGCACAGCCAAGCACAACTTAAAAGAAACTTATTTTTAAAACAAAGTTCCAACCCCATGTGACACAGCTGAGCTCTCATGTCCTGGGCTCACTTTTTGAGATGAATCTACAAGGCCAAAAGTGACTGCGTCAGCTTCCAAAACTGGTCCTGTGGATGTGGTCTCTTACAGCCAAGGGAAGGCATCAGAAATTTCCCCACAATGGGGAAATCCCATGACAGTTTTGGCACATTTGGGCCTCTTCCCAAAGTACAGTTGACTGGACACATTGCTTAACATTTGGGGGCCTCAGTTCCCTCATTTTAGAAAATGACAAGGCCGGCAATGCTTTCTGGGACCTTCTGAGATCTCAGCGACTCACCCTCTCACATCTTGTGATCCCAAAGGTTTGAGTTGCTGAGAGGGGAAGATGGGCTGAGGATGGTGATGACTAAGGAGTTCAGTTGGGGGAGGGGATTCACCTCCATTCTTCTGCCTTTGCAGCCCTCACCTAGACTGCACCCTCCCACAGTCCCACAGGTCTTCCTGGGCAGGGCAGAAGACCTCTCCCTACAGGGCAATGGGTGTCTCTGTTTGGCATCAGGCTCACAAGTCTCATCCCTGGATAAGGGAAGGGAGTGGCATCAAGGAGGGGACCAGGAGGCCCCTCGGGGACCAGGAGGCAGAGCCAGGGCAACCAGCACAGCCCTGCTTCTGCTCATTGGTCCCCAACCCCCAGTGGCGGATATTTTCCTCTCCTGGTGACATTATCTGACGCTATCGCATGGTGGTTTAGTCACTAAGTCGTGTCCGACCCCATGGACTGTAGCCCAGCAGGCTCCTCTGTCCATGGCATTCTCCAGGCAACAATACTGGAGTGCGTTGTTATTTCCTTCTCCAGGGGATCTTCCTGACCCAGGAATCGAACCCAAGTCTCTTGCATTGTAGGCAGATTCTTTACCATGGGACATTTTAAGTCCCAGTCCTGCTTTCTCCTCCCTGTAAAAGGGAGAGTGATCTTGACAGAATGAAGAGGGTCCTAGGACGTGGGAGCCTTTCCTGGCCTCCATCTGGGGTCAAGAATGTTCCTAGTTAAAATGCCCACCAAACACCCCCTCCAGTGACACACCCTGGGTTGAGTCGGGGAACTGCACTGTCTGGAATCTAACCCAAAAGCAGACCTCATGGAAGAGAGGGGCTGAGTGCAGAGGGCTGCACAGACTCCACTGTTCCGGGGTGCTGTGGGATTCATGTGCCTGTGCCCTGAGCCACGCTGTGCTCCAGGTGAATGGAGGACTCACCCCCAGAGCCTGGGCCTCTCCTGACATCCCCTCAGTGCTCCCAAGCCTGCTGGTTCCTTGTCTGGGACTCGAGGTGTCATCGAGCTGTGAGCTGGGCCTCCCTGGGTACCAAGCCCTTGACCCCAAGGTCAAGACGCTGCTGCAGGCTGCCTGCCCGGGGCGCTCCTCCCCACCCCCAGCAGGCAGTAGGAGTGATGGTGACACACTGTCTTCTCTCTTCCAGGATCAGGGCCAAGGACAACGGGTCCTACGCCCTATGCCTGCTGCATGAGGGCAAGGTGCTGCACTACCGCATCGACAAGGACAAAACGGGGAAGCTCTCCATCCCTGGCGGGAAGAATTTCGACACTCTCTGGCAGGTACATGTCCTCCTGGACCTTTATAGAAGACCTGGGTCCTTGCTGAGACCTGCCCAATCAGAGTTCCACATTGCACCCTCCAGGTTCCTGGATGCGTTGGTCTAGGGTTACCACGTTAGGTGACTGAGGCTCCCATAGCTCGTTCAGGGCCCCTCAGCTCTTGGCACCAGGCAGTGGTACCTAACCAGGACTACACGTGGTTTAACAGGAGATCCTGCCTTAAGGCACTAGGGACGTTCTACCTGGAGCCCAGAGCAGCCTTTCAGACAAATACACGGTAAAGAAAGGTGTAGATGGCTGGGAAGGGAGTGTTAAAGGTGGCTAATCAGACTATTCTTTGAATTGTGAGGGGCCAAATTTAATATAAAATGTCAAGTGCCATTCTTGCTGCAAAATGAATCGCTGCAAAATTAAGGCAACCTAGTGGTCATCATTTCCTGCGTGTCAGGCCACCACTTGTATAGGATTATCCACCCCTGGCCTAAAAAGGAGTTCGTCTTAACCCAGATAGTAAAGCCCGAAGCAATGTGTAATATGAGAGTTACTTAGGCACTAGTGAGCTCTAATCCGATGTTCACCCCTGCTTTCCACCAGGTACGAACGACTTGGCTTCATTCTAAATCACAGCTCCATGAGGAAATGGGAGAACATCCTATAAACTGTAGTGAGCCCAGAGGCAGAGAAAACCAAAGGACTCTGCCACCCCAAGAACGACAGCTGCATTGAGTTTTTGTAGGTGCAGGATGTCACTGGGAAAGGGTTCAAATGAAGGCCCCACTAGGAACTTCATGGGTGGCACCAGCAGGAAAGTACCAGGCTCAAAAAATCTTGTCTTTTTAAAACCTGAGATCAGGGATCCCTATTACCTTTAAACCACTCAGAGTAACCACCACATGATGTATTTTGGCTCTTAACTGTAACTGGAAGAAAATCTTTTCTTTGCATGCTGGGTATTTTAATATTCATGCACATTAGTCATAATGTTGACATTATCTTTTGGTTTGTAGCTCATTGATGTGTAGCTCA
This sequence comes from Ovis canadensis, assembly GCF_042477335.2. NCBI lineage: Eukaryota > Metazoa > Chordata > Mammalia > Artiodactyla > Bovidae > Ovis > Ovis canadensis. The sequence goes on from NC_091246.1 coordinate 26,032,174, forward strand.
TTATTGACCACAGTCTTTGCTTTATTTTAATGGTATTGTTTTGAAAGAGTGTTTGCTCAATGCAAATCAGAGAGATGAGTAGGGAATATTGCCTTCTGGAATTAATTTCCCATCAGAGACTCTCACCTCCTACAAGGATCGCTGATGGTGTGCATTGAAAGGCACTGGCCTCCATCCGTCAGTCTGATACTTGAAGGTCCTGGGCTCCATCACTGCCACACAGCCATTGGATTTCTCCTGAATGACCATTTTCCCTGAGTGAGTCCACTCACAGTCTCCAAGTCTGCATGCTGACTTTAATGTTAAACATCTTTAATTGTTGGAAAATTCCTTTCCAAGACTTTTTCCGGTATCTACTGATTCTGCTACCATATTGTAGTAGTCAGCCTTAATTAAATCTTTCCCCTGTATGTGTGTTTAAGAAAGAGCCTCGAAAGTGCCAGCAGGACCTTCCATTTTCATGAGTGTGATTTCATTGTTCTTTCTTGACAATAATAAGGTTCCATGGTACCCTTCCCCTACCCAGGAATCTGGTGCTGTTTTTCTGAGAGCTGGTAATCGCTTCACTACTCTAGTTTTCCTTTCTGTAGAGAAAGAATCAACACACTTATGGATCACATCTGGCCCTGAGCTGCTTTTGTGTAGTCCCTGAAGAAAAATGGTTTCTATATTTTAAAGGGTGATTTTTTTTTTTAATAAAGAACTATGTGACAGAGATGATATGTGGAATGAAAAGACCTAAAATATCAGTATCTGGCCCTTTACAGAAAATGTTTGCGTACCCTTGCCCAAGAGGGAAATCTTTATGTATATGCCCACCCCCCACCCATCCTTTTGGAGTAGATTGTCTGAAACCATAAGCATGTAAGGAGATATTTGAATGATACTGGAGAGATGCATGGGATATTTCAGCTGTTATAGGGATCTCAATACTATGTCTGAGAACACACTGTTGCATTTAACAGAACAGAGAGAGCTTTGCGGTCCATTTCAGTTGTGTGTTAGGGCTGGTCATACTGGAATATTTATAAAGAGGGTGGATCTCATGTTGTGTTCTTTCCACAATAAAATAAAATTTTAAAGAAGAATGCTCCCTGGAAGGATAAAATATATTCATTCAATGAGCATTTACCCAAATAGGTAAGTTTTGAGAGAAAAAACAGGTTTAAGAGCCAAGAGTCCATAACTGGAAAAGGAATCAATAAATAGATAAGAAAGAAATATCAGATAGAAGAATTTTAGTTTGTCTGAAGAGGAAATGTCTGTTTGAGAAAAGAAAATGTGAAAAAGAGAAAAAACAGGTTTAGGAGCCAAGAGTCCGTAACTGGAAAAGGAATCAATAAATAGATAAGAAAGAAATATCAGATAGAAGAATTTTAGTTTGTCTGAAGAGGAAATGTCTGTTTGAGAAAAGAAAATGTGAAAACTAAGGCTGCCTTCCTGTGGCATAATTTTGATTAGGTATAAATAAATCTACTTGCCATTCATTTCCTTTTTAATATAGGAATCAGACATCATGATTCATAGTTTTCTGGGCACCATTAGCCAAGGGTGTCCATGTTCTGCGAACATAAGGCCATTCTCCAAAGGGCCAGCTTTCTCCATGCCCTGGATCTTATGTCACTCGTGCAGTGATATCTTCTCTCTGAAACTTTTGGGCCCAGTTATTTGGTCCCTCCAAAGCCTTTGCCCAGAGCACTAATACAGAATCAATTACTCTACATTATAATTCATGTATAGCCTTCTCCACCAAGGAAGTAAGCACCTCAACAGTAGGAAATGTGTCTCATTCACCATAGTTTACCTTTTGTCCTATCTCAGGGCCTACCAAACAACAGAATGTTTGTTGAAAGACCAAATAAATGAATTCATTGTTATAGTATCACATGGATATAGAAGAATATAAACAAAGACATGCAACTTACCACCAAAGAAAGAAAGAAGGAAGGAAAGGAAGGAAGGAGGGAAGGGAGCAAGGAGTAGAATAAGGTTAAAAAGGAAAGGTGGCGTGTGGACTTCTGCCAGAAGTCTGAGGGTGGCAGAAAAGAGGTGTAGGGAGGAATCAGGAAGACCACCAAGGAAGCACCTTTTGTTGTTTAGGGCTGTCCTTGAATCACTTTTAAAATCCAAAAGGGGAGTCAGCTGCTCCAGGTAAGGAGCATTTCCTGCCCCCATTATTTATGATACTTTCTTACTTTTTTCTTTTTCAGCTGGTCGAGCATTATTCTTATAAATCAGATGGTTTGTTAAGAGTTCTTACAGTTCCATGTCAAAAAATTGGTGGGCAATCGGGTGAGTAGCCAAGACATTGGAGTTTCCCTCTTTCAGATGCTGATAATAATCAGCCTCATTTTAAATTTGATCTGTTGCAAAGTCAAACCAGATGGGATGAGACTTTGGTTTTACTGATTGATTAAAATGATTACTCCAACTGTATATTTACCATTCATCAAAAGCTAGTCAATAACTTTAAAAATGGATTTGTTTTTATTGCTTATATGAGAAAATTGAATGAAAGAGGATAACGAGAAATGTATGCAGAAAATATATCTGCTTCTCAAGCAGTAATATTTTACAGTCATGTTGATTGATCTGCAGTGGGGGAGGGGATAAATAGATGGTTTTCTCTGACACAGCACTAATTGTGCATGTTCTTTCTAACCAGGAAATATTAACTTCCGTCCACAACTTCCAAGTTCTCATCCTGGGGTAAGTGTTACTTAGCCAGGCCATTAATGATGAAGCAGTTGTATATTAGCACAATGAAAAGTATTTTTAGACAAAGGAGTTATGGTCATTGCTTTTATCACACTTGATAAACTGGGATTGCTGGTGCAGCTAGAATCAGCCTATTTTCAGTTCTGAACTAGCTGAGTTAGCTTCTTTGGTAGGTTAAAATCCCTCCATTTTCTAAAAGTGTATGAAATATCCATGTAACCCAACGTTAAATCAGAAATATACCTCCTGGTAGATTTTGGAAATGGTAACATATTATTCAGGCTCAGCCCTGACCCATCCATGAGGAGTCACATTTATGATCCCTGTGACCACATGCATGATGGGTAGGAAGATGGGTATATAAATTGTCTCAGTGAGGTTGACTGCCAAACTCTTTTGGTTAAATCAGATAAGACATTGTTATCAGAAAACTCACCCTTTCCAGGAGAGCTGCTTTGGCCATAGCTCGGTGGAGGAAGGCTTGGAATGGGGGTGCTTGGTGCTATCACTTGAGAGAAGAAGCCTCTAAATAAGGATGGAGTTGAAGGCTTGGCAAGAACCCACCACCCCCTCCACATCAGTGGGTGGTAAGAATGTGATCTCTCCACACTTCTACCTGTGGGTTTGGCCAACACATGCCTGATGCTCCTGAAGAGAGAGAATTCCAGCTCTCTCTTCTCTCCAGACTATTAGGAGCTGACACACAGGTTTATACTCCAAGCAGGAATTATGTCCTGCTACTTTGAAGGGGACCTCACTGTGGACCTTTGATGCCCTTTAATGCCATTTGTGAGGTTTAAAAATTCCCCCAACATGAGCTATGTGCTCTATACCTCACTTTCTGGCCGTTAACCCTTAAAATCTGCAGAAGGTGAAATGAACCCTCCACCCATGGTAGGGGCTATTGACTTGTTCAGAAGCTGCACCTATGCTAAACCAAGCAGTCTGTCTGAGGCAGCTCTTGTCCCCAAATCAAGGGAACTGAAATGCCAGTGAACTTTGGGATCAACTTCTAAAGTAAAGCACCATTATGGAGTCATCATTTGGTTTTACCCTTTACACGACTCATGGGCCTGGCGAGTCAACTTTAAGATTTTATCCACCATGGGACAGGTCCATTTTGCTCTAAGAGGCATGTGGGCTTAGGGGTGAGAACTTTAAAAGAATATCATGGCTTCTCTTTAGTTGTGCATCACGTAATGACTTCAAGGAGTTAGACATTTTGGAAAAAGTTTTTACTGACTATATAAAAATATGCATGTTCCCTAAGGGTCCAACTCAGTGAATTTCCACAAGTATCATGGAACCAGCACCCAGAAGTAACAAAATTGGGCTTTTAGAATTAGTTTCTTTAGGATGATTTGTCTTCAGTTTGACAATAATTATATATGAAAAGTGGGCTATGTAATATGAAAACTTGAATCTTATAGCTTTTCATGGAAAATATTGCCAAAATATTTTCCCAGATCCTTCTACTCAAATAGTAGGCTTTTCTTGAAGCCTTTCTGGTGATCACATGTTGCCTCTAGTGCATTTCATCAACAGAATCTGGAGGGGGTTACTGTAATTATAGAACAGCTAAAATAACATGTCATGTAAGGTAGCCTGTATTTGTTTTCTGAAACATTTACTATTCCTCTTTGCCATTATGGTTTCTAGACTTGGTCAGCGGGTGGAATAATCTCAAGAATCAAATCATACTCCTTCCCAAAGCGTGACCACAGAAAGGTGCTAAAGAGTCCCCTGCTTGCTGTCCCTGACTAAGTGGTAGGACAGACCCGCACTCAGCACCCACGCTCTGCCCTGTGGCTGCCCCTCCGTGTGCACTGCTGGCAACCCTCCTGCTGCTCTGGTCTCATGTCCCTGCCATGTGTAGCCCTCATGGGCAGCCCGTGCCCAGTACTCATTGTGCTTTCCATGTGGGTCCAAGTCCCTTTGCTGCAAAGTCCATCACCGTGAGCACGCTCTCTCTGCTACAGTGTGCACTTGGAAGTCGTCTCCGTCAGTGTAATAAGTGAGGGAATTCTCATATGGGAAAGTCTTTTCAAAGGAAACCAGAATCACATGCCGCAGTGTTATGGTAATTGACTAGATAAATTACACGTTGGTGGAAGGGATAGCCAAAGTAGAGTGGGCCCTGCCCAGTGGCTACACAAGGTCATTGATTTTATAAATATCAAGTGCCATAGTAACTTCACTGTGGCTGTAGAGTTCCAACACAGAACCTGAGGTATAACATATATAAAGACAAGGTGGAATTTGAAGATTAGAACATCATTTTTACTTATGAGTCATAATATGGGCTTTCCTGATGGCTCAATGGCAAAGAACCCACCTGCCAATAGAGGATACATAGATTTGATCTCTTGCTCAGGAAAATCCCCTGGAGAAGGAAATGGCAACCTACTCCAGTGTTCTTGCCTGAGAAATCCCATGGACAGTGGAGCCTGGTGGGCTACAGTTTACGGGGTTGCAAAAGACACGACTTAGTGACTAAACAATAGCAACAAAAGCTGACATATAATGCATATTCATATTTTGCTGTATGATTGAATTATGAGGTAAATAAAAAGGTTTTTTAATGACTCAGTTATAATGAATCACCTCCCTCAGGAAATATTTATAACATGCATATGGATTTCTTATTTTTTAGTGTTATCATTGTGGTATAAAATTATTTTATTAATAATTCTTTCCATTTTCATATCCAGTTAGTACTTTTCCAGGCATGTGTGCTTTAGTTGCTCAGTCGTGTCCGACTCTTTGTGGCCCCATGTATGGTAGCCCACCAGGCTCCTCTGTCCATGGGGATTCTCCAGGATAGAATACTGGAGTGGGTTGCCATGCCTTCCCCCAGGGCATCTTCCCAACCCAGGGATCTAACCCAGGTCTCCCACAGGTGGATTCTTTACCATCTGAACCACCAGGGAAGCCCAGGAACAATGGATTGGATAGCCTATCCCTTTTTCAGGGGAACTTCCCAACCCAGCAAGTGAACCAGGCTCTCCTGTATTGCAGGCAGATTTTTTATCAGCTGAGCTACCTGAGAAGCCCCTTTTCTAGACATGTCAGCATACAATCAAGCATCAGTTCCTGAAGCAGATTGCCTGAAGTACTTAGCAGAAACAATGTAAATGAAAAGCATAAAAGCCCCGAGATTTTCTTTCCAAGTGGGCTGTTGTATTCTAGATATTTTCAATCTTGTTGACTACAAAAAATCGAAGTGAGTTTAATGTAGTGTTTGAGGGGGAAAGTTAGGTGATAAACCTGAATGGAGTAACTATCTGTTTTGAGGCCACATTCCCAGTCAGGGTGGATCAGCTCATGGGAAACATCAGTTATGTTGGGGCATTGCTCTTAGAGGGGTGACCCTGAGGGCTGTCCACGCCAGGGTGGCATGTCAGGAGCTGGAAGGCTGGAGAGTTGTCAAGGGAATGCATGCTAGGCCAGTACCCCGTTTGCCCCATGATTTGGTGTTTGTTTCAAGCCACCAGGGCCAATAGGTGATTGAGGCTTTGGCCTTGGAGAGGTCAACATTCCCCATGGTCCAAGGTGAACTATCTGCGGCTGCATCTTCTGGCCCTCCTGGCCCTCAACCCCTGTCAGCATTCACCCCTTCTCCTTGGGGAAGGCACACCTAGTTGTCAAGATGGCATCTCATAGGGCCATATTCTGGGGAAAATAGGCCAGATGGTGCCCCATCAACTGAGGTGATTCAAAATATGCTCTGGTTCAGGGTGCTTTTCAACCATGAGTCATCTCTTTGAGTCCTTAATCAAACACTGCATTGACAAAACTTCATATTATGGTACAACCTGGGGAAGGACACTGCGTTGCCCATCCATGGAGCCCCATCGGCAGGCTTAGAACCTTTCACTCACCTGGCTTGCTCGGCCCTCCATGCATGGAGTCTGTGCGGCAGCCGTGGAGGAGTCTCTGTGGACTTGGACCACACTCCTCACTCCCACCACTTGTTTATTCATCCTTCTCTTTCTGACGGCCCAAGGCTCGAGTGCTGATGCACAGTCCTCCACCCATGGGCAGTCCCAGACATAAGCAGTTTCACTGCAGAGAAGACACAGCTTTCCACGTTCACCTTAATTCTGTAGTGTCCTAGGGCATCACTCAGAGTTCACCCAGGAGAATGTGATCAGTCAGAGGTTTATGCATGAAACACCCACAGTGCACTCACACACATACACACACACAGGTACATTTTTAACACACATAAGTACATATTTATATAAACATCTGTATACATGTACACATACATATATATATATATTGACTTATCACTAGGACTTGCCTTACACAACTGTTGGAGCAAGTTCAATGTCCATAGGGCTAGTCATCAGGAAGGGTGGATAAGCAAGGTGGAACTGTCATTAACAGCCAAGGGTCAGTCACTCCCCCTGCCCCACCCCTCTTAGAAAAGTCTCAACCTCTTCTAAGAACTCTTGACTTATTCAGTCACGCCCACCCAGGATAATCTCCCTAAATAAAAGCAACTAATTAAGAATTTTAATTACCTCTCCAAAATCCCTTCACAGCAGTACCATGATCATAGTTTGAGTCAGTAACACAGCAGTATCATTCAGGCCAGTCAGGGTGACACATTAAGGCGCTATCACCTCAGGAAACAGTAACCCGGCCTGTGAAGAACTAAGCCCCTCTCCAGCCTCGTGGTCCTCCCCAGCAGCCCGAAGCCCACCCACCCACAGTGATACAGAAGTATCCAGAAAATAAGATTCAGTAGGCCTTTAGATGAAAGAAGAATGTCTAAAGAAATTGAAGAAAACATCAGCAAGACTACCAAAAAATAAAAGACATGTGGATAAGAACCAAAACGTCTTCCAAAGAAACATAATAAACTTGAAATAAATATTAGCAGTGATCATATATATATATATATACACATATCCATATATAGGGTCAATATCTTTACTATATAAAGAATTATATGAATCAATAAAAGTTTTAACTATCTAATAGGTTAGTGGGCATAGGATAGTTTATAGGAAAGAAAATACAAACAGTTCTTAAGCATAGGAAAAGCTGTTGCATTTCATAATAAGAAAAATGTGAGTTAAAGCTATGGTGCTCTCTTATGTCCAGCAGTAAAACTGGCCCAAATAAATAAGCTTGGTGACACCACACAACAAGTGTGTGGTGAGTAAGCTGTACTTTATTGGAGAAGTGTGAAATGGTACATGTCTAACATTGTATCATTGACAAAGACTGGAAATAATTTAAAAATCAATGGGAAATAAATGAAATCACTTATGATAAAATTCATACCACGATGGGTAGCTGAGATATAGAGTCATTTCCAAAATGCAATGTTAATTGAAGATGACAAAGTTGGGCACATATATATGTGCTGATACAGTGTAGAATGTTCTAGAAGAATATAGCAAATACTGATAGCACTAGTTGCCTTGGGAGTAGGAAATGGTGTGTCGAGGAGACCCTTTTTTTCATTGAAACCCTGTTGTGCTTTTTAAAATTTGCCCCTCTTAAATTACTTAATCACTTTTAAAAGACAATTAAATATTAGAAGCTAATTAATCTGGTTAATACTGTGGAAATACTTTTCTGGCTAAAAGAGGGCTACTGTCTATTTAAATTTATAACAGCTTTGAAGTATGCATTGAACTTTCATAAAAGCCAAAAATATCAGTAGTTCATTAATAAACAGAAACATTGTATGATTTAAGCAATGAATTAAAAATATTTTAATTGCTCACCGGAAATATTTTAGGAAAACTAATACTTAGGTCTTAAAAAATAAAAGAGGAATTTTCCATTATTTAACCAGTCATGAAAAAGACTTGTGGGAATTATGTCAAATATCCCATCTGTTGAGGTATAAATAACTTTCTTGAATTTGTTTATTTGTTCAATATGAATAGTTGTTTTTTAAATAATTCAGGCACAAAATGGACATGCTAGAACCTGAATTAACTCTAGCATGCAGATAGTTAATGACAAATGTATTATGATTTACAGAATATTATTAATCAGATAATTTGAAATATTATGACAAAAACTTAAGGGCAGGAGTATTTTTCTTTAGAGATTAGTAACATTTTAACACTTGAAATTATGAATGAATTTAACTGAAGAATAATTCAAGTATAACCTACCCTATCCTTGCTTCCTGCCATCACTTACTCTAAGGACTGTTAATCCTTACATGGATAAAATTCCACCTATTGTTAGCATTGGAATATTTTTCTTTGCTGCTTTAAGTATGTAAACCAATCCTTCTATTGAGGATCACTGTCAGTTTGAACAACAGCAGCCTTAAAGACCGTGCTTCTGTTTCAGAGTTCAAAGGCACGTTCTCTAAGATGAAACATAGCGTTCACATTTGTCTTAGTTGTGGAAAAATGTTCCAGAATTTCAAATTCAAATCCATTTTTCATGTTTTATTCCAGCACCTACATTGCTGATTGGAATACTTTTAGACGTTTTAACACGATTCACGAAGAATCAGCTAGGAGAAAGACAGGAGTTCTTAAATCATACCCATGTACTTAGTAACGTGGAAGCGGTGGGCCACACCCTTGAGAAAATGTTTCCACATCATTATAAAGGACCAGGTTTACATCTTTGCTTCTAAGGTGAAGGGAAATTAATTATGACAGCCAAGTGCTTATTTTTATGGATCTGAAGCAAACCGAAGATTATTTCATGCCCTGACCAAGGAGAGTCTGCCTTTAGCTCTGGAACCCTGGACTGGGGCCAGTCATTCCGCTGAAGACCAGCGGTTTGGGCAGCTAAAATTTCTGAAGCCTACTGGCTCTTTTTGTCATTGCAGTGGTGACAAGTATTGAATATATTGTCATCATTATTACTGCTGTTACCTGACTTGAAAATGTGTTTTAAGTCTAAAAATTAAAGTCTAGAAATGAAAATCAGAATACCTGTCAGGAAACTCTCAATTAGCTCCATAAAAGCAATGTATTTTTCTCTTTTGTTCACTTCTGAATCTATACTTCTTAAAAATAGGCACTCAAAGGATATTTGTCAAATATATTCTCTACTTGCAGCTAAGTAGCCAACAAGAGATCAAGGATCATAATTTACAACCTGTGCAGTGCTGTGCTTAGTCACTCAGTTGCGCCTGACGCTTTTCAAGCCCATGGACTGTAGCGCGCCAGGCTCCTCTGTCCACGGGGATTTTCCAGGCAAGAATACCGGAGTAGGTTGCCATGCCCTCCTCCAGGGGATCTTCCCAACCTAACCAAATACTATTTTTATTATTGTGGAGTGATCTGTTTTTACTTAAATTTACAAAACTTAAAACTCGCAAATTGCTCTTTGAAAGGTGGAAAGCTAAGGTAGCTAGTGACATCTAGTGGTGTCCTGAAGGTTTGACTTTGGTTTCCAATGTCAGCAAAAGTAGGGGGAAAGCAACAGTCAACATTTCATTGATACCTTGTTCTCTATGCAGAAAAGGAGATGTTATTGATTAGGGCAGAATAAATGATAAGATACAAGAGCAGAAATAATAACTACAGATGATATAATGGATCAGCAATACATTTTTCATTAAATTAAAAGGCATTTCAATTCTAAATATTAACAATACTTTCCTAGTTTATCATTTTGCCTTAGAGTTCATTGTTTACAAAGTCCTCAAATCTTCTTTTCAATCAAGCATTTGACTCCATAGGGTTTTGTTGTTGTTCTACTGAATGGTAGAATCACCAAGTGCTTTGGGAAAGATGAAACTTGCATTTGTAGCTTCATCTTCAAATCAAGTCAATACGGCCTTTTTAACAGACACAGTAGAAAAACCTCCCATTTCTTCCAGAGTGCATTCTCTGTGGAGTGTATTTCCATTTTTTGTCGCAGTCAGGGCAGGGAGGGCCAAGGGGTCCAGGCAGGGAGCTGATGTGGTTATTGAAGGAAACTAGGTTTAGGCTGCAAAGGCTGGTGGTCTAATTGGGCAATGTTGAAATGAAGCCCTTGAACCACCTCGGCTTAAAAGATGGGGCTCAACCTTCTCAAGAGGAGACCCACACCCATTGTCTTATCCATAGACAAGACAGACAAGGGATGGACACCACACAGCCAATCAAAGTATGCATCAGTCTGTCCAGGGCCGTAGGCAAACTGTGGCCATCACCACTGATTCCTACTCCTCATGCCCTAGTGTCTTTTTCAGTACTTTTTACATCCCCACCTCTGTTTTTAAATTCTCCCTGGCAGGATTCATATCGCAGATCATTGCATTCTGGCTTCAAATGTAACAGCCTTCATGAAGTCTTTCTGCTCCGGAGAACATCCCGTCAGGGTGGAAGGGCTGCAGTCCTGGAATACATCCCTAAGTGGGAAAAGAGTGGGAGGCCTTCCAGTGCAGAGAAGGGGTATTGGCGCCTTCTCCTTGTCCATGATGGCTGGTCCTGGGGTCATGGTTTAGCTTTTGAGTTCAGAACCTTCCTACCTCGAGGGCAAAAATCAGAGAAGTTGAAATGACAGTCAATGTGAACCTAAAAGAGAATTTATTTTTTAATTTGAAAACTATTTCAACCTTGCAGTTCGATTACCGGAGGGGACTAAGCAGAGCAGGAGTATGGCAAGCTTTGGGAATTACCTAGTTTCTCCTAGGACAGTTCCGTTGAGACAGGGTGATCATAAATAAAAAGTGAACTAGCTGTATATCCAAGAGTCTTATAATCATGTTAATTTTTTAAAGTGGTATATTGTTATTTGGAATTATCCGCACCTATTAATAGAAGAACTTGAGAGAGAATTCATTTTTAAATCACACTAAAAGGGTTTACATTTCACACCTGCCAGTCTGAAGTTTATCTCCGTTCACTCATTTCTTCATGTTATGTTTGTTGAACTCATTTTTATTTAGCAGTGGTTGCGTGAACAATTTAGCAACAAAGCTCTGATGCAGTAAATCAATGATTATATCCCCTGTAACTTATATTCTATTTTCATTCTTGATACATCACAGCTGTTTCTATTAAACAGTTTGATAAGAATGCTGAGAAAGTTGATCAGAAAATGGATACAATGGCATTCCATTAACACATAAGAGCAGATGTCCTTTAGCTTGTCAGAATGGCCTTTGCCATGGTGAGCCAGGGCTCTATAGAGCTCGGTAAGCAGCAAGAAGACAGTTTCAGGCACAGTTGACCATGTCGCAGAAGTGATGCACTGTGACTTCATTACTGTATTTTGGATCCCGAGCTGGGGATGTCAGGAAGACAGGTGAACATTCTGTGTGTGCCAGTAGATAAGCGACTGTGTAAAATTCAGCTTACGGTCTGTTTCTTTAAATTTCTCCAAAATATGGCAGTATCTCATTTCTTCATGGCCAGTGTTTGGGCACTGCTAAAAAAAAAGGGGGGGGGGTATATAAAATTTCTTTCTACTCAACTCATGCCACAAAGATAATTTGAACCATGGTTTTTCTGTGAACCAAATTTAGTAGCAATATCTTTGTTTGGGGGCTTCCCGGTTAGCTCAGCTGGTAAAGAATCCAGTTGTAATGCAGGATGACCCTGGATCGATTCCTGAGTCAGGAAGATCCCCAGAGAAGGGATAGGCTACCCACTCCAGTATTCTTGGGCTCCCCTGGTGGCTCAGACAGTAAATAATCCACCTGCAATGTGGAAGACCTAGGTTCAGTCTCTGGGTTGGGAAGATCCCCTGGAAGAGGGCATGGCAACCCATTCCAGTATTCTCGCTGGAGAATCCCCATGAACCGAGGAACCTGGTGGGCTACAGTCCATGGGGTCACAAAGAGCCAGACATGAGTAAGTGACTAAGCACACACCTTTATTTTTAGTTGAGGATAAAGGTGGATCTCCACTGAGATGGAGGCTTTTGGAAGGGAAAAGATATAGGAATATAACAGTGGATTTACCCCCATTATTTCCTGCTGCAAACTGATGCAAATCAAATAAATAATAAGGAAAGTTGCCATTAATAATGGCCAGCAAGGCTTTTTATCTGCATCAGTTACCTGCTCTGGGTACAGGGAAGAAATACCTGCCTTCAGATTAGCAAAAACAGGCTTCCCTGTCTCAAAGGGTTGGTAGATGATGATAATGACGATTGTGACAATTAATAGGTGGGGCACTAGACCCTGGGATGCTAGCAGCCGCTTCATCTTGGTACCTCTAGCTTACTGACCAGACCAACACTATCCTCTGGGATCTACCCAAATGTTGCTAGATCTCCACAGATTGTAAAGATACATGTGGATACTGGGAATTCATGGATGCTTTAGAGTTGGGAAGTGGGTTGAAGCGGCTGGTGGATACTTAATGTTTCTTTTTCAATAACTTCTCTGTAATATTAGAAAAAATTAACGGAGGAGAATGAATCCAAGGGGATAATGAAAATACTCAGCATCTTTTAGCAAGTGGAAGTAGGATTTGAAAGGGCAAGTAAGTAGGCGGGAATTCCACCAAAACAGTTCTGGTTAATTCTCTCACAACACCCCCTGGGATCCCTGCAGGCCCCTTCTGTTATAGAAGCATGAGCTCTATTTAGCCTTCACAGCATCCCATCAGTTGCCCAGAGAATGAGATAAGCCATGCTGTTGTTGTTTTCCTGTCTCTTTTCCTGGTTCCTTCCTTTGTCTTCCCTGCTTAAGTTAAGATGTGATTATTTGAAAATAAAAATTAGTATGCAGGCCAACTCAACAGTGTTATCCATGAAGAAAAATGAGCTGTTATCATTTGTGTGCCTCAGACCCGCACATCCTCAGGGAACCAGGTGGATAGTTCTACAACATTCAACCCATATGAGCCAGACCGAGGACCGTGGGCCAACGAGAGAGGTAAGAGCTGCCCCTTTAGCCCTGGGCGTTCACAGCGCAAGGATGCCTCCCACAGTCCCTTGCAAATGGCAGGGCAGGCTCGCCCTGCTGTCAGCAGCTGTTACAGGCGCTGCTTAGCAGTGAGTGATCCTGTCGTCTGGGGGCAGGTGGAAGATGCTATGTGTCTGCGAGTAGTGGTGTCTGTTGGAGGAAATGATCTGTACAGCCTCCCTCACAATAAATGAGCCATATTGAAAATATCCTCCAAACCCCCTGCTTCAGAATATTTCACCTTTTCCAGTAATAACTAACGCTACTTAAAGTTTCCATTTCTAAGATCTGTTCTTGGAAAGATGTCTGTATCCAGGAGTAAATTCAGATGGAGGTCCAACAATGGGTAGCTGGTAAAAACTGAAGAAACGTCTAAGTTTTGGGATTCTAGACATGTTCAGGGAACTGCAGTGATTCTGTGAGGGCAGGAGGGGAAGCACCCCTTCAAACTCACAAGGCCTCTATTAGACTGGTCAGAAATGGGGCCTCTGGATCAGCTTCTTAGGTTTTCTAGGTGGCCCCAGGTTTTTGTTTTAGTTGGTAAACTTGATCTATTTAATGCTACAAAAAAATCAACCCCAAAGTTAGTAGCTTAAATCAGCGACAGTTATGCAGATCAGGAATCTGGGCAAGGCTGAACTGGGCTGTGGTGGCATGGGGCCTCTTACAGGCAGATCGGGGGTGGAGCTGGGCCAGCAGGAGTGGAGACCGTGGTGGGACTAGAACCAAGGCACTGGAGGCCAGCCAGCATCTTTCATCTCCAGGATATGGAGCCTCAGAGACTCTTCATCTGGTCTCTCTACCTGGGCTGGCTGGGGCATTCTCACAGCATAGAAGGAGCCAGGGCAGTTGAACAACTGCACAGAGTCTGAAGCTTCAAGAGTCCCAGCAACCCAGACAGAAGGGGCTTGGCCTTTAGGACCTGGCCTGAGTATATCACAAACATCACTACTGATGTACTCTATCGGTGGACATGATTACAGAAGCCACGGAGGGGAGGTGACGTAGACCCCGCCTCTCTGAAGGAGGGCCAGGATTTTCAGACAGTTTAAAGGCACCACAGTCCACTAGGAGGGCCACATCCCAGGAGGTGCTAATGGTAAAGAATCCACCTGCCAGTGCAGGCGAGGCAAAAGATACAGGCTCAACCCCTGGGTTGGGAGGATCCTCTGGAGTAGGGAGTGGCAACCCACTCCAATATGCTTGCCTGGAAAATTCCAGAGGAGCCTGGCAGGCTACAATCCATGGGATGCCAAAGATTTGGACACAACTGAGCACATCCATCTCTGCTGCTGACAGGAAAACTCTTTCTTGATGTACTTCAGTGCAAGAACAGGGGGTCAAGTACAACAAAGATGAGGGCCTTTTTCCTACCCTGCTGTAGCTGGGAAAGGCTGTGTCTGAAGTGCTCACAGGTACTATAAATGCCCAAGATAACCAAGGTCATGAAATGCAAGGCATGACCCCAGGAGACAAGAGCAGGGGACAATGGCAATTTCACATGGAATCAAGTTCACGGGCTGTAAGTTTCTTAACTCCTTTGCAGAAGCTCAGAGAGAAGCCTTGCCCATGGACACTGAGGTCTACGAAAGCCCCTATGCAGACCCCGAGGAGATCCGGCCTAAGGAGGTCTACCTGGACCGGAAGCTGCTGACCCTGGAAGACAAGGAACTAGGCTCTGGGAACTTTGGGACTGTGAAGAAGGGCTATTACCAGATGAAAAAGTAAGTCAAAAGTTTGCATCATTTCCCTGCACTTATTCTCATGTGAGCTTACATTCTAGAAACTACTGCATATACATGTATCATGTTCTTTTAATCCCAGACACAAAATGTCATGTAGCATGGCTAAATCCTTTATGACTGACTGTACAATTTTTGTTCATTTCTGGTACAATTACAATGAAAGCATCTATTACATATATTAACTGTGTATGTAATAGTTTAGATGTATTGTGTGTCCCTTATAGCAAATTAAGAAATAGAGTCAATGAAAATATAAGAAAATAAAAACATCATATTTTACCGCTCAAACACTGCGACCGTTAACAAACCTGAGTGTCTATAATTTTTAGATCTTTATATGCACACGCATACACATATGTATTACTTAAGATGCAAGAACAGTATGTATGTATTATGTGTGTGCACGTGCGTGTTAAGTTGCTCCAGTTGGGTCCTACTCTTTGCAACCCTATGGACTGTAGCCCGCCAGACTTCCCTGTCCATTGGGTTCTTCAGGCAAGAATACTGGAGTGGGTTGCCATTTCCTTCTCCTGAGGCTCTTCCCAACCCAAGGACTGAACCCATGTCTCATGTCTCCTGCATTCGTAGGAGGGTTCTTTACCATTAGCACCACCTTGGAAACCCTAGTATTTATTATATAACAATTAAAATTGCTAGAGTACTAAAAATCTCTTTGTATTTTATTTGGTGCTTAGAAGGCATCCGTCATGGAATTTTCAGTAAAATTATTGGTTTCTAAAATCCTTTGAAACAAATCCTCTGAAAATCTATGTTCAAGCTAGGAAGTTACTGATATGAATATAATTGGGTTTGGTTGTTTGATGCTATTTTAAATTTAAGGAATTTGTATACAGTTTTTTTCTTGAGTAGATAATTTATGTGGCTCAAGGGTCAAAAATACAAGCAAGAGTATGCACAGAAACATGCTTTTAATCATACCCCTTTCACCATATGTGTTTATACATGTGTGTATATATATATATATATATATATGTTGTTGTTCAGTCACTAAGTTATGTCTGACTTTGTGTGTGTATATATATATCTATATATGACATATGACAGATATATTAAGTCATATATATAGATATATGACTGCTATGCTTACTTTTAAATAAATTAATATATGTCCATTATTTTATAAATGAATATAAATTATCCTGTATTAAGGTATAAATTTTCTCAACTTGTTTGTGATACTCGATTCCTTGCTTAATTAAATATACAAATTGACAGGGACATGACTATAGATATATAATTTCAACTAGAGATGTGGGGAGAGGAAAGGCCACATAGGTTAACTGGGGGCAAAATGATGTCTTTACAGTAGTGAGTCTTCATATCAATAAGCATGACCCATTTTTCCATTTACTTGGGTCTTTAATTTCTCTGAGCAAAATTATTTAGTTTTTTGTGTACAGGTCGTGCACAGCTTCTTTGCTGGATTCATTCATAGGTATTTAATATTTTTGGTTATATATGTGGTATAATTTTAAAATTTTTTCGTGCTATTCCTTGGCATTGCTTAAATGCAAGAATATGATTTTGTCTGTTTGCCTGATGTCCAACAACTTTTCTTAAACTCTTCTATTATTTTTCACTCATTATTTCCAGTAGTTTATTTGTGTATTGTTTGACCCAGAAATATATCATTTATAAATAACAACAGTTTGATTTTATCCTGTGCAATTCTTATACTTTTACACTTCTTCCTTGCCTTATTGTACTAACTAGATACTGTGGTTCAATGTTAAATAAAAGTGCCAGCGGTCACATTCCTCATTCCTGATTTCAGGGGGAAAACTTTCAATATTTCACCAGTAGGTTCATAGCTGCTGTTTATCAGATTATGGAAGTTTCCTTTTATTTCTACTTTTCTGAGAGATTTGTTTTTAATTGTAAGTGGGTGTTACATTTTTTGTTTAGTTTTTCTCCTCTGCTGATAGTCTTTTTCTCCTTTGTTGTGTTTATGGATGAATTACACTGATTGATTTTCAAATGTTAAACCCACCTTGCATTCCTGGAATAAACCTATCTTATTCATGAATTATATATTCATTATATCTTTCTCATAAAGCACTGAATTAAATTTTCTAATATTTCCCTTTGGATTTTTGCATCTACATTGATGGGAGATATCAGTAAATTATTTTCCTGTAATTTTTTTGTCTGGTTTTGGCATCAGGCTGATGGTAACATCATAAAATGAGTTGGGAAGTTCCCTTCCTCCTTTTGTTTCTGGAAAACTTTGTGAATGGTCTTTCTTCCTTAAACATTGGAAGAATCAAGAAGTTTGTGCTTGTTATTTTTGACCCCTACCTCACACCATACATGAAACTAATTCCAGATGGATGGTAGACCGAAATGTGAAAGGTGAAACAATAAGCTATCTAGAGATGGCATAATATTATATTTCCTTGATCTCAGGAGGAGGATGCAGAGGCTTCTTGGGTACTGGATATGTTCTATACTTCCATCTGTGTAGGAACTACATCTTGTGTGCAATGTGTAAATACTCTTGAGTTCTACACTGCAGCTATATGTTCTTTTCTGAATGTATGTCAGACTTACCTGTTATTATGTTATTTAACGTATTTTATTTGATACATCTGTTTTTATTTTCTACTTTTGAAGTTCAACAAAAGAGTTATACTTCCTGCATTTGTGGGAACTGTATCATGAAAAGATGCAGTTTTTCAAATTGTACATATTTAAGTGCTATTTATTTCTTTAAGCCCCCACCATGTCAGGATATTTTCAAGAGTTCAAACATGACTTAAATGATGCTTTTATTCAAAAATGGAAAAAAATTAGTTTTTTTCCAAACTTTTTGAAGCATGCTTAAAATGAACAAAATTCAGTTTTTAGAAGTGTTTTGTAAATTATAAGCTTCAACAGTGCATGCTTTTTAATTCTGCATCTAGAAATTCATTGTAACATATATTAAAGGCATGCTGTAATTACATACATTATACATAATGATGTGATAAATCTCAAGATGCTACTGGAATCCATGCATGTCAGTTTTTAAAGTTTGTTTGAAAGTTATTTAAATATTCTACAGTGTGTCAGCTTTCTGGTTGGTTGGGGCATTCTTCGGCACTCTCCGATTATTTTCAACTAATTACATATTACTCCTTGTCTATAAAATGAGAGAACATGATTGAAGAATTAGCCATGTACAACATGGCTTCTTCAGACATATTTCCACTCTGTGGCAGGTATTTCCATTACTTCATTTCCAGCACAGGAATTATGTGTCATGGAAGATAATTATCCATACGTGAACCACTTTGAAAAGTTCCTTATGTGTTTTGATTTCTTTTGCAGAGTTGTGAAAACAGTGGCTGTGAAAATCCTGAAAAATGAGGCCAATGACCCTGCTCTTAAGGATGAGTTATTAGCAGAAGCGAATGTCATGCAGCAGCTTGACAACCCTTACATTGTGCGCATGATAGGGATATGTGAAGCTGAGTCCTGGATGCTGGTCATGGAGATGGCAGAACTTGGTCCACTCAACAAATATTTACAACAGAACAGGTATCCTTAGGTGCCCCAGCAGCTCATATGTGAGGGGCAGGGCCTGCCTGCCCAGTGCACATCATAGCCTGATTTCTTCCAGAACCCTTGTCTCCTCCGGTGCCTTCCAAGAGTTGGCCCACCCTCAGGGACCTTGAGTGGGGAGGTTTGAAAGCTGTAGTCTTTGGATCAAGTGTTCTTTACCCCTTAATGTATAAAGAAAAACTCTAATTCAACAATTTGGTCTCCTTTGCTCATGTCATACTGGCCTGGTGATAAAGTCAGCCCTAGACTATCTTAGAAAGCATTCTCCTCTCACCAGGCAGAAAGAATGTGCTCTTTTAAAGGAAACAATTAAATAAACATTTTATATGGGAAAACAGTGATATTTTACATATCTGGCTAACTACTGCATTCCCATAAGTAATTATTTTTGAAAATATCCATTGCTGTTAATTCATGGCAACCATCAATGGAGTAATCATGCTATGCTCATCTCCAGTCATGGTTGAGATAGAGAATCATGAGGAATAAATCATAACAATAGCCACTGATTACTTTATCCCATTTGTACCTATGCTTGTGCTTCAGTGGGACTCAAGGTTGTGTTCTTACCTTTTCAATATTGGAATGAGGGTTCTAACTGAACCCTGATTCTCCATGAGCCAGGTCTGACCACCCTGTTATACTGCTTTTCATGTAATTCTAGCAGCTGAATACCAGTCACTGCCACTTGTGACTCTTGCTTTAGAAGAATAGGAAATAAGTGGGTTCATATTCTCTCTGTGTGAGAAGCATGGTTGGTTGCTCTGAAATGGACTCCTGTTCACTATCATTAATGACATATGTGTGGCTTTCAGGCATGTCAAGGATAAAAACATCATAGAGCTGGTTCATCAGGTGTCTATGGGAATGAAATATTTGGAAGAGTGCAATTTTGTGCACAGAGATCTGGCTGCAAGGAATGTATTGCTGGTTACTCAACATTATGCCAAGATCAGTGATTTTGGACTTTCCAAAGCACTTCGTGCTGATGAAAACTACTACAAGGTACGAACAACTCACCCACCATTGAGAGCAGCTGGTAGTAAAAATCTG
The DNA here is from genome assembly GCF_042477335.2 of Ovis canadensis. NCBI lineage: Eukaryota > Metazoa > Chordata > Mammalia > Artiodactyla > Bovidae > Ovis > Ovis canadensis. The sequence continues at coordinate 26,052,097 of NC_091246.1, forward strand.
AAATGCAAATATATGGTTCTTTATTTTATTTTGGTAAGATTTCAAGAAGCAGTTTCCCTATAGAAAAATGACTGTGTAAGAAATGTTCTTCTTAAGCTTTGATTCTATTGTTAAAAAGATGGAAATACTCTAATATGTCACAATTTGAGATTTACTCTGAATAGTATCTTCCAAACTATGTTCCTTAGAAAAATAGGGAATCAAGGTATTAATGATGATTCATCTGGAAAAAAAACAAGAATAGAATTCATTTGTTAAATTACTTTGGAAAATACATATTGGACAGGTTGACTCTAGTAGGATTTTTCAAAGCTTCTTTATGAACCCTCAAATGAACTGATAGCAAGTAAAAGAAGGGAAAAAAGTAAACAGCCCCATCCTCATATGAACTCAGTCACAGAGTGTATGTAGAGTCTACCCTGACCCATTAGAAAATGTAACAGAGACGAGATAGCAGAAAAGGGTGTCAAGAACATATTCTCAGCTCTTCATGACCCTGGGAATGTCCAACAGTCTCAGAAATAGATGACATACCCTGATGATCTAACTAGTGAATGGCAGGGTGAGAGTCGTGGACTTTCCCTGAGTGCCATACCACAAAGTGGCTGGAGAAGACACCTAAGCGACCACATACACCCACTCGTGCTTTCTCTGAGTGGGTATAGCAGATGGTGATGGATAGCAGATCTCAGTCAGCGAAGGGTCAGCACAAAGGCTGAGCAACAGAAGCAGAGCTCCCATCACAGCTCCTCACTCCATTCTTCATAGACAAGCTGGCCCCAGAGAAGCCACTTCAGAAATGAGCCAGAATGTGTAAAGCATCAAATGATCCTTTTGATGGGACTGCTAGAAGATGGAGCAAAAGAAACAATGGCCTTCAAATAATAACCACACATACACACCAGAAAAAAAATAGATTTTGAAGTTAGAGACACTTTGGAACATGCACTTCATGATAAGTAGGAAGAGGGAAATACAGACTATCTAAAGCAAGGGCTTAAAGAGGAGACGGAGAAGTTGAGAAAACAAATGGTCCCAAAACTTGTTGCATTAAAACAACACCAAGCACTTACTCACAGTTCTGCGGTGTGGGCAGGGCTTGGTGGAAATGGTGCATCTCTGCTCCATACAGTGTCATGGGGGTGGTTCCAAGCACTCTGCTCACTCACACCACTAATGACTCATTTGACATGGGCCATGATCTGGGACTTTCACTGGTCTGTATCCATTTAACAATAACTTATCTACATGTGGCCTCTCCATGTACCCCTGGGCTTCCTCACAGCATGGTGACTGGGTTCTGAGACCAAGTTACTCAAGAGGCAGGAAGTAGAGATTGTCACACTCCTAACTTCAGGGCCTAGGAACTGGCTTACAGTCTTGTCCACTTATTCTGCTGGTCAGAGCAACCCCAAATCACCCATATTCAAGGCAGAAGGGAGGAATATCAAAGAACATGAGGGTCAATTTTTTCAACTGCCACAGATATTAAACAGCATATTTTGAAAAGGGAACAAGCAGATCTCTAAAAATCTATAAAGAAGGGAAGAAAATATAGAAGACAGTGTAGAAATAAAAGGCAAAGGATCAGGAACAAGACAGTGGGGTAGGAGATCCAGATTCTGTCCTCCAAAAATGATCAATGGTCAGGTAGCTATCCATGAATAAAACAGCTTTGAGAGAACTCTTGTTCATTCACTCAGTTATGTCTGACTCTTTACAACTCCATGGACTACAGCATGCCAGGCTTTCCTGTCCTTCACTATCTCGCAGAGCTCCAGAGAGAACTCTGGAGTCCACTTAAAAAGCTTTAGCAACACAGCAGAATGAAAACCATGAGAATAACTGCACTAAAAGGAAAGAACAATAACTTCATTTTTCCTGTATCATCCCATCCATCAGGTCCATACCACTCAGTGCCAGGCGAGAACGCAGCTAGAAAGAGTTCCCTTCACCAGGAAAGGAAAGCCTCAAGAATTCCAGACCCCTATCTCTGCTTCAAGAGCCCCCGACCCCTTCCTCCTCTCCTCAGAGACCCCAGACTTCTTATCAACCTGCCTAGGAACTGATTCTCTCAGGACTTCCCCGGGGGTCCAGTGGTTAAGAATCCACCTTCCAATACCAGGAACATGGGTTCAATCCCTGGTCAGAGAACTAAGATCCCTCATACTTCAGGGTAGTTAAGCCTATGCACCACAGCTTGCACACCACAACAAAGGCTCAACACAACCAAAACACTGTTTTAAAGAAAGGAATGAGGAAAGCCTATGGGACTCACGGGACACCATAAAGTGAAATGAGTTATGTATTACTGAAGTCCAAGAAGAGAGAATGAAAGGGGAAGAAAGCTTGTTTTAGAAATAATGACTGAGACTTCCCAAATCTGCGATTTGGGCATCCAAGTTCATGAAGCTCATAGGTCCCAGATAAATTCAGTTGAAATAGATCTTCTCCAAGACACACAATAATAAAACTGTCAAAAATCAGAAAAAGAATTGTAAAAGCAGCAAGAGAAAAAAAATTTTGTCACTTACAAGGGAGCTCCCCCTAAGGCTATCAACAGATTTCTCAGCACACATCTGTAAGCCAAAAGAGTGGAATGATACAGTCAATGTACTGAAAGAAAAAAAAAAATGCCAACCGAGAATACTATATATCCCAAAGAACGCTTTATGTCCTTCAGAAATGAAGATGTGATAAAGACTTTCCCAGCCAAAAAAGCTGGGGGAATATATTACCACTAGACCTATGTTATAAGAAATTCTGAATTCTTCAAGCTAAAATAAAAAGAAGCTAATTAATAACATTAAAAATATGAAAATATAAAGCATACTGATAAAGGTAAGTATATAATCAAATTTAGCATTCCCCATTACTATAATATGGTGTTGTGTTAATCACTTAATGCTGGCATAAGGGCTAAAGGACAAAAATATTAAAAATAGCTATGGCTACAATAATTTATTAATGGATATATGATATAAAAAGACTTTAATTGTGATATCAAAAACATAGCACATAAGAGGAAGAGTGAAAGGGTAAGAGTATTTTCATACAATCAAAGTTAAGTTGTTATCACCTTAAAATAGATTTACATTTGTAAGATATTTATGTAAGCCTTAGGGTAACCACAAGGAAAAAACTTGCAGTAGATGTATAAAAGATAGAGCAAAAGAAACTAAGTATACCACTATGGAAAATCATCAAATCACAAAGGAAGACAAGAGAGGAAGAAATGAACAAAGGAAATCTAAAATATCCAGAAAACAATAATATGATATTAGTAAATCTTTACCCATGAATAACATGAATAATTACTGTAACTGTAAATGGATTAAATTTGTCAATCAAAAACCATAGAGTGACTAAAAGGACAAAAAAAAAAAACAAACCAGCTAATATGCTGCCTACAAGAGACTCATTTCAACTTTAAGGACGCACAAAATCTCCAAGTGAAGAGATGAAAAAATATATCCCTTCCAAATGGAAACCAAAAAGTAGCAAATGTACCTAGGTTTATATCATACAAAATAGACTTCAATCTAAAAACCTTAGCCAGAGACAAAGGTCAGTCATCATATAATGGTAAAGGGGTCAATTCATAAAGAAGATATAATAATTGTAAATATACATGCCCCAACATTGGAGAACCTAAATATATTAAGAAAATGCTAACATATATGAAGGGAGAAATAGATAACAATATAATAATTGTGGGAGCTTTCAATACCCCACTTTTAACAATAGATAGGTCATACAAACAGAAAGTCAGTAAGGAAACATTGGACTTGACCTATACTTTAGACCAAATCGACCTAACAGAATTCATAAGAGAATTCTGTCAAACATATCAAGAAGAATTAATGCCCAAAATAGAAGAGGAGGAAATACTCTCAAATTCATTTTACACAGCCAATGTTATCCTGATACCAAAGCCAGATACAAGGAAAGGAAACTATAGGCCAATATCCCTGATGAACTTAGATGCAAAAATTCTCAACAAAATACTAGCAAATTTAGCAACACGTTACAAAGATCACACATCATGGTCAAGTGGGATTTATTTTTGAATGCAAAGCTAGTCCAATGTATGCAAATCAGTAAATGTGATACCCCATATTAATAAAATGAAAGATAAAAATCATATGGTCATCTCATTAGATGCATAAAAGGCATTTGACACAATCCACATCATTTCATGATAAACAGTCTCATAAAGGTTGGTATAAAAGGAACATACCTCAACACAATAAGGGCATGTATGCAAGCCCACAACTGATATCAAACTCAGTGGAGAATGGTTGAAAGCTTTTTATCTAAGATCAGGAATAAGATGAGTGCTTATTAAACAGTACTGGAAGTCCTAGCAAGAGCAATTAGGGGAAAAAAGGGCTTATGTATCAAAGTTACCTCAAGTTAAAAAAAGAAATAAAAGACATCCATACCTGAAAGGTAGAATAAAGTTGTCTTTATTTACAGATGACATAATCTTATACAGTTGACCCTTGAACAACACAGATTTGGATTGTGCAGGTCTGCTTACACATGGATTTCTTTCACTAAGTATGTACTATAGCACTACATATTTCACTATTGGTTGAATCCATAGATGCAGAACCATGAAGATGGAGCGCCAACTGTAAGGTTATACATGGATTTTTGAGTATATGAAGTGTTGGCACCCTGAACCTCTACACTGTTTAACCCCCACATTGTATATAGAAAACCCAAAGACTGCATCAAAAAGCTGTGAAAACAAATAAACAAATTCAGTAAACTAGCAAAACACAAAATCAACATACAAAAATCAATTGCATGTCTATACACTAACAGTGAACTATCTGAAGAAGACATGAAGGAAAAAATTTCATTTACAATTGCATAATAATAGATATTTAGGAATAAATTTAGCCAAGAAAGTTAAAAGATCTGCAGACTGAAAATAACACATTGATGAAAAATTGAAGAATACACAAATAAATGGAAAGATATCCTGTGTTCATGGATACAAAGAGTTAATATTGTTAAAATTACCATGCTACACAAAGCCATCCTCAGATTCAATACAAATCCCTACAAGAATTCCATTTTTCACAAAAATGGAAGAAATAATCCTAAAACTCATATGGAACCCTCAAAGACCCTGAATAGACAAAGCAATCCTCCAAAATAATGAAGCTGGATGCATTATGCTTCCTGACTTCAAACTATACTATGAAACTATAGTAAACAAAACAGTGTGGTACTGACATAAAAACAACATGAAAACCAATAGAACAGAAGCAAGAGCCCATAAACCTATGCATACATAGTCAAGTAATATTTGATAAGGGAGTCAAGGATATCCAGCGGGGAAAAATACTCTTCAAAAACTGGATGTTCACATTCAAAAGAATGAAATTGGACTCCTGGACTATAACACTCACAAAAACTAACTCAAAGTGGATTAATGAATTTAAATGTAAGACTTGAAACTATAAAACTCGTAGAAGAAAACATATGGAAAAAGCTCCTCAGCATTGGTCTTGGCAATGATTATTTTTGGCTATGACATCCCAAGTGCAAGCAACAAAAGCAGAAAGCAACAAGCAGGACTACATCAAACTAAAAAGTTTTCTGAATAGCAAAAGAAACAATCAACAGAATTAAAGGTCAGCCTAGAGAATGAGAGAAAATATTTGAAAAACCATCTATCTGATAATTGGTAATTATCAAAAATATATAAGGAAGTCATACAACTCAATACAACTCAGTAGCAAAAAATCCAAATAATCCGATTTTTAAATAGGCAAAGGACCAGAATGGAAAGATTCTATTTTTCCTATATTTCTATAATAAAAGAAGACATACAAATAGCCAACAAGTATGTGTAAGGGTATTCAACATCACTAAGCAACAGAGAAATGCAAATCAGAACCATCATATGTCTCCTCATACCTGTTAAAATGGCTGTCACCAAAAAGATAAGAGATAGATAATGTTATTGAGGATGTGGAGAAAGAGGAACCCTTGTGCACTATTGGTAAGAATATAAATTTGTACAGTCACTATGGAAAGCAATGCAGAGTTTCCTCAAAAAATAAAAACGGAACTACTGTTATCATTCAGCAGTCCCACTTCCAAGTATATATTCAAGACAATGAAATCACTATCTGGTAAAGATAGCTCTCATGTTCATTGTGGCATTATTCACAATGGCCGAGACATGGGAACAATCTAATATCCATCAATAGATGAATGGATAAAGAAAATGTGATGTGTGTGTGAGTGTGTCCGTGTGTGTATGTGTGTGTTGGCTTAAAACTGTAGACAAATACATGGGGAATATCCAGCCATAGAAAAGGAGGAAATCCTGCCATTTGAAACAATATCAACGTACCTTGGGGGCTTTCCTAGTAGCTCAGCTGGTAAAGAATCCACCTGCAATGCAGGAGACTCTGGTTTAATTCCTGGGTTGGGAAGATCCCCTGGAGAAGGGATAGGCTACCCAGTCCAGTATTCTTGGGCTTCCCTGGTGGCTCAGATGGTAAAAAATCTATCTGCAATGAACCCAGGGAGACCTGAGTTCAATCCCTGGGTTGGGAAGATCTCCTGGAGGAGGGCATGGCAACCCACTCCAGTATCCTTGCCTGGAGAATACTCATGGACAGAGGAGCCTAACTAGCTAAAGTCCATGGAGTCGCAAAGAGTCAGACACACCCGAGCGGCTAAGCACAGCAGAGCACAGCACACAGACATACCTTGAGGACATTACGCTAAGTGAAACAAGTCAGCGAAAGATAAATACCATATGACCTCACTTACATGGTAGAATCTAAAAAACGCTAAAGTCATAGAAACAGAGAGTAGATTGTGGTTGCCAGGAGCTGGGAGGTGGGGGAAATGAGAAGATGTTGGTCAAAGGGCACAAACTTCTAGTTATAAAATCAATTCTGGGGCTCTAACCTACAGTGTGGAGCCTAGAGTTAAGAGTACTACATTGTGTGTGCTCATACTCAGTTGTGTCCAACTCTTTGTGACCCCATGGACTGTAGCCCACCAGGCTCCTCTGTCCATGGGGTTCTCTAGCCAAGAATACTGGGATGGGTTGCCATTTCCTTCAGGGGATCTTCCTGGTCCAGGAATAGAACCCACATCACCTGGGTCTTTGGCAACTGGATTCTTTACCACTAAGCCACCTGGAAAGTCCACTACATTGTAAGCTTGGAAGTTACTAAGAAAGTAGATCTTAAACATTCTCACCATTTCAACAACAAATAATATGGTAATCTTGTCAGGTGAAGGGTGTGTTAACTAATCTTATTGTTGTAAATATTTTGCAGTATATACACGTCTCAGTCATCAAACTGTATCCAAAAAAAGCCATGTTAGAAGCAGCTGAAAGAAACTGAACACACGTGAAAAGATGGGAACATGATGAATTTCTTTAAGAAAACAAAGTGAAATGAAAACCTTTAAAAAGTTAAGAAAGATTAAAGAGAGATGATAGTGGCAGAAGCAAATTAGCTGGGCTCCTGGAGAACTGTGCATGGCAGGATGGACTTGGGCAGCACCAGGACCGTAAACACAGATGCCCTTTGATCCAGCAATTCCTTACAAGTACTCCACACACAGGGCAAATATACACTGTCAGTAATGTTCACTCTAGCATGATGCGTAAGAGCGAAAATCGGGAAAAAAACTTAATGACCTCTCAGCAGGAGGCTGGCTAGATGAATCATAGCAGATTTATAGAAAGCATGCAATTAACTCTTCTAAAAGTGACTTCCTTAGCAAGTGCTGACAGAAATATATCTATGACACATGGCTAAGTAGAAAAATTAAAAAGTAAAGTATAAAAGTATATGCCTGTAGCTTGATTACCTCTCAAAAAAAGCATGTATTACTTATTTATACTTATATATAGATTTTTCTGGAAGGACTCAAGAAAAATAATCAAACGTGCTGTCTCTGTTGATGAGGACTTAGAGTTTGTAGTGGAAAGAGACTCACTTTCCCTCATATTTAGGATTTGTCAAAATTTTATCTTATAATCAAAATTCAGAATAAACTTTTTTTTTTTTAGTTTTTTATTTTTTAAATTTTAAAATCTTTAATTCTTACATGCGTTCCCAAACATGAACCCCCCTCCCACCTCCCTCCCCATAACATCTCTCTGGGTCATCCCCATGCACCAGCCCCAAGCATGCTGTATCCTGCGTCAGACATAGACTGGCGATTCAATTCTTACATGATAGTATACATGTTAGACTGTCATTCTCCCAAATCATCCCACCCTCTCCCTCTCCCTCTGAGTCCAAAAGTCCGTTATACACATCTGTGTCTCTTTCCCTGTCTTGCATACAGGGTCGTCATTGCCATCTTCCTAAATTCCATATATATGTGTTACTATACTGTATTGGTGTTTTTCTTTCTGGCTTACTTCACTCTGTATAATTGGCTCCAGTTTCATCCATCTCATCAGAACTGATTCAAATGAATTCTTTTTTACGGCTGAGTAATACTCCATTGTGTATATGTACCACAGCTTTCTTATCCATTCATCTGCTGATGGACATCTAGGTTGTTTCCATGTCCTGGCTATTATCAACAGTGCTGCGATGAACATTGGGGTACATGTGTCTCTTTCCATTCTGGTTTCCTCGGTGTGTATGCCCAGCAGTGGGATTGCTGGGTCATAAGGTAGTTCTATTTGCAATTTTTTAAGGAATCTCCACACTGTTCTCCATAGTGGCTGTACTAGTTTGCATTCCCACCAACAGTGTAGGAGGGTTCCCTTTTCTCCACACCCTCTCCAGCATTTATTGCTTGCAGATTTTTGGATCGCAGCCATTCTAACTGGTGTGAAGTGGTACCTCATTGTGGTTTTGATTTGCATTTCTCTAATAATGAGTGATGTTGAGCATCTTTTCATGTGTTTGTTAGCCATCCGTATGTCTTCTTTGGAGAAATGTCTATTTAGTTCTTTGGCCCATTTTTTGATTGGGTCATTTATTTTTCTGGAATTGAGCTGCATAAGTTGCTTGTATATTTTTGAGATTAGCTGTTTGTCAGTTGCTTCATTTGCTATTATTTTCTCCCATTCAGAAGGCTGTCTTTTCACCTTGCTTATATTTTCCTTTGTTTTGCAGAAGCTTTTAATTTTAATTAGATCCCATTTGTTTATTTTTGCTTTTATTTCCAGAATTCTGGGATGGTGGATCATAGAGGATCCTGCTGTGATTTATGTCTGAGAGTGTTAACTTGAAATAACATACATGACTAGCCTGTTCAAAAAAATCTGAAGTCAAAATCTAAAAATAATGCATAAATGAATGAGACAGAAGTATAAGCAATGTGCCATTTAGAGAAGTGTGCTGGTATCTATGATCTCAGATTAAAATCCCTGAGCTGTCCCCCTCTGGCCACCATAGGGCAGCTGGCCTCCCTCTGTCCACCCAAGAGATGCCACCAGGGTTATAGTGACTTCCAGGGGAGGTAGTAAGACTTATCCATGTCACACTGAACCTCATGTCCCTCAGAATGGGTTTTTCTGGGCAAAACTTTGATCTTTTTACCACCACTTGCTTTTTTAAATTAGACAGTTTGCAACTTTGTTTTAAATGATACTAGGAAACCATCTCCCCCAAAATAATCAGGGCTGACTTAAAACTGTGGACAAATGTACAATAATAGTTAAATATATTGTAAACAGCCCAGTATTTCTTGAAACAAAACCATTAAGTAATACTCAGGCCTGACTTTTGTATTGTCATGCCAAACTCCGAGAAGTTGTGAGCAACCAAAGAGGTAAGAGAAAGAGACTTAGAGGATACAAAAACTTCAGTCCAAATCTTAAAAATGCGTATTTAAATCTTAAAAATTTAAGATTTAATCGTATTTTAAGATTCAGACAGAATATATATACATAGGCATTTTGTGAGTCATGATTTTATTGATTTTTAAAATTGCAGTAAATATATACATAACGTCTGGAGGAAGAAATGGCAACCTACTTCAGTATCCTTGCCTGGAGAATCCCATGGACAGAGAAGCCTGGCAGGCTACAGTCCAAGGGGTACAAAGACTCGGACACAACTGAAGCAACTTAGCACGAGATACATAACATAAATGTTACCATCTTAACCATTTCAAGAGTATAGTTCAGTAATGTTCATTCACGTTGCTCACAACTAGCCTCCAGAATTCTTTTCATCTTCCCAAACTGAAACTCTGTACCCATTAAACAGCTGCTCTCCATCTCTCCCCCTCCTCTGGTCCCAGGCAACAGTTATTCTCCTTGCTGTCTCTGTGACTCCACAGAGGTCTCAGTTGTGTGGAATCATATATTAGTCCTTTAGTGACTTGACCAGCTTATTTCACTGAGCATAATAAAAGGCAACTGCATGGTTCATCTGTGTCATGCATGATCAGAATCCCCTTCCTTCTTAAATGTACATCCACTATGTCAATATACCCCATTTTGTGTATCTGTTTATTTGTCAATGGACACTTGGGGAGCTCACACCTTTGGTTGTTGTGAATAGTGCTGCTATGAACAGACATGGTGTCCATCATTTTATCCTTAATGGAACATCTCCATTTGCCTGGTTTTCAGGCCCAGACCCATGGAAAGTGGCCTGTGAAGTGGTACGCTCCGGAATGCATCAACTACTACAAGTTCTCCAGCAAAAGTGATGTTTGGAGCTTCGGAGTGTTAATGTGGGAAGCGTTTTCCTATGGGCAGAAGCCATATCGGGTGAGTTACTTGTGCTTCATTTCCTAATTATCAGGCCATCAGAACAGATAAGCACCAGATTATCTTTAAAGGACCCTGGAAAACTTCAAATTTGGTCACCCTTCCTGAGTCTGTATCTTTTGAGAGTACAGAGTTAATGCGATCTCAGTTTATTCTAAACTGAAAGAAATATTTGAAACTATCTGGACAATATGTGGGTTGTTTTTTCATTGTGTATTATACACATAAATATGCATTCATATGTCAACAAAAATTCAGTTGACTATCGAGATCAGAAGGAAAAAAGGGAATTTTATTTGAGTCAAACTGAGGCTCATAACCCAGGAAGCAAATTCTTAGAAGGCATTGAGAGTTATTCCACCTGCTAAAAGTCGAAGGCACAGTCTTAGAAACAAGATCTTTTGAGACAAAAGATTATACATCAAAATGACATACTCGTTCACTAAGGATAGACAGTCCAGGTAAGCATGTACAGAGGGAGCAGCAAGTCAGCACGACCCCCTCAGAGCTAAGAAAGAGCACTATTGTTTAAAGAAGTGACATTGCCAGTGTCAGAAGAGAGAAAGAAAATTGATCTCTGTGGTCACGCAGGTACTCCTGTCTTTGAGGAGCTCGGGTTAATGTGTAGTGCAGATACACGGTGCCCATTAGTGAGGCAGAGAGGAGGTCAAAACACACAGAGAGGATTTTATATTTAATTTTTTTGTCCTGCCTTAAAATACAAATTTTACTTAAACATTTACCCAAATCGACATTCATTAGAGTTGAAATAAAAATAATGGCTACTCTCATTTGCAAATGTGCAGTTCAGTAATCTTTTCTAAGATTTTTTTTTTCACATCAAAATATATGTACAGAAAAGTGCACAAATCCTAGGCTACAGCTTGATGGAATTTCATAACTGGGACATGCCCATAAAGCCAGCCCCTCAAAGCAGAAACAGAAGCTCCCTTTTCCCCTTACATGCACAAGACTTACCCCAAGGGTCACCCCACCTGATTCCTGGCATCATAGGTTAGGTGCTTCTGTTTCTTGCACTTTATATAATTGAAGTCACACAGTATCGACTCTTTCGTCTCTTTTCAGGGATGGGTTCTATTTGTTTTGTTTTGCTGAATGCTGTGCTTGGTTTTGCATGGTTTAGGGAATGAAAGGCAGTGAAGTTTCTGCTATGCTGGAGAAAGGAGAGAGGATGGGGTGCCCACCAGGGTGTCCGAGAGAGATGTACGAGCTGATGACCCTGTGCTGGACCTATGAGTGAGTACCTAGCCCTTCCTGCCATGTAGCCCAATCCTCTGGAGGCAGATGGAATTGCCAGGCACTAATAAGGAGCATAAATGCTATCTTTTCATGAATCAGGGATCGGCTCCCTTCTAAACAAACAATCGGGGACAGGTCTTGCTTCCTGGACCATACACTTCTGTTCTTTAGTCTAAAGAGTATAAATTACTCTAATTCCAGGTATGAAAATTTAAATGTAGATGATATCAGTCAGGGTTAAGGGGTGTTCAAAATAAAAACAAATGTTCTTAAGTGTCTGGTCTGGGGATGCATGCCATGTTTGGTAAGAGAAGATGATGGAAGTACTTAGCAGAGAGATGTCATACTGTCCTAATTCCTGATCACCTTTCAGCCTGAGGCATGATCACGGATGGATTGGTTCAGGTTGCACTCCCCAAAAGTGACTCAGAACTTGAAATAGTGGCCCTAGAGTCTGCCCCAGTGGCCTGCCAGGTAGAGCACATGTGACATTGTAGGCAGGTGATATGCCGGGGAGCTCAGCTGACAAGGGAAATGCATTGCCCCCGAGAATAAGGGACATGGCCTTTGACCTTGCTTGGGTTTGGCTGCCTGGGTGCGTATTGTGGAGAAACTCAGGGCCAGAGTCTCCGTCCCTCTGACACTAAAGTGTGCTGCAGAACCCTTGTAGCTTGGAAAAGATGCAGGTCTGTAATCAAGAGGAACTCATATATCTGCCAATAGATTTAATATTTTGAGGATCAGGTTTCTTCTCAGGTATGACATCTGATGCTGCAGAAGCATCTCCAAGATGATAGATATTCTAAGTGCTTTCAGATGCAACCTGGAATTCTGCAACATCCCAGGAAGCATCTTCTGTGACTGCAGTTGGGAATGGAAGTTAAGAATCTCTTTATTATCTAAAAGTGACCCGGGGTGAGCCAAGGGAAAGAGCAACTTTCCTCATGCTGCTGCTGCTGCTGCTAAGTCGCTTTAGTCAACTCTGTGTGACCCCATAGACGGCAGCCCACCAGGGTCCCCCGTCCCTGGGATTCTCCAGGCAAGAACACTGGAGTGGGTTGCCATTTCCTTCTCCAATGCATGAAAGTGAAAAGTGAAAGTGAAGTCGCTCAGTCGTGTCCGACTTCGCGACCCCGTGGACTGCAGCCTACCAGGCTCCTCTGTCCATGGGATTTTCCAGGCAAGAGTACTAGAGTGGGTTGCTGTTGCCTTCTCCAACTTTCCTCATGGAAGTTAACAATTCTGGGCTGGGCGAACAGGAAACAAATTAACTAAGCACTTAAACACATGATTACATATTGTGATGGTGCCATAAAGCAAACCACAGGGATCTTTGAGTGAGAGTAGAGAATTTCAATCCCTGGGTGGGGAAGATCCCCTGGAGGAGGAAACAGCAACCCACTCCAATATTCTTGCCTGGAGAATTCCGTTGACAGAGGAGCCTGGAGGGTTACAGGCACAGAGTTGGACACTACTCCAACTGGTAGTAGTCGGACCCTCCTACCATAGTGTCGCAAAGAGTTGGACTCTACTAAGCAACTAAGTACAGTACAGCACACGCACAGAGAATTTGCGAGGGGTGGGGATTTTACTTCCATTGACAAGTCCATATTGGCCTCTTTTAGGAAGGGGCGTTCCAACTGAGAACTGCAAGGTGAGGAACTTGAGTGCAGGAAATGAGAAGGAGGCTGCTGGGCACCAGGGTCAGAGCAGCAAAAGCACCCCAGACCCGGGTACACAGAAGTGGGCAGAACACCGTCAAGTACACAGGACCCTTGGCCATGCTCCTCTGCAGAAGCTCAGAGTTTCCCTGGCTTCCTGGCAGCAGCCTGACCCATAATGTAAAGGAGAGATTCTATGGGAAACCTGACCAGGCGTCTTTGCTGAGGGTCCTTCTATATTCCTATTTCCCCACACTAGTTCGCTTGTCACGTAAGGGGATCCCTGGAAAAAGGATAGGCTACCCACTCCAGTATTCATGGGCTTCCGTGGTGGCTCAGATGGTAAAGAATCCGCCTGCAGTGCAGGAGACCTGGGTTTGATCCCTGAGTCGGGAATATCCCCTGGAGGAGGAAACAGCAATCCACTCCAGTATTCCTGCCTGGAGAATCCCCATGGATAGAGGAGCCTGGCGAGCTACGGTCCATGGGGTCACAGAGTCGGACACGACTGAGCGACTAAGCACAGCACACAGTACAGTCTATTTGGTGGATGAAACCCTCACAGTAAGACTCTTAAGGGACTTTTTGTGTATTCGGTCAGAGAACACCCATTTGGCAAAGAGGATGAGGTTGTGCTCTTTAGCTGTAGAAGCTTAGTAGCAGGAGGGAAGGTTTCCCTCTGTGTGGACGCATTTCCACTTGCGGTTCTGCATCCCAGGCTTGGCCATCACTTCCACTCCTGCACACACCTTGGTGGCTGGAGACACATCTTGGTGGCTGGAGGAAGCTTTTGTCTCTAACCATGACCGCAGATGACATATGTCAAGCAGCTTTATTGCTTGCTCTTGAAAACCATGAGTGCCAATGAAAACCGTAAATGCAACCATTTATTTTGATGCCATTTGCTAGAACAGCCCATTTTGGTTCTGTCGCAACCACTGCACAGTGAGTGAGTGATTTTTTTCCCCATGTGTGGTGCCTGGCTATTCTCTCATACCTAGGCTGAACCATGTGAAATTGCAGCTGCTGCTGGTCAAAAAGATTGAATGTGGACAGTGTATGCAGTGTAACCTCAAGTTCTGTGTCACTTACTGGGTGATTTTACCCGCTTGCAATATTGCCAAAAATCTTGCAAAATAAAATAACTTCCAAACAAGGACATATTCTCAGAGTTTTAAGAAATACTTGCTTTCAGCTGATCCTGTTCAGTATGCCCATGTTAGATGAAACAGAGATGCCTATAGATGTTTCTTTAGAGGTTGCAGGTTCTTAAAGACTTTTACCCATGGTTTGCATACACCATTGCCTCACCTGCTAACAGTGACAAAAGTAAGACTTTGCCGCATTAAGGTGTGTAATAGCAGCGTGTTTTCAGAAAATCTAGAGCCATCTACTGGGGCACAACCTTAAATTGTGCCCCCATTTTTTTTAAAAAAAGATTAGTAGCTAAGTGTTTATCGGCAGCACACTGATCAACTAAGTATTTTCAGACGCATTCTGTTTTGCTAGATCATAAATAGACCGTTTCTGAAAGTGGGGTTTATAGATCTAAAAGTGGGGTTTAAAGTCACCTGGGTACCCTGTTGTATGCAGGTTGGTTCTGTGGGTCTGGGGTGGGCCTGACACTGTCCCCCAGAGGCTTCTGGTTGTCCTGATCCCAGAGCAGAGGTGTGCTGTGACATGGGTTCCTGAGAAAGCCAGCAGAGGGCGCTGTCACTCCACTCGCACTTGGCCTGCAAAGGCCCCAGCTGTGATCAGCGCTTTTTCTCTAGCATTGATAACAAACAGTAATACCTCTCTTCCCTTTGCAGCGTGGAGAACAGGCCTGGATTCGTAGCTGTGGAACTGCGGCTGCGCAATTACTACTACGACGTGGTTAACTAAAGGCTCCCACGCCGTCTTTCAGCAGATGAGCGGCGCGGGAAGACTTTTCTAGTGCGTTGATTTTGAGCCTTCCTCTCCCTCCCTCTGCCCACTGGGAGAGACAGCTCATGCGGACTGTGTCTGCGACTGTTCTTCCGCCAAGGCCTGTCCTGGAACACACCCTCCACAAAGTAAACCCGCCCCAGAGAAGCGGTGGGAAGACAGACAGACAGCAGGACTAAGGAGCCTAGGGATTCGTGTGTGTTTCTTGTCCATGTGGCACGTTGTTTGCAGAATTTGTTTGCAAACTCCTTTCTCATTTTCCAGTTTTCAGGCTCCTGGGTTGCATTTGAACACCCAGCATCACCATGGCGTGCTGAGCCCTCTTGCCCACCTTGGCTGCAATTTCTGGAGGATGCCTTTGGCTTGTGACACCTGCCAGGGAGGGAAAGGAGAGGAGAAGGGGTTTGATTGCTTCTAGAACATGGGCTCCAACAGGTCCTGAAACTGAGCCCTGCCACTGAGAAACTTTCCCCAATAAAAGTGCTTTGAGGCTTAAAAACAAACAAACAAATCAGGCTGCATCCGTGCAGTCTCTAAGCCTGTAGCCCAGTTCAGGGAAAATAGAAAGTTTGGATCCTGCTTTTGCTCTGTGTGTTCTGAGGCAGAAAGTTCAGGTCTACATGGAAAATGGGGCCTGTTAGAATGAATTGGCTAGGCCTACTCTCCCCACAGTAGCCTCTCTCCTTCAGACTCTCTGAAGGCTGTACTTGACTGAAGACTAATAAAGAAGGTTTTTTGTGAAGATCCAGTAGCGGAAAAGGTGCCCATCATCTCAGGTCTGACCAAGGACAAGCAGCAGGGTGCTGCGGGCTGCTGTCTGCTTAGCCAAGCTTCCTCTGCTGCAGCTGGATGTATTCATGGTAAGGGACAACCTGTTGGCCAAGGCCATCTAAAGATAAGTTTCTGAGGCAAGTATTAATTCAGAATAAAGCCAAAGACCCTGCCCTGCCCACAAGTAGGCCTCACTGAGTATGATTTTCAGCTGAAGCTACGAAACCCAGGAAATCTTTTCTAGTCCCCTACTTCTTGGTTAATCCTGACTATTGTTTGATCATATGTAGGGCATCAGCTCATTGATATCAGGTTTGCTGTAGCCCTTGAAGGTAGGTGTTCATTGACCATCCTTCTTGGTTAGGTCTGTCAAGACACATAAACTCAGAGCATCTCATCATCAGTTGCGTCTACATCCAGCTGATGGCCAGAGGAGGAGGCCCCCCTCCTGACAGGGGAGCTGGGAACAGAGAAAGGCAGCGGTCAGCACCCCAGCTTAGCCAGGCAAAGACTTGAGTCCCCTGGTGGAACTTGTGTTAAGAAACTTTCAGAACCTACCCCTGCTTTTTGGAATCGTGCCCCCTCGTGGTTTATTCCCTGTGTTAAAGAGAGGATCCCTGTGTGCTAAGCAGATACTCAGTGCACAGCACATTGAAATTATAAAGATTAGTGACTCCATCTCTGTGGTCAGGCTGTGTAGAGTTATCAGAGGAAGATCTGGATAAAGCGAGGATGGCATCTAAGAAAGAGGCCATCCATACACACTGCTGGACTCCCGGGGTCCTTCTTCAGCCCTAAAGTGTGTCTGTAGCTGAGGCCGCATGCATACAGGAATAAGGGGCGTGCATGTAGTGAGTGTGCAGAGCTCTTTCCTTCCTTCCGGTGGGATTGTCTGCTGCCTAGCATCTCCTCACCCCTCCCCGGAGTCAGGGGAGGAAGAACATCTAGAATGCTAGCGGCAAGAGAAACCCAGCCTGGGAGGCAGCCAGCGCTTCCCCCTCCCACGCTGTCCTCTGCTTCGCCCCCAGTGGAGAGAGACCTGAGTGTAGAATTCCCCCTGTGGCCACTGTCCACGTCTTATCTAGGGAAAACTGTGTCCTGTGTTATGGATAACTCTCCTTTCCCCTAGGGGTCACAGAGGAAGGGACACAGGGAAAGGCAACCTTGTAGAAGAGGTATTTGTGATGTAAATGAGCAAAATTTGGAAGGTTAGGGCTTCCTCTGGGGCAACTGGCCTGGGCTGGGCTTTCAGATGCATGCTGCCCTTCTGATGGTTCTAAGCGCGTCTTTACCCTGATCTGGGCTCACTCCGTGTGCCTTCAGTTCCATGTGCCTTTCAGTCCACGTTTAACAGGAACAAAAGGACAGTATGATGGATACATTGCCCTGGCCAGCATCAGTTGTCTGATGATGCCACAAACACCTTGTTCCTCAGTGGGACCAAAAGTTCTTGTAACAGAAACATAATTCATTCTGTGGTTAAAATAATAAATGCTTTTTGTTTGAACCTGTTCTTTCCCTGCAATTGCTGGTATCAGCCCTGCCTTTGCCACTGGATGGCGACTTCACATTTACCCCCAACCGATGACTGCAGAACCCCACCTGGGTTTTCACATGTGGGACAGACTGCTGGGTTGTCAGGCCTCCAGCCTCCCAAGGAGCACAGTTGACCAGTTAATCTGGGTGTTGTATTCTCCATTCATTTCGGAAGAGCAATCTTTTGTCACTGGACTTTTTTTCCAACTGTAATTTTTAATAAAACATTTAAATGAGCTTTGTGATGAGTTGCATGGATGTAATTAAAATATGATAGGTGTGCTCGGTCACTCAGTCATGTCCGACTCTTTGTGACCCAGGGACTGTAGCCCGCCAGGCTTCTCTGTCAGTGGGATTCCCCAGGCAAGAATACTGGAGTGGATTGCCATTTCCTCCTCTAGGGGATCTTCCCAATCCAGGGGTCAAACCTGTGTCTCTTACACCTCCTGCATTGAACGGTGGGTTCTTTACCACTAGCACCACCTGGGAAGCCCAAAATAGGATAGGTATACTGTCAAATACATTATGTCAAACAGCATGTCCAGTGTGCAGTGTGTTTAAAAACAGTAAGTCCCCAGCCACGGTCTAAAATGGTGGATGTTTGCAGCTGGTGGGAATGGATCTGGAAGTTTCTGCCATGCACAGAAGGTAAAGGCCTATTGATGAGGGCCCTGAGCCACGGAGCTCCTCTGTTCACGGCAGGGGTTTGCCCAGCAAGAGCCTTGCAGTTCACAATGTACCCTAATGGGATGTGGGCCGACAAGACAGAAATCCCAAAAAGGGGCCAGAGCAGGGCTGTGGGTTTGAACTTTCCCTTTCTCTGTACACATAGCTTAGGGAGCACTGGAGGCGACAAGGAAAGAAAGCCAGAGCCCCCATTCCCTGTTTTAAAGGAGGTTAGACACACATGCATGGACATCACATAGACACATACCTTGCACGTAACATACCTCATAAACACACATGCCACACATATATACTGAACCTTATTGCAAACGACCACTTCATCGGAATTCAGCACAAGTGTAAGGCAGACGTCCTGCCGTGGGAGATACAGTGGTGGCCCTGTCGTCTTTCTTCTACCTGCTCTATGCCAGGGTCAAGTACCAGAGCGTCTCCTGGCAGCCAGCCTCCCTCCAGCTCCACTAGAACTTCCCCGGCTCCTGGCAGGCAGAGGTTTGAAAGAGACCTGGGTTGACTGGCCTCACTCTCCCTTGGTGGGCCCTGAGATCAGGACGGCCCCAGGACAGGAACAACACAGACCGCCAAACAGCCTCTTGGCGGGTTTCCCCCGAAGCGGAACATAACAGGTGGTCTCCAGCACTAACCTTGGGGGAGTCATACAAACTCAGCCTCCTGATGTGCAAAAGTGCAGCTGAGGGTTACCCACTGACTGCCCTGGCACACGTAAATGCCAGGCGCAGAGGCGGGATTTGGGGGGGGGGGCGGGTCTACATATTCTAAAAATGCCCTGGTCCCCTCAGCACCTGACCTGTGGGAATTCTGCAGGCCAGCAGGTGGCGCTGAGTGATGGCACAGGAAATGACTTCTTCAACCTCAGGGAGAGAGCAGAAAACTAGCAATCCCATTTGTGATCACTGTGAGGGAGCAGAACCCGAGCAATCACATGATTGTGACCACTGGAAACGGTGACGTGAAGTGGCTTTACCACCAAACTGAGCTTGGGCTGAGAGAGATTTTAAGACCCTTGGCTTGACTTTCCAAAGGCAGGAAGGGACTTCAAAACCAGTTAATAAACACTTTCTCACTTCAAAAAAAGCACCTGTTAGACTTTGTCTGTCCCGAGCTGCATTTAGGATGAGAGTTGCTGGGGCCCAAGGGAAAGGGGTTAGCAGAGAACAGCCGCCTTCCTGTAAGCTGGGGTGACTTCTTGTCCACTCAGTAGTTCCATTGAAATTGTCTACTTGAGAAAGAGAAGGCATTTTCCCCGTTGCACCCACACAGGCCAAACTGAGGAGCCTGAGAAGTAACCCCCTTTATGGAAAGTCCTGTGATTACTATAAAGAAACATACCCAGTGACCACCTAATACAAGGAAATGACAACTCCTCATGTGATCCTAAACTGCCCACCAATTTGTAGACACCTAAGCTTAGATGGTAAAGTGTCTGTCTGCAATGCAGGAGACCCGGGTTCGATCCCTGGATTGGAAAGATCCCCTGGAGAAGGAAATGGCAGCACACTCCAGTATTCTTGCCTGGAAAATCCCATGGATGGCAGAGCCTGGTAGGCTACTGTCCATGGGGTTGCAAAGAGTAGGACACGACTGAGGAACTTCATTTCATTCAAGACCAGGAGTGGCAGTGGCTCCCAGCTTCTGAAACATACAGCTGATTTTCAGAAAAATAAAAATAACTGAAAGAGCCAGAATGAGATCTTAATTCAGGACAAACGATGCCGGCATTTCCCACTTTAGGCAGTAATTGCTTCCTTCTGGACATTGGCTTGTGGCCTCAGGATGGACTTCATCCCCACCCTCAGGGAAAGCCAGTCCTCTTGAATCGTGACCTTTCTCAGGCATTGGAAGCCCAGCAAAGGCAAAGTGCACTCAAGCACCCAAGCCCTACCCCTTCTCCTTCTCCCTGCCATCACCCAAAGAGAAGCCCGATAAACAGCTCACAAGTGTCTTCCCTCCAAATGTGAGTCTGGAGACAGAGCCGTGCTGCGCACCCAGCAGTTCCCTGGTGAAACAGCCTGGCTGAGAGCATTTCCACATAAGAATCCCAGTGTCCCCTTAGCCCAAGGTTCAAGGAATAGTGCAGCAAAGACCTTTTCACACATTTTTTCTAGCTCATCATTTTCCTGACTTCTTTGACCATAGAGCCACCATTGTGCTCAAGACTACTAGCAAGATGGAGCTGGTGCTCCTCACAGTCTGGGAAACATCACAGTTAACACGCTGGAGGGCGGGGTCTCAACAGCAGATGCAGTGTGTTTGTGGGAAGGTGATTCTGTCCCTGAAATCAGCCAAGGGAGCTGTTGTCTGATTGTTAAGCTGTGTCCTACTCTTGTGTGACCCTATGAACTGTAGCCCCCTCGACGCCTCTGTCCATGGGTTTCTCCAGGCAAGAATACTGGAGTGGGTTGCCATGACTTTCTCCAGGGGATCTTCCTGACCCAAGGACTGAACCCATGCCTACTGCATTGGCAGGCGGATTCTTTACCACTGACCACCAGGGAAGCTCAAGGAAGCAGTTACCATGTATTTATTGCTGAAAAACTAGCCCCGTCCTGTCCTCAAATGTGGGTTATTTACACACCATATTCTCTCTCTCTCTCATTCACACACACACAATGCCAGGACACATATAATCACTCTTTCCTTCGAAGAAAAAGAAATCAAACGATGGCATTTTCATACAGAAGGAGGGCACCGGGCATATAACTTGATGTTTCGTCACATAGGACTCTTTTTAAGACCACTTACTATTTTTTAGTTTTACAACATTAACCTACATTAAGAAAGAACGTGGACTTTCCTAGCACTCCAGGGATTAAGACTCCTCACTTGCACTGCAGGAGAAACAGGTTCAACCCCTGGTCAGGGAACTAAGATTCCACGTGCCACACAGTGTGGCCACAAAATGAAAGAAAGAAAGAACATATTCCCAGAGCCACTACCACCAAGTCCAGCAAGCATCCACCTGGATAGCCAGCACATCCTGAGCTGTGATTCGGCCCGTCTGAGCCTGTTTGAACTCGTGATCTCACCAGCCTGGCACTGCCAGTCACCACCCTCCTATGGGATATTCGCTGACCAAGCGATGCTCTCAGCCCACATGCCACTCAACTGAGGCCATTTCCAGGAGCTATTTTTTTAGCTAGGCGTTATTTCGCCAAAGCCATGAGTCATGAGACTTGATGCCTTTGCAATCTCTGAGGTCTTTGAATGACTCAGTTTTCCATGACTACCATTCAGCTGTGGAACAGTGAGTGGAAAATGAACATTGTTCACAAACAACTCTTCCTCATTCATAAAAGTAAAAAGCCAGTGTCTAGTTGCTGTTTATTCTCCACGGCACATATGAGGTGATGACATCTTGAATTTTCTATAAACCACCAAGGCTGTCAAAGCTGTTTGGAAGACGGCGCTGTAAACACTCATGGCCTGTGAACAGCTGCTCGAGTCCCTTCTTCCCTGACATGGAGGCAGGGTAGAGGCGTCAGCCTCGTAGGCAGTGAGCAGGTAAGTAAAGGAAGGAAAGATCATTGATCAAGAAAACCATTTTGGTAAGGGGACTTGGGCCAGAAAGAAAATGATTTTCACCAGAGTGGGCGAGTTACCTGCATTCTCTGCGCAGGAAGTGGGTTTTTGATTCCGTGATGTACCCAGTGATGCTTAGAGAACATCAGGAGTGGCATCTCCTCTCATCCTGAATGCACCCTGGAGAGCACAACCTCTGGGCACTGGATGTGTTCCCAGGGAGGCCTGGGAGCTTTCTGCCTGCCCAGGTGCCCAAGTGAGCAACCTTACATAGCAGTGTGTTGCCCCCCAAGCACCCGCAAGAACTGAGGCACATGAGCTGCCCAATAAGCCCCCAGCCCACCACCTCCCCCCTCCTCTTCTTGCTTCTGTCAACATTCAACCCTGAAGAAAAAAACAGGATGCTTGATGAAGCCAAACCCACTTATCTCTACCTTTTACCTCAAGCGAGTATGTACACGGTAGGAAAACCAGACAGAAAGAAGGTGACCTAAATACACAATCTGTATCAGGACATCAGAACCTAAGCAGACTCCACTCGGCTCAGAGATGAAGCCAAGCTTCCGAGACAGACAGAACTGAGTGGAGGTGATCACTCCAAAGAAAAGGGCTGCCCAGCTAAAGCACAGCACAGCGCAGACAGCCATGGCAAATGATTTACTCTGCAATCAGAACATTTAGACATTTGTTCAGTCTGGAACATTCCTTCTCTTCAAGTCAGTATGATGTCCATTCCTGAATGTCCTGCAATGAGATTTTTCTGTATCTTTCCTGTGCCTCATTCTTAGGCACTGGGAGGGATTGGGGGCAGGATGAGAAGGGAACGACAGAGGATGAGATGGCTGGATGGCATCACTGACTCGATGGATGTGAGTCTGAGTGAACTCCAGGAGTTGGTGATGGACAGGGAGGCCTGGCGTGCTGCAGTTCATGGGGTTGCAAAGAGTCAGACATGACTGAGCGACTGCAGTGAACTGCATGTCCCCCAGTCTGCTTTCTCGTTTAAGGTGAGGGTTTGCCTTAAAGTGCCAGTGAGTTCCTTCTACTCCAAAACCCTGCTTCTGTATGTCATAATCTGAAAACACAGGGTAGAAAATTGGCTCATGGGGCCTGTATTCTGTTGTAATGTTCCCCAGGGATCCTGTGTGTGTGTGTGTGTGTGTGTGTGTGTGTGTGAAGCTGTGTCAAACAGGTGTTCATGTTTTTTCTTCTTTTTCACATCTGTTTGTACTTTAAAAAAAAAAAACTTTTCACTTTTTATTGGAATATAGCTGAATAACAATGTTGTGATTGTTTCGGTGGACAGCAAAGGGACTCAGCTATACACATATATGTATTCATTCTCTCCCAAACACCCCTCTCATCCAGGCTGCTATATAACATTGAGTAGAGTTCCCTGTGGTATATAGTAGGTCCTTGCTGGTTATCCATTTTAATATAGCAGTGTATATGCATGGATCCCAGGGATCTCCCTAACTATCCCTTCCCCACATCCTTCCCCCTGGCAATGGTAAGTTTGTTCTCTAAGTCTATGAGTCTGTTTTTGCTTTGTAAATAAATTTGTTTGTATCATTTCTTTTTAGATTCCACATATAAGGGATGACATACGCTGTTACTCCTTCTCTGACTTTCTTCACTCAGTTTGACAATCTCTAGGTCCATCCATGTTGCTGAAAATGGCATTATTTCATTCTTTTTAGTGGCTAAGCAATATTTCATTGAAGGTATGTACCACATCTACTTTATCCATTCCTCTGTTGATGAACATTTAGGTTGCTTCCATGTTTGGGCTATTATAAATCGTGCTGAAATGAACACTGAGATGTATGTATCCTTTCAGATTGTGTTTTCCTCTGGATATGTGTCCAGGAGTGGGATTGCAGGGTCATATGCAGACTTTCTTGTCCTTTTAATACTCTTCTTAACGTAAAAATAACTGTTTATTGTTAACAACCTGGTCACTGCTTTCCCCACTTCAGTTCTCAGTGTGCAGAACTGGTTTCCCCCACTTAGCAGCATGGACCAAGGGCACTGTTACTGATATCTTTCTAAGAGCCTAATGTCTCAGTGCCCAAGAAAGGATGCTTTGTCTGCACTGCAGAGACTCGCCTGCTGCTCTGCAGTGAGAGGGTGGTGTGGGTGCTGGGGAGCCCCATGTCAGGAGAGAGGCAGGTCTACTGAGAGCAGGGGGCATCCTTTCCATACCTGCAGGTGCATCCTCAGTGGAACTTAGGCTTTTGCTGTGACTCCTTGTCTCCCTGCCCCTGAGGAACCAGCCCACTGGCAGAGTGGGCATGCATGGCACTTGGAAGCTAGCCATGGCCCAGGTTGTCTCAAAGACAATTGCCTGCATGGCTAACAGGGGCAAGGACCCTTCCTCGGCCTCGGTTGAAGCCCCAAGCCACTGTTGATTCTTAGAGATTTCACCAGGAGAGAAAACAAAGTTAGACCACTCATCCATGTCACTTGAAAGTGACATGCAGCTTTTGGATTGTGCCCGGTGAACACACACAGGTCAGAGGAAAGAACTTCCATGTGATGCCTTCTGGCGACCCATGGCCTGCACCTCTGACTACTGGGACAACCGGCATGCACAGGGCTTTAAAATCAATTTTAAAAAAATCAAGCAAAGCATGAATGCCCAGAACATTGCTCACACACACACGGTTCCGCTCGCTTTGGTAGACTAGGTGTGTGCGGTGTCATTTTTGAGCACTCTGTAATAGAAGTTGCATCTGCATAATGTAGCTTGCAAAGCCTTTTCAGGTACATTTTCTATTTTTAGTCTAAAAAACAATCAACTTTTGAGATGATTATGGTCACTGATTCTTCATTTTACAAATGGAAATGTCCTGACTCAGAAAAGAGCTGCCCAAAAGAAGCCAACCCAGATGTCTTCATCTAATACCACTGGTTCCGAGGCCTGACTGCACAGTAGAGTCAGCTGGAACCTAAAAAATACTGGTGTCCAGGCTGCATTCTCTACAGTGTTCCCACAGCAATACTCCATTCATCTGGAGTGGAGCCTCGGGGGCCAAGGCATAGATAATACTTAACAGTGCAACCCATCCCCCTTGTGTGGCCCATCACTGGTGCTCCTCTGTATCAGAGCTCTAACTTGGGCAACTTGGAACCATTTGGCATCCTGGGGCAGGAGGTTCAAGTCAGAGCCCCACCTGAGTTCCAGGAGGTTGGGTTTCTTCAATGAAAGCCAAGTGGCATTGACCGATGTTCTCTGTGATGGGTCATTGAACACCTACCAGGACAGTTCTCTCAGGGGTCCCGGCAATTGCAAAGCATCTCAGTGAAAAGTGAAGGTCTTGAATTCTCTTGGCTGATAAAAATCTGACTTGGTGGTTTTGACTGTTAAACCTCATCACATCCCTGTGATTTGGGTTCCAACTTTTCATGAAAGAACTGAGAAATCTGTGGCATGAAGAAGTCAGTGTCATGATCAGCTTGTCGGTGTTGGCCAGCAAATTGAGAAACAGCCTAGCAACTGAACTG
Organism: Ovis canadensis; assembly: GCF_042477335.2. Classification (NCBI taxonomy): domain Eukaryota; kingdom Metazoa; phylum Chordata; class Mammalia; order Artiodactyla; family Bovidae; genus Ovis; species Ovis canadensis. The sequence continues at coordinate 26,077,720 of NC_091246.1, forward strand.
CCTCCTTCACTCCCTCTCTGTCTGTAGAGTCTCACAAATAGGACGATATGGTGTCAGGGGGCCTGAGAAGGTGTCAGGAGCTATCATCAATGAGCAGAGGCTGACTTGGAGGAAACTGTGAGGTTCAGGCCTCGTCCAGGAAAAGAATCTGGGGACCTCAGCCTCAAAAGCACGGCCAACACCTGTGTCCCAGATGACTTGCAGGATGCCCAGCAATGAGCAAAATCCATGGTGATGTCAGTCTGAGCCATTCCCTTACACACATCCTAGTGGAGACCAACAACCTGGAGGCTTGGTTGAATAACTCCCTCGAACAGGGGGACTAAATCTCTTTTAAGTTTATCCTGGAGGGTGTAGATGGTGTGAGTGGGGGTGGATGGACATTGCCTAAAAAGAGGAGAGAAGTCACTTTCTAGGACCACACTCTACTGTGGGTTCTGCCTGGATGCTTACCACCTGGCTCTGCACCATCAAGCTGGGTCCCCTGGAGCTCAGCCCCTTTGGGACATCATCAGGGTCCCCCTGGCACCCACGTTCCCTGCTTCCTTTTCCCCAGGTCACACCATCTGTGGATGAAACCAAGGCTAGATTCATAAAGAAGATGGAAACGTTCCTGATCCCCAGCATCTGTGAATGCCCCACCTTACTGCTGAGCATCCTGGGGTCTCACATGTGGCTCCAACGGGCTTTGTGATCCCTGGCAGGGCAGCCTGCCCTGAATTGACGCAGAGACCAAGGCCCAGCGGGACTGTTCTTGGCCCATGTCTCACAGGACAAGAACAAAGTCGGGTTCTTCAGTCTATGCCTGCCCGCATCTGCCTGCACACCTGGGTGTATGTGTGGAGCTGCGTGTGGCCATCAGGCCCTTCCCCCAAAAGCACGTCTTACATGCTTTTCCCTGTGCCCATCCATTGCCTGAAGCCAGCGTCACTGAGTCCTCCCCGGGTCAACATCCCTGGGTGTGGCAGTGTCCCAGAGCTGCCATAACAAAGCACCAAACACAGGGCAACTTATATAGCAGACATCTCTCTCCTCACAGTCCTAGAGGCTGGAAGGGCAAGGTCAAGGCATCAGCAGGGTTGGTTTCTCCTGAGGCCTCTCTCTCTGGCTTGCAGACAGCTGTTTTCTCCCTGAAAAACGTGTTAGTCCTTCTGTGAACATCTGTCTTTGAGACCAAATGTTCCCATCTTTAGGATTTTAACATGGGTTTGGAGAACATGACTCAGCCCATAACACTGGGCAGATGGACTCTTCTGTCCCTGTGCCCATTTGTTCATCTCAAGAGCCTGGAAATAGCTGGGTCCCCACCGGAGTCCAACCAGAACCTCACTCCCAGCACAGAGAGATTCTAGCTGACCAACCCCATAGTTCCTTCAGAGATGGGCCCCAAGCCCATGCCGTGTCTTTCTGAAGATGACAGGGGCAGCTGAAGCCAGGCTGTGCCTTCTAAGGGACTTGCAGTGTTTCCTTTGGCCGAGGATGGCTCTAGCCAGTTAGGAGGGGGCTGCAGCACCGACCTGGCCCTGAGACACTCTGGGAAAGGTGTGGTTGAGCTGTGTCCCCAACAAGATGCTGAAATACCAGCCCAGTACCTGTGAGCATGATCTTACTGACAGATGAGGGTCTTTGCACATGATTTAGGTAAGATGGGGCTTTCCTGGTGACTCAGACAGTAAAGAATCCACCTGCAATGCAGAATACTGGAGTTCAATTCCTGGGTCAGGAAGACCCTCTGGAGAAGAGAATGGCTACCCATTCCAGTATTCTTGCTTGGAGAATCCCATGGGACAGAGGAGCCTGGCGGGCTCTCTGAGTCAGAGTTGGACATAACTGAGCAACTAACACTTTCACTTTATTTTTCACTTTCAGGTAAGATGAGGTCATGTGGGTGGGCCCTGATCCAACATTTGTCCTTATAAAAACAGGAATTTGGACAGAGAGACATGCACACTAGGAGACTTGTGAACCTGAAGACGGTCTTTTACAGACCAAGGAGAGAGGCCTGGAGCAGACCCTTCCCTCAGAATCTTAGAATGAACCAAGCAGGCCCACAGTTTGACCTTGAACATCCAGCCACCAGGGCTGTGAGGCAACACGTTTCTGTTGTTAAGTTGCTCAGTTTGCAGTGCTTTGTTGCAATGGTTCCAGGAAGCGACCACGAGCATCCTCAGGGAAACCCAGGGTCCGGCGGCCTGCCCGCACTAGGTGCCCTTTCTCTCTGTGGAGCTAAATGAGTGCCAGGGAGACCCGGGAGGGGGGCAAGTGGCTCCCAGTCACCTTTCTCCATGACCCGGGCTCATGGATCACACAGATCTGGCTGAAAGGCAGATTCTGAGGCAATGGGACTGGGAAAGCACACTTCATGCCTCCCAGCTCCCAGGTGAGGCTCATGTGGCCCCAAGTGGAATAACAAGAGGCCCCGGCTCTGGCGGTTGACCTGCTGCCCTCCAGCCTTGCCTGCAGGGGTATGCAGTGCTGGTCTCCTTGGGTCTGGGCTGTGGCCTGGGTGTTGACAATGTTTAAAGGCCGGTGGGTGAGTCTGATGTGTGGTCTCTGGGAGGAACAGGCTCCCAGGGTGTTTGGGGTGGGGTGGTCGGAGCAGAAGCACTTCTAGTTCTGTGGGGCCTGAATCCGGTGCAGCCTGGGAACCACTTGTAAGAACAGATAAGTATGGATACACTGAGAAGGTCCAGAAGGGAGAGCACAGTCTCATGCCCTGGGGTCAAAATGTGTAACTTTCAATTCCCTGGTGGCTCAGACAGTAAAGAATCTGCCCACAATGCGGGAGACCCAGCTTCGATCCCTGGATTGGAAAGATCCCCTGGAGAAGGAAATGGCAACCCATCCCAGTATTCTTGCCTGGAGAATTCCATGGACAGAGGAGCCTGGCAAGCTATAGTCCGTGGGGTCGCAGAGAGTCGGACACGACTGAGCGACTGACATGTTCACTTTCACTTCACTAGAACACAAGGTTACATGAGCAAGTCACTGAGGTCCTGGGGTGCCAGGACCCCAAGTCATCGCCTCCTTGTGCTGGGGTGGGTGGGGCAGAGAACAAGGCCCATCCTGACCATTTTCAGCTGTACAGTGACCCCCTCTCTGGTCACAAGTGGAGCCACAGGGAGGAGCTCCCAGGACTGAGCCTGAAGCTGTCCCAGAGGGAAGCCCAGGGCCTGGAGGCATATCTTGAGTTCCCAGGGGCCCCATTTCAGCCAGAGGGTAGTTTAAGACCCACGAAGCTTCCTGGCACAGGCGGACATCCTGAGGGACGAGAGACATCACCTTGTCCAGGTGGGCTGTCCAGGTCTGTGCAGGTCCGGCGTTTGGTCCTCCTGGGACAGCTCTGCTGGGCCACACGAGCCCCATGGGAAGGCGGCTGTGGCCCTGCCTCTCTCCACTCCTCATGTGGAACCCACGCTCTAGCTGATAAACGCTTGCCCTGACGTTTCCTTAGAGTCAGCTTCTCAGAGGATCACCTGCTTCCAGGCTCTTTCCAAATAACCCAGTGCCCCCGGGAGCTGTGGGCATGTGAACTGTCGGGAGTCAGAGGGCATTGCACTTCAGATGCTGACAGCTGTGGCCCGACTGTCTCCAGGACTCCACCACTTTCTCAGTGAGGGTGCTTGGCCTGACCCCTCCTGCTTCCTGCAGCACCAGGCAGGTTCCTGATCCCTGAGCCAGAGGAGACCGGACTCTGTCCCCACAGAGTCCACAAGTCTGCAGGGGTCGGGGTCAGGGTCACAGGCAGGAGGGCAGTACCAATCCACCGGGTACCAATCACCCTGGGTCCCAGCACCCAGACCAGCACAGGGTCAGAACACAGTGCTGTGTAGCTGAGGACATCTGTGGGCAGGTAGCAGCAAAAGTGCAGGGTCCTGAGAGTCCTGAGAGTCCTTTGAGAAGGCAGGTGCCATCGCTGTGTACCCGCGTGTCTGCTTCTGTGTCCCTTCAAGGCCCATGGGCTCAGAAATGCTGACCTTAGAGGAATATTCTCACTCAGAGAATCTGTGATTCAGCTGACTCGTGGCTCAGATGGTAAAGAATCTGCCTGCAATGTGGGAGACCCAGGTTTGATCCCAGGGTCAGGAAGATCCCTTGGAGGAGGGCACAGCACCCCACTCCAGTATTCTTGCCTGGAGAATCCCATGGACAGAGGAGCCTGGCAGGCCAGAGCCCATGGGGGTAGCAAAGAGTTGGGCACAACTGAACAACTAACACTTTGTTTCAGACATGATTATATTTGCATAAAGAAATACTTTTACTATGGGTCCATGCCTCCAATAGCCTGGCTAGGAACTGCTACCCCCAACCTAGGCCCCCCTGCTTCCAGGTCAGGCAGAGAAATGGGAACCATCTGAGGTACTCCACTATGATCTCTGAACAGCTGTGTTTAACAGCCTAGAGACCCTGCCCACGTTCATGGCCACAGATCCTTTATCTGCCCCCAGCATTCACCCCAATTCTGGCCAGTCAGACAGTGGGCATGGCAGTGGTGGTGGTGGGGAGACAGATGTCAGAAGTCACCTGGACAAAAGGGGGCTCTGCTAGAATCCAGGATTCCTTCCCCCCTGCTCCCCTATGTCTAGCCCATCCCATACGGCCCCAAAAGCTTTTCACAGACAGAGCCAGCCACAGGGAGACACAGAATTGCTGGGAGCTGGGGGAGGTCAGGCTCACCTGGAGAAAGTGCCCAGGCATTGATAGTTGGTGTCAAACAGCTGCTGTGTTTACCTGGTGCTGGGCATGGGCCGCGCAGGTGGGCAGCAGGCAGGTAAAGGCACTGAAAGGGGTTTCCCAAGACCCTCACCCACCCGGACAAGGGAACAGTGACAGGGTAGACAGGCAGGTCTGCCCAGGGCCATGTCCCCACAAGCTGCGGCTTCCTGGCTCTCATCAGGGCCTCTCTGTGTGGGTTTGTTCAGCCAGATCTGAGGAGGGATTGTGCCCAGTCCAGCCACTGTGTTCTGGCTTTGCCCTATGACCCCACAGAGCCTTAGTCATCACAACCCCAAGGTCATCATTCTAAACCAGAACTGTAGGGCCTCAGGGTGGAGCCCCTCTGCTCTCCAGCCCCCTCCCAAGTGAAAGAGCTCAAGGAAATTGTGAAATTGGACCAGGCCCCAGTTCCCTCTGCGTCTCTCACAGGTGCCTGGAGAAAGCCACCTCCTCCCTGGTGCAGCTTTAGCTGCTAAATCAGTGATAATCATCCCACCTGTACAGAGGGCTTCTTGGGGAGGAGGTGATGGGAAGTCTGATCAGGGCAGGAAGCAGGAAGGGAACCGGGTGTGCGACCCGGGGTTCCCCCCACCCAGAGTCCACCACCCCTTGGTCCACAAGCCTGTCTGTGGCCTGTTTCTCAAGCCGTCTGAGAAGCCCACAGGCGCCAGCCCCGGGGCCACCCAGGAATGGGGTAGCATCTCTGTGCAGTTCATGTTCAGGGAGGCACCCACAAGTGTTAGCTGCTCTGAAGCCACCACATGACAACCTGGTGAGGTCGTTCTGGGCTGCTGGGCACCCTCTTATAATGACCTAGTGAACTAGGGGTGCCAGGGCAGAACAAAGATCCCCAAGTGAGCCATCTTCCTGAAACGGAAGATTAGGGGTCCGGTCCTCCTGAATCTAATGGTGCAGTCCTAACCTGCTGGGGCTCAGTCAGCCTGTGCTAGGGCCAAATCCAGGGTAATTTCTGAGACTTAGAAGCCTCCTCTCCAAGCAAAAACCTTGCCATGTGCTGCAGGGGGTGGGGCGGGGGGAAGTGGGGGATTATTTCATTGGATTGAACCCCTTTGAAGAGATGGAGGTGAGGAAAAGAAGGGAAAGACAAAGATGGGAGGGATGACCATCCCATCGAGTCAACATAGGCAGTCTGACCAGACCATGGCAGAAAGGCAGCAGGCTCCCTGGCTCCCTCCCAGGAGCATGGCTGACCGGGGCTCCCTTGGCTGCAGGACAAACACCCAGCGGGGCCGCTCCCCCAGCGGCCACTAGGTGGCAGCGCAACACCTAGGAGAGTTCACCGGTCTTGGAGGCAGCAATTTGCAAGCCTGCTGGCGAAGTGACTCCAGTCCTGTCTTGACTCTTTGCGACGCTGTGGACTGCAGCCTGCCAGGCTCCTCTGTCCATGGAATTCTCCAGGCAAGAATACTGAAGTGGGTTGCCGTGCCCTCCGCCAGGGGATCTGCCTGACCCAGGGATCGAACCCTCCTCTTTTAGGCCTACTGGGTTCTTTACCACTAGCGCCACCTGGGAAGCCCCGGAGGCAGTGATTTAGGTTCCGCCTATTTCCACAACGGAGAAGGCAATGGCACCCCACTCCAGTACTCTTGCCTGGAAAATCCCATGGATGGAGGAGCCTGGTAGGCTGCAGTCCATGGGGTCGCTGAGTCGGGCACGACTGAGCAACTTCACTTTCACTTTTCACTTTCATGCATTGGAGAAGGAAATGGCAACCCACTCCAGTGTTTTTGCCTGGAGAATCCCAGGGATGGGGGAGCCTGGTGGGCTGCCGTCTATGGGGTTGCACAGAGTCGGACACGACTGAAGTGACTTAGCAGCAGTATTTCCACAAAAGCCTGAAAGTCAACGACAGGTTGCAGTATTGGAAACCACATTTTGGCTGGTAAAAAGATGTAGTGAGTGATTTACTTCAAATGTAAGTGGTTAGCAGCTGGCTACTCTATTCAGGGAAGCAATTTCTAATCTGCCATTAGATATTGACCAGTAGAGGGAATTTGAAAGGCTTCTTTAAGTCCTCTTGTAAAGATCTGCCTGGCTCGCGTTCATTCCTGCTGGCCTGACCTTGAGATGAGCTCGTTTTGAGGTGGGAAGCTGAATGGTTGAGGTGGAAGGGTCCCTCATTCACGCCTGTTCTTCCCCAGTCTAGAATTTTGGGAACTAAAGGACTCACCACATATTCCTGGAGAAGGCCACTCAGACTTCAGAAATACTCAGATTGCTTAATTCAGGCTTGTATAGTCCAAGCCTTTGATTAAAAGAAATCTATAAACAATGTATTTGCTATGTAGTCAGCATGGTTTGGATGCAGGTTCTAAGGGGGTAACACAAAGGGTCCCAGGTCTAACCCACCCTGTTTTACAAGGGGAGCAACTAAGTCCCCAAGATGGGTGTGGTTAGAGCCTGTGGAGTTCATAAATACTTACTCGGAGCTCTTTCTATTCCACCCAGGTCACCGATCGTCAGCAAGTGGAGGAAATCCCACTGCAGGGCTGAAATATCGTTTCCTGATTCCCAGACATGGAGCAAAGCCAAGGATGAGCTGCCTCCTTGACACACCCCCAAATATCTGAGAAATGTCAAGAGTGACAGATCACCCTTCTAGGTTGGTGTTTCTACATTTTCTCTTACTTCCTTCTAGTTAACTGACTCCTGATCTGCGGATAACATTCACACAGAGGGCAGGGATTTAGACCCTAAACAAATGTGCTTTGTGGTCCAGTTTCCCCTGTACTTGGGCACACCACCATGAAGAATTTCAAGTGACCCACTTGGGAGCTGAGTCCCAGCCCTCCCACCATAGCACCTCCAGGCAAAGTCCTGGTCCCCACATGGGGAGATTCAGCTCAAGAAATAAGCTCCAACCTGTGCATCACGCCTTATCATATCTTTCTGCAGCATGAGAGGGTGAGGCTAGAGTTAGAACTTATGTGCTGGATGAGGAATGGATTAGAGAAAGAAGGGCAGGCTTTGAGGGCAGTGGGGACTTGTTGTTCAGGCAGTAAGTCATGTTCAACTTTTTGTGACCCTGTGGACTGCAGCACTCCAGGCCTTCCTGTCCTTCATTATCTCACAGTTTGCTCACACTCATGTCCATTGAGTCGATGATGACATCCAACCATCTCATCCTCTTCTCCTCTTGCCTTCAGTCTTTCCCAGAATCAGAGTCTTTTCTAATGAGTTGGCTCTTCACATCAGGCGGGTAAAGTATTAGAGCTTCAGCTTCAGCATCAATCCTTCTAATGAATATTCAGAGTTGATCTCTTTAGGATAGACTAGTTTGATCTCCTTGCTGTCCCAGAGGCTCTCAAGGGTCTTCTCTAGCACCACAGTTCTAAAGCATGAATTCTTTGGCAGCAGTGGGGGGAAATCTCCCTAAACTTTGCCTCCCAGGCATCTACAGAGCCTGGCCTTACACAAGGAGTCCAAGAGATCCTCAGCACCCAGGCGGCAACTCTGGGACCAGATGCCAAAACTGGACTCATAAGAGCAAGGGCAGCCGCTGCATGGTCTTCGTTTGTCCAGACTTTCCAGGATCAAGGGCCAAAGGCCTCTCTGTTCACACGTGGACCCCAAGGCTGGAGAGTTCTTTGTGCCTTGGAGGTACTGCTAAAACCCAGGGCCAGACTTGGACTTGGCACCCTTGGATGGTCCAGAGTGAGTCTCCAGGCCTCAGCCCCAGTGCAGAGCCTGCTTCTACGGTGTAGCTGCTACCAGACCTGCACCACCCACTCCCACCGGAATCCCCATTATTGATATAGACTTGTCTCTGTTTATAAATGACTGGACCTGGAGATTTCTCTGTGCACCTTCTCTTTCCAACCACAGAGAGAACGATCAACTAAGATCCATCCCCTCACCTCTTATTCAGCCCCTCAACCCAGGGTCAGACCTTTTTAGCCAACAGCAACTTTCCAGCTCCACATGCTGTTGATCTAGCAGACTGGATTAACTCCGCTGTGCATTAGGAGTCAGGACCCACTTGTCCTATCTTCCAGCTACAACCTGTCACCTCCTCATAACCCTCACAGCCTCCACTATCTGCTCATATCAGGATTTACAGGCTGCATCCTGCTGAGCAGAATAGAGTCTGTGGTTGAATTCTTATAGAAACCTGTGTAGATAATAGCCCCCTTTCAGAGATCCAGAAAGCACATTTAAAATGCATAGAACTAAGTGGATGAACCTAGAGCATGTTATACAGAGTGAAGTAAGTCAGAAAGAGAAAAACAAGTATCGTATATTAACGATATATGTTCTTATATTAAACTAGTATCATATATTCCATATATATATGGGATTTAGAAAAGTGGTACTGATGAACCTATTTGCAGGGCAGGAATAGGGACTCAGACATGGAGAACAGACTGTGGACACAGCACGGGAAGGAGAGAATTGAGAGAACAGCCTTGAAATATATACATTACCATATGTAAACTACATAGCCAGTGAAAAGTTGCTGTATAACACAGTGAGCTCAGCCTGGTGCCCTGTGATGACTTAAAGGGGTGAGATGGGGTGGCAAGTGGGAAGGAGGTTCAAGAGGGAGGGGACATGTGTATGCCTATGGCTAATTCACGTTGGTGTATGGCAGAAACCAACACAACTTTGTAAAGCAATTATCTTCCAATATAAAATAAATGTTTAGAAAATGCATAGAACTCCTCAGCATAAGAACCTGTTAACATGATTCCATATGTCCTTGGGGTCCTTGGCCAGAAGTTTCCCTTCACACTAGCCCAGTGAGAGTGCCTGTGTGCCTGCCCTGGCCTCACTCTCTGTCCTGAGCCCTTCCAACCAAAGAGTTTAGCCCATGCCTCTTTCCCCATAAATCTTTCCCCTCTTCCACTGCTAAGCACCCACTCCCTTGCATTCCCTTACTCTCATGGTCCCTGTAACATGATGTACCATCCACCCTGAGAGGTGTGTTTTATGGAGGTCCAGCTATAAGTCCTTGGAAGCAGGAGCTGTATTTCTTTCCTTTCTGAGCCTGGACCAGCCCAGCAAGGATGAGAAGGAGTGCTCACCTAGGGCTTTTCCAACACTCCGGCCGACTGGACTCTTTTGCCCGGTATCACTCCTCCTAGATGGCTTGGCTGCATTTGTTCATTAGTGCCTCTACCAAGGGTTGAAGGGGAAGGGATGAAAGAGAACCCTGACTCCCTGTATAGTTCACCAGCTCCTAGCATTGCCCAGGAGTTTGCTTGGCCAAAGTGAATTGTTTGTACATTTCCTTCCCTGGTTTCTGTGTTTAAAGAGCCAAAAGAGAAATTTTCATCATCTGTGTGTGTGTGTGTGTGTGTGTAGATGTCTATGTGTGTGTCTGCATATGTGCATGTCTGTGTGTATTCTTAAGTGTATGTCTGCATGTGTCCATGAGTTTGTGTGTGTGTGTCTATATATATATCTGTGGAGTATATTTTAATATATGTGCATTGTGTGTGTCTCTAGGTGTGTGTGTGTGTATGTCTGTAAATGTGTGTGTCTCTGTATGTCTGTCTGCAGATGTTTACCTGTGTCTGTTTGCAGTTGTGTGTGCGTGTGTCTATAAGTGCATGAACTTAGGGCATGAACTCAGAGTTAGTCCTGGCCATCCTGACATGGGTAACAGCAGTCTCCCAGGTGGCTCAAGGGTCCTTCAGTCCTGGCCGCGTCTGTCACAGCCTCCCCCACCCACACCAGCCTCCTGGGCTTTCTGCTGGGCCTCAGTGTCCAAGTGCCAGAGAAGTGGGCGCTTTGTTCCAACCTGTCCTTGAACCACAGCCCTGCCTACAGCCCCGCGGGGACAGCCCAGCAGGTTGCGTCTCTGCACGTCCGGGAACCTGGCCCAGATCCAGAGCCAGCCCTGCCGGTTCTGCGAGAAGACGGCCCTGGGGATTTCACAACCAGCCACCTTACTGCCCTGGGACGCTGGCTTCACCACCTCCTTTGCTTTCTAGACCAGATGAAGACAAGGTCCCACCTGGGCCACCCAATTGTTGAGAGGCTGTGGGCCTTGCCCGCATGGCCTCACCTAGTAGGGAGCCCTGGAGGGGCACCCCACAGTGCTCACATTCAGAGTGGCACAGTCTTGATCAGCAATGAAATCCTTACCCAGCTCAGACATCGCTTGTCCTGGTCACTCTCATTTCTTGTCATTGAACTCTCTTTCTGTCTCTGAAAGGCTCAAAAAATTCCCCTTTACCTTTGAATTTCCAAAAGAAACATGTTTAAAGTATATTCTGCTGTGAATCTATCAGGCCTTTTAAAGAGGGCCTGTTACCTCATTCGCAGTACCCCATGAAAAATTTAAATGCGGGGCCCTTGTAAGACAGCATACTTATAGACACCATAGTATAAAGCTTTCCTTTCCTTCACAGACTCTCTTGACTTGAATGGTGTTTTGGTTTTCATTTATTTTTTGGATGTAAAAATTCATTTATATGTTTCCCTTAAGAATATTCTGATATTTTCCCATACTTGTGCCAGTATTTCCATTTCATTATGCTTTTTAAACTTTTTATTTTGTATCAGAGTACAGTTGATTAACAAACAATGTTGTGATAGTTTCAGGTGAACAGTGAAGGGACCCAGCCATATATATACATGTATCTTCTCCCCCAAACTCCCTTCTCATTCAGGCTGCTATATATATAGAGCAGAGTTCCATGTGCTATACAGTAGATACTTGTTGGTTATCCTTTTTAAATATAGCAGTGTGTATATGTCCATCCCAAACTGCCTATCTATCTTTCCCCCATCCTTCCCTCTAGCAACCATAAGTTTGTTCTCTAAGGCTGTGAGTTTGTTTCTGCTTTTTAAGTTCATTTATACCATTTTGTTTTAGATTTCACATAAAAGGGATGTCATATGACATTTGTCCTTCTGTCTGACTTGCTTCACTCAGTATGACAATCTCTAGGTCCATCCATGTTGCTGAAAATGGCATTATTTCATTCTTTTAAATGGCTGACTAATATTCCACTGTGCATGGTGTTTTTAATGTTGTTCTGAATAAATAAAAGTTACAATTTTTCATTATTAGCATACATTTTAGCATTCACCTTCATACTGTGCAATGTCACTTTACATGTAAATGCAAGAGTATCTGAGCCACGTGAAGAACCATTGAAATTACATAGTTTATTTGTGTAATTCATGCAGGTATATTTCTGTCTTTAAAGAGAAAAACTATTTGGCTGTGCTGGGTCTTATTTGCAGCATACAGAATTTTTGTTGCCATATCAGAAAACTAGTTCCCTGATCAGGAATTGAACCTGGGTCCCCTGCATTGGGAGTACAGAATCTTAACCACTGGACCACTAGGGAAGTCCCATGCAGGTGTATTTCATTCTTACCTGAACAGTGGAAATACTGAACAAAACTAACTCCAGCATTTTTAGTTCACTTATTGACACTTTGGCCTGATGAGGAGAAAGGAAGAACTAAATAAGAATGTGCTTCCCTTTCCTGCTGTGTTGGCACTTTAGAGTAGTGGTTGGCTGAAACAGAAATGTAAATGGGTAAGGGAGGCTAGGCCAGTGTGCCTTGGTGCTTCATGTTGCTGAGATGGCCACTGCCTTCCCTGTGCATTTGAAGCAAGTTCTGGTTCAAGTAAAGAGTGGCTTTGCAGAGCTGTCACCACCCCTTCACTTGGCTATAAAGCTACACACTTACTGTACTCACTCTGAGTCTTGCTGAATGGACTCCATGCATCCTGTGCACAATTACTCTCTTTATGGGGCACTGTGGATTTGAATCAGGCAACAGGACACCAGCAGACGCCAGTTCTGCACAATGTCTCCCCTGTCGCATGTATGCTCCATTATCCCCATCAGACTCACTTACAAAACATAAATGCAAAGCTTAAATTATTAACAATTTCAAGTCAGTGACAGCAAGGTATTAAGTCAAGTCGACAGCCTTTCAAGCATAGGGCCCCATAGACTGCAAAGGCCACACAGTGGTGAGGCTAGTCCTGCTTGGAAGTGAAAATATCTGATAGAGATTCTTTTATTTTCCTCCCTGGATTCTGTCTGTTCTCCTCTAACTCTAGGAAGATAAGTGATGAGGCTTCTGACTCTCCCCTTTATGTGTTCACTATTCTCTCCTATTCTGATTTTCTTGTCCTCAGGAATATTCTGCAGGAAATGACTGGTCTTTTAGTTCACTAAATCATTCTTCAATCATGTCATTTGCTACTGAACCTACTTATTGAGGGTGTTTTTTTAGCAGTCATTTTTTAAAAAAAATTTCCAACTCTCCTAGTTCTTTTTCATAACAAACTCTTCTTGTTTTATGAATAGTTTATGTTCTCTAATCTCCTTGACTATATTGTGATTACCTTTAAGACTTTGCCAAATGGGCTCCTTCCATTTGTTGAATTGTTGCCTTTTCATAACGTTCCATTTTCTCTCATGTTTGAGAGTTCTCAGTGATCTGCTGATCTTTCTATTTGGGAATCCTTGATCAGCATGCTTCTCTGTGCCTGGTTCTCCTGTTTGTGGAATAAAGGCCTCAAGTAACTGAGTGGTTTTCAACTCTTTTTAACTTTGGTAAGTGTTGTCGGATGAAATCTTGTTTGTGAGAAAGCACAGTGCATAAATGGAGATGGTGTGGCAATACTCACAGCAGGTGCCAAGCGTGGAGGCATCGACTTGGAACTCCCTCCGGCAGCCCCATCTCAAGAAAGGCTTTGATAAGACTCCTGGACCTGATGATCCAGATGGTCATTTCAAACTCAAATGTTGTGGGATTCCTTTTGTGTGTGTGTGTGTGGCTCACAGCAATATTTATTATCTCACTTTTGGTGGGTCAGGAATCTAAGTCACTGCTAAGCTGGGTCTTCTGACTCTGATCACTCACAAGGCTGCCTTCCAGGTGCCAGCTGAACCAGCATTGTCTGAAGACTACTAGTAAAAGAGGACTCCCAAGCTCACTCATAAATGGAGGATTCAGTTCTTTGCACACTATTGGCCAGACTTCTGCCTTTACTCCTCACTATGTGGGCATCTTCCTAGAAGACTCACACCGGGCACTAGATTCATGAGACTGAGCAAATGAGAAGGCAAAAGGGAGCAAGATGGAAATCACAGTCTTTTGCAACTTAACATTGGAAATACCATCTCAAAACTTTTCCCTCTATATATTTATTAGAAACAAGTCACTAGTCCCTGCTTAGATTCAAATGGAGGGTAGTACAGAACAGTATAAATATCAGTGGGTGGGGACCATTGGGATGCATTTCAGAAGTTGCCTACCACAGAAATTACAAATGAGAAGGTGGCTTTCCCAATGTCTACACTCTCCATACAATTTTCAAACTTAATGTAAAAATGACTTTATTTTAAAAATTGACATTCTAAGTACTTCATCTTTTTCTGATACATTTTATTTTGTATTTTAACTTTTTAAAAATTTATTTATTTTTATTGGAGACTAATTCCTTTACAGTATTGTAGTGGTTTTTGCCATATATTGACATGAATCAGCCATGGGCATACATGTGTTCCCCATCCTGAACCCCCCTCCCCCCTCCCTCCCCATCCCATCCCTCAGGGTCATCCCAGTGCACCAGCCCTGAGCACCCTGTCTCATGCATCAAACCCAGACTGGTGATCTGTTTCACATATAATAATATAAATGTTTCAATGCTATTCTCTCAAATCATCCCACTCTCACCTTCTCCCACAGAGTCCAAAAGATGTTCTATACATCTGTGTCTCTTCTGCTGTCTCACATAAAGGGTCACTGTTACCATTTTTCTAAATTCCATATATATGCATTAATATACTGTATTGGTGTTTTTCTTTCTGACTTACTTCACTCTGTATAATAGGCTCCAGTTTCATCCACCTCATTAGAACTGATTCAAATGTATTCTTTTTAAGGGCTGAGTAATATTCCATTGTGTACATGTACCACAGCTTTCTTTTCCATTCATCTGCTAATGGACATCTAGGTTGCTTCCATGTCCAAGCTATTATAAACAGTGCTGTGATGAACATTGGGGTACATGTGTCTCTTTCAATCCTGGTTTCCTCAGTGTGTATGCCCAGCAGTGGGATTGCTGGGTCATATGGCAGTTCTGTTTCCAGTTTTTTAAGGAATTGCCACATTGTTCTTCGTAGTGGCTGTACTAGTCTGCATTCAAATGTTGTGGGATTCCTTATGGAGAACACTCATACTTGAAATCTGTGAAATCCCTTCCTACATATTCATTCGGGCATGGTTCTAGAAATAGAAGCTATTCCCCTGGCAGGTACGCTTGCAGTAACTCGAGTACCACCACACTTCGGATGGGAACAAACCTCCCACGAGAAGCTTCCAGATAAAGTCTTGACAAGGAAAGCTGCACATAGCAGCAGTGAGGTGAGTTACCAGGGAACACGCAACTCTGTTTCTTTTCTTTAAGTGGTCCTCCTGATTCAAAGGAATCATTTCCAGAAAAGACTAAACTCCAATCCTGACCTCTGTGTGTCATATCAGAGTAGAGGCTAAAAGCAGTGCATTCTTGCATTCGATCATGAAAAAGACAGAACTGCCTTTCTGGCTTGACCCCATGCTGCCCTTTCCCATGCCCCATGAAGAGCAAATGCCAGGTGGGACAGGGCTCTGTGAAAGGACCTGCAATCCGGTTTTCTGGTCTAGAAATAAGTCAAAGCACCAATGTGGAAATACCTGCTGTTCTTAAAATAGACCCGTGTATCTCAGTGTTTTGTTTTTTCCTTAAGTTCCCTTGAGATTCAACAAAAGAAATGAGGAAGTGAAAGTTTTAAATTGGTTTGTCCTCTTTTATCTCAAAGAGGATGGTTCTGTTTTTAAGGGTTTCTGAGAGGAAAACTGAATTTATTCCTCTTAAGAGGTCAGTTTTACATGAATCAAACAAATAACAGCAACAACAATAATAATAAATTCTGGATTATATTCACAAAAGAAGTTTGCCACTGGAAACCCATTTCCTTGGCTCTGGGAGGTTTTCAGCTCTCATCCTCACCCAGGCTTCTCCTCCTAGAGCTCTAGGACCAACAGCTGCCCCTCACAGCTTTGCTTCTTCTTGTACTTTCATCTGTTTGACCTTCTGCAAACATTCTGGAAGAAACCTGGATCTTCAATTTCAATTATCAAAACACTCTTTAGTGTTTTCACTGTCCTGGATAATCTGGAGTCTTAATGTTAAAAGCAGCAATAATGAGTCATATATTTATTTATTTTCCCTTTTGTCAGCCACCTCAAAGCCATGATCACACAGTGGGTGACATTGGGGGATCCCACTTCAGTCTGTACTGGCCATCCCCCACTATAACCCCAGCTTGTCACTTACAGCCCACAGAGAGAAAACATAGACCAGATCACCAAGCAGGAGGGAAGTGCCATGGATAAGGAAAGTGGTGTCTGTGGGCAAAGTGGTGTCTGTGGGCCTCTCCTTCCCAAAGACCCACATGGATCTTCCGAATTCCTCACTCCACACAGATGTGGCCCTTGAATTTTTTTACTTTTAAATGTGAGATACACACACACACACACACACACACACACACACAGAGCACATTTCATAAGTGCATGATTTATTGAAGTCTCATTAACTGCTCAACCCACACGTCCAGTCCCAGAACAAGAGCAGATGTCAGCAGCCCCAAGGAAGGATCACCTGGTTAGAGTGGGACCAGGGCCACTGTTACCCTGACTTCCATCAGCAGAGCTTAGTTTCCTTGATTAGATGGGAATACCAGACCATCTTACCTGTCTCCTGAAAAACCTCTATGCGGATCAAGAAGCAACAGTTAGAACAAGACATGGAACAACAGACTGGTTCAAAATAGGGAAAGGAGTATGACAAAGCTGTATCACTCTGTTTATTTAATTTCTATACAGAGTACATCATGTGAAATGTCAGGCTGGATGAATCACAAGCTGAAGGCAATATTGCCAGGAGAAATAGCAACAACCTCAGATACGCAGATGATACCACTCTAATGGCAGAAAGCAAAGAGGAACTAAAGAGCCTCTTGATGAAAGAAGAGAGTGAAAAATCTGGCTTGAAACTCATTGAAATATCTAAGATCATGGAATCTGGTCCTATCACTTCATGACATCTATATGAGGAAAAAGTAGAAGCAGTGTCAGATTTTATTCACTTGTGCTCCAAAATGACTGAGGACAGTGACTACAGCCATAAAATTAAAAGACGCTCGCCCCTTAGAAGAAAAGCTATGACCAACCTAGGCAACATATTAAAAAGCAAAGACATCACTTTGTCAACAAAGCTCTGTTTAGTCAAAGCTATGATTTTTCCAGTAGTCATGTATAGATATGAGAGTTGGACCATAAAGAAAGCTGAGGGCCAAAGAATTGATACTTGGAAATTGTGGTGCTGGAGAATATTCTTGAGAGTCCCTTGGATTGCAAGGAGATCACATCAGTCAATCCTAAAGAAAATCAACCCTAAAAATTCATGAGAGGGTCTGACACTGAAACTGAAACTCCAATATTTTGGCCACCTGATGTGAACGCCAAGGCTGTATATTATCACCCTGCTTATTTAACATATGCAGAGTACATCATGTGAAATGCCGGGCTGGATGATGCACAAGCTGGAATCAAGATTGCCAGGAGGAATGTCAGTAACCTCAGATACACAGATGACACCACCGTCATGGCAGAAAGTGAAGAACTGAAGAGCCTCTTGATGAAAGTGAAAGAGGAGAGTGAAAAAATTGGCTTAAAACTCAACATTTAAAAAACAAGGATCATGGCATCTGGTCCCATCACTTCATGGCAAATAGATGGGGAAGCATTGAAAACAGTGACAGATTTTACTTTGAGGGGCTCCAAAATCACTGCAGATGGTGACTGTAGTCATGAAATTAAAAGGCACTTGCTCCTTGTAAGAAAAGCTATGACCAACCTAGACAGCATATTAAAAAACAGAGACATTGGGTCTGTCTAGCCAAAGCTATGGTTTTTCCAATAGTCATGTTTGGATGTGAGAGTTGGACTATAAAGAAAGCTGAGCACCAAAGAATTGATGCTTTTGAGCTGTGGTATTGCAGAAGACTCTTGAGAGTCCCTTGGGCTGTGAGGAGATCTAACCACTCCATCCTAAAGGAAATCAGTCCTGAATATTCATTGCAAGGACTGATTTTGAAGCTGAAACCCCAATACTTTTTCCACTTGATGTGAAGAACTGACTTCTTGGAAAAGACCCTGATGCTGGGAAAGATTGAAGGCTAAAGGAGAAGAGGGCGGCAGAGAATGAGACGGTTGGATGGCATCACTGATGTGATAGACATGAGTTTAAGTAGGCTCTGGGAATTAGTGATGGACAAGGAAGCCTGGCATGCTGCAGTCCATGGGGTCGCAAAGTGTCGGACATGACTGAGTGACTGAACTGACTGATGTGAAGAGTCACCTCATTGGAAAAGACCCTGATGCTGGGAAAGATTGAAGGCAAAAGGAGAATAGGGCAGCAGAGAATGAGATGATTAGATAGCATCACTAACTCAATGGACATGACTTTGAGCAAACTCAGGGAGATAGTGAAGGACAGGGAAGCTTGGTGTGATGCAGTCCATGAGGGTCACAAAGAGTCAGACACGACTTAGTGACTGAATAACAAACAGCACAAATGGAATCGCAGTTTGTACTTTCCTGTTCAGCTTCTTTGGCTCATGTTACACTTGCCAGCTCCTCCCCTGGGTTGTCTCGTGAGCTTGTAGGTCACTCTGTCCCAGTTCGAGGGGCATTCCCTCTCTGGGAAGAGTAGGGTGTCAGGTGATGCATTCATGCATTCTTTGCTGATGGGCACTTGTGCACTTATTCCCATTTGCTTGGATGAGGGGCCAGCACTTTCAAGAGTATTTTCAGGTAGAAACAGCCACTATTGTCTAAAGAATTGAGAAATAAACCAGTCCAAGTCCCACTAAATGTGCAATTCTATCTGTACATAAGTGTGGGGTGGGGAGGGGTGGGAGAAGTTAATTCTAGACCCCTGGATCACTGCCTCTTTCCTGCATTCTCTGGGACAGGCAGTGTTGACTAAGCTTATAAAGATCTTAGATAGCTGGTGAACCCTGGGAAGCTGCTCACCAATCCCACCCTTCATTCACTGGAAGATCTCATCAGAGAAGGAAAGATGAGTGGGTAGGAGCAAAAAAAAAAGGAGGAGCAGGTGACCTCTTTCAAAGGGAACATTTTTTTTAGAAACAACTGTATGCTGGACTCCAAAAGTCTTCAGTCTTGCAGGTTTTGTGAAAAACACAACCACTTTATATATTGTTACACTAAGAAGAGAGTACAGTTGCAAAGAGTCAGACACGACTTGGTGACTAAACAGCAACAACTTCTAACTGTGCCCAGGATTTGAACTTATTAAGGAGACAAAATAAATGAGGGGAAAGAGGAAGCAGAGGACTGACTGCACATCTGAGAGCCCCTCCTTTTCCTTTCCTCTGCCTGTTAGATGTGTTCTCAAGGAGGGTGAATGTTATGGAAGGAATTTATCAAAGAAAGAGCCCCACATACAACATTTAGCCTCTAACAGAGGCTGTCTCTATTGACACAATAGTATCAAAAGGCAAACTTTTCAATCTGCAAGAGAAAAGTATTTTGATACACAAAAACTAATTATTTAAAAGGATTTTAAAAACCAAAGACTGGTGGGCAGGGCGTCATGTTATCCATGAATAATAGATTGAATATGTAACTGGCCTATCCAAGGCTGGGGAAAGGTGGAAGGAAAGAGGATCACCCAGGTTGTGGTCACAGCATCAGAGGGAGGAGGCCATTGCCCCCGGGGGACATGAAAGGACAAGGTTGAGAGTAACCAAGGTAGGGAGAGGAGCTCATGCCTGCCAACCTCCCTCTGGTCCAATGAGCCTGGAGCACATATTCCATGGAGAGGGCTGACATTGGCAGCCTCCTGGCTGTTGACCAGCATTACACCCCTCAGCTGTACCCCACAGGTTGGCTGTCCTACAAGAGTGACTCTCAGGCTTGCCTAAGGACAAGTCTCAGTTCTTCTCAATAATTCCATGTATCCCAGATGCTTGAGGTCCACCCCCCCCCCAAAACAATGGTGAGTCCTAAGGCACCCAGACATCATAACTATGCACAGAAAGGTTAATTTTATGTGTCACTTTGGCTGGGCCATGGGGTGCCCAGGCATCAGCTTAAATGTGATTCTCATTGTGTCTGTGAGTTTAATTCTGGGTGAAATTAGCATCTGAATTGGAGGACTGAATGAAGCAGATTGCCCTCTTCAATGTGGTGGGCCTCACCCAATCAGTTGATGGTCTGCATAGAGCCAAAAAAAAGTGGAGGAAGGGAGAATTTGCTACATGTGCCTGTCTTGAAGTTGTGACATAGTCTTATTCTGCCCTTGGTATGCGGCCTTCAGCATCCCTGGTTCTCAGGCTTTTAGACTTAGACTGTACTATTCTATCAACTCTCAGCCCTTTCAGAAAGTAGAGAGTATGACTTCTCAATCTCCATTATTATATGGACCAATTCCTCATAAGAAATTCCTTTATATGAATATCTATCTCCTCCGATTGGTTTTTCTCCTCTGGAGAACCCTGATGAACAGAGCCTCTATTGTTTGTCTGCTGAATGAAAAAAAGAAGATATGATTTAACTGCCTCTTTGAAGAGAACAATCAGTTTTCTCATCTCTCCCCATTCCTCCATCCTGTTGCTCCCCTGGAGAGAAGGTGCAGAAAGGAATTGTAGCAAAGGAATAATACTAAGCTCATTGTCATGGGGGGTTAAGTTCTTTAAGGTCAGGGTTATTGTTGTTGTTTAATTGCTAAGTGCGTCCAAATTTTTGTGACCCCATGAACTGCAGCCTACCAGGATTCCCTGTCCTTCACTGTCTTCTGGTATTTGCTCAAACTCATGTTCATTGAATAGGTAATGCTATCCAACCATCTCATTCTCTGTCACCCCTTTCTCCTTCTGCCCTCACTCTTTCCCAATATCAGGGTCTTTTCCAGTGAGTTGAGGTGGCCAAAGGATTGGAGCTTCAGCTTCAACAGTCCTTCTATTCAAGGTTGGTTTCCTTTAGGATTGACTGGGTGGTTGTCCTTAAGTCAAGAGACTCAAGGAACACGGGTCAGGATAGCCAAGCTTAAGCCTTCACTCTGGAGTCCCATCCAGAAGCTATCAAAGGGGCCCAGAGACCCCTATAAGAAAAAAGGGGCCAAGAAAGTAACCCCAGAAGGCTGAATGACTAGAGTATTTGGTGCATGGCACTAATTGCTAGTGGGGCCAAGATGAGGGCCCATGCATGAATGTGGGGAAGAGAGCACAGGCCAGAGGGCTGACCAATGCAAGATGGGGGTCTGGAGAGGTGAGTGGTGTCATACACACGACAGAGGTCCCCAAACACCCTGGTTTGTACAGAGGCAGTACTTCGGGGCAGTACCTCAGGATCAGTACCTGTGGGGGTAAGGGAGCAGGACCAGACAGAGGGAGAATTTTAACTCTGGAGGCAGCACCAAGGAAGGGCATCATCCCGGCCCTTCAGTCTTACTCCAGTGGAGGAAATGGAGCTGGGCTTCAGGGATCCCCAAGAGCATGGGGGCAACCTCAGGGCACGGCTGTCTCTCATGGGGACAGCTCCTCCTGGCTGAGGCAGTAGTGAGGCGGCTTCAGCCAGAGTCCTGCAGCAGTGTGGGGGTCTTTGTGGGGGTCCACGTGGAACCACAGGTTCTAGCACTGGTGGGAACAGCCAGAGTTCTTGATAGGCAGTGACTGGAGGTCCCTGAGCAGTAATTCTCATATAAGTCTGGAAAAGCAGGGGCAGAATATTCCAATAGTGCCAACTGGCAATGTTTGTGTGGATGTTAACCAGGATCTGGGCTTGCAAATAAAGACATGCAGTGTGAGAGTTCAATAACACAGTGACCATTGCAACTTAACAATAGAAAAAGCAGCAGTTTGTGTAATATAGCATATATATTTCAGGTTTAGGCCAACCACATGCAGAAAAATAAAAAAGGGCTTGGATGTCCACCCCAGTCAAGGTCCAGTGGAACAAGCCTGGTATATTTACATCCAAGACAGATCATTGTTAACACTCATTTCTTAGTAAGATGAAACTATGGCCCATGATACTCATGAAACAAAATGTCATCCACATAGGAACCAAAATTTGAACTTACCAAACAAAAACACTGCACTCAGTTCTAACTTACTTTGAGGAACTCAGTTCTATTTCTTCATCATTTCTTCCATTACTGAGCAGTCATGGTGCATTTCATCAGCTGTTTTGATGCAGGAACTCCCTAGAACTGGAGACCCCAAATATGCCTGAAGTGAGTTTGAATGGTCAGAGCATGCTCTCACAGCCAGAGGGTAGCTGTATCTGAGTGTCCAGGACCAAGAGCTGCCCAGGGTCCTCTGACCATGTATTAAAGGGTCAGAAATGACCACATGCTCATCTGCAGCTGACATCACATCACCAAGGCTCCGGGAACTGCAGCAATGTTTCCAGACCTGCACTGACACAGATTTTGGGGGGAAAGGGTATGTCATCACTGACCTTGTTTAGAATTCCTAGTTCATGGTGACCATAAAAATATTTAGTAAATTGTTTTGAGTCTCTGCAGTCAATGACCACCTCTCAAAGTCAGCAGCAGGGTAATCATCCCCTGCACACACCATGCCCTTGGTACACTGCTGCCACGATGCTTCTTCCCACATAGAATGCCAAAACAGCCTGGCCCTTTCCATCAGCCTTACAAGTTTTTGCCCCAAAGTTTCACTAAACATGGACCTGACCTCTCCAAAACAGAGCAACATGTCTCAGGAATGAAAGCTGAAATGATTCAGAATCATACCATTGTGAACCCAAAACTTCTTTCCCAGTGTCTAGTGAGGGGTGTGTGTTGTGTGTGCACGTGCATGTTAGGTGTCACTGGAGAAACAAGACTGTGAAGATGGGGTCAGAAGGAGGAGCTGTTATTGGAAATGTGAATTCAATAACATCTGGAGACCTTGATTCCTCTTTTATTAAACGGGGACCATAATTGCACCGGAAAGGTAGGAGGTGCAAGAGTGAAATAAAGTAACCCTCCTGAAGGAATATGCTCAGGAACTGCTAGCCCTGTAACTCCAAGACCCAAGACATCTCCATGTCTTTGTGCTGGGAACAAAACCATAGAGGCAGCTAATGGAGAACCCTCCTCGTGGTCCCAAGTCCAAGGCCTTGCTGCTGAGCATGCCTGGGATGTGCAGTTATCATGCTGCCCCTGCATTGACACAGGCCTGGTGAGGTGACTCATGACCCAGACGGTTCATACCAGCAGAGCAAGGTTTCTCTGATCTTGAAAGGCTGAGGATTAGACAGGTACACACATAATTTAACCATGAAATCAGTCCATAAATCAGGTCATTACATTTCTATGGATTTTTTTTTAACTCTGAATTAGGAAACTAACCCTATTATGATTCAGTGACATAAGGCATTTCTAGAAGGCAAGGATACAATAACAATAAGCTGACATGAGCTGAATGTTCGCTGTGTGCCTTTTCAAGACCCCACCAAGAGTCTGTCTTAGTTCAGTTGCCCCTGCAAGCAGATGCTGAGACAGGGACTAGAGAGCTGGCCGTTTATCTTGGAGGTGGTCTAAAAGGCCCCCTGAGGGAGACAGAATGTGATGGAGGTGGAAAGAAAGCCACTGAGGGTGCACCAATGAGCAGACACTGCTTGGCAACTGGGCTCAGTGCCCCAAGGGCCCCCCAAGTCACAACCTTGACCATGCTTCTGAATCATTCTACCATGGGATGGGGACATGGGGGCCATATACTTACTCCTTCTCCTGTTGGCTAGGGTTAATTCCTTGGAAAGTTAAATAGCCAGCACTCTGGTTGCCCTACACTGCCCTGAGCAAGCCCCTGGGGCACCAGGGAAGGCCCTCGGACACTGGGGCAGAGCAGGCTTCCAAGTGGGATGTTGTAGGATAAGGGACTACCATCTGTCTTGACTCCCTGTTATCTCAGGTGGATTATGGTAGATTAAACCAGACCACACATTTTTTTCTATTTCTTCACTGATACACAGAATCTGGGTACCTACCTTCCTGAATTCCTTGACCCATTGAATATGATAGAAGTGATGTTTCGGGACTTCAGAAACTTCTTATGCTGGTTTACAACTCCCATCTGGGCCTCTTGGCATACCCACTCCTGGAGCCTTGAGTGGTGATGGATAAGTTTGACTAACCTGGGTCTGCCATGCTATAAGAAGCCCAAGATTAGCAATTAGAAAAGTATGTGATAACAGAGAGAGAGGTGCCCAGTCTGCGTTCTCCCAGCTGATATCCCAGACATGTGGACCAGAAATGAGCCAGCCCAGCTCCACCACATCTACATTTCTGACCCACAGAATCGAGAGATATAATAATAACAAACTGCTGTTTTGGAGGAACTTGTTGGTAGCAGTGGATAAATAGACACAGGCTGAGGGGATATGAAGAGGATATGAAACAGTGTTTGCTACAGCATGGGGCGGGAGAGACCATCACAGACCCTCAAACCCACCTGCATTGTTTTATAGGAGGACACAAAAGCCCACCAACACTAGCCTGGGGCTCTTTTGCTGCCCTGTGGGATTTTCTGGGGCACCAGTCAGGAGGGTGACACCCAGATCTTGCTTGGCCACCAGCCCCAAGCCGGGTGTGTAGAAGGATCTGTGTTCAGGAGTGGGAGGAACCCGAGACAAACCAGAACCCACTGACAGAATGGAGAGGCTTCTGGTACCACTCCAACTGGGGGGCAAGGAAAGGGCAGCAACCTGAGGGATTTGTCATCCAGCAGTTCTCCAGGTGTGATCTCAACCACAGCATCGGCATCCCCGGAAAGCTGGCTAAAAATGAGGTTTCAGGCCTCCCTCTAGACCAGCTGACTCAGGAACTCTGGAGTGGGGGCTCTCATAAGCCCCCCACCCTCTTGGATTCTAGTGCTTGCCAAGGCCCGGGCAGCCTAGTTGTGAAGGACAGATACATGAAGGAAAACGTGGCTCTGCAGACAGCCTGACCAGAGCTCCCTCACCGACATGCCGCAGGAGGACCCAGGCCCTGAGACTAGGCCACGACATTTGTCTCTGAGGAAATAATTTCCCACACCTGCTGGAACTCACGTCCACCCCCAACCCCAGAAAATGGGGCTAGACGGACAGAACTGTCTAGCTCAGGGGTTCTACCCTCTAGAGTCCAGGTCATCCTGGGTCAAGTGGCCTGGGGGCACTTCTATAAGCTAGGCCTTCCCTGGGATGGGAAGATCCCCTGGAGAAGGAAATGGCAACCCACTCCAGTACTCTTGCCTGGAAAATTCCATGGATGGAAGAGCCTGGTAGGCTATAGTCCATGAAGTCGCAGAGTTGGACACGACTGAGTGACTTCAGGTTCACTTCAGGCAGCAGGCTCCCTGAGGTGCACCTGGGGAAGGTGAAGAGAGAAGGAGCTGGCCAGGAGCCCTGCAGCCTCACTGCCCAGTCACAGGCAGGAAGGTCCCACCTCCCTGGGTCAGCTCCTTTCCCTGGTGACAATACTTGGGGTGAGGGAATGGCTCTGCTCTAATCAGACATGGCCTTGGTGTCCTCCTCCCACCACAACCCACAAGTCATAGTAGAGGCAGTGGCAGGGGCCTCTCCATGCTCGGGAGAGGCAGGAGGCCTGGGTCACCTCTGACTTGTGGAGCGTTGGCATGACTCTCTTTCCTTAGCTCTACATAAGGGCCTGTCGTCCTGGGTCCCTCCAGAGTCCCCTGCATGTCTGATACTCCCTAACACCCCAGGAAGTCAGCTTGTCAGAAAGGACAGTATAAATGCAGTGAGTTCATTTGACTTGTTTCAAAGTCCAGCTCAGTGCATTAGCAAAGACCCTACAAAGAAAAGAGCAACCCCAACCACTGATGCTCAATGGTGATGACATTTACACAGACATCACCAGCTTCACCACTGGCAGGAGCAGCATATATTATTTTAATTTACAGCTTAACAACCTTCTAGTCAAATTAGACAGAAAAGGCATTAACCACTTCTGACTAAGCCCCTCAAGGGCTAGTAAGCAATAGAATATTCTGAATAATTTTGTGAGTGACATTTGCTGCTACTGGAGATAAATCAGTAGAGGTGAGAATTCCCCAAAAAATCTTATCTTAAGCAAATGTGGAACTGAGTAGACATCCGAGGGAAAGCATTGAATAGGATTCACTCTGTGTTCCTTCCATTGTGGGGTATGGAAACCACAAATCTCCCAGCTCAGGTCACAGACACTGGAGAAGTGAAAATGAAGCTTACTATCAGCCAGGGCTGAATTAAGTTCCACCTTATAAGTAATTTATGGTCCAGGTCAATCACAATTTCCATTTTAGGCCAATGCCTAAAAAATCACTCAGTGATATGTATCTCTTAGGACACTTTTTTTTTTTTTTTGTCTTCTCTGTCTAATGATGTGGCTTTTAATGATAAACCCAATGCCCCAAGGAGAAGAAAGAATATTTGCTGTCCACTGGCTAAGTCCCTCCTCACTGTGGCTACTCTGCTGGGTATTGTTAGGACTATGGGCAGGGGTGATATCCAAGTATTGCTCAAACTAAAGCATCAGCAGGACCTGAGAACTTGCAAGAAATAAAAATTCTAGAGCCCTTCCAGATCTGTTGACTCAGAAGCTCTGAGGTGAGCCCAAGACTCTCTGCTTTCACAGGTTTTCTGGTGATTCTTAGGATGGCTAGTGTTTGACAAGCAATGACCTACAGGATTGCCCTATTTCTCCCAGGAGCATTCCTATCTCAGGTCTAAGCAGTCCTTCTCTACCTACCCCGAGGATAAAACAATCATAGCACCCATCAGAAACCAAATCATGTGGGGAGAATAATCTTACTATTTCTTAAAATAATATATCCTGAAAGTCATTCTCCATGGTTATCGAAATGGTGTTGGGCTGCATTAACCAGAGTATTAAGGGCTGAATTGTGTCCCTACCTCAAAAATCCTACCTCAAAAGTCCTAATCCCCAGGACTTCAGAGTGTAATAGTATTTGGAGATAGGGTATTTAAAGAAGTCATTAAATGAAAATGAGGTCATTAGGATGGGCCTTAGTCCAACATGATGGTGTCCTTATAAGAAGAGAAAATGTGGATAAGAACTAGCTTATGAAGATACAAGGAGAAGATGACCATTTACAAGCCAGGGAGTGAGGCCTGGAACGGATTAACCCTTAGAGGAAACTAACTCTGCCAGTACCTCAATATCAAACTTCCAGTGTCCAGAACTGTGCAAGAATATGTTCCTGTTGTTTAAGCCACTTGGTCTGTGGTGCTTTGTCATAGCATTCCTAGCAAACTGCTACACAGACTGAACATCTACCTGTCACAAAACATTGAAGCCCCATGTGCAAAATACTCTGGCTATCAAGAGGTAGCTTCTGAGTTAAACAATTTTTAAGGAAAAGAGGGAGCATCATGTTACTGACTACTTTGTAAGATGAGGGCACCTGTTCATTGCAATGAGATGTTAGATCCACACAGCATGAGTCCACTTATTGCCCAATCCGTGAGCAGCATGAATCACTCCATGACAACTTTCACATAATTGGACCTGATTTGATGAGTTCAACTCCATAATTAAATAAATTAAAAAGGCAAGTCCACTGGATCAGATACTTATCTTTAAACTCATGAATATATTTTACATGAGTGTTCAGTCCTGATAAAGATGGTTTTAGAGTGTTTTTGTCTGAAGCCGTGTCTACCACAACCAATTCACTGTGGAATCTCGAGCACCTGTTAGACCTTGTCTGTCCTAAGCTGCAGTTAGGATGAGAGTTGCAGGGGCCTGTGGGAAAGGGGGAGACAGAGAACAGCTGACTTCCTGTAAGACTGGGTGACTTTTTGTCCACTCAAGAGTTCTATTTCATTGAAACTGACCCATTCTGGTGTTGTCAACTGGAGGAAGAGAATGCATTTTCCCCCATCCCACCCCCAAAGGCCAAACCAAAGAGTGTGAAAAGTAACCCCTTGTATGAGGAGTCCTGTGAAGACATTGCTATAAATAAATGTATCCAGTGACCACCTGATACAAGGAAGTAACAACTGACTGTGTGATCCTATGCTACCCAACAATTTGTAAAATACCTAAGACCAAGAGCATCAGTGGCTCCCAGATTCTGAAACACATGCTGATCTTCAGAAAAATTAAAATAATTTAAACCAAGTTATATAACTGACATCTGATCTGAAAACCTGTGAAAACTTGACAAAAACCAATGGCCTTGATCCTACAACCCTGTGCATCACCATGAGGATCGGAATCCCCAGTGCATTGTAGGGTTGCTGCCCGCAGGTCATGAGGTGTCATCACATGCTCCTGCCCAGATGGCTCTTCAGTGCACAGGGCAGGCCCTGTTCAGATAGTACAGCAAATAGATTGTGTGGGCTGACAAATGATGAACTGAAAGAGATGCTCTCTCTGGGCTGGGCATTAATTTTTAAATGACAGATACCATGATTACAGTGGTGGTCAGATGCCAGTTCAGCAAAATCACCCACACCGCTCATGTAAACATCCTCAGTTCAGTTGCTCAATCGTGTCTGACTCTTTGCGACCCCATAGACTGCAGCATGCCAGGCTTTCCTGTCCATCACCAACTCCCGGAGCCTGCTCAAATTCATGTCCATCACATCAGTGATGCCATCCAACCATCTCACCCTCTGTCGTCCCCTTCTCCTCCTGCCTTCAATCTTTCCCAGCATCAGGGTTTTTTCAAAAGAGTCAGTTCTTCGCATCAGGTGGCCAAAGTATTGGAGTTTCAGGTTCAGCGTCAGTCCTTCCAATGAATATTCAGGACTGATTTCCTTTAGGATCGACTGGTTGGATCTCCTTGCAGTCCAAGGGACTCTCAAGGGTCTTTTCCAATACCACGGTTCAAAAGCATCAATTCTTTGGCACCTCGCTTTCTTTATAGTCCAACTCTCACTTCTATACATGACTACTGGAAAAACCATAGCCTTTACTAGACGGACCTTTGTTGGCAAAGTAATGTCTCTGCTTTTGAATATGCTGTCTAGGTTGGTCATAACTTTTCTTCCAAGGAGTAAACGTCTTTTAATTTCATGGCTGCAATCACCATCTGCTGTGATTTTGGAACCCAAATAAATAAAGTCTGCCAACATCCTCAGAGGACCCCTAAACAGTACCCAGGCTTCATCTTTCAGTCTCCCAAAGGCAGTTCTCTACACAGCAGCTGAGGGTCTTTAATGTAGACCCAGTACTAGGACTTACTCCCTGTAAGAGTAAGTACATGGAGCATAGAATCCCCCGCTGACTCCTCCTGGCCCTGCTGCTCCCCCAGCTCAGGTCCTGCCGCTATGGCCTCAAGGTCTCTGCATGATCACCTTTCCTTTCTGGAACGTTCATTCAGTTCATTCTTCCCCTGGATCTTCAGTTGGCTTCTTCCCTTCATTGGCTCTCATTTAATTGTTACCTCCTTTCCAAATCACCCAGTGTGAAGTAGCCACCCAATCACCCCATCACTTCTTTCTGTACTTATCTTTTGTACAGCCTTTTCACTTCTGATACTTTCCTTTGCCTTATTCACGAGTTTACTGTTGGTCTCCACATCCATGGATGTAGAACTTGTGGATACTATGTCATGTTACATGAGGAACTGGAGCATTCATGGACTGCAGTATCTGTGGGGTTCCCTGGAAATAATCCCCAACAGACACTGAAGGATGATGGTATTTGCCTCCTTTTCCTGCCATCCTAGCCTCCTCTGTGCCAAAAACAGTGCCTGGAAAATAGTAGGTGACCAATAAGCGCCAGTTAACTGCATGAGTTTGGTGTGTGAACCTAGGGAGACCAAAGCAGACTGAGATATTAGGAATAACAACCAGCTCAAGCCTGTTTCTGTGTCAAGGAAGAGAGTGGGAGTGGGTGGGTGGGGTGGTGATGGGGTGAATGCACAGTTTACATCAGTTTACATCTTCTGTTTAGTCTCAATACTCATTAAAACTTGGGAAACCCAGCTTATTTTTGTGTGCTATTTATGATTCAGAGCACTCTAATGAGCACAGCCTCATTTGAACTTCACAATACTCTGTGAGTTGGGGCAACAGCAATCAGCTATTATCTCATAGTAAGCCACCCCAAACTTCACTAGCCTCAAACAGCAAGCATTTCTTTAATTCATGACTCAGTTAGCAGCAAAGGCTGGAACAGCTAGGGAATTATGGCATTTGGGCCACACTTCCTCAGGTCATTCCCTGGAAAACTGTGGGTCTCTAGGCATTGGGTGTGCTCATGGGGTCCAGGGATCTGTCAGCTTGGTTCACCTGGTTCTCAGCTCATGGGGACACTTTGGTTCTCAACTTACTGTCTTTCCTCCCAGAAAGCCAGCCCAGGGTTTTTCCAGGCAAAAGCAAAAGGGCAAGAGCCAGGGCAGTGCACTAGCCTCCAGGTAGCTCCCTGTCCACCCCTGCATCTTGTACTTGAGCAAGTCCAAAGGCAACCCAGTTGGGGCATGGGTAATTGGATTCTAACAATGGGAAGGCTGAAAAAGGTACAGCAGAAAGCATACAGATACAAGGGAGCCAGTGGAATTAGTGCCATTTTTTGGCCATCAATCCACCATAGTCCCTTTTTTACAGAAAAGAAAGGCTCAGAGAAAATTCAATAATTTATCTGAGGTCAAGTGGCTCAGAGAGCTGAACGTGGGTTTTCTGCTCCGAAACTCACTGCTCAATTCTGGGTTCTAAGCACACTGGGAGTTCTCATAAATGCTCCTCCTCTTTTCTTTATCAAACAGCTGATCAACAAGTATATTTCCCTGTACCTCCTAACCCAGGCTGACTGCTGTGATTATGGATCCATTCACATGTGGATTGATCATAAGCCAGAGGGGAAGATAGTGTCTCTTGTTGAGTAAAAACACCTGGCTGTGATTAACTATTGATGTTACATGAACAGTATTGTGCTTCTGGCTCAAACATAATTCTCCATCACAGATGGTACAAGCGCTCTTCTTTGGTGACACTTGTTTGGCATCTGTGGTACATTAAGAACTGTGTGGGCGTTCAGGCTCTCAGAGACAGTGAAAACTGCAAGACCAGGTGGATATGAAGATAGTGGGTGATAAACAGGAAAGTCCACACTCTCCAGAGATCGTACAAATAGGAACAGAAAGAACTGTGAGAGTCTGACTCATCCGCTGTGTAACTCCATTAGAAATTTCCAGTGCAGTTACTTAGGCAGCAAATCAGTCTCAAAAGACCAGATGCCTTATATGGTAAGAAGGAAGATTCCAGGCTGCCTTTCCCCTTTGTTGGCCAATTATGAAGCCATTAAAATGGAATGGCAATTAACAATGTCATTAACAAGTGTTTAAATCAAATAGCAGTTAAGATGAAAGGACGGTTGAAAACAATTTTACATAATTCTTTTTTCCATGAAAAATAGCATTATTGATTTAGATCAGAAGTTGGTAAACTACAGCCTGTGGGCCAAATCTAAAGCTGCCTGTCTGTTAATTAAGTTTTGTGGGTGGACAGCCCCACCCATTCATTTGTAATCTGTCAATGGCCATTTTCATGCTACTCAGCAGGGTTGAATAGTTGGAATGTAGACCATGCAGCCTTCAAGGACTAAATTATTTACTCTCTGTCTCTTAACAGGAAACATTTGCTGGGCCCTCTTCTGCACCCTCAAATACCAGTCTCTGAAGAAGGTCTTGGGATGTGGCAGACAGGTTTCTGCGACTTATTAACCTCCAGGTCACCCGGTCACTCCTGGGGTGTGTGGACTTGACCAAACGGTATAGAATAGAGACCAAACTGATTTCTGGGTTGGAAGGCATGTACATGATGACTTTTCTTGGTCCAGTCAGCTAGAGTCTCAAAGAAGCAGTTCAACCCAGGTCTGCCCCCAACTCCAAATAAAGCAAAGCTACAGCCTATGTCTCTCCATTTGTGTTAAGGCTCCTCTGAACCAGAATTACATCTGAACCTCATGCTCCCAAGATGGAGAGTCCATCATGCTTGGGGAGGGCCCAGAGTAGCTAGAGGACAAAAGGATGAGTCAGTCAACACCTCAGGAAGCTCAGCCAGCCCCCAAAGCCACACTCAGAAAGGGCCAGACCTCTAGTCAGGC
The DNA here is from genome assembly GCF_042477335.2 of Ovis canadensis. NCBI lineage: Eukaryota > Metazoa > Chordata > Mammalia > Artiodactyla > Bovidae > Ovis > Ovis canadensis. The sequence goes on from NC_091246.1 coordinate 26,109,581, forward strand.
ATGAGTGGTTGCCTGAGTTCAATCATATGAGTGCTGTTGGGGTTTCCATCATCTCCAATGGATGGTTGCATCTGAAAAGGCCAAGAATGATGAGGGTCCCACTCATGCTTGGCTTTTTCTGAGGTTCACATCAGTCTGAGCAGTCCTGAGCCTACAGTATTGTCAGTCCATTGTTTAGTAGCTCAGTCATGTCTAACTCTTTGCAACCCCATGGACTGCAGCACTTCACTCTTCCCTATCTTTTACCATCTTCCAAAGCTTTCTCGAACCCACTGAGTCAGTGATGCCATACAACCATATCATCCTCTGCTGTCCCCTTTTTCTCCTGTAGTCCATTATTGAGACATTATTCCCTCATGGGACACCCATTATTTTGTTCAACATGAACCAATCCTATGACCCTCCAAAGCCTCTAAGTTTGCAAACTGGGAGTAGGGTTGACTTACCTGTACAAGGAGGTTGGCAGTCAGCCCCAGAACCCTGTAGACTGGCCTGATGGAGGTTTCTGGGTGATGAAATTAGAGAAGGGAGGAGAGAAAAGGCTAAGAATGCTTTTCCTAGAAGTCAAGCAACTATGCTGCCCCACCTCTGGCTTGGTGACTGTCCACACTCTTTCCCTTTTGTTACCTTTCTTCCTCTATCTCACCTCTCACCTTTCCATCCCTTCCCTATATCAGTGTCCCTACCCTGGCCTGGACTTTTTTAACAGACCTGTGTGTCCATGAGCCTCTTTTCTCTCTTCTCCTCCCATGCATTATGCAAATGTGCTCTTACTGCACCCTCCAGACTCCCACTTCCCAGAAGCCCACAGCAGCTCTCTGTGGGGTGCTGGTGGGCACATCCCAGTTCCAAAAGATGAGTCCACCAATCACATTGGTACCACCCTGCCTCCAGCGGTTAGATCAGGCATGGACAGTCCAGACCACTGGGAATGAAGACACAGGAAAAGAAGTCTTCAGGAGGTTTCTGGGGAAGGTTGTCCTAGCTGTTGAGAAGAGACACCAAGAGGAGTATGGGAAGGAGCGGTACTTCCCATCTCACTGCCCACTGATGTCACTAGATGCGGAGCCAGGACAGTGTAGCCAACTTGTGAGGAGGAAGATACTGAGGAAGATGGAGAGAATCCATGTTCTTAATGATGTTCCAGGTGGTGAATTCATCAACTCAGGAACCACTCTGACTACAGAATTTTCAATATGTGAGAAAATACACTTCCTTTGTCATTTAAGCCATTCTGAATTTATTTGCATGGTTCTTGCAGCTAAAGTCACCTACTGCTTATGCCTGTCACCTCACAAAATGCCCCTCCATGAACTTGAGGCCTTCCCTTCCCTAGACATGGCCTCCAGCCCATAACGTCTCCTGGAGCGGTGTTTATGTCACCCCGTGAAGTCTACACATCCCCTAAGCCCGTGCAAGGCGTCACTGGACCTTTGAAGCCTTCATGGCCACCTGCCTTGTCCTCCCTGCTTCTCCTGCCAGTCTCAAAGATATTGTATGCATTATTTAAAACAGAATCACCAGTCTATGTCTGATGCAGGATACAGCATGCTTGGGGCTGGTGCACGGGGATGACCCAGAGGGATGTTGTGGGGAGGGAGATGGGCGGGGGGTTCATGTTTGGGATCGCATGTACACCCGTAGTGGATTCATGTCAATGTATGGCAAAACCAATACAGTATTGTAAAGTAAAATAAAGTAAAAATAAAAATGTCAAAAAATAAAAATAAATAAATAAAACAGAATCACCAAATTTTTGCTTCTAGTAATGATAAATTAGTTCATTTGAAATAAAACTCTGACTGAGGTCAAGATAAGAGCCAAATACAATATGAAAACGTGAGCTTGAAAACATCAGAGAACCACAAGTAAAGGTGAGAATGACTGAGCTGGATCAGAGTGAAGAGAGCTCAGCTGGCACTGCTTGCTCCTGAGATGGGTGTTGCGGGGTGGGGGGTGGGTGGGGGCGGTTTCCAGCTTTTAAGAAGACAGGTGAGAGGTAAGGTGACACATTTAACAGACTCAAAGAGTAGTAACTAAAGGCAAAGTATGGACAGACTATAAAGCCAAGGAAACACTAGCCTGGGTGAAAGGGAATTCTTTTTACTACATGGCACTGCATCAGCTGGAGATGCACAGAGAAGTAGAAGGAAATCAGTGTTACCTTGCACCATGCACATATTTGCAGCTCTATATTTGAAAGGCAACACAACAAATGTTTCAAAAATATATGTATTTTCTTGAGCATAAGATAGAGAAAGAGAAATAAAACAAGACACAAAAATCATTAACCATAAAGAGAAAGATTTGATCAATTGTACTACAATAATCCTAAAACCTTGTATCCAGAAAAAAAAAAAAAAACCACCACTAGGAAGGGAACAGATAAACCATAAAGAGTAAGGAGACCTCTGCAGTGAATTGACCTTACAAAGGGCTCTTTCCCAGTGTGTATAAGGATTTCTACAAATTGATTAATAAGAAAATGACAGTCAGAAAATTTAGCAAGAGATTTTAAATGGGTAAATCTATGAACAGGTACTTAAGTTTATTAAAAATCAAGAAAAATTAAAATCACAATGCAATGGCCCTATATACACCAGAATGCAAGATGAAAAAGACAGACAACACCACAGCTTTGGTGTAATGTGAAGGTCCAGAGCTCTCACACACTGTGGTAAGGGGTGTCCATTAGTACCACCACTTTGGAAGAGAGCTCGGCATCATTAATTAAAGTCCAGGACACTGATAATGTAGGAGCCAACTGATGTATGTACATATGTTCCCAACAGATAGCATAGATATGTACACCAAAAGATTTATGCAATAATACTCATTGTTGCAGTATTTATTACAACCCCAAACTGAAAATAACTCAAATGTATTTCAAGGATGGAAATATATTTACAAGGTGCTGTGCTAGACAGGAATGAAAAGGAAAAATCTATAGCAAGCCAGATACAAAAGAATACTTCCTGCGTGCTTTCGTTAAGATAAAAATCAAAACCAGTCAAATTAAACCATGGTATTCAGTTGCTAAAGGAAGCAAGGAAGTGATTTCCATCAAAAGATAATTGTTACCTTTAGGGACAGAGGCAAATGGAAGGTCCTCTGGGAGAAGTAATGTTATCATTCTTGACCCGGGTATTTGCTCTGCAAGTGTTTACTTTGCGATAAATTATCTTGATTCTGCGATAATTTTCTGGCTGTGTTTTATATTTCACAATAGAAGGAAGATAAAAGGAAAATTTGCATCAACATCTTCAACAAAGCCACAGGGAATAAGTTGCCTGGCTTCTTACTCTCCAAGCCTTTGTATTATTCCTATGCCTTTGTATTTATGATTTATTATTATAATGTGCATTTACTCATATCGGTGGCCCGTGATGAGCCACTTGATATTCTCACTGAGTATCAAATCTCAGTGTTTACTCGTAGACAAACAGTCCAACAGGCTACTGTGTTTTTCCCACTGGACACCGTCAACCTCATAACTGGTCACGTCTCCTCATTTGGTTTCAGTGCAGGAAGTTTAGGACACCTGCAATCATTCAGGATGCAATTGCAAGCTTTTCTGTGAATTGATCGTACTTAGGGCTTTATTATTTTTTTTTACTCCTAATCTTCCTGTGTAACTTCCTCAATGGGTCTTTTGATCCTTTTTTATCGTGTGTATTTTGATAAATAATTTTATCTTTCTCAATCTTCTAGTAGTTTTTACAAGTAGTACCGTCTCAACTGTGTATTACTGAGCTACCAACAACACTAAAATTTAATGAGCTAAAACAATGACTATTCTTCATGACTCATGCATGACTCAGCTACCTGAGCTGGAACATCCAAGGTGGTTTCTTCAGTCGGCTGAGCAATTTTTCCCTCCACATGGTTTTCCCAGAAGGGTAGTTGCATCTCTATATTGCACTGAGAGCGCCAAGAGACAATGTCCCGGGAAGAGCTCAGCATGTAAGCTCTTACCAAGCCTCTGTCATGCTTACTGATGTTGCATTGGTCAGAGCAAGACATATGAATAAGTTCACTGGGAGGGGACAACATGAGAGTGTGAAGATCAGGGCTCAGCAGAGGCCACCAATATGAATACATGCACATCATAATAATAAATCATAAATATATCCATTAATACAAAGGCATGGGAATAATCAAATACCCATATTCAAGAATATATGGGACAGCAATAAAAAGACTTCAAAATATTTGTGTATTTCTCTGCACAATTTCTCTGCACATATTTGATGATCTGACCAACAGTTCACAAGGGTCAAAAGGTACATTGGTTACACACTCTCCATTCATAGCATAGCTTACTAGAAAGCATTCCAAGAGTAGGCATTTTTATAAAGACTGCAGCACATATACCTCAGAAGTGGGAGGTCCAAGTGGGAAGTATCAGTTTCCATGTATGTACCGTTAAAAGGCACAGCCACACTGAAAACTGTACTGTAAGCTGAGAAATTTGGGGCCTGGGATTTGGGGGCTCCTGCCGCCTTCCCTGAATTCTATCTATGACTCAGCACTGATCCTGAACTTCTCAGAGCATCCTTCCTGATCAAGCTGTCCTACTATTGGAAATCATGGCCTTGTTGTTTGAGAGCGTCAACCCCAAAAAGTGTAGGAATTACTGAAACTGTTCACCTGAACAAAGTAAGAACATGAAAAAGTCCAATAATAAGGCATTATCCTCAGATAGGAGAACAGTGTAGCTGGGTGAAAAGTAGCTGAGTTTGCCAAAACTTTGAATTGTTAATATGAGATCACCCAGGGGCTGCTTCCTGGAAAGCCTCTGGAGTTGTCCCTTCCTTTCTCACCTTCCTTCCCAAGCAGATCTGAATCAAGTGTCTGTGAACACAGGTAACCAGCAGAGAGCTCCAGGCTGCTTTCTATTTACACTGCTGAACAGTTTAAGCTGCTGAGTTATTCTTCTTGTTGGAATTTTCATAGAGCTGCCAACAGACACTCATCATCAGCTCCACTCCTCTTCCTGCCTGCCTAAGGTGTGTGCCATCACTTCCCCAAGGTACAGTGGTCCCCACACAAGATACTGATAAAGGCATCTTTCTCTGTGCTCCATATAAGGATATGCTTCATAAATGATGCTGGCAGCACTGTTTAAACAACCAATAAGTGTATTTTAAAAGTCCTTTCATTTGGCCAAAGTCAGGGAACCAACCATTTGTGAGGATTTACTATATGCCAGATGCTTTATCACCTGTCTTAACCTTCACAGTGTTTGAGGGATATCACTGTGCCCGTATTCAAAGCCGTGCAAACTGAGATGCGGGAAGGTTAAGTCACTCAGCCAAGGTCTCAAAGCTAATGAGAAGAGGAAAGAAGGCTAAATCTGCCTCTCTTTAAACAGGAGCTTAATTCTTTCTTCCTATTTATCATCCTCCTAGGCACAGTACCAAGCCCAGAATTCAGAAATGAGCCTGGGCTAGTGTTTAGATCAGTTCCACCCCATAAAAATATAATCCAGTCACAGATGTGAGTCACATTAGATATTTTGAATTTTCTATTAGACACACAGAAAAATTAAAACAATGTAAAATGAATTTCAATATATAAGGAAATATTATCTCATCGTGCAATCAATGTGAAACATTACTGGTGAGAATTTCACTTTCCTTTTGTACCATAGGGCTTCCCTGGTGCCTCAGATGGTAAAGAATCTGCGTGCAATACAGGAGACCCAGGTTCAATCCCTGGGTAGGGAAGATTCCTTGGAGAAGGGAATGGCTATCCAATCCAGTATTCTTGCCTGGAGAATCCCATGGACAGAAGAACCTGGAGGACTGCAGTCCATGGGATCACAAAAGAGTCCATATGTAACCATTCCAACTTAGAGTAGCCACATTTCAAACAGTATTAGCCCTGTGGGCTCTTGGCTGCCCTATTGGGCAATGCAGGTCTCGGTGCTTTGAGATATCATAGTTTCTCAGAAAGTGTTCAAACCAATGTGGACTATAAAGATGTATTTGTTCTCCAAAGCACATGGACGTGAGTGGGTAAAAGAAGAAAAAACATCAGATATGATCGAAATCAACCAAAAGTAAACTACCATACCTCCTACAAGTTCACAGAGCTGAAAGTCTGAGATCCAGCCTGACCTCCAGCCACCAGGGCTTCTTCTACCCAAAGACCCTAAAGTCCTGAGAGCTTTGGGAGGAACATACTGGAAAACGTTTCTGAGAAATATTCTGATCTGCCTAAAATATTTGAGCTATGTTGAAAGAAGAAAAATAAAACAACTCTACTGATCTGGAATCTAAGAAATTAATTTTTCTGCTTTAATGCTTAGGGCTGTTTTAGGAGAGAAAATCCATCAGATATTTGGTATGGATTAGTAGTCCTTAGATCGAAACATAATCAGCATCAATAAATAAGACCAATAACACTAATGAAGGTCAACTTTGATTCTAATCAGGGACAAGCAGTCTCAGTGACACTGATTAGGATGAATCCCTGCTATGTTTTCTCAGAGGATTTTCTTCCATTATCTGTGATGCAAGAAGGCAGAAGAGAATGAATGGAAACACTAAAGCACTATTAGCCAAGACTTTTGCTGATTGCCCAACAATAAAAAATAGAGTGGTTGGGGGAAACCCTCCTCCAATCTAATTAGAGAAGTCAAGGGAAAAAAAGTTAGACTTGAGTAACAGGCAGAAGATAGAAAGTTGGGGCCATGTCTTTAGAACCAGCCTGGACATCACACAGCCTGGAGAGCAATACATTGTCAGATAGTGCGGGAGGAGGGCTGCAAATCAAATGTGTTACAATGACGGCTAGAAGTCAAGTCACACTTATCTATCTAGCACCTCCTTGGTATGTGCCAGATTTTGTGTGCTAGAGACACAATGATGCTGACCTTAAAAGATACACAGTAAAATGAAGAATGCAACAGTCCTAAGTATTTGAAATATTGACAAATACTGAATATCTGTTTAATTGTATCTCAGGATATAACAATAGCCATTTTACACTATTTTAATTATATATAAGTGATGATGGTGGTGGTGGTGGTGATTTAGTCACTAAGTCATGCCCAACTCTTGCGACACCATGGAATTTAGCCTGCCAGGCTCCTCTGTCCATGGGATTCTCTAGGCAAGAATACTGGAGTGGGTTGCCATTTCCTTCTCCAAGGGATCTTCCTGACCCAGGAACTGAACCCAGGTCTCCTGAATTGCAGACAGATTCTTTACCGACTGAGCTATGAGGGAAGCCCCAAGTAAGTGGTAGTTCTCTAGAAAAAAAAAAATCCTTTGTTTTTTGTCTTTATTCACCTAAGTTTATAATTTCTTGATAACATTTCCACTTTGGGTATATACAAACAGTAAATACAATGGTTCTCCTAGAAGGAGGTACTTCATTGAAGGAGTGATGAAAGACATTGAGAAATACTCAATGTCTCATGATGTATTTGCAAAACCATTCCCCTTGAGAAATAATGGCTTTAAACAAAGCATATCAGAAAACATGCTTAGCCTCTATCTTCAGGCTATTTGTGAAGTACCAGGATGAATACTGCTAAGTCACTTCAGTCATGTCTGACTCTGTGTGACCCCATAGACGGCAGCCCATCGGGCTCCCCTGTCCCTGGGATCCTCCAGGCAAGAGTATTGGAGTGGGCTGCCATTTCCTTCTCCAATGCATGAAAGTGAAAATCGAGAATGCAGTCGCTCAGTCGTGTTCAACTTTTAGCAACCCCATGGACTGCAGCCTACCAGGCTCCTCCGTCCATGGGATTTTCCAGGCAAGAGTACTGGAGTGGGTTGCCATTGCCTTCTCCAGGATGGATACAGCAATCTACTAAGAAAGGAGAGTGGATACACTAAAATAAGTGATTCTAAATTTAGCCTCAACCTCACAAGATCTGACTGTATCATAATGGCATAAAATCTTTGTTTCTCTGTTTCCTTCTGAGAGATCCAGCAACAACAAAGGATATGGGAAAGAGAAATTACATCTCTGATGAGCCTAGAGATGTTCGAAGATCCAAACTATAAAATAAAAAGAAGGGCTGTCCACAGCAGTTGTCAATCAGGGTGCTGGAAACATGGGAGGGAGGACATTGGAGAAGCTTTCTCAAAGTAAGTGATGTGCTTGAAATACCATCCACCAACCAACCCCCTTGTTTGCAGTAATGCGAATAGAAAGGCAGATGTGTCATGCTATACCACCCTCTGTGTAAGTACTTAAGAAGGTGGAAAGGCAGAGAGGCAAGCCATGTTTGCTGGGAGCAGTTTGCTGATGAAGAGGACTGGAAAATAGAGATTTTGAGCTGTGAGCTGAAATCTCTGCAGGAGGAAAAAACAAAGGCTAAAATAACTCTATGACACACACAAGCCTTTTTGGTCACCCAAAGTGACCAAAAATATTTGAACCTAACCAGATGGTTGTTTAATTTAAGAAGCAAGAAGGAAAAAATTTTTTCATACTTGTAATAGAGAAACTGCTAAAGGAGACACTTGAGACAAAGGCTAGATGAATGAGAAGTCATGGCAGGAAGTCAGCTGTGAGTATCGTATGTTTTATTGTTGGACTAAAACTAAAGCAGGGTTGCCCTGGCAGTTCAGTGGGAAAGAACCTGCCTGCCAATGCAGAAGATGTGGGTTCAGTCCCTGGGTTGGGAAGATCCCCTGGTGAAGCAAATGGCAACCCACTCTAGTATTCTGCCTGGGAAGTCCCACGAACATAGGAGCCTGGCAGGCTACAGTCCATGGGGTAGCGACTAAACAACAGCAACAAAGACTAAAGCAAAACTAGGGTTATGAATACATAACAGGATGCAACAGAAGTGTTATAATGTGGTAGGTGAAAGTGCTAGTCACTCAGTCATGTCCAACTCTTTGTGGAGTGATAACATAATCACTTTTTTCAAATGCATAAAATGCATTTGAAAAGTGCATTTTTCAAATGCACTTTTTTTAAATGCATAAAAAATGACCATTTAATATGAAATACAGAAAACCTCAATATAGCCCAGAAATTAAACATAAGCATCAACATTATTCTCTGATCGTTGTTGTTATTTAGTCGATAAGTCATGTCGGGCTCTTTTGTCACCCCATGGACTGTAGCCCTTCAGGCTCTTCTGTTCATGGAATTTCCCAGGCAAGAATACTGGAATGTGTTGCCATTTCCTTCTCCAGGGATCTTCCTGACCCAGGAATCAAACCTGTGTCTCCTGCTTGCAGGAGAATTCTTTACCACTGAGCCACCTGGTAAATCCTCATTCTCTGATCAAACTGCAGTAAAACAAAAAAATTAATAACGGAAGCAAGAAAAAATATAGCCATAAACAAACAGCCTCTATGATCTGGAATTTTTTAACTCATCTCTTAACCAATTCTTAACTCAAAAGGGAAATTAAAACCAAATATCAAAATACCTAGACTGATGATAATAAAAGCTCAACATACCAGGACCTATTAATTACACCTAAAGATGTACTCAGAAGAACTTTTATAGCTTTGAATAACATATTATATTCACTTATTTAGATGAATCAGAAAATATTGGGTGTCTATTCTATATCAAGCATTATTCTAACAGTATATAGGACAAACAAAACACCCTGTACTATAAAGCATACTTGCCAGTGAGAACAGATAATAACGAACAAATAAATATGTATTTGCACTGAAGGTCATATAATGATAAATATTAGAGAAGAAAATTGGGAAAAGTTAGGAAAAGAGAATTAAAAAGTGCTGAGAGCTATGGAAAATAGGTTGAAATTTTAAATAAGATGGTCAGGAAGGACTAGTTGAAAAGGTGGCATTTGAGTAAAAGAGAGGTGAGTGATGTGTGTCTCTGGGGAAAAAGAGTTCCCTTGCAGCAGGAACAGGATGTGCAAAGGTCCTGAGGCAGGAATAAGGAGGTCAAGATGCCTAGGAAGTACTCACTTCTAAACGAGAACTCTATATTCCTTTCTTCTCTAAGTCTTATGAGAGTGCCTCTCACTAGTGAAATTTAACCAAAACCCTGTTGGCAAGAATTTTGAAAAATGTAGTTCCTAGGCATCCATCTCATGTAGGACAGGGGAAAACATAGACAACGTCCAGCACAGGGCTGTAGCTGGAGATAGACGTGAAGCCAAAAGATTTCTGTTGCTGTTTTTTTTTTTTCTTTTAAATGATAAAATTACTGTGCATTGTTAGACTGATGGTAATGACCCACTACTGTGGGAAATGCTTAGTATGAAAGAAGAAGGGAGAATTTCTAGAGCAATGTGCTAGGGGCGTAGCATCTCATGAACAAATGGAGAAGTTTTTCTAGATGGTAAAATCAACAGTTCAAATTGGCAGGAGGGAAAACAGAATACATTGTCAGATGTGTCAGTATGTTGATTTCTGTGGTGGTGGATTGTCCTTGCTGTCTTTTTTTTTTTTTTCCCAGTGAAATAGGAAGCAAGGTGATCATCTGAGAAGAGGATGCAGAAGTTTGGGAGATGTAGGGAAAGAAAGACTGAATGATCATCCAGGGCATGAGACAAAATAGACCAGAAAATGTAAAGTGACAGCTGAAAACTTGTAGGTCACCTTCAATGTTATGAAATTAAAGTGAAGCCAGTCAACATGTTGGAGCCAGCCACCAGCAGCTGCACAGGTGCAGGCTCATGAGTAGTGAAAATTTCACCGGTGAGCTTCAAAACATCTAACAGTCAAAGTAGTACAGGCATCGATCAGTCAGGAACACCAGAGCCACAGTAATGAGAACCAGCCGAAGTGCCAGTCCTAGGGAAATTGTGTTTACCCAGTTCAGGACATTTTCCAAAAAGACGACAAACCTGAAGGGGAATATGTGAGTTAAAGATGTATGTAAGGCATGACCATGATGATGGATTGTTTAACTGAGACAAGGAAAGGCAGTGTATGGGAGTCCCAGTGCAGCTGAAGAGTTAATTATAGCACCAAACAGATGGGAGAAAGTGATCTGGGAAACAAGAGAAGGTGACCTGGCGAGCAGGATGCCTGAAATGATGACGGTGGCAGGATTGGAAGTGCAATCTCTGGCAATGACATGTGTGTGTGTGCTAAGTCACTTCAGTTGTGCCCAGTCATTTGCAACGCTATGGACTGTAGTCTGCAAGGGTCCTCTGTCCTTGGGATTCTCCAGGCTAGAATACCGGACTGGGTTGCCATGCCCTCCTCCAGGGGATCTTCCTGACCCAGGAATAGAACCCAAGTCTCTTACATCTCCTGAATTGACAAGAGGGTTCTTTACCACTAGCACCAGCTGGGAAGCCCCCAATAATGACATAAGTAATGGTAATTACATTGTGACCCTGGAAGAAAGTGGCTGAGGAGGGTAGAGAACAAAAGCCTGGGAGGGGAGGAAGGCTAGCATATTTAAAGGATCTTCTCTATGGCCATTGAAACTGGCAAGCACTCTGACAGGAGTGAAATTGGAAAGAATGACAGGAAGCTAAGAGATAAGTCTTTGATGATCCAATGGAGAGAGTAATACAAGAGGGGTGGAGATGACTGCAGAAGAAGAGAGAACGTGGTTGGATCTGCTTCCAAAATATTAGATCTGCTGAGGGAGGAACGGTTGGAGGGGAAGATGGAAGAATGTCCAAGAGGCAAAAGTGAGGTACCCGAACTTGGATTCTATCACCATTTTAACCAGGTCTACCCAGAACAACTCTGATATGTGAATATCCTTAAGTTTTAGCCAGTACACAATAGTTTCTGTTGTGCTAATCCTGTGACTTCTTTGTGGGTAATGGGGATGTTAAAAAGATGTTAAAAATGGAACCATCTTGGTCCCACTCTTACCTCATTCTAAAGGGATGGCAGTGATGTCAGATCCCAATGTTATATCAGAGAAGGCAGGTTCATCTGGGAAACGTCTGGAGAATATGACCTTAGGGGCAGCTCTTCTTCTAAGGGCAGCACTGAGATTTACTCAAAAGTTCAATCCACTGTGTTAGGTTGCCTAATTTTGATTACAGGCTCCTTTTTTTTTTTAACCAAAAACAGGTACTGGGGAGAATGTGAAGCACGAAATCCAAAATGCTCCATCTTCCTTGATGAGTCAGAGATTTTTAAATAGACAGAGGTGACTACAACATCATGCTGGTACCAGCATGAGCTCTTCATTCCTCCAAAGTGTATTTATTGAATTCTTACTCTGCTTTTAGGGGCTGCACTTACAGATGAAAATAACACAACATCCCTGGCTTTCTGGGGACTCTGTTGCAATGAGGGGGAAGAGCAACAAATAACCATACAGCTTCAGGTGGTGATAAGAGGGATCAAGGAAGTGGCACAGGTGGGACAAGAGTGGCAGCATAGAGAGGACGCTATTTCAGTTAGGACTGGCTGCAGAGGCTGCTCTTGGCAAACAACTAGGGGCAGGTGGTCCAGACAGGGTATGAGGAACCTGGATAGAGGCTGAGCAGGTGCCCCTGAACCAGCCAGATGGCCAGTGTGGCCAAAACTGTGTGCAGAAAGGGAGGCTGGGTGAAGAGAGGTCCAACACAGAGGGGGCAAGTCAAGGGGTACCTACACTGCAATGAAGGATTTGGATTTTTAAAAAGTATATGATTTTTGAAGATTACTTTCCATTTACAAGTATTATAAAATACTAGCCTCATTCTGATATTGTACAATACATCCTTGAGCTTATCTTATACCCAGTAGTTCATATCTCCCATTCCCCGATCCTGTATTGTCCCTTCTCCCCTCCCTCTGGTAACAACTAATTCTTTCTCTGTTGTCTGTGAGTCTGCTAATTTCACGTTATGTTCGCTAGTTAGCTGTATTGTTTAGATTCCACATGTAATTGGTATCATGCAGCATTTGTCTTTTTCTGACTGGCTTATTTCACTTAATATAATATCCTCCAAGTCCATCTGGATCACCACAAATGACAAATTTTTGTTCTTTTTTATGGTTGAGTAGTACTCCCTATGAGCTTCCCTGGTGGATCGGTGGTAAAGAATCTGCCTGCAATGCAGGAGACCCAGGTTCAGTCCCTGGGTTGGGAAGATCCCCTGGAGGAGGTCTTGGCAACACACACTCTAGTATTCTTGCCTAGAGAATCCCATGGACAGAGGAGCCCGACAGGCTGCAGTCCATAGCGTCACAAAGAGCTGGACATGACTCAAGTGACTAAGCAGCAGCAGTATCCCATATATGTATACTTGGACCACATCTTTATCCATCCATCTGTTAATGGACACTTAGCCTGCTTCCATATCTTGGGCAATTAGAGATAATGCTGGTATGAACACCAGAGTGCATGGATCTTTTCGGATTAGTGTCTTTGTTTGTTTTTCAGATATATACCCAGCTGTGTCATTTGTTAGTTCTATTTTTTTAATTTTTTGAGAAAACCCTATACTATTTTCCACAGTGGTTGCACTAATTTAACAGGAATTTGGATTTTAATTGTATAAAATGGGAAACCATTGGTGACTTGTAGGATTAGAAATGGTCAGGGGGGCAAAGGAGAGAACTCAGGGGCAAGTTAGAGGTGTGGAGACTTGAATATGGCTCTGATAGGAAGTGGAGATTCTGGAACTGTTTCCTCAGTGACTGACAGAGTCTGAGGCTGGATTGGCTGGGGACCAGTGAGGAAACAAGAATGAACAGTGAGTCCTGTTCGGAGGCAAGTGAACCAGCCAAGAAGAGTGCGGTTCCCAATGCTGGGACCAGTCTGATTGGTGCCTGTGATGTTTCAGCTTCTCGTGGACACCCAGAGTCACTGTGAGGTGACCCGTGGGACACAAGATTTTTTACAGGGAAGAGCCAATTTTGATTCCATGTTGGATCTGTTTCTTTATTACTTTAACTTTTGCTTTTTGGTGCTTCTGGTGCTTATTATAATCATGCATAGTGGCCTGCCTCAGGGAACCCTGCTCCTCTCCCTTAATGTTAAACCAAAATACCTTCATTCTAGACCATGGCCACCTGTGGATAGTTATAGGAAGGAAGAAATGAACACATCCCCTCCTGAGACTGGCCATTCCAGGAGATATTGGCAAGCCTTTTTACTTTATTTCCTCACTTCTTTCCCCTCTCTGCTCTGTAAAGGAACCTGGCATCCTGGCCCTGATAATAAGATTAATTTGGAGATATTAGTCTGCCATCTTCCTGGTCATCCAGCTTGCTGAATAAAGTCTTATTCTTTGCCTCAGACCAAACCCACGTCTCTTGGATTTATTGACCTGTTGTGCATTGAGCAGAGGGAGCTTGGACTCAGTAACAGTTTGAGGCATATGTCTGGGGGCCGTTAGCTGCTGGGGCCATTGACTCCAGGGGAGCAGACCTAGAGTGTCAGGAACCCCACAGGAACATGGACATTTCAGCATCACCATGAGAGGTGGGAAGTGGGACATGAGATGGCGTGGACCCGTTCTTCTATGCGTGGACCCTTTACCTTGTGGTCCATCCTGACTTGTCTTAGAATTGCTCCAAACCAACCTCCCCAAAATAACTTATATTAAATTTTATATTCTTCTACCTGGGAATTTGCCACAGAGGCAGTAAGAGTTTTCATTTTTGTCTTTCAATTTATGTGAAATAAAACAGGGATTTGGGGGATGGAGGATAGCAAATTAAAATCTTTTGGAGTTTGGAACTCCCGAAGGGAAGATCCAAGATGTTTTAAGAGGTGAAGTAGGACTTCCTGGGACCCACAAACTTCAGGCTAAAACCGGGGGTTGTATAAGTTTATAGCTCCGCAGATTAGCTCATACTTTTGGCTTGCATTTTGCTGACTTGGGGCCAAACACACACTGCTCTGCACTCAAAATGTTGTCTTTTTTAATGTGGACAACCTGCCTCTCCATTCTACAGGTAAGGAAACTGAGAAAGGGAGAGGTTATGTAACTTGCCTTGATTTACCTGGCTAGACAGAGGGATTGAGGGGCCAAAATAACGCAGGCAACCTGTCTCCACACTCTGTACAGAGCCCCTGCCTTCTTATCATCAGGATCTGATGTGCCTCTTGAAAGAGCCTTCAGACCCCAGGGGGGAGTCGTGGCCTGCTCCTTCCACCCTGAAATACAACCAAATGCCTGCACCAGCAGCGCAACAAGCCCTTCCGATGCACACACAAACAATTCAGAGAGTGTAAGTCAGGGGTTGTTCATATCTGATGCCTATGTGGGAGATGGGGCTGGGTCACAAACACAGTCAAGTTTTCAGTCCAAAAAGAGATTGGGTGGCACCACAGAATCCTGACCTGGTAGGAATTTTTGTCCCTCCAGCTAGGAGAGTGAGGATAGAGTTCAGAGGATCCTAGGTGACGTGTTTTCACAGTCAGAAGTTAACTCTCCCACAGGGAGCGGTCTCCTCTCCTTCTGGCTCTCAGCTAATGCCCTTGGGCAATTTTCAGCGCTCACTCGGGCAAGGATGACATTGATGCAGGACTTGCCCAAAACCTGTTAGCAGCTGCAGGAGGGCCTGAACTAGCAATGGCCCCACAGTGGCTTGCAAGACACAGAAGCAAGCAACACACACACCAGCCTGGGGGAAGGTGAGCACTTAGAGAGGGTGAGTGGGGAGACTCAGTGCCTGTGCAATCCTTAATTGGCACAAAAATTCCCATACACCTGCCTGCAGGTTACTGATGATGCTCACATGTCACTGGAATGAGAGTTCACTGTGGGGAAGATTCCTCCCCTCTGGAGCCACGCAGCATGGATGAGGTTGAAATGGAACATTCTCCTATCCATTTCATAGTTTCTTAAAAACCTGATACCTTCAGTCCTGTTGGGGAATAAACAAACGGTCCTGGCGCTGGAATGGATCCTCAGGTCAGTAAGACCCTGTTTCCCCTGGGAATAAGTGTCATAGGAACACATTCAAATATGTACCTTAAGCAAAAATGAGATATAACAAAAAATAAAATTATATATATAAAACTTTATATATATATGTATATATATGTATGTGTATATATATATGTATATATATATGTATATATATATATGTATGTGTGTATATATATATATATATATATACACACACATATTCATATGTATGGGCTTCCCAGATGGTGCTAGTGGTAAAGAATCAGACTGCCAATGCAGGAAACATAAGAAATGCAGGTTTGATCCTTTGGTTAGGAAGATCCCCTGAAGGAGGACATGGCAGCCCACTCCAGTTATTCTTGCCCAGAGAATTCCATGGACAGAGGAGCCCGGCTGACTATAGTCCATAAGTTTGCAAAGAGTCAGAAACTGCTGAAGAAATTTAGTATGCACACATAGGTATGTATATATATATATACATTTTTTCATGCAATTTGCTGAAACAGATCTGCTCCTTATATTAAAGTAGGATTTTCCAAAGTGATTCAAAATGTGACATAGATAAATATTGTAACCTAAAAGCTGTCTATTTATTTTGGAACATGTTATAAAAAAAAAAAGAAAAAGAAACCCACACAACTGGTACATCAAACTTATGGCTTTAGTAGCAGTGAAAGGTTTCTTTATATGTTTATACAGAAAGAATCATTTTCAGGCAAAATGTAAGATAATAACCAAGTTAGTATGTTGCCATGGCAAATGGTGGAGACCTGGAGATAAAATGCCTTTCAGGGCTCAGAGGCAGAGCCTGCCTACCATGGATCAAAATAGCTCCCTTTTAAAAAGAGGCACTGGTTCGATGCATGATACTGGATGCTTGGGGCGGGTGCACTGAGACGACCCAGAGGGATGGTACGGGGAGGGAGGTGGAAGGGGGGGTTCAAGATGGGGAACACGTGTATACCTGTGGCGGATTCATCCTGATGTGTGGCAAAATCAATACAATATTGTAAAGTAGTTAACCTCCAATTAAAATAAATAAATTTATATTTATATTTTTAAAAATAAATTTTAAAAAAATTAAAAAGGCGCTGGGTTTTAGGTATGGTTTAGCCAATCTGAACAAATTACAGTGAACCAATCCAGTGTTCTTTAGCATCCATTCAGAAGCTGGAGGGAAAAGACAGGACTAATGACTATTTGGATACAAATTAGTGGTGATGGTTAGTCACTAAGTTGTGTCTGACTGTTTGTGATCCCATGGACTGTTGCTTGCCAGGCTCCTCTGTCCAAGGGATTTCCCAGGCAAGAATATTAGAGCTGGTAACCATTCCCTTCTCTAGGGGATCTTTCCAACCCAGGGATTTAACCCAGATCTCCTGCATTGCGGGCAGATTCTTTACCAACTGAGCCACCAGGGAATCCAGAGATACAAGTCAAATCCTCACAATGTCTTAGAACCCTGGGATGGGCTTTTCTCTCCACTTTATCACCAGGAATTTGCTCCTGGTCTATTGCTTACAGAAGGTCTTCAGGAAGCAAGGGGACTCTGGGCTCAAAGGAGCTGAAGAGAGCACTCTGTGCTCAGTAAACACACTGGAGGCAGCAGGAGGAAGAGCGTGATCATGAGCATGGCAGGCTGGTCACCCATCCAAGGGCTCACAGACCCCTAGAACACAACAGAGAAAATCCCACAGAGCACCAGGCTGTGTGCAGATATTTGAAACTCTTCTCTGCACACAGAAAATCTGCATCCTTTACACTCAAAACTATGGAAAGGGTGTTTTGGTGTTTGAGGTGTGCAACAGCTGAATCCAGCTGTACTGAACTGAAGGAGGTACAGCCTGGAGATGCTGGCAGAGAGCCCATTCTGGGATCCAAGTCCATCTGTAACGTGTGGGCAGGATTCTAAGGCACCTCTAGGTTCCTGCCTCTCCCCACTTTGAACACACAAGGGACGGACCTGGGATGCAATAGGATTGTTGCTGTTGTTCAGTCTGTCTCTACAAGACTGAAATCATGTCTGACTCTATGACCCATGGACTCCTGTACAGCCAGGCTTCCCTGTCCTTCACTAGCTCCCAGAGTTTGCTCAAACTCATGTCCATTCGATCAGTAATGCTATCTAACCATCTCATCCTCCTCTTCCCCCTTCTCCTCATGCCCTCAATCTTTCCCAGCATCATGGTCTTTTCCAACGAGTTGGCCCTTCACATTAGGTGGCCAAAGTATTGGAGCTTCAGCTTCAACTTCAGTCCTTCCATTGAATATTCAGGGTTGATTTACTTTAGGATTGATTGGCTTGATCTCCCTGTGATAGGATATCATTTCTGTAATTATTGTATCTTGTGTGGCTGGGTCCCACCTAATTTTACGATGCTTTTAAAGTGTTGAATTTTCCATAGCTAGTTGCAGAGGAAGAAGTAGGGAACAATATTCCACTCTAAGTGGAAAAAGAAGCAATAAGCCTGCTGAAAACAGCCACTGAGCAGTTCTGGGAGCTGGGATGGGTCTGGCTGAAAGCTTCTGGGGAAGCAGAGACCTCAGTCCTACAGTCCTGCTCCACCCGACTTCAGCCTCTGAGACACTGATGGTAGTCAGACTCTGGATGGGCTTGTGAGATGATACCTTCATGGTGTTTTGTACCGCTGAGCACTGAGTCTGTGATGTTTGTTAAGCAGCTAGAGAAGACGCCTGCAGGGACCAGGGTCTTTTCTTACTTGAAATGAGGCATCCGTGCATGGTCTGCAGCCATTCAGTCCACTGCAGACACACAAGAGAGAGGCACTATATTCCTACATAAGGAAGTTTCAGTGAAAGGCGCTCTTGTGTTTGCTTCCATAGCATGTCCACAGTCACAATAAAATTGCTTTATTCATTATTTCCTGAGCTGAGAACCAAACTGACTTTGGAGAAACAATTCTGTACTCCACTTACCCCAACAGAAACCGTAATTTTCTTCATGTCTGGATTCTGCTAAGTAATGCAAGTTTTTAATTAAAGTATAGCTGATTTGCAACTTTAGTTTCAGGTGTACAGCAAAGTAATTCAGGGTATGTGTATGTGTGTGTGTTCAGTTCAGTTCAGTTTAGTCATTCAGTCATGTCTGACTCTTTGTGATCCCATGCACTGCAGCATACCAGGCCTCCCTGTCCATTACCAACTCCCAGAGTTTACCCAAACTCATGTCCATTGAGTCAGTGATGCCATCCAACCATCTGACCCTTTGTCATCCACTTCTCCTTCAGCCCTCAATCTTTCCCAGCATCAGGGTCTTTTCAAATGAGTCAGCTCTTCACATCAGGTGGCCAGAGTATTGGAGTTTCAGCTTCAACATCAGTCCTTCCAAAGAACACCCAGGACTGATCTCCTTTAGATTGGACTGGTTGGATCTCCTTGCAGTCCAAGGGACTCTCAAGGGTCTTCTCCAACACCACAGTTCAAAAGCATCAATTCTTCAGCGCTCAGCTTTCTTTACAGTCCAGCTCTCATATCCATACATGACCACTGGAAAAACCATAGCCTTGACTAGACAGACATTTCTTGGCAAAGAAATGTCTCTGCTTTTTAATATGCTGTCTAGATTGGTCACAATTTTCCTTCCAAGGAGTACGCATCTTTTAATTTCATGGCTGTAATCACCATCTGCAGTGATTTTGGAGCTCAAAAAAATAAAGTCTGCCACTGTTTCCACTGTTTCCTCATCTATCTGCCATGAAGTGATGGGGCCATTTGCCATGATCTTCGTTTTCTGAATGTTGAGCTTTGAGCCATCTTTCGCACTCTCCTCTTTCACTTTCATCAACAGGCTCTTTAGTTCTTCACTTTCTGCCATAAGGGTGGTGTCATCTGCATATCTGAAGTTATTGATATTTCTCCCGGCAATCTTAATTCCAGCTTGTGCTTCCCCCAGCCCAGCATTTCTCATGATGTACTCTGCATAGAAGTTAAATAAGCAGGGTGACAGTATACAGCCTTGACATACTCCTTTTCCTATTTGGAACCAGTCTGTTGTTCCATGTCCAGTTCTAACTGTTGCTTCCTGACCTGCATACAGGTTTCTCAAGAGGCAGGTCAGGTGGTCTGGTATTCCCATCTCTTTCACGGATGCTCCAGCAAAGTTCAGCCGTTGCTCCTTACCTGGGACATGGGGTAACTCCTCTTGGCTGCTTGCTGCTCCAGCGAGTGTGTGTGTGTGTATACATATATTTGTATATATACATATTCTTTTTCAAATTCTTTTCCATTAGAGGTTATTATAAGATATTGAATTTATTACAAGCAATGAATATTGCTCCCTGTGCTATATAGTAGGTACTTACAGTTTCAATAATGCAGCTTTTAAGAAAGCCAAATTTGACAAGAATACACTTTAAGAAACAAGGGCATATTTCACTCTGGAGCATCCTGGCACACCCAGGGCTTGAAGCTGTGCTCTGAAGGGTCTGCCTGTGAGGTGGGAATGGATGTTAGGATGCTCGGGCCAAGTGCCGTAGCCGAGCTGTCATCCCAAGCAAACAGCTGGTTGGAAGCCGGGTTGTGTGGTGTCATTGCTGATAAGGCACACTACCACCCCCAGCACAACACAAAGCAGGTGTGTGTTTGCCGAAAAGGGGCTGCTGTCTCTGCTATCTCACAACCTGAGAAAACCCGGACTTTCTTAGGACCTGCCTCTGCCCTCTTCCTTGGTCTGGATGGGCTGGATCCTGGTCCAGGGGGCTCCTGGGCAATAGACTCAGCATTCAGCCCTCTGCTGTTCCACTTGCTTCTTAAATTATTGTCCTCTGCTCATGGTTCTGCAGACTATGAGATTTGACAGTCTCATTTCTCAGATTTTTCTTTACAGCCTTTGCCCCAAGCCAATAATGACTGTTTCAAACATAAGAAAGGCCAGGAGGGCAGAGGTTATGGTACCCCTCTTACTCCTCTAGATGCCATCTCCCCTGGACCAGTGTCACTGCCCTTTTCTGGACCCACTCTCAGCAGCACTGCTCTCTCCCACCCTCCTCACAGCCCCAGAACAAAGTCACCAGGAAGCGGGGGCAGAAGGATCAACTGGAGAAGGTGCATTTGGTCCCAACACTACCCCACTCCCACCTACAGGTCAGGATGTCTGGATGCTCATCAGCACACAGACACCACACCACAGCCCCCCTCTGTATCCTCTGCGTGGCCCCCATCATCCCCATCCCAGAGCAGGGCCCAGCCTCTGAGGCAGTGACCTTGCCATCTTCCTCTCTGGTGCTCTGGGGAGGGTGTCCTGCAGATGGTTTTTCCCCTCTCCACTGCAGAGGCTGGGGATGGGGGATAGTGGTCAAGTCAAGAGTGTGATTCTCACTCTGTCCTGAGCACTGAGCAGATACTACCTTTCAGACATGTGGTCCTGGGAAGAGGCTGGGACTTACACACCAGGAGGAAACCAGGCCTGTGGTCCCTCCTCTCTTGGGCTTGTTATGATACAGTGGTGCTTCTGTAGGAAAAGCTGGAGCCCCTATTTCCATTAAAAAAGGCCACTGTAGGTGTGCTCCTCTAATCCCACTCAGAAAACATTCCCCCCAGTTTTGGTTGATCACACCTATTTTCACATCATCTCTGTAAATATCAATGTTTCTTTTATCTGCTTTCCTATGAAAAGCCACATGACACAGCTACCGGAGTGAGCACAGAATATTACAGACTGTGCAAGCATGGTGAGAGATCTGGAGACGACAGTCTCTGGAGGAAGACCTCCAGTAAATGTTCCAGTGCAAACTCCTGAAGCATCCCACAGCCATCTACAGCCAGATGTCCCTGCTTCTCCGTTTCTCAGCTTCACACTCACAGAGAATGCAGTCATTGCAGGAAAGAGCAAAGCAACAGAGATTTTCCATGCTGGCCGGAGTAGCTCTACCCTAGACCAGCAAACTCACAGAGCTCATTTCCATTGCTGTTGTCAGCTGGAAATCCATGTTTGGTGAAACTGAAGTCTCCCCATTTTGCTCAAACCCATGTCTTTCTGAGGGCTTCCCAGGTGGCACTAGTGGTAAAGAATGGGCCTTCCAATGCAGAAGTGTATTATCCAAAGTTTTCACTTTCGTCTCAGGTTCAAAGGATTTGTTAACAAAATAAGCCACTCATTATATACAAATAAATAATACAAATATTTATTAGAGAATTATCTAGCTTACTCTCAATATACTAATATTAAAAGAAAAGAGAAATAGAAAAAGCAGGGGATACATCATTAAATTGGGTTTTGACCAATATCCAGACTAAATCAGTGCTGGGAAGTCTCATGTCACAGCACATCTGGAGTCCCAGTTGGGAAAATGTCCCAGGCAGCACTGCTCCGTGGGTGAGACTTCAGATATTGTAGTTCCAGGTTCCCATTTATAATCCCAGGATGCAAACTGATACTGTCGTCAGCCTGTGACCAAATTGCAACTCGGGTTTCATGTTAATACTGTTGGGTTTGTTGTGTAAAACTTGGAATATAGTTAAGCCTGGTGCTCGGTTGGCCAGGCCCCCTCCAAGGGCTCAGTTCAGCTCAGTTCAGTCGCTCAGTTGGTGTCCGACTCCTTGCGACCCCAAGGTCTGCAGCATGCCAGGCCTCCCTGTCCATCGTCAACTGCCAGAGCCTGCTCAAACTGATGTCCATCACATCGGTGAGCCATCCAACCGTCTCATCCTCTGTCATTCCTTTCTCCTCCCACCTTCAATCTTTCCAGCATCAAGGTCTTTCAAATGAGTTAGTTCTTCACATCAAGAGGCCAAAGTATTGGAGTTTCAGCCTCAGCATCAGTCTTTCCAATGAATATTCAGGACTGATTTCCTTTAGGATGGACTGGTTGCTGACGGGTCATGGTAGAGAGTTCTGACAAAGCATGGTCCACTGGAGAAGGGAATGGCAAACCATTTCAGTATCCTTGCCTTGAGAACCCCATGAATAGGAGATCCAACCAGTCCATCCAAGGGCTCAACCATCTCCACATTCTTCCCCATCTTATCTATGGTGCTGCAAGCCTTGCACTCACAGCAGGCAGCCACTCACAGTCGCTCCTAGTCAGGGCAGTGTCCAGGCAGGTTAGAAACAAGGTCAGAGGTCTGCTCTGCTTTTCCTCTGAAGCCTAAACAAGACTATTTATTTAATTTCCCTAACAAGGAGATTTAAGAGATATGGGGTTCAATCCCTGAGTCAAGAAGATTCCTTGGAGAAGGGAATGGCTCCCAGTATTCCTGCCTGAAGAATCTCATGGACAGAGGAGCCTGGTGGCTACACTCCATGGGGCCACAACTCCGCCTCTGAGCACAGCGGCATAGCATCATACAAGCTTGAATTTTGCAATATCAAAAAATGCAGGCCTATCTCTTGGCAAGACTCAATCTCGTTCCTCATTTCATTCAAGAAGAGCAGATCTCTAGATGCAAAAATTTTTGTGCTTAAAAAAATGGATAACATTTCCTGGGTACTTATAAATGGGGTAGATTTCCTTTTGAGGATTTTACTGACTTATGTCATAATAATCCTGAGCCCAACAGAAGCATGGTTACCATTTTACAGACAAGGAAGCTGCCTTTACAAACTTCCAGGAAAGAGAGGTGACTGGGAGCCTTGTAAGGAGAAAAGCCCAGTGGGCCTTGGACTTTTACAGAACCTCACTTCCATCTCACCCCATGCCACTCATCCTAGCTACAGCCTTGGGGACCCAGGACACACGTGTATGACCCTTCCCTTCCACACAAGGCCACATGTGGAAGTGCAGGTGAGGAAGTGATGTCTTGGGTTCTTATTAGGAGAGTGTAGACACAGATTTTATTTTCTTGGGCTCCAGAATTACTGAGGATGGTGACTGTAGCCATGAAATTAGAAGATGCTTGCTCTTTGGAAGAAAAGCTATAACAAACCTAGGCAGCATATTAAAAAGCAGAGACATTACTTTGCCAACATAGGTCTGTCTAGTCAAAGCTATGGGTTTTCCAGTTGTCATGTATGGATGTGAGAGTTGGGCCATAAAGAAGGCTGAGTGCTGAAGAATTGATGCTTTTGAACTGTTGTGTTGGAAAAGACTCTGGAGAGTCCCTTGGACAGCTGGGAGATCAAACCAGTCAACACTAAAGGAAATCAACCCTGAATAGTCATTGGAAGGACTGATGCTGAAGCTGAAGCTCCAATGCTTTGGCTACCCAATGCGAAGAATCAACTTATTGAAAAGAAAGTGAAGTCGCTCAGTTGTGTCCGGCTCTTTGTGGCCCCATGGACTCTTTGTAGCCCACCAGATTCCTCCATCCATGGAATTTTCCAGGCAAGAGTTCTGAAGTGGGTTGCTATTTCCTTCTCCAGGGGATCTTCCTGACCCAGGGATCAAACCCAGGTCTCCCGCCATGCAGGCAGATGCTTTACCATCTGAGCCACCAGGGAACCAATGTTTGGAAAGACTGAAAGTAAAAGGAGGAGAGGAAAGCAGAGGATGAGATGGTTAGATAACATTACCCACTCAATGGAAATGAGTCTAAGCAAACTCGGGGAGATAGTGAAGGTCAGGAAGCCTGGCATGCTGCAGTCTATTGAGTTGCAAAGAATCAGACCTGAGTTAGCGACTGAGCAACAATACACACAGACCGAGAAGCCAAGGGATCATCACTGTGTGATGTGACTGGATTCAGAAGTAAAGGCTCCATCCTTTTCCTTTATGTTCCTTGCTGAGCCAATGGAAAGTGAGTTACAGTCATGACAAGTCACCTCTGAATTCTTTATGCCTGCTCTACTCCTAGAGAACATCATACTAAGTGAAGTAAGCCAGAGAGACAAATATCTTATGATATTGCTTACATGTGGAATCTCAAAAAAATAGTACAAAGGAACTTATCTACAAAACAGAAAGACTCACATACATAGAAAACAAACTTATGACTACCAAAGGGGAAGACAGTGGGGAGGGATGTTAGGAGTTTGGAATTAACATATACATACTACTATATATAAAATAGATAAACAACAAGGACCTATACTTAACATATTGTAATAAACCATAATGGAAATTAATATGAAAAGAATATATATATACATACATACGTATATAACTGAATCACTTTGCTGTACTAATGAAACTAATACACCATTATAAATCAACTATGCTTCAACTACACCTCAAAAAAGCCTTCACAGGTGGCACTAGTGGTAGAGAACCTGCCTGCCAGTGCAGAAGACTAAGAGTTGCAGGTTCAATCCCTGAGTTGAGATCTGCTGCAGGAGGTCAAGGCCACCCACTCCAGTATTCTTACCTGGAGAATCCCCATGGACAGAGCAGCCTGGCAGGCTACAGTCCATAGGGATGCACAGAGTCAGACATGACTGAAGCAACTTAGCACACATATGCTTCAATAGTTTCTTTAAAAAAAAAAAAGACTCTGTCATCGTTTCAACCAGGGATCTCCAGAGAAACAGAACCAATAGGCTGTGCATATAGAGGCAAATTTACTCTGAGAAATCATCTCCACAACTGTGGAGCTGGCAAATGTGAAATCGGCAGGGTGGGCTGGCAGCCTGGAAATTCAGATCAGGGTTGGTTTTGCGGTCTTGAATCTGAAATCTATAGGGAAGACCCACAGACTGGAAACTCAGGCAAGCCTTCATAGGGGCAGACTTGAGATAGAATCCCTTCCTCAGGAAACCTCAGTGTTTGCTTTTAAGGCCTTTGACTGATTGAATGAGACCCACCCACACAGATCTGCTTTACTCAAAGGCTATTGATTAAGTGTTAAGCACATTAAAAAATATATATATATACACAATATCTTTCCAGGGCTCTAGATTGGCATTTGGCTGAAAAACAGAGCATTGTAGCCTAGCCACTTTGACATAACTAATCATCCCAATCATAGCACCATTAGAAGTGATATTATTTGAATAATAGTGTGAAATTTATAGTTTAATACTTACTCCTTGGGAAGCAAAGGTGAAAAATACTACTCTTTGTATGAAAGAAGGAAAATAAAAGAAATGTTATTGCATTTTCTTACACTTGTAAGGATTCACTCAGAGCTCGAGAAGATGGAGACCTGGACTGGAGAAGGGCATGAGACAGAGAAAAGAGAAGGAGGCAATGGTCACTGGAGGCTGGATTGGACTTATGGCCCATGGGAATGTACTACCTGTTAAATATATATATATTCATATTAAGTGGAGTAGAATTCCTAGCTAAAAAATAAAATAAAATAAGTGAAAACAAATCTTTTCATTGTGAATCACTGGTCCAGAGACCTCTGCATACCTTCAATTTTAGTTTTTCAAATAGAGGATTCATTCCTCCTTGAAGATTAGAATTCATCCTAAACAAAACAAAATTAGAAGTAAAAATGTACAAAATATTGCCAGTTGAGATTTGCACTAATCTTTAGCAAGACTAAGCAGAATCCAGGAATCCTTGAGCCAGTGGCATTTAGCTTGTAAGTTCTGGTGGGTCCTCAGCCCTGAGCAGCAGCAGTATGGCAGTGGTGGGGGAGGAGGGCAGGAGTCTGCATGCACTGACCTGACCCTCTGGGCTCTGCAGGTCTAAAACCACCCACATGCTTCATCTGTACCCTCAGAGCCAGTCCTTCTAGATCTCACAGCCTCGAAGTCAGTAAGAGGCCCCAGCATCTCCTGGGGAGACATTCGTGGAGTGTGACATCGTGCTTACACTGACCCCACTTTGACCCCTTTACCCACCAGGCAGGTGGCTCTGACAAGGTAGGTGCCTGGAAGATAGCAGGAGGCATCACATGGAATTGCTGTGGGTGAGAACAAATATATTTAAGGGAATATGTATAAACTCTCAGTTCCCAAACACTCTGGGAGTTCTCATTCTAGGGTTCCCTGGCCTCAAGCCTGTCTTGTTGCTGCTAACCTTCCATAAAGACCAATGCTGGACTCATGAATGCAGGAAGGATCTTTCCCTGGGGTCCAGGGTATTGCATTTTTGCCTTTACCTAATGAGGCCCTCTCGGTATTACTACCCAATGAACTTTCTTCCAGCCACCAAGTATCTATGTGTGGGGTGATTTTTCCACCCTGATATTTTAACTAGGAAATTTCCAGATGACTAAGAACTCAGGGTATGTTTTTCAAGATGTGCTTTTCATTTCACTCTAAAACTGTTCTTTGTGGGAAGGATATTAAATTCTTTTCATTATTACAGCAGCAAGACAAACCACCTCCAATTCTGTGATGTAAAATAACAACTCACGATCACAGATTCTGAGGGTCAGGGACAGGGCTGGGGGTGTGATGGAGGAAGACGCTTCTTCTCTGGGTTTTGTGGGGCTCAGCTGGGCTGACTCAGAGGCTGGGTTTGGAATCATCTAGCAGCCTCTCTGTGTGACCCAGAGGCTAGGCTTCCCTGAGCCTCTACTTCAGAGAGCCCGCGTGCAGCTTCTCCCATGGCTGGGTTTGCTCACGGTGTGACCCTGGCTGGGGCTTCTTTGAAGACTTAGTTTTCCATGCATTGTCACAACCACACACCATCAATCACCAGCTAGTTCCCACAAGTAGGTATAGTCCAGGGGAGAAATTGGGACCTCCAGCTCTTGACAGGAGGATGGTAAGGCCACACTGCAGACAAGCTTGTGGGATGGGAGCTGTCCCTGAAGCCATCTTTGAAAACTCCAAGCTGCCCCTGATCCGATCATGGTGAGGGGAGAGGGGACTAAGAACCTCTCTCCTTCCTTCTGCAAACATCGAGACCCTGAGCAGAAGCTGAGCCCTGGGTGTCCAGACCTCCAGGTCTGCTTCTACCAGGCCACACACACTCCCCATTCTGTTTGCTCTACGTATGTCCTTCTACGTTCTCTGGCTCGAGTGAGGAAAGCCCATTTATTATTTACCCCTGTTAGGTTCCAGATGAAACAATTTCTGCTCAGTTATCATTTAAGACAAAAATAAGGACTGAGATAAAATGACTCTCATTGTATCTTTTAAATGAGAGTTGAGTTGTACCCACAGTTGTCAAAGGAGTGGTCAACATCATGCCTATATAGCTTCTGTAACCCCTTAATCTCTTCCTTCAAGACTGCAGTTAGCTGAATTAACTGAGGTACGGTAATGGGAGACCACACACAGGTTTCGACACGTGGAAGACAGCCAGTTAGTGTTTTAACTTTGGTGGGTAGTGGGGGGTGGGGGAGCCAGAGAGTGAGAGATAAAGACAGAAGGAAGGAGTAGGAAATTCTCTTATACTAACGATTCATTTGAAATTGACCTTGACGGTTGGACTGCATGAATTAGAATATAGACTGAATGCCTATAACAAAGACCTAAAAATATGGTGGCTGAAATAATTTTATTTCTAACATAAGATGTCAAAGGCAAACACAGCCCAGGCTGATGCCACTGCTCTGTCATTTTCTTTTCTTTTTTTTTTTTTAAATTTTACTTTATTTTACTTTGCAATACTGTTTTGGTTTTGCCATACATCAACATGAATCCGCCATGGGTGTACACGCGTTCCCAATCCTGAACCCCCCTCCCACCTTCCTCCCCATACCATCTCTCTGGGTCATCCCAGTGCACCAGCCCCATGACTTCCATTTCTTGGGTGTGAGCAGCTACTCCAACTGTTACATTTTCCCAGCCGGAAGACAGGCAGGGGGCAGTAGTGGCCCCTCTCCTGTTTTTGTTTTTTTTTAAACAGCATTACTTCTTCTCCCATCTTACTGGCCCATACTTGGTCGTGTGATCATATTTAGTGGCAAAGGAGACTGGGAAATGCTATCGCTTATCCATGTGCTCAGTTTAAAGCTCTGAGGGATTTCACTACTAAAAGGAATAAAGGGAGAATGGATATCGAAGAGAGTTGGCTGTCTCTGCCCTGCATTGATACAATTCCCTTCCCCATTTTCTATGAAGAGGTGAAGTTCATATCGCCATGGTGTTGGACAAAGGGAAACACTTGCTATTGGCCACTGGTACCAGTTATCTTGATAACCTCACTGAATGGCTAGAACTTCCCACAATGTCATGTCATATTTTTTTTCTGTGACTTTTGCATAAATGACTTCTCTGAATAAGCAAGTCTGTAAGAAAAACAAATCTGCTGTGGACCAAATATCCACTGTTTCTTGGCCATTGATTCTTTAAGACATTGTTAGTCTTGATCTTTGTTTTTGTGGATGAAATTTGATTTGCAGATGAGAACAAAAAAACATGATTTATTAATACTTTTCCCTCCAAGTTCCTTGGATGAAAGTTAATGTGCACATGTAGAGCCCATTTCGGCAAGTTGTGTGTGTGTTGCAGGGTTGAGGGTGTAGAGGAAGAAGTTTGTCCTCTGGACCTCCATCTCCTGCTTTGAGAGCCCCTTCTTTGCTTTTCCCTCTCCACATCTTGGCCCTGTCCTTATTTACCCATAC
The DNA here is from genome assembly GCF_042477335.2 of Ovis canadensis. Classification (NCBI taxonomy): domain Eukaryota; kingdom Metazoa; phylum Chordata; class Mammalia; order Artiodactyla; family Bovidae; genus Ovis; species Ovis canadensis. The sequence goes on from NC_091246.1 coordinate 26,138,730, forward strand.
CTTCTCCCCTCCAATGTGTCCGAATACCTTCCCCTGACATTGTATAAAGTTATGTTCTATGGATCACTGTTTTGTGAGATGCTGGTAGTGATTTAAGCAAGCTGCATCTACTCTCCTAGACATTCGCAGTTCACTAGAGAAAATTAGAGGGCCTTTATGAAAAGAAGTCACATTATAGAAGCTTACAGCTAGTGTTTGCCACATTTATTTGAGGGCAAAACACCTCTTGGGGAATGTCTACCCTTATCTTGCTGCAGTATGGAGCACAGACAAGGCCATGAGCTTTTGAGCCAGATACACCTGGGTCTAGATCCCGGTTCTGCCACTGGCTCTCAGTTTCTTCATCTGAAAATTGATCATCGTACTAACTACCACCATGGGTTAGTGTGAGGGTTGAAGGAAGAATACAGAGAGAGAACACAGTGTCTGATGTATAATGTAAACTAAAGAAAAGAGCCTCAGTTATTTTTACTGGACAGGACATTGACTAATAAGAGCCTAATGTGCCAGTCTGGTAAATGGTTTGTGTCAGGCGTGGTGAAGGACATCTCTAGAACTCTCTTCCATGATGATTCTCCTAGTGCTTCTTCAGTCTACATCCTACCTGTTGAAATGATTTGGGATGGACCAGGAAAATCTAATTAGCTTCATTCTGCCTGATTCTCATTTTTCCAGTGTTGTATAGTATAAGCCCCAAGGACAGAATAGACTCACTTGGCTTTAGGGCCAAGCATCCTGGGAACACAGCTGATTTTCAGCACCTGGTTTCAGGGTGCAGTTAGACACAGAAATGAGCCAGGAGAGTTCAAGGTTTCCCCTGCCTTGTGAATCAGGTTGAGTCTGTTATCCAGGCATTGTTATTCAGGTGCTCTGATATCTAGGCATTGGTTGAGACATGCTGTCTTTGTAGGAGTCTGAGACTTACAGCCATAGTTTAGTCTGGGGGCCCTAGTTAGGCCTCCCTATTTAAGAGATCCCTTTGCAGTTTAAGGGCATCAGCTCTGATGGTCTCCATGACAACCCTTGGAAGCCTAGCATGAGCAACCAGCAGGCATGCCAGCAGGGAGGCCCATCCCACTAATTGGATAATGCTTGTGGAGGATACAATCCTACCTGGCACTCAAAGCAAAGGGTGAACTCAGCACACATGAATCACATAAGCCTTTTAAGTAGGTACAGTGAGTTTGTTCCTGGCACAGGAGTGGTCCTGCTGGTAATTAACAATCATCCCTAATGTCTATCTAATGCCCATAATGTCCCCAGAGGAGTTTTGTCCCTTCTATATTGTAAATAAGTGAGAGACAGGACTTGACCAGAACAGCAACAAGAAAAGGAGTGTAAGAAGGAGGGAAGGAAGAGAGAAGAAAGGGAAGAACATAGTTAACCAGTTTGTATTAGTTCACAGATGTTAAAAAAAAAAAAAAAAGACTGCCACTATTACCTAACTCCCCATCACATGTTCAGAATCTGAGACAAATAAATATTTGCTTAGAATGTCCTGAAGGACAGGTAGTAACTTTGACTGCCATCACCCCAGGGTCCTTATTTTTCTAATGTCCACTTGGATGGGTAACAGCTTGAGTACGTCCCATGCAAGAAAATCACAGGAGGACAAGGCTGAATGTACTACCCTCTCACAAGCCTCCTTTCCTGCTTCCTCACAGGCATTAGATGATGCCTAAAGGTTTTAAAATCAAGTCATCCATTTTGGGGGCCTTTTGAGCTCCTACATATGGGTAAAGTATGAGCAATTATTAGCAAGATGCTGGACAGCATCACTGATGCAATGGACATGAAGTTGGGCAAACTCCAGGAGGTGGTAAGGGACAGGGAGGCCTGACATGCTACAGTCCGTGGGATCATGAAGAGTTGGACATGACTGGGAGACTGAACAACGATAGCAATTAACAGGTAACAGACCATTATATATATATATATCACAGTGTTAGTTACTCAGTCATGTCCAACTCTTCATGACACCATGGATTATAGCCCACCGTGCTCCTCCATCCATGGGGATTCTCCAGGCAAGGTACCGGAGTGGGCTGCCATGCCCTCCTCTAGTGGATCTTCCCAACCCAGGGATCTAACCTGGGCCTCCTGCATTGCAGGCTGACTCTTTACAGGCTTCCCTGGTGGCTCAGTTGGTAAAGAGTCTGCCTGCAATGCGCAAGACCCGGGTTCGATCTGAGTGACTTAGTACTATATATATATATATATAATATATATATATACACACATATATATGTATACATACTTATGTGTGTAGAAAAATAGCATATTTTAAAGCAAAAACAAATAATTTGCATGAGCACAAGTTAAGTGTTTTTGTTTGGTTCACTCTAAAAATAGAAAAATAGAAAGTGATGTCTGATGGTTTATGGGTACAAAGGAACTAAGTCAGTCTTGGGCGAAACTATCTTTGGCAAAATGTGATGACTGACTCAGAAATTCTTAAAAGGCAGAGAGTGTTTATATGATGGAGATGATGTGGAGCTATTTGCTGTGCTGTTACATGTCAGCTCTGGTACGTGCCTGGTGAAATTCTAGAGGCAAATACATGGGAAGGGACCTGAAAAGCTGAGCTTCGCGTTAAGAAACAAAACCGCACTTTATCCACAGTGGGTAGGGTCTCACTCCTGCCTCATTACGACATGACACACCGGCTCTTCCAGGCCCTGACTCACTGGGAGACGTCCGTGTGATGGCCTCAGAGCAAGCGGAGATGTGCCCATGGCTGGTGAATGGGCTTGCTGCCATCTGCTCTGCCCCTAGCCTCTGAGCTCATTGTTCTGTGCTCACAAAGAACTGGCAAGTCTCAACCGGGTTTCGAAGCGGCATCTCCTCCCTTACCAATGTGAAGTCATTCTCCTCTTAGAGCTAAGTCTCACTGCTGCATTGTGGGAGTTAAGTAATTATAACGGTAAATCCTAGGAAACTGAATTATACTGGGACGCAGTCCCGACAGGTACCCTGTTGTTTCTTTTACTGTCCTCTGTGTTTCTCAGGGGCATGGTCCCGTGTTCCCTTAGAAGCAAGCAGAATAATAATGGCTCACATTTATTGAGCATTTGCTATGTGACAGGTGGCTTTTACCCATTCCCCACTCAATCCTGTGGTTACTTTAATCACTAAAGATTAAAGCTGAGTGTGCCAGTCTGTGTTTTACAGATGAGGATGCAGAAGCCCAAGGAAGGTGAATAATTAACAAAATCTCCCAGTTAATGAATGAGATTCAAGAACCAGCTATTCTGACCCTCAGACATCCTTCCAGGCACCCCTCCTGCTGCCTTCCAGCCAACAACAAAAGCGACCAACACCAGCCCCTCCCAGCCAGGCAGCCTCTGCTCAAATTCTTGTCTCCTGTAAGAAGTATTCAGCCTTAGAGCCTGTCTCTAAAATTCTCCACTTTGTTCAAATCAAGAACAAAACCTAGAGAGGGTAAGAACTTGTACCAAGAATCATAAGAATATTCCCTCTGTAAGTGCACAAAAACCATTTCTAGAAGATTTTGAAGAAATGACCACATCCATTTTTTAAAACGTTGACTGCTAACAAATATCCTGCTAAGTCAAATTGCTTCCAAGATGGACCTAAATTAGGAGTGATGAATTTAAAAGGATGAATTTAAAGAATTTAAAGGCTTCATTTATGTACATGAATGTATCTAGATGGCAGTTTTCCCATCAGTGGTTATCCTATCTGATTCATGTCTTTGTATGTGCTTATTCACCTACAGTAATACTCACTTTCATAGAAACCTAGTTTCATAGGAACTTGGTATCTCCTGAACTGACAAGTAGCACCGAAGACTAGCCATCAGAAAGCACAGTCTGTGTCACCATGACCCTAATTTGCCTCACTGCTCAGTGGGAATGGAAATATGGAGAAAGCGGCACACCTGTCCGGAAAAAGAGGCCCAAAGGTCAAGGCAAAGGACTTTCAGGAGGCCAGCAGTTTCCATGTCTGAAAACGTGATAGAGGAAGTCTTCAAGGCGCCCTCTAACTCCCAGAGCAGGGATCATCAGCACTGGGCGCAGGTGGGGGACCTCAGGGCACCAGTCCTGCCAGCTGAGGTGGTCACTACTATTCAACTCAGAGTTGGGTTCACTGATCGTGCGTCCACTCACTAGGACTCCTCTAGGCTCTTACCCGGATCAGAATCAGTTGTATTCCTTTTGTGATAGGAACACTGCTCACAGGTAAGCAGATCTGCCTGGGTCCACAGGACTCCATCCTGTGACAGTCACTCAGGAAGACGGGTGTGGAAAATGTCCATTCACCTGTGAATATATTCCAATCTTGCTCTTTAAAATGATCCACCCACTTAAAATAGATCTGTAAAAGCTGGAGATTAGATTCGTGTGTATTTCAACAGCGAGGCAACTATACAAGAAAGGCCTCTTAAATGTAAAAGGGCATCCTGAGTGGCCTAGTCTGCCATTACCACTGACAGTGATAGGCACCAGCCACCAGCTTTCAATCTTGGCTGCCGGAATGGTGGGCATAGCTGAAGTAAAGGGAGTCAAAAGCAAATCTATCCAGCAGTGATACACTCCCTCCCCTCTTACATTCCTCACTTGTTTCTTTCTTCTGTTTTAAACAGGAATCTAATCACCTCTGCTGCAAACTGAATGGCCTTTTATAAAAAATCACCTGGTATGCGGAGCAGCAGGACCCTGCTTCAGTGCTGGTAGGAACACACATGGAGGACAGTTTGGCAGTTTTTGACAAAACTAAGTAAACTCTTACTGTATGATCCAGCGATTATGTTCCTTGGTGTTTACCTAAAGGAGCTGTAAACTTCTGTCCACACAAAAACCGGCACACAAATGTTTATAGCAGCTTTATGTACTATTGCCAAAATTTGCAAGCAATCGAGATATCCTTTCGTAGGTGAACGGAAGTATAAGGTGCAGTGCATGTGTCCATGCTAAGTCACTTCAACTGTGTTTGACTCTTTGCAACCATATGGACTGTAGCCTGCTAGGCTTCTCTGTACATAGGATTCTCCAGGCAAGAATACTGGAGTAGGTTGTCCCGTGCCCTCCTTCAGAGGATCTTCCTGGCCCAGGGATTGAACCCACTTCTCCTGAGGCTCCTGTATTATAGGCAGATTTTTACCACTGAGCGACAAGGGAAGCCCATAAGCTGTAATACATCCAGACAATAGAATGCTATTCATAGTGAGAAATACACTATCAAATCATGAAAATTCATGGAAGAATATTAAACAGACATTACTAGTGGAAAGCAGACAATCTAAAAAGTCTACATACTGTATGATTCCAACGATATGATATTTTGGAAGAGGTAAAAGTATGGAGACACAAAAAAGTGCAGTTGTCACCAGGGTTTAGGGGGGCAGATGAATACGTAGAGTACAGAGGATTTTAAGGCAGTAAAACTATTCTGCAAGATACTATAATAGTGGATATATGTCATCATACATTTGTCCAAACTCACAGAATGCACACCAAGAGTGGACCCTAATATATACTATGGACTTGGGATGATTATGGTGCATGAGTGTAGATTCATCAGCTATAACAAATGTATCGTCTGCGGGGGGACATTGATAAAGAGGGAGGCGGACTTGTGGGGGCAGGAGGTACACGGCAAATTTCTGTACCTTCCCCTCCATTTTTTTAAACTTTTTATTTTATATTGAAGTACAGCCAATTAACAATGCTGTGACAGGTTCAGGTGGATGACAAAGGTACTCAGCCATACATATACATTATCCATCATCCTCTCCCATCCAGGCTGGCACATAACATTGAGCAGAGTTCCCTTCCCCTCAATGTGTCTGTGACCCTAAAACTGCTCTGTAAGATTGTCTTTGAAGTCCAGTGGTGGATTCAGGAGTCAGGAATAAGTGGTTGATTTTGGAGCATGTGGTTCTTGCAGTGAAAAATTAAGTCACAGAAAGAACTGGCTATTGTTCCTCCGTCTCATCCTTTCTCTCTCTTTGGCAGACATAGAAGAGGAAGAAGATAAAAAGCCTGGACCCTGGAAAGGCCCTGGGCCTGTGGCCAATCTAGGTCACTCCTGGGCCTGCCTCCGAGCCCAAAGTGGCTGATAATCCAAGGGCTCAGCAATACCCACCCAGCACCTTCTGTCACATAAGAGGAAGAGCTGGCCATGGAGACAGGCTAAAAAAGCAATTTCACAACAACTGTCCCTAAAGTTTGGAAATATATATGCTCTGATTTAGTCCAGCAAAAGCAGTTTGAAAACGCAGCTAAGTTTTTATAAACGATTACTAACTATTGGTTTTCAAAGTAATTCATGTGTGGCTTTCCCCAACATCCAGATTTACGTGGACAAACTTAGAATGTGAAGCATTCAGAAAACACAAACTTCAGATATCTTGAAGTTTGATGCTCTGAAGTAAGGAGAACAGAATGGAAATAGAACACTTGGACGTCATAGGTGCCACTGAAGAAATGATGGGCTTGATGGTGGGTTGGAAGCATGACTGCACTGCAGAGCCCCTGGGAACTGGGAAATTCCTGCTACCAGGCCCCATGCAGACCTGTTTGGTCCAAAATTCTGGTACGGGCAGCACTGGGCATCTGTTTGGCTTTAATTCTTCAGGGGATCGTATTGTCCAGGCAGGGCTGGGACCACTCCCCACAAGCCGATGAGGGAGCACCTTATTTTGTCCTGGAGAAGCAAGCATGGCCGGAGTCCTGGCTGAGCTCTTTACTCAGGGGGAAAGACCCTTCTACCAGAAATTAGAAATCAAGTTATTTTGCAACCTAAAAAAAAAGCAGAAGTGGCATCACCAAGAATGCTTGTTTTCCCCCCCATGGCAACTGTGAAAGTAAGGGTCTCAGCAGAAAGAGTGAGACACCAATGCCCAGAACGCTTTTACCTCTTATGTTTCCATGATCAATCAGAACATGGTGCCCCTGGGTTTTATCACAGAGGAAGAGAACTTGGAGTCAGGGAGCCGGGCAGCGCAATGTCTCCACACTTTCAAGGGGCACATCTGGCCACCAAGAGCCTCCCTTTGCAGCTCACACCATCAACCCCTGCATGGGATCTGGGGTAACGGGAACCCAAAAGTCCCAAAAGCAAGGACTTGTGGGGGCAAGAGATGAGAGCAGAAGAAAAACACGCCATGTGACAAGAACAGAAATGATTCGAAAACTGACTTCCTAACTACGTGGCCCAGTTTTCAGCATATGTGGTGGTTTAGTCGTTAAGTCGTATCCGACTCTTGTGGCCCCATGGACTCAACTACAGCCTGCCAGGCTCCTCTGTCTGTGGGATTCTCCAGGCCAGAATACTTAAGTAGGTTGCCATTTCCTTCTCCAGGGGATTTTGCCAACCCAGAAATTTAACCCAGGTCTCCTGCATTGCAGGCAGATTCTTTACCAACTGAGCTATAAGGGAAGCCCTTTCAGCAAATAGATAATACATTATCCCAACATAGCTCTTTCTCTAGGGGACATCATCAGATGAGTCTTCACAGTGTTTTCACGAGCTATGTTAAGAATTAAGAATTGTCTCTTTTTACAGGAAAAGTAAAAGCAAGGACATGCTAAAGTGTGAGATGTGCCCACTGCATCTTCTCCTCTGGTCCCCACCCACAAAGAATTCTAACGCCAGCCCCGAGGCGGAAGAGGTGAATTGAGCCAGCACTGAGTGGTGAGTCAAGCTAGAAATCTACTTTCTACCCTAACAGTGGGGACTTGATCCCTAAGGATGGAAGTGTCCAGTCTTTCAGAAGCAGCAGCCCAGTCTCTGACACATAACAAGCTGTGAGCCCCATATTTATCCTGGAGACTGTGGACACCAGTGGACACCCTCACCAGGTTGTGTGTGTGTTCCAAGGGCCCAGCCTGCACTCCACTTTACTGCATTCTTGGAAAGTCTTCCAAGCCCCTCTTCCCAGTGCTGCTCAATGCAAGCAGCAACTCTCCATCCTGCTGCAAATGTATGCCTGAGACAGATCTTGATACAAACAAAGCTTCAGGGCTAAGTGATATGGGGTGAAACACATAGGGTGACCTCCAACAATTCATGTAGGCTTTTTTCTCTGGGGAATTTTGTTTTATTAGTTACTGAAGAAAGGAGTAAACAAATCGCACTTTATCTGGGGCTGTTGAATGAAAATGAAAGGTATCAATATACTTTAGTTTCCTATATCTGTTTCACAAGTTCTATTAATAATTAAAATTGTTATTCTCTCCATGTCACATTCTATATTGCTTTTTTGAGACATTATCACACATCACTTATTCAACATGTATCTTTACAATTGTTATCAACACAGGAATTGTCAGTAGGGGAATTGTGCAATGTTGAGTGTTCTTTTAGCCTTGTTTGGGGAAATACACTTTCCCAAAGAAGCTGTGTGTCTGGAATTTGCCACAAATCTCAGATAGATTGCCTTATACTCCACCTCAGAATGCTCTTCCCTCTTCCAAGATCTGACCCTCTGTGACCTACCTGATCCCAGGTCTGATCCTCTAAGAACACTAGAGCCCACGTTAAAGAAGCAAAACCCCCAAGGAGACGTTCCACTCTCTTTGCCCACCTCCTTAGAAGGACCATTTTACACCTTAAGATGGAAATTGAAAGATCAGTTAGGAACTCAGCCCTAACTTGGAAACAGCAGTCAATGTTCTCATTTCATCTTTAGTGGTCAGACTGAACTTGATCCCCGTAGCTAGAGTAATTTTTAAAATGGAACAGCAATGACAAAAAAATCGCTAAAAATGTGGAATTTTCTTATTTTGCCCCTTAATGTTATAATTACTTTATCCAAGTGTCCAAATAAAATGTCCAGAGATCATAATTCTGATTCCAACATGCTTACCGTGGAGCCACAGATCCCGCAAGAGTCTATGGGTGGTACAGGGAAATAAGATGGGGAAATGAATCTTTATTTTCATTCACCTCTAACTGAAACATAGTGCTGACCTTGGTTGTGAATGTGACTGTGGGCAACAAACCACAGCTGGATAAGCAGTTCTCAAGGTCCTGTCATCTGAGAAATCGCAAGTGTTTGCAGGACACATGGCATTGTTGCCAACAGATACATAGAGGATTGTGTACATGTGTAAAAAATATCATTCTGAAAAGAAGCCCACAGACTTCACACTGTCAAAGGAGTCTGCTGTTCAAAAAGGTAAAAAATTATCCAGCAATGGTAAATAACAGGAACAAGGTTCATCTGGGCAATAATATGCCCATGTGATAAGTTGCTTCAGTCAGGTCTGACTCTTTGAGACCCCAGGGACTGTGGGCTCCTCTGTCCATGGGATTCTCCAGCCAAGAATATTGGAGTGGGTTGCCATTCCCTCCTCCAGGAGATCTTCTTGACCCAAGAATCAAACCCATGTCTCTTGTCCATTCAGTCTCCTGCATAGACAGGTGTGTTCTTTACCCTTAGGGCCACCTAGGAAGCCCAATATGTCCATATCCCCTTGAAACTCAAGAACACACTAGTTAAGATGGAATTCACAGGGTGTGCTTTACAACATATCTTCAGACTTCGTTCCCTCATTGTAACCCTACCAGGGAGGCAAAGGAAACACAGGCCAGGTTTTGTCACCCCCAGAGCGCTGGGCACAGAGAGGCCTGCTGACGCTCAAGGTCACACAGACGGGAAGCTGCACATGAGACCTCGTCTCCTCGCCCGTGTTCTCTCTCCAGGCAGTCAGCCGCTTGCAGGTGTGGAAGTGAGAGGAGCCGGTCCTTTTGTCTTTTTGACTGCTGTCTAACTCTTCAGGGGATCCCAGTCCTCTTATGGGCTTCCCAGGTGGTGATAGTGGTAAAGAATCTGCCTGCAATGCAGGAGATGTGGCAGGATCTGTGATTTCAGTCCCTGAGTAGGGGAGATCTCCTGCAGGAGGAAATGGCAATGCACTGTAGCCTTCTTGCCTGGACTACAGTCCATGGGTTGCAAAGAGTTGGACATAGTGACTGAGTACACACAGCCCTCTCAGTGCGGCTCTCCGAGCCCTGGATTGGCAGTTCTGTCATGTATTCTGTCCTCCAAAATACTCCCTCTCAGTCTGTCTTGCAACTTTCTGGGGAGCATGTGGCTTCTCTGGGGAGAACCAGAGCCCATTTCACAGGTGCGGCAGCTTAATGCATCCCACTGGAAAGATGAGTGTGCTGGTGAGTTCCTGACCAAAGGGAGAAAAAAAATCTCATCACCTGCTCCAAAACAGGAGAGAAAGGAGATGAGGTAGTAGCAGTAGGGAGGAGAGAGGGTAAGTCAGGAAAGGGAAGATGCAGGCAAGACAGTGAGAAGCAGACCCAGAAGAACTGTGGAGGGCATGAGCTGATGCTCAGGAATGACCTGAGGAAGGGGGGCGGGAGAGGGTGAGGTGAGGCTCAGAAGGAGCTTGTCCTGCCCTCTTGGCTATTTATCCAGGGTAATTTGCATGCTTTACAATAATACATCTGTATAATTTGAAGTCCTCTGGTTTTCTGCATTTTCACAGCAATTCTCTTCCTGTGTTTCTTTGTATACAGACCAGGGAGACCATTCCTTTCTGAGGTCTCCAAACAGTGACACCTTCAGCCTCATTTTCCCCATCTGCAAGGCCCCAGCCCCTTCTACAATGAGGACTGTGTCAGGGGGTGGAGTAGGGAAGGGATGTGAACCCCAGAGGATGGCCTGGCTGCCCCAACCTTCCACCTGCAAATGCACCTCACTAGCCTTCTCCCAGCAGCATCTCAAGCTCCATGCAGCCACCCCCTGCCCACCCCACTTCCTCTTTCCTTCACTCTCCTGGGGGTTTTCTGCAGTACATTTGGCCCCATCCATCATACTATGCGGGGCTTCCCTTGTGGCTCAGATGGTAAAAATCTGCCTGCAATATGGGAGACCAGAGTTCAGTCTCTAGGTTGGGAAGATCTCCTAGAGAAGGAAGTGGCAACCCACTCCAGTATTCTTGCCTGGAGATTCCCACGGACTGAGGAGCCTGGTGGGCTATAGTCCACGGGATCGCAAAGGGTCAAACGCAACTGAGTGACTAACACTAACATACTATGTTGGCTTTCCTGGTGGCCCAACAATAGAGAATCTGCAGGGTTAGGGTTAGGGTTAGGGTTAGGGTTAGGGTTAGGGTTAGGGTTAGGAGACATGTTGAATCCATGTCAAGAGACATGGGTTCAATCCTTGGGTCAGGAAGATTCCCTGGAGAAGGGCATGGCAATCCCCTCCAAGTATTCCTGCCTGGAGAATCCCATGAACAGAGAAGCCTGCTGGGCTATAGTCCATGGCGTTGCATAGAGTCAGACATGATTGAAGCGACTTAACATACATGCACAACATACTGTCAACTTGCTTATCTGTTCATTGTGCAGGTACTCACACCCTGATCCCCAGCAGGGGCTCCAAAAAATCAAAGCATTGTCCTGTGGCCCTTGCCACATCCTCATCCTGGGCCTGTGCTGTCTGATGGTCCCAAAGAACCAGCCAACAGTTGTTCATGCCGGGAGCAGAGAGGGCAGTTGTTGGCAGGGAGGGGGTTGATTATTGGTTATTAATTCTGATGCAGTCTCCCAGGTCCTACCCTCAGCATCCGAATCAGCCCTGGAAGAACAAATGGCTATCTGCATAGCTTGGCCCCTTCATTCAAGATTAAATTATGCAGAGGCCCCAAGGAACAGGAGTCAGGGAAGAAGCTTGGACTGACAGCCTGGGGCATCTGCCCTGGGAAAAGGGAGACTCTGGGCTGCGGGCTCAGCCCTGTCTGGCTCTGTCCACACTCCAAGCTGGGTGCAACCATCCTGTGGCTGGCAGGTCACACTGAGCAGACCTTTTTTTACGCAACCATTCTTGTGGTGTGCTCTCCTGCCTGGTATCTGGGACATCTGCCGGAAATCAGGCACCGTCTGTGGGATTCCGCAGCCATCTCAGCTGGCCTCCTGCTGCCGTTGACTGAAGCCACAGCCCAGGCCTGCCTGCCCCCCAGCAAAGCGGTGAAAGAAGCAGCTTGGTGCGAGCCATCAATCAATCCTGGTGTTGTCATCCGAGGCGGATCTCCCGCAAAAATAAAATCAAAACCCCTGATCCAAAATATCCTCCGAGGGAGGAGGCTGGGAGCTCTGCCTGTGGTGGGCAGGCTGGGACCGCAGCATCTGGGATTCCTAATTATAGTGGGGCTCGGGTCCCAGTGTGTCACATGGGAGCAGAGATGTGCCTGTCTGCCAGCCTTCCAACTGTCGCCCTGGCCACCAGCTTCCTCACAGCATCAAGACAAAAACACAGGCTTCCCTGCGCCCCAACGAGCTTTCCCACATTGGTCGGAAGATTTTTCATTTTTCTTTTAAGGGTCAATTTTAGATTTGGGGTCAGTTCCCAACCCACTCCCATTCTTAGATGAGGCCTGCATGATCTAAAAGAATAGTTCTCTTTTTAAGTTCTCACTGCAGGTAAAAGATACATTCACTAATATCTTTGCAGGGCGTGGGGTGGTGGGGGAGGATTTATTGACAGTGTGTTGGAAAAGTAATATTTCCCTCCAGACCTTTCTCTCAAGGAGCTTCCTATGTCTCTTCCTGTTGTGTCTTCTACACCAGGGTATGGCCAGTGGGCAGTGGGGAGCTGCAGAAAGTGTCAGAGAGCTGGACCACTGGGGAATTCTAGAGGACACAGGCAGATTCAAAGATGCACTGGGCTCAACTGGAGTGCGACCCGAGGGAGGAAGGGGCCATTGGTGTGGCCTGGGGGTCCCTCAAGTAAAGAGAGAGAGGTGCTGACAGTGGTGGAGGCAAGAGGCACCGTGCCTGAGGCACCAGACTGAAATCCTGAGACCACAGCTCTGTGGATAAAGCAATGACCATGTGAGTCTCAGATGAAAGGAATATACAACATGGGAGCAAGAGTTCCCCCAACAGAAGAGTTCAAAAGGAGATGCAACTGGTAAAGAAGAAGGTAAACTTGTTTCAGGGACCACCAAGGTTTAGACAATGGTGGAGACATTGGTTTGGAGAGTGAGTTGACATTATAAGAGGAGACACGGTCTCCAAGGAAGTGATTGCTGAAAAAAAAATTGATCGAGATGGGAAGTATACTCACATGCTCATTTGAGATAAAGAGAAAGAATGATTCACAAAAATAAATCCAGGAAGCAGCTGAAAGTAAGAAAGTACCATCAGGAAGTGATCATAATTACTGCCAAAGAGAAAGAGAAAGAGGCCCACATGGATGGAGAAACAAGAGCAGAGATAGTAACAACCAAAGGTTTGAAGGGGCTCCCCTGGTGACTCAGATGGTAAAGAATCAGCCTGCAGTGCAGGAGACCTGGATTGGATCCCTGGGTTGGGAAGATCCCCTGGAGGAGGGCATGGCAACCCACTCCAGTATTCTTGCCTGGAGAATCGTCATGGACATAAAAGCCTGATGCACTATAGTCCATGGGGTTGTCCAAGAGTTGGACACAACTGAGCGACTAAGCACAGCACACAAAGGTGTGAAGGAGAGAGGGGTCTGGGTGATACACCAGCCTCAGAGCTGGAAGAAAGTCCAGTGTTGGGTGGACTCGGAGCTGCAGCCTGAGTAGCCAGTCTAAGCACTGACACCTCCCCAGGCTGGGCTGAGCAGTGAGTGAAGGGAGGATTCACACTGTAGGCCCCAGAGGCAACAGCGTCAGAGACCAGAAGGTGAAGATGGGCCCCACCCCAGAAGGTAAGCCACCAGTTTGCCTTCCCCAGCCCAATGTCATTCCCACAGTCACCTGGGCCAGTTCATGGCATTGGAATTCTCCTTGGGAAGAGACGATGTTTTGCGTGCTCAGTCACTCAGTTGTGTCAGATTCTTTGTGATCCCATGGACTGTAGCCCACCAGGTTCCTCTGTTCATGGGATTTCATAGGTAAGAATACTGGAGTGGGTTGCCATTTTCTCCTCTGGGGGATATTCCTAACCCAGGGATTGAACTCGTGTTTCCTGCATTGGCAGGTAGATTCTTTACCATTGAGCCACCTGGGAGGAGAACAAGACTCATCAAGTTCAGAGGTTGAAAACTGATGCTCAGTACCACATGCCCAACAGAACTGAGTATCATGAAGGTGTGCCAACATAACAAACAAATAAGAAAACATACAAGAATGGAATTAATAGAGAAAGAGTAGAATACATTAAAATTAACCTCATCAGTATCTTCAGAGAAGGTATAAGAGGATATTTCACACATAAAATAGAGAGGGGGCGGGTCACATCACCTTGGGTGAATCATCTGTGCACCTCCTGGGGGCACCCTCTCCCTAGGGGCACAGACCTCCATGTCTTCTCTCTGCCCTTCTTTGTCAAGTTTACCGTCTTCAGTGGAGCATCTCAATAAACCTACAAGACAGCACACCCAGCACTGTAAAAGGAAAGCTCACCCTTCGCTTATTCAGCTCCCAGCAATTGCCCCATCTCCATGTTTCCCCTTAAGGAAAAAAAAAAAAATCTAAAGATGAGTCCCAGGGTTCCAGATACCCGTTTCTTTTTCCTTTGACACCTCCCCTCCAGACTTTCACCCCATTCCACTCCCACAGGATAGCATTGATCTCACAGACAGACCCAGTGTTGGGCGCGAATCACTCCTTTGCTCTGACCACTCTCCAGACTTCGCTTCCCAACCCCACACTCACCAGGCTCTCCTCCCCTCACTGAATGCTCCTCCTGGGCCCTGGGGTCAGACCCTGTCTTTATCTCAACTCCAAAGTGCTGACCTGCATGGCTCATGTGGCCCCTCTGCAAGTCATCCACACATTGACTGCCTCCAAATCTGTGCCTCCCGCTATGAAAGAAAAACTCCAAATGGAGTTGGTATTGCTAAGAGAGCTCTCTAAAAAGAACTGAAAGGCTATTGAGGAAGCGTGACTTATACACACTGCAACCTGGATGGACTCTGACCTTTTGACTACTTATTGTCCTAATGAAGACATCCAAAACACTTGCCAGAAACTCAAGACACTTATCCAAACCTTAATCTAAAACAAATCATGACATCTATCCCTTAAGAATAAATATTTCTTTTTTTGTATTAGAGTATAGCCTCGTGGCTTTTGCCTTAATCAGACCCTGACTCTCTCTCTTCTCGGGAATATTCTTTCAGTTTTACCCAAATCTGTGTTTCCTGCTTTGTAATTCTTAGGATGCTTTATAAAGGTCCTCTTTGTTCTTTGCAGCCTCAATGCTGCTTATTGTTCAACACAGCACAGTCTCCTGAAGTGCCAAATGTTTCTAGCTCAATGCCGAACAGACGTCACAAACATGCTCAGATATAAACCCCATCCTACTCCCTCCACCTACTCTCCCCTTTTCTCCCCACACTGAATGGCACCCAGTTGCTCAAGCTAAAATCTCGGAGTAACCCTTGACCTCTCCTCTCCTTTACATTTCAACATCACCCATCTCCTGCCTGCACTCTCTAGGTAGACACTAAATCTGTATGCTTTCATACATCCGTCCCTCAAGAGGCCCCAAAGAAGGTTCTTAACAGATGAACTGGACTGAGTCACTCCCAGGCACACATCCTCCAGGGATTCCCCACACCTCAAAGTCCTCACAATGGCTTCCAGATCCAACATGGTTCCAACACTTCTGCCAACACTCCACCACTTGTCCTGCCCTTTCCATGTGGGTCTCCTTGCTATTGCTGGCACCCATGTTTGTCAATGACATAAGAAAAAGAACGAGAACTCAATATTGGAAATGAATGGAAAAATACAGAGGAAGTTAAAAAGGTCAGGCAATTTTGTTCCTGACAAAATGATCACATATATAGAAAATCCAAGATAATCCTTAACAAATCATTAAACCTTAGAATTAAATAAGTTCAGAAGATGAAATACTCACAAATAAAAATCAAACTTTTCTGTACACAGTAATAGCCAATAGAAAATGTAATTGGAAAAAATTCACAGTAGAAATAAAATCATATAATACCAACAAGAATTGTGTAAAAGCTGCCAAAAATAAACCTCATAAAACTTTACTTAAAGCAAAAAGAATCCTTGAATATATGGAGACACAACAAACATCTTAATGTACAATCAATTTTATAAAGATGCTATCTTCCAACTAAATCTAAAAATTCACCAGGAGACTAACCAAAATTCAACAGGATTTCCTCCCAATATTTATTGTGAAAAAATTTAGACAAAGAAAAGTTGAAAAAATTTACAGTGAGCATCCATATACCTGCCACCTAGATTCATCTTAATAATTTACCGCATTTGCCTTATCACAAAATGTCCACCTATCCATTCCTCTATTCACCCATCAATCCATCTCTGGTAATGCATATCAAAGTTGAAAAACATCACTACATTTCACTCTAAACATGTCATTTTTTTAGTTTTTTAAAACTTACATACAATTACACACATAGATATTAAGTGAACATTTCCTAAGGTTTGGGATGGGTGCACTCATAACAGTAACTGGTATCAATTGTGAAATGTTAACATCACTCTAGAAGTTTCTCTCATACACCGCCAATGGATCTCTACTCCCACTGTGAGGCAAACACCTTCTAATTTGTTCCACCATGGGTCTGTTTTGCCTCTTCTAGAAGTTTGTATAAACGAGATCTTACAGTATGTGCTCTTCTGTGTCTAACTTTCTTCATTGAGTGTAATTGTTTTGAGATTCAGTCAAGGGGTTGTACATATCGATAATTCAATCATTTAAAATTTTTGCTTAACAAACCACCATGTGAATGAACCACAGAGTGATTATTCATTCAATGGTTGATGAATCCTGGGTGGCTCACAACCAGTTTTCAGATGGAATTTGACGGGTTAATTCTAAAATAGTAATGGGAGGAAAAAATATAAAAAGGGCCAAGCAGAAATCTCTGAGAAATGGAACTTGAAGTGAAAGCACTACTAGATATGAAAGTACTTCATATAGCTATAATAGTTAAAAGGGTGAATTTTGACACAGAAAAGGCAAGTAAATCAACAGGGTAGAATTTAAAATCCAGAAGCAAATGGATGTATATAAGAGAAATGTGTTTAAATAAAAAGCAGGCATTTTATTAGCCCTCAAAAGGCACATCTTTAAGATACACGTATCTTAAAAAGGAAAGAGAAAAATATATACAACATGGAAGAGAATCTCCTAAGAAAAGTGTAAAAGTAAGAAATCACACATGGAAAAACAAACTAATTTAGCCACAGAAAAATGTAAAACTATTTGCACAATAAAAAGCACAAAAATTAAGAATATAAGAGATAATTGGAAAAAAGCATAATGTCATTAGATATTTTTTAAGCTCTTAAAAATCATCAGTAATGCCTAAAAAATTTAATCAATGAAAAAAACAATGTCACAGAAAGAAAAGATACAAAAGAAATAAAGCACTGTCTTAAATGTTCAATCTCACTCATAAATAAAACACTGCAAATAAAAGGTCACCAATTGACAAATTCTTAAAAATTGAAAATAAGCACTCTTGACAAGTGTTTGAGACACTCTCATACATTCTGTCTGTTGGGGAGTAAATCGACAAATCCAACATTATAAACGGGCGTCTCCATCGATCTGCAAACCCACTTCTGATATCTAGTCTTGTAATATATCTATCAAAATACTGGAATACATACTGTAAATTACAAAATTGAAAAAATTAAAGTGCTCACCAAGGAAAAAAAATGGCTAAGTGAAAGATGGTTGATCCATACTTTACAAAGTAGTATCCAGCTCCTTGAAACAATGAGGGAGAAGTTGCAAACTAACATAGAAAACAATCTTCAGGTTATGTTTATAAAAAGAGAGTCATAAACATTGTGTATTGTATGATTCATAACTTGTAAAAAAAAAAAGATGATCTGTGTATGTTTCAGATTTACCAGTGCAGAGAAAAAGATTTTGAATGCTGTGTAACAGGGCCATTTCCAAGAACTGGATTTTTA
Organism: Ovis canadensis; assembly: GCF_042477335.2. Taxonomy (NCBI): domain Eukaryota; kingdom Metazoa; phylum Chordata; class Mammalia; order Artiodactyla; family Bovidae; genus Ovis; species Ovis canadensis. The sequence continues at coordinate 26,156,615 of NC_091246.1, forward strand.
TTTCCTTTTATGTTGCTTGGATCTTTACACTGACACTATATTACTGTATTACTGATGAAAATATATGTGTGTGTGTTTTAAAAAGGGGAAAACAAGTTGAGGGAGACCCATTTTTCCTTTGACTCTTGAATCCTAATAATTACAACTTATTCGTAACATTTACAAATTTATTCATTTTATTTACAGATAGATTCTTGTCTCCTTTGATTGCCTGAACACTAAAAATGAAAGATGAGAAAGTAGTGAATTCATCTTCTTCATCATCATCATTCTGGCTTGCAGTCATGAAGCACTGCCCAGTCTCCATGGTAAGCAAAATACCTAAGTCATAGCTGATGTCCACCAGAACTCTGCCAAGGGGATATTGCTGCCTCCACTTGACAGAGAGAAATCTGGGGCTCAGGGTGTCCCGCCATGCCCAAGGTTTCATGTTCACAGAGCAGGGACTGGGTCCAAAGCCTCCCAGGCTTCCTCTGCATCCCCACAGCCTTTAGAACAATGGCTCAGGAAGGGCCCTGCAGAGGCACTGACCTGCAGTGAGACACACTAAAGACACTCTCACACACCTGGTTGGCACAGCCCCATGTCCAACTGGTGCTGAAATCACAGGAGTGTTCAGCTGGAAAGGATGCCCCTTGGTGTTCTAAAGTTAAGTTGACTCTGTTATGTCATCTAGATACCACCATCTTCACATACTTAGGTGTACACATACAACTACATGTATATTAATATATACATTTATTACTAGAATCTTGGCTACTTTGGGTACCAAAACAATCACATTAAACAGTATTGACTCTGGATAAAATTTTGGAGAATAAGAAAACATTCTTACAATTTCTTACACTTCATACTCAACCCATGATGTGTGTTTTGTTTTTTTTTTTTTTCTGAAGAACACTTATTTATTAACTCTCAGTTGTGAAGGTCAGAAGTCCAGGCAGACTCAGCTGGGGTTTTTCCATTTAGAATTTCATGAGACTGAGTTCAGAATATCCAAATGGGCCAGGTTCTTACCTGAAGGCTCTGGGGAGGAAACCACTTCCAAATTCATTTAGGTTGTTGGCAGATTTCAGAATAAGGACATTCTCTCACATGCTGCTGCTGCTGCTGCTAAGTCGCTTCAGTCGTGTCCGACTCTGTGCGACCACAGAGATGGCAGCCCACCAGGCTCCGCTGTCCCTGGGATTCTCCAGGCAAGAACACTGGAGTGGGTTGCCATTTCCTTCTCCAATGCATAAAAGTGAAAAGTGAAAGTGATGTCACTGAGTCGTGTCCAACTCTCAGCGATCCCATGGACTGCAGCCTACCTGGCTCCTCTGTCCATGGGATTTTCCAGGCAAGAGTACTAGAGTAACCACAGTGTAATTATCAAAACCAGGAAACTCAGTGTTGATCAAAATATTATTACATTGCTCACAGTAATATTTAAATTATTTCATTTCTACCAATAAATCTATTATAACTAACTTCTCCTTCACGATCCTACCCAGAATCAGCCGTTGCATGTAGTCGTTGCGGGAGCTCGGCCTGTTCTGTGAACTACTGAAGGCAAAGCAGTGAGGGAGGAGAGAATTGTTAAAATGGGAAGAAAGATGATGAGGAGTTCAGCCCAGAACACAGTGTTAATTTCTTAAAATTCCTGGTATGTTGCCTTAGCAAGACCCTTGCACAGAAGGATGGGGGTGGGAGGGCTGGAAGAACAGCCGATTTAGTTCAACCAAGGGGTCATCACATTCTTGTGTTACCTGCCCACAAACTGGATGCCAAATAGCATCATGGACTTTAGCTGCCATTTCCCTTTAAAGCCCATGATGTTACATGGCATCCAATATGTTGGTCAGGTAACACAAGGATGTGATGACTCCTTGGTTCAAATAGACCGGCTGTTCTTCCAGCCCTTCCACCCCCACATTTCTGTGCAAGGGGCTCGCCAAGGCAACACACCAGGTGTTTTAAGAAATTAACAGTGTGGTCTCTCCTCCCTCAACTGCTTTGCCTTCAGTAGTTCACAGAATAGGCTGAGCGCCCATGCCCCACTCACAGTTCTCAGTTTTTCTACAAGTTCTCAAGGCTGCCTGTACTTGCTTCTTTCCTCCCAGATTCTTTCTCTTTCTGACTCTCCTTGGGCCAGCTTCTCAGAATAAAATATTTTCATACTTACAAACTGATGGCAAATGATGGTTCCAAGCAGTCCCTATCTGAAACTTTCAAGAGCCAAAGGCAGGAATCTCTGGTACCAATGAGTACCAATGAAATACAAAAGAAAGAAATATTTGGGGATAAGCAAGATTTTTGTTCTCTAAATACCATCCACTCTCCCTTGTTGTGTCTACAATTACTGCTCTTTTATTTTAGAGTTAAATATGCACAAAACAAACTGTCATCAAACGCCTCACATGCAATGACTCCCTGAGTTTCATGTCTTTAAATGCAGAAATATACTTATTCACCCAACCCTCAAACTTGTTGTTAGTTATCTTTCTTATACATCCCATTTTCATTTGGAATTTACAATCCATTTTATTCAGAGTTGTCCCCTGTCAGCTATGAATAATTCCATCTGGATTGACACAAATTCCTTACTTAGTTTAAATCTTATATCATTGTCTATTAGACTGGGTTCTCAGAAAACTTTTTGAGGGCCCAAACAATATGGGGTGAGTGCCAAAGCATTACCCAAGATGAGGAAATGGAGAGAGAATGATGGCACAACTCCTCTTAGGAAGGGTGAAGGTCCTTTGTTTGGAAGAAGCTCCTGTGGGGGCATGTGAGTGTATGGAGGAATGAACAGTGAGAATGTGGAGCTTGAAGGTGGATGCAAGTTTGAAGCCAAACAGAATCACAGGACAAGAGGGTGCCAGCAAAGGGACTTTTCTTCTGCCTTCCCCGCTGTAGAGCTGAAAGTGTTATTTGCTCAGTCGTGACCAACTCTTTGCAGCCCCATGGACTGTAGCCCACCAGGCTCCTCTGTCCCTGGAATTCTCTAGGCAGGAATATTGGAGTGGGTAACCATTCCCTTCTCCAGGAGATCTTCCAATCCAGGGGTTGAACATGGGTCTTCTGCATTGCAGGCAGATTCTTTACTGTTCAAGCCACCAGGGAAGCTCCTGCCTCTAAATACATGCTGGACAAATTGCCAAAGATTTTCCTCTTGTACTAAGATATATTTTGTCAAGCTCAAAATCCGGATTTATTTGTCTAGAACATGCGCACACCAGCCCCTGCTGCTGTAAACTCCCCTCTTTAACGGATAAAACCACTGACTTTTCCTTCAGCTCGGCTTTCAATAAAGATCTACACAGAGGCCCTGATCTGGTCTGGCCTTGTCCTGGGCGGTGATTCATGCACGCAGATTGAGCAAATGACTTCCCTTCCCAGTTTTTCGTGGTAGATTCACAAACACATGATTTCTGTCTGAATGTGTAGAAAACAATTATCTCATCCACTCATAGCCTGGCTGCCAGAACTTGCCCTTACAAGTCCAAAGTCCAGCTGCGTTTCTTCTTCAATTACAGCATGATTTAGAGTAGATTTACTTTAAATTGCTTGAGGGTAGAAGGCAATGATGACCAACAATGTAATTTTTGTTATATTTTGTTAACAGGGATTCATTTGTATAAAGCCATATAGGGGCTATAGAAGTAGAGGCTAGGAAAGGGGTCCTGTTGGCACTGTAATATGGGCTTGATCCCTTTTTATGTCACATACCCCATTATCAACCTCATACATTTTCTGCATCTTTCATTTTCTTGTACTTGAAAAAATATTTTTTACACTCACTTTTCTTTGAGGATTTTCTATTTCTTGACATGCTTCTTGATAACAGAATCAACCTTCTCCCAACATATCCAATTATTCTCTGCCTTAATATTGCATGAATGCATGGACTTCACCAAATTAAAGTCATTTTCAAACTTGAATTCTCTGGACAGAATTGTGTGCATACACAGACACACATACGCACATATTTCTCCAACAAATTCTTGCCTTCATATAAACTACATCCCTGTGCTTTTTAGGGCAGGAGTGGGAATCTCTACTAGGCCTATCCAAGAACCCAGCTATAATATGGAGATAATTTCTGAGGTCTCAGAGCAGAAGCTACAGCCTTATGAATGTAGGCACTCTTACAAGGAAAGTTGAATGAATTATTTCAAGCTGAGTGTGAGTCAGAAATCCATGGTGTATAATAAACATTGGCTTGGTATCCTCCTCATGGCCCAGTCTCTGATAATGCTTTTCATCTATTGTTATGATCTTGCTGAACACTTCAGAATACCTTTAATTGGTTATTCACCTTACTGTGAATGATGACTGTCACAGGTTGGATTCCCCAGGAAGCAGCTTCATGATCAAAATAAATGATTGTTGGTATTTTAAACCACAAAGATAGCAGTATTTGTTATTCAGCTATAGCCAGTAGAACAGGTCCTTTTGTGAGATCTGGGAGATCCCTATCAGTTTTGTCTTCCTGTTTCAGTAGATTACTTCTACTCAGTCCTATCCTGTTCATTTCATGTGCCATCACACTTTTGATGAGCACAGAACACAAGAAAAGATAATCTATTTCATGTACCACAGAAGCTCAAAAATTCAGCTCCCAAAATCCCTGGCATGAAAGTATAAGTAATCATGACATCAGATGAGTACCAATTTAGTGCATATTTTAAAATAATTTCAAGTTGGAATGTAAAATGATATGATATATTTGTGTGTGTTATTCATTAATAACTAATATATAAGGTAACAACACTTAACATGGAAATTTCCCATGAGGCTTCTTGTAGCAAATAGTACTAGTCCATATAGCCTGGTAGAGAGTAGAGAGAAAATGCTTGGATTGAGTAAGAACTAAGTCCAATACCACATCCCACAACTGCTGATATCTGATGTGCATGCTGGCACAAAGGGACATAATAGTCTTTCTCAGAATCAGTGAGCATCTCTTTAGTTTATCAGGACATTTTACAAGTCATTAGTCTTTATACACAAAAGGATGAGGATACTGGATGAGACATAACATGATATCCATTGTGGAAAAAGGTATAAGGATTTCATAGAATCTTCCTCACTTGCCAGTATATAGATTTGTTCTAAGTAAAGTAACCGTGGTATGACAATAAATCCATAAATATTGTTGTTGTTCAGTTGATAAGTCATGTCTATCTCTTTCTGACCCCATGGACTGCAGCACATTCGGCTTCCCTGTCTTTCACTATCTCCTGCAGTTTGCTCAAACTCATGTCCATTAAATCGGTATTGCCATCCAAATATCTCATCCTTTGTTGCCATCTTCTCCTGCCCTCAATCTTCCCCAGGGTCAGGGTCTTTTCCAGTGAGTTGCTTATTTGCATCAGGTTGCCATAGTATCAGAGCTTCAGCTTCAATATCAGTCCTTCCAATGAATATTCAAGGTTGATTTCCTTTAGGACTAACTGGTTTGAACTCCTTGCAGTCCAAGGGACTCTCAAGAGTCTTCTCCACAACCACAGTTCAAAAGCATCAATTTTTTGGCACTCAGTCATCTTTATGGTCCAACCCTCATATACCTTATCTGATATCTCATATTTCACACAACTATTGGAAAAACCATAGCTTTGACTCGATGGACCTTTGTCAGCAAAGTAATGTCTCTGCTTTTTAATACACTGTCTAGGTTGTCATAGCTTTTCTTCTGAGGAGCAAGCATCTTTTAACTTCATGGCTGCAGTCACCATTCACAGTGATTTTGGAGCCCAAGAAAACAAAATCTGTCACTGTTTCTACTTTTTCCCCTTCTATTTGCCATGAAGTGATGAGACTGGATGCCATGATTTTTTTTAATGCTAAATTTTAAGCCAGCTTTTTCACTCTCTTCTTTCACCTTCATCAAGAGGTTCATAGTTACTCTTCACTTTCTGTCATTAATGTGGTGTCATCTGCCTATCTGAGGTTGTTGACACTTCTCCCAGCAATCTTGATTCTGGTTTGTGCTTCATCCAGTCCGGCATTTCACATAATGTACTCTGCAGAGAAGTTAAATAATCAGAGTGACAATATACAGCCTTGATGTACTCTTTTCCCAATTTTGAACAAATCTGTTGTTCCATTTCCGGTTCTAACTATTGCTTCTTTGACCTGCATACAGGTTTCTCAGGAGGCAGGTAAGATGGTCCGGTAGTCTCGTCTCTTTAAGAATTTTCCACAGTTTGTTATGATCCACACAGTCAAAGTCTTTCTTGTAGTCAATGAAGCAGAAGCAGATATTGTCCTGGAATTCTCCTGCTTTTTCTATGATCCAACAGACGTTGGCAATTTGATATCTGGTTCCTCTGCCTTTTTAAAATTCAGCTTGAACATCTGGAAGTTCATGGTTCATGTACTATTGAAGCTTAGTTTGAAGGCTTTTGAGCATTACCTTACTAGCATATGAAATGACTGCAATTGTGCGGTAATTGGAACATTCTTTGGCATTGCCCTTCTTTGGGACTGGAATGAAAACTGACCTTTTCCAGTCCTGTGGCCACTGCTGAGTTTTCCAAATTTGCTGGCATATTGACTGCAGCACTTTAACAGCACCATTTAGCTCAGCTGGAATTTCATCACCTTCACTAGCTTTGTTCATAGTAAAGCTTCCTAAGACCCACTTGACATTACACTTCAGGATGTCTGGCTCTAGGTGAGTGACCACACCATTGTGGTTATTCAGATCATTAAGACGTTTGTTTTTTTTTTGTACAGTTCTTCTGTGTATTCTTGCCACCTCTTCTTAATGGTAAAATAAAGTGAGAGATCAATTGTTATTCCTACTTCCTTCCCACCTTTGGCTGCAGAAACACAGGTTCACAGTTCTTTTAATATTTCCAGCAACTCTCCAGACCAATGAATGTTCAGAGTCTAAGGTGGTTGGCAGGGAACTACTAAGTTGCTGCAGTCAAGAAGAATGTCTCTGGGTTTCTGTACAAAGAGCTAATGGATATGTCCACATTCTCCAATCATGACCCTGATTCTCTATGAGTTCACATGATGTAAAACCTTGTGTGTCTGAACTGTTATTCTTCAAGATATTTTAGATATAACCTATATCCCTGCTACTGAAGAAAGAATTTTTCTTAAGGGACTCCATAGAAGACTGTATTTTCCAACTATGGCCCCAATAATGCTCTCTAATCCTCAGGTTCTCCTCAATGTAATGGTCAGACTTTCTGACTGCTTTGCCCAATCGAATATAGCAGAAGGGTTCTTAACTGGTCTGGAAGCTTCTGCTTCCCGTTTCTTGGAAGCCACTCACCATGAAAGAAATATGACTGTCCTGAGACCATCATGCTATAAGTAGTCCAAGCTCTATTTGAGGCTCTAAGGAGTGAGATGTTACATAGAGAGGGCTCCAGGACTGCTGGGTGGGAAAAAAAAACAAACAAAACAGTACTAAATCACCAGACATGAAAGGAAAGTGCCGTCTTGGAAGTGGGTATTCCAGTCCCAGCCAGGTGAAATAGAGATGAACCATCCCAGCCAAACCCATTCCAAACTTCAGACCCACAGAATCACAAGTTTAAACCATTAAGTTTTTTTGATATTGACCATTTTAAAAATCTCTATTTAATTTGTTTCAATATTGCTTTGGTTTTTTGGCCCATGAGGCATGTGAGATCTTAGCTCCCCAACCAGGTATCAAACCCAAACACCGCCTGTACTGGAAGATGACCTCCCAACCACTGGATAGCCAGGAAAGTCCCTAAGCCATTAAGTTTTGAGGTTAATCGTTACACAACAATAAATAACTGAAACCACCTCTGGCAGTGTTGCCAGTCCCAATTTCTCTGCCATTTTGTACAACCTATGTTCCATTTAGTCCAAGTCATCAGTGTTTCTGATGATACAATATTTTCTTTTAAGAGGCTTGTGAGCCTTACGTGTATTTTCACTGGGTTTCACATAAGGTATATCCACAGACCTTTTCCTGATAATCCCTTCTCTACCTTTGGGTTTTTTCCTGAAGAAGAATGCTCTTCAGTCTCCCCAGGCCCTCTGTTTTGATATAGAAGATCTGAGAAGAATGTCTTAATCTCTTGGAAAAGTTATTGATGTAAGTAAATACTTCTACATTTTTAAGCTTTGGGGATTTCAGCAAAGAGTTGTGCAGTCACATACATAGCCTTTTCTCTTTGCCATGGTCTGGCACCCATTCTTGCCTTTTAGGATCTTTGGTCCTCTGCAGAGACTAAGAGTTTTCAAAATAACCAAGTCCTTGTTCCTTCAGTGATTATTCCTTCAATTCATGTCTCTTCTATCACATTTTACTATAAGCAGTGCAAAGAAACCAAGCAACAGCTCCAACCCTTACCTTGGAAATCTACTTAACTGCATACTCCAGTTCATTGCTTATGAGTTCTGCCTTCCATGAACTACAGGGAGGAACTTCCTGTAGCAATATGGCAAGCATCTGCCTTCCCCCAGCTTCCACTGTTCCTACTTCCTTCTTTATCCTCAGCAATAATATCCTTCAAGTCCAGATTTCTACTAACAAACTGTTCACGGTGACTCAGGCTTTCGCTATGATGCTCCTCAGTCTTTCCTGGCAGTCTTAAACATCCATATGTCAATCAATCAAACAGATTGGTAGAGTCCTCTCTAACCCATCAAAAGAGACACCGAATCTAGGATATCTTCTTAGAGAATATGTATCAATAAATTCAGGCTAGTTCATCCTCACATTCTTTCCACCTTGATGTCACACCCTTAAGAGCCATTCCTATATGTATTCCTGAGGACTCTGTCAATATAAAATAGAAAGTCACCCAGTTCTCTGCATGCATACCACCCTGCTCTCTGGAGAAACTTTGTACCTCACCCTGTAGGGCCTGCTGGGACTTGAGTTTAGTTATGGTCTAGAAGCAGAGAGTGATCATGGAGGGTGAGTCCTAAGGAGAATCAGTGCCTCTTCAGGATCACTGTCTCAGGGAGGCCATTGCAAGTCTTCAGGTGAAGGGAGATCACCTCTTCAAGTGGGGGAAGGGCTGATGCTATTATCATGCTGGGGCCCCCCAAGACCACCCCCAGTTCAACTCACAGGATGAGGTATATCAGTTGTACTCATGACTATTATTACCTCAAAGGGATATGAATCAAAATTGACCAAGGAAAAAGTCACGTGAGACAAAACCTAGAGGGAAACCAGGCACAAGCTTCTGAGATTCCCCACCCAATGAAGTCACACAGGAAGCATTTAATTCCTCTAGCAATGAACTGTGATGACACATGGGAATGTTGTCTACCAGGGAATCAGAGGTACAGCACCCAGGGTTTTTTACTGGAGGCTGGTCATAAAACCACCTGCTATTTTGCATATAACAAAATTTCAGAGTCCCAAAGGAAAACAGGTCTCATGCAAATCCCATTGCTGCACACTAAGACACTTTTATCATTTAAGGAAAGAAGGGATCTCTTCCAAAGTTCAAGTTCCTAGGAGTCAACTTGCAAGCAGGACATTCTATGTTAATTCTTTCCTATACAATTGTCTGGGAAGACATGGTGGCATTTAGGAGCTCAAGGTCCCCAGCTTCACTGCATCTGTTGCTATGTCCCTGCTCCAATTTTCCGAATCCCACTCTTGTCCAATCAGTGCAATGTTGTGAGGTTAAGAATCAGGTTTCACTATAATTCAGCCCTTATAAAATAAGATTCTTGGTTTGCTTGGTTGATATGATAATTGAGGGGTGCTTCTGGCAGTCAGTGGCAAGAAAATAAGGATTCTAATCATCCTACAAAATAGTAAATTGCCCCTCATCTCATAAGACTCTTGAATGCCCACTCAGATTTTCATATAGATGAGGAAACCTGTTTATGATGATCTGAACCTTTCCTATAACTCTTTACATGTAAATACAAAGGCTATTTTTACAAGGAATGAAACTATATTGAAATTTCCAAGAATGTATCTATCATGCAAATTAAGAGATATTTTTCTATTTTACCTGGAACTTTACCAAGAGTGGTTCATCATTCTAGAAAATTGCGTTCCTAATGACAAAACCACTTATTTGAGTCACAAAAACAACACCTGCATCATCAGTCTGCATTTGTGGGTGGGACATCCAAAGTGGTTCCGTGTATGTGAGTGTGTGTGTTATTTCAAAATGCCAACTATAAAGACAAAATTGGCTTTCTTCTCTCAATCCAACCTTGTTTATTTTAAATAGGCACAAAAATCTAGTTACCTCCTTGTCTCATGGTGAGGTTGCCCTGTCTCTTCTGTTACCATGCATGTTGTTGGGGAATGAATTTATTCATATGCCACTTCATGTATCTATTTCTAAACAACAAACTACCTTAAATATAGCAGCTTTTAAAACAACAAAAATTGTCTATCATTGCTCATAATATTGCAAACTGACTAGAATGGATAGGTGGTTTTTCCAACTTGCAAGATGTTGATTGCAGACACCTGGAGGTCTGGACTGGACATCCAGAGTGGTGCATACAGCAAGCAAGCACTGGCTATGTCAGCTTGGTAGCTTAACTGTGTGTGACCTGGAGCACCTTTCTACCCTCTGATAGCCTCTTCCTGGTGTGCAGGCATCTCCCAGCACTGGTTGGGCTCAAAGACTCAGTATCCTCAGCCTGGAATGGCCCAGGCTTGGACATCACAGAGCATCAAGTCCACTGCACTGGATGGATCAAAGAAATCACAGACCCAGCCAAATTCCAGGGGAAGGGAAATGGGCTCCACCTCTCAAAGAGGGTGCAAAGAATTTACAGCCACACATCATGATAAGAGCAGATCAATTGGAGAATAAAATCATCAGATCTTCACGACCTAGATAATCACGATGGTGTGATCACTCATCTAGAGCCAGACATCCTGGAATGTGAAGTCAAGTGGGCCTTAGAAAACATCACTATGAACAAAGCTAGTGGAGGTGATGGAATCCAGTTGAGCTATTTCAAATTCTGAAAGATGATGCTATGAAAGTGTTGCACTCAGTAAAGCAGCAAATTTGGAAAACTCAGCAGTGGCCACAGGACTGGAAAAGGTCAGTTTTCATTCCAATTCCAAAAAAAGGCAATGCCAAAGAATGCTCAAACTATCACACAATTGCACTCATCTCACATGCTAGTAAAGTAATGCTCAAAATTCTCCAAGCCAGGCTTCAGCAATATGTGAACCATGAACTTCCTGATGTTCAAGCTGGTTTTAGAAAAGGCAGAGGAACCAGAAATCAAATTGCCAACATTTGCTGGATCATCGAAAAAGCAAGAGAGTTCCAGAAAAACATCTATTTCTGCTTTATTGACTATGCCAAAGCCTTTGACTGTGTGGATCACAATAAACCGTGGAAAATTCTGAAAGAGATGGGAATACCAGATGACCTGACCTGCCTCTTGAGAAATCTGTGTGCAGGTCAGGAAGCAACAGTTAGAACTGGACATGGAACAACAGACTGGTTCCAAACAGGAAAAGGAGTACTTCAAGGCTGTACATTGTCACCCTGCTTATTTAACTTCTATGCAGAGTACATCACGAGAAACGCTGGACTGAAAGAAACACAAGCTGGGATCAAGATTGCCAGGAAAAATATCAATCACCTCAGATATGCAGATGACACCACCCTTAGGGCAGAAAGTGAAGAGGAACTTTAGTTCCTTTTGATGAAAGTGAAAGTGGAGAGTGAAAAAGTTGGCTTAAAGCTCAACATTCAGAAAATGAAGATCATGGCATGTGATCCCATCACTTCATGGGAAATAGATGGGGAAACAGTGGAAACAGTGTCAGACTTTATTTTTGGGGCTCCAAAATCACTGCAGATGGTGACTGCAGCCATGAAATTAAAAGACGCTTACTCCTTGGAAGGAAAGTTATGACCAACCTAGATAGCATATTCAAAAGCAGAGACATTACTTTGCCGACTAAGGTCCATCTAGTCAAGGCTATGGTTTTTTCCTGTGGTCATGTATGAATATGAGAGTTGGACTATGAAGAAGGCTGAGCGCTGAAGAATTGATGCTTTTGAACTGTGGTGTTGGAGAAGACTCCTGAGACTCCCTTGGACTGCAAGGAGATCCAACCAGTCCATTCTGAAGGAGATCAGCCCTGGGATTTCTTTGGAAGGAATGATGCTAAAGCTGAAACTCCATTTACTTTGGCCACCTTGTGCGAAGAGTTGACTCATTGGAAAAGACCCTGATGCTGGGAGGGATTGGAGGCAGGAGGAGAAGGGGACGACCAAGGATGAGATGGCTGGATGGCATCATGGACTCGATGGACATGAGTCTGAGAGAACTCCGGGAGTTGGTGATGGACAGGGAGGCCTGGAGTGCTGCAATTCATGGGGTCACAAAGAGTAGGACACGACTGCGTGACTGAACTGAACTGAATAACAATAAAGGGCTTCCCATGTGGTGCTAATGGTAAAGAACCCACCTGCTAATGCAGGAGATATAAGAGACACCGGTGTGCATGTGTGTTTGGTATCTGTGTGTGGTGCGTGCATGGGGGCTGCATATGTACAAAACAGAACAAAGGAAACAGGAAGGAAAGTTTGCAGTTGTTCAGTTCTTGTAGTGTGACTTGTTTCCTTATAGGACAGACTGATGGGCCAGAAGCAACTAAACCAGTTGATGCCCATCCAGTTATCCCCCGCTCCATAAAATGAGAGTAGGAACACCGACCACCTCCGCCTGTACCTCTGTGGCACCCAACATCCCCTTGGGAACACAAGTCCAGTGACTGGAATTTTGCTGAAAACTACTAGAATACAACATACTCTGCCCATTATGCCCATGTAACGGTGTGGCCAAGCAGGTCACCATGGAAAATGATGGAAGCACTTTTTCCTTCAAAATAAACCAAGGAAACACTAGTCTTTGGAGTTTTCTTGGCACATAGGACACACTCAATAATTGTTCTAGGAACAAGTGAATCCAGGAAGTTCTACACCTCCATTTCTTTGCCCTTTCCCTGAGCGACAGAACACAGGCTTGAACATTTCCAGCCAACCAGTCTCGGCATGTTATACTCAAAACAATTTGCACCGTCTACACAGGGTGATGACCATGCACAGTAGGACAGAGAAGCCAAAAAAGTATATTTTCAGATTCTTTGAACTTAACAAAAGCTTCATGCTCAAAAGCATTTGGTTCCTGTTTAAAATCAGGAGTTGAATAATATTACCTGGAAGCACCATGGATTGAGACATCTATTATTGTTAGCTGTCTAGCATTGATTAAGTCAGCTACTATTGTTATGTTTTTCAAAGTGCAAGCACAGAATATTGGCTTAAGTGTAAATTCTGCACTGACAGATTAAAGATCATTTGGCCATTCCTATTTCCAGGAACTAGTTTTTTTATTTTCTTCCTCTAGTGATAACCTTTGAGGTATTTGTCCTTAAACTTGTGAAGAAAAGTGGGAGGTTGGATGGGAGTATAGACTGAAAGAGAAAATTAACACAACAAAGACACCTAAACTCCTGAACTTTCAGTCATATATTTTTGCACAATAATCAAATAAGTGGGTGGCAGAGCTTTGGAAGGCTCTCAGTCCATCACTCAGTGACTGAGCAGCAGGGGGCTTGGGGGTGGGGGCACCTGCCCTGACTCAGTGTGGCCAGTAGAGCTTGGCAGTACTGGAGATTCTGCAAAGCACCAGGAGACCATGTCTTGGTTCTGGCATGCAGCCCAACCCTAGCCACGCCCCAGTGTAACTCAGAAAACAAACTTACATCATCTTAATGAAAGGTAGGACTAATGGCTTACCTGTGCTGGAAGCCATGATGTTATCTTGTTGTAATTGACTTCCAGCGTGTCACCCTCAGCTCTTTTCTGTATGGAGACAGTGTTCCTTTAGACCTGAAATCTCCTAATTAAGCTCACTAAGCCTTACCATCAGAGGTGACTTAATAAGGAAGCTGAGTTGCATAACAAAACATCCTCCCTATTCACCCACCTCCACTGTTGTGCAACAGGCCTTGGAAACTGGATGGGGCACACATCACAGAATCAGGGATCATTCTGCACCTGGGAAATCATTCTGGCCATGGGCCAACTCTGCAAAAACAGGCAAAGCTAGGTCTTTCTCTTTTTTAAAATTTTATTGAAGTACAGTTGATTCACAATTTGTGTTAATTTATGCTGTACAGCAAAGTGATTAATTCATATATATATATATATTCATTATATATATGTGTGTGTGTATATATATGTGTATATATATATGTATATATATATATATATATATATATATATATATATATATATATATATATCAGAGAAGGCAATGGCACCCCACTCCAGTACTCTTGCCTGGAAAATCCCACGGACAGAGGAACCTGGTGGGCTGCAGTCCATGGGGTCGCTAAAAGTCGGACACGACTGAACGACTTCACTTTCACGCATTGGAGAAGGAAATGGCAACCCACTTCAGTGTTCTTGCCTGGAGAATCCCAGGGACGGGGGAGCCTGATGGGCTACCGTCTATGGGGTAGCACAGAGTCGGACATGACTGAAGCGACTTAGCAGCATATATACACACACAGGCTTACCAGTGGCTCAGCAGTAAAGAATCACCTGCAATGCGGGAGATTTGGGTTCGATTCCTGGGTTCGGAAGATCCTATGGAGGAGGGCATGGCAACCAACTCCAGTATTCTTGCTTGGAGAATCCCATGGACAGCGGAGCCTGGCGGGCTGAAGTCCATGGGGTCGCAAAGAGTTGAACATGACTGACAGCATGCCTGCGTGTATATGTATACATATATAGTCTTTTTCATATTCTTTTCTATTATGGTTTTTCATAGGATGTTAATATAGTTCCTTGTATTATACAATAGGACCTTTTTGCTTATGTATCTTATCTATACTATTAATAGTTTGTGTGTACTAAACCCAAACTCCGAATCCATCCCTCTTCCACCCCTCTTCACTCAATCAGAGCAGCAGACAGAAAGCAAGCCAAATGAAAAACAAAAAAGAAAACAATGTAAGGACGTATGAGATAATATAAAGCATGCCAAACGATGCATAATAGGGATCCCAGAGGGAGAAGACAACTGGCTCTCTAGATATTTCTAATTCAGTCAACACCAGGGAGTTTTCCACCAAACCTGTTAAGATTGTGAGATACAGCTTGTTTTTGCCTTTTAATTTACTGAATAAAAAATATTATGATGCCTTTGTCTCTGTTTTATACATACAATAGACACATTTGTGCTATAAATTATAAATGATCTATATGAAGAAATATGTGTCTGTTTAAATGCCTATAACTGGTGCACAGACATGAGGTATGTAGCTGTCAGGATTCACCTTAGGAAACCCAGAAGTTTGAGTACCTGATCAAGAAAAGTTTTAATACTTGGACTTAAATATTTCAAAAATTATTGAAGGAACAGATTTTAGGCTAAGGTTCTTGGAATGATTTTGAAGCATTAAGAACCAGCCCAGTTGGGGACTTACTGCCTCTGAGTTCATTTCTGGAGCCATACCAGTCTAAATTCAGAGCTGGTGGGGCTATGTCCCAGCACATCAAGGAATGAGTCTCCTCATACTCAGGAAATGAGAGATCAGAGGACGCAACACTGGGGAGGCTCTTGAAGGGGAAAACTATAAAGACAGAAGCCACAGGAAAAGCACCCAGGCTCAACCCTGCCTTCCCAATCCTTCCCTAGACCAAAGGTCAGACAACACTTCCCTGGAAAGTGCTAGATGGTACAGACTTTTGGTTCTCTGGGCTACAGAGTATCTGCCATCAGTCAACTGGGATGCTGATAGCATCAAAACAGCATAGGTAATATGTAAATGAACAAATACTCCCTGCTCTTGTTCACAAAAACAAATAGCCCAACAGATTTGATCTATGCTAGGCCATGTTAGGCGAAGCCTTACTTTCAGTTTAGTTCAGTTCAGTCACTCAGTCGTGTCCGATTCTTTGCAACCCCATGAATCGCAACACGTCAAGCCTCCCTGTCCATCACCAACTCACAGAGTTCACTCAAACTCATGTCCATTGAGTCAGTGATGCCATCCAGCCATCTCATCTCTGTCGTTCCCTTCTTCTCCTGCCCCTAATCCTTCCCAGCATCAGGGTCTTGTCCAATGAGTCAACTCTTCACATGAGGTGGCCAAAGTACTGGAGTTTCAGCTTTAGCATCATTCCTTCCAAAGAACACCCAGGACTGATCTCCTTTAGGATGGACTGGTTGGATCTCTTTGCAGTCCGAGGGACTCTCAAGAGTCTTCTCCAACACCACAGTTCAAAAGCATCAATTCTTCTGAGCTCAGCTTTCTTCACAGTCCAACTCTCACATCCATACATGACCATTCGAAAAACCATAGCCTTGACTGAGTGGACCTTTGTTGGCAAAGTAATGTCTCTGCTTTTGAATATGCTATCTAGGTTGCTCATAACTTTTCTTCCAAGGAGTAAGTGTCTTTTAATTTCATGGCTGCAGTCACCATCTGCAGTGATTTTGGAGCCCAGAAAAATAAAATCTGACACTTTCCACTGTTTCCCCATCTATTTCTCATGAAGTGATGGGACCGGATGCCATGACCTTCGTTTTCTGAATGTTGAGCTTTAAGCCAACTTTTTCACTCTTCTCTTTCACTTTCATCAAGAGGCTTTTGAGTTCCTCTAAACTTTCTGCCGTAAGGGTGGTGTCATCTGCATATCTGAAGTGACTGATATTTTTCCCGGCAATCTTGACTCCAGCTTGTGCTTCTTCTAGCCCAGCAATTCTCATGATGTACTCTGCATAGAAGTTAAATAAGCAGGGTGACAATATACAGCCTTGATGTACTCCTTTTCCTATTTGAAACCAGTCTGTTGTTCCATGTCCAGTTTTAACTGTTGCTTCCTGACCTGCATACAGGTTTCTCAAGAGGCAGGTCAGGTGGTCTAGTCTTCCCATCTCTTTCAGAATTTTTCACGGTTTATTGTGATCCACACAGTCAAAGGCTTTGGCATAGTCAATAAAGCAGAAATAGATGTTTTTCTGGAACTCTCTTGCTTTTTCGATGATCCAGCAAATGTTGGCAATTTGATTTCTGGTTCCTCTGCCTTTTCTAAAACCAGCTTGAACAGCCTTACTTTAGTGAATCTAAACAGAATCTAATATTGGACTTCCCTGATGGTCCAATAGTTAAGAATTTGCCTTGCATTGCAGGGAACACAGGTTCAATTCCTGGTCAGCGAATTGGGATCCCACGTGGTGTGGATCAGCTAAGCCCTTGTGTTGCCACTACTGAGCCCATGCACCAAAAGTAGGGAGTTTGTGCACCTCAAGGAAAGAACCTACATGACACTACTAAGACCCCGAAGCAGCCAGATTAGTTAGAAATGTTAGAAATTAATGATAAATGTTAAAGAATAAATGATGTGGAGAGTTCTGATAAAACATGGTCCACTGAAAAAGGGATGGAAAACCACGTCAGTATTCTTGCCTTGAGAACCCCATGAACAGTATGAAAAGGCAAAAAGATAGGACACTGAAAGATGAACTCCCCAGGTCAGTAGGTGCCAAATATGCTACTGGAGAACAATGGAGAAATAACTCCAGAAAGAATGAAGAGATGGAGCCAAAGCAAAAACAACACTCCATTGTGGGTGTGACTAGTGATGGAAGTAATGTCAATGCTGTAAAGAACAATATTGCATAGGAACCAGGAATGTTAGATCTAAGAATCAAGGTAAATTGGAAGTCGTCAAACAGGAGATGGCAAGAGTGAACATTGACATTTTAGGAATCAGTGACCTAAAATGGACTGGAATGGGTGAATTTAACTCAGATGACCATTGTATCTACTACCGTGGGCAAGAAACCCTTAGAAGAAATGGAGTAGTCATCATAGTCAACAAGAGTCCGAAATGCAGTTCTTGGATGCACTCTCAAAACTGACAGAACGATCTCTGTTCATTTTCAAGGAAAACCATTCAATATCACAGCAATCCAAGTCTATATCCCAACCAGTAATGCTGAAGAAGCTGAAGTTGAACAGATATATGAAGACTTACAGGACCTTCTAGAACTAACACCCAAAAAGGATGTCCTTTTCATTATAGGAGGCAGGAATGCAAAAATAGGAAGTCAAGAAATACTTGGAGTAACAGGCAAATTTGGCCTTGGAGTACAAAATGAAGCAGGACAAAGGCTAACAGAGTTTTGCCAAGAGAATGCACTGGTCATAGCAAACACCCTCTTCCAACAACACAAGAGAAGACTCTATACATGGACATCACTAGATGGTCAATACCAAAATCAGATTGATTATATTCTTTGCAGCCAAAGATGGAGAAGCTCTATGCAGTCAGCAAAAACAAGACCGGGAGCTGACTGTGGCTTAGATCATAAACTCCTTATTGCCAAATTCAAACTTAAATTGAAAAAAGGGGGGAAAACCCCTAGACCATTCAGGTGTGACCTAAATCAAATCCCTTATGATTATACAGTGGAAGTGAGAAATAGATACAAGGGATTAGATCTGATAGACAGAGTGCCTGATGAACTATGGACGGAGGTTTGAGACACTGTACTGAGGCAGTGATCAAGACCATCCCCAAGAAAAAGAAATGCAAAATGGTTGTCTGAGGAGGCCTTACAAATAACTGAGAAAAGAAGAGAGGCTAAAGGCAAAGGACAAAAGGAAAGACATACATATTTGAATGCAGAGTTCTGAAGAATAGCAAGGAGAGATAAGAAAGCCTTCTTCAGTGATCAGTGCAAAGAAATAGAGGAAAACAACAGGATGGGAAAGACTAGAGATGTCTTCAAGAAAATTAGAGATACCAAGGGAACATTTCATGCAAAGATGGGCTTGATAAAGGACAGAAATGGTATGGACCTAACAGAAGCAGAAGATACTTTTAAAAAGAAGTGGCAAGAATATACAGAAGAACAATGCAAAAAAGATCTTCATGACCCAGATAACTACGATGGTGTGATCACCCACCTAGGGCCAGACATCCTGGAATGCAAAGTCAAGTGGGCCTTAGGAAGCATCACTACGAACAAAGCTAGTGGAGATGATGGAATTCCAGTAGAGCTATTTCAAATCCTGAAAGATGATGCTATGAAAGTGCTGCACTCAATATGCCAGCTAATTTGGAAAACTCAGCATTGGCCACAGGACTGGAAAACGTCCGCTTTCATTCCAATGCCAAAGAAAGGCAATGCCAAAGAATGCTCAAATTACCACACAATTGTACACACTAGTAAAGTGATGCTCAAAATTCTCCATGACAGGCTTGAACAGTACATGAACCATGAACTTCCAGATATTCAAGCTGGATTTTTAAAAGGCAGAGGAACCAGAGATCAAATTGCCAACATCTGCTGAATCATCAAAAAAGCAACAGAGTTCCCGAAAAACATCTACTTTTGCTTTATTGACTATGCCAAAGCCTTTGACTGCATGGATCACAACAAACTATGGAAAATTCTGAAAGAGATGGGAATACCAGACCACCTGATATGCCTCCTGAGAAATCTGTATGCAGGTCAAGAAGCAACAGTTAGAACTGGACATGAAACAACAGACTGGTTCCAAATCAGGAAAGGAGTACATCAGGGCTGTGCATTGTCACCGTGCTTATTTAACTTCTATGCAGAGTACATCATGAGAAATGCTGGACTGGAAGAAGCACAAGCTGGAATCAAAATTGCTGGGAGGAATATCAATAACAAATATACAGCTGACATCATTATTATGGTAGAAAGCAAAGAACTAAAGAGCCTCTTGATGAAAGTAAAAGAGGAGAGTGAAAAGTTGGCTTAAAACTTTTTAAGAAATTTAAGAAAATAAAACTTTCTGAGAAAATTTTTTTAAGAAATCTAAGCATTCAGAAAACTAAGATCATGGCATCTGGTCCCATCACTTCACGGCAAATAGATGGGGAAACAATGGAAACAGTGACAGATTTTATTTGGGGGTGGGGGGTGGGGCTCCAAAATCACTACAGATCATGACTGCAGCTGTCAAATTAAGAGGCACTTGCTCCTTGGAAGGAAAGTTATGACCAACATAGGCAGTATATTAAAAAGCAGAGACATTACTTTGCCAACAAAGGTCTGTCTAGTCAAAGTTATGGTTTTTCCAGTAGTCATTTATGGATGTGAGAGTTGGACTATAAAGAAAGCTGAGTGCTGAAGAATTGATGCTTTTGAATGGTGGTGCTGGAGAAGACTCTTGAGAGTCCGTTGGACTGCAAGGAGATCCAACCAGTCCATCCTAAAGGAAATCAGTCCTGAATATTCATTGGAAGGACTGATGCTGAAGCTGAAATTCCAATACTTTGGCCACCTGATGTGAAGAAGTGACTCATTTGAAAAGACCCTGATGCTGGGAAAGATTGAAGGTGGGAGGAGAAGGGGATGACAGAAGATGAGATGGTTGGATGGCATCACTGACTCAAAGGACGTGAGTTTGAGTACGCTCCAGGAGTTGGCAATGGACAGGGAAGCCTGGTGTGCTGCAGCCCATGGGACCACAAAGAGTCAGACACAACTAAGAGACTGAACTGAAGTGAACTGACCTCCAGACTCCTTCCTGCAAAAGAATTTGGAAAATGTAATTCTCAGTTTCCCAGTGAAATGGCTCTGGAATAGTGAAGGAGTGTTGCTTTTCTGCCTGCTGAAAGTATATTGCTTCTGCTTTTATTTATTTGAATAAAGAAAAGGCACTACCCAGAGTGACAGTCTGTACCAGGCATCAAGGGCCTTGGTGATTTTCCCTAGTAGAGACCACATCATGAAGAGTGCCTGCAGTTAGTCATAAATGATCAATTTATGATAATGTATTGTTATTCTCAAAGAATTCCCTTCCTTTGCATCAGTTAATAAAATGGAGAGAAGGTAGAGTCACTGTCTCTCTGTTTCAGTGTTTGATGGTGGTGCTCATCTTTGAAGTTCTCCCAGAGGTGCTGTACTGGTTTTGGTTGCACATGGAGGATGGTTCCCAAGGGTTCCATTGATCATTTGTATCAGAGAGGCCCTTCCTCTATCAATAAGGGAACCCATGTGGGGATGCAGCTGATTGCTGAGTATGTCAATCTTTTTCTTTAATTATTGAGGTATAGTTGATTTACAGTAATGTATAAGTTTCAGTTGTACAGTATAGTGATTCACAAGTTTTTAGGTTATATGTCATTTATCATTATGAATATTTCTATTCTAACTCTACATTCAGGAAACTAATACAAAAATAACCATCAGAGAGGTTTCCAAAGTCACTGGGCCTACCAGGAAATAGAGATGAGCCAAAACTCCATTTATCCTCTGACACTCCCATCCTCCATGAAGTCCCAGCTCTGGGTGGATTCACATCAGCTCAGAGCTTGTGTCTATGGCTCCCTGAAAATCGGAGTCTCTGTCTCCCTCAAGCAGAGTCACCCTGATTAAGGGCTTCAGGTCATGTTCAGGAAGGCAGAGGAAGACTCACACTGTGTCTCTGTGGCAGCTTCTCAGGGCCTAAGCTCGAGGGAACCCACCAGCTCCTCACTCAAGGCTCTTCCTCTGGTTTCCTTGCTCAAGGCTCCTGAATGTTGACTCAATGCTTTTCAGTTTTACTGATCAAGCAGGGTGTCCATCTACTTCCCTGACCAGTGTGACCAATGAGACTCACCCCAGAGACCTGTGGGCCCAGACACTTGACTACAGCTTGGCCCTGCTGCTGGTCACTGAGGTCACTCTTATCTTGTCTCTGAAGCAGGGGCCCTCCCTCCTTCTTGTGGATAAGGCCTACTGCCATTTCTAGATAGATCACATGCCAAAGAATCTGCCACTTGCCTGGTCATGATAGGAAGGATCACGTCGTTTTACTTTTTCCAATGAAAGCACTTTGATGTATTTAACACAGCTTTCATGCTTGACTTCTTTCCTTATATATGTATTACTGATAACTACTAAAAACCTGTATTTTTATTTTATTTAAGTGCTCACCACAAACACAAAATTTGGAATTATTTGGTTGACACCAAATTAAGTGGTTGGCACCACTTGTATGTCAACCTACTCCAGTATCCCTGTCCAAAGAATCCCACGCACACAGAAGCCTGGCATGCTATAGTTCATAGGGTTGCAAAGAGTCAGACACAACTGAAGCGACTTAGCATGCACTCGTGAACCACTTGGAGTTTTGCCTCTTTGCTGAACTTATCGCACAGGGGCAGACACGACTGAAGTGACTTAGCAGCAGCAGCAGCAGCAGCATGCAAAAGCTGGTAGCAGCAGGCCTTATAGAGGTGTTTTCTGTAATCAGTCTGACCTAGAGTAACTGAGGAATAAGATACCCTTTATGAATCAGAAATCTATTTAGCTGGAAGTTTTTTTAAGAATTCTTGACCCATATCCATTGTGACTGCAAACTCTGAAAAACTCTGTAGGTCTCTGAGACTTGGGGTGGTTTGTCTATAACAGTCAGATTACATAAAGCTTAACTTGGAAGCATAGTAAAATAGGTAAGGGGCACCACAAGTGTAGAATTGTTTCTAAATGAGATATGACTCTAGAGAATGACCTTAATTCTCCTATGTCATGGGCTAGGACTGCCCAAAATGAGGATGGACTTCCTGCCTCCAGGAAGGAGAAGATCAACAGAATGGCTTTGTGCTTAGGACCGTATGAGGTTAGCGAAAAAAACACAGACTCTAGAACCAAACTTTCCAAGTTTGAATCTCACCTCCACCACTTGATGGATAAGTTATTAATTTATGTCTTAGTTTCTTTATCTATAAAATGGGAGTGAGTGAGATTGTCTTGAGATCAAATAAATGAATTCATATAAAACATTATGAGCAGTGCCTGCACACTGAAGCTCAATATAATAGATACATCATCAATGTTGTGGGCAGATGGGGCAGCGGTAGGGATTAGAGATGAAGACAGAATGATATAGGGCTTACCTTATTTAACTAGGTTCCATTTATCCCTATGTGGTGTTTGGATGGAATTATGCTAACTTTTACAAATCTTTCTTTTGTATTTATAAATGATTTCTTTCAATAAAAGCCATTAGAGTGAGTAAAATCTCATTGTTAAAGACCAGACTTGCCTTTCAGGCAAACAGCACACAGGAAAACTGGTAGCTCACCCTCTTGCCCAGATGTTCCAACCTAATAAATTGTTCCAGCCCCAGGTATCATGGGGCTTCCCTGGTGGCTCAGACAGTTAAGAATCTGCCTGTAATGCAGGACACCCAGGTCCAGTCCCTGGGCTGGGAAGATCCCCTGAAGAAGGGAATGGCTACCCACTCCAGTATTCTTGCCTGGGGAATCCCATAGACAGACCATCCTGGCAGGCTACAGTTCATGGGGTCACAAAGAGTCAGACATGACTAAACAATCATGAGCTGTAGCCACTCTTCACATGGCTACTACATATCTCAGCTCTGAATCTGTTGATGATTTCAAGGAAAGTTCCAACCAGTCCATTCTAAAGGAAATCAGTCCTGGGTGTTCTTTGGAAGGAATGATGCTAAAGCTGAAACTCCAGTACTTTGGCCATCTCATGCAAAGAGTTGACTCTGGAAAAGACTCTGATGCTGGGAGGGATTGGGGGCAGGAGGAAAAGGGGATGGCAGATGATGAGATGGCTGGAAGGCATCATCGACTCGATGGATGTGAGTTTGAGTGAACTCCGGGAGTTGGTGATGGACAGGGAGGCCTGGCGTGCTGCAATTCATGGGGTCACAAAGAGTCAGACATAACTGAGTGACTGAACTGAACTGAACTGAAATGGAAGAAAAGCCCCTTCCACTGACTTTGCTCCTCCTTTCTCTTTCTTTCCTCCCTCCCTCCCTCCCTCTCTCCTTCCCATCTTGATGTTTGTTGAACTAAACTGAATCCTAGAAGAAGTTGAAATAGTCTTAAGTTACATCGTCTAAAAGCATCTAAAAATCTTACTGCTGGAAAAAAGAAAAGTGATTTGTGCCAGACAGAGCCACCAGTGATGAACGGTCCACTTCATCAGTTTTTCTGGGATGAGTTTTCAGTTCTCAGTCAAGCCCATTCACCTGCCACAGGTATTTCCTCTGCACTCAGGAGACCCCAGCACAGGCAGCCACACCCTCTGTCCTCAAGGGTAGTCAATTCAGTTATCCATGCCTATCAGGGAACACATGGACCTGCAAGAGAGACACAACTGGCTGGAATCTGTACGACTGGGCCACCAAAGCTTTGTGGGCATCAAGAGCTCTGAGGATGGCTAGAGCAGCTTTCAGTTCATAAATGAAAGCAGGAAGCTCTCCCAAGGCAGTCTTCATAGGCCCCTAAGCAGGAGTGATGGTAAAGAAGACAGGTGAGACCCATCAAAGGACAAAGAAAGAAAAAAGATGGCATATGGTACCAGTGGACTTACTAATTCAGCCAGTTCTCTTTGAGGTTAGCTTCAACAGTGAGTAAATATTAAAAAGAAAAAGAAAAAACAAAAGAAGAAAATCTGCTTAAGCAACCAGAGGAAAAAACAACTAACAAAGAATTAGCAGGGAAAAAATCTGAGTGTTAAAGGAAGGATGGAGGGAGGCCCAGTCTTCCCAGAGTTGTTGACCAATTCAAAAAAGAAAAAAAAAGCAAATAAGAGGAATCAAGAGTTCCCGGCAGCCTTTCAGTGGAGGAGATAAATCCTGGAGCCCAGTGCCAACCAAAGGGCAGGAGAGTCTCCTAGGCCACCCTCACTCTGGGTGGGGATTATGAAGAGCTCCCATCCTAGGAATAAGGGTGACCCAAATGTTGATTGTTTCTCAGAGGGACTGAATCCCACCTTCAAATCATGTGTGAAACTGGATTATTGTGAATGTCCCAGCTGCCAGCTGGGGGAAAGCCCAAATCTTTCCTGGAGGAAGATATCAGATTGGGTCTCAAATTATTCCTACTACTTGTTACATACAGCCTACTACCTGTCATATACTTGTCATTTGAACCTCAGTCAAAAATACCAAACATCCATGAGACAAAACACAGGAAAATAAACCAAAAAAGGCAAGAGAAAATAGAAGCAATCTCTGAGGAGCACCTCCCAGAAATTGAGTCATCAGAACAAGACTTTTTAAAAAATTTTTTATTATTATTTCAGGGAGTTTTAGGCATACATCAGAGAAAGAATAGTATATTGAACCCCAAATATTAGCACAAATTATTCAATAACTACACACATGGGGGGTGGCATTTAAAAAAAAAATCCCAGACATAATATTTCACCTCTAAGGACTTCAATATATAATCTAACAACCTAGCCATCTGACCATTATCATATCTCACAAAATTAATAATAATTTATCAATAGAATCTAAAACCTAGTTTGAAACTAAAATAACTACCTTTAATACCATCAAGCAAATCAAGAACAAAAATGAAATTTCTGGCAGAATATTGGAAACTTTTAAATAAAAACAGTGAATATCCTAAAACGGAAAAAATAAAATTATTCATATTAAAACCCAATGGACTTAACAGCAGATTAGACACAACTGAGGAGAAAAAAGTGACTAGAAATACAGATTAGAAGAAAAGATTCTGAAAGAGATGATCAAATGGAAAACAGAAAAGAAAAGGGAAAAGAAGAGGATGTAGTCTACCAACCAGAGGTAAGAGACAACCTGGAGCAGAAGGAATCTGAAGAGCTATTGGGTGATGATTTCTGAAATCTGAAAATCTTGGCCCCTTGTTCATGGACATCCCAAGCTGCTGCCACCATGACTGCAGCTACAGCTTCCACTACGTCACATCCAAAAGCCATGATAGCTTGACCTCACTGCTGAGTGAAATCAAATTTCTTCACACTCTGTTTTGGTAGCTGTGATGGTGGGAGCTGCAGCAACTCCAGTGCACAGGTGTGGCCCGGCCAGACTCTCAGGCTCCTGCCTTACCACCATCTATCAACTCAGCCGGTGCTTGGGATTTGGCTTCTCCAGGGCAGTATACTCAAAAGTATGGGGGGCGGGGGTGGAGATAGAGGGTGCCAAACCTCCAAGGGGAAACTTAATAAAGGGAGACAAGATAAGAGTACCAGGAAATAAACTCTCTCTTCCTTCCTCTGATGGTCTAACAGTGTCTTTGTGTTCTTTCTGTTCAGCCTGACTGAAAATACTCCAGATAATGAGCACCCTGCTGTGCTTTCCTATTAAGCTACATTCGGTTCTTTTTGGTATTTGTTTCTCTTCCTTTCACCCCATTCCCCTTTCATACTCATAGTCCTATGATTATACCTCCCTTCACCTTTAATAGCATCATGCTTGTCCACAGTTTGTGTGTACCATAGTTCCATCAGCAATTCCACCATAGATGGATATTCAGATCGTTTCCTGTGTTTTGCTATTAAGAAAATGCATAAGAATATCTTTAGACATACATTTCTGTGGGGTTTTTTTTTTTGTAAAATATATTGTTAAAAGTGGGATTTCTATACTCACAGAGTTTACAGTTACTTCCAGATTGCTTCCCCAATTTCTACAACTAGAAGTTGCAGTAATTGACTTTCCCATTAGTAAAATTACCGGGTGCCAGTTTCTCCAGCCCTTTTTAGATCTTGGATCCTATCAGTTTTTTTTCCAAATTGTTAAAATTTTCTAGGAAACTTGATTTTTTTTTTATGATGAATGCCCTTTATTTACTCTTACTAAAAACATAAAAAGTATTTGTAGCAGTTGTTATTTTGGCAAAATGCAATCATTTTATTTTAAAATGTAAACAGTTGTGAATAGATATAGAAAAGAAAGACATTCTGAACATGAGCAAATTTATGGGAAAACTATCCCGTGTTTTCAAGGTGAATATAGTGTCAAAAGTAAGTTGTCAGAAGGGCCTGGATTATAAAAGTAATCAATACTATATGAGAGATCTTGAACTTTATTCTTTAAGGATAGGCATTCACTGAAAACTTTGAAACAGGGATTGGCATCATCAGTTATTTTTTAAATTAAATATTTGGTTGTAGAAAATAGACTGCAGGGTGAACCAACAGTTGTGAGAAATGCTAATCAGGAATCTATGACTCTTGTTTACGATTTCCAAACCAGATTACACATCAGAATTTTCTGGGGGAGTTTTGGTACAAAAATAAATCCTGAGGTATTATCATAGAAACTGATTCAGCAGGTCATGAATAAAGGTAATATGAATTTCATAAATGTCCTTCAGTGATTAAAATGCATTTGAAATTCTTTTTTTTAATATAGTATGCATGTTTCAATGCCATTCTCCCAAATCATCCTACCCTCTCCCTATCCCTCAGAGTCCAAAAGTCCATTCTATACATCTGTGTCTCTTTTGCTGTCTCGCATACAGGGTCATCATTACCATCATTCTAAATTCCGTATATATGTGTCAGTATACTGTATTGGTGTTTTTCTTTCTGGCTTACTTCACTCTGTATAATCGGCTCCAGTTTCATCCATCTCATCAGAACTGATTCAAATGTATTCTTTTTAATGGCTGAGTAATACTCCATTGTGTATATGTACCACAGCTTTCTTATCCATTCATCTGCTGAATGGACATCTAGGTTGTTTCCATGTCCTGGCTATTATAAACAGTGCTGCAATGAACATTGGGGTACATGTGTCTCTTTCAATTCTGGTTTCCTCAGTGTGTATGCCCAGCAGTGGGATTGCTGGGTCATAAGGCAGCTTTATTTGCAATTTTTTAAGGAATCTCCACACTGTTCTCCATAGTGGCTGTACTAGTTTGCATTCCCACCAACAGTGTAAGAGGGTTCCCTTTTCTCCACATCCTCTCCAGCATTTATTACTTGTAGACTTTTGGATTGCAGCCATTCTGACTGGTGTGAAATGGTATCTCATTGTGGTCTTGATTTGCATTTCTCTGATAATGAGTGATGTTGAGCTGGTATTTTTGTTTTAATTTAAATTTTCTTAATCCTAGTGAACTAGTGAAATTGAACATTTTAATCTTTTCTCACGTCTTGCATTTTGTCTAGCCTATTCATACCCTTTGATATTTTTTTCAACCAGGTCTTTGATTTTTTTTTCCCTTTATACAGAAATTCTTTGCAGTAGGAGCAATATTAAACTTTTGTCTATATTTATTGAAAAATCTTCTCCTTTCTATCATTTACTTGACTCCTCCAATATTCTTTGCCATATAGAAATGTTACTGTCTGCAGTGAATCTATTATCATTTGCCTGTCCCTTGAGAAGGCCTTCCTCACTCTAAGGTTAGATACATATTCTTCTTTGTTTCCTTCTAATATTTTTATAGGTTTGTTTTGTTTTACAGTTAGCTATTTACACCTTTTGGGATTTATTTACATTGAACAAGATAGGGGTCTTTTTTCTTCCAAAAGGATAATTAATCACTTTCTCCTTACCAGTATAATCCTAGACTTTTCTCAAGAAACAAGTTCTGCCATGTTTTCATGGGAAGTTCAGTTCAGTTCAGTCACTCAGTCATGTCCAACTCTTTGCAACCTCATGGACTGCAGCAATGCAAGCTTCCCTGTCCATCACCAACTCCCAGAGCTTATTAAAACTCATGTCCATTGAGTCTGTGATGCTATCCAACCATCTCATTCTCTGTCGTCCCCTTCTCCTCCCACCTTCAATCTTTCCTAGCATCAGGGTCTTTTCAGATGAGTCAATTCTTCACATCAGGTGGCCAAAGTATTGGAATTTCAGCTTCAGCATCAGTCCTTCCAATGAATGGGAAGTTGTCTCCACTCAATTCCAAAGTAATGCTAACTTGTCTAATCTTTCCCCAAAGTTTGGTTTGAAAGTTGTCATGCAGCCCAATTCTGGGTGAAAGGATGTGAGGAGAGCTGTGTGGTCTTTGGAGAAAGCTATGTCTTACTCAACTGGGTCAACACCCACAAGTTACCATCTCTCTTCTTCCTCTGGAAGTGGCTATGTGTGGGAAGAGGCCAAGACTTGCTACAGGATCTGAGTACCTGTAGGAGGCTTACCAGGTGGTGCTGGTGGTAAAGAACCCGACTGCCAGTGCAGGAGATGTAAGAGACGTGGGTTCGATCCCTGGGCCAGAAAGATCACCTGGAGAAGGAAATGGCAACCTGTTCCTATACTCTTGCCTGGAGAATCCCATGAACAGAAGAGCCTCTCTGGCTGTGGTCCATAAGGTCACAAAGAGTCAGACGTGACTGAAGTGACTTAGCATACATGTACCAGAGGAAGCCTATGAGAAGGGCAGAGCCAAGAGACTTAGAGAAGTTCTGAAGACTTCACACCTCTTAGCTCAACTCGCTCTGCATCACCTTGTCTAAAGACTGTTTAATAGTCTTCCAATATGTTCTATTAAATTCATTTTCATTTTTTTAGTTTTTAGTTTTATTATTAAATTCATTTCATTTCCATTGATTTTCTGGTTTTTATTTTTGTTTTAAATGGGGTAGTTTTCCATTTAATTTTTATTGATTAATAATATTTTAAACTATTAATTTTATTTGTTTTGGTTGCAAAATTATCTCTTTAATTCAATAGATTTTTTAAAATTTGGCCTGTTGTATTTTCCAAGCCTGCAATTATATCATCTACAAATAAAGATAATTTTGATACTTCTGTTCTAACAGTAATATGACTTATTTCCTCTGTCTTATTTTATTACATTAGCTAGGCACTCCAAATCATGTCCTTTAGTAGTGATGGTAGAGGGCACTGCAGTCATGTTTCACATTTTAGATACTTAATATTTCACAATTTGACATGTAGATTTCTGGTAAATTGCCTTCACTGTGTTTCAGTAGTTTATTCTTAGTCCTATTTCATTTCAGCTTATACTACCAATAGCTAAAAATTACTCAATATTACTTTAAATCTGTTGCTATAATTACATGTTTTTTTAATGTGTTTATGTAATGAGTTTGCTAAATACATTGAGTCATTTTTACAGTCCTGGAGTAAATTCCACCTGGTCAAGCAAAATTTGTTTTCTAATTCACTGCTGAATTTTATTTGTTAATATTTAGAGTACTTTTGGGTTTTGCATATATATTTACAAATGGAATTGATCCATTGTTTTCTCTCTTAATTTAATCTCTTTAAAGTCAGACTTTGGTATTTCACTGTAATGAGTGAAATATAAAATGAATAAAAGTTTTCTTCATTTTCTATCACCTGCCATATTTGCTTGAATAATAAGAAAACTACATTTTATTTATTAAGACATGTCTTCTAGGGGCACCACACACTATGAAATGAAGTGATGTGCTTCCTTAGTGAATATAGTACCACAAAAGTAGTTTTTTGCCTAAATAAATAGCTACTTTGAAATCAGAGAAATAACACTGATTCATGAGATACATACATTTTAATGTTCAGAGACAACATATTTCATCCCAACTCTTCTAAAGTCAAATAATATTTCATGCCCAAACTATATTGTCAAATCAATAGAATTCTTCATGAGAAATTTATTATTAAGTGGCTTCATTGAAACACATGAAAATATACTTTTGAGGTGATGGAAATCGTACCAATAAAGGATTCACATAGCCCATCACAGTAACCAGAACAATAGAAAACCATAAAACTAAAGTTGTATAACAGAAATGTATGAGAATAGCCCGATTCACTGAGCCTAAGGAAATGGTCATTTGACACAAACAATTACTCATCCCTTTCCTAC
Source organism: Ovis canadensis (assembly GCF_042477335.2). Taxonomy (NCBI): domain Eukaryota; kingdom Metazoa; phylum Chordata; class Mammalia; order Artiodactyla; family Bovidae; genus Ovis; species Ovis canadensis. Next base: position 26,187,178 of record NC_091246.1, read on the forward strand.
TTTACAAGGATACAGTAAAGATAAAAAAGGTTTCCATGAGAATACTTCAGGGTGTTTCAAAGGAAACTGCATTCGCTGCATAATCATCATTATTATTGAGACTGCCAATTTAAAAATGACCTATCTCTGGAATGACAAAAAGGTGTGGCCATTTATGGTATTTTCAATGACTTCAACTATGAGAAATGATTGTTATTCTTGGCTCCACTATAAAACAGACTTATTCAATAGGTACTCTCTGCCAGGAAATAGTAGGTTTTTCCAGAGAGCTCGCAAGCTAAAATTAGATGATAGTTGCCCAGTCTGGGAGTGGGCAGAGACCAGTTATTAAAGGATACATAATCATATTACTAAGTCATCTCAGTTGAGAGAAATGAACATAATTTTACAATTCGGGCTTGAAGATTCACATAGAATGATGTGGTCTAGAGCAACTGATTTATAGAATGTAAGCTGATTCTTACATGAACTGATAAAATGATTTCAATAAGGTCTCATTTACTTTGCAAGCAAATCAGAAATGGTACAAGAGGTTGAGGAAACAATGATGAGCAAATATTAATTGTCCTGTTCTAAATATGTTTACAGCTTAAAGGAAAAATATAAAGATCAAAACAGATAATCATGAGTGGTATGAATACGAGGAGATAAAACATTAATTAGCTTGACTATAGTAATCATTTGGATACACATGCATGTTCGTGCTAAGTTGCTTCAGTTATATCCAACTCTTTGTGATCCTGTGATCTGAGGCCCACCAGGCTCCTCTGTCCAGGCGATTCTCCAGGCAAGAATCTTGGAGGGGGTTGTCATTTCCTCCTCCAGGGATCTTCCCAAGCCTCTTAAGTCTTCTGCATTGGCAGACAGGTTCTTTACCATTAGCCCCACCTGGGAAGCCCTTTTGATACATATATGCATATAAAATCATCATGTTAGGGACTTACGTGCTGGTCCAGTGGTTAAGATTTTGCCTTCCACAGAGGGGATGTAGGCTTGATCCTGGTTTGGGAACTAAGATCCCACATATCTCATGGCCAAAAAAAAAAAAGAGATAATATTGTAACAAATTCAGTAAAGACTTTAAAAATGGTCCACATAAAAATATTTAAAAAATTATGTCATACAACTTAAATATATACAATTTTTATTACCAAAAATGAATTGTTAGACCCCTACCTCCACTGAATATAAAAATTGACTCAAAATGGATCATAAACCTAAATTTAAGGGCTAAACCTGTAAAAGAAAAGAACTGTAAGAGAGAATATAGGAATAAATCTACGTGATCTTTGGTTAAAGAATGATTTTTTTAAATGTAACACCAAAAGCATGAATGACAAAAACAAAAAAAAAGATAAGCTAGAATTCATCATACCCACTCCAGTGTTCTTGCCTTGAGAATCCCAGGGATGGGGGAGCCAGGTAGGCTGCCGTCTATGGATTGGCACAGAGTTGGACATGACTGAAGCAACTTAGCAGCAGCAGCAGAATTCATCATAATTTAAAACTTCTGTGCATCAAAGACACTATCAAAAAAGTGAAAAGACAGCCAACAAAAGGGGATAATGTATTCACAAACTAAACAATAAAAATAAATAAAATAATAATAAAATCGTTCAGTCGTGTCTGACTCTTTGCGACCCCATGGACTGTAGCCCACCAGGCTTCTCCATCCATGGAATTTTCCAGGCATGAGTACTGGAGTGGGTTGCCATTTCCTTATCTTCAAAACTAAAAAGATAGTTTTTAAATGGGTAAAGGACCTGAATAGACAGCTTAAAAATGGGTTTAAAAATGGGTAAAGGAGCTGAACAGACATGTTTCCAAAGAAGATATACAAATGACGAATAAACACATGAAAGGATGCTCAACATCATTAGTCACTAGGGAAACGTAAACCAAAACCACAATGTGAAGACTACTTCACATCCACTACAATGACTCTAATAAAAAAGAAAATAACAAGTACTAGCAAAAATGGCAACCCACTCCAGTACTCTTGCCTGGAGAATCCCATGGACAGAGGAGCCTCGCAGGCTGCAGTCCATGGGGCCGCTAAGAGTCGGACACAATTGAGCGACTTCACTTTCAATTTTCACCTTCATGCATTGGAGAGGGAAATGACAACCCACTCCAGTGTTCTTGCCTGGAGAATCCCAGGGACGGCGGAGCCTGGTGGGCTGCCATCTATGGGGTCACACAGAGTTGAACACGACTGAAATGACTTAACAGTAGCAGCAGCAAGAATGTAGAGAAACCAGAACCCTCAAATATTGCTGCTGGAATTGTAAAATGGGGCAGCCACTTTGAAAATCAGTTTGGAAGTTCCTCAAAAAGTTAAACATAGAGTTAGCATATGACCCTTCATTCCACTCCTAATATATATCCAATAAGAATTGAACACAGGTAGTGAAACAAATGGCTTCCCTGGTAGCTCAGCTGGTAAAGAATCCACCTACAATGCAGGAGATTCTGGTTCAATTCCTAGGTTGGGAAGATCCCCTGGAGAAGGGATAGGCTACCCATTCTTGGGCTTCCCTGGTGGGTCAGATGGTAAAAATTTGTCTGCAGTGCAGGAGACTTGGGTTCGATCCCTGGCCTGGGAAGATCCCCTGGAGGAGGGAATGGCAACTCACTCCAGTATTCTTGCCTGGAGAATCCTATGAAAGAGGAGCCTGGTGGGCTACAGTCCATGGGGTCACAAAGAGTTGGACACAACTGTGCAACTAAGTATAGCACAGCATGGTCAAACAAATACATGTATGTGTGTTTTTATCACAGAACTGTTCACCATAGCCAAAAGTTGGAAACGACCCAAATGTCCATCCATAGATGAATGGATAAACAAATTCTGGTAAATATACACAACAGTGTATTATTCGACCATAACAAGAATGAAGTCAGATACATGCTATATACATTATGCTACCCAGATGAACCTTGAAAACATTATGCTAAATGAAAGAAGACAGAAGCAAAAGGTCACATATTGTACAATTCCATCTATGTGAAATGTCCAGAATAGGTAAATCTATTGAGACAGAATTCATGTTGTTGGTTGCCAGAAGTTAGGGAGAATGGGAGCAACTGCTTATTGGATGTGCAGTTTCTTTTTTGTTGAAGGGATGTCAAGGATGTTTTGGAACTGGATAGAATAATAGTGATTGTACAACATTGTGAATGGACTAAATGCCACCAAACTGGTAGTTAATTCTATGCTATGTGAATTTCAACTCAATAAATTACTTTTGAAAAGCAGATGATCACGTGATGAGTTGTAGCACCTGCTTTACTTAGGTGGTCAGCACCTTCCCTCTTAGATTTGCTCCTCAATTTTCTATTAAGTTGTTTTTGATTAGCTCAACATGCTCATATAAAGGGACTACCGAAAACCCCTCAGCCCAGGATTAGCAACCTCTGGACAGGTACCAGGATAAGAGGGACGGAGCAGCAGAATCATCCCTTACAAACTAGGTTAAAGATTCATGCTGTCCCCTCCCAGGTGTTCACCACTTGGGGCAGCTCCCTTCTGCAGGGCCTCCACTTTCCCTCTGTAAACAAGGGTCATAACAATGTCCTCATCCAAGTCTCACGACTGCAAAGAGAATGATATAAATGCTCTTCTGTAAAGCACCATGAGGATGTAAATCTTTTATTTGGTTGAACCGCATGAAATTGCCAAGAATCAACCATTTTTTAGCTACAGTTACCACTTTTTACCTACAATTGAAGTTTTTCCTTAAGTTGAAAATGGGTTAATGCTTGGCAATTTCATGTGATTCAACAGAATTTTTGGTCTATTATGTGGCAACAATCTCTTGCATTAAAAAGTAAAACATAACAAACTCTACAATAATTTAGTTTTATAAATTCACAGGTAGTACTTCATCCTATCTCATCACTGACACCTTAAACATGCTAATCTATACTCCTTGCAGAACTCAGTCACATATAAAGAGGATAAAATATAAAAGAATATATTATGACATAGACGTTAAGAGAAAAGGTGCTGGAACCTCACTGACACAGTTCTAATCCTAGGTTTTCTATTATTCCCTGTGTAACCTTGAACACATTGCTTAACCTCTCTGTGCCTCAGCTCCTTCATCTGTAAAATAAGATTAATAATAATACCTACCTCTTACAGCTATTGACAGGAGGACACTATAAAGACTTTAATCATTCAGTGTTACTGTTATTGACTTTCACTTTGGGGATTTAATCCCACACACACCAAAAAATACTTTAGAATCGGAAGTCATCCTTTAAATGTTCTGTGGATTTACACGTGTCTATAGGTCTGTCTGGAGAAGGTGACGGCACCACTCCAGCACTCTTGCCTGGAGAATGCCAGGGAGAGTGGAGCCTGGGGGGCTACAGTCCACGGGGTCGCACAAAGTCGGACACAACTGAAGCGACTTAGCAGCAGCAGCATAGGTCTATCTGGAGAAGGCCATAGCAACCCACTCCAGTACTCTTGCCTGGCAAATCCCATGGACGGAGGAGCCTGGTAGGCTGCAGTTTATGGGGTCGCTAGGAGTCAGACATGACTGAGCGACTTCACTTTCACTTTTCACTTTGATGTGTTGGAGAAGGAAATGGCAACCCACTCCAGCCCTCTTGCCTGGAGAATCCCAGGGACGGGGGAGCCTGGTGGGCTACAGTCCACGGGGTCGCACAGAGTCGGACATGACTGAGCGACTTCACTTTCACTTTTCACTTTGATGCATTGGAGAAGGAAATGGCGACCCACTCCAGTGTTCTTGCCTGGAGAATCCCAGGGACGGAGGAGCCTGGTGTGCTGCCATCTCTGGGGTAGCACAGAGTCAGACACGACTGAAGCGACAGCAGTATAGGTCTATCTGGTTTAGGGAGAGTAAATGGCAGTTAAATTTTAAGAGGTTCAGTAAATCATTTTGCTCTGAAAACTCCAGAATCCATGATCCCTTCAAAGTCCTATACAGTTGGAATTCTGAGAATCTCTTTCCACTCTTCCATAAGAAGCCTCAGTATTTCTAACCTGCTAATCATAAAATCTAACTTTTGACCAAAGTTTAAAAAGATACTGCAAAGGATATTCTTAGGGGAACTATGAAACACAGATTCTACTAGCATATCAAGAAGAAAATTTTAACGTTTTTCCTATTGTGAAAAACCTGCCTTTATTCTTAAATTCTCAACACATAATGTTTTCTATTAAATTATGAAAAAAAATTGATCAGAAAACCCATTGCTGAAAAGTGGACATTTTTACATTTCTTAAATCATCCATGTTTCTCATGGAGTGTTCTGAGGAACAATTGCATTGGAGTAATTTGAAATATCTGTAAAAACACAGACTGCTGGATCCCACAGATTTTGAAATGAACAGAAACTGAACCTAAACTCATTATGCTACCAAGTAATTTTTTAAACTAAGTCTGAAAATAGGATCAAGGAACAACTCACTGTGAATAATACCTGAAAAGCTTTGAAAATTGCAAAATTATTTCTAGAAATAAAAGAAAGTTTCACTCAGGTTAAAGTACAGTGGACAGACAAGCATCAGTTTGAGAACTGAGTGAGGGTTAGGAGATAGAAATAAATAAGTTGTTCAAAAGAAAATCCAGGAAACAAAGAAACAGAGAAAGCAAAAGGGGTTTAGAGATGTGGATGTTCAAGTGAGAAGGTCAAAGTGAAGCGAAAGTCACTCAGTTGTGTCCAACTCTTTGTAACCCCATGGGCTGTAGCCCACCAGGCTCCTCTGTCCATGAGATTTCCCAGGCAAGAATACTGGAGTGCGTTGCCATCCTTCTCCAGGGGATCTTTGAGACCCAGGGATCAAACCCAGGCCTCCTGCACTGCAGACAGTTTCTTTACTGTCTGAGCCACCAGGGAAGTCCAATTAGAATTTGAGGAGTGAATAATAGAGAATGAGAAAGAATAAATGGTTTTTAAAGGTGGCTACTGAGAATTTTGGGGGGTTACTAAAAATGGTCCCTGTAGCTCAAACAGTAAAGAATCTGCCTGCAAAGCAGGAGACTAGTGTTCAATCCCTGGGTTGGGAGGTTCCTCTGGAGAAGAGAATGGCAATCCATTCAAGTATTCTTGCCTGGAGAATTCCACGGACAGAGAAGTCTGTGGGGCTACAGTCCGTGGGGTAGCAAAGAATCAGACACAACTGAGCAACTAACACACACATACATACACACACACGAAAAATGTTCAAATCCAGGGAACTCAGTGAACTCCCATTATGAGCTTTTAATCAGCCTACCCACACATAGATATCATAGTGACACTGCATAACACCAGAGGAAGAGAAACATTTAAAAGCATCTCAAGGGTAAAACAGGCTTCTCTGGAGGCTCAGATGGTGAAGAATCTGCAATGCAGGAGACTCAGGTTCGATCCCTGGGTCGGGAAGATCCCCTGGAAAAAAGGAATGGTTACCCACCCCAGTATTCTTGCCTGGAGAATTCCATGGACAGAGGAGCCTGATGGGCTACAGACCATGGGTTGCAAAGAGTTGGACATGGCCGAGTAACTAACTTTCAAGGGTAAAATAGATCAACTACAAAAAAAACAGCAATCTACAAAAGAGTTGATAGTAGCAACAGGATCCAGAAGACAGTAGAAAGTAAATATCTAGGTTGGGCAGATTGTCAATGAAAGTATTCAGTTATCATTTCATATCTACCAGATTGACAAAAATATGAAGTCTGATCACACTAAGTATTGGAGAGAATGTGAATCAGTGGAAATGCTCTTCACAATTAATAGAACTGTAAATCTGCTTAACCAGTTAGGAAAATGTTAGGTATTGCCTAGTAAAGTGGAGTACAAGCACGCCCTGAGACTCATCCTTTCTGTTCCTAAGGTAACACTTACAAACATGCTCTAGAAAGCAAGCACAAGAATGTTCCTAGCAGTATCTCTGATAATAATGAGAAGTATGAAAATAGCCAAATGTCCATCATTAGTACTATGAAAACAAAATTTTGGTGTTATCATGTAACAGAAGCCTACAATCATGAAGTAATCCACAGCTATATGCATCAATATGAATAAATTTCAACAACATAATGTAAGCAAGAGCAGTCACATAGAATATATATAGTACGATTACATTAGCATGAAATCCAAGAACAGAGAAAAGCTCAGGGAAAATAACTAACACTTTGTTAATTTAGTGTCTATGTGTGTGTACGTGTGAGTGTGTATGTGTGTGTGCAGTAAAAGAATAAAGCTATGGATATGAAACAAGTTCGGATTAATGTTTACTTTGTATAAGGAAGAGAAAAGATTAAGGGAGGCATAAAGAAGAGGGCTTTCCATGTATCTTATCTATAATTTTATTTTAAAAGATAAAATCTGAGCAAATGTAAGACCATGTTATTATGTATTAAACACGGGTAACAAGTTTATAGGATTTTTATTTTATTATTTGAAATTTTTTCCATATTTGGAACATTCCCTAATTTTAAAAATAATGCATATAAGCATACATAATATATAAAGAATTCACAAAAACTGTTAATAAGAAAACAAACACCAAAAAAATGGGCAACAGATGTGAATAGATACTTCACTAAAGAAGACGTATGGATGATAAGTGAGCACATAAAAAGCTCAACATCTGAGCAGTTATTAAGGAAATGAAAATTAAAATGACAATGAGACACAACACTCACTAGCAGAGAGGATAAAATTTGAAAGGCTATATCAAGTCTTGTCAAGGGTGTGGAGCAACTGGAATTCTTACATTGCCAGTGCTAATGTACAATGAAACAATCTTTTAGGGGATCATGTAGATAGTTTCATAAAAATTAAACATATAAGCTATATATACATGCAAATTATATAACCCAGCCATTCCACTCCTAGGCATTTACCCATGATAAAAGAAAATATGTTCACAGGAAGACTCAAACACAAATGAGCATAGCTGCTTTATTTTTAATAACCAAAAATTGGAAACAAGTGTCCAACAGCAGGTAAGTGGACAAATACTGATATAGCTATACAATAGAATATTATTCAACAATAAAAAAAAGCATTATAGGCTACAACAAGGGTCACTTTCAGAACAATTATGCTGAGTAAAAAAAAAAAACAAATAAAAAACAAATAAAAGAGTATATGCGTCTCCATTCCTCAGACAGCATATTAAAAAGCAGAGACATTACTTTGCCAACAAAGATCTGTGTAGTCAAGGCTATGGTTTTTCCAGTGGTCATATATGGATGTGAGAATTGGACTGTGAAGAAAGCTGAAAGCCAAAGAATTGATGGTTTTGAACTGTGGTGTTGGAGAAGAGCAAGGAGATCCAACCAGTCCATCCTAAAGGAGATCAGTCCTGGGTGTTCTTTGGAAGGACTGATGTTGAAGCTGAAACTCCAATACTTTGGCCAGCTGATGCGTAGAGCTGACTCATTTGAAAAGATCCTGATGGTGGGAAAGATTGAGGGCAGGAGGAGAAGGGGACAATAGAGGATGAGATGGTTGGATGGCATCACCGACTCAATGGACATGCGTTTGGGTAGATTCCAGCAGTTGGTGCTGGACAGGGAGGCCTGGTGTGCTGCGGTTCATGGGGTCACAAAGAGTTAGACACGACTGAGCGACTGAACTGAACTGAACTGAACTGAACTGAATTCCTCAGAAAAGCAATTTTCCTCCAATTAAAAAATGCATTTAAAAAAGTGTATGGCATATGATTCCATTTATTTCAGAAAATGTAAATTAATGTATAACAACAAAAAATAGAGCAGTGATTACCAGGGAATAGGAGTGGTGCTGAGAGGAGGGAAGGATTGGAAGAGAGCATGAGGAAACCTCTGGGGATGACTCGTATGTTTATTACCTTGATTGTGGTGATGATTTTACAAGCATATTCCTATGTTGAAATTTATCAAATCATGCCCTTTAACATGTGCTTTATTATACATCAATTAAACCTCAGTAAAGTTATTTTAAAAAGTAAATAAAGCCTAGGGAGCAATAGTAATTGACTAGCAAGGTAGACAAAGTAAGGAATTCTTATAAAACTGGACAAATGCTCCAAAAAAACAACAGAAAGTTTCAGGAATTTGGTGCACCAGGAATTTTGGGAGATATGAAAGAAAGTCACAGGATTACAGTGTTTACAAACCACCAGGTCACCATCTCGGTTCCCCTGCTAGGTGCCAATACCCTCCCCAACTTACTTTGCCCTGGGTTGCAGCACCATCCACTGCTCCTACCATTCATATATGCAATGGAATATTAGCCATAAAAAAAGAACAAAATAATGTCATGTGCAGTAACATGGATGGACCTAGAGATTGTCACACTGAGTGAACTAAGTCAATCAGAAAAAGACAAACATCATATGATATTGCTTATATGTGAAATATTAAAAAAAAATGGTAAAAATGAACTAATTTACAAAACAGAAATAGAATCACAGATGTAGAAACCAAACTTATGATTACAAAGGATGAAAGGAGAGTGGAGAGATCAATTGAGATATTGGGGTTGAAATGTACACACTGTGCTTAGTCGCTCAGTCACGTCCGACTCTGCGACACCATGGACTATAGCCCGAGGCTCCTCTGTCCGTGGGAATTCTACAGTCAAGAATACTGAGGTGAGTTGCCATGCCCTCTTCCAGGGGATCTTCCCATCCAGGGATTGAACCCAGGTTTTCTGCTTTGCAAGCAGATTCTTTAACCATCTGAGCCACCAGGGAAGCCCAATGTATGCACTATTTTATATAGAATAGGTAACTGATAAGAACCAGTGCATAGCACAGGGAACTCTATTCAATACTCTGTAATGATCTATATAAGAAAAGAATCTAAAGAAGAGTGGATATATGTTTATGTATAACTGATTCACTTTGCTGTACACCTGAAACTAACACAAGATTGCAAATCAGCTATGCTCCAATAAAATTTTTTAATAAAATTAAAATCAATTTTAAAAAGAGAAGGTTGTGGATCCCTATCTACCCACACACTCACAGGCCCCTGCAAGGTAGTCCCCACGTGGCACAACCTGCCCCTGAAACAATCAGATCTCTGTCAACTGTCTCTTTAACAAGAATAGGCAAGGATTTCCCAAGCACTTCAGGAAATCTTCCAATATGAAAGAGAGAGCTAAAAGAAAGAGAAGTGGGGAGAGGAATGAAGGGAGAGAAGGAAGGAGAAAGACCAAATCAGATAAGTAGAGATAAGACAGAAAACAAAACACAGCCTCAAAAAAAATTGTCATTAATATCTTAGGAGAAATAACAGAAGACATTGTATCCATTAATCAAGAATAGTTGACACAACAAGGAACAATCAGAGATTAAGAAGGGCTCCTGGGAATTAAAATTATGAGAACTGAAACAAACCTGAAACTTGGTAAAAGGGAATCTGGAGGAAACACACGGAAAATGAGCAGAGCTGGTCTGAACTGGCCTAAAGGAAGGAGATATGGAGGCCAGCCCACTGGCTAAGAGCTCCAAGCTCTGGGGTATAACATTCAGCCCACTCAACAGTTTTTTGAGGATTTCATTCATTGCCAGCTTGGATGGAGTGTAAGAGGGTGCAATTTATCTGAAGGGCCACCACTTAAGTTGTTCCATTCTGCCCAGCCACAGGGCAGAGGCGACCTGATCCAGCCTGAAGGTCTGCTCACCTGGGCTGAATGTACAAGTGAAGACACCAAGGAAGTGTGTTCTGCTAAGGGGGCCTTTGTAAAATTCACACAAAGGAGCACAGCAGGTCAACAGGGTGCCAGAAAAGATGGCCCTTCGTCCCATTAGGCACAGCTACCTTACAGGCATCACCTTCTTCAAGATGCTGCTCAGCCCCAAGGACAGTGCTTGTCCCACAAGGGAGAGTGAACATTTGACCCAGGTGCTACTAGTGGTAAGGAACCCACCTGCCAATGCAGGAGACATAAGAGACGCAGGTTTGATCCCTGGGTCGGGAAGATCCCCTGGAGGAGGGCATGGCAATCCACTCCAGTATTCTTGCCTGGAGAATTCCCATAGACAGAGGAGCCTGGAGGGCTACAGTCCATGGGGTCACAGTCAGACACAACTGAACTGACTTAGCACGCACAGCTGATGCTCTAGAAACGTGGCTAGGGCACTGTGCTTTTGAAAGGCGGTCCTACAGAGGGCGCAGCTTCCACTGAGCTTTGGCCACTCCTCATTATTCTCCTGGGCTCCTCTCTGTGCTCTCCCCACCAGCAGAGCCCCTCTCTGAGCAGCAGCGGCAGTAGCATCCTATTTGCTTCGTGCTCATCTCCCACGGAGGGACACTTGGGGGCAGTCATTCGACACTGCACACACTTTGTCCTTTGCAAGCCTCCTCCTGCCCAGGCTCCAGTTCACTGTGAGAACAGAGCCTTTACTTGGTGACTCTAGAACATGCTGTGACAACTCGGAGTCTAATCCCCAAACAAGACCCCTTGTGATGCTGTTCACACTCAGCCACAGTGGTCCAACCCCACCAGCCTGCAGACCACTCACTCAGGTGGGATAAAAGAGCTAGACAGCTCCGCTCGCAGGACTCATAAATCACAGCCCCTCAGCAAACAGGAAGAAAGAGCAGATTCAGAGACATTTCGTTTTAAGTGGATTTAAAGTAACACACCGACACGCAGCTCTATTTCCTTGTCATTCTGCCTCTCATTCTCTTAATAACCCTGACATTCCTGTGGGAACACTTCATCTCAGTGAAGGAGGTATGTACAGTTTCTCTGTCATAAAATCATCAGATATTAAACAAATGAAGAGAGGGGCATAAAACAGACTGAAATTACAGCCTGGGTATGTTCTGCCAGAGTCCTCACTGGAGAACTGGACTTTGTCCTTCTCGTCTTCATTACCCTCATGCCGGCATTTTAACTGATGGAAACAATACCGCACAGCAGGATTGCGAGGACCTCAGGACCAAAACATTAATAAACAGGCATTATGCTTATGCATGGTAAGTTCCAGAAAGGGAGCCTGGTTAATGAGCAAAAGTTCAAAAGAAGCTGAGTGATGTAAGATGTACGATAATGACTCACATGTACGGCATTTGAGCCGGACTTTCACAAACAAGGGGGTGGCCAGCAGACTCAGCAGGAGCAGCTAAGAAGTCCATCAGCCCAGCCCCGGTGGGAGTTCTTGGAAACCCCAGCAGAGGGGGAATTGCCACAGAATGAGGACCCAGGGCTTTCTTAAAAACACTATGACCCCCAACTTCTCTGTTACACTCTGCATTGCCCTGCATTTCTGAGTGACATGAAGCTAACTATTCACCACCATTGTGCACCTCTAAGTGATTGCAAGCCAAGGGCCCCCTTCAGAGGGGCAAACCCAGTTTTGTGAAAGAGAAACCAGCGTCCTACCGAAGCTTGACATAGCTTTCTTCATTGTTATGATGAAAACATCTTCAGATCCACACCCAAATGACAGCCCAGAAGGAAAGAATGTATGAGCGTGTTGTATGTGTGAGAGTGTATGTGTGTACGTGTGTGTCTGCAGGCACTTAGTCCAATAGACACACACCCACGGACTTCAGCGGGTTACAAAACGTCCTCTGTACTGAAGAATCTCAGACTGGTGGGATGATTCATTTAGGGGAATTGCTGAAAGCTCTAATACATAAGGAAAGGAGTGCATGCATACATACATGTGCTGTCCAACGCTTACCAGCTGGTGTTCCAAGTGGGTGGAGTGCATTGCTTTCAGGTTCCATTGAAAAGAAACTGCAGAAAATTGTATCCGCATATAAGAATGCAATCAGACAGAGAATGTTGGAGGAAACACGAGCCAGAGAACCACTGTGATTCAGGAAGCAGACGGATTTACAGGAGTCTTTACAGTAGATTTCCTGCTTCCTCTGCCCCTTCTGTCTGCTGGAGTCTGTGTTCTCCCTGTCAGCGGGGATCCTCCTTCCTTCCGAGGACTCTGGGACTCCTGTGGTGATGGGGCGGGCACCAGCTCCTCTGACTTCCACGGGCTTCTCCTCTGTTAACTGTGTTGACTTGGGCAGATAATGACCAGCTCATGAGCCACCTGCAGGGTTGTGGTGAGCCTGAGACCAGGCACAACCAGGACAATGGAAGACCGGGATGCTCTCCACTTAGGAAGGTCCTTCCCCGAGGTGTGAGCTTGTGGGACCTTAATTCCCCGACCAGTGATCAAACTCGAGCTCCCTGACATGGAAGTGTGGAGTACTAATCACTGGATTGCCAGGGAAGTCCCTATACTATTGTATTTTTAAACAAGTCAGGTAGTTTTATTCTGTTCCATGTGTGTATATTTTTGACAAAAGCGGGAGACTATATGTTGTTTTTGGAGAAGAAAATGGCAACCCACTCCAGTATTCTTGCCTGGAGAATCCCAGAGACAGTGGGCCCCAGTCTATGGGGTCGCACAGAGTCGGACATGACTGAAGTGACTTAGCAGCAGCAGCAGCAGCATATCGATAGGACTGGACCAAGCCCACAAGGGCAACCATTGCTGGCACACACACTCACACATTCCTACAAACACATACACACCCTCACACCACCGTGTGTGTGTGTGTGTGTGTGTGTGTGTTTAGTTGCTCTGTCATACTCAGCTCTTTGCAACCTCACGAACTGTAGCCTTCCAGGCTCCTCTGTCCCTAGGATTATCCAGGGAAAAATGCTGGAGTGAATTGCCATTTCCTTCTCCAGAGGATCTTTGAGACCCAGGGATCAAACTCACATCTCTTGTATCTCCTGCATTGGCAAGCACATTCTATACCACTGAGCCACCTGGGAATACACACTTACATACATACAAACGCTAATGCTTACATATATACTCACATGTGCACACACACATATACACCCTTTGAACACCACACACATTCTCATATGTACATGTTCACATACCTACTTGCACCTCACACACGTTGTTCAGCTGCTAAGTCACGTCAGACTCTTTGAGACCCCATGGACCACATCACACCAGGCTTCCCTGTCCTTCACCGTCTCCCAGAGTTTGCCCCAACTCATGTTTATCCAACCATCTCATCCTCTGTAGCACCCTTCTCCTCCTACCCTCAATCTTTCTCAGCATCAGGGTCTTTTCCAGTGAGTCGGCTCTTTGCATCAGGTAGCCAAAGTATCAGAGCTTCAGCTTCAGCATCAGTCCTTTCAATGAATATTCAGAGATTCCTTTGATCTCCTTGCTGTTTGCTCTCCTTGCTCTGCCTGTCCATTTTGGAGAGCACTGGTCAGGTGTTTTGTAGATGTCCCTTTGTTGTGTTTATCGAATGTTCTTCCAGATTTGATTAGGTTATGGGGATAAAATGGGATCCATTTTACTGGGTTTTCCTTTTGCTTAAGGCTCCAAGGCAGGTCAGCATGACTCCATCACTGACGGACTTTGTTTAACAATCTTGGATGGTTTTGCATTACTTTTGACTTTTAAAAATACTGCATTGAAATGTTATTTATTGCTATTATATATAAAGTAGATAACCAACAAAGACCTACAGTATAGCATAGAGAACTATCCTCAATATTTTACAATAACCAATAACCTCAGATATGCAGATGACACCACCCTTATGGCAGAAAGTGAAGAGGAACTAAAAGCCTCTTGATGAAAGTGAAAGAGGAGAGCGAAAATGTTGGCTTAAAGCTCGACATTCAGAAAACGAAGATCATGGCATCATCTTCATCCCATCACTTCATGGGAAATAGATGGGGAAACAGTGTCACGCATTAATTTTTTGGGCTCCAAAATCACTGCAGATGGTGATTGCAGCCATGAAATTAAAGACACTTACTCCTTGGAAAGAAAGTTATGACCAACCTAGATAGCATATTCAAAAGCAGAGACATTACTTTGCCAACAAAGGTCCGTCTAGTCAAGGCTATGATTTTTCCAGTGGTCTTGTATGGATGTGAGAGTTGGACTGTGAAGAAAGCTGAGCACCGAAGAATTGATGCTTTTGAACTGTGGTGTTGGAGAAGACTCTTGAGAGTTCCTTGGACTGCAAGGAGATCCAACCAGTCCATTCTGAAGGAGTTCAGCCCTGGGTGTTCTTTGGAAGGAATGATGCTAAAGCTGAAACTCCAGTACTCTGGCCACCTCACGCAAAGAGTTGACTCATTGGGAAAGACTCTGATGCTGGGAGGGATTGGGGGCAGGAGGAGAAGGGGACGACCGAGGATGAGATGGCTGGATGGCATCACTGACTCGATGGATGTGAGCTTGAGTCAACTCCGGGAGATGGTGATGGACAAGGAGGCCTGGCGTGCTGCGATTCATGGGGTTGCAAAGAGTCGGACACAACTGAGCGACTGAACTGAACTGATAAAGGTTATTATATATCTCTGTGTGTGTACATTTATTTATATTATATATATATATATATAAAGAGAGAGAGAGAGAACTGAATCATTGTGCTGTACACCTGAAACTATAATAACACAATGTTGTAAATCAATTTAAAAAGAAATTAGAATACCCAGGTACATATAAAAAGTTGGAAAAAATGTTACTTTATCTTGATGGTTGAGCTTTTTGGCTCCCCAGCTGAGCACCGAGTTATAGAAGCTTTCAAACTGTGGTGCTGGAGAAAACTCTTGAGAATCCCTTGGACTGCAAGCCAGATCAAACTAGTCAATCCTAAAGGAAATCAACCCTGAATATTCATTGGAAGGACTGATGCTGAAGCTGAAGCTCCTGTACTTTGGCCACCTGATGCAAATGGCAGACTCACTGGGAGCCTGATGCTGGGAAAGATTGAAGACAGGTGGAGAAGGGAATAACAGAGCATGAGATGGTTGGATGGCATCACCAACTCAATGGATATTTCTTGTTCAGTCACTCAGTTATATCCAACTCTTTGTGACCCCATGGAATGTAGTCTGGGGCCAGACTCCTCTGTCCATGGAATTTTCCAGGCAAGAATACTGGAGTGGGTTGCCATTTCCTTCTCAAGGGGATCTTTCCAACCCAGGGATTAAACACAGGTATCCTGCATTGCAGGAAGATTCTTAACCAATTCTGCTGCTGCTAAGACGCTTCAGTCGTGTCCAACTCTGTGCAACCCCATTCTCGGCAGCCCACCAGGCTCCCCTGTCCCTGAGATTCTCCAGGCAAGAACACTGGAGTGGGTTGCCATTTCCTTCTCCAATGCATGAAAGTGAAAAGTGAAAGTGAAGTCGCTCAGTCGTGTCCAACTCTTCAAGACTCCATGGACTGCATCCTACCAGGCTCCTCCACCCATGAGATTTTCCAGGCAAGAGTACTGTAGTGGGATGCCATTGCCTCCTCCCAGGGAAGCCTAAATGGACCACAGAGCTGCCTCAAAAATACACATGGGCATTTACTAGAGCCCCCCAAAAGGTGCAAAGAGATGCTGACATCGCATAGCACAGGACATTGCTCTCTAGGCTTCCACACTCTTCTCCCAGCCACAGAATCCTTACAGCAATTGTTCAGAATCTCCCCTCCTTCCTGCCCTTCTCACTTTCCTTCAGTCTTTATCTCATTCCCTTCCTTACAGCTCTTTTTCCCCTTCCTGGAGTATCCCATGGTCTTTTAAAGTAACTCATTTTATGTATGACTTAAGAAGCTCAAATCAAGAGCTCTGGGACAATCTAGAGTGGTGCAGTGGGATGGGAGGGAAGTTCAAGACAGAAGGGACATATGTACACCTATGGCTGATTCATTAATTTTAATTTAAAAAATTAAGTAAATCATTTCAGTTCCTTCTATTCTACCACCATTCTCCAGTTAGGCTGTACGAGCATGGCACCAGCCCCTCTCCTGCGCCAACCCCCCACCCCCACCCCCTGCCATCTCTTCCATTTCTTGGACTTCCATACTCCCTCTCCATTCTTTCTCTCTCCTTCTCCTTCTCTCCCCTCCCTCTTCCTTTCCTTCCTCCCTCCTCTTCCTTCCTCTTGGGAGAAGCCTGGAATCCCTCCAACCTGGGGAAGCTGGAGGCTTTCTCCCAGGGTCCCCTTGGCCTCCTAGGTCAGATCCGTTTCCCACTGGGCTGTTGGCTCCACCAGCACTCATGACAGGATAAGACAGCTGCCAACGCATGACTGACCCCTGGTGAGCTGGCGAGACCACGAAAAGTCAGAATGAACTTATCCTGCCACCCGTTCATGCAGCACAGAAACACGTACAGAATACGACACAAAATATTATGGTGATGGTCTCTTCTGTGGGAGGACTGGAAGGGGAAATTAATGGTGATTTGTATATTTTGCTTATTTTCAGCTTATCCACAATAAGCTTCTACTGTGTTTACCTTTTTAAAATTTAAATGTAGGCTCCATGGGGCACTGACATCCTTTGTCTAAAAAAAAAAAAAGAAAAAGTTAGTAGATAAAAAAATAAATATTTTTAAAAGATAAATAAGCCAACAAATAAAAAATCAGCAATGGCAAGACATATACGCAAATTGTCTTCTCTGAAAACAAGAATAATCTCTGTGAAGTTTTCTGTCTCAGACAAGGCAATTTGATAGATTAGCTAGAGAGGTCAGCTATTGAAAGAATTTAGCCTCAGTTTTGGCACATCCAGAGCCCCTGCTGTGATCAGGAAATATCCTCATCCCTCTGGATTAAAGCAGCCAGAGGACCCTGCTGCTGTTTTCTGTGGAGCTTCTGGGCCTCCTGGTGGCTTCTCTCTGCAGACAATTCCCTCTGCTGATTCCTGGCTTTGGTGGCACTTGTTGTTCAGTCTCTCAGTCATGTCCAACTCTTTGAGACCTCATGAACTGCAGCAGGCCAGGCTTCCCTGTCCTTCACAATCTCCTGGAGTTTGCTCAGACTCATGTCCATTGAGTTGGTGATGCCATCCAACCATTTCTATCCTCTGTCATCCCCTTCTCCTCCTGCCCTCAATCTTGCCCAGTATCAGGGTCTTTTCCAATGAGTCAGCTCTTTGCATCAGGTGGCCAAACTGGTGGCGCTAGTGATAAAGAATCTGCCTTCAATGCAAGAGATGTTCAGACTTGGCTTCAGTCCTTGGGTTAGGAAGATACCCTGGAGGAGGAGATGGCACCACACTCCAGTATCCATGCCTGGAAAATTCCATAGACAGAGAGCTTGGCTGGCTACAGTCCACGTGGTCAAAAAAGTTGGACAAGACTAAGCATCTGAGCACATGAATTGCCTGAACTCCTTCAGACTCAGCTGAGACTCTAGCTGCCTCAACCACTCAGACACCCACTGTCATCCACTTAATCCTCCCTGTCCCAATTCCTATTGCAAATCCATGGTCAAGAGAATCTGATGATCCCTTCCTGAGTCAACCTCCATCCCTAGTCCATGCCAGTGATGGCCAGGGACCAGGACTCAGGCGAGAAAAGGTATAAAGAGAGGAAGACAGGCATATCTACTTAGTGTTCAGATTCCTCATCAAAATTAATTACCACTCTGACAAGGATATTTAAACCTGGTTTCTGATTTGCAGGGATCTTGAGTTATAAACTTAATCACAAACAGATTTTGAAACATTAGAAGGCTACACATAAACTAGCTCTTAGCACAGTGTCCAGAACATAATAGAAATAGATGCTTAATAAAAAATTTAGTTGAATGAATAGTTCTGAGAAACTGGAGAAATTTCAGGATAGTTATTTCAAATAACCCTCATAACAGAGTAGAAACATCTCTATTCTAGAAGAATTTTTCCTCATATACCTTTAAATATTCATGTACAGCCACAAATCAAACCCACAGAATTCAGATGGCTCTTTTTTAAATTAATTAATTAAATGTAATTTTAAACGATTTTTGGCTTTTTCATTGCTTGCTTTTTCATTCCTTCATTGCTTGCTCAGGCTTTCTCTAGTTTCGACAAGCAGAGGCTTCTCTGCTTTTTAGTTAAAGGGCTTCACATTGTGGTGGCTTCTCTTGCTGCATAACACAGGCTCCAGGCATGCAGGCTTCAGCAGTTGAAGCTCTCAGGCCCAGTAGTTGCTGCACAGGGTTCTGGGGTGCTCAGACTTCAGTAGCTGAGCCACAGAGGCTCAGTAGTTTTGGCACCTGGACTTAGTTGCTCCGAGGCAAGTGGAATCTACCTAGGCTAGGGACTGAACCTGTATCCCCAGCCCTAGCAGGTAGATTCTTATCCACTACACCATGAGAAAAGTTCTGGATGCCTCTTTTTAAAACATAATGTTATATAAAATATCTCATCTGCCCTCTGTGAACAATAGTAAAATTGTTTAAATTGGCCCATGTCCTCCAGCTGGGGATGAGACTATAACATATATTTGTTAAGTGCTACTCTGTAACTGGTCCTATTCTAAGCATTTTGCATATTTTTTACACACTTCACTCTTATCATAACCCCAGGAGGGTCATAATGCTCTATTATGGAAGAGGAAACTTACAAGTTACTTGAGTATTGTGCTCAGTGGCTGCACAGTATAGGTGAGTGTCTGCAGCATGACCCAGAGTTTTGCTTCAAACCATCACATTGCCAGCTCCCCCTTAGAGTGGGGCTTTCACTTTCTACATCATGAAGATTACACATGGGTAAGAGAGACTTCAGAAGAAACAAACCAAATTGGTTTCCTTTTGTTTTAAAGTTCAAATCTAATTCATCAAAGGGAGGAAATGACATGCTAGTTTTCTTTTCTTTCTTTTTTTTTAACCTACTAGCATACTTAAGTTTCAGTTTCAAGTCTCTTGAAAAACTTCATAAAAATCCCTCGTGCTTTATCAGTAATTTTTAACTGTCTGATGGAGTGGAATGAGCAGACATGTTGCCAAAGAACATCAGCAGGTTGTCACAGATCAGACCCACATCCTCAAAATTCGAGCACGTTTCTACACTCAAGTCTTCAGAAGATGGGGTGATGGCAGATTTCTCTCAGTGCCTGAGATTTGCCCCACAGCAGAAGTTTTGTTGTGCTTTTTTTTTTTTCTGCTTCAGTAGTAAAAGCAAGTGTGTGAGTTTCTCTGTTGGCATTTCCAGTCTCTCACTGTGTCAAAGGTTACCCTGAGGTTTCTAATAGAAATACCAACTTTCTTTTTTTTCTTTTTTTGAGCTTGAGCCATTTTTGTTAGTGGAACACAGCTGCTCATCACCTCTCACTGCTTCTAGCATGTCCGGGAACCTGGCATGGCAGAGGGTTGGCTTCAAGTACATAATAATCTAAGTTGGTTTTGCAATATCCCTTCCTGGCTGTATTCTCAGGTCTCCAAGCCTTAGGTTTCCATCTGTAGACTGGTGGAAGTAATACCCAGACCAATTTCAGAATGTCAAGGGCATTAATCTGAGCCTGTTGTTTCTCAGCACAGACCTCACTTGGGTGACCAGCAGGGCATCCGGTTGATTAGGGGAGAGACTGGGTGTGCTCAGTTATGCAGAGAAATAGGCTCCACTGTAAGAACAAAGACCAGCTCTGAGACTGGATCAAGAGAGGGATTCAGGCCCAGTATTAAGAAGGAATTTTCAGGACTTCCCTGGTGGTCCAGTGATTAAGAATCCTCCCTTGCAGTGCGGGTGACCCAGCTTCGATTCTGGGTCAGGGAACTAAGATCCTGCATGCCAGGGAGGTGCTAAGCCTGTGTGCCACAACTAGAGAGTCTGTGCCCTGCAAGGAAAGATCCTGCATGGCACAATGAAGATCCAGAGTTGCATTGCTAAGACATGATGCACCCAAATAAATGAATTTTAAAAAGAATTTTCTACAAACTGGAGTAGACTTACTACAGAATGGATTTTCACAAGAGGGGTCAGATTACCTCTCCCATGAAGTATTAAAGTTAAGTCCCAATAAGCACTTGGGGGAATTTTCAGAGAAAATTTACAGAGCAGATAAAGGGTTGAGATGAATGACTTTGTATGGTATCCATGGTACCACAATCCCCTCACCCTGAGATACTCTCTATCATAACATCATGACTATTTCCTTCATAGAATCTTATCAAAATCTGTAATCATCTTTATTTGCCTATTGACTCCTTTAACTTCCTCTGCCACCTGACCGTCAACTCATAAAAGCAAATTCCTACTGTCTTTCTAGCACTGAGCTCATAGTGAGCACTGAGGACATATTTGGCAAATACATGAGTGAAGGAAATATTTCTAAGACTCTTTCCAATTCTGAGTCAATGAGGCATCACACTTATTTACCCTTAATTCATCCTCTAGGATGCTTCTTTTAAAAGGATGAGGATGTTCTTTGGGAGCAGTTGGGCAAGGGAAAGAAGTAAAAGGAAAAGAAGAATTAAAACTGTCTTTATACATGGAAAACATGGTCTTGCATGTAGGAAATCCTAAAGTAATCCACAAAATAATCTATCAGAGCTGAAAGAACATGTTGTAATACACAAAAGTCAATGTTCTTCTGTTCAACAATGAATGACCCCAAAGTTAAATTAAGAAAATATAATTTAAAATATTACCAAAAGGAATAAAATACTTTGGAGGAAATTTAACAAAAGAAATGAGTCTCGTGCACTTTCAACTATAAAACATTGCTGGAAGAATTAAAGAAGGCATAAATAAGTGGAAAAACAATATATGTTCATAGTTTGGAAAGCTTAATATGGTTATGATGGCATTGCCTGTCAAATCGGTCTATAGATTCAATACAGTCCCTATCAAAATTTGAGCTGGCTTTGTTTTCATAAAGTGACAGGTTAGTCTTAAAATTCATAATAAAATGCAAGGGACTCTGAGCGGCCAAAAATACTTTGAAAAAGAAGAATAGCTTTAGAACTCACATTTCCTGATTTCAAAATTTAATACTAAGCTACAGAAATCAAATCAGTATGGTTCTGGCATAAGAATAGACATAGAGATGAACAGAATAGAGTTAACAGTATAAAAGTAAATTCATATATATGTATTCTTTTTAATTTATTTTCAGCAAAGATGCCAAGACTGTTAGGGGAAGCATACTGCTTGAAACCGCCCACCCTGGCCAGGCACCATAGTAACCATTTGCATGAGTTGTTTTATGACAGGAGATCCTGATAAGGAATACAGAACTAATAAGCCACCACCAACCAGAAGAGTTCGGTAAAGGTCTAAAGGAAACACCACGTATCTGTCCACTTCCCAGAATCCCTCTTGCTAGCATCCATCTTGGCTGAGCAATGTGTGCGCCACCAGGAAAGACTCTGAATTAGAATGATTGGCCAAAGACCACCTGGAAACTAATCCCGTCCCCATAAAACCCGAGACTGCGAGCCACACGGCAGAGCAGTTCTCCTGGGTTTCCTTACCCTACTGCTCTCCACCCAGGTGCCCTTTCCCAATAAAATCTCTTGCTTTGTCAGCACATGTGTCTCCTTGGACAATTCATTTCTGAGTGTTAGACAAGAGCCCAGTTTTGGGCCCTGGAAGGGGATCCTCCTTCCTGCAACAAATGGCGACTCTGGTGGGACTCTTCTTCACTGAGACTGACATCCTGACCACTCGGGGTACTCAGGGGCCAGCTTCCCTGCCAATGGACCAGACCCAGCAGCCACAACTGGGACCCCTTTGTCCCTGGTCTCCTCCTGACGCAGACAACTGGCCAGAGTGCCCCGACCAGTAAGGAACAAGAGACTTTATTGACCTCTCCCCACTTCCCTCTCTCTCTCCTCTCCTTAACCCTTCCTATCCTTCCCCGTTTTTCTAGTCCCCAGGTGCTGGACACAGGAATCTGGTCGAAGGGCCCTCAGCCTGAGCTGAGGATTGGAGACTGATCACCTACTCTTGGCAGAGAACTCGAATTCTGGTTTTGGTCTGTTTTGATTTCTGGTAGGGCCGAGTTCCAGTCCTCCCTTCTCTGGAGGCCCAGGGCAAAGTCCTATAACACCTGGGTATCTGTAGGTGGCAGGAGACGTCTGTAAGGCCTCCCCTTTCTCCCCCACCTGGAAGGGGTCCTCCTTACTGCAACAAGACCATTTGATGGGGGAAAAATAGTCTTTTCCTTGAATGATGCTAAAACAACTAGAAACAAACATTCGGAGAAACGAGGTTGGACCCCTACCTCACACCACAGATAAAAGTTAACTCAAAATTGATCATAGAACTAACTGGAAATGCTAATACTATAGAACTCTTAGAAGAAAACATGAGTAAATCTTTGTGATCTTGAGTTAAGCAATGAACTTCTACATATAATACCAAAAGCATGAGAAACAAAAGAAGAAAAAAAGATAAATTTAACTTCATTAAAATTAAAAACATGTATTAAAAAAAAAAAAACACCATCAGGAAGGTGAGAAGGTAGCCTACAGAATGGAAAAAAGTAATTGCAAGTCATTTACCTGATAAGGGACTTGTATACAGGAAACAAGTCAACACGGAAAAAAAGCCTAATTTACAAGATGGCAAAGTATTTGCATAGATGCTTCTCCAAAGATAATAAGCAAACACCCAATAAGACATGAAAAGATGCTCAACATCACTAATCTTTAGGAAAATGTAAAGCAAAACCACAATGAAATACCACTTCACACACACGAGCATGGCTAAAATTATTAATAAAAGACAGACAATAACAAGTATTGATGAGAACGTATGGAGAGATAGGAACCCTCACATATTGCTAGTGAGCACATAAAGTGGTGCAGCGGCTTTGAAAAACAGTTTGGCAGATCCTCAAAAAGTTAAACATGAAGTTACCATAGGGACCTCCGGTCCTAAGTACATATTCAAAAAGATTAAAAACATATCACCCAAAAGCTTATATGCTACTGTTTACGCCAGCATTATTCAAAATAGCCAAAAAACAGAAATAACTCCATGTCCATCAACTAATAAATGCATAAACAAAATGTGATCTACCCACAAAATAGATTATTTGGCAACAAAAAGGAATAACGTATTGACATGTGTTACAATATGGATGAACCATGAAAATATGCTAAGTGAACTAAGTCAGAAACAAAAGGCTACATATTGCCCTATTCTGGCTGCTAAATGTCCACAATAAGCAAATGCATAGAGACAGAAGATAAGTGGTTTCAGGGATTGGAGGTGGGTGGAAGTGAGAAACGGGAATTGATTGCTAAAGGGTACAAGGTTTTCTGGTGGGGGTGATAAAAATGTTCTAAAATTTGAAAGTGGTGCACAACCCTACTCACCTAAATACACTCTAAAAGGGTGAATTGTGTGGTGTGTTAATTATATCTCAATAAAGTTCTTATGCATTTTTTTTAAAAATTGAGTTATAGAAACAAGTAAAATAGTAAAAGGAGTAGTTAACTTATGGGAGACTGAAATTTGAAAAAGCATTTATGGCCTTACATTTTGCTTTAAAACATTAACTAGAATGACAAAGATTTTTCTTTTACTGAGGTTTTATTTCACTTAATATATTCTTTTTGTAAATTACTACTTCAAAATATTTCAAGAAAAAGAAAATAATATAACAAAACCCATGGATCATCTACCTAACTTTGTAAGAACTCAATATTCTATTATATCTGCTTCAGTCAGATCTCCTATTATATAAGAAATAAAGTTTTATATTACAGTTGAAGACTCTTAAATGCCCCTCTTCAATCACATCCCCACTACTCCTTCCTCCAGAGTCACTGCCATCCTAATCAAGAAACTCTTAAGTCCCACATACTACTCTTTAGTAACCATGAACTATGTATGCAAATACATGAACTATGTATGTATGTATGCAAATTTGGCATTATAAAATTACTTATAAGTGTTATGTTGTAAATGTATATAAATTGCTTTTTGTCAACAGTATATTTTTTAGATTTATCAGTGTTAGTTCATTCATGTTATTAAATAGAAAAAATACACATTCCACATTATATGAACTTTACTATGATTTGATCCATTCTCCTGAATATGTATATTAAACTTTTTGTGTTTTCTACTATTAAGTGCCATCCTGCTGTGAACATTCACCTGTGACTCCTTGGGCATCTGTATGAGTCTAACCCGGCAGTGGGATTCCCAGATTGTAGGGAGTTTGTGTTTTCAACCAGATGCTGACAAGTCACCTTCCACCAAGGTCACCTAATTTACGCTCCCATCATCAGAGTTCTGAGTCCCTTCCATTTTCACCATCATATAGTACTGCCAACTTTTACTTTTTTCCAATCTGCCTATTTTATTTCAATTTTCACTTTCTTGGTTATGAGTGAGACTGAGCATATTCTCATGTTGTTGGCCTTTAGGGATATGTTTTTTATGAAGGATTCCCTGGTAGCTCAGCTGGTAAAGAATCCATCTGCAATGCAGGAGACTCCAGTTCAGTTCCTGGGTCGGGAAGATCCTCTTGAGAAGGGATAGACTACCCCTCCAGTATTCTTGGGCTTCCCTGGTGGCTCAGCTGGTAAAAAAAAAAAAAATCTGTCTGCATTGTGGAAGACCTG
Organism: Ovis canadensis; assembly: GCF_042477335.2. NCBI lineage: Eukaryota > Metazoa > Chordata > Mammalia > Artiodactyla > Bovidae > Ovis > Ovis canadensis. The sequence goes on from NC_091246.1 coordinate 26,212,486, forward strand.
GGATCGATCCCTGGGTTGCAAAGATCCCCTGGAAAAGTGAACAGCTACCCAGTCCAGTATTCTGGCCTGGAGAATTCCATGGACTGTATAATCCATGGGGTTGCAAACAGTCGGACACGACTGAGCAACTTTCACTTCACTTTTCACTTACATGAAATGCCTGTTGATATCCTTTGCCCACTACTCCATTGGGTTGGTTGCTTTTTCTTAAAACTGAAAGGATTCTTCATATTTTCTGAATGTCAATTCTTGATCACTTATATGCTTGCAAGTATTATCTCCTAGACTGCACCTCATCTTTTCACATTTTAATATCATCTACTATTCTTTTTTAAAACTTTAATATGACAAAACAGATCAAATTTTTGCTTTATGCTTTTGCCTTCCATCTTTTAGAAATCCGTGCCATTTTTAAGATCATAAATACCTTCTAAATATACGTAATCTTTATTTTGCTTTTCACATTTAGATCTTTAATCAGCCTGAAGTTGTTTGACTATGGCATGAAATGGAGATTTAATTTTGTTTTCCAACACTTCTCCCAACAATACTGATTGACATGTTGATCATATTGTGATTGATCAATAAGGCCACCTTGTCATATATCAATTTTCTACATATGCACAGTTCTGAATCTAAGTTCTTTATTTTGCTCCTTTGACCAATTTATTATTATAGTCTCATAAAATACCCAGGAAGTAAATCCTATTTTGAGTAATCTTGTTTTTCCTTTGCTATTTCTTCTTCCACTTGATTTTCCCCAAAATATTTTTTCAATATTATTTGAAATTTCAATGAATCATTTGGTTAATTTGAGAAATAGACATCTTTATGCTATTATCTTCCCATCCATGAACATCTTAACAATGCTCCATCAATTCAAGTCTTCATTACTTCAATAGCATTTCTGTACTTCAATTAACATTTTTATATTTCCTCCATAGAGACTATTCAAAATTTGTTATGACTACAAATGGCATATTTGTTACAACACATTTTATGTTATCTGTTGCTATGGATAGCATGTTTATCTTTGTATACTGTTCTTGTGTCCAGAAATATGCTAAACATCCTTGTTGATTCTAATCATTTGTCTGTAGATTCCCCTGGATTTTTCTATGTAGGCAATCTTATCATTAATTGGTAATGTCAACTTTGCTTCCCTCTTAGAAATTCTTGCACTTATTGTTTCTCTTTAGTGTCTTATAATAGTGTGTCAGCTCAGTTCAGTTAAGTTCAGTCGCTCAGTCGTGTCTGATTCTTTGTGACCGTGTGTAACTCAGATAAAATATTGGATGCAAAGAGTGATAGTGGACATTCTTAGCTTTTCTTGACTATTCTAATGGTTCACCTTTGGAAGCTGCTGGCTACACTACATCTATTTTTTTTTTTTTTGGTAGTTACTTACTATTCCCAGTTTCTATTCCGTTTCCTATGAGTTTGTCTTGTGAATGGGTGTATACTTCTAAGCTGTTAAGATGTGAATTATAGTTGTCCTTTGGTATGCAGGGAGGTTGGTTACAGGATACTTCAGACATGAAAATTCGAGAATTTCCCAGTTCCCTGTATAAAATGGTGTAGTATTTGCCTATAATCTAACCATGTGCATTCGAGCTCAGTCACTTCAGTCGTGTCCAACTCTTTGAAATGCTGTGGACTGTAGCCCTCCAGGCTCGTCTGTCCATGGGATTTTCAGGCAAGAATACTGGAGTGGGTTGCCATGCCCGCCTTCAGGGGATATTCCTTACCTAGGGATAGAACCTGTGTCACCAGCATCTCCTGCATTGCAGGCAAATTCTTTACCCACTGAGCTACCTGGGAAGCCCCAACCTAAGCACAGTCCCCTACATACTTAAATAATCTCCAGATTACTTAAAATACCTAATATAATATAAATTATATGTAAATAGTTGTAAATACAATATAAATACTATGTAAACAGCTGCCAATGTGCAGCAAATTCAAGTTTGTTTTTTTGGAAATGTCTGGAATTTTCTTTCAATAATTTCAATCCGTGGTTGGTTGAATCTGCAGATGCAAAACCTAAGTATACAGAGGGACAAGTGAAGTGAAAGTGAAAGTCGCTCAGTCATGTCCAGTTCTTTGTGACCCTATGGACTGTAGTCCATGGAATTCTCCAAGCCAGAATACTGGAGTGTGTAGCCTTTCCCTTCTCCAGGGGATCTTCCCAACCCAGGGATCAAACCCAGGTCTCCCACATTGCAAGCAGATTCTTTACCAGATGAGCTGCAAGGGAAGCCCATAGAGAGGGCCAACTATACACAAACAGATTTTTTAATGCAATCTTACATTCCTTAGGTAGCCCTTATTATCTTGATCTATTAATGCTGAATTCTATTTGCTCATATCTGTTAGGCTTTTCATGTTCACATTTATAAGGAAGATGAATCTTTTCCTTTCTCAGCTGCCCTTGTCTGTTTCGGTGTAAAAAAAAAAAAAAAAGCCTCAGAAGATGCGTCAGAGAGCAGTGCCTTCTCTCTATTCTCTGGAACATTCTGCATCATACCAGGATAACTGTTCCTTGACCGTTTGGCAGAATTCTCTTATAAAACTGTCTGGCCCTGGTATTTTGTGTGTAGTATTAAGCAGAGTAGACTTTAAACTGCTGCTTAACATTTCTTTAACAGTCGGAGGTCTGTTCAGATTCTTTTTGTTTTGAGTTTTGCAAAGTTTCATTCTTAGAAGTAATTATCTGTTCTATGTTTTTATGGGTTTTTTTAAACTGTTGTTCTTAGTGTATTCTTATTTCTAATTTCTACTCTATCTACAAAGATATGCCTTTTTCATTCCTAGTATTGCTTATTTGTGCTTTCTCACTCTTTTTTTTAAATCTATTTCAACTAAATTTATGTTTTATTTGTCATTTTAAAAACCAGCTGTTAGATTTATTGGTTCTATTTTATGTTTGCTTTCTATTTCTCAAATTTTTGTTTTCATTTTTATTACCCCCATCCTTCTGCATTTTTTGACTTTATTTGTTTTCTTGTTTTTTCTCTTCCTGAGTTTTTTGTTTTCCTCATTATGTTTGAGCATTTTTTTCTCCTCATTTATATATATTAGACACTACACATTCTTTTCCAGATTCTGGTTTAGCTGTGTCCAAAAGGTTTTAATGTATAATGTTTTACCATTCCATTCTAAATATATATAGCGTAGAACTTAATATATTATATATGCATATCTATGGACATGTATATATTAATTGACTTTTTACTTAACTTCCATTATAATCAAAATATCATGTCTGTATAACTACTAACTCTTTGGATAACAAATACTTGCTTTGTGGTTGACAGTGAAAGTGAAAGTCACTCAGTTGTGTCCAACTCTTTGAGAGTAGGGTGGTTAGCCATTCCTTTCTCCAAGGCATCTTCCCAGCCCAGGGATCGAACTCAGGTCCCTTGCATTGCAGGTGGATTCTCTACTAGCTGAGCCACCAGGGAAGCCTGAGAATACTGGAGTGAGTAGCCTATCCCTTCTCCAGGGGATCTTCCTGACCCAGGAGTCAAACCAGGGTCTCCTGCATTGCAGGCAGATTCTTTACCAGCTGAGCTACAAGGGAAGCCCTTGCTTTGTGGTTAGGACATGGATAATTGCTTCAAATATTCTGCTCGAAAATAATACATGTTTTTTAGTTGACTTTTAGATCAAGTACCATCTAATCTGTGGTTTCTCTCTTCTATTGGGTTTTTCAGTCATAATTAAGTTCCATTTGAATTATGTTTTCAGTAGTTCTTGTGTGTGTCAGCTGAATTACCCAGGGCAGTTTCTGCAAACATCTTAGTTGATCGATTTTCAGGAAACAACACCTCTAAAGCCTTCCTTTGATAACTTGATCATCTTCTCCAATAGATGGTCTTCAAGATGGCTAGTGCCCTTTGACAGCTGTGCTCCTGGAAAACTGAGACACAGCTCTAAGGCCAGCCTGAAAGGGAAGCACACACAAAGGCCTTTAACATGCTGCCACCTTGGAAGTAAAAGCTTCCTGCCTCTGATGGCCCTTTGAAGTAGAGATGTCTGAGATGATGCTGAATTCCACAGACATCCACAGATGTGTATTTTTGAGACTGTCTTCTAAAATGAAAATTTTCTATTGAACTCTCAAGAATATTAACAAGATCTGTCTTCTCAGCCATCTTTCCATACACCCAACTGCCTATGGAAGGACTCTGGACACCCCCAATCTTCCCATCCCTCTGACAAGACCCAAACAACAACAGGGTATGGGTTTTCTGTTGGATATTTGTTTTTTTTGAAGATTTGTGAAGGTAAGGGAACTTACCTTCTTATGATGAGATTCACCATGAGTTGCTTATAAGATGCAGGAATATCCCAGGGGCAGACCTACATCTTAAGGAAAGGATTCAAATTACCATAGGGAGAGAAAGGGTAAGCAAGTGGTGGAGGCATTACGATGGATATTTTAAAACATCTTAAACTCCAAAGATAAAGTGGGCAAGGGATGCTCGGAGAATTTCAGGTTAACTTTTTATGAGTCTGTGGGCCTCTTACAAAAATAAAAATGAATTACTAAACATATAAAAACAATCTGTACTCCCAATAGCAATGAAAGAAATATAAATTTTAAAAGATGAGATGGCGTTTCTCATCTCTGATCACCAAAGAGTAAAAAGTGGTAATATTTGAGGCTTTTCCAGGACAGAAAACAAGCTGGTGGGATGATAAAAATGTTATAAGCTTCTTAGGAAAAAACAGTTGGTAAAACCCAATAACTCCCTTTCTAAGGACATGCATTTTAAGTAAAAGTCATACCCTCATGTAGAGGGGCTATTATCATTGCCTGCCCACATCCTGCTCTCTTCTCCTTTGGGTTCATAGAAGGTTACAAATCACCTCCTTGGCAGGCAGGCTCGGCCCTGGGACTGACTCAGGCCAAAGGCCATGAGTGGAAGTGGTGAGTTTCACATCCTGCCCAGCGCAGTGGCGCAGTAAGAGCTGTCTGTTCACTCGGAGCTCTCCTGAAGCAAACTCTGGAAGGCGACTTATAATGCTGGTGCTTCTTTTGCCTCCAGGACTGAGTGACTGCTTTGCTCTGTTAAACCACCAAGATCTTGAGCTTGCTTATTATCAGCTCAAGCCTACATGGTCCTGACAAATACACAAAAGCTTATATCAAATGAGATTCCTTGTAACATGACATGAAATAGTGTGATTTTTACAACCACCTAAATGTCTAAAAATACATAGAGAACAGACTTCTGGTTGCCAAGGGGCAGGGGGCATGGGAGATGGGTGGATTAGGAGTATGGGATCAGCAGATGCAAACTATTATGTAGAGAATAGATAAACAGCAAGGTCCTAGCATATAGCACATGAAACTATATTCAATGCCTTGAGATAAACTATAATGGAAAAGATTATGAAAAGAATATACACACATATATACACACACACACACATACACACACACACATATACACACACACATATATGAATATTTAACTGAGTCACTTTGCTATATAGGAAAAATTAATACAACATTGTAAATCAACTATACTTCAATAAAGTAATTTTTTTAAATATGGAAGATAGACAAATAAATGATGGCCAGTGGCATAGTATAATACTATAACAAATACTTTACAACAAATAAAACTGACATGCTGAGGGTCTCTCAGAGCCATGGGAACAGCCTCACAAAAAACATTGAGGGAAAAAGGCAGATTATTAAGCTGTTCATACAGTATGATGACATTTTGGTTTCAAACTGTTGATATAAACCCAGAGGGAAAAATAAAGCACAAACATCACAATGTTAATAGTGATCACAATAGTGAAATAACACAAAATTAATGATCTGAAACCTAAAGTTGGCCATCGGGGAGTTTATAAGAAGGAGCATGAAGAGTAAGCTGAAAGATGTTATTTTATATAATACAGAAAAAACAGGCAAGGACTGCTTTCCAAAACCACAAGAGCAGCAAGTGGGAATAAGTAATAACTGGTTATAGGAAGGTTGTTTTATTGAGCAAGCGGACCCATGACTTGTGAAATCATTTTATGGGGCATAGTGCCAACTTATCCCTTTATTTTCTTTGGTTTTCACTGTCACTTATCCAAATCTCAGGCTGCAGGCTGGCTGGGCATAGTGGAGGGAGAGAAACAGAGGCAAAGTGACTATTTAAACATGCAAGTGAGTGTCAGAAGTATCCTCAAAGCTGCTAAGTTAAAATCAAGTCTTTGGTTATTAATATATGTGCCATATAACTGCATGGACAACTTGGTTTCATTATCCCTAGAGGTTTGAAAAATACTCTAAACTTTGTTCAGGAACATGGTGTACTTACAGAAACACACGAATGTTCTGGTATTACTAGGGCCCATTCCAGGAATGGCAGGGGGGTGACAGAGAACTAGAGCCTCGTGTTTTTAGAAACAGCCATCAGGCTGATCAGAGAACACTCCTGGGCCTCAGCAATAAATTCAGAGTTCTGACCATTCCAGCTGTTTCCCTGTCTGGGGATGTCCCTCTGCCTGTGAAGGGACTCTCTCATCTTTGTGGGTTTTCCCAGAGGTGACCACAGAGGAAGTTTACTTCTCAGTACAGTTCAGGCTGGAATGGCTCCCACATAAATGCCGATAAACCTTTTTTTGGAGCCTAAAAGTGCTGTTGTGGGATGTCCACAGCTCCTGAATGTCACCAGCTGGGAAATTACTACTGTTCTCTTGCCTGAGTGACAATTTATATATTCACTGTGAGTGCAAAGCAATGACAATGATTACAAAGTTTTACAGGACAACTCTGGGCTTCCCTGGTAGCTCAGCAGTTAAAAATCTGCCTGCAGTGCAGGAGACCTCTGTCTGATTCCTGGGTTAGGAAGATCTGCTGGAGAAGGAATAGGCTACCCACTCCAGTATTCTTGAGCTTCTCTGGTGGCTCAGCTGGTAAACAATCTGCCTGCAGTGTGGGAGACCTGGAGTCAATCTCTGGGTTGGGAAGATCCCCTGGAAAAGTGAACGCCTACCCACTCCAGTATTCTGGCCTGGAGAATTCCATGGACTGTATAGTCTGTGGAGTCAAAAAGAGTCAGACACAACTGAGTGACTTTCACTTCATTTCACAGGACAACTCCAGGGTGTATTTAAGAGAGGAGTTGGCAGAGGGGATTAAGAAGTGTTAGGGGCAGAGAATTCGAGGTGAAGTTATTACTAGGCTCAGGCAGGATGTAGTAAACAGATAATTTGGAGCATCTGTTGTTCATTATTCACTTGGTAAACTTTCATTTAACATTTACTATGTGCCAGGTCTTGTTCCAGCCAGTGAGGACAAACATGGACCTGTAGGCATAAGCTGAAGCTCCAATATTTGGCCACCTGATGCCAAGAGCCAACTCACTGGAAAAAAAACCCCGATGCTGGGAAAATTGAGGGCAGGAGAAGAAGGGGGCAACAGAGGATGAGATGGTTGGATAGCATCACCAACTGGACAGACATGAATTTGAGCAAACTCCAGGAGATAGTGAAGGACAGAAAATCCTGGTGTGCTGAAGTTCATGGGATTGCAAAGAGTCAGACACAACTTAGTGACTGAAAACCAACATTATAGTCATAAAGTTTACCATCTAATGGAGGAAACAGATGTTTATAAACAAATAAATATAAAAAGAGTAGCAGAAGACTTGTCAGAAAAATAATCTCCGAGCTAAGCCTCCAATACAAACAAACAGAAGTCCAAGCAAGGGCATGGGACTGAGCAAAATCTGTCCCTGGCTTCTGGAAAGAGTTGATGGGTGTGGACAAGTTCTTGGGAAATGAATAGTAAATACTGAATTATCCCTTCAGTGTTCAGGGGAACACTTCAGGCCTTTACCTCAGAATCTCAAATTTCTTGAACCAAACCTTGGAAGAAGGCTTGAAGGAAGCCATATAGGCATTGAAGTTGTCAAGTAATTCTTCTAAGAGTAATTTAGTGACGTCTTCAACCAAGTCTGTTGATTAGGCTCTTCAGGACAGAGTTCAAAACGCTAAAGTATATTGGGAGTAACAACGATGAGATGAAAGGAGGGAAACAGAACAAGGGCAGAAAATGGAAGCTTTCACATCGTAACACAAACCTGATACCTCTGAGAGGAGGGGGAGGAGGAAGGAAGACTAGCAAGTGTGAGCCCCAGGCTGTGGTTGCAGCCTGGCAAAGGTCTTCACCAGCCCAACAGGGAGCTCCCCACAAGATAGATGTAGAGAGGTTCCATACTGAGCAGAAATGCCCTGAGTCTACAGCCCTGTTGTCTTCAGGCATTGGTTTGGCACTTCCTGAGACTACAGGGGCTTCCCAGGTGGTACATGGTAAAGAATCCACCTACCAATGCAGGAGACCCAGGAGACATAGGTTTGATCCCTGTGCTGGAAAGATCCCTTTGAGAAGGAAATAGCAACCCACTCCAGTATGTTTGCCTGGAAAATTCTGTGGACAGAGGTGTCTGGCAGGCTACAGTCCATGGGGTAGAAAAAAGTCAGACACAACTGAGCACGCGCACACACTTGAGGAAAATATAGCTTCAGGCTAAACATTGCCGTGGAGCCCAAAAGCACTGCAGGTGAAGGCTATCAGCTGACTGTGTTCCTTACAGCTGAATGTCAGTGGTTTTCTTGAAGGAAGAGCCAGGCAACACCTCTCTGTGGCTGCATCTCAAGACCACATGTCTCACTGCTGCTGCTGCTGCTGCTAAGTCACTTCAGTTGTGTCCGACTCTGTGACCCCATAGACGGCAGCCCACCAGGCTCCTCTGTCCCTGGGATTCTCCAGGCAAGAATACTGGAGTGGGTTGCCATTGCCTTCTGCAACGCATGCGTGCATGCTAAGTCGCTTCAGTCGTGTCCATTTGTGGTAAACAAAAGAATAGACCATCACTTGCGGCACTGAGGACAGGAGTTGATTTAGAAAAAAGTTTAAAAGACAAATTTTATTTCTGATCCTTCAGAGGACAACTCTCCATGGGTCTTTAGCAGCTCTACATGAATCAGGAATGAGGCACTGACTCCTGCTTTGTTCTGGACTCTCTTTGTGAAGATTTGTGGAGAAAGAGTAACTTCCTCCGAAACAAGTGGTAGGCATGTCTACTATTCAGGATGATAAAGATAAAGCCTCCCTGCAGAAACAGATGCAGGCCTGCGTACAGAATATGCAGGTTCCCTGAGCTTGGGCTGCCTCTCCTATACAGCAGCCACTGAACCTCAGAATTGGGAGACGGGGATTCCTGTAGGATTCAGGGCTCAGGGAAGCAGCACAAAATCAAAACTGCTGATCTTCTGGCTGCCACGACTGAGCTAAGTAACAAACTGTTCTTTGTCTCTAACCCAGGAGTCTCTTGTCTTCTGCCAAGAACACAGGAAACTTGCAGGCTAACTTGTTAGTTTGTAAGAAGAGGAAAGCTCAGACCCTTCATAGTTCTTGGAAGGGCAGACTTTCTGGAAGAGAAAACATCATGTACAGATAAGGATGTCCAAGGCAGAGAAGGTTCAACTGGCTTTTCAAGAAGGTACCCAGGGTATAAAGGGTGTGAGGAGAATTTCTGTCCTTAGGGGGGCAAAAAACAGGAAGCAGCGGGCAACAGAGTGGGAGAAGAGAGGACCTCTCTCCACCACCTGGGCAGTTATAAATGCCCCATTTCTGAGGTTAGACTGAAGGAAATAAGAGGCTTTGGAAAGCAATGGCTCCCTTAGTGACCTAGCTATAAACAACAAATATTTGTATTCAATAATAAGAGTGAAAGACTGTCATAAGATCTCATTTCTAAAGTTATTTATAGGCTTCATACGGCAACTTAATGAGACAAACCACATTTAAAGGCTGCAAAGCTTTCGGTCATAAGATACACTCTCACAAAGGTCAACATTTCCCTGGAGGGAATCTGCCACCTCAGGAACCACACACGGAGCGCAGGTGGTACTTAATATGCCCTCCTGGTACTTTAACACAGAGTGCATTTTCCAAACATCAGAGGGGAGTCAACCAAAGAAGGCAACTTCCCGCCAGCTCTAAGCCATGTCGACCCTGAAACCCTGGCCAGGCCCAGAAAAGTTTATCTTCTCCTCTTAAGTTTCAGCACCATCAGCTCTCAGTGATCTCTGTGAGTGCAGGGCAGGGATGGGCCTGATGCTTCCCCAGCACAAATGCTCATGTACCACCTCTGCTTAGCTGTGAAGTAAATTTTCACACCAGGCTTTTAATCACTGGTGTGCTGAGCATTCCATCATGGAGTCCAACTTGGGAGATGCCAACTCAGGTCTCCTTTTCCCAGACATACGTCAATACTTGCATCCCCTCCCTTCTCTGCTGTGGACCGCTCTTCTGGGGGCATGCCCAACTGCCCAAATTTCATTTCCCTCGATTCTATCCAATTCATGTTTCTGTTCCCTAAAATGAGGTCAGAGGGGGATAAGTAGAATTTAAAAAGGTCTCTTCTCCTAGGTGTGTGGGGGAAAGGATGACACCAGGCCACAAACATCAGAAAAGTAAGTAATGACAGTATTTGCCTAAATGTTAATAGTTCCTAATATTTTCCACAGACCTTTTATGTTAATATTACATATTTTATTTAATTTATTTTTAATTATTTTTAGATAATTGTAGATTCACATTCAGTTACCCTTACCTGGTTTCTCTAATGATATCATCTTGTGAAATGATAACATATCATAGTCACCTATCCTGGGGCTTCCCTGGTGGTTCAGTTGATAAAGAATCCACCTGCAATGAAGGAGACCCAGGTTAGATCCCTGGGTCAGGAAGATCCCCTGGAGAAGAAAACAGCACCCCACTCCAGTATTCTTACCTGGAGAGTTCCATGGACAGAGGAGCCTGGTGGGCTCCAGTGCTGGGGTCGCAAAGAATCATACACAACTTAGTAACTAAACCATTTATCATATTCAGATTTCCCCAGCTTTGTATGTCCTGATGTGTGTGTGTATTTAGTTCTACCCAGTTTTACCACATGTATACATTGGTATATTCATCACTGTAGTCAAGATACTAAACCATTTCCATTTCTCCAAGGAGTCCCTCCTGTTGCCCTTTGTTAACCATATCACCACTCCCCTTCAAACAAATAATTTAATGAAAATTCATTTTGAAAATAAAATGCATTGGTGGGAATGTAAAATGGTATAGTCACTCTGAAAAATGGACCATTTCTTATAAAACTAAATAGTTAACTCTCATACAACCCAGAAATTGTGAGCATTCATCCCAGAGCTATGAAAACTTATGTTCATTAAAACTTGTATACGAATGTTCATAGAAGCTCTCTTTGTAACAGGCAAAGGCTAGAGACAAGCCAGATAGCCTTCAACTGTTGAGTAATTCATCCACACTGTAAAATACAAAGCAGCCATCAAAAGGATGATTTATTAGTACACAAAAACACCTCAGATGAATGTCCAGGGAATTATTCTGAATGAAAAAAGCCCATTCCCAAAAGGTATATGCTTTATGATTCCATTTTTATAACACTCTTGAAATGACAAGAATGTTAAAAATAGACACAAAGTACTTTGACCTGATCCCCATTACAGCCTTGAGAGAAGGGCTAGGCATTGCCATTGTAGCAAAGGATTTGCTGTTCAGTCACTCGGTCATGTCCAGCTTTTTGTGACTCCATGGACTACAGCAAGCCAAGCTTCCCTGTCTTTCACCATCTCCCAAAGCTTCCTCAAACTCGTGTCCATTGAGTCAGTAATGCCATCCAACCATCTCATCCTTTGCGTCCCCTTTTCCCTCTGCCTTCAATCTTTCCCAGCATCAGGGTCTTTTCCAATGAGTTGCTTCCTCGGATTAGGCGGCCAAAGTTTTGGAGCAATGAATAGCAAGGGATAATAATGGATGCTGCTGCTGCTGCTAATTCACTTCAGTCATGTCCGACTCTGTGCGAGCCCCATAGGCAGCAGCCCACCAGGCTCCTGGGATTCTCCAGGCAAGAACACTGGAGTGGGTTGCCATTTCCTTCTCCAGTGCATGAAAGTGAAAAGTGAAACTGAAGTCTCTCAGTCGTGTCCGACTCTTCGCGATCCCGTGGACTGCAGCCTACCAGGCTCCTCCAACCATAGGATTTTCCAGGCAAGAGTACTGGAGTGGGGTGCCATTGCCTTCTCCATAATAATGGATAGGTGATCCTGAATCAAGGCTGGGTCCACAGTGGCATCTGATTTGCCTCTTCAGCCTGTTTCCTTCCTTATGTTCAGAGTATTTAGTTAACATCTATTCTGGGTAAGACATGAAAAGGCATAAAAAGAAAATAGTCAAACCGTGGTACTTTGCATGATGTGATCCACCTGGATTAAACATGATCCCACCTGAATTATTTTCCAGAACCTCCTTCCATGTCACAAAGTCAGCCCAAAGAGGGATTTTTTCAAGGCAGAAGCTGACGCAGCTGCTGCTTCCTGAAGACTGTGGTGGCTCTCTGAGGTGGGATTCACATCCCACCACCCACTCCACATCCAGCTCTCTGCCTGAAGCACCGGCCTGCACAGTCCGCTAGATGTGGCGGCATGAGGGAGACTCCCCATCAGCTGCCAGTTGCCCTGCACTCCTGACAAGTCCACACTCCCATGGCCACAGGAGGCTGGTCAGAGATTTTCTCAGCTCCCCCAACATCCCTTCCAAGCTTCCTACCCCTAAAAGGACTCTTCCAGTCCTTGTCACTCATGGTGTCTCTGCTCTCCCTTTGGGACCCAACCCTGACATCCAGCAGATCACTCAGGACAGGCTGCAGCCATGACAGAGCCCAGGACAGGGGGCAGTTCTGAGGACTTGCTGTTGTCCAGTCGCTAAGTCATGACTATTTGTGACACCATGGACTACAGCACGCCAGGCCTCAGTGTCCCTCATTGTCTCCCAGAGTTTGCCCAAGTTCATGTCCATGGAGTCAGTGGTGCCATCCAATCATCTCATCCTCTGCCACCCTCTTCTCCTTTTGCCTTCAGTCTTTCCCGACATCAGAGTCTTTCCCAATGGGTCAGCTGTTCACATCAAGTCGCCAAAGAATCAGAGCCTCAGCTTCAGCGTCAACTCTTCCAATGAATACTCAGAGTCGATTTCCTTTAGGATTGACTGGTTTGATATCCATGCTGTCCAAGGGACTCTCAAGAGTCTTCTCCAGAATCACAATTCAAAAGCATCAATTCTTCAGTGTTCAGCCTTCTTTATGATCCAACTGTTACATCTGTGCATGACTACCGGAAAAATCATAGCTTTGACTACATGGACCTTTGTCTCTGTCTGAGGAGAGGGGGCAGGAATTCCAGGAATCCTGGAGACAGGCATTCCAGAGGAGGGAGGAGGTGCTCAGATCAGAAATGAGGAAGGAGTCCTTTGCACTCAGAACTCCCACCAAGGCACTCACTGCATAATTTGCCCACAAACTCAGGCCCCTCTCTAGGTGGAATTCTTTGAGGAAACTGAAAATGGGGGTCTTAGGCCAGCTAGCATGTAATACAAACCCTCTCATTAGTATGCTGTAATGCCAGTAACCACTAAGAGGCAAAGTACACAGCAGGGGTCATGGAAGGATAGCCATGCTTTAGCACCCATGAGGGATTGTCTCCAGGACCCCCCACAGATAGCAAAATCTGGCGATGCTCAAACCCCAGAGTTGGCCCTCCCAATCTATGGGTTTCAATAGAGGGCTGAGTGAGTGTATGCTTTGGAAAAGACCCTGTATGTGCCATCATTGTGAACCTGTGAACTCCAGCATAGACCTGGGCCAGGGAGCTGAACCTCACAGGGACCATGTTAAAGGGGTCTTTTTAGAGGCGAGAAGGCAGCCAATTTAGAAACTGGGATGTGCTGTCACAGAGATGACCAGTGCTGCAACTCTGCTGCCCACGTGGTACAGCAAACACACCTCTTGACTTTCAGGATTTGGCCCTTGGCTTCTGGGCTCAACCCCTCCAGTCTAGAGAAACACCAGAAGGATCAACACGGTAGCTGCCTAGTAAAAAGACCTAGAAATAGAGCAAGTGCCTTGTGTGCAATTAAACGTCCAGCAGGTGGGAATAGTCGATAAAATGGTTAAAGAGATTGCATGAAAAGTCCATGAACACCTTCCACAAGGGGCTGTGTGGCCTGGGGCAGGGGACTCAGGAAGCGTGTGCTCAGCCTGTGCTGAGTGGCCTCCCTCTGCTTGCTCTTATCCAGGGGCTGGAAGCTTGGAGAGAAAGGATAGAACCAGTATTGCCAGTCAAGAACAGGGCCTTGATGCTGTTTTGAACAACACTGGAACAAAAGGAGGGCATTTTGCTTGCTGCGTCCCGGCTGTGACAGAAACTACCTCTGGCATAGAGAGTGGTCAGCCCAGGTGTGGAGCCACCCCGTGAACCTGCTTTAGGACCTGGTGAGGGGCTGGATGAGGCAGTGGCACCTCTAGTAACTGACTTGCTCTCACACGGAACCTCCGGTGCCTGCCTGGCTGAGCAGCAGTCAGGACTAGTGACTGTCAGTGAAGCGCCTGCACACAGCAGGAGTTGCCATGAGGAGTCTCCTCAGCAAGGCCTTCGGTGGACAGCGGAGTCTGCTAACCACAGCGTGGCGCTAGCTCAGGAAACACGGTTCAAGGTGGAAGCAGCCACTGCTCCAGGATGCCCCTGGGGACACAGACAGACCAAGCGGTCCGGATGGAGGAAGGGGCCCACGCATCCTGAGGCTCGGGTGGGATTTTCTTGGGACGGGGGATTGGTCAGCAAAGTGCATTTTAGGGTCCTGTGGTAGATAGAAAGGGCAGCTCTGCAGGACCTCCCAGGAAACCCTCAGGAGGCCTCCCAGAACTGTCTGAGCTTGGCCTGTTTCCAACGGCTCCTGTCACTCTGTTTTACAGTCCCCAACGCTCTTTCCACGGTGCTTGGGAAGCACACAGACCACCACTCGCTCTGGCTGATCCAAATGAACTCTTTCCCTGCTCCAGGCCGCCGGGAAATCCAGCTGCCCCAGAACCCTGGGCCCTCCTGGAGCTCGACCTGGGGACTTGCCTATCTCGCCATCACACCGTTTCAACCCAGCACATTTGTCGATATCCTCAATTCTGGTGGTCCCTCAAGCAGAGCAGAAGCTCCCAGAGAGCAGCAGTCCTGCGTCTTAACACTTCCTTTTATCTCCCCAGGACTTGTGTAGTCTCCACCCATCGTAGGTGGGTGATCTTGCCTGCTGATAAGTGAAAATCCAGGACGTTGTCATTTGAACATGATCTCTTAAATTTTAAGTTCTTTTGTCAGCTTAACCTGTGTATCAGTCAGGGTTCTCCTGAGAAACAGATAGGATGTGTACAGAGAAGCTGGGAAGAGGGGAGAGATTCATTATAAGGAATTGGTTCATACAGTTGTGGAAACTGGCATGTACCAAGATCTGCAGGTAAGCCATCAAGCTAAAGACCCAAGAGAGCCGCCAGTCTGAGGGCAGAAAAAAACTGATGTCCCAGCGAAACACTGTCAAGTAGGAAACACCTTTTTTTTTTTTTTTTTTGGCCTCACCACAAGGCTTGGGAGATCTTAGTTCCCTAATCGGGGATCAAACCGCAGGGCCTCAGCAGTGGAAGCTCTAAGTCCTAACCACTGGAACTCTAAGGAATTCCCAAGAAGTCTCTCATTTTCCAGAGGGTCTGCCTTTTTGTGCTGTTCATACTTTCAACTAATTAGAGGAGGCCACACACACTGGGGAGAGCAATCTTCTTTACTGATTTCACGGATCCAAAAATCCCCCCACAGACACACTCAGATTTATGATTGACTAAATACCTGGATATCTGGATTTATATCAAGTTAACACATAAACCTAGCCATTGTGAATTGCATTTTAATATAATTAATTTCCTTGTTGCTGTTCAGTTACTAAGTTGTGTCCAACTCTTTGCAACCCCATGGATTGCAGTGTGCCACACTTCCCAGTGCCACCATCTCCCGGAGTTTGCTCAAACTCATGTCCATTGAGTCAGTGATGCTATCTAACCTCTGCACCCCGCTTCTCCTTTTGCCTTCAATCTTTCCCAGCATCAGGGTCTTTTCCAATGAGTCAGCTCTTTGCATCAGGTGGCCAATGTTTTGGAGCTTCAGCTCAGATCACAGAACAGAGAGGTTCCATTTGTTCCCAAACTTTGAGAAAGGGTTTTCACCTGTTCTCTGGGCTTCTTGCATTAGATGATTGATCCAGAAAAACAAAGACTCATTGGATTGCTCTCCTGTGTTGGCTCTATGAAGAGAGGGGCCGGCTAAGCAGTGTTTGGGTCAGGGCCTCCTGGATGGGGCCAGAGAATCAGCTGCTGGGGCCTATCAACAGTGCAGAAACCAGTCAAGAAGAGAAAGACAGTTGTTTCCAGTCCCTGATATGTGATGCCTCAAAGTCAGCAAAAACAGATGAAAATGAAAGCAGACATCAACCCCTGATGTGACATGATTCCAAAGAACCTCTAGACTGACTCACTTCTCTGTCCCAAGTTCAAAATCCCAACAAGGGAGGGATGTCAGTCAGTGTTAGTCACCCAGTCGTGTCCGACTCTTTGTAACCCCATGGACTGTAGCCCACTAGGTTCCTGTCCATGGGATTCTCCAGGCAAGAATACTGGAATAGGTTGCCATACCCTCCTCCAGGGGATCTCCCCAAACCAGGGATCAAACCCGAGTCTCCTGCATCTCCTGCTTTGTAGGCAGATTATTTACCCACTGATCACCTGGGAAGCCCAGGGAGGGATAAGGATGGATTAAAACTGTCCTCTTGACTGGATGTATGTCCAGTCTCCTCCCTTACCTGGAGAGCCTTAGTGACCAAAAGCCATTTGGGTCCCCTTTCCTCACACTTCACCAGAGCTCTCAGGGAGTAAAAGGAAACTGAGTCCAGTTCATTTTCAAGTTATCTGGGAAAAAAGGGAGGAAAGACAGATGGCCTTTGATCCACTGCTCCGGGAAGAAGCCAGGAGGGTGAAGAAGTCCTGGCAAAGTTGATTCCACCCGAGACTTGAGGACAAAGATGGGCTGCATTGTGCTGAGTAGCAGGCAGTGCTATTTTTATCCCCTCCACATAATCTGATTTCCAGTTGGCATGTTTTCAGACAGAACTTTCCTATTAAAATGTGGTACAATTATGACTGAAAGGAAAGCTTGTGCTCAGAAAACTCTTTACAAAAGCCTCTCTCACCACGATGCCCGCATGACTATGGCCTAGCTGGACTTTTGAGGGCTGATTTTGTCACCCGTGTCAGCCCGACTGGACACATGTAGCCAGCACTTTATGAGGGATGAGAAATTACTGCAGAAGATGGGCGGTGACAGAAAGACACTATTGCTGCCCTGCCATTTCATCCCTGGCCCAAGCAAGCACTATGGATTTGGGACCTCAGACACGGCCCCCAGAACTTGAGGTTCTGACGGAATACTTGAAAGAGGTTTAAAGAAAATGTTGGTGTTTGGATGAGGCTCAACTGGGCAAGCAACTCTTGTTTCCTAACCTGGAGAATAAGCTTCCTGCTAAACTGCACAGAGGGAAGGAGATTAACGTAGCAATGAAGGAAAACAATGAAGTAAAACCAGATATGCACTGCTCTCATGGATGGTACCTGGCCTGGGCTCCTCTGGTCAAGGGGAGAGAGCATCCCCTTGCCAGGTAACTGGGCTGCTCACCAGGTTCAGGTGGCGGGACTGACGTCAGGAGAGGAGCCAGGCTCCCAAGGCAGAACAACTCAGAGCAGCCTGGCTTCATCTTGGCCTCCATAAAAGCATCACAGTGCTCCATCTCTATTTTTAGAACTCTGCATTTAAAAGGTCAAGTGCCTTCTAAAGTGTTTATTTTTCTCTCCGGTGTTTGTGTCCTGATTGAAGTGCCAGCCTTGTGCTGCTACCCCGCCTCCACACCAAACCAGCTCTACTCCCAGCAGCTTGCTTTTTACCTGAATTGCCAACAAAGCTTGGAATTAATAGCCTTTGGGGTTTTGTTCTGTGTCTGAATCTGGGTCCAGTCTTGACCCCTAGAGCCACAAAAACATGGGAACCACTCAGGAAAGACATGTTGCCTTCCCTGGGATGGCCAGTGGGCAGAGTGCCCCCCACCAATGAGGGTCTTCATAGATGGGTGCAAACCCTCCCCACGTGAATGTAACTTGACCCTCGAGAGTTCCACCTCTCAGATTCGGCTCAGTCCTTGCAGGAAGTCTGAGGCCGCATCCAGGAGCCACCCTTAATTCCTGAGCCCCTCCACGGAGAGCTGTCAGGCCACGTCTATCTTGGCCATTGCCTGTCACCTCTTGCCCTGGGCTTCTCCACCTGTCCCTCTGTGTCACAGCACTCTCTGAGCTCCTCCCACTAGTCACTCTCCCAGGATCATCCAAGGCACAGATGAAACCTAATTCCCCCAAAGCAGAGCAAATACAGAGGAGCAGTGCTCCATGCAACCTTAGCTGGGGCAGCTGGATAACAGTCAGAACTCCAGCCCCAGGAGATAAGCCCTGCCTGCTCTGCAGACGCCTGTCTCTAGTCCAGAGGCTGTGCTTCAAGCCACCAGCCGGCAGCATCCTAGTCCAGCCATCTCGCCCTAACCCTAACCCTTTTGACTGGTCCCCTCTCCAGTGAAAACTGAGTCAGGAAAACTCCACCGGGAGCCCCACAGGCAGCAGGGCCAAGGCAGTGTGGGGTTCCCAGCCCCCCTCTGCAGGTTCGACTCATCTTATCTAAGGACCTGGAGCCTGAGACCAGGATTCCAAACTCGCCAGACTGCTCGGCCCCAACCTCAAGAAAGAGGAGAAAAGAGAAGCAGGGCAGAACACCAGGAAGATAAAACACTTCTCCCAAAGAGAAAAACCATGCTTCTCACCCCGAGAACACAAAACCACTGTGCCCGCGGAAGCGACATCTTTCAGGTCCAATCAAAAGTGTCTGTGTCTGGGTCATTTCCTCAACTCTCCAGAGCAAGGCCAAGATCTGCTGTCCAAGACAAGTGCCAGCTCTTTCTCTAGGACAGGGCAGAGCAGTTTCTAGTGGAAAATCATAATAAACAAATAAAGCACAACCAGCCCCCAGGGGTTAGAGGTCTCAGCGTCCAGCTCTTGGTGGGATGCTCATCGTCTACTCTGGGTTGGTATCTCCATATGCAAAGTGCCGCGATTCATCCAACTCCCTCGATTCATGAGAGAACACAGTAAAAGGAGAAGCGAAAGGCAGTACAGCCAGAACCAGAACACAGAGTTCTTCAGCAGTTCTCACCGTGGAACCGCATCCAAATTAAAAATAAATAGAAGCCTGGGTACATTCTTTTCTCCAGGAACATCCACTCCCTTGCCTCCTCAATCTCGGCCTCCCCTCGTTCCCCTCCTCTCTCCTCTAGGCGCTGCCTCACTGCCCCAGCCCTTCTCCACCTCCGGCCTGCCCATCACTGTCTAGCTGTCCAGGGCCTGTCCCAGCCCAGCCTGGTGCTTCCTACCCCCTGCACCCTCTAATCCACCCTCCCAGGTCCCCATCCTCCACTGAGATCACAGGGCAGCTGTAGGGTGTTGCAAGTTTTGGAGGTGACCGGTACACTATGGTGAGGGCCCCATGGGAGACCACAAGATCCAACAAGAGCCTCCCACCAGCCCAGAACTCTTAATCCCCTTTCCTGCAGGGTTAACCCTTCCACTCACCAAAGTGGCTCTTTCCTTTAGTCGGCTCTATCCTTGATCACACACACCCTCTCCCTCCCCCACAACTCCTGCCTCAGGGAGAAAATAAAAGCGAGCAGGCGATGACTCCCTTCCCATCCATCCAGGCTCTGATCTGCTTGCTTCTGGACCCAAGGAAAAAAGCACTACTCCTCGGCCAGAGCATACCTCCCCTGGTGCTGGATGTACCCCTCTACTTTCTCAGAAACTTCTCTTTCCCAGAAACAGTATTTTTCTCTCCCTACCAGATACTTCCAACAGCAAGAAAACCTGCTCTAATATATGTCTTAAATTTTTTGCTTGACTCCACATCCTCCAAAATCCAAAATGCTGCCTATAGACTCCATTTGCCGTTTAGTTTCTGCTGGGCCCCCTCCCATCCTTATGTTTTCCCCTCCATCCCCTGGAATTGTTGGTCAAGTTCACTGAGAACCCCCTGCAACCTTCAGGTAGACAAAGACAGAAGCTGCTCTCTGAGTTGCCTCATCTCTCAGCAGCATTAGGACCTGACTGACCCCAAGATAACACATTCTCCTGTCCTTCTGCATCAGTCTAATGCCTTCCTCCTCCTCCTCGTCCTCCTCTTCTCTGCTCATCCTTCCAGGTTTTTGTGGCTCCCTTCAGGTGCTGTACAGGTCCTTATCCTAAAATTCATCTAAGGCTCAAGAGCTGCAGATGCCAGCCTCTCCTTTGAGCACCACACGCATACTCAACTGCCTTCTTGATTTCCTTGAATCAACCAGAATCTCATACTTTGTGTGGCCAAAGGAGTCTTAATTTCCCCCAAGCTTCCAGATGCTCCTTTCCTTTTGGTCGATCTCAATTGCTGGCTCTAGCACTCATCCTCAACCCAGCTGCTTCCGTCTTCCTCCGAGCTTCCTCAAAGCTCTCATTGTCCTTTTGGTTCCAGCTTTTTATTTCAAACCACACCTTGTGTCCACCCTCCACCCTGCCCAGGCCTCCATCATCTGCAGCTGGGCCTGTGGCGGCCTCCCGGCATCTGCTGCTCCTCTTCTTCCATCTCCCGCCCCGTTTCCCTGCACCACATGTAACCAAGGAGACCCCTTGGGACTTCCTGGGCTGCTGAGGTCCCTGCAGTTTCCATTTCGCTCTCCCAGATGCTCATTCACCAATCACTTCCTGTCAGGACTCTCCCTCTCCAAACAACCCAGCCAACACACTGTGAGCAGCCGACGCCACATGAGGGTGTGGTGGAGGCTGGGAGCTTGTGACGATGTTCTGGTTCACCACTCAGCCAGCCTCAGAGGCATCCCTGCCTGGAGATCACTCATTCTGTATCATCTTTTTAAGGTGATACAGACAGCAATAATCATGGGAACATGTATCACATGCATAGAAACAGGGAGCGATCAAAAAGGGGATATTAAGACAATTAAAAAAATTAAAAATACATACAAAAATGAAAAAGTCAATAGAAAAGTTGAAAGAAAATACAGACCAATCACCCCAGAAAGCAAACTAGAAGAGCAGATGTGGGAAGCCATAGCGAAAAGATAAGAGTGAGCAGTGGACCCAACATCCAAAGGACAGGAAGTCCAAAAGAAAAGTAAGAAAACCAAGGGGAAGAAATTGTCAATGAACCAATTCAAGAAAATGTGTTTCCAGGCTGACAATACCCACTGAAATCCCAGCATGTGAGATGGAATATATTCAAAACCAAAGAGGGTCCAGGGGAGATCACAGCACAAGAGAAGATCCTAAATACTACCAGGGGCTTCTCCATGCCACAGTGGAAGCTCAGTGACAAAGAAGTAATGCTTTTGAGTCTCTAAAGGAAAGTTATTTTCAACCCAGAATGTTACATATAGCCAAACTATCATTTTGAATGAAGTGGTTTCCAGATACAGTGATTTGCCAAATATGTCGTTACCAAAGGGGAAAGGCAGAGGAAGGGATAAAATAGGATTTGAGGAGTAACATATACATACGTGTGCACATGTGGTAAGTTGCTTCAGTCTTGTCCAACTCTTTGCGACCCTATGGACAGCAGCCTACCAGTGCCCTCTGTCCATGGGATTACTCCAGGCAAAAATACTGGAGTGGGTTGCTATGTCCTTGGGGATTTTCCCGACCCAGGGATCAAACCCACGTCTCCTGTGGCTTCTGCATTGCAGGCAGATTCTTTACCGCTGAGCCATCAGGGAAGTCCAACATATACATACTACTGTATGTAAAATAAACAAGTACCTACTGCATAGCACAGAGAACTCTACTCACTATTTTGTGATAAGCTATGGGGAAAAGTATCTGAAAAAGAATGTACATACAGATACAGTGTCTTACTTCAAAGGCACTTTTTCTCAAGAGCCTATTGGAGCAACAGCTCCATAAAAATGAGAGGAAACCAGCCAAATAGGAGAACGTGGCATCTAGTAAAGTGAGGATTCACCACAGGAGAGATACAAATGCAACCCCTAAACTGAAAACGAAACACGGCCCCAGGACAACACGAGGCAGCAGGTCTGGACACCAACCAGGCCAGGTGCAGCCAGAGAAAGAAGAGGGTTTCTGAGAAATGAGAGGGTTTGAACACAGTGAAAAAGAATCACAGGTCTAGTGGAAAATTCAAAAATGAATGAGCAATAAGCACATAGAAATTGAACAATTTTTAAAATAGAACGAGGCAATTATTTAATCCTGGACAATTCAAAATTTATGCAAGGAAGGGAATGCAGTCATCACATACCATCTGACTTAGCTGTGAGCAATAATTTACATAATTACAGTCAAGTCAAAAATACCTGATTGATGTTGTCAGAATTATTTTGTCAATCTGGCAGAAGCTTAAGCCTCACTTTCCAAAGAAGCGGGTCCATAGGTAGTATCTAAAACCCCAAAGTCAAGAAATAATATCAGAAATATGGAGAAATACAAAGGCACATATCAACTGAGATAGTAAAAAGAACTGAAAAGGGTTAATTCTGATGACTGAGGCTCAGGGATGAGGATGTGGGAGAGGAAGCTGCTTTTGAACCTGGGAGAATTTTTAGACATGATTGAATTAACAAAAAATGAGTCAGGGCAATATAGCAGGAGAGGCCCCTGCATAGAGTTTTGAAGGAACAAGACAAGCAAAATGAATCGGTAGATGGTAGGGTATGGAGAAATCACACGTCGACCATATGAATTTGTTACATATTTGTTGTCTTCCATAAGCATTTTATTTCATCAGTTCAGAAAAATAGTTCTCAAACAGAGAAAGGTGACATTTCAGGACTCCAGAGCTATCCCAAGGAGTCTGAGAAGCCAAGCCAGCAGCTCTAGTGATTGCAGTAGGAAATCGTGGTTCATGCCCAGCCGTTTCCAAATATCCATTCAGACCTTAAGAGCTGCCAAGAATCCTGGTACCTGCCTCACTCACATCTCTGCTCTTTAACACTGGACATAATCATTTACATCCAGTTAAAATGGCATCCCACTCCAGTACTCTTGCCTGAAACATCCCATGGGTGGAAGAGCCTGGTAGGCTGCAGTCCATGGGGTCGCTAGGAGTTGGCCATGACTGAGAGACTTCACTTTCACTTTTTACTTTCATGCATTGGAGAAGGAAATGGCAACCCACTGCAGTGTTCTTGCCTGGAGAATCCCAGGGACGGGGGAGCCTGGTGGACTGCCATCTCTGGGGTCGCACAGAGTCGGACACGACTGAAGCGACTTAGCAGCAGCAGCAGTCAGCTCTTCATGGTTAATTTCTAAAACAAGATGATTCCATATTGTTTTAATATACAGTCACATTTCATTCCTGTTAACTGGCCAAGATACATGAGCTAAGTAATTTAGCAATCTAATGCTAATACTTTCTCATAAGTTGAAAGATAACAATATCACCTGCAATAACGTCACCCCTGATAAGCTTTGACCACCAGCTTCCATGGAACCTCATTTGCCTCCTTCGTAGTTGTTGTTCAGTTGCTAAATCATGTTCCACTCTGCGTCCTCATGGACTGTAGCACACCAGACTTCCCTGTCCTTCACTATCTCCCAAAGTTTGCTCAATTTCCTGTCCATTGAGTCAGTGATGCTATCTAACCATCTCATCCTCTGCCACCCTTTTCTCGTTTTGCCTTCAATCTTTCCCAGCATCAGGGTCTTTTCCAATGAATCGCCTCTTCTCATCAGGTGGCCAAAGTATGGGAGCTTCAGCATCAGTCCTTTCAGTGAATATTCAGGGTTGAATATTTCCTTTAGGATTGACTGGTTCAATCTCCTTGCAGTCCAAGAGACTCTCAAGAGTATTCTCTAGGACCACAATTCGAAAGCATCAATTTTTCAGCACTCAGCCTTTTTTATGGCCCAACTCTCATATTGGTGCCTGACTACTAGAAAAACCATAGCCAGTGTGTTCTCTTGACAAAACTCTGTAAGCTTTTGCCTTGCTTCACTTTTTTACTCCAAGGCCAAACTCGCCTATTACTCTAGGTATCTCTTGACTTCCTATTCCAATCCCCTATGATGAAAATGACATTTGTGTGTGTGTGTGTGTGTGTGTTAGTTCTAGAAGGTCTTATAGGCCTTCATAGAACCATTTAACTTCAGCTTCTTCAGCATTAGTGGTTGGGGTAAAAATTTGGATTGCTGTGATGCTGAATGATTTGCCTTGGAAACAAACCAAAATCATTCTGTCATTTTAGAGACTGCACTCAAGTACTGCATTTCAGACTCTTTTGTTGTCTCTCGGGGTTACTCCATTTCTTCTGAGGGATTCTTGCCCACAGTAGTAGATATTAATTCAGACATCATCTGAATTAAATTCAAATATTTCCATTTTAGTTCACTGATACCTAAGATGTCAATAGTCATACTTGCCATCTCCTACTTGACCACATCCAATTTACCTTGATTCACAGACCTAACATGCCAGGTTCCTATGCAATATTGTTCTTTACAGCATTGGACTTCTCTTTCACCACCAAACACATCCACAGCTGAGCATTGTTTTCACTTTGGCACATTCACTTCATTCTTTATGGATCTATTAGCAATTGCCCTCTGCTCTTCCCCAGTAGCATATTGGACACCTTTTGACCTGGGGTGGGGTTAGGGGGTGGCGCACATCTTCCAGCGTCATGTCTTTTTACCTTTTCAAACTGTTCATGGGATTTTCAAGGCAAAAATACTAGAAGGGGTGGCCATTTCCTCCTCCAGTGGACCATGTTTTGTCAGAACTTTCCTCTATGACTTGTCCATCTTGGGTGACCCTGCAAGCCCTGGCTCATAGCTTCATTGAGTTATGCAAGCCCCTTAGCTATGACAAGGCTGTGATCCATGAAAGGGGTTGTCTCCTATTTTTCTTAAATAAACATTTACTTCTGGAGCAATTTTATATTTTCAGAAGATGGTACAGAGAGTTCCCACATAACTTCCCCCTACTGGGAAAACCTCACATGACCATAATTCACTTGTCAAAACTAAGAGAGAAACTAATTATTAACTAAACTCCAAACTTCATTCTGAGTTCATTAGTTATTTCCACGAATGTTCTTTTTCTGTTCCAGGAGGCAATCAAGGATACCACTTTTCATTTGAAATTGTCTTTTCCTGTTTTTTTTTTTTAATTTTTAGTTACAAAGCATCAAATGACTGGCTCTATCTTTAATTTTAGCAAAGATCTGGTAAATTTGTAATGCAGTAAAAATAAGACAAGGAAATAGAGTAGGAATTTTTTAAAATATCTGAAAATAAATTTTACTTATGGAGTTCTACCTACACATTCCTTTCCCAGACCCTGCAGGAGTTGCAAGAAATGGTGTGCTGCCTACTGCTGTTCTTTGGAGGAGCATGGACTACATACATCACTTGCCCTTTGTCTACCCCCCTACACTAGTCAGGATTCTCCAGAGAAACAGAGCCAACAAAAAAGAGATTTATGACAAGGAATTGGCTCATGCCATTATGGAGACTGGCAAGTCCAAAATCTGCATGGTGGTCAGCAGCCAGGAGACCTAAGGAAGAACCAATGCTGCCGTTCAAGTCCAAAGGCCATCTGTTGGCAGACTCCCTTCTTCATCTGGGAAGTTCAGTTTTTTGTTCTAGTCTGTCCTTCAGCTGATTAGATGAGGCCCACCCACAATATGGAGGGTAACCTGTTTACCAGAAGTTCACCATTGAAGTGTTAATCTCATTCAAAAACCACCCTCATAGAAACAACCAGTATGTCTGAGCACACTGACCCTGCCAAACTGGCCCATAAAATTAACCATCAAAACCCATTTCTCTCCTTTTCCCACGGTATCCCACAAAAGAGTCTAGAAAAGTGAGAGGGAGTTTAACACTAGCCTGAAAGAATTACCTGGTGAAAATGCTCTGGTTTTCACTCTAGATGGGAGAGTCCATATGCATTTAAGCAGAGCTTCTTGTTCTGAACAAGAAGTCCTGGGGGGTGTAAGAACATGCGTAATTAAATGTGGGGGCTATAAAAATAGAATATTGATGTACGTTCTAGAGACTTAAAAAGTGGTTTTGACTCTGACCCTGGGGAATTCCCAGCAGCCTGCTTTGATAGTCCCAGACCTGCCACTGATGGCAGGAAATTGAGCAAAATTAAAAGTCTATAAACATACATGACAGGCTTTCTTGGAAAAGCTAGTCCATTTCCAGGACAGCTTTCCAAAGGAAAGAACAGAGAACAGAAAATTGGACACTGGGTCATCACAGATCCCCAGTGATCCTGGTAATGGGAAAGAAACACAAGTGTAGCCTGCCCATGAGGGTCAAATAGCACAGAAATACCACTGGAAGGGACCCTCCAAGAACACAGGGGACGAATGCAGAAGGGAAGCAAATCCTATGCCCATAAGAAGAATAAGTCTGACAAGATTTCCACACAGATATACCTCCAAACTGCGGAGGCCAATGGAACAGAAGCAAGGGAAAGCACAAAGCGCTGCAATTCGGACATCCATCCATGCTCTGCAAAGTTGTCATAGGATTCTGAAACTTGATTTCTAGACCCAAAATCAACACTGGCATTTCTGACATAGTTCTTAAATTCCCTCATATCCAGTAACTTTCATCCTAAAGCCAGAGTGTAGGTACTCTTTGGATTTTTAAACATTTAGGAGAAGTATAAGCATGAATTTGCAGAGCAGGTAAGAAACAGGTAGAGCCAGCATTTTCCAGAACTTTTCCACTAGGGGATGTTTCTAAAGATGATTTAAGCTCCACCCCCAGCCCTGGTAGAAATGCCAGGTGCAGATATTCAGGTCTATTGCAAATATGCTGTAGTCTTTGAGGTCACACATGACTTACAGGGAAATCCACTAGGTTGGAGAGCGATCACTGCCTTGCAGACCACCACTCATCACTGACCACAGGTGAAGTCTGGGAAGACCTTGCCCCACTGAAGACTGGCATTACTGTCAGAGCCCGATCATTCTAAGGGTCATTTCAGTAGCCATACATTAAATGTCCCCCAGAGAGATGCATTGTGCTGTGTGACAGTGTTCTGAGACAAGGTAGCTCACCTACAAATGAAACTATGATACTGTGATGGCAGGTGTATTATGTGCAGATCCAATTAACAGAGTGAGCACTAATGAAGACTATGGACTTGAGTTAAGAGTAATGTATCTGCACTGGCTTATTAATGATAACAAATGGACCTCACTAATGCAAGGTGTTAATAACAGGGGAAATTGGGCATGTGGAATCCTATATGCTATCTGATCAATTACTCTGTAAATCTAAAAATGTGCTTACAAAAGTATTAGAATCTGCTGATTGCAAAAGAGAGAGCAAGAGAGAGGAAGAACACATATGTATACACAGAGCCCATATGTAAACAGAATATTTCCAGAAATTTTCTGGTTGACTGGGAGCAGACTTAAGAAACAGGCTTAATCATCTATCTTCTCATTCCTTTTGAACTGTATACCAAGTGTATGCATTGCCTTTTCAATAAGAAATATGATTTTTAAAATTAAAACAAAAAAAATAAATAAAGGAACTAAAAGAAACTGTCTATTCCTTAAGTATATAGCTTCCAAGGTGGCACAGTGGTAAAGAATCCACCTGCCAATGCAAGAGATGGAGATACAAGAAACATGGGTTCAGTCCTTGGTCAGGAAGATCCCCTGGAGTAGGAAATGGCAATCTACTCCAGTATTATTGCCTGGAAAATTCCATGGACAGAGGAATCTGTCCACGGGGTCATAAAGTGTCAGGCAAAACTGAGCAACTGAGCACAATATTTAAGTAAAAGCAAAGTGCTAGGAAGACAGAGAAGCAGAAGCAGACCAAAGTAGTTTTAAAAACAGGTAAACCCTGGACCCAAACTTTAGAGGTATCTGGTTGGGATTTGTTTTTATTTTTGCCCAACTGTTGGTAGATTCCAGGTGAAAGTACAGATATACAACCTCTGAGCAACAGTGCAGTGGTCATATAGTAACAACTGAGTCACATAGGATAAGCGGCTGGAGCCAGGTAGCTATGGGGTCCAATTTGCCACCCATCTCCCCGTTGTCTGGTATTGTGTCTCTTCTCTCACTTACAGAAGCTTGAACCTCTGTAAGCTGTACATGTCCAGGCCCTAGAGGCAGCTAGTTCTGTTGGTCAACCAGTTTTTCCTTATTATGGAACCTGTCCATTATGGTTGGGGAAGATCTCCCACCATGCTGGATGGCGACCCAAAAGGAGCGATACCAAGAGAAACAATGGTGCTACGTTGCTCCTGTGGCTTAGCCCAACCCAGGAACTTCTAAACACACCCAAAAGACAAAAGAAAACTATCAGCAAAGACTGCAGGTTAACAGACCAGGGCTTGGGGCAGAAGCCAGGAGAGTCAAGGACTGATTGTTGTGTGTTGTTGCTGTTTTTAGAAGGAAAAATATCCTAAATATCTGTGCATGGAGCATTGTATTGTGGCAACAAGAGGCCAAAGCTTCCAGTTTTGCTTAGTAATTTTTAAAAATGTTATAAAGCATGTCACCTTGTGGATTTATAAGCTATTTCTTTTCCTCATCAGACAGAAATACAGCAAAGACTCTAACAATATTCTAAATTCCTGGCAAAGAGCCTCAGGACCATCAAGAAGAGCTAAATGTCCTCTGCTCAAAGCCTCCTTGAAATGTCAAGTGCTCTCGTGACTTTATGCAAGTGGCACAGAAGTAACGTCTCAAGCTTTGAGGACTTGTTTCACTCCTGAGAGAGGGATTCTGCCAAGCAAATGCTCTATCACCTCGTAATGCATCCAGCTCTGTCTCAAGTTCTTTCTGAGGGCCACTGCATCTCTTTCTTAGAGTGCCTCTCTGTTTCTCTCCATTTAGCACAAGGAGTATGTTCACTTAGCTTCCAATTTTATTAGTGGAACTGAATTTATTGCAGTCAGAGATGCTAAAGTTAGTCACAAGGTATAGTGGGGTGCTACTGTAGTCCCACTAGAGTTGGAGTTCAAGTAAGAACTGACAGCCTAAAACCCTAGTGTGCAGAAAAATCACCTGGGCCATTCATTATATGGCAGATGCTTCCTAGATCTGTAGCATCAGATAATCTGAGGATGGGAACCAGGAATATGCCACAATTCCAGACATGTCAGCTACCATCTACAGTTAGAAATTTGCAAGCCCAGCTGAGAACTGGAATTATTCCTCCTTGCAGCCTGCATCAGAGAATGAGTGGGTCACCTGAGATGAGAACTGGAGATTAAGGGGTCTTGCATTTCTGTTCCACCAAAGTCTCTGGAATCTATATGGCCCATCTATGGCAGTTCAAAAAGGAAATCAAAAAGGTCAGAATATAGGACCTTATGGGCTTCCCTGGTGACTCAGTGGTAAAAAATCCTCCTGACAAGCAGGAGATGTGGGTTCCATATCTGGGTTGAGAAGATTCACTGGAGAAGGAAATGGCAATCCATTCCAGTACTCTTGCCTGGGAAGTCCCTTGGGCACAGGAGCCTGTTGAGCTACAGTCTATGGGGTCACAAAGAGTCGGACATGACTTAGAGACTAAACAACAACAACAGAGGAACTTATGGGATTTGTTATAGTCACAGTAATTACCTAGACTAGAAATGGGAAAGGATCTCAAGAAGCAGCAGGTCCCTCATGCTCCCCAGTGAGTGAACTTGTGGAGATCACACCCTAGAACTCCCCTGTTGTAACAGCACCAGCAGGGATGCTGCTGCAGCCACTCCCAGGCACCAAGTCTCTCTGACTCTGCACGGCTGCCTCCCACATGAAGAAGCTGCTCAGTCTGCATGCTGGGAATGGTCCACGGGGAACCCTCAGCCAAAAAGGGATGGTGATTAGTACTCCAGCTTCCCTGTACCTTGCTGGGCAATCCTGAGGCAGTCTTAGCAGGGTTCATCAGAGGGTCCCTAGCAGGAATGAGCCCCTATCACCATCATTAACCCCATTTTAAAAAAGGCTTTCCTTCTCCCTTTCCCTCTCCTCCAGTTGCTTCCAAGAGGTCACTGTGCAGTGAACTTGTAACTGAGCAGGACTCTATGGGGGCTGCCTGGAACAGACCCCTCCCACATATCCTCTGCTTTAGCTCCTCTCTGAAGTACTGAGATAACACTATCTGATGTACGTTTCCTGAGTTGTTTTACAGATACTAAAACCCCCACCAAAGGGAAGCAAGTAACAACTTGATGATCATGAGCATGTAGCCCCCAGACTTGCTGGCTCCTGAGGACTGATGACATTAACCTCTGTGACACCTCACCATCAAGCAATCAGAGAAATGTTCATGAGCTGATCACATACCCCAGGACATCCCCTTCTTCACACAGCCTTTAAAAATGCTTTGCTAAAGCCTATCAGGAAGTTTGGAGTTTTTGAGCACTAGCTACTCTGGACTCCTTACTTGGCGCCCTGCAATAAATGCTGCACTTTCCCCCACCACCACCCAGCATCGGTAGACAGGCTTTACTGGGTGTGGGCAAGCAGATCCAAGTGTGGTTTGGTAACAGAATTGTACCCAGCTTCTTATTTCAGGTTCAGTTTGTACAGAAAATCAAACTAAGGTTCAAGCTTCATCCTCTGCTCCCTATGAATTGCTTGATTATGTTTTATTTTTTTTAATTAAGGATAGATGAGAAAGAAAAAAAATTATTATATAAGAGTGGGCTAAATCCATATAAACAGATCAATTTTAAATTATTCAAAATAATTACGCTAGCAGAAAAACATACTAATCATAGGAATACAAGTGCAGAGGTGGCAACTGCCTCTAACTCTATTGACTATGAAGTGAAATTTGAGATTTTACTCTGCAAAAGTGACAGTCCCAGCACAATCTGGAACAAAGACATCTGAAATCAGAAAGCAAAAAGAACTACCCTGGATGCCAGTGCAAACAATACGGGATAACCAATGACATGAGCTCGCAACCAGAGGAATGATGCACAGCTTTTGTTATTAGGAATTAGATTTTAAGCACACAACTATTATAGTCATAGTCTCACACTGAAAACCACGTGATACTAAAACCTTGCTGTGCTGTGCTTAGTCATGTCTGACTCAGTCATGTCTGACTCTTTGTGACCCCTTGGGTTGTAGCACACCAGGCTCCTCTATCCATGGAGATTCTCCAGGCAAGCATACTGGAGAGGGTTACCATGCCCTCTTCCAGGACAGGGATCAAACCCAGGTTTCCTGCATTGCAGGTGGATTCTTTGCTGTCTGAGCCCAGGGAAGCCCATGAATACTGGAATACTGGAGTGGTTAACATATCCCTCTCCCAGGGGACCTTCCTGACCCAGGAATCAAGCCAGGGTCTCCTGCACTGGAGAAGGACAATACCAGTTGAGTTACCAGAGAAGCTCCTTCCTACAAACAGTAACTCAAGATGAGTCATGGATTCAAATGCAAAACTTAAAAAACTGTGAAACTTGGAAAAAAATGTAGGAGAAAACCTTCAGGATCCTGACCTCAGCAAATAGTTCTTAGACATGACACCAAAAGTATCATCCATGAAAGGAAAATGTTGTTAAGCTGGACTTCATCAAAATTAAAAGCTTTTACTCTGTAAAAGACCCTGCAGAGAAAACGAAAAGACAAGCTAGAGATTTGAGGGAAAATAGTTGCAAACAAGCCACCCATCCATCTAGCCAACAAAGGATTTGTATCTAAAATATAGGAAGAACTCTCAAAACTCAACAATAAAAAAGAAACAATTCAGTTAGAAAATGGGCAAAAGACAGGAAACATTTCACCAGAGAATATGCTGATGACAAATAAACACACACAAAAAAGATGGTCAACGTTATTAACTATTATGGAAGTGAAAATTGAACTATAATCACTTTACTCCAATCAGAATGGCTAAACAGAAAACATTGATGATGCTAAATGTTCAAGAGGATTGGAGAAACTAGATCACTTATACATAGATGGTAGGAATTAATGGAAAATGGTACAGCCACCCTGAAAAACAGTTTGGCAATTATTTGTAAAACTTAACAAGCAATTAACATAAAACCCAGCAATTGTGTTCATGGACATTTATTCTACACACAGTGAAAAACAGGTACATACACACAGATCTGTACACGAATGTTCACAGTAGCTTTACTTGTAATAGTCAGATGCTGGAAATGACCTAAACATCCATCAAAGGTGAATAGCTGAATTGTGCTGCATCCATACCATTCAGCAATAGAAGGGAAGGAACTATTGATCCACTCGAGAACTTGGATTAATCTCCAAGAATTATGCTGAATTAAAAAAAAATCTAAAAAGGTTACATACTGTCTGACTCCGTTTACACAACATTCTTAAAATGACAAAATCACAAAAATGGAAAATAAACCACTGGATGCCAGGAGTTAATGGGATGGAGGTGGTGAGGAAGGGAAGTGGATGTGGCTATAAAAGGGCAACTTGAGGGATCCAGGTGGTGATGGAAGTGTCCTGTATCTTTACTGCATCAGCATCAATACTCTGGCTGTAATATTGTACTACAGGTTTGCAAGATGTTACCATTGGGGAAGGAGGATGGCATGGCAACCCACTCCAGTATTCTTGCCTGGAGAATTCCACGGACAGAGGAACCTGGTGGACTATAGTTCACAGGATAGTGAAGAGTCAGATAAGAC
This sequence comes from Ovis canadensis, assembly GCF_042477335.2. Classification (NCBI taxonomy): domain Eukaryota; kingdom Metazoa; phylum Chordata; class Mammalia; order Artiodactyla; family Bovidae; genus Ovis; species Ovis canadensis. Next base: position 26,245,192 of record NC_091246.1, read on the forward strand.
TGAAGCAACTTAGCACACATGCACACACCCTTGGGGAACCTGGGTAAAATGCACATGGAATCTCTTTGTATTATTTCTTACAACTGCATGTGACTTTGCAATTAACTCAACATGAAAACACTTAATTTCTAAAACCAGAACAAAACACACAGGAAATGTCACGAATTGAAAGAATTCCAACATCATGTTCAAATACAAAGGCAAAATTTTACTGAGTGTTAATACACGTTAAGCAACAGGAGAAAAAACAATTTTAATGATTTGAGAAGTCAGGGATTCACTGAATAATGACCACTTTATAGTTACAAACATTGCTTTTAAGTATTAGAAAGGTTTGATATCCATCTTCAAAATGTAAAGAAATATCATTCTCAAAGCCTGGCACTGTTTCTACTATTGAATTCTACATGGATCTCTTCATTCTCTACTACTTGAGGAACTGAGCCAAAACCATCCCAAGCAATAAATGGTACTCTGGTTGCCAAGAACACTATTAATTCACATTATTTAAACCATTTCACCAGCAGCTCTTGTTTTATAGCATCCCATACAGATTTGACCTATTCACACACTTGAGAATTTGCAAGCCTCTTCCCTCTTCCTTTTGATATCACTTCAAAGCCTGCATCTGTTGTCCCCAGTTTCCTTCTGAGTCTCATAAGTGGTTACTCCTTAGTGTGTCTCCATTACTTTAGTATCTTACCAGGATGCACGAGACCACATGTTGGCTGTCCACAGTTTAAATTCTTCCTTGTTCATCCAACTTGAGGGTGAACCAGGGATTCTTTCTTCTGATCTGAATACAGCTTTCTTTAAAAAATTAGAAAAAGTGGCAAATTTAATGCCAGTAACAAAACATGAGTTATAATTCTTCATATGTCTAGAAGTTTGAATAGTGGACGATTACACAAATTTGGTACCTTTGGAGTTAGTCTGATGACACATTGAGCATCAGAGGGACTTAGGCCCCTGGTAATATTCACATATCCATATATATTAGTTACTATCTAACAAATTACCCCCACAACTTAGTGACTAAAAGCAACAATATACATTTATTATCTCACAGTTTTTGTGGATCAGGAATTCAAGAGTGTCTTATCTAAGACAGTCTGGTTCAAGGTCCATGATGTGAACCAAAACCAATGCTCAAATCCTCCAGCCAGACTGGAGGAATTCCCTCTTACTCTGGAGAGCTCAGTAATCTTTGTGCTATTCACTGTCAACTGATTGGGTAAGGCCTAATCACTTTGGGGCTTCCCTGGTAGCTCAGAGGTTAAAGCATCTGCCTGGAATGCAGGAGACTCAGGTTCGATCCCTGGGTCGGGAAGATCCCCTGGAGAAGGAAATGGCAACCCACTCTAGTACTCTTGCCTGGAGAATCCCATGGAAGGAGGAGCTTGGTAGGCTACAGTCCATGGAGTCACAAAGAGTCGGACACAACTGAGCAACTTCACTTTCACTTAATCACTTTGGGGAGGGCAATCTGCTTTACTCAGTCTATGTATTCAAATGTTAATCTTGTCCAAAACATCCTCGCAGAAAACATCCAGAATCATGTTTGACCAAATCTGGGTACTCTACGGCCTGTCAAGTTAACAAATAAAATTAAGCATCACACCCACTGTTTCTCTATTAACATATTGACATTAATTATCACACCATCCCCTCCTAAGTATTTTACTTGCCTATTCCCTGCCCATCCACCGTAATGTATGAGTTCTTGATTCTATCACCACCCTGTTCCTGATCACCTATGATGCTTTTCCTTCCCCTCTTTCCACACCTCAAGTCTCCTTTCTACCACCACACACTTAAGCTTCCAGTCTTAATCCCTCGATGTTGGTGAAATATCTAACATTGTAAATGTTTTAAGTAGTAGATTATCATTATGCTTTCCCTTCTGGAATGAATGGTCTGTCTCACAAATCCTTAGTTAACATTCACATGCTTATTTTCCAGGGATTCATGATATCCACTTTGACGTCATATCTCTAGTGCAAGACATTGTTCACAAGGACTAAGGATGCTTCATATTCTCCAGTTTTATTCAAGAGTTTTCTTTATATTATCTGCAGATAACACACATGGTTATATTTCCGAGGCCTTATATGGCCAAAATGACTAAATTTTGTTCCGGGATGTGAATTACATTTTTCTTAATATAATTTACTTGGATAATAGAGGCTTTTCCCTTAATTATTATCTTCTGTCTTCCAATGTTTTTGATGAAACATTTAATGCTAATTCCATTGTTTTTTTCCTCACATGTAACTAAAGAGCCCCTTGATGGAAGTGAAAGAGGAGAGTGAAAAAGTTGGCTTAAAGCTCAACATTCAGAAAATGAAGATCATGGCATCCAGTCCCATCACTTCATGGCAAATTAGATGTGGAAACAGTGGCTGACTTTATTTTTCTGGGCTCCAAAATCACTGAAGATGGTGATTGCAGCCATGAAATTAAAAGACGCTTACTCCTTGGAAGGAAAGTTATGACCAACCTAGACAGCATATTAAAAAGCAGAGACATTACTTTGTCAACAGAGGTCCGTTTAGTCAAAGCTATGGTTTTTCTACTAGTCATGTATGGATGTGAGAGTTGGACTATAAAGAAAGCTGAGCACCAAAGAGTTGATGCTTTTGAACTGTGGTATTGGAGAAGACCCTTGAGAGTCCCTTGGACGGCAAGGAGATCCAACCAGTCTATCCTAAAGGAGATCAGTCCTGAGTGTTCACTGGAAAGACTGAGGTTGAAGCTGAAACTCCAATACTTTGGCCACCTGATGCGAAGAGCTGACTCATTTGAAAAGACCCTGATGCTGGGAAAGATTGAAGGCAGGAGGAGAAGGGGACGACAGAGGATGAGACTGTTGGACGGCATCATCAACTCAATGGACATGAGTTTGGGTAAACTCTGGGAGTTGGTGATGGACAGGGAAGCCAGGCGTGCTGCGGTTCATGGGGTCACAGAGTTGGACACATGAGTGAGTGAGCTGAACTGAACATGTTTTGAATTTTTTTTCTGAATGCTTACAGGTATTATTCACTTTATCAGGAAACTCTGGAATATGTTCATAAATATGTCTAATTTTATTCATTGTGCTTGAGACTCAGAGAGACCATTGAATATGCAAAGTCGAGAGTTTCTTCAGCATGGGGTGGTCTTCTTGCACTGGCTCCTCAGTTACTATTTGTCCATCTATTCCTTTCTTCATTACAGATTCCTACAATTTATGTTAGACACCCTGCTTCTTGTGCTTCTCATCTTCTCACTCATAATTTCTCATCAGCTCTCTGACTCTGTTTTGTGAGAGGTTTGTTCCACCACGTCTTTCAAACTAGAGATGCATTTGGGCCCCAGTAAAGGTGATCCTTTCATGATTCATCTCCTGAAGTCTTAAATCAGAATTCATGCATTTTATTTTTGGGCTTATGTGTTGTGACCTCATGTCTTTGAAAGTTTTCCTCCTATTCTTACTAAAGTTCTCAAGTTATTCCATGAGTTCTGCCTCAAGACAAACCATTCATGTTGATGGTTCACCCTGACTTCCCTCTGCAGTCCTGAACCCCCCTAAGTGGACTGCAGTTACCTCTGCCCACTCAAGGTTGTCACATGCCTTCAGGTTAAATAGTAGGAAGCCCCAGACCAGAGGCAGCCTTGCTGTTGTAGGAGCCAGAAAGGGTTATGTTCCCAACTGGGAATGGACAGAGGGATTTTCTAGTGCAAGGTGACCTCTCCCCCAGCAGCAATTTCAGCTCATAATTAAGCTGCTTTGCCAAATCCAGGGCCAACTTATTCCAATATCTCCTTGAAGGACCTCATGCATACAACCTTTCCCTCAGAGGGCCCCCTGGCTCTCCCCAGCTCCTCAGACTGCATAGGAAGTGGACCCTGTTCCTGCTGACATCTCTGTCATCCTGGCCTAGATCGCCTTGCATACCAGGTGTGCTCCTATTCCAGCACAGCTGCGAACACATGTTTGGATCACAGTTCAGGGCTGCTGCTGTGAGGAGTGAGTTTAGTGCAGGGACTGAGGTTGCCACTGTATGAGTTTGGTGAAGGAGTGAATCAATGAACAGCACCTTGGGATCCCAGCATTTATTATTTGAGAGGAAATGAACCCCTGTCTCTCTTTTTATTAAGTGTTGGAGCATTTTCCAGGGCAGAAGGCACAGTTTACACCTGAGTCAGGGCCACCTCAGAGGCAGCTCCAGAGACCCCAGCTGGCTTTGGAGAGGTGAGAAGAGCAGGGTATCGGTCAGGGCAGGCTGCTGTGACAAAAGCAGCAGACATTTACTTCTCGTAGTTCTGGAGGTTGAAGTCTGAGACCCCGGGGTCGGCAGAGCTGGTTTCCTCTGAAGCCTCTCTCTCTGCCTTGTAGACAGATGTCTTCTCCCTGTGTCTTCACATGGACTTACTTCTGTGCGTGTCTCTGTCCTAATCACTTCTTTTAATAAGGACTCCGGGTAGCTCAGTGTCCCTCATAGGTCATTGGGCCTTTCCTAATGACCCCATTTTAACCTAATTTTCACTTTAAAAGCTTTATTCCCAAATATAGTCATATTCTGAGATACTGGGGGTTAGGAATATGTATTTTGGAGACTATGACTCAGCCCATAACAGGTGGTTGCCTCCCTCTGCCCCCAACTCTCTTGGGTTTCTGGAAAGTGAAAGTGAAGTCACTCAGTCGTGTCCAACTCTTTGTGACCCTATGGACTGTAGCCTACCAGGCTTCTCCTTCCATGGGATTTTCCAGGCAAAAGTACTGGAGTGGGTTGTCATTTCCTTCTCCAGGGGATCTTCCTGACCCAGAGATTGAACCCAGGTCTCCCGCATTGCAGGCAGATGTTTTACCTTCTAAGCCAATTCTGGAAAGAGCTTCTAAAGTCCTCCTTCCTTCATGTCTTACTCCAAGCACTTGATTATTTTCCATCCATGGATCCATCCTCTCTGTTCTCTGTTTCAGGATGCTCTACAGTCCTGCATCCTTTGCTAACCACCAAATAGTCCACAGCTTGGACAGCCTTTTCCATCCTTGGGCCACTCTGTGATCAAAGGACCCTCTGGGACTGATATCTGTCTCCACTGTTTCAGACACTGATCAGTCTGGTTCTTCCCATGTAATTGCAGGCTGCGGACCTTCTGACATACAGGAACATCAGGGCAGGCCACACTTGCCTGACAAGCGAGCTGACAGTGCCTGCTTCCCCTACAAGTCTATGCTGACCACAGGGAACATCTCAAGGAAGTCACCAACTCAAGTCAGACATGAACTTCAGTGTTATCAATATTTGTGCTGGCCAGGTCCAGATAAACTGCTCTTAGGAAGAGCTGTGGACTAAACTACTTGTAGGCTGAACATTCCTACTTCAGATCAACACTGGGATCTGATGTCCTTACTCCAGGGGCCACTTAATCAGACACCCGTTGCAAAGATACTTTTCATGGCTGACGACAGCAACTCCACAGACAGGATCTCTACACACAGCCAGAACCACTAGGTGCTGTCATTGAGGTCGGCAGACTACTTTCAGAGGAGTCACAGGACGCTTGCTGGAGATTTCTAGTTCTTTAGAGGCAGAATAGGCTAGTATCAAAAACACACGATCTGGACTTTGCCTAGCTTCGAGTGCTGAGTCTCCTGGGTACTGGACGTGGCAAATACTGGGTATTTGACCTCTTTGGGCCTCAGTTTACTCTTTTTATTTATTTATTGGGCCACATCAAGTCTTAGTTGCAACACGGGAACTTCTTTGCATCTTGCAGGATCTTTCACTGCAGTGCATGGACCTAGCTTCCCCAGAGCACGTGGGATCTTCATTCCCCAGCCAGAGATCGAACCTGCATCCCCTGCATTACAAGACAAATTCTTAACCACTGGACCACCCAAGAGGTCCCAGCCTCAGCTTACTCTTCTGTGAAGTGGAAACAATTATAAAACTTATTCCCTAAGATAATTGGGAGGGTTAAGTATAGCCATCTTTAGAACGTATTCAAAGAGTGTCTAGTGCCTGGAAAATCCCATGGACAGAGGAGCCTGGTAGGCTGCAGTCCCTGGGATCTCGAAGAGTCGGATACAACTGAGCGACTTCACTTTCACTTTTCACTTTCATGCGCTGGAGAAGGAAACGGCAACCCACTCCAGTGCCCTTGCCTGGAGAATCCCAGGAACGGGGGAGCCTGGTGGGCTGCCGTCTACGGGGTCGCACAGAGTCGGACACGACTGACGCAACTTAGCAGCAGCAATGTGTAGTAAGTGTTTTACAAGTGTTTCTTGGAATTATTATTATGGTGCTTTTACCGCTTTTAATACACACCTGTGGAGTTGATTGCTTTCCTCTAAACTATGCTCAGTCTTACGTTGCATTGTGACCAGTGAGGGCTGAGCACATTAGCCACTGCTGCTGTTTTAGCTGAACCACTTCCCGTGGAGGCCCCGATACCCAGCAATTCACTCGTCTAACTCTGAAGGGACCCCCACTCCCACCAACACTCACCACTGCATGCTTTGCCAGGGATGAAGTTTCACACACTGTTGTCCCTGTGCAGATGTTCACAGACATGTTGGCAAGCACAGGCCTCCCTGCTTTCCCAAAAAAAGGGGGAGTATGGTAATCAAACAAGCTGTAAGAACAATATTTGAAGTGTTACTGAGAGGCTAGGGTATGAAATAGAGCGTTCTGCTCCTATCTAATGGAAGGTGTCCCACAGGTTGTTGCAGAGGTCCATCTCTAACATTAGTCAAGCTACCTAGAAACTGGTTTGAACAATCAGGGTTTATATTTAAGTTGATTTCATTCTAGGCACTTCTTTGCAGCAGCTAATTATCTCTTTCTAAAGGAAACTTTCCTCTGAGGATCTTAAGACATCTTATCTCCGTTACGAACTCCTCCTGCACCACGCCCCAGTACGTATCTGCACGTACCTGTTTTCACATGCACCCTTGATGATGGCAGACAGAAACAGCAAGGGAGATGAAAATGTACTATGCAGTCCTGGGATGGGGAGTCTTGATTTCTTTTTCCACCAGACTGTTATCAGGCAGCCAAGTCAGATTTAAGCTTTATTATCCTCCCCCAGGCCCTGTCTGGGGGGAGGAGGTTACAAGTAAGCAATGGTTAAATCCAGGAAAAAGATGAGAATAGAAATTAGAGAGAGCCCCACCCCCACTCCCACCTGAGTGAGAAGGCAGATCTAGGCTCGTAGCCCTAGGTCAGATCTATTCAGGAAGGCTGGTTCAGTTCAGTTCAGTCGCTCAGTCATGTCTGACTCTTTGCAGCACGCCAGGCCTCCCTGTCCATCACCAACTTCCGGAGTTCACTCAGAGTCGCATCCATCGAGTCAGTGATGCCATCCAGCCATCTCATCCTCTGTAATCCCCTTCTCCTCCTGCCCCCGATCCTTCCCAGCATCAAAGTCTTTTCCAATGAGTGAACTCTTCACATGAGGTAGCCATAGTACTGGACTTTCAGTTTTAGCATCATTCCTTCCAAAGAAATCCCAGAATGGACTGGTTGGATCTCCTTGCAGTCCAAGGGACTCTCAAGAGTCTTCTCCAACACCACAGTTCAAAAGCATCAATTCTTCGGCGCTCAGCCTTCTTCACAGTCCAACTCTCACATCCATACATGACTACTGGAAAAAACATAGCCTTGACTAGACAGACCTTAGTCGGCAAAGTAATGTCTCTGCTTTTGAATATGCTATCTAGGTTGGTCATAACTTTTCTTCCAAGGAGTAAGCATCTTTTAATTTCATGACTGCAATCACCATCTGCAGTGATTTTGGATCCCAGAAAATAAAGTCTGACACTGTTTCCACTGTTTCTCCATCTATTTCCCATGGAGTGATGGGACCAGATGCCATGATCTTCATTTTCTGAATGTTGAGCTTTAAGCCAACTTTTTCACTCTCTTCTTTTACTTTCATCAAGAGGCTTTTTAGTTCCTGTTCACTTTCTGCCATAAGGGTGATGTCATCTGTATATCTGAGGTGATTGATATTTCTCCTGGCAATCTTGATTCCAGCTTGTGTTTCTTCCAGTCCAGCGTTTCTCATGATGTACTCTGCATAGAAGTTAAATAAGCAGGATGACAATATACAGCCTTGACACACTCCTTTTCCTATTTGGAACCAGTCTGTTGTTCCATGTCCAGTTCTAACTGTTGCTTCCTGACCTGCATACAGATTTCTCAAGAGGCAGGTTAGGTGGTCTGGTATTCCCATCTCTTTCAGAATTTCCCACAGTTTCTTGTGATCCACACAGTCAAAGTCTTTGGCATAGTCAATAAAGCAGAAATAGATGTTTTTCTGGAACTCTCTTGCTTTTTCCATGATCCAACGGATGTTGGTAATTTGATCTCTGGTTCCTCTGCCTTTTCTAAAACCAGCTTGAACATCTGGAAGTTCACGATTGACATATTGCTGAAGCCTGGCTTGGAGAATTTTGAGCATTACTTTACTAGCATGTAAGATGAGTGCAATTGTGTGGTAGTTTGAGCATTCTTTGGCATTGCCCTTCTTTGGCATTGGAATGAAAACGGACCTTTTCCAGTCCTGTGGCCACTGCTGAGTTTTCCAAATTTGCTGGCATATTGAGTGCAGCACTTTCATAGCATCATCTTTCAGGATTTGAAATAGCTTTACTGGAATTCCATCACTTCTACTAGCTTTGTTTGTAGTGATGCTTTCTAAGGCCCACTTGATTTCACATTCCAAGATGTCTGGCTCTAGATGAGTGATCACACCATTGTGATTATCTTGGTCGTGAAGATCCTTTTTGTACAGTTCTTCTTTGTATTCTTGCCATCTCTTCTTAATATCTTCTGCTTCTGTTAGTTCCATACCATTTCTGTCCTTTATCGAGCCCATCTTTGCATGAAATGTTCCCTTGGTGTCTCTAATTTTCTTGAAGAGATCTCTAGTCTTTCCCATTCTGTTGTTTTCCTCTATTTCTTTGCACTGATCACTGAGGAAGGCTTTCTTATCTCTTCTTGCTATTCTTTGGCACTCTGCATTCAGATGCTTATATCTCTCCTTTGCTCCTTTGCTTTGAGCCTCTCTTATTTTCACAGCTATTTCTAAGGCTTCCCCAGACAGCCATTTTGCTTTTTTGCATTTCTTTTCCATGGGGATGGTCTTGATCCCTGTCTCCTGTACAATGTCACGAACCTCATTCCATAGTTCATCAGGCACTCTGTCTATCAGATCTAGTCCCTTAAATCTATTTCTCACTTTCACTGTATAATCATAAGGGATTTGTTTGAGGTGACACCTGAATGGTCTAGTGGTTTTCCCTGTTTTCTTCAATTTCAGTCTGAATTTGGTAACAAGGAGTTCATGATTTGACATCTCAGGAAATCTCTCCCATCACCCTGCTTTCAGCTTCACCTGCAGTGTTTAGAAAATAGAAATCAAATATCATGACTCTGTTTTGGGGCAAGAAATTACACGAACCAGGGCAAGCAAATACAGGGGAGCCAAGGAACCCACACACATCCAGAAATAATATGTTACCCGGATGCCCTCAAAGAGCCAGGATGATGGGAAGAAATCTCACAGTTCAGATGAAAAACCTGACAATAGAAAAGATGAAAAAAGACATTCTCTAACAATCCAGAATATGGGAGAGGAGGAAGGCAATCAAATATGCTCTCTGCTCCCTCAGAGTGTCTGAGTTGCTCTTTCCATAAGCAGAAAGAAAAGCTCTTTGAAAAGGCAATGATTTGCTTAGAAAACATTCATTTAAAATGTCTTGCAATTATTGACACTCTCATTAGATCTTGGCAGGAGCACAATATCTTTGCGTCCCATGTGTGCTTGCCGCTAGAAGAATCTCGTTGGTTACAATGGAAAATAAAGTGAAAGTCCAAGGACATGATGGGAAGTTTATTGCCCTAAGATTAAGGAAGCTTGTATCTGTGTCTGTCATCCACCTCCCAGCCTGCATCACCCCCCGCCCTCCTTTTTCACACACACACACACACACACACACACACACACACACACACACAGACATACACTTACATGCTTGAGCTCAGCTGGGCAGCCATCCAAATGATTCATATTAAATTCTAGCTATATTCAGCACAAAAGTCATCTAACATCGGAGGATCAAAGTTACATCAACGAACAAGCACTGGGGAATTGATAAGCAGCTAAAATTAGGTCATTGCATAGCAGCGGCTTTTGATGGATGAAGTGAAATTTAGCCGCAGGTTTGCTATTTAAAGATCTGTTACAGCATCCTTTCCTGTAGCCACAATGAACACACAACAAAGTATAAGGCCTCTGATGAAACGTTTAATCATCACTGTTCTCTCCACCATCTGTGGCAGAGATTTACACGTTCTTTAACAGCACAGTCAGCTCTCAGGCTGGGCCACATAAAGAAATGCATTTTAATTCCTACATCCAGAGCCTAACAAAGGCTATTTCTTCCTTCCTGGGGTAAATTCTGTAAAGTTATTTTAATCGTAGTTTAAAAAAAAAGAAAAAAGAAGAAAAGGTCCAAAATGGAGTCACTTGTGCTCAGCCTCATGTCAACAAACTGAGACTTATTACCTAACCCAAATGCAATTTCAGCTTTTCCCAGAAATATCACCTTTAACCAGTTAGTATGTGATTACCAGGTTAGTACTAGTGAGGTGATCTTCCCAACAGACCCTGTCTTTTCCCCATAGTGAGGTGACCTTACTCTTTGCTAGAACCTTCCTCTTCCCACCCCGTTATACCTATAAAAGCCTTATTTTGTGCAGATTCTCAGAGCTCCTTTCTGTTCATTAGATGAGATGTTGGCTGATTGAAGAATGATTGAATAAAGTCACTAAGATCTTTAACTTTCTTCAAAAAAAATTTTTTTAACATCACTTTTAAAAAGCATTCCACACAACATTCCAAATCCTGACCTAGCTCAGTGTTTTAAAATTCCTCATCTACTTAAACACAACTCTCAATTGCCAAACGCATTTTCCAACTTGTCCCAGTTTCCTTATTTCTTTGTTTTGCTTTTTCCTTCCATTTTAGAAATATACACCTTCCAAAATGGCTCATTTCCCTCTCATCTTTAGTTTGTTTCTATTTCTGGATAAACAGGATCCTGTTTAGTTGGATCTCAGTTAGCTGTGGCCAAGGCCCCCAGCCTGTGTTGTGGTAACTTGTTTTAGTTCCATAACCCCAAGGCCACACTTGAAACCAGAGGGACTTCAGGTCAGTGTGTCCTGTCCAGGCAGCACTGCCTCAGGTGACTAACTGCCCATCCAGCCTCCACTGTCCTCCAGGTCCAAGGGGGGCTAAGACAGAGCCAGGCTCACTCAGTGCCTTCAATGGCACCAAGGGATTGCTCAGCCTCTCCAAGTACTGGGCTCAGAGGGAAAGGCAGCAGAGTCACAAACACTTTGAGAGAGGAGAGCAGGGTTCTATGGACAAAGGCAAGTGCAGGGGGAAGAATAAGCCCCTTTGGAGAGACCTGCAGGACAGCCTTGCCATAGGAAACAGGCTCCAGCCAGGCTTGACAGGGCTCTGGAGGCTGCCCAGGCCCCAGGGAGAGGCAGGTGTGGGGAAGGCTTGGGAAGGGAGCACACTGCCATGATGGCCCTCCAGTGGCCTGTGCAGCCTGAATTCCTTGGCACAACCAGGGAGGGGACTGCCCCAGGAGCCCTGGGCTGGAAGATAGTCCTAGGGGACCCACCAGTGCTGGGAGTTGTCAGAGGATAGTGGTCAAGCAGAGGCTTTCCTGGATGCCTCCTGTCACCCCTTCCCAGCTCATCCCAAGAGGGACACACAGGATTTCCAAGCCTGTCCCTCCTGTCCAACGACCGGGGCAGTGATTGATTATCTTGTCACCACAGAAACATCGCCACACCTGGCAATGGCTTTCCATAGGGCAAATCCCACACCATGTGCTTCCCAATCTCAAATCACTAGAGGCCTGTTCTCATTGTATTAACTGATGCTTTAAATGGAGCAGCTTCTCTAATACAATCCTACGGGCATTCATCAGAGAGCCCACTGCAGGCAGCAGGAGGCGGGTGTGTGGTTGCCCCCAGTTTCGTGGTTTCCTGTGGGGTGGCTGGGGTGGGGTGAAGCTGTAGGGAGACTTGGGGAGAGCACTCAGGAAGCCAGGTTGACATGGGGTGGGGGTGGAGGGGGGTTGTGGGAGTAGAATGGGGAGCAGTTCCTCAAGTTCAGATGAAAGAAGCGACACAGACTTGATTTCCTAGAGTCAGAAAGTACATTGGTGGATGCTGAAGGGTAGGGGTGGGGTGGAATGGGGACTTAGTGCTTAATGGGGACAGAGTTTCAGTTTAGGAAGGTGAAAATTTTGGAAGATGATGATGGTGAGAGTTTCATAACAATGTGAATGTACTTAGTGCCACTGAACTGTACAGTTAAATATGGTTAAAATAGTATGTTTTATATTATGTGACTTTCTCCACAAAAAAAAAAAAATTTTTTTTTAAGATTTGATTTCAGCATCTGCCTTGAGTTCCACCAGATAACATTCCAGGACAGGCTGTGTATTTGTGGGGAAGGAGGGTTATTCCCAGAGCAGAGGGATCAGGGAATAGGATGTGAAATGGTATAAAGAAGGGAGCAAAAATGTTGTCGTCACCGTGATAGCTGAGCCCGATCCCACTCAGGACCCTGGAGTTGACCAACTGACTCAAAGGGTTGACCAGGAAGTAAGTGAAAATCCTTCCAGTGGGACGATCTGAGTGGACTGCAAACACCGCACATTACTTTCTTTCATACATGCCGCAAACACTTCATTTGTGCCGTTCCTTTGCCTGTTGCTAGAAAGGCTTTGCTGAATGCTCTCCTGGGGAAAAATCACTTAATTGTTTCAGTTTTGCCAATTATCTACTTAAGGGTCACTGTTTGCTTCCTATGATATAGCAGCTTTACTAATTAAAAAGATTAACCTTGGGTGGAAACATAGCCTGACTTTATGCAAATTATATGAAACAGTGGCTTGCATGGAGGGATAAAGAACAGCCTAAGGGACTTCTGGGCTGTGGAAGACTGACAGCCCCAAAGGCAACCTCCAGAGCTCTTCTTCCACTGGGACCGAGGCCTGCTAATGTCCAGGGTCCAGGGCAGTGCTCTCACCCTGAATACACATGACCACTCCCGAGGCCATCTGGAACCCCAAACAGATCACAGCAGGACCTCATGGGATGAGACTTTCCACAGTTACTCTGGGAACTCCAGCAAGTGAATGAAGTTGAGAATCCCTGATCTGGACCACAGTCTTTGACTGGGGAGCAGAGACTGCTTTCTTTCCCAAGTGAATTCAGAAGCAAATTCAGGTCAAATCATACACACTTGTCCCCTTCTAATCACAGGTGATAACAAATAGTAACAGATCAAAGGGAAAAAATGTCTTATTTGGAAAGAGTCCTCTCTACAGCCTCAGTTGTCCCCAACCTCAGCTTCTATGGGACATTCCTGGGGCATTAAGAAATATACATGCCCAGAACCTTCCCCTAGAGGTCCCAACTTAAAGAGTTTAGATGTGGTCTGGACCTTTCCCAGGGACACTTATGCCCCATCCCCTAACTTCCTGCTGACCCGAGTGTGCAAGTGCACTGCCAGGTTCCAGGTTGGTTCGAACAGCCCCATGGCTCCTTGGGTTATTTAGAGTGGCCAGACAAAGTGCACGCAAGGACTGTTCAAAATTCAATTGTATCCATTCATTCAAATAGTCACTGAGGTCATACTCCATGCCCTGTACCATGCTAGGTGGTTGACACAGAGCTGTGGGTAACAAAGACAAGATCTCTACCCTCAGTCCTTATTCTATCCTGTTCTGTGCCATTCTATTCTGTTTTACTCATCTATTTATTTTATTCTATAGTACTATATTTTAAATTTTATTTTATTGAAGTATAGTTATTTACAACAGTATGTTAATTTCCACTACATAGCAAAGTGAGTCAATTATACATAAATATATATACACTCTTTTCATAGTTTTTCCATTATGGTTTATCACAGGATATTGAGTATTGTTCCCTGTGCTATGCAGTAGGACCTTGTTGTTTATCCGTTCTATAGATAATAGTTTGCTTCTGCTAACCCCAAACTCCCAGTCCTTCACTCTGCCACCCTCCTTCCCCTTGGCAACCATAAGTCTTTTCTCTTTGTCTGTGAATCTGTTTCATATACAAGTCATATTTTAGATTCCAAACATAAGTGATATCACATGGTATTTGTCTTCCTCTTCCTGACTTACTTCATTTAGTATGATAATCTCTAGATCCATCCATGTTACTGCAAATGGCATTGGTTCATTCTTTTTGTGGCTCAGTAATATTCGATTGGGTATATATACCACATCTTCTTTATTCATTTATATGACTATCTTATGGTCTTCACCACAATCTTATAAACAAAGTAATTGAAAATGGCAAGACATCTTATGAGTGAAGCAAACAGAATGCTGAGATATAAAATAATTGGCGGCAGGTCCTACTTTTACATAAAGGATCAGAGAGGGTGAGCCCTGAATAGAGCTGAAAGGTAAAAGGAAGCAAATCACTGGTGTAGGAAAAAAGCTATTCTGGGAAGAGAGAAGCACATACTAAGTTCTTGATGTCAGGTTTTTAACAGACTGTGGCTTCCATCCTGGGAACACCTTTGCTTTCTCTTCACTTGCTGGTTCTAAGAGAAGCCAGGCCTGTGTGGTGAACTACCTTATGGAGAGACTCACATGGCAAGGACAGAGGTCGCCATGCAAGGTAGTGGAGACCTACCAGCAGCCTTGAGATGAGCTCGGAAGTGGATCCTCCCCCAGGCAAGCTGATGCAGTGGCTGCCACCTTGAAGGGACCTTGAATCAGGGATCCAGCTAAGTCACATCCAGATTTTTCACCCACAGAATCTGTGAGATAAAAAATGTTTACTGTGTAGACTACTAAGTTCTGCAATGATTTGTTATGCAACAATATCTACCTAATACAGTGATCTTTATTTCTACTGTTTCTCATCCTTTCTTCCTGAAAATTGGCTGCTATATTCCTTTGATATGTCTTCGTTACTTCTTGAGTCTTTTCTTACTTTCTGGTACCACAAAATACTCCAGGTTCACCTTGTACTTTCCCTGCCCTGATTCTAAAATCAATCATTTCTTCAAAGAGCCCTAATTTCCCCTTTTGGAGAATGGTATTTAAAAACCCCGATCTGGGTGTTTGGTGTGCTCATTGCTACTGGGGCATCACAACTTGTAGGCCCTCTCAATAGTCAGAGCTAGGAGATAAATGTATATACACCCACATCAATACTGATTTTTATCTATCTGCATATGTATTAAAAGCCAACATTTAGTGCTGACACCTCTGACTCCTGTCCAACACCTGAGAGACTTTCTTGCCTTGTAGCTGCAATTTCTCCAAGACAACCCTTCTTATTCCATAGAGCTGTCTCTGGCATTCTCTGGTGTAGTAACCAACAGTACTAGGCTCAATTTCCGGGACAGGCTGGCCCTGTCTCCTCCCACTTGGGTCTGTACCTTATCTACTTGGACATCTATGCCAGCACTTCTCTTTAGCAGGAGACTATTCAGTAAGGTCAGCTTGAGAGTTCAGAGGAGCTGAGCTTGTATGTGCCCAAGCCCTTTGGATCTTCCTTGTTTTCAATTGAGACTAAATATACATAACATAAAACTGTCTATTTCAAGTATTTTAGAGTGCAAAATTCAGTAGTTTGTAATTTACTTATTGATGCAACGCTGGATAGCAATTACCACTATCTAATTTCAGAATCTTTTCATTGCCCCAGAAGGAAACCCTGTACCAGCAAGCAGCCTCTTCTGTTCTGCTGGTAGAGCTTATGCATTCATCTGGAGGGATCTCAGATGGGCCCATTCACACACCTGGCGTGATCTCAGGTGGAGCCCCTGCACTCACTCCATGTAATAGTTTCTGCTCTTCTCAATGCTTGAGCATCCTCTCCAGGAACCACTTGTTAGGCTATTTGGGATTCTCCCATTTCGGATCCTTAGATCCTTCCCTTTTCTTTACTTCTTATTCTGCCCAAACAGATGTCAATGCCAAGGACTCTGATTGTTGGTGGCTTATCACTGCACATTTGCTCGGGAAATTTATGAGAATACCTAGTCAGCTGGTTTTGATGCCTATGTTGTCCATGGAATTTGGGGTTTGCTATCTGGTTGTTCTCTTCTGAGTGTGTATTGGTGGGGGCTGAGGGGAGCAGAGTCAGCCTGTGAGAACTGTTTCATGAATCACTTCACTGAGTTTCCACTACCCTGAAACCACAGGGGTTTGGACTTCACCTAGTGCTTCTCCTGGGAAATGATTTAAGTCATTAAGAAAAAGTCAAGTTGTTTTCAGAAAATTGTTTTAAGAAGAGAAGGACAATACAATATAACTTATAAATATTTGTTTCTAAAGGAAAGATATGAGCATCTGAATTCAGAGTTCCAAAGAATAGCAAGGAGAGATAAGCACACCTTCCTCAGTGATCAATGCAAAGAAATAGAGGAAAACAACAGAATGGGAAAGACTAGAGATCTCTTCAAGAAAATTAGAGATACCAAGAGAACACTTCATGCAAAGATGGGCGCGATAAAGGACAGAAATGGTATGGAACTAAAAGAAGCAGAAGATATTAAGAAAAGGGGGAAAGAATACACAGAACTGTACAAAAAAGATCTTCACGACCCAGATAATCACGATGGGGTGATCACTCACCTAGAGCCAGACATCCTGGAATGTGAAGTCAAGTGGGCCTTAGGAAGCATCACTATGAACAAAGCTAGTGGAGGTGATGGAATCCAGTTGAGCTATTTCAAATCCTAAAAGATGATGCTGTGAAAGTGCTGCACTCAATATGCCAGCAAATTTGGAAAACTCAGCAGTGGCCACAGGACTGGAAAAGGTCAGTTTTCATTCCAATCCCAAAGAAAGGCAATGTCAAAGAATCTCAAACTACCGCAAAATTGCACTCATCTCACATGCTAGTAAAGTAATGCTCAAAATTCTCCAAGCTAGGCTTCAGCAATACGTGAACCACGAACTTCCAGATGTTCAAGCTGGTTTTAGAAAAGGCAGAGGAACCAAATTGCCAACATCCACTGGATCATCGAAGAAAGCAAGAGAATTCAAAAAAAAAAAACACATCTATTTCTGCTTTCTTGATTATGCCAAAGCCTTTGACTGTGTGGATCACAATAAACTGTGGAAAATTCTGAAAGAGATGGGAATAC
Source organism: Ovis canadensis (assembly GCF_042477335.2). Classification (NCBI taxonomy): domain Eukaryota; kingdom Metazoa; phylum Chordata; class Mammalia; order Artiodactyla; family Bovidae; genus Ovis; species Ovis canadensis. The sequence goes on from NC_091246.1 coordinate 26,262,418, forward strand.
CAGACCACCTGACCCACCTCTTGAGAAACCTATATGCAGGTCAGTTCAGTTCAGTTCAGTTCAGTCGCTCAGTAGTGTCTGACTTTTGCGACTCCCATGAATCGCAGCACGCCAGGCCTCCCTGTCCATCACCAACTCCCAGAGTTCATTCAGACTCATGTCCATCAAGTCAGTGATGCCATCCAGCCATCTCATCCTCGGTCATCCCCTTCTCCTCCTGCCGCCAATCTCTCCCAGCATCAGAGTCTTTTCCAATGAGTCAACTCTTCACACGAGGTGGCCAAAGTACAGGAGTTTCAGTTTCACCATCATTCCTTCCAAAGAAATCCCAGGGTTGATCTCCTTTAGAATGGACTGATTGGATCTCCTTGCAGTCCAAGGGACTCTCAAGAGTCTTCTCCAACAACACAGTTCAAAAGCATCAATTCTTCAGCACTCAGCCTTCTTCACAGTCCAACTCTCACATCCATACATATGGAAAAACCACAGCCTTGACTAGAAGGACCTTGGTTGGCAAAGTAATATCTCTGCTTTTCAATATGCTGTCTAGGTTGGTCATAACTTTCCTTCCAAGGAGTAAGCATCTTTTAATTTCATGGCTGCAGTCACCATCTGCAGTGATTTTGGAGCCCCCAAAATAAAGTCAGCTACTATTTCCACTGTTTCCCCATCTATGTCCAATGAAGTGATGGGACCAGATGCCATGATCTTCGTTTTCTGAATGTTGTGCTTTAAGACCACTTTTTCACTCTCCACTTTCACTTTCATCAAGAGGCTTTTTAGTTCTTCTTCACTTTCTGCCATAAGGGTGGTGTCATCTGCATATCCGAGGTTATTGATATTTCTCCCGGTAATCTTGATTCCAGCTTGTGCTTCTTCCAGCCCAGCGTTTCTCATGATGTACTCTGCATAGAAGTTAAATAAACAGGGTGACAATATACAGCCTTGATGTACTCCTTTTCCTATTTGGAATCAGTCTGTTGTTCCATGTCCAGTTCTAACTGTTGCTTCCTGACCTGCATACACATTTCTCAAGAGCCAAGTCAGGTGGTCTGGTATTCCCATCTCTTTCAGAATTTTCCACAGTTTACTGTGATCCACACAGTCAAAGGCTTTGGCGTAGTCAATAAAGCAGAAATGTATAGTTATTTTTGGAACGCTCTTGCTTTTCTCAATGATCCAGCGGATGTTGGCAATTTGATCTCTGGTTCCTCTGCCTTTTCTAAAACCACCTTGAGCATCTGGAAGTTCATGGTTCACGTAATGCTGAAGCCTGGCTTGGACCCAACAATTAGAATTGGACATGGAACAACAGACTGGTTCCAAATAGGAAAAGGAATATGTCAAGGCTGTATATTGTCACCCTGCTTATTTAACTTATATACAGAATGAGAAACATCATGAGAAATGTTGGGCTGGAAGAAGCACAAGCTGGAATCAAGATTGCCGGGAGAAATATCAATAACCTCGGATATGCAGATGACACCACCCTTATGGCAGAAAGTGAAGAAGAACTAAAAAGCCTCTTGATGAAAGTGAAAGTGGAGAGTGAAAAAGTGGTCTTAAAGCACAACATTCAGAAAACGAAGATCATGGCATCTGGTCCCATCACTTCATTGGACATAGATGGGGAAACAGTGGAAATAGTAGCTGACTTTATTTTGGGGGCTCCAAAATCACTGCAGATGGTGACTGCAGCCATGAAATTAAAAGATGCTTACTCCTTGGAAGGAAAGTTATGACCAACCTAGACAGCATATTGAAAAGCAGAGATATTACTTTGCCAACCAAGGTCCTTCTAGTCAAGGCTATGGTTTTTCCTGTGGTCATGTATGGATGTGAGAGTTAGACTGTGAAGAAGGCTGAGTGCTGAAGAATTGATGCTTTTGAACTGTGTTGTTGGAGAAGACTCTTGAGAGTCCCTTGGACTGCAAGGAGATCCAATCAGTCCATTCTGAAGGAGATCAGCCCTGGGATTTCTTTGGAAGGAATGATGGTGAAACTGAAACTCCTGTACTTTGGCCACCTCGTGTGAAGAGTTGACTCATTGGAAAAGACTCTGATGCTGGGAGAGATTGGGGGCAGGAGGAGAAGGGGATGACCGAGGATGAGATGGCTGTATGGCATCACTGACTCAATGGATGTGAGTTTGAGTCAACTCCGGGAGTTAGTGATGGACAGGGAGGCCTGGCGTGCTGCAGTTCATGGGGTTGCAAAGAGTCGGACACGACTGAGTAACTGAACTGGACTGACCATGTTCGATTTGAAATGCAATTTAATGCTACCTGGAATTTTCTATAAAATTATTCAGTATCCAATGATGTTAATATATGTATGTATATAAGTATGTATGTATCTATAGCTTTTAGTAGCTCAAAGGCAGAGTTTGAGTTTTAAGAATGTTATCAAATATGAAGATCTGTTGTGAGTTTTTCTGTCCCTTGACCATGCTGGCAGACAGATCACATTCTATGTTTGTAAAGGGGTGTTTGAGGCAGCACAGACTTGGTCCTAAGTCACAGACTGACACCAGGCAAGCACAGTCTGGGGTTCTGGGTAAGGCCACAGGTCAGGAGCAAGCGGTTCCCTGCCTCTGCTGCTAGGACTGTGAGTTCGCCTAGAAAATACAAGAACTAATGCTCGTCTTATGTCTAGTGTTTTGCTTCATTTTGCTAATATTCCCTCGCTTCTCTTTCCTAGTGACACTGCATCTTACCTTTCCTCAGGCGGTCCTTCCACAAACCATTCTGGTGATGAGCTATGTAGCTCAATTTTGTTATGCCACATTCCCACAGAGCCTTCTGAGTACAAATGGGTTGGCTCTGAGCATCAGATTACCAAGCTCACATCACCCTCAAATTCTCAGGTGACCTACATTTTTCCTGCATTTTTGAAATGTTATTGGTCAAAGAGCTTGGAGCTCCATCGGGAAGCTGGTACAATCCTTTGCAAATGGGACAGCTCTAAAATTACATCAAGAGCTAGTCAAGGATTCTGCCCACTATACCCAAGCACAAACTAAACCAAGAACATCTGCATTTCAGGAAAACTACACTTAGAAACTCAGAATCAGAACAACAGAGAATGAGGGCACTCTCAACAATAAGGAGATGTTTTGTTTTACAGTAAAGTATTTGTGGCGAATGAATACAGAAAGAAACCCACATCAAACATTGAGGAGAACAGCTTAGAGAGGCAAATAAGCAAGTTACCCCCACTAGAATGCAACGAGGTAGAAAAAGAGCAAGGTTAATCTGTGAAATCTCATGATTTCATAAAAATTTGCTGCCTGGACACATTTTGCCTGTTCATGGAAAATCAGAGATCTGAGCAGGCAAGTTTTGACAGGATGGAGTATACTGAAATCTACATCAGTATGGATGAATATGGACAGATGAATGGATGGATGGAAGGAGGGGTGGATGGATGGATGGATGAAGGGACAGAGACAGATGGTTAAATGGATAGATGGAGGGATGGATTGTTTTGTGATAAAGCAGACATAGCAATATGTTAACTGTGTAATTTTGTTTGTAAGAATGTCAATGATCCCTATGCCATTCTTTTTACTTTTCTATACATTTGAAATTTTTTATATTTATATATTTTAATGTCGGAGAGAAACTCTGTGACTGAGTGTCCTTCATAGCTTCATTTCTTGACAGACCCAAGGAACATGTGAAAAAGTAAAACTCTTGAATCTTTCCAGGCCCACATCTGAGTTCCTGGGAGTGAGGTTTGGGAGACTGCATTCTTGTGAATCCAGGGCTTTAAAAACACCATAGGGAAGTCACCTCAGGGAAAGTTCATCACAAGGTAACCATGCACAGCTCTGCCTCTCACCACATGAACCTACAGCAACTGCACCTGAACAGTGGCTACAGGTCTGATATTCCACAAGGCTGGAATCCAGACCAGCCTCCAGAGCAACAGAACCATGTTCCATGAATACTGATGGTGGGGTGGTGAGAGCAGACCCGGGGTAGCCTGGTAGCCACACAGATGAATGAGGGCTATGACCTAACCCTAGAAAACATCCATCAGTGTTCCAAGGGCCCTGTGGCTGACCCTATAGAAAAGTTTCAAGGAGAGAGGAAATACTGGGTTTAGTAGCTCAGATGGTAAAGAATCTCCCTGCAATGCAGGAGATCCTGGTTCAATTCCTGGGTCAAGAAGATCCCCCAGAAGGGAATGGCAACCCACTCCAGTATTCTTGTCTGGAGAATCCCATGGACAGAGGAGCCTGATGCGCTGCAGCCCGTGGAGTCGCAGAGCTGGACATGACTGAGCGGCTAAGCACACACACAGAAAATTACCTTGTGTTGCCCTTGAGATCAGCTAATTTGTCAGACCAGGAGCAAAATGAACATATATGTCCTGTTGTTCAGAAATCATTAAGAATATCAAGATGGCAATGGCAGAACATGGAAACAAGCCCAGGATGCTTCTGAGCTCAGGGCCCCAAGGTACTGCCCAGGTTGAACACCCTGAAGCCAGCCCCAGTTACCTGTGTTATGGGAACCACACTCCTTAAGCCAGTCACACAATGAATATAAATGTCTTTGTTTCTTAAATCAAATATCTGGTCCAAAGTAATCACGTGTTCCCACTAAAATCTCTAGGAACATGCCTATTTTTCCTCATTAAGTCACTGGCTCTGTGGGCAGCTTATTCTTTCATATTAACTATGATGTATGTTTTATTTGTTCATTCAGTGCATATCTACTGAGAACCAATGATGCTTCAAGTCCTGGAGATACAATGAGAAATAGCACATGTCTTCTAGGAAAGTTGACAGAAAAGGGAAGACTGCTGACAACTGAACAAGTTGTTGCCAGTGGTTCAGGGACAAAGGAACCCAGGTGGCTGAGGAGTACCAGGAATGAGGGGCTGGTGCTAGGACCTTCCAAACATTGCATGGATTGCGGTTTTCTGCTTCCTTTGCTATTGTCACCATTTTAATTTTATTTTGAAGAGGTAATACCTGCAGGTAGCTCAGAACTCCAAGAATGCCGAAAGTGTCAACCCCTTTGATCTTGCTGTGTCAGCCAGCTTGCCACCTTCTGCCACCAGTGTCAACACCTGGAAGCTAGGGAAAGCTGATGCATAGACATCCCAGCTCCCTGGGTCCTTGGGAAGGGTAAGCCTGAGATGTGTCTGGGTTCCTGAAGGAGTGGGTTCCTGATGCCCCGAGTGTGGCTGGAGGATCACTACCACACTGTCTTACCTCCTGGAGGTATTTCTAGAGTCACGTCTCACATAAATGACCTCCTCATCTCAGGAAAGCCAGAATCAGATGTGATTCCAACAGCATCCCCTGAAAAGGGAGGGGAAGGAGGCTGAGGAGGAGCCAAGGACATCAGAGGGAAAATGAAGGGTATGGTGCCTGGAAGCCACAGGACGGGGTGACTGGCCGTGCAGGCTGTTGTGAGTCTAGCAGAGGAGGATATGGAGCGCTTGCAGGCCTCATCAATGATGGGCTCAGTGGTCCTGTTAGAGAAGGCCCACAGAAATGCACAGAGATCTGAGAGAAATCCAACTGACCAAGGGAGGGAGAGAGAGGCAGCAGCTGCGGTGGGTGTGGACTCAAGGGAGAATGCTTCAAGTTCAGGTTGCAAAGACACAACTAGAAGTGGGGGTGATGGTGGAGATCCCTGAGAAAGAGAATCATCAATGGTGGGAAGTCTGGAGAAAGTGGGTTGTGTGGGGTCCAGAGATCAGGGGGCTCAGGACCACAGTGCAGGCAGCAGGTCTGGGAAACTGACACGAGGAGCAGCCCCCAAGTAGGAACGTAGTCTTACATTCATAATCTGTCCACTCAGACCCCAGCAGACACAGGCCCTGGCCCCATGGTTCTACAGAGGTTGTGAGGAAGGCAGGATTCAGCCCAGTGTTTGGAAGCCTAGGGGGCAGAGAGGGTTAAGGGTTTGGGCACAGTCATGCAGCAATGACAAGGGGCAGCCCAGGTCAGACCCTGCCAGCCCCAAAGGTGTGTGGGCAAGGCTCATTGATGAACCGCTGGACGCGAGACGCATTCCTGGCATGGGGGAGCTGTGTGCCCCCGTGTTGGTTGAGGGGGCTGTGTGACCTTGAGTCTGTCACCTCAGCCTCAGTTTCCACACCTGATAGGGTTAAGAGGAAGAATCAACCAGAGGGCACAAGCCCGTGTGCTTTCACTTCAACAAATACTGATTCATCCATTTATACTACAGAAAAGAACTGAGAGCCTTGATGGCTGTGTTGAGGTTCTGCCATGGAGCCACTAATGTCGCAAACAAAGAAAGCCTGGCCCTTGCCATGAAGAGTGTGATTTATTTATTTATGCATTTATTTTTGGCTGTGCTGAGTGTTTATTGCTGCATACAGGCTACTCTCTAGTTGCAATGCCCATGCTTCTCATTGTGGTGACTTCTCTTAATGAGGAGCAAGGGCTCTAGAGAACTTGGACTCAGGAAGTTGTGATGCCAGGGCTTTGTTGCTTGTAGGCATTTGAGATCGTCCTGGACCAGGGATTGAACTCATGTCCCCTTCATTGGCAGGCGGATTCTTAACCACTGGACCACCAGGGAAGTCCCAAGAGTATGGTTAAAAAATGAACAGATTTATACTCACAACCTGTGTGCCAGTAAGGGCCAGTGGCCACCCAGGGTGGTCCTAAGACCAGAAGGAGACACCTGACCTTTCTGAAGATGGAGGCGTTAGGAAACAGCATCTTCCAGTTACTTATATCTACAATAAAGCCTCCTAACACTTAGTGACTTAAAGTATGGGTGATTTATTTATTATGCCAATGATTTTTTTCTTATTTTCTCTCACCCTCTTGGAGTTTGATTACCCTCAGCTCCAGGCAGTTGCAGCTATTTGGTGCCTGAGGCTAGACTCATATCCAGTGCTCTCTCAGGTACCCATCTGGAGTGAATGCAAGCTGTCAGCTGGTCCTTTTCTGGGGCAATTGCCTGTAGAACTGCAGTTGGCCTCCCCATGTGGCCTGGGCTCCCTCAGAGCATGGCAGCTGAACTAACTCCAAGAGCAAGCATCCCAGGAGACAAAAAGGAGACGTTACATCACCTTTCATGCCTCATCTCAACAGCAAACATAGGTCATTTCTACCTGTTGGCCAGTCAGTAAGGCTGGCCCAGATTCAAGGGGACAGATGGAGCCCACCACTCCCAAGAAGGAGTGCCCTCACCATATTACAAAAAGAACACAAGGGTGAGGATATGAGGCAGCCAGTTTTGGAAAGCACAACATCCCTCCAGGACTGGCAGAGCAGGTGTCCCCAGAAGATGACCCTGGTCAGCATCAGAAGGATGGGTAGGTGTCTCCATGGAGAAGGAGCCACACCAAGCTGGCCAGGGCAACTGTACAGCAAGTTTCTTGAGGAAGCTGATGGATCCCTCATCAAGGCTGAGACAGGAGGAGAGGGGTCACTTGCGGCCATGGACACTTTGCAAATGTAGGCAGTCAAGGCTTGCTGCACTGGAGCATACTGCCATGTCTGTACATCCATCTCCGTGGGGATATGGGGATGTAGATCACCAGCAGTAATGCCCATCACTGAGAAACGATCCCAACACTCCAGCCCAGTCCATACACAGCTGCCAGTACCATGGGGCTTTAAGCCTTGAAAAGCAGCTGCTCCAACCTGGGATGTCCTCTGAGGGTAAAATGCATCCCAGATTTAGAAGACTTAGTACAAAAAGGCATGTAAAATATTTCATGAATGATTTTTCATATCAATGATGTGATAAAATGATAATAGTTTATATGGTGGTGATGGTTTAGTGGCTAAATTGTGTCCAACTCATTTGTGATCCCATGGACTATAGCCCACCAGGCTCCTCTGTCCATGGAATTTCCCAGGCAAGAATACTGGAGTGGGTTGCCATTTCCTTCTCCAGGAAAATCTTTCTTCTCCAGGGATCAGACCGGGGTTTCCTTGCAGGCAAATTCTTTACTGACTAAGCCACCAGGGAAGCCCTGATTGTTTATATATAGCAGATTAAATATAACATTTTATTACAATTAATTTCACGTGTTTATTTTTATAGCTCAACTACTGAAAAATTGTAAACTGTATGCATAGCTTACATTATATTTCCATTGGGCAGAGCTGCTCTGTCATCACAACATGAAGCCATCACCTCCCTATGCATTTGCTCATGATGGTTCTCCTGCCGGGGCATTCCCTCACTGCTCCCAGCCACTGTGAATCCTACTGCCTTCCATGCTGTCTAAATTTGGCTTCCAAGGGCCAAGATAGTGTCTTGCCAAGCTCTGTTTTCAGACCACTTTGCTCCTGTCTAGGGCCTGACGGATCTCTCTAGATTGATCCCTGCCTCAGGTTTATAACAAGAACGTTCTTTAATGGGCTACAGTGAAGTTAATAAGAATTCTGATTTCCACTGATCACTGTCTCAGGAGAACTCAGATTCTGTGGCAGCAGTGAACACTACAATAGACAAGTACAGGGCTTAGATAGAGCCTCCTGCACTCAAGAGCACTGGCAGCTCAGCACGTGGGCAGTGGCAAAGCAGCAGCACACAGTGCATTTCTTATTCCAAAGCCTCAGAAAATAAGAAGAAAACAGTTCAGAGAGAGAGAGCACGCCAGCCCCTCTGCAGAGACCACAACTTGCCCGATTACCAGAAAGAATACAAGTCATTGTCTCTTACGCATGCAACCTGCAATCCCAACATCAAATGCGTGAAGGCTCGCCCCATTATTTCTTTTCAAAATACACCCATTGTGTCAAGCTATATTTCTTCCAACCAGGGAGCAAATGTCTCCAACACTGGTAGAAAGAGCTGGTTTTCTAATTCATTTTGCGGTCCACAGTGTTACTTTCCCCTCAATTAACGTTTATGCACACTTTTCTCCTATTAGCTCTCAGCATAGGAATTATTTATTTTTTAATAAAGCAAAAAGATATTCATTCTGCCTTTTTTTCCACATGGTAAGGAATGCAATAGAGGAGAAAGACCATTCATTGGATGCCCCTTGGCTCCCTCAAAAACTTTAAGAATTTAAACCATCTCCACCAAGCACGAAAAATGCTCACTGATGAGAAGCATGATAAGCAAGAAAAAACTTAAATACCAAAAGTATGCCCACAGAGGGGCCAAGAGAGCTGCATGACATATACACACAGACACTCAAACACAGACTTAAGCAAAAATGGATGCTCTGCCCAAATATAGCCAACCAATAAATATATGTGGGATCAAAGCCACTGCTCTTCTAAAACTCAAAATGAGACTGCATCCAACAAGCGGTTCAGGTGGAAGTATGCAAGCCAGGGAAGACCACTGGCCGTGATTTAGAAGCTGCTGGTGTTGCTGACAAAGAATCACCAGACCTGTGCTAAGGAACTTACATTACCTCATTCAGTCCCTGCCATTCCTGGGAGGTGAGTGTTATGACAGTTAGATCGGCAGCAGTGGCACGGCTGGAATCTAGACCTACGGCATCCAGCTCTGGGCATGTGCTCCAACACTGAGCAGACCTCCTCTCAAGGAAAAACAAAGGAAATCATTCATTCACTCATTTGCTTTCCTTTGCAAATATTCACTGCCTACATGCTGGGGAAAGTTCCCTATTGGTTCCTCACTAAAAAAAAAGGTAACTGTGGACACATTCGTGGCTTCGCTGGAAGGCAAAGTGTATGGTTGGAGGTTCCTGACATGCAGTCAGCACCCCACTTCCCTGCAAGTACTCAGAACCCTCTACCTCCTTCCCCTCCCTCTAGATTTGAGGAGGTGGCTGACCCAAGGAAAGATTATTCACCGTGTGGATAGCAGCAGGGCATTGAGAACACAGAGACAGGTTTCCACAAAACACAAAGCCAACTTTTCCTACAGAGAATGATGTCAAAGCTCCAAATCACTGAGCAAGAAATTTTAGTATCGGTGGTTAAAAAGAAGAAGAAGAAATAACTTTGGCTGGAGACTAACTTTGTCAAATCCTGGGCTGAGCATGGTTCTTTCTCTGAGCTCTACACAGTAGGGACTATCATTTTTCACTGTGTTATGCTGAGGAAATTGAGGCTTTGAAAGTGAACAAGGAAGGTCTTTCAGGTCAGAATCCACTCTCAACGTCAGCTCTGCACATGATCCTGGACCAGGCAGCTGGTCTAGGTACTACAGGGCAGAGGTCAAGGGATGCTGATGCCCCCATATAACTTGAACTTGGAATGATCCCGTTACTTCTAACCCACAGGCAATGACCCAGTTATCTCATTGTATATTCAATGCCTGAAATTTCACAATCAAAAAGAAGTGCAAAATCTTCAGCCTACTAAGCTTGATCTTAACAATGGGAGTCCTAGAGTATTTCAATCAAAACTCATTTATGCTGTTTGCATGGTAAGTATTATGTGTTTTCTTCTGCCTGTAGCCTCTGCTTTTCCAGGAGTCCTAGCACACAGGTCTGCCTGGAGGAAGAAGACAGCACCCCCTATCAATTTCAGGAAACTGAAGGGTCACTTCCCACTGGTCCTGATTTTGAAAGAAAAGAGTGAGGAGGGAGATTCAGGCTGGGTTAAGTCCTGAGGTGGTGCTAAGACAGACCATTTCAAAACATCAGGAAATGTCCCTAATGCAAATGGGACATCTTACCACTTGGGCAGTATCTACATATATGGAACAAAGAGGAACCTCTGCCTGTGCAATAAGACAGTGTCGGAAAACCTTCAGTGACAGAGACAGACAAGAAGGAAATGTGCAGTGAACATTAGCTGTGGCTGTTGCAGCATCCTTCAGTTCCTCATCCAGCAGAAAGTGAGCATTTACTGACTTGCCCAATGGATCTGGCCCTGAGACTCAGGCCCAGAGGGGCTTATTGGACCTGCTAGGCTCATATCAAATCTTGGAGATCCTGTTCTACTAGGAACTTTCCTCAAGAATTCCCCCTAGGGCATGGATTCACTCCTAGCATTGAAGGGACCCTGGGATCTCAGCCCAGTTCCGCAGTCCCTCTCCTGGGATTCATGGGTCCAGAGAAGGGCTTTGCTCCTGAGATGTGTGAGAAGGAGCAGGATAGGAAGATGTCACCTTCCAGAGGATGGAGGGCACTCCACCAGCTCATCACTGAACCTCTTGTGCCTTTGAGAATCCTTTAGGACACCTGAGGAAGGCATCCTTGGGGGAACCAAGAGGTAGAAGGTCAGAGTTCTTCACCTGCAGCTGAAGAACTGCAGTGGAGGTACTGAAGTCCGAGTTCTCTAGTAAGTCCATTCCAGCAGCCCAACTTCTTTTTCTGTGCTTCACACCAGTTAGGCGTTCCTTCTCAGAAAACAGGAGGTAAGGAAGAGGGGTGACATCCAATGAGCCCAGCGTTTTTTATTGTGAGTTGTCCAACCTTTTCCAAAGCGTATCAAGAAGTGAGAGCCATGGTGTACTATGAGAATTCGAGGTGAAGGGAGGGAGGCGTAATGTATTGAGGAGACTTTTACTAAGAATATGATGGGGCATCGAGCCCGGTGCTATGCACAGAAACCCACAGCGAGAGGTGGGTTCCACCTCCTTGAGGGCTGGAGCCAGGACACAGGTCCAGATGAAGCCAATTCCAGCCTGCGAATGGCCTCTCCTGGGATCCATGGGTCCAGAGAGGGCCTTGCTCTAGGGATGTGTGAGAAGGGCGGGGAGAGGGAGATGTCTCCTTCCAGGAGAGGGTGGAGGGTACTCCCCCTTCCCAAAGACAGCCCTAACCAGGGCCCTGTTTTGCCACTTGCCACTCTGTGGCATGGACATGAAGGTTTACCTTCCCCTCCCAGGAGGAAAGATAACTGTGGTGCTGCCTGTCTGAAATCCGTCTAAAGGGCTCAGCTCAGAGCAAAACATCCCAGATCCAAGATAAGAAGACAAGTCTTCAACCAATTTCATTTTCTTGTCCCTACATCCACCTTCCTCCTATTCTGTGCTTGGAATGAGGGTAGTTTAGTCTCTGCATTGAAGATCTCTAAGGACCTGAGTGTCCTTCTTGCTCCTCAAAAGGCATGGGAATCAGCATGCCAACCTCAGCTTCCTTTTAAAATGACCAGTCCAATATGTACCCCAATGTTCATTGCGGCACTATTTACAATAGCTAGGACATGGAAGCAACTCAGATGTCCATCAATAGATGAATGGATAAAGAAGTTGTGATACATATATACAATGGAATACTACTCAGCCATAAATGAGAGTCCATTTGAGTCAGTTCTAATGAGATGGATGGACCTAGAGCCTATTATACAGAGTGGAGTGAGTCAGAAAGAGAATAATAATTATCATATATTAACATATATACGTGGAATCTAGAAAGATGGTACTGATGAAGCTATTTGCAAGGCAGCAGTGGAGACACAGACATAGATAACAGACTGGTGGAGACCGTGGAGGAAGGAGAGGGTGGGCCAAACTGAGAGAGTCGCATGGGAACATATACATTACCATACGTAGACTAAATAATCAGTGGGAATTTGCTGTATGATGCGGGGAGCTCAAACCCCGTGCTCTATTGACAACCTAGAGGGGTGGGATGGGGTTGGAGGTGGGAGGGAGGCTCAAGAGGGAGGGAACATGTTTTTGTCTGTGGCTGATTCATGTTGATGTATGGCAGAAACGAATACAATATTGTAAAGTAATTATCATCCAATTAAAAATAAATAAATTAAAAAAATAATAAAATGGCCAGTCCAAGTCACAGGTGAGGGAGGTTGGCTCCTGAACTGCAAAAGCCGGGGAAACCAGGACCCGGGTCGGGGAGGGGGATGCAAAACCCTCTCTGCCCAAAGTTGGCAGCCCTGCAAGGGCTGTTGCTTCTAATTTAAATTCTCATTTCTTATTCTATTTTGAGATCCTCTCTGGGATTTTAGGAATGTTGAGACGTGCCAGTTGTACAGCTCTGAGCACAGAACGGTCACGCTGGCTGGAGGCAGGCAAGCGCAAATGGAAACAAATCACTTGTCAGGACCAGCCTTCAGGCTCAGAGGGTCTGGGATGGACCCGCTGGTCAGAGAGATGGCTGGATGCAGGCTATGGAGAGAAAGAAGCTTTGAGGCTCCCTTGTAACTCTATAATGCGGAGGAAAGTCAGCCTATAAATGAGGTTAAGTTCCTAGGGAGTGATGGTAAACAGAACAGGCAGCCCTTTAAGTGGAAATAAAGTGGGCTTGGTGTTGCCACAAAGCTACAAAATGCAGCTTAGCTCAGAGAAGTGGATTCCATCTGGGAGAGAGCAAATTAGAATGCAGGCTCAAGGGCAACTTAAGAGGGCTCCTTTTGCCAGGAAAGAAGGGGAGCAGGCGAGGAAAGGAAGAGAGAGGGCAGTGGGGAGATGCAGTGATGGAGTATGTATGGCCCAGCCGTGAGAGCACAGTTGTCACCCTGAGAATTTACAGCATCCAACCTTTGCCTCCAGCCGTCCTCCCCAGGCCTTGCCCTCAGTGTGACCTCTCGCAGCTCAGTGCTGCCCACTCAATAGGAAGACTCTGGACTCAGTGCCTGTTTACTTCCAAGGATTTTTCACACATTTAAAGAAGTTTTACGTACTTTTTTCTAACCTTCCACCCTCCAGGCTCTGTAATATGCATCTGCATTCTTAGCTTGTGCAAAGAGCATTTCAAACTCTAGGGACCCTGCCAGGCGTTTCTTAGTTTGATTTTTGGAGGGGGTGGGGGGGAGGCTTGGCAAGAATCATCAAGTGAATACTGAGTGGAGCAACAAAGAAAATACCATTTTGTGTTTTCTTGATTTAAAGACAAACCATAAAGGCTGCTTTGATATGTTGACAAGGTTTACTTGGTCAAAGACCAAACCAAAGAGAAGCGTGAATTGGAGTCACATTCGCTCTCCCGCTGCCATGAGGTGACACGTTATCAACCTGGTCTCCACATCAGTCACTGTTTGCTCCACAGCTATTGACAGGATGGAAATGAGGGGAAAACGTCCACATCCACAAGGAATTGCTCCGCCAGAACTCCCCGGGGCAAGAAGAAAGCCAGTTTCTCTTCAAAAGCTTTGCATGGTGATGAGAATGTGACTCGGGAGGTGATTGGAATTAACTTGCTTGAAGATGAAGCCGCTGGAGAGTTTTAAATTGGAGTCTGGCACTCTCTACACATAAAAAGTCACTGATTGGTGTCTGCTCAGAGCTATGAATTTCCATGTTGTAAGGCTCTTTTTTTCTTTACAGAGAAGTGCTAAATATTTAAAGGCTGCAGTGTCCAAGAAATTCATAAATGCTCTTTCAAAAATAATTTCATTCCATTCCAAAATTAGAAGTGGAGAAAGTCAAGAGAATCAACACAAGTTGATGAAATGAGTATTCATGTTGGATTATGTCTTTGTTTCAAATTCATCTTTGATTCTTGATAAGCCCTAAGCGGAAGTGACATATTATTCACCCACCAGAGCTTAAGGTGGTTAAACAGGTCCTGGAAGTGAAATGGCTTTCCCAGAATTCCTCTCACTGTGGAGGGTGGTGGGGAAAGTTCTGTTCCTCTGGGTCTCTTCCCACATTGGAATGCGCACTGCCATTCTGGGAATGTCAGTTGCATGGCTGATAATTTCATGCTTTTGCTTGAGGAAGAAGCATTCAGGAAATGTGTCTCAGGCATATTTAGTCTGTTGAAAAACTAAGAATGTCACTTATAGGGTTTGGCCACCTACGTGGCACTGGGAACTTAATATAGCATTGTTATTTTTCTGTGGAGCCAGAATGCTAAATCTGATTGCTGAATAATCTGATTGCTGAATTTCTTGGGTTTGGTTTTCAGAAAGAAGCATCTATATTCGATGCCCAGCAGCACTTTAAAGGAACAACATCAGCAGAATATTTTTCATTTTCTAGAGGGCATAGAATTTGGCTAAGGGAATGTTAAAAAGTAGCTATTAATAAATCTTCATGCCCAAGATTCAAAAACATGCTCGTGTCCTGAACAAATGTAAAAGTCACTGTGACTGGCCCATCCCTCTCTCCTCTTGGGCTCAGTTGAGAGCTGATCACATTGGACTGAATATTGGTGTGTGTAGATGCACTGACTTTTCACGTAATGTTCATCTTCATGCTTTCTTCACTTTGCCATACTTCTTGGAGTTCACTACATATCTTTTTTCTTAAGTGTATGGAATACAATTTACTTAGCAATTTCTCCTGTTGATGGCATTTAGACCAATTCTTAATCCAGTGGTCAAAAAAAAGAAAACCTCAAACAAATTTGAATTTACAATTCCCCAAGACTAGATATTATTATATATGTTAATCAGGTCAGTTCAGTCAATCAGTCGTGTCCGACTCTTTGCGATCCAATGAACCACAGCACACCAGGCATCCCTGTCCATCACCAACTCCCGGAGCCCACCCAAACTCATGTCCATTGAGTTGCTGATGTCATCCAACCATCTCATCCTCTGTCGTCCCCTTCTCCTCCTGTCCCCAATCCCTCCCAGCATCAGGATCTTTCCAAATGAGTCAGCTCTTCACATCAGACGGCCAAAGTATTGGAGTTTCAGCTTCAATATGAGTCCTTCCAATGAACACCCAGGACTGATCTCCTTTAGAATAGACTGGTTGGATCTCCTTGCAGTCCAAGGGACCCTCAAGAGTCTTCTCCAATACCACAGTTCAAAAGCATCAATTCTTTGGTGCTCAGCTTTCTTCACAGTCCAACTCTCACATCCATACATAACTACTGGAAAAACCAGAGCCTAGACGGACCTTGGTTGACAAAGTAATGTCTCTGCTTTTTAATATGCTGTCTAGGTTGCTCATAACTTTCTTCCAAGGAGTAAGCATCTTTTAATTTCATGCATTCAGTCACCCTCTACAGTGATTTGGGAGCCCAAAAAAATAAAATCTGACACTGTTTCCACTGTTTCCCCATCTATGTCCCATGAACTGATGGAACCAGATGCCATGATCTTAGTTTTCTGAATGTTGAGCTTTAAGCCAGCTTTTTCACTCTCTTCTTTCACTTTCATCAAGAGGCTCTTTAGTTCTTCTTCACTCTGCCATAAGCATGGTGTCATCTGCATATCTGAGGTTATTGATATTTCTCCCAGCAATTTTGATTCCAGCTTGTGCTTCCTCCAGCCCAGTGTTTCTCATGATGTACTCTGCATATAAGTTAAATAAACAGGGTGACATTATACAGCCTTGACGTACTCTTTTTCCTATTTGGAACCAGTCTGTTGTTCCATGTCCAGTTCTAACTGTTGCTCCCTGACCTGCATGCAGGTTTCTCAAGAGGCAGGTCAGGTGGGCTGGTATTCCCATCTCTTTCAGAATTTTCCACAGTTTACTGTGATCCACACAGTCAAAGGCTTTGGCATAGTCAAGAAAGCAGAAATAGATGTTTTTCTGGAACTCTCTTGCTTTTTCTGTGATCCAGTGGATGTTGGCAATTTGATCTCTGGTTCCTCTGACTTTTCTAAAATCAGCTTGAACATCTGGAAGTTCACGGTTCACATATTGCTGAAGCCTGGCTTGGAGACTTTTGAGCATTACTTTACTAGTGTGTGAGATGAATGCAATTGTGCAGTAGTCTGAGCATTCTTTGGCATTGCCTTTCTTAGGGATTGGAATGAAAACTGACCTTTTCCAGTCCTGTGGCCACTGCTGAGTTTTCCAAATTTGCTGGCATATTGACTGCAGCACTTTCACAGCATCATCTTTCAAGATTTGAAGCAGCTCAACTGGAATTCCATCACCTCCACTAGCTTTGTTCATAGTGATGCTTCCTAAGGCCCACTTGACTTCACATTCCAGGATGTCTGGCTCTAGGTGAGTGATCACACCATCGTAGTTATCTGGGTCGAGAAGATCTTTTTTGTATAGGTCTTCTGTGTATTCTTGCCACCACCTGTATTTTCATTGGCTGTGAATCACCTATTTATTCTGTTTCTATTTCATTGTTTGCATTATTATATTATGGATTCATAAGCACTCTTTGGGCTTTCCAGGTAGCTGTAGTGGTAAAGAACCCACTTGCTGATGCAAGTAAAGAGACACAGGTTCAATCCCTGGGTCGGAAAGATGCCCTGGAGGAAGGCACTGCAAGCCACTCCAGTATTCTTGCCTGGAGAATCCCATAGACAGAGGAGCCAGGCAGGCTGCAGTCCATAGGGTCGCACAGAGTCAGACACAACTGAGGCAACTTAGCACGCACATAAGCACTCTTTATATAATCTGGATACTAACTCTTTGTTTACTAAATAATTTCTTCCTGTCACTTGTCTCCTTCAAATATTTCAGAACAGTTCTCTTGCACCTTCTTTTAACATAAACTTGAGATTCAACTTGTCAATTTCAACCTCCCCCCAAAAAAAGATCCTACTGGGATTCTGATTCAAATGAATGTATATTATTTAGGAAGAACTAAAACCTTTTTAATTGATATTATAGTAGAAGAATGGTATGTTTCATAAATTATTCAAAATTCTTTAGGTTCTTCAAGATTCAACTGTAGATTTATAAGCATTATGGAAATATTTTCTATCAAGTTAGTGAGGATTGTTTACTTAATTAAAAAAGCATATTTAATATTTTAAAATATTTTTTTCATCCATTGAAAGAATATATGGTTTTTCTCTCTATCTACTAAGGGCATAAATTATACCAATAAATTTTTCTGATACTGGAAAATCCTTACATTCCAGGTATGCACTCTAATTTTCATAATATTTACCTTCTTTAATATACAATTAGAATTAATGAACAATTATTTTATTTAGGATTTTCACATCTAGATTCATAAATGAAGTGTATCTGTGAGTTTTTTCTTATATTGTCTCCACAGCTTTGCATAAAGATTATACTAGCTTCCTACAGTAAGTTGAGATACATGTCTCATTCTCCATTTACTCAGAAAATATACATAAGATGGAGATTATTCCTTGTATGTTTGCTAAAAACCAAATGTACCATCTGAGTCTGGGGTATTTTTTTGGCAAGAAGAAGTCTTAGTTCATTTACACTGTTATAATAAAATCCCACAGACTAGGTGGCTTAAAAACAACAGACATTTATTTCTCACAGTTCTGGAGGCTGAAAGTCTGAGATCAAGGGGCCAACTTGGTCAGTGAGGACTCTCTTCCAGGTCACAGCCTTCTCATTGTATCCTCAACGTGGCAGAACAGTTGAGGGGGCTCCATAGATCTCCTTTGTAAAGTCACTAAACCCATTTATGAGGCTCCACCTAAAGACCTAATCCCCTCCCAAAGGCCTGCCTACTAATGTATTGCCTTGGGCATTAGGATTCTAACCTGAATTTTGGGAGGGCACAAACATTCAGACTTTAGCATGTGGTGTTTTTGAATGGAGGCTCTCATACTAAGCCAGGTATTCTAGTAGGCCACTTTCTTTTATACTTCCTTCTGTTTCCATGATTTAAAGTGGACTCTTGCTGCATGTCAGTTGTTCTCAAATCTGCTTATGACAAGTGTACCTGTTACAATAATTTTAGTTAATTTAGTATTATATAAGCCAATGGAAAAAGTATTTTTCAAAAAGGGTTTTCATTTTTATGAAGAATAAATTGAAGCTTTAGGAGGACTAGGTAGAGATGAGTCACTAAGATGAATGGTTTAGATTTAACGGTGCTATCACACTCCATTATTCTTACCTGGAGAATCTCACGGACAGAGGAGCCTGGCAGGCTACAGTCCATATGGTAGCTAAGAATCAGATGACTGAAGTGACTTACCACCACCACTGTGCTAATACAACTAGAAATGATGTGTGGGGCAAGAATAACAAATATCATATCTTTGCTGCTCCAAGTGTGGTCCATGGACCAGTAGCGGCAGTATCACCTGGAGGCCCACTAAAAATGCTGAATAGCAGGCCCATTCCCCAGACCCACTGTCATCTTTGGCATTTGTACAAGATCCTGGAGAGATGCACAAATATATTAAAGTCTAAGATGCTCCGGTGTCAAAGAATTCCACAATCAGATTGCATTTATTGTCTTAACATTTCTTCCTCTGTATTTTAAAAATTGAAACTGGAAATTGTTGACACTGAAGTACAAGTGTGGTTTATGTAAAAAGAGAGGGTGGGATGATTTGGGAGAATGACATTCTAACATGTATACTATCATAAAAAAAAAAAAAAAAAGAAAGAGAATGTCTATTTTCACTCAGCAGATTCGTTTTCAAAGAAAAGACCATGACCCTACATTAAAAGACTGGTAAGTGAATATATGTTTTTATGTTTTCAATTATAGTAAAATATTTGCAGTTTGACATTTTTTAATGATTTCTCCCTTTAGCGCACTTTTTCGCTTAATCAACTGACTACAGGTCTGGACTGTGATGAATAGTTCAGTTCAGTTCAGTTGCTCACTCGCGTCCGACTCTTTGCGACCCCATAAATCGCAGCACTCCAGGCCTCCCTGTCCATCACCAACTCCCAGAGTTTACTCAAACTCATGTCCATCGAGTCAGTGATGCCATCCAGCCATCTCATCCTCTGTTGTCCCCTTCTCCTCCTGCCCCCATCCCTTCCAGCATCAGAGTCTTTTCCAATGATGGATAAGAGGGATTCTAATATAATTCATGCTTTCCTAGATTATCATGGCTTTCATCTAGAGTCCCAAAAGTGTTGGCATAGAGTTTTATTCAATTATAATCTTTTTCATCAGTGCAGTTGTGGAAACTTTTCTACTTCTATTTATGTGTGTCCAGTTTTTGCTGTTTTGGGTTTTTTTGTTTGTTCTGTTTTTGTTTTCACTTGTTCAGAATGGCCAGAAAGCTATTTAAATTATCTTTTATTTTTGAAAGCCTGTCTTTTATTATTTTTATTTGACTTTATTATTCTGTTTCTGTCTCTCCTATTTTCTAATGCCAGGATTGAAGACTACAAATTTTCCTCTGACAATCGCTTTGTCTGTATCACTTCTGAATCCATAGTTTATAAATTTAGTTTTTATTTTCTCTTTATTTGAAGGTTGTTTTTAAATCTAAAAAAAAAAAAGAACTGTTTTGCCAGTTTTTTATATCAAAGCCTAATTTTTTTATTCTTTGTAACTTCTTCAGAAAATGTGGCCTATATAATTTCCACATCCTGGAATTTATTGAGATTTTCTGTTTATTCTGCTTTAGAAACAATTTTTGTGAATGTTCCATTCATATTTGAAAAGAAGGTATGGTCTCTGTTGGTATAAATGAAATGGGCCTGAGTGCATAGATTTATATACACAGCTAATCAAGCTTGTTAATTAGGTTATTTCAATCTTCTATTTTTGTCTATATGGCAAACACAATTAGCTGCTCATGTAGCCATTCCACTCTACTTCTACTTGCCCATACACTCTGATTTTGAAGTGAGGGGTAATAATATGCCCAGAATAGGAGATGAGTCAAGATTAAGTCTAAGTTAGAATTTCTCAACAGAGGCTTTGTTGACATCTTTGTTCTTGCTTTGGATGCTAGTGTAAGAACATAAGATCTAGAGCAATGGCCATCGTTTTGTGCATTTTGTAACCATTAAGCATTTTTACTCAATAAACAAATCCCTTTTCTTACTACTCCTTGTATTCTTCATGTTTCTCCTGTGTTTATTTTTATTTGTGTTGGTATGAGGAACAAGAGATTAAACTGCCAACTTCATGGATCATAGAGAAAGCAAGGAAAAAAATTTTTTTTATGTATTGCTGCTTCATTGACTACAAAAGCCTTTAACTGTGTGGATCACAACAAACTATGGAAAATTCTTAAGGAGATAGAAATAGCAGATCACCTTACCTGTCTCCTGAGAAACCTGTATGTGGGTCAAGAAGCAATAGTTAAAACAGACATGGAACATCCGACTGGTTCAAAACTGGGAAGGGAGTACTATAAGGCTGTATATTGTCACCCTGCTTATTTAACTTATACACAGAGTACATCATGAGAAATAAGCAGCTGGATGAAGCACAAGCTGGAATCAAGATTGCCGGGAGAAAGATCAACAACTTCAGAATACACAGACGATAGCATTCTAACGGCAGAAAGTGAAGAGGAACTACTAAACAACTTGATAAGGGTCAAAGACAAGAGTGAAAAAGCTGGCTTAAAACTCAACATTCAAAAAATGAAGATCATGGTATCCGATCCCATCTCTTCATGGCAAACAGAAAAATTGGAAACAGTGACATATTTTCTTGGGCTCCAGAATCACTGCACATGGTGACTGCAGCCACGAAATTAAAAGATGTTTCCTCCTTGGAGGGAAAACTATGACAAACCTGCTGCTGCTGTTAAGTCACTTCAGTCGTGTCCGACTCTGTGCGACCCCATAGACGGCAGCCCACCAGGCTCCCCCATCCCTGGGAATCTCCAGGTAAGAACACTGGAGTGGGTTGCCATTTCCTTCTCCAATGCATGAAAGTGAAAATGAAGTCGTGCAGTCATGTCTGGCCCTCAGCGACTGCAGGGACTGTAGCCTACCAGGCTCCTCCATCCATGGGATTTTCCAGGCAAGAATACTGGAGTAGGTTGCCACTTCCTTCTCCGTGGCAAACCTAGACAGTGCATTAAAAAGCAAAGACATCACTTCACCAACAAAGATCCATATAGTCAAAGCTATAGTTCTTCCAGTAGCCATGTATGGATGTGAAAGTTAGACCATAAAGAAGGCTGAGCACCAAAGAATTGATGCTTTCAAATTGTGGTTCTGGAAAAGACTTTTGAGAGTCCTTTGGACTGCGAAGAGATCAAACCAGTCAATCTTAAAGGAAATCAGTCCTGAATATTCATTGGAAGGACTGATGCTGTAGTTGAACCTCCAATACTTTGGCCACCTGATGCGAAGAGCTGGCTCATTGGAAAAGACCCTGATTCTGGGAAAGATTGAAGGCAAAAGGAGAAGAGGGCAATAGAGGATGAGATAATTAGATAGAGCTACCAACTCAGTGGACACTAATCTGAACAAACTCTGGAAGATAATGAAGGACAGGGAAGCCTGGTGTGCTGCAGTCCATGGGGTCACAAAGAGTCAGACACAAGACTGAACAACAAGAATGTTCCTTTTTCAAAGAATCCCTCATATATTGTTTATGGGTGTTTATTTCCTGAGCCCTTGGTGCCTAATGGTGTCTATTGTTTGCCTTCTGTTTCACATTATGTTGACTTCGGACATGAGCTGCCTAAACCCTCCTGCCCTCATAGTATCTTATGTATTTGTTTTGCTTCAATTTTGTTTTTTTCCTAGGATCTGATACTGTCTGCCCATATCTGTCTTTCAGAATTATTCCAAAACTCTCTTACATACATGGCATTCTTTTGTTTCCCTGCATTATTAAGGATCTGATTTGGGGTGGGGGGGTTGGTCATTTTGTGGAAATTGAAGCTGAAATGAGGGTAGATGTGTGAGCTCAGTCAGTCATATTTCAGTATCAAAATTTTGTTACAGAAAAATCAATAATTCAATCTTTAGAAATGTATATGGAGATCAGTTCAGTTCAGTTCAGTTCAGTCGCTCAGTCATGTCCGACTCTTTGCGACCCCAAGAATCGCAGCACACCAGGCCTCCCTGTCCATCACCAACTCCCGGAGTTCACTCAGACTCGTGTCCATCAAGTCGGTGATGCCATCCATCCATCTCATCCTCGGTCGTCCCCTTCTCCTCCTGCCCCCAATCCCTCCCAGCATCAGGGTCTTTTCCAATGAGTCAACTCTTCGCATGAGGTGGCCAAAGTACTGGAGTTTCAGCTTTAGCACCATTCCTTCTAAAGAAATCCCAGAGTTGATCTCCTTCAGAATGGACTGGTTGGAGATAATGGTCTCCAAATGATACCATCTGGGCTCAGAGTATTGATGGCAGTTCTGAATTTTCTTTTTTTCCTCCCTTTCAGCTATGCTTTACATCCCTTGCTCTGTGGGCTCTCTTTTGGTACCACTGAAAGTATATGCTTTCTTCTAAGCAGATTCTCAGCCTAAACAAAGGATTAAAACACAAATACATATCCCACCTGAGAATGGGCCAGGTGTGGTGCCCAGAAACACAGCAATACAGATTTGCACAGCTGTTCACTGGACAAGTTGTCCCAATTCCCAGGCAATATTTTCTTCAAGGAAAAATTTGATCTCACATTTACATTCTAAGCAGCTCTTTTTCAGAGAGCAGGATATTTTGAAAGTAAATTATAAAGTCACTGTGTAGCTCATGGGACACAGACCTATTCCCAGCTCTAAGCAGAAAGCCCCAGACTCTAAGGTTAGGGTTTGGAAGCAGCTGAACTAAGCAGGTTAGGGGCTCAGAGCCCACATCCCTGCTCCCTGTGTGACTCAGAATACACTGTGGAGCCTCACTGGACCTCATGGCCATAACAGTGAGATGATGATGTAGTAGTCTACTTCATGGAGCCACTGTGATCACTAAATTGCACACACAGCACTCAGAGCTGTGACTGCAATCACAGCCTGTCCTGTGACCAGCCTCAAATTCCAAGCTAAAGCCTGGAAGCTTCCTCCTTCAGTATGTGCCAGGATCAACATAGTCCTTAGGTAAATTTAAATCTTAAATGCAGCTGTCTATAGGTACACAAAACAAACACACACACTCCTCAGACTACACAATGGTGTCTGTGTATTCGTGTCTCACATGTGTGTATGCTTATGTACATGCATTTGTGGCTATATGTGTGCATGTGTGCATGCTCATGTAGTATGTGTATATGTGCTTATGTAAGTGCATTTGTGTAGATTAATGTGTAATGTGCGTATATGTTTGTATCTCACTTGTATATGTGTTTATGTATGGGTACTTGTGTGTGCCCATAGATGTGTGTGTACATGCATATGTAAGTATGTAAATGTGTATATGGACATGTATGTCTGTCCACATGATCATGTGTGTGTTTATATATGTCTGGAGGGATAGGCCATGACATAGAGCATCTCTTTCCTACAGCCCAAACTCTGTCTCATGAATTTTTATGCTTTACAAGCATCACTAAAACTTTTTGTCAAGTTCAACTATGCTGATACTCACTCTCAGTGTCCAAAGTGATGTCCCTGCTATCATTACAGGGTTTGCATTAGAATAAATATTACATTAGTGGGACTGTTCAGACTGTGCTTATGTCTCAAGAGACTTCTCAGCACGATCTTGAGACACTTAAGTCTGACATATGTGTTTCCCTTTTAAATAAAATACCAAGATAACTCCATTATGTGATTGACAGCAAGGAAATAAGAAGCACAAATTACCATTTCACCTAAAAGAAAAATTTTATTCCTAAAATATGTATGGATCAGTTTCCTAAATTGCTTTATAATTTATAGAAAAAAAAATTGTCCTTTAAGCATCTTCCATAATATTAATGTCCTTCTAAATCCATAATCAACTTTCTTTCCATCTATTTCATCAATTTTCCAAGTTGGCATGAGTTAGACTCTCTCTGAAGCCCATAGAAAGTCAGACAGAAGTTTGAGTATTAGGTTTATCATCTATTTAGTGACACAAGCTTCCTCAGCAAAACAGGGGTATTTTAATAGCAAGTGCAACCCAGATCATCATACAAAGCAGGCAAGTGTATGCGAAATACCACAGTCTTCTCAGTATTTTGGTGAAGCTGTCCACCTCCTGTGCAGATATGTAACTTAAAGCCTGGAGAAAGTACTGTGTTAGTTTGTTTGGGCTGCTATAACAAATCCTCGCAGACTGGGTGCTCATCAACAGCAGAAATTCACTTGTCACAGTTCTGGAGGCTGGAAGTCTGCGATCAGGCAGAGAGGAGAAGCACACTGTCTTGCAACTCTTATAAAGGCAGTAACCCCACAGGGGTGCGGGTGGAGGTCCACCCTTGTGATCTCAGCAAACCCAAATTACCTCCCAATATCATTACACTGTGGAGAAGGAAATGGAAACCCACTCTAGTATTCTTGCCTGGAGAATTCCATGGACAGAGAACCTGGTGGGCCACAATCCATGGGGTCACAAAGAGTTGGACATGACTGAGAAACTAATACACACATACACGTCATTACACCAGGGGGAGGGTTTCAATATGTGAATTTGGGTGACAAACATTCAGCCCGTAACAGGTGTCTCTCTGCATTGCAAAGTTCTCTCAAACTACCTGAGGTTGACATGATGTACGACAGAGTTGGTGGGATGGCGTCCAGAAGCATGCTGCCTAACCTAGCCTGGCAAGGGAGCTGACAGCCCCTCAACAGTAAGAGGCAGAGCACACTGCCTCACCTGGAAGCCTCAACAGAGGCTGCCAGGGCCCAGACACACTGCACATACCATTGTCTGCACTCGCAAGATGGGCAGCATCCTGCCTGTGACCCCAGGGAGTCAGTGCCAGACAACGTGACCTTCACCAAGGTTGCCACAGAAAACTAACTCCTTCCCTGCTGGCCAGCAAAAATGACAGCCCACTTCATTTCTGCCTCTGGAACCCCAGGTACATGAGAACTAAGTAATGTAGGTGCTAACCTCTGAGCCCCTGCCTTCTGGGGAGGAGAGTGGAGGCTGATGTGGATCCATCCTATTCACCTTTGCTGAATTCTAAAAGCCATGCAGAGGTGCTGCCCAACTGGAGACTGCACCCTCCTGTGTGGATCCCAGTGTAATTTCCAAGAGGGAGTGCTCAGTCGAGAGGATCTAGAACCAGAGTGCCTGTGGAGTAGTCACTGGCCACATGTGACTATGTGTACCTGAATGAGGATGTGCTCCAGATGTACAATACATGTCAGAACCCAAAGACTTTTGTATAAAACAATGTGAAAAATCTCATCAGTAACATTTACATTGATTATGTGCACGATTTTGTTGCTGTTGTTCAGTCACTGAGTCATGTCCGATTCTTTGCGATCCCATGGATTGCCCCACACAGCCTGGTAGGCTGCAGTCCATGGGGTCTTTGAGGGTCAGACACGACTGAGCAACTTCACTTTCACTTCTTTTCCCTTTCCTTCATTGGAGAAGGAAATGGCAACCCACTCCAGTGTTCTTACCTAGAGAATCCCAGGGACGGGGGAGCCTGGTGGGCTGCCGTCTATGGGGTCACACAGAGTCGGACACTACTGAGGCGACTTAGCAGCAGCAGCAGCAGCAGCAGCAGCAGCAGGCTTCCCTGTCCTTCACAATCTCCCAGAGTTTGCTCAAACTCATGTCCCTTGAGTCGGTGATGCCATCCAACCATCTCATGATCTGTCATCCCCGTCTCTTCCTGCCTTCAATCTTTCCCAGCATCAGGGTCTTTTCCAATGAGTCAGCTCTTCACATCAGGTGGCCAAAGTATTGGAGCTTCAGCTTCAGTATTAGTCCTTCCAATGAATATTCAGGGTTGACTTCCTTTAAGGTTGGCTGATTTGATCTCTTTGCTGTCCAAAGGACTCTCAGGAGTCTTCTCCAGCACCACAGTTTGAAAGCATGAATTCTTTGGTGCTCCAGCCTTCTTAATGGTCCAACTCTCACATCTATACATGACTACTGGAAAAAGCATAACTTTAACTATATAGACCTTTGTTGGCAGAGCGATGTCTCTGCTTTTTAATATGTTGTCTAGATTGTCATAGCTTTTCTTCCAAAGAGCAAGGAACTTTTAATTTCATGGCTGCAGTCACCATCCACAGTGATTTTGGAGCCCAAGAAAATAATACCTGTTACTGTTTCTATTTTTTTCCACCTATTTGCTGTGAAGTGATGGGACCAGATGCCATGATCTTTGTTTAATGAATGTAGAGTTTTAAGCCAGGTTTTTCACTCTCCTCTTTCACCTTCATCAAGAAACTCTTTAGTTCCTCTTCACTTTCTGCCATTAGGGTGGTGTCATTTGCATATCTGAGGTTATTGGTATTTCTCCTGGCAATCTTGATCTGACTTGTGATTCATCTAGCCTGGCATTTCACATGATGTACTCTGTATATAAGTTAGATAAGCAGGGTAACAACATACAACCTTGACATATTTCTTTCCCAATTTTGAACCAGTCAGTTGTTCCATGTCTGGTTCTGTTTCTTCTTGATCTGCATTCAGGTTTCTCAGGACACATGGAGTTTAATAAAATGTATTATTAAAATCAATTTCACATCAAGGGATGAATGGATGAAGAAAATATAGAATATCCAGACAATGGAATATTAATCCATCTTTAAAAAGATGGACATTCTGGCACATGTTCCCCACTTGGATGTACCTTGAGGACAATATGTTAGTGAAAGAAGTCAGAAGCAGAAGGATAAATACTATATTATTCTGCTTAGATGAAGCAACTAAAGTAGTCAAATTCATAGAGACAGAAGGTAGAATAGAGGTTACTAGTTAAAGAGGAGATGAGTGAGGTACAGAGTTTCAGTTGGGGACGATGAAAGAAGTTCTACAAAAGGATGGTGTTGTTGGTTGCAACAGTATGAATGTATTTAATGCCACAGAGCTATACACTTTAAAAAAGGACTAAAATGGCACATTTTATGTTATGCTTATTTTATTGCAACAAAAGAATCAATTTCACTGGCTTCTTTTTTTACTTGTATATTTTTCTATTAAAATATTTACATATTTAAATTGAATTTTAGATATTATTTACATATATATGAACATTTTAATAAATTTTCTAGTAGAACATTTAAAATTACCTAGGTAGTTTACTTCTTTCCATTGGACAGCCTAGGCCATCCAGGCTGAGACACTTCCTTAACCAAATGACCAAGGTTAACACCACCAATAATAACACATAGCAACATTATGTACCCCTGATATGCTGCCCAGACAAAGACAAGATATCATCTTTCTATCAAATCATAGGAAGTGACCAACAAATCCAAACTGAGGGACATCCTACAAAATAACTGGTTGGCACTTTTCAAAAGTGTCAGGAAGTGAAAGACAAGGAAACACTGAGGAACTGTCACAGATTGGAGGGAATGAAGGAGAAAGAACTAAGCACAATATGGGTAAATGGGGAGGGCTGAATAAATTCTGTGGTTTAGTTCACAGGGTTGTGCCCATTGACCTTAGGAGAAACTGGGTAAAGAATATATAGTCACTCTGATCTATTTTTGCTACATTTCTATAAGTCTAAAATCATATCAGATTTTGAAAGTTAATACAAATGAAGTCAATTGTGTCATACAGTGGTAATGTAATGTATGTATAATATATATTATAATATATTATCTACAATATCTGTCTGTCTTTCTCACATGTTTTTGTATCCATTCATTCACTGATGGGCACCTAAATTGTTTTCACAACTTGGCTGTTTTAATTGCCACAGTGAATATGGGTGCATATATCTTTTCAGATTAGCATTTTCATACTTTTTGGAAAAATACTCAGAAAAGAGACATAGAATCATAGGTAGTTTTATTCTTAATTTTTTGAGGAAACTTCATACTTTTCCGCAGTCATTACACCAATTTATATTCCCACCAACAGTATCCGAGGGGACCCTTCTCTTCCACATCCTCATTAGAACTTGGTATTTCTTGGCTTTTTGATAATAGCCATTCTAACAGGTTTGAGGTGATATCTCAGCCAAGTTTTCATTTTTCTAACAATTAGTGTTGCTGGACATCTTTCTCATGGGCTTGTTTATCTGTACATCTTTTTTGGAAAAATGTCTATTCATCTATTCTGCCTATTTTTTAATCAAGTTGTTTATTTGTTGTTGAGTTGAACAAGTTTTTATATATTTTAGCTACTAACTCCTTATTGGATATATCATTTGCAAATATGCTCTTCCATTTGATAGATTGACTTTTCATTCTGTTTATGGTTTCCTTTGCTGTGCAGAAGCTTTTTAGTTTGATATAGTCCCATTTGTTTGTTTTTGCTTTTGTTTCCCTTGCCTGAGGACACATATCCTGAAAAATATTGTTGAGATCAAAGTCAAAGAATGTACTGCTTATGCTTTCTTCCAAAAGTTTTACAGTTTCAAGTCTTACTTTCAAGCTTTTAATGTAAATTTTTAGTTGATTTTTGTGTAGGGTGTGAGTTAGCAGTCTATTTTGATTTTTTTAAACATGGCTGTCTAGTTTTCCCAACATTTATTGAGACTGTCTTTTCACAGATTTATATTGTTTGGTCCTTTTTCCATGTATGCATGGTTTATTTCTAGGTTCATAGTCTGTTCCATTGATTTATGAATCTGTATTTCTGCCAATTCCACGCTGTTTTGATTACTAGAGCTTTGTAATATAGTTTGAAATCAGAGAGTGTGATACCTTCAGATTTGTTACTTTTTCTCAGGACTGATTTCACTCACTATTATGGGCCTTTTGTGGGTCTGTTAACTTTCAGAATTTTTTGTTCTATTTTTCTGAAAAATAATCTTGATGTTTTCATGGGTATTGTATCTTGTGTTTATCTGGTTTCCCTCACTGCCTTGTTCATAGTATGGCCAAGAGGGTCTGGAGCTACAAGTGGTGCTTTTGCTGCAGGTTTCACTTCTAACTATAGGATTCTTACAGAAACCTTGTGAAAAACATGCAGAAAATTAGCTAAAACAAACTCTGGAAATGAAGATCAAAAGGGCATCTCCTCCAATTGAAAAACAAAACACACACTGAATAGATAAAAAAGATGTGGTGTCTGTACACATACACACACACGTACACAATGGACTATTACTCAGCCATAAAAATGAACAAACGATGTCATTTGCCAGAACATGGATGGACCTAGAGATTATCATATTATGTGAAGTCAGACACAGAAAGACAAATACCATATGATATCACTTATAAGTGGAATCTAAAAAAAGATCCAAATGAATATTTATAAAATAGAAATAGACTCACAGACATAGAAAAAAGCTTATGGTTTCCAAAGTGGATGGGGGGAAGAGGCATAATTAGGAACTTGGGATTAACATCTACACATTACTATAAATAAGATAGGTAAAGAAGGAGGAGATGTAGCACAGTGAACTATACTCAATATCATATAATAACCTATAAGGGAAAATAATTTGAAAAGAATATACACACACATATATGAATTACTTTGCTATACACTTGAAAGTAACACAACATTATAAATTAACTGTATTTCAATTTTAAAATATTGATATAAAAATAAAAAATAAGTGAAAAAGAAAGCAAAACAAAATGCACAGACTTCAGAATATGCATTTCAGTGACACTAATTTGGTGGCTCAGAAGTTCTTTTTGAATTCCAATTTCCTTTTAGATAATTAATTTTATTCCTAAATGAATCTGGATGGGTATATCATTTACTATTTTCTTAAGAGTCTTAGTTCATTGCCATATCTTTGAAGTTCTAAAATTACTCATAGAATTTATATTATTTTTAACAAAGACCATTTCTGGGCCCCTCTAACACTTTTCCAGTCGGATCTCTTTGTTGCTTTCCATTAACTGTCAGCAGATCCCAGCTATTTCCCCCAAGGGGGGCAGTTTTGTTTCTATATGTTTGCTTATTTTTTTATTTTAAAATTACCAAGTGCTGAAAAATCACCTCAGGATAGGAGGGAAGCATCATTATATTAAGCATGGTTTTAATTTTCATTCCTGAGTTTTTATATATTTTAGTTTTTTGAATGAGTATTGATTATTTACATGGCAGAAAAGTAATAGATACAACGCCGTAGTCATGGCCCTGGGGGTCAGCTTTCATTTTGATTCCTGCACAGTGTGAGCATGCAGTGTTTGCTCTTGCATCACTCCTCTACAACTTTCCCATCTTCGTGTATTCCAGACACTAGGGAGCTTGAAGAAATGAAGCAGGGCTCATTTGACAGTAGGACAAGTTGCTCAGCAGAGTCGTTTCTCAGATAGATCAGGAAGCCAGCAAGCACTGAATTGAGGCCCTGCTCTGCAATGTGGCCACAGAGCCACAGACAGAACTGTGGGACAACAGTCTTGAGAAGATATATACATGCTGACATGCGTGAAGGGCACAGGAGAGGATACGTGCCAAGTGCTTATGAAACAATTCAGCACTCTTGTTCAGGTAACACACTGAGCCTCTTATCAGGGGCACCTGGAAGTTGTCTTGCTGAGAAAATGCTCTCACACTGGAAATGGGCTTTCTTCTGATACCTTAGGCATGGAGCTAAGCTAAAGATCATGGTCTCTGTTCCTGGCATCACACAGGCCAAGAACTTACCTGTTGACTTTCAGTCCCTTCCATCCTCCTGTTCTCCTGTCTGTAGCTAATGGGAGTAAGTCTGCAGATGACCTGTTCTGACACCATGCCAGCTGGCTTCCTGATGAACCATTTGTGGGAGATCACAAGAAAAGGGGAAGCAAAAGGCCCTTTTGTTCTGCTCCTGAAAAAAAACCTTTATTTGGGTTGAAGAGTGTCCCCTTCAAAATTAATGTCCAGCCAGAACCTGTGAATATGCCCTTACTTGGCATTAGGGTCTTTAGATGTATTCAAGTTAAGACAAGGTCATGCTCAACTAGGGTTGGCCCTAAACCCACTAGGATTAGTGTCCTTATGTGAAGAGGCAAATTTGGACCCAGAACTACAAGGAGACACCATGTGACTGTGACGACAGGGATTAGAGTGATGCCAAGGATTGCCAAGGATTGCCAGCAGCAATCACAAACTGGAAGAAGCAAGGAAGGACCTTTATCTTCCCTGAGCCTTCAGAGAGTGCATGGCCCTGCTGACACCTTGATTTCTGCCTCCTGGTCTCCAAAACTGCAGGAGAAGAAATGTCTATGGTTTTAACTTGCCCCATTTACGGTACTTTGTTCTGGCCACCTCAGAAAACTAACACAGCATCTCACGGCAGCATTTGCAGAAGTGCAACTCCAGCTGTAACTACAGGCGGCTGCAGTCCACAGCACTGGGGAGCTTTTGATGGCAGTTGCTGGAGCATGGATCCCTGAGCTCCTGAGCAGTAATAGTGGCTTCAAGACAGCCTCCAGCCCATCAGTGACCAGTGCAGAAGTGTCATGTTGGGAACACCCTTCCTTATGGTTGATGACTGAAGTTCTAGCAGCTAAGCAGTGAGCAACAGCCCCCAGGTAGAAAGAGTAGAAGTGTGATGCGAAGCTCCAACTCTTTCCACTTCACCATGCTCTGAAAACACTGATGCAAATTAGGCTCGCTCACAGTATAGACCCTCAACATTTACATCTCAGAAACCCATGATATAGCCAAGAGTTTCGTAAGTCCTTTTTATCATTTAGTTAATTAACAATTGATGGAGTATTTATGAAGTGACATTTTGCTAGATATTCTGGGCCATACAGATGAGTCATTTCAGTTTCTGCTTTTGAGATGCTCATGGATGAGTTTAGTTAGGAATTGCAGGTACTACACTAGTCCCTAGAATCAAACCAAGTAGGAAGGGATGAAAGCCGGTCATCAAGTGTCCTCATCTCTCACCCTGAGCACATGCTAGGATGGCACTTCCTGATCCTTTCTGACCTCTCCCTGGTGATAGCAGCATTGAAGCAGCAGCTGTCCCATCAGCCTAAGTGATGAGTGACTATCGCAATGAACAAAGGCTCCTGTTAACCCATGGTGGATATGCGGCATGAGCCATCTGAAGCGGCTAAGAACCTTGGGGCTGCTTGTCACTGTAGCATAAAAAGTATATTTGACTGCAACAAGTGAGATCAATTTCTACTTTTTAAATGTTTATAGTCTGTGAAGGAAAATGTACTCCTTTATCCAAAGGGAGTCAGTAGATGTTGCAGTCACTGGCATAGAAGTGTGCTAGAGAGAATGGAAAGGCCTTATGGAATCAGTCAGGAAATTTCTAGAGGAAGTTCTAAACTTCTAAACTCAGTGGAACTGAGGATGAGGGAGACACATGAACCACCAACTGTAATACATGGTAATGGGTGCCAGAACAGAACAGGCAGGGGGCTGGGCTGCCACAGATGGAGCGTGGCAGTCGAGGGATGAGGAAAACTCTCCTGGGGACCAGCACTGGAGCTGGGTCTCAATAAGCAAGCTAAGAGGTCGGGGCAAGGGGGAAAGGACACTACACTTGCCTTTTAACTGAAATCTCTCCACTCTGGAGCATGGCACTGTACTGTAGAAAGAGCTCACTGGCTGATCACAGGGTGAAGTGTAGGCAAATTGCAAAGAGAAGACATGTGTGAAGGGTTGGGGCCAAGAAAGGGTATGTCTGTTCAGGGAAAGGGACTGTTTTCTCTGCAGACCTTTCAAATTCAGACCATTGTTTAGTGTGTTCTGGGTACCACTTCCTCTTTGATCCTCACTCTTTCTCCAATCAGTGTGGGTGCTTCACAGAAACAAAGTAAATAGGGGATCTACATATGCATTTACATCTGGATCTATTTCTGTATCGTTTATATCTATCTACAGATATATATGGGGCTTTCCAGGTGGCGCTAGTGGTAAAGAATCCATCTGCCAACCCAGACTTGAGACACAGGTAAAATTCCAGGTCAGGAAAATCCCCTGGAGAAGGAAATGGCAACCCACTCCAGTATTCTTGCCTGGGAAATCCCATGAACAGAAGAGTCTGGTGGGCCAAAGTCCATGGAATCACAAGAGGAGTCAGATACAACTTGGCAACTAAACCACCACCACCACCATAGATATGTAGAGCCAAACACACACACACACACACACACACACACACAGATATATATATATATATATATATATATATATATATAGAGAGAGAGAGAGAGAGAGAGAGAGAGAGAGAGATTTATATATATATGAGCATGTGAAGAGATTTATTTCAAGGAATTAGTTCACAGGCTTGTGGGGGCTAGTAAGTCTTCAATCTGTAAGGCAGGCTAGAGGCTGGAAACTCAATCAGGAGATGAGACTGCAATCATGAAACAGAATTTCTTATTCTTTGGGAAATCTCAACTTT
Source organism: Ovis canadensis (assembly GCF_042477335.2). Classification (NCBI taxonomy): domain Eukaryota; kingdom Metazoa; phylum Chordata; class Mammalia; order Artiodactyla; family Bovidae; genus Ovis; species Ovis canadensis. The sequence continues at coordinate 26,296,171 of NC_091246.1, forward strand.
TAAGGCCCATTTCAGTGGATTGGATGAGGCCCATCCACACTATCAAGGACAATCTTCTTAAAGCCGACTGACAGTTGACATTAATTACATCTACCCAATACCTCCACAGCAGCACCTAGGTTAATTGAGTAGCTGGTACTTTAGCCAACTGACATAGAAAACTAACTACACACCCTCCAGACCATTTCTCCTGCCTCCTGCCTAAAACCCTGGCTCCTTGGACGTCCACATTATCCTTTCCTTCTGAACCATCCTCTTCTCCTCTTCCAGTCCACGGCCTCCTGTTTCCAGGTTCCATCCCACACCACAAAGGAGACCATGGAATCAGACTCACTTCTTTATACCTGGGCATATAGCTGGATATTTCCCATTGGTTGTTCATCGGTGTACTTCTATAAGCCACAGGCGGTGAGCTAAGATATCCTAGGATCCCTAACTTTCAGCCCCACAAACCTAACCACTCACATTTCAGAAACCAAGCCAACAGTAGACACAGTCTCAATACAATGACTACATCCTTGACCTGCCTAAACACCAAAAGGGGAACTCTTGCAATATGCTTGCACTTATTCCATCATGAAATGGAATCGTAACAAAATAATTACCTTTGGAAAACTAAACCTGGGCACTTGCCTCCAGAGTGAGACTTGGCAGGCTGAACCCTGAATCTGCTGCAGGGTGAATATTTCTGGCAAAAAATTTAGAGTTGATTTTCAGGCCCTTGGACATTCGAAGGGCTGGGACACAAGTCAGTATCTAAGATATCCTCTCTCATTTTATAGGAACCAAAATATCTAGATACAGCTGCTGCTGCTACTGCTGCTAAGTCGCTTCAGTCGTTTCCGACTCTGTGCAACCCCATAGACGGCAGCCCACCAGGCTCCCCTGTCTCTGGGATTCTCCAGGCAAGAACACTGGAGTGGGTTGCCATTTCCTTCTCCAATGCATGAAAGTGAAAAGTGAAAGTGAAGTTGCTCAGTCGTGCCCGACTCTTAGCGACCCCATGGACTGCAGCCTACCAGGCTCCTCTGCCCATGGGATTTTCCAGGCAAGAGTACTGGAGTGGGTTGTCATTGCCTTCTCCGATAGATCTACGTATATCCACTCATCCATCCATCCACATTCCATCCATCCATCTATGTACAAACATGTCCTTCAGCTCCAGTGCAGTCCTACTTACTTGCCAATAAAAACAAAGTCTTCGAGTTTTCCCTTGTTGACACACCACATAAAAATTGTCTTTTACTCAGCAATACAAATAAAGCCCCATAGTCATATCAAGCCTTAAGGCAGTCCCCACCCCTCAAACTCAGAATGGTGAGAGGTATCTGAAAGCTTTTCTGTTACTCTTCCCAGTCTAGACTTGTTTTACCTAACTCAGGGGAAGACTGGGGCCCTAAATCACTTCTAGAAGATTCTGGCTGCTTATCTTTCCCAGTTCCAGAGGCCTTGGCAGCACCTCACTGCTATCCCAGAGCCAGCCTGGCTTTTCAGAATACCCAGGAAAGCAGATTCTTGAGTCTAGTCTTGTATTTCCCCAGACCACAGCCAAGTGTAAAGTAGTGTTTCACTCCTGCTGCAAGCACGTTGAGCACCTGCTCTAGACCACACACGTGCTGGGCACGGGGGACATCATACAGGCCTCCAAAAGTTCCCAGTCTATGGAACCGAATGTCTAACCTTTTCTGAGAAGCAAACCCTTTGGGGGTCAATGTGAGGGCACCTCACCCAGTTGGAAATGTGATTGAAGATGGGCACTCGAGGCAGAGAAAACGGTGCAGACAAAGGCCTGGCAGAAATAGCAGCCGTGTGGTTTCAGGCCCAAGGGAGGGGCAGAGCACAGCAGACCCGAGGGGCAGAGAGGTGAGGCTGTCGGCAGGGCCGGCCAGGCCAGCCCAGGCTAAGGCGTCTCTCTCTGGAGGTCTTCAGTTCTAGGAGCAGCAGGTTTAGTTTGCATTTTATTTTTCCTTCAATATTGTATTAGTTTACAATTTCAGAGAGAAAAGTAGAAAAATCATACCCAAAGACTACGTAAGCCTAGATTCAACAACAGCTTGCATTTGCCTGTATCTATTTTTATGGGCATGATATGAGGGGTGTGTTTGTTTACCAAGTCATTTGCAAGTAAGCAAAAGATATCATGACCATTTACTTCTGTTTTTTTAACTCTTTTCTTGAAATATAGTTGCCTTGAGGCATTCTGCAGTGCTGCTGGGGGATGAAACTGGAGGAAAGGAGGCCAGTGTGGCAGCCCACATCCTGAATCAGAGAAGTGATCTTGGTCTAAGCCAAGGCCAGGCTGGAGCAGAGTGATGAGGATGTACTCCGTGAGGGACTCGAAGAAGGGAAAGAATATTTGGTGAGGATTCAGTGGAGATGGAGAAGTCTAGGTTTAGGTGCGGGCAACTTGATGGATATTGTGGACCATCACCAAGCAAGAGAAGGCAAGGTGGGGAGGCAGGATGACCAAAAAGAAGTGATGCTCAGGGCAGACCCTGTGGGGCATCCAAGGGGCAGGCGTGAGGAGGATGGACACACGGGCTGGCCTCCCACTAAGGGTGGAACTGGGGGATCTGCAGGTAAAGAGCAGAAATAGAATGGGGAAGACAGCACTGGAAGGAGCCCTGAGCACAGCATGGAAGGAGAGACTCAGAGGTCCAAGTTTGCCCATTCTAGGAACTAGAGGGGAGGGAACCCAAGAGAGAAGAGATATCAGAGAAAGTGAGAGAAGCAAGCGTCTCAGGTACACAGTCTAAGACTACCTCCTTTCCAGACAGATATTTTGATATCATACAACAGGGATAATGATGGAGAAAGTAGAAAATGTTAAGACAAAAAGCTTACCATTAAGCAGTCTATTTTTTGAATTTGCTTCATTTGTCCCCTGTTTCATTGAGATATAATTGACATACATCACTGTAGAAGTTTAAGAGATACAATGGAATGTTTTGACTTGCATATGTTGTGAAATGGTTACCATAATAAATTTATCTAGCCTCCTTCACCTCATAAAGATACAAGAAAAAGGAAAAAAAAAGTTTTGCCCTTGTAATGAGAACTCTCAGGACCGACTCCTTAACTTCCCTGTATATCATACAGCGGCATTAGCTATATCCACTATGTTGTGCATTACATCCCTAACACTTACTTATCTTATAACTAGAAACCTCTACCTTCTACCACCTTGCTTCAATTCCCCCTCCCCCAACTACCTACCTCTGGAAACCACAAATCTGATCTCTTTTCCTGAGTTTGGTTTTTTGGCGTTTTTTTACTTTTAGATTCCATGTATAAGTGAGATCAGACAATATCTGTCTTTCTCTGTCTGACTTACTTCACTTAGCATAATGCCACCAAGATCTATCCATGTTGTAGCATAGGGCAGGACTTCCTTTTTTATGACTAATACTCCACTGTGTGTTTTATGTGCATATATATACCATAATGTCTTTATCCACTCATCCACCAGTGGATATTTAGGATGTTTCAATGTCTTGGCTTTTGTACACAATGATCCTATGAACATAAGGGTGCAGATATCTTAAGTTAGTGTTTTTGTTTCCTTTGGATATATTCTCAGAAGTGCAACTGCTGGATCATGTAGTACTTCTATTTTTAATTTTTCAATGACTCTCTGTTTTCCACAGTGGCTGCACCAATTTACAAACCCACCAACAGTGCACAAGGGTTTCCTTTTCCCCACGTCCTTACCAATATTTGTTCTCGCTTGTCTTGCTAATGATGGTTGTTCTAATAAGCATGAGGTGTTATCTCATTGTGGTTTTGATTTGCATTTCCCTAATGACTTCTGATGTTGCATATTTTACATGTACTTGTTGTCCATTTGTATATATTCTTTGGGAAAAATATCTATTTGGTTCACTTGCCCAATTTTAAAAAATCAATCACAGTCCACAAATCAATTTCATGGCCCATTCATGGATTCCAATCCACATTTTGAAAAAAACCACTGTGATACGTCCTCAGAGCATCAGTAAAGTTTGTCCCCAACCTGAAACTCTCCTGTGAACACTGTCCTTCCACTGGGGTAAATCTGAAGAAGCATGCAAGTCCTCTGGCTGAGTCAGGTGGGCACAGGGAGGGGAGATGCAGAGAATGCAGGGCATGCCAGTGGGGTGGGATGGTGATCTGGGGAAGGATGTGGGTCCAGGCTGATCCCTAGGTCTCAGGACCCCTTTGTGCTGTTGTTTTACCTGAGATCACCAGGCCATCCTATATCATGTTTACCAGTGTCCCACAAGTATGGGAAGTCCCTTCCCCCATCACCCTGAGAGCTTGTCCTCACTCCAAACACTAGGCAGCAGGGACTCTCCCTTCCACTAGAGCCTGACTCCCATCTCTGCCTCCACCTGACTCACAGCAGGAGGGGCAGCCATCTGCCCAAACCTCTGTATACAAAAAGCAAAAACAGGAGCTTATGTACTCCCTAACCCCAGGCCAAGAGGCCTTCTTAACCTTATTTTATAGCTACAAGGAAAGGAAAGTGGCTCCTTTGCCAGACAAAAGAGATCCATCTGCCTTTCTGGTTTGTTTGTTTGTTTTAAAAATGCTTAATGTTGATCTATAAGACAGTTTGGGGAAATTAAAGAGCAGCATGGAATTTAGATGCTTGATCGTCAGTGACAATCAGCAACTTGGGAACCCACTTCAGAAACTCTTCTGCTAGGCACAAAATTGCTCACCAGGCAAGAGATGAATCATTAAGCTTCAGAAATTATTACTTTAGGATTTGGGGGTATGCTTTCTTGCACTCCGTGAGGGTAAATGGGTTCAAATAAGTTTTTTGTGAACGTACTCATGGAGCGTCCAGGATATGTTTCAGTAAAATATCGGGGATCTGCTTTTCCTCTTTTTCTTTCTTCTTTGTGCTAGGGTTCTTTCAGGAAGGAGCATTTGATCCAACTAGGGAGGACTTCCTGGAAGAAGGGGCGTTTAGGTTGGAATTTGGAGAATCATCTTCAAATGGATGAAGTGACTCAGACTTGAAGTAAATGTGGAAAGGCAGGTGGGTCCAGGGCTTCTTGGGAAATGCTGAAGAGTCCAGGGCAGCAACAACGTTCACTGGGAGGATGGCAATGTGGGTGAAGTGGGGACGCGGAGGGCCTGGACCACCAGCCTTAGACAGAGGCTCTGTTCAAGGAGTGAGGAGCAGTTAGACACTTATGCTGCTATATGATCCATATGTTATAAAACCAAGTGTATTGACAGCTCTGCAGTGGAGGGACAGCTGGAAGCACACTAGGTGACACTTAAACAGTCTGGGCAAGAGTCAGGGTCTTCCCTCTCCACCCCCCAACGACTGGCATACCCCATGAGCCTAGAGACCCTCAGCACTCTAAGAGTTACACTGAGACACTCTGTAATCCATATGCTAGCTCGTGGCACCTGAGTAACAGAGGAAAAACAGGAGGAGGCAGAACACAGGTGAGGTCCACCTGGACCCCAGTAAAATGAGATTGTCAGGGTGGCCTGGATGGCTGCAACCTCTGAACATAACTGTCACCTAGTGTTTCTATTTCCTGTATCCAAGTACAAAAGTAATCAGCTAGAGGAAGGGGCAGAGATGACAGCATCTCACCACAAAACCAGGTGGCCTAAGGTTCTTTCCTTTATCTTGGTGGTGTAGCGCTTACCAGAGAATCATCAGCCCTGGAGTTTTCATTCTAGTAGCTCACAGTAAGCAACACACACCACAGGCCTAGGAAATGTTCATTCAAAAGGTGAATTCTGTTCCTTGGTTTAAATATGAGGACTGCACATATCACTGTTTCTTTATACTCAGTCACCAAAGTGGACCCTTGCATCTCCCTGTCCCTGTGAGAGTATGCCTCCTAGTGATGCCTGGGAAGCCTACCCCCCTCATGTCTGCAGTACCCCCACATCTAGGCAAGCTGTTCCAGAGCTGGGCCCAAGCCTAATCAGACCCATTGGCATCTTCTTTTGTGTTCTCAAGAGTCCCGGGTGACCATGTAAGAAAGCAGGCAGCGAACTATGGCCCCCACTAAACCCACACTCCCCATCTGTTTTTGTAAATGAAGTTTTATCGTAACAAACCAAGCCTATGCATGTATGCACTGTCTGTAGCTGCTTGTGCTACTGAGTACTGGGGACAGAAGCCGTATGGCCATAAGGCCTAAAATATTTACTGCCTGACCTTCAACAGAAAATTTGCCAAAGCTTGATTTAAGAAATCCACCTACCTACTGGAGAGACCCCAAAGAGGGGCCCTGAAGCCACAAGGAGAAAGAGAGGACTATATGTCCCTGTCTTGTGATTGGCCGAGTGATTTGACCATGAACTTCTAGCATGGGGGTCCCAAGGGAAGCAGCAGGAAGACTCCGCTCTCCACTCCTCCCCCGGCTGGGCCTGGGCAACTCTCAGAACTGGTTTAAAATGATGGTGGTTTTAAGTCACCAAGTTGGGAGCAGGGGCATTGTTACACAGCAATGGATAACTGGGATCTGCTCCCCTCATCCCTCCAGAAATTGTTGGACTGTGACCTCGTGAGGATGGAACAGAAAGACAGGGCACCACCAAAATCAGACATGAAACCACGGCTGAATTAGTTCCTGAAGCTGCCCAATAGCAAAATGTACCTGATCGCACAGCTTTTCTGGAGAAATACATAACTCATCATGAAACCAACTACCAAACCACAGACTTCTGTTTCCTTCACCTTGGACGTCACCTCTACTTTCGGCAACAGTTTGACCGCATTTGAGTTTGTGGGTTTCTGCCTCTTAAATGAATTTTATCATTACGAAATCGACGCAAACCAGAATGGTCCCCTAGGACTGGAACTCTTTATCCCTCTAATGCACACTGTCCATGTGTGTGTTCTTTTAGATGCAGAGCCGCCTTGCACTGAACTTTAGTCTCTTTTTAAAGAAGCAAGCCTGACGTTTCAAAATAGCTCAGGCTCTAAAGAGATGAAACATGCTATGAACCCAGCCATGGTTTTCATAATTTGCTCATGAAAAATTCATCCATTATATTTGTATTTTAGGGCAAGTGAAAATCAAAACACATTTTGCTTGTTACATTCCCTCATCTGTATCTTGAGAGAAAGCTCAGAGCCCTTCCTCCTTCTAACAGAAGCTGCAATTTACAAGACTAATGACAGGGTCCTGGTGGGTGGTGCAGGAAATTCCCTTGCAGAGGCCATAGCCTGTGGGGCTGCCTCCCAGACCAGCAGATGGAGGAGGGGGATGGGGCGCAGAAGGTTCCCATAGATGTCTGGGAATATGTTGCCCTGCATGGTGAAAGGGACCCTGTAGACGTGACTATGGTTATAGATTTTAAAAGAGATCAGATCAGAGAAGAAATTGTCCTGGGTTATCCAGGCAGGCTGAATCTAATCACATGTGCCCTGAAAAGCAGAGAGCTCTCCATCTGGAGGCAAGAAGAGATGTGGCTGAAGATGGCTTCAGAGAGATGGGAAGCGTGGAAGGACTTGGTTTGAAGATGCAGGAGCAACATGAAGAAGCAGACGACAAGCCTTCAGGCACCAAGATAGGCTCCAGCCAGCAGTGGACAAGGAAGAACTGGACTGGGCTGGGCCGGGGGCTCCCAGGAGCAGTGTGCCCCAAGCAAGTTTCGATTAGCTCTGCTTCAGGGAAGTGATGTCTCACCACCCTTTCGTTAGGCTGGAACCAAAGCTTCAGCATTTGGAACATTCTCCTTTTCTTCCAAGGAAATACAACCTATCCCCGTGACTGCAAGCACTACTGCTTCCAGTTCTCAAGAACCTGTCTTGAAGGAATGAGTTAGTTCTTCTAAGGGAAAAAAAAGAATGCCAACCCTCTCTCTTGCTGCTGCACACCCACCCACTGAAGCTTCTGCTACTCACTTTCATGTGCTGTCCAAGGTGTTTCCTCTTCTAGAAGTTTCCATCTTACATTGAATATAAAAGTCTCTGCTTTCACTCAGCAGGTGGTTCCCGAGCCCTAGCTTGAGGGAATCAGTCCTTTTCCATGGCCCAGGAGTGCTATTGCCATGGCAACCAAGAGGGACTCTAGAATGACTCAGGTCCAACCACACAGAGGGCATCTAGCTCTCTTTGCTCTTCTCAACCTGTTGTCTTTGTCTTCTTCCACTCCCGTCTGCCCCACACACCCAGCTGCCCCCTCCCTGTCATTCCAACCCTTTGCTGGGGCCTCTGTCCTCATGATTCCTCTTCCTCCCTCCCTCCTCCCCACGGTAACCCCAAGAACCAGGCAGAGCAGACAGGAGTTGGAGTGAAAGCAGCAAAGGTCCCAGGGAGGCAGCCTGGATGAGCCTTCCCTAACAGCTGTTCCCCAGTCTTATGTCTGCAAACATTTACCCAGGCTTTCCCCAGGTCTGCATTAAGCTCCAAGTTGTAGGTACATTGTCTAATCCTTACAGTGGCCCAGCAAGAGGTTCCTGAGTCCCCTAGGAGGAAACTGAGGCAACAGGGGGTGATGAGAGAGATGGAAGGGACTGCATAAGCTATTTTTTGGAGCTGCACAGCTGATGGATCCAGTTACCTGGGTTTTACTGTTGTAAAAAATGCTATTATTTTTCTTAAAAGTACGTGCTTATTTTTTAAAAAAATCAATTCATGCAGTAAAGTACTGATGAGAAAGAACAATTAACTACCTAAAACTGTAGTATCTCAAAATGCATCCAATCAAAGAAAGTCTGGTAGACACCCTGCAAAGCTACATACTAGCCAGAGAACCTTGGCTCTGCACCACCCACAGCATCAGGGCACCTAGAAGACCTGGCTCTGATTCTCTGGGCTACCCTGTTCTTCCCACTGTGGGAGGACCCAGGCAAGAACCACCTGATGCTGTAGCACCCCAAGGGCATGGCAGGGAGGGGCAGCCAGTAGGAACCAGCTGAGGCTATAAGCCTGGGCACCTGAAGGGCCTCCACCTCCCTGAATGACACAGGATTGTCTGCAGGAGAGCTAGGAGAGGACAGAGCTTGGGATCTGCCCAGACCTGAGGGCCTCAGCCAGACAGGTTTGAAGGATGCCAGTCATGTGGGGGCACCCAGGCCCAGCTGTACCATCACTACACACCCAGTGAGGCCAGTCTTCTGGCTGGAGTCATCAGGTCTGCAAAAGTACAAGCGTCTCCAGCCCCAGGGGCTGGCCCACCACAGTCTCCCCACAAACACAAGGGGACAGGAGGCTCCTCTGGCATGAGCCCCCACCATCTGCAGCAGAGAGAAGAGAGACAGGGGTATCACAACTGGCCCAGACAGCTGGGGCCGGAGACGTCCCTTCCCCACACTGGGTGGGTCAGTCACATTCCACATCACACCTTTCAGAAGCTTCACCAGAGGTGCAGAGAGCCAAGAGAGGGCGGGTCTCCCACACTTGGTGGGAGGGGAACCTTGCTGGTTGGGCAAGGAAACCAACAGTGGGCTCCAAGCCATGTGAATCAAGCGCAAATTCCTTGATGACTCCAGCCAGGCCGTATAGTGCACAAGTTTTAGGTAGTGAAATTCAGGGAGAAAAGGACCAATGTAGACTGTTGTCCTCACCCTCCACTGCACACTCACCCCACATGGGGACCCTAAAAGTCTCCATGCCCAGCCCTGGCCCCAGACCATGACATCAGAAGCTCTATAGCAGGGACCCGGCTTCAGAATGTTAACACCTCCCCTGGTGATTTCAAGATGTCCCAAAGTTGAAGAACAACCAAAGAGGGATAAGTTTCAAATGCTCTGTGCCTATCCCTCCCTCGAGATCTTGTTAAATGTAGTTTTTTAACTGGGGGGTCTAGGGACCATTAAGTTTCTGCATTTCTTTCCAGCCCTCAGCCTGCTGCTGGTCTGTGGACCACACTGTAAGTAGCAGGAAAATAGAACCATAATTCTCAGTCTTATCTTTTCCTTTTCGTCTTAACTCCGCGCCTTTCACTTATTAACATACAAATCTCATATCTTCCTTTAATATGATTTAAAACTGGCACAGGAAATCAGTGCTAAACCCAAACCAATTCTCAGTACTTGAGGATAAAGCTCTGCTATGTCTTCACATCACACCTCTGTGGCCCGCCTGGGGCGGAGCCCCCACACCCAGGATCTGGGGAAACAGCCTGGTGCAAAAACAACACAGAGGTCCCAGCAGCTGGGCGGCCCAGCTCACGCCCCCTCATGAGGCCTTGTTCCCCCATCACCAACTGAGAGAGTGGGCAGCTGACCTTGAAGGGCCTTTCCAATATGACTGGAAATTTTCATTTTAAATCATCTTTTTAATCTTTTCCATTACATCACCAAAGGATCTTTGGCTTGCTCTATGACTTCCAGGAAAGAGGCAGGCTTCCAGGGGTACTTTGCACCAGGGACACCCCTGCCAGGGGACTTTTCTGACAAGAGCGGGAACAGGCATACCGGGTTGGAGACCATGCCACAGATACTGGAAGGATTAAAGGCCCAGACCAGGGGTCAGAAACTCTATTGTTTGCTTCCCTGGTGGCTCAGAGGGTAAAGTATCTGCCTGCAATGTGGGAGACTGGAGTTCGATCCCTGGGTTGGGAAGATCCCTGGAGAAGGAAATGGCAACCCACTTCAGTACTCTTGCCTGGAAAATCCCATGGACAGAGGAGCCTGGTAGGCTACAGCCCATGGGGTGGCAAAAAGTCAGACACAACTGAGCGACTTCACTTTTAAGCCTTAAGTTCTTCATGAAAGAATCATGGGAAGAGCCATAGATAATATGTAACAAATGGGTCCGGTCGTGCTTCAATAAAACTTTATTCAAAAACCCAGCAGTAGGCAGGATTTGGCTCACAAGCTGTAGTTTGCTGACCCCTTGCCTAGAGCAGGGTTCCTCAAACTTTCATGGCTGAAGATCACCTGGGGAGCTTGCTAAAATTAAGATTCTAAGTCAGCAGGTGTGCACACTGTGCTGTCCAGTAGAAGTACCATGGGAGTCACATGTGTAATTTAAAATTTCCTGGTGACAACATATTTTTAAGTTAAAAGAAGCAGGTGAAATTTATCTTTACAGGATATTTTATTTAACTTAGAATGTTTCAAATATTATTTTTCCCTTCTGTGGCATGAGCCGCATTTCAAGTGCCCATTAGCCAAGTGTGATTGGTGACTGGGTTCATAGATGGCAGTTTAGCTCAAGGCCTAAAAATCTACATTTATGACAAGCTCCCAAGTAATGTTGACGTTGGTGCCTAAGAGCGCTATCCTCTACCTGGGCAGCTTTGCCACAATTTTCTGCAGAAGATTTGGCAAATTTTGTACCTATTCTTGGGGCTTCCCAGGTGGCTAAGTGGTAAAGAATCTGCCTGCTAAGCAGGAGACGCAAGTTCGATCCCTGGGTTGGGAAGATCCCATGGAGGAGGAAATATTTATATTAATAGGAACCCATTCCAGTATTCTTGTCAGGTGAGTCCCTGAGGGATTCACAGTCTATAGGCAGTCTTCAGGAAGGTTACAGTCTATAGGGTCACCAAAGGTGGGACATGACTGAGCCTCTAAGCATGTACCTATTCTAAATGCTTGAAGTCATATCTTAAGGAATATCCAGCTCCAAGTTTATTGATACTATCACTGTGTGTTATTCCAAGCAGTGTTCTCAAATACTGTCCTCTGTTGGTTTTATGCAAAGGCCAATTAAACAGAGACCCGGACTCCTCCACATCCTACAGAGGGGAAGATGTGTTGATAGAGACTGCAGAACCCAGATTATGGTCATCCATGTGGAAAGCCCTATATCAGGCCCTTTGCATCATATATTTGTCAGGATTCTGTAGAGAAACAGAACCCACAAGAGAAAGATGGCAGATAGATAGATAGATAGAGATAGACAGACATATGATTTATTATGAGGAATTGGCCCATATAATTATAGAGGCTCAGAAGTCCCCAATTCTGCTGTCTGCATGCTGGAGACCCAGGAAAGCTGGTGGTGTGCTTCTAAAAATGGAAGGGCTGAAGGTTCAGGTTCCAGTGTGAAGGCAGGAGACCGATGTCAAAGCTCAAGCAGCCAGGCAGAGAAATGGGCACGTTCTCCCTTCCTCCACATTTTGTTCTATTCAAGCCTTCAACTGATTAGATGAGGCCCACCACACTGAGGGGGCTTCCCCAGTAGCTCAAATGATAAAGAATCCACCTGCAATGCAGGAGACCTGGGTTCGATCCCTGGGTCAGGAAGATCCCCTAGAGAAGGGCATGGCAGCTCACTCCAATATTCTTGCCTGGAGAATTCCATTGACAGAGGAGCCCGGCACTCTCTAGTCCATGGGGGTTGCAGAGTCAGACAAGACTGAGTGACTACCACACTGGGGATGAAAATCTGCTTTACTCCATCCACCAATTCAAATGCTAATCTCATCTGAAATCACCCCACAGACATGCCCAGAATCATGTTTACCAAGTATCTGGACACTTGGCAACCCAGGGAAGTTGACAAAATTAGCCATCACTCATGGTTATCTCTATGAAGTTCACAGCTCTGTGAATAACGTTCAAGATTAAGAAGCTGCAGCTGACAACAGGCAAAGCTGTGCCTGGGATCCATTTCCCTTTTGAGGTCATACTCAAAGGGTGGGGTTCAAAACAACTTTTAGGTATCAACACACAGAGGTTGATATTTCAATAATTTTAACAATATAGCTCCAGCTTGGCTATCTTCATCATTTCAGACTTGAGATATTTCACAGATAGCATGCATAGGAAAAGCTGAGGTTTATTTCAAGGGTTTTTTTTAAGTTATTTTTCAAGAAAACAAACTGTGATGTAATCCTGTGGCAAAATGTGTAAAAATGATACTCAGAAGAAAGAAAGATCCAGGAAACAGCCAGTGAATGTTCCTTGGTCATTTCAGCCTTTTGGAGCCTTGCTTTAAAGATCATAGTACCCCCAGAGTCACATTCACATGCCACTGACCACCGAGAGTCCTTCCTGATTTTCGCTCAGGCATTTCCAATTTTCCTATCCCAAAGTAAACTCCAGGAGCCTCTTCTGGTCTCAACAATCCACCTACATCCTAGCCTTAACCCAGTTTCTCAAACCAAAAGCGGTGGCCTTCCCAGCCTTCACCTTCTTCCTTGCACCCTCACGTCCAAGTCTGTTCTTGCTGCCTTGTACAGGAAGCCCCCTTTGCCTATGCTTCTCACCCCAGACACCCCGCCGCTCCTGTCCCCATCCAGGTTCTCAGAGACTCCCTTATAGACAGACAGGACCTACGTTATATACTGCCTGCCCCTCGCATACCTCCCCTGTAGCTCGAATGGTAAAGAATCTGCCTGCCATGCAGGAGACCAGGGTTCGATCCTTGGCTCGGGAAGTTCTTCTGGAGAAGGGAATGGCAACCCACTCCAGTATCCTTGCCTGGAGAATTCCGTGGACAGGGAAGTCTGGCGGGTTACAGTCCGTGGGGTCGCAAAGAGTCGGGCAGGACTGAGCGACTAACACACAATCCTCACATCCAAAATAAGGATTTGTCCTGTGTCCTGCTTCCCTCTCTGATATCATCTAGCCTCACCCCCACCAGGGTCACCTTATTTCCAGCTGGCTCCCTGGCATTGTCTTTGCACATCTGTCATCTGTCCACCAGGAAACCCCTACTTGGTTTGCTGTCCTCCTTCCCTTCTTTGGGGAGGAGCCCAAGGGGACCCCACTGAGCTCTGCACCACGCCTCCCCCATCACTGCTTTGCTTCTGCCCTCTAACCCATCTTGCAGTCCGTAATCACCTACTTACTAATGCATGTCCTCCCTATGACATCTCCCACCAGAGGGGATGTGGACCACGCTGTGGTCTCAGTGTTCACCCAGCCCAGCCTGGAGAGGGCTGAGTGCTCAGCGAACATTTGGAGACAAATCCAGGTATCAGGATAGGAGCAAACAAACAAAGATCCAAAGCCTGGAAGCAACAGTGAAGGGCGGATCCATCCCATCCCAACCAACTCATAAAGGCCATTATCCTGCTTTGAGAAGCTAGCAATCCATTTGGCAAGGTTTTATTCATAGGGATTCTGACACAAAGACAAATACCTGAGAGTCTCTTTTTCCAGCCAGAGTTCTGCTCCAAGCAAGAGGCCTGAGAAATGATCCGTGTCTCTATCCTGCCCACCTAGTAAATAACCCATGAATCCCAGGTTCCCTGAGCCTCAGACCTAGAGCACCCCTCACCACAGCACACACCTTCCTCAGGAAGGCCCGTCCCCCAGGGCCTGGTCAGGCTTGGCCTGTTCTTCTCCCACTAAATTCCTCTCACACTCAGCCCAGGCCCCACTCTGTGTCTACAGGACCCCAGTGTTCATTCTCACACTTGAGCCTTTTGCATCCTGCCTTCCATGGACATGCTCGCTCAAAGCTCACTGTTCAAGGCTCTGCTTGGTTTCCCTGAAGGCGAGGAGCGGGGTGGCCTGAGGTTCCCTAGAGGCAGGTCCTGAGATGAGCGTTCATTTAAGAGAGTGATGAGGCAGGACTCCCAAGAGAGACTGGGAGGGGAGGGCAGAGTAGGGCATAGACAGAGAAGAACCAAGCCAGGGGAAATCTGGGCCAGTCCTCAGGGAGTGGAGAAGCTTTCATCCTGACCTCTGGGAGACCCACAGCAGAAGTGGCACCCCACAAGCTTCACTGGTCGAGGCCATGGGTCGGGGCAAGGAGGAGGGGCATGTATGGGTGGAGACCTCAACTCCTGGGCCCTTCCAACAAAACAGCTCCAGCAGCTCAAGGGCAATTCAAGAATAGCTCAAGGGCAACTCCCTACGGTAAGTGCTGGCCAGGAATACCAAAGCACACAGAAGCCCAAAGCGAGGTGTAGAAGCAGTAACCCAGCCAAAGGGATCCTGGCTAGAGCCCCCATAGTCAAGCACCTCCCAGGACCCAGCTGATGGGGGAACCAGAAGAAGCTCTCCTGTGCTTTATTTTGCCCTTGGTCCCTGCACTTTGCCACCACACCTCCTCTGACCCACACTCAGATCCTAGGAGCTGGCAGCTCATCCACCTCTGTGAATAACTCTCTGTGAGGCCCAACATCCAAGCCTGCACCATGCTCCCCAGTCCTTCACCCCTCTGATGTCGATGTCACAATCCAGAGAACTTGGCTTTTGTCAATAAACATCTTTATCTCAGCAGAGGGATCAAAACCTTTCCTCCTGGCAAAATGATTCATTGAAAATATCAGAGTCTTGTGGCATCACCTTGGGGGATGACCACCTGAGATGCAATCAGTGCTCATGGCTGGGCTGCCCTTGCCTGGCTGTCCTCCCAGACAGGGGCAGAGCAGAAAGCCACCCTGTTCCAAGGTTCAGGGTCCCAAGTGTCCCCCAAGCTGCTGGGTGCTGTACTGGGTTGAACCTCCAGGCACCCTCTGCTCTGCTAGGCAGCCTCTCTGTCCCTCCCATTATTGTTGAAGTTTGTTCATTTCTTCTTCTGCACTTTGGGTCTCTTCCTTCTCTATCTGCAGCCAGACTATGGGCCTCAGGTTGCCAGTGGGAACCCAGGGCAGGGTGGCAGTAGGAGTTACCAGCAAGAGGGGCAGGCATGGGCCTCTCACTCACCTCCCAACATCAGCACACCAATGACTCTGCAGCCTGTGAACCCCAGTGCTTCAGGCCCAGGCATCTGGTGGCCTTGAGGCACTCCAAGACGGAGGCGGATGTCACACTATGGTTTCAGGGGAAGAGGCAATGGTGGGCACATGTACCAGTTCCCACCCAGAGGAGGTGCCCAGTGGGCAAGCTGCAGCCTAGGGAGCCTCACAAGGGCTGCGTGCTGCAGGCGCTGCAACACCTGAGGGCTGACTGAGGGAACGAACTCAGTGTCTCTGAGAAATGTGGAGGAAAGGTGACAAATGAGTGGCTCCCTCTGACTGTAACTCAATGATCTAGAAACTTTTACCCGTCCCCCACTGACCTAGAAAAAGCAGAGATATCATTTTGCTGACGAAAGTCCAGCTAGTCAAGACTATGGTCTTTCCAATAGTCATGCATAGATGTGAGAGGTGTACCATAAAGAAAGCTGAACACAAAAAAACCTGATGCTTCTGAATTGTGGTGGTAGGGAAGATGCTCGAGAGTCCCTTGGACAGCAAGGAGATCAAATCAGTCAATCTTAAAGGAAATCAACACTGAATATTCATTGGAGGTACTGATGGTAAAGCTGAAGCTGAAGCTCCAATACTTTGGCCACCTGATGCAAAGAGCCAACTCTTTAGAAAAGACCCTGATGCTGGGAAAGATTGAGAGCAGGAGAAGGGGGCAACAGAGGATGAGATGGTTGGATGGTATCATCTACTCAACGGACATGAGTTTGAGCAAAGACCAGGAGATAATGAAGGACAGGGAAGCCTAGTGTGCTGCAGTCCATGACTCTTTGCAGTCCAAAGAGTCAGACATGACTTAGTGACAGAACAACAACAAGGAGAATGTCACCAGGCACTGGGCTGGTCATCGGGGGCTGCAGGGTCCAGCTTGGACAGACTCCTTAAGCTCAGGTGGCTGCTTGAGAACAAGGCCTGCCCTACATACGTGCCCCCTCAGCAAGAACTGGGAAGACACACCCACACCTAAAACCCTTGTTGAAAAATTGCGTTTCTTGCCATCCCTAACTGTGCCGGTAAACAGCTCTCTGAGAAAGGAAGAGGGTGGGGGACAATTTGATTCCTGGTGTTGGCTGATTTGCTTGGGGTAAATTTTGGCACCTTGGCAGATTTCAAGCTTCCCCCTCAGAAAACTTCGAATATTCCTTCAGCTCCTGGCTCTCCTGAGCCCGAGGACCATGGCTCTGTGGTTTAGGGAAGATATGCATCGTAGGTGTTACTGACTCATCTGCACCTCTTCTTAGGACAACCTGTGTTTCACAGACATTTACTGGATGTTAAAGAATTCTTTGTGGTCGATTTCCTCAAATACAGGAAGCTGACTTTTCTCAGCAGTGAAGTTCACTTATCAACCTACCAGAGAAAATCATCTTGGCAAATGAGACGTTAACATTACCCATCACCCTGCACGGCCAGCGACTCATTCTCTACTCTTAGGCAAAGAGAAGGTTCCTTTACTCTCTTTCCCAGTTACTAATTCTCAGTAAACAGTCGTTTGGCATCCTAGCAGTGAAGGATACAGATCCAAGATCACTCCATGTCTTAGAAACATGCATCTGGAAAGGACACTGGCATCGTGCTCACTGACCCAGCCGACAGCAGAAGTGGCCCCGGGTCTCTCTGTCCCCTCTGAAGGGGAGCACCCCCTCCTCTTGCCAGAGTCCCTGTGAGACTTACACTAACCTGAGAGAAAGCTAACGTGTTAGCCACAAGGCTCTACACCACATACTATTGATTTTCTATCCTCAGGTAGAAATAGAGAGAAGTTCAGAACTATTTGCTGATGCTGTTAGTTGCAAAAATCAAAGAGTAAAAAATACCAACTGCTATTGATCAAGCAGTTACTCTATGTTGGCACCATGCCACAGGCTTTATATATAATGTTACACATTTAACCCTCATAAAACCCCTGCAAGAGAGGTGTTAGAAGTCCATTTACAGATACGACCACAGCGGCTGTGGGGGTGACATATCTGAGCTGAGGTGGCTCAGACCAGAGCAGCCTACAGCCCCCAACGTAGTTCTTACCTGTAAGGTGCCCACGCTCCTCTCTGACAGGAGAGAGGAACCAAGATAATGTTCTTCTCATTTCTGTCCAATATTTCATCTGCTCTAGTGTCCATCCCTGGCTTCCCTGGTAGCTCAGACAGAAAAGAAAATGCCTGCAATGCAGGAGACCTGGGTTCGATTCCTGGGTTGGGAAGATCCTCTGGAGAAGGGAATGACAGGAGAAGTGTTATTGCCTGGAGAACTCCATGGACAGAGGAGCCTGGTGGGCCACAGTCCATGGAGTTGCAAAGATTCGAACCCAACTGAGCGGCTAACACAAACATGCATACGGTGTTTATCCCACTATCTTCCCTCCCTGCCCCCAAATCCCCTACCTTCAGGATTCTCAGAGGTTAGCCCGGGTTGCCCAAGCTGACCCAGATCCTGGAGCTGACTCTTGCTTATTCAGTCCTTCCTCCCTTGCTGTCTTCCTACTGCTTCAGAAGAAATAAATGTATGATGTGAGCATCTCTATTCTCACTTGCCCATCTTACTCTTCTGCCTAGCCCTGTGTCTTTCTCTATAAGGATGATGACAGAGGCTTCATTGGCCACTTTCTAGAGTCCAGGCTTGCCGCCCAGAGCAGCCTGTGGCCGTCTGTCTCTGCTTCTGGAAGCTGTGGTCTTGCCAGGGTGGGATTTTCCCTTCTGATTAAATCACCTCTGAGTCCTTCCTTCCGTCACAGAGACCTGGCAGTGCAAATATATCTTGGGCGACCCCATAAACCCTCTCAGCCCATAAAAAGGGGAAGGGACTCAGTCAATGGGCTGTGGCTGGCGGTGGGCACAGACTTCCTGCAAGTCCTCCCCACAGCCAAGTGCCCCTGGAGAGATCCGTCAGACAGAGGCCTGTCTCTGGCAGCCCTCACATTGCGAGAGGCCTGAGCTGGAGGACAGTCCAGGCTGAATTCCCACTTGCCTCCCATCGTGTGCGGGGACCAGCAAAGAGAGAATAAGACACAGCGTGCCAGCATTCAGAAGGAAGGGCACAACCCAGACTCTGAAACCACAGCCCTGTTCTAGGAGCAGGGTAGTATATTTAGCAAAGCAGGATGTTTGTGGGTAAATCAACACTTTGCTGTAAATAAAATTCTGCAAACTATGGAGTTTAAGCTGAGGATGGCAGAAACTTATTTTACCACATTTTCCTAAAACAAGCTCAGTGAGACCCTTGTTTCAAAGACACCCTTCACACCGAGGGCTTGGGTGACTTAGGGATACTGTCAGGGGCTTGAACCAGAGCATGAAGAGCTGGGAGAAGCTTCTCCCTGGGTAGGCCAGCCAAGCTGACCCTATTCATCTTCAAGCTCTTGTAGCGTGTCCCCACTGACCCACCTGGACCCCAGCAACCTGGATGAAATCTTTTTCTGCCAGGCTGTCACTCCAAACAGTTCCATTAAATGGGGCTCACAAGTTCTTGAAATCAAGAGCTCCCACAGATGGTTGACCTTACACTTTGAGGCTGACCAGTGAATGGTTTATTTCAAACCTTGTTACATACACAATAAACACACATCACACGTAAGGTGCTTCTGTGTGTCTCCCAATCTGTCTTTCCCCTGCTTTTGTGAACTGTATTGACTCATCCCTTCAGTCAACGAACATGTGTGAGCAGATGCCGGGCACTGAGCTTGGAGGCAGCCCTGCAGAAGACGGCCCACCAGCCAGAGCAGATCCTTGGTGGAAAGACGGCTATGCTGTGGTCACGTGTGTGAGAAGAAATGTGGCCACACATTCTCTGCTGCTCCCAGCACTGAGAGGTGGAGTCCAAGTCCCTTCCCCTTGGATCTGGACTCCAAGCTCTTATTCCTCTTGTTCAAACCCTTGTCTCTTTGAGTAACAGGGGTAAGGGTAGGTTTAGGGTTAGGGCTAACAGAAATGAGATATACGTGACGTGTGGAAGTTCTAGACCGGGTAAGAAAAAGATCTGAAGCTTCTGCGTATGTCTCTCTGAACACTTGTTCTCAGACACCCTTCCTAGAATCCAGGTACCACGTGGGAGGAAGCCCCAACCATGAGCAAGGCCAGCTGTGGGTTCTCCAACCAAAGCCTGGCCTGAGTTTCTAGACTCCAGTCAACAATGTGAGGGTGCCCTTATGGACAGACCCCAGATGAATGCACCCGGCCCAGCCCTTCCCAAAGTCCTGACCTGAGGAATTGGGAGCAAAATAAAATGGTTGTTTTAAGACACCCAATTACTCACAAAACCAGTCTGAGTGATATTCTGACTGGTTTTGTGCTGCAATAAATGACCAAAGTACTATAAAGCAAATATCAGGGACATCTCACTGGGAGGCTAAAAGGGGAAATTCCAGGAAGGCTTCCCAGAAGAAGCAGTATCTCAGGTGGTGAGATGGAAGTGTCCTCTTGGGAAGACATAACAGTGCCAGTGAACTGTCAGTAGGGATGTGCAGTCTATGGAAGGAGAGAGGAAAGACCGTGAAGATTTAGCAGAGATGAGCTTATACCAGAGATACTGAGTCCCAGCCTATGAGTTCAAGTTCCAATCTAATGTATGTGGTTTCAAAAGGTCTGTTATTCAAGAATCCAAGAATTCAGACCCTGTGACTGGAGAAGCACCACCATGGTGGAGGGCACAGGGAAGTCTAGTTCCAAGACTTGGCCAACAAAGGTGCTAATTTGGGGGTTAGAATCTGTAAGAGCCACACTGTGCAACTTCAGGACAGCTGTTTCTCAAACTTTAATAAGCGCCAACTCACCCAGGGGTCAAACTGAAGTGTAGATTCTGCAGTCGGAGGCCTGAGATGCAGCCTGAGATTCTGAGTTCCTAACAAGTTCCTAGGTGATGTCCACCCTGCTGCTGGTTTCTAGGAGCTATGCTTTGAGCAGCAAGAATTTAGAGGCATTCTCCCAAGAAGATGGGTTCCCTGGTGGTTCATATGGTAAAGAATCCGCCTGCAATGCAGGAGACAAGTTTCAGTCCCTGTGTTTGGAAGATCCCCTGGAGAAGGGAATGGCCCCCCACTACAGTATTCTTGCCTGAAGAATTCTATGGATAGAGGAGCCTGGCAGATTATAGTCCATGCAGTTGCAAAGAGTTGGACACGAGACAGGACTGAGCGACTAACACTTTCTCTCAAGAAGATAAGCCATAATTTACTTGCATGCTACCAACAGCTCAGAAAATGTAGACCTTATCCACAAAAAAAAAAAAAGAATCGCATTCATTATTCCATAAAATAGTAATAAAACTGGGAACATGCTTATCAAATGGTTTATTACTATGATTGGGTTATCATTAGTGTGTATTTGGGTTCTATTATTGCACAACAACTAACCATGAGCTTAGCAACTTCAGAATACACCCATTTATGATATCTCAGCTCTGTGGGTCAGAAGTCCAGGAAGCATCTCAGCTTAGCATCTCTCAAGGGCAAGGGCATGGTCAAGGATCTTGTCTGGAGGCTCTGAGAGGAATCACTGCCAGGCTTGTCCATTCCTTACAGCTGCAGGAAAGAACATCCTGCTTTCTCTAGAAACCATGCACAGGTCCTTGTCCCCTGCTGTGCCATCTCAAAGCCCTCAACAGGGAACCTCCTTCCTGTCAAATTCTTTAACTCACCTTCTTGTACCACATACCCACCCTCCCACTTTCGGGTGACCAGCCAAAGAAAATTTTCTGCTCTTCCAGCCTCTCGGATTAGTTGAGTCCCACCTTGATCGTCTATTTTCAGGCCAATTGATGAGCACCCTTTACTATATCTGCTAGTTCCTTTTTGCTATGTAAAGAAACATAACCCCAGGAATGCCACCAGGGGGCTCAGGTCCTGGGACCATCCTAGAATTCTGCAGCACAAACAGGAAATGGTGCCTCCAGCAAAAACTGTCCAACAGCAATGCAAAAGCAAAGGAAAGTGGGCAATCTTTCATCACATGATCAGAAAAGACCCAGAGACCAATTTTCCACTCAACAAAAAGGAGCCAACAAAAGGTAGGATCTCATACTTTAGCAATGCAAACTAAAAAGTCCAAGGTCAATTTGCAGGAACCCTAGAATATACTTACTTCCCTGGTGGCTCAGATGGTAAAGAATATGCCTGCAATGCAGGAGACCCAGGTTTGATCCCTGGATCAGGAAAATCCTCTGGAGAAGGAAATGGCAACCTGAGTCAGTATTCTTGCCTGGGAAATCCCATGGACAGAGGAGCCTGGCAGACTACAGTCCATGGGATTGCAAAGAGTTGGACACAACTGAGCGACCAACATTTCATCTTAGAATATATTAGCAACTATCCTGAGATACCAATTGAACCCTAAAGAGATGCAGATTTCATTGCTGTTGTTATTCATTGCTCAATTGTGTCTCACTCTTTGTGACCCCATAGACTGCAGCACCCCAGGCTTGCCTGTCCTTCACTATCTCCTGGAGTTTGCTCAAACTCATGTCCATTGTATTGGTGATGCCATCCAACTATCTCATCCTCTGTCATCCCCTTCGCCTCATTCCTTCAATCTTTCCCAGCATCAGGGTATTTTCCAATGAGTCTCGACTCTTTCACATCAGGTGGCCAAAATATTGGAGCTTCAGCTTCAACATCAGTCCTTCCAGATTTCATACCCTTTTATTGGGTCATGCTATTATGAGCAAATCCAATGGATGAAAACTAATTCAAAAGAATAGAAGTTTTCTTTACAGGAAAAAAAAAAAAACTCTGTTGAAAACTTGTAGGAATTAACCTTGGCCTAAACAGTGTTCTTGCCTGGAGAATCCCAGGGACGGGGGAGCCTGGTGGGCTGCCATCTATGGGGTCGCACAGAGTCGGACACGACTGAAGCGACTTAGCTGCAGCAGCAGCAGCAAAACACTACTCAGTGTAGTTCATTTCTGATGGTTAACTAAGAGTTTTCCTTTTTTTATTGAGGCATGAAATTTACATATTACAGTGAGTGAAATGCACTGATCTCAGGTTACACTCCAATGAATCCATGTGTACATGGGTACATTTGTGTATGTAACCATGCTGCCACCACCCAGCTTTTCCAGGGTTCTTGTCCTCCATTCAAGTCCTTGGTTATCCCCCACCTGAGGCAGAGTACCTTTTTCAAAACTTGATTGAGGGTATGATTTATAGCCAATAAACTGCACCCTTTTAAAGTTTACAGTTGAAGGACTTTTGAGATGCACCCTCTCAGAATCAAGGCCACAGTCAGGAGATAGGACATTCTCAGCATCTCCAGGAGAGTCCTAGAGCTTCTCTGAAGCCCCTCTGTTCACCCTTGGCTTCAGGCCACCACTGATCTGAGTTTTGTCCCTGTAGATTAGTTTGCATTTTAAAATTTGTATGTCAAAGGAATCATAAAGTATATACAATCTGGCCTTGCTCACTCTGCATAATGAGTTTGAGATTCATTCATGTTGTGTCAAGAGTTCGTTACATTCTATTGCTGAATGGTTTCCCACTAAATGCATGTACCTTGTTTGTTTTACTATTTTTCAATTCATGGCACCTCTCAAGATATTGTGCTTCTTACAAATTGAAGGTTTGCAGCAACCCTGCATCCAGCAAGTCGATTGACACCATCTTTTCAATAGCTTTTGCTCTCTTCATGTGTCTCTATGTTGGGGCTTCCCAGGTGGTTCAGTGCTAAAGATCCGCCCGCTAACCCAGGAGACACAATCGACACAAGTTCAGTAACTGGGTCAGGAAGATCCCCTGAGTGGAAACCCACTCCAGTATTCTTGCCTGGAAAATTCCATGGACAGAGGATCTTGGAGGGCTATAGGCCATGGGGTCCCAGAGAGTTGGACACAACTGATCAAAACTGCTGGTAATTCCTGTAATATTTTAAATTTTTTCATTATTACTCTATTTGTTATGGTGACTGTGATCTGTGACCTTTGATGTTACTATTACAGATGTTTTGTTTTGTATTTTTAAATTCAGGTATGCATATTGTGTTCTTCCCTGGTGGCTTGGATGGTAAAGCATCTGCCTATAATGCGGGAGACCTAGGTTCAATCCTTGGGTTGGGAAGATCTCCTAGAGGAGGAAATGGCAACCCATTCCAGTATTCTTCCTTGGAAAATCCCTTGGATGGAGGAACCTGGTAGGTTACAGTCCATGGGGTTGCAAAGAGTCAGACACAACTGAGCGACATCACCTTCACCTTCACTTTCACAGGCATATTGTGCTTTGTAGCAATGACACTACTGTATGCTTAATAGACTTCAGCATGGTATAAACACAACTATTATAGCAATACACGAACCATGAACTTCCAGATGTTCAAGCTGGTTTTAGAAAAGGCAGAGGAACCAGAGATCAAATTCCCAACATCCGCTGGATCATCAAAAAAGCAAGAGAGTTCCAGAAAAACATCTATTTCTGCTTTATTGACATGCCAAAGCCTTTGACTGTGTGGATCACAATAAACTGTGGAAAATTCTGAAAGAGATGGGAATACCAGAGCACCTGACCTGCCTCTTGAGAAACCTGTATGCAGATCAGGAAGCAATAGTTAGAACTGGACATGGAACAACAGACTGGTTCCAAATAGGAAAAGGAGTATGTCAAGGCTGTATATTGTCACTCTGCTTATTTAACTTATATGCAGAGTACATCATGAGAAACGCTGGACTGGAAGAAGCACAAGCTGGAATCAAGATTGCTGGGAAAAATATCTATAACCTCAGATATGCAGATGACACCACCCTTATGGCAGAAAGTGAAGAAGAACTAAAGAGCCTCTTGATGAAAGTGAAAGTGGAGAGTGAAAAAGTTGGCTTAAAGCTCAACATTCAGAGACCTAAGATCATGGCATCCGGTCCCATCACTTCATGGCAAATAGATGGGGAAACACTGGCTGACTTTATTTTGGGGGGCTCCAAAATCACTGCAGATCGTGATTGCAGCCATGAAATTAAAATATGTTTACTCCTTGGAAGGAAAGTTGTGACCAACCTAGACAGCATATTGAAAAGCAGAGACGTTACTTTGTCAACAAATGTCTGTCTAGTCAAGGCTATGGTTTTTCCAGTAGTCATGTATGGATGTGAGAGTTGGGCTATAAAAAAAGCTGAGCACTGAAGAACCGATGCTTTTGAACTTTGGTGTTGAAGACTTTTGAGAGTCCCTTGGACTGCAAAGAGATCCAACCAGTCCATTCTAAAGGAGATCAGTCCTGGGTGTTCATTGGAAGGACTGATGTTGAAGCTGAAACTCCAATGCATTGGCCACCTGATGTGAAGAGATGATTCATTTGAAAAGATCTTGATGCTGGGAAAGATTGAGGGCAGGAGGAGAAGGGGACGACAGAGGATGAGATGGTTGGATGGCATCACTGCCTCAATGGACATGGGTTTGGGTAGACTCCAGGAGTTGGTGATGGACAGGGAGGCCTGGCATGCTGCAGTTCATGGGTTCACAAAGAGTCGGACACGACTGAGTGACTGAACTGAATTGAACTTTTATATGCACTAGGAAACTAAAAAATTCATATGACTTGCTTTATAATCATAATTACTTTATCAATCTGGAACCAAGCCTGCAGTATCTTCAAGGGGCCCTGTACTGCAAAGTGGTGATTCAAGCTGCTATGGACAAGCTATTGTGAATGAAGCTACTAGCAACATTCACATACAGTTCTTTGTGTGGACATTCATCTTCATTTATGTTGGATAAATATCTAGAAGTGGAAAAATTGGGCCATATGACAGATATATTAAGAAACTGTCAGCAATGTTGGCACCATTTTGCATTCCTACCAAGACTGGCTTAATTTTAGCTGTCCTAGTGGGTGTTTAGTGGTATCACCTTGTAGTTTTGTTTGCATTTCCCAGACTCAATGTTGAGCATCTTTCTGTGTGTTTATCAGTCATTTATATGTCATTTTTGAAAAAGTGTTCAAATCATTTTCCCATTTATAATTGTAATGTTTGCTCTTTTACTAATGAAATTTATATTCTGTTTGCAAAATATGTTTACAAGTCATGTATTAGATATAGGCCTTGCTAATATTTTCTCCTTTTCTGAACTGGTATCTATCTGTATTTTCTTAATGATATATTTCAAAGAACAAAAGTTTAAATTTTGACAAACCTGGCATATCATTTTTAATTGTATTTTTTTTGTGTGTTCTATGAAAAATATTTGCTTTCATTCAATTGAGTGGGCATCATTGTTAAAAATTAACTGACCATCTTTGCTTGGGTCTCTGTTACATCCAATTGGTGAGTATGTTTGTTCTGGCTTTAATGCCATACTACTTGCTTACTGCAGCTTTGTAGGAATTCATAACTCAAATACTGCCTTTCTTCCAACTTTGAAAAAAATTGCTTTGACCATTCTAGGGCCTCTGTATTTTCAAGGAAATTTTAGAATTAGCTTTGCTATATCTACACAAAACCCTGCAGCAATTTTGACTGGAGTCATATTGAAGTTGTAGATCAACTTGAGGAGAACTGATGTCTCAGCATTACTGAGGATTCCAATCCATGAACATGGTACATCTCTCCATGAATTCAGATCATTTTAAATGTTCCTCTCAGCAATGTTCTGTTGATTTCTATGAACAGGATCTGTATGTTTTTTGTTAAATGCATTTTAAGTATTCTATTTGATATTACAAATGAAATTTTTAAATAAACATCATTTCCAGTTCCTTGCTGTTAATATATACATAGGCAGTTAATTTTTTACATTAACATGTATCCTGCAACTAATACAAGTGGTTTTGTAGATTTATTGATATCTCTACGTAAACAATCATGCCACATTCAAATACAGTTTTATTTCTTCCCCACCAGTTTATGCCTTTTACATCTTCTTGTTCTACTGCCATAGCTAGATTCTCAGTGCAATGTTGACCACAAATGATGAGAGAAAACATACTTCCTTATCTTGCTCCTGATCTTAGAGAGAAAGTATTCAGTATTTCAACAGTATAGACAGTATTGTGTTAACCCTAGGTTTCTCACAGATGCCCTGTATCAGATGAAAAGTCCCTTTCTCTGCTTAGTTTTCTGAAGAAAGAAGCAATCATAGTAAGAGATTTACCATTCATTTCTCAGCAATTTATTTTACTTATTTATTTATTTATGGCTGTGCCGGGTCTTCATTGCTTTGCATGGACTTCCTCTGGCTGTGGTGAGTGGGGGTTATCCTCCTTGGTGTGTGCAGGCTTCTCGCTGTGATGGCTTCTGTTATGGAGCACAGGCTTCAGCAGCTGCCGCACATGGACTCAGTAGTTGCAGTGTATGGGCTTACTTGCTCCACGGCACGTGGGATATTCCCAGATCAGGGACTGAACTCATGTCTCCTGCATTGGCAGGCAGATCCTTACCCACTGCACCACCAGGGAAGTCCTCTTGGCAATTTATTGATCAATTAGAAAAAAACATCAGTAGATACAGAGAAGAGCTGAACATCATTATTTATTTTAACCTAATTTCTATTTATACATCATTAGATAGTCTTTTCAAATACACATAGAAAATTACACATAATGATAATGTAAAATTTCAAAAAAATTAAAATATCTGAAAATATACGAAGTAAATTCTCTTACTACAAAGTAATTAAATTAGAAATCAAAAACAATAAGGAAAAATAAGGAAACCTCTAATATTTAGAAATTAAACTACCCACCT
Source organism: Ovis canadensis (assembly GCF_042477335.2). Classification (NCBI taxonomy): domain Eukaryota; kingdom Metazoa; phylum Chordata; class Mammalia; order Artiodactyla; family Bovidae; genus Ovis; species Ovis canadensis. Next base: position 26,323,392 of record NC_091246.1, read on the forward strand.
CTAAATCATTCATGTTTCAAAACAAGAAATCAGAAATAATTCAGAAAATATTTCAAACTGAATGATAGTGAAAAAACAGCATATTAAAAATGTACACTATACAGCTCAAGCAGTGGCTAAAGGGAAGTTTCAGCTTTAAATACATATGTTAGGAAACAAGAAATGTCCACCCCAAGAAACTGAAAAAAAAAAAAAGAAGAAGAGCAACGTAAACCCAAAGTAAGTGGAAGGAAAGAAGTAATAAAGAGCAGAAATCAACAAAATAGAAAATAAACAATGCCAAGAAATTGCAAAGCTAAATCCTAGTCTTTTAAAAACAACAAAATAGATAAACTCAATTAAAAATTCATAACAGAACATCTCATCAATATCAAGAATGAAAGATTGGTAATCATTTTAGATATTCTAGATATTAGAAGGATAAGAAGCCAATTTTTTTATTTTCTTTAACATTTATTTATTTGGCTGCATCGGGCCTTAGTTGCAGTACACGGGATCTTTCATTACAGAGTGTGTCCTTCTCTAGTGGCATGCAGGATCTAGTTTCTCTGCGGCATGCGGGATCTTTGTTTCCTGACCAGGGAAACAATCCACATCCCTTGTATTGGAAGACAGATTCTTAACCACTGACTATCAAGATGTCTCTAAGCCAATTTTGTAAACAACTGTTTGCTAAGCACATTGGCAACTGAATAAAATGGGCAAACTCCTTGAAAACTACAGCTTACCAAAATTTACACAAGATGAAGGAGAAAATGGGAATAGCCCTATATTTACAAAAAAAAAAGTTGAGTTTGTCATCACAAACCTCCCCACCAAGGAAACTCCAGACCCAGACTCCAAACAAAACCCACCAGGTATCATAAGAGAAACCTGTCAAATATTCAAAGTATCAACATCAATAGTGCACAAACTCTTTCAGGAAATAGGAGGCAGAGGGAACACTTCCCAACATGCTTTCTGAGTAAAGCATGACATCAGCACTATAATGTAACAAAAAATGACCTCTAAAAAAGGACCTTTTTTAAAGCATCAAGTTAACAAACTAACACTTTCATGAGAATTTCAAAATCGAAGTCAGCTCCACTGTAACAGAAATGACTAATTCAAGCCACTAAGAACCAACTTCAACTCCCATTGTAATATTAAACTTCATTTCATGATGTCTTTTAAGATCTTGCAGTGTTTGGTAATAAATGATTGCTTCAAAAGAAAAAAATAAAATGAACTTTGGGCAAAGAAATCCAGAAAACCAAATTACTGGTTTAGCAGAAACCCAAATATAGTACTTGAACCCTGGAAAAACTATATGTGTTTTGAAGGGAACATTATAGAAAAATCCAGGAAGCAAATGGGCCTATGCTCCTAGTAACTGGCATGTTCAGCAGAACTTATAAACCTGTAAATGTGAATTCTTTGAAGAAAGCATTGCAGTTTCTATTTTGACAGATGTTCTTGTGGTTTTTCACTGTGTAGCTAAAGTGACCTTCCTGCTCAGAAGATCTGTGATAATGAGAAGTGAGAACTTCTTTAGCTAGTTATTAAGAACCAGCATGCTACCTAGAGGATAAAACTGAGTTCAAACAGTGACTCTGACCCAGTGAACATGCCCAGGGGTCATTCAACATGGCCAAGCATCCCTCCACAGAATAATTTCATTAGGATTTCCCGGAGAGAGAAATACACACAGCTATAGAAAACCAACAGTGACTACATTTCCCAATTGAAAATTCAGGGACTACATTCTGACAAAAGACTTTGTGGCTGGCAGCCTGACAGTACTGGTGGTTTATAAGAACACTATAAAGCTTGTTCATGATTGAAATAGGAACACAGAGAATCTGGGGCATTGGGCTGCCAGCATGATTCCAGTGTGGTCTGCAGCCTTGGCCCACTTGCAAGCTGCTCATCTTGCTCCATGTCAGGGACATTGAAAGCAAAGAGTGAGTGTTTAGAACTTTTATAGCAATCTGAACTCTGACCACATCCAATATGTGCCCATTTTTCACTAATTCATGCTTATTGCTTCTTAGAAAAATGCTAGTCCAAAAGAGATTGAGAACAACTAAAATGATGCAGTCCTTCACCAAAGATTGTGTGTGATGCACTGTCCTAGAAGAGTCTCTAGGAAGTGTGATTTTACAGCTGTCAGTTCTGGTGGGAATCGCAATTAATTAGCTACTGATAAGTGGCTTCCACAGCAGCGCATTGGTAAAGAATCCACCTGCCAATGTAGAGGACGCAAGAGACGCTGGTTCAATCCCTGGGTCAAGAAGATCTCCTGGAGAAGGAAATGCCAACCCACTCCAGTATTCTTGCCTGGGAAATCCCACTTCAGAGGAGCCACAGTCCATGGGGTTGCAAAGAGGTGGACACGATTGAGCACAAGCATTAGCTACTGACGACACTCAGGGTGTCAAACTTCCCAGATGATGTTTAAAATAGACATGAATGAGGAATTCCCTGGCAATCCAGTGGTTAGACTCCCTTGCATTCACTGCCAAAGACTCAGGTTCAATCCCTGGTCAGGAAACTAAGATCCCGCAATCTGTGCTGCACAGCCTAAATAAATAAATGAATAGATAAGTAAATAGACATGAATGAATGCAAGATTATCTCTGCTGATCTAGTCACATCCTCCACCTTCCCCTGTGCTTCTGGAGAGAAAAGTGGGGAGGGTGTCTCGGTCTTTGTGCCTAGAAATACCAGGTCTGAGACGTGCCTGGCAGCCTGATCTGCATGTGAGATCATTCCTGGAGTGATGACAAAGTGGGAGAAGGATTCTGGCCCCAAACAAGGAGCAGGAACTTTCCCGCAACTCCCGGGCTGAGAAATTTCTTGCTTCAGAGCAGAAGCCCCGCCCCATAACCACTCCTGAGTGTTTGCAGGGCAGACAGCAGTGTCCTCAGCTGGACGCTGACAGCACAGAGGCTTGGGTCGCCTCACATCTTCCAAGAGTGCTGGAAGCTCCTCCGTTTTTCTGAGTCAGCCCCAAGCTTCACCTCAGTGTGGTTACTTCCAGATGCAAACTGGAAATGATGTGGCCCTTTCTTGTTCTGCAGCCTCCACAGTGAATGTGTGTCCCGTGTCCTGGGATCCCATCATCACTGGTGATCCCTTTATTTTCTTTTCTTTTAAAAAACTGTATTGGAGTATAATTGCTTTACAATGTTGTTATAGTTTCTACTGCACAACAAAGTGAACCAGCTATATGCATACATACATCCCCTCCCTCTTGAGCCTCCCTCCCCACCTCCATCCCACCCCTCTAGGTCATCAAAGAACGCTGAGCTGAGCTTCCTGCGCTGTACAGCAGCTTTCAACTAGCTATTCATTTTATGTATGGTGGTGTATATACGTCAGTGATACCATCCCAGTTTGTCCAACCCTCCTCCGTCTCCCACTGGGTCCACATGTCCATTCTTTGTCTCCAGCTCCATTCCTGTCTTGCAAATAGGTTCATCTGCATCATTTTTCTAGATTCCATTCTATGAGTGCATGCTCAGTCACGTCTGATTCTGTGCAACCTCATGGACTGTAGCCCGCCAGGCTCTTCTATCCATGGAACTTTCAAAGCAAGAATACTGAAGTGGATTGCTATTTCCTACTTGAGGGGATCTTCCCGACCCAGTGGTCGAACTCCTGCATCTCCTGTAGTGGCGGGTGGATTCTTTACCACTGTGCCACCTGGGAAGCCCTAGATTCTGAATATATGCATTAATATTCAACATCTGTTTTTCACTTTCTCACTTCACTCTGTATGACAGATTCCTTTAATTTTCCATGTAGCAGAGGTTTTATTTTACAGAGTTAACAGTCTGCAACCTGCTTACACTGCTCTGAAGGAGGCTGACCCCATTTACCCTCACATTTTAAGGACAATCAAAAAATTCCAGTGTGATATTTGATTTCATGATAAACCCATCTTGTGGCTCATCAAGTTTGCCTGCAGAAGGTGTGTTTGCCAGGGAACAAGCCAAGTATTTTTTCTGTGCTTTGGCAGGGAAAATTTCTGAGGTGGATAAATTTGGGGACACGGGGAACAGAACTCAGGCCATGAGAGGGTCCAGCTGAATATGAAGGGACACCGTGAGGGGTCTGGAGCTCAGAGAGGCAAAGCAGAAGCCAGCAGAGATGTGGACAGCAGCTGGGGCCTGGCTGGAGACCCTGAACATTACACACATGCTTCTCAGCAAGGCCCTGGCTACATGGCTCTGCTCCGCATTCCCATCAGCCTTGGGCTAAACGTCCCACAGAAGGGAGAGCTGAGCTATTCAGGGTGTGGAGTGGGTAGAGGAATGGAGGCAGCCACCAAACATTGGCCTGTGTCCCTGGGGGCCCACACCTGCTACGTGCCCCACCTGACACTTGGGATTGACTTGTTACTGCTTCTTCACCTGGATGGGCCTCTCGGACCTGCCAGCATTTTTAGGGTGATCCATGGCCACACCGCAGGCCCATTTCAGGAGATGAAGGCAAGTTCTTGCCACTCTCCTTGGCAGAGGGCCAGACGTCAGGTCAGCCGATAGGGGACCTTGTTTATGACAACCAGTGAGGTACTGGGCAACAGCCCAAGGCTCACAGTTACCTAGGAGCAGTCAGGGATCTCATGAGAGTTGCTTAAAATCAACATTATTTGTGTAATGTTATGCAGATAAAGTGGGCTTTGCAGGTGGCGCTAGTGGTAAAGAACCCACTTGCCACTGCAGGGAATACAAGAGATGTGAGTTTGATCCCTGGGTCAGGAAGATCCCCTGGAGGAGGCCATGGCAATCCACTCCAGTATTCTTGCCTGGAGAATCCCATGGACAGAGGAGCCCAGCAGGCTACAGTCCAGGAGGGTGCAGAGTGTCGGACATGACTAAGCACGCCTGCACACGTGCACATAAAGTGAGCCATCAACTGGAGGACGAGGGTCGCTGGAAGTCTCCAGGGGATCTCAGACCCTTCCCCGCCAACCGTGTCATCTGAGGACAACTGTGAATTCTCCCACACAGGGGCAACTCTGTCCCTCACCCTGACCCCTAGGTGGCCGCTGGCCCATTTGTCACACAGGTGGAGCAAGCTTTCAGCAGTGGGTGTGCAGGCCTGGGTGGGAACTTTGAAGGTGACAGAGATATGGATTTGTTTAGATGTGGCCCTCAAGGAGCTTAGGGAAATCAATCACTACAGATGGTCACAAAACAAGGGGAGAGTAAGAAGGTCCAAACTAGCAGGTGGGCAGCCCGGGCAGGGCCTCCACAGCTTGTAAAGATCCACATGGGCAGTTTTCTATGGGTCCAGGGTCAGGTTGGTGAGTTTTATCCTCCCAGCATCTGTCCACTTGGCCCCTCTTTCCAATCATCCCAGCGCCCCCAAGTTCACTGTCCCCCATTAGGCATTTCTCCTCCAATCTCTCTGGCCCTAGACTCCTCACAGCATCCACCTAATCTCCCCAACTCTGCATGATTTGGGGGAAAGGTTGAGGTAGACATGGCCCACCGCTCTGCACTGTTGTGGGCCCTGCATCCCTCACTCCAGCCTCCCTGGCTGGTATATAGTTCCCCATAAGGACCCACACACTCTTCAGGGTGGTTGACACTGTAAGGCTAACCAGTGCAGATCTGGCCTGGTCAGCAGTGGCTCTGCTTGACTCACTCCTTGACTCACAGGAGTGGGCCATGGTGATATGCACTGCCCTCTTTGTCTGGATGCCCCCTCCTACCACCCTTGCCCAGAGAATCAGTACATGTCCATCCAAGGGGTTCTTTCCTGTGGTCAGCTGAACAAGCCCCCAGAACCATCTACTCCTAATCCTGGAACTTGTGAAGTTCACCTCATATGACAAAAGGGACTTTGCTGGTGTGATTAAGGATTTTGGGGTGGGCCCAATATAATCACATAGTTCCTTACCCAGGGGGAGACCGACAGCAGAAAGGAAGAGGATGTGATGGTGGCAGAAAAGCCTGGAAAGATGCATCCTGAAGATGGAGGAAGGAGCCAAGAGCCAAGGAACACAGGTGGCTTCTAGAAGCTCAAACAACCAACGAAATGCATTCTTCCCCAGACACCACGGCTTCAGCCTGGTGAAACTCTTCTGGCCTCTAGAAGAGAAAAGGGATAGAACTGTGCTGTTTTAAGCCATACATTGGTGACAATTAGTTACAGCAGCCCAGGAAACTAACAAACTGCCCAATCACTACCTTGGAAGGCCTTCCAACAGGCACCGCGAGAGAAGGGTGGGGCCTCCCACAACCCCCATGTCAGTGGCCCCACAGCTCCCCGAAGGCCACAGTGACCACCGCAGTGCTGGGCTTTGCAGACATTTGTGAATTGTTCCCTGAGGATGTGGGGAATTGAACCCCAGCCACATGGTTCAGCAACAACGCCATCTATAAGCATGGCCCCACTCGTGACTGACTGGCTGGCCTGGTGACAACTACCACCTGCTTGGTCAGAGATAAGGACTGGCTGAGGAAAAGCCTCTGAAGTTCTTCTGGGGTATTTCAACTTGGAGCTGAGGGTGCAGGGCCAGCCTTCACTGACTAGTGTGAGAGGCAGGCCAGAGAGCCAGGTGAGGCTCAAGGCTGGTCCCTGTAGGCCTCTGGGCAACCTTGACTCCTGGCTTGCCCTTGCCAGACCCAGTGAGTCCAGAGATGCTGGCTGTGTGTGTACATATTCAAAGCAGTGTGAGTCTGATTAGCCATGCTTCCTACTTGGAGCGTCCCTCGGAGAAAGGCAGGAAGAGTGGGCCAGCACCCAGGGGCTGGGCTTCATTCTCTCACCTGTATAGAAAAGAGCTCCAGTGCCTCGGACATGTCATCGGCCCATCATGCCTTGTAGCCTCTAGGGCATCAGGAGGGAAGGACCATCTGTCTTCTTGCATATATGTTCTCCATCACAGCCTGGGGGTGGGGGTGGGGGCCGGGGCCATGAAGCAAGTTGGGAACCCCAACCCAAGACTCCACCCAGAGCAGCCACCTCCTGTCTTGGGGCCCACATCTCAGTTCCCACTTTATCTGGGATAGATCATAAATTCCACACAACAGGCTCTTAAAAAAATTTGTTTACTGATGTAACCTAAATACCTAAAAACATTATGACACACACACACAGATAGGGACTTAGTGATCACTTTTTGGAGGAATGACAGCTCATGATAGATTTGGTTTGTAAGCATGAGCACTTCAAAAATATTACAATTGGAAACAATGTCAAGGTTCCAAATTTAGAACTCTTCTTTACCTAAATGTGCTAATTTGGCAAATTGAAGGCTTGAGTAAATTGTGGATTGTCATGTCCGTACATGGGTTTTTGTTGTTGTCGTTTGTAGAAAAAAGGATCAGCTATAAAACAGTGAAGGCCAAAGAATATATTGACACTGTTCAGAACGGTATTTGCACGTTGCATGAGACAAACGAGAGGCCATCACACAAATAATGACTACAGAAATGCAAATTAAAATAAGGACAGCATTTCTCAATGATTGGGTTGGCAGAGCCCAGGGCTCTGTCCACTCCCATGATGAAGTGGAGAGAGAGGCCTCCACCATCAGGGGGAATGGAAACCAGCACAAATCTTGGTGAGTAATTAAAATTGTGTATCCCCAACCCAGGCCAAGCCTTGCATGTGTGACAGAGAAACCTCAGAACAACCACATGCCCACCAGGAGAGGAGCAGCAGCCCTGGAGGAAGGCAGACCTCCTGGGAAAAAATTCGTGATTATTGTGAGGGGAAAATAAGAGCAAACTGCAACCCCACATGGAGAGTGTGATGCTATCGCTTGTGGGAAAAAGTGTGTGTGTGTCCACAAGTCTGTGTGTGTGTCTGTGCATGTGTGTGAGTGTTCATATGCCTGTGGTTGTGCATATGTGTTTGTCACATGTGTGTGCATGTGTCTACTTTTTTAAGCATAAGGTGCAGTCAGGAATAATGGTGATCATCATAGTTAATCGATTTTCACCCTGTGCCAGGTGCTGTTCTAAGCACTTCACACATATTCATGCATTGAATTATCCTAACAATCCTACAAGGGGGTTACAATTGTTACCTCTGCTTTACAGGCTAGGAAACTGAGGTAAGGAATAGCCACATGACCTCCCTAAGGTCCCATGACCTCGTAGGCAGCAAATCTGAACCCAAGTGGCCCAGTTCCAAAACCCAGACCAGAATCACTTTGTTCTGCTGCAAGCCCAAAATATGAAAGGCAGGGCAGGTTATTGAACATTTTAAGGACTATAGATGTTTTTCAGTTTCCTATTGTACTTTTAAATTATTTTTAGATTTAAAGTTATTCCTTTAAAAAAGGAAAAGAGTGACACCTTTTCCCTCACAGTAGAAGAGTGCTGTGAGATTCCTCCTCCTCCTCCTCCTCCTGAGATGATGTAAGTGTGCTTGATGGAGAAACATGGGTAATATCATGCAGTTATGCAATCAGGTGTACATTTCACATGAATTACAGCGCACCTGGAGACACTGATGAAATCCTGGATGCCTAGAGCTGTCAAATGCGGTTTTTCAAAAAAAAGGAATACACCAGCCCACACCCTGACTTCACAACCTATAATTAATTAGGGAAAGAAAGAGAGATCTGTCTGGTTTTGTGACTTCAACTTTCCACCTGAAATATAAAGTTCTAAGAATATCATTTGGCTCTGCTCATTGCTGCCTTTGCTTCTTGCTCTAACTTCCAGACTTTTTTATTTCTATTTTCAGTGCTGCTACCAAAATGAGAATGCAAATATATTCTGCATAATTCATAAGCTATACTATGAATGTTCAAGTGCTACTACTTGTGTCACAGCCACAAACGTAAGCACAAGTACGTCCAGACAGCTGCTCTGTCTCTCACTCTCGAGCCAGCCAATAGAGCCTGGAGTTAAACCCAAGACTTGTCCGCAATTCCGGTCTCAAATTCTATGTTTACTTAATTAACTAGAAAAGGCTAAGCTGTTCATCTCACGTGCTAAATAAGTGGGAACAACTTTGCTGGTGGAAAGCACAGCAATGTTTGTGCCAGGCTGGTACCCCATACACTGTACCCTTTCCCATTTCTGGTACCAAGTATCTTTCTTGTCCACAGTTAGGTTTAAAAAAAAAGTACACATTGATTGAAATTCTAGGCACAAGTCCATTCATGAAATCAATGACTGCTATTTGTGGGTTGACCAGGACAATAACTTGTATCCCACCTCCAGAGATCCTGATCTAGTGGCCTAGGTGGGCTCAGGCATGTGGAGTTTAAAAACTTCCCAGGAGATCACAGTAGGGAGTCAAGTTTTGAGCTTCCACACAAAAGAGCTCCTTGAATAAATCCCATCCCCAGAAAGAGAAGCACCAAGGATGTGTGGTTGTGTCCATCAAGCACATGCTGCATACACCCCACATGCAAGCTCCCTAGGACAGAATGGACACAAGGGAACTACCATGGACACCAGCTGAGGACCAAAGCGGGTCACAGAAATGAAAACACCGCTGTGTGGGGAATACTGATCAATATTGGCACATGCTGCTCTTTGTCCAAATATAATCTCATTGAATTCCTGCTCTGGCTCACAGGCTTAGAGTCACTTCCTCTTCCCTTGAAACTGGACTGGCCAGTCTATTGCTCTGACCACAGACTGCGGCAGAAATGACCTTCTGAGATTTTTGCATCCAGTCCTTAAGAAGGTTTGTACTACTTTCTCCCAAGTAATGTCAGCTCACTGTGCTACCAGGAGGTCCAGGCTGGACAAATGAGTGACCAAAGGTCCCCAGGAGAGGCCCAGGAGATGAGACACCATTTGGGACATTCCAGCTGGTAGAGCTCTCAGTTGAACACAGCCGCAGGAGACCACAGATCCCAGCTGATGTCAAGTGGAGAAGAGCTGGCCCTGCAGAGCCCTGTCCAAACACTGATCCACAGAATTCTGAGCAATAAAATATAGTGTGGTGCTGAGCACCAAATATGGAGAAGGTTTGTTACTTGGCAATAACTAAACCCCACTAAATCTCCTCTGTATTACTGAGGCTCTGCTAACCTATAGTGCCCAGGGCACAGACACACATGTCCCTTGAGGAGGCTTGCAAGGTGGAGGTGCTTAGTAGAGCCAGATGCTGGGAATATATTCACTGAGTGATCTTTTTATGAAATGTCTCCAGTGGTCTGAGGTGACCTGTCCTTACCCAGTCAAGGTGACGGGCCCGTAGGGACCTGGGGGAAGAAGCTGACACTCCACACTGGATGTGCAGCTCTTTACTGATTACCCGGATCCCAGACTCATTTTCTGTCCTGCTTTGTGTCCTCAGAGGTTGCCCCTTGGAACTCTCATGCCTTGTGAGAGTCAGGTGTAGGTCAGTAAGTGCAGGAGACTGGAGGGCGCATCCTCAGGGCATGCAGGGCTTTCTTTGGTGCCACAGTCGGGAGAGGCTAGGGCATCTGAGATGCAGTGATGCAGCTTCCTGCTTCTTTTCCAAGCTGTAGTGTACCACCCAGATCCCCTTCAAGACAGCAAGGTCTATTCCCCTGTGTAGGGAGGTTTGCACAATTTCACTCACCTCACATGCTAGCAAAGTAATGTTCAAAATTCTCCAAGTGAGGCTTTAATAGTACGTGAACCAAGAACTTCCAGATCTTCAAGCTGGGTTTAGAAAAGGCAGAGGAACCAGAGATCAAATTGCCAACATCCGCTGGATCATAGAAAGAGCAAGAGAATCCCAGAAAAATATCTACTTCTGCTTCATTGACTGCACTAAAACCTTTGACTGTGTGGATGACAACAAAATGTGTAAAATTCTTAAAGAGATGGGAATACCAGACCACGTTACCTGCCTCCTGAGAAACCTGTATGCAGGTCAAGAATCAATAGTTAGAGCCAAACATGGAACAATGGACTGGTTAAAAATTGGGAAAGGAGTACATTAAGGCTGTATATTGTCACCATGCTTATTTAGCTCCTATGAAGAGTACATTATGTGAAATGTGGGCTGGATGAATCACAAGCTGGAATCAAGATTGCCAGGAGCAATATCAATAACCTCAGATATGCAAATGACACCAGCCTAATGGCAGAGAGTGAAGAGAAACTGAAGAGCCTCTTTATGAAGGTGAAAGAAGAGAGTTTACAAGCTGGCTTTAAAACTCAGCATTCAGAAAATGAAGATCATGGCATCTGGTCCCATCACTTCATGGCAAATAGATGGGGAAACAATGGAAACAGTGACAGACTTTATTTTCTTGGGCTCCAAAATCACTGCAGATGGTGACTGTAGCCATTAAGTTAATAGTTGCTTCTTGGAAGAAAAGCTATGACCAAACATAGACAGCTTATTAAAAAGCAGAGACATTATTTTGCCAACAAAGGTCCATATAGTCAAAGTTATGGTTTTTCCAATAGTCATGGATGGATGTGAGAGTTGAACCATAAAGAAGGCTGAGTGACAAAGAATTGATGCTTTTGAACTATGGTGTTGGAGAAGAATCTTGAGAGTCCCTTGGTCTGCAAGGAGGTCAAACCAGTCAACCCTAAAGGAAATCAGTCCTGAATATTCATTGGCGGGACTGATGCTGAGGCTAAAGTTCCAAAATTTTGGCCACCTAGTGCAAAAAACTGACTCACTGGAAAAAGATCCTGATGCTGGGAAATATTGAAGGCAGGAAGAGTAAGGCCCAACAGAGGATGAGATGGTTGGATGGCATCACCTACTCAATGGACATGAGTTTGAGCAAGCTCCAGGAGATGGTGAAGGACAGGGAAGCCTGGCGTGCTGCAGTCCATGAGGTCACAAACAGTCAGAGAAGACTGAGTGACTGAACAACAGGGAGGTCCCTGTCCCAAAACCACATCCCTCCAGGCAGCTGACATCCAATGACTGGTTAGGACAGAGTGGAAAGCCTTGAGCCTCTGCCCAAAGTCAGGGATGCTTTGAAGGACACTCCAACTGGGGGTCAGCTGAGGTCACTGTTGACATTAGCTCTGTTCTGGCCTCCCTCTGTCCCACACTGCTCCCTTCCACCAGCTGTCCCCTCCAAGCCCCCTAATTCAGCTCTCCCCCCAACTCCTCCCTCCAGGCCCATCCCCTCCCTCACCACCTCTGTTCCTCTCTCAGGTGCAGATCCCCTGGATCCATCTGGGTGGCAGCCAGCTCCTGTACATTACAGTGTGTTGTCCCTGCAAGTCTGAGGTCATGTTATTATCACCCCCTTTTCACAAGGAGAGAAAGAAGGAAGGAAGGGGTGGAGGAGGAAGGAAAAAGAAAAGGAACTGGAGAATCAGAGAGACATGAAACTGACCAAGCCATCCACTGGTAGATGAGGCAGGTTTAACTTCCATCCATCTGGTTCCAAAATCCATGTGACTGTTAGGGGAAGCACGCTGATTGAAACTGCCCACCCTGGCCAGGCACCATAGTAACCATTTGCATGAGTTGTTTTATGACAGGAGATCCTGATAAGGAATACAGAACTAATAAGCCACCACCAACCGGAAGAGTTCAGGAAAGGTCTAAAGGAGACACCGCATGTCCGTTCACTTCCCGGAATCCCTCTTGCTAGCATCCATCTTGGCTGAGTGATGCGTGTGCCATCAGGAAAGACTCTGAATTAGAATGACTGGCCAAAGACCACCCAGAAACTAATCCCATCATCATAAAACCAGAGACTGTGAGCCATGCGGCAGAGCAGTTCTCCTGGGTTCGCTTACCCTACTGCTCTCCACCCGGGTGCCCTTTCCCAATAAAATCTCTTGCTTTGTCAGCACATGTGTCTCCTTGGACAATTCATTTCTGAGTGTTAAACAAGAGCCCAGTTTCGGGCCCTGGAATGGGTCCCCCTTCCTACAACATGACCAAGGTATTTATTTGATTGTAAAGAGAGTGGCCCTTCTTAGCCTGTCAACTGAGGAACAGAGTTGTAACTCTCTGAGGTGAATTTCATTTCTAAAAGTAGAGGAATAAGAAAATAATTTTTAAGTTTTCCTTTTAATGTGTGAGAAATATGCCTTCTCTCACATGAGTGGAGGAAGCTGTAGGAACCAAGTGAACAGAGGGCCACCATGATGATGGAGTTATTGGGAAATGCAGAAAGACAGAAATGAAACTTTGGGGACAAGCTTGTCACCCTACTCCTGACGTCACCTCCACAAAGGCTTCTCTTGGATCAAAACTCTCCTCTGCCCCCGAATGATGGATCAGCTCTCTTCCAAAGTAGAAAGATGTATGCTAACAAAACCTTTTTCCCCTGAACCTCACACAGTCAATTTCCACAGAAGAGCAACAGCAGAAAATAAAATACCACCTACACTCAAAGTAAGAAAGGGGAAACCACACATTAACTTAGAGATAGCCAGTCAGGGCATCTGGGCACAGTGCCCAGCTCTGACTCCTTTGCTTATACACACAACACACATACACACCCAATGCATACATCACATGCACAACACAAAGCAGAAACAACACATAAAACATATACAACAGACAATATACACAACCCATACAGCACACAACACACATACACCCCATCACACATACATAACACAACACATACACCCCACTGTACACAATACACACAACACATACAACATACACACAACACACATAACACCCACAAAACAGAGAAACACACTACACAAAGCATGTACAACAGACAACACAACACAAAATATACACAACTCACACAAAATAACAGAGAACACACACAATACACATACACACACTTTTGAGCAATCCAGTGGGAAGAAGCAAAGTAGATATGCCCTGACCACCAGAAACAAGGAGATCCCAGGTGGAGTGATGGAGCCTTTCAAGGGGCCAACTCAGCGGCCAGGTTTCCCCCCTGGGGACCCTTTGGTGGGAGGGATGCTGGCAGGTGAAGGTCAGCCACTTAGGGACTTTTCCAAGGAGAAGATGAAGCAAGGGAAACACAACCAGAGCCCTGGATGGCCCAGGAGCTAATTCAAGTCAAACACCACTTTCTAAGGGTCCCTTTGACCGTGGAAGAGTCCCAGCTGTGTTAAACCTTCAGGGTCCTCTGCCCTTTCCTCCTCAGGCTGTAAAGGGAGTGAGAGTACTGGGTGCAGCCCAGAAACCCACTGGGGACCAGCAAGCTCTCAAGAGGGAAGGCCTAGTCTCTCCCTAAAATGGTGCATTTCTTTTTTAAAATTTTTGTCCATGCTCTGCAGTATGTGGGATCTTAGTTCTCAGACTAGTGATCGAACCCATTCTCCCTGCTTCGGCAGCTCAGAGTCTTAATCACTAGACAACCACAGAAATCCCCAGTGTACACTTTGGATTTTTTAACTCAGCTCAGATTTGAATGGGTGAAGACAGAGGAGGTCCCAACAACAGACTGTTTGTGTTTTCTAGTGCAACATTGAGGGGCTTATGATGACATCTACAGAACATTAGTCAGGGGGGATCTTAATAGCAGCATTTACTGCCACCAGCAAAAGGAAGTCTCCTGGAGGATACAAGAGGGAAATTGGTGAGCCCAGGGCTTCCCCAGTGGCCCAATGGTAAAGAATCTGCAAGCAATGCAGGAGCTGCAGGAGCTGCATGTTCAGTTCTTTGTTCTGGAAGATCCCCTGGAGGAAGGTATGGCAAGTTCAGTTCAGTTCAGTTCAGTCACTCAATTGTGTCTGACTCTTGGTGACCCCATGGACTGCAGCACACCAGGTTTCCCTGTCCATCACCAACTCCTGAAGCTTCCTCAAACTCATGTCCATTGAGTCAGAGACACCATACAACCATCTCATTCTCTGTCATCCCTTTCTCCTCCCACCTTCAATCTTTCCCAGCATCAGGGTCTTTGCCAATGAGTCAGTTCTTCACATCAGGTGGCCAAAGTATTGGAGATTCAGCTTCAGCATCAGTTCTTCCAATGAATATTCAGGACTGATTTCATTTAGAATTGACTGGTGGATCTCCTTGCAGTCCAAGGTACTCTCAGTTCAAAAACATCAATTCTTCAGCGCTCAGCTTTCATTATAGTCCAACTCTCATATCCATACATGATTACTGGAAAAGCCATTGCTTTGACTAGATGGACGCTTGTTGGCAAAGTAATGTCTCTGCTTTTTAATAAGTTGTCTAGGTTTGTCATAGCTTTTCTTCCAAGGAGCAAACATCTTTTCATTTCATGGCTACAGTCACCATTTGCAGTGATTTTGGAGCCCCAAACAATAAAGTCTGTCACTGTTTCCATTGTTTCCCCATCTATTTGCCATGAAGTGATGGGATCAGATGTCATGATCTTAGTTTTCTGAATGTAGAGTTTTAAGCCAATTTTTTCACTTTTCTCTTTCACTTTCATCAAGAGGCTCTGTAGTTCTTCTTCACTTTCTGCCATAAGAGTGGTGTCATCTGCATATCTGACGTTATTGATATTTCTCCCGGTAATCTTGATACCACCTTGTGCTTCATCCAGCCCAGCATTTCGCATGAGGTACTCTGTATATAAATTAAATAAGTAGGGTGACAATATACAGCCTTGATGTATACCTTTCCTGATTTGGAACCAGTCTGTTGTTCCATGTCCAGTTCTAACTGTTTCCTCTTGACCTGCATACAGATTTCTCAGGAGGCAGGCAAGGTGATCTGGTATTCCTATCTCTTTCAGAATTTTCCACAGTTTGTTGTGATCCACATAGTCAAAGGCTTTGGCATAGTCAATAAAGCAGAAATAGATGTTTTTCTGGAGCTCTCTTGATTTTTCTATGATCCAACAGTGTTAGCAATTTGATCTCTGGTTCCTCTGCCTTTTCTAAATCCAGCTTGCACATCTGGAAGTTCGTGGTTCACATACTGTTGACACTTAGAGAATTTTGAACATTACTTTGCTAGCATGTGAGATGAGTACAAGTGTACAGTATTTTGAGCACTCTTTGGCAATGCCTTTCTTTAGGGTTGGAATGAAAAACTGACCTTTTCTAGTCCTGTGGCCACTGCTGAGTTTTCCAAATTTGCTGACATATTGAGTGCAGCATTCACAGAATTATCTTTTATGATTTGAAATAGCTCAACTGGAATTCCATCACCTCCATTAGCTTTGTTCATACTGATGCTTCCTAAGGCCCACTTGACTTCGCATTCCAAGATGTCTGGCTCTAGGTGAGTGATCACACTATTGTGATTATCTGGGTCATGAAGATCTTTTTTGTGCAATTCTCCTGTGTATTCTTATCACCTCTTCTAAATATCTTCTTCTTCTCTTAGGTCCATACTGTTTCTGTCCTTTATTGTGCCCATCTTTGCATGAAATATTCCCTTGGTATCTCTAATTTTCTTGAAGAGGTCTCTAGTCTTTCCCATTCTATTGCCTTCCTCTATTTTTTTGCACTGATCACTGATGAAGCCTTTCTTACCTGGGCATGGCAACCCACTCCAGTATTCTTGCCTGGAGAATCCCATGGACAGAGAATCCAGCCCATGGGGTCGCAAAGAGTAGGAAACAAGTGGAGTGACTTTTCACAGCACAGCATTGTGTTGTGATGAGCAGAATACTGTCCCCCTCAAAGATGTCTGTGTCCTAAGCTCTGGAACCTATAAATACATTAGGCTACATGACAAAGGAGGATTAGGATAGCAGGTGAAATGAAGGAAATTAAAATGAAGGATGCTAAGTAGCTGACCTTAAAATAGGGAGATTTTCCTGGACAGCTGAGTGCATCCAACATGGTCTCAGGTCCCAGCTGTGGGTGAGGACACGAGAGACCAGAGGTGTGGGAAAAGAACTTGATCTGCTGTTGCTACTCTGAAGGAGTGAGGACATGATCCCAGGGATGCAGATGACCACCAGCAGCTGGAAAGGCTCCCTGCAGCCTCCAGACAGAATTGCCACACTAACTCCTTGCTCTGAGCCCCAGGAGACCCATGTCAACCATCTGGACTACTGAAGTGTGAGATAACAGATGTATGTTGTCTGAAGTCACCAGGTTTGTGATGATTTGTTACAGCCACAGTAGGAAACTAATGTGTGTGTGTTAGTTGCTCAGGTGTGTCCGACTCTTTGCAATCCCATGGACTGTAATCTGCCAGGCTCGCCTGTCTATGGAATTCTCCAGGCAAGAATACTGGAGAAGGTTGCCATTCTCTTCTCCAGGGGAACTTCCCGACCCAGGGATCGAACCTGGGGGCATTGCAGGCAAATTCTTTACCATCTGAGCCACCAGGGAAGCCCTAGAAAACTAATACAATTGCAGAAAAATTAGGAAAGGTATTATATTGCATGAAAATTGAACCATATTACATGGACTGAATTGTAACTTTTTTTTTTTCATATAACAGCACACAGAAAATGTTCTTCTTTGACAATCATATACACACTTCTACAACACAGTCTCAGTACATGGAGTACATGTGCTAGAATGTGTTTTTTCCACCCCTATTGTTACGGTTGTTT
Organism: Ovis canadensis; assembly: GCF_042477335.2. Taxonomy (NCBI): domain Eukaryota; kingdom Metazoa; phylum Chordata; class Mammalia; order Artiodactyla; family Bovidae; genus Ovis; species Ovis canadensis. The sequence continues at coordinate 26,340,745 of NC_091246.1, forward strand.
GTTTCAGAGGTTAACAGTCTGTGTGCACATCCTTGATTAGTATCTCAGGACAAACCCCTAGAACTTCAACTACTTTGACAAAGAACGAGAACTTTCTTTTTAAATGTGTGGCTTTGGATTTCCAACATCATTGCTATGACACACCACCCCTCCTTTGGCCCCAGACCTTGCTGACACAGGACATTGACCATATATCTTCTTGATCATTTCTTCTGAGAGGTACTCCCTCCACCTCCTTTCTTTACCGCCAGACACTTTCTCTTTGGGATCACATTGCCAGAGGCTGTGACTGGGTGAGCTGGAGCCATGGCTCTCTGGATTACAGGTAGCAGCCCAAGGGTAGGACAGATGTTCTTCCAAGGTTTAAAGACCATTAAGTTTCATTGATCTGCTCCACTTAATTTTTGAAGTACTTTGTCCTTTCTATTCCTCTTAAAGCTTTGTTTTTCTTTTTTTTTATAAAATTTAAATTTATTTATTTTAATTTGAGGCTAATTACTTTACAATATTGTATTGGTTTTGCCATACATCAACATGAATCCTCCACGAGTGTACACGTGTTCCCAATCCTGAATCCCCCTCCCACCTCCCTCCCCATACCATCCCTCTGGGTCATCCCAGTGCACCAGCCCCAAGCATTCTGTATCCTGCATCGAACCTGGACTGGCGATTCATTTCACATATGATATTATACATGTTTCAATGCCATTCTCCCAAATCATCCCACCCTTGCCCTCTTCCACAGAGTCCAAAAGACTGTTCTATACATCTGCATCTCTTTTGCTGTCTTGCATACGGGGTTATCATTACCATCTTTCTAAATTCCATATATATGCGTTAGTATACTGTATTGGTGTTTTTCTTTCTGGCTTACTTCACTCTGTATAATAGGCTCAAGTTTCATCCACCTCATTAGAACTGATTCAAATGTACTCTTTTTAATGGCTGAGTAATACTCCATTGTGTATATGTACCACTGCTTTCTTATCCATTCATCTGCTGATGGACATCTAGGTTGCTTCCATGTCCTGGCTATTATAAACAGTGCTGCAATGAACACTGGGGTTCTTGTGTCTCTTTCAGTTCTGGTTTCCTCGGTGTGTATGCCCAGCAGTGGGATTGCTGGGTCATAAGGCAGTTCTATTTCCAGTTTTTTAAGGAATCTCCACATTGTTCTCCATAGTGGCTGTACTAGTTTTCATTCCCACCAACAGTGTAAGAGGGTTCCCTTTTCTCCACACCCTCTCCAGCATTTATTGCTTGTAGACTTTTGGATCGCAGCCATTCTGACTGGTGTGAAATGATACCTCATTGTGGTTTTGATTTGCATTTCTCTGATAATGAGTGATGTTGAGCATCTTTTCATGTGTTTGTTAGCCATCTGTATGTCTTCTTTGGAGACATGTCTGTTTAGTTCTTTGGCCCATTTTTTGATTGAGTCGTTTATTTTTCTGGAATTGAGCTGCAGGAGTTGCTTGTATATTTTTGAGATTAGTTGTTTGTCAGTTGCTTCATTTGCTATTATTTTCTCCCATTCTGAAGGCTGTCTTTTCACCTTGCTTATAGTTTCCTTTGTTGTGCAGAAGCTTTTAACTTTAATTAAGTCCCATTTGTTTATTTTTGCTTTTATTTCCAGTATTCTGGGAGGTGGGTCATAGAGGATCCTGCTGTGATTTATGTCAGAGAGTGTTTTGCCTATGTTCTCCTCTAAGAGTTTTATAGCTTCTGGTCTTACATTTAGACTTTTAATCCATTTTGAGTTTACTTTTGTGTATGGTGTTAGAAAGTGTTCTAGTTTCATTCTTTTACAAGTGGTTGACCAGTTTTCCCAGCACCACTTGTTAAAGAGATTGTCTTTTCTCCATTGTATATTCTTTCCTCCTTTGTCAAAGATAAGGTGTCCATAGGTGTGTGGGTTTATCTCTGGGCTTTCTATTTTGTTCCATTGATCTATATTTCTGTTTTTGTGCCAGTACCATACTGTCTTGACGACTGTGGCTTTGTAGTAGAGCCTGAAGTCAGGCTGGTTGATTCCTCCAGTTCCATTCTTCTTTCTCAAGATTGCTTTGACTATTCGAGGTTTTTTGTATTTCCATACAAATTGTGAAATTATTTGTTCTAGCTCTGAAAAATACCATTGGTAACTTGATAGGGATTGCATTGAATCTATAGATTGCTTTGGGTAGTATACTCATTTTCACTATATTGATTCTTTCAATCCATGAACATAGTATATTTCTCCACCTATTAGTGTCCTATTTGATTTCTTTCACCAGTGTTTTATAGTTTTCTATATATAGGTCTTTAGTTTCTTTAGATAGATACATTCCTAAGTATTTTATTCTTTTCATTGCAATGGTGAATGGGATTGTTTCCTTAATTTCTCTTTCTATTTTCTCATTATTAGTGTATAGGAATGCAAGGGTTTTCTGTGTGTTGATTTTATATCCTGCAACTTTACTATATTCATTGATTAGCTCTAGTAATTTTCTGGTGGAGTCCTTAGGGTTTTCTATGTAGAGGATCATGTCATCGGCAAACAGTGAGTTTTACTTCTTCTTTTCCAATTTGGATTCCTTTTATTTCTTTTTCTGCTCTGATTGCTGTGGCCAAAACTTCCAAAACTATGTTGAATAGTAGTGGTGAAAGTGGGCACCCTTGTCTTGTTCCTGACTTTAGGGGAAATGCTTTCAATTTTTCACCATTGAAGATAATGTTTGCTGTGGGTTTGTCATATATAGCTTTTATTATGTTGAGGTATGTTCCTTCTATTCCTGCTTTCTGGAGAGTTTTTATCACAAATGGATGTTGAATTTTGTCAAAGGCTTTCTCTGCATCTATTGAGATAATCATATGGCTTTTATTTTTCAGTTTGTTAATGTGGTGTATTGCATTGATTGATTTGCGGATATTGAAGAATCCTTGCATCCCTGGGTAAAGCCCACTTGGTCATGGTGTATGATCTTTTTAATGTGTTGTTGGATTCTGATTGCTAGAATTTTGTTAAGGATTTTTGCATCTATGTTCATCAGTGATATTGGCCTGTAGTTTTCTTTTTTTGTGGCATCTTTGTCAGGTTTTGGTATTAGGGTGATGGTGGCCTCATAGAATGAGTTTGGAAGTTTACCTTCCTCTGTAATTTTCTGGAAGAGTTTGAGTAGGATATGTGTTAGTTCTTCTCTAAATTTTTGGTAGAATTCAGCTGTGAAGTCATCTGGACCTGGGCTTTTGTTTGCTGGAAGATTTCTGATTACAGTTTCAATTTCCGTGCTTGTGATGGGTCTGTTAAAATTTTCTATTTCTTCCTGGTTCAGTTTTGGAAAGTTGTACTTTTCCAAGAATTTGTTCATTTCTTCCACGTTGTCCATTTTATTGGATACAATTGCTGATAGTAGTCTCTAATGATCCTTTGTATTCCTGTGTTGTCTGTTGTGATCTCTCCATTTTCATTTCTAATTTTATGATTTTACTTTTATCCCTTTGTTTCTTGATGAGTCTGGCTAATGGTTTGTCAATTTTATTTATCCTTTCAGAAAACCAGCTTTTGGCTTTGTTAATTTTTGCTATGGTCTCTTTGTTTCTTTTGCATTTATTTCTGCCCTAATTTTAAAGATTTCTTTCCTTCTACTAACCCTGGGGTTCTTCATTTCTTCCTTTTATAGTTCTTTAGGTGTAGAGTTAGGTTATTTATTTGACTTTTTTCTTGTTTCTTGAAGTATGCCTGTATTGCTATGAACTTTCCCCTTAGCACTGCTTTTACAGAGTCCCACAGGTTTTGGGTTGTTGTGTTTTCATTGTCATTCATTTCTATGCATATTTTGATTTCATTTTTTATTTCTTCTCTGATTTCTTGGTTATTCAGAAGCGTGTTGTTCAGCCTCCATATGTTGGGATTTATAATAGTTTTTCTCCTGTAATTGAGATCTAATCTTACTGCATTATGGTCAGAAAAGATGCTTGGAATGATTTCAATTTTTTTGAATTTACCAAGGCTAGATTTATGGTCCAGGATGTTATCTATCCTGGAGAAGGTTCCATGTGCACTTGAGAAAAAGTGAAATTAATTGTTTTGGGGTGAAATGTCCTATAGATATCAATTAAGTCTAACTGGTCTATTGTATCATTTAAAGTTTGTGTTTCTTTGTTAATTTTCTGTTTAGTTGATCTATCCATAGGTGTGAGTGGGGTATTAAAGTCTCCCACTATTATTGTGTTATTGTTAATTTCCCCTTCATATTTGTTAGCATTTGTCTTACATATTGTGGTGCTCCTATGTTGGGTGCATATATATTTATAATTGTTATATCTTCTTCTTGGATTGATCCTTTGATCATTATGTAGTGGCCTTCTTTGTCTCATTTCACAGCCTTTGTTTTAAAGTCTATTTTATCTGATATGAGTATTGCTACTCCTGCTTTCTTTTGGTCTCCATTTGCATGGAATATCTTTTTCAAGCCCTTCACTTTCAGTCTGTATGTGTCCCTTGTTTTGAGGTGGGTCTCTTGTAGACAACATATATAAGGGTCTTGTTTTTATATCTATTCAGCCAGTCTTTGTCTTTTGGTTGGGGCATTCAACCCATTGAAGTTTAAGGTAATTATTGATAAGTGTGATCCCATTGCCATTTACTTTATTGTTTTGGGTTTGAGTTTATACACCCTTTTTGTGTTTCCTGTCTAGAGAATATCCTTTAGCATTTGTTGGAGAGCTGGTTTGGTGGTGCTGAATTCGCTCAGCTTTTGCTTGTCTGTAAAGCTTTTTATTTCTCCTTCATATTTGAATGAGATCCTTGCTGGGTACAGTAATCTGGGATGTAGATTATTTTCTTTCATCACTTTAAGTATGTCCTGCCATTCCCTCCTGGCCTGAAGAGTTTCTATTGAAAGATCGGCTATTATCCTTATGGGAATCCCCTTGTGTGTTATTTGTTGTTTTTCCTTGCTGCATTTAATATTTGTTCTTTGTGTTTGATCTTTGTTAATTTGATTAATATGTGTCTTGGGGTGTTTCACCTTGGGTTTATCCTGTTTGGGACTCTCTGGGTTTCTTGGACTTGGGTGATTATTTCCTTCCCCATTTTAGGGAGGTTTTCAACTATTATCACCTCAAGTATTTTTTCATGGTCTTTCTTTTTGTCGTCTTCTTCTGGGACTCAGGTCAGTTCAGTTCGGTCGCTCAGTCGTGTTCGACTCTTTTGACCCCATGAACTGCAGCACGCCAGGCCTCCCTGTCCATCACCAACTCTCAGAGTTCACTCAGACTCACGTCCATCAAGTCAGTGATGCCATTCAGCCATCTCATCCTCTGTCATCCCCTTCTCCTCCTGCCCCCAATCCCTCCCAGCATCAGAGTCTTTTCCAATGAGTCAACTCTTCACATGAGATGGCCAAAGTACTGGAGTTTCAGCTTCAGCATCATTTCCTCCAAAGAAATCCCAGGGCTGATCTCCTTCAGAATGGACTGATTGGATCTCCTTGCAGTCCAAGGGACTCCTATGATTCAAATGTTGGAGCATTTAACATTGTCCTGGAGGTCTCTGAGATTGTCCTCACTTCTTTTAATTCCTTTTTCTTTTTTACTCTTTGATTCATTTATTTCTACCATTCTATCTTCTACTTCACTAACCCTATCTTCTGCCTCCATTATTCTACTATTTGTTGCCTCCAGAGTGTTTTTTATCTCATCTATTGCATTATTCTGCAAAGGCTTGCAGAGTGCAGCAGAGAGGAGCTACTCCATGTCCGAGGTCAAGGGCAGAAGCCGGGAGGACCCCATGCCCAAGGGGCGGCAGCCGAGAGGAGCTACCCCACATCCGAGGTCAGGGGTGGTGGCTGGGAGGAGCAACCCCACGTCCAAAGAGCAGTGGCTGCGAGGGCACAGGAGGGCCTAGAGGAGCTATTCCATGTTCAAGGTCGGGAGGGGTGGCGGTGAGGGGATACCCCTCATCCAAGGTAAAGAGCAATGGCTGAGCTTTGCTGGAGGAGCCGTGAAGAGATACCCCACGCGCAAGGTAAGAGAAACCCAAGTAAGATGCTAGGTGTTGCAAGAGGGCATCAGAGGGCAGACACACTTAAACCATACTGACAGAGAACTAGTCAATCTAATCACACTAGGACCACTGCCTTGTCCAACTCAATGAAGCTAAGCCATGCCCTGTGGGGCCACCCAAGACGGGCAGGCATGGTGGAGAGGTCTGATACAATGTGGTCCACTGGAGAAGGGAATATCAAACCACTTCAGTATTCTTGCCTTGAGAACCCCATGAACAGTATGAAAAGGCAAAATGATAGGATACTGAAAGAGGAACTCCCCAGGTCAGTAGGAGCCCAATATGCTACTGGAGATCAGTGGAGAAATAACTCCAGAAAGAATGAAGGGATGGAGCCAAAGCAAAAACAATACCCAGTTGTGGGTGTGAATGGTGATAGAAGCAAGGTCCGATGCTGTAAAGAGCAATATTGCATAGGAACCTGGAATGTCAGGTCCATGAATCAAGGCAAGTTGGAAGTGGTCAAACAAGAGATGGCAAGAGTGAATGTCGACATTCTAGGAATCAGCAAACTAAAATGGACTAGAATGGGTGAATTTAACTTAGATGACCATTATATCTATTACTGCGGGCAGGAATCCCTTAGAAGAAATGGAGTAGCCATCATGGTCAACAAAAGAGTCCAAAATGCAGTACTTGGATGCAATCTCAAAAACGACAGAATGATCTCTGTTCGTTTCCAAGGCAAACCATTCAATATCACAGTAATCCAAGTCTATGCCTCAACCAGTAACACTGAAGAAGCTGAACTTGAACGGTTCTATGAAGACCTATAAGACCTTTTAGAACACCCAAAAAAGATGTCCTTTTCATTATAGGGGACTGGAATGCAAAAGTAGGAAGTCAAGAAACACCTGGAGTAACAGGCAAATTTGGCCTTGGAATATGGAATGAAGCAAGGCAAAGACTAATAGAGTTTTGCTAAGAAAATGCACTGGTCATAGCAAACACCCTCTTCCAACAACACAAGAGAAGACTCTACACATGAACATCACCAGATGGTCAACACCAAAATCAGATTGATTATATTCTTTGCAGCCAAAGACGGAGAAGCTCTATACAGTCAACAACAACAAGACCGGGAGCTGACTGTGGTTCAGATCTTGAACTCCTTATTACCAAATTCAGACTGAAATTGAAGAAAATGGGGGAAACCACTAGACCATTCAGATATGACCTAAATCAAATCCCTTATGATTATACAGTGGGAGTGAGAAGTAGATTTAAGGGCCTAGATCTGATAGATAGAGTGCTTGATGAACCATGGACGGAGGTTCGTGACATTGTACAGGAGACAGGGATCAAGACCATCCCCATGGATAAGAAATGCAAAAAAGCAAAATGGCTGTCTGAGGAGGCCTTACAAATAGCTATGAAAAGAAGAGAAGTGAAAAGCAAAGGAGAAAAGGAAAGATATAAGCATCTGAATGCAGAGTTCCAAAGAACAGCAAGAAGAGATAAGAAAGCCTTCCTCAGTGATCAATGTAAAGAAATAAAGGAAAACAACAGAATGGGAAAGACTAGAGATCTCTTCAAGAAAATTAGAGATACCAAGGGAACATTTCATGCAAAGATGGGCTCAATAAAGGACAGAAATAGTATAGACCTAACAGAAGCAGAAGATGTCAAGAAGAGGTGGCAAGAATACACAAAAGAACTGTGCAAAAAAGATCTTCATGACCCAGATAATCACCATGGGGTGATCACTCACCTAGAGCCAGACATCCTGGAATGTGAGGTCAAGTGGGGCTTAGAAAGCATCACTACAAACAAAGCTAGTGGAGGTGATAGAATTCCAGTTGAGCTACTTCAAATCCTGAAAGATGATGCTGTGAAAGTGCTGCACTCAATATGCCAGCAAATTTGAAAACCCAGCAGTGGACACAGGACTGGAAAAGGTCAGTTTTCATTCCAATCCCAAAGAAAGGCAATGCCAAAGAATGCTCAAACTACCACACAATTGCGGAACCATAGATCAAATTGCCAATATCCACTGAATCATGGAAAAAGCAGGAGAGTTCCAGAAAAACATCTATTTCTGCTTTATTGACTATGCCAAAGCCTTTGACTGTGTGGATCATAATAAACTGTGGAAAATTCTGAAAGACATGGGAAGACCAGACCACCTGACCTGCCTCTTGAGAAACCTATATGCAGGTCCGGAAGCAATAGTTAGAACTGGACATGGAACAACCGACTGGTTCCAAATAGGAAAAGGAGTACATCAAGGCTGTATATTGTCGCCCTGCTTATTAAATTATATGCAGAGTACATCATGAGAAATGCTGGGCTGGAAGAAGCACAAGCTGGAATCAAGACTGCTGGGAGAAATATCAATAACCTCAGATATACAGATGACACCACCCTTATGGCAGAAAGTGAAGAAGAACTAAAAAGCCTCTTGATGAAAGTGAAAGAGGAGAGTGAAAAAGTTGGCTTAAAGCTCAACATTCAGAAAATGAACATCATGGCATCTGGTCCCATCACTTCATGGGAAATGGACGGGGAAACAGTAGAAACAGTGTCAGACTTTATTTTGGGGGGCTCCAAAATCACTGCAGATGGTGACTGCAGCCATGAAATTAAAAGACGCTTACTCCTTGGAAGAAAAGTTATAACAACCTAGATAGCATATTGAAAAACAGAGACATTACTTTGCCAACAAAGGTCCATCTAGTCAAGGTTATGGTTTTTCCAGTGGTCATGTATGGATGTGAGAGCTGGACTGTGAAGGAGGCTGAGTGCTGAAGAATTGATGCTTTTGAACTTTGGTATTGGAGAAGACTCTTGAGAGTCCTTTGGACTGCAAGGAGATCCAATCAGTCCATTCTAAAGGAGATCAGCCCTGGGATTTCTTTGGAGGAAATGATGCTAAAGCTGAAACTCCAGTACTTTGGCCACTTCATGTGAAGAGTTGACTCACTGGAAAAGACTCTGATGCTGGGAGGGATTGAGAACAGGAGGAGAAGGGGATGACAGAGGATGAGATGGATGGATGGCATCACTCACTTGATGGACGTGAGTCTGAGTGAACTCCGGGAGTTGGTGATGGACAGGGAGGCCTGGCGTGCTGGGATTCATGAGGTTGCAGAGTCAGACACGACTGAGCCACTCAACTGAACTGATTGCATTTTTCGTTATATATTGACTCTTTTTTATTTCTTCTATGTGCTTGTTAAACCTTTCTTGCATCTTCTCAATCCTTGTGTCCAGGCTACTTATCTGTGAGTCCATTTTGATTTCAAGATTTTGGAACATTTTCACTATCATTATTCAGAATACTTTATCAGGTAGGTTCCCTATCTCTTCCTATTTTGTTTGGTTTGGTGGGCATTTATCCTGTTCCTTTACCTGCTGGGTATTCTTCTGTCTCTTCATCTTGTTTGTATTGCTGAGTTTGGGGCGGCCTTTCTGTATTCTGGCAGTTTGTGGAGTTCTCTTTATTGTGGAGTTTCCTCACTGTGGGTGGGATTGTATGGGTGGGGTTGTACAGGTGGCTTGTCAAGGTTTCTTGGTTAGAGAAGCTTGTGTCAGTGTTTTGGTGGGTGGAGCTGGATTTCTTCTCTCTGGAGTGCAAGGAAGTGTCCAATAATGAGTTTGAGATGACAATGGTTTTGGAGTAATTTGGGCAGCCTATATATTGAAGCTCAGGGCTGTGTTCCTGTATTGCTGGAGAATTTGCATGGTGTCTTGCTCTGGAACTTGTTGGCCCTTGGATGGTGCTTGGTTTCAGTGTAGGTATGGAGGCGTTTGATGAGCTCCTGTCAATTAATGTTCTCTGGAGTCAGGATTTCTCTGGTGTTCAAAGGATTTGGACTTAAACCTCGTACTTCTGGTTTTCAGTCTTATTTTTACGGTAGTCTTAAGACTTCTCCTTCTATACAGCACCGTTGATAAAACATCTAGGTTAAAGATGAAAAGTTTCTCCACAGTGAGGGACACCCAGAGGGGTTCACAGAGTTACATGGAGAAGAGAAGAGGGAGGAGGGAGTTAGAGGTGACCCGAATGAGAGGAGGGTGGAATCAAAAGAGGAGAGAAGCTAGCCAGGAATCACTTCCTTATGTGTACTCCACAGTCTGGACAGCTCAGAGATGTTCAAGGACTTATACAGAAAGAGAAGAGGGAGGGAGACAGAGGTGGCCAGGAAGATAAAAGGGGGGAATAAAAAGGAGAGAGACAGATCCAGCCAGTAATCAGTTCCCTAAGTGTTTTCCACTGTCTGGAACACACAGAGATTCACAGAGTTGGGTAGAGAAGAGAAGGGGGAGGGATGAGACAGAGGGGACCTGGTGGTGAAAAAGGAGTCCAAAGGGGGAGAGAGCAGTCAAGCCAGTAATCTCGCTCCCAAGTAAAAATGGGTACTGTAGATTGGGTTCTTAAAGGTACAAAATTGATAACAAATACCAAAAAGTAAAGATTAAAAATCTAGAGCAGACGTTGGATTTTCAAAAATACAATATTAAAGAAAAGAAGAAGAAGAAAAAAACAAAGTCACAAAAATTATTAAAAAATATATATATATATGAAGTTTGCTTTAAAAACTAGGGTCTTTTTTTGGAAAGTAATAGGTTATAAAAATGAAAACTAAAGGAGTAATAGAGGACTTAAAATTTTTAAAAAGTTAAAAAAAAGAAAAAAAAGAATGATTATAAAGATAGTAAAAATATATCTAGGACTTTCTCTGGTGTTATTGTGGGCAGTGTGGGGTCAGTTCATTTTCGGATAGTTCCGTGGTCCGGCTTATATTTCTCAAGATCTATAGGCCCCTTCCTATGTAGTTGGTACTAACTACAGGGTTTTAATCTATTGCACCTGTCACTTCCAAGGCGGTTCCCTCTGTTTTAGCTTCTTCTGTGTGCTGGTCTCTACAGGGTCTGATTTCCACCCTGACACAAGGGGGGCGGTGGTGGACACTTTTTAAAGGCTCACTTGTTCAGTTGCGCTGTGGGGAGGGAGGGATGCTGCAAACAAATAACAATGGCGTGTGCGTGCAGTGTCTCAGCCACACTGGGCCTGCCCCCACTCACGGTGCATGTGCCCTCCCTGCCCACACGGCTCAGGGTCTAGGTTGCTCCACTGGGAACCGTCCAAGGCCAGCCCTGGGCTGCATGCACCTCCCAGGTCTAAGCTGCTCAGGTTCAGGAACTCGGGTAGTCCTCAGAGGCGCAGTCTCCATGGGCCTGCGTTTTGTGCCCTTCCCAGGTCTGAGCAGCTCAGGTGATGAGGTGTTTGGAAAGTGTGGTCGCTGCGACTTATCACCTGCCCCAACCCTGCTGCTCAGTTTTCTGGGTGTACAACCGGCTCACTTTCTCAGGCGGATGTTGACTGTCCAGAAACCCAAGAAGTCTTAGTTAGCAAAGAAGCCTGCTTGCAGTTTGGTGGATAATGTCTCTCTGGGGCTGCGATTGACCCCTTCTGGATCTGGCTGCCTGTCACTGCAGGGGGATGGTCTGCAGCCAGCTAGTTCTGTTCAGTCCTTTGTTCCGTGCGTTAGAGCTCTTCGCATGGTAGCTTTCCCACAGTCTGGTCTGCTAGCCCAAGTCAGTTCACTCTGATTGCCCTCAGGGCATTCAGGCCTGGTCTTCACTCTAAAGCAATGCAGCCTGCACCTCCCTGCCCAGCCCCCACTTGCTAATGGCAGGTGCAGGTCTCTGCACTGCTTCTCTGCTGGGGGAGTTACAGTTGGGCTCGTAATCTGTGGGTTTTAATTATTTATTTATTTTTCCTCCCTGTTATGTTGCCCTCTGTGCTTCCAAGGATCGCCACACACTCGGCAGTGAGAGTTTTCCTGGTGTTTGGAAACTTCTTCAAGACTCCCTTCCCGGGACGGAGCTCAGTCCCTACCTCTTTTGTCTCTTTTTTTTTTTTTTTTTTTGTCTTTTATATTTTTTCCTACCTCCTTTCAAAGACAATGGGCTGCTTTTCTTGGTGCCTGATGTCCTCTGCCAGCATTCAGAAGTTGTTTTGTGGAATTTACTCAGCGTTTAAATGTTCTTTTGATGAATTTGTGGGGGAGAAAATAGTCTCCCCATCCTATTCCTCTGCCATCTTAGGACTGCCCCCAAAACTTTTTCTTTCAAGAAAATTTGGGACCTAGACCAGTCACTGGCAACCTTTCAAATTGCTTTGAAATAGTCAAAAGCCTTTGATTCTTCCATGTGCTTTTAGCTGGAAGAAAGGCTGTTAAGAATTGTCATACAGTGTCCTAAACACACATATATTCACCATGGTCTTTCTTAGTGTCACTCACTAGAAGCCAGGCATGCACAGAGCACCCTTTAGTGTCCATAGGAACCTGGAGCCTCTGGTTGGCAAATGAACTGATGCTCCCTTCGAAAAAGTCTGTGCATAGAGGGGAGGTGTACGGGCTTCCATCCCAGCTCAGCCTGGGAAAATGGCTAGTGGTGAGTCTAGCTGCTCCAATTCAGCACACACAGGCTAAATTAACTCATGGCTAATGAGATCATTCCATCAAAACAGTTCATCAAACAGAAACTGGATGGGAAGATTCCCAGAGTCTCCAACACTGTCCAAGACTGACCATCACCTGAGCCCTCTCGGATGGCCTGAAGGAGCCAGCCTGGAGGTTCTTAGAGCCCAGCAGCCATCTGGCACTCGCCCAGCCCAGCCTCACTCTCTCCACCCCTTTCACCACCAAGCATCTCCCTAGTCTAACTTTTTCTCCTCTGATATCCCATCTTCTCCATCCCAGGAAAAATTGCTCATCATCTCAGCAGTGTAAGTGTGTGTTTGTGGTTTGTGTGGGAGAGGGGAAGGTGTGGATTGTGTGCCCACATGACCATGGTAAAGGCTCAGCAGGGGTGTGCAGTCCCAAGAGCGTGCACTTGCTTGGGCCTAGACTGAGTGTGGGTATCACCAGCACAATTCTCCACAAGTAGAAGTGCCATTTCCAGCTTCATTTTAATTCTCAAATTCAAGCCAGTCCCTTCCAGGATGAACAAGGGCTCCACCTGCCCTTGACTTCTCTAGGTTTTACACACCCTGTTTAGTATGGGGGGAACCTCATTTCACAGACAATAATACTGTACCAAACCCCCACAAGTCTGGCGCAAATTGCCCACCAGGCAAGATAGCACCAGGTACTTTGTGAAGAAGGTGAGTGCTTGGCCATCTCAAAGCCCAGTGCTGGGGCCATCACTACCCAAGTCATGACAGGCATCAGACCACCACCCTGGACCTCACGGCTACCCCATCTCCAAGCCAAGTGTCTTCACTGCACCACGGGGGCAACTGCTCCCAGCATCAGGCTTCATGGGATCTGGCTGACCTTGAGATACTGGAATCAGTCCCTCCAGAGGCACAGAGCTGGTCCCATCCTCAGGCCCCATTTTCCAGATGGGCAACCTGTCTCCAGCTTCAAGTGGGGAGGAGGACTCATCAGCTTGAGACTCTCTAGAACAACAGATGGTAATTTGTTGACACTGAGAGATTTAAGGGGACTCAATTGCAGTCCTACTGAAAAAGCTTTCTCTAAAATAAGAAAGCACACAGATTCCTCAACGCACAGAAATTGCTGACAGCTTTGTTTTCAACCCAGAAGGAGTAAAAAGAAGCTGACAACTTATTTTTGCAGGTTAGGCTCATTCAAGTCTATTTTTAGATATTTTTCCTAAGTAAGTGCACCAGAATAGCATTCAGTTTGAAAAATCACCATCTGTTCCCGAGCAGTAAGCCCTGTCTGGAGGGTTCTGGGGTAGGCATGCCCGGCTGATCAGAGCCGGTGTCCCTGCAGACTAGAACAAAGGGTATTTTGTGTCCCCAGAGTAGTGCGGAGAGAATGCCCCGCAAGAGTCACTGCCGTTGTAAATGTCCATCAAACAACCCCTAATCTATCTTATTTATAAATTGAGCACCACAAAAAATGCCCTCGCCTTTTAAAAATAAGTTCAAATATTCCCTTGTATTTAAATAGATTTCTTATAAAAAGATCATTCAACCTTATCTTGGTTGTTAAGATAAAAATTAACCTACAGAAAAAGCCAACGCAGGATACTATAAAAGGCCCCTTCCCCGCCTAGATTTCCGGCTTACGAGAGCCGCTCCCTCCCACCCTAGCCAAGTTCTTTCCCAAAGCCCCACTCAGGAGTGACTCACGCTTTTCTATGAAAACGCAGTTGGTGCATGAAATAACATCACGACAGTGGGAATCTGACATATGAGTAACAGGCTCTGAGCACCTCCTGGAACTAGCGTCGGCATGTGGCACCCGGGGAGGGCTAGGGTGACGGCGGGCGGTCCCTAGGCCCACAGGCCTGATCAGGCCAGCTGGGCTCTGGCTATTTTTAGCCTCCAGTGGACTTAGTTCCCGCCACTCTTTGGAATAGCCTAGCTCTAAATGTCATTTTTCTCCTATAAGCCAGAAAAGGCCTGCAAGCAAGGCTGCAGATTTAGTTGGTCAGTACAAGCGTGGAAGGTCTGACAACCAAGATGAGAAGCCCAGCCCAGCCAGCACAGGGAAGGGCCGGTTCAGGGACCCCATGGCCACCACATAGTGCCTGTTGCTGTTTCTCAGCACAGGGGTGTGTGTGTGTGTGTGTGTGTGTGTGTGTGTGTGTGTGGGTGTGTGTGTGTGTGTGTGTGTGTGTGTGTGTGTGTGTGTGTGTGTGTGTGTGTGTGTGTGTGTGTGTGTGTGTGTGTGTGTGTGTGTGTGTGTGTGTGTGTGTGTGTGTGTGTGTGTGTGTGTGTGTGTGTGTGTGTGTGTGTGTGTGTGTGTGTGTGTGTGTGTGTGTGTGTGTGTGTGTGTGTCTTTGCATAGAGACCCCCAAGACCCCAAGATCCACTCATTATTTTTGGCCTCTCTGAACAGTTTCCAAAATAATTATCAGAAGGAACTCCTGCTTGCTCACATACATTCCCTTTCTCTCTGTCTCTCTCTCTCTCCTCCTCCTCCTCTCTGTCTCTTTCCCCTCTCTATATATACACACAGAGTCCTTCTTGGGGAAGTCACTACTAAAAAATCCTATGTGCAGTAGTTATGACATAGGATTTTGTAACTCGCAGTGAAGTTCAACGGAAACTCAAGCACAACAAGCCACCTCTTATCTAAGCCTTGTTCCAGGAAGCAGCTCTGTTCTTGTTACCACCCTCTCCAGAGCCATCAGCACGTAGGCAGCATCGGACAGCCCAGAACTGCTTCCTGCACCTTTGCACCAGCTCTGGGATAACTCCAGAGTCAATGTTTACCCACCCTAGTGGCTTTCAATGAAGCCAGAGTGTGGGAAGTCATGGGGACAGGGACCTCTCCCAAGCTTGATGGTGGGCAAATGTGACCCCTTAGCAGTGAAGCTAAAACAACAGGCTCCCCTGCTGAAGTGGGACAAAAGGGCCATCAGGGTAGGACTGTAGCCTGAATTTCACACAGCTCAAGTCCCATCTCCATTAAAACATTTGCCTGCCACCGCTGTCCCTCAAAGCCAAGTGCACAAGGTTATTGTACAGTCTGCTCTTTGAAGAGTAGGGGCTTGGGGCTTTGGAGAAGAGTGTATAGGCAGAGCGGTGATGGCTGGATTCCTGCTTCACCATCTTTTCCCCTTTCTCATTTTTCTCATAAGCACATGCGGCTGCCCTGTAGGCTAACTAATCTTGTATCCTTTCTAAGTGTCTCATCAAACATGCAGGCATTGTGTAAGATGTTCAGGCAAAAGAAAACCAAGCATTCTCTTCTTTAGAAGTTTTATTTAGGGAACAGGACATGCTATTTACTTATTTCTCTCTCTTTCTTTTTCTCTCTCTTTTTTAAAGTATAGTTGATTTAGAGCTTCCCTGGTGGCTCAATGGTAAAGAACCCGCCTGCCAATGCAGGAGACATAAGAGATGCAGGTTCAGTCCCTGGATCAGGAAGATCCCCTGGAGAAGGAAATGGCAACGCACTCCAGTATTCTTGCCTGAGAAATCCCAATGGACAGATAAGCCTGGAGGGCTATGGTCCACGGAGCCACGAAGAGTTGGACACAATTTAGTGACTGAGCATACATAGTTGATTTACAAACGTGTTGGCTTCAGATGTAAAGTGATTCAACTATATACATATTTCTATTCTTTTTCAAATTCTTTTCCCTTATAGGTTATTACAAAACATTGAGTACAGTTCCCAGTGCTATACAGAATATATAGTAGTGTGTGTTTGTTAGGATATATTATTTAGAAAAAGTCCACAGGTGTTGCCTAGTCATCTTACAGCAGGAAACTGCATAATTGCTCCAGATGCAATAAAAAAAACAGGGCACCTGTGTTTCTGAGTGTGGACATCATTATGTTTTGAGGGGCCCTATCTGAAAGTAACTGGGCATTTATCAATCTCTCTTAGAAAATGAATAAAATGACAAATAACAAACATGGATTGAGTGATGACTTAATATAAACCAACTTAAGATGAACCAGCACTTTATTAAACACAGCAGCTCTTACAACACTGGGGAAGCATGTGCGTACCTGTGCCAAGCTTACTTACCCCGTTAGTGGCAACGTGGATTTGTAGACCGTTACAATAACCAAGTGATTTCCTGAGTGTTCAACCACAGTGCAAGTGCAGAGGTGAACAAGAAAACCCATTAATAACTGGAGATATAGGCACATGGGCCTGCCCAATGATACTCCATATGTATATCTGCTGTCATTAAAACCAAGTGTGGTGGGGGTCTCCTGCATTGTATCCCCACCTCTAAGAATGGAGTCCTAATAAAGGCTGTCGATTACAGCACCTCGCCCTTGTCCCAAGTCTTCCCAAAATATTGAGGTAAGATCACTCTCCACTTTGGTTGAAAGACAGGAAGACACGACCTGGGGACCACCAGGGGCACGTCCTCTTCTGTGCGTAGGGGAGAGGGAGAGACGAGAAAAGATGGAGACCACAAGTCTAGTTGTCCCAAAAGCTGGCTGGTCAGAGAATTCTTTCCCTGCCTAATTTAGTTCAAGTTAGGTTTGTGTTACTTGCTACCAAAAGAATTCCTTCATGGGCCTTGGTGACTTATCCTGACCATGCCCCCTCCATCACTTGACCCCTTTCCCTGACAGTGGATTATGTATCTTACCTACCTGGCTAATTTAGGTCCTCACTGATAGGGCCACACACTGGAGCACACTAGTAACCCCATCACCCTCTCCCAAGCCCTCAATATGCTATTGGTCTAAAGCAAATGCCTTTAAGCTGAGGTCTAAAGAGAGCAGAATTCCCCAAGCATAAGGCTTAGGAGGCAAAGCCCACAGATTCCACCCAATCCAGGTCCCAGACCACTCATTTAACTACAATCACTTTATTGGTTATTAGATAATGGACCGCCTCCCCTATATTAAATTTACGAAAAGTCAAATACAGTTTTTAGGGGTCTATTACCCAGCTCATGAAAACCTCCAGAACCTTCTAACAACACTCACAAAAGTCAATCAATGAGGGATAAAAACCCCCATGAAGAGCTTCTCTCCAATCATCCTTCAGGGGGAAAGCATATCAGCAAGAACCTGGTGAGGAGATTACTAAGCGGCTTAATCTACTGTCAGGGAATGGGGTCAAAAATGGACTTCTGAGACCTACTAGCCCTGTCATGCACCCCCCCGATATGGATTTTGTGGGGACAGAAAGCTCAGTGTGCTTTGCCCCCATTTATAACTGAGTTCCCTTCCTCGCTGCATACAGTGTGCTAAGGTGACTAACTAGCATGGAGGCCACAGGCTACCTGGGTCTGAGGATGTGACCTAGAGGGGTGGGGGTTAGAGCTTGGGACAGTTGCTGGCAGGACCTGAGGTGGCTCTTAGCAAACACCTGCGTTTGTGGACATGCTTTAACATAAGTTGTAGACACAAAAAGAGAAAATGCCTTTAGGGCAAGTTGTGGATGGACAAGGAGGAAATGCTTTAAGGTGATTTGGGGGCATCATGGGGGATGGATGACCAGTTGAGTCAAGGTTGGCCCTCAGGGGCTGCTGCGATTTTTCTGGCCGGAATAGCAGCCCTCCCTTCAGTTGGAGAGGCCTCCACCCCCCACTTGGGCCTTCCCTGGAGGCTCAGGCGGTAAAGAATCTGCCTGCAATGCAGGAGATCCAGGTTTGATCCCCGGGTTAGGAAGATCCTCTGGAGAAGGAAATGGCAACCCACTCCAGTATTCTCACCTGGAGAATTCCATGGACAGAGGAGCCTGGCGGGCTACAGCCGATGGGGTCACAAAGAATTGGACATGGTTGAGCGACTTAACACTTTCACTTTCTTTCACATCCCCCACTTATAATGTCCACTGCTGTGGCCACAAAGGGACATGTGGTCTACAAGGCCCACCAGAGGCCACTCCTGGGAGATTCTGAGTTAGACCTGAATGAAGAGAGTCCCCCTTCTTCCTTAGTGGTCAGGCAGGCAGCGTGGAGCTGAGACCAGCCAGAGGATGAAGCCATATGCCAGAGGACACGTGACAAGAAGTGAAGACTGTCCTGAAGCCCTGAGACCCTGGTTCCCCTGTCTGTCCAAGTTCCATGCTGAGAATCACGAAACTCCTTTGTGCCTAAGCCACTTTAGTTGATTTCCTCACATTCATATCAAAGAGTCCTTATCCCCAAGCATGTCACACTGTACTCAATGAAGATTTAAAAATCTTTAACAAGATGCAAAATTTTAATTTACTATTTAATCATGTGAAATTAATAACAAGCATCATATTAACTTATCTGTCATGTTGGGGGATATGAGAGACATAGCTTTGTGGCCCCAAAATGTTAAATAATAGCAACTGTATATTCACACTACTATGTATAAAATGATAAACAGAACCTACTGCATAGCACAGAGAATGGTGCTCAATACTCTGTACTCTGTAATAACCTAAATGGGAAAAGAACTTGAGAAATAATAGATACAAAAATATGTGTTACTGAATCACTTCGCTGTACACCTGAAACTAACACAACATTGTTAATCAACTATAATATAAAAAATAAAGAAAAAAAAACTGTATATTCAGTTTTGAGCTCATAAGATGGAGCATTGCAAAAATAGATCTGATGTTTTTCATAGCAAATTAGAATACAAAAGGCAAAATTAAAACAAAATAGAAGTGTTTATGCATGAACCAAGCTCATGAAACCCCCTTCTCTGGACAAAATTCCCAAATAGGTTTCTCTGTTTCACTCAGTAGCTTTAAAGCAGTTGTTAATCACAGACCCATTAAGAAGCCAAAACACATTCGGTTATTTCTGAAGCACATGATTTTGGAACTCTGTTTGAATCTTCCATAGTGGCGTGATGAGAGTTATGTCACAAAGTTAATCATTCCCAGTATGCTTGTATTCAGGGTAATGAAAAACTTGTGCAAGCAGCCATGAATCAGTGAGCGGCACATTGCATAATGGGTTTTGAAGCACGTGTCGGGGATCCAAGCCCACGTCTGCACAATGCAGGCCAGTTTGTGCCTCCTATTGACCTTTCCTGAAGCAGAACTGGAACCATGTGATGCATCCTTCCTGCCAACAGTCACTTATTGCCAATAATTAAGTTGGATGATATGGTGAAATAGACATTTTGGTTCCTTTGGAGTTCTAAAAAGAAGACTCTTTGAAGTCCCTGGTTTCTGGCACAGAGCTGTGGCTGGCTGGGATGTGTTACACTTGGTCATTACAAAAACTATCCATTAAAATGAAAATCAAATATTTTGCTCAAATAGTTCCTGGCATTTGTGTTGGAAACAATAGACATAGCCCCACTGTAAGATTATTTTATACATAAGAAAAGTAAAAGCTCAAAGATGCTAGGAGCCAAATCATACGTGTAATACATCAAATCTCAATCCATCATGTTTGATGTTCTTGAGCAATACTGTTAGCGAGAAACTATTACTTAATCTTGCCAGTATTATCCAAAGAGAACACTTGCGAAATAGGACAAACATGCTGTAATTACTACATGAATAAAGAGTCTGTGTAGCATAAACTGTTTCTGTAACATCAACACAGACTCTAGTGTAGCACACCAGTAATTAGCCATGTTAACAATGGCCAATATGTTTGAGGAGCTGTGAGAATTAACAGTGCCAGTAGAGGTGTAAGGACTCTGAAAAACTACCTGTTGTTTTCAACGACACTGTAACTAAAAAATTCTTCTGAAACTTAACCCAGGGACAATTATACATTCTAGGTACCAACTGGAATATAGCTGGTTTCCCAGCAGATATTAGAAATAATCAAATCAGTAAGTGTTATTTTCATTATACTTTTTCTTGTAGGAAAATAACTCTTGGATTCTGTCATTAACAAACTCTTACTGTATTTGAAATCTTGCCCAAGATCTAACAAGTTCAAATTAATAAGCTGCTTTGTCATTACAGTCTTCATGTTCAACAATGGAACATGAATTTAACCACATAGAAGAAAAGTTTATATTTCTCCAAAAACATAAAACACTTATAAATGCTAGAATTGCAATAATTAACTCTTGACTTTTATTATTTGAACTCTGCATTTATGGATTGACTTGCTTTAATCTTCAGCTATCAGTTTAGCCACTGATGGATGAATGAATACAAATTCTCAGCAGACCAAGCCAACTCATGATAAGGAGGGGGCAGCCTCAGCTGGAGCAGAAAATATCTGTTTCCTGAGTCCATCTTCAGAGCATACAATTAAAAGACAACACAGCAATAAACCCTATCCTTTACTGACTGCAAATAAACTTTATATTTTGGCTGCAAATATTTGGGGCTGAAATAATAACAACAGTAAATACTATATTGGTGATAATTATTAATATATTATTAATATTGATAGTTAATGATTAATATATTATTTTTATTCAACAAACATCAGTTTATTCAATAGACATAAATTCTGATGTACCAGAGGTCAGACAGCTACTCTGAATACCTTATTTATCAATAATATCGCTTGATACACACAGTTGCATTAGAATCAGCTGGATGAGTGACATCAGTGGGAATGGTACAATGAGAATCTCCAAAAATCTCCTCCTCTATGGAAGCAATAATTGTTAAAATTAAAGTTTACAGAACTTTGGAATTCAACCAAAGGCTTGTAACAATCCAAAGAACATTTAATCATGAAAGATGACTGAATCTCAATGAGAACATTAAGCTCTGTGACTTTTTAAAGATTTATTTATTTAGTTTTGGCTGTGGTGGGTCTTCATTGATGCACACAGGCTTTCTCTAGTTGTGGTGCCTGTTGTATATAGAGCCTCCTTTCTAAATCCCTTGTGTATCTTGAAAGCCAACAACCTCAAAATCAGCACAGCTGTGGCCTGACTACCACGTCTATAGCCTTCCCACAGCCCTCCTCCTAGAAATTTGTATTATCTGACCTGTCTGGCAGCTCCTTGGAAAATCAATTAGTGGGAAAACCCCACTCATATCAAAAGGCTTGCTTTTATCTGACCTGACTCAGAGCTCCCTCATTGTGAACAGATTTTTTAGCAGAGTACTTGTGGAAAACAACCAGTGACAACTGTTTAGCATCCAAATAGTCTGAGGCAGTGATTACAGTTGACACAAACAAGAAACTGACCAAAACACTGAAAATGAGAAAAGGGTGAATGAGATGTCCACAAGGGGCTATGTAAAGCTCTGACATATTCCTAGTAATGTAGAATGCAATGGGCGCATGCAGGACTGTATACACCATCGGGAATGACTTGAGGAGGCCCTCTTACCTCTGGTTGACCTTGAGGCTCTGCACAAATAGGAAGTGAAGACTAAACCAAAGTTGCCAATTGCCTGACCAAGCATTCATGACATGCACCAACATGCTAGTATTGTTGCCTGGGAAATCCCTGGACAGAGGAGCCTGGTGGGGTACAGTCCATGGGGTCGCAAAAGAGTCTTAGCAACTAAGAGACTTAGCAACTAAACAAGAAGAGGATAATTCAAATCCATGCAAAAAATTAGGTGTACTGATAAAACAAATTGTTATACACATATTAAAAGCAGTAGAAATTGTTTTTCAGTTTGTAACTTTATCCTTCCCCCTGGAATTCAACTGCATTAGTTAATCTTTATAAAGCTATTCTTACAGATTTATAATGCATAAAGATTTAATTTACATGGTGATAGTAGTACAGAGGAAGAGAAGGGTACAAAGCTACATTAGAGCAGATGTTTTATGTACTATTGGAATTAAGTTGGTATTAATCCAAGATAGATTTGTAAGTTAAGGTTGTAATTTCCCAAAAAACTATTATGAATTAAAATGGTACACTAGTAATTATCTGTTGAACACAAAGAAAGCAGTAATTCAATAAGAGAGGAACAAAAAGATGTGACATGTAGTAAACAGCAAAATGGCAGATGTAAATATCACCTTATCAATAATTACATTAATTGTAAATGGTTAAACACTCCTTCAACAGGAAGAAGGAGCAGAATGAATTAAAATAACATAATCCAACTTTGCGCTGTCTACACGAGACAGGCTTTAGATTCAAAGACATAAGTAGGTTGAAAGCAAAAGGACTGGAAAACTATACCATGTAAATTAGATAAAACAAACTTTAAGATAAAAACTCTGGGAGATAGTGAAGGACAGGGAAGCCTCACATGCTGCGTCCATGGGGTTGCAGAGTTGGACATGACTGAGCGACTGAACAAAAATAAAAACAGTTGGTATAGATAAAATAAAGGAGAACACTTCATAATAATAAAATTGTTAATCCACCAAGAAGACATAATACTTATAAATATATATGCATAACAGCAAAGTTGAAAATTAATGAAAAAATGAAAGAACTGAAGGGAGAAATACACAATTCAACAATAATAATTGCAGACATCAATTCCTCCCTTTCTATAATGGACAGACCAACTAGACAGATGATCAAGTAGGAAATAAAAGGACAAAGCAAGACTACAAACTAATGAGATTTAATAAAACACTTCATCCACTAACGGCAGAATACACATTCTTCTCATATACACGTGAAATCTTTTCCAGGATAGATTACACTGCTGCTAAGTCACTTCATTCATGTCCGACTCTGTGCGACCCCAAGGATAGCAGTTCAGGATAAATTATATGTTAGGCCATAAAACAAGTCTTATTAAAATGCCAAGAACTGAAGTTATACAATGATGTGACTGAAGTGGGTTCACCAAACAATATGAAATTAAATTCAAAATCAATATTACAAGGAATCTGGGATATTCACAAGGCTGTTAAAATTTAAGAACACAATCCTAAAAACCCCAAAGGGTCAAAAGACAAATAACACAAGGCAAATTATAAAATACATTGAGATGAATGAAAACAAAATTGCATGTCAGTGTCCCAATACCGTCTTCAGATTCAGTAATTCACTAGAAGGAGTCACAGGATTCAGCAAATATTAACAGCTATGGCATACTACACAATCAAAAGGATACCAAGCAAAAGCAGCAAATGAAACAAGGCAGGGGCAAAGATCAGGGGAGACGGTCACATGCTTCTGAGGGTGTTCTCCAAGCGGAGTCACACAGGATAAGTTTAACTCCTCTAGTAATAAATTATAACAATATGTGAAGTGTGTCCAACATCTCATTAGAGACTCAGAGACCAGGGTTTTTGCTGGGGAGTAATCATGTAGGCATACCCCAACTGGCAAATATCCAAACTCTGTAATCAAAAAAGGAAATCAGATGTTTAGCATAAACCATATTGTCTGTACAAACAGTTTAGATATAATTTATCAGTTCTGCAAATGGTGGGAATTGTACATCATCTAAGCTCCCAACTGCAGACCAAGGATCAACCTTGAATCAGTACTTCCCAAGGATAACAGTTCAGACCTGTTATACTAACTTTTCCACAAACATATCAAAATTTATGGGATAGAACCAAAGCATTCTTAGAGATACTTGCATAGTTGTAAATGCCTAAGTTAAGAAGATCTCAAATCAAATAACCTAACATTCTATCATAAGGAATTAGAAAAATATGAGCAAACTAGACCCAAACCAAGTAGAAGAAAGGATATAATAAATATTAGGGTCAAAATAAATGAAATAGAGAACAAGAAAACAATGAAGAAAAATCAACAAAATAAAAATTTGCCTCTTTAAATAGCAACAAAATTGACAAACCCAGACTGACATAAAAAAAAAGAGAAGACTAAGTATTAAAATCAGTAATGAAAAAGGGTCATGTAAAGGAATACTATAAACAACTGTGTGTGAACAAATTAGATAACCTAAGTGAAACAGAAAAAATCCAAAAAAGACACAAACTATTGAAATGACAACATATTTCCCAACAAATACTTGTACACCTGTGCTCACAGCAGCATTATTTATAACCACCAAAAAGTGGAAACGACTATAAAAAAATCATCATCAGCTGATGAATGGATAAACAAAATGTGGTATATACATACAGTAGAATATTTGCAGTCATAAAAATAAGTTAAGTATTGATACATGTTACACCATGAATACATCTTGAAAACATTATGTTGAGTGGAATAGAATCAGACATAAAGGACTATATATTGTATAATTCTATTTATATGAAGTATTTAAAGTAGGCAAATCCAGAGACAGAAAGTAGATTAGTGATTACTAGGGGCTGGGGGGAGGGGCAATCAGGACTGACTGATAATGGGTACAGGGCTTCTTTTCAGGGTGATGAAAATATCTAGAATTAGACAGTGGTCATTGTTGTACAACTGTGAACATACTAAAATCGCAGACTTGTACACTTGAATGGGTGACCTTTATGGTATGTGAATTACAGTCCAAAGGAAAGTTTATCAAGGTGGCTTTTATCTCAATATCAATTTTAGGGCTCCAAACACAGAATCAACTCAGAAGTTATGGAGTAGAGTCCCCAAAACACACCTTGGTGAACACCTTGGTGATGCCTTTTTCAGGTTCCAGCAGCTTTGGAAATCCTTGTCCTCAGGTTGAATGAATAGACAAGATGAAGTCTTTTTTTTTCCTCACAGATGTGGCCTCCATTCTGAATCTGCTGAAGACCTCAGCCAGGTAGGCCTGGTCCAGGCCAGGACTTGGCTGGCTCCTTTCCCTGGTCCCTCTAACTACAATACTCCTCATATTCACTTTCCAAGACAAGCTTATGCCTGGGGGAACTTAAAAATGCCAGGTCTGTCTAGTTTTTCAGGAAATTTGACATATATTTTCAGATCTACGCAAGCGAACATTTTTTAATACCCACAGTAAATGAGAGATCACACTCTCTACCTAAACTCAGGAGTACCAGTGTCATGGATGGGCTGGGAAACACACCCTGTTAGTCTTTTTAGAAGAGTGGTTGGACAATAACAAGCCACATACACATTCCCACAAAGACCATAGCAAAAACAGTACCTTTCATATTAGATGAACACCTTTCTTTGTGTCCTGTAAGCATCTGAGTCACTGATAGGTAGTATGCACAGCGTGCATAATTATCCCAATCAAACCATTCCAATAATTACATTTCTTTCCCCCAAGTCAGATGTGGGATGTCATTTCCTGTCTTTTATGGCACAAAACACATTTCTTGTATTTTTAAAACGCTCAAAATAAGGCCACTCATGAGCAAGTTCTAGGCTTCATAAAAAGTTTGTTTCAGAACAGTGTTAATAGACAACTCAAAAGAAATGTTACTCAATGTAGGAGAGGCGGTGAGGAGTTTGAACTTTTCTGTTGCCAAACTGCTCTTCACTTTCTGTAAACTGCACAAAGGATTCATTCAGAAAGGTTTAGAGGCTGAAAGTGAAAGTGACTTAGACTACTTTCAAAAAGGTCAAGAAGTGCATTTGCCCATCCCAGTGCCTCTGAAACCTTGGCCTGTGAACAGCATGACTAAAACAACACAGTTCTTTCGTGAGCTGTCGCTTGATGCCATGGTGATTTTCACTATTTCTCTTAGAATTCAGGCCCTGCTCTGTGAAATGGGTTCATAAAAGACTGTGTTTGCAGAACATTTGACAATCAGTCTTTGAAAAGGCGTTAGGACTGAATCTCGGCAGTGAGATGTGGGGAGTAGACAGGCAGCCAACCCACCATGCTCCCACGGTTCAGTGGCCATAGGGAGCAAATCTCCTAGAGTCTCCTAAGGGACAGGGAGCCCACCAGGCAGCCACGTGAAAGCCAACAGGGCGATGAGAAAATGGACAATCCCCCCTCCCCAGCCCTCGAAACTGGTACTATAAGCATGGCATTCAGGCCTGAGGATGAAAGCGAAACTGGTAGGGGCTCAGTCGTGACTGACATTTTGCAACCCTGCAGACTGTAGCCCGCCAGGTTCCTCTGTCCATGGAATTCTTCAGGCAAGAGTACTGAAATGGGTAGCCATTCTCTTTTCCAGGGGATCTTCCCAACCCAGGGATCGAACCCGGGTCTCCTGCATTGCAGGCAGATTCTTTACTGTCTGAGCCCCAAGAGAAGCCTGATACTTTTTCTCAAAATATTAAAAGAACTACTGCTAAATTATGGATTATCCCAAGGGCCAAAGTAGTTATTAAATACAGACCAACTTAGGTCACTGCTCTCGGTGCTTCTTTATGACCCAACTCGCTAGTGAGCTGTCCTTGCAGCCGCGTATTTCCCATCTCTTCAGCCTGTGTTGGGGTTGAAGGGGAGCCATTGGATGACTTCTGGGACAGAGCTGAGTTGGAGCAACTGTCCTCTGCCCCAACCCCTTGCCCACTTTCTTCTTTAACCTCAGTGGCAGGGAGCTGCTTCCAGGCCTGGGAGTATGGAAGCAGCTTCCCCTATTGATCATAGCCTCATCTCTGTGTGTGGATAAACACAGAACAGAGCAGAAGAGGAGTGTTGGGGGTGGGGACCTGTGTGGCTTCCTCTGGCCCCTGGCAGCCTCGAAGGTTCCAGTTTCACACTGTAGTTAAAAACAGTCACCAGATTTCCCCAACCTCGTTTCCTTGGTGAACATCCAGGTTCCTGAACATGACCCTGAACTGGGTGGTGGTTGTGAAATGCGCCTACTTGTTCCAACAGGTCTCTTTTGAAACATGAAAAAAATCAAACATCACCACCGCTTCTGTAGAAGATGACCTTACTGATTCCACAGCCCTTTTGCAGGGACACATCCAATCTTGCAGGGATCACAAACAACTATTGGATTCCTTTATAGGTGAAGAAACAGGCTCAGAGGGAGGAGATGCTTTTACCAAAGGGCCTCATCACTGGTTTCAGAAGAGTTGAAACTTGGGTGAAGAACACCTGTGAGATGTGGGGAGTAGACAGGCAGCCAACCCATCATGTGCTTTCCAAAAAAGCACAAAGTAAATCTACAAGCACCTGAAACTGTGACATTGAGAAATGAATACAAGACTCGGGGTGGCCCTGACTAGTGTAGAGTAAGAGCAAGAGGCTCATCATTCTTCCCCAGAAGCAGCATGGGGTGCTCTTGACCCACACGCGCTTCTTTCCGATGTGTATTCTTACCAAACACGAGTCCTCGACTCACTGTTCACAGCTGCCAAGACTGGCTCCATATCCTCTAGGTGTCATGATGAGCGTCGGGGGCTCTGAATTCAGAATGCCCGCCACAGACATAGCTCTGGCTTCAGTTTCTTAAACGATAAAATGACAAACCCATTTCCTAAGGTTTTTAAGTACTAGATGTGACCAGGTAGCCAAAGGGCTTAGTTTAGAGACACTGAGCAGGCATCGCTTTAACCATCACAGTCTGCTCCTGTCTTCTGATCCCTCAATATGCACACTTAGTGTCTCGCCAAGTCACAAGAAAACTAGAACCACTTTGAGCAAAGGTTGACACACATCTATTGGTAGTCTTTGGTTGTGCTGTTCAGCTGTTTTCAGGCTTAAAAGTAATGACAAGTCAACAGTCTCAGGTTCAGTCCCGGACTCCACCACCCGTCATCAAACTGTGTTCGTTTCCTGCTCTGGATTCCAGGAATAACCAGCACCTCTCCTTCCCTGGACGCTATGAAGAGTAAACAACTGCAAATGGACACACCTGGAGGTATTTAGGGCTTCGTAAGTTGTAGTCATGATCATCCTAACAATACCCAGCTCTAATTCTCATCTCTTGCACATTAATATCCTCAATGATATTGTCAAACTGTTCCTTTGAATCCAAACATGTAATACTGTGTTTTCTATACTTCAAAATGGGATTGACACCCTGGTGGCCATGAGCTCACTTTGCTGGTCCCAGGGAAAGGTCACCTCACTGTAGCAGGGCCACCTTCCTACTTTGAAGCTGGTGCTGCATGGAAGAGTGTCACAAAGGCTGGCCCTGACCACTTGGGATGTGTGTGTCTTCGAGGGTCCTTGGGGCCTTTTATTCTCTCCACCAGGTAACCAGCTCTCTCATACTACCCTGGGGTTTGGTTCGAAAAACAAACACTGTGAACCAAACTGTTTGATGATTAGGAGCCAGCCCTCTGAGGGGTAGCTGAGTTTTGGGATGTTCCCATCTGAAACAGTAAGTTTTCAGGGCTTGAGATCCACAAATATTTTAAGCAGTTTTTCATCCTCCTACCTGCCAAAATATCCCCAACCACATCTCACAATCTGTAGCCTGTTTCATCAACACAGAATGAATGTCTCTTCATTTTATCAAAATATCAAGTAACTTTGAAATGCTGTTATTTTTTCTTTTGTGATGCATGTACATGTCTTGTTTAAATATGAGAAAATTTCTGTCTTCTGACAAAATCCAATAAATGTCGATATACACATTAGTTAATATTGAACTAGGTGAGTAGACAATAACAGAAGGATTAAACATTTAAAATGTTTGCCTGTCAGGATTTTGGACACCAAATCAAAAAAAAATGTAGGGCCTCCCTTAACTAGAAGATGGAGTGGAGATCAAGTGAGGAAATGGGCCAGCGGGTAGCCACCTATGAGTCCATTCGAAAAACAAGCATTTTCTGTAATTACACTATCCACAAAATGACACCCAATTACTCTAGTCTGTATCCAGAGCGCTATTCTATGTACTGTCAGAAAAAGTCTGTATGACAAGCCAATTTTTTTGACAGCAGAAGGGGGAAAAAAAAAAAGCACGGGAAAGCCAGGTGTTTTTTATTGAAAACAACACAAACTTGAAATGACCATTTAAATCACAGAAAACGAATCACAGGAAATCCGAGTCTTCTCTAAGCTATGATTATAAGTCCTCTCTTGACTCAGAACCACTGTAACTTGGAAACCTCTTTTCCTTCCAGATAAGTTATAAATTAACCAGCACTACGTTACCTCAAGGCTAGTAGGTCTCCTGCTCGAGATAACACGAAATGTTTTTGCCCTGAATTGTAAAAGTGCCTGGTTAATCACCCTCCCTCTCTCTCAGCCGCCTTTAACTTCATCTGAATCTATGGCTACATCCACTGCATTTCCGGCTTACTGCGTCAACTTGACGTGGTTTCAGTTTAAGGACTTGAAAACACTCTAAGTTCTGGAGGAAAACAAAACAAGTTGGGGCTCACCTGTGAGAGCAGGTGCTCCCTTTGGAAAAAGCAGCTCTCCTACCTCCCCCGACCACCAGCCATTGGACCTCAACCTGGATGAAGTGTTAGGACCACTTTCCAGCAAGACTGCTCTGCTAAAGGGAAAAACAAGAGAAATGCAAATATCTGTAGACAGCTGAGCAGACACGTGGAAGTTACTACAGGAGGATGTCTTTGCTTTCAGATCTACTCCAGTGACTTAATCAGAACTTGTTAAATGGTGTTCAATCAGCAGCAGACTACAAATCCAAGGCAGGAGAGACAAGTCACTCAGCACACTCAATTTTCCCCATGAACCTAATTATTTCCTATTCAGAAAGGAAGTGACCTTTGAATATGTCATGGACAGAGAAAAATGGTCCTGAAACGTTTAGTTCAGTTGCTCAGTCATGTCTGACTCTTTGCGACCCCATGGACTGCAGCACACCAGGCCTCCCTGTCCAACACCAACTCCCAGAGTTTACTCAAACTCACAACCATTGAGTCTGTAATGCCTTTAAAGGACCATGAGAACAAGGACCAGCACTTTATTTGCAAGTTATCCTGTAGGAAATGAAGTAGGTACAACTTTGTCAGCAAAGTGTACACACCAGCAGATACAATCACCAAAGCCAAACATAAATTTTAATAAGCTCCTTTCATACAACGCTGGTCAGCTGAGCCAACGTCACAGTCTGCATAGTGTCAGTGGCAAAGGCGACAGGGCACGGGGCTGCCCATAGCACAAGGCAGGCAAGCAGGCCTGCCTCTTGGCAGGGTGTCCGTCAGCTGAGGGTAAGTTCATGCTTCTCTCTCTCAAGGATTTTAGAGTCGAGACTGAGAGTTCAATTTCTCAAATTAAAAACGAAGTTTCGATGATTTCAAAAATTCCAAGTCTATGCTTTCCAAGAACAAAGAAGCTGTGGTGAGTGTGGAAACGCACCAAACAGGCAGTCACCCACGTGCTGAACTTGACTTCACTAAAATGAAGCACAGCTGCAGTGTTTGGGGACAGTGCGGCACCCCAGAGCTGGCAAATAACAGGAGTGGGTGGGTCCCAGAAAAGGGAGGCTTTGCCTGTGCTGCTGGACTCAGCCCTGGATGCAGCCCCAGAAAGCAGTGAACGGTTTGATAAAATGAATACAAAATAAAGGTAGCTCAGATTCATCCAGGGAGTGTACTGTTCGTCTCCCTTTTGTTGAATTACATAGCTAATTCCCACATATTTCCTATCTGCCCCCCAGGCAAGGCCATATAAACTCACATGACCCCAGAGCCCCTCCATCCCTAGGTGCTTACCTGGACAGGGTTAGAAAGGTATGATGGTTGTTAGGTGGGGGAGAAAGGGTTGCCGTGTTCACCTTCTTTCCTTACTGAAATCAGGTACAAATAGCTAGGGAGAGGAAGTGAAGAGCAAACTCCGCTTCACCCTTAATCCACGACCAAGGCACTTCAATGGGCCAACCTTGGTACACCACTTTACTTCTGGGTTAGGCCAGGGAGCCAGGCCACTGGCTAGGAGGGCTTCGAGGTTGTTTCAGGCCTCCAGTTGGCTGTACAAGGCCCTTGGCCCCAATCTCTGACTGGATTAATTCTCCACCATCCACACTGTATTCTCAGACTGACTACGTAAAGAGGTCACCTGATAGAATCAGCAATAGACAGGTGGATTCTTCTAAAATCCAACATGCAATGACTTATTCAATATAAAAAGAATGGGGTAAGAGAAAAAATTTCCAAGTTTTCTTTTCACTAATTTTATTCATATTTGGTAATTTTCACTCAGAATCCTATCAACTCCTTTTTCAGTATGATGTAAGTCTGTAGGTGCATGTATATACAATCCCTTAGAAACTTTATTTGGTATAACTTCACATTTTTGGTGTATAGAAATAAAATTTATTTTCATACTATAGCACAGGAGACATACAATCAATATTTTTTCCTAGAGTGTATAATATATAAATTATTCACATTAAAAAATTAAGAACAGAAAGCCTCATATGCAGGAGGTATTTAAAAATGTATACCTAATTTTGAATTGGTGTTTTTGACAGTACACACAACTAGCTTACAAATCTGAATGAGTATGATGATACATATTTGAACAAAGTACGCAGATGGGCCCACTCCAGATACTTAATTCAGTACAGATAACTCGTTCTTCACTTTGGTCACTGCAACTCCAGGTGCTGAGGCATATGTGGATCTGAAAGGTACTTCCAGGAGTATTATTTATTACATTGGCATTTTAAAGATTTCTGTTCCTTCTATTCTCCTTTATAGCGAGGGGTCCTTTTCTCTTTAAAAGCAAGAAGACCTTCAAGTCTGTCTTTTGTTGGAATAGTCTAAGAGAAGCAAAACAGTATGTTATCTGTGCCCAAAATGAAAAACAACTATAAAAGTTTAATGGGCTTTATCTAAGGAAACTAATTAGAAGATGATCTAAAATGGTGAAATCATCTGAACAATTTAAATCACATGAACAAATTTATCATTCTAATTCCAATATGCTTTTTTCTCCCATTTTATTGAACATACTTCAATACAATTAAGAGTTTATTTTTTAGACAATTTTAGGTCTACTAAAAACCTAAGCAGAAAGTTCAGAGTCCCATATACTCCCCTCAAGCCCCTCACTGTTTCCCCTATTATTAACATTCTTTATTCATGTGGTATATTTGTTATGACTAGTGAGCCTATACTGACACAGTATTATTAACCAGTCCATAGTAACATTAGGGAAATTCTATGCGTTTTGACAAACACATAATGTCATGTATCCACCATTAATTACAGCATCACAGAAAACAAGTTCACTGGCTACACATCCCTAATGCTTTACCTAGTCATCCCTGACCACCCTCCCCACCACCCCATGTCTTTTCCAGAATGTCACATAGCTGGGAGTCATATAGTATGTACTTTTAAGATTCAAATTCATTATTTAGCAATATGTATTTAAGGTTCCTTCTTGTCTTTTCCTGGCAGAGTAGCTCATTTCCTTTCACTGCTGAGTAATAAACACCCCACTAAATGGATATATTAATACCACAGCTTTTATTCATTCACCTACAGAAGGTCATCTTGGTTGTTTCCAAGTTTTACAAAACTTAGGAACAGCAGCTTTATAAAGCTGCTATAATAAACACCACTGTGTAGCTGTTGTGTGGACATGGGTTTTCAACTCATTTGGGTAGATGCAAACTTGCATGATCACTTTAGGTCATGTGGTAAAATTATGTAAGAAATGGCTAAACTGTGAAATCCTGTTTTTATGTGCATTTCTTAATGTCATATGATGTGGACCATATTTACTTATGCTTATCTGCCTTCTGTATACCTACTTTGGTGAGGTATCTCTTCAGACCTTATATCTTCTTTTTAATGAGTTATTTTCTTACTATTTCTTACTATAAAAGCTATTTGAGATTTAAAAGTTCTTTTTGTATCCTGGATGTAAGTCCTTTATCAGATATGTTTTGCAAATATATTTTTCCCAGTCTATGGCTTATCTTTCCATTCTCTTCACAGTGTCTTTTGCAGAGTAGTAAGTTAATTTTAATAAACATAAATTCTTTTTCTTTCATGAATTACACTTTTGGCATTATATATAAAAAGCCAGTGCCAAACTTGAGGTCACCTAGAATTTCTACTATGCTAACTTCAAGAAGTTTTATAGATTTTCATTTTACATTTAAAAATAAGTCTATAGGTCATTTTCAGTTTTTATAAAAGGTATAAGGTTAATTTAATTTTATTTTTTTTGTAGTTGAATGTCCACATGCTTTTAGTACTATTGATTTTCAAGACTACTTTTCTTCATTGAATTGCCTTTGCTCTTTTGTCAAAGATAAGCTGACTATATTTGTATGAATCTATTTCTGAGTTCCTTATTCTGTTTCATCAGCCTATTTGTCTTTATTTTTGCCAGAGCCACACTTCCTTGATTACTGCAGCTTTACTGTGAGTCTTAAAAGATGAGCAGTGTCATTCCTCCAACCTTGTTCCTTGCTAGTGTGGTGGCTCATCTATGTCTCTGGACTTTACATAGAAACTTTAGAACTGGTTTGCCAGTATTAAGAAAATAGCTTTCTGGTATTTTTATTGGGATTGCACTACACGTATGATCAAATTGGGAAGAAGTGATATCTTAAAATATTGAGTCTTGCTATCCTTGAATATGAGCTATCTATTTATTTAAATAGTGATTTCTTTCACCAGAGTTCCTTCTTTAGCTTGGATTGTATTGATTTCTGAGTGCTGAACCAGCCTTGCATATCTGCGGAAAAAATATTACTTGGTTGTAGCATATAATTCCTTTTATAGATTGCTGAACTTAGTTTGCTATTATTTTGTTGAGGATTTCTATATCTATATTCATGAGAGATAGTGGTTACAGTTTTCCTTTCTTGTAATATCTTTAGTTTTGTTATGAGGGTAATACTGTCCTTGGGCTTCCCAGATGGCACTGATGGTAAAGAACCTGCCTGCCAATGCAGGAGATGTAACAGATGAAGGTTTGATCCCTGGCTTCAGAAGATCCCCTGGAGGAGAGCAAGACAACGCACTCCAGTATTCTTGCATGAAGAATCCCATGGACAGAGGAGCCTGGCAGGCTGCAGTCCACAGGGTTGCAAAGAGTCGGACACGACCTAAGTGCCAGCACTCACACATGCATTGTCCTAATGGAATAAGTTAGGAAATACTCCCTCTGCTTCTATTTTCTGGAAAGACTGTAGATAACTGGTATCATTTCTTAATTAAATGTTTGGTAGAATTCACCAGTGAAAACTATCTGGGCTTGGTGCTATTTCAGACGCTTATTAATTATTGATTTAATCTGTATAAAAAACACAGGACTATTCAGATTATCCGTTTTTCCTTGCATGAATTTTGGTATATTTTATCTTTCAAGGAATTGGTCTATTTCATCTAGGTTATCAGATTTGTGGCCATACATAGTTCACAGTATTCTTTTATCCTTTCAGTGTCGACAGGATTGGGAATAATAACCTTTCTTGCATTTCTGATAAACTGATTTCAGAACTTTCTTTTCTAATATACACATTTAATGCTATAAATTTCTCTCTAAACATTATTTTTTATGTATTCCCACAAATTTTGATAAGCTGTATTTTCATTTTGATTTAGCTCAAAATGTATGTTAAGTCCTCTTGAAACTTTCTCTTTGACACATGTCATTTAGAAGCACACTGTTCAATCTTATTAAAAAGATTAAATCTCACTATTAATAGGTAAGGTTCCATCTATCTTTCTTTTACTGAGTTTTAATTTAATTCCCTTGTGGTCTGACAGACTACTTTGTATGATTCCTGTTCCTTAACATTTGATAAGGTGTGGCCAAATATGCTTTTAAAATTTTTCTTCAGACTCTGAGGTTGTCCATTTGTAAGAGGTTTGTAATTTAGTTCATTCATGGCATGTGTTCATCAATGACAGGTGGCAATTTAGATACACAGACTACAGTTAACACTCTAGCTCTTGCTTCTAATTCATGATTCTGCCATGCTTAAACAGAAGCTAACACAGTTTCCGATTCTCAGAAAACCCAGAACAAAACTCTTATGCCACTTTACATGCCCTAAAACAAAATGTTATCTTTCATTTAAAAAAAGGACAGAAGAAAGGAAGGGAGGAAGGAAGATTTGTTCCTCTACAAAAAGCCCTATAAATTTGTGTATAAAAAAGAAAACTGTATGTAATTATTAGTGAACAAAATTTCAGTGGGTAGGAGAAAAGGTTCAGAACATCAGGAAAAGTCAGTGAGTCTCAAACTCTGATATTCCCTAGAGGCACATGGTCATAGCTGCCTTCCTCCCATCTCTCTGCTCTGGAGTGAGGGTTCAAACCACACCCAGAAAACGCAACATGAGCCAGAGACACATCTACAGAACAAATGCTACTAACAATTATTCCAAAGGTTTTCTAAAGTATGTAGACAGGAGTCATCATTAAGTGAAACAGAATCAGTCACAAAAGCTGGTGATAATTAAAGAAAAGAAACAAACAATTTCAACCCATTTGTATGATTTTGTAATAAGCATGAGTCAAATCTGCTCATGATATATAATTTAGTTGACTTATACAGAAGGTAAGGGGTATCTACACTGAATTATAGAGATTTTATCACATACCTGAGCATAACATGCTTCTTCTATGGCTAATCCTGTTACTAAATCAACCTGATAATAAAAATATAACTCATTTTAGCAAGAATTACTTTTTAAAAATATGGTATATCAAAATAAATTCAAATTTAACAACCTTATTCCAAAAGAACAGAATTCTTTGATGTAATACAGCAAATCAGAAGTATGACCAGCATAAGAAACTTAGTTTGCCTGGGTTCAAATTCTGACTCTACTATATGCGAGCTGTGTAGCCTTGCTTACACAGGTTCCTTAAGCTCTTTTGCCTCAGAGAGGTGCATCTGAACCAGTAGCTAATTATAGTATCTACCAAATGGGGTTACTAGAAGATTAAATGACTTAATCTAGGTGAAGTCTTTATAAAGTACATAAGATATATCTATATATTGCCTGGCAGCTCAGACAGCAAAGAATTTGCTTGCAATGAAAGAGACCCAGGTTTAATCCCTGGGTCAGAAACACCTCCTGGAGAAGGAAAGAATTTTTAAAACCCAATCAAATGCCTTTAAAAATTTTTTAAATGTATTTACGGCTAAAAAATTCAACCCTGTTTTACTGCTATGAAGCCCAGGAAAATATAGCACTTCTGGGGCTGTAAGGAAGAAGTATCTTTTTAAAAATTCATATAATTTATCCAAGATACAACTGCTATAATGCAAAGCCCAAAGTAAATGGGTGGCTGCATGGATCCCTTGGCCTGCTTCTCTCTCCCCTGTCCTAAGGCCTCCACTCCTTTGGACTGTATCTCCAGAGTAACCCCAGGGCTCCCTACAGGGTTTACACAGGGAAACCCTATGTAAGAAGGAGGCACATGGAGAAGTTAAAGATGGTCTCCATGCTTAGTAGGAGCTTTGGAACAGGAAGCTCTCCTTAGAACATTTTTTTTTTTTTGGTAGTATGATAATGGTGCTGAGAATACACAGAATACTCTTTTGTTTTGGTTTTCTATGAACTACTAGCCAATAAGTCTATTAACTCAATGGCAAAAATAATAAGCATGTTATATGCTGCAGGGCACAAGTGAAATTACTGAATTCTGTGATTATGACACGGAATCAACTATAGCTAGAAGCAGAATGAAATCACTAATGCAGCTAAAAAACACCTCGATAGCTTTCAGTAATCACAGCAGTAAAGTAAATATTTTAGAATATGAAAAAATAATGGTTCATTTAAGTTAATCTCCACTACCTATTCCAACAAAAAGCTTAGGACACTCACCTCCATTCCTTGATTAATTGCTAATTTTGCCACTCTCATTGCAACAGGTCCCTAAAATTCAAACAAAACATATTTTAAGTATTATTTACGCAAATCATGTTGTACATCTCAGTCAAATTCAGAAATTCCCTTTGCTGGATCCATAGTATAGAAGCAACAATGGCTGTAAGACAACTGACGGAAAATTCATTTTAGGAGATTTGCAAGGCCTTTGGGCTTCCCTGATGGGGAATCACCTGCGATGTAGGAGATGCAGGCTTAATCACTGGGCTGGGAAGATATTCCACAGGAAGAACACCAACCTACTCCAGTATTCTTGCCTGAAAAATCCCATGGCTACAGCCCAAATGGTCACAAAGAGTCGGACACAACTGAGCGACTAAGCACGCAAGTAAGGCTTTTAATTAGTAATAAATCATAATTGTAACAAACTACTGCACCACCATATGATGCAGAGCCCACAGCATGCTAGAGCACAGCACAGCACACTAGGTCAGCAGGTGGCATGTGTCCAGTAGAGGGCTTTCCATTGTTCAGCAAATCTTCCTACAAGTTAAGTAGGAAAAAGAAAAGGAGGTAAGAGTGTTTGGTACAATTAACATACCTATCAGTGGTTTGACAGAAGGTTGGGCTGTATATTGTCACCCTGCTTATTTAACTTATATACAGAGTACATCATGTAAAATGCCAGGCTGGATGAAGCACAAACTGGAATCAAGACTGCCAGAAGAAATATCAACAACTTCTGATATGCAGATGACATCACCCTTATGGCAGAAAGTGAAGAGAAACTAAAGAGCCTCTTGATGAAAGTGAAAGAGTGAAAGTTTAATCTGGTTTAAAACTCAACATGCAGAAAACTAAGATCATGGCATCTGATCCCATCACTTCATGGCAAATAGATGGGGAAACAATGGAAACAGTGACAGACTTTATTTTCTTAGGCTCCAAAATCACAGCAGATGGTGACTGTAGCCATGAAATTAAAAGACACTTGCCTCTTGGAAGAAAACCTATGACCAAACTAGACAGCGTATTGAAAAGCAGAGACATTACTTTGCCAACAAAGATCCGTCTAGTCAAAGCTATGGTTTTTCCAGTGGTCATGTATGGATGTGAGAGTTGGACTACAAAGAAAGCTGAGCACAGAAGAATTGATGCTTTTGAAATGGTGTTTGAGAAGACTCTTGAGAGTCCTTTGGACTGTAACGAGATCAAACCAGTCAACCCTAAAGGAAATCAGTCCTGAATATTCACTGGAAGGACTGATGCTGAAGCTGAAGCTCCAATACTTTGGTCACCTGATACAAAGAACTGACTCACTGGAAAAGACCCAGGTGCTGGGAAAGACTGAAGTCAGGAGGAGAAGGGGACGACAGAGGATGAGACGGTTGGATGGCATCACTGACTTGATGGACATGAGTTTGAGTCAGCTCCAGGAGTTGGTGATGGACAGGGAAGCCTGGCATGCTGCAGTCCATGGGGTTACAACAAGTTGGACATGACTAGAGATTGACGCTGAAGGTCTTGATTAACATGGGAATGCAGATATCATCTGTTTTAGGTAGTGGATCTGTATCGTTCTTCCCTGGGCATCAGTAATTCATCACAATGATGATGTACTAGTAAAGACGTGTCCTCCAGGCGGTACTCCCACATTACACAAAAGCTGCAAGTCCAAATGAGTCCTTCAAGATGTGTGAGGGTCAAAACTGAGAGTCCTCTGTGAGAAGGTTTTGTCTTAGAAAACCACAATCCTCCAGATGGAATTTATTCGATCACATTTTAAATTCCTGAAAATTGTTATGAGTGATGAATTAGAATTCATGTATAGTTTAAAGCACCTTTTGAATTAAAATGCAAGAGGCTCTAAATAAGAGGCACAACAAAGGACTCCAATAAGTGCATAAATGCATGATAAGTGCATGATGGCATGAAAAATGCCTTTTTTTTGGCTATCAGTTTTAACCTACCTAAATTCTCTTCCTAAATCATATGCTGAAAAAATTTAAGACCCTGCAATTTTCTGAGACTTACGCAAGTATATTAGATAGAATTCTTTCAAATGTAATTTGTATGAGCTACTTTTCTTTTTAAGAACAACAATTCATGAAAACACAAAATAAAACAAAACAAACAGAGTACTTTTCTCAATGAGAATTTTATCCTTTCACTTTTATCACCAGCTGACCCAGACAAATGCTGGCCAGACTTCCACATGCACACAAGTCCCCAGGTCCCTTGTCAAAACGGTGATACTGATTCAGGGGTCGGGGATGGGCCGTGCTCCCAGGGGATGCCTGGATTGCTAGTACACAGACCACACTTTGGGCAGCAAGGTTTAGGAAACTGAAAAAATAGGAAAGTGAAAACACTATTAGATATAACGCTTATTCAATTAGCTTCTCTTTTAAAATATGAAACCAGTGTCTCTGCTATATATACAAACCATTTTCCCCCTCAGATAGAAAAACAGAAGTAGATACACACAAATACAGAAATCACGCAGATATCCTAATTGTTTAGAAGTTTCCTAATTACTCAGAGACTAATCATTTAGTAACAAGGTCTTTAAAAATAAAGATTATTCCATCTTAAATTCTGTTTTGTAACGTGCACAGAGTTTCACAGTTACACATTTTCCAAAGTCATCTGACATCTCCCTTCAGCTGGGGGAAAAATAATGTTAGCAATTAACGTTCTCAGAGGGGTGTCCTTCAGACAAAAGGGACGATGAGGACAGCCTGGTTTACCACATGGCAGGGTGCAGCCAGATGTCAGTTTGGAGGTGGGGAGGAGGAGGCTCTAGGGTGGGGTGAGCTGCGGGCACTGAGAGAGACAGAAAGAGAAAGAGAGAGCACGCATGTGCGCGAGCGAGACAGCATATGAGAGCGCCAGTTCTCAGGAGTGAGATAAAGAATGGAACCACAGAGGCACTGAGGGGCTAATGAGCCACCCCCCACCCTGGCAGAGATCTCTAACAGGGAGCTGAACACTCACATCCAAGGACCATGGGAGGCTGTGAAAGGCTGTGAATCTCAGAATTGGAATTACGCCCAAACCTTCCTTAAAAACACTGCTTTATTTTAATTGAGACATGCACTGGTCGTCAAGTTTTAAGCTAGAGGAAGTTGCTAAATCTGTATGGAGTTAAACTATCACTTCTCCTGATATGTGTACACCTTTAATCTCTCTTTAGCTAGATGTTTCCTTAACATTTTGAAGAAACATTAATACTAAAGTTACAGTGAGAACTTTTCTTAAAGTAGTGAAAGTCTTGTATTAGCTATCGATTCAGAGTATAATGCTGTGCGAAATCTCATACAGGGAATGAACATATATAAGGGCCCCACCCTGAAAGAGTTTACTTAATTGAGAAGGACTGAAACAGCACCAACACTAGGCAGTGTGGCTTTAGAAACCAACTCAATTGAGAGGCCTCATCTGACAGCTTGCAGGGGACAGGTGTGCCACAGCAGACCTGGGCTCTGTCTCACAACAAAGAACTCCAAGGACGCCTCCTGAAACTGGATACAGAACCCCGAACAAATGTGAAGGGTGCATGCATTTTTCTAGAGAATGATGAGAGTTCCCAAAAGAACTTATGGCCTCAAAAGAGGTTACAAATACTGTTTGCGTTAGAGAGGAAGTGATTTTGACTCCAGAAATGGTTCAGTTCAGTTCAGTTCAGTTCAGTCGCTTAGTCGTGTCTGAATCTTTGCGACCCCATGAATCGCAGCACGCCAGGCCTCCTTGTCCATCACCAACTCCCAGAGTTCACTCAAACTCATATACATCGAGTCGGTGATGCCATCCAGCCATCTCATCCTGTTGTCCCCTTCTCCTCCTGTCCCCAATCCCTCCCAGCATCAGAGTCTTTTCCAATGAGTCAACTCTTCGTATGAGGTGGCCAAAGTACTGGAGTTTCAGCTTTAGCATCATTCCTTCCAAAGAACACCCAGGGCTGACCTCCTCCAGAATGGACTGGTTGGATCTCCTTGCAGTCCAAGGGACTCTCAAGAGTCTTCTCCAACACCACAGTTTAAAAGCATCAATTCTTCAGCGCTCAGCCTTCTTCACAGTTCAACTCTCACATCCATACATGACTACTGGAAAAACCATAGCCTTGACTAGACGGACCTTTGTTGGCCAAGTAATGTCTCTGTTTGGTTGCTGCTGCTGCTACTGCTAAGTCACTTCAGTCGTGTCCGACTCTGTGCGACCCCATAGATGGCAGCCCACCAGGCTCCCTTGTCCCCGGGATTCTCCAGGCCAAGAACACTGGGTGGGGTTACCATTTCCTTCTCCAGTGCATGAAAATGAAAAGTGAAAGTGAAGTCGCTCAGCCATGTCTCACTCTTAATGATCCCATGGACTGAAGCCTACCAGGCTCCTCCATCCATGTGATTTTTCAGGCAGGAGTACTGGAGTGGGGTGCCATTGCCTTCTCCTCTGCTTGGTTAGGGGACAATAAAAGTTTTACAATCCATTGGGAATAAAGACAAATCACTAATTGTTTATTCAGTAAAAATCCTTTAATCTATGATTTCCAAACAAAGGACTATCTGAAAAATACTTCTGAAAGAGTGAGAGAACCAAGAGACCCTTGAAACAGGTCCCTTGACGCTCTGTTTATTATTAATACTACTGCTCACGAGGATTAAGATCTGTGAGTAAACGTGCAGTGATTCCCAGATTTGAAGTGTACTTCTAAAGAAGTGGATTGTGCACAAAGGAGTTAAAACAAGGCCTCCATCACCATGAAAACAAACACAGTAAGATAAACAAACTGGTGCTATTTAAGCAGGTTATCTCAAGTTAAGTGATCTCAATGAAAGCTCGCTTGACATAATGGACTGTGGGCTCCTTATTTATTTGTGTTTCAGTTTGGGGACAATCCAGCGTGAAAGCCCATGTGTACAGTTCAGGTCAGGAGGACTAGCTGGCAAACAACTTAAGTTGCTGGGAATCTCTGTTGCATGTGATAAACACGCATGTAATATATTATCAATGTACAGCTACAGTAAGGGCCTTGAATTACCTTCAAATCTTAATTCTAAAGGCTCTTAATATTAATCCAGTATACGATTTCTAGTTTTACAGCTACCTGTACACTTCTGTACTTGGAAAGCAAGCAAAGGACATTATAGGTAGGTAAGACGATCACTGGTTTTGTCAATTTGTTGTAAGGTTATAACAAAGAGCAAAAAAAAAAAAAAGAAACGTAGTTAAATACCTGAGGTAAAAACTCTCTTGCTAGGTCCAAGGCCTTTCTGTAGGCGGCGTCCCCCTCCTGGTTCTGTTCTAGAACATGGCTGATCAAGCCCACTGACTTGGCTTCTTGGCCATCAAGCACACGTGCAGAGAAGATGAGCTCTTTCGCCAGGGACATCCCAATGGCACGCGGCAGTCGCTGCGTTCCCCCTACAGCATGGATGAGACAGAAAACGCGTGCAATGACTTGACACCCTTTCGTTTTAACATCTCAATTTTTCATTTCTTCTATTGTAAAAACAAACCAGGGCCAGAAGTTTGTATGTTAAAATTAAGTAACTGGAAAATGAGTTCAAAATTTAATCTCATTTCTTCATTACTTTATAAAATTATTAAAACTTAAAATCACTTGAGAATCTTGTATCACTATTAAGTGATTCTGACACTGTCCATCACTGGCAACATAGCTGGCATGTTCCTGAATCCAATCCATAATCATTACTATGTCAGGAACCAAAAGATGCACAGTAGTGGAGGGGGCTGGAGGCAGCCTCCTTTCCCTTAGCTCATTCACTAAGAGGAATGACAGGTCCACCAAGCTTAGCATTTCTCCTTCAGTTTAGATAAAACATCAAATTCTGAGAAATTCAACTCGTGTACTTTTAAAGACTTATTCACGGTAAATGAACTGTAAACTAATTTTAATTTAATGAAAATAAAAACAGATAATTGCTCATGAAAACAGGCTTTGTCCCACGGTTTTATTTTTTTAAGGCAAGTGCTAATCATCCTCTGTTGCAGTGTTCTATTAGATCCATGCTCATTCCAGTATCTTTAAGTGAGGAGACTGCAATTTCATTAAATAGAAAGCTAAACACAAGCAGGTCATATTTTTAGTGGTAGCTTTAATTTCTACCAACAGGAAGATGAAAATGGCTGCAAATTTTAAATCTTATCCCTAAGTCTTATCCTCGAAGCAGCAGCTGGGCTGACCAGGAGGCGGAGGAAAGGCTGACTGTGAAGGTTCTGGGGAGAAAAAGAAAACTGTTGGTCACACATCTGAGCGAGCTCACTGTGTGTCTCTTTGCCCATGAAGTTTATTCTGCATTAGTTGCCAACATTTACAAACTGAGTGGGTGATTTCATATAAAAATTAGTTTTAACCTGGAAGTTAACTGCAGCTGTACCTTTTAGATACAATGCACTCAAGCTGCCACAGCCTCCACCACTTCCTACGACTCCAATACGTAGACTGGGAGGTTTTGATTTTCTTTAAGCGATTTTAAAAGGAAGGTAAAATCATTTCTTATCCACATCTCAATCAAAAGTTGGGGGGGGGCATGAGAGGCAAGTTTCAAGAAAACATATAATCCCTTCAATAATTAAGTATATTCCTATGTGTTTAGCAAACAAAGCGCTCTGGTATTGGAAGCTTATGATGCTATTATTAAACAACTATGTTGAGAACCATGACCATGTTTGGAAAATATAGGTGATTTATTAAAAAAAGAAATAAAAACAATGCTCAAACGGACTGACATTTTCGGTAGGGATTGTTTTTGAACATAAATGAGTTTAGGCTTCCCTGGTGGCTTAAGTTGGTAAAGAATCTGCCTGCAATGCAGGAGACCTGGGTTTGATCACGGGCTGGGAAGATCCCTTGAAAGACGGCACAGCAACCCACTCCAGTATTCTTTCCTGGAGAATCCCCATGGACAGAGAAGCCTGGCGGGCT
This sequence comes from Ovis canadensis, assembly GCF_042477335.2. Taxonomy (NCBI): domain Eukaryota; kingdom Metazoa; phylum Chordata; class Mammalia; order Artiodactyla; family Bovidae; genus Ovis; species Ovis canadensis. The sequence continues at coordinate 26,384,541 of NC_091246.1, forward strand.
AAAATCTATGGGGTTGCAGAGTTGGACACAACTGAGCGACTAAGTACAGCATAGCACAGAGTACTGCTTCTATAAACTGCAGCTACTTATTGCTTATACTCCCCAAGCAGTTAGAGATGGTAAGTTTAAAGGTATTTTATGCAACATGGCAAAAAATGTGTGTGTAAAATGAAGCACTGACAAATTTAAATCCAACTGTAAACAATCATGTTGCTCAGTGTAGGTCTGAGAACTTACTGCATAAACTTCATGGAAAAAGACAAGTTGTTTATGGTATTTCTAATGGCAGCTGATCAGAACAGAGAGATGCAAGTAATACAACCCAGATAGTTATATTTACTCATGGAACTGAGGAGGATTTTCAAGAGACTAAAGAACGTACAGCTATAGTATTCATAATAAGCACAACATTAGAGAATGACTCTTTGTTGTGTTCTATGAAAAGTTTAACATGTGTTCTATGAAAAGTTTAACAAAATTAACATGTTACCCTCAATGGTCATTGTTAGCGTTCACTTCTTATTCAACGGAAACTCAGTATTTTGCAAGTCCAAAAAGCTTAAGCACATTCATCACATTATTTTGCAACAATTTAACAAAGGAACAGCATAAAACTAACCTCATGAAACAGTTGAATGGCACAGAACTCTAAACTCTCAACTTTGCTAGATGAAATTTTTGCAGACTTAATTGTCTGCTGGAGGAAATGATGTGAGGCTGAGACACCTGGTACTGAAGAGACCTTTCTGTCTGCCGAAAACAGCGCATCATAGGAGCTAAGGAAAAATCATCAACTTGGCTCATCAACAACTAACACTGCATCCAAGACTTGGCTTTTTGGTTGACATCACAAGATATCTACGTTAGGAACCTCATGTAAGTGCAGTCATACAGTATTTGTCCTTCTGTGGCTGGCTTATTTCACTTAGCAAAATGTCTTCAAGGTTCATTGATACTGTAACATGTGTTAGAATTTCATTGCTTTACAATGCTGAATATGTTTTGTTTATTCATTCTGCTGAACATGTTTTGTTTATTAATTCATTAGTTGAGGAACATACGGCTTGCTTCCACCTTTTGGCTATTAGAAATAATATTGGTATGAATATGTGTGTACAAACATCTCTTCAAGACCCTGCTTTCAATTTGTTTGAGTAGACGTCCATAAGTGGAACTGCTGGAAAATACAGAAGTCTGTGTTTAATTTTTGATGAACAGCCATACTTTTTTAAAACAACTTCACCATTTTCTATTCCCACCAACCTGGCAAAAGTGTTCCAATTTCTCCACATTTCTTACCAACACTTTGTTATTTTGCTTTTTGATGGCAGTCATCTTAATGGGTATAAACTGATATCTCATTGGGCTTTTGATTTGCATTTTCCTAACAACTAGTAACTTGAGCATCTTTTTATGTGCTTATTGACCATTTGTATATCTTCTTGGAGAAAAGTCTATTTACGTCCTTTGCCCATTTTTAACTGGGTTGTTCTGTCATTGTTGAGTTCAAAGAGTCCTTTATAAACTCTGGATATTAATCCCTTATCAGACACATGATTTGCAAATATTTTCTCCCAATTCATTGGTTGCTTTTTCACTGCTGATAGCATCCTTTGAGGCAAGCAAAATTTTTAATTTTGTGGAAATTCAATTTATTTTTTTCTTTTGTTGTCTTTGCTTCTGATGTCATGGCCAAGAAGTAATTGCCAAATCCAATGTCAAAAGTTTTTCCACTGTTTTCTTCTAAGAGTGCTGTGCTTTCAATACTTACATTAAGGTATCTGATTCATTTTGAGGTAATTATTGTATATGGTGTAAATGTCCAACTCCATTCTTTTGCAGGTAGGAATCCAGTTTCCCTAACACTATCTGTCAAAACTGGCATGCTTAAATAGTTACACAAAATATGTGATTTGACTTCCTCATGCTCACCAAAACTTAATCTTCAGGAAACCTGTTTGGTAAGAAATCATCTGATCCAATCTCATATGCTGCAATCCAGTTAGCAGAAATCAAAGACTGATAGTTTGAACCATATTTTTATTTTATGGAATTAAAGGTAACTGACCCTTTACTATCCTCAAGTATATAAAATTTGTGATTTCAACCTTTATAAAGATGATAAGACCTGTTTGTTTGTCTCTGTCAACTAATACTGATAGCGTGAGCAAAGAGCTGTACAAATAGACGTGACTGAACTGCAGTCCAATACCACACAGAAAACTAAACATGATTGATGTGGAATTTCAGATTTCTACAAATATCTCAGGAATAGTTACTCCAAATAGAAAATCTGTGATGCCAACATTCTAGTCCAATTTGGAAGTACTTCTGTTTAGGCTATTTTCTATTATGAAATAAAGCAATTAACTCATTGGAAAAGCAAGGCTCAGTGCATCACTGCATCCTGCAACCTGAGAGAGAGAATGTGCCACTGATATGCAGTGTGGAAGAAAAGGCACCAGAGTTAAGTTCCAAATACAGAATGTAGTACCAGAGAGAATTATTTCAACTCACCTTTCATTAATTCTGAATATTAAACTCCAATATTAGCTCAGAGGTAAAGCGAAGATAAGTGTGTTATATTTTTCTGCCAGTTGATTTTCTTGTATTGGGCTTACTTCAGCAGATCACACAACCTGCTGAGTTCCGATAGGGATTTGAGTTCAAGATGACAAAGTGCCATCTCTAGATAGTCTTAACGACTGGTGAAATTAATCAGAACTAAAAATAGGGTCATCCCCAGTGGAATTAAAATAGTTCCATTCTGACTGCTGCCCTAACATATTCAAAATCAAACAGGTCTGAGACTGATTCAGACTTACACTACTGTCCATCCCAAGAGCTTCCAGCATTGACCCCTGACTCCTTTGGGCCCTGCTCTGAGACTCACAAGAGTTTTGGTAACTTGCCCAGAGTCACAGAGTTAGGGTGCAGAAACAGAATCCAAACCTACCTCTGCCTGATTCTTATCTACTATGTGGTAAAAAAGTAAAAAGCAACTTATGAAATAAATTCATGGCTTGACTTTATTTTATAAAATAAAAGGTATGCATGGGGTATATATACGTAGCTGCATAATATTAAGTAGGCACATACGTATTTAAAATGTATCCAGAAAGCTGTCTCTGTGGGACCAGCTCATAGATAATGATCATTTTTTTATTCATTCTGCTTGTCTGTATTTCAAAAATGTTCTACAACATACAGGTAATAGGAATAAAAGTGTTACATCATTTTTCAAGAGCACAGTACCGGAAGACAAAAGAGCTGGCCACTAGGTAAAAGCCTCCCAAGCCACTTTCTGCCTGTGTTCCCGGGAAGCTCTCCAGGCAGTGGGAAGCCTCAGGTCTCCTGGGTTGCAATGTTAATACTATGAAATCATGGTAAGAGGCTGGCCATTCATGTGACATTCTTGCAAGTATCCCACAGAACTACCAAATAGGAAGAGATATACGAACATGAGCTTCTGAGAACCCATGCAACAGCTCACAAGAATCCTGCTAAAATACAAGTAATTTAACCCTTCCCAAGGGTAGTAAATTTAGAGCATGTTTTACTTCCACAAAAAACAACTATTCTTAAGTCACTTCATCACCAACCAGAAAAAGCGCTTTGTTGTGTTCCACGAATCTGCATGAAGGGCCATCAGAGTAATAAGCAGAAATAGCATACCAAAGCCACACTGCTATGTCATGAAGAAGAGGGAGCATTGTGGACAGTGACCCTCCCCTTTCTATTGTAGGCATGCTCAGAAAATGCCAGTTGTTTTTAAGCCTTTTTTGTTTTGTCTCTGTCAACAAGGAGACTTTGATTCAGTGGGATCTGTTGATCCAGTGCTGTAAAACAAGAGGCAGGAGATGATTCATTTTTAATAGGCGACATAATTTACATAACCAAAGGAGTGCGCGCCACTTTACAACAGGCACCTCAAATGCTATATACTTGTTACTTGGGACCATTTTGGAATTTCTCTTCTGGAACTCATTTCCAAAATTACACATTTGTTCACTCATTGAAGTACTTACTGCAACTCCCTATTCTAGGCAGGCAGCTACAGCTGTGAACTGAACAAATCCCTGGGGTGCACAGTTTAGATAGAATGGCCAAGGAGGTGACACCAGGGCAAAAACAGAAGGAATCAAGGGCATCAAGGGGTGCATAGCACACAGATCCTGTAGGGGCTGCACCTGACTCTCAGAGCCGCACAGGAAGACCAGAATGGCGGGAGCACAGTGCAAGGGGAGCAGGCCCGGGTCCCATGGGTCCCTTGGACCTGCACGGAACTACAGCTTACTGTGTGGGTGACAGAAAGCCAAAGAGCATCTGAGAGCATCTTCTGAAAATAGTGGTGTAGGAATATTAATCACTAGTGCAGATTTGGGTCTGAGGACAAGCTATGGTCATTATGAGTCAAGAAGATGGAGGAAGTAGGTAAATGTTCATCTGCCTTGTGGCATGGCTCCAACAGGCTCAGAGAGAAATTTCAGAACAACTTCCCAAATGCTTCAAACGTCTGTCACGTTTTGGCTGCCCAACATCCACTGTCCCCATTAAAATCCTGATCTTGCTGTTGGAGAATACCCCCCAGTCTCCGCCCCCCCCCCCCCACCCCCAGCCCCTGCCCCAGTTGTATACAGGCTGGGACAGTAGAGAATTGCTCCAATGGAGGCCAAGAAAACCAGACCCTTCTTCTCTCTGCCCTGGCATAGCAAAGCAGGCATCCAAGACAGGTCAGTCACTGGATGTTACTTCTCAGGACTAGGAGTCCTGAATGGATGATAAATAAAAATAAATTTTCCTTTTCATATATGGCAGCCGAAGTCAATTTCTATTATGTGCTTTCCAACATCACGAATGATACAATGACATAGTAGGACTTTTGCTTTTCTCTCTCCTTCAAAAATGGTTAGATGAAGCTGAATGGGGGTTTATTTGTTCTACTTTTCACAAATAAAATCCATTTGTTCAATCTCTTAATTTATTGGTCAAGTGATCAAATATGTGCTAGATGCTGTCCCAGGTGCTGAACAAATGCCAGTGAATGAGACAAGCCATCCCAGATGTTACAAAGCTTACATCTTAGAGAACAAAAGGAAAGAAAAGGGCAATTAAACAAGGCCAAGAGAGAACTGAGGTTGTGATGAGTGTCACAAAGAGAATTTAAGGCGGGAAAAAACTGAGATAAACATTCAGTTCAATTCAGTCACTTAGTCGTGTCCGACTCTTTGCAACCCCTCAGACTGCAGCACGGCAGGATTCCCTGTCCATCACCAACTCCTGGAGCTTGCTCAAACTCATGTCCATCGAGTCCCTGATGCCATCCAACCATCTCATCCTCTATTGTCCACTTTTCTTCCTGCCTTCAATCCAAAATACTGACGAAGAACTGACGCAATCAAGTGGCCAAAGTCATTAGATGACTAACTTAGTTTGGGTGGTTGGGAAGGACCTGTTTGATAAAGATGAGGCCCATGTCTGAATGCTAACAGGGAAGCTACATGAAGATCAGACAGAACACCAGTGATGAGATCAGCCATGTAAAGACTCTATGGGGAAGCCAAGCTTAGCATGTTTGAGGAAGAGAAGGAGGCCACTGTAGCTACGGTGAGGGAAGTGGCAGAAGTGAATTTAGACAGGCAGGGTTCACATTATATAGATATAGTAGAGGTTTACATCTTATTCTATGTGTGATGTAAGACACTGGAGGGTTCTGAGTGGAAGTGACATAATTCAATTTGCATTTTAAAAGCTCCTTTGCAAGCTTGGTAGAGAACAGATTATAGGGGTGAGATCAAAGTGGGGTGTCCAGGTGGAGACCACTGCTGTCCTCCAAGTGAGACACAATGGCAGCTTGGACTGATAGAGGGCAGCATAGGAAGGGATGGGGGAGGGACTTGGGGTGAGTGGCCAAACTTGCTAGTAAAATGGTGTAGGGGAAAGGGAAATCAATCTAATGCTTAGGTATCTGGCTAGAGTGCAATTAGAATGGAATGTGTTTACTGACACTGGGAAAAGGGGGGTGCACTCTGGCCATGTTATGGAGCAGTCAAGCATGTGATTAGATATACAGTCAAATGTTTATTAATAATCACTATCATACAGATGGCATTCAAGGTCAGGGGCCTGGATATAATCACCTAGGGAGACTGTTTAGATAGAAAGGAGCTGAGGAGGAGTGAGCAAAACCCTGAGAAGTGCCCACTGAAATGAGTGAATAGCAGAAATGCAGGAGGAAGGTAATGCTCAGCTGGACACCCACCCCCATCACTGCCCTAGCCTTCTTCCACGGGAGTCAAGTTTGCAGGGGTCTTCTAGGAAAGTCTTTCCTCACTGAAATAAAGACACCCAGGAATAAACAGGCCTTCTCGGAGGATGCATCCATGTCGACATGTGACACCTGGAGCAGTGACAGCCACCTTGCAACCGTGATGGAAGCCAGCAAGGGCAGAATCTTCAAACTAAAGACTGCACAGCCGAGAGAGGTCACTAAGCTGCTGAACTTAGCAATCCTGAGACTTCCATATTGTGACTTCTTATGATTTTACCTGGTATTTTCTTACTGTTTAAGCTTCCTGACATGTAGATTCTTGTTATTTGTACCAAAACTGTCTGTAACTGTAGATAAATTAAGGTAAGAAACCTGAAAATACATTTTAGACAGCAGAAAGCAAACACACTAGGAAAGTAATGGCACAACTTCTCGGCAAAATTAACTACATATTTGAGATTTGTGGTTGTGAGATGGTTAGCATGGTTTCTTCTAGTAACCCCTAGTCATTTGGGGGCAAAAATGGAGCAGGTAGATAAGCTAGAACTTCACTAGACAAATGTTAAGAAGAGACGAGGTGCTAGGCAATAGCAATGGTTGACATGTATTGAGCAGACTCTGCAATAATACCATGTCAACTATCCTAAGCACTTCACACATATTTAATTAGCTCATTTAATTCTTACAGTTCCTCTATGAGGTTGGTGCAAAGGCAGTTAAGGTCATTTGTAAGTTGTCATATCACAAAGGACCATAAAACCTAAGTTGGGTAAAGAGAGGAAGGACTTGGCTGACAGTGAAACTGCCCATAGACTTGATGATTCAATGAGGTCCCTATCTGAAAGGTTAGGATATCACAGAGTGAGATGCAGGAAGTCTAGACTCAGAATGGAGTGATTACTGATGATGCTGGCCCATCATTTATCACTGCACCACCTGGAAAGCCCTTGGATCACAATAAACTGTGGAAAATTCTGAAAGAGATGGGAATACCAGACCACCTGACCTGCCTCTTGAGAAACCTATATGCAGGTCAGGAAGCAACAGTTAGAACTGGACATGGAACAACAAACTGGTTCCAAATAGGAAAAGGAGTACGTCAAGGCTGTATATTGTCACACTGCTTATTTAACTTATATGCAGAATACATTATGAGAAACACTGGACTGGAAGAAACACAAGCTGGAATCAAGATTGTGGGGAGAAATATCAATAACCTCAGATATGCAGATGACACCACCCTTAGGGCAGAAAGTGAAGAGGAGCTAAAAAGCCTCTTGATGAAAGTGAAAGAGGAGAGCGAAAAAGTTGGCTTAAAGCTCAACATTCAGAAAACGAAGATCATGGCATCCGGTCCCATCACTTCATGGGAAATAGATGGGGAAACAGTAGAAACAGTGTCAGACTTTATTTTTTGGGTTCCAAAATCACTGCAGATGGTGACTGCAGCCATGAAATTAAAAGATGCTTACTCCTTGGAAGGAAAGTTATGACCAACCTAGATAGCATATTCAAAAGCAGAGACATTACTTTGCCGACTAAGGTCCGTCGAGTCAAGGCTATGGTTTTTCTAGTGGTCATGTATGGATGTGAGAGTTGGATTGTGAAGAAAGCTGAGCGCTGAAGAACTGATGCATTTGAACTGTTGGAGAAGACTCTTGAGAGTCCCTTGGACTGCAAGGAGACCCAACCAGTCCATTCTGAAGGAGATCAGCCCTGGGATTTCTTTGGAAGGAATGATGCTAAAGCTGAAACTCCAGTACTTTGGCCACCTCATGAGAAGAGTTGACTCACTGGAAAAGACTCTGATGCTGGGAGGGATTGGGGGCAGGAGGAGAAGGGGACGACCCAGGATGAGATGGCTGGATGGCATCACGGACTCGATGGACTTGAGTCTGAGTGAACTCCGGGAGATGGTGATGAACAGGGAGGCCTAGCATGCTGCGACTCATGGGGTCGTAAAGAGTCGGACACGACTTAGCGACTGAGCTGAACTGAACTGAACATATGTTTAAAAAATTTAAAGCGAGCTTTTTATTTGATATTTCATAATTAATTATAATGTAATATGTAGCCAGGAGTTGGTGATGGACAGGGAAGTCTGGCATGTTGCAGTCCATGGGGTTGCAAAGAGTCAGACACTACTGAGCAACTGAACTGATGTAAATAATATAATTTATGGTTTTGTATTATAAATTATGTCTTAGCAATATGTATAAGGTAGAAAATTTGAAGTTTGTCTGTTTTTGTTTCACTAAAATATAAAACTTTTAGTGCTTGTATTTCCCTGTCTTATGATTTCATGAAGAAAGAAGTCATGCTAATAAAGGGCATTGTTGAAATACGTTAAGTTAAAAGTTATCTAGATGCTGCATTAAGGGCATTTTGTTGATATAATTAGAAGTGACTGCTGACTATTAAGAAGTAAGTGTCACCTTTTGATTATTTCTAAATCCCCTCTCATAAACAGAAAGCTCCACTTAAGGTTGTACATTCCTTGAATTGTAAAGGAAACATTGCAATAAAATGTTAACATTGGGGGTTCCCTGGTGGCTCAGTGGTAAAGAATACACCTGCCAATATGCAGAAGACACAGATTTGATCCTTGATCCAGGAGGATCTCACATCCTGTGGAGCAACTTAGCCTATGTGCCACAACTACTGAGCTTGTGCTCTAGAACTGGGGAGCTGCAATTACTGAGCCCACGTGCTGGAACTATAGAAGCCCACACATCCTAGAGCCTGTGCTTTGCAACAAGAGAAGCCACAGCAATGGGAAGCCCATGCACTGAAACTAGAGAGTAGCCTCCACGTGCCAGAACTGGAGAAAAGTCTACACAGAAATGAAGATCCAGCACAACAACAAAAAAAAGAAACAAAATTACTTTTTAAAAAAATGTTAACTTTGGATTAAAATGTCTGTTGCAACTGATTACTGTGAAACTCCGTCAGAGGGCTTTAGGCAAGAGTTTTCTTAACAAATCTTGGCTAGATGTTTACAAAACAGACTTCCTCTCACTTCTACAATGGAAAAGAAGTGTTTTATGTGAACTAACATGACATGTTTACTGGTCTCATAATAGATCATGTCACAATCATACAAAAGGCATAAAAACAACTATTTTTCAATTTGTGACCAATGTTTAGAGTGTTGTAATACTTCATATTTCCTGGGATTTTTTACTTTTTTTTTAGCATGTTTAGAAACAATGAGAAAACATAAGACAAACCAACAGACACACACACACACACACACACACACACACACACACTTACATATAGGAACAAATAAGACAGGAATACATGTGAAGGAAAACCTGACAGTCTGGCTAAATCCCAGCAGAAACTATCTAAAATATATCAGTTTGAGCTCTGCTTGGCTTATACTAAAGGAGTACTTAGGACAAACTTGAAAACTTTCTGAGACCTGGGGCACAGAAAGAAAAACTGGACATAAAACATTTTTCTTCAAGAGCAAATTAAGCTTCCTGGCAACAAATTAAAACCTTTGTGATAAGGCCTTCATTAATATTATAGAAAGTTTTCTTGACTAATATCCAATATTCTGTTAGAGAGACAGGTTAAGAACAAAACTATACTTTTAAGTGTTTGCAAACACTTTTCCCAACAAATATCTAAAGCATAACTGTACCTTTTTTTTAACTTCTGAAGAATATAATTGCTATATACTGCATGAAACAAAGCTGGTGTTCAGTGGCTCAGTTGAGTCTGACTCTCAAGCCATGGACTGCAGCATGCCAGGTTCCCCTGTCCTTTACCATTTCCCAGAGCTTAACTCAAACTCATGTCCGTTGAGTCAGTGATGCTGTCCAACCATCTCATCCTCTGTTGTCCCTTTCTTCTCCTGCTGCTGCTACCGCTAAGTCGCTTCAGTCGTGTCCGACTCTGTGCGACCCTGTAGACCATAGACAGCAGCCCACCAGGCTCCGTCATCCCTGGGATTCTCCAGGCAAGAATAGGGGAGTGGGTTGCCATTTCCTTCTCCAAGGCATGAAAGTAAAAGTGAAGTCGCTCAGTCATGTCCGACTCTTAGCGGCCCCATGGACTGCAGCCTACCAGGCTCCTCCGTCCATGGGATTTTCTAGGCAAGAGTACTGGAGTGGGGTGCCACTGCCTTCTCCTGCCTTCCATGAAACAAAGTGTCTTACTTTTTAAAATGATTTGTCCATTTTGAGCCACCCCATGTCCACCACCAGCACAACATGCTCCTCTACCACTCTTTGTAGCTGTGCGGGCTCTGAACTTAGGTTCCCTTGCAGCACTAAGTGGTTACTGGAGTCTTCCTTCGTGGATACCTCTCTCCCACCCCAGCACAGCTAACGGGTAGGCAAATGACTTAAATCAGACCAGTCAAACTATCTCTTGCAATCTCATACATGGGGTCACAAAGTGTTGGATACAACTTAGCAACTGAACAACAACATATGCATATATGTATACATGACAGCCTTAGAGAAAATTATTGATTAGTTTTCTTTAATACAGTGATATTTACTAAAAATACAATGTTTCACGTCTACCTCACTGGGTAAATCATGTAATATGAAATAAATAAAATTTAGCAGCTTGATATTTTTTAAAACACTGAAAACAAACCAACTGTGCAGTTAACATTCCCTAACCCAAATGGCTGGTGAATACAGTAAACCATAAACCAGGTAGTCCGCATTTAAGAAAAAACAAGTTTCACCATTTCTAATGATTAAATAAGGACTGTATCAGTTATTTCTTGTGCACTGCAAATCATCTCAAAACTCAGTGGCTTGAAATAACAGATATATATTCCAGGACTGGCTCTGGGTACCTCTGAGGCCACAGTCCTCTGCTTCCAGGCTCACTCACATAGTTGTTGGGAGATTCCCTTGGTCCCCTCTACATGAGTCACTCCACAGGGCTGTTTCTTCACAAGGCAGGTGACTCTTGAGTAATTCAAGAGAGAGAATGCACAAGATGGAATCCACAGATGTCTAATAACCTATCCAAGAGGTAATTTCCCATCTCTTCTGCCATATTCTATTAGACAGAACAGAGTTTATAGCCCCAGGCTTCACGAGCAGAGAAACGGCACACAGCATGAACATTTAGAGGCTGCTTACCACAAGGTCTAAGACTGATTAAGCAACACATGCTGTAAAGGTCATCTTTTCTTCTCCCCATCTTTCCTTTAACTAAAAACAAGTTTTATCAGAGCACATTCTGACTGTTTCCCAAAACTTTAAAACCACCTTTCATTTATTTCAAAATTAAGGAGGACATGAACAGAACATGTTAACCATTATCTTGAAAAAAGTAATAGAGGGGGAAAAGTAGGGAAAGTACAAAATGAAAGATGCTCCTTTGGAAAGCTCATCCCATTACAAATAGTCTTTGCCAACTACAAGCAGCAGAGAAAATGACACCCACATATCTAGCCTTTCTATAGAATGCACCGATTTAAATGATCAGCAAAAAGCTTGGACACTCTGATTGTATATCATAAAAACTGGACCCTAATATTTTCATTAAATGGGAGAGGGGATCTAAGAAATGGTTTAAGATTCTCAATGTCCAAATGATTTCTCTCTGGATTATACAAAACTTCCAAACAAGTACAATTGATTAAAGAAACCATATGTATAAATATTTGACTAAATGACTAAACAATGGAGTGAACATGAAGATCTGAATATTTTTAATTTTTCTTATCAAAAGCAGGTCACATGGTAAATATTTGAAAACTCTGGCAAAGCTGCATCATTATTAATAATTTACTACATATTATACAATGTAACAAATTACTTTTTATGTTTTTTGCAAGAATCCTGAGGCCACTACTATTACTATCCTTATTTGGCAAATGAGGAAATCAGAGGCTCAGAGAAGTAAAGTGACCAGCTCATGCCCACTAGGTACACCAGTGGCTGTGAGTGAATTAGATATGTCTGATTCTGCAGCCCACTTGATTTCCTAATGGCAAGCTACTTCCCCCTAGAAAAGACCAGATGCACAGCTCCTCAAATAGTTATTCTTCATTAGGGCAAGGCTCTGGTAGGAGTTATTATGGTGAGGCAAACATAATTGCAGTTTCAGACCATGAATTTTAAATCATGATAAAGTGAAGTCACTCAGTTGTGTACAACTCTTTGCGACCCCATGGACTGTAGCCTACCAGGGTCCTCTGTCCATGGAATTTTCCAGGCATTTCCAGGAATTTGCCATTTCCTTTTCCAGATAAATCATGATAACTAGGCTCAAATATATCCTTATTAATCAAAATAGGAATCATTACAATCAACACATTTTTGCCAATGAGAAATAAGTTTATTCCCATAGCAAAAAATTCATGCTTCGGGATTTGACGAACTCTTGGAGAGCGTTTTCTGCCTCTTGCTGGTTGCAGGAGCAGTTTACCTGCAAAAAGTTATTGAGATGCTTGAAGAAGTGGTAGTCAAGTTGGCGAGAAGTCAAGTGAATGTGGCAGATGAATAAGATTTCCCAAACTTCAAAACTTTGTAGCCCAATTTGTTCAACTTTTGAAGCACTGGTTGTGCGACTTATGGTTGGACTCTGTCATGGAGAAGAACTGAGCCCTTCCTGTTGACCAATGCTGGTTGCAGGAGTTGCAGTTTTCGGTGCATTTCATCGATTTGCTGAGTATACTTCTCATATGTAACGATTTCACCAGGAGTCAGAAAGCTGTAGAGAAGCAGATGGACAGCAGACCACCAAACTGTGACCTTGACCTTTATTTGGTACAAGTTAGGCTTTGGAGAGTGTTTTGGAGCTTCTTCTTGGTCCAACCACTGAGCTGGTCTTCACTGGTTGTTGTAAAAAATTCACTTTTCATAGCATGTCACAATCCGATCAAGAAATGGTTCGTTGCTATTATATAGAATAAGGGATGATGACACTTCAAAATGACAGCTTTTTTAAAACTTGCGGTCAGTTCACAAGGCATCCACCTATCGAGGTTTCTTATGTTTCCAATTTGATTCAAATGTAGAATGACCGACGCTGAGCTCTTAGTTAACTTCTTAAGTAGTTATAAGAGGATCAGCTTCGATGATGGTCTCAGTTGGTTGTTGTCAACTTCTGACGGCTGGCGACTATGCGCCTCATCTTCAAGGGTCTTGCTTTCTCTGCAAAACTTCTTGAACTAACACTGCACTGTATGTTCATTAGCAGTTCCTGGGCCAAATGTGTTGTTGATGTGATGAGTTGTCTCTGCTACTTTACAGCTGACTTTGAACTCAAATAAGAAAACTGCTTGAATTTGCTTTTTTGTTTAATATCATTTTCTTATATGTGTGTGTTTACACGCACAAATGCACACTAAATCACTTCAGTCGTGTCTGACTCTTTGCAACACTATGGACTGTAGTCTGCCAGGTTCCTTTGTCCATGGGATTCTCCAGGCAGGAATACTGGAGTGGGCTTCCATGTCCTCCTCTAGGGGATCTTCCTGACCCAGGGATCGAAGGGGTTCGGGGGTGGGGTGGGGTGGGTGGTTACCATTAAAGGAAAAGGTCAGAAGCATAAAAGATGTGGAACTGACCGCAAGGCACAAACCCTAAGATGAAGGTGCCTGGGCCAGTGGGGCCATGCCTCCTCACCCAGACCTCCTGTGTCGAATAGCCCACCTTAAAAAATTTTTTAACTGTGAACAGAAAAACACCATAATAAGCAAAATAAATTTTTAAAAAATGATATTTCAAGTAGGCAAAACTATAAAGATGAGCTAATTAGTATTAGTTCTCATAGGGAGAACCACAAAACATTTTGTGTAATGAGTAGAAGATTTTATTATTTCTTTTTTCTTTTTTTTTTCCATTTTATTTATTTTTTACTTTACAATACTGTATTGGTTTTGCCATACATTGACATGAATCTGCCACAGGTGTACATGAGTTCCCAATCCTGAACCCCCCTCCCTCCTCCCTCCCCATATCATCTCTCTGGGTCATCCCAGTGCACCAGCTCCAAGCATCCTGTATCGAACCTAGACTGGCGATTCGTTTCTTATATGATATTATACATGTTTCAATGCCATTCTCCCAAATCATCCTACCCTCTCCTACAGAGTCCAAAAGTCCATTCTACACATCTGTGTCCCTTTTGCTGTCTCGCATATAGGTAATGATCTTTAGAAAGATCATTACCATCTTTCTAAATTCCATATATATGTGTTAGTATACTGTATTGGTGTTTTTCTTTCTGGCTTACTTCACTCTGTATAATCAGCTCCAGTTTCATTCACCTCATCAGAACTGATTCAAATGCATTCTTTTTAATGGCTGAGTAATACTCCACTGTGTATATGTACCACAGCTTTCTTATCCATTCGTCTGCTGATGGACATCTAGGTTGTTTCCATGTCCCGGCTATTATAAACAGTGCTGCGATGAACACTGGGGTACACGTGTCTCTTCTGATTCTGGTTTCCTTGCCCAGCAGTGGGATTGCTGGGTCATAAGGCAGTTCTATTTGTAGTTTTTTAAGGAATCTCCACATTGTTCTCCATAGTGGCTGTACTAGTTTTCATTCCCACCAACAGTGTAAAAGGGTTCCCTTTTCTCCACACCCTCTCCAGCATTTATTGCTTGTAGACTTTTGGATCGCAGCCATTCTGACTGGCGTGAAATGGTACCTCATTGTGGTTTTGATTTGCATTCTCTGATAATGAGTGATGTTGAGCATCTTTTCATGTGTTTATTAGCCATCCGTATGCCTTCTTTGGAGAAATGTCGATTTAGTTCTTTGGCCCATTTTTGATTGGGTCATTTATTTTTCTGGAATTGAGCTGCAGGAGTTGCTTGTATATTTTTGAGATTAGTTGTTTGTCAGTTGCTTCATTTGCTATTATTTTCTCCTATTCCAGAGGCTGTCTCTTCACCTTGCTTATAGTTTCCTTTGTTGTGCAGAAACTTTTAATTTTAATTAGATCCCATTTGTTTATTTTTGCTTTTATTTCCAGTATTCTGGGAGGTGGATCATAGAGGATTCTGCTGTGATTTATGTGGGAGAGTGTTTTGCGATTTTATTATTTAGAGAACTAGTCAGCAACTGTTTCATATTAAGAAAGTAGGATAAACCATTCATTATTCAGAGCATATCCAAGCAAGATGAAGCAACTCTAACTTACTGGAAACAAATTATTTTTATAAAATACATCCAACATCTAGTCAGTTTTTCATAACTCTGAAGTCATGTCACAAGGAAAACAGAAAGCCTGTACAAAAATAATCTTCTGCCTATACCCTAAACAAAATAAAACAATCATATGCTATAAAACAACTAAAATCTCTCTCTGAAATGGGGAGATAAACTACCCCCAACATACAATGGCCACCTGTAGACTTCTTGGTTACTCATTCTGCTCGTAGTTACTCAGCGTTTTCATAAATGAACAGAAACCTCAGCTGCAGTTTTAATAAACATGTTCTTTATATATTGTTTCATATTTTAAACTACATTAAGTTGCTATTGGATGTAAAATATATATGAATTTTACTTTTCTAAAGTCTGACTCTCCTTCCCTCTTACCCACCTTTTACAACCAACATGCACGGTTGAGTATATGAGCAAATGACCAGGATGAGACAGGCTGGTCGCTGCCCTTTACTCCTTCTGCCACGTCCTGATTACACACCCACACATGGGAGGTTCCAGAGGCAACCCCTGCCCTCTCCCTGTTCCAGGAGAACATTTGAAGGAACATTCACACAAAATAGGGATTAACTGCTGCCTTCTCAGCAAGAACAATGAAAGTTCTGTCACGACCACCCGATAATATGTCTTTTTCAACAATGGACTGACGATGGCGATCCTGTGAAAAACTAAGTTTGAGATACAAATGTTAAAATTAAGCCATACTGTCAGTATTTTAAATGAAAAACCTCTATACACACTGGAAACATAACAGGCACTGAGGACAAATTAATGTACACAGCAGATTTTCCTAGGGAAGATATTTGGCTAGCATAGAGCTAATTCCTCTACTCTCTTTAAAAAGCAATAAAAATTAGTTGAAAACTCAATGAGGGAGGGAATGAGAAGAGGGGAAGGAAAGAGCAACGAGAGAGAAGTGGCACAGTCGTGGAAAAGCAGAGGCCAGGTCATGCACACAACGGATTTCAAGTATGGCCACAGCAAGGTGGGACTTTGAACAAATAACACAGAAGCCATGTAGAGTAAAGATGGTAAATGGACAAAACTTTGTGTCAATGCTACACGAACCCTTTCCTGTTTGGAAAAAAAAGTGCTGTGAAGGCACCCCCAAGAAAAAAATTTAAAACCCTGAGGGACAGGGCCCCTTTTTTCACTAGGTTGTCCTACAAAATGGAGAGGTTGCCATTCTGGTTTTTATCTGATAAGAAAACTGGAAAAAGAAGGCAGAAATTATCATGCTCATCTCACCACTAATTACCTTCAACAATAAGGATTTAATAAAAAGAAAGGCAAAAGTAAAAATAAAGAAACGAAGATCACAGAGATCAGGATAACCGAGCAGGGAAAAGCACACCAGTAAGCCAACCATGAGCTCTCGAGTGCAGCTTTACCAACTCTCTGGAAGCAGGGTGTTCCTTCGAGACCTTCTGCAGCCAAAATGGCTTCATAAAGCAAAGAAGTGGTTACCTTCGGACACATCTTGCTAACAGACACATAAAATCAATCGAGCTCAAGCACAGACAGATACTCACAGACACAGTTCAAAGCTCTAGCAGCTTGATGCGGAGGTGCTGAGGGTGACTGCTGGGGAAGGAGCTTGGTGGCGCCACTGCTGCCCCACACGGAGGCACTGCCTCTGTAATGGCTACTGCAAAGCAAACCCTCAACACTAGTCCTAGTTTTTGTCTCTTTTTCATAAAAGTGTAAACTCTCTTCAGATTCCTTTTGGTTAGTAAAAACAGGTACTAATGTAGGCCTTTCCTTAAAAAGTGACATAAATGGGACTTTCAAAAAGAGGGATATGCCTGTACTTGTATACCAATGCAGGAGGTTTAAGATATGGGTTCAATCCCTGATTGGGAAGATATCTCCCAAAGTAGGAAATGACAATCCGCTCCAGTATTCTTGCCTGGAAAATTCCATGAACAGAGGAGCCTGGCGGGCGACAGTCCATGGGGTCAGAAAGAGTCAGACACGACTGGACAACTGAGCACATATCTGTATCTGCTGAGGGTAGCAAATGCTGGTGTTAGGGACTTACAAGTATCACCTCATTCAAACCTTCCAGCCTCCTTATGAAGTAGGACTATCATTATCCTCTACTAGAAAGGACACCAGAGGCCCCACGTCAGGGCTGGTAAGGCAGGAGTCAGCATGCAAACCTGGCAGTTGCTCCACCTACAACGCTCTCACTCCATGCCGTCTCAGGAGTCACCCTGGGCCCCAGCCACGCTCCCCAATCATACCCATGTGCCATGTGTGGTCTCCCCATCCTTTCTATCTCAACCTGGAAACAGAATACACACAGGGTCTGGTGGGAGGGGATGGGGACAAGAGCCCACGCACACCAGGGACCTGCTGTCCTAATATTCCAAGGCCCCAACCCTAGGGAACAGAGGGTGTGTCTCATGGGACACGGCCCTGGTGGAGAGAGCCTGGGAAAGGACTCTTATAACGCTGCACTAATAGACTGCCTCCAGCCCTGGTGGGTGATGCCTGTCTCCCCTCATCCTCTCCTCTCATTCTCTGAGAAGACAGGAAAAACAAGCCACACTTAGCCCTGAACCCACAGTTCACTCACTGTGTAACAGAACAACAATCCTGATAGAGACGATAAAAAAAAAAAAAAGTGATAAAGAAAAAGTATGTGGATGTATTCATAATTGTGTTTTTATCTGTATATTTTTGGGTAAATTCAAAATTCTTTCTAAATAATATTTAGAACACTAAAAACAAAACCAAAAAAAAAAAACAAAAACACACACATGGTGATGAGAAAGACATGGCATTCTAACAACAGAAAAATACACCAGTATCCTCACGGCTCAAAGCAGAGCAAACAAGGCACCTTCAGAAGACAGCAAAAGCACACAACAGGCTAATGACACAATCTTTAAGGAAGCTCAGCGCAAGGACTGAGGGCAAGTTTAGATAATTTAGAGAAGACATGAAATCAATGCATAAGACAAAACTGATGATAAATTAAGAAACAGGCAATGAAAAGTGAGGTTGCAGAGTTTAGAAAAACACTGGGGAACAAAATTAACATTAATAGAGAACTAACAAATGAATTGGAAATAGCACCATAAAAGAAGAAAGACAAGAAGCTAAAGGCAAAATACTTGCAAAAAAAGGTAGTATATGCACAAGAAGTTAGAAGCTAAGTAAATAAACATAGGACCCTATTTAACACAGAAAAACACTGTTCCTAACAGAATACAAGACAACAAGGCTATGGATCAAAAGCCAGATGATCAGAATGTCAAAACAGAAAGCTCGAAAAAGTGTGGGAACCTTAAAGTCGTCCATAAGTAGCTGTACCATGCTGCCAACCGCCTTCCGCAGACTTTTTACATAAAGACACTCAAGTCCTCACTTAAACCAGGATCTCAGTCTCCTAAATCCTCCTCTGCCCTCCCCAATTCTCCAGCCTCCTCACACTGCTCTTCCCTTCTCTGCAGCCTACCTACCCTTCCCACTGCCAGAACCCTTCAGACACATTCTTGTCAGGATCCTTAACCTTACATCTTCTCCTTAATCTTGCCATTGCCTTAATCTTTCATTGCACCAAACTGGCAACTCTCAACCATGGGCTAAGCCACCCTTTTACCTTCTTGGGATTCTGCTGCTTGACAATACAACACTCTGCAAGAAGTCATGAGGATCTATGGAGTGGTACCTGGAGTTCAGCCCCAGTGCCAAGGAACAACCCTGGTCAAGAGAAGCCCTGGCAGACAGCCAAAGCTCTTGTTCCCATACAGATGGGCCCACAAGCTAGCACTCCCTTACCCCACCTCAGCACAGGAAAGTGTCTCTCATCTTCTCTCTGGTCACATGCATGCTCCGAAGGATATCCTCTCCCTCTTGGTCACACACACACACACACACACACACACACACACACGCAATACCTCACCCCCTAACTTCTCCATTTCCTGCCCCTTTCCTCATCCACTGACATCACTGGTCTTAGAAGGAAGAAGTATTCCTTCTCCAGTCTAAAAGAATCCCTCTATTTCCTTCAGATCAGAGACCGGGGGTCACTATACCATTATCATTCTCTCTGTATTACTGACCCCCTCCTGCCTACTGTGTCTTCTTCCTCTGACCGTAAGCACACTCCCTGTGTTTCCACAGATAAAACATTCACTAAAACACAGTCTTTCAGTTACAAGAAACCTGACAAACACTTAAAACAATGGCACAAACCATTACTTCAAGGATGATTCTTGCTGGTAATGATTTTCTTCAAGAATGATTATGATAGTAATCATAGATCTTCCTTTAAGTAACCTAACTTACTAAAAACTAAATTCATGTATTTTATTTTTTTTGATTTTTAATAAACTATTGTCATGATTGGAGAAAGCAATGGCACCCCACTCCAGTACTCTTGCCTGGCAAATCCCATGAGCGGAAGAGCCTGGTAGGCTGCAGTCCATGGGGTCGCTAGGAGTCGGACACGACTGAGCGACTTCACTTTCACTTTCACTTTCATGCACTGGAGAGGGAAATGGCAACCCACTCCAGTGTTCTTGCCTGGAGAATCCCAGGGACAGGGGAGCCTGATGGGCTGCTGTCTCTGGGGTCGCACAGAGTCAGACACGACTGAAGCGACTTAGCAGCAGCAGCAGCAGTAGCAACAGCACTGTCATGATAACTAGACATAAGAGATACCTCAGGTTTAAAAAAAGCACCTGTTTCAGGCAAAGGAAAATGCTGGCTAAAAAAAAGCTGGTTTTTTAAAAAATTAAGTTTTTCTGAAAGGTTCTCCAGTTAATTTTGGATTAAAACCAAGAATGGTAAAACAAACAAACAAAAAACAAAGAATGATGTAAAAGAAATGTTTGATAAGGGGTGTCCAAGAAAAAGAAGTAAAGTAAAAGAACTTTGGCTGCTGTCTTGAGGTTCTGAATTCAAATGCCACACCTTCCCCACCTACCCTGTTGGCCACCCACCCCCGCCAGGGGCAGTCCCATGACCTACAATTGGCCAGTGGTGCAGAAAGCAGGGGCTTCATTCACCAGCACCTGCAGGTCTCCACCTACACTCAGAACATGCTGGAACCAGTCAGCCTGTGGAGGACAGAAGATGAAGGATGGAGGGGAAAGACTTAGTCACCCTAGTTAACCCAGGGG
The DNA here is from genome assembly GCF_042477335.2 of Ovis canadensis. Taxonomy (NCBI): domain Eukaryota; kingdom Metazoa; phylum Chordata; class Mammalia; order Artiodactyla; family Bovidae; genus Ovis; species Ovis canadensis. The sequence continues at coordinate 26,405,118 of NC_091246.1, forward strand.
GTCTCTCCTGGACCAAATAATTGGGCCAGCTACCAGGCCTGTGGGAGGCCCCTGCAGGAGCAGACCTGCCCAAGGCACCTAGCCTAAATCACTCACACATGGGCACAGGACCTAAATAAATGGTTATTGTTTCGAGCCACTTACTTTCCGATTGTTACACAGCATCATTGTGGCAAAGACAGCTGGCACACAGACAAAATCTCTTGGGGGAAAAATCACTAAACATAAAGAGAGGCACAACTGTATTTAATTTCTCTGAAACATGGACTGAGAATAGAGTGAATCCACAGTTAAGCAAGGGAAGTTTTGATTCATCCTATCAGAGCACAATAGATGAAGAAGACAAAACACTGGTTAGACACAGACAGAGGCCAGATCTGTACCGCTGTCTGCTCTGAACACTAAATCTTACTGGGACACAGCCACCATGAGCAGCCAGGACAGAGACCATAAAGCCTGCAAGGCCTGATGACTTTACCATCTGGTCCTTTATAGAAAAAGTCTCCCCACCTCCCCAATATACATGATTGGATAAAATACAAATAACAAGTTTCACCTAAAGAACTCTGTACCCTATTTGTTACTTTCCAACATATAAGCAACATGTATGAAAACAAACTATATGCTAGGTCACAGAGTAAATCTTAACACATACAAAGTAATTCACACTAGATAGTCTGTGTTTTTTGCATACAAAGTAACAAAGATCAGATATCAAACAAAAATAATCTCCAAACTATCTACATTTCAACATTAAAAACATAAAGATATACATACTAAATGACAGGTAAGCATAATAAACAAGATAGTTACAAAAACCATATAAAACTTCTGAACAACTGACTTATGCATAAGAAAGTATGGTAACATGCTTCTAAAATTTATGTTTAATTTAAAAATTTAAAAAATATGTAACAAGTTGACTACAGCTCTAAGAACTAGGCTATTTGGATCAGACAATTGCTCCCTCTGTAAACAAACATGCAGAAAGTTAGGTGTCAAGTTAAAAAAAAAAAAAAAAGATAGATAGCACTAGACATCCCAAAGAACAGCAATGACCTTCCAGGCCATTTTAGGTATGAAAATGGGAATCAAAATCACAGAAGTGAGTAGAACACAGGCACCCCTACAGTTCAGGTTCTTGTTTCAAGGCTCTAGGGCCACAGGGATACAGAAGGGAAGTCAGGGCTCAGAGCATGAACAAGGAGGCCGGAGGAGACCCACCCAATGTGCAGGTGGGACTTCAGAGGGGGCTCTTAAGGAGAAGGTAAACCAGATCTCCATCCTCATAAGCATAAAAGGCTGCTTTGGTGCTGAACAGAGCAAGAGAGGGAGGGGGAAAAGAGGGAGAAACTCCCTGCCACCGTGAAGTTCCATATCACAGAACCTGGCTACTTGTGGACCCTGAATGTGATCTAAGGGATCCAACTGTCACTGCTCTGGGACAAACGGCAGAACAGATGCAAATCTCTGGGGTGGGGGGAGGGGGTGAGAGACACACAGTCAACCCCCACTAGAGGCCCTATGAGTAATTTTTCATGGGGAATGGCCAGCAAGCAGCCAAAAATATTCAGACACACACACACACAAAGATAAGAAGAAGAACCTACAGAGACAAGGGAGTGAAAAGACCCACGCACACTTCAGAAACTGAATGACCAGCTACATATTTTAGAGCAACTACATTTACCATATGCAAACAAATGACAAACTTGAATATATTCTCAGGGAACAGAAAACTAGAGAAAGTGACATAGCAGATTTAAAAGTGAACCAAACAGAATTTCTAGAGAGGGAAAACTTAGTAACCAAAATGGAAAACTTGACATATATTTGGCAGCAGACTGACTGAACATAGCAAAAACAAAGTATAAACAAACTGGAAAATGGATCTGAAGAATTATCCAAAATACAACACACAGAGAAGGAAAAAACAGTGATTAGGTCTAACATAAATCTGATCAGAGCATAAGAAGAAAGGAAAGAAGGAACAGGCAGAGACAATATTTCAAGAGATACGGCTGGGTACTTCCAAAATACTGAGGATATGAATTCATATATTAAGAGTGCCAGTGAATTAGGAACAAGACAAATAAAAGAAAAATTTACCTTAATGAATAAAATGGAGTTCCAGGAAGCCAGACAAGGGAAAAAAAAATTGTTAAACAACCAGGCCAAAAAAAAAAAAAAAGACAGATTATCTTCAAAGGAACAAAAGCTAGACTAGAGCCAAGTTCTTTGGTACGACAAAAGCCAGGAGAGTGGGATATCTTCACAGGGCTGAAGGAAAACAAATGCCAACCTAGAAACCTACATCCCACGAACTTACTGTTCAAAAATGAAGGCAAAAACATGAGAAAAAAGAGAAAGTTGTATTCATTTCTCTCAATATGTGTCAGGTTAAATTCCAAACAGATTGAGATCTAAAAGTAAAAAATGAAGCCATCTAAGGGCTTAAAAAAAAAACACAAAAAACACTACAGTGAATTATTAATAATTTGGGGACTATATCTTAAAATCTATAGGTAGTAAAAAAAACCATTAAGGCATTAAAAAAAGAACTGCATAAAAAAAGAAAAATTCCAAGGAAAATTAAAAGATATATAAAGTAGGAAAAAAATTTGCAATTGGAAAAATATCACAGCTAAAGAATTAATTCTTAATATGTAACAATACTAAAAATTGAGACTGATAATTTAATAAGAGAAAAAGGCAAGAGTTAGACAATTAAAAATTCAATTGGCCTGAAGGAGGCCAGAATATGCTACAATAAAATATCTCTTTAAAATAAGGATTACTTTGAGCTGAAGGTTAACTGAGGTACAGCAGACATAAGAAAAGACCTAAAAGTAAAGTTTTTCTTTTACAAAGGAAACATATATTTATAAAGGAAATTTCCATTTGTAAAGATGTCTCCCACTCCAGTACCAGGAAAAGGAAGACAACTTTTAACAACTCTTATAGGTGGCAACCCACTCCAGTACTCTTGCCTGGAAAATTCCATGGACAGAGGAGACTAGTAGGCTACAGTACATGGGGTCTCAAAGAGTCGGACACGGCTGAGCGACTTCACTTTCTTTCTTTTCTTTTCTATAGGTGAAGAATGCACAGACTTCTCTGCATTATGGGACTTCCTTGCGGTCTAGTGGTTAAGAATCCACCTGCCAGTGCAGGGGACGTGGGTTTCACCTCTGGTCGGCAGATGCCAGGGGGCAACTAAGCCCATGCGCCATAACTACTGAGTGTGTGCTCTGTAGCCCATGTGAAACCACCACTAAAGCCCGGGAGCTCTAGAGCCTGTGCTCTGCAACAAGAGAAGCCACTGCAATGAGAAGCTTGCATACCGCAACTACAGAGCAGCCCCCATCACCGCTACAGAGAAAGTCCATGTGTATCAATGGAAGCCCAGTACAGCCCAAAAGTAATTACTTACAAAAAAAAATCTGTGTGCTAAATCTTACTAAACAACCTCTGTTTACTGTGTATTTCCTAGTCCTATTCCATAACCTACCCTACTCCCCACCAGAACCCCAAACCCCTTTTCCTTTTTTTAGCCTAAGACAGTACACGTTTTCAAATTCTAACTGCGTCCCTGAGCTACTCATAACTGAGTCTCTCCACATGTATGTGTGCTGCACATGCTAATAAACTGTTCCTCTCTGACTCATCTGTCTTTTGTTAATTCCTAGCACCCCCACCAGAGAACCTAGAGGGCAGAAGAAAAGTGTTTTTCCTCCTCACAGGCCCTTAAAACATGTGAAAACTACCAACTCTGCTTATAAAGAGAAATGCAAGTTGTATAGCTTCAAAATACCCTTTCTCATCTGCTTGCTTGGCAAATATCCCAAAGATCGACAATGCTGTTAGGGAGGCTGCTGGCCTGCGAACTGTTACACCCCCATCACAGGAAAGTTTGCCACCTATGAGTAGCTACCCCTAGCCCCAGCCACTACCTCATTTCCAGGATTTTACTCAAAGACAGTCTAGTAAAAACGTGAAATGGCATGCATGACAGACACATGCGGTTTTTCACTGTGACATTATAGGTACTTACAAAAGAGCAAAAACAAGCCAAATGTTTATCATAAGACAGTCTGAGTGGATTACAGTAGCACACAATGGCGGGGGGGGGGGGGCAGGAAGACATCTATTTTTAATAATAACTGCTTTATATAGCGTGTGTATGTGTGTGTAAACTTAGTTTTTTAAGAAAATGCCCCTGTTTTCTAAATCTGTTGTACCACTTTACATTCCTATGTGCGGTGTATCAAAGTTCCAGATATTCTACATCCTTGTCAACACTTGGTATAGTCAGATTTTTTTAATTTTTAGCTATTCTACTAGGCATTAATGGTGTTGTGGGTTTAATTTGCAATTTCCTTATGACTTTGAACATCCCTTTATGTATTTATTTGTCATACACACATCTTTGGTGAAGAGCTTTCTCAAATAACTTGACTATGATTTAATTAGAGTGTTTCGTTTTCTCACTCTTGAGTTTTCAGAGTTCTTTACATATTTTAGATACAGGTCCTTTATGAGACATAAAATTTACATGTATTTTCTCCCAGTTCGAGACTTAAACCATCTATTCTATCAACAGTGTCTTCTGACAATTGATACTCTTCATTTTGATCAAGTTTAGTATTTCCTTTTTTTTCCTCATGTGGATTATGCTTTTCGTATCTTACTTAAGAAATCATAATTTCTAGCCTAAGAGCATAAGGCTTGTTTTCCTAAGTTTGCTCCTTAAGTTTTATAATTTCAGTTTTCATATTTTGGCCTATGATGCATTTTGAGTTCATTTTTATATATGCCAAGAACTATGGATTGATGCTCATTGTTTGCATGAAAGTGAAAGTCGCTCAGTCGTATCTGACTCTTTGCGACCCCTTGGACTATATATGGTCCATGGAATTCTCCAGGCCAGAATACTGGAGTGGGTAGCCTTTCCCTTCTCCAGGGGATCTTCCCAAGCCAGGGACTGAACCCAGGTCTCCAAAATTGCAGCTGAGCCACAAGGGAAGTCCAAGAATACTGGAGTGGGTTCAGTTCAGTTCAGTTGCTCAGTCGTGTCTGACTCTTTGTGACCCCATGAATTGCAGCACGCCAGGCCTCCCTGTCCATCACCAACTCCCGGAGTTTACCCAGACTCATGTCCATCGAGTCAGTGATGCCATCCAGCCATCTCATCCACTGTCATGCCCTTATCCTCCTGCCCCCAGTCCCTCCCAGTATCAGAGTCTTTTCCAATGAGTCAACTCTTTGCATGAGGTGGCCAAAGGACTGGAGTTTCAGCTTTAGCATCAGTCCTTCCAAAGAACACCCAGGATTGATCTCCTTTAGAATGGACTGGTTGGATCTCCTTGTAGTCCAAGGGACTCTCAAGAGTCTTTTCCAACACCACAGTTCAAAAGCATCAATTCTTCGGTGCTCAGCTTTCTTTACAGTCCAACTCTCACATCCATAACTATACCAAAGTCTTTGACTGTGTGGATCACAATAAACTGTGGAAAATTCTGAAAAAGATGGGAATACCAGACCACCTGACCTGCCTCTTGAGAAACCTCTATGCAGGTCAGGAAGCAACAGTTAGAACTGGACATGGAACATCAGACTCGTTCCAAATAGGAAAAGGAGTACGTCAAGGCTGTATATTGTCACCCTGCTTATTTAACTTGTATGCAGAGTACATCATGAGAAACGCTGGGCTGGAAGAAGCACAAGCTGGAATCGAGAGAGCCGGGAGAAATATCAATAACCTCAGATATGCAGATGATACCACCCTTATGGCAGAAAGGGAAGAGGAGCTAAAGAGCCTCTTGATGAAAGTAAAAGAGGAGAGTGAAAAAGTTGGCTTAAAGCTCAACATTCAGAAAACGAAGATCACGGCATCTGGTCCCATCACTTCATGGGAAATAGATGGGGAAACACTGGAAACAGTGTCAGACTTTATTTTTCTGGGCTCCAAAATCACTGCAGATGGTGACTGCAGCCATGAAATTAAAAGACGCTTACTCGTTGGAAGGAAAGTTATGACCAACCTAGACAGCATATTAAAAAGCAGAGACTGGAGTGGGTGCCCAACCTAGGAATCGAATCGGGGTCTCTTGCATTGCTGACAGATTCTTTACCAACTGAGCTATCAGGGAAGCCCCAATATGAACAACCAATAGTTGAAAAACCATTATTTCCCCCATGAACTACTTTTATGCCAAGCTTTATTTTTAAAGGTTTAAGTTTATATTGTTTATTATTTTTGTCTCTAAAGGATCTACTGAGAATGCCTCAAAATAAAATATATACCTCTTCTCTAAAAATGTGGAGTGCAGTGATATACTTCTATAGTAATAGAAGAAAGAAAAACCAGAAGCATAAATTCTTAACAATGTTGGGCTTTTGACAAAGGACACCCTAGTGAAAAGCTGTAATACAAAGGATACCTGGGGGACCTGGGAATGGCTCCAGAGGTAGTGGACACATAGCCCAACACGCTGTCATGACTATGGGTTAAGACACAGGAGTTTTAAGAGCTGCCTGGTAAGCCTTACATTCTTACCGCTTCACACTTCCACAACACTAGCTATTGTCTTCACTGCTTCACATTAAGTGTATACCACATTAGCTACACACTTGTACTCACATGTCATAATCAGTAGGCTAGCATGGCAGGTATTTTTGCTCGTGGTCAATAATGTAACAAAGCTGTTTGTCTGTAGTGGAGAGCTCCATGTAAATGACGCAAGAAAGAAACACAGAAATAAGGAAAGAATGCAATACTTCTGAACACAGTCCTAGAGTTCTGCAAGAGCTCTACTGGCTCTGGGAAAACTAAAGCCACAGTGGCTCTGTGACACAACTAAGGAAACAATATCTCACAAACCATCATGTCAATCCCCCTTTTCCTGTTACCTCACCCCTGCGGCTGTTCTTTCAGCTGATTACACAAAAGTTGTTTGTTCAGTAGATTTTTTTTTCCCCCATAGCAGTAACATAAAATCAGCAATGTAATATATACTTAATGCTCAAATATCATATATCTTTGCTCATGATTATGAATGTGACAGATAAAATATACTTAATGACCATGTTTAAAATATGCTTATCAACCACTGCTTTTCTTCATTTTAAGTAAGAAAGTTATTTAAATTTAAGAAAATCCTGGGTTCCTTGGAAGCTGTAGTCTCCACTAACATCTTCTTTTAAAAAAGGAGGGAATAAAACTACTGTCTCCCTGAGAAGGTTGGCAGTACATGGCCACCCCACCATGTAGTGATACAGGGTAGCCTCAAAAGAGCCTCCTCATTGTGCTCCCACCGTCCTCAGGACTGGTCTACCCCCAGCCTGTCTTGGTGTGCAGCTTTTCTCACGCCTCTGTAAAACTGTTTCAATATCACAATCATATTAACCCATTCCACAAAGAGACATAAAGACTACTGTATCCTTTAGCAAACATAAGTTTTAAAGTTTATCTTCTGCCAGGTCTGCTGTAAGGATCAAAAACAACAGGAGAACTTTCTCCTCCCTATTTCCACACACAGATGGCAGTTGTGTCCCCAGACAAAACTCCCCACCATCCCCCCTGGCCTCTTTCCCCCTTGAGTCGCCGGATGCCTGACCCATGCTTATGGAGTATGTGTTTCTAAATCACTAACTAAAAATCTAAAAGAAAGAAAGTTGCATATTATACTTTTTTCTCTCCAGAAAACAGTTTCTGTAACTTAAATCTCATTAAATAGGATAAAGTTTCAAGTTTCCAATATCAAATGAATCACTGATTTTCTCCTCAAAGGTGGAGTGACAGTTTCTCTTAAGACAAGCCTATCAGAATGTGGACTGACTGTGGATTGAGACGTGCTGACATGCAACCCAAGAGCTCTTGGCTTCTGACAACTCAAAAAGGGATACAGATTTCAGTCCTGGAGGACTCCTAATAGTATGCATCAATGTGCCCCTCTGGGTAAAAAGCATGCTGTGTCTAACAAAAAGAAGAAACCACTAGTAAACAAACTGATTCTTCCTCAGTACCTGGAGAAGTGAGTGAGCCCATCAACAGGTCTGCTCTGACCTAACAGAAAGGGCACTGTCCCGGGTTGGGGTACCGGGGGTTCCACAGTCCCCAGAGGGATGACATTTTACTTTAGTGAATTCTAGTTTCCTCATCTATTAGGGGAGGAAGATGAATGAGCTTGCTGCTCTAAGTACTTGCAAGAAACGTATCAGCTCCTGGCTCGTACCACTATGTACAGTAGCAGGGGTGTTCCAAGGCCCCACAGCAACAGAAAGGGTCTCAGAAAGTTTGGAGTGCACCAAACACATGTCTAAGTGGTGGACTCTCAGCTGAGACATGAAAATGAGTTCTTCTCTCCTAACTCCATCTCCAGTACAGAACTTTCTCCTCCTCTCGTAGGTTCTTCTATAATGCAGATGCTGCCAAGGTGTCATCCTCTTTGGAGCGTAATTAAATACTCATAGATTTACTCATGTTGGATCTTTACTACTTACAAAGTAGCTGGGTTTCTGAGAGGAGTCACTGGAGAATGGAAAATACAAGTCTGTCACTGGCTGATCGTGTATTCACTATAAAAGTCAGAAGCTGTGGTTTCCACTGATATAAGCTCCCAATCAGCCTGTAAAAGAAAAATGAAAAGGGAGCCAAATGTCGACTGCAGGCCAGGAGAGAGTCAACTTTCCCTGTGCTCCTGCTCGTCCTCAACCACCTACTTTAGTCCCTAATAATTCTACAGCCCGTGTACATTCCATTTAGCAAATCTTCTGATAAATTCTTATACTGCTCAACCAAAGAATTAATTCATACTGCCCCACTAAGTGCCAAGATTCTGTGACTGTAATTGGTAAGGGGTTATATACATTGTCACTATTCCAGTTCTTTCAAAGTCCTCTCCACTCTTACACAGTTCTCTGAGTCTAGCTGAGCCACCAACACTGCTGAAGAAATCAGTCAGTCTACTAATCTTTTTCTTTTTTCCCCTTTTTCTCTACTTGGTGGGGGCGGGCGGGGGGGTGGAGTGGGTCATTTAAAAAATTTTTTTCATATGATCAAGGAACAGATACATACATGGCAATAATAATGCCTTGGGAAAAAAAGCACAAAACAGCAAGCATTTATCTAGTGCTTATTATGTGCCAGGTCCTTTCTAAGTACTTTATAAATTGATTCAACTCCCAGGCCAACTCTTGGAGAGTAGTGCTTTAACCCCTGCTTCAGGCCTCAGAGGCAATCATGAGCAGAGCAGTGTGTCTCTGGGACAGGGGCATCTGTCTCTGTGAAGCTCACAAAGACTGGGCAGCAGTCCTCATTGAATTCCAGCTCTGACTGTAGGAGAGTACAAAGGACAGGGGACACCTGGCTTACCAAGGAGGTCACATACTGGAAATAAAAAGCAAAAGAACACTTGAAGTCAACACTATTAAGAGTAAGATACCACTGGATGTGGATGTAATACATGTTTTGACTAAACTGGAACAAAGGTATCATAAAACCTTAAAGGCAAAGAAATAAAGCCAGTAAAATGGACTTTAACATGGAAGTAGCAAAACAATCTTTCAATTTTTACATTTGTACTACAGGATGAAACTCTAATCACATACGGTGCAGATGAATATTTAATAAGAACAGACTGTTTCTAAACAAGTTGTTATTACTAGTGGCTTTTTAAAAAATCTTTCCCTTTAAATCTACTGTATGATTTATAATTTTTAAAAGTACACTAGGGAATATTACTCTTTAGAAAATAATTCAGCATATAAACTCCTTTTCATTGTTTGAAATTATGAAGTTTACAAAGACTACAATAGACCTTCAAAAATACAGAATGAAAAGCAAGCCTGTACTGAATGGACATTTCAACCTCAGACTATATGCAAGTGATTTCTTCTCCAAGGCAAATCCGGAAAAATGAATTGGCAGGCACCATTCTCATATTTCATAGAATGCACATGTCAGGCCTCTCCACAAGGCATAATGTGAAGTAAAAAAACTGCAACTCTCAAGTTGTATCAGATAATCTGATGTTGGATATTTATACTTATACATAAATCATGACTTACATCTCCTAAAAACTAAGTCTGTAAATAATATCTTCCTCTGTATTGTTAAGTTTATAAAGACATTCCACCGAACACCTGTCAAAGCAGAAAATAAATTATGGGGGTATGATCCAAAATGCAAGAGAAATCTGAGAGATTATTAATTGGATGGAGGTGGCCCTGCATGACTCCTCACCCAGAACAGGCCTCTCTCTGCTTCAGCTGAACCAGATTCTTGTCAAGTATGGTGAGGAGTTGGCTTTCATGGCTTTGTAGCTCTTCTGTACTGAGGCAACAGGCAGCTTTGGAAGCTGCTTACTAAAGTGATTTCCTTATCCCCATGCAGGCTGCATGTGAATTAACATTCAGAACCTCTTTCTGACCAGCCAATCAGAATAAAACTTTGGGGATAAAACTATCAGGTTTTAAAACTAAGAGGTATAAATCAAGTGCTAGGTCAGGGAACAGGGAAAATCTTTCAAGAGGAAGGGGCAAAGGGGCAGTGCTGAGACGGCGAGCAAAGAGGGAGGTCATCCACCTGCAGCTCAACTCAAAGTCCACTCAACAACAGGTGAGGTTTACATGGGTCACAGAGATGAAATGGGAAGGGCAAAATTGAGAAGCAAAATTCAAGTTCCACGCCAGGATGAGTTCATGCTTCCTTTGATTAAGCAATACGAGGTAGGTACTGAAAGTTTTGGAATCAAATTAACCTGTTAAACATCATATGGACATAAACATACCAAGACTAATTACAAAATACTGGATTAGCTCAGGTGGCAGGTCATGGAAATCTGAATCAACATAGTGGCAGCAGAAACAAAAATGAATTAAAAGATGGCTAATCTAAAATAGCAAGTTGTTCAAGAATCTCTTCAGTTAATACAAAAGTAAAGACCTGTCTATATTGGTAAACAATGCACTATGTTTACACTGCAAAGATTATTTCCTGAACATGCAGCACTTCTCTTAACAACAATCCTAAATGGTGGAGTGAGGTCATCAATACATCTACTAGATATAATATCCTTAATTAGTTATGTAACCCTGAAGAAGGTCCTAAGATTCAGTTTCCATATCTATGATACAGGAATAATTTACCTCTTGGCTTGATGGTGCAATATGAGACAATGGGATAATGCCTATCCCACCTGTGGATGCCACAAACGAACCTGGAATCTAGTATAAACTCAAAGGTCAACTAAATCTGATGTTCACAGCCTGCAAACTGAAATGTATCAAACTGTCACACAAAAGTTGCAGTGAGATTTTATATTCCAAAAGTCCCTATTTGGGCCACAGGTTTGGAATTTAGACTTCTGACAGTCTTAAATTCACTAAATGTATACACTAATATGTAAGCAATTCTCAGTATCAGAGCAAACTAATTAAATGTTGGCATGCTATTAACCCTCAGAATTAGTAAATACAGTTAAAGCCATGTAAGCTGCACGGCTGAAAACACCTAAGAGTGATAAAACAAAATCATGACTATATCGTTTGTATGACTTCTGAAAATCTTAGTATCTTCAATTTAATTGTCCCAAAAGGGTAGCTTTTCCACGAAGGTATGAATTATATTGACATTATGTATTTCATCTAGTTCTGCAGTTTACTTGCCTTTAATTTGCTGCCCAAATGTGTAATGTGTGAATGATGGCAGCACTACAAAAGAATGTAATTTTTAAAAGAAAAAGCTTTGCACAGCTGCTTGTAATAAAATAACAAAACCTAACAGCAAGGGCTGATTAGATAAATATAGTAACACATGCATAAGTCTGAAATAGATCTGAGGAAAACTGTTACAGAGGACATTTCCTTGACTATCCTGACAAGCAATTTTAATGATTAAATGTGCCCATGCATGTATATGTACACATTTAAACACTAAAAGCTATTTAAAATACTCCCTTAAAAGAGTCAAAGTTTAGTTTCTTATTTTAAACTATCAAATGCTAACTTGGTACACAGTGAAGCTATCATTTATAGAAATAACCTTTATTATTTAAAATCAAAAGCATAATGTGAATTAGCTTAGAAAATGGCTTTTTAAAAATTTCCAAAAACAATCTAACTGCTCATGAATTAAAGCACTGTAACTTATGCAGCTCTATTTAGAAAATAAATGAAAGACAAATTTTAAGTTCTGGCATTTAATCTGCTATTTTACAGAAACTAAATATAATTAAATTTAAGTAATGTCATACAAACATTTTGCTTCATTTTCATCTTATTTTAGAAACAATAAGGGCTGATCATTGGTAATATATGGAAGTATTTGAAATTGCTTTTGGCGAGTCTATTAAATCAGTTAGTGAGGCTTAAACTGTAAAACAAATACACATCTACCCAGATTGCAGCAATTAAGCTTATGGTTTATTTAGTGGCATAAAATAACACTTCATAAAATCTGTCCTAAAATAACATTTGCTAATAAAACTGACCAAGATTATTCTGAAATTCTATACTTCTTATAATGAGATGACAAATGGGACTCTTATTGCTGCCCCTCCCCACTTCTGTTCCCTAACCATGTATGTTTAAGTCTATTTATGGAATTTTCTATTCTGTATGTCTGTTCTCCCACAAGTATCATGCTGTCTTGATTTTTTTTTATATAGTATGTCTTGAAATCAGGAAGTATGATTCAGTCAACTTTGCTCTTTGCCTCTCCATAAATATTTTTAAATCACCTTGCCATTTTATTAAAAAAAATAAAGCTGCTAGGATTATCGCTAAGATCTATAATCTATAGATCACTTTGGGGAGAATGATATAATAGCAATATTACATTTTCTGACACATGAATGTCTTATGTCTTTTCATTTACTTCAGTCTTCTTTCATTTCTCTCTACCATGTTTGATAGTTTCGAATATACAGATTTTACACATATTTTGTTAAATGTATTCCTAAATATTTCATGTTCTTTGATGCTACTATAAATGGGAATCTTTTTTAAATTTCACTTTTCAATTGTTCAATGTAACATTATAGTACAATTGATGTTTGAGACTCTGATGAATTCAATCACTAATTCTAATAATGTTTTTGATAAACTACTTAAGATTCTCTCTGAACATGATCATATGGCACTTGTGAGTAAAGAGTTCTTCACAACCGTTTCTTCTTCTTGCCTTACTGTACTGGCTAGACCCTACAAGTAGAATGTTGGAGACGTGGTGAGAGTGGACGTTCTTGTCTTGTTTCCATTATTTGTGGGAAGGGGTTCAAGTTTTCATCAATGAAAACCTATAAGCATTTTACAAAGGCCTTTTGCCAGATTGAGGAAGCACGCTGTTATTCTGAGGAAGCACCCTGTTATTCTAATTTGCTAAGAGTTTTTAAATCATGAATCAATACTGAAATCTATCAAAAGCTTTTTCTGCAAACACTGAGATGACCACAAAATTTTTCTTTTATTCTGTTAATATGAATTATATACGTCTGTAAAACACATTAAGCCCCACTTGGTTACGTTACCTTTTTAAATGAAAAAATTTTAATGTTTGTTGACTACTGACTGATTCATGTAGAACAGTCTGTCTCTTAATTCAATAAAATGTTATGCAATTTAACCGGGGTGGATAAGTGATCGTGATATTCAAGCTCCTTTAGGATTTATTACATCAGTTCAGTCGCTCAGTCATGTCTGACTCTTTGCAACCCCATGAACCTCAGCACGCCAGGCCTCCGTGTCCATCACCAACTCCGGGAGTCCACCCAAACCCATGTCCATCGAGTTGGTGATGCCATCCAAACAACTCATCCTCTGTCGGCCCTTTCTCCTCCTGCCACCAATGCCTCCCAGTATCAGAGTCTTTTCCAAGGAGTCAACTCTTCTCATAAGGTGGCCAAAGAACTGGAGTTTCAGCTTTAGCATCAGTCCTTCCAAAGAACACCCGGGACTGATCTCCTTTAGAATGGACTGGTTGGATCTCCTTGCAGTCCAAGAGACTCTCAAGAGTCTTCTCCAACACCACAGTTCAAAAGCATCAATTCTTCAGCACTCAGCTTTCTTTATAGTCCAAATTTCACATCCATACATGACCACTGGAAAAACACAGCTTTGACAAGATGGACCTTTGTTGGCAAAGTAATGTCTCTGCTTTTTAATATGCTGTCTAGGTTGGTTATAACTTTCCTTCCAATGAGTAAGCATCTTTTAATTTCATGGCTGCAATCACCATCTGCAGTTATTTTGGAGCCCCAAAAAATAAAGTCAGCCACTGTTTCCTGATCTATTTCCCATGAAGTGATGGGACCGGAGGCCATGATCTTCGTTTTCTGAATGTTGAGCTTTAAGCCAACTTTTTCACTCTCCTCTTTCACTTTCATCAAGAGGCTTTTTAGTTCTTCTTTACTTTCTGCCATAAGGGTGGTGTCATCTGTATATCTGAGGTTATTGTTATTTCTCCCGGCAATCTTGATTCCAGCTTCTGCTTCCTCCGGCCCAGCGTTTCTCATGATGTATTCTGCACGTAAGTTAAATAAGCAGGGTGACAATATACAGTCTTGATGTACTCCTTTTCCTATTTGGAACCAGTCTGTTGTTCCATGTCCAGTTCTAACTGTTGCTTCCTGACCTGCATACAGGTTTCTCAAGAGGCAGGTCAGGTGGTCTGGTAATCCCATCTCTTTCAGAATTTTCCACAGTTTATTGTGATCCACACAGTCAAAGGCTTTGGTATAGTCAATAAAGCAGAAACAGATGTTTTTTCTGAAACTCTCTTGCTTTTTCGATGATCCTTGCAGTCCAAGAGACTCTCAAGAGTCTTCTCCAACAGTTCAAATGCATCAATTCTTCGGCGCTCAGCTTTTTTCACAGTCCAACTCTCACATCCATACACGACCACTGGAAAAACCATAGCCTTGACTAGACAGACCTTTGTTGGCAAAGTAATGTCTCTGCTTTTCAATATGCTGTCTAGGTTGGTCATAACTCATATGACCCAGCAATTCTACTCCTGGGCATACACCTGGAGAAAATCATAATTCAAAAAGATACATTCATCTCCATGTTCACTGCAGCACTATTTACAGTAGCCAGGACATGGAAGGAACCTAAATGTCCATCAACAGAAGAATAAAGGAGATGCAGTACATATATACAATGGAATATCACTTAGCCATAAAAAGGGACAAAACTGTGCCATTTACAGAGATGTGGCTGGACCTAGAGACTGTCATACAGAATGAAGTAAGTCAGAAAGAGAAAAACAAATATTGTATGATGCTTATATGTGCAATCTAGACAAATGATACAGATAAAATTATTTGCAAAGCAGAAATAGTGATACAAACATAGAGAACAAACATGGATATCAAGCAGTGAAAGTGGTGTGGGATGAATTGGTAGACTGGGATTGACATATATACACTACTATATATGAAATATGTAACTAATGAGCACCTACTATATAGCACAGGGAACTCTACTCAGTGCTCTGTGGCAACCTAAATAAGAAGGAAATCCAAAAAAGGGGAATATATGTATACATATAACTGATTCACTGTTGTACAGCAGAAATTAACACAACAATGTAAAGCAAATATATTCCAATAAAGATTAATCTCAAAAAGAATTTTTATGTCTGTTTTTATGAGAGATACTGGTCTGTAAATTTCTTTCTTTTCCTTTGTTTGGTTCGGTAGGAAAGAAATGAGGGAGGGCCTCATAAAATGAGTTGGCACCTGTTCTCTCCTTCTCTGTTTTCTGAAAGAACTTAGGTAGGACTGGTCACAATTCTTCCATAAATGGCCAATAAATTTTACCAGTGAAGCAAGCAATCATGCTCAGAGTTTTCCATCTGGAAAAAAAATTTTAATTACAAATTCAATTTCTTTTTTTAAAAAAAGTTGAGGTATTCAGATTCTACTTCTTATAGCCTTAATTTTCGTGATATCCTGGTATAAAGTTATTTATGATATTCTCTTATAATTCTTTAATAGCTGTAGGATTTGTAGTGACAACTGATCTTTTAATCCTGATATTGGTAATTTGTGTCTTTGTTTCTTGATTATCAAGTTAGCTGACAGTGCTAATGGCTTTTGGTTTTATTGATTTTTTTCTCTAATTTTCTGTTCGTACAAAGTCTTTTTCACTAACTTTATCTTTATTACAAGTAGTGGTTCAGTTCACTGATTCTAGATCTTTCCTTTTGCTTTCTAGTATCAACTTTTGAAACTCTAATTCCTCTCTAAAGAGCACTGCTTTAGCTACATAACACAAAATTTAATGTTGTTTTCATTTTAAGATCAGAATATTTTCTAATTTTCTCTTGTGATTTCTTCTTTGACCCATGGATTTACTTAATATTCATTTAATTTCTAAATATCTAGAGACTTTCATTCATTTTCAGTTACTGACTTTTAATTTAACTCTGCTGAAGTCAGAAAATACACTCTGCATTATTTCAACCCTTTAAACTTTATTAAAATTTATTTTATCGTGTTCATCTTTCTATTTTAATAAATATTCC
Source organism: Ovis canadensis (assembly GCF_042477335.2). Classification (NCBI taxonomy): domain Eukaryota; kingdom Metazoa; phylum Chordata; class Mammalia; order Artiodactyla; family Bovidae; genus Ovis; species Ovis canadensis. The sequence continues at coordinate 26,421,649 of NC_091246.1, forward strand.
ATGTACAATTTAAGTTTTCTATAAACTCACTGATTTTCTTTCCATTTGCTCCAGTAATTATGAAATCTTCAGCAAAAATAGTGGATTTCTTGTGGCTCAGCTGGTAAAAAGTCCGGCTGCAATGTGGGAGACCTGAGTTTGATCCCTGGGTTGGGAAGATCCCCTGGAGAAGGGAAAGACTACCTACTCCAATGTTTTGGCCTGGAAAATTCCATGGACTGTATAGTCCATGGGGTAGCAAAGAGTTGGACACGACAGAGCAACTTTCGCTTTTCCTCTCCTTTTCATTTTCACTATATCTGCTTCCATTATTTTGAAGTTCTGTTACTTTAAAATATCCCTCATTGTTATTAGTAAGATTTCTTATTCTGCAATCTAGTTTTCTGATAGTAATATAGCTATTCCAGCTTTCTTATATATCGTTAGCATGCATATCTTCTTCAATTCTTTTAGTTTTAACCTATCTGTATCTTTATAGTTAAAACATAACTCTTATAAACAGCATATAATTAAATCTTATTTTTTTTATCCATCTGTTTTTAATGACATTATAAAGAAAATTTTACATTTAATACGATTATCAATACAGTTAGGTTTAAATTTACCATCTTGAGATTCACTATTTTTCTCATCTGGCCTTTATTACCTATTCTTTGGATTTCCCTGGAGGCTCAGACGGTAAAGAGTCTGCCTGCAATGTATGGGACCTGGGTTCCATCCCTGGGTCAGGAAGACCCCTGGAGAAGGAAATGGCAACCCATTCCAGTATTCTTACCTGGAAAATCCCATGGATGGAGGAGCCTGGCGGGCCACAGTCCATACGGTTGCAGAGTCGGACGGGACTAAGTGACTAACACCACCTATTCTTTTATTATCTTCAAGATTTTAGCATTTTTAATATTCTAGTCTATCTTCAATACTAGTTTATTAACTTTTTTTTTTAATGAGTGGTAGCCTTTCTCATGTAGGGTTTTGGGAGAGGACAAAGCTAAGAGGAAGTGACATGAGTAAGTGTTTTTAAATGTCCCAATGACAGTACACGACTCCTGGATGAACAAGACAGAAGTTAATTAACTATGTCAATACACTCTTCTCTATCTTTCCACAACTCACCCTGGGTCAGCTATGCTATGCTTTTTCTTTAATGATATCAACTGTAATCATTCATAGTCAATAGCAATCAAACCTTCTTTAAAACAGATTAGTACTAAAAGTTGAAAATCAACAACCAGCATCTACATTACGCCAGACCAAGAGGTGAGCTAAAATTACATTTCATTCTTTGTAAGTCTGATCACTCTAAGAATTAAAAAAAATATATATATATATATAGTTCTAAAATTAAATAGACCCATTTTTCTCACTGAAAAGTATGGCCTGTCCACCACATAGGTCACAAGAGGAGTTTTCCCTTGGGTTTCTAACTTTTTTCTTTCTGGGAAGTTTGGGAGGGGGTGTGACAAAGGCTATCTCCAAGCTGTCACTCCTTGCTTTCCCCATGAGTTTTATACTCCTCCCTCCAATTTGGAATGGTTACTATCAGGACCTGTTTTATTGCTATTATTCCTGGATTTGTATTGATGCCCAATTAGGTTGATTCATCTATTTCCCAAAGGCCAAGTTATTTCTTAATAAGGGTACTTGGGAAACAAATTTTCTAGCCTTTATACTGAATAGAGAATAAAGTATAAGGAAATGAAATGTCTTTATTAGGACAGTGAAAATGTCTTCATTCTGCTGTTATAACTGAATGTCAGTTTGTCAGGTATAGAGTTTTGGGTTACATGTGTTTGCCTTTGGACTTAGTTGGCAATACTTACAGTATCCAGTGTTAAGACTAATAAAACACTGATGTGAGTTGGAAACTTCTTCATACTTGGATAATTTTTCTTCCTTTCTGAAAATTTTTATAATCCTGTCTTATTCTTGAAACACTGAAATTTCACAAATATTCACCCATGGGTGACTTGTTTTCATTAACCATGCTGGCTCTCAATGGGTCATTTTAATGTAAGGACATGTGTCTTTTCCGCCTCTGGGAATTACCTTGCCTTTCTTTTTTGATACTTTCCACCCCTCTTTTTTTCTTTTCTCTCACTTCTAATATGTCAAAAATCAAACATCATAGATTCATTTCCTAAGCACCTCTTTTGCATTTTTCTTTTTGGGGTCTTTGTCTACATTTTGAAAGATAACTTCAACTTTCTTAGATTTTCATATCAGCAATCCTTTAAAAAATACATAAATCTAAAAGCATTTCTTGTAATATCATTGCTTCTGCAGTAGCAGTTTTCTTAAGGCCCTCCCTTTTTTCTTCCTTTCATGCTGTCAATTCGTCTTATAAACTCAATGACCCCTCTGGCTGTTTGTTCATTTAAGATGGAAATACAAGAAGATAGAACTGCTCTCCTTTTCTCTGTTAGTTGGTCTATTTTTTTTTTCCAGAAGGCTTCTTTTTTAATTGGAAATTATAACTCTATGTTTAATCAGGATAGGCAGGCTTTACTTGATGTGAACAGGAATCAACCTGACTGCTGAGCAGGAAACCTCCCCCAAAATAAGGAGGGTTTTAAAGTGATACCAAAATCCTTAGCAGAAGTCTTAATTTTCTAAATTTAGTTATTAATACATATATGAAGCAGAATCAGTTTTTGCCTATTTTGCCAGCTTGCCTCTGTTTTAAATATATGTGCACATATGTGAATATGTGAGCATGTGCACTGTGTATTGGGAGAGTGGGGCAGGGAGACTCATCTGTATCATTTAGCAAACGCTTCAATTATATCCTGTTTTTCAAAAGTTATAACCTCTGAAACAGCTGCTGACTCTTGAGCCCCTCCAAGATTCCCTTAGAAAGACTGCCTTCCATTTCTTCCGAGGCCCCCAGGCAGTATATCTAGGTTCAGTTCAGTTCAGCTCATTTGCTCAGTCGTGTCCAACTCTTTGCGACCTCATGAATTGCAGCACATCAGGCCTCCCTGTCCATCACCAACTTCAGGAGTTCACTCAAACTCACGTCCATCGAGTTGGTGATGCCATCCAGCCATCTCATCCTCTGTCAGCCCCTTCTCCTCCTGCCCCCAATCCCTCCCAGCATCAGTCTTTTCCAATGAGTCAACTCTTCTCATGAGGTGGCCAAAGTACTGGAGTTTCAGCTTTAGCATCATTCCTTCCAGTGAACACCCAGGGCTGATCTCCTCCAGAATAGACTGGCTGGATCTCCTTGTAGTCCAAGAAACTCTCAAGAGTCTTCTCCAACACCACAGTTCAAAAGCAACAATTCTTCAGCGCTCAGCTTTCTTCACAGTCCAACTCTCACATCCATACGTGACTACTGGAAAAACCGTAGCATTGACTAGACGAACCTTTGTTGGCAAAGTAATGTCTCTGCTTTTGAACATGCTATCTAGGTTGGTCATAACTTTCCTTCCAAGGAGTAAGTGTCTTTTAATTTCATGGCTATAATCACCATCTGCAGTGATTTTGGGGCCCCAGAAAATAAAGTCTGACAGTTTCCACTGTTTCCCCACCTATTTGCCATGAAGTGATGAGACCAGATGCCATGATCTTCATTTTCTGAATGTTGAGCTTTGAGCCAACTTTTTCACTCTCCTCTTTCATTTTCATCAAGAGGCTTTTTAGTTCCTCTTCACTTTCTGCCATAAGGGTGGTGTCATCTGCATATCTGAGGTTATTGTTATTTCTCCCAGCAATCCTGATTCCAGCTTGTGCTTCTTCCAGTCCAGCATTTCTTATGATGTACTCTGCTTATAAGTTAAATAAATAGGGTAACAATATACAGCCTTGACGGACTCCTTTTCCTATTTGGAACCAGTCTGTTGTTCCATGTCCAGTTCTAACTGTTGCTTCCTGACCTGCATACAGGTTTCTCAAGAGGCAGGTCAGGTGGTCTGGTAATCCCATCTCTTTCAGAATTTTCCACAGTTTATTGTGATCCACACAGTCAAAGGCTTTGGCATAGTCAATAAAGCAGAAATAGATGTGTTTCTGGAACTCTCTTGCTTTTTCCATGATCCAGCAGATGCTGGCAATTTGATCTCTGGCTCCTCTGCCTTTTCATAAAACCAGCTTGAACATCTGGAAGTTCTCGGTGCGTGTTTTGCTGAAGCCTGGCTTGAAGAATTTTGAGCATTACTTTACTAGCGTGTGAGATGAATGCAATTGTATGGTAGTTTGAGCATTCTTTGGCATTGCCTTTCTTTGGGATTGGAATGAAAATGGACCTTTTCCAGTCCTGTGGCCACTGCTGAGTTTTCCAAATTTGCTGGCATATTGAGTGTAGCACTGTCAAAGCATCATCTTTCAGGATTTGAAATAGCTCAACTGGAATTCCATCACCTCCACTAGCTTTGTTCGTACTGATGCTTTCTAAGGCATGTTTAATATAAATACTTTATAGGCTAAACTGCAAACTTTACATAAAACTGTAAAATAAACTGAGATTTTAGAGAAACTATGAGCACATCACAAGCTGCTTGGGATCCCTGAGTGCATGTGTTCCCTTCAGGTCTGCTTTAGTAGGAAATTTTAGAAGCACAAAGCTAGTCAGGAGTAAAACCAGCTCTCCCGCACCATGATGCAGATTTCTTTAGTATCAGTTCAGAGAGCAGAAAAAGAAGTGTCCCCCTAACCTGCTGCTGTATTTCTAAGAGCCAGAGCTAGCAATGCATGTGCTAGAAAGGTACCCCAACTTCCCAATGTAAAATTCCATGGAACAGCTAGCATTTACATGGCACTTTGCAGCATTCAAAGCAGTTTTTAAGAAGATAACAAATCTAATAAATCTTACAACAGCTTTGTAGTAGAGATTTATCATTACTCTCATTTCACAAGGAAAGAAAAGCTCAGAGACCTAACCTGCCAAAATTAGTAACCTGCGGCATAATTAGTAAATGACTTAAACGCAGCCTCTTTAACTCCAAAGCTTCACAATGTAGAATAAAACCTGTGTGTCCCTTAACTGTTCACCTGCTCCTTTTTTGGGCTCTCTGGTTCTTGTTTAATGGTTGTAATAGCCAAATAGAAAAACCCAAGGTTTTCAGATGTATGTTTTCAGTTGCCTGCATTTTTTATTCCTTTGGCCCTCATCTACTTGCCCTACAAGTGTAAAGCAGATGTGAAGCTACTGCTGGGAGCATGCACCCTCCTTCCTTGGTTGTGTCTTCAACTGAGTTGATTACTGGCTTCAACTGCCATGTCCCTTTCCTGCTCTCCAGGGTTCAAGGGAGCTTGAATCTCACATGGGTAATATTTGGTCACCTCTTCTCTGCTGTAGAGGGTACTCCAGGCAGGCAGGTTAGATAAGTGATGAAAGAAATCATCTCCACCTTCCTAGTTCCTTTTTCCCTACTCTGTGAAGGCTTTCCTTCCCTAAGGCTACTACCACCTTTTCCATACTAGTTCTTAGAAGACAGATAACAGCGCAGTTTGGCTGGTTCTAGCACCTCCATCTATAAATACCACATTGCTGCCCAGAACTCCTAGTCTTGGAGTGACACGTGTGTCCCACTAACTCTAAGCTTTACCCATGAAAGCTCTGGTCACCAAACATCAACTCCAGAGCACTCTGAGGATGCCCTTCAGGAAGGTAAAATGAAGACTGTAAACCCAAGGAGTCAAATCTCCTCTGGACAACATTACCATTAAAAGTTTAGTCACAGAATACTATTTTCTTTTACACTCAAACGTACAAAGTATTTCATCCAAACTCTGTACTAAATTACGCTTGAGTACTATCCCATGGGCCTCCTCATCCTAGGTAACATTTCTATGACAAGAACATCCTCTGGGTTAAATTCACTATAACACAACTCACTCCTGTGTCAGGAAGGGCAGAAAATTTAAAGTGCTTGCAAAACCTATGAATATGAAAAGAACACACATGTACACTTACATTGAGAAAAATATGACCCTCCATGTACATATTTTTTAAAACCCCAAGCTTCTATTTTTTATGCTGATATACCAGGTGCAACTATTTCACAGTCTTCTTTTGAAAGCTGGATACCTTTCCAGCATATGCACTGCTACGTCTGGGTCTTCTGAGGTAAATCCATATATCCTCAGTTGTGATGAGTCTATATTCAAAGCCACTGTGCATGATACATCTAAGCACAGAGAAGAACAGCAAATACTTAATAAACAGCATTAAGATGCTGGCCTGACTACCCTTTCACCAGGTTTATCCTACACCAAGGTGACATGATTCAGATAATTAACCCTTTCCAAATGCTGAAAAAGTTCCCTCCTAAGAGATGGGTTAGCTATAGAAATGCTTACCTGTCCAAAAGGCCAAATGCAAAAGGATGTGACAGAGTCAGAGAGTGATCCAATACAAAAACCATGCAATGACAGATCTCAATATAAATGCTCAATTTTTCATTTCACTACTTCCGAAATGAAAAGTTTCAGAAAAATAAAAATTTTTCAGAAAAATTTCTGGAATTTCATTTCATTTCAAAAATGAAGAATGACTGAAAAAATTTAATTTCTTTTCAGTATATAATTCTAGTACTGTTTTAATTTTTATAAAAAGAAATGTCTTCAATGATAAAAGTATATTTTATTCTATATGAATTTTTAAATGCTTCAAGTTTAGTCATCTTCTAACTCTAAAACTGTCACTCTGAAATTAGAAGAGAGAAAATGAAGTACTTATTTACTTCACTTATCTTTTTAAAAAACCTACACTATATAAAAATTCAATGAGGAAATATTTTATTTCAGCTGCCTTTCACACAACATCCAGTAACTAATTAATTGGCTTTAAACACCAGGGCACCTGGGTAGCATTTTTAAATACAATTCAGCAAAAAGAAAAACACTGCCAAATACCTTTATAAAGCCTGCTATCCAGATGGGTACAAACTCTGTCTACAAACACTAACCAAAAAGAGACAAAAAGTCAAGATCTACAGGCCAAGTTTGCAGACTGTCTCTGAGCCACGGAGCTGGAAACTGCCACCAACTGTATAACATGAGCTGGCATGACATGTTTACTAAAATTAAAATACCACTTTAGACTTGGTATCTCTGTGACTCTCTGGACTGTAGGCTCCCCTGTCCATGGAATTTTCCAGGCAAGAATACTGGAGTGGGTTGCCATTTCCTCCTCCTGGGGATCTTCCTCTCTCAGGGATCGAACCCATTTTCAGGTCTCCTGCATTGGCAGGCAAGTTCTTTACTGCTAGCGCCACCTGGGAAGCTTTTAGACTTGAAAAGGATATGCTTTTTTTAGCCAATTAAAATTCTGGTGAAGGTGATAAGCAACTAAAATTCATTCTGCTTAGTGTAAGGAAAATGAGATTTCTGGAAGGATCTCAAGGAAGGCTCTGAAATTTAACAGGCACACACCTCAAGTCCATCTGAAAATGCCACAGTCAGGGTCATGCTGTGGGAGCTCCACCACCCCCCTGTAGAGTCACCTGGGAGAGCACCCACCCTGGGGGAGCTCAAGGTTACATGCCCAAAGGACAGGAGGGGGCACTCTGGCTCCCTCCTTAGTGGGAACAGGCTAGGTGATCTCCTCATGGAAACTGGAGTGTTTTCAGAAAGGAGAATGGACACTAGGAAACCAAAACCCAACAAATGCCTACGGCAGACCATCAACAGTCCGTCAATACTAATATTTCTCAGTGTAATTTGATGAAGTCAAGTCATATTTACATGGTTATGGCTCTCAGAGGACTCCAACTATTTAAACATCCCTATATAGGGCAATATAATCACGACCAAGATAATCACGATGGTGTGATCACTCACCTAGAGCCAGACATCCTGGAATGTGAAGTCAAGTGGGCCTCAGAAAGCAACAGTATGAACAAAGCTAGTGGAGGTGATGGAATTCCAGAGGAGCTTTTTCAAATCCTGAAAGATGATGCTGTGACAGTGCTGCACTCAATATGCCAGCAAATTTGGAAAAACTCAGCAGTGGCCACAGGACTGGAAAAGGTCAGTTTTCATTCCAATCCCAAAGAAAGGCAATGCCAAAGAATGCTTAAACTACCGCACAATTGCACTCATCTCACATGCTAGTAAAGTAATGCTCAAACTTCTCCAAGGCAGGCTTCAGCAATACGTGAACAGCAAACTTCCAGATGTTCAAGCTGGGTTTAGAAAAGGCAGAGGAACCAGAGATCAAATTGCCAACATCTGCTGGATCATTGAAAAAGCAAGAGAGTTCCAGAAAAACATCTATTTCTGCTTTATTGACTATGCCAAAGCCTTTGACTGTGTGGATCACAATAAACTGTGGAAAATTCTGAAAGAGATGGGATTACCAGACCACCTGACCTGCCTTTTGAGAAACCTCTATGCAGGTCAGGAAGCAACAGTTAGAACTGGACATGGAACAACAGACTGGTTCCAAATAGGAAAAGGAGTCCGTCAAGGCTGTATATTGTCACCCTGCTTATTTAACTTATATGCAGGGTACATCATGAGAAATGCTGGACTGGAAGAAGTACAAGCTGGAATCAAGATTGCCCGGAGGAATATAAATAACCTCAGATATGCAGATGACACCACCCTTATGGCAGAAAGTGAAGAGGAACTAAAAAGCCTCTTGATGAAAATGAAAGAGGAGAGTGAAAAAGTTGGTTCAAAGCTCAACATTCAGAAAACTAAGATCACGGCATCTGGTCTCATCACTTCATGGCAAATAGATGGGGAAACAGTGGAAACAGTGTCAGACTTTATTTTTGGGGGCTCCAAAATCACTGCAGATGGTGATTACAGCCATGAAATTAAAAGATGCTTACTCCTTGGAAGGAAAGTTATGACCAACCTAGATAGCATATTCAAAAGCAGAGACATTACTTTGCCAACAAAGGTCTGTCTAGTCCAGGCTATGATTTTTCCAGTGGTCATGTATGGATGTGAGAGTTGGACTGTGAAGAAAGCTGAGCACCGAAGAATTGTTGTGGTGAACACTGTGGTGTTGGAGAAGACTCTTAAGAGTCCCTTGGACTGCAAGGAGATTCAACCAGTGCATTCTAAAGGAGATCAGTCCTGGGTGCTCACTGGAAGGACTGATGCTAAAGCTGAAACTCCAATACTTTGGCCACCTTATGAGAAGAGTTGACTCATTGGAAAAGACTCTGATTCTGGGAGGCACTGGGGGCAGGAGGAGAAGGGGACGACCGAGGATGAGATGGCTGGATGGCATCGCCAACTCGATGGACATGAGTTTGAGTAAATTCTGAGAGTTGGTTTTGGTCAGGGAGGCCTGGAGTGCTGGGATTCATGGGGTCGCAAAGTGTCGGACGTGACTGAAATGAACTGATACAGGGCAATAAAAGAATAAACACCTTATTTTTGGGCTCCACATAGAATTTTTGTTCAATTCAGATTGAATCAACATGTGACAGGCTCTGGTGCTGCCATATGTGGTACCTGTCAAATCAAACACTGTAGTTATTCAGCCAGGAAAATACGCTTTAATTTCCAAATAAATTTGCAAAGTAATATTCTTTACTTTAAACAGATAATAGGTTTGCCTTAACAGTTTTCAAAAGACCTAAACTTTATGAAGATTAAATATTAGTATTTATAGAAAATTCCACTGAAGGTTACCTTTCAAGTAAAAAGGGTAAACTATAGAGTAAAAGTAAACACCATAATAAGATCAAACTACTGAACTGAACCGTAACAAAAAATATTAAGGTGTAAGTTAGATTTCCTATATCTAGAAAAAATTAAATATTAATAGTTCAAAAAGGGTCGATACACAAACCTTTATTAAAAAAGGTTTCAAAATACTTTAAAAATAATATTTATAAAACAATAACAATATATAATATTTATAAGTTCTCCTCAAAATACTCAGTAATATGAAATTTGAAAATATCACTTACATAGAGTACTTAGAATTTAACTGAAAGGACTGTTTGTTTGATGGAAATTATGCAAAAAATAAATCGGAAGTTATAGCAGCATTCATCCAAACCCATCATAAAATAGTTTACAACAAATTAAATACAAAAAAGCAAGCTTCCAAACGGTGGCTGCGGTATGCGCATTTACTCAGAGACAATTAACGCATGCAGCTGGTGCTAACCTTCAGTAAGTTTCAATCAAAGCTTGACAGCCACCAGTTATACTTCACACACAGGGTAATTATAGCAAATGGCATTTAGGCTTAATGTTCTGCCATTTCTTTTTCTTTCTGGAATGTAATCAACAAGATATTAAGATTGCTTCTGCTTAGCTCTTCTTTAATCTTCACATTGACAAAAATAAATATTCAATCATAAGGCATTTAGCGTAAAGTATAGGTGGGGGAAAAAGACCTGAGGTTCAGTAGAATTTTCCCTATGACAATTATTTCAACAAATGATATATTTACAGACTTTCTACATAATAAAATAATTTAGCCTTTTCATAGAGAAATACAATATCTTCACTATGCTTCTCGTTTTCTACAACGCCCATACTTCTCTACATACACTGTACTCACATACAAGCATCAGTGTGAAATGCTTCTGCATGCTCACTAAGGAAAAACTACAGCAGCTCCCCAGGAGGTGATGCTGTTCTGAAACCCTGTGCTTCTACATGTTCTTTGTGTGTGGTAGGACAACTGAAAAGGATGATGAGCATATGGTCTAGATTTAATAAAGCAGGTGCTTTCATTTTTATGTAAAGTATTATAAATGCTAACTCATATGTGAATGTACTTTTTAAACTATATTCTACAAAAATTGCACATATACATATATATACACACACACAAACATATGTAACACCTCATTACATGTATACTTGCTGAAATGAATTTAGGCTGGTCTTTAAAAAGTCTGCCTATCAGCTATCTATGTATCTGCCATCACTCTCCGGGACCAATCAGCACATCTTGAGAATCAAAGTGGTCCAAAAGCTATGAGTGTTCTGGGTGAGCCTTGCTCCCTTCTGGGATTCCAAACTGCTTCACTAGAAATCGCCTTTGGGTACCAGCAGTCCCTTACCGCTGTTGGTAAGACGAGCAGTGCATCTCATTCTAATGGCCTTTTGGTTAAGACTCCTTTTCTTCTCTCTTAATTTTTATCATTACCACATTTATCATTATCTACCAAAACTATGTTGTTTATTGTTCAGTTGCTCAGTCGTGTCCAACTCTTTGCAATCCCATGGACAACAGCATGCCAGGCTTCCCTGTTCTCTGCCATCTCCCGGAGACTGCTCAAATTCATGACCATTGAGTCGGTGATGCAATCCAACCATCTCATCCTCTGCTGCCCCCTTTTCTTCCTGCCCTTAATCTTTCCCAGCATCAGGGTCTTTTCTAATGAGTCATCTCTTTGCATCAGGTGGCCAAAGTACTGGAGCTTCAGCTTTAGCATCAGTCCTTACAATGAATATTCAGGGTTGATTTCCTTTAACATTGACTGGTTGGAGCTCCTTGCTGTCCAAGGGACTCTCAAGAGTCTTCTCCAGCACCAAAATTTGAAAACATCAATTCTTCAGGGCTCAGCCTTCTTTATGGTCCAACTCTCACAACTATATAAACTGGCTATAGGTCTGTCATAGCTTTTTTTCCAAGGAGCAAGCGTTTTAAATTTTATGGTCCTAATCACCATCTGCAGTGATGTCTGGAGCCCTAGAAAATAAAATCTATCACTGTTTCCACTTTTTCCTTATTTGCCATGAAGTGATGACACTGGATGCTATGATCTTAAGTTTTTTGAATGTTGAGTTTTAAGCCAGGTTTTTCACTTTCCTCTTTCACCCTCATCAAGAGGTTCTTTAGTTCCTCTTGACTTTCCGCCATTACAGTGGTATCATCTGCATATCTAAGGTTGTTGACATTTCTCTCAGCAATCTTAATTCCAGCTTGTGTTTCATCCAGCCTGGCATTTCACATCATGTACTCTACATATAAGTTAAATAAGCAGGGTGACAATAAGCCTTGACAAACTCCTTTCCCAATTTTGAACCAGTCTGTTGTTTCATGTTTGGTTCTAACTGTTGCTTCTTGACCTGCATACAGGTTTCTCAAGAGACAGGTAAGGTGATCTGGTATTCTCATCTCTTCAAGAATTTTACAGTTTGTTGTGATCCACACAGTCAGAGTCTTTAGAAGTAGATCTTTTTGTTGTAATTCTCTTGCTTTTTTCCTGTGATCTAACAGATGCTGGCAATTTGATCTCTGATTCCTCTGCCTTTTCTAAATCCTTGTAAATCTGGAAGTTCCTGGTTCATGTACTTCTGAAGCCTAGCTTGAAGGATTTTGAGCATTACCTTGCTAGCATGTGAAATGAGCGCAATTGTAAGGTAGTTTGGACATTCGCTGGCACTGCCTTTCTTTGGAATTGGAATTAACACTGACCTTTTCCAGTCCTGCAGCCACTGCTCAGTTTTCCAAATTTGTTGACATGTTGAGTGCAGCACTTTAACAGCATCATCCTTTAGGATTTGAAATAGCTCAGCAGGAGTTTCATCACCTCTACTAGCTTTGTTTGTAGTGATGCTTCCTAAGGCCCACTTGACTTCCCACTCCAGGGTGTCTGGTTCTAGGTGAGTGACCACATTGTCATGGTTATCTGGGTCATTAAGACCTTTTTTGTACAATTCTTCTGTGTATTCTTGCCACCTGTTCTTAATTTCTTCTGCTTTTGTTAGGTCCTTGCCATTTCTGTCCTTTATTATCTTTGCATGAAATGCTTCCTTGGTATCTCCAATTTTCTTGAAGAACTCTCTAGTCTTTCCCATGCTACTGTTTTCCTCTATTTCTCTGCACTGTTAAGAAGGCTATATTTTATTTTTTCAAAAATCTGCCTCCTAAAATGTGAACTTCATGAATGAGAGGTTTGCTCTCTTTTACGTAAGTTAGCATAGCTTCTGGATCACTTTGATTCTCAAGATGTGCTGACAGTTCCAGGACCATGTTGGCAGATGCACAGGAAGCTGATAGGCAGGATTTTCAAAGATCAGCCTAAATTCATTTCAGCATTTTTTCAGTCACTACAAACTCTTTGTACATAATAAGCACTCAACAAAATACCAAACAGATAAATGAATACATCTCACAGATCTATAAACCAAAAATAATACTTTACTGGGAAAATCAGGTCAGACATACTAGGCACAGAATATATTCTAAAAAGAAAAAGAAAACAAAATTCTGAGTATACAACATTTGCACCTGACCATCAACTATATCTCACTGATATGGAAGTGGATGGATAGAATAATCTGTATTAGTCAGACTTCTTGCTGCTGCTGCTACGTCACTTCAGTCATGTCCGACTCTGTGCGACCCCATAGACGGCAGCCCACCAGGTTCCCCCGTCTCTGGGATTCTCCAGGCAAGAACACTGGAGTGGGTTGCCATTTCCTTCTCCAATGTGTGAAAGTGAAAAGTGAAAGTGAAGTAGCTCAGTCCTGTCCAACTTTTCGCAACCCCTTGGACTGCAGCCTACCAGGCTCCTCTGAACATGGGATTTTCTAGGCAAGAGTACTGGAGTGGGTTGACATTGCCTTCTCCAGACTTCTTAGCTGTTGGCAATGTAAATTAACTTTGGCTGATATGCACACAACAGAATTTACTGTAAGTTTTCTGGACCACTCCAAGAATTGCCATGAATACTAAAGAGCTATGTTTAATAGACAGAACCAAGAGTCACCATGAGCCAGGATGGCAGCTCCAGTCCACTCCAGAGAGGTTAGGACAGTAAGGACACTATCTCCCAGGATTTGGACAAAGCTCTCACCACTGCCCAAAGGACCCTTCACTGTCTCTACCTGTAAAGGTCAAGCTTCAAATTCAAAAACCTAGGCAGAAACTTTTGCTAGCAGGTACCCACAGACTTAGAAAGAGGGGTTCAGAAAAAATGAAAATTTAAAAAAAACAGATAAAAAGGTACATTACAATAGTGGTGTAAAACAAAGTTCACTTGGTATTAATATAAATAACAAAGGAGAATGTTCTTCCCTGTAATCATGTAACTCCTAATATCTGCATTACAAAGAATTCTACTATACTTGACTAGAGTGAAATAATTATTGAGGTGGCTGTTCATTAACACTGTGAGAATAGATAAAACTTCACGTATTTGAAAAATTCAGATTTCTGCAATATCACCTAGTATTAGAAATGCTATACTTATTTAAAATTGCACAAAACAAAGGCATCAAAATGAAGTATTTTAAATCCTCTACTTTGAAATGGTTTTAAGGCATCTAAAATAACAAGTATGTGTGTACATTCGTGAAGCAAATCAGCAAAAAATAATTGCAGAGCGACCCAAATAATAGGGTTTGGGAGGGGCTGACTGCTCCAGTTACAGAGCAACCACTGACTCATGAAAATTCAGTTGTTTGCATTTTTAAAAGGGCCTGAGCTCTTTGAGGAACAGCAGGGTGTTTTTCTGTTTTTTGGGGGGGCAGCTTTATTTTGTGTAGCCACACACACACACACACACACACAAACCACATGAATTTTAATCTACTTTATTTTTTCTCTTCTCAGAGGTGTGAAAGGGCCAGTCAGGTAAGCTTGAGTTTTAGAAGACAATCTATCCCTTTCTTCTTCAGCCTCCTCTAGCTCAAATGATGGGCCTTAGAAACCTCTGTCAAGATCTGCTATTTACAGCAGGAAAAACAGTTTTTACAAGCTCCCTGGAATCCGAAGAATTTGTCCCCAAAGGGCACTGAAACATGCCTAGTTAACAACAAACTACAATAAAGAAAGTAACAGAAGCAGAAAACAAATGTACTGAACACACCGTTAACCAAAAGCACTCGTCGAAAATACTTACAAACAAAATTTCTAGGTATATTGCCTAAAAATCCTAGAAATAAAACATTTTTAAAAAGCCAACTTCTTTCATTCAAGGAATATTTACTAAGCACCTATCATTTCAAAACAGTGCACTACATAGATGTTGCTGACACAAGTCAACAAAATCGACCAGTTCCTTCCCTTGTAGCACTCAGTGCTGAGGATGCATGCTGAGGCAAGAATAGATTGCCCCAGGCTAGGCATTTACAACTGGCCTCCTGTTTACATTTCTTGGGGCGAACAAAAGATGGGCTCCAGGCCGAACCCTTAAAACTAGCCTCTTGTTTCCATTTCCTGAAACAGGGGATAGGTGGGCTCCAGATTAGATATTTATAAACAGCCTGTTTGCTGGCTATAAAATACTAAATTCAGGGGATAAATCTTGTTTGGGCAAAGGGTCAGGAGGTCATATATTTCCCATCCTTGGTGCAAGGGAGACATTTCACATGTGCAGAAAGGCTCCTTGGAGGTCAAAAGGAGGGAGCACCACTCCATAATATGTGATGCTAAGAGCGCCCCATAGGCCTCTGGGCTGGAATCCACCTTGGAAAAAGCTGTGTACACATGTCAGGGAGGATCCTAGGGCAGGTCAGGTGTGGAAAAAGAAACCAAACAAAAAGAACTGTTCTATATAAATGATTTAACCACCTCTTTACTGAGCTCCTCCTTCCTAGGGGGAACGCCCACACCCTTTCTCCCCAGGTGTGCATCTCTGCCTTGCTTCAGTCTTAACCGTTTCTCTGTGTGTTCACCCATTTGGTGCAGTGCTATATCTCTAATAAACTTTGTATTTGCATTGATCATTTCTTTGCCTCAGTGAGAAATGCATTTTTCACTGGGGGCAAAGATCCAAGGAAAAATAGCTTTGAGTTTCTAGCCCTGGCTGGTCTGGTGGCTAGGATTCCTGGTTTTCATCCAGGCTACCCAGGTTCAATTCCTGGGCAGGGACTGAAGATCTCGCTTCAGGCCATGGCTCACTGCTGCCTCACTGAGATCACATGGAGAACATAATGAAATGGGCAAGAGATATAAATTAATTAAAACAAGGAGGCCATTAGACTACGGGACTTTAAATGCCTTGGCAGCCTATGTAAGCAAACCAAAATCTAAGTCTGTAAATGCCTCGAAGTTACAAAATCAAAACACTAAGAGTAACCAATCACAAACATCAAGACTCTGCTATAGCCAATCAATAATTTCCTTCCTTTGCTTCCACTTTTTCTCCATAAGTCTCTCCCAAACCACCTGCTGGTGGAGTGCTCCTAACCACTTCCAGTTTCAGTTTAGTTGCTCAGTTGTGTATAGTCGCTTTTGCGGCTATACAGTCCATGGAATTTTCCAGGCCAGAATACTGGAGTGGGAAGCCGTTTCCTTCTCCAGGGGATCTTCCCAAACCAGGGATCAAACCCAAGTCTCCCACACTGCAGACGGATTCTTTACCAGCTGAGCCACCAGGGAAGCCCAAGAATACTGGAGCGGGTAGCATAACCATTCTCCAGCAGATCTTCCCAACTCAGGAATAGAACTGGGGTTTCCTGCATTGCAGGCGGATTCTTTACCAGCTGAGCTACCAGGGAAGCGCAAGACCAACTAATCACAAACATATAGACTTTCTACTGCAGCCAATCAATAATTTCTTTCCTTTGCTTTCCCTTTTTCTCCATAAAAGTCTCTCCCAAACCACCTGCTGGTGGAGTGCTCCTAACCACCTCCAGTTTCAGTTCAGTTGCTCAGCCGTGTCTGACTCTTTGCGACCCAGGAACTGCAGCACATGCCAGGCTTCCCTGTCCATCACCAACTACCGGAGCTTGCTCAAACACATGCCCATCAAGTCAGTGATGCCAGTCTGGTGCTGCCCAATTCAATTCAAATTTATTTTGGCTCAAATAAACTCTTAATATTTTAGTATGTCTCAGTTCATCTTTTAAAAATTACAAACTAGAAGAGGACAAGATATTATAAAGTTCTTATTTCAATACCTAATGATGTGATCATAATATAGGTTATATAAAAAAATTCAAATCCTTTCAGATTTTGTAAATTATTTCTCACTGAATTCTCAAAGTTGTCAAATTAATGCATGAAAAATTAACAAAACCTTTATAAGTGCAAAGTCACGTGTATGAAAACAAAGAGAATTAAGTAAATATCAAAATGGCAACTCTTTATGTCTCTGAAAAGTATTTAAATTTTATTAAATAAATCTATGTAAATTAACAATAAGATGAAAGTAGACCTTAAATAATGCTAAGAAGAAAAACATTTACTAAACAAATAATTAAACTGACACACAGAAAATATCCTAAGTCCACAAACTTCCTTACAAGCATTGTCCTTTAATTCTACAGTTTGGAAAAGCTCCAGTTCTACTGGAATACATTTCCTGAGCAGGCGAAATGATGCTATTTCTAAGACTTGCTCTCTTGGCAGAATTAAGTGAAGCATATACCCCTCCTTAAGTGGCACCCCACTCCAGTACTCCTGCCTGGAAAATCACATGGACAGAGGAGCCTGGAAGGCTGCAGTCCATGGTGTCGCTGAGGGTCAGACACGACTGAGCGATTTCACTTTCACTTTTCACTTTCATGCGTTGGAGAAGGAAATGGCAACCCACTCCAGTGTTCTTGCCTGGAGAATCCCAAGGACGGGAGAGCCTAGTGGGCTGCTGTCTGTGGGGTTGCACAGAGTCGGATATGACTGAAGTGACTTGGCATTGGCAACCAGATGGAATGACAATATATTAGGCAAGGAAGGGGCAGGAGTAGCAAGAGAAGAAAGGACACTTAAAAATACAAACACATTAAAAGGATATTGATGATGATGAACATACTGCATGCTCATTATCTACCAGAAAACTTTTAGCTCATGTCCATTTATTCCTTTCACCCCCACAATGCCATTATAAATTACTCATAATGATTATAACTCTTTATATATTAGGAAAGCATGGAGAGGCAAGCCATAAACCCACTCCAGAGTCCACACTCAATGAGGTTTTCTCAATCTCTTTATGAGACACTGAACTGATACAAAAATGCTTTCAAAATAGCTCATTTTAAATATCAGGCATCTCAGGACCTACGGATAATTAATTTTAAAGCAGTCCTATAGTTACTCCTTATTTTCCAAGTACTTGCAATGGCATAGGGAACCTCCTTGACTGCATTTAAAGTTGGCCAAAGTAAGTCAAAGTGTGACAGTGAAGTCACTCAGTCGTGTCCAACTCTTTGCGACCCCGTGGACTGTAGCCCACCAGGCTCCTCCGTCCATGGGATTCTCCAGGCAAGAATACTGGAGTGGGTTGCCATTTCCTTCTCCAGGGGATCTTCCTGACCCAGGGATTGAACCCAGGTCTCCGACATTGCAGGCAGATGCCAAAGTAAAACAGAATTCAAAATACATATATTAGAACTGAACCAGCAAATCCTACCATGCACCAGGCTAAAGTTTACTTAACAAATAGCTCCTTGTTTTTCATAAGGTATCAACTACTCCAACAAGCCAAATCTTCAAGCTGAACAAAAATCCCATAATGTATCATCTAACAGGGTGACTATGACCATTCTCAGACACTTCTTCTGCCTCTGAAATGCTGATGACCAAGTGTAACTATTAACAGGTCAAGAAATGAATTAATTCCGGGGCACTGGAAATTATGTTCATGAAATGAAAAGTGGTCTTGCTGACATTGCATCACTATTTCTAGGCAGCGCACCTGAACATCAAATAAATCTGACATCACGGAGACCTGCCAAAAGCCAGTGACCTAGTTTCACTAGGGTGGGAAAGGAATAGCAATCTGTCCTTTGAGACTAGTACAAAAATAACTTCTTTAAAGAACAACTTCACACTTTTTAGCAGCTTTAAATAATCTTTTCATGCAAGGGCAAATAGAACAGCCAGAGCCAACAGCAAATAGGAATTTTGTTTATGTACCCCCATAAGTTAAGATGAACTCATTATGTTATCAATATTTCCAAAGCTTGGAAAAAATTATGGATATGTAAAATTAAATAAGAAATTGTTTTCAACATCTAATAATTCTCTTATATCAAGTGATTATTAGACTAGGCAATTATGAGACAATCGTGGGCTTCCCAGGTGATGCCAGCAGTGAAGAATCTGCCTTGCCAAAGCAGGAGAAGCAAGAGGCTCAGGTTTGATACCTGGGTCAGGAAAATCCCCTGGAGGAGGAATTGGCAACCCATTCCAGTATTCTTGCCTGGAAAACTCCATGGACAGAGGAGCCTAATAGGCTACAGTCCACAGGGTCACAAAGAATAGGACATGACTGAGCACAAACACACACACACAGACACACAGACACACACAGACACACACACACACACACACACACAGCCTAATACAGGCAATCATACCACACCAGCAGACTAAGATCATTTTTGAGAAACTCGATAAAAATAATTGGATGACTTTGCCAATGCCACAGTCAAAGAAAAATATAAGTAATAAAATACAAGACTTTAAAAGAAGTATCTTTATATTACATGTATATAGAAATATAAAGAAATACTGAACCTATGCACAGTACCACAGAAACATTATCTGACACAATAAACACTAGCAAAAATTAAAAACAATTACTTTACGAAGAGCTGAGCCAAAAACAAGTCTAAAAGATGCTGGGTCTATGAAACCTATTTACTATGGGATTTTCTTCCTGAAATAAAGAATGAGAGAAAGAGGATAAAATTACCTCTTAGAAGAATTACTTGTATAGCGTCTACAAACTGTATAATGTACACAAGAGTCACACTTTAACAGAAGGAACTCAGAGGTATAGAGTAAAAGGCTGGGTAAGACACATAAGGCAAATGACGCTCAAATGAATTAGGGATTCACAGCATCACAAACAGGTAAAACAGAATTCAACATAAAAGCATTTAATGGGAAAATAGGGATATGTTGTACTGATAAAGTGGTATAAACCATCGTGAAGATACATAAGACTTCTTTAGACACCAGAAAACATGGAATTGAAATATATGTATACAACTGATCCCCAAACAACACAGGTTTAAACTGTGTGGGTCCACTTAAATGAAAATTGTTTTTTCAGGAATACTACAGTATTATACAATCTGTGGTTGCTTGAATCTGTGAATATGAAACTGGATATGGAGGGCCAACTATAAAATTATATGCAGATTTCTGACTGCGTGAGGGGCTGGTACACCAAAACCTCTGAGTAATTCAAGGGTCAAGTGTATAAGAAAATGTATGACACATGAAATACAGAAAAGCTAGAAAAGAATGTAATTAATAAAATATAGTCTATAAAACTATGTCTAAACCCTACAAACAAAACGATGCTTACTTTTCAGAAGCCAAGGAATATTTATATTCTCATAAAAGAAAGGCAATGCAAAGAATGCTCAAACTACCGCACAACTGCACTCATCTCACACGCTAGCAAAGTAATGCTCAAAATTCTCCAAGCCAGGCTTCAGCAATACATGAATCGCGAACTTCCAGATGTTCAAGTTGGTTTTAGAAAAGGCAGAGGAACCAGAGATCAAATTGCCAACATCTGCTGGATCGTCAAAAAAGCAAGAGAGTTCCAGAAAAACATCTATTTCTGCTTTATTGACTATGCCAAAGCCTTTGACTGTGTGGATCACAATAAACTGTGGAAAATTCTGAAAGAGATGGGAATACCAGACCATCTGATTTGCCTCCTGAGAAGTCTGTATCCAGGTCAGGAAGCAACAGTTAGAACTGGACATGGAACAACAGACTGGTTCCAAATAGGAAAAGGAGTATGTCAAGACTATATATTGTCCCCCTATTTATTTAACTTATATGCAGAGTACATTATGAGAAACCCTGGGCTGGAGGAAGCACAAGCTGGAATCAAGATTGTTGGGAGAAATATCAATAACCTCAGATATGCAGATGACACCACCCTTATGGCAGAAAGGGAAGAAGAACTAAAGAGACTCTGGATGAAAGTGAAAAAGGAGAGTGAAAAGTTGGCTTAAAGCTCAGCATTCAGAAAACAAAGCTCATGGCATCTAGTCCCATCACTTCATGGGAGATAGATGGGAAAACAGTGGAAATAGTGTCAGACTTTATTTTTCTGGGCTCCAAAATCACTGCAGATGGTGACTGCAGCCATGAAACTAAAAGACGCTTACTCCTTGGAAGGAAAGTTATGACCAACCTAGACAGCATATTAAAAAACAGAGACATTACTTTGCCAACAAAGATCCGTCTAGTCAAGGCTATGGTTTTTCCAGTAGTCATGTATGGATATGAGAATTAGACTGTAAAGAAAGCTGAGCACCGAAGAATTGATGCTTTTGAACTGTGGAGTTGGGGAAGACTCTTGAGAGTGCCTTGGACTGTGAGGAGATTCAACCAGTCTATCCTAAAGCAGATCAGTCCTGGGTGTTCATTGGAAGGACTGATGTTGAAGCTGAAACTCCAACACTTTGGCCACCTGATGCGAAGAGCTGACTCATTTGAAAAGACCCTGATGCTGGAAAGATTGACGGCAGGAGGAGAAGCGGACGACAGACGATGAGACAGTTGGATGGCATCACCGACTCAATGGACATGGGTTTGGGTAGACTCTGGGAATTGGTGATGGACAGGGAGGCCTGGGGTGCTGTGGTTCATGTGATTGCAAAGAGTGGGACAGGACTGAGCAACTGAACTGAACTCAGCTGAATGGTCAATGTAACTGTTATACAAAATGAAACCTCAATCACTTTCTAAAAGTAGTGCTACAGAAAATATTATATAAATATGTTAAAGTGAAACTAGAAATTATTAATAGGGAACACCAAAAATAACTTGGAAACTAAAAATGACAAAAACAAGCTAAAAAAAAACACCCAAAACTCTCCTTTTGGGTTACTATTAGATAAGAATAAAACTCAAATCTGGAAAATAATGTTTGCTACATGAAAAATAAATGCTAAACAGCTAATATTAGCTTTAAAATACAAACATTTTCATCACAAAGAATAGAGATTAAACCAACTAATATTTAACTTTTTAAGTTAAATAATGAAAGCACAAAAACAGAGAAAAGATATAATTATCATAAAAGTAGAAAGTTATAAATTAGAAAAGAAAAAAATAGCAAAACGGCGGTAAAAAACCAATAAACCTAAAGAGCTGGTTCTGTGGGAAATTAAATAAGGAGCAACAGAAGAGAATAAAAATACAAATTAATGAATGAATAAGGGCAAACACCCAAATATGAAAGGAAATTAAAAGAATTATAGAATACATAATATACATGTCTATGTGAGCATATTTGAAAATCTGGGTAACAGTATTTACCAAGAACTATCAATTCTTAAAAGAAAAGTTTAAAATGTCAAAATATATAAGAATATAAAACTAAAATTAATACAAAAATTTTAAGGGTGATATTTAATTCCAGGATTACTTCCAGTATATGAGAAAGCAGATAATCAGTAAGAATTCCAAATAATTTTTAAGATGTTAATATTTAATTCTACCAAAATCTCACAAGATAACATATAAAACAAAACTTCAAAATAATCTTTTCTGTAAAAATGAATGGGAAAAGGATCATTTCAATATGTGTATGTGTGTGCCCAGTCTCATGACTCTTTGCAATCCCATGAACTATAGCCCACCAGGCTCCTCTGTCCATGGAATTTTCCTGCCAAGAATTTTGGAGTGGGTCGCCACTTCCTCCTCCAGGGGATCTTCCAGACGAGGGATGGAACCTGCCTCACCTCTTGCATCTCCTGTATTAGGAGGCAGATTCTTTCCAATGTGCAATCTGGGAAGCACCATTTCAATATAGGCATACAGAATTCATAAAAATCATTAAGCCTGAAAGAGTAATACACCATTATCAGAGCAGTTCATTTCAAGAAAGCTAATCTCTCAATAATAGAAAATCTATCTAAGTAATTTCAGTATCAAAAAATCCAACACTATCAGTATGTCAAAATATTTCCTTCATAGGATAATGAATACATATCTCAGAGTTAAAGCCAGGAGAATGCATTACGGTGAAACACCAGAAATTTTTCTACTAGAGCTATAAATAAGAAGGAAGGACAGTTATCTAAAATATGTCATTAAATCAAAAACAGCAAGTCACAGAGCAAAATGTATATATACGGTAATATTCATGGGGAAAAAAACCTACATAGATCTGTATTAACACACTGGTAGATGCACTTTAAACCTGAAATAACATGTACAAACCATTAACAATAATCACTTATTGGGATTAACATTTTCCCTTATTATTTTTATCAAAATTATGAGACATGAGACAATGTGAAAATGTTAGACACTCAGATATGTCCAACTCTTTGCAACTCCATGGACTGTAGCCCATCAGGCTCCCCTGTCCATGTAAATTTCTAGGCAAGAATACTGGAGTGCCTAGCCATTCTTTCCCCAGGGGATCTTCCTGACCCAGGGACTGAACCCAGGTCTCCTGCATTGTGGGGAGATTGTTTACCTTCTGAGCCACCATAAGCAATTAGTATTAAGGAATTTCAGTACAGTTCAGTCACTCAGTCGTGTCTAACTCTTTGCAACCCCATGGACTGCAGCACAGCAGGATTCCCTGTCCATCACCAACTACCAGAGCTTGCTCAAACTCATGTCCATAGAGTCGGTGATACTATCCAACCACCTCATCCTCTGTCGTCCCATTCTCCTCCTGCCCTCAATCTTTCCCGGCATCTGGGTCTTTTCAAATGAGTCAGTTCTTTGCATCAGGTGGTTAAAGTATTGAAGCTTCAGCTTCAGCATCAGTCCTTCCAATGAACATTCAGGACTGATTTCCTTTAGGATAGACTGGGTAGATCTCCTTGCAGTCCAAGGGACTCTCAATAGTCTTCTCCAACAAAACAGTTCAAAAGCATCAATTTTTCGGCACTCAGCCCTCTTCATAGTCCAACTCTCATATCTATACATGACTACTGGAAAACCACAGAATTGACTACATGGACCTTTGTTGGCAAAGTAATGTCTCTGCTTTTTAATAGGCTGTCTAGGTTGGTCACAGCTTTTCTGTCAAGGAGAAGCATCTTTTAATGGCTGCAGTCACCATCTGCAGTGATTCTGGAGCCCCAAAAGATAAAGTCAGCCACTGGTTCCACTGTTTCCCCATCTATTTGCCATGACGTTATAGGACCGGATGCCATGATCTTAGTTTTCTGAATGCTGAGTTTTAAGCCAACTTTTTCACGTTCCTCTTTCACTTTCGTCAAGAGGCTCTTTTGTTCTTTGCTTCCTGCTGTAAGCGTGGTGTCATCTGCATATCTGAGGTTATTGATATTTCTCCCAGCAATCTTGATTCTAGGTTGTGTTTCATCCGTCCAGCATTTCTCATGATGTACTCTGCATATAAGTTAAATAAGCAGGGTGACAATACACAGCCTTGATACACTCCTTTCACGATTTGGAACCGCTCTGTTGTTCCATGTCTGGTTCTAATGGTTGCTTCTTGACTTCCATACAGATGTCTCAGGAGGCAGGTAAGGTGGTCTGCTATTCTCATCTCTTTAAGAATTTCCCACAGTTTGTTGTGATGGACACAGTCAAAGGCTTTGGCATTGTCAATAAAGCAGAAATAGATGTTTTTCTGGAATTCTCTTGCTTTCACGATGATCCAACAGATGTTGGCAATTAGATCCCTGGTTCCTCTCTCTTTTCTACATCCAGCTTGAACATCTGGAAGTTCATGGTTCACGTATTGCTGAAGCCTGGCTTGGAGAATTTTGAGCATTACTTTGCTAGCATGTGAGATGAGTGCAATTGTGTGGTAGTTTGAACATTCTTTGGCATTGCCTTCCTTTGAGATTGGAATGAAAAATGACCTTTTCCAGTCCTGTGGCTCTGCTGAGTTTTCCAAATTTGCTGGCATACTGAGTGCAGCATTTTCACAGTGTCATCTTTTAGGATTCAAAATAGCTCAGCTGGAATTCCATCACCTCCACTAGTTTTGTTTGTAGTGATGCTTCCTAAGGCCCATTTGACTTCGCATTCCAGGATGTCTGGCTCTAGGTGAGTGATCACATCATCATGGTTTTCTAGGTCTTGAAGATCTTTTTTGTATAGTTTTTCTGTGTATTCTTGCCACCTCTTCTTAGTATCTTCTGCTCCTCTTAGGTCCATACCAATTCTCTCCTTTACTGTGCCCATCTTTGCATGAAATGTTCCCTTGGTATCTCTCATTTTCTTAGATGTCTAGTCTTTCCATTCTATTGTTTTCCTCTATTTCTTTGCATTGATCACTGAGAAAGCCCTTTCTTATCTCTCCTTGCTATTCTCTGGAACTCTGCATTCAAATGGGTATATCTTTCCTCTTCTCCTTTGCCTTTTGCTTCTCTTCTTTTCTCAGCTATTTGTAAGGCCTCCTCAGACAATCATTTTGCTTTTTTGCATTTCTTTTTCTTGGGGATGGTCTTGTTCACTGCCTCCTGTACAGTGTCATGAACCTCTGTCCAGTTCTTCAGGCACTCTGTCTTATCAGATCTAATCCCCTGAATCTATCTGTCACTTATACTGTATAATCATAAGGGATTTGATTTAGGTCATACCTGGATGGTCTAGTAGTTTTCCCTACTTTCTTCAATGTAAGTCCGAATTTTGCAATAAGGAGTTCATAAGCTGAGCCACAGTCAGCTCTGGCATTGTTTTGGCTGACTGTATAGAACTTATCCATCTTTGGCTGCAAAGAATATAATCAATCTGATTTCAGTATTGACGATCTGGTAATGTCCATGTGTAGAGTCTTCTCGAGTTTTTGGAAAGGTTGTTTGCTATGACCAGTGCATTCTCTTGGCAAAAGTCTGTTAGCCTTTGCCCTGCTTCATTCTGTATTCCAAAGCCAAAATTGCCTGTTATTCCAGGTATCTCTTGACTTCCTACTTTTGCATTCCAGTCCCTATAATGAAAAGGACATCTTTTTGGGGTGTTAGTTCTAGAAGGTCTTGTAGATCTTTATAGAACCATTCAACGTCAGGTTCTTCAGTATTACTGGCTGGAACACAGACTTGGATTACTGTGATGTTAAATGGTTTGCCATGGAAAAGAACAGAGATCATTCTGCCATTTTTAAGAAATTTGTCAACTTCTAAACGACTAATTCAATTCTCAAAGTATAGGTGATTTTCTAATGGTGAGGTATCAGGAAAGAGACATCAGATGCCAGAAGACAAGGGGTGAAAGTATAGGAAAAGAACAAACCTGGCTTCTGGAAACTGGCTAACATGCAACAGAATCAAGAAAGGGGCTGCCACTAAAGGTTGTTGTAACTAGCGATCACAAGTGTGAAAAAAGTATATTCATAAGATGCCACTATAAAATGTAAAAAATAAAAGCAAAAAGTGAGACATTACTATAAAAACACATGCTAGTTTAGCAGTGTAATTCTGTACACAAAAAGCTTATTTCATAACAGCCAATTTTGCATACAAAGATAAGAAATCTGAATGTTAACTGGACATTTTCAGCTCAACCACAATCATAACAGGTGGTGACATCTATGAGTAACAAGGAAACATTGGCGAATCTGTTTCAAATTATAGGTGGACCTTTCAAATACCAATGCCAAACATCTTTTAAGACTGGTACTCTTAAGTTTGACTTCACTTCTGAGGGTAAAAGATCCTGGAAGTAGTTTGGGGAGATTTCAGTGAATGGTAATCTAGCAACCATCAGCCTGGGTGCATAGATCTTTTCTCACAATGCTTTCGGTAATTTGATGAAAATAATGCAACTGAGTTCTAGTTTAAGATGACAACCAGGAGGCTTCTGAATTTATATCTTTCATAAGACACACCAAATCTACAGCTAGGGAAGGAACAATGTCCTCTGGAGGAA
Source organism: Ovis canadensis (assembly GCF_042477335.2). NCBI lineage: Eukaryota > Metazoa > Chordata > Mammalia > Artiodactyla > Bovidae > Ovis > Ovis canadensis. The sequence continues at coordinate 26,448,305 of NC_091246.1, forward strand.
ACCCCAAAACTACCAGAGAGATCCCTCACATTGGGCAAATTAGGAGGGAAAAAAAAAACCCCACATGGAAACACAGGAGAGGCTGAGACACGATCTCATCATTAACTCCACACCCAACACAGTGACACACAATCTGGAGGCAAGTCAAAAATCCAAACTTCTTCCAGAGGATCAAAGCATTTGAATCCAACATCAAGCGCTCCAACCTTTAAGCCCTGGACCTGAGAGATGAAACCCCAAAATACCTAGGTGTGAAAGTCAACAGGTTCGTCTCAATGAGAATGACAGCTATGATAAACTAAGTAGTTCTGGGTTTGACAGACTCACCTGGCTACCTCACAAACCCAGAACAGAAGCAGCTGTTTGAAAAGGGCCATCTTTCTGAGAAAGAGGCCAATTTGCTTTTAAAGTTTCAGTCCAAGGAACAAGCATTCAATTCAATACCTACCTAGAGGCCTATTGAAATACTATCTAAGACAGCAGAGACAAGTGGATACCATATTTTCACTCTCCTGCCTCACTCCAGTCACCAGAATCTACTAAAAATGAGCTTTTATACACACATCTGGCACTCTGATTTTTCCCACCTAGGAAATACCCTCCTTGATCACTAGGCTCCGGAGGCCAACAGAGCTTATATTCATAGTTATACACCTGATGGCACAGTAGAGAAGTAGCTGAATAAAAGGTCTAGTATTTTTGTGAAAGAGGCCAATTAGCTTACCTTCATAACTAGGCTAGAGGGGCAGTTTCTAATTAAACATACATCAAAGGGCCTACTACAATCTTCTCTAGAGACAAAGAGCTGGGAGGTACCATCTTCCTAACCTCCATCTGCCCTGTTCAAGTCGATGTTGCCTCTGAGAAAAATCCTTGTACACACATATGTTACCCTAGTTTTTACAGCTGCCACCTAGTGAATTGTCCCTTGATAGCCAAAATCTGTTGACCGGCTGGCCCTGTGTTTATGGTACAAAAGGACAACAAATAACTAAGAAACAGTTCTTAACTGGCTATCACTGAAGGGCCAGTGTAGAGAGGGCAAACAGAAAGACCCTCTCCTAGCCTTTCCCTGAAAGAATTATGGTTGCATGCCTTAAAAGTTGTTCCTGAAGGTCTGGCTTCTAATTGACTTGAACCCAGATGCTGAGATCCTCCCCTCTGAGACACTGACAGGTCCTAGCACACCCTCAATTACCAAGAGCCACTAAAAATAAAGCAAGATGCTTGGACAAAACTGAAATTTTAATAGACAATAAAGAGCTAGGGCAGGGCTGAACAATAAGTATCATCTCCAAGCCTGGGAGAGGTGGCTGTTCTATCTAATGTATAAAAAAAAACATGGAAAGCCAAGGAAAATAAAGAAACACAGGAATATATATTTCCCGATAAATGAATGAGATAAAAATCTCAGAAAAAGCCATTAACAAAGGCAAGTGATTTACCTGAAAAAGAGCTCAAAATACCAGTCATAAAAATGTTCATTAAGGACAGGAAAAAAAAATGCATGAACAAAAAGGAATTTCATAAAGAGACAAAAAATTTAAGATGCAAACAGAAGTGACAAAATTAAAGAATACAATACCTGAACTGAGAAAGAGAAGAATTAATAACAGGCTAGATGAAGTAGAAAAAAGGATAAGGGAACTCAAAAGACAAAGTAGTAGAACTCATCCAATCAAAGCAACAAAAAAGAATGGAAAGGAATGAAGCTTAAGAGACTTATGGGACAACATTAAGCATACCAAAATTCCCAATATAAGGGTCCCAGAATGAGAAGAGAATGAACAAAGGGCGGGAAACTTATTTGACAATGACTAAAAATATTGCTAACCTGGTGGCTCAGTGGTAAAGAATCTGCTTGCCAATGCAGGAGACACAAGAGACCTGGGTTCAACCCCTGGGTCGGGAAGAACCCCAAGAAAGAAATGGCAACCCACTCCAGTATTTTTGCCTGGGAAATCCCATGGACAGAGTGAGAGAGTCAATTCCTAGGTAGGTTGATAAGAAGTCCAGGGTCCCTGAGCAGGAGAGAGGAGTCTGGAGTTCTCAAAGTGAAATGAAGTCGCTCAGTTGAATCCGACTCTTTGCGACCCCATGGACGGTAGCCTACCAGGTTCCTCTGTCCATGAGATTTTCCAGGCAAGAATACTGGAGTGGGTTGCCATTTCCTTCTCCAGGAAACCTTCCCAACCCAAGGATTGAAACCTGGTCTCCCGCATTGTAGGCAGACACTTTACCATCTGAGCCACCAGGGAAGTCCAAGGAGGAGAAAAGGACAAACTTTTTTTTCTACATTCCTTAGTCTTCCTCACATAAAACTTTTTTTCTTTAAGCCTGGAGCTAATGATTACACAAGAAAACAACTCAGCTTAAACTCTAAGGATTATATAACAACAACGCACCCTGCTTAAGGACATGTTTCTCCTTCTTGAGAACCTTTTGACTAATCCTGCTATATTAAAATGTATACTATGGGAATGGATCTGGTAAGATCTTTCTATTGTTAGCTCTAATCCCATTATCTTAAAATGTATATTGTGGGAGTGGGTCTATTAAGCCCTTTACAATCTTGAGACATTCTTTTGATTTATTGTAATAACCAATTTAAAAAGTATATAGCTCCCTTGCTAAGACTAGAGAGGGGGGCACTCTCTGTCCCTCTTCTGATGTCTATGTCAGAAGCTTTCTCTGTCCCTTTTTCACTTTAATAAAACTCTGCTACACAAAAGCTCTTGAGTGATCAAGCCTGGTCCCTGGCTAAATCTGCTTCTTCTGAGATCACAAATATGACATCATTCACCAGTAAGCTATCAAGAGGAGCCTCGCAGGCTACATACAGTTCATGGGGACACAAAAGAGTTGGACATGACTTGGTGACTAAACAACAGATAAAAAGTCATCAAAATCCAGGAGGCCCACAGAATTCAACTAGATTGGCCATGAAAAAAAAGTGTTAAACTTCTTTAAGTTGAAACAAAATGGCACTACTTAGTAGCAAGAAAACATATGAAAGTATAAATCTTAAGAGTAAATGACTCATTAAGCTGATATGAAAGCTAAAAGATAAACATACTTATAACTCCAATAAATTGATAATCACACACAAGCTAAAAATGTGACATGACAAAATACAAACTGTGTGGTATAAGAATAAAAATGTAGAGATTTAGAGTGTATTTAAGATATTAACTTAATACATACAGGCTTGTTAAGTTGTTTTATGTAAAATTCATGGCAACAAAGCAAAAATCAAGAGTAGTTACATAAAAGAGAAGGAGATAAGCATATAAGCTTATCAGTAACAACAACAACAAAATCTCCAAATCCCAAGGAGACCAAAAAAAGAAGAAAAGAACAAAGGAAATCTCCAATGAAAAGACACTAAATGGCTGAGTGGGTTTAAAAAACAACAAAGATTTATCTATAGGCTAACTTTAGATAAAAGACTTTAGACACAAGTATACACAAAGAGAGAAAGTCAGTTCAGTTCGGCTACTCAGTTGTGTTCCAACCCCACGGACTGCAGCACGCCAGGCTTCCCTGTCCATCAGCAACTCCTGGAGCTTACTCAAACTCATGTCCAGAGAGTCGGTGATGCCATCCAACCACCTTATCCTCTGTCATCCCCTTCTCCTCATGCCTTCAATCTTTCCCAGCATCAGGGTCTTTTCCAATGAGTCCATTCTTCGCATCAGATGGCCAAAGTATTGGGGTTTCAGCTTCAGCCTCAGTCTTTCCAATGAATATTCGGGACTGATTTCCTTTAGGATAGACTGGTTGGATTTCCTTGCAGTCCAAGGAACTCTCAAGAGTTTTCTCCAACACCACAGTTCAAAAGCATCAATTCTTTCACATTCAGCTTTCTTTACAGTCCAACTCTCACATCTATACATGACTACTAGAAAAACTACAGCTTTGACCAGATGGACCTTTGTTGGCAAAGTAATGTCTCTGCTTTTTAATATGCTATCTAGGTTGGTCATAGCTTTTCTTCCAAAGAATCTTGCTTTTTCAATGATCTAACGGATGTTGGCAATTTGATTTCTGGTTCCGTCACCCTGCTTATTTAACTTATGTCCCGAGTACATCATGAGAAATGCTGACTGGATAAAGCACAAGCTGGAATCAAGATTGCCAGGAGAAATATCAATAACCTCAGATATGCAGATGATACCACCCTTATGGCAGAAAGCAAAGAGGAACTAAAGATGGCATCCAGTCCCATCAGTTCATTCCAGGTTTGATCCCTGGTTCAGTAAGTTCCCCTGGAGAAGGAAATGTCAACCCACTCCAGTATTCTTGCTTGGGAAATCACATGGACAGAAGAGGTAGGCTGCAGCCCAAATGGTCACAAAGAGTTGGATGCAACTGAGCAAGTGAGCACTGTACTAAAGGGAGAAATAGATAGCAATAGTAGTGAGAGATTTTAATACCCTATTTTCATCAATGAATAGATCACTGAGACATAAAATCAATCAGGAAACACTGGTCTTAAATGACATGTTACATCAGATGGAACTAACAGATCTTCCATTTAAAAGCAGTAGAATACACTTTCTTCTCAAGCACATAAGAAACATTCTCCTAAATCATATGTTAGACTACAAAACAAATCAACAGACGTAAGAAGACCAAGATCATACCAAGCATCTATTTCAAACACCGAAATCAACAAAAATAAAACTAAAAACATGATTAAACAACATGCTCCCAGAACAACCAGTGGGTCAAAGAAGAAATAAAAATATGTCCTGAGACAAAGGAAAATGGAAATACACATATCAAAACTTGTAAGGATGCAACAAAATTAGTTACAATAGGAAAGTTTTTAGCAATAAATGTGTACCTTAAGAAACAATGCAGATCTCAAATGAACAATTATCAAAGAGCTACAAAGAAACTTCTAACCCAAAGTTAACAGAAGAAAAGAAAAACGAAAGGTCAGAGCAGAAATAAAAAAAGATAAACCTTTCTTGAGACTCTTCAAAAAAGAAAAGATTCAAACAAATAAAATAAAAACAAAAGAGAAGCTGTCACAAAACATACCACAAAATAAAAGTGGATCATAAGAAAATGAGAAAAATTAGACACCAACGAATTGAGAAAGAAAAGAAAAAAATTCCTAGAAACATATAACCTACCAAGACTAAATCATGAAGAAACATAAAATCTGAACAGACACAATACAAATAAGGAGACTGAATCTGTAATCAAAAACCGACCAATGAAAAGGACCACCAATGACATTTTTCATAGAAATAGTACAAATAATCCTAAAATATGTATAGAACCACAGACTCCAAGGGGATTCCCTGGTGGCTCAGACACTAAACCATCTGCCTGCAACGCAGGAGACATGGGTTCAATCTCTGGGTCGGGAAGATCCCCTGCAGAAGGAAACAGCAACCCACTCCAATACTCTTGCCTGGAAAATTCCATGGATGGAGGAGCCTGGTGAGCTACAGTTCATGAGGTCGCAAAGAGTCTGACACAACTAAGCGACTTCACTTCACTTTACTTCACTTCACAGACTCCAAACAGTCAAAGAAATTTTGAGAAAGAACAAAGCTGGAGAATGATGCTTCCTGACTTCAAATTATAATACAAAGATACAGTAACAAAACAATATAATACTGGCATAATGATATACATATGGACGAATGGAACACAACAGAGGACCCAGAAATAAACCTGTGCCTATATGGTCAATTCACTTATGATAAAGGATACAAGACTACGGGCTTCTCCAATAGCTCACTGGTAAAAGAACCCACTTGCAATGAAGGAGATGCAGGAGATACTGGTTCAAATCCTAAGGTGGGAAGATCCCTTGGAGGAAGAAATGGCAGCCCACTAAAGTATTCTTGCTGGGAAAATTCCATAGACAGAGTAGCCTGATGGGCTACAGTTCACAGAGTTGCAAAGAGTCAGCCACACCTGAGAAAATGCACATCACACACATACAAGACTACACAACAGAGAAAGGCCAGTCTCTTCAAAACGTGGCACTGAGAAGAATGGAGAGCCATATGCAAAAGAATCAAATTGGACCATTATCTTACCCCACATACCAAAATCAATTCAAAATGATTCCCTAGTGGTCCAGTGGTTAAAACTCTATGCTCCTAATGCAGTGAGCACAGGTTTGATCTCTGGTCAGGAAATTAGGATCCAGCATGGCCAAAAAAAAAAAAAAAGGATTAAAGACTTACATGTAAGACCTGAAAACATAAAATTTCTAGAAAAAAGCAGTAAGGTCCCTAACATCAGTCTTGATGATTTTTTGGATCTGACATCAAAAGTAAACGAAACAAAAGTAAAATTAAGTAAGTGGGAGCTGTTGTTTAGTTGCTAAGTAAGTGGGAGCTGTTGTTTAGTTGCTACGTTGCATCTGACTCTTCTGTGACTCCATGGACTGCAACCAGCCAGGCTCCTCTGTTCATAGGGTTTCTCATACAGGAATACTGGAGTGGGTTGCCATTTCCATCTCCAGAGGTTCTTCGTGACCCAGGGATGGAAACTGCATTTTCTGCTTGGCAGGCAGATTCTTTACCACTGAGCCACTTGGGAAGCCCAAGTGGGAGTATATCACATTAAAAAGTCACTGCACAGAAAAGGAAGCTATCAACAAAATAGGTATTTCAGAATGGAAAAAGAAAGTCAAAAATAAATGATATATCTGATAAAGGATTACCACCCAAAATATATAAATAACTCATACAACACAATAACAAAAAACCTAAAAAATTCCAACTGCTTAAAAAAAAAATGGGCAGAGAATCTGAAGACTTTTTTCCAACAAAAACACACAGACCGTCAACAGGTACATGAAAAAATTCTCACATCGCTAATCATCAGGGAAATGCAAAATAAACCCACAATAAGATAGAAACTCACAGCCATTAGAATGGCTATTACTGAAAGATAAATAGCAGCTTGTGAGGATATAGAGAAAAGGGAACCTCTGTGCAGTTGGTGGGAATGTAAGTTGGTGCAGCCGCTACAGAAAACAGTATGGAAGGCCCTCAAAATATCAGAGAAATAACATATGATACAGCAATTCCACTTCTGGGTATTTATCTGTAGGAAATGAAAACACTAACTCAGTAAGATACATGCACCTTCATATAATCTCTAGTTCACTACACTATTATTCACAATGACCGAGACAATGGAAGCCAACATGTCCATCAACGGATGATGAATGGATAAAGAAAACGTGGTGTGTATACAAACAATGGACGACTATTCAGTCATAAGAAGAAGAAAATCCCACCATGCTATAGCATGGATGGACTTTGAAAGCATTATGTTAAGTGAATGATCTCACTTATCTGTGGAATCTTTCAAACAACAACAACAAACTCACAGATTCAGAACCTGATGACTGTGAGAGTCGCAGGGTGGGGGTTGGGTGAAATGGCTGAAGATGGTCAAAAGTTACAAACTTCCAACTATAAAATAAGTAATTACATTACATCTTGGGGATGTAATGTACAATATGGTGATACAGTTAATAATACTGCATTGTATACTTGAAAGTTGCTATGAGAATAAATCATAAAAGTTCCTATTGGAAGAAAAAATAGTAGTCCGTGTGGTGACAGACGTTAGCTAGACTTGTGATCATTTCACAACATATACACATACAGAATCATTATGTTGCATACCTGAAACTAATTTAATGTTATATGTCAGTTGTATCTAAATAAATAAATAAAGCAAACAACTGAAAGATGGATGCACAAGTATTCATTTAAGAAATCATAGTACCTCCTTTACAACCAAGATAAAGTTGCAAAGAGTGGACTTACTTTCTGCCTGCAACAGCCAAAACCTTTTCATAATACTAGACATGAGACAACAAAGAACAGTGAAGAGGGAAAATGGGAAACAAGCAAGGTGAGCTCTGTGTCTGCCCAAACTTATTATCTAAAAACAGTTTCCAGAACATAGCAGAGAGGCAGAAGCAAGTCAATCCAATGCAACTTTTCACTTGAAGATAGGCTGTAATCCCAAGAGACTCAAGTAACTAGAGAGTGCAGCACAGAGATAAGACTCTAGAAATCTGAAGAAAGGAGCTCTCACTTAGCAAAGTACTGACCATTATGCATGTGAGAAAACTCTGAGTCCAGGGAAAGAACTACCTGAAAGGATGAGAGATTCAAGAAGTTCACTAACTGCCAAGCAAAAGGACTATAAAGAAAACTACACCAAAGCACATCATAATTTAAACTGCTCTCAATCAGTGATAAAGTGATAAATAAAACTGTAAAGCAGCTAAAAAAAAAAAAAGAATGACAGCAGAGTCCTTGCCAGAAAAGAAAGGCAGCTATGAAAACTGTGAAGCACATTCTGAAGATACTGAAGATAGCAAATGCCAACCTAGAATTCTATACCCAGAAAAAATATTTCCAAATACAGAGTTAAAATAAAGACCTTTCCAAATATTCAAAAGCTGAAAGACTTAAGCAGCAGCAGACAGCACTACAGCAAAGTTAAAATAAGTCCTCCTGGAGAAGAGAATGATAACAGATGGAAGAAGAGAATGACAACACAAAGAAATAAAAGAATTAGCAAGAACCATAGATGTGAACACAGAAGATGTTTTCCTAATTACTTAAATCTCTTTAAGGAATAATTGATTATTTAATAAGAATAATTAACCATGCTGTGTGGGTTTATAGGCTATGCTAAAAGTAAAGTATATAACAACATCAGAACAAGGGTTAGTGGAAAACAACAAATGCACTTTAATAGTAAGTCAATAAAGGTGATAAAACAGAATCATACAAAATATTCAATTAATCCAGACAAAAATGAAAAGAAAAAGGGGAACAAAAACAGAACATATAGAAAACAAATAATAAAGCAAGAGATTTATAGGTATCAATATCAATCACATTGAACATAAATAGCCTCAGTTGTGACACAGGGTAAAAAAGCAAGATCCAACAATATGCTGCCTACTACAAACATATTTTAAATAAAAAGACACAAACAGGTTCAGAATAAAAGAAATGGAAAGACTATACCAAGCTAACACCAGTAAAAAAAAAAAAAAGAAAAAACAAAACACCTAAAGAGCTACACAAATAGCAGTCAAGAGAATTACATAGCAAAGACATTACAAGGATTGAAAAAGATCATTTTAAGATGACAGGGGTTCAATTCATCATCAGACATGACAAAAGTAAGTATCTAAGCACTTCAATAACAGAGCCTTGAAATACATGAAGCAAATACCAGTAGAACTGAAAAGAAAACAGAAAAATTCACAGTCACAGCTGGAGGTTTAAATTCTCTCAACAGTTGATAGAATAAGCAGAGAAAAAAATCAATAAAGACATAGAAGAATAACATTATTGGCCAACTGAATTTAATTTACATATACAGAATATTAAAAAATTATAGAGACAAAAGACCTAACACAATATGTTAGGTCTTAGCAGACCTAACACAAGATATGCTGTGTTCATGGGTCTACAGAGTCAATAATGCCAAATTATCAAATTTCCACAAATTGATTTTCAGATTGAAAGTAATCTAAATCAAAATCACAGCAGCATATATTTATAGAAATTGACATGATTCATATGGAAATGCAAAGCATCTACATTAGACACAACAACTTTGGCAAGAGGCCTAACACACTACTTGATTTCAAGATTTACTTTAATGTTCCAGTAATGAAAATGGTACAGTATTAGTATCAAGATAGACAATTAATGAGATAGAAATGAGTCCAGATATAAAGCTACACACATATATGGACATCTCATTTTTGAGAATGATCCAAAGGCAAATAAAAGGACAATCTTTTCAACAAATGGCACTGCAACAATAAATGTCTATATGGAAAAGCAGTATCAACTTATACCCTCACACCATATACAAAAACTGATTCAAAATGGACCACAGACCTAAACGTTTGCCAAAAACTATACAAGTTCTAGAAGCATAGCAACCCACTCCAGTACTCTTGCCTGGAAAACCTCATGGACGGAGGAGCCTTGTAGGCTGCAGTCCATGGGGTTGCACAGAGCCGGACACAACTGAGCAACTTCACTTTCACTTTTCACTTTCATGCATTGGAGAAGGAAATGGCAACCCACTCCAGTGTTCTTGCCTGTAGAATCCAGGAACAGTGGAGCCTGGTGGGCTGCCGTCTATAGGGTCGCACAGAGTTGGACAGGACTGAAGCGACTTAGCAGCAGCAGCAGAAGCGTAGCAGAAAAACATTTATGTCTTCTGTTTAGGCAAAGGTTTCTTAGATGCAACATTAAAATCATGAAAGAACAAAATGATAAATCAAATTTCATCAAAATTAAAACCTTCTGCTCTTTGAAAGAACTGCTAAGACAAAGACAGTCAAGTCAGATCAAAGGAAAACATTTGCAGAGCATAATTCTAAAAACGGGATTTACATCTGTAATACTCAATACTAGTAAGAACGCTCTGGAGAAGGCAATGGCACCCCACTCCAGGACTCCTGCCTGGAAAATTCCATGGATGGAGGAGCCAGGTAGGCTGCAGTCCATGGGGTTGCGAAGAGTCCGACACGACTGAGCGACTTCACTTTGACTTTTCACTTTCATGCATTGGAGAAGGAAATGGCAACCCGCTCCAGTGTTCTTGCCTGGAGAATCCCAGCGAAGGGGGAGTCTGGTGGGCTGTCGTCTATGGGGTCGCACAGAGTTGGACACGACTGAAGCGACTTAGCAGCAGCAGTAAGAACACTTATGAACAACTCGAAATTCAGTAATAAAACAACGCAGTTAAAAATGGGTGAAAAGTCTGAACAGACAGATCATCAAAGAAGAAATGCAAATGTTAAGTAGATGAAAAGATGTTCAGTATAATTAGACATTAGAGTAAGGGAAATTACAACCACAACAAGATACCATATGTCCTGGAGAAGTTCTGAACTCATACTAAGCACTGGTGAGCTTACCAGACATCAGTAATGATGCAAAAGAAACTGGAATTCTCATTACTGCTGGTGGGAAATCTAACAGACATCTAGTCCAACCAACTTGGAAGCCACTTTGGCAGATTAAAATGTAAACATACGTTTTATCATATAAAGTTATCCAGTCCTAAGCATTTACCCAAATTAACTGAAAGCATATATCCATACAAAGGCTTATATACAAATGTTCACAGCAGTTTAACTAGAAATAAACCAGGTGTCTACCCACATGTGACTAGATAATCAAACTGTGGTATATCCATACAATGTAATACCAAACAGCGATTAAAAAAAAAAATTAGGTACTGAAACTCATACATGAATGAATACCAAAAGAAATACACTGAGTAAAAGAAGCCAGGCAAAAAGATTACATAATATATGGTATGATTTATGTAAAATTCTAGAAAATGAAACATATCTGTGTGTGTGTGCGAGTGTCAAAAACATGCTAAAAATACATGCAGCTTACTGTGCATCAACTGTACCTTAATACAGCTGTTAAAGATACTTTAAAAAGAAGAAAAATTACAGCAAACCACCACTCAATAACAAAACAAATATCTGTCCTGACAATGTGCCAGGTAATATTATAAGCACACATACTATCCTTGCCAATTCTCACAATAGCCCCATGTGTAGACATTATTTTCATTTTACAAAAGAAGAAAGTGAAATATAAAGTGCAGAAATAACTTGCCTAAAAAAGACTGCTTAGTGAGGGAGGTAGAATTCAAGCCCTGAGACACTCAGCCCAGAGCTCCTCCCATGAACCAGGACTTCACCTACAGGTAGAGATGGCTGCTCATCAGCCATGCAATCAATCACAAATGCCACAGTTGAGTGAGTAAGAATGTTCAATTTGTATAAATACAAAGAATGCAATTTTACCAGCTCTCCAAACAAGCTTTCTTGTTATCATTAGACCAGAACAAGTATTTTTATAACATAAAATGCTCAGGGTCACATACTGAGGATAAGTCTGAATGGTTCACACCCTATTTTGCATGCTATAGGCATCAGAGAGTCAAAAACCAGTTACCAAAACCAGTGATTTATGAAAAGAAAATTCAACTTTATTGTCAAAATACGGGAGAAATGTACTACCATTCTTCCCAATTTACACATATAGTATTAATCTGCCTTTATGAATTTTTTACATATTTAATTGCTCAGCATCTGCTTTCTACACTCCTTCAAGTGATTCTTAAAACTTAGTTATTTAACTTGATACATAAACACTATAGAAAATCCAAATGCAAATAAGGCTATATTGATTATAGTTGGGAAAAGGAAAGTAAGATGCTGCTCAGTAAATGAATAATCTGATTTCTTAAAATACCAAGTTATTAGTTATTTAAAAAAAAAAGAAAGCAACAGACATAAATCTGAGGTCAGCCAAAATGGCTGATTAATTCAACCTCATTATTATATAATTTGAATATATAAAGCAATAAGGTGAATTTTAATAAAGAAAAGCATGCAGTAAAAGTAAACAAAATATTTATGATTAGTAAATCTCCAATTTGCTTCATGCAATCAGTCTTTGAAGTTAATTTCCTTCTGTCTCCTCCAGGAGCAGTAAAAGTAGCCCTCCCAATCCATGGATTCATCCAACCTTCTCCAACCAAGTATATTCAGGAAAAAAAAAAAAAAAATTACAGAAAGTTCCCAAAAGCAAACTGGCAACTATAATTGGCAACTACAGTTATCCCTTGGTATGCGAGGGGTATTGGTTCCAGAACCCCTCACGTATACAAAATCTGCTGATGATCTAGAGTCTTACATAAAATGGAGTAATACAATGAATACAATTGCCCCTCTATATCCATGGATGTCACATCCCTAGATTCAACCAGCTTCAGGTGGAAATTTCGATACACGGTTGAATCCATGGATACAAAACCCATGAATAAAGTGAAAGTGAAAGTGAAGTCGCTCAGTCATGTCCAACTCTTTGCAACCCCATGGACTGTGGCCTACCAGGCTCCTCCCTCCATGGGATTCTCCAGGCAAGAGTACTGGAGTGGGTTGCCATTTCCTTCTCCAGGGGATCTTCCCGACCCAGGGATCAAACCCTGGTCTCCTGCATTCCAGGCAGACACTTTAACCTTTGAGCCACCAGGGAAGTCCAATTGTATATTTACTGAAAAATATCTGCATATATAAGTGGATCCATGCAATTCAGGTCCATGTTATTCAAAGGCCAACTGTCTTTACCTAGCATTATATACAAACTGTATACACTGCATACAATTACACTGGATTTATAACTACCTACACAGCATTTATATTATACAGGTACTATAAGTAAGCTAGTGTTAGTGCTAGTCTAACACTAATGGAATACTCAGATGATTACCAGACCTGTAGTGTCAAACTGCAGGAATGAAAGAGACGGTCTCTGGCTTTACGTAGCTTCAAAGAATTGTATTGTTTTATATTTTACATTTAAATTTATGATTCTGAGTTCATTTTGTACACATTGTGGGATTTAGGTCGAAGTGTTTCTTTTCTTTTGCATATGGATGTCCAATTTTTTATCACCATACTTTCTCCACTGACTTGCTTATGTGAACTATCAATTATCATCCAGCCATATCTGCACAGGTCTATTTCTAGATTCTGTTGTGTTCCACAGATCAATGTGTCTCTTTCTCCCAAATCCACACTGGGTCTTCAGACCATAAATTCTCTTAGTTTTCCTTACTCTGAGAATATTCTCATTTCATCTTCATTCCTAAAGGACATTTTTCCTAGATTTCTAGGTTGACAGTTTTCTCCTTTTAGCACTATAGAAATCCACTTATTTCTGGACTCCACTGCTTCTGATGAAGAATCCAGTCGCTCAAGTCGTTGTTTCCCTATCAATAATGAGCAACTTTCCTTCAATTTTAAAGATGATGATGATCTGGCCTTTAGCTTTAAGCATTTGATTATGATGTGTCTGGTCCTGGACTTCTTTGGGCTTATCTGGCTTTGGTTCACTCACCTTTTTAAATCCTTAGTTTATGCCTTTCACCAAATTTGTGAAATCTTCAGCTATTTTTTCTTTAAAAATATTTTTCTGGACCCAACTCTTTCTCCTTTCCTTCTAAGACTCCTGTGACACAGATGTTAAACATTTCAGTACCATCCTCTAGGTCCCTGAGGTCCAGTTCATTTATTCAGGTTTTTTGGTTTTCTTCTCTGATACTGAGCAACTCCCACTGGTTAATCATGAAGTTTACTCACTTTCTTCTGTTATCTCTATTCTAAAACTTTCTATACTTCCATTTGTTCCTGTGGGTAAAGTCCAAAACTAAGGCCCAATATCATGTGCTGCCTAACCCTGAGGGAAACCAAGTGAACCACAAATGACCTGACCACACGGTCTCTTACCAATCCTGTTCCAAAGGATTATTAAGTCACCTAGACAAACCACCCTTCTCATCACGAAGACTAGGCAGTGTTCCTACTTATCCCTGGAGAGAGCGTTCCAGGTTCCTACCAGATTGTGAGACAACTCAAACAAAACAAATCACATCCTCCCAAAGGAACCAGGGGGCACACCACCTTCTCATCACTACAAAGCCTGCCTCCCACACTTCTCTTCGATGTTCCCGAGCACAACCTCCGTATGATCCTGTGTACCATGTGGTGGCCTCCCTTGGGCTGTGAGTACATCCAACTAAGAAACTGCTATCAATCACACTTGTCTAGTGTGTTTGGCCATCTCCAGCAACCTAGGAAAGGAATCTCTCCCTCACCAACAAGGTGAAGAGGAGGCAACTGAAACAGTTCACCCTTACTTCTTAAAGCAGTAACTGCTTTAAAATCTTAGATAATTCCAACACCTGTCTTTCTGGATGACATCTGTTTGATCATCGCTCATGTAAACTGAGACGTTCCGGTGTTCACATGCTGAGTAATTCTGGCCTGGACGTTTTTGTTTCAGCATTCAATCAACTTGGCTGTACTCGGGCTGCACATTCCAGCCAGCCTTCTGTGAACTGTGGTTTCAGCGTTAGTTATGTTTGCAAGGCCTTTGGCCAGTCTCAGATCTGGGCAGTGGCTCATCGCTTGGTTCAAATAGTGTCTAGTTTGCTGCTTAGCGTAAGACACACATGCGCAGCTGAGGAATGAGTCCAGGAGCCCACTAACACATCTGTGGGGTCCCATTCCTGAGTTCCTCACTCTTTACTATTTCCCTGGTACTTTCTGGGTCCTAGAGGGTGCCCCTTTTTTGGTCCTCCAGCCAGAACATTTGAACTACAGCAACAGGCTCCTAGTAGGAATGGGTTTCTGCCTCTAACGTGGCCCTATTCATTTCTATCCTTGGCAGAGCAACCAGGCAAATCTTTGAAGGCCTAAGATCACATTACATGCTGCGTGCTAAGTCACTCAGTTGTGTCCCATTCTTTGTGACCCCATCAACTGTAGCCCACCAGGCTCTTCCCATGGGATTCTCCAGGCAAGAACACTGGAGAGGGTTGACATTTCTTTCTCCAGGGAATCTTTCCAACCCAGGGACTGAACCTGCGTCTCCTGCTTTGGCAGGCAGACTCTTTACCACTGAGCCACCTGGGAAGCCCTAAGATCGCACTCTAACTCTGCTAATAACCTGTGTGGGTCTCTCTCACTCAGGGTAACAGCTACCTCTATGCTCTGACTTCTCTGATACTCGTCAGACAGCATCTCCGACCACTCTCCTCCTCCCATCTCTTATGGTTGCAGTGGTGGGGTGAATGTTCCAGGCATGCTCCCATCTTAGCCCTTTATCCTATATGCCCCTCTGTCTGAAATGCTCTTTTTTCCTATCTGTATGACAATTTCCTCAATTCCTATCGTCTTAACCCCAATGTTACCTTCTCAATAAGGCTTCCTCTGAACCCTATTTTAAAGTGCAAGCTCTCATCCCTCCTCAGATCCCTTCCCCTATTTCTTTTTCTATAGCATTTTATACTTCTGCCATAATTCACAACTTACTGTTTGCCATGTCTACTGCCTGTGTCCTGGAATGTCAGCTGCAAGGCACCAGTGATCTTTCCATGTTTGTTCACAGCTATATACCCAGTGTCTACACCAGATGGCTCAACAAATATTTGCGAATTGAGTGAATAAACATACCTGGAACCTAGTGTGTGAGCAAACGGAGCAGCAGTAGGAGAGAAGTTTTAGAGACGTGCTGGGGACCCACAATACAGGTCTTATAAACTGGGTTTATGACTGACAGGATCCACACTGTTTTCTCAAACTCACAATTCCATGTTTCAACTGCCTTATTCCTGTTTGAGTCCAACAACTTTGTAAGAGAGCAGTTATGATGCCTGTACACGTTTAATCTCTCCTACCAGATTTCAGATGGGCACTTCAAGGGAACACTGCTGAGTCATCTATATTTATACGTGTATCTGTATCTATCTGTTTCCTCTACAACAACTAACCATATGACTTACCAACCAATAACTTCTGAAACACCGTAAATAGACAGAAAAGAGTAAAGTGGTCATTGAAGAGATTTTAAAGTACAAAGAAATGAGACTGCACAGTGTATGAAGTGTGTTCATGAATGCACTAGACTTCAGAGAGTCAAACAAGCACTGGCCTTTAGAGGTCACTAGCAATCAGTCCACTGATCCAGCAGCGCTGTCCACTGCACATAACACTGGTAAATGTTTGATATCATACAAGCCTCTTAAGAAAAGCAGTCTTATTTTTGTTGTTATGCTTTTCTTCTTCCTCAAATAGTATGACCTTATTAATCAGATTTGGCACAGAAAGGTCCTATGCTATTTTTGAAAATCAAATTCACCCTCACAGGATCAAGATGAGTCACTGTTGAAGATATTCAAAAGAATAAGGTCAGATACTGATGTAAATTCTAAGATTTCAACAAAGGTTATAAACAAAACTTTCCAAAATGACTACTGTGTTCAGAACAACACACACACTGGATTTAAAAATCTGTCATTACTTCATAGACACACCTTAAAATAGAGTTCCTGGACACCATGCCAAGAGACGCCTTATTGCTAAACACAGCCTACAGTGGGACAGGCAGTGATATCTCAAACCCCTCATCCTGGGGAGGAGAAAGAGACAAAACTGGGGCCTCTTGCTCTGGTCCTGTGAAATCTGAATGCTCTCACTTCCTTCCTTCTTTTTGGTTTTTAACAGAAAATAAAATAAAAACTCATTTTTCTTTCTTCCTTTCTTTTTTTAATTTGGGAAGCAGTCAATACCAAGAATAATTAAAGATTCTTTTCCTGTAAACCTTCCAAGAGGAGGATACTGGAAGTGTACACACAGTTAAGTCACCACCTTAACCAAGTGATCAAAGTTACTGTCACCCAAAGTGGGACAATCTAACTCTTAAGTGCCAACACATTAGAAGAAAAGGAAATATAGAACATGGCCTACTTACTATTCTCTGCAAAAATTTTTTATCATAAACCTAAATATGAGGAAATAACTCAGTCAAATCCAAAATGTGTAAACTTCAAGAAGATAATTTGTCTGACTTTTTTTTTGAAAGATTACTGTTCTAAAAAACAAACAGAGATGGAAAACTTTTAAAAAACAAACAAAAGTGTAACCTGTGACCTTTAAATAAATCCTGAATTAGAAAAGCAAAACAAACCAAAAAAAACACTATAAACAACCTTTTTAACCTGGGATAATCTGAATATTAATATTAATTTTAATACTGTTAGGTGTTACAATAGGGTTGTGGTTAGAGTCCTTTCTTATTCTTATGAAAAGCACATTGAAATAGTTAAAGATTCACCTCTTAGTTTGAAATGGTTCAGCAAAAAAAAAAAAAGCGGGGGCGGTGGGGGGCGGGATATGCATATGAGAGAGAGACAAAGAGTGGAAGGGTCTCTCTCATGAGGAGAGACCTTGGTGAAAGGTATAAAGAGGTTCATTTCACTGCCTTTCATATTTCCTAAAGTTTGAATATTTCAAAAAAAAAAAAAAAAAGGCTAGAGAGAATGAAAGTCAACCACAGAGCAATGGAAATACTAGACATCTTGTCCACAGTGGTGTATATCCAAGCAAAAAGCAAAGAACAGTTTTCTTAGTTATAATAAAGTTTCCTGACATATACCCAAATCCTCTAGTAGAAGCTGTTAAACAGAGACAGGGAATAAAAGATACTGCCACTATTTTCTGTGCACATTTAACAGAAATTTTCTAAACTGTCAAATAACAGAATCCTAAGCCCCTGAACTTGTTTTATTGTGGTTTTATAAACATGTTTAAGGGCAGTATTGTTTGGGGAGCTATTTCCAAAAGATAATTTTATTTTATAGTACTGGAGCATTCTCCCAGTTAGAGAGAAGACAGGAAGTTTAGCTGCTTTCTTAAAGGTGAAAATACTGGAGAACAGATAGGGCTATTTAGTATATAAACATCCCAAATATAATTTAAAATATCATAGGAAGATTCCAGGGTAACAATATTAATGACTTTTAAACTTTACATCATTAAATTTTATTTTGTATTTTTTATATTTTATAATGTCTATATAAATATATATAAAACAAATAAAGGTACTGGTACACTCCATTTTTATCTGACAAACTACAGCTTGAAGAAGTTCAATTTGCGTTTAGTCTGTTTCTACCTTTCTTTACATCTTACTTTTTTTTAAACTATGTAATTTTAATAGTCAAGTAAAAACTGAAATTTAGAACACTAAACCTAAAACTTATAGTGATGGTCCACTCATTAGAAATAGTACTATCACTTTAAAACAATCATTTTATAATTTAACTTGTTGCATTATAAGAAAAATTATAAAATATACCATAAAAATAATCATGTTGTTATTCAGACTCAAGTTCAAGTAGAAACAAAAACCCAAAAGTAAATATCAGGTTTTGATCGTTTCTTAGTAAACCGTTATCATAAAAGGTTAGAAGTGATAATAATATGCAAACTAAGAGCATCAGGTTAACTCTTGCAGCTGATCAAACATACAGTAAATACGAATGGAGAGGTATAGTTTCACTTGGATTAACTTTCAAATACTGGCCAGTATGAAACCATGAACTTGCAACAACTTAGAAGAGCATTTTTCTCAGAGTTACAGACATAGATCTTCTAGACTGAATGGAATCCATACATTTTACCCAAAAATATTTATTCCATCCATAGGATTAAAAAGGAAAGAAAAGTCTTATTTTTTCCCCCCACAATACTCTTGCTGTATTTGAATTCTTTCTAGTTATCTTCTATCCATCTTCTATCCATAGCCACCGTTGTCTGAAACAGATGGAAGGCTGGGACCTCTGACACTGAAGACAGGCTCACTGATAAGGGTCAGGAGCACCTGGCTGCTCAATGAGCATCTACATCACGAAGCAAGTTCGGTACCACAAGGAAGGGAGAAAAAAATTCAGTGTAGCCTGCTACGTCTATTATAGTAATAAGCTCTTCATAACAGCAGCAATGTTCACAGTCCAAAAAAAAGGCAAGGGAACACCCCAGAGACCATTTTAGTCATAGAAAATCCACCAATTCAAAAACAATTTTAAGAAAAAATAACACAGGGGACTTCCCTCCAATGCAGGGGGCGCAGGTTCAATCCCTGGCTATGGAGCTAAGATCTCAGGTGACCTGTGGCCAAAAAACCAAAACATAAAACAGAAGCAACACTGTAACAAATTCAGCAGAGACATTTTTTAAAAATGTCCACATTAAAAAAATATATAATTAAAAGCAGAAGAAAAAATAAGCAGTATTTTCATAGAAGGATCATCTAAGAGAAAGGGAAGGAGAAAAATGAAAATGGAGAAAATATTTGTGGATTAAAAAAAATTTTATATGCATAAGACAGAAGAGGATTTTCTCCATAAAATTTTCAGAAATAACCTCTTTAGATATACTTTATAAAAATGCTTAAGCTATTCTGCTGTTATTAAAACAAACAAAAACAGACTTTACTTTGGGATACTTTAATAACCATAATACTAACACAACAGTGAAGCAAAAACTTCTGCATGCACCTCTTATTATCTAAATGTGAATATGTGGCTTTATACAAAATTAGACTTTCAGTAAGTTCAGTATTACATAATTACATGCACTATGAACTGGAAAGCTTTATTAAAGGAACAACTGACATATATTACTTCAGATTCACTTAGAAATAAAGGGAAGAAGAAAAAGACAGAAAACTATCCTTTATAAATATATGGAAAATGTTAAAATATTCCAAATTTTATAACAAATAAATTCAATAAAAATTTTTTAAATAACAGTATTTATGAGAATCCAAACTCAATCATATTACAAAACATAGGTTCTGATTAATGGATCCACTATTACAGAAGACCCCAAAAACTGAAGTACACTGGAAAGAAAAGGCTAGTTTCTGGACCTAATACGACACAGGCAGCTCCCAACAGAAGACAGAAGGAGCTAAAGCTTTATAAATCCTTTCGGCTTTTTCACGAGTCACGGTAAAAAAGACTAGCATGGTAAAACAGGTAGACAGTAAATGCTTTTACTTACAAGAATATCACTTTTTGCACATTACCAAAGTAGAAAACTTAGTGAATCATATACATTGATCTGGGTAGTCTTTAATTTCACTGAATTATGTTTTAATTTCTATCTACACACCCTAATCAAATAAATAGTCTTATAATAAGGTTAAACAGATAATTTTAACTCAGGTACAAAAGAAGTGTTCAAACACTGCTCTAAATTTTTAATTATTATTTCATTCATAAACTAGTAAGTTATCAAGGAGTACAGCCTCAGATGAAGCCTACTTTTTGAAAGAAAAGACTTCAACAGAATGGTAATGTCTCCAAATTCTCTGCAGCAGACAAAAGAACAAAAATTTCAGATTTACCTTGTGATGAAAGATTTCATTATCAATGCTGGAAAAGTACTTTATTAATCTGCCAAAAGCAGCAGCTCAACAATCTTTTTTGTAGTAACAGAGAAGAAATAACACCTCTTCAGATCCAAATTCAGCCTACCAAACAACACCAACCTTTGTCCAGCTGCACAGAAACACAAGCAAGCTGGCAAGAAGCCTGGGAACCTCTGCCCCCTCCTCCACTGGGGTCTGTGTGTTTAAGGCGCTAAGGACACACACATTTACATACTCACATTGAAGTTTCAAAATACAAGTGTAATCCTTCAAGAATCATGTGACGAGTGTAATAATTTTAAAGTTAAGAAATCATACAGAAAAGCACAGGACAAGCACAAAAAGAGGGCAAGACAGCAACAGGCAACGCATCTGCAATCTCCACACCTACAGAAACCAAAAAATGCCTTTTGAATAAGGACTCTGTTACAAGCAAACAAGACCGCATTAGTCTCTTTACCCAAAATGTTTGTTGCCTTTTCAACTAACACCTTTTTTCCTTATGCTCTGTTTCCAGGGACAGATCAAGATGGGCATGAACAATTCATACCTCCGCCAGGAATAATTGCCAACTTTGTCTCAACCAGGCCCATTTTTGCAGAGGAAGCTGAAAAGGAAAGAAGAAAATTAAGTAACATCCATATCATCAAATTCAAATATGATGACTTGAAAAAGTTAGTAAAATAAGCTAGAAATATTGTTTACTAATTAAATTTGTGTCATAAATCTTAAATCACTCCAGAAAGTATTCAGTTATGGAAATAAGTAAACATTCTAAATGATATATATTAAGAGATTCACACAACTTTTTCTGATAAAAATTGCTTGGCAGCAAATCAATTTTTGATGTAGAAAGACCAGGGGTGTTAATTATATAATTTGACCTGATACTGCCAAGTCATGTTTGAAGGCATAGATCTCATTCATTATTCAGGATCAGGAGGGAGACTGTGTCTGACAAGTAAGAATTCTTTAGCTGCCTGAACAGTCCTCTAGATCAAATAGCTTAATATATCATATCAGATATGGCAACTCTTCAAGACCAAATCTCTAGTTACTTTTGACAAATGGTTTTACTGTTCTGACAGCTGGATAGGGTTCCTCTTTCCATGTTTGTTTTCACAGCTACTTTAAAACATCTTAATTATTTCTTTATTTGCATATCCAAATGTGCTTAGACTAAGTCCTATCTCCTAATCCCCAGAACTTGCATTCTTTCAGAAATGGATTGCATATAACTTTTCAGTTTAAAACCCAAAGATCTGGCAAGAAAATAGAAATCTAAAATAAACTGAAAAGGGAAAGTACACAGAAATTAATAACTGCAAATTCCAAGAGCCAGTTACCATAAAATTATTAAAAACATAATTATCGTGATTCTACATTTAATAGGCAGCTCCATCAGAAGAGATAGTGGGAACCAGGGAAAGAATAGTGACAAATATTTGCTGCCTGCTGCCCTCAGTCCTTGGTCTGAGAGCCCCTCTTTCTCGCCCTGATGAGGGACAATGATACAGACAGCACTGTGATCATACAGAACGTAGGGTCGAGGATAGCAGGGGCAGCATGCAGTACCCTGGAAGAATAACAAGAGGTGAGAGCTGTGACTTGAGACTGCCTGGGTTCAAATCCCAGCTTGGTCACTGATTTGTGGTTTGTTTCTTCACCTGTCTCAGCCCTAGCTTCCTGAAGCACCAAAAGCGTATCTATCTCACAGGGCTATTAGGCAGATTAAGTGAGCCTAAGTATATGCCGAGTATTAGGTAAGCACCGGGTCAATACTCAGCACATGGTTAGCACTAATTGTTTCCTTTATTATTTTCATAATCACCTTATCCAGTTCTCAGAAAACTTTGCAGGAACAAAGTGAACCTCAAAGACATTAAGTCCTTATTACCGTAGCCCTAATAATAACGAAATGGCTGGACTAGGCACATGCCGGAGATGAAATCATTTAATCTTCACAACAGAAACCTTCATTTCCCCCACTGTAGAGGAGGAAAGTGATCTAAAAATGACAGAACCTAAGATCCAAATTCAGTTCCATCTGACCCAGTTCCTGTTCTCCTTTACTCCTGCTAAGACTGAAACAGATATTATAAAAGACTGTTTCCTTAACTGGGAATTTTAAATACTTCATTAAGCTCAACAGGTGACTTTTTTTACATGTTTTATTCAACAATATGTGGGAAAAAATATTTAGAATTATCTGAAGGTACAGAATCCACCTGCCAATGCAGGATATGCAGGAGACACAGGTTCTATTCCTGATTCAGGGATAGATCCAAGGGATCTTGGAAGGGGAAATGGCAGCCCTCTCCAGTATTCTTGCCTGGAAAATCCCACGGACAGAGGAGCTTGGCAGGCCACAGTCTAGTGGGTCACAAAGAGTTGGACACAACTGAGCACACACAATAACTACAAATCTCATTTTTTAAAAGTTATGTTTTTTATTTTTTAAATTATGAAAGTATAAAAACATCTACAGAAGACTTGGAAAATACAGAACAAAGTTACATATAGTTCCACTATATATGACAATTATTTTAAGTAGGTAAAATTAAGATTTTTAGTTGGAGTTTCAATACCAAATTCTCAAAAATTAATAGAAAAAAGGTAAGTTTTAATAGGACTAATTCTCACCTGCTACTCTTATATCACACGCTAAAGCCAGTTCAAGTCCACCCCCTAAAGCAAGTCCATCAATTGCTGCAATGGTTGGCACTGGAAGATTAGCTGAAACAGAAAGAAAGACTTCATGCTTCTCCAGTAAAGGTATTCTATGCAATTATTTTACATTTCTTAATGTCAATATAATTTTAAATGGAATATTATCTATAGAATTTTGTATTGCTTTTACTTTTAACTAAACATTTACATTTTAGAAAATGTAATGATCATATAGTGTTCTACCAGATAAAATATGCAGTAATATCTTTAAATCTTATCACACTATTGAAATACTTTCATAAAAACTTTCTGTTGAATTAACAGAATCACAGTTCTGACTTTGTAATCGTTGAACCTGAAGTCTTTTATGAGATGTTTGGTTCATATAAATTTCAAGTTGAAATGACTTAGGTATAATGGATAATTCATGACCCTTTTACAGGTTATCTTGGTTCTTAGAATGATAGAACCCCATTCAGAGAAGTAATATAATTACTCAAACAAGACAGAAGCAGTCTCAGTGGTTGCCAAGGCATCAACCCAGTAGTTCTACCATTTGGTAAGAATACAATGAACACAAATACACATACACACACGATGAATAATTCCTAGAAAATACCACATACTTCAGACGGAAGAGACACTCGAACCTGCCTGTAAGTATGACTGGGAAGGGATTAGCCAATCACAAACTCAAAATCAGACTTTCTTTAGTTCAGAAACAGATTACTATTTTACTGAAACTTTTATAAATTATGTTTTTTATAAATGGTTCAAAAACTGACTGGTTAATTATTATATAAAGCAGAATCCTTTCTATTAATCCTATTTTTGACTATGGGAATGTGAAGTTTAGGCTGAACAACTTTAACATATGAATAGAATGGGGATATTAAAAAGGTACCATCTCTTAATGTATTCTCACCACAAAAAAGAAATAATATTATGTGACATGATGGAAGTGTCAGCTAATGGTACAGAGGTAATCATATCACAATATGTAAATATATCAAATCAACACATTCACCTTAAACTTACACAAGTTACATGTCAATTATGTATCAATTTAAAGTAAATTTTAAAAAATGAATAAAAATAAAATATTAAAAAGATACCATCACTAGAAGTCTATCTTCCATAGGTATTCTGATATGTGAAATTCCTCAGACAGAGATGTTTATTCAAATGTGTTGAAGTGTACTGAGTTTTATTCATACGTGAAGAAATTTATCAAATTTATTCTAAGAGAAACAGTCTGAAAAGGCTGGGATAGAGCACACATAGATGCTGCCATCTGAGGCAAAAGCACTACTGGTTGAGCAGGAATGAATGAGTCTTTGCAACAGGGCATATTTCACTGTTTGTACCTGTCTGAGCGTTTTGGGGGGAGGTGGGAGCTTGAAAATACAGGGCAAATTCAAAGGTGCTCCAGACAACGTGCTTTACAGCACACCTGATGAAAAGATGAGCAGACAGCGATGTCAGTGTTTACAGTCAGGAAATGAATGCAACGAAAAAATAAAATTTTATTTTATCTGACAAAAAAGTAAAATTGACGATGTAATATAATGGCAAATTAATCTGAGTGGTTCCCACAATCACCTCAAGCCACTACAAGTAAAATGGAATTAGTGTTACACAGGCTCCAAACCCCCTTCCTTTCTACAAAGCTAGCTATAGAAATTATCCTATTTCTAGACTCCTTCAATCTGCTACCTCCCCAATGTCCCCAGTCTCAAGACTCTCTCAAAATCTTTCCTGAAGTAGGCCTCACTGTGGCCTTGGCTCATCTTCCTCTAAGATAAGCTTCTGGAGGGAAAAGAATAAACTTCCACTCACCTCCAACTCACAGTTCTAGTCCCACTCGTCTCAGAGAGACTGTTTTTGCTTCACTTCCCAGTGACACTGTGATACTGTCCCATAGCCAGTGGGCACTATCCAGTCCCTATTAAACTTACTGCCTCTGAAGATCAGAGACTTTAATCCTGGACACTCCTCCTTTTAGAATTCCTCTCTTCCTTTGCCTGCTGGGTCCCTGCTCTCATCTCTCCTGCCTTTCTTTCTGCCTCTGGTCATAGAACTCAGTCTTCTTCCCCTATCAATAGAAGCTCTTCCCAGGAGGTCTGTTTCCTTTCACCATCTATAATACCAATGATATCCAAATCACCACCTGAAATCCAAACTTCTCTCTAAACTGCATCTCTATAGTTACCTGCCTGTTGGATATCTCTACTTAGATCCTTCATCATGTTCAAATCAACTTCCTGTCAGTCCTTGGAGATTCTATTTCACTTAGCATCTCCATTCACCAAGCTACTCAAAACAGACACACAGAAGTCATCTCAAATGTCCTCTTTTCCAGGGATCTTACATCTAAATGTTTTCTAAGTCCCATCTAACAGCTCACAAATTGGCAAATCACCCTCCCTCTGCTACAGTTAGAGTTATGGGCCCCTCATTTCTTGCAAGCAGGAAGCCTCTAAGACTTCCTTCACCTTCACAGTAAAGGACTGAATTAGTCAATCTTAAAAGAAAATCAATCCTGAATATTCGTTGGAAGGACTGATGCTGAAGCTGAAGCTCCAATACTTTGGCCACCTAACTCAAAGAGCTGACTCATTGGAAAAGATCCTGATGCTGAGAAAGATTGAGTGCAGGAAGAGAAGAGGACAGAGAATGAGATGGTTGGATGGCATCGACTCAATGATGAGTCAGACATGAGTCTGATGCTCAGACACGAGTCTAAGCAAACTCCAGATGGTGAATGACAGGGAGGCCTAGCACACTGCAGTCCACGGGATCACAGAGTCGGACATGACTGAGCAACTGAACAACAATCCTCAACGTGTCCCTATCATACCTTCTGTATTTCTTGTAGGATAATTTTCTAAAATGCAAACACATTCATGAAACTCCTCTATTTAAAACAGTACAATGATTTATTCCACATTCAAGATAAAAACAGTGAAAAATTCAGCATGGCACAGGAAACGGCTGCCCACCTACCCAACCTCACCACATACTCATGTTCCAGGCCCAAACGACTTAAGGCACCTTCAGAATCATTTACATCCAAACCTGTGCACAAGCTGCCCCCTGCCTAGAATGCTAGCTAGCCCCTAATTATCCTTAGAGGTAATTATCTTTATGCTTCCTTGGTACTTTATACCTGGTTTTTCAACAGAGCATTCACACCACCTTATCGCCCATTCAGAAACAAAGATTTAACATCACATAAAGCTAATCAATAATATCCTTCTTACCACTCTGCAACAATCCTCAAGATTTTTCATTGCCTCTTCTATCTCCATTAATCCTGATATTGTCTCTATTTTTCTCTATTGTCCTATATTGTCTCTACTTTTATTAACTTCTTTCATTTTATACTTAAATGGAACAATATGAATATATGCAGCCCTATGAAAGTGAAAGTGAAGTCGCTCAGTCGTGTCTGACTCTTCGTGACCCCGTGGACTGTGGCCTACCAGGCTCTTCCGTCCATGGTATTCTCCAGACAAGAATACTGGAATGGGTTGCCATTTCTTTCTCCAGGGGATCTTCCCAACCCAAGGATCAAACCCAGGCCTCCCATATTGGAGGCAGAAGACGCTTTAACCTCTGAGCCACCAGGGAAGCCTGTACTTAAATGGAACAATATGAATATATGCAGCCCTATAGAGCTACAGAAAACAAAAAAAAACTGCAGAGTTCCTCAGCTGGAGAGAGCAATAGGAACAGGGGGAGTGTTTTCTCCTCACTGTGGAAAACGATGGTCAACAGTAATTGCCTTCAGGACTCACTAAATCTGCTGGAAGCTGACTCATCAGAAAATGAATTAACAGAAGTGAGTTTAAAGGGCTTTTAAAACATCAAACCTGGCTTCCCCTGTGACTTAGTGGTAAAGAATCTGCCCACTAATGCTGAAGATGCGGGTTCAATCCCTGGGTGGGAAGATCCCCTGGAGAAAGAAATGGCAACTTATTCCAGTATTCTTGCCTGGGAAATCCTAAGGACACAGGGGCCTGGTGGGCTATGTCCATGGGGTTGCAAGGAGTCGGATAGGACCTAAGAGACTAAAATACACACAAACATACAAACCAAACCCAGGCTTGAAATATGTGTACTACCAAGTTTCAGTTTCTGAAAATTTCAACTCATGGTAAATAGGGATTATTTCAAGTTCCTTAGATTTTTTTAAATGGGAGCAAACTGATGTGATGAATATAGCAAGAGGAATTTTTCTTCACATCAAACTGGGCACTGAAAATGTAGACTAAACATTAGTGTAAAAGGAATAAATTAACTGTAAATTACAAAAGAATTACTTGATAACCTCGTAATCCCTAAAGCATAATGGAGCGAATACAAGAAAAGGACAATTCTTGGTCATCTATAATATTCTTAACACTGAAACACAAAGACATGATTGTCTCAAAAAGAGCTGACAAGGCTTTGCTCTACATTTTTATTAGTTAATATTCTCAAACAAATATTACACTTAAAAATCACACTTAGCTAATAGAAAGTTAAGAAGTATCATTTTTTGGTAAGTATAAAATATCATTAAAAGAAGAAAAATAAAAATGAAAATGCAATTAATGAATATGCCCTTTCCCTTCACTGTGAGAAGTCTATAAACAAATTGTTTGTTTAGTTCAGTTGCTAAGTCTTGTCTGACTCTTTGCAACCCCATGAACTGCATGCAGCACACCAGGCTCCTCTTTCTTCCACTCTGTCAGAGTTTGCTCAAATTCATGTCCCCTGAGTCAATGATGCTATCTGACAATCTCATCCTTTGCCACCCCCTTCTCCTTTTGCCTTCAATCTTTCCCAGCACCAGCATCCTTTCTAATGAACCTGCTCTTCGCATCAGATGGCCAAAGTACTGGAGCTTTAGCTTCAGCATGAGTCCTTCCAAAGAATTTTCAGGGTTGACTTCCTTTAGGATTGACTGGTTTGATCTCTTTGCAGTTTCTTGAATATTGCATTTTAAGTCAGCTTTTTTACCCTCCTCTTTCACCTTTATCAGGAGGCTCTTTAGTTCCTCTTAACTTTGTCATTAGAGTGGTATCTTCTGCATATGTGAGGTTGTTATTTGTCCCAGCAATCTTGATTCCAGCTTGTGATTCATCCAGCCCTGCATTTTGCATGATTTATTCTGCACAGAAATTAGATAAACAGGGTAACAATATACAGGCTTCTTGTACTCCTTTCACAATTTTGAACCAGTCCATTGTTCCATGTAAGATTCTAACTGTTGCTTCTTGACCCACATATATGTTTTTCAGGAGACAGGTAAGGTGGTCTGGTACTCCCATCTCTTTAAAAGAGTTTTCCACAGTTTGTTGTGATCCATATAGTCAAAGATTTTCGTGTAGTTCATGAAGCAGAAGTAGATATTTTTCTGAAACTCCCTTGCTTTCTCCATGATGCAATGAGTACTGGCAATCTGACCTCTGGTTCTCTGTCTCTTCAAAACCCAGCTTGTACATCTGGGAGTTCTTGGTTCCCGAACTGCTGAAGCCTAGCTTGAAGGATTTTGAGAATAACCTTGTTAGCATGTGAAACGAGCACAGTTATAAACCAGTATGAACATTCGTTGGCACTGCCCTTTTTAGGGATTGGAATGAAAACTGACAAATACTACTTTATTAAAATAAAATGATGGGGGAAGGGATATGTTCAACAGACAGGTTTCAAGTTCCACAGGAGGTGAAGTATGAGGGTGCGGTTTATACAATGCAGTGGCAAGGAAAGAGAAAGAAATTAACAAATGGAAACTCGCTAACCTGAGAGATGAAAGCACTCACTGGAAGGAAGGGTTTAAAATGAATCAGCTCATGCTAAAGGCTTTCTTAATTCTGAAGTTAGAGAATGTAACACTTTTCTGTTATACACTTTAACTTTTTAGAAGTAATAAAAATTATTTTTAAATGTGAGAAGAATTTAAGATATTTACTCAGTTAAAAGTTTATAACATTACATGTTTAACATTACAACTTCTATAAAAATATAAAGTAAAAACGACAAGAAATGTGGAGTCCTTAACATAAAAAAAGAACACAGAAAACAAGAGTATTAATAAGTACCATCATGTCATTAAATAGGCAAACTACTTGGTACTTTTGAATATTAATATAAATTAGCATTCTGTACAGACTTCCCTGGCAGCCCAATGGTTAAGAATCCACCTTCCAATGTAGGGCACACAGGTTCAAGCCTTGGTTGGGGAACTAGGATCCCCAGCTGCTGTGGAGCAATCAAACATGCCCCACAACAAAAGATGCCGCAATGAAGATGCCGTGGGCCACAACTAAGACCCAACATAGCCCCAAATAAGTATTTTTTTTTTAAATTAGCATTCTATAAAGCTGACTATAAAATTTTTCCTACTAAAGAATTAAGCAGAACAATTTAATTAGTATTCAACGATCAATTAAATTTCAATCATCTTATAGTCCTGAAGTTTTACATAACCCTAAATTTTCCCTGAAGGATGTTTTTCTTGTAAACTTTTTTCAGGAAAACATGAGTCATCTCAAAGTAGATGCTAGTTTCATAGTTACCTAATATGCTTGTTTTTACACACAGTATTTATTCTACTTGGGAGCACTTAATAACCTTAGAGAAAACTCAATAAAATGCACATTTAAGAAGCAGATTATCAGTTTCAAAGCATTGAGAAATATCAAATCGGCAGTTGCAGAATGCGACTGAGTGAAACGGGAACTGCCATGAGCAGTGTCTATTCCCAAAAGCAATAGGAAGAAATGATGACTCAATGTGTTATGCAACCAACAGGATCAGATTCTATTTTGAGTTTAGTACCAGGAAATGAGCCAGGTATGACAAAGAAGATAATAATCGTTTGAATGTTCCTAAAAATATAATTAAAGCAAACGATCAGAGTTTTGCTATTTTAAGAGAAAATAAATGAGCTGCAAGTGGAGGTCCTGTCTATCTGAGTCTGCAGGACATCTTCTGTGAGTATAACTAGAATCAGAGGCCATGAATGTAGGGGGAAAGGCAAGTGAGGGTCTCCTTTCAGCTCTGAGATAAATATAATACACAATGTAGGTTTTCAGATGTTTCTAGAAAAAAATAAACAATGTGATTATTAAGGGAATATGCTAATGTAAGTTATGAGTCTTAAATTTGGTTTTGCTTGAAGAACAGTGTTCTCACAGAAAATTAACTATTTCCAAAAAAAATGCCCATATAATAATACCAGAAGTCTGACTTTATTGAAATCATTCAAGGAGAAGAGAGAAAAATATCTGACCCAAACAGACAGATTTTTCTAACAGAAAAACGTATAAGAACAGGAGATTTTTCAGTCACATGAAGAAATGCTAATCAGAATTTGAAAACTTTCAAAATTAAATTATTTCCTTACAAAATTTTAAGAGCAGAAAAAAGATGTTTGTTAAATAGATGAATTTTGTGATCTATCCTTTTAACATAATTACCTGTATTTCAATGCAAATTCAGCCCTGTATTTACAAAGCCAAATTAAAGCTTTTGCAATTTTACTTAATCGGGGAAAAAAAAGGCAAAGGAAACTAGAAATGACTGGCATTTTAAAGTATTCGTCTGGAAGAGCATTTAGAAAAATATTATCCACATCACATAAGATTTTACTATTTAAAATTCTGGTGGAAACCTATTTTAAATATTTCTTTATCATTAGATAGAAATTCCTTCAGGTCTCAACGTTAAGAGAACTGGGCCTGCACCCTCAGTTTTTACTTCAAAGGGAACTGTAAAAATGTTTTCTAGCTCTTCATGAAGTACCTTCCAATTAGACAAAGACTGGCCATAAGTAGCTAAACACCTCTGCTCTCCAACTGTGCATTCTACTGATATATGGCTAATCTGCACAATGGAGGGCCCAGTAGTGAGGCAGCCACATCATGGAGCTGGAGCAGGGGGGTGTTAAGTTCAGGAATAAGGGCAGTTATTAGATTGAGATCATCATATGTTTGTGCATCCATGCTGACCTGCTGATACCTAGTAATAGTTAACTGCTTTCAACCTACATACCCCACACCCGAAGTGAGCAGTGGGGACTTGTAATAATGACTAATCTTTTAGAAATCTGAAAAATTCTTTAGAATAAAATGTCTCAAAGAGAGCTGTAAAGTTGTATTTTTTCCCCCTTTGAAAAGAGAAAAAGACCTAAATTTTGTTCAAGATTTTGGAGTTTTTAAAAAGAGGCTTTCTAAGAAGCTAGGAACAGTAAAGTAAGGAATTTAGTGACTCAAAATATAAATCTTCTTTCTGATCTCTACTTTAATAGAACAGCTTTCAAATGAATCTAGTACATTTTGGTTTCTTATAGATTCTCTTTCATTAAAAAAAAGCAGAGCACAGAAGTCATCGTTTAGACCACAAAGATACTCTAGTTGTGGAAAATGAAAGTACAATGGGGCAAAAGGGGAAAGCAGCATCAAACAAGTAGGGTATATTCTAATCTGTACTATTACTGATACTGCTGTAATGACCGATTTCAAGATATACATGGCTATTAAAAACCAGCTCACAAAATTCCTGAAACTTTAACAATCCCTGAGTCCATACTATAACAGAGCACAGTGAGCGGTAACCTTTAGCCATTGGTGTGCCTAACTCCACATTCTGTTACCAGGGAAGGGGTCCTGTTCAGCTATTGGTCAGCACATCAGTGAGCCCCACCAAAAGTAACCAATTATCAATGAGCAACCATTAGTACTGCTCAGCTACCGGCTGGCATCACAGTGGGCCCCACCCATGGGCAACCAATTGCCAATGAGTGACTATTTGTGGTCCTGCTCAGCCATTGGACAGCGCAGTAGTGGGCCCTGCCCACAAGCAACCAACTGTTAAGGAGAGACAGTGAGTGGAATTCAGCCAAGGGTCAGTTGCATGGTAGTCATAAGGTAAAGCAGAGAAGGCAATGGCACCCCACTCCAGTACTCTTGCCTGGAAAATCCCATGGGTGGAGGAGCCTGGTGGGCTGCAATCCATGGGGTCGCTAAGAGTCCGACACGACTGAGTGACTTCACTTTGACTCTTCACTTTCATGCACTGGAGAAGGAAATGGCAACCCACTCCAGTGTTCTTGCCTGGAGAATCCCAGGGACAGAGGAGCCTGGTGGGCTGCCGTCTATGGGGTCGCACAGAGTCGGACATGACTGAAGCGACTTAGCAGCAGCAGCATAAGGTAAAGAGTGAGGAAATGTTGCAAGTCTGTGTGGCCAATGCACAGTGACACCCATCAGTACTAAAACATTTGAGTTTGGAAGAGAGAAAGGTTTATTACAGATTCACACAAAGAGATGGGTGGCTCATGGAGGGCCCTGGGCACTCCAGCTTACCCGCAGGCTGAAGGCTGGGTGAGCTGGAGGGCCTCCAGGAGAAGGCCTGAATCTGCCTCTTACCTCACTCTCCACCTGATGACTACCACACCACCAACCAACCCTTGGCTCAATCTTTTCCCTAACAGTCGCTCACTGAAAGTTGGTTGCTTGTGGGTAGAGTCCACTGAGGCACCGACCAAAGGCCGAGCAAGACCTGTTGCCTAGGAACAGGATGTGGAGTAATGGGGTAATGAGGCACAGCAATGGCTACCTGCTAAGGCCTGTGCTCATCCTGCCCTATTACAGAAAGAGGGGGACCCCACCCTTCTCCCAGAGGCCCTCCAGCTCACTTGACCTTGGGCCAGCAGGTGATCTGGTGGGCCCAGACAACAAGCTGGGGTATGTGTCCTGCAAGGGCATCAGATTCCTTACCAAGACCACCCAATAGCGTTGGCCCGGGCCTTGAGAGAACAATGAACCTCTCCCCCATTCCTGTCTCTGCAATCTAATAGGAGTGGCAGACTATCTGAGTTGCAGTCTGTGGGACCTGGCCCCCACCTCGTATGGACAGTCTGAGGGCCAGTTGGGTTGGACACCTGGCTCCTTCAGGGATGACAGCTGGGCAGAGTTGGGGACTTTGCCCTTTCTTGTCAGAACAGAGAGTAACATTCATTTTACAGGAATATAGTTACCTGGCCATGACCTGACTTCAAGAACAAAGGCTTTGACTCCAAGTAGTATGCAACAAGTAACCATGCCCCTCCCCCACCTTTCCTATTTAAAACAGCTTTGCAGAAAGCTTTCAGTAACTTTGGGGTTCTTAGGGCATAAGCTATGCATGGCCCTGTAATAAACCTTTCCCTGTTCCAAACTCCAATGTTCTAGTATTGTTTGACCTCACTGTGCATCAGGCATATGGACTTGCATTTTGGGTAACAATATGAACAGGTGCCAGCATACGTGTATAGGAAACAGTCCCAAGAATATAATGCTTGGGACTTCCCTGGTGGTCCAATGGTTCAGAATCTAACTTGCAATGCAAGGGATGCAAGTTCAAATCCTGGTTGGGGAACTAAGATCCCACAT
The DNA here is from genome assembly GCF_042477335.2 of Ovis canadensis. NCBI lineage: Eukaryota > Metazoa > Chordata > Mammalia > Artiodactyla > Bovidae > Ovis > Ovis canadensis. The sequence continues at coordinate 26,482,245 of NC_091246.1, forward strand.
GCTGCAACTACTGGGCCCATGTGCTCCAAAGCCATGGAGCACCCAGAGAGCTTGGGTGCTACAACTAGAGAAGCCTGCCAGCTCTGGGCTGGAGCCGGCGTGCCACAACTAATGAGCCTGTGAGCCACAACTGGAGAGTCAGTGAGCCAGAGGAAAAGATCCCATGCGACACAATGAAGATCCTGCATGCCACGATACAATGAAGATCTTCAAAACAAAGACCCAATGCAGCCAAATAAATAAATGATTTTTAGAAATCAATTGTATTTAAAAAAAAAAAGGGAGATATTACCATGCTGAATCCTCCTCCACCATCATCCATTAACATCCACCAGACAAGCCATTTCTTCCCATGGGAAAAACAGCTCCAGGAAATCCTTCTCCACAGAAAATGAATTATGTGAGGAGAACATTAGGATGAGGACCAAGAAGAACACTGGTGGCCTATGTGCAAATCTGGTCCATAAACCAATTTTGTTTGACATCCAACGGGTATCTTCTCAATAAAAACCTTCAAACTGGAGTGGGTGCATGCTAAGTTGCTTCAGTTGTGTCCAATTCTTTGCAATCCTAAGGAGCAAAGCCTGTCAGGCTCCTCTGCCCATGTGGATTCTCCGGGTAGGAATACCAGAGTGGACTGCTATGCCGTCCCTCTACAGGATCTTTCCGTCACAGGGATCGAACCTGCACCTCTTATTTCTCCTGCCTTGGCAAGTGGGTTCTTTACCACCAGCACTACTGGGGAAGCCCTCAAACTGGAGATACTTTCTAAAAATCTGGAATTCTGGCTTCTCTTGAAAATAAGAAAAAGGAGTATCAGCAAAAATGCAGAAAATTGTTCAAGAAATCACACAAGAAATATTTGCAGAACTCAAGCTCTATGAAGCTACTAAAAACATTGATCTAATTTGACAAATATAGAGAATATAATGAAGCATAATAATAACAATCTACCGTAAAACCACCAAACCAAGAAACAGGACCTAATAACCTATCCCCCATTCTTTCACCTGCCTTCTTAAACCCAAAGGTAATCACCACAGTCTGTTTACCATTTTAGTATTTTTCCCTGTATACATATGTGTATGTGATTTCATTACATTCATACACATCTCTAAACCATATGTTCTTCTGCATCTTTCAGTTTTATAAAAAATTATGTTGTTTTAATTCAATATTTTAAAGACTTCTGTTTCATATTTAAGTTTATTTGTTTGCAATACTGTCCACATGCAACTGTACAAATATACCAAAACATCTATCCACCTATTGAAATTTGGTTGTTTTCAGCTTGTTATTATGAACAATATCACTACTATAGTCTTTTTCTTATAAGTCTCCCCAGAATACACATGTCCAAAATGCCTACAGATAAGCATAGTTTCAGACTCCAAGTAGCAACTCATTCATTTAAAAAGCCAAAATCAGAAGTCTTAAAAATGAAATAGGATAGTATCAAATGCAATGCACAAAGAAAGGTAATTATTTCATGATACTCTGATACTCATCCACCTCTATGTGTTTAATGGACCAAATTGTAAATATATTTGTTACTACAAGTCTAGTAAAAACAGTCTTAAAGATACCCTTCTAGGTAAATACCCCATAAAAATGTGAACTATTCAGTCTTTTGAGATGTGGATGCCCAACTCTAAGACAACAACAAACTTTTCTTAACTATTATACCAATTTATACTCTCATTGGAAGTGTATAAAACTTTGCAGTAAGTTCCCTGCTATCTTTGGCAATGTCAGGATAAGAATTTTGGCCAACCTGGTAAACATAAAACAGCATGCTACTGTGGTATTAATTTGCATTTCTGTGACTACATATGAGATTGATCATCTTTCCATATGCTTACTCCCCATTTCTCTTTCCTCTTGTATAGAAAAATTTCTGTCTGATTTCCCAGCTGCATATATGTATGCATGCATTGACCCACGTGTACATGTATATATATACACAAAAATCCTTTGGCAGTGTTTCAAGTCTTCTCTCCCAGTTTGTGTTTTATCTTTCTACTTTCTTTACAACATCTTTTAATGAACAGATGTTCTTAAGTTTAATTTCATAGGACTTATCAACCTTTCCTTTTGCTTTGTATTCTATGTTTAAGAAATTTTTAATTCTGTCAAGATCATGCAAGTTTGTTTTACTTCATAAATGCAGTGAAGTCTGCCATCTTCCAGTGACCTCAATGACCTCTCGATTTTGGGTCCTATATTCCACTCCACTGGTCAATCGTCTATCCCAAATCCAATAACATTATATTATTAATTTTTAATTTTTAAAATAGGTCTTCAGTACTAATAACGTAAGGACCTTCATTTTCTCCTTCTTTAAAAATACTGGCTCTTTTGAGGCCTCTCTATGCTCATCAAGTTCCTCATAATAGTAATGTGTTTTTAAGTTAAATCTGTACATCAGATCATTTGTGAGAATCATTTCTTAGATACTGAATCCTCCTATTCAAGAAGATAGTACGTCGGTATTTAATTTTCTAAATGCCTTTCCAAAAAGTTTCATAATTTTTCCATACAGCTTGAATATATTTTTAGATTCATTTTTTTTCCTACTGTCAATAATATCTTTTTTTGACATATGTTTTGTCTGACTTCTATCGTTTGGACTCTAAAGGCGGCCAAGCCCAGAAGAGTTGATGCTTTTGAAAAGTGGTGCTGGAAAAGACTCTTCAGAGTCCATTGGACTGCAAGAAGATCAAACAAGTCAATCCCAAAAGAAATCAACCCTGAATATTCACTGGAAGGACTGCTGCTGAAGCTGAAACTCCAATACTTTGAGCGCCTGATGCAAAGAGCTGACTCACTGAAAAAGACCCTGAGGCTGCGAAAGACTGAAGGTAAAAAGTGAAGGGGGTGGCAGAGGATGAGATGGTTAGATAGCATCACCAACTCAATGGACATGAATCTGAGCAAACTCCAGGAGACAGAGGACAGAGGAGCCTGGCGTTCTGCAGTAAGAGTTAGACACGACTTATGACTGAGGAACATCCTTTGTCTGTTCATGGTAGGAAGAAAGACAATTGATTATTTTTTTATATGAATCCTATATTCAGCTATCTTGAAAAGTCTATTATTTCTAATAATTTGTAGATTCGTTCAGTTCAATGGAGACAATAACCACTTGAGAAAGTGTTACATTTCTTTTTTTTCAGTCATTATTTCTATTTCCTGCTTTTACATATCAGGAAAAGAAAATGTCAAGATTTTCAGAACAACGCTGAAGAGAGGTGACTGGAGGCCTCTTGTTGTTTTCCTGATTTTAGGAGATCACTTTTACATTTTACTAACAATTGTCAGTCTAAGAAAGCTTCCTTCTAATTCCAGTTTGCCTTCAGCTTTACCTAAGATAGATTTGACATCTAATTCTTTTTATCAACCTGTTGAGAAAAACATGATTTTAATGTGCTGTGTCTGTCTGATTTTGGTATCAGGGTGATACTGGCTTCACAGAAGGAGTTTGGAAGCGTTTCTTCCTTCGCAAATATTTTGGAATAGTTCACAAAGGACAGGTGTTAGCACTTTTCTAAATGTTTGGTAGAATTCACCTGTGACGTCATCTAGCCCTGGAGTAATCTGTTGGGAGTAATTTTATTATGGATTTAATTTCATTACTGGTAACTAATCTGCTGATAGTTTCTACTTCTTCCTGGTTCAATGTTGGGAGATAGGACATTTGTAGGAATTTTTCCATCTCTTTAAGGTTGTCCATTTTATTGGTGAGTAATGATCTTTTGTGTTTTCTGTGGTCTCAGTTATAACTTCTCATTTCTGATTGTACTGATTTGTCCCCTCTCTTGTTTCTCTATATGAGTTTGGCTAAAGGTTTATCAATCTTTTTTTTTCCCTTTTCAAAGAATCAGCTTTTTAGATTTCTTTAATCTTTTCTTTTTCTAGGTAATGAGAGGGTAACAGGCAGGAAGGCTGGGGTCTCCAAACAGAGGAAACAGGCTGCAAGGGTCAGTCATTTTTTGTCTCTCTCTTAAGCAGCAGGAGGAAACAAATTACAAGTGTTTTTTTCCCATTTGTGTTGCCATGATGACACCTGGTTCCACCAGAACTTAACTTTTCTCAAACCTTGAGCTAACCAATGTATTTTTCTTGTGGAAATGTTTGTCTTAAGCTATGTTAATGACCTATGTATTTACCCTAGACTCTGTCTTCAAGTCAGATTCCTCTAAAACTCAAAACTTTGACAAACCAGTATGATTTACTCATACAATCGTTCTCCTAATCTATGTTAATGAATCTATATATTTACTTGGAAATCTGCCTTTCTTCAAGATTCATGTCAATCACTTTATGGCCTGGGACAGCTCACCTTGTACCAAGTTCAGTTCAGTTCAGTCACTCAGTCATGTCCCACTGTTTGCGACCCATGAATCGCAGCACGCCAGGCCTCCCTGTCCATCACCAACTCCCCGAGTTCACTCAGACCCACGTCCATCAAGTCAGTGATGTCATCCAGCCATCTCATCCTCTGTCGGCCCCTTCTCCTCCTACCCCCAATCCCTCCCAGCATCAGAGTCTTTTCCAATGAGTCAACTCTTCGCACGAAGTGGCCAAAGTACTGGAGTTTCAGCTTTAGCATCATTCCTTCCAAAGAAATCCCAGGGCTGATCTCCTTCAGAATGGACTGGTTGGATCTCCTTGCAGTCCAAGGGACTCTCAAGAGCGTTCTCCAGCACGACAGTTCAAAAGCATCAATTCTTCAGTGCTCAGCCTTCTTCACAGTCCAACTCTCACATCCATACATGACCACAGGAAAAACCATAGCGTTGACTAGACGGACCTTAGTCAGCAAGGTAATGTCTCTGCTTTTGAATATGCTATCTAGGTTGGTCATCACTTTTCCTCCAAGGAGTAAGAGTCTTTTAATTTCATGGCAGCAGTCACCATCTGCAGTGATTTAGGAGCCCAAAAAAATAAAGTCTGACACTGTCTCTACTGTTTCCCCATCTATTTCCCATGAAGTGATGGGACCAGATGCCATTATCTTCGTTTTCTGAATGTTGAGCTTTAAGCCAACTTTTTCACTCTCCTCCTTCACTTTCGTCAAGAGGCTTTTTAGTTCCTCTTCACTTTCTGCCATAAGGGTGGTGTCATCTGCATATCTAAGGTTATTGATATTTCTCCCGGCAATTTTGATTCCAGCTTGTGTTTCTTCCAGTCCAGCGTTTCTCATGATGTACTCTGCATATAAGTGAAATAAACAGAGTGACAATATACAGCCTTGACATACTCCTTTTCCTATTTGGAACCAGTCTGTTGTTGCATGTCCAGTTCTAACTGTTGCTTCCTGACCTGCATACAAATTTCTCAAGAGGCAGGTGAGGTGGTCTGGTATTCCCATCTCTTCAGAATTTTCCACAGTTTATTGTGATCCACACAGTCAAAGGCTTTGGCATAGTCAATAAAGCAGAAATAGATGTGTTTCTGGAACTCTCTTGCTTTCTCGATGATCCAGCGGATGTTGGCAATTTGATCTCTGGTTCCTCTGCCTTTTCTAAAACCAGCTGGAACATCAGGAAGTTCACGGTTCACATATTGCTGAAGCCTGCCTTGGAGAATTTTGAGCATTACTTTACTAGCATGTGAGATGAGCGCAACTGTGCGGTAGTTTGAGCATTCTTTGGCATTGCCTTTGGAATTGGAATGAAAACTGATCTTTTCCAGTCCTGTGGCCACTGCTGAGTTTTCCAAATTTGCTGGCATATTGAGTGCAACACTTTCACAGCATCATCTTTTAGGATTTGAAACAGCTCAATTGGAATTCCATCACTTCCATTAGCTTTGTTTGTGGTGATGCTTTCTAAGGCCCACTTGACTTCACATTCCAAGATGTCTGGCTCTAGATTAGTGATCACATCATCATGATTATCTGGGTCGTGAAGATCTTTTTTGTACAGTTCTTCCGTGTATTCTTGCCACCTCTTCTTAATATCTTCTGCTTCTGTTAGGTCCAGACCATTTCTGTCCTTTATCGAGCCCATCTTTGCATGAAATGTTCCCTTGGTATCTCTCATTTTCTTGAAGAGATCTCTAGTCTTTCCCATTCTGTTGTTTTCCTCGATTTCTTTGCATTGATCACTGAAGAAGGCTTTCTTATCTCTTCTTGCTATTCTTTGGAACTCTGCATTCAGATGCTTATATCTTTCCTTTTCTCCTTTGATTTTTGCCTCTCTTCTTTTCACAGCTTTTTGTAAGGCCTCCCCAGACAGACATTTTGCTTTTTTGCATTTCTTTTCCATGGGGATGGTCTTGATCCCTGTCTCCTGCACAAAGTCAAGAACCTCATTCCATAGTTCATCGGGCACTCTATCTATCAGATCTAGGCCCTTAAATCTATTTCTCACTTCCACTGTATCATCATAAAGGATTTGATTTAGGTCATACCTGAATGGTCTAGCAGTTTTCCCTACTTTCTTCAATTTCAGTCTGAATTTGGGAATAAGGAGTTCATGATCTGAGCCACAGTCAGCTCCTGGTCTTGTTTTTGTTGACTGTATACAGCTTCTCCATCTTTGGCTGCAAAGAATATAATCAATCTGATTTCTGTGTTGACCATCTGGTGATGTCCATGTGTAGAGTCTTCTCTTGTATTGTTGGAAGAGGGTGTTTTCTATGACCAGTGCATTTTCTTGGCAAAACTCTATTAGTCTTTGCCCTGCTTCATTCTGCATTCCAAGGCCAAATTTGCCTGTTACTCCAGGTGTTTCTTGACTTCCTACTTTTACATTCCAGTCCCCTATAATGAAAAGGATATCTTTTTTGGCTGTTAGTTCTAAAAGGTCTTGTAGGTCTTCATAAAACTGTTCAACTTCAGCTCTTCAGCATTACTGGTTGGGGCATAGACTTGGATAACTGTGATATTGAATGGTTTGCCTTGGAGACGAACAGAGATCATTCTGTCGTTTTTGAGATTGCATCCAAGTACTGCATTTTGGACTCTTTTGTTGACCATGATGGCTGCTCCATTTCTTCTGAGGAATTCCTGCCTGCAGTAGTAGATTTAATGGTCATCTGAGTTAAATTCACCCATTCCAGTCCATTTTAGTTCGCTGATTCCTAGAATGTCGACATTCACCCTTGCCATCTCTTGTTTGACCACTTCCAATTTGCCTTGATTCGTGGACCTGACATTCCAGGTTCCTATGCAATATTGCTCTTTACAGCATCGGATCTTGCTTCTATCACCAGTCACATCCACAACTGGGTATTGTTTTTGCTTTGGCTCCATCCCTTCATTCTCTCTGGAGTTATTTCTCCACTGATCTCCAGTAGCATATTGGGCACCTACTGACCTGGGGAGTTCCTCTTTCAGTATCCTATCATTTTGCCTTTTCATACTGTTCATGGGGTTCTCAAGGCAAGAATACTGAAGTGGCTTGCCATTCCCTTCTCCTGTGGACCACATTCTGTCAAACCTCTCCACCAAGAACCACCCGTCTTGGGTTGCCCCGTAGGCATGGCTTGGTTTCATGAGTTAGACAAGGCTGTGGTCCTAGTGTGATTAGATTGACTAGTTTTCTGTGAGTATGGTTTCAGTGTGTCTGCCTCCTGATGCCCTCTTGCAACACCTACCATCTTACTTGGGCTTCTCTTACCTTGGTCGTTGGGTATCTCTTCACAGCTGCCAATGTCATCTCAAAATGCATGTTGTGGGTGAGGGGCCTGGTGCCAGTCTCTGAGTTTTAAGACATTCCTTTTCAATAACCTCAGATATACAGATGACACCACCCTTTGGCAGAAAGTGAAGCGGAACTAAAAAGCCTCTTGATGAAAGTGAAAGAGAGTGAAAAAGTTGGCTTAAAGCTCAACATTCAGAAAACGAAGATCATGGCATCCGGTCCCATCACTTCATGGGAAATAGATGGGGAACCAGTGGAAACAATGCTAGACTTTATTTTGGGGGCTAAAAAATCACTGCAGATGGTGACTGCAGCCATGAAACTAAAAGACGCTTACTCCTTGGAAGAAAAGTTATGACCAACCTAGATAGCATATTCAAAAGTAGAGACATTACGTTGCCAACTAAGGTCCATCTAGTCAAGGGTATGGTTCTTGCTGTGGTCATGTATGGATGTGAGAGTTGGACTGTGAAGAAGGCTAAGCGCCAAAGAGTTGATGCTTTTGAACTGTGGTGTTGGAGAAGACTCTTGAGAGTCCCTTGGACTGCAAGGAGATTCAACCAGTCCATTCTAAAGGAGATCAGCCCTGGGATTTCTTTGGAAGGAATGATGCTAAAGCTGAAACTCCAGTACTTTGGCCACCTTATGTGAAGAGTTGACTCATTGGAAAAGACTCTGATGCTGGGAGGGATTGGGGGCAGGAGAAGAAGGGGATGACAGAGGATGAGATGGCTGAATGGCATCACTGACTCAATGGACGTGAATCTGAGTGAACTCCTGAAGTTGGTGATGGACAGGGAGGCCTGGCGTGCTGCAGTTCATGGGGTCGCAAAGAGTTGGACATGACTGAGCGACTGAACTGACTGAACTGACTTTCTCAAATTAGCAGACAGCTAGTAGCCAGCTTCCCTGGTGGCTCAGAGGTTAAAGCGTCTGCCTCCAATGTGGGAGACCCGGGTTCGATCCCTGGGTCGGGAAGATCCCCTGGAGAAGGAAATGGCAACTCACTCCAGTATTCTTGCCTGGAGAATCCCATGGACTGAGGAGCCTGGTGGGCTGCAGTCCACGGGGTCACAAAGAGTCAGACACGACTGAGTGACTTTACTTACTTACTTAGTTAAAGACGAGCAGGGGGACACTCTTTCTGCCAGTTTCTGATGTATATGTCAGAAGTTTTCTCTATCTCTTTTATACTTTAATAGAACTTTATTAAAATACAAAAGCTCTGAGCAATCAAGCCTCGTCACTGGCCCCAGCTTGAATTTTTCTCTTAGAGGCCAAGAATCCTGGCATCTTTCACAGCTCGGCAACAACCTTTCAGTATCTCCTTTATTTCTGCTCTGATCTTTATAATTTCTTTCCTTTTACTAACTTTGGGTGGGTTTTAGCCTCCATGTGTTTGGAATTTGGGTTTTTTGGGGTTTTGTTGAGGGTTTAATAATACAAGTAAATAGTAATTTTATTGTTTTGTGGCTGATGCCTATCTTACAGTGTTGTGGTTGCAAAAGATGCTTGATAAGATCTCAAATTTTTGTAACTTTACTGGGGCTAGTTTTGTGGCTCAGCATGTGACCTATCCTGAAGAATGTTCCACATGTACCTAAAAAGAATGTGTACTCTGCTCTTTAGAGCACAGGTCTAATGTGTTGATTGAGGCCAATATTTCCTTATTCATTTTCTGTCTGGATTATCTGTTCACTGATGTAAGTGGGGTATTAAAATCCCCTACTATTATTGTGTTACTACCAATTTCTCCCTTTTATGTGTCTAGGTGTGCCTATGCTGGCTGCATACTCAATTGATCCCATGGTCATTATGTAATGTCCTTCCTTGTCTCCTGTGACAGTCTTTGTTGTAAAAATCTACTCTGTCTAATATAACTATCCTGACATTCTTTTCATTTCCACTTGCATAGAATAACTTTTTCCACCTTCTTACTTTCAGTCTGTGTGTGTATCCACGCTGTGTTTGTATCCATTCAGCAACTATATCTTTGATTAGAGCTTTCAGTCAATTTACATATAAAGTGATTACTAATAGTGAAAGTCACTCAGTCCTGACTCCTTGCTACCCCATGGACTATACATATATACAGTCCATGGAATTCTCCAGACCAGAATACTGGAGAGGGTAGACTTTCCCTTCTCTGCGGATCTTCCCAACCCAAGGATCAAACCCAGGTCTGCCGTATTGCAGGCAGATTCTTTACCACCTGAGCCACAAGGGAAGCCCAAGAATACTGGAGTGGGTAACCTATCCCTTTTCCAGAGGACTTTCCCAACTCAGGAATCAAACCAGCATCTCCTGCATTGCAGGCAGATTCTTTACCAACGGAGCTATCAGGGAAGTCCAATTACTGATAGTAATTACTGAATTATTATTATTTTGAAAATTGTGTTTGGGCTTTTTGTGAAGTTCTTCTTTTGCTCTATTCCCTTGTTATTTGATTATCATCTTAAGTGTTACATTTGGATTCCTTTCTTGTTTTGTGTGTACATCTATTATATTACTACATTTTTGGTTTGCAGTTAGCATGCAGTTTAAATATACCAACATGTATGTTTTGAGTAATTATTTTAAGCTGATGATCCCTTAAGTTTAAATGTATTTTAACAACTCTGCATTTCTACCTGCCCCAATATGTCACTGTTTTTGACATCATATTTTATATTATGTATCCCTTTACTACTTATTGAAGATATAGGTGATTTTACTACTTTCATTTCTTAACTTCCATACTACTTTTATATGTGGTTGATTTACTACCTTTACTATATATTTGCCTTTACCTATAATATTTTTTTCTTTCATAATTTTCATATTTCTAGTTGTAGCCTTTTTATTTTTAGTTTTTTTTTTTTTGAGGTGTGTTTATTACACTTGGGATAAGTAAGTGGACTATCCAACTGACTAAGATTCAAGGAGGGGTGATCAGAGCTGACTTAGGAGGACAGAGAGTCATATATGGAAATTTAACAAGGATCTAAGGAGGCTCCCTGGAGTAACAATGTTCATGGGTCAATGAATATACAGGCCTCCTGAGTTGGTCTATTTTTAAAAAGAAAATTTGCTATATTATTAGGTAAATTCCAAAATCAACTGTCTCCAGGATTGAGGGGATATTAGAATCCCACAGAATGCTAAATCAGCAACCCCTTTCCCTCACTAATCTACCTGAAAAAAAAAAGACAGTCTGAACAAAACCCTCTTTCATTTTTCCCAGTTTTTTTCTAGGATGAACCCTGACAGATAATTGAACAACTGCCCTTTGGATAGTGGCTGCAGAGAATTGAGCAAAGGGCCTGGGAATTCTGAAATACAGATCAGATGACATTCTTAAAACTTAATCTTGAGTTCTCTAACATTCTTTTACTGGTCAATATTACTAAAATTGTATCATGCCTGAAATGTTTACTACTCCAGTGAAAATCATTCCAGGTTTCAATTTTTCCCCTTCTCAAATATATCACTATTTCTCCAGATTTATTTTTCTTAATCTCATCATCCATCATGATAAAAACTTGGCCTTTTCTTTTTCTCTTTGAAAAACCCCTCCACTACTCTGTGTAAAGTTGGTTTGCTACTGCTATAAGCTTTTCTTGTCTGTAAAAGTTTTGATCCCTACATCAAATCTGAATGAAAGCCTGTGGGTAGAGTATAATAGGTTGTAGGTTTTTCCCTTGCATCAATTTAAGTGTATCAAGCCACAACCTTCTGCTCTGCAGGGTTTCTGCTAAAAAGTCAGCTGATAACCTTAGGGGAGTTCCCTTTTAGGTAACTTGTTACTCTTCCTTGCTGCTTTTAATAGTCTCTCTTTATGGTTAGTTTTTGCCATTTTAATTATACAATGTATCTTGGTGTGATATTTTGGGGGTTGATCTTGTTGGGGGCTCTCTGTTCTTCTTGGTCCTTTCCCAGGTCAGGGAAGTTGTTAGCTATTATGTCTTCAAATACATTCCATTCCCTTTTCTCTCTTCTTCTGGGACTCCTAAAACGCAAATGTTCAGATGCTTGGTGCCCTACAGGCCTCTTAAACTGTCCTCATTTCTTCTTATTTTTTTTCTGTTCCGTTTCATTGATTTTCACTACTCCATTTTTCCAGCTAACTTGTTCCTCTCTATGATCTAATCTACTGTTGATCTCTTCTAGCATATTTTTTTTTCTTTCAGTTACTGCATTCTTAAGCTCTGTTTGGTCATTTCATATTTTAGAACTCTTTGTTAAAAACTTCTATATTTTCAATCTATACATCCAATCTTTTCCTGATTTCTTTGAACATTTTTAGGATCAATTACCTTGAACTTCTTATCTGGTAAATTGCTTATCTCTACTTCATTTAGTCCTTATGGAGTTTTATCTTGTTCCTTCATTTAGAACATGTACCTCTGTGGCCTCTTTCTGACTAATTTGTCATTTCTATTGCTATGTATTTGGTAGTTTGGTTACATTCCCCAACCTTGGAGAACGGCTCTTTAGTAAGAGACATCCTATGTGTTCCAGCAACACACTCCAACAGTGTGTTGGAGTGACATACACCCACCAGAACTGTATGCTCAAGGTATGCTCCTCATGGGGGCTGCATGGGCCCTGCTGTTACAGCAAGCTGACTACTGTGAACAGTCTGGCAGGCATAGCTGGCTCCAAGTCAGCTGTTTGCTAGGTCCTTACTGCTGCTGGTTGATGCTAGGCAGGGATGGGTCACAAGGTGGTTGGCTGGCTGTGGATCCCTAGGGGGTCCCAAGGTTAGTAATGGATCACTGGTGGGCAGAGCCAGGTTGTGGGGCGGGTAACTGCAGAGCTGGGGTTCCTGGATCTAACACTGATCGGCTGGTAGGCAGAGCCAGTTCTTGACATAGCTGGCTGCAGGGCCCAGGGTGTCCCAAAGCTGTTGCTGTCCTGTTGGTGTGTATGGCTGAATCCTGGGTAGGCCTGCTGAGGGGTCCAAAACGTCTTAGAGCTAGTGTTGGCTTGCATCAGGGCAGGTCCTGTGAACAAGCTGGTAAAGCTGGTCTGAGGTTAATACCAGTCCCTGCGTGGGCAAAGCCAGATCCTAGAGTCTTTGGCCCTGGAGGTCCTGGAGTTGGTGTATCAACACGCTAGTGGGCAGGCCTGGGGCCGAAGGTGACGTGAAGCTGGTGCCTGCCCAGTGGTTGCTGAGGTTGGTCTAAGGCTAGTGCCAGCCAACTGATAGGCAGAGTCAGGACCTTAAGTCTCTGACTGCAGGGCCCTTAGGTGAGCATCTATTGCCAGCTTACTAGTGTGCAGGGCTTGGTCCCAGACCCTCTGGAGGACAGGGCCAGGTCCCAGAGTAGTTGTGGGCTCAAGAAGTCTTGAAGCAGCTGGCATGGGGTCACAAAAGAGTTGCACACAACTAGCGACTTTGAAGCTGGTGGGTGAGGCTGTATCCCAGCCTAGTTGGTTGCTTTGCCTGAAGTACCCTAGTTACTAGCTATGACAGGCTGGTGGGTGATAAGCTAGAGTGTGCTGTTTTGTGCTAAGTTGCTTCAGATGTGTCCGACTCTTTGCGACTCTATGGACTGTATGTAGCCTGCCAGGCTCCTTTGTCCATAGGATTCTCCAGGCAAGAATACTGGAGTAGGTTGCCATAACTTCCTCTAGGGGATCTTCCTGACCCAGGGATTGAACTCCCATCTCTTACGTTTCATTGGCAAGCAGGTTCTTTACCATGAGCACCACCTGGGAAGCCCTCACAGTACACCATCAAAGATAAAGCCAAGAGAATAAGACAGTCCACAGACCGGGACAAAGTATTTGCAAACGACACATCTGATAAAGGAATGTTATCTACAATATACGAAAAATTCAAAGCTCAACAATGAGAAAAGCAATTCAATTAAAAACTGAGCCAAAAGCCTTAACAAACACCTCACCAAAGAAGGGAGAAGGCAATGGCACCCCACTCCAGTACTCTTGCCTGGAAAATCCCATGGATGGAGGAGCCTAGTAGGCTGCAGTCCATGGGGTCACTAAGAGTCGGACACAACTAAGCAACTTCACTTTCACTTTTCACTTTCATGCAGTGGCGAAGGAAATGGCAACCACTCCAGTGTTCCTGCCTGGAGAATCCCAGGGATTGGGGAGCCTGGTGGGCTGCCGTCTATGGGCCGCACAGAGTTGGACACGACTAAAGCAACTTAGCAGCAGCAGCAGCACCAAAGATGACATAAAGATAGTAAACAAGCCTATGAAAAGACACATCATACATCATCATGGAAATGCAAATTAAAACAATAAAGAGATACCACTACACACCTATCAGAATGCCACAACCTGGAGTACTGACAAATGCTGGCATGGATATAAAGCAACAGAAACTCATTCACTGCCAATGGGAATACAAAATGGTACAGCCACTTTGGAAGACAGTTTGGTAAATTCTTAACTAAACAGACTCTTAACCACACAATCTAGCGATCATGTTCCTTGGTAGTTACACAAAGGAACTGAAAACACAGTTACTCAAAACTCTGCACACAGATGTGTACAGCATCTTTATTCATAACTGCCAACACCTGGAAGCAACCAAGATGTGCTTCAGTAGGTATATGGATAAACAAACTGTGATACATCTTTACACTGGAATATTATTCAGCAATAAAAAGAATAGAGCTCGCAAGGCATGAAACAACCTGGAGAAAATGTCAATGTGTATTACTTAGTGAAAAGAAACCAATCTGAAAGAGCTACATATTATATGATTTCAAATATCTGATACTCTGGAAATGCAAAACTATGAAGACAGTAAAACATGGTTGCCAGACACGGCAGAAGGGATGGACAGAGCAAGCACAGAAGGTTTTCAGGGCAGTGAAAACACTCTGCATAACACTATAATGATGAATACATGTTATTTTACATTTGTTCAAACCCATGGAATGTAAAACACTAATAATGAACTCTAATGTAAACATATGGACTTGGATAATTATATCAATGTCAGTTCATCAGTTATAACCAATGTGCCACTCTGGTGTGAAATATTAACAATGGGGAAAAGGTTATGCATCCTGAGGGCTGAGGATATATGAGAAATCTCTTTACCTACCCTCCATTTTGACATGAACCTAAAACTGCTCCTGAAAAATAGTCTTTAAAAGAAAAAAAAATTGAGTTGCTGCAACATGGACCATAACAGCCCCACAAAGCCTAAAATATCTGTCAGTCCTTTTAAGAAAAAGTTTGCTAGCCTGTGGTTTAAACAAAGAGATTTGATCAAGACAGTTTTTACTTGCCCCTCAAAATCTCAGTAAGTCCCCAAAAATAGACATCTTAAAAGATTTATGCCCATTGTAATATCATAGTGAAAAGTATCTCTCCCAAGTTAGGGAACCCATGGAAGGGAAACAAGTAGACTGGATCAGGATCCAGAACAGAAATGCTACCACTACAACCACTGAAAAGAAAACACCACTACTAAAAAAGGAATAGTTCTTCATGTAAGAAGTCCCAGAAAATTCCAATTTCAGATTCAATAAAATAGAAAGAGGCTGAGAAGAAACATCAAGGTAATGTTTACAACTGAACCAGTCTTAACAATTCGTCCTAGCATATATATATATACAGTTACGGACAGCATAAACTTTTACTTCCAAGATCAAGTTCTCTGACCACAATGGAAAACAAATCCATGCTCTGCCTCAGAAGACATCTATCTGACCATGCAGTCGTGTAGAAAGAGAAGCAGAGGAGAGCCTCTAATAAAACTGACAAGGGATAAACAAAAGGTAGGAAGATGACAAGAACTATTTTAGAAATCAAAACATATGTATTTTAAAACTTAGCTCTAAAAACAAAAGGTAACCAACAATAACAAAACCCCAAAGATGTCACATGGTCAAATTCTACTACTCTTTCAAGTAACAGAAGATTTCCCTGGATAGCACAGAAAAAGATGAAAAACTTCTCACTTTAACACAAAACACATAATTAGAAGATCCCATCTCATTTATGCTTTTATCAAAACATATAAAATTAAATCCAGTGGTATATATTAAAAACCACCATAACCACTAACCACAATGACCAGGCAGTATTTATTCTGGTAACACAAGGCCAGTGTAGCATCAGTAATGCTAGTAATACAATTTAGTATAATCAAAGCTGAGACAAATTCTAATAGATACCATCTTGACACATACCAAAAAGGCAGCTGACAAATTTTAACCCTTATTCTTGACAAGAAGAGTAATAAACTCCAAAACAAGCTGAAATATAAGAAAACTCCCTGAACTTGATAACTACCGGCAAAATATTAAATGCATTCCTCATACTCAAATAAAGGGATGAAGATGATCACTTCAGCAACTGAATATTGCGCCAAAAGCCTTAGCCAATGGGAAAATGTATGAAAAATGTTAAGATTAAAATGTTGGAAAAGGAGAAGATATAAAACAGCATTATTTATATATAAGGAACTTTTTTGCTTTCTGGAAAACACAAGAAAATTGAGAAATAACAATAACTAATACAAGTAGTAAGCTAGCATGATACAAAACAAGCACAAAAAATTTAACAAATTTCCTACGGACCTACAACAATAACCAGACTTCAACAGAAATATCAGGAAAAGATTCCATTCAAAGGAATAAGTGCTATAAAATAAGGATAAATCTGAGAGGGGAAAAAAGATACAAGACTGAAGCCAATGCGAAGAAAACTTTCTTAAAGAAAATTAAAACATGAATGATCCCCCCCTAAAATGAGAGACATGCACATGATGAATGGAAAGACTCTGAATCACAAAAACGCTAATTCTTTACAAACAATATTTACAGAAATTCCAATCACAGGCTCATGAGACTATTTTTCCTCTTCCATTTAAAATTAACAATCCTAAATTCATTTGGAAGAATTGAGGTGTTAGGAATAGCAAAGAAATCTTCAGTTTAAAAAAAAAAAACAAAACAATGAAGAGAACTTACTACCCTCTAGATATATAAAGCTCCTGGAATTAAATTAGGGTGGGATATTAAGAGACAATACCTGTGATACATTTAATAACAAAAGATCAACACAAAACTGACTTTTAAGTAAATAGTTATTAAATGATACTATAGAAAAGGAGATGAAGAATGTGAAAAGGCAATCTACAGAAGCGGAAAGGCAAGTTTAATTTGAAAAGATATAACATTACACTAGCATCTGGGAAAGTGCAAATTAAAATGTTAAGATCTATTTTTTCTTTAACTTTGGCAAACTAAAAAGGTAGCAACATTAAATGTTGCAAGAACATGAAGAAACAGGTACTGTCATATAATTGATGGAATATAAACTATTGTAATCTTTTTGCAATATAATCTGGTAGCATTTATTAAAATGTAAAATGAACACATGATACTTAGAACTGCAATACCATATTTAGAAATCTATCTCATATATACTAATGTTCTAAAAGAATTTGTACAAAGGAATCACTATTTTATTATAAAAAACAAAAGCAGTTTAAAACAACATGAAAACAAAACAGCCAAAACAACAAAAACATCCAATGTTCATTAATGAAGAAATAATTTAAAATTCTGGGTAAGACCATGGATTACTATGCAGTGATGTATTAAAAGGTATTAATAATAAAAGCAAATTTATATGTACTAAAATATAAACCTTACAAAGAAAGACTGTAATTCTAAAGAAACAGTATAATCCCACTTATGCAAAAAATAAATCCAAATCTGTATGTCTGTGAAAGCAATTATTTAAGAAATATGTCAAACGCTTATGCCAAATTATTCTTTGTTTTCTAATAATTACCTCCATAAGTAACATCATCATAAGTATGAGGCAGGTTTAATAACAAAATATTTTTCAAATTAAACATTAACATACATTCTGTTTTACAACCAGCTATACACCATGAATATCTAATTATGTAAATATTTTAGCCAAAGCTTATACTTAAAGATGGGAAGATCCCCTGGAGAAGGGAAAGGCTACCCACTCCAGTATTCTGGCCTAGAGAATTCCATGAACTATACAGTCCATGGGGTCACAAATAGTCGGACAAGACTGAGCGACTTTCACTTCATAATACTTAAAAACAGTGTGCAACTTTTAAAATCCAATATTTAAGGTCACTTTAACCATGTTAAAAGGACAATTTAATTGTACTTACCAATTTCATTAATCATTGCTCTTATTTTGGAGACAAAAGGACCAACTTCACTGGAACTCATTTTGGCTCTTTCCTTAAGATCAGCACCTGCAAAGTATTTTATTTACGAATATAACCTAGTTAAAATTTTAAAGCAATGAATTGAACATTACATAAGATTCACATAAAACTTGAAGATAGACTGGATTTATCTATCAAAGCAATCATATTCTCTAAGCATTTCTTCATCAGCATCAGACTGAACAAAATACTTGCTTGTCTATACATCTACCAAGCACTGAAAGGAATGCTTCTCAAACTCTCATGTCAGGACCCCTTTATACTCTTAGAGGAAGAGGTACTGTTAAGATTATACATGTATCTATCCATAGTATTCTATTAGAAAATGAACCCAATTAAAATTTTTAATTATTTATTCACTGAATACAAATAAATCCATTCATGTCAACATAAATGACTACAGATTGATGCCACTTTCTTGGTTCCTGACAAGATGCTGGCAGTTCTATCCACCACTGCTTCTGCCCCATCAGTGCAAATGCCAACCCAATGAAACGTGCAAATCACACCTTACTGCTATGAAAATCACTGTTATTTTATGGATGCCTGACTTGGTGACTGCAGATCACATCTGAGAATCACTGACTTGAAAATATATACAAACCAACGATTTCATAATTATGAGTTTACCATAGAATCGTAACTTTGAAACAGTTAATAAACATAATTACTTCCTTAAGGGATCACTTGGGGCTTCTCTCATAGCTCAGTTGGCAAAGAATCCACCTGCAATGCAGGAGACCCCGGTTCGATTCCTGGGTCGGGAAGATCCGCTGGAGAGGGATAGGCTACCCACTCCAGTATTCTGGCCTGGAGAATTCCATGGACTACAGAGTCCATGGGGTCACAAAGAGTCAGACACGACTGAGCAACTTTCCCTTCATTTTCAAGGGATCGTTCCTTTGTGGCTCAACAAAGACATTCTTTTTAGTAAAATTAAACCCTCTGAAAAAAGGTAGGTCCTCATTTAAATAAATAGACAAATAAAAAACAAAGTAAAATTACAGCACAGAAGGTACCTACTCAGCTACCTACACTTGTACAAGCCAATTATGAGTTGATCAGGACTAGTGCAACAAACAAGTAGCAGCTGAAGCTGAGACATTCTGAGCCCATACACTTCCTGTGGAACTGAGAACTGCAGTTGATAAAACCCATATCCTAGAACCCATATCCCCTCCTTCTGGGGCCTCCCTCCCATCCCTGCAACCCACATCCCTCACACCTCTCCCATCCTACCCCTCTCGGTTATCACGGAGCCCCAGGTTAAGCTCCCTGTGTTACATGGCAGCTTCTCACCAGCTGGCTGTTTTACACACGGGAGTCTTGCCTGGAAAATCCCATGGACGGAGAAGCCTGGTAGGCTGCAGTCCATGGTGTTGCTAAGAGTCAGGCACGAGTGAGCGACTTCCCTTTCACTTTTCACTTTCATGCATTGGAGAAGGAAATGGCAACCCACTTCAGTATTCTTGCCTGAAGAATCCCAGGGACAGAGGAGCCTAGTGGGCTGATGTCTACGGGGTCGCACAGGGTCAGACACAAGTGAAGTGACTTCCGGCTTAAGTCAAGCAGTGGGAACTCAATATGGTGGGGCTTCCCTTATAGCTCAGTTGGTAAAGAATCAGTCTGCAATGCAAGAGACCTGGGTTCAATTCCTGGGTCCAGAAGATCCCCTGGAGATGAAAATGGCAACCCACTCCAGTATTCTTGCCTGGAAAATCCCATGGACAGAGGAGCCTGGCGGGCTACAGTCCATGAAGTCACAAGAGTTGGACATGACCTGGCGACTAAATAAAGACTAATATGGTAGTCTTGTTTTTTGGATGTCTGATATATGTCTTCATAGTTAATTTTTCCCATGAAGAATTAAAATTTAGCATCAAAGAAAAATGTCAGTAGTGCCAAAGGAATTCTAAACTAGTAGGATATATTTGTTAAAGAAATAATGGTTCGATTCACTATCATTTAACATGAAGAACACAATTTTAAATTCAGAATGTAAAATGCTGCCCAGTGCATGTTAGGTAACACATACTGGCTAATAAGCAGCTACATGTAGTATGATATGAGGGAAGGGAATGGACAGGAAAGGAGCCAACGCCATGAAGTAAAAGCGGATAAGACAGGGCATCTGAGGAAGTCGTCCTGAAGGAGCCCTCGTAACTGAACCACGGGATCCATCATGTCCTCGGACCCCAGGGCACCACGAGGGTACCCTCTAACACACTAATGAGAGCTCCGACTGGGGTCTTACCAACATTCTGACCCTGTGACCATGCAGCATGCCTGAAAACCATTCTCAGGTTAAAAAGACAAAGCTGCTAGAAACCATGCCAGCAACTAAAGGGAATCAAGGTTTCCTCTTAACATATGCAGCCCATTTACCTGCACACTAGACCCAGCAGAGAAGTATAGGAGACGTGTCTGATTATGGAATGCAGCTTTATCTACACAACTGTGTGAGACAGAAAATGAATGGCTTTAAAGCGGGGAAAGAAACTAACTGCCAATGTAGAATTCTAATCTAATCAAACCTATCCTTCAAAATGATGGTGAATAAAAACACTTTACAGGCCAACTCACAGACACATCCTCAAACACACCATCAGGCCCAAGCTAAAAGAGGCACTGAAGGGAATGCACTTCAGGCAGACCATCAGAGTAGAGTTTTAAAACTTATTTTATACTGCTTATAAGAGATTTTCTTAAAACATAAGGGCACTGACTGGCTAAAGTAAAAGTGTAAAAAAATGCAAACACTAACCAAAAGAGAACTTGTAAAGTTATCTTCATCTCTGACAAGAGAAGTAAGGCAAGAAATATTGCTCAATGAGAGGGTTATTTTATAATAAGAAACATGATCCATCACAAAAGACGTAAAAATTCTAAAATGGCATACATAAAAAGATAGCCCCAAAATAAAGCAAAAATTCACAGAGCCAAAATGAAAAAACTGTCACACCTACAACTACAGTGGACGCTAATAGACCTTTCACAATAACTGATAAAGCAGTCAAATATTCCTATCAAAAAATAAAAAATAGGAAAAAAGTCCCAAACCAGGAGAAAATAAATAGCAAACACTGGAGCAAAAAACTTTTAGTAGAAAACAAATGTATGAGAAAAATCAAAACAGCTTTTGAAAAAAACTAAAATAAATAACAGATCTTTTAGCAAGATGGATCACAGATAATCAGAGAAGGCACAACTCTCAACTGAGAATGAAAAGGACAGTAATACTAAGGACTTCACAGACAATAAAACTATTAACAATTCTGACTCCATGAATTTGAAAAATGACATGAAATGAACAAATTCCTAGGAAAACACAACTTATTAAAATTGACAGAGAAACAGAAAATCTGAAAATGCAAATAAATACTTTAAAAACTGAATATGTAAAAACTTTCCTACAGAGAAAACTGCATGCCCATATGGCTACAAAAGTAAATTATCCCAAAAATATAATGAAAAACATTTACCATCAATCTTAAATGATTATATGAAAAACAGTAAAACAAAAACTTGACAAGAACATCATAAGAAAAACAATGAGAGACCAATTTTTCTCATAAGGTCTCAAAATCATAAACAAAATAGCAGTATATCATACCTACTAGTAACATACATGTATTAAGACCGACTTATACTCAAGCCAAGATTTAAGGCTGGTTTAATATTAGAATTTTTAATTTAAGAAATTAAGAAAGATGAAAATCATACAAATTTTCAGTAGAAAATTAGCTGACAGAATTCAACACTCATTCCTTAACACCTCCATTGATGTCATAATTTACTTAAAATTCAGTCATTTAAAATACACAATTCAGTATTTTTTAGTAAATTTAGAGAGTTGTACAACAACATTCAGAAAACTAAGATCATGGCATCTGGTCCCATCACTTCATGGGAAATAGATGGGAAAACAGTGGAAACAGTGTCAGACTTTATTTTTCTGGGCTCCAAAATCACTGCAGATGGTGACTGAAGCCATGAAATTAAAAGACACTTACTCCTTGGAAGGAAAGTTATGACCAACCTAGATAGCATATTCAAAAGCAGAGACATTACTTTGCCAACAAAGGTCCATCTAGTCAAGGCTATGGTTTTTCCAGTGGTCATGTATGGATGTGAGAGTTGGACTGTGAAGAAGGCTGAGCACCAAAGAATTGATGCTTTTGAACTGTGATGTTGGAGAAGACTCTTGAGAGTCCCTTAGACTGCAGGGAGATTCAACCAGCCCATTCTAAAAGAGATCAGTCCTGGTTGTTCTTTGGAAGGAATGATGCTAAAGCTGAAACTCCAGTACTCTGGCCACCTCATGCGAAGAGTTGACTCATTGGAAAAGACTCTGATGCTGGGAGGGATTGGGGGCAGGAGGAGAAGGGGACGACCCAGGATGAGATGGCTGGATGGCATCACGGACTCAATGGATGTGAGTCTGAGTGAACTCCAGGAGTTGGTGATAGACAGGGAGGCCTGGCATGCTGCGATTCATGGGGTCGCAAAGAGTCGGACACGACTGAGCGACTGAACTAAACTGAACTGATAACTATCACAACCTAGTTTTAGAATATTTCCATTATTACAAAAATGATTCTTCATACTCATATAGAGTCACTCCCTGTTCTCACCTCTAGTCCCAAACTAATATATTTTCCTATAACTTTGCATTCTCTGGACATTTCATACAAATAAAACCCATACAATATACAGTCTTCCACTTCTTTCTTTCACACCACATAGTGTTTTTCAGGTTCATCCATGATATAAAGATGAATCAGTATCTTTTGTCTTTTTATTACCATATAGAATTCATTGTAGAGACAGATATTTTGATTATCCATTCATTCATTGATGGACATCTGCACTATTTCTACTCTTTGGTTATTATGAAAAATATTACCATGAACACATCTGCATTCAAGTCTGTGTAGAGGAACTTTTTCACCTTCACCCAAAGACTCACTTGGGTAGAGTGGAACTGCTGAGCTATACTGTAAATTTCTATTTAATTTAAACAGGGACGGAAAAAAAAACAAAAAACAAAAAAAAAACCTGCCACTGCTTTCCATGATGGCTGCACCACTTTACATTCTTAGCAATGCATAAGGGTCTCTGCTGTCCTACAAGGACACTAGTCTGCCTTTTCATCATAGCCATTTTAGTGACATGATGTATTTATTATGGTTTTAAATTTGCATTTCCTGAATGACCAATGTGGCTTCCCTGGTAGCTCAGATGGTAAAGAATCTGCCTGCAATGTGGGAGACAGGGTTCAATCCCTGGGTCAGGAAGATCCACTGGAGAAGAGAAAGGCTACCCACTCCAGTATTCTTATCTGGAGAATTCCATGGACAGAGAAGCCCATGGGGTTCCAAAGAGTCGGACAGAAATGGGTGACTAATTTTCATTTAATGACAAATATGACAAACCTAGACAGCATATTAAAAAGCATTATTACTTTGCTATAAAGGTTCATATAGTTAAAGCTATTGGTTTTTCTAGTAGTCATGTACAGATGTGAGAGCTGGACCATAAAAGGCTGAGCACTGAAGAATTTATGCTTTTGAACTATGGTGCTGGGGAAGATTCTTGAGAGTCCCCTGAACAGCAAGGAGATCAAACCAGTTAATCCCAAAAGGAAATCAACCCTGAGTATTCACTGGAAGGACTGATGCTGAAGATGAAGTTCCAATACTGATATGAAGAGTTGACTCACTGGAAAAGACTTTTTTTTTTTTTTTTGAAAAGACTCATGCTGGGAAAGACTGAGGGCAGGAGGAAAAGGGAAAGACAGAGGATGAGATGGTTGAATGTCATCACCATCTCAATGGACATGAGCTTGAGCAAACTCTGGGCAATAGTGAAGGACTGGGAAGCCTGGTGTGCTGCACTCCATGGGGTCACAAGATGAACAGTACTTAGGAACTGAACAACAACAATGAGGTTATTAGTACCTTTTCAAGATGCTTAATAGCCATTCACACAGTTGATTGAAATGTCTATTCAAATCTTTTGCTGTGCAATTTATTTGATTCTTAATCGGTTGTAAGAGTTATATCTTAAATAAAAGTCCTTTTTCAGAAAAATCATTTGGAAATATTTTCTCGTATCTGTGGCTTATCTTTTATTTTCTCCTATCTGTGGCTTATCTTTCAATAACTCTTGAGTTTTCAATTTTAATGAAATCCAGTTTATCAATATTTCTCTCTTATTATGCTTTTGTTGTCCTCTGTAATCAACACACTCATTATTAATTAAGAACTCATAGCAAACTAAGAACAAAAGAATCTTTTTTCATTTGTTAAAGAGTAAATACAAAATACCTATAAGCAACATCACCTTTAATGGTCAAAAACTTCCTCCCAATTATCAAGAATGAGGCAATGTATTCTTTATCATTTCTACAAATGTAAATAGGTGTATTAGTCTGTGTAATAAGAAAAATTTTAATTACAAAGATCATAAGAAAAAAAATAAAACTGTCCTTATTAGCAGATGAGTTAATTATACATGAAGAATACTCAAAAGAATTTATAAATCATAAAAATAAGCTGGATACAGGTTTAATATACAGAAAGCAACTGTCTTTCTGTATACTAGAAAAAGAAAATTTTTAAAAGATATCATCTACATTAACATTCAAAAATCAAAGAGCCAAGGAATAAATATAATAAAAGATGCATAAAATCTTGACACAAAAATATACAAAAAGACTTCCCTGATGGTCCCCTGGTTAAGAATCCACCTTCCAATGCTGGGGATGTGGGTTCAATCCCAGGCTGGGGACCTAGGAGCCCACATGCTGTGGGACAGCTAAGGGCTAGGCACCTTAACTAGCGACGTGCACTGTAAACTACAGAGCACATATACATCTTGGAGTCCACACGCCACAACCAGAGAGAAGTGCATGGCACAAGTAAGACCTCACATAACCAAAATAAATAACTGGTTAAAAAAAACTTACAAAGTCTAAATTATATAAGTCCTAAATAAATGGAGGGGCTTCTCTGGTGGCTAAATGGTAAAGAATCCACTTGCCAATAAAGAGACCCAGGTTTGATCCCTGAGTGAGGAAGATTCCCTGGAGAAGAAAATGTAAACCCACTCCAGTATTCTTGCCTGGGAAATCCCATGGACAGAGGGACCTGGTGGGCTTCAGTCCATGGGGTCGCAAAAGAGTCAGACATGACCTAGTGGCGCAACGATAATAAAATAAATGGAGGAATATATTGTGTTCACCATGTGTTAGAAGACTCCGTTCTAAAAGATGTAAATTCTCTCCAAAGTAATAGATTCAATATGGTACCAATCAAAATCCTAATGCTTCTTAGAAGTTGACAAAGTAGATATGCAAAAGCCCAATAAATAAGCTTGAAGAAGAAAAAGTTGGAGAATTTATACTGAAATAAATTATAAAGCTATAGTAAATAACAAAATGTGATGTTTATCAAAGATAGAGAAACAGAACAAAGGAACAGAACAGCAAGTCCAGAAAAGACCTGCTTGACTTATGACAAAGATGGCACTGCTAGAACATTTCAATAAATGAGGCTGGGACCACTGCAAGAGTCAAGCACGACTTGGGGACTCAGTTCCATTCAGTCGCTCAGTCTTGTCCAACTCTTGCGACCTCACAGACTGCAACACGCCAGGCTTCCCTTTCCATCACCAACACTTGGAGCTTGCTCAAACTCATGTCCATTGAGTCGACGATGCTATCCAACCATCTCACCCTCTATCGTCCCCTTCTCCTCCTGACTTCAAACTTTCCCAGCATTAGGGTCTTTTCAAATGAGTCAGTTCTTCACATCTGGTGGCCAAAGTATTTGAGTTTCCGCTTCAGCATCAGTCCTTCCAATGAATATTCAGGACTGATCTCCTTTAGGATGGACTCGTTGGATCACTGTCAAGTCCAAGAGACTTTTAAGAGTCTTCTTCAACACCACAGTTCAAAAGCATCAACTCAGCTTTCTTTATAGTCCAACTCTCATACCCATACATAACTACTAGAAAAACCACAGCTTTGACTAGATGGACCTTTGTTAGCAAAATAATGTCTCTGCTTTTTAATACGCTGTCTAGGTTGGTCATAGCTTTTCTTCCAAGGAGTAAGCATCTTTTAATTTCATGGCTGCAATCACCATCTGCAGTGATTTTGGACCCCCCAAAATTAAAGTCTCTCACTGTTTCCATTGTTTCCCCATCTATTTGCCATGAAGTGATGGGACCAGATGCCATGATCTTAGTTTTCTGAATGTTAGGTTTTAAGCCAACTTTTTCAGGGCCAAAGGCACTGTTGATGTTGTGATTTGTCTCCGCTGCTGTATGATCCATTTTGAACTCAAATTTAAAAACTGCTTGGATTTGCTTTTTGTCTTATCATTATTTCTACAGTCTAAAATCATAAACATCATGTAATAAGTCACTAGCAAAAAAAATAAAGCTAGAAATGAGTATTAAAATGATATACAACATAACCACATTTATTTAAGAATATATTTCAATATAAAATGGCAAAGTTCAACAATGCAAAATTGCAATTACTTTTGCACCAACCTAATACATTTCTAATTGTGGCCCACAGGACAAATGGCAGAACCTGGACTCATGAAGGCCTGTATTCTTTCCTCCTTATTCATGACTACCAATAAATCCTAATTTCCTTCCCCAAAAGACAAATGAAAAAAAAAAAATCCCTGACCCCCATACACAATTACCTGATCCAGCTACCACCAATTTTCTCTTTTTTTAAATAAGCCAGACTCCACAAAAGGGCTGTTCCAATCTCTCCTCTTACAGTATGTCTCTAAGTAAAAGGGACAAAAAGACAGTAAAAAATAAGTATAATAAATAACCTACGTAAAAAGTAACAAACGTTCAAGAGTAAAACAATCAGGAAATGTGAAGCTGGAGTAGAAGATGTGACCCACGTCACAATATTAAATAGTATGATCACACTGTTCTTACTGACAAAGTGCAATAAAATTCAGTGAGATCTCTGTAGTTTGTAAGTTCCTGATAATCTAATAGTTGGTTCTAAGTTACATATTTTAATTACTTATATTGCTCCTGTACTGCAAACTCTTTTCAACTAAACATGCAGTAATTAGAAATGTAATACCCCAAGAAGACAATGCACAGAGTTAATACATTATTAAACAATTCTGAGAGAGTATCTATTTCATTTAAATATTATCCACTAAAATGGTCCTCTCTTAAAATTCTTGGGCTTTTAAAAAAAAAATAAATTCCTTCTTTTGAATATGCTTTAGGAGTATTATGTAGTAAATTTCTACTTATTTATATTTGCCGTGGACTAGTCCAGTAAGACTTTCAAAAACTTATGGGAAGCAACTATAATATTGTTTGTTGTATACTGCAGGATATCTAGCTTCCTTGGCTCCCAGTAATCAAATGACAGTAAAGCCCCTCAATCATCATGACAAGCAAAAATGCCTGCCCAAATTCCAGTATGTTCCCCACTGAGTGTTACAATCCCCCTTGAGATCTATTATCTAATATGGTAATATTCAGTGGTCTTTAACTCTTTTTGTTTCCATTACTGCTGCACAGAATTTTGAAACACAGTATACTCCCTTGAACATTTTTATACTGACAACTAAAATCTTTCATAATTTAAGTTTAAATAGATGCTAGGTAAAGGCCCTAAGCCTGCATACCAGAGCTAGAGCCTGCAAACTGCAACTACTGAAGCCCACATGCTCTACAGCCCCTGCTCCACAAGAGAAGCCAGCACCGCGGTGAGAAGCACACACACTCCAGCTGGAAAGCAGTCTGTGCTCTCCACAACTAGAGAAAACTTGTGCACAGCACCAAAGACCTGGTACAGCCACAAATCAACAAACAGAAATTAATATACGTATAGTTTTTTTAAAAAAAAGTTGCAAAAATTGCAGTACACTATAAACACTGGCACCTTAAAATACAATCATCATTATCAATGTATCCAGCAGAATCTACATACCACAGTGACTGATTCTCAAAATCATTCATGTCTAAAACAACACACAAATCCTTGCTTAACAACAGAAATACCACATCATTTACTTTATGAACAATTTTATGAAGTGTTATATTCCTATAACACTTTTCTGTGATTTTTTTGCTGGTATCATCAGCTTTTATTCTTAAAAATCTTCTTTTGATCACTCTGTCACATTTCTATGCAACAAAACATATATACAAACAGAATTGATTTTTATTAAATTCCTTGTAACCATAAAACACTGCAAGTTTTCCTCTGGATTTTCTTTTGATTACAAGTATAATTAGCATACAGTTGATTGAAGCAAAAATGCACATCTGACAACTAGGTACTAAAAGTAAACTTTCTTGGAAAATGTTATCTCAATGAGACAGATGAGACTACCTGCCCTCCTTTTATTATTTCATATATGTATAAATGAAATCACTTATTGCTAGAATATTTCAGCAATGTCTCCCAATTCTTTCAACTCCTTTAGAGTCAGCTCTTGAAAAATCACATAGTAATCAAGAAGCATTTAACAATTCCATAAAAACTACACTGTCTTTAAATCATGCTGAAAACAAAGAATTGGACACTGCCAAAATAAGGATCCTAGTTGAAATTCTTAACGTGGGTACTGTAAACAGTTATTTTATAGCAATTCATAGCTTTCTACCTGCCTGAAGCAAGGAAGCAAAAAAAAAAGGAGGTGGGGGGGGGGGCAACTATGAAAGAGAAGATAGTAAAGTTAAACAACAGATCAGACTGAAAAGTTCTAAGAAAAAACTGCATAAAAGTTGTATTATCAGCTAGATTCCTTTAAAACAATCTGTATCTCCGGAATGGCTAGAGGAGATCCCAACCGCAGTCTGGGGGAATCATTGCTTTAAGTCATTTCCCTCAGAAATGTAGTTGCTGGGTCATGCAAAGTGCAATGATCTTTAAAAGTTAATACCAAACTGTGTTTCCAAAGTATTTCCACCTCCATACACGATCACCGGCAGTGCATTGCTCTACATTATCACCAGTGCCTGGAACTGTCACACTTAGTTCCGCTCATCTAATGGGTGAGAAAAGGTGGCTTTAAGCAGCACTTTTCTCAGTACAGTAAAAGATGAGATATCTCAACTTTGTAGAACATTACTGTACAGTGAACAAAGTCATCATTTCAGAACTGTTTCAGTTTATGGACATGTGCTATCAATCCAAAGCACCGTGGTCTTCTGTGCTCCCACTCCAAATAGGCTTTAATCTCTTCCATGGAACCAAAACATCAGGTCAAGATAAGTAAGGATTTCCAGGTGCCTCAATCTGCATCTTAACCTCCAAAAAGCACCAGATGGAGTAGGCACTGTCCTGGGGTGCTGCCCATCTCAGATCAGAAGATGTATCTGTTTTCCTTTCTTGTACTGCTCTTGCACAGTGGTTGTAGTAGTGTTATCCTAGTCTCACAAAAACAGCTGAGAAAAGGTCTTTCTTTGTTACTTATCAAATAATATATGTAAGATTGGAATTATCTGTTCCATGAAACGTGTGAATAGAATATTCCTCTGCAGTCATGGAGACCGAGAGTTTTCAATGTTATAAGACTAGTCAAGTTTTCAATTTTTTAAGTAGGTTTTGGTTAAGTTTTATTTTCCAATAGTTTACCTAGTCCACTTAAAATAGCAAATTCACGGACATCAGTTATTCTTAATATTATTTTACCAAATTAATCTCTGTGAAATGTATACCTATGGCATCCTTTTTCAATCTGAATATTGTTTAGTTATTCCCTCACCATTGATAAATCCTGATAAATCAGAAATTTGACTTTCTGACTTTCAAAGAACCAGCTTTGGACTTTATTATTCTTCGTACTTACTGAGTGTTTTCCATGTCATAAGTTTATGTTAATCTTCAGTTTCTTCCTTCTACTCTGAGTTTATTCTGTAATCACTTTTGTCATTTTTTTAAACTGGATTCTTAATTTATTCATCTTGAACATTTATTCTTAAAGTACAATCTTAACTACATTATACAACTTTTAAAGTATTTTGTTAGAATTTAATTCTGAATATGTTCTAATTTACATTAAGATTCCTGTGTTGAGCTGTAAGTTATTTAGAAGTTATTTTAAATTTCCCCCTGTAGGGGACTTTTTCTAATTACCTTTTGTAAATGACTTGTATCTTAACTGCCTGTAGTCACAGAACTCAGTCTTTGAAATCTGTGGAGGCTTTATAGCCAAGCAGATGGCTAATTTTCATGAATATTTCATGTGCACTTGAAAGAGATGCACAGTCATCAACTGCTGAGGGCAACGATCCACACAGGTACAATATATTAACCCTCAGTAGGCCAGGAAAAATAATCAACACCCTTAATCAGCTGGGCTGATAGAGTCTCTGTATTTTATTTAATATTTAGGTCATTTTATAAATAATTCACGGGTGTTTCCCAGGTGGCACAGTGGTAAAGAATCTGCCTGCCAATGCAAGTGATGAAGGTTTGATCTGCGGGTTGAGAAGATCCCCTGGAGAAGGAAATGGCAACCCACTCCAGTATTCTTGCTTGGGAAATCCTGTGGACAGAGAAGCACGGCGGGCTGTAGTCCGTGGGGTCCCAAAGAGTAGGACATGACTGAGCAACTAAGCACCCAGCACATAATTTACAGAAAAATAAAAGGATATAGTAAAAAAGCAAATTAACTGAAAAGTTTAATCAAAGTTTAAATACAGAAAATCCACATTGTTATTTAAATCCTAGGGACGGGGGAGCCTGGTGGGCTGCTGTCTATGGGGTCGCACAGAGTTGGACATGACTGAAGCGACTTAGCAGCAGCAGCAGTAGCATGTACAGATATGTGTATGATACATACACATCTACAAATGCATAATGTGTGTATATATACATTCACACATACCACACACACAAACACACATAAAAAGAGCATGAAACTGGTCACCAACTGACATGCATGAATCTGGGACATATAGTTTTATAAAATCTGATTCCAGATTTCAATTATATCTCTACTAGACAATCATCACTTCTGCTTCTTCTTAAATCTGCACCATAGAAATGCAGTGCTTTTTTAAAATTTTGATGTCCCATAAACTTGCTGAGAAAGACAGCCATATTATTTGTTCCTTGCTTGTTAATATTTATTTTTAGATTTATAAACATACATCAAAATGATCCAAGCCAATGTTCTGCTTTCTTTCCTAAATCATATATTCACTTCCTATCACCTTTGTATATACACTTTAATTCAACACTCTTCAATTATAAGCTGTATCAAGTAAATGTTCATGTACAACATTACATGTAATGCAAAAATAAGTCACATATTCTCTTAGCAAAACTGAAGAGTCCAACTTCTTATCACAAAATACTGCAGAAACACACTGGTCACTCATCAGTTCTTGAGTTCAAAGAAAATCCATCTAGGATATCGCTATTTGGTGACTCATAGTCTAAGACTTCACTCATATGATCAAGTTCACCATAATAATTAGGGCCTAGAGTCTACTACCTCTGTTGACCATTATTTTGCCCATTTAATAGCAGAAATACCTTCCTCTGTCAACTTTTCTTCTTTCGTACCATTACATGTAGAAAATGAAAACTATTAAATTCTCAGTTGTGTCCAATGAAAACTAAAATGACTACAAAGATGGTACCTCCAGACTTCATTTATATTTTCTTAAAATATGTGCAACTCTTGAGGTAATATAATAAAATCAAAGATAATACAATAGTAATGACTTGACTACTATAACATCTATCTATGATTCCATCATCCTTTCATTTTAGTCTTAATATAGTTGGGAGTAATTAAAGAGTGATGACAAAAATCATTCTAGGATAATAAAATCACCTATAACAGATAAAGTGATATAAGAACCCACAGCATCTTAGATTCATAAAAAGGTCCAAAGGACTCATATGGTATATACTATAAGAGAAAAGGAGTTTTAATTTTCTATTTTAAAGTAAGTTTTCTGTTCTTCAGAAGACCTCTAAGACAGAAAGAAAGCCATAAAGCATCAATCCAACAAATCCAAGTAGAATTGTTCAAAAAAGAAACTAGTAAACTAAATCTGGGTCCAAGGGACTCTGATGATAATAAGGGTTAAGTTTATTAAGCTATTCAAATATTCTTTCTTTCTATTCAAATAGACTTTCTTTTTTCTTCTTTAATCTATTAATAACTAAGAAAGGTACTAAAAAAAAAATCCAATTGTGGTGGATATGTCCTTTTTTCCTTACAGTGACCTGAATTTTTACACTATATATTTTGAGGCTATTTCTAACTGCACAGAAGTTCAGAATCATCATTCTACGAGGGAAATTTAAACTTTTGTCATTATCTAGTGACCTTCTTTATCTCTAATAATTACTATTCTGATAAAAATTTATTTGAAAATCTATTATATTTGATATCAATACAGTTATACCACCTTTACCATCTTTCTTTTAGTCAGTATTAGAGTGGTATGTCTTTTTCTACTCAACTTTCAACACCCTTATGTTTTCGGTGTTTCTTATGAATAGCTTAGTGATAATTTCTTAAGTCAGCTACTACTCGTCTTCTAATTAAAGAATTCAGTACACTTGCATTCACCATATAGGTAATAAGTCTTAATGTATTTCTACAATTGCATTTGGGGATATTTAGCCCTGTAGTTCTATTCCTTCTCCCACCATCTCCCTCTCTATTTTAACCCTGAGGGTTAAACACTCTAGGGGTTCCAAAAATTTTGTGAGATTTACCTCCGAGAGCCTAACCAGTTTCTCAAAGTAAATAAGAGAGAAAAATCCCCTCTCCCTTCTGACAGAGCAAGAGGAAATGGAACCATTTTGAAATACCAGAGCACTCTGTCCTTAACAAAGTCTGCCTTCAGGGGAAAGTAATTAACCAAAGCCTAACTGACCAGCAGGAAGGGAAATACCCAATTCCAGTCCATTCAGTCATCCAGTCCTCCAGTCCCGCCTAAGGGGTTAAAAAAAAAAAGCACTGAGAAACACTTGTGAAGTTCCATTTCAGAGGCACAGGCTCACTAAAAGCCTAACACTTAATCACAGCACTCCCCTTCCCTGCAACACCAAGCCCTATCTTCTTGATGGCCCAACAGAATGTACTGGGTAAAGGACCTACTGTAAATAGACCAAGGTTGTAGTGTTTTCATTGTCATCTGTTTCTAGGAATCTTTTGATTTCCTGTCTTATTTCTTCAGTAATCTCATTATTTAGTAATGTATTATTTAATCTCCATGAGTGTGTTTTTTGCAGTTTCTTTCCTGAGTTGTTCAGTTCAGTCCAGTCCAGTTAGTCACTCAGTCGTGTCCAACTCTTTGCAACCCCATGGACTGCAGCACATCAGACCTCCATGTGCATCACCAAACTCATGTTCACTAAGTCAGTGATGCCATCCAACCATCTCATCCTCTGTCATCCCCTTCTCCTCCAACCTTCAATCTTTCCCAGCATCAGGGTCTTTTCAAATCAGTCAGCTCGTCACATCAGGTGGCCAAAGTATTGGAGTTTCAGCTTCAACATCAGTCCTTCCAATGAACACCCCGGACTGATCTCCTTTAGGATGGCCTAGTTGGATCTCCTTGCAGTCCAAGGGACTCTCAAGAGTCTTCTCTAACACCACAGTTCAAAAGCATCAATTCTTCGGTGCTCAGCTTTCTTTATAGTTCAACTCTCACATCCATACATGACTACTAGAAAAACCATAGCCTTGACTAAAAAGACTTGTTGCCAAAGTAATGTCTCTGCTTTTTAATATGCTGTCTAGGTTGGTCATAGCTTTCCTTCCAAGAAGTAAGCATCTTTTAATTTCAATGCTGCAGTCACCATCTGCAGTGATTTTGGAGCCCAAAAAAGTAAAGTCTGCCTCTGTTTCCCCATCTATTTGCCTGAGTTGATATCTAATCTCATAGTGTTGTGGTCAGAGAAGACAGCTGATATGATTTCAATTTTCTTAAATTTATTGAGGCTTGATTTGTAGCCAAGATGTGGTCTATCCTGGAGAATGTTCCCTGTGCACTTGAGAAGAAAGTGTATTCTTCTGCATCTGGATGGAATGTCCTGAAGATTATCAATTAGGTTCATTTGGCCTCATGTTTCATATAAGGTTTGCGTTTCCTTATTGATTTTCTATATTGATGGTCTGTCCATTTGTGTAAGTGGGGTGTTAAAGTCCCCTACCATTATTGTGTCACTGTCAATTTCACCTCTTATGTCTGTTAGTGTTTGCCTTATGTACTGAGATGCTATGTTGGGTGCATAAATATTCACAATTGTTATGTCTTCTTCTTGGATTGTTCCCTTGATCATTATGTACTGTCCTTCTTTTATCTCTTGCATTATTCTTTAAAGTCTATGTCGTCTGAAATTAGAATTGCCACTTTGGCTTTCTTTTGGTTTCTGTTTACATGGAATAACCTTTTCCATTTTTTTACTTTCAGACTATATGTGTCTCTATGTCTGAAGTGGGTCTCTTGTAGGCAGTATATAAATGGGTCTTGCTTTTGTATCCATTCAATCAGTCTGTATTTTTGGTTGGTGTGTTTAATCTGTTTACATTTAAAGTAATTATTGATATCTGTTTTCCTATTGGCATTTTCTTAATTGTTTTTGTGGGTCTTTCCTTTCTCTTGTGATTACTGCCTAAATAAGTTCCTTCGGTATTTATTAAAGCTGGTCTAGTAGTGGAAAATTCTCTGAAACATTTGCTTGTCTGTAAAGCTTTTGATTCCTCCATCAATTCTGAATGAGACCCTTGCCAGGTACAGTAATCTTGGTTGTAGACTTTATTCTTTCAGTACTTTAAATATATCCTGCCATTCCGTTCTGGCCTGCAAAGTTCCTGCTGAAAGATCCACTGTTAATAGTATGGGTTTTCCCTTTATGTTTCTTGTTCCTTTTCCCTTGCTGATTTTAACATTCTTCCTTTGTGTTTAATCTCTGTTAGCTTGATTAATGTGTGTCTAGGCACGTCTCTCCTTGGGTTTATCCTGTAACTGACTCTGCAAGGAACTGGAGCGATTTTGAGATACCCCACATCCATGGGCAGAGAAGCCCCATGAAGATGGTAGGCGCTAGAGTGGTGGCTGCACAGTACTAGAGAGGCAGCTACAAGGCACCAGAGCAACTTTGAGGAGATACCCCACGTCCAGGGGCAGAGAAGCCCCAACAAGATGGTAGGTGCTGGAGCGGCAGCTGCGTGGCACTGGAGTGACTTTGAGGAGATACCCCATGTCTAAGGGCAGAGAAGCCCCAGCAAAACGGGAGGAGGGGTGAAATCATGTTTAGAATCAAACCCCATACCCACCAGAGATCCTCAGAGGGCTCAAACAAACCTTGTGTGCACCAGGACCCACAGATCCCACAGAGACTGAGACAGAGCTGTGTCTGAGCATCTCCTGTGGAAGTACGGGTCAGCAGTGGACTGCTGCAGGTTAGGGGCTCTGAGTGCAGTAGACCCGGGTACAGCATAAGCCCTCTTGGAGGAGGTCGCCATTAACCCCACCATAGAGCCACCAGAACTTACACAGGACTGGGGAAACAGACTGTGGAAGGGCACAAACAGAACCTTGAGGGCACGAGGACCCAGAATAAAGGAGCAGTGACCCCACAAGAGACTGACCAGACTTGCACATAAGTGTCCATGAGTCTCCAGTGGAGGCATGGGCCAGCAGTAGCCTGCTGCAGGGTTGGAGGCACTCAGTTCAGTGGTACATGCATGGGACCTTTTGAAAGAGGTCCCCATTATCTTCATTACCTCCACCATTGTTCAGGCTCAGGTCAAATAACAGAGAGGGAACACATCCCCGCCCATCAACAGAAAACTGAATTAAAGATTTACTGAGCATGGCCCCGCCCATCAGAACAAGACCCAGTTTCCTCCTTTGTCAGTCTCTCCCATTGGGAAGCTTCCATAAGCCTGTTATCCTTCCCCATCAGAGGGCAGACAGAATGATAACCACAGTCACAGAAAAATAACCAATCTGATCACATGGACCACGGCCTTGTCTATCTCAAAGAAACTGAGTCATGCAGTGTAGGGTGAGTAAAGACAGACAGGTCATGGTGGAGAGTTCTGACAAAATGTGGCTTACTGGAGAAGGGAAAGGCAAACCACTTCAGTACTCTTGCCTTGAGAACCCCATGAACATCATGAAAAGACAAAGACAGGACACTGAAGAGGAACTCCCCAGGCTGGTAGGTGTCCAGTATGCTACTGGAGATCAGTGGAGAAATAACCTCAGAAAGAATGAAGAGATGGAGTCAAAGCAAAAACAACACCCAGTTGTGGATGTGACTGGTGATGGAGTGAAGTCCAATGCTGTAAAGAGTAAGACTGCACAGGAACCTGGAAATATTAGGTCCATGAAATTAAGGCAAATTAGAAGTAGTCAAACAGGAGATGGCAAGAGTGAACATCGACATTTTAGGAATCAGTGAACTAAAATGGACTGGAATGGGTTAATTTAACTCAGATGACCATTATATCGACTACAGCGGGCAAGAATCCCTTAGAAGAAATGGAGTAGCCATCATAGTCAACAAAAGAGTCCAAAATGCAATACTTGGATGCAATCTCAAAAATGACAGAATAATCTCTGTTTCTTTCCAAGGAAAACCATTCAATATCACAGTAATCCAAGTCTATGCCCCAACCAGTAACACTGAAGAACCTTAACTTGAATGATTCTATAAAGACCTACAAGACCTTCTAGAACTAACACTCAAAAAAGATGTCTTTTTCATCATAGGGGACTGGAATGCAAAAGTAGGAAGTCAAGACATACCTGGTTCAGTTCAGTTCAGTAGCGCAGTTGTGTCAAACTCTTTGTGACCCCATGAATCGCAGCACGCCAGCCTCCCTGTCTATCACCAACTCCTGGAGTTTACCCAAGCTCATGCCCATTGAGTTGGTGATGTCATGCAACTATCTCTTCCTCTGTCATCCCCTTCTCCTTCACTAGATGGACCATTGTTGACAAAGTAATGTCTCTGCTTTTAAATACGCTACCTAGGTTGGGCATAACTTTCCTTCCAAGGATTAAGTGTCTTTTAATTTCATAGCTGCAATCACCATCTGCAGTGATTTTGGAGCCCAAAAAAATGAAGTCTGACACTGTTTCCACTGTTTCCCCATCTGTTTCCCATGAAGTGATGGGACTAGATGCCATGATCTTAGTTTTCTGAATGTTGAGCTTTAAGCCACTTTTCCACTCTCTTCCCTCACTTTTATCAAGAGGCTTTTTAGTTCCTCTTCACTTTCTGCCATAAGGGTGGTGTCATCTGCATATCTGAGGTTATTGATATTTCTCGCGGCAATCTCGATTCCAGCTTGTGCTTCTTCCAGCCCAGCGTTTCTCATGATGTACCCTGCATATAAGTTAAGCAGGGTGACAATACACAACCTCGTACTCCTTTTACTGCAGCCATGAAATTAAAAGTCGATTACTCCTTGGAAGGAAAGTTATGACCAACCTAGGTAGCATATTCAAAAGCAGAGACATTACTTTGCCAACAAAGGTCCATCTAGTCAAGGCTATGGTTTTTCCAGTAATCATGTATGGATGTGAGAGTTGGACTGTGAAGAAGGCTGAGTGCTGAAGAATTGATGCTTTTGAACTGTGGTGTTGGAGAAGACTCTTGAGAGTCCCTTGGACTGCAAGGAGATCCAACCAGTCCATTCTGAAGGAGATCAGCCCTGAGATTTCTTTGGAAGGAATGATGCTAAAGCTGAAACTCCAATACTTCGGCCACCTCATGCGAAGAGTTGACTCATTGGAAAAGACTCTGATGCTGGGAAGGATTGGGGGCAGGAGGAAAAGGGGACGACAGAGGATGAGATGGCTGGATGGCATCACAGACTCAATGGATGTGAGCCTGAGTGAACTCCAGGAGTTGGTGATGGACAGGGAGGCCTGGTATGCTGTGATTCATGGGGTCGCAAAGAGTCGGACACAACTGAGTGACTGAACTGAACTGAACTGAACTGCTTTTCCTATTTGGAACCAGTCTGTTGTTCCATGTCCAGTTCTAACTGTTGCTTCCTGACCTGCATACAGGTTTCTCAAGAGACAGGTCAGATGATCTGGTATTCCCATCTCTTTCAGAATTTTCCACAATTTATTGTGATCCACACAGTCAAAGGCTTTGGCATAGTCAATAAAGCAGAAATAGATGTTTTTCTGGAACTCTCCTGCTTTTTCCATGATCCAGCAGATGTTGGCAATTTGATCTCTGGTTCCTCTGTCTTTTCTAAAACCAGCTTGAATATCTGGAAGTTCACAGTTCATGTATTGCTGAAGCCTGGCTCAGAGAATTTTGAGCATTACTTTACTAGCGTGTGAGATGAGTGCAACTGTGCGGTAGTTAAAGCATTCTTTGGCATTGCCTTTCTCTGGGATTGGAATGAAAACTGACCTTTTCCAGTCCTGTGGCCACTGTCGAGTTTTCCAAATTTGCTGGCATATTGAGTGTGGCACTTTCACAGCATCATCTTTCAGGATTTGAAATAGTTCCACTGGAATTCCATCACCTCCACTAGCTTCGTTCGTAGTGATGCTTTCTAAGGCCCACTTAACTTCACATTCCAGGATGTCTGGCTCTAGATGAGTGATCACACCATCATGATTATCTGGGTCATGAAGATCTTTTTTGTACAGTTCTGTGTATTCTTGCCACCTCTTCTTAATATCTTCTGCTTCTGTTAGATCCCTACCATTTCTGTTCTTTTCAAGCCCACCTTTTCATGAAATGTTCCCTTGGTATCTCTAATTTTCTTGAAGAGATCTCTAGTCTTTCCCATTCTGTTGTTTTCCTCTATTTCTTTGCATTGATCGCTGAAGAAGGCTTTTCTATCTCTCTTTGCTATTCTTTGGCACTCTGCATTCAGATGCTTATATCTTTCCTTTTCTCCTTTGCTTTTTGCTTTTCTTTTCACAGCTATTTGTAAGGCCTCCACAGACAGCCATTTTTCTTTTTTTGCATTTTTTTACCATGGGGATGGTCTTGTTCCCTGTCTCCTGTGCTACATCACGAACCTACATCCATAGTTCATCAGGCACTCAGTCTATCACATCTAGTCCCTTAAATCTATTTCTCACTTCCACTGTATAATCATAAGGGATCTGATTTAGGTCATACCTGAATGGTCTAGTGGTTTTCCCTACTTTCTTCAATTTCAGTCTGAATTTGGTAATAAGGAGTTCATGATCTGAGCCACAGTCAGTTCCCAGTCTTGTTTTTGCTGACTATATAGAGCTTCTCCATCTTTGGCTGCAAAGAATATAATCAATCTGATTTTGGTGTTGACCATCTGGTGATGTCCATGTATAGAGTCTTCTTCTGTAGACATACCTGTAGTAACAGGCAAATTTGGCCTTGGAGTACAGAATGAAGCAGGGCAAAGGCTAATAGAGTTTTGCCAAGAAAATATACTGGTCATAGCAAACACCCTCTTCCAACAACACAAGAGAAGACTCCACACATGGACATCACCAGATGGTCAATATCGATTAGATCTGATAAAACAGAGTGCCTCAAGAACTATGTACAGAGGTTTATGACTTTGTATAGGAGGCAGGGATCAAGACCACCCCCAAGAAAAAGAAATCCAAAAAAACAAAATGGTTGTCTGAGGAGGCCTTACAAA
Organism: Ovis canadensis; assembly: GCF_042477335.2. Lineage (NCBI taxonomy): Eukaryota > Metazoa > Chordata > Mammalia > Artiodactyla > Bovidae > Ovis > Ovis canadensis. Next base: position 26,521,751 of record NC_091246.1, read on the forward strand.
TAGCTGTGAAAAGAAGAGAAGCAAAAGGCAAAGGAGAAAAAGAGAAAAAGCAAAGAAGAAAAGGAAAGATATACTTATCTGAATCCAGAGTTCCAAAGAATAGCAAGGAGAGATAAAAAAGCCTTCCTCAGTGATCAGTGCAAAGAAATAGAAAAAAACAACAGAATGGGAAAGACTGGAGATCTCGTCAAAAAAATTAGAGATACCAAGGGAACATTTCATGCTAAGATAGACACAGTAAAGGACAGAAATGGTATGGACAAGAGACGCAGGAAATGGCAACCCACTCCAATATTCTTGCCTGGAAAATTCCATGGACTGAAGAGCCTGGTAGGCTACAGTTCATGCAATTGCAAAGAGTCAGACATGACTGAGTGGCTTCACTTCACTTCACTTCACTAACAGAAGTAGAAGATATTAAGAAGACGTGGCAGGAATACACAGAAGAACTATACAAAAAAGATCTTAATGACCCTGATAACCACAATGTTGTGATCACTTACCTAGAGCCAGGCATCCTGGAATGCAAAGTCAAGTGGGCCTTAGGAAGCGTCACTATGAACAAAGCTAGTGGACGTGATGGAATTCCAGTGGAGCTATTTCAAATCCCAAAAGATGATGCTGTGAAAGTGCTGCACTCAATATGTCAGCAAATATGGAAAACAGCAGTGGCCACAGGACTGGAAAAGGCCAGTTTTCAAAAGGCAATGCCAGAAAATGTTCAAACTACTGCACAATTGCACTCATCTCACAGACTAGCAAAGTAATGCTCAAAATTCTCCAAGCCACGCTTTAACAGTACGTGAAATATGAACTGCCAGAAATTCAAGCTGGATTTAGAAAAGGCAAAGGAACCAGAGATCAAATTGTCAACATCTGCTGGATTATCAAAAAAGCAAGAGAGTTCCAGAAAAACATCTATTTCTGCTTTATTGACTATGCCAAAGCCTTTGACTGTGTGGATCACAATAAACTGTGGAAAATTATGAAAGAGATGGGAATACCAGACCACCTGAACTGCCTCCTGAGAAACCTGTATGCAGGTCAGGAAGCAACAGTTAGAATTGGACATGGAACAACAGACTGGTTCCAAATCGGGAAAGGAGTACATCAAGGCTCTATATTGTCACCCTACTTATTTAACTTATATGAAGAGTACATCATGAGAATTGTGAATAACAACTACTGAAATTAAAAATACTCTAGAAGGAACCAATAGTTGAATAACTGAGGCCTAAGAATGGGTAAGCAAGCTGGAAGATAGAATGGTTGAAGTAACTTCTGAAGAGTAGCTAAGTCTGCTACGTCGCGTCAGTCGTGTCCGACTCTGTGCGACCCCATAGACACAGCCCACAAGGCTCCCCCGTCCCTGGGATTCTCCAGGCAAGAACACTGGAGTGGGTTGCCATTTCCTTCTCCAATGCATGAAAGTGAAAAGTGAAAGGGAAGTCGCTCAGTCGTGTCCGACTCTTTGTGACTCCATGGACTGCAGCCCACCAGGCTCCTCCGTCCATGGGATTTTCCAGGCAAGAGTACTGGAGTGAGGTGCCATTGCCTTCTCTGAATAAAGGAAAAAGAATGAAAAGAATTGAGGATAGCCTCATAGAGTTTTGGGACAATATGAAACCCACCAACATTCAAGTTATAGGGTTCCCAGAGGACAAAGAAAAACAGAAAGGCAGTGAGAAAAGTTTTGAAGAGATTGTAGACAGGTGTATTCTTCACCACTGAGCCTTTACCGGGGAAGCTCCACATTAAGAAGCTATAAAATGAGAAGTAAATTTAACCTAAAGCAGAGAAAATAAAATAATAAAAAAAATTAATGACACAGAAAACAGAAAAAAAGAAACAGTGAAATCAAGCCAGAAAAGGATCAAGAAAAGTAATAGATGTTTTGCCAGAACTTTTGAAAAAAGATACAAATAATCAATACCAAAAATGAAGGAGGAAACATCACTATAGATTCAAAAGACATTAAAAGGATAACAGAATATACCCTTCACAGATCGCTGCCTTGTTGTGCCGAAGGGGCTTGCATAATTTGATGGAAGCCATGAGCTGTGCCATGCAGGGCCACCCAAGACAGATGGGCCACAGTAGAGAGTTCTGACAAAACATGATCCACTAGAGGAGGGAATGGCAAACCACTCCAGTATATCTGCTGTGAGAACCGCATGAATCTATAAAAGGACACGACATGACACCAAAAGATGAGTCCCCAAGACCTGAAGGTGTCCAATATGCTACTTAGGAAGAGCAGAGGACAACTACTAACAGCCCCAGAAAGGATGAAGCAGCTGGCCCAACGTAGAAACAGTGCTTGGCTGTGAGTGTGTCCGCTGATGAAAGTAAAATCCAATGCTGCAAAGAACAGCACTGCATAGGAACCTGGAATGTTCAGTTCCTAGAATCAAGGTAAATTTGAATGTGGTCAAGCACAAGACAGTAAGAATAAACATCTACATCTTAGGAATCAGTGAACTAAAATGGACAGGAATGGGCAAATTTAATTCAGATGACCATTATATCTACTACTGTGGGCTAGAGTCCCATAAAAGAAATGGAGTAGCCCTTATAATCAACAAGAGAGTCCAAAATGCAATACTTGGGTGCAACCTCAAAAATGATATAATGATCTCAATTCATTTTCAAGGCAAGCAATTCAATATCAGAGTAATTCAAGTCTATGCTCCTACCACTGATGCCAAAGAAACTGAGGTTGATCAGTTCTATGAAGACCTAGAAGACCTCCTAGAACTAACATTTAAAAAAAAAAAAAAAAAAAAGGATACTCTGTTCATCACTGGAGATTAGAATGCAAAAGTAAGAAGTCAAGAGACACCTGGAGTAACAGGCAAGCTTGACCTTGGATAACAAAACTAAGCCAGACAAAGGCTAACTGATTTCTGCCGAGAGAATGCACTGGTCATAGCAAATACCCTTTTCAACAACACAAAAGATAAATTTACACATGGACATCACCAAATAGCCAATACCAAAATCAAATTGATTATATGTTCACTGTGGCCAAAGATGGAGAAGCTATATACAGTCAGCAAAAACAATACCTAGAGTGGACTGTGGCTCAGATCATCAGCTTCTCATAGCAAAATTCAGGCTTAAACTACAGAAGGTGGGGAAAAACACTAGGCCAGCCAGGTATGACTTAAATCAGATCCCCTATGAATCTGCAGTGGAGGTAACAAATAGATCCAAGGGATTAGATCTGGTAGACAAAGTACCTGAAGAACTACAGATGGATAATATTGTACAGGAGGCAGCGAACAAAACCATTCTAAAGAAAAATAAAAGCAAGAGGGTAAAGTGGTTATCTGAGAGGACCCTGAAAATAGCTGAAGAAAGAAGAGAAGTGAAGAAAAAGGGAGAAAGGGAAAGTATACACAATCAAATGCAGAATTCCAAAAACAACACCAAGGGACAAGAAGGCCTTCTTCAATGAACAGTGTATAAAACTAGAAGACAACAGAGGGGGAAGAACTACAGGAAGACTGGAGTAATCAAGGGAACATTTTAACCAAAGATGAACACAATAAAGGACATTAACGGTAGAGACCTAGTAGATGCTGGACATCAAGAAGAAATGGAAAGAATACATGGAAGAATGGTATAAAATAGATCCACATCAACCAGATTTCTACAGTGGTGTGGCCAGCCACCCAGAGCCAAACATTCTGGAGAGCAAAGTCGAGGGGGCCTTAGAAGCACTGCTATTAATAAAGTTAGTGGATGTGAAAGAATTACAACTATTCAAAACCCTAAAGGATGATCCCATCAAGGTGGTGCATTCATTATGTCAGCAAATCTGGAAGACCCAGCAGTGGCCACAGGATTGTAAAAGGTCAATCCTTATGCCAATTCCCAAGAGTGTTAGTACTAAAGAATGCACTAACCATCAGACAATTGCACTCATCTCCCATGCTAGTAAGGTCATACTTAAAATCTTTCATGCTGGGCTTTAGCATTATGCGAACCAAGAAGTTGCAGATATCCGCTGGGTTTAGAAAAGGAAGAGGAACCAGAGAGTAAACTGCCAACGTTTGCTGGATCACAGACAAAGTTTGGGAATTCCAGAGAGACATCTACGTCTGTTTCATCGATTAGGCCAAAGCCTTTGACTGTATGGATCATAATAAACTGTGGAAAGCTCTTAAACAGATGGGAATGACAAACCATCTTACCTGTCTCCTGAGAAACGTGAATGTGGTCAAGAAGCAACAGTCAGAACCCTGTATTGAACAATTAATTGGTTCAGGATTAAGAATGGAGTATGACAGGGCTGTCACCTGTTTGTTTAATTTACACGCTGAGCACATCATGAGAAATGCCGGGCTAGATGAGTTACAAGCTGGAATCAAGATAGGTGGCAGAAAAATCAACAACTTCAGAAGAGCAGATGATGCCACTCTAATGGCAGAAAGTGAGGAGGAACTAAAAGAGCCTCTTGATGAGGGTGAAGGAGGAGAGTGAAAGAACTGACTTTAAACATTAAAAAAACTACAATCATGGTATCCAGCCCCATTACTTCATGGCAAATAGAGGGGGAAAAGGTGGAAGTAGTGTCAGATTTCCTCTTTTGGGGGCTCTAAAATCACTGCAGATGGTGACTGCAGCCATGAAATCAGAAGATGTTTGATTCTTGGTAGGAAAGTTATGACAAACCTAGACTGCATGTTGAAAAACAGAGACATTACTCTGCCAACAAAGGTCCATATAGTCAAGGCAATGATCTTGCCAGTGGTCACATAGGGTTCTGAAAGCTGGAACATAAAGAAGGCAGAGCACCAAAGAATTGATGCCTTTGAACTGTGGTGCTGGAGAAGACTCCTTGAGAGTCCCTTGGACAGTAAGGAGATCAAACCAGTCAATCTTACGGGAAATCAACCCTGAATACTCATAGGAAGGACTGTGCTGAAGCTGAACTCCAATATTCTGGTCATCTGATGTGAACAACGGACTCACTGAAAAAGTTCCTGATGCTGGGAAAGACTTAGGGCAGAAGGAGAAGAGGGTGTCAGAGAAATCAGATGGCTGGATGGCATCATTGATGCAATGGACATGAACTTGGGGAAACTTTGGGAGATGGTGAAGGACAGAGGCCTGGGGTGCTGCAGTCCATGGGGCTGCAAAGAGTCAGACACAACTGGGAGACTGAATAACAACCACAAAAGGAATATTACAAGCAATTTCATGCCAATAAAATTGGAAACTTGGATAAAACAGATAATTTCCTTAAAAGACACAATTTATCAAAATTTAAATAGAAATGGATAACTTGAATAGTCCTATATCTACTAAAGAAACTAAATTCATAGTAAAAATCTTCCCAGAAAGAAAACTCTTAGACCAGATGGATGTGCTGGGGCATTTTACTGAACAACAAAGAAATAACACCTATAATACACAAGTTCTTCCTATAAAACAGAAGAAACAAATTGGAATATTTCCCAATTCATTTTATGAGACCAGCAACACCTTACCACCAAAACAGACTGGAATATTACAAGAAAAGAAAGCTACAAAGTAGTTTCCCTTATGAACAAAGCTGTAAAATTCATCAACAAAATTTTGGCAAATCAAATCCAGTAATATTCAAAAGCATTAATACATCATGATCAAGAAAGATGTGTTCCAGGAATACAAGGCTGCTTCATATTTGAAAATCAATCAATTCACCATATTAAAAGAAAGAAAAATCATATAACATCAAAACAGATGCAAAAACAAAAAAAGATTTGATAAAATTCAACAATTCATGACTTGAAAAACAATGAAACAGAAAAACAGCAATAAAACCTTCCCCCTAACATTCTCACCACTTGTACTCAACACTGTAAAGAAGGTCCTAACTGATGTAATAAGAATCAAACAAAAGGTCAACATAATGGAAAGGAAGAAGTAAAACTTTCTTTTTATTTACAGATGATTTGAATATCTACAGAGACAATCCCAAAGAATCTACAAAAAGAGATTCCTAGAACCAAAAAGTGAGTTTAATATGGCTACAAGATACAAAGTCAGTATATAAAAATCAATTGTATAAGAGTCTAAATTATGAAAGGTCACTTTACAGTATCATCAAAAATATGTAATATTTAGGAATAAATTTAGCCAAGCAATTTCAAGACACAGAAACTGAGAAGTGAAAAGCATAGAGAGTCTGGGTATAGCTCACATTCATATGGTCAAGTGATTTTTTTTTAGAAAAGTACTAAGATAATTCAATGGACAAAGAGTTTGTCTTCAATAAATGGTGCTGAAAGAATTGGATATACATAAAAACCCTAGCATATAATAAAAACATATTCAGTCTTTGTCATGGGATCCTAGTACAGAGCTCTTAAAACCCTTGGAATTTCCTGAATGACAGAAGTATTTTCTATCTATTTTTATTCATACTGAGCCCCTCTCAACCATACCAGAGCTCATGTTAATGAGATAACTATTGGAAAGCCCCTTAAAAGTTTTAGGATGGAGGTTGGTCATGATTACAGATTAGAACTTTTTATCCCTACCCATCAACCTCTGGAGAGGGTAGCAGAACCAGACATTGAGTTCAATCACTAATGGCCAATTATTTAATCAACTGTAGCTGTGTAGTAAAATTTCCATAAAACGTATTAACAGTTGGGTTTAAAAGCCTCTAGGTTGTTAAACACATGGTTGGGAGGGCATCATACCCAAGAGGGCATGGAAGCTCGTTAACACCCTCCAGTCCAATCTTGCCCTATGCATTCTACCACTTTGGCTGTTCCTGAGTGGTAGCCTTTATAATAAACCAGTGAAGTTGCTCAGTCATGTCCGACTCTTTGCAACCCCATGGACTGTAGCCTACCAGTCCATGGATGGCTCCTCCATCCATGGGATTTTCCAGGCAACAATACTGGAATGGGTTGTCATTTCCTTCTCCAGGAGATCTTCCCAACCCAGGAATTGAACCCAGGTCTCCCACATTGTAGGCAGACGCTTGAGCCACCACCAGTAATAATAAGTAAAGCAATTTCTTGAGTTCTTTGAGTCAGTCTAGCAAATCCTATTCCTGACATGATATGGGGGTGGCGAGGGGAAGACTTGTACACCAATTCACTACATCTCTGACACCAACTGGATGTCAAACAATTCAACTCAATTCTAATGTTAACTCCCTAAATCAGCACAGACCATACTGTTAAAGGTTCAGTCCCATAAAATTGCTTTCACTTTACATGCCAGTCATAAGTACTGGAGATTAACCATACTTCCTACCAATCACCTATAAATCAAGAGTTCCCTACAAATTCCTCATCAGATTCAAAAATTCATCAGAAAAACTCACAGAACTTAAGAAGCCACTTTGCTTACATTTGTTGTTGTTGTTTAGATGCTAAGTCATACCCAACTCTTTTGCAACCCCATGAACTATAGTCCTCCAGGCTCCTCTGTCCATGGGAATTTCTAGGCAAGAATACTCTAGTGAGTTGCCATTTCCTTCTCCAAGGGATCTGCCCAACCCAGGGACTGAATCCACATCTCCTGCATTGGCAGGCAGATTCTTACCAGTTTATTATTAAAACACAACTCAGGAACAGCCAAATGGGAGAGATACATAGACAAGGTACAGGGGAGGAGGGGCACAAAGGTTTCGCCCTCCAACATTTCCATGAGTTCACCAACCTGGAAATTCTCCCAAACCTCATTGTTTATAGGTTTTTATGGAGTTTTCACTACACGAACAATTGATTAAATCTCTGGCCAGTGGTGACAACTCAATTTTTGGCCCCTCTACCTTCTTGAAGTTCGAGAACCAAGGCTGAGAGCTCTAATCCTCTAATCACATAGAGAAGATACTCTTACTATAATGTGAAGGAAATCCCCAGGATTTTAGGAGCTCTGTGCCAGGAACCCAGGGCAGACATCAAGGACATATTTTATTTTGATCAGATTACCTAAATTCACACCTTGCGACAAAAATTAAGAATGTGTCATAGGCTTAAACATAAAACATAGTAACTAAAAAATTTCTGGAAGAAAACACAGCATGAGAAACTCTCTGTGACTCTGAAGTAGGACAAGATTTCTTAGTTCACAAAACTGAAAAAAAAACAAATTGAGTAACTGGACATCAACTGAAAAATTTGTGTTCTTCAAAACAAACTGTTAAGAAAAAGACAAGCCAAAGAGTATGAAAAAATACTTTAAAAACACGTTATCAGCAAAAGGTCTTATATCAACAATATATTAAAAACTCTGTAACTCAATACAGTTTTTACTAAAACATGGGCAAAAGACCTAAATACACTTCTCCAAAAAAACACATAAAGGTGACAAAAAAGCAAGAGAAGAGGTACTCAAAATCATTATTCATTAGAGAAATGATATCTAAAACCACAATTACACACAAGTGCACACCAATTAGTATGTCTAAAATTCAAGACTGACAATATCAAGTGTTGGCAAGGATGCAGAAGACCTGGAAGGCTCATACATTGCTGTCAGGAATGCAAAATGGCTAGAAAACAGTAACAATTTCTTATAAAACAAAATGTATAGTTTTTATAAACCCAATAATTCCACTCCTTAGTATTTATAAAAGAGAAATGAAAATATGTTCACAAAATGATTCATATGTGACTGTTCATGGAAGTGGTATTTCTAAAAGCCAAAATACTGGAAAAACCCAAATGGCCATTAACTGCTAAACAGATAAACAATTCATAGTATATCTATGCAATGGACTACTCAACATATAAAATGAATACTCAGCAATATAATAAAAATCATACTCAACAGTAAAGTGAAACCACTGAAAGTGAAAATCACCATATATCATGGGTGAGCCTCAAAGCATTATGCTAAGTGAAGGAAGCCACACACAAAAGGCCACCTACAGAAAGATCCCTTCTGTAAGACATTCTAGAAGAGGAAAAACTATGGTAAGAGTAACAAGTCCAGTGTTTTAAGGGGGTCAGAGTAGGAGAAAGGGTTGACTACAAATGTACATAAGAATGATTTTTAACAGCACCACCCATCAGGAAGCTGGCACCAGCCCCAGGACAACCTGACCCTGAAGCCAGCTGCAGAGAACCCAGCCCTAACCACGAGTGATCTGCAGCCTCTACATGAGGCAGAGCCTGGTTGTCAACCTGGCCAGAGGCCAGCACCACTTACCAGCATGGTAGTTAGCCCTGCCACAACCAAAGGGTTCACTCAGCCCACTTAGGGAGCATCCCTAGAGCATATAGCTTTGGTAACCAGAGAGATGTGCGCTGATGGACCCCACAGGACACTGCCTACATGAGGCTATTTATCCAAAATTGGGAAATGGAACCAATCTACCTAAGTGCTTAGTCACTCAGTCGTGTCCAACTCTGCAACCCTATGGACTGTAGCCTGCCACCTGCCATCAACCTAATACACAGAAATAAAAATTAGGGAACTGGAAAAATGAGGTAACAAGGGAATATGTTTCAAAGAAATAAAACGCCAAAAAAATTAAGTGAACAGGTAAGCAAACTCTCTGATAAAGAGTTCAAGATAAAGATCACAGTTCAGGACTTCTTTCAAGGTTCAGTGAATAAGAATCTGCCTGGCAATGCAAGAGACATGGGTTTGATCTCTGGTCCAGGAAGATCCCACATGCCACAGAGCAACTAAGCCCATGTAACACAACTACTGAGCCTGCACTCTAGAGCCCACAAGCTATTAACTACTGAGCCTGCACACCACAACTGCTGAGTCCATGCTCTGGAGCCTGTGAGCTTCAGCTACTAAACCTGCATGGCTAGAGCCCATGCCCTGTAACTAGAGAAGCCACTGCAATGAGAAGCCCAAGCACCACAGGAAAGAGCAGCCCCCGCTCACCATAACTAGAGAAAAACCTGCATGTACCAATAAAGACCCACTGTGGCCAAAAATAAAAAAATGAAAAAAATTTTTTAAGAAAAGATGTTCTGGGGAGGGAGGTGGGAGGGGGGTTCATGTTTGGGAATGCATGTAAGAATTAAAGATTTTAAAATTTAAAAAATAAAAAACTAAAAAAAAAAAAAAAAAAAAAGAAGATGTTTGATGAACTGAGGAGAGTACATGTAAAGCACTTTACTGTCATCGTTTGCAGATGACATGATACTCTATATAGAAAGTCCTAAAGACACCATCAAAAAACTATTAGAACTCATCACTCAAGTTAGTAAAGTTGCAGCGTACAAAATTAGTATACTGAAATCTGTTTCCTTTCTATAAACCAGCAACAAACTAACAGAAACAGAAGTTAAGGAAATAATCCCACGTATAATTGCAGCAAAAATATCTAGAAATAATTTACCAAGGAGGTAAAAGATCTATACTCAGAAAACTGCAAGAGACTGAAGACAACACCAACAAATGGAAAGATACACTGCACTCATGGGTCTGAAGAATATTGTGAAAATGATCATACTACTCAAAGCAATCTCTAGACTCAGTGCAACCCCTATCAAAATACCCACAGCATTTGAACCAGAACAAGTAATTCTAAAACTCGTATGGAAACACAAAAGACCCCAAATAGCCAAAACAACCTTGAGAAAAATAGAGTTGGAGGTATTATACACTCTGATTTCAAACTATATTATAAAGTTACAGTAATCAAAATAATATGTTACCTACCCAAAAAACAAAAATATTAATAGATTAATGGAACAAAACAGACAGCACAGAAATAAACCCATACTTTAATGGGCAAATAATCTACAACAAAGGAGAAAAAAATATGCAACAGGGGAATACATGGTGTAAAGAAAACTAGACAGCAAATGTAAAAGAATCAAATTGGGTTATATTCTCACACCATATACAAAAATAAACTCAAAATGAATTAAAGACTAAATATAAGATCTGAAACCAAAAATCTAGGAGAAAACTTAAACTCCATATGATCTTCGACACTGGTCTTAGCAATATTTTTTTGGATATGTTTCCTCAGGTAACAGAAACAAAAGAAAATATAAACAAATTATACTATATCAAACTAAAAAGCTTTGCACGTTGATGGAAACTACCAACAAAACAAATGGAAAACACATTTGCAAATTATATTATCTGATAAGGGATTAATATCCAAAATAAACAAAATACTCATACAACTCAGCATCAAAAACAAATATTCTGGTTAAAAAATGGGCAGAGGACCTGAACAGCCATTTTTCCAAAGAAGGCACTCAGACAGGTGAAATCACTAATCATTATGAAATATAAATAAAAATCATAATGAAATATTACCTCCTATCTGTCAGAATGGCTATTAAAAAAAAAGAAAAACAAATAACAACTGTTGATGAGAATGTGGAGAAAAGAGAATCCTTGTGCACTGTTGGTGGAAATACAAATTCATACAACCACTATGGAAAACAGTATGGGCACTCCTCATAAAACTAAAAACAGAACTCTCATATGACCCAGCAATTTCCCTTCTTGGGATCTTTCCAAAGAAAAGAGTGTAGAAATCATCATTCATATTTTTGAATACATAGACTTGTATATTTCTTCTTTCCAAACAAAAAACTAAAACACTAATTCAAAAAGGTACATGCATCCATATGTTCAATGCAGCATTATTTACAATCGCCAGCATAAGGAAGCAACCTAAGTGTCCACTGATAGATGAATGGATAAAGAAAATGTGGTGTATATACATATGTGGTCAGCAGAATATTGCTCAGCCACAAAAAAGAAAAAACTCTTGCCATTTCCAAGAACGTGGATGGACATAGAGGGCATTATGCCAAGTGAAATAAGTTAGACAAACGAAGACAAATATTCTAAGATTTTACTTACATGTAGAATTTATAAAACAAAACAAGTCAACAAACAGAACCAAACAAAAATAAGTCACAGACAGAGAACAAACCAGTGGCTGCCAAAAGGGACAGGGCAGGAAGATGAATGAAATAGATGAGGAAGAATAAGAGGTATAAACTTCGATTTACGAAAGATATGAGTCATAGGGATAAAATGTATAGCATGGAGAATTTAGTCAATAATATTTAATAACTGCATGGTGACAGATGGTAACTAGACTTATCACAGTGATCATTTTTGTAATGTATGGAAAGAATGAATCATTATGTTGTGCACCTGGACTTCACACAGTGATACAAGTCAGTCACACTTCAATTAAAAGTGAAAAAAGAAAGCTTTATGTTGTATATCACAACTGTCCTCATGGTTTAAACACCTGTCAAAACTGACATATGTACTTAAAACAGCTACACTTTACTGCAAGTAATTCCTGTGTCTATAACACAGGTTTTTTTATTTCCAAAAAAGAACCTTACACGGAATTAATACAAATTTATATCGTTTGACATTACTTATCAAACTCTCTAAGGGATTAACATTCAAACTAACAAATATAACAACTTGAGATCCTAAACAATACTGAATAGATAACTTCATTAATCAGAGGACTCCACATATCTAACTGTCATGACATCTACATCCACTTGAACAATATATCACTCAATAAAGAACACTGACAATTTTAGTGCCAAGTTTTTAGTCAGAACGTAATTTACTAGAACTCAAAAGCAGAAGCAAAAGTACCTTTACTTTAAAAAAAAAACAAAAAACTAGTATAATTCAGTGAATCACTCAATTTAGAGTTCTACATCAATTACCAAGAACTGTTTATAATCTATTTCAGGAATTTCAAGACAAAAAAAAATCCTCAGCCTCAGTAATCTCTCATAAAATTTTTTATAAAAACAATACATACATACTTTGCTACCTAGTGTTAGAACACTAAAAGAACAAGAAAATGAACAGATGAGCAGGATTAAACATTTACACCCAATACAATAGCCTAATTAAAAGGTCTTTCTCATGATTTGATTACAGATAATGTTAAAATTTTGACTCAAACATTGAAACAGTAAAATTATTTCAGTTTTTTTGGTATGTCTGTTTCTGTGCATGTAAGAAACAAGATAAAATTACTCAGTACTTCACAATGAACTCTAACTATCAAAATGGTATTTCTCAGTATTCTAAGAAAAATATATGCAAATCATAAACCCAGAAGCAATGTTCAAATCCATAAGAAAGAAAACATAACACTGATTCCCAACCTAGAGTCATGCCGTGGATAAGGGACAGTATCTGAAAGCATGTGTAAAAAACATTTACAGTCATAATGGCTATGATATACATTTTTGCACATTTAGATTTCATTGTGGCTAATCAGAGAAAATCCATTTAACCATATTACTGTAACCAGAATGCCATTATAACATTACACATATTCTCAGTCACCATAGGTGACTTTAAGTGCATGAAATTTTAAGAACTTAGAGACCTCATAACCCAAAAGATTAAAATCACTGATTTAGTAAAAACCCTGCCCCAGGAGTCAGAAGGAATTCCAGCAAAGCCACCACCTTTAAACAGGCACTTAGGTTCACAGGGGTTCTATTAAATGAAAGTATCTGAACTGTGACACACGGTTTTTACACTCTGAAATTTTTCCTCTCAAACACTGCAACAATCATTCAGAAACTCAATTAATGTTATGATTTTGGTTACCTAATATGGAAAATACACTAAATACATTTGCTGTTTTTCAAAAGTATTTTCTTTGTGTATATTCACTTAATACAACTTCTTAGTATACTTATTACAGAAAGCTGAACTACATCTGTAGACATAGTTGGCACAGGTGCAGTCATAATGGGAATATCTCATACAATAATGGTAGCTATCTCATACAACATCCCTTCTGACTATACAGTGGAAGTGAGAAATAGATTTAAGGGACTAGATCTGATAGACAGAGTGCCTGATTAACTATGGACGGAGGTTCGTGACATTGCACAGGAGACAGGGATCAAGACCATCCCCAAGGAAAAGAAATGCAAAAACGCAAAATGGCTGTCTGAGGAGGCCTTACAAATAGCTGTGAAAAGAAGAGAAGCAAAAAGGAAAGATATTCCCATCTGAATGCAGAGTTCCAAAGAACAGCAAAGAGAGATAAAAAAGCTTTCCTCAGTGAACAATGCAAAGAAATAGAGGAAAACAACAAAATGGGAAAGACTAGAGATCTCTTCAAGAAAACCAGAGATGACACCAAGGGAACATTTCATGCAAAAATGGTATCGATAAAGGACAGAAATGGTAGAGACCTAACAAAAGCAGAAGATATTAAGAGGTGGCAAGAATACACAGAACTGTACAAAAAAGATCTTCACGACCCAGATAATCATGGTGGTGTGATCACTCAACTAGAGTCAGACATCCTGGAATGTGAAGTCAAGTGGGCCTTAGGAAGCATCACTATGAACAAAGCTACTGGAGGTGATGGAATTCCAGTGGAGCTATTTCAAATCCTGAAAGATGATGCTGTGAAAGCACTGCACTCAATATGCTAGCAAATTTGGAAAACTCAGCAGTGGCCACAGGACTGGAAAAGGTCAGTTTTCATTCCAATCCCAAAGAAAGGCAATGCCAAAGAATGCTCAAACTACCATACAATTACACTCACCTCACACGCTAGGAATGCTCAAAATTCTCCAAGGCAGGCTTCAGCAAGACGTGAACTGTGAACTTCCAGATGTTCAAGCTGGTTTTAGAAAAGACAGAGGAACCAGAGATCAAACTGCCAACATCTCCTGGATCATCGAAAAAGCAAGAGAGTTTCAGAAACACATCTATTTCTGCTTTACTGACTATGCCAAAGCCTTTGACTGTGTGGATCACAATCAAAATTCTGGAAGAGAACTGGAGTTGGAAAATACTGAAAGAGATGGGAATACCAGACCACCTGACCTTCCTCTTTGTATGCAGGTCAGGAAGCAACAGTTAGTACTGGACATGGAACAACAGACTGGTTCCAAATAGGAAAAGGAGTACGTCAAGGCTGTATATTGTCACCCTGCTTATTTAACTTCTTTGCAGAGTACATCATGAGAAACGCTGGGCTGGAAGAAACACAAGCTGGAATCAAGATTGCCAGGAGAAATATCAATAACCTCAGATATGCAGATGACAACACCCTTATGGCAGAAAGTGGAGAAGAACTGAAGAACCTCTTGATGAAAGTGAAACAGGAGAGTAGAAAAAGTTGGCTTAAAGCTCAACATTCAGAGAATGAAGATCATGGCATCCGGTCCCATCACGTCATGGCAAATAGATGGGGGAACAGTGGGAACAGGGGCTGACTTTAATTTTCTGGGCTCCAAAATCACTGCAGATGGTGACTGCAGCCATGAAGTTAAACGACACTTACTCCTTGGAAGGAAAGTTATGAGCAACCTAGACAGCATATTAAAAAGCAGAGACATTACTTTGTCAACAAAGGTCAGTCTAGCCAAGGCTATTGTTTTTCCAATAGTTATGTATGGATGTGAGAGTTGGACTATAAAGAAAGCTGAGTGCCGAAGAATTGATGCTTTTGAACTGTGGTGTTGGAGAAGACTCTTGAGAACCCCTTGGACTACAAGGAGGTCCAACCAGTCCATCCTAAAGCAGATTAGTCCTGGGTGTTCATTGGAAGGACTGATGTTGAAGCTGAAACTCTAATACTTTGGCCACCTCATGCGAAGAGGTGACTCACTGGAAAAGACCCTGATTCTGGGAAAGACTGAGGACAGGAGGAAAAGGGGATGACACAGGATGAGATGGCTGGATGGCATCACTGACTTGATGCATATGAGTTTGGGTGAACTCCCAGGGAGGTTCCCGTGCTGCAGTTCACGGGGTGGCAAGAGTCGGACACGACTGAGCGACTGAAGTGAACTGAACCGAACAGATTTAAATAAAAAGTCAGAAATCAATCAGTGCAACCTCCAGCACATGTGGGGATCACTTTTTATATATATATATCTCTCTAAACTTTTTTATTTTATATTGGGGTATAGCCAATTAGCAAAGTTGTGGTAGTTTCAGGTGAACAACCAAGGGACTCAGTCATACATATATATGTATCCATTCTCCCCCAAACTGCCGGAATCACTTTAATAATGCTTAATTACCTGTTCCTCTAGTATATTAGAAAAAGGATACAGAAAAAAGAACCAAAGGCAGGAGCCAGAGCTACTGTCGGTGAATACGAAAGTAGTCTGAGACAATTTCAGAGAAATTGCTCACAACCCAATAACCTTTGAAAAAAACAATCAGTGAATTACACAGCACACTTTAAAGGCTAATTGGTGGTGGTGGTGGTTTAGTTGGTAAGTCATGTCTGACTCTTGCGACCCCAAGGACTGTGGCCCATCAGGCTCCTCTGTCCATGGGATTCTCCAAGCAAGAATCCTGGAGTGGGTTGCCATTTACTTCTCCAAAAGGCTGATTAAATTCAGCAAGTACATGGTGAGTCTCTATTATATGCTGTGATGTGAGAATATATAAGAAGATTTTCAAGGGAGAAAAAGAGAAGTTACTATCTTCAAGAAATTTGAAGCAAGATCACTTCATAAGCTTTAAGTTTCTGGAAATGAACAAGATGCCACTAGAACACAGATGTACAGAGAAGAGAAACCATTGTGGGGGCAGAAAGGGAAGACGTAAATAAAAAGAGTAACTTTAGGGAATGGGGAGCTAAGAGAATGACCAATAAGTGAGTACACTATTTGTGAGGATTTTTCTTTTGAATATGACTACTTCAGAATAAAAGTTAACACTCTAATTATGTGAAAGGCTGTATTCTTCAACAAGAATGAATAAATGCTGCTCCTGCTGCTAAGTTGCCTCAGTCATATCCAACTCTGTGTGACCTCATAGATGGCAGCCCACCCAGGCTCTGCCATCCCTGGGATTCTCCAGGCAGGAACACTGGAGTGGGTTGCCATTTCCTTCTCCAATGCATGAAAATGAAAAGTGAAAGTGAAGGCACTCAGCCATGTCTGACTCTCAGCGTTTTGCATATTATGAAAACAATTTTAATAAATGTTAGTCCTTATAAAAACTATGAACAGCTACAATATATTGACTGCTGCACTGTGCGTTATGTACACTGTCACATCAAGCCTCTGACAACACCAGGAGGATAGCATTACTCAAGCTGGACACACGTAGAAGCAGCAGAAACTTGACTGCAAATCGTCCTCACCCAGGCAGTGGATCAGCCAACTCTCTCTGATTACCAAACTGAAGCTAAAACTAATCCTTTTATATATGGTACATTATATCAAAAACTATAATATAATTCATTTACACTGAATGTTCTTAAACACCATAAAATTTTACAGCATTTTAAGGTGGAAGCTACAGAGTTAGAAGCTTGAAAAATCTAATAATGACAAACTAAAGAATGTCGGCCTAAAGCAAGACACTTCTTAAAAACATTCTGTTTAAAAATACTCCCCCATGTTCCCAGCACTGCTCTGGGAGTACTCCAAATGCTCCAAAGTACTTGAATGAATAAAATACTACATGTTGTTCCCTCAAATCTTTGAATAATCTCAAGTAGATTATCCCATTTATACGTTTACTGGAAGAAATTTTTTTCACCCCTCAACTTCTACCTTCATTTACTTATTAATAAAATACAATAATACTGTATATTATCAGCATTTATTTATCTTAATCATCTATATTTTTGACTAGTTGAAACAGATTCATTCAATCTCATGACTTAGAAATACTTACAAATATGGAAAATGCAAGGCAACTTAATCTTTGGCTTTTGGTAACACAGCACAAACGGAAAAAAATAAAAACACTTCACTGCTGTAGACACCAATTTAAAATAACAATTTGTGGACACATATTTGAGTGGGCACTACTACAAACACAAACCTCCGAAGCTTATGTCTACATCTAACGTTTCACACTGGGGTAGTTACTACTCGTCAGTTGAAGTACTTTTTAAGTAACTTATAAACACAGAGCACATTGTTTTGAGTAGGAGACACAATTTTTCCTTGCCAGCTCATCTTTCATAAAGATCATTCAAGTACCACAAACAAATATTCTAATTGCTCAAACTACTTTTTCAACTTCCAAAACAACTTCACATGCTGCAAAGATTTCTTTCTGAGAAAACATTTTTTTCTTCTTGTAACAACAGTAGAAAAACAAAGAGGAATTGTTGGTAATGAAATTCAAACCACAGAACACTTTATAATGGAAAATAGGCTACTACTAAGGAAACATTAGACTAGTTTTAAAAATTTAATCTTTTTACATACCAGCACAGAATATCCCAGGGACTTCACTTCTGACTATTATGGTCCGTACTTTCTTATCAGATTTTAAAGCATCCACAGCTTTTGAAAGCTAAACAGAAACAGGGAAGATAAGTAGGAAAAGAGGAAAAATCATTTTCAGGTTGGTGTCAACACTGTACCATAATCTAAACAAATAATTTAATCTTTACACTCACCATTTTTATAAGGTTTTTACTCAATGAATTTTTGGCATAGGCTCTGTTTATTCCAAGCACCACAATTCCTAGTTAAGGGGGAAACAAAAAGCATTTGAGTTAGTAAGGTATTCAGGGAACAGTTCAGTTCAGTTCAGTCGCTCAGTAGTGTCTGACTCTTTGCAACCCCATGAACCACAGCACACCAGGCCTCCCTGTCCATCACCAACTCCCAGAGTCCACCCAAACTCATGTTCATTGAGTCAGTGATACCATGCAACCATCTCATCATCTGTCATCCCCTTCTCCTCCTGCCCTCAATCTTTCCCAGCATCAGGGTCTTTTCCAATGAGTCAGCTCTTTACATCAGGTGGCCAAAATACTGGAGTTTCAGCTTCAGCATCAGTCTTTCCAATTCAGGGTACAGATTCCCATATATACACAGCTAGTTAACTTGGGACTTTGGAATCTACCACCTCGCTGAGGTTCACTTCAAGAGCTTTATCCTAATTTTCATGTTTACCATCCTTTTCAAGCATATTTTTGAAAAATGTGGTATACATATTTATAAAATCAATCTCATACGTAACATTCACCACTTTTATCCAGCCTTTTAGAGAACTTTGTAACAGCATGTCCCCTTCAATTTCTCTCTTTACGTACCACCAAGGTAATATGCCACATTTTACAATTTTACCCATTTTAAATTTTACATAGCTTAATCAGACTAAAGAGTAGGAAGGCCACATTTACTGATAAAAATTCTAAATGATGGAATACTATTTAAAATATAGTTTCATTATCCTCAGGATACACAGAAGTACACAATAGCTAACAACTTCTGGTCACAGGCAAGCATTATGGGATCAACTTTTTTTTGCTAGTGTGTGTGTGTGTGTTTATCAGTCACTCAGTCATGTCCGACTCTATGCAACCCCGTGAACCGTAGCCCACCAGGCTCCACTGTCCATGGAATTCTCCAGGCAAGAATGGGTTCCCATTCCTTTCTCCAGGGTATCTTGCTGACCCAGGGATCAAACCCCCGGGGTCTCCTGCATTGCAGGCAGGCTCTTTACCATCTAGTTCTCAATATTTACATCCGAGGTTTCTGTCCTGACCCTGTCCCATGTACTTAACCTGAAGTCTCTTACATTTAGAATTTTCAAGTACATTTGTCCTAAAATTACAGGAATTTCAATAAACTGTTTTACATGGTACCCATCAAATAAGAAAACGAAATGTATGTTAAGTCTAACTACATTCACTGCATTTTCAAGTATTATTACTGGTAAAAGAACTTCTGTCTGACTTGGTGTCAATGAGAACTGAATCTTACAATATACTCTGTCACCACACTGTTCCACATCCCAATAGAGGATTATTTTAAGTCAAAAACAAATAAGTAAAGTGGAGCTCATCTGTAAGACTACACTTTTGCTCAGTATCAAATTTATCTTGGTGTATTTACCCCTTTTCAATTCAGGCTGTTTCCTCAGTCTCTTATCATAGACAATAAGTCTGGTCTATTTATCCCCTTATACCATCTGGTTTTTGTCTCTATTTACTTTGTAGAATGGTTTCTAGTCTTCTTACTTCTCTTAAATTCTAACTCTTCTGTATTTTAATGATCACAGCAGAAAAATTATATACTGAAATGTTATTCTGCCATAAACTACTTCTTTTGTTTTCATTACTATATTTAAGGATTTTTTTTGAAAAATTATGTTTGTCAGCTGCTTACATTATCTATACACTTCATTTCAGGTCAGTAAGGGGACCTCAATAAATACATTATTGAGAATCACTGGTCACATTATTCTGAATATTATAAACCTTTAACAATATATGGGGACATATCATTATATATCAGATTTCACCCAATCACAGGAACAAAAGTTAAATCGGTTTAATAATCATTTGTCATTTGTTTTCTGAATTGGCCGTTCTTACTGTTTGCCTATCTTATTAGAGTTGTCATTTGCATTTCAAATAATAAATTTTTAGATTACAGATATTAATTCATTATTTATAGAACAGATCTTTTGCCTATCATTCACTTTTAAAAATCAACTTGTTTATGGCATTTTTTTGCACCAAAGTTTTAACTTTTTATATATTATTGCCTTTGCAACTTTTGACTTAGTATCTTCCTTAGAAAGAGTTTACAATGAAAACACATGTTCACACAAACACACCAGAATGATCAGAGCAGCATTATTCAAAATATTCAAAACCTGGAAACAACCCAAATATCCATCAGTTGATGAGCAGATAAACAAAATATAACAAATCCATGTAGTATAATATTTAGCAAGAAAAAAAAAGCATCATCAATACATGAGCAACATGGATGAACCTTAAAAACATGCTGAGTGAAAGAAGCCAGTGACAAGTGAGCACATACTGTGTAATTCCATTTATATGAAATGCTGAGAGTAGGCAAATCAGAAGGGACAAAAAAGGTAGATTAGTGATTGCCTAGGGCTGCTGGAGATGGAGAGATCACGCAGTGACAGCTAAAAAGTGTTGTTTCTTTTTAGGGCAATGAAATGTTCAATACTTGATGGTGGTGATAGATGCACATCTCTATAAATGTACTAGAAGCCACTAAATTGTATATTTTAAACAGGAGAACTTTAAGGTACATGAATTGTATTGCAATAAAGCTATTCTAAAAAAAAAATGGCAATATTTACTTCGACCTAGAAATAAAGCCAAATTAGAGGAAAGAACAAGTGCAAAAAAGAAGGTACACATGTGTGGTGGAGTGTGAAAGGGGACCAAACCTTTATCCTCCATGGCAAAAAGTCAGTAGACAGATGATACCTAAACGTGAAAATGCCAGAAATGGAAATATATGTATGTTATTTTAAATGAGATGATATGTGCCCAAAACAATCAAAGGGTTTTAAATAACTGTTTCCGGAATATGGGAAATGGGGTGGAGGAAAGGACTGTTAGTTCACAAAACAAACCATATTAAATACTGTTCATATACTAACTCTATAGGTAATTAAGAAAAAGTAAAAACTGAACAAATTCAAACAAAATAAAGGATTCTCTAACCCAATGAATAAAACAATCCTCTGATACTGTCTCCTTACATTGACCACTTTCATTTCTGCTGCTCTCAACTCCACAGGAGTCTTATTTTCTCTAATATGCACAAACATTTTTGGCTGGAACCACTTACAAAACAGTCCATTCTTTTCCTTCTGAGTTTAAAAATCTGACAACTGTACTCTAAATAACTATAAAAATCACTCTATATCAGTTACATTTTCTAATTACATATTGAGAGGATGTGGAAAGTGCAATTTTTTTAGTGCTATTTTACATAAACTTTTTCTGGCAAATTTATGAAATATTAATAGACTTACATGGTTCTCTTCAATATTCTAAGTCAATACACAATCTTGTTCAAAAATACTAACAGTTATGTTTTCTGCTCCAATGTTAATTTCTCATTTCCTTCTCCTGCTGTTTCACTTTAGCTAGGACTTCTAGTCCAATATAATACTAGCAAAAATAATAAGTTCCTTTATTTTGTCAATACGTTTAGTGAAAATGTTTCTGAGCATTTCACCGTTTAGTAAAATGTTTGCTATGCATTTCTAATAGCTTTTTTTCAAATTGGGGAAATTTTTCTATGTTCAAACTTACATTTCAAAAAGGTCACTCAGGCCACAGTGTAGAAAACAGATTAGAAGGAAGCAAGAATATACTAGACCAATATCCCTTATGAATACAGATGTAAAAAAAATCCTCAACAAAATACTAGCAAGTCAAATTTAGCAGTCATGACCAAGAGGGATTTATCCCAGGAATGCAAGGGTAGTTCAGCACAAAAATTGAGGAAATACACCACACTAACAAAATTAAAGAAAATATTTTAAAACTATATGATCACTTCAACTGATGCAAAAGAAACACTAGACAAAATCCAACATGCTTTAAATGATTTTAAAGAAATTATAACTTAAAAACCTCAACAAACTAGTAACAGAAGGAAATTTCCTTAACCTAATAAAGGACATTTATTTAAAAAAAAAAACAACACTTACAATTAACATCATATTTAATGTTAAAAGGCTTAAAGTCTTCTCTCTGAGATAAAAAAATTAGATAAGGATGTTCATTTTCATCACTTTATTTATTTAATACTGTAATAGAAATTCTAGCCAGGGTAAGTAGGCAAGAAAAAGAAATAAAAGCAATTCAGATAGGAAAAAAAGTGAAAGTGAAAGTTGCTCACTCATGTCCGACTCTTTGTGACCCTGTACACTATACAGTCCACAGAATACTCTAGGCCAGAACACTGGAGTAGGTAACCTTTCCCTTCTCTGGGGGATCTGCCCAACTGAACCCAGGTCTCCTGCATTGCAGGCGGATTCTTTACCAGCTGAGCCACAAGGGAAGTCCAAGAATACTGGAGCGGGTAGCCTATCCCTTCTCAGCAGATCTTCCCAACCCAGGAAATCAAACCAGGGTCTCTTGCACTGCAGGCAGATTCTTTACCAACTGAGCTATGAGGAAAAGAAAGAAGTCTATTTCCATTCACAAATAATATGGTCTTACACACAGAAAATCCCATAAGTGAACTCAGAAAAGCTGCATAATATAATATCAATATACAAAAATCAGTTATATTTCTATACACTATCAATGAACACTCCAAAAATGAAATTAAGAAAACAATTTGTAACAGCATCAAAAATATATATATACACAATTACTTAGGAATAAACTTAACCAACAAATTTCACTGAAAACTACAAAACACACTGAAAGAGATCTAAGTAATAAAGAAAGACCTCAGTAATAAAACTGAATGATCAATTTGTTTTCAACAAGGATACCAAGACCATCCAATGGTGCACGACTTTTCAACAAATAGGGGTGGACAACTAGATATTCACCCACAAAAGAATGGAGTTGGGCCCTTTACTCACAGCATATACAAAATTATCTCAAAATCTATCTAAGACCTAAAACTGTAACACTCTTAGAAGGAAACAAAAGTATAAATCTTCACAAACCTGATTCAGGCAACACTGACTTAAATATGACAACAAAAGCACAAGCAATGAAAGAAAAAAACAGATAAACCAGACTTCATCAAAATTACCAAACAAGTGAAAAAACCCACAAACAGAAAATATTTGCAAATGATACATCTGATATGGGGCTAATATTGAGAATATATAAAGAACTGGTACTACTCACAACAAAAAGACAACTCAACTGAAAAACAGGCAAAGGAGTTGAATAAATATTTTTCCAAAGAAGATATAATAAATTAAATGAGACTCATTTGTATCATTTCTTTTTATTTTCCATATATAAGGGATGTCATATGATACTTCTCTCTCTCTGACTTACTTCACTCAGTGATCAACACCGAGTGGTCAACACCGAAATCAGATTGATTATATTCTTTGCAGCCAAAGATGGAGAAGCTCTATATAGTCAGCAAAAACAAGACCAGGAGCTGACTGTGGCTCAGATCATGAACTCCTTATTGCCAAATTTAGACTTAAATTGAAGAAAGTAGGGAAAACTACTAGACCATTCAGATATGACCTAAATCAAATCCCTTATGATTATACAGTGGAAGCGAGAAAAGGATTTAAGGGACTGGATCTGTTAGACAGAGTGCCTGATGAACTATGGACAAGGTTTGTGACACTGTTCAGGAGACAGGGATCAAGACCATCCCCAAGAAATAGAAATGCAAAAAAGCAAAATGGCTTTCTGGGGAGGCCTTACAAATAGCTGTGAAAAGAAAAGCAGCAAAAAGCAAAGGAGAAAAGGAAAGATATTCCCATCTGAATGCAGAGTTCCAAAGAATAGCAAGGAGAGATAAGAAAGCCTTCCTTAGCAATCAATGCAAAGAAATTGAGGAAAACAATAGAATGGGAAAGACTAGAGATCTCTTCAAGAAAATTAGAGATAGCATCGGAACATTTCATGCAAAGATGGGCTCCATAAAGGACAGAAATGGTAGGGACTTAACAGAAGCAGAAGACATTAAGAGGTGGCAAGAATACACATGAGAACTGTACAAAAAAGATCTCTGTGACCCAGATAATCACACTGGTGTGATCACTCACCTAGAGCCAGACATCCTGGAATGTGAAGTCAAGTGGGCCTTAGGAAGCATCACTACGAACAAAGCTAGTGGAGGTGATCGAATTCCAGTTGAACTATTTCAAATCCTAAAAGATGCTGCAGTAAAAGTGCTGCACTCAATATGCCAGCAAATTTGGAAAACTCAGCAGTGGCCACAGGACTGGAAAAGGTCACTTTTCATTCCAATCCCAAAGAAAGGCAATGCCAAAGAATGCTCAAACTACTGCACAACTGCTCTCATCTCACATGCTAGTAAAATAATGCTCAAAATTCTCCAAGCTAGGCTTCAGCAATACGTGAACCGTGAACTTCCAGATGTTCAAGCTGGTTTTAGAAAAGGGAGAGAAAACAGAGATCAAATTGCCAACATCCGCTGGATCATGGAAAAAGGAAGAGAGTTCCAGAAACACATCTATTTCTGCTTTATTGACTATGCCAAAGCCTTTGACTGTGTGGATCACAATAAACTGTGGAAAATTCTGAAAGAGATAGGAATACCAGACCACCTGACCTGCCTCTTGAGAAATCTGTATGCAGGTCAGGAAGCAGCAGTTAGAACTGGACATGGAACAGACTGGTTCCAAATAGGAAAAGGAGTCCGTCAAGGCTGTATATTGTCACCCTGCTTATTTAACTTCTATGCAGAGTACATCATGAGAAACGCTGGACTGAAGAAACACAAGCTGGAATCAAGATTGCCGGGAGAAATATCAATAACCTCAGATATGCAGATGACATCACCCTTATGGCAGAAAGTGAAGAGGAACTAAAAAGCCTCTTGATGAAAGTGAAAGAGAAGAGTGAAAAAGTTGGCTTAAAGCTCAACATTCAGAAAACAAAGATCATGGCATCTGGTCCCATCACTTCATGGGAAATAGATGGAGAAACAGTGGAAACAATGTCAGACTTTATTTGGGTGGGCTCCAAAATCACTGCAGACGGTGACTGCAGCCATGAAATTAAAAGACGCTTACTCCTTGGAAGAAAAGTTATGACCAACCTAGATAGCATATTCAAAAGTAGAGACATTACTTTGCCAACTAAGGTCCATCTAGTCAAGGCTATGGTTTTTCCAGTGGTCATGTATGGATGTGAGAGTTGGACTGTGAAGAAGGCTGAGCGCCGAAGAATTGATGTTTTTGAACTGTGATGTTGGAGAAGACTCTTGAGAGTCCCTTGGACTGCAAGGAGATCCAACCAGTCCATTCTGAAGGAGATCAGCCCTAGGATTTCTTTGGAAGGGCTGATGCTAAAGCTGAAACTCCAATACTTTGGCCACCTCATGCAAAGATGACTCATTGGAAAAGACTCTGATGCTGGGAGGGATTGGGGGCAGGAGGAGAAGGGGACGACCGAGGATGAGATGGCTGGATGGCATCACGGACTCGATGGACGTGAGTCTGAGTGAACTCCGGGAGTTGGTGTTGGACAGGGAGGCCTGGCGTGCTGTGATTCATGGGGTCGCAAAGAGTCAGATACAACTGAGCGACTGAACTGAACTGAACTGAACTGAACCAGTAAGATGGCTTTAATTTTTTTAAAAAAGAAACAAGTATTGACAAGGATGTGGAGAAATAAGAACTCTCATATACACTCTCATACAGTCTGGCAGTTTCTCCAAACACCAAACATAATGTTACCACATGACCCAAAAACATACATTCAAACAAATAACTATTCACAAAAAAGTCATATCCATTCAAGGAAATAGTATTCAGCCATAAAAACAAATGAAATGTTGATACATGCTGTATAATAGATGAACTCTGAAAACATTAAGCTGAAAGAACTCAGATATAAATCACATATGGTATGATTCTACTTCTCTGAAGTACCTGGTATAGACAAACTCCATAAAGACAGAAAGGAGATTAGTGGGTTTTGGAAACCTTGGGGAGAATGGGATGAGGAGGAAGTGACTAAGAAGCATGGCTTTGTTTTGAAAGCAATTTGAAAGGATTTAAGACAGTGGTGATGGCTGTAAACGTGGAATAACCTAAAAACCCTTGGAAAGTTAAAATGGTTAATTTTGTATTATGTGAATTTCATCTACACAGACCAAAAAAAATAATAATTACAGTAGGGGATACTCAACAAGATGCTGCTGCAGAGATCCAGGTGAGAGATCACACAGGCTGTGGAGCAGAGATGGAAAGCAGACTGCTTCTAAAGATATACTGAAGGTAGTACCAACATAAATATTATCAGTAACATTACAAACTGTTTATATTCAATCTCTAGATAAAACACTGGATAAGAGAACAAGATGCAATTATCAAAAGCTCTGATGATATAAACTAAGGTTACAAATCACAGAAATTGTACAGTTAGAAGATTAAAGATGTAGACCAGTAAACAGTTTCTGACCTTACACAAAAAAAGTTCAGATACTGTCTATATACATAATTATGTAGGTAACTCAAATCAGAAGTGAATAAAATTATCATTCACAACAAGGACTCAAAATATAAACTCTTTACTTTTGATAAAAGAGTTTGAAAGTAAAGAGGCAGCACCCTCCCATGGTGCTTTTTTTGTTGTTGTTGTTAAACCAATGAGCACATATTGCTACTTTAGAATTTTGTAAACCTCAATAATTTAACTATTTTTAATAACAAATCACATGTAATATTCAAAGTACTGAAAACTAGAGAACAGAATACTTTTGATAAATCATATATAATTCAGGCTCCTTAAAATACTATAATAGTAGTGAAAACTTTAACACTAAAAATATAATGAACTAACCCAGAATCTTTCACTTGAATACAAAGAGAATATGCAGCAATTTTTATAATATCCAAATTTTAGAAACATTAAAAAATCATTAACAAATGATGATTATAAACCTAAAAAATGCAAGTCAAATAAAAAACTACTGCAAACAAAAGCATATTTATTTGAAACACATGAAATTAATACATCCAGAAACAACAGCCTTTGTATAAAGAGAAACAGAGAAACAGCGGGAGAAAGGAAACCACTTAGAAGATACATTGAAACAAATTATTTCATTTTTATGAACCAAACAGGAGGCAAGGTGACCTGGGAAACACATAACATAAATGTGCAAGCCCTATGGATAGGCACTTTTTAAACTGAAGAAGAATTAAGCAAATGGAAACATGTTTTTATACTGAAAAAAACATTATGCAAATATACTAATTTTAAATTTAACACAATGCCAATAAAAATACTAATAAGCCTTTTCCTGAAATTATACATGGACATTCCAAAACTCTTGTAGAAAAATAACCATGCAGGAAAAGGAATGAAAACAAAGGAAAAAAACAAAAAGAGTAAAGATGAAGGCATGAGCACCTGGTCCTACCGAAACACAACACAGCTTTAATCATACAATAATGGATAACACATCTACAGAGATCATAGAACAGAACAGAAAGACAGTATGGAAATTCAGCTTGTGATAAAAATACCCTTCAAAACAGTGGAGTAAAGATGATTAAGCAGTGTTGGGACAACTGTATACCAACTTGGGAAAAGATAAAGCATCTGTATCTCACTGTCATGATAATTCCTTTATTTTTATCTTGGTGGTTTCAAAAAATGGTGATTTTCTATCATTGCTACCATTTTTCTATAAAAATATGTTCTTCCCTACCACACTATTTCGTGTAATCTCTATGGTTTCATCGACTCTTTATTCAAGGTGCTATATAATCTATTATATACTGTTCCATTAATCCATTAATGTTCAAATTACCCAGATATGTATGCTCAGTGAGAGCCCTGTAAGGCTGTGCCCTGCCATGATCCTTTTACTATTTGAACACTTCCTTGCTTCCTAGCCCACAAAGATATTCCAGACTCACCTTCACTTTCCCTGCTCCAGACCTGAAATCAGACATTTCTCCAAAAAGTCCTGGCTTCTTTCAATGGGGGAACAGTCTTTAGAAACCAAAATCTGGATATCAGATATGTTTACGGCTATCATGGTATCATTTCATTTAGACAATTTTTGTGGTCAGAAAAAGAAATAAATGTAAATATGTATACATACAATATACTTATGGTTTTTATAAGTTTGTCCTGGTAAGTGAAAGTGAAAGTGAAGTCACTCAGTAGTGTCCGACTCTCTGCGACCCCGTGGACTGTAGCCTACCAGGCTTCTCCGTCCATGGGATTCTCCAGGCAAGAATACTGGAGTGGGTTACCATTTCCTTCTCCAGGGGAATCTTCCCGACCCAGGGATCAAACCCAGGTCTCCCGCATTGGAGGCAGATGCTTTAACCTCATACATACAATACACTTATGATTTTTGTAAGTTTGTCCTGGTAACTCTAATTCAAATCCAATGCAACAAGTTTCTTCCTCACTTCCCCCATCCCATATTTATACCTTCTCTCTCCTTCTCTTTTCATCATAATGAAAAGTCTACTTCCCAAGACCAACAGGTTTTCATTTGCTCTATTCTACAATAAAAGGAAAACAAATTCAGAACTATTAAGCCCAACCACTGCTAACAACAGACTATTAAATAAATGTCAATGTTCTTTCTGACTTACAACTAAATGATAACAACTTATTCCAAACAATAATACAATAATGTATGTGGTGACTGTAGCTTACAGAAAAGTGTAAAGAATGACAGCAATGGTATGGAAGGAAAGAAACGGGAATATGCATTTATACCTTTACCAGTATGAAGTCATATAGTGTTATTAAAAGTAGATGTAGATTAGTTGTAAATATGTACTGCAAATAACATGGCAACCAATAAAATCTCTAAAAAAGGGTAACTGATAAGCTAAAAGAGGGAAGAAAATTGGCAGAAAATTAGTGAAAGTCAAAAAATGAAAGAAAAAAACAAGGGCAATGAATAGGAAACAGTTATAAATACATAATAATCCCAACTATTTCAATAATAAATTTAAGTATGCATGGTCTAAAATACACTAACTAAAAGACAGATACTGTCAGAGTGGTTTAAAACAATACCCAACCATATGACATATACAAGAAATCCACTTTAAATATAAAGACACACTGATTTAAAAAATCAAAAGATGAAGAAAGATAATCAGTGCTAACACTAAAAAAGGGCCTCCCTGGTGGCTCAGTGGTAAAGAAATCACCAGCCAATGCAGGAGTCTTGAGTTCAATCCCAGGAAGATCAGTAGAAGGAAACAGCAATGGAATTAAGTATCCTTACCTGGAAAAATCCCACAGGCAGAGGAGCCTGGGGGGCTACAGTCCATGGGGTCACAAAAGTCAGACACAACTTAGCAACTAAACAACAACAGCACTAATAAAACCTGGAGTGGTAATATTAATTTCAGAGAAAGCAGATCTCAGAACAAAGAATAGTCTGAGTAAGAAAAGGGGGTAATGTTGGAGGGGTCACTTCTCCAACATAATAACCCATGTGTATTCACCAAACAATAGAGCTTAAATTTGCATGATTTAAAAACTGACAGAATCACAAGGAGAAATAAACAATTTCATCATTACAGCTGCAAATTTCAACTCGCCTCTATCACTAATAGATCCAGCAGGCAGAAAATCAGTTAACGGTATAGCTGAACTGAATACCAACCAAAAAATTAACTAAATCTAATTGAATACGATATCTAACTGAATATAGAATACTGCATCCAATAGCAGCAGACTACTCAGTCTTCCCAAGGTCATATGGATATTCACCATGACAGACCATATTTTGGGCAAAAAACACACCATTACAAATTTAAAATAGAAATCATACTGAAGTACACTCCTAGATAACAATGGAAATAAACTCCAGGAATCAGTAACAGAAAGACAGCGGGAAAACTTCAAAATACTTGGAGATTAAATAAGGTACTTCTAAGTAAAATATAAATAAAAGAAGAAATCTAGAGAGAAATTTAAAATATTTCTAACTAAATGAAACTGAAAATACAACTTACCAAAATATGCATGTGTCCCCCCAACCCCTTAGGAAGCATCACTACGAACAAAGCTAGTGGAGGTGATGGAATTCCACCTGAGCTATTTCAAATCCTAAAAGATGATGCTGTGAAAATGCTGCACTCAATATGCCAGCAAATTTGAAAATTTCAGCAGTGGCCACAGGTCTGGAAAAGGTCAGTTTTCATTCCAATCCCAAAGAAAGGCAATGCCAAAGAATGCTCAAACTACCACACAATGCACTCATCTCACACGCTAGTAAAGTAATGCTCAAAATTCTCCAAGCCAGGCTTCAGCAATACATGAACCGTGAACTTCCAGATGTTCAAGCTGGTTTTAGAAAAGGCAGAGGAACCAGAGATCAAATTGCCAACATCCGCTAGATCATGGAAAAAGCAAGAGAGTTCCAGAAACACATCTATTTCTGCTTTATTGACTATGCCAAAGCCTTTGACTGTGTGGATCACAATAAACTGGAAAATTCTGAAAGAGATGGGAATACCAGACCACCTGACCTGCCTCTTGAGAAACCTATATGCAGGTCAGGAAGCAACAGTTAGAACTGGACATGGTTCCAAATCGGGAAAGGAGCAAGTCATGGCTGTATATTGTCACCCTGCTTATTTAACATATATGCAGAGTACATCATGAGAAATGCTAGGCTGGAGGAAGCGCAAGCTGGAATCAAGATGGCCGGGAGAAATATCAGTAACCTCAGATATGCATATGATACCACATTTATGGCAGAAAGTGAAGAAGAACTAAACAGCCTCTTGATGAAAGTCAAAGAGGAAAGTGAAAAAGTTGGCTTAAAGCTCAACATTCAGAAAACTAAGATCATGGCATCCGGTCCCATCACTTAATAGCAAATAGACGGGGAAACAGTGGCTGACTTTAATTTGGGGGGGCTCCAAAATCACTGCAGATGGTGACTGCAGCCATGAAATTAAAAAACGCTTACTCCTTGGAAAGAAAGTTATGACCAACCTAGACAGCATATTAAAAAGCAGAGACATTACTTTGCCAACAAAGGTCCATCTAGTCAAGGCTATGGTTTCTCCAGTGGCCATGTATGGATGTGAGAGTTGGGCTATAAAGAAAACTGAGGGCCGAAGAATTGATGATTTTGAACTGTGGTGTTGGAGAAGACTCTTGAGAGTCCCTTGGACTGCAAGGAGATCCAACAAGTCCATCCTAAAGGAGATCAGTCCTGGGTGTTCATTGGAAGGACTGATGTTGAAGCTGAAACTCCAATACTTCGGCCACCTGACACGAAGAGCTGACTCATTTGAAAAGACCCTGATGCTGGGAAAGACTGAGGGCAGGAGAAAGGGACAACAGATGATGAGATGGTTGGATGGCATCACTGACTCAATGGACATGAGTTTGCGTGAACTCTGGGAGTTGGTGATGGACAGGGAGACCTGGCGTGCTGTGGTTCATGGGGTCACAAAGAGTAGGACACGACTGAGCGACTGAACTCAAAATATGTATGACACAGCAAAACCAGTGCTTAGAGGAAAACTGATAACACTGATGCACTTATTAAGAAGTGGAAATCTACACTTCCACCTTAAGAAACTAGAAAACAAACAACAAATTAAATCTAACGTAAGTTTGGGAAAAAATTAAAAATCAGAAGAAATCAATGACATAAAAATAGCAAATCAGTAGAAAAGAAATCAGTCAAATCAAAACTTAGTTCTTTAAAAAGATCAATAAACTGATAAACCTCTAGCCAGGCTCTCCATGGGAGAGAGAGAAAGAAAGAAAGAAAACAAACTACTAATTTCAGAAATCTTTTGAAAGAAAATACAAACTACTAACATGAGGAATTCATCACTACTGAATCTCTTTGATGCAAGCATAATAAAGAAGCATTATGAACAACTGTATGCCAACAAATTTGCTATGTTATATGAAATAAACCCACTTCCTGAAAGGCACAATCTACCAGGACAAGAAAGAGATAAGTCAAATAGGCCTACATCTATTAAAGAAATGTAATTAACAATTAATAAGCTTCCAAAACAGAAAACTTCAGGTGCAGATGGTTTCACTTGTAATTCTACCAAAACATTCAAAGGAAAAAATGATATAATTTCTCTTCCAGATACAATGACATACAATGATATACAATCTCTTCCAGAAAATAAAAGCAGAAGGGGCACTTCCTTGCTCATTCTATGAAGCAAGCATTTTCCTTATACCAAATCCGAAGATATACCAAGAATGGAAAACTAAAGACCACTATCTTTCATGAACATAAAAGCAAAAATCCTCAATAAACTGTTATCAAATTAAATGCAGCAATGTATAAAAATAATTACACCCCAAAATCAAGTGGGATTTATTCCAGGTGTGTGTTCAATATCTTAAGATCAATTAACATAATCAATCATATAATAGGCTTAACAAGAAAAGTCATACAATCATGTCAATAGATGCAGAAAGAGAACTGGACAAAATTCAACCAGATAAGGGCTTCCCTCATATTTCAGTTGGTAAAGAATCCGCCTGCAATGCAGGAGACCCTGGTTCGATTCCTGGGTCAGGAAGATCTGCTGGTGAAGGGATAGGCTACCTACGCCAGTATGCTTGGGCTTCCCTTGTGACTCAGCTGGTAAAGAATCCGCCTGCAATGCGGGAAACCTGGGTTCGATCCCTGGGTTGGAAGATCCACTGGAGAAGGGAAAAGCTACCCATTCCAGTATTCTCGCCTGGAAAATTTCATGGACTGTACAGTCCACGGGGTCGCAAAGAGTCAGACATGACTGAGCAACTTTCACTTACTTTCACCCAGATAAAAACACTTATTAAGTATGAATAGCCAGAGGTTCCTTCAACCTGATAAAGGACATCTACCAAAAATCCACAGCTAATATCATACTTGGTAAAAGAATGAATGCTTTCACCACATATCAGGAAAAAGACTCGATGTCTATTCTTGATAGTTTTATTCTACACTGTAATGGAGGCTCAAGGAAGGAGATTACACAGAGAAACAAATAACAGGCATCCACATTGGAAGAGAATAAGTAAAATTTCTTCTATGTGCAGATGACATGGATCTTGTATATATACATAAATTTTAAGAAACCCATTAAAAAATTATGAGAATAAGCAAGTTCAGCAGAGTTGCATGATATAAGGTCAACATACAAAAACAACTGTATTACTGTAGAACAGCAATGAGCAATCTGAAAACTAAGAAAAACAATTCCATTTACAGTAACATCCAAAAAGAATGAAATAGTTAGAAATAAACTTAACAAAAATCGTGCAAGACTTATACACTGAAAAAATACATAACACTGCTGAGTGAAAAGATATTCCATGTTCATAGAACGATAAATTTAACAGTTATAAATGCAATATTCCCCAATCGATCTACCTATGCAATGCAATGCCTATCAAAATCCCAGTTGACTTGACTTTCTTGAGAAAAACTGAGAATTCTCTAGAGATTCTTTGATATTCAACAACAAAAATAAACAAATAAATAAATTGTTGATCGGTTGTTGGTTTAGTGGCTAAGTTATGTCCAGCAAGTCCATGGACTGTAGCCTGCCAGACTCCTCTGTCCATGAAAATTGTACTACACCATAATTAAAAACCTAGGTTCTTCAAAATTAACAAGAATGAAAAGACAACCCATAGAACATGAGAAAATATATTCAAGTTACATATCTGAATAGGGACTTGTATCCAGAATATATAAAGAACACTTACAATTCAACAACAAAAGAACAACCCCATTAAAAAGGATTTCAGAAGACATTTCTCTAAATAAGATATACACATGGACAATAAGCACATGAAAAGATACTCATACTCAACATCTTTAACAATTAGGGAAGTCCAAATCAAAGCCACACTAACATATCACTTCAAACCACACACAGTGGCTATAATCAAAACCCAAAATATTGGTCATGATATGAAGAAATTAGAACCCTTACACTTTGCTGGTGGGAATGGAAAATGC
Source organism: Ovis canadensis (assembly GCF_042477335.2). Classification (NCBI taxonomy): domain Eukaryota; kingdom Metazoa; phylum Chordata; class Mammalia; order Artiodactyla; family Bovidae; genus Ovis; species Ovis canadensis. Next base: position 26,556,109 of record NC_091246.1, read on the forward strand.
TGCAGGCACTTTGGGAAACTGGCAGTCCCTCAAAATGTTAATCATAAAATTACAATCACCATAGGATCCAGCAATTGCACTCCCAAGTGGAAATAAAAAAGGGTATCCATAAAAATTTATACAGAATGTTCTAAGCAGCACTGTTCACAAGATCCAAAAAGTGGAAATGATCCAAATGTACATCAATAATGAACAGACAAAAAAAAAAATCCAAACAACGGAATACTATTCAGTCCTAAAAAGAAATGAAGCACTGATACATGCCACAACATAAGAGAATCTTGAAAGCATATTGCCAAGTGAAAAAGCCATAAATAACCACATATGATTTCTTTATGTGAAATTTCCAAAGCAGAACAATCTATTGGTTGGAGGGAGTTTCAAGAGAGGGGACATACATATACCTATGGCTGATTCATGATGATACATGGCAGAAACCAACACAATATTGTAAGGCATCCTCCAATTAAAAATAAATAATTTTTTTAAACCAAAATAAAATATGTTGCTAAAAAAAATCTTTTGAGACAGAAAGTAGATGACAAATGGGTCTTAGTTTGGAGGGAGAGGGAGTACTGAAAATGGGGAATCACTGTTAAAGAAAACACGGTTTCTTTCTAGAGTGATAAAAATGTTCTAAAACTGGATCGTGGTGATGGTTGCATAACTCTATAAGTATGCTACATATAACTGTACATTTTTAATTTTATAATGGGAATTATCTCAATAAAATTTTTAAAATATACATGTCTATCTAAATCGAGAACTTTACTGAGAATTCACATACCATAAAATATATGAAAATACATTTTTTCAAACATGAAAAACACATGAAAGGAATCAACCTTTTAAAGCAGTAGGAAGACAAGCTAGCTGAACTCTGCAACAATCCACTTGAGAGGTGATACAGGCTTGGACAAGAATAGTGCTGGTGAAGAACATGGAGAAAAGTGGAAAGATTACAAAGACACTCCAGAAGATGTGAATGCATGAGGAAGGAGCAGGTATTAAGAATAAGTTGCATTATGCATTTATTTGTTCTCCTTCTGCCAGAAGCTGGTGCAAAGTTCAGAAAAACTATTTTTTAAATGGGTCACAATTACAAGTAGAAGTCTGTTGGACTGGGAGAAGGTTGGTAGGGACAGGAGACAGGTCATTCCAGAAGGTGTGTGCAGAGCACTGACACAGGAGCAGGAAAAGGTAAGGCTTAGGTGCAGCAGAAAGGAGATGAATGATCCGTAAATATCTGCAGTTGTGAGAGCTTGCAGACATTAGAGACCACTAGAGGTTTCTAACTGAACAGAGATGCAATTCTTGCTTGGTCCTGAAAAAATAACTCCAGCACCAAGGCAAAGAATAAACTGGGAAGGAGAATGACTGGAGACCTATAAAAGAGGCCACTGCAGAAAACCAGGAGAGACCTTTGTAAACCATAACCAGTACCACTGCTCTAAACGCTGAGGAGGCTGGACAACAATGCAAGAAATAACGACTAAAGAAAGTTGGTGTCTAATTGAGCTTCCACAACAAATTACAAATATGGAACTCAGAAAACCTATGAGAGCTGATATATTCTGCACTTATCTACCTTCCGCAGCCTAACAAGGCCTACAGGGCAGAGAGCACTTTGCGGCTCCTCTGACCCAGCAGAGTCATCATATTGCCTGCAGACTACTGAGAGGACAAAATTTTGGACTCGCCTCTAATGAGAAGCAAAGACACCACAGAGACGCCTTCACTTCCATCAGCCTTGCCATGCTGTTTTTCTTTGCACTGCTTATTGCTGGTTTGACAATAGAGCTGCTGCTGCTGCTAAGTCGCTTCAGTCGTGTCCGACTCTGTGCAACCCCATAGACGGCAGCCCACCAGGCCCCTCCGTCCCTGGGATTCTCCAGGCAAGAACACTGGAGTGGACTGCCATGTCCTTCTCCAATGCATGAAAGTGAAGAGTGAAAGTGAAGTCACTCAAGTCGTGTCCGACTCTTAGCGACCCCATGGTCTATAGTCTATCAGGCTCCTCTGTCCATGGTATTTTCCAGGCAAGAGTACTGGAGTGGGTCGCCATTGAGCAAAGCCTATATAATGTTAGACAAAACTAAGTTGTCACCTGGCAAATCCCGAAAGGAAGCAGGTCAATTTTCTTAAAAAACTGTATTTACTAGTAGTTGATTTTTACATTTCAAGTGACTGAAAACATTTGAATTTATACTCTGACTTCTTTCCCTTGATCCAGTTGAAACCTAACTGAAAGACTTTTCAGAAATTTTATGAAAATATATTTTCAGTGTGCATTATTTGCTGCTGCTGCTGCTAAATCGCTTCAGTCGCATCAGACTCTTAGCGACCCCATGGACTGCAGAGCCCTACCAGGCTCCTCCGTCCATGGGATTTTCCAGGCAAGAGTACTAGAGTGGGTTGCCATTGCCTTCTCCGGTGCATTATTTAGGTTTAAAAAATACAGAATATGGTGCATATTACTAGCTGTACCTGCAATGTTTTTGTATCTAATGTACTGTTGGTACACCTAATGTAACCGAAATCCTGACAAGACTAAGCTTACCCAAAAGATGGGAGGATTAACGGCTCTAGTCACTCCAGTACTAATCTACTTTCCAGTTGAATTTCTCAGTATTCTGCCTGTCATGCCATACTACAACCACATTTGCCCTATGTCATTTCTCCAGAACACCATACATGTTCATATGCCATGGCTTTAGCCATGCTCTTCTGTCAGGAATAATAAATAAATGAAATAACTCATCATATACTTCAGAGCACCAGAGCACCCACTGAGAGCTAGATTGATACTTAGTGGGCAATTAATATCACACGCCCATCTAATCTCCACAGCAGCCATACAAAGTCAGTATTACTTTTTCTATATTACACACAAGAAAATAGAATCACAGAGAAGTCTGCCTCAGTAATGAAAATTCCATTCCAAGGAACGCCTTGGACGGAATATGCACCTGGCAAAATCCTAACTTGACCCTCAGAACCTCCCTCTGGAATCTTCCAATCTCACCGAATATAGTTGATCGTATGCCTCTTGCGGGTATTAAAACCTTCTGCTCTCATCAAGCCTTTAAAGTTAGCATAATCTTTCAATCACCAGTATCTTTCTTGATATATTAGGAGCTTACAGATATCAAACATGACTTAACTGGTTTTGCACTTCTGTTTAACAGATTATCGGTGCTCAATAACTACATGTCAAAATTCGAAGACTACCCTTCTGGCACGCTGCTATTTCCACCTTTCATGATCCATTTAGCGTCTCCCAGCAAGGCAAGTGAAAGGAGCTGGGCTTTAACAGCATTCCTACCGACTGGCACACACCCTGGATCATAACCCTTCCTCCCACTGTATTATTTTGCTAAAGCATCTGTCTCCTCCCACTAAAGAAGCTCAAGGGCAACATCAATATCATCCCCAATTGTGTCCCCCACCCCCCAGGTTTAGCAAAGGAACTGGAAAACCAAGAAAATACTCAAAATTGTCTAACTGAAGTGAAAATAGTCCACAAAACTATCTTTCTAAGATAAAATGAACAAAAGGAATTTTTTTTTCAGATGAACAGCTTTAAATTGACGAATACTCAGAATAATAAAGTGCACTTTCACTGCAGCTTCTAAAACTCTCCCCTTCACAGCTGAGTTAACCGAAAGCAATTACAGAGCAAGAACGAAATCTGGAAGCAAATATCATTCAACCGGTTTATTAATCTTGGCTCATCTAGAGATGAAAGCGTAAGCTGCATTTCTGTCTTTGGCGCCAAGGGCTACTTTTGCAGGTAAGCTGCTCCGTAGTACATCTTCAGGCATGTGCTTAGTTGCTCAGTCGTGTCCGATTCTTTTTCACCCCAAGGACTGTAGCCCGCCAGGCTCCTCTGTCCATGGATTTCCCCAGGCAAGAATACTGGAGTGGGTTGCCATGCCCTCCTCCAGGGGATCTTCCCAACTCAGAGATCGAACCCACAGACAGAACCAGGTCTCCCGCATTGCAGGCAGATTCTTTACCGTCTGAGCCACCAGGGAAGCCCTCTTTAGGCATGGAAAGCACTAAATAGCTGCAAAGCGTGAGTGGGGGAAGGGAGGACACCCTTCCTCGAGCTTCTCCGTAGACACTGACGTCAGCCCAAACACGCGACCTTGAGACCCTTTCCTAGGACCCACGGTCACCCGGGTCACACCCCTCACCTCGGTTCTCCTCCTCCAGGTACCGCACCCGCAGCTCGTCCTCAGTCTTCACCTCTGCGCTGTAGCCCCTCTGCCAGGCCGCTCCCCCGGCCGCGGGCGTCCAGCCCCGGGCCCATATCGTCGAGTCGACCCGCGGGCACGTCCAGGAGCCGGGCAGCCTCCACCTGGGGCCTAGCCGCGCACAGCAAGCGGCCACCAAGCGGGCACGGCTGGCCTGCAGAGTGCCCAAGGCCCCAGGTGCCGCGGAAGCCGCCACCGCCATGTTGTCTGTTTACGGCGTGGGCCCGCAGTTGCTGCCCCGCCCCCGTCGCGCGCTGGCCAGCCCCGCGCACGCCGCAGGGCACGCCCAGGCCCCGCCCCCCCCGCTCGCCCCGTCCAGCCACGCCTCCGGGGTCTCCTCCTGACAGGCTCAGACCGGGAGTCCTCGCCCCGCCCAGCACCGATGACGAACTTTCCACACGCTCAGGTCTCCCTTGTCTGACATGAGGAGTCCTAGCTTGTGCACTCAAGGCAGCGGGAAAGTAATTCTCCAAGGCTGTGGAATATTTTTAGGGAAACAAGAATTCCTGGGAGAGAGCCCCCTCCCTGCACTCTCTGGGGTCCTGAGTTAGCTGCAAAGGTAAACCGAAACGTTTGGTCTCAGGTTTGGCTGACAAGGTAGCGGCACTGCTTGAGACTCCAGTTTTCTCATGTATGTTAAGAGTCTTGTTATTGTTGTTTAATCGCTAAGTCATGTCCGACTCTCTGCGACCCCATGGACTGTAGCCCACAGGCTCCTCTGTCTATGGGATTTCCCAGGCAAGAGTACTGGAGTGGGTTGCCATTCCCTTCTCCAGGAAATCTTCCCCATCCAAGGGTCAAACCTGCGTCTCCTGCATTTGTAGGCAAGTTCTTTACCACTGAGCCTCCAGGAAAGCCCCATAAGAGTCGTGGGCTATCAGTTAAACGTGCCTGTAAACGTAGGTGATTAGTACCATAGGGAGTTCAGGAAGGGCATGAAGTTCAGTTCAGTTCAGTTCAGTCGCTCAGTCGTGTCCGACTCTTTGCGACCACAGGAACTGCAGTACGCCAGGCCTCCATGTCCACCAACTCCCGGAGTTCACTCAAACTCACGTCCATTGAGTCGGTGATGCCATCCAACCATCTCATCGTGTGTCGTCCCCTTCTCCTGCCCTCAATCTTTCCCACCATCAGGGCCTCTTCAAATGAGTCCGCTCTCCACATCAGGTGGCCAAAGCATTGGAGTTTCAGCTTCAACATCAGTCCTTCCAATGAACACTCAGGACTGATCTCCTTTAGGATGGACTGGTTGGATCTCCTTGCAGTCCAAGGAACTCTCAAGAGTCTTCTCTAACACCACAGTTCAAAAGCATCAATTCTTCTGCACTCAGCTTTCTTTATAGTCCAACTCTCACATCCATGCATGACTACTGGAAAAACCTTAGCCTTGATTAGATGGACCTTTGTTGGCAAAGTAATGTCTCTCCTTTTTAATATGCTGTCTAGGTTGCTCATAACTTTCCTTCCAAGGAGTAAGTGTCTTTTAATTTCATGGCTGCTGTCACCATCTGCAGTGATTTTGGAGCCCAGAAAAATAAAGTTAGCCCCTGTTTCCACTGTTTCCCCATCTATTTGCCATGAAGTGATGGGACTGGATGCCATGATCTTAGCTTTCAGAATGCTGAGCTTTAAGCCAACTTTTTCACTCTCTTCTTTTACTTTAATCAAGAGGCTCTTTAGTTCAACAGCCAGTAAAAACAAGGGTTCTCAGCCCACTAACTCAGGCAGGTGGCACGACCCTTCCCAAAGTCCAGTAATCTGGTGCCACCATTTTAACAAAGAGGCTCAGCCCAACCTTGTGCAGAGGTGGGATTTAGAGCACAGAGGCCTTTCCCTCAACAAGACAGGCAGAATATCAACTTAAAACATAGGTGCCCATCAAAGTGATCTTCCCAGGTGGCACAGTGGTAAAGAATCCACCTTCCAGTGCAAGAGAAATAAGAGACTTGAGTTTGATCCCTGGGTCAGGAAGATATCCTGGAGCAGAAAATGGCAACCCTCTCCAGTATTCTTGTCTGAAAAATTCCATGGACAGAGGAGCCTGGCGAGATACAGTCCATGGGGTGGCAGAGTCAGACATAACTGAAGTGACTTAGCACGCACGCCTCCTATGTTAGACCTTTAGCTTTATACAAAGTAAAAAGATAAAGCCAACTGGGTTCCATTTTTGTGTCTGCTCTGAGAATGTCACTGAGGGCATCTTTTACTCTATCTTCTGTTCAGTTCAGTTCAGTCAGTTCAGTTGCTCAGCCGTGTCCGACTCTTTGCGACCCCATAAAGTAACACTTTTGCAATCTTGTGAAGTTGAAGGAAGGAACTTCCAAGGAAAAATTGCTTCCTCTGGTATCTTTTCCCTTTTCGTATAATCATGTTCACTTCTGCTGAGAAACTCAGAATTTAATTTACAGTTCAACTACCACAATACTTTTAATTATTTACTGTTTAAATTATTTACTGTGTAACATTTATTCAATATTAATTTCAATATTTTATAAAATTTATTAAAATTATAAATTTTATATTTATAAAAATAATTTTAAATATTTTTTTTCTTCTTTTTTTTTTATTTTAGTTTTTTATTTTTTAAATTTTAAAATCTTTAATTCTTACATGCATTCCCAAACATGAACCCCCCTCCCACCTCCCTCCCCATAACATCTTTCTGGGTCATCCCCATGCACCAGCCCCAAGCATGCTGCATCCTGCGTCAGACATAGACTGGCGATTCAATTCACATGATAGTATACATGTTAGAATGGCATTCTCCCAAATCATCCCACCCTCTCCCTCTCCCTCTGAGTCCAAAAGTCCGTTATACACATCTGTGTCTCTTTCCCTGTCTTGCATACAGGGTCGTCATTGCCATCTTCCTAAATTCCATATATATGTGTTAGTATACTGTATTGGTGTTTTTCTTTCTGGCTTACTTCACTCTGTATAATCGGCTCCAGTTTCATCCATCTCATCAGAACTGATTCAAATGAATTCTTTTTAACTGCTGAGTAATACTCCATTGTGTATATGTACCACAGCTTTCTTATCCATTCATCTGCGGATGGACATCTAGGTTGTTTCCATGTCCTGGCTATTATAAACAGTGCTGCGATGAACATTGGGGTACATGTGTCTCTTTCAATTCTGGTTTCCTTGGTGTGTATGCCCAGCAGTGGGATTGCTGGGTCATAAGGTAGTTCTATTTGCAATTTTTTAAGGAATCTCCACACTGTTCTCCATAGTGGCTGTACTAGTTTGCATTCCCACCAACAGTGTAGGAGGGTTCCCTTTTCTCCACACCCCCTCCAGCATTTATTGCTTGCAGATTTTTGGATCGCAGCCATTCTGACTGGTGTGAAGTGGTACCTCATTGTGGTTTTGATTTGCATTTCTCTAATAATGAGTGATGTTGAGCATCTTTTCATGTGTTTGTTAGCCATCCGTATGTCTTCTTTGGAGAAATGTCTATTTAGTTCTTTGGCCCATTTTTTGATTGGGTCGTTTATTTTTCTGGAATTGAGCTGCATAAGTTGCTTGTATAATTTTAAATATTTAATACTAATTTTAATATTATTTATTCAATAGGTAATTAAATATCTCTTTCCTGTTCTTTTACATTAGTTGCCAATTGTTTTGATATCTTTATGTTGGTTCATCAATAGATTGTAAACTTAAGTAAAGGAGTTACAGAATACCTGACACAGTACTATTTGAAATAATACAATTTCAGAACATACTTATGATTGATTAGGACAACTGCAGAAGGCTAATCATAGATTGTTTGTGTTATATTAGAAATTGGAGTAGGGACCTCCCTGGTGGCACAGTGGATAAGAATCCGCCTGCTAATGCAGGGGACACAGCTTTGATCCCTGGTCTGGAAAGAATCCATATGCACTGGAGCAACTAAACCTGGGTGCCACAACCACTGAGCCTGTGCTTTAGGGCCCGTGAGCCACAACTACTGAAGCCTGCCCACCCTAGAGCACATCTGCCTCAACTACTGAGCCCATGTGCTGCAACTACTGAGCTTGCATGCTGTAACTACTGAAGCCCATGCACCTAGAGATAGTGCTCCACAAAAAGAGAAGCCACTGCAATGAAAAGCCCAAGCACATCAATGAGGAATAGCCTCTGCTCACTGCAACTAGCGAAAACTCATGCAAAGTAATGAAGACCCAGCACAGCCTAAATAAATAAACAATTTAAAAAGAAATCCGAGTATAATGGATGGCCTATGGCTTTGATGAGCACAGAACCAGTTGAGAAAATACCATTTGGGAACACTTGCTTCTTCACTAAATATTGTGACTCTGGTCCTTATTGAAAAGAGTCATGAGGATATCCCCATTTGCAAAGAAAATTTGATTCTTAAAAATTAATGCAAATAACAAATATCACCATGACCGTGACAACTAATACATTGTTGTTGCTATTTGGTCACTAAGTTGTGTACCACTCTTGTGACCCCATGGACTGTAGCCCTCCAGGCTCCTCTGTCCAGGGGATTTCCCAGGCAAGAATACTGGAGTGGGTTGACATTTCTTTCTCCAAGAGATCTTCCTGACCCAGGGATCAAACCTGTGTCTCCCACATCGGCAGGCAAGTTCTTTACCACTGAACCACCAGGGAATCCCCAGACAATTAACATAGTATTTGCCAAATATCAGGTCAGACAGACATGACTTTGGGTCCTATCTCCACATTGCTTTGCTTTGAGATACTCAGGGGTTATTTAAATAATCCATGCTTCCATTTCTTCGTTTGCAATATAGCTAGTATGATAGCTATTTCACCTCACAAATTCTTTTACTTCAATTTCTCCATCTATAGAATGGGAAGGATTATGTCCATTTTATAGGATTAATAACATAAGTATGTGTGGCAGTTAATAAAAGGAAATCTCAACTAAAATCAGTCTGAAAGGCCTATGGAGGGAGCTCTCACACCCTACCATTCATTGTCAATTACCCCAACAGGAAGCTAATCAGTTACTTACCCCAGGAAGTAATTTGCACTCACAAATAGGAAGTACAACTACTTTACTGCCCCAGGGGAGGAAGAATAAATTCCTTCTTGCCCGACAAGTCAAGCCAATGGAAAACACCACAGCTCAGCCAGTGAGGAGCCAGCATCACCTCAACTTTTACTGTCCTGCAGTGAAATTTTATTTTTTCTTTGCTGATAATGTCTTTTCCTTGTCCTGCCATCTTTACTATAAAAACCTTCTTTGCTGTGTAACCTCTCCAAGTAGCTCTTTGTTTGCCAGATGAGATGCTGTTCGATTCATGAATCATTTTATAAAGCCAATTAGATCTTCAAATTTACTCAGGTAAATTTTGTTTTGTTTTGTTTTTTTTTAAATAGATCATGTCCACTTAATAGGATTGATGGGATTAGTACGTAAAGCTCTTGACAGGGAAATGGGATCATAATAGATAAAGTTAACCACCATTTATCAGCCTCTTTTTTAGTCCATTTCAGATTTTAGATATGTTATTTAATGGCCAGAAAGCTTCCAAGTTGGTATTATTATTCCCTTTTGAAGATAAGGACACTGAGATTAAGTTACTTACCAAACTTTATGGCTAATAAGTCATGAAGCTGGAATTGGAACCTTGATATATATAACCTCAGTCCCCGTGTTTTTAATCACTGTTTTGTACAGCCTCTTAATAATGTTAAGGCGTCCAGTAAAATTTAATTTCTTTTGGTTCCTTCTACTTTTCAGAAAAAAGATGTGCTCTGGGAACGATGAATATTAGTTAGAAGAGAAAGGTAAGGCTGCTGCTGCTGCTAAGTCACTTCAGTCGTGTCCGACTCTGTGCAACCCCATAGACGGCAGCCCACCAGGCTCCCCCGTCCCTGGCATGCTCCAGGCAAGACCACTGGAGTGGGTTGCCATTTCCTTCTCCAATACATGAAAGTCAAAAGTGAAAGTGAAATCGCTCAGTCGTGTCTGACTCTTTGCGACCCCATGGACTGCAGCCTACCATGCTCCTCTGTCCATGGGATTTTCCAGGCCAGAGTACTGGAGTGGGGTGCCATTGCCTTCTCCAGAAAGGTAAGGCTAGTGTTGCTATATTCTGTTAAAACTACAACTACTGTCATTGTGTGCTTAGTCACCCAGTTGTGTCTGACTGTGACATTATGGATTCCAGGTTCCTCTGGACAAGGGATTTTCCAGGCAAGAATACTGGAGTGGGTTGCCATTTCCTCCTCCAGGAATTACTATCATTGCTTTACAGCATTTGTGTACTTGCCACTAGGCAGCTCTCATCTAATAGTCTTTTTTATTCCTCCACATCCTGACATTTTTCTAATGCTTACTTCTTTGTTCAGTTGCTAAGTTGTGTCCAGCTCTTTACAACCTTATGGACTGCAGCACACCAGCCTTCTCTGTCATTCAGTATTTCCTGGAGTTTGCTCAAACTCATGTCCACTGAGTCAATGATGCCATCCAAATATCTCAAACTCTGTCACCCCCTTCTCCTCCTTTCCCAGAAGCAAGGTCTAAGCATCAGTTCTTCAGCACTCAGCCTTCTTTATGGTCCACCTCTCATCCGTACATGACTCCCAGAAAAAACATAGCTTTGACTGTATGGACCCTTGTTGGCAAAGTGATTCTCTGCTTTTTGATATTCAGTCTAGGATTGTCATGTATTTTCTTCAAAGAAGCAAGTGTCTTTTAATTTCATGGTTGCAGTCACCATCCACAATAATTCTGGAACCTGAGAAAATAAAATCTGTCACCATTTCCACTTTTTCCCCATCTATCTGCCATGAAGGGATAGAATCAGAGTCTATGGTCTTAGTTGTTTGAATGTTGAGTTTTAAGCAAGCTTTTTCACTCTCCTCTTTCACTTTCATCAAGAGGCTCTTTAGTTCCTCTTCAGTTTCTGTCATTAGAATAGTATCATCGCCATATCTGACGTTACTGATATTCCTCCCAGCAATCTTGATTCTAGCTTGTGATTAATCCAGCCCAGAATTTCGCATGCTGTACTCTGCATAGAAGTTAAAAAGCAGGGTGACAATATACACCCTTATGTCCTCCTTTCCTAATTTTGAACCCATCCATTGTTTCATGTCCAGTTCTAACTGTTGCTTCTTGACCTGCATACAGGTTTCTCAGAAGACAAGTAAAGCATCTGGTATTCCCATCTCTTTAAGAATTTTCCACAGTTTGTTTTGATCCACACACACAGTCAAAGGCTTTAGCATAGTCAATGAAGCAGAAGATGTTTTTCTGGAATTCCCTTGCTTTTTCTATGATCCAACAAATGCTGGCAACTTGATGTTTGGTTCCTCTGCCTTTTCTAAATTTAGCTTGTACATCTAGAAGTTTTCAGTTCACATACAGTTGAAGCTTAGCTTGAAGGATTTTGAGCATTACTTTGCTAGCATGTGAAATGAGTGCAATTGTGCGGTAGTTTGAACATCCTTTGGCATTGCCCTTCTTTGGGACTGAAATGAAAACTGACCTTTTCCAGTCCTGTGGCCACTGCTAAATTAATTCAAAAAAGAAAGAAAGAAAGTGAAGCTGCTCGGTCGTGTCCAGCTTTTTGCAACCCCATGGACTGTAGCCTGCCAGGCTCCTCCGTCCATGGGATTTTCTAGGCAAAAGTACTGGAGTGGGTTGCCATTTCCTTCTCCAGGGGATCTTCCCGACCCAGGGATCAAAACCAGGTCTTCCACATTGCAGGCAGACTCTTTACCATTTGAGCCAAAGCATATAATAAATATCCGTGAATATTGGATAGTTATTGGTATAAATTAATGATTAAATAAATAAATGGGAGAGAAGAGACATATCTCCCAAGCGAAAGAATTTCAAATAATCTGTGTAGACACCTTGCCCTCAAGGATGGAGTGCATTACTTAATGTTGGCTGCATGCAGTAACTTCTTCCAAAGGGTACAGTGTGGAAAGGGGAAAAGAAAGACTACTTTTACAGTGGAAAAACCTGACAGACCCCCCCACAGCCAAACAATCAAGGTTAAAATCAATAGCAGTAAGCCATATTGACAGAATTAATATGTACCCTTGATATGGTGTAATGAGAATGCCATCTTCCCTCCATGGTCTTCCTCCCAAAACCTATAACCACATACTAATTCTGATTTAAAATGTCAGACAAATCCCAATTGAGATTCTCCAAAATACCTAACCAATACTTAAAACTGTCAAAACAATCAAAAATAAGTCTGAGAACCTGTTGCAGCCAAGAGGAACCTAAGGAGACATGATGATTAAATGGAATATGGAATCCTGGCTGGATCCTGCAAGAGAAAATGAACATTAGGTAAAAATTAAGGGAATCCAGACAAAGTATAGCGTTTACTTGACAATAACATGTCAGTATAGGTTCATTGGTTGTAACAAATATACCATACTAAAGTAGGATATTAATAAGAGGAGAAGCTTGGAGTAGGGTATATAGAAACTATCTGTTCTGTTATCAATTTTTCCATAAGTCTAAAACTATTGTAACATTTTTTAAATTACTAAGACAAAATAAAAGATAGATGCCACAGTCCACCTGGACCCTAATTCAAAACCAATAAGTCTGTGCTGCTCTGAACTGAGCTGGAAGTCTACCCTGGTCACTTGGTCTTGGACACTTCTGGAATACCTCCATGCCTCTCACCCAGCCTTCTCCTCTAAGCCACTTGTTTGTCTTTCCCTGCCCCTTAGATCCTTTGAAGTTCCCTTCCTGCATCACGTTCTCCCAGACAGACCCAGGGCAAGTTTAAATGATGCCATCCCCACTAGACAATAAATCTCTGCTTGGCTGTTAGCATGTCTAGGATGAGAATTGGCATAAAACTCTAAGATTTGAAGGCCAATCCCATTGCTCTTTAGCTCTCTTAGCCCTCAAAGTTATAGTGTCTCTCTTACCTCTCCATCAGGTAAAAAGAGCTTCTGCTTGGTCAGAGTGTAACTGGAAAGCTGTGGTTTAGCCCATTCTCTTCAAGTCTTGGGGTTCTTGTGCTTTGTTCCTTAGACTCTTTCCCAGTAGGTAAGAATTTGATTCTGTCCTCTACATCTGTAAAGGAGTCTGCATGTGTGTGCTCAGTCACTTTGGTAGTGTCCAGCTCTTTGCTCCCCTGTCCATGGAATTCTCCAGACAAGAATACTGGAGTGGGTAGCCATTCCCTTCTCCAGGAGATCTTCCAGACCCAGGAATGGAACCAGGGTCTCCCACTTGCAGGCAGATTCTTCCCCACCAGGGAAGCCCAAAGGAGTCTGAAGAGGGTGTATTAGTCAACTTGGATCGCTATAGCAAATACCACAAACTGGGCTAGAAGTCCAATATCAAAGTGTCCAGAGATTTGGTCTCTTGTGAGTCCTCTCTCCTTGGTTTGCAGATGGTCGCCATATAGCTATGTCCACCTCTCCTCTGTGTGCTTCCTTGATGTCTCTGCCTCTTCTTCTCTTAAGTCCAATAGAATTAGTGCCCCACCTTTTTGATGTTACTCATCTTCATTACTCTGAGGACCATATATCCAAATACAGTTTCATTAGAGGTTAGGTTTTCAACATATGAATTTGAGGAGACACGACTGAGTCTATAGCAGACACTCCTCTTCTTCAGTTCCCTGTAACCAGCTCTGCTGATCTACATCCACCTACTCCAGCTCCACAGCAGCATCTGTATTTTAAGCTGAATATATTTGAGATTTGACAGATGTAGAAAGGAGCTTTCTTGGAGCTTCCTTTATCTGACTCAGCAGGAGCTTCTGAGAAATGAGGCTGTCATAAATCCCATCTTGAAAGCGGGTCTTCTCCCAGGAGAGAAATCAAAATAAACTAAACTGGCTGTAAATCCCTTCTTTGGGAAGTTTCACAGCCATGAAGAAGAAGGAAAGACCACTCCACTCACACTGCTGAAATAAACATTACCACAGATGTTCTTATCTTCAGTTTGGTTTTCTTAAAACCCATTTGTCTTGCCTAATGAAACCTTTTTGTTCATCTCATACAAGTCTGCTCCCATTCCCCTTCTAAGTTAGGTCTAACGCTTCTAACTTTAACCATTTAGGAAGTTAACTACTTCTTTGGTTAGTTTCTGTATACATACACATAGAAAAAATATCCTTTTTTCTCCTACTGATCTCTTTTGCCAGTTTAATTTGTGGGTCTCAGCCACTGAAGTAAGACAATAAAGGGAAGTTTCTAGTCTTAAACATCTGGGTGACTTTTTTACATTTATTTATTTATTTATAGCTCTGCTGTGTCTTCATTGCTGTACATGAACATCTCATTGTGGTGGCTTCTCTTGTGGTGGAGCTTGGCTCCACAGTGAGCAGGCTACAATAGCTGCAGCATGGGGGATCAATAGTTGTGGTGCATGGGCTAAGTTGCTCCAAGCATGTGAAATCTTCCATGACCAGGGACTGAACCCATATCCCTTGTGTTGGCAGGCAGATTCTTAACCATAGGGAAGTCCCAAACTGGGTGATCTTGAGGTCAGTCTTCATTGCTTATATTTTCTCATGTGCAACATTTCTCAGAGCATGGTTTGCAGGCTCCTGAGGTTACCAAGATGCTTTCTGGGGAATTGAAAAGTTAAAACTATTTTACTAATAATACTAATGTGTTATTTGCCTGTCTCAATATGACAACATTTGCAATGACTATACAAAAGCAGTTGTCACTAAAACTCCTGACATTTTAGAATCAATCAAGCTGTACTGTTCAGTTCAGTTCAGTCGCTCAGTTGTGTCCGACTCTTTGCGACCCCATGAATCATAGCACGCCAGGCCTCCCTGTCCATCACCAACTCCCAGAGTTCACTCAGACGCATGTCCATCCAGTCAGTGATGCCATCCAGCCATCTCATCCTCTGTCGTCCCCTTCTCCTCCTGCCCCCAATCCCTCCCAGCATCAGAGTCTTTTCCAATGAGTCAACTCTTTGCATGAGGTGGCCAGAGTACTGGAGTTTCAGCTTTAGCATCATTCCTTCCAAAGAAATCCCAGGGCTGATCTCCTTCAGAATGGACTGGTTGATCTCCTTGCAGTCCAAGGGACTCTCAAGAGTCTTCTCCAACACCACAGTTCAAAAGCATCAGTTCTTCGGTGCTCACCTTCTTCACAGTCCAACTCTCACATCCATACATGACCACAGGAAAAACCATAGCCTTGACTAGACGGACCTTAGTCAGCAAAGTAATGTCTCTGCTTTTGAATATGCTATCTAGGTTGGTCATAACTTTTCTTCAAAGGAGTAAGAGTCTTTTAATTTCAAGGCTGCAATCACCTTCTGCAGTGATTTTGGAGCCCCCCAAAATAAAGTCTGACACTGTTTCCACTGTTTCCCCATCTATTTCCCATGGAGAGATGGGACCAGATGCCATGATCTTCGTTTTCTGAATGTTGAGCTTTAGGCCAACTTTTTCACTCTCCACTTTCACTTTCAGCAAGAGGCTTTTGAGTTCCTCTTCCCTTTCTGCCATTGGGTGGTGTCATCTGCATATCTGAGGTTATTGATATTTCTCCCGGCAATCTTGATTCCAGCTTGTGTTTCTTCCAGTCCAGCGTTTGTCATGATGTACTATGCATATAAGTTAAATAAGCAGGGTGACAATATACAGCCTTGACGGACTCCTTTTGCTGTTTGGAACCAGTCTGTTGTTCCACATCCAGTTCTAACTGTTGCTTCCTGACCTGCATACAGATTTCTCAAGAGGCAGATCAGGTGGTCTGGTCTTCCCATGTCTTTCAGAATTTTCCACAGTTTCTTGTGATACACACAGTCAAAGGCTTTGGCATAGTCAATAAAGCAGAAATAGATGTGTTTCTGGAACTCTCTTGCTTTTTCCATGATCCAGCGGACGTTGGCAATTCTGGTTCCTCTGCCTTTTCTAAAACCAACTTGAGCATCAGGAAGTTCATGGTTCACGTATTGCTGAAGCCTGGCTTGGAGAATTTTGAGCATTGCTTTACTAGCATGTGAGATGAGTGCAATTGGGCGGTAGTTTGAGCATTCTTTGGCATTGCCTTTCTTTGGAATTGGAATGAAAACTGACCTTTTCCAGTCCTGTGGCCACTGCTGAGTTTTCCAAATTTGCTGGCATACTGAGTGCTGCACTTTCACAGTATCATCCTTCAGGATTGAAACAGCTCAACTGGAATTCCATCACCTCCACTAGCTTTGTTCTAGCGATGCTTTCCAAGGCATACTTGACTTCACATTCCAGGATGTCTGGCTCTAGATTACTGATCACACCATCATGATTATCTGGGTCATGAAGATCTTTTTTGTACAGTTCTTCCGTGTATTCTTGCCACCTCTTCTTAATATCTTCTGCTTCTGTTAGGTCCAGACCATTTCTGTCCTTTATTGAGCCCATCTTTGCATGAAATGTTCCCTTGGTATCTCTAATTTTCTTGAAGAGATCTCTAGTCTTTCCCATTCTGTTGTTTTCCTCGATTTCTTTGCATTGATCACTGAAGAAGGCTTTGCAGCATAAAAAAGCAGATCTAAAAAGTACTTGGTGATTTGTTGAGCTGTGAGCAGAACTAGCTGATTCATTCATGAAATACCATTTTTAACTTAAAGAACAATGAGTAACCACCCTGGTAATTCAGAATTCAGTATTTGGTAGACATTTTTAAAAAGTGAATGAGAGTTTTTCACTTCAAGGAAATTGACAGTATTTATCATCTGCAATATAATTTGAAATTTCAGTGAAAATTGGAATTTTAAAAATTTATAACTATCATCATGAGTGTAAGAGTTTCTTAGTATTTAACGACTTGCCTAATTAGATCAGTAATGATATTAATGACTGTGATTTTTAATATTGCACAATGAAATGAGTCAACATTTAAAAGTTCTGCATGACTTAATGAACCACTATTTTATAAATGACCAAAGCTGGTATTGTAAACTCATGCATGGATTAAAGGTACAATATAGAACAATGGATTTTAATATAATACAATATGAAATTTACCAGTTTCAGATTCCACATGGCAACAAATCTTTAAGAAACTACTATTTCTCAAATTTTGGTACAGTATTAAAGAAGAATATCCACAGTCATCTTGAAGGCTATTAAAATATTTCTACCTCTCCAACTATATGAGGCCAGATTATCTTCTTAATGTAAACCAACCCAAAACATTGCAATAGGTTGCATGGATAAGCAAACATGAGAATCTTGCTATTTTTCTATCATCAGACATTGAAGATTTGAAAAAATGTAAATAATGCCACTCATTAATTGCTTTTATTTTGCCAAATATAGTTGTTTTTTATGAAAACATATTATTTATGTTGACCTGTACTGTATTTATTTTTGCTATTTTAAAATAGCTGGGCTTCCCAGGTGGCTCAGTGGTAAAGAATCCACCTGCCAATGCAGGAGATGCAGGAAATGTGGGTTCAATCGCTAGGTCAAGAAGATCCCCTGAAGGAGGAAATGGCAACCCACTCCAGTATTTTTGCCTGAAAAGTTCCTATGGACAGGGGAGCCTGGTGGGCTACAGTCCATGGGGTGACAAAGTATCGGAATCAACTGAGTACACACACACATTTTAAGAACTTAATAAATTTTGTAAAATGTCAACTTTAATTTTTAATAAGGTAATATCAATAGATATAAATGCATGATAAAACCCTGTTGGGGTCCTCAATAGTTATTAAAAGTACAAAGAGTTCCTCAGATCAAAAAGTTTTAGAAGCACTGCTTTTAGTATGAGTCCTGTTTCTCTGTTTCTTCATATATCTAATAATTCTGGGTTATATTCTGCACATTGTGGTGATATATTGTAGAGATTCTGGATTCTGCTGTTGCTCTGAATAGCACTGATTAGTTTGTTTTGGCAGCCAATTAACTTGTCTGAACACAGACTCTGTCTCTCTTGCTGTGGCAGTAGCTGAGCTCTTCTGTTACTTCTTTTAGCCTTAGCTGTGTTGCTTGCAGTCTGCCAAGCTCATGCATCATTCAAAGGCCAGTCAGAGATGGGCAGTCTATACGCAGATAATTTGGTGCATCTGGTCTGTAATTCTCTTTTTCTGAGATTTCTCCCCTTAACTTTTAGTTTGTGTGGTTGCCCTTACATTTCTCCTCTGATTCCTCAGCCAGTACATTGAGGCACATTGTACTGGGGCAACGAGTACAAATGTGCAGGTTTCTGAGTTTTAGCCATCACACAGACTGAAGCTTGCCCTCAGGCAAAAATCCATTAAAGAGGGAGAATAATTAAGTAATGTACCATTCTTCCCAGTGTCAACTCCACTCCAGTTTTTTCCTGTTCTCACTTTCTTCCTTCAGTTAGTTGTCTGTGGGTTTTTGTTGTTGCTTGTTTTTGTTTAGAGCTTCAGTTGTTATCTGCAAGAGATTTGGTCCAATATGAACTACTGTGCCATCATCAGAAGCAGAATTCCAAACAAGAGGCAAAAGTAACTCAGTTGTACTTCTGAGAGGAAAAAAAAGAAAATGCTTCCTCATATCACAACACCAAAGATCTTTCATCAAGTCTCTTAGAAAATAGAGTTAAGAGGGAAGGGAGACTTATCCTGTTCCCTCTGTATACACTCACCCTTAGGGGGAGAGTATGGAAACCTCTGTGACTGATGTCAGTTCCCTGAGAGTCAATCTACCAGAGCCAAGGAAATGCCCTGGAATCTTCTGGTCTTTGGAGTCAGAAGGCACGTTCAGCTCCAAAAAGAAAGCTGACTTTGTTTCATAGTAAATATGAGAGTAAGAACATGTATGTTTAGCAAGCGCACGACTTAGGTGATGTTACTAGTGCACGGGTTTAATTAGGGAAAATGTAATCCTGAGCCACATATCAAATTTTGATAGTTGGGGCTTTTCTTTTTCAAGTCTGTAGCCCAGGATTGAATTCTCAATTACTTTGAATACTATCTGTGGCCTTTCTGTATACTCCCAGGATCAGCACCCAAATTACTGCCACACTGTAAAATCCAGGAAAATAGCTCCTCATACACTTTATTGCCTATAGTATCCCAAGATCCACTACAATGTCTAATACAAAGTAGATTTTTGATAATATTTGTTCTTACTGAACAAATAAAAATAAGTCTAGGCTTTCCATGAAGTTAAATAGAACTAGAACCAAACTCCCCAAAATTGCTAATTAATTTTAGAAGTATCTCAAGATTCAGCATTTGATTTTTTCAGTTAGAGTTGTAGAGCAGATAGTTCAGTTCAGTTGTGTCCAACTCTCTGTGGCCCCATGGATTGTAGCACGCCAGGTCATAAAGGGCCCAGGTACCCAGTGGGTCCTCCCCTCTGCCTCTGTGAGCACTGAGAAACCAGCAAGCCCTCTTAACAAGGAGGATGTAGCATCACACAAGAATGATGTGCCCTTGGGTGCTGTTTGGCCTGCTGTATGGTGTGCCTCTTCCCTTTGTATGCAGAGAGAAGCTGGCTTGCCCCCAGGTTCTTGTTAGATGTACCCCAGTACATCTAGCCCATTGTACTAGCAGTTGTCAGTGTTTCTGGATAGTTTTGAGTTATTGTGCCAGTTTGTTCTAATGCCCAATATGTTGTCAGAACAAGTGTGTGCATGTGCACACATGCAAGAAGTTTGTATCATTTTAGATTTGGAATGGGACAGATTTTTATCCCCAAAGCCTAGTTGCTAATGTGAAACAGAGACAAGAAAGCATAGTTGTCAAACATAGTGACTTCCAGCTCACAGGAGGAAACTGCTAGGGGAAAGACTGAAGGGCTTGCTTAGGTTATTCAAAGGCCATCTTGCTGTTGTGAGGTTTTTTCAAGTTTCCTGGATCTTCCCATAACCTCACAGAAGGGTTACCAGATGTTAGATATATATCCCCAACATTTAAATGTACTGTTGGTTTTGTGTGGTCTTCTTCTAAGAGAGGAAGAGCCATTATTTTTATTTTATACCATATGGTACCAAATTCCTTCTGATGATGATGTCTGAAATTTTTATAGCTGTTCTGGTTGTTTGGATTTTTTTTTCCCTCAGTCCCTTTCCATTCTTTTTCTTCCAGGTATGTAATAAATGAAAGAGCTTTTTTTTAAAAAAAATAATAATAATGATAAAGTTTGATACTTTTACAGACCTTACTGCTTGGCAGGCATTATTTATGTTTATCACTTTATTTATCCTAGCAACCTCCTTATGAGATAGCTATATTATTATTATCAGTCTTATTTTACAGAAGAGTAAACTGAGGTACAGAGAAGTACCATGACAGAGATCACAAAGACAGTAAGTGGAGAAGCAAAGACAAGATTTGCATTGCCACTTAGATGATGACTATGCCAAAGCCTTTGACTGTGTGGATCACAAGAAACAGTGGAAAATTCTGAAAGAGATGGGAATACCAGACCACCTGACCTGCCTCTTAAGAAATATGTATGCAGGTCAGGAAACAACAGTTAGAAGTGGACATGAAACAACAGACTGGTTCCAAATAAGAAAAGGAGTACGTCAAGGCTGTATATTGTCACCCTGCTTATTTAACTTATATGCAGAGTACATCATGAGAAACACTGGGCTGGATGAAGCACAAGCTGAAATCAAGATTGCTGGGAGAAATATCAATAACCTCAGATATGCAGATGACACCACCCTAATGGCAGAAAGCAGAGAAGAACTAAAGAGCCTCTTCTTGATGAAAGTGAAAGAGGAGAGTGAAAAAGTTGGCTTAAAGCTCAACATTTAGAAAACTAAGATCATGGCATCTGGTCCCATCACTTCATGGCAAATAGATGGGGAAACAGTGGAAAGAGTGAGAGACTTTATTTTGGGGGGCTGCAAAATCACTGCAGATGGTGACTGTTGCCATGAAATTAAAAGACGCTTACTTCTTAGAAGGAAAGTTATGACCAACCTAGACAGCATATTAAAAAGCAGAGACATTACTTTGCCAACAAAGGTCTGTCTAGTCAAGGCTATGGTTTTTCCAGTAGTCATGTATGGATGTAAGAGTTGGACTATAAAGAAAGCTGAACACTGAAGAATTGATGCCTTGGAACCGTGATGTTGAAGGAGACTCTTGAGAGTCCCTTGGACTGCAAGGAGATCCAACCAGTCCATCCTAAAGAAGATTAGTCCAGGGTGTTCATTGGAAGGACTGATGTTGAAGCTGAAACGCCAATACTTTGGCCACCTGATGTGAAGAGCTGACTCATTTAAAAAGACTCTGATGCTGGAAAAGATTGAAGGTGAGAGGAGAAGGGGACAACAGAGGATGAGATGATTGGATGGCATCACCAACTCAATGGACATGAGTTTGGGTGAACTCCGAGAGTTGGTGATGAACAGGGGGGCCTGGCATGCTGCGGTCCATGGGGTCGCAAACAGTCAGACACAACTGAGTGACTGAACTGAACTTAAATGATGATGATACTATCAAAACTTTCACGGCATGAGTTTTGGGAATGAAATAACTTTTTTTTTTGGATGATCAATGGATCCGCAAAGTTTCCCAAGAAAGAAATAGAAAAGAGAATTTAAGAAGGAACCACTGTATACTAGGGGCTTCTCAAGTCGCTCAGAGGTAAAGAATCTACCTGCTAACACAAGAGATGCAGGAGACTTGAGTTTGATTCCTGGGTCGGGAAGATCCCCTGGAGGAGGAAATGGCAACCCATTCCAGTCTTTTTCCCTGGAAAACCCTATGAATGGAGGAGTCTGCAAGGCTACAGTCCATGGGTTGCCAAGAGTCAGACATGACTGAACACACATGCACATACTATATGCCTATCAGAATGATTGAAATAAAAAGTACTAACACCACCAAGTGCTGGTGAGGATACAAAGCAACTAGAACTCTCAGACATTGCTGAGGATGGAGAATAGTACAGCTGCTGTGGAAATGGGTTTGACCGTTTATAGTTAAACATATACTTCCCACTTTTGGTTGCAACTTCATTCCTAGCTTTTTACCCCAGAAAAATAAATAGTTCTTTTTACACCAAAATTTGCACAAGTTTTACATGTAATAACCAAAACCTGGAAACAATTCAAATGTTTTTCAATAAGTGAATAGATAAGCAGACTGTGGAACAATCATACCACAAAATTCTGTCCAGCAGTGAGAAGAACACACAATTGATACACACAGAACTGGGATCAATCACAAAGGCATTATGCTGAATGAAACTTCTGAGCCTGGCTCAAGAGATTAAACACGGTATGGTTCCATTTGCAAGACATCCTTGAAAAGACAAAAACTATAGTGATGGATTGACTTAGAATAGAATGTCTTTCACTCTGCCAATTCATTGTGTTTCTTAATTAAGATTTGATTAAACTTTTATTCATTTAATTCTGATCTGGTTTAAGTTCCTCATTTTTGTGATGAGTGACAGACCTGAGCAGTATTTGGGGTTTTTCAAAAGCTATTTTGCATGATCATCATGTTCCTCTTCATATGCTCTGGGCAGAGTTGGGATGTTGGGTGTCAGAGTCCTCCACAGTCATCTCCCAGGAGTGGGCAGTTGCAGCCTCACTTGATTTGTGCCAAATATATCTGCTTATCCACATTAGACATAGCTCTCACTAACACTAAAGCCATCTCCTTTGATTTGGGATTTTGATTTTTTTTCTCTATAGGTTTGATCAGGCCTCTATTGAGTTTTGACCTGAATTTATTTTTAATGTGTTTTCTACAATAGACCACGAGTCAGTGTTCATAGTCCCCGTAGGTTGAAGATTTCCCTCTTAAATATTGCTTTAATTTCAGAGAACATTTCTCTAGTCTGACCTATTTCCTTCGTTGGGAGTCATCCCCATATTCATTGCCAACTGGACACTCATCAGCCAAGAGGTCCCAGAGGTCACAGCACAGAAAGTGCCAAATGTAACTGCTCCAAGCACTTAGTTTATTGAGTCACTTTAAAACACAGAGATAAGCTAGGCGGAATGTATAGGGTTAGTTAATGAACTCAGGGTAAGGTGCAAGCAAGGTGGGAAAGCCATGCTCTGAGTCCTGCCAACCCAGTATTCCTGTTGGGTGTCTATCTCTGCATCATCAGTGTCTCTGTTGTAATGCTCTAAGGACTGGAAATAAGATTTGAACAAGGAGGTGCAATCAGAAAAGGTGCCTGTGGCCAGCGAGACAAGGATGTCCGGTCCAGCCACATTTGCCAGTTACCTTGCTAAGAAGCTATAGGTTCTAGTTGCACTTAGATGAAGGCCACATAGAACTTGAAAGGTTGAATTGAAACCTCATGAATATTTAGTACCCCAGTGCCTAATGGATATTTATAGTTGTGAGTTTAAGATTTCTCTAAGTCTTTGCATTCCTTCTCTCTCTGTGTTTAGCATACACAGACTCTGCTTGGGAACTTCTCTTTATCTGCATATCCTAGGAATTTTGCCAATACCTTCCACTCCAAATGCTTATTATCTACTTATCTACACTTATGTCTTACAGCTATACTTATTTATATATCTTTTCTCCTTTCCACTTATTTCCTTTTTTGCCCGTTTGTTTTATTTCTTCTATAGCATCATCAAATATTAACAAACAACACAAAAATGCACACTACACAACATTACCCCCACCCCAATGCTATTGAGAAATGGAGCTGGAGGTGGAGAGTCCATGTCCATGTGTGTGTTATCTCGGGTTTTCTTCTATTACTTTGATCTCTGTTTAGGGCTATTAGCTAATGTGGCTTTCCACCTGCAATCCAATAAGCTTGCCAGTGCTGGGCTCCAAAACAAGACTTTCACTCAGTCACTGTCATTACTGGACAGCCAACTGGCTGTTAGAACTATTAGGTTGGCCAAAAAGTTTGTTCAGATTTTTTTCTCTAAGGACATTATAGGAAAAACTTGAACAAACTTTTTAGCCAACCCAATACTTGCCTCCCAATCTTCAGGCCGGGACTTGGTCACCTAACACTCAAGGCACAGAGAGGCAAAGAAAGCATACTTTTCAGATAGTTAGATCTAGATCCTAAAGAGAGACAGAAAAGGAAGGAGCTAAGCCACAAACCCTTAGTTTTTTCCTCCCAAACAACCAATGAGATGAATCCCTTCTCTTCCCTGGGGTGAAGAAAAGAGTGGGGAGGGAAGACAGCAAGAGCGTTGCCCCAGTGAGCTCCCTCCAAGTAGAAACCAAAGGAGTGATGACGGGAAGTCTTTGCTTTCAACCTCAGGCCCTTAGTCACCACAGTCTTATTAAAGTATATTATTCCAGTGAGGTATTTTATCAATTGCTATTTCTGTTCAGGCATTCCATTTATTGCCTCAAAATAGCATTCAAGTCCTGATTTTTACGTTTAAAGTAGGTCCAGCTTTCTACTTAAGAATAAGAACTTTCAATAGCCTTATGTGTATAAGCACACCGTGTACTAAATTTTCTCCTCTGGCTCTGTGCTTCTTCAAGGTGCTTCATAGGCACTGATGTCTCATATGGCCTATTATTCCCAGTCAATATTTTGAGATAGTAAAACAGAATTTACTTGCTCTCCATCCTCAGAGTTTCTTAAAAATTGTTCCTTAAGCAGTGTATCTACTAAGGAACAAGTTAATACAGTCAAGAATGAAATTTAAGTCAAAGGAAAATGAAATAGATTTAAAATCAATGTGAAATATATATATATATATATGTTTATATTCACTTAAAAATGAGTGGTATTAAGTCCCTAAATTGCCTAAGTCAGTACATTTTGTAAATGGAAAGCACCTTAGGGACTGTCTTATCCAAAGTTTTCATTTTATAAGGAGGGAAACTGAATTCAAAAAATATGACTCATGTCAATCAGAAAAATTTTTTAGAAGTAGTATGTGGTCCTGACTCTTTACAGTATACCAAAATATTTACTCATTATTTAATATGGAGTTGGCTCCAGCATCACAAAAGAAGTTGTGAATAAGCAAGAATCTCAATGAATTAATGCCAATGATATAGACACTCATTTTTAAAAGAAGATCATTATTTAGACTTTTTATTGTAAAAAATTTCAGAAAAGTAAAGTAATAAAATACATCCATCACTTAGTCAGTTACAGGAAAGTCTGCCCCAAACAACCCCAATGGCTTCACAGTGGCCTTGAAAGCAATAAAATATTCTGCTATATGTTCAACATAAGTTGGTGGGAAGATCAGGGCTATAATTTGTATCTCATTTGGGCATCACTTGGGGGTCCAGGCTGACAAAGACTCCATGATGTTATGATACCTAAATCAAAACAAGAGGCTTCTGGGCTTCTTGTGGGACAGGCTAAAAGCAATCTGATCTGAAGAGATGATACAGGTGATTAAATGTTTGCCCCTGAACTACCTTATTATTTCTGCCCACTTTCCTTTGGCAAGATCTAATTTTCTTTCTCAACCACTGTTAGGTTAACTTCAAGAACATGGGGGAGTGTAATTCTCCCCCATGGGAGACATTAGAAAGTAGGGGCAATCAGATACTGGTGAACATTAGTAATGTCTGATTCTGCTCTATTTGCCTTATTAATATGCTGGGAGCAGGTTAAAATGTTTCAGTGTAAGGTATCAGTTCAGTTCAGTTACTCAGTTGTGTCTGACTCTTTGTGACCCCCATGGACTGCAACATGCCAGGCTTCCCTATCCATCACCAACTCCCAGAGCTTGCTCAAACTATTGTCCATAGAGTTGGTGATGCCATCCAACCATCTTGTCCTCTGTCATCCCATTCTCCTGCCTTCAATCTTTCCTACCATCAGGGCCTTTTCTAATGATTTGGCTCTTTGCATCAGGTGGCCAAAATATTGGAGCTTGAGCTTCAGCATCAGTCCTTCCAATGAATATTCAGGACTGATTTCCTTTAGGATTGACTGGTTGGATCTTCTTGCAGTCCAAGGGACTCTCAAGAGTCTTCTCCAACACCACAGTTCAAAAGCATCAGTTCTTCAGTGCTCTGCCTTCTTTATGGTCCAACTCTCACATCCATACATGACTGCTGGAAATACCATAGCTTTGACTATACAAACCTTTGTTGGCAAAGTAATGCAATTACAGCATTGCAATGTGAATTATAGACAGTATGGCAGTTCAACTCTACATATTTCAGTATGTATTTTTAAAAATTAAGCTTTTGCTTTGTAATCATGTGATTATTATCATACCTAACAAAATTAATAATTTCCCATATCTCCCATATCAATTCATAGTTGTTTTACAATTATCTCAAAACTTGCCTTTCTGTGTACACACCAGGATCTGATTCAGGACTGTATATTGCATAATTATATCCAGTATGGTATCTCTTTATAAAACACAGTCCCCTCTTATACCCCCCTCCCCACCCTTCTTCATACAATGTTAACCTTTTGAAGAGTCAGTTATACTGTGTTCTGTGTACTGATTTCTATTGTACTGTAGAAAGTCCCACATCCTGATTTCATCTGTTTGTGTCCTTGTGAAACCACTTCCACTGTTTCCCCATCTATTTGCCATGAAATGATGGGACCAGATGCTATGATCTTAGTTTTCTGAATGTTGAGCTTTAAGCCAACTTTTTCACTCTCCTCTTTCACTTTCATCTAGAGGCTCTTTAGTTCTTCTTCACTTTCTGCCATAAGGGTGGTGTCATCTACATATCTGAGGTTATTGATATTTCTCCTTGCAATTTTGATTCCAGCTTGTGCTTCATCCAGCCCAGCATTTCTCATGATGTACTCTGCATATAAGTGAAGTAAGCAGGGTGACAATATATAGCCTTGACGTACTCTTTTTCCTATTTGGAACCAATCTGTTGTTCCACGTCCAGTTCTAACTGTTGCTTCCTGACCTGCATACACGTTTTTCAAGAGGCAGGTCAGGTGGTCTTGTCTTCCCATGTCTTTCAGAATTTTCCACAGTTTATTGTGATCCACACAGTCAAAGGCTTTGGCATAGTCAATAAAGCAGAAATAGATGTCTTTCTGGAACTCTCTTGCTTTTTCCATGATCCAGCAGATGTTGGCAATTTGATCCCTGGTTCCTCTGCCTTTTCGAAAACCAGCTTGAACATCTGGAAGTTCATGGTTCACATGTTGCTGAAGCCTGGCTTGGAGAATTTTGAGCATTACTTTACTAGTGTGTGAGATGAATGCAACTGTGCAGTAGTTTGAGCATTCTTTGGAATTTCCTTTCTTTGGGATTGGAATGAAAACTGACCTTTTCCAGTCTTGTGGCCACTGCTGAGTTTTCCAAATTTGCTGGCATATTGAGTGCAGCACTTTCACAGCATCATCTTTTAGGATTTGAAATAGCTCAACTGGAATTGCATCACCTCCATTACCTTTGTTTGTAGTGAAAATACAAATAGATGGGGAAAGAGGGGAAACAGCGGCTGACTTTATTTTTGCGGGCTCCAAAATCACTGCAGATGGTGATTGCAACCATGAAATTAAAAGACGCTCACTCCTTGGAAGGAAGGTTATGACCAACCTAGACAGCATATTGAAAAGCAGAGACGTTACTTTGCTGACAAAGGTCCATCTAGTCAAAGCTATGGTTTTTCCAGTAGTCATGTATGGAAGTGAGAGTTGGACTGTAAAGAACGCTGAGCACCAAATAATTGATGCTTTTGAACTGTGGTGTTGTAGAAGATTCTTGAGAGTTCCTTGGACTGCAAGGAGATCCAAACAGTTCATCCTAAAGAAGATCAGTCCAGGGTGTCCATTGGAAGGACTGATGTTGAAGTTGAAACTCCAGTACTTTGGCCACCTCATGTGAAGAGCTGATTCATTGGAAAAGACCCTGATGCTGGGAAAGATTGAGGGCAGGAAGACAAGGGGATGACAGAGGATGAGATGTTTGGATGGCATCACTGACTCAATGGACATGAGTTTGGGTTGGCTCCAGGAGTTGGTTTTGGACAGGGAGACCTGGTGTGCTGCAGCTCATGAGGTCACAAAGATTCGGACACGACTGAGGGACTGAACTGAATTGAAATGAACTGAAGCCACTGCACTTTCTTCTTTACCTGTATTTATCCTAAACCAGAAGGCAAGTAGATAGGCTTCATTAAACTCAGATTAACCATTTGGGACAAGGAATCTCCTAAGGAAAAGCACAAAGTTTGTATTTTTCCACCAAAAGAGAAGTGACTGTGTGGCTGCCCAATCTCTGTGATGCTAACACAGATCACAATCAAATCTTTCCATGGAGTGTTGCCATTGCCCCTTTGCTAACAATGAGCAATCTGTACAGTGATGTTTTGGCATCTTGTCAGTTCCCCACTAAGCCTCACAGGAAAACATTTTAAGAAGCAATATTCATTTCCATTTGCAATGAAATGAATATCTCTCAGGCAGTGACATTTCAAATACATACAGAGATGTTATGAAAATTAAGCAAGTCAATGTAGAGAACTCGCTGTTTGAACATCTCAAGTCAGCAATGGAAAAAGTCCAAATTCTATGTTAAATGCCTCTCCATCCAATTTTCTTATGTGGTTGTACTCTAGCTTTTTGTGATACCATAGCTTCTTAGTTTCACTGTTTGCCGCTCTGGCCTCTCCTTCTGCATGTTATTTACAGATTTCTTCCTGATCCTGGGCTTCCCAGGTAGTGCTAGTGGTAAAGAACCCACCTGCCAATGCAGGAAATGTAAGAGATGTGGGTTCAATCCCTGGGTGGGGAAGATCCTCTGGAGGAGGGCATGACAACCCACTCCAGTACTCTTGCCTGGAGAATCCCATGGACAGAGGAGCCTGGTGGACTACAGTCCATAGGGTCACAAAGAGTTGGTTTGGACCTCGGGGTGCTGACCTAGGTGCTGTCTCTTCGTTCCTGAAGCACCCTCTTGGGAAGATATCATCCACATCATAGCTTTAACTGCAACCTATGTTCTGATAAGTCACACATTTCAGTGTATTAGTCAGAATTCTCTGGAGAAATAGAAACAAGAACCAAAAGAAAGTATGGAAGATATATTTAGGGAGAGAGGGAGAAAGATTAGTTATAAGAATTGACCCATGCAAGTATGGAAGCTGAGAAGTGCCAAGATGTGCTGTCTGCAAGCTGGAGATCCAGAAAAGCCAGGGGTGTAAATTCCAGTCTGAGTCCAAAGGTCTGAGAATCAGAGGAGCTGATGGTAAAATTCCCATGCCAAGGACAGGAGATTCCATCCCGGTTTGTTCTGTTGAAGCCATCAGTGGATTGGCTGAAGTCCACCTGCATTGGGAAGGACAATCTACTTTACTTAGTTTACTGATTCAAATATTAATCTCATCCAGAAACACCCTCACAGATACACCCAGAAATAATGTTTAGCCAAATACTCATGTGCCCTGTGATTCAGGCAAGTTGACACATAAAATTAACCACCACACTCAGTATACCTGACCACTAGGCTAGTACAGTGGCCTCTCCACCTTCAACTTGTTAAAAGCAATGTAGTAACATTGAAAACTGAACTCATGCTTCAACTTCATGTTTCCAAAAATAGCTCCTTTGAACTGTGTGTAACTATTCAGGTGTTTCTCTCAAACTTCCTTCTACTTGTTTGCAGGAAAAAAGGAACAAATGATTTGCCTTGGAGACAACAGAGATCATTCTGTAGTTTTTGAGATTGCATCCAAGTACTGCATTTTGGACTCTTTTGTTGGCCATGATGGCTACTCCATTTCTTCGGAGGGATTCCTGCCCACAGTAGTAGATATAATGGTCATCTGAGTTAAATTCACCCATTTCAGTCCATTTTAGTTCGCTGATTCCTAGAATGCCGACATTCACCCTTGCCATCTCTTGTTTGACCACTTCCAATTTGCCTTGATTCATGGACCTGACGTTCCAGGTTCCTATGCAATATTGCTCTTTACAGCATCGGATCTTGCTTCTATCACCAGTCACATCCACAACTGGGTATTGTTTTTGTTTTGGCTCCATCCCTTCATTCTTTCTGGAGTTACTTCTCCACTGATCTCCAGTAGCATATTGGGCACCTAATGACCTGGGGAGTTCCTCTTTTGGTATCCTATCATTTTGCCTTTTCATACTGTTCATGGGGTTCTCAAGGCAAGAATACTGAAGTGGCTTGCCATTCCCTTCTCTAGTGGACCACATTCTGTCAGCTCTCTCCATGATGACCTGCCCATCTTGGGTTGCCCCACAGGCATGGCTTGGTTTCATTGAGTTAGACAAGGCTGTGCTCTTAGTGTGATTAGATTGACTAGTTTTCTGTGAGTATGATTTCAGTGTGTCTGCCCTCTGATGCCCTCTTGCAACACCTACCATCTTACTTGGGGTTCTCTTACCTTGGGCGTGGGGTATCTCTTCATGGCTGCTCCAGCAAAGCACAGCCACTGCTCCTTACCTTGGACGAGAGGTATCTCCTTACTGCCACCGTTCCTGACCTTCAACGTGGGATAGCTCCTCTAGGCCTTCCTGCACCTGCGCAGTGACCACTCCTGGGAAAACTCTATACTTTCTGCTAATTTTACTATGATGTAGTGAAGAAGGCTGAGCGCCGAAGAATTGATGCTTTTGAACTGTGATGTTGGAGAAGACTCTTGAGAGTCCCTTGGACTGCAAGGAGATCCAACCAGTCCATTCTGAAGGAGATCAGCCCTGGGATTTCTTTGGAGGGAATGATGCTGAAGCTGAAACTCCAGTACTTTGGCGACCTCATGCGAAGAGTTGACTCATTGGAAAAAACTCTCATTCTGGGAGGGATTGAGGGCAGGAGGAGAAGGGGACGACAGAGAATGAGATGGCTGGATGGCATCACTAACTCGATGGACGTGAGTCTGAGTGAACTCCGGGAGTTGGTGATAGACAGGGAGGCCTGGCGTGCTGCAATTCATGGGGTCGCAAAGAGTAGGACACAACTGAGAGACTGAACTGAACTGAACTGAGCTGCTCTAAAAAATAAAGTTTATTTTTTTAGAATTAAAATATTTTAGCCCAATCCAATAATTTGAACAGTCTTTCTTTGCCTCTTGGATTACCATCTCTTCCTTTCTGCCAACATGACGTCCAGTGTTGGGAGAGGTCTCCAGAAGTCATGGCAGAAGAAAGAGCTGAGGTTGGCCATGGTAGTCCTCAGTCTCTTCTGGGGTCTGGATCAGTAGTCTCCTCTAGATTGTGCCTTAGGTGAATGCCTTTGTTGGCTTCCTATATTCCTTCTTGGAAAAAAAGAAGGTGTTGGGCACAGGATAGAACATAGTCATTCCATAGAGCAGCCTCACCTGGATGACTATGTGCTACCCCACTTCATCTAAAATATAACTAACTGAAAAGAAGGCTTAAAAAGCCCCCAAGACTGAAGAGAAAGGTGATCAGGATTTCAAAGGGATGTGGTAACTTGCTGATATATTTTCTTATCTTCTCAGCATCTTTCCTATCTAAAATCTGTTGGAGAGCTGGGCAGTTTTTGTTTTAAATAAAAAACCATGAGACAGAAGTCATCTACCTCATCTATGCCTTTCCCCCCACAAATAAAATATCTTTGCTATTTATATATGAAAGTAAAAACTCTTAATTCAGTTCAATCTTTTTTTAAATAATGCAATGTAATGAAGAATGTTTTTATATATATCTGTGGGCTTCCCTGGTGGCTCAGATGGTAAAGAGTCTGCCTGCAATGCAGGAGACCTGAGTTCGATCCCTGGATTAGGAAGATCCCCTGGAGAAGGAAATGACAACCCACCCCAGTATTCTTGCCTGGAAAATCCCATGGACAGAGGAGCCTGGTAGGCTACACTCCATGGCGTTGCAAAGAGTCGGACATGACTGAGCAACTTCACTTTCACTTAGATTCAAGGCATTCATTATTTTAACTTCTTAGCCATCCAACAAGAAAATTGAGACTTGGAAAGGTAATTACCCAAAAATATGTAAGTTAAAAGAGATGGAGCTAGTGTTATATCCCAGACTTGTTTGATTACCAAGGCTGTACTATCCTCAAATATCCCTTTTCTGATTATAATTTCCCCAAGCTGCTTCTCCCACCAGGTGGGCTATCACCTTCATTTGACAGAGCTTGCATGGAGCTGTAACTCCAGGATATCCATTTCAGCCTAACGTTGTAAAATATATGTGATCATAATAGCAGTGACTGTTAACCCCTTGTGATGTTTGATGGACCTCTCTCAGGAACCCTGTGGATATTTGTATTTTAATCCTCATTTTTTAAAATTGGGGAAGTTAAAAGGAAAAAACTTTGCCTTTAGTTCTTTAGCCAGTGAGTGCCAGAGCTGGCGTCTGAGCTTCTGACCTGTGCTGCTTCTGATCACTAACTGTCTTCAACAGCAGTTTTCCAGAGGACAGTACTGTCTCTTTGCTTAGTGTGAGAGCCCCATGCTTCTGTACATGCCTTTGGGATCTGTTCTCACCGTCTATCCTCTGTCTTTATATGTTTACTTACCATCTTGTTCCTTCTCTGGCCTTTGCAGTTCTGTATCCCATTTCACTACATTTTGTTTCATTTAACTGATCAGAACATGGAACTCAGTCACATACTTTGCCCTGTGAAATGTTTCTAGAATAGGGTTTTATGGCCTCTCTTGTTTCTAAATCAAATTTATTTTTTAAACTGTTTTAATTACATGATAGAGGAGCTATCCCACGTTGAAGGTCAGGAACAGTGGCAGTAAGGAGATACCCCTCATCCAAGGTAAGGAGCAGTGGCTGTGCTTTGCTGGAGCAGCCGTGAAGAGACACCCCATGCCCAAGGTAAGAGAAACCCAAGTAAGATGGTAGGTGTTGCAAGAGGGCATCAGAGGGCAGACACACTGAAATCATACTCACAGAAAACTAGTCAATCTAATCACACTAAGAGCACAGCCTTGTCTAACTCAATGAAACCAAGCCATGCCTGTGGGGCAACCCAAGATGGGCAGGTCATCATGGAGAGAGCTGACAGAATGTGGTCCACTAGAGAAGGGAATGGCAAGCCACTTCAGTATTCTTGCCTTGAGAACCCCATGAACAGTATGAAAAGGCAAAATGATAGGATACCAAAAGAGGAACTCCCCAGGTCATTAGGTGCCCAATATGCTACTGGAGATCAGTGGAGAAGTAACTCCAGAAAGAATGAAGGGATGGAGCCAAAGCAAAAACGATACCCAGTTGTGGATGTGACTGGTGATAGAAGCAAGGTCTGATGCTGTAAAGAGCAATGTTGCATAGACACTTGGAATGTCAGGTCCATGAATCAAGGCAAATTGGAAGTGGTCAAACAAGAGGTGGCAAGGGTGAACGTCGACATTCTAGGAATCGGCAAACTAAAATGCACTGGAATAGGTGAATTTAACTCAGAAGACCATTATATCTACTACTGTGGGCAGGAATCTCTTAGAAGAAACGGAGTAGCCATCATGGTCAACAAAAGAGTCCAAAATGCAGTACTTGGATGCAATCTCAAAAACGACAGAATGATCTCTGTTCGTCTCCAAGGCAAACCATTCAATATCACAGTTATCCAAGTCTATGCCCCAACCAGTAACGCTGAAGAAGCTGAAGTTGAATGGTTTTATGAAGACCTACCAGACCTTTTAGAACTAACACCCCCAAAAGATGTCCTTTTCACTATAGGGGACTGGAATGCAAAAGTAGGAAGTCAAGAAACACCTGGAGTAACAGGCAAATTTGGCCTTGGAATGTGGAATGAAGCAGGGCAAGGACTAGTAGAGTTTTACCAAGAAAACGCACTGGTCATAGCAAACACCCTCTTCCAACAACACAAGAGAAGACTCTACACATGGACATCACCAGATGGTCAACACCAAAATCAGATTGATTATATTCTTTGCAGCCAAAGATGGAGAAGCTCTATACAGTCAACAAAAACAAGACCAGGAGCTGACTGTGGCTCAGATCATGAACTCCTTATTCCCAAATTCAGACTGAAATTGAAGAAAGTAGGGAAAACCACTAGACCATTCAGGTATGACCTAAATCAAATCCCTGATGATTATACAGTGGAAGTGAGAAATAGATTTAAGGGCCTAGATCTGATAGATAGAGTGCCTGATGAACTATGGACTGAGGTTCCTGACATTGTACAGGAGACAGGGATTAAGACCATCCCCATGGAAAAGAAATGCAAAAAAGCAAAATGGCTGTCTGGGGAGGCCTTACAAATAGCTGTGAAAAGGAGAGAGGCAAAAAGCAAAGGAGAAAAGGAAAGATATAAGCATCTGAATGCAGAGTTCCAAAGAATAGCAAGAAGAGACAAGAAAGCCTTCTTCAGTGATCAATGCAAAGATATCAAGGAAAACAACAGAATGGGAAAGACTAGAGGTCTCCTCAAAAAATTAGAGATACCAAGGGAACATTTTATGCAAAGATGGTCTTGATAAAGGACAGAAATGGTCTGGGCCTAACAGAAGCAGAAGATATTAAGAAGAGGTGGCAAGAATACACGGAAGAACTGTACAAAAAAGATCTTCACGACCCAGATAATCATGATGATGTGATCACTAATCTAGAGCCAGACATCTTGGAATGTGAAGTCAAGTGGGCCTTGGAAAGCATCACTACAAACAAAGCTAGTGGAGGTGATGGAATTCCAGTTGAGCTATTTCAAATCCTGAAAGATGATGCTGTGAAAGTGCTGCACTCAATATGCCAACAAATTTGGAAAACTCAGCAGTGGCCACAGGACTGGAAAAGATCAGTTTTCATTCCAATCTCAAACAAAGGCAATGCAAAAAAATGTTCAAACTACCGCACAATTGTACTCATCTCACATGCTAGTAAGGTAATGCTCAAAATTCTCCAAGCCAGGCTTCAGCAATACGTGAACCGTGAACTCCCTGATGTTCAAGTTGGTTTTAGAAAAGGCAGAGGAACCAGAGATCAAATTGCCAACATCCGCTGGATCATGGAAAAAGCAAGAGCGTTCCAGAAAAACATCTATTTCTGCTTTATTGACTATGCCAAAGCCTTTGACTGTGTGGATCACAATAAACTGTGGAAAATTCTGAAGGAGATGGGAATACCAGACCACCTAGCCTGCCTCTTGAGAAATCTGTATACAAGTCAGGAAGCAACAATTAGAACTGGACATGGAACAACAGACTGGTTCCAAATACGAAAAGGAGTATGTCAAGTCTATATATTGTCACCCTGCTTATTTAACTCCTATGCAGAGTACATCATGAGAAACACTGGACTGGAAGAAACTCAAGCTGGAATCAAGATTGCCGGGAGAAATATCAATAACCTCAGATATGCAGATATACTACCCTTATGGCAGAAAGTGAAGAGGAGCTAAAAACCTCTTGATGAAAGTTAAAGAGGAGAGCAAAAATGTTGGCTTAAAGCTCAACATTCAGAAAACGAGGATCATGGCATCTGATCCCATCACTTCATGGAAAATAGATGGGGAAACAGTGGAAACAGTGTCAGACTTTATTTTTCTGGGCTCCAAAATCACTGCAGGTGGTGACTGCAGCCATGAAATTAAAAGACGCTTACTCTTTGGAAGGAATGATGCTAAAGCTAAAGCTCCAGTACTTTGGCCACCTCATGCAAAGAGTTGACTCATTGGAAAAGACTCTGATGCTGGAAGGGATTGGGGGCAGGAGGAGAAGGCGATGACACAGGATGAGATGTCTGGATGGTATCACGGACTCGATGGACATGAGTCTGAGTGAACTCTGGGAGGTGGTGATGGACAGGGAGGTCTGGCATGCTGTGATTCATGGGGTCGCAAAGAGTTGGTCACGACTGAGCGTCTGAACTGAACTGAACTGAACTCCTTGGAAGGAAAGTTATGACCAACCTAGATAGTATATTCAAAAGCAGAGACATTACTTTGCCGACTAAGGTCCGTCTAGTCAAGGCTATGGTTTTTCCTGTGGTCATGTATGGATGTGAGTGGTGGACTGTGAAGAAAGCTGAGCGCCGAAGAATTGATGCTTTTGAACTGTGGTGTTGGAGAAGACTCTTGAGAGTCCCTTGGACTGCAAGGAGATCCAGCCAGTCCATTCTGAAGGAGATCAACCCTGGGATTTCTTTGGAAGAAATGATACTAAAGCTGAAGCTCCTGTACTTTGGCCACCTCATGCGAAGAGTTGACTCATTGGAAAAGACTCTGATGCTGGGAGGGATTGGGGGCAGGAGGTGAAGGGGACGACCGAAGATGAGATGGCTGGATGGCATCATGGACTCGATGGACATAAGTCTGAGTGAACTCCGGGAGATGGTGATGGACAGGGAGGCCTGGCGTGGTGTGATTCATGGCGTCGCAGAGTCGGACACAACTGAGTGACAGAACTAACAAACTAATTACATGATACTTAGAGATTCTTCTTTATATTTCTCTTTTGAAAAATTTAAAATCTACAGAAAAGTTGAAAGGAGAGTACAACAAAGACTTGAATATACCGTTTACCAGGTAAAAGATATGTTCACCAGTTTTTTGCATTTGTTTTTCTAAATAAATTACAGACATCATGACTCTTCATTGCTAAATGTTTCAACATGTATTCCTTAAGAATGAGAAAATTCTGTCTCCATATGTATACTCACTATCACATCTCAAACCTAAAAACTGGTCCAAAGGATCATTTATACTTAGAATTTCTGAGAATGTCATCCATAGCTCTTTCCTACTTAAAATTCCTATATTGCACTTGGTGATGCCTCTTTCAGTTCAGTTCAGTTCAATCGCTCAGTCATGTCTGACTCTTTGAGACCCCAAGAACTGCAGTACTCTAGGCCTCCCTGTCCATCACCAACTCCCAGAGTTCACCCAAACTCATGTGCATTGAGCCAGTGATGCCATCCAGCCATCTCATCCTCTGTCGTCCCCTTGTCTTCCTGCCCTCAATCCCTCCCAGCATCAGGGTCTTTTCCAATGAGTCAACTGTTCGCATGAGATGGCCAAAGTATTGGAGTTTCAGATGCCTCTTTAGTCTCTTTTAATTTAGAACATTATTGACTTTTTTAAAAGAGTTTGACAGGCCAGTTGTCTTGTAGAATGTCTGGATTTCAGGTTTCACTGATTATTTCCTGAGGGTGAGGTCCAGGCTGCATATTCACATCACATCAGAATTTCACTCTGCCTCATTCTGTTAACTGCTGTTTGATCACTTGACTATGGGAGGTTTGTATTTGCTTTTTTGTTGTGCTGCTAGATTGGCATTCTTTTGATAGAAATGTAAACATTTCTGGTTGTTAAAACACTGGGATATAAAGAAAATAAGACAGCGGTACCATCAAGGGACAAAGATAGCAAATTTAGCTTCATTGAGAGGAGGCTGTATTTGCCACCTCATGCTAGGTTGGGGGCAGGACAGTGAGGAAGGGAGATGTGAGGATATGGGATCTGCTGCTCCTGCCCACAGCATTGACACCTCCAAGATACCTGTGTTGAGTGACAGTGACTTGAGTAATGAGTATGCTGTGTGCTAAATAGCTTCAGTTGTGTCTGACTTTGAGACCCTATAGACTGTAGCCTGCCAGGCTCCTCTTGTCCATGGGATTCTCCAGGCAAGAACACTGGAGTGGGTTGCTCAACCCTCCTCTGGGGGTCTTCCAGACCCAGGGATCGAACCCACATCTCTTATGTCTCCTGCATTGGTAGGTGGGCTCTTTACCACTAGCACCACCTGGTAATGAGAACACAAAGTAAAGTCAAAGTTGCTCGGTTATGTCCAAGCCCATGGACTGTACAGTCCATGGAATTCTCCAGGCCTGAATACTGGAGTGGCTAACTGTTCCCTTCTCCAGGGGATCTTTCCAACCCAGGGACTGAACCCAGGTCCCCTGCATTGCAAGCAGATTCTTTACCAGCTGAGCCACCAGGGAAGCCCAATGAGAACATGTTCCAAATCAACTTGTCTTTCTCTTAATTTCATCCTCTGCATTGTCATAGCATCCAACAGATCATGGTAGTCCAGCAGGCTTTCACATTCATTCTCTGGTGTGATACTCCAGTCATCACTGTGGTGGTCCAAGGGCACAGCATCCCTTTTCTCTTTCCTACAATATTGCTGCTTACGGCTCTCCCTACCAATCTCTTGCCCTTAACCACCACTCTAGTTTATCCCACGGGCTTGTATGGCTGGATCACTTCACTCTTCTGCTTAAAAGTCTTCACCAGATCCTCATTTCTTACAGGGCAAATTCAAATATTTTCTTGGGACACAAACTTCCCATCCTGTTTTTCAGTGTAATGTCTTTATCAATAAACTTTGTTAGTTGAAATATAACACATGTACAGGAAAGTGCAGAATAATAAGTACACAGTTTGATCAGTCTTCACAAAGTGACCTGCCTGGTCAGGAAACAGAGCTTTGGCAACATCCCAGAAGCCCTCCTCAATTCTTCTCCCAGTTACCTCTCCCTCCCTAAAATTTACCAATATGCTCCTGACTTCTAACACTATAGGGTAGTTTTGCCCCTTTCAAAAAAACTTTATGCAAATAGAATTATATAGTGTGTATTTTTAAAGTCTGGTTTCTTTTGTGCAATATTATATTTGTAAATTTTACCCAGGTTGTTCATTGTCTTCATTGTGTGACTATACCAAGATTAATTGATCAATTAATTGATCTGTTCTACTGTTGATGGATATTTGGATTATTTTCAGTTTTTAGGTGTTGGGAGTAACATTGCTATACAAACATTTGTGTACAGGTTTTTTGGGTGGATGATGTCTTCATTTCCATAGGGGATGTATATAGAAGCACGATTGCTGGTTATAAGGTATGCATATATCTATCTTTATCAGTAACTGACAAGTTGATTTCAAAGTAATTGTACTAATTTACAGTCCTACCAACAGTGTATGAACATTTCACTTGCTCCATATCCTTGTCCAAACTTGGTATTTTAAGCTTTAAAGTTTTAGCCATTCTGGTGAGTATATAGTGTCCATTGTGGTTTTAATTTGTGTTTCTCATATAACTAAGAACATGAGCCAATTGGATATCCTCATTTGTGAAATCTGTTCTTTTTCTTACAGATTTATACAAGTTCTTACAGATTTATACAGCACATTTTATGACTCTCTTGTTGGTTATGCTGATAGAAATCAAATGTATTGTCAGTCCCTAGCTGTGGGTTGACAATACATTCACCTGGTATATTTTGATGAAGAGACCTTTCTCCTTTCAACATAGTCCAATTGCTGGGAAACTCTTCTTTTGGATGTCAGAGGATGTCTGTGGTTTTCTTGGCCCTCCCTCTGGGCCTGGCAGCCTCATGAGACTTTATCTAATGATAGAGAAAACCATTTGTAGACAGCTTTCCTCTTAGCAGGAGAAGAAACAGATCACTCTCAGCAGTATGAGTGAATTCCCTTATATTATGCTTACAAATCAGGTCACATCTCCCCTGCTAGCTGCAAGGGAGTCCACAAAAGTGAGCATCTATTTTGTTCCTATTTCTATATTCTGAGAAGGCAAGAGGGAAGGAATTAGAAATAGTTGTTAAGAGTCCATGTCCTGGCTATTATAAACAGTGCTGCGATGAACA
Organism: Ovis canadensis; assembly: GCF_042477335.2. Classification (NCBI taxonomy): domain Eukaryota; kingdom Metazoa; phylum Chordata; class Mammalia; order Artiodactyla; family Bovidae; genus Ovis; species Ovis canadensis. The sequence goes on from NC_091246.1 coordinate 26,595,719, forward strand.
TTGGGGTACATGTGTCTCTTTCAATTCTGGTTTCCTCGGTGTGTATGCCCAGAAGTGGGATTGCTGGGTCATAAGGGAGTTCTATTTGCAATTTTTTAAGGAATCTCCACACTGTTCTCCATAGTGGCTGTACTAGTTTGCATTCCCACCAACAGTGTAGGAGGGTTCCCTTTTCTCCACACCCTCTCCAGCATTTATTGCTTGCAGATTTTTGGATCGCAGCCATTCTGACTGGTGTGAAGTGGTACCTCATTGTGGTTTTGATTTGCATTTCTCTAATAATGAGTGATGTTGAGCATCTTTTCATGTGTTTGTTAGCCATCCGTATGTCTTCTTTGGAGAAATGTCTATTTAGTTCTTTGGCCCATTTTTTGATTGGGTCGTTTATTTTTCTGGAGTTGAGCTGCATAAGTTGCTTGTATATTTTTGAGATTAGTTGTTTGTCAGTTGCTTCATTTGCTATTATTTTCTCCCATTCAGAAGGCTGTCTTTTCACCTTGCTTATATTTTCCTTTGTTTTGCAGAAGCTTTTAATTTTAATTAGATCCCATTTGTTTATTTTTGCTTTTATTTCCAGAATTCTGGGAGGTGGATCATAGAGGATCCTGCTGTGATTTATGTCTGAGAGTGTTTTGCCTATGTTCTCCTCTAGGAGTTTTATAGTTTCTGATCTTACATTTAGATCTTTAATCCATTTTGAGTTTATTTTTGTGTGCGGTGTTAGAAAGTGATCTAGTTTCATTCTTTTACAAGTGGTTGACCAGTTTTCCCAGCACCACTTGTTAAAGAGATTGTCTTTACTCCATTGTATATTCTTGCCTCCTTTGTCAAAGATAAGGTGTCCATATGTGTGTGGATTTATCTCTGGGCTTTCTATTTTGTTCCATTGATCTATATGTCTGTCTTTGTGCCAGTACCATACTGTCTTGATGACTGTGGCTTTGTAGTAGAGGCTGAAGTCAGGCAAGTTGATTCCTCCAGTTCCATTCTTCTTTCTCAAGATTGCTTTGGTTATTCGAGGTTTTTTGTATTTCCATACAAATCTTGAAATTATTTGTTCTAGTTCTTTGAAAAATGTGGCTGGTAGCTTGATAGGGATTGCATTGAATTTGTAAATTGCTTTGGGTAGTATACTCATTTTCACTATATTGATTCTTCCAATCCATGAACATGGTATATTTCTCCATCTATTAGTGTCCTCTTTGATTTCTTTCATCAGTGTTTTATAGTTTTCTATATATAGGTCTTTAGTTTCTTTAGGAAGATATATAGGAAACCAGAATTGAAAGAGACACATGTACCCCAATGTTCATCGCAGCACTGTTTATAATAGCCAGGACATGGAAACAACCTAGATGTCCATCCGCAGATGAATGGATAAGAAAGCTGTGGTACATATACACAATGGAGTATTACTCAGCCGTTAAAAAGAATTCATTTGAATCAGTTCTGTTGAGATGGATGAAACTGGAGCCGATTATACAGAGTGAAGTAAGCCAGAAAGAAAAACACCAATACAGTATACTAACACATATATATGGAATTTAGGAAGATGGCAATGACGACCCTGTATGCAAGACAGGGAAAGAGACACAGATGTGTATAACGGACTTTTGGACTCAGAGGGAGAGGGAGAGGGTGGGATGATTTGGGAGAATGCCATTCTAACATGTATACTATCATGTGAATTGAATCGCCAGACTATGTCTGACGCAGGATGCAGCATGCTTGGGGCTGGTGCATGGGGCTGACCCAGAAAGATGTTATGGGGAGGGAGGTGGGAGGGGGGTTCATGTTTGGGAATGCATGTAAGAATTAAAGATTTTAAAATTTAAAAAAAAAAAAAAAAGAGTCCAATGGGCAAGGTCTACACAAGAAAAGAATTGAGTGCTAGGGCTTTCTGCTGTTATTGGCAAGTGGAAGTCATGTTATTTGCCCCTCCCCTCATTGAAAGGTGTTGATTATCTGTCAAGTTGAGTCGTTAAATGAATTCCACTGAAATTGCATCATGAAACTGGGATATTAAGATGGGTGACATGACTGATAAAAGTGAAATGGGTATGAAAATACCTCCATATGGAATCTCCATATGTGCATCTGTTTTAGTGTAAATTTTCACATACAAGCCTTTTTAATATGAAAAAATACAAACTTAACATTGGTCATCTTAAGAGGATCACATTAGAAGAGGGAAGCCTTAAAATTTTTCTTCCTGTACTTCTATATTTCTCTTATATTTTTATAACTTGAAAAATATTGTGAAAATTGATACATTTGTATCATGTTAGAATCAAATCCCATTTACCAAGGATAAACTGTTTTGGTTCACCACTGTTAATTTAACATTGCCTTCATTTCTGAAATTACCCAGTGTTGTAAAAAAATTAGAAACGACTTCCCTGGTGATCCAGCCTTTAAGAATCTGCGTGCCAATGCAGGGGACACAGGTTTGATCCCTGGTCAGGGTAGATTCCGGAGAAGGCAATAGCAACCCACTCCAGTACTCTTGCCTGGAAAATAACATGGACGGAGTAGCCTGGAAGGCTGCAGTCCATGGGGTCACTGAGGGTCGGACACGACTGAGCGACTTCACTTTCACTTTTCACTTTCTTGCATTGGAGAAGGAAATGGCAACCCACTCCAGTGTTCTTGCCTGGAGAATCCCAGGGACGGGGGAGCCTGGTGGGCTGCTGTCTATGGGGTCGTACAGAGTCGGACACGACTGAAGTGACTTAGCAGTAGCAGTAGCAGTAGCAGGATAGATTCCACATGCCACCAGGCAACTAAGCCCACGCATCACAAATGTTGAGCCTGTGCCTTAGGGCCCATGCTCCACAATAAGAGAAGCCACCATAATGAGAATCCCATGCACAACTAGAGAGTAAGCCTTCCTTGCTGTTACTAGAGAAAGTGCATGTGCAGCAACCAAGACCCAGCACAGCCAAAAATAAATAAATAAAATTTTTAAAAAACTAGCAGGTTTTTGGAGTGGATAAACCACATAGGAGATACCTTAGCTTTATTCTTACTATGCAAAGTTAAATAATTACTTATAGGCTGAATGGTCTCATGTGCATATGCTGACGTTCTAACTCCTGACACCTCAGAATGTGACTGCGTTTGGAGATAGGACTTTTATAGAGGAAACAAGGTTAAAATGAGGTTATTAGAGTGAATGTGAATCCAATATTACTAATATTGGATTAGTAATGGTTAGTAACTGGTTTCCTTCCCTGAAAAGGAAATTAGGACACAGACATGGACAGAGAGAACCATGTGAAGCTGCAGGGAGAAGATGCCACCCACAAGTCAAGGAGAAGGGCCTCAGAAGAAACCAACCTTGCTGGCACCTTGACTCAGACTTCTAGCACCTAAAACTGTGAGAGAATAAATTTCTACTGTTTAGTCCACTCATGCTTTAGTATTTGTTATGCAACCTGCCCTAGTAACTAATGCAGTTACCTAATATTCATATATGGTATACTTTCAGTCCTTTATTTCCATCTTTACTGAGTTATGAAAGAAAGTGAAGTCGCTCAGTCGTGCCTGACTCTTTGAGACCCCATGGATAGTAGCCTGCACCAAGCTCCTCTGTCCATGGGATTTTCAAGGCAAGAGTGCTGGAGTGGGTTGCCATTTCCTTCTCCAGGGAATCTTCCCAATCCAGGGGTCAAACCCAGGTCTCTCACATTGTAGACAGATGCTTTACCGTCTGAGCCACCAGGGAAGTCCAATTGACAAAATTATAATATGTTTAAAGTATGCAATGTAATGATTTGATATTCACATACATTTTAAAAGGATTCCCACCATCAAGTTCATTAACACACCCATCACCTTTCATATATACCTTTTTTTTTTTTGGTGAGAACACTTAAGTTCTACTCTCTTAGGAAATGTCAATTATACATTATAGTATTTTCAACTGTAGTTAAAATTATTAACTATTCTAATGAATCACATTATTCATTAGATCCTCAGACTTTATTCCTCTTATAACTGAAAGCATGTTCCCTTTTATCAGCCTCTATCTATATCTCCCAGCCTTCATCCCCAAACAACCACTTTTCTACTCTCTGTTTCTGTGCATTCAACTTTGGTATGTCTTCATTCTAGTGGGATGATAAAAGAGAAAGTATGGCCTCATACTTACACCTAATCTTTTGTTTGAGGTTTTAGCTTTCAACTTGATAAACTCTTTCATAAGTCCTTTCACTGTCAGGATAAATCAGTGAAGTAAAGTAAAGCAAGTGTTCTTGCCTTACAAATAAAGAAACTGAGACACCTACCAAATAAGACTCAGCCGAAGTCACATAATATGTGAGGGGCAAACTGAGACCAGATTTGGAGATTTAGTCATCTAGACCAGTAGCCCTTTCCATTGACTGTTTTCATTCTATCAAATAGAATATTTAATGATAACTGTTTCAAACAGGGCTTACTTCCAAGTATGTCAAAGCCACTCAACAAATGCATATTGAGCGTGTGTGTGTGTGTGTGTGTGTGTGTGTGTGTGTGTGTCTTTCTTAGGAGCTGAGAAGACAGTGATAGAATGTGGTGTCTGTTTTTGAGGAGCATGCTGTCTAGATGTGTTGACTGACATCTAAACGAGCAATATTTTATGCAATGTGAAAAGCACTATAATAACAGTGTGAGCAAAGCATCATAGCAACACCCTTGAGGAGGACTTCACAGGTGTAGACTTTGTGCTGGGCTTGAAGAAAGTAAAGAACTTGTCAGATGGAGGTCTGGTTTCCAGCAAAGGAACTTCACTCAAGGAGTCCAGAGCTGTGGGAGGTGAAGACTAAAACCTGGTGGCTGGAGAACTAAACGGAGGACAATGGTGGGGGATGGGGGCTGGAGGAGGGGTGACAGTTCTAAAGAGCATGTGAGGGATTTTGGCCTTTGCCATAGCAGATATTCTCAGATGATTGCATTTCTTTTACAAGGTAAAGAGTTAATAGCTGTCATAAGACTGTTGAATATTTTACTAAGTAAAATCCAAACTGCTATCATTTGAAATTAACATCATTTTTATAAGGAATAATGCCAAGAATGTAGGTGGGTCATATATCTACTAAAAAAAAAAAAAAGCTGAATACATTAAGCTTTATGAAAAACTCACCATATTCTCCACTTTTCACTAATTTCACCACAACAGAGTTTGGTGGAGGCCACCCTACAGATCACATTTCTCAGACTTTAATGGGGATATGTGAATCACCTGAGGATCTTGTTAGAAGGCAGATTCTAATTCTGGGTGGAGCTAAGAGTCCATGATTCTAGAAGCTTCTATGTCAAGTCCTTGCTGCTGGAGTCTTGAACACACTTGAGTAGCAAAGGTTAGTCTACACAGCAAGACTGGCTCGACTGCATTTGTATTTTATAAAGTTAAATCAGAAAACTATGTGTGAAACTGGTTGCAAATGAATTGCTACTACAGTTAATCGTACAACAAAAGTTCTGCAGACATTTGTCCCATACATTATGAAAAATCACTGTAACTTAGCTTTCTGGTCCTCTGATTCATTGCAGGAATTCTTCAAATGGCAAGAACTCCTCAAAGACTTGCAAAAAATTACATTCTTTGAATGCACTATATATGTTTCCCCTATTTAATAGTTTGGTCTTACTATAGAAATGGAATTTAGCAAAATTCTTATATGTTGTATATTTCAAGAAGAGAGCATCTACAGCCAAAAATAAGATGATTTTAAAATAGCATAAATTGAAACAGCAGTAGTTGATTTAGTGCCATCTTTTCTCAGGGATTCCAGCAATGATTGAGTCCTGTACACGGAGAACAGATTGTTCCATGTGAGGCCTATTAGAAGTTAACTCCAAAACAGATGTTTTTGAAGATTCTGTTACCATTATAGACAAGCTGTTCTCATTTTGCAGAAAAACAAATATGTAATAATAAATTATCATACTTACCTTAATGACTTAATAATGATTCTTTAGTAAACATTCACAAAAGGGGATAGGAAGTTTAAAAATGTACTATTTAAAATAATATTTTTATTACATTAGAAGCCTAACATATAGTGAGCAATAACAGATGATGAATCTTACAAATATCTTACACTTATTGGGAAGGCTGCTGGAACCCAAGGCAGAAAACAGCAAAAGAGAATGACTTTGGGGTCAGTTGTCATTTTCAAGAAGCTCTAAGTTCAGAGACCAGATGGTATTCTTTAAAAGATTAATTTGGAGATGCTCCCCATAGAATCTTTAATAGGTGATTATTTTTCCAAAGCTATTTGAACTCTAGCCCTCAGAGAACTTACAATTTTTAAAGGGGGTCTTAATATTCTTTGGGCTTCCCTCATAGCTCAGTTGGTAAAGAATCTGCCTGCAATGCAGGAGACTCTGGTTCAATTCCTGGGTCAGGAAGGTCTCCTGGAGATGGGATAGGCTACTCAGTAGCCTATCCAGTCCAGTATTCTTGGGCTTCCCTTGTGGCTCAGCTGGTAAAGAATCAGCCGGCAATGCGGGAGACCTGGGTTGGATCCCTGGGTTGGGATCCTCTGGAGAAGGGAAAGGCTACCCACTTCCGTACTGTGGCCTGGAGAATTCCATGGTCTGTATAGTCCACGGGGTCACAAAGAGTCAGACATGACTAAATGACTTTCACTTAATATTCTTTGGTCTTTTATCCCATAATTGGATACCCAGTACTTGAATAAACACAACTCCTGATGGATTCAAAGCTCAATGTTATGTATTTCCCAATGCCTCAATAAATTTCGCTTAGTGATACAGCTTTTCCCCGAGCCCTGGGAGAGACTTAGGCAGGCCCATGACTCTCCTGCTCAGTTTAGTAACAGACAGTATTGGGCACCTTGTGAAACTAACCCAGCCTCAGTTCTAAAATATAGTACAGGCATTCAAAATCAGTTCAGTCGCTCAGTCGTGTCCGACTCTTTGTGACCCCATGAATCGCAGCACCCCAGACCTCCCTGTCCATCACCAACTCCTGGAGTTCACTCAAACTCACGTCCATCGAGTCAGTGATGCCATCCAGCCATCTCATTCTGTCGTCCCCTTCTCCTCCTGCCCCCAATCCCTCCCAGCATCAGAGTCTTTTCCAATGAGTCAACTCTTTGCATGAGGTCACCAACATACTGGAGTTTCAGCTTTAGCATCATTCCTTCCAAAGAATTCCCAGGGCTGATCTCCTTCAGAATGGACTGGTTGGATCTCCTTGCAGTCCAAGGGACTCTCAAGAGTCTTCTCCAACACCACAGTTCAAAAGCATCAATTCTTCGGCTCTCAGCCTTCTTCACAGTCTAACTCTCACATCCATACATGACCACAGGAAAAACCATAGCCTTGACTAGACGGACCTTAGTCGGCAAAGTAACGTCTCTGCTTTTGAATATGCCATCTAGGTTGGTCATAACTTTTCTTCCAAGGAGTAAGTGTCTTTTAATTTCATGGCTGCAGTCACCATCTGCAGTGATTTTGGAGCCCCCCAAAATAAAGTCTGACACTGTTAAAATAGTTGAAAATTTTAAAATATTTATATTACCTATAAATATTATGCACTAAAATCTTGGCTAGTGAGAAGAAATAGGAGGAATAAATAGGGATGTGTGTATATCTTTATAATTCAAAAATACTGAGGAGCTTTGAACTGAGGTCCTAAAATACACCTTAAACAAAATTACAAAGAAAGTCCCAATTGGTTCATCAAGTATATGAAGAGCAGTTATACTTCTACCTCTGTGCCCCCTATACAGAGCAGTGGTCTTTATGTGGGGTCATCATGTCCAGGATGTTACAAGATTATCCTCCTTGAAAAGGGAACCCTCTTACACTGTTGGTGGGAATGCAACCTAGTACAGCCACTATGGAGAACAGTGTGGAGATTCCTTAAAAAACTGGAAATAGAACTGCCTTACGACCCAGCAATCCCACTGTTGGGCATATACACTGAAGAAACCAGAACTGAAAGAGACACATGTACCCCAGTGTTCATCACAGCATGTTTATAATAGCCAGGACATGGAAGCAACCTAGATGTCCATCAGCAGACAAATGGATAAGATAGCTGTGGTACATATACACAATGGAGTATTACTCAGCCATTAAAAAGAATACATTTGAATCAGTTCTAATGAAGTGGATGAAACTGGAGCCTATTATACAGAGTGAAGTAAACCAGAAAGAAAAACACCAATACAGTATACTAATGCATATATGTGAAATTTAGAAAGATGGTAACGATAACCCTGTATGCAAGACAGCAAAAGAGACACAGATGTATAGAACAGTCTTTTGGACTCTGTGGGAGAGGGCGAGGGTGGGATGATTTGGGAGAATGGCACTGAAACATATATATTATCATATGTGAAACGAATCTCCAGTCCAGGTTCGATGCATGATACAGGATGCTCGGGGCTGCACTGGGATGACCCAGAGGGATGGTATGGGGAGGAAGGAAGGAGGGGAGTTCAGGGTGGGGAATACATGTACACCCATGGTGGATTCATGTTGATGTATGGCAAAACCAATACAATATTGTAAAGTAATTAGTAATTAGTTATAAAATAACTTTATATTAAAAAAATAAAATAAAAAATAAAAAGAATGTATATATATACCCACACACACATACCTATCACTGAATAACTTTGCTGTGCAGCAGAAATTAACACACTGTAAATCAACTATTCTTCAATAAAAAAATATTGATAAAGAGTGAAAAAAAAAGATTATCCTTCTTGATGCAGGGAAAATATTGGAATTTCTTTTTACATTTATTTCTCTAAAATCAGAACATAAAACCTCATTATCATTTAATGCTTTGACTCTAGTACACATACTGAGTGTGAGTGTGAGAACTGGGTGATGTGGATGGAGAGACAGATAAATGGATGGATGGATGTACTTTTTCTTGGTATAGCTAGAACTGTGTGATAAACAAATGAAAGTTGGAAATCTTTGGTCTAAAATACTAGAACAGTTTTCCTTTGCAGTTTCAGAGACTTGTCAGGTGACTTAATTTATTCAAATTGTCCGTAAGGGGTGTAATATCAAATAATCTTTATCTTTTTTTACATAAAATTTATTTCTATTGAGATATAATTGACATATATCATGTATTAGTTTTAAATGTACAATGTGAGAACAATTTTTAGATGGAAAAATCAGAAACACTAGTAATAATACATGGTGGTACTTTAGTTGCTAAGTCATGTCTGAGTCTCTGCCTCAAATCTGTGGGTAAAAGATAAGCCTGGAAAAATCAGTATTGGCCAAAATGTTGAGTGCCAAATAAAGGAGTTCGGCTTTTATTATTTATTAACAAGAGGACCTACTGAGGTTTTAAAAAAGTGAGTGGAGGTCATATGTGTGGGCTTAGTCCCTCAGTTGTGTCCAGCTCTTTGTGATCCCATGGACAGTAGTCTGCCAGGCTCCTCTGTCCCTGGGGGTTCTCCAGGCAAGAATACTGGAGTGGGTTGCCATGCCCTCCTCCAGGGGATCTTCCCAACCCAGGGATCGAACCCAGGTCTCCTGCATTGCTGGCAGATTCTTAACCATTTGAGCCACCAGGGAAGCCCTTGTGTGTGTGTGTGTATATATATATATATATAATATAATATACTATATATAGTACATACACAACACACACATACATGTGTATGTTTTTATTGAGATATAATTGACATATAATATTGTATTAGTTTTAAATATATAACAGAACAATTTTTAGATGGAAAATCAGAAATACCAGTAATAATACATGATGGCGGTTTAGTGTGTTAATACACACACACACACACATATACATATAGATGTATATACACACAGAGACATATGTGTGTGTGGTGTGTGTGTGTGTATACTGTATATAGCATATTATGTAATATAAGCACAAAGTAAAGAAGATTTGGGAGTTAAGGGACTGCTGTAGCACCCCACAGACATGAGGCAAATAGGCCTAAACCAAGAGGATAATATACTTATTGTCCTTTTTCTTTTTTTCTTTCTTCTTTCTGCTTTTTAAAGCACCGCTAGTTTGAATAAAAGGCAGTGTGGACCATAGTCAGGAACACGGCTCCTGAAATCACATCCTGACTCTGCTACCTGCCAGTTCTGTGAGCTTAGGCAGGTGTGATGGTTAATTTTATGTGTCGACTGACTGGCCATGGGGTGCCTAGATTAAACATGATTCTGGCTGTATTTGTGAGGGTATTTCTGGAGGAGATTAACATTTGAATCCATGGACTGAGTAAAGCAGGTTGCCCTTCCCAATGGGCAGGGCCTCATCCAATTTGAGGTGCTGACTAGAACAAAAGGTAGAGGAAGGGAGAATTCTCTCTCTCTCTCTTTCTCTGCCTTATTGCTTGAGCTGGGACATCTCCTCATTTTTTTCTGCCCTCGGACTGAGATTTGCACCATCTGCTCTCCTGGTTCTCAGGCCTTTGCACTCAGATGGTTATACAACTGGCTTGGCTTTCCTGGCTCTGCAGCTTACAGAAGCAGATTGTGGGCCTCTCAGGCCCCATATTTACATGAGCCAATTCCTCATAATAAATCTCAATCTCTCTCTCTCAATAGATGGAGAAATAGATATAGATATCCTTAAATGCTATTGGTTTTGTTTCTCTAAACACACTTGACTAATACAGCTGGTTAAGTTCACACTTCCCTGACGGACACAAGAGCTCTCAGAAGTATAGACAGTACTGTTCACACTGTTGAAACTCAGCGCTCCCACATCCTTACACTGACCAGCTATATTTCCTAAGGCAAACAATTTCTGGCACTACAGGCAGAATATTCCTCTGAATGAAGTTTCAGAATCTGCTGTCACCAAACCCTGGTTTCCCCATCACTTTGTTCTCCAGTCATGTGGGAGTGAGGAAGTGGGGAGGGGATGAGAAAAGAGGGTGCAGAGGAAATGCTGCCTGTGTTCCCGACTTGATACACACAATAATTTTATATGTTTAAAGCCTTGAGTTCTTATAAAGGCATGCTCAGGAATATGACCTGTTATTAGTTCTCTATTATGCTTTCATCAAAAACATATATTACTGTATTTTTAAGGCAGACTTCAATTTTGGCACCCTGTTCATGTTTTTTAGGCATCAGAGAAATTGGCAAAAATGTTAGGCAGTGACAAACAAAAAGTAGTAGGTTCTAGTAATTGCTTGTATTTCCTTCTGCTTAGCCATTGTTTATTGCTTTCATCAGTTATTATATTACACTTTTCTCCATCACTGAACATTTTGGCCTGAAGTTAATTTACCTTCAAATTCAGTGAACACAAGAGTGACACTTTCTGCATTTCTGCTTTATTGCATGACTCTAAAGAGGTGCTAAGATGATTCCTTCTACCTAGCGAAAACACACTTTCTGAGTGTTTTGCAAGCTTTAGGCCTAATTTGCATATTCATAGCAAGGCAATTATCTTGATTTTTTTGAAAAAGATGTTCATTTGCAATATCAAAAATTTCAGAATCCTTTCACTTGAATTATCAAAATAATTATCACAATTTTGCACAGCAGTGATCTAGATGTGATCTCAGTTGCCACTTGGCCTACAGTACAAAAGCAACTACAAATCAAAGAAGCAAAACATCATTTACTGTGACATTTATCCTACTTTGTAGAAGACAAAGAATAGGTTCACTCCAATCCACCTTCTCAGGAACCCTGGTTGGCTCAATTCATTACTGGTGAAGCGTCCAGAAAATGCTGATGCATGCCAGCATGTCAGAGCTTTTCAGCTAAATTTCACACCTGTATTTTTCATATTGTATGGTGACATGATTTTAAGGAGAGAAAAGAAGCAATCTTATGAACTGTCTGCTGGAAAAGGCTGGTTGTATGGCAACTTAGCAGTTCTCGGTAAGTTCCGAGAAGGAAAACTGCTGCATGACCTCTCTGATTCTGTGCCCAGGTGAGCCAGCCTCCTGTCCCATCAACTTCCTGGAGTTGCCCCCTTCTCCTGCCAGGAGCCTCCTTGTGGGTTTCTTCTTAGCAGGTTCAGTTCAGCACTGCCATGTTTTCTAACCTTTCTCCCCATCCTCTTTTCTGGAGAATTCAGTGCACGCCTGGACAGGTCTAGGGGACCTGCTGGGAGAAGCTCTGAGTCCAGACTTCAAGAGTAAGTGGAAGTGGGTGACTCCAGAGCACCCTTAGGAAATTTCCAACCTGGCAACATGGATGCGTGAAGATGCTCTGTCGCTTTTAATCTGCACCCAGGCCAGGCACAAGGGCGGCTCACGGCTATAGCGGAGGTCAGCGTCAGTGACTGTCCGGGCACAAGGAGAGCGCACACTGTCTGCTCACATTTGCCCAGTGGGTTGTGGGGCTCCTGGGATGAGCCCACACCCCAGCCCCACATGACTTCAACCCAGCCCCGCTCCCCAAAACTCTGGAGACCTCTGCTCGTGTGTCCACCCACAGCATCCTTTTCTGTTCACCCTTTGCACTCTGACCATGAAACTCTCTCCCTGATTCATCCCGGCCTTCCGCAAATCTTTCCCTTCACCCTTGCCCACCTGCTCTCCTGATCACACACTTGAATTTGTTTTTCAGCAGGCAGTTAGGAGACTGAGACTGTGTTTTCCTCTAGCCATTCCTAAGTGAATCAGGGGTAGTTTTTCAAACCAGGAACTCAAAGTCCTTAGACAACAGGTTCTACACTTACTTTTGAATTTTATTTCTTACCAATCTTCTGTCTTTTAAAATTTATTTTTAATTGGAAGATAATTGCTTTACAATATTGTTTTTGGTTTCTGTCATACATCAACCAAATACAGTATCATAAAGCAATTCTCCTCCAATTAAAAAAGAAGCAACCTAGATGTTCACTGGCATATGAATGGATAAGGAAGTTGTGGAACATACACACAGTCGATTATTATTTAGCTATAAGATGGAATGCATTTGAATCAGTTCTAATGAGGTGGATGAACCTGGAACCTATTATACAGAGTGAAGTAAGTCAGAAAGAGAAAGGCAAATACTGTATATTAACTGCATATATATGGAATTTAGAAAGATGGTAGCAACAATCCTACATGCAGGGCAGCAAAGGAGACACATGTAAAGAAAATACTTCTGGACTCAGTGGGAGATGAGGATGGGATGATTTGAGAGAACAGCACTGAAACATGTACATTACCATTTGTGAAACAGATGACCAGAGCAAGTTTGATGCATGAAGCAGGGCACCCAAAGCCGGTGCTCTGGGACAACCCAGAGGAATAGGGTAGAGAGAGAAGGGAGGGGGGTTCAGGATGGGGTTGAGGGGAACGCATGTATACCAAAAACCATCATAATATTTTAAAGTAATTATCCTCCAATTAAAATAAATTAATTGGGAAAAAGAAAAGGTTTCTGCCATACATCAACGGGCTTCCCAGGTGGCACTAGTTGTAAAGATCCCATCTGCCAATGCAGGATACATGAGAGATACCAGATCAATCCCTGGGTTGGGAAGATCACTTGGAGGACAGCATCGCAACCCACTCCAGTATTCTTGCCTGGAGAATCCCATGAATAGAGAAGCCTGGCAGGCTATAGTTCATACAGTTGCACAGAGTCACACACGACTGAAGCAACTAATATGCTTGCATCCGTCAACATGAATCAGCCACAGGTATGTATATGTCCCCTCCCTCTTGAATCTTCCTCCCACCTCCCACTCATCCCACCCCTCTAGGTTGTCAGAGGGCACCAGGTGTGAGCTCCCTGCATCATATAGCAAATTCACACTGGCTATCTACTTTATATATGGCTTATCAATCTTCTAAATGAATTCACTTCTTCAGGGATCAAGAATACCTGCACTGCTCCTCAGCTCCTCTGTGAGGTCCAAGTGCTAATGCCCCTTGCAGCCCATTCTTTTCTTGCTGGGATGTCCCCCAGGTCCTTGCTACGGCTGCAGTCCACTCTTCATCTTCTCTTGCAGGCATACTTTTCCCCATACATTCTACCTCTTGGTAATGTCTACTGGCTGTTTCCACTTTTAGTGTCTTGGTCTTTCCATCACAAGCAAATTCAAAACTCTTCAAGAGGAGAGACTGTCCTTTTTTGCTGTTTCCTCCATAGCACACAGCACAAAGGCATCTAGAGGCAATTCTTAATAATGGGCAGGGCTTCCCTAAGCCCCCAAGATCCAGCTAAGGTGGTCTCCTAGCCTCAGTTACATGGGTGGTCAAGGTCCAGATGCCCATCTAGATTCTGCAGTTTCCTCTGGGTGCCAACCCTCACCACCCCTGCTCCGAGGCGAGTTACCTTGCTCTGCCTAATGCCGACCCAGAGTCAGCAAACAAAAACCCACTCACAAAGCAGCTGAGCGCCTAGTAGGACTTACCGAAAATTTGAGAAGGAAATGTTATTAATGTATTTGCCACATACTCATCAGTGGCCTGCTTGGGCCTCCTCTCTCCTGTCTCTTTTCTCTCTATCCGCATCCTTTCAAAAGTAGCCTCCTGAACACAGCACAAACCACCCCACCCTCTTCTGCTCTCATTTTCTCTGCAAAGCAACCTACCTTTTTCTTATGGTGCCCAGCACCTGCTGACATCATTGTTTTCAGGACTTCCCTTGTGACCCCAGTAGTACATCAAAGTTATTTTCTAAAAAAAACAAAAGTCCCTTCTCATGGTATATCTGGTATATCTGTTAGAATAACTTTATTGTTTTTTTTTTATTAACTGGGTCTTTTGTTGTTGTTGTTGTTTAGTCACTCAGTCACGTCCAATTCTCTACGACCCCATAGACTATAGCTCGCCAAGCTCCTTCATCCTTGGGATTTCCTGGGCAAGAATGCCGGAGTGGGTTGGCAGTTCCTTCTTCAGGGGATCTTCCTGACTCAGGAATTGAACCTGTGGCTCCTGCATCTCTTCCATTGTAGGCAGATTCTCTACCACTGAGCCACAAGGGAAGCCCCAGAATAACTTTTGGGAAAACTTGTTACATTGAAATATCTGCTCACTTCAAGGACAGTTCATTCTGAGGCTTCTGCTAGTCTCCCCTTTGTTAAATCACCATGTATTGTTACCGAATGATCTTCCTCTCTTTTCCTATCTTCAGAATTTTGTTCGTGTGCACTTTCAAGTGGGTCTTAATCTTGACTTCCAGAACCTTGGACTTTATTGAAGCACTTTCCCCAAAGTAACCTTGTCCTCCTCACGTGGCAAGGCTGACAAAATGGAAATATTAAAAATGGCAGTGGTATCTGTCTGGGTTGCTTCACTTAGTTTACTTTATGAAGTACTTCTATTTGTTGCCAGTAACACTATCAATGCTCAACAACAGCAATCATGCCTTGGCAATCTCCATCATAACTCAATGGAGATAGATAGTGGCATGCCCTCCTGACTTTTAAGAAATGTTCTTTGTCACCGTCTAATGTTACCTGCTCTCCTTTGCCAAGACTGCTCCCACTTACCTCCACTAGCTCTTGAATTATTTTTTCCCTTATATTCATTAGAATCACGAAAAGCTAGCTCTGCAGAAAATGCTTCCAAAGTCTTTAAACCAGTCATATTTTACTTCACCCTCCCATAAGACATCCTAGTTTACGTTTCTAACTCAACTGCAACTCATAATTCTAAATTCTCTTTATTTCTCTATCTTCACTGGAAACTTGAGTATTCCTTATTTACATTTTCCTGGTGTGAGTAGTTTGTGGACACCGTAATGTCACTCCAGTGGTTGTACTACTTCCTAAACAAGCCCTAGCACCTGCCCCACGAAGTGCATGAACACACATGCACACACATACACACACACATAACTGGGCGCTGCTAGTGATTCTCACTTTTGAGAAATAATTTTTAGTTTTCAAAAATGAACTCAATAGCTACCATTAAAAAAATCTAACATGGTTTTTTAGACCTACCCAGATGTTCGTGGTTTTTATTTGGGACTATTCGCTCCTTGAAGATGAAAATGAGTCATTACACAACTATGATGTCACTCAAAAGGAGATGCTTACATAGCACTTCCACTAATTTGCAAAGAAAGGGTACTTACAGCTTGGACACCTCCTTAGAGTCCCCCCTTCTTTGCTGCAGATTAGAGAGACTCTCTAGTCTCATCTCCCTGGATTATTTTAGAGGAAAACTAAAGTGTCAGATGATACTTGGCTGGCCTGCCTTGTCCTGGTCCTGTGGGGCCTGGGTTCTGGCTGCTGTGAGAAATTTTGGCAAGTTAACTTCTGAGAGTCCAGGTATTTTCCTTTATAAAGTGGGCACAATAATAATGAGATACTGCTGAACACAGGAGGGGTGTGCTGTAGGCAGGCTACAGGGGACACGTATCTGTGTTCTACACATTGGCCCCGCGACACTGCCTGTCTGTCTTGACTTCCCCACCCACCCACCACACTCCTTGCTCACCTCGTCCTGGGGCAGGTGGAGGGGAAATCCAGTCGTTTCTGCGGCAGCCTCCCTCTTAGCTCCACTGCTGACCATCCAGGCTTCCCTCTCTCTGCTCGTGGCCAGTGGCTGACGTGGGGCCTCTGTGTTCCTGGCTGCCACTCCCTGCCTGACAGCCATCTTTCTGGGAATTCCTATGGATTCTGGTGCTCTGCGGCTTCCCTCTCTTACTTTTTGCGTATAGTTAGAGACTTATTTGGCTTCCCAGGTGGCACCAGTGGTAAAGAACCCACCTGCCAATGCAGAAGACATAAGAGATCCCTGGGTTTGATCCCCTGGATCAGGAAGATCCCCCTGGAGTAGGAAACAGCAACCCACTCTAGTATTCTTGCCTGGAGAATCCCATGGACAGAGGAGCCTGGTGGGCTACAGTCTATAGGGTCACAAAGAGTCAGACACGACTGAAGCGACTTAGCACACACAGATTCAGTTGGCTTTAATCACATTTTATACCACTGATTAGAACCTTGTGAGTGGGACAGAGAAGAGGTAGCATTTCCTCAGCTGACACTGTAGAGCACAAGTATCACAGTGTTATCTGACTTAATCTCTCTTTGGTTCCTAGTTGAGTCTGGAATTCCTTATTTCAACCTTTATTTTTTTTAAGCTTTTTATTTTGTTTTGGGGTATAGCCAATTAGGGGTTCCCTGGTAGCTGAGCTGGTAAAGAATCCACCTGCAATGTGGGAGACTCTGGTTCAATTCCTGGATCAGGAAGATCCCTAGAGAAGATACAGGCTATCCACTCCAGTATTCTTGACCTTCCCTGGTGGCTCAGATGATAAAGAACTCCCCATGTAATGTGGGAGACCTGGGTTCAGTCCCTGGGTTGGGAAGATCCCCTGGAGGAGGGCATGACAACCCACTTCTGTAATATTGCCCAGAGAATCCCATGGACAGCAGAGCCTGGCTTGCTACAGTCCATGGGGTCGCAAAGAGTTGACACAACTGAATGACTAAGCATAACACATAGCTGATTAACAGTGTGATAATTTCAGGTGAAAAGTGAAGGGACTCATCCATACATACACATACATCCATTCTCCCCCAAACTCCCCTCCCATCCATGTTAACATTGAGCAGAGTTCCATGTGCTATACAATAGGTCCTTGTTGTCCTCCTTTATGCTTAAGAAGTACCATTTTAAATATCCTAGCCATGTCTTCAGTTCAGTTGCTCAGTCGTGTCCAACTCTTTAGGACCCCATGGACTGCAGCATGCCAGTCTTCCCTGTCCATCACCAAACTCATGTCCATCGAATCTTAGATGCTTGAAATTATAAGACAAAATGACTAGGGAGGGGGGCGTCCAGATGCAATATAGTTACCACAATAGCTAACGTTAGCAATTCACAGGGGAGGTAACACAGCCTCGAGTGCGACACAGCCCAGCACTCCACTGGGCGTGCTGAAGGGAACTAGAGCTTTTTTTCTTCCATGTGGAGTTATTGTTTTCTCCCCAGTTGTGAACTTGGACAGCCTTTTGTTTTCCCACTTAACACAGGAACCTGACTTTACACCCTGTCCTATTTTGATTCATGTTGTTATAGTCATTCCATCCATTCTAGGCTGTGAAATGCTTTTGGATGTCGACTACCATCCAGTATCTTAACCCTCCTCTGCCCTGTAACATTTGCAGATGATATAGGTGTCCCTCTGGGCCTCATTCAGTCACTAAAAAGTGCTGAAAAGACAAGTCCAAGGGCTGAGACTGGCAACACATTCCCTAGGCGTCAGGAGATTTCAGAGCAAACTGGTCACTGTGTCCAAGAGGACAAAGTGGATGGCCTGTGTGTGTGTCCCAGCATTCCCTTTAACTCAAAGGATCTCTCTTTAAAATGTAAAAGTGTAGGAAGTTTAAAATACTAAAAATCAGGCAGTCAAAAGGGCAGGGGCCCTCTAAACTGGGATGTTATAATTGGGAGATATGCGTAACAGAGTGAGGGCTAAGTCATCCTTCACATGTATTATGAAGCCTCAAGACCCATACTTCTAGGATGAAAAAGAAGGCAGCGTGGGAACAGTTCTGGAGAGGCTTTGGTGAGGAGAACAGCTCTGGAGGAAGCTGTTAACCAACATCCACTCACCCCTTCCAGCCTACCCAGAAGCCAGTCCCACCTTGCAACAGAAGACACACTTGTCTGTATTTAAGGACACTTACTTCTATGGGACGACTGAGGATCCTGGACCAATCATCAGTCATGATCTTGTCATTGGTTTACTTAGAATGATGCTTTCTTCTGGACGTCTATATTATAGTTTCCAAACTGGAGCTATTATTTATAGTCATCATTAACAAACTGTAAAAAGCCAAGTCATTACATATATTCAGGTTGAATATGATGAAATGTGATCATTGATGTGTTCTTTGAAATTTTGGAAACTAAGTAAAAACAGTATTTCACTAGGTTAATTTCCTAGACTGTTATACTCTGGAACTGTTAAGATTTACAATAACATAAAAATGACTTCATCCTTAGTCTTTAATCCACTCTTTTAATAGAACCTCTAAATAACAAAGTGGGTCAATGACTCAACTATTCACTTCCATGTGTCATCCTTAAAAGAGATGACTAAAGACATGCTGATGCTAAACAACTTGGGTTTTTCTACTTAAAAACAAAAAGGATATAGAAAACGAAACCTTAAAGAAAAATATATAACAGGGAGTAATTTAGTAAATTACTAGGCTCAAATGCAAGAAAATGCATTCCCCACCCCCTTTTCTCTACTCTCCTCCTATGGAAGGTTTTCAAACTTACCATACCCTGGACCAAACTGGAAAAAGAAAATTATGTGTTGAACTTATGTTTTAGTTTTCCCTCAGACAGTAAAGAATCCACCTGCAGTGTGGAAGACCTGGGTTCGATCCCTGGGTTGGGACGATCCCCTGAAGGGAACGGCTACCCACTTCAATGTTCTGGCCTGGAGAATTCCACTGACAGAGGAGCTTGTTAGGCTACAGTCCATGGGGTCACAAATAGTGACTTTCATTTACTACAGGTGGGAGAAAACTCTTCCAAATAAGTAAAATGCAGAGTATCTTAATACAGTATCCACTTTGTTATTTAAATTGCTTTCTTTCCCATAAAACTAAGTGCAATGGAGCAAAAGTTCTGTGTTTGTCACCAATCCTTTATTGAAACTGGTAACTTACACGCTTTATAATAGAACAACAAAAATAATGTTCAATATATACAGCCTTTGCGATGGACTATTTGACTATACACAAGGCAGAGTGATAACACAGTCTAATCTTCATAATAATTTGTGCACAAAAAGACACCCAACAGACAACATGTGAATGTTATACAGTGAAATGACATCACAGGTCCAGTGAAAATTCAGCCTAATACAAAACGTACTCATCTATTGCAAATGACATCTCTAAAGGCCCAGAGCTTGTTCAGTAGTAATTTTACCCAGAGTCTGAAGCAGAGATTTGGTGTGTGGCTATAAGTCTTTTAAGTGAGACCACCTCTGCAGACAAGTTTGCTATC
This sequence comes from Ovis canadensis, assembly GCF_042477335.2. Classification (NCBI taxonomy): domain Eukaryota; kingdom Metazoa; phylum Chordata; class Mammalia; order Artiodactyla; family Bovidae; genus Ovis; species Ovis canadensis. The sequence goes on from NC_091246.1 coordinate 26,615,626, forward strand.
CCCTGCTTCAGAAACAAATTCTCTGGTTCAGAGACTTTGTAACCACTGTCTTTCACTTCCACCACTCCAGTTTTGAAACTACTCTGAATTTTGCCATTAAGTTCTTTTTGATGCCAGTGTTCAGATTTGAGAGACCAATCTTGAATGTTAGTCACTTGGACTGAAAAGGGAGTGAGAGAAGAATGTACCAGGTTGGGGGTGGTATGCTTCTCGAGTTCGAAATGTCTCTTCGACGTCATGTCAACAGGAGAGGAAAGTTTTTGCGTGCCCTCAAACTCATGATCGAAGGCTTCCACTTTTATCTGCATGGCTTTGCCTTTAATCCGAAGCTTGTGTGGCAAGGCAGAGGAATTCACTTCTGGAACTTTAACCACTGTGGCGTGGACACGCTGAAGTTCGACGGGAGAGTGGATCGGGCCCTTGGGAACCTGCTGCTCATCTTCTCCATCGGATGACTTTCCTACTGCACCTTCATCAGTTTCCGATGTCCTCGGAGAGTTACTGGAGGACCGGTTGACCTGCAGCAGAGGGGGAGAGTGCGAGTATCCGGGAAAGGAATTCCCCATGTAGTTCTGATACATGGCCCCTCGGTAGGCACCCCGGTCATCTCTGGGTTCCCTGGCATAGCTCTCCAGTTCCATTGGCTCTTGCTTGATGACCTGGAACTTGCTTTCTGGGCTTCTGCAGCCACTCTGCACAGGGCCCTCCTGTGAATGTTCTAGCGAGGATACTTCTGAAACATCAGACAGAGAACTCTGAGGAGAGTGCTTGATGACAGAAATGCAACTGCTGGCCACCATCGAGGGCTCATGCTCATCCACAAAGGCGCTCACAGTGGATTTGGAAGTCTGGTAGTCTTGAAAGTACACAGCTGTAGAATTACTGAGTTTCTGAATCTCCTGGGCGTAGGCTGTTGAGCTAATTAAACCAAACTTTAATTTTAGGGAAAGCAGTTCAGCTTTTAAAGTGGCGTTTTCTTCTCCCAGTGCAATGAGTTTGTTCTCCAAAACCAGGTCATTCAGTCGACGTTTCTCCCGGGACCTCTTGGCAGCTTCGTTATTTTTCCGCCGCTTTTCCCAATACATGGCATCTTTCTTCTCGTCGGGAATGAATTCCCGTTTCCTCCGACATGCTGAGGACTTGTTTTTCCCCACACTTCCTTCACTGAGAAGGAGTTCTTCCCCTGTCGTCAAGTCTTCGGAGACTTCGGTCAAGGCAGAATTAAGCACCATCATCTTGTCCACACTGGTACCAGCATCAAGAGATGCCTGCTCCTTCTTGATGCTCTGCATTTTTCTCAGCTGCATCAGCTGCACCTTAACGTATATATGCAGTGCAGGAGAAGAAGTTATTTCCTCAGTATTCTCAAGTGCTTTAAAAACTGCAGTTTAAAATCCATCAATATTCTTCCTTTTGTTCTACCATCCAGAATAAATCTCTCCCGCTCCTCTTGCTGAATGAAGTAGGGGTCTTCTAGATGACCTGTAATACACGAAGAGAAATAGTTATCTATTTGGTAAATATTTATTACCAGCTGTGTACAAGAAACTACATGAAGCATTGAGGGGCAATAGTTCTGTCCTTCAAAGAGTTTACAAGTTTGAAAAGAAAGTAAGTACCCAAATACCTATACTGTAAAGGACAAGTCCCCACTGAGAACTGTCAGCAGGGGAATATGTGGTCCAGGGGAGTGAGAAAAAAGAACAGATCTGCCCTGGGGAGAAATAGAAGGCGGCTGTGTTTCAGGAGAAAAAACAGTGGGGTGGGGCATGTGGGGATAGGACATTACAGGAAGGAAATGACAGATCACCTCTGGTTAGTACATTTTTAAATAGTACTTGCATCTTGTGGGGCTTCTGAATACCTTTAGATAGCATTTATATGACTGCCAAGCAAACCAGTTCACCTCATAAAAGGAACTTTTCCAAGAAAACCTTTTAATGTCAGTAGACAGATTCTGTAATTATATGGAAAACAGAAATGGAGCTAGATTTTTATTTCCACAGAAACAAAAATAAAAGTCACACAAACAACTAAGTTGTAGTTGTTTAATTCTTATGTGGTTTATGTCACGGTCATTCTGCCAAGTGACTCAGCACACCTGAAAAGGACTCTTCTCAATAAAGCTGTCTCTTTGACACATTTGTGCTAGGAGAAAATGCTTTACTCCCCCCTGGTTCCCTCAAATTCATTTATCAAACATTCACTTAAAGTTGTAGCATCTACAATGCCTTTTTTGATCCCGATAATTCTGTCATAATAGATTTCACTGATATAGTAGTTTCAGACTAAAACAAATGGTTGCTATTCAAAGGGATTTTTCTTTTAAGTACAGTGCCTTCTTGAAACTTAAAATTATTTTAAACTGAGAGCATTTAATTATGGAAAGAATTTCTTTCCATTTTACCAATTAGTTTCAAACAAGATATAAGAACTCGAAAACAGGACTATCAACTAGCTTCCTTTTCCACTGATGACAAATTTATAATCTGAATTTGGCCTGACAGGAGATAATAAATCCATATTAGGCTCCAATAACAATCTTTTCATGGTGGTTTCGGATCTGTGTTTCTGGACAGGGTTTCTCTGCCTCGTTTTCCAGTAGGTTATACTTTCATGAAGGAGATATGGTAAAAAACTGTTTATTCAGCACTATCTGTATATAGCACTCTCTCCTGCCCCATTAGAAAGCTTTAATGTTTTCATGTCCCTCTTTCTTTCCTGTGCATAGTTTTATATTGACTAATGAAGTTTAATTTTATCAGTTGGAAAAGCCTGCCAGCTTCTTGTGTCTTTTCAAGAAGGAATAGAAGGAATGATGTAATCACTTCAGGATCATCAAGGATAAGGTTTAATGCCACATTTTCGTCCATCAAACTGAGCCAATGCAAACAGTGAGTTGCAATTCAGCAAAACTTAATGGTTATGAATACTGAGCTTCTGTTTGTCTTTGATAATATCTTTTAGTGGGAAATGAAGGCAACAAGTCTGCCACAGCAGGCAGTGATGGTGTGAGAAAGGGAGCTTCCTAGTTATCACTTTAGTAAACAACACTACTTCCTATATTTGCACTTAACATTTCTTGGTCTGACATGAAAACTCCTTTTCCGTCTACATACTGGATGGATTATTTTCTTCTGTCAATAATTTGTATTTCTTAAATCTGTTAAGTCCTCCCCACTAAAATCAAATGAATGCTGAAGCAAGAGTAAAAATTCCAACTCCAGGAAGATAACTATATTGAAGTTTCCAAGATGCATTTCAAATCTCCACTGTACCCCCAGGTACTACTATTTATTTCCTTGTACACTATGATTCTAAGTATTGTTTTCACTTGACAATCTTTCTCTTCCATGCATTTTTAAATTTATCCTTTCCTTGGAAAAAAATTAAATTCCTTCTACATTTCATCTAACCTATGAATTGTTACAGTTACGCTTTTGAAATGCCCCACCATTCTGTCTGTATTACTCTTTCTAAACTTTTTGTTCTTTCATCATTTCATATCCGTTTCATCATTTCAAACCTATGTTGAGTGAGTTGAGACTCTGATTTCAATCTCTTGTTCCAAAGAATCACGCTGAGTCTAGTGTGAGTGAGGGCAGGCAGGCAGCCCTTGCCACACCACATAGAGAAAATAATCCTACTTCTGTTTAACAAAAATATCTCACTTATTCTAAAATCTCTTAACCCACTTCTATGTGTCTAAGTACTGTATGTCCACTTTTTCATCTCTATAACTTTGTTTGGTATGTTCAAAACCTGCAGAAAAATCTCATTTCTTTTCAGTTAATCTTCTTCCAATTTCAATTTCACTAGGTATACTAGAATCTGGATTCTTCCCTCATCTGCACATAGTAACTGCCTCTATGATTCCACCAGCAAATCACCACATACTACATAAGGGTATTTTCTATAATATTTATCAAATAACTTTGCTGTGTTGAAAAGAATTTATTAGCAGTTCAAGATACTATAGAGAGAGGTGCTGATTTTGTACAATGTTTATCTTCCTACATGTTTGTTTTGTATGCCCAACTAGAATACCGATTAGTTCAGGGAGCAAATTAATATATTTGTATCCTAGCAACAAACTGAACCTCTTAGGTGCTCGTCATTTGACTGACACTTATTTGCCTTCTGTAAGAGAGCTTTGTAACAAAAACTTGCTGATACATTCTTTTAAATTTGATATTATTACATAAATTATAAAAAAGTTTGTTTTACTTATTAAGAGAGAACTTCTCTTATTCATTACTTGTCTTATGCAACAGATATGGAGCACCTACTGTATATCTGGCACTGAGCCAGACTTGGGGCAGATAAAGATGGAAAGAAGAATCAAACTCCCAAGAATCAAGGGACCCCTTAGTCTTTGGTGAGAGGCAGGCTCATGAATACAGATGAGCACTGTACTCACGCGCGGGTGTGGCAGGAACGTTGCCAACATGGGGAGTCAGTGTACGTATCACGTTGTTTCTAGCCACGTGGATTTTTTCTTGGTATGGTGACAATAAAAACAATCATTACAGGTGCCATTTACTCAATACTGACTATGCCACAGGCACCCTGAGCCTGGCCTGTCATTATTTCACTGCTCTCATAATAATAACCACTTTCAGATGAGAAAACTAAGGCTGGGAGAAGTTAAGCAACTTGCCCAGTGTCACACAGCTAGTTAGGTGGAAGAGCTAAGATTCTCAGTTCTGTTCTTCTCATTTCTGTGTAATATATACCCATTTACTAAGTGATTTGGGGGCAGCAAAGCACTATTAGATGTTGCCAGAACTTCTTTCAGACAACAAAAGTACGATCTGGAACTTTTCTCCATCTTCCTCAGAGTTGTTTTATATCCTGTGATTATTTAGTGAATTGAGAAAGCATTCTAAATTTTCATCTCTCTCTAAAATTTTAATCTCCTGGCAGTCCTATATGCTAAAATAAATGAGAAGAAAAGAAAAGTCACAGCTGTTGGCATTGTCATCTGCGATTTTTTTTCCCCACAAACCCAAAATATATCAGTTTTCAACATGGGGATAGGGTACAGTTAAAACAAAGAAGACTGAGCGACTTCCCCAAGATCATGCAGCACTAGAAGGCAGAGATGTTGAGGGGAGAGATCTATCTGTGCCTCAACAATAAATTTAAAGAGCATGCAAAGGTGGATTGCAGTGCTTTCTAAAAACATCAGTATTTATGTTCAACTAATACCTTTATTTCAGATTCCAGTGTTTTCCCTTATGATTAATTTAACAGTCATTTCACCTCTGCCTCAAGTTTTCAGATCACCACTAATGCTGTGTTGTATCAGTCACCGCTAGTTTCCTTTCTGGTGAGTAACTGACATTAAACGCCAATTCTATGATGCTGGTGTGTTCAGCACGATCGGTTTCATTACACCCATTAGATAATATGGCTGCTTCTTAAAAACACAAATAAAAAGAGAAATTAAGAGCAGGAGTCATCACATTCCAATGACACATTTTCCCACACCTAACACGGACGTGCCATTGCTAATTAATGCTTTTTCATAGTACATCACAAGATTTAGCCAGGAGTTGTTTCGTAAGCCCAGATTTAAAATTCTACTGAAGTCAGATGACCTAAATATTGTTTTTAATTAAGATTAAATTTGGTTTAGAAAATTCTCTAAACAAATAAAGCTTTACAACACAAATTCTAGCCCTAGCTTCTTTTTGAGGAGGGACCTTATGACTTATGTTTACAGTAACAGACCTTTATCTTCCCTGGCCTCCAACACATCTCTCAGGGAAATACTAGTGGACAATTTAAACTTATTTCAAAACAAGAAAAGAAACATTTTGTTTCAAGCATCTAAAATCTGACTAATAGCTTAGACATTAAAACCTACTATGAAAAAATTTTATTATCTCTTTAAAGAGACTGCAAATTGCTTCTACTCTATACTCTGATTTTAACATTCTGTCAATACAAGATGAAATACTATCTGGTATGCCCAATGATTTGGAAATATTTTAACAGAATTACCTCATTTTTCCTCTACTCTCTGAATGTACTATTTACACTCTCAGAGATATAGATACCATTAAAGAAAAAAAATCTTTTATGTTAAACTACCTCTCCACTAGGAAGACAACGGCTTAGTCTTGAGATAAGTGCCATTTTAGTGAAAAAAGATAAAGTTAATGAATCAATTCACAGTTCTTTAAACTAGTAATACTAGCAAATATTAACCTACATTTTCTTCCTGTGGGTAAAATCCATGACGTGATTGTTTCAATAAAATGCTTTACTCTCTTTTCCTGGATGAAAATAAAATCTGGGGGTGAGGGATGAAAAAACTAAGGAAACACTGAAGTTGCACAAGGATCTTCTAATCAGGCTGAAAAATAAAATGTTTTTTTCAATTAAGAAAACTATGTTAACCCTCATAAATGCCTGCCATTAATAATATAATTCTGTCTCTAGTAACATAGACTTCAACCCTGAAGTCAGAGAGAAATGTATACTTGATCAAGATATGAATACACACATAAACAGATTCTCACACTCTGCCAAAATCTATCCTATAATAGCAACAAACTGACCAACATTTTCTATTCAGGTACTTCTGTAAATGAATGTGTCAAAACCAGAGAAAGTTTATGACAAATGAAAATACTTCAAATTCCGTGCTCTCTCATCTTCAACAAAGGGCTACTTGAAAATTAGATTTAAACTTAATAAGTACAATGACAATATTGCATTTTACTATAGCACTGATATAATTTATGGGATTGAAATACGAAATAGTATAGTATAACCTTTTTTTTTTTTAATAAAAAGAGTCCACTATTTGTAACCGAGCTCTTAATGGAAATATTCTGAAGACTACTGGGGGTAAATGCATACATGCTAACACAACCAAACAACTTCAAGGCTTGAGGGAGGGGAACTAGAAGGGTGGGGGTGATGAAATACTAATACATTAACAGCAACAAAAACATGTGCAGTCACTTCAAAATGGGGACCATCTGCTTTCTTGAAACTTTCAAAAAGATAACTTCTCATTAACTAGCAACTAATCTGAAATCCTAAGGGACACCAATAATCATGAAGTAACCCAGTTATAGGAAATTTCTGCAACAGGTAAGTAATGCCAGAATACATGCAACATGTGGCAATGATGGGGAAAACAGGGCGCGTGCGGGGCTGGGTGAGAAAAGGGTATGAAAGGGCAAGGTTTTGAATGTTCCTAATTAAATTGAGGAGTCATTCCAGTTTTCCTCAGCTTGACTTTTTAATTTCTTGTTCACTTTCTTTCCCAGTGAACAGACGATTACACATGTCATTTGCTATGTGCCTCATGAGCAGAACAGATTATTTTAAATGTTTATTTTTAGTGTTTATTTGAAGGCTACTTAATTCCAGTTTTAGATCCCTAGAAAGTTAATTAATAAAAGACACCATGTTCTGAGAACTAAAAGGCTTATAAACACCATTCTGCTTCCAAAGAAAATGAATGCTCAAAGCACAGATTATTATGAAAGGTATCTAGTAAATCTCTACTACACTTTCTTATCATAAAAACAAGCTAGCATACTCTAATTAAAACCATATGAGAAACTGTTTTTTTAACTGCAAGAAAGTTATTTGTAATGAAATTTGAGAGATAATTGGGGTGGTGGTAATATAACTTCATTTTGAAACTGAAAAGCTCTTATGTAATGTCTGTGATCAAAGGTCAATGTCTTTCGACATTCTCACACAAGTCCAATCTGGATAAAAATCAACTCAAATGTAATTTAGAAAAATAACAGGATATCAAACAATGTGTTAACCCTGTGAAATACAGGCATACCTTACAAAAACAAGAAATGAATATTAAAGGAAACTTCAATTACATTGTTTCTGTCATATTTTGAATTGAATCCCAAGTGTGCTCTCATTCCTTAATACAAATTAAAAATAAACAACTCTGAACAGCATCAATGCCATCTGGATTACAATGGAAATAATGAAGTATGTGTGATTTTACTTGGGTAAAAATAAAGCCTCGGCAATATGACTGTACCTTTTCCATTCTATGCTGCAATCACATTCACGTCTCGGAACTGACTCTATGGACCAAAGCAAGGTCAACTAGAAATATCCACTCAGCTGGTGAGTCAAGCATATTGCTCAACATGGGAAAGGGCCCAAACAAAGGGTTTTAATTTTCAGGTTGTTGCATCACAGTGATGTTATAATTGCACTTAGCAAAGATAAGTCTTTAACACAGAAAAGGAAATTGTTTCAAAAACTCCAGTGAGCTTGCACTCATACTCAGGGAAGAGACAGAGGCCCACCCCCCCCACCCCCCCAACCCCCCCACCCCCTCGCCTCCCCCGCAAACCCATTTTTCAGGTTCCTGGCCTGGACTGCTAATCAATTTCTCCTAAGGTCCACTTTCTTAAGTCTAAACTGGGGATGATAATAGAACAGTCAACACAGTGCCTGGCACAGGCAGGGTCCATGTTTAGTAAATACTAGCTTATCATCTCATTTCTGAAGAATAAGCAGCATCAAGGCAACGATTATGATTAGTTCCAGGCCTAATTTTTGCCTCTTGCAATTCTTAGTGAAGCACTGTTCTATGTTACAAGGATAAACCAAATGAAATTTAATTCTACGTTAATCGGTCAACCACTGACAGTTTCATGGGGCATATCCTAGGGTTTTAACCATAAAGGATGCACACACTCCCTCCCAGGATAGCTAATCTGTGAGGTCTAACCAGCCTGTGATTTCAGACTGGAATTTTAGATCCAGAGATTATCCAGGCCCAGGAAAACCATCAAAAGAAGTCAAGGGAACTGGAAAAAGACAGCTGTTTGGCCCTTTTTACGCCATTAATGCTACCATCAACTCACCTCTCTCTCCTTTAAACAGTTCCCCCAAACATTAATCCAATGACTTGGGAAGTATGAGGTTCTGCAATCCTGTCAAGAATTTCCTTCAAACTAAAATTACCATTAAATGAAATACCAAATAGTTTTGAGAGAAAAATTAATCAATACTAGAACAACAACAACAAAAGCACAGTATTTCAAGAAGAATCTTTAGGCTTAGTTCAAACTTCAACCCTTATTGCAGAGACTTAGTGAAAAATAAAGATGAATATTAAAATACACACATACACACATATCTGCTTCCCGGTCACTTAAGTCACTTAGACAGGAAGCATTTACTGAGCTCCCCACAACTCTCCAGCTAAATAAACAGGTTTTATTCCCTCAGTTTACCTCGGAGGCCTATCAGGGCAGTGCCCAAGACTGGGGCCTGGGACCCAGCTCTTCTGAGCCCAGAGCCTGTATTCCTAGGTAGCACTTCACTGTTTCCTAGCTACTGACCTGCCTGAAACTCAAGAAAAACCATTAGGGACGGGGGTGTAGGATTTGATCCCATAGAAGCCAACTTTTTAAACAATACACTTTTCGCTGATGGCTTTTAGAGAACTGTGACGCTGCCCTGAATTTACCGCCATTTATTGCATGAGCACAGTCTCAGAAGACTTATTGCCAGGATGAAAGTACCATAGTCTTACTCAGCAGGACAGCGGTATCCCATCCACACAAGTGTTGTGATTTTTAAAAATATTTAACTCGGGGGGATTCGAGTTCTCTCTACTCTAGCCACATAACTAATGTTCAAAATATATATATACCGACACTATATATATATATATATATATATATATATACATATATATATATATACACACACTTGACTCGACAGTCAAGTTGGGGTCCTCCTTGTCATTATCAATACTAAAGCGACCCCCACCCCCACCCCCAATTTTTGTGGTCTGTTGACATTTGGTGGTTTTCTTAGGTCTTTTTCATTTTACAAGAATCGGAAGCGCTCCTCTCGGACACACAACGACGCTTTCTCGAACAAAGGTGTCGGTGGTGCCCAGGGGCTCAGCGCGCAAAAAGAGCAAGAAGGCAGGCCCCTGGAGCAGCCCGGGCCGCGGCGCTGAAGCGCTCAGGGGGCCGGCGCGGAGCAGCCTCGCCCTGGGTCCCTCCAGCTCGCCCGGCTCCGCTCCCCCAGCTCCAGCTGCCCTCTTCTCTCTCCCTCCTCCCTTCCCCTTTCCCTCTTTCCGCGCAAGGGAACCTAGGGAGCACTGCACTCCCCGGCAGCGGACGGTCCCTCGGCGGCCCCCGCCCGTCCCCCGCGCCACGCCCCCCCCCCGGGCCCGCCCCCGCCGGGTGGGCGGCGCAGCGGGGCCTCAGTGCAGCCTAGACCCCCGCGCCAGAACAAAGGAATGTGGGGAGGGGGCGAGAAGGAGGAGCGCAGGCCGCCTTGCAGCCCCGGTCCAAGCGCCGCCCAAGGGCGCTCCCTGCCGTTGACCGAGGTCCGCGCCCGCCACCCCCACCCCTCCCCCCCCCACCTCAGACCCGAAGGGGCCGCAGTTGGGAGGAACGCACTGGGAGGAAGGGAGCACCCCTAAGGTCGCGATCGGAAGGTGGCGCTACGCGGCCCCTTCAGGCCCAGGGCTCCCAACCAGAGCTCCTGAGTAGGTCGGGGGTCTGACACTGGGGCCCTGGAGCAATATTAGCTTCTAGGAAAGCGACTTCAATTACTTGGGGCAATAAATTTGTTCCAGAGGTGAATCTCCGTAATCTTTGTCCCCTTCTCTGCCAGCTCCCCGCCCCTGAAAAACCCTCCACAACCCTGCTCTTTAATTATTTTACTATTACATTAGGGGGAAACGATCTGGCATATACACACCATCGTACACACATATTCACACACACACTACATGAGAGTCCAGGAATAAATTAGAAATCTGAGTATATTACATAGTCACATAATTCTCACATGAATAAAACTGGGACATCCATTAAAAAAATACAATCTACTAACCTATATCTGTTTCCCATAAATCATATCTGGTCTGGACGAAAAAAGAAATGTGAAATAATACTGTGGCCTCATTCGCTGTTATTTACAAAAGCCAAGACCAAAAGATGACACTCGGTCATCCCCTGCTGTTCTCAGGGAACAGCACTTTCCTAAAGTGTCCTTTAAAAAGATAAATGGGAGTCAGCATCCAGCAAATCACCGGGCTCTGCGAAATGCCTTCCTAAAAATACAATCTTATCAAAGGTCTCTCGGAAGGCGTGGAGTTAAAACTACAGCAAATGGCCTTGAACTTGTATTTGCACACAGCCCTGGAGAAAACACCAGAAATAGCGCTGTGAGGCCACAATTGTTAAAATGCGATAGTTAGGGCTAAATTTAGAAGAACGCACATTTCATTTAGGGCAAAAGACGCACATTCGGCAACATGAGCAAACTCAATGCTTACCCAGTTGTCTACTTGCTTGTTTAAAATATCCTTTTAAAAAACTGTTACAGTGACATTTTAAAGGCTGAGATTGTCCTACTTTCTTTGTAGCAAGATTATAAAATCACGTAATTAGCTCCCTCTTCCTATGCTCACTGCCAGCAAATTCGTCAGTTACATAATGCAACATTTCCAGGAAACTATTATGTGCTGTCTTGTCGTGTCTGAAAAAGCAATGACAATAAGGTGAAAAAAAGGGCTGATCGAACGGAATGCATTAAAATTAGGAAGGTGGGGAGGTGAACGTCACAATGGTTTGTCCCAGATTTAAAAAGAATAGTTCAGAACACCAAAGGGACGAGCTCGGGTAGTATCCAAGATCAGAATGCAACCCGAGGAATTCTTCCTTTTCTGTTTTGTAGGAGTGTTAAAAAACAAAAAAAGACACATCCTTTTCGTTTGGGACGTAATATACAGGCAAATAATGATCTAATATCCAACGCTGCACTACAATTACAAAATCATTGCCCACGTACGCGCACATTCCCACATTAACCCTTAATCCTTGCCAGTATTTCACCGTGGGCAGATTATGCAATGTATGCAAGGACAAATCCCACAACCTCCCCGAGCGCTGGTAAAACACGCTGACGACAAACAGGGTGGAAAACGTCTGTGCAGACTCAGCCCCGGACACAAACAAACGCAGCGCAGGCATTCTCTGAATGCCGTCACCGTTCACGCTACCGACGCTCTTTCTCAACGAGAAAATCAAGACTATTCCCCACTACTCAGCCCCCTTCCTCTCCTCCGCTGCCAGTCCCACTGAAGGGACCAGAAAGGAGAGAGCGCAGCCCTTCCCCACGAGATGGCTCAGCCTCCCCGGCGCTCTTCTCTACCAAAACATTAATTTTCCTGAAATCAGGAGACATTATGCAACAGCAGCGGGGGGAGCGCAAGCCAGCCCGGACTACGTGCCGGAGCGAGGGTGCTGCAATCAAAGCAGCCACCTTAAGGTGGCGAGTCCCCTCCTGACAAGGCAGCAAAAGTTTATGTAATGAATGCCCCGCGCACACTCGCAGCCGCGGGCCAGCCCAGCGCACAGCCGGGCCCCACGCACAGCCCGCCCCGCGCCCAGCGCCCGCCGGCCGCGCGCCTCAGGAGCCCGCGGGGAGCCGGGCGCCGGGCCCCGGCCAGCGGTGGGCGGAGAGCTTACCGTGATCCTGCTCTCCGGCTGGCGAGTCGGGGCGGCGGGAAGAAAGAACGGGGGCCAGGAGCCGAGCCGACGGCGTTCGGAGACCGGGGTTCGGCCGGGCCTCCGGGGCGGCAGGCGGCGGTGAGGGCGCGGCGCGGGAGGCAGGCGGCGCGCCTGGTCCGCGGGCGCCGTGGCCGCGCCGGGAGATGTGTGTTAGTAGGTCAGTTCCGAGCGCGGCGCTACGTCGCCACCCGCCAGCCCCGCCGTGACGGGCGGCCCCAGCCCCAATCGCCGCGCCGGCACCCGCCCCCAGCCCGCCGCCAATGGCCGCAGACGGCGGGGGCGGGCTCTCCGATGCCCCGCCCCACTCCGCCCCCGCCCACTCCTCCTCCCGGCAGCGCCACCAGCACCCGGCCCGCGTCCCTTCCCGGCCGTGGTCACCACCGTCGCTTGAGTACCGGGAGGACCAGCGCTCCGCGCCCCGCGCCCTGCTCCAGGGTTGCGCAACGGCCGGCGAGGCCGCCTCGGTGGGGGCGAGCCTGGGAAGGGGCCGGAGACCTCCGCCTCGCCGTCCGGTTCCCCTCACCGCTGTCTTCACCCTCTCGGTCACCGAGGTGCCTCCCTGAGCCCAGCGACCCTTGCTCGCTCGCCAAGGCGCGTTTTGTTTCCCCGCACGCCGGCCTAGCTACCTGTTGCTGACCGAGTACAGGGGCTGAAAGCCGCAGGCCTCTTCGGCCGGGGCGTGGCAGGGACCTCCGCCGCCTCCTCCGCGCACACTCCTGGAGGACCCCTCCTCCTGGAGGTGGGCGAGAGGGAAGGCGGGGGGCGCTGGCGAGCGGCCAGGACTCCGGGCGGGCCGCGGAGGGGAGAGGGCCAGGCAGCGGATCAGAGCCCAGGGTTGCTGCGTAGGCAGCGGTTACAATGCTCCGCGCGCGTCTCCACTGAGAGCGCGACGGCCGGGAGCGAGGGGTTGGCTAGGTGGGGAAGCGCAACGCACGAATAAATGTCGTTCACTACACAATTAGGACGAAGATGACGGCTGCGAAGTTTTTCCATAATATGACTGGGAAACCAAGCTGGCGGAGGTCCATCTGCCACTCCCCCAATCCCCCTGGCCACGCCGAGAGTGGCTGCCCGGGATGCGGTTTCCCGGGCCCGGTGCGCCCAGCTGATACGCCCGCTGGCGTTTGCTGCTGGGGCTTGAGACGGCCGTTCACGGTCTCCTTGATCTTGAAGCTAGGAGCAAGTCTGGCTTTCTGCCTCTAAGTGGTTGTGGTTGGCTCTTCCCCCCAAATTCTCTGGCTACGTAAGAGACATAAAGTGATAGGAGAAAGGGCACCTCGCAACGAGTTAAGCCATGGAGCTACATACTGAAAAGGCACGTGACATACACAGGGCTCATTTACACATAGAGCAGCAGTGCCTGCCTTTGCGAAGGGAGCCATATTCCTGATGGTGATGCACAGACTTGCCCAAACAGAGAATGTGGCAGGTGCAGAAGGGTCTCCTGGTCTGTTTGGACTATGTGGGAGTTAGGCTAAATGCCTTTCACGAGTGCCCACTTATTTTTTCCTATGATAAAAACTCACTTTTTAGAAAAATAAAAATCCGAACTAAACACCAAAGAGTAGAGTGAACACCCCCCTTCCTCCAGTTACCATCACCAACCTCCATCGTCAATAGAAATTCTGCTTGCTGCTTGTCTGTTTTCTGTCTTCCCCATTCTCATATTACAAAATTATAAGTACCCGAAGACTGATGCTTAAACATGCTTATTACATAGCAGTTAGGTTTTCGGAAGGCTTTGCATTTCAAACTATTCTCCAAGGGCAATATTGTGGTTCAGAACACACACATGTTCACAATTCATCTGATCAAGTGTAGACTTACCAACAGGGCCCTGTCAACGCAGACATGCGGTAGGGGTTTTAGCATCTTCCCCAAATTCACCTTTCCAGATGCTCACCAATTCGAGAAGCACATCTGTGTGTGGCTTTTGAGTCAGCTACCTATATTAGACATCTATTTCAAAGAGTTGGCTCCTATGGTGAAAATGAATCCTGATTTTAGTTTGTATTTTCCACTTCTTTCACTTTTACTAATACATTTCTTTTTTTCCAAATTCTCATAATGCCCATTGTAGCTTTGAAAATCTCTCTTAGATGAAATTAAAACCATATGCATGTCAGTTACCTTTTTCAGGGTTATAAATGCATCTAGTCCCTAGAAGTCCAGAGACACTAAGAGCATATCACCCCAACCCCAACCTACAAACATGTCCACATTGTTCTGTTTTTTAAATAGTTTTGCAGAATTCCAAAGCTGTCCTAGAATGGGTAGCGTAGTGTTAGTTGCTCAGTCGTGTCTGACTTTACTTCTGCATGGGCTGTAACCCACTAGGCTCCTCTGTCCATGGAATTCTCCAGGCAAGAATACTGGAGTGGGGAGCCTTTCCCTTCTCCATGGGATATTCCCCACCCAGGAATCGAACCCAGGTCTCCTGCCTTGCAGGTGGATTCTTTCCTGTCTGAGCCACCAGGGATGCCCAGGATGGGTAGTAAGTAGCCTTATAGAAAAACAGCTTAGAAATTCAAGAAAGGTAGGGGAAATGCTTGGAGTCATCCCAATTGGTGATAGAGGAGGAATTCTCTGAATCTGGTAACTGGTTCTTTATGCTGAATTTTGAAAACTTTTGTTCCTCTAATTACTTGAGTATATTTGAGATTGTGCCTGCATCATTTTTAATTGCCATCTTACCTGGAAATCATATGAAGCATAAAAGATATCTGTGATACCAGCTTAGAAAATAACTCTTTAGCTCCTCCTGGTGATTAAGAAACCACTAAAGAATATAATGAAGGATCTGTCCCCATGACTCAAGAGGTGATGTGTCCAATGTTATACCCTAGAACATTCACAGACTAGGCAAGCACTGCAGATTAACAGGAGTAAATGGAGCATACAAACTGAAACATTGGAAACAAATTGCTCAGGTTGGGGAAGCTTCCAGAAAGTCAGCATGAGCCAGAGTGTAGAACAGGCTTGCTACTAGGTCCTTGAGAAGCGGAGGAAGAGGGGTCTGATTGAAGTAGTGAAGTCAAAACTTCCTTTCCCTCAGTTCCTTTCAGTGCTGGGGAGGAATGAGGGAAGAGAAGGTCAGGACTGTGATGAGAACTTCTGGCAGAAGACAATGAACCAGCCTCATCTGCTTATGCTACCAACATGCTTTCTGACTGAGCAAATATAACAGCAGAGGGGAATGACTAAGAATGTGACCTTTGCTTCCTGAAATGGGAAGCACCCTACAATAGCATGTGTTTTGAGGGAGAACATACCTAACAGGACATATGTATTGAGAAGTTTTTACCTGGGGCCCCTTCACACAGGGGTAGCAGCTGCAAACTGGGCTATCTAGTGAGAATTCAGGTTTCCTGTGTGTGGACCATGGCAGAGAAAAGAAAATGCCCCATCTAAAGGAAATGGGGGCTGGATGTTCTCCCCTCAGGGAAAAGGAGCTTTGGAAGCTGAAAGACAGGCACCTTACCCAGCGATCCAGATTGGACAGCTCCACCTTATGTGTTCTAGATATTGGCTTCTGGCTTTCTTTGCAGAAAACTTTCCATAACTAAAAATCCTTTGGGGACCTCAGGGCCCCACAGCCAGCATTTTGTGTCCAGAACCCTTGTCCTTCCACTGCACTGTGTTTTTTTAAGTCTCTTGTGTCCTTTTATTAAACTTTATGGACAGAAGGTGAAACGATTTCTAGGAATCCATACGTTACAGTTTTGTTTTGCTTTTGTATTGAGGCTTTAAAATGTGAGATAGTGTGGAAGCAATGGTCAATGCTGGTCACCCACAGGAGGCCTGCCCACACCCATCAGTATGCAATTTATGCTGATGTTTTGACCTAATGAGTCATTGAGTATTCAGGCAGAAGCTTCCTGGAATGGCATTTTTTTTTTATTTCCCTCGTGTACTTTGTTTTATTTCTACACTTCATTTTATTTCCAGTCCTTAGCCTTGCTCTGCTCCTTCCCTTTCCATTCATCCACCGTTGTTGACCTTTATTCTTTCTGCTTTTTTTTCTTTTTGCATTTTTTCTCTTGATTTATTTGATTCATCCTTATTTTTTCCCTTGACCTTTACTCAATCGTCAAATCCTCATTACTCCTTTGGATTCTTTCCTCTACCAACTTTCCACCCCCTCTTTTCTGTTGCCCCCTACCTGGCCCAGCCACAACCCAGATATTGTGAGCGTTCAAAATTTCCACTCTGTCTTCCAGCCTCAGCTGCTCAGTCCCCCTGCTTCTGCCACATGGTTCCATTAGTATACTTGGCCTTATTCTTCAAAAGCTAGTTTTTGTGGGAAATTGAGTAATAGAAGATGGTCAAATAACACTCACCATGGAAGTACAGTCTTTATGGTAAGTTGAAATGTGTCCTATTAAATGGCGCTTGCTCAAGCTAAGAAAGAAATTGGATCTCTACAGTGATTATATGATTTCCCCAGACAAAAGCAGCTGATGGTCTGAATATGTTTCAAAGCTTTTATTTCCAAAAAGACCCAGGAAAAGATCAGAAAGAGGTGATTTTGCAAACGAAGAGAGAATGTTGCAAGTATACCATTACAGAAATTGAAACACGTCTTCAAATTCAGCTGCCACAGATGGCACGCATTTCAATTAGCATTTTTGTTCACTCAGATTCAATGGTCTATGTGAGTAAAGGTGTCAAAATAAAGGAAACTAACAAAAAAGTAGAAGAGAGACAAGCAAATGTACTAAAAATGATCAAGACTTGGGAAGCAGCTAATTGTGTTCATTGCAAAACCTGCAGTGATGGAGCAAGCATGTAGCAGCAGTTAGCTGGTGACTGGGACACAGCTGGGTTACAAGAGTGTGAAATATAAAATTGTGAAATGTGTTCTAACAAAAGTCATTTTACTAAGAATAAGAGATGACACGTCCACTTTGCAATGCAGCTCCAGCCACTGAGGCAAACCTTATCTAAACATTTCTGCAAAGTCACACAGAGTAGTTCGCTGGAAAGAGCCAAGGCTGCAACCGAGGAGGCTGGGGTTCTAATGCATTCCTTACCCCAGACTCAGTAAGGGAATCATTCTATCTTTCTGAACCTGCTTTCTTCATATGAGGCCCGAGGGAGTTGGGCAGATTCTCTGTAGCATGCCTCCTGGCATTGCAATGGGGGTGATTCTTCAACAGAAGCCACAGGCATGCAGTGCAGAAAGGAAACCTTGCAAATTTGGCATTTTCAGAGAAGCTGCCCCAGGTTAATGCTGGCTCACCCACAACCTTTACTTTTCCTAACTGTAGCATGCACCAGAGGAGACGGCACTGTGAAATGTATACGACGGATTTAGAGACAAAAATTGTCCTCTGCAGGTGTGGTTTGTTTCAACAAGAGATTAAAATGAATGTTATCAGTTTGGTAAATGCACTAGAAGCCCGGAAATTGGGTGCTTGACCACATTTCTGGTCTTCTGAGAAACTTCCAGTTTAATAGACTCTGAGCAACTCAGCAGAAGTGCGTGAGACGTTAGCTCAGCCCCTGCTGTGTGATGATCTCTGTAAGCGGTACACATACAAGTGTGGAGGGTTTTGCTGGGCTGGTGGCCTGTTGGGATGACAGGAAAGCAGACACTGAGCCAGTCATCCAGACCAACAGGCGATAGAGCTCAGAAGTGAGAAGCAGACAGTGGTGTGTCAGAGTCGCAGCCCCACCGCTCGCAGGCTATATGGCTGGGGCAAGATACTTTCCTTAACTGCATTGGGCCTTGGTTTCTCCTTTTGGCAGCCATTGATAATAATATAATCAATCTCATCAAATTTTTCTGAGGATAAGCTGAGCTAAGATATGCTAACTGCTTAGGAAAGTATCCAATATGAGGTAGTGATTCATGTTAGGTATGATTGTTATTACCCCAATCAAAATTTGTCTGCATTAGGGAAATGGTATCATCAACTGAAGATGTGTGTGTATATATGTGGGACTCCACACATATATGTGAGTGTGTGCAGAGTGTGGATCCCTATTGATTGAATATGGACAATGACTTCTGAGGGATAGTCAGTCCCTTATTCAATTCACTTCAACAAGTGCTTGGTTACATCTTTTTAAAAAAAATATATATATATATATATATTTATTTTTAGTTGATTGATGGTTGCTTTACAATATTGGTTTGATTTCTGCTATACATCACTGTGAATTAGCCATGGGTGTACTTATATCCCCTCCCTCTTGGACCTTCCTCTCACCTCCCACCTTTCCCACCCCTCTGGTTGTTACAGAGCCCTGGTTTGGGATTCCTGAGTCATACGGCAAGTTTCCTTTGGCTATCTATTTTACATATGATACTGTATATACGTCCATGCTACTGTCTCCATTGATCTCACCCTCTCTTTCATCTCCCCAACCCTGGTCCATAAGTTGGCTACCTATATCTGCATCTCCACTGCTGTCCTGTGAATAGGTTCATCGGTACCATCTTCCTGGATTCCATATATATGCATGCTTGGCTCCATCTTGAAGAGAGTATACCAGAGGTGGATAGGGACAGAAGTTCATTCATTCTTCCATTTAGTTGACCATCTTTTGTTGAGGCATTCCTGGAAAAGATGAAGGAGGAAATCTGGCAGTGGGAGAGCAGGTGAGGAAAGCAGACCAGGTCCAGGCCTGGGGAACCCCAAGTGGTCATGCCAATGGGGCTTGTGTGTTGTTCAGGCAGGTAGAGCACAAGTGGCTTGAGAAACAGGGTCTACCAAAGTGACACTACTGTACAGCAGAAACCGACACAACATTGTAAAGCAATTATCCTCCAATTAAAAATAAGTAAAAAAAATTTTAAAGAGACACAAATGTTTTAAACATATTTTTATGTAAAATGTCATACAGAAGAATCAGTGTGAGGGAGGGGTTGAAAGGCTGGTTTCCAGAGCTCAACAGCCCTGGATTCCATAGATCTCTACCTCATGCTAAACAATCCTGGGTAAGTCACGTGAAACCCTGGTGCCTCAGTTTCCTCATCTAGAAAGTAGTGTGATAATGACCTTATACTTGATCCTAACATTGTTGTGAGAATGTGAGGGGATTTCTGGAAAGCCCTGAGTGAAGTGCATGGCAGACGGGCCACTAGCATTGGTCAGGATGGAAATAACTTCAGACATATAGAGACAGAATGCCCAGCCACGGGGCTGTGTTTACATACTAGTTTTCCTACCCAAGTGTGACAGAGGACCCTCAGGCCTTGCTGCTCCCTGGGTAGCTTTGCAGACATCCAGAGCCGGCTGTAGTTCTGAAGGAAACAAAGGGCTGGGTGTTTTCTCAGAGATGTGTGCTAGGCAGGGCCAGCTGGGAGTGGCAAACAGGGTGAATGCTGACAGGAGAGAACTAGAAACAAGTTCTTCATTCAGGTGTAAAGAGCCGAGGTGGCAAGGCATGGGAAGAGGGGACAAGGAAGACGACAAAGAGGCCCTAGAGGAGACAGGCAAGGAGGCAGAGACCCATGGAGTGGGGCAGGTGAGCATGATAACCCCCAATGACCAGGGAGTGCCAGATGTTGGGTGTCCTGGGGCTTTGAGCCGCGGGCCTCCCTCCCACGTGGGGTCTCCCCTGAGATGCTCCCCTTTTGCTCCAGAGAAGGAAGCTGTGTGGTTTCTGGAGGGTGAGTGCAGGTGTCAGCATCAGGGCAGGGAAGTGGTCCCCTTAAGGATTTGTGTGAGTGCCAGCCATCCAGTGAGATGTCTTGTGAATGCCAGGCAAGTGTTTCCATCCCTCCGAAGTGTACCATAATAATGGATTCCTCTAAGGCACCACAAGGGCTTCCCCAGCGGCTCAGCGGGTAAAGAATGCAAAGCAGGAGACACAGGAGATGCAGATTAGATCTCTGAGTCAGGAAGATCCCCTGGAAAAGGGGAATGGCTACCCACCCCGGTCTTCTTGCCTGGAAAACCCCATGGACAGAGGAGCCTGGCGGGCTACAGTCCAATGTGTCACAAAGAGTCAGATACAACTGAGCAGCTAAGCACAAGGGCTAAGGCACCACATTGTTTGATGGGTGTTGTCTGTTTTAAGGTGTTTCACCCATGCAGAGGTAAGAGGTGTTGGGGCCAGGAGTCAGACTTGAAAGGTTGTTGCTGAACCACAAAAAGACACTGGGATTCTTGGCCTCCGGAGGAGAAGTATTCAATCTGGGGCCAGAGACGACTCTTGATTGCTCAGAGCTTTTTGTGCAAGAGTTTTATTAAAGTATAAAAGGGATAGAGAAAGCTTCTGACATAGACATCAGAAGGGAACA
The DNA here is from genome assembly GCF_042477335.2 of Ovis canadensis. Taxonomy (NCBI): domain Eukaryota; kingdom Metazoa; phylum Chordata; class Mammalia; order Artiodactyla; family Bovidae; genus Ovis; species Ovis canadensis. Next base: position 26,636,431 of record NC_091246.1, read on the forward strand.
GAAAGAATACCCCCTTGCTAGTGTTAGCAATGAAGTTATATAATCCCCAATTAGTTATTACAATGAATAATCAAAAGAATATCCGGAGGTTGTAAAGATCTCACTAGACCTATTCCCAAGATTTACAGTTTAAGATAACAGGATTAGCCAGAAGGTTTTTTCCAGAGACTGTCCTTGAACAGGATACAGTATTGTTATGTAATCCTAAGGAATGCAGAGGGGGAAAAAATGTCTGTCCTTTCTTCCTCCATGAGAATTCCAGACCCCTCTCTCCTTGGAGACCCCTGGACTTCTTATCAACCTGTCTAGGAAATGACTCTCTCAGATTCAGGCTGCCCCTTTTTGACTGCCCAAGGGCTCAGTGCCACACGGGAAACCCGCCATCCTGTGCAGTTACATGCTATGTGACTTCTTCACCCAACCTGGGGACACAGCTCAGCTTGAGACTCTATGGTGTGGAACTGGGCATGAAAGGGTTAACTGGGCAGGAAGCTGAGGCCCATGTGACTTGTGACTTCTGCCTCCAGGTGGTGTTCTTACCTGGAGTGCTGCCCCTTGGCCTGTTTGCTCCCAGCCATCTGTGAGTGGTTCCTGAAGCAGGACTCATGCCACCCCATGACTTGTGCCACACAGGATTTTCCCCTAAAGTACAAGAGGATACCCACTCCCCTTAGAAAAACAGCAGCTGTACAAGCCCTAGCGTGGGCTCCTTCTGGATTCCCTTGGCCTCAGCTAGCCTAGGCCTCGACTGCTTGCCAAGTGGAGAGACCTAGTCTGGGAGACCTTCACCCCTCCAGCTATCTCTGATCCCTGTGGGAGTGTGGCTGGCTACCTTCTGGCTTCTTTCATGCACCAGGTCCGGCAGATCCTGTAGATGTTTGGGCTCCATCACTTAGGAACTCGAACAAACACAAAAGCTGGGGACTGGCCTTTCCCAAAAGCTGCTTATGGGGCAGGTAACACCACCCCAAACCGCAGAGTATTTGGTGCATCATATGGTGGAATTCTGAGCAGTGAGAGGCAGGAGATGGTACCCACAATGCTTACCAGCATGGTGATCCACATCACTGAGCAAGGGCAGGGTTTGCTTAGGAAGCCCTAGTCAGCTTGGTAACACATCACTGCCTGTTATTTTCCCTGCTTCTATGCATCCCTTTCCCCCACCCCCTTGCAGTTCAAGGGTTGGACCTCCCAAGAAAGCCTTTGTGCTCCATTTTCTTAGAAATCCAGGCCCAGACACCTTGTTTTTTCTCTCTTCCAGAAACTGCAGAAGATACAAAAGGCAGTAATATTCTCAAAGATAGGTTTCTTGATAATATATACCTCATTTAAAGGAGCAAACAGAGAAGAACAATATCCCTGGTGGCTCAGCAGTTAAAGTGTCTGCCTGGAATGCAGGAGACCAGGGTTCGATCCCTGGATCGGGAAGATCCCCTGGAGAAGGAAATGGCAGCCCACTCCAATACTATTGCCTGGAGAATCCCATGGAGGGAGGAGCCTGGTAGGCTACAGTCCATGGGGTCTCAAAGAGTCGGACACGACTGAGCAACTTCACTTTCACTTTCACTTTTCACATTTAAAGGAGCAAACAGAGAAGAACAACATTTTTAAGTCTTGCAGAGAAATTGGTGTCCAGATTTCTTATATCTCACAGGACTGGAAGAGTCCTCTGCTTTATACCCCAGAAATGTTGTTTTGTTTCTTGCCAAGAGGTAATGCTAGTACAGGTAATAGGGCTTAAACATAAAAAGCATGAGGTTGTCAGAAAAGTGTCAGGCAAGTCCTCTCCAGCACTCTTTTTGGGTATGATATGCGTTTGTTAGAAGACAATTGCTTCTTTCAAGGAAAGCTATGACAATCCTAGAGCTGCAAAGTAAAGAGGTTTGTGTATTGAAAAGCAAAGACATCACTTTGCTGACAAACATCTGTATAGTCAAAGCTATGGTCTTTTCAGTAGAAATGTACCAATGTGTGAGCTGGACCATAAAGAAGGCAGAGCACTGAAGAACTGGTGCTTTTGAACTGTGGTGCTGGAGAAGACTCTTGAGAGTCCCTTGGAAAGCAAGGACATCAAACCAATCAATACTAAAGGAAATGAACTCTGAATATTCATTAGAAGGACTGATACTGAAGCTGAAGCCCCAATAATTTGGTCACCTGATGCAAATAATGGACTCATTGGAAAAGACCCTGATGTTGGGAAAGATTGAAGGCAGAAGGAGAAGAGGGTAACAGAGGGATGAGATGGTTGGATGGCAGCACCGTTTCAGTGGACATGAACTTGCAAAAACTCCAGGATATGGTAAGGGACAGGGAGGCCTGGCATGCTGCAGTCCATAGGTTGCAGAGTTGGACATGACTTGGAAACTGACCAAAACCAAATGCATTTGTTAAGTTTACTGGAAACTAGTCAGATATATGGATATTTGTTGTTATAAAAGGAAAACATTTTAAAGTTATCAACTAAAAAAGATGTGTTTACTATAGACTATTTGAAGAGTATTCCTTTTCAGGATAATTTTAACCATTACCTCACAGTGGAACAATAAAGACGTTCAGTTTAAACAGAAAAATAAAAAAGAATAACCATTATTACCTGAAAACAGCAATGAGCAATAAAACATACTCTCACTGTTACAAGGAAGCTATTATTTAACATGTCTGTTAATCTAAAGTATGTAGGCAAACTAAAGCTTGTAGAAATAAAAGGAGAGTTCCTGCCTAGAAAGTGCTTAATAAACGTGAAACTCTTTCACTATATTTAAAATGTTATATTTAAGTATATTCAAAATATAATTGAGGAAAGGTAGTATTTATAATAAGAATATAATTTATAATAAAAAGTGGTTAAATAATCAAAAATACTACATCTACTAGAAAAGTACAAGCTGATCTATGTAAAGGAAACTATTAAACACTGAATAAAGACATGAAAGGAGATGTATACATGAAGAGACTGAACACATTTCTGGATTAAAAAAGTCAATGTTATTAAGATTACAGTTATCCCCAAATTAACCAATAAGTCCAAGTGCACCTAATCAAAATTCCAATGGATATTTTGAGAAACTTGAAAAGTTGATTCTCATTTGCCAGTGGATGGTTAAATATTCTAAAATAATGGAACTGACTTTGAAAAAGAAGAAATACAATGAACTTATTTGATTTATGAAACCGGATATTAGAACTGCACTAATTAAAACAATGTGGCATCAGTGAAATACAAATTGATCAATGAAATGGAACTGAAATTCAAAAAATAGATTCATTTCACATCTAAATGTAAAATCATAAATGATAAAGAAGATCATTGCCATCAAAGACCATATCAGTGCTGGAAATACAAGTTGTTCTTGGTATTTTGGACAGAAGGTGATTTAATATAGGAAATTAGATGTTTACAACACTGTTGGGAGAGCTATGGGAACATGTTCAAGGCTGGGTCTCCTGGAGTAAGGATAAGAAGGGCTGATTCAGTGGGAGCCATAGGAGCTAAATGAGACACTATCACCAAAGCTGTGTCAGAAATAAGAAGCCTTGCCTTTGCAACTGTCTGTCACATTCAGGAAACTGGACTGTGGTGTCCAAAACTTAGTCTGGGAATTAAAAGTGACATTAAGAAGCTGTCCTTATCATATTACTTTTGGATTCCCAGGAAGCTGGCAGATGGGCCCTGGAGGACTAATGCTAATGGCAACGTACAAGAGCCATAGGAAGATGATTGTCTTCTGCCTTCCAAAATCCCTCACGAGTTCATTTAAGTGATGGAACATAGTTTCCTTCCAGAACCTCAGTTCTGGGGGAGTCTAGAAAATGTTTTCTTTACTGTTCCATTCTCTCCAAGTAGAAGCCAGATAAAGTGGCTGTTGAGAGAACTGGTCTCAAGTATCTATTAGTAACGAGAAAGTGCCTCATATTGGGATCACTGCTTATTCCCTCACCTAGTTCTGAACTTAAAAATATTCTCATGTGATTAAAGACTTAACTGTTAAAATTACACATAAAATTACTAAAACGAACTATGGGAGAAAAGGTTTATAATCTTGGGATAGGGTACAAAGTAAAACCCAAAAGATAAGCATATTTAGTTAAGTGAAAGTCAAGCAGGTTTTGTTTGATGAGGGACAAACAAAATTAAAAGCAAAAAGTTGGGGAAAATATAATTTTTACTCTAGATAAAGGATGAATATTTTTAATATGTTGAGTTCTTATACAGCCAAAGGGAAAAAAAAAATCAATGTCTAATGGTACAATAGGTAAGAGATACGAACACAAATAACTCGCTTCTGAAAAAAATCAAATGCAAATTGCTTTGAACCATAATAAGCCACTTCATTATTAGTAATAATGAAGAAAATAGCATTAAAATGAAATTTTTTTTACTTATCCATCTGGAAATGATGGAGTGGGATACAATCCATTGTTGGGAGGAGTGTTAGGGAAATCTGGTGCTGCTGCTGCTGCTAAGTTGCTTCAGTCGTGTCCGACCCTGTGCAACCCCACAGACGGCAGCCCACCAGGCTCCCCCGTCCCTGGGATTCTCCAGGCAAGAACTCTGGAGTGGGTTGCCATTTCCTTCTCCAGTGCATAAAAGTGAAAAGGGAAAGTGAAGTCGTTCAGTCCTGTCTGACTCCTAGCTACCCCACGAACTGCAGCCTACCAGGCTCCTCTGTCCATGGGATTTTCCAGGCAAGAGTACTGGAGTGGGTTGCCATTGCCTTCTCCGAAATCTAGTGCAAATGAATATAGATTTTAAAAGTGAATTTTGACAAGTGTGTATCAGCTTTTAAAATGTCCCCGCCTTTTAACCTAGACACTTCCTAGAATTTGTCTTACAGAACTAGCAACACACTTCTCAGAATCTGTCCCACAGAAATAATCACATAAATGAGCAAAGACAAGTGGCACAAGGATATTGACTGCCATGATATTTGTATGAGGAAAAATTGAAAACAACTTTTAGTGCTAGTCATCAGGTCATTAGCTAAATAAATAATGATACACTCCTACAATGAGCTACTTAGTAGCTATTAAAAATAAGTAGCTCTATTTATATTGATATTGAAAGATGGCAATATTGTAGTAAGTCAAGTAGATCAGTATAGGTAGCATAATCCCAATTGTTCCTAAAGATAAAACATGTGTATTACATATGCAGAAACCCTGGAGGGAGGCACATCCAATTGTTCATGGTGGTCATTTCTGGGCTACAAAGGTAGGGGTTCATGTGGGTAAAACATTCACTTTTCTATAGGTACTTCAAAATTTAACATCAAATTTGTATTTTAAAAAAATGAAGCTCTGTAAACAAGTAAACTTCCAAATTCAGTCATTTGACATATAAGCAGGGAAGCACAGCCTCTGACCCCCATTAAAGCCAAAAGAAGTTTAGAGCTCACTTGTTGACAGATGCGAAAACTGTGGCTCAAACCTCATTGGTCCCAAGCCTGAATGGAAGGACTTGCATTATTTCCTGAGACCATATTTCTGAATTCTAAAACCAGAATCAAAGAATGCTTTAGCATTTTAAAGTTGCATTGCACCTTTCCCTAGAGAAGCTGCTGCTACTGGCTTAGGGTGGTCAACTTTTCTTGCCAAGGTTGTCCTGTCTGTAAGATATCTGCCAGGCAACCTTGAGCTGTATGCAGAATTTTTCTTCTCCTTAACACCTGCAGTTACTGCCTCTGGCACTTATTGTCTGCCTCTTGCCTGTCCAATCTGCATATTATGTTTTTGCTTAAACTTAGTCACCTTATCTTGGCTTGCTGCTTGCCCCTGCAAGCTGTTGTAACTGGCTGATTGCTGTAATTTCCTGAATACAATCATAGATGTTACATTGCTTAAAAATTTCCTTTGAAATTTTGTACTTGAACCCTTATTCTCAACCCAGTGTTTTCTATAAACCTAATCTTTGGTTCTTTCTTACAAATGGCTCAGTATCCAATGTGTTTCAGTTTTTTAAGATCATTTAAAGATTTTTAAATTTATTTTATTGAGGTATAGTTGATTTACAGTACTGTGTTAATTTCTGCTGTACAGCTAAGTGATTCAGTTATACACATATATACATTATTTTTCATATTCTTTTGCATTATGGTCTATCATGGGATATTAAATATAGTTCCCTGTGCTATATAGGAGTATCTTGCTTATCCATTCTACATGCAATAGTTTGTATCTGATAACCCCGAACCCCCAATCCACCGCCCCCTCCACTCCCCTTGGCAGCCACACGTCTGTTCTTTGTCTGTGAGTCTGTTTCTGTTCCATAGATAAGTTCGCTTGTGTCATATTTTAGATTCCACATATAAGTGATATCACATGATCTTTGTCTTTTTCTTTTTGACCTACTTCACTTAGGATGCTAATCTCTAGTTTCACCCATGTTGCTGCAAATGGCATTATTGCATTCTTTTTTAGGACTGAGAGGTATTCCATTTATATATTACCACATCTTCTTTGTTTGTTCATCTGTTGATGGACATTTAGGTTGCTTCCATGTCTTGTGTTATTGTAAATAGTGCTGCTATGAACTTTGAAGTGCGTGTGTCTTCTTGAATTATGGTTTTGTCCAGATATTTGCTCAGGAGTGGGACTGCTGGATCATACAGCAACTTTATAATTTTAGTTTTTTGAGGAACCTACGTATTGTTCTCCGTAGTGGCTGCACCAGCTTCCATTTCCACCAACAGTTGTTTGAAGTTTCCCTTCTCTCCTCATCCTCTCTGGCGTTTATTACTTGTAGACCCTTTAATGATGGCCATTCTGACCAGTGTGAGGTGGTACCTCACTGTAGTTTTTGATTTGCATTTCTCTAAAGGTCCATCTAGTCAAGGCTATGGTTTTTCCAGTAGTCATGTATGGATGTGAGAGTTGGACTGTGAAGAAGGCTGAGCACTGAAGAATTGATGCTTTTGAACTGTGGTGTTGGAGAAGACTCTTGAGAGTCCCTTGGACTGCAAGGAGATCCAACCAGTCCATTCTGAAGGAGATCAGCCCTAGGATTTCTTTGGAAGGAATGATGCTAAAGCTGAAACTCCAGTACTTTGGCCACCTCATGCAAAGAATTGACTCATTGGAAAAGACTCTGATGCTGGGAGGGATTGGGGGCAGGAGGAGAAGGGGACGACAGAGGATGAGATGGCTGGATGGCATCACTGACTCGATGGACGTGAGTTTGAGTGAACTCTAGGAGTTGGTGATGGACAGGGAGGCCTGGCGTGCTGCGATTCATGGGGTCACAAAGAGTCGGACACGACTGAGTGACTAAACTGAACCGAATGATTAGTAATATTGAACACCTTTTCATGCACCTGTTTGCCATCTCTATGTTTTCTTTCGAGAAATGTTTATTTAGGTCTTCTGTCCATTTTTCAATTGAGTTTGTTGTTGTTACTGAATTGCATAGGCTGTTTGTACAAAAAAGGCATTTATTTTAAAATTGTCAAAATGGCTGAATTTGGTATGTGGAGAGAAGTAACAGTGTATTGATTGAGAGCATGCATTGGAGCTGCTGTGGCTGTGCCAGTAACCAGCTATGTGGCCCCAGGCACATCGTTTGACCTCTCTGGGCTTCAGTTGCCTCATACATAAATCCTATATTGAGTGCTTATTACATTAAATAAAACAATATTATGGTTGTTGCTGTTATGGTAGTTTTTGCTTAATTTTCTGGTCAATAAAGCACCTGTATATCATAACTTCATTCATTCAACAAACATTACTTGATTAACAATTTAAGGAGAGCCTCCTGACTGTTAGGGGTTTCCCTGGTGGCTCAGATGGTAAAGAATCTGTCTGAAATGAGGAGACGTGGGTTTGACCCGTGGATCTGGGAGGTCCCCTGGAGGAGGGCATGAAAATTCACACCAGTATTCTTGCCTGGAGAATCCCATGGATGGAGCACCCTGGCAAGCTATAGTCCATAGGGTCTCAAAGAGTTGGACATGACTGAAGCGACTGAGCACGCACACATGCTTTGATTGTTGGGTAATGACAGTTTTTAGAGGGGTCCAGGTATAGCAGGAAGACCTCCAAAACACATCTCTTATCTAGCCATGTCCTCCCATCTTCATTGCCATCACCTTGGTCCAAGCCACTTTCATCTTCACAACAACCTAACTTCATACAGCATAAAAAAGTGGGCTCTGGTCAGCCCTGATTCAGTGGATTTTCATTATACTCAGGAAAGAAACCACACTCTAACTGTGATCCTGGTCCCTTCTGCCTTTCAAATTCATCTCACACTTTTCTTCTTGGTCCTTAGTCATCAGAAACACTTTCCCTCCTTCAGTTTTTAAAATATTTTAATCTCTTTCCCACACCAGGGCCTTTGTATATGCTGTTCCCTCTGCCTGAAACATTCTTCTCAATGCTTTGTATGGCTTTCTCCTTCTCTTTCTTTAGGTTTAAATATTACTCCCACTGATAGATAGGTGTTTTCTGCTCAGTATCCCCCAAATTTCCTTTACAGAAATGTCCTTCCCAGATTCTCCATGGGACTTACAGATGATAAGTCATACAAGATGCAGCAAATATGAAGATATGAAAGTCTTTCTTTTAGGTTTTCCAGAGAAGAATCCTTCAGGCATCCTGGTGTTGGGGCAGGAAGAAGCCTGAAGGATAAAAATTACTTTATATCCAGACTTTCAACCAATACTGTCAGCCAATAGCTCCTTACATCACCCCCACATGCCTACTGGTCCCACATCTCCTGGCACCTGAGAAGGGAAACTGAGTCTCTTTTCACTGAACTCCCTTCTCAGGGCCCCTGTGGGGTAGCCACCTCTACTCTGCAAGACCAATTCCTCTTGCTACTAAGTTTGCTGAATTATTTTATCCCTGGATGGTTCCTTTCCCTTATTCTTTGTCTTGGAGGTTAATACCTTTAGAAACTTATCCCTCTCACTATTTTCTTGCAGTCTGGGGAAGGGAAGAATACTTAAGGAGAATGACTGTATATAACCAGATCTAACTTCAGGTGGGTCCCTAAAAACTTCTCATTTTCTTCTGTCAGGAGATGACTGTAAACCTTTTCTGCTTTCCGCAGACTTCATTACCTCCTTCCTCAGGCCCAGGAAATGACCTCATGTCTTGCAATCTCACAACGAAAAAATGAATAAACTCCCTCCATTTCTTACCACTTTCCAACACTGCAAGGTTACCCAAGTACACACACTCCTCTATGTTTCTCCATCACCAAGGAAGAGATGCCTCCCCTAAGGCTGATAACTGTTCTTTTCTCAAGCTCTGTCTCAGTACCCCCATCTTCCCAGAACCTTGCTTAGTAACCGGGTGTCCTTCTCTCTGCATTCAGTATTAATAGATGGTATAACTAGCATCTGAATTTAGAATGACCAACCATCATGTTTACTGGGAAATGAGAGGGTTTCCTGGGCTCATGAGACCCTTTGTGTGAAAACCAGAATGAATTTGTGACCTATTTTGCCCCATAGTTTGAATTAATCCTCCCTCAACCATACACTCTCTCTTCATCCGGTTTCCTTAATCTCTTCTACTCTCACAACCAAGCTTCTCAAAACAGGTAGTCCGGATAGATTGCTCACCTCCTACTCACTTCAATAAAAGAGGAACATAATCGTGACATGACTGAAAGAGAAGCTTCAGGAATCTGCCAGCCATCCTTGCTGTAGGTTGCCCTGGTGTCCTGCAGAGCTTCAGATGGGATTTCTTTCATCCTATCCCACTGCACACTACCTTCAGCCTCACCATTTCTCTGGGAGTGTTCCTGGCAGGGTTAGCAGCATGCACGCAGGTATACATCCCATCATCATCCCACTGGATGTTCAGTCAGTAATGCTCAACACACGTGAGCCTTGACTTCTGTGCCCGTACATAATCTTAGTGTCCATTGACTTTTGCATCTTTCTTGCAAGGTCCATCATCGAATCATAGAATTCCTAGGCCCTCTTCTCATTATATACACTTACCCTGGAGAAGTCATACACTTGCCAGGCTCTACTTTGCCCTCTATATGCTGGTGAATCCAAATCTATGTCCAGTTCAAATCTCTTTTCTGTGGATGAGATTGGTATATCCAGTGTTTACTGGAACTGTCCATTTGGATTGCTCCAAGTAAACTCATGCTCAATTTGTTCAAAATTAATCTCACCATCACCCACTACTTAAACCTGCAGCAATTCCTGTGTATCCATCTCAGACAATGGGACCACTATCTACCGGGTTGCATGGTCCACTGGATATCTAACTTTCATCCCTGACTCTTCCCTCACATACTATATCAGGAAGTGTTCTGAGTTGCTGGCCAGGGAAAGCAACATTGGGTAATCTAAGTTGGAAGGATTTTGGTGAAAGGATTTTCAGTATCTCACAGATTCCACAGCAAGATTAGAAAACAAACGTGCATCTTAGCAGCCACAGAGCCGAAGTGAATCAACCAGTAGAACTGCCACAGATACTTGTTTGCATCACTAGCATTTCTGACCCTAGAACAGGGATGCTACTGCTAAAATTACAACTGATTCCAGTGTTAACACCTTCACTAGAATAGAGTCTGTGTGTTGTTGCTGTTGTTCAATTACCCAGTTGTGTCTGACTCTTTGTGACCCCATGGCCTGCAGCAGGCCAGGCCTCCCTGTCCCTCACCATGTCCCAAAGTTTGCTCAAGCTCATGTCCATTGTATCGGTGATGCCATCGAGCCATCTTATCCTCTGATTCTACCTTCTCATTCTGACCTCAATCTTTGCCTGAGTCAGGGACTTTCCCAATGAGTTGGCTGTTCTCATCAGGTGACCAAAGTACTGGACCTTCAGCTTCAGCATCAGTCCTTCCAATGAATATTCAGACTTTATTTCCTTTAAAATGACTGGTTGGATCTCTCTGCTCTCCAAGGGACTCTCAGGAGTCTTCTCCAGCACCCCAGTTCAAAGGCATCAATTCTTTGGTGCTGTGCTACTTTATGGTCCAGCTCTCACAACAGTGCATGATCACTGGGAAGACCATTAACTTGACTGTATGGACCTTTGCCAGCAGAGTAATGTTTCGGTTTTTCAACACACTGTCTAAGTTTGTCATAACTTTCCTGCCAAGAAGCAGTTGTCTTCTGATTTCATGGCTGCAGTCACCATACGCAGTGATTTTAGAGCCCAAGAAGAGGAAATCTGTCACTGCTTCCACTTTTTCCCCTTCTATTTGCCATGAAGTAATGGGGTCAGATGCCATGATCTTTTTTTTTTTTTTTTTAAATATTTAGCTTTAAGCTGGCTTTTTTGCTCTCTTTCTTCATCCTTGTCAAGAGGTTCTTTAGTTCCTCTTTATTTTCTGCCATTAGAGTGGTATCATCTGCAGATCTGAGGTTGTTGATGTTTCTCCAGCCTATCTTGATTTCAGCTTGTAACTCATCCAGCCTGGCATTTCTCATGATGTGCTCAGTGTATAGGTTAAATAAACAGAGTGACAACAGACAGCGCAGTCATACTCCTTTCTCAATGCTGAACCAATCAGTTGTTCCATACAGGGTTCTAACTGTTATTTCTTGACCCACATACAGGTTTCTCAGGAGACAGATAGACAATCTTGCATTCCCATTTCTTTAAGAGTTTTCCACAGTTTGGTATGGTCCTCACACTCAAAGCCTTGAGTATAGTCAATGAAACAGGTACATGTTTTTTTGGAATTCCCTTGCTTTCTCTATGATCCAGTGAATGCTGGCAATTTGATCTCTGGTTCCTTTGCCTTTTCTAAACCCAGCTTGGATATCTGGTAGTTCTTGGTTCACATAATGTTGAAGACTAGCATGCAAGATTTTAAGCATGACCTTACTAGCGTGGGAGATGAGTGTAATTGTCCAATGGTTTAAGCATTCTTTAGTACTACACTTCTTGGAAAATGGGATGAGGACTGACATTATCCAGTCCCATGGCCACTGCTGGGTCTTCCAGACTTGCTGACATATTGAGTGCAATACTTTGATAGTATCATCTTTTAAGGTTTTGAGTAGCTCTACTGGAATACCATTGCACCCACTAGCTTTATTGACAGCAGTGCTTTCAAAGGCCCACTTGAGTTCACATTCCAGAATGTCTGGCTGTGGGTGACTGACTTAATTTGATTCATTAAGATCTTTTTTTGTACAGCTCTTCTGTGTATTCTTTCCATCTCTTCTTGATCTTTTCTGTGTCTACTAGGTCTCTACCATTTCTGTATTTTATTGTGCCCATCTTTGGATGAAATGTTCCCTTGATATTTCCAATTCTCCTGAAGACATCTCTAGTCTTTCCCCTTCGTTGTTTTCCTCTCTCTCTCTCTTTTTTTAAAAATGCATTGTTCATTGAAGACAGCCTGCTTGTCTCTCCTTGCTATTCTTTGGAACTCTGCATTTAGTTGGGTGTACCTTTCCTTTCTCTTTTGGTTTTTGCTTCTCTTCTTTCCTCAGCTATTTGTAAAGCCTCCTCAGACTACCACTTTGCCTTCTTGCTTTTCTTTTCCTTTGGTGTGATTTTGCTTGCTGCTTCCTGTACAATATCATGGGTCTCCATCCATAGTTATCCACTTTGTTTACTAGATCTAATCCCTTGAATCTATTCATCACCTCCACTGCAAATTCATAGGGGACTTGATTTAAGTCATACCTGGCTGGCCTAGTGGTTTTCTCTGCTTTATTTAAGCCTGAAATTTTGCTATGGAAGCTGATGATTTGAGCCACAGTCAGCTCCATGTCTTGCTTCTGCTGATGGTATACAACTTCTCCATCTTTGGCTATGAAGAATGTAATCAATTTGATTTCAATATTGACCATTTGGTGACATCCATGTGTAAAGTTATCTCTTGTGTTGTTGGAAAAGGGTGTTTGCTATGACCAGTGGGCTCTCTTGGCAGAATTCAGTTAGCCTTTGCCCCGCTTCATTTTGTTTTCCAAGGCCAAACTTGCCGGTTACTCCAGGTATCTCATGACTTCCTACTTTTGCATTCTAATCCCCAATGATGAACAGAACATCTTTTTTTTTTAATGCTAATTTTAGGAGGTCTTCTAGGTCTTCTTAGAACTGATCAACTTTATCTCTCTGGCATCAGTGGTAGGGGCATAGACCTGAATTATTGTGATGTTGAATTGTTTGCCTTGGAAATGAACCAAGTTCATTCCATCATTTTTGAGGTCACACCCAGTAAAGTACTGCATTTTGGACTCTTTTGTTGAGTATGAGGGCTATGCCATCTTCTATGGGGTTTCAACCCACAGTAGTAGATACACTGGTCATCTGAATTAAATTCACCCATTCCTGTCCATTTTAGTTCACTGATTCCTAAGACGTCAATGTTATTTACCATCTCCTGCTTGACCACGTCCAGTTTACTTTGATTCATGGACCTAACATTCCAGGCTCCTATGCAATACTATTCTTTGCAGCATCGGATTTTACTTTCATCAGCCGACATAGCCACAACTGAGGGTCATTTCCGCTTTGGCTCAGTTGCTTCCTTCTTTCTGGGGCTATTAGTAGTTTTCTTCCACTCTTCCCCAGTAGCATGTTGGACACCTTCCAACCTGGGGACCTCATTTTTCGGTGTCATATCTTTTTGCCTTTTTATACAGCTCATGAGGTTCTCACAGCAAGTATACTGGAGTGGTTTGCCATTCCCTCCTCCAGTGGATCACATTTTGTCAGAACTCTCCACTATGACATGTCTTTCTTGGGTGAGTGTGAAGAGGAGAATCTGCGTAGTACCTGATTATTTTGATTTGCTAATTTATAACCAGGAAATGGGGGGTGGGATGGGGGGAAACCAATGCATTTGACTAACACATGTAAGTGACCTATACTACAAAGAGAGTTGGGAAGTAGGTATCTGGGGGTTTTGACTTCAGGGTTGAGAGTAGTGGTCTGTATCAAAAGACGGTAGATTCTCCAAACATAGGAATGACGCTCGGATGCCAGGTGACCAGAAAGAATTAATATATTCCTATTCACAGTCCATCCCTTGACTGTTCGATATACCCTCTTTACATTTTTACAAAATGTTTCTTAAAAAATGCTTCTTCCTAGCATAGTGCAACACTGCCTCATTAAAAACACACACGTTTATTGTCTCTCCATCTAATCTTTTATTGCATACAGTGCCAAGTACAGGATACTTAGATAATGACCATTTCTGATCTATTTCTAAAATGACCACATCTCTCTTTTGTGTAATCTAAGGACTAAATAGAGCACCAACATGCCCTTTGTAGTTTGGAAGAAGAAGATAGAAAAGAGAAAAATTTCACAATATACGTAAGTCGAGTCATTATGCTGTATAACTTGAGCTTATACATTGTCCATTATATCTCAGTAAAACAGAAAAAGCCTTCTTTTTAAAGGCTTTAAAAGAAAAATTATCTAAAATGATTTTGTTTATACTTGAAATGTAAGGAAGAAAATGCAGGAAACTTTTATGGTCATTGTTTTTGCAATCATTTTAAAGTTCTAATAATCATATCTACCAAGTGATTCTTTGAATTCCTATTCCCTTTCTATTGTCATTCCTCAGTTAATCTTGTGGGTTAAGGCAAACAGTCATCTCTGAAAGATCTGAGACAGGATTTGGCGATCCTGTCATCATAAACTTTCAGACTTTCTTTTCTATACTATTGGAAAAGAAGTCAGGAGTTATTAGGGATCCCCAGAAAATCCCTTGAGTCCCTCCATACTCTCCACCCTCCTCCCATGTGTGAAACCATTCTTCTTTCCCTTTGATAATTGAAACCAGTCCTTGCATCTAACGGCACAGTTTCTCACTTATTACCTTTTGACTGAACGTCATATGAAGCCATAAAATGGCCAGATGGCAATTTCACTTCCGATATAAATACACAATTGCAGTGCCAACTGGTGGAAGCATTTCCCTCTTGGATATTTAGTCCTTTAAATGATCAGAGTCTAGAGTTATGAGGATTGGAATAAAATATTTTGATGCAGCTGAATGATAGATTAGTATAAGTGTCAGGCCCTTGGAGACGCTGCCACAGAAAAACCCAATATCTCTATGACCTTTTTCCTGCTGCGGTTGTTAAATCCACAGGAAGATGAGCCTCACCCCTCCTGCACCATCAAATTTTCTCTCAATTTGCATCCAAAACCCTAGCTGCAAAAGAAGCTAATAAAGGGAGGGGGTGGAATTCAGCTTCTGTGGGTACATGAAACGACTCTTTAAGGAGATTGGAGTGGGGCCTGAGTGCCAATTCACCATGGCCCTCCCTCTGAGGCCCAGTCTAATTGGTCTGCTACAAGGGAGCTGCATAGCCACTCTGGTAGTGGCTCAATTATAGTCACTGCTGCAGGCTATAGTCCATAGCGTTGCAAAAAGTTGGACATGCCTGAAGCAACTTAGAGTGTACATACCTCGGCAAACTGGAGACTAGTTTGTCTTATGGGGTAAGGACTAGGATTTTACCATGTCTCCAAGCTTATTATTCTATCCCTTGACAGTGGTTATTCAGACCACTTGGTCAGCTTTCAGTGAGTACTGTATTCCAGGGTCCACAGTTGATAACCTAGTTCACCATTCACCTATACACGCCAGATGCTATTAGTCCTCCTATCTCTAACACTAGCTGGATTTTTGCTCCTTTCAGTTACATATTGTTCAGAAAAATCCATCCCATATTTCACTCAACTTCCTGAGGACCTGGGACAAATTTTTACATCATTCAGCATACTTGGTTGCATGCAACACCGACCATTTCTGACTAAAGCAAGCAGAACAGCCATTTATTTTAGAAACACCAGGCAACTCATAGAACCTATGCACTGGTTGGCAAACCAGATGTGAAGGCCATGGAGCCAGAAGCCATCCTCCAAAGCAGACTGCAGAAATGGTCCCCTGAAAGCATTGCCATCTCCCTGTTGGTGCTGCCACCAGATTCAATGCCCCTGCAAATGGGATGCAGCCAACTTCACAGGCACTACCCTCATGGGGAAGCAACCTGCATGACTCTACTGTTTCAAATCATCTTCTGATTAGGAGGTGGGGATGAGGAACTATAAAGAGAGTAGGTATTTCTGATTGTCAGAGATCATGTGCCAGAGCTGTGGCTACCAGGAGGCTGGGAAAATGAACAGATGCTTTTTCAACTTCTGTGATAGGAGGCAGGCTATGTTCTTAAACATAGGAAGAGGTTCAGCTGCTGAGCGGCCAGAAAGAATGACAAATAATTTTTAAATCCTCATTTATAGTAAATTACAGTTTCCTACTGATTCTACCTCCTAAATCTCTCCTTTTCTAAACAGCTTTATTGAGATACAAGTTGCATGCCATAAAACCTATCAATTTAAAGTGTACAATTCAGTGGGATTTGATATGTAACATCAGGTTGTTCATGTTTTGTAAATTGTGGTAAAATATAGCTCAACATTCAGAAACTAAGATCGTGGCATCCGGTTCCATCACTTCATGGCAAATAGATGGGGAAACAGTGGAAACAGTGGCTGACTTTATTTTTCTGGGCTCCAAAATCACTGAAGATGGTGATTGCAGCCATGAAATTAAAAGACACTCCTTGGAAGGAAAGTTATGACCAACCTAGACAGCATATTAAAAAGCAGAGACATTACTTTGTCAACAAAGGTCGTCTAGTCAAAGCTATGGTTTTTCCAGTGGTCATGTATGAATGTGAGAGTTGGACTATAAAGAAAGCTGAGGGCTGAAGAATTGATGCTTTTGAACTGTGATGTTGGAGAAGACTCTTGAGAGTCCCTTGGACTGCAAGGAGATCCAACCAGTCCATCCTAAAGCAGATCAGTCTTGGATGTTCATTGGAAGAACTGATGTTGAAGCTGAAACTCCCACACTTCGGCCACCTGATGTGAAGAGCTGATTCATTTGAAAAGACCCAGATTCTGGGAAAGATTGAGGGCAGGAGGAGAAGGGGAAGACAGAGGATAGGATGGTTGGATAGCATCACCAACTCAATGGACATGGGTTTGGGTGGACTTCAGGAGTTGGTGATGGACAGGGAGGCCTGACGTGCTGCAGTTCATGGGGTCGCAAAGACTTAGACACGACTGAGCGACTGAACTGAACTGAACTGATATAGCATATTTAAATTTGACATTTTAATCATTTTAAGCATACAATTTTATGACTGACTACATTCATGATGTATAACCATTACCACTATTTCTAATTTTTTTTCATCATCCCAAACAGAATCTGTGTAACCAGAGGAATAACTCTCTACTCCCCTTCTCCTAGGCCCCTGGTAATCTCCAATATACTTTCTGTCTCCATGAACTTGCCCATATTAGAGATTTCATGTAAGTATAAATATATATGTATATAGATATATTAAATGTTTCATGTTTCCAGTTACACCGATCCCTTTCTTGCCTCCTGGCCTTTGCTTTAATTTTTTATGCTGCTTAGAACTGCCTCTCATTCTTCTTCTTTAGCACTTCACATATAGAATTCTTATTGATCCTTTAAGTGTCAATTAAGCTATCAAATCTTACAGGAAACACATATTGACTTCCTTATACAAAATCAGGTAGTCTCTTCATCCTTTTAAAAAATTCTAAGCTTCTATGTATTTTGACACTTTTCATACCACCTAATATTCCATATTGGAATTTTCTTTTGGCTTGTTGCTCTCCATCACTAGAGCCTCTAGCATTGTACCTGGCACATAATAACTCAGTTGAAGAGGCAAGCCACAGCTGATCCTGAATATTTTTGCATGTTTTTGCTGAGTATACCAAGAATATAAGGCCTTGAGCACTCTCTTTGGGCCACTTCTCAGAGTTGTTTGCAGTAAGTAATCCTGAGAGATGAGCTCGTGTCTCTTCACAGATAAAGAGGAGGCCTTGTTCCATCTACTATAATAGGGATGATTCTCCTAAGGTTTGTGTGCTCCTGTCCTGTAACACAACTCATTGCACTTACAGGCATTCATCATGGAACCTTTGTTTTGGCCCTGTGGGATATGCAGGCAATAGGGAACCCATGTATACTTGCTGCTTTTGCCATCAGCAATGAAGTCCTATCTCTGACCCAGGAACCTCATGCCTTCTGCTGGCAGTCAAGAAGCATTAACAGGCTAAATATTTAGCTCGGAAGTAGAGTAAAATCCTAGAATATTCACAGTCCTTGATATGATCAAGAGATATTTATTGGCTGTAAGAATGAGAACTGGAATTAACACCTGTTTTAGTTTTCTTGGGCTGCCTTAACAAAGAACCGGAGACTAGGTATATACAACAGAAATTTATTTTCTCACAGTTCTATGAAGCGAGACATCTGTGATTGAAGAGTTAGAAGGTTTATTTCCTTCTGAGGGCTGTAAAGGAGTATCTGCTCCAAATGTCCCTGCTTGGCTGGTAGATGGCCATCTTCTTGTGTTTACACACTGTGTTTTATGTCCAAACTTCTTAGTAGGACACCAGTCATATTTGATTGTTGTTTATTTGCTAGGTTATGTCTGACTCTTGTGACCTCTTGGACTGTGTAGCCCACCAGGCTCGTCTGTCCATGGGATTTCCCAGGCAAGAATACTGCAGTGGGTTGCCATTTCCTTTTCCAGAGGATCTTCCCAACCCAGGGATTGAATCTGTTTCTCCTACTTGGCAGGCGGGTTCTTTACCCACTGAGCCACCTAGGAATGATCTCATACAACTGAATTATATCTGTAAAGATCCAATCTCCAAATATGGTCACATTCTGATACTGGACTCAAACATATGAATTTAGAGAATAATATAATTCTGCTCAAGATTATTTTGGATTGATACAAACTTAATTTTTGCCTAGATATTTCAAAAACTGTTCTTAAATCCTTGCAATTTGGCATTTTCCTCAAGTGGTTTTACCGATAGATCTTTTTGATAATTTGAAACTGTATTTTAAAGCAGGGACATTTCTGACAATACACTAAAACAGTCATTTATTACACATATTAGTCTGAATTTTTCTCTGAAATTAAAACATAAGAATAGAGTGAACTTTGTATTGGTAGATATCTAATTAAGAGAACTGATAGAATTAAACCACTATAAGTAGTCATAAAATGAGGACAGTCTATATTGACTTGAGATTTATCTTTATAGTTTACAGTATCTCATCTCTTGCTTTGTTTATTTGATAGAATTAAGCATAAGCTTTTGAAGTGGAAAAGAGATTTCAAGTGAATGAGCCTTGAGGAATACAATTAAAGAACAGAATAAATACAATAACTCATAACTTATGTTTCCTAAGTATAAGCAAACAAGACAGTTGTAAATGAAAAATTATTCCTATTCCATGGAAAATATCTTTTAGGAAGGCTTTTTATCCCAACAGCATTTGCTGCTTTGTTTGTTTGTTTACAAAAAATAAGGTCTTTGTCTCTGAAAAATACTATCATAGAACCATGGTGCCTTGATTTTGTAGAAGATCCATACATTTTCTATAGAGGGCCATAATAATAATAATCACATTTTACTTTCTAAAAGCTTCCATAAGAAACATCACAATTCAGGAGAGACCCAAGATAATGGACAACTAGGAAGAACCTGAGCTTGCCTCCTCCCACTAACACAACACATCTAAACCTACATATAGAGAAATTTTTCCTGAAGAAGACCTGAGGGTTAACTGAACAGCTACTGCGCAGAATAGAAATGGGTGGGAAAAAGAGAGACACAGTATCCACAGGAACTCAACTCCTGATGCAAGAAACTGCAGGACAGAGGGATACAACGGAGAGGTCCTAGCACACACTGGCCTGCCTGGAGACACAGCAATAAACCCCCGGAGTTTATAGGGCATTTTGACTATACAGGAAGGAAATCCATTTACTAACCTTAGACTTCCTGCCAAATAGGAAGGAAATTGCTGGAGCCTTTCTAGGGGTTGGAGGCACTGGTGAGTGCTTTTGAATTCCTCCAGGACTCTGCCCAGACTAAGCCCATTCTAACTTAAGCTGCCCCTCAGTGTGGCACTCTGCAGAGACTGTCCCTGGGCAGGATCCACTCCAGCTCCAGCCCCCATGCAAAGATGGCCTTAGGTTCTGCGCTTCTCAGGGACTGCCCGTGGCCTATGGCCATGCTGGCTCAGCCAGCTGGCCAGAACTGCCAGGTGCAGGTCATCTACACAGGGAATGTTCCTCACAAGACCACTCCTTCAAGATCAGGAGATGTAGCTCTTTCACTTAACTCACAGAAACAAACATGGAAAGTCAAACAAATGAGGAGATGAAGAAATACGTTCCAAATGAAAGAACAAAACAAGGAATCCCCACACTGTCTTCCATAGTGGTTATATCAATTTACATTCCCACCAACAGTGCAAGAGGGTTCCCTTTTCTCCACTCTCTCTCCAGCATTTATTGTTTGTAGATTTTTTGATGATGGCCACTCTGATTAAGAGTAAGGTGATACCTCATTGTAGTATTGATTTGCATTTCTCTAATAATGAGTGATGGTGAGCATCTTTTCATGTGTTTATTAGCCATCTGTATGTCTTCTTTGGAGAAATGTCTGGTTAGGTCTCTTGCCCACTTTTTGATTGGGTTTTTTATTTTTCTGGTCTTGAGTTACATGATCAGTTTGTATATTTTTGAAATTAATACTTTGTCAGTTGTTTCATTTTCTATTATTTTAAAAGAACAAAGTAAAACCCCAGAAAAACCCCAATGAAATGGAGATAATTAATTTACCTGATAAAGAATTTTTTTAAAATGGAAATAAGATGCTCACGAAACTCAAGAGAAGAATAGAGGAACTCAGTAAGAACTTCAACAAAGATTTAAAAAGTTAAAAAGAATCAACCATAACTGAAGAATATAATCACTGAAATTAAAAAAAAATACATAGAGGGAATAAGCAGCAGATAAGATGTAGAGAAGAAGAGATAAGTGATATAGAAGGTAGAATAATGGAAATCATAGGAAAAGGAAGAAAGACATTTTTAAATTGAGGAGTATTCAAGGAACCTCTGAGACAACATCAAGCATGCAGGCATTCACATTATGGGAATCCCAGAAAGAGAACAGAGAGAGAGAGAGAGAGACAGAAAACTTATTTGAAGAATTAATGACTGAAAGCTTCCCTAACCTGTGAAAGAGAACAGACATCAGGAACAGGAAGCACAGAGAGTTCCAAACAAGATGATCCCCAGAAGAGCCATACCAACCTACACTGTAGTTAAAATGAGTGAGTGAGTGAGTGAGTGAAGTCGCTCAGTCGTGTCCGACTCTTTGCGACCTCATGGACTGTAGCCTACCAGGCTCCTCTGTCCATGGGATTTTCCAGGCAATAGTACTGGAGTGGATTGCCATTTCCTTCTCCAGGGAATCTTCCTGACCCAGGGATCGAACCCGGGCCTCCTGCATTGTAGACAGACACTTTACCATCTGAGCCACCAGGGAAGTCCATAGTTAAAATGGGGGAAGTTAAAGAGAAAATCTTAAAGACAGCAAGAGAAAAACAACTAATCTCATACAAGGGGAACTCTATAAAAATATGAATTGACTTTTCAGCAGGAACTTTACAAGCCAGAAGGAAGTGGCAGAATATATTTAAAGTGCTGAAAGGAAAAAACTTACAACCTGGAATATTCTATCTGGAAAGATTATCATCGAGATTTGAGAGAGAGATAAAGAGCTTTCCAGACAAGCAGAAATCAAAGGAGATCATCACCACTAAACTGGTATCCAAAGAAATGTTTAAAGATTTTCTTTAAGCAGAAATACCACATTTAGAAATAAGAAAATATATGAAAGAAAAAAATCTCATTGGTATAGGCAAATATATAGTAAAGACAGTGCATAAGTCATTTAAAAAGCTAATATGAAGGTTAAAAGATAAAAATGTAGTACTTTCAGAAAGCCTTTGAACTTAAGTGACTGTTAGTTTAAAATAGATAGCTATATATAAGGGTATATATAAATGCATGCGTGCATATCAAGTTGCTTTAGTCGTATCTGACTCTGTGACACCAAGGACTGTAGCCTGCCAGGCTCCTCTGTCTGTAGGATTCTCCAGGCAGGAATACTGGAGTGGGTTGCCATGCCCTCCTTTAGGGGATCTTCCCAGACTGAGGGATTGAACCCATGTCTCTTACGTCTCCTGCTTTGGCAGATGGGTTTCTTACCTCTAGAGTCACCTGGGAAGCCTATATATACACCTCATGGTAACCACAAATCAAAAACCTACAATGGACATACGAAAAATAAAAAGGAATCCTAACATCCTAAAGGAATGCATTAAACAACAAACGATGGATCCAAGGAAAAAAAGACAAGAACAGAGAAGAATTACCCAAACGACCAAAACACGATAAACAAAATGGCAATAAGTGTATACCTGTCAATACTTACTTCAAAAGTAAGTGGACTAAGTGCTCTAATCAAAAGATGTAGTAGAGCTGGATGGATAAAAATCCAAAATCCATATGCATGCTGTTTACAAGAGACTCAGCTCAGATCTAAAGACACACATAGACTGAATGTGAAGAGATGGAAAAGAATATTCCATGCAAATAGAAAAGAAAACAAAACTGGGTAGCAATGCTCGTATCAACCATGATAGACTTTAAAACACAGACTATAACAAAAGAAAAAGGGTATTGCGATAATGATAAAGGGGTCAATCCAACAAAGGATTTTCAATCATTTATGTACTCAACAGAGGAGTACCTAAAGTATATTGTTGTTCAGTCACTAAGTCATATCTGACTTTTTGTGACCCCATGAACTGCAGCACACTGGGCTTCCCTGTCCTTCACTATCTCCCAGAATTTGCTCAAACTCATGTCCATTGAGTCAGTGATGCCATTCAACCATCCCATCCTCTGTTGCTCTCTTCTTTTCCTGCCTTCAGTCTTTCCCAGCACCAGGGTATTTTCTAATGAGTCAGCTTTTTGCATTAGGTGGCCAAAGTATTGGAACATCAGCTTTGGCATCAACCCTTCCAATGAATATTCACGGTTGATTTTCTGTAGGATTGGTTGGTTTGATCTCCTTGCAGTCCAAGGGACACTCAAGAGTCTTCTCCAACACCACAGTTCAAAAGCATTAATTCCTCAGTGCTCAACCTTCTTTATGGTCCAACTCTCACATCTGTGCATGACTACTGGAAAAGTTATAGCTTTGACTTGTTGGACTTTTGTTGGCAAAGCAATGTCTCTGCTTTTTAATATGCTGTCTAGGTTTGTCATAGCTTTTCTTTCAGTGGGCAAATATCATTTAATTTCATGGCTGCAGTCATTGTCCACAGTGATTTTGGAGTCCAAGAAAATAAAATCTGCCACTGTTTCCATTTTGTCCCCTTCTATTTGCCATGAAGTGATGGGACCAGATGCCATGATCTTCGTTTTTTGAATGCTGAGTTTTAAGTTAAGTTTTTCACTCTCCTCTTTCACCTTCAAGAGGCTCTTTAGTTCCTCTTGACTTTCTGCCATTAGGGTGGTTATCATCTGCATATCTGAGGTTGTTGATACTTCTCCTGGCCTGGCAATCTTGATTCCAACTTGTGAGTCATTCAGCCTGGCATTTCTCGTAATGTACTCTGCATAGAAGTTAAATAAGCAAATGACAGCATACATCCTTAACATATTCCTTTCCCAATTTTGAGCCAGCCCAATTTTCCAGCTCCAGTTCTAATTGTTTTTGACCTACATACAGGTTTCTCAGGAGGCAGGTAAGGTGATCTGATATTCCCATCTCTTTAAGAATTTTCCACAATTTGTTGTGATCCACACAATCAAAAGCTTTATGGTAGTCAATGAAACAGAAGTAGGTGTTTTTCTGGGATTCTCTTGCTTTTTCTATGATTCAGTAGATGTTGGCAACTTGATCTCTGGTGCCTTTACCTTTTCTAATCCAGCTTGTACATCTGGAAGTTTTTGGTTTATGTACTGCTGAAGCCTGGCTTGAAAGATTTTGAGCATTACCTTGCTAGCATGTGAAATGAGCACAATTGTATGGTAGTTTGAACACTATTTCTCATTGCCTGTCTTTGGCATTGGAATGAAAATGGACATTTTCCAGTCCCCTGTCCAATGCTGAGTTTTCCAAATTTACTGACATAATGAGTGCAGCACTTTAACAGCATCATCTTTCATGATTTGAAATAGCTCAGTTAGAATTCCATCACCTCCACTAGCTTTGTTTCCAGTAATGCTTCCTAAGGCCCACTTGACTTCACACTCCAGGATGTCGGGCTCTAAGTGAGTGACCACACCATTGCGGTTATCCAGGTCATTAAGATCTTTTTTGTACAGTTCTTCTGTGTATTCTTGCCACCTCTTCTTAATATATTCTACTTCTGTTAGGTAGTTGTGGTTTCTGCCCTTTGTTGTGCCCATCTTTGCATGAAATGTTCCCTTGGGATTTCTAATTTTCTTGAAGAGATCTCTAGTCTTTCCCATTCTCCTGTTTTTTTTTTTCCTATTTCTTTGCATTGTTCACTTAAGAAGGCTTTCTTATCTCTCCTTGCTATTCTCCGGAAATCTGCATTCATTTCAGTATATCTTTCCTTTTCTCCTTTGCCTTTTGTTTCTCTCTTCTTTTCTCATCAATTTGTAAGGCTTCCTCAGACAACCATTTTGCCTTTTTGCATTTCCTTTTCTTTGGGATGGTTTCTGTCACTGCTCCTCAGGGGAACAGAGACTTGACTCTTGGAGGGTGCATACAAGGTTTCATATGTACTGGGATCTAGCACAATGCAGTACCTCCATGGAATCTGGGGTACATCTACCTAGGGATCTTGGAAGTTCTCCTGAGGAGGTGAATGTAGACTCTTCCTGACTGTGGGTACAGGACACTTGTAGCAGAAGCTCCAGGGAAATTTTATCAAAATGAGCACTCCTGGTATTCTACATTTCAGCACTAAGACCCAGCTCTACCCAACAACCTACAGGCTCCAATGCCGGAAAGCCTCAGGCCAAACAACCAATAGATAGGAAGACACCCCATCCATCAGGAGATAGGCTGCCAAACATACACCTTGATACAGCTCTGCACATTCTTTTCAAGTGTACATGGAGCATTCTTGAGGATAGAATTAATGTTAGGACACGAAAAAAGTCTCAACAAATTTAAGAAGGTTAAAATCATATCAAGCATCTTTTCCCACCACAGTGGTATAGAAATAAACTACAGGAAGAAAATGGGAAAAACAATAAACATGTAAAGACTAAAACCATGCTACCCAGCAATCAATGACCAACAAAAAAAAAAATCAAAGTGGAAAGTGAAAAATACCTTGAGACAAATGAAAATGGAAAACAGCTGTCCAAAATCAATGAGATGCAGCAAACACAGTTTTAAGAGGGAAGTACAGGCCTACCTCAAGAAAGAAGAAAAATCTCAAATAAACAATCTAAATTTATATTTAAAGGAACTAGAAAAAGAAGAACAAAGTCCAAAGTTAGTAGAAGGAAGAAAGTGATAAGAATCAGAGAGGAAATAAATGAAATAAACACTAAAAAAATAGGAAAGATCAATGACTCTAAGTGCTGATTCTTTGAAAATATTAACAAATCAAAAACCCTTAAGGAGTCTCCTCAAGAAAAAAAGAACTCAAATAAATAAAATCAGAAATGAAAGAAAAGAAATTACAACAAACACCACAGAAACACAAAGGATCCTAAAAGTATACAAGGCATAATTTTATGTCAAGAAGTTAGACAACTTGGAGAAATGGATAAGCTCCTAGAAATATACAATTTCCAAGAATGAATAATGGAGAAATAGAAAATAGGAAAAGACCAATGACTTAAAATGAAACTGAATCAGTAATTTAAAATTTCCCCAAAGTAAAAGTTCAGGTCCAGATGTCTTTACAGGTTAACTCTACCAAACATTTTAAGAGTTAATACCTATTATTCTCCAATTATTTCCAAAAATTGGAAGGAACACATACAAGTTCATTTTATGAGACTACTATTACCCTGATATAAAGCCAAACCAAAGGAAAAAAAAGAAAAGAAAAAATTTACAGCCCAAAATCTCTGATGAAAATAGACGAAAAATCCTCAGCAAAATATTGGCCAACTGTACTCTACCATACATTAAAAAAATACACCATGATCAAGTGAGATTCATTCCAGAGATGCAGAAATGATTTAACAGCTGTTAAGTCAATCAATGTGATATACCACACTAACAAAATGAAGAATAAAAAATCATATAATCATCTCAATAGATTCAGAAAAAGCATTTGACAAACTTCAACGTCCACTATGATAAAAATTCTTGGAAAGTGGATATAGAAGAAACATCTGCTGCTGCTGTTGCTAAGTCACTTCAGTTGTGTCTGACTCTGTGTGAACCCATAGAAGGCAGCCCACCAGGCTCCTCTGTCCCTGGGATTCTCCAGGCAAGAATACTGGGGTGGGTTGCCATTTTCTTCTCCAACAAGAAATATACATCAGCATCATAAAGGCTGTGTATGACAAACCCACAGCTAGCAATACATCTAATAGTCAAAAGCTGAAAGTTTTTCCTCTAAGATAAAGAACAAGGCAAGGATGCCTTACTCTTGCCACTTTTATTTAACATAGTATTGAAAGTCCTAGCCCCAGAAATTAAGCAAGAAAAAGAAAGAAAAGGCATCCAAATTGGAAAGGAAGATGTAAAAATGTCCCTGTTTGTGGATGACATGATTCTATATGTTAGAAAAAAGCCTCAAATATTTCATCAAAAAATTACTAGAACTAATAAATGAATTCAGTAAAGTTGCAAGAGGATACGAAAATGATATAAAGAAATCTGTTGCATTTCTATACATTAAAATGAACTATAAGAAAAAGAAGTTAAGGAAGCAACTTCATTTATAATCATATCATAAAATAGTAAAATACCAAGGAATCAATTTAACTAAGGAGGTGAAAGATCTGTATTCTGGAAACTGTAAGATATTGTGGAAGGAAATTGAAGACAATACAAATAAATGGGAAGATTAACTATACTCACAGACTGGAAGTATTAATATTTTTAAATATCTCTATTACCCCATGAAATCTACAGATTCAAGGCAATTATTATTCAAAATACAAACGTAATTTTTCATAGAAATAGTACAAAAATTTTAAAATTTATTTGGAACCACAAAAGACCCCAAATTGCCAAAACAATCTTGAGAAAAAAGAACAAAGGCGGAGGCATCATGCTTTCAGCCTTGAAACTATACTAGAAAGCTATAGTAATTAAAACTGTATGGTACTGGCACAAAAACAGACAGACACATAGATCAATGAGAAAGACTAGGGAGTTTAGAAGTAAAAACCACTATCATATGTTCAATTAACCTATGACAAAGGAAAACATCTATTTCAGAAAATAATCTACTTCTGCTTCACTGACTACATTAAACCCTTTAACTGTGTGAATCATAACAAACTGTGGAAAATTCTTAAAGAGATGGGAATACCAGATGACCTTACCTGCCTCCTGAGAAACCTGGATGCAGGTCAAGAAGCAACAGTTAGAACTGGACATGGAACAACAGACTGGTTCCAAATTGGGAAAGTAGTACGTCAAGGCTATATATTGTTACCTTGCTTATTTAACTTATGTACAGAGTACATCACGAGAAATGCTGGGCCAGAAGAAGCACAAGCTGGATTCAAGATTGACAGAAGAAATATCAATAACCTCAGATATACAGATGACACCACCCTTATAATAATGGCAAGCGAAGAAGAACTTCAGGGCCTCTTGATGAAAGTGAAAGAGGAGAGTGAAAAAGCTGGCTTAAAACTCAACATTCATAAAACAAAGATCATTGCATCTGGTCCCATCACTTCATGACAAATAGAAGAGGAAACAATGGAAAGTAACGTTTTATTTTCTTAGGTTCAAAATCACTGCAGATGGTGACTGCAGCCACAGAATTAAAAGACACTTGCTCCTTGGAAGGAAAGCTATGAGAAACCTAGACAGTGTATTAAAAAGCAGAGACATTACTTTGCCGACAAAGGTCCATCTAGTCAAAGCTATGATTTTTCCAGTAGTCATGTATGAATGTGAGAGTTATACCATAAAGAAGGCTGAGTGCCAAAAAATTGATGCTTTTGAACTGTGGTGTTGGAGAAGATTCTTGAGTGTCCCTTGGACTTCAAGGAGATCAAACCAGTCAATCCTAAAGGAAATCAATCCTGAATATTCATTAGAAAGACTGATGTTGAAGCTGAATCTCCAATACTTTGGCCACCTGATTCGAAGAGCTGACTCAGTAGAAAAGACTCTGATGCTGGGAAAGATTGAAGGCAAGAGATGAAGGGGATGACAGAGAATGAGATGGTTGGATGGCATCACCAGCTCAATGGACATGAGTGTGAGCAGGCTCCGGGAGATGGCGAAGGACAGGGAAACCTGGTGAAATGCAATCCATGGAGCTGCAAAGAGTTGGACATAACTGAGCGAGTGAACAACAACAACATGACAAGGGAAGCAAGCGTACAAAATGAAGAAAATATAGCCTCTTCAATAAATGGTGTTGGGGAAACTAGAGAGCTACATGCAAAAGAATTAAATTATGCTACTTTCTTATACCATACACAAAATAATCTCAAATGTATTAAAGACTTAAGTATGATACCTGAAATCATAGAACTTATAGAAGAAAACATGGGCAGTAACCACAGTGACATCAGTCTTAGCACCCCTTTTTTGGATATGTCTCCTAAAGCAAAAAAAAAAACCAAAGTAAAACTACAAACTAAAAAGATTTGCACAGCAAAGGAAACCATCGACAAAATAAAAAAGCGATCTACTGGATGGGAGAAGAGATTTGCAAATGATATACTTGATAAAAGGTTGATATCCAAAATATACGAAGAGCTTATACAACTCAATATCAAAGAACCAACCTGGTTTAGAAATGGGCAAAGCACCTGAATAGACATTTTTCCAAAGAAGACCTCAGATGAACAATGGACACTTGAAATCATTAACCATCAGGAAAATGCAAGTTGAAATCACAATGAGGTATAACTTTACACCTGTCAGAATGGCTATTATCAAAAAGATAAGAAACAATAATTGTTGGCGAGGATGTGAAAAGGGGAACTGTGGCGTACTGTTAAAGGAACTGGAAATCGGTGCAGTTGTTATGGAAAATATTATGGAGATCCCTCCAAAAATTAGAAGTAGAACTACCTTATGATTCAGCAATTCACACTCCTAGATATATATCTGAAGAAATTAAAACACTGATTGAAAAAGATACAGGTACTACAATGTTCGCAGAAGCATTATTTAGAATAGCCAAGACAGGGAAGCAACCTGAGTGTCTGTCAAAAATGAATGGATAAAGAAATTTAAAAATGTATTTTTAGCCATAAAAATATCAAATCTTGTCATTTGTGGCAACATGGATGGACCTGGAGAATATTATGTTAAGTGGAATAAGTCAGAGAAAAACAAATACTGTATAATTTCACTTATATGTGTATTCTAAAAAAATAAAACTAATGAGGAAACCAAGCAAAACAGAAAAAGACTCAAATACAGAGAAAAAAAATGCTGGTTGCCAGAGGAGAGGAGTGGAGGGACAGATGAAATAGGGTTGACGAGGTATAAACTTCCAGCTAAAATAAATGTCATGTGAATATACACCTAAGGAAAACATCAATAATACCGCAACAATTTGTATGGTGACAGATGGAATAGTTTATTGCAGTGATCATTTCATGATGTATAAAAATATTATAGGTTGTACACTAATACAATATTGCATGTTAATTATAATTCAACATAAAAGAAAAAAGCATCATAATTCTTTTCAGTAAGTGGAACACTTTTCCATTTCATCATTCAATACATACTGATTAAATGACTTTAACATTTGAAGCATCATGCTAATTGCTAGGAGATTCAGTGGCAAACAGGCCACATGTTTTTTTTTAATTAGGAAATGCTGTCTCTTCTCTTATTTATTTATTTCATAAAATCAGTATGAGCACATAGGAGTTTCCCAGGTGGCGCTAGTGGTAAAGAACCCACCTACCAATGCAGGAGATGCAAGAGACGTGGGTTTGATCCTTGGATCAGAAAGATCCACTATATGGAATTTCTCCCCATTTGCATACTCTTTCCTGGGAAATTCCATTGACCAAGAAGCCTGGTGGGCTACAGTCCATGGGGCTGCAAAGAGTTGGACTCGACTGAGTCATTGCATGTGAACATATGGATATTTATTTTATTCTATTCAGTAGTATTAGTTATTTTATGGCTTAAATTGCTCTAACTGGGGCCCTTAGGAGCTCCTTCAGGTTGGTTCCTGTGCCCTTTTTATAAGTCTCATCACTTTTTCTTATAAATCTCTTTCAAGATTTGTTCTGAACCTATAGTCTATCAGGAGCTCATTTATTGCTTTATTTTACATGGCTTTTTTTTTTTTTGTCTTTAAATAACTGATTTATTGATTTTTTTAAAAAGAATTTTCTGATGTTAAAAATCTTCAGATTTTTCATAGTTTCTAAAATTTATGTAATGGAAGTCACACAAATTTCTTTCTGGCTTCTTTTATCAGCATAATTATTTTAAGATATTCCATATTACTGTGTATATTAATATTTAATTTCTTTTTATTGCTTAGTAATATTCTACTGCATGGATATATCAGTATTATTCCATACTCTGTTTATCTGTTGATGGATATGTTGGCTGTTTCTTGATTTTCTTATTACAGATAAGTTGATATGAACAGTCTTACTATAAAAGTTTTTGTATGAACTGGAAGATCTTGGGAAGGGTTGGAGAGAAGGTGTAGAGACTGGGATTTTATATGCTCCTGTCAGGAAACATTTTTGAAAAACAATGTCTGGTCCAGGAGGACTCAGATAGAGTCTGAGGCATGGACTTATATGTAGGTAGTTTGATAAGTAATCCCAGAGCAAAAATGAGACACAGAAGTGAGTGAGACAAGGAAGGAAGTAAAATCAATATAAGATGCTTTTTTGAGGTTGCCATCTTGAGCAATGGGAGCTTGATTACTAATGGACAACTTGTGAAGCCAGAATCATCCATCTGATGGATAGAAGGTGGGAATGCCTACCCACCAGATCTTATTTCCTCTTGTTCAAGGGTTTTCTGTGGAGGAATTACTTAATACTTCTGAACTATGCATGTGCCAAAGCCCAGCAAACAGAGCTTGACTTTGTAGTTATTAAACAGGAAAGTAAAAAATGAGCATCTGGCTCATTATGCATGGCATATGGTGTGAGTGCATCGGGTACCCTCTGAAAAGCATCATAAATCCAATAGTACTATTTTTCTTATATCATGAAAGCTGCAAAAATACCTCATCCATCTTCAACATATGGGCAATATAGAAAGATTTAGAATAGAAATGAAACATTACATTGCAATCCAATTCCTTCTGTGTAACTTTAAGGGCAATGAATAAACTGCTTTCATTATTTTCATGCCTGGGAATTTCTACGTTCTGTGCCCTCCAAGTATGTAATCTATACTATGTTTGTAGTTGCTCATGCTTCTCGGGTGAAAACTTATTCCTGTTCATTGATTTGTGGAAGATTTACTCAATCAGCAATGATTATGGAGAACTTAAGCTACACTGTGTTTAGAGCAATAAAGGAATTCAATTATTTTGTCAGTTCTACAGTTTCACATGTTCCAATTGATACATGGAATAAGAATACATAGCCTTAGGAAATGAGGTTAGTTTGACCTTTCAAAGCTTTATAAACTAAACATGAAATACTGATAAAAAAATGTAAAACAGTAGAACATAAAGCAGAAAGTAATAAAACTAGAAGAAAAATTGAATTGACCTTAAAAATCAAAAGATAATTGTGTTAGTTTACTAGGGCTCCTATAATAAATTACCATTAAGGTGGAGGCTTAGAACAAGAGAAATGTATTTGCTCACAGTTTTGCAGGCCAGAAATCTGAAATCAAGATGTGGACAGGGCTGCACTTCCTCTTCAGGATCTAGGGAAGGCCGCTTCCACGACTCCTCCAGCTTCTGGTGGCTATGGGCAATACTTGGCTTCCTTAGCTTGTGGTCACATCCCTCCAATGTCTGCCTTCATCATCATATTACTTTCTCCTCTGTGCTGGAGTCTTCTCTTTTGCCTCAACTCTTCCTCTACATTTCTCTTACAAAGATACTTTCATTGGGTTTAGGGTTCACTCAGATAATTGTTGAAATGAGGATGATTTGCTCTTCTCAAAATTCTTAATTACCTCTGAAAGGGCTGTTTTTCCAAACAAAGTAACATTCAGGTTCTGAAGATTAAGAACTGGACATATTTTTTGGAGGGGAGTCACCATTTAACCCAGTACAGTAATTCTTTGAAAAAAGTAATAAAACAGGTGTATACCATGTAAGTTAGATCAAGAAAAATAGAGAAGGCAAAACAAAAGAATGGTAGCATAGGAAAGGAGGCATAATAAAAGAAACAGAGATTTAAAATTACAGGGTAATGAAACATACAGCTTTATAACAAGACATTTAAAAACTTAAGTAAATTTGACAATTTTCTAAAATGCTCTAATTTGTTTTTCACTTGACTCCAAAAAGGCATAACTAAACAGATCGTGAATCAGAAGAGAATTGGAAATAAGTCAAACATCTTCAAAAATAGATATTATTCAAAATGAAAAAAAAATTTATTTGTATATTTTTTATTTTTGACTGTGCTGGGTCTTCATTGCTCTATGCAGGCTTTCCCTAGTTGCAGTGAGCGAGGGCTACTTTCTAGTTGTGGTGGCTTAGGCTTCTTGTGGTGGTGGTTTCTCTTGTTGTGGAGCACAGACTCTAGGGCTTGTGAATATCAGTAGTTGCAGCGCACAGGCTTAGTTGCCCTGCAGCATGTTGAATCCGCCTGGACCAGGGATCAAACCTAGGTCCCCTGCCTTGGCAGACAATTCCGTACCACTGGACCACTAGGGAAGTCTCAACTGGTTTTATGGATAAGTTCTAACAAACCTTCAAGGAATAGAAAATATTATCTTATACTCTGAAAGAGAAGTAGAAGAAGGAGGAGAAGAAGAACAAAGAGGAGAAGAAGAAGCAGGGGAAGTAGGGAAGGGAGGAGAAAAAGGAGGGGGAGTCAGAGGCTGGGCGTAGAATTGGGAGGGGGAGGGAGAGAAAACATTATGTTATTTGGCTTGAGCTGCCATAACAAAATACCACAGGTTGGGTGGCTTTAAAAACAGCCATTTATAGTTGCACAAATTCAGAGGTGAGAAGTTCAAGTTCAAAGTTAAAAAAAAATTCAGATTCCTGTGAGACCTTTCTTCCTGGCTTGCAGTTGGCCACGTTCTTGCTGTGTCTTCTTGTGGACTTTTCTCTGTATGCAGAAACAGAGATATCTTTCTTTTCCTATGGGGACACCAGTTCCATAACATTAGGGCTCCACTCTTATGAATTCATTGTAACGCTAATTACATCTTTAATGTCTTTTCTACAATACCATCACATGGGAGTTAGAGATTCAACATATGAATTTGAGGAGAGAATATAATTCAGTCCAGAATGAAGATAAAAAGTAAATGCCTGATTTTATGCCTAGAGCATAAATCTGTTATCAGAACAGGAAAAGAACATCAGAAATACTTATTTATAGGTCAATGCAGAGAAGGCAATGGCACCCCACTCCAGTACTCTTGCCTGGAAAATCCCATGGATGGAGGAGCCTGGTAGGCTTGGGATCGTGAAGAGTCGGACACGACTGAGCGACTTCCCTTTCACTTTTCACTTTTATGTATTGGAGAAGGAAATGGCAACCTACTCCAGTGTTCTTGCCTGGAGAATCCCAGGGACGGGGAGCCTGGTGGTCTGCTGTCTATGGGGTCGCACAGAGTCGGACACGACTGAAATGACTTAGCAGCAGCAGCTGCTTACCTATGTGTATAGATGGGAAATTCTTAAAGTTTTAAGATAAAATAAATGTGCAAGGAATGGGGAATGCTTCAAAACAACAACAACAAAAATACCTGTTAATTTTTTCAATGCAGGATAATATTAAAAATCAAATTCCATATTATTTTCAATTCGACACTATGATATGAAAAAAAGCCTAGTTTGGAAAAATTCATCATAGTAGAAAACTGCCTAAACTTGGTACCTAATAAAAATTTTCATCAGATATCAGAATATGTTGGTTAAGATCAGAAACAAAAAAGTGGCTTGTTACTATGCCTGTGTAACATTATACTGAAAGTTCTATCTCATGTTTACGCATGTGTGTGTTCGTGTGCACCCAATGCTGAGTAACTCAGTCATGTCTGACTCTATGTGACCCTGTGGACTATAGCTCGCCAGGCTCCTCTATCCATGGGGATTCTCCAGGCAAGAATACTGGAGTGAGAGGGATCAAACCTATGCTTCTTATGTCTCCTGCATTGGCAGGCAGGCGCTTTACTACTAGCGTCACCTGGGAAGCCGGAAGGTTTTAGCTCAAGTAATAACAAACAGAAAGAGGCATAAACATCAGGAAGGAAGAAATAACAGTGTGATTTTCAAATGACGAGATTTCTATCTATAAAAAATCTAGGGGTGTCAACTGACAAACTGTCAGTTCCAACAAAGTAATTCAATCAGACCACCAGACACAAGATGAATATAAAAAAAAGTAGCATTTTTAGATGACCATAACCAAATACAGAGCTGTTATAGAAAAAAACTATATGCAACAGCAGAATTTTAATATCTGTAAGAATAAATCTCATACAATAAGTGGAAGATTTATATAGGGAAATCTGTAAAATATTACTGGATGAGTTTGAAGAAAATTTAATAAATAGGGAAATATTCCCAAACTTCATTTCTAAACTCAATGAATAACAATCAAGTTCTCAACTAATACATTTCACAGAAATTAACTATCTGATTTTAAGATTCAAATGGAGCTATAAATGTACATAAATATCCTAGACATTGTTAAAAAAGGAGATGAGACTGTTTCACAGGTATAAAAATATTACAAATTTGCTGTACCAGATGTTGTTAGTGGTCTACCCAGTATACATTCTTCCCTCTGTCCTACTAACTCAATGCTAAATTTATTTGGGGTGGTAAAATTCTCAATTTCCCCTGCTCCTTTTGAGAGAGTCATTTCCTAGGCAGGTTGATAAGAAGTCTAGGGGTCCCCAAGGAAAGAAGGGTCTGGAATCCTGAAGGAGGAAGAAAGGACAAACTTTTTTTCCCTCTACATTCCTTAGGATTATATAACAAAAATGTATCCTGCCTGAGGACAGTCTGTGGATTAAACCTTCTGGCTAATCCTGTTATCTTAAAATGTAAATTATGGGAGTAGGTCTGGTGAGGTCTTTACAACCTCCAGACATTCTTTGGATTCATTGGAGAGTATATAACCCCACTGTTAACACTAGCAAGGGGGTACTCTTTCTGCCCCCTTCTGATGCCTATGTCAGAAGCTTTCTCTATCTCCTTTATACTTTAATAAAATTTTATTACACAAAAGCTCTGAGTGATCAAGCCTCGTCTCTGGCCCTGGATTGAATTCCTCTCCTCCAGAAGCCAAGAATCCCGGCATCTTTTTGTGGTTCAGCAACAACCTTACACTTTGCTCTTAAAGTGGCCCTGTGACATAGTTTTGGCTGAGAAGATTTAAGAAAAGTTTTTCACGTGAGGCTTCTGGGAGAAGTATAGTTTTCTCAACAAAAAGGGATATACTCATATTAGATATAGCTTTTTCCCATGTCTAACTCCCTCCCCCTTTAATGTATCTATTATGATATGATCCCTAGGGGTTCATCAGCTATCTGGCAACCTTGAGGACCAAAGCTAATGTTAAAATAAGCAGCAAAGTTAAAAGTAAGAATGATTCTGGGTCCCAGATGTATTCTTAGCCTTGCCATCCCTGACTTGGACCAACCAACCCTGGCATTTTGGTTACATGAGAAGAACTAACTCCAGTTCAGCCACTGTTATCAGGACTTTGTAACATGTAGCCAAATACAGTCCTAACTGATAATAGCTATATTGTGAAAACATCCTGCTATTGATATTGACATAGACAAATTGGCCTATTGAACGGAATACAAAATCCTAAATGAGACTCATCGAAGAATGGGATTTTGTATAAAGCAACTGTAAGTTGCATGTTAAATCAATGAAGAAAGAATGGGCTAGTAAATACATTTTGATTGGCTACCCCTTTAAGAAAAAACTGAGATATTTACCTCATACAGTTGGAAGTGAGTTTGAGCAAACTCTGGGAAAGAATGAAGGACAGGGAAGCCTGGTGTGCTGCAGTCCATGGGGTCACAAAGAGCCAGACACAACTGAGTTTCTGAACAACAACAGTTGGAAAAAAGTAAATATTGTAAGAAGTAGGGCGACTTCACGTCTTGGTTTCCTCAGGACAGCCAGTTTAATCCCGTCATTGATGTGTAAGTATCAATAGCCTTCCATTTCAGGCTCAAAAATGAATAGTATGGCCACTTTCACTTGAGAAAGGAAATTGACAAAAATGCTGGTGAGTTTTGCTTGGTCCAGGACTTGTAAGATCCTGTAGTGCCCAGGGTGTGAACATAACTATAGCTTTTGACTAGTTACTGAAATGAATTGCCTGCTGGCATGGAGAATGTGTTCAACATTCCCATTATCACTGTAGGGCAGGGGGTCAGAATCTTTCATGTCAGATCTGGTTCTAGACTTAGGGCCTTGGGGCACCACGTGAGCAAAAAGGAGCTTTTTAAAAAAATATGGAATCAAAACAAATCTCTGAATCATAATTACAAAGCACACTAAGAAATCAAATAATTAACCAGATAATTTTGAAAGTGATTTACTCCATGTGAATTTTGTAAAAAACAGCTTTTAATACTTTTAAATAAGTATGTGAGGGCCCTTAAATGAAAGAATAATGTCTTTTAAAAAGAAATAAGACATTGTAAAATGCAAAGTCAAAAATCAAACAATAACAGTTGCTTCTAAAAATTAATCAATTAGAAATCTTGAAAGCAAGATGTATAATCTTCTTAAAAATTAACAAACTTTATTTTCTAGAGGAATTTTAGGTTTACAGAAAAATTGAACAGAAGGTACACAAGATGCTATATACCTGCCATCTCCTCCCTACCAACACAGATTCCCTTGTTATTAATATATCACATTACTGTGGTATATCTGCTACAATTGATGAACTGATGGTGATATATATTAGCTAAAGTCCATAGCTTACATTTGATTTCACTCTTTGTGTTGTATATTCTATGGGTTTTGACAAACATATGTCATGTACCTAGCATTACACTACCATATGGTTTCACTACCTTAAAAATCAGATATATAATTTTCAAATATAAAAAATACTTAAACAGAAAACAATCTATATTGAACACACTAAAAGCAAGAAAGTGGTAAAGTGAAGATATGTTCATTATGTTTTTAATACTCAAGTGATTAGTAGTAATGATCCTTCTTTTATTTGTAATATTGATAATTTATGTCTTCTTTCTTTTTATCTTGGATAGCCTATCTAATGGTTTCTCAATCTTTTAGAAGAATTAGCTTTAAATTTAACTGATTATTTTCTATATAGGTTTTCTGTTTTCAATCTAATTGTTGTCCTCTCTAATTTTTATTCTTTCTTTTATTTAGCTTGCTTTAGACTTAAATTACCTTTTTTTCCCCTCTAGTATCAGAATAGGTAAGCTTGGTTATTGATTTTAGATTTATCTTTCCTAAAGGTCCATCTAGTCAAGGCTATGGTTTTTCCAGTGGTCATGTATGGACGTGAGAGTTGGACTGTGAAGAAAGCTGAGTGCCGAAGAATTGATGCTTTTGAACTGTGATGTTGGAGAAGACTCTTGAGAGTCCCTTGGACTGCAAGGAGATCCAACCAGTCCATTCTGAAGGAGATCAGCCCTGGGATATCTTTGGAGGGAATGATGCTGAAGCTGAAACTCCAGTACTTTGGCTACCTCATGTGAAGAGTTGACTCATTGGAAAGAACTCTGATGCTGGGAGGGATTGGGGGCAGGAGGAGAAGGGGACGAGATGGCTGGATGGCATCACTGACTCGATGGACGTGAGTTTGAGTAAAATCCGGGAGGTGGTGATGGACAGGGAGGCCTGGCATGCTGCGATTCATGGGGTCGCAAAGAGTCGGACACGACTGAGTGACTGAACTGAACTGAACTGACCCTTTACTTCTAATCTCTCTGTTTATATTTAAAGCATCTTTCTTGTAAACAACATAGAGTTTTTTGTTTTTATGTTCTCTGACAATTTGTCTTTTAATTTGTTGCACTTAGACATTTAAACTGATTATTGATACTATTGGATTAATATCCATCATCTTGTTTTGCTGAATTTACTGCACTTTTTCTCTATTATTCACCGTCCTCCACCATATTCTGCCCTCTCTGGTTTTATTTTGAAATTTTTTATTGAAGTATATTTGATTTACAATATTATATTAGTTTCAGCTGTACAAGATAGTGATTCAAGTTTTCTGCAGATTATAGTCCACTCATAATTATTATAAAATATTGGCTCTGTTCCCTGTGCTGTACAGTATATCCTCAAGCTTCTTTGCTTTATACATAATAGTTTGTATCTATTAAACCCCTCCCTAACATTGCCCCTCCCCCTTTTCTCTTGCTCTTGGTAACCACTAGTTTGTTCTCTATGTTTTTCCTAGTTTTTATAGTCATTTGTTTTACTTCTTGGATTCCACATATAAATGATATCAGACAGTATTTGTCTTTGTTTTATTTCACTAAGCATGATAACCACATGGTTGCAAAAGACAAATTCCATTCTTTTCTGGCTGAATAGTATTCCATTGTATTCCAATAGTATTTCCTTCCTCGTCTTCTTTATCCATTCATCTGTGATGAGCACTTCAGTTGCTTCCATATCATGGCTATTGTAAATAATGCTGCTATGAACATTGGGGTACATGTACCATTTTCAATTAGAGTTTTCATTTTCTTCAGATATATACCCAAGAGTTGAATGGCTGGATCTTATGGTAGCTCTATATTTAGCCTTTTGACAGACCTCCATACTGGTTTTCACAGTGGCTGCACTGATTTCCACTCCCACCAATGGTGAATGAGGGTTCCCTTTTCTCCGCATCCTTGCCAACTTTTGTTATTTATGGTCTTTTTGATGATAGTCATTCTGACAGATGTAAGGTGATATCTCATTGTGGTTTTGATTTGTATCTCTCTAATAATTAGCAATGTTGAGCATCTTTTCATTTCTGTTGGCCATCTGTGTATCTTCTCTGAAAAAATGTCTATTGAGGTCTTTGGCCTAGTTTTTAATCAGGTTATTATCTTTTTATATTGAGTTATATGAACATTTATATATTTTAGATATTATCCCCTTATTTGTCATATCATTTGTAAATATTTTCTCCCATTTAATAGGTTGTATTTTCATTTTGTCATGGTTTTCTTTGTTATGAAAAAACACTTTTAAGTTAAATTAGGTTCCATTTGTTTATTTTTGCTTTTGAAAAAACTAGGTAATTAGTCTTACGAGGTTTCCCATAGTCAGAATTTTACTGATTATTTCTCTGTTCCTTATATTCCCTGTAAAGTGAGAGTAGGGGAATATTTGATCAGATTCAGATTCCTCTTTGTTCCCCCCTTTTTGGACATGATTATTTCATAACTAACTGCTGCATAGGGTTCCATCTGGAGGTATAGGATGTTATACAGGGACATTTATAGCCCTAATCCATGACTTCATTAGGGACGCCAAAACACAGTTTTACAACTCACAAAGCCATCTTCATTTCCTTGCTGGAACATTTCTATAGAAAAGGACTTTCCCTTTTGAGACTGTGACTAGGCCATGGCGGTGGGCATGAAGTTGCCCTTCAGTGATGTGCAATCAGGTGGGCTCTGAGGGTAGGGCGAGGAGAACCAGCAGGAATTGAGTTCTCCTGTTTACTCTCTCTTTGTGGAGACAGCATGTTGTGATTCAAAACCTATACTACTGCCTCCACGATCCCCCAGATTTCCCACATGTAATCCATTTAAAAATGAAGCAAAAATGGCAAAATATTGAAGTGTTTTAGAATTGGGCACTAGACATGGGTATTTATTATATTCTTTTCTAAACTTTTCTGAATCTTAAAGTATCTTTTGACAGCATTTTTTTTAAGGGTAAGAAAATATGTTCATGACCTTGAGGCAGTGAAAACTTATGTAAATAGTTTCTACAAAATCATAAGACTACCAGGGTGAATGAACATGTGAATAGATTATTAGTCAATCTCACCAATATCGAGACAGTGCAAACTTAGGTAAGTGTAAGATGTAAGATGGGCTTCCCAGGTGGTGCTAGTGGTAAAGAATCCACCTGCCAATGCAGGAGACATAAGAGACCTGGTTTGATCCCTGGGTTGGGAAGATACCCTGGAAGAGGGCATGGCAACCTACTCTAGTATTCTTGTCTGGAGAATCCCATGGACAGAGGAGACTGGTCCAACTCCACAGAGAGTTGCACACGACTGAAGTGACTTGGCACACAGAAGATGTAAGATATATTAACTTAAATTTACTTTTATTCTTTGGTACTTAGCAATGGAAGTGTTTGGGGTCTAGACTTTTCCATTAAGTACCACTTAGCTAAATGCCATAGTTTTGAAATGTACATTATAAAAATGCATTACTTGTTAGGTATTGTACAATTTTGATTTTGAATACATTTTTGGGTCCAAATTTGTTTATTGTCTAATAGGGGGTTAAACGTTTTTTGATGTTTGGATTTTTCTGGTTGTTAATTTTCTTTTATTTCTCCTCAAAGCCTCTTGGTATGAAAATGTTATCTGAACTATATCTATCTAGAATTTTTTTTGACATTTCATCTGCAGCTTCAAAGACAATCAGTAAATATTTCATGAACAATTCAAAATAAGCTGTATTCTCTTTTTTCAGGCATAGTGTTCAATATCAATTAGATTTGCCTTATTCAGCTTGTCATTTAGATTATCCATACAGTTTTGCTTTGAAGTGTTGTCTGTGCTTCAGAATCATCTGGAGAGTGTATTAAGTTCAGATTCTTTAGTGTTGCTCCACACCTACTGGACTAGAGTATTCTGAATGGTATTTTAAAGCATCACAGATAATTCTGATGCACATTGCATTTTGAAAACAATTTTCTATATTCTTACTTTATTGTTCTCCACTTGATCTGTCAGTAACAGATTGGTCAGCTTTTGCTATTGTACTTCCATGACTCCTTGTGTTTTTCGCATTTTTTGTTTTATTAATTTTGATGCCAGATTACTTGGGACGTGGAGATCAGTGATTGCTCTTCATGTATGTTGTACCCTTTATTGTGATAAAGTGAGCCTGCTCATTTAATGCTCTTTGCCTCGAATTTAATCTTTATTATTACTTACATGCTTTCTTCTAGTTCAGTGTTTGCTGAATACTTCTTTGCCTGTCTTTTGTAATTTCAAGTGTTCTGTCTCGTTTGTTTTGTCTTTGCCACATTTGTTTCTAAAGACAACTTTTAGATGGGTTTCGATTCAATCTGGAAATAATTTTCCCTTTAAAACACTATCCATTACTTGATATTATGGATACATTTGCCTTTACCTCTTCATTTTTCTCTGTCTTCCTTGCTTCTTTTTTCTTTGAGTCTTTGGCTATATGGCTTTTCTTTTTGAGTGTGTTGGTATTTTCCTTTTGATAATTTTGAAGATTTGTAGCCAATTTTATTTCTTCTAGCTTAAATCCTTTTTACTTTAATAATAGCTGCAAACTTTAATAATAGCTATGGATTCCCTATAATGAAACAAGCACTTCCCTTACCTTCTAATCTTTGTTATAATATGTTTGGCAAGTGTTTTCTTTTATATCTTTTAATGTACTTCCTCCATTCAAACTTTTCCCTTGGACTCTAGATTTTCTATTTAATATCACTACTAGGGGACTTCCCAGATGGTCTGGTGGTTAAGACTGCATGTTACCACTACAGGCAGTGAAGGTTTGATCCCTGGTTGAGGAACTAAGTCCCACACGACTCAACTAAGAGTTTGCATGCTGCAACGAAGATCGAAGATTTTGCATGCAGCAATATCACTACTGAGTGTCTGAATAAGTATCTCCATCTTGATATGCAGAACCAAATTGTGGTTCTAGTTTCCCAAATGTCTGTCTTTCACATTCTTCCACATTTCAATAAAGATATTACTCTCTACCTATTAGTTAAAGCCAAAAACTGAGGGGTCATCCCTAGGCTCTCCTTTGTCCTTATCCAACAGATTCAACTCAACATTTCTTCTTCAAAATATATGTGAAGCCATTCGTTTCTCTCTCTCATGACCCCGGTCACCTAGTTGGAGGAGGCAGGCCTCTTGACAACTCTTTCTTCTGGCCTCCACCCCACACTCTTACCCTCTCCAATCCATTTATCTGAAACAGAGAGAGAGAGCAGAGCTGTCCTGCTTTAGACCCTTGGAGGATCCTACTATCCTTAGAATGAAATCCACTCTTCTTCTCACTGTCTATGAGGCAGGCCTCTGTTGGGGCCACACTCAGATCATAGGGCAGCACCTTTTTATCTATATCACTCCTACACAGTTATTAATAGTGCCCTCTTTCCTTCTCCGACTGTCTTTGGGCACTAAATCACAGAATCATCTTAGCTTCTGCCTATCTTGCCCACCTCAAACTCATGCCTCTCTCCCTCCTTCTCTCTCTGTCCTTGCAGTTGCCCCTCAGAGAGGACTTTCTTGATGCAGATTCTGAAGCAGGCCCTCCTCTTCTTCCTTCCTCATCACATCTCTGCATTATGATCTTTATAATGATGGCCACCACGTTATAAAATCTTGCTTCTTTGTTGACTTGTAGTCTGTCTGCTCCCTTCACTAGGATACAAGCCCTGTGAAGACTTGTCTGCCAAGTTCATGGCTGTCTATCATGAGAGGATGCAAGTTGAAAGATAATGAAAGGATGGAGTGGGGTGGGAAATGTGAGACAGACTAGATGGGAGGCAGTGGGACAGAGAGAAATCGTAACAGTAGGATCTTAGGGGAGCAAAAGTAGTGAGACTATATGCAGTGTTAAGTTACATGTCGGACTAACAATCACAGAACACAAGAATTGTGGTCATCAACTGGAAGGGAAATAGAAGCAAGAAGGAAACACGAATACTGAGAAGACCATGGAGCTGGAGACGATGAGGAAGTATAAAGCAAGCAAGTTTCTCAACTTCTGTGGTAGGAAACTGTTATGTACTGCCTAGATTTGATAAATGATAAAGATGATTAAGTATATGCATTTATTCATTCAACAAATACTTCTCACGAACACACGATGAACCAGGCACAGGCCTGGGGTAAGTAGCTGTGAACTGAGCAGACATGGTCCAGGAAGTTTTCTCCTTTTAAATCTACCTATTCTGGGACTTTCTGGGTGGTCCAGTGGTTAAGAGCCTGCCTGCTGATGCAGGGAAACAGGTTCTATCCCTGGTTTGAGAGGATCCCACAGGCCACAGGCCCTCAGGATGATGTCCAGTTGTCAGCAGGCCAGGCTCTTATCTGGATGCCTGGACAAGAATCCACTTGCAAACACATTCACATTCTCAATCAAATTCAGTCACTTGCATCTGTAGGACTAAGGGCTCCACTTCCTTGTTGGCTGTTGAATCTGGTGTCTCTGGTTATCTGCTTTTCTTCTCACCTGGCCTCCTCCATCCCCAGCCAGCAGCATCCCACCGAGTCATTCCTTCACTTCAAATCTGACTTCCTTCTCCTCATTCACTCTGACTCCGCTTTTAAAGGGTCTTATGTGATAGAATTAGGTCCCTAGGGATAATCTTTCTGTTTTAAAGTCAACTGTGTCATATAGCATAATGGAGTCATCAAGTGGTACCTCACCCGCATCACAGTTCTAGGCATTAGGGCATGAAAACTTGGGGGGCACATTTAGAATTCTCCTGACCACATGTCCGTATATTTTAAAATATTTTTTAAACTGCAAGCTGGCATTTTAAGTAATTTAAGAAGGGAACTAGAATGGTGCTGTTTTGTAAGCTCTTCTTTAACATATACATTGTGATATTTTTTCTCCCATCAAATGTTTTTCTAGAATGTGATGTTTTAGGACTGCAGAGTAGTCTGTTGGATAGAAGTACATAATCTATTTTATCATGCCTGTATTACTAAGCATTTGCACTGTTTCAAAATTTTCTGTCTTACAAACCATGCAGCAGTGAACTAATTCAATATGTGTGTCTCATAAATTCTTGGGTGTGAATTGCTGTGTCAAAGGGGATAAGTAGTTTGTGGCTTCTAGGACATACGGCCAAACTGGCCTCATGCCAGCTTATACTCCAGCCTTGAGTAAGCAGCTCACTTCCGTGTGGGAGTGCTGACATTGGATGACCCTTTTTGTTTAAAGAAGATAACAGCAATTTGAGACTATGACGCTATGGA
This sequence comes from Ovis canadensis, assembly GCF_042477335.2. Classification (NCBI taxonomy): domain Eukaryota; kingdom Metazoa; phylum Chordata; class Mammalia; order Artiodactyla; family Bovidae; genus Ovis; species Ovis canadensis. Next base: position 26,680,778 of record NC_091246.1, read on the forward strand.
CAAGCCAAACTTTAACACCCATGCTTCGTGATTCTGGTTGCCCATAGCATTTCCCCTCCCCTGTGCATTTTCACTGGGAGAGCAGACATTGAACACCTCAACATTCTTGCCACCCACAGGGTCGCATTATCTCATAATCTTCTGCAAAGGCTACAGTTAGAGTCCCTCCCTACTGATGGACCTCGACAGTGAAAACTAGTGACTTGAACTCTCCAAGATTGTGAGGATCTTGGCTGCTCAAGTCTCCTGGCCTCGCTATTTATCATCCTCAGTCCTTCTTGGAATAACCCTTTTGCTCTTTTAGCCATTTCTGTCATTTAGTCCCATTGTGGCACTCTGCTGTGCTTTCCTGGGATGAAGCCAAACTATGCATCTCCCCGAAACACTAAGCCTTTCTTTAGGAGAGGTAGGTGTGGTGCCAGGGTCTAGACTCAAGAGGGTGTGAATCTGGCACCCCAATCTGCAGTCTGGATGCTATGTGTCCAGGCAAGGTCTTCTTCCACAACCAGGAGAGTGTAATCTGGTCAGTGCAGATCCTCCCATGATGGTCAAGTCCGTTCAGGCCAAATGGTTGCCCAACACTCCTTAGATCTCCTCCAATCAGAGTCCCTGTATCAGAAAATAACATCAAGTGCTGAGTTGGGTTCCCTTAGGGGACTTCAGCTTTTAAGGGTGGTTGTTAATGACAGTGGTTTCACATGGGTTTGAAGTATGGCAATGCAGTCACATGCTGAGACCCTCTGCAATCACCATGGCCTCCTCTTCTGTATCGAACTTGGTAACCATTGCCAGAATGCCAACAACTTCATCATGAGAGTGTCCTGGGTGACTCTGCTAAGTAGGGTGGGCTCAAAGACATGTTTTCCTCATTGATGTCATTTCCCACCTGTTGTTATAGTGGTCCTGTTAGAGCCTGCCTTTCCACGGCTTTCCACTTTAAGAGGTGGCCTTGCTTTCACTTGGCTCAAGTTCACAAAACAAACCTCTAACTGTAGGCTTTTGTAGATTGCAGACTCAGTAAAAAAAAAAAAAAAAAAAAAGGTAGGTTTTTAACCAGAGCCCCTAAAACTATACCAGAGTAAGCTAACTACTTGGTCTATATGTACAGTCAGCCTGTAAAAGGAGACCTTTTGTCTGATAAATGACTTTAGTACTGGCTTATGAGAAAACTCACATTTGCCATAGCTAGTCAGTGAAGACTTTCCCCAGGACTCAACACTCATTTATAAACAATCCTTTTATGTAGTTCCACGGCCAGAGAATTTGCTTTGAGTCAAAACAATAGATACTAATGGTTTTTCTAATGGAAACATTTTATGTAGTTTTGAATTTAGGATCCAATGCCTGACTTGATAGAAGTGACAAAAGTTATCACATTTATTGAACACTGAATGGAGTAACTTAGATATAAAGCTTCCCACAGTCTGAATTGATTATTCAATGCAGCATAATACATGATCATAGAAGTGGATAATGACATCAACAGCAATTCAGATATTGTATATCCTTTATTGATAACTCAGGTTTTATTTTGTGCAAATAAAATACAGAAGGTCCTATGATAAAGAAGCACCATCATTGTTACAGGTACATTTTCACATGCAGATGTGAAGGGGATGTTCAGGGAGACTCGGGGCCATTTGAGGACCACTGGTGCTGGTGAATCAGTTGTGCTGTTACAAAGTCTGAATTCACAGGTGCCCCACTGTGAATGCAGTGCTGAGACTGATCCTGGGCACATTAAATCAATCCACAAGCCCAATACAGCATTTTTTTTATGCTGAATTATAGCCACTGCAGAAAGCCATATTTCTCTTTGTACATGATTTCTTAAATCTAGTAAGCAACCTATAAAGCTAAGAGTTTCTTTTTTAAAAAAATACATCCAAACGGGGCTCTGCGTCAAGGTGTGTGTGTGTTTATCATTGTTGTGGATGCTATTGCTCCAGACTGTTTTGGAACTTGGGTATTGACTTCAGGGCCAGTTTACTGGTCAAAGAAGCAGATGGATATTCTTAAATGCAGTCTGAGGACAGTGCACACAGCAACATGTCTGCTTCTCAACTTCTCTCCTTTCCCCCATGCTTTCCTTCTTCTTCAATAGTCAGGATAAGATACCAGTGATTCCCAGAGACAAGCTGCATTGCTCTCCTCTAGCACTCAGCAATCTTAGAGCGACAATCTTACGGAAGTGAAATTGAAGCAAAAGAAGGCAGAGTGGTGGTGTCAGTCAGCCCATGGCCAGGGCCAGGTGAGAATCCAGCAGGAAACGAAAGCATCATCATTACAACCTTCATCACAGCTAACAAGTGGCTCTCTCCCATGGCACTGTGCATTTCTCAAACCTCACAAAACCAGAAGAGGAGGATGCTCAGGTGAGACACTGAGGTGCTGAGAAATCTAGGACTCACCCACATTCACATTTCAGAAAGTCGTGGCTTTCTCACACTTCAGACAGCATCACAAGGACTGCTTCCTCAGATGCATTTCCTGACCATCTCCCTCAGTCTCCTAGATCAGAACTAGGTCTTGATGCTCCCTGGGAGTCACTTGCTTGCCTTATCTCTGGGTTTAATCTGTTGCTTTGATATTGCTTCCTTAGTCCTCTGCTCTTTCACTGGGCTGCTGCTAAAGGCAGCACAGCTTGATTGTGAGGAATTTAGACCTAAAGTCAGACTGCCTGGGTCTCAGCCCCAGCTCTGCTACCTGGGAGTGGCAGAACACAGAGAAAGTAACTCACCTTTTCTGTGCTTTTATTTCCTTATCTGCAAAATGGGACTCCCCTTCATGGATCACAGCCTTGCCATGGAGAAGAGGCTTGCATAACGCAATGAAGCTATGAGCCATGCCCTGCAGGGCCACCCAAGACAGACGGGTCATAGTGGAGAGTTCTGAAAAAATGATCAAATTGCCAGCATTCACTGAATCACAGAGAAAGCAGAAAAACATCTACTGATTCATTGACATTGCTAAAGCCTTTGTCTGTGTGGATCACAACAAATGGTGGAATATTCTTGGAAATACCAGATCATCTTACCTATCTCTTGAGAACATGTATGTAGGTCAAGAAGCAACAATTAGAACAGGACATGGAACAACTGACTGGGTTCAAAATCGGGAAAGGAGTATGTCAAGGCTCTATATTGTCACCTTGCTTATTTAACTTCTATGCAGAGTACATCATGCAAAATGCTGGGCTGGATAAATCACAAGCTGAAATCAAGACTGCTGGGAGAAATATCAACAACCTCAGATATGCAGATGCATGCATCTGTGCTAAGTCACTTCAGTCATGTCGGACTCTGTGATCCTTTGAACAGTAGCACACCAGACTTGTCTGTCAATGGGTTCTCCAGGCAAGAGTAATGAGGTGGGCTGTCATATTCTCCTCTAGGGGATCTTCCCGACCCAGTGATTGAAATTGCATCTTTTACCTCTCCTGCATTGGCAGGCAGGTTCTTTACCACTAGTGCTACCTGGGAAGCCCCAGATATGCAGATGATACCATTCTAATGGCAGAAAGTGAAGAAGAACTAAAGAGTCTCTTGATGAGAGTGAAAGAGGAGAGTGAAAAAGTGGCTTAAGACTTAACATTCAAAAAACTAAGATTGTAACATCTGGTTCCATCATTTCATGGCAGTTAGAAGGGTAGAAACTGGAAACAGTGACAGATTTTATTTTCTTGGGCTCCAAAATCACTGCAGACAGTGACTGCAGCCATGAAATTAAAAGATGCTCGTTCCTTGGAAAGAAATCTATGACAAACATAGACAGCATGTTAAAAAGCAGAGACATCACTTTGTTGACAAAGTTCCATATAGTCAAACCTATGTTTTTTCCAGGAGTCATGTACAGATGTGAGAGTTGGACCATAAAGAAAGCTGAGCACCAAAGAATTGATGCTTTTGAACTGTGGTTTTGGAGAAGACTGTTGAGAGTCCCTTGGACAGCAAGGAGATCCAACCAGTCCATCCTAAAGGAAATCAACCTTGAATAGCCATTGGAAGGACTGATGCTGAAACTGAAGCTCCAATACTTTGACCACCTGATGTGAAGAGCCAACTCATTGGAAAAGACCCTGATACTGGGAAAGATTGAAGGCAAAAGGAGAAGAGGAGGCAGAGGATGAGCTAGTTGGATGGTATCACTGACTCAGTGGACATGAGTTTGAGCAAACTCTGGGAGATAATGAAGGACAGGGAAGCCTGGTGTGCTGCAGATTATGGGGTCACAAAGAGTAGCATACAACTGAACAAAAATGATAATAATATAATAATAATGATACCTACTTATAGGATCATTTTGGGAATTAAATGAGTCAACAGTTGGAAGAGATTTAAAACAGCTCATGGTGCGCAGTATTAGAAAAGTGCAAATGTGTGACAGCAATGGGCCACAGGGACAACACAACAGGGACCATGTCTGTACATTTGCCACTTTGTCTCCAGAGTTGAGAGTGTCAAACACAACACCTGTTATGTACTATGCTCAATATATTGTTGTGGAACATTGACTACTGTTGTATTAAAGTGTGCTGCATAGCAAAAGCCATATTTTTAGTTACTATAGTTACACTGCCTCTCTAAGATGTCAAATTTTCCCTAACCACAGTGCTTGAAGTTACAAATTTGCCCTAATTCCAGTGCTGAAAACTACAGCATATGATTCGCATTTAGATGTATATGGAATATTATTCAGTAAAAAAAGGGAATTCTCAAGCCACGAAAAGACATGGAGGAAATTAAGTGCATTTCGCTTAAGTGAAAGAAGCCAATCTGAAAAAGCTAGATAGTGTATGATTCCAGTAACATGACATTTTGGAAAAATAAAGCCATGGAGACAGTTCAAAGGGCAGTGGTTTCTGGGGATTAGCAGGAAAGGAAGGATGAATAGACAGAGCAGAGGATTTTTTAGGGCGGTGAAACTATGCTGTGTGATGCCGTAGTGGTGGATATGTGATAGTGCGCATCTGGCAAAACTCATAGAACTTCGAAACACAGAGTCAACCCTAGTGTAAACTATAGAATTTAGCTAATAGTAAGATATCAATATTGGTTCATCAATTTAATAAATGTACCATACTAATGCCAAGATGTTAACAGTAGGCAGTGTGGATGAGGGAGAGGGGGTACATAGGGAGCTCTCTGTACTGTTGAAACAATTTTTCTGTAAACCTGAAACTGCTCTAACATTCTGTTAAAATGAATTTTTTAAAAGCATATGAGGGAGAGGGGAGGGAATTCTGGGAGTTTGGGATTAGCATATACAAAATTTATATATAGGATGGAAAAACAACAAGATCCTACTGTATAGCACAAGGGACTATATTCAATATCCTTTGATAAACTGTGATGGAAAATAATATGAAAAAGAATACATATATACATATGAAAGAAAGTGAAAGTGAAGTCGCTCAGTTGTGTCCAACTCTTTGGGACCCCACAGACTGTAGTCCGCCAGGCTCCTCTGTCCATGGGTTTCTCCAGGCAAGAATACTGGAGTGGGTTGCCATTTCCTTCTCCAGGGGATCTTCCCGACCCATGGATTGAACCCAGGTCTCCCGCATTGCAGGCAGATGCTTTAACCTAGGCAGACGCTTTAACCTCTGAGCCACCAGGGAAGCCCATATATATGGCTCAGATGTTAAAGCGTCTGCCAGCAGTGCAGGAGACCAGGGTTCGATCCCTGGGTTGGGAAGATCCCCTGGAGAAGGAAATGGCAACCCACTCTAGTACTCTTACCTGGAAAATTCCATGTACTGAGGAGCCAGGTATGCTACAGTCTGTATAAAACTGAGTTACTTTGCTGTACAGGAGAAATTAACACAACATTGTAAATCAACTGGACTTCAATAAAATTTTTTTAAAAAGCATATGAGAACTCCACCTCATCTCCAAATCAAAGAAAGAATAAGCACTAACTTTCATTAAGTACATATAGCTTGCTAAGCATTTTGTTTATCTTGTTTAATCGCCACAACAATAATAAAGAGGTATGATTTTCATGAGTAGAAGCCAAAAGATGGGCACATTGTATTTGTATCTTCTGATTTCTCCCCAATCAGGAGGAGATTGTTTTCTTGGCCTGACTATGTCTTTTCAAGTATGAAACACAATATTTATCTAATTTGACTGAGTTATCCCTTAGCTGGTATTAAGTTTCTTTCAAACCCACTTGAAGTACTTTTTTGCTTTTTAAACACATTGAAAGAGAAGTGACATTTTTTAAAACAAAACTTTCCAAGAACACAAAGGAAGACTGAGGAAGTATTTCAACTGAATAAAATATTCCAGACTCTGGGAAAGTAACCCCAGACTCTGCTTTATCCTGGAAAGATAACAAAGTATTACTAAGCTTATCCTTCCTTTTTGATCTCCTTCTCACAACAGTTCTCTGATTTCCATTTCTCCTCTTTTAGGTTGTATGTGTGTGTTAGTTGCTCAGTTGTGTCTGACTCTTTGCTACCCCGTGGACTGTAGCCCGACAGGCTCCTCTATCCGTGGAATTCTCCAGGCAAGAATACTGGAGTGGGTTACATTCCCTTCTCCAAGGGATCTTCCTGACCCAAGGATAGAGCCTGGGTCTCCTGCATTGCAGGCAGATTCTTCTTCTTCTTCTTTTTTTTTTTTTTTTTACTTTATTTTACTTTACAATACTGTATTGGTTTTGCCATACATCAACATGAATCCACCACGGGTGTACACGTGTTCCCAATCCAGAACCCCCTTTCCACCTCCCTCCCCATACCATCTCTCTGGGTCATCCCAGTGCACCAGCCCCAAGCATCCTATATCCTGCATCGAACCTAGACTGGCAATTCATTTCTTATATGATATTATACATGTTTCAATGCCATTCTCCCAAATCATCCCACCCTCTCCCTCTCCCACAGAGTCCAAAAGACTGTTCTATACATCTGTGTGTCTCAGAACTAGGGAAGTACACTATCTCAGTCATTCATGAGATATTTATTGAGCACCATGTGCCAAATACCACACTTAGTGTTGAATACAGAGTGAAAGAAAAAGAGGCTCCCAATTCTCCTCCTTTCCCAGCCCTGTACCCTTAACACGATTCTACCTTTCACTCACATACTATCTGTCTGTTTTCCAATGTTCTGTTGAGGGCTTCTTCCTTCTTCAGAAGGCAGTTGACGACATCCAATTCCTAAGAAATTGCCAGTAAGACACTGTCATGGTGTAATGGATGACTAGTGAAACACTGAATGTGACCTTCCAATATGCTGTCACTCTTCGAGCATCTATGCCATTTAGCAGAAGGACTGAATGTTAGCTGATGAGACTCACTCATGTATGTGTCAGGGGGTAAATTTTAGTTTTGTGGATTGACAACGTGTACTCAGTAAGACTCAATTGCTGGTTTTTTGTCTACCTTAAATTTCCAAAAAATTTAATTATGTTGAGTACTTGTTCTCAGAATCTAGAGTCATTTTGAGGTCATTTTTTCAGATTCCATATATCTTCTTTTATCCAACTGTGTTAAACCTTATCTCTCTCTTCCCTGACGGTATGATGAGGTTCTACAATGAGAAGGAGATTTCACTTCCTGCCGATGTTTACCAGTTGGCCAGATCTTCTCTGGAACACTTTTTCTTTTGAAATACCATCTATTGTTAGCTGTTGTGTAACACTTCCTGTCAGTGGAGTTGTTTCAATAAGGCATTCCTGAAAATTACCTTATTCCAACAATCATTTTTCAGTTTCGGGAGGGAGGAACTCAGAGATTTGAAGAATCCACTTGAAGGATGGTGTAACAGGGCCACTGGCAAAACCATTTGAGTTTTTTACTTTGCCCTAACATTCTGTTGTGGTTCGTAATTGTTCTGTGATAAAGCTTGTCAGTGAAAGAGGAGAGTGAAAAAGTTGGCTTAAAGCTCAACATTCAGAAAATGAAGATCATGGCATCCGGTCCCATCACTCCATGGGAAATAGATGGGGAAGCAGTGAAAACAGTGTCAGAATTTATTTTTTGGGGCTCCAAAATCACTGCAGATGGTTAGTGCAGCCATGACATTAAAAGACCCTTACTCTTTGGAAGAAAAGTTATGACCAACCTAGATAGCATATTCAAAAGCAGAGATATTACTTTGCTGACTAAGGTCCGTCTAGTCAAGGCTATGGTTTTTCCAGTAATCATGTATGGATGTGAGAGTTGGACTGTGAAGAAGGCTGAGCGCCAAAGAATTGATGTTTTGAACTGTGGTGTTGGAGAAGACTCTTGAGAGTCCCTTGGACTGCAACGAGATCCAACCAGCCCATTCTGAAGGAGATCAGCCCTGGGATTTCTTTGGAAGGAATGATGCTAAAGCTGAAACTCCAGTACTTTGGCCACCTCATGGGAAGAGTTGACTCATTGGAAAAGACTCTGATGCTGGGAGGGATTGGGGGCAGGAGGAGAAGGGGACGACAGAGAATGAGATGGCTGGATGGCATCACGGACTCGATGGACATGAGTCTGAGTGAACTCCGGGAGGTGGTGATGGACAGGGAGGCCTGGCGTGCTGCGATTCATGGGGTCGCAGAGTCGGACACAACTGAGAAACTGAACTGAACTGAACTGAAAGCTTGTCAATCTCTGTAGTTATCAAAAGGTGTTAAGACTGACATCATGATTTCAGCAGACATCAACAGTGCATGTGAGTTCCTTCAAATACATGTAAAGGATCATATAGTGTCCACCTAGCAGAGTACCCCAGCCTGCCCTCAAGTCCCTGTGAAGGTACCTGGCTGGATCATACCATCTGCCTGGGAAGGATTCCACTGGGTGCTTCAGGAAGTTCCACTTGGCATTCTCTGGGCTGATATTATCCTCTTGGACCCTCTCGTTTTTCTGGAGACTGGCTATGAGCTTGCCTGGTCCCTGAGTGCAAGAGATTATAAGATTCCTCTATTTCTGAGTTCTTCCAGAGTCACTACATTTCCCAGGTACACGTTCCTTTTACAGAAGGGGTTCAGATCCTTCTGGAATCCATCCTTCAGTCATCTTTGCATGCGTGCTGAGTCATGTCTAACTCTTTGTGACCCCATGGGCTGTAGCCTGCCAGGCTCCTCTGTCCATGGAATTTTCCAGGCAAGAATACTAGAGTGGGTTGCCATTTACTACTCCAGAAGATCTTCCCTAACCAAAGGCTGAATCCAAGTCTCTTGCATTTCTTGCACTGGCAAGCAGATTCTTTACCACTGCAATACCTGGGAAGCCCTCAATCACCCTTGATAAAGGCTAAATATTCTAGCAGAGTCAAGTCAGCATTACTGATTTTTCTCTTAGAAACTTTTCTTGCATCTGAGACAGAAAACAAAACAGATATATTCCCTGCTGATACAATAACTATTTGAATTGAATGATAAGAAGAAAATATATAGTACTTCTCATACTTTTGATCTTAAGATTCCTTTATAATTTTAAAAAGAATTGAGTCCCTACCCCACAAATTGTATTAGTTTACTGATATTTACTGTAGCAGAAATTAAACCTGAGCTTAAAACATAATTAATTCATTTAAAATAGCAAAGATAAATTCATTATATATTAATGTAAATAACATATTTTAAGCAAAAATAAAAATTCCTGAACAAAACAGTTGTGAGCAGAGTGGCAGCATTGTCCATTCTTGCAAATCTTTTTCTTATCAGCTTCGTAGATGGAGGGTGAGCTTTCATCTCTGCTTCTGTGTTGAATCTGTGTGACAGCACAAATTGTGAAGCTTCTGGAAATCTTTACTGCATGTTCATGAAAGGATGAGACTGAAAAAGACAAATACTGTCTTAGCACTACGATAAAGAATTTGACCTCATGAAATACCATGTATCTGTGAACCACACTGAACAGTCATGTGTTAAACAAACCAAGTGTTTTACCTAATAATAATAATAATAATAGAGAACAATAATAGTGATATAATTTGTTCCTTTGTTTACTTCTCTTTTGATATTGGGGGAATCCTATACCTCTACAGCCCAACATTAATTCACTCTAGAGGCACGTCTCTCCTCTAGCACATTTGATGTGATTTGGACCTTTTGCATATTAACAAGTACTTACAGCTTTTCACATATTTAAATGATTCCAGTGGACCCAAATCTTTGCTTTCTTTTTGATGTTCAAGTCATCATTACTAGGACCTGAATACAGAGTTCCAGAGAATAGCAAGGAGAGATAAGAAATCTTTCTTAAGTGAACAGTGCAAAGAAACAGAGGAATGCAAGAGAATGGGAAAGATGAGATCTCTTAAAGAAAATTAGAGATACCAAGAGAACATTTCATACAAAGATGGGTACAATAAAGGACAGAAATGGCAAGGACCTAACAGAAGCAGAAGAGATTAAGAAGAGGTGGCAAGAATACACAGAACTATATAAAAAAAGGCCTTAACCACCCAGATTATCATGATGGTGTGATCAGTCACCTAAGAACACACATCCTGGACTGTGAAGTCAAGTGGGCCTTAGGAAACATTACTATGAACAAAGCTAGTGGATGTGATGGAATTCCAGCTGAGCTAATCCTAAAAGATGATGCTGTTCTCAATACGCCAGCAAATTTGGAAAACTCAGCAGTGGCCACAGGACTGGGAAAGATGATGCTGTTCTCAATACGCCAGCAAATTTGGAAAACTCAGCAGTGGCCACAGGACTGGGAAAGGTCAGTTTTCCTTCCAATCCCAAAGAAAGGCAATGCCAAAGAATGCTCAAACTACTGCACAATTGTACTCATCTCACATGTTAGTAAAGTAATGCTCAAAGTTCTCCAAGCCAGGCTTCAATAGTACATGAACTGTGAACTTCCAGATGTTGAAGCTGGATTTAGAAAAGGCAGAGGAACCAGAGATCAAATTGCCAACATTCGCTGGATCATCAAAAAGCAAGAGAGTTCCAGAAAAACATCTGCTTTTGCTTTATTGACTATGCCAAAGCCTTTGACTGTGTGAAAGTGAAAGTCACTCAGTTGTGTCTGACTCTTCGCTCACAACAAACTGAAAAATTCTTAAAGAGATGGGAATAACATACCACCTTACCTGTCTCCTGAGAAACCTGTATTCAGGTCAAGAGGCAATAGAATCAGACATGGAACAATGGACAGTTTCAAAATTGGGAAAGGAACATGCCAAGGCTGCATATTGTCACCTTTCTATAACTTCTATGCAGAGTACATCATGCAAAATGCTGGGCTGGATGAAGCACAAGCTGGAATCAAAAACTGCTGGGAGAAATATCAACAACCTCAGATATGCAGATGATACTACTCTAATGGCAGAAAGTGTTGAGGAGCTAAAAGTCTCTTGATGAAGGTGAAAAAGAGAGCGAAAAAGCTGGCCTAAAACTCAACATTCACTTCATTGCAAATAGAAGTGGAAAAAATGGAAGCAGTGACAGATTTCATTTTCTTGGGCTCCAAAATCAATGCAGACGGTGACTACAGTCATGAAATTGAAAGATGCTTGTCCTTGGAAGAAAAGCTATGACAAACCTAGATAGCATATTAAAAAATGGAGACATCACTTTGCTAACAAAGGTCCATCTAGTCAAAGCTATTGTTTTTGCAGTAGTCATGTGCAGATATGAGAGTTGGACCATAAAGAAAAATTGATACTTTTGACTTGTGGTGCTAGAGAAGACTTTTGAGAGTCCCTTGGATAGCAAGGAGATCAAATCAGTCAATCCTAAAGGAAATTAACCTTGAATGTTCATTGGAAGGACTGATGTTGAAGCTGAAACTCCAATACTTTGGCCACCTGATGCGAAGAACTGACTCACTGGAAAAGACTCTGATGGTGGGAAAGATTGAAGGCAAAAGGAGAAGGGGGCAGAAGAGGATAAGATGGTTAGATAGTATCACTGACTCAATGGACATGAATTTGATCAAACTCCAGGAGATAGTAGAGGACAGGGGAGCTTGGCGAGCTGCCGTCTATGGAGTCAGAGTCAGACATGACTTAGTAACTGAACAACAGCAACATACATTATACCAAACAATATGTTTGAATTACAGTATGTCCTCACATGTAGAAGTCTTTATTATCTGTTTCCAATTGTGACCTTTGGTTCAAGATCTTGGAACCAAAGTCTACATATTCAAACATCTTCCTTACCACCATCACTGATGAATACAGAAAGAAATCAACAGCCTTTCAAGAGAACGCAAAAGAATTCAATACAGCAGCAGATGAGTGGTTGCAACAAAAGTGCTAAGGTCACGAAGCACAAAATTTTACTATCTAGCTGTTTACCAAAAAAGTTTGTTGCCTTTTTGTCAAATTCATCTTAATGCATAGATATCCAATTTATTGACATCACTGGAAAACTATCTTTCCTCCAATGGTCTGCTTTTGCATTTTTGTTCTTACATACATTGACCATAAATGTAAGGTTTATGGCTGAATTTTCCCTTTTCTTCCATAGACCTATATATCTGCAGATACCCTGTATTATAAAATTTTAGTTGCTACAGCTTAATAAAACATTTTGAAACTGGTAACTGTCCCTTCAAAGTTTGTTCTTTTTCAAAATAATTTTGGCTATATGGGTACTCTACATTTCCATTTCATTTTCAGGGTCAATTTTTCCTGTGAAATAGCCTGCTGGTACTTTGATAGATAGTAACATCAAAGCCATAAATCAACTTAGGAAACATGGTCACCCTAACACTATTGTCTTCCATTATGAATATGAAATAGCTCTCCATTTATTTAGCTCTTTGTTCTTTCTCAGTAATATTTTATAGTTTTTAGTGTATAAGTCTTACATTTCTTTTGTGAAATGTATTCCTAAGTTGTTTCCTATAATGTTGTTATGCATGGAATTATTTTCTTAGTGTATAGAAATACAATTGGCTTTTGCATATTCATCTGCTATCCTGTGATGTTGCTGAACTTATTATTTCTAGTGGGTTCTTTCTATGGGATACTTAGGAATTTCTATGTATAAGACTATATTATCTATGACAGAAGACAGATTTATTTCTTCGTTCCACTCTGGTACCTTTAATTTCCATCTTCTGTTTTTGTTTTGTTTTTGCCTTATTATTCTGGCTGGAACTTCCAGTACTATGTTGAACAGCAGTGGTAAAATGCACATCCTTGCCTTGTTTCAAATTCAAGTATAAACCATTTGTGGGATAAATCTTATTTGATAATATTGAATAAGCATTTTTATATGTTGCTGGATTGTTTGTTAATATTTTATTGAGAACCTTTTGGTCTGTATTTATTGGGATTATTGGTTTATATGTTTCTTTTCTTGTGATACATTTGCCTAGCTTTGTTATTGGGATAATACTGGTCTCAAACAATCAGTTCTTCAATTCACCAGTGAAGTCATCTGGTTTAGGAATTTCTCTTTGTGGGAAGATTTATTTCTCTTTTTTATTGTGGTAAAATCTGAATTTATTTATTTATGGAGTCCTTTTCATCAATCTACATGTATTCTTTCATCACTTCATTTTGTTAATGTGGTGTATTATTCGGATTGATTTTTGTATGTTGAGCTATCTTTGTGTCCCAGGAATAAATTTCACTTGGTCATGTTATATAATCTTTTAATATACTGTAGCTTTTGTTGTGATAGCATTTGCTGAAAATTTTTGCATCAATATTCATAAAACATATTGGTTTATAGTTTTTCTTTCCTGTGGTGTCTTTGTCTGGTTTTGGTATCAGTGTAATGCTGTATTTTTCAGCTTTGGAATTTCTGTTTGGTTCTTTTAAAAAAGAATTTATAACTCTTTGTTGATATTCTCATTATTTTCATGAATCATTTTCCTGAATTCCTTTAGTTTTTTAATCATAGTGTTTTAGTCTTTGTCTAGTAAGTCCAATGTCTGTGTCATTCAGTTCAATTCAGTCTCTCAGTCGTGTCCGACTCTTTGCGACCCCATGAACTGCAGCACGCCAGTCCTCCCTGTCCTCCCTGTCTGTGTCATTACTATCTTTCTAAATTCCATATAAATGCATTGATACACAGCATTTGTCTTTTTCTTACTTCACTCTGTATAATAGGCTCCAGTTTCATCCACCTCATGAGGACTGACTCTACTGTGTTCCTTTACATACCTGAGTAATATTCCATTGTGCTTATGTACAACAGCTTCCTTATTCATTAATCTGCTGATGGACATCTAGGTTGCTTTCACGTCCTCAGTTCAGTTCAGTTCAGTAGCTCAGTCATGTCCGACTCTTTGTGACTCCATGAATCACAGCATGCCAGGCCTCCCTGTCTACAACCAACTCCCGGAGTTCACCCAAACTCATGTGCATTGAGTTGGTGATGCCACCCAGCCATCTCATGCTCTGTTGTCTCCTTCTCCTCCTGCCCTCAATCCCTCCCAGTATCAGGGTCTTTTCCAATGAGTCAACTGTTTGCATAAGGTGGCCGAAGTATTTCAGCCTCAGCGTAAGTCCTTCCAATGAACACCCAGGACTGGTCGCTTTCATGTCCTGGCTATTATAAATAGTGCTTCAGTGAACACTGGGGTACATGTGTCACTTTCAGTTCTGGTTTCCTTGGTGTGTACGCCCAGCAGTAGGATTGCTGGGTCATATAGCAGTTCTATTCCCAGTTTTTAAAGGAATCTCCACACTGTTCTCCAGAGTGGGCTGTACCAGTTTGCATTTCCACCAACAGTGTAAGAGGGCTCCCTTTTCTCCACACCCTCTCCAGGATTTATTGTTTGTAGACTTTTTGGTGATGGCCATTCTAATGAGCGTGAGATGATACCTCACTGTGGTATCATTTTACTGATTTTTGTGGGTTTTTTTTTCTATTTTATTAGTAAATTTATTAGGATATATTTATCTGTTATGTAAATCACAAATTTCAAGTGTACAATTCAAAGATATGTTAGCAAGTTTGCCAAGTCGTACAAATGGTTACTTTTATGTGCCAACTTGGTTGGGCCATAGGCTTTTCAGACATTATTCTGGGTATGTCAATGAGGGTATTTCTAGATGAGATTAAATTTTGAATCAGTAGACTGAGTGAACCAATTGCCCTCCCTAATTTGGGTGCCCATGCCATGCTAAGTCGCTTCAGTTGTGTCCGATTCTTTGCAACACTATGGACTGTAGCCTGCCAGGCTCCTCTTGTCCATGGGATTCTCCTGGCAAGGATACTGGATTGGGTTGCCATTTCCTTCTCTAGAGGATCTTCCTGACCCAGGAATAGAATCCATGTCTACTGCAGCTCCTGCCTTGTAGGAGGATTCTTTACCATCGAGCCACTGGGGAGGCCCCCTGCCCTGAAGACTTGTATAGAACAAAAAGGCTAAATAGAAAACTCCTGTCTTTCTGACTTCTTAAGCTGGGATATCAGTGTTTTTTTCCCTTGTACTCAAACTGAAACATTAGTTCTTCTTGTCTTGAGCCTGCCAGCCTTTGGACTGGATCTAATGCTATTGGCGCTCCTTGTTTTCAGTCCTTCCTACTCATAGTGAAAGTACACAGTTGACTCTCCTATGTCTCTAGCTTGCCAGCTGGAGCTCTTTGTAATTCTTAGCCTCCATAATGATATAAGCCAATTCATTAATATAAATCTCTGTACATCTTACTGATTCTGTTCCTCTGGAGAATCTTAATACAGCAATTATTATCATAAATCAATTTTAGAATATTTTCATCACCTCCAAGAGATTCCTTATGCACCTTCACCATTAATCTCTCTCAATACCCTCTCTTCCACTCTAAATAATCAATAATCTACTTTTTGTCTGTACAGATTTGCCTTGTTTGGACATTTTTAAAAAATGGAATCATACAATACTTCACCCTAATATTTATTATTTCTTTTCTTCTGTTTGTCTTGTATTAATTTTTTTCTTTTTTCTAGTTTCTTAATGTGGAAGCTTAGGTTATTGATTTAAGATCTTTTTTTCTTTTCTAATATAGTCTCTTAAGGCAATAACTTATACTCTAATCTTTGCTCCATTTGCATAGCATTTTCGTTTTCACTTTCATTTGGTTTAAAATATTTTTTAACATCTTTTGTGATTTCTATTTTGACCCATGGTCTTTCAGAAATGTGTTATTTAAGTTCTAAATATTAGAGAGTTTCTCAATTTTCTTACCTGTTTTTGATTTCTAATTTAATGCATTATTATTGGAGACCATGTTTTGCATGATTTCAATCTTTTAAAATGTACTGATATTTGCTTTATTACCTAGAATAGGATCTGTCTTGGAATGTTCATATGCCCTTGAAAATATATGAATTCTGCTGTTATTGGGTAGTGTTTTATATAAGCTTGTTATGTTAATTGGTTGATATTGTTATTCATGTTTTCTATGTCCTTCCTGATTTTCTATATAATTTTTAATCTATCATTGAAAGAGGAGCATTAAAACATTTCACCACAATTATTAAATTATTTTTCTTTTAAAATTTGTCAGGTTTTATGACTCTGTTGTTAAAAGTGTCTAGGTTCATAATTATGTTTTTCTGATACTTTGACCATTTTATCATTATGAAATATTTTCTTTGTCTCTCTCTAATAATATTTTTAATTAAGATCTATTTTATCTAATAGTGGTATAGCTGCTCTTGCTCTATTATGGTTACTGTTTGCATGATATATCTTTTTCCATTCTTGTATTCTGAAATTATTTGTGTTTTCAAATTTATGGTATGTCTCTTGTAGACAGCATATGATTGGACCTTGTTCTTTCTTTTTCATATGGTTGGACCTTGCCTTTTGTTTGCTTTTCAAATTCAGCCTGATAATCTCTATGTTTTGATTGGACTATTTAAACCATTCATATTTAAAGTACTTATTGATACAAATGGAATTATGTGCATTTTTCTATTTGTTTTCCTTATTCCTCAGATCTTTTTTTACTTCCTCTTTTACTGTCTTTTGTGTTAAGTTGATATTTTTTGTATGTCATCTTATTCCCTTTGTCTTTTATTATATTATTTGAATTATTTTCTTGATTTATTGCAATATACTTCAGATTAATGTCACATTAATCTCATAAAAGAGACAAACTTTGCTCCAATGTAGCTTCTTAGTGCTTTATTGTCATAAATGTAACATCATATAACTCCAATGGCATGGTTTTATAATTATAGTTTTATGCAGTCTTTAAAATAGGATTAAAGGAAATAGAAAAAAATTATAGCCTATTATATTTACCAACATATTTACCTCTTCCAGTGATCTGTGCTTCTTTGTGTGGATTTGAGTCACTCTTTGGTTTCCTTCAGTTTTAGCCTGAATGATTTCTTGTAAGACAGGATTTCTAACAAGGAATTCTCTTAATCTTTGTTCATCTGGAAATGATTTTGTTTTGCTTTAATTTATGAAGAATAATTTTTCTGGATACAGAATTCTTGGTTAATTTTTCTTTTCTTTCAGCACTTTGAATATGCTATCTCATTTCCCATGACTTTCATTATTTCTGTGATATGGACTTTGTTGAGCTTTTTAAATCTATAAATTAATGCCTTTTAAAATCAAGTAGGTTTCCCTGGTGGCACAGATGGTAAAGAATTTGCCTGCCAATGCAGAAGATGAGGGTTCAGTCTCTGTGTTGGGAAGATTCCCTGGAGGAGGGCCTGGCATCCCACTTCAGTATTCTTGCCTGGAGAATCCCCATAGAAAGAGGAGCCTGGAGTGCTACAGTCCATGGGGTCGCAGAGTCGGACACGACTGAGTAAATCAGCATAGCACAACAAAATCAAATTTTTGGATTTTATGAAGGGGTTATTCTTTCTTCAAATATTTTTTTCTCCCTCTCTCCTTCCTCTTCTGAGACTTTTATCACACAAATGTTGGTGCACTGGATGGTGTTCCATGGATCTCTGAGGCTCTGCATTTTTTCAGATCATGGGTCTCTGTTTACGTTTTGTTGTTGTTGTTATTCTTATGTTTGAACATTTTTATAACAATTGCTTCAGAATCTTTGTCTCTTAACTTCAACATTTGGGCCTCCTCAGAGACAATTTCTATAAGTTGTTTATTTTCCTGAGTATAAGTCACAGTTTCCTGTTTCTTAGGCTGTCTTATAATATTTTGTTGATGCCTAAACATCTTAGATAATTTAGTATAATAATTATGATTCCCTCCCTACCTCATAACATGGGTTGTTGTTGCTGTTGCTCTTTTTCTTTTGTTTGCTTTTTTTTTTTCTATTTTGACAATTTGCCTTAACTTATTCAGTGGTATCTATGTCCTCTGTGGAAGATGGCTGCTGATGTCTCTAGTCTTTCTTTCTTTCTTTTTTTTCTTTCTTCATTTATATTCTTGTTTCAGTTTCCATGTTTGAATTCTTTTGGGTGACTGTGTGTCAGTATACTTTAGTGGTTATCAGATGATTGCTCAGGGATTGTGTTCAAACACATTGGATGAGTAAGGATTCCTCTCTTTGTCAAGAGATCTGTCTGTGACTGGGGAACTCATTCAAAATTCAGGTCAAAATTCAAGTCAGACTTGTCCTGATTTCTTTTACTTTCCAATCAGCCCTTTTGTCTCTCTCAGGTGGGCACACAGGTGTGTGTGTGTGTGTGTGTGTGTGTGTGTGTGTGTGTGTGTGTGTGTATGAGAGTGGCTTCATATTAAGCCAGATTTGAGGATTGCTAAGGTGCTCTCTGTTCTTCTCTGAGTATGTGTGTGGCCTTGGGCATATGCACAACCTTCCAGATTCCGACTGAAATATGTGGGAACTTATCAAGGTCATTAAGTCTGCCTCATTCCCTGGACTTCCTAATTAAATTCTGGTCTGCTGGTCATCTGACCCCTACCAGAATCGTAATTTCAGCTATTCATCCCCATTTATTTGCTTTTGGACTTGCTACTGTTTCCAACGACATCCACGGACATGAGTTTCCTCAAACTCTCCTCCAGATCAAATCATCACCATCTGGTAGAAAGGTACAGTTCTCATGTCCTGATAGAAATCTCTCCTATAGAGGTGGGGTCTGGGGGCAGGACCAGCTTCAGGCAAAATTGCCACAAACTCTGCCTGTTCTTACTTGAAGTTCAGTGATAGTACTGAACAAAACACTTCTCAATTTGTTGTATGCCTTTGGTTGAATTTAGCAGTCTTGAAATGATGATCATTGACCATTTTTTTCTAGTTTTATTGTTTCTAGTTTTGGAAATAATTTGCCACGTTACTCTTACTCCACCACTGTGAAAGTCTTGCCCTCAGCAATCTGTGTTTTAACAAACTCTTCATACTTTTCTGATATGTGTTAAAGTTTGAGGACTAATGTCAGAGATGAATTAGCTCTACCTCTACCTAAGCAAAGTTTTATTTTATTTTATTTTCTAAGCAAAGTTTTAAACTGTGCAATGGATTATTTCCCTTTATGTGCTTAAGAGCAGCAGTATAAGCACTCCTTCTTGAGCAGTCCATCTGAAGCCCATTTTAGTGGCTTTACCAACTGTCATCCTCTTCTCCTAATTATCAACATGACCACATCTTCACCTCCCTTAAATCTATTCAAAGTTCATCTCAGTATGTAATACCTGAGTCTCCTGCATTGCAGGCAGATTCTACTATCTGAGCCACCAGGAAAGTTTACATAAAGTTTACCTTCAGTCAGTTCAGTTCAGTTGCTCAGTCATGTCCGACTCTTTGCGACCCATGAATTGCAGCTCGCCAGGCCTCCCTGTCCATCACCATCTCCTGGAGTTCACTCAAACTCATGTCCATTGAGTCGGTGATGCCATCTAGCCATCTCATCCTCTGTCGTCCCCTTTTCCTCCTGCCTCCAATCCCTCCCAGCATCAGAGTCTTTTCCAGTGAGTCAACTCTTCGCATGAGGTGGCCAAAGTACTGGAGTTTCAGCTTTAGCATCATACCTTACTCCCTTATATAAAATTGCAAGTTGTCTTATTTATTATGCTTATAATTTGCACTTGTTTCTTGTTACTAGAATGTATGCTCCCTAAAGCAGGAGTCTTTGTCAGTTTATTTGTTGATGTATCTCAGGAGTCAGAAACAGTCTCTCAGTTCAGTTCAGTCACTCAGTCATGTGTGACTCTTTGCGACCCCATAAACTGCAGCACACCAGGCCTCCCTGTCCATCATCAACTCCTGGAGTTTACCCGAACTCATGTCTATTGAGTCGGTGATGCCATCCAATCATCTCATCCTCTGTCGTCCCCTTCTCCTCCTGCCGTCAGTCTTACCTAGCATCAGAGTCTCTTCAAATGAGTCAGCTCTTCACATCAGGTGGCCAAAGTAGTGGAGTTTCTGCTTCAACATCAGTCCTTCCAATGAACACCCAGGACTGATCTCCTTTAGGATGGACTGGCTGGATCTCCTTGCAGTCCAAGGGACTCTCAAGAGTCTTCTCCAACTCCACAGTTCAAAAGCATCAATTCTGTGCTCAGCATTCATTATAGTGCAACTCTCGCATCCATACATGACCACTGGAAAAACCATAGCCTTGACTAGACGGACCTTTGTTGGCAAAGTAGTCTCTGCTTTTTAATATGCTATCTAGGTTGGTCATAACTTTCCTTCCAAGGAGTAAGCATCTTTTAATTTCATGGCTGCAGTCACCATCTGCAGTGATTTTGGAGCCCCAAAATAAAGTCAGTCACTGTTTTCACTGTTTCCCCATCTATCTGCCATGAAGTGATGGGACTGGATGCCATGATCTTAGTTTTCTGAATGTTGAGTTTTAAGCCAACTTTTTCACTCTCCTCTTTCATTTTCATCAAGAAGCTCTTTAGTTCTTCACTTTCTGCCATAACGGTGGTGTCATCTGCATATCTGAGGTTATTGATATTTCTCCCAGCAATCTTGATTACAGCTTGTATTTCTTCCAGCCCAGAGTTTCTCATGATGTACTCTGCATAGAAGTTAAATAAGCAGGGCGACAATATACAGCCTTGACGTACTCCTTTTCCTATTTGGAACCAGTCTGTTGTTCCATGTCCAATTCTAACTCTTGCTTCCTGACCTGCATACAGGTTTCTCAAGAGGCAGGTCAGGTGGTCTGGTATTCCCATTTCCTTCAGAATTTTCCACAGTTTATTGAGATCCACACAGTCAAATGCTTTGGCATAGTCAATAAAGCAGAAATAGATGTTTTTCTGGAACTCTCTTGCTTTACCCATGATCCAGCAGATGTTGTCAATTTGATCTCTGGTTCCTCTGCCTTTTCTAAAACCAGCTTGAACATCTGGAAGTTCACGGTTCATGTATTGCTGAAGCCTGACTTGGAGAATTTTGAGCATTACTTTATTAGAGTGTGAGATGAGTGCAATTGTGTGATAGTTTGAGCATTCTTTGGCATTGCCTTTCTTTGGGATTGGAAGGAAAACTGACCTTTTCCAGTCCTGTGGCCACTGCTGAGTCTTCCAAATTTGCTGGCATATTGAGTGCAGCACTTTCACACCATCATCTTTTAGGATTTGAAATAGTGCAACTTGAATTCCATCACCTCCACTAGCTTTGTTCATAGTGATGCTTCCTAAGGCCCACATGACTTCACATTCCAGGATGTCTGGCTCTAGGTGAGTGTGAGTGATCACACCATCATGATTATCTGTGTCGTGAAGATCTTTTTTGTACAGTTCTTCTGTGTATTCTTTCCAGCTCTTCTTAATATCTTCTGTCTTTGTTAGATCCATACAATTTCTGTCCTTTATTGAGCACATCTTGGGGCCACCCCAGATGGAGGTGTCATGGTGGAAAGGTCTGACAAAATGAGTTCCACTAGAGAAGGGAATGGCAAACCACTTCAGTATTCTTGCCTTGAGAACCCCATGAACAGTATGAAAAGGCAAAAAGATAGGACACTGAAAGATGAACTCCCCAGGTCAGTAGGTGCCCAATATGCTATTGGAGATCAGTGGAGAAATAACTCCAGAAAGAATGAAGGGATGACGCCAAAGCAAAAACAACACTCAGCTGTGGATGGGACTGGTGATGGAAGCAAGGTCCGATGCTATAAAGAGCAATATTGCATAGGAACCTGGAATGTTAGGTCCATGAATCAAGGCAAATTGGAAGTGGTCAAACAGGAGATGGCAAGAGTGAACATCAACATTCTAGGAATCAGTAAACCTAGATGGACTGGAATGGGTGAATTTAACTCAGATGACCATTATATGTACTACTGTGGGCAAGAATCCCTTAGAATAAATGGAGTGCCATTATAGTCAACAAAAGAGTCTAAAATGCAGTACTTGGATGCAATCTCAAAAATGACAGAATGATCTCTGTTCATTTCCAAGGCAAACCATTCAAACTCATGATAATCCAAGTCTATGCTCTGATCAGTAATCCTGAAGAAGCTGAAGTTGAATGATTCTATGAAGACCTAAATACCTTCTAGCACTAACACCCAAAAAAGATGTCCTTTTAATTATAGGAATGCAAAAGTAGGAAGTCAAGAAACACCTGGAGTAACAGGCAAATTTGGCCTTGAAATACAGAATGAAGCAGGCCAAAGCCTAACAGAGTTCGGCCAAGAGAACGCACTGGTCATAGCAAACACCCTCTTCCAACAACACAAGAGAAGACTCTACACATGGACATCACTAGATGGTCAACACTGAAATCAGATTGATTATATTCTTTGTAGCCAAAGATGGACAAGCTCTATACAGTCAGCAAAAACAAGACTGGGAACTGACTGTGGCTCAGATCATGAACTCCTTATTGCCAAATTCAGACTGAAATTGAAGAAAGTGGGGAAAACCACTAGACCATTCAGGTATGACCTAAATCAAATCCCTTATGACTATACAGTGGAAGTGAGAAATAGATTTAAGGGACTAGATCTGATAGACAGAGTGCCTGATGAACTATGGATGGAGGTTCATGACATTGTACAGGAGACAGGAATCAAGACCATCCCCAAGAAAAAAAGAGTATATTATATTTATTTAATATAAATATATTTATATTTGGAGTATAATAAATAGTTGCTGAATGAATGAGTTTAGTACCTAAAAATGTACTCTGAGAGGAAGTGTTGTTACTTCATTTTATGTAATTTAGTGCATTGGTTCAGTTCCGTAGCTCAGTCGTCTCCAACTCTTTGTGACCCCGTGGACTACAGCACATCAGGCTTCCCTGCGCATCACCAACTCCCAGAGCTTACTTAGACTCATGTCCATTGAGTCAGTGATGCCATCCAAACATCATCCTCTGTCACCCTTTCTCCTGCCTTCAATATTTCCCAGCATCAGAGTTATCCGGTGAGTCAGTTCTTCAGATCAGGTGGCCAAAGAATTGGAGTTTCAGCTTCAGCATCAGTCCTTCCAAACACCCAGGACTGATCTCCTTTAGGATGGACTGGTTGGATCTCCTTGCAGTTCAAGGGACTCTCAAGAGTCTTCAACACCACAGTTCAAAGGCATCAATTCTTCGATGCTCAGCTTTCTTTATGGCCCAACTCTCACATCCATACATGATTACTGGAAAGGCCATAGCTTTAACTAGATAGACCTTTGTTGGCAAAGTAATGTCTCTGCTTTTTAGTATGCTGTTTAGGTTGGTCATAGCTTTTCTTCCAAGGAGAAAGCATCTTCTAATTTCATGGCTGCAGTCACCATCTGCAGTGATTTTGGAGCCCAAGAAAACAAAGTCTGTCACTGTTTCCATTGTCTCCTCACCTATTTGCCATGAAGTGATGGGACCAGATGCCTTGATAGTTTTTTCAATGTTGAGTTTTAAGCCAACTTTTTCACTCTCCTCTTTCACTTTCATCAAGAGGCTTTTTAGTTCCTCTTCGCTTTCTGCCATAAGGGTGGTATCATCTGTGTATCTGAAGTTGTTGATATTTCTCCTGGCAATCTTGATTCTAGCTTGTGCTTCATCCAGTCCATCATTTCTCATGATGTACTCTGCATCTAAGTTAAATAAGAAGGGTGATAATATATATCTTTGATGTACTCCTTTTCCAGTTTGGGACCAGTCTGTTGTTCCATGTCTGGTTCTAACTGTTGCTTCTTGACTTGCATACAGATTTCTCAGGAGGCAGGTAAGGTGGTCTGGTATTTCCATCTCTTGAAGAATTTTCCACAGTGTTGTGATCTACACAGTCAAAGGCTTTGGCATAATCACCAAAGCAGAAGTAGATGTTTTTCTCTAATTCTCTTACTTTTTCGATGATCCAGCGGATATTGGTAATTTGATCTCTGGTTCCTCTGCCTTTTCTAAATCCAGCTTCAACATCTGGAAGTTCACAGTTCACTTAGTTTTGAAGCCTGATTGGACAATTTTGAGCATTACTCTGCCAGAATCTGAGATGAGTGCAATTGTGCGGAAGTGTGAAAATTCTTTGGCATTACCCTTCTTTGGGACTGGAATAAAAACTGACCTTTTCCAGTCTTGTGGCCACTGCTGAGTTTTCCAAATTTGCTAGCATACTGAGTGTAGCACTTTAACAGCATCATCTTTTAGCACATAAAGTTTATTTCCTCAAGACTGGAATGTCATTTTGTGTAAATTCTAAGAGGTGCCACAGGCATTGGACTTCTTGGCTGAATTTTGGCAAAGTTGGGAAGAGGAAAGAGAAGGAATCACAAATTTATTTTCAGGTATACCTTACCTATGTAATGCTTTGGAGTCTGATTGCTTTGAATTATTTTGCTCTTGCATGCATGTTAAGTCACTTCAGTAGGTTCTGACCCTTTGCTGTCCTATGAACTGTAGCCAGCCAGGCTCCTCTGTCCATGAGATTCTCCAGGCAAGAATTCTGGAGTGGGTTTCCATTTCCTTCTCCAGGGGATCTTCCCAATCCAATGATGGAACCTGCGAATCTTTAGTCTCCTGCATTGGCAGATGTGTTCTTTACCACTAGCACCGCCTGGGAAGCCCCTGTATTGGAGGATGGTAAAACCAGTTTCTTCTTGTTTTATTGTTAGCACCTGATTGTAGGAAGGAAGTAACTATTACCCTGAAGGCTCTCTATCATCTCCCCTTTACAATTTCTCCACCTCCAGGCAAAGCACCAATCATCCTGAAAAGAAAGGTCACAACACCCTGCGGCAGGAGTTACTTTGTTGTGCTTCACTGGTCTCCAGCATGTGACTATTATGCCATTTTTACCATGATTATATCTGAGCTGGTGATAGCAGAGTGATGGTTTTGTGCCCCCATGATTGGCACATGTTCCCATCACACTCAGTATTCATTTTCAAAGGTATTTTTAGAACACTTGGATATTAAATCCTCCATCATTCTATAAGCCACTGATTTAAATGTTTCATTTTGAAGAGCAAAAGGACTGTTTAGTGTTTTCATTCATTCAACTAGAAAACCACCAAGAATCAACAGGTGACCAATAAAGAAGGCAAAGGAGCAAAAGACAATTGACATTGATACAATATGATTATAGGCCAGTTTTTACATGCACTTATCCAAAACAAAGTTTTAAATAATAGAATAGTCAAATACTAGAAAGTATTTGCTTTAAATTTCATTTTTTAAAAGATGATATGCATGATTTAATTGGGCTTCCCAGGTGGTGCCAGTGATAAAGAATCTGGAGACACAAGGAGATGTGGGTTCCATCCCTGCGTGGGGAAGATCCCCTGGAGTAGGGAATAGCAGCCCAGTCCTGTATTGTTGCCTGGAAAATTTCATGGACAGAAGAGCCTTGCAGGCTACAATCCATGGGATCTCAAAGAGTCAGACACCACTGAGCATGCACTCACATGATTTAATTAAGTGATAACAGTGGATGAAATAAAACCATGCAATATGTATACAGAAATAAGGCATATTAGTTTCTTATTACTACAATAACAAATTAGGACAAGCATAGCTTAAAACAGCAGAAATTTATTCTCACATAATTCTGGAGGCCAGGAGTTCAACCTCAGTTTCACTGGGCTGAAATCAAGTAGGGCCAGGCTCTGCATGCAAGTTCCAGGAGAGATTTTCTGTCAGTTTCAGTGCTGCCAGCATTCCTTTGCCTGTGCTTCTCAAAAGGATACCCATGATGACATTTAGATCCCACTCAGATAATCCAGGATAATCTTGTCATATAACATCCGTAACTTCATCCTACCTGCAAAGGCTCTTTTCCTTTATAAAATAACATTTACAGTTTCTATGGATTAGGAGCTGATATCTTTGGGGCCACTATTAGGCCGACTACATAAAGTGAAATCAGCATTCAAGTGAGGAAAGACCACGTCATCTATGCAGCCGTGAGGTTTGCCATTGGAACATGTTCCCCCTTTAGTTTGCTCAGAAACCTTTTCTAATTCCTCAGAAGAGCTGAAAACTGTTCTCTCATTTGCGTTGTATTAAGTCGTGATTGCTTTAAAATCGAGAGATGGGTAAGATTATTTCCACTTTAACTTCATTTCTTTTTACACATTTTGCTAAAGGGATGAAAGATATAGTGGAATTAATGATCTTTTCATAAAATGAAACTGTAGTTTTTGAAAAATTTGTAGTTTGTGTGTCTGAAATATGAACTGGTTCTCTCTTCTTTTTAGCCAGAATAACTGCTTTTAAATTTAAACCAGCATTGAGTCTGGTCTGAGTCACTGTCATTTTTCTCCCATTATAAGTGGTCATTTTGATAGTCAAAGTGCAGAAAAACTTGGGGCATGCGGGGTTGATCCCAAGCTGGCATTTAGATGCTTGATAAGATGAAAAGGAAGACAGCGTGGAAACAGCATGGAAAAGTGTGCTTGATTACTCTCCCCCCACCCACACCTCCTCCCCCATCATCTGCTATGAATCATGCTGGATTAGCAACACTTTTGAGACAAAGACATTGGATTGTATTAGCATGCTTGTAAAGAAATGACATTAAATGTCCTCAGTGAAGTTACTTCAGAAAAGTCTTATCCTGTGAACCAATCTTCATCTAGCAAAATGAGAGCAAGGGTCACATAGAAACAAAGAATGTTTTTTGTGGCTTACTGCAGCCAGCGGCAGGGTTTAATGGGCAGATGTTCATCCTGCCACGCAATGTGGATGACTTCACATGTGGGGGGGAGGCTACTCACCATTGCAGCGGCTTGTTTTCCTCCAGGACTACATCATCACCACTTCTTGACGGTAGATTTTATGAGCAATGTAGAACACTGTGAACACAGCCATGCCTGTTTTTGTTTTTAACTGGTTTTGTTTCTCTGAGGCAATCCCAAACTGATTTTTGTTTTGTTTTGTTTTCCAAATCTAAATTTCTAATGTGTGATTAAACGTATGATGCTCTTTTCTTAGCATTTCTATTCATGATTCATATACCTTTCCCTTTATTCTGGGTCTCATAATTTGTGTTGCTAATTTACCAGGGATCACTTAGTAATTAAGATATTACAAATCTACAACTGTGTGCTTAAAATGCAAAGTAAATTGGATTTTTTGATAGAATAAAATGCAAATAGCTTGTTAAAATTTATTTCAGGATTCTGGTCCAAGTTTACTTCTCTCCCCAGAGGCCAACTTAAAACAACAAAATGAATGAGCAATAGAAAAGAAAATACGTCCATGGGATTTTCCAGGCAAGAGTGCTGGAGTGGATTGTCATTTCCTTTTCCAATTTTCATTGATAATACATGCTAAATCCAAAGTTACAAAGGATAGCTGCCAAATACAAAAACATTTGGAATGAAGTGAGACATGACACCAAAAAACATATGCATTCCACCCCTCCAAAACACAGGTATTTTCTAGCCTACAGTTTTCCATTAAAGGGTGACGCCACCCTAAGGGGTCCAACTGAAGGTCCTAGTTTGAGGTGTCCACACCTAGCATTGCATGTAAACCAGGACTGCAAAGAAACCATAAAGATGCCCATTCTGAGAAGCACAAGGGGTTACAGAAGGAGTCCTCATGGCAGTCAGCTTAGTATTATTTGCTTTAATATCCCAAGTACCCAGTAACATCGGGAATTGCTGTAAATCACAGGCCTGCTTGGCATGGAATGGGCCGCTGAAATTGGTGAACAGATCTCATTTCTACTCAGAGGACACTGAGCCATAGAAAGTATATCCCAAAAGATATACTTGAGTTAAAGCTACTGCTCTCCCCCAGATTCATCCTTTCCCCCCACATTTTTTAGCAAATAGCTCATCCAGAGAGAACTGTCCTTATTAGCATGGATAATTCTCCTCCAAAAAGAGGGCAGTAACAACCAGTAAAGACAGATGAGGAATATCCATCTTCATGGATGCAAATGAAAAATGACAATGAATAGTTCTTACTGGAGCAAGTGAGAGAGAACGTAATCTCATCAAAATAAGAGCTTAAAGGAAAATAGATGTCAAAGATGAGATAATAATACAACAGAAGAAAACGAAAAGTAGCCTGTGAGAGCTTAGGAAAAATGGAAAAGAAGGACCAAACAATATAGAAATGAAGACCTTTTGAGAGGCAACTGTCGTAGACTAGTTCCCCATGAAGTAGACTCCGAGGTGAGAGTGGCATGTGAGAGATGTGTTAAGAATGCTCATGGGAGCAACACCTTGGAAGGGAAGGGAAAGACTCAGAGGATGAAGTTAAGCTTCAGTGTAATTCTGTGTCAGTTCGGTCTTCTAAGTGGTTTCCAAGAAGAGTTTAGATGTGTTAAGAGATTTATTGGAGGAAATAACTGATACACTAAATAATTCAAATAGCTTCCCTTATTCAGCCTTTCATTCTGGCTCCCTTGAAAGCACCCTCGGATCCGCCATGGACCCCTCAGCACTTACTGGTACTTGCCAACCAGGTTCGGCAGCTTCCTGAGATGCAGTTGCTTTCCTCGCTTTCAGGCCCAGCAATGCCAGGCTGGTTTGTGACGTGACTTAACCTGAGTAACTGGCCTGGAAACCAGGAGGGGAAGTAGGTGCAGGTTCTGAGAGAGGCATGTGGGTTATGTGAAGGAGAAGAACTGGAATCATTGAATACCAGCAAATGCTAGCCTTCATCTGGTGGCCACTTAGGCAGGTTCAGAGGCTGGGGAAGTCGGAAGATTTACAAGTTGGGGAAGCATTCACTTAGATGTCTCCATCCTATATGTCAGTGCCCCATTTTCCCCAACTATGGCCTGACCTTGCCTTTGTTCTGCCTTGGTTGAGTGTATCCTTACATGGCATTCTGGTACTCTCACAATTAAGCCGTGGTCCTGATTCTCAACTTTCTCTGCTCTTGCACTGCAAGAGACAAGAACCTCTTCATATATAAAAGTTTATATATAAGTTAAAAGTTTCAGTTCAGTTCAGTTCAGTCACTCAGTTGTGTCCGACTCTTTGTGACCCCATGGACCACAGCACTCCAGGCTTCCCCGTCTATCACCAACTCCCGGAGGCTACTCAAACTCATGTCCATTGAGTTGGTGATACCATCCAACCATCTCATCCTCTGTCATCCCCTCTCCTCCCAT
Organism: Ovis canadensis; assembly: GCF_042477335.2. Lineage (NCBI taxonomy): Eukaryota > Metazoa > Chordata > Mammalia > Artiodactyla > Bovidae > Ovis > Ovis canadensis. The sequence continues at coordinate 26,710,081 of NC_091246.1, forward strand.
CTTCAATCTTTCCCAGCATCAGGGTCTTTTCCAATGAGTCAGTTCTTCACATCAGGTGGCCAAAGTATTGGAGTTTCAGCTTCAGCATCAGTCCTTCCAATGAATATTAAGGATTGATGTAAGTTTTAATGTTCAGCCTTTAGTTTCTAATTGATTGATCTTCACTTTTTATTATCTTTTCCCAAGGCCAATCAACCCAATACCATTTTCCTTTTAGTTACTATTTCCCCCAATTTTCTCAAACCCTGATATATGACCTCCATTAATGTGCTGCCTTCTTCCAGCACACTGCCAATGGAAACTTTAATAACTGCATCACTTCTTTATGCTGGGCTGTCTGTGTGTCATCTGTCTCCAGCAGTGGGATCTTCACTGTCAGGAAGATGGGTTTTCCAGTAGGAAATTCCATTCCAATGACCACTTTTTAAGCCTACTTTTGATACCTGTTGTTATAAATTGGGGTCCCTGGTAAACAGACTTTGAGAAGGTGAGTAGCATGTAGAAGTTTTATTAGGTAAAACCCTTGAGAACAAGCCCTAAGAAGAGTTAAGGATACAGGATTGGGCAGAAGGAGAAACTGATCTGCCATGCAGTCCCAGTGATAGTGTGAGGTAGTCCTATAAGTCCCCCCGGAACTGGGATGACCCTTCAGATTTGCCTGAGCTGGAGTGAGTAGGCATGGTCTTTATTCCCCTTCATTGACCAGTCAGTGATTGTGGCCTGTCCCTGGAAAGAGATATGACCTTGGGCCAGGTCATTTCTTCAGCTGAATTAGTCCCCAAGGAGTGCTGACAGCTGAGTTTTCTTCTCTTTTGTACTGCCAGAGGCTGGGGAGACCAGATATTCTGACAGCTGACATTTTAATAGGAACAATGGAAGCAGAATGTATTGGAATGATTGCTTTGATGGGATGAGAGAACATAACTGACAACATGTAATCCTATCCCAGTGAAAAGATCTTTCCAGAATATGGGTGAATAAGACCCTTATACAATTTCAGACTCATAGAGTTGGCAGCCAAGAGATCTGCTGTAATTTTCTATATAGTGATTTTTAGGTGAGAGAAAACAGTGCCAGATGGAAAGTCAAAGGTGCAGGAAAGAGTGAAGAGCAATGAAAATGGCAAATGTGTTGAAATCTAAAATAACACTGACTTCATAAGGCATTATTTGTAATCTCTCACATGGTGAAAAATTCATGCAAATGTGTAAAAATAAAGCAGCACATAAGAATTAATGGGGTATATGGTGTTCTGTTCTAAGATCTTGGGTTAGCTAGGATCAGAACATAAGTAAAAACTGATATTAGACCTAGGTGAGTTAGCAATGCATTTTGTGATTTTTGAAGTAACTGCTCGGCCATTAAAAGAATAGAAAATGAGTGTATAATTTTATAACCAATAGAAGGATAAAATGGAATAAAAAAGCTCTTGATCACTACAAATATGGTAAGAAAAAAATGAAAAACAACAAGGAAGAGGTGGAAAAATAGAAAGACACTGCAAACATAAGAATACAAAAGGACTGAAACAACAGATGAAAAAAAAGAGTACCTTCTAGTGCTAAACAAAATTAAGTTGGCACAGCTTATACAAATACCAGGAAAAATAGGCTTTGACGAATTAAGCAGTATTAGAGACAACAAGATGCCAAAGAATGTACAAACTACCACACAATTGCACTCATTTCACACACTAGCAAAGCAATGCTGAAAATTCTCCAAGCTAGGCCTCAACAGTATGTGAACCATGAACTTATAGATATTCAAGCTGGATTTAGAAAACGCAGAGGAGCCAGAAATCAAATTGCCAACATTCACTGGATCTTTGACTGTGTAGATCACAACAAACTGAAAAATTCTTCAAGAGATGGGGATACCAGACCAGCTGACCTGCTTCCTGAGAAATCTGCATGCAGGTTAAGAAGCAACAGTTAGAACCAGACATGAAACAATGGACTGGATCCAAATTGGGAAAGGAGTATATCAAGTCTGTATAGTCTCACCCTGCTTATTTAACTTATATGCACAGTACATCATGAGAAATGCCAGATTGGATGAAGCACAAGCTGGAGTCAAGATTTCAGGGAGAAATATCAATAACCTCAGATATGCAGCTGACACCACCCTTATAGCAGAAAGCGAAGAGGAACTAAAGAGCCTCTTGATGAAAGTGAAAGAGGAGTGAAAAAGTTGGCTTAAAATTCAACATTCAGAAAATTAAGATCATGACATCTGGTCCCATTGCTTCACGGCAAATACATGGGGAAACAATGGAAACAGTGAGAGACTTTATTTTCTTGGGCTCCAAAATCATTGCAGATGGTGACTGAAGCCATACAATTAAAAGACACTTGTTCCTTGAAAGAAAAGCTATGACAAACCTAAACAACATATTACAAAGCAGACAAAGGTCTGTCTAGTCAAAGCTATGGTTTTTCATGTAGTCATGTATGGATGTGAGAATTGGACTATAAAGAAACTGAGTGCTGAAGAACTGATGTTTTTGAACTGTGGTGTTGGAGAAAACTCTTGAGAGTTCCATGGACACCAAGGAGATCAAACCAGTCAATTGTAAAGGAAATCAGTCCTGAATATTCACTGGAAGGACTGGGGCTGAAGGTCCAATACTTTGACCATCTAATGTGAAGAGCTGACTCATTGGAAAAAACCCTGATGCTGGCAAAGAATGAAGGCAGGAAGAGAAGGGTTCAGTAGAGAATAAGATGATTGGATGACATCATTAACTTGATGGACATGAGTTTGAGCAAGCTCCAGGAGTTGGTGAAGGACAGGGAAGCCTGGCGTGCTGCAGTCCATGGGGACACAAAGAGTCGGACATGACTGAGCAACTGAACTGAACTGATAAAATGACAAAATATTGAAATCACCTGGACAATTTAGCCTCAAAACATGTAAAGCAAAAACTGACAAAACTACAAAAACTGAATCACAGTGGGAGATTTGAGTATGCAGCTCTCAGTAATTGACTGAATAATAACAAGTTAAAAATCCAGAAGGGAAAGATTTGCTCAACTTGATCTTAACCTAACAGGCTTTATGACATATTTCCTTGACTGTAAGAAGTCAATGACTGTAACACCTGCTATATTTGATGGGTCATTAAGAAAAAAGAAAATGTCGACTATGACAGAGTGATTCCTCATCACCTAGAATTGTTATTCCACATTTAAGCTCTTTTATATTTAATTATGTTATTCTTATGCATATATAAAAAGGAAAACATAAGAGAAATAAATTGAATAAGGTATTTTCAATCATCTTTGAGAATTCTTTTCTTTGGAATCTATTTAAGATTCAGAATCATCAATGGTTATGTGTCTTCACATACTTATAATCTCTCTTGGAGATTCCTAAGAAAGAACTTCATTACTATCTACCCAGTGACACTGCCTCTGAGGCTGTGCTGCTTGATCTTACCTGAAAGTGACAATGGAATATTTTTAGACAAAACTGGGGTACACATTATATCCCCTAAATGGTCCTTAAAATATTTGTTCAGTTCAGTTCAGTTCAGTTGCTCTATTGTGTCTGACTCTTTGCGACCCCATGGACTGCAGCACACCAGTCCTCCCTGTCCATCACCAAATCCCAGAGCTTACTCAAACTCATGTCCATTGAGTTGGTGATGCCATCCAACCATCTCATCCTCTGTGATCCTATTGTCCTCCCACCCTCAGTCTTCGCCAGCATCAGGGCCTTTTCCAATGAGTTGGTTCTTCACTTCAGGTGGCCAAAGTATTGGAGCTTCAGCTTCAGCATCCGTCCTTCCACTGAATATTCAGGGTTCATCTCCTTTGTGATGTACTGGTTTGGTCTCCTTGCTGTCCAAGTAACTCTCAAGAGTCTTCTCCAGCACCACAGTTCAAAAGCATCAGTTCTTTGGTGCTCAGCCTTCTGTGGACTTCCCTGGTGGCTCAGATGGTAGACTCCACATGTAATCCAGGAGATATGGGTTCATATCCCTGGGTTGGGAAGATCTCCTGTAGAAGGAAATGGAAACCCACTCCAGTATTCTTGCCTCAAGAATTCCATGGACAGAGGAGCCTGGTGGACTGCAGTCCATATGGTCGAAAAGAGTTGGACATGACTGTATGACTATCACTTTCACAGACTTCTTTATGATCCAACTCTTATATCTATACATGACTACTGGAAAAACCATAGCTTTGACTATACAACTCTTTGTCAGCAAAGTGATGTTTCTGTTTTTTAATATACTGTCTAGTTTTGTCACAGTTTTTCTTCTAAGGAGCAAGCTTATTTTAATTTTGTGACTGCAGTCACTATCCGCAGTGATTTTGGAGCCCAAGAAAACTAAATCTGTCACTGTTTCCACTTTTTTCCCCATCTATATGCCATAAAGTGATGGGACTGGATGCCATGATCTTAGTTTTGAATGTTGAGTTTTAAGCTAGCTTTGCTACTACATATATACACACATTGATGTAGGCACAGCAATGACAGTACCATCACAGATTGTCACTTATTCTTCTTTGATTATTAAAGTACACTCTAGTTTTCACAAAATTGAGATGTGGAAAACACATGGCTAAAAGTCATTGAAATGCAGGAAAACACTTTACCCAGCAATTTCACAGTATACAATATTTTTCAGCACATGCAAAAAATTTACAAAAAATGGCCACATAGTGTCTCAACACATTGTAAGGGATAATTTATATAGAGTTTTCTCTGATCGCAGTACTATTATGTTTTAAATCTATACCAAAAAGAAAGCTAAAATAATCCCATATATTTGAGAATAAAATTATACTTCTAAGTAACCAATAGGTCAAATAAAATATTATAGTGGCTAACATACTTTAAAAGGAACTTAAAATTTTTTCATTTTAAACAAATATACTGTACTAGGCAGGAAGGAAAAATAAAATTGGAAAAATAACAGAAAAATAATTCCGAAGAAAATAGGAAGAGGGAAATGAAGGTAAGAATAGATATTAATGAAATAGCAAACAAATATGCTAAAGAGATGAGTGATTCACATCTGGTTCTTTGAGTAGGTAAACCTCTAAAGAGAAGGATCAATGATGAACGCCTCCTGGGGCCTGCATTTGGGAGTCTGTTGCTAAGATGTCTGCGTCCAGGGAAAGAGGCTAGTCCATTCTATCACTTTCATGTCACTTTCTTAACTCACAGAGAGATTTTGTTTTCCCTGAGATGCCCTTAACCTTGCTTTTGTCGCCCCTTGGGCTCTGCCTCAGGAATGGGGCTAGTCAGAACCCTGCACAGGCTTTGCATCACTGATCTCAGAGTGGACACTGGCCAGGAGCTTCAGCACTATCTGTAGGCTTGTTAGAAATGCAGAGTCTCAACCCTAGCTCCAAACTCACTGATGCAGAATCTGCCTTGGAGCGAGATCCTCAGAGGATTCTATGCACAATCAGGTCTGAGGAATGCTGGCCTCAAAAGATCACATGACAGGATGCTTATTGTCACCTAACCGTCAGGTAGACCCAAGCAGGTAATCCCTGCAGCCCCTAATCTCCAGCCAATGAAGATCATGAAATTGATTCCCATCTCCACCTCCTTCTCCTTATTTCAACTTGCAGTACTAGAAGATCTATGTTTCCTTGTTCTTTTCTTTCTTTCTTTTTCTTAAAATGTATTAATTGGCTAATCTGAGAAGATCTGGAAACAGAAAATGCCATTTTCTCACATGCTATCAAATAACTTCATTTAGTTGTATTGGTACCTCTAGCACAGAAACCCCCTCCCTGTGGGACTGATAAGTAATCTTAACACTGACTGCATTGCCTCAAAAGGCAAGTGGGCCCACATCAAGCTCCGAGATGAACAAACAAAAAAGACAAAAGGAAGTTAAAAGAGGAAGAGAGAAAGCAGGTCACATACCCTCCCAGACAGGCTGGTCAATCACCCCTAACAAGAGGGATGCAATAGCAGTTGGGCATGTTGGCTTGTGGCTTGTCATGCTATCATCCTGGGTAGCTTCTTGAGCTCCTGCAGACTTTTCTACCAGAAAACTGTCTGAGCATCACCTTCAGTGTGGGGTAAAGAACAACTCTTTTTAACAATCAATTTTTTTTTTTGTCTTTTGGAAATTTATTATGGATATTCTGTCTCCTTCTTTGGATAGGTTTGAGTGGGTTACACTAGAGCATAATTTCATAGAAACATTTGCATATATCTCTTTTCAGAGTATGAATTACTTTAGGTCAGGGAAGTAGCTGAGTTTTGTCTGAGGAGAGGTTCCATTGATGATAGAGGAATAGAAAGCAAATGCAAATTTGCATCCTCTCAGGGTTGGCTTAGGGATTCTTGCAAGTTTTATTATAGACTCTACATACATTGGGTATCATATACACCAAAGGGTGTTCAGTGTCAGGGCCCAGGAGATATTCATGTGTGCATGTGTGTGCTTAGTTGTGTGCAACTCTTTGTGACCTTATGAACAAATAACTTGCCGGGCTTCTCTGCCCATGGGATTTTTCCAGGAGAGGATACTGTAGTGGGTTGACATTTCCTCCTCTAGGGGATCTTCTCAATCCAGGGATCAAACCCACGTCTCCTGCGTCTCCTGCATCGAGAGTTAGATTCTTTACAACTGAGCCACCTGGGGTTCAGCACTGTACAAGTCAGGATTAAGCAGGATATGGTTTACCTGTAGAATCCGTGGGAACAGTGGAACCACAGTGAACAGGCAACAGCTATGTGTTCATGGAGTCTTCCATGAATGCATGGAAGATGAAGAGACTTCAGCCTGTGGGAACATTGCTTAAACTAGCCACGAGGTCCAAAGCAATTCCTGTCCTGTTAGAATGCCAGGAGGGCTTTATCTCTTATAGTTAGCTTATGTTTTTAAAAGAGTCGCCATGCCAAATTCCCCCCAGTGTGGAATCTTTTGACCCTTTAAAGTTCTACAGTGGTAATTTGAGCACTTCTGTGACTTATTTTCAGTACTTCCTAAAGCTTAATAAGGAAGCCAGACATTTACAGTAATAAGTCCACAGAGGCTAGCTGGGATGGCCTGTTTCTTTCTTTTCACAAGCCTGGGATCTAGCTCACTTAATGCTATTTTTATCTTGGTTTACTGCTGTGAGTTATCATTTTTGATGTTACTGAGCTTTATTTGTAGAATTTATTCATTTTTCCTTAATGAAAGCAATCAGGTTAGTATAATGCTTGAAGTTTCCACGGGTATGAATATTACTGTAGGACCCCTTGGTGACTAGAAAGAGCTACTGGCCCAAATAACTGCTCCTCTCTTGGCCATCATAGTTCCTAAATCTAGAGAAAAATCTGATCAGATCAGGAAGTCCTGGTCTGGAAGTCATGCATCTGCTTCCAAACAACTTGAGGAACATGTTCTCATAAAACTTTAAGGGGCAGATTATTACTCATGTTTTTTTCTATGTTTGTGGTCAAGGATTTTTTTTTTTAACTCTGATTACAGAACCTGAGGAAGATAGCATAGAAAAATTAACTATCAAATGATTTTACTTTATGGCTTGTGGTGCAAAAATCTTAAATATATATTATCAGATCTAGCATATTTAAACAAAAAATATAACAAACCATGATGAAGTAAGTTTACTCTAGGACAGTTCAACCTTGAGAATTTCTACAAGTATAATTTATGTCACTAATTTGTCACAAAAATAGAAAAAAATAGGATCACATCTGTAGAAAGCAAGAGGCATTTTGCAATGTTTCAGATTTTTAAAAAATAGGACCATTTTAGTACACTAAGAATGAGTTAAAATGTCCTTAATAAAGAGTATTTATAAAAACTAAAGATGAATATTGTACTTAATCATCTTTATCACTCTGAACATTCATTAATTCAACAAACATTACCTGAGAATGTTCTGGGCACTTGATACCTCTCTCTGGATTTGTGAGCCCCATGGACATATACATAAAAGCAATGGTTTGCCTTGAAGTTGCTGGGAAATTCTTAGATGCCTTAATGCCACCAGCCATGGGACTTTTAAGCCTCTCTCCCTTCCTCCACCACCTTTAGATAAATTGCACACATCAGAAATGGTGCATTTCACAGTCTCACATTTGTATAAGGTTACTTCCCCTGCTCTGCAACTAACCTACAATATATTCCCAGCTTGCTGAGAATTTTCATTGTGAATGAGCGTTAAATTTTGTAACATGTTTTTTCTGCCTCTAGGTTTGCTTGTATCCAAGCAATGTGGTAAATTACATTGATAGCTTTTAAAAACATAAACCAATCTCAACTTTCATGTGTGTGTGTGTTCACTCCATAATGTCCAATTCTTCGAGGCCCTATGGACTATAGCTCACCATCTTTCTGTCCATGGAATTTTCCAGGCAAGAATATTGAAGTGGGTTGCCATTTCCTCTTCCAGGGGCTCTTACTGCCCCAGGGATCAAAGCCACATCTCCTGTGTCTCCTGCATTGGCAGGAGAATTCTTCACCACTGTGCCACTGTGGAAGCCCCTAACTTTCTAGGATAACACCTCTTTAGTCAAAATGTGTCTAGGTTTGATTTGCTGACATTTTTGCGAAGGATTTTTATGTCTATGCTCATGAGGGATGTTTATATCTGTAATTCTCTCACAATGTCTTTGTTTAGTTTTGTATCAAGGTTATGTTGACCTCATAAAGTCACTCTCTCTTCCTCCTGAAGTATTCTCTCTGTTCTATTTTCTGGAGAAAATAGTTTTCAGATTCTGCCTGTGTCATTTCCCCTACGTTTGAAGGAGAACTCTTTATTATTTCTTACATCACAGTTCTGTTGAAGACACTTTTTTTTCTCTAAAAAGGCCATTTTTATTTTTGGAGACTGTATCAGTCAAAGTTTAACCAGAGAAGCAGAGTCAGTCCTTCTGGAAGCTTCTCTCCCTACTGGTTCCTCAGGAGACTGGCGGCTACATCAGGATCATGATAATGAAGGGACACACGGATGTGGAGGAGGCTGTGCCTGACTGAGGGACACTCAAGTCTCCCTACATCCTCACTTCCACAAATCAGTTCACTTCAATGTTCCTCCTTGATGTCTCTTTCTTTGTATTCATTACTGAAGATTTTTCACTCTCTTGGGTTGATCGCTGGGTGTGCTCCCTAGCCTAAACTTCCCAAATAAATTTTTTTTTTTTTTTTTTGCTACATGTGGTCTTTGTTGCTATGCACAGGGTTTCTCTCATTGCCGTGCACGGGCTTCTCAGCGGTGGCTTCTCTTGTTGCGGAACACGGGCTCTAGAGCATGCAGGCTTCAGGACTGTGGCTCATGGGCTAGAGAGCACAGGCCTTGCAGTTGTGGTACACTGGGTTAGTTGCCCCACCACATGTGGGATCTTCCAGGACCAGGGATGGGACCCCTTTCCCCTGCATTGGCAGAGGGAATCTTAACCACTGGGCCACCAGGGAAATCTAAGAGTAGTCTTTATTTCTATTCTATATCACTGTCCCTGTAAGCTGGAAAAATAAGAAATCTTTTCCAGACTTTGTTTTGTAGTTTTGCCTACTGAATTATTGGAGAAAAGGTAAAATGTGGTGCCTTATTTTATGTTTGTTCAGATTCCTAGAAAAGGGGGCTTTAAAGGTTTGAAAAGCAAATTGAGGTATAGAGTTCCTCATTCAGAACTCAAAGGCCCAAGATATTCCTGGATGAAATACAAGGTCGTTTTATTTCTTAGCTGGGCATTCTGTGACAGGTGGGAATCATCTCTTTGGGAACATAAGTCAATACTAAACTGAAACCTTCCCTTCGATATATAGCTTCGGCATTCCTATATAAGAATTCTCATCAGTCTTTTTACACGAGCCTCAAAACACTTCAGACAGAGGAAGTGTAGCTTCTTTGGTTTGAAAAGCAGGTCCATAGCTCTTTTTTTTTTTTTTTTTCCACAGCGAACTGCAGAGAAAGAAATAGCTTCCTCTACTTAGCTGCTCAATTTATCTCTTCCCCCTTTAATTCCCTTGTGGCTCTCAATGTGGTCTTTTGGGGTTTCCCTAAGAGTGCCTGTGTCATTTTTGTGCTTCACATATGAGGTAAAAGTTGGAGTCTCCTTCCTTCCTGAGGGTCTGAATTTAATCTTTCCTAGATGATTCAACTGATGTAATTGTCTGATACTTCGGTGTGTTAAGCCGCTTCAGTCTTCAGCTCTTTGAGATGAACTGTAGCCCGCCAGGCTTCTCTGTCCATGGGGTCCTCTAGACAAGAATACTGCAGTCGGTTGCCATGACTTCCTCCAGGGGATCTTCAAGACCCAGGGATCGAACCTGCATTTCTTATGTCTCCTGCATTGGCAAGCAGGTTCTTTACCACCTGTGCCACTTTTGGTGCCCCCAGTAGATGATGCTGCCTGATATTTACACCCTTGTGTGGTTCCCTCCCCTTGAATCTGGTGTCTTGGTAACTCAACTAAGAAAATGAGGCAGAAGTGACACTTTGTGAGGTCCGGGCCTTAGTCTTAAGAAATTCTGGCAGCTTTCATTTTTAGGTTCTTAAGGAAATGAGCATCCCTATACCGTAATAAGCCTACCCTGTCTACAAGGAGGTGCCACAAGGAGGATGGAGGTCAATAGCTCTGGCAGAACTCCCAGTCGACAGCCAGCTCTGACCGATCATCTTGAAGTGGATCTTCCAGCCTCCATTCTAGCTGTCCCCCTGATGTCGCAGGGAGGAGAGTGTTGTCTGCAACCATACACAAATTGCAGAATCATGAACAAGTCAATGGTTGCTGATATTTAAATCACTTAAGTAACTTTAAAATGAGCAATAGGAGCATGAAAGTTAAACTGTGCTGAGATTGCATCAACTTAGAAAGAATGCTCTGAAGTGCATGTAAGTATATGAAATATATATGTACGTATATATGAATGAATATATGAGTATATGAACTAGATATATAAACACATAGGATGTATAAGGAAGTTCTTGCAATTCATTTCTTGTGGTTTTTCTCCTCTGGGCTTTACTAGAAGCTCATCTATTATTTCTTGCCGATGTTGAAGTTTATAAAATGGACCTTTGAGTCTTTGGAAGAGCTAGTAAGTAGGTATGAATGAGGGGATCAGATGAGTGTAAGAAGAAAGCAGCACTATGGATGATTGGTTCTGAAAAATGGAAAGATTAATTTTTAGTGTTAATGAGCACAAGGGAGTAAGGAAGAGCCTTAAAAAGATTCATTCAGATATAAATGCTATTAGTTAACAGCAAAAACTTATGAATAAGCTATTAAACACCTGCACACTGGCTATTTAACATGATAATCTAGAAAATAAAAGATCAGTTATAAAATTTATTTCAGGATATGTGGAGTTAGGAATAATTAAAAAAATGCTTCAAAATTAATTTTATTGAAATTCTCAATAAATGACTAGATATAATTTTATATAGTTAGAAGTTTGAGGGTTTTCCTTACCCTCATAAATCTCTTTAGGATATTTTTAATTAAAACATACTTAGTGGTTGATTAGTCTAAATAATTATGCTCTGATGAAAACCACTGATAAATGCTTTCTCCATTGGCAATCTTGTGGTGTATAGAGGTCCCTCTTGGAATTCTGTATATTTCAACTCTCAATTATGGTGGAAACATTATCTATGAAAATTGTTAATTCTCTATGCCAAACATTCCACCATCATGAGGATTTAAGAGCTTAATTGTTTTAGAAAGTGAAATGTGAGACATTTTCCTTATTTCTTCATCAATATGCAAATGGCCCATTGAACATAAGTAGATCAAAGTTTGGGTCAGTAAAGAGCCAGATGTGTGCTACATGAATTTTGGGCAATTAGGTCACAAATAGGGCTAAATTACCTCTTCTGAAAGTTTTTAATAGCACTTCAACTGTAGATTCCACATTTGTCTTCTGTACATGGGAAATGCACTTGTGGCTAAGAACCTTTCAGTCTTAACTTTTACCCAAGTGGAAGTGAAAATGTAGACCTCAGTAATTCCTTAAACAAAGAGTGTATTACTTATTGTGTGCAAGACCCTGCCTTAGACTCTTAAGCTTCTTCAGTAACTTACCATCTAGCTCTTATTAACATTTACCCTGATTCCTGTCAGTGATATCATGATCTACTATGATAAAAATCTTGCAATTCATATACATATAACCACATTCCACAGATTAACATGTCAAGTGTACGGTCATCAGCTGGATTTCCCCCTTTTCTTTTAAAATATTTCAAACTTGCAGGAGGGTGAAATAATTGTCAGGAACGTCTATAAAGTTTCCTCCAAACTCACCAGTTGTTAGTATTTTGCCACATTTACTTTTTCTCTCTAGCTTTTCTGTACACACACACACACGCACATACTTCTGTTAAACCATTTGAAAATAAGCTACAGCTATCAGCTGTACTTCAACATTATTGTGCTTTAACATTAATAATCTTCTTTAGGTTTTTTTAAAAATTCAGAGTGCAATCAAAGATCATGCATTCCATTTGGTTATTATGACTCTTTAGTCAACTTCAGTTTAAGACAATCCCTCTACTTTTATTTGCTTTTCATGACTTTGGCATTTTTGAAGAGTCTAGGCCACTGTCTTATAGAATATCCCACTATCTGGATTTGTAAATTGTTTCTCTTCATTAGTTTTATGTTTAACTTCTTTAACAAGAAAACACTTGGTGATGTAGTACGCTTCCTTTTACATCATTTGTTGTCCAGTGATGGATGATGCTGACTTTGATCTCTTCTTGAAGGTGGATCCTTTTATTTTTTGTAATTAATTAATAACCTGTGTAGTGATGCTTTGAGGTTGGGTTCCTCACATCTCTTCACCTGATTACTTTAGGATTCATTGTTAAGCCTTGCCTAAATAGTCATTAACTTGATAGTAGCAAAACTGAATTTTTGAATTCCTTCCATCTTTATTATAATAATATTATTCTATGTAGAACAGTTTCTTCCCATTTTAAAGATATTGCTAAGGACTTTTTCATCAATGTATTATAACCCTTTTAAAAAAATGCTCAAAAAATAAATTAAAAAATGCTCAAATTATTTTTGTCCAAGTACAGTCAGTGTAAATCCCTTTAAGTGAACACTTGTGTCCTTTTCATATGTCCCCATCAGTTTGTTTAAGTACTTGCTTTCTGGTATAATAAGGTGCTCCTAGCTTACCTTGTATTTGTATCCTATGGTTAGACATTGAAGTTTCTTTCATCATTAGCTACTACCAATCATGGCACAATGAATACTTTGTGCATGAACTAATTTGTAGCTATGGTATGGTATCTGTAAAGAAGACACTGTTGTATCCTCTACTCTGTTCTCATGACATTTCGGACATCAGATATGTGTTTTCTCCCACACCAAGTAATTCTTGTCATAATCCATGTGTGGGTTGGAAAAGAATTCCCATGTACAAGGCATAATGAAAGAGAGTAAAGTTTATTAGAGTAGGGGAATGGAGAAGGCAATGGCACCCCACTCCAGTACTCTTGCCTGGAAAATCCCATGGATGGAGGAGGCTGGTAGGCTGCAGTCCATGGGGTTGCTAACAGCCAGACAAGACTGAGCAACTTCACTTTCTCTTTTCACTTTCAGGCCTTGGAGAAGGAAATGGCAACCCACTCCAGCGCTCTTGCCTGGAGAATCCCAGGGGCGGGGAAGCCTGGTGGGCTGCCGTCTATGGGGTCACACAGAGTTGGATACGACTGAAGCAACTTAGCAGCAGCAAAGTAGGGGAAAGAAGGGTTGCTGCCACTATAGCAAAGCCAGGTTACTGACAGGGAGAGCCAAACTTGAACATGGGTCCTTGGATTGTTTTTATAGCCAGGGGACAAGAAGTACATTAGAGGCCTTGTGAGTCATTTGCTGATTGGGTGAGGTATTGGGCTGGAGAAGTGTAAGGAAATACCTTTTCCTTAAACGGGGTAGGAGGAGAGACAGGCTATACTATTCAGGAGGGTCCAAAAATCTCTCAATGGTTACAATATGTGGGGGAAGGGCGATAAGAGTCTTCTTTGTTGTTGTTGTTCCTGCATTCCAAGACCCTTCTTTTTCACCTTGTTTTTTACATCCTTGGGGCACCACAGTTCTTCAATTCTAGGAAGACACCAACTGGGTGTCCTACAATTTAACTCAAATCTGACATGATCTACATGGAGATGGTGTCAGTTTCCACAAGTGAAGGCCCAGTCTCATGAGGCTTCATATCTTCAGATGAAAATAACAAATCCAGGTGGTCACTTGTGCTTTTGACAGACTTGACTATAAGTTCAAGGTTTCCACGACTCCTTTCTCAATTTGATAATTTGCTAGAATGTTTTACAGGACTCAGGAAAACAGTTTGCTTGCTAGATTAGCAGTTTATTATTAAAAGACACAACTCAGAAAGAGATGCGTAGGGTAAAGTATAAGATGAGGGATACAGACCTATGGTGCCCTCTCCAGGCATGTCACCTTCACCCCAGCACCTCCTTGTGGTCACTAATCTGGAAACTCTCCAAATCCTTTGGGTCATAGAAAAAGCAAGAGAATTCCAGAAAAGCATCAACTTCTGCTTCATTGAATATGCTAAAGCATTTGACTGAGCGGATCATTCATAACAAACTGTGGACATTTCTTAAAGAGATGGGAATACCAGACCACCATAATTTGCCTCCTGAGAAGCCTGTATGAAGGTCAAGAAACAACAGTTAGAACTGGACATGGGACAACAGACTGGTTCCAAATGGGGAAAGAAGTGCATTAAGACTGTATATTGTCACCCTGCTTGTTTAACTTATATTCAGAGTACATCATGTAAAATGTTGGGCTGGATGAATCACAAGCTAGAATCAAGATTGCTGGGACAAATATCAATAATCTCAGATATGCAGATGACACCATCATTATGGCCAAAAGTGAAGAAGAACTAAAGAGCCTCTTGACGAAAGTGAAAGAGGACAGTGAATAAGTTGGCTTAAAACTCAACATTCAAAAAACTAAGATCATGGCTTCTGGTCCCATCACTTCAGAGCAAATAGATGGGGAAACAATGGAAACAGTGACAGATTTTATTTTGTTGGGCTCCAAAATCACTGTGGATGGTGACTGCAGTCATGAAATTAAAAGACACTTGCTCCTTGGAAGGAAAGCTATGACCAGCTTAGACAGCATATTAAAAAGCAGAGACATTACTTTGCCAACAAAGGTCTAGCCAAAGCTCTGGTTTTTCCAGTAGTCATGTATGGATATGAAGGTTATACCATAAAGAAGGCTGAGCGCCAAAGAACTGATGCTTTTGAACTGTGGTTTTGGAGAAGACTCTTGAGAGTTCCTTGGACTGCAAGGAGATCAAATCAGTCAACTCTTAAAGGAAATCAATCTTGAATATTCATTGGAAGGACTGATTCTGAAGCAGAAGCTCCAATACTTTGGCTACCTGATGTGAAGGGCTGACTCACTGGAAAATACCTTGAGGCTGGGAAAGATAGAAGACAGGAGAAGAGTTCCACAGAGGACAAGATGGTTGATGGTATCACCAACTCAATGGACATGAGTTTGAGCAAGCTCCGGGAGATGGTGAAGGACAGTGAAGCCTGGTGTGCTGCAGTCCATTGCATTACAAAGAGTTGGACACAACTGAGCAACTGAACAACAACCACCAAATCCTTTCATTTAGGATTTACTATAAAGGCTTCATTACACAGGCACAATTTATTAAATAATTGAGCACTGGTGATTAGTTCAGCCTCCTGCCACTCTCTGGAAAAGGAAATGGCAACCCACTCCAGTATTCTTGCCTAGAAAATCCTGCGGGCAGAGGAGCCTAGTGGGCTGCTGTCCATGGGGTCACACAGAGTCAAACACGACTGAAGCGCCTTAGCATGCATGGAAGAAGGAAATGGCAGCCCACTCCAGTATTCTTGCCTGGAAATTCCCAGGGATGGAGGAGCCTGGTGGGCTGCCGTCTATGGGGTTGCACAGAGTTGGACACGACTGGTGCGACTTAGCAGTAGCAGCAGCCGCCATTCTCCATTCCCTGGAGATTGGAGGCGGGGCTGAAGGTTCCAGTTCTTTAATCAAAAGGTTGATTTCTCTGGCAACTAACTCCCCCCTCTTTAAGTGCTTTCCAAAATCCACTTCATTAATATATACTTGGGTGTGGTCAAAAGAGGCCTGTTATGAATAAAGAAAGATGCTCCTTCCACCTCTATTTCTCCAGAGATGTTTCCAGGGCCTGAAGCAAAAACCAAGTAGGAAATTGCAAGGACTTTATAAGATTTGTGCTAGGAACTGTTGATTGATATATATATATTTCTTATTTTATCGCAGTATCTCAAGAGAAAACATTTTTCTAGAAGAGTTGTAACGTTTTATACACTTATTAGCAATATATAGGAGTGCCAGCTTGATACTTTTATAATCACATTTTGAAATACATTTCTCATTTAAAGCAGCCAATATTCTGCAACTCCATTTTTACTTTCAGTCCTTTCATCACAATCTTACATTGTTTTATTCTTAGCAAATCTTTGTCATGTGTGATTTTATTTGAGGATATTTTTATCCCAACTTCTATTTTATTTTACTTACTATAAAAATAATACGAGTGACATCAGCAAGTTGGCAATATAAGAATTCCCTACCATCTCCCCCAACCCCCCACCACTCCACTGCCATATAATATCAGTTTTGGCAGTTGCCCACAGATAAGAATGCCTATGTGGACACCTGAGAGCCTGATGGAGAAGTTCCAACATACAATTTGGGCGGGGGGCGGTGGAATCCAAGAATATACACATTGAAAAACGTAACAAGACCAGTTTCACTTTGCCTGCATCACTTCTCCAACAAGGCTGAATGGTTCAGTGCCAGGAGAGACACTTTACAGTTTCTCCTATTGGGGAAAGTAAGAATGTGGAGTGCCTGGTTTCCCAGCTGTGTGGGATGCTGCCTAGAGGACCCACTTTTTTATTGTTTCATTCAGAATACTGAGGTATTCTTTATGGTTGAGAGTTTAGGAAAGATTGGGAGCACAGCAGCCGGGACTTGGAATTCATCAAAGGGAAACTAAAACCCACTTTGTGATTCATCTTACTGACCTTTGGCTGGCTCCTTGCACATACTGCTGTGAATGGTGATAGCTAGCCTCTGTAGGTATATAGTAGGCAAGAGTAGAAACTTCTATTGACTTTTCAGGATGGGGAGAAGTCTCACAAATCACAGCATTTCAGGGTACCACCCCAGGAAAAACATTCGAGAGGCTCTTAGCACCCATCCTGGCTTTCTGAGGTTAAGAGAAGCATATAATTAAGAATTCCCCAGGAGGGAGCAAGAACAGTGGATTGGGTGTAGCCACAGAAAAGATCTGAGAAAGCCTCAGGATCCCTAGCCAGACTGGTAGATGAAGGTATCTTTTTTATAAAGTCACTTAGCAAAGTCTGGAAGAGGTGATTTGCTGCTTCACATGCAAAGATAGCAAAGAAAGGCCTCAAGAAACACCAAAAGCAAGGAAACATGATACTACCAAATAATTGACCCTAAAGAAATAGAGATCTACAAATGGTCTGGCAAAAAATTCAAAATACTTTTACAGAGGCTCAGTGAGCTACAAGAGAATAGAGAGATGGTCCAGTGACATCAGGGAAACAATACATGAATAAAATGAGAAGTTCAATCTAGAGATAGAAATCATAAGTAAGAACCAAACAGAAATTTTGAAGCTGAGTAATATAATGAAAAATATTTTTACATGCAATAGAGTATCAAGAGAAGATTTGTTCAAGCAGAAGAAAGGATCTTTGAACTCAAAATACATTATTTGAAATTGTTCAAAAAAGAAAAAAAAGAATGAAAAAGAGTTGATAGCACTTACATGAATTAGAGGATACTACTAAAAGAAACAATATTTGTCTTATGGGAGTGATAGGAGGAGAAGAGGGACAGAAAGAGGCAGAAAGCTTATTTAAAGAAATAATGACTGAAACCTTCCCAAATCTGGGGAGTGATACATCCAGATACATCAAGTTCATAGGTTATGCAGATTCAACTCAAAGAGAACTTTGTCAAAATACATTACAACATATTACAATAAAACTTTCAAGGATAAAAAAAGATAAAAATTTGAAAACAGCAAAAGAAAAGAAACATTACATACAAATGAATCCCCATAAGAATATCAGCAGATTTCTCATGAGAAATCTTGCTGGGATAAAGTGGGAGAATATATTCTAGATGCTAAAGTAAAAAACTGCCAACCAAGAATATTTAATACAGCAAAGCTGTCCTTTAGAAATAAAGGAGAGATAGACTTTCCCAGAAAAACAAAATCTTAGGGAGTTCACACCACCAGATATGGCTTAGTAGAAATGCTAAATTAAGTTCTTCAAGCTGAAATAAAAACATGCTAATGAATAATATAAAAGCTTTTGAAAGTATAAAACTGACGAAGGTAGATATATTGTCAAATTCAGAATATTCTGATATTGTGATGCTAGTGTGTCAATTACTTATAACTTTAGTGTAAAGGTTAAAATACAAAAGTATTAAAATAACTATAATTATTTAGTAATAGATATATAATATGAAAGGATGTAAGTTGTAAAGGGGGAGGAATTAAGTACAGAGTATTTGTATGCAATTAAAGTTAAATTGCCATCAGCTTAAATAGACTGTTATGACTATAACATATTTTATATAAGCCTCATGGTAGCATAAGGCAAAAACCTATAGAATACACAAAAGATAAAAAAGATCAAAGCATGCCACTTTAGAAGGTAATCAGATCACACAGAACAAAAGCAAGAGAGGAAGAAAGGAACTATGAAACAGCCAGAAAACAGTTAGCATGTTGTCAACAGAAAGTTCTTATCTATAAAAATTACTTTAAATGTAAAAGGATTAAATTCACCAATGAAAAGACATAGAGTGGCTGAATGGATTAAAAAATATGAGACCCAACATATGCTGCTTGGAGAGATTAATTCAGCTTTAGGGACACACACACATATACATATACACATACACAAAGAAAAGGGATTGAAAAAGATATTCCATGTAACTAGCAACCAAAAGAAAGCAGGGGAAGTGACGCTTATATTACTGTGCTCCCAGATAGCACTAGTGGTAAAGAATCCACCTGCCAATGAAGGAGGCATAAGAGATGCAAGTTCAATCCCTGGGTCAGGAAGATCCCTTGGAGGAGGGCATGGCAACCCACTTCAGTATTCTTGCCTGGAGAATCCCATGGACAAGGAGCTTGGACGGCTACAGTTCATAGGGTCACACAGAGTCAAGCGTTACTTCACATGACTAAAGTAACTTAGCATGCATGCTAAGTCTACTTATGTTAGACTAAACAGATTTCAACAAGTGATTAAAAGGTCACTATATGATGACAAAAGGTCAATTCATCAAAAGATTTAATGTTAGCAAATATTTATGCACACAACACAGGAGCATTCAATTATATAAAGTAAATATTAACAGATCTGAAGGGAGAAATAGATAGCAATAAAGTAATGGTAGGGGAATTCAGTACCTCACTTTCAACACTGGATAGATCATCCAGACAGAAAATCAGTAAGGAAATGATGGACCTGGCTACATTTTAACTAAATGAACCTCACAGACATATGCAAAACATTCAATCCAACAGCAACACAATATCCATTCTTCTAAAGCACAGAAGGAACATTCTCCAGCATAAATCATATGTCAGGTTGCAAAATAAATTTTAAAAATTTAAGACGGTTGAGAGCTTTCCAAGGAATTTTTTCTGACCACAATTGTATGACTCTAGCAATCGCTAGCAGAAGGAAAGCTGAAAAATTCACAGATATGTGAAAATTCAACAACACACTCCTGAACAATCAATGGCTCAAAGAAGAAATCAAAAGGGAAATTTTTAAAATAAGATGAAAGACAATGTACAGAATGGGAGAAAATATTTGCAAATTATATACAGTAAGTCCCCTTCATACAAATGAGATCCATTCTGAGACTGCATTTGTAAACCCAATTTATTTGTAAATCCAAAAAAGTTAACCTGGGTACCAAACTAACACAACTAGCCACATAGTGCTGTACTGTAAAAGGTTTACAATACTTTTCACACAAATAGCACATTAAAAAACACACCCCTCAAAAGAAAACATTTTTAATTTTACAGTAAAATACCGTAAAAAGTACAGTAGTACAATACAATGGCTGGCATACAGGGGCTAGCATCCAGTGAGCAGGCAAGAAGAGTCACTGACTGGAGGAGGGAGAGGAAGTGGGGAATGGTAGAGCTGAAGGATCTTCAGCAATAGGAGATGGAGGGCAAGCTGCTGTTTCATTCACAGTTGATGTTGCTGGCGCAGATTCTGTTTCCTTGCTACATTCAAGCCTATTTCAGTTCAGTTCAGTCGCTCAGTCATGTTCGACTCTTTGTGACCCCATGAACCACAACACGCCAGGCCTCCCTGTCCATCACCAACTCCCAGAGTTTACTCAAACTCATGTCCATTGAGTCAGTGATGCCCAAAAAATGATTCAGTGATGTCTGGGTAGTATGTCTTTTTAATTTTTTTCTTGTCATGATGACATGATAGCACTGAACTGGGTTCTGAATGGCTGCTGCAATCTTCATGTACTGTTCTACATTCGGGTCCAAATAAATAAAAACCCCTTGCCATTTCCTGCTCCTTGAGTCTCTTGGGTTTTTCTGTTACTTCTTCTTCCTCTTGTCTCTCTTCATCCTTTCTCTGGGCCTCCAATATCATCAGGTCTTCATTAGTAAGTTCCATGTTTGCCTCTTGAAAGTTCTCAACCTAATGGTTTTTATATGGGGACTTAGTGTAAAGGATAAGGGGTTAATTTCTAAAATATATAAGGAGCTCAAACAACTCAAGAGCAAAAAACCTCAAAATTATCCAGTTAAAACTGGGCAAAGCCTCTGAATAGACATATTTCCAAAGAAGACATACAAATGGCTAGCAGGTTCACGAAAAGATCTTCAATTATCAGGCAAATGTAGGTCAAAACCACAATGAGGTATGGCTTCACATTTGTTAGGATGGCTATTATCAAAAAGAAGAGATTACAAGTGCTGGTGAGGATGTTGAGAGAAAAGAGAAGGATGGTTCATTTCTGGGGGCAATGGAAAACAGTATGGAGATACTTCAAAATTTAAAAACAGAGCTACCATATGATTTGGCTTCCCTGATAGCTCAGTTGGTAAAGAATCCACCTGCAATGCTGGAGACCCTGGTTTGGTTCCTGGGTTGGTAAGATCCCCCGGAGAAGGGAAAGGCTACCCACTCCAGTATTCTGGCATGGAGAATTCCATGGACTATATAGTCCAAGGGGTCGCAAAGAATTGGACACAAGTGAGCGAATTTCACTTTTACCATGATTCAACAGTCCCACTTCCTTATACATCCTAAAGAAATGAAAACAGTATCTCAAGGAGATAGCTGCACTCCGTGTTCTTTGCAGCATTATTCACTATAAGGAAACAATCTAAGTGTCTACTGATGGATGAATGGATAAAGAAAATGTAGTACATATATACAGTGGAATATAATTCAGCCACAAGAAAGAAGAAGGATATCCTGACTTTTGCAACAATACAGATGAAACTGGAAGGCATTATGAAATAGTGAAGTAAACCAGAGAAAGGCAAATAGAATATAGTATCATCTGTGTGTGGAACCTGAAAAAAAAAAGATTAAACTCAGAGAAACTCAGTAGTATAGTGGTTTCCAGGAATGCAAGTTTGGAAACAGTAAGAGGTTGTTCAAAGAGGACATGCTTTCAGTTATAAGATGAATAAGTTCTGGGCATGTAAAGAGATGGGAACACCAGACCATCCGATCTGCCTCTTGAGAAACCTGTATGCAGGTCAGGAAGCGATAGTGAGAACTGGCCATGGAACAGACTGGTTCCAAATAGGAAAAGGAGTCCGTCAAGGCTGTATATTGTCACCTGCTTATTTCACTTATATGCAGAGTAGATCATGAGAAACACTGGGCTGGAAGAAGCACAAGCTGGAATCAAGATTGCCGGGAGAAATATCAATAACCTCAGATATGCAGATGATACCACCCTTATGGCAGAAAGTAAAGAAGAACTAAACAGCCTCTTGATGAAAGTGAAGGAGAGTGAAAAAGTTGGCTTAAAGCTCAACTTTCAGAAAACTAAGATCATGGCATCCGGTCCCGTCACTTCAAGGCAAAAAGACGGGGAAACAATGGAAACAGTGGCTGACTTTATTTTGGGGAGCTCCAAAATGACTGCAGGTGGTGACTGAAGCCATGAAATTAAAAGACACTTACTCCTTGGAAGGGAAGTTATGACCAACTTCCTGCTGCTAAGTTGCTTCAGTCGCGTCCGACTCTGTATGACCCCAGAGACGGCAGCCCACCAGGCTCCCCAGTCCCTGGGATTCCCCAGGCAAGAACACGGGAGTGGGTTGCCATTTCCTTCTCCAATCCATGAAAGTGAAAAGTGAAAGTGAAGTCGCTCAATCGTGTCCAACTCCTAGTGACCCCATGGACTGCAGCCTACCAGGCTTCTCCATCCATGGGATTTTCCAGGCAAGAGTACTGGAGTGGGTTGCCATTGCCTTCTCCAATGACCAACCTAGACAGCATATTAAAAAGCAGAGACATTACTTTGTCAACAAAGGTCCATCTAGTCAAGGCTATGGTTTTTCCAGTGGTCAGGTATGGATATGAGAGTTGGACTATAAAGAAAGCTGAGTGCAGAAGAATTGATGCTTTTGAAGTGTGGTGTTGGAGAAGACTCTTGAGAGTTCCTTGGACTGCAAGGAGATCCAACCAGTCCATCCTAAAGGAAATCAGTCCTGGGTGTTCATTGAAAGGACTGATGTTGAAGCTGAAACTCCAATATTTTGGCCACCTCATACGAAGAGCTGATTCATTTGAGAAGACCCTGATGCTGGGAAAGATTGAGGGCAGGAGGAGAAGGGGACAACAGAGGATGAGATGGCTGGATGGCATCACTGACTCGATGCACATGAGTTTGGGTGAACTCTGGGAGTTGGTGATGGACAGGGAGGCCTGGTGTGCTGCGGTTCATGGGGCTGCAAAGAGTCAGACACAACTGAGCGACTGAACTGAACTAAACTGAATGGTACAGCATAGTACCTATAGTTAATATTACTAATACAATATTGTATTCTTGACATTTGCTAAGAGAATACATCTTAAGTGTTATCATCACATTCGCATATACAAGACAACTGTGTAAGGTTGTAGATGTGTTAATAAACTTTATTGTGGTAAATATTTCACAATGGTTATGTATCATCACATACATGTTTAATAAATACAATTTTCTTTGTCCATTATATATCAACAAAGTTAAAAAAAAGTACATGCTCAGCAATTTGATTTTTTTAGAAACTTTCAAAAGTTAGGGCAAATAAAATTTTATTTCATACAGCATTTGAAAACCAAGTTAAATCATTTTGTTTTGTTATTGAAGTTTAAGAGATTGGCCACAAAATAAGATAAACTTCATATTTTTAAGTCCATTTCCAAACTGAAACTCAAACTATTTTCAGCAATTTGAGCATCATCTGAATAATATAAGGCCTTACCAAGTAATACTTTAAAAGATAACATGATTTCAACACATCAGTATCATTATATCAATGTGTTTTCCTTTAGGAAATAATATTTCATAGTCACTCTGCTTTTTGTTTGTTTCTGATGATACAAATCTACCCTAGGAATAAATAAACATATTTATTTAAAAGAAACAAATTCAATTGTATGCTAATTAAAATATACTCAATGGCTAAAATGTTTCATTCTTGTGCTGTATGCAAAACAAGAAACTTCAAACTAGACAGACATTAAGTTATAGGGTGGTGCTGTCAACTGTTTAGTTAAGTATTGAGTTGGTAAGACATATTTTCATACCATCATTAACAAACACTTTAAGTACATTTCAGATTAATGCCAACTTGGTGATTTAATTAAATGAACTAAAAACACTTGCTTAAACCAAATTATAAGTTAGGTTGAACACATATAAAAGTATCAGCTGAGAAGCTGGCTCAGTTAACTAATGGATATAAAGATTTTTAGGCAATGCCATTTCCTTTATTGGCAACCTTTGTCATTATTGTGGGTAGCTTGAGTATTGGCGGTCACTTTTTCAGTTCGCATCTGCAATCCAGGACCTCAGTAGTGGCACCTTTGCTCTCATAGTCTGCCAGTAGATATCTCATATACAATCCCAGGTAGATATCACCATGAATTTTCCAAACCTGCATAGAAGGGCAATATATAATCCAGCTTCTTATACTGAATAAACTCACACAAATAAAACCACATGTTGTTTATATTATTACATAGCTTTATTTATACTGAGTGCCTACTGTAGTCATTAACTGAGTTTCACCCTTTTATATAAAATCCTAAATAATTTCACATAGAACCTTCTTGTTGTTTAGTCACTAAGTTGTGTCTGATTCTTTTGCTATGCCATGGACTGTAGGCAGCCAGGCTCCTCTGTCCACAGGATTTCCCAGGCAAGAAGACTGGAGTGGGTTGTCATTTCCTTCTCCAGGGGAATCTTCCTGACTAAGGATTGAACCCACGTCTCCTGCATTGACAGGAGGATTCTTCTGTGAGCCATCAGGGAAGGCCAGAATCTACTTAATCTAATCTAATCTGGAAAGGAGGGTACCACTCTTCCCTGGAATGGATGATGGTGGTGGATCTCAAGAGATTAAATGACATGATTATCAGAAAGAATGTATTGACCATGTGTTTCCAGTTGCTTTGTTGTTGCTGTTCAGTCACCAAGTCGTGGCGAACTCTTTGCAACGCCAAGGACTGCAGCATTCCAGGCTTCTCTGTCCTTCACTGTCCCTCAGAGTTTGCTCAAACTCATGTCCATTGAGTCAGTGAAACTGTCTAATCATTTCATCTGCCACCCTCTCTCCATTTGCCTTCAATCGTTCCCAGCATCAGGGTCTTTCCTGATAAGTTGGCTCTTTGCATCAGGTGGCCAAAGTATTCAGCTTCAGCATCAGTCCTTCCAGTGAATATTCAGGATTGATTTCCTTTAGGATTGATTGGTTGGATCTCCTTGTAGATCAAGGGACTCTCAAGTGTCTTCTTCAGTGCCACAATTCGAAAGCATCAATTCTTCAGCACTCAGCACATCTGTACACGACTAATGAAAAAACCATAGCTTTGACTAGACGGACCTTTGCAGGCAAAGTGATGTCTCTGCTTTTTAGGTTGGTCACAGCTTTTCTTCCAAGGAGCAAGTGTCTTTAAATTTTGTGGCTGCAGTCACAGTCCACAGTGATTTTGGAGCCCAAGAAAATAAAATCTGTCAATACTTCTACTTTTTCCCCTTTTATTTGCCATGAAATGACGGGACCAGATGCCACGATCTTTCCTTTCCTTTCCTTTTTTTTTTTTTTACTTTATTTTACTTTACAATACTGCATTGGTTTTGCCATACATTGATATGAATCCACCATGGGTGTACATGAGTTCCCAATCCTGAACCCCCTTCCCACCTCCGACCCCATATCATCTCTCTGGATCATCCCCCTGCATCAGCCCCAAGCATCCTGTATCCTGTATTGAGCATAGACTGGCGATTTGTTTCTTACATGATAGTATACATGTTTCAGTGCCACTCTCCCAAATGAGCCCACCCTCTCCCTCTCCCTCAGAGTCCAAAAGTCCATTAGTTTTTTGAATGTTGAGTTTTTTTTTTTGAATGTTGAGTTTTAAGCCAGCTTTTTTCACTCACTTCTTTCACCCTCATCAAGAGACTCTTTAGTTCCTCTTTTTATTGCTTAGCAACATTAAATATAATTAAATATATTTTATAATATAAATACTTGCTTATTAACATTAAATATAATACAGTTATACTGTCTAGGTAAAAGCAGATCTTTACTCAAAAATCTCAAAGTATACCTCACTTGACTTTGATTTTCCTACTGCAAGTCTCTGCATGATGGTAGCATCATTTCTCCTGCTGCAGTTGCCTGAGGTGGGGGTGCCAACCCACCTTTGATTCCTTCCATGCCCACTGCTTTGATTACAAGGCTGCCTTCCACACAGCCTGGAAAGGCCAAGGGGCTCTTCCAGCTTCCTTTGAAGCTAGCATGGGGATGTTAAGCAATCCTGGCTAATAGGAAGTCTGCTGGGAGCCAAAGAAGGAAAAAGTTTGTATGTGGCAGCAACAATCATTTGTGCGAGGATGCGACACTTGCCATCAGAAACAACGAAGCCCTCACTAAGGGTGGTAGGAAGGAAGCTGCAGCAAGTCTGGTTCTCGCTGGAATCTCAAGTTGCTGCACCAGCCTGGGAACGTCCACTATCTTGATGTACAAGACAGTTATGACCCTGGTTTTTAAAGAGTTTTTACTCAAAGTAAAGTGTGGCCCATGGGCCAGCAATATCACCATTACCTGAAGCTTGTTAGAAATTCAGGATCTGGGGTCCATGGAGACCTACTGATGAGCATCTGCATTTTAACCAGATGCCCTGGTGAGCAAATGCAAGTGAGAATGTCTTCTATTGGCTTAAACACTGCTAACTATTCTGTTACTTGCAACTTGAAGCACCTAACTGACTCAGATGTGGTTCCGCAGTCTGCAGGCACTGCCTGCACTGTGCAGCTCCATATGGCATATTGTTAGGGTAGTCTGCCCTTTACATTCTCAGAAGCTCCTTCAAACTGTGTGATGCTCTCTGAACTGTTTTCTTCAGATGAAAAGAACTTTTCATCAATACAAGTCGTATGCATCAGAAGGCTGAGGGGTTTATAGGAAAGTCCGATGTGGCCTCAAACTAAGCATGAGGTTTCTCCAGGGCTGACCGTGCTGACTCATTATGACTCCATACGCTGTTTCATTTTCCTTCTCTCTTTTTTTTTCTTTTCTTTCCTTTTCTGTATTGTCTTCCATTCCACTTTCTCGGATTCCCCTATTACTTTAAGAGGTACATTTTAATAGAACATCAAAGAGAAAAAGAACAGTCTTAGAATGATCATGATAGTAAGTTGGCAGAGTAATAGGAACAGAGAAACTGGGATACTGCTTTTTTCCCATTTTAGATCTCCTTTAGTACACTTTAAAGAAATTGAATAGGTATGTCTTAATGCATAACATCATAACGTATGTGTATGTAAGCAATGGAAAATGCTTTTAATAGATTATAGGTTTAAATAAGCAACATCTAGCATAACCTAATTATTGGTATTTAGCAACCCCAAACTAGGAAATGTAGAGAAAGTCAAGATGTTTTCCCAGTTCCCAGAACATAATTTTGTATCATGGGAATTATTTTGACAGTTTTAGCAAATGGGAGCTTTTTTCCGTCTAGTTTCTGGACATGAAATTGGACCTTTAGGGCTTTACACAAGTGATTATTAATCTTTCCAGATTTCCACTTTTTAAAAAAGTCCATAAAGTAGTTATGCAGAACACAGTACTATAACTGAACACAGTCTGAAGACAGATGACTAATTTCCTAAACTATTTCTGGATTTTCCCTTTTACTCCTTATAGCCTCAAACAGCTCCAACAGAAAATTTTACTGTGAAGTCCTTTCCCCTCCCCTGCCAGCCCCCTCTTCCCTTGAGAGGTAGAAAGTGAAAGGTTAATAATGAAATACTTAAAAAATGATTCCACTGGGCCCTGCCTGCTATTCACTAGCAAGGAATGTGGTTGTGCTTATACAGCCGAGGTTAGTCTAAAAGAATTTTCATAAACCACCAATTGCATTACATCAATGCATCATTTAAATCCCATGGTGATTTTCCTAAACATAACTAGCTCACTGGCTTCAAACATACTATCTCTTCTTGTCATTGCAAAAAATTCCCTAAATGTTTATACTCTTGCAAGTCAGTACTAAAATGGCCAGTTAGCTAATGCGGAATACTGAGGAAAAAAGTATTGTATAACCTGTCAGGAAATATGACTGAGATGGAAAATATAGCCATCAAGTTAAACTGTCAGAATATCATGCCTTCCCAAAAATGTGATATGAAGCTTTCCACTAACTGCTTTGTCTCTGTATATTTCTCTCCTTCTTTGGGAGAGAAAGGACAGAGGCTGGTGATGACAGGTAAACTGCAGAGGGATTCAGAGAACCCTATTTCTCTTTCTAAAACATCAGGTAACAAAAATGTTCTCCACCCGCAGCCCTGGCTTCTCTCGTGAGCTCCAGATGCAAACATTCAGCTACTTCCAGAGCATCCCCATTGGGTTGTTCTTACACCTCACGATGACCCAGCTCTGCCCTGGGCTGCAGGTCACCTCCCAGAACCCCTGAGGACCTCCCTGCTTGGCAGCTCATTATTCCCTTGGCACAGGCCTCGGAGTGGGGGCTCATGTGGAGCCACAGTCTGCCCATCACGGTGGAGCTCTCTGTGCCCCAACCCTCACCACAGAGGCTGAACAAATGGCCTTCTGAGGGAAGAGAAAGGGAGTAATGAGACAGAATTATGATGTGCTTGGGGCAAGCAGTTAAAACTGAGTGCTACAGGGAACTCAGTGTTCTGCGGTGACTTAAATGGGAAGGAAATCCAAAAAAGAGGGGATATAGACACACGTATATATAGCTGATATATGTGTATCGCTGATTCACTTTGCTCTACAGTAGAAACTAACACAACAATATCATATATGAAAAGAATCGCCAGTCCAGGTTCGATGCATGATACTGGATGCTCGGGGCTGGTGCACTGAGACGACCCAAAGGGATGGTACGGGGAGGGAAGAGGGAGGGGGAACACGTGTATACCTGTGGCAGATTCATGCTGATGTATGGCAAAACCAATACAATATTGTAAAGTAATTAACCTCCAATTAAAATAAATAAATTTACATTAAAAAAATAAAATAAAAAAGAAACTAACAAAACATTGTAAAACAACTATACTCCTACCAAGAAAAGAAAGATTAATTTTATAAGGACTATCCGAGTATCCAAGGGAAAAGTCAGAAACCCCTGCGCTTCTCCCAAGATGGCTTGAGGGCACAGCCCGGACGGAGCCTCCCAGCTGCCCGCTTTGAGCTGCAACAGGGTGACTCCCAGCCCCTTAGGGAAGCCCACCCAGATTGCTCTAGCTGTCTCTCTTTCTCCAGCGCCCCTCTAGGGCCCTTTGCTCCAGTCACTCTATTTGTTATCTCTCCAAAAGCCTCAAGTTGTTTCACCCTCCCTGTCTTCACACTTATTTTTCCTGGACGTTCTTCATCTTGCAGCCACTCTAACTGGCTTCTTCTAAACCTCCCTGGTTCTTGTCTCAAGGATCCCCTTACTTGAAACCTCAGCTGAGTTAGAGGTCTGTCAGTATCAGCGTGGATGCCACTCTCCCACCCCTCCCTGTAACTCTGGACTTATCTCCTCCTCTCATGCAAGTCCTCTAACTCGGAAGCTTTGCCTTCTCAGCCCTTGGCCCAGCATTTGGTACATAATATGTCATCAATATTTTTTGGAAGGATGAATGCTGTAAAGAATAGTATGCTGGTGCCTGAGACTGGGATCAATGTTCCACTTTGCTACTTGCACGTGTGTTTTTGTGAGATAGCTTCATTTCCCAGACCTCAGTTCTCTTGTCCACAAAATGGGGGTTATAATATATTCCCTTTCTTATTCTGGTGAGGATCAGTGTCAAAATGGGAGGCCATGGCACACTCAGAAGTCTTATTCAAAAGTAAGCTTCTAGAGGGCTTCCCAGGTGGCTCTAGTGGTAAAAAATCTCCCTGCCTGCAGGAGACACAGGAGACCAGGTTTCGATCCCTGGGTCAGGAAGATCCCCTGGAGAAGGGCACATCAACACTAGTATTTTTGCCTGGAGAATCCCATGCACAGAGGAACCTCTCGGGCTACAGTCCACAGGTCACAAAGAGTTGGACATGACTGAGCATCTGAGCAGAGCAAGGGTTTAAAAAGGGAAAAGAGAAACTAACAAGTAGGACAGTCCAAACTTACCTAGCTCATACAATGTGCCTGGCACTGTTCATTTAAGCCTTGTAATCATCTCAAAACAGAGGTTAAGTCATTTGCCTGGTTGCTGTTCAGTCATTTAAGTTGTGTCTGACTTTGCAGTTTCATGGACTGCAGCACAACAGGCTTCCCTGTCCTTCACTATCTCCTAGGGTTTGGTCAAATTCAAGTAATTTGCCTAGGAGCATAGAATTAAGAAGTGGTAGAGACAGAATTTGAACTCAGGCAGTTTGGTTCTAAAACATACATGCTTAAAAGCCCACTGATGATAATAATGATAAAAGCTAACATTGACTGCATGTTTTCTATTACTATATGCCAAACTCCATGATGAGTATTTTACAAATATTCTGTCCTATACTGTCAGCCCTACTATATGGTCAGCAGGGTTCCCACTGAACAGATGGAAAAATGGGGAAAGTGGGTTTGAGTCACTCAACCGAGCTGCTGTCCAGACTCAAGCGTCTCATCCACAGAGCCCATGTTCTTAACACAGCAGAAAGGACATGGGAAGATAGAAACCAATGGCCATAGCACCCAGGCATGAGGCTCCATGGAGGAAGCTGAGTCAGGGGTCAAGGATGATGCTGACTGTGATGTCGTTTTGACTCTAAACTCAGCGTTTGATGGTCTTCAAGCCTCTGCAGGAAAAGGAGGATGTGAAACAAAGAGTTAAAGGATTGTTGGGAAATAAGTGGGCTGGCAAGTTCCTCTTGAATTTAGAAGAAGAGCCTGAGGCAGGCAGAGCCAAGAAAGGTCCTTTCAAGTTCGGATCCTGCCTTAGTTCTGCCAGACTTGCTGTGTAAAGGGGTCTCTGGGAGTGTCTCCCCTCCGTAAACAGCCCATTGTTCTAATTTTCTTCTCACTGGGTTAACATTCTAGTGTGTTCAGCTGGATGTTCATGACAGATTCAGGTTATGCACTTTTGGTGGGAACACAATGTTTTTCTCAGTGTATCACATCAGGAGGCACCTGAAGTCAGTTTGTCCCAATATTGCTGATACTGACTTAGATCACCAAGTGAAGGTGGGGTCAGCCAGGTTCTCCTGCAGTAAAGTTACTGTTTTCTCCTTTGTAATCAATAAGCATTTGGTGCAGAAATGCATCAGAAAAATGTACTTAGCCCATTTCCTCATCAAATTTTCACCCACTAGCATTGATAGATGGTTATCTGAATCCATTATTGCTATGACCATTGCCAAAAGGCGACTTTCTAATTAATTCGTTCTTTAAACCCCAACTGAAGGACATTTTACAAGAAACTGGCTTGTACTCCTCAAAGCCATGAAAAGCTGAGAAACGGGTCCAGATTAAAGGAGACAAGAGACACACCAACTAAATACTGTATGTGACCCTGGGCCAGGATTCTTTGTTCCTTTTGCTCTAAAGGCCATCACTGGGACAATTGGTGAAATTTGAGTAGGGCAGAGAGATTCAGTAATATTATTATATCAGTGTTAATTTTCTGATTTTGATCATTGTGCTTGCAAAATATAAAAGAATGCCCTTGCTTTCAGGAAGGACACACTGAAGCATTTAGGAATACAGGGATTTTGGCTACAACATTCTCTCAAATAGTTCAGAAAAAAATAGTATGTGTCTATAGCAAATGATGAGACAAATATGGTAAAATGTTAACATTCAAAAAATCTACATGCAGGGAAAATGGGAGTTGTTTGTACTATTCTTGCAACACTTTAGCGAAATGATTTCAATATGAAAAAGTTTTAAAAATATACCATGAGTCTAAATTGAATGTGTGCTTGGCTCCATTTGACAAGAAATGGGTGGAAGTTGAACTCTTATGGGGAAGGTGGTTGGGATGATCTTGTCTCTGGGGACATACTGGAAGACAATCTACTCCGTATCATTCTGACAGATGCAGGAATACTTGGTAAAAAGCTGCCTTCTCTATTGTGCTATTTCTGGAGGGGGAAGCATTGGGTTCAAATCAACAAATGCTGGATTTCTAGAAAACTAACTATTAACCCATAGCTTTTGCCTCCAAATTCCAATTTCTGGGCATGACATTTGCTACTGTCACATAACTCCATTCTGTATCAGGTCTCCTGACATAGAT
Source organism: Ovis canadensis (assembly GCF_042477335.2). Lineage (NCBI taxonomy): Eukaryota > Metazoa > Chordata > Mammalia > Artiodactyla > Bovidae > Ovis > Ovis canadensis. The sequence goes on from NC_091246.1 coordinate 26,742,094, forward strand.
TATTATAGAGCCTGTGACTTCCAAATGACTGAAGATTTCACATGGCAACAGCAGAAAGGTCTTTAGCCACTAAGCTCAACAATAAAGGAAAAGTACACCGAGTGATTAGACTTCACCAGCACATGAAAAAACTCCTGCCCCTCAGAGCCGCCAGAACACAGGCCCTGAGCTCACATGCCATGAGCTCTTTCAGCCTCCAAAGAGAAGAGAGAAGTGACCCCCAAAATAGATCTTTAAAATCCTCCGTCGTCTTTTGTGACAGCACAATTTGCTGTTTCATTTTAGTCTCTTATCAGGAAGGCTTCTGAATCAGTGCTCTATTTAAAGCACAAAGTCAAGATTTTTGTGGCCTCAGCCAAAGATGTTCACGTGGTGAGATGCTAAGCTGGCTCACTGATTCAGACTCTGACAATTCCTCAAGTCCTTTTGGGTGAGTGGGAAAGGGTTCACCCATAATAGCTCTTTCTTGGCCTTCCCATCCCTTTCCCACCCTGTCCACTTAGCAGTACACTAGAGGGGATGTAAAATTCAACATGTGCCAAGAAAATGGACACACTCCACATACAGTAATAGCTCTACAATATTAATAGCCTGCCAAAAGTCAACTATCTCCCTAGGGCATCTTAGTTTCTCCCCTTGTGAGTGCCTATTTTTTCTTTCTTTTTTCTTCCTTTTCCCTAGCCTTCTTACAGAAGCAGAAGGGCCACTGACACTCAGGGTAGCCAGTAATAGAACCTGTAATTGGGCTTTCCTCTGGTGATCCCTTTCAGTCACTGAGTTTCTTTAATGTGAGTGCTTTACATATGCCATCTCATTCAAATCTATATGGTAACTTATTACATCCCAGTTTTTCAGATGAGAAAGTTGAAATTCAAAGAGGATGAATGCTAACTCCAAAGATCCATGGCAAGTATGAGAGGTGAGTTTAAACTCAGTTCTATTCATCTAGAGAGTGCCAGTATTCCATTCTGCCATGTGTGCATGGGTATTAAGTTACATCTGACTCTTTTTCATCCTATGGACTGTAGCCTGCCAGACTCCTCTGTCCATGGGATTCTCTAGGCCTCCTCCAGGGAATCTTCCTGACCCTGGAATTAAACCCACAACTCTTGCGTCTCCTGCATTGGCAGATGGGCTCTTTACCACTGGTGCCATCTGGGAAGGCCCCCATTCTGCTATAGCTGGATGGTAAATAGAAAGATACCAAGCCTTCTTTCTCTATCTACTTGCTGAGGGCCCCAAATTCTTTTACCAAGTTGGCTTTCGTCCCTAGGTTGCATAAGAATTCATAACTATTAGCACATTTCCACTTGCAGTTGCCTCTTTGGTAACCCTGTTCTGCAAGAAAGTGAACATATTCAAGATTTTACTCAGGTTGGTCATTCCGATTTCTCCCCCACATGTGATCTGGGAAATTGCAGAATGCAAATCTGGGACACTGTCACCACCTACTCCCCGCGCTAGCGAGGTCAGCTATAGTAGCCAGTTCCTGTGTGTTCAGCTCTCTGCTCTAGTTACTAATTTGTCACTTGGCTTTTTGTGAATTGTGTGATATCTGGGCCTGTGAAAGATGTTTCCAGTGCTCAGGGGACCAGACAGCCTGCTCTGAATGCAACTATTTCTTCACGGTAGGCTCACTGTATGTCTGTGTCTGTGTGCTCAGTCATGTCTGACTCTTTGCAACCCCATGGACTGTAGCCTGCCAGGCTTCTCTGTCTATGGAATTTTCCAGGCAAGAATACTTGGAGTTGGTTGCCATTTCCTACTCCGGCGGGGGTGGGGGTGGGGTGGATCTTCTCAAACCAGGAATTGAACCCACATCTCCTGCATTGCAGGCGGATTCTTTACTGCTAACACCACGGTAGAATTGTTAGACAAGAGTATCCATAAAATAATGCTTCCAACAAGTACCCAAGATGACATTTCCTATAGTGATTGAGTCAGTGCCCCACGGCACTCACCAGAATCATGCGCACTGGTGGGTTCTTACAGAAGCATCCACACCTCTCCATCTGAGGACCCTGTGTGTTTAACACCTGCACACAGGACTGGTCCAAAGTGACAGGGAGACGGAGACACCGAAAATGAACCACCAAGAGTTGGTAAATTAAGATTCTTGGTTCTTTAATCCAAGGAGAAGTTCTGTACTTTCCTCCCACCTACAGGTCAGTGTGATTGAGCCACCACTGTCTACAGCAATAACTTCAACAGCACCCTGGACTGGCTTCCTTCTTTGTGTCTCAATTACCCCGCCCTAATCTGTGCTTCCTGGGAGCAACACCCAGTACCTCCGTTGTACTCAGAGCTTGATCTCAGGATGTACTTCTTGAGGAACAAACATTAGACACCCATCAGGCCTGCTTCGCTATGTGCCTAGTTCAGTCAACACACTGTTTTGAATCCTCCACAATAAAGCTGCTGACAAAGGTGGGGGTGGACAGCGCAGGACTCCACACTTAAAATTTTCCACTCCAGAAACTATCTGAAGCTCCCAGTGGATACATAACGGGGGTAGGGTGGGGTGGTATTCAGTGTGGGGAAAATGAAAATGAAGTGGTAGTCACTCAGTTGTTTCTGACTCTAGACAATCCTATGGACAGTAGCCCGCTAGTCTCCTCTGTCTATGGAATTCTCCAGACAAGAACACTAGAGAGGGTTGCCTTCCTCTCCAGGCATCCGACAAGTGGATGGAACCTGGATTTCCTGCATTGCAGGCAGATTCTTTACCCTCTGAGCCACCAGGGAACCACATCAGAAATGCTAGTGAATTTTCTGTTCCAATGTCCTTACATTGAAAAGAGAGGCCACTTTTGTCCCAAATCTAAGTGGGTGAGGATCTTAAACAAAAAGGAGTTTTTATCCATATGGAGAGGAAGAATTCATCTTCTATAAATTCGCAATACTTCAGGAGAGAAAGAAGACTAAGATGTTTCTTCTTTCTACCTGAAGCTCTCTTCCTTTTCTATCCCAGGTTGCATGCCCCCTGACTTAAAGTTATCCAAATGATTTCCACACTGGTGTGATTTCCAGAAATGTCATGCACCCCACTTCTGCTAGTGGACACTAAGGGACACACAAGACCCTGATCTCAGACCACTGGGTGGTGAAGCCGAGGAGTGTGTGTTTTCTCCAATCAGCACAGCCTCCAGGAAGTGCTGTGCACTCACTTGCTCTCTCACAGTGATTGGGTCAGCGTGGGTCACATGACACCCTGAGAGCCAACGAGACCTCTGGGCACTTCTGGGGCGGAGCGTTTAGCTGCTCGGTCCTGGATTTTCACATACTATGCCGCACGTTGCTCGCTGCTTCAGTGAGAGAAGCACCTGAGGATGGAGTTGGGGGTGTGGGGTGGGGGTTGGAGGTAGAGCTGACAGGCAGAGTGACACTGAGCTCTTGTCACATAAGCAATGGAATCTGCATATCCTCCTCTGAGCCATTTCTTTTCTTGCTTAATTCAGTTTTAGGCAAGTTTTCTGGCACTTGTAGCGGAGTCCTAAGTGATGCAAACGGAAGGGAGTAGTTTTCTTAACCTGCTTTTGCACCACAACCCGAGGTTCTTTTCTGCTGTCCTCTGGCTCAGTGTGGCCCGTGGAGGCTGAAACGTGGTTCTAGATGCCCCTCAGCATTTGTGTGTGCAGAACGCTTATTCTTGAAATCCTCAGAGGCTGTGGAAATGTACTGATTCCTCCAGAAACGAATGACTACACTTACAGAGATTTGTAGTTCAGATGCCCAAGGGTCTGATTCTGACATGCTGAGATTTTATCCCGAAAGTTAAGATTTCATTGAAAATTAAGTTTACACAAAAATATTTGGGTAAATTAAACTTTAAATTCAAGCACAAAATATATCCAGTTTAAATTGGGACCAATGTTTTGAAAAGGAGAAAAATGTTCTGTTGAAAAAAATGAAATAAAATGTACAAGATAGACAATATTTGTTCACTAGATCTTTTTAAAAGCTTATAGGCATGGTCATTCTTTAATGGAGAGCCATTCTTATTACCTCATTTAAATAATCCTTTAATTTCTCTCCAATCTTTTATTATGAAATAGCCTACAGAAGTGTTGCAAAAATATTCAAATGAATATCTACATATCCTTCACCTAGATTCATCAGTTGTTAGTATTTTGCAGTGTTTGTGCTAAATACATATATATGTGACACACCTTCAGGCAAAGCTCTTATTTTATATGCACACATATCCACACAAATGATGAACTATCTGAGTTAATCACAGATATTTTTTGAGGAACCACCTGAGTTAATGAGTTAATCATAAATATTATGACACTTCACTTTTGAATACTTTATCATTTATATTCCAACAGAAATCAAGTAATTGTCACACTCAGGAAAATTAACATTTAAACAATACTATTGTCTTTCCTTACATGTTTGGTGTGATTTAACATTTTTCTATTTGTCCTTCAGGGATGATTTTTGTTGTTGATCCAGGATCCAGCCAAATATCATGCATTATATTTACTAATATTTTATTTTAAACATTATTCTACCATTGTTTTTCTGTTCTTAACAAAGTATCTTGGGTTATTGTAAAACCAATATTTATTCAACCAATTATTTATTTTCTATAAATTTCCATTCACTCCATTAACTACTTAGAAAATCAAAGCATGCCAAGAGGCTTGGTGGTCAAAGGTATGATAATACTGCTGACTGGTGATGATGATGATATTGAAGAGAAAGGGGAGGAAGGATATAGTGGTGATTTTAACTCAGGTTAACTAAATAAAAGTTTTGCCTGAAGATGGATATATTTGTGCTGTTTTGTATTATAGTTGTTTGAAAAAAGGCAAAAGCATATCATTATAGTATCTCCTATATTGCCAGAGGACTGGAAAAGGTCACTTTTCATTCCAATCCCAAAGAAGGGTAATGCCAAAGAATGTTCAAACTACTGCACAATTGCACTCATCTCATACGCCAGCAAAGCAATGTTGAAAATTCTCCAAGCAAGGCTTCCACAGTACATGAACTGTGAACTTCCAGTGTTCAAGATGGATTTAGAAAAGGCAGAGGAACCAGAGATCAAATTGCCAACATCCGTTGGATTATTGAAAAAACAAGAGAATTCTAAAAAAAACATCTGCTTTTGCTTTATCACACCAAAGCCTTTGACTGTATAGATCACAAAAAACTGTGGGAAATTCTTCAAGAGAAGGAAATACCAGATCACCATACCTGCCTCCTGAGAAATCTGTATGCAGGTCAAGAAGCAACAGTTAGAACTGGACATGGAACAACAGACTGGTTCTAAATTGGGAGAGGAGTACATCAAGGCTGTATATTGTCACCCTGCTTATTTAACTTACATGCAGAGTACATCATGTGAAATGCTGGGTTTGATGAAGCACAAGCTGGAATCAAGATTGCCAGGAGAAATATCAATAACCTCAGATATGCAGATGACACCACCTTTATGGCAGAAAGTGAAGAGGAACTAAAAAGCCTCTTGATGAAAGTGAAAGAGGAAAGTGAATAAACTGGCTTAAAACTTAACATTCAGAAAACTAAGATCATGGCATCTGGTCCCATCACTTCATAGCAAATAGATGGGGAAACAATGGAAACAGTGACAGGTTTTATTTTGTTGGGCTCCAAAATCACTGCAGATGGTGATTGCAGCCATGAAATTAAAAGACGCTTCTCCCTGGAAGAAAAACTATGACCAACCTAGATAGCATACTAAAAAGCAGAGACATTGCTTTGCCAGCAAAGGTCCATCTAGTCAAAGCTAAGGTTTTTCCAGTAGTCATGTATGGATGTGAGAGTTGGACTATAAAGAAAGCCGAGTGCTGAAGAATTGATGTCTTTGAACTGTGGAGTTGGAGAAGACTCTTGAGAGTCCCTTGTACTGCAAAGAGATCCAACCAGGCCATTCTAAAGGAAATCAGTCCTGGGTGTTCATTGGAAGGACTGATGCTAAAGCTGAAGGTCCAATACTTTGGTCACCTGATCTGAAGAACTGACTTATTGGAAAAGACCCTGATGCTGGGAAAGATTGAAGGCAAGAGAAGGGGCTGACAGAGGGTGAGATGTTTGGATGGCATCACCAACTCGATGGACATGAGTTTGAGCAAGCTCCAGGAACTGGTGATAGAGAAGCCTGGCATGCTGCAGTCCATGGGGTCGCATAGAGTCAGATACAACAGCGAATGAACTAACTGATAGTATCTCCTGAAAGTGCATGGAGATATTACGGAGGGGGAAACTATCTTCTCCATGAATGTTATGTTGACCTCATTCTCACTAAATCTCTCTAGCATGATGCTAAGCATTCTGCTCATTTCCTGCAGCATCTGGCTGCTTTACTTGAGTTCAATACCATTCAGCAGAACATTCTGCAATGATAAGAATGTTCTAAACATACACCATCTAGGCCATGTGGCTGTTGAGGACTTTCCATGTGACTAGTCACTGCAGATGGTGACTGCAGCCATGAAATTAAAAGATGCTTACTCCTTGGAAGAAAAGTTATGACCAACCTAGATAGCATATTCAAAAGCAGAGATATTACTTTGCCAACTAAGGTCCGTCTAGTCAAGGGTATGGTTTTTCCAGTGGTCATGTATGGATGTGAGAGTTGGACTGTGAAGAAGGCTGAGCACCAAAGAATTGATGCTTTTGAACTGTGGTGTTGGAGAAGACTCTTGAGAGTCCCTTGGACTGCAAGGAGATCCAACCAGTCCATTCTAAAGGAGATCAGCCCTGGAATTTCTTTGGAAGGAATGATGCTAAAGCTGAAACTCCAGTACTCTGGCCACCTCATGTGAAGAGTTGACTCATTGGAAAAGACTCTGATGCTGGGAGGGATTGGGGGCAGGAGGAGAAGGGGACGACAGAGGATGAGATGGCTGGATGGCATCACTGACTTGATGCACGTGAGTCTGAGTGAACTCCGGGTGTTGGTGATAGACAGGGAGGCTTGGCGTGCTGCGATTTATGGGGTTGCAAAGAGTCGGACACGACTGAGCGACTGAACTGAACTGAACTGAGTGAGACTGAGGACTTGCATTTTAAATTTTACTTGATGTTAAATAATTTACCCACATGTGACTGGTGGAAACTGTGTAGCAGACTGAAGCTCTAGGTCATGACTGCAAACACCAGTCATCACCTCTCGCAGCCTCTATACCATTTAGAGTTCACCACCAAGATTATCAGAAAATAATTTAGATGTGGCTCTTATAGTTAAAATTAAAAATCACCTCTCCTTGCACCCCACTCTAAACTTTCTGCTCCTCTCCATTGGTTTATTTTCTCCATAGCATTGTTACCATTTTGCATATTATTAAGACACATTTAAATTATTTAATTGTATATTATCTGTCTCTGATCAGTTCAGTTCAGTCACTCAGTCATGTCCGACTCTTTGCAGCCCCGTGGTCTGCAGCATGCCAGGCTTCCCTGTCCTTCGCTAGTTCCCAGAGTTTGCTCAAACTCATGTACATTGAGTTGGTGATGCCATCCAATCATCTCATCTTCTGTTGCCCCTTCTCCTCCTGCCCTCAATCTTTCCCAGCATCAGGGTCTTTTCCAATGAGTTGGCTCTTTGTATCAGGTGGCCAAAGTAGTGGAGATTCAGCTTCAGCATCCGTCCTTCCAATGAATATTCAGGATTGATTCCCTTTAGGATTAACTGATTTGATCTCCTTGTAGTCCAAGGGATTCTCAAGAGTCTTCTCCAGCACCACAACTTGAAAGCATTAGTTCTTCAGTGCTCAACCTTCTTTATGGTCCAACTCTCACATCCTTACCTGACTACTGGAAAAACCATAGCTGTGACTATATGGGCCTTTGTTGGCAAAGTGATGTCTCTGCTTTTTAACACACTGCCTTGGTTTGTCATGGCTTTTCTTCCAAAGAGCAAGTGTCTTTTGTTGATGCAGTTACCATCCACAGAGAGTGATTTTGGAGCCCAAGAAAATCAAGTCTGTCACTGTTTCCATTTCCCGCCAATCTCTGATCACTATCATGAAAACTCTGTGAAGGAGAGAATTTTCTCTTATTGCCAGCTCATTAGTAAATACTTGGGAATGAGGCAGGAGTTGGAGATTATCACCCCAGGCATTTGTACTTCTTAGCAGTGTAGTGCCTTACACCTCACACACATGAGCTACATCCGCACGCTTTCAGTGTTGATGATGGAGAGGCAGCAGAGCAGAGTGAGAAATGGGGGCAAAAATTGGGGTCTGAACAGACCTGAATCCCAGCTTCCTCACTAATTTTATTATGTAACATAAAAATAATGATACTCTTTTAGAGAGCTGTTATAAAAAAAAAGTAGAAATAACATGTAAATAATATGCACAATGCTAGAAATAAAAGGACTCAGTGCACACACACAATTTTTTTAAAGCTTCTCCAATTATATCTTATAAATGAGCAGGTAACGTATGTTACCACTGAAGAAATAAGAATGGCAGCTGATGCTTCTGCAGCACCTGGGTGCTGTGTACATCAAATGTGGTAAGTCATTTTAAATATATATTTATTTACTTATTTTTGGTTGCACTGGGTCTTTGTTGTTGCATGCAGTCCTCCTCTAGATGCAGTGAGCAGGGGCTACTCTTTGTTACAGTGCACGGGATTCTCTTGTTGCAGAGCATGGGCTCTAGACTCACCGGCTTCAGTTGTTGCAGCTCGCACCACCGAGCGAGTGGTGGCTCAGTAGTTGTGGTAAAAGGGCTTAGTTGCTCCATGGCACATTGAATTTTCCTGGACCACGGTTTGAACCCATGTTCCTGTATTGGCAGGTGGATTCTTATCAACTGGACCACGAGCGAAGTCTGGTAACTCATTTAAGTGCAGCTATTAAACCCACTTCCAGTTGAGGAACTGCAGCTCAGAGAAATGTCTCAGACCATCGTGGTTGTGGCTGGGCTTAAACTGACTGAAACTTGTGCAGTCTGGTTCCAGAGTCTGTGCTGTGTGGTTCCAGAGTGTGACATGGAAAAGACTAAAAGTAACACAACTGGAATGAAAGTCTCTCTTGTCATTCATTTATGCTTAAGCCCATCCTTTGAAGGATTTAATGGAGTGGGTATAGGCAGTTAGTTAGCAGGACAGCTGCCCACTTCTCCATACACTCCAGGAAAAGTCTCTGATGAGCCACACAGCTCACATACAGAGAATGATGTTCTTTTTTAAGACACCTTTAGGGGACTTCCCTCATGGTCCAGGGGATAAAAGTTTGCCTTCCAGTGGAGGGGATGTGCAGGTTTGATTCCTGGTTGGAAGGTTAAGATCACATATGCTTCAGGGCCAAAAAAACAAAACATAAAACAGAAGCAATACTGTAACAAATTCAAAAAAGACTTTAAAATGGTCCACACCAAGAAATCTTGGGGAAAAAACACCTCTGGGGTCTTTAAGAGGCTTCTGTTTTGCTTCCAGCCTGGAGAGACTGAAGGGCTGCTCGTTCTAGCTCCTTAGGATCCCCACTTCAAGGTCAGAGGCTGCAGGAGTCTTTTCTCTAGAGATACATCATGATTTTTAAGCACCCAGGCTTGGTAACTATTTTTAGTCACCAATGTCACCCCAGAATGTTGCAGTTCCAGTGATCACCACCCAGGCAACACTCAGGCAGACAGCTGAGTAATGTGGGCAGCCAGCACTTGACCTGCAAAGAGGGACAGGAGGGACAGAAAGAAACAGATGTTCCATGCCTTCATTTCAGCTGGCTGAATGGTCCTAGTACTCTGATTCCTGCTGGTTCCTGCCACTATGGACTTTTGCTGAGATCTTTCTGCTCTAGCCTCCATGCTTTCTGATTTTGAGTAGGGCTACTACTTTGGTCCCCCCACATTCTGTTTTTATCCTGTGGATGCTGAGCCCAGTCCCAGATCCTAGGACATTGGCCATAGGATGGTCAGGAAAGGAGAGGACAAGATGGGCAGGAGGGAAAGAGGAGAGAGCCTTCCTAACTTCTGTACCCACAGAAACTGGGAAGGGTGCCTAGGAGCCTCACATAGCCTTTGCAAAGCCTGTAATTCAGGAGAGGATGCAGCAGGTGAAGATTTCCTGGGGACTCTTCAGGAGAAGAAACAGAGGAAGGGAAACAGGAACCCAGATATAGGACAGAAGGGTTTCCAGCCAGGAGATTGTGCCAGCTGGGCCCCACAGCCCTTACCCAGTGAGGTGGTGGCCATACGTGCACCCCTTGGGGTGATGATGAAGCTCTCTGTGCCCTGTAACCCGTGCCCAAGTGTTGGAAGTTCTTCATCCGATTCTAGGTTCAAACTCTTTCAACTCTTTCAGTTCAGTTCAGTTCAGTTCAGTTCAATCGGTCAGTCATGTCCTACTCTTTGCAACCCCATGAATCGCAGCATGCCAGGCCTCCTTGTCCATCACCAACTCCCGGAGTTCACTCACACTCAGGTCCATCGAGTCGGTGATGCCATCCAGCCATCTCATCCTCTGTCGTCCCCTTCTCCTTCTGCCCCCAATCCCTCCCAGCATCAGAGTCTTTTCCAGTGTGTCAACTCTTCACATGAGGTGGCCGAAGTACTGGAGTTTCAGCTTTAGCATCATTCCCTCCAAAGAAATTCCAGGGCTGATCTCCTTCAGAATGGACTGGTTGGATCTCGTTGCAGTCCAAGGGACTCTCAAGAGTCTTCTCCAACACCACAGTTCAAAAGCATCAATTCTTCGGTGCTCAGCTTTCTTCACAGTCCAACTCTCACATCCATACATGACCACTGGAAAAACCATACCCTTGACTAGACGGACCTTTGTTGGCAAAGTAATGTCTCTGCTTTTGAATATGCTATCTAGGTTGGTCATAACTTTTCTTCCAAGAAGTAAGCGTCTTTTAATTTCAAGACTGTAATCACCATCTGCAGTGATTTTGGAGCCCCAAAAAATAAAGTCTGACACTGTTTCCACTGTTTCCCCATCTATTTCCCATGAAGTGATGGAGCTCTTTAAAAAGGTTCAGTTACAAAGTAACCTGTAGGACTTCCCTGGCAGTCCAATGGTTAAGACCTTACCTTCCAATGCAGGGGGTGCATTCCCTGGTCAGGAAGCTAAGATCCTATATATCTGGAGGCCAAAAATACCAAAACATAAAATGGAAATAATGTTGTAACAAATTCAATAAAGACTTAAAAAAATAATCTGTGCTCACAGTAAAATCATCATCATCTAGGCTTGGTTTTTTTGAATTAAGGTACCACCTCTCACATCTAACAGCCAGGTATGCCTTTTTCCAGGCATTTCACAAACTTCACACAAATTAGTGATAATGTTTTACAAAATCATTTTATGTTTTACAAAACTGGACTTAGACTACATATGTTTCTCTGCAAATTGTCTTTCACACTTCTTGTAGTTTATTTTTGTCAAGCCAAAAAGTGGTGCCATAGACAGCCTCATTTTATAGGATAAATTCCAAGAAGTGAGATTGCTGGGTCAAAGTGAGCATGTATTTTAACTGTTTAATTGATTTTGTCAGATTGCTTTCCAAAATAGTGGTAATTGTTCCAAAGTACACAAGTGCCCTTTCTTTTAAATCCTTGCCAATACTAGGATGTCACTGTTTTTTCTCAATTTTGAACTAATATACGAGATGAAATTAGTATCTTATGATGACCTGAATTTTCATTTCTCTGGCTAAAAGTCAAATTAATGAATCAAATTTTCATATCTTTATGGGTCATTACTCTTTCCTGTTTTCAAAATTGTCTATTCCTATCTTTGTCACATCGAGATTTTGAAATCTTTTTCTTACTAATTTTGAAGAGTTTTTGTAGATGGAGATTATTAGCTCTTTATTTGTCAAATATGTTTCTTAATCACTTATCCTTTGACTTATGATATTTTTGCCATGCAATTTTTTTGCATAGTAAGTATCATCAGCATTTCTTGTGTTGTTTACAAAAAATGTTTAATTACAACCTCACAATGAAAATAATTAGAAAAGAGTGCAAAGATATACACAGGAACGTATCAGTTGTAAGTTCTGTTTTCCTTTAAAAATGGAAATAACTTGAATGTTCCAATATTAGAGGTATAGTTTAGCTACTAGTGTTTTGGATAGTTTACATTTTTATTGCTTTTCTCATTTTTACTTTTTTCTGTCTGAATTGCTGATTTTGCTGTGGTTTTCTATACTTTTCATTGCAAATGCAGAGTGTTTTAATTACATTTGGATTGAAAAGTTTCTTATGCGCTGGTTGGATGCCAATGACCAGCTTTAATACACTATAGGAAAGTGAATTCCAAATGGAAAGGAACAAACTTTGAAGGTAAGTTTCAGAATGTGTGAAATGAGGCTGCCTCTGGTGGGCTATAGTCCATGGGGTCGCAAAGAGTCGGACACGACTGAGCGACTTGACTTACTTACTGTTTCATAAAACTTAGATGGGAGATGAGAGATACAAAACAAATAGGCCAACATGACTTGGGACCATGTTTAACAACTTTTTCTTAAATTTTTTTTAAGAGGGGTGGAGAGTGTTCTTTCTTTCTCTCTTTTTTGGGACTGTTTGATAATAGCCACATTTGGAAGCTTCTATCAGTTTCCCTACATCTGCCAGCAATTGGCATCATTCCATTTTACTTGGATAATTTAGTAGCATTGCCTCCCATGGAAATAGCTGCTTCTGGCAAAACTGTTTAGTTTATCATTTAATCAAAACATTTGCATATTTCCACTCAGTTGGAAAGCAAAAATGGGGTTGATCATTTTTGCATAAAGACAAGTCAAATCAAGGAATGCTTTAAACCATGAAATGAAATTTAGTTAAATATTGGAATGATAAACATTTCACCATGAACAGACATTCTTAAATAATAGTTAAATGACATACAATAGAAATTACAGTTTTATATAGAGAGTATTTAGTGGTGACTTGATAAATGTTTCCTAAGATCTTCAATGCATGTTACTAATGTGCAGCTTTCTCATTTGGGGAGTTAGTTATTCTGTGAAGACAACTTAATGGAGCTTCTCAGACTTTGCAATTGAAATATCCTCAGTGGTAGTAAGCAATGAGCAAGTTGCCAGGGCTGAAAAGCCTTGCTGTGCTCAAGCCCTGCCCTCTCCTGCCTCTACGTGCATAGTGCACTTCACCTCATAACTGTTTGACATGCATATTTTCATGCTAGAGTAATACTATTCCCTGAAAAATACCTTCACAGACAGGGATACTCCAGGTTGGTACTCCCTATTTAGTCTGTGCCTTCAGAAACCCATGTGGTCACCAGTACATACTGAAGTATGTGTATGATACAGTTTAAGAAGATCTTAAAGGAAATTGGAGAATCTATTGCCCATCCAACACAGAGCTGCTCAGAGGTACTGAATATAACATGAGACTGCAGGACACTTGGAAGCCTGACTAGATCCTGCAGACCTTCAGGTTAAAGTGAAAGTCGCTCAGTCATGTCCTACCCTTTGTGATCCCATGGACTATACAGTCCAAGGAATTCTCCAGGCCAGAATACTGGAGTGGGTAGCCTTTCCCTTCTCCAGGGGATCTTCCCAACCCAGGGATCGAACCAAGGTCTCCCGCATTGCACGCAAATTCTTTACCAGCTGAGCCACAGGGGAAGCCCAAGAATACTGGAGTGGGTAGACTATCCCTTCTCCAGGGGATCTTCCCAACCCAGGAATTGAACCGGGGTCTCCTGCATTGCAGGCATATTATTTAACAACTGAGCTATCAGGTTAAAGAAAGGGTCTTTTGTAAGGAAAAAAGGAATGTTTCTATGATCTGGATGTGTTAGTCGCTCGGTCGTGTCTTGACTCTCCGCAAACCCATGGATTGTAGCCCACCAGGCTCCTCCATCCATGAGATTTTCCAGGCAAGAATACTGGAGTGGGTTGCCATTTCCTTCTCCAAGGGGTCTTTTCAACTCAGGGATCGAACCTGGGTCTCCCACATTGCAGGCAGACTCTACCATCTGAGCCACCACCAAAGATCAAGGTCTGCATCCTCAACTATAACACAACTGTGTAGGAAGTCATCCAGGCTTTGGGGAACATCTAACAAGGAAGACAAACAACTTGGTTTGGGACTAAAATCAACAAGCTTGAGACCTCTGAAATGTTTTCTCCTAAATAACATACAATTCAACATGGTACACTCATCAACTTAAAGTGTACAAATCAATGATTTTAGTATATTGACAAAATTGTACAACCATCACCACAATCTAATTAGAATATTTCATGCCCCTCCCCTAAAGAATCCATGTATCCATGAGTAATCACTCTTCATCCCACTCCTACTCACCTACCTGCCCTGAGCAACTACTAAACTACTTTCTGCTTCTATAATTTGCCTTTCGTAGGCATTTCATATATATGGCATCATACAATATGTAGGCTTGTTTGACTGACTTCTTTCACTTAGCATAATATGTTCAAGGTTCATCTGTGTTGGGATGACCCAGAGGGATGGGATGGGGAGGTGGAAGTGGGGTTCAGGCAGGGGAACACATGTACACCTGTGGCAGATTCATGTCAATATATGGCAAAACCAATACAATATTGTAAAGTAATTAACTTCCAATTAAAATAAATAAATTTATATTTAAAAATGTAAAAAATAAATAAAATTAATGGGGAAAAAAGTGTTGTTACTTCATTCCTTTCTATGGCAAAAGTATTCCCTTGTATGAATATGCCACACTTATGTGTACGTCAGTAGATGGACAGTTGAGTTGTTTCCATTTCTTGACTGCCATAAATAATGCAGCTATTCACATTTTTGTACAAGCTTTTGTATGATTTTCAGTTCTCTTAGGTATAAATCTAAATTGCTGAGTCAGATAGTTTAGTATTTTGTGTAACTACCAAACTCTTTTCTATAATGGCTTTACTATCTTACATTCCTACCAGTAATGTGGAGAAGGAAATGGCAACCTACTCCAGCACTCTTGCCTGGAAAATCTCATGGACGGAGGAGCCTGATAGGCTACAGTCCATGGGGTTGCAAAGAGTCGGACACGACTGAGCGACTTCACTTTCACTTTCACCAGTAATGTAGAAGGTTCCAATTCCTCGATATCTTTGCCAGCACTTGCTATTGTCTTTTATTTTATTATAGTCATTCTAGTGAGTGTGAAGTGGTATCTCACTGTAGTTTTTCTTTAAAGTTTTATTCTGTACTGGGATATAGCCAATTAACAAATAATGCTGTGATAGTTCAGCCATACATATGAAAAAGCTGGCTTAAAGTTCATCATTCAAAAAACTAACAGCGGGGCATCTGGTTCCATCACTTCATGGCAAACAGATGGGGAAAACGTGGAAACAATGAGAGATTTTATTTTCTTGGTCTCCAAAATCAATGTGGATGGTGACTGCAGCCTTGCAATTAAAAGACACTTGGCCCATGAAAGAAAAGCTATGACAAACCAAGACAGCGTATGAAAAAGCAGAGATATCACTTTGCCAACAAAGGTTCATATAGTCAAAGCTGTGGTTTTTCCAGTAGTCATGTACAGATGTGAGAGTTGGACCATAAAGAAGACTGAGTGCCTAAGAACTGATGCTTTCCTTTGAAGTGCTACTTGGCATCTCCTTTCTTCCATGAAGCTCTTAACCATTCAGACACGATGGAGTTGGTTAAACGCTACTTAGTTTGAGTCCTGCTTGCCTCTCTTCAGTCATCTTTGTATGAATCCAATGGTTGGTTTTTGTTTATTTTTTAAAATGGTTTTTAGCTGATGTTCATGAAGAGCAGTGAGTACCTAGAACTATGCCAATAAAGAAAGGAAATCTTATCTAAGAAGGTGCATTTCTGTACCAGAGCTGTGTCATAACCATCCTTTGGGCCCTCTGCTGGAAAAGTAGAATCAAGTCTCAAATAATGCCTTTTTAATTATAGCCTCTAGTATTATAGATGTAGGACAGTACTGTGTCATACCTCTGTGAATGTAAAATATCTTGTACCTGCTCTATGATATGTAGTAGTGACCGTGCTTTATCAGGTCTGTTTTAAATTCTGTTATTCTAGAATGTTTTCTTTCCAGATGATGATTGAGAAATGTAATTTGAAAAAGAAAAATGGTGCCAGGTACCACAACAGTAACTTTGTTGTTTTCTGAGGTTTTGCTTTTTTACTTTTTTTTTAAATGGAGTGTGCTGGATGTCTCTATAATTTTGTTCAGATGACTGCAGAACTTGGAAAAGCTGTTGCTGCTATTGATGCATAACATACTGCTATTGGTCTTTTTATATAAATATATATATATATAATTTGAATTTTTGGAAACTTTATTTATTTATTTATTTTTAGGAGTTTGTTTTTACTTTATTTTACTTTACAATACTGTATTGGTTTTGCCATACATTGACATGAATCCACCATGGGTGTACATGCGTTCCCAAACATGAACCCCCCTCCCACCTCCCTCCCCACAACATCCCCCTGGGTCATCCCCATGCACCAGTCCCAAGCATGCTGTATCCTGCATCGGACATAGACTGGTGATTCGATTCTTACATGATAGTATACATGTTTCAATGCCATTCTCCCAAATCATCCCACCCTCTCCCTCTCCCTCTGAGTCCAAAAGTCCACTATACACATCTGTGTCTTTTTTCCTGTCTTGCATACAGGGCCATCATTGCCATCTTTCTAAATTCCATATATATGTGTTAGTATACTGTATTGGTGTTTTTCTTTCTGGCTTACTTCACTCTGTATAATCGGCTCCAGTTTCATCCATCTCATCAGAACTGATTCAAATGAATTCTTTTTAACAGCTAATACTCCATTGTGTACCGCAGCTTTCTTATCCATTTATCTGCTGATGGACATCTAGGTTGCTTCCATGTCCTGGCTATTATAAACAGTGCTGCGATGAACATTGGGGTACATGTGTCTCTTTCAATTCTGGTTTCCTTGATGTGTATGCCCAGCAGTGGGATTGCTGGGTCATATGGCAGTTCTATTTGCAATTTTTTAAGGAATCTCTGCAGTGTTTTCCATAGTGGTTGTACTAGTTTGCATTCCCACCAACAGTGTAGGAGGGTTCCCTATTCTCCACACCCTCTCCAGCATTTATTGCTTGCAGATTTTTGGATCACAGACATTCTGACTGGTGTGAAGCGGTACCTCATTGTGGTTTTGATTTGCATTTCTCTAATAATGAGTGATGTTGAGCATCTTTTCATGTGTTTGTTAGCCATCCATATGTCTTCTTTGGAGAAATGTCTATTTAGTTCTTTGGCCCATTTTTTGATTGGGTCATTTATTTTTCTGGAATTGAGCTGCATAAGTTGCTTATATATTTTTGAGATGAGTTGTTTGTCAGTTGCTTCATTTGCTATTATTTTCTCCCATTCAGAAGGCTGTCTTTTCACCTTGCTTATATTTTCCTTTGTTGTGCAGAAGCTTTTAAGTTTAATTAGATCCCATTTGTTTATTTTTGCTTTTATTTCCAGAATTCTGGGAGGTGGATCATAGAGGATCCTGCTGTGATTTATGTCAGAGAGTGTTTTGCCTATGTTCTCCTCTGGGGGTTTTATAGTTTCTGGTCTTACATTTAGATCTTTAATCCATTTTGAGTTTATTTTTGTGTGCAGTGTTAGAAAGTGATCTAGTTTCATTCTTTTACAAGTGGTTGACCAGTTAGTTTTCCCAGCACCACTTGTTAAAGAGATTGCCTTTACTCCATTGTATATTCTTGCCTCCTTTGTCAAAGATAAGGTGTCCATATGTGTGTGGGTTTATCTCTGGGCTTTCTATTTTGTTCCATTGATCTATATGTCTGTCTTTGTGCCAGTACCATACTGTCTTGATGACTGTGGCTTTGTAGTAGAGCCTGAAGTCAGGCAAGTTGATTCCTCCCGTTCCATTCTTCTTTCTCAAGATTGCTTTGGCTATTCGAGGTTTTTTGTATTTCCATACACATCTTGAAATTATTTGTTCTAGTTCTGTGAAAAATATGGCTGGTAGCTTGATAGGGATTGCATTGAATTTGTAAATTGCTTTGGGTAGTATACTCATTTTCACTATATTGATTCTTCCGATCCATGAACATGGTATATTTCTCCATCTATTAGTGTCCTCTTTGATTTCTTTCATCAGTGTTTTATAGTTTCTATATATAGGTCTTTATATGGAAGCTTTAACTGTGCTGTCAACTTTGGAAAAAGTATCCCAGTTGTACCATGTTGGATTGACATTGTACAGAAATTAACAGCCATATTGGTCTAGAAATGTTAAACATAATTTTTTCCATTTGTAAAGGGGTAACACACTGTATTAAATATGTAAGGTCTTATCTACATGGGTTTGATTACAGAAACTAATAAAATATTCTATAAATAACGAAAAAAAAAAGAATTGATGCTTTCAAATTGTGGTGCTGGAGAAGATTCTTGAGAGTTCCTTGGACTGCAAGGAGATCAAACCAGACAATCCTAAAGAAAATCAATCCTGAATATTCACTAGAAGGACTGATGCTGAAGCTGAAGCTCCAATACTTTGGCCACCTGATGGGAAGAGACAACTCATTGAAAAGACCTTGATGCTGGGAAATATTCAGGGCAGGAGAAGAAGAGGATGACAGAGATAAGATGATTGGATGGCATCACTGACTCAATGTACATGAGTTTGAGCAAACTCTGGGAGATAGTGAAGGTCAGGGAAGCCTGGAGAGCTGCAGTCCATGGGCTTGCAAAGAGTCTGACATGACTTAGCAACTGAACAACAGCAACAATACATACAATTGTTCTCCCGCAAATTCTCCTCCCATCCAGGCTGCCACATATATTGAGCAGAGTTCCATGTGGTCCTTGTTGGTTATCGATTTTAAATATAGCATGAGTACATGTCCATCCCAAACTGCTCTCCCCATCCTTTTCCCCATCAACCATGTGTTCATTCCCAAAGTCTGTGAGTCTCTTTCTGCTTTGTAAGTTCATTTATATCATTTCTTTTTGGATTCCACATTTAAGTGATGTCATATGATATTTCTCCTTCTCTGACTTACTTCATTTAGTATGACAAGCTTGTGCTTTTGGTGTCATTTCTAATAAACCATTGCTTAACTGAGGTCATGAAAATTTACTCCTGTGTTTTCTTCTAATTGTTGTATTGTTTCAGCTTTTATGTTTGTGTCTGTGATTCATTTTTAGTTAATATTTATGTACAGCGTGATATACGAATCTACTTTATTTTTTGTATGTGGTTATTATTCACAAATTGTTCTTGAACAATTTGACTATTCTTTCCCTCATTGACTTGTTTTGGTGTACTTGTTGAAAAGCACCATCAGTGCAAGAGTATGTTTCTGGACTCTCAGTTCTACTCTGTTGATCTGTATGTTTATCCTCATGCCAGAACCCCACTGTTTTGATACTATACCTTTTTAGTAAGTTTTGCAGTCAAGAATCGTGACTTCTCTAATAGTCTCCTTTTTTCAAGATTGTTTTGACTATTCTAGCTTCCTTGCATTTCCATATGAATTTTAAGGTCAATTTGTCAATTTCTGGAAAAAAGCCACTTGAGATTTTGATAGAGATGGTGCTGACCAAGTTGGAGAGTATTTCCATCTTACCAATAATTAGTTCATGACAATGTCATGATTTCTGTTTATGCAGATCTTCTTTAATTTCTTTCAATACTGTTTTGTCATTTCATTGTACAAGTCTTAAATACAAAAATATTTTTACTAAATTTATACTTAAATATTTTATCCTTTTTGATTTTATTACAAATAAAATTGTTTTCTTAATTTTTTTCAGAATGTCTACTGCAAGTGTATAGAGATAGAATTTTTTGTATATCTATCTTTTATCTTGCAACCTTAATCAGTTCAATTCTTAGTTCTAACAGTTTTTTAAAAGATTCATTAGTTTTTTAAAAAGATTCAATAGTTTTTTGAAAGATTTTTAAAATTTTTTAAAAAGATTCAATGGTTTTTTAAAAGTTTTTTTAAAGTTTTTTAAAAAGATTCAATAGTGTTTTAAAAGATTCATTTCTCTATACAAGATTATGTCAACTGTAAATAGAGATAATTAACTTCTTCCTTTTCAATCTGGATTCTCTTTTAGTTTCTCTTTTTTTTCTCTCTAATTATCTTTTGCTGCTGCTGCTGCTAAGTCACTTCAGTTGTGTCTGACTCTGTGTGACCCCATAGATGGCAGCCCACCAGGCTCCCCCGTCCCAGGGATTCTCAAAGTAAGAACACTGGAGTGGGTTTAGTACAATGTTAAATATAAGTGGCAAGCATAGACATCCTTATCTTGCTCCTGATCTTAGAGGAGAACATTCTGTTTTTCACCCAAAGTAGAGGTTAACTGTGGTTTTTTTTGTAGATGGCCTCTATCAGGTGAGGATGTTCTTTTCTATTCCTAGTTCCTCAAGAGTTTTTATTATGCAAGTGTGTTAGATTTTGTTAAAAGCCTTTTCTGTGTCTATTATCCTTTTCCTAATAATACGATTTATTGCATTAATTGAGCCTCCATAAGGATTTTTTGTTATGTTTGCAAATCATACATAGTAACTTGTAGCAAACCCCTTGTTTCAGTAAATTTTGGTAAGGAACTGAAGAAAGAAGTTAAAGAAGCTGAACTTAAGTTTAAAAGCACGTTTTTTGAGAGAGGAAAACAAAACTGCAGAAAACTAATGGCAGCTGCTCTAATGATAAAGGGAAAGTGATTAGAATCCACACAGAGAAGAACCATATGGCACAGTCAAATTGGTACATTGAGTAGATTTTAATAAAGAGGCTCTTTACAAAAATGAACAGGGAGTGGGAAGCATAGGGCAGTTCCCTTGGGGTAGAAACAGCAGGCTGTTGTCCTCCCTAGACATGGAAGGAAAAAGCAACCCAGAGTCCTGGTGAGAGGGACTCATCCCTTCTATGGAGGGATGGAGCTAAAAGATTTACTAAGCAGTCATCGGTCCTTTCCTTTCCTCTCTGCTCCACCACCCTTTTTTCCCACTGCATAACCCAATGGAAAGCCACTTGATGTAGTTCACACCCGTCAATCTCTTGGCGCATAGAGCAAGGTAGAAAAGGGTAATGGCTGAATCTGGTGGGACAAAGAGGAAGTTCTTGTGTATGCAAAGGAAAAAGAAAGCATGTGGGAATTTGACTATATTATAAAAGTGATCCCTGGGGGTTTTACAAACTGCACAATAAACCTTTTCATCCTAGAGTTCTACATCTTGTCACCAAAAGGTTTCTGTGCCTCTGTATTATAGTCCTTTACCAAACTATGTTTATGGGAAGAGCAAAGTTACTTTCTTATCAGCTTTTTCAAATCATCACAAGGCAAATAAGCCACCAAAACCAGAGACACAGATGCATACAGATAATCTTAAGTGTAAAAGGCAATAAAGGCTTGGTATGATTATTGGGGGAAAAGATCTCTCCAAACTCAGAAGAAGAGGGAAATGGAAATAATTTTTTCAAGTCTTGGAGAAGAGTTACAAGAAAACCAGTGTATGTTTAACAAATAAGGACCCTTTCAAGAGAGAACAAGTAGATACCTGGGAAATAACAATCTAGGGCAATAAATATGCAGGTCTCAGCAGGGTAGATTAGGGGCTGGAGTCTGCTGGTTTAAGTTTTTTCTCCGCTCCATCACTAACTGTGAGACTTGGAGCAAGTTTCTTTACTTCTCCATCTCAGTTCCTCATTTGTAAAATGGAGATAACAAGAACAACTCTTTCAAATGACTGTTCGGGGCATTAAAATGCATTAACTGTCTGAAGCACTCAGAGCAGCCCCAGCACACAGTCAGTGCTCAACAAGCATTAGCCCTTCTTGCCATGTTTTTATTTTTGTGTCTAACTGAAGGATCACTGGGGTATGGTACACAGATATGATGGGATCTGATTTGCAAGTTACCCCAAAATACTCTGTGTATAAGAAAGCAGTTTTGGGGGTGGGTGTGTGTGAGAAGAATGGGTTGTAGGAGGGAAAACAGAAAAATTTAAGACTGCTTCCAAAACCTGTAATTTCTGAAATACAAATAGGGCTGGAAGGATGTTACTATTGCAGGTAACTACCATACATCATTTTTGAAAGGTGAGATATAAAAAATAACAACCTGAAGATATTTCATTTTCTCAGATAACATTCAGGGTCCCCACAATTTGGGTTGTTCAGTGCGACCTAGGCCCTGGGTGGGAAACTGCCCTCAGAGTGTAAAGCTCTCTGTGATATTTCAGGGTACTCAAAGGCAGTCTCTCTCATTTACTTCCCCTCCCTCCAGAGAACTGTCCCCACAAAAGACTGTCACAGGGATGGGAGTGGCCCTGCCACCACAGTGAGAGCACATCAAATCGTCAACTGCTGAGGTGACACAGCAGCCTCTAGGTGTCCAGCAGCCTCTATCACTGGGGCTGCTCCAGCAAGGGGCACCCACAGAGTGTCAGGCCTGGTGGATTTTGCTGCCCAGAAGCCCCTGTGCCTCCAGCACATCTGAGGTGAATGTGCTGAGGAGAAAGACAGGACATCTCCTTCCAGCAACTGGGTTTGGACTTCAGGCCTCCCAGTTCTGAGAGATCCTAAAATAGCCCTGGTCATCTATTGCTGGTTAAGAAAGTAAGTCCCAGCTAAAGAGATACCCTCAACTATGAACTGTGTCTGCACTTTCTTCAAAAATCATTGTCAGTGTTGGAAATTTAAAACTGATGCCAAGGAGATTGGTGGCCCATTGTCTTTTCATTCCTTAGAGAACAAAACCAGAGTTACTCACAGTGGTGTGCTAGACTGACTTGTAGGCCAAACGTTGCAGTTGCTGAAATTTTTAAAAAATTAATTAATTTATTTTAATTGGAGGCTAATTATTAAACCATTTGCAGAAATTTTATGAGCCTGTTTTACACACACATCTTTAAAAATAATCTTATGTGAAGTTATAATTTAATTACTCTATAAACAGTAGCAATAAGTCTCAAAAATTCATCACTTTCTATTTTACAGTTCTATCATTATATCTGTTCTTAAAATTATTTGTGTCTATTGTATCTGTGTAATGGAGATACTGTATACTGATGTGCTACTGTGTGTTGTTTCTCAAGTCTGTATTCAGTGAAATCAGGATTGCAGCTTGATTAAGCTACCATGGGAATATTTACTCCACAAAAATCAGTGTATATTACAACTTTTTTTTATGAGCTGGTTGTTAAGCATTTACTAGGATGCCACACTGACATGTCCAGAAGCAAGCAGGTTAGCACAGGGGGAAATTTATATAATTTCTAGATAGGAATGCTGAAGAAAAGTGCGTAACTCCTTTTTTTTTTTTTTTCTGGGAAGAATTAAGGGCAGGATAAATTCAATTCAGGAAGGGTTTATTTAAGATGATTTCTTGTGTATTCAGCGCTAGAATACATACTCAGCATGAATGCTTAAAATTATTTATGCAAACGATGCCTCTTTGTGGAGACAGGATTAAACGATTCACAGAAGATTCTTCTTTCAATGAATCTATTCATCTACAAAGAAATACTTCATAAAAAGCCTAGTAGCCAAGATAATTGTTTTTCTCCAGATTGTTGAACTGCAACATCATTTCTTCTATTTGCATTCAAAGCATTCAAGCCATTCAATGGGTCTGTTTGAGCTGTTCCTGGGACATAAACAGATTTTTGAAATGTAGATAATTGATGTTTGATGTAACACTTTCCTATTGCTTTAAAAATTACTTAGAGAATGCAAATAAATTAACCTTCTTTTAGGGAACAATTGTCTTTCATTAAATTCTGTGCTTATAAGAGCTGTATAATTCAGTTTCCAAGTTGGCATCACTGCCTCCTTCCACTGAGCTACCAATGTACATAGCAAAACACAAGAGGAAAATCCCAATTATGAGAAATATTCTTCCCTTTACTATAATCATTTCCTTTGCTGAACAATGACATAATCTTAATAGCTTAATCTTTAATTTTATTAGAAAGATTCTGTCTGTGCACACAACCATAGAATGGATTTAAAGATGCTGCTGTTAATATGAATGGCCAAAATCTGTTGGTAGTGTTCATAAAGGCCAGAAAATGGGCAAAGGTAGGGTCTGTCAACAGTGAGCCATTCGAGTATAGATGCTAGTGGATTTAATGCTTGAAAATCAAGCAACTCAGTATATTAATAGGAAAAAAAGAGACAATTTGATGTCAAAAATAAAGAAAAAAAACTTGACAATAAAAAAATAATAAATTTTAGCCAGACTGACCAAAAAAAAAAAAAAAGGACAAAAGCCATAAATTACCAATATCACAAATCAGAAAGCGGATAGGATCACAGATTCCACAGACACAAAACATAAAATAATGGACTATTACGGAAAACATCTGATAACACACATTCAGTTGAGTTCAGTTCATTTCAGTCTCTCAATCATGTCTGACTCTTTGCAACCCCATGAATTGCAGCACGCCAGGCCTTCCTGTCCATCACCAACTCCTAGAGTTCACTCAGACTCACATCCATCCAGTCAGTGATGCCATCCAGCCATCTCATCCTCTGTCGTCCCCTTCTCCTCCTGCCCCCAATCCCTCCCAGCATCAGAGTCTTTTCCAATGAGTCAACTCTTCGCATGAGGTGGCCAAAGTACTGGCGTTTCAGCTTTAGCATCATTCCCTCCAAAGAAATTCCAGGGCTGATCTCCTTCAGAATGGACTGGTTGGATCTCCTTGCAATCCAAGGGACTCTCAAGAGTCTTCTCCAACACCACAGTTCAAAAGCATCAACTCTTCGGTGCTCAGCTTTCTTCACAGCCCAACTCTCACATCCATACATGACCACTGGAAAAACCATAGCCTTGACTAGATGGACCTTTGTTGGCAAAGTAATGTCTCTGCTTTTGAATATGCTATCTAGATTGGTCATAACTTTTCTTCCAAGGAGTAAGCATCTTTTAATTTCATGGCTGCAGTCACCATCTGCGGTGATTTTGGAGCCTAGAAAAATAAAGTCTGACACTGTTTCCTCTGTTTCCCCATCCATTTGCCATGAAGTGATGGGACTGGATGCCATGATCTCAGTTTTCTGAATGTTGAGCTTTAAGCCAACTTTTTCACTCTCCTGTTCCACTTTCATCAAGAGGCTTTTTAGTTCCTCTTTGCTTTCTACCATAAGGGTGGTGTCATCTGCATATCTGAGGTTATTGATATTTCTCCCTGCAATCTTGATTCCAGCTTGTGCTTCTTCCAGTCCAGCATTTCTCATGATGTACTTTGCATAGACGTTAAATAAGCAGGGTGACAATATACAGCCTTGACGTACTCCTTTCCCTATTTGGAACCAGTCTGTTGTTCCATGTCCAGTTCTAACTGTTGCTTTCTGACCTGCATATAGGTTTCTCAAATTAAGTAGAAAAATGCCTTGAAGGACATAAACTACCAAAACTCACTCTAGAAGAAATAGATAATTTGAATAGTGCTTTATCTATGAAAGAACTAAAAATTGAATTTAGGGTCAAAATATCCCTCAAAGAATCCTACACCCAGATGGCATCAGTAGTGAATTCTACATTAACTATTTCAGAAAATGTAAGAGTAAGGGACTAGAGGGTGGGATGGGGAGAGAGGTGGGAGGGAGTTCAAGAGGGAAGGGATACATGTGTACCTACGGCTGATTCATGCTGATTTTTGGCAGAAACCAACACAATTCTGTAAACCAATTATCCTTCAATTTAAAAATAAATTCATTTAAAAAAGAATAGGGGAAAATACCTCACTTTATGAGAGTAGTTTTACCCTATAAAAAAAAAACAGACAAAGACAGTATGAGAAAATAAAATTATCGACCAACTTCCCCCATGATCACAGATGAAATATACTTTAAAAAAAATCTAGCAAAATAAATCTAGAAATACTAAAACAGGATAATATCATGACAAAACAAGGATGTCTATTCTCAGTCCTCAAAATCTACACTGAGGTTCTAGCCAATAAAATATGGCAAGGAAAAGAAATTAAAATATATCAACTGGAAGGGTAGATGCAAAACTTTCCTTATCTGGAGAAAACATGATTATTTTTGTAGAAAGTGCTAAGGTATTCAGATTAAAAAGAAAGGCAATGCCAAAGAATGCTCAAACTACCACACAATTGCACTCATCTCACATGCTAGTAAAGTAATGCTCAAAATTCTTCAAGCCAGGCTTCAGCAATTCATGAACCGTGAACTTCCAGATGTTCATGCTGGTTTTAGAAAAGGCAGAGGAACCAGAGATCAAATTGTCAACATCCGTTGGATCATCAATAAAGCAAGAGAGTCCAGAAAAACATCTATTTCTGCTTTATTGACTATGCCAAAGCCTTTGACTGTGTGGATCACAATAAACTGTGGAAAATTCTGAAGGAGAGGGTGATACCAGGCCATCTGACCTGCCTCTTGAGACACCTATATGCAGGTCAGGAAGCAAGAGTTAGAACTGGACATGAAACAACAGACTGGTTCCAAATAGGAAAAGGAGTATGTCAAGGCTGTATATTGTCACCCTGCTTATTTAACTTATATGTAGAGTACATCATGAGAAACACTGGGCTGGAAGAAGCACAAGCTGGAATCATGATTGCAGGGAGAAATATCAATAACCTCAGATATGCAGATGACACCACCTTAATGGCAGAAAGTAAAGAAGAACTAAAGAGCCTCATGATGAAAGTGAAAGAGGAGAGTGAGAAAGTTGGCTTAAAGCTCAACATTCAGAAAACTGAGATCATGGCATCCAGTCCCATCACTTCATGGTAAATAGATGGGGAAAGAGTGGAAACAGTGGCTGACCTTATTTTCTGAGTCTCCAAAATCACTGCAGATGGTGATTACAGCCATGAAATTAAAAGGCTTTTACTCCTTGGAAGGAAAGTTATGACCAACCTAGGTAGCATATTGAAAAGCAGAGACATTACTTTGTCAACAAAGGTCTGTCTAGTTACACCATGGTTTTTCCAGTAGTCTTGTATGGATGTGAGAGTTGGACTATAGAGAAAACTGAGCACCGAAGAATTGATGCTTTTGGACTGTGGTGTTGGAGAAGACTCTTGAGAGTCCCTTGGACTGCAATGAGATCCAACCAGTCCATCCTAAAGGAGATCAGTCCTGGGTATTCATTGGAAGGACTGATGTTGAAGCTGAAACTCCAATACTCTGGCCACTTGATGTGAAGAGCTGACTCATTTGAAAAGACCCTGATGCTGGGAAACAACGGGGGCACAAAGGGTAGGGGACGACAAGAGAATGAGATGGTTGGATGACATCACCAACTCAATGGGCATGAGCTTGGGTGAACTCCAGGAGTTGGTGATGGATAGGGAGGCCTGGTGTGCTGCAGTTCATGGGGTCGCAAAGAGTGGGACACAACTGAGCGACTGAACTGAACAACATTACAGCAAGGTGTCTCATGACCTCTTCTTCCACCCAACAGAACAAAGTGACCCAGGCCTGGCATTCTCCAACACTCAACTTATCAACACAAGGAAACCCTAGTAGACACATTTCTCTTCTGGACTGAATGAGATTCCCACTAATAGCATCAGGTAGTCAACAGTACCAGCAAGGGAGACCAACCAGAAGTCCACTTTTAATATTGCTAAAGAAATTCCCTCAAACAGAAATAAAATGATAAAATAAAGAATACTGAAAATTCAGGGAAGAAGAAAAAGCAATTAAAATAGGAGAAAATTATTACATTAAATATACCCTCTTCATCATTAATTTTGTATATGATATTGATTATAAAAGAAAAATTATAGAGAAGTTATTTGTAGGGAAGTTATATCTAAAAAGACATAAATGAATGTAAGGTATCTATACTTCACCCAAGGTGGTAATATGGTGATACCAATGTACTGCAATAATTCATGTATTTTAATATCTAGATCAACCTTGAAGAAAATTATACCACAACCCCCTCAAAAACACTATAAATAAACCAATGTGGAATCCTAAAAATGTTTAATCTATGGGAAGGATTGAAAAGGGAAATAAGAAAGAGAAGAATAGGAAACAAACTATAAAAATATATTAATGTAATGTGAATGGGATAAATATACCCACCAAAAGGCAGAAATTGAGCTGATTAAAATGAAACATTATTAATATAAACTGTGTGTCTGTTTACAAGAAACTCATCTTAAAGTCAACATATGTGGGTTGCAATAAAAGGATGGAAAATAACATACCATGTAAACATTTCTAACAAGGTATGAGTGATTATATAAATATCAGATTAAGTAGATTTCAAAGCAAAGAAACTTACTAAAAATGAAGAGGAACATTTCATAGTAATTAAAGGACCAATCCACCAGAAAGACATCATAATTCTAATTGTGTGCTCAACAGAAAACAGAGACTCAAAATGTATGATACAAAAATAATCGAGTTTAAAGTTTGAAGAGGAAAATCCTGTGTTATAAGGATTCTTCAACCCCTTTGCAGCAACTGATAGAGATACTAGAGGAGAAAAATAAGCTAGGATATAAAAGAATAACACAATCAACTAACAGAATCTAATTAACATATACAGTATGCTACAACCAACAACAGCACATTACACATTTTTTTCCATTGCCATCAAACATTCACCAAGACCATATGCTGGGTCATAAAACAAGCCTCAACAAATTGAAAATGATTATAATCATACATAATATATCCTCTGACCACAACAGAATCAAACTAGAAATTTACAACAGAAAGAAAACAGGAAGGTCTCTAAACACATGGAAATTAAACAACAACTTCTACATAATCTATGGGTCAAATAAGATGTTTGTAGGACAAATTAAAATTGAATGAAAATAAAAATAAAACATTTTAAGATATGTGGGAGGGAGCTCAATAGTTCTGGAAAGGAAACTTATTGCACTAAATGCTTATATTAGAAAAAAAAAGTCTT
The DNA here is from genome assembly GCF_042477335.2 of Ovis canadensis. Classification (NCBI taxonomy): domain Eukaryota; kingdom Metazoa; phylum Chordata; class Mammalia; order Artiodactyla; family Bovidae; genus Ovis; species Ovis canadensis. The sequence goes on from NC_091246.1 coordinate 26,770,940, forward strand.
AAGTCAATAAGGAAATGGCAATCCACTCCAGTACTATTGCCTGGAAAAGCCCATGGACAGAAGAGCCTGGTAGGCTACAGTCTATGGGATCGCAAAGAGTCAGTCACGATTGAGCGACTTCACTTCACAAGGTTCCTAACTCAGGAAGAACAAAATAAATTCAAAGCAAACACAAGGAAATAATAGATAAGAGCAGAAATCAATAATTGAAAGCAGGAAAACAATAGGAAAAAACTCAGCAAGACCAAAAAAAGTTGGTTCCTTGAAAATATTGATAAATTGACAAACCTCTATCAAGACTGACAAAGAAAAAAAAGACAGAAATTATACAAATTAGTAATAACAAAAATGAAACAGAGAGTATGACCATAGATCCTTCTTTTAGTCTGTTTGGAATGTTACAACAAAAATACCATAGACTGGGTGGGTTATAAACAACAAGTATTTATTTCTCTAAGCGCTAGTGGGTGAGAAGTCAGGATCAAGCTGTCAGCACACCCAGTCTGGGGAGGGACTTCCTAGTTCATGAGTGGCTTTCTTTTCATTGTATCTTCTCATGGCAGAAGGGGCAAGGGAGCAATCTGGGGTTTCCTTTATAAGGGCATTGTTTCCATTTATGGAAACAATAATATGAGGGTGGAAGGCTCCACCCTCATGACTTAATCACCTCCCAATACTATCACCTGGAAGGGGTCAGGACTTCAGTATTTGAATTTTGGGGGGAAACAAACATACAGTCTATTACAGTCCTGAAGACTTCAGAATGACAAGGGAAAACCACTAACAACTTTTGTGTTAAAACTGACAAATTACATGAAATGGAGCAATTTTTTGAATAATACAAACTACTACAACTCATCCAATATGAAATAGATAATTTGAATCACCTTATAACCATGAAGGAACTTCAATTCATAACATAAAATCTCCTGGAAAGAAAGGAAAAAAGGTCCAGTTGGTTTAATTGCAAATTTCTACTAAACATTGTGTGCAGAGTTCCAGAGAATTGCAAGAAGAGATAAAGGCTTTCTCAAATGAACAATGCAAAGAAATAGAGGAACTCAATAGAATGGGAATGACTAGAGATCTCTTCAGGAAACTTGGAGAAATCAAGGGAACATTTCATGCAAGGATGGGAACTATACAGACAGAAACAGTAAGGACCTACCAGAAGCAGAAGAGCTTAGGAAGTGATGGTAAGAATATATAAGAGAACTATACAAGATTTTGATGAGCCAGATAAGCACAAAGGTGTGGTCACTCACTTAGAGGCAGACATCCTGGAGTGTAAAGTCAAGTGGGCCTTAGGAAGCATTATGATGAACAAAGCTAGTGAAGGTGATGAAATTCTGGTTGAGTTATTTCAAATCCTAAAGGGTGACAAAGGTAAAGTGCTTCCCTCAGTATGTCATCAAGTTTGGAAAATTCAGCAGTGGACACGGGACTGGAAAAGGTCAGCTTTCATTCCAATCCCAAAGAAGGGCAATGCCAAAGAATGTTAAATTGTACTCCTTTCACATGCTAGCAAGATGATGCTCAAAATCCTTCAGGCTAGGCTTCAGCAGTATGTGAACAAAGAACTTCCAGATGTACAAGCTAGATTTAGAAAAAGTAGAGGAACCAGAGATCAAATTGCCAACATTCACTGGATCATGGAGAAAGCAAGAGAGTTCCAGAAAAAATCTACTTCTGCTTAATTGATTACCCCAAACCCTGTGACTATGTGGACCAGGACAAACTGTGGAAAATTTTTAAAGAGATGGGGATATCAGATCACCTTACCTGTCTCCTGAGAAACTTGTGTGCAGCTCAAGAAGCAACAGTTAGAACCAGACATGGAACAACAAACTTGTTCCAAATTGGAAAATGTGCTCATCAAGGCTGTATATTGTCATCCTGCTTATTTAACTTCTATGCAGAGTATATCACGTGAAATGACAGGCTGGATGAATCACAAGCTGGAATCAGTATTGCTGGGAGAAATATCAACAATCTCAGATTATGCAGATGATACCACTCTAATGGCAGAAAATGAAGAGGAACTAACAAGTGTCTTGATGAAGGTAAAAGAGAAAAATGAAAAAGCTCTCTTAAAACTCGGCATTAAATAAACTAAGATCATGGCATCTGGTCCCATCACTTCATGACAAATAGAAGGGGAAAAGGTATAAGCAGTGACAGATTTTATTTTATTGGGCTCCAAAATCACTGTGGATGATGAGTGTAGCCTTGAAATTAAAAGATGGCTGCTCTTTGGAAGGAAAACTATGACAAACCCAGATAGCATATTAAAAAGCACAGACATCACTTTGCCAACAAAGGTCTGTATAGTCAAAGCTATGGCTTTTTCCAGTAGTCATGTACAGATGTGAGTTGATCCATAAAGAAGGCTGAGCACCGAAGAATTGATGCTTTTGAACTGTCGTGCTAGAGAAGACTCTTGAGAGTTACTTGGACAGCAAGGAGATACAACCAGTCAATCCTAAAATAAATCAACCTGGAATATTCATTGAAAGGATTGATGCTGACGCTGAAACTCCAATACTTTTGCAACATGAAGTGAAGAGCCAACTCATTGGAAAAGACCCTAATGCTGGCAAAAACTGAAGGCAAAAGGAGAAGGGGAGGCAGAGGATTATAGCATCACTGAGTCAATGGACATGAATTTGAGCAAACTCTGGGAGATACTGGAAGACAGAGGAGCCTGGTGTGCTGCAGTCCATGGGGTCACAAAGAGTCGGACACAACTTAGATACTGAACAGCAACAATGACTACAGATTGTATAAACCAATTCTCTGTCATTTATTAATCAATTTTTATTGGAGTATAGTTGCTTTACCATATTGTGTTAGATTCTTCTGCACATCAAAATGAATCAGCTATATATATTCATATATCCCCTCTTTTTTTGTTTTCCTTCCTATTTATGTTCCACAGAGCACTGAATAGAGTTCCCTACACTACACTGTAGGTTCTCATTAGTTATCTATTTTATATAATTGTAGTATATATATGTCAATCCCAATCTTACAGTTCATCACACCCACTCTCCCCCCTTGGTATCCATTTATTATTTCTCTTCATTCGTGTCTCTATTTCAGCTTTGTAAATAAGATCATCTGTATCATTTTTCTAGATTCCACAAATAATCAGTATTATACTATGTTTGTTTTTCTCTCTCTGGATTACTTCTCTTTGTACAACAGTCTTTAGATCCATCCACGTCTCTGCAAATGGCACAGTTTTGTTCCTCTTGATGGCTGAGTAATATTCCATTGTATATATTTACCACTTCTTCCTTATCCATTCTTCTATTGATGGATGTTTAGGTTTTTTCCATGTCCTGGTTATTGTAAACAGTGCTGCAATGAACACTGGGGTGCATGTATCTTCTCAAATTATGGTTTTCTCTGGGCACATGTCCAGGAGTTGGATTCCTAGATCATAGTGTGAAAGTGGAAGTGTTAGTCACTCAGTCATCTCTGATTCTTTGTGACCCCATAGCCTATAGCCCACCAGGCTCTCCTGTCCATGGAATTCTCCAGGCAAGAACACTGGAAAGGGTAGCCATTCCCTTCTGCAGGGAATCTTCCTGACCCAGGAAGATCACAGTGAAGGTATATCATAGGGCACCTTTATTTTTAGTTTTTTAGGGAACCTCCATATGGTTCTCCATAGTGACTGTATCAATTTACATTCCACCAAGAATTTGGAGGGTTCTTTTTTCTCTATACCCGCTGTAGCACTTGGTGTTTGTAGATTTTTTGCTGATGGCCATTCGGACTGGTGTGAGATGATACCTTATCATAGTTTGATTTGGATCTCTCTAGTAACTAAAGGTTCATCTAGTCAAGGCTATGGTTTTTCCAGTAGTCATGTACGGATGTGAGAGTTGGACTATAAAGAAAGCTGAGCGCCAAAGAACTGATGCTTTTGGACTGTGGTGTTGGAGAAGACTCTTGAGGGTCCCTTTGACTGCAAGGAGATTCAACAAGTCCATCCTAAAGGAGATCAGCCCTGGGTCTGATTGGTAGGACTGATGTTGAAGCTGAAACTCCAATACTTTGGGCACCTCATGCATAGAGTTGACTCATTTGAAAAGACCCTGATGCTGGGAAAGATTGAGGCCAGGGAGAAAAGGGGATGACAGAGGATGAGACAGCTGGATGGCATCACTGACTCAATGGACATGGGTTTGGGTAGACTCTGGCAGTTGGTGATAGACAGGGAGGCCTGGCTGCTGCAATTCATGGGGTCACAAAGAGTTGGTCATGACTGAGCAACTGAACTGAATTGAATAACTAGTGATGTTGAGCATCTTTTCATGTGCTTGAGCATCTATATGTCTTCTTTGGAGAAATGTCTATTTAGACCTTCTATTTTTTTGATTGAGTTGCTTTTTTTTTTTTTTTACGTTGAGCTGCATGAGCTATTTATATATTTTGGAGTTTAAACCTTTGTCAGCTACTTCATTTGCAAATATTTCCTTCCATTCTGAAGGTTGTCTTTTTGTCTTGATTATGGTTTCCATTTTATGTTTAATTAGATCCCATTTGTTTATTTTTGTTTTTATTTTCATTACTCTAGGAGGTGGGACAAAAAAGACTTTGCTGAAATTTATGTCAGAGTGTGTTTTGTCTATGTTTTTCTCTAAGAGTTTTATAGTATCCAGCCTTACATTTAGATCTTTAATCCATTTTGAGTTTATTTTTATGTCTAGTGTTGATCTTTGCTATTGTTTTTTCATTTTCTTTCAACTATTTCTGCTATGATCTTTACGATCTTTTTTCTTCTAATAATTTTGTGGTTTGTCATTCTTCTTTCTCTCATTGCTTTAGGTTAAGGTTGTTGGGATTTTGTTTTTTGGGGGTTTTCTTTTAGATTTTTTTGTTTCTTGAGGTAAGATTGTATTTTTATAAACTTCCTTCTCAGGACTGCTTTTGTTGCATCCTGTAAGCTTGGGGTCATTATGTTTTCAGGCTTGATTGCCTTTACAATTGACTGGTTTGATCTCCTTGCTGCCCAAGGGACTCTCAAGAGTCTCTCTAGCACCACAGTTCAAGAGCATCATTTCTTCAGAGCTCAGCCTTCTTTATGGTCCAACTCTCACACCTGTACATGAATACTGCAAAGACCATAGCTTTGACTATATGGACCTCTATCAGTAAGGTGATGTCTCAATCTGTCACTGCTTCCACTTTTTCCCCATCTATCTGCCATGAAGTGATGGGACTGGATGCCATGATCTTAGTTTTTTGAATGTTGAGTTTCAAGCTGGACTTTTAACTCTCCTCGTTCACCCTCAAGAGAGGTTAGTTTCTTTTCACTCTGTTGTTATAATGGTATCATCTGCATATATGAGATTGTTGATATTTCTCCCAGCAATACTGATTCCAGCTTGAGATTCATCCAGTCCAGCATTTCACATGATATACTCTAATAGAAGTTAAATAAGCAGAGTGACAATATACAGCCTTGATGTACTCCTTTCCCAGTTTGGAACCAGTCCATGGTTCCATGTTCAATTCTAACTGTTGCATCTTGAGCTGCATACAGGTTTCTCAGGAGACAGGTAAGGTGGTCTGGTATTCCCATTTCTTTAAGAATTTTCCATGGTTTGTTGTGATCAACAGAGTCAAAGGCTTTAGTGCAATCAATGAAGCAGAAGTGGATGGTTTTGTGGAACCCCCTTGCTTTCTTCATGATCCAATGTATATTGGCAATTTGACTTCTTGTTTCTCTGCCTTTCCTAAACCCAGCTTGTACATCTGGAAGTTCTTGGTTCACATACTGCTGAAGCCTAACATGAAGGATTTTCAACATAACCTTGCTAGCATGTGAAAGCGGCACAACTGTGATAGTTTGAACATTCTTTGGCATTGCCCTTCTTTGGGATTGGAGTGAAAACTGACATTTTCCATTCGTGTGTCCATTGCTGAGTTTTCCAAACTTCCTGACATATTGAGTGCGGCACTTTAGTTGCATCATCTTTTAGGATTTGAAATAGCTCAGCTGGAATTCAATCACTTCCACTTGTTTTATTAATCACAATGATTCCTAGAGCTCAGTTGACTTTACACTCCAGGATGTCTGGCTCTAGATGAGTGACCACACTGTCGTTTTTATCTGGGTTATTAAGATCTATCTTGTATAGTATTTCTGTGTATTCTTGCCACTGCTTCTTAATCTCGTCTGCTTCTGGTAGGTCCTTACTGTTTCTGCATGTTTCATGCCCATGTTTGCATGAAATGTTCCCTTGATAGCTCCAAACTTTCTTGAAGAGATCTCTAGTCTTTCCCATTCCATTGTTTTACATTTTTTTGCATTTAAGAAGGCCTTCTTATCTCTCCTTGCTATTCTCTGGAATTCTACATTCAGTTAAATATAACTTTTCCTTTCTCTCTTGCCTTTTGCTTCTCTTCTTTCCTCAGCTATTTGTAAATCCTCCTCAGACAACCTCTTTGCCTTCTTGCATTCATTTTTCTTGGGGGTGGTTTTGGTCACTGTCTCCTGTACAATGATATGACTCTCCATTCACAGTTCTTCAAGCAGTCTGTCTACCAGATCTAATCCCAATGAATCCATTCATCATCCCACTGTAAGGGATTAATGTCATACCTGAATGGCCTAGTGGTTTTCCCTACTTTCTTCAATTTAAGCCTTAACTTTGCCAAATGGAGCTCATGATCTGAGCCACAGTCAGCTCCAGATCTTGCTATTGTAGACTGTATAAAGCTTCTCCATCTTCTGTTGCAAAGACAAAAATCAGTCTGATTTCCTTATTGACTATCTGGTGATGTCCATGTATAAAGTCATCTCTTGGATTGTAGAAAAAGGGTGTTTGCTATGATAAGGATATTCTCTCAACAAAACTGTTAGCCTTTGCCATGCTTCATTTTATACTCCAAGGCCAAACTTGCCTGTTACTTCAGGTATCTCTTGACTTCCTAGTTTTGCATTCCAATCCCCTATGATGAAAAAGACATCTTTTTTTTTTTTCTGGTGTTAGTTCTAGAAAATTTTATAGGTCTTCATAAAACCAGTTAACTTTAGATTTTTTGGCATCAGTGTTTGAGGCATAGACTTGGATTACTGTCATGCTGAATGGTTTTCCTTGGAAATGAACTGAGACCATTTCATCATTTTTTAAAGTTTCACCCAGGTACTGCATTTCAGACTCTTTTGTTGACTATGATGGCTACTGCTTTTCTTCTAAGGGATTCTTGCCCACAGTAGTAGATATAATGGTCATCTAAATTGAATTCACCATCCCAGTCCATTTTGGTTCACTGATTCCTACAATGTCTATGTTCATTCTTGCCATCTCTGGCTTGACCATGTCCAGTTTATCTTCATTCATGCACCTAACATTCCAGGTTCCTATGCAGTATTGTTCTTTACAGCATCAGACTTTAATTTCACCACCAGACACATCCACAACTGAGCATCATTTCTGCTTTGGCTCAGCCACTTGATTCTTTCTGTAGCTATTAGTCGTTGCTCTCCACTCTTCTCCAGCAGCATATAGGATATCTTCCAGCCTGAACGGGAGGACTCATCTTCTGGTTCATATCTTTTTACCTTTTCATACATTTCATGGAGTTCTACTGGTAGGAGGTCTGGAGCGGGTTGCCATTTCCTCATCCAGTGGAATGCATTTTGTCAGAAGTCTTAACTATGACCTGTCTGTCTTGGGTGGCCCTGCAGGGCATGGCTCATGGCTTCACTGAGGTACAGAAACCCCTTCACCATGAAAAAGTTATGATCCATAAAGGGAGCATTTTTTCTAGAGAAACTGTACCTTTTGGTTACACACAAAATGTGTATGTGAATGTTCATAGCATCTTTATTCTTTGTAACCAAATACTGGAAAAACACTCATGTGTCTTATAGTGGGTGAATGGTTAAACAATTGTGGTATATACATACCATGAAATAGTATTCAAAAACAAAAGGAAATAGCCATTAATATACACAGCTTAGATGAAACCCCAAGGAATTTATGCTAAGTTTAAAAATCCATTCCCATTCCCAAAAGGTTACATACTGTGATTTTATTTTAATAATATTCTTGAAATAAGATTAAAAAGATGGGGACCAGATTACTATTTGACAGGGGTGAGGGTTGGGAGAGCCTGGGGGAGGTAAGTGTAGTTATAAAAGGGCAACATAAAAGAATCCTTGAGGGAAATGAAATTGTTCTTTATACTTTGACTGTGGTAATGAATACACAAACCTACGTGTGTAATAAAATTGCATAGGACTAAATACACACGGGAGCATGCACACATACAGACACACACACACAAATACAAGTGAAATGGGAGCTCTCAACAAGATTGGTGGGTATCTCAATGTCAGTATCCTGGCTGTGGTGTTGTACTATAAATTTGCAACTATTGCTCATACATTGCTAGTGAAAATGCAGAATGTACAACTTTGGAAAATACTACAGTGGTTTCTCACAAAGTTAACCACATACTTATATGTCCTAGTAATTGCATTTCTAAGTATTTTCCTAAGATAAATGAGAATATAAGTTTACACAAAGATGTAAATACAAATTTTTATATCAACTCTATTTACAATAGCTAAAAAGTAGAAAAAAATCCATGTATCCATCAATCAGTGAATAGTATATCACTTACTTACTTACACACCACTTACTGTGGTGTATCTATACAATGAGATTCTACTTAACAGAAAAAAATAATGGAGTATTGATACACACTACAACATGAATTAATCTCCAAATAATTATACAGTGTGAAAGAAGTCATTCACAGAATAATACATGATATATGATTCCATGTATATGAAATTTTAGGGCAATGATACAGTAAATTATGGCAAAAGAAAATAAATCAGAGATTGTATTATGTGGCTAGAAGATGAAAGTGGAGACTAGCTATAAGGAAACTTTATGTGGTGCTGGAGATTTGCTACCTTATACGTATGTCATGGTTAAACAATTGTATACAATTGTCAAAAATCATTAAATAGTACACTTAAATTTTATTAATATTGTTATATATTATATAACAGAAAAACATCTACTACTCCAAAGCCTTTGACTGTGTGGATCACAACAAACTGTGGAAAATTCTTAAAGAGATGGGAATACCAGACCACCTGACCTGCCTCCTGAGAAATCTACATGCATGTCAAGAAGCAACAGATAGAACTGGACATGGAACAACAGACTGGTTCCAAATTGGGAAAGGAGTACATCAAGGCTGTATATTGTCACCCTGCTTATTTAAATTATATGCAGAGTACTTCATGTAAAATGCCAGGCTGGATGAAACATAAGTTGGAATCAAGATTGCAGGGAGAAGTATCAATAACCTCAGATATGCAGATGACACCACCGATATGGCAGAAAGCAAAGACGAACTAAAATGCCTCTTGATGAAAGTGAAAGAGGAGAGTGAAAAAGTTGGCTTAAAACTCAACTTTCAGAAAACTAAGGTCATGGCATCTGGTCCCATCACTTCATGGCAAATAGATGGGGAAACAATGGAAACAGTGACAGACTTTATTTTGGGGGGCTCCAAAATCACTGTAGATGGTGACTGCAGCCATGAAATTAAAAGATGCTCACTCCTTGGAAGAAAAGTTATGACCAACCTAGACAGCATATTAAAAATCAGAGACATTATTTTATCAACAAAGGTCCATCTAGTCAAGGCTATGGTTTTTCCAGTAGTCATGTATGGATGTGAAAGTTGGACTATAAAGAAAGCTGAGCACTGAAGAACTGATGCTTTTGGATTGTGGTGTTAGAGAAGACTCTTGAGAGTCCCTTGGACTGCAAGGAGATCAATCAGTCAGTCCTAAAGGAAATCAGTCCTGAATCTTCATTGGAAGGACTGATGTTGAAGCTGAAACTCCAATATTTTGGCCACTTGATGTGAAGAACTGACTCACTGGAAAAGACCCTTATGCTGGGAAAGACTGAAGGCAGGAGGAGAAGGGGACGACAGAGGATGAGATGGTTGGATGGCATCACCGACTTGAAGAACATGAGTTTGAGTAAACTCCGGGAGTTGGTGATGGACAGGGAAGCCTGGAGTGCTGCAGTACATGGGGTCCCAAAGAGTCAGATATGTCTGAGCGACTGAACTGAATATATAGCAATAAATAAACCTCAATAAATATATATCTTAGTAAGCCTGATTTATTTATCTCTGATTAAAGACATTAAGGCTACCAAGGTAGGAAACAATAAGGGAAGAAGGAAATCCAGAAGCAACAGATACTTCTAGGAGGCTTGACACAATGTGGAGCTGCATAAAACAAAGAATTTACAGTCTTTTGATAGAGATGGGCAAATATGTCCATATGTTTGTACATATAAGTACAATGTGGTGAGTACCATATCAGTAAGAATCACGCATGTAGACCATACTACCATAATTAGCCGCAGGATTTTTCAACATCTTTTTTGACAACTTTATTGAGGTATAAGTTACATTCCATAACATTTTAGTAGATAAATCTGAAGGCTTTTAGTATATTTACTCAGTTGTGCAACTATCACCACATTCCATTTTTAGAAAAATTCCAATACTCCCAAAGTTTCTTTCATTCCTTTTTTGCAGGCGATTCCTGCTTCAAACACCAGCCTCAGGCAACCACTGACCTCCTTTATGCCTCAGAGTTTTGCTGTTTCTAGAAATTTCATATAAATGGGTTTGTATAATATATAGTATTTTTTATCTGGCTTCTTTCATTTAACAGTGTTTTCAAGGTTCGCTCATGTTATATGCTGTAGTTGTTGATTCCTCTTTCTTACTGGATAGTATTCCACTGAAAATATAATTTTTTATTCATTCATCAGTTAATGGACTATTAGATTTTTCCAGTTTGAGGCTATTTTTATTAATGTTGCTATGAAATTTTGGTACAACTCTTTGTATAAAGATGTTTTCATTTTTGTGTGTGTCAGTATCTAGGAACGGAATTTCTGGGTGCTCTTGTTAAGTCTCTGTTTAACCTTTTAGAAGCTGATGAAATATTTTGCAAATTAGATATACCATTTCCCGTTGCAACCATCAATGTACGAGAGTTCCAATTTTTCCACATTTAGAGATTGTTGGTTTTTAAAATATGATTTATTTTTATGTCATTTATTTATGTCATTCTACTACATAAAGTGGAATCTCACAGTTTTATGCGCATTACACTAGTGATTAATGGTGTTGAACATTTTTCCATGTGCTTGCTAGCATATATTATCTATGGTGAAACATCAGTTCAAATCTTCTGTACATTCTATTATTTAGTTGTTTTCCTCTTATTACTGAATTTTAAGAGTTCTTTATAAATTCTGAACACAGGTCTTTTACCATATACATGGGTCACAACAATTCTCTTCCTATTTATGGCTTGTCTTTAAATTTTCCCAGTGGTGTCTCTTGAAGAGCAACAATCTTAATTTTGATGAATTCCAATGCAAATTTTTTTGTGTTTCGAATTGGGCTTTTGATGTCATATCTAATATATTTTTGTTTACCCCAAGATCATACAGGTTTTTTTTCTATTCTTTTCTCTAGAAGTTTTGTAGCATTAGCTCATTCAGTTAATTTTTCTGTATGGCATGAGCTAAGGGCCTAGTATTTTTGAAAATGAATATTTAATTAACAGTATTTGTAGAAAAGACCATGAATTTCCATGGTATTTATATTGAAAATCAATTATATACCACCATCTGTTTTCTGTGAACCTGTTTCTGGGAAATCTATTCTGTTCCACTGATCTATTTATGTTTATCCTTATGCCAATACCACCCTATCTTGATTTCAGTGGCTTTACAGTAAGTTCTGAAATCAGGCAGTGTAAGTCCTCCAAATTAGTTCTTTTTTTCAAAATTGTTTTGGTTATTCAAGATTATTTGAATTCCCTTATGCATTTTAAGATCAGCATGCCTATTTTTTCTTTAAGCCTGCTGGCATTTTAATAGAGATTGCACTGAATACATAGGTTGATTTTAAAAGGACTGAGTTCTTAACATGAATTTTTCAATCTATGAACCTGGTATATCTCTTCAGTTATTTAGAACTTTTTCTCTCAGCATTGTTCTATAGTTTTCAACATATCTTTCTTGCATTTCTTTTAAAATTTATTTCTAAATAACTTATTTTTGAAGCTATTATGACTAAACTTGATTCCTTAGCTTTGTTTCTGGATAGCTTATGGCTAACATATAGGAATGCCGTTGATCTTATATCCTAGAACTTGAGTATACTTATTAGTTCTTCAACTAATAACATTCCTTAGGACATTCTACACAGACTATACTGTTTTCTGTCAATAAAGATCATTTTACTTCTTTCTATAGAATAAGTATACTGTTAATATTTTTTTCACCTTAATTGCAGTGGTTAGATATTGAAGTCATTTACAATCAAATCTTTCATAAATGTCTCACATTAGTTGTAGGGTTTTCATGGATGTTTTTATTTTTTGTAAAAGAAATAACAAAATGGAAAAATGCTTTATACTTTTATTTTTTATTTCCCATAGGTCTTTTCTACTGTTTTTTATTATTTTTTTTAAAATATAAATTTATTTATTTTAATTGGAGGCTAATTACTTTACAATATTGTATTGGTTTTGCCATACATCAACATGAATCCTTCACGGGTGTACATGTGTTCCTCATCCTGAACCCCCCTCCCACTTCCCTCCCCATATCATCCCTCTGGGTCATCCCAGTGCACCAGCCCCAAGCATCCTGTATCATGCATGGAACTTGGACTGGCGATTAGTTTCTTATATGAGAGTATACATGTTTCAATGCCATTCTCCCGAATCATCCCACCCTTGCCTTCTCCCACAGAGTCCAAAAGACTGTTCTATACATCTGTGTCTCTTTTGCTGTCTCGCATACAGGGTTATCATTACCATCTTTCTAAATTCCATATATATGTGTTAGTATACTGTGTCGGTGTTTTTCTTTCTGGCTTACTTCACTCTGTATAATAGGCTCCAGTTTCATCCACCTCATTAGAACTGATTCAAATGTATTCTTTTTAATGTCTGAGTAATTCTCCATTGTGTATATGTACCACAGCTTTCTCATCCATTCGTCTGCTGATGGGCATCTAGGTTGCTTCCATGTCCTGGTTATTATAAACAGTGCTGCAATGAACACTGGGGTACACGTGTCTCTTTCAATTCTGGTTTCCTCGGTGTGTATGCCCAGCTTGAGAATTTTTACCATAAAAGAGTATTTGATTTTTATCAAATTCTTTGAATCTATTGAATGATCATATGGTATCTCTTGATGTGGTGTTTTACATTAACTGATTTTTAGATGTTACACCAATCTTGCTCTCCTGGGAAATACACCACTTGGTCATTGTGCATAATCCTTATCATTGTAAGCTGGACTGGGTGTGTAAGTATCTATAAAGAAATTTTATGTGCATGTTTATGAAAGATGTTAATTTGCTGGTTCCTCTCCTTAAGACGTTTTCTCCTGGCTTTGAAATCAAGGTAATAACAGCTTCAAAAAATAATTTGGGACTCAGAGGGTAAAGAATCTGCCTGCAACGCAGGAGACACAGGAGACATGAGTTCAGTCTCTGGGTCAGGAAGATCCCCTGGAAAAGGAAATGGCAACCCACTCCAGTATTCTTTCCTGGGAAACCCCATGGACAGGCTCCCAGAGGAGCCTGGTGGGCTGCAGTCCACGAGGTTACAGAGTCGGACATGACTGAGCACACAGGCGCACACACCTGGCTCCTCTGTTTTCTGGAGGAGTTTTTGTAGGATTGATATTATTTTTTCCTTAATGTTTCATAATATCTATCAGTGAAGCCGTCGAAGCTTAGGTTTTCGTTTGTGGGATGTTTAATCAACAATTGTATATAGGTCTATTTAGAGTCTGTGTTTTCGGGCTTCCCTCGTGGCTCAGAGGTTAAAACGTCTGCCTGCAATGCAGGGGACCTGGGTTCGATCCTTGGGTCAGGAAGATCCCCTGGAGAAGGAAATGGCAACCCACTCCAGTATTCATGCCTGGAGAATCCCATGGACGGAGGAGCCTGGTGGGCTAGAGTCCACGGGGTCGCAAAGAGTCAGACACGACTGAGCGACTTCACTTTCACTTTCACTTTATTTAGAAATAGAATTAAGAAGGGGCTTTCAAATTGGTGGAGGAGTAAGACATGGAGAACTCATCTTCCTCCACACAAATACATCAAAAATACATCTGAACCTGCAACAACTCCTACAGAACACTTACTGAACACTGGCAGAAGAACTCGGACCTCCAAAGTCAAGATAATCTCACATAATGAGATAGGGCAAAAGAAATAAGAAAAAAAAGAGACAAAGGAATCAGAATAGGGCCTGTGCCTCTGGAAGATGACTGAAGCAGGGAAAGTTTCCATACACTCGGAAACCCCCTCTGGAGAAGGCAATGGCACCCCACTCCAGTACTCTTGCCTGGGAAATCCCATGGATGGAGGAGCCTGGTAGGCTGTGGTCCATGGGGTCGCTAAGAGTCGGACACGACTGAGTGACTTCACTTTCACTTTTCACTTTCATGCATTGGAGAAGGAAATGGCAACCCACTCCAGTGTTCTTGCCTGGAGAATCCCAGGGAAGGGGGAGCCTGGTGGGCTGCTGTCTATGGGGTCGCACAGAGTCAGACACGACTGAAGCGACTTAGCAGCAGCAGCAGAAACCCCCTCAGAAGCAGAGACAGGGGAGAGCTTCAGAACCTCAGAGGGAAGTACGACAGGTGCACAGAAGGCAAGGAGAAGAGAATTCAGCACAGAGATCAGTACTGACCAGCACTCTCCAGCCTGAGATGCTTGTCTGTGCACCTATCGTGCTGAGTGGGGGGCTGGGTGCTGAGGCTCAGGCTTCAGAGATCAGTCCCCAGGAAGAGGACTGGGGTTGACTGCCAAGTGAAGACAGTCTGAAGGGGTTAGGATAAGACAATTGAGGAAGTCCAAGGAAAAGCCTCAGACTGTCAGAGAAGCAAGAGATCATTGTCACACGGACCCTCTAATTCCATGTGCTTGCAGATGGCAGGGCACCACCTTCATAAGTGCCATACTTGGGACTAGCCACAGCTGCAGTCTGTGATCCCAGAGGTTGGCATGCCAGCTGCCATCTCTGCCTGAGCAAGTGCCAGAAGTGGGGCAGGCTGCGACTGTGATCTTTGACCCCAGAGGTTGGCACAACAGCCACTGAAGCATCCACCAAGCTGTGAGCAGGCACAGGTAACTGCCCACACCTTCCTGGAGCCTATGCAGCCTGGCATTGCCAAGGGACCCACAACTCAGGGCCAATTTCCTTGGGAAATCACACAACCTTCCTCAGGTTGTATCAGCTTACTGCAGGCCTCTACCATCGTAGTTACAACTTGCACATCCCAATTTTGTCTGCTGTATCCCACTCTCTCCCTGGGCCAGCTGAGCAAGTGAGCCCTAGTCAGCTGCTGCATTCAACTTCTCTTGTCTGGGTGGGAAACAGATGCCAGAGAGCAAACAGAAGAGGGGCCAAAACCAAAACTGAGAACCAAGGGCTTTGTTACCAAAAGGAGGGAATTTGCTTACATAACTGCAGGAGCAACAGATTAAATCCCCCAAATTGGCGGGAGGCTATGGACTTGGGGGCAATTGTGGTCTTTGGAAGCAAATACAAGCTGGAGTAAAGTCAGATCTGAATCTAAGCTGACCCCACAGCGCCCACATCATGTCCGGAGACTTTCTTAGAAATATGGGAGGATTTTCTGAGTAGACAGATTGGCTGAAGCTCACTGTCTAGTGAGGACACTGACGACTGAGGCCACAGGAAAGTATTATTCTTATTACCACTCTGTCTATATATATATTTGCCTTTTTCTCTTTATTGTTTTCTTCTGTTGTCATCCTTTATTATTCATTTAATTTTAATTTTTCTACTTCTTCCTTTAAAAAATTCTTTTATTTTTAAATAAGCTTATTTTATTTTCCTATTTATACAGTGCTTTTTCATTATATTGCA
Organism: Ovis canadensis; assembly: GCF_042477335.2. Classification (NCBI taxonomy): domain Eukaryota; kingdom Metazoa; phylum Chordata; class Mammalia; order Artiodactyla; family Bovidae; genus Ovis; species Ovis canadensis. The sequence continues at coordinate 26,786,946 of NC_091246.1, forward strand.
TTTTTTCACATGCTTTTGATTTTATATTTTTGCTAGTCTAGTTTTTATTGTCATAGTTATATGGGTTTGTTTATTGGTTGCATGAGCTTCTTTTTCCATTCTTACCTGTTTGGTGTTACTTTTACAGTTTCTCTTGGTGTTTTGCTCGTCTACTCTTTTTTGCCTGTATGTTTGTTTGATTTTTTTTTTTTCTATTTCTTTCTTTTTCTCTTTGGAGCTATGTAGCTAGTGGTGTCTAAGCGCTCCGGACAGGAGTGGGGCCTGAACCTCCACAGTTGCAGATCTGTGTCCAGGATGTCGGACCACCAGAGAATTCCCAACCCCATGGCATATTAATCAGCAAGAGCTCTCCCAAAGGCCTCGGTCTCAGCACTAAGACCTGGCCTCACCCAGAGGCCAGTAATCTCCACAGCCAGACACCTCACACCAAGCAACTGGCCCAACAGGAACACAACCCTACCCATTAGCAGACAGGTAGTCCAAAGCCACACCAAGCCTACAGACATCCCCAAACACACCACTAGGCACAGCATTGCCCTTCAGAGAGACAAGATTTAGCTTTAGCGACCAGAACGCAGGCACTAGTTCCCTCCACCAGGAACGTTCACAAGGCACACGTGCAACCTCACTACTGGGGGCAGCCTCCACAAGCAGGAGGACCTGCAAGCTTGCATCCTTGAAAGGAGACTGGAACATAAGTCAAACCAAATGAAACAAAGGCTAAGAGAAATGCAGCAGATGGCGCATGGTAAAAAACTGAAAAGGCCAAACAATTGAACAGGAGGAAGTCTACCTGAAAAAGAATTCAGAGTAATGATAGTAAAGAGAATCCAAAATCTCAGAAATAGATTGGAGGCACAGATAAATCGAATGGAGGCGCGGATTGAGAAGATACAAAAATGTTTAACAAGGACCTCAAAGAAATAAAAGACAGACCATCAACAATGAACAACACAATAACTGAAAGAAAAAAATACACTAGAGGGAACCAATAGTAGAGTCACTTAGAAGAATAGATAAGTGAGCTTAAAGATAGAATCGTGGAAATAACTGAAGGGGAGCAGAATAAACGAAGAAGAATAAAAAGAAATGCAGACACCCTCAGAGACCTCTGGGACAACATTAAACACACCAACATTCAAATTACAGGGTTCTCAGAAGAAAAAGAAAAAGAGAAGGTGTATGAGAAAATCTTTGAGGACATTATAGTCAAAAACTATCCTAACATGGGAAAGGAACTAGCCACCCATTTCCAGGAAACCCAGAGAGTCCCATATAGGATAAACCCAAAGAAAAATATGCCAAGACACACGTGAATTAAACTAACAAAAATTAAACATAAAGAAAAAATATTAAAAGCAGCAAAGGAAAAACAACAAATCACATACAAGGAATCCCCAGAAGGTTAACAGCTGATCTTTCAGCAGAAACTGCAAGTCAGAAAGGAATTGCAGGATATGCTTAGAATGATGAAATGAAAAAACCTACAATCAAGATTACTTAGCAAGGATCTTACTTGGATTTGATACAGAAATCAAAAGATTTACAGAGAAGCAAAAGTTAAGAGAATTCAGCACCACTAAACCAGCTTTACAACAAATGCTAAAAGAACTTTTATAGATAGGAAACACAAGAAAAAGAAAAAAAGGGCTTAAAAAAAAACAATTAAGTAAATGATAATAGGATCACTGCTTGGTCGCTAAGTTATGTTGAATCTTGGTGACCCCATGGACCGCAGCATGCCAGGCTTCCCTGACCTTCACTATCTCTCAGAGTTTGCTCAAACTCATGTCCATTGAGTCAGTGATGCCATCCAACTGTTTCATCCACTGTCATCCCCTTCTGCTCCTGCCCTCAGTCATTCCCAACATCAGGGTCTTTTCCAATGAGTTGGCTCATTCTATCAGGTGGTCAAAATATTGGAGCTTCAGCATCAGTCCTTCTGATGAATATTCTGTGTTGATTTCCTTTAGGATTGACTGGTTTTATCTTCTTGCAGTCCAAGTGACTCACAAGAGTCTTCTGAAAGCATCAGTTCTTTGGTGTTCAGCTTTCTTTATGATCCAGCTCTCACATCTGCACATGACTACTGGAAAATTTATGGCTTTGACTATACAAACCTTTGTCAGCAAAGCGATGTCTCTGCTTTTTAGGTCTGTGATAGCTTTTCTTCCAAGGAGCAAGAGTCTTTAAATTTTGTGGCTGCAGTCACCATCCACAGTGATTTTGGAGCCCAAGAAAAGAAAATCTGTCACTCTTTCCACTTTCTTCTTCTATTTGCCATGAAGTGATGGAACCAGATGCCGTGATCTTAGTTTTTTGAATGTTGAGTTTTAAGCCAGCGTTTTCACTCTCATCAAGAGGCTTTTTAGTTCCTCTTCACTTTCTACCATTAGAGTTGTATCATCTGCCTATCTGAGGTTGTTGATATTTCTCCTGGCAATCTTGATTCTAGCTTGTGATTGATTCATTCAGCCTGGTATTTTGCATGATATACTCTGCATAGAGATTAAATAAACAGGGTGACAATATATAGCCTTGTCAAACTTCTTTCCCAATTTTGAACCAGTCAGTTCTTCCATGTCAAATTCTAACTGTTGCTTCTTGACCTGCATTCAGGTTTCTCAGGAGACAGGTAAGGTGGTCTGATATTCCTGTCTCTTTAAGAATTTTCCATGGTTTGTTGTGATCCACACAGTGAAAGGCTTTAGCATAGCTGATGAAGCAGAAGTAAGGTTTTACTGAAATTCTGTTGCTTTCTCTATGATACAATGAATGTTGGCAATGTGACCTTTGGTTCCTCTGCTGCTGCCTTTCTAAATCCAGCTTATGTAGCGGCAAGTTCTCAGTTCATGTACTGCTGAAGCCTAGCTTGAAGGATTGTGAGCATAACCTTACTAACATGGGAAATGACAGCAATTGTCTGGTAGTTTGAACTTTCTTTGGTATTGCCTTTATCTGGGATTGGTTGGAATGAAAAAACTGATCTTTTCCATTCCTGTAGTCACTGATGAGCTTTCCAAACTTGCTGACATATTGAGTACAGCACTTTAACAGCATCATCTTTTAGATTTTAAATAGTTTAGCTGGAATTCCATTACCTCTACTAGCTCTGTTCATTGTAATGCTTCCTAAGACCCACTTAACTTCACACTCCAGGATGTCTTCAAACTCCAGGATCGTACATATCATTACCTTAAAGGTAAATGTGTTAAATACTCCAACCAAAAGACACATTGGCTGAATGGGTATGAAAACAAGACCCCTATATATTATACTACAAATGGTAACTTGATCAGAAGCTGGAAGCTGAAAGGAATGAATTCTGTAGGGCCTCAGGATGGTGTGTGACCTTACTAATCTTTAAAGTTCAGCCTAGTAACACTGCATTTGGACTTCTACACGTCAACCAATCGTATCTGTGAACCCAGCCTACCTTGTGCATGTATCTCAAATTCCTGAGGTTTCCAAGGCTCTGCCAGCTAAATGGCTCTTTACCCATTTATACCATTTTTCCAGGTACCACAGGGTTGAAAATATCTTCCCCTTTCCAACTAGTATGATTTTTTTATCTTTCAAAATTTTGTTGAAATCCCTTGTTTTTCCACGATCTTCTATCTAATGGTCAAAATGACTGCCTGAGATCTGGCTACCTGCAGCTCTGGTTATCTGCAGTCCATTCAGCAAGAAAGAGGAAGACATGAAAAAAAGCCCATCTTTGTTTTTTAAAAGATACTTTCTGGAAGTCCCACATGACATGCTGCTGACTTCTCATTGCCTAGGGCCTGACACACAGTTGTACTAAACACAGTGGAAGTTGGAAAATACAGCCTTTATTCACCCACCTAAGATAGTCACACGGAGAAGGCAATGGAACCTCACTCCAGTACTCTTGCCTGGAAAAGTCCATGGACAGAGGAGCCTGGTGGGCTGTGGTCCATTGGGTCATGAAGAGTTGGACACGACTGAGCGACTTCACTCTCACTTTTCACTTTCATGCATTAGAGAAGGAAATGGCAACCCACTCCAGTGTTCTTGCCTAGAGAATCCCAGGGACGGGGAGCCTGGTGGGCTGCCGTCTATGGGGTCACACAGAGTTGGACACGACTGAAGTGACTTAGCAGCAGCAGCAGCAAGACAGTCACATGTCCACCTAGAAGCTGGAAGCCAAAGAAAAAGGGCACTGTTTATAATAGCCAGGACATGGAAGCAACCTAGATGCCCATCAGCAGACGAATGGATAAGAAAGCTGTGGTACATATACACAATGGAGAATTACTCAGAAATTAAAAAGAATACATTTGAGTCAGTTCTAATGAGGTGGATGAAACTGGAGCCTATTATACAGAGTGAAGTAAGTCAGAAAGAAAAACACCAATACAGTATACTAACACATATATATGGAATTTAGAAAGATGGTAACGATAACCCTGTATGCGAGACAGCAAAAGAGACATAGATGTATAGAACAGTCTTATGGACTCTGTGGGAGAGGGCAAGGATGGGATGATTTGGGAGAATGACATTGAAACATGTATAATATCATATGTGAAATAAAACGCCAGTCCAAGTTCAATGCATGATACAGGATGCTTGGGGCCAGTGCACTGGGATGACCCAGAGGGATGGTATGGGGAGGGAGGTGGGAATGGGAGTTCAGGATGGAGAACACATGTACACCCATGATGGATTCATGTTGATGTATGGCAAAACCAATATAATATTGTAAAGTAATTCAGTTCAGTTCAGTCGCTCAGGTGTGTCCAACTCTTTGTGACCCTGTGAATTGCAGCACACCAGGCCTCCCTGTCCATCACCATCTTCCAGAGTTCACTCAGACTCACGTCCATCGAATCTGTGATGCCATCCAGCCATCTTATCCTCTGTTGTCCCCTTCTCCTCCTGCCCCCAATCCCTCCCAGCATCAGAGTCTTTTCCAATGAGTCAACTCTTCGCATGAGGTGGCCAAAGTACTGGAGTTTCAGCTTTAGCATCATTCCTTCCAAAGAACACCCAGGGCTGATCTCCTTTAGAATGGATTGGTTGGATCTTCTTGCAATCCAAGGGACTCTCAAGAGTCTACTCCAACACCACAGTTCAAAAGCATCAACTCTTCGGTGCTCAGCTTTCTTCACAGCCCAACTCTCACATCCATACATGACCACTGGAAAAACCATAGCCTTGACTAGACGGACCTTTGTTGGCAAAGTAATGTCTCTGTTTTTGAATATGCTATCTAGGTTGGTCATAACTTTCCTTTCAAGGAGTAAGCGTCTTTTAATTTCATGGCTGCAGTCACCATCTGCAGTGATCTTGGAGCCCAAGAAAATAAAGTCTGACACTGTTTTCACTGTTTCCCCATCTATTTCCCATGAAGTGATGGGACCAGATGCCATGATCTTTGTTTTCTGAATGTTGAGCTTTAAGCCAACTTTTTCACTCTCCTGTTCCACTTTCATCAAGAGGCTTTTTAGTTCCTCTTCACTTTCTGCCATAAGGGTGGTGTCATCTGCATATCCGAGGTTATTGATATTTCTCCCGGCAATCTTGATTCCAGCTTGTGCTTCTTACAGTCCAGCGTTTCTCATGATGTACTCTTCATAGAAGTTAAATAAGCAGGGTGACAATATACAGCCTTGACGTACTCCTTTTCCTATTTGGAACCAGTCTGTTGTTCCATGTCCAGTTCTAACTGTTGCTTCCTGACCTGCATACAGGTTTCTGAAGAGGCAGGTCAGGTGGTCTGGTTTTCCCATCTCTTTCAGAAGTTTCCACAGCTTATTGTGATCCACACAGTCAAAGGCTATGGCATAGCCAATAAAGCAGAAATAGATGTTTTTCTAGAACTCTCTTGCTTTTTCCATGATCCAGCAGATGTTGGCAATTTGATCTCTGGTTCCTCTGCCTTTTCTAAAACCAGCTTGAACATCTGGAAGTTCACAGTTCATGGTAAAGTAATTAGCCTCCAATTAAAATAAATAAATTTATGTTTAGAACAAAGAAAAAGGACAGAAAGAGATTAGCGACTTTTCTCATTCTGTCACACTCAAGATGACAACATTTTAAAAAATACTAAAACCACTGAAAAGACTGGCTGTTCATTTTACTATGCACAGTGGGCCATCACAGGTGAGTTGCACCTTAACCGTGCCTGATACTCAAATCTTTGTCAAACGAACAAACCTGAATAAACCGTCAACCTGAGAGAAGGGTGGTTTCTTGCCTTTACTATATTCCATGACAGATAACAATTTTTTTTCTTACATTGAATTCATCAACAAATAGAAAACATTGCTTGAGACATGACATGCTATACCAGCTCTGAGTCTGGCTGTTATATTACATCTGATCACAAGCTTCCAGGCCTATTAATCAGTGCCAAGTAGGATGCCTGGGGAGACCAAAGAAAGAAATTATGAAATAGTGAGAAGTCTTTGTTTGATTCTTATATACAAAGCCTCCTCCAATGCAAAAATGGAGGCAGCATAATCAAAAGTATACTAGCCATGTTGCAGTGAACTTGAAGCAGAAGTCATGATTAAATGACTGGCATTTTTCAAATAGAAGCAACTGTGTTTCAAACAGCAGACTTCTGTGAGATAAAGAATTTTTATTACAGAGACTTATCAAGGCTTAGAATAAACTTTTCCTTGAGTAGCATACTCTAAAAAGAGGAAAGACATGATCAAATTTATTCTGCTAGTGTGGAAAAAATGCACCTGAGGTAAAAGAGTTGTTCTTGAGCTATTTTAAAGATTGGGGTATTAGCAAATATCTCTAATGTTATTGGAGTCTTACTCTTCGAGGGTCGGTGGAGATATGGGGGTAAGAGAAAAAAGAGGAGTTGGAAAAGTATTTTGTTTAATCCATGGAGATGTGAGTTGTGATTTGCATCAGCCTGTGTAAATTTTCTTTAGACTTGCCATGAAGATCAAAATAAAGATTCTTCATTCACTTTGAAAATATTTATTAAACAGGAATGGCATTAGAATTTTACAGTCTAGTGGTGGTAAGAATAGCAATTGACAAGTAAGTAGTGGACAATTTCAAGTGGTAATGACTTCTGGGAAGAAGTCATTAATTGGGGGGTGAGAGAGAGAGTAATTAGCTGGATGTAGGGGGATTAGCTGTGTGTAGGGGGATATCTGTGGGGAAACGACCTTCTGTCAGAGACCTGATTCATAAGGAGAAGCTGGTCACATCAAGGGTGAGTATGAAGGGATGGAGTGGGGCCAAGGTGAACTGCAGGCAAAGGATAAGCAAAGCACGGGGTCCTAGGGCTGAGGAAAGCCCGGTGTGATCGGTGGCAGAGTGCAGGCTCCCATGCTGACTCTGGAGTGTGGGGACCATGGCTCAGTATGAAACGGGAGGAAACGGCTGGGGCCACGTTGAGGACAGACTTGCTGACCACAGGAAGGGATCTGAGTTGCATGCTAAGTGTGATGGAAGCCATCTGAGGGTGCTGGATGATGAGACAACATTAACATGTACTTTGCAAACAGCTCCCTATGTCTGTGAGATTAAACTGCAGGAGGGAGACAAGAGGCAAGTCAGGGAAATGTGCTAAAGGACTGTTGCATAATTGAAACCAGTGACAATGATGCTTCTGATGAGGAGCAGTAAGATGGAAACATGTAGAAAGAACTGACATATATCTTGCAGAAAGGCAAGAGCATTTGGTTGTGGGGATGAAAGTTTTTGTTATAGAGCTCCCATTAAATGCTGGACTTATTATCCTGTTTGATACTTGAGCACACCTTTATGAAACCACAGTATAGACAGAAGGGAAGACATCCCACAGGCAATGGTCTCCATTTAGTGGAGTCTTGTTCTTAGCATTCCAGAGTCACATTTCTTACCTAACCAGATGAGATAAAAATGATCTTTTTAAGAAGTATGATTTGTCATGATTTGGTAAACACTTTGGGCTTCCCTGGTGGCTCAGTGGTAAAGACTCCGCATGCCAATGCAGGAGACATGGGTTTGATCCCTGGGTCCGGAAGGTGCCCTGGAGTAGGAAATGGTAACACACCCTGGTATTCTTGCCTGAGAAACCCATCCCATGGACAGAAGACCCTGATGGGCTCCAGTCAAAGAATCAGGCATAAATGAGTGACTAATAACAGCACACTGTGTAAATTCAAGGTGTATAACATGCAAATTTAAGGGGTATAGTTTGATACACTTATATATTGCAATATGATCCCCACAATGGCATTAGCTAACATCTCCATCATATCACACAGTTACCATTTTTTTTCTGTGGTGAGAACATTTAACATCAACTCTCTTAGCAACTTTCAAGTGTAGCATATAGTACTATTCATCGTATTCACAATGCTATACATTAGGTTCCCAGAACGTATTCATTTTTAAACTGGAAGTTTGTCTCCTTTGACCAGTATCTCCCCAATTCTCCCACCCCCTGATAACCACCATTCCATGCCTCATTTCTATGAGTTTGTTTTTTTTTATTCCGCATATAAGTGACATCATACAGTGTTGTCTTTCTCTGTTGGATCTATTTCACTTAGCATAATGCCCTCCAAGTCCATCCCCATGTTCATCACAGCGTTATTCTCAATAGCCAAGATATTGAGCCAAGTGGCCATCAACAGATGAATGAATAAAGTAGACGTGATATATGTATACAATAGAATATTATTCAGCCTTGAGAAAGAAGGAAATCCTGCCATTTGTGGCAACCCAGGAGAAAAGGTCTTTAGGGAAGTCATCAAGTAAACATGAGTCTTTAGGGTGAGCCTTAACCCAGTGATTGGTGTCCTCATAAGACACATACGGAAGGAAGAGGACATGAAGGCTCACAGAGAGAAAAGATGGCCAAGGAGAAAAATGGAAAACAGCTGCCCTCACAGCCTCAGAAGGAACCAACCTTGCCAACCTTGGCCTCAGACTCTGGCCTCTGGAACTGAGAGAAAACACGTATCTGTTGTGTAAGCCCCCCAGTCTGTGATGCTTTGTTACAACAGCCCTAGTACATTAACATAGAAGCCAACACTTCTATGATTTTAAAGACCCTTCTGTATGCAATGGGAAAAGGTAGGAAGAGTGGAGAGCTGCTATCTCTTATTTCTCATGTTTATCAAGACTCCATCTAGAATTCAGTTGGATCTCTTTGGAGGATTTCTGGAAGTGTTTCAGAAGCCCACAGTTTACTCTTCTTCTGCAAAATGGATTTTAAAGTAGTAAACATCTGCCTGGACAAGCAGCTCTTTAAAGACTGAAGTGATTCTGTCTGTTCTTCTGGCTCATCTTTCTCCTCAACAGGGGATATAAAGAAGGTAGACAAAGAAGAAAGAAAGAGCAAAATCAAGTGCTTTTCATTAAATGCCTGAAACCGCCCTTTTTATTCAAATGTAAGGTTCTAGGCTACACATTGTCCGTATTTTCTGAAGATCCTCTTTCTTCACCTTCCAAGACCTGGCCCTGAGGTATCAGCCTATTGAACTTGGAATTAATAAGGAGTCTCAGCAGTAAACAATCTGCCAGCAAAGCAGGAGTCACAGGAGACGCAGGTTCAATCCCTAAGTCAGGAAGACCTGCTGGAGAAGGAATTGGCAACCCAATTCCTTCAGTATTCTTGCCTGGAGAATCCCATGGACAGAGAAGCCTGGTGGGCCACAGTCCACAGGATCACAGAGTTGAACGCAACTGAAGCAACTTAGCATACAGCACACATATCTTAATGGTGTTTAAAATTATGGGAGTCCCAGGACATAACTCTTGGGGAAGATATTCTCTTTAATTTTTTTAAGCTAAAGTATAGTTGGTTTACAATGTGGTGTTAATTTCTGCTGCGTAGCAAAGTGATTCAGTTACAACATCTATGTATTTTTTTCATTTTCTCTTCCATTATGGCATATCACAGGATATTGAATATAGTTCCCTGTGGTATACAGTATGACCTTTTTATCCAGTCTATATACAATAGCTTACATTTTCTAACCTCTCCATCCCTTTCCCACCTCCTTCTCCTTTGGCAACCACAAGTCTGCTATCTATGTCTGTGAGTCTGTCTCTGTTCCACAGATTTTTGTGCTCTGGACCTCTTAAGAGGGCACTTCTGCATGCCTTTAATTTACCTCTAAGGGACATAAGATTCTACCTCCCTGTTTTTCCTACAGAGAACAGGTGTCTCCCCAATTTGGGATGCCCTCCCCTCCACCACCCACACCGAGACCACTGGGTCCCAGAAGAAATGCTTCCACCAAAATCAGAAGAATTCATGCAAGCTGCCCAGGAATCATGACATGAAATACACAACTTGAGTTTTATTGCTGTGTTTGTCCTCTTACAGAAAAAGTTCTGTCCCTGAATGCTACACGGAACTTCAAGCATCATACCTTTCAAAGGAGAGGGATGGGGAGAAATCAAGAGCTGGGAGGCAGCAGGCTGAAGAATGGCCCAAGGTGAACTCCCTGAAACAGGAGTCCAACCTGTGTCTCTGCAGGCCTGAACTGAGCTTGACATAGCATGAGCAGCTGTGGGAGGGGTGGACGCAAGCACCTTCCCTGGCAATGTGGCTGGAAAAATCCACCATCATCATTCCTCAGCTGGCTGCACAGGGCTCCAAGGCTTGGGGGCAAGTTCCAACATTGCTTCCCATCAAGGACATGTCAGATCCCCACCTGGCCTGGGATTGCCCACAGGGTAATTAACGGAGCTCCCAAGGATCATTTATGAGCTCGTCATTCCTGGTGATGCTTAACTGGCGAGAAGTGCCTCTCTGAGGAGCCAGGATGCAACATTTAGCAAAGGGCTGATTCAAACTTGCATCCTGGAAGGTTCCCTTTCATAAACAGGGTTCCTCGTATCAAATGGACAGGGAGGCCTGGAGACTTCTATAGGCTAGAGAGTTTTTAGATGAAGAAGGCTGCCACTATGTCCCTGTCTGGCTTTGATCCATCCATGTAAGGAAAGCTGGATGAACTGCTCCCACCAGCAAGTTGTGGGAAAGACAGAAAATGGGCCCCAGATGAGGTTGTCATTTTAAGTTTCACTCTCTGCCATTTCTGCTTGGCTGTGATTGTCCCACTGAAGTAAAGGGAGTGGCTCTAGGAGAAAATTCCCTGCAAGGTCCCCAGTTAGAGTAGGGACAAGCCCACTTTGCATCCTGCTCCCCGTCCCTGCATCCTGAGTCTGCATCTTCTCATGGAGGGCCAATAACATTCCCACCTGGGCCTTGTCCTTCCCTCCAAACCTCTCTCTTTCTCTACTCCTTATCTTGCTCAACTTTTACATCCTTACACACAGAACCAGTTTCCTCTTGGTGACATGAGAGACTAACTCCTGGCTGGCCATCCTGGTCCTGTCTGCCTCTCTTTTATAGAGCCTTGGGTCTCTCTACCCAGGCTGAAAGGATACTTCAGTCAGGCCTCATCTTTGCTCTTAGTATTTGAAGGCAACTTTGGGAATTTCAAATTTCCCTCTTTCTTTACAAAGCCTGGCTTACTAAGATCATTTTCTCACTGAGCACTTCAAAAGTCTGGTTTGGAAGTTAAAAGCTATGCCTTGCCTCTTTCTCTTTGCTCTCCATCTATAAATGTCTAGGCTGAGAGGCACAGGGTCACATCAGAGAAGGTGAAAAGCACAAGAGCATTAACATTTGTTCAAAAAAATATGTTATCCCGGAGTCTAGAAAAGATTTCATTTTTCAGGAGGTTCAAAGGTCTCCTGTCATTTGGCAGAGGGAAGACCTCTAAGTTATCTAGGTAAAGAGAACCCCCATTTCATGTGTTCATACAAATGTAGGAGAAATGAAGGGCAGGACACAATCTGTGGTCCTTGAATGTTTGTGATCTTCAGGAAAGAAAAACATTTCTGAAAGTATTTTTACCACTGTTGTCACTTTTAACATTGTTATTTGCCAAATGATTTCTTGTACAATAATTATTGTTATCCACATACCAAAGTGAAGCCAGACACAGTTTTAATGGCTATAAAGGATAACACTGATGTTAGCTATCCAGGGTGGGAAAAAGCTGGCTATTCTGGGATCTGATGGTCCCAGCCAGACCCTTCTCCCCTCTGTCTCAGACAGCACTCGCCTCCCCCGCCCCACCCCTCCTCCCCCGCCCCACCCCTCCTGGCACAGATTAAAACTGGGCTTTTGGGTTACCCACTGAGCTTGCTTTTCAAGAATGTATAGCAGGAAGTAGGTGGAATTTCTCTGCCTCTCAGTTCCCACATCTGAAACACCCCTGCTCTCTTGTTGGTATTTCAGGTCAGTTAAAGATAATACAGGCAAAATATCTACATACTCTAGATAACAGGTGGCTATTAGGAAATGCTATCACTATTCCTGAATTTGATGGGGTGGGAAATTTCATCCTCCTGACACAGAAAATGTGAAATAATAAATGTCTGCTGTCTTAACACGCTGAATCTGTAAAAATTTCTTTTTGCAGGAATAGAAAACAAATAATCTGGGCTTCTGACTTTCAGTGCTCTTCTGACAGCTATCACCTTTTATTTCATAGGGGACAAGAAAGGTTAAGACACCCTCAGATGGATGCCACATTCTACAAGGGAGAGGTTACGATGACTTGCTTGGCCCCTGCCTTCCCAGCCTTTGGCACTGTGGGGGTTGAAGCATAATGGACAGGCCCCTTACTCCTCCAATGGGAGGCAGGAAGTGGGAGTCACTGGAGGAGAGAGTATTTCCTTGGCGCAAATGACTCACCACTGTCCCCCTCTCCTTCATTTAGTGATGAGGAAAAATGTGACAAGAGGAGAAATTAAATTTCATTGTTTGTCTTTATCTTTTATTTCTAGGACTGTGCCAAATGGTTAAAAAGAATGTAATGGATGGATGATGAATGAGCGGATTGACAGATGAATGGAAGGATGGCTGGACGGATAGATGGATGAGGAGTTGATACATGAGGCTTGAACTTGTGGTTAGTCTCTGGTGAGCTTGAGCCCACTCTGGGGCCTGGACTTGTGCTGTTTCTCTGTAGTGAAGCACTCAAGGTTGAAAGTTGCCAGTGGCCTGCCTGGATCGCTGCATCTTCCCTATTCCTGGATTCTGGATCCTACCATCTACTCTGTGAGATACCTCCTGGAGCTTTGGCTGCTTACTATCCATGGTCTTCTGAATGCTATCCACTGATAACCCAATTTCTCCTCCCCCTCCCCACCCATGGCTCTGCAGTCCTCAGGACTTCCCCTCCCCTTGGACTGACCTTTCTCATTGCTGCCCATCCACATCTGCCCTGACAGGTGCTATAAAACGTAATCTCAGCAAACATGACCCACATCATCTGGGATATTTTAGAACAGCATGTGATTACTATCTTGGAAATGCACTCACAGAAATGAGAGTGGCAGCCATCCCCAAGTTTGAAAGGAACCAGGAAAAGTGTTCTCAGTCCTATGGTTGGCTCCTACACACTTCACTGCACAGGTGAAGTCAAGGGCAGTGTGTCCACTAGATAAATTGCTACAGGATGGGCTATGCCCCTTGAGCTTTCCCGAGGTGGGCCAAGCTGATTGCCCTGATTTTCTCCTTGGGCAAGGGGGCAGATCTGTGGTGCCAACTTGGTCAGCTAGCTGAGCAGCTCTGGGAGTCGAAAGGGTGAGTGTGGGATTCCATCTCAGAGGAGGGTATAGTGAGCTGCTTCTGCCCACTGCTCTCTTCATACTTGAGAGGGTGGGAGCACCCAGCATGGCCCTTGGTGGCCCCCACCAAGTCCAAGTCAAAGCATGAGGATTCATTAAAGTAAAATTCAAACCAAAGAGCCCAGAGACCATTGCTTCCTAAACCCTGCTGTTCACATGCTGGAAAAGTCAACATGACGGTGTGGTCACGAGGAACTTTATAGTGTTTTTTCCAAATTTCATAGATGCAATCTTCAGCTGTATTATTTTAACCCCATGATTAACTTACCTTTCAGGACAGGACCACTTCTTAAAGGTCTAGTGTATTGCTGATCCTGCTCCTGATGCCAACTGTCTCACTCTGCATGCTATTCACTGAACCCAGCCATAGGCAAGGTGAGCACCCAGAGACTGGAAAGAGACTTGAGGAGCCTTAGGAACTGCAGACATGTTTATTCTCTCCCGGCTGGTACACTATATTTTCTCCTCTCATGGCTGACCCAAAGGACACAGCCTTCAGGCAGCTATAATGTCTCAGCGTTTTAGGTGAAGCTTACATATCCCTACAGCACAAAGTAGCCCCTGTTGCGCATGCGAAGTGCTATAAATGATCTCAGCTGTTACATAGTCATTATTTACCAAACGTGGGGCGAAAGAGCTGGAACATGCCATCTTGGCTAATTTGTTCTCTCTCCACATCTAGCTGCCATTTTTGTCCCCTTAGGTCACTTTACATGCTTTTTCTCAATTATTTCTTTTTTTTCTCTTAAATTTCATTTTATTTTAATTGAAATCCAGTTGATTAACAATGTTGTGTTGTAGTTTCACAGAGTGATGCCGTTACTCCTTTTAATAACCTGGTGGTATATTAATAATAAAAGTACTATTATTACTCCAGTGTTATCAGTGAAGACACTAACCAAGGCCACACAACCAGTTACCGACAGAATCAGGGTTCAGGCTGTGGCCACCAGGGTCCAAAGTGTCTCAGCCAAGTCCACCATGCATCTTCCAATATCTACATTATCCAGGATTCTGCTAGCAGAAGACTCTGCAGGCTAAACCAAGGAGTCAAAGATTCTTCAGTGCCTGCTACCTTCTCAAGGTGCTAGCAAGAGCTTCCGTGTGTCAGGTCAACCCTCAGTCTCACCTCTTGGGTAAGGAGGATGCCAGTAGACATAGGCACCAACAAGGTAAGCCCAGGTTTGGGTGCTATCAGACCTGGCATCAATTTGAGCTCTATCTTACTTTTGTGAACATGGGGATGCTATTCAACCTCTCTTGCTTCTCTTTTTTTAATCTGTCAAATGGGAATGATAGCAATACCCACTTCTCCTGCATGCATGCAGTTGTGAAGAATCAATTTGCTTAAAGTACCTAATCCAGTGCCTGACACGTGATGAGAGTTGAATATTGGTTGGCTGCTATCATGTTCAGTTCAGTCGCTCAGTCGTGTCTGACTCTTTGAGACCCAATGAATCGCAGCACGCCAGGCCTCCCTGTTCATCACCATCTCCTGGAGTTCACTCAGACTCACATCCATCGAGTCCATGATGCCATCCATCCATCTCATCCTCGGTCGTCCCCTTCTCCTCCTGCCCCCAATCCCTCCCAGCATCAGAGTCTTTCAACAAATATTGGTTTCACTGGAGAAAAGTTGTCCTTAATGGCCAGGACCCACAGAAAGCAGCCCTGGATGCCTGACCTGTGTGATTGGTGTGTCATTGCTGAGCTTGGGGCTAAAGGTGGGTGATGATGGTGGCTGTGGATACAGGTGACAACACAGGTAATGCTACATTACTGTCACAAAGTCATGGCTTGAGGTAATATTGAGCATCTGTGTCAGAGAGTTCAATCAGTCTTCTCTATTGAAAATCCCAAATTCATCAGCTGAAAGCAGCCCTCTACTAGATGAGAATCCTCTTTATAAAAATCTTCACCAGGACAAATACACACATGCAGTTTCCCAATGCCAACACAGAAGTGCTCCCAGCTTGTTTTTGGAGTTTGAGTTTTAATGATGTCTGGACTGGAGGCAATGCTGGTTGCGCTGGTTGCACTATTTGAAACAAGCCCCTGCAGAACATGGAGCAACTACCCAACCCAGGACGGTAATTCACAAAGAGAGCTTTGATGTGGTCTACTTGCCAACAAAGGTCTGTCTAGTCAAGGCTATGGTTTTTCCAGTGGTCATGTATGGATGTGAGAGTTGGACTGTGAAGAAGGCTGAGCAGCAGAGAATTGATGCTTTTGAACTGTGGTGTTGGAGAAGACTCTTGAGAGTCCCTTGGACTGCAAGGAGATCCAACCAGTCCATTCTGAAGGAGATCAACCCTGGGTGTTCTTTGGAAGGAATGATGCTAAAGCTGAAGAAACTCCAGTACTTTGGCCACCTCATGCGAAGAGTTGACTCATTGGAAAAGACTCTGATGCTGGGAGGGATTGGGGGCAGGAGGAGAAGGGGACGACAGAGAATGAGATGGCTGGATGGCATCACTGACTTGATGGACGTGAGTGTGAGCGAACTCCAGGAGTTGGTGATGGACAGGGAGGCCTGGCATGCTGCGATTCATGGGGTTGCAAAGAGTTGGACATGACTGAGTGACTGAACTGAACTGAACTGCAACCAGAGTGCCCAGCTGACTCTCCTACAGAATATCAACAATACCATCTACACACACCTGAGCCAACGTTTCATTATCACCTTCGGAGCAAATCACAGATTACGGAACACTCTAGAAACATTGCCAGAAAGTGACGAAAGATGTTAATTTGACTTTGACTGTGAAACCTCAACAAAGGGGCCTCATTGTCAGCCAAGAACAACTTTAGACAAGAAAGAAACTAAAAATGTACCACCTAAATTCTGCTCTGAACACCATCAACTGTATGGAGCATCTTAGAGGGAACCGTATTTCTCATATGGAATTAACATAAAAATTAACAACAGTCAGACAAGTGCCTTATTTCCTCAGACTACACACGGTAACGCATAGGCCACCAGGTCTTTTGGGTCTGAGATTTCCAGGCAAGCACTGAGGTAGGGCTGTGCGTTATGGCTTGTTCACCTAGTGCCCCAGAGGGAGCTTCCCGTCCACATTTTGGTTCTGTCTCTCCTCTGCTCCCATTCAGATCAGCAGTGGACACAGGGCGGATGTGCTCTGTCTGGTGGGGACTGCTGCTACTGCTGCTGCTACTGCTGCTGCTTCAGTTGTGTCCAACTCTGCGCAGCCCCACAGACGGCAGCCCACCAGGTTCCCCCATCCCTAGGATTCTCCAGGCAAGAACACTGGACTGGGTTGCCATTTCCTTCTCCGATGCATGAAAGCAAAAAGTGAAGGTGAAGTCATTCAGTTGTGTCCAACTCTTAGTGACCCTGGTTAAGTCCAAATCTCCCCCGGACTACATCTCCATTAGGGGGCTAGGCATTTGCCCACGAACTCTGAGTCCAGGATTTCCTTTGAAACAGAGTCATCATGGCAGTAGTTTCAAGGGGTTGCTGGGAAGATTCCATAAAAAAAAAACCAATGTGAACTAGAACTTATGTAAATTGCTTAGCACTGTAGACACTGTTGTTGCTGTTGTTAACAGTAGTCATCAAATCTGGAAAATCATTCCATCTTTATAGCCAGTGCAACTCTGGGGAAAGCTTTGTGAACACTCAGAGGGGACCATTCCTATTCTGCTTCTTTGGCAGGTCCCCAAAGAATACTGAATGCTGTCATTTGTTCAATGAAATGTTTATTAAGAGCCATGCATAGCATGAAATTTACACTCTGGAGTTTTAGACAAGACTCTCATAGTAAAAAACTAAAATTTAAAAAGAACTGTAAATTCTGTTTGGTCACTGGAGGTTTTAATTACATAATGTCTTGCTGACTGCTTTATAAATGAATCTTGCTCTATCTGTGACAGCCCTGGATAAATAGGGTAGTGAAAAAGTGAAGTAGTGAAAGAGTTGGTCACTTAGTCATCTCTAACTCTTTGTGACCTCATGGACTGTAGCCCACCAGGCTCCTCTGTCCATAGGATTCTTCAGGCAAGAATACTGGAGTGGGTTGCTGTTCCCTCCTCCATGGGATCTTCCTGTCCTAGAGATCGAACCCATGGCTCCTGTGTCTCCTGCACTGCAAGCAAATTCTTTACCTGCTAGGCCATTGGGAAAGCCCCTATAATGGAAATGCCATTAATCTGTGATTATGGGTCTGTCTCTTTCCTGTATTTTCCACGTAGACAGTGTGTCATCTGCAAAAAAAAAAAAAAATGGTTTTCATTTTTGTTCTACTTTCGACTACATGTCCCTTTCCCGGTCCTGTTGTGCTGCTCAGACCCTACAGAACAAAGCTGATTAGAAGTGTGAGAGTGGTCAGTCCACTTCATGTCTGATTTTAAAGGGACTGCTTCTAATCTTCTCTTGTTAAGTGGTATTATATTTTCTGAAGGTTTTCAGTAGATAAGGTTTATCAGGCTATCAAAGTTCTATTCTATTACTAGTTTTGAAATGAGTTCATAAGACTAAGTATTTCATTTGAGGATTCCATGCTTTTCCTTATTATGCTTTAATATGATTAATTATATTAACATATTTCCCAATGTTCAGTTCAGTTGCTCAGTCATGTCCGACTCTTTGCAACCCCATGAATCACAGCACGCCAGGCCTCCCTGTCCATCACCAACTCTTGGAGTCCACCCAAATCCATGTCCACTGAGTCGGTGATGCCATCAAACCGTCTTATCTTCTGATGTCCCCTTCTCCTCCTACCCTCAATCTTTCCCAGCATCAGGGTCTTTTCAAATGAGTCATCTCTTCACATCAGGTGGCCAAAGAATTGGAGTTTCAGCTTCAGCATCAGCCCTTCCAATGAATATTCAGGACTGATCTTTAGGATGGACTAGTTGGATCTCCTTGCAGTCCAAGGGGTTCACAAGAGTCTTCTCCAACATCTCAGTTCAAAAGCATCAGTTCTTCTGCACTCATTTTCTTTATAGTCCAGCTCTCACACCCATACATGACCACTGGAAAAACCATAGCCTTGACTAGACGGACCTTTGTTGACAAAGTAATGTCTCTGCTTTTCAATATGCTGTCTAGGTTGGTCATAACGTTCCTTCCAAGGAGTAAGCGTCTTTTAATTTCATGGCTACAATCACCATCTGCAGTGATTTTGGAGCCCAGAAAAGTAAAGTCTGCCACTGTTTCCACTGTTACCCATCTAATTGCCATGAAGTGATGGAACCGGATGCCATGATCTTTGTTTTCTAAATGTTGAGCTTTAAGCCAACTTTTTCACTTTCCTCTTTCACTTTCATCAAGAGGATTTTTAGTTCCTCTTCACTTTCTGCCATAAGGGTGGTGTCATCTGCATATCTGAGGTTATTGATATTTCTCCTGGCAATCTTGATTCCAGCTTGTGCTTCTTCCAGCCCAGCGTCTCTCATGATGTACTTTGCATAGAAGTTAAATAAGCAGGGTGACAATATACAGTCTTGACATACTCCTTTTCCTATTTGGAACCAGTCTGTGGTTCCATGTTCAGTTCTAACTGTGGCTTCCTGATCTGCATACAGATTTCTTAAGAAGCAGGTCAGGTGATCTGGTATGCCCATCTCTTTCAGAATTTTCCAGTTTATCGTGATCCACACAGTCAAAAGCTTTGGCATAGTCAATAAAGCAGAAATAGATGTTTTTCTGGAACTCTCTTCCTTTTTTGATGATCCATTGGATGTTGGCAATTTGATCTCTGGTTCCTCTGTTTTTTCTAAAACCAGCTTGAACATCTGGAAGTTCACGGTTCACGTATTGCTGAAGCCTGGCTTGGAGAATTTTGAGCATTACTTTACTAGCATGTGGAATGAGTGCAATTGTGCAGTAGTTTGAGCATTCTTTGGCATTGCCTTTCTTTGGGATTGGAATGAAAACGGACCTTTTCCAGTCCTGTGGCCACTGCTGAGTTTTCCAAATGTGCTGGCATATTGAGTGCAGCACTTTGACAGCATCATCTTTCAGGATTTGAAATAGCTCAACTGGAATTCCATCACCTCCACTAGCTTTGTTCCTAGTGATGCTTCCTAAGGCCCACATGACTTCACGTTCCAGGATGTCTGGCTCCAGTTGAGTGATCATACCATCGTGATTATCTGGGTCATGAAGCTCTTTTCTGTACAGTTCTTCTGTGTATTCTTACCATCTCTTCTTAATATCTTCTGCTTCTGTTAGATCCCTTTCATTTCTGTCTTTTATTGAGCCCATCTTTGCATGAAATATTCCTAATGTTAGCCTTTGCAAATTTTCAGTGACATTCTTATGGGTGATATGCACTGAAACATGTAGTTTATAAATTTTTTGTAGGATTTTACGTTTACATTCATAATGATATTGGCCTTTTGTTCTTGTCAAGTTTTCTTTCTGTTACTCAACTTCCAGAGTTGAGCACTTAACTCATCAGTTTTTCAGTCTCTTTTTTCCTTTTTTAATAAATTATTTAGTTCTATTGACTGTTTTTCTTTACACTGTTCTTTTGCATGTTTTGGTATGTACTGTTTTTGATCAGTTCTATTATTTTAAAGTTTATAATGTTATTCCTTAAACAGAAAGTATCTAAGATTATTTTGTAGATAAAATATTATTACTGATTATAATTATCTTACACTGTGGTCAAAGGATATTGTTTATAGTACAGGGCACAAATCTTCTCTGTAAAGGGCCTTATTGTAAATATGTACAGTTTGTGGAGATTGTACAGTCTCTGTTCCAACTACAAAACTGCTGTTTTAGGGCAAAAACAGACAAACACACCATGTAAATGAATGAGCATGGCTGTGTTCCAAGAACTCTAATTATGGACACTGAAATTTGCATTTCTTGTAATTCTCACACATCACACACTATTATCCTTTTTTGATAATTTTTCAGCCACTAAAAATGTACAAGTAATTATTAGCTTTGTACAAAAATAAGGACTGGGTGGGATTTGGCCCATAGACTGTGGTTTGCTGATCCTACACTACTTATGTTCTTCCATGTGCTTACTTTCTTACTCACTGAAGATATTTACTGTTTATTTCTCTTTCCTTCTCCTCCAATGATGTAAGGCAGGAGTTTTTGCCTGATTTATTCCCTGATGTATGTCAAGAACTTAGAAAAATGTGTACCATATAGTAGAAACTATTCAAAAATAAATAGCTGTTAAATAAATAAAGGTATTGAGAGAGTCCGTTCCCACGCAGGTTGATGAGTCCAGGGTCCTCGAGCAAAAGAAAAGGGTCTGGGTCTCTCAAGCAGGAAGAAAGGACGTTTTTTCCCTACATTCCTTAGTAAGGATTATATAACAATGTATCCTGCTTGGGGACAGTTTCCCCTTTTTGAACACCTTCTGAGTAACCCTATTATGTTAAAATGTATATTATGAGCGTGGGTCTAGGTAGTTCAGTTGCACAGTAGTGTCTGACTCTTTGCAACTCCATGGACTACAGAAAACCAGGTCTCCCTGTCCATTACCAACTCCCAGAGTGTACACAAACTCATGTCCATTGAGTCAGTGATCCCATCCAACCATCTCATCCTCTGTCGTCCCCTTCTCGTGCCCTCAATCTTTCCCAGCATCAGGATCTTTTCAAATGAGTCAGCTCTTCACATCAGGTGGCCAAAGTATTGGAGTTTCAGCTTCAACATCAGTCCTTCCAATGAACATCCAGGACTGATGTCCCTTAGAATGGACTGGTTGGAACTCCCTGCAGTCCAAGGGATTCTCAAGAGTCTTCTCCAACACCACAGTTCAAAAACATCAGTTCTTCGGTGCTCAGCTTTCTTTATAGTCCAACTCTCACATCCATACATGACTACTGGAAAAACCATAGCCTTGACTAGATGGACCTTTGTTGGCAAAGTAATGTCTCTGCTTTTTAATGTGCTATCTAGATTGGTCATAACTTTCCTTCCAAGGAGTAAGCATCTTTTAATTTCATGACTGCAATCACTATCTACAGTGATTTTGGAGCCCAGAAAAATAAAGTCAGCCACTGTTTCCACTGTTTCCCCATCTATTTCCCATGAAGTGATAGGACCGGATGCCATGATCTCAGTTTTCTGAATGTTGATCTTTAAGCCAACTTTTTCACTCTCCTCTTTTACTTTCATCAAGAGGCTCTTTAGTTCTTCTTCCCTTTCTGCCATAAGGGTGGTCTCATCTGCATATCTGACATGGCCCTCCATGGCGTGGCATGTAGTTTCACTGAGTTAGACAAGGTGTGGTCCATGTGATAAAAAATGGTTTGTTTTCTATGATTGTGGTTTTCATTCTGTCTGCCCTCTGATGGAGGAGGATAGGAGGCTTATGGAAGCTTCCATGGGAGAGACTGACTGAGGGGGAAACTGGGTCTTGTTATGATGGGCAGGGCCATGCTCAGTAAATATTTAATCCAATTTTCTATTGAAGGGTGGGGCTATATTCCTTCCATGTTTTTTGACCTGAAGCCAAACAATGGTGGAGGTAATGAAGATAATGGGGACCTCCTTCAAAAGGTCCCATGTAGGCACTGCTATACTCAGTACCCCCAACCCTGCAGCAGGCCACCATTGACCCACACCTCTGCCAGAGACTCCTGGACACTGACAGGCAAGTCTGGGTCAGTCTCTTATGGGGTGATTGCTCCTTTTTCCTGGGTCCTGGTACATACAAGGTTCTGTTTGTGCCCTCACAGAGCCTGTTTCCCCAGTCCTGTGTAAGCTCTGGAGGCTCCATGGTGGGTTAATGGTGACCTCCTCCAAGAGGGCTTATGTCATACCAGGGTCTACTGCTCCCAGAGTCCCTGCCCCCACAGCAGGCCACTGCTGACCTATACCTCCTCAGGAGACACCCAGACACAGTTCTGTCTCAGTCTCTGTGGGGTCTCTGGGTCCTTATGCGCACAAGGTATGTTTGAGCCTTTTAGGATCTCTGGTGGGTGTGGGGTTTAATTATAAACCGGAGAAGCCCTGTTGGGGCTTCTCCTTGGCCCTTGGACGTGGATGTGGTAAAAATCTTCTATTGTTAGTTCTAATCCGTCATCTTAAAATGTAAATTGTGGGAGAGGGGCTGATAAGAACTTTAGAACCTTGAGACATTTCTTTGATTTATTGTAATAACTAATTTCTCCAAGCCAGGCTTCAGCAATATGTGAACCGCGAACTTCCAGATGTTCCAGCTGGTTTTAGAAAAGACAGAGGAACCAAAGATCAAATTGCCAACATCTGATGGATCAGCAAAAAAGCAAGAGAGTTCCAGAAAAACATCTATTTCTGCTTTATTGACTATGCCAAAGCCTTTGACTGTGTGGATCACAATAAACTGTGGAAAATTCTGAAAGAGATGGGAATACCAGACCACCTGACATGCCTCTTGAGAAACCTGTATGCAGGACAAGAAGCAACAGTGAGAACTGGACATGGAACAACAGACTGGTTCCAAATAGGAAAAGGAGTACGTCAAGGCTGTATATTGTCACCCTGCTTATTTAACTTAAATGCAGAGTACATCATGAGAAACACTGGACTGGAAGAAGCACAAGCTGGAATCAAGATTGCTGGGAGAAATGTCAATAACCTCAGATATGCAGATGACACCACCCTTATGGCAGAAAGTGAAGAAGAACTAAAAAGCCTCTTGATGAAAGCGAAAGAGGAGAGTGAAAAAGTTGGCTTAAAGCTCAACTTTCAGAAAATGAAGATCATGGCATCTGGTCCCATCACTTCATGGGAAATAGATGGGGAAACAGTGAAAACAGTGTCAGGCTTTATTTTTCTGGGCTCCAAAATCACTGCAGATGGTGATTGCAGCCATGAAATTAAAAGGCGCTTACTCCTTGGAAGAAAAGTTATGACCAACCTAGATAGCATATTCAAAAGCAGAGACATTACTTTGCCAACAAAGTTCCGTCTAGTCAAGGCTATGGTTTTTCCAGTGGTTATGTATGGATGTGAGAGTTGGACTGTGAAGAAGGCTGAGTGCCAAAGAATTGATGCTTTTGAACTGTGGTGTTGGAGAAGACTCTTGAGAGTCCCTTGGACTACAACGAGTTCCAACCAGTCCATCCTAAAGGAGATCAGTCCCTGGGTGCTCATTGGAAGGGCTGATGCTAAAGCTGAAACTCAAATACTTTGGCCACCTCATGCGAAGAGTTGACTCATTGGGAAAGACCCTGACGCTGGGAGGGATTGAGGGCAGGAGGAGAAGGGGACGACAGAGGATGAGATAGTTGGATGGCATCACCGACTTGATGGACATGAGTTTGAATAAGCTCCAGGAGTTGGTGATGGACAGGGAGGCCTGGTGTGCTGCAGTCCATGGGGTCACAAAAAGTCACACACAACTGAGCGACTGAACTGTAAGGGCCGTCATGGTTCAACTTAATGTTCAGCAGCTGACATCAGGAGCTAAGTGCAATCAGCAACGTGACTGTCCTTAAGGTAAGGAACAAATCCAGGGGAAGAAGGACAAGAGTTCTCCTGCATGGACAGGGATGGCTCTCAGATGTCCTCTTACAGAGTTCAAGTTCATAGCTAAAGTCCTGCAGCCCTCAGTGTCCAAGACCAGAAGGCCAGGATTCCCTCAAAGGGGGCAAAGTTTATAGTACCAAGAGACACTCTGGTCTTTTCCAAGTTGGCATTTTTTCCAGATTTTCTGCTCTTTTATAACATACTGTTTAAGATTATTCCAAATAAATTACTGAATGATACCTTGATGAGACTTCCTTTGAAGGTCATCAAAAGAAACAGCATTCTGAAGACGCCACCAGATCTAGCAGCATGCATCTGGATATCAACTCTTCTTTAGTTGTTCTTTACCAACTGTTCCTATTATGCTAAGAGAAGTGAAGGCTGCGTAATCAAACTCTGAGCTTTGAGTTCCAGCTCCTCTGCCACCACTAGCTGTGCAGACTTGGGCAAGTCGCTAGCCTTGCCTGGGGCAGTTTCGTCACCTGGGAAACGGAATGATACTAGAACTTCCCTCCTACAGCTCTTGTAGACCTTTAGTGGGCTCCTATATAGCACTCTATAGGACAAGGCACAGTAATGACTGCATTTTATTTCATTAGAAAGTTTTTTCAGATTTTATGATATTTTTCATGGGGTAGCACCAACACGTCTGGGTATAAACTTTTCGATCTTGTACATTCTTAACTTTCTTGGGATAGAAGGCCCTCAAGATGTAGGATTCATGTTGGGAATGGATTCAGCAGAGAAGGTCATTGACTTTGGAGACAGAGGACATGAATTTGATTCTAAACCTTCCTCCCAACAACTACCCATCAACCACCCATCAACCGCCCATCAACCACCCCAGTTCTCTGACCATCCAAGGTAAAAACTACTCCCCTAAGGGTGTAGTCGGGCTGAAATGAACAGTGGGGGGGGGGGGGAGGGAGGGCGGGGCGGTGTGAGGTGGTGGGGGGCAGGTACTGCAGCTCAAGGTTAGTATGGCTTATGTACTTGTGGAATGGCACCTCTTAATATGATGGTGAAATGACCAGGTTTCTGCTAAAATCCTCACATTTATGCCTTTCCATTTCTTTCCCAAGCACCTCTTTATTTTGAAAGGCAAAGTATATCATTTATAGTTTTGGATGATCAGGTCAGGCACAAAGAGCATTACACTGGAACAAGATCATTTACCAGCAGCATCTTGGTGCCTTAGCAAACACTATTTGCTAGTGCACTGGTAAAGTCCATAGCTACAATAGGAGGCCTTTTTCTTGTAATCAAAAGCAATTATAAATAGTGCTGCTATGAACATTGGGGTACATGGGTCTTTTTCAATTATGGTTTTCTCAGGATATATGCCCAGTAGTGACATTCCTGGGTTATATAGTAGGTTTATTCCTAGCTTTTTAAGGAATCTTCATACTGTTCTCCATAATGGCTGTAGTTGCTCTTGAGCACAGGGAGCCCAGGCTGGCACTCTGTGATGATATGAAGGGAGGGAATGGGGAGGGAATGTATGTATAATCGTGGCTGATTCGCAATGTCACATCGCAGAAACCAACACAACATTGTAAAAATTAAAACAACAAACAAAAAAAAGAATATGAAAAAGAATGTAAAAATATAAATATATATTTATGTAAATATATGTAAATATATAGCTGATTCACTTTGCTGTGCAGAAACGTGCATAGAATTGCAGATCAACTATACTTCAATAAAGCACAATTTTTTTTAAAAGGCAATTGAACATTATTTTCTGCCTGTCTTGCATGGTGACAAGCCTTAACCACAATCACAAGCTGACTCATGACACGTGAGTGAGACATGGCCCCAGAGAAGCACCGTTCTGCTTGCCCGCAGAGCAGTAAACATGGCCCCCCTTTGAGCGCCAAGACAGTCTCTGAAAGAGGCTTCCCAAGCTTCTATGCAGTATAACACACCACTTTGTGCAGATAGCTGGATTTTTTTAGATAATTTTTTTATTATTAAAAAAAAAAACAGTAAAAGGACTCCATGTGGAAGGAAAGCAACCCTTTTTGTCCCAGATAATTTCATCTGAAAATAAAATATGCATGCATGTGTGATAAGTCACTTCAGTGGTGTCTGACTCTGTACAATCCTATGGACTGCAGCCTGCCAGGCTCCTTTGTCCATGGGATTCTCCAGGCAAGAATAATGGAAAGGGTTGCCATGCCCTCCTCCAGGGGATCTTCCCAACCCATGGACTGAACCTGCATCTCTTATGTGTCCTGCACTGGCAGGAGAGTTCTTTACCACTAATGTCACCTCAGTCAGTTCAGTTCAGTTGCTCAGTCATGTCCAACTCTTTGTGACCCCATGAATCCCAGCATGGCAGGCCTCCCTGTCCATCATCAACTCCCGGAGTTCACTCAGACTCACGTCCATCGAAACAGTGATGCCATCCAGCCATCTCATCCTCTGTCATCCCCTTCTCCTCCTGCCCTCAATCTTTCCCAGCATCAGGGTCTTTTCAAATGAATCAGTTCTTCGCATGAGGTGGCCAAAATATTGGAGTTTCAGCTTCAACATCAGTCCTTCCAATGAACACCCAGGACTGATTTCCTGTAGGATGGACTGGTTGGATCTCCTTGCAGTCCAAGGGACTCTCAAGAGTCTTCTCCAACACACAGTTCAAAAGCATCAATTCCTCGGCACTCAGCCTTCTTCACAGTCCAACTCTCACATCTATACATAACCACTGGAAAAACCATAGCCTTGACTAGATGGACCTTAGTCGGCAAAGTAATGTCTCTGCCTTTGAATATGCTATCTAGGTTGGTCATAACTTTTCTTCCAAGGAGTAAGCGCCTTTTAATTTCATGGCTGCAGTCACCATCTGCAGTGATTTTGGAGCCCCCAAAAATAAAGTCTGACACTGTTTTCACTGTTTCCCCATCTACTTCCCATGAAGTGATGGGACCGGATGCCATGATCTCAGTTTTCTGAATGTTGAGCTTTAAGCCAACTTTTTCACTCTCCACTTTCACTTTCATCAAGAGGCTTTTTAGTTCCTCTTCACTTTCTGCCATAAGGGTGGTGTCATCTGCATATCTGAGGTTATTGATATTTCTCCCAGCAATCTTGATTACAGCTTGTGTTTCTTCCAGCCCAGTGTTTCTCATGATGTACTCCGCAAATAAGTTAAATAAGCAGGGTGACAATATACAGCCTTGATGTACTCCTTTTCCTATTTGGAACCAGTCAGTTGTTCCATGTCCAGTTTTAACTGTTGCTTCCTCACCTGCATACAGATTTCTCAAGAAGCAGGTCAGGTGGTCTGGTATTCCCATCTCTTTCAGAATTTTCCACAGTTTATTGTGATCCACATAGTCAAAGGCTTTGGCATAGTCAATGAAGCAGAAATAGATGTGTTTCTGGAACTCTCTTGCTTTTTCCATGATCCAGCGGATGCTGGCAATTTGATCTCTGGTTCCTCTGTCTTTTCTAAAAGCAGCTTGAACATCTGGAAGTTCATGGTTCACGTATTGCTGAAGACTGGCTTGGAGAATTTAGAGCATTACTTTACTAGCATGTGAGATGAGTGCAATTGTGAGGTAGTCTGAGGATTCTTTGACATTGCCTTTCTTTGGGATTGGAATGAAAACTGACCTTTTCCAGTCCTGCGGCCACTGCTGAGTTTTCCTAATTTGCCACCTGGAGAGCCCCAAATCAAGATATATTTATTGGATATCAATAGTTAACCTTGGGCATCTCCCTAAGAAAGTAGTCCCTTTAGAGCATCAAAAGTACTTCAAGGCTGTATATTGTCACCCTGCTTATTTAACTTATGCAGAGCACATCATGCAAAATGCCAGGCTAGATGAAGCACAAGCTGGAATCAAGATTTCTGGGAGAAATATCAACAGTCTCAGATATGCAGATGATACCATTCTAATAGAAGAAAATGAAGAGAAACTGAAGAGCCTCTTGATGAGGATGAAAGAGGAGGGTGAAAAAGCTGGCTTAAAACTCAACATTCAGAAAAACTAAGATCATGGCATCCAGTCCCATTACTTTGTGGCAAATAGAAGGGAAAAAGTGGAAGGAATGACAGATGTTATTTTCTTGGGCTCCAAAGTCACTGAGAATGGTGACTACAGCCATGAAATTAAAAGACACTTGCTCCTTGGCAGGAAAGCTGTGACAAATCTAGACAGCGTATTAAAAAGCAGAGGCATCACTTAGCTGACAAAGGCCCATAAGTCAAAGCTATGGTTTTTCCAGTAGTCATGTATGGGTGTAAGATTTGGACTATAAAGAAGGCTGAGTGCTGAAGAACTGATGCTTTCAAACTGTGGTGCTGGAGAATGCTTCAGTCCCTTGAACAGCAAGGAGATAAAACCAGTCAATTCTAAAGGAAATCAACCCTGAATATTCACTGGAAAGATTTATGCTAAAGCTGAAGTTCTAATACTTTGTCCACCTGAGGCAAATAGCTGACATTGGAAAAGACCATGATACTGGGAAAGACTGAAAGCAAAAGGAGAAGAGGGCACAGAGGATGAGATGGTTGGATGGCATCACTGAGTCAGTGCACGTGAATGTGAGCAAACTCTGAGAGGTAGTAAAGGACAAGGGAACCTGGTGTGCTGCAGTCCATGTGATTACAGCATCAGACACAACTTAACAATTGAACAACAACAATTTTGTGAAATATGTTTTTGTTTCCAAATATAATTTTATTTCCAAATATTCTGTATTGAATAAGCTCAATAACATGAACTTTGGCATTTTTCTTTTTTATGAAAAACACATATAATCTTTTACTTGGAAAACTTACTAGGGATGATTACCACCTTGCCTTTTTTGTTTTTGAAGACAAGACAACTCACCTTTTGAAAATGATGTAACTTGTCATTTTCTAACATTATCTGCAAGCTTTCTAACCTTTATTGAGTGTCTCCTATGGGCAGACACTCATATATATAACAATTTTATGAAGTAGCTTTATTTATTCCTTTTTTATAGGTGAATAAACTGAACACAGAGAAGGAAACTTATTCCTCTAAGTACTCTGGGAGGGTTGTTATTGTTGTTCAGTCACTCAGTCATGGCCGACTCTTTGAGACCCCATGAACTGCAGCACATGAGACTCCCCTGTCCTTCACTATCTCCTGGAGTTTGCTCAAACTCATGTCCATTGAGTTGGTGATGCCCTCCAACCACCTCATCCTCTGTTGCCCCCTTCTCTTCCTGTCTTCAATCTTTCCCAGCATCAGGGCCTTTTTACTCTACACAAGTCAGCATCATGTCCTGCCACCCTGCTTTCCTCAGGACCTCATGGACCTCTAGACCTGTGATATGCAGTAGGGCAGCTAGTAACCAAATGAGGTTATTTAAACTAGTTATTGATTAATTACATGAAATAAATTCAATACAAAATTCAGTCCCTCAATAACACTAGTCCCAGTTCAAGCGCTCAAAACCCTTTTGTAGTGAGTGTTTCTTGCATTAAACAGCACAGAATATATACCTCCAAAGGAAAAATGGCACCAACCACTGGTCCTGGTTTTGTGATTTCAACTCTTTGCCCTTTAGATAGTTTTCTGATCCCTTTATCCAGATTTTTTTGTCCCAGTTTTCTTAGGTTTCAGCATGAGGATTGGACCAAAATTAATCAGATTCTTGAGCATTTCATTTTCCCTGTAGATCTGTCTTGAAGCCTTCTTTTGCTCTAATCCACAGGCTTTTATGTTGCCTGGTGGAGAGCACTTACAAGCCTACCTAAAATTTAAAAGAAATGTTGCTGGTAAGTCACATCCAGTGATTGTCCCAAGGGACATTAGCCCCTTGTCATGCATCCAGAAAATTCCATTATCCCCAAGGCCACCAGTCTCTTTGGCCTTCCCACACACAAGAATCCGCATGAGCAGCAGCATGTGTCCAACAACAGAAAAAGTGGAAGTAATGACAGATTTTATTTTCTTGGGCTCCAAAATCACTGAGAATGATGACTGCAGCCATGAAATTAAAAGATACTTGCTCCTTGAAAGCTATATTAAATGTAGATAGCATATTAAAAATCAAAGACATCATTTTTCTAACAAAGGTCTGTCTAGTCAAAGCAATGGTTTTTCTAGTAGTCATGTACAGATGTGAGAGTTGGACCGCAAAGAAGGCTGAGCACTGAAGAATTGATGTTTTTGAACTGTGGTGCTGGAGAAGACTCCTGAGAGTCTCTTGGACAGCAAGGAGATCCAACCAGTCAGCCCTTAAGGAAATCAATCCTGAATAGGCCTTGGAAGGACTAATGGTAAAGCTCCAATACTTTGGCCACCTGATGGGAAGAGCCTACTCATTGGAAAATACCCTGATGCTGGGAATGATTGAGGGCAAGAGGAGAAGAGGGCGACAGAGGATGAGATGGTTAGATAGCATCACTAACTCAGTAGATGTGAATTTGAGCAAACTCCAGGAGATAGTGAAGGACAGTGAAACCTAGTGTGCTACAGTCCATGGGGTCACAAAGAATCAGACATAGCTTAGTGACTGAACAGCAAACAACAGCATCCATATCGATGACTGGAAATGAGTACTGGTGTCTTATGAGAGGGAGAGGAAAGGGTGCATTCCATATTATTAATATCAGCATGTCTAGTCACCATTTCATCCTTGGCAGGACTTTAAATGCTTTACCCAGTACCTAGTACCTAGTACCCAGATATGTGTATTAGGTCTGTCTTATCCTGCTTCAAAGATTTTTATTTTATTTTTACCTCAACTTGTTATACTGCAATTTAGTTCTGGCACTGATGACCTGAAGTTAGCACACACCCCAGAGTGAAGGTCATCACCCTCCACAAGACTGCCCCCACTTCAGATGCCAGCTACAAGTTCATGGGATCCCAGGTCATCCCCAACTTACGATCAACTGGCAACAACTTCAGGAACTAGTTTCATAATTCACTGGAACAATGCACAGAACTCAGGAAAGTACTGTACTTACAATTACAGTTTTATTTCAAAGGACAAAACTCAGGATCGATCATTCAAGTGAAGAGACCCGGATGTGGACTGAGAAGTTCCCAAATTTGGTGCTTCCAGGTCCTCACCTCATAGAATCAGGGCATATTACCCTCTTAGCAGATCAGTGTGTTTATCAGCCAAGAAACTACCATGAGATTCAGTGTCCAGAGTTTTTACTTTGGTTTCATTAAGGAGATGCATGCATGTGAAGTCACTTCAGTCGTGTCTGACTCTTTGCAACCCTATGGACTGTAGGCCGCCAAGCTCCTCTGTCCAAGGAATTCTCCAGGCAAGCATACTTGAGTTGGTTGCCCTGCCCTTCTCCAGGGGATCTTCATGAACCAGGGATAGAACCTCTATCTCCTGAATCTCCAGCATTTGCAGGTGGCTTCTTTACCACTAGTACCAACTAGAATGCCCAATTAAGTAGATACAACTGATCAAATCACTGGCCATGTGATTGACTCTATTTCCACCCATGTAGCTCTCCCTTCCCTGGAGGTCAGGCTGGCTCAAAGTCCAACTCTCTAATCATGTACTTGATCTTTCTGGTGACCAGCCCCCACCCGAAGCTCTCTAGGGATCCATCCACTCACCCCACTAGCACAAACTCAGGAGTGATCCAAGGGATTTCTGAATAATGAAGACATTCTATTACTCAGGAATTTCCAAGTGTTTTAGAAACTCCATGCCAGGAACCTTGGACCTTGACCAGACAAATTCTTTATCATATAAGACTTTATAGCCTGTTTATAGTTGTGTGATGAGATTATTTTTCACCAAGAGAGGGATGTGAAGTTCTTGCTTTAGTACTCAAGAATAGATCTAAATGCATTCTCCTTTTTTGTACAACTTCCTTAAAATCTGTCCAAAAGAAAATTTTGAATTATTTAGTGACGGTAGACCATATTTTTACCTGAAAAAGATAGTATTGCTACCTGCTGCCTCTTCCTCCCTCAGGATGAATGATGACTGATCTTGCTCTTTAGGTGTTTACTATATACTACCCTATATACTATATACTACCCTATATACTACTTAAAGCCAATAAATATAAGAGAACCAGAGTACAGAAAGTTGTTTCCAGAGTTTGCCTCTTGGAATTGATTTGCACCAAAAGCAAACTTTTTGCATGCTACACATGTACATCAGCATGAACCATGTGTATAGATATATGAGAATGGTTGGAAAATCAGTTTTGCAAAACCTTAGTGTCAAGCTTGAATGAAAATGCAAACCTGAGTCAAAACCAATTTACAATATGGAACACAGCTGGTTGGATTAAAGTCTGCAGTAAGGTTTGAAAAAAAATTTTTTTAATTTAAAAAAAAAACATTTTTGAGAAAAGTTGATGGGGGGAAGGCACGCATTGCCTAGAACCCTGATTCTAAACAGAGAAGTCCTGGAAGACCCATGGCAACTTCCAATCCTGAATAGTTTGAAGAATGTGGCAGAAACCCTCCTCTGATAAGAATTAATATTGGTATGGTTAAAATGAAGTTATCAAGGGACCATTTTGGCCGTGCTCAGAAGACTAACTACATCTGCCAAGACAATGACATTTCCAAACACTTGATTTTTTGCAACATGCTTATATGAGTTTTTAGTTTCCAGTTTATGCATGACTGAGAAGAAAAGAAAGCTCCAGAGAGAAAGTAAAATACTCTTTCATTAACCAGGTGAAGGCTAAGCTGCAGGCTCAGCATCTTGTACACAGCAAGAGTCAGAGTTTAAATTGCCATGCAAAGTGTTGATGTTGAACAAAAAATGAGTTGAACATATTCCTGCTTTACACCAAAAAGTGTCATGAGTTTTTTCTTTCCTGATCATATAGTATATAAGAGGAGAAGGAAATTGCAACCCAATCCAGTACTCTTGCCTAGAGAATCCCATGGACGAAGGAGCCTGGTGCAGGCTACTGTCCATGGGGTTGCAAAGAGTCAGACACAACTGAGCAATTTCACTTCACTTCACTTCAGTATATAAAAGCAGTTTCTGAATTAGATCCCAGGAGAGTGACTTTTACTAGGCTATCCTAGAAAGAATGTCTATACAGATTCAATGAAGAGTGTTTTTGAAATGTATTTTAGCTTTTGTGTGTATATGTGAGTTTGTCCCCAATCTTGCAAGTTCCATGAGTATTAAGAAACAGAGAACAAAGCAAAAGCCTGATAAAATGAAAGAATATCTTACTTTGCTCAGTGGATAAAAGGGTAAACTTTGGGCTGACAGACAAAGCCAAAATTTGAACTTCGTGGACTCTTCAAATCCTGCACTGGTGAATTAATGAACAAGACACAGGGTTCTGTTACCAACTGAAAACCCTGATATAGAAGGTCATGCCTCCCCCTTAGTTTTCCTAGCTCAATCTTGCTCCTTGCACTTCATATATTTTCCTGAGAAGAGAATGTACTTTACAAGGATTCTCAATACTTTCGAGTTATAACTTTTCTTTCTTTTATTTATTCATCACATATCTGTTGAGTGACTACTTTGTGCCTGGGCTTCTTGGCACGGGTTTCAGCAGTCTCTCTTCTCCCTTGCTTTTCTAGGAAAGAAGCAAAAAATAAATGGAGGAAATTAAAAGTGATTACTATTATTCAATAGTGATAAATGCTATTAGGCAAACATGTGATACAGAGGAGGTTAGGGTGAGAGGATAGCAGTGTTCAATGGAATGGCTCCAGAAAGTCAGGCTGAAATGAAACACCATCATTATTGTGTTGAGACTGCACTTCAAAAAGGATTCAGTCCTGCCAAGGTGGCCCAAGGAGAGAATGAGTATTTGAGGGAAATGGTGAGAATTTCAGACAAGAAACATGCAGTGCAAAATGAAAGTGGAAACAAGGTTGGTCTGTTGAAGGAATATAGAGAATTCTCCTGCAGATCAGGCATGCAGACCACGCAGGCCTGAGACCCCAAGTTAAGGTGTTTGGATTTTGTTCTCAGTGTGCTGGAAGGCTCATTTGAGAATTTGCAGCCAGGAAGGCATATATTCTGATTTACACTTTTTTAAAGTCTCTGGCTGGTGTGTGAATTATCACCTGTAAGTACTCACGAAGAGTATTAGGCCCTTCTGACACTGCAGGATTCTAGATACTCTGAAGGATTCTCTCACTGGAACAGAGATGCTAGTCTCCTAAGATAGAAAGGAAAAATTTCAAGCATTAGAAAGGAGGGGAAAAAGTGCTGAAAGAGTGAGTTGCAATCAGAACAGACCAGGTAAACATACATGCAAATCTGAAGGCAAATTCTGAGAATGGCATTGCGAAAAAGAGGCCTAGTTTTGGACCACTGCAGGGTTGAACCACTGAACTCAAGTTCCAGAAGGGGCATGTAGATCCAACTTGGTAGTACCTCAGAAAAAGTAAAATGCTCTAAGTTACAAAATCACCTGCTTTAATTACCTGAGGATTTTCTCAAATTAAGTCCAATCATATATGAACTCACAATCAACAGTCATCAACACCCAGATAAATAGTAACTTGACTGAAAATTTGAGAAAATCCTCAGGATAAAATATCATTCCCTACTAAAAAGAACCTAGACTTCTTGGAGAAAAGTTGATTCTGAGGCTGAGGTTAGTCAAACAAGGTAAATCTGAAACATTTTTGTCACAGAGGGCAATAAAATATTTAAGGAAAGATGGGAACATGGAAAAAACACATAGAAGCAAACATGAAGGGACTTCTACTGACTAAATCAGTAATAAGTTGAATATAAAAATAAATAATGGTAATAAGGGATGATAATGCTTTGAATAAAACAGGAAACCATGCATCCATGCTGATGTACTCACAAAACAAACAAATACAAAGAAAGCTTTTTCAAACAATATAATGTTGTATAAAGTGTAACCCACCAAGTATAATATAACTTCTAAGTATAATATACTATTCAAGTATAATATAATAGTAAATGTATAACCTTCCAAGACTGAAACAGGAAGAAACAAAAAATATGAACAGACCAATCACAAGCACAGAAATTGAAACTATAATAAAAAAAATTTCCAAGAAACAAAAGCACAGGGCCAGATGGCTTCACAGGTGAATTCTACCAGAAGTTTAGAGAAGAGCTAACACCTAACTCTGCTGAAAGTCTTCCAGAAAATTGAAGAGGAAGAAAAACTCCAAGACTCATTCTACAAGGCCACCATTACCCTAATACCAAAACCAGAGAAAGATGACACACAAAAAGGAGAATTACAGGCCAATATCACTGATGAACATATATACAAAACTCCTCAACAAAATTCTAGCAAACAGAATCCAGCAACACATTTAAAAGATCAAGTGGACTTTATTCATGATCATGATCAAGTGGACTTTATTCCAGGGATACAAGGATTCTTCAATATATGCAAACCATTCAATGTGATACACCATATTAATAAATTAAAAGATAAAAACAATATGATCATCTCAATAGATGCAGAGAAAGCTTTAGACAAAATTCAACACCCATTTATGTAAAAACTCTCCAGAAAGTAGGCATAGAAGGAACATACCTCAATATAATAAAGGCCATATATGACAAATCAACGGCACACATTATTCTCAAAGGTGAAGGACTGAAAGTATTTTCTCTAAGACCAGAACAAGACAAGACTGCCCACTCTTACCACTATTATTCAACATAGTTTTGGAAGTCCTAGCCACAACAATCAAAGAAGAAATAAAAATAAATAAAAGGAATCAAGATTGGAAAAGAAGAAAAACTCTCACTGTTTGCTGATGACATGATACTATACATAAAAAACCCTAATACTGCCATCAGAATATTGCTAGAGCTAATCAATGAATACAGTAAAGTTGCAGGATATAAAGTTAATACATTGAAATCCCTTGCATTCCTTCACACTAACAATAAACTATCAGAAAGGGAAATTAAGAGACACAATCCTATTCACCATTGCAACAAAAAGAATAAAATATCTCCAATTAACCTACCTAAAGTGGCTCAGACAGTAAAGAATCTGCCTGCAATGCAGGAGCCCTAAGTTTGATCCATGGATTAGGAAAATCCCCTGGAGAAAGGAATGGCTACTCACTCTAGTAGTCTTGCCTGGAGAATTCCATGAACAGAGAAGCCTGGCAGGCTACAATCCATGGGGTCACAGAGTCAGACACAACTGAGTGACTAACAGTTTTCAAAGAGACAAAAGACTTGTATGCAGAAAACTATAAGATATTGATGAAAGAAATCAAAGATGACACAAACAGATGGAGAGACAGACCATGTTCTTGGACTAGAAGAATCAATATTGTTAAATTACTACCCAAAACAATCCACAGATTTAATTCAATCCCTATAAAACTACCAATAGGATCTTTCACAGAACTAGAACAAAAAGTTTCACAATTTGTATGGTAATACAAAGACCCTGAATAGCCAAAGCAATCTTGAGAGAAGAAAATGGAGCTGGAAGAATCAACTTTTCTGAGTTCAGACTATACTACAAAGCTACAGTCATCAAGACAGTATGGTACTGGCACAAAAACAGATATATAGACCAATGGAACAATAGAAGGCCCAGAGATAATCCATGCACCTATGGGCATATTATTTATGACAAAGGAGGCAAGAATATGCAATGGAGAAAAGACAGCCTCTTCAATAAGTCATGCTGGGAAAACCGGACAGCTACATGAAAAAAAATGAAACTAGAACACTTCCTAACACCATACACAAAAATAAATTCATAATGCTTTAAAGACTTAAATATAAGGCCAGAAACTAAAAGACTCTTAGGGGAAAACATAGGCAGTACCTTCCACATAAATCACAGCAAGATTCTCTTTGACTCATCTCCCAGAGTAATGGAAATAAAAATAAACAAATGGGACCAAATTAAACTTGAAAGCTTTTTCATAGCAAAGGAAATAATAAACAAGATGAAAAGACAGCCCTCAGAATGGGAGAAAATAATTGCAAACAAAACAACTGACAAAGTATTAATCTCCAAAATATATAAGCAGCTCATACAGTTCAATATCACAAAAACAAACAACTTGATCAAAAAGATGGGCAGAAAACCTAAACAGACATTTCTCCAAAGAAGACATGTTGTTCAGTCACTCAGTTCAGTTCAGTTCTGTTCAGTCACTCAGTCGTGTCTAACTCTTTGCGACCCCACGAATCGCAGCACGCCAGGCCTCCCTGTCCATCACCAACTCCCGGAGTTAACTCAGACTCACATCCATCGAGTCCGTGATGCCATCCAGCCATCTCATCTTCTGTCTTCCCCTTCTCCTCCTGCCCTCAATCCCTCCCAGCATCAGAGTCTTTTCCAATGAGTCAGCTCTTCGCATGAGGTGGCCAAAGTACTGGAGTTTCAGCTTTAGCATCATTCCTTCCAAAGAAATCCCAGGGTTGATCTCCTTTAGAATGGACTGGTTGAATCTCCTTGCTGTCCAAGTGACTCTCAGTCACTCAGTCATGTCCAACTCTGTGATTCCATGGACTACAGCAAGCCAGGCTTCCTTGTCTTTCACCATCTCCCAGAGTTTGCTCAAACTCATGTCTATTGAGTTGGTGGTACCATCCAACCATCTCATCCTCTATCATCCCCTTCTCCTCCTGCCTGCAATTTTTCCCATCATCGGGTCTTTTCCAATGAGTTGGCTCTTCACATCAGATGGACAAAGCATTGGAGCCTCAGTTTCAGCATCAGTCCTTCCAATGAGTATTCAGGGTTAATTTCCTTTAGGATTGACTGGTTTGATCTCCTTGCTGTCCAGGGAACTCTCAAGAATCTTCTTCAGCATTACAGTTTGAAGGCATCAATTCTTCAATGCTCAGCCTTTTTTATTGTCCAGCTCTCTCATTCATACATGACTACTTCACTTTAACCATATAGACCTTTGTTGGCAAAGTTTAATACATTGTCTAGGTTTGTCATTGCTTTTCTTCCAAGGAGCAAGCATCTTTTAATTTCATGACTACAGTCACCATTCATGGTGATTTTGGAGCCCCCCAAAATAAAGTCTGTCATTGTTTCCATTGATTCCCCATCTATTTGCCATGAAGTGATGGACCCAGATGCCATGATCTTCGTTTTTTGAATAAGAGTTTTAAGCCAGTTTTTTCACTCTCCTATTTCACAGCTTCATCAAAAGGCTCTAAATTCCTCTTCACTTTCTGCCATAAGGCTGGTGTCATCTGCATATCTGAGATTATTGATATTTCGCCCCACAATCTTGATTCCAGCTTGTGCTACAGATGGCCAATAAACACACAAAAAGATACTAAACATCACTAATTATTAGAGAAATGCAAATCAAAACTACAGTGAGGTATCACCTCACACCAATCAGAATGGCCATCATTGAAAATCTACAAACGATAAATGCTGGAGAAGATGTGGAGAAAAGGGACCCTCCTGCACTGTTGGTGGGAATGTAAACCGATACAGCCATTTTGGAGAATAGTATGGAGATTCCTTAAAAAACTAGGAATAAAACTATCATATGACCCAGAAACCCCACTACTGGGCATATACCTTGAGAAAGCCAAATTTCTAAAAGACACATGTACCCCATTGTTCATTGTTGTACTATTTACAATAGCCAAGAGGTGGAATTAACCTAGATATCTATCTACAGATGAACAGGTAAAGTTGTAGTACATATATACAACTGCATATTACTCAGCCATGAAAAAGAAGGGATTTGAATCAGGTCTAGTAAGCTGGATGAACATGGAGCATGTTATATAGAGTGAACCGTCAGAAAGAGAAAAACAAATATTGTATTTTAACACATATACATGGAATGCAGGGCCTTCCCTGGTGGCTCAGATGGTAAAGAATCTGCCTACAACATGGGAAACATAGGTTCGATCTCTGGGTATAGAAGATCTCCTGGAGAAGCTAATGGCAACCCATTCCAGTATTCTTACCTGGAGAATTCCATGGACAGAAGATTCCCTGGTCCATGGGATCACAAAGAGTCAAACATGACTGAGCTACTAAGACACACACACACACACACACACAGAATCTAAAAAAATGGTGTTGATGAACTTATTTGTAGGGAAGGAATGGAGACACAGATGTAGAAAATGGACTTGTGGAGGAAGGAAAGAGTGGGACAAATGGAGAAAGTAGCATCAACATATATACACTATCATGTGTAAAATAGAAAACTGGTGAGATGTTGCTGTATAACACAGGGGGTGGGAGCTCAGCCTGGTGCTCTATGACGACCTAGAGGTGTGGGGTGGGGGGAGGGGAGGGAGGCTCATCAGGGAGGGAATATGTGTATAAATACAACTGATTTGCATTGTTGTATGGCAGAAACTGGAGAAGGCAATGGCACCCCACTCCAGTACTCTTGCCTGGAAAATCCCATGGGAAGAGCCTGGTAGGCTGCAGTCCATGGGGTCGCTAAGAGTCGGACACGACTGAGTGGCTTCACTTTCACATTTCACTTTCATGCATTGGAGAAGGAAATGGCAACCCAGTCCAGTGTTCTTGCCTGGAGCATCCCAGAGATGGGGGAGCCTGGTGGGCTGCCGTCTATGGGGTCGCACAGAGTCGGACACCACTGAAGTGACTTAGCAGATGGCAGAAACCAACACAACATTGTAAAGCAATTTTCCTCCAATTAAAAAACAAACTTTAAAAACAGAAATGAAACTTTTGCTTATTGCAAAATTTTTAAATTTCAGTGTTATTTCTTTCTGTGAGTTGGTAGCCCAGAAGAACCAGAAACTGAGTAGCTGAATTCAGATATTTATCCAGAAGAAAAGGAGGTAAATATGAAGGACAGTGAATGAGGATATCAAAGAGATAATTGCACCACTCCCATGTCCATTGCAACATTATTCTAATAACCAAGTATGGAAACAGCTTAAATGTCCATCAAGAAATGAATGGATAATGTATCTATATTACTATATATATGTGTGTGTGTGTGTGCATGCATGTGTTTGTGTGTGCGTGTGCATGTGTGCTGGGTTGCTTCAGTAGTGTCTGACTCTTTGCAACCCTGTGGACTGTCATAGCCCACCAGGCTCCTCTGTCCTTGGGATTCTACAGGCAAGAATACTGGAGTGGATTGCCTCCTCCTCCTCCAAGGGGTCTTCCCAACCCAGGGATTGAACCCACGTTTCCTGCAGCTCCTGCAATTGCAGGTGGCTTCTTTACCACTGAGTCACTGGGAAGCCCCAAATATACATAAACATATATATATATACATATCGGAGAAGACGATGGCACCCCACTCCAGGACTCTTGCCTGGAAAATCCCATGGACGGAGGAGCCTGGTGGGCTGCAGTCCATGGGGTTGTGAAGAGTCAGACACGACTGAGTGACTTCACTTCCACTTCACTTTCATGCATTGGAGAACGAAATGGCAACCCACTCCAGTGTTCTTGTCCGGAGAATCCCAGGGACGGGGGAGCCTGGTGGGCTGCCGTCTATGGGGTCGCACAGAGTCAGACATGACTGAAGCGACTTAGCAGCAGCAGCATATATACATATACATATTAATATAATAATATAATAAATATACATAAACTGACATATTACTCAACCATGAGAAAAAGGAAATCCGGCCCTTTGTGACAACACAGATGGATTTTGACTGCATTGTGCTAAGTAAAGTAAGCCAAATAGAGAAAGACAGATACAGTGTGGTGTCATTTATATGTGGAATCTAAATGAAAAGTCAAAATCATAGAAGAGAAAGCAGAAAAGTGGTTGCCAGGCCATGGAGGCATGGGGGAAATAGTAAACAGTTGGTAAAAGTATCCAAACTTTTAACTGTTAGGTGAAAAAGATGATGATCTAATGTATATCATGGTGACTATAGTTGAGAACACGGTATTGCAAAATCAAAATTTACTAAGAAAGCAGAACTTATATTTTTACACCTAAATAAATAAATGTTTCAGGTTAAAAAAAAACATATTTTAAGTAATAAATGTATAATAAATATAAATGCTACTCATCATTATAATAGTTAATTCAACCAAGAAACATGACTAGGTGTTAAAATGAATGGACATAAGTTTGATAAGGAATTGGAGATTCAAATAGTCTGGAATACTCTTCTACCAAATGTCACTTACAAAGAGAGAAAGAACAGCATTACAGGAGAAAAGCTGGAGCGCATCAACCATCACCCAACTTAGCGTCACCTGGAGTGGGATATATATCACTTACTACCCAGGAGAAGGCATGAGACCTCAGAGCACTTCTGTAATATTCTGCTCAAAATTCATAACCTGCATCCATTTAAAAAGAAAGAGACAAACCCAAACTGAGGCATTTGCTACAAAATACTGGGCTTTGAGTATCAAGGTATTAACTGTTCCAGAGTGAAGGAGGCTAAAAAGACATGACAACTTGGTGCCACACATGATCCTGGGTAGGGTCGTTTGGCTATAAAGAATGCTGTTGGTGAACTTGAGTGGGGTTTGAGGAGTGGGTGATACTTGCACTGGTGTAATGTCCTGATTTTATATAGTTGTTCTGTGATTACCCAGAAGATGTATTTTTGTCAGTCGGTGAACATGCTGAACTATTGGGGAGGGCTAGGCACACTGGCCACAGCTTACTTTCAGATGATTCAGGGGAAAAAAAATACAAAACGAAACAACTATTTATTCAATACAGTTCTTATAACTTTCTCAATATTTGGATTTCAAAATAATATTAGCACATTGAAAACAATTATTCAAGTAGAATTGTGAAGAACCAAGAACATACAGAATCTTTACTAACTTGTTTTACCGTTTAGTAGCTTAAAGTTTTTACCTTAACTTCAGATATTAATGACTTTTAAGTCTTCAGGCCTCTGATTAACATTCAGGGGAATGTGTACCAACAGCTTCAATCTTACTTGCTAAGAATGAGAAATAATGAATTAATCAGTTTACACATACTTATACTATGGGTTATATCATCAACACTGTTGCATTTTTCATATGCACAGAAAGCTCAAAAGATTAAGTTAGTTGGCCAAGATCACACAGTAAACATTCCGGCTTGAAATTAGAATAAAGACCACAAGATCTCTGCACCAGCAAGCTTATTAACAGGGTTTATGTTCCTTTTGGATAATTGAGAGCCAAAAGGCAAACTAGGGGTAGTGGTCTGGTGAGAAGGCAAGGGGAGCATGCCCGGAATAAAAGCCAACGTCCATTATCTTGCACTGCCCTGCATTTTGATGGTCACGCTTCCTTGTTGCCCACCGCTGCTTCCTAGAGAACCACAGGGAAGCCCTTGGTTAACAGGCAGTTTCCCTTCACTTCTGACTTAGAATCTTCCAAGAATTTTCTTTGCTGCAGTTAGCCAGGCAATACTGGGAAACATAGCACCATGTAATTATGGTTTTCATAGAACACCCTCACTGGACCCCTCTGGAATGTCATCTCAGTTAGAAAAGCTTTTCATGACTT
Source organism: Ovis canadensis (assembly GCF_042477335.2). Classification (NCBI taxonomy): domain Eukaryota; kingdom Metazoa; phylum Chordata; class Mammalia; order Artiodactyla; family Bovidae; genus Ovis; species Ovis canadensis. The sequence continues at coordinate 26,829,425 of NC_091246.1, forward strand.
TTAATTCTCCTTGGTTATATAAGAAGGCATTTGATTAGTTGAGGATTCAGTAACATTTAATTCTGATTCTAAGAAATTCATTTAATTGTTATTTATTAAGCAAGGGTGTCGAGATATGAAAAATAAGGGTTTATACTTGCAAAGGCATACATACATTTTTAACCTATAGTTCAAAAGAGTGCCTGTCAGGAGTGAAAATGAAGTGAAAGTGTGTTAGTCACTCAGTTGTGTCCAACTCTTTGCAACTCCCTGGACTATAGCTCAGCAGGCTCTTCTGTGCGTAGAATTCTCCAGGCAAGAATACTGGAGTGGGAAGCCATTCCTCTAGATCTTCCCCACCCAGGGATTAAACTATGGTGTCCTGCATTGCAGGCAGATTCTTTACCATCTGAGCCACCAGGAATGCCCTCTGTTAGGAGTACTACACAGGTAAAAGTATCAGATTCTGTAAGGTGTAATATTGGTTTCCTCCTAAGAAAAACCCATCTCTGTTTTTGAAATGGAAGTTAGCTATTCTCTAAATACTTAGTTCAGTGCTACCACGTAGTAGGTATGCAAAAACTATTGTATGGATAAATTAATGCTGATAACAAGGACCCATTGGCAAGAAAGTTGCCCATATTATTCAAATGCTTAATATACTCGCTCGATTGAAATTCTTTATAATTAAAAATACAGAATTTCCTTTCAGGAAGTTCCCAAATTAATCCCATGATTGTCATTTTGCTAGTTTTCTTCAGCAGAGATGTTTAAATAATTAATTGACAGTGAAAGCACTTTTCACTAATGAAGACATTTGAAAAACTGAAAATGACAACCAAAGAGGATCATGGAGAATTTTAGATAAAAATTATAGCTCTCAATTTTGTGTTTTGATTTTAAAAATTTGGAACATTATCTTTTGAACTTTTATAGTTTAAAATTAAATTTTTGATGACTGTGTGAGATTTGGCATGATATCCCCACGTCCCAGAGACTTTACTGCAGAACAGAGAGCACAATAAGTACGTATTCTGCATCTATGCTGATTCTTTGCCATTGGCCTTCCAACCCCGCCATGAACTTCGCACCCTGTTCTGCCCTGTACTGTTCTGGAGGCTTGCCTGTATTCTCTGCTCCATAATTCTCTAGGCTCCATTGCCTTCTGGCTTTCCAAGTGAATCCTGCTCACCATCAGGTCATCAGTCATAGAAAGAGAGAGAAGTTGAAGTGTTTGTGTACCCTGCTTATTCCTTGCCTTGCGAAGAATGTTGTCAGGGGTTCCCAAGATCATAAGTTTCTGTGATTAGCTAGAACAGCTTACCGGATGCAGCATATAGTTATACTCAGATTGTGGCTTATTACAGTGAAAGGATACCAAGCAAAAGCATTCAAAGGAAACAGCATATGGGGCAGTGTCTGGAGAAAGCAGGCACAAGCTTCTGAGTCTCTCCCAGGATCGTCCCGCAGAATGCACTTAATTCTTTCCACAAAGTTATGACAGTCCATGTGAAATGTTGCAACTCAGGGAAGCACATTAGAGAACCAAGTTCCAGTGATTTTATTGGAGATCCTCTGCCTAGCCTGAACGAAACTTTCCAGCTCCTAAAAGGCATGCAGATTGGAAAGGAGGAAATAAAATTTTGTTTATTCACAGAAGACGCAAAGGAATAGGAACAAAATCACCTAGAACTAATAAGTGAGTTTAGGAAAGCTGCAGGATAGGAGACCAGTATAAAATATTCCATTTATATTTATTACCAATAATTAATTGGATATTTAAATTTTGGCAACTTCTGCAACCTCTCCTTTTTCATTTCTAATTTTGTTGATTTGATTCTTCTCTTTTTTTTTGGATGAGTCTAGCTAAAAGTGTGTCAATTTTGTCTATCTTCTCAAAGAAACAGCTATCTTTACTATTGTTTCTTTCATTTATTTTTCATTTATTTCTGCTCGTATCTTTATGATTTCTTTCCTTCTAATAATTTTGGGAGTTTTTGGTTCTTCTTTCTCCAGTTGTTTCAGGTGTAAAGTTAGGTTGTCTAGTCAATGTTTTTCTTGATTCTTGAGGTAGGATTGTATTGCTATAAACTTCCCCCTTAGAACTGCTTTTGCTGCATCACATAGGTTTTGAGTCGTGCTTTCATTGTCATTTGTTTCTAGAAATTTTTTTATTTCCCTTTTGATTTCTTCAGTAAACTATTAGTTATTTAGAAATATGTTGTTTAATCTCCATGTATTTGTGTTTCTTACAGTTTTTTTCTTGTAACTGATATCTAGTCTCATAGCATTGTGGTTGGAGAAGATGCTTGTTATGATTTCAATTTTCTTAAATTTACTGAGGTTTGATTTGTGATCCAACATGTGGTCTATCCTGGAGAATGTTCCATGTGCACTTGAAAAGAAGGCGTATTCTTCTGCATTTGGATGGAATGTCCTGAAGATATCAAAGAGATCCATCTCATCTAATGTATCACTTAAGACCTGTGTTTCCTTATTAATTTTCTGTTTTGATGATCTGTCCATTGGTGTGAGTGGGGTGTTAAAGTCTCCTACAGTTACTGTGTTCCTGTCAATTTCTCCTTTCGTGTCTGTTAATGTTTGTCTTATAGATTGAGGTGCTCCTAGGTTAAGTGCATAACAATTGTTATGTCTTCCTCTTGGATTGATCCCTTGATCATTAGGTAGTGTCCTTCCTTATCTCTTGTAATCTTCTTTATTTTAAGGTCTATTTTGTCTGATATGAGGATTGCAACTCCAGCTTTCTTTTGCTTCCCATTTGCATGGAATATATTTTTCCATCCTTTCAGATGTGTTTTGAGGTCTGAAGTCTGTTTCTTGTAGACAGCATATATATGGGTCTTGTTTTTGTATCCATTGACAACTTTATTGATATATAATTCACAAACATTCAAGGTATCTAAAGTGTACAGTTCAATGGTTGGTAGTATATTCACAGACACATGCAGTCATAAAAATAACCATAGATTATTTGTATCATCTCCAAAAGAAATCCTGTATGATTTAGCAATTATCTCTACCTCCCTCTCCCACCAATCTACTTTCCATCTCTATAGATTTCTCTGTTCTGGAAATTTTATATTAATGGAATCATGTAATATGTGGTCTTTTGTAACTAACTTCTTTCATAGGGCTAGTTTTTGAGGTTCATTCACTCTATAGCATGTATCCTTTCCACTGTAACGTGTATCATTCCCTTTTCTGGATTACTAACATTTCATTGTATGACTATAACAAATTTTGTTTATCCATTCATCAGTTGAGACGCATTTGGGCTTTTCCCACCTTTTGACCATTATTGATAATTTTACTGTAAACATGGGTGTATAAGTTTTTATGTGGATGTATGTCTTTATTTTCTTTGAATGTATACCTAGGAATGAAATTGCTAGGTCATATGATTACTCTACACTTAATAGAGTAATCATATGAGTAACTGTTTGTTTTATGGAGTGTTTGTGTTATTTTACATTCCTGTGAACAGTGTGTATGGGTTCTGATTTCACATCCATGTCAACACTTATTGTTATCTGACTTTTTAAATTTTAGTTATTCCAGGGAGCATGAAATCATATATCACTGTTGTTTGGCTTGCTTTTCCGTAGTGACTAAGGATTCATGACTAATGACAGTATTCTTGCCTGGAGAATCCCCATGTACAGAGGACCCTGGTAGGCTGCAGTCCATGGGGTTGCAAACAGTCATGTACGACTGAGTGACTAAGCACAATGACTAAGGCTGTCAAGCATCTTTTCATGTTTATTGCTCATTTGTATATTTTCCTTGAAGCAATGCCTTTATAGGTCCTTTGTTCATTTTAAAATTGGGTTATTTGTCCTTTTATTATTGAGTTGTAAGAATCTTTATATATTTAGATACAAGGTCCCTATCAGATATATATTTGCAAACATTTTCTCTCATTCTGTGAATCATATTTTTCACTTTAATTATGATGTCCTTGAAGCACAAATGTTTTTAACTATGGTAAGTCCAATTTATCTATTTTTTATTTTATTGACTACATTTGATATCATACCTAAGAATCCTTTGTCAAATCCAAGATCATGAAGATTTACCGTTGTGTTTTCCTTTAAGAGTTTTACAGTTTTAGGTTTTATATAACAGTCCTTGATCCATTTTGAGTTAATATTTTATAACTTGTGCCAGTACCACACTGACTTGGTTATTATTGCTTTGTGCCAAGTATGAGTCCTCTTTCTTTTTCTTGGCTATTGTGACAAGTATTTCGGAATTGTTTTGGTTTTTCTGGGTTGTTTGCATATCCCTATGAACTTTAAAATCAAATTGTCGATTTCTGCAAGCAAGTTACCTGAGATTCTGATAGGGACATTGCTGAATCTATAGATCAGTTTGGAGAGTATCACCATCTTAACAATGTTAAGTCTTCTAATCCATGGACACAGGACCTTTACTAATTATTTAAATCTTCTTTAATTTCTTTCAACAATATGTTTTAGTTTTGAATTATAAGTTTTAACTACTTTTGTTAAATTCAGTCCTAAGTATTTTATTCCTTTTGATGCTACTGTGAATGAAATTGTCCTCTTAATTTCATTTTATGTTGTTCACCATCAGTGTATAGAAATACAATTGATTCTTGTGTTTAGATCTTGCATCCTTGTATTTTACTGAGCTCATCTTTTAGTTATAATAATATTTAGTGAGTTTCCTAGGGTTTCCTGCTTACAAGATTATGTTATCTGTGAAGAGAAATAATTTTACTTCTTCATTTTCATTTCATGTCTTTTATGCATTTTTCTTGCCTAATTGACCTAACTAGACCCTCCAGTCAGAAAAGGTGATGGCACCCCACTCCAGTACTCTTGCCTGGAAAATCCCATGGACAGAGGAGCCTGGTAGGCTGCAGTCCATGGTGTCGCAAAGAGTCAGACACGATTGAATGACTTCACTTTCACTTTTCACTTTCATACATTGGAGAAGGAAATGGCAACCCACTCCAGTGTTCTTGCCTGGAGAATCCCAGGGACAGGGGAGCCTGGTGGGCTGCCATCTATGGGGTCACACAGAGTGGGACACGACTGAAGCGACTTAGCAGCAGCAACAGCAGCAGACCTTCCAGTATGGTATTGAAGAGAAGAGCCTGAAGCAGACATATTTATCTTGTTCATGATCTTAAGAAGAAAACATAAACATCTAGTATTTTGTCAGTAAGTATGATATTAATTGTGGGTTTTCCATAGATGCCTCTTACCAGGTTAAGGAAGTTCCCTTCTATTCCTAATTTGCTGAGTGTTTATATCATGGAATCATATTAGATTTTACCAAATGCTTTTTCTGAGTCTATTGAGATTATTATATGAGTTCTATACTTTGAGAGTTTTTTTAGTGGTTGTGCCAGAGTTTACCATATGCATCTTAATGTATCAGAATCAGCTTCATAGTATAACAGCTTATTTCCAGTGATGTATAGAAATGTACCAGTGATATATATCAAATGTATCACAGAAGACAGTGAAAAAGTTGGTTTAAAACTCAACATTCAGAAAACTAAGATCATGGCATCTAGTCCCATCACTTCATGGCAAATAGATGGGGAAACAATGGAAACGGTGACAGACTTTATTTTGGGGGGCTCCAAAATAACTGCAGATGGTGACTGCAGACATGAAATTAAAAGACACTTGCTCCTTGGAAGAAAAGCTATGACCAATGTAGACAGCATATTAAAAAGCAGAGACATTATTTTGCCAGCAAAGTTCCATCTAGTCGAAACTATGATATTTATAGTAGTCATGTATGGATGTGAGAGTTGGACCATAAAGAAGGCTGATAGCCAAAGAATTGATGCTTTTGAACTGTGGTGTTGGAGAAGATTCTTGAGAGTCCTTTAGACTGCAAGGAGATAAAATCAGTCAATCCTAAAGGAAATCAGTCCTGAATATTCATGGAAGAACTGATATTGAAGCTGAAACTCCAATACTTTGGCCACCTGATGAAAAGAACTGACTCCTTGGAAAAGACCCTGATGCTGGGAAAGATTGAAGGCAAGAGGCAAAGGGGATGACAGAGGATGAGATGGTTGGATGGCATCACCGACTCAATGGACATGAGTTTGAGCAAGGTCTGAGAGTTGGTGATGGACAGAGAAGCTTGACACGCTGCAGTCCATGGGGTCTCAAAGAGTCGGACACAGCTAAGAGACTGAACTGAACTGATAGAAATGTTAGTTCTGTATAACTTTGTTTGTTTTTCTCTCTTTTTGTGGCATTATTATACATATTACATCTATTAATGTTATAAACCCAACAAATATGTTATAATTATTACTTTATCATCTGTAGTTATGTCTTTAATCTCAATAAAGCTTTGCTCACCGTACCTCCTTTGTGCTATTATTGAGAAATATGACACATTACATTTCTATATGTGACGGGATCAACAATACATTTCATTCCTATTATACCATTTTTAAAAATCAGTTAAGAGATGACAAGACAAAAATATACCTTTATACTGTCTTTTATAATTATGCCTTGGGACATACACTTGCTCTACAAACTGGTCTAATCAAATTTTGGTTCCTGTGAAGGAGTGGTCTCTGAGGTCATGTTTGCTACTCGTTCTCTGCCCAGAAGGTCTCCTGGCTGCCTTATTCCACAGTTGTCTCCTGCAAACTATTGGGCCTACACTTCAGCTTGTTTCTTGAACCACCTTCCAGTTGCCTTTACAAAATCCCCACTGTTCTTGAGAGTGCCCTTGGGTTTGAACTTCTCCACCTTCAATATGGAAAGAAGTCAATTCCCTTGGGAAGCGATTAGGGGCTGTTTTATGGCCTTCTTTGTCTCTAGGCAGAATCTCTGAGTCAAAGCGGTAAAGCTAGAGGTGGGAACAAAGACAGCCTCCTCTCTCAGTGACACTCCCACTCTAAAACCTGAATGCTCAGTGGAAGGGAGGCAGAAGCCTGAGATTCTCTCAGTCAACTCTTCTGATGTAAAACCACTGTTTTAAACTGAGGCACGGATTATCATGGCCCCAGTATTCTTTAGATTCCATGCCAGTGTAGAGTCTTCACTCCACAAATGTGGATTGGTGGGAAGAATGCAGCCCCCACTTCACAATGGCAGTAGCCCAAGGCTCTGTAATGACTGAAAGGAAGGGACTATCAGAGGCAAAAGGGAACTTTCAGATGTGATGATCATTATGTTAACTGTGATGATGCTTTAATGGATGTATACATGTGTCAGAACTTAAGAAGTGTATATGGCCTATGTGTACATGTGTGCACAGTGGCATCAGTTGTGTCCGATTCTTTGTGACCCTGTGGACTGTAGCCCACCAGGCTCCTCTGTCCATGGGGTTCTCCAGGCAAAAATATTGCATTTGGGTTGCCATTTCCTTCTCCAGGTGATCTTCCCGACCCAGGGGTCAAACCCACACCTCTTGTGTTTCCTGCATTGCAGATGGATTTTTTACCCACTGAGCCACCTGGGAAGCCCATATGTAGCCAATTACATATGTAGGTCAATTACACCTCAATAAAACTGTCACAATGAGAACAATAACTTGGGGAAAATATTTCCAGTATAATAAAAAGTTAGTATAGGAAAAGCTCATATATACCAAGGCAATGTAATATAAATGCATTCAACCATGAACTCAGGCATTTTCCATCTGTATCTCTAGAGAGAAATCTTGGATGTGGAAGTGTAGAATAAGGGCAGAATGCCTGGAAGAGAGCCTGGCACTCACAACACACTCCACAATATTTGTTGCATAAATGCTTGCTGAGCACATTGCCCCTGGAAAGTTACTTTCATACCCAACAACCCCTAATGTCAGTTTCTCAGTAACATTATCGTTCTCCCAAAACTATTATGATAAATACCCTTTTATCACAATAGGAAGTCATATTACATTAGGATCAAGTCATTCAGCATATTTTCTGACGTTGCCTTAGTCATAATAATGAAGAGTGCTGACCTATTAATTACATAGCGACACAGTGGTAGCAATTGCATTTAATTCCTTCATGTATTTTTTTTTAATCTAAAAATCTCAAAGTGCATGTGACAGGTTTTATACATCTTCCATGTATTTCCACTTTAGGAAGCTTTGAGCACTGGAAACTGATTCTGAAAGAAATTATATTAATGTTATGCCATGATTTGACTTCTACTGCATTCTAATTCTGCTTGCTCACACTTTCCTCCACCAGACTAGTCTCCTCCTTACTCCTGCCTGCATCCCATTGTAATAATGGCCATCATTTTACATCATTTCACCACCATGTACATCATAGACACTTCATGTCAGCAATAATTCTTAAATCCACCTTCAACATAGCTATTAATTATTCCCCATTTTACAGATGTGAAAATTGATGGTCAGAGAGATAAAATAACTTGCCCAAAGTCTCTCAACAAGTTTCTGTCAGACTCCCCAGACCTGTACCATCAGGCTATCTCTCTATGCCATTCAGATTTTTGTCTTTTCCTTTTTGCACCTGCCATTTCTCCAGTTTGGATCATTTTCCTTCTCTTCCCTCAAGAGTCTCTCAAACCCAGTCTTACATGCTACAGCACAAGTCTTCCTCTAACATCTTGGCCCCCAGCTCTTCCTAGTACATCTTACAAGTTCCTTGTTTTGGAAAAGGAAGGAAGAGATGATGGAGAGCAGTAGAGATGGAAATCAGAAGGAAGGCCATTAGAGAAGTCAGGAGGTGAGGGGTAGGGATCTGAAGAGGCAAGCTTGAGAAAAAGAAACAAGTCTTCTCCTTCCCTCTTTAAAAATTATGCAGCCCAATCTAACTTTCAGTTCACTTCAGTCACTCAGTCTTGTCCAACTCTTTGTGACCCCATGAATCACATCACGCCAGGCCTCCCTGTCCATCACCAACACCCAGAGTTCACTCAGACTCGCGTCCATCGAGTCAGTGATGCCATCCAGCCATCTCATCCTCTGTCGTCCCCTTCTCCTCCTGCCCCCAATCCCTCCCACCATCAGAGTCTTTTCCAATGAGTCAACTCTTCGCATGAGGTGGCCAAAGTACTGGAGTTTCAGCTTTAGCATCAGTCCTTCCAAAGAAATCCCAGGGCTGATCCGACCAGAATGGACTGGTCGGATCTCCTTGCAGTCCAAGGGACTCTCAAGAGTCTTCTCCAACACCACAGTTCAAAAGCATCAATTCTTCGGCGCTCAGCCTTTAGAGGGCAAGAAAAGAATACGAGCAAGGTGAGGAATGAAAAGGGGTCTAGAAGATTCTCCCTCACCCAGAAATGGTACTAGCACTCATCAGAGCCAGAATCCAGGCTTTGCAGGGGCAGGAGTAAAAGACCATTGCCCATTTATTTAGCCTCCTATAGCCGCAGAGTTCTTAAGTTCTCTGTTCATTTTCTTAATTAAACTAAAAATAATTCACTATCAGTCCATCATGTCTCCAAGCCATAGTCTTCAGCTATTGAGCACCCAATTTGGAACAGAAAAGAAATGCACACTCCACTAAGCCAGATTTCAAAAAACAGAGTCCAACATTGGGCCTCTGGGCCAGCAGGTGGAGAAAAGTCTATATGCCCTATTGTTCCATGTAGGTAGGAAAACACTTGAGAAAAAGAGCTGCCTGAAAATCTTTTAAATATCTAGATCTGCGAAAGGCCAGGAGAACTTTATAGGGATGGTAGTAATGTTCTGCATCTTGATTGGGGTGGTGGTTACACAGGTATATACATTTGTCAAGTCACCTAATTTATACTTAAGGTATGTGTGTTTTACTGAAGATGCATGGTACTGGTTTATAGGGAAGAAGAGAGAAAGGAAAGAAGAAACAAAAGGAGAAAAAAGAAAAAAAATCCTCTCACTTTTGTAAACTTAAACTCTGCTAAAGCAGGAATCCTGATTTCCTTTGGGCAGTGCTTCTACCCAACAGGGAACTGAGAGAGTATCCTGCTGCAATTGCTGCTACAAATACCACCTGGACACTTTGGGTAGTTCGTGTTTATGCACCAGCAGGTGATTTAAGAATTTGCTGCATGATGAAGTAATTGACCCTAGCTGTTATAAGAAGGTGGGGTTGCTGCTACAAAGTGGGGTTGGGAAGAGGAGGTCTGGGATTCAGGGGATTCAGTGGTCCCTCTTGGTGTTTTCGTGCCCAGTGTTGATGGCACACAAGAAATTGCAGCCAGTCTGATCATCAGAGAAGGTGGATAGGGAGGGGGACAACAGGCTGGGAGGTAGGAGGCTAACATGTCCATTTTGACATGTCAGTCAAAAGGCTTCTTATGAAGGAGCTTCTGGGTATCCTAATGAGGTTAGCTTGAAACTCACTTCCTTTCCAGTGGACAGAGTGATGGAGTGAGGAACCTATTGTAAACCCAGACTGAGTATCTCTCCCACACTCACCATTATTCCTGCATACCCTCTGCACTTCAGGACTGTGCGACCTTCTCCAGCCTGATACATGCTAATTGTTATCTGTTTTATATATGCAGAACAGGTTACCTGCAAAAGGTAGAGACTCTTGTGGTGAGTTTCATTAAGGTTGACTCATTGTTTTAATTGGCCAGAAAGATTAAAACATATCACAGGGTACTCATGAGTTTTCAAGTACTAAAAATGAAATAATCTCTGCAAGTTCACTTACTCCTGCAAAGAATTTAGAATAAAAATAGATATGGAGGTAAGGGATCTTTCTCCAGTTCTTTCCTGGTTCCCTTTCCTACTCTAGGTTAATTCTGCTCAGTGCTGTCCAAAATCACCATACCTGTTAATTGTGGGCCCACACAGTTCTTTCAAGTCAACAGTTTTAATTGTATTTACACTCAATTTGGACACTATCCGAGGGCTGGGTTTGGCAAGAGATGGTCTGGATTCCCTCAGGGACTTTCCCAATCTCTTTCGCATGATGAGAAGGGAAAAAGTCGCTTTACCATGTGAATTAATTTTGCAGTCTCTTGATAAATATTATCCAATGCTGTTTTAAAATTTTATTTTTTCAAAATGCCACTTTAAATGGTGGTAAGGCATAGAGTAACTTGTGGCACCTGCAAACCATGGCACTTGCCAATAAGCATTAGAATGAAACTGTGTTTCTACACATTATATTTTTCACAAAGATGTCATAGATAGAAGTTATCAAGCATAGATAATATATCTGTTTCCTTCATAATGGCTATAGATGTATCTTCTAAGGTTCTCTTTCTGGTTTTGTAATTCTGAAATACTCATGTATATTTCATTCTGTCAACATATTAAAGACAAAATTTACAACAGGCTACTTAACTGAAAAAAGGAGGGGGGAAGGGGCACGAGAATCCTGAAAGCCAGGCAGAGTCATTGAACAAAAATTACCCAAAATGGAAATTCTGGGCAACAGAATAACAAAGCATGAGGGTGCAATAAATTTCTTTTTTGTCACTTTATCATTGGTGACTGATTTCAGACAGCTTGTCATAAAATGTTTGCCAGTTAGTTTGCTGAGTGAGATAAAAGCCTGGGCTTGAGCAACAAGGGTGCTTTATAAAGCTATTTAATTGAAAAATGTATGGGAATGATTGGATAGAAAATAATGAAAAAGGAGAATGAGGAAACAAAATGAAGGAAAAGCAAAAAAGAAAGAAACTATACAGTATATGCAGAAAAAGCCATAAAGTTAAACAATGGACTGTTTCTTACTTTACAAACTGTTTTAATAAAGACATAACAAGAAATTGGTATGACAACATGTAACAGCTACAGTGTCTTCTAACTCAGAACACATTGTCAAAACAAGACACTGCCTACAAGACAGGATCCAGAAAGAAAGTGACATTTTCAAAATATTTTCTGAATAATTTTTCTTTCTAAAAAAAACTGAAAAGCTAAATGAGAAAAGTTTTATTTCTCCAAGGCCTTCTCTCAGTCTTTGTTTGTACCATCCAAGAATAATCCATACATGGAACATTTTTCTTCCTTTCTTTTTCATTCACTTTGTATTAGCCAAGTGAACTTCATGGATACCAGGGGTTTCACCATTAGGATTCTGGGCAATCAGAGACTTTCCAAGTGGAGTGGACTAGAATGGATTCTTTTCAGAAAATTTTCACAGAAATAAAGATATAATGCCTGTTATCCAGAGTGAAGAAGAAAAGGGTGAGGAACTTGGCTTTTCTCCTGTCTTGTCATTTAAGTTTTACTCTTCTGGTTTAGAGCTTCTTCATTTGACTGCCCTAGTTTCTCTGTTGCTTTGTGAAACTCACTAAGCTTCCCCACCATGTTCTGCTTTGCCTCACAATTGAGCCCAGTTTTCTGGGCAACAACCTTCCAACTCTGGCTTATAGTCTACTTTATAGATTTACAGATATTTTACATTGTGTTATGAAAATTAAAATGGGTGGACTGTAAGCAGACTTTCAAGTAGTCTCATTAGAAGAGGATCTTTCCCCAGTTGAGGCTCTGATCTTTCCCCAGTTGAGAACCCACTTCTAGGTGACATCTTGAGGGTTGCTTTGTGAGATCCTAAGAAGAGGACCCAGCTAAGCAGTGCCCAGATTCTTGACCACAGGTGCTTTGAGAAGAAAAATATATGTTGTTTTAAGCTGCTAACTTTATGGCATTGTCACACAGCTTAATTAACTAAAAACCATAGACTTAAGGAATATTCATGATGAGAGGGTCTTTTCATCCTCTCCCACCTTATTGATAGGAACATGGCGCAGGAGTGGTGGCTGCGTGGCACAGGAGCAGCTGAGAGGAGATATCCCATGTCCAAGGTCAGGAGCGGTGGCCGTGAGGAGATACCCTACATCCAAGGTAAGAGAAACCCAAGGAGGGCAGTAGGCATGGAGAGAGGGCATCAGAGGGCAGACAGACTGAAACCACAATTACAGACAACTAGCCAATCTGATCACATGGACCACAGCCTTGTCTAACTAAATGAAACTAAGCCATGCCATGTGGGGCCACCCAAGAAGGGCAGGTCATGGTGGAGAGGTCTGACAGAATGTGGTCCACTGGAGAAGAGAATGGCAAGCCACTTCAGTATTTTTGCCTTGAGAATCCCATGGACAGTATGAAAAGGCAAAAAGATAGGACACTGAAAGATGAACTCCTCAGGTCAGTAGGTGCCCAGTATGCTACTGGAGATCAGTGGAGAAATAACTCTAGAAAGAATGAAGGGGTGGAGCCAAAGAAAAAACAACACCCAGTTGTGGATGTGACTGATAATAGAAGCAAGGTCCAATGCTGTAAAGAACAATATTGCATAGGAACCTGGAATGTTAGGTCCATGAATCAAGGCAAATTGGAAGTGGTCAAACAGGAGATGGCAAGAGTGAATGCCGACATTCTAAAAATCAGTGAACTAAGATGGATTGGAAGGGGTGAATTTTACTTAGATGACCATTATATCTATTATTGTGGGCAGGGACCCTTAAAAGAAATGGTGTAGCCATCATAGTCAACAAAAGAGTCCAAAATGCAGTACTTGGATGCAATCTCAAAAATGACAGAATGATCTCTGTTCGTTTCCAGGCAAACCATTCAATATCATGGTAATCCAAGTCTATGCCCTGACCAGTAACACTGAAGAAGCTGATGTTGAACGGTTCTATGAAGACCTACAAGACCTTTTAGAACTAACATCCAAAAAAGATGTCCTTTTCATTATAGGGGACTGGAATGCTAAATTAGTCAAGAATCATCTGGAGTAACAGGTAAATATGTCCTTGGAGTACAAATTGAAGCAGGGCAAAGGCTAATAGAGTTTTGTCAAGAGAACACACTGGTCATAGCAAACACTCTCTTCCAACACAAGAGAAGACTCTACACATGTACATCACCAGATGGCCAACACCAAAATCAGATTGATTATATTCTTTGCAACCAAAGATGGAGAAGCTCTATACAGTCAACAAAAACAAGACTGGGAGCTGACTGTGGCTCAGATCATGAACTCCTTATTGCCAAATTCAGACTTATATTGAAGAAAGTAAGGAAAACCACTAGACCATTCAGGTATGACCTAAAGCAAATCCCTTATAATTAAACAATGGAAGTGAAGAATAAATTTAAGGGACTAGACCTACAGACAGTGTGCCTGATGAACTGTGGGTGGATGTTTGTGACATTGTACAGGAAACAGGGATCAAGACCATCCCTAAGAAAAAGAAATGCAAAAAAGCAAGATGACTGTCTGACAAGGCCTTGCAAATAGCTTAGAAAGAGAAGCAAAAGCCAAAGGAGAAAAGGAAAGCTATAAGCATCTGAATACAGAGTTCCAAAGAGTAGCAAGGAGAGATAAGAAAGCCTTCCTCAGCGATCAATGCAAAGATACAGAGGAAAACAACAGAATGGGAAAGACTAGAGATCTCTTCAAGAAAATTAGAGATACCAAGGGAACATTTCATACAAAAATGGGCATAGTAAAGGACAGAAATGGTATGACCTAACAGAAGCAGAAGGTATTAAGAAGAGGTGGTAAGAATACACAGAAGAACTGTACAAAAAAGATCTTCACAACCAAGATAATCATGATGGTATGATCACTCACTTAGAACCAGACATCTTGGAACCAAGTGGGCCTTAGGAAGCATCACTAGGAACAAAGCTAGTGGAGGTGATGGAATTCCAGTTGAGCTATTTCAAATCCTGAAAAATGATGCTGTGAAAGTGCTGCACTTGATATGCCAGCAAATTTGGAAAACTCAGCAGTGGCCATAGGACTGAAAAAGGTCCGTTTTCATTCCAATCCCAAAGAACGGCAATGCCAAAGAATGCTCAAACTATTGCACAATTGCACTCATCTCACATGCTAGTAAGTAATGCTCAACATTCTCCAAGGCAGACTTCACCAATACATGAACCGTGAACTTCCAGATGTTCAAGCTGGTTTTGGAAACGGCAGAGGAACCAGAGATCAAATTGCCAACATCTGCTGGATCATCGATAAAGCAAGAGAGTTCCAGAGAGTTCCAGAAAAACATCTATTTCTGCTTTATTGACTATGCCAAAGCCTTTGACTGTGTGGATCACAATAAACTGTGGAAAATTCTGAAGGTGACGGGAATACCAGACCACCTGACCTGCCTCTTGAGAAACCTGTATGCAGGTCAAGAAGCAACAGTTAGAACTGGACATGGAACAACAGACTGGTACCAAATCAAGAAAGGAGTACATCAAGGCTTTATATTGTCACCCTGCTTATTTAACTTATATGCAGAGGACATCATGAGAAACATTGGATTGGAGTAAGCACAGCTGGAATCAAAATTGTCAGGAGAGATATCAATAATGTCAGATATGCAGATGACACCACTCTGATAGCAGAAAGTGAAGAAGAACTAAAAAGCCTCTTGATGAAAGTGAAAGAGGAGAGAGAAAAAGTTGGCTTAAAGATCAATATTCAGAAAATTAAGATCATGGCATCTGGTCCCATCATTTCATGGCGAAGACATGGGGAAGCAGTGGAAGCAGTGGCTGACTTTATTTGGGGGGCTCTAAAATCACTGCAGATGGTGATTGCAGCCATGAAATTAAAAGATGCTTACTCCTTGGAAGGAAAGTTATGACCAAACTAGACAGCATATTGAAAAGGAGAGAGATTACTTTGTCAACAAAGGTCCATCTAGTCAAGGCTATGGTTTTTCCAGTAGTCATGCATGGATGTGAGAGTTGGACTATAAAGAAATCTGAGCACAGAAGATTGATGCTTTTGAACTGTGGTGTTGGAGGAGACTTTTGAGAGTCCCTTGGACTGCAAGAAGATCCATCCAGTCCATCCTAAAGGAGATCAGTCCTGAGTGTTCATTGGAAGGACTGATGTTGAAGCAGAAACTCCAATACTTTGGCCACCTGATGTGAAGAGCTGACTCATTTGAAAAGATCCTGATGCTGGGAAAGATTGAAGGCAGGAGGAGAAGGGGATGACAGAGGATGAGATGGCTGGATGGCATCACCAACTCAATGGACATGAGTTTAGATAGACTCCTGGAATTGGTGATGGACAAGGGGGCCTGGTGAGCTTTGTGCGGTACATTTGGGTGCAAAGAGTTGGACACAACTGAGCGACTGAACTGAACTGAACTGATGGTACCCATGTGAACCACGGCACTGACCAAACAGCACCTAGACATGATTTTACCCTAGAGTACTCCTTCCCTGCTCTTATCATCTGAATCTGCATTCCCAGATCTTTCATTTTCCTATTTCTTATTTTGCTAAAGTGAGATGACAGAAAAGAGAAAACAATTTTTGAATCATTGTTTTGATTAATCTTTGATTAGAAACAGAATTCTAAGTTAAAAAGTAGCTTTATTTTAAACCATTGAGGACATTGTTTCATTTTAAGAACTCTGAAGCCAATTTGATTTTCATCCCTTTAAAGAGAAACTTTGTTTGTCTTTATTGTCTCTTGGAGTCTCTAGAAATTCTTCTTTTCTTTGATGTTCTGATATTTCTTGAAGGTAAGTCCCAAATGGGTCTTCTCTCATTCACTGCACTCAGAAGTCAATATGCCCATTCAGTCTGAAGACTCATATATTTCAGCCCTGGGAATTTATTTTTATTTCTTAGAAATGTTATTTTGTTCTCTTAATTTTCTCTTTACACTCCTTCTGGAAGTCCTGTTGAATTGATGTTTACATTTGAGTTTATTTCTCTTATATTTTCCTTTTTCCTCTTAGTCTTAGGAGATAATTTGATTTTCCAAGACTTCTATTAAAGTATTCATAAATTATATTTTTGCTTTACTAAAGGTCTTTCAGTTTTTGGTCACATTTTCATGACATTTAGTATGTTTCATCTAGATATGATGTCTTCTAAATATTTTAAAATTTATTAATTAAAGGAATTTTTAATGTTTCCTTCTGAGTCTCCATTTCTTTCCTGGTCAGTTTTTCTGTTACTTATTTTGGTTTTATCTATTTTATGTTTCTTGGGGTCTTGTTTTTTTTCATTTGTTTGTTTTTTTCCTTAGATACCAGTTGGTTTTCAGTTGCTCATTTCTAGTTAAATCAGAAGGTTGGGTGAATAGTATGGTCTCCTCTGCTGTTGTATACATTCTCTTGTTTTCCGCCTGTCTCACCACTACATGGGAGTTCTTGCTGGGTGCTTTGGGCAGGGTAGGGCATGACAGAGCACACCAACTGGCAGACTTTACCTTGGGTAAACAGGAAAGTATTAGCATATAGACTGAAGGCTCCAAAAGCGCCCAAATGAGAAACACACAGGTACACAGTCTCAAACTAGAAGATACAGTTTTATCCAAAGTGCTTTAGCATAATTTCCTTAAAAGAAAGCCCTTTGTTCTTTACTGGGGATTGGTGTTCTACCTAATTTTATTCTGGACATTGAAAATAAATACAGCTTTAAATAGCTAGTTGTCATTGTTAGTTTAATGTCATTGCTAATTTAATGAAAAGCAATGCAATATAATAAAGGTAAACTAATTCATAAGAAAATAATTCTTTAATGACAAAACGATCAGCATATTAAAAAAGAAAGAAAATTTTGAAATAAAGCAAAGTAAACAGAAAACCAAAAGTAAGGTTATATGAGTTGTCATAATAATGATAAATGGGCTAAATTATCCTAATAAAATTAAGCAATGTAAGAATTCTCCATCTTGGGTCTAATACCAAAGTTTGGCTACAAATTTTTTACAACTTATTGTACTACCTGTTAGGCTGTCTTCTCTCAATTTCATACCTATCCTCCCATATCCAGGTACATGTTATTGGGGCAAGGACTCTGCAAACCACATTTGTGTACTGTCAATAGAAAGGAATGTCTGGAGACTGGAGGATGGAAAGGAACAGCTCTTCTTCACCTGGACAGCACAATTTGTTCTGCTGGAAGGAGTTGGTTCTTGATTAAGATTCTTCCAACACTCCTTGAAACAACCTCACTTCCCCATGCTGATTCATAGATACCAGCACTAGCTGGCCAGTGACCACTCCCCAGAGACCTATGTCCTGTACTCAGGTGGCCACCTTCTCTAAGTTTTCATAAGTCCAGCTGTTTTCCTTTGCTCTTCCAGTTCTTTGGGTTGTAGCTGCTTCCTGCGGTTGCCACCTCCATGATACTTAGAATTACTTTTATATATTATTTTAATTACCTGATTAACACTTTATTCCTGGTTGATGAGACAGATCCACATCATCTTTTAAATGCCATTATAGGGAATTGATGTGAGAAACCACAGAGCAAGGACTCAAGTCACTTTTAGCTTCCTATATGTGAAAGTCAAAGAGGTGAATAGATAAACTAATCCAGAGCTAGGAATTTGCAGGCTGGGAGCAAGGATGTTTCACAGAATTTTAACATGACAGGCATTATTGATGTGGTGGATTATATGGCTGGAACAGGATAGAAAACAAGTGAAGAAAAGCCAAAGTCAGTGATAGACTATAAAAAAATTCAGTAGTTGAGGATCATAAGGTTTGTCAGATATTGAGTTCTGGTATGGTGGGAGAAGGATGGAGAAGGGTGTGTAGTCTTTAAATGAAAGCGTTCAATGTTGAAGGAGTCTTTGGAAATAACAGAATCAGAGGTGTGGGATTAGAGTTGAGATGGAGATGAATATCATGAAAGACAAGGAGATTGTTCTAGTTATTGGTTACTGTATCATAAACTATCCCAAAATTTAGTGACTTAAAACATGAATCATTTTATTGTATATCACAATTTTAGGGTCAGGAATTTAGGCAGGATTAGGCTGAGCAATTCTTCCCTGTGCAGCTGTATCTGGTCTGGCCTGGGGAGCCCAAGACATGCAGAGTACCTTGTTTGGGATGGCTGAACTAAACTGGGCTCCTTCCAACTCAAAATAGTCTCAGACTCTCCATGCATTTTCTGTAGCAAGTTAGTCAGATATGGTTGCTGAGGACATATAGAGACCAAAGTAGAGCCACCAGTCCTCATAACAAGGTCTGGTATTAGCATAGCATCATTCCCTCAATACTTGATTGATCTAAGCAGTCAGAGACCAGTCCATATTCAAGAAGAAAGGAAGCAAACACTGATTTTTGGTGGAAAGAATACCAATGGATTCGTCGCATCATAATCTGCCCCTGAAATCAGATTACTGCTAATAAGGGAATTAGCTCATCTCATAAAAGATGACAAGAATTGGGCTAAGGGATCCATTAAACAGTCACCAATAAATACAAGGGAATAGTCCAAACCAGAGGACACCTACAAGGTGGGGCAGAGGATGATGAATCTGAGGGACACAAGCCTCTGTGGTAAATTAGCACTTATGTTTATTCTCATCACCCCCCCCCCTTTTGATTTCCTGTACTACAGAGGCTAAAAACTAAATTTCCCAGATTCTCATTGTTGGATTCTAAATGTAAGTTAGCCTCTTCAGTTATCCATACTTATTGAAATATAGGATGTGAAAGCAGGTGCAGATTATCTTCTTGCACTTTGGCAATTGACTTCTGGCAAGCAAGATTGTGGGGACAGAGAATCTCTGTGGCTAAATTCTGGTGGCCAGTCTCTAGCTGATGAAGTTTGAAAGGCAGATGCAGCTCTGGCTGGAATCATAGACAGCATTTCAGATACATGGATAGTGAGAGACAGATGTAGCAACATTAGTAGCAAAAACTTCCTGCTTCCAGTTGCCTGACCCCTGAATTGAAACTATGGCAGTGTATTCTTCAAGTCAGTGTTACAATGACGACCTACTATTGTCCCACATCTATTATTATCATTGCATGTTCCACTAGCAGGCTGGTTCTACAGTCTTGTGGTTATATTATTACTAAAATCAAAGATGAAGGTTTACTTGTCTAGACCTTCCAACACTTTAGTAAGATCTTAATTCCCTATATTAAAAGTCTTGTAGCTTGAAGCTTCTTCAGTTAACTCAACTAAATGCTGAAGAATCAGCCTCATGGGAAGAGGGGATTTTGCTCAAAATTAAAAAACACACACACACACACACACAACTGTTGGGAAGAATCTGTGGGAGTTAGAATTTATACACTCCTTGTTCACCCTTTGTTATTTAACATGAGAGAACAAAGAGCTCCCTTTCAAGCAGAGAGAAATTCAAAATCATTAAAAATCTAGGGCTGTTCAGTTTCCAGTAAGAGCAAGTTGTTCTTATCTGATCAACCTTTCTGCAAATAACAACCTGAACATAGCACAAACTTTGTGCTAAATACAAAAACAATTACCTGAAAGTACTAAGAGTGATCTGGAGCAGACAGATATTAGAAGAGGGTAGGCATGCGGAGGAAGGGGACAGAACAGGGTGTGTTCCCATTTGTTTTGGCGCTTAGCCCGAGTGCAGTCCCCAGTGTACATCGTTAAGTAGATGGAACTCTGACCAAAAAAACTATGAAGTTTTACAGCCCTGAAAAATAGGAAGGCAGAGTTCAGAGCAACCACAGCATCTGGAAAGTAAAGGGGAAATCACAGAAAGGAGGAAGCTACAGGGAGTACCCCAAATTCTGATTATCAACTACCAAAATCTCTGGTTGACTTTAAATAGCACATTCTGTGAGGTAGAATTTAAGCAGCCTAGCATAAGGTAGAGAACTAAGCTGAGATTTCAGAGTGAGGAATTTGAATTCATCTGGGTTAAATGCCTACTAAAGAAAACAAGCAAAAATCAGTACTCTTTGGAGTAATATAGAATTCAGACCCTCAACAGCATTTTATTCATAATGTCCATAAACCTTCCACAAAACCTGAAATTACTAGGCATAGAAGAAACAGAAAATACAATAACTTTTATTAAAAGAAAAAGAAGATCACTGAAGGAACACTCATGTTGACTTAGATGTCAGAAGTAACAGACAAGAAATATAAAGCAATTATTATAACTATGCCAAGAATGAAAATGCATTCAATGAATGAAACTATTTCTCAGCGATGAAACAGAAATGTCAAAAAAAAAAACAAATGGAAATTCTTCAGATGAAAAATACAATGTAACAGTTTTATAATACAAATAATAGTTTAATAATAGATTAAAGATGACTAAAGTGAGCTTGAAGATTAATTAATAGAAATTATCCAATCTGAAGACAAGAACATGAAAAGAAAAAAAAAAAAACAAGCAGACCTTTAACTACCTATGAAAAGATAGCAAAAGGTTTTATGTATGTGTAACTGGATCTCAGAAGGTGAAGAGAAATTGAGGCATAAAATGTATGTGGAAAAAATAACATCAAAAATTTCCCAAATTTGCTAAAAGACATGAATTTTCAGATTTAAGAAGCTCAGTAAAGCCCAAGCAGTAATAAAAGCAAAGAAAATCCCATCTAAGAATATCATTAGGCTAATTGCTGAAAACCAAACATAAGGAGAAAACATTAAACAGTTTAAAAATCTGCTGACTTCTCATCATAAATTAAGAAGAATAAAAGAAAATAGACCAATAATTTTAAGTGCTAAAAAAGAAAAAATTGTCAATTCAAAATTCTGTGGTAAGCAAAAACAAAGATATTTTCAGATTAAAAATAATACAGGATAAATTATTACCAGCAAACATTTCATACAAAAATTTCTTTTTTTCAAGCTGAATATAAAGAACATCATATGGAAGCTCAGATCTTCAGCAGTGAATAAAGGGCTCCACAAATGCAAAATATACAGGCAAATATAAAAGACTATTTGTTGGCTTTAAAATACATATGATTGCTTAATGTAAAAACTATATTTTTAGTTTAGAGTTTATATATAGATATATATAACACATGTAGTATCTATAACATAGAAAACAGAAGTGAGAATAGACACCTAGATTATTTTTACATATTATGTGATATGATACAAGATTAACTGTAAGCTACAATCCATAGGGTCACAAAGAGTCATACATGACTGAAGCAATTTAGCACCCACGCACACACAGGCTGTGAAACTTCAGAGTATATATTATATCTGAAAAAAAACAAGAAATATATCTATAACATAAAAAGGTAAACTAAAATAGGATTTTAAATAAATTTTAATTACTTCAAAGTAAAGTAAAAAATTCCAGTCCCAAAGAAAGGCAATGCCAAAGAATGCCCAAACTACTGCACAATTGCACTGATCTCACGTACTAGGAAAGTAATGCTCAAAATCCTCCAAGCTAGGCTTCAACAGTCTGTGAACCGTGAACTTCCAAATGTTCAAGCTGAAATGTAGAAAAGGCAGAGATTAAATTGCCAACATCCGATGGATCATCAAAAAAGCAAGAGAGTTCCAGAAAAACATCTACTTTTACTTTATTAACTATGCCAAAGTCTTTGACTGTGTGGATCACAACAAACTGTGGAAAATTCTTAAAGAGACGTGAATACCAGACCACCTGACCTGCATCCTGAGAAATGTGTATGCAGGTCAAGAAGCAACAGTTAGAAGTGGACATGGAAAAAGACTGATTCCAAACTGGGAAATGAGTATGTCAAGACTGTATATTGTCACCCTGCTTATTTAATTTTTATGAAGAGTACATCATGCGAAATGCCAGGCTGGATGAAGCACAAGCTGGAATGAAGATTGCTGGGAGAAATATCAATAACCTCAGATATGCAGATGACACCACCCTGATGGCAGAAAGTGAAGAACTAAAGAGCCTCTTGATGAAAGTGAAAGAGGAGAGTGAAAAGCTGGCTTAAAACTCAACATTCAGAAAACTAAGATCATGGCATCTGGTCCTATCACTTCATGGCCAATAGATGGGGAAAAAATGGAAACACTGACAGACTTTATTTTCTGGGGCTCCAAAATCACTGCAGATGGTGACTGCAGCCATGAAATTAAAGGATGCTTATGCCTTGGAAGAAAAGCTATGACCAACCTAGACAGTATATTAAAAAGCAGAGACATTACTTTGCCAACAAAGGTCCGTCTAGTCAAAGCTATGATTTTCCTGTAGTCATGTATGGATGTGAGAGTTGGACCATAAAGAAAGCTGAGTGCTTGAGAATTGATGCTTTTGAGCTGTGGTGTTGGAGAGGACTCTTGAGAGTCCCTTGGACTGCAAGGAGATCCAACCAATCCATCCTAAAGGAAATCAGTCCTGAATATGCATTGGAAGAACTTTTGCTGTAGCTGAAACTCCCAATACTTTGGCCACCTGATGCGAAGCACTGACTCGTTGGAAAAGACCCTGACATTGGGAAAGATTGAAGGCAGGAGGAGAAGGGGATGACACAGAATGAGATGGTTGGATGGCATTTCCAACTCGATGGACATGAGTCTGAGCAAGCTTCGGGAGTCAGTGATGGACAGGGAAGCCTGGTGTTCTGCAGTCTATGGGGTCGCAAAGAGTTGGACATGACTGAGTGACTGAACTGACTGAAAGTATAAAAGGAATAATACAGAAACAAAAATATATAGAGAAAGAGAAAATAAATAATAAAATGAGGGATGAGATGGGGAAGGAGACAGTAGGGAGGGTCAGGATGGTGAACACATGTACACCCATGGCTGATTCATGTGAATGTATGGCAAAAACTGCCACAATATTGTAAAGTAATCAGCCTCCAATTAAAATTTTAAAAAAGTAAAAAATATATAAAAGTAAAAAAAAAAACAAAACACGATAGGCCTAAATCTAACTACAGTAATAATTACATTAAATGCTAACATTCCAGTGAAAAGAAAGCAATGGTCAGACTGGACAAAAATAGAAGATATAGGCACAAAGATTCATATCATCCAGTATAATGTCAATATGAATAAAAGTAATTTTAATATGAATGATAGTAATTTAAATATCTGTATTGAGCAGTTTAATATATGCCAGATGGTCTACTAATAGCTTTATATGCAATACCTTCTTTAATCCTCAAAGCAGTTCTTTAAAGCAAGAATCAGTTTTATCTCCACCTTGTGGGTGAGGAACTGTGTGAGAGAGAAAAGTAATTTATTGTATTAGAGACACTATAAATATCCAAGTGTAAATTCAGGTGCATCCAGTAAGTAAATCATTATGCAATCACTTAAAGGTAGTAATTTTAATAATATAATAACCGTGAAGAATAAAATTTTGTAGAGCTGTTGAAAGATATTTATTATAATACATATTTTCAAAATCCCCAAATTATACACTATCAATGATTTAACCTATACAAAATGTTATGTATGCAGAAAGTCAAATCTGAAAGTCAGCACACACAAGGAAAGATAGTTGATGTGTCCCAGTATACTACAATCCTCTTGATGGCAAGGACTATGTTGCTTTATTTACCCTCTAGATGATTATTAATCACTGTCTACATATCAGGCTCAACAATAAGTGGTCAGGCTACAGAAAAGAATAAGAGAGAATAAGGCAAACAGGGTCCCTCTCCTTAAAGATTTCACCTTATGATACAGGGAGGAAACCATATATCTCTGTTCACTTTGATAGTCTCTATATGTGCATTGGCCAAGCGTCTTATAGGGAATAAACAAGGTGATGCAACAAAGAATGTGGACATGAGCTGGACCAGAAGCGTGGCTCAATTACTCAGTGCATTCCAGACCATAGTAAGGAATTTCCATTTTATTCCAAGTGGAACTGGATCACCACTGAAGGAGTATAAGCAGGGGAAGTGACCCAACATAAGTTTTACTTGCAAATGATCACTGCCGTGAAGCAGATGAGCTACTGGGAACAAAATGCTGAGAGACTGTGAAGGAAGCTGTGCAGAAACTTGGATGGTGGGAAGCGGTGCCTTCTCATTGGGGACATCAGTGACATGGCTAGAAATGGAGAGATTTGAGGTGTATGTTGGAGACAGAACCAAGAGAAGTTATCCTGGGAAGGATAATGTGGGAAGGAGGACACAGGGACTAATCTTCAATTTGGGCTTGCAAAACACAAGAAAAAAAAAAACTCTAGGAGAGAAAAGGGTATTTGCTTTTACCCTGTAAGCATGGTCTAAATGGGTGAGTAGGAATAATGGTTATGATTCAAATTTGTATTTTGTACACTTATCAGACACTGAGATGAAGTTATCAAGTTAGTAGTTAGTCAGAGTGTCCACATTTAGGCAAAGAATCTGACTAATCAGCAAAAAGATAGAACATAAAGCTATGGACCAGGTATGAGTGAGCAGATGGAAAAGAGGAGTTCTCTTGGAATTAATTCTCAGCCTTTATTTTTACCATTGCTCCAAAATCAAGAGGAATGAAGTATTTGGACTTTTTAAAGTAGTATTGAGAATCGTTCTGATAGTGCTCTACTTATTTGAAAAACTGTTGAAATGACTTTTCTCAATATCATACAAATAATTAAGACCCAAACAATATTTTTGGAAACTAGGCATAATGGGTCTAGACAAAAAGAGAAAGAACAATTTAGAATGTGGTTATAAGAGATGAAGTTCTTTTAATTATCTTCTGCAGTACCAACTATGTTTCAAGAGCTCAGTACACTGCACATGAAGCCGTCATATTCTATAACAACATAAAAGGAAGCAAAAGAAAAATTCTTTATTATTTTATTAGTTTTGAGTTGATCTTTTATTGATATACACAAATGAATGTGAAAGTCTCTCAGTCGTGTCTGACTCTTTGCAACCCAATGAACAGTGGCATGCAGGGCCTCCCTGTCCATCACCAACTCCCAGAGCCTACCCAAACCCATGTCCATTGAGTAAGTGATGTCATTCAACAATCTCATCCTCTGTCATCCCCTTCTCCTGCCCTCAATCTTTTCCAGCATCAGGGTCTTTGCAAATAAGTCAGCTCTTTGCATCAGGTGGCCAAAGTATTGGGAGTTTCAACTTCAACATCAGTCCTTCCAATGAACACCCAGGACTGATCTCCTTTAGGATGGACTGGTTGAACCTCCTTTCAGGCCAAGGGACTCTCAAGAGTCTTCTCCAACATCACAGTTCAAAAGCATCAATTTTTGGCTCTCAGCTTTCTTTATAGTTCAACTCTCACATCCATATATGACCACTGGAAAAACCATCTAGCCATCTAGCCTTGACTAGATGGACCTTTGTTGACAAAGAAATGTCTCTGCTTTTTAATATGCTGTCTAGTATGGTCATAACTTTCCTTCCAAGGAGTATGCGTCTTTTAATTTTATGGCTGCAATCACCATCTGCAGTGATGGTGAAAACTCAGCCACTGTTTCCACTGTTTCCCAATCTATTTCCCATGAAGTGATGGGACCAGATGCCATGATCTTAGTTTCCTGAATGTTGAGATTTAAACTAACTTTTTCAATCTCCTCTTTCACTTTCATCAAGAGGCTCTTTAATTCTTCTTCACTTTCTGCCATAAGGGTGGTGTCATCTGCATATCTGAGGTTATTGATATTTCTCCCGGCAATCTTGATTCCAGCTTGTGCTTCCTCCAGGCCAGCATTTCTCATGATGTACTCTGCATAGAAGTTAAATAAGCAGGGTGACAATATACAGCCTTGACGTACTCTTTTTCCTATTTGGCACCAGTCTGTTGTTCCATGTCCAGTTCTAACTGTTGCTTCCTGATCTGTATACAGGTTTCTCAAGAGGCAAGTCAGATGGTCTGGTATTCCCATCTCCTTCAGAATTTGCCACAGTTTATTGTGATCCACACAAAGGCTTTGACATAATCTGCTTTATTAAGCAGAAATAGATGTTTTTCTGGAACCCTCTTGCTTTTTTGATGATCCAGCAAATGTTGGCAATTTGATCTCTGGTTCCTCTGCCTTTTCTAAAACCAGCTTGGACATCTGGGAGTTCACAGTTCACATAGTGCTGAAGCCTGGCTTGGAGAATTTTGAGCATTACTTTACTAGCATGTGAGATGAGTGCAACTGTGCAGTAGTTTGAGCATTCTTTGGCATTGCCTTTCTTTGGGATTGGAATGAAAACTGACCCTTTTCAGTCCTGTGGCCACTGCTGAGTTTTCCAAATTTGCTGGCATATTGAGTGCAGCACTTTCACAGCAT
Organism: Ovis canadensis; assembly: GCF_042477335.2. Classification (NCBI taxonomy): domain Eukaryota; kingdom Metazoa; phylum Chordata; class Mammalia; order Artiodactyla; family Bovidae; genus Ovis; species Ovis canadensis. The sequence continues at coordinate 26,856,255 of NC_091246.1, forward strand.
CATCTTTCAGGATTTGAAATAGCTCCACTGGAATTCCATCACCTCCACTAGCTTTGTTCAGTGATGTTCCCTAAAGTCGCTTGACTTCCCATTCCATGATTCTGGCTCTAGGTGAGTGATCACACCATCATGATTATCTGGGTCATGAAGATCTTTTTTGTGCAGTTCTTCTATGTATTCTTGCCACCTCAATATCTTCCACTTCTGTTAGGTCCTTACCATTTCTGTCCTTTATGGAGCCCATCTTTGCATGAAATGATCCCTTGGTATCTCTAATTTTCTTGAAGAGATCTCTAGTCTTTCCCATTCTACTTTTTTCCTCTATTTCTTTGCATTGATTGCTGAGGAAGGCTTTCTTATCTCTCATTGCTATTCTTTGTAACTCTGCATTCAAATTGGTGTATCTTTCCTTTACCATTCCATTACTAGAAATGGAATTCTTTGTGTTGGTTATTATCTTCTGGAAGTATGTATTTGTATTTTGTAATCTCCAACAAGAAACTGCAAAAAATAAATAAAAATTATTTATAAAAAAGAAAATTTTGTAGATCTAGATATACCACTCAAATCTCCCTCAAGGAAGGATCTTGTGCTCATCTGTGGGGAGTCTGCCTCAGCTGTGTTCTCTATGGTCACAGCCTTCTTGTGAGTACCAAATAGGGCTAGAAAATGAAAACAAATGTGGGATATGAATGAGCAGAATCTGCTTTAGAGATCCCCAGTGGGTTGATTAAAGGACCTACATCCCAGTTCAAAAACACTCTCTGCCCAATCCTACTCTCCCTTTCTTCCCACAGTTAATGATTCCAAATAAACATCCTTCACTGCAAACTTGTCTCACTGTCCCCATCTGGACTACCCAATCCATCATCCAAAGACCTATTATTCCTCTTTCTTTCATTTATTTTCTTTTTCCTTCACATCCCTTCCTGAACAATATAGTTCTAAAGGTAATAGATGGAGTCAGCAAGGAACCGTCTATCCTGGGTAGGGAAGTGAGAAGAGGAAGACAGTGGTCCAGAACAAGTGATAGAGCTCTGGGGTGGGGGTGGGGGTGGGGGGTTGCAAGAGTGTTAATATAGCCACTCAGGAACAAGAGACCAAGCAGTATGAAGTGGCACGCAGCAGAAGACAAGACAAATGGTCAACATGAAACTTGAACACAGTACTGGGAAATACCAGGCCAGCCTACCTGACTCCTGAGAAATCTGTATGCAGGTAAAGAAGCAACAGTTAGAACTGGACATGAAACAACATACTGGTTCCAAATTGGGAAAGGAGTACATCAAGGCTGTATATTGTCACCCTGTTTATTTAACTTATATGCAGAATACATCATGAGAAATGCAAGGGCTGGAGGAAGAACAGGCTGGAATCAAGATTGCCAGGAGAAATAGCAATAACCTCAGATATTCAGATGACACCACCCTGATGGCAGAAAGTGAGAACTAAAGAGCCTCTTGATGAAAGTGAAAGAAGAGAGTGAAAAAGTTGGCTTAAAACTCAACATTCAGAAAATGAAGATCATGGCATCTGGTCCCATCACTTCATAGCAAATAGATGGGGAAACAATAGAAACAATGACAGACTTTATTTTCTTGGGCTCCAAAAATCACTGCAGATGGTAACTGCAGCCATGAAATTAAAAGACACTTACTCCTTGGAAGAAAAGCTGTGACCTAACTAGACAGCTTCTTAAAAAGCAGAGACATTTCTTTGTCAACAAAGGTCCATCTAGTCAAAGCTATGGTTTTTCCAGTGGTCATGTATGGATGTGAGAGTTGGACTATAAAGAAAGCTGAGTGCTGAAGAATTGATTCTTTTGAACTGTGGTGTTGGAGAAGACTCTTGAGAGTCCCTTGGACTGCAAGGAGTTCCAACCAGTCCATCCTAAAAGAAATCGGTCCTGAATATTCATTGGAAGGACTGATGCTGAAGCTGAAACTCTAATACTTTGGCCACCTGATGTGAAGAACTGACTTATTGGAAGACTCTGATGATGGGAAAGATTAAAGGCACGAGTAGAAGGGGGCGACAGAGGATGAGATGGTTAGATGGCATCATCGACTCGATGGACATGAATTTGAGTAAGCTCTGGGAGTTGGTGATGGACAGGGAAGCCAGGCATGCTGCAGTCTATGGGGTCACAAAGAGTTGGACATGACTGAGCAACTGATCCAAACTGATGAAGTAATGGCATTAATCAAGATAGAACATCTTACTTGAGTCAACACTTCACTTCAACAGTAGTCATATAAATAAAATCCTTATCTTCTAGACTGAGATTTAGCTCCAGATATTACCAGACATTTATGATTTTGTCTGACAGTACATGTTGGGACAGCTTCCCCCATGGCTCAGCTGGTAAAGAACCCCCATGCCAATGTGGTAAAGGACCCCCATGCCAATGTAAGAGAAGTAAGAGATGCAGGTTTGATCCCTGGAAGATGCCCTGGAGAAGGAAATGGCAACTCACTCCAGTATTTTCGCCTGGAAAATTCAATGGACAGAGTAGCCTGGAGGGCTAGAGCCCACAGGGTTGCAAAGAGTCGGACATGACTGAGCACACACATGGTGAAATGTATGCATTGAAAGAGGACAAGACCAGAGTGGATGTCAGAGCCCAAGGAGAGGGAGGAAGATACCTATGGGGCCTGGTACTAGAGGGCAAGTCTGGCAAAGAATTGGAGCGCAGGTAGGGAGGAGAGTATCTTTGAAGCACAGTGGGTGTTATGAGCTGAAAAGTGTGTCCACAAACTCATACATTCAGTTCCTAAAACACAATTTCTTGGAATCTGACTGTATTTGGAGATAAGAGTTTTTAAAGAGATAATTAAGTGACCTAGGGCCACAAAATGGGCCCTACTCCAGTTTTACAAAGACTGGTCTCTTTATAAAAAGAGGACATTTGGACACAGATATGCATAGAGAGCAGACCGCATGGAGACACAGGGAGAAGACTGCCACCTACAAGTCAAGGAGACAGGCCTTAGAAGAAAGCAGCTCTGCAGCCATCTCAGCTAGTCCCCAGAACTGTGAGGAACTAAGTTTATGTTGCTCAAGCCCCCTAGTCTGTGGTATTTTAGTATGGCAACCTCAGGAGACTAATACTCTTTGTGACCTTTATGGGGTGAGGGACTGTTCACATGGAGTAGGAAGTAAAAGTGATGATGGGAGAGTGGTTATTTATGGTGTGTGTGTGTTTGTTAGTCGTTCAGTCATGTCTGACTCTTTGCAACCCCATGGAAGTTACTTACAGTGGAACTGATCAAATAAACGTGTTAAGAATAATGTCAACCAAGTTTCCCACAGTCAGAAAGGGGAGTTAAATATGGAAAGGGAGAAAATTAGTATATGTGCTGCTGAAGCGAGCACTGGAAAGGGAGAAAATTAGAATGAATCCTCTGGTTTTGAATTGGAGATACAGGGATAGATCCAAGCTTTTCAACACATAAGTAGGTAGGTAAGCAGATAGATAGGAAGGTAGATAGATAGATAGACAGACAGGTAGATAGACAGATATATATATATAGATAGATAGATATAGATATATATACAGGCATGTAAATACATAATACATACATTTCTTAGCTCTCATAATTGAAAGCACCTGGGAGCAGCAATACCACAAAAGCAATGAGCCCATCTAGAACATGGATCTTGGCATTTAAACACCTTTCTCCACTGAGAGAGGCCTGGGCTCCTTGGAGAAATTGATAATTCCAGTGTTAGGACAGGGAAAGAATAAGATGAACCTAGAATATCTTCTTCTGTCTAAAAAGAATGAAATGATCAAAACATGATGGAAGTTTAATGAAAAATCATGGAAGCCAGCTTAAAGGGGGTCTCATTGACCAAACCTAGGACAGTTTGGTTAGCAAAATAAGTAATGGTGAGTGAAGAATGAAACCCTTAATCTACAGATGAATCTATAAAAATGAGTAGATGAAAAAATTGGATATTAAGGAATAGGATATTTCCATAATTCCAAAGTACCACCCCCAGAGGTACTATTAATTACAAAGGGGAAACAGTTCCTTATATGATGAAGTGTAGCAGACACCAGCTTAATCAAGACATCCAAGAGAACACAATAAATAATGGGGCAAATCAAAATCATGGGTTTCCAGCTAGTATATGGTGAGAACACAGCATCACTTCTGCAGTATTATTGCCAAAAACGCGAAACATGAAACAGATTATGGAAAAATGTCAGAAAAATCCAAACTGAGGGACATTTTGCAAAATAATTTCAGAAGTTTCAAGGTCATGAACACCAAGGAAGGAAGAATTATTGCAGACTAAATACATGACAACAAAATATGCCACACTGTCTGGGCTGGATACTTTTGCTGTAAAGAACATTATTTGGACAGTTGGTGAAACTTAAGGTGGTCCCTTGATTAGGAGCTTGTAATATTTCAGTGTTAATTTTCTGATTTTGATGGCTCTTTTATGTAGGAGAATGTCCTTGTTTATAGGAAATACATGTGAAAGTATTTGGGTGTGATCAGTTATCAGATTAACCAAGTACCCTCAAATGGCTCAGGAAAATAAAAATAATTTATTTGTATTGCATTTGCAACTTCTCTAAATGTTTGGGATTGTTTGAAATAAAAAATGCTGATCTCCTTTACCCAGTACAAGTGTCATCTACTTAGTATTAGTCAAAGTCTAGTCAGGAGGCAGGGGAGAAGGAAATGGCAACCCACTCCAGCATTCTTGCCTGGAGAATCCCAGGGACAGAGGAGCCTGGTGGGCTGCTGTCCATAAGGTTGCACAGTCGGACACGACTGAAGTGACTTAGCATGCATGCATGCACTGGAGAAGGAAATGGCAACCCACTCCAGTATTCTTGCCTGGAGAATCCCAGGGACAAAGGAGCCTGGTGGGCTGCCGTCTATGGGGGGGCACAGAGTCGGACATGACCAAAGAGACTTAGCAGCAGCCGCAGCAGTCAGGAGACAGAACCATAGAGAATAGAGAGAACTCCTTACAAAGAATTGTTAAGTTAAAAAAGTTATTAACTAGACAACTGAAATGACAAAAAAGAGAACTCCATGGTACCACAAAGTGGCAGCATCTAGTCCAAGACTTGGGGCATAAAAAGGATTAAGACAAACTTTGAGGAGGACCTGGGGCCTGGCTCCAGACCTCTGAGGAATCTGAGTTCCAGAGGATATTAACACAGACGGTAAGCATGTGGATTCTCTATCAGTGTGTAAAAAAGTTACCCTGAAACTTAATGGCTTGGAAAAACATATCCCATACTCACTGATTCTATGGGCACTTCCGAAAGGGCACAGTTAACCACGTAGCTTCACCCACCATGATGTTGTTGGTCAGTCACTCAGTCATGTCCAACTACACTTTGCAACCACATGGACTGCAACACACCAGTCTTCCCTGTTCTTTACCATCTCCTAGAGCTTAGTCAAACTCATGTTGATTGTGTCGGTGGTGCCATCCTACCATATTATCCTCTGACATACCCCCCTCCTCCTGCCTTCAATCTTTCCCAGATCAGGGTCTTTCCCAATGAGTCAGCTCTTTGCATGAGGTGGCCAAAGTATTCAGCTTCAGCATCAGTCCTTCCAATGAATATTCACAGTTGATAGGCTTGATCTCCTTGCAGTCCAAGTGACTCTCAAGAATCTTCTCCAACACCACAGTTTAAAAGCATCAATTCTTCAGCACTCAGCTTTCTTTATAGTCCAACTCTCACATCCATACATGAATACTTAGCTATGATTAGATGGACCTTTGTTGACAAAGTAATGTCTCTGCTTTTTAATATGCTGTCAAAGTTTGTCATAGCTTTTCTTTCAAGGAGCAAGCGTCTTTTAATTTCATGGCTGTAGTCACCATCTGCAATGATTTTGGAGCCGCCAAATAAAGTCTCTCACTGTTTCCATTGTTTCTCCATCTATTTGCATGAAGTGATGGGACCAGATGCCATGATCTTAGTTTTCCGAATGTTGAGTTTTAAGACAGCTTTTCACTCTCCTCTTTCATCTTCATCAAGAGGCTCTTTAGTTCCTCTTCACTTTCTGCCATCAGGATGGTGTCATCTGCATATCTGAGGTTATTGGTATTTCTCCTGGCGATCTTGATTCCAATTTGTGCTTCATCCAGTCCAGCATTTCTCATGATATACTCTGCATATAAGTTAAATAAGCACGGTGATAATATACAGCCTTGACATACTCCTTTCCAGTTTGGAACCAGTCCTTTGTTCCATGTCTAGTTTTAACTGTAGCCTTTTGACCTGCATACAAGTTTTGCAGGAAGCAGGTAAGGTGGTCTGGTATTCCCTTCTCTTTTAGAATTTTCCACAGTTTGTTGTAATCCACACAGTCAAAGGCTTTAGTGTAGTCAATGAAGCAGAAGTAGATGTTTTTCTGGGATTCTCTTGCTTTTTCTGATTCAATGGATGCTGGCAATTTGATCTTAGGTTCCTCTGCCTTTTCTAAATCCAGCTTGAACATCTGAAAGTTCTTGATTCATGTACTGTTGAAGCCTACCTAGCTTGGACGATTCTGAGTATTACTTTGCCAGCATGTAAAATGCGTGCAATTGTGTGGTGGTTTGAACATACTTTGGCATTGCCCTGCTTTGGGACTGGAATAAAAATGGATCTTTTCCAGTCCTGTGGCCACTGTTGAGTTTTCCAAATTTACTGGTCAATTGAATGCAACAATTTCACAGCATTCAGTTCAGTTCTTTAGTATTTGAAATAGCTCATCTGGAATTCCATCACTGACCCCACCCCACCCCACCCCGCCCCGGCTTTGTTCATAGTGATGCTTCCTAAGGCCTACTTGACTTCACACTCCAAGATGTCGGGTTCTAGGTGAGTGATCACACCATCAAGATTATCTGGGCCATTAAGATCTTTTTTTGTATAGTTCTTCTATGTCTCAAATGGGAGGACCAGAAAGTGGGGAGTTACTCTGTGGCTGGGCTCAGGAATCATCTGGAAACCAAGACCACAGGCAGGTCTAGCAGCAGATGCTGCATTTGGCCAGCACCTTCCCTGGGGCTGTCAGCCAGAATAACTATATATGGCTTCTCCATGTGGCCCTGTCATCCTCACAGCATCCTCCTACCCAACTGCTCAGACCTCCAAGAGAACCACCTAGAAACTGTATCACTCTCATACCTAACCTCACAAGTAACACAGATTCACTGGACTGCCTGTTTACAAGGAAGAAAGCATAGACACTCTCCCCACCCCCATAGGACTATCGGGATCACCCTGAAGAAGAGCCTGTGGAAGAGGAGGGTTGTTGGGGCCAAATTTGGAAAATACGACCTGTCCCAGTAAGTAAAGTTGCAGAACTCATCACGGGAAGACACGCTGCGGATTTCAAGCTGCTATAGAGGAAAATGAAGGCACCAAGAAGTAAGAGACTCCAAATTACAAATCAGGATCCAACACAAATCTATATTTTCAAAAGAGGTAGTTCAGAGTCAGTTTCACAATTTGTGATCCCCTCCCCTTCAAGGAGGGAAGAGCATTGGAGAAGAGGATTTCATGGGAAAGACTTGAGAGAGCCCTGGAAGGTTTGAGTCCTGTGGGAGGACGAGCCCTGCCTCTTTTAGGGTAAAATCATGAGATCTTGGGACACATATTGGACTGGAGCATGATTCTTGCTCAAGGAAATCAAGATGATGAGGAGATTGTGTATCAGCTGTGGGGTTGGAAAAAAAGCAAGTGCTTCCATGTCTGAGAAATGCCCTATACTCAGTCAGAAAAGGGGTGGTGGGATCCCAGGGGGCATGATTGCCAAGGACTGGAGGGGAATCTAAAGTTAGAGTATTAGCCAAGACCATTGTTGGTCCTGCCTAGAAGAAGCTACTGGAAGGAGCCATGGACCCAGATCACACTGTATGAAGTGAAGGGCAGGAGAACTAGGGCTGAGTAGGCTGAGGCCACTAAGTGACCGTTCATCTTAAGGAGACAGTCAGAGCTGCCAGGCAGGGGCTTCTGACAGCCCTTGTGATTTCCGCAGGGCCTCACAAGAGAGACAGAACTCACAAGTAAAAGCAGTTAGTGGCTGCTCCCACCTGACTAAGAACCCACCAGGTCACAAGAATTTCCTCACACCCTCCACCTGCACTACCAGCCTGCATGGGTCAGTGTGGGCAGCTGACAGGGCCATGGGCTGAGTGTGAAAGAAGGGGAAACAGTGCCCATCTTGCCTCACCTCCCCTCAGTGCACCAGCTGGACTTGGCAAAAGGCCAAGCACATCCAGGTCTGGGACTCGATTCTTGTCTTGCAAAATATGTCCTGGTGTCCAAGTGGAGGTAAGAGTGTGTAAAAGTCATGGGACCTGCTCAAGCTCTCCAGGGGCAGGGCAAGCTGTGTCATGCTTGTCGAATATGCTGATCACTGTCTTGAGGACTTCCATACATGGACCATGTGGTGAGGGGCCAGAGGGGCATGGGTGGAGGGGTGCACTCCAAATAGCTGACTGAGAAGATGCCCTGCTGAGAAAAGGAGCCCAGAGACTCTTTCAGGGAAGAAGGGCTGTCGGTTAAGAAGAATGTGTTTACAGCACTTCTCAGATAGGCAACTTTAGAATCCTGTCCAGGAGGAGGGAATGAGGCTCTGAGAGCTGGATGAGCTTTTGAAGGAACACACAGCAGCAAGAGAGCTTCAGTTCCACTGCGCAGCTGGGGGTGGGATGTGCACTCAAGAACTACCATGTAAACACTTCCCAGATGATTGAAGTTGTTGGGCCGCGGATTTCACTTTGAGCACTGCTGGTGTGAGAAAAGGCTGATTATAGTGTAGTGTAGTGGCAAAAGTGTTCATCTTCATCCTAGGATCATACTATCTTATTTTAAACATTGTGGTGGAGAGCTGTAAGTAGCATAAAGCTTAACATAGAAATTGGAGATTAATTAAAATACTGCAGAAACAAACAGATAGATCGTGTGCTGTGTGCACAATCTTGGGACCATAAGCTCATATACAAATACTGCTCTTTCTTGGAGGCAGTGCCCAAGAGAAAGGAACACAGGCCTTTGAAGGTATAGAGGCTAGTTTACTGGGTCTTGAGCCAAAACAGTATTATCTGAAGTAATGACTGCCTCCTGAAATGAGAATTCTTTCATTTGGTAAATCAATAATTACAAGCACACCAGGGAAATTAAACAGAGAAAATTGCATCACCTCAGTGTTACTGCTAGAATCATAGATGCCTAGAAATAACAAATCAGGAAATTCCCCAGTGGTCATCAATAAGCCACACACATCGCACACTTGCATAGGGGTGTTACAAAGCAGAGCATTTGCTCTTCATCAACCGTAGCATACATATGAGCTGATTATAAAACATGACAGTTATAACAGTTATGGGAATCATTGTTTTAAATTTTCTGTCATGGGTGCTTGTATGTGTGTGTGTGTGTGTACATCAGGAGATGTGTGTGTGTGTGGTGGGGATTCCCAGGAAAGGCACTGTTTTTCCCTCCAGGGGGGAAAAAATTAAATGAAAAAAAATGGCAACGGACCATTTTGGAAATCTAAACACCAAATTTAAGGGCCAGCTCACTGTCTCAAAACTACATGGAACTCCCAGTTCAAAGGCTACCAAATTCATTATTGCCTTGCCTCTCAAAAGTTTCAAGGCTAGACCTAAATATTGGTTTGTCCAAAAAGTTCATTTGGGTTTTTCCATAAGCTGTTACAGAAACTCAAATTAACTTTTTGGGCAACACAATGTAAGTATACAGTCGACATGCAGCCAACTTCATCCTGCTGTATTAACAGGGGGTACTCTCTTCCCTGCAAAGCCAGTCCACCTATTATTTTATACCTGTGAGTAATTTCAACCCCCCTCTGCCTGCCTCAGCATTCTGTAATACATCCTTTGATTTTCTTTTCAACAATGTGAGACCACCCTCTTTAAAAGAAAGTCCCCACTCTACCCACCTGCACATCCTCATAGTCTCCTCAAAATCTTTCTGGATTAGCTTCATCTGTCATGTACGCCTCTCTTGTGTTCTCAACAAAATTTATTAATTTTCCTCTGCTTGTTTAACTTATATGCAGAGTACATCATGAGAAACGCTGGACTAGAAGAAGCACAAGCTGGAATCAAGATTGCCGGGAGAAATATCAATAACCTCAGATATGCAGATAACACCACCCTTAGGGCAGAAAGTGAAGAGGAGCTGAAAAGCCTCTTGATGAAAGTGAAAGAGGAGAGCGAAAAATTTGGCTTAAAGCTCAACATTCAGAAAACGAAGATCATGGCATCCGGTCCCATCACTTCATGGGAAATAGATGGGGAAACAGTGGAAACAGTGTCAGACTTTATTTTGGGGGGCTCCAAAATCACTGCAGATGGTGACTGCAGCCATGAAATTAAAAGACCCTTACTCCTTGGAAGAAAAGTTATGACCAACCTAGATAGTATATTGAAAAGCAGAGACATTACTTTGCTGACTAAGGTCCATCTAGTCAAGGCTATGGTTTTTCCTGTGGTCATGTATGGATGTGAGAGTTGGACTGTGAAGAAAGCTGAGTGCCAAAGAAAGAATTGACGCTTTTGAAGTGTGGTGTTGGAGAAGACTCTTGAGAGTCCCTTGGACTGCAAGGAGATCCAACCAGTCCATTCTGAAAGAGATCAGCCCTGGGATTTCTTTGGAAGGAATGATGCTAAAGCTGAAGCTCCAGTACTTTGGCCACCTCACATGAAGAGTTGACTCATTGGAAAAGACTCTGATGCTGGGAGGGATCGGGGGCAGGAGGGATTGGGGGCAGGAAAAGAAGGGGATGACCGAGGATGGGATGGCTGGATGGCATCACGGACTCAACGGACGTGAATCTGAGTGAACTCTGGGAGATGGTGATGGACAGGGAGGCCTGGAGTGCTGCAATTCATGGGGTTGCAAAGAGTCGGACACAACTGAGCGACTGAACTCTGAACTCACAAGTGTTCCTTCCTGGAATCATGCCCATCTGCTCCAAACATTTCATTAGAAAACTGAAGTAAGTGTCCCTCCTAGACCTGCCCCTTCCCTTTTGCCACACATTTCTGCTAGTGTGGAGACACCATGCCCTCTGGGCACACAGGCTGGTTCGACTGCACTGCAGACATACTTCCCAAGTGCGTTACATCCCAGGGGAATGCTTTCCCAAGAGAAACATATAGGGCCTCCCAGACTCTAGGACCCAACAACAGTAGCTCTCACAATCTACTGTTTTAGCTTTTCTCTGTTCTCTGACTCACTATAGAATCCAGTGGGTTGTTTTTTTTTTAAGTCCACTGGGCTCACTTTTGCAGGATTCTTGTGGAAAAGACCAGAATGTTTGAAAAGAGGGTACGAACACTGCTGGTTTGCTTATCCCAGCTGCCACATGGAACAATCTTCTAAAAGATCAAGTGTTGGCACTTCAACAGTGAGGGAGGTTCACTGATAAGCCAAGGAAAAAGAGCTTATACTGGGACACAAGCTAAAGAGAGTAAATTTTTTGAACTAAAGTCAGCCCAACAAAAATAGAAAAACAATGTCTTTGGAGTTTCCCTCTTTGTCTTTTAACTCCTATTATTTTCCTTTAATGGCGGAGTAGGAGGACATGCACTCATCTCCTGCAAGAACTCCAAAATTACAACTCACTGCTGAACAGCCATCCATAGGAGAATGTTGGATCCCACCAAACAAAGATATACCATGTCTGAGGACAAAGGAGAAGCCCCAGAGAGATGGTAGGAGGGTCAAAATCATGTTCAGAATCAAACGCCATACCCACCAGAGATGCTTGGAGGACTCAAACAAAAGCTTGGGCACACCAGAAGACACCACAGAGATTGGGCCAGATCTACCTTTGAGTGTCTCATGTGGAGGTACAGGTCAGCAGTAGCCTGCAGCAGGGGCAGGGGCTTTAGGTGCAGCAGACCTGGGTGCGGCATAAGCCCCCTTGGAGGAGGTTACCATTAACCCCACCATAGAGCTGCCAAATCTTACACAGGACTGGGGAAACTGATTCTTGGAGGGTACAAACAAAACCTTGTGTACACCAGGACCCAGGAGAAAGGAGCAGTGACCCCACAAAAGACTGACCCATACTTGTCCGTGAGTGTCCAGGAGTCTCTGGAGGAGGCATGGGTCCGTGGTAGCCGATGCAGGGTCAGAGGCACTGAGTGCGGCAGTGCGTGCATGGGACCTTTTGAAGGAGGTCCATTATCTTCATTACCTCCGCCATAGTTTGGCCCCAGGTCGAACAACAGGGAGGGAACATAGCCCCGCCCATCAACAGAAAATTGGATTAAAGATTTTCTGAGCATCAGTTCAGTTCAGTCACTCAGTCTGTGTCCGACTCTTTGCAACCCCATGAATTGTAGCACGCCAGGCCTCTCTGTCCATCACCAACTCCTGGAATTCACTCAGATTTACGTCCATTGAGTCAGTGATGCCATCCAGCCATCCCATCCTCAGTCGTCCCCTTCTTCTCCTGCCCCCAATCCCTCCCAGCATCAGTGTCTTTTCCAATGAGTCAACTCTTCGCATGAGGTGTCCAAAGTACTAGAGCTTCAGCTTTAGCATCATTCCTTCCAAAGAAATCCCAGGGCTGATCTCTTTCAGAATGGACTGGTTGGATCTCCTTGCAGTCCAAGGGACTCTCAAGAGTCTTCTCCAACACCACACTTCAAAAGCATCAATTCTTTGGCACTCAGCTTTCTTCACAGTCCAACTCTCACATCCATATGTGACCACTGGAAAAACCATAGCCTTGACTAGACGGACCTTAGTTGGCAAAGTAATGTCTCTGCTTTTCAATATACTATCTAGGTTGGTCATAACTTTCCTTCCAAGGAGTAAGGGTCTTTAATTTCATGGCTGCAGTCACCATCTGCAGTGATTTTGGAGCCCCCCAAAATAAAGTCTGACACTGTTTCCACTGTTTCCCCATCTATTTCCCATGAAGTGATGGGACCGGATGCCATGATCTTCGTTTTCTGAACATTGAGCAAAATCATGTTTAGTTTACTTAAAGCCAACTTTGTGAAGTGAAGAATAGGTTGTCACAAATCAATGGAGGGAAAAAGAAAAAGAAAAAAAAGCCTGAGCAATTGTCTGTTTCATGAGAGTTGACATTTTTTGCATATTTTGACTCAGTTCTCACAATATGTTTATCTTCTGGGATAAGTATATGAGTAAAACCGTTTTTCAAATGAGGAAACCAGAGCTCAAAGAGATTGAGTAAATTATTCAAGATGGTCAACTAGTACTAGGTAGAGAGAGGATTAGAACGCAGGTCAGTCTGGCTTCCAAAGAAGCATATTGGTTCTAGTTCAGTTCAGTTTAGTTGCTGAGCCGTGTCGGATTCTTTGCGACCCCATGAACCATAGCACGCCAAGCCTCCCTGTCTATCACCAACTCCCAGAGTCTACCCAAAGTCACGTCCATTGAGTCAGTGATGCCATCTAACCATCTCATCCCTTGTCATCCCCTTCTCCTCCTGCCTTCAATCTTTCCCAACATCAGGGTTTTTTCAAATGAGTCAACTCCTCGCATCAGGTGGCCAAAATATTGGAGTTTCAGCTTCAACATAAGTCCTTCCAATGAACACCCAGGACTGATTTCCTTTAGGATGGACTGGTTGGATCTCCTTGCAGTTCAAGGGACTCTCCAGAGTCTTCTCCAACACCACAGCCCAAAAGCATCAGTTCTTCTGCACTCAGCTTTTTCTATAGTCCAACTCTCATATCCATACATGACTACTGGACTTTGTTGAGAGTTATTGTTGATTCATCTAAGAAATATAAAGTCCCAACCTGGAGTCTCAAACTGTGACTAGCACTCTGAAACTAGAGCAAGCATCTCATATACTCCCACATGGAGATAAGACCATGAAACACAAATGAATCAGCAAGAACTACCAGTTGGTATATAATTATGTGTTGAATTACATGACACAAGGTAAAGAACTTTAAGGGTTCAAGAGAGAAAAACATTAATGGAAACTAGTTATCTTAAGGTTTAAGATGATCAACAAAATTGTTAAGATTTTATCAACAAAAGTAAAAGAGGAGTTTCTGGTTCCAGACAAGACAGAGTAAGCACATTCCACCCTATTCCTCCTGCTAATTTAAATCAAACTCTCTGGGTAAAATATATAAAGCAACTATAGGGAGACTGAAAGTAGAGGACATTGACTAGGGACCTCAAGCCTCCTCCAAGGACAACCTGATGATGAGTTCCTAGGGAGTTTTTGACTTTATATACTGATCCAAGCACTATACAAATATAGGTTGATTCTGCAACCCAAAATCATGAATGGACACAGACCAAAAAATGTTTTAATCAAAAATAAATAAGCTCCAAGGAAAACCTACTGTCTCCAGCCATAGGAGACATGTCCTAAGAATAGGACATCCCTGCAGAAAAGAATCACATAGGCTATATTTCCTCTACTCAAGACAAATACCATGAAGGAAATCAAAACCTTCGCCACCTGCTCTGAACTTGTGGAGACTCTGGGGTGGAGTGTTGTCAACCATCCCCACCCCGAACTAACACAAGCATTAATAGCACCCATCCCCTTCACCAGTAGGTATGGTAGAAATGGCAGAAGGGTGCCCTAGTGACTGTTCCTACCTGACACCAAGTGAGCATCAGCAAAGAGATGGTACATCTCCCATACATAGCTGGTACATTAGCCATAGAGACTGGAGAGGAGCCGTGGTGACAATCTCCTCACTACACTCAGGGAACACAAGCAGAGGTGGTTGCCCTCAGCCTCTTCCAACAGGCGCAGTGGCCATGGAGGCTGTTAAGTGGACTGCAGTCAAATAACCCTGTCTTGTTATGAACAAAAGTAAAGTTGTGGTCGAGTTGGTGGGTGAGGAGAAGTTAAGGAAAGCAATCTTTTAACTTGGGTATAAAGTCCTGGGCATACTCCTAAATAACCGATGCATGGAAGGCAATATTTAAGATAATTATATTATCAGAAGGGAATAGAAGTTTCTAGAGTCCATTGAAAGTGGTTAAATATTGATACTAGAAAACTATAATATATCAAGATAGATTTTTAATCTCTGGAGTATATACCTACACACAATAAAGATTAATTGACAAAAACTATTGCTGAATTATAATGAAATACTAAAATAATTCTGGGAGTTGGTGAGGACAGGGAGGCCTGGCATGCTGCAGTCCATGGGGTCGCAAAGAATCAGACATGACTGAGAGACTGAACTGACTGACTGGCTAAAATAACACTCAGGTAATCCACAGAAAGTCAGAAAATGATGAACAGTACAATGAAGAAGACAGAAAAGTAAACAAATAATAAGATAGACACCCTAAATCCTAGCATAGCAGTAATTACATTAAATGTAAATTGTAAACATCCCAATTAGAAAGCAGAGATGATCAGATTGGGTTTTTTTTAACTTGAGTTAACTATATGCTATCTGCAGCAAAAACATTTCAAATACAATTGTATAATATATTATAGATAAAAGGAAGAAAACACGAATAAAAAGAAACCAGGAGTGTCTGTATTAATGTCAGACCAAGTAGTTTTTGGAGCAAAGAAAACTACTGAGGATATAGAGGGGCATTACATAATGATTGATTTACCAACAGAATAGAACAAGCCTAAATATGTACGCACCAAACAATAGAGCTTCAGAACCCATAAAGTAAAAACTGACAAACCTGAAAATATAAATAGACAAATACACAGTTATGACTGTGGTCTTCACAACCTGTCTTTTAATAAGAGATGCAATACCTAGACAGAAAACCAGCAAGGACATACAAGAACTGAATAACACCATCAACCTACGGAATCTAAGTAACATTTTAAAACACTTCACCTAACATTAGCAGAATATACAATATTTTCAAGCACATATGGAACATTTATTTAAATAGACTATATTTTGGTCTATAAAACAAAATTTAACACATTTATGTACTTTGACCATAACAAAATTAAACTGGAAATAAATAGCAGAAAAATAATAAGAAAATTGCTGAACTTTGGAAATTAAATTATGCAGTTTTTATATAATCCATGGCTCAAAGAGAAAGTCTCAAAGGAAATTGGAATACATTGAGCTGAATGAAAATAAAATTGCAACATGGAAAATCTTGGAATGCAACTAAAGTAGTATGTATGGGAAAATTTATAGTATTAAGGCCTCTAAATGTTATTGTTTCATAAAACTAGCTTTTGAGTAGATTTTATTCATTATCTTTCAGTTTACAACTTCATCAATTTCTTCTCTCATCTTTATTACTTCTTTCTGCTTGCTTTCGGTTTATTTTATTCTTTTTATCGTTTCTTGAAGTGAAGCTCGAATTGTTAATCTGTGAATTTTCAGTATATACAGGAAAATTTATAGCGCTAAAGACCTCTATTTTCCCCCTTTCCATCATCAGTTTACCCCTTTTTATTTTTAATTTCCTCTTTGCAACAGCAACTGCCCATTTCCATCTCAATTTCCAATTCCTCATTATTAATTTAACCCGCATCAATTTTCCTCTTTCAGACATCAGTTTCTCTTTTTCCAATATCCAATTCCTCTTCCCATCATCAGTTTTCTCTCCCTGACATCAGTATCCATCCCCCTTTCCAATATCAACTTTTCCTTCTTCCTGCCTGACAGAGACTCAGTTCTGGAGAGGAGTACTTTTCTCTCCCACATTCATGCTCTTTAGGGAGCCTGGTACTGTCCCCAACCACAAACCATTTGTCCCTGAAATCAGGGTTCTGTTCCACTTTTGTATACAGGGTCACTTCACCCCTGTTTCAATTACCCTTCTCTTAAGGTTCCCAGTCAGATACTATTTTAGTTACATTAACTTCCACAGTCCAGTAGTATGGGCTTGAGAACATCCTAAATGGACAGCTTCTGACTTACTTCTCTCAACTCATTCTCCTCTCTGAAATTTTGGTCCCAGGGCCCCCTTCTCTCCTCCATCTCTGTCTCTTTCCACAATCCTTCACCCTGGAAGGACTGGTTTTACCTCTTTCCTATGATAATCCTCTGAGGTTTAGCTGCTATTGGCTTGTTTGGTTACCTGTCTTCTAGTGAATCTGGTATCATGGACAAGTCTGTGCATCAAAGCAGACACGCACACCCAGGTTTAAATTCTTGTCTTCCCACTTATTTGGTACCTTGGGGACAACCTCTCATTTCTTTTCTCAATAAAAAACTGGGTTCAATAATAATCAGTATTTCTTTGAGGAGTAAATGAATTACTAGACTGTGTAGACAGCTGTGAGTAGTATTTCACTAATCTGACTCCTTCATCTGCTCCTTTGAATGCAAAACTTTTGAGACCAAAAGCTTCCCCATCCCAGGAGGGAACATAATGTTGGAGTGTCAGGAACTACTGCACGCTTATAGATGGGTGCACAGTTTTTGGTTGTCTTCATGTCTTAACATACACGCATTCACTTGTTCAAACCCACTCTGAAGATTGTCTATCAGCAGGTAACCGTAAGTTGTGAAGTTCCAATGGGAGGCCTTTGAGAGTAGAAGGGAGCGCTGTTAGTTATTACTCTAGGGTGTCGGGCTCGAACTGAGACTGTGTAGATGAACTGAATGTGGAATAAGCCCCAGCTTTCAGGAACCATTCTAACAAAGTCTGTCTGTCAACTTCGGCCTGCCTCTCATCTTGGGAAAAGCTGACTCGTGTTCCAGCTTTGGGAGACTAGGGCTGTGTTCTCCACACAAGAGATGCGCACATCTGCACTGCCGCAGCCATCAGCACGTGAGGAAAGAAGAGTAGTTTCCAATCCACCAAATCAATGAACAGCATCCACTGGATATGAAAGCAAAGCGAGATCGCAGGGCCAACAGGTTGGATCACTCCACGAGCTGCTATCCTGGGCCACCTCCAGGTGGAGAGGCCTCCCTCCCTCCTTACATCACAGCAGAATGAATATAATGAGCGTTTGGGAATAATTAGCAGATGACACACTGCCCTTGAGGGATGATGGGTTAACAGCAGCACAACAAAGCTCAAGAGAATTTCGAAATGTCAGTGACTTTATAAGACTCAAAGGGTAGGCAAGCTGTGCCAGAATCAATGTGCGAGGCTGATGCCCCAACCTGTGCCAGCTGCCAATGCTGTGAGAGAACAAAGCAGGGACTTAGCTCTGTTTTCAGTGAGAGCCTGGTGCTGCCTGATTTGGAGGAAAATTAATTAGTAATAGAAAGAAAAGCCTCTAGGTAATTAGGGAATCCTCCTTCTCTGTCTGTTTTGTCCTGACTCTCCGCTATCGACAGTGCCCACTTCACCCACTGGTCAGGCTCCATGCATCACTTCATTTCACCATCTTCCCCACCCCCACTTCCTCAGATAGACTGGTAAGAATGCAGGTGCCCATTTCCCAGAGGGTATCCAATGGCAGCAGCTCTCAACCACAGCACTGTCAACACTGGTTGGAAATAAGGATGTGTTAGAAATGCAATAAGGATGTAACTAGATTTTCACAGCTAAAATTAAGATAGCATTGCCTCACAAGAGGATAACACATTCCCTCCTTATGTTGATCGTATATATTATGGTCCAGCTGCAAAAAACCTGGAAAACACTGTCTAAGGCATACCAAGGTGGAGTGGGAATGGTTTTTCCTGCAGGGGATGTTCTGTCAAGAAAAGCAAGGTGCCCAGAGAAATATTTCCCAATGAAAGATTTCTGACCCTGCATCTCTGTTAATAGGCAAATCTCTCACGCCATCATTGCATCACTAACCCAGTATGAATTCATGCCCTAAAATCAGCAGGGGAGAGGCAGGGGAGAGAAGGTAAGGAAGGGAGGTAAGTGAGTGAATAGGAACTGAAGGGAAATATCACCAATTTCTGTGATGTTGGTGGTCAGGGAGTGTGTAGACTGCCAGCCAAGCCTACCTGCATGCTGAAGTAAAGTGAAGCAAAGTGAATTGAAAGTTGCTCAGTCGTGTCCAACTCTTTGTGACCCCATGGACCATACAGTCCATGGAATTCTCCAGGCCAGAATACTGAAGTGGGTAGCCATTCCCTTCTCCAGGGAATCTTCCCAACCTAGGGATCAAATCGCAGTCTCCCTCATTGCAGTTGGATTCTTTACCAGCTGAGCCACCAGGGAAGCCCAAGAATACTGGAGTGGGTAGCCTATCCTTCTCCAGCGAATCTCCCCAACCTGGGAATCAACCCAGGGTCTCCTGCATTGCAGGCAGATTCTCTACCAGCTGAGCTAACAGGGTTTTAAGTTCCACTACCTGCACGCTAGTGGAACGTAATCACTTCAGTTTAGCAGAGGTACACTAAGAAGTTTATTGTCTTTTTCAGATGAATGTTTCTTTGTGGACAATCCAGATAATAAATAAGAAGTGCTCAGTGTAGCAGATAAGTCCCTTATGGGGTAACAGATGCCTTTATAATTTAATTCCTGGGTATTCCATGAATATTCATATGCATCAGATGAGAATTGTTTGGCTCCAGTAAAACTATGCAATGTCTCTTTGTCAACAAACAGTAAGAGGTGTGCAATTCTGCCAAGTTTATGTACTCTGTTCACGCATGTTAACCAAGGCTCTGCCTCAACCGCTCAGGTTAGAGCAAAACAGCCTTGTGAGATTTAGAAACAGCCAAGGCACACCTGTCCACTATAGTCTGAGGGTAAAAAATAAAACCTATGCACACAAGGAGGGTGCTACACAGGTAAATAGCTCAATTTTATATGCCATCTTGTGGGATAAAATCTGCTTAATATCAACTCTACCCCAATACTTTGCAGTAAAGATGGCCAAAGAGCAAAACATAGACAACTTAAATGGGTATGAGAAATGCACACAGTGAAAAAGCTCATACATCTGTTCAACACATTTGGACTTTTATACCATTTCCCTCAAAATTAGCTTTCGAATGCTCTAGACCCCAAAGCTGTTTTTCCGTCTGGGCCACAAAATTCAAATCTCCTGATTTCATGCCAATGTGTATGTTCTCTGAAAGGCTCCGAAAATCAATCATTCAACCCCAATTTGAACCATTGTCTTTGATGAGGCCCAGCCTCAGAAGTAACTCCATCTGTTAACGATTTATTTGGAAAACAAGAAAAAACCTCAACTAGAATTGTGTTTGTTAATTGCTGTATCAATCATTATTTTTGTGGAACAGTTTCTATATATTTTAACCAGTCCCAAGGGACAATTTCAGATTTTCTAGCATGACAAACATTCAAAATTAGAAAAAGGCTTTAATGGTTTAATTGTGCAAACCACCAAATACCTTATTCTCAAATTTTAGGCAAATATAATGATTACATATGACTTATGATCATATATATTGGCATGTATTGAATATTATATTAATATATACTATATGTGACATAGTCTATATTAGCACATCTTGTTATATATATTATATATTACTGGCTTGGGCAATATTTATCTTAAAGGGATAAAAAGTAAATATTTGGGGCTTGCAAGATGCAAGTTATGGTGTCATTACTTATCTCTGCTATTGTAGCAAAAGCAGCCATAAGTGATATATAAAAAATGAATGTGGCTATGTTCAAATAAAACTTTACAAAAACAGGTGGCCAGCCCTTGAGTCGTGTTTGCAGTCCTTGATATATTACATGTCATATATCACACTTTATTATATACTATATGTTATAAAATATGATTGTATATTAACTACTAGAAATAGTTTATATATGTGGATTGAATGATAGGGAAAATATATTTACCCCATATACAGTAGGGACTTCCAGGAAGCACTTGGTGAAGGTAATGATAATGATACAGGGATAAAATACATCCATGAAATGCCTCAACATCAACATTAAATTTAACTCTATTTTAAAATGAATGTTGAAATGCTTATTAAGCTGCACCACTGTTACATTGGAAGCTAGCAGGCATTTTATCCTGGGTCTTGGGTAAGCCACATTGTTTTCCTGGGATCCTTTATGGCAAAAGCTGCTATCCCCCATTACAAATGACAAATTCAAACAGAATTTGTCGTATCATATATTGCCTCCTTGATTAGATTTCTCAGCATTGCAAATGATAAATGCTTTGCTAAATCTCACATCTAGCATCTTTGCCATTCACTCTACATCTTTCTTGTCATATTCATGATATATTGACTTGGAACAGCCTTCCTTGATTTTGAGTTGCGTTTTCACATGATGGAGTCCCCAGTGCTTCCCTACTCTTGAGAGATTTGCCACAAGACTGGGTCTTGGAGGTCTGTGAGCCTTGTTGGCTCTCCAGTGGGGCTCCATAATTTTCGCCTAATAGCTGAATTTCTTGGTGAAACTTGACCAGGGCTAGTTACTCATGGTTCTCCTTTAGCATTGACTTCTAAACCCCCAATAAATAAAATGTGTGTATAAGTGTATCTGTATGCGTGTAAGAGAAGTAAAATGTCACCATACATATTCTCATGATTATGTGAACAAGGGAGGGGGAAATAAAAGCTGATTTCAAAAAAATTAAAGAGAAGAAGAAAGAAAGGATCATGGTTAAATTTTAAAGTTCAATCCAGCTTAAGAAATGATAGGAAGTTTTGAAAAAAGTGAGCATTAAGGATGACAGGATTGGGGTCCAGGAATACTTTAAGCTGTAGGATGAAGAGTACACATTACAAAGGAAAACGCAGCAGGAGTGAATGTGCAGTCCTGTACTTGAATCCAAGAAATTAACAGCACAATACAAAACTGAACATGTGAAGGGAGACTGGGAGATGGGCTTAGTAGACAGTAAAAATCAACATCAATATCAACATCTCTTCAATAAAACTAACGCGGCCATAGAGTATCATACAGTTAGCATATCTGGAATAAAGATGTCCATAGTTTCTCCATGGTTGCATTCTCCAGTTATCACTCCCTGGGATAGTCCTGTCTGCATTAAGGAGATGGTGGTGATGCTCAAACCCACTTACCAAGCAGAGGGAAAACAGATGGCCAAATATTAAGACAGAAAGCATAAGGTTCAGTGGACACTGAACCTAGAGTCAAAATTAGTGAAAGCGATGGAGGTTGAGCAAAACTCAAGTAATGAGAGGAAGTGGAGATGAGATGACTGCCCCTACACACATGAGCTGGTATTGCTCACCATCTTCATTTTTCAGATCACTAGAGCCTGGGCTGAGGGGTTCCAAAGACCACACATGTTCTACTCTGAAGATTAAGTCCCTTCCAGAACACTGTGGCTGTTGGCAGGATGCAGTCTACTAAGGAATTACTGAGGGGTGTCTCAAGCAAAGAAACTAGAATATGAGGGGTCAAAAACCCTTGGCAAGTGTGGGGGCACATAAAATTGAGGGTTGAATCCTGGAAAAGAGGAGTAGAAAGGAGAGCAAGCTGGTCATGTGGGAGCTGGCTTTAAATTTGCAAAGAGACGTTCCTTGTTCCCAGTACAGGATTTAGTCCTGTTTTATGAGTTGCCAACAGAAGTTATACAAAGATATATTGATATTTCAAAGAAAAATTTACAGTCAGTGAAGAGAAATGAGTGAAACCAATGTCAACATAAGGGGATTTCTGTTATAATTTCTATACGAAATGTAGGTGTTCCCCACCCTCCCTCAGGAGGTTTGGAGGAGCTAGAAAGTTGAGCCTGTGTTCTAGCTCTTCTCTAAATAGTGGTAAGACCTTGAGCAAGTCACTTACACACCTCTGCTGTGATGTGTGTCCTGGTCATTCTGAACACTATATCTGAAAATGGTTAACAAATTTCAAAACACAGTAATGTCAGGTATTGTATGTGGTTACAGAATTAAGCATGGTTACCCTGGATTAACATCAAGATCTTTCTCAACCCCCAGATTCTATGGTTAATGAGACAGTACAAAGTTAGACTGCAGTCTCACACAAGTAGAATTATCAGAAATTCTAAGATATAGACTCGAAATACTCCTGTATCTCTTCCAATTTCCAAAAGTTTGCCACTCACAGACACTGAGTAATGTCAGTGTTCCCACTCCTAGTATGAAGAGGATTTACCATGTTCAGTAACCAGCTCTCAGATTCAGTCACAAAAACATTGGTGAGGAGAATTAAAGAGTTCTTCAACTACCTCACTGACTCTGCTCCCCCATTCCTCAAAGAATTTTGTGATTCAGACAGCAAAGAATCCTCCTGCAATGCAGGAGACCCAGGTTCAATCTCTGGGTCAGTTCCCTGAAGGAGGGTGTGGCAACCCACTCCAGTATTCTTGCCTGGAGGATTCCATGGCCAGAGGTGGGTTACAGTCCATGGGGTTGCAAAGAGTCGAACACGACTGAGTGACTGGCACTTTCAGAGTCTGAAGCACTCCACATCTGCTGCTGGCTTGGTGCACGTGCCACTTTCCTACCCTCTTACTGACACTCCTAGTCTTTATATGCCTTGCTATGCACCTGCCCCACCCCAGCCCAAAGGCATAGGATTGGTATGCGCTAGAAAACCCTGGCCAAGTAGTACAGCTGACTGATGGCTTGATCTCCTCCTCTCTAGGAGCAGGTGAATAGCTCTGCCCCACCTATTTCCTCAGATTGTTAAGAAAATCAAATGATCCAATGATCATGTATGATGATCAAATGATGTAAAACATTTTTTTATTTTGGCAGCCATTTATTAAGGACTTTCTAATCCCCATGTGTCCATGTCCCTGTGTTAAAGCATTTCCCAAGCATTGACTTCTAGTTTCCAAAAGTCTCTGTGATTGTCAATTTTATGTGTTAAACTGACTAGATCACAGAGGCTCAGATATCTGGCCAAACATTATTCTGAGTGTGTCTGTGAGGCTGTTCTTGGATGAGTATAACATTTAAATTGGTAAACTGAGTAAAGTCGACTGCCCTTCCAGATGTGGGTGGGCCTCATCTAATCATTTGAAGGACTGAATAGAACAAAATAGAACCCTATCTAAGCTTTTCTAGTGGCTCAGATGGTAACGAATCCACCTGCAATGCAGCAGACCTGTGCTTGATCCTTGGGTCAGGAAGATCCCTTGGAGCAGGAAATGGCAACCCACTCCAGTATTCTTGTCTGGAGAATCCCACAGACAGAAGAATCTGACGGGCCACAGTCCATGAGGTTGCAGGAGTTTTACACAATTGAACTGTAAGTAAAAGCTAACTCTTCTGCCTGACTGTCTTTGAACTAAGACATCGGCTTTCTCCTGCTTCGTGGGTCTTAAGACTGGCAGCCTTAATACTAGGACAAAACTATCAGTATCCAGGGTCTCCAGTTTGCTGACTCATTCTGCAGCTCATGGGACTTACCAACTTCCAAAATCAAGTGAGACAATTTCTTTTATTGAATCTCTTTCTATATATCTACCTATACACATCCTACTGGTTCTGTTTCTCTAGAAAACTCTTCTATCATTGTCTCCTGTTAAAATAATGCTTTACATACATATATATATATATAATCTCCTATTAAACACAGGAGGAAGCTGAGATCTATCACAGAACTTGTAAACAGCAGTTATTGTTTAGTTGCTAAGTCGTGTCCAACTCTCTTGCGACCCCATAGACTGTAGCCTCCCAGGCTCCTCAGTCCATGGGATTTCCCAGGTTAGAATACTGGGGAGGCTTGCCATTTCTCTCTCCAGGGGATCTTCCCAAGCCAGGAATCAAACTGGCACCTTCTACATTGGCAGGTAGATTCTTTACCACTGAGCCATCAGGGAAGCCGATAAATAGCAGTACCAGAATTTAAATGTGGCTCTAACTCCAAACACCATGCCCTTCCCCTCTACTTCTTACACTACTACTTATTATGCCTATTATTTTCACCTTCACACAAAGCAGAGAAGAATTTTGGGGAAAGGAAGATGAAAAGAATAAACCCTGTATCCCTCAGAAATGAGGTTTCTGTGTCTTTGTTGGGGCACCAAAAATACTGGGTGTAGAGGGCTGAGTGTGAACATAGCACTTGGACTGCTGCAAAACACACACACACACACACACACACACACACACACCTTCAAGCTGAAACAGACTAGGTGTCAGAATGGTAAAACATCACCCCCTGACAGTTGTAAAATGCTGGAAGAATTTAATTACACTGATGTGTATCTGCTGGAAGACTTCCCAGAGATTCACGCACTCCATCAGCATTCTGCAGCCAAATTAATCAACAGATTGTTATCAAGACACAAATCTGCTTGCAAAGATATTTTTGTGGAGTCTAATTCCACAAAGAAAACACTGCTGCTTGTTAATGTAAAAGCAAGTTGTAAAATACTAAGTGAAAACTGTATGCTTGGACGTTCCCAGAACCATTTGAAAAGAAGATTAATAATTTGAACTCAGCAGAAAATCTCGAAGTTAGGGGATATGATCTATTCAGTATAAGCCTAGGAAATAGAGTCTATCTCACCATGTTGTTTTGGGGACCAAACATTCCACGTGCCACCAATTTGTATGGCAGGTTAGTGAAACCAGAGGGAGGGTCTAGAGAGCCCTTGCTATCTTGGGGAAACTTTGGTGACTTCACAATCATACACTAAACTGTACCCATCCAAGGAAGGGAGGATGAGTTACTCCTATTTACCAGAATAGCTGAGAGAATGTAGTGTCTGCTGCTGATTACCTTTGTCCAACCAACTAAGGCCATTTATGCACCAAGAGGATGATCTTGCCCTCTGTCATTTCTTGGCCTTGATACCTCTTAAATCAGTGCAGATGGTCAGTTACTTTAGAAATATCAGTGAAGGTTCTACAGAGTTGTGTTCATGAAAACCACAGAGTAGAAAAGTCTATCTATACATATATCTACACTTATGAGTGGGTTTATGAATTGGTCTAATTCATGTTTTCTTCTCTTTAATTTTCAGTGTCATCTCTTTTCTCTCTTCATGATGATTCTTCCTTTGCAAATTATTTTTACCAGAAACTTTTAATCCACACCTAAGATTGGTTTCATTATAAACCCTTTAGTACTGCTTGACATTGTAAACAACATATCTATAGCACTTTGATATAAATTACAAGTACATTAAAAAAAAATGAATCCTTCCCAAATTCCTCACCCCATTGTTCTCTCTAGAAAGTTTTATCAATTTCCTGTGTATCCTTTTATAACTATTCTGTGAATATATAAATATGTACATAATTGCCAATATTTTTGGTAGAAACTTAATTACTCCTCATTCACTAAAATTCAAGTTTTGATTAAACTACAAGTTTTCTATATTTTAAGTATTTTTAATACAGATCATTCTGAGTCACCATTTTAAAAATTTGCTCAATATCCTAGCATATGGATATACCACTTCTTATTTAACCAATTGACTATTGAACAAAAGATATTAAAGTGATTCTAACTTTGGACATCTGGAAGTTCATGGTTCACGTATTGCTGAAGCCTGGCTTGGAGAATTTTGAGCATTGCTTTACTACTGTGTGAGACGAGTGCAACTGTGCGGTAGTTTGAGCATTCTTTGGCATTGCCTTTCTTTGGGACTGGAATGAAAACTGATCTTTTCCAGTCCTGTGGCCACTGCTGAGTTTTCCAAATTTGCTGGCATATTGAGTGCAGCACTTTCACAGCATCATCTTTCAGGATTTGAAAGAGTTCAACTGGAATTCCATCACCTCCACTAGCTTTGTTTGCAGTGATACTTCCTAAGGCCCACTTGACTTCACATTCCAGGATGTCTGGCTCTAGGTGAGTGATCACACCATCATGACTATCTGGGTCACAAAGATCTTTTTTGTACAGTTCTCCTGTGTATTCTTGCCACCTCTTCTTAATATCTTCTGCTTCTGTTAGGTCCTTACCATTTCTGTCCTTTATCGAGCCCATCTTTGCATAAAATGTTTCCTCGGTATCTCTAATTTTCTTGAAGAGATCTCTAGTCTTTCCCATTCTGTTGTTTTCCTCTATTTCTTTGCATTGATCGCTGAGGAAGGCGTTCGTATCTCTCTTTGCTATTCTTTGGAACTCTGCATTCAGATGCTTATATCTTTCCTTTTCTCCTTTGCTTTTCACTTCTCTTCTTTTCACAGCTATTTGTAAGGCCTCCTCAGACAGCCATTTTGCTTTTCTGCGTTTCTTTTCCATGGGAATGGTCTTGATCCCTGTCTCCTGTGCAATGTCACGAACCTCCATCCATAGTTCATCAGGCACTCTATCTATCAGATCTAGTCCCTTAAATCTATTTCTCACCTCCACTGTATAATCATAAGGGATTTGATTTAGGTCATAACTGAATGGTCTAGTGGCTTTCCCCACTTTCTTCAATTTCAGTCTGAATTTGGGAATAAGGAGTTCATGATCTGAGCCACAGTCAGCTCCCAGTCTTGTTTTTGCTGACTGTATGCAGCATATCCATCTTTGGCTGCAAAGAATATAATCAATATGATTTTGGTGTTGACCATCTGGTGATGTCCATGTGTAGAGTCTTCTCCTGTATTGTTGGAAAAGGGTGTTTGCTATGACTAGTGTGTTCTCTTGGAAAAACTCTATTAGCTTTTGCCCTGCTTCAATTTGTACTCCAAGGCAAAATTTGCCTGTTACTCCAGATGTTTCTTGACTTCTTACTTTTGCATTCCAGTCCCCTATAATGAAAAGGACATCTTTTTTGGGTTAGGTGAACTTCCCGATGTTCAAGCTGGTTTTAGAAAAGGCAGAGGAATAGAGATCAAATTGCCAACATCCGCTGGATCATGGAAAGAGCAAGAGAGTTCCAGAAAAACATCTATTTCTGCTTTATTGACTATGCCAAAGCCTTTGACTGTGTGGATCACAATAAACTGTGGAAAATTCTGAAAGAGATGGGAATACCAGACCACCTGGCCTGCCTCTTGAGAAACCTATATGCAGGTCAGGAAGCAACAGTTAGAACTGGACATGGAACAACAGACTGGTTTTAAATAGGAAAAGGAGTACGTCAAGGCTGTATATTGTCACCCTGCTTATTTAACTTATATGCAGAGTACCTCATGAGAAATGCTGGGCTGGAAGAAACACAAGCTGGAATCAAGATTGCCAGGAGGAATATCAATAACCTCAGACATGCAGATGATACCACCCTTATGGCAGAAATTGAAGAGGAACTAAAAAACCTCTTGGTGAAAGTGAAAGAGGAGAGTGAAAACGTTGGCTTAAAGCTCAACATTCAGAAAACGAAGATCATGACATCCGGTCCCATCACTTCATGGGAAATAGATGGGGAAACAGTGGAAACAGTGTCAGACTTTATTTTGGGGGGCTCCGAAATCACTGCAGATGGTGACTGCAGCCATGAAATTAAATGACGTTTACTTCTTGGAAGGAAAGTTATGACCAACCTAGATAGCATATTAAAAAGCAGAGATATTACTTTGTCAACAAAGGTCCATCTAGTCAAGGCTATGGTTTTTCTAGTGGTCATGTATGGATGTGAGAGTTGGACTGCGAAGAAAGCTGACCACTGAAGAATTTATGCTTTTGAGCTGTGGTGTTGGAGAAAACCTCTTGAGAGTCCCTTGGACTGCAAGGAGATCCAACCAGTCCATCCTAAGGGAGATCAGTCCTGGGTGTTCATTGGAAGGACTGATGCTAAAGCTGAAACTCCAATACTTTGGCCACCTGATGTGAAGAGTTGACTCATTGGAACAGACCCTGATGCTGGGAGGGATTGGGGGCAGGAGGAGAAGGGGGCGACAGAGGAGATGGCTGGATGGCATCACCGACTCAATGGACATGAGTTTGAGTGAACTCCGGGAGCTGGTTGTGGACAGGGAGGCCTGGCGTGCTATGATACATGGGGTTGCAGAGTCAGACACGACTGAGCGACTGAACTGAACTTTGGACAATTTCAAACAATGCTGCAAATAGCTTCCTCCTCACATACAGTAATACCACTGCCCCAGTAATTCTGTAACATAAATGTCAGACATTTAAAGTGCTGAGTCCAGGAGTCATCATCATAAGTTTGCACAGCTGTTGCCAAGTTGTAACCCAGATAATGACACTGTCCAGGAACTCTCTGTGTATTCATTTCGTCAATCTTCAGAACACAAAGTATAATGAATTGTTTCAAATCATTGCCAATATGATCATTATTTTATACTTGGTTAATATATTCATTTGTATTTAATTGATTATTAGTAAGGCTGAACTTCTTTCCAAATATTGTCTGGCATTTTGCTTTTCTTCTTCTCTGTTTATTTCCTTGGTCTATTTTTATATTACCTATTCTCTTTCTCATTAACAGGAGCATATTATGTATTATTCATTGTTGTGTTCCAAATGTATTCTCCAAATTTGTCATAGGTCTTGTCTTATTTATGGTATAGCTTACTGAATAAAAATGTATTCTTTCTAAATATCCAGATATCCTTAATCATTGTTATCCTTCAATATCTGTTATCCTTCATTGGGTTCTGGAGTCCACATCATGCTTAGAAAAAATATTTCCACTTGAATATTACAAAAATTGTGTGTTTTCTACCATTGATAAGTAGGATTTTAGTTCTTGAAACTTTCTGGAATTTCTTAATAACTTGGCTTATAGATCTAATTTGTTTTGTTTTGGATTGTCAATTTTCTTATTTAGATAATCTATATTTTCCACACTGATTTGAGATGCCACTGTTACCATGAAACACATTTCCATATTTATTTATTTAAGTTTTTAGACTCTGTTCTGGTCCTTTGATCCTTTATCTTCTACAACACTGTTTTAATTAGTGTAACCTTATGTTTTGTTATTTTTAAATCTTTTAAAATATATAATTATAGATCATAAGAAGCAGCAAAGATAGTAGAAGAAGGCACAGTACCCTTCTCACTTCTCCCGGTTGTTACATCTTACATAATTATCGTACAATATCAGGAGAAGGAAGTTGATATTGTACCGTATGTGTATATATAGTTTGATGTCATCTTATCCAATGTGCAAATCTGTATAACTACAACCACAGTTAAGATACAAAAGTCTTTCATCATCACAAAAATCTTCCTTGTGCAACCCTTTATAGTCACACCCATCTCCCACTCTTACCCCATCATCGCTAATCTTTGGCAACCACTAATCTGATTTCTACCTCTATAATTTTGTTACTTCAAGAATGCTATATAAATGGAATTATACGGTATGTTACCTTCTGATAGTATTTTTTTGCTCAGCATAATGCCCTTGAGACTCATCCAAGCTGCCATGGGTATCAATAATCCACTCTATATATGACGGACCACAATTTGCTTAACCATACATCTGTTGAGGGACATTGTGGTTCTTTCCACATGTTGTTGTTGTTCTTCAGTTGCTCAGTTGTGTCCGACTCTTTGTGACCCCACGGACTTCAGCATGCCAGGCTTCTCTGTCCTTCACTGTTCATTAGTTAGACTGATGCTGAAGCTGAAGCTCTAATACTTTGGCCACCTAATGTGAAGAGTCAACTCATTGGAAAAGATCCTAGTGCTGGGAAAGATAAAAGGCAGGAGGTGAAGGGGGTGACAAGGATGAGATGGTTGGATGGCATCACTGACTCAATGGACATGAGTTTGAACAAGCTCCAGGAGATGAAGAAGGACAGGGAAGCCTGGTATGCTGCAGTCCATGGGGTCGCAAACAGTCAGAGAGGACTGAACAACCTGAACAACAACAGCAACAACTGTGGGCTTAAGTTTTCATCAATCTGAGTTAAACGTTCAACAGTGCAACTGCTGGATTGTTTGGTGAGTATATGTCTAGTTTCTTAAGAAACTGCAAAACTATTTTCCAGAGTGGCTGTGCCATTTTACATTCCCACCAACAATGCATGAGAAATCCAGTTTCTCTGCTTCCTTACCAGAATTTATAGGTATCACTATTTTTCTGTTTTAGCTGGGGTAATGGATGCATAGTGATATCTCATTGAGGTCTTAATTTGCATTTCTTTAAAGAAAACTTTTTCCAAGTGCTGAATATCTTTTCAAGTGTTTGCCATCCACGTATCCTCAAGTCTTTTGCTCACTTTCTAATCAGATTATTTTTTAAAGATTGATTTCTGATGATTCTTTATTATTCTAGATGAATTCTTTGTCAGAGAGTTGGTTTGCCGATATTTCATCCGATTATCTTTTCACACTTTTAGCAGGGTCTTTTGCAAAACAAAAGTTTTAATTTTGATGAAGTCTGATTTATTCATTTTTTTCTTTTATAGAACATGCTTTTGATGTCATAACAAACTTCACCAAATCCTAGGTCTCAAAGGTTTTTTTTCATATTTTTTTTTCTGTAGGTGTTATGTTTTACTTTTTAAATCTATGATCCATTTTCAGTGAATTTTTGCATGAGATATGGGGGTTAGGCTCTCTTTTTAACTTTTTGTCTGTGGATATACAATTGTTCCATACTGTCTGTTGAAAAGACTATCCTGCCATCAAATTGCTTTTGCAACTCTGTCAAAAATCAGTTGGCCATTTTTGTGGGACTATTTATTGAAGAGTCCACTATTTTGTTCAACTGATTCATATGTTTATCCTTTGCCTTTCCATATAGATTTTAGAATAATCTTGTCTCCACAAAAATTTCTTTTTGGAATTTGGTATTAAATCTGTTTATCAATCTGGGGAGAATTAACCTCCTTACTATGTTGAGTCTTCCATTTGTTTATATATTCTATAAGCCCTTTGTCATTTTCAACATATAATCCCTATACATGTTTTCTCAGATTTACCCTCAAATGTTTCATTGTTCTTTAAGTGACTGCAAATTGTATAGTTTCTACATGTTCATTGCTAGTATGTAGAAATAAATCTGATTTTTTATGTTGATTTTCTACCCTGCAACCTTGCTGAGATCTCTAGCCTTTTGCATTCTACAGTTTTCCTCTGTTTCTTTACATTTTTCACATAAGAAGGCTTTCTTATTTCTCCTTGCTATTCTCTGGAACTCTGCATTCAGTTGCATATTTTTCTCCCTTTCTCCTTTGCCTCTTGCTTCTCTTTTTCCTCAGCTATTTGTAAGCCCTCATCAGATAACCACTTTGCTTTCTTGCATTTCTTTTTCTTTGGAATGGTTTTGGTCACCACCTTCTGTACAGTGCTATATATCTCCATCCATAGTTCTTCAGGCACTCTATCTCTCAGATCTAACCAGTTGAACCTATGTCACTTCCACTGTACAACCATAAGGGATTTGATTTAGGTCATACCTGAATGGCCTAGGGGTTTCCCTACTTTCTTCAATTTAAGCCTGAATTTTGCAATAAGGAGTTCATGATCTGAGTCACAGTCAGCTATAGAAGAGCTGAGTCATTGGAAAAGATACTGATACTGGGAATAACAAAAGGCAGGAGAAGAGGCCAACAGAGAATAAGATGGCTGGATGGCGTCAATATAATGGACATGAGTTTGAACAAACTCCAGGAATTAGTGAAAGACAGGCAAGACTGGTGTGCTGTAGTCCATGGGATAGCGAACAGGTGGACACCACTCAGCCACTGAACAACACAACCTTCCTGAACTCAATTATTAGTTCTAAAACTTGGGGACTTGGCTTCTTTGTATTTTCTCTGGGACTTTCTCCGCAGATCATCAGATTATCTGCAAATAGAAGTAGTCTTTCTTTCTTGTCTTTAAGAATTTTATTTCTTTTTCTTGCCTTATTTCATTGCCTAGAACTTTCAGTACTACATTGAACAGAAGCAGTGAGAGTGAATATCCTTGTCTTGTTCCTGGTCATAAAAGGAAAACATTCAGCTTTTCCTTGCTAGTTATGATTTTCAGCTAATTATACTGTTAGGTATAATTTTTAGAATTCTACCTAATTCTACATGTTCCTTGTCAAGTTGAGAAAGTTCCCCTCTATTCTTAATTTTCTGAGAGGTTTTTTTTTTTCCATGAATGAGTGCCAAATTATTCAAATGCTTTTTTCTTCATTAATTGATATGATCATGTAGTTTTCTTTGCTTTAACCTGCAAATACAATAGATTACATTGATTGACTTTTGATTATTGAACCAGCCCTACATACCTTGGACATGCCGTGTAATTCTTTTTATACATTGGTGAATTCTATTTGCTAATATTTCATTAAAAATTTCAGCATCTTAATAAAACAAACTAGTGCATATAGCAAAAAAAGAAAGATTTATAGATATGGAGAACAAACTAGTGGTTATCAGTTTAGAGAGGGAAAGGGGGAAGGGCAAGACATGGGTGGGGATTAAGAGGTACAAATTACTATGCACAAAATAAACTGTAAGGATACACTGTGCAACACAGGGAAGATAGCCAATATTTTATAATAACTGTAAATGGAATATAATATTTAAAATTGTGAATCACTATGTGGTACACCTGAAACATAAGATACCGTACATCAACTATACCTCAATAAAAAATAAATAAAAATAAAGGGTTAAATATATAAAAGAAAAAGAATTTCTGAATTCCTTTGTGTGTGTGTATACTATTCCTAATTTTGCCATTAAGATAATATTATTGGATGAGATGGAAGAGTTTCCTTCTTTTCTATCTTCTGGAAGATAATATATAGCATTGCTGCTAGTACATCTTGGTGAAATTTTCAGGGAAATCACCTAAGCCTGGATGTTTCTTTCTCAGGAGCTTTCTAATTACAAATTCAGTTATCAATTGTTAACTGGCTATTCAATGATCTACTTCATATTAGGTGAATTGTAGCACTTCACTTTTAGAGAAACTGGTCCATTATCAAATTTACGTGTGTGCACTTGTTCATGGGCTTCCCTGGTGGCTCAGACAGTAAAGGATCTGCCTGCAATGCAGGAGACCCGGGTTCAAACCCTGGAGGGGGACGATCCGCTGGAGAAGGGAAGGACTACCTGCTCCAGTATTCCTGCCTGGAGAGTTTCATGGATAGAGAAGCCTGGCAGGCAGTTGTTCATAGTACTTCCTCACTATCCGTCTAATGTCTGTAGGGTTTGTCATGAAACCCTGTTTTATCCCTGATAGCAATAATTTGTGTCTTTGTCAGTTTTGCTAGAGAATTGTCAATCTGATTATCTTTTCAAGGAACTAGTCTTTTGTGTCATTGATTTTCTCTATTGTTTTTTGTTCACAATTTTATTCCTTTCTGATCTTATCTTTATTGTTTCTTTCCTTCTTCTTGCTTTGGGTTTATTTTGCTCTTTCTTTTTTAGTTTCTTAAGGTAACAGCTTACATTATTCATCTGAGGATTTTACTCATTTCTTACATAAACATTCAGTGTTATAAGTTTCCCTTTCAGTATCATTCTAGTTATGTTCAACAAAAGTTAAGCTGTAATTTCAAATTCCTTCAGTGTATTTTTAAATTTCTCTGAGACTCCCTCTTTGATGCATGAATTATTTATAAGTGTATTGTTTATGTTTCAAATGTCTCTCCACACACTTGGAGAAAAGTACTTCCAAAAGATAATTTCCAGTTATCTGTCTGTTGCTTTTTCTACTTTAATCCTACAATGGTCAGAGAACATACTCTGCATGATTTCAATTCTTTTAAGTATGTTGAGTTTACTTTTTAACCCAGCATGGGGTCTATCTTGGTATATATTCTGTGGGATCTTGAAAAGAATATATGTATATCCTGCTGCTGTTCAGGGGAAGATTCTATAAATGTTGATTAGATCCTATTCATCGATGTTCTATATCTTTGCTGTTTTTATATCTATTTTTTTAGCTGTTGAGAGAGAAGTATTGAAGTCCTCAGCACTAAATATGAACTTGTGTTTCTCCTTTGAATTTTATCTGGTTTTGCTTTGTATGTTTTACAGCCCTTTTGTTTGGGTTATTCACACTTGAAATTGTTATGTTTCTATGTGGACTGACTCTTTTATCATATGTAAAACCTCTTCCTAGGCTCAGTAATTTTCTTGTTCTAAAATCCATTTTTATCTGATGTTGATAGAGCCACTTCTGCTTTCTTTGACTGATATTTTATTGCATATTGTTTCTATCGTTTTACTTTCAACCTATGTATATCAATACTATGGATAGTATATAATTGGGATATCTTTTTTTAATCCTTTTTGTCAATCTACGTCATTTAATTGGTGTTTAATTTAGAACATTTACATTTAATTTAATTATTGCCAGGTTAAGGCTTCAGTCTGCCGTTTTGTTTTCCTACTTTTTTCTTTCTCTTTTGCATTCTCTGTTTTCCCATTTTTCTTGAGTTACTTGGCCATTTTTAGAATTTTATTTTTATTTATAGTAATTTTATATAACTTATAGTAAATAATAGTAATTTAACTGTGTCTCTTTTGTTGTTTGCTATTTTTTTCTTAAGTGTTTGTTCTTGGAATTATATTTCATTTTCATGACTAATCAAAGTCTATCATTGACATTTTGCCAGTTCAGACAAAGTGAAGAAAAATTATTTCCCTTTATACCCCATTAACCCACAAGTTAGAATATAATTGTTTTCAATATTTTCTCAAGGGACTTCCCTAGTGGTCCAGTGGTTAAGAATCCACCTTGCAATGCAGGGGACATGGGTTCTATCCTTGATTAGGGAAGTAAGATCCTACATACTCCAGAGCAACTAAGCCTGCTCACCACAACTGAACCCATGTACTCTGGAGCTTCTGTGCCAGAATTAGAGAGTCTGTGCAACACAGCAAAAGATCCCTCACGATGCAATGAGGATCCTGCATGCTGCAACTAAGATTTGACACAGCCAAGTAAATAAATAAATATTTAAAAAATTTCCTCTCTGTATATTGAGAACCACATACCTATCGCTTCAGCCATCAAACATAATTTAGAAAACTTAAGAAGAGAAGGAAAGTCTATTGTTTTTCCCTCTCTTCCCTGATTTTCCAAGATTCTTTTCTTTATTATTTCTTTTTAAATGACTTCCTTTATTATTTTTCAGGTGACAGCAAATTCTCTCCATTTTCCTTCATCTAATAATATTTTTATTTCACCTTCATTCTTAAAGTATATTTTTGTTGGATATAGAATTCTTGGGTTGCAAAGGTTTTTTTCAGCATACTAAAAATGTTATACTATTTCCTTCTGGCCTCTCTGGTTCCTGATGAGAAATCCACTGTCATTTAAATCATTTTCCCACTATAGGTAATGTCATTTTTCCCTGGATACTTTTAAGACTTTTCCTTTGTTTTCAAGTTTTGGAAGTTTGACTGTGGTGTGTCCTTAAGTGAATTTCTTTGAGTTTATATGACTAGAGTTTACTTAAGTTCATTAACCTGTAGCTTAATGGGTTCATTTATTTATTTTTTGGGTCAAATATGAGTGCTTTTTAGTCATTTAAAAATTCACTTGTTTATTTCTTTTTGGCTGCACTGGGTCTTTGTTGCCCCTTGACTGCTAGTGGGCAGTGAAAGTCTTGATTCTCCCCTAGATGTCTTCCAACATCACCCCTGCAATATGAGGAGCAGGTCCAGCCTCCCATGTTATCTCCAGGAACACACAGAATATGGAAGAAAGGCTTGTTATGAATGAAGGTCCCAATTCCTCACTCTGCCTTCTCTGACACCACCGAAGCGGGAAGTTGGGGCACCTTATTAGCCTGTCAGGGGTGGAAATCTAGGCTTCCCACTCAGCCGGCTTCGAGTGTGGGCGGGGGGGGGGGGGCACAGCTTTTTCTGTGGTGTTTGGAGGAATCAGAGCAGTCATTATCTAAAAGTTTCCTGTCTTGTGAGACTGCTCCTTTCCTCAACCTGTGTCTGAAGGGAGCAGTCTTTGCGGGGAAGATTTTTTTGTCCTGTGCACATTGGTATTTACAGATTACAGGTTGCTGGCCTCTCCAATGGACTTCACTGGTAGCTCAGTGGTAAAGAATCCACCTGCCAATGCAGGAGATGTGAGTTCAACCCCTGGGTCAGGAAGACCCCCTGGAAAAGGAGATGGCAACCCATGCCTGTATTCTTGCCTGGGAAATCCCATGGACAGAGAATCCTGGCAAGCTACAGTCCATGGGGTCACAAAAGAGTCAGGCATGACTTAGTAACCAAACAACAACAACAAGGGCTTCTTCAATATTCAGTTTGAACATATATGAGGCAAAAGGAAAATCCAGAAAACTCACTCTTGTGTCAATCCTTGGGTCAAAAGATCCCTATACAGTCTGCTATCTTCCCTCTGCCAACAGAATATTTTTGTTTGTTTTACTTATAGTTTCTAGGGGTTTTAGTTGTACTAACAATGAGGAGTAAGAAAATGTACATCTACTCCATTTCACTAGGGGTCTCTCTATAGCATGTTTTGCTTATGGTAAATACAAGAAATCTCCATTTTTTTTTCCTTATTTTTCAAAATTATATTGGCTATTATGCTTTGTTCTTTCAGAAAATATTTGGGATAAACATTGAATTCCTTCTCAAAATTCCTATTGGGGTTACATTAAATGAAAGGTGATTCTATGACCCAATCATTTATAATATTCAGTAACTAAAGCCTTTGACTGTGTGGATTGCAATAAACAGTGGAAAATTCTAGAAGAGATGGGAATTCCAGATCACTTAACCTGCCTCTTGAGAAGGCAGGTTTCTTGAGAAATCTGTATGCAGGTCAGGAGGCAACAGTTAGAACTGGACATGGACCAACAGACTGGTTCCAAATAGGAAAAGGAGTACCTCAAGGCTGTATATTGTCACCCTGCTTATTTAACTTCTATGCAGAGTACATCATGAGAAATGCTGGACTGGAAGAAGCACAAGCTGGAATGAAGATTGCTGGGAGAAATATCAATAACCTCAGATATGCAAATGACACCACCCTTAGGGCAGAAATTGAAGAGGAGCTAAAAAGCCTCTTGATGAAAGTGAAAGAGGAGAGTGAAAAAGTTGGCTTAAAGCTCAACATTCAGAAAACGAAGATCATGGCATCCGGTCCCATCACTTCATGGGAAATAGATGGGGAAACAATGGAAACAGTGTCAGACTTTATTTTTGGGGGCTCCAAAATCACTGCAGATGGTGATTGGAGCCATGAAATTAAAAGACGCTTATTCCTTGGAAGAAAAGTTATGACCAACCTAGATAGTATATTCAAAAGCAGAGACATTACTCTGCCAATTAAGGTCCATCTAGTCAAGGCTATGGTTTTTCCTGTGGTCATGTGTGGATGTGAGAATTGGACTGTGAAGAAGGCTGAGCACCGAAAAATTGATGCCTTTGAACTGTGGTGTTGGAGAAGACTTTTGAGAGTCCCTTGGACTGCAAGGAGATCCAACCAGTCCATTCTGAAGGAGATCAGCCCTGGGATTTCTTTGGAAGGAATGATGCTAAAGCTGAAGCTCCAGTACTTTGGCCACCTCATGCAAAGAGTTGTCTCATTGGAAAGGACTCTGATGCTGGGAGGGATTGGGGGCAGGAGAAGAAGAGGATGAGATGGCTGGATGGCATCATGGACTCGATGGAAGTGAGTCTGAGTGAACTCTGGAAGATGGTGATGGACAGGGAGGCCGGGAGTGCTGCAATTCATGGAGTTGCAAAGAGTCGGACACAACTGAGCGACTGAACTGAACTGAACTGAAAGTGTAAATAATCCATGGTCTTATTAAAACTATCAAAAATCTTAGGTTAACATATCAGTCTTGGATATTTATATTCCAAGATCAGAAGCCTTCTACTTTGTACCTAACAGGCTAATCATTCCTCCTCAATATCTTTCCTCATCATTGATTTTTTTTTTCCTACCACAACACACTATGATAGAAAATTCATTTTTCCCCCCAATTTTCCACCATAGTGGTAGGGCTATGAACTTTAAAAGTATGTATTATGCTAACTGAGTAATTTGTTCTAATCTTCCTCATCCTGCATGGGATGTCTCTGTTAGTAACAAATCTATAAACTCTGGCCATAGCTATCTCTCCTTGAGAAAGCAGACCAAGATTTTAAAAACTGGAACAAACTGGCGTTTCTTGATTGTAGGACATGTCTTGTGTTTGTTTTCCATTGGTTACATAAATAGAACAAATCACTCGACAGAGAATTCTACTGCATTTCCTGGGCTCCCAGGAGGAATGTTTTCTTTTCACTTGCCTTTTCTGAAGGAATGTGACAGCAGGAAGAAGGAGGTGGTGGTATTAAAACAAGTTGTATGACTGCAAGTTGCAGGAGAAACAGTTTTGGACAGATGTCAGAATGAAGAATTTCTGGTTTGGGGAGTAATTTTTATGTAAGAGAGTATGATGTAAATCAGAGTAAAATTGGAAGGAGGAGAAGTATTTAAGGCAAAGTGGAACTTTTAGATTCAACTATAAGCACTGACTGTTTCTAAAGTAAGGACATGTTTATCATCACAAATATGTCATGATGTTAGTGGGTCCCTTTTTTCCTTCTCTCACCATGCATTCTATCTCTGGGACATGGAGAATGCTGGGGATATGAGTACAGGTGGAGCAAAGTCTAGCCAGAGAAACTCTTCATTTCATGTTGATATGTAACATGGCCAGAATTTATAATGCTTAATTCCATTCCTTTTTGTTTAAAGGTAAAATGTAAACATGCCCAAAAAGGTTCTCTTTTTTCTTACTGGAAAAGGATAAAAGAATTTGATGGGGAGGGTGAGGTGCTGGGGCAGGGGGAAGGAACCTTTTGTGATTCAGTTACACAGATTTGGTGACAATAGGCTTTCTTCTAGAGGAGTATACTGTGTACAGATGCACTTACCTTACTGGTAAAAGGATTTAATTGAATTTGACTGGTTGCACTCCCAAAGTCTCAAGAGAAAATTTTTTGGCCACTTTGCTTAAAATTCTTTTGCAGTAATATCTTGGGGAAAGTGTTTTTTTTAAGTGGGCATTATGAGCCGAGCTATGCACGCCCCTCCACCAACCCAATTCTTATGTTGAAAGTCCTTAGAGTGTGACTGACCAAAACTGCCAGACCTGGCTAGGTCACTTTCATGAATTATCTTAACAACAGGAGGTCCTGGTAAGGAACGCAGAATTAACAAGCTACCACCAACC
The DNA here is from genome assembly GCF_042477335.2 of Ovis canadensis. NCBI lineage: Eukaryota > Metazoa > Chordata > Mammalia > Artiodactyla > Bovidae > Ovis > Ovis canadensis. Next base: position 26,896,100 of record NC_091246.1, read on the forward strand.
AGAATAATTTGGGAAAGATCAAAAGGAGAGAGATGTGAAGCCATAGGTCCTACCAACCTTCCAGAATCCTTCTCTTGGCTGAGCAATGCACACAACACCAGGAAGAACCCTAAGTCAGAACGATTGGCCAGAGACAACCCAGAAACTAAGCCCATCACCATAAAATCAGAAACTGCAGTCCTCCTGGGTTCCCTTACCCTTCTGCTATCTACCTCTACTCTTCCTAATAAAGTCTCTTGCTTTGTCAGCACTTGTGTCTCCTTGGACAATTCATTTTTTTCTTTTTTTTTTTAATTTTAAATTTAAGAATAACTGCTTTACAGAATTTTGTTGGTTTCTGCCAAACATTGACATAAATCAACCATAGGTGTACATATATCTCCTCCCTCTTGAACCTCCCTCCCATCTCCCTCCCCATGCCATCCATCTAGGTTGTTACAGAGCCCCAGTTTGAGTTCTTTGAGTCATACAGAAAATTCTCACTGGCTATCTATTTTACATATGGTAAAGTAAGTTTCCATGTTACTCTCTCCAATCATCCCATCCTCTCCTTCCTCTCCCACCTCCTATGTCCATAAGTCTGTTCTCTATGTCTGTTTCCCCATTGCTGCCCACAAATAATTTCATCAATACCATCTTTCTAGAGTCTATATATATGCATTAGTATATAATATTTGCTTTTCTCTTTCTGACTTACTTCACTCTGTATAATGGACTCTAGGTTCATCCACCTCATTAGAACTCACTGAAATGTGTTCCTTTTTATGGCTGAGTAATATTCCATTGTATATATGTACCATAGTTTCTTTATTCATTCACCTGTTGATGGACAGCTAGGTTGTTTCCATGTTCAAAAAACTAGGAATAAAACCACCATATGACCCAGCAATCCCACTTCTAGGCATATAGTCCAAGGAAATCAAAACTGAAAAAGACATATGTACTCCAATGTTCAGTTCAGTTCAGTTCAGTCACTCAGTTGTGTCTGACTCTTTGTGACCCCATGAACCACAGCATGCCAGGCCTCCCTGTCCATCACCAACTCCCAGAGTCCACCCAAAGCCATGTCCATTGAGTCTGTGATGCCCTCCAACAGTCTCATCCTCTGCCGTCCCCTTCTCCTCCTGCCCTCAATCTTTCCCAGCATCAGGGTCTTTTCAAATGAGTCAGCTCTTTACATCAGGGGGCCAAAGTACTGGAGTTTCTGCTTCAACATCAGTCTTACCAATGAACACACAGGACTGATTTCTTTTAGGATGGACTGGTTGGATCTCCTTGCAGTCCAAGGGACTCTCCAGGGTCTTCTCCAACACCACAGTTCAAAAGCATCAGTTCTTCGGTGCTCAGCTTTCTTTATAGTGTCCAACTCTCACATACATACATGACTACTGGAAAAACCATAGCCTTGACTAGATGGACCTTTGTTGGCAAAGTAATGTTTCTGGTTTTCAATATGCTATCTAGGTTGGTCATAACTTTCCTTCCAAGGAGTAAGTGTCCTTTCATTTCATGGCTGCAATCACCATCTGCAGTGATTTTGGAGCCCAGAAAAATAAAGTCTGACACTGTTTCCACTGTTTCACCATCTATTTGCCATGAAGTGATGGGACCAGATGCCATGATCTTCGTTTTCTGAATGTTGAGCTTTAAGCCAACTTTTTCACTCTCCTCTTTCACTTTCATCAAGAAGCTCTTCAGTTCTTCACTTTCTGCCCTAAGGGTGGTGTCATCTGCATATCTGAGGTGATTGATATTTCTCCCGGCAATCTTGATTCCAGCTTGTGCTTCCTCCAGCCCAGCGTTTCTCATGATGTCCTCTGCATATAAGTTAAATAAGCAGGGTGGCAAATATACAGCCTTGACGTACTCCTATTCCTGTTGTTCCATGTCCAGTTCTAACTGTTGCTTCCTGACCTGCATATAGGTTTCTCAAGAGGCAGGTTAGGTGGTCTGGTATTCCCATCTCTTTCAGAATTTTCCACAGTTTATTGTGATCTACATAGTCAAAGGCTTTGGCATAGTCAATAAAGCAGAAATAGACGTTTTTCTGGAACTCTCTTGCTTTTTTGATCTCTGGTTCCTATGCCTTTTCTAAAACCAGCTTGAACATCTGGAAGTTCACAGTTCACATAGTGCTGAAGCCTGGCTTGGAGAATTTTAAGCATTACTTTACTAGCGTGTGAGATGAGTGCAATTGTGTGGTAGTTTGAGCATTCTTTGGCATTGCCATTCTGTGGGATTGGAATGAAAACTGACCTTTTCCAGTCCTGTGGCCACTGCTGTGAAAGTGAAAGTGAAGTTGCTCAGTCATGTCCGACTCTTTGTGACCCCATGGACTGTAGCCTACCAGGCTCCTCCTTCCATGGGATTTTCCAGGCAAGAGTACTGGAGTGGGTTGCCATTTCCTTCTCCAGGGGATCTTCCCGACCCAGGGATTGAACCCGGGTCTCCCGCATTCCAGGCAGACGCTTTAACCTCTGAGCCACCAGGGAAGCCCGTGGCCACTGCTGAGTTTTCCAAATTTGCTGGCACGTTGAGTGCAGCTCTTTCCCAGCATCATCTTTCACAATTTGAAACAGCTCAACTGGAATTCCATCACCTCCACCAGCTTTGTTCATAGTGATCCTTCCTAAGGCTCACTTGACTTTACATTCCAGAATGTCTGGCTCTAGGTGAGTGATCACACCATCATGATTATCTGGGTTGGGAAGATCTTTTTTGTACAGAAAGTATGGTCCCTGTTTGGTTGCTGCATTCTAAGTATCTAGCAGAGATATCTGGCTCATTGTTAAATATACACCTACAAAATATCTGATGAGTGATTTAAAAAAATAGTTTGTACATCTCTGTATGCTTCCAGAAAATCAGCGGAATAAAGGGTTTTAAAGCTTTTCCAGGTGGCACTCGTGGTAAAGAATGCAGGAGATGTAAGAGATGTGGGTTTGATCCCTGGGTTGGGAACATCCCCTGGAGAAGGAAATGCAGAAGATAATGGAATAAGGAAATGCATTCCAGTATTCTTGCCTGGGAAACCCCATGAACAGGGAAACCTGGTGGGCTACAATTCATGGGGTCACAAAGAGTCGGACACGACTGAGCACACACACACACACACACACACACATACATAAAGGGTTTTAAATTTCAACTATACTCCCACTGCCCCATTTGTGCATTTTAATAAGTCATTTCCTTATATACCCCAATAAGCAAATAGGAAAGATCTCTTGAGGTAAAAGAATAGAAGGAAATGAGGTCTCCTTACCCTTTGGGCTATCTTATTAAACTGTCTCAAATTTTAATCCATCAGTATGGACTGCGCACTTTCTAAATTTGAACTAAATGCTGGTAACACAGTCCTTACCTTTAATATGCTACATAGAGGTAGGTGTTGTCACCCAATCAAATATCATTGAGACAAAGTTATCTGGATAGTTTCCATGAGAAAGTGTACTAAGCCACTGATTCTGGAAAAGAAGTGGTTAAAAATCCATCAGTGATCAAATCCAGGAGCTGAAAAAGTGTTCTGAAGAAGTCATTCAGCTAAACAAGGGTTTAAAACTAACTCAACAACATCACTTAAACTCTTTAGTAACTGAAGTAACTACTTAGTTCACAGCCTCATACGAGACTGATTAAGAATCTGAGGGCAATATATCAGGCCCAGACACTTGATGAAGAACTCATGGTCAGAGGCCTCTCACTTCACACCGAACAAATTAATTCTAAGGTTCTTCGTCCCCAATCTGAAGGACAACTTGTGGTTTTATTACAACTAAAATTAAAGTGTAATTCGATTTGTACAGTTTGTCTCATCATTTTATTATGACCTCTGCTCGCTCTGGCAAGCATATGGATTTAATGAAAAAGAGATTCCATCTCCTGGTAAATTTCTAAATGTCCTAGAACTGACTAATTGTAGTTATGTGATGCCAAAAGAGGGAGTGGCTGGCTTTAGCCTTCCCGGCAGCCTGAAAAACTTACTGAGTTGGACGAATTAGGAAAGTCAGTCGCTCTCTCTTTAGCTTTGTAAGAAAGGTCTGCTTTGGCGTTTCCCCCTACTAATTGCCCCTTGCTGGGAACCCTACAGAAACCAGAGTTCGGATCTATTTTGTCTAGATTGGTATAAACTATAGAAACTTACATTTCAAATCCTATTGGCTTAAGTTGGATCCCAATTCATCTAATATTTCTAGGGTTGGTTCTTTAAAATGGCATAGAAATTATTTATGACTGCAGGAATCCCCACGACACCCTCTATCACCTAACTGCCTCATGTCCATCTAACTGACCAGGTAGTCTCCCAGAGGCACTGGCATCCACCTCTGGGGTGCCCCACTATTGCTCCCCACCCGTCTTCCTTCCACAGTAGGGGGAGATCTGACCACAGGGTGGACATCTGTGTCACAGAGGTCACAGGTCACGTGGTTCCTTGGATCGTGCTGTCCAAAGTGAGCTTTGAGTTCATCTCTGTTGCTTTGTGGGTTTCCCTGGTGGCTCAGATGGTAAAGAATCTGCCTGCAATACAGAACACCTGGGTTTGATCCCTGGGTCAGGAAGATCCCCTGGAGGAGGGCATGGCAACCCCCTCCAGTATTCTTGCCTGGAGAATCCCTATGAACAGAGGAGCCTGGCAGGCAACAGAGTTGTACACGACTGAGCAAGTAAGCACAAGACAAGACTGTTGCTTTGTGGTTTACTCTTATTGACCTTTGTATAAAGGAAACAAGCTATAACAACAAAAGTTCTCCAAAGAGGTCTCTGCCCCCTTCTCTTCTTCCTAAGCTTATGTGGGGGATAAGGCTAGTCTAGAATCTGGTGGGAGCAGCCTCTGGTGTTAATCTACCCCCAATCCTTCCCTTTCTTTAGAATATTTTTACTCTCTGCATCTGTTACCCCTTCTTTGTGAGAGTCATCAAAAAAGTACCTCCCTCATAAGGATGTTATGAGATTAATGAAGCAAACTAAGTCATTTAAAGTCACAGAGTAAGCACTCCATAATGAGAAATCCCATCCCTGGTTACCTTCATTCACCAGGAAAATCTCAGATTCGTAAAAAGTCTATCAGTGTCTCCTATTTCTCTCCTAGTGGTTGGCACAGAGGTTTCTAAATTGCTATTAGAAATTAAGCATGTGTGAGCACTTCACTTTACACTAAATAATTCACAGATGAAGAATTGGCCATAATGAGACCACCCATCTGTATTAAGTGTGAGAAAATAAGCTCTCCAAAGAGCCCAGGATGCCAGGAGTGAATATAGACATTTCTAAGAAGCAGAGGAAAACCAGTTGATAAGAACTCAAGTGCCACCTACAGCCCACGGAGGGAGGTGCAGGGGAAGCAGGAAACGCAATAAACTGAAATTCCTGTTCAGTTCAGTTGAGTTCAGTCGCTCAGTCGTGTCCGACTCTTTGCGACCCCATGAATTGCAGCATGCCAGGCCTCCCCGTCCATCACCAACTCCCCGAGTTCACTCAAACTCATGTCCATCGAGTCAGTGATGCCATCCAGCCATCTCATTCTCTGTCGTTCCTTTCTCCTCCTGCCCCCAATCCCTCCCAGCATCAGAGTCTTCCAATGAGTCAACTCTTCGCATGAGGTGGCCAAAGTACTGGAGCTTCAGCTTTAGCATCATTCCTTCCAAAGAAATCCCAGGGCTGATCTCCTTCAGAATGGACTGGTTGGATCTCCTTGCAGTCCAAGGGACTCTCAAGAGTCTTCTCCAACACCACAGTTCAAACGCATCAATTTTTCGGTGCTCAGCCTTCTTCACAGTCCAACTCTCACATCCATACATGACCACTGGAAAAACCATAGCCTTGACTAGATGGACCTTTGTTGGCAAAGTAATATCTCTGTTTTTCAATATGCTATCTAGGTTAGTCATAACTTTTCTTCCAAGGAGTAAGCGTCTTTTAATTTCATGGCTGCAGTCACCATGTGCAGTGATTTTGGAGCCCCCCAAAATTTATCAGCCACTGTTTCCACTGTTTCCCCATCTATTTGCCATGAAGTGATGGGACCAGATGCCATGATCTTGTTTTCTGAATGTTGAGCTTTAAGCCAACTTTTTCACTATCCACTTTCACTTTCATCAAGAGGCTTTTTAGCTCCTCTTCACTTTCTGCCATAAGGGTGGTGTCATCTGCATATCTGAGGTGATTGATATTTCTCCCGGCAATCTTGATTCCAGCTTGTGTTTCTTCCAGTCCAGCGTTTCTCATGATGTACTCTGCATAGGAGTTAAATAAACAGGCTGACAAAATACAGCCTTGACGTACTCCTTTCCCTATTTAGAACCAGTCTGTTGTTCCATGTCCAGTTCTAACTGTTGCTTCCTGACCTGCATATAGGTTTCTGAAGAGGCAGGTCAGGTGGTCTGGTATTCCCATTTCTTTCAGAATTTTCCACCGTTTATTGTGATCCACACAGTCAAAGGCTTTGGCATAGTCACTAAAGCAGAAATAGATGTTTTTCTGGAACTCTCTTGCTTTTTCAATGATCCAGCAGATGTTGGCAATTTGATCTCTGGTTCCTCTGCCTTTTCTAAAACCAGCTTGAACATCTGGAAGTTAACAGTTCACGTCTTGCTGAAGCCTAGCTTGGAGAATTTTGAGCATTACTTTACTAGCATGTGAGATGATTGCAATTGTGCGGTAGTTTGAGCATTCTTTGGCACTGCCTTTCTTTGGGATTGGAATGAAAACTGACCTTTTCCAGTCCTGTGGCCACTGCTGAGTTTTCCAAATTTGCTGGAAATTCCTGTAGAGGGAAGTGATTAGTATAGATAAAAGAAAACTTCAGTTGTTTTACTAAAAATTTACATAGATGATAAATAGATAGGGTGTGTGTGTATTTGTTATTGTTCATTCATTCAATCATGTCTGACTCTTTGTGACCCCATGGACTGCAGCATGCCAGGCTTCCCTGTCCATTACCATTTCCTGGAGTCTGCTCAAACTCATGTCCATTGAGTTGGTGATGCCATCCAACCATCTCGTTTTCTGTCATCCCCTTCTCCTCCTGCCTTCAATCTCTCCCAGCATCAGGGTCTTTTCCAAAAAGTTGGTTTTTGCATCAGATGGCCAAAGTATTAGAGCTTTAGCTTCAGCATCAGTCTTTCTAGTGAGTGTTCAGGATTGATTTCCTTTAGGATTGACTTTGTGTGTGTGCATTTAAAAATATGTTTCCAGTAGAGAAAACCTGCCCCCAGCACTGCCTTTCAGTCTTCCGCTGATCTTGGGCAATCACTAAATTCTCAGAACCTCAGCTTCCCCACTTGTAAAACACAAATGACACACCTTGCCTAACAAGGCTGTTTTAATGATTCAGGGAGATGACATAGATAAAATGCTTACCACAGAGCCCAAGACAGAGAGTGAGGTAACAGCAAGAAGAATATGATAACAAACATTTATTCATTTGTTATTCATTTATTCAACAAATATGCATTGAGCCTGTCGTATGACAGACCCTCACTGGAAGCTGGGGACACAGCAATAATCTGGAAAGACCTGGCCCCTCCCTTCTCCAGCTGTTGGCTTGGCTCGGCTCAGCTGTTCTGACTTTGAGAGCATGTAGAAAGCAGGCAGGAAAAGTAGAAATGCTATATATTTTAGAACCACTTCTAAGCTGAGAGAGTGTTACTATAAACATTCTCATACCTCTTATCTGAAGACATACAAACTCAATGAAATTGGTTGGAATATTCCAACCAACTTATGCATAAGCCAGAGAAGCGACTTTCAGACAGAATCTGTAAGTTGATGCATTACTTTCTTACATTACAAAACATACCATATGGTGGTTGAAGACAACACACATTTATCTTTCACAGTGTTTTCTGGGTTAAGAGCCCAGGCACTCTGAGTTGAGTCTTTGCCTAGAATCACAGGCTGTAGTTAGGATAGTGACCAGGGATGAATTCTCATCAGATGCTTGCTTGGGGAAGCTTCCTTGAAGTTGTAGGACTCACAGCAGATCACTTCTTCAAGGCCAGCAATGGCGAGAGAGATTAGAGCAAGTCTTCAAGCAACAGGGTCTTGAACGATGTACCTCATCGCAGAGCAGCAGCTCACCACTTTGGCCAGACTGGATCAGTTGCAGCAAGCCTGAGGTCCTGCCCACCCCCAGGTGGAGAGTATCATCAGGCTCCTCCACCCATGGGATTTTCCAGGCAAGCGTACTGGAGTGGGTCGCTATTGCCCTCTCCAATACAGAGATGAATACACCGATGAATGGGATCATGCGGGGCGGGGGGGTATGGGGAGAAGAGGCGAGAACCTAGACCTGTCTGTCACCGTGGTCATCATATCTCATTTCCAAGCTTAAAAAAAGGGAAAAATGGTAAGTATTTCTTCAGTTCAGTTCAGTCGCTCAGTCGTGTCCGACTCTTTGTGACCCCATGAATTGCAGCACGCCATTAAATACACCTTATTTCAGAAAATAAAGCTAGAACTAATTCAAGATGTCTCATCTACCTGATCACAGTGATTCCCCCAGGTCAGTGCTGAAGACTGGGTACCTTGCGCACCAATTAAGAAGTTTGCGACGCTGCATTTCGTAACAAAGTTAAGAAATGCTGGGGAGTTCTGAAAGAATAAAAGATAAATGACAGTATCCATGACACAATTCCTTAAGATTGCATTACCCTGCCTTATGTGTTAAGAAAAACAGACTCATTTTGTAGATAAAAGTAAGCTTCTTAGGAATTAAATATCTGCTGATGGATTGCCTAGGACTGTAACCCCCTGAGGGTCTGAATTCCTTTTGAGGTCTCTATCAGGAGCGAGGGAAAAGAGCACTGGTCGTGTGGCCTTACAAGCAACGCAGAGGTATTAACACAACAAAAAGATGGCATTCCTCTGTTTTATGCATGACAGGGAAGACAGTACTCTAGACACTTCTTCAGATGTTGTCCGCACATATACATGTTACCCATACATGTTACATACATATGTGTGTTACGGAGGCGGCACTTCATTAGTAGAGAATATATGAGTCTGGACATTAAAATATGGATCTGAGCTTGATAATGCCATCAAGAACTTGTGTCTTTGGAGCTTTCAGCTCTATTTTCATGCTGCTGATTCAACCTAAAATGGCTTCCATCATGATCTCAAAATTCTTGCCAACAGTTCCTGGGGCTCCACATATTTTTGATCACATTCATTGGGAAGGGTGAGAGGAGAATCCTTGCCAGGATTTCTGGAAAGCTGGTTGGTGTAGTTTGAAATATTTGTCCATTCCTGGGCTAATCCCACTGTGACTGCTTAACCCAGGTCACTCACTCCACTCCTAAATCCAACGGTGGAGCCAGCTTCTCTAGAACCACATGGATTTCCCCTTCTAGAACCACTGATGCTCTTGGATAGTGGGAAGGAGAGGTGGATAATGGATGCCAGGGAGACTGTCAACAATTTTTCCCTAAAGCGTGGTAGCAGGGTGATAGGAAGCTGGCAGGTTGTGCTTATCTGACCTCTTCCTCCTAATTGCCTGTACAGTGGACATAAAAGAACAAAGAGTTAGTAGAACCTGAAGCCAAGGGTTGGAGCAGGGTCTCCACAAGGAAATACAAATACAAATACAAAGTGGGATGGTTGCTGAAAACCAAGAGCAGAGGCGTCTTTGCCTTGCCTTGAGAACTAGAGCAGAGACCAAGCATCCACCATCCCTTGACTGATCAGCCAGCAGGGACCCAGAAACCACTGTGGGAGAGGTCACTTCTTAGAAGCTGCCTAGTTTCAGAGGATCTCTGTGGGGTGCCCATCCAGCTGGGCAGTTGCCTGGAGACCCACATTGATCCTGTCTCTGTTTTGGGGACAGAGTTACTCTTTCCCCTGGGAAGATAGGAGAGCTCAGTGGTTTGTCCCTGTGCATGAGAGTTGGTTGACTGCCACTCAGAGAGACCAGAAACTTGTTTGCCTTTTACCTCACACAGGTTTGCTGTTGCTTAAGAGTTTCTTGCAGCTTTTCCTAATGGCCAATGAGATGGAGTCACGAGGCATAGAAGAGGGAAGAAAGAAGATACTCACTGCCAAGGTCTCAGTCACCAGAGAGAAGAAACCAAGGCAGCAGACACATCAAACTGGTGCCTCCCACTTGGGCAGACAGAACTGGAAGAGTCGGGTGAGAATGTTATCCACGCACTAGTAAGAATTCTCAAGGAGCTTCACCAAAAGCATGAAATGAATTTGTAAAGACATGATTTTCAAAATCCAATACATGAGTGTTCACGTATTTGTTCAGATCTTCCATAAAAGACCAAGTGGAATGATTATCTCAGAACATAGAGCAAAAACACAAAGAGGGAAATCATGAGGAGAAAGAGGAGACTTGGAGGATGCGACCAAGGAGACTGAACGTGTGACGAGAAAGTAATTCGACAAGAAACAGGACATGTGAAGAAGAGCTATTGCAGCAAACGGGAAAGAATCCTCTCATCCGAATGAAGAGTCAGACCAGCAACTGGCAGGACTGACTTGTCTTAAGCGATATTAGTACTCTGCCATGTGCCCTACTTTGTAGAAGGCACGTGCTCAATGTTATGGGCTAAATTGGGTCCCCCTCCAAGTTTGTATGTTAAAGTCCTGTCTCCAAGGACCTCAGAATGTGACTTTACTTGGAAACAGATTTGCTGCTTTTCTAATTAGTTAAGACGAGGTCATAGGGAGTAGAGTGGGCCAGTATGACTTGTGTCCTCACAAAATAGGAATATATGGACACAGATACAGACATGAATAGCAGGAAGACGGTGTGAACACACAGGGGGAAGGTGGCCACCTACAAGCCAAGGAGGCAGGCCTGGAACACACCCTTCCCTCGCATCCCTCAGAATGAACCAACCCTGTCCCCATCACCATCTCAGACTTCCAGCCTCCAGAACTGTGAGGAAATGAATTCTTGGTGAAAACCAGCCCAGACTGTGGTTCCTTGTGTTGGCAGCTATAGCAAACCAATCCATGTGGCTCTAGCCCGAGGAAATTGGTAAATTAGAACAAAAAAAAAATCTTAGGAGCACACAGAAAGAAAAAATAGATTATTAAAAGAAAAAAATCAGAGTAGCATACAGCTTGTTTCCATCAACAGTCCTTTTTAAAGGATTAATTAATCACACCCGTGGCCCTTTACTCCTTCCAGTTTGTTCTGCCTCTCCACCCACGCATCCCTGGAGACCTCCTCTGGCAGCAGCTCCTGGACTGCATGCAGTGAGAGATCTGGTGTGTGCATGCTTGTGCGTGCTCAGGCGCATTCGCCTCTTTGACCCTATGGACTGTAGCCCACCAGGCTCCTCTGTCCATGGGGATTCTCCAGGCAAGAATACTGGAACGGGTTGCCATCCCTTCTCCAGAGGACCTTCCCAACCCAGGGATCTAACCCAAGTCTCCTATGTCTCCTGCGTTGCAGGCAGATTCTTTACCCACTGAACCACGTGGGAAACTGGGGAGACTGGGTGGGCTTCAGTAAAAAGTCTTGCATCTAACCCTTCTCCCCCTTTCCCAACAATCCTCCTCCTCTCTGGGACCCTTAACCAACACATCAGCCTCTTGCGTTATTGATCTACACTCACTCCTTTGATGACATCTCCAGTGTCATAGCTTGGGGTGCATCTAAGTGTTACTGGCTACCAAATATATATTTCTAACCTAGACTCCTATTCTGAATTCCTTCCATGTTGTGGAAATGCCAATAAACAGTGAAATGGTGGTGCCAACGGACAAGGCAGGTATGGGCATTCTACCCGCAGGACACATCAGTGATGTGTGGATGGTGGGATTCCAGGCCTCCATGAGTCTGATTTTCTCACCAGGGAAGAAATGAAGGAAGTCAGTTCTTAATGTCTGTGATATCAGAAGAAGATGGCCATCTTCAGTTTTCTGAGATGGTGATCAGATTGTCAGAGAATAGAGTCTGTCAGTCTCTACTTTGGGAACTGTATTCAGGTTGACTTTGTTGTGAATTACATTGACTGATCATTGGAATGTGCCCTAAGATTACACCCCGCATAAGGAACAAATTTTCAAGTCTGTTAGCTCAAGTTGGGATTGTGTTCCTAAGGTGCCTTGTGTTTGCTTATGTTTTTGACTTACTCTTTTAGGTTCTAAAAGATACATTTACTTTTCCCACAATGGCTATTTATTCCTGGAATTTGTTGCTCTGAGTATTTATCTGCCATGCTTGGTGTGTAAACATCTGTGGCTTTCCTGACTTTTTCACGAATCCCCACATCTCTCTGAGTTCTTTCGCCTTAAATCCCACAGTGGCTCAGCGGTAAAGAATCTGCCCACAATATGGCAGACGCAGGAGGTGCAGGTTCAGTTCTTGGGTTGGGAAGATCTTCTGGAGGAAGGCATGGCAACCCACTCCAGCATTCTTGCCTGGAGAATCCCATGGACAGAGAAGCCTGGCAAGTTACAGTTCCTGGGGTCGCAGAGTCGGACACAACTGAAGCGACTGAGCACATTTTGCATTCACAGTGACCTCCATCTATTTTTATTTTTAATCAATCTTGTTGACCTTAGACAAATCACTTCACCTTCCTGTGGGGAGGACTGAGCGGGCTGAGGATCCCTGCCGGAGGAGCAGAGTGGACACTCCTGGCGGTGTTTGGACGATCATCTGCCTTTTAGCAACATAAGTCACTGAGGAGTTAACCTCTGAAGGAATGCCAGTAATCAATAAGCACCCCGTGTCTAGTGTCAATATAGACTTTTTATATCTATATATACTTTTTAACCAGAATGAAAACTAATACAGAGATTCTCCCTTGATGTGTGGAGGCCACCTTGAAAATTTCTATACTTTAATTCCATGGCATTTATCCTAGGTTTGGTTCAATTTATGTGCATTTGAATTCATACAGACCTTGACCAAGACCCCTGGCCACAGAGCCTTGTGAGTGACAGCTTTATTACTTGGCAGCACTTCAAGTCAAGAGGTGAGGGGCTTTTGGTGAAACTCTGTTCCCCCCCGTTTCCATCCACGGGCATAGATATTGTGAGAAGATAATCACTATGGGGAAGAGGAAAGCGGAAGGATATCAGAATAGACCAGACTGGAGAGGCAAACAAAAGTGGACCCTGAGAAAAGCGGGAGAGCAGACAGATGTGTAGCTCAGCAAGAGCCCTGTGGGGGATGGCGAGGCAGCCAATCACATAGGAGCGGTGGCCGGTCAGTTTAATGCATGAGAGTGTTTACCGAAACATTTACCCTTGCATTTGGGCTTCCCTGTAGCTCAGTTGGTAAAGAATCTGCCTGCAATGCAGGAGACACAGGTTTGATTCCTGCGTTGGGAAGATACCCCAGAGAAGGGAATGGGAACCCACTCCAGTATTCTTGCCTGGAGAATCCCATGGATAGAGGAGCCTGGCAGGCTACTGTCCATGGGGTCGCAGGAGTCAGACACGACTTAGGCACTAAACCACCACTATACTTCCATTTAGAAAGAACTTAGTACTAGAAAAGTCTAGCAGTGGACAATCACTAGAAATTTGCCAGGAGGACTTTAAGAAAGAAAATCAGTTGCAAAGCAAAGAACTGCATCCAGAAGTGAACAGCGACGCATGTGTGTGAGTGTGTGTGCACACCCACGTGTGGTATCAAGCCATCCTCGAGACTCAAAGCTAATGGGAAGGGGAAAGAAGGGAGGGAGGGACGCAGAGAGACAACGGCCTCTTTGAATTATGAAACTCGGGAAAGGAATTTTAGGAGGCCTTCCTACTACCATCCCGGATCCCACATCATCTTTTCTCTTGATTTCCTCCTCCTTCTCTTGATTTCACATCCTTAAGTGACTTCTAAGCAAAGGTTAGAAATGAGATTAACACTCTGGATCCTCACTCCAGTCTGTCCTGACACGATGGGAATAGAAGTCCTTCTGCACCTTACCAAGGACCATGCTGGGCATTGCACAGGAAATGTCATCTTCACCCCATTGTCTATAGCGAGTCCATTCTAGCACCAGATTTAATGATCTTGCCTAGTAAAGTCTAAAACTCACCTAGTCCCCACCCCACTGTTGGGGACACAACAGTGAATAAAACAGGAGAAAACCCCTGCCCTGTGTCTTTACCTCTTGTGACCCTACCTTTGCAGGTTTGGAATGAGGGCCCCTGGGGCACACTTTTCTCCATTGATTTACGTTTATATTTATATCCTCGCTTCTTAAAATTGGGCTTCCCTGGTAGCTCAGACAGTAAAGAATCTGCCTGCGATGCAGGAGGTCAGGGTTCAATCCCTGGGTTGGGAAGATCCCCTGGAGAAGGGAATGGCAACCCACTCCAGTATTCTTGCCTGGAAAATTCCATGGACAGAGGAGCCTGGGTGGGCTACAGTCCATTGGGTCACAAAGAATCAGACACGACTGAGCGACTGACTGAGTTTAAATTGGTGCATCAAACAGCAGTCCTGGCCTTTTTCTCTGTGAATTAAAATTAGAAAAAGAGAGACCTATATAAAGATCTCAATGGATTAACTAATTAGAATTCATTTTCTAGTGGCCTCTAGTGGCATTTGTTGGAGTTGCACTACTTCTGTTTTGGGGGCTGAGGTCCGAGAAAGGCTGGGTGTTCCCGCAGCCTGGAACCTGCTCCCAGCTCAGCTGCCCTGGCCAGCGGCAGCAGTGGGGGTGGTGGTGTTATAGCTCTGCTTCAAGATCATAAGGTTCCTGCACTAATCACGTTCCTAGCTAATCGCGTGGGTACTATGGCCTTCTTGTCCCCATAAAAATCAGAAGACTCACCTCCAGGTTCTTTCTCCCACTCTCCATGATCCTGAGATCCTAACCTTGTGAACTGGAAATTCACACTGTTTATAGGGATGCAATTTTTAATAGTGAGACAGGATTTCTCCAAGTTCTGTTATTTTCTCTTGCGTAAGGGGACTGTATGTGGCTCTGCTTGCGCGGTTTTGTTTCTAGTTAGTGAAAAAGCCATCACTGGCTACACGAAAAGGAACTCTGAAGACAAACATTTTTAGATGATTCTTGGTCACAGTTTTTAGAGGCACAATTGGTGAGTAAAGACCGGATTACTTAAACTGCCCGCTCCTGCGGAGGAACCTTCACCCTGCTGCGTTTTCATCAGAGAACCGAGCATCGCAGACATTAGAGAATGTACTTTGTTGCTGGGTTTGTACACCGGGTTCTCTGCAGCAGGCACACCGCAGGCTTCCATCAGCATTTGTCAATAAATTAATCCAATGATCTGGCCTTGGATCGGTTTGGAGAGTATCTCCTTGTGATTTCTGTGGCTCAGTCAGTAACTTTGCATGCTTGCATTTGGAACAGAGCGTTTCGCCCACAATTAAATCCGTAACTGCTATTCTAAATAATTGCGTTAATTGCAGTATAGCAAAGGCAGAGCTTCTCTAATAAGCAGTCTAGTTTTCTTGCGCATATCAGATTTTTATGCTAGGTTATTTCAGCAAAAAATGCCCCAAGGTATAATCAAGTTAATAAAATATACTAAGAAAACACAACCTGCGCAATGAATATGCATATTTATAGGACCTACATAATCAATCCAGCTCTTATAAGATCACTGTACCTCGGATAAAGTGAACATGGTAGATTGTATTTTGTGGGGAATGCCGAGTATGAATTGGTACTTGCCATCTACCTTGACAAGGATTAAATCATGAGCCACTGCAGCTGCTAAACTTTATCACTCCCTGAAAGGAATTCAGAGTGGAGATCAGGAATGAAGCACTCTGTGCTCTGGGGAAAAAGAGTACAGGTCTTTCAATAGATGTTTTCAGGAGTCTTTATGAGCAGTTTTATGGTGCAGTTCTTGCTTCGCCTTGTATCTAGAAAAGCACTAAAATCGTTAATGGTGACATCTGCCCCTCCTGACAAGCAGCAAGCCTCTGCCAAACTGTATGCTCACTGCATGTACCCCTCTTTACTAAAATCACATGTAACATTGACCTCCCGCCTACCAATCTGGAGCAGTTTCTTAGGGCTATCTGAGATGCTGCTTCCTGGGCTATAATCCTCATTTTGCCCCCAAATAATAGTTAATTTCTAACTCTCATATGTTCTGCTCTTTTTTTCAGTTGATGGAAAGAAATGTGATATTTATTTATGCTAAGAAAATCCATACTGAAAAAAAGTGTTTTAAGGAACTAGAATTTTACCTTTATGGGATAATAATTAGCTATTTTTCTGAAAGAAAAAGGGATAGGTTGTTCTCCCTGGTGAGATCCTAGCCTGGCAGATGGATCCTGCAGGAGTCCAAGCCCCCTCTGACCCCTCTGAAGTGTGGGCACAGAGAGAACAGTTATTATGTGGCAGGAGCCTGTGAGCCCCTGTAGACTTGAAAAAGCAATAATATTGGTATTTACTCTGGAAAAAAAAAAGTATAACCAGTTTGTTCTCCTATTGGGCTAGTGAGACATTGTTCCTGCTTCTCTGCATTGCTGTCTTCTCGACGTGCAGCTTTGACACAGATTGAGAAAGTAGGTTGATAGCACAGCATCCATCCACCTGCCACTCTATCTTATCTAGACCAAAGCAGACAGAGGGGCCCGGCTGCATGTGTGAAAGACGGGTGTTGGTGAGTGAGTGTGGGTGCCAGGGCCCAGTCTCCTGCCAGCATCTCTCCCCCACCAGACCCCTGTGACTCCAGGGAAGAAGTGCATCCTGGGAGGAGTAGGGCACTGGTCCACGTGTGGGTGGTCTCAGAAGAGAAGCCACAAAGATGGGCTCCTTTCTGCACCATGGAAGGGACCTTGCACTTCCATCCCTCCTTCAAATGTAGGGTTTTAACACAGAAAATAAGGCACTCAAATTACAAAGAAAACATCTATACTGAAATTATCAAAATATTTTTTTAAAAACAAAATTGTAATATATGGGCTTCTCTATTAACTCAGTAGCAACGTTTTGCAACAGGGTCCCATAATGGGTGTCACTTTGGAGTAGTGATGTGGCATTTGCAATGTGATGTGAAAAGAACCAGTTGGGTTTTTTTCCCCTACATTTACAATGAGAGGAAATGCTACATTTCAGTTAGAGATGAGTGAAAATGAACATGTACTTTTTGCCATCCACATTCACAAGCAGGACCAGGGAGTCTTGAGCACTAGGGTACAGTCCTGCCAACCTGTTTTGAGACCTAGGAAATGCAGAGTCTCCAAAGAAACACTCCAGTCACCCATAGTCACAAGCTCTAGAAGACTGCGGGTAGTGCCCCTGCCAGTGTGCCCATAACGGAGGGATTTCTGTCCACTGTTAGTTGCAAACCCTGGGACCCAATCTAATGATGCTTGTTTGATGCTCATCAGTTGACACAGTTGGGCTGTGACCAAGGCATTGTACGAGTGTGCCTGCTAAGTCACTTCAGTCATGTCTGACTCTATGGACTGAAACCCGCCATGCTCCTCTGTCCATGGGATTCTCTAGGCAAGAATAAGGGAGTGGGTTGCCATGCCCTCCTTCATCATTGCACAGCAAATACTGCTACCCAAGGAATACTTTGCCTGTTATTACAGTTTTTCTTGTTTAATAAACTTTCTCCTGAAAAAGTAGGGACAGTGTTTCCTATCTTATTCAGGGCTGAATTCAGCTGACATAGTACATATTCAAGAAATACTTGTTGAATGACTATAAGAACAATGAAGTGAAGGGCATTTGTTGAGATTTTAAGAACAATTCACAGAACTTGTCTGCAACCTTGATCTTTTCATGTAAGTAATGTTTTCTTCTGATAGTTTTGAAAGTGGATGGCTCCAATGAGAACAAATCAATGATAACAAGTGTTGGAGAGTATGCAGAGAAACTGGAGTCCTCACTCATTGCAGGAGGGAGTGAAAACCACTTTGGAAATTTCTTTAAAACATCAATGACTTTTCCATATGACTCAGCAATTCCACTGCTAGGAGTCTACCCAAGAG
This sequence comes from Ovis canadensis, assembly GCF_042477335.2. NCBI lineage: Eukaryota > Metazoa > Chordata > Mammalia > Artiodactyla > Bovidae > Ovis > Ovis canadensis. The sequence continues at coordinate 26,913,993 of NC_091246.1, forward strand.
AAATGAAAAAGCAGGGTATGTCCACATACAAACATACACAATGTTCATAGCAGCATTATTCATAACAGCCCCAAACTAAAAAAATCCAAATATCCATCAATGGATGAGTGGATAAACAAAACATACCGTGGAATACTATTCAGCAATAAGATGAGCTTTGATGCATATATAACTTGGTTCAACCTTGAAAACATTCTGCTAAGTGAAAGAAGCCAGAAACAAAATGCTACATATTGTTTAATTCCACTTATATGAAATGTCCAGAAAAGGCAAATCCATTCAGACAGAAAACAGGCCAGACTGCCTGGGGCTGAGGAAAGGATGAAAATGTTCTAAGATTAGATTGGGGTGAAGGCTGCAATATTTACACATTTACTACAAATCACTGAATTGTATACTTTAGGTGAGTGAATTTCATGGAAGTAAGTTTCAAGATCTCTATCTTCCCAATTAGGAGCATGAGGGTGCAGCATGTAAGAGTGTGGAAACAAGATACTGGCCAGATGTGGAAGCACCCATGGCTGGCCCTTCAGGTGGTCCATCTACAGGTTGGAAATTCCAGCTATTCCCATTCCCCATCCTGTAAGTCAGTCAAACACCGGCTAATGTCTACCTTTGTGCCATGGCTGAAGTACACCTTTGCATTATTTGTGGGAAAAGCTGTGTAGCAAATTGAGACTGGAAGTCATCTAGCAGGAGGATGCTTCTTGAACATGAAAACCATCTTGCAGGCAATCTGCCTGTAGGTCTCTTCAGTCTTTTCCTTGGGCTCCTGTAGCCTAATGTGGATTATTCTGTGTATTTCAAGGGTTTCCCAGGTGGCACTAAAGAATCTGCCTGCCAATGCAGGAAATGCAAGAGACTCAGGTTTGATCCCTGGGTTAGGAAGACCCCCCTGGAGGCAACCCACTCCAGTGTTCTTGCCTGGAAAATTCCATGGACAGAGGAGCCTGGCAGGCTACACTTCATGGGGCCACATATTTCAAAGTAATGGTGAATTTCCTTAACAAAATTCCATGATTCCACATTCTTATTAGTTTAGTTTTCCCTCAAAGAGATGGCTTTAGTGTAGTTTTTCAGTAAGCCCCATGGTGAAGAGACAAGCAAAATATAAAATTCAGCAAAAAAACCCCTGATGATTATTTAAAACTGTTAAACATGGAACTGACATGAATGGGGGCAGCAGGACCACAGGGAGGGATGTGGCTGCCTCTCACCTGAATTCTCCTTTACCTGTTTGGACACTGTCTCCCTTCTCACTTTCCATCTAGATCTGAGAAATACCATTAATATCACCTCAACTTAGCCGTCTGGTGGATGCAGTCATGACCTGGGGCGGGGGGGGGGGGGTGGAAGGGGTGTGCTGTCATCCCGGGGTGGGCAGTTTTCATTGCTATGGAGGGGAGTATTGTTGCCATCCTGAGCAGTTGTGTGTGTGTGTGTGTGTGTGTGTGTGTGTGTGTGTGTGTGTGGCAGTTGCCATTCTGGAACAGTGAGGTTGAGGGAGTGCTGTGCTTGCCGTTTAGAGTTCCAAAAAAGCGGTCATTGGCCCCATCTCTCCCTTGGTACTGGCATACTTCCCTGAGGCCTTCCAAAGCACAAAAGACGGTCTTGAGTCTATGTCTCTATGCCTGGGCAACATTTTTCACTAAAACCTCAGCACTTCAGACTGGGACAGAACAAATTAGTAAAAAGTAATACTATTAAATTAAAAATGTTAACTTGTCCTGTCTTTTTAAAAAAAAACACACATTAGAGCTGAGCCAAGTGTGTCTGTCACAGTCCTTCTCTGTTCACTCCACCCACACGCACTCCAGAGCCTGTGTGTGTGTGTGTGTGTGTGTGTGTGTGTGTGTTGGGGGTGGTGGTGGGCGGGCACTGCAGTGACATCTGCCTCCTTATAACCCCTGCCCTTAGGGCCTCAGGGCAGGACAACTGCTAGGAACTCCTCCAGCAGACCAGCCACCATCCACGGACAAGCCAAGACCCCCAAGATGCAGTTATGTGAAAAAAGTAAACAGAAAACCATTTGTAGAGAAGGTAACTCTTACGTTTAAAAAATGGTATAAATATGAGAACACACTGTATACGTTCTTATAGATGCATTAAAAAACTGACAGAATCCACAATGAACCAACAGTAGTCATTACTTGGTGAGGGAGCAGCTGGGGATGGGAAAGGAAATTTCCACTGTGACTCTGAACTACAGGAACTAGCTGTAGCTACAATATTGGCTATTTGTTTTCGCTATTGAATAACTAAATGAATGAAATAAAACTGAGAAAGAAATAGATCTGACAGTCAGGCTCATGTTCTTCTCAGTGAGGGTGTCAGGTAGTCTAAATTCAGGTGTCCTCCATGAAAATAAAGCATTACTCTTATTTCAAAAGCTAATTTCTGAGGACCCATTAAGTCCCGGGCCAAGAAACACTCATAGTCTCTACTACTTCAGGGACTAAAGTCTCCACTCAAGTCTCTACTACTACAGACTCCAGTAGTCATGTCTACTACGATTTTAGGGACTGATGAAGGAAAAACAGGAGGTGAGGGTGGAAACAGTTCTGACCTGGAAAGACCACACTGATTTCCAGCGGCTAGGTATCAAGCTAGTCGTCTGATGCAAGTTTACTTTGATACAGCCTTCTCCTGAAAAGTTCATCTTAAAAAAGATTTTCAAAGTTCCCGTCAGAAAGTCATAAACTGTCTGAAAATAGCTATCAATGCTGAACTGAGAGGCAGAATTCTTCCAAAGCAAACACTTTTAAACAAGTGTTTCCCTGTTGAGAGATCCAAGAGGTTTGTCTTGATTTAGTGGGAAGAGTTATATAACTATAACATTGAGTGAAACACCCTAAAAGTAGCACAGAAAAGTTAGCCATTGCTCTGACAGACTGTTTCAACAAGTACTGTATACCAAAAAAAAAAAAAAATATGCATGTACAAAGTAACTGTGGCTTTGTATGGATGGCTTGGTGTTGGAGAAGACTCTTGAGTCCCTTGACTGCAAGGAGATCCAACCAGTCCATCCTAAAAGAGACCAGTCCTGGGTGTTCATTGGAAGGACTGATGCTGAAGCTCGGCCACCTCATGTGAAGAGTTGACTCACTGGAAAAGACCCTGATCCTGGGGGGGATTGGGGGCAGGAGGAGAAGGGGATGACAGAGGATGAGATGGCTGGATGGCATCGCTGACTCAATGGACATGAGTTTGAGTGAACTCTGGGAGTGAACTCTGGGAGGCCTGGTGTGCTGCAATTCATGGCGTCGCAAAGAGTTGGACACGGCTGAGCGACTGAACTAAACTGAACACTTACGTGACCTTACTCAGTTGGTGTGGAAATCTCCCTCTTGTGGGTGTAAACAGGCATGGGGCTGGGTGGGACAATACGAGTGACATATATCTGAATTATGCAGCTTAGCTCTAAAATCTGTTCTGGAACATCCCAATTAAGTCACTTTCGTTCAGCTGCACCAACTGTAAAAGCTCAGTAACCTTCCTAAAGATGCAGTAACAAACACATTTTATTTCGAGCCAAAAAATCCCCCAGATCAAAACCTCCCCCACTCTGCCAAAAAACCCTCCACGTGTCTTTCTGCAGAATCTTGGCTGCTCGCTCTGCGGTCCCGGCCATGGCCCCGAGCACCGCCTTTACGTCTGGGAGCTGAGTGACGGGAAACTGAAGCAGCCGCTTGCCTCCCTGGCTAGGTCTGCGGACAGGGCAGCCAAAGGGCTATTTCCCATTTTTCACTCTTAGGTCTCAACCGAACAGTTAAACCATCAGGTGTACCAAATTAGAGATAAACTGAAGTTCCTCTTTCAGATCAGTGGAAATGAGAAGTAGCCCCCTGTAGCCTTGAGTTCTTTTAATATACAATCCAGACCACACTGGCCAGGAGAGAGGCTCCAGGGGGCTCCCAGACATTCACAGGATGTACACTCAGACATGTTATTTGTTTGTGTGCGTGGCTATATTCCTCAGCAGCATCATGCTAACAGAGAGGAGCAAGGGGTGTACATGATGGCCTGGGGTGCCAGAGAGCCAGGGAGACCCAAGGTGCTGTACTTAAGGGGCTTTCAGCCTCAGGACCCTTTGGGCCCTTGTTAGAAATGCACTTTCTTGGCCCCACCCAGACTTGCCTGGGAGCAAGTAGTCCAGTGCTTGTTTTGTAACAAGCTCCATCAGATGTCCTGATGTATGATAAAGGGCCACTGCTTATGGATGTGAAGTGAATTCCTAGCTGAGCCTTGCCTAACCCAGGGCTGTGGACCCATTCCATTAAACATGGAAAACCACCCAGGCCGTGCCAGGGTAAAGGGGAGAGGGGCAGCAGGGGCCATTAGCTGGCCAGCAGAAGCATCTCCAGGCCTCATCCAACCCCTCCCCTGACTGGAGCCACTGACCCCACAGGTGTACCCTGGTCCAGGTATACCGGAACTCGGCTGGCTGCACTGCTAACCAACGATGGAATGCAGGCAGCTTTGGGCAGGTGGTGAAGGAGGCCTAGTCTCCTTCACTGTCTCTCCCTCCAGCCCTGCTCCAGGCCTTGGGAAGCGCCAGACTCCAGGTCTAAAATTGGCAGGGGCCTTGGGACCTCAGGAAGAGAGAGGTTTAAAACCCAAAACCATCTTCACTTCATCTGCAGTTACTCCCTGCTACAGACTTTACCAAGAAAAGCAATGCAACCTGTTCCCATCATTTATCTGCCAACGTATAATATATTCACGTTCAAATGAAGTTGTTGCTCCCGGACAAGCCCCAACCATGGCCCAAACCATTACCATTCGGCATCTCATTAATCCAGCAACCCCCACTGCCTCACATCCTCATGACCTGCAGAGCCGACTGAACCTTCTCTTTCGTTTTATTGGGTACACCAGGTGTGGGAGTTACAAGTGAACTCTATCCCGTGTGTCAGATGCAATGTACTTGTGGGCCTTCTGTCACAGGAGCTCTGAAATGAACGGACCTTGCTTACATATACAAACACAAGCAAACCAGAATACAATCAGGTGGTATCCCAACGTGGGTAACGTAAACAGTTAAATTACGAAGTCATTATTTTAAGCTCAAAATACTTCATTGAAAACGGCATACAAAAACCATATAAATTACATTTAAGGTCTGTACAGGATTCTAAAAAAAAAATAATAACAATAATGTGCTCTGTACAATGTTGCCTCCTTTGTAACATTCCAAGGCCCCAAAACATTTTCCCTTGAATTCCAGAAAACTGGGCAAAATACACATGCAGGATAATTAAAAAATTATTTCACAAGAATACAAAATCATGTGGGTTTCTTTTAAGGCACATAACGTTTCAACACAGAACTCCCATTCCAGGAGCCCCTTCCTCATCAGACCCTGACAGGTGGCCACTTCTTGTTCCCATTCATCTTTGGTGGGTGAGGGGAGACTGTTACTGGCAGGTGAGGGGCAGCAGAGAGAAAAGCAGCCTCCTCCATCCTCAGCCTGCAGCCCAGCCACTGGGCATCACAAATCCCAAGGTCCCAACTTGTCACAGGCCGCTTTTTCCCAATGTTTGGACATACTCAATCCATAGGCAATACGGAGAGAAGATGTTACCTAATTTCCTTCAAAGCACAAGCACTGCTCACTGATGTCAACCTCTGGGGAAATGTAGGTGGCACTGGGAGTCACCACGTGTCCTGCTGGGTTACTACCCTCGCCTGGTCAGGAGCCATTGGCCAAAAGACCCTCCAACCAAACAGGTGGGCACAGCACGGCTCTGTGCACAAGAGGACTGCAGAGGAGGACTTGGCACAGGGAGGATGCCCTCCACCCGAGGCTCGTGTCTGTCCACTCAGTGCCCGATGGCCCCATGGCCCTCAGGCTTCCAGCTGGACCTCAGCCTCGCCCATCTGCAGAGTGTCGTTGTCTCCCAGCAGCTCGGTCTCAGGGACCGAGCCATCCTCCTCCTCCTCCGCTTCCTGCACGGGGCTCTGGGCCACGTCTTCCGGGACATTCTGGGCATCCTCAGTGCCCTCTGAGAGCAGGGCTGCCCTGTCCGCCACCGACGTATTGGAAGGCGCGGTGGTGACATACCCCGTGCTGGTGGAGCCGCTGCCGCTGTGATGGGAGCCGGGCTTGGGGACCATCTGGGCGGGCACCTGCTGCGGGGCCATCTGCATTGGGATCTGGACTGGGTAAAAGTTGGGCAGGTAGGCCCCATAGGCCGGCACCGGCTGGTACCCATTGACCGGGATGTAGAGCTGGGGAGGGGGCACCATGGGTCTGATCTGGCCCTTCATGGGGATGAACTGGGGCTGCGGGAAGGGCTGGGCCTTCTGCTTGGGTCCCCCGTAGCGGGCATTGCTGACGTTGCTGACCGGGCTGGTGCTCAGCGAGCTGGTTTGTGTGGCATTGCTGGCGCCAGAGGTCTGGGCCGAACTGTTGTAGGTGGACAGGTTGCCCCAGGCGCGTAGGCGGCTGTGGATGTCCTTGAAGCGGGGCCGGCGGCTAGGGAACTCGTGCCAGCACTCGATCATCAGCGCGTACACCCAGGCGGGGCAGTCGTCCGGGCAGGGCAGCACCTGCCGGCTCCGGACCATCTCCACCACGTCCTGGTTGGAGTGGCCACAGTACGGCTGCAGGCCGTAGCTGAACACCTCCCACAGGACCACACCGTAGGACCAGATGTCCGAGTCCACTGAAAACTTGCCGTACATGATGGCCTCGGGGGACATCCAGCGGATGGGGAGCAGCGCGCTGCCCGTCAGCTTGTAGTAGTCTGCCGAGTACACTTCGCGGAAGAGCCCCAAGTCCGAGATCTTCACGGTCAGCTTGTCATACACGAGGACGTTGCGGGTAGCCAGGTCTTTGTGGACCACGTGGTGGCTGGACAGGTACTCCATGCCTGCAGCGATCTGAGCCACCACATGCACGAAGTCTGGGGGCTCCAGGGCGGACTTCACCGTGCGGTCGTCGTCTGTGCTGCCCACGTCCGAATGCGGCGAGCGCATGACCAGGAACTCGTGCAGGTCACCGTGTGGGCAATAGCTGAAGATCATGCTCAGGGGTTGGTCCTTGGTCACCACACCCAGCAGGCAGACGATGTTGGGGTGCTGCAGCCGCGCCCGCAGCAGAGCCTCATGCCGGAACTCCTCCCGGAGCGAACCCTCCGCTTTGTCCTTCAGCGTCTTGATGGCCACGGCCTGGGTCTGCTCACCCGGCGCCGGGCCAAACAGATGGCCTTTGTAGACCTTCCCGAACCGGCCCTCCCCAAGCTCCTCCATGAACCTCACGGTGGACAAGCTGATCTCCTTGAGTTTGGCCTGCCAAGAAGAAAAGCCCCAGTGAAACATTTCTGCCAAGACACCAGAAGGCAGAGCCAGACAGCTGGAGAAGGGTTCGGGTGGGGGCTCCTAGAGCCACTCCCTAGCCCCACCAGGCTCAGTTTTAGTCTGCATCACACACTGCTCTCTGCTCTTAAATGTGCTTCAATGCCATGGGACTGCCTGAAACCTTCAAATGGTCCCAACCAGGCTGCAAACAATGCCGCCACCCCAAGAAAGCATTGCAAAGTGTGTGGGTGAGGGTGGGTGTGTGCAGACTGAGCTCCAGCTGTCCCAGGACACCACCCTCCCAGCCGTGTCCCCCACTGAGGGCCTCTGCTGCTGCTCCCTGCTATGTGCCCACCAACAGGCCCAGCCGCCTCTGCTGGTCAGCAAGGCCCTGATGTCTATTTCACTTGAACCCTGAGGTGTGCTTCCCACGATCTGAGTCATTTTTAGAGTCCAGGCCAGCTGCTTTCCAGATGAACCTCAAAGGGCCTGTCTTGCTGCTTCCTCTTGACTAGACTCTTCATTAGATACCACGTGACAGAGGCACCACACTGGTGAAATTGATTCGAGTCTTGCATCTCTCAGCCTGTACAACTTCCTGCCCCTTCTGTGTGCCCAGCCCTGTCCTCAGAGGTTGTCTGAACCCAGGGGAATCTGTGTCCTCACCTACTAAACCCCCTTTCACCCTGCCACCCCTTGCAAAAATTCAGTGATGCCTGGCTACAGAACTGAATAAGTCCAGCCTCCTCCACCTCAAAGCCCAGATTGAAATGATTTCCCCCCCAAACTTGCAAGTAATGTAAATGTCCCTTCACTGAGGCTGGGTGAGCTTGGGGAGATCTTCTCCTGTGCTATACATTTCAGTTCGTTCTCACCATCCTAGGAACTCAGATTAGGGGCGACCTGCCCCTACTACCACCTCTATAAGACTGTTGCTCTGTCCTTCCCTGAAAAACAAAACAAAGTCAGCCCAACCCCAAGCTGACCAGAAAACAGGCCTTCATTCCTTAAAAATGCCATATTCGACCCTCAAGTTGTGGGGGCAATCTGAGCCCCTCTTTTGTGTGTCCTCCTGAGGGGACAGCTGAAGCACTGCTGAATGAGGAAAGCTCATTCCCAGCCCATGATAACAGAGCAGGTCTCTGTCGAGGCAAAACAGTGAATTCCAAACTCACCTGCCATATATCCCCTAAGGAAGCAAATGTCCTAGTATATTTTATTTATTTTATTTTAGAGAAGAAAGGGCAAAAAGTAGGCCTGTTTAAAAGAATCATGTGTTGTGAATCAAGCAAATTAAGAAAGTGAGTACTGGGGGTAACCAATCTCCAGGTAGAGGTTATGCCTGGGGGAGCAGCCTCTTTAAATAAATACTGGCACAGAGACCTGCTTGTGCTGGTTGATAAGAGGCATTTCCACATCCTGGCTGGGCGAGGCCATCAGCTGCCGCCGCTGTGGTGTAGAGGCAGAAGCCTTCTGTTTATTCCGGCACATGCAGACCAAGAAGAAAAGGCACGCAATGACAAGGGGAATGGCGATGCTTGGAACCAAGATGTACAGAATTCCCATCCTGCTGCTGTCCTGGGGACCTGTGAACAGCAAGGCATCCATGGTTTTTCTGAAAATACCCCCCTTTTCAACTCGGCGTTCTCCACCAGCCCACTCCCACCTCCAACTAAAATATTTAAGCACGAGTAGATAGTTATGTAAGCTGCATGAAGGGACAAAATTACAACCCAAACCTCGAAAAACATTGCTGCTGCTGCTGCTGCTAAGTCGCTTCAGTTGTGTCTGACTCTGTGCGACCCCAGAGACGGCAGCCCACCGGGCTCCCCCATCCCTGGGATTCTCCAGGCAAGAATACTGGAGTGGGTTGCTATTTCCTTCTCCAATGCATGAAAGTGAAAAGTGAAAGTGAAGCTGCTCTGTCATGTCCGACTCTTAGCAACCCCATGGACTGCAGCCCACCAGGCTCCTCCATCCATTGGATTTTCCAGGCAAGACATTATGTACCCCAAAATGCACACCATGTGAGGCATGACCTAGAACTCCCTGCCAGGAGAGCAATTCAGAATACAGAGCACAGACAACAGACCCTAAAGGTCTCACAGTAGCGATCACCACCCACATGCTGCTTCCTAACCTGGATCCTGCTGGGCATAGTGCTCTGACCTTTTCGCGTTGACTAAACTTGAGTCGACTAAACTTGACGAAACACAAGTTTCATGCCGATCCTCAGTGAAAGGAACTGGATATCGGGATTAGAAACGATCCTTGACTTCATCCAACATTTTAGGGTTTTCCTCATGTTTGTACAATGAACGTATATTCTTAAAAGGCAATCATTAAAAAAGCACATGATTTAAAAGAGCCCTGGCAGCCAACAGGTTTAACCCGACAATATGCAGCAGGGGCGCACAAATTCTTCAAAAACAATAGTTAAGATGTACAAACACTGAGGCTTCAGGATGTTTTTCTTTCTTTCTTTCTTTTTCTCTTTCTCTTTTTTTTTTCCCTCTATGGTGAGGAGGAACACACTGTCTACCCCTACAGGATTCACAGGAAAGCACAGAGGGCATTGGGCCGCAAGGTTGAAGCCCCTCGGTGCTGCCCTCCGAGGGAGAGTTAAGGCTTCTTCTCTGTGATGTGGAAAGCATGTTTTCCAAAGCCCCGCCCCCGACTGCCCCCAGCAGTTCTCATCTTAACCTTGTGAATAATTACACGGGAACTTGGGCTTCCCTATAACCAGTGGTAATGAGCTTTCCATCAGAAAGCAAACAAGTGATTTCTGGTCCATGCGGTCCCTTAAAGAGCTAATTCAGTTCTTAAAATTACCGCTATCACCAGCATTGTCCCAAACCCAGTCTTGTTCCCTAGTCTCCAAAAGAAGATAAAAATCAAATACAACCACACACAAAACCCTCCTGGTCCCACTCTGGAGGCAGATGTTCTCAAAGCCTCAGGGGCAGTGGAGATTCTGGGTCATTTTTCCTGATTAAGGGGTAGGAGGGAAATTTCCTGATCCTCGAGCCAAGATGAGATGTGGGCACTATCCATAGTTTCGTATATCCATTTATTTTATCATTATCTTTTAAAAATCATTGACAGAATAATGCTTACTAATAATTATAGTATTAGAGAAAATTGAATATTCTTCGTATGTAATTTGGAAATGGCAACCCACTCTAATATTCTTGACTAGAAAATTCCATGGGCAGAGGAGCCTGGCACTATAGTCCATTGGGTCACGTCAGACACAACTGAGTATGCACACTTTTCACTTTATACCATTGTTATCAGGTTGGTAGTCACTTATTTTTTTGATGTATATATTTAAGCTGAACATGAAATAACCAATAGTCAACTAATTTGACATAGAAGAAGCAGCTCATACAGTTTTTAAGAATAGAATTTAAATAGAACTCATTTAAAATCGAATCATATCATCCATATTCTCCTGCTCCTGATTTTGTGGCAGAATAATATACTAGACTATAAGGGCTTCCCTGGGGGCTCAGTGGTAAAGAATCTGCCTGCCAATGCAGGAGATGCAAGTTCGTTCCCTGGGTTGGGAAGATCCCCTGGAGGAGGAAATGGCAGCCCATTCCAGTATTTTTGCCTGGGAAATATCATGAACAGAGGAACCTGGCGGGCTATAGTCCTGGGGTCACAAAAGAGTTGGACACAAATTAGCAACTAAACAACAACAACACAATATACCAGACTATGTTTGTTGAGAAACACGCAGTGCCAGCCATTCATCAAGAACTGCACACTGTCCCACAGCACAGATGAACTTCCGTCTAATCCCTTGTTGGTAAACAACTGCCTGTTTATTTAGCTATCAGAAGTGATTCTGCAACAAATATCCTTGCATTTCTGCCCTTTTAAGTGCAAATATTTCTGCAAAGTAAAATTCCTGTGGCATTGCCAGAGGAAAGAACATATATTTTTATCTCTTAATTAAATTTTAATTACAAAAATAATAACTGCTCATTGTAAAAACATCTTGCAAGTGTGCTAAGTCACTTCAGTCATGTCCAACTCTTTGAGACTGTGGCCCTCCAGGCTCCTCTGTCCATGGGATTCTCCAGGCAAGGATACTGGAGTGGGTTGCCATTTCCTTCTCCAGGGGATCTTCCCAACCCAGAAACTGAACCCACATCCCCTGTGGCTCCTGAGTTGGCAGGCGGATTCTTTACCACTGAACCACCTGGAAAGGCCAGAGATAACGATGTCTGTAAAATGTGCAACCATGAACAACACACTTTTCTTCTAGTCATAATTTAAGAGAGAAACTTTAGGGAAAACAATTAAGAGATTTAAGGTCTATTTTCTCCTTACTCTGCTAAGTCTACGTGTAACAACTGAGCAGAGTGGGAGGTGAGGGAGGAGGAACAGGAGGCCTGCACCCCAACCACAGATGCTGGTCTGAGAAGCTGGTTGTAATTGTAATGGGAAGCATTTTCACTAATAGTGGGAAATGCTTGACAATGCTCACTGAGAAGCAAGATGGCAAATTAAATATCCCAGGACCACACATGGAAAGAGGGCTGACAGAAGGGCCCCCAAATGTAAACAGTAGTCTCTGCTGAGTGATGAAATTAGAGGTGATTTGCACATTCCTCTTTAGTTTTTTTTCCTTCTATAATTTAAATAGGCCTGTAATGACCAGGTATTACTTTTATAACCAGCCACGACTTTACATAAACCAAATAATCATGGTGGTGAAACACGGTGGGTGGGGGATCCCAGAGCTACCAGCCTCCTGGTACAATGTCATCACAAAGTACACCCCCCAGTCAACATTTTAAAAAAAAGAGAGAATACATACTACAAGAGGGTACGTCACACAGTTCCATGCGTACGTTTTTATTCTGCGTGAAGCACCAGGGGCCTTCCATCTGCCCTCCAGGGTTCCGGCAGTAGGCATGCCCCCCTCCGAGCTCCGGGAAGTCAGTGCTTGTCAGGTGGTGGCTGTGGGGGTGCTGCAGGGCCCACGGCTGGCACTGGTGCCCCGACTTGGTGGTGCTCGCCGTCCCTCTGTAATCCGTGCCTGAGCCATTGTAGCACTGATGGTCTGCGAGAGAAGGTTTGTCAGGAGGCCCGAAAATTAAGAGGAAGCAGCCCTCCTCTGTGGGTCCAGGGAGCACCCGTCTTCAACTATTCCAAAAAGGAATAACCAAACCACCTCGCCAAACTGGAATTTCCAAAAGACCAAGGGATTGGAAGTAACTTCCACGAAAAGAAGTCCCCAAGCCCACAAATTAAATGGATGGATCCACCAGGGACACATGTGGGGAAGAACCTGGTCAGAAGCTTATGACCCTGAAACAGCAGGCACCCCCACTCTATAATGACGATGTCAACCCTAACCTCACGTTCACTTGCATTAGAAACAAAACCAAACTATACAGGAGGGATGAGAAACTTCCAGACCTGGCCCCCAGACTCAGTGAGGGCAGGGCTCAGCCTGCTGTGAGCAGAGCCCCGGGCTCACTCCACTCCCAGGGGCCTCTTTGAGCCACACCTGGGGTGTGTGTTTGTTGAGTACCAGTTACACTGTGCTTGTGTGCAGGCACTGTGTTAAGAACTTTCTAAACACTAACTGATTTAATCTTCATTCCAGCTCCTGAGGTTAGCAGTTATCATCATGGTGTAATATGAGGAAACTGATATTTAAGCAACTTCCAGGAGTTCATGATGTCAGCTGAGTTGCCAGGCTTTGGATGGTGCAGTGGGTCTGGAGACCAGACTCTGGCCACCCTGGTGAGGAGCCCTGCTGCTCTAGGGAACTCTGGCCTCACCAAGGAAGCAAATATTTCCCAAGCCTGGGAGGAAGTCGACCTCTTTTCTGGGTTGGCTCCCCTCGAGGAGCACCACCATCCTCAGTCAGCTGCTGAGAGATGCTTGTGCACCACAGGGAAGGCTTGAAAGAGGGCTCTGTCTTCCCCTGAGCTCCTTTCTTGGCGGTAGGCCCAGAGTCCTCCCGTCTTGGAGATGCCAAGTGTGCGGCTCACTGGGCTAGAGTGACTTATTGGGGACCCACAGACAGGCAGCGTCAGGAAGGCTGTGCGCCCGGAACTAGATGACAGGGAGTCCGCACCCCGGGGCTGCCCTACCAGAATCGGGCGGGTCTGTGAGACTTTCCTGGACGGCTGGAATGGGGTCCCCAGGTTCTAAGAGGCAGGACCCAGGTCCTGGGGGAGGACGCGTGGGGACTCACAGCGGCCCAGCCTCTCGGCTGGGATGCCGATGCGCATGCAGTTGGCGGCGTCGGGGCTCTCGGGCATGGGCAGCGCCTCGCACTTGGGCAGCTGCAGCCGCATGAGGATGAGCGGGTTGGAGCGCGCGATCGTGTACTCCTGGCGGCACAGGTCGCTCTCCAGCACCTCGCACTCGTCCCGGCACAGTTCGCGCGGCTTGGGCGCCCGGGAGCGCGCGTCGCACAGCGGGAACACGAAGTGGCAGAAGGACGGGATGGCGAACTGCGAGCACTGGTCCGATAGGTGCGTGGAGGTGCCGATCATGGTGAAGGCGGCTGCGGAGGAGGCGAGGCCAGAGTTAGCGTGGGGTGGGCCCTGCTTCGGGGCAAACACCCTGCGCGGCCACCCCTGCCCAGCGCCCCCAGTCCCATCTTCGGCCCAGGAGCAGTGCGCTGCCCGAGGCCCCTGGTCCCACCTCCTGTCCAGGCCCTCGACCCTGCCCGGCACCCTGGCCCCCATCTCTCGTCTGTGCCCACCCCCAGCCCTCCGGCTTGCCTTCTGCTGGCCCAGACTGGCTCTCAGGAGAGCAACACCCCAGGGAGCACATGGGCCGCCCAGATTTGCACCTGACACAGAAAGGCCCTGGTCCTAGGGCTTCCCTAACAAACATCAGAAATGAAACAAGAAAGGAGGAAAACCAGGCCGCAGATCTCATCCACTTAGACACCACTTCCAAGGCAGAAAGATTCTGGTACCAGACCCAGAACCACTTCCTGAGGTCCTGTTATGAACTGGCTCTGCCAGTTGGTGGTAGGTGAAGCCACGGGCTGAGTGGCTTCTAGAAGGAGAGGTTGGAGAAGAGGCACAAGGCTGGAGCTTTGGTCTTCCTGACATCTTGGAGCCTGTGTGCAGAGAGGAGGCCTGGCCAGGGAGTGGACGACCCAGGGTATGAACACAGTGAGCCAGAAAAATGAATGATCAGCCCTGTGACCTGCGGCCCAAGAAGGAGTCCATGACAATGGGAGTGGACGGTGGGGATTTCTTCCGGTGGAGTCTGGGGAGAGCCCAGAAACACCTGGTTAGAGGAGGTTCAAAGCGGGGAGAGGGGCAGGGCTTTGTGAAGGAGAGCGGAGAAGCAAGCCATCACAGGAGTGTCTGCAGCCCGGGTCGGCTGGCTTGCTTTTAGGGGTGAGACATCACAGGATGGGGCTTGATGGGAAGAACTGACACCTGCATGGACAAAGGAAAGGGGCGGGCACTGCAGAGACCAAGTCTGGGCCGGTGGATGGGAGCAGAGTTGCCAGTGGCAGGAGGGAAGGCGTGCACTCCAGGGCCCTCTCCTCCACGTTGTGGCAGTCAGCGTTCAAAGGAAAGCATCAGCTGCCCCATCTGTGCCCACCCCACTTTGACCTGTGGAGGACCTGACTATAAGGATCTGATCCTGGCCAGTTAGAGAAAGAGAGGTCCCTGTGCCTGCACTCCCTGCTGAGAGGAGGAGAGAGAACCTAGAAAGGTTGGAATTTAGTCCTTGGGACATTTCAGCTCCACCTATCACCTGTAGTGCCATACCTAGTGCGGCCAGCAGGTGGCACTGCTGGCACCCATTTCCCTCCAAAGACCAGCAAGGTACCCATGACTGGCACTGGGTTAGGTGAGCAGTCATGGGAGCACGGTTCTGGCCCGGCCCTGTCACTTACCACAGGACTGGCAGTCACCCAGTCCTTTCTGTACCTGGGTCTCTTATCTGTCAAGTGTTGAGGCCACACTTTGGGAAATGGAAACCCACGTGGAGCCTATAAAATAGTGCAGGCGGTAAACAGCCCCTTTGGTCCCCGGGGCTCTGGTAATAGGCTGTCTCCATGCACCGCACGCAGCACTGGGTGCTGGGAACTCTGTAGTGTGTTCGCCATGTCATCCTTAGCCTTCAGGCCCTTCTGGCCAATATTAAAATTGCGGAACAGAAAAGGAAGAGGTTGAGGTGCAGGGTCTCTTAGGGTTGGCTGGTGAACTGGGTTTGAACCCAGTTGAGTCTCATCATGTGAGCTGACAACTGTCTACCAGAAGATCTGTCACCAATTTTGGCCTCTACTCCCAGGCAGCAAAAGGCCTAAGAAAGCCAGAGGTGGCATCGCTTTGGGGATATCAACTAAGAGGATGTAAAGGCCACCCCTTACAGGACTGCTCCTCTCCCCAATCCCGGAACCTATCAGGTGAGGACGTATTTCACGTGATGAAATAAGATGGTTCTAGGCATCACAGAGATCCAACAACTCATGTCCTTGTTTTTGTTTACATCCAGCACATCACTTTGATGGTTCTGGGGCTTATTCCTGGGAAGCTTCCAGTGTCCCTGGAACTCATTCTGACAAGCATTCTCTTCAAACAGACTGTATCCACAACCAACACAGTTTCTAAACCATCAGTCAGTCTAGAGCAACTTCACACTTAACATTTTCAAAAATCCACAAATCTGGAGAACCCTCATTCTAAACTTTTATTTTTAAAGAATGCTATAACATGAGTCTGCTTTGATATCTGAGTTGTTATCCTTTAAACTTCCTGAAGAAACAACTGAGAGACAGCCCTGTGCCTTGAATCAGTGTTTGCCAATTAGTGGGATACACAATTAATTCTGGAGTCTGTGGCTAGTATTTTAAACGATGATTAGAATGGAACAGAGGATGTCAGAGTGCATGGTTTATATTAAGGCTGGAAACAAGTTTTTTCTTTAATGAAATAAAACTGAAGGGAAAAATCAGCTTGCATTGCCTTTGTTGAAGTGAATGTTGTTTCCTGTAACCCATTTCAGTTCTATGAAGCAGATATATATGTATACTAAGTCACGATGTAAAGTATACTTTATGCTGTGGGTTGTGATCAGAAAGTTCAAGAAGTTCTGCTTTAAATGGCATAAGGAGCTTTTCCAATGAGAGATACAAACAAGTTCAAAACATGTGCCCACTGGACCATTACAGCACCTTCCAGGATCTCGGAGTCCCATTACTGCCCTTCCAGGATCTTGGGGTCCCATTACTGCCCTTCCATTTCTCACTGGACACCTTACCGTGTCCTCAGGGGTCTCTGTAGCCATGGGCCAGGCAGGTTAGACCTTAGACCCTCCAGACTGAGGGTGAAAGACAAAGCCAGGATCAAACTGGACTTAGAAGAACATTCAGTGACACCTGCGTGAGTTTCTACCTGGGGTCCTCTTTGTACTCTTACAGGGCAGTGCTCTGCCAGCCTCTCTGCAAATCCCTCCAGAATCTCCAGGGAGCCCACATCAGGGATCAGCCTGGGTCAAGAATCACTGTGCAGAGAACCTAGTTCAACTGGGTCACCTGCCATCTTCACCCGATTCTCCCTGTTCCTTAAAGACTCTAAGGAGAAAATGTGGGGGTTTGTGAGGAGAGCAGAGACAGAAGGGGGAGGGCTTTTTAGGGCCTTGGTTTAATTCATTTTCTCACTTCTCAAGGAGTTTCCCCCAGGAAGTTCTTAACATCAACTTCTAAAATGATGGAAAACGAGCACGTTCATTCCTAAAGGATCTGAACCACTTCTCATACAGTGGAGCAGGTAACCGAAGACCTGACTGTGCCCAGCAACCAAGGGCTGGTGGGGGTCTGAGTTCACTGCAGGGTCCCTAGGGTACAGCTGTTGGCCTGGAACCTCTGTCCTCAATAGCTGAAATCTGGCCCAGGTACTTTGTACCCAAGCCAGGTTCCTTGTAACTCTGAGAAGGACAAGAGCTAGGAAAGGCAGAACCAAGACTGAACATCACAGGTGCGGGCCTGCCCATGAGGGTAGTGGAGGGAAACAAGACAACGCAGGGCTTGGGAGCCGCTCAACCGACTGAAGTCAGTGTGTTCGTACACTCCAGGCAGACTGCGCTTGCTAATTTGCATACACAAATAGGAATATTTTAGGATAAACTGCAACCACTTCTGATAAAGGCCTCTGATTTTCTCTTGCACGAGACATGACACAAGGATTCACTGGCCATGGTTGTAAGGGACAAAATACACAAATGGAATTGAAAACACACCAGCAGGGCAACAGGCAGCTGCATGCATGCTCAATGTCTCAGAACAGAGGACTGTACTCCTACCTGTGATTCGGTTTTCAATCTCCCCCTGCATCTGGAGAGAGTCCACGTAAATGGTCCGGTTCCCAATGAAACGCGCACAGGCAATTCCCCGGTAAGGCTGGCAGAATCCATCCTCATGGTAGTCGTCTCTGGGAAAAACACACGATCCGTGAGCACACTGAAATTATCCCCAATGATCTTTTTTCTCTTTTTAAATCCAGCATCTGGTGAGCTAGCCGTCTTGTCCCTTAGCATCTACCTGAATAAACTGGAAACTTCTGTCCACACAAAAACCTATGTGTGTGTGCTCAGTCATGTCTGACTCTTTGCAGCTCCATGGACTGTAGCCTGCCAGGCTCCTCTGTCCATGGGATTTCCAAGGCAAGACTATTGGAGTGGGTTGCCATTTCCTACTCCAGGGGATCTGCCCAACCCAAGGAGTGAACCCATATCTCTTGTGTCTCCTGCATTGGCAGGTGGATTCTTTACCACTGCACCATCTGGGAAGCCCACAAAACACACACAGAGAGACATTTATAGCAGCTTAATCCATAACTGCCAAAACTTGGAAGCAGCCAAAATGTCCATAGTGAACAAAAAAACTGTGGCACATCCAGGCAATAGAATATTTACTCAGCACTGAAAAGAAAAGAGCAATCAAGAAAAGATATGAAAAAAAAAAAAAACCCATGGAGGCAACTTAAATGCATGTTACTAAGTGAATGAAATCAGTCTGAAATGGCTGCATGCATACTGTGTGATCCCAATTCTATGACATTCTAGAAAAAGCAAAATTATGGAGCAGTAAGAACATAGATGAATGCCAAAGGGTTGGTGGTGGGGGTTGGTGACTAGGAAAACAGGAGATTTTTAGGGCAGTGGATCTACTCTGTATGATACTTTAATGGTGGATACATGTTATTTTACATTCGTGCAAACCAGAGAATACACAACACCAAGAGGGAACGAGCCTTATCGTAAATCATGCTGCTACTGCTCAGCCACTTCAGTCGTATCCAACTCTTTGTGACCCCATGGACTATAGCCTGGCCAGGCTCCTCTGTCCATGGGATTCTCCAGGCCAAGAATACTGGAGTGGGTTGCCATGCCCTCCTCCAGGGGATCCTCCTGACTTCAGCTAATAATAATGTATCAATACTGACTGGCTTATAGCTGTGGTGTTGGAGAAGACTCTTGAGAGTCCCTTGGACTGCAAGGAGATCCAACCAGTCCAGCCTAAAGGAAATCAGTCCTGAATATTCACTGGAAGGACTGATGTTGAAGCTGAAACTCCAATACTTCGGCCACCTGATGCGAAGAACTGATTCATTTGAAAAGACCCTGATGCGGGAAAGACTGAAGATGGGAGGAGAAGGGGACGACAGAGGATGAGATGGGTGGATGGCATCACTGACTCAATGGACATGAGTTTGAGTAAACTCCAGGAGTTAGTGATGGACAGGGAGGCTTGGCATGCTGCAGTCCATGGGGTCGCAAAGAGCCAGACATGACTGAGGAACTGAACTGAACTGAACTGGCTTATAAACTGTAACAAACGCACCATACTAACACAAGACGTTACTGATAGCGAAAATTGTATGTGGAGATGGGGGGAACGAGTACCAGAGCTTTCTCTATACTTTCTGTTCAATTTTTCTGTAAACTTAAAATTGACCTAAACTATCCAGTACTTTGGGCACCTCATGCAAAGAGCTGACTCATTGGAAAAGACTCTGATGTTGGGAGGGATTGGGGGCAGGAGGAGAAGGGGACAACAGAGGATGAGATGGCTGGATGGCATCACTGAATCGATGGATGTGAGTCTGGGTGAACTCCGGGAGTTGGTGATGGACAGGGAGGCCTGGCGTGCTGCAATTCATAGAGTCGCAAGGAGTCGGACACAACTGAGCGACTGAACTGACTGATAGAGCCTATTAATTAAAAAAAAAAATTCGGCATCTCTAAGGTAGGGGCGGGGGTTGAGATAGGAATGAAACTAGTTGAGTATGAAGGACTAGCTGAGTATGAAAGATGGATTGAAAAACATGAAGCATACACAGAGGTGTGTACATGTTCATGCCTATGTTCAAATACACACAGAATATTAACAGTCGATGTGTTCCATGTTGGTCTTAAACTACATTGGAAACATGACACCTCTATTAACTTCCACTGTTTGCAAGCAAGGCTTCTATGAAGATGATGATCATTTGGAAACTGTGTTCTACCATTAAGCAATAGGAGAGCATTCTTTCAAATGGAGAAAGGCAATGGAGAGGATGCCAAAGGGTCAGGCAAGACCTCAAAGAGTTTGTACAGTCAGAAGTGCTCATTACACGACAGAGGAGGGACCTCATCATTGCTCCACAGCACAGACCATGTGTACAAATATGGGGGGCAGAGAAGGAGACTCTCACAAGCACAACCGTCCCTCTTGCCCCCAAGTCCGACCTTCCCAGCCTGGAGGGAATAGCCTGCACACGTCCCTTTGGAGTCTGTGCTAAATTATTTTCAGTAAAACCTGTTAGTCCTGCCTTCGGCTGATGAATTCAGTCATTCTAAGCAGATAGATGATTTTTAAAGTGGCCCTGAGGATGCTCCAAGGAGACAGTAAAAGTGGGCTAAAGCACATATATCAGGGCTGCCATCCACTGTGGAGCAAATGGGGTGTCGTGCTCCCACAACAAGCTTCAGCAAGTGCCTCAGGCCTGCAATCTGCTTGCTTTCCAGCAAATCTGCAACCTGCCATAAGCCCACCACCTGTCATCCACCCTACATTGATTTAAACCATCCCCCAGTGAAATCTGGGTTGTGTCCAAATTAACCAAGTGGACTTAAGAATGCCTATCTTAGCTTTCTCACAAATGGAAATCGGGACGCTTGTGACAGTGGAGACAGTGGTCTGGCAGGACACAGTCTCTTCAGCCGCCTCTGGCTCTCTCCCTCGTTTGCTGTCTTCCTGGCCCCTGAAGAAAATCTCTTTTTCAAAGAAAAGAACTTGGAGCCATAAATAATCTAAAGCAGGCGATTCTGGTGTCAGCGAGAGCCGGGCGCCCTTTCTCTCAAGCTCACGGGCCATTATTTCTTTGGGTCAAGAACTCCTTAAACATCGTTTAAATAGGCAAGCACATGTGCTAACAAAACACGCCCAACCCACCTCTCTCTCTCTTTGCGAGCTGGCATTAACTGCCGATTAAACTAAAACAAATGCCTACACTTGCCAAATACAGAAACACAAGTACAAGTCAACTTTGCCCTGGTGTTCGAGTTCCGCGTCACCGTTTGCAGACTGGGTTTAGAGAGCTTGCCTGAGATGCCAGGAGAAGCATTAAGATGTGCATTTTCTTATTATCGTCAGCTCTACAGAGGATACGAGATTTGATTCAGTTGGTCCCTTGGGTGACCCCACAAGGACGAGTCACTTCCTTTCTCTGCCTCAAGGGTCAGGGACTAGAAAGCCTGGTCTGTCACTGTGGGCTTCTCTTTGGCTTCACGTGCCCACAGGATTGGGGAAGCAACAAGGATACAGGCAAGACACACTGAGAAGGGGCTTAAGGGCATCACACTGCACCCACGGGCTTCTAATCTGAATTTTAGAGAACTGTCCAGAAACACAAACAGAAACATTTGGACAATGACATCCTCCAGGCTTCTGAATTTTGAGAGAACAAGTGGGAATTACTTGTCAGTCTCAAACAGTTACGTCTTATCTTCACCTGGCATTGCTTGGGTCCTCTAAAGAGTGACAGCGCTGCAGAAAGTCTGTACAACCGGTCATTCAGAGGCCAAAGAAAAATGCTGACACAGAAAATCCCTTAAACCACACCAGTGAAACAAGCATGCTCACGAAATCTCAGAACGCCAATGTGATAGAGACTCAGTTTTGGAAATCTCCTTCATTCCTGATGCCACCAGGCACTAATAGCACAGATAAAGAGGAAACCTTTATAGCAATAAGTTCATAGTAAGGGAGGAGAGAGACAGAAATAACTACAATCTTAGGTTAAAAAAAAAAAAGCTACGAGAAGGGAGTTGGAGATTGGGAAGAAAAAGAAAAAGGAATCATTATACTGTGATAGAAAATGTTTCTTCACTAAGGGGTGAGGAGATAGTGGGCCACGTCAGCACCGTCCCTGTAATGGTACCTGCTAGAAACAAAAACTGGTTTGAAGAAAAGCTTAGAAAAATTCCTTGTTATAAACAATGAATAATCTTTACAGGAAAGCAGGCTCCTTTGAGGTTGAAAAGTAATCAATACCAAAACTCAAAGATAGTTACAAATTATGTAGGAAGGTAAATTTTCCCCCCAAATGTTTTTGTTGAAACTGGTTAAATAATTTCCTAATTGTTACTGTTATTATGGGAAGGTCTGTTTGTCTGTGATAAATAGGCTTCCTGCTTCCAGAGTAAGCAGCATCTTTAACAAAACTGGATCCTAAACTCAGTAAGCTTCAGATGGCCTGCTAGTAATCTAGTGAGCTGCTGTGACAAAACACTTTTCAGAAGGAGATGACAAAATCTAGAGTATAAACCATAATGTCTGGGGTACAATAAAAAATCACCTGTGAACGCACGTGAAGAGACAAGAAAATATAACCTATGGTCAAGTGAAACAAACCCAGATGTTAGACTTAGAAGACCAGGACTTTAAGGAACCATAAGTATGGGAAACAATGTACAAAAGAAAGTATAATAAAGATATTGGTGATCTCAGGAGAGATGGAAACTGTAAAAGAATCAACTAGAAGAACTAAAACATATAATCTCCAATAAAACATTTATGCTATGATACTAACAACAGATTGGATAAAATTAGAAAAAAAATTGGTCAACTTGACAAGTCAATGGAAAATTTCCAAACTGAAACAGAGAGACCTAAAGATCTACAAAAAACTAAATAGAGCTTCAGTATGTTATAGGAAAGTACAGGAGATCTAACACAGACAGTCAAATTCCAGGAGGAAAAGGGAGATACTCAGAGTTGGGGGGAAAGGTTTGAAGAAATGATAGCCAAAATTTCTCCAAATTTGATTAAATACAGTAATACCAATTAACGAATGTAAGTGAAAAGTGAGCAGAATAAATACAAAGGAAACCATGGCTGCTGATATCACAGTCAATTTGCTAAAAACTTAGGATAAACAGAAAAGGTAGGAAATAAAAAATAATGGCTGATTGCTCATCAGAAACAATGCAAAACAGATGATGGGAGAATGGTGGCTCAGTGCACCAGCAGAGAAAAATGAGATGCGAATCTGGAACTCTATACTCGGCAAAAACATCTTTCAAAAAAAAGGGCCTATTAACCAAGAGACATAACATGAATGAACCTAATTATCAGAGTTTCAGAATATACAAATAAGAATTAACAGAACTAGAGGACAAAACAGAAAGATCCATAAATATAGTTGGAAATTTTAATACCTGTCTCTCAGCAATTAACTGAACTAGACACAATTTAGTGAAGAAACAACAGAAACACTAACCACGCCCTCGACCCTTGGATATCTGTAGAACAATATACCCAATAAGATAGCATGTATGTGTCAGCATACATGGCAGTTCACCCAGACAGGCCATATGCTTTTCATAAAATAACTCACAATAAATTTTTAAAAGTGAAACCATAAATTTCTGATTACACAGAATTAAGTTAGAAACCAATAACAAAAATACATTTAGAACTTCTCCAACTGTTTGGAAATTAAGTAGCACACTTCTAAATAACCTTTGTGCTCAAAAAATGTAAGAAAAATTAAATAGTATTTTAAGTGGAATGAGAAAACATAAAATATGAGAAATGAAAACAGGGATACCCCAAATTATGGAATGTAGCTAAAAGAGTAATTAAGAGAGAACTTTATAGCTCTGAATGCTTAAGTTAGATAAGATTTTACACCTTAAGAAGTTGGGAAAAGAATGTCAAGTTGAAGTAATTAGAAGCAAATACTAATGGTGAGAGAGGAAATCAATAAAATAGAAAACAAACAATAAAAAAATCAGTAAAGCCAAATGTTGATTCTTCAAAAATTAACAAAATCGCTACTGCTGCTGCTAAGTCACTTCAGTCGTGTTCGATTCTGTGTGACCCCATAGACAGCAGCCCATCAGGCTCCCCCGTCCCTGGGATTCTCCAGGCAAGAACACTGGAGTGGGTTGCCATTTCCTTCTCCAGTGCATGAAAGTGAAAAGTGAAAGGGCTAACACCGAGAAAAAACAGATTAAAAAAAAGCACACATTACCAACACCAGGAATGCACAAGGGGACTCACCAAAGACTTTGAAGATGTTAATGATAATAAGAAATTTATGAACAAATAAATGAACATACCTAACAACTTAGAAAAAAATGATAAATGACAATATACCAAAATAAGTACAAACAGGAATAAAAACTCAGATTAGCCCCAAATCTCTTGGAGAACTTGGAGTTGTAATCAGAAACGTTCCCATGATTAAAACTCCAGTCCAAAATAAAAGAAACTGGTGAATTCAATCTAGTATTTAAAGAAGAAACTTCAGGAATTTTAAATAAACTCTTTCAGAAGATAAAAAGTAAGATGTACTTTCTAGTTCATCTCACAAGGCAAACATACCTAGATACAAACAGCTGACAAGTATGTTCCAAGGACATTATAGGCCAGTAGACCTTCTGATCAAAAGGGCAACAGGATCCTCTAAACACTAGCAAATTAGACTGAGCAAAATAAAAAGACAATATAGAATTGGGTAGTGAGCCAAAATGGGTTAACCCAGGAGCACAAAGTTCCTTCATTTAAAAAACATTTAAAAAACAACTACTGGAAACACAGACTCAAAGAGAGAAACCATGTATTAATTTCAGTTAATATAAAAAAGTCTTAGTTGCTCAGTCCTGTCCAACTCTTTGTGACCCCATGGACTATAGCCCGCCAGGCTCCTCCATCCATGGGATTTTCCAAGCAAGAATACTGGAGTGGGTTACCATTTCCTTCTCCAGGGGATCTTCCCAACACAGGGATCAAACTCAGGGATCAAACCCCAGTCTCCCACATTGTAGGCAGACTCTTTACCATATGAGCCACCAGACAAGCCCAAATATAAAAAAGGCAGTTGACAAAACCAATACTCATTCATTTTCAAAACTTTCAACAAAGAAAATAACTGTGTCATTCTAATAAAAAGGAATCTATGAAAAAGCCATAATGAATTTCTTACTTAATGGTGAAATAAGGAATATTTTCCCCAAAGATATAAGACAAAGATACCTGCTCTTACATTTTCTACCCAACATCACCATGAAAGTCCTAATCATTACAAAAAGGAGGTAGAAGAGAGATGGTAGATAGATAGATAAATAGCTGATAGATTAGAAACAAAATAAAACTGTCTTCAGCCATAGATGACACAACAAACATAGAAAATTCTAATGAATATATTTAAAACCTATAAAAATTAATATGGATTTCATAAAGTCACATGATAAGGTCAATATAATCAATTATATTTTTACATTTGAGCAACAATTAGCAAATGAAAATTTTTTAAAACATCATTTACAATAACATTAAAAATACATGGAGGAGTAGCCAAACTATAGAAAGAAAACAGAATGGTGATTGTGAAAGGCTGAGGAGGGTGGAAATGGGGGTGGTTATTGTTTAATGGATACAGAGTTTTAATTTGGAAAGATGAAAATGTTCAAGAGGGATGTGATGATGGTTGCATAATAATGCATATGTGCTTAATGCCTCTGAATTATGCACTTAAAATGTTTAAATTACTTAGAAATAAACCTAACAAAATATGTACAAAACTTCCACACATAAAACTTCAAAATATTGCAGAGAGAAAGGAAAGAAAATCTAAATAAATAGAAATACATACCATGTTCATAGACTGGAACACTCAGTAGTTTAAAGAAATCAAGTCTCACAAAGTGCAATATCACCCCATGAAAATGCTAGCAGGCTTTCCTCACAAACTTCCTTTTATTACAAAATTTAAAAAAAGCTATATAATGAGAAAATGTATCTTAATCAAGCAAGAAGAATTAACATCACCAATAAGGGGCAAACTGATGTAATATACCTTTAGATATGATACCCTGAGAAGGAAACATCACTTACGTTATTTCAGTAAAAATGTACAAATAGAATGTAATTGTGAGTAAACATCAGTCAAACTGAAATTTAGAGATATTCTACACAATAACAGCTCTTCATTTATCAAAAATCTTAGTGCCATGAAAGGTCTAGGAACTACTGCAGAGTAAAGAGGACTAAGGTAGCATGGTGAGGAGCCTGTGTCCAGGAGTAGGGGATCTAAAGAGCACTACTGGGACAATGAAAGATACTGGAGTGTGAATGGTAATCCAGACACCCTTAAGATGACGCTGTTGTTCTGTAAGGAAACATTGTTGGTCTTAGGGAATATACACTGAATTGTTAAAGGGCAAAGCGGTATAATGAATGCAACCTACTCTCAGATGTTTCAAAAGACAATAGTGGCAGCTACAGACGGAATGATAAGCCTATGGCAAAATGACAAAAATTGGTCAACCTGGGTAAAGACATATGGGATTACTTATTACTATTCTTGTAATGTTTTCATAAGTCTGAAGTTATTTCAAAATCAAAAGTTAAAAACATCCCAGTAGGCACTTTGGTAGAAATTGACAAACTAAATCTAGAATTTAAATGGAAATGTGAAGTTACTAGAGCAGCCGAAACAATCATGAAAGAGAATAACAATGATGGAGGATTTCACACCTTAATTTTAAGACTTACATTTATCAAGACAATATAGTGTTAGAATATAAGGATAGATCAATAGAACATAACAGAGAATTCCAAATGTATCTTCATATGTAGTCAAGTGATTTTCAATAAATATACTAAGGTATTCGAAGAAGACAGGATAGTCTTTTCAAAAATGATGTCAGAACAACTGGATTTTTATATGGAAAAAAACAAACTGAAATCCATTGACTCACACCATACACAAAAATTGCTTTGAAGATGGATCACAGACTTACACATAAAAGCTAAAATTAAAAGCTAGTAGAAGGATACACAGGAAAGTATCTTTACAGTATTTAGGCAAAAGCAAAGATTTCTTAGACATGATGCTTAAATGAAAAAAATGATAAATTAGACTTACCAAAATTAAAATTTCCTGCTCATCAAAAGAAAGCATTAAGAAAATCAAAAAGATAAACCACAAGCTGGGAGAAAACACTTTATATATCTGACAAAAGAACTTGCATAACTCAATAGGCAGACATACAGCACAGTAAAAACTGGACAAAAGAACTAACAGATACTCCGCAAGTGTGTCCTTAGAAGATGGTCCCATTTTCAGTGATTGAGGAAATGTAACTGAACCATGATAAATCATTGCAACAAAAGGTACAAGAATGGCTACAATCAAATGACAATATCAAACTTTGGTAAGGATGTGGAGCAACTGGAACTCTCATACACTGCTGCTGGCAGTGTAAAATAGAATGATCACTTTGAGGAAGAGGTTGGTTATTTCTTATACAGTTTATATATACACATGCCATCTGACTGAGCAATCTCATACCTTGGATTTATCCTAGAAAAATGAAAACATGTTCCCTAGAATTAAACATCCATAGCAATTTATTTATATGACTGCTCCAAACTGGAAGCCCAAATGTCCATAAACATACTGTAATATCTCATACAATAGATACTTATGAATAAAAAAGAATAAACCACAGAGAGTATCTTTCAGATGCTATATTTTGTGAAAAAAGCCAAACATAAGAGTCTCCCAGGAAAATGTAAGCAGAAGAAGGCAGGATATTTTAGTTTTTTGTCTGTTTTTTTTAAATTCATTGGTGGGCCCCCAATAACTTAAACAGGGCCTGGCACATAGCTGATCCTTAATATAAAATTGTTTAAAAATGGATAAATGAATTAATGATTTTCTTGAAAATTAGTTATCATAACTTATTCCTCTCTTTTTCTGAGATGAAACACTTACAGCATCCAATTATACTGATATCATGTTTGATATCGGTAAATGTGAACTGAGCACATTCATTCATAAAATCAACACCAACATTCATGTCATGAAATCAAAGTCAGCAGAACCTTTCAGAAACACTGGATTTTGCAATGTCTATTCTTAACACTGGGATCACAGGAGGCAGGGACACAGTGGCTCTGACACTAATAATTCACTGGCAAGTAAACATTCTCTCCTACCATGTTCAGGGGGCTGGTCCCTCTCACATCAGCCTTGGAAGATTGGTGACTTTTGGGTGAATCTAGAGGTTGGTATATAAAAAGTTCTCATCCATGCATAACAGGACATATTAGCTTATGTGCTGAGTTGCTCAGTTGTGTCTAATTCTTTGTGACCCCATGAACTGTAGCCCACCAGGCTCCTATCAAGAATACTGGAGTGGGTTGCCATGTCCTCTTCCAGGGGATCTTCCTAACCCTGGGATCAAACCAGGTCTCCCACATTGCAGGTGGATTCTTTACCATCTGAGCCACCAGGAAAGCCCAAGAATACTGGAGTGGGTAGCCTATCCTTTCTCCAGGGGATCTTCCCAACTCAGAAATTGAACCAGGGTCTTCTGCATTGCAGGCAGACTCTTTACCAGCTGAGCCACTAGGGAAGCTCATACATGGGTTCAAATGAAAACAAAGAGTTGCTGGGAACATTAAGTGTGCTGCTACCATCAACTGCTAATATTATCATTACTGCTAAAGCACAAACACTTTCATTTGTGTCACTATGAGATCTGAATTAAGGAGAGTGTGTGTGTATTCTCTGATTACTTTACCTGTGATTGGGTTTAGCCACTTACCACTAATCTTAAAATGAATTAAGTTTTTAACTTTTATTTAAGTTCTGCACTATGGGATTTAAGGGGAGTTATATTTTCCAGAAAAAAAAGAACCTATCACAAGAAGTCACAGAGAAAAAAATTAGGTTGCCTTCTCTCCTCCTTCCAACTCAATTTGATTGCATGCTAAGTCACTTCAGTCATGTCCGACTCATGGACTATATAGTGAGCCAGGCTGCTCTGTCCATAGAATTCTTTAGGCAAGAATACTGGAGTGGGTAGCCATTACCTTCTCCAGGGGATCTTGACCCAGGGATCGAACCCAGACCTCCTGCATTGCAGGCAAATTTTTTTACCATCTGAGCCACCAGGGAAGCCCTCAATTTGATTAGTTGGTGGTTTATGAATTTAACATCAAATGCTAAACGTTAGCCTTTTGTCTGAGTTAGTTTACTTTTACCAACTTGTTAGTAAGGCAGCTTGGTTTCTCCTCAAGTCATTTTTAAATTACTGGCTAGTCAGTTGGCAGTTTCAGGTTTTTTTAAATTACTGGCTAGTCAGTTGGCAGTTTCAGGGTTTTGTTTGTTTTTTTTTTAATAGTGCTATTTTCTTGTAATTAGGATAAAGTTTGAACTAGGCTTATGACAACTTCCCCAAAATAGCAGTGGAAGGACTCTGAGTACAAAATGGCTGAGTTCTGTTTAGACAGGCAAATTGTGAGGTGCCTGTGAATCATCCCCCTGGAGAGGCCCACGATGGGGCCAAACTGGGGGGCCTGAGATAAAGAGATAAATCAGATTTGGAAATGGAGACGCCAGGGTCATGAGCATATGAGCGGAGATGGCTGAAGCTTGGAATTATCTGCAGGTTATGAAGCAATAAGTGCTCAGGACATGGCCTCAAGGAGAATGATTTCCCAGCGGCCCATAATTAACATAACGTTTAATTGTTCAAAAAGAACAACACACTTTCCTTTAAGCAGATGTTTAGTGTAGCACATTATGCGTGCATATACTTGTGGGCCATCATCAGGGTGGCCCAGGACGACCAACACAGGAAACTTGAAAGCCCCGAAGCTCAGGCTTTGGGGAGCACCCCATGGACCACTGTCCTGCTACCCCATCAGCTGACTTCAGTATCACTAGGCTACCCCAGCACTGCATGTACACATCTATCATCATGAAAATAAAGCACTTTTTAAAAGAGGAGAGAGAACTGAAACCCACACATGAAATGTGAGACACGCAGCCTCACATTAATCCCCTTGCATTACCAAAACTGCTACCTGAGTAAGCTATAATCACCCAGTCTTTGAACCTACATCTGTGGAGAAACAGCCTGTTCTTAAAGCCTTTGTTCTCCATATACACACCCGCCTCACCCTCCCTTCAAATGGATGGAAGGAAAACAATGTTTTGATGGTAATAAATCCCTTAACCTCTGAGGATTTCCACCTCACCCCTCACCTCCTTCAACACACACAGACTGATGTCCAGTCAGCTGCTGGTGTCCGTGTGTGTGGATGTGTGAGGGCAGTGGCCCAGGGAAGAGAGCGTTGAGCCCAGAGGGGATCATCCTTGTTCACAGTTCAGAACCAGCGTGCCCCAGTGGCGACATGCTATACACAGGGATCAACCAGGGCTATCTGATTATTCACCATCTCAGTTCTCCATTTGCCGGTACAGGATATGCCAGCCCACCAACAGCAAAAGAGCTCTAACTGCTGTGTGTTTTCTCAGGAAAGGGTCCAAGAGAACAGTCACAGAAAAGCTACAGATATTCCAGAGACAAAAATGGAGAACATGGATAACTCTGTTTTAAGCCTACTGATGTTCCCTCTTTTTTGTCTTTGTTTTGGTTAAGTTGCAGAGATATTATAAAGAAGGTTAAACACAATTACAGTCAATGGGAAGAAAAGAATAGTGGCCACAAAAAGACAACTGCCTTCGACCATGAAGTATCCAAATAGAGGGTCACCTGGCAATACAAAGTGAGCAGATCAACTCAGTAGCATATTAAAAGAATATGTCATTCTGACCGAATGGATTTCAATCTAGAACTGTAGTTACTCAATAATAGGAACTCTGTTATATAACATCATATTAATATGTTGAAAGCAGAAAACTACACAATCACCTCTGTGTCTGAAAAAGTAACTGCCAAAATCAAACCGCCAAGCAATTCTGATAAAAATACAAACTGGTAAAATTGAGATGGAAGAATAAAAGTTAACAGTCAAGATAATTTAGAAGAACTGGTATAGTAATAGTGGAAGTCACTCAGTCGTGTCTGACTCTTTGCGACCCCATGTCACATGTCCATGGAATTCTCCAGGCCAGAATACTGGAGTGGGTAGCCATTCCCTTCTCTGGGGGAATCTTCCCAACCCAGGGATCGAACCCAGGTCTCCAGCATTGCAGGTGGATTCTTTACCAGCTGAGCTGAGGTAGCTAGATTAGCCAGCTCAGGCTGCCATAACAAAATAGCACAAACTGGGACGCTTAAACAATACACACTGATTTCTCACAGTTCTCGAGACTGAGAAGTTCAATATTAGACTGTTGCCCTGTTTAGTTCCCAGCTTTCAGTTCCCAGCGAGAAGGACGGCTACCTTCTCGTTGTGTCCCCCGTGGCGGAGAAAACAGACAGAGATCTCTAATGTTTCTTCCTCTTCCTATAAGGACACAAGTCCTGTTAGGTCAGAGCCTCACCCTTATGACCTCATTTAACCTTAATAACATCCTTTAAGATGCTGTCTCCATTACAGTCACATGAAGGGGGATTAACGCTTCAATATCTGAAGTTGGTGGAGGGGAGCACAATTTAATCCACAGCAATTAGTGAGAATATTTCTCTACATATGGAATGAAGATATAATGTTAGAATATTGTGGTATTTATTCCAGGCACAAAAGCTACTAGAACAGAATCTAGAAGCAAATCTACACATATAGAAATTTCACAGATGACAGAAGTGATATTAAATTTAATGATTACAGATAGGGCTATTCATTATATGGTCCCAAGGCAGTAGACCATCAAGACAGGAAAACATTATGGTAGAACCCTGGCTTATACCAGCATAAAAATCAATCCTAGATGAAGTAGGAATTATGTAAAATTATAACTTTAAACTCTTACAAAGCAATAAGGAAAAACAAATATCCCAATGAAAATGGACAAAATACAGTTGATTCTGGTTATCTATGATGGTTATTTCCTATAAAGTCACCATGAACACTGAACTAGTAAATACTGAGCCATTGTCCCTAAGGCAAATAGAGAGAGAGTTTTCCACAAGTCTGTGATCATAACATTTTCATCAACCAGTCAATACATAACCTTGTTTTATGAGTGTTTCTGTTTAAAGACATCTTATTTAATGTGGTTAATGATTCAATAATAATGAGCTCTCAGCCAACAGCACTTAACTCATGCCTAAATGACGCTTATCTAATGTATTTCCTCCTTAAGGCACATCACAGCCTTCTGGTGCTTAGGAAAACAAGAAAGCACTTCATGCTATATTGGGGCCACTCTAAACAGCAAAATCACCAATAAAAAGCACAAAATGTAAACAGACTCAAAAAAGGACGTGTGTGCACAGTAGGACAGCTGAAACAAGATGGCAGGCCTCAGCTGCGAATACATGCATTGGGCAACTCAATGTTTTCACTGCTCTGTACATATCCATGAGTGACCATGAAAACATCCCGATTATTAATTTAGAGGTTACGAAGAAATTTTACTGAGTAAGAAAATTTGCAACTATTGAATCCATAAATAAGGTAAATAGACTGTATTTAAATTGGCAATCCAATGATTATTAAACCAATACAAATATGATCAACTTCAATATTTACTGGTGAATTCTAATGTAAAACTACTATAAATTACCACTGTGACCCAAGACATTGGCACAGTTTTGAGTGATGATAATACCATGTGCTGGGAAACATAAGAAAACAAGAAAATAAGAGCTTATGCTTTGCCAGTGGGACTATGAAATTCTTTATTACTTTTGAAGACAATCTTGTCATACCTTGGAGAAGGAACTGGTAACCCACTCCAGTATGCTTGCCTGGAGAATCCTATGGACCGAGGAGCCTGGCAGGCTACAGTTCATGGGACTGCAAGAGTCAGATACAACTTACCGACTAGAGAACAATCAGTTCAGTTAAGTTCAGTTCAGTCACTCAGTCGTGTCCGACTCTTTGTGACCCCATGAATTGCAGCACGCCAGGCCTCCCTGTCCATCACCAACTCCCAGAGTTCACCCAAACTCATGTCCATCAAGTCAGTGATGGCATCCAGCCATCTCATCCTCTGTCATCCCCTTCTCCTCCTGCCCCCAATCCCTCCCAGCATCAGAGTCTTTTCCAATGAGTCAATTCCTTGCATCAGGTGGCCAAAATATTGGAGTTTCAGCTTCAACACCAGTCCTTCCAAGAATACCCAGGACTGATCTCCTTTAGAATGGACTGGTTCGATCTCCTTGCAGTCCAAGGGACTTTCAAGAGTCTTCTCCAACACCACAATTCAAAAGCATCAGTTCTTCAGTGCTCAGCTTTCTTTATACTCCAATTCTCACATCCATACATGACTACTGGAAAAACGATACCCCTGACTAGACGGACCTTTGTTCTCAAAGTAATGTCTCTGGTTTTTAATATGCTATCTAGGTTGGTCATAACTTTTTTTCTAAGAAGTAAACATCTTTTAATTTCATGGCTGCAATCACCTTCTGCAGTGATTTTGGAGCCCAAAAAAATAAAGTCAGCCATTGTTTCCACTGTTTCTCCATCTATTTGCCATAAAGAGATGGGACCAGATGCCATGATCTTCGTTTTCTGAATGTTGAGCTTTAAGCCAACGTTTCACTCTCCTCTTTCACTTTCATCAAGAGGCTCTTTAGTTCTTCTTCACTTTCTGCCATCAGGGTGGTGTCATCTGCATATCTGAGGTGATTGATATTTCTCCTGGCAATCTTGATTCCAGCTTGTGCTTCTTCCAGCCCTGCGTTTCTCAGGATGTACTCTGCATAGAAGTTAAATTAGCAGGGTGACAAGATACAGCCTTGACGTACTCCTTTTCCTATTTGGAACCAGTCTGTTGTTCCATGTCCAGTTTTAACTGTTGCTTCCTGACCTGCATACAGGTTTCACAAGAGGCAGGTCAGGTGGTCAGATGGTACTCCCATCTCTATCAGAATTTTCCACAGTTTATTGAGATCCACACAGTCAAAGGCTTTGGCATAGTCAATAAAGCAGAAATAGATGTTTTTCTGGAACTCTCTTGCTTTTTTGATGATCCATCTGATGTTGGCAATTTGATCTCTGGTTCCTCTGCCTTTACCGGTTGAATATCTGGAAGTTCACGGTTCACATATTACTGAAGCCTGGCTTGCAGAATTTTGAGCATTACTTTACTAGCAATAGTTTACTATAAATAAAGTCTTCACCAATACCAACTGTAAAATACACTGCAAATTCACTGATAACAATACAACAAAAATCAGAAGACAACAAAAAACAAAAGCTCATATAACTGGAGGGGAAAAAGATAGAGCCAAAATGATATTCAGAGGAAACTTCATTCTTTTAAATGCATTTGTTTGAAAATTTAAAATGACTAATAAAGAAATTACTTTTTCAAGAAGTCAGAATGACACAAAGATCACTGAAGGCACTACATACACATAAAAATGGCTCAATTTATTACAGAAAGACCAACCAAATCAAATGCTGGCAAACACTGAAGCAAACAGAATTCTCCTACCTGGCGGTGGGAGTACAAAGTGGTACAACTACCTTAGGAAAATGTCTAGTATTTCTTACAAAGCTCAGCATATACATATCTGATAAGTCAGCACTTTGACTTCTGGAAACTTATCTAACAGAGATGAAAATATTCATCAACTTGACCTCTGGAAATTTATCTAAAATAAATGAAAATATTCATCAACATGAAAAGATGCAGTCTTCTCAAGTGTCCATCAACAGGAAAATGGATAAATCAAATGAAATAGTCACACAAGGGAATGCCTTTCAGGAATAAAAAGCAGCTGTCTACCAAAACATGTATCGCATAGACAATTTTGAGAATGTTACGTCAAGTAGACCACCTGACATTTAACTCACATGACCATTATATCCACTAACGTGGGCAGGAATCCTTTAGAAGAAATGGGGTAGCCATCATAGTCAACAAAACAGTCCAAAATGCAGTACTTGGATGCAATCTCAAAAGTGACGGAATGATCTCTGTTTGTTTCCAAGCAAACCATTCAATATCACCGTAATCCAAGTCTATGCCCTGACCAAAAACACTGAAGAAGCTGAGGTTGAACGGTTCTATGAAGACCTACAAGACCTTTTAGAACTAACACCAAAAAAGATGTCCTTTTCATTATAGGGGACTGGAATACAAAAGTAGGAAGTCAAGAAATACCTAGAATAACAGGCAAATTTGGCCTTGGATACAGAATGAAGCAGGGCAAAGGCTAATAGAGTTTTGCCAAGAGAACACACTGGTCATAGCAAACACCTTCTTCCAACAACACAAGAGAAGACTCTACACATGGACATCACCAGATGGTCAACACCAAAATCATATTGATTATATTCTTTGCAGCCAAAGATGGAGAAACTCTACACAGTCAGCAAAAACAAGACCGGGAGCTGACTGTGGCTCAGATCATGAACTCCTTATTGCCAAATTCAGACTGAAATTGAAGAAAGTGTGGACAACCACTGGACCATTCAGGTATGACCTAAATCAAATCCCTTATGATTATACAGTGGAAGTGAGAAATAGATTTAAGGGACTAGATCTGATAGACAGAGTGCCTGATGAACTATGGATGGAGATTCATGACACTGTAGAGGAAACAGGGAGCAAGACCACCCCCAAGGAAAAGAAATGCAAAAAAGCAAAATGGCTGTCTGAGGAGGCCTTACACACAGCTGTGAAAAGAAGAGAAGCGAAAAGCAAAGGAGAAAAGGAAAGATATACCCATTTGAATGTAGAGTTCCAAAGAATAGCAGGGAGAGATAAGAAAGCCTTCCTCAGTGATCAATACAAAGACATAGAGGAAAACAACAGAATGGGAAAGACTAGAGATCTCTGCAAGAAAAATAGAGATACCAAGGGAACATTTCATGTAAAGATGGGCTCAATGAAGTACAGAAATGGTATGGACCTAACAGAAGCAGAAGATATTAAGAAGAGGTGGCAAGAATACACAGAAGAACTGTACAAAAAAGATCTCCATGACCCAGATAATCACAGTAGTGTCATCACTCACCTAGAGTCAGACATCCTGGAATGTGCAGTCAAGTGGGCCTTAGGAAGCATCACTGTGAACAAAGCAAATGGAGGTGATGGAATTCCAGTTGAGCTATTTCAAATTCTGAAAGATGATGCTGTGAAAGTGCTGCCCTCAGTATGCCAGCAAATTTGGAAAACTCAGCAGTGGCCACAGGACTGGAAAAGGTCAGTTTTCATTCCAATTCCAAAGAAAGGCAATGCCAAAGAATGCTCAAACTACCACACAATGGCACTCATCTCACAAGCTAGTAAAGTAATGCCCAAAATTCTCCAAGCCAGGCTTCAGCAATATGTCAGCTATGAACTTCCAGATGTTCAAGCTGGTTTTAGAAAAGGCAGAGGAACCAGAGATCAAATTGCCAACATTTGCTGGATCGTCAAAAAAGCAAAAGAGTTCCAGAAAATCATCTGCTTCTGCTTTATTGACTATGCCAAAGCCTTTGACTGTGTGGATCACAATAAACTGTGGAAAATTCTGAAGGAGATGGGGATACCAGACCACCTGACCTGCCTCCTGAGAAACCTGTATGCAGTTAGAACTGGACATGGAACAACAGACCGGTTCCAAATAGGAAAAGGAGTACGTCAAGGCTGTATCTTGTCACCCTGCTTATTTAACTTCTATGCAGAGTACATCCTGAGAAACGCAGGGCTGGAAGAAGCACAAGCTGGAATCAAGATTGCCAGGAGAAATATCAATCACCTCAGATATGCAGATGACACCACCCTGATGGCAGAAAGTGAAGAAGAACTAAAGAGCCTCTTGATGAAAGTGAAAGAGGAGAGTGAAAAGTTGGCTTAAAGCTCAACATTCAGAAAACGAAGATCATGGAAACTGGTCCCATTGCTTCATGGCAAATAGATGGAGAAACAGTGGAAACAATGGCTGACTTTATTTTTTTGGGCTCCAAAATCACTGCAGATGGTGACTGCAACCATGAAATTAAAAGACGCTTACTCCTTGGAAGGAAAGTTATGCCCAACCTAGACAGCATATTAAAGAGCAGAGATATTACTTTGCCAACAAAGGTTCATCTAGTCAAGGCCATGGTTTTTCCAGTAGTCATGTATGGATGTGAGAGTTGGACTATAAAGAAAGCTGAGTGCCAAAGAATTGATGTTTTTGAACTGTGGTGTTGGAGAAGACTCTTGAGAGTCCCCTGGACTTCAAGGAGATTGAACCAGTGCATTCTAAAGGAGATCAGTCCTGGGTGTTCATTGGAAGTACTGAGTTTGAACCTGAAACTCCAATATTTTGGCCACCTGATGTGAAGAGCTGACTCATTTGAAAAGACCCTGTTGTTGGGAAACATTGAGGGCAGGAGGAGAAGGGGACGACAGAGGATGAGATGGCTGCATGGCATCACCGACTCGATGGACATGGGTTGGGTGAACTCTGGGAGTTGGTGATGGACAGGGAGGCCTGGAGTGCTGCGGTTCATGGGGTCGCAAAGAGTCAGACACTGCTGAGCGACTGAACTGAACTGAACTGAAGGAAACCAGGTTCAAGTGTCTACGTGCTATAGGATTTCATTTCTATGCAGTTCTAAAACATGTAAACTTAGCTCATGGTAGAAAAAAAGTCAGGACAATCATTACCTGGGGTGGCGGAGTAGTGATTAAGAAGTTGCATCATGGAACTTTCTAGAATAATAGGAATGTTCTGTGCCTGTATAAGGGTTTAGAGTGCAGAGGTTTTCTCATTTTTGGAGCTTATTAATAGAATACATAAGATCTGTGCATTTCATTGTATGCAAGTTTAACTCAAAAAGAAGAGATGAGAATATAAGTACACAGATGTTGAACTCTTATTAGTGATTCCCATAATATTTCTAAGTGATATCATAATCCATAATGGTATGTAAATATTTCAGGATAAGTGTACAAATATCTGCAACTTATTGAAATGGATAGAAAATTAGATGACTGATGAATGGAAATGTATGTAAAAATAGGCTAGCACAGTAAAATGTAAATGGCAGGATCTCATTGGCAGGTATATGGATTGGATGTCCACCGTAAAATTCTTTTTACTTTTTCATGTGGTGAATTTTTCATAATAAGATGTCATGGAAAAGAATATCTTAAAACCCAAAGAAAGTGGTCCTTGATAGGACAATTTGATTTAGACATTAATTTTCAACCAAATTTGTCTAAAAATTCATTGCAATTCTAATCAAAATAACATGGGAATTCTTCAAGGAAATTAGTGTGTTCTTTAACAAGATAACATAAACACCTAATAATTACTGGCAATTATTAATAAATGACAGAAAAATATTAACTTCTACATAGTCAAGAAATAAGACATTAATTTTTGTCATCAGTTTCTGTGATTTTTATTTTTTCAATGTTTTAATTACTTCTTTTTTATTGAAATATACTTAATTTACAATTTGTGTAAGTTTCAAGTGTTCAGTTCAGTTCAGTCACTCAGTCGTGTCCAACTCTTTGCGACCCCATGTATCACAGCACGCCAGGCCTCCCTGTCTATCACCAACTCCCAGAGTTCACTCAGATTCATGTTCATCGAGTCCGTGATGCCATCCAGCCATCTCATCCTCTGTTGTCCCCTTCTCCTCCTGCCCCCAATCCCTCCCAGCATCAGAGTCTTTTCCAATGAGTCAACTCTTTGCATGAGGTGGCCAAAGTACTAGAGTTTCAGCTTTAGCATCATTCCTTTCAAAGAAACCCCAGGGTTATCTCCTTCAGAATGGACTGGTTGGATCTCCTTGCAGTCCAAGGGACTCTCAAGAGTGTACAGCAAAGCAATTCAGTTACACAAACATATTATGTTTTCAGATTCTTTTCCCTTATAGGTTATTACAAAATATTGAGTATAGGTCCTTGTGCTATACATTAGGGCCTTGTTTACCTATTATATATATTAGTGTATATCTTGGAGAAGGCAATCACACCCCACTCCAGTACTCTTGCCTGGAAAAGCCCATGGACGGAGGGGCCTGGTAGGCTGCAGTCCATGGGGTCACTAAGAGTTGGACACGACTTAGCGACTTCACTTTCACTTTTCACTTTGATGCATTGGAGAAGGAAATGGCAACCCACTCCAGTGTTCTTGCCTGGAGAATCCCAGGGACAGGGGAGCTTGGTGGGATGCCATCTATAGGGTCGCACAGAGTCGGACACGACTGAAGCGACTTGGCAGCAGCAGCAGTGTATATCTGTTAATCTGAAACTCCTAATTTATCTCTCCCCTCTCTACCTCATTATCCACTTTGATAATCATAAATCTATTCTTTATGTAAACAAGTTCATTTGTATCATCTTTTTAGGTTTCACATATAAATGATATCATTTGGT
This sequence comes from Ovis canadensis, assembly GCF_042477335.2. Classification (NCBI taxonomy): domain Eukaryota; kingdom Metazoa; phylum Chordata; class Mammalia; order Artiodactyla; family Bovidae; genus Ovis; species Ovis canadensis. The sequence goes on from NC_091246.1 coordinate 26,953,037, forward strand.
ATTTGTCTTTTTCAGAATTACTTCACTGAATATGATAATCTCTAGGTTCATCCATGTTGCTGGAAATGACATTGCTTCATTTATTTTTACAGCTGAGTAATTCCATTGTATATATACCACACATCTTCTTATCTATTCATCTATCAGTAGACATTTAGGCTCCTTCCATGTCTTGGCTATTGCAAATAGTGCTGCTATGAACATAGGGGTGCAGGTGTCTTTTTCAAATTATGGTTTTCTCTGAATATACACCCAGGAGTGGGATTGCAGAATGATATGGTAACTGTTCTTAGGTTTTTAAGGAATCTCCACACTGTTCTCCATAGTGGCTGTACCAATTTACATTCCCACCAGCAGTGTAGGAGGATTCCTTTTCCTCTACATCCTCGCCAGCAAGAAATAAGACATAATTATTAAAAATAATTAAGAAACAAACAATGTGAGGATCATGCGCAAAGACTATGAAGAACTAGCTGACAAAGGAGCACCATAAGCTAGGAAATGTCTATCACGGCCTCACTGGTGACAGAAAGGGAGAACAAAGCAGTCAGCGTCAGTTTTCCTGCTTCCAAGCAGCAGAAATGAATGGATGTGAGAATCATCTTGGAAGATAAGAGACATGGGTCCTCACACTGTGGCAGGGATGTGACCTTTGTGCCCTCCCCCATCCACCCGCCACTCGCAGGTTTTCTCTTATGAGAGGTGCATCCTGTGTCCCTGCCTGCCCTACTCCCCAGACTCTCCCCTAGAGAAACTGTCCACCAGCCTAACAAAGTGGCCACTGTGGATGTGGGAGACAACAGGAATTCCCACAGACAGAGAGCAGGAGAAAGACCATCAGGGAAATGTAAAACACACTGACACTGTTAATTAAACATGTCAAGTTCAATATTAATTTATGTGAAAAAGTGAACAAAAGTGAGACGGTGTGTTTCCCTGCCTCAGTGCAATGGCCAGTGTTTATGAGGCTGCAGCAGGACACGGATAAGCAGACACTGCTTGGCTGCCCAACACAGTGTCTGTGCCTCTGCTCAGAACTTTGGGAGATGAAGCAACGGCCTGTCCAGGAAATGAGGAATCCACAGCCACTGCTAACCTCAAACACAGGGGCTGAAAAGAGTGATTCTCATGGACCTGTGAGGTCCAGAGGAGAAAAGATGCTGCAGAAGCAAAAGAGAGGCCTGAGTTCACAGCCAGAACTTGCCCACAGCTAGGTGAAGACCAGTGAGCCAGGTTCTGAGCCTCAGTCTCCTCATCTCTGAAGTGGGTCTGAGAACCCCCCACCCCCACCCCATGGTGGAGGGTTCCCAAGGCTCCATGAGCATACATTTCATAGACTGTAGCTGGTGATGCAGTTATGGGTGGTGCTGAGATTTCAGGGTAACTACCTCCCTGTTTGGGCTTCCCAGGTGGCACTAGTGGTAAAGAACCCACCTGTCAATGCAGGAGATGTAAGAGACATGGGTTCGATCCCTGGGTTGGGAAGATTCCCCTGGAGGAGGGCATGGCAATCCACTCCAGTATTCTTGCCTGGAGAATCCCATGGAGAGAGGAGCCTGGCAGGCTATAGTCCATGGGGTTGCAAAGAGTTGGACTGACTGAAGTGACTTAGCATGCACACACTCACTTCCCTATTTCAAATGTTCTAGGGACATCAGGGTCCTGGCAGCCCCAGCAGAATGGTCAGTACACTTACTCTGCCTCCCGTTGTCCTGTAAGGTCATAATCTCTGAAAGCAACTATCAATGTTTTTATGGCTTTTTCCCTCAACATGGAAAATACAACCATTTTCCAGCCCAAAGCAAGCACATTGCCATCCCTGTGTGAAGTCTAGCCAACTTCTAGCAAATTCAGCAAAGACATATGTTTGCCCAATTTATAGCCTGGATTCTTACATAACGGAAGCCCACAAAGAATGAGAAAATGGTTTGAGGAAAGCAGATACTTACTGAAAGTTATGATTTGGGCTGTGTGTTGGACCTAAAAGGAAAAAAAAAAAGAAAAGTTATTAATACTTCATGATTTGGAATAAATTTTTTTTTCCAATCTGGCCCGTGGTAAAGGCAACCGCAGCCCAGGGTGCTCATTTGTGGTGAGCCATCTTCAGCCTCCAGCTCTGCCAATGCCCAAGATTATATGCCAGGGATGGCAAAAACCACTGAGGATGGAAGGGGTGCTCTCTGTTGATGCAGAAACATCGGGAGATATTTTGGGGATTTTTGCTGTCTTTTCTTTCTTCTCATCCAACCTTGACTCACAAAATCTGTCTTACTCACTGGTGACAAAATGACTGGGGCATTGTAGGGACCTCCTCATTACTAGAATGAAAGGGATACATTTCTGTTTGCCAGTTGATTGCTTTGTGCCACCTGTGATAAGCACAAGACTACAGAATCGTCCTCACCTTCTGTTCCCCACCCATCCTCTGGGCTGGGTGGGGTTTCCGTGGGTGGGTGGGTGCCTGTCTGGATCGCCTGGGCCTCCCCCATGGGGGTGACCTCCTGACACACAACATGTCTGGCATTATTTTCTGCACTCCAGGTTTATAGACCCCTCCATCTGCGTCTATTTTCTTTTATTACTAGTAAATGGGTAACAGGTTAAGCTGGGGACCTAATGCACAATGAGAAAGGCCTCGGGGAAGGGTTTTATTGATTTCCTCTCTGTTGCCTGTGTGTGTTCAGTTTCAAACTGCAAATTAATCTGTGCTCAGTGGCTGGGGACCTTCCTATTTGATAAGCAATGTGTCGGGGGCCGTGCCTACTCACCGAGTCGCACAAACAGGACGCCGGTGGCAGTGATGGTCTTCACCCCGTTGGTGGCCACGCACTGGTAGTAGCCGGTGTCCGTCGTGTCCAGGTCCTGGATCCGCAGCCGGGAACCGTATTCCGTCTTGCGGATGATGACGCGCCGCGGCTCCTGCACCACTGGGGCGTCGTTCTTCAGCCACCGCACACTGGGTGGCGGGTTTCCAGCCACCTTGCAGTGCAGAATCGCTGTCTGGCCTTGGACTATGGTGATATTGTTAACTGGCTCCAGAAAATTCAGAAAGTACCCTGCAAAGGAGAAGAATCAGAGAAGAGCAAATGTCAGTGAGAACAGGGAGAAAGGGCTCCCTGGGGCGCCTTCTAGGAACTGCTTGGGGGAGGTTCTGACTGTCACATACAAATCTTCCACTCTCCTTATTGGCTTAATGGGGGTAATTATATTCTAGAATGTTGCCTCCAACACTGAAGGAGCAAATAGGGAATGGGCTGCTCCTGAAGAAACACAGGGTTAGGTTCCTGATTGCCTCTGCTCACAGCATTCTCACCAACTGATCAATAAAGAACCTGGTTTTAGTGTGCTTCAGTTCAAAGTCACTTTATTTAATAAGTACTGTTGATTCATTAACATTGAGCTCACAACCAACAGCCCTATAACTTGGTCTGAAAGAAGCTTATCTAACACACATGCTTTCACCCTAAGGCACATCTTGTGTTTACGGCACCAGACAGCACTTCAGCACCATTATTGGGAGCATTTTTTAAATAGCCAATCACCAACAAAAAGCACAACAATGCAAATACATGGGACTAAACAGACCATGGAAAGGACATTTGTTTACAGTATGAGCTGGGGGCTTAGACAGAGTGTTGTTTTGTACAAGCTCATCAGGGAACATGTGCATCAGCAATTCAAAATTTTGACTGTCTATGGATGCTGTGAGAATTGATTTTGGGATTACAAACACATTTTAGGTTATAAGTAAACTTGAAACTACAGAATCTGTAAATAATGAGGATCACATTCTCTCTGCAAGCATTAAATCTAATCTAACCTCACTAATTTACTAAGCAAATTCATGCTCAGAAAGTCCATCCTCTTTCCTACCACACCATCAAGCACAAGCCACAATAAGGAAATGAGAAGAAGAAAGTGTGCGACAAAACAGAGATATCCTCACAAACAAGCAAATCATTGGTCTGAACAGAACAAAAATAACAAGGCTGAGTGTTGCTGAAGGCTCTGTCCCACTGCACCCAGGGCAGAAGCAGGAAGAAACCATCCCAGGTTCAAATTCAAAAGGGAAAACAGACCCTAAAGGTACCCAAAATACAGAGCGAGTGGGGCTGGAAATGCTGCCCTGGAATGTGGGGCCCCATTCAATCACAGTCAGGAGCTCTCAGCTAGTGACACAAACCATGGGGAACAAGAGGAAGTGAAACAGACAGCACTTGGGAGGGATTTGTGCATGTGTGTGTGCATGTGTGTGTGTGTGTGCATACGCTATTAGTCAGGGGCTGGAGGGATACTCTCTGTTAAGATAAACATGCACACTAAAATTCCATAACACCAAAAAACCCACTAAGGCTAGAGAGACAAGACAATCAATCATCAGGAGATGAGATCACTGCAGACAGACTAAGACATCAGAGCAATCTGAAAAAGACTATAAAGGGTAGTACTGTTCTAAATCTTTTCTCCTGATTTCTGGTGGGTCTCTTTTTTGTTTTATTTAATGAAGTAAAAGATGGAAAGATGGCACATATCTATATTACTAATTTAATTGGATGAAAAATTATAGGATTTCTAGTGGACCCTGGGGATAAGTTTCACAGGCTGGGTGAAGGAGATAGGAAGAAGCTGTAAGAGGCAGGAGGATGTGAATTTCAAGATGAAGATAGTTTCCCTTCACAAGAGAGAGTGGGTAGATATCTGTGTAGAGAGGGGTCACTAACCACTGCTGATTCAGTTCAGTTCAGTTCAGTCGCTCAGTTGTGTCCGACTCCTTGCAACCCCCATGAATTGCAGCACACCAGGCCTCCCTGTCTATCACCAACTCCCGGAGTTCGCTCAAACTCATGTCCATCGAGTCAGTGATGCCATCCAGCCATCTCATCCTCTGTCGTCCCCTGCTCCTCCTGCCCCCAATCCCTCCCAGCATCAGGGTCTTTTCCAATGAGTCAGCTCTTCACATGAGGTGGCCAAAGTATTGGAGTTTCAGCCTTAGCATCAGTCCTTCCAGTGAACACCCAGGACTGATCTCCTTTAGAATGAACTGGTTGGAACTCTTTGCAGTCCAAGGGACTCCCAAGAGTCTTCTCCAACACCACAGTTCAAAAGCATCAATTCTTTGGCACTCAGCTTTCTTCAGAGTTCAACTCTCACATCCATATATGACCACTGGAAAAACCATAGCCTTGACTAGACAGACCTTTTCGCAAAATAATGTCTCTGGTTTTGAATATGCTATCTAGGTTGGTCATAACTTTCCTTCCAAGGAGTAAGTGTCTTTTAATTTCATGGCTGCAATCACCATCCGCAGTGATTTTGGAGCCCCCCAAAATAAATTCTGACACTGTTTCCACTGTTTCCCCATCTATTTGCCATGATGTGATGGGACCAGATGCCATGATCTTAGTTTTCTGAATGTTGATTACTATTTGTGATTATTATTAATAACATTATTAGGTTCAACCTTTATTTTCTGCTAGCCAACCCCCTTTTAATGTAGTGAATTAAGTTGTACAAGAGAATTCTTAATGATGACACAAAGCCAGAAGGTAACTGAAATGTTAATGAAAAAACCCTGGAAAGAGGCTAAATCAAGCAGGTAACATTCTGGATATCATGATTGTTTACTAACCACACAGGCTCAACTTGGGGAGACTTGCATTCCTGCTGAGGCTCCTGCACTAGATCCTGGATTTTTGAAAACAAAATGAGATCTGATCTGACAGTCCGAAGCAGTTGCTATGGTATAATCTGGGCTGCCCAGATTATAGCAAACACGTCGTTTCACTGCGTTCTGGCCAGAACCCAAGTAGCTATAAGTTGTTTAAGATTCAAATGTTTCATTAAGGTCTCATAACACTAAAAAGCACAGTAGGGCATATAAAATAGTCATCAAATCATAACTTAAAATAGCAAATGATATATTAGATTAAAATCACCATGATCTCTTCTTTCTGGTACAAGTTTAATTATAATTCTCATCTCTACACTGATGACAGTTTTTCCAAAGGCCTTTGACACTTCATGGCTTCCTGGGAGACACAGACACAGGAGTGTAAGGATCTGTGTCTCCAAGCTGACTAGCAAAAATCTAAAAGGAGCAGGCCTAGGGTTCTGAGGCCTATTGCTAAGTCATTTCAGTCATGTCTGACTCTGTGCGACCCCACAAACAACAGCCCACCAGGCTCCCCTGTCCCTGGGATTCTCCAGGCAAGAACACTGGAGTGGGTTGCTATTTCCTTCTCCAGTGCATGAAAGTGAAATGTGAAAGTGAAGTTGCTCAGTTGTGTCTGACTTAGCGACCCCATGGACTGCAGCCTACCAGGCTCCTCCATCCATGGGATTTTCCAGACAAGAGTACTGGAGTGGGGTACTAAGACTGAGGCCTAAGACTGAGTCATCTATCTGGAGGACTGGCTTAAAAGCAATTCTGCCACCACCTTCCTCCATGTTTAGGGAATCTGCATACATCAACTTGGGACACCTCCACTGACCATCTAAATATCTTGAAAGATATAGGAGGATCTTCTTCAACGTGGAAAAAACAATATTAGTCAAGAAAGAGAAGAAAGGGAGAGAACCACTCAGAGGAGAAAGTTAAGGAGAGGGTTCCTTTTGTACAACTTATAGAAGGAAACCTGGGGAGAGTTTGAGAGTGTCCAATTACTCTATATACAGACTCTCATGGTCTTCTTTTCCAGAATATCTTGTTTTTTCACATTGAAGGAGTACAAAAACCTGAAATCCTTCTCTGCTCCAGTGAACAGCTTCTCCTATACCCCTGATTGATAATTGATGGTGGTTTAGACCTAGTCTTTCTTCCAGGAAGGCTCTTTTTCTGAGAAATGCAGAATAGGGAAAATGACCTCCTTCTTGGTTTGCCTTTCATGTGGGCACGGAGAGTGTGATGTTAACCCTGACCCACCGGGTGGGGCACTGTGAAACCATCTACAGTAAGTTCCCTACGTTGGAACCTTCAAGTTTTAAACTTTCAAAGATTTGAACATACATTCACACGTCTAATCATGTAAGTTAGTTCACGTATCTGGCATACACTGTCACGTGTGTGCACCCTCTACAAGTGGCTGCGCTTTTGTGTACTTTACTGTGTAGAACTGTATAGAGTACAGTAGTATTATCTTTATTTCAAGCCCAGGATGTCTGGAAGCAGTGCAAAAACAGTGGTGATGTAGCTGGCACTACTGTACTTTTCCAGGTACTGTACTGTAAGGTTGAAAATGTTTTCTTTATTTTTTGTGCTTATTTGTTTTTATGTATTATTTATATAGAAAATATTATAAACCTATTACAGTACAGTATTATACAGTATTATATAGCCGATTGTACTAGTTGGGTATCTAGGCTAACTTTTTTGGACTCTTGAATGAATTGGACTTATGAGCATGCTCTAGGAACAGAACTCATCTGTATGTAGGGGACTTACTGTATATGAGTCAGATGGTTTAACCAGGGATGGTGCCAGTATTTCCCTTTTTGATGTTTAATCAACTCTAGCTAACAAGGACTGGAGAAATCCATTTGTGCTGGATTCAAGCACCTTAGACAGTTGATTTAATCTTTAAAGCACTCTTGATTATTTCTGTTTATCAGTTTATAATTGATAAATTATATCAATTTTCCTTGATTATATCTGTTTATGAAATATCCATAATAGGTAAATCCAGAGACAGAAAACAGATTAGTAGTTGCCAGCAGCTGGGGAAGGGGAATTTAAGGAATAACTCTAAATGAGATAGGGTCTCCCTTTGGGGGTGATGAAAATGTCTGGAACTAGAAAGTATTGATGGCTGCATAACATTACAAATGTAATCCCTAGGTCAGGAAATGTCTCCTGAGGAGGGATGGGCATGGTGAGACCAGGTGAACAAACCAGGTAAAAGCAGGTAGAGGGGAGGTGGAGATGTCAGGCCAAGGGGAAGAGGGCCACACTCCTGGAAGCATCCTTTCAAAAGTACTAGCCATCACCCTCACCTTTGCTCAGACCTAGGGTAAGACTTCCTCTGATTTTCTCCCACCCTGAGGTGCCCAATTTATATGGATCCTCTTCACTCTCGACCACACGCTCACTCACTCCTGAAGGCACAGCTTCCTCAATTTACAGAAAATGAAGGGGAAGCTAGTGAAGTGATCTAGTCCACATGTGGAGTTCTTGACAACTCTTCTCCATTCTATTCCATCTAAACCAGTGGGGTTCAACGATGACTTCACACTAGGGTCACCTGGAAGCTGATAAAAATATCCACCTGTGCATCATGCAACTGAGTGCCTAGGAATTTGTCTAAAGCTCTAAGTGTGCAGCCTAGACCAAGAATCCTGCTTTGAAGGGAAGTGAAACACAAAACCCATCCAAGAATGAACTTAAAGCTGACCAGAAACAACACTGAAAGCGTCGCTGTAAGGGACGCTGGGACCGGAAAGAATGCTCCTAAGTGACCAGCACCTACACCTGGGGAGTTCCAAGTACAACAGCATTTAAAAGGCCTGTCCAGCTGGGAATGGACAAAAGGGAGGATCTCCACAGATATCATCCATGTCCCAACCCAGGCCTGAAATCAGCCTCCTTTATGCTCTATGGGAAACTCAGAGACCAAAACCATGGGTGGATAACCCAGCAACTTCACACATTAAGCTCCCTCAGGAATAATAATGAGCCCTCAGGAAGAAATCACAAAAACAAATAATGAAAAAAATCTAATTTATACCCATGGTACCCACTCCAGTGTTCTTGCCTGGAGAATCCCAGGGACGGGGGAGCCTAGTAGGCTGCCGTCTGTAGAGTCGCACAGAGTCAGACATGACTGAAGTGACTCAGCAGCAGCAGCAGCAGCATCAAGGCTTCTGGTTCTTGATTCTGGTTCAAGGTTCTCTCCCTACCTATACTTTCCCCTACTTTGAAGGGGATTGTCCCTTGCTTTTCCTAAAACACATCCATCCAACTGATCCCTCATCGTGCAATCAGCCAAGAACCCCTTGTCCTTGGATCTTTTCTATTTCTCATGGGTCAATTCTGTGCCAGAAAGTTACCTCTGCAAAGGGTATTCTCCCATCAATACAGCCTCTGTTCATTGCTAACCTTACCCCTAACACCACTGATCTTGGCCTGTTGCTATGGCAACATCTTTTTGTTCTTACATTACGATGATTGAAATACATTTTGACATCAAGAATAACAAATGTTACTTTGGGGGGCATATTTCTTAATTTCAAGGCTACTTCTCTTTCAGATTCAATTTAGAATCATCCTAATAACTTCCACTTAAAAATTGGGATGTTGATGGAGAGATAAGTGCATTTATTATGGGAAAACTATTACATTTCCACATATTGTACAAATTTCCTACTTTTGCTGTAACACATTAGCACAAACTTAGTAGTGTAACACAACACAAATACACTGTCACACAGTTCTGCAGGTCAGAAGTCCAAAAATCAAGGTGTTGGCAGGATGCTATTTCTTCTGCAGGCTCTGGGAGAGTCTTCTCCTTGCCTTTCCCAGCTTTTGGAGGCCACCTGCATGCCCTGGCCCATGGTGCCTTCCTTATATCACTCTAACTTCTGTTTCCATTATCAACATCTCCAACAAGTGGCTCTGACCTTCCTGTCTTACAAGGACCTCTATGATTACATTGGGCCATATGGATCATCCAGGATCATTTCCATATCAAAATCCTGAACTGAGTTCCACCTGCACAGTCCCTGTGAAATAAGGTGACACATTTCCAGGTTCAGGGATTAGGACATGGACATCACTGATAGGCCAATATTCTGTCCCTGTGTGCATTTTTCTTTTACCTTGCCACTTTACTGAACTACTTTAGTTATGATAGTTTCTGAGTTGATCGTCTTAGATTTTCTTTGCAGATATCATTTTCTTCAAATAATAATAATGCAGCCTTTTAGCTTCCAAAATTCATACTGCCCATATCTCTTCTTGCTTCCTATTCAATATTAATGATTTCTGAGCTAACAATTTTTAACACTGAAATGTTGCAGAGAAAAATACAGATATTAACACACTAGCATGCATGTATACAACATCAAGATTTTATGCAAACATTGTACCATATTTGACTTTGTTGCTGTTGTTGTTCAGTCACTAAGTCATGTCCGACTCTTTGCAACCCACGAACTGCAGCACGCCAGCCTTCTCTGTTCACCACTATCTCCCGGAGTTTGCTCAAACTCATGTTCATTGAGTCAGTGATGCCATCCAACCACCTCATTCTCTGTCGCCCCCTTCTCCTCTTGCCCTCAATTTTTCCCAGCATCGGGGTCTTTTCCAATGAGTCAGTTCTTCACATCAAGTGGCCAAAGTATTGGAGCTTCAGCTTCAGCATCCGTCCTTCCAATGAATATTCAGGGACTGATTTCCTTTAGGATTCACTGGCTTGATCTCTTTGCAGTCCAAGGGACTCTCAAGAGTCTTCTCCAACACCACAGTTCAAAAGCATCAATTCTTTGGCACTCAGCCTTCTTTATAGTCCAACTCCCACATCCATACATGACTATTGGAAAAACCATAGCTTTGACTATATGGACCTTTGTCAAAGTGATGTCTCTTCTTTTTGATACACTGTCTAGGTTTGTCATAGCCATTCTTCCAAGGAGCAAGTGTCTTTTGATTTTGTGGCTGCTGTCACCATCCGCATTGATTTTGGAGGCCAAGAAAATGAAATCTAACACTGTTTCCATATTTTCCCCCTTTATTTGCCATGAAGTGATAGGACTGGATGCCATGATCTTAGTTTTTTTAATGTTGACTCACAGTAATTAAAAAAATAAGACATTCCGAAGTGTAACTAAAGCACACCCTTCCCTTATTTCTCCAGAGAATGAGTATGCACTATTCCAATGCATATTTGTATCATTTTATATTCATAGAATTTCCCCTGAAAGACCTTCTTTGCTACTTTTTTTTTTCACTCAAAGTCAGCTTGGGGTTCCTCTGTTGATGCAGTTCATTTGTTTAATTACTTCATAATATTCTACTGTACAAAGAAACCACAATTTCTTTATCCATTTCCCAATTCAGGGGCAAGAATTTGTTTCTACATTTTTGCTAGTACAGACAGTGTATAATGACGACCTGTATATATCTCATTCTGTACATGTATGGGAGTAACCTTGCAAGCACGTAACTGCATGCATTAGTGATAAGTCATAGGCCTTGAAATCTTTCGTTTATCTGTGTCTTAAAAGTGCTTGAAACCATTTGTACTCCACTAAAAGTGAGTTAAAGTGTTTCCCCTATAACTTTGCCAGCATTTGGTGTCTGGCGGGGGGCGGAGTGGGGGGGGCTTTAAAATGTTTGCCAATACAATGAACATGAAATAGTACTATTGTTTTAGGTTGCACCTTAAGAATTCCTTATGAGCTCAAGAGTCCTTAGGAAGGTTTACTGGCCCTTGAGCCTCTCCTACTGTAATTATCTATTCAAATCTTTATATTTCTAACTTCTGCAGTTGATTAATTTTCTATCTTTTTCTTTTCTAATGTATGCATTAAATCAGAAATTTCCCAAGGGTTAGCAATCAAATAAGTTAATTTATTTAATCTCCATATGGTTGGTCAGATTCCACTTCTCTTATAATTTATAAATTTTGGCTATGAGTTATTAAAGGTATGCTTTAATTGCACTGCTGTCACAAAATATAGTCTAGTGTGATGATAATTCTTTGATACCACTGTGATTTGCTTTACAGCCTAGTACAGTCAGCTCCTGAAATGCTCCACACTGAATGGCAAGAATGCATTTTCTCTAATTGTTCAGTGCAGGGGTTTATATATGCCCAAAAGATTAAACTTGTCAATTTGTTGCTCAAATTTTTTAAAATACTTAGTTTCAGTCAGGGCATAACCATGTGTTTGTGTGTGGTCTGTCATTGTTGACTCTTTGTGACCCTAAGGACTGAAGCCCAGCAGTCTCTCTGTCTATTGGATTTCCCAGGCAAGAATACTGGAGTGTGTTGTTATTTCCTTTTCCAGGGGATATGCCTAACCCAGGGACCCACCTTGTGTCTCCTGCATTTCCTGCATTGCAGGCAGATTCTTTGCTTGCTATGTCATCGGGAAACCTTTAGTTTCAATGAGATACATGCTAACTGATACCATATATGTCAAATAGCCATTATTAATTCTGTGAGGTTGAGTTTGTATACTGGAACCTAAGTTCCTGGGTACAATAAACTTCAAGTTTATTACATCATCTAGTCTTTATATCACTATTTAAGGCTTTTGTGTCTAAAAAACCATTTTGTCGGATGTTAATATAGTTACCTCAGAGTATTTTTGGTTAATGTAGTTCTACTCTGTATTTTTAACTTTTAATGATTTTTATGATTATATACTAGACATGAGGGCTTCCCAGGTGGCTCAATGGGTAAAGAATCCACCTGCAATGCAGGAGATGCTGGTTCAATCCCTGAGTTGGGAAGATCCCCTGGAGGAAGGCATGCAAACCCACCCCAGTCTTCTTGCCTGGAGAATCCCATGGACAAAGGAGTCTGGCGGGCTACAGTCCACAGGATTGCAGAGTCAGACACGACTGAAGCAACTGGGCATGCACTAGACAAGAATTTTGTAAATAACATATAATTTAACATGCTAATTTAAAAGTCTATATGTGTTAACCTACGAGATTGTTAACTGAAAGATTTTATTTTAAAAGTGTTAATTTTGCTTTTTAATTCTTCCTTCCTATTTTCTTGTTTTTTTTTCCCTTTATTCTCCCTTTACTTATTCAAAAGTTACACTTAAGTAGTTAGCTTTATTACTTTTTATAAGCATACCTAATTTGGCAAAGTTTCCCAAATACAACGAAATACAAGCACCTTGAAATGCTGTGAGCTGCAAACACCACCCCAACCACCAGAGCTTTGAATTATTGCTTCCCAATGTTTAGTTACAATCCATTTGTAAGCTCCTAGTGGTCTTTATTACAGATGATTTTCGACTACAAAATTTATTTAGATTTGCCAACTTGCTTAACAGGTTCTTTCCTTGCCAACACTGCCTGCTTCTCATTCCTTTCTCCCCAGGTTCAACTGAGCTCTTCCTGATTCACATTTGCTTTTTGTGTTAAAAACAAAAGGTTGTAAACACTCTTGGTCATGGTCTAAAATTATCTATTGCTTTCAGACTTGAATGCCAGTTTAGCTGGGTACAGAGTTCTAGACTGACAATTACACCACTGTCCTCTGTTTTTTGTGGTTTTGTTACAAGTCTTACCATTCCTTTGTGGATAATCTGACCTCTCCCTTCTTTGGCTGCTTTTACTATTTCCCTTGTCTTTGCCAAAGTATCACTAGCTATGAACTTATTTTTATTTTAGCCTCAACAGGCCTCAGTGTTATACCCAACATCTGAAGATTGATGCCTTCCATGAATTCTGTAAAATCCTCCATCAGTATCTCATGAAATACTGTTTCTCCCTTCCCCCTTTATTTCTCCTTTGAAATCTCCTTCCAGATATATGCTGAACTTCCTTATAAGAGCCTTCCCTGCTCTTCTACTTTTACATTTCCTATCTTTTTATAATCGTTAGCTCTGTGCCATCTACTATCCATCAAGTTTCTCATTTTATCTGCTACACTTTTCGTTTCTAGAAGGTCTCTTTGGTTCTATTTCAAACCCACAACTGCCTTTTTTCCCTTTACCTTTAATCCTTTCAGCTTCATTGTTTACTAACTCATCACTCATCTTGGGCCTCTCTGAGTGTACTTCGTAATTTTTCACTGCGGGGCTGGTTTTTCTGTGGGAATCCCTTGAGGACTGGATTCCTGAAATAGGCAGTGCCAAGTTTTTATGTTAATTCTTGGGCTCTTGACTCTTCCACAACATTCTGGTAATGTAAATTTAGTTTCCTGAGGTGCAGGTCCAAGTCTGATTTCTCATGGGAAAGCCTTCTGTTTGTCCCATCTGGAGCCAGGCTTGAGGCAAGCCCTCTCCTCGCCTTCCTCGGCTAATGAGTGAAAATCTCCTCCTCTGTCCAAGGAATTCTCCAGGCAAGAATACTGGAGTGGGTAGCCATTCCTTTCTCCAGGGGATCTTCCCAACCCAGGGATTGGACCTGGGTCTCCCACATTGCAGCAGATTCTTTATCATCTGAGCCACCAAGGAAGCCCATATTAAGATATAAGAAATGTAAATTCCTTCATTTCCTAAAACCAAACTTGATTTTTGTCTCGACCCCTTACTTTTCCTGATTGAAGGAAATGTAATCCATCCAATTCCAGTGAAATCAGTAGCTTTAGCATATTTATTTCATGTAATCTCAAAATCAGGATTTTCTACTTCTGCATATTTGCTCTAGTGAAAGCTCTTTCAGTATCAAAGCATGGAAGGATTTGATGTGTCTGCAGTTGTCTTTTGCCTGTACCAGCTTTTGCTTAGGTGTCCTCGTCTTACTGGTACCCCTCTACTCCAGAGTCCATGGATGCATCCACATCTGCCCCACGGTCACATGGAGACTCTGCCTTTCATTACTGGAGAGCTCATGTCATAACAGCATGACATCTGCAGAATCCAACTCTTTATCTCAGATAAACCTTTTCCCATGAAGACTGGGCCATTCTCTAAGGCTGCAAACAGAACGGAACACCTCAGTGGCTCCTTCCTCAGCAGCCCAGGACTATAACAATTCTGCTTCCTTCCTCATGCTGGCTCCTGGGCGCTTCTCCAACTCTCTTGCAAATTCATCTAATCATTTACATCTTTGATGAATATTTTATTGAGCACTCATATGTAATGTAAGTGGGAGGGTGGCCAAATAAATTTGGTCCACCATTACAACCATCATTCATTCACTGGAGGCCAAAATGAAAATAGAATGAAAGTTCTCAGAAGACTAAGCACAATACTACTTTTTCTCTTGGTGGTTAACTCCCGGCCAGCCACTTCATCCCTCGGCTTCATTTCCTTTATGTGTGAAATACGGCATTGTCCTGGCCATTGCTAAGTCCTCCTCTAGTTCACAAAGGCTTCCTCAAGAGCTGCTCCAAACCTCTCCAGCTGCCACTGAACAGGCCGGGAAGAGCTAGGCACCTGTGGCTGAGAATCCAGCTAAGCTGGATCTGGTCAGTCCTCCACAGCATTAAGAGAGGAGAAGTCTTCCCTTTTGATTATCCAAAAGGGTTTCCCCTTCCTCACAACAGGGTCACTTCAACAACTGATGCTAATGAATTCCATCTCCCTGCTGCCCGGGTCAGCTCTCTGCTCACCCCTAAACTCTGCACAGTGAGCTCAATCCAAGCATGAAAACACTCTAAAGGCAGAGGTAACAGGAGGACTCATTTCCAGAGGACACCACTCCTGACCTCACAGTCAGATCAGTGATGAATGATTTTTTTACCCCAACTGACCATCCACATATTCACTAATGTGGTTAAATGACTAAAGTGTCTGAGGATCTGCCTGTTAACCAGGTCACACTGGCTGGCCTGGGGAGGAGATAAGGAAAGCCATGTGTACCAGGGTCACAAGGTCACAGGGCTTTGACTGGTGGGAAATAAAACAACCTGGTTAGAAGGGCAGGTGATGAGGGGACCCTGAGAGCTGCACAGAGGATATAAAGCTGCTTTTCCCAGAAGGAAGTATTTATAGGCCAATAAATCAGTCAGGGGCAGTGGCAGGGGCCACTCCCACTGAGTTGTCTAGAGGTCTACATGGAACCAGTTGCAGAAAGGGTGGGAGGAGGAGCTTACCAGGGTCAGAGGAGGGTGTGAGATTAGAAAGAATGAGAATCAGAGACAGTGAGAAAAATGGGGAAATGAAATTTAAAGGACCTGAGAGATGGAGAAAAGTATGTAAGGGTCTTTAGAGGAGAAGAGAGTATTGTGGCATGAACTGTGTCCCTTCAGTGAGATAGTAGGAACCTGTGAACGTGACCTTACTTGGAAATTGAGTCATTGCAGATATAATCAAATTGAGATGAGGACATAGGGATGGGCCTTAATCAAATGTCTAGTATTCTTTAAAGAGGGACATTTGAATACAGACCCAGAAAAGATCACATGAAAACAGGCAGATACTGGAATGATGAGGCCCCAAGCCTGGGAACTGCATGGACTGCCAGCAAAACAGAAGCTCAAAGAGATGTGAATGGTTTCTCCCACAGAGCCTCCCGAAGGCACGAACCCTGCCAAAACCTTGACTTTGGACTTCTGGCCTCCACAACCATGAGGACAAATTTCTGTTGTTTACGGAACTCAGTCTGTGGTACTTTGTAATGACAGTCCTTGGAAACTGCTATCGTGGGTTTGAAGAGGAAAAGTAGGAGAGAGAAGGAGGGAGGCCATTGGACAAACAGGGTCACACTGGGTTGCTGTAGTCCATGGGGTCACAAAGAGTCAGACACACTGAGCAGCTGAACAACAAACAATAGCACATCCTCTTCAAGGGACAGGGACACAGATGCACACATACACACACACACACGCACACACACACACACACACACACATACAGAGATGGTCAGGCACAAGAAGACAGACCTACACCCAGAAAACCAGATGACAGGGGCAGACTCAGAGAGAGAAGCACGCACAAAACAACAGGCAACTGGGAGTACACAAGAGCTGCTGAATTCTCAGGGAGGGGGGTGCGTCATACAGACAGAAACACACACACAGATGCACACACCTGGGACAGATGTTAGACAAGCACATAATGACAAGGCCAGTGCAGTTTGGTGTTCAAATCCAGTGGGTTGGGAAAGGACGACTGCCTGTCTGTCACCTTCAGTAGGGACAACAATGGACAGTCCAGCCAGGCACTAGCCACCAGTTACCATGACTCCATCCCAGCTGAGGTGCAGGTTGCAGCAGTTATCCTGAAAGAGTGAGAGGGGGACACTGAGAAGGAGTAGAAGAGAGGAAGGCTTGGAGGCCCACACTGGCCTCACTACTCCGAGAAGCAGGCTGCGTCCCTGCCCTCCCACAGAGAGGGCTCTCATATGTGTATATGAGGTCCTATGCCTCCTAATCCACCTTGCATAGGACTTGTTTGCTTTGAAATCTCTCATCTGTAGGTTTGGGCTTTTTCCCAACAATGTTCAGTTTGTTCAGATCTTGGGCAGCCCAATGGGCTCAGAAAATTCTGGCTGCAGGAGGATCAAGGGAGCTCAATGATCAGCCTTCACCTCGAGAGTGGCTAGGGCTCAGAGCCCAGAAACTCACATTAGATTTGTCCAAGGAAGTGGTGCAACATTGGACACTCTCTGTTTACCGTCTAGGGGAGCCCCAAATTTCCATGACCAGCCAGGGGCCACTCAGAGGGGAGGTGCAGGGGCCCAGACTCACAGCTTGAGCTTGGCCCCAAGTTCCCAGCCACAGACCTAAGCTAACTGTATCTGCAAGTACAGTGCTCTTTTCAAGTTAACCCATCAGCCTTGGAGACTCTAACTCTCCATAAACTCCAGGAAACCATCACACACTTGCTCACACACACTCACACATGCACCAAGAGTCCCAGAATAAACCAGAAATGCACCCAACACATATGCTAATCAATCCCTGCATCCTAGGTGGATCAGGCCCCCAGGAAACAGACATCAGGCATGGTCTCCATGCCAACAGGGTGAACTCTGCTGATGGCTTTGTTTTCTCTGTCCCAGGAAGTTTCAGTTCAGCACCACAACATAACATGTCACAGATAGCAGCGGGCAGCCTGGTGAGTAAGGCACCAACTCCTGCCTTGTGATTTAGAATGCCCTTGAGATCACCTCTAACTGTAACACAGCTTCAAGTGCAGAGAGTCAGGAATTCCCCTTCTGGTTTCAGCCAGGATGATGAGCACCCTTCTAAGGCAGGAGACACAAGCAAGCGGGTCTATTTTTGGAGGATGCAAGATGAACAAGATGAGCACCACCAACCCAGGCTCTCAGAAATGATCCACCACCCACACACATTCCAAAGTACTGATTTTACAAAACTGGTTACATATGCATTTAAAATACAGCCTTGGAACAAAAGAGCAAATGGTTTCTAGGCCAAATGAACACTTTTGTAAGTATAATAATAATAAATAGTGTATCTAATATAGCAAGGAATATAAAACTCCTGTTAAATACTATTACCAGAGTCCTAAGGCCAGCTTCAGTCCTAATGATGACGGTACTCTGGCATACAGAAATTTCAGGCAAACATTTCAGCTGCAAATCACAATACATTTTGTATTCTGTTTTTCCTTCTGTATCGGCTCTGGGATTTCCCTCTCTGAATACCAACCACCAATTATACGTTAAGTGCTCAATCCTGGCCCAGTACATCTGAACTCAAATGCTTTTTACGCTTGTAACTAATTCTTAGATTCTGTTTCGCTCAGCGACAGACTGCCCGCTAGCCATTTTCACCTGCCTGCAGTTTTACAGATGCATGGGCATCATAAATGGTAACTGGGTTAAAGAAATAGCTCATACAGTCCATTCAACTATTATTACTTTTTATATATGATTTAAGCCAAATGTGGCCAAGCAGTAATGCTCCCTGAAGCTCTTTAAACAAACAAAAAAAAAGTGCATGGATTAATAAGTCTGGCATTGCCAGGCCAGTTCCTTCCATCACTGAGGGTGTGAGGAGGAGGCCAGGGGAGCACAAAGGAAGAGTGGGGCAAGTCCCTTTTTGGGCAAGAGCCATAACCCATGAGGGTGGGAACCCCATGATGGATCTGAGTCTCTATAATACTAGACTGTGGGCTCAATCACACTTGTGAAAAATGACTTCAGAATCTAGCCACCAAAAACTACCTTTCTTCCTAAGAAAATCTATCCTAAGGCCCAGCATGGTACACAAATTTCCAGAGCCCAGACCTTGGTCGCCATGGAGATACATCCCTAACTAGCCAAAAGAGGCCCTCTCCTCCAAACATCCTGACTCTGTGCAAGGTCACAGTGACCACAGTCGGACTGCAAGGGGGTCAGTGTGAGGAAACTAACCTATATATTTACTGCATAAGATACAAAAGGGGAAAATCATTATCAAGGAGCCTCCACACACAAGGCACCACCAAGAGCAAGTAGATCCACACACCCTGTTTGTTCATTTGCTTTACAATTTTTCCTGGACCATAGTTGACTTACAATGTTGTGTTAGATTCTGCTATACAGCAAAGTGAATCAGTTATACATCTATTTGTATCCATTCTTTTCTCGATTCTTTCCTCATATAGGTCATTACAGAATATTAAGTGGAATTCCCTGCACTATACAGTAGGTCCCTATTAGTCGTCTATTTTACATTTAGTAGTGGGCATATATCAATCCCATTCTCCCAATGTATCCCTCCCACCCCCTTCCTTCCTAGTAACTATACATTTGCTTTCTACATCTACGACTCTATTTCTGTGAATTTAAACAACTATTCTGAGGCCAGAATGCAGAAGTTTGTTGTGTGATCCCAGGAGGTTCTTTCAGGACACAGAGCAACACCTATTCCACTCAGCTGAGACTGGTGGACTTGAGTCATTTCTGCTCAGTCTCCAGGAGACCCAGCCTTGGACACGTGGAGGTGAACACATTCCTGAGGGGACACAGGGACCCTCAACATGCAGAGGGCTGAGAAATTTATGGATGTCTAGACTCTGAATAATGCTTACCAAAAGAAGCTAAACAGAAATAAAGTAGCTGTTTTAACAGTTAATTATTATACACTGAACTGCGTGCCCACAAATTTACATGTTGAAGCCTTAAGCACTTGTGTAGTAGTGGTGCCTCATCTGAAGGTGAGGCCTTTGGGAAGTAATTAGGGTTAGATGAGGTCATGAGGGTGGGATCCCTATAATGGGATTCGAGTCTTTATAAGACAAGAAGAGACCAGAGCCCACTCTCTCACTCCCTGTGAGGACACAGCAAAACTGCACTGTCTACAAACCTAGCATGCTACTAGGACCCAGCAAGGCCAGCGCCTTGACTTCAGACTTCCAGTCTTCAGGGCTGTAAGAAGTAAATGTCTCCTGATTAAGCCACCCAGCCTGTGGTGTTCTCTTGTGGCAGCTTGAGGTGACTGAGGCAATACAGTGACAGGGGATGAAGGAAGCAAAGCACCACTTCTTCAAGTGACTGGGCTGCATCACAAGAAATGGTGTCTACTGATTTTCAAATCTAAGATGCCTACAAAGTGCGCCAAGTGAGCAGTGATCTTGGCAGTGACCTCTGGGAAAGACTGGAGCAATAAGACATATAACCTGCTCTTTGGTGACCTGTGGAGGAGGGCCACTTGCCCACCTGAGGCGCTCCCTAGTCTGGACAGTTACATCTGGAGAATAGCCCAAGAAGACCTTGTTCAGCAGGAGACTTCATGGCCAAGCCAGGAGTCCAGGTCCTAAGGCTCTGTTCGGGCCCACAGAGCTCCCTTCAATTTCCTTCTTCCCTTCAGTGGCCATCTGTCTACCCCTGCCCCCTCATCTCCCACCCACCCACCAGCTTCTGACAAGCTCCACCCAGCTTTCAAAACTGCTTCAAGAGGCATGCCACTGCACCTGATACCAAGCAGGACCCTGTGGGACTCCTGGGCACAAAAGCCTTTCTGTATCCCCCCATTTCTTGATTACAGGAAACAGGTTTCATTTAGCCTTCATGACGGGGCTTCCCTTGTGGCTCAGCGGTAAAGAATCTGCCTGCCAATACAGGAAACACAGGTTCAATCCCTGGGTTGGGAAGATCCCCTGGAGAAGGAAATGGCAACCCGATCGAGTATTCTTGCCTGGGAAATCCCTTGGACAGAGGAGCATGGTGGCTACAGTCCACGGGGTCACAAAACAGATGGACATGACTTAGCGACTAAACATCAACAGCAGCCTTCATAACCCTGCCTGAGTTCTACTGTGAAGGTTCAACCAGTTGCTAATCAGGGAAGGGAGGAGATGCAGAGACAAAGGAGGAGCTGTCAAAAAAAAATAGTGCAACTTTGGAGTAGGGTCATTGTTCCTCCTCAAGTGTATAGATAATAATATCTTTGAGCTGTTATGCAGATACTGAAATCCCTACCAGGTAGGAGTTGACAGAATGCTGCTTACAATCATATAGATCTTGCTGCTTGCAATCATATAGATCTTAGATCAATATGGAACCAGATTGATGGTGCTGACTCCTACTTACCTCACCACCAATCAGTCAGAACAATGTCCACAAGCTGATCACTCCCTCTTTGAACCATGAAGTTCTTTGAACCAGAAATTCCTATAGAACTTCTCACTTCACACTCCAGGTTGGGGCATGTAGTCTGGAGGACATTAGCCTGCTGTGGCCCCCTTTGCCTGGCAAAGCGATAAAGTTATTCTTATCTACTTCACCCCAAATCCTGTCTCTGAGATATGATTCAGTGTTGGGGTACAGAGGTGGAATTCAGCTTTACACCCACCCATGGGCCAGCACTGGGTCATGGGAGACCCTGACCATCCATTTCAGCAGCCAAGGCTTGAGTAGAGTGGCACAGTGAGTCACTCTGCATGGTACTCTGAAAACACATTCAAATGCTTGCATTCAAAGAACACTTCACAGTTTACCTTTCAGAGTTGGAACAGGGCTGTCATGTCCATCCAGTTGTCCCAAAGGGTCATTTGAGTCAGGAACTTCCACTTGCCCTGGGCAAAAGAGCACAGCACACACATTAATGAGATTTCCCTTCAGGGCCTTTATTCCATTTTTCATGCAAAGACAACAGTGTTTTAGCAAAACTGCTCAGTGTTTATAGAACACCTGGAGGGATAAGGTGTTTCGGTAACATTCACAGGGCTTTTGTAGCATCAGATTTGATCCAAAAGCAAAAGTGATTCCTGCAATTTTGCAATCATTTTGCAATCCCAGGCAAAATGCAAATGCTTTACAGCAGGTATGGAGGAAGCAAACATGTGGCCCAAGTTTCATTTTGGGAAAGAGAGAGAGATTAAAACACCAGCTGGCAAAATTAAACACTTCTGGAGCCAGAGTCAGCAGGTGGTCCTTCAGATACAGGCCCATTATAATTCTGAATAAATTCAGAATTGGAGAGTTTCTTCAGCAGCTCGTTCCCCCTTGCCCACCCTAGCCCCCAGACTCATTAGCAGCCAACAGCCAAGAACTGATTACCCAATAAGCATAAAGACAGAAGTTTCTCATCTTTATGGCAATAGTAACCTCACTCCCTCAGAGACTGTATCAGCAGAAGCAGTCACCCCCAGAGTCACAAACACCAAGGGCAAGAGCGGGGCTGGTCTGCTCACATGAGAGGATGGCACAAAGTCATGTCCTCTGTCCTGAAATGCCAGGAGGGATGGGTAGGTGTGACTGATGATCTAGAAACCGTGTGGGGCCTCATATAGTCCTTTCTCCATATCCCAGTGCAGTTTTCTTTGAAGACTTTCACCCTATACCTTGGCCTTGACTGGGGTCCCATTGGTTGGAGGTGGGGGGTGAGGGTAGAAATGGCAAAGCCATGTGTTGTCAGGGTGACTCTGACAACACATCTGGATGAATCTGGGTATCAATGAGCAGGACACACATGTGATGGCAAAGGACACGGCTTAGAAAGAAGGAAACTCCGATACACACTGCAACACGGGTGGGTTATTCTGAGTGAAACAGACACAGAGAAACAAATATTGTGAACTACTAGAGTAGTCAAATTCATAGACAGAATGTAGAATAGTGGGTGACAGGTTTCTGGAGGAGGCAGAATGGGCAGTTAAGTGATATGGACAGAGTTTCATTTTGGTAAGATGAGAAAGTTCTAAAGATGGATATTGGTGATGGCTGTACAACAAGGTGAATGTACTTGATGCCACTGAATTGTGCATTTAATAATGGTTAAGATGATAAATTTTGTGTATTTACCACAAAAATTAAAAACAATTATTATAAAAAAGGCAGCTTATAATTCAATATTGGGTCACCCAACTTGTCTCCCTTAAATGAGAGGTGAGAATTAACAAAGTACCCAGACACTTCAGGAACCACCTTCAACCCTTAAGATGAGGCCTTACTCAAAAAACTGGAGGCCAAAAAGTGGAGTACAAGTGATTTTCAGACAGAATTCAGGTACACAAGATGCTTTAAATTATTTAGCTCAACAAACACTGGCCGGTTTACACTCACAGGTACCCATGTGCCTAAGTTGATCTTCTCTGCCCACTTGTTCCTAAATTCCAGGACATGCAAGGTGACATCAGCTTGCAACGCCCTTAGAATTCAGGCCCAATTCCAAGCAACCAAGAGAGGAGATTATTTCTGAAATGGGCCCATGGCTTTTCACATTCAATTATGGACGATTCCTTCTTTCTATCACTGCTAGTCCAAATTAACCCACGGGTCAGAAGTCACACATTCACACCATCTTTCATAAAACATCCTTGATCAACCTTTCAGAAGTAACAACTTTATTCTCTAAAACTATCCCCTGAACCATACACCTCTCCTATGGCAGTCATATCATCCCCTGAATCAATAGCTGCATACATTTTAATTCTCAAGGGACTATAAACAGCTGGAGGATATCAGCTGCTGCATCTGTAGTGAAGACTAAAACCTAGACAGAATTTGGGGCTGCTACAGGACAGAGACAAGCATAAGCTGTACAGGCCAATCAATGTGGTTCAGTTTGGGTTTGAAATTTTAAATTGGCATGTTACACATACCATCACTCAGTACTGTTTAAATGTAGAGAGACCACAGGAAATCAAACACACTTGTACTATATACACACATCTGAAAGAGGAATAAAAATTATTAACTGCTTAGAAATTGACAAATGGTGTGAAACAGTCAAATAAATACATACTCTGTAGAAAAATAAGCACATTAGCCCAATTCCACTGTGCAAAAGAGCCCAGCTCTTCCAAGGCAGCTTTCAATTTGGAAGCATAAGTATTTCCATGTTCATCTGAGCTGGGGATGTGGACATGCACACTTTTCTTGGGAGAAGAGCCGGAGGTGATACAAACGTTTGTGTTGATTCACGAGCAGATGTCACCCCCCCCCTCCACCCACCCACACACACAGAGAGACATGCAAAGTCCCTTTTGACATTAGAAATGCTGAGATTCTCCCTGAATATGTTGCACTGATCAGTACCTCCCCTGGGAATTGATTTTTAGTTTCTTTCAGCCTTAAGCTTTAATCTAGGTAAAATTTAGTTTGGATATTTAAGCAAAAGAGTATCATCTACATATCTGGAAAAACAGGTAAGATTCACTAATTTTCAAGGCTAATATCAGGGACCCCAACCTTTGGGACTTAGATGTGAAAGTGTGCAGAGCCTGAGCTCTAGCACATTTCCTCTGCAAGTCAACTGTATGAATAAATTCACAAAATCCAGTCATTGCGGTCCTTGGAATTGAGGCCTTAAGTTCCAGCAAAACTAGGTCCTGTTGTTGCTTCCTAACTGAGACATAAGGGCACCATTTACAGTCTGAAGGAGACCTAGTTATATATATATATAAAATAATCATTCTCCTACACTGTAGAATGGCTATCCTTATTCGAGATGCTGCACTTCCAACAAGTGAGAACAGGGTCTACTGTCTCAGCAGATTCCAACAGGATTTTTCCTGGCCCTTTAGGGTCAAGAACAACCAAAGGAAAAAAAAATGAGACAACACAAAAATGGAAACAACAAAAACTGTCACTCACTATTAGTTATATGAAATTATACAGGTAATTTAAAGTCCTCTTTTATTTTCTTTTTCAACATCTGCACAATGAACAAGCGCCAAGTTTTCAATTGAAATAATTCACATATCACAAAATTTAGCATTTTAAAGTCTGTAATAGAGTGGCTTTTAATATTGGGTTGTTCAACAATCTCCTCTGTGTAATTCTGCAACATTTTATTACCTCCAAAAGAAAGCTTATTTCCATTAGCAGTCTCCCCCACCAATCTCACCTCTCCCAGACCCTGTAACCACTAACCTGCTTTTTTGTCTTTATGGATTTATGTATTTGGGCCATTTCATATAAATGGAATGATATCATATGTAGTTCTTTGAACAAACATCAATTTCATTAGATTTTTTTAAAATGTCATGCCCAAAAAGAAAAAAAAGAAAAGGCTGGAGAGAAGCACATTGCACTAGGCGATTAGCAAAGGCCTTCAAATGCTACATCAGCACATCAGACCACTGCCCAGACCCTGTGGGGAAGTTTTGGCTGCCCAAGTAGACAGGATGTGGAGGATGCATGGAGACACAGCAATGACTAATGGATAAAAGACAGAGAACTAATGAAAAGCTAGAGAACCAGGACTACTGGTCCACAGATGTGATGGTTTAGGAGCTGAGGCCTCACTGAGAAGAAGCCAGCACACGTTCACATTCTTGCTGCAGAAAGACACGGCTCAGGACAAGGACAGAGGAAGCATTTCACCACCTTGCGTTTAGGGCCACTGCTTCTCCCCAACTAGCACATTCTTCTCCATGTCATCAAGACTGGACAAAGGACTTCTATTCTCCTTCTTCATCCCATGACCCACCTTGTGCTTGGCAATCACTGCCAGTCCAGTTCAGGCAGTGACTGGTCCAAGGTGGTGTGAGTCAAGTCACACCTCCCACGTGGCTGTCCTGAGAGCTTCTTTATACAAAGTGCCCCTTGGATTTACCTGGTGCTGGTATGCCTTCCCCCAACTGGCTGACTGAAGATGGGGAAGGCCTAAAGAGAGCAAAAGTTCTGGGAGGACTCGGCTGCCCTAACTCCTCAGGACTTAATTATTGTTTTCTGAAATGAGGTTACTCCTCAAGGCAAATTACAGGTCCTTCGTTTTGGTAAATACTAAAAGCCACACTACTAATGCCACACATGTCCATTAAGAATGTGGATGCTCTAACTTTTTCCACTGGACATGAGTGAACTTCATCTAAAAAAAATAAACAGCAAAACAATGTAAAGCTACTGGAAAACTCAAATCTTTGATTGCATCAATCAGGTGGTGGTGATTTATTAGCTCCTTATTGGTTTTTTGATGTTTGAAGAAAGGAGAATATTTAATATGAAAAAAAATTAACTGTGACTCATTGTTTTGCAATGATACATTAAGTGTATAGTTTGATCCAGGTCAAAATTATACTTTAGGGTGGTCCAGTGGTTAAGACTCTGTGCTCCTAATAAAAAGAGCATGGGTTCAGTCTCTGGTTGGGGAACTAAGATCCCACATGCCACAGAGCACAGCCTAAAAAATACAAATTCATAAGTAAATAAAATGTTTTTTAAAATTATACTTTGAAGCCTAGAGCAAAGACTAACTACAATGTGGTAACCAGGGTGAGATCCTAGAATAGAAAAAGGATTTCAGGTAAAGTTCAAAAAAAGATGAATAGTATGGATTTTAGTAAAGAATAACGTATGGACAGAGGAGCCTGGTAGGCTAAGTCCACGCTGTCACAAAAGAGTCAGACACGACTTAGTGACTAAATGACAACAATAACAATGTGTTGACCTTGGCAATCTGCTGTGAGAAACGTACCACACTAAGATAAGATCTAATATTAAGAGGAGACAGAGTATGAGGAATATGTAGACTCCTGGCCTTTATCTTCACACAGTAAAAAGTTTTTTGAAGAACAATTACACATCCTATCCCATTGGTCAAGCTCTTAACTAAGGCTCACAAGTAAAGAAGAGCTGTAAGGGGGGGGCTCTTCCCTGGTGGCTCAATAGTAAACGATCCACCTGCCAATGCAGGAAACACGAGTTCAATCCCTGATCCGGGAAGATCCCACATGCCAAGGAGCAACTAAGTCCATGTACCACAACTACCGAGCCTGTGCTCTCGAGCCCGGGAGCCATGACTACTGAAGGCTGTATACCCTAGAGAACATCCTATGGAACAAGAGAGGCCCACATTCTGCAACTAGAGGGTATCTCCCGCTCGCTGCAACTGGAGAAAAGCCTGAGCAGCAATAAAGACCCAGCAAAAATAAAACAAACTAAATAAATAAATAAAATCATTAAAAACATTGTTTAAAAAGAAGAGCTGTAAGAAAGATCCTGTTTCCAAGTGGCTTTAATGGTGCATGCCAGGCATAAGCACTAACCATGTGAACAAAATACAACACAGATTCATAGGATCTGATATAGGTTGTTCAAAGATTCAGTAGCAGGCCAGGGAATGCTCAGCAATTAAATCACTTTTAAGAATGTAGGGTTTTGAGCTAAACTGTACGTAAATTGTCATGGCATGGTGATATCGGCTCCTAACCTAGTACTTCGCGTGTGTTCTTAGCAGCACTTATTAATGTCCTATATATTCAGGGCTGAACCAACTGGTTTCCTCAGAAGGACCATATGAAAGGATGCATTGTTGATGTTGCTGGGCTTGTTAAGAAGTCAAGGTTTCCCACAGGCCTTTGACAGCTGGATATGCACACTCAGCCTCAAACATGTACAAATTCTGAGTAATCAGAAACTGTGCCCCAGACAAACAGGATCTTCTGCAGACCTCTCAACATGGTCCACAGAAATGACATCTTGATTTAAGGCATCAGTAAGATAAAAGAAATTCAGATCCACAAAGTACAAGTGGGTCTGTGCTGATTTCTAGGCTCCTTTCTGGTATTGTACCATGGCTACCTCATTAAGAGCAGAGACGATTAAGGGAGAATTTACTAACGACATTCAACTCACACTCTTGAATTTGAGTCCATGTGCTACTCTGCTTTTGATTTGTGTTTCTCTTAAAAAAAATGTTTTGTTATTCAGATTATTCATTCATTAATCTCTAACCTGTTCATCTGAATCAGACACTCGTGATTTAATTAGATGCAGTCTCTGGCCTATTTGGATACTTCAAAGCAGTCTCCTTTTAATTAGTGAGGGTATTTCATTCACCAAAGCTTGGCATTCTTGGATTTGGTCATCCTAAATGAAGGTATAATTCCCAGAATATGAGAACGAACAGCAGTCAAGGGCACACGGGCAAAGGACCACAGCCTAGAAGGGAGACTGGCATGCTGGGTGCCTCTGGAAGGGCAAGCATGCATTTTATGATGAGTTGTGCTGCGTAAGAAGTCAGTATATCCACTGGCAACTGGAAATGTCCATCGTGTGTTCCAGAACAATCACTTAGCTCAGCAACACATCAAATCAAAAACATCCGTGATGCTGGAAATGCAACAGTTAAGGAAAAAGAAATAATAACTGGAACGGAGCAGAGTATAAAATCCTAAAAGGTGAGTCCATTAGCCTGGGAACTGGGCCAGAGAAAGTATGTCCATAGTAAAGAGACTCGATAATGTTTCTGGGAATGTGCTCAATAAAATGTTATACCGTGTGTCTCAACTGCCAGCTAGAAAACCACACAGCATTCAAGGTGAGCTGCCAGTACCTAATCGGCAATCATCTTAACAGTTTGTAATTTTTCATTTCATTATTTTGAACTTCGAATTGAGTAAATATTAGCCTCTGTGTCTACAATCCTTAAAGGGCAGACCTAACTCTGCTGTGGAAATACAAACTTAAATCCAACAGCCTGAAAATGGAGTAGGCAGTGCCTCTCACCAATTTAACCTCTGCTGTGATTCTACTTCTACAGCAAAAATATAAACCCCCCAAATGATCCAGACACAGACCCAGTTCCCTCCAATATTGCTGTCATAATGCTTTTTCTAGCTCTGTCACAGACAGCCCCCCAGAACCCTCAACACAGGTCCCATTGTCAAGGGCCAAGTGAATAGCTGGTTGAAGTGGGGATGAAGCTGCTCAGGAGGCTGAATTGGGTCCTTTCATTGATCTTCTCTCTTTCCCAACACCTGCAACCCCTGGCCGTGGTGGCACGGGGCTGGGAAGCCAGGAGCCTCCACCCACAACACATGTGACTGGGAGGGTAAGACCCCACCACCCTTCACTACAACACAAGCCCCTAATCCAGTGATATTCCCGCTTGTTACTGCAGCAAAACTTGTACAAAGGGAGCAAACAGAAATGCCAAGTAAGTACTCCAAGCTCATTGTTTCCATTTGGTTTTACAGAAGACTGTTTGGAGTATCAGTTATTCCTATGCACACAGGAATCATTTTTTTTTTTTCATCTCGAACCTCTGCTGCTGCTGCTAAGTTGCTTCAGTCATGTCCAACTCTGTGCGACCCCATAGACGGCAGCCACCAGGCTCCCCCGTCCCTGGGTTTCTCCAGGCAAGAACACTGGAGTGGGTTGCCATTTCCTTCTCCAATGCATGAAAGTGAAAAGTGAAAGTGAAGTCACTCAGTCATGTCTGACTCTTAGCGACCCCATGGACTGTAGCCTACCAGACTCCTCCATCCATGGGATTTTCCAGGCAAGAGTAGTGGAGTGGGTTGCCATTGCATTCTCGAACCTCTAGACGGTGTTTAATTAAAGGTAAGGAGGGAAAAGTTTTTTTAAAAAAAACACTTATAGAAAAAGAGACTGTGTATTATCTCATGATAATGCTGGAGGTTACTTTCTGTTTGCTTCAGGGAGAATTAAACTCTTGTGCTGCAGGTTTAGCAGCCTTGGAACCCACTGGAGAAATCTCATGGTGCAGTGAATGAGACCCACAGGGAAAAGGTTCCAAAGGTTTGCAGCACCCTCTTTCAGCCAGGAATTTGTGTCCAGCATATGTGTCCAGAGGGGCTTCCCTGGTGGCTCAGATGGTAAAGAATCTGCCTGTAATGCAGGAGGCCTAGGTTTGATCCCAGGATCAGGAAGATCCCCTGGAGAAAGCAACCCACTCCTGTATTCTTGCCTGGAGAATTCCTCGGACAGAGGAGGCTGGTGGGCTACAGTCCATGGGGTTACAAACAGGTGGACACTAACTAAGCACAAGCAAGCACAAGCAACTAACACTTCAATACCTTCAATACCTTCAATACCTATGTGGCCAGAGGCTGTTCTCATCCCCAGAGCAAGTCGACCAGTTGGCATAATTGAAAGCAGAGGTTTTGTTGGCAGTGAACACTTTGAGTTCACAGAAACAAACAAGGATACACATCTGTTATAACCAAAGATGACAGCAGTGAGTTTTTTTAAAGGTAGCCCCTATATGAGTTTGTTAGGGCTGCCCCAACAAAGTGTCAGACAGCCGTTCTGCAGGCCAGAAGTCCAGGAGCAAAGTGTTGCAGGGTTGCCTCTCCTGCAGCCTCTCTTTGTGGCTTGTAGATGCCAGCTTCTCCCCGTTTCCTCACGTGCGCTCCCCTCTGTGTGCATACCCCAGTCACAGTGGGTGCGGGCCCACTCTAGTGACCTCATTTTAAACTGAATACCTCCATAAAGAACTATTTCCAAATAAGGTCACATTTTGAGAACCTGGGAGTTAGGATTTCATTATATCTATTTTGAGGGGGACACAATTCAATCCATAACAGGCAATGCTATTTATCTTCAATAATTAATAATATCTTTATAATTAAAGTTGACTTGAAAGTGATTTTTGCAATTGCATGAAGCAGAGAAAGCCTCAACAAGAAAGAATAAACAGGGGACCTGGACTAAGTACAGAGGGGCCGGGTGTGGGCTTACCCACACGCTGAAGGGATCTGCCAACAATCTGCTGACTCTAGCACCCCAACTCTTTCCTTTTGAAGGTGTCTCCCTGTGGCTGCCCTCAGACATCAGCTGAAGACACTGCTGTCCTCTGAGCTTCATCTCCCCAAGGTTTCCAGCAGCAGCTGTGGCATCTTACCAGACCCCTCCCTCTCAGGCTGGCATTCCTTCTTTCTCATAATATTTATACCACCATCACTCTTCCCAAAGAGCAGCATGGCAGGCCCAGAGGGAATGCCGTGGTAGGATGCAGAGCAGTCGTCTGACCATTTTTGGTAAGGACGCGGCTCAGCTTTTACACAGGGCTGCCCACTTAACATGATGCACAGCATACTCACAACTCCCTTCACTTGACCTTCCACGTTTGGATCCTCTCCTGTCTCAGTCCCTCTTGCAAGTGTCTCCTCGTCTCTGGCCCTGTAAACGCTGGAGTGCCCCCAGAGCTGGGCCTGCAAAAGCTTCCCCCTCTTTCTATATCTGTCCCCTTAGTGACCTGACTTCAAATGACAGCCAAATGCCCACAACTGCCCAGGGCACCTTTCCTGGCTGGACCTCTCCATGGAAAGCCAGGCTCAGAACTGGGATGGCTTGCTTGCATCTCCACTTACACATCTAATAGACACGTCATGCTCAGCTTGTCAAAACACCAGTGTGGCTTTCCTCCACAGACCACTCCCCTGCAGTCACCGGCCTCCCTAAACTCTGGCTCCACCCTTTCATGGGCTAAGGCCACACATCTTGGTTATCTCTGACTCCTTTCCCTCTCACTCCCTACATGCAATCCTCAAGAAACGCTGTTTATGCTCTGTCTTCAAAATGCATCAGAATGTGATACTCTCACCCTCCCTGGTCACACACAGTCCCAGCAGCTCTGATCCTGCTGAATCACAGACTGCCCTCCCCCAGACCTCCGTGGCTCCATTCTCCCCTCCCACTGCTGTCCTTGCAGCAGAAACACTTGACCTCTAAATAGAGCATCAAACACCATTGCCTGCAATAGCAGGGGTGAATTTTAAAAGCAAAAGGGTGAGTAGAAGAAGATACATATTCAAAATATCTTGCATTGTGAGATCCCACCTATTCCACATTCATAAATGGGCAGAGAGGCATCTGTAATGATGGAAGTGAGAAGACTGGTTACATTGGGGGTGATGGTCAGGAAGAAAGGGGACCTTATTCAACATGCCAAACACTTCCTTCCACATTTATGCACACAATCCTGCTACTTAACCTGATTCCCATTTTTCTTTCCCCCTTAGCATTTCCAAGAGATGATGATCTGTTCATTAGTTTAATTCCATTTCCTCATTCTGAGAGCAGGAGGTTCTGCCTGTCTGCTCACTGCTCTCTCCCCAGTGCCTGGTGGTGGCTCACGTGGTGAATGAATGAATGCTTCCATGCTCAACAACTCCAGCACCTTCTACCTCCCCTAGAGGAGCGACCAGAGCCCCTTCTCCAGTCCCTCCACAAGGGCACGTGTGTGCATGCACACACGCACACGCACACACACACACACACACTCCTGACCTCACCTCAACTCCTTTCCCCTTCACTCTCTCGGCAACAGTGCCAGCCTCTTCTCCCTCTGAGGTTTGTATTTATTTTTCCCTCTGCCTGGAAAACTCTTCCTCGGGCCTCTCTCTAACTCACCGATTACTTCCTCTGCTCCAAGGTTTGCTCCTAAACAAGGCCTCCCCTGGAAGCTCTTATTGAAAGCATCTAGAGTCTATATGCGGCCTGCCCTGTCCATGTATGTCTCATACAAGAAGAGGGTGGCCTCCATGATGGGAGGCTCTGGGTGACTGTCTGGTGTCCACCATCTGGAACTCTGGCCTGCACGAGGCTCTTGAGAAGTAAACAAACACTGCAGTGTCCTGGGACCATCATGCTCATGTGTGAGGAGAAGTTCTGAGCTTTAGCTCACATTTTGAAGAGTGGGGCTCATAGCTGCTCCAGCTGTGGGCAGTGCGCACTGCACCAGAGCCTCTTCCTGCATCCTGTCAGCTCCTTTTCCCAGAGGCAGACAATGGTGCTGTAACTCTGCTCCCCCGGGACAGGCTGTAGGGTCTGGTCCTCCAAATCACTAATGAACACTGCCCTGTTCGGTGGACCCCAAGCCTGAGATTGCTGGCAATGCCCCCAAGGAGCTCCACCAGGCCCATATTCCATCATCTCTCTGACGACACACTCTTTTGAATGTGCATATACATCTTTACGGAGAAGGCAATGGCAGCCCACTCCAGTACTCTTGCCTGGAAAACCCCAAGGATGGAGGAGCCTGGTGGGCTGCAGTCCATGGGGTCGCGAAGAGTCAGACACGACTGAGCGACTTCACTCTCACTTTTCACTTTCATGCATTAAAGAAGGAATGGCAACCCACTCCAGTGTTCTTGACTGGAGAATCTCAGGGACGGTGGAGCCTGGTGGGCTGCCGTTTATGGGGTCGCACAGAGTCGGACACGACTGAGCGACTTAGCAGCAGCAGTAGCATACATCTTTACATTCCAGATGAACTGAAAAGAATCTTTTACAATTTTAAAACCATACCAGGTGCTACTCAACCATAGAAAGGATCAGCTGCTGACATACACCTCACAATGGGTGCATCTCACAAACATCCAGCTAAGTGAAGATGCCAGACTCATGGGGGACATGCTAGAGAATAAACTTTCAGGATGGTGGTGTGAGGATATGGACGAATTCACCTTCCCTCTCAAAGAACAAAAATACAGGCAAAATGACTAAATCAACCATTTAAGAACTCAAATAATGCACCAGAGTCACAGAACAAGCTGAAAACTCATCTATTCAAGAGAAATGGCAGATCCTTGCCAAGACAGCAGGGTTGTGCTAGTTTAATGTGGAATGTGACCATCTTCCTTCCCTCCCCAGCAGCCCTGCAGGTGGCCAGCAGATCTGAAGCTTTTGAAGCTCTATTAAAAGTGCCATCCCATAGTCACTAATTTGTCTAGACTTGCAGCACCCTGGGAAATCTCTAGGTTTGACTCAGAGCTGGGCTGGGCTGGGGTCGTGGGGAGGGTGGCATGTGGTGCTATCCCTGGGGCATTACCCAAACAACAACAAACTGCTGGCAACACCTCGGCTACGTAGTGCTGTGACTACAACTGCAGTAAACTTTAGCCCAGCCCAGAATTTAAATGGAAATCCAGAAGTAGAGGGCCTCAGGGAACTTCAAACGTGCCAATGTACTTCCAGGATTGAAAAGGTAGTGCACGTATGGAAGGCTACGCATGTGCCCAAGGAAGACCTGGGAATGGAGAAGACACCAGTCTCTAGTCGCTGATGCAATCAAGAAGTGACAGCTAAGGCTGATGTTAGATGGCATGCCTTCTCACAGGACCCCCTTGGCAAAAGGTGAAAGAAAATCTCATGATCAGTGAGTGGGTGATGACACAAATATACTAATCAGATGTCATCCATAGGAGTCAGGCCTTAAAGATGCAGGAGACCTTATGTTAGTATTCTTACCACACACATAAAATAACAATAATTATAACCACAACAATAATAACAACAATATATAAAGAGAGAGAGAGGAAGCCTGTGGAGAAGATGGACATGTTTATGGCACAGATTGTGGTTATGGTTTCATGGGCATATACTTATCTTCAAATTTATCAAGTCATACACATTAAATATGCACAGCTTTTTGAATGCCAATCATATCTCAATAAAATGGTTTTAAAGGTAACTTAAAGATGATGATAATTCAGTGTATATACATCAAAGGAAATACAGAAACCTCAGAATCAAAGGAAAACCATTAAATAAATGAATAGCAATTTTAAAAAAAAACCACTAAAAACATCCAAAATGAAACCAAAACAAAATGACAGCAGCAACAGAAAAACTTTGATAGATTTGAGGAACTTGCTAACAGAGCTGTTGAAATATTATCTAAAATGACAAATTTAAAACAAAGAACTACAAAGACATATGAGGAAATAGGAAAATATGCCACATACTTAGGAAAGAAAAAAAAAAACCCAACAGAAAATGGGGTCCCTGAGGGGTTAAGACAATTATAAATATATTCAAAGAAGTAAAGAAAAGAATAACTAAACAATTAACAGAAATTACAACAACTTTATCTCAGTAAACAGAGAATATAAATAAAATGATGTAAACTAAAAGACTCAAAAATTAACTCTATAGCTTAACATATAATAACTGAAATTCACCAGGTGGGCTCAACAACAGATTTGAGCTGATAGAAGAAAAAAATCAGTGAATTGGAAGACAGTTTATTAGGAGAGAGACTATACAGTCTGAGAAGAGGAAGATAAAGCAAATGAACACAATTAACAGTGGCTAAGAGACCTGTGGGACACAAGCAAAAGTACCAACACATACATAATGGGAGTCCAGAAGGAGAAAAGAAAGTCAGAAAAAATATCTGAAGAAATAATAACCAAAAACCTACCAAATTTGATTAAAGGTATTAATTTAAACACTTAAAAAACTCAAGGAACTGTAGGTAGGTCAGCAATATCCACAACTAGACATATGATGACCAAACTGTTGCACAAGAATATTGAAAACAGCAAGAGAAGTGTCTGATCATGTACATGGAATTCTCAAGAAGATTAACAGCTGATTTCTCATCAGAAATCCAGTGTGCTGACATACTTAGAGTGACAGGGGAAAAAACCCAATCAACCAAGAATTCTATGTCTAGCTAAACTCTTCTTCAAAAATGAAGAAGTTAGGGACTTCCAAATAATAACAACAAAAGAAAAAATCTATTACAAGCAGACTGCTCTACAAGAAATACTAAAGGGAGTCATGGAAATGAAATAGAACAACATTGGAAGGAATTCTAATTTATACAGGGAAATAAAACAGTACCAGAAAGGTAACTACACAGATACTGTGAAAGACAATATAAACATGTTTTTTGTTTATAACTCTTTTCTTCTTCTATTTGTTTTAAAAGATTACTGTATAAAACTATAATCATAAATCTATGTCAATGAACTTAAAACACACAAAGATGCAATTTTATGAAATAATAGTTCAAAGAAGAGAGGCAAGAAGACTAAAATGCTGGAGCAAAGTATTTACTTTTGAATTCAGTTCAGTTCAGTTCAGTCGCTCAGTCGTGTCTGACTCTTTGTGACCCCATGAACCACAGCATGCCAGGCCTTCCTGTCCATCACCAACTCCCAGAGTCTACACAAACCCATGTCCATCGAGTTGGTGATGCCATCCAACCACCTCATCCTCTGTCATCCCCATCTCCTCCTGCCCTCGATCTTTCCCAGCATCAGGGTCTTTTCAAATGAGTCAGCCCTTCTTATCAGGTGGCCAAAGTATTGGAGTTTCAGCTTCAACATCAATCCTTCCAATGAACACTCAGGACTGATCTCCTTTAGCATGGACTAGCTGGATCTCCTTGCAGTCCAAGAGACACTTAAGAGTCTTCTCCAACACCACAGTTCAAAAGCATCAATTCTTCGGTGCTCAGCTTTCTTTATAGTCCAACTCTCACATCCATACATGACCACTGGAAAAACCATAGCCTTGACTAGACGGACCTTTGTTGGCAAAGTAATGTCTCTGCTTTTTAATATGCTATCTAGGTTGTTCATAACTTTCCTTCCAAGGAGCAAGCGTCTTTTAATTTCACAGCTGCAGTCACCATCTGCAGTGATTTTGGAGCCCAGAAAAATAAACTCAGCCATTGTTTCCACTGTTTCCCCATTTATTTACCATGAAGTGATGGGACCAGATGCCATGATCTTAGTTTTCTGAATATTGAGCTTTAAGCCAACTTTTTCACAAGCAAAGCAAGATTAGGACTCTACACAGCCACTCCTGATCACACACAAGTTGGGCTATTTAGAATTGCTAAAGCTACATAAGAAACAGATCATTTTTAGTGGGGGACAAAGTAAACCTGTGTCTGAATTGTTTTAGAACATTCAGCTTTTTCCTTTTCGAAAAAAATAAAACCTAAATTTTTGTGTGTGCATGCTCAGTCACTCAGTCATGTCCAACTCTTTGCGACCCCATGGATTTGTAGTCCACCAGGCTCCTCTGTCCATGGGATTTTCTAGGCAAGAATATTGGAGTGGGTTACTATTTCCTCCTCCAGGGGATCTTCCTGACCCAGGGATGGAACTCATGTCTCCTGCATTGGCAGGAACAGTCTTTACCACTGAGCCACCTGGGGTTCCCTTGATTTTTTTCTTTAGAGTAAAACAAAATAATTCACCCTGGAAATTCTTTTTTTTTTTTAAGAATATTAACAATTTAACAACATATATAACAAAATATCTACTGCACAGAAAGAGATGAAGCTGTGTTTAGGATTTCCCTGCATGCCCTTCTCCCATGCATTTGAAATAATTTTAAGATAAGAGTCTTTATATTCTATTTCCTGAATATCTTCCACTGCAGTAGATACAATTGTATGATGTCTGATGTCTTCAATGAAAAAGCAAGGATTCTGCAACATCAACATAAACATTTGTATTTTATAGTCACAGTATTGAAAGCAATATAAAGCATTGCTAGTAGTTATCATAAAAATGCACATAATTGCCAACTGTGATTCTTTTCAATAAAGTCCTGGTCTTTTCTAAGCTTCTCTTCTAAAGAAGGAAATTTACTGAAGGAATTAAGTTACAATCATATCACCAGACACTAGCTACTTCCCCTGCCCCTATAAAAGGGACATTTTTCAATACTTTGTTTTACCTAATTGAGACTCTTAAACTCATAAATCATGGTTGTTTCAGGCTTTCCTTTGAGACTTTTTTATTTTCACAGCCAGAAGCCCTAAACTAATCAATCATGGAATACTGTCATGGGTAATTACCATGGGGGTGACTTGCTTTTTCTGTCTCTTGAGGCTGCAGGTGTGCCCTCAGTTTGGTATTTTAAAGCACTTTTGCTTTAACAACCAAACAACACGCGGGAACCTCTCTCTCTCTGTCAATTATCACAAAAACACATTTGAAAGTACACACACAGGACACCAAGGAAACAGACACACACAAGTGACTCTGGGGCTCAGGCGATCCCCGTGGCTCCGTCCTGACCTTGTTTACACTCTCAGTAAATTAACCCATTGGATTCGGAGGAAAATGTGACCTGATGAAGAGTACAATGTGGGCTGACACATCCCCAGCACATGGACAGGGGTTGACGTGCCTGGCTTTCATTCCTTGTCCAGGAAATGGTAGCGCAATATGCCTCCAATCAAATCTTCTAGTCCTGCGTTCTATTTTCCTCTAGCATAACTCAGAGGAAATCCTATTTCTGCCTATAAAGTATCAAAGGTGGGCTTTGGGATGCAGGAACGAGAGATGACCACCCAAAGAAAATAAAATCCCCTCCCTGCTTACCCACAGGTACACATGAACAAAACACCTTTTTTGTGGGAAATTTGCTTATGAAGAATTTTTCAAACACAACAACCAAGTTAAAAGGTTAATTCCACTCTCTCTCTTTCTCACATGCACACACACACACATCCTTCCCATCCTTCCTCTCCTTTCCCTGCTCTCACATTAATTTTGTATTTTTACTTTTTGTTTGGTTCCGACATGTGAAGGTTATAGGAAGTTATAATGAACCCCTTTTCTATTTCTTATCCCAATTCCCTTTCCACCCTTTCAAAGGGTATCTTTCCTTTACTCTCTTTCTGCTCTGCTCAGTTGCTCAGTCATGTCCGACTCTTTGTGACCACATGGACTATAGCCGGCCAGGCTCTTTTGTCCATGGGATTCCCAGGCAAGAACACTGCAGTGGGTTGCTATTTCCTTCAGGGGATCTTCCCAACCCAGGGATCAAACCTGTATCTCCTGTACCTCAGGCACTGGTGGATTCTTTGCCACTAGTGCCACCTGGGAAGCCCTTTCCTTTACTTTAATGGTTCTCAATGGGTAAAAAGAACTTTTCCCCCAGGGTACATCTGGCAACAAGTGGAGTCATTTTAGCCTGTCAGACTCCAGGTGGGGGGCACTGTTGGCATCTAGGGGATCAAGGCCAGGGTTCTGCAGAACATCTTCAATGCATAAAGTGACCCTCACAATGAAGAATTATTGAGCCCCAAATACCAACTGGGAGGAGAAGGGGATGACAGAGGACGAGATGGTTGGACAGCATCACCAACTCAATGGACATTAGTTTGAGCAAGGTCCAGGAGATGGTAAAGGACAGGGAAGCCTGGCGTGCTGCAGTCCATGGGATCTCAAACACTCAGACATGTCTGAGTAACTGAACAATAACAACAACGAATACCAACTGTGTGATGTCGAGAAACTCTGCTTGACTCTAGACTACCTACCTTTCCTGAAGGTTCTCAGTTTCAAGTCAGCAAGCCTGAGAGTTGAAATAAATTTAGATAAAACCTCATTCAGCCATGCTCATCCTTGTCCCAATTCCAGTATAGAAACTGAGCCCTCAAAAGGTGGTGTTGATTCAGAAAAGCCTGACCTTACAGTCAGACGCCCATGCAAATCCTGCTCTGCTGCTTATCAACTTTGTACTGGGGGCAAAAGAAATGGCCCACAGGCATCTCCATCTCCCCAAATACAGGATGGCAGTAAGGAATCTTCACTTCATTGGGTGCTGATTTGATGAGGTCCATGCCATTCTTCTCTTTGTATGCCTTACATAGAGTTAATAGATGTTTTTTTTTCTTTTTTTCCAACTGTCCCCCCTTTTCTAGTCCTTCCTCCTCTTCCAACTCAGTTGGGACATGCTCCTGATGCCAGCAAGGCCTGTGGGCCATTATGAATGCCTTCTAGGCCAAGGTCACAGTCCCCTCCTATGTGGAATGGCCCCATGGTCACTAGGGCCCACACAGGTACCAGTACCTAGCACCAACACCCAGTATCACTATATAGCACTAGCACTCAGCATCAGTACTCAGCCCCAGCACTCAGGATAAGTAACTAACACCTAGTACTTAGCACCAGCACCCAACACCAGCATCCAGTACACAGCACCAGTACCCAGCCCCAGGTGTTCCTGACTTGGGATCCGTCAGGAGAAAGAGGTGGCAACTGAGAAGGGAAGGAGTGGGCAGGACAAGTCTTGGGCCCTCACTCTCCTTCTCAGTGACACTAGCATATTTCTATTTGTTTCTCATAACAATTTGGCTTCTCAGAATGACATCATTGCAGACACTGCCATCATCAATGTGTTGTCCAGCACCCATAGTCCATCCCTCTCTTGGCACCCCAGCTAGATTTACAAAGAAAGGTGGGGAAAGTGTTGCTGGCTGGAGGAAGACAGAACGAGTTACCTAGATATTTGAACTATTGGAGGAAACACATGCCCTTCCACAAGGGCAGGAGAAACTTCATGGTCTCACCTTCCTGTGTCTCCCCACTGTAGTAAAAATGCAACATGAAAGAGAAGGAAGATCACTGAGAATAAAACAAAGGCTGGACCATGAAGGAGATATGGAAGGAGGTCAAGGGCCAGGGGTCACAGTGTGGACACACCAACTCCAACACACACCCTCAAACCGGCAAACCTTTCCCAGCTGGTTTCACATTTAGTTACTAGGCCACAGTAAAGTTCACAGCTATATTTCCAAAGAGACTCATTATTTATGCAAACAAGCCTTTCTTCTATGTGCACTGGCTTGCCAACAGCCAGGAGCTCATAATGGGCCACAGCCCCATTTAAAATATGCACCAAAACAGATGCCAAATCTAACACCACATAAAAGTCAATGGGAGTAAGGCCTGGAAACTCTCCCTCCTGGAGGGTAAAGATTGGCAAAAATGGAGATGTCAGACCAGGGCATTCAATGAAGTGACTCCTAGAACTCTGCACACCAGTAGCATAGGTGACTCTCACACAGAAAACTGCAAATTTAACCCCACCTGCCTCACCATTCCTCCCACCATTGCTTTCATGCATAAAGAATGTGAAGCATGGAAGAGTTTAGATAAACTGGGCCCTGGAATCTATGACAAGTCTACTGAGCACAGACGCATCCCATAGAGGAGGTCAGGGAGTCATGCGGTCCCCACGCAGCCCTGCCCCCAGTGTATGTTCCCTGAAGACGCTGAGGATGATTTGAACACAGAAACCAACCCACAGGTAAGATTCGCAGGGCAGGGGTCTGGACATGGCCTGAAAAGCTTTCAGGTTATCTTCTTTCCAAGCTCCTTTTGGACCTGACTGTCCCCACGGCCTTGTGCTAAAAGGGGAAGTGAAATAGGAGAGACCCTGAGAAAGTCTAGAAGGCAGTTTTCATGAGGGAAAATGACAGCAACTCTCCTGGAGTGGATTCATTCTCCTTGTTGAGCACAGAAACAGTGCTCTCCCAAGCCACACTGCTACCTCACACAGGGAGAAGAGGCCTTATCTGCTGGGGAAGGCACTGGAGGGGCAAACAGGCGAACCTAAAAACTGTCAGAGGTGAGGCCCCCTGTGAGATGCAGGAGGGTTAGAAAAAGATGAACTCGAAAGAGAAGGCTGAACTCCAAGCCTGCTGTTATTGGTCCAAAATCCCTGAAGCCATCTTACCTGTTGACAGGTAGCCTGTGGCCAAGCCCTAAGGGGCAGGGCCTTGGGACGCCACCACCAAGTCCTGAATGACAAGTACATGAGGAGGACAAAACTATGGCTGCTGAAGGGAGTTCTTTCAGGTGATATGAAGGTCAAGTGGAAAAACCCTTGCCATAGACACCATCCCAGCATATGACGGCCCACTTCTGTGTCACTGGCCTGTGAACACCTCATGAAACAAAGGTCACCTGACATTTAAAAGCTATAGTTGTTTCTCCCATCACCTGGCAAAGACCATGAGGCTGGATCACACAATGACCAGGCCTGGCTCTGGCAGGGTGGAGATACGGTGGCAGGTGTGTAACTGTGACAAATTCCACACAGGACCATGAGCTGGATCCATCTGTGACCCAACAATCCCACCTCTATGAAATGTGTCCTACAAAATGAACTCAGATATGCGTGAAATGATACGTGGACAGTTATTCACTGAAGCACTGGGTTTTCATTTTTTTGCATTGTCATTGACTTTTGTTTTATCTTTTGGTATACAGATCTATGCTTTTTAACACAGGAAAGAGACTAATTTCACCACAGTCATAACTAATTTCACCATAATCCTAATCAACATATAGAAGAGTTTCATCACTCAAAAAATTCTTTTCATGCTCTCCCTCTAGTCACACCCACGCCACACCATACACACACACACACACACACACACACACGCAGATGCACCACGACACACACCATATACTGACTTTTTTCTTCTTAACTGCAGCTTTATCTTTTTGAGATAAGATGAATCACACAGTATGTCACTGGGGATTAGCACCTGTCACTCCCAAATGCACCACTCTGGCATAATTATTTTGAGCTGAAGATAATTGAGAAACAGCAGAGACAGGAATAGCTCTCTGCCCTCCTCCATCTGCCTAAAAGCAGGGCATAAATTTTGCTTCGTAAAGGTGTCCCCATCTCTTAGACCAGGAAGGGAAGAACCCTTATCACCATAGATACAGGTAGCACCAAGATGAATCTGCATAAACAAAGCTTACTAAATAACCCTTACCTACCATTATTTTCCCACAACATATTTCCTAGTCACTTTCTCACAGTCTACTATCCTTATAAAGCCCCAACCTCCTTCCTTTGTCTAATCACGTATCCACAATTTATTGCTCTTTGTTTATATGGTACATAAGCACCCAAGCCAAATTACATCTTTCGATTTTCACTTTTCTTCTGTGATGCTGTCATGCATATAAAAATATCAACATCAATAAAGTCAGTATGACTTTTCTCCTGTTTCCTTTTGTCAGTTTGATTCCCAGGCCCCAGTCACAAAACCTAAGAGAGTATACGTTTTTTTTTTCCCTTTCCTACATAATTTTTTGATACTAGCTCTTTCAGTCAACAGGATCCCTGTTAGAGTTATCTAATTTGATGCCTACAGAGAGTTGGTGATTGATGGACAGGGAGGCCTGGCATGCTGCGATTCATGGGGTCACAAAGAGTTGGACACGACTGAGCGACTGAACTGAACTGAACTGAACTGAGAGCTAATTAGTTCTTCTTTATTGCAAAACAATATTACACGGTATGCAGCTTACCAGATGGCGCAGTGGTAAAGAATTCACCTGCTAATGCAGGAGACTCAAAAGACATGGGTTTGATTTCTGGGTCAGAAAGATCCCCTAGAGTAGGAAATGGCAACCCTCTCCAGTCCTCTTGCCTGGAAAATTCCATAAACAGAGGAGCCTGGCGGGCTACAGTCCATGGGATCGCAGAGTCAGACACGACTGAGCACACATTCCATGGTATAAATGGACCACAGTTGGTTTATCCATTCATTCACTGAAGGACACCCGCTATTACCAATTCTGAACTATTTCAAATAATGCTGTGAAGAACAATTGTAGACAGGTTTTTGTGTGAACATAAGTTTCCATTCTCTGGGTAGCAGCCAGGAGCCATGAGTGTCTACTCTGAGGTAATCCCTTTGGACCAGCCCTCTCACACTTTAACAAGCACACAAACCACCCAGAGAGCTTGTTAAGTGCAGATTCTGACTCTATGGGGTGGGGCCTACGATTTTGCATTCCTAACAGCTTCCAGGCAGTGATACTGCTGGTGTGTGGGCCACTGTGAGCAATGAGGTCTTGGCTTCCAGGCAGACAGGCTGTGGCCCAGGGTGCCCTTTTAGGTAAGCGAGGTTAAGACTAGCAGCTGTCACCAGGTCCTTTGATTGGTCAGTGATGCCCATCACAAATACACCTTCCCTTAATTTGGAAGGTTTTAGGTGGAGCACCCAATTGGCATTTACATTATACTGGAGCTCCACAGACATTTTGAGTTTGAGACCCCTGCCTAGTCTCACTGGTGGGCAGAAGAAACGACTTTGAGAGGCACCACTGTTTTTAAACCAAGGATTAGCCCAAGGGTGTAAGGGCAGCACTTTGTGCAGTAGAGCTTCTTCAATAGGCCACTAAAATACAGCCAACTTCAACTATGGGGATTGGCCAAGAAAGAGAAGGGAGGGGGGCCGTAGAGACGGACGGGCACAGAACATTAAATAGCACCAGAAACACCTCTCCTTTCACCCATGGGAAATGGACTGAATCCAGCCCAAGTGGGCGATATGGGCCAGAAGAGCCCAGGTGGAAAGAATGTGAGGTTTTCTTGGTTTCCCTGACCACTGGGGAGGCGAAGGAACCACCAGGAGCAATGACTCCAGGAAGAATGCACAGGGCATTCCAGGGCCATGTAGCGATGCTGACTCATGAAGTATTAAAGGAACTTACCAGAAAATCACAAAGAACACAAATAGGCATTTCTCCAAAGAAGATATAC
Source organism: Ovis canadensis (assembly GCF_042477335.2). Lineage (NCBI taxonomy): Eukaryota > Metazoa > Chordata > Mammalia > Artiodactyla > Bovidae > Ovis > Ovis canadensis. The sequence goes on from NC_091246.1 coordinate 26,996,865, forward strand.
ACATGGCCAACAAGCACATTCAAAGATCACTAATCATTACAGAAATGCAAGCAAAAACCATGAGAATACAGCAATATTATATTAATAGAATATAACAATTTGGGGGGAGATTGTGAGAAATAGGCACTCTTGCGCACTGTTGGTGGGAATGTAAAATGGTACTGCTGCTATGGAAAAACGATAAGGTAGTTCCTCAAAAAACTGCCATACAACATTAAGACTGCCATACAAACCAGCAATTCCACTGCTGAAAGCAGGATCTTGAAGAGACATTTGTACATTTGTGTTCACAGGAGCATTATTCACAATAGCCAAGGTGGACATAACCCAAGTATCCACCAATGGATGAATGAATAAACAAAATGTAGTACATACAACATAATATCATTCAGCCTTAAAAATGAAATTCTGACACATGCTACTACATGGATAAACCTGAGGACATAGTGTTAAGTGAAATTAATCAGTCACAAAAAGACAAATGATTCGTGTGAAGCATCTAGAACAATCATCAAATCCATAGAAACAGAAAGCAGAAATGTGGTTCCCAGGGGCCAGGGAAGGGAGAAATGGAGAGATGTTGTTCAAGTACAGAGTTTCAGTTTTGCAAAATGAGAAACTTTTGGAAGCTGGTGGCACAACAATAATGTGAATATACTTAACACGACTGAATTGTACACTCAGAAATGGTTAAGATACTAAGTTTTATGTTCTGTATTTTTTTTTTAATCACAAGTAAAAACGAAAAATCCACACAAGTAGATGTGAACTCCAGAGAAGGACCCAGTGCGCTTCAGGAAGGACACCCTTGTAGAAGGCTTCAAGTGGAGAAGTGCCCTACAGGCATGTCCTCCTAGGCTTACACACCACACCTAGGTGAATACGGATGTGCATCCACTCAGGACTGCCTGGAGCCCTGCACACCAGGCTAAGAGCTCTGTACTCTCCATGGAGCCTCAGTCGCTTTCAAGAATTATTCTGACTACAAAAGTTTTGCTTCACAACGGCCTTTAGAATCGTACTGAATCAGGAAGTGGGCTTCAAGGCCCAGGTCACTATCTAGGATCATCCCTTCTCTAAGTGAAAGCATTTTAGATTTTATTTCTAATTAACTGTGACCCCACAAAGGCTATTACCACCAGAAGCACACCCGTTTCTAAACATTTGACATCAGGAGAGCTCCTTGTGGCGAGTCTGCACATCTAGAAATGGAAACAACAGCAATAGCACCCACCTCTGACAGCATGAAGTACAGCACTGGACACCAAGCCTTGCCTGACTCAGTGGCCATGGTGGAAGGCGCTTAGTACCACCTTTTTCCTCTGAAAGAATTTCAACCTAAAATGGATCTGCAGGATATAAACTGGAAAATCTCACACTTGGGCGCTCAGGAAGACAAAACTGAAGGATGGACTTCTTGGAAATCCCTGATTTATTTCTATATTTATATTTTGATACATAATTATTTATGTACATATATGTTGATATATCCTATCTGTTTTCTAAATGATAGGGAGTTGGTCAGAGATTGCCTCCTATCATTAACCTTGGGAAGTTTCCAGAGGCACCAATAAGCAAATGATCCAGGTCAGGTTGGTCTTGAAAAATCAGCTGAACTGAGCCCTGTTTGTATGTTGGGACTGGTTTTATCTGCTTGAGGAACTTCCAAGTAGGTCTGGGTTTGGTCTTTATTTTAACTGACCCTACCTGAACTCTCCCCTCTTTACACTCCCTGCTCTTAAATACGGCCTACCCCAAACCCTGGTCCAGAGCTTGCTGCAGTTTCTGTCCCGAACTGCAGTTCCTTTGCTGTTCCCAAATAAACTCGTCTTTTGAACAATTTGGAGCTGGTCTCAGCTCTTTGTTTAGGTCAACATTCCCTTTGCCCACTCTCTCCTCTGTCTTCCTACAGTCCCCTGAGTTGAACCACTGAGCCATCTTACACATCATTAGGACCCAGGAGCTGTTTTAGCAGAGCCCTGGCCCCTCCAGCTTCAGAGTCACCTAGCAGCCCTTGGAGGGGCCTGTTCTTAACCTGTGGCCCAACTGAGGGCCTCCCAGGGTCCAGGTCCCCCACCCTGGTGGCTGGTCTTCAGGAGGTTACAGGCACAGAATACCAAGGCTCTGTCCAGGCCTGGCACAGGGAAGGAAAGGCCACCCACGAATTTCCAGTGCCTGTGTGCTCCTGGGCCTGCCTTTGAACTGCTGCTTTGCATTTCGGTTGGCTCTTGCCCAGGGCTGATTCCTGGAGACACCTCCAAAGTTCCCAGGCCATCTCATGGTCCTGGAATCTACCACCAAGAGCAAACGAGTGATGAAACTACAGCAGTGGGTTAAGAGTGGGGTCGCAGGGCTGAGCTCTGGAGATGAGACACATGAGTGAAAACAGCTGTTAAATTCCTTCAGTCCTTGACTTCTGAGTTGTTTTCCTCTATTTTAATAAACTGGATCACTTGAAAGCTTCATCTTATTATCCAGCCCTCTCTATTAGTATTTTACCCACCTTGGGAAAATTCCTTTTTCTTTCTTTTATGATTTAAAAGCTTAAACAAAATGCTCTGCAGGAATAAGGTATGTGCCCTTAATCCTCCTTCTCCTCACAAAAGAGCTCTTACTTATCCAGAGTACTTCACGGTAATACTCGAATAGTGTTTAATCACTGCAACCTACTAAACAGCTTCTGGTCTTCAAAAGCCCCATGACTGTTCTCCAGTGCCCTCAGAATCCTCCTCTCGGCATCCCTGGAGCACACGGTCACACACAGGCCCACTGCCACACACACAGTCACCAACAGAGGACTCCCACACTCAACTGTGTAATATCCATGCTTGGCTGACAACGCTCATGGGATGACATGCTTTTGATCTACCTAATTCCCAGGCACTGAGCTGGGGAAGGAGGGGGGAGCCAAGCTGAGAGGCCCCTTATCTAGCATTAGTCCTCAGACCTGGGACCTAAGTTCACAGGTGAGGATCCAAAGACAGCCCAAGGCACATCTGAGGTCAGAAGAGCCCCTGAGGTCCACCTTCTCCCATCTGCTCCTTCTCTTTCTTCAGATTTAGCTCCCCTTCCTCTCTCTCCCTACCCCTAAGTAACACTCTCCATCCTCAGCTGTAGCCAGAAGCCTAGAGAAGCTGCAGCTCCTAGGGTGAGAACTGGAAATTCAAAATGCAGACACTCAGAAGCAAAGGGGGCAGCAGAGGAAGAAATGCCTACATGCTCTGGGTGTGTCTCAGGGAAAGCAGCACTCATGAGGACATGGGCACACACACAAACACTTCTCTTTCACCTCCAGAGCCAGCACCCTGTAAGGTGAATGAAGGAAAAAGGATGGGATGATGGAAATGCACTCAAACGTTCAACTGACTCCCAGCCTATCATCAATACTGCCCACCCTGAAAGGATAAGGACATACATTATTTCCAGCTAACATTCTTCCCAGGATATAACCAAGCAGAACACGTAAGCACTGCAGAGGAGGACAAATCACCCCACAAAACGTATACCGAGGCAGCTGAGAATCTGGTGGAATTCAGTATAAAGCTCAATTTTAATTTGAGGTTAAAAAGTAAAATTGTGTATGATGTGCATTGCTGTGGTAGAACCAGCTGCTCTGTGACTACGTGTCTGAGAGTGCGGCGTTGAGAAAGGGCCCAGTGGTGATTTATGAACAGAATTAGAGAGAAGACGCAATAGTGGTTTGGCGAGGGAGAAGGACGAATTCCATTTAGACCTGTTGGGGAGGTCAGTGAGATCACTGTACGTTATGATAATATGACAGAAGGATGTCTGTTTCCAAACAAGCCCAGGCTGATCTGCCAGAGGATCCTTTCCATTTTTTTTCTGAAAAGGCGCCAAGAGATGGATGCCCGCATTCCGCCCCAGAGTGCTGCCTGTGTCCCTGCTTGCACCAATCAAGCTCTGTGCCACAAAAGGTCAGCTGCTGTCCCAAACTGGTGTTTTTTTTTTAAGCTAAAGTACAGCTGATTTACAATGTTGTGTTAATTTCTGCTGTACAGCAAAGTTATTCAGTTATATATATATTCTTTTTCATATTCTTTTTCATTATGGTTTATCACAGGATATTGAATGTAGCTCCCTACGCTATACAGTAGGACCTGGTTGTTTATCCATCCTATATGTAGCTAATCCCAAACTCCCAATCCAACCCCGACCCACCCTGCCTCACTTTCTAGCATCCACAAGTATGTTCTTTATGTCTGCGACCCTGTTTCTGTTTCATAGACCCATTTCTTTGTGTTGTATTCTAGATCCCACATGTAATTGATATCACGTGGTATTTGATTTTCTCTTTCTGACTTACTTTGCTCAGTATAATTTCTAAGTCTACCCATGTTGCTGCAAATGGCATTATTTCCTTATTTTTATGGCTGAGTAATATTTCATTTTGTATATATATATTATATATAATATAAATATATCATATAATTATATAATATATTATATACAATATATTATATATATTAGATAATAGATAATAGATATATAGATATATATGAATAGATAAAGAAGATACGGTATATATATATATATGTCGATGAACATTCAGGTTTCCATGTCTTGGCTATTGTAAATGGTACTGCTATGAACAAAGGGGTGCATGTATCTTTTCAAGTTATAGTTTTGTCTAGATATATACCAGGAGTGGGATTGCTGGATCATATTGCAACTCTATTTTTAGTTTTTTTGAGGAATCTCCACACTGTTTTCCATAGTGGCTGCACCAATTTACATTCCCATCAAAAAAAATGTAACAGGGTCCCACACCCTTTCCATGATTTATTACTTGTAGCCTTTTTAGTACTGGCCGTTCTGACCAGTGTGAGAACCTCATTGCAGTTTTGATTTGCATTTCTCTAATAATTAGCAATGATGAACATCTTTTCATGTGCCTATTGACTATCTCTATGTCTCTATGTCCCTGTTTATGCCCACTGAAATGTTATTATACTATGCTACTTAGTTAATTATTACCAAATGCGATGACACAAAAGTGCTAACAAGAAGAAAGTCATTGTTAGAAAAACTAAGCTGAATACTTCAGGGGAAAAAGTATTTGCTTAAAAAATAATCAGGTACTTGTACACATGAGAACTATAAAACTTTGGCAGGGGGTAAAAATGTATTAGGATTCTACAAGTTCAAAATATCTAGGAGCTTTTAGTTCGTTTTATAGAAATCAAAAGCCTGAAATCACTGAAATGCACTTTGGGTGTGGTTGATTTGAGAAGGATATGGCACTCATGAAGAGGTCCCCTCAATTAAAATATCAGTAATGTACACTATGAGCTGACATTAAGTGTGTGAAGTATAGATCTTCTGAATGTTTCCTTATTTAATCTAATTTTTCAGCTGACAGCTCTCATCATATCATAACTAAAGAACCCTCCTCTAACTCCATCAGCAACCCCCACACTTCCCATTTGTTGACTACTTATCATGTGACAGAGAATGTATTGAGAATTTTACAATATTATCCTTTATTCTTTCAATGACCTTATGACATAGTCATTATTATATCCATGCTTCAGGTAGGTAAACTGAGGCCAAAAGGAGGTAAGCAATTTAACCAAATCCAAGGGCTTCCCTTGTGGCTCAGCTGGTAAAGAATCCACCTGTAATGCAGGAGACCTGGGTTCGATCCTTGGGTTGGGAAGATTCCCTGGAGAAGGAAAAGGCTACCCACTCCTATATTCTGGCCTGGAGAATTCCATGGACTGTATAGTCCATGGGGTCACAAAGAGTCGGACACAACTGAGTGACTTTCACTTCACTTCACTTCACAGGAAGTCAAGCCAAGGCTTCACCAGGTCTTCCCATTGACAGCTGGTGTGAGAACAGCTATGCTAAGAGGTGGGACCTCTGATCTTATGAGTTGGATTTATCTGCATACAAGACTCCACTGACTTTTACCTGAAACTGCTCAGATGCTAACAAGACCACCAACAGAGAAAGTGTAAATGAAAATACACAGTAAAAGCTTCAGTAACATTTTAAAAGTAATTATCGTTTTAAAAAACTGCAGATTTCTGCTCACCCCAACACATGAATTCAGACCACCAAATCTTCCAATCATTTGACAAGCACTTCACCCCTGCAGCTAGCTAAGGGCCTGGCACAGAAAGCTGCAGCTTACTAAAACCTAAATCATAAACACCAGTTTCCCAATGAGAGGGAAAGCAGAAGAACAGAATTTGGGGTAAGACCTGTGCCATTTGACATCCACATTGTTTAGGGGGCAGTGCAACAGAAACCAGACAAAACTCCACTCTAAAAATGAGGAGACAGGCTGTAGTCTGAGTGGCTAAGCAGGGGTATTGACCACGTCAGGGGATCCAGGAAGAATTCAGTTCCAGCAGTCCCCAACATGGTACGTTTCACACATATCACACGCAAAAAGAGCTCCCTCAGGTCACGGAGCATGGGACAGCCTTGGTCCCAACTGCAGCCCAACCCCTCACATAACCAGCATGTGAAACATTTCAGTGTGCTGAGTGGATGGGTGAGAACACTTTCCAAGTTTCTGGAATATATGCTAACAAATGAGGCAGCTTCCCTGGAAAGACACGAGACGTGGTTTTGTATCTCAGAACGCCTAACTGGTGAGTCAGTCATCTGAACATCCATCGTCTGTCCTTCGGCACGTCACACAAAAAAAGCAGAGCTCAAGAAACAGCCAGGAAGACCACCTGCCCACAGCATGGAGCCAAGTCGCATTCTGACTCAAACTTATGGAAGGGCTCCCAATGAAGAAATGTCCTGCACAACTGGGAACAGCTGGGTCTCAGCTCTCGGGGCACAGCAGATGCACAGGAGATTTTTATATCCCATGCTCCGACTGAAGCCCGGGCCCGCCAAGCTCCCCAGGGCAGGTATTAGAATCACCTGGGCCCACCCCTGGGGTTCCCTGCTCAGCACATCTGGGACAGAGCTCAGGAATCTGCATTTTGAACAATTTTCAGTCCATGCTGATGCTGCAGGTCCAGGTACCACAGCTCAACTACAGCTGCTTTCGACATGCTGCCCACAGTCATGTCATTGGAACGATACCAGAGACAGGATCTGAGACCCAGATGTCAATTCAGGTCCACTTACAGAAATGACAGCTGTTGTTCAAGAACCCACAGGCTCAATCCTATTTCTTCACTTGAATCTCATGGCCCTCTCTCCCACTTAGAAACTGCACATGCCCTAAAAGGAAAATAGGTTCCAGGGCTCCCAACCTGTCAAAACTTTCTTGCCATCTCAATGGCTGGCTTCCTTCAGGGGTTCTCAAATTGTCTACAGGGTCCTTCCTCCCTCCCTCCTCCTTCCCTCCTGGGGAAGTATTCTTCTATGCCAACATTCTCTGAAAGAGATGCAGATAATCTGCCCAGTTGGAATGTCAGCACAAAATCTATCATTTTGCTCATAAACCAGCATGGAGCTTATGGTCCTTTAAAGGCCAGAATCTGTGGGGCTGTTCCCTGGCCCTCTGTGACTTATCAGGAATAACTGGGAGCCAGTTTTTCTTGACTTCCTATTATTTCTGTTTCTTTTTAAATGACCACATGCATTTTCAGGCACACTTCAGGCAAAAGCGACAATTTTGCTTCACAGTTCTCTGAATTCCTTTTGATCAGACAGTGACTTCCATGCCAGAAACCAGACAGAAGAGAAGGGAGGAGGGGAAAGGGACGCGGTAGAAGGGGGAAGATTGGGGAGGGTCGAGGGCTACAAAAGGGAGGAATCAGGCCCACCTCATAGCTGTTTGAAGCCTGTACTAATGGGGTGTTGTGCTGTGCTAAGCTTAGTCACTCAGTCATGTCTGACTCTGTGCGACCCTATGGACTGTAGCCCACCAGACTCCCTGTCCATGGGATTTTCCAGGCAAGAATATTGGGTGGGTTGCCATGCCCTCCTCCAGGGGATCTTCCCAACTCAGGGATCGAACCGGGGTCTCCTGCATTGCAGGCGGATTCTTTACCAGCTGAACTAACAGGAAGTCCACTAATGGGGGTGGGTCCTGCACCAAATCAATCCTGGTCCTCAGCCTGCTGGCGTGATTCACATCTAACGACTCACTGACACACGGCAACATCCCCTGTGGGTTTCTAGGGACTGACGGAGAGCAAGGGAGGGCAAAAGTTATGGCCATCCTCACTACTGCATTTGTCTAAAAGCACACGTCTGGGAGCTTCCTTGATCCCCACTGTGACACCCCGAGAGCTAACACTAACCTTTAACGAATGGAAGTGATATCACTAGGAACTCGTTTTAACACATTGCCGACCTCGAAACAGTGTCTAAAGTAAGGAGAGCTGTAGCTGACAATGAGCGCCTCTCTCAGACATATAATGTGTGGCAATTTATGCTAAGATTGATAATATGAACCAAGAGGGAAAACACCAGCCAAGCTGTGCCATTAACTCTTAGCAACAGTCAGTCAAGGAAATAGCTAGGTTCCCCCCTTGACATGACTGAACGCAAGAGAGAGGCAAGAGGTGACCCCCTCCTATCACGCAAGGGGACTGTGCCCTCCACTCTGGGCAGAGACGGTTTCCATCATCATTGCTGAGGCTGTCCCGATGACAGCCTCTGAAACAGGGCACAAAGATTTCCTGAAGTTCAAGAGTGTTTTGGCACCAGTTCCCATCTCTCTGGGAAGGTTTCACAGCCACCCCTATCTATTTCACAGTGAAAACCAAGCCCAAATCTCAAAGCATTCATGTACAAGGGTATCTGTCACAAACATGAGAACATGAAAAAGCAAATACCTGCTTAGAGGCGACTGTCAAGACCTGAAGGGCCTGCTGGATTGACAGGTGTGGTTTTGCATTACACTTAAGCAGATGTTTTCACAGGTATTACTTACCCGTGACACGAAATTGTACAGCTCCATAGGAGGAGCCAAGACACACGGCCACACTGGGAGCCCCTCCCTGCTCTGAGCTCTGGCTGGTTCCAGGCAGAGGCTTGGCCTAGCCCCAGGCCACCGTGTTCTTAACAGAAGCCCTGGTGCAGCCACATGCAGAGGAGGAAGCCCTGACATGTAACATCCTGCAGTCCATGGACAGCTAACACGTAGCTAAATTCAACCTCCAACAGGGCGTTAACGTTGGGACCTCCCAGACACTCCCAACAGAAGCCTGTGTGCCCAAGAATGAGGCCTGCCACGGGGTTGGTGTGAGGCCCTATGGCCTGTGCCACAGGGGATGGCCTGGAAAGCAGAGACCACTCTCTGTGTTCATAGCTCAGGCTTCAGAGGGGACAGAGGGCGCAGCAGGGCCAGAGTATCCAGGAAGGCTGGAACCGCCTGAGCAGTACTGCTTGCCATGCAGAGCACACGCATGGAACAAGGCCTCTATGAGAACGGGACTTGCGATGACCTCACTTTTCTTGGGAAGACAGGGGTTGGGATTGGGGGTGGATAGTAGGTTTGAGGTAAACAGAGCTGCCAAAGCCCCATGTGGCCTGGCCACTTTGCACAGGGAGGAAAGTGCACTCACCTCAGCCAGAGCCCTCTCCAAAGAGCTAGTGAGTGACAGGGACAACAGGTGAGGCCAAAGGAGCCCAACCTGCACTTCCCGCCCTGAACCAGTGTTTGGTCTTCACAAGGAAGCCTGAGCCTAACCCTCCTGCTCTCTCAGGTTGGCATCTGTTATGGGCTGAACTGGGTCCCCAAACCCAAGTGTTGAAGTCCTAACCCAAAGCACCTCAGAATGGAAGGCATCTGGAGGCAGAGTCTTTAAAGGGGTGATTAAGGTAAAATGAGGTCGTTGGGGTGGGTCCTAATCCAACACGACTGGTGTCCCTATAAGAAGAGGTTAGGACATTGGCACACAGAGGGAAGACCACGTGAAGGCAGGTGGAGAAGGCGGCCATCGACAAGCTAACGAGAGAGGCCTCTCAGGAGGAGCCACCCTGCCCACACCTTGATCTGGGACTTCTAGCCTCCAGGATTGTGAGGAGATAAACATCTGCATCTCCAGCACTGCCCTATTAATAGGGTCATCAATACCATCCTAGATTCCATATATATATGTTTGTGTGTGTGTTAATATATACTTGTTTTTCTCTTTCTGCCTTACTTAACTCTGTATAATAGGCTCTAGGTTCATCCACCTCACTAACACTGACTCAAATGTGTTCCTTTTTATGACAGAGCAATATTCCATTGTATATATGTAACACAGTTCCTTTAACCATTAATCTGATGATGGATATCTAGGTTGCTTCCATGTCCCAGCTATTGTAAATAGTGCTGCAAAGAACATAAGGGTGCATGTGCCTTTTTCAATTTTGGTTTCCTTAGGATATATGCTTACAAGTGGGATTGCTGGATGATATGGTAGTTCTACTCCCAGTTTTTTTTCTTCTTTTTTCTTTTTTTTTTAGGAATCTCCATACTGTCTTCCATAGTGGCTTATCAATTTACTTTCCTACCACCAATGCTAGAGGGTTTTCTTTTCTCCACACCCTCTCCAGCACTTGTTGCTTGTGGATTTTTTGATGATGGCCATTCTGACCAGTGTGAGGTGATACCTCACTGTAGTTTTGATTTGCATTTTTCTAGTAATGAGCGTCTTCTCATGTGTTCATTAGCCATCTGTATGTCTTCTTTGGAGAAACGTCTATTTAGGTCTTTTGCCCACTTTTTGATTGGGTTGTTCGCTTTTCTGTTATTGAGTTGCATAAGTTGCTTGTATATTTTGGAAATTAATCCTTTGACAGCTGTTTCATTTGCTATTATCTTCTCCCATTCTAAGAGTTGTCTTTTCACCTTGTTTATAGTTTCCTTTGCTAACACAGCTTTTTTAAAAAGAAGAACAGTCAGTAAGTGCTAGCAGGGTGGAGGTGGAGGCAGGACCCCACTGCAGCTGCCTGGGGGGTGGCACTTGTCTCCCGCAGGACAGCAAAGAGCAGGCCAGCCCTCTCCCACTGGGCAGCTCCTGCCCACTCTCCCCTGACTGCCACCCCTGTAACAATTTATAATCTGCTTTTAGCCCTTACTCCACATGGAAAGAGGACACTTGAAGTAGAGGAAGAATGCTAACTGGAGGTCCTCTTTCTTGTGGTACATGATGTCAGAGCCAGTTCTCCTCATATCTGCCAGGCAGAGGACTTGGCCACCTATGTAGGCAAGGGAAACTCACAGGTACCTCTGAGGACACCCTCCAAACTGTTACAAGATCCACCCTCGATAACGAGAACCTGGATTCCTTCGTTCCCTCAGCAAATTCCAAGTGTGACACGGTGTGGGCCTGCAGGGGCAGGATGTCCACAAAGGAGCCCCGTCCTCCTGCAGCTCCAACTAGCACCAAGACCACAAGGACCAGGAAGGCACCTGGTCCTCTGCAGGGCAGTGGGGGAAGGGGGTGATAAGCCTGGGGACGCAGGTCAGGTGGGGCACGGGGGAACAGGAGGGCAGGCTGGCAGGGCTAAAGGTGAGGATGCTGCAGGGCAGCAGGCTGAGCAGGCGGGAGGGGTCAGTCTGCAGTAGAAAAGACGGCGAGGATGAGGCAAGGCCTGGACCAGGACGGGGAAAAGTCCACAGTGAAGACAGGTGGAAGGTGGAGGGGGTGCTAGGGTTGAGCCACGAGCACTGCCATGGCCTTAAAGGCCCTCAAGGCTGCTCGCTCCATATTGTTTTCTTTTTTAAAGTCAACAAGAAGAAACCTGAGAGTGAGTCCAAAGTCCTTCCTCACATAGAACCAACGGCCCCAACTGTCCACACTACACCCATCAGCTTCTTCTTAGGATGAGGGTGAGGGTGACCCTGGGGACAGTTCATGAACTCTGAGGCCCCACTAGGTAAGACATTTCGGAGCTCCAATTAGAATTCTGACATCAGAGCCTTTAATGACAACAGCATATAAACTATTTGCATAACGAGCACATTTCAGTTCTCCCAGCCTGTGAGACGTCAAGGTGAGACTCACAGCAAACAAACAACAAATCATGAGCAGGTCTCCCAAGCTGTCATCCTGCGGGCCGGATTCCAGCACATGTGAATGTGAGGCTAAGGCAATAAACAAACAATAATCAATAAACAAACAAACAACAAATCATGAGCAGGTCTCCCAAGCTGTCATCCTGCGGGCCGGATTCCAGCACATGTGAATGTGAGGCTAAGGCAATAAACAAACAATAAACAATAAACAAGCAATAAACAAACAATAAATTATGAGCAGGTCTCCCAAGCTGTCATCCTGCGTGCCGGATTCCAGCACATGTGAATGTGAGGCTAAGGCACCTCAAGTTCAAAAAAGGAGAAAGTGCCACATCCCCAGATGACGTGTTTGCCCAGAACAGTATTAGTGTAAAAGGTAGTGTGATACGCTAAGATGCACAGACAAGCCACCACAATCTCCTAAGTACCTAGACCATCTCTCTGCCTTGTGTGTGTCAAGCTGGATGCATACAATTAGAGAGCATGCTGGCAATGTGTGGGTAGTTTTTTCTCACAGTGATGTTACCTGTTTTTCCTCCACATAAAATATCAGATATTTGTATAGTAAATAAACTCTGATGCTCAGTATGATTAAGACATGTCTGTGATCCAATTAAAACATCAAAAAAAATCCAATAAATATATCAAAAAATCCATAAAATCCAAATAAAATAAATTTCTATTAATAGTACACACACAGAGATACACACACACACACAGATTCACACACACACAGATTCTCACACACACACACACACACACACACACACACACACACACACACACACGCTTGGGTTTCCCCAATGGCTCAGCAGGTAAAAAATTCGCCTGCATGCAATGCAGGAGACACAGGAGATGTGGGTTTGATCCCTACGTCAGGAAGACGCCCTGGAGGAGGGCATGGCAATCGACTCCAGTATTCTTGCTGGGGAATTCCCATGGACAGGGGAGCCTGGTGGGCTACAGTCCCTCGGGTCACAAAGAGTTGGACATGACTGAAGCAACTGAGCAGCAGCAGCATATAAATAGCTACATTTTCAAAGACAGCAACACATCTATATAGCTCGATTATATGTTATATATGCGTGTGTGTGTGTGTGTGTATGCATGTATACAGCGTCTCCTTGGACCACATTTTCATTCCAAACAATCTGGTAACCACTGTTTGGTAAACATCCTTCCAAACATCCTCCAAAGGATGTTTGGTAAACATTCTTCCATACAATTCTCCAGAAGTATCAGATATTGACAGAGCTCTACGCCATTTTTTAGTAGCAACTGATGATCCATGGTATAAACATAGGTTCGTGGTATAAACGCACCAGAATTCGTCCAGCTCATCCCTTGGGGGCCATGCATTTACTTTGTTTCCACATGGCTGTTTTGTAACTACAAGCGAGGCTACAGTAAACATCCTTGCACCCTCCTTATGATCTGGTATTAATAATTTAACAATTCACAGACTATGAATGAAGGGGCTATCTTCTCATAGAGGAGAACAGACACACAAATACTCAGGTAACAGAGCTTCTTGGGGAAGATGAGGACCGCTGGTGTTACTTGTGTCACTCGGCTCTTTTCCTGGCAGAAATACAATGTGCAGGTTCACATCAAGAACTAAGGATTCGGTGAAGTTCAGCCGAGTGCAGTGACAAGCAGGACAGACGCATTCTCCTTCCCTTTCAGGGCCAAGGAGAGGTGGTTGGGAGGACTAAGGATGCTGCGGGGCAGTGGAAGTCAGTGTGGCATTCAGGGTGGAACAGGACACACTCGCCCACACTGATCCGCTTCATCCCACACTGCCACCCAAGAGCCTACAGAATCCCCTGCCCAGTACCACACTGACTCTAGCCCCTTCCCAGTCACCTGCGGGGCAGCCACATGGACAACAGTAGAAATGCTGACCCCAGGGTGCTCTCAGGGTGCCAAGCCCATGCCAGACCAGGGTGTAGCTGTTGGGGCCGGCAGGTGGGGGGAGTCTGCGTTCGGCCCCTATGAAAATCTGTCCACTTCCTTCAGGTCCTCCCTCTAGCCCTGCTCTACACCTGGGGTCTTCCTGAGAAAGTTATTGTTCAGCTGCTAAATCATGTCCAACTCTCACATCTGTACACGACTACTGGAAAAACCATAGCTTTGACTAGATAGCCCTTTATCGGCAAAGTTATGTCTCTGCTTTTTAATACACTGTCTAAGTTTATCATAACTTTTCTTCCAAGGAGCAAGGGTCTTTTAATTTCATGGCTGCAGTCAACATCTGCAGTGATTTTGGAGCCCAAGAAAATAAAACATGTTCTGTTTCCACTTTTTCCGCTTACTATTTGCCATGAAGTAACGGGACCAGATACCATGATCTTCGCTTTTTGAATGCTGACTTTAAGCCAGCCTGAAGAAGGAGCTGTATTAATCACTCCTTAAAAGTTTCTGTTTCTGACATCTGGGGCCATGATACCTGACGCTGAGGGAACTGCTCCCACTCCCACACTGTGAACTGGACAATATGCAAACCAACCAAGGCTCTCACACCCTCAACATCTGCTCTCGCCACCCCAGGGCTGGATGAGGCACCTAGGGCAGCCCCTACACCTGCTTAGACTACTCACCCTGCCTTGCCCATTTCTTCCCGTAAAAACCACAGTGAAAGCTCCCCTCTGCCTTCTGACTGGCCCTGGTGTTTCCCTGTGTGGCCCCGCCTATCCCATCTCCTGTTTCTAGGCTCCATGAAGACAAAAACTTCTCTCTTCACAGCAATTGTTTCTATGTCCACGTATTTACCAGATGTGATTTAAACAAATCACAGGCACATTTTAAAACAGGGCCTTGCTGCCAGGGGAATTCCTCACACCTTTAAGCATCGCCTCCCTTGTACTCTAGACTATGGCCTGCCCTGGCATTCAGTTCACTCAACTCTCATTTCTACTAAAATCTAAACAATCCCTTTAGCTGTGTGTGTATGTGTATGCGCACACGCACACACGCACACATGCATGCACACACGTAGAATTAGTCGGTAGTTCATCTCCTGGAAGTGGAGACATGGAAGAATGGTGGCAGATTTAGCAAACAGCTAGCTGAGATCACCTAATCTGTACATCTTCCCAAGCAGGTGCATGCATGCACATTAAGTCGATTTGGTCACCTCCAACTCTTTGTGACCCCACAGACTGTAGTCCACCAGGCTCCTGTCCATAGGAGTCTCCAGGCAATAACACTGCAGTGGTATGCCATGCCCTCCTCCAGGGGATCTTCCCTACCCAGGGATCAAACCTATGTCTCTTATGTCTCCTGTACTGGTAGGCAGGTTTTTTACCACTAGAGCCACCTGGGAAGCCCCCAAGCAGGTGATCATAATACCAGTATGTCCTCAAGGTCCCATGCTGGGCTGAGCATCTGGGGCATCAGTGGTGGCCTCAGAGGCTAATCTGTGAACTCACAGTGACTGTGAAAATCAACACAAATGTTATTTCCAAACACAAGGCAGGATCAGCACCTCTGAGGGTCTGGCATGCACACGTGTGTGGCCAGTCACACACACACAGGCACCCACGTGTGTGTGCGCCTGTCTCCCACACTGGGACCCTCTCAAACACACCCTGGCTTGGAGCTGGGCATGCATGAACTGTGCTGACAGTGAGGAGAAAGCCCAGTAACTCCTCACACCCAAGTGACTCTCTGCCTCATCTGTTTCTCCTTGTTTAAAAAAAAAAAAAAAAACTACTTAATTTTATAGCTAAGTTATAGTTCCCGCTTTGGCAAAAAAATAAAAAGAGGGAGTCTTCCTGCTACCCATTCACCAAGTGAACCCTGGCCAATGCTGTGTTGACTTACAGAGACCAGTTTCCTGTGCTCCGAGAGCAGGGAAACGTTAGGCTGGGTACCTGGAGCCAACACTGCGGTCCCTTGTCACGTGTCCTTCTCCATGCCTTTGTGGTTTGCCTTTAATTATTTTTTCAGGACCAGGAAAAGAGCAGCAAACCAACTGCAGTTCCCCATCCAAAGTTGGTCATGCCAGACCCAGCCCTGCCAGGACGCTCGTTAACACGAGCCACCTATAACGAATATTTAAGTTTACTTTTGGCTGAAAAATTTTTTTCTGGCAGGTGCTGCCCCCTCAAGATGAATTCACAGCAAAGGAAATATAACAAAGTTGGCCTCCTGGCACAATGACAAAATATACATAAACGAAACGTCGGCTTTCTTCAGTTTACATCACTCACGCCCCTCTCTCTAAAAGGGCCTACAAATTACAGCTGCTGATGTTTTCGCATAACCTAAACTTTCACTCTACAGAACTCTTACTTGTCTCAATGTATTTATACTCTCGGTAATGGAGGTGCTCATTATTTACACCGGTTGTTTAAACAGTAACCAGATTGTTTAGGGCTGGCGCGTCTGGGTTGGGGTGGATTGGCCGTCTGTGGAGCACCACTCAGAACCCACACGCTTAAAAGGGCCAAATATATGGGGCAGTGGGGAACTTATGACGCGAGAAAGGGTCTTTGTGAATTGTAAATAGGCCTGCATTGTGGGGCCTCTGAACCACACAGTAAAGGGATGTCAAGAAACATTCCCCCACAGAAACCCAACTCTGGCCCCAGAGCCCAGAGCAGCCTTCCGGAAGGTTCTGTCCTGCCCCATGCCCTAGGCTGCACTGCACTCGTTACTCAGTAAAAGTTCAGGGTACACTCTAGAAAGCTCTCTGAATAGCCTCTCTGGATTTCCCGTCACACAGTTGTTCCATCATCGCCATGCAGTCCTCAGAAGAGAGCATCCATGACCCAGGAAGTAGGGAGGAGGTTTCCCCAAACCACAGTGAAGACCAGGTGAGCACCAGAAGTGAGCAGGATCTATTGGCAAAACTGAAAGATGTCAGAACAAGAGATCTGAGGACCCGCTGGACACTGTAGGCACTCAGTGACAATTCTAAATGGGACTACAATTTCTCCCCTCAGAAGAAAAGAAATCGCCAAATAAGATGTTCTGTCGAGAAGAAAAATGTTGAAGGGGGAAAAAACCCCAGTGAAAGAAAACCTTGCAGTATTTCTACTCTTGGAAGGCATCTTCCACCTCTGGAGAGAAACAGCCTAGCTCTGTCAGTCACCTAGAGAACAGAAAACCACTCCTGACGCCTGCATACTCTGGCCTCTAACACAGCCCTGGAGCCTGCTCCGGTGAGGAGAGGGGATACCAGGGGATACCATAGGCCCCGAGGGACCAAGTCACAGCTGAGGGGCCTTCTGCGGGCCACAGCATGACAGTCATCCTAGATTCTAGTCACTTTTGTGGGTTCTCCCCCAGGGACAATGGTGCTGCCAAAAAGCTCACTTTTGGATACTAAAATAAAAAACACACTTTGGATCACATTTTTTCAGTTACTCTGTTGCCTCAAGATTTAGGGATTCCCTCTGTGCTCCTAACTCCTCTGTAAGATAAAAGCAACAGGGTTCCTTCCCGCCTTTCAAGGATCTCAACAGCAGTGGGAAAACAATTCAACTCCCAGAAAAGGCGAGTTTATTGATTAACACTCACCTCGTTGACTCATTGGAAAAGACTTTGATGCTGGGAGGGATCGGGGGCAGGATGAGAAGGGGACAACAAAGGATGAGATAGATGGCTGGATGGCATCAATGACCCAATGGACATGAATCTGAGTGAACTCCGGGAGTTGGTGATCGACAGGGACGCCTGGCATGCTGCG
The DNA here is from genome assembly GCF_042477335.2 of Ovis canadensis. NCBI lineage: Eukaryota > Metazoa > Chordata > Mammalia > Artiodactyla > Bovidae > Ovis > Ovis canadensis. The sequence continues at coordinate 27,014,513 of NC_091246.1, forward strand.
ATTCATGGGGTCGCAAAGAGTCGGACACGACTGAGCGACTGAACTGAACTGAACTGAATAGCAGGTTGTAAAGTAAGAACTTAGGCTTTGGAATTTGAAAGACAAAATAAAACAGTTCAAATTTAGGGTATGCTGGTTTCCACTCACTAAATTCACTAGGCAGCTCTTTTCTCATCAGCCCACATGGCCAACATCTTCAGTGACAAACCTCTGCTTTTCTTGGTCAGCCACAGGCAGCCCTGAGACATGAGCTGTTCCTGCAAAGGACCTTGTCAAATGTTTGCCACCTAGCAGAGTTCCCCCCCACATCACCTCCTCAAAAACCAGAATGCAGAAAAGTGACAATGGTTCTAAGTCAAGATCACTAAACTAAAGTGATTTAATTCTTCCAGTGAATCATGAAGGTCTACTTATGTAATGGAGTTAAGAAAAAGTTCATGGTTACATAGATTATGTTTCAAGAAGGAAATCCAATAATGTCAATGATGCTTTCCATACTAAATGATATGTATTACATTTTTAAAATGATCTATGGCTTCCAACATGCCATATTACAGATTCATGGCATATATAAAATGATTTTTCTCTGATGAGCAGTTATTTCAGAGCAGTGTAAGCTCCCACTCAGTAGCAAAGAAACCACAGGCATTTTCATTCATAATAAAAGTTATCACATGGTTTGAAAAATAAACTTTAAGGCAATTAGAATACATGGGTCTGAAAAGGTGCTTAAAAGAGAACATTAAATATTTACAGGTAAAATGAGCGCATTTTGTTCAAGACTGAGGCATTAAATTAAGCTCCTCTTGCTTTGACAGGGTCATAGAGAATTACAGGATTTTCACTAATCCTCAAATAAACAGTGTAAATACTGTTCTTAGCTCAGAAATTGCCTGCTGGCTATCGAGGGGTATTCCTGACAGAAAACGTGACAGCACCTCAACTGTCAACCTTCGAGAAACTGATGGTCTTCCTGTAAATTCCCTGCAAACCAAAACTATTTGATATGATGCCAACGAAATTTTAAAAGACCACTTTGCAATGCAGAGTAGGTCTGGAGGCCCTTTTTCATTGATTAGGAGGAAATCATCAACTCCCTAGGCAATATCCAGATGTCTGAGGATAGGTAGGTTTCAACAACCCACAACACAACTAGGCAAAAGCAAGTCAGCAGTGGGGGAGAGGCTGCCCTTAAATCCACTTGCCGTGGCCATTAATCTAAGTGTGCTCAGGGTCACCGGCAGTGGATAATGGACAACCTTGTAGAATTCCCAGTACCTGTGGCTTCCCTGGGCTTCTCTGATAGCTCAACTGGTAAAGAATCCACCTGCAATGCAGGAGACCCCGGTTTGATTCCTGGGTCGGGAAGATCAGCTGGAGAAGGGATAGGCTACCCACACCAGTATTCTTGGGCTTCCCTTGTGGCTCAGATAGTAAAGAATCCACCTGCAATGCAAGAGACCTGGGTTCAATCCCTGGGTTGGGAAGATCCCCTGGAGAAGAGAAAGGCTGCCCACTTCAGTATTCTGGCCTGGAGAATTCCACGGACTGTATAGGCCATGGGGTCGCAAAGAGTCAGACACAACTGAGTGGCTTCTCTCTCTTAAAAAACCCTCCTCAATAATCAGTCAACAGCCTCACCTCGGATCCAGCAGCTCAAGGCAAATGCCAAGTTGCCATCTTGCTCCATCCTCCCCTAACCCCTGGTAGTCAGTTGGTCAGGGGTCAGTTTTATCCCTAGAACATGCCAGAAGTAAGTTCTTTCTCTCCTTTTCCTCTGCCCCCACCTCAACAGCAGCCTCCACCATCCTTGTTCTGACCCTCCAACCTGGTCTCCACCCAGGTTCCCTACTTTCCCATTCAACCATGATGGCATGCCTATCTGTCACATGCAGCCAGAAGAGTCCCTTCAAAAGATAAGCTCTATCACAACGCTACATCACTGCTTCAGACCCTCTATGCAGGCACCCATCCCTGCAACTAAAGCCCCATATTCCCACCGTCCCCTGCAAAAGCCAGTCCTCACACTGCATGCCTTGGCTCCTCCTTTCAGAGTAGCCATTGACCTCCCTGATGGTTCTAGTCCACCCAAGCTCTTTCCAGCCCTAAGCCACGGACACGTGTTTCATTGGCCTGGCTTCCATGCAGAAGCCCCTTCTCAGACAGGCCTTCCATGCCCACCTCCCCTGGGCCTCTCCCTGCTCCCCACACCTGATCACTCTACCTCATTCCCTCACATTATTGTCTTCATTGCCATTACTTCTATCTGCAAGTCCTTTGCTTATTTTTCAGCTGTTAATTGTCTCTACTCCCCTCCAGCATTGGTGGGTTCTGTATGTTCCAAGGAAAATGACATGACAATCCACAGAGGATTTAAACATGAGATCAAAAAGCAAGAGTAGGGACTTCCCTGGTGGCTCAGTGGTAGAGAATCCACCTGCCAAAGCAGGAGACACGGGTTCAGTCCCTGACCTGGGAGGATCTCATGTGCCTCAGAGTGCCTATGTCCATGTGTTCCAGAGCCTAGGAGCTGAAACTACTGAGCCCATGTGCCCTGGAGGCTGTGCTCTCAACAAGAGAAGCCACTGCAATGAGAAGCCTGAGCACCACAATGAAGAGTAGGGTCCAGCTCCTGCAACTAGAGAAAGCCCGCACAGCAACGAAGACCCAGCACAGCCAAAAATAAACAAATAAAATTATATTAATAAAAGAAGTAAGGGCACCAGGGAGGAGGGCAAAGACAGTCATTTACCATTTGTTACTGGTTTTAAGCCCAGCTTCAAAAGGAAAAGACACTTATCAATGGGATTTGAGAAATACTGATCACCATTCACTAGCAAATTGTACTGTATTGAGTGGACGTTACCTTAACTGTCCTGAAAATGTGACAAAGTGTATTTTAACTGACCACTGATGTTTTTGGACAACTTTGAGGCTACCATGCACTTCTGAAGGAGAGATGAAGAATTCTCAGGAGGGAGGCCGTGGCCTCTGGCACCCGCTGCCTTCTGGGCAATTCCCTTTCTCAAGCAGCAGGGAGTGCTGACTCAACCCGCACTTCAAACATGACAGACAGCACATCCTAGAAGCTTGGTGCTGGGGAGGACCTTGGCCTCCGTCGTGGCCAACTTGACATCTGAGGTGGAGGGGAGAGATGCTAAGACACAGCTGTGGGGGCGGACCAGGGTGGGTTCCTTTCTCCACTTCCCCATGTTCAGTTACCCCAGGAGGTCGTCTGTGATTTCCAGGATCATGGTGGTAGCCCAGACCCACATGGCCATGCCAGTTCAATGGTTAACTGAGGAGATCACAGGATCAACATAAATGTGCAAAGCCATATCAGGACAAGCAAGACTGTGGCCTTGGGGTGTGTGGACACATCTGAAAAGGGATGGTGCCAGAAGGAGCCAGAGAAAAGGGTTCAAGCCCTGGCAGCCCTGTACCTTTCTGCACACCAGGCAGGCGCCAGCCCAAGAAGGGGCTTCCTTTGGTCTGGTCCCCAGGGTCCAAGTGCTGGCACCCAGGGAGACAGCGCCATGGTCCCTTTGGATCAGGCTGCCCCATGACCATCTTGCCAAGCCGAGGCTCCGTCTGGTATCCATGGGAACAAAAGGAAAGTCAAGGCCGCGTTTAACTACCGTGATGAAGATTTACTTAGGGAGTAAAAGCAGAAAGAAACCACAAGCCCAGCGGGTTGTTAATGGAGGGGGGAGAGAAAACAGGAGGAGTGGGGAGGGGAAGGGGGAGGGCCGCCAAGGCTCTTTCAGTGTCTCCAGCTTTTGTTTATAGCTGTTCCAGACGATCTTAAAATTATCAGGTGGGGGAGAGGGAGCCTGGGCGTGCGGGTCCACGGTGCAATTTATGAAGCATTTCCTTTTCTCGGGGGCCAGAGCTGTGATCACATGAGCCTTTGCTTTTCTAAACTCCATGTTTGTTTTTGTAGTTTCTGCCAAACTAAATCAATTCAGCTTGTGGCAACCTTTAAAGAGTCATGACTCGCTCAAACAGTCTCAAAGCTTGACTTCTTTCCAAGAACGTCGACCAACATTTGTATAGGTTTCACATGCTTGGTGATCAAATCCTCTAATTACTCAAATCTGCGTCACATAACTATAAATTAGTGACTTTTAAGATGACAGATTTCTATTCTTTGATATGCACAGCTAAATGTCTTTCATTCACATCAGGCAGAAACACTCGATTTTTCTTAACAGTACTCCTTGTGCACTAGCATCTCTTGAAATATCTTCAATGAAAACAAAAGGCCACAAACCCCACAAGCCCCCTTCCTCCTCAACAGCCACTCATCCCTCATGTGGTGTTGCCAGCCCTCCTCCACTGGGTCACCCCACTTGCCTGGACACCCACTGGCTGCACTGAATCCTTTCTAACAGACCCCTCTGGGGTAGAAGGAGGAAGAATTTATTACAAAGGAAGCTCCTGTGACTCCCTGCAGAAGAATCTGGAACAACTGCCTGTGCTGGTTATAGATAAGCTTAACCCTTTTATATAGGAGAAAACAGAAAGAATGGGGCAGAACTTAGGGTCACTTGGCAACTCCTCCAGTGGACTTGCACTGGATGTAAGCATCCTATCAAAATTCATGTGCTGAAACCTAATCCCCATGTGGAGGTATTAGAAGGTGGAGCCTTTGGGAGGTGCTTTGGTCATAAGGGTGGGGCCCCCCTGCAAGGCATTAGCGCCTTTAGGAAAGAGACCCCCACAGAGCTGCGCCCTGGCCCCTTCCACCACTTGAGGACACAGCAAGAAGTTAGCAGTCTATAACCCAGAAGGCAGCCCTCATCAGAACCTGACCCTGCCAGTACCCTAGCCTTGGACTTCCAGCCCCCAGAAATGTGAGAAATAAATGACAGTTGTTTACAAGTCATTCAGCCTGTGGTATTTTGTTATAGCAGGTCGAATGTACCAAGACAGCTTAGAAACAAAAAATACCAACCAACGTGGTGACCTGAAACACCCAGAACTCCAGAAGAATGAACTCTGGTCTCTCCAGTGCCAATGGCTCATGAACTCAATGTAGGTCAACTCCAGCCAGCTCTGGCCTGTGGACCCTGGGTCACTTCCCTACTTTGACCAGTAGAGCATCCTGTTCTGGAAACAAGACCTCTCAGGTGTGTAGAATCTCCTATCCGCCTCTCTTTCTGCTCTTCTCTACGTGTTTATTCAAAGCTGTTCTTGAAGTATGGTACCTGTCTTTTGCTGCTCAATGAAGAAAACATATTTCCCACTGTTCCCACAGTTCCGCCTAAGCAGACACTGAAGAAGCCACCCCTCCTTCCTTGCTTCAGCTCCAGAGAGGAGGAGCCTGGTGGTCCAGCCCTGGTGAAATGCCCACCGCTGAGTAGTCAGCTAGGTGAGCCTGGAGGATGAGATGACCAGCTTCTACTGCAGCCCCTTGAGGAGTACAGTGAGTGGGGAGCAAGGCACAGAGGGCTGGGGTGCTGGAGAGGTAAGGATGCACTGGCCCAGGGCTTAGTTCCCCCATGAAGCACAGTTTATGCCTTTACTGGGGCAAGAATTTAAAAAGCACAGGAACAAAACAATTACAGAACTTGGCAACCCAACAACAATAACAGTCACTGCCTATCTTCTTCCATCTTATCATGAAGCTTCTGATTCCTTTACCCACAGGACACCTTGCAGTTATCAATACAGAGAATGGCCATGCTTCTCAGTCTCCTCCCAGAGACACCCCAGGCAGTGAGTGCTGAAGTCTGTGTGTGACTGTGTGCCTGTGTGGATATGTCTGTGTATGTATCTCTTTGTATCTGTGAGTGTCTATGTATGTGTATATATGCTTCTGTGTTAATATCTGTGTATATTTGTGTACATGTCTATGTCTGTGTGTATGTATGTCTTTCTTGAGTGTCTATGTGACTACATATATGTATATACATATGTATGTCTCTGTGTGTGAGCGTGTGTGTGTGTGTGTGTGTGTATGTGTATGTGTGTCTGTGTATCTGTGTGTGCTTGCATGTGTGACTGGAACGAGATGAATCAGGAGCCACATGGCAAACCAGTCCATCTTCCCAGAGAATGGATTGTCTTTTTAACTCAAAATTTGGGGGAAAATGTTAAATATCAAAACAAACATAGAAACAAAATAGAGGAGAATACAAAATTCATATTAATTTGTATATAAAAAGAGATCACAGAGACAACACTCCTCCTTAGGCCTGCGTGCCTCATCTGGGTTCCACTGTGAGAGGCACACCACCATCACCCCACCTCTGGGAGGTTAGGAACCTCAATTCCAGAGCAGCTATTCCAAGCACCGAGGAGAGGTTGGCTCTGGACCGGCCCCTTGAGCCACTTAAGTTCCCGTTTCTTCATGTACAAGGCAGAGGAGTAGAGGAGACCAGAAGAGGGCTGCCTGCATGTTGCAATCAGCTGGGAAATTTGAGCAAGATCAACACCAGGGCCCCACAGAGAGCAGTGAAATCAGAACCTCTGGGGCTGAGAACCCAGGAAATTCCAATACACGCAGCCAGGGTTGAAAAGAACAGACTTGAAAGAGCTCCATACAAATGGGATCACATTGGGCTATATAAACTATTACCATGATTCCCTCCACTCAGGATTTGTCTGCCAAGGTTCTTTTTCCCTGGATAGGGCAGTGTTTCAGCCAGGCTGCCTCTACATGTTCACATCTGGGCCATCTGTGGGACCTAGGGGTACCAGGGTTGGGATGTTTACTATTTTTCCCTTGGGATTTTTTACACAAATGCTCCAGGCTTCCAAATTGGACCTTGGCTCGCCTGGCAACCCACCCCCAAACTTACATCCCCTTCCACACCGCTTCTTCCTTCCAGATAGAACCCGTGATGCCAAGGGTCTGTCCTCCTCTTCAAAAGGCCAAGCCTCTACAGTCCACAGGCTCAAGCTCCTGACACCGATGAGTGCCCTATAATCCCTCCTGAGCAGCAAAAGCAATTTTAGAAAAGTGGTCTGGAGACACCAAGAGGACCTGACGGAGACTCTCACAAGGAAATGAAAACCTTCTCGTGACTAGGTCTGAACTAGAGCTAAGTATTTGGGAACTCTTAAAAGATGCTGAGGGTGACGGTCCCAAGGACAGGAGCAGCGTGGGCCCCGGGCTTTGCCCTATAGAGAATGGACACAGAAAGAAAAGCCGGGAGGGAGACGTAGGGGTGGCGACAACGAGAGGGGAAGGAATGTGTTTCCAAGTGGTCATGGTGGTCTAGTTGCTAAGTCACATATGACTCTTGCAACCCCATGGACTGTAGCCCATCAGGCTCCTCTGTCCATGGAATTTCCCAAGCAAAAAATACTGGAGTGGATTGCCATTTCCTTTTCCAGGAGATATTGCTGACCTATGGATCGAAACTGCACTCTCCTGCATCACAGGCGGATTCCTAACTGAGCCACCAGGAAAGCTTGGTGTTTCCAACCAGAGAAACCTGTAAAAGCAACACGCGGCAGATCCGCCTACTGAGAAGTGGAAAAGAAACAACTGTTGTTGATAAGGGGGTTGACCTCTAAATTTTAATTTTAAATTTAATTAAATTTTGTTACTTACTAATAGCTATGCAAGAAAATCTATCAATAAAAGAATAAAAAAATAATAGTTCAGAAATTCCAACCACAGAAGGTACCCAAGCAGCCACATGGCCGTCTTCCTACTAATCCAAGAAAAGCAGAGTGTCTGCTTGCCCACTTGTTTGTGGTCACAGCAGGTGAAAACTGTTGGAAAAACCAAATTTGGATGTTTTCCCTGGAAATGAACTAACAAGCTACAGGTAGAGAAATGACCAGACCTCACTACAGGGAAGGGTCCTGGGTGGTCCAGAAAAGAGCCTGGTGGTCCTGTCCCCAACTCAGAGCAGAGAATGGGCACAGTGGCTTCAACAGGGTCCCAAGAGGGACAGTCACAGAAGTAGCTGCAATCCAGTCCTGGGGGGAGGGTCTGTCACCAAGCTCCTTTCCCCTCACCCCTCACACCCATGTAGGCACTATGTTATTATGCAGCCCAGAGCTTCACAATCCATGTGTGTGTAGAATGAACTGTGTTCCCCAAACTCATACGCTGAAGTCATCATCTCAGAGTATGACCTGCTTTGGAGAGAGGGCCTTTACAGAGGGCATCAAGTTAAGATGAGGTCATCAGAGTGGGCCCTAAGTCAGTCTGAGCGGAGTCTTTATAGACAAGGGAATCTGGACCCAGACACACACACAGGGAAGGTGATGTGAAGGTGCAGCAGTAGGGAGCCGCCTGCAAGCCAAGGAGCAGGGCCTCGGAGGAAACAAACCCTGTGGCCACCTTAACCTGGGACATCTGGCCGCCAGAGCTGTGAGACCACAAGTGTCTGGTGCTCAGGCCACCCAGTCTACGGTGCTTGGTGACAGTGCCCAAGACAACCGGCACAGCACGCGACAGGCCTCCCCACTGCTTGTCATTATCACCCAACATCCCTGTCAGATCAGAAACGTTTCCTCTCCACCACGGACCACTGCTCTGCTTTCAGCTCTGACCCAACGGCCTTCCCTCCCCGGCTGCATGGCCTCCTAGCAGCCTACTCACTCATCGAGGCCACAGCGCCAGCTGCCATCCCCTATGCAGCCCCTCTGGTCACAGCTCCCACCCTCCGTGGTCCACTCACTTGATTCAGGCCAACTTGCCTGGATTTGAGAACTTCAGCCTGTCAAGCACAAGCTTGTCTCAGCTATTCACTCTGGGACCCAAACATCTCTGCTGGGGAGACCTCCACATCTTGATCTCTGGCAAGAACCCCAGTAGCTCTGGCCGCCTACACACTGGCATGGCTGGCATTGTTACTCAGCATCTCCCTTGCCAGCTCTGTGCTGAGCACCACACACATACACAAGCACTTGACCCCGAGACAATATGGGGCGGGCACCACTGGATACCCACCATCACCCAAGGAGCCCTTTCCCACTCCACCAAGTCCTCTTGCTCAGATACTTGTAGTTCAGTCCCTGGGAATAATCAAGGCAAGTGAGGCTGGAGCAGGCGCCCCTGAGGTATCCTCAAGAGCAGGATGGCACAAGCAGCCTTGGCTACCTGTGAGATCCTTCTGTGTCCTGGAGTGATCCAGCAGAAAGGTGACAGGACTGAGACTCAGACCTCGGAAGCTATGCAGCCAACCCATTGCCTCCACACTGGAGACGGAGACCACTTGTCCATGCAGCCCAGGACAAGGGGAGACCCGGGCATGGCCACCTAAAGCCTGGCCTGGAGTTGTCCATGGGCACATTCGCAATCAGGTCCCTAGCAGCTGCACCTGCTCTCTGGGTGCTCCTAGGACGGCCAGCCCAACTGAGCACATTCAGGGACAGTGGGTTGAGGGCTGGGACTCAGGATGGCTCAAGATGAGATCAGCTTCCACCAGGGAAACCAAGGGGTACCTGGAGCTCAGGAGAACAGACACAGAGGTTGAAAGAAGTCTGAGAGGCAAAAAGAGCTGAAAAAGGCCCATGGGGAGGGTCAGACACACCCCTGCAAGCAATATTACAAAATGCCTGCATAGGGGTCAGAAAGAAAGAGCAAGAAATCTGGCATAACATCACAGGCTGTTGAATCTGGGTGGAGCATTTATGTATGCCTGTTGTACTATTTTTCAACTTGATACATACTTGAAAACTTTCAGCATCAAAGGTGAGGGAAAAGAAAGAGGCCACAGCGACAGGGTGGTGGTGAGTCAACAGGATTCTGTTCACTTCGGTCAGGTTCTCAGGGAAAGCCCAGATACACAGCACCCTCAGAGTTCCCAATGCACGAGGCTTCTGGGTCTCCTAAATTCCTTGAAATTTCATACACTTGGATTCATGGCAGCTCTTTCAAGACCTTCACAGTTTGTGGTTACTCCTTCTCCACTGCCTTCAGGTTCTCAAGTCCAAGGTCTTAGAAAGCAGGTCTCTCATAATGAGCCAGTAGCTCAAAGCAGACTCTACTTTACACCCTCCTTGCAATCATCCTGAATCCCTGCAGGAGATACTGATGCTGGCATTTTGCATTTCAAGATCAGACCTCAGGAAGGGGACCAGATGGCAGAGTCACAGGAAGCGAGCACTGAAAGCAGGTGGGTCTGATCCGAGCCTGTGAGGTCCCCATAACACCTTGCTCTGCGGTGCCAAGGATCCTCCTCACCCTAAGCCAGGCCCCTGGGAACTCACACGCAGTGGGAGGTAGGTCCTCGTCAGTCCCTAAGGGAAACCAAACTTGGCTGAAGCACAGGAACATGTGTGAGGGCAACTCTCTGCAGGATACAGTGTATTTAAGAAGTCTATTTATAACAGCAAATACGCTCATACAGAGAGAAAGGAAACAGGGAAAGTCTTCAAAATCATTCACCAAAAATGCGAGAGGAAATAGAGGATAACTGACATGTGACCAAATCCCAATGTTCACCAACTTACACCAAAAATGTTCGAATCAGGCACATTTGAGAGGGCCTACCCCACCCAAGGAAGCTATCTGCTGTCTCTGGTATGTGGCGCCCCAGTTTCCTTGACGAGAAACAGGGCATGGGGTGAAATACACAAGGCTCTCACCAGGCAGGACCTGAAATGTGTCCCCGCTCTCTGGAACCAGCCCATGTGTTTGCAATTAGGCAGCAGCCCGCCTCGGCAGGAGGGGAGGGCCCCAAGGCCTCTTGCCAGCCACAATTTCTTCTCTGCCAAAACAAGGCCCCTTAACCCAGTGAAGACCACTGCCCACAAGGCAGCCCAGTCCTCCAGCCTCCAGGAAATGAAGTGAAGAGGGAGCTGCAGGCTCCGTCCTGTGCCCCAAGTCAGACAGGCCACATGGCTAAGCTGCTGAATGTTTCTTTGTGGCCTTATGGAAGCCAGTGACAAATAACATGTGTCTTTCAGACATGGGGACAATAAGAAAAACACACACATCTGTTTCCACCACTGGCAACAAGTCTGTAATACACAGAAGCCCTTCAAACAAGCCTGCCTCCCCGGATGTGAAAGAAAGCCTTCAGTAATCCTGGAAGACTGGGGACTGGCAATCAAGTAAACACCAGTGTTCAGCCACTCGCCCCCAAACAAGAGCGGATGCTGTGAGGTATGAGACAGCAACTAGGGACAGGCTGGGGCCCCACTCCCACCCTGGGTATCTGGTGTGGAGGGGTCAGACCTTTCAAACTCACTCTGCAACCCGCTCACCATTATCTTACCTCTTAGGACTCTGGGGTGGAAACGTGAAACAGAAAGCAAAGTATCCGAGAAACCATCCCTTAGAAGACCTGGAGAGCTGCCATGGGCCAGATTATTTACAGAGATTTCAACAAGGATATCCGACTGGAGTCCTGGGAGGGGAGAAGTAGGGCTCTGAGGAAACAGCCCAACCCCCAGGTTTTGGGACCCACCTCCCAAGAAATGGGGCCACCCATCACATGGCATATTTTTCTATAACACAGGACTTGTGGACTGTGAAAGGAGAAACATCAATTTAGCAAAGCCACAGAGAGAATCCTCGGATTTTCTCCATGGCCACAAACTGCTGACTTCGCCAAACACTCTTGATTTTTTAGCAGAAAAAAAGAAAAGAGAAGATCCCTTCTTTAGCAAACACACCAGCGAAAGGCGTTATGGCTCGTTCAGCCAGCCGTGACCCACAGGAGTGAGGGACTGAGGCTCTCGGGACCTCCCCCTGTGCCGTCTATGAAAGTCTAGCTGGGTGGGAAATCAGGGAAGATTCTGGCCCCCAGCTGCTGGGGAATAACCGCTTTTCAGGAGGGAATGCCGACGTTACTGTTGCAGATTTTCTTATGATTTTGCTCCCTGGCTTCAAATTTCTGATTAGCCAGTGTGAGCTAGGCGACAGACGCTCCCAGGGAGCATGCAGGCCTCAGGCCAACCATAAAAAGGTGAAGACGTCTGCCAAGGTGAGATGCAGGACAGAGCACAGAACAGCAGTAAGCAGTCCTCCCACACTACCTTAATATTTTGTTTTTATACAGATCTGTGTCCCCTGTATTCTACAGGCCCCATTTCTAATCTCACGATATTTTTAACCCTGATATACCTGCATCTTTGTGTTATAACCGAAGTGTTCCTAAATAAATAAACAAACAATCCAGAGAAAACCCCAGAATATATCATGGTTAAATTCCACAACCTTGCAACCATACTTGTTGGGCAGTTCATGGGTTCAGTGAAAGATCTTTTATAAATACAAAAAAGCAACAATTACTGTGTCTGCAAATTACTGCGTGTGTAGCACTTTGAGAAAGGGAGTCCAGGGGCAGGTGTGCTTTTTTTTAACTTTGTTCTGATTACTAAAATCTAAGTCATCTTTTATTTTAAAAAATTGAAAAAGCAAGAACACAAAAATCGTCTGTCATACTCTGACCCAGACAAACTCAGTGCTAAAATCTAGCTGCCTTTCTTTCCAGCTTCCCAAACTAGATATACTACTCTGCATACTGATACAAATACTTTGTTACAAGGTTAGAGTTCATTCCTAAACTGACCTTTTTGTTATTATATCATTAATAGTATATTATTATTATTTCCATCCTTGGTATCTATACCCTATAAGGAAGGGGATCCTTCTACATAATTCAGACAGATTCTGGGTGTTTAGGGCACTGCCTGGTGAATATCAAACATTCTATATGTCCCAGTTGAACACTTGAATATTCCATTGTAAATTTTTTTCCATATCATTATAGATAACACTGTATCATGAAGATTTTGCTATATCCTTATGCTTTGAAATGTGATTTTTTTTTTTAAATCTACAAAATACTTTGCCGTGTAACTCGCCAAGTTTATGTAACTCTTCTCCAGCTAGTGAACACTCAGACTGTTTCTCATTGTTAACTGGACCAAATAAAGCTATTCCAAACATCCCCATCAGTAAATCCTTGTTTATTTCTCTTCCCTTGTTCTCAGGAAGTATTTCTAGAAGTGAAAGTACTGGATCAAAGACTGGTCCAATTTATATAGTTACCAGTAGTGAATAAAACTATAATGTTCTAAGACAGTTTGCAATTTGATAGCCAAAAAGTAGTAGTCCATCATTAAGCTTATTATCTACTTCTGGATTCTTGAAGGATTCTGAAGATGTTGAAATTTCTGATCATTGTTATTTTTTCTTGTGAGTTTACAAGTATCCTTTGCCCACCCCTCCTACTAGAAATTATCATTTGAGGGCAGCCCCATATTATTTTAGTATTTTCAGCTTTACAACATATTTTTAAACATAGTAAAGATTTTCTTTTATCACTTTTTATATTCAAAATTTTCTTGGCCATTTAACCATTTCTTTATTCTCCCAGATAATCCCTGGGGTCATTTTGTCCAATTTTCCCCCCACAAATTCCCACTGGGATGTGGACTGAGATTAAACATTTGCTACTCTCAGAAGAACTGACATCTTTTGAAAATGTAGTCTTCTAAACATGAATAAATTATTATGCTTTCTAAAATTTCACTATTCTAACATGATTTCATATCCTTTGGCAAAGTTTTTAGATTATTTCAGTGGAACCTACACACTTTCTGATGGTATGATGGTAAACCAATATGGTTTATCTGGTTTCGCTTTTCTCAGTAGAATTTTACCTCCATACAGCTTCTGATTTTCCAATACATTTTTCCCAACTATATATTCACTAATTCTAAAAAATTTTTAGTCTATTTTAGTCTATTTACTAGGGCTTTTAAGATACACAGTCTTGTAAAAACAATAACTATATCTGGTACAATCCATTAAATCTCTCCTTGTTTCTGTTTTATGTCTTAGTACGTTGGCAAGACTTACAAAGCGACGTCACCTAAGGCTTTTTTAACTGGTCTTGATATTAATGGGCATATCTAGGTTACACCACTAATGTTTGTTTTTAGCTTGGCATAGATATTAATTAACATTGTAAAAAGTTATCCTTCTATCTCTAGTTTCCTACAGTTTTGTAAAATGAGAAATGTGTGATTAATTTTCTTAAAAGCCTTTTGGGTATCTCATAATCTCCCTATTTATACTGTCTAAATGATTACAGACATCAGAAAGTAAACACAAGCTGAGAAAGAGGGAGAATTCCATTTTCAAATGACCTCAAGGTATATTGCTTTAATATACAGTAACTAACCATCGCCACACTGTCCCACCTCTAAGTAAACTATACTGCACGTGCAGTCACTTTCTTGAAGTGCATTCAGAGGAAGACAAATGAATTACCACTCTGGCCCATCCTTGTAAACACTGGGCAACATTTACATGTACGTCTGTAATCAAACACAGGCATCTCCTAGCAGGCAGCAAGCTCAGGCGTAATCTGTGAGTATTTCCATGCACCAGGAACCGTGTGGAAGAAAGACTTAAATAATTATAGCTGAGGGTGATGAAATGAAGGCACACCCAGATTCTGGAATACAGATCAGGTGACACTTTCTTATCAACACAATCAGGATTTGAAGATGACTGATTAACAGAAGCCAATGACATAAAGTGGGAAATTATAAAAGTGATGTACTCCTACAACAAATATTTTAATTGAACCTAAAACAGGGAGATGAACCACCATTAATCAACCTACTGATGCAGAGCCCATTCCCTTTCTGTTTCTACTGATTTTTGTTTACATTAATTTCTTCATAAACATATCATCTGTTTCCTGGTTTGGTTTTCTTAAAGTGATGTGCTTGCACACACCTATGAAACAATACAAAACCCTGATCAATTTTCACTATGACTTACATTTAAATCAACAGCGAGGTTTTAACAAGTTTTTCTCATTCTGTATTTTTAGAGCATTCATTTGGAGTTTTCATTTCTTTGCGCAAAGTTCTGTATCCCATAGGACTTATGGGTAATGTAATTAAGTTATGTATCTGTGATAACAAACACAGCTCCCATAGCAGGCTTCAGAAGACTCTTGGCTAACAATACACAGTCCAACTGTGGAAGCAAATATATGAAGACTTAGGGAAGAGGAACCCAGCAGCCTTCAGTGCTGCTGCGCCGTGGGCAACTGTCAGTATATTTACAAAGGAAATGGAGCTTCTAGTTTATTTTGCAGCCACTAAAAAGAATAAGAAGGAATTATACAACCAATCTTTGAAGTAAATGATATCTATGTTTCAATATTAAGAAAAGAAAGAGATATCCCCCACCAAAATTAATATGAACATTTTTTAAAACATACACAGTTTGTATATAGAGAAGAAAAGTTTGGAAAAATAGACACTGAACCGTTACCAGTAACTACATTTGGTCTTTCAGAAATGGAAAGGTAAGAATTAACATGATACATGTTTTATTATATACTTTTTATATGAATTTTTAAGAATTTCATATGATTACTTTTGTAACATAAAATTTATTTCTAAGAAAAAGAATGCAAGCAGGAAGTCTGACTGGAGGACAGATGAATCAAATGACTTCCTGAAAGAAGCCAGTAGAATTTCACTGGTGTCAAGGATTTTATGCTGGGGCTTCCCTGATGGCTCAGACAGTAAAGAATCCGCCTGCAATGCCAGAGACCCAAGTTCGAGCCCTGGGTCAGGAAGATCCCCAGGGGAAAGACATGGCTACCCACTCCAGTATTCTTGCCTAGAAAATCCCATGAACAGAGGAGCCTGGTGGACTATAGTCCATGGAGTCACAGAGTCAGACGTGACTGAGTGACTAAGCACACACACATCAAAGGATTTTATGCTACTATTTCTTAGAGGCAACTGTCCCCATAGGATGGCTCCCTTCAGCAGACAAAGCAGACCAGGCTTGCACCACCAGAGAGGACAGTCCCATCTTCCATCCATATAAAAGGATGCTCTGTGTGAGGTCAAGTTCAAACCCATCACGTCCCTGACTCAAGTCTTTCCCCGAACACAGGGCTCCCTCAGGGCTTCCATCCTATTTGGACCTTTGAGCTAACCACTTGGTGGTCTTGACCAGTCCCTGCAAGGCTGACCTTGCAGAATTCAGGTGAAGAATGGAGCGAGCCCACAAGAGGCTCACACAGTGCCCAGGACACAGCGGGCTGCCAGTCCATGTCATTCCAGGAGGGGGAATCTTTCTTTAGACTGTCATTGGTATCGCTTTCTACTTTAAAAGTTAAACATTGAGTTAGCTACAAAGAAAGCACTGGTAATTTTTTTTTCAAGAAAAAGCATCAGAGAGATGTTAAATGAAACATTAAGATGGCAGAGAAAAGATGGTGTGATCCCCTCTCATCACCCCCTGCCCCTGCGATGGCCGGGTCCACAGGCTGGCTATAGTCTAGCCAGTCCATCAGTGAGAAAGGTATGTGGGTCACCCTAGAAGAGCTGGGTGAGCCTGAATGATCAGCTGACCAGCCTCCAGGCAGGGCAGGGTGTCCCCCAAGGAATAAGGAGATGTGCGATGCCAGGCCTTGGGGCCCGGCTGTTCACAGCTCTCCCATTAGGAGACCCCAGCACGTCCAGACTTGAAAAGCACAGGCGCAGGTGGGATCTCCCCCAGACCCCACAATAGCTCACAAGTGGAAACACAGGGCCATATTTACATGCACATCTATAATTAAACACAGGCATCTCATAGCAGGCAGCAAGCTCAGATGAAATCTGTGAGTATTTCCATGTACCAGGAACTATATGGAAGAAAACCAAGCCCATATCACAGCCCGGTGGCCAGCTATCACACCTCCTCCCCCAGTGCCCCCACCAACATCCACTCATCTGGGATACTCTTGGTGCCTCCCTTTCACCAGGAGAACAGCCCAAGTCTCACTCCAGCCTGGGGACCCTATGTGACCTGACCACCACCCTCAGGGACTCCAGTCCGGCCAATCTCCCCCAGGGCCACTCTGCTGGGCCCCATGGAGGGAGAGAAGGCTCAAGTTCCCTCTTCCCCATGAGCTGAGAGTGAGCTCCTTGAGCCCTGCTGGGTAGGCTCAAATACCCTGATTAGAACTGCTTTTTCCCAGCCCAGGTTTTGGAAAATCCAAGGCAGCTGTGAACACAATTTTCCCCCGTGGTCTCACCCCCAGCCTCAGGCACTGCTTGCTGAGTTCAGGAACTGTCCAGGAGGCTGAGGAGAGGGGCTGGCTCGTCCTCCTGGACTGCAGGGCTGTAAATTTCATCCAAGTTCCATTGCAGCTGATGAATGGAAAGTAAAAAAAAAAAACAAATCCATCTCAGGTTGCAAATTAATCTCCATGACAAAGAACAGTAAATCTTGTTACTCAGAGAGAAAGGCACAGCCCTAGCTCAGGGGCCAGGACTAGGAGCAGCGGGTGTAGGAGCAGGCATGCCTCCCCTGGGATACCTATGCAGCACCTGTAAATCCCGCTTCACCAGCAGCTCTGCCCCCGCCAGGACCGTCATCCCCAACCTCCTCAATTAGGACCTACCACTCACAGCTCACATGACAGCTGCTAGCTCCTAAAGCCACCGTGTTTGAAGGGCCATTGTGTTTTGGGCTATATTTTTTAATTCAGACACCGAGCATATATGAATCATGACTTAGTGTGTGCTCTGTCTGAATTTTTGTTGCATCTAACTCTAGCGGAGGTGGAAGCCCTCTCGGCCAAGACTCACATGTGGAGCAATGGGGAGAAAATGTCCCCCAGCACACGTCAACAGGGCTGCTCTTTAAAGCTGAGCAACATAAATGTCATCGAGATTTATGTTCCAGCCCCCAAAAACCCCACAACCCTGGGTAATGGACCCATCTATCCAAACACTTAAAATTCCAAACTGAAAACCTGAAGTGCAATTGAATTTTTAAAACCTTCTCAAAAACTATGGGTCCCAAGTGAAAACCCCTATGATTTTAAGACCTAGAAAAACTTTCCTGAGTCCTGAAAGGAAGGAAGGTGTGGTCCATCAGATGCAGCCTGAAGGTTTACCTAAAAGTTCCGTTGGAGTAACGGCTCTGACTCCCACGGGGCTCAAGATAAACACAGCCCTAATAAAACCCGATAGCATGGGCTCTGCTCAAGGGAGGCCACTTTATAACTGGACCAAGCCCTCTGCCAGGAAATGATTGCTTTTTCAGTACAGCCCAAGAATGCGTTCTGCATTATGTCTGAGCACAAGCATCAGGCAAATGGGTGGGCTAGAGGCCTGCACAGGTCTGAATACACGGCAACAGAATTTAAGATGCCCAAGGCCCTCCAAAAACATGGCCCCTTCAGTCTTCACGCGGCCCCGCTGCTGGAAGCAGTAGACAAGTCTCACTTTGCCAATGCCTCCCACTTCTCCAACCGTTTGTTACCAACCCAGCTAATTTGGCTGGTTCAGAGAGAGCTGCTTGCTAACGAAAGCAAAGATGTGCTTCGTTTATTTGTGTGGAACAAACAGCCTGGTCTCACCTTGGTAAAATACTCCGATTTCAATGGCTTCTTTAAGACATCTGCAATTTCACTGGATTGTGACATCAGTTTAAGTGTTCCATCAATACTCTGCCTACCTGATGTGAAGATCCAACTCATTGGAAAAGACCCTGATGCTGGGAAAGATTGAAGGTGGGAGGAGAAGGGGACAACAGAGGATGAGATGGTTGGATGGTATCACCGACTCCATGGACATTAGTTTGAATAAACTCCGGGAGTTGGTGATAGACAGGGAGGCCTGGCGTGCTGCAGTCCATGGGGTCGCAAAGAGTTGGACACAACTGAGCGACTGAACTGAACTGAACTAAACTGAAGACTGTGGCCTGCCAGGCTTCTCTGTCCGGGAGGGGGATTCTCTGGGCAAGAATACTGGAGTGTATTGGCCAATACTGGTTGCCATACCCTTCTAGAGTATTATATTGCCTGCTGCCCTGGCCGCCAACTCCTCTGAGTACTTGGTGCTGCCAGAACCCCTGCAACCTAAGAAGCTGCACCACCTCCACACCTGGCCCTCACAGGGGCAAACCCAAGCCCTCCAGGGCAGCCTCAGGAGCAAACCCCAGGGGACAACGCACATGCAGAGGTGGAAATAAAACCACAACTGAAACCCAGGGGCAGTGTGACTAATGAAGAAGACCTAAACCTTCCCACCAACTGTACGAGCTGCAGATTAAATCCACACAATCAACTAGGCAGACTCTGTGTCTATGGAATATATAAAAGGTCATTGAGAGCTCCCGCAAAAGAAAACGCACTAGTCCTAATAGCTGTGGACACTGGAGGCAAGAACACAGAGGAGTAGGATCAGATAAGAATCTGAGCTGCCCCCACAGCAGGTCCAGAGATCAGCACAGTGCTGGAGGGCATCCTAGGGAGGTGAGGTGGACTGTGACTCCCAGGGAGGGAAAGGACTCTAACATCAGTGACTCAAGAAAAACATTTATTATTCTTATGTTTTGACTTATTCTGTAGATTCATTTGCATTTTTTCTTTTTTTTTTCTTTTTCCCCCCCTCTGTTGTAGTTGTTTTTATTGGCACTATGAAATCTAATTAAGCTTTTAATTTTTTTCTCAGTCACATTTTTTATTGTTGTTATAAACCCCTGCCTCTACAATGGGCTTTTACAGTTTTGCAGAATTTTCCTTTTTTTTTTCCTCTTTTTGAATTTTAATTTTTTTAACCTAATTATTTTTTCTACATTTATTCCTTTGTTTGCTTTTCCTACCATTCTTTTCCCCTTGCAGTTAATCTTTAATGTATATAAATCTTCTTTAACTACCTCTATTTAACTTTGCATATCTATTCTTCTTTCTTTTCTTTCTTTCCTTCCCTCTCAACATATTTGTTAGTTTTATTTCCATTCCATTATTCCCCAATTGGCACCTTGCTTTAGTTTTGTTTTCCAGTTTGTGCTTTAGGTAGTTTTGTTCTAGTAGACATAATTTCTGGTTTCCTTTGTTTGCCAGATCAATGTATTGCACTATATTTTTGTTGGACTGTTTTAATTTTGCTTATGCGTGTATATGTATATGTGTATATTCAATCACACTTTTTTATTGTTATAAACCTCTGCATCTGTGTTGGGCTTCTGCAGTTCTGTGGAGTTTCCCTTTTCTTTTTCTTCCTTTTTTTCCCCCCTTTTCTCTTTTCTATAATTTTAACTTTTAATTTCTTTAAACCTATTATACTTTATCTACACTTACTCCTTTGTTTGCCTTTCCTACTGTTCTTTTCCTCTTGCAGTTAATCTTTAATGTTTATAAATCTTCTTCATCTACCTCTATTTAACTTTGCATATCTATTCTTTCTTTTCTTTCTTTCCTTTCCTCTCAACATATTTCTTAGTTTTGTTTTCATTGCTTTATTCCCCAGTTGGCACCTTGCTTTAGTTTTGTTTTCCACTTTGTGCTTTAGTTAGTTTTGTTCTTAACTGGTAAATATAATTTTTTATATCCTTTGTTCTCTGGGTCAATCTATTGTACTTTATTTTTGTTGGACTGCTTGACTTTGCTCTTGGGTGTATATATATATGTGTATATTCCATTCATCTTTGGTTTCTTGGGTTTGGATATTTATTTTCATCTCACTTAATGTCATAACAAACCACTTGTGGAATCTTCATCCCTGACCAGAGATCAAGCCCTGAGCCTTTGGAGTGGGAGCACTGATTCTAAGATCCTAGAATACCAGAGAACTAACCCAAGGGAGTATCAAACAGTGAGAACTCACACAAAGGAAACCACTTGAATACAAGACCTGGCATCACCCAACCACCAGTAGCACCCTGTGCAGAATGCCTCATCTAAACAACAACAAAACAAAAGTACAAACCAAATCATAAGCAGACAGGATTACCACCTCACTCGGCCTTGCCCATTGGAGGAAAAACAAACAAACAATCAAACAAAAACTCAGCATAAATCTCACCCTATATGAAGCTTACAGAAACCACTGTACCAACCTTAGGAGGGCAGAAACCAAAAGGAAGAGAGAATTCAACCCTGAAACCTGGGTAAAGGAGACCTCAAACACAATAAGTTACAAAAAAAAAGAAAGAAAAGGCAGAGAAATACTACACCAATGAAGGAACAAACTGGAAACACAGAAGTCTAAATAAATGAAGAGGAAATAGACAAACTACCTGAAAAAAAATTCAGAATAATGTTAGTAAAGATGATCAAAAGCCTTGAAAACAAAATGGAGAAAATGCAAGAATCAATAAACAAAGACCTAGAAGAAGTAAGGAATAAACATACAGAGAGAAACAACACAATTACGGAAATTAAAAATACTCTAGAAGGAATCAATAGCAGAATATCTGAAGCAGAAGAATGAATCAATGGCTGGAAGATAAAATCATGGAAATAACTTCTGAAGAAAAGAATAAAGTAAAAAGAATGAAAAGAACTGAGGATAGTCTCAGAGATCTCTGGGATAATATTAAGCGCACTAACATTCAAATTATAGGGGTTCCAGAAGAAGAAGAGAAAAAGAAAGGCTATGAGAAAATTTTTGAAGAGATTATAGTTGACAGTTTCCCCAACATGGAAAAGGAAATAGTCAAGTTCAAGAGGCACAAAAAGTCCCATACAGGATAAACCCAAGGAGAAACACACCAAGACATACACTAATGAAACTAACAAAGACTAAACACAAAGAAAGAATATGAAAAGCATCACGGGCATCACGGAAGAAGCAACAAGTAACATACAAGGGAAACCCCATATGCTTAACAGCTGACCTTTCAGCAGAAACTCTGAAGGCCAGAAGATAATGGCAGGATATATTTAAAGTATCGAAAGAAAAAATCTACAACCAAGATTACTGTACCTGGCAAGGATATCATTCAATATTGATGGAGAAATAAAAAGCTTTTCTGACAAGCAAAAGTTAAAAGAATTCAGTACCACCAAACCAGCCCTAAAACAAATTTTAAAGGGACTTATATAGTCAAGAAACAAAAGAGAAGAAAACATATTTACAAAAGCAACCCCAAATAATTAAGAAAATGTCAACAAGAATAACATATATACATATATATATCAATAATTACTTTAAATGTAAATGGATTAAATGTTCCAACCAAAAGACACAGACTGGCTGAATGGTTACAAAAACAAGACCTGCATATATGCTGTCTACAAGAAACCCACTTCAGACCTAAAGACATATATAGACTGAGAGGATGAAAAAATATATTCCATGAAAATGGGACACAAAAGAAAGCTGGAGTTGCAATCCTTATATCAGACAAAATAGACCTTAAAATAAAGAAGATTACAAGAGATAAGGAAGGACACTACATAATGATCAAGGGATCAATCCAAGAGGAAGACATAACAATTGTAAAGATCTATGTACCCAACATAGGAGCACCTCAGTACACAAGACAAACACTAACAGATATAAAAGGAGAAACTGACAGTAACAGAATAATAATAGAAGACTTTAACACCCCACTTACACCAATGAACAGATCATCAAAACAGAAAATTAATAAGGAAACACGAGTCTTAAATAATACATTAGATGAGATGCATCTCATTGATATCGTAGGACATTCCATCCAAATGAAGAAGAAGACATCTTCATCTCAGGTGCTCATGGAACCTTCTCCAAGATAGACCACATCTCGGGTCACAAATCAAACCTCAGTAAATTTAAGAAAATTGAAATCGTATCAAGCATCTTCTCTGACCACAATGCTATGAGACCAGATGTCAATTACAGGGAAAAAACCCACAAATACATGGAGATTAAACAACATGTGTCTAAATAACCAACAGGTTACTGAAGAAATCAAAAGGGAAATAAAAAAATTTTTAGAAACAAATGACAATAAAAACATGACTACTCAAAACCTATGGCATGCAACAAAAGCAGTTATAAGAAGGAAGTTTATAGCAATACAATCCTACCTCAAGAAACAAGAAAAACATTGAATAGACAGCCTAAGTTTACACCTGAAACAACTGTAAAAAGTAGAACAAAAAAAAAAACAAAACCCAAAATTAGTAGAAGGAAAGAAATCATAAAGATCCAAGCAGAAATAAATGAAAAAAAAATGAAAGAAACAATAGCAAACACTAATAAAACTAAAAGCTGGTTCTTTGAGAAGCTAAACAAAATTGACAAACCTGTAGCCAGACTCATCAAGAAAAAACAAGCGAAGAATCAAATCAACAAAATTAGGAATGAAAAAGGAGAGGTTACAACAGACAATGCAGAAATACAAAAGATTATAGGAGACTATTATGAACAACTGGATGGCAATAAGATGGATAACCTGGAAGAAATGGCAGAGTCTTAGAAAAGTTCAGTCTTCCAAGACTGAACCAGGAAGAAATAGAAGTTATGAACAACCCAGTTCCAAGCACTGAAATTAAAGCTGTGATCAAAAATCTCCCAAAAAACAAAAGCTCAGGACCAGATGGCTTCCCAGGAGAATTCTATCATTTAGAGACGAGCTAATGCCTATCCTTCTAAAACTCTTTCAAAAAACTGCAGAGGAAGGAACACTTCCAAACTCATTCTACAAGGCCACCATCACCCTGATACCAAAACCAGGCAAAGACAACACACACACACACACACACACACACAAAAAAAAAAACTACAGGCCAATATCACTGATGAACATAGACGCAAAAATCCTCAATGAAATTTTAGTAAACAGAATTCAGCAACACATCAAAAAGCTCATACACCATGATCAAGTTGGGTTTACTCCAAGAATACAAGGATTCTTCAATATATGCAAAATCAATCAATGTGATACACCATATTAACAAATTGAAAGATAAAAACCATATGATAATCTCAATAGATGCAGAAAAAGCCTCTGACAAAATTCAGCACCCATTTACAATTAAAACTCTTCAAAAAATGGGCATAGAAGGAACCTACCTCAACACAGTAAAGGCCATGTATGATATGCCTACAGCAAACATTATTCTCAATGGTGAAAAACTGAAAGCATTCCCTCTAAGATAAGAAACAAGACCACTATTATTCAACATAGTTCTCGAAGTCCTAACGACAGCAATCAGAGAAGAAAAATAATTAAAATGCATGCAGATCAGAAAAGAAGAAGTAAAGCTCTCACTGTTTGCAGATGACATGATACTGCACATAGAAAACCCTAAAGATACTATCAAAAAATTACTAGAGCTAATCAGTGAATTTAGCAATGTTGTAGGACACAAAATCAATACACAGAAATCACTTGCATTTCTAAATACTAACAATGAAAAATCAGAAAGAGAAATTAAGGAATCAATCCCATTCACCACTGCAACAAAAACAGTTAAATATCTAGGAATAAACTTAACTAAGGAGACATTTTCTGTACACAGAAAATTATAAGATACTAATGAAAGAAATCAAAGACAACATAAACAGATGGAGAGATATTCCATGTTCCTGAATAGGAAGAATCAATACTGTGAAAATGACTATACTACCAAATTCAATCTACAGATTCAATGCAATCCCTATCAAATTACCAATGGCATTTTTCACAGAACTAGAACAAAAAAAAATTCACAATTCATATGGAAACACAAAAGACCCCAAATAGCCAAAGCAGTCTTGAGAAAGAAGAATGGAGCTGGAGGAATCATCCTTCCTGACTTCAGATTATACTACAAAGTGACAGTCATCAAGACAGTATGGTATTGGCACAAAAACAGAAATATAGACCAATGGAACAAGATAGAAAGCCCAGAAATAAACCCATGCACCTATGGGTACCTTATTTTTGACAAAGGAGGCAAGAATATACAATGGGGCAAAGACAGCCTCTTCAATAAATGGTGCTGGGAAAACTGGACAGCTACATGTAAAAGAATGAAATTAGAGCACTTCTTAACACCAATCACAAAGATAAACTCAGAATGGATTAAAGACCTAAATGTAAGACCAGAAACTATAAAACTCTTAGAGGAAAACATAGGCAGAACACTCAATGATATAAATCAAAGCAAGATCCTCTGTGACCCACCTCCTAGAGCAATGGAAATAAAAACAAAAGTAAAGAAGTAGGACCTGATTAAACTTAAATGCTTTTGCACAGTAAAGGAAACTATAAGCAAGGTGAAAAGACAATGGGAGAAAATAATAGCAAATGAACAACTGACAAAGGATTAATTTCCAAAATATACACGCAGCTCATACAACTCAATGCCAGAAAAACAAACAACCCAGTCAAAAAGTCGGAAAAAAACCTAAACAGATATTTTTCCAAAAAAGACATACAGATGGCTAACAAACACATGAAAAGATGCTCAACGCTGTTCATTATTAGAGAAATGCAAATCAAAACCACAATGAGATATCACCTCACACCAGTCAGAATGGCCATCATCAAAAAGTCTACAAACAATAAATGCTGGTGAGGGTGTGGAGAAAAGGGTATATTCTTGCACTGTTGGTGAGAATGTAAATTGATAAAGCCACTACGGAAGACGGTATGGAGATTCCTTTAAAAAGTAGGAATAAAACCACCATATGACCCAGCAATCCCACTCCTAGGCATATACCCTGAGGAAACCAAAATTGAAAAAGACACATGTATCCCATTGTTTATTGCAGCACTATTTACAATAGCTAGAACGTGGAAGCAACCTAGATGTCCGTCGACAGATGAATGGATAAAGAAGTTGTGGTACATATACACAATGGAATATTACTCAGCCATAAAAAGGAATGCATTTGAGTCAGTTCTGATGAGTTGGATGAACCTAGAACATATTATACAGAGTGAAGTGAGTCATAAAGAGAAAGATAAATATCGTATTCTAATGCACATACACAGAATCTAGAAAAATGGTACTGAAGAATTTATTTACAGGGCAGCAATGGAGAAACAGACATAAAGAATAGACTTATGGACATGGGGAGAGGAAAGGAGAGGGTGAGATGTATGGAGAGAGTAAAATGGAAACTTACATTACCGTATACAAAATAGATAGCCAACGGGAGTTTGCTGTATGGCTCGGGAAACAAACATGGGCTCTGTATCAACCTAGAGGGGCAGGATGGGGAGAGAGATGGGAGGGAGGTTTAAAAGGGAGGGGATATATGTATACCTATGGCTGATTCATGTTGAGGTTTGACAGAAAACAACAAAATTCTATAAAGCAATTATCTTTCAATAAAAAAAATAAAAAGAAAAAAAAGGAAAAAAAAAAACCTGGCTACATTGTAGTAAACCCCTCCACCCTTGCGTATTTTATGAACACTGTCCAAAGGTGAGAGATCTTGAGGGGTTTGGGGAGGGGCTGATCAATTAAAGGGTCAGCAGTTATTCTCAAAGGCTCCTCGTAAATTGCTCATTTCCCAGCTGTCTCATTTTCAAGATGTTTAAACTGTTTTAAAAAGAGAGGAAAGATTCCAGTTGTGCACAAGAAATTTTCTTAAGGGTTATTATATTGATTTATACACATTCGGCAAGTAGAAAAAAATAATTTTTAAGCACTGTTGTAGGTTTAATTCCTTTACCCCATACTCTGATTTTGAACTACAAAGCAGAAGAATAAGAGATGTAAAGTGCCACTTGCCTACACATTCTAACTGGAACACGTAAAAAAAATTTTTAATCTCGAAGGATAGTTTTCATTGTCAAACTGCCACATTAAATACACATTTAGGAAAAATACAAATGATCCATATACTCAGTGCCCTCACAAGACAGATTTCAGGTACGCGTATTGACCTGGAGCTTTTCCTGTCTTGTTCACGAGTTTATGTTGAGATTTATAGTTTATTAGGCAGTTAACATCTTTAGCATATTCCTTAACCTGGGCACACCTGGTGTGCATAATTCTCCCTTTGGACTCTGAAAGATATATCCACTGCAACTCATAATTCAGAAAAAGAGTATCCCTTTGAAAAGCTCAGCTATGCCTGAGAGCTCATAAAGACAAACTCAACCAGGCAGTACGAGGCCATTTTGGGACAGAGCAAGCCACCCAAACCACAAGTCTCAGACTGGATTAGGCTGAAGGCCCAGAAAGGAGGTGTGAGGGTGAGTGCTTTAGGAGCCCCCACCAGTTGGGAGGCCCAAGGTGTGTAGAAGTGGGCTTCCAGGGCTTTCCTCTAACCCCCCGGAGTGGTCCCCTGGTTCCCGAGTGTGCCTCCTGGCCATGGGGTGGACTACAACCACTCCCAATTTCATGGCACCCAGAACATACCAGAACCACCTAGTCCCACCTGTTCTGCAACCCTCGACCTTGTCTCCCTTCATCATAAATCACCTTTATACAAAACAAGACACAAAAATACTGACAGATCAAAACCCAGGGGGCATTTCACTCTGACGTAAGACCTCTAATTAAAAAATTATCTGCAGCCCAGGGCCTGTTCCCCAACTGGGTGCACAGGGGGAAGCCCACAGCATGGCTCCATCCTCTCCGGAAGGCAGCGGGGGGGGAGTTGGCGGGGGGAATCCTCTGAGGACAGAGGACCCTGAGCTGTCAGAAAATGTGATAGATCTTACCAACGCCTTTTAAAAGAGCAAAACAGGCATTGCATGTTTACGCACTTAACCATTACAGATGTTATGAATTTTCATGAAACCCAGCATTCATAAAAGCAAATACTCCACTCCAGAGTTTTCAATAAAACGAGCACAAGGAACAAGAAAATCGTTTTTCAACATACAGTGGAAGTCTGCTTCAGCAGAAACCAGAGAGAAGGTTTCTTTGTGAGCTCTGCAGGAAAAGTGGACACGTTTCACTTTGGTTGAGAGGAAAATCTCATAACTGATCCTGGGCAAAGAGTCAGAAGGACCTTAAAATAAAGATACTCGGAACTCATACTGCACAGGCCCAAGGCCCTCTGCGGTGCAGGGCACAGGCTGATGATGGGAGACTAGGGGAGCCCGAGTGATTTGATAAGAAAAGAGCCTCATGGGGAGCACATATCATTTTTAATTAGAGGGTAATTGTTTTACAATGTTGTGTTGGTTTCTGCTGTACAACAATGTGATCAGCCATATATATACATATCAGTTCAGTTCAGTTCAGTTGCTCAGTCGTGTCCGACTCTTTTAAGACCCCATGGACTGTAGCACACCAGGCTTCCCTGTCCATATGCACATATATATCCCTCCCTTTTGAGCCTCCCTCCCACCTCACCCCCCATCCCTCCCATCTAGGTCATCACAGAGCATGGGGCTGAGTTTTCTGTGTTATACAGCCATTATGGAGAATAGTATGGAGATTCCTTAAAAAACTAGGAATAAAACTACCATATGACCCAGCAATTCCACTACTGGGTATATACCCAGAGAAAACCATAATTCAAAAAGATACATGTACCCCAATGTTCATTGCAACACTATTTACAATAGCCAGGACATTTTGGGTTTACTTTTTCTTTACCACAACACCTCCTCCAATAGCCTGTGTGCATTTGTGTCTGTGTGTCTGTGCCTATTGTGTCTGAGTGTGTCTGCCTACGTATCTGGGTATGTCTGTGTCAATATGTGTGTCTATGACTGTTTACTATGTGTCTGCCTACATTACTGTGATAGTGTCAATATGTGTGTTGCACGTGTGTGTGTGTCTATCTGTGACTATGTCTATGTATATCTCTCTGTGTTCCTATATGTGTATATGTGTCTGTCTGTGTGTGTCTCTCTCTGTATCTCTGTCTTTCTGTCTGCATGCATCTGTGTCTGGGGAAGGTGATGTATTCACATGGCGTCAGGGGCCTACAGCCATTTTTCTCACTTTTTCTACAATGTTTTGGTAGATGCCACACATGGGTTTAATAAAATTTCCCATTCCCCACTACCTTTTATTTTAGGATGCAACATGAACCATACTCCTTTTTCTTCACAAGCACATTTCTTTCTATTGCTCACAAAAGGCTTCGGTGCATAAAGCAATCTTCTAAGCTACAAGTTTCTCTCTGTGGCATGAATGCTTCTGAAAGAAGTTCTTCCACTGAACAAACATTAATAAATAAACAGTGTGGGCCCAACTTTGGAATCTGGTAACGGGCCCAAAGACAGCCCTATCAGGACTGGCTGAGGCCAGAAGCTCTTCATGAACATTACTTTAAAAAGACTGTGTCAATTGGTTTATTTAAAGTGTTATGATTTTAATTCCAGCCAGTAGGTGATCTACAAAAGAAAGTGGATGCGGGCCTGTAGGGACGTCTGCAAACATCCCTATTTATTTCCACACAAGAACATTGGGTGGGGGCTCCTAAGTAGCCTCCCTCCTCCCTTCTGCCCCCAGGTCACCTCCTGAGCTCTTCTGACGGACCATGGCTCCTCCACTGTTCAGCTTCCAAAGCTGTCCCCACTGCTCTTGGAACTGACTTCATTCCTGGCCAGTGTTCAAGACCCTCAGTGTTCCAGCCCCTCGGCAGCACCTCCCAGGCCCAGGAGAGGCCCTGATGCCACCCCCACTTGGCTATCTCTTCTTGATCTTCCTCCTCTTACATTAAGGGCACCTCAACTGCAAGAGGGCTTCCCGGGTGGCACTAGTGGTAAAGAACCCACCTGCCAATGCAGGAGATGCAGGTTTGATCTTTGGGTCAGGAAGATCCTCTGGAGAAGGAAATGGCAACCCACTCCAGTATTCTTGCATGGAAAATCCCATGGGCAGAGGAGCTGGCAGTCTACAGTCCAAGGGGTTGCAAACAGTCAGACACGACTGACTAAGCACAAACAACTAAGCACAATCTCAAGAAACCTGTGCGCTTTCCTCCACCTTCTGTCCAGGAGCTGGCTGGACTCATCTGAGAGCATCTCTATCTGTGCTTCCCAAAGAGAAGACAAGGACACCTTCTCCAAGGCCTGGGCCAGGTCCCTCGCCCTATGCTCTCCAATAGGCCACAAGTCCACCCTCCCAGGGCAGTTGGACTCTGCTTAGCCAGTGCTGAACTGGCTAAGAAGACAGACAGTAGGCACTAACGAAAGAAAAGGCAAGGGAAAGCACAAAGAGGAAAAACTGTCAAAAACTAGATTTTTTTCCCCCAAGCTGGAAAGTCAGTGTTGGAAAGGATTTCTTAATCTTTCTCCTCCAATTTCTCAAACACACTCCTGGTCCTCAGCCCTCTTGAATATTTGCTGTATTATTCTTCTTGCTGCTACATGTCTCAGAAATGACCAGTGCACATGGCCTGTGTGCCAGACACCGGCCCCATGTCATCCCATTTAATCCTCATGACCCCACTGTCACCCCACTGGTCAGCTGTGGACACTGAGGCTCCTCCCAACCCTGCACACGAGTGCCCCTTGCAGGAAAAACCCACCCAGGACTGTGCTGTGCTAGCCAAGTCACACAGCCCCCATTTCCCACCAGAGGACAGCAGAGCCAGTTCTAATTGCATACAGCTTCCTCAAATCCAAGACAAGGAGAAACAGCCCATGGTGCCCAGACAGTTACTTCTGGACATTTCAACATTTTTTTCCCCCATCATATGACCCAGTACAGAGCTGGGTGGGCAAGCGGACTCAGACCCCAGCAGGGCATCAGGTGAGGGGACAGGAGTGCCAGTGCCTCGAGGGAGGGCAGAAGTGTCTGGTTCTCACTGCCACCGCAGCCCCGGGACCCAGGGCCCTGGGCTGCCCAGCCATTCGTCTCCTCCATCTGTAGGTCCCTGAGCCACCCACACAGGGCTGGTGGAGGGGAAAGGTGTGGACACTGACAGTTACCTCAGGCTCCTGGGCCCTGATTCACAGGGCAGCATCCTCTCACGGCCTGTTCCTTCCTGTCCCTTGGACCCAGGTGCCCACCTGCCCACCAGTGGAGCCCACCCTCCCTTCTGAAAAGGATTCTGGATGGACTTTTCTGACTGACACTCAGGAGCATTTGCTGGGAGAATATGAATTCAAATGAGAACAACCTGCGAAAAGAATGGGGCCATGGTGAGTGTGTTTAGGTGAACACAAGAGTATCAGAACTGAAGGGAGCAGCATCAGTTACCCAGGGAATTGGGCAACACACAGAGGGTGGCTGGAGCCTGGGAAGGAGCTAGGGGGCTGGTGGACTGTGACCACAGGCCCGTGGACACACGGGGCTCCCATCCTAGGGGGCACTGCACACTCCCCAGGGAGAGGCTGGGGTGCAGGAACCAGTCAAAGACTCACATGGCCCCCCCGAGACATCCTATTTATCCTAACCTTATTGATTGTTCTTAATGTCCCGAATAATACACCCTGACAGCCACAGCCCCTGTAAGAAATGCTGATCTAGACTGGGTAGAGGGGGTGTTACCACAGCAATTTCCTACTTTCTTGGGAGGAAATGGACTTCCCCTACTGGGCTCTGCCCCATTCCCATAAGCTTGCTCCCACTTA
Source organism: Ovis canadensis (assembly GCF_042477335.2). Lineage (NCBI taxonomy): Eukaryota > Metazoa > Chordata > Mammalia > Artiodactyla > Bovidae > Ovis > Ovis canadensis. Next base: position 27,045,666 of record NC_091246.1, read on the forward strand.
GCCATACTGTGTCCACAGACCCTGCCCCAAGGCTGGGTTCAATGTTTTACATAACAGACGTACAGAACAGATGGAAGCCTGGAACACCCATTGCCACCCTCCTGCCCTCCTTCCTGGAAGCTCCAGCCTCCCCCAGACACCTGGCAGAGTCAACTTGTCCAGGGAGGGCATCCCTGCCCATCAACAGAGCTGTTCAAAAGAAAGTACCAGATCAGACTCACCCAGAACACAGTCTGCATAGACAAACGCCAAAACCAAGGGACTAGACCCCACCTGAGGGGAAGAGGGTGGAAAGCTCGCACTAGACCAAGGATGAGAAGGACGCGATGGGAGCCCAGCAGGTCTGGGCATAGGTCTCCAGGCCCCAATCAGCCCCTGCACCCCCTCCATGTGGCACTCGCCCACCTGCCACCATGAGGAGAAAAATCGGCTTCCAGCCCCAAATCCACATCTGCTTGATGTAAGAAATTCAAAAAACCCCATCACCTGTGGAGAAAAGCCACATGACACCATGACATCACCCCCAGAACTGGACATGGGGGTGGGGACATGGGGTGCAGAGCCACCCCTACCGCGAAGCCTGAACTGGCATGCCCCGAGTGAGGCTAGTGCTGCCCCTGCTTCTAAGGAAGGAGAGCCTCCAAGGTCAAATTCAAGGGACCCTGTCAAGTTAAAGAGGCAGAGCACAGCTTCCTAAAACTCTCAATTCAGAAGAAAACGAAGCCAGCCTCAGCGCACACTTCCCAGCTGGCTGGCCACACATCTCGCCCCATCGCCACCTCCCTGCAGACCCAAGTCCTTTCAACAGCCACTCGCTGGCACTAAAGGCCTTCCGCAACCTCTCCTCCTGAAATGTTTTTCATCCCGGAGTGGGGGAAGAAGAGGGGAGGGGTTAGCATTACTCTGGATGTTTTACAGAGCTGCCCAGAGCTAACAGCATAAATCAGAATGTGTTTTTAGCATTTCGGGGCAGAGGAAATGGTTCTCCAGCTAAGCTCCCTACCGTTTCTTAAAGTGATTATTTTGATTTAAACCGCTGCCTGGTGGCTAGACTTCTAGCTACCAGCTTCAGGCCGTTAGTCCCCGGAGCCCAGAGCACAAAGGAACACTGTTGGAGGGTCACAGGCCTCCTCCGGGAAGGCGCGTTGCGCTCTGGACTGCACTCCTTCCACAGACGAGCACTTGTTTCTTGCCCAGGGTGCTGCCACCGCTTCCCTCTCTGCCAATCGCTATCACATACACTGTGGTTTTTACTCAAGATCCTCGGGCTGTCTACAGCATTACAGCTTCTCTCATGTCTGGACTACACCTCATTGCCACCAGAACCTGCTGGGTTGGGAAGATTGAAAGGAATATCAGAACCCGAGGGGAAAGCCCCGGGCCCCAAAGGCCACATTTAGTAGTTCTTTTCCATAACCTACCTCAGCCTTCTCACCGGAGGGTCAGGGCTGGAGGAAGAAGGGGGAAGGAATAATTTCTGCATTTTCCACACATGTGTCCTGACTTAAAGCATCCATTCCATGGTTTGCAAAATATTGCTACACAAAGCAAGATGCATTTGTGACACACTTTGAAATTACGAATCCAATCAGAACTAGGGGATGTTCCCATGGTCTGCTGTAAAGGACGGGGGCTGAGTCTTTGCCCTCTCAAGGCCAGGTAGCTGCTCTTCCCACTTCCAAGGTGCTCAAGGCCAGACTGCTTTCTCCTCCATCACCCTCTGTCAAAAAACATGAGGACACAGTGGGGATTGGAGTGGGCCCTGGACTCTGTCCTCCCAGCACCCCTCACCTTTAATGTCCAACCCGGAAGCTCAGAGTCAGAGCTACTTTGGGGGAGCCAGGCCCTAACTCAACTGGGAACCCCTTCTGGGCAGCAACCCACAAGGGCTGCAAGACCAGGCCTTCCCTGAAATCAGAGACTCTAGGGCCAACTCTGCTCAAAGCAGCGTTCAAGTCAGAGGACGTTGGTGGACACACCCTCCTGGATAACCATCTTTCTTTTCCTCACCATTTAATTCTTACTCAAAACTTACCCACTTGACAAACATATGGGAATTCCTGACGCACGTACTTCACTTCCAGTGCAGCTCATCATCCTGATGGGGCCGATTCAAACGCACAGGCAACCATGCTGTTTACCCCAGAGAAGGATTCTTACGTGTTAACAGAATAAAGCAAATGCTTTGTAAAAATATTTATTTTGGGCTGCATCAATCTGTCGCAGGACACAGGCTCTTCATTGCAATACACAGGCTTCTCTCTAGTTGAGGTGCTGGGGCTCAGCAGTTGCGGCCTGGCTCAGTAGCCTTGCAGCATGTGGGATCTTAGTTCCCTGACCAGGGATCGAACCCAGCGGTCCTTCCGCTGGAAGGCAGATTCTCAACCACTGGACCAAAGCAAATGCTTTTAATTCAAAGCACAAAGTATATGGATTTCATACATCAGATTTTTTACAACACACAATTTCTTCTATTTTAGATGCCTCCAAATAATGTGATAGGGCATTGTTTCTATAGCTGGCTCTTGGGCGAGTAAGAGGGAATAAAAATGCTTCATTTCATTCTTATAACTCTTTTGAAGGTTTTACTCTCATTCAAAATTTTAAAAATTAGTTCACGTATGAATATTTTATCCTAAAATCAAACACAAAATAATGTCACAAAGAAGGACTCTTCGTCAACTACACTGGGTTATACAGTTCACACACAAGAAAACCCACATTTCAAGAGCACATCTTGGCCAACAAGTACAAACACTGATGTAAGCAGCACCACAAGCAGCCTTAAGAACCAGGTGGCAAAAGAAGTGACCACAATGAGCTGGCATGGTCAGCCTCTTAAGAACTGCTCCAGGCTGGGCGATTATGGCAACAGGCTCCCTGGGTGGTAGGGGTGACAGGAGGTGGAGGTGGTAGGCCTGGGCCCCCTGGTCACACCTGGAATAGCTGGATCAAGTTGAGCCTCAGACTCTTCATCTTAAAACTAAGAGTTCTGTATAGTGGGTTTTGACTTTGCTATGAATGGGCTGTGTAACCCATGTGTATGTTGAAGCCCTAGCCTCCAACCTACCTATATCTGGAGATGGGGCCTGTGAGGAGGTGATTAAGGTTAAATGAGGTCGTGGGGGGGGGCCTCACCCCACAGGATCCCTTATAAGAAGAGGAAGACACCCAAGAGCTTATCTCTCTGTCATGTGTGGACACAGTGAGAAGGGGGACGTTTGCAAACCAGAATACTGTGCTTACACCTTGATCTTGGGCTTCCAGCCTTCAGAACTATGAGGAATAAATGTCAATCCTTTAAGCTGCCCAGTCTGTAGTACTTTATTAGAGCAGCCCAGGCTGACTGAGACAGACTTTCTCTCAGCAGTAAAACCCTCTCTTTACAGGAAATCTCAGGTCAACCCTCATTATTTAACATAAGACAGATCTGGAGCCTGCCTACACTGTAAGTGGGACTGTAAGCTGGTGCAGTCACCAAGGAGAACAGTACAGGGTTCATTTAAAAACTGGAAATAGAGCTACCATATGACCCAGCAATCCCTCTCCTGAGCATATATTCAGAGAAAACTCTAATTTGAAAAGATGCCTGCACCCCAATATTCACAGCAGCACTATTCACTATAGCCAAAGCATGGGAATGACCTAAATGCCCATCTGTAGATAAATGGATAAAAAGGATGTGGTGCTGCATGTATACAACGGAATATTACTCAGCCACAAAAAAAGGATGAAATAATCCCATTTGCAGCAATACGGCTAGATAGAGATTATTATACGAATTAAAATAAGTCAGACTGAAAGACAAATATCAGTCAAATATTGTCATTTATATGTAGAATCTAACAAAGATACAAACAAACTTGTTTCCAAAATGAAAGAGACTCACAGACAGAAAACAAACACGGTTACCAAAGGAGAACGTGATGAGAGAGTAAACTAGAAGCATGGGATTAAAATAGTCACACTATTATATACAAAACAGATAAACAACAAGGACCTCCTGTACAGCACAGGGAACTATGCACAATACTGTAATAACCTATAAGGAAAAGAATCTAAAAAATATACATACGTATATATAACTGAATCACTGCACTGTACACCTAAAGCTAGCATAACTCTGTAATTGCTAAGTTACTTCAGTGGTGTCCGACCCTTTGTGACGCTATGGATTGTAGCCTGCCAGGCTCCCCTGTCCATGGGATTCTCCAGGCAAGAATACTGAAGATCTTGCCCTTTCCTCCTCCAGGGTATCTTCCCGACCCAAGGATTGAACCCACATCTCTTGTCTCGTGTTCTTTACTGCTAGTGCCACTTGGAAAGCCCCTTACCACTGTAAATCAACTATATTTCAATAAATTATTTTTAAAAAGAACAATATGCTGGAGCTACTCTATGCATAAGGGTGTGGGGCTTTGGTTTTGAGTCTTGCTGTCCCCTCTGTGGCTGAACCTCCTTTGAAACCAGAGCTGCTGAGAACTCTGTGGGAAGGCTGCTGGGCAGGGAGTGTCTGCATTTTTTTGCTCCCCTGCCTTCTAAGGAAGATGAGACACATTCCCCTGGAAACACCATGATCCATATATGAACTAGCTTGGGGACGGAACTAATGTGTCAGAAACTACAGGTCAAAGAGCACAAGGATCTACTAAAGAAAAAGTACCCAGCAAATGTGGCTAACCACAGCACATAGCATGCAGGTGCCTTGGGGCAGAGGCAAGTGGACTTCCCAGGCGGAGGAAAGGGCTGCACAGCTGAAGGGACAGCACATGCGAAGGCGCGAAGACCCAAAACAGCCTGGTGGGGGTGGGGAACAGACAGGGGAGGGGGTGAGTCCAAGGAGACGGGCAGCACTCATGTAAAGGGTCTGGGCTTGAAGTAGGCATGACCCCCCATCCTTCTCAAAAGTATCCTGGGGCTACTGCAGCCCAGTGAGTCCCATGAGCCCAGTCCCCACAACACAGGAATGAGATGAGACTCAGGTTGTCAGCGTGAGCAAGTAGCAGGGGTGGGCTGGGCCCTGGAAGGGACCATTGTCCCATTCAGACAGGCTCCCCGCCAAGGGCTGCAGTGATGGGGACACTGCACCTGACCCCTGGGGGAAGCCACCGTGCCTCCCTCCTGGGTCCTGGGCAGGGATCCTGTCTCTCTCAGCACCACGAGGTCCTTTCAGGGCCCAACCTATTGCTAAGTACTTGTGTGTATGCGTATACATAGACACATATACGTATATGCATGTATACACTCTTTGTCATGTACGACTCTGTGCAACCCCATGGACTGTAGCCCATCAAGTTCTTCTGTCCATGAGATTTTCCCAGGAAGAACACTGGGATGGGTTGCCATTTCCTACTCCAAGGAATCTTCTCAACCCAGGGATTGAACCTGCATCTCCAGCATCTCCTGCATTGGCAGGCGGATTCTTTACTACTGAGCCACCTGGGAAACAAGTCAGCTAAGTACTTAGTATTTGCTAAGTACCTGTGCCTGTACTCCTCTGTACAACACACCCCAAAACAGAAGGCTGTGCTCCACACCACACAGAGGCCCAGATGTGCCCCTGGAAAGGGCTCCCAGACCTATCTCCCCCCTCTCAGCCAGCTCAGGCTGCTGTAACGGAACACCACAGACAGGTGGCTTGCACAGCAAATGTTTTGCCTCTCACAGCTCTGGAGGCCTGGAGTCTAAGACCCAGTGCTGGCAGATTCAGTGCTGGTGAGAGAACACTCTTTCTGGCTTGCAGACAGCTGTCTTCTCATGATGGGGCGGGAGAGAGGGCTCTGTTGTCTCTTTTTAAAAGGGCACTAATCCCATTGCTGGGACCGCATTCACACGGCCTCAACTAAACCTAAGCACCTCCCAAAGGCCCCATCTCCAAATACCATCACACTGGGGGTGGGTCTTCAACATGTGGGCTTGGGGGCCACATTCCATCCACAGCTCCCCCTTGCAGGCAGGCTCCATGGATGCTGGAGGAGACAATGTGAGAGGCAGCACGCAAAGCGACAATTCCAGCCGTTAAACGTAAGTCTGAATGGACAAGACCCAGCTCTGCTAAATCACATCTCTCCTCCAGACCTGCATTTCTTATCTCCTGGTCGGGTGTGTGGAGGGTAGGGGAGGAAGATCAGGTGAGAAACCCCCGGCCCAGAGCAGACTCTGCTCCTTCCATCCGAGGGGCTCTTGTTGAGCAGGAAGACATCCTTCACATCTTTGCTGCCACCAAAACTACACTCCCCAGAGCTCAAGTTCCGCTCAGCTGGACGCGAGTCTGTCTTTGATCTTGAAAGAAGCACACAGACTCACTCTGCAACATGGGAAGTACATAGGCACTGGCTTCAGCAGAACTCCTAGGCCAGCATCCCCCACCCGGCAGTGTCGAAACGGCCTCAAAATGTAAAACAGATGAGGCTTTTAAAGAAAAAGTTATTTATATTGTGGAATCTTTCAGAGCAAGCAGAAACTTGAGGTTTATCACCTGGGGCACAAAACCGATGATACTCCAGTCTTCTCACAGAGAAGGGGCAGATGTGTTTTATAGAAAATAAAACAAGGAAATGTGTTGGTTTGCTTCTACTTCTTGATTTCTTTTTCCAATTACGGATGCATGGCGAGTGCTTGCAATCAAGGGGAAATGCCATTCAAGGACCTGAGAGGAGGGTTCTTTCCTGAGAATCCCGTGGAAGGTCAAGGTTAAGAGGGAGGTGTCTCAGGTAATTAAACCAGGGGAGGGAGGTTGTATTTAAACTCTGCCTGCTTTTCAGAAAGGGGCGGACATCTGTGTGTCTGCCCACCCACAGACTCCAGGGGGAGTGGACTTGGATATTCTGCTGCTCAGGACCATCCACTCTCCTCACCAGTCTCCTTAAAGAGTTCTTATTTTCTCAATAACAGCAGGACATAAAGATGCAGTCCATAATATCCTGGACTCATGCTGGCCTGCAGTTAGAAATATTTTTCTAATAATCTTCAAATAATACATGAAGGAAAGAAATGCATTATGTAATAGTTTTGTGTTCCAAGACTTCTAAAGCAGTTACAACTCTAAGAAGTACTCTTATCCAGGAATACCAGTATTTTTAACACTCTACCCTTGAGGACTGAGAATTCAAGTCCACAGCCACCACTGTCCACAAGCTCATCCATGTGTCCACATTCAAAGAGACATACGTGATGACAGGAAAGTTGCTCATTGTGTAAGATCACCTTAGGTAAAGCCTAACTGTGTTAGAGAAACTATGCCCATGAACTCCACTTCACGTCTCAACCACAGTCACGCAGCACTCCCAGGCTTCTCTTGATATCAACACTGAGAATCACAGGGCAGGGAAAGGATATAAGAGGTCAGTCACAGGGGTCCAGAAGGTGCAGATAAAACTTCGACATGAGAACTATTTCCTTCTGACTTATTTCACTCGTATGACAGTTCCTAGGTCCATCCACATCTCTGCAAATTGTACAGTTTGATTCTTTTTTATGGCTGAGTAATATTCCATTGCACATAAGTATCACATCTTCTTTATCTGGTCTTCTGTTGACGAACATTTAGTTTGTTTCCATGTCCGGGCTATTGTAAATACTGCTGCAATGAACACTGGGTTACATGTGTCTTTTTGAATTATGGTTTTCTCCTGTCATTCAGGGTAAAGTGAGTCAGAAATAGAAAAAATAAATATCATATAATATCGCATATATGTGAAATCTAGAAAAATGATACAGATGAACTTATTTGCAAAGCAGAAATAGAAACACAGATGTAAAGAACGAACATATGAATACCAGGGAGGAAAGTGGGAGTGAGATGAACATGGTAATTGGGATTGACGTATATACACTACTATGTTTAAAACAGATAATTAATGTGACCCTAATGTGTAACACAGGGAACTCTACTGCTCTAAATGGGAAGGAAATCTGAAAAAGAGTCAGATACATATAGCTGATCCACTTTGCAGTACAGCAGAAACTAACACAACATTGTAAAGCAACTGTACTCCAATAAAAATTAATTAAAAATAAAAATACAACTTGTAGGGGGAAAAAAGAAAGGAATATCTTAACAGAGAAGCCAGCTGTTCCAGGTGGTGAGAAAACACAATTTCTGAGGGAGAGCAAGTGCTTCCCGGCTCTGTGCCCTGGGGTTAAGGCTAACACTTGCAAGGACGGCCACTACAAGGAGCCCCAGCTCCAGCCTGAGACCCCACCTCAGCCACAGGGCCAACTTCATACAGAACCTGTAGCCCAAGAACCAAGTTCACTGTCTTCAAGTGTTCACACTTCCGGGTGATCACTGTAGAATATTTGACCTTTTGCTTTTCAACCTTTTGCTTTTTCAACATTTCTTTTACACCATGCAAGTAGTATGTGAATACACTGCCCACCCCAAGTCACACTCGTAAATATAGCTGAAGTCCACTCACCCCATCTCCCCAACCACAGTCAGCTTGTTCTTTGTCCTTTATGCTTCCATATTTTTCTATAGCTATACAAATGTTCATTGAGTCTTGCTTTTCTCCTAAATAGCAACACTGTACACATTGTTGTTATTTAGTTGCTAAGTTGTGTCCGATTCTTTGCAACCCCATCGACTGTAGCCTGTCAGGCTCCTTTGTCCATGGGATTTTCCAGGCAAGAATATTGGAGTGGGTTGCCATTTCCTTCTCCAGGGGATCTTCCTTATCCAGGGGTCAAACCCGTGACTCCTGCATTAGCAGGCAGATTCTTTACCACTGAGCCACGTGGGAAGCCCATCACTGTACACATGCTACTTTGCAAATTGCTTTTATTCACTGAGTCATGATCTTTGAGGTTAGAGTCACCTCCAATTTTCCACTTCGTTCCTGTATAATGAACACATAATATTCCTTAGGATGAATATACCATGTCTGTGAGTTTTTTTCTTGCTTTTTCACCATGTCCAATAAATAGTTAATGTTTCTTTTTCTCTCTCCCCAACATCACTGCTGGGCTTCTCTGGTGGCACAGTGGTAAAGAATCTGTCTGGCAGTGCAAGAGATGCAGGTTCGAACACTGGGTCGGAAAGATTCCCTAGAGAAGGAAATGGCAACTCACTGCAGTATTCTTGCCTGGAGAATGCTATGGACAGAAGAGCCTGGAGGGCTATAGTCCAAGGGGTAGCAAAGAGTCAGACATGACTTAGTGACTAAACAGCAACAACCTTACTGTCATGAATATCTTGTACATGCTCCTCTGTGCCCCACACTCAGTGAGTCTGCAAGGCAAGCCCTGGCACCTGGGGATACACCATGTTAATTTTAAGAAATATGGCTAACTGTCCTTCAAAATGTGAGATGTGAGAGTTAGTCCATAAAGAAAACTGAACACCGAAAAACTGATGCTTTTGAACTGTGGTGTTGGAGAAGACTCTTGAGAGTCCCTTGGACTGCAAGGAGATCAAACCAGTCAATCCTAAAGGAAATTAGCCCTGAATATTCATTGGAAGGACTGATGATGAAGCTGAAGCTCCAATACTTTGGCCACCTGATGCGAAGAGCTGACTCATTAGAAAAGACCCTGATGCTGGGAAAGATTGAAGCTGGGAGGAGAAGGGGACAACAGATGAGATGGTTGGATGGCATCACTGACTCAATGGACATGAGTTTGAGAAAGCTCTGGGAGATGGTGTTGGACAGGGAAGCCTGGCATGCTGCAGTCCATGGGGTTGCAAAGAGTCAGACATGACTGAACTGCTGTCCTTCAAAATGGAGGTACCAATCTATACAGTTTATCAAAAAGCCCATTTCCCCACACCCTCACCAGCCCTTAACAAATTTCTTAAACCTTGCCAAAATGAGGGCTGAAAATCATAATTTATTGTATGTATGTTTCCTGCTAAGTCGCTTTAGTCGTGTCCGACTCTGTGTGATCCCATAGACGACAGCCCACCAGGCTCCCCCGTCCCTGGGATTCTCCAGGCAAGAATACTGGAGTGGGTTGCCATTTCCTTCTTCAAGGCATGAAAATGAAAAGTCAAAGTGAAGTCGCTCAGTCGGGTCAGGCTCTTAGTGACCCCATGGACTGCAGCCTACCAGGCTCCTCTGTCCATGGATTTTCCAGGCAAGAATACTGGAGTGGGGTACCATTGCCTTCTCCAGTATGTTTCCTAGTACTAGGAATACTGGTCCACCAAAGATGTCCACAGGCTATTCCTCAGAACCTATGAATATGTTACCTTACGCGGTAAAAGTGATTACGTTAAGAATCTTGAGATGGGAAGACAATCCTGAATTATCAGGGAGAGTTCAATGTCATCACCAGGGTCCTGATAAGACTGAGACAGGAGAGTAAAAAAAAAAGTAATGTGATGATGAAGCAGAAGGGGAGAGGGACTGGAAGATGCTCTGCTGCTGACTTTGAAGATGGAGGCAGGACCACAAGCCAAGGAATGTGGGCAGCCTCTAGAAGAAGAAAAGGCAAGGGAACAGAGTCTCCCCTAGAGCCTCCAGCAGGAGCACAGCACACACCAATTCATTTTGATATCTGACCTCCAGAATTATTTGTTACAGCAGCAATGAGAAACTAATACAACTACTGAGGTGAGGATTTTTTTCTAAATTTACTGGCTACTTTTTATATTTCTTTCTATAAATTCCTTTTAAAGTATCCTTTGCCCAACAGAGTTTTTATTACGATTTCTCAATCATTTCTATTATTGTTTTCCCTGAGTTATTCAAGAATAAATTCCCTAAGTCAAGGTCATAAATAAATACTTGTATATTTTTCTAGTGACTGGTATAAAGCAAATCTCTAATATGAATTTCTCCCAAAGGTTACTTTCAATTATTCCAACACTATTTATTGAAAACTTCATTACTGCCCCCACTCATTTGAAAAGGCATGTTCATCATTTAATAAGTTCCCAAATATTTCATGGGTCTATTAATTGATTATTCTATCCCTGTGACCTATTTGTCACACTATTTAATCACTGTAACACATTTTGATTTCAGATAAAGAAAGGATCCCATTAGATTTTCTTTTGCAAAACTACCCTGGATCTTCTTGCTAATTTTCAACTCTACATAGATTTTAGAAACAACAGGCCAAATCTGGTAACATAACTTAACAGGCTACTAAATGCAATTGTATAAATTAATATGTCAACTTAAAGAGAACAGATTATCTTTATAATATTGCTTTCCCATTCAAACAACGGGGTTTCCCTCTCTAGTTATTTAAATTTTTTATATCCTTCAGTGAAGTCACAGAGCTGCTGCACATTTCTTACTAAGGTGATTTCTGTTTATCTGATTGGTTTCGTTGCTATTGTGAACAGGATTATTTCCCATCCCGTGTTCTCATAGTTTCCCACTATGAGTAAATAAAATGATCCTGATGTTTCTAAGTTGATCCTAAATCCAGCCAACTTGCCATATCCCCTTATTAGTTCTAAGATGTTCAACCAAATTCCTTTGGACTTTCTATACATAGAAAACTGAACCAACTACAATTAATTTCAGCTTTATCACTTTAAAAAATGTATACTATTTATTGTTAGGTTCATTTAACTTTGTCTCAAAGAAATTAAGCTCTTTAAAACCTTCTAGTGTTCTTGACATTTGCTTCACCTCTCACAATAGTGGATATGACTATCATACAACCATCCCATGTGCAATGGGAAGTAAAGTAACAAATTCCATCCCACATGGTGGAGGGGGAGTACATTCAAGATATAACATGGGACCATTTCCTTGAAGAGGTGTAGCAGGCAGAATTTATCCCCAAATGCAGGAAATGTGATCTCATCTAAAAGGTGGTGAGAGGAATTCAGATGAAAGGGCAGGATTATGAATAAACGAAATCAATGCAAGACCACTGGAGAGTCTGTGAGAAGACGTGAAGGAATGGGGGCCACAAAGTAAGTGAAACTGTCCTTCAAAAAGAAAAAAAGAAATAGCTCCTGATAGGAAGAGCGAGGACAGGATGCTGAGAGGATGAAGATCAAGAATTTGAGGGGTTTCCCATCTGAAGCCTTCTTTAGCGTCTGTGAATTAAAAGGCAGAAATGTCTGAAGAGGTGAAGGGAAAGGAAGATTTCTACCATGCAAGAGAAGCTGATCTCAATCACCCATCACAAGAGCCTGTTTGATCTGCAGCACACTCATTTCACACCACCTATTATTTGTCTACCTGCTTATTGCCTTTCTCACTCCCTCTTGAGTACAAGCTCCTTGAGAGCACTTGAGAAATGCTGGCTGAATGAATGGATAAAAATAATCTAGGGGGAGCACAGGAGGATGAGCCACCAAGGGAGGAATGAGTCTGCCAAGCAATGAGAGCCCAGTTAGGAACAGCAATCATCAGTGAACAGGACTCACCACTCTAACCTGTGGGATGCCCTCCAGCTGTGCACTGCTGCCCAGACCCAGACTCAGAGAGCATGCCAGCTGGATTTCCCCAGTGCTGGGTCTCACCAGATGACCCCAGAACTTAATGACCAGGGGGTACACATGTAAAGACCTGGAAAGAAGAGTACTGAAAGGTGACCACAGCATAAATAGGTAAGATAGTGGTCACTCAGTGAACGGGTAAATGGTGACCATGCCGTGAACAGGTAGGGTGGACCAGAAGCTCCTGTAAGGTAGCAGAGGAGGTTTCCCCCAAATGAAGAGCTTTTAAGAGTGGCAGCACCCGGTGCAGGTGAAGGACAAGGCCCCTGGAGATGAGGCAGTCCAGACCCCAGACATCCCAGTATCAGATGAGCCATCCCATGGATGAAATTTGCAGACAAGTGACATGTGACAAAAGCAAGCATACTGCTGTCCAACTTCCTTCCTGCCACTACCCTCTAATTATCAGGAGCAAGAGGCTCAGGGGGGCACAGCATTGGAGGTGGCTGGGCCCCTTCAGGAGCTCTGCAGAGGCCCTCACCCACCTGATGAATAGGGTCTTGGCTGCTAATTCAAGATGACAGAATGCATTCCACTCAACATTCTGCTATGTGAATTAATTTCACATGGGCTGATATTGTGAGTAAAACATGAACAACCAAGTTCTGTCAAATTCCACATATTAATATGTGTTTAGGTATGATAGCGCCATGGAACCCACATTGACAGCATAAAGCAACAGAGACAGAGAAGATAATAGAAAGGGTAAATGTGAGTAAAACAGGGATACTTGAGATGCGGATGGACAAGGTATCCCTGAGCCAAAATCTGCCAATTCTATCATAGGTTGAGCGCCTCAAAAAGTCAACTTGGAGACCAGAATTTGAGAGCAAACAGTGTATTTGGGAGGTTACCCCAGGTGGCCCTGTAAGGGCAAACTGTTTATTCACAATACTTCTGGCAGGCAATATGTGGGGTATCTTTTCCCTACCAGCCAATTCTCCAGCTTTCCAGACACCAAGTGGTTGTCCCATATTTAGTTCAATTCTCACATCAGTTACACAGAGTTAGGGTCAGGATCCATAAGACATCCTTATTTCAGATACCAGTCTCAAGTATTAGGTCACCAGGGTACCCACACTTCTGTCCAACTTAGCTACAAAGTCAGGGGTTCCACAACCCTCTGCTCAGACTTGATAATATGCTAGAACCACAGGAAACTCAGGGAAATGTTTATTTATATTTACCAAGCTATTATAAAGGATATAGATGAACAGTCATATGAAGAGAGGCACCTAGGTGAAGTCCAAAAGGGTCTCAAACACAGAAGCTTCTGTCCCTGTGGAACTGGGGAGTGCAACCCTCAAAGAACATGGATTTGTTCATCAACCTGGATGCTCTCCAAACCCTGTAGTTCACAGATTTTTATGGAGGCTTCACCATACCAGTAGGATAAATCATTCACTCAATCTCCAGCCCCTGTCCTCTCCCCAGGGTCGGAGTAAGCCTGCAAGTTCCAAGCTTGTCATCACGGCTTGATCTGCCTGGTGACCAGCCCTCATCCTGAAGCTAGGGTGTTCATGACAAGCCACCACATTAGAACAAAAGATGCCCAGATCACCCAGAAAATCCAAAGGGACTTAGGAGCTCTGAGTCAGGAATTGGGGTCAAAGGCCACATAGTGGCACAAAAGATGCTCCTCGAATCCATCACTCAAGAAATGACCCAGGTTTTAGAAGGCCTGTGTCAGGAACCAGGTGCAGAGATCAAATCTCTATTGGTTATGTCACAGCAATGGGGGAGTGTGGAAAAGGAAAGCGGGGGCAGGGTGGAACCCCAACCAGGTGAAATGATGAGCAGGATGCACCTCTGGAAGGTCATGCAATCACACATCATGGAGCTGATCCACCCAATGGCCAAGGAAGCTGGTTTATTTCTTTACCAGGTCCTGGTCATTGCTCATGGAGGACTGATGGAGGCAGAGGGTATAGGCTAGCTCCCCACACTTCCAGTGTATCTTATCTGTGGGTCAAGGATGACCTTGGCCAGGAAAGACTTGGGGCCGAGTCTCAGAAGCTTAGAGTCAGCAGACTGCAAGAAGTGGCAGGGGGTTGGAGCAGGTACCAACTGGTCCACTACATAATTACTGGCCTTGCACCTTCCTTGTCACACATACGCTCTATGGCTACTGACAGTCTATATGAAGACATTACTCATTTGCAAAGTCTTGACTGCAGAGTAATAAAGCAATGATTTTTTTTTTACTCTAATTTCTCAGTGAAGGTGATCTGACTCCATATAACTTCCCAATGATTTAAATCAAGAAATTACGGTCAAGCATTCTCTTTAAAAGAACCCAAGTAACAAGAGAGGATTGCAAGATTCATAATCTAAAGTCATTTGATCCTCTGTGGTCTCCAAGAACGTAGCACAGTGGTAGATGCCTAGTAAGCCAAGGGTCTCACTTTTAGAATAAGCTCCTTCTAACTTTGACTCCAGGGCTTCCCTGGTGGCTCAGTAGCAAAGAATCTACCTGCCAATGCATGAGACTTGGGTTCAATTCCTGGGTCAGGAAGATCCTCTGGAGAAGGAAATGGCAACTCTACTCCAGAATTCTTCCCTTGGAGAATCCCATGGACAGAGGACCCTGGGGGGCTACAGTCCATAGAGCTGCAAAAGAGTAGGACATGACTTAGTGACTTAACAACAACAACAACAACAACTTTGACTCAAGTTAGAAGTGAAGTTTGAATTGCAGAGTGTCATGAAAGCAACATTGTCACCAGCCATTTGGCTTGGATAAGCCAACAGAGAACTAGCAAAGGCTTTATTTTAAAAACTGTATTTAGTAGCAATGCCTCAAATATTTTAGAAGAGGCAAATGAAAACCCCTATCAATTGGTTATAACCACAACTGATATTTCTAAAATGCTAAAGAGCAATATTTTCAGGAAATCAGAATTATCAAGTTAATGTTCCATATTTAAGAATATCAAATTTAACTCAATTGCTCTTAAAAATATTCTGACCATAAGTTAAGTAAGTTATCACCTACTCTCAGAGGAGGCCTTATCTTTCCAGGTAGGACCAGGTAGGATGAGCTGGGCCCTCATTGATGCTCACCCCACTGAAGAACTGGTGCTTTCCAAGTGTGGTGCTGGAGAATACTCTTGAGAGTCCCTTGGATAGCAAGAAGATCAAATCAGTCCTTCCCAATGGAAATCAACCCTGAATATTCACTGCAAGTATTGAAACTGAAGCTGAAGCTCCAATACTTTGGCTACCTCATGTAAAGAGCTCAACTCACTGAAAAGACCCCAGTGCTGGGAAAGAATGAGGGCAGGAGAAGAAAGGAGAAACAGAGGATGAGGTGGTTGGATGGCATCACCAACTCAATGGACGCAAGCTTGAACAAACTCCAGGAGATGGTGAAGGACAGGGAAGCCTGGCGTGCTGCAGTCCATGGGGTCGCAAAGAGTTGGACATGACGTAGCAGCTAAACAACAACTCAGTTCTGAAGTGCTGTCAGATGTCCTCTGGGTCCAGGAAGCTCTTGTGTGCGTGCTCAGTTACTTCAATCGTGTCCGACTCTCTGCGACCTCATGGCCCATGGCCCACCAGGCTCCTCTGCCCATAGGATTCTCGGGTTGCCAGTTCCTTCCCCAGTGATAAAGTATGAAGTGAGTGAAGTGAAGTCACTCAGTCGTGTCCAACTTTTTGCAACCCCAGGGACTGTAGCCTACCATGCTCCTCTGTCCATGGGAGTTTCCAGGCAAGAGTACTGGAATGGGTTGCCATTTCCTTCTCCCCAGGAAGCTCTTAGATTACTAAAAATTTACCTTAAAGTCAACCTCATTCTCACATGTGCAAGAAAGCAATGTTCCCAGAAGGCTCAATAAAAACCCTGGGCCTTTTTTCCCTCTGAGGCTTCCGGGCCAGGACACGGAGGATGTCCCTGTAGGTGGAGATGAGCTGTTGGACAAGGAGGGATGTCATGCAGATTCTGAAGCCCAAACTCCCAGGCAGGCATGAATTCCCTCTTTGAGAAAAGAAGGGGAGAAGTTTCATCTCCCACAGCACTGGAATAGGCAGCAGCAGGAAATGTACCCCCATGAGTTTCTGGCAACCCGATAGCAAAAGGGCAAGTCTGAGAAGTGGACAGGGCTCAGGCTAAGAGGTGGACAGGACCTTAGAACTGCCAGCTGCATCAGGGCAGGGGTGCTGGGTGCCCAGGGCCAGCACATGCAGAGCGCAGTGAGCGTCAGCTGAGTAAGTGATAAACCCTTCCCCGCTCCCTGCATCCCTTTCCTGGAGGCTGATGCAGACCTCCTCCTTGGACAAACCTCTGTCCAGAAGGCATTGTTTGTTTACACAGACACTCACAGAGGGACAACCAGGTGAGGATGCAGGGAGAAGGGTCTTCAAGCCAAGGAGAGAAGCCTCAGAAGGAACCCAGCCCTGTCAATAATTTGATCTCCAGCCTCCAGAACTGAGACAACAAATGCCTGTTGCTTAAGCCTCCCAGTCTGTGGTCCCCGTTGTGGTAACCAGAGCTGACTGATAACAATGCCATGGTCTGAGGCCTCACAACCCCAGAGAGACATCCTCTAACCATCGCGATCATTCCCAACCCTTGACAGGCGCCTGCTGTTCCGAGCTCGTCCAATCACCACAATACCTTCACATGGGATATCATTTTCTGTATCCACAGTGGAGAGATGACCAAATCCAGCCACTCTATGCTGAAGTCACTCACCAGGCTCAGCCTGCTGGCAAGCATCAGCACCAGGATGGGGGTCTGGGCTATTAGGCTCCAGAACCCATGCTCACACCCACCCCCTAAAAGGGTCCCTTGGTCAGGGGGGCCAGTGCACCCTGTGTGTGGTTCTGGCAGAATGGGGACTGGACCACAGCCCCCGCCTCTGCTTCTGATTTCACTGGCGACTGTTGCCCCTTCTCAAGCACTACCTCCCCCTCCCTGTCTGGCTCTTCAGGTCTGGGACTCTGGGGCTCTAAACGCCCCAAGAATCCACGTGGATCACAGAAGCGATCCCATCAGCATCAGCAAGTTCATTTTCCCTTCTGCTGCGAGACCATCCCACCTGCCAGCGTCAACCTCACTTAACTGAGTCTTTGGGGGGCCCTGACCACCCTGGTCCTGGCAAGATGGAAGGCTTTGTGACTTCCCAGGTGGCACTGCAACCTTTGCAATGTCACCTCTATAAGTAAGTTTGACCAGCTCTGAGTCAGCTAGAAGCACATTCCTCACAGACATCTGCGTGCACACTGAAGATGGCTGGCAGGCCCACAAGAAAGGGTCTTTATGAGCCGAGCTGGGCACCCGGGCAGCTCACTGCGCCTGAGTTACCACCAAGGGTGCAGCGCCTCAGGGCAGGGCCAGGGCCGGCAGGTCAACAGGCCACTCTGCCCTTGGCCTTGGGTCATCCGGGCAGCGCCGGGTGGGCATATCCCCTTCAAGGCCTATTGGTCCCCGTGAAGGCTGGTTTTCCACTGGGCACCCGGTGCACAGGGCAGCCCTGGTTTCCCTGCAGGTTCAACAATCTGGTTTTCATTGAGTGGAGTTTGGAGGGCTCTCCCACCACATTTTTCTTTAATTATGATAAAAGAGAGTAACTTAATCAAGCATAAATCCTGTTGAAATGAACATGAGAAAATAAAGGGGTGAATGTGCAGAATGAGAGTAGATGCTATGCCATGGATCCTCTGGATTTCGGAAGAAGCCAGTGTGCAGCCGCCAAACCCTGTAACACAAAGGAGTCTGGTTCCCACTCAGATTCCGGCCCTAATCCTGTGTGGGAAGAGAAGAACAGAGACAACCCTGGGCCACTTGAAGGCGGCACCTTGGAACAAAGACTATGTCCTTCCAGTTTGTTCCTATGGCGATGACCCCTGTTCCCTTAGTCCCCAACCTGGGCTCCTGTACCCGCCCTCAGGGCTGACCCAGGGAGGGTGGTGACCATCAGCAACTCAGCTGGGCACTGGAAAAGGACACACAGACATTCATGTGCACACACATGTAAATGCATGTGCATACACATATGCTCATGCACACACATTCACACAATAGGCTTACAGATGCAGGCGCACATATACATACATATGCACACACACCTACATGTACACATGTGTATACATACATACTTGCTTATTCATGCACAATCATGTATCTGTGCACGTACACAGGGCTTCCCAGATGGTTCCACAGTAAAGAATCCACCTGCCAGTGTAGGAGACACAGCAGACACAGGTTCAATGACTTTGGTTGGGAAGATCCTCTGGAGGAGGAAATTGTAACCCACTCCAGTACTCTTGCCTGGAGAATCCCAGGGACAGGGGAGCGTGGAGGGCTACAGTCCACGAGGTGCAAAAGACGCATGCACACACACCCTCCACAGAGCACTGCCTCCCAAAGTGCCTGCCACCAGTGGCAGCCCCAGGAAACGCTTAGAGAGGCAGACTTTCAGCCCCCACCCCAGACCTACAGAATCCAACACACTGAGGGTGCGAAAGCACAATCTGTATTTCACAAGCTACAGTCCACAGGGTCACAAAGAGTCAAACACAACTGAAGTGACTGGGCACGCACCCAAGGCTAAAGGTTGAGAGCCACCACTTTGTGGAGCAGATCTTATTCACACAGAGGCAAAGTATTGGTTTAAAAAACAATAAACCATTCATAAAATTGATATTAACCAACATAAAAAGAAATGAACTATCCAGCCATGACAATACAAGAAGGAAACTAAAACATATATTACTAAGGGGAAGAGGCCAATCTGCAAAGGCCACATACTGTGTGATTGCAACTATATGACATTCTGGAAAAGGTAGAATTAGAGAGAGAGTAAAACATCAGTGATTAACAGGGGTTGTGAGGTTGGGGGTGAATAAGCAAGGCAGGGAGGATTTTTAGGGGCAGTGAAACTACTCTGTATGATATCATAATGATATGAAATCATTATGATACCATAATACATATATTGATACATTTATTCAAACCCATAGAATGCACACCACCAACAGTGAATCCTAATGTAAACTATGGATTTTGAGCGATGGCATGTCAATGTAGGTTCATCAACTATAAGGTGCCACCCTAGTAGGGATATTGATGGTGGAGGAGAGACTGTAGGGGTGGCCAGGAGGTATGTGGAAAATCTTTGAACATTCACAAAAAGTACCTGTAAACCCAAAACTGCTCTAAAAATAAAGTCCATTTACATTCAAAACAAATAGAGTGATTTTATGACTCCACTTGAAAACACTCTTTATGCTCAGAGGCAGTAACAGTAAGAGCACTTAGCGTTTCCACGCAGCCTCCCCACACCACACTTGTCCTAAATACTGACGTGGACCAATTCATCTTCACAGTGACCCTCTAAGGCTAGGGCCAGCATCTCTGACTTACAAGTAAGGAAAATGTAGCACAGAAAGACTGAGAAGCAACAAGAGAAACCACTACAAAAAGAAGAGCGTGCACCGCAGCTAGAGAGTAGCCCCCACTCTCCGCAACTAGAGAAAGCCTGCCCAGCAACGAAGACCCAAAGAAGACAAAGGAATTAATTAATTAATTTAAAAATTAAAAAACTCAACCTGAAAATCTTGACGCTTGTGTCATATTATCCAGTTGACTGTTCTGGGAAAAGGGTCCTCTTGTTTCTGACACACATCTCAGTGGTTTAGCCAGAATCAAACAATGCAGAAAAATCTACATTTCATTCTGTCAAACAACCACTCTGGGTCCCCTCTGCCTCCCCTCCCCTGGGAGCTAAGAACCAGGACTATGGGCACGCAGAGTAGAGGGCGTGTGGGAATAAGGAAGCACTGCCAATTGCAAAGGGGTCAGGGATACTCCTGTCGTACAATCTTAAATATGACTTAGAGACATTGTGATTCCCGTGCCAAAGTTTGCAGGGAAATACCACTGGAGATCAAAGCATGCGGAAGGCGCCCCTGCAGGACTTGCGAAAGTCACATGAATCAAGAAGGTCTGCAGTAAGTTGGCCCCCTTGACAGCACAGTCACTCTCACATAACTGCTCCTTTCAAGCAGAAGTCCCAAGCATCTGACTCCTATGTCCAGGAGGACATGCCAAAGGAGTCACTAAGACTAGGATGAACTCAGGATGTACTCATTTTACACAACTTACTTAAAAGATAAATCCTTTTCACCATAACTGAACAAAGGAAAAGAAATAGATAAACTAGAACTTGATAAACAGAAATGTACTGTTCATCTTATTTCTGCTGATGATACACGGAGCCCATTTTATCTTCCTCTGTCTGCTCTAAAGGGGAGGACAGTGGTTTCTAAAGATAAGTTCATTTACATTGCCTTAGCCACAGCATTCCTGCCAAGAGAAAGTCAAATGGCCACAATATTTCTCTGAGCCAGGAATCTGTGTGCTTTGCAAAATACTCTCCCCAACGGCGAAGTCTTTGACTCGGTTCTCTGTGATCTACAGCATTCCCAAAGTAAGAGCTAAGGCAAAAGCTTTTTTTCAGTATAGTTTTCAAATACAGTAATTCTAGATGGCAATAAAAAGCTTAAAAGATCTCCACCAGCTCTTTCATAGGACAACAAAGGGAAAAACCACATGAAGGCACTCACTGTTCTTAAGCCCATCACTCGCAGTAAATAGGCAGTTTGCACACTTCCAACCAGCAGGCTCTTCCTGGCAGTGACACCTCTCTGTAAGTGACACCTCAGCTTAGGAGAATATTCCCCAGATGAGAGACTTGTGGAATCAAATGAATCAATTGTGAAACTTTTTTTTTTTTAACTGAAAAATGTGACTTTAATCACATTAACTTTCTTCCTCTTTATCTCTTTCCAAATCAGAATACCAAAACCCTGACATTGCAAGCATAAAATTAGGAAGAGTTAAGAGTATTCATTTTTAAAAGCACACAAAGCAACCAAAAAGCAATTTATTATATAAAAGCACTAAGCTAGAAAGAAATAGCTTTTTGGAGATAAGCCTTTTGTCATTCCTTAAAAAAGTTTCGGCAAAGGCATGATAATATCTCAAAATACAGTCCTAAAGTGTGAGTCTATTTTAAATGCACAATTATGAGGTCATTGACTAAGTTCCACTTTGGCTTTCAGTTGGAAGCATGGGTAGGGATAGAGTGAAAACTGTTGGCTTGTCCCAAGGCCAGGTAAACCAGCCTCGGGTGACTTTTAAAGGGAGGGGAAGAGCTGAATCAGAGTTGTCAGAGCTGTTCAATAGAGCCCCACACCCTACAATGTAATACAGAAGATGTTTTCTTTAAACGGCTCCACAGGATATGCCTCCAACACAGACACTATCCAAATTCAGCAACCTATGTTGAAAAACGGGCACTTCCCGAATTACCTAAATCAAAACACTCCAGCTAGGTGTTGTGTTACAGCAGTGGAATCACTGCAAAAGAAGCTTTCATGTGAACTGGCAAAGCAAAAAACAGAGATGTCCCTTCCCTGGACGCAAACCCAGGCTCGCCAGCTGCATGTGTTAGAGCGGCAACTATACAGCGAAGCAGCCACGATGCAGCTCCTTCAGCAGCCATAGGAGACTCCTGAAATTTAAATTAACTGGAATTAAAGAAGATTTAAAGTTCAGTTAGTCGCACCAGTCACATCCCAAGTGCTTGAGAGCCACATGACATGAATGGCTACCACACACGACTGTGGAATATTCCCATCATCCCCCAAATTCTATGAGATAGAACTGAGAGAATCTAACAGATACTGCCTGTAGACGTTTTTGGTTGGAATAGAAAAAGCGGATAAAATCTCGAAACGACCTGAAGCCTGTAAATCCTCCTCAAAATGAAGTTGGTGCTAGTGTGTTTTAAGGGAAAGTAAAAAATAAAAACTATAAATTGTTTATCATGATCAAAATACCTTAGGAGCGGTGGTTCTGGACAAGACGCTGTAAGCACACTGCGCCTGTCTTTCCCACTTGATAAATGAAGGAAGCAGCTACATGGCACTTCTGCACTCTGCAGACCTGAAATTAACCCAGCCTGAGATTCACATATGGTTATCAACACAGAATAAAGTGCCAGAAGAACTCCTCTGGCTCTTCTTGAGGAGTATAAAGATAAATACGATCTTCCTCAACTTATGATGGGTTTATATCCCTACAGTGTAAAGTGAGTGTTAGGCGCTCAGTCATGTCTGACTCTTTGCGACCATGCAGACAGTAGCCTGGCAGGATCCTCTGTCCACGGAATTCTCCAGGCAAGAACACTGGAGTTAGTTGCCATTCCTTCCTCCAGGGGATCTTCCTGACCCAGGGATCAAAGCCGCATCTCCTGTCTCTCCTGCATTGAAGGTGGATTCTTTACCAGCTGAACCATCAGGGAAACCCTGTATCCCTATAAACCTACCCTAAATCCACCCTAAGTTGAAAATACTATAGAAATTGAATGCATTTAACACATCTAACCAACTGAACATCCTAGCTTAGCCTAGCCTACCTTAAACATGCCAAGAACACTTACATTAGCCTAAAGTTGGGCAAAATCATCTAACACAAAGCCTATTTTTATAATAAAGTTTTGAATATCTCATGTAATTTATTGAATACTGTACTGAAAGTGAAAAACAGAACGGTCACACAGGTGCTGAATGGTCATAAATGTATCAGCTGTTTACCTTCCTGACTGCATGATTGATCGGGAGCTGTGGCTCATTGCTTACTGCCCAGCATCATAAGAGAACATCATATTGCATATTGCTGGCCCAGGAAAAAAAATCAAAACTGAAAATTCGAAGTATGGTGATTACTAGTGAATAAGTATCAATTTTGAAACATCATAAAGTCGAAAACCATATAAGAAATCAGGCTTCTGTATATCTTTCCTTCCTAGAAGAGCACAGAGAGCACCCCCAGCTGTTTTTATCGTTTTCTTACTTTTTTCACTCTTGCATCCCCAGCCCCATGGGGTGCTATAGAGGTAGTATTGGAGGTAGCAACAGGTGACTAAAGCAGCCTAAAATTCAGAAGGAAAAGGACCTACTTCCACAGTTAGAGGAGTTGGGGTCCCAGGCAGTGGTCAAATTCATTGCCTTTTCTCTTTCTGTCTTCCAACTGCTTAGTCCTGGATACAGGCACAGTCAAGGTGGGTATGCAACTGAACATGTAACTAAAGCCCAAGGCTTTGTGCAAGGGGATTGAAAATGAGAGTTCCAAGGAACCAGAAAGTATAAGGGAGGCCATGGTAGGGGAAAATTCAGAAAAGTAATCCCTTAAAATTGTTTATAAACTCCTGAGACCACCCATGAGCTGTGTGTGTGTGGATTTGACCCTAAACAGATGTTGAGAATAGAATCAAAAAATAGAACACCACTCAGGTCCCAGACTGGCCACAGCTTGGCACACACAAGAGACAGATCTCACTGTCTCTACAAAGCACTGCCTCCCCAAATAGCACTACACAAGCTTTGAAAGCAGATGACACCAGAACCACAAATACAGAAGGCTGTTGGGAGCTTGTAGACTGAACCAGATGGATGGACTGCCTGCTAAAACAATATCAACACTCCTCATAGGAGCTAAACAACACTCAGTCTTGCAGACAAAATATAATATGCTAGGTCTCCATGATGCAATGCAAAAGTACTCAACATACAGAGTACCAGGAAAATTCAAGCAACAGACACTAACAACACAAGATGACAGATATGGGAATTACCTGACAGAATCTACAACTACTATAAAAATTCTCCCACAAGCAATAAGCACTTTGGAAACCAAAAGAAAGGTGGAATGTCTCAGCAAAGAAATTGAAGCTATAAAAAAAAAAGGAAATTTTAGAGTAAAAATCATACAATCAGTGGAATAAAACCTTGTGAGATGAGACTGACACTAATATGGAAATGAGAGAGAGGTTTCAATAAAATTTATAGAATCTGGACCAAAAAAAAGAAAAAGATTGAGAAAGAAATGAACAAATCCTCATAGAATTGTGGGACAAAATAGTCTAACATTTGTATCATCAGAGTCCCAGAAAGAGAGGGAAAAACGGAAAAAATAATGACTAGAAGAAACCTAAATGTGGCAAAAATATAAACCCAATGAACTCAGTAAATCCCCAGAAAGTAAACTCAAAGACATCTATACCCAAAAATATAAAAATCAAACTGCTTTAAAAAAAAAAAAGAACCCTAAAGACATGGACAAAGAGAAAAAAATCTTAAAAGTAACCACAGTAAAACAACAAATTATTTTAAAGGAAAAACTACCTTAATGACTGCAGATTTCTCATTAAAAATAAAAGAGGTCAGAAGAATATTGAATAGATATTAAAATGTTTAAAGAAACAAACTATCAACCCAGAATTCTATACCTACTCAGCAAAAACATCTTTAAGGAATGAAGGCGATTTTTTTTTTTTGCTTTGCTTTTATTTTTGTCTTCATGAAGTTTATTTTTTTTATTTTTTTAAATTTTAATTTTTACTTTATTTTACTTTACAATACTGTATTGGTTTTGCCATACATTGACATGGATCCACCAAAATACAGGAAAACTAACAGAATCCATTGTCAGCAGACTGACCATGAAAGAACTGCAAAAGGAAGTACTTCATATTGCGCATCTCTGATGGTTCAGACAGTAAAGAATCTGCGTGCAGTGCTGGAGATCCTGGTTCAATCCCTGGGTCAGGAAGGTCCCCTAGAGAAGGAAATGGCAACCCACTCCAGTATTCTTGCCTGGAGAATCCCATGGACAGAGGCACCTATCGGACCACCGTCCATGGGGTTGCAAAGAGTCTGACACGACAGAGTGACTAACTTATTAATACTTCACACAGAAGGGAATTAATATCAGAAGAAAACCTCGGATAATCAAGAATGAAAGAAGAAGAATAAGACTGGTAAACTGAAACCTTCCTACACTGATGGTGAAAACGCAAAGTGGTGCACTGGAAAACAGTTCAGCAGGCTTAATACAACTGAATATACACATCACATGACACAGCAATCCCACTCTTACAATTTACCATGAGAGACACAGAAACTTATGTTCTCACATAAACCAGGATATGAATAGCAAAGCAACTCTATTTACAGCCATCAAAACTAAAAATAATGCAAATGCCCTTTGACAGGTAAACGGACAAGAGAATTGTGCTTCTCCCATACAATGGACTACTGCCCAGCAATAAAAAGCAATAAACTACTGATACTTGGAACAACATGGTGAATCACAAAGGCATTATGCTAACTCTGAGGGTTAAATATTTTATAATTCTACTACGTGACATTCTTAAAAAGACAAAATATAAGACAGAGAACAAAGAAATCAATGATTGCCAATGCTTTTGGGTGGTGGAGGTGTAACTATAAAGGGGTACCTCAAGGAAATTTGGGAAGTTGCTGTAACTGTTCTGTATCCTGATTTTGGTGGTGATTACACAAATATATCTATATGCTGAAAGCAACTCAGCATCAAAAGCGATTTTTTAATGTTGAATAAAATATTAAATGCTGAAACTGAAGACGGCATTTAGTATTTAAGTCAAAAAAAAAAAAAACCGCCCTCACATTTCAACCAAATCTGGACTGCATTATTTCATGCAGCCTGTAAATGGCCCTAAGCCACATATTTGGAACTGATTTTTAAGGAGAGTCTGGCTAAGTATGTATAATATTTTTATATACCTAGGGAAAATATTTATTTTAATGACACTCACAGGAGTACAAAAACTAGAGGCATGATCATCCTTTAGTTTTCAGAATTCTATCAGCAGAGTTCATATTAAGTAAAAATACAATCATAAAGATTGCTAATACCTGCATTAGAAATAGTATTGTTCTACAGCTCAATCAAATTACTCTTTAAAGTGGCACCTTCCAGAGAGAGGCACTAACATCCAGATTTAAGGACTCTCCAGATCACATAAACCACTGGTTGTTTCAACGGGGCTCACAAGGTGAGAGTCCAGAGGAGACAAAGTACAACTTGAGACGGTCTATCCTATGCTGTCCTTCCTATAGCTCTAGTATGCAGCTCTCCCCTCTGGAGAGCCTCATTTTCTCTGTTTATGCATTGGGTTCTCTCCATGTGTAGAGCAGCTGTCTGATTGATATATCACTGTTTGTCTTTCTCTATCCAAACAATTATCTGTGTCTTTTACTCTCTCTTTCTATCATTCTTTCATCTTGTCATTTACTGGCCATGATACACTGCACAGTATGCACTAGATAAATGTTTGTTGAATGAATGAAAGAATCAGCCTGCAGACTGGAAAAATGTGTTCATGTACTGTAATAATACAAATGTGTATATGGCTATTTTAAAAGAATTGTATATACAATGTTGATTTTAAAATCTTGTGAGAGGTTATATTTTTCCAAAGAAAACTGGAAAACCATGTCCCATTTTATATGTTTTTCTGCAAGATGACTCTGACACTTCTTCACTGGTTCCCCACCCTCCAAAATCTGGGTGGGCCTTGACATTGACTGCAAGGAGATCAAACCAGTCAATCCTAAAGGAAATCAGTCCTGAATATTCATTGAAGGGACTCATGCTGAAACTGAAACTGAAGCTCCAATACCCTGACCACCTGATGCAAAGAACTGACTCTTTGGAAAAGACCCTGATGTTGGTAAAGATTGAAGGTGCGAGGAGAAGGGGAAGACAGAGGATGAGATGGTTGATGGCATCACCAACTCAATAAACATGAGTTTGAGTAAGCTCCAGGAGTTGGTGATGGACAGGGAAGCCAGGCGTGGTGCAGTCCATGGGGTCGCAAAGTGTCAGACATGACTGAGCAACTGAACTGAACTGAACTGAACTGAAGTCTCATCAGAAGGCTCGATTGGGCTGATCATCTGAGATGGTGCGCTGACATGGCAGATGGTTGAGGCCAATTATTGACCTAAAGCTCAGGGGGGTCTCTTGGCCTGAGATCCCATACGTGACCTCTCCTTGTGGTTTGGCCTCATCATGTGCAGCTGCTGTCCAAGAATGAGTGTCCTAAAGGCACAAAGTGGAATCTGGCCAGATTTGGGCTTCATTCAGACTGGCACATGGTCACTTCCTCTCTATTGTATGGGTCAAAGTGACTCTCAAGAGTCTTCTCCAATACAGTTCACATGCAACAATTCTTCGGTGCCCAGGTTACTTTGTAGTCCAACTCTCATATCCATACATGACTACTGGAAAAACCATAGCTTTGACTAGATGGACCTTTGTCAGCAAAGTAATGTCTCTGCTTTTTAATAGGCTGTCTAGGTTGGTCATAGCTTTTTTCCAAGGAGCAAACGTCATTTTAACTTCATGGCTGCAGTCACCATCTGCAGTGATTTTTGGAGTCCAAGAAAATAAAGTCTGTCACCATTTCCATTATTTATCCATCTATTTGCCATGAAGTAACGGGACCAGATACCACGATCTTCATTTTTTGAATGTTGAGTTTTAAGCCAGATTTTTCACTCTCCTCTTTCACTTTCGTTAAGAGGCTCCTCAGTTCCTCTTCACTTTCTGCCATAAAGGTGGTATTATATGCATATCTGAAGTTATTGATATTTCTCCCAGCAATCTTGATTCCAGCTTGTGCTTCATCCAGCCTGGCATTTCGCATGACGTACTCTGTATATAAGTTAAATAAGCAGGGTGACAATATACAGCCTTGACTTACTCCTTTCCCAATTTGGAACCAGTCCATTGTTCCAGGTCCAGTTCTAACTGTTGCTTCTTGACCTACATACAGATTTCTCAGGAGGCAGGTAAGGTGGTGTGATATTCCCATATCTTTAAGGATGGGTCTAAGTCTACAGAAGGTGGAAAGTTTTCTGATCTAGGTTCCGCATGTAAACACAGTTGAAGCTATAGTCTCATATTGGCACTATTTACCCTTTGATCCATCTGGTTCTTTTCAGTTCAGTTCAGTCACTCAGTCGTGTCCGACTCTTTGTGACCCCATGAATCGCAGCACGCCAGGCCTCCCTGTCCATCACCATCTCCCAGAGTTCACTCAGACTCACGTCATCAAGTCCGTGATGCCATCCAGCCATCTCATCCTTGGTCGTCCCCTTCTCCTCCTGCCGCCAATCCCTCCCAGCATCAGAGTCTGGTTCTTTTAATTATGAATAATTACATTGCTCAAGGAAGTCTACTTTTCTTTCTCAACAGATGTTAGATTTCCAACAGGCCCAACAACTCTTCCTCCTTTTCCTGCTCAGCTTTGAGGTAGGATCAGGCAGCATTTACACATGATTAGAATCAACTCTATTTTTGTCAAGACAGACTTTTGTAAGGTTGGTAGCAAGTTAACTCTTCTTTCATTTCAGTATTTCTGAGCTCTTCCTCTTCAGCTGCTGTGCAGTATATTCTATGGACCCCCTCATTTGGTGCTCAATAGGCAGCACTGTCGACTATCAAAACACAGGGCCTGTATTTTAATATGTAACCTGGGAGGCTGGGCTAGAAATATAAAAATACACAGAATAAGAACTCCTTTAGCAGTCCCTCAGTATAAATTAGGGAGGCATGGCTCACAGCCAAAGTAACAGCACATGCTGGGGGACAGAGAAGGACCTGGACACTGTGGTCCTGTTCACAGTGAGAAAAACTAAAGCACCGTGAGTCACTTTGCCTAAAACTAAGGAACTACACCCAGGTAGGTCGACAGACCCAGTGTCCCCTTATCTCACATTTTAATGGCAACCCACTCCAGTATTCTTGCCTGGAGAATCCCATGGACTGAGGAGCCTGGTGGGCTCCAGCCCACGGGGTCACAAAGAGTCGGACACGACTGAGTGACTTTACTTACTTACTTACTTACTTAGGAGAACCTGAGTACTATTCTTTGAAATCTTTTCTTTAACACAATTTTATTTATTAACCTCTTTTTGGATCTTCGTTGCTGCACAGGCTTTTTCTCTAGTTGAGGTGAGCACAGGTTACTCTCCAGGTGCGCGGCGCGGGTTTCTCACTGTGGTGGCTTCCCTTGTTGAGGAGCTCGGCCTCTGGGGCATGTAGGCTTCAGTAAGTTGAGGTTCCCAGGCTCTAGAGCACAGGCTCAGTAGTTATGGCACATGGGCTTAGTTGCTCCTCAGCATGTGGGATCTTCCCGGATCAGGGATCGAACATGTCTCCTGCATTGGCAGGTGGATTCATTACCACTGAGCCACCAGGGAAGCCCTGAAAATACTTAAAGTTGACAGAGACTTAACCACCATTTTCATGTTTATCATCATCATCCTATTTCCCTCCAGCTCTTGTTAGCAAAGAGATAAGGCTTGTCCCCATGACTCCTGGCCCTGTGGGTCTGGTTTCTTCCTCTGGATGAAACAGCATAAAGGTTGGTTTTTACTCCCTCCTGGATCCCATCATTCTGCATCTACGAAAACTGCACATTGACTCATTTACTACTGCTTGTGTGCATCTGGCCCCAACCCCCTTGTCAACCAGTGGAAGTGTTTGGCAAGAACACCAAAATGCCACCAAGGGAACACAGGGTGCAATAAGGCCTCTTTGTTACAGTCCCAGGGACATATGAAGTGCATTTTAACCAGGGCAGATGCACACACCACCTCCACAGTAACATACTGTACCCAGCCCAGCAATAAATATTGCTGCATTGACAGCACTGTAATTTATCCAGAGCAGAGCAGCTGAATCCCAGAGTCCAACGTCTCATTCTACATCCAAATTCTTCCATAAAGAGATGCCTTCAGGGAAACTTTTTCTCCCCTGAAAATTCAGGTTGTAAATTACCTTTGACAAATTAACTTTCACTTCTCCTTGGAGACACATTTTAAAAGGAGAGTGTCTAGGAGAGTACATTAAAGGCTTTGTTGTTTGGTGGTCTGTTGGATGGGCTGGGGCAGTTGGGCTTCTTTTGTTTCGACAAAGACTTGCAGCCATAATTCAGTGTCTATCCCTAAAAATCAAGTCAGGACATGAAGCAAAGGTAGCAGACACCTGGAAGGGGGCTGCCAGAGCCCCACTCCCAGAAGCCAATACATTTGGGCTTACACTCAGAGAAAGAGAGAAGACTCTTCATTTCCATTCCAGTGGTGGAAATTTGATCTGCTTCACAGCAGGACCATTCCAGCAAAATGCTCTTAACCAACTTCTTCCAAGCCAGCTCCTCTGGGAGTTACAGGAGGCTCTACCTGGCCCCTGGAAAACACACTGACACTTTGCTCCAGGAAGTGACATACACACTCGCCAGAACTCAGTCACATCTGTTTCCAAACCTGCTTATGCCAATGGTACTTATTATGGTCATTAAAGTACATAATTTAGCATTATTTAAATATATAATATTTATGAGGAAATATGAAAGTAAAAAGAGTTCTTTCTAGGAAAGCTACATTGGCTTCGAAAGGACTCAATACAATGAATAAAACCTATTTTAGAATGAGGTGTGAAAGATAAAACTATAAATGATATTATATATAATATCATATATATAAGAAGATATTATAAACATCTGACTTTTGGATGTAGTTTACTCAGGAAGACAACTGGGGACTCCTATCTGGAAACTTGATCTGCTTCACATCAGGACCATACCAGCAAAACGCTGGAATGGCCAATTAAGAGGGCAATTGAGGGTCATTTTGATGACTGTCACCAAAAGACCTTGGCTTTCATTAAAAGATTGGTGACTTCCTGGATATTTGTATGATTTAAGTTTAATAAATGCTTAATATATTGCATTTACTAAAGCATAATATATTTTCTTATGCTTCACTAACTTTAAAAGACGTTTTTTGGTTAGCCCATCCAATTACAGGTCCTAGCAGCAGAGAGTAAGCAGACCTCTCTATAGTTTACAATGTGCAATGCTATCAGTGAAATGCTTAAAAGATATTCTCCAAGGGATTCATGGTTTTGTTGATACTGACTTTTTAAATGAATAAGATTTTGATTCAATCATAAGTAACAAACATCTGGCAATAAGAAGTATATGTGGAAATCCCAATAGATCACTCAATTCACTTGAGAAAGGTGTAGAAATGTAAAGTCTTTTCAAGGAATCTCCAAGTGTCCCTAAGAAACTAACAGGTTAATTTTCTTATTTTTAAGAGCCAGAAGAAAATAGGAGACATCTATTGCAATACTCCTTAAATTATATATCCAGAAGTGAAGAAATGCTGGATTGATCTCATGCTTTTCTCTGTTTTCCTTTCCAAGAGCACCACAAAGTAATAATACTGAATAAAATATGGTATAAACCCATACCAAAAAGAAAACAAGGGAAAGATCACAGGAAATGGGAGCTCCATAAGTTCATAGAAGAAAGTCAACAGACTCATGGTACAATAAGCAGGAAGACCCACAACCTATGGGATCTAGGAAGGGTGCAACTGAAAAATGAAATAGTATAAAGGGGGTCCAAGTGGCTAGAAAAGGTATAGAAAGAGTCAGACTGAGCTCATCTGAAAGCAAGGCAAAGGTGAAAAATGGTGAGACTGTAAATCCATAGATGGGCAAGTAGAAATCCAAGCCATCAACTCTCATCCCCACTGGGCCCAAAACCCTTTCCTATCTGAGGCTGGCACAAGCCTGGTGCTCAGGCATCCATTTCTTATATTTCTCCTAACCCCTGCAGAGACCAAAGAAAAAGAGTATTTCAGGCATTCAAGATTAAAGTGAACTAGAGCCAGACATCCTGGAATGTGAAGTCAAGGGGGCCTTAAGAAACATAACTATGAACAAAGCTAGTGGAGGTGATGGAATGCCCGTTGAGCTATTTCAAATTCTAAAAGATGATGCTGTGAAGTGCTGCACTCAATATGCCAGCAACTTTGAAAACTCAGCAGTGGTCACAGGACTGGAAAAGGTCGGTTTTCATTCCAATCCCAAAGAAGGGCAATGCCAAAGAATGCTCAAACTACCACACAATTGCACTCATCTCACACACTAGTGACGTAATGCTCAAAATTCTCCAAGCCAGGCTTCAACAGTACGTGAACCATGACCTTCCAAATGTTCAAGCAGGTTTTAGAAAAGGCAGAGAAACCAGAAATCAAATTGCCAACATCTGCTGGATCATCAAGAAAGCAAGAGAGTTCCAGAAAAACATCTATTTCTGCTCTATTGACTATGCCAAAGCCTTTGACTGTGTGGATCCCAATGAACTGTGGAAAATTCTAAGAGAGATGAGAATACCAGACCACCTGACCTGCCTCTTGAGAAATCTGTATGCAGGTCAGGAAGCAACAGCTAGAACCGGACATGGAACAACAGACTGGTTCCAAATAAGAAAAGGAGTACGTCAAGGCTGTATATTGTCACCCTGCTTATTTAACTTCTATGCAGAGTACATCCTGAGAAACACTGGGCTGGAAGAAGCACAAGCTGGAATCAAGATTGCCGGGAGAAATATCAATAACCTCAGATATGCAGATGACACCACCCTTATGGCAGAAAGTGAAGAAGAAATAAAGAGCCTCTTGATGAAAGTGAAAGAGGACAAAGAGGTACCAAGATAAGAACACAAGCAAATTACTCCAGAGAAGTCAAAAGAAAGAAAACTAAACCTTTGGAGACACAAGAGATGGTATCAAATTCTTTAAACATTACTAGAATGTAATGAAATAGAAATAGAGAAGGAGGAGCTATTATAAATTAAAATATGATGCCCACATTAAAAACAAAATTCAATAGAAGGGCAGAGTGATAAAGCTGGAATTCCACAAGGAGGAAAAAAAGGAAGAGGAAAGTTTTAGAAAGGTAACATAGAAAAAAAAATGGAGGGGGTTAAAAAAGGATACAAAGAACATTCCCAAGCTGAAAGACTCAAGTGTTTTATTAACGGAGCCAAGCCAGCACTCAGAACAACAAACCAAAACACACATACATCTAATATACCATCAGGAAATTTTAGAATGCTAAGGATAAATAGAAGATCGTCAAATCTCTGCAAGGGAAAGTGAGTGACCAGAGAAGAAATGAGGCTGCAAGTGGCAGTGGACCTCTCAGAAGGCAGCACAGGGTGCCAGGCAACTATGGGGTGATGTTCCAGGGAACATAACATCCAACTGAGAATGATACCCAGCCAAACTATCGTGTGTGTGTGTGTGTGTGTGTGTGTGTGTGTGTGTGTGTGATTTACAAAGATTCAGAAAACTTACCATTTATTTATACAACATTTCTTAGAAAGTACCTATCTTACTTCCCATGACTCCCTTCACTCTCCTTCCAACCTCACTCACCACACTCAAGGTTTCATCCACCCTTCCTGAAAGGAGAATATCAGGAAGTCCCATGGATACCTGGTGTAGGGAGCATGCCCATCCCTAAGACAGGTATCCAGCCTAGACTGATGGGAGGCGGGACAAAACAGAACAAGCTTCCCAGGGAATTGACTGATGGGTTTTGTGGCCAGAAAGGACCAAGAAGGTCAAAGACTACAGTGTCAGAAAAAGAAGAGGGATACCGTAAGGGCAAAATTATCATTCAGAAGCGCCAAAAACCCTGGATTTCCAGGAAACAGATTAAGGGTTGCCAAGTTACTACTATATTCACTCAATTCTTGTTCAGTAGCTAATAGTTCTGAAGAACCATAGCAAATGATGTTATCAAGTCATTTCGCAGCCAGAGTTTTTACATAACAGTTATTTTTGTTATGTCCATTGACAGACTACATTATATTTAAGCAAGTCTCTTCATCTCCCAGGGTCTGATTTAAGCTAAAAACAGGAGGAGAAAGGGACCAAAAGGGTAATAATACTTGCCTCCTACCACTGTAGGAGGTTTCAAGATTTATAATTAGATTGCATTTTCAAACTATTCCAGTGCTCCCCAGGGAGAAGGACTATAAAAGATCATCAATTATTTTCTCATCAAAAGGAGGCTAACAAAGAAAGACTTTAAGGACAGGGACCCCTTAATTTGTTTAAGCCTCTAGCTTTAACAAGATTTCCAGAGTGTTTAGAACTTCCTAGGGCCCAACTCTGGCTTCCTCCAACAAATGGAATATTTATGGTATCTGAGAAATCCCTTTCTTGCTTGAAAAATATCACAGTAGCACTGTAACTGTGCCCACTCATCCAATTCACTTAGTCTACTGATACCAATGGAGGACAGCGCCAGGTGGGCAGCAGTAAGAATGAATAGAAATTGCCTCAACAGACCATGGTAGTTCCTTCCACTCCCAGGGTGCAAGGTCCTGTGTTCACACCTCCACAGCTCTTCTTATCCTCCACCTGTGAAGATGACTTGTCCCTCAAGGTCAGCTCCAGAGGCCACATCTTCTCCACAAAGCTTTCTTGGCCTCACCAGCAGAGGGTCACCTATTGGTATTTCATACAGACCTATCTATCTCAGTATCTATCAAGATGAATGATTATTCCCTTGTTCAGCTCCTCATATAAAACATAAGGACAGACTCTGTATTGATTCACTGTCAGAACTCTCTTGGGCTCAACACATTTTTTTGGATGAATGTGACAAATTAGACTCTTTGCATCACTACTCAGAGGCTTAGCCTCTTTGCAACATCACTGAAAGGCTTCAAGCAAACTGTGGCCCATCATCTTCTTAGAAGCATGAATGTGAGAAGGGCCTTCATTCTCTGCTGCTAAGTTGCTTCGGTCATGTCAGACTCTGTGCGACCCCATAGATGGCAGCCCACCAGGCTCCCCCGTCCCTGGGATTCTCCAGGCAAGAACACTGGAGTGGGTTGCCGTTTTCTTCTCCAATGCATGAAAGTGAAAAGTGAAAGTGAAGTCACTCAGTCGTATCTGACTCTTAGCGACCCCATGGACTACCAGGCTCCTCCATCCATGGGATTTTCCAGGCAAGAGTACTGGAGTGGGGTGCCATTGCCTTCTCCTTCATTCTCTAGAGGCCAAAATTAAAAGCCAACCATATTTCTAGAAAGAAATTCTGCAAAGAACTCAGTACAAAAAATTCCAGTTTTTTTAAAAAGACAAATCCAAAAGAAAGGCATCCCAAAAAGCCTTGCAAATTGACCGTAAAGGAGCTCTTCTTTTAATTTTATTTATTTTTAATTGAAGGATAATTGCTTTACACTATTGTATTGATTTCTGCCATACATCAACATGAATCAGCCATAGTTATACATATGTCTTCTCCCTCTTGGACCTCCCTCCCACCTGCCTCCCTATCAGATCCCTCTAGGCTGTCTCAGAGCACTGGTTTGAGCTCCCTCAGCCATACAGCAAATTCCCAATGGCTATCTACTTTACAGATGATAGTGTATACGTTTCCATGCTACTTTCTCCATTTGTCCTACACTCTCCTTCCCCCCAACCCCCACCCATGTCCACAAGTCTGTTCCCTATGCCTGTGTCTCCGCTGCTGACCTACATAGAGGTTCATTGGCACCATCTTTCTAGATTTCATATATATGTGTTAATACACAATGTTTCTTTTTCTCTTTCTGACTTACTTCATTCTGCATAATACGCCTAAGTTCATCCAACTCATTAGAACTGACTCAAATGCATTCCTTTCGTGGCTGAGTAATACTCCATTGTGTATATATGTACCAGAGCTTCTTCACCCATTCATCCGTCAATGGATGTCTAGGTTGCTTCCATGTCCTGGCGATTGTAAATAGTGCCACAGTGATCAGTGAGGTAAACAGGTCTTTTTCAATTCTGGTTTCCTCAGGGTATATGCCCAGTAGTGGGGCTGCGGGGTCATATGGTAGATTTATTCCTAGTTTTTCAGGAAATCTCCATACTGTTCTCCATAGTGACTATATCAATTAACATTCCCACCAGCAGTGTGAGAGGGTCCCCTTTTCTCCATACCCTCTTCAGCACTTATTGTTTGTACATTTTTTGATGATGACCATTCTGACCAGCGTGAGATGATAATTCATCCCAGTTTTGATTTCCATGAAAGGAACTCTCAATACATAGCATCACTTCAGTTCAGTTCAGTTCAGTTCAGTCGCTCAGTCGTGTCCAACTCTTTACGACCCCATGAATCACAGCACACCAGGCCTCCCTGTCCATCACCAACTCCTGGAGTTCACTCAAACTCATATCCATCGAGCTGGTGATGTCATCCAGCCATCTTATCCTCTGTCATCCCCTTCTCCTCCTGCCCCCAATCCCTCCCAGCAACAGGGTCTTTTCCAATGAGTCAACTCTTCACATGAGGTGGCCAAAGTATTGCAGTTTCAGCTTTAGCATCGGTCCTTCCAATGAACACCCAGGACTGATCTCCTTTAGGATGCACTGGTTGGATCTCCTTGCAGTCCAAGGGACTCTCGAGCGTCCTCTCCAACACCACAGTTCAAAAGCATCAATTCTTTGGCACTCAGCTTTCTTCACAGTCAACTCTCACATCCATACATGACCACTGGAAAAACCATAGCCTTGACTAGACGGACCTTTGTTGGCAAAGCAATGTCTCTGCTTTTTAATATGCTATCTAGGTTGGTCATAACTTTTCTTCCAAGGAGTAAGTGTCTTTTCATTTCATGGATGCAATCACCATCTGCAATGATTTTGGAGCCCAAAAAAATAAAGTCTGACACTGTTTCCACTGTTTCCCCATCTATTTCCCATGAAGTGATGGGACCAGATGCCATGATCTTCATTTTCTGAATGTTGAGCTTTAAGCCAACTTTTTCACTCTCCTCTTTCACTTTCATCAAGAGGCTTTTTAGTTCCTCTTCACTTTCTGCCATAAGGGTGGTGTCATCTGCATATCTGAGGTTATTGATATTTCTCTCAGCAACCTTGATTCCAGCTTGTGCTTCTTCCATCCCAGCATTTCTCATGATGTACTCTGCATAGAAGTTAAATAAGCAGGGTGACAGTGTACAGCCTTGCCATACTCCTTTTCCTATTTGGAACCAGTCTGTTGTTCCATGTCCAGTTCTAACTGTTGCTTTTTGACCTGCATACAGGTTTCTCAAGAGGCAGGTCAGGTAGTCTGGTATTCTCATCTCCTTCAGAAATTTCCACAGTTTATTTTGATCCACACAGTCAAAGGCTTTGACATAATCAATAAAGCAGAATTTGATGTTGTTCTGGAACTCTCTTGCTTTTTCGACCATCCAGCGGATGTTGGCAATTTGATCTCTGGTTCCTCAGCCTTTTCTAAAACCAGCTTGAACATTTGGAAGTTCACGGTTCACATATTGCTGAAGCCTGGCTCAGAGAATTTTGAGCATTACTTTACTAGTGTGTGAGATGAGTGCAACCATGCGGTAGTTTGAGCATTCTTTGGCATACATTCACTCAAATCACCAGCAAATGGGACTTGGGCTCTATTCCAGGATACAAGATAGGGAAGCCCAGCATTCTATACCACTGGGGCAGCAAAGATAATGATGACATCCTTCTGAATTTAAGGATGGGGCTTCTCTAATGGTCCATTGATTAAGAGTCCACCTTGAAATGCAGGGGACATGGGTTTGATCCCTGGTCCAGGAAGATCCCATATGCTGTAAGGCAACTAATCCCATGTACCACAATTACTGCAACCACTGAAGCCTGTGCGCCCTAAAGCCCAAACTCCGCAATAAGAGAAGCCACTACAATAAGAAGCCCATGCATTACAATCAGAGAATAGTTCCCTCTGGCCACATCTGAAGAAGAGTCTACACAGCAATGAAGACCCAGTGCAGTCAAAATAACAAACTAAAATTAAATTATTAAAATAAATAATAAAGAACAAAGGACAAAGCCATGGAAAGATACACTGACACTCTTTCCTCTCTATTTTCAAGGATAATTTTATTTATTTTTTTATTTTCTAAATAAGAGATATATGTACATATACACACACAAGAATGGAACAAATTCTAAAGTTTTAAAGAAATGGCAAGTAAGGTTTTCTTCTACTCTTGTTCCCCAGCCACCCATCTCCCTACTCTACAGAGGCAACAACTCCTGCATTCTTTAAATATCCACAAATCCTTAATCTCTTCTGATGTGCAGTCAGGCATATATGATGGTCAGAACATGCCTACCAAGAAACAAATCCAAGGAAAACTCTTGGTTCTGACAGAAGCCTGGCCCTAAAGACTAAGTGAAGACCTCAGCAAGTATCAAGAGAGAGCTGGCTAACTTACACAAAGACTATGGAAGGTTTAGTTCCAAACCCTGCCCTGCCCATGCCTCCTCTTAAACATAGAACCTTTGCCTCGGCTTGTGCTGGCATCGTGTGAAAAGATTCTTAGCAAAGTTAAGGAGGACACACTGAGTATTCCATCACAGCAATGTTGGCCAGGTAGAATGTCAAAGCAAAAAAGTCCAGTTAGTAGCTGCTTTGGGTTAAGTGCTATCCACAAAATCTATATGCTAAACCCCTAACTCCCAGTACTCCTGAATGTGACTGTATTTGGAGAAAGAGCCTTTAAAGAGATGGTTAAAATAAAATGATGTCATTAAAAGAAGTTAGAAGTTAAGTTGCTTGGTCGTGTCTGACTCTTTGCAACCCCATGGACTGTAGCCCACCAGGCTCCTCCGTCCATGGGATTCTCCAGGCAAGAATCCTGGAGTGGGTTGCCATTTCCTTCGCCAGGGGATCTTCCCGACCCAGGGATCGAACCCAGGTCTCCCGCATTAGAGGTAGACGCTTTAAACTATGAGCCACCAGGGAGATCCTAATTCAATCCAGCTGGTGTCCTTATAAAAAGGAAATTTTGGACACAGACAGACCTATAAAATAAAGAAGGCTGAGCACAGAAAAACTGATGCTTTTGAACTGTGGTGCCGGAGAAAACTCTTGAGAGTCCCTTGGACTTCAAGGTGATCAAACCAATCAATCCTAAAGGAAAATCAACCCTGAATATTCATTGGAAGGACTGATACAGAAGCTGAAAACTCCAATACTTTGGCCACCTGATGCAAAGAGCTAACTCACTGGAAAAGACCATGATGCTGAAAAAGACTGAAGGCAAAAGGAGAAGGGGGAGGCAGAGGATGAAATGGTTAGATACCATCAATGACATGAGTTTGAGCAAACTCCGGGAGAGACTGAAGGACAGGGGAGCCTGGTGAGTTAAAGTCCACAGAGACACAAAGAATCAGGCACAACTTGGTGACCGAACAGCAACAACACCTGTAATAGAAGGTGGCTGTCTACAAGCCAAGGAGAGAACCTCAGAAAAATCACCCGGCCAACAACTTGATCTTAAACTTCCAGCCTCCAGATCTGTGAGGAAATAAATTTCCAGTGTCTAGGCCACCCTATGTGTGGTTCTTTGTAATAGTGGCCATAGCAAGCTAACACAATAACAAATATAGTTAAAGTGTGTTTCAGTTCAGTTCACTTCAGTCGTTCAGTCATGTCCGACTCTTTGCGACCCCATGAATCGAGCACGCCAGGCCTCCCTGTCCATCACCATCTCCTGGAGGTCACTCAGACTCACGGCCATCAAGTCCGTAATGCCATCCAGCCATCTCATCCTGGGTTGTCCCCTTCTCCTCCTGCCCCCAATCCCTCCCAGCATCAGAGTCTTTTCCAATGAGTCAACTCTTTGCATGAGGTGGCCAAAGTACTAGAGCTTCAGCTTTAGCATCATTCCTTCCGAAGAAATCCCAGGTTGATCTCCTTCAGAATGGACTGGTTGGATCTCCTTGCAGTCCAAGGGACTCTCAAGAGTCTTCTCCAACACCACAGTTCAAAAGCATCATTCTTTGGTGCTCAGCTTTCTTTATACTCCTACTCTCACATCCATACATGACTACTGGAAAAACCATAGCTTTGATTAGATGGACTTTTGTTGGCAAAGTAATGCCTCTGCTTTTTAATATGCTGTCTAGGTTAGTCATAACTTTTCATCCAAGGAGCAAGTGTCTTTCAACTTCATGGCAACAGTCACCATCTGCAGTGATTTTGGAGTCCAAAACTATAAAGTCTGTCACTGTTTCCATTATTTCCCCATCTATTTGCCATGAAGTGATAGGACCAGATGCCATGATCTTAGTTTTCTGAATGTTGAGCTTTAAGTCAACTTTTTCACTCACCTCTTTCACCTTCATCAAGAGGCTCTTTACTTCTTCATTTTCTGCCATATAGGTGGTGTCATCTGCATATCTAAGTTATTGATATTTCTCCCGGCAATCTTGATTTCAGCTTGTGCTTCATCCAGCTTGGCATTTCACATGATGTACTCTGCATATAAATTAAATAAGCAGGGTGACAATGTACAGCCTTGACATACTTCTTTTCCTATTTGGAACCAGTCTCTTGTTCCATGTCCAGTTCTAATGGTTGCTTCCTGACCTACATACAGATTTCTCAGGAGACAGGTAAGGTGGTTTGGTATTCCCATCCCTTTCAGAATTTTCCATAGCTTTTTGTGATCCATACAGTCAAAGGCTTAGGGGTAGTCAATAACGCAGTAGACATTTTTCTGGAACTCTCATGCTTTTTCAATGATCCAACAGATGTTGGCAATTTGATCTCTGGTTCCTCTGCCTTTTATAAGTCCAGCTTGAACATCTGGAGGTTCACGGTTCACGTACTGTTGAAGCCTGGCTTGGAGAATTTTGAGCATTACTTTACTAGCGTGTGAGATGAGTGCCATTGTGTGGTAGTTTGAGCATTCTTTGGCTTTGCCTTTCTTTGGAATTGGAATGAAAACTGACCTTTTCCAGTCCTATGGCCACTGCTGAGTTTTCCAAATTTGCTGGCATACTGAGTGCAGCACTTTCACAGCATCATCTTTTAGAATTTGAAATAGATCAACTGGAATTCCATCACCTCCACTAGCTTTGTTCGTAGTGATGATTCCTAAGGCCCACTTGACTTCACATTCCAGGATGTCTGGCTCTAGATGATCTGGGTCGTGAAGATCTTTTTTGTACAGTTCTTCTGTGTATTCTTGCCACCTCTTCTTAATATCTTCTGCTTCTGTTAGGTCCATACCATTTCTGTCCTTAACTGTGCCCATCTTTGCATGAAATGTTCCTTTGGTATCTCCAATGTTCTTGAAGAGATTTCTAGTCTTTCCCATTCTATTGTTTTCTCCTATTTCTTTGCACTGATCACTGAGGAAGACTTGTACACAGAACCGCCAAGCCACTGAACCCAAAGGAAGCTAGAGGAGTCTCCAGCCGAATCTTGGTCTGGGAAGTCAAGGTACTTGAGTTGTAATTTCTTTCTTCTTTCATCCTTCCTTTCACTGCTCTGTCAGTCAGTCCTGTTCAATTCAGTACCATCGTTCTTCATTCAACACCATCCAATAAAGCTCACCTCACCTGTCCACATGTCAGTTTCTGCCCAACTAAATCCAAATAAACACAGGCAGTAACACACACCAGTCAAGGCCCTTTGCACTAGCATTCTGGATTCTACTTTGCAGTGATGTGTGTATGACAGTCACCACTCCGGGAATCATGGGGCAGAACTCAGGTGCAATTTACCTAATTGATCTACAAAGAGGATTGCTCACTCTCCGTTTATTCTTGATCACCTTTAAGGGGAGGAAAAAAAAAAAAAAACAGGCCTTCTAGGTACACACAATTTCTGCATTCTACATTCTCCGTTCGTCATGACTATTTTCCTGACAGTTTTTAACACTATCAGAATATTAATGGTGCAGGGCTCTGTCTCAATCCTCTCACCGATCTGATAATTATCTAACAAACTCACTCCTCTACTGGAGCATCCCTCAGGCTGCCAAGCACATCCAAGACTGTTCCATCCATAGAGCTTGATTCCACTTCCAGCTTGGCAAAACTTTTAAGTCTTTTTTTTTTTTTTTCCAATTGAATGAATGTCAGGATATAATCTGGAGAGATATTAACATGCACTAAATCCAAAGAGTCTTTGGACCAACTTTTCTAAATCATATTTTCTAAATGAAGTCATCGACTTCCTGTGCTGAGAAGGTGATTAATTGGTGGGGGAGATGATGTAGAAAGCACTTTGTTGCCTTAACTCAGCATTTTCTGTTACCCAGCAGAGCTCACTAAGCCTTCTACAGAGAATGCTAACAAGCCTTCGAGCTCAGCAGTCAGTGGAGACCTGGCAGTTCCCTGAACCTGGGATGACTGAACAGGCAGCCCTCTCCACCCCAACTTTCCTCCAAACCGGTCAGTGAAAGGCGGGAGTCTCTGCACCCCAGCTCTCTCCCATTTGTTAGACAGACCCAGGGAGACAGCCTGGCTTCCAAATGGCGGCATGGCCTGCAGCTGGCCAGAACACAAAGGGGCTGAGGGGAAGCAGGGGAGGGTCTTGGAGAGATTAAAAACAAAACAAAAAAAGACAGCCTCTGTAAAAGTTGTGGGTTTTTTTGGGGGGGGAGGGTGGTGGGGGGGGTGGTTTGTCTATGGTTCTGGAGGCCCATTCCCAGACCTCCTCCACAGGAATGAACCAGCTTCCACAGACTCCCTGTGTCATCGGGCCCAGCAACAGCTGTCATGTCAGGGTGACCACCTGTCCTCCTTAAAGTGCTTCACGATCCCTTCATCCCACCTTTGCGGTGGCAGGGGTGGGGCTTCACGGTGGCCAGAAGTGTGACCCCCACGCCTAGATTGCTCCACCAGGTGAATACGACATAGAACGGACTGAAAGCACAGGGCTAGATGTCTCAGTGAAGCTTGGACCCTAAACAGGGGAGGTACCATAATGTAATTCCAACATGAAACCTCCAACAACCCCCGCTACCGCAAGCTTGTGATCATCTCCAGTCGTGAGATTTAATTTAAATTCATGTGCTTAAGTCAATCAACCATTTGCAGTGTGTAAGACCTTATTTCAACCCTAGTTGAAGGATGAAAAATATGATAATCATGAAACAGTGAAAGGCGGACACCAACTGCATATTTTATATTATGAAATACTTGTCCACTGTTTTAAGTGTGATGACGGCAGAATGTGGCTCCTTTGTCATAGAGACCTTATCTTTTGGGGACACATAATAAGATGTCTATGTACAAAGGGGAGAGAATAGAGGTGTGACTAGATGATTACTGATGGGCCAGTGGGGAGGGTGGGGTCCACAGGGGGAAGGGGCTGATGCTACTCCCTCTTCTTCGGTAGGAGTCGGAAATTTTCTCGTAATGAAAACTCTGATTATTCTTATCAATCCCTCCCCCTCCCCGTTTTGCGGGTGCGACAAGCACACCTGGGCTGGAACGACGATTCAGTCTACACCTCAGACTGTCTACACTGCAGCATC
This sequence comes from Ovis canadensis, assembly GCF_042477335.2. Classification (NCBI taxonomy): domain Eukaryota; kingdom Metazoa; phylum Chordata; class Mammalia; order Artiodactyla; family Bovidae; genus Ovis; species Ovis canadensis. The sequence goes on from NC_091246.1 coordinate 27,089,118, forward strand.
TGAGCAGAGGAGCCAGGATTGGGAGCAGCTGCCCCCCTGCACTGAGACAAAGGCCTGACACTTCCCGCTCTGGGTCTGCGGGTCAGGAAGTGATCCCTGACCACCCCATGCTTCTCTGGAAACACAAACCAAATTCCGTTCCCCGGATGAGATTTCTTTTCTTTTCTCCTTAAGAAAATCAGGTTTTCCAGCTCGGGCAGGGGGCGGGGTGGGGGATGGGGGGCGTCAAAGGGCGTAATTGCAGGGTTCTGGCTGGCAAGCACACAGACCCAGTGCTCTGGGGTGTTTGGCCGGCAGCAAGGAGATTAGCAGATGAAAGGAAAAGATAATATTACCTGCTGGGGTTATCTTTCTTCGCACCAAGGGTCATGAACCCATTACTCACCATTTAAAAGCCCTGCAGGAGAGGGTCCTATGAATATATAAATACAGACCCAAGAGGGGCTCCCCTGACAGAAGGAGAGACAGCCCGCCTTTCTTTTGTCCAGGATCCCAGGATCTTAAGAAACTGCAAACTCTTCAAGCATCTGGAGCAAAACAGTTTTTAACGTATCTGGCTCCCCAGAAGGGACCCACAATGGCAGGGCAAGGCCAGGCAGGATGTGCCACGTGAGGGTTTTGCTTCAGGGGACAATCTTCTATCCTAGGCAACAGGGCACATTATAGGAAGAAAAAAGCCTTCCAGGGTTCCATTCCTAACCTTCAACTGTTCAAAGACTTCAAATTCATTTGTTTTTCAGGTTTGGAAATAATTTATCTTTCAGATATATCCCGGAAAAGTGAGTGAATAATACAGTAGCCAAAAATACAGCCCTATTCCTTTCTTGGTCCCACTGCAAAGGCCCCCACTATCCTATCCTGAATTTATATTAATTTAGTATTCCCATAAATAGCTTCCAGCTTCTGCCACATACATCTTTATCCCAAGGTAACATATAAGATTGCTCTGTACAGATTTAACCTTTACGTAAACAGAATCAGGTCATGTGCATCCTCCTACAGCTAGCTTTTCCTGTTGTTGTGAGAGCCGTGCGTGTTAGAACCTGTGGCTCCACTCAGCAAGAAGATCACAGTTCGTCACCATCTGGGTTGTATCCTGTGGACATATGGGTTGTCTGCAATTTCTGTGAACACCCCCGCTGTGGTTCCCTTCTGACCTGGGTGATGGTTTCTCTGGTACCTTCCTCATTGTGGCAGGATCCAACTTCTCCAGCTGGGGCTTAGCTACCCAGTAATGCAGGTATATCAGTCTCAACTCTGGATATAAAATAGACAACAAGGACCTACTGTATAGCATAGAGAATTATACTCAATAGCTTGTAATAACCTATAGTGGAAAAGAATATTTAAAAAGTATATTTATATGAAAGAAAGAGTATATATATGTATGTATAACTGAATCACTTTGCTGTACACCTGGAACTAACACAACCATGTGTAAATCAACTATACGTCAATAATTTTTAATACAAATAATAAAAATTAAAAAGCAGAGGGTTAAAATCAGGACAGTTAAAACTAAAGGGAGATTGAGAATAAGATACACTAATCATACACATTCATTTAAAGAAGTGAGTAAAATAACCCAATTATAATTTGTAATTTATCCACATATTCACATAATTCAATAACAACATAATACAGAAAATGGGAGGGTTTGATCTGAACAGAAAATACTTTGTATTTACAGACTGTTATTAAGTTACCAATTCTGTTTATTTAGAAGCTTAAAATCAAGAACACTCATCTTACACAAGGAATCAGTAAAAGAAAAGAATACAGACAAACATTTTACCTACACCAGATTAGGTCAAGGGTAACACTAAATCAATAGAGGTCTTAACATCAGAATATGCTGCATACTATTTTAAATAAACAATATCCTCTAGTCAATAATCTCCTTCTGTCAGTTTCTTCTCTCAGCATATTTTTGCCTACACTTGGAATTGTCAGACTTTAAAATTTTGGGGTCCCTGACAGAGGCAAAGTGGTCCCTCTGCGGTTTTAACTTGTATTTTCAGATTCATGAGTCTTTAAAAGGCTTCCTTATAGGTGAGTTGCCTATTTATATTTTTTAGTTCCATTTATTTAGCTAGAGGGCAATATGGATATTTATGAAGATTTAAAGGTACAAACAGTGGACCACAAACCACACTGACCCATGGGGAGGAAGCGCATCATATCCAGGGAAATACCTGAGCAGTAATCTATCTGCTTCTCCTCCCTCACCCACCTCCCTCCTCTGTCATGCTGACATCCCTTCAGGAGATGAGAGGTGATGAAACACCAGTTCACACTAGCTCTGTAGCCATCTAACCACAGACACTTCTAAGGCTCCTTCTTTGTTTAACGTCTCTGTCTATGGGGTCATAAGGGCGGTGGTGTTGGGATGGAGTGCTGCTGCGGCTGCTGCTAAGTCGCTTCAGTCATGTCCGACTCCGTGCGACCCCATAGACTGCAGCCCACCAGGCTCCCCCGTCCCTGGGATCCTCCAGGCAAGAACACTGGAGTGGGTTGCCATTTCCTTCTCCAATGCATGAAAGTGAGAAGTGAAAGTGAAGTTGCTCAGTTGTGTCCGACTCTTAGTGACGCCATGGACTGCAGCCCACCAGGCTCCTCCATCCATGGGATTCTCCAGGCAAGAGTACTGAAGTGGGGTGCTAGATGGAGTGGAACAGAAATAAATGTTTCTCGCTTCCTACCCAGACGTCCTAGACTGCTCTCTGATGCGGGTTAAGCCCAAGGCCACTGGTCAGAAGTAGCGAGACAACAGGAGTGTCTGGCCATGAAAATAAAGGCTAAATTAGCAAGGAGAACCCAGTGGCCACCAGGAGAGGAGTTGCTGCAGACCAAAGACAGAAAAGGGCCTCCTCGAGGTCAACGACTCTCTGGCTCCCAGCATTGACAGGGTAGAGACCCTCCCCACTATCTCCAGCCCACAGGCCGTCACCAAGTGGCTTGCTGGGTTTCTTTTGCCACTTTTCAACATTTTACATTAGCTGTCCATTTTTCTTTGCTCTTCACTGAGTCTGAACGACCCCTTGGAAAAACAACCCGTCACAGGATAACTATTTGGAAAAGAGATCATGTAACAAAAGAGAGACTGGCGCTTCACTGCCCCACACCTAGCTAATACTAAACCTTGAACCCTCTCCAGCCAGACTGGTGGAATGACTCAATAGGCCCAGGGCCCTTCCTGAGCCTGTTAACACCTGAGGCTGAATACGCAGCCCCTGCCTGCAGAATTGAGGCTGGCAACGGCGGGCCCGAGCCCAAGCCTTAGGAGGCCAGACAACTATGGGACCACCCAGCACATCAGGCCCACAAGTGGACACATCGTGAAGGTCACATCATGCAAGTCACCCCATAGAGAGCTGAAGAAAATTCTAATATGCAGCTGATGTGCTTGCTGCGGCCAGGTCATGGGACCTGAGCAGTGGATCTTCGGCTCCGAGAATTTTGGACAGACATCCCGCCTCTCTGACCAGAAGACAGGCTTACTAAATACATCAAGGCCAACGTCAGACTTGAAAACTGCATGAAACACGCTGATTCCCTGAAACTGGGCCCAAAGACTGTCTTCAGAAAGGCTGACTTTCCCTGGATCAGCCTCGCCGACTCCGTCCACCCTTCGAATTCCCTGGATCCACCGGGGCTGGACCCCGGCACTGACTCAGAAGTTTCTTGAAGTCTGAAAACTTAGCACTGAAATTTAAACTCTACTTTCATGCACCTCGCCTCTTTAAGGGGCTGTCAGAGTGAGAAATGGGTGTTTTATGGCTGACCCACACAGGAAACCCCCGTGTACCGGACACGTTCCAGAATCAGTCTGGCCTGAGCCCCTGAGAATACTGGATGGATGCTGGGGTGGGAGTCACTGTTACTGCGGCCAAGGCTCCAGGCCAGCCAGCCCCAGGCAGAGCAGACAGGACTGGCTGGCTCTGCTTCCTACACGGCCCGTCAGGCTACACCCCGGGGGGGCAGTGACTTCAGCTGCGTGAGCAATAAAAGCCCAGGGTGAGTGTGTCAGTCTTTTCTCAGATTGTTCTTTTCTTAGAGAATCAAAATAAACTCTTTTCCTCAGTATCCTGGAAGAAAAGCCAGAAAAGAAAAATCAGGGGCCAGAGAACAATTCAAAGGCCACTTCTGGGGATGAGGACAGGATGGACAAGGCCATATCTGTGAGCAGAGACCCTCTCCCCTGGGAGCCGTGCTCGGGCTCAAGCAGGGACTCTGTCCTTTGGGCCAACAGAGCCTCATCACTCTTAGGGGCAGTGTGCCTCCCACTCTTTCAGACTTCTCTCACGACAAGCCGTTAGAACCAGCACTGGTTTCTCCACACCTCCATCCAGAGAGCAAACCCAAGTGCTCCAGCCTCCCAGGGTTCCATCAGGAGTTCCCCGGAAGCCCTACCTGTGCTCATCCTCGGTCCAGATCTTCTGCACCGACTTTGTAACTACAACTCACAGAACACAGTTGAGCTTCACAAACCGAAAAAGACACTGACCACAAGTGAATGTCGGTCAGAGATGGATGCTCACACATGTTGAGTCCATTAATATGATGCCACGGCTCTTCCAACAGAAACAGGATCCTCTCTATCCAAAGAGCCATTTTTCTTGTATGTTTTGGGGTAAACACCACGATTCTATGCCTGACACACATGGTTTACAGTGAGGGCTTATGAAGAAACGCTGACGCTGGCTGTGCCATGACTGTGACCTGGCAGAACGTACCGGGATTTCAGCGGTTCTCAAACAAAGCACCTCACCCTTCACAGCACTGTGTGAGCCCTCGACCCTCCCAAACAGGGTCTTACCAGTCCCCTCCTCCTTAGCCTGGATTCCTTTCCCCACAACAAGCACCCAATACGACAGACTTCAAAGTACAAGATTTCTCAGAAAAATAGAAGAAGAAATCACTCACTTAAAGATATCTACACTATGGAATGACAATGCTACACATAAAGAATGTAGGAATCTTCTCCCAAGCAGCTTTTTTTTTTTTCCCCACCGAGAAGATGTTTCAGGGCAAGGTTACAAAGTTAACCTCTTATATGCCCTTCTTTAATCTTTTGGGTCAATACTCCATCTTAAATTCATTTTTGTGAATGGTGAGGGTAGAGCTATTCTGCCCAAATGAATACCCAGCAGCCTAGCATCTTTATATTAAATTTGGTTCACACAGATACAGCTCAGTTTTCTGGATCTTCAGTGTTCTTACGAGGTTATTGTATTAGTACTCCAGGACTATTGTAACCAAGTCCCAGAGTCTGGTGGGCTTCAATAACAGGAATGCATTTTTTCACAGTTCTGGAGGCCAGAAGTCTGAGCTGAAGGTGTGAGCAGGGTTGATTTCTCCTGAGGCCCATCTCCTTGGCTTACAGACAGTCTTCTCCCTGTCTTCACATGGCTTCTCTTTGCCCATGTCCTGATTTCCTCTCCTTATAAGGACATCAGTCAACCTGGTTTAGGGCTCAACCCTAACAACCTCATTTTAACTGCGTCACCTCTTTGAAGACCCTGCCTCCAAATACAGTCACACTCAGGTCCTGGGGGTTAGAACTTCAGCATGCAAACTTCAGAGGGAACACAATTCAGCTCACAGCACTTGTCTATTCCTGTGTCAATATCACACAACTCCAATTATTAGAGCCTTGGACTAGGTTTTGGTATCTAGTAAGATAACCTCCCCACTTGCATTGTTAATTTTCAGTAGTCATAATCGCTTTTAGGTTTTGCACATCCACGTGAATTTTAGAATCAGCTTGTCGAGTTTGATGAAAAAGCCTTTGGGGGAGGCAATGCACTGAATTGAGACAGTATTTGGGCGGGGCTGGGGGTGGGGACTGACATTTGAACAGAACTGAGATTTCCTAGATGATAACAGTTTTTCCTTTCATTTGGATCTTCTTTGGGGATCTGTTAAGAACGTTTATGGTTTCCCTTTCATGGATGTCGCACATTTTTTACCTGATGTATTTCTAGGTGTTTTACAGTTTTTGGTTTTGTTCTAATAGGGTCATTCATGATGTATCAGGAAGTGGATGAGTTTCTATGTTAACTCATTCAGTCATCTTGTTTTCCTTAGTTTTTTTTTTTTTCTGGTTTTCATAACAGAGTTACTATTTTTTAATATTTACTTATCTATTCGGCTGCACAGTTCTCAATTGCAGCTCGCGAAAATTTTGATCTTTGCTGTGGCCGTCTATGGGGTTGCACAGAGTCGGACACGACTGAAGTGACTTAGCAGCAGCAGCAGCAGGATCTTTTAGTTGCAGTATGTGAACTCTTAGCTTCAGCATATGGGACCTACTTCCTTGACCAAGGATTGAACCCAGACTTCCTGCATTGAGAGTGCAGAGTCCTAGCCACTGGACCACTTGGGAAGTCCCAAAATACTTTAATGCTTTAATTTTTTAATGTCCTTTTTTTCGGCCATACCAAGTGACATGTACAATCTTGGTTCCTCAATCAGGCATCAAACCTTGACCCCTTGCATTGGAAGCAAGGAGTCTTAACCACTGGACCACCAGGGGAAGTCCCTTTCTTAGCTTGTCTCCTTGGTATTAATACTTGTCAGTAGATTCTCTTGAATTTTCCAGATAAACATGTATATAACCTACAAATGACAGCTTCCTCCCATTTTTCTCTCAGTCATCATGTTGGTTGGGATTTCCTGAACAGCACTGCAGCATCCATTTCCTGTGCCTGACTTTCAAATGTTGTACTGGAAATATAATACTCATGTATGGTTTCTAAAAGATTCCTTTTATTGAGTTATCTAAGCCTATTTTTTTCATTGTTTCATCAGCAAAGAATTCTGAAATTTAGCACAAGCATTTGTAGCATCAACTGAGATTACCTTCCCCCTCTACTCTGTAAAGGGCTCCCCTGAGAGCTCAGTTGGTAAACAATCTACCCGCAATGCAGGAGATCCCAGTTTGATCCCTGGGTCGGGAAGATCCACTGGAGAAGGGACAGGCTATGCACTCCAGTATTCTTTGGCTTCCCTTGTGGCTCAGCTGGTAAAGAATCCACCTGCAATGTAGGAGACCTGGGTTCGATCCCTGGGTTGGGAAGATCCCCTGGAGAAGGGAAAGACCACCCACCCCAGTATTCTGGGCTAGAGAATTCCATGGACTGTATAGTCCATGGAGTCGCAAAGAGTTGAACACAACTGAGTGACTTTCACTTAGCTTAACTTAGCCTCTCTGTAAACGTGGATTTTTAAAATGACAAATCATCCTAGAATTCCTAGGAAAAACTATTTTTATTATTGCTCATTTAACATAATGCCAGGTCTTATTTGCTAAATTCTACATAGGATTTTTGCTTTCAAATGCTGAGAAGGTATCTGGATTCAGGATATCTCTCCTGCTTGCACAACAAATTTTCCATAAATTTAGAGGCTTAAAACACCACTCTTTGATGAGCTTACAACTTGGCAGATGAGAGGTCCAAGCATGGCGTGGCAGGTTCTCAGCTCAGGGTCTTACAAAGCTGAGAACAAGTTGCTAACAAGATCTGTGTTCCTTTCTAGTGACTCTGGGCTACTTGAGTTGTCCTCTGGCTTCATTCCTTGCATCTGTAGAACAGAAGCATCCATTCCCTTGCTGGTTGTGGGCTGGGGTCGCTCTCAGCTTCTAGAAGCTGTCCACATTCCTCGCCACGTGGTTCCTTCTATCTTCAAAGCCAGACACACACACCAAGTTCTCCTCACAGTTTGAATCCTGATTTCCTCTCTGTCCTCTAGACTTAGTGGGTCTCATGTGACATGAGACCAGACAGATAACCTAATGACGAAAGAGAGCTCATCACAGTCACAGGCTGGAAGCTGGAACAGGAAGCTTGGGGGTACCTAAGTATCTGCCCACCACCTGCAGAAAGGCAGAACGGAGTTCCATCTCCTGTTCCTTCTCACTCTGACCTTGGGGAGGGTGTTTTTTAAAATATAAAACCAGATAACAACTTTCTTCTGCTCAAAGCTTCCCAGTGCACACAGAATAAAATATAAATTCCCACTATGGCCTGCAAGGCCCTATGAACCCCAGCCCTACTCCTCTGACACCCACCTCCAGCCACACTGCTTACTCCTCAGATACACCACACTTGTTCTAGCCGCAGGGCCTTTGCACCATTCCTCCCTCTACCACTAAAGTTCCTCCTTACACATTCCAGTGTTCTGTCCCTCATTTCCTATCTTCATTTCATTTGCACAATGTGCCTCAGGCTAATCTGATCTTCACTCACATCATAACATGTACACTTACTAACTGGCTAACACTGATTTCAGATGAGATTGTCACTGAAGAGAAAAGCACAAAACTTGAAAATTCTCATAGAGAACTTATAGGTGCCCAAAATATGCCCAAGACCTTGGCTAGAAACACTGCATGTCCTGAGCATTTCCAATGTTATTCCTGGGGGGTGAAAGGAAAGTCTGTCCTTTCCATTCCCGTTAAGGATACTCAGCCTTCACTGAAAATTCTTCCTGTTCAGAACACTGTGGCAGGAGGTATAGCTCAGGCAAACGGCATCTGAAAAACACTGACAGCAGCAAATGCTGCAATGCTGTGGTACAGTAGGAACAGGCATTCATTGCTGGTGGGAATGCAAAATGGTGCCCCACTGCAGTCTGACAGTTTTTTTAATAAACGTACTCTTACCATTTGATCCTGCAATCATGTTCCTTGATATCTTACCAAATGAAGTGAAAACATGTCCACACATGGGGTGGCGCAGGTGGGCCTAGAGGAGCCATCCCACGTTCAAGGTCAGGAAGGGCAGCAGTGAGGAGACACCCCTCATCCAAGGTAAGGAGCAGCGGCTGCGCTTTGCTGGAGCAGCCGTGAAGAGATACCCCACGCCCAGGGTAGGAGAAACCCAAGTAAGATGGTAGGTGTTGCAAGAGGGCATCAGAGGGCAGACACACTGAAACCATACTCACAGAAAACTAGTCAATCTAATCACACTAGGACCACAGCCTTGTCTAACTCAATGAAACCAAGCCATCTTGGGGTAACCCAAGATGGATGGGTCATGGTGGAGAGGTCTGACAGAATGGGGTCCACTGGAGAAGGGAATGGCAAGCCACTTCAGTATCCTTGCCTTGAGAATCCCATGAACAGTATGAAAAGGCAAAATGATAGGATACTGAAAGAGGAACTCCCCAGGTCAGTAGGTGCCCAATATGCTACTAGAGATCAGTGGAGAAATAACTCTAGAAAGAATGAAGGGATGGAGCCAAAGCAAAAACAATACCCAGCTGTGGATGTGACCAGTGATTGAAGCAAGATCCAATGCTGTAAAGAGCAATGTTGCATAGGAACCTGGAATGTCAGGTCCATGAATCAAGGCAAATTGGAAGTGGTCAAAAAAGAGATGGCAAGAGTGAATGTCGACATTCTAGGAATCAGCAAACTAAAATGGAATGGAATGGGTAAATTTAACTCAGATGACCATTATATCTACTACTGCGGGCAGGAATCCCTCAGAAGAAATGGAGTAGCCATCATGGTCAACAAAAGAGTCCAAAATGCAGTACTTGGATGCAATCTCCAAAACGACAGAATGATCTCTGTTCGTCTCCAAGGCAAACCATTCAACATCACGGTAATCCAAGTCTATGCCCCAACCAGTAATGCTGAAGAAGTTGAAGTTGAACGGTTCTATGAAGACCTACAAGACCTTTTAGAACTAACACCCAACAAAGATGTCCTTTTCATTATAGGGGACTGCAATGCAAAAGTAGGAAGTCAAGAAACACCTGGAGTAACAGGCAAATTTGGCCTTGGAATACGGAATGAAGTAGGGCAAAAACTAATAGTGTTTTGCCAAGAAAATGCACTGGTCATAGCAAACACCCTCTTCCAACAACACAAGAGAAGACTCTACACATGGACATCACCAGATGGTCAACACCGAAATCAGATTGATTATATTCTTTGCAGCCAAAGATGGAGAAGCTCTATATAGTTGACAAAAACAAGACCAGGAGCTAACGATGGCTCAGATCATGAACTCTTTATTGCCAAATTCAGATTCAAATTGAAGAAAGTAGGGAAAACCGCTAGACCATTCAGATATGACGTAAATCAAATCCCTTATGATTATACAGTGGAAGTGAGAAATAGATTTAAGGGACTAGATCTGATAGAATGCCTGGTGAACTGTGGAATGAGGTTCGTGACATTGTATAGGAGACAGGGATCAAGACCATCCCCATGGAAAAGAAACGCAAAAAAGCAAAATGGCTGTCTAGGGAGGCCTTACAAATAGCTGTGAAAAGAAGAGAAGCAAAAAGCCAAGGAGAAAAGGAAAGATATAAGAATCTGAATGCAGAGTTCCAAAGAATAGCAAGAAGAGATAAGAAAGCCTTCTTCAGCGATCAATGCAAAGAAATAGAGGAAAACAACAGAATGGGAAAGACTAGAGATTTCTTCAAGAATATTAGAGATACCAAGGGAACATTTCATGCAAAGATGGGCTCGATAAAGGACAGAAATGGTAAGGACCTAACAGAAGCAGAAGATATTAAGAAGAGGTGGCAAGAATACACAGAACTGTACAAAAAAGATCTTCACAACCCGGATAATCACGATGGTGTGATCACTCATCTAGAGCCAGACATCCTGGAATGTGAAGTCAAGTGGGCCTTAGAAAGCATCACTATGAACAAAGCTAGTGGAGGTGATGGAATTCCAGTTGAGCTGTTTCAAATCCTGAAAGATGATGCCGTGAAAGTGCTGCACTCAGTATGCCAGCAAATTTGGAAAACTCAGCAGTGGCCACAGGACTGGAAAAGGTCAGTTTTCATTCCAATCCCAAAGAAGGGCAATGCCAAAGAATGCTCAAACTACCACACAATTGCACTCATCTCACACACTAGTAAAGTAATGCTCAAAATTCTCCAAGCCAGGCTTCAGCAATACGTGAACCATCAACTCCCTGATGTTCAAGCTGGTTTTAGAAAAGGCAGAGGAACCAGAGATCAAATTGCCAACATCTGCTGGATCGTGGAAAAAGCAAGAGAGTTCCAGAAAAACATCTATTTCTGCTTTATTGACTATGCCAAAGCCTTTGACTGTGTGGATCACAAGAAACTGTGGGAAATTCTCAAAGAGATGGGAATACCAGACCACCTGACCTGCCTCTTGAGAAACCTCTATGCAGGTCAGGAAGCAACTGGACATGGAAAAACAGACTGGTTCCCAATAGGAAAAGGAGTGCGTCAAAGCTGTATATTGTCACCCTGCTTATTTAACTTCTATGCAGAGTACATCATGAGAAACACTGGGCTGGAAGAAACACAAGCTGGAATTAAGATTGCCGGGAGAAATATCAATAACCTCAGATATGCAGATGACACCACCCTTATGGCAGAAAGTGAAGAGGAACTAAAAAGCCTCTTGATGAAAGTGAAAGAGGAGACTGAAATAGCTGGCTTAAAGCTCAACATTCAGAAAACAAAGATCATGGCATCCGGCCCCATCACTTCATGGGAAATAGATGGGGAAACAGTGGAAACAGTGTCAGACTTTATTTTGGGGGGCTCCAAAATCACTGCAGATGGTGACTGCAGCCATGAAATTAAAAGATGTTTACTCCTTGGAAGAAAAGTTATGACCAACCTAGACAGTATTTTCAAAAGCAGAGACATTACTTTGCCGACTAAGGTCCGTCTAGTCAAGGCTATGGTTTTTCCAGTAGTCATGTATGGATGTGAGAGTTGGACTGTGAAGAAGGCTGAGCGCCAAAGAATTGATGTTTTTGAACTGTGGTGTTGGATACGATTCTTGAGAGTCCCTTGGACTGCAAGGAGATCCAACCAGTCCATTCTGAAGGAGATCAGCCCTGGGATTTCTTTGGAAGGAATGATGCTAAAGCTGAAACTCTAGTACTTTGGCCACCTCATGTGAAGAGTTGACTCATTGGAAAAGAGTCTGATGCTGGGAGGGATTGGGGGCCGGAGGAGAAGCGGACGACTGAGGATGAAATGGCTAGATGGCATCACGGACTCGATGGACGTGAGTCTGAGTGAACTCCAGGAGTTGGTGATGAACAGGGAGGCCTGGCGTGCTGCAATTCATGGGGTCGCAATGCAAAGAGTCGGACACGACTGAGTGACTGAACTGAACTGAACTGATTCTATATGATACTATAATAATGGTTACCTATCATTATTCATCTTCCTAAACTATAGAATATGCGACACCAAGAGCAAGCCCTAATATAAACAATGGACTTTGTCATGTATCATTGAAGGTTCATCAAATGTAACAAATACACCACTCTGATAAGGCAAGAGGCTATACATAAGGGGGGCAGGAGGAATATGAGAAGTCTCTGTATCTTCCCTTCAGTTTTGCTGTGAACCTAAAACTGCTCTAAAATATAATACCACCTTAACAAAACAAACAAGCAATCGATCATTCGAGAACATGGTGATGCAGAGAAGCCCTGTCCATCAACAACAGCACTGTGCCAGTACTTCTTATCAGGGAAGCGCTGAGACTGCTAGCATATCAGTCAAGCATCAATCCTTTTCAAATCATTTGGGCTTTCCTGGTAGCTCAGCTGGTAAAGAATCCATCTGCAATGCAGATGTTTTGATTCCTGGGTCAGGAAGATCCCCTGCAGAAGGGATAGGCTGCCCACTCCAGTATTCTTGGGCTTCCCTGGTGGCTCAGACAGTAAAGAATTTGCCTGTAATGCAGGAGCCCTGGGTTTGATCCCTGAGTTGGGAAGATCCCCTGGAGGAGGGCATGGCAACCCACTCTAGTAATCTTGCTTGGAGAATCCTCATGGACAGAGGAACCTGGTGGGCTACAGTCCACGGGGTTGCAAAAAGTCAGACATGACTGAGCGACTAAGTATACACAGCACAAGTCATTTAAGAATATTCAAGCAAGCTCCCATTTTTCACAAATGTCATAGTGTTGCAAACAACAGTAAAAGTCAAAGGGTCCAAGTGAAATTAGGACTCATTATTAAAGAGGTTTCCCTAAATCTCTCTGCCTTCCTCCCTCCAGAAAGGCCCTTCGAGCAGTCTATATCCTACAGTCTATACAAAAAAGCAGCCTCAGGCCACTCTGTTGGGCTCCGACAGTGCTGCTCCATCAGGCATATTCGTAGTCCTCGACTTTCAGACCGAACCTTGGACCCCCTGTTCCTCCACAATTCTGTCTCCATCAGGTTTATCTTCAGGAACAACACTGCTTTAAAACCAACAGGATTCAGTCTCCTTCAGTTCTCATTTCTCCTTGCAAGGTGATCAAACTCCAGGTTTCTGCCTTCGGCTTCCGGGATGACCTGACCCAAGTGGATTATGTGCAGCAGACAAAACTGCTCACACCAGGTGACATTTTCTGCTCACACCAGTCTGTCTCTCACTCACCCTCTGCTTCCAGTTCCCGTTATAGAAACGGCCTCCTCTGACTGAAGAAAGAGGAACACAACCAGGAACAGAGACTTGTCTGGCCCCTTCCCTCGAAAGTTTAAACCTGTAAGCTAGGTGGGAAAACATTCACGTGCATGTTGTAATCTCTTTTTAAATGACTTCTAAGGGTTCTTTTTCTTTTTCCTTTTGGACTTAGAACTGATTAAACAAAACAATGTTCTGTCCAAACCTGCATTTTTCTTATTACTTCCTAATCATTTTACCCCTAACATAAAGGCTTGTTCTTTTCTAACACTGGGCTCTTTAATCACTCCTGACAGGCCTGCTTTCCGCTTGGCCAGCCCCCAGCAAACACCGCTGGGCTCCACCACCCTCCACTGCTCTCTTCAGACCCTCTCTTGGGGTAACACAGCTCATTTAAAGAGGAAGAAGGTAGTAGAGATCTCCTGGCATGCCCTACTCTAAGGCACTGCAGAGGTCTTAGGGCTAATAAATGGTATAAATAGTCCCATGGCTGGACCTCCCCACCTCCACTAAAAAGTAGTGCAAAATTCCATCACTTCAGGAAATTTTCAAGAGATAAATGCAGGAAACCATGTGGAGCAGTACTCAGACCCACGAGCAGGATTTTGGACGAATTCCAGGCAGAGTGAGCTACCTTGTCAACAGTGCAGAGTCCCGGATGTGGGGTGAGCTTGAGGAGCCCACTGTGGGTAGACAACAGGCTTTCCCAGAGCCCAGAGATAGGAGCATTTGGGCTGGACAGTTGTTGGGTCCTGCCTGGGAGCAACTCTGGGAGGATCAGCTCACTCAGAACCTTATGACTCTTTCTAGATGAGAACTCTCAAGGCCTAGGACTTCCACTCCAAGGCTCCAAGACAGGGATCAGGAGGAAGCCTAGAGGTGGACCCAGCTGACACACCGAGAGTTTCCACCCTGGAGACACCACGTGTCCTGGTCTGCATCACCGTATCCACACATGCATCTGTGGTTACAGAGGGAGCAGCCCTGATGCCTGGAGGCCACAAAGGGCAAGGTGGAGATGCTTGAAGATGGAGGGAACACGACAAACAGGCCACATGGACACCCTACCGCAGCTGGGCCCCAAGACCCTTGGATCCCTTAGGCCTCACCATCATGCTCACTACTTCTGGAAAGGATGTCCCAAATGGCTGTCTATGTGCATATGGTGATGTATCCCGTGTCAGTTTCTTCTCTATAAATGGCCCATTACAAACTGCCCTCAGAGGAAAAGTCACCGTGGCCCACTCAAAGACCCCAGTGTTGACAGCAGTCAACACCAAGGAGCTGGCAGTGTGCTGGGACTCGACCCAGTCACTATCCTTTCAGGGAAAAAGTGGTTTACCTTTCACAGATGGACAGTGAGACCCAGGATATTAAACCTGAATGATTCAACATTATACAAAACATGAAGGAAGAGCTAGGATCCAAAGCCCAAAAGGTCCCAAAGAGCCCACGCTTAAGTGCACTTCAACTTTCCTAAAGTGTAAATTACATGTGACAATCTGGACCCCTGGCTGGATGTGGCAAACCTGCTCACCTGTGTAAGAGAGCCCCCTTTCACCAGGGGGCCTGGGCCAGGGACCTACCAGCAAGAGGGCCGTTTACTCAGGTGCGCTTAACTCATGAATTCTTGCAGCAGTTTCCAAGGACACAGTCCTGTTTACAAAGCTGAATTTATCTCCCCTTTCAGGAAACAGCATCTACCTCCACAGCCGACTAGCAGAGACCAAGTGCCAAGCCACACGGGGAGTGGTACCTACTCGGCCCCCTGTGGGACCCTGCCTCCACCTGAGGCCTCTGGAAAGGCTGGGGGAGACCTGGGACCCCTGCAGGCCATGTGCCCCAAGGCTCTTCTCCCTAGTCTTGCCCCCAGTCACTCTGTCCTGCTCAAGAAGCAATAGCAGGAGTAGCTTTCTGAACAAGCAGGGCAACTGAGAAGGCAGAACTGCCCCTCACTCTCCAAGCGTCCAGGCCACACAGCCACCAGGAGCTACCCGCATCGTGAGGCCAAGTCCCTTACGGCTCCCTCAGGGATTTGTGGGCAGGATACTCGCAGGCCCCCCAAAATCAGCCCATGGGAGCACACTGCTGTGAGAGAGGACCCGAGCGATAAATCCCACCAGAAAGGCCTGGGTGCAGCGATGGCAGGGAAGGATCCACGAGAATTAATCAGGGAGATAAGTGGGCACGTGTGCTGACAGCCTCTGCTAGGGGGCTGCAGGCACCGCGGGGGGAGACGGACCTGGGGATCTGTAAACATCTGGGTGCGGGGGGAAGAGCAGGGTCTCAGGATGAGGTGTTAACTGCACGTGTGACCTGTGACCAGAGGCTGGGACGCTTCCTCCTCCACGTGCCCAGGTGCAACTGGTCAGGGGCACATGAGTGTAAACAGCGAATAGGTTACGCCTGGGAAATGGGCCTGCTTAGAAGCAAAGAAGTCAGCCGGGCTGAGGGTGTGGGGCAGCTGGGAAGACCCTCCCCCGTTCATGGATAGAAGGGCGCGGGGGCTGAGGTATCCATCTGAGACCAGGGCCCCCAAAAGCCCCCCAAACTCTGCCTTTAACCACTGACACCTTGACCCCAACATACTTACATGCCAGGAAACTACACACACCCCCATGGACACACTCACACACAAACTCCAGGAAAACTACCCAAACACACACACACACACACACACACACACATTCTCCAGAAAACTATACCCACAAACACACACATTCCAGGAAACTACAAACATACACACTCCAGGAAACTACACACATACACTCACAGCCACACATATGCCACACACACACCAGGAAACCACACGAACACTCGCGCACACAGACATACAATACAGGCATGCAGTACACACACACACCAGGAAGCCAACAGCAAGAGAATTAAGCTTATAGAAGTATAAAATCTATGGTGACCTGTGAATGCAGCCTTGATAACTTAGTGAAACATTAATCTCTAAGTACCTAGAGACCAGAAGCATCCAGCCCCTAAGCCGGTGGTTCTCCCACCAGGGAGATTAGTCAGCCTGAGCGACAGCTGGAGAGGAGGGAATCAGCCCCAGCACTTTATCAGCCAGGGCTCCAGATAAGCCAGAGACACGGAGCTGAGATGAGGACACGTGTGTGACAGGGGTACAGGGTCCGGAGTGCCCTGTACCACAATAAGAAAGAAGTGTGTAAGGCGGCCGCAGCAACCAATAGGTCCCTGAGACACCTGTGTCCCCTAGAAGATGGTAAGTTGGAAAGACTGAGAGCTGCCATCGGGCCTGGCCACAGATCCCTGAAGAGAGCTCGTGTAGCCCTGCTGCACTCCACTTCCCTGCGGACTTCCAGCTACACGCAGGCTGGGGCACCCTGTGTCCAGAAGGCACAGCTGCTTTGAGATCTGGGGTCCATTTTGCCCTCAGAGCTTGAGGGGCTGGGGAGGGGCAGAGATGGAGAGATCCCTCTTGTCACCCCTCACCTCTATCATAAAATCATGGTCCCCAAAGAGTCACTACAACTACACCCACTTTGCACCTCGATCCTATAAAAACAGAGGGACGTTCTTGGAGGCAAAAGAAAAAAAACAAAAAAACCTTTCAAGTCAAGAATGCACATGTATTTTTAAAGGAGGGAATCCATTATTAATTAAAGAGCAACTAAGAAGCAAGACTCTTGAAATTAAAAAACACACCATTTAATCAAGTACTGTACTGTAAATCCATTTTCCAGGCAGATGAGAAAGAAAAACTATGGGTCCTGTATAAGTTAGGAGACTGTACCATGTACAATCCCTTTTGCTTTACTGATCACACACTGGCTAATCATAGGGGCACAAAGGCTCTCAAGGCATCACCTGCGACTTCTCTAATTTTTCTCTTATTCAATTAAAGAAACAAGAACTGTCACATCTAATTGTTTTTCTTGAGCCAAACTAAACCCATCTGAAATGCAGACTATACTATAAATAGGGATGGTATAAATTACATGGTATATATAAATAGATAAATTACATGGTATATCCAGTATAAATTAAACTATACCCATTGGAAATGTAACTCTGCATGCTAACTGTTTGTGGGAGTGTTTCAGATACCTCCTGAAAGTCAAAAAAAATCATGCAACTAAGGAGAGACAGTTTACAAGTTGCTTCAAATATAACCAAACCTACAATGACCTCATTGGCTTAATTTCCCTCCAACTTAGAACTACATTCTAGGTTTTCCAACAGGCAGAAAAGCTCTGTGTGATTTCAAAATGTTGGCTGAGTATATTATCTACGTGTGCAAAGAGTTAAAAATAAAAGCGCTCTGACATTTCTCAACCTGAGGCATAGGAAGAGCTTGATTCTTCTACCGCTCCTGTGTGAAAGAGGCCATCTGTACCTGTGCTAGGTGCCACCAGCTGAGTCTAGAATACCAGGCCAGGAGTGCTAAAGGCACCTGAAAAGAGGCCTTCTGCACAGAGTCCCTCCCTCAATTCCTTCAAGTCCCAACACTTTATCCCACATGACGGGGTTGTCATGCCCATTTTGCAGACAAAGAATCTGAGGCTCAGGGAGATGAACTAACTCACAAGGCTCCACCCGGCTCAAGATGCCAGCTCCAGGGCCATCTGCACTTTCTCCTCCACAACAAATGATAATGCCAAGGCCTGAACAGAACAGGATCTCCTCCCAAACTGGCGAGGCTACGTCCAACGGTCATGGCAAAAAACAATCCCAAAATGGTTGACTGGCATTCTGTATACTCTGAAATAACTAAGAGACTGGGATGTACAAAAATACAGAGAATGGCGGAGAAGCAATCTTTCCAAAAGTTTTCCTAGTGTTTTCTTTATCTAATTCTTTCCTACATGGGAGAAAGCACTTCTAAGCCAAAGCAGAATGTTCAGTGTTCTATCCTAGTGTTTTCTTTATCTAATTCTTTCCTACATGGGAGAAAGCACTTCTAAGCCAAAGCAGAATGTTCAGTGTTCTATCCTTACTTATCCCTAAGGGAAGTAAACCTCTCGCTCCCTCTCAGAGCCCTTCACTTCCCTGCTTTCCTTCTTTCCAGAATCAACCATCCAGGGGGCTCATCGAATCGACCCCAGCCACAAAGCCAGGCCTTACCAAGCCCCTAGCTTCTCCCTCAGCCTACAGCAGCGCACCCCCCCGCCCCTCCCGACTAAAAGCAGATCTCAAAAAGCAGTTCCTGATGGATGCCACATGTGGGAGAGCTTCCTAACTGCTTGTAGGTCAGGCCATGAGGCCCAGGCCTCTCCCCCACCAGACCCCAGGGTGGTGGCCCTCACTAACACACCAGCCCATTGGTAACAACAAAAGAACATGTTGGAACTCCTTTTAATATGAGTTTCTGGTTCTTCAGAGCAGAATTAATACATGAACATTTATCTGCACTGGCAAAACAAAATAACCATTGTAAAACTGCATTATCAGGAATGAAATTCTGACACAGGCTACAACATAGATGAGCCCAGTAGACATTATGCTTGAATGAAATAAGCCAGTCACAAAGAGACACAGACTGTTTGAGTCCATTCACCGCGGGACTCAAACAGGCAAATTCATAGAGACAGAAAGCAGGATGGTGGGGGCCAGGGACTGGGCAGTGGGAACAGGGAGCTGGTGTTTAATGGGTACAGTTTTTCAGTTTTGCAAGATGACAAGTGTTCTGGAGAGCTTCCCTGGTGGCTCAGATGGTAAAGCGTCTGTCTGCAATGCAGGAGACCCGAGTTCGATCCCTGGGTTGGGAAGATCCCCTGGAGAAGGAAATGGCAGCCCACTCCAGTATTCTTGCCTGGAAAATCCCATGGACGGCAGAGCCTGGTAGGCTACTGTCCATGGGGTTGCAAAGAGTCGGACACGACTGAGCAATTTCAGTTTCATTCAATGACCATGCAAAATGTGAACGTACTTAATGCCACCACACTGGACAGTTAACATTATTTAAATGGTTAGCTATGCGGTGTGTCATTTTACTGTAACTTTTTTTTAAGGCCATATGCTCAAAAATGAAAAAAAAAAATCTCCCCTAAACTGTGAGTTTGAAGAATAGAAAAACTGCCACTTCAAAGAACAATCGGATCTTTCTGTGCTCCTGCCTGGGAGGACCCACGAGCAGGCCTGACCCCCGCTGGCTGGGAAGAGCCTGCATGGACGCCAGGCTGTGTGGATCCTACCCCAGCCCGGAAAGCCAAGGAAACGCCACCACCATGTACCCTCTTACTTCTGTAATACAAGCCCCCAAATAAACACACCCCACGGGCTCAATCCAAACATATCAAGTCAGAAATGAAGCCCAGTTCCACACCTCCAAATTCTTCCCTGGCATTAGTCAGTTCAGTTCAGTCACTCAGTCCATGTCCGACTCTTTGCGACCCCATGGACTGTAGCACACCAGGCTTCCCTGTCCATCACCAGCTCCTAGAGCTTACTCAAACTCACGTCCATTGAGTCAGTGATATCATCCAACTATCTCATCCTCTGTTATCCCCTTCTCCCCCTGCCCCCAATCCCTCCCAGCATCAGGGTCTTTTCCAATGAGTCAGTTCTTCACATCAGGTGGCCAAAGTATTGGAGTTTCAGCCTCAGCATCAGTCCTTCCAATGAATATTCAGGACTGATTTCCTTTAGGATGAACTGGTTGGATCTCCTTGCAGTCCATGGGACTCTCAAGAGTCTTCTCCAACACCACAGTTCAAAAGCATCAATTCTTTGGCACTCAGCTTTCTTTGTAGTCCAACTCTCCCATCCATACATGACCACTGGAAAAACCACATCTTTGACTAGATGGACATTTGTTGGCAAAGTAATGTCTGCTTTTTAATATGCAGTCTAGGTTGGTCATAACTTTTCTTCCAAGGAGCAAGTGTCTTTCAATTTCATGGCTGTAGTCACCATCTGCAGTGATTTTGGAGCCCAAAATTATAAAGTCTGTCACTATTTCCATTGTTTCCCTATCTATTTGCCATGAAGTGATGGGACCAGATGCCATGATCTTAGTCTTCTGAAAGTTGAGATTTAAGCCAAATTTTCACTTTCATCAAAAGGCTCTTTAGTTCTTCAATTTCTGCCATAAGGACGGTGTCACCTGCGTATCTGTTGATATTTATCCTGGTAATCTTGATTCCAACTTGTGCTTCATCCATCCCTGGCATAGGTCAGAACAAACAACATCAACCTAAGTGTCCTCCATAAGGATGACCGCTTTCTCCCTGCAGCCAGCAAATTGGCTCCTTCCTTGGAAGTGGGTTTTCCCTCTCACACTCTCAGTGTCCAGGAAGGGAGCACACATCTACCTGGCACAGTCGCCCGGTGCCCTGGTCAGCCAGACCCCCTGGGCTCAGTGAGAATGCAAGGAGCCCTGCAGACAAAGGGGACTCACAACAGACTCTTCCAGAGCAGGCTGCCTCCAGAGAAGGCTCACCAGGAGCTCATAAAAATACCTGAGACTCAGGGTGACTAGGAATTATATGGCAATAAAAGCCCACACTTGTTTTATGCATTTAAAGGGATACTGCTGCAGTATCCCTTTGTTTTCTGGAACAAAATCCCAAAGAGGGGATGATGGGCAGGAAATGAGGGTTGGGGCAAATATGAGAGCGTCAAGAGGGTTAAGCATGGAAACACCTGGGCTGGTGAGTTGTGTGGCGGCCACCAGACCTAACTTCCTTCCATCTTGGGTCCCTTCTTCAGTTGACCATGGGGCTTGACAAGGGTCCCAAGAGGAAGGTGACCATCTATTCTCTTCTGAACATGGCCCAGTGTCTGCGAGCACTGCCTGGTGGGACCAAGGTGAGGCCATCAGCAGGGCAGCTGGGCAGGGCAAGGGGTGGGCAGGCAGTGTTGGCTGATCCTTGAAGGGCCTGGCACTGTCGTGAACGCATCACGAGGGCAAGAACTTGGCTTATTTTGTCCGCTGCTATACCCCAGGTCTTAAGATACAGTCTAGCACAATAAAAATTTATTTTATCGAATTTCTTTTTATTGAATTATAGTTGATTTGCAATGGTGTTCCTAGTTCCTGGTGTACAACAAAATGATTCAGATATAGATAGAGGTATTCTTTTTCATGTTCTTTTCCATTATAGTTTATTACAAGATACTGAACATAGTTCCCTCTGCTGTACAATAGAACCTTGTTGCTTATCTAATTTCTCTGTTTTTTAATAATTTCGTTTATTTATTTTGGGCTATGCTGGGTCCTGTTGCTGTGCCTGCTCTTCCCTAGCTGTGGAGAGCAGGGTTACTCTCTAGTTGCAGTGTACAGGCTTCCCATTGTGATGTGATGGCTTCCTTTGTTGCCAAAGAGCCAGCTCATTGGAAAAGACCTTGATGTTGGGAACGACTGAGGGCAGGAGGAGAACGGGGTGAGAGAGGACGAGCTGGTTGGATGGCATCATCCATCACGTAGACGTGAGTCTGAGCAAGCTCCAGGAGATGGTGAAGGACAGGAAAGCCTGGCATGCAGACGTCCATGGGGTTAGAAGCCCCTGCTTCCAAGCTAACAAGGCAGAGCCCCCAAAAGGGAAAACTCAAACTGCTCACTGCTCAATGCCTTCAGTACCATCTGCTGCCTGGGACTGCACTGAGCTCACGACCACAGAATGCACGTCCGCATATGCAGATACACACATGCACATGTGTGCGTGGACACACACTTGTCCAATATTTTTCTTTATTAAAAGATGACAAGTCCTTGTTCCACACGGTCGATGGACAGGAGAGACGGGGAGGGAGCAAAACAGCGTATTTTTCAGAAGAGAACATGGAAACGAAAGTGAATATGAAGAAATGGGGGAAGACAGTCCCAGAACTAAGAAAGGGAGCCAATCAGTATATTTTTCTTTTTGTTTAAAGAAAAAAAGATCCCATTTGTTTATTTTTGCTTTTATTTCCAGAATTCTGGGAGGTGGATCATAGAGGATCCTGCTGTGATTTATGTCTGAGAGTGTTTTGCCTATGTTCTCCTCTAGGAGTTTTATAGTTTCTGATCTTACATTTAGATCTTTAATCCATTTTGAGTTTATTTTTGTGTGCGGTGTTAGAAAGTGATCTAGTTTCATTCTTTTACAAGTGGTTGACCAGTTTTCCCAGCACCACTTGTTAAAGAGATTGTCTTTACTCCATTGTATATTCTTGCCTCCTTTAAAAGCTTCTGCACAACAAAGGAAACTATAAGCAAGGTGAAAAGACAGCCTTCTGAATGGGAGAAAATAATAGCAAATGAAGCAACTGACAAACAACTAATCTCAAAAATATACAAGCAACTTATGCAGCTCAATTCCAGAAAAATAAACGACCCAATCAAAAAATGGGCCAAAGAACTAAATAGACATTTCTCCAAAGAAGACATACGGATGGCTAACAAACACATGAAAAGATGCTCAACATCACTCATTATTAGAGAAATGCAAATCAAAACCACAATGAGGTACCACTTCACACCAGTCAGAATGGCTGCGATCCAAAAATCTGCAAGCAATAAATGCTGGAGAGGGTGTGGAGAAAAGGGAACCCTCCTACACTGTTGGTGGGAATGCAAACTAGTACAGCCACTATGGAGAACGGTGTGGAGATTCCTTAAAAAATTGCAAATAGAACTACCTTATGACCCAGCAATCCCACTTCTGGGCATACACACCGAGGAAACCAGAATTGAAAGAGACACATGTACCCCAATGTTCATTGCAGCACTGTTTATAATAGCCAGGACATGGAAACAACCTAGATGTCCATCAGCAGATGAATGGATAAGAAAGCTGTGGTACATATACACAATGGAGTATTACTCAGCCGTTAAAAAGAATTCATTTGAATCAGTTCTGATGAGATGGATGAAACTGGAGCCGATTATACAGAGTGAAGTAAGCCAGAAAGAAAAACACCAATACAGTATACTAACACATATATATGGAATTTAGGAAGATGGCAATGACGACCCTGTATGCAAGACAGGGAAAGAGACACAGATGTGTATAACGGACTTTTGGACTCAGAGGGAGAGGGAGAGGGTGGGATGATTTGGGAGAATGACATTCTAACATGTATACTATCATGTGAATTGAATCGCCAGTCTATGTCTGACGCAGGATGCAGCATGCTTGGGGCTGGTGCATGGGGATGACCCAGAAAGTTGTTATGGGAAGGGAGGTGGGAGGGGGGCTCATGTTTGGGAATGCATGTAAGAATTAAAGATTTTAAAATTAAAAAAAATAAATAAATAAATAAAAATAAATAAAAATTTTCAAAAAAAAAATAAATAAAACATAAGCTCTCTGAAAAAAAAAATAAATAAAGAAAAAAAGAACTAAAACAAAACAAAACAAAAAAACGCAAGAGTACAACCATTCCTGGGAAACTCTAGATCCCAGTAGAAGATTGCATATTAAAGAAAATGTAGAAAATTACAGGCTAGACTTATGTAAAACACTGAATTGCTGGTTTTGAGAAACTATTATTAATGAAGAGGCAAAAACACTGCTCATTTGAAGAGAATTCTTAAAAAAAAAAAAAGTAATAACTGCTGAGCAGGCATAATGAAGCTAAACTCAGGGGAGGGTTTTAAACCACACCAACCCCTGAGAGGCGTCGACTGTTCCCGAAGCTTCTGCTGTCCCAGCAGTGACCTCAGCCCTGGCTACAGGAGGTGAGGGCAGGGCCCAGGGACCGATTGATTGGTGTTATGCACACAGATGGCAGCCTCCCTGTGGGCCCCTCCAGTCTGGCCTGCAGGGGCTGAGTTCAGGGGAGCTGTATGTCCCCAGGCTGAAAGTGACTCTTAGGAGGGGGGCACAGACTGATATTCCAAGTACTGGAATGTCAGCCACAGCAAATTTGCAGTGTATAAGGTAAATTCTTCCTTGACCAACAGAACAAGGTCTATGCATTGCAACCTTTAAGAGTCTGGGCATCTGAAGGAAAAGAACCCCTCAAGGATGGCTCAACATCTGCACACGCACCAAACTCTGAGCAGCCTTCCCACCGGCACAAGGTGGCAAGATGCCAAGGAACTCACCAAGTCAAGATCACATGTACAGTCCCAGCTCTGGCCAAGGGGCCCTCTCACTGCAGCCAGAGCTCCCCCTTGGTGTCTGACCTCCCGAGAGTCAGTGGAGTGGAGCTCCTGACAATCACTCCCACTGTGCATGAGCCCTTCCTTCACAGAGTTTAAGAAAAATCTCTTAGATTTTGTTTAGTTTACTGTTTTTATTCTTTCAGTTAAGGTCATATGATCTTCGCATTATTAAATGGACTTCATCTAATTGTTTTGTCTTTCTTTTTCTATTAATTCTTTTTGCTATACTTTAGAAAAGCACTGATTTGCCATGATTGGGAAAAAACCCTGACCAGTTCTTTCCTTGATAGTCTGAGAAGCATAGAGGAATGTTAACAAACTGTCCAGTCTTCAGTTGTACACATTTTCCACCCAGCCCAGGGCATTCAAGCCTCCAGGCTTTTTTTTTAAGAGATTTTTTTTTTTAATTGTGGAAAACACATAGCATAAAATGTACCATCTCAACCACTTCTCAGTGCATAGTTCAGTGGCATTAAGTGCCTTAACATAAGTGTGCAGCTATTACAATCATCCATCTCCAGAAGTTTTGCGTCTTACAGAACCAAAACTGTCCCACTCACAACAACTCCCCATTGGATCTCATCCATTTTTAAAATCAAGGGAGATAAAACTGCAGGGGCTGAATCACAGCAGCAAATAAAACCTCATTAAGGGAGAAATCTGCATAATTATCTTAAAACTCAAGACCGGAAGCCATTTATTTACAAACTCCCTTACAAGGGGGTCAAGCCTACATTCCCAGGAGCCAGCATGCATTTTTTTCTCCCAACTGAGAGCCCAGGCTCCTGGTGCCGATGTCATGGAAGATGACACACATAGGAAGGCCCATCCCAAACACAAATAGATGCAAAGAATTTCTCCAAAATCCACAAGGAAAGGAAGGGAAGAACAGACTCCTGCACTCCTTGGGCACAAAGATTTAGGCGGCCACCCAGCCCAAGTTCTTTCAGGGCATCAACTTGTTAATCCCTAAGTGAGCTGAGATTCTGCAGATGGTAAAAACAAAAAAACCCAGGACTGGGAAAGGGGATGTGGAAACAGAAGAGATAAAAAATGAATCAATTAAGAAATCTTTGAGAAAACCACACTCTGAACAGCTATACTAAAAGCCTCCTCAGCCAACACACCACGTGTTTCCACTCACTTTAATGTCTAAAGGGTCAGCTTCCATTCCTTAAATAGAAGTCATCTTCTCATGTTCTAAATGGACCTGCATATGGAGTGAAATGAACTGTGAGCCTCCTACCTCCTACCAGCCTCTTCAGTACAGGATCAGGGGGCCACCCCGTCCCCAGGCTCAGGATGCATCCGGGAGCCCTCCATGCCCCACATATGCTGCCTCCAGTGGGGGTGCAGCATAGGCTCAGAGTAAAGGGAAAGAGAGTCTGGTTTTCGGGAAACAACTGGGGTTTGTGACGCAATGAACTGTAATGGAAAATAACTTCCTTAGAGACTGCAAATGCCACGATGCAATAACTCCATAATGAAAAATTAAAAATAGGATTAGCCAACAATGTAGCAATTCCACTTCTGGGTATTGAAAAGAATTCAGAGCAAAAGAACTGAAAGCCGAGTCTCAGAGAATCATTTGCACACCCTTGTCCACAGGCACATTATTTACAACAGTCAAAAGCTGGAAGCAACCCAGGTGTCCACGGACAGATGAATGAAAAAACGAAATGAGGTTTATGCATATAGTGGAACACCAAGGCTTAAGAAGGAAAGGAAGTCCGACATACACTACATCATGGATGGTTTTGAAAATATTATGCTGAGTGAAATAAGCCATCTTTAATGGACAAATACTACCTGATTTCATTCATATGAAATATAAACACAACACTGCAGATCAACTGTGTGTGTGTACTCAGCCTTTCAGTCATGTTGGACTCACTGCCCCTCATGGACTGTAGCCCGCCAAGCTCCTCAGTCCATGGGATTCTCCAGGCAAGAATACTGGAGTGGGTTGCCATGCCCTTCTCCAGAGGATCTTCCTGATCAAGGGATCAAACCCACGACTCCTGTATTGCAGGCAGATTCTCTACGGCTGAGCCACCAGAGAAGCCCAAATCAACTATACTTTAATTTTTAAAAATGAAGTATAGAGAGGAGACAAATTCAAAGTAGAATGGTGGTTGCCAAGGGGCGAAGAGGGGGATTGGGGAATTGTTTAATGGGTGCAGTGTTTCAATTTGGGAAGATGAAAAAAGTTCTATGGGTGGATGGTGGTGACAGCTGCAAAAGTACATGAGTGTACTCAATACCACTGAACTGTTTAACTGCTTGAACTAAATGGTGAAAATGGTCAATGTTATGTTACATATAATTTACCACAATTTAAAATTTTTTTAAAAACCCAAGAAGAGTTATTGTCTTCCATGCATATAAGCATTTGCGATACTCTGGTGAAGTAGGTCCAAGGTCTCCTCCCCCTTCCAGGTTATTAAACTGGGAATCAGGTTGTTCAAACTGGGAATCAAGTTGTTCATTACCACAGACATGTGCCAGGTAACGTACATGAAAAACACAGACTCTAGGTGTCAGAAGTACCAGGATTCATGGGTGGCCTTAGTTTTGTTCCCTTGGGAAGTTTCTGATTTCCACCCCTAAATTTGTTGTTTTCCCAGAAACTTGCCTCTTCTGATCAATGCCAGTCTCAGAGGGCTGCCTCCAAATGCATGCAGTGAACACAAAGTGAAGAGGGGGGTTCAGAATGAAGAGATCACCAAGCTGAAGAGAGCAGAAGCAAGCACAGAGAGTCATCCATCCCGAAACAAAGCCAGCCACCATTTGAAAAGCTCCTGTGCACTGCTTCTGAAGCATAGCAGGTAGAAGGAGATGAGACCAGCTGCCAGAAGTGCAGCCTGGAAGAGAGGGCATGATAAAGGAGCCTGGTTACCCTCACGGCTTCTAGAAGCCACTCCTGAATTCTGCAGCAGCTTGAGTGTCACTGAGGTTCTGTTGAAAGACATCTCAAAGTGTCTGTGGAGGGGGCAGCATCTCTGCCCACATCTTTACAGCCATGTGAGGCACCCTAACATCCCAGGCAGAGCTTGAAGGGTATCTTACAGCTTACAGCAAGAACATAATGAGATAAATCTGAGGATCCTACGCAGATTTTAGTGGGACCCACAGCAGAGCTGGCAGGCAGGGGACAGACTGGGTGAGAGAGAAAGAGAGGGGAATCTAAAATTAGTCTATAGCTGAAACCAACATAGGGCTGTATTATCCGCTGGAGAGGAAGAGGATTGATGTAAGGAGAGGGATGAGTCAGGAGCAATTCCCTGGCTTCTGTCTTGATCACAAGAGGAGGGGAAGGGACACTCTGTGCCTCAAAAGACAGGCTGGCAGACCCCAAAGGAGGCTGATGACAAATTGGCTTTTGGAGCTGTAGCCTCTGAGGCACCATCAGCACATCCAGTGCAAGATCCGCGGTAGCAACTGATCTATGGAAAATACCCACCAAAACATCTCCCAACTATGGGAGATTTTTCCAATAGAATATTTAGCTAGGGAAAATGTAAGTTTTAAGGACTTTTTAACAAGGAACACAGACAGGCTCTATAGAAGTTATCTTAGCAAACATCAGTCTCACACTCTCTACAAGCCAAGTATGGTCCCAAGGACTTTATAACTATTAAATCATTTAATCCCCAAAACAAGGACCTCGAGAGGTAGGTGGGCACTGGTCCTTAAGCTATGGAAGGGATGTTTATATAGGAAGCCAGAGGACATCATAATAAACATTAGTCCCAATGAAAGACGATTAAAATAAATTCAACATCCCTCCACTGTTTCTTCAAAATTGATTATTAATTGATATGAATAGCAAATAAAATTAATGTCATTAAGAGATTATCCAAAATTAGCCCCACCGAGATTTTAAAACACTCAATAGAGCCAAAAGAAACAGCACTGAGTGTTCAAGTGGAAGGTGCCAATTAAGAAAAATGACTCAAATTCCTAGAAATCAAACCCTTTACAATTTCATTATGGGAACCCATAAAGCTGACACCTTGGGCAGTTGGAGTCTGCTGACCAGGAGGGAAAATTTCCCTTCCATCCCTCCAAATTAGCACATCATGGTGGATCCGGCTGCTAGAGGCATCAAGCCAACAAGAGGAATTTAAGAAGAAACCACAATGACCCCAAACCTCTTTAATTTACAGAGCACCGGAGTCCATGGAGCCTAACGCAACACACCACTTTGCCAAAAACAACCTATAGAATTTCGTTCAGATGAGGAAATTTAAATTGCTTTTAATTGCTTTTCCCATCCAGCGATCTGTCTCCAAATCTCTGAGCCTGGGCGCACTTCAGCCACCAGGGTAGAATCGAGTTGCGTACCCTCAGCCCCAGGGGTGGGGTCCAGCCCCTCCACACAGCTGCTGTTTCCTTGACCAGGGCTCCCAAGGCAGTGATTGAGACAAGCAGATGACAACAGTACGCAAGAGGCTGTGCATGCTGGTTCCTGGTTCCGAAACCAGGAAAGCTCCTCTTCTTTGGAGAATGAAGAGGTTTATCCCCACTGATTGGGAAACCAAGAATGAAGACCAAACCCTCGACAGGCAGCCCCACCTACTTCTGTTGCTCAGACACACATGATTAACTGTACTTCAGATCTGGATTTCCCCTCCTGTTCCATCTGTGGATTTTGATCCCTTGAAAAACTTTAATTCTTTCAAAAGAAAATAAATACTGTGTTTTCACTTCAAATCATCTGCCTTTTTTACGCTTTATGATTCTTATTATTTTTGACCTGTAAACTTAGTGTAAAAGAAACTTATGTGGTATTCCCACTGAAACTACAAACCCTAGGTGGCACACTGGTAAAGAATCCTCCTGCCAGTGCAGGAGATGCAAGAGACTCAGGTTCAATTCCTCGGTTGGGAAGATCCCCTGGAGAAGGGAATGGCTACCCACTCCAGTATTCTTGCCTGGAGAATTCCATGGGCAGAGGAGCCTGATGGACTGACTGTCCATGGGGTCATAGTGTTAGACACAATTGAGTGACTAACACACAAATATGTACATATACATGTATGTGTGTGTGTATAAACATTTGTCTTTATCCATTCACCCATCAGTGGATATTTAGGTTGTCTCCATATCTTGGCTATCATAAATAATACTGCAAGGATAATGGGGGTGCATATATCTTTTCAAATCAGTGTTTTCATCTTTGGATAAATACCCAGATGTGGAATTATGAACCCTATGGTAGTTCTAGTTTAATTTTTTTGAGGAATCTCCATATTGTTTTCCATAGTGGCTGTACCAATTTACATTCCCACGAACAATGCACATGGTTCCCTTTTCTCCAAATCCCCAACAATGGCAACCCACTCCAGTACTCTTGCCTGGAAAATTCCATGGATGAGGAGCCTGGTGGGCTATAGTCCACAGGGTCGCAAAGAGTTGGACACGACTGAGCGACTTCACTTCACTTTCACTTGTTATTTGTTCTTTGATAACAGCTATTCTGAAATGTGTGAGGTGATATATCCCATTGTGATTTGCATTCTCCTCATGATTAATGATGTAGAGCATCTTCTCATGTGCCTGTTGGCCATCTTATATCTTCTTTGGACAAATGTCTACTCAGATCTTCTGTTCATTTTTTGATAGAACTGTTTGGTTTTTTGTTATTGAGTCATATGGGTTATTTACATATTTTAGGCATTAGCCCCTTATCAGATATATGATTTGGAAATATTTTTTCTATTCAGTGGGTTTCCTTTTCATTTTGCTGACAGTCTCATGTAGCCTTATTGTTTATTTTGGTTTTGTTGCTTTCTGCTTTTGATATCAGATTCAAAAACATCATTGCCAAGGTTTGTGTCAAAGAGTTTACCGCTTTTCTCTTTGTCTAGGAGTTTCATGGTTTCAGGTTTTACATTCAAGTATTTATTCCATTTTTTGTTAATTTGGGAGTATGGTGTAAGTTAGAGGCTCAAATTTATTCTTTTGACTGAAGCTGTACAATTTTCCTAATACCATTTACTAATAAGACTGTCTTTTCCCCGTTGTATATTCTTGGCTCCTTTGCTGTCCGTTAATTGATGATATATGCATGGGTTTATTTCTGTCTCTCTATTGTGTTCCACTGATCTATGTCTGTGTTTTTCTGCCAATACCACACTATATTTTAATTACTATAGCTTTGTAATATGGTGTGAAATGAAGGCATGTATTCATGCTTTATTTTCCCTTATCAAAATTTCTTTGACTACTCAAGGTCTTTTATGATTCCATACAAATTTTATAACTGTTTGTTCTATTTCTGTGAAAAATGTCATTTAAATTTTGACAGTAATTGACTTGAATCTGTAGGTCACTTTCGGTAGTATGGACATTTTAACAATATTACTTCTTCCAATCCATGAACATGGACTATGGACTATTTGTGTCTTCTTCTTCATGAACATTTTCAATAAATAGATCTTTCACCTCCTTGGTTAAAGTTTTTTCTAGGGATTTTATTCTTTTGATCCAACTGTAAATGGAATTGTTTCCTTAATTTCTCTTTCTGAGAGTTTGTTAGTAGCGTATAGAAAAGTAACCAATTTTTAGATGCTGATTTTGCATCCTGCAACTTTACCGAATGTATTAGTTCTAACAGTTTTTGGTAGAGTCTTCTACATATAATATCGTGTCATCTGCAAACAGTGAGTTTTACTCCTCCCTTTCCAATGTGGATGCTTTTTATTTCTTTTTCTTGCTTAACTGCTCTATAAATTCCCATACTATACTGAATAAAAGTGGAAAGAGTGGGCATCCTTTTCTTGTTCCTGATCTTAAAGGAAACGCTTTCAGTTTTTCACTGCCAAGCATGCATGCTACCTGTGGGTTTGTCATACATGGCCTTTATAATGTTGATATATGCTCCCTTTATACTCACTTTGTTAAAAGTTCTTATCATAACCAAATATTGAATTTTTTCAAACCTTTTTCTGTATCCATTGAGATGATCATATGATTTTTTTAATCCTTCACTTTCGTTAATATTTAAGAACACTGTTATGCATTCACTATGGGGCTTCCCTGATGGCTCAGTGAGTAAAGAATCTGCCTGCAAAACAGGAGACTGCCTGCAATACAGGAGACCTGGTTTTAATTCCTGGTTCAGCAAGTCTCCCTAGAGGAGGAAATGGCAAACCACTTCAGTATTCTTGCTTGGGAAAATCCCATGAACAGAGGAGCTTGGCAGGCTCACAGTCCATAGGGTCACAAAGAATCAGACATGACTGAGCAACTAAACCACCAACCAGCACCATGCATTCACTATAACGTTTCTTAAAATAAATATCTGGGACAAAGGAGGGAACAAGCCCTTGCTGGTCTCCTCACTATGACTCCAACCAACTCTGTCACCTGCCCCTTTTAAAAATAGATAAAACTCAGTGTTCTAAACACAGGCTCTCTTGGAAAGTACATATTCCAATTGCTAAATGTAGACAGGATGATGGAAGTACAAAGCCACTTGATCAAAAATCACGGAATTACTTTGATTGGTAAGATCATTGGACAAACCAAGGTTTCCCGGCCTCCTCCTCACACAGGGTCATAAAGTTGATACAAAACTCTGACCACCACTTGTGGCCCCCAACTGACATCCTGTACACGTGGCCTGCCAAAAGTGGTTCCTTCTAATTGGAATCTGTTCTCTGTCTCCGGCACCCTTGGGAAGAAGGTCAATACATTTCTCTCCCTTTGGGGAAGTGAGGCAGGGGATGCAAAGGGCAGGCTGCTAGCCTAGAACTTAGTGTCTGGCAACTCTTCACAACTCTTCCTCAGTCATATCACAGCATCTGTTAACAGAGGCTCTAAGAGCTCAGTCTCACAATGGACTGTGTCCAGGGGGCCTGAAGTCATGTCTTGGCTACAACTGGCTCCACTCAGGACAGCAACGAGAAGAAGGGCAGATCTGATAAATCTGCTGATTTGATAAAATCATGGAAAGTTGTTTCCTCAGCCAGTAATCATCTCGGCACCTGGAAGTCTTCCATGGTCTTGCCAGATGTCCATAACTCTGGAATGAAATTAGAAACTTGAAGTCAAGAATAATCTCACATGATTTTTAAGTCCCATTATTTTTGCTCAGGGGAAGCTTCCATGACTTTTTTGTCGGTGAATCCTGTCATCCAGCCAAGTATTTCCTGTGTGCAATGCCCAGCCTGTGAATGCTCGGTCAGCAACCAGCCCATCTCACCGCTCCCCTGCTCCTTCCCCAAAGCCTCAGCTGGGCACCTCCCTCCTGCAGAGTAACTCTGAGGAACTCTGGCCTCCAGCCACTCCTGCCCCTCACCTCACAAGCCCTCTTTCACGCAACTGCCAACATCTTCTAGACTTCAAAACCAAAAACCCACCTTTAAATTCAGACTTGTAACCATCAGCCATCCTATCTCATCTGTCTGCATTAAAATGCACAGTCATGATTTTCCTTACAGTTCAGATGCCTCAGTCAGTAAAGAATCCCCCTGCAACGCAAGAGACTGCCTGTGATGCTGGAGACGTGGGTTCTATTCCCGGCTCAGGAAGATCCCCTGGAGAAGGAAATGATGACCCATCCCAGTATTCTTGCCTGGGAAACCCCACAGACAGAGGAGCTTGGTGGGCTACAGTCCATGGGGCTGCAAGAATCAGACACGACTGAGCAACTAAACCACCACCACCATAATACTTCAGATCTCGAGCAAAGAGCCAAATAAATGATAATCACTGTGATTGAGGGCCTTTCCCAAGCCCTGATAACAGGTATTTCACAAAGTCTTTAATAAACATTTTTAAGAAGAGAAATTTAGCAACACCGTTTAGAATGCAAAACCTCATTACATAAATGACAGAGAACTATTGCTTTCTCTGAAGAAACAAAGGAGAAAAAAAACCACAGGTGGCCACCAGCGTGGTAGGAAGACCCTCTCAAGTTCTTTAAAAAGAAGAAGCTTCACTTGGTTCCAGGTTTTCCCATTCTCAGATGGAAAATAACTGCCGCCTCTGAGTCTCAGCAAACAAATAAAACCAGAAGACACTGTGTCTCCCATAATTCTTTAGTTTTTTACTCCTTCCCAGTGGCTCCAAAATTAATTCCAGTGTTTATTCAACTGTTGCTTATCTGTTTCATCACCAACCATCCGTTGACGGTCATTAATTTCCTCCTGACCCCACTGCATGCCTCCCACTTTCTTGAACAGTTAAGAGCAACACTTCAGCTCAGCCATTTTGGGTCTGCCGTGGATTTCAAATTCCCTCTGAAAATGGGATCTGTGTGCTGCCTTTCATGCTGTCACGTCCCCCGCCCCGCCACTGGTCTGTATAGGTTTCTAAACTCTTGAGCCACTATGATCTAAAAATCAACTCAGGAAAAAGACTCCAAAACCCAGATACCTGGGGGGGGTGGGGGGAAGACATCTGGGGAGAAGCTATCAAGAAAGATGAGCTGTGCTCCAGAATTGTGAGAACTAAATATGTGCTGTTTATGAGTAGCCTGACTTCACGGTATTCTTTTATAGAAGCTTGTATGGACTAAGACAGAGGTGTAATGCCAAATTTGGTTTCTGAGCCATAGTTTGCTGACCTCAAAGTATTTCGACTGATTCACATTAATAAATACATTTTACTCCCGCCCAGTATATATTTACACGTATGTATTTAAAACAAAGTTTAGCAAAGACAAAATTTTCCTGACTGTGTGCAATGTACCCCAATATCTTCCATCTCATCAATTTTATTTCTTTAAATAAAACAAGATGTGTTGTGAGGAAGTATAATTAATGCCATGGCTCGGGACACTGCTTCTTATTGCCAGGTGGCAAAGCCCTGTGCCCTCACTGTTAGAGGTAGTACTGTGCCAAGCTCCTGAACCTCTGATTAAAAGAGCCCTCTGTGCTGAAAGAGACAGATGAGCTAGAAACACTAGAAAACTGCCCAAGAGGGCCTGGGTACCCAACACCTGCCCACTCGCCCCACCCCCAACCCCATCTTCCTCCACAGCAGGCAGACCCCACTGAACTGCAAGATAGATGGGCCAGCTAACCTCTGCACCACAAAGGACTCATGTGAAATGAGTCCTCAGAAAATGCCCAGAGGTAGTTTCAAAAAGTTGGACTGGGTCTCTTAAACAACAAGAGAATCTAGCCAAAAGATAGGAAATAACAAGTGCTGATGAGGATGTGGGGAAATTGGACCCTCAGACACTGCTGGGAGGGGGGATGTAAAATGCTGTGGACAGTGCATAGAATCTGGAAGTTCCTCAAAATGTTCAACACAGAATAACTATATGACCCTGTAATTCCACCCCCAGGGAGATACCCAAAAGAATGGAAAATGTGTGTTCACACAAAAACTGGTACATAAATGTTCATAGCGGCATGATTCCCCATAGCCAAAAAGTGGAAATACATCAAATGTCCATCAGCTGATAAATAAATAAAACATGGTATTTCCAAACAATGGAATACATCTGGCAGTAACAAGGAATGAGTGGTGACCCAGGTGGAACAGCATCAGTGATGAGTCATGATGATACCATGGTCCCTAACCTCTATGGTCTCCCTCCCCAAACCCACAAGCCCAGCCTAATTATAAGAAAAACATTGGACACATCCTAATTGAGGGGCACTACATGACCACTACTCCTCAAAACTCGTGGTCATCCAAAACAAATCTGAGAAACTGCCACGGTCAAGAGGAGCCTAAGGAGATCTGACAACTAAAAGGAATGTGGGATATCCTGGAACAGAAAAAGGTTAAGTACAAACTAAGAAATATGAATACAGCATGATCTTCAGTCTGATTCACTAGTTTTGAGACATGCACTGTTCTCACACAAGATGTTAATAATTAGGGAAATGGCGTGTGCAGTATTTGAAAACTCTCTGGACTATATTTGCATTTTTTTCTATAAATTTAAAATTGCTCTTAAATAAAAACTTTATTCTAATTTAAAAAAGGAACCAAGTACTGACACGATGTATGACATGGGCAAGCCTTGAAAACATAATGCCGAATGAAAGCAGACGTCAGAAAAGGCCACCTACTCTACTATTCCATTTATATAAAATATCCCAAACAGGTAAATCCACAGAGACAGAAAGCAGGTGACTGGTTGCCAGGACCTGAGATGCAGGGTTTCTTTTTAGGGTAATGAAAATGTTCTAAAATTGGCTGTGGTGATGAATACACAATTCAGTGAATTTACTAAAAACCACTGAATTGTATACTTAAAATTTTTATGATATGTGACTCACATAAAGCCATTAAAAAGAATCTAACAAAGGGAAAGATGAATCATACAAAACTGCTCTTATTTAACCTTTTTATAAACGAATGGACCTTATTTTTTGGAGTAGTTTAAGTTTGCAGAAAAAAGGAGCAGCAAGTACCATATTTGCATGTAGTTCCCCTCCCACTGGACCCCCTCAACTGATTCCTGTATTATTAACATCTTGCATTGCTGTGTTACACTTGTTACAATTAATGAAACCATCTTGATACAATATAATTACCTAAAGTCCATAGTTACATTAGGGTCCATTCTTTGTGTTATTAATAGAAAGTTATAGGAGTTTTAACCAATGCCTAACTCCCAGGTGGCACTAATGAGCAAGCCAGGTCACAGTCCTGTCCTCAAGGAGCTTCTGATTCAGAAGGGGAGCCAGGGCCCAGAGAGAGGTCACACTATCCTTGGCCTGGGAGACCCCAAACAAGGATACAGACACACTGAAACTGGCATCTTCTGGGAGCAGCACTGACCAGGCAAATGTGGGGGACTTCTCAGACAGACGAGGATGAGGATGAAGATAAGGATGTTGAGGGCAATCCTCATGTGGGGCGCTCAAGAAAGCATCTGGTCAGGTGAGAAGAAGCCAGAGAGGCCAGTGGAAGGCACCTCCCAATTGTGCCCCAGCCCAGGGGTCCCTCAAATTCACCCAGTGATAGCTGGAAACAGCACAGAGCTTGTTGGTCAGGCAGCTTTACATCTAGAAATCTCAGTGTTGTATCAAACTGAAATCTGTTCCTCAATACTTCCTCGAAGCTACCTCACTGTTCACTTCCTACTGTTTCCCTCAGAGGCCAAAGGACACGGAGAAATGGCCAAGTTCTCACATGTGACAGATTTCAGGGGCCAAGAGTGGGCTGTCCATAAATCTCCTTTAATTCTTCTCCATACATGGGGTTCCTGACCGCCAAACACTTTTCAGATGGTTTAAGATAAGATGCAGGAAAAAAATCTTCTACTAGCTTTCAGGAGAAGCTCTTTTAAAACATTATTTGAAAGCTAAACATAGAACACTGCCATGTTTGCAGGGTGAAATGACCAGGGACAGTCAATCTTATGTGGTACAGCCTCTTGTCTTGTCAAAACAGGCACACGTGATGGGCTGCTCCTCAGTCCAATAGTTGTGATGGCTGGATGATATTGTAACTCCAAAAAAACAGTGACTTCCCATGCAGAACAGGAATTTTATGGTATGTGTACTCTATCCCAATAATTTTGTCCTTAAAATAAAAGGGGCAAGAAATGCCAGAAAATGTCCTGAGCACATAATTTGTGGTCAAATCTAACAGGTTTGCTTGAATATAGCAGAAGCTGCTTTCATTACAGATGAACAAAGTTGAAAGAACAAACTGGGAAAAATTTGCAGTCAAGCCTCTTCTGGTCCCTGTCAGGCCTATACACTGAGCTCAATTGATTCCCAGGTCTTCCCCTGGATCCCATCCTGAGATCTTCCCTGGATCCGCATCCCCAGATCTTCCCTGGATCCCATTCCCATATCTTCCCTTGATCCCCATCCTCAGATCTTCCCTGGATCCCATCTCCAGAGCTTCCCTATAATCCACAGCAGTCACTCTCTGGAGTCTACATCCCCTGTTGACCTGATTTTACAGGCCCTTCCTCTCAACATAACCACTGTTTTCAATTTTACATTATTTTAAAATATATGTAGGCCAGCTTCCCAAACACACAGGAAAATCTCTAAGGACAAATCATGAATGAACTTCTTCATGTGGCCAGGATAGCACTTTGCTCTTAAATGGGCATTCAATAAATGTTCCTTATAGCTACTGACACAATTAGGGTTTTTACACAAGATCCCTTACTTCTAAACTGCTGATTTCTCAGACAACCAGAATTCCTTGGCCCAATTGTACAACATGATGTGCTCTGGATTAGTACATGAGCCTATTTTCCTTGAGTCCCTTCTTTCTTTAAATACCAAATTCATCCTGTATAAATTCATATTAAAGCAAAGGCCAACTTATAAAAATAACAGTTCAATAAACCCACAGATCCCTCTCTGTCTCTGAGAACAGGACCATCTGAACAACTAACCCGAGATTTATAACCTTCCAAATATTATTCCACCATCTCACTTCCAGTATTAACATTACTCAAAAATCTCAGAGGATCATTTCACATGTTTAACAGCCTCATTTAATTCTTTTTCTTCTTACCAAACATGAACCTGGGTTCCTACAATACTAATTTAGCTAAGTCTCCAGATGAATTTATTCCCTTTGACAGTTGGCAATGCAAACTCCTATTCCAGCTGCTTCTTCCAGTGTGCTCAGGTCCCTAAGGCCATTAGGTGGAGGTAGGGAGGTAGAAGAGGGGGATCCAGGCCCCCCGGGTCTTGGATTCTTCTTCTTCTGATCTCACTGGAAAGGCTTCTCTGTACCCCTTAGTCTGTTGTGCATTACTGGGTGGAACTGAGGGAGAGAAGAACGGACTGTCGGTTTCAACATTACAGAACAAGGATTTCCTGAAACATTTTTGGCAAGCTGGTTGGGCCTGCTCTGAGCAGACCTAGCTCCCACCCTACATCTGCCCCACTGAGACCACCTACCCTGAATATCCAAAAGTGACCAAAGGCTCCCCGCTGCAGCTCCCATAAACCCAATTCAACTCCTAATATTAAAGAGGACACTTGTATGTTAGATGAAAGTTTTGAGAGATATTTCTCTTTTTTAGTAACTCATAAAACACTGAAAAGAATCTAACCCTTAGTGAATTACACATGAGATTATATGGTGTTATTGTTAGGACCCAAATATTGATATAGAGCATACCATCTGATTCAAAAATTCTCGAACTATGATGTCCATTTTTTTTTCCTTTAACTTTAGGCCTTTGTTTGTTTTAAGAATAAGCGCTGTGCTTTATCCTTCCACATGAGAATGCAGAGAGGGGAGAAGGGGGCAGAGACCAATGCAGGAGGCTGGCATCACACTCACTCAGCAGTGAACACCTGCTGCATTTCAGGTGCCCTTCCAGGAGCCTGTGGGATACAGCCACAAAGGGAAGGAGGATTTCTGCCCTCGGGCTGGGAAACAGACAAAAAACTAACACATCATTAATAGATCAAGTAGATGGTATATTCAAACGGGACAGAGCCATAGACAAAATGGGAAATGGAACCCAGTAAAAGCACCGAGGAGAGATGCAAAGTGAACATAATTCAATTACTGTGGCTGCAATCAGATAAGAGCCACAGGATGTGCCTCATTGGTCTGTATCAAAACCAAAGTTTGAATCTAGTTGCAAAATAAATGTGTCATGGGTATGAAAAGTACAGAATAGAGTAAAAAACTATGTAATATCTTTGTATGGTGACATATCACAAGTAGACTTGGATCATTTTGAAATGTATATGTTGTAGGTCAATTATATTTCAAAAACAAATCCACAGTAAACCAGGTCAGATTTGCGGTTACCAGTGGCAGGGGTAGAGGGAAAGGGAAGAGGATGTAGGTGGTCGAAAGGTCTAAACGTCCAGTTATAAGATAAACAAGCAGTAGGGATGTAACTTACCACATGATAAATATAATTAACAGTGCTGTATCTTATATGAAAAAGTAAAGAGAATAAATCTTAAGCATGCTCATCACCAGGCTTCCCTGATGACTCAGACGTTAAAGCGTCTGCCTGCAACACAGGAGACCTGGGTTTGATCCCTGGGTCAGGAAGATCCCCTGGAGAAGGAAATGGCAACCCACTCCAGTATTCTTGCCTGGAGAATCCCATGGACGGAGAAGCCTGGAAGGCTACAGTCCACGGGGTCCGAAAGAGTTGTACACGACTGAGCGACTTCATTTTCACTTTCCTTTCATGCTCATCACAAGAAAAAATATTATTTTGTATGTCTTTAATTTTGTATCTATATGAGATGATGGATATCTGCTAAATGTATGAAGTGATTATCAAATCATTACCCTATATACCTTAAATTTATACAGTGTTGTATGTCAATTATAGCTCAATAAAAAGGGAAGGAGAAATGCTTTGAAAACTGGAATAAATAGGCTTTGACATTTGTTAAAGTATAATGGCCTAAACTGAAATGTGTAAGTTAAAATTAAAATGAATTCTCAGGGAAATATAAGTTTGAGGTTTTCTATAAAGTACTTCCTCAGTTACTAAAATATACAACAAGCTAAGACTGACATTGGCCAGATGCTGTAGACATTAGCCAGCATCAGATGGCTCTTGGACCTACACCACAATCCCACTTCTAGGTATACCCAAGAGAGATGAAAACTCTCTGTGTGAAGGGAATGTGTCTGTGGGAATCCACACCAACTTCTCCAATCTTCTTCTCTGCAATCCTGTGAGTAACAGTTTCAATTAGTAACTGTATGATGTCCACACTAAATGTTTCATGTTAAGGACTCATTGGAAAAGACTCTGATGCTGAGAGGGATTGAGGGCAGGAGAAGGGAACGGCAGAGGATGAGATGGCTGGATGGCATCACTGACTCTATGGACGTGAGTTTGAGTGAACTCCAGGAGTTGGTGATGGACAGGGAGGCCTGGTGTGCTACAATTCATGGGCTCACAAAGAGTCGGACACGACTGAGCGACTGAACTGAACTGAACACTTAAATAAGGGCTTCCCTTATAGCTCAGTTGGTAAATCATCTGCCTGCAATGTAGGAGACCCGGTTCGAATCCTGGGTCAGGAAGATCCCCTGGAGAAGGAAATGGCAACCCACTCCAGTATTCTTGCCTGGAGAATCCCATGGACAGAGAAGCCTGGCAGGCTCCATGAGTCCATGGGATCACAGGAGTCAGACACAACTTAGCAGCTAAACTACCACCACCACATTTAATGCTTTAAGAACCACTGGATGGAAATTTTTTTCCAAGCCTGTTGACTCATCCGTGGTAGCATTTCCTCTCCCAGCAAGCTGGGCAAATCAGCCCTGTGGCTGAGCAAGGCAGCATGGTCCCAGCTTCCTTCCTGGGTGCACAGCTCCTCCAAGCACGGTCCCCCACATACGCACTCCTCCAGGGTGCTGTGGGACATGGCCTCCCTTAGCCCCACCAAGCACCCTTGCCCAAGACATCTCCACTTTCACATAAAGTCACTCCTTCACATCAGAGGTTTCTTCCCAATTGGAAAAGAAAAAAAACCAAAACACTAATAATAACATTAAAGGGGATGTTGTTACACAGAGATGCCTGATGCATGTTGTTGAATAAACTGACAAATTAGCATCTCCCAGGCTTACAGCAGGTGCTCAAAACCTGACTGGCTGAAATGATGGCAACAAGAGAACACAGCACAGAGCAGCGCTGCCCAGCAGAAACCTTCCTGGTGACAACAATGCTCTGTATTTGCACGCCTACAACGGTAGCCACCAGCCACCTGTAGCTGTCGAGCACTTATGCTTGGCTGACGAGCTCCATCTGTAATCTTAATTTTAATGAATTTAAACCAAGTAGCCACATGCAATTAGTGGCTACCCAGGGCAGCTACAGAACAATGCACACCCCAGGCATCCTGAAATTATATTTCAGAAATGTCCAAGATAACAAAATTTGCCATTAGTGAATTTAGGTCTTGAGGAAAGAAACGGTTATGGAGACCACAGCCTGGGGAAAAGATCTGAACACTTTCTTTCTAAAATTCATATTGAAAGCATTGAAGACAGCCCATGGGAGGATGACAAACATTATATTTTTCCTAAGTAACCAATGTCTTATAATTAATTTCAGGCTGACAGCAGTAACTTTAATACTTTAATCCTGACCTAGTTTTATCAAAGCATGTATAAATTTGTGACTTAGTAACAATAACATACAGGGACTTCCCTGGTGGCCCAATGGTTAATAATCCACCTTGCAGCAGGGGATATCAATTCAATCCCTTCTCTGGGAACTAAGATCCCATACGCAGAGGAGCAACTAAGCCTGGACATCGCAACTACTGAGCCCCCACTCTCCGGAGCACACAAGACGCAAATAGAGAGTCATGAGCTGCAATGAAAGGTCCCACATGATGAACAAAGATCCTGCATGCCACAACTAAGATTCAATGCAGCCAAATAAACAAATAAACATTTTTTAAAACAACAATAACGTACATACAAAAGAGCACATTTTCTGGACAGTAAGCCTATTCAACAGGCATATCTTTGCAATTTGTGAGTCAGGGCCCAGAAATGGAGGGCCACCAGGATTCTGTAGGTGACAAAAGTGTCAAATGAACTGCTCCATATGATGCCTACTGAGAGAACTGAAAGTGGTCTCAGAGTATGTGAGTGCCTTTCTCTCCCCCAAATTTTCCAGGAGGCTCTGCTTTCACACATTTCCATCCCACACCACACTTTGACCCATGGGCTGCTGACACCCTTGATTTTCCTCTGCAACTCATCTTGGCCACACCACTGACCACTAATCCTTCCCAGTCCTTCTCAGACCTCTGTCCCGCCACCCATCTGCACTGTGGACAAATGGCCCAGCATTCCACACAGCTGGGGCTTTGGTCCTCTGCAGCAGCTGACCACAGCGCCTCCCTTCCTTTCTTCTTCGTCCCATCCCCAGCATCAGGACTCCTGCAGTCAGGCTAGAGACTGCCTGGTTGTCCCTGTGGAAGAGAAGGAAGAAAGGGCAGAAGGAAAGAGACTTCAGTTTTAATCCCTTCGTGATGAGTGACACCCTTGAGGCTGGGGGCCTCTGCCAAGCTCTTTCTGTCCCCGGTGCTGTTTCTCAAACTTCTGCACACCTCAGACTCTCCAGGAAGGCTTCTTAACACAGAGTGTGGAGCCCACACCCAGAGTTTCTGATCAGGGAGGGTCTAGGGCGAGTCCAAGAACTCACATTCCTAACATGCTCCCGGGTGCTGCTGGCGCTGTTGGCCCAAGGACCACACTGAGACAATCCCTGCCTTTTCCTGGAAAAGGACACCCTCGCAGCATCTTGCATTTGTTCACCTTGCAGACATTAACAGACGCAGCCCTCGGGAGCACATTTTCCCAAGATATAGCCTTCCACTAATGAGAAGATCTTAGTCTGGGAACTAAGATCCTATATGCAGAGGAGCAACTAAACCTAGGCACTGTAACTACTGAGCCCCCACTCTCCGGAGCACACAAGACGCAACTAGAGAGTCACGAGCTGCAGTGAGAGGTCCCACATGACGAACGAAGATCCTGCAGGCCACAACGAAGATTCAACGCAGCCAAATAAACAAATAAACATTTTTTTAAACAACAATAACATACATACAAAAGAGCACATTTTCTGGACAGTAAGCCTATTCAACAGGCATATCTTTGCAATTTGTGAGTCAGGGCCCAGAAATGGAGGGCCACCAGGATTCTGTAGGTGGCAAAAGTGTCAGATGAGGTGTGCTGCACCCTCACCAGGTGGGCTCACTGAGCCAGGTCTTCAGAGATGCTCTTGGCTTCTGGTCTGTGCACACACACACTTGCTTGCTTTTGGTGCCTGGCATAAACACCCACTTCTGCTCAAACTTACGACTCTTTTCCACACGAGCATCAATTCCCAGTTCCCTCTCCGTGACTGTTCCCTGACCCCAAATGCATGCATAAACCTAAATTTCTTGGATGACAGCAAATCTACAGACACATGCAGCCAGGCAGTACACAGGAACTCAAACTTGGAATAATCACAATCCTATATTAGGAGTGCCGGTCAGAGATGAAACCTGGCTCGCTGAACCTACCTATCCCTTGGAAAGCAGGGAGAAGACTCCAACATGGACACTACTCTGGGTTCAACAGTGATGGAGGCCTGGGCAGAAAAGCCAGCAATAGGACCTTGAAGAAAGGCTTTTCCTCTTTGTGAGAAACAAGTAACTTGGCTTCCAGGCACCCTGCCTAAATTCTCCTGCAACTAACTGGCTACACCTAAGATATCCTGTATCTATCCTTCCAAGAAGAATTTAAAACATATCAATAGGGGGTGAATTTTCAAACTTAAAGTCTTCATCATGACCACTGGTCATCACTGCCATGAAATGTAGAAATCCAGACTCTGCCTGCAGTGCAGGGGACCCAGGTTCAATCCCTGGGACCTACTCCAGTATTCTTGCCTGGAGAATCCCATGGACAGAGGAGCCTGGCAGTCTACAGTCCATTGGGTTGCAGAGAGTCAACAAACCTGGTACCAAAGGACATGTACTGTATGCCTTTACTTAGATGAGATACCCAGAAGGCAAATTCCTAGAGAAAGAAAGTAGAATGGTGCATGCCCAGGACAAGGGGAAAGGGCAGTCAGTGTTTGATTGAGGACAGAGTTTCAGCTGTGCAAGATGAAAACGTTGTGGAGATGGACGATGATGATGTTCACCTAACAATGTGAATGTACTTAATGCCACTGGACTGTGCACGTGAAAATGGTGTCAAGTTGGTAAACTTTATGTTACGGGTATTTTACCACAATTTTAAAATGTGAAAAATAATCAGTGTTTCTTAATAAGAGTAATATGCCACTGAAGTTGGTGAAATGGCTCTATTTTCCCCATCTTACAGGGTAGACTTGGCCTAACAGAGCAAAGTAATCCTTTTCAGACTGCACCTATTGCATCAACACTCACTGCGTGCGTGCTTAGTCACTCAGTCATGTTTGACTCTTTGCGAACCCATGGACTGTAGCCCACCAGGCTCCTCTGTCCATGGGATTATCCCAGGCAAGAATACTAGAGTGGGTTGC
This sequence comes from Ovis canadensis, assembly GCF_042477335.2. NCBI lineage: Eukaryota > Metazoa > Chordata > Mammalia > Artiodactyla > Bovidae > Ovis > Ovis canadensis. Next base: position 27,133,571 of record NC_091246.1, read on the forward strand.
CATTCCCTCCTCCAGGGGATCTTCCTGACCCAGGGATCAAACCCAGGTTTCCCACATTGCAGGCAGATTCTTTACCATCTGAGCCACCAGAAAGGTACGTGGTAAATTCTTCTTTCCATAAAATCCCACAGGTACAATCACTGACACACTCATGACCCATCTCTGGCTGCCCACTGACCCATGGTGGGCAGAGGAAAAGAGGTCAGTGGGTTTCCCTCGAGCATAGTCCAGTCATGAACAGCACATCTCCAGAAAGCAGGATCCTGACCCTGCCACCCCACAGGCATGTCTCTGGACAAGTCATGCTGCCTTACTCTGCCTCAGTTTTCTCATCTGTAAAAGGGACTAATAATAGTACCTGTCCTAGTGATTGTCCTAGTGAAGGTTATCATTACCCATGGGACAATTCTGAAGTGCACAGAGCTGCCCTTGACCCAAAACAAGCACTGAAGAATGATTCTGACAGCAAGAGGAGCCATACAATGGTTCACACTGCAAGTGGACAGCCTTTCTGAGCAATCCCATCAGAGCATAAGGTTTAACTGGAAGCCTTACAAACAGTCTGGATACCCTAGCCACACTCCATCCAGTTTAACTAGAACCTTAAGCATGGAAGAAGAAATCCAAATGCCACATGTTAAGGCTCCCCAGAAAAGCAGAGATTTTTATTAGAGTCACTGGAGACATTTGTACATGACGTAGATCCCGCTATAGATGAATGAAGAGCTCCATCAGTGAGTCCATCTCACAGGCAAGGTTGAAAATCACACAGAGGGAGTTGAGGAGACAAAAGATGGGCCTGCAGACCGCAGAAGCTGAGACACAACATACCACGAGCGGTGCCCCAGAGAGTACAGCAAATAAACAGCAACAAAAAACACACATTCAAAAGTATGACAGGTGAAAATGAACTGAAATAAAGGAAGAGTTAATTAGGCACCAAGAAAAATGGCAACAGATTATTGGGCACATTTTGGGGGTACAAGCTTATAAATTTACTCAATTTCAAGAATTCATAATATTTTCCTAGTAAATCTTTGACCTGCTTTTTTACCTTCTGCTAAGCCACTTCAGTCGTGTCTGACTCTGTGTGACCCCATAGACAGCAGCCCACCAGGCTCCCCCGTCCCTGGGATTCTCCAGGCAAGAACACTGGAGTGGGTTGCCATTTCCTTCTCCAATGCATGAAAGTCAAAAGTGAAAGTGAAGTCGCTCAGTCCTGTCCAACCCTTAGCAACCCCATGGACTGCAGCCTTCCAGGCTTCCCCATCCATGGGATTTTCCAGGCAGGAGTACTGGAGTGGGGTGCCACTGCCTTCTGCGTTTTTACCTTCTAGTAACTTGGAATTAGATACGTTGTGACATAAAGGGCTTCCCAGGTGGCTCAGTGGTAAAGAATCTGCCTGCAGTGCAAGAGATAAAGGTTCCCTGAGTCAGGAAGATCCCCTGGAGAAGGGCATGGCAAGCCACTCCAGTATTCTGGCCTGGAGAATCCGATGGACAGAGTAGCCTGGCGGGCTACAGTCCTCAGGTCTCAAAGAGTCAGACCCAACTGAAACAACGTTAGCATGCACACATGCACTACACAAAAAGCCAAAGAATACAGATCAAACAAAGGGGAGAGAAAAAGGAAGCACTGAAAATAAAAAATACAACCCCAAAAGACAACAGATTTAAGGGCGTATTTCAATAAACATAACAGAGGAAAACTTGTTATCTAGAACAAGTTTCTATTCGGGATCAAAACCTAAATAAAGCTATTCATTATCATTAAAATAGCTATCTAAACCAAACAGCTAGGAAGCAGAAAAATCTTTAGGAACAAAGACTTACTAGACAACTAAGAACAAAAAAAAAATCATATAATATTAACATATGATTTAGTAAGAAGCAAAAAACAAGGAAGACACTTTTAAATTATTAAGGGTACAATCCTCACTGAGGAACTTTCATTAATATATGTAGCAAATACCACAGTGCCCAAAAGACTAAAATAAAATCAGAGGTATAGAAGGAAATAACATCATAGGATACCAAATCTACCTCACTGCCTTAAGCAAATAAAGAAAACAAAAAGTAAAAACAAGTCACTAATCAATTAGGTTGCTCAGCAACCCACTTCAGTACCCTTGCCTAAAAAATCCCGTGGACGGAGGAGCCTGATAGGCTGCAGTCCATGGGGTCGCTAAGAGTCGGACACGACTGAGAGACTTCACTTTCACTTTTCACTTTCATGCACTGTAGAAGGAAATGGCAACCCACTCCAGTGTTCTTGCCTGGAGAATCCCAGGGATGGGGGAGCCTGGTGGGGTGCCACCTATGGGGTTGCACAGAGTCGGACACGACTGAAGCGACAAAGCAGCAGCAGCAGCAAACCAAGATTATATCCAAGTTCCCACTCTACATAACAAATAATAGCCATATTTTTAAGCCACCAAAAACATCAAATTCCTCAACACCAAAATACAGCAGACCACACTCTCTATGAACAAAATGCAATGAAACTAGAAAATAACTCCCTGGAGGTATTAAATGTTCTTCTTTACTTTTGAATTGCAGAGAAAATAAAAATTGAGATTAAAGACTACCTGGAAAATAACAACTTGTAACAAAATCTAAAAGCAGTAGCCAAAGCTACATGCATAGGATAATTTATAACCTTAAAAAGCTGCCTTCCTTATAATAAAATTGTTCAAAGGTTCGTGTAGAAAACTAAATGTGACTAGCCAGGAAAATTCTGGGAAAAATGTGCAAAGGGACAGATTAACCCTACCAAACATTAAAATTTACAAAGCTATGATAATTAATTAAAAACAGAAAGACATTGAATGATCTGGAAATAAGACCAAACAAACATGGAATTTTTAATACCAAAAAAAAATAAAAGGCTGTTTTTCAACAACTGAAAAGCAACACGTTATTCAATAAAAGAATTCAGGGGAACTCACTTCTCTGAGCAGAAGAACTAAAGTTGGATCCAAATTCTATGTGAATGAAAGACAACCATAAAAAGTGTCATAAAACTTCCGCAAAAAAGGTTAATTTTTTAATAATCTTGGGATGGAAAAGAGACTCCAATGTCTGACTCAAAACTCAAAATACATAAAATAAAAGCTAGCTTAGCCTGACTCCATAAAACTTTCTGCATGGAAACAATCATAAGCAATGTAAAAGGATAACCTGAGAAGGAAATATTTTCACACACTCTGGAATAGACCTAAATAGTTTTAGAAGTCAGTGAAACAATTGAGAACAACTAGTTGAAAATTAGTAGAGAAAGCAAACATTTATTTCCCCCAAAAAAATAACTAAAAGACTTATGAAAACATTCAGCCCCATGGACAATTTTTTAAATGTCAATACAAAGAATTAACATGCCATTTCTCTGCTGCAGACTTATTAGTATTAAAATGCTTGACAATTTCCAGTGTTGGTCAGGACTTGGAAAAACCAGAGAGGCTCACACACCCTCGCTGCCACATAAATCATTGCCGCCTTTGGGAAGTGCAACCCTGTAGAATCTATTTAAAAAATCTGTATCATTACCTTGGACAAAGAGATTCACTTCTGGGAACTGACTCTACAGATACATAGTATAGAGGAAATAAAAACATATGTACAGATGTGCCTGCAGCACTCTTTCCTGCAATAGTTAAAAATCAGAAGTATCCGTCCACAGACCAGTGAAATAAATGATGAGTATCCAAATGGCAGGTATTAGCAAGGGTTTTTTAAAAATGAGGTGCGCAGCATGCACTAAGATGGAAAGATTTGCAAGAACTACTGCTATAGCAAACCTCAGTTCAGTATGCAAGGTATAATCTCATTGTATACAAAAACAACTCAAGGATGCTACAACACGGATGAGCCTTGGATACATTACACTCAGTTAAAGAAGGCAAATACAAAGGCCACATAATGTATGATTCTATTTATATGTCATTTCCAGTATAGGCAAATCCAGAGAGACTGTAAGTAGCTTAGTGGTTGCAAGAGGCTGGGGATGGGAGTGAGAAGTCACTGTTAAAGTAGGAGGTTTCCTTTGGGAGCGATGAAAATGTTCTAAAACCAACAGAGGTGATGGCTGCAACCCAGTGAATGTACGAAATGCCACTGAATGGTACACTTTCGGTTAATTTTATGTTATGTGCATTTTACCACAATTTTTAAAAATAAACAAAAGAGATGCACAGACAAGCACGGGAACCCAGGAAATGTCTGGAATGAAGTACAAAGACTGTAGGCCAAGTTCACCTGGGACCTTCGCAGGTCTTCCCTGGTGACTCAGAAGGTAAAGAATCTGTCTGCCAAGCAGGAGACCTGAATTTGATTCGCAGGTCGGGAAGACCTCCTGGAGAAGGGAATGGTTACCCACTCTAGTATTCTTGCCTGGAGAATTCCATGGACAGAGAAGCCTGGCGGTCTACAGTCCATGGGGTTGCAAAGAATCGAACATGACTGAGTGACTAACACTTCTGCAGGGGAGGTGGAGGGTGGTTGAGAAGTGAGAAGGGCTTTTCATTTTACGCCCTTCTCAGTTTTATTTTTTAAGTCATCACCATTTGTTACTGGGGGGTGTTTGTTGTTGTTTTTCTTGATCATTACTCAATTGAGGAATAAATGCATAACCCTGGTTTAAAATGAAAACAGGAAATTCCCTGGCTGACCAGTGGTTTAGACTTTGTGCTTCCACTGAAGGCGACCTGGGTTCAATTCCTGGTCAAGGTACTAAGATACCCCAAGTTGTGCAACATGGCCAAAAAAAGAAAAAAATTAAAAGATAAAAAAATTATAAAGTAAATGAAAACAATCCAGAGGAAACTACATGAAGTTCCTCTAAATAACACCCCAATGCTAGGAGGGCCCTCTAGTAAATATTTGCCTGCAGAAAAGACAGAAAGCACTGTTTTGAGGGAGTTTTCATACAGTGATTAAAAAAAAAAAAAAAATCTTGCAATCATAAGTAGATAATTGGGCCCAAGCCAAGGTTCCCTCAGTATCATGAAGACATCCCATGCCCCACACACACACACCCAAAACTCAGGGCCCGTTCCACCGCTGGGGAAAAAAGTAATTATAAAGAACATTTTTAAAAACTTAATCCCAGGCAGATCAACTTATACCCATACTTGGCTTTCCTTCTTTCATTTTGTTTTGAATCAGTTTGGCTTTTAGATGCCATAGAAATCTGTGGTTAGTCAACTAGAAGAAACGTGATTATCTTGGGGTTTTTCCTTAATTATTTTTTTTTTAAATAAGAAAATAAATGGGCTCAAAGTTTAGAGTAGCAAAAAAAAAAAAAAGTGAACCTTATCTGAACTCCGAAAACGCTTCACTAATTAGAGGTAATTGTGGCTGGGCGCTGCCTTGCAAAACAAAGGATTTTCCTTCTTCCAAAATAAAATGAAAAAGACACATCAAATTTAGCAAATAGTGAAGAAAAACTGGGATGTGTATAGCAGAAAAGCAGCTAAATTTCAACAATGAAACATACATGCTTGACCATTACTGAAACAGTCAGAAGGTTGTATCAGAATTACACCTCTTGTTGCCATTTAAGAAAGCATCCTCTGGGCTCCTTCTTATAAAGCTGCCTTCCAGTCGAAGCCCCAGCAGCCACTTGGTGGAGGCTGACACCCCTACACATGCTCATCCTTAAAACTCATCCTCTGCAGGACTCCATGCTTACCTCCCTCTCTAGCGTCCAAGGGTGCCTACATTAGGTGCCCCTCCAGGAAGGAGCTGGCCTCATCTCCCCGCATCCCTGCCCAGAGTCTCCAAAAAGCTACAGGGAAGCTGGGAGTCCTGGGAGTCCTGGGCGTCCTGCTTGGCAAACTCAGGGCCAGCCCAGTCAATGCCTTTTTCTGTCCACAGGACCTTCCTGTGGCCTCCAGAGCTACCCCTGAATTTTGGAACAGGACAAAGTTGAAGAAAGGAGCTGCTGACCCGAAGGACAGAGGAACCCACTTCCAAGAGCACCCTCCCTCACCACCCCTCTCAACCTGCTTGCTCTTTCCTCTCCATTTGGCACTTCCAGGGCCTCCCTGCAGGGCCAGCCTTCAAGGACTGCAACAGCTTCCTGCTTCAAAAGCTCCCAGGCCCAGATAAATCACACAGGCTGACAGCCGCACCGTCCCAGCACCCAAGGATGTGTGCTTTTCTTGGATTTTTTTGTTGTTGTTACCCAGGCTCCCCCAAGGGAAACAAAGGCTGGGATGGGTGCCTGACATCTTGGGGCCTCAACAGCCCACCTCTCTCTCCTCTGAGCTCCAGGAAACTCCCATCAAAGCCTCTTTTAAGAGCCAGGCAAACAGCTGGAGGAAGGGAGAGGGGACAGATGGGTGACTGGCCAAAGACATCCAGGCCCGGACACAGGGCTGGTCCCACAGACGTGCTCAGGAGGCTACCCGGGGCTAGCCGAAGCATCGATCAGGGAAGCAGTCCCAAACAGCAAGCTTTCCAGGGAGCGGGCTTGCCCTCTGATGCCAAGGGACTGGCCTGAGTCAGGCCACAGACACACAGAGAGAGCCTGACCATGCCCGCGCTGGGCCTGGTGACGCTGACTCCTAACTGCAACACTAACCAATCATGGGGCCAGTCCAGTTAGTGGCCAACCCAGGTGTGATGGGCTTAGCCACAGAAGTGTTCATTAGCAGTGGAACATTTCTGTCATTTGAATTCCTATGCAGGTCCTCTGAAAAGAAAATCGATAGAAAGCAATATTGATTAGCCTGCAGGTAAGTGCAGATGTGTCTGCATGAGTCAGCTTCAGCTGCCTTGACAAAGCACCGCAGACTGGGGGTTTTCAACTACAGGCCTCCATCCCCCCACTGTTCTGGAGGCTGGAAGTCTGAGATGAAGGTGTGGGCAGAGCTGATTTTCCTGAGGGCTCTCTCCTCGACTTGCAGACAACCACCTTCTCCCTGTGTCTGCATGTGGCCTCTTCCCTCTGTGCCCAAATTTCCCCTTTCTATAAGGACTCCAGCCATACTGGATTAGGGCCCACCCCTGATGACCTCAGATTAACTTGGGTACCTCTGTAAACCCCTCTCTCCAAATAAGATCACATTCTAAAGTACTGGGGATTAGGACTCCAATACTATATCTTTGGAAGAAAACGCTGTTCAACCTGTAACAGTGTAATATTCTCTTTATGACAAAAGGAATGAACTTCATCTTGCATGCATGCATGCTCAGTTGCTCAGTTGTGTCCGACTCTTTGCAACCCCATGGACTGTAGCCATAAAGCCTTGAAACGGTACACTTTGAAAGACAGCTCCAATGATATTTCCACCTCAATGTCCTTTTAGATTTCCTGTATTTTGCCTCAGTTTCAGAATATAAGATAATTCTGATTCTTTGTGGCCATTTTCACAAAGGAAAAGTATTGCAACAGTGCTCAGAACAAACTTGGGGTTCTAGGCTAAACAGAGATGGCTGCTTCCATCTACACCAAAACAAGCTGACCCAAAGCTGTCTGCGGAGACACCACGGGGCCGGCATGAAGCAACCCTGAGGGCATTCTGCATGATGCTCTAAAAACATTAAATATGTTCAGAATCTAATTCGTTTTTTCTTAGTATTTATTTATTTGGCTGCCTTGGGTCTTGGTTGTGGCACACGGGATCTTTGCTGTGGCATGCAGGGTCTTTGTTGGGGCACACCAACTCAGTTGTTGCTCCGAGGCATGTGGGATCTTAGTTCCCCAACCAGGGATCAAACCTGTGTCCCCTATAACTGCAAGGTGAACTCACACTGGACCACCATGTAAGTCATCAAAATGGAATTTAGATTGAATATTTGTAAAGTCCAGAGAATTCAATAGCCCAGAGGACTAGCTGAACTAGTTTTCTACATCCCCAAACTTCCATTTTTTTTGCCCATCCATGCGCTGTGCTGTGCCTAGTTACTCAGTCGTGTCTGACTCTCTGCAACCCCATGGACTGTAGCCCGCCAGGCTCCTCTGTCCATGGGAATTCTTTAAGAATACTGGAGTGGGTTGCCATGTCCTCCTCCAGGGGATCTTCCCAACCCAGGGATCGAACCCAGGTCTCCTGCATTGCAGGCGGATTCTTTACTGGCTGAGCCACCAGGGAAGCCCAAGAACACTGTAGTGGGTAGCCTATTTCTTCTCCAGGGGATTATCCTGATCCAGGAATCGAACCAGGGTCTCCTGAAATGCACAGATTCTTTACTAGCTAGGCTACCCCAGAAGCACTTACCACCCATAGAACAACCCTGGGGCTGTTCAAACATCAAGATGCACCCCTGAAGAGCTTATGAATTGCTTAAAAACTTCCACATCTCCTCCTCGACATATTGACTTGCCACATTTTCCCTTCACCTTCCCCTCTGGCCAGAGCTGGACAAGAGTTTGTTACAAAGCAAAGAGCCAGATGATGGGACAGAGGAAGTAACTGTGTAACAGTTACTGCTAATTTATCTAAATGTGTAGACATAAATGTTGTCTCAGAGGCTTATAGACAGGATCCAGTCAAGTAATCCCTAGCACAAGAGGTATGGTGGAATCAAAGATCGTGAAGATTCCTGTGACGCCTTCCCATCTCCCCCAGGGTAACCACTGTTGTCAATCTGACTTGTAGATTGGAGGCCTTATTCTAGAGACAGCTTTATCCACAGAGAGAGGAGATGGGCGCGGGATTTTTTTAGACCAATCCCATGCAGAAGGATATCTTCTGCAACTTGATTTTGTCCCTACCCAGAATTTCACTTTGAAATCTCCCTCCGTGGGCATCTACAGAGTTTCATCTTCATTTTAGCCACTGTACAGTAATCCATAGGAGAGACATGGTACGACTTCAATTATTCGGCTTCCATTAAAAGACATGTTGATATCTCTAACCTCTCACTATTAGAAATGCTGCAGCAGTGAATACCATGTTTCCCAGGCGTGCACAGACTTTTGTGGAGCAGGCCACAGAATGTGTAGTGTAAATGTCACACGGCCCTCAAAGCGGTAGCTTACACACCACCATGCCACCCTCTTCGAATCACTACTGACATGCTCTGTATGACCCATTTCTGACCTCAGGCAAAGCTCAGTCAGAAGTACCTTGGGATAACTGCCTCGTAACTTGCATTTTCTTGAACCCTACTAACACCAAACTCTTTTTCTTAAGTTTTGGGTCTTTTGTATTTTTTTGCAAACCACTTCCTGTGCATTGTGTCCCTTTTAATTGGAACATCTTTTTTTTTTACAAGTTCTTTGTGTATTCTGGTTACAGATCTGCTCATCTGTCATATATTCGGTAAAACACAGTCTTTCCAGCAAACAGTCTGAATTTTCAAGTGGGACGTCAAACCATCCACCAGGAAGCACAAAAGTGAGTCTTGCCATATGTTGTTGTTGAAAAGGGGAGGAGCGCACAATACACACCAGAAAGCTAAAATGCCTTCCTTGCTCCCTTTCTACACCTTAACAGTCTCTGTGTTAATGGCTCCAGGGCTCTGAGAGGGTGTGGGCTGGCCACTCTGTGCAAGGCTCTGCAGGGGCATTTCTCCTGGAGACAGTCACAGGAGCACCCTGCCAAAAGAGGATGAATGAAGGGCTGCACTGGACACAGCTCAGTGGGGCCTTCCCTGTGCCCCCCACGCACACCACGCACTTTGCTGATCCAAGGCCGGGTATCCAGGCCTCTGCATCAGGACCCAGCTCTGTACAGGTCCCTACCACACAGGGAAACCTTGGGAATGCAGAGAAGCAATGCCTATACCTGCTGGAATTCAGAACCTCAGACCCAATGGGACTCCCTCTGGCTGAAGGCCGTTCTGATGGGGAAAGCCAGGGTTTATGGGCACACCTTGCCTGGGTCCTGCTGCAAACAAACCAAGTGTGAAAGGCCATTTTCCAGGAAGTTGCGAAAGCTGGGCAGGGCCTGGGTATCAAGTATCACGTGCTTGTGATAACAGTACAGAGATTATGTGGAAAACAGGTCTTACCATTCATGCTGAAGTATTTACAAGAGAAAAATTAAAGCTGTCCAGGACCCATTAAGTGGGCAGGAAGAAATGAAATGAAATTAACAGAACGTGTTAACTGTTGAAGCTGGGTGAAAAATATATAGGGGTTCCCTGTACTAGTCTAATTTTATGTATACTTCAAGTTTTCTATAATAAAAGGCCAAAGTAAAAGATGTTACAAGTTCTGGTGATCCAGAAACTGGACTAAGACTTGGTGATTTTCATTCTTTGATAAACACAGTGTAGGTAGAAGGCATGTGGAGCCTGCCCCACCCCATCCCTAGGTGAGGTGTGACGCCATTTCCCATAAAATTATAACTACTTGAGTCTCTCTAAGCAAATCTGTTCAACCCCATTATAGATTCCACTGGCCACAGTCACACATTTGTATCAATTAACATAATTTTCATGCCTTATTTTGAGATAATTTCAAATTACTCAAAAGTTGGAAGATTCATGCATGAAACTCCCCCATTCTTGTTACCCAGATTCACTAATTCTTCATGTTTAACCCCACATACTTCATCATTCTCTCTCCATACTCACACTGCTTTTTATTCTGAACTAAAAATTGGTTGCAGACATTAGGCTCTTTATCCATTAACACTGAGTACACACTTCCTAAGACCAAAAATATTCTCTCACAGAACCTCAGTACAATTAACAAATTCAGGAAACTGAACTCAGACCACACTTTTAAATAATTGACCTCCATAGTCCAATTTCATCAAAGTTTCCAATGATGTGCAGGTCAGTTTTCACTCTAAACCAGTCCTCTTCAGAAACATGCTGCATTTTCTCTTCTTGTCCTGTAGTCTCCTTTAAGTTGGACCCATTTCTGGGCTGTTTCTGTCTGTCACAACATTGACGTTTTCTACTACAAGCCAGTTTTTAATAAAACACCCCTCCATTTGGCCTTGCTGAATTCAGTACCAACAGACTCAGGTTCTACATCACAGCCTGAATTCAGGCTAATCTATATCTTTCTTGAAAGGACAACGGCCACCTGCCCACAATAGTGACGTGAGTCTTGGTCACCCAGGTAGGTGACGTTGGCTTTCTTCGGTCTGTGGTCACTAATTGTCCCTTTGCAAATAAGGGCTTTGTGGAGAAATACTTTGAGCCATGAACATTCCCTGCTCCCCAACAAACACAGCCTCGTTTAATTGCATTTAATTGCATTGGAGACTCTTGCCCAAATCAATCTGCACAATTATTGTTTGCAAAACATAATTTTTTTCAAGTCACCTCGCTTTTATTAGCTGGCATTTTACTGTGTGGAAATGCCCTCTCTTCACTTTCTCTTCTATTCATTTATGTAATGTAGTATGTTAAACAGTGTTCCCCCAAATTCATATCCACTCGTAACTTCAAATGTGACCTCACTTGAAAACAGTTTTTGAAGAAGTAATGAGTTAAGGATCCCAGGATGAAATCACCCTGGATTTAAAGTGAGCCTAAACCCAATTACTTCTGTCCTTATAAGAAGAGGAAGAGACACAGAGAGACATCCAGGGAGGAAGGGCATGTAAAGATGGAGCAGAGATTGAAGTGATGCTGCCACAAGCCAAGGAAATATCAGAACCCCCAGGAAACAAAAAGGGCAAAACGGATTCTCCCTTGGGGCCTTTGGAGGGATCATGGACTGCCGACACCTTGACTTTGGACTTCCAGCCTCCAAAATTGTTGGGAAATCATTTTCTGTTGTTTTAAGTCACCCAATTTGTGGTACTTTGTTACAGCAGCCCTTGGAAAATAATACATGAATTTACCTAAGTTGTCCCTTGGTATTCCCTTCTCCCTCTACCCCCTGGAGATCAAAGTCCAAGGCTGCTCAAGTCTCTTATATAAAATGACTACTGTTCACATATAACCCACACACATCCTCCTGTACACTTTAAATCATCTCTGCTGCTGCTGCTAAGTCACGTCAGTCATGTCCGACTCTATGCGACCCCATAGACGGCAGCCCACCAGGCTCCCCCGTCCCTGGGATTCTCCAGGCAAGAACACTGGAGTGGGTTGCCACTTCCTTCTCTAATACATGAAAGTGAAAAGTGAAAGTGAAGTAGCTTAGTCGTTTCTGACCCTTCTCGACCCCATGGACTGCAGCCCACCAGGCTCCTCCGTCCATGGGATTTTCCAGGCAAGAGTACTGGAGTGGGTTGCCATTATCATCTCTAGATGACTTATAACACTTGTTGTTGTTGTTTAGTTGCTAAGTCATGTCCCACTCTTTTGTAACTCCATGGACTGTAGCCCATCAGGAGTAGGTTGTCATTTCCTTCTCCAGGGGAATCTTCCAAATCCAGGGATCAAACCTGAGTCTCCTGCATTGGCAGGCAGATTCTTTACCCCTGAGTCACCAGGGAAGCCTCCTATAATACCTAATACAATGCAAATATTATATAAATAATCATAAATACAATCCAAATGCTATGTAAGTAGTTTCTAGTGTGCAGCAAATTCAAGTTCTGCCTTTTGAAACTTTGTGGAATTTTTTAAATATTTCTGACCCATGGTTGGTTGAATCTGAGGATATGGAACCCACAAAGAGGCAACTGTACTTATTTACTTATTATTAATGTTGAATAATAGATTCCTATTTTGTTCCATGTATAATACATGTGTGTGCTAAGTCGCTTCGGATGTGTCCATTCTTTGCAACCCTATGAACTGTAGCCCATCAGGCTCCTCTGTCCATGAGGATTCTCCAGGCAAGAATACTGGAGTGGGTTGCCATGCCCTTCTAAGGGGATCTTCCCCACCCAGGGACTGAACCAGAGTTTTTTACATTTCCTGCATCAGCAGGAGGATTCTTTATGACTAGTGCCTCCTAGGAATCCCTGCTTGTCTTTATCTGATGCTTTACTGCCCCAAATGTGACCACCGGAACGCCTCCAAATTGGCACCTGTACCTCTGATATGTTCTCATTACTTCTGACCCCTTACTTTATATCATAAGAATATGCTCCTGGTTAATCTTCTATTTTTCCCTTTCCTGGCACCATAGTCAGTCATTTCCCCAAGGTATTCTAGTTCCTGTATTGTGTGATAGTATTTAGAAACCTAGATCTGGGCACTGAGAGTGCTCATTGCTAATGAGATGCTAGAAATAATTATTATATACAGAAAAAAAAGCTATTTTATGAATAATGCATTTCTAATCTTAACATACATTATTTTATACATGTAATGTAAATGTGTATATATATATATATATATATATATATATATATATATATATATACACACACACACACACATCCATACTGCTATGAAAAAACAAGCCCACTAAAAGTGCAAGCTGTGCTCTTGTGTTTGGTTTTGCTTTGCTTTTCATCCAGACTGAGGATATATAGTCAAAGCACTGGGTCCACACTCACTTGAACTAGGTTTCTTTTCTCCTGTCAGTGTAGTTACATTGTTCATGTACAATATATTTAGATTTATTTACTTGTTTGCATTCAGTTTTAGTTTCCTGCCATTTTCAGTGATTTATTTTTTTAATTTAAATTTATTTATTTTAATTGGAGGCTAATTACTTTATAATATTGTATTGGTTTTGCCATACATCAACATGAATCTGCCATAAGTGTACAAATGCTCCCCATTCTGAACCCCCCTCCCACCTCCCTCCCCGTACATCGCAGTCATCCCAGTGCACCAGCCCCAAGAACCTGGACTGGCGATTCGTTTCACATATGATATTATACGTTTCAATGCCACTCTCCCAAATCACCCCACCCTCTCCCTCTCCCACAGAGCCCAAAAGACTGTTCTATACATCTGTATCTCTTTTGCTGTCTCGCATACAGGGTTATAGTTACCATCTTTCTAAATTCCATATATATGCATTAGTATACTGTATTGGTGTTTTGTTTTTTTTCTGGCTTACTTCACTTTGTATAATAGGCTCCAGTTTCATCCACCTCATTAGAACTGATTCAAATGAATTCTTTTTAATGGACGAGTAATACTCCATTGTGTATATGTACCACAGCTTTCTTATCCATTCATCTGCTGATAGACATCTAGGTTGTTTCCATGTCCTGGCTATTATAAACAGTGCTGTGATGAACATTGGGGTACATGTGTCTCTTTCAATTCTGGTTTCCTCGGTGTGTACGCCCAGCAGTGGGATTGCTGGGTCATAAGGCAGTTCTATTTCCAGTTTTTTTAAGGAATCTCCACACTGTTCTCCATAGTGGCTCTACTAGTTTGCATTCCCACCAACAGTGTAAGAGGGTTCACTTTTCTCTACACCCTCTCCAGCATTTATTGCTTGTAGACTTTTGGATCACAGCCATTCTGACTGGCATGAAATGGTACCTCATTGTGGTTTTGATTTGTGTTTCTCTGATAATGAGTGATGTTGAGCATCTTTTCATGTGTTTGTTAGCCATCTGTATGTCTTCTTTGGAGAAATGTCTATTTAGTTCTTTGGCCCATTTTTTTGATTGGGTCGTTTATTTTTCTGGAATTGAGCTGCAGGAGTTGCTTGTATATTTTTGAGATTAGTTGTTTGTCAGTTGCTTCTTTTGCTATTATTTTCTCCCATTCTGATGGCTGTCTTTTCACCTTGCTTATAGTTTCCTGTGTTGTGCAGAAGCTTTTAATTTTTGAACATGCAAAACATTAACTTATTGCAAAGGTCAGAGCTAGACAAAAATATATGAAAATGAACTAAGAACAGAAGGAAAGTATCTGAACATAGTAAACAAGCTCACAGTTAACATCATGCTCTATGGTGAAAAACTGGAAACTTCTCCACTAAGACCAAGAACAAGACAAGGATGTCCATTTTCACCACTTCTACTAAACATAATATTGGAAGTTCTGGACAGAGAAATTAGGCAAAAATTTTAAAAAGGAATAAAAGGCATCCAGAATTGGAAAGAAGTAAATTATCTCTGTTCACAGATGGCATGATCTTACACATAGATACACAAAAATTCTATATGAGCTAATAAACAGATTAAACAAACTTGCAGGATACAAAATTAACAGGTAAAATCAGCTGCATGTCTATATAGTAACAGAAATTAATCCAAAAAAGGAAATTAAGAACGTAATCCATTCACAAAAGCATCAAAAGAATAAAATATTAATACCAGTAATAAATTTAATCAAGTCGGTGAAAGACTTGTTTACTGAAAACTACAAAACATTGTTGAGAGAAATTAAAGAACATCTAAATAAATGGGAAAAAAATCTGTGTTTGTGAACTATAAGATTTGTTAAGGTGTCTAAAAAGCAGAGACATTACTTTGCCAACAAAGGTCCATCTAGTCAAAGCTATGGTTTTTCCAGTGGTCATGTATAGATGTGAGAGTTAGACTATAAAGAAAGCTGAGCGCCGAAGAATTGATGCTTTTAAACTGTGGTGTTGGAAAAGACTCCTGAGAGTCCTTTGGACTGCCAGGAGATCCAACCAGTCCATCCTAAAGGAGATCAGTCCTGGGTGTTCATTGGAAGGACTGATGTTGAAGTTGAAACTCCAATACTTTGGCCACCTGATGCGAAGAACTGACTCATTTGAAAAGACCCTGATGCTGGGAAAGATTGAGGGCAGGAGGATAAGGGGACAACAGAGGATGAGATGGTTGGATGGCATCACCAACTCGATGGACACGGGTTTGGGTGGACTCAGGGAGTTGGTGATGGACAGGGAGGCCTGGCGTCCTGTGGTTCATGGGATCCCAAAGAGTTGGACACAACTGAGTGACTGAACTGAACTGAACTGACTATCCAAAGCAATGCACAAATTCAGTGCAATCTTTATCAAAATCTCAGACACCTTTGTCGAAAGAGAAAATCCACCCTAAAATTCATATGTAATTTCAAGGGATCCCAAATAGCCAAAACAATCTAGAAAAAGTTGGAGCACCCATACTTCCTGATCTCAAAACATACTACAAAGCTGCCATAATCAAAACACTGACAACAGGATAGACACAGACCAATGGAATAAAATAAAGAATCCAGAATTGCCCCACTCTACATGTGGAGCAAATGACAAGGATACCAAGATTATTCGATGAATAAAGAAAAGTCTTTTCAACAAAGGGTACTGGGAAAACTATATTTCCACATTAAAAATAATGAAGTCAAACCCCTACCTTACTCAATCTACAAAAATTAACTGAATATGGATCAAGGACCTAAAGAAAGTGAAAGTGAAGTCTCTCAGTTGTGTCCGACTTTTTGCAACCCTAGGGACTGTAGCCTAACAGGCTCCTCTGTCCGTGGGATTTTCCAGGCAAGAGTGCTGGAGTGGGTTGCCATTTCCTTCTCCAGGGGACCTTCCCGACCCAGGAATCGAACCCGGGTCTCCCGCATTGCAGGCAGACGCTTTACCATCTGAAAATGGATCAAGGACCTAAACAAAAGCTAAAACTATAAAACTTTTAGAATAAAACAAAGTGGAGAAGCTTCAGGACATTGGACTTAGCAACGATTTCTTGGATGTGATACCAAAAGCACAGGTTTAAAAAAAAATAGATACGTTGATTTTTATAATTAAAAATTTTTGTGCACCAAAGGATATTATCAACAGTGTGGAAAAGCAACCCACAGAATGGGAGAAAATAAATGCAATCATATATCTGATAAAGAGTCAATATCTAGAATATATAGAACTCCTACAACTCAACCAAGACAACCCAAACAATCTGATTTAAAAATGGGCAAAGGATTTGAACAGTACATGCTAAGTCACTTAAGTTGTGTCAGCTCTTTGCGACCCTATGGACTGTAGCCCACCAGGCTTCTCTGTCCTTGGGATTCTCCAAGCAAGAATACTGGAGCAGGTTGCCATGCCCTCCTCCAGGGAATGTTGTTGACCCAGGGCATCAAAACCATGTCTCTTACATCTCCTGCATTGGCAAGCAGGTTCATTACCATCAGGGTCACCTGGGACATATTTCCAAAAAAAGATACACTAATGGCCATGAAATATATACAAATGACATGAAAGAATGCTCAACATCACTAATCATTAGAAAAATGAAAATCGAAGCCACAATGAGATCAAAGCCACTTCACACTCATTATGAAGGCTGTTATCAATAAAGCAGAAAATAACTCATGTTGACAGCATGGTGATTACTCAATAAAGTAAACTTAGATGACCATGCTGCTGCTAAGTCGCTTCAGTCGTGTCTGACCCTGTGTGACCCCATAGACGGCAGCCCACCAGGCTCCCCCGTCCCTGGGATTCTCCAGGCAAGAACACTGGAGTGGGCTGCCATTTCCTTCTCCAATGCATGAAAGTGAAAAGTGACAGTGAAGTCGCTCAGTCGTGTCCGACTCTTCGCGACCCCATGGACTGCAGCCTACGAGGCTCCTCCATCCATGGGATTTTCCAGGCAAGAGTACTGGAGTGGATTGCCATTGCCTTCTCCAATCTAGCAATTCCACTTCTGGGTATATATCCAAAAGGACTGAAACCTGTACAACTATGTTCATAACAGCACTATTCACAATGGCCAAAAGATGGAAACAACCCAAATGTCTGCCAACAGACAGAAAAAGCGGTAAAGCAAACTGTGGTATATGCACGGGGTGTAGGTACATGTGTGCATAATGGAGTATTACTCAGTCTTAAAAAGAAGTATGAATATATATTATGAGATGGATGAACACTTGAAAAGACTATGTTAAGTGAAAGAAGCCATTTACAAGAGGACAAATATCATACACTTCCATTTATTTGAGATATCTATGGTAGTCAGATTCATAAGTAGAATGGGGACCGTCATCGCTGGCAGGAGGAATGGGCCATTGGGGTTTAACGGGGGCAAGTCTCCATCTGGGGGATAAAGACCATTCTGGAGATGGACAGTGGTGACGGTGGAACAAGGTGGAGATACTTAACACTAGGGTAGTGTACACTTAAAATGGGTTCAAAGCTCTATTTTATACATATTTTACCTTTATTTTTGGCTTTCCTGGTGGCTTGGATAGTAAAGAATCTGCTAGCAATGCATGAGACCCAGGTTCAATCCCTGGGTAGGGAAGATTCCCTGGAGAAGGGAATGTATCCTTGTCTGGGAAATCCCATGGACAGAGAAGCCTAGTGGACTATAGTCCATGGGGTTGCAAAGAGTTGGACATGACTGAACGACTAACACTTGCCTTTATTGTAAAAAGATCTGAGGTAACTGATGTCACTTTCTAGACCCCTCCCTCCATGTCTTATGTTCACTTAAGACAGAGCTCCCGCTCGTCACCATCTCCTCCGGTAGCCTTTAAGCTGCTCTAGAAATGTTTTCAGTGTTATACAAAGACTGTAGTGACCTGGTGGTTATTTCACTGTCTGGAGAAAAATTCCCAATTTCTAAATGTTATTTCCAAATGTTCGCTAACAGTTGAAAACATAAGGCAAAATCCTGCAACAGGACATCAAGGTGGGCACATAACCAAGTGTGACCCAGAGGTTGCGCCTGAAGCCTTCTCAGCCTTGGCCCTCACTCCCTTTCTACACCCCTCTTACCATCCGCTAGAAGTGGCTCACTTTCTAGATGGAACTCTTACGCCCCCCCTCAATTCCTCACCATCCCCCCAATCCTACTCACTCTCCTTCCCAGTGCCCATTGTCTGTCAGAAATCAAACTGTTGTGTGTGTCCCTCCTCCAGACCCCTAAGGAATAACTGGACATTTTCCTTCTGCCTCAGTTTCCTTCCAGGATGCTCCTCCACCAAGACCTTCCCTGGGAATTCCCCCAGCAAATCCAAGGCCAAGCCCCTTGATTTTTCAAGCACCTCCCCTCTGGGGTGCAACTACTGCCCACTTAGCTCCCCTACCACTACCCCTGGCTGCTGCCAAATTATCCTCTGAAAACATGGCTGTAGCTCACCATATCTTGCCCTGCTTATCACATCACACCCTGCATCTGCCTGAGAGCTAAGATCCTCACCCTCTTGACTCCACACCATTTCCCCTTCTCTGAGGACAGTGCTCTGGCTGTTCTTGGTTCTGCCTCCTTCCACGACCGCCCTTCTCTCTGCCCTTTCCCATCTGCAAACACATTCCACAAACACATTCCACCACATCCCACGTGGTGGCTCCGAGGTAAATGAGAAGATCTCAGGAAGGTTGGCCGCTATCAGGCGTTATCACAGAGCTGTTTGCTGCAGGAAATCTTTGGCAAATCCTAGCTGAAGCATATTAAGGCTCGGTTCAGAATGGACTGAGAATTGGTCCGTGAACATGTTCTCAGATCATCTCCCCAGCTCCCTGTCTCACCCCTACGGTGATTTTCTTCCCCAAGTGGGAAACTGCTTTTGCACACCCCAAATGTGCCTGGCATTGTGCGGGGGAATTCAACCAGTAATCAGTAAAGTTTCTTCGTCCTTTCTTGTGCTGGATTTTTTTGCATCTGCGCTTTAAACCTTGATGTGATTCGTGTTTCCTTTCAACACTTGAAGATTCCTCCATTACGTCGGACTCAGTCTAATCTGAATCAACAGTCATCACTATGACCATTTCATGTGCTTTTTCAATGGCACTGAAGCCATGATGTGGCCCTCCCACACACATGCGCACACACAACATGTTCATATCATTTTGTCTAGCCCTTAATATGTGAATTCTTTAGAACTAACATTTTCCCCAAATCAGCACTATATGGTACGTAAGTGTATACTTGTCGCCTTGGTCATCACACCTCTGCTAAGCCCCTCTCGGGGAAGCCTCTCTAATCTAATTCTACAGATTAGACTCAGTCAATCCAGTTCATTTTTGCCATTAAATCTCCCACAGTCAACAAACAGAACTCTAAGTAAACAAGGTAAGCCCCTCCCTGACTCTGGATGCCACAAGACATTCCTAAAACAACAGCTGCTAACACAGAGACGCTCGGCAGAGAGGAGTGGTGGTGGACAGAGCTTCCTGCAGTGCTGGAAACGTCCTCTAAGTTCCTGGACCATTCGAGCACCCGTCACATTTGTGTGCTAAATCATTTTAGTCGTGTCCGACTCTCTGCAACCCTAAGGACTGTAGCCCTCCAGGCTCCTCTGTTCATGGGACTCTCCAGGCAAGGATACTGGAGTGGGTAGCCATGCCCTCCTCCCGGGGATCTTCCCAACCCAAGGATCAAACCCACATCTCTTGTGTCTCCTGCATTGGCAGGCAGGTTCTTTACCACTAGCACCACAAACACGAGGCCCCTGAAATGCAGCTAGTGCAGTGGAGGACTGAATCTTTCATTTCAGTTCAGTTTAATTAATTTTAACCTAAATAGTTACATGTACCTATACTCCACAGCACAAGCCTACAGTGAGGATTTCTGTCATTTAAGTGCACACTGAGTTAACTAGCCCTCCAGGAGGGCACCGAGGTGTGGAAACCCCGAGGCTGGAAGGAAACCCTCCCCCACTCCAGGAGGATCTGAAGAAGCTGCCACATTCTCCCCAGATAACATCTCAAAAGTGACAGAGTGCTTACTGAAGCTCATTCCAATGACAATTAAAGACACACACACCACATCTCACTGGAACTTAAGACTTTCTAGAGGACAAGCCACTTAGTCTAATCAGGCTAGATTTTTCTGTAATTATTTCCTTCCCTTTGGCTTTTGACTTTTGATTTTTTGGTTCTTTCAGTAAAACTTGGGGGGGAAAAAAAACAGAAATCCCCAAAATGGTACAAATAACACCAACACAATTCCTTATTTTTGAAAGGTTTTCCCAACACTGTTCAACAATTCCTTGGCCACTCTGTTAATATGATTTTAAACAGATCACACCCCAGACATATTTTATAACAACAGCACATGCAAGCAGAGCTGTCCCGCCCTTATTTCCAACTTGGCAAGCTCCTCGGCAAAACCAAATAAATACATACTAGAAGAAGGCTGGTACAAACCCCAGCCAGTTGCTGCCATAATTAGTGGGCCAGAACTGGTCTTGTTGCTTAGATTTTTCAAAACTCAAGAAGACTGTACTACCCACCAAAATCGTAGCAATTCTTTTACAGTGATACAATTCTACAGTACAAAACCAAAGAACTCAAAGAGTCACTGAGAAGCAATGTTTTCAAAACCAGTTCTTTCAGCCCAGCTGTCCTTTCATGAAATTGCTATCAGACATGTAAAATCCAGACTTAATCAGCAACACTTCTCTGCAAAGCAAAGCCCCCTGGTTACTTTGCTTTGATACCTTCCAGGCATGGTATTCATAGGGTCCACCTGGTAGTCACCACAGGGTCCCCAAAGAAAGAAATATCTTAACGGCAACTTTCTTTACCAGGAACATATCACAGCGCATAAGAGGATCCCCATGGGGGACAGCAGAGTAAACCCAAAGCTTCACAGCCCAGCCCTTCTCCAGGTGGTAAGCACAGGATGCTGCCGGTCCCCCTTCAAGTTCCCAGGGAATGGACCAGATAAACACCAAAAGGCCCCTGACATCAATGAATGTTTTAGAAGATGGTTATAAACCTTGGGTGCAGATAACAGTTAGTTACCCACTTTCTCTTCCCTGACTACAATTTGGAAGTATATAATTACACCTTTCCCTGAGAAAAGAGTTAGCGTGCACAAATTTCCTATGCCGAATCAGAGTGGCCAGGGCTCTACAGATTAGGGGGGTGCTAAGCCTTTCACACTCAATGATAATGATAACTTTCCACATCCTGGCCTCCCATGGAATGCATTTTAAAGGAGTGCCACTTCTCCAGCTGCAACCTTGCTTTAGAAATCCCTCTTTAGGGGATTAATCTTTCCTACCTGTCAGACAGGCTGTTCCCCTGCCCCTGCATTTCTATCCCATTGATCTCAGGAAAAGATTCCAAAGGCTAGAGCGTGAAACCCAAATTCTTCCAGGCTTCAATGTCTCAAAGGTTAAACCAAGGGTAGAAAGACAAAACGTTCACAGGGAACGAGTAATTCAGGACAAATCACACCATAACAGAGAGTGACACACACACACAACAATTACAGCGGTATTTTGACCAAACAACAAGAAAATGGTTTAACAATAAAAATAGAAATGATATTTCACATTGCCTTGTAAATCTGCAGATCGCTGTCACCCAAAACCCCTGGTCAATGTACCTTTTTAAACCCATGTTGCTTTTCTGAAGGCAAAATGTTAAGCAGATTTCTTGTAAGTTTTCTAACTATGACTTGCTTTACTAATCAAGAGTTCAGCCTCGTTGACTAGAGCCCCTCAGTCACCTATCACCATTTTTATAAACAGTTCAGTACAGCAGCTCACACTGAATGCCGCACAGTGGTGGTCATTGTCCAGATGCCATTTTTGTCAAGTAGACATGAGGGTTAAACTTGCTTTTGCTATTAAATACTGAAAATTTTCAAATGTGTGCTTTTTTCTTGGTACACAGCCATAATAAGAAAAACATGTTGCCTTACTATAGAGTATATAAAAACTTGTCTTTTTCCACAAAGTCTTCTTTTTCAAGATGTTTTCATTTACTTACTTTCAAATGGATCACTATCATTATTTATTACCACCATCACTCCAGGGATCTGGGCCAGAAGTAAACATTGTACTGTCAAAATCAGGGGTGAGGAGACCCCAAAACTCCCAGCCTGTCAAACCCAGGCAGAGCACACAGCCCAAAATTAAGCATTTGTCTCCCTAAGGAACAGAGCCTTCTATAAAAACATAGAACTTATAAATCCTTTTAGAATAACGTTTCCTTGTTTTTACATAGTAACGTATGTTTTGCGTATAAAATACACTCAGATTACAGGGATTCCTCTTTACAGCAGAAAAGATGCCAAATACTTGAATCTCCTGTAATCATAAAATTGTATTCATAGTTTGAATATGATCTTATTCTTTGCATTTCCACCTCACCTAACATTCCAGAAGAAAGAGAATTATAAACAGCTTCTTTACTCCCTCCCCTATAGAAATTACTATTATTTTACTGGAGAAAGAAAATTACCTCCACACAGGGTTCAGAAATTAAGGACAGTGATATTGGATTGCTTTGTTCCTCAGAGATTTCTTTAACTCTACTGGAAACTATGGCAATGTTTAAACTCCACTGCCCAAAATGCGAGCAACTTTCCAGTCAGCTGCAATCTTGATTTAAGGAACAGACCCATCACCTTTTCTCACATCACCCACTTCTAACTCTCCCCTGGCAAATGCAACTAAAACCGCTGGGCCACAGGTTTGCGCGGTAGGGTTTTGCAGAGCAATTAACCCCCACACGGCCACCCGGCAAACGCTGTTCAATGGCACGTCGAGTCCCCGCGGTTAAGCCCCTTCTTTCCCCTCCCGCAGCGCAGCAAATGCACCGCTTGACTCGAAACGGGAGAGGGATTCTAGCTGGATAAGGGGTGTAGAAATCCAGAGGGATGCTGTTTAAAACGCACAGACTAACTTAGGTCTGGTTTACTTACCTTTGCACCGTGCACCTTGAGCGGCTTACGCTTTAAGGGACAGCGACAGAAACGCAAACCCCTTTCCCAAATCAAGTAACCAAGGATGTGTGACGTAATTGGCTCTTGTATTAAACCTAAACGCCCCCCAGGAAAGGCTGCCCAGCATTCCTGAATCGTTGGATGGATCTCTGGAGCGCGCAGTTGGCAGCAGAAGACGAAAACCACCGAGCCCCCTTCTTGTGCCTTTTGTCTAATTCTCACCTACGTGCAGAAATGCCGGGGGGAGGGTGCACAGTACATTGAGTGGGGGACACCGAGACCCACTTAGGTGTAAGGGGAGGCTCACACATTTCTGGGTCACGAGGTGAACCCCCTTAGCTTTCAAACCTAGAGGTTCCGCCGCCCTCCCTCTCCGCAGCAGGGTGCGGGAAACTGGCTGGCTGGGGCGGGGTGGGGGCGGGCAGGCGGGTGCGCGGGTATCGGGACAGCGTGGCACCCTAGACCGATCCCCCTAGCTTCCACCGAATGCGATAGCACCTCTTGCTCGCCCCGGGGTCCACGCAGCCCAACAGCGTGCGACCCTCGAGGGGAATGCCACCCGGGAGCCTGGCCCACCCTCCAGCCAGCCCGAAAAAGGCTAGGTCTCCAGCAGCGGAAAGGCGGCCCGGGGACCCCGGACCCCAGGCACAGGAAACGCTGCTTTGGCCACTTCTCGGCGGTGGCGGAGGAGGTGAGGGGCCAACAAAAGGGAAGCCAAATTCCCTTCCAACCAAGGGGCGGGGATCGGGAGCGCCCTTCCCTGAGCCTCGTCCCACCGCGGCGCCGGCCCTGGGGAGATGTCGGCGCAGACCCGGGCGCCACGGACCCGGAGCTCTGGAAAGAACCTCGGAGAGCAGGGCCGAGATAAGGTCCTGAGAACCTCGGACACGTCTGAGGACCCAGGCGGCGGCCGCATTCACACTCACGACCCTCGGAAACCCCCGGCTAGGGGCTCCTCGCGGGGGCCGGCGCCGCCCGCCCTAGCCTCTGGAAACACTTAGGCGTCCCAGGAGCGCGCCTTATTGAAAGCAGCCCCGGGCGGCGGGGCGCAGATGCGGAGCCGGGCTGAGGTGGGCACGGGAGGGGGGCCCCCGCCAGGCGCCCCTCGCCCAGGAGCGCCGGCGCCGGCGCGGCGGCCGGAGCAGCAGCATCGCGAGGGACGGGACGGGCGCGCGAGGGGCAAGCCCTCTGCCCGCGCTTGGAGGAGGTGCGCCCGGGTGGACGCGGGCTGGTGAGTCCTACCTGAGGCCCTGGACACGCAGAGCAAGAGCGCGGCGACCGCCCAGACGGCCGGGACGCACAGCCACCGCAGCGCCGAGCCCCGGGCCATGCCGCGGGCCGTAGGGGCCTGGGCGCGGGGATCCGGCGCCACCACCCCTGTCGGCCACGCGTCCGCTGCCCTTTCTCCTGGGCGCTTGGCGAGTTGGTCCCTTTCGAGGAACTCGCGGTCCTCTTCCTCTCTCGGCCCGGATGCGCCGCTCGGCTCGGGCCGGCGGGACGCGCGCGGGGGGCGGACCGCGGGCAAGCAGGGAGGCAGGGTCCCAGGCTCGCCCGCCCCGATGGGCAGAGCGAGAGGCCCGCGCTGGCGCCCCCTGCTGGACGGACACGCCTGTAGCGGGCGGGGCGCGCGGGCAGCGCGGGGCCAGAACCGGGGGGCAGCCGCTCCGTCCCCGGACGCGCCTCCCGTGCCCGCCCCCGGCCTGCTCCTCAGAACGCTTGGACGCAAAAGTGGAGCCTTGGGGACGTCCAGCCAGACCTCGCGGGGACTGCCCCGCCACAGAGACTCCTGGCGCAGTTGGCACCCACCTTTAAGGGCGGGACCCCCGGGAGCCTAACGGTAAATCTGTAACTCAGGACGACTTGGTGCCCCGCCGGCCTCCACCGGGCACATCAGAGAGACACCCAATCCCAGGAACCGGTGGCGCGGGAGGAAGAGAAGCAAAACTTTCAAGGAAAAGGGCAGCGTCCCCGCCGGCGCCCTCCCGGCCTCTGCTCGCTACGTTGCGAGCAATGGGGACAACTGCGTGCCTCCAAAGTGCTCGGAAACTGCTGGGAGTGGAGCTGCATGGAGGGAATCCTCGGGAGCGCGATGCTATATGAAGCCACCGTGGCTTCGGGTTTACTGTTAAAAGCAAATTGTGTAATTTTACCCATTAAACGCAGAACGCTGTTTTCTGCAGAGCCCCAGAAACATGCAGAAGTAATTTGCTTCACTTGTAAAAGACGTTTTGAACGCAATTCAAATAGCATATTTTCTTGCTTATTCTTGGTTTTGCTTAACACATGAAAAGGTCTGGAATTGGAAGGCCTGACCCTCCTGTTGGTAACTTAGGAATTTTCTTTGTTTTTGCTCTCTTGGAGAAAGGGACTCGGAACATCCAGGGACTCAGTTGTTTGCTTTGTGAGATTTATCTTTTAACTGATTATGGAGCAGTTTGTTTGGCGTTTTTGCTCAAACACCATTTCCTGCTAGTTGGGTGAATTCGAGAGTCCCGGGCTTGGGTGCCAGACCCAGAGACCCCTGAGCTTGTCCCTGCCTGGAATTGGCCCTCCACAGCCTCAGACATGGAAGAAAATAAAAGTCCCCTTGCTGTGGTCTCCTGACAACGTGGCTGAGCCGCCCCGCCAGTTACCCCTGTTCAAATTATTTAGGCCTCTGTCTCTGCTTAATCTGTTTGGGTGAACAGATTCCTAAAGCAGAAGAGGACTGTGACTGAGGCTGGTCAGGGACAGCCAGGGATCCAGGGCAGAATGGGAAATGGTAAAAGCATTATCCAACTGCAGCGGCCCCGCAGCTGCTCCTCGAGCCGCTGGTGTGAACCCGGGACTACTCTCCACGGCGTTCTGCGAGCCCAGCCAGGTGTTTATCTTTGGGTTTTTCCTCCCTTTTCTTCCCCTGGGGTCCCTCAAGGATGTTTTAAGAGTAAATAAGCCTTTAAAAGTTGGTCTTGAAGTACTAGTTCCAGACTCCTCCATTCTGGTTTTGGCAAAAAAGACAGACGGAGTGGGGGCAGGGGCTGGGGGAGGGCAGGGGGAGCCAGGGGCAGAGAAATCTCTTATGGGACTCGCCCTCAAAACCCAGCTAATCGGCAAAACATTGTCCTTTCTGTAGACATGCACTCCTTTTGCTTTCCACTCCGAATGCTTGAGGTTGTCCTTCCGGAACCATTCTCTGAGCAGCTCTGCCACTTACTATATACTTACACTTCCTGGTGTGAACTTTGGGGAAATGACCTCATTATGCTTCACCCGTTGTCTGTGTGCAATTTTCACACGACTGGATTCCCCACAAACCTGACGCGAGAGTGTAGACAGCAACATGTATTTTTGCTGACAGTTTCTTGGGTGGGGTCACACATTATTTCTTAAAGCTTTTTAAAAATTATCTTTTCAGGTTTTCTCTTTCCCCAAATTATCCCTGGGACTTCCCTGACGGTGCTAGTGCTAAAGAATGCACCTACCGATGCAGAAGACATGCTGAATGAAATGTGCATTCGATCCCTGGGTTAGGAAGATCCCCTGGAGGAGGGCATGGCAACCCAGTCCAGTATTCTTGCTTGGAAGATCCCATGGACAGAGGAGCCTGGCAAGATATACAGTATTCCTACCTATAACTCTGATCTGCTGTACCTCACATCTTCCTCCTTTCTACAGGTTCAGAACTAAGGGACAAACGCAATATGTTTACACCTGTACATATGCTGTGCTGTGCTAAGTCACTTCAGTCATGTTCGACTCTCTGCAACCTCATGGACCATAACCCACGATGCTCCTCTGTCCATGGGATTCTCTAGGAAAGAATACTGGAGTGGGTTACCATTTCCTACTCCAACACCTATACATGGGAAGGGTCAAAATATGCATTTTCTTAGTAGTCAGAAGAATGTGGCTTAGACACCAAGCCAGGTTGGACCTACTTATTCTCTCAAACCTCTATTAGCTATCAGTTGTTGCGTAACAAGTCACCTCCAAACCTAACAGCTTAAAACAGTAAACGTTCATTATTTCACATAGTTTCTGTGGGTCAAGAACTCAGGAGAGGCTTAACTAGGCCCAGCTCAGGGTCTGCAATGAGGCTGAAGTTAATTGCCATTGGAAGGCTTCACTGGGGCAGGAAGGTCTTCACTAGGTGGCTTACACACATGCTAACCCTGCAGGTTAGCTCAGGGTGTGGGCCAGAGGCCCCTGTTCCCTCGCAGCAGGAACCTCTCCACAGGGCTCCTTGGGCATCCTCACAACCTGGCACGTGACTTCTCCCAGAGTGAGAGCCAAGTGTCAGCTATAGTGTCTTCTATAACTCAGCCTTGGAAGTCACATGCAGTACCTTGTTGGTTTCACAGACCAGACCTCTTTGTTGTAGGAGAAAGCTGGATGGGAGGCATGTATACCAGGAAACTAATGATCACATCACGTACATTGAACACAATCATGCTGTCCCCAGGACAGGCAGAAGGCAAGAGGGAGAGGAAATGATTATGGCAAAAGCCAGCAAGAGTAACAGAAGGAAGCCAGGCACCCCTTGAAGACCATCAACAGGGAACCATGCAGCTATCCAGGGAAAATATTCCTGGTGCAGAGACGGGCCTATGTGAAGGTGTCAAAACCAGGGGGTCTAGGGTGTCTGAAGAACAGCCTACTGGCCATTTGTATACCTCCATTTTCAGAGAAGGAAATGGCAACCCACACCAGTACTGTTGCCTGGAGAGTCCTACGGACAGAGGAGCCTGGTGGGCTGCAGTCCATGGGGTCGCTAAGAGTCGGACACGACTGAGTGACTTCACTTTCACTTTCATGCATTGGAGAAGGAAATGGAAACCCACTCCAGTGTTCTTGCCTGGAGAATCCCAGGGATGGGGGAGCCTGGTGGGCTACTGTCTATGGGGTCGCACAGAGTCGGACATGACTGAAGCAACTTAGCAGCAACCGCAGCATACCTTCTTTTGTGAAATGTCTTTTTAAATCTTTTGCTCATCTTTTAATTTCTTATTTTTGAGTTTTAAGAGCTTTTTATATGTCCTGGGTATAAGCCCATTTCAGGCAGATAAACAACTTGGACATAGATAATATTTTCTCCCAGTCTCTGGTGTGTCTTTTAATGTTTTTTTCAGTGTGTTTTTCATAAGCAGCAGTTTCTCATTTTGATTAAACTCAATTTATCAGGTTTGTTTGTTTTTTTAATCTTGTATGGGTAGTGTATTCTGAGTCTCAGTACATACTAGCTCCAACCAAAAAAAAATCAGTAAGAATCTGGAGTGTTTGAGCATACCAAACTTTACTGCCCTTATGTGGAAAGTCGATAACTATAGTTCACAGCCTTCTGCCCACTGGGCTTTTTGGGGAGCACATGCAAACTAGTGCAGTGAGATTGTCACTTATTCTTTATTTTTCAGTTGGGAGATCCTCAACTGAATTGTACCCTCCTCTGGCAACAGCAAGTGATACAAAAATCAAGTCCAAAACAAGATAAATGACAGAACTTGTCAAACAAGACAGCTCCATTTCCTCACTCCACACTGAGTCCACACAAACAGCTCAACCGTGGTCAGCTGGGATTCCCAGACAGTGAAACTCAAAGGACGGCTTTTTTTCTCTCTCTCACTCAGCCTCTCTGCAGCACTTTATCATGGGCTGCTCCTTTCTGAAGACACATTTACCCTTGGTTTTATGACACCAAGCTCTCCTGGTTTCACTGCTGCTTCTTTAGGCTTTCCTCCTATTCCCCTTTGTTCCCTGACCTCTCCACTGGGCAGGTATGCTGGACATGGTCCTAGGCTATACTTTCTTCCCTATCCACACTCCCAAATGAGAAATCTCTTCCAAGTTCATGGCTTCAGCTAACACCTATTCACCTGGCAACTCCTAAATGTACACATCCATCCTGAGCTAGTCCCCTGACCTCCAGACCTACGTTTTCAACTGTCTCCTTGGCGTCTCCACTTGGTTCTCTTAATGGCAGCTCAAACTCGAGGTACCCAAACTTGAACTCATGATCTGCACACCCTCCAACCCTGAACCCTCCCTCAAACCTAGTTTTTTTTTTTTTCCCTAAATTCCCTCCTCCACCCAATGGTATCATGTTGCTCTACAAGACAGAAACCTAAGCCCCATCCTTGACACCTTCCTACATCCCCCTCACTGCCGTGTGCTGTTGGTTTTACCTCCTGAATGCCTCCAGCCCACTGTCCTCCATCCCCATTGCCATCACTCTACTTCAAGACAGTATCACCGTTGCCTAGATAAGAGCCTCCACACCAGACTCCCCATTTCTTCCATCACCCAACTTCAATATGCTTTCCACACATTTATGTGGAAAGATCTTTTAAGCTCAAATCTAGCCAAGTGTCTGCTGAATATATTGCTAGTGCTCTTAAGTCGAAGACTGAAACTTTAATGTTCCATAAAGGGTCTGACCCCACACTAATGCCCAGTCACATTCTGCACCATGCCATCTTTGCTCTCATTTTCCAGCCCTTCTGGTTTCTCATTTCCTCAAAAGCACAAAAAGTATCAGACTCCCTTCCACGTGGGGACTTTTCACGAGCTGTTCTTTCTGCTTGGAGCTGTTCTTTCTGCTTGGAACATGCTCTCCCTGACTTCCTTCACTTGGGTAGCATTTACTCCTCCCGTCAGCTGTCACTTCCTCAGGGATGCCCCCTCTAGCACCATCATCTCAGGATGGGTCAAGGTTCCACATAGAAGGAGTGCCTAGGACCCCACCTGGAGGCACATATCACAGCTGTAATCTCACCCCTATGATGCAAGCTGACATGATTAGGTCAATTTTCCCTACTGTTCTAAAGCTCCATAAGAAACAGGCTGATATATCCCCATCAGTGCCTGAGATGTGGTAACAACATACATGGGAGGGAGGGAAGGAAAGAAGGAAGAAGCAAAGCAGAAAAATGCTGGTGCTGAACTCTCATTTGGGAAAAATGCAACAATTTTTTTTTTCATTTACCAGCCTACTGCCTTTCTCTCTAATGTGCAGCAAATTTTCATAAAATAAAATAAATGCTAGCAGTTTCTTCATTTCATGCTTACATGACTGAATAAGTCTTTATGGGCCTATCCTGAAATTACACATCCATCCTAAACTGCAGTGGTTTTGAAAAAAATATTTTATCTCAAACCATTTATGTCTACAAAGAGCTTAGGTAGGCTTTCTTGTTTCCAAAAATTCAGATTAAAGGAATGATGAAACAAAGATTCCAGTTTCCACCACCAACTATAAGCTTTAGAAGTCCTAGGAGCTTCTTTCCTGGTGGTATCCAGTGGTAAAGAATTAACCTTTCAATGCAGGGGACTCAGGTTCAATCTCTAACTGGGGAACTAAGATCCCACATGCCTTGGGGCAAGTAAGCCCCTGCACCTCAGTGAGAAGCCCACACATCACAATATAGAAGCCCCCTCTTGCTGCAACTAGAGAAAGTCCACATGCCACAAGGAAGAATCAGTGCAAATGTTTTTAAAAAGCACACACACACACAAAAAAGTAGCAAATAAATGTAAAAAAAAAGTTATAAAGCTTGAATACATCATTTCAACTAAGAAACTTTATCTTTGATTTCCAATTGTTATGTCAAGAAATGGGGGCAGCAGAAAGAGACTTAGAGGAAATAATCTCTTCCTTTTTAGTTCATTATTTCATACAAAGGTGACTCCCACCTGGCAGGTGGTCATCTCAAGGAGGCCTACTACTGGTTGAAGCTCATATCTTAATCTCCTTAATTGTGTTGAGAAATATTTCCCTCCTCCAAGAACAAATGCATGGTTCTCTCCAACATCAATTATTCAATGTTCCAAACAGCAACTGAGAATCCCATGATTTAACTCTATTCTAAAACTAGCTATGGTCAGTTGGCATCAAACTGCATAGGTTAGGGGCCTGGACCCACTAGACACCCCCACATCAGATGCCAGTCTCAGGTACTGGGTGTTCAAACTACCTACTCTTCCACCCGACTTGGCTGCAAAGCTGGAGGGGTCCCACAACCCCCACCTCAGGTTTGAGAATTGGCTAGAATGGCTCCCAGAACTCAAGAAAGCATTTTAATGAATATTTCCAGTTTATTATAAAGGATATAACCCAAGAACAGTCAAATGGAAGGGATGCGTAGGGAGAAGTATGGTGTAGTGGGGACTGGCACTTCCATTTCCTCTCTGGGAGCACCGCCCTCCCAGAACCTCCATGTACTCACTAACTTGGAAGCTTTCTGGTCCTTTTCATCTAGAAGTCTTACATGAAACTTTCGTTACAAAGGCATGATTGACAGAATCATCAGCCATTGGTGATTGAACTCCACCTCCAGTCCCCCTTCCCTCAGCAGAGGTCAGGTTGGGATGCAGCTGGGGGCTGGGAGTGGGTGACTTTCTAATCATGACTTGATTAGTCTTACTGGTGACTAGCCCTCATCCCAAACCTCTCTAGGACCCCCTCCAAGAGTCACCTCATTAACATAAACTCTGGTAGGGTTGAAGTGAGTCGTTATGAATAACAGAAGACTCTTCTGTCTCTCTAGGAACCAGGGATAAAGATGACACCACTATAAAGATTATACCCATTATACCATACATGTGGTTAGAATATTTTCCTAACAGGGCAATTAAAGATAATAGTTCATTCTTTTCTGAAAAGTCAATAAGACCAAGATGTATTTATATTATCACAGTCACAGCCATAGGATTATTGGATGATAGTACTATTATTGCTATGATTCATGTTCAACAACATTCCATGCCTGAAATATCTTCCAAAATCCTCCTAAAAGTAACTTATTTTTCAGTAGTGAAAGCAAATGTGTTAATAGAATCTCTGTCCCTTATGGGTCAACAATCACTAGTCTTATTGTGATTGATCAATCACTACACCTCGATCTTAGACTCTAGCCTCCAGAAGGATGAGATTAAAAATTCTTGTTTAAACCACCCTGTCCTGGTGCTTTGTTATAGCAGCCCCAGTATGCTAATACAGTGTAATAAATGGATGCAACCCACAGGTAGCCCTTTCAAATTACATACTATTAATCACAAAATTATTAAAAATAACATAAGATTGCCCAATATAAAGCATTTAAACTAGGGACTTCCCCGACTGTTCAGTTGTTGAGATGCCACACTTTCATTGCAGGGGACACAAGTTTAAACCCTGATTGTAGAACTAGGATCCCGTATTCCATGCATTGTGACCAAAAACAAAAAAGCAAACAAAAAAAATGGTATCAAGACTGGACAAAATGTACACACACACACACACATACGCACGTTCCCTTGTGTTAGAGGAAGACCGCAGGGCCTTCTCCTTCAGGAGGGAGGGAGTGAGTGCTGGTCCAGTTATCGCTTCATCCATGTGGTTACTCTGGTTTTCTCGGGGAGGGGCTGAAACTAGGTTGTCCCAGAACTGGATCCACCAAAGGGCTGTCATCAGAGTGAGATCCAGAGCTTCCAGGAAAGACTTGATCTCCCAGCTCTTACTCCCTCCCAGAAGAGGGAGCAATGTCCTCCTACTTAACAAACCCTGGTATGCTGATGCTTGATTTGCTGGGTGCTCTGCTGCCCCTTTCACAAGGTGCCCCATGTCTGACAGAGATGCAAACGAAACCACTCTGGCACATCAGTGCTGGAAGACATGGTGGCTGTCTGCAGGATTAGGCAGTCCTCAAACACGAGCTGACGGGGTACTGTGGCCTGAACAGAGGCTGAGGGTCTTGATTCCCGCAGAGTTCAGCAGGCCAGTAGCAGGATGTTGTACACGGCGTCTAGTCTCTCATCATCCCGGAATGGTATGCAGTCATTCTCCTTTTTTATGGAGACTCTGGAAGGGCATTAGTGATACCCACCTGAATATATGTCAGTGGAGCTCTTGCAGACATCAGAGTGGCCTTGACAAGGCAGATAGATAAATACCTTGTCTGTCAGCTAGAGTTTATATCAACACCAGTAATACCTGGAAACCCTGGGAAGTTGAGGCATGGAATCATCCTAGCAGGGTAATTGGGAAAGAAGCACTGGGGAAACCCAGCAGACAGTCCTGCTGGTCTCTTCTATTTGCCATGAAATGATGGGATCAGATGCCATGATCTTAGTTTTTTGAATGTAGAGTTTCAAGCCAGCCTCTTTAATCCTCCTCTTTAACCCTTGTCATGAGGTGCTTTAGTTTTGCTTTACTTTCTGCCGTTAGAGTGGTATCAGCTGCATAACTGAGGTTGTTGATATTTTTCCTGGCAAGCTTGATTCCAGTTTGTGAGTCATCTAGCCCACATTTCTCATGATATACTCTTTGTAGAAAGCAAGGTGACAATATACAGCCTAGTTGTATTCCTTTCCCGATTTTGAACCAGTCTGTTGTTCTTTGTAAGGTTCTAACTGTTGCTTCTTGACCCACACACAGGTTCTTCTGGTGGTAGTGAGGTAGACTGTTACTCTCATCTCTTCAAGAACTTTCCACAATTCATTATAATCCACACAAAGACTTTAGCATAGTCAGTGAAGCAGAAGTAGATGTTTTTATGGAATTCCCTTGCTTTCTTTATCCTCTAATGAATGTTGGCAATTTAATCTCTGGTTCCTCTGCTTTTTCTAAACCCAGCTTATACATCTGAAAGTTCTCAGTCAACATACTACTAAAGCCTAGCTTGAAGGATTTTGAGCATAACCTTACTAGCATGTGAAATGAACACAATTATATGGTAGTTTGAACATTCTTTGAAATTGCCCTTCTTTGGGATTGGAATGAAAACTGACTTTTTCCAGTCTTGTGTCCACTGCTGAGTTTTCCAAATTTGCTGACATATTGAGTGCAACACTTTAACAACATCATCTTTTAGGATTCTAAATATCTCAGCTGGAATTACATCACCTCTACTAGCTTTGTTCATACTAATGATTCCTAAGGCCCACTTGACAACACTCCAGGATGTCTGGCTCTTGGTGAGTGACCACGCCATTGTGGTTACGGCGGTCATTAAGACATTTTCTGTATTGTTCTTCTGCGTATTCTTGTCACCTCACCTTAATTTCTTCTGCTTCTGTTAGGTTTTTGTGTTTCTGTACTCTATCATGGGTGGGGATTTAATACGGTATGCAGCTATTCTGAAGAGTAACTCAGTAGGATTTATTTAAGTTTGATGTGCATACCTAATGACCTAGCCATTTGGTTCTCTGTATACAGAGTTACTAACCAGTCAATCCTAAAGGAAATCAGTCTTTAGTATTTATTGGAAGGACTGATGCTGAAGCTGAAACTCCAATTCTTTGGCCACCTGATGAAAAGAACTAACTCATTGGAAAAGACCCTGAGGCTGGGAAAGATTGAAGGTGGGAGGAGAAGGGGACAACAGGGGACAAGATGGTTGGATGGCATCACCAACTCAATGGACATGAGTTTGAGTAGGCTTTGGGAATTGGTGATGGATAATGAAGCCTGAGCGACTTCACTTTCACTTTTCACTTTCATGCATTGGAGAAGGAAATGGCAACCCACTCCAGTGTTCTTGCCTGGAGAATCCCAGGGACAGGGGAGCCAGGTGGGCTGCCGCCTATGGGGTCACACAGAGTCAGACATGACTGAAGTGATTTAGCAGCAGCAGCAGCAGGGAAGCCTGGTGTGCTGCGGTCCATGGGGTCACAGAGTTGGACACGACTGTGCGACTTCACTTTCAACTTTCACTTTCAAATATCTACCAATGGGGAAATGTCTAAATGAACATCAGTTCAGTTCAGTTCAGTCGCTCAGTCATGTCCGACTCTTTGCGACCCCATGAATCGCAGCACGCCAGGCCTCCATGTCCATCACCATCTCCCAGAGTTCACTCAGACTCACGTCCATCGAGTCAGTGATGCCATCCAGCCATCTCATCCTCAGTCGTCCCCTTCTCCTCCTGCCCCCAATCCCTCCCAGCATCAGAGTCTTTTCCAATGAGTCAACTCTTCTCATGAGGTGAACAAAGTACTGGAGTTTCAGCTTTAGCATCATTCCTTCCAAAGAAATCCCAGGGCTGATCTCCTTCAGAATGGACTGGTTGGATCTCCTTGCAGTCCAAGGAACTTTCAAGAATCTTCTCCAACACCACAGTTCAAAAGCATCAATTCTTCGGTGCTCAGCCTTCTTCACAGTCCAACTCTCACATCCATACATGACCACTGGAAAAACCATAGCCTTGACTAGACGGACCTTAGTCAGCAAAGTAATATCTCTGCTTTTGAATATACTATCTAGGTTGGTCATAACTTTTCTTCCAAGGAGTAAGAGTCTTTTAACTTCATGGATGCAGTCACCGTCTGCAGTGATTTTGGAGCCCCCCAAAATGAAGTCTGACACTTTCTACTGTTTCCCCATCTA
Source organism: Ovis canadensis (assembly GCF_042477335.2). Taxonomy (NCBI): domain Eukaryota; kingdom Metazoa; phylum Chordata; class Mammalia; order Artiodactyla; family Bovidae; genus Ovis; species Ovis canadensis. The sequence goes on from NC_091246.1 coordinate 27,169,292, forward strand.
TTTCCCATGAAGTGATGGGACCGGATGCCATGATCTTCGTTTTCTGAATGTTGAGATTTAAGCCAACTTTTTTGCTCTCCTCTTTCACTTTCATCAAGAGGCTTTTTAGCTCCTCTTCACTTTCTGCCATAAGAGTGGTGTCATCTGCATATCTGAGGTTATTGATATTTCTCCCGGCAATCTTGATTCCAGCTTGTGTTTCTTCCAGTCCAGCATTTCTCATGATGTACTCTGCATATAAGTTAAATAAGCAGGGTGACAATATACAGCCTTGACATACTCCTTTTCCTATTTGGAACCAGTCTGTTGTTCCATGTTCAGTTCTAACTGTTGCTTCCAGACCTGTATACAGATTTCTCAAGAGGCAGGTTAGGTGGTCTGGTATTCCCATCTCTTTGAGAATTTTCCAGTTTATTGTGATCCACACAGTCAAAGGCTTTGGCATAGTCAATAAAGCAAAAATAGATGTTTTTCTGGAACTCTCTTGCTTTTTCCATGATCCAGTGGATGTTGGCAATTTGATCTCTGGTTCCTCTGCCTTTTCTAAAACCAGCTTGAACGTCAGAGAGTTCATGGTTCACGTATTGCTGAAGCCTGGCTTGGAGAATTTTGAGCATTACTTTACTAGCATGTGAGATGAGTGCAATTGTGTGGTAGTTTGAGCATTCTGTGGCATTGCCTTTCTTTGGGATTGGAATGAAAACTGACGTTTTCCAGTCCTGTGGCCACTGCTGAGTTTTCCAAACTTGCTGGCATATTGAGTGCAGCACTTTCACAGCATCATCTTTCAGGATTTGAAACAGCTCCACTGGAATTCCATCACCTCCACTAGCTTTGTTCGTAGTGATGCTTTCTAAGGCCCGCTTGACTTCACTTTCCAATATTCATACGTAGATTTATCACAATATTGAACTGCAGTATAACACCATGAGGGAGAGCTACATATACTGACAGATAGACTTTCATGATATGTTAAGTGAAAAAAGAAAGTCACAGAACAATTTAACAACAAAGGCGTTTTTGTAAAATAATAATAAAATAATAATCTCATATCCAATCTGTACTATATGATTGCATAGTATAAGCATTTGAAGGATCCAGTTTCAGCAGCTAACAGTGTATATCTATGGGGAACAAGAAATGAAATTGGGGTAAATGTCGGGGTAAATAGTATCTATGATTCCAAGTGTTTCCTTCTTTTCCTCACAGTGATGTCTACCCTCAATTCACAGAAAACTGAAAGTACAACATTGAGCACAGATAAGATTTCTGGAACAAGGATCTGTCTTTTCTATATTCCTCAGTGTGCCCCAAAGAAGAACAACAGTGAATGAGACCTCACCCAAGCCTTTGCCTTGCCCTCCCCTGCCCGTCAAGCACAAGAAATGAACATCTTTGTTCCTCCACCCTAGGGCCAGGAATTTCTGAAAAGAAGCCTCATAAAAGGACCTGAGTTTGATCAATGAAACTATCAGGAGGTAAAATTGAAGTTCCAGTTTCAAATCTATAACTTCTCAACAATTCTCCATGTGATGAGAACTGTATCAGCACAGGTTTTCTGCACACCTTGGTGCACCATTTGCGTGGAGGATGGAGCTAACACTGTGACTTAGGCCACTGGCCTCAGAACCGGCCTACTGTGCTGGCACGGAAGTGAAGCAGTTAACAATGTCCAATAGATTTGCTTGGGTCCAAATCCAACTCTTCTATTAACATGTCCTTGAGTTTTTGTCAGAGTTGAGTTGTAGTAACTCTTAGGAAGAAATAACTGTCATCTGTTGTTGGGCTCAACCTTGTTAAGATATTATTAAACTAGTATTACTCAAAGTAGCTGGTCAAAATTCAAATCTTTATGTGAGGATAAAAAAGGAGTTAAATCAATGTTACTCAGAAAAGATCTGGTCTGTGAACACTTCATCAGATCTATGACAATAGAAGGAAATCATGCTAGAAAATTAATCAATGTAAAAAACTTTCTTCATCAAGAAATTCTTACCATTAAAAACAAAAAAAGCTATTAGCTGAACTGAACTATGGGCTTTAGTGGCATAGTTGATTTACATTCTGGCATAAGCTCCTAACTTTGTAGCACATGGGCATACAGATCAAACTTTTAATAGCACTGATTTAAATCTTCTTTAGTATTTTTTTGCTAATATTTAAATTGACATATAGTTGGGCTTCCCTGGTGGCTCAGACAGTAAAGGATCCGCCTGCGATGTGGGAGAGACCTGGGTTCAATTCCTGGGTTGGGAAGATCCCCTGGAGGAGGGCATGGCAACCCACTCCAGTGTTCTTGCCTGGAGAATCCCCATGGACAGAGGGGCCTGGAGGGCTACAGTCCACAGAGTTACAAAGAGTCGGACACAACTGAGCTACTAAGCACAACACATAGTCAATTTACAATATTATATTAGCTTCAGGTGTACAGCATAGTGATTCAATATTTTTTATAGATTTTACTCCATTTCAAGTTATTACAAAATAATGGCTGTATTCTCTTTTTCAGGGATCAAGTACCACAAGTACAATATATCCTTGTTGCTTGTTTATTTTATTCATAATAGATTGTATCTTTTGTGGGTTTTTTTGGCCACACTGACTTGTTGGATCTTAGTTCCCCAACCAGGGATAGAATCCACACCCCCTTCAGTGGAAGCAGAGTCTTAACACTTTCAGGACTGTATCTTTTAATTCCCTATCCAATCTTGCCCCTTCCCTCTTCCTTTTTCTGACTAGTATATCCACTAGTTTGTTTTCCGTATCAGTGAATTTGTTTCTGTTTTGTTATATATCTTCAGGTTCTTATTTTTTAGGTTTCACACATAAATAATAATATACATATTTGTCTTTTTTGTCTGAATTATTTCACTAAGCATATGCCCTCAAGGACTATCCATGTTGTTACAAATGGAAGAATGTCATTCATTTTATGGCTGAGTAATGGTCCATTGTGTGTATGTGTGTGTGTGTGTGTGTGTGTGTATGTGCGTGTATCACATCTTCTTCATTCATTATCTACTAATGGACACTTAGGTTGCTTCCATATCTTGGGTATTGTAAATAATGTATAGACATTGGGATATATTTTCCCCAATATATATATATATATTGGGATGCATCTTTTCAAATTAGTATTTTCAGTTTTTTCAGATATGTACTCAGAAGTAGTAGTGATAGAGGTGATGGAATTCTAGTTGAGCTATTTCCAATCCTGAAAGATGATGCTGTGAAAGTGCTGCACTCAATATGTCAGCAAATTTGGAAAACTGAGCAGAGCCACAGGACTGGAAAAGGTCAGTTTTCATTCCAGTCCCAAAAAAGGGCAATGCCAAAGAACTCCCAAACTACCCCATAATTGTACTCATCTCACTCATAATAAAGTAATGCTCAAAATTCTCAAAGTCAGGCTTTAACTGTATGTGAACCATGAACTTCCAAATATTTAAGCTGGATTTAGATAGGGCAGAGGAACCAGAGATCAAATTGCCAACATCCGTTGGATCATCAAAAAGGTGAGAGAGTTCCAGAAAAAAATCTACTTCTGCTCTATTGACTACGCCAAAGCCTTTGACTGCATGGATCACAATAAACAGTGAAAAATTCTGAAAGAGATGGGAATACCAGACCACTTGATCTGTCTCCTGAGATATCTGTATGCAGCTCAAAAAGCAACAGTTAAAACTGGACATGGAACAACAGACTGGTTCCAAATTGGGAAAGGAGTACGTCAAGGCTGTATATTGTCACCCTGCTTATTTAATTTATATACAGAGTACATCATGAGAAATGCTAGACTGAATGAAGCACAAGCTGTAATCAAGACTGCCGAGAGAAATATCAATACATCATATATGCAGAATACACCACCCTTATGGCACAAAGCAAAGAAGAACTAAAGAACTTCTTGGTGAAAGTGAAACAGGAGAGTGAAAAAGTTGGCTTAAAGCTCAACATTCAGAAAACTAAGATCATGGCACTTGCTCCCATCACTTCATTGGCAAATAGATAGGGAAACAGTGGAAACGGTGACAGGCTTTATTTTGGGGGGCTCCAAAATCACTATAGATGGTGACTGCAGCCATGAAATTAAAAGACGCTTGCTCCTTGGAAGAAAAGTTATGACCCACCCAGACAGCATATTAAAAAGCAGAGACATTACTTTGCTGACAAATGTCCGTCTAGTCATAGTTATGGTTTCTCCAGTAGTCATGTATGAAAGTGAGAGTTGGACTATAAAGAAAGGTAAGCACCAAAGAATGATGCTTTTGAACTGTGGTGTTGGAGAAGACTCTTGAGCATCCCTTGGCCTGCAAGGATATCCAACCAGTCAATCCTAAAGGAAATCAGTCCTGAATATTCATTGGAAGGACTGATGCTGAAGCTGAAATTCCAATACTTTGACCACCTGATGGGAAGAACTGACTCATTGGAAAAGCCCCTGATGCTGGGAAAGATTGAAGGTGGGAGGAGAAGGGGATGACATAGGATGAGGTGGTTGGATGGCATCACTGACTCAATGGACATGACTTTGGGTAAGTAAGCTCTGGGAGTTGGTGATGGACAGGGAAGCCTGGTGTGCTGCAGTCCATGCGGTTGCAAGGAGTTGAACACGACTGAGCAACTCAACCGAACTGATGGGTATAACTTCTGATATAGGTACCACTCTTTCTTCGCATTTCCTTTTTTCCTCTTCTCTCTGGAACACGGAGGTTAGGAGTCATTTTAGTATCACTAGGAAGCCATGAGAATGACAGAACATAGAGAAATACGCCAGGAGACTGCTGACAGCATGAAGCCTGGGATAGGTCTGGCTTGCCTGGCAATGAACTACTTATATTGTTAAAATAAACTCTCTTTGCTGAAGTAACTATTGTTGGGTTTTGTTATAGCCACACATGAAACCTTAATTGATCACAGTGTAAAACGGCCTCTCTTGTCCTTTTTTATGTCCCATACCTTAAACTGGATTTTACAGGGTATTTTATTTTTAATTGGAGGCTAATTACTTTATAATAATGTGGTGGGTTTTGCCATACATTGACATGAATCAGCCATGGGTGTTAATACTGCTGTGCCAGCTTTGTGTTTATAATGCAATATTTGTCTTCTAATGATTTTGTGCCCATTTATTTTCAATCTACATGTTTTTTGAAAGTGTCCTTTTGATGCCTCCCTTTCATATTTAATATGTACCTTTAAGCAGCATATTGTTCTATTTTTAATATCTAATCCAATTTTCTCCAACTCTTCAGAGATAGATATAAATATATATATATATATATATATACATACATATAAACCATAGGTATCATATATAACAGAACTTATTTTTAAATCTTATTTTGGGCTTTCAATTTATTAGGCTTTCTCTTTGTTTCTAGTTTTTCCTTTTTGACTCCTGTCTAATAAAAATATATTTTTTTACCATCTTTACTTTTTTAGAAAGCTATCTATTATATTTCTATTTTACTGATTATCCCTAACAAATATACATACACTTAAATTTGTCTGAAGTTAGTGAATATTCTGTTCTTCTGGATAAGACTAGAAACTTTAACTTTCCTCCACACTATTCCATTTCCATCTCACATGGCTGTGCTGTCGTGAGCCTCCTCGTCCCTTAGTCACACAGTCCTTCCTCACTAGCTTCCTTGGTCTCTTTTACCAGCCCACTGCCCCTGATCTGCCGAAAATGCACCTCTCTGACAGGCTGGATGCCATGCTGCTTCACCTCCTCCAAGTTCTACTCAAATGTCACCTCCTCACTGGTGCCCTCCCTGATGACTCTGTCCCCAAAGCTGACCATTCCACTCTCCCTTGGCTGCTCTCTATTTTTAATCTTTTGCATGTATAATTATCTATACACCACACATTTTACTCATTCAGTGTTTATTCAACTCGCCACATGAGCTGAGTTTAAAATAGCTTTTTTTTTTTTTTTTTCTGATTTCATCTCTTCTCTTCTATAAGATATTGTCTGGGAGCATGGGTGTAGCTTACTGCATCCCCATGAGGAGGAGGGAGAAGAGCCTTCACATCCATGCAGAGGGCACAGCAACCTTGAAGGTGGGCTGACATTATTGGTCTGCTGCCTGGTCCCACCCTGCTTTTGGAGGTGATATGCCACCACCATCCTTTGGCATCTGTGCCTGCAGCCAAGAGACAGCCACCCTGAGTGATGTTTTACTCCTGAACCAGGGCTCTGACATTCCACAGATGTGCTCAGAGTTCCTTGGAGCACATGGGAACTCCTTCTGTCCTGTTACACAAGAATGTATGATTTATTCATCTCTTAGGAGGTGTAGATTATACAAACAATGTATTATGCCACAAATTCCAGCCTTGCTCCTGTCAGTATTTATTTGAGAGTCTGATGCCATATCATAAAATTGGTATGAACAGTAAGAACTAAAATTTATCGGTACTAGTTGAAACAATAAGATTGAGAACTTGTTGAAATAATAAAACACAAAGTGTTTTTCTTTTTAAAGAGAGAAAGAAATTTAGTATTCACATGGGATGGAAACTAAATCCTTTTTGGTAAATCATGATCCAACCAATGTAGCAAAGTAATATAACAGGATGCATACCATCCTCAAAATTGATTACACTTTCAAGTTAAACATTTTCTGAACTACCATATATAGCAATTGTCATTGCCCTGATGTAAATGGACTACTTCATAGTGAAATAAGTTTAAATAAATTAATATACCTATAGCACAGAGAGTGCTGCCTAGTAACTGTAAGTACCATATGAATAAGCAATTATTATTCATTATAGAACTCAGAGCTGTTTGTTACATTATATATTTTACTTTCCACATGAAAAAAAACAGTTTATAGTAACATTACGCTGTAAATCTATCAACTTTATCCCAATAGCTATTTTAGAACTTTTCGAGGCCTAAATGCATATGCATTGTCGAAACCATGAATAATCTATACTAATAGCTGAATTTCCTGATTGTATTGCATTTTAATCAGGGTCCGCTTCCCATTTAACCAACGTAAACTTTCCTAGCTGAGGCTTGTCAAGGCCCAAATTTAAGCAGAGGATTTTTGTTTAGTTTCTTGTTTGTTTTGTTGAGGGGCTTAGTATATAGATGAAAAGAGTGGACTTTGGATCAGACAATCTAGGTTCTAAGACTGTGTGACAGAACACAGTTTGTGTGGCTTATAAAATATCTAGAAGTAAAATGTATGACAATAATAGAATAAAGAATAGACAGAATAATAAAGAAGAAAGAGAAAATGGAAGCATAGTATTTTAAGGTTCTCTTATATACATAAAGTGGTGTGACATCACTTGTAGGGAGGTTGTGATGAATTAAAGATGTACACTATGAACTCTAAAACAACCACTAAAATAACAAAACAAAGAGTTATAGCTCAAAAGCCAATAAAAGAGATAAAACAGAATCATAAAAATTCAATTAATCCTAAGGAAGCCAGAAAACAGAGAAAAGGAAATAAAGAGCAGATGGGACAAATGGAAAACAAAGAGCAAGATGATTGACTTAAATGTAATCAATTTAATAATCATATTAAGCATAAATAACTAAACCCCATAATTAAAAGTCCGAGATAATTGGATTGAATTTAAAAAGCAAGACCTAACTATATGCTACTTATAAGAAGTGCACTTTAAATAAAAAGACAAAATTAGGTGAAAAACAAAAGAACTAAGAAAGATATACCATGATAACACTAGTCAAAAGGAAACTAGAATGGCTATATTAATATTCCACAAAGTAAATTTCAGAGTAAAGAATATTACCAAGGATAAAGAAGATTATTTTGTAATAAACAAATGGGTGAGTTTATCAGGAAGACATGAAAATGCTCACAATTCTACAGTGTAAACCTTTATGAACCTAATAACAAAGTTCTAAAATAATTGATACAAAGATGAAAGGAGAAAAAACAAATTGGTAATGATAGTCAGAGTTTTCAACATCACTCTTTCTATAACTAATAGAAAATCAGTAAGGACCCTGAAGATCTGAACTGCACTATGAAATTTATAGAATGCTCTGTAGATGCTGTACCATAAAACAAGTCTCAATAACTTTAAAAGATTCAAGCCATACAAAGTGTGTTCTCTGACCACAATGGATTAATTAGAAATCAATAACAAAAAGGTTTCTGGAAAATCCCCCAAATATTTGGAGACTAAACAACATATTTCTAAATGACCCATAGGATTGAGAAGAAATAAAGAGAAATAAGATATTTTTAATTGGATGCAAATGAAAACACCACATAGCAAAATCTGTGGGGGTGTAGCTTTAGCTATGCTAGAAGGAAATCAATAGCATAAATGCATACATGAGAAAAGAAAAAATGATTTAAATCAATAACCTCAACTGCTACCACAAGAAACTAGAGATTAAAGAGCAAATTATGCCAAAAATGAGCAGAAGGAGGGAATCAATGAGGATCAGAGAGGAATTAAATGAAACAGACAATAGAAAATTGATAAAACCAAGTCTTTGAGGTCAATAACACTGGTGAATCTCTAGCTAAAGTGACACAACGTGACAGCACTAGAGATTATATAGACATTAAAAGGATAATAAAGGGATATTTTAACAACTTTATGCCAATAATTTCAACAACTTAGATGTAACAGGTTAATCCCTCAAAAGACATAAATTACCAAAGCCCATTCTGAAAAAAACTAAATAACCCTATATCTATTAAAGACATTGAAATTGTAGTTAAAAACGTCCTCCCATTGAAAATGCCAGACCTAGATGATTTTATTGGTGAATTCTGAAAATTATTTAAGGAAGAAATAACAGCAATTCAATACACAGTCTTCTGTAAAATCAAAAAGGAGGAAATAATTCTCACTTCAATTTCTGAGGCCAGCATCATCCTGTTTATCAAAATAATATACATTACAAAAACACAAAACTATAGATGAATACCTCTCAAGAACTCAACGTAAAACATTCTAAGTGATATTTTAGCAGATCAGATCCTACAGATATCAAAAGGATTATACATCATGACCAAATGGAATTTACTCCCAGGAATGCAAATCTCATTACAGAATATCATTTGTTTTAGTCCCATAGAGCTCTTTGGTCTTCCATGTCATCTTTTCCTGAAGGTCTGATGCTTTCTTCCAGTTCCTTATTGCAAAATAACAAACTACCCCAAAACTTAGTGGCTTAAAAGAACCATTTGTTTTTAAGTAACAATTTTAAAACAACTGTTGTTTTTAAAACAAAGGTTTAATTTTGCTCACAATATTGTAATTCACAATTTTTGGAAGAGCTCAACTGGACAGTCACTCTCTGAGCTACATAAGGTCAACTACGGTCCCTGGGGCTGAGGCATTCCTTCCAGATGGCTTCTTTACTCAATGTGTTTCAGTGGTCACTGGTCTTTCTTGGACTTTTTCTCTTTTCACATAGTATCTTACTCTCCAATGAGTCTTCTCATAGTTGGGCTTCTTGTAATGGCCTTAGGCTAGTCAGACTTCTTACGTGGCAACCCAGGGCAGCAAGAGGACAAGATAATAGGTATTGGTCTTAAAGGCTACGCCTAGAACTGGCATAGCTTCATATCTGTCATACTCCATGGGACAAAACAGGCACAGATCAGCCCAGATCCAAAGGGAGGGAAAAGATACCCACTTCTATGGGAAAGGGATCAAAAAAATTGTAGCCATCTTTAGCCTGACTTATAGGTTTACCCCAGGGCCTTCCCTGGTGGCTCAGATGGTAAAGCATCTGTCTGCAATACAGGAGACCCTGTTGTAAGTTGAGGGGAAATAACTCACTGATTTTTTTTTAATACCTTTATTAGGTTATAATTTATACACCATACAATTCACCCATTTAAAGTGTACAAGTCAGTGTGTTTTAATATATTCAAAGTTGTGAATATCTCATCATCACAACCTAATTTTAAAACATTTGTCTCCACTAAAAGACAGATTTCCCAGCCCAATTTTCCCTAACTTCCCAGCCTTAGGCAGTTATTAATCTACTTTCTGTCTCCAAGGATTGGTCTATTCTAGACTTTTAAGTAAATGGAATACAATATGTGATCTTTAAGACCAGTTTATTTTGTTCAGCAAAATATTTTCAACATCTCTATGTGTTGGAAAATACATCAATTCTCCATTTCTCTTTATTGCTGAATACATTTCCATTCAATGCATATATCACATTTCATTTACCCATTCATCTATTGACAGACATTTGGGTACTTGTTAAAATATTTTTAATTAATTTCTAGGCTACATTTTAAATATTTTGACCAGCAAGCCATATACTCAATTACTTCTTAAAAATCCTGAAGTAGTTTTGACATTCTGCCTTCTTATTTCAGCTCCTGCTGAAAACAGGTGTCCTGTCTGTGGTCCACTGAGCACCACGTTTTTCTCATTTTTGTGCACAACACTGAAAAGCTGTCTGGTGTCCTAAGTGCAGTAAGGCTGTGATGTGTCATATAAGCTTCTTTCACCCATGAGTTACAGTGCTGCTGGTTGTGAGTTCAATGTACATGAATCAACAATAAGTATTAAATACAGTGTCTTTAAATGGAAACACACATAAAACAAGGTTATGTACTAAGTGTGTGCTTGTGTGGGCTCACTCAGTCATGTCCAACTCTTTGCAACCCCATGGACTGTAGCCTGCTAGGCTTCTCTGTCCACGGAGTTTTCCAGGCAAGAATACTGGAGTGGGTTGTCATTTCCTCCTCCAGGGGAACTTCCCAACCCAAGGACTGAATTCATGTCTCCTACATTGGCAGCCAGACTCTACCGCTGTACCACCTGGGAAGCCCTTATATATTAAGCAGTTGGTGAAAATGCAACTAGAGTTTCACAGGAACCTAACTCTGTATTTCCCTTAGGAGCAAATGGTTCAGTATTTGTTAATTCACTGTTGGAGGTGACTTCATAGAACATTATTATAATAATGAGAATTGACAGCATATGTAAATGCACATATAACTTTCAAATTTGCATCATATAATACATTGTTTTCCAATTCGATTCTCTAAATGAATGCATGATGGAAACATTTTCATATCAGTACATTATATCAAATAAAATCTTTTAAATGCATGGCAAACAATCTATAGTCAAATCTGACTATAGGTCTTATTGAAGCAGTGACTTGCTCATTCATTTTATTATTGCCTATGACTACTTCTACACTCCAATAGCAGAACTGAGCATTTGAATATGAGCCCATGAGGCACCCACAACCTACAACATTTACTATCTGCCCCTTTACAGAAAAAAATCTTAACCAAACTCTGCTTCAAACTGCTGTAGGAGATTCTGTGGCATGGCTATTCAACAATTTAGTCATTACTTTATTCAAAGGATTATAGGTCCTTTACTTATTTATGTTATTTTAAGTAATTCTACATGGATCACTGTCAACATTTATTTGTGTGAACTAGTGCCAATATTTCTTAAAGTTTCTTAGAAAGGGAATTGCTAGTTAAGTGTGTATATGTATTTGAATGCTTGAGAGATACTAGTAAATCTCCTTCCAGACAGCTTATATATTTACACTTCTACAAGAGTATATTTCTCTTTACCTCTACTAAAACTCAAGATTATCAAAACAATTGTTTGCCAAAATGATGAATGAAGACTTTTTTTCTTCTTGTTGTTTAATTATTCTTTCCCCTAATGGTCAGAATTTGCTATTTCTCTATATTCATAATTATACCACTACTACTTGGGAAAATATATATACTTTATAATTTGGAGTATAAACATATGGGTTTACTCTCCTATTTTCAAGATTAACTCACTTATATTTTTGCTGGCTTTTAACTATCTTCACTCTTCTTTTTACTTCTTTCTCCTGTATTTCACTGAAATAATTGGAAATTGCAATTCCAGGCTATGGTTCACTTATTTAAAAAACAAAAACAAAACAATATTTGCTCCTACTTTTTAAGGAATCATTATTTAAAAACTGAAGTCCACTTTATAGCCATATCATTTACAACTGTTGATATACATGTATGTTTATTTGCTTACCATTCTTCGATTTAGGCGTCATCTTTTTTCCTGAAAGTTTTTTTCCTTTATATTGGAGTATATCTTCAAATTATTTTTTTGGAAGAGATTCAACAGTGTGTATCAGACATTGTTATTTGGCGATCCAGTACCTTTTTTTCCTTTTTTTCTTTCAAAGAAAACTCTTGTAAGGTATTCACACTCCTCTCCTGCTTAAACAATATGACTCAGGGTAAGTGGTCCCCATTCCCATTTTGTGGATTAATTTAAGATAATCAGCACATCACCGACTCAATGGACATGAGTTTGAGTAACCTCCAGGAATTGGTGGTGGACAGGGAAGCCTGGTGTACTGCAGTCCATGGTGTTGCAAAGAGTCGGACACGACTGAGCAACTGAACTGAACTGAATCAGCATATGTTATATTGTGTTGGGCACACACAGCCTGAGTCAGTCCCATTAGACTGCAGAGAAGGAAGTAGTTTCCACTCTTTCTCTCCTGATATATATAATTTAGGAAACTTGACATCCTAATGGAAGCGAGTTGTAGAATGAAATGGATGCTTGAAATGGTAGAATAGAGAGATGGACAGACAGTAACAGGCTTTCTAGGGCCATCATTAAGCCTTGAAGCAATCCCATGTGACCTCAGCCCTACCTCAGGGTTCCTGCTGCTGCTGCTGCTGCTAAGTAGCTTCAGTTGTGTCTGACTCTGTGCCCCATAGATGGCAGCCCACCAGGCTCTGCCATCCCTGGGATTCCCTAGGCAAGAACACGGAAGTGGGTTGCCATTTCCTTCTCCAATGCATTAAAGTGAAAGTGAAGTCGCTCAGTCAGCCTACCAGGCTCCTCCGTCCATGGGATTTTCCAGGCAAGAGTACTGGAGTGGGTTGCCATTGCCTTCTCCAGGGTTCCTGCTACCTGCAATCAAAAGCTTACTTTTTCAAATCCAATGTTGTCTTTGTCTCCCTTCAAATTTCATTGATATTTTGTCTGTGTACTGGAATCTAAGATCAAAATAATTTCCCCTGAGAAGGAAAGCACTGTCTCTTTATCTCCAAGTGTCAGGTAAAGCACGAGATAAAGACCTTAGTCTAAATCTCATTGTTCATGAAATAAACTGTTTATCTCTTTGAAAATTTTAGGATTTCCTCTTTATCCTTGATGTTAGGAATTTCCCCAAATTGTACCTAGCTGTGTGTCTTACAAATTTTTCGGGTACCTGTTGGATTCTTTAAATCTCAAAATTTGTTCATCTCTAAGAAATATTTGTACATCATTTGTTCTTTGTTTTTTGTTTTTTTGTTCCTTATCTGCCTACTGACCCCAATTTCTTCTTCAAGGAATCTAATCTATTTGTTTGGCTTATATACATATTTTGATGTCTTAAGTTTTCCCTCACTTCTAATTTCCTTGATTTTACCTTACAGACCAAAATTATCCCTTCCTTACCTACTTTAAGTCAATAATTTAAAACTTCAGATGAAACCTCTAGTTATAATAATCATACATATGCATAATTATATATATAACACATAATTTTTAAAACTTCTACAAACTTTTGCTCTTTTTTCCCAGCAGCCTATTCTTGTTTTATTGATGCAGTATGCACTTGAATCTATCTAAAGATCATGACTGCAATTCATATTGGCCAGATGATTTTCTTAAGTATATACATAAAAAAAATAATGTGTATTTTCCAGATAATAAGGCTTTTAATATAAAAATGTAGGGGCTCATACAACTATTAAAAGATGAGGGAACAGCTAAGTGAAGCAGCCATTAAAATTTTACCCTGGGTCCCCCCAAAATGGGTGATTCTCAGAAGATTCCCAATTCTCGTATACCTTGGAAACTCCCATCAACTTTCACTCTGCCATAGTGAGGTGGGTGGTTCTGCACAGTAATCTGGGAAATGTTCTGAGTTCAACATCTGTTTACATGTTCAGTTATAATTGCCACTTTAGAGGTAATGGTCTTTCCTCTTCCATCTTCCTAATCTCTTACCCATGTCTTTCATGAGCAGACACTACCCCAGAACCATCCAAGAAAGGAGACTCTGGATGTGGTTCCTGGCTCTATTGCAAATGTGGAGGCCATGAATAGAAATGTTGTTGATAATACACTGTCAAGCCCATGCTCAAACTACCACACAATTGCACTCATCTCACATACTAGTAAAGTAATGCTCAAAATTCTCCAAGCCAGGCTTCAGCAATATGTGAACTGTGAACTTCCAGATGTTCAAGCTGGTTTTAGAAAAGGCAGAGGAACCAGAGATCAAACTGCCAACATTTGCTGGATCATCGAAAAAGCAAGAGAGTTCCAGAAAAACATCTATTTCTGCTTTATTAACTATGCCATAGCCTTTGACTCTGTAGGTCACAATAGACTGTGGAAAATTCTGAAAGAGATGGGAATAGCACACCACCTCACTTGCCTCTTGAGAAATCTGTACGCAGGTCAGGAAGCAACAGTTAGAACTGGACATAGAACAACAGAATGATTCCAAATAGGAAAAGGAATATGTCAAGGCTGTATATTGTCAGCCTGCTTATTTAACTTCTATGTAGAATACATCATGAGAAACGCTGGACTGGAGGAAGCACAAGCTGGAATCAAGATTACTGGGAGAAATATCAATAACCTCAGATACGCAGATGACACCACCCTTATGGCAGAAAGTGAAGAGGAACTAAAGAGACTCTTGATGATAGTGAAAGAGGAGAGTGAAAAAGTTGGCTTAAAACTCAGCTTTCAGAAAATGAAGATCATGGCATCTGGTCCCATCACTTCATGGGAAATAGATGGGGAAACAGTGGAAACAGTGTCAGACTTTATTTTGGGGGGGCTCCAAAATCACTGGAGATGGTGACTGCAGCCATGAAATGAAAAGACGCTTACTCCTTGGAAGAAAAGTTATGACCAACCTAGACAGCATATTAAAAAGCAGAGACATTACTTTGTCAAAAAAGGTCCATCTAGTCAAGGCTATATTTTTTCCAGTACTCACGTATGGATGTGAGAGTTGGACTATAAGGAAAGCTGAGCGCCAAAGAATTGATGCTTTTGAACTGTGGTGTTGCAGAAGACTCTTGAGAGTCCTTTGGACTACGAAGAGATCCAACCAGTCCATCCTAAAATCAGCCCTGGATATTCATTGGAAGGACTGATGCTGAAGCTGAAACTCCAATACTTTGGCCAACTGATGTGAAGAGCTGACTCATTTGAAGAGACCCTGATGCTGGGAAAGATTAAGGGCGGGAGGAGAAGGGGATGAGAGGATGAGATGGTTGGATGGCATCATCAACTCAATGGACATGAGTCTGAGTGAACTCCGGGAGTTGGTGATGGACAGGGAGGCCTGGTGTGCTGCGGTTCATGGGGTCACAAAGGGTCGGACATGACTGAGTGACTGAACTGAACTAAACTGAACTGAACTGAAAGCCCATACTGCTCTCTGTATTGTCTGTTTCCTTCCAAGTCTGTTGTGTTTGCTCATCTTGGTCCTTCTCTTTCATGCATGCTTCACGTGTTTTAATGATACAAGGAAACTGAGTGAGCCTTCTGTGTGTTTCCTTAACGACCTCCCATCAGTCTCCTTTCCTGAAGGTGTTCTGGGGAGAAGGTGGGCATGGCAGGGAGCCATATAACTGTCGATGGCTCTTATTCAGGGCATGGTGTAAGTTCATATACCTCTTACTCTTGGGGTGAGATATCTTTATATTTCCTTCCAGTTTCCTGTCAGTCCAAAATTACCTCATTCTCTCCCATGCTTCTCTAAGGGAAAATTATCCACTTTGTCATTTCTCTACATTGTTTAGATCCTTGGGAAATGAATGAGGGGCTTTAATTTTCAGATAAACATCTCTGTTGCCAGCTAATTGTTTGTAATTAGGCGTAATGTTCAATTCCCCGATAAACCCTTTTGCTGTTTTTCAGCAAGCTGATGAATTTGTCATTTAAAAGTAAATTTTATCTCATTTTGTGGGATTTTTAAGGGAAGAAATACTGTGCTCAGGACTCCATCTTGAAGTGGGAACCATAAAGTAACTTTACCAACACGTGGATTCTCTAAGTCCTTCCTGTGCTTGGCACACCAAGCTAAGGGGGAGATGTGAATCTGGGGGAGGGTCAATTGAACTTATTAATAGAGTTTCCTTGGGAAAAAATAAGAAAAGAGTCTTGTTTATATTTTTATTGTCATATCTAGAGAACATCTGGAAAACATCGTTGTCACTAATTCACTCCATTTGTATCATTTCATCAAGAAGTAAAAACTAAAAGGAAATCCCAAATAATAGTGTTTTCTTTTTCAGGGCCAAACATTTTTTGTTATTATAGACATGTTTGATTATAGCTCCTGATAGAGCTCTCAACATTTGGTAAGCCAGGATTATAGTGAGTATACACTGTTACAGATTGCTGACTATAATAGTTGCTACTGTTGTTAATAAGAAGTATTCAGTAAGTACCTTCTATATATGCAGCGTGATGCTCCAGAATATAGGAGATACAGCATTTACATGTGGCTCCTGCCTGCAAAGGACATATGGTTTGGTTGGAGAGATAGTATTAATGGTCTTAGTGTAGTGTGAGATCATGAATTGTGTGGTTCTGACAATGATCAACAGAGACTCAGGGCATTAGGGTGCTAAAGAATACTAAAGTATTTAAGCTGGTCCTTGAAGACTGATTAGGCTTGAAGTATGGAATAACAGTATGTGGGTTGTAGTCATTATCCATTGCTATTGCATATATCAGTTTAAAACAATACACATTTATTATCTCATAGCTCCTGTGGGTGGAGAATCCCTGTGGAGCAGTCGAGTGACCTGACTCAGGGTCTCTCATGAGACCAAAGTGTTAGCCAGGGCCAGGGTCTCATCTGAGGCTCAAACAGGGAAGGAATCAATTCCAGGTTCTCATGACTCTTGACAGGCTTCAGGTCATTGAGGGCTGTTGGAGTGAGGGGCTCATTCCTCCTGGCTGTTCGTGGAGACTGCGCTCGGTTCTTTACCACATGAACTTCTCCAACACGGCAGTTTGAATCATCAGTCAGCAAGAGAGAATCTCCTGGCTAGATGGAAGTTACTGTTGTATGTAACCTAATCAGGCCAGTGACCTTCCTTCACCTGTGCTTTATTTCACTGGTCAGAAGCAAGTTCCAGGTCTTGTCCACACACAAGGGTCATGCTACTGTGCTTACTACTATGGACCAAGCCTACAGGAGAAAGATGAGCCATAAACAGAGCCTAACACACACAGAGGCATGGAGGGGACCATGAGATGCTTCAGATCAGGTACAGGGACAGTGTGATATGGTCAAGGAGGGGAGGCACAAGTCCAGTGGCTGAGAAGCTTGCCTGAGAGGTGGCACAGGGATCTGTGTGACAAGAAAACGCCATGAGAAATACCCACATGGATCTCCTACAGTGTTCTTGCTAAAAACATTTAAACTCAAATCTCATCAAACCTTTAGACATAACTCCAGTTATGGGAAATACAGGGACAGAGGACCAATAAAATAATGCCAGCAGGAAACAATCTGGCAAAATCCTTAGAGTGAGATGTTTCTTATGGCAAGTGGTCTGGTCTCTCCGACAAACCAATATTATGCAAATGTAAGGGATTAGGAAGGCTAGTTTAGATAAAAATAGAAAGCAACACTTGGATCATGGTTCTAAAAAACAACTATGAGAGATATTTCAGGTGGACATTTACATTTGGGAATTATTAATTATGAAGCATTGAAGGGTAAAATGTCATGAAAACCATAACTTATTTTAAAATGGTTCAGAACATACACATACATAGCCTTGTGTTGGGAAGTCATAGAAGAAAAAGCAAAATATTATAAGAGTTGGGAAGGTGACAATACCCTCAAATAGGCTTTGCTATAAAATTTCAAAAAAGCATCTTCCTTGACGCCTTATCTTAGTGAAAACTGTGTCTTTCCCCTCAAATTAGCACAGTGTTCTGCTCAGAGCAATTGCTCCATTATTTCTTGTTACATGGAAAATGTTCAAGGACATTAGGCCACCTTTGTGCTCAAAATGGCTTCAAAAGAGAAGGACTTCTTTCAGAACAAGTCTGGAGATAGCCATCGCTGTGCGGGTTCAGCTGCTCTATGATGTTCCGTGAGACCCTGGATCACTCTGTCTCCCTGCAACTCCATGATTAGTGATGGATTTCATATTCACATTTGCTGCCCTGTCTGCAAGTGGTGGCAGTGGCCTTCAATGCAAGGGGAAAGGGAAGCTTCGCATGGGACCTCCACTGACTTATCTTTGGCTGTAACTGCTCCCATGACCTGCAAGGGAGTCTGAGAAACCAGTATCAAGCCATTTCCCCACTCCACCCACAACTGAAATATTGTTGAATTGGCTCAGTGGTAAAAGATCTGCCTGCCAATGCAGGGGATGCTGGTTCAATCCCTGGGTCGGGAAGGCCACCTGGAGGAGGAAATGGCAACCCACTCCAGTATTCTTGCCTGGGAAATTCCATGGACAGACTACGGTTCATGGGGCGAAAAGAGTCAGACACGATTTAGTGGCCAAAAACCAGCACATCAATAGTTGAATTGCAATGTTGTGTTAATCACTGCTGAACAGGAAAGTTACTCTATTATACATATATGTTCATTCTTTTTCATGTTCTTTTCCATCATAGTTTGTCAAAGGGTATTGGATGTAGTTTCCTGTGCTATTCAGTAGGACCTTGCTGTTTATACAAGTATTAAGCCATTCTAAACTCTCTTAGCAGGAAGCAAAGGAGTTGAGGTTATGAACTGGATTCTGAGGAGGAGCTAACAAGCAGGTTTGAGCTCCAACTGTTTCCTACCAAGTCTATCAGTATCTTCTTAGTGGATTTCTTTAGCATCCATACACAAAGGAAAACAAAAAAACTGGGAAAAAAAAAAAACAACTATTTTGAGAAGTTATTGCATTCAGTGTGGATAGAGCATGAATTCTTTCCGTAAACATTTCACAAGGCCCTGGCTACACACCAAACACTGGGTTGAAATCCGTGGAGATGGGGATGAATGAGGGATGTCCCATATCCTTAGAAAGTTTACAGTGCAACTGCGGAAACAGGCCTGTAAATGGATTATAACAATATAATGTGGGAAAGGTCCTGTAAAAGAAACACTAAACAGACAGTGATAAACTAGCCCAGAGACTCAGAGTGTTTGAGGGAAAATTTGGCTCAAGTGAAGGCCTGATGATGAGGACAACTTGGAGCCCGAGAGCTGTGAACAGCATTATGTGACCACTCTTGTGAGGACTTGGGTGTGTTCTAAAAATTTTCCTCTTTCAGTTTTGCAGAAAATATGCAAGATGCGGAGTCAAGAGTCTCCTTCTGGTCCTGCTGCCAATGAGCTGTGGAAGCTCAAGCTTGAAATTCAACTCAGGGAGTCCCTTTATTTAGCACCTCAGTCCTAGAATGATTCCCGCCCTGTAAGAACACCGGTGTTTTATGTGCTGGTTCTTAACTGCGGAGCTGCTGTGGTGGTTGGAATGGCAGCCATCTGCCAGCACTTGGTAAATTTCAGGGGTAGGACAAGCCAGACATAACTTACTCTGGCAAATTTGTACCTGGAAAT
The DNA here is from genome assembly GCF_042477335.2 of Ovis canadensis. Taxonomy (NCBI): domain Eukaryota; kingdom Metazoa; phylum Chordata; class Mammalia; order Artiodactyla; family Bovidae; genus Ovis; species Ovis canadensis. Next base: position 27,188,907 of record NC_091246.1, read on the forward strand.
CATGGCATTGTGATGGCAGACAAACCCTGTTCTTGGAGGAGTCTTGCCAAACTGCGAAGTAAAACCTGAAGGATTTCCTGGGACAGCACTGGCTTTCCGATGACTAGCAGCATCAAAACCAACCATGACCAGGAGGAAAACACTTTAAATCAGGAAATACTGAAATAACTTTGTATCTGCCAAATCCAGAGAGAGAGAGAGAGAGAGAGGCTGCATGCCATCATCGGTGCTCTAATTTCATTTATTTATTCATTTTCAAATAGAAAGCTTTCACCTCTCCTTTTTTGGTCCTTTAAGCTTTCCTTGCTGGTGGTTTGAAAATGTCTTTTATTCCATGACATTATAGGAAAGGCGCTTTTGGAGCCATAGTTTAGTTATAAATGACTCTCACACAACTGTTTTTTATTTCCATTTTGTTTCACTGACTGAGAATGTAAATTGAACTTTAGTGCTATTGTGCTTTGTTCTGCCTCTCTTTGTGGAAATGTGTTCTGAATTAAAGCCCACGAATAAACCAGAGCGGTCCCAAATATTGCCCTTCAGCTTTTGACTAGCCTGAGAGCCAAGAAAAGATAGAGAATGTGGTTTTATGAGCCCCAGATGGCGTAGTGGGTGTCATGATGTCTTTATGCGGAGAGGTCACAGGTTCAGTCTCCATCTGGAGCCGGCTCAGAGCTACTTTGTATCCAGAGGAGTCAAGATGGGATCTTGGGAAGGAGCTGTGGTGCCCCCTCCACCTCCCCACGCGACCTTGATCAGGGTCCATCATCTGCACCTTTGATGTAGAGCAAAACACTATCCTGAATGATGTCCCCATAATCTCTTGTCTCCACCGACTTTATCTTTGCTAAAAACCCATGTTAGCTTCTTCCCTGCTCATTACTGGGAAATTCACAGCATCCTTTTATTTATTCACTCCTGAAGCAAGTATGAAACTCCAGAGAAATACTTTCTGGACATTCTTATGCTATAGTCCTTGGGGAAAGAATAGCTAAAAGAAATTTCCTGAGACCATTTTCTGCTTCTCTCCAGAGCAGGCATAAATCTAGATATAGTGACGGCTTGGCTCTTAAATAAACTGATATGGTAAAATCATAATCGATTTATGTCATTGTTATGAATTAATGTACCTTTTTTCATTTTTAATTAAAAAATGTTTTAATTGTGGTGAAATACACTTAATGAAACTTACCATCTTAACTATTTTTTAAGCATGTGGTTCTATGGCATTAGGTGGCTTCACACGGCTGTGACCACCATCCGTCCACAGAGCTCTTTTCACCTTGAAAATTGAAACTCTTGTCCCTATTAAACACTAAGTTTGCATTCACCCCTCTCCCCAGCCCTGGCAACCTTAATTCATGTACATTTGCTTGATTTTCAGGAATAAGCTGTAGGGAAATCATCTTCCCTCCTATACTCACCCACAGCATTCTGAGCTTAGCCCAGAAAAAAAGGGATCTCTTCCTCTTCACTTCAGTCAGTGCAAGGGAAGAGGGAGGCTTCTCCAATGGGTGTTTGGGGGGAGCTGAGGGCATCTGGATCATGCACGATTTGGGAGATAACAGGCTTTCCAGATCTGGTCATTGGGCTCCACAAAATCTGGTCATTGGGCCCTGCCTTCTCAGGGACTGTAGTGGCTCAACTCTGCCCGTGACTGGGTGGGTCTGGGGGCTGGTGGGGACAGATATTAAGAAAAAGTCCTCAGAAAGTAGAGGAAAAACCCTTTTTTTTCAATCGAACACTCGTGAAACTGATATTTTGATCACTGATTGTCTTATTTGTCAATTTGTTCAGAATTCAGGAGAAGAAAAGAGAGGTGTTATTTTTTGTTCCCTCCCAATCTCAACATGAGCTTGAGAACATTGAGCATGTCTTCCATTTTAAACTATGAGCAAATTTAGTCAGTTTGTAGGCATATCTTTGAAGATTCCTTTAATTCAACTTTCTGCTCAAGTCATACACCAATCTTGGTGAGAAATAGCCAGTTTCTCTTATTATTAATAACTCGCACCTTCCCCTTTTGCACAAGACTAAATAAATCTTAGCCTCAATTCTCCTGGGACTGTTACTGTTGCTCATGAGAGAAGCAGTCAGGTCACTGATCAGAAATCCATGCCAGCCATGGAGAGCGGCCCCCCATGGGACTTATCGGGTGCTCAAGTGGGAAGAAATCATTCTCTCTGCGGCCGTGTTTCTTATCTTTATATTTTGACATATTTTTAGTTTTGTAGAAAAGTTGCACGATAGGGCTGAGAGTTCCTGCATACCCTCACCCAAGCCCTGCTATGTTAACACCTTCCAAAGGATGGTGATCAAATCCAGGAAATAAGTGTTGATAGGAGGCTACTAGACAAACTGTAGGTAGACCTGTTTCAAGTCCCATGTTTTCCCACTTTGTCCCATCTCTGTTCCAGGAGCCCAGGTCAATTCCTTCTATAAGATGTCTCTTGATTTGGGTTTGGCTGATGCTTTTTCATGATTAGACTGAGGTTACACATTTGCAGCAGGCAGACCATCAAAATGGTGTTGTGCCTTTCTCAGTGCAATGTCCCCTCTCTGGGTTCATCATGTGGGTCTGTCTAATTGTTGATGAGATTACCCTCAGTCCCTTGGGAAGGTTGTCTGTTGGGGTCTGCACTGTGCCGTGTCATTGTTAGAAGGGGGATATTTTGAGATAATACAAATATCCTGTTGCTCCTCAAACTTTACCCCAGTAAATTTCACAGCCATCAGTAGATCTTGCCTGTGACAATTATTATGTTGATATCTGACCCCTCCCAATCTCAAGCTTGAGAGCTTAAGAACATTGCTAATTTTCTATTTCCCTCATTCTTTATACCATTGTTAATTGGAATTCACCTGAAAGAAAGAGTTATCACTACTTCCCCACTTATTTACTTACTCAAGATTTTATTTTGTATCAGTATGAACTTTCAGATATTTATTTGTTCAAAGAGTTAGATTCCATTATGTAGTTGACTGCTCCATTTGTCATCCCTTGGGTTCAAATTCTGGTGCCCTGTCTCTCCTGGCATGTGTGTAATTGATGCAAAATGGTCCCAGAGTCAGAGGCAGGCTTTGTTTTATGTTAGTTACTATTCCAACTGGTGCTCCATGCCAAAGGCACTGGACATTTTATAATATCTTAATATAATATCCTGCCAATTAATCTGGATTTAATGATTTAATTTTTAGTTATAAAAAGTTTGTTATTCATGTGAGGTTTTGCCAGGTTTTTGAGGGAATCAAATAAATCCTTGACAAAGTATAGAGGATCATTAAACGCTAATTGTTGATTATGGTTATTGCTCTGATTTCTCAGGAACAGTATCATTATAAATGGGACAACTCAGAAATACGTGAGCAGAAAAAATTTTTTTCTGAATTTCATTCAGAAAAAAATCTCTCATTTATATATCAGAGAGAACCACAGAGACTCGCTTGGTCATGTTTAACTCTTTGAGACCCTATCGACTGTAGCCTGCCAGGCTCCTTTGTCCATGGAATTCTCCAGGCAAGAATACTAGAGTGGCTGCTATTCCCTTCTCTAGGGGATCTTCTTGACCCAAGGATCAAACTCAGGTTTCCTGAACTGCAGGCAGATTCTTTATCATCTGAGCCTATCAGTAACAGTATCAGTTCAGTTGCTTAATCGTGTCCTACTCTTTGTGACCCCATGAACCGCAGCATGCCAGGCCTCCCTGTCCACCACCAACTTCTGGAATCCATCCAAACCCATGACCATTGAGTTGGTGATGCCATCCAACCATCTCATCCTCTGTCGTCCCCTTCTTCTCCTGCCCTCAATCTTTCCCAGCATCAGGGTCTTTTCAAATGAGTCAGCTCTTTGCATCAGGTTGCCAAAGTATTGGAGTTTCAGCTTCAGCATCAGTCCTTCCAATGAATATTCAGAACTGATTTCCTTTAGGTTGGCGCTCCTTACAGTCCAAAGGACTCTTAAGAGTCTTCTCCAACACCACAGTTCAAAAGCATCAATTCTTCGATGCTCAGCCTTCTTCACAGTCCAACTCTCACATCCATACATGACCACTGGAAAAACCACAGCCTTGACTAGACGGACCTTTGTTGACAAAATAATGCCTCTGCTTTTCAGTATGCTGTGTAGGTTGGTCATAACTTTCCTTCCAAGGAGTAAGCATCTTTTAATTTCATGGCTGCAAACACCATCTATAGTGATTTTGGAGCCCAGAAAAATAGTTAGCCTATATAAACATATAATTTTGCTTTTAAGTGTTACATGGACCATCTTCAAACACATCTTCTTTAAAGGTTACTCCCCTCTCCCCTGAGCTAACTGTATCACTAATCAAGTTACTCTTTTCATTGTTACCTCTGTGGAAAAGGATTAAGCGTGATTTTTGTCCTGGTCGCTTTCCTGAACATTTAAAGTTTTTATACAATGAACACATTTTTTTTTCTATTATAATAAAATGTCATTTAAAATATTTTATAATGTAACCCTTAAGCCCTGCTTGAAATGAAGTAGAAATCTCACTTTGTTGAGGAGACAGGACACCTTTCCTATTCTGCTGCTTGTATTGAAATGCTCAGTTGTTTTCCCCTTGGGCACACACACTTGTTTATTTATACATCAGAATGGTGTTAGGGAGATTATTTTGTTAGCTTGTAACATACACACAATTGGATTCATCGTTCTCCTTTTGAAAGTAGTACCACCAGGAAAATGTGATCTGTTCAAATTTCCCCAATACAGTAAAGAATTTTAATTTACTTATGTTTTGGCTTTAAGAAACAGGATTGCTTAAACAAACTCCCTCCAGACCAAGGAATGTTGTGGGCCAAGTACTGGATTAAATTCAACAAGCGTGTTTCCTTACCTAACTGTAACCGTATAGGCGTATTAGCACTGCTTTAAAACAGTATTTGCTCAACAAGTTCTGTTACTATCTTGAATGGAGTTTTAACCTAGACGGGTTTAATTCAGAAAAGTCTTTCTGCGGAAATAAACCTCGAAAGCATTGTTATTCACGAAAACCATTGAGATACAGCTGCCCAGGCTGAATTTCAGGTGAGATGGAACGAACTAAGTGGCTGTAAGCGGTGTCCCTGATGGTTCAGGAAACACTGGAGGAGTAAGGGAGTCCCAGGCACTGGGAAGGTTCCCCCCAGGAACCCAAATCCCACAGCCTCACAACTTCTAGTTACTGAGCTGATCCAAGTCCCCAGAGCAATTATTTGCATAAAATATCCCTCTCCTTAAAATCTCCAGGCTGTTTGCTTATTTAATGAAACTGAATGACACTATCCTTGAAGAAGGCTGGTGGGAGAGAGAAGGTGGGGATGGTAGCGGTGATGGAGACACCTCTCAGGGGAAAGATTTTGATCTTTGACACATTGATTATTTTGAACTGAAACATACGAGAAACAGCAGGTGAAAGAAGGGCTCTGACCTCCTGCTTCCCACCTAAAAACAGGTTGTCAATTTCCAGTGATAAAGTTCCCTCTCTATACGAAGTAGAGAATATTCTTATTGCCTTAGACAGAGTCAACATGGAGATGAATCCTTACAAACAAACCTTACCAAAACTACCATTATCTTCCATTCTTTTCCCTCATAGATTTATCTTTTTGCAATTTACTGCCCCTAGAAGCACAAATTTCTTTCCCTTTGTCCTGTTTCCATACTCTTTCCCTCTTCATTAAAAATGGTATATAAGCTCTCAAGCCTAACCACTTCTTTGGGGTTTTCATTTTATTTCTGTGAGGCTCCCTCATATGGATATAAAATAAACTTTTATCTCCTCCTAATATGTTTTTTATTTGTGTGTGTGTGTGTGTGGGGGGTGTCAGTTTAATTTGCATTGTCCCAGGAACAGAACACAAGAGGGTGTGGAAAAGGATTTTTCCCTCTTCTTACAACAGCTTTTTTTTTTTTTTTTTCCACAACATCTATTGACTCTTCTTTATCCACTTGAATAAAGCTTGCTCACGGAGCCCCTGCAGCTCAGGGAAATTCGAAGCTCTTTTCATTGTAAAAGTAAAAAGAAGAAAGCTCCATTTGTTAGTTTTTTGGGGGAGCTTAAGATTTAGACTGGTAGTTTAATGCGTAAATCTGATGGAAGCTACAGAGTCTCTTCCCAGAAGAACCCAGTTGTGTATAATGAGAGGGGGGGTAGTCCCTCCTTACTGCATTCAAAGGCATTTCTTGCTAATTTATGGGAGATGATCAGGGAGCACTCCCCAGGGCACTGTGGGCTTGGGAGGAGCACTCTAGCTGACACCTCATGTCTGGGTCCATGGCTCCTCATATGTTGGTGCAGGCCTCAACCAGTAGTTCTTTAGAAACTTGAGATGTCCTTGCAGTAGCTAAGGAGTGGTTATCAGTCCTTTTCAAATGATCTCTTGTCTAAATAACATTTTTTTAAAAAACTGAGTTGTTGTGAGCACTCCTCCCAGTAGATAAAAGAGCAGAAATTGAACTTCACCTTGCTCACCCACTCCAAGATGCCTTGGGCAAGTGTCCTAGTCTCTTTGTTTCTCAGTTCTCTCATCTGCAAAACTGGGGTAATAATAGTATCATCAAATAGCATTGTTGGGAGGATCAGACAGGCTAATATGTGTAAAACTCAAAACTGTCCCTGGAAAAAAAAAAAAAAACAAACTGTCCCTGGTACCTGGTAAGTGTTGTCTAAATAGGATTGATTTCATGGTCAATGGACTCAGTGAATTTTCCACAGTTTATTGTGATCCACAGAGTCAAAGGCTTTGGCATAGTCAATAAGGCAGAAATAGATGTTTTCCTGGAACTCTCTTGCTTTTTCGATGATCCAGAGGATGTTGGCAATTTGATCTCTGGTTCCTCTGCCTTTTCTAAAACCAGCTTGAACATCTGGAAGTTCACGGTTCACGTATTGCTAAAGCCTGGCTTGGAGAATTTTGAGCATTACTTTACTAGCGTGTGAGATGAGTGCAATTGTGTGGTAGTTTGAGCATTCTTTGGCATTGCCTTTCTTTGGGATTGGAATGAAAACTGATCTTTTCCAGTCCTGTGGCCACTGCTGAGTTTTCCAAATTTGTTGGCATATTGAGTGCAGCACTTTCACAGCATCATCTTTCAGGATTTGAAATAGGTCCACTGGAATTCCATCACCTCCACTAGCTTTGTTCGTAGTGATGCTTTCTAAGGCCCACATGACTTCACATTCCAGGATGTCTGGCTCTAGGTGAGTGATCACACCATCGTGATTATCTGGGTCATGATTATCTGGGTCATGATTATCTGGTTGTGGAAAATTCTGACAGAGATGGGAATACCAGACCACCTGACCTGCCTCTTCAGAAACCTATATGCAGTTCAGGAAGCAACAGTTAGAACTGGACATAGAACAACAGACCGGTTCCAAATAGGAAAAGGAATACATCAAGGCTGTATATTGTCACCCTGCTTATTTAACTTATATGCAGAGTACATCATGAGAAACGCTGGGCTGGAAGAAGCATAAGCTGGAATCAAGATTGCCGGGAGAAATATCAATCACCTCAGATATGCAGATGACACCACCCTTATGGCAGAAAGTGAAGAGGAACTAAAAAGCCTCTTGATGAAAGTGAAAGAAGAGAGTGAAAAAGTTGGCTTAAAGCTCAACATTCAGAAAACGAAGATCATGGCATCTGGTCCCATCACTTCATGGGAAATAGATGGGCAAACAGTGGAAACAGTGTCAGACTTTATTTTTTTGGGCTCCAAAGTCACTGCAGATGGTGACTGCATCCATGAAATGAAAAGATGCTTACTCCTTGGAAGAAAAGTTATGACCAACCTAGATAGCATATTCAAAAGCAGAGACATTACTTTGCCGACTAAGGTCCGTCTAGTCAAGGCTATGGTTTTTCCAGTGGTCATGTATGGATGTGAGAGTTGGACTGTGAAGAAAGCTGAGCGCCAAAGAATTGATGCTTTTGAACTGTGGTGTTGGAGAAGACTCTTGACAGTCCCTTGGACTGCAAGGAGATCCAACCAGTCCATTTTAAAGGAGATGAGCCCTGGGATTTCTTTAGAAGGAATAACACTAAAGCTGAAACTCCAGCACTTTGGCCACCTCATGTGAAGAGTTGAATCATTGGAAAAGAGTCTGATGCTGAGAGGTATTGGGGGCAGGAGGAGAAGGGGACGACAGAGGATGAGATGGCTGGATGGCATCACTGACTCTATGGACGTGAGTCTGAGTGAACTCTGGGAGTTGGTGATGGACATGGAGGCCTGGCGTGTTGCAATTCATGGTGTTGCAAAGAGTCGGGCACGACCGAGCGACTGAACTAAACTGAACTGGACTCGGTGATTTCTAAGGTTCTTTCCTGCTCTAAAAATCACAAAAGCTACCTCTGTATATTAATCTACTATCCTCTTGGCATACTTTGTTTCACTTAATTTCCTGAATAATCCTGAGTTGTATTATATTGCCTTGTTAGAAGAGAGGAGGCTGAAGTTGAATAATTTGCCTAAGATAATACAGTGGTTGGTTCAGTCTGAAAGATGACACAGCCAATCTATCAGGGAAAAGAATCTGAAAAGAAATACACATCACATGTAACTGAATCAGTGTGCTGTACACGTTAAACTAACATGATACTGTAAATCAACTATGTGCTGTGTGCTAAGTCACTTCAGTTGTGTCTGACTCTTTGCGATCTTATGGACTGTAGCCCACCAGGCTCCTCTGTCCGTGGGGTTCTCCAGGGAAAAATACTGGAGTGGCTTGCCATTCCCTTCTCCAGGGGTTCTTCCTGACCCAGGGATCAAACCCACATCTCCTGCATCTCCTGCATTGGCAGGTAGGTTTTTTTACAATTGAGTCACTGGGGCCAAAGGAACAAATAATTCACTCTAGAAACGCCTACATACTGGATGATTCTGACTATACCACATTCTTTAAAAAGCAAAATAATGGAGATAATAAAACACTGGTGGTTGTCATTGGAGGCAGAGGAGCAAGGGATGAACAGACAGAGCTCAGAATGTTTTTAGGGCTGTGAAACTATTCTGTATAACACTATCAGGATAAACATATACTGTAATATATTTGTCCAAACCCATAAAATGTACAATATGAAGAGTGCACTCTAAGGTAAACTGTGGATTTAGGGTGATCATAATGGGCTAATGTTGGCTCCTCCTTGGTAACAAATGTACCATTCTGGTGAGTGATGTTGATAATGGGGGAAGCTATGCATATAAGAAGTTAGAGGATTTATGAGAAATTTCTGTGCCTTCTTCTCAATTGTTACAGGCCTAAAACTACTCTAAAATATAAAGTCTTAAAAAAAAAAAAAAGATGACCCAGCTAAAATGCTATGCCAGTTAGCCCTAATCTCCCTAAATCACAGACTGTGAGAAGTTATTTTCAACATAGAGAATAAGGGGTTAGAACCTGAAGACAAAAGGATGCTTACACATCAGTTAGAAAAGAGCTAGGAATTCAAAGTGTATAAAATGAGTGGACAGAGGACAGTAGAAGAAGAAATCTACATACATGACCAACAAATCTGCGATAAATGCCGAGCCTCACTGGCTATCAGCAAATTCAAACTACAGTGACAGTGGGAGGGCTTCCCTGGTGGTCCAGTGGCTAAGAATTCACTTTGCAATGCAAGGGACACCAGGTGGGTCTCTGGTCCAGGAAGATTCCACATGCCATGGGGCCACTGAGCCCGTGCTAGAGCCCGTGATCTGCCAAAAGAGAAGCCCACAGACCACAACTAGAGAAAGCCTGTGTGCAGCAACAAAGACCCACCACAGTAAAACAAACAATCAATAAATCTTTAAAAATAATGACACTGAGAAACCATCGGATTAAACCATATGTAGTGCTGGTGAGGACAGAGGGAAATGTGACTTGTCTCTACTAATCTCTCACTAGCTTTGAACTTCTCATATGACTGCTGCAAAGTTCCATGCTACTATTATTTCTGATTCTTTGTATGCATATTAATTAAGCTGTGTTAGGTAGCAAGGAATCATACAGGAGGAAAAACTTTATCTGCCTTCTTAGTTTCTGTAGCTGCATTTTCAAATTAAACTGGCAAAAGACTGATTAACAGGAGGAAAAAGCACACACATTTTCTTTGATGTTAATTTAAATTTTTTTATGTACACAAAGGACTTTATAGAATAAAAGTAAGGACCCCAAAGGGTGCTTAGACCTGGAAGGATATATGTCATTTTAACAAAGAGTGATAAATTGTGGAGATGCAATGAGATAAAGGAAAAGGGTTTAAGTTAGGCTTCTAGAGGTAGTAAATATATGGGAGAAAGCAATGAAAGATAAGGGTTATTTAGTAAGACTTGTTTATGCAGAATTATCACCTCCACCTGTAGTAATAAAGGTGATTCTTCCCTCCTGGTATGGGAGAGGGGTACACCTTCACGAACAGAAACTTCTGCCCTGTTTTTAGGTAGATAGAGAGAGACTAGAGAGCTTTTCCTACAGCTGCCGCTTCTCAACTGCCTTCAGTTCAAAATAATTTTTATGTCAAAGTGATATATGTTAGGGTGTATTCTCCAGATTCTTCCCAGAACATAGCATCTGTCTAAAAATAGCACAAATACTTCGATTTCTCCCTTAAGGAGAAGTGGGAAAGGAAGCAGTCCCAAGGTTGGACTGACAACTTCCCATGTGCTTCAAGGCTCCAGGCTCATTCCAGCTCTGCTCCTCCATCAGTGTGTTAGCAATGGTCTTCACTGGGATAAGATGGCTGCACCAGCTCCAAATATCACAGCCTGAGTCACAAGGAAAGTAGCAGGAAGTTTAAACCAGTCCCTGTAGTTGTCTCCCTGACTTTTCTTGGTCAGGGCTGTGCCACACCACACCCTGTTCAGTAACTGACCAAGGCACCCTGGATGATCATGCCTGGCCATGACTCTTCCCCTGGGAGGGACCATACTATAGGCCTCTGTCCCGAGGACATCCACAATGACTATCACAATAGAAGATCTGTATTTCCCCTCTATGGATGTTTGGGATTATCAATTCTCCCTGGTGTTCTGGGTGGAAATAGATAACTCTGAACCTCATGTTCTTTAGGTTTGGCTAGAACATTTGGTTGAAGCAGAAGTATTCAATAAAAGAAACCTGAGTGAATGGGAATCCGTTAACCTTTATAATTTTTTCAGTTATTTCCTTCTATGCCCTGCTGTGTGTGCATGCTGTCATATCTGACTCTTTGTGACCCCACAGACTGGATGTAGCCCACCAGGCTCTTCCGTCCATGAAATTTTGCAGGCAAGAAAACTGGAGTGGGTTGCCATTTCCTTCTCCATCTTTATTTCTATATCTTCAGTTAATTAGATGCTGTTCATCCTAAAATGATTTTCTAATTTTCTTCTATTTTCCATTTTTCCATCTTTCTTACCCTGATATTTCCTTACCTACTGAACTTGCAAAAAAAAAAAAAAAAAGGCTATTTTCTTAATCTCTGATAATTATTCTCAACTCACAAATGCAGAGTTTTCTCTACTATTTCTGATGATACCCAACCATAGAAATGCGTGTGTAAATAATTCTCTACCTGATTATGTTTGGCTGGTTCATTTGTTTTGGACCCTCCCACAAAGGCAATTTTCCTCCATCTATTCATGTTGAAGAGTCAGGTGCTGAGAAGCTGGCTGTTCGTGTGTGAAAGAGGTTGTGGCTGGTGTCCCCAACAAGAGTGTTCCTGGCAGGAAGCCAGTTCTTTCACTTCACATGTCAGCACATGGAGGTCTTTTCTCCAAAGAAGTACCCTCAGAGGGAGTGGCCCTGGGCAGTGACAGCCTGCCTGCCAGAATTCTAGAATGTACTGGACAGACAGGCCATCCAGTTACTCCTTTGAGGAAGGGCTTGTTGCCCTCCGCTGTCAGTTCCTTCAGAGTCTGTCTCACTTGTAGGGAGCCCTTTACCTCAGGAGCAGCAGCCCTCCAATGCCTGACCAGGGAGAGAATCTGCTGTCTGTGACTGGACTTGAACTTGAGAGGCAGGCCAGGCCTACTCACCATGAAGAGAACAGCCTGGCAGGGAGCTGCTGGGTCCTTCAAAGTCCTAGGTTTAATTCTCTGTTGAAAGTGACCACTGTCTCCTTGGGGACTTGGTAAATGCTGAGTTCTCTTTTGCAAAACTTATAGTAGCAGTCACAGCAGACATTGTTGATGCTACATTCCTTCAGGGCTCATATCTGCCCCTCTGTGACCCCTACAGCAAGTGCCTGTGGCCTCAGGAGCTTGTACAGCATAGGCAAGAATGTGTGGGGCAGCCCTCATTCAGAGGGGCAGGAGTGGGGCAACGAATCAGCCTTCTGGCTCACCAAACAGCAGGACTGAGCCCCTGATGCCTCCTGCTACCCTGCAGGTGCTTCTGGGGAGCACCGCCCAGATATACTGCTGTCACTTCAATCCTTATTTCAGGGTCTGTGTTTGGGGGAGCCCAAACTCAGCCACAGTGAGTCAGTAGCCATTCAATGGGCACCAAGTTAGATGCCCTGCACAACTGGCTTGATGCTGGTCACGGGCATCCTTTCTGATTGGCTGTCAGTTGTGGGCATCCATTCTGAACAGCTGTTGCTGGAATCAGGGCTCTGTGCTTAGCGTGTTGGGTATCCTATCACTCTACCTTGTGGAATGGCCACATATCACCAGGAAGCTGCTTCTCTCACCTCATTTCACAGAAGGGGAAACTGAGGTTCCAAATGTTTCTTGAGGTCACAGAGCTAAGAAATTGAGTCTATTATTGAAATTCCACCTTCTATTTCCAGAGTCCATATTTGTTCTTTTTTTTTTTTTTTAATCTTTTAGCTGTGCTGTTTGTGGGATCTTATTCCCAGATCAGGAATTGAAAATGGGTCCCCTGCAATGGAAGTGTGGAATCTTAATCACTAGAAGTCCCCAGTGCCCTCTGTTCTTACTATGGAAGTCTGCCTTGCCTGTCCAGGAACAGATGAAAAGTGATTCAGAAACAATATTCCATGAATACTAATAGTGCTTCCAAGACTCATTTGTGAGTAATTTTTTATATGCAAAAGAAAAAACAAACAAACAAACACCATCATTTGAAGGAGAAAAAAAATCCCAAATTTAAAAATAGAAGGTGTGACACAAAGTATGTAACACTTCAGTGGGACAAAAGAAGGTCATATTGGATGAGAAGGCAAGGGGGATTCAAGGGCCATTTTGGAAATTATTGTTTTCCCAGGATTTGATCTTCCAGGGCTGTTTTTAGCCCAGTTTGGATTGCTGTGTGATAGAAAAGTCTAGCAAATGGAGTGAAGGGGAGTCCAGAACAAGTCTCAGTGATATCCTGGCGGTAGGAAGACAGGCAAGTCAGTTTCCCTCATTTCTCATCTGTTAGTAGATTTTATGGAGGTTCAGATGAGTTGCAATTTCTTGGAGAGCTTTGAGACATAATACTACAGATGTTAATAGTCTACAGCCTCGGATGCTTTTAATCTAAGTCTTGGGGAGCAGAATAAAGGGGATACAATTGTCACCCTGACATGTGTGCGTACAAATGAAGACGGGCATTCCAGATCTTCTCGGTGCTTGATCTCTTCCCAAAATATTTGTTAAAGAGGCCTTTCAAATTTGAAAGCTCATCAAAATAACCCATTCATCTTTGAAACATAAACACACTTGGAATTTGGTTTCTATGAAATTATTTAAGAAATGGCTGTGTGACTATTTCTGAAACAACATAAAAGAGGAAATACAGACAGTCGGTAAACTCTTTAGATGTTGAAGTGTCTTTTTTCCCCCTCTTTAACCAGATTCTGATTGCGAGAAAATAAACTTTCAAATATAAACATTCTTGAAATCAGAAAACTGTACACATGAGCTGCTGAAAACTGGGTGTAAACCCAATTTTCCACCTTCTTTTTGAACTCCTAACCACTGAAGATGCAAAGGGAGTGAAGCTGTTGGACAGTGTGTAGATAGCCACACAGCCGCCCACGGACCCGTGGAACACACTCACATGTTCTTAATGGTAGGTTATTTTGGGGGTAATTTTTCATTCATTTAATAAATATTAACTGAGGAACCTATTTAGTGTCACTTATGCCTCTGAAGAAAGAAGTTAAATATTAATAAAATGCTCCAGGTGTAATTTATCTTTGGCATGAAAACCATCACTACCAATGAAAGATAAAAAGTGACATTCTAGAAGCTTATAAATATGGGATACTGAAACAACAAAGTTGATAATAACATAAATTTTATTTCTAAGTATTCAGAACTCATCTAATTTCCCATATCATCTTGGGGAACAAGGGCTGTCTGCAGTAGCAGTTTCGCAGGCGGGTAGATGCCAGCACCACACAGCCTAATTTAAAATAATCAAGTCCAGATGCCATTGCCAAAAAAGAAGTTTGCACCATTCACCGCTGTGACCTGGATCATATTTCAAAAGGGTCAAATCAAAGCTGTCCCACCAAAGCCTGATTTCTTAATGAATTCCTTATGTGTTTCATCTCTTGAATACAAAAAGTGGGGTATCCGTTGGGGAATAAAATTCAAATTTATAAAAACAAAACCTGTGGGTGTGATCCACTGTGAAGCACACCGCTCACGGATGATCCCCTCCCTGTAGAGCTATTTACTGCTTCATTAAGGTGCTTTTATTTAAAAAGCCACATCTGAGAGGCATCATAATATTCACAGGGAAAGAGGACTAGGCGCTGAAGGGAATCTCATTTAAATCTCAACATTAATGTCTTTTAAAAATGCAGACATTCTGTCACGTTAATCCAGTGTTATTAACAGCAATTTTTTTTAACATTTCTATATCTTAAATACTTGACCTTTTTCTTGAAAAAATATTCAAGCTAAGAGGGTGTTTTTGAGTCCTTACTTACTATGTTAAGTTGTCTGAATACCGGAGAGTAAGCTTTCTTCCCTTTGGAAAAGAGAAAAGAATAAATGCTCCTTGAGGTGAATATATATATATATATATATATATATATATATTAGTGTCATCAGCTTTTAGAAAATAGCAGTCTCCTACCTAAGGCTACCAGTTCATTGTGGTCTTTTCTCAGAAAGATGAAGCCTAAAAGCCCTGAGAAGTACTTGTCCAAGAATTCAGGGAAATGGGACTCTGGCTTATATACGCCTCCAGGACACTGAAATTAAAGTCTGAAAACTCCATTTATTCATTCATTCAACCAATAACGATTACAGAATGCCCACTCTATACCAAGGCCCAGCAGTAGCTCCTGTAGCCATGCAATTCAAGTGGTTCATTCTGCTTTCCTTTTGCAAAATCTTTAATAGCATTTTCAGTTCCAGAACAAGAAAGTGTAGGCTCACTTATCCCTCATCCGCCTCACTGTCAAACAACTAAATAGCCTGGAAATAATCCAACAGTCAAGAATAAAGGGTTCTGAAAGCTGGAAAGAAGAGGTTGACTAGTTAGAGACCTCAGGACTGATGAAGTGGTGAGTTCCTTTATCTCGCACATGCCTTATATGGGGCCAGAGAGACCTGAAACCTGGAGACGCTAATGTATAAACAAAGGCAACTGGCCAAAGGATCAGAAAGGAGAAACCCAACAGAGCCAAAATGGGGTGGGGGGCGCTAACTCCTACTTCACAAGGGGGCACACCAGAGGTCTCCAATTGCCCTCAAAGCTACACTGCACTGACCAACCCCTTCTCCACGCCTTCCTCTGGATACTGATGAGTAGGCTGATCCACTGCAGGCAGCATCAGCGCAGCCTAGCATGGCTCTGCCCTCCACCCAATGGCATGAGAAAATCCAGGCCCAGTGGCTTCAGTCTCTCTACCTCCCTTGGCTGAAGGTGGCCTTTCACCTCTACGTGACCCAGGAAAGCAACTCCCACCCCTTCAGGCAGCACCTGCAGGGACTGAGCAAGAGCCACATAAATGCCAAAAGAATGAAGCAGACCAGAATAGAACGTCAAGGGCTCTGAAAACTAAATGGTCACTGGAACTATAGCCTACGAAAATAGGCTAGAACCTAGATATTAAACTTAGAAAGTGTGAATGTCTAATAAAATAGATTTAAAGAGCACTTAAAAGTCTCCTAATATAATAACCAAAATGTCTAGGATACAATAAAATCTCACTCATCATACTGAGAACCAGGAAACCAACACTTTTAATGAGGAAAAAAAAACTCCAATATTGAAATGAGAAAAAAATGCCAACAATGAAATATTTGACAAGGATTTTAAAAGCTGTAATAAGAATGCTTCAATAAACAAATATGAATTCTCATAAATGAAAAAATAGAAAATCTCAGTAAAAAATAGAAACTACAAAAGACAGCCATATGAAAATTACAGAACTGAAAAATATAATAGCCAATATGAAAAAAAAAAAGCCTCAAAGGGTAAGCTCAACAGAAGAGTAGAGATGACAGTGGCTAGAATCTGTGAACCTGAAGGTAGGTCAATTGAGTTCACGCAGTTAATACAACAAAAAAGAGACTGAAAAAATGAACAGTGCCTCAGGGATCTGTGAAACAGATATGGAACTAAATATCTAATGAAAAACTAAAGACAAAAAAATTAATAAAAAAAATCTTAAAAACAATCAGAGAGGAATGGTGTATTAACTCTACAGGAAGACCAAATTAATGACTCTCGATTTCTCATCTGAAACCATCAAGCCAGAACTTAGTAGCACAACACTTTGCAGGAGAGAAAAGGAAAAAACTAACAATGAATTCTATATCTGGCAATTCATAGTATTTGATAGGACTAGGAGAGATAAAATCAACAGGAACACAGAAGACCATCAGCCTAGTAGATCTAACTGACATTTATAGAACACTGCACCCAACAATAGCAGAACACTCACTGTATTCAAGTGCTCATGGAACATTCATCATGACAACCATGTCCTTCCTAGGTCATACAACAAACCATAATGAATTTAAAAGAACTGAAATCATACAGAGTATGTTTTCTGTCCACAAGAATATCAAATAAAAAGTCAACAATTGAAAGACAACAGAGAAATTTCCAAATACTTGGAAATTAATACACTTTTAAATAATCCATGCATCAAACAGGAAGTTTCAAAAGAAATTTAAAAAATAAAATTAAAAATTGTATAAATGTAATAAAAATACAATATATCAAAGTTTGTATGGTTTATCTAAAGAAGGGCTGAGAGGGGAGATTTATAGCACTAAATCTTTACATTAGAAAAAAGATAATATATCAATAATCTGAATTTCTAGCTCAAGAAACTGGAAAAAGAAAAGAAAACAACAACACAAAGAAAATAGAAGGAACAAAACAAACAAAAAGCAGAAATCAATAAAAATAAAAGCAAGAGAGAAAATTAGTGAAACAGAAACTCATTTGTCAAAAAAATCAATAAAATTGGCAAACTTATTAACAAAGATATAAAGAGATTATACAAATCACCAATGTCAACATGAAAGAAGGGTATCACAGTGATCTTGCAGGCATTAAAATAACAAATAAATACTACAAACTCAATCCTCATAAATTTGATAGCTTAGAAGACCAATTCCTTGAAAACCACATATTAGTAAAACTAAGTAAGATAAAATAGATATATGAATAGTCTTATAATCATTAAAGAAATAGAATTTGTAATACAGTTTCCTGAAAAAGAAATCCCCAGGTTTCAGGTATTTTCAAATAGAGAATTTCTCCGAACATTTAAGGAATTAATAACCAATTTTTATAAAATCTCTCTGGTAAAGAGAAGAGGAGGGAACATTTTCCAACTCATTTTGGAGTAAAGGTAAATATGCCCACTATTACTGCCACCATTTAATCTTGTTTTGGAGATCCTGGACAATGCTATAACAAAAGAAAATGAAATAAAAAGTATAATCTACTTGAAAAAACGAAAGAATCAACAAATTATTCAGCAAGTTTTCCAGATAAACTTAAAAAAATCAATGCTTTATCTACACCAGCAATAACTGACTAGAAAGATAACAAAAGTAAAATACAAATTACAATAACTAAAAGTAAAAAATATCTAGAAATTATCCAAGACACCAAAAATCCCTCAATGGGAAAACTTAAAAACTCAAAGGAGATTGAAGATCTGAATAAATACAAAGACATCCCTTTCTCTTAGACAGAACAATTCAATACTGTAAGATATTGACTCTTCCTAAATTAATCTATGAGTAAAATGCAATATCAGACAATTCCACTTGGATAGTTTGAGGAACTCAACTAAATTTACTTAAAAACATGTATGAAGGAATAAAAACCTATGAATGGTGATTTCAATTTCAGAGAAAACAAAGGGTGAATGTGTCCTCTCAAATAATAAAGGTAGGTTAAAAGACTACAATTTAATAAAGACAGTGAAATTGGCATGAGAACAGCTGAAAATAGCAAAGGAACATAATAACTTAAAGACTGACACTTGCTTGTATTAGACTTAATATAAGATAAAGTATAAAAATAAATTTAAGGGGAAAACAATAGATTGCTTAGTGAATGATTTTGGAAAACAATCTCACCATATGAAGAAGAATAAAAATGAAACTGGACTCCTACCTAATCCTGATACAGGGTTAGACTTCAGGTGGATTAAATACCTAAATATGAAAGATAATGAACTGAAATCAGTGGGGAGCTAAGAGTGTTGAAAAATCCTTAATTAAACTTCAAAAGCAGAAACTCTAAGGGAAAAAAAAATCAATAGCTTTCATTACATCAAAATGCAGGCAGCTAAGATATAGATGACAGTAATGCAACTGCGTGGAATTATAAGGGCTTATTACTTGGCATAAACTAAGAATTCCTAGAATAAACAAGTGGAAGGTAGTAATTCAAATAAAGAAATGAGGAAAAGATATGTAGAGAATATTTTCAAAATAGGAGATCTTAATGAAGGCTGATAAACGAGGAAATAGGGCATAACAATATTTAGACAAATGCTTGGTTCTCTAGAAGAAATAAAGAGGAAAAAGTTTAAGTGGACTGCCTCTTGAGAGTGTGGCTGAAGGTAGGAACAGTTGGAGTAGAAATCCTTCAATATAATTTGATTTTTAAGTTTTAAAAGGAAAAGAACTAATGTCAAATAGCTTCATCCATATCTTTCAAAAAGTTAAAGGAAATGTCTCACTTAGAGTAATCTAGTCAGTAATAACTACACTGAAAATGCTGCATAAGAACAAAAATTTTTAAATAATTTCAAAAATGATGGCAACAATACTGTTTACAAAATAGAAGGATTTAACTAGGTAAGGATAAGTGTTTGACAAATAAAAAACAGGTCTAACAAATCTTATATAGCAATTAGATATATCATGTTTTAAAGATACTTTTGGCATCTTATAAGAACACAAAAATACATTGAGCAGAGAAAATTAGATTGCAAATGAAATAGGTGTGACATGCAAAAGTTTGAGTGTATAGAAATCAGTTCAGTTCAGTTGCTCAGTCATGTCTGACTCTTTATGACCCCATGGACTGCAGCATGCCAGGCCTCCCTGTCCATCACCAACTCCTGTAGCTTGCTCAAACTCATGTCCATCAAGTCGGTGATGCCATCCAACCATCTCATTCTCTGTCATCCCCTTCTCCTCCTGCCTTCAATCCCTCCCAGCATCAGGGTCTTTTCCAAGGAGTCAGTTCTTCGCATCAGGTGGCCAAAGTATTGGAGTTTCAGCTTCAGCATCAGTCCTTCCAATGAATATTCAAGACTGGTTTCCTTTAGGATTGACAGGTTTGATCTCCTTGCAGTCTAAGAGACTCTCCAGAGTTTTCTCCAACACCACAGTTCTAAAGCATCAATTCTTTGGTACTGAGCTTTCTTTACAGTCCAACTCTCACATCCATACATGACTACTGGAAAAGCCATAGCTTTGACTATAGAAGCTTTGATATAGAAATACAAACCAATGAATCTTTGGGGTGGGGCAATAAAACAATGGTAATTTATTCTCTGAGTTCTGGAGGCCAGAGTCCAAAAGCAAGATGTTGGCAGGTCTGCACTCCCTCCAGAGGCCCTGGGGGAAGGTCATCAACATCCAGCAGCTGCTGGTCATCCCTTGGCCTGTAGCTGCATCACTCTCATCTCTGCTTCTGTCTTCGTGTCTTCTGTCTCATCTCCCCTATGTCTCTCTTCTGAAGATACTTATCATTGGACTTAGGTACCTCCCCCCGACCCCTTTTTTTTCCTAAATAATTTGAAACTTTCACAGATTCCTAGAATTAGGATGCAGAATTCTTTTTCAAAAATTAATTTTTAAAATTGAAGTTTAGTTGATTTACAATATAGTGTTAGTTTCAGGTGTACAGCACAGTGATTTGTAAACTAAATAAATCTTTTATTTCTAAAGTACTTTATGGTTTCCAAAGCATTTTCCTTTTGAATTTGAATTAATATCAGCTGAACATCATTCCAGACACCTTACTCTGGAGATAAATATGTATCAGTGAGAGGGGTATCTAAGATCCTTAGGAGCCTCAGACACATATCACCGAGAGAGAGCACAATGAAAATGTGATCTTGCATGAAAAGATGTGTGCTTTGAGGTATGAGCGCACAGATGTTGGAGCCCAAATACCTCGACTCTATCTAGATTCTACCTCCTTCTGGCTGTGTGATGACGGGCAAGTCACTCCACATCTCTGTATCTCAACTTTCTCAACCATAAAACACGAAGTCAATAATCCCCACCTCACAGGGTTTCCTTGAGGACGAAAAAGAGGTTAGAACAGAATCTGGTACATTGTAAGCCTTCAATAAAGGATCACTGTTTTCCTTGGTCTGATTTCGGACAACCAGAAGGCCTTTCCAGGGTCTTTTCCCCAGGAAAGACAAGGAAAGAAGGAGGGGATGCTGTTGGGTCTGGGTTCTGCACACTCTAGTGCGATTTTGTCGCATGTTTTATTTATTCATATTTGTTTATTTTTCGCTGCTCTGGGTCTTTGTTGCTTTGCATAGGCTTTCTCCAGTTGCAGTGAGAAGGAGCTACTCTAGCCACAGCGCACAGGCTTCTCAATGTGGTGGTTGCTCTCGCGGCAGAGCACAGGCTCTAGGCATGTGGGCTCAGCCGTTGTGGCATGCACACTCAGTATGGGCTCTAGAGCGTGGGCGCAGTAGTTATGGCCCACGGGCTTAGTTGCTCCGCAGCGTGTGGAATCTTCCTTGACCAGGGATTGAACTCATGTGCCCTGTGTTGGCAGGCAGATTCATATTCATTGTGCCACCAAGGAATTCCTTGTCAGATGTCTGAGGCAGAGATTAGCCATCATTTGAGGAGGTGTTTTACTCTCACTTTTCACTTGACTCCCCCAGGTCTCAGGCTGCTCGCTAAAGCTTCTGAGGATCCTGAGAAGTACCTCTCACTTCAAGTTTTTTGTGGGTGGCTGAGGAAAGTAGAGCAGACAGTTGAAGAAGAATGTTTTAATTTCTTGTCTAGCTTTTACCCATCTTTCCACCCTGCTCTCCTTTTCATTTTGTTAGGAAGTTTTACTTTACCCTTTTCCTAGTGCTCTGGCACTGCGTGGTACTCATTTAGTTCTAGAATCACCCTGTGAGGTAGGCAGAACTTGTAAGACTGTGGCCATACTACTGATGAGAAAGCCAACTATCATAGAGTAAAGCTATTTGCTCAGGGTTGTACATGGCTATGACTTTCCAAGTGATGCTAGTGGTAAAGAACCTGCCTGCCAATGCAAGAGACATAAGATACTCAGGTTCTATCCCTGGATTGGCAAGGTCCCCTGGAGGAGGGCATGGCAATCCACTCCAGTATTCTTGCCTGGAGAATCCCATGGGCAGAGGAGCCTGGTGGGCTATGGTCCATAGGGTCACAGAGCTGGACACAACTGAAGCGACTTTGCATGCATGCACATACGCGCCTGTGAGAAAGAGCCAACGCCATGAGGCTACACCAAGAGCTTACTGCTCTCGTCCTAGAATGTATTCACTCAACGTTTATTGTGTCAATGAGAGTCTGGTTGCACTGATGCAGGGGGCAGGGGGGACAAAGATGAGTAAATATAGTTTTTTCTTGCAGACCTTCTAACCTAGCATGTTCAGAAGAGGTTTCCATTAACATAGCTGCATGGAGCATTTGATGTCACCAGGCAGTTTGTACCCCAGACACTAAAGGTCTCTATCAACATGTTTGAAGGCAGTATGATGCAGACACAACCACTCTGATTTTAAAATATGGTAACCTGAATCTTACGGTCTTCTGCAAGAGAAAAAGTGCAAGAATGTCAAAGCATAGTTTGAACTAGAGAAAGATAGGAGACTTGTTCTACCAGACAGGGAACACATATCAGAAATCAACAATAGTTGCCGTGTTCTGATGTTGGCCAAGATAAGACAAAACAAGCTCACAAAGTAGCTATGGATCCATAGGAAGAAGTCTTTGAAGGAGAAAGGACAACTTTCTTTTAATTCTGGAGTGTGGACACCTCTTTTTAGCAAGCCAAAATTTCTAGGCCATATGGAAGAGACAGGCAAATTTGACAGCATAAAAATTTGAAACAGCTGTAAAGAGAAAAATAACACAAGAACAGCAAGAAAAAAGAAAACTTGTCGTATAGATACCTGACAAAACTATTTGCTGGTATTTATACAAAGAAAGATTTTGCAAACTCCTGGGCTCAAGATTCCAGTTCTAGAAGTCCACATCGTGGAAATTCCACAGAAGCACATTGTTACATGTCTGAGGATGTTCATTTGAACGTTGTTTGCCATAGGAAAAAAATAAGAAGTTTAAATGTCTACAAAAAGAAAACTAGTCAAATAAATTGTGACACATCCAAGCTACAGAATACTCTGCCCAAAGTAAACAGAATGAGGCGCTGTTAGAGAAAAATTCCTACTGAAAGTCAGAACAAGAACTATGCAGTTGTTCTGTGCTTTTAAAAATCCACTTGACTCTTTTGCTGTCTGGCATACAGGGTTATCGTTACCATCTTTCTAAATTCCATATATATATGTGTTAGTATACTATATTGGTGTTTTTCTTTCTGGCTTACTTCACTCTGCATAATAGGCTCCAGTTTCATCCACCTCATTAGAACTGATTCAAATGTATTCTTTTTAATGGCTGAGTAATACTCCATAGTGTATATGTACCACAGCTTTCTTATCCATTCATCTGCTGATAGACATCTAGGTTGCTTCCATGTCCTGGCTATTATAAACAGCGCTGCGATGAACATTGGGGTACACATGTCTCTTGCAATTCTGGTTTCCTTGGCGTGTATGCCCAGCAGTGGGATTGCTGGGTCGTATGCAGTTCTATTTCCAGTTTTTTAAGGAATCTCCACACTGTTCTCCATAGTGGCTGTACTAGTTTGCATTCCCACCAACAGTGTAAGAGGGTTCCCTTTTCTCCAACACCCTCTCCAGCATTTATCACTTATAGACTTTCGGATAGCAGCCATTCTGACTGGCGTGAAACAATAACCCTGTATATGAGACAGCAAAAGAGACACAGATGTACAGAACAGTCTTTTGGACTCTGTGGGAGAGGGAGAGGGTGGGATGATTGGGAGAATGGCATTGAAACATGTATAATATCATATATGAAATGAATCGCCAGTCCAGGTTTGATGCATGATACAGGATGCTTGGGGCTGGTGCACTGGGATGACCCAGAGGGATGGTATGGGGAGGGAAGTGGGAGGGGGGTTCAGGATGGGGAACACGTGTACACTCGTGGCAGATTCATGTTGATGTATGGCAAAACGAATACAAAATTGTAATTAGCCTCCAATGAAAATAAATTTATGTTAAAAAATAAATAAAAATCCACTTGAATATAGGTATACATGCAAATAGAAATTGTTTCTGGAGGATCTCCAACAAACTTTGAATAAGAGTTACCCCTGGGGAGTGGAATTGGATGGAAGTAGGATTTTCAAGTTTTATTCATCATGCCTCCTTATTTTTTGGATGTTTAATTTGAAAATATAATCACTTGTATAATTTTAAAAATGTAAACAACAAGAAAGCAAGGTTCCTCATCCCCAGGGATGAAGAATAAGGACTTTGCATATCCATTTAAGCTGGGGAGTCAGACGAGTCAGGAGGCCAGCCAGATGCTAAGGGACAGGAAACAGATGTGGAAGAACAATGGGCCACAAGCACTCACAAATCCCCTTATTGCTCAGCTCTAAGCAGAGACTGTGTGTCGACTGCACAGGGTGAATGAGGGTTTCCTCTTCACTTGAATGAAAGAAATCAAGAATATGGAAGAGGCAGATGTGACAGCCATATAGAATGCTGTATCACCTGCAGGTCTGAGGCCCTGGAGCTGTCCTAACGCAGCTCAGCTCAGCAGCAGCAGCATCCGGATACTCAGACAGAGACATCTCTGATCATCCTGGCGGAGGACTCAGGCCTGCCTGCATGAGGCCCCCTATTGGGAGGCCTGGCCTCCAGATCTCACTTACTAGTTCTGGGCTTGTGAGCTGAGGAAGGGCTGAGCTGCAAATACAGGTCTTTCTTATCTGGAAGGAGCTGGGAAACCAAACAACAGACCATACTTTGTCTGCCTCTCACTTTCAGTGCCATCAATGACTGAAGACACACTGGGAATCTGAACAGAGGGTCCCTCTCTCCAGCTCTAGTCTTCAGGATGGGTGGACCCTCAGTTTCTCAGGCTTCTATCAGTCCCTGTGCGGGAGATGAGAGGTGGGCCTGGAACTGACTGCCAGATCCGGATTCTCAACAGAACACGTAGGAAGCTGGATCTAAGCCATGCATGTGAATTAAGGAGGCAGAAATACTTTTCCTGGAAATCTTCAATATTTGGAGTGGCTTCTATAAACCAGTTGCAGGAAAAAAAATCACAGACCTGGATATTACATGAGTCCCAAGTCCTTCTGGAATGACTTCCTACTGGAACATGTAAGCGGGAAGATAGGCAAACTTTTTGCGAACTTGTCTCCATTATTATCATTAATAACAACATATATTTTGTACTCAGTAAACATCAAGTGCAATTTAAAGTATTTGCATGTATCGTACCCAGTTCTCACAATGTCTCTATGGGTTGCGGCACAGTTACTCTCATTTTACAGATGGAGAAACGAGGCACAGCCAGTTTAAGTCACTGTCCAGGTTCACACGGGTGGCAGGTGGTGATGTTGGTCCTTCTAGGTGTCCAGACTCTGGGGCATCCTCTGCACTGCGCATGGAACCCTTGGCGGCCTCCTCCGATGTTGCAGTCTGTGGAATAAATGTGAGAGGAAAACGGGGCCTGAGGTGATGCACAGCATGGGGAGTGCCTCCAGGGAACTTCTTGCACACCATTAAGCAGGGGAGAGACGGCTTGGGGTTTGGGGGTACATAATCAGTCGGAGGGTAAAATGCAACAATCAGGGGAATGGAACCGAATCTTTGAAGTTTTCTGGCTTGTGTGTTTTCATCAAAATAGGATACTGATTGGTGTGAGTCACATTCCCTGTGGGAAAAGTGTGCACAGGTAGTTCTTTCTCAGTGACAGAGGTCTCTCTGGAGCCAGAGAATTTCCCAACTTGGCTTGGGAAACACTGTGACAGGAGGATTTAAGATAATTCAAATGTGGTCCATCCACCTAACTCTATTTCATAAAGAACTTGTTCAGTGAGGAGGGTCCTGTCCGAGGACTCATGGCAACTGAGCAGATAAGCTAGGACCAGACCCTGTTCTGCTTTCAAATTAGCCTTGAGCTGCCTCCTGTTCTATTTTGGCATACTGTCCTCTGGTGCTGAGACCTGCCACCCCATCCACATTGTGGACTTCCGGATGTCCATCAGGGACAACACATTTGCTGAAATGACTGAAAGAGTCAATTGATTAGCAATTATGTTCATTATCACAGATTTGCACTTGATTCAATATAGCTGTTGTTCAGCCGCTAGGTTGTGTCCGACTCTTTGTGATCCCATGGACTGCAGAACGCCAGGCTTCCCTGTCCTTCACCAACTCCCGGAGTTTGCTCAAATTCATGTTCCTTCAATCAGTGATGCCATCCAACCATCTCATTCTCTGTCACCCACTTCTCCTGCCCTCAACCTTTCCCAGCATCAGGGTGTTTTCCAATGAGTTGCTTCACATCAGGTGGCCAAAGTATTGGAGCTTCAGCAACAGTCCTTCCTATGAATATTCAGGATTGATTTACTTTAGGATTGACTGGTTTGATCTCCTTGACTCAACGGTTTCTAGTATATTGAGTTGTGCATCCATCACAATCCTATTTTAGAACATCTCCTGCAAAGGTCCCCTGTGCTGACAAGTCTTCATCAGTCAATCTCAACCTCACCCCCAGTTGCAGACAACCACTAATTTTTTATATCAGCTTTCTCTGGACATTGAATATGCATAGAACTACATAATTTCATGGTCGTTTTCATCAGTTTTTTTCACTTACCAAAAAAACTTTTGGAGACTTTTTATTGCTAACTTGTATTCCATTTTATGAATATACCACTTTCTGTTTATTCATTCAATCATCAGCTGGCAGACATTTGGACTGATTTATGGCCGTGAACTCCAGGAGTTGGTGATGGACAGGGAGGCCTGGCGTGCTGCGATTCATGGGGTTGCAAAGAGTCGGACACGACTGAGTGACTGAACTGAACTGATGGCCGTTATGAATAGCGCTTCCCAGGTGGTGCCAGTGGCAAAAAAAAACCCTGCCTGCCAATGCAGAAGATGTAAGAGATGCAGGTTTGATCCCTGGGTTGGGAAGATTCCCTGGAGGAGGGAACGGCTACCTGTCCAGTATTCTTGCCTGGAGAATGAATGAACAGAGGAACCTGGTAGGCTACAGTTCATAGGGTCAGAAGAGTTGGACGTGACCGAAGCGACTGAGCATGCACACACACATGGCAAATTTATGTTAAATTGAAGAAGCTGCCAAACTGTTTTCCAAAATAGTTGTACCATGTTACCTTTCCACCAGCTATGCATGGGGTTTCCAATTTTTCCATATCTTGATGACATTTGGTATTATCTATCTTTTTGATTATAGTCGTTCTAGTGAGCGTGTAATGGTATCATGTTGTAGTTGTAATTTGCATTCCTCTGATGACGAATCACATCAAATGTTTTCATGAGTTTAGATATTTGAATTTCTTGGTGAAATGCCTAGCCTTTCACTATTCTAAAATTATACTTTTTCAATTCTTATTTTGGAGTTGTGCTCTTTACATTCTTTATGGATACGTATCTTTTCTTATATATGACTGGCAAATATTTTCTCACAATCTGTGGCTTATGTCTTTCAAGCTGTCTTCTGAAGCGCAATTAGACAAAAAAAATTAATGAACCTTAATTTACCAATTTTTTTTCTTTTATAGCTTATACTTTTGGTATTGTATCTATGTTTGCCTAACCAAAGATTTGAAATATTTCCTTCTGTGCTTTCTCTTAGAACTTTTGTAGTTTTATCTTTATATTTAGGCCTATGGTTCATTTTTCCTAAGCTGGAGTCACCTATAGACAACAAAAAGGGAGCAATTGTGTGTGGCTTCTTCCTCCCCTGGGGGCAACCGCTGAGCGGTAATCTGCTCCAAAAGCTTTCCATGCTGCTCACCTAGTCACTGCCTTTCTAAACAGAGGACAGAGCACTTCAGAACCCTCTCTCACTGTCTCTAAAACAGCAATTTGCATCCTGCTTTAGATTTGAGATATTGTCTCTCAACGTTTCACTTGTTTTATACATTTTTTTGCTTCTAATAGGTTTTTTTGTGGTGTGTATTACTGGATTGTGGTCGCTCTATGGCTTTAATTTAGGCTTTGTTTTCGGTTCATGTTGATGTGTTTCAAGGACTGAAGTTAAATAATATGTGCTGCTCCATTTTTTTCCAGGAACTTCCAATCATTTTTCAAAAGTAGCAATAAAAATCTAGATACTGCAATTTTGACTTTGAAAGGTTACAACCTTAATCTGCTTATAAAAAGAACAGGCCTGGCATTTTTGTAGTCATACGGGGCCAAGGCTTAAATCAGTATGAACCAATGAAATTTCTGATACTATATATTGAAGAAAGGCATTAAGGAATTAAACACCCCCATAACATACATACACACTCACACACGGACTACCACCCTAGGTCTGCAGAATTTAAAATTAAGAGACCATTCTCTTGAATATATTACATATGCAAATAGACTGATTATCAGGAATGTAGGTTTATTTAATTAAAAAACAAAACAGAACAGATTCATCCCCCAGAGTACTGTATCTTTTAAAGCAGCAGCAATCACAAGGCACATATGTACAAAATACATCAAGCAAAATAGAAACTAAACATTAAAAAATATATGTTATCTAAAAAGATGTTGAGGACCATTTGTTAATATGAACATATACTATAAAAATGATATTTTCAATATAATTTTATTCCTTTCCCTTTAACAAGAGATGGAATAATAATGTAATATCTATGCACTATCTTGTGGCACATATCACAAACATTTATATCACCCAACTTGGTCTGCTAAAGAAAAGAACAGATAGCTAAAGCACAGACTAAAAATTTTATTTTCAGTGCTTTCACATCTTTTTCAGATATCTGGAATTCATTAAGCTGAAAAGAAATAAAGGTCTCATTTTCTCTAGCTTAGAAAAAGCCCATGGTTATATGTCCCTAGGCAAACCCACGATACAAAAAAGAATACATTCAAGATATTCTAAAATATCAAGGACATGATTTCTATTTTGGGATGATCACAGTAACCCTCTTCAGAAAACAGATTAGAAATCAACAAAGACTAAATGTAAAGGTCAATTATACTAAAATAAAGTAGTATCTGATGTAAATTATTGCTCACTTAGGAAGTATAATGACTGTTCTCTGGTTAGGGATGCTAAGATTCAATGTTAGAAATGGTGCAACATCAGTATTTAGTGTATATAAAAATTCTAGGATTCAAATATATTATAATGAAAAGTTTATAATAATTACACAAAACTCTTCCTTTATATATATTAGCCACCACTAAGCTTCACATGACAAAGACTGAAAAAGATGTGGCTGGATTAGAACTTCAGTACATTTTGTATCATAGATGCTGAAGTGCCTCTAAGCTTTACTGGTGTAGACAATTTTGTCTATTTAGACAAATAGTACCAAATAGCACAATTTAAGTATCAGTTAGATGCTGTCATTAGTTTTTCCTTTAAAAAAAAAATAGATTTTGGGTTTTCGGATGTTTTCCTTTAAAAAGTCACCAGCATCCATCTCATGGTCAACACGTTGACATCCACACCGTCTAGAGACACTTTATCGGGTAACTGCAAGGCATTCTCTGCTCGCTTGGCCATGATTCTGAGGCCTGAGTGTGGTGTGTGGAGTGGCCACCAGGCCCCAGACTAAAGCAGCACGGTCTGGGCCACCTCGCTGATCGTGGACGCAGCTTTCTCCAGGTCCTCTTCTGTTTGTTCCACTGTGACCACAACCCTAATGCTGAGAAACCATAAGGGACACAAAAGACAGTCAAACAAGAGTTTACACAAAGGGTCAGCGGCCATCTGTTTTTGTGCATAAAGCTCTTCTACTGGAACATGGCCTACTGTTCACAGCCACTTTCTCACTGCCCCAGCAGGGCTGAGCAGCTATGGCAGGAACCTTGTGTCCTGCGAACCGCAAGTACTGACTGCCACTTACAGGAGGTGACTGTTCCTCCCTGGACTACTCGTGATTTGGTCAAGGTAACCTTGCAGTGGGGCTCTGCTAGGGCCGACAGGAAACTCTATGCTTTAAATCTACCGCTGCAAGCAGTACCAGGTTCAAAGCAGGGAGTCAACATTTCTCAAATTAATGAGTCTGCGGTTGTTCACAATTTTAATTCAGTAAGTCATACAGAGTTCTACAATATTTTGATGCAAGGCAAAGGTTTTCAAGTTTTCAAGAAACATCAGCTTGACAGCTCAATGCTACTCCTGTGCCTCTTACTCTGCTCTGCAAATATCTGCATCAGCCACTGGACACACATGTGCTGAGGTCAGCTGGGCTTGGAATCCTGAGGGCACAAAATTAGGGTGGCCCCTGTCCTCATGAAACACAGGCTCACAACTCAGGATGGTGTGATTAGAGGAGAGAGAGCAGGGTCTTCAGGGTGCGTTCCAGCTGCTGCCAGAACAGTCTTCCAGAAGCCAGCCTGGTGCTCCGTGTCTGCATGGTGCTCTGACTCCATATGCTCTTCTGGGTCTTTCCCAGGCTCCCTCTCGATGGTTCCTCTCAAACCTGTGCTCTGGGCTCCCCTGATGCACCTGTAGATCTCCATAACCCTGCATTCCCTGTTGGAAGGTCTCATGCCCACCCCAGCTTGTCTGATACACTCAATTTTCCTGGTTTGACTTATGCATCACCTGCTCTCGGAAGCCTGAGTCCCGCCCAGGCTAGCATTAACCATATCCTCCTCCTCCTCTGTGACCTGTGTCATGACCTTGAACACTCGATGTTCTGGGTATCTACCTCCTTGGACTACACTGTAAAGACTTAAGGGCAGAATAAGGATGTTCTGTTCAATGATCACTGATTTTACTTATTTTTTAAAATTAATTTATTTTAACTGGAGGTTAATTACTTCACAGTTATTATAGTGGTTTTGCCATACATTGACATGAATCAGCCATGGGTGTCCATGGGTATCCATGTGTTCCCCATCCTGAACCCCCTTCCCACCTTCCTCCCCATTCGAACACTTATTTTAAATCATGAGTCAAGGTACTTTCTCTGGAGGGCTGCTCAAACCTCTCTCGATTTTCCCCACTGATGCTTTGTTTTTCCTTGGGGGTTTAATAAATGTTTGTCAGATTAAGTATCACACAGTGCTTGGGCCAGAGGTGAGATGAAACCATCCACCAGACTGTGCCCTTCCCTGCAGGACTGTCCTTGTGGCAGAAACGGCTGCCACAGCACAGTGGCAGGTTGTAACCAATGGGAACCTGGGCTGTCCCAGTTCAGTCTTGGGATCACAGATGTTTCATTTACTAGAGTCCTGAGGGATTTGCAGTTAAAAATGGAAAAACATCTAGTTTAAGAACAACTGGTGATATACTATTTTTTAATGATACATATTCTTCCTTATCCCGTGATGATCTTTCAAAAAATTTCAAAACATAATGTATTTCAAAAGAGCTTAAAGTATTAAACAAAATGATGCCTCAGGCCATATTTTAAAGTCTACTAACCTCGGAGGGGGGAGGTACTTTTCTTCTTTCTCCAAGTAGCGTGCCTGAGTTAATGCGATGCCTCTGTCCATGCACTGTATAAAAAAGGAATATACCTGTGACTTGAACTGCAGATGTATGTGGGTGCTAAGTTGCTTCAGTCATGTCTGACTGTGTGTGACCCTACAGACTGTAGCCCGCCAGGCTCCTCTGACCATGGGATTCTCCAGGCAATAATCCTGAAGTAGGTTGCTGTGCCCTCCTCCAGGGGATCTTCTCTACCTAGGGATCCAAAACACATCTCTTGCCTCCTGCAGTGGCAAGTGGGTTCTTTACCACTGCCACCACCTGGAAAGCCCAGACTGCAGACCCTGGTCATTAAAACAGGAAGGTACACTGAAATGCCACCCTCAATAGAAGTCTTAATTCATTTTTCCAATTATAACTACCAGAAGACAAAATAACTACAAAATCATTCTGAGCACACTGTTCTACAGAGCTTCCTGCAATGAGGGAGGTGTTTACTCTGCACCTTTCATGGGCAGTCAGGGACCCACGTGGCTTTCGGTCACTATGAAACATGGCTAGTGCAACTGTGACACTGAGCTCTGAGTCTGACTTAATTCAAATGGCCATAGGTAACTAGGGATTACCGTTTTAGGGAAAGCAGAGTTAGGACAAGGGGAAACAGGACCAGCAAAGCCCTACAGTCTTACCAAGAGCTGGATTTAATACTGCCAGCAGAATCACTTCAGAAAGAAATTGCTCACAGGGAAATGGCAACCCACTCCAGTATTTTTGCCTGAGAATATCATGGACAAAGAGCCTGGCGGGCCACAGTCCATGAGGTCGCAAAGAGTTGGACACACCTGAGCAACTAACACTTTCAAATGCTACCATCACCTCTGATTCCCACATGCTACACTTGGGCACGGGGCTACCAGGCACAGAAAAGTCTGGTATCACACATGTTTTGAACAGTTTTCCCATACATTAGCCATCTGTCAACAATTTTAAAAAATTAACTAATGCTATCAAAATAAAGAAAGCATAAAGTCAGACAAGGGTAATGATTTATAACAGCTTTTCTTTGGGGTGATGAAATGGTTTGGAATCAGATACTGATACCTGCACAACCCTGTGAGGACACTAAAAACCACTCAATGGGATACTTTAAAGGGTGAATTTTACAGGTGAATTGTATTTAAACAACAACAACAAAACCCAATCAGAGCAAGAGGTGGTATAAACGAGAGAACAATCACAGCCAGCCTGTGGCAGCTATCAGCCTGAAGAGAAACAACTCTGTAAGCTAGGAAGGCAGGTTTTCCTCTGCTAGGAAAAGATGGAAAACAACGGCAGGCAGTGACGGTTGCTAATTCTACATTCTGGAAGTGTACTTGGAAAAGTTAACTCCTTCTGTAAACATCTGGACTGGCTCTGCTTCCTGGCTAGTTAAGAAACATTATAAACCATAGCTCAGTTTGTAAAAACAGTTGTTTTGTCAAGCAACTCAACAAAAACTTGGCAGAACCTCCTCTCAGTTCTACAAAGCTTGAAAAAGGGCTACGGTGTCATAATTCTCTTTTCTCTTTCAAATACAGAAAAGAAAAGGCAAAGAGGAACAAAGGCTTTTAAGATGGAAGCTGTGATGATGCAAAAACACTGTAAGAACTGCCTCTTCCTTCTTACAAATGCAGCTTTCACAGAGTATTCTGTTCCCTCCTCCAGAGCCTGCTCTCTCCTCATTCGACTCTCAAGATGATTTCCCAGAGACAGCCAGTGTCGATCAGGCCCACAGATACTACTTGGGACTTGTGAACTGTCCACAGACTCACTTTTTCTTTTTGTTATGAAGAAAAGCTATGTTAAGTACAGTATGGAGCCAACTGATTCACATGCCCTCTTCTGAGTCTCCCTCTGGAACAAAGTAGCAGTAAGACTAGCTGTTGCCACGAATGAGAAGAAGACAGAGGTGAGTCTGATCAGAACAGACACTCTGGCACCTAGACAAGGCCCATGTCCCATGACACAAAGTATGTGTGGAGAAACATTACTATTACCCTGACACCTGGCAGCACAGATTCAGGGCAGAAGGCTGAGGAAGGAACTGTCAGGACAAGCAGGACAAGGAAGCAGAGTGAGTCTGTTTTCATTTGCAAATATGTATGTATTCACCTAATAACTGGATACTCACTTGAGTTACTATTTCCTGAAGCAGTTTAACATCTCTCTCTCGACACCCAGTGGTCTCTTCCAGTTGGAGGTGCAATGCTGGAGAAATAGACTCCCCCACTACTTTTAGTCCAGGAATGCTGAAAGGAAAACACATACAGAAGCATAAATCCCCTTCCAAGCTCAGGTTGTGCTTGTGCTCACTTGCTCAGTTAAGTTCAACTCTTTGTGTCCCCATGAACTGTGGCCCGCCAGGCTTCTCCGTCCATGGGGATTCTCCAGGCAAGAATACTGGAGCGGGTTGCCATGTCCTCCTCAAGCTCAGGTTCCGCACATATCAATAATCTTATGAAGTCTGCATTAATGAATGTGACAGAAACTTGGAACTTTCATGGGAAACATCATGTGATGGGATTCTAGATCTGACAAAGCAAGGTAAAAACGCATGCTCTGGGTAGTGCTTCCCAGGCTAGGACACCCTGCAGCACGGCTGGGAAGATGGTTCCCTGTCTGGAGGGTCCTGCTGGGCTCACATTTCACAGGGAACACGGACATCGTCTCCAGCCTCCCCCCAGGTGGTCTGCATGCCTCACCCAGCTTGGCTGGGACTGCCCTGCCGCAGTGGGGCCCTCTCAGGTCCCACGCGGGTCATGGGCCTCGGTCTTGCCGCTTCCTCTCCTCATCTATTCTCTCGGGTCCTCCTGCTGGTGCCAGACATGCCTGGTCCCGGCCCACTGTCACTCCCCTTAGGGCCTCCCTCATCACCCACTCTAGGAAAGCACCTTCATTTTCTATTATTTTGTCTTCTTCATGGACAACTTATTATAGTCAATAATGTTGCTTCCTTATTTTCTAAATCTTTAGTTTGTATCTTGTTTTTCACAAATTACAGGAATGACTTCTGACACTGAAATTTTATATTTTGACCACCAGCAATGTTCAGCTTGTAAAGCTGCCTTCTTGTGTGCATGTTTCACTTGAATTACAATTCTTTTCTTTTTTCTTAGGATTAACAGCACAGAAACCTGCTCTTTCTCAAGGAGAAAAAGAGATTTATTTAGGGGTGAAAGTCTGTATTTTCAAATGATTATTATAGATGTTATGAGAACCACAGGCCATACTAGTTAGTCAGGAATGGTATGATTTTTGACTTATCTCGAGGGAGAGAAACCATAATAGATGTCTATTTGAAACTGGGCTAAACATTTTAGATTGCTTTCATTTAGTGTGCTTTACTTGGAAAGATTTGCTTTTCCCTTAGACCAAAATGAATACAAAAAGCACTTGGTAGCATATTCAATTCCTCAAATATCTTTAGGACTCACCACGCTTTTCCTGAATGACTACTTGTGCCAAATAGCACATGAGGTGGGGAGGCTAAGATCACCTGCCTTTCAAGCCACCCCTGAACACCATTAACTTACATCTACTTTCTTTACATATAATACATCATGCTAGGATCTCTCAATAAACCAGGCTGCAGATTTGAATGGAACCTTAGATTCTAGACTTCTAGAATACTGGGAAACCTTATAGATCAGTTGTTCTACTAATGTAGAGACTAAGTAATATGCTTTCAAAACCCATCTCCTAGGTGAATTTTGAATGTGTTAAACTGTATACAAAGAAGTATCAATTATTTTAGGTCATATACTCAGAGAGAACTGAAAATATTACTTTTCAAACAGCATTTCCTATGAATAAAATGGCCTGGGTTTTCCTTGTTAACAAGGAGGCACCTAAAAGCCCAATTAAGCTTTATTATTTGATCAAATGGGCTCATTTCACATGTTGGGTGGAGCAAGCTGGTAGGAGAGGAATGAAACAAAAACGCCCTCTTTCTGGCTGCCTGGATACTGATGCGTTAAAGTTTAACTAAAACCAACGGACAGAGTTATAACTTGAGTTCAGAAACTTAGAAGCTGTGTTTCAGAGCCTATTATACTTAAAAATTTTGGAGACCTTATTATCAACCATATTTCTTTACCAAATGGAAATCCTAAGCATTGATCTAAGTCCCAGGGACAGAACAATCAATAATTCAGACACAGGCTCTATCATGTGCTTTCTGTGGGGAGAGCACTGGGCATGAATAACTGACAGAATTTAAGGACTTCAAGATTCCAGCAAGGATTCAAACTAGCATAGGCCATTGACTTCCTCTCCCAAATGCAGCCTCAGAGATGACGGAAGCAAATCTCTGATTCAGTTCAGTTCAGTTCAGTCGCCCAGTCGTGTCCGACTCTCTGCGACCCCATGAATCGCAGCATGCCAGGCCTCCCTGTCCATCAATAACTCCCAGAGTTCACTCACACTCACATCCATCGAGTCAGCCATCCAGCCATCTCATCCTCTGTCGTCCCCTTCTCCTCCTGCCCCCAATCCCTCCCAGCATCAGAGTCTTTTCCAATGAGTCAACTCTTCGCATGAGATGGCCAAAGTACTGGAGTTTCAGCTTTAGCATCATTCCCTCCAAAGAAATCCCAGGGCTGATCTCCTTCAGAATGGATTGGTTGGATCTCCTTGCAGTCCAAGGGACTCTCAAGAGTCTTCTCCAACACCACAGTTTAAAAGCATCAATTCTTCGGCGCTCAGCTTTCTTCACATTCCAACTCTCACATCCATACATGACCACTGGGAAAACCATAGCTTTGACTAGATGGACCTTTGTTGGCAAAGTAATGTCTCTGCTTTTCAACATGCTATCTAGGTTGATCATAACTTTTCTTCCAAGGAGTAAGCATCTTTTAATTTCATGGCTGCAGTCACCATCTGCAGTGATTTTGGAGCCCCCCAAAAATAAAGTCTGACACTGTTTCCACTGTTTCCTCATCTATTTGCCATGAAGTGATGGGACCCGATGCCATGATCTTCGTTTTCTGAATGTTGAGCTTTAATCCAGCTTTTTCACTCTCCACTTTCACTTTCATCAAGAGGCTTTTTAGTTCCTCTTCACTTTCTGCCATAAGGGTGGTGTCATCTGCATATCTGAGGTTATTGATATTTCTCCCGGCAATCTTGATTCCAGCTTGTGCTTCTTCCAGCCCAGCGTTTCTCATGATGTACTCTGCATATAAGTTAAATAAGCAGGGTGACAGTATACAGCCTTGACGTACTCCTTTTCCTATTTGGAACTAGTCTGTTGTTCCATGCCCATTTCTAACTGTTGCTTCCTGACATGCATATAGGCTTCTCAAGAGGCAGTTCAGGTGGTCTAGTATTCCCATTTCTTTCAGAATTTCCCACAGTTTATTGTGATCCACACAGTCAAAGGCACAGTCAATAAAGCAGAAATAGATGTTTTTTCTGGAACTCTCTTGCTTTTTCGATGATCCAGTGGATGTTGGCAATTGGATCTCTGGTTCTTCTGCCTTTTTCAAAACCAGCTTGATCATCAGGAAGTTCACAGTTCACATATTGCTGAAGCCTGGCTTGGAGAATTTTGAGCATTACTTTACTAGCGTGTGAGATGAGTGCAATTGTGCGGTACTTTGAGCATTCTTTGGCATTTAGAAGAGATTAAAAAAATTTCTTAGAACTGAATGTTGGATATACTGTCTTTGAAAATGTTTATCTTTAAGATATTTCCTGGAAAATAATAAAAACCAATAAGCTAAATGTAAAAAGCTAAAAAAAAGAATAAAATAAAAATTCAATGAATGAAGGAGGTAGAAAAATAAGGGAAAAAAAAAAGATCAATCAAAGAAAACAAAATCAAACTTAAAAAATGTGCTGGGCAAAAATCCTGGAGAAAGTATCATAAATTGAAAATGACAGAAACAGAAAATAAAAATAGGAAATAATACATACACAGGAAAGATAATCATAGACTATATGCTCAAACCAAAGGCCCCAACTCCAGAGAGTCTGACAGAGGAGTCTTGCTCAACTCTGAAGAAATACATCATCAAGCCTGGTCTTACACAGTAGCTCCATAATGCAAGACAGTGGAAAAACTATCAATCATTTGAAGCTATCACAACACTGATTCCTAGGTTACGTAAGGCTGTTGGAACCAAATATTGTAGGCCCATTTAAATCACAAGTATGGATATAAAAATTCAAACTTTAAACAGTGTAGAAAAATATACTATAATCAAGTAGGGGTTTACTCAGGAATACAAGAATGTTTTAACATCAAAAAATACAGTCATCCCTGTTAGTAACAGGCACATGCTGGGTAAAGTGCAGGAGTGGAAATGGGTTTCAGTAGTTTCAAGTTTACATGAGAGGTGAGGATGTGGAGAAGGCTAAACAATGGGAAAAAAGACGGACTACACAGAGAGGCAGAGCAATGAGCTAGTTGCTAGAAGAGAGCATGGGGTCATGGGAAAGAAAAATTTAAGTCAAGACAAGGCTGCTGCTGCTGCTAAGTTGCTTCAGTTGTGTCAGACTCTGTGTGACCCCATAGATGGCAGCCCGCCAGGCTCCCCTGTCCCTGGGATTCTCCAGGCAAGAACACTGGAGTGGGTTGCCATTTCCTTCTCCAATGCATGAAAGCGAGAAGTGAAAGTGAAGTCGCTTAGTCGTGTCCGACTCTTAGCGACCCCATGGACTGCAGCCCACCAGGTTCCTCCGTCCATAGGATTTTCCAGGCAAGAGTACTGGAGTGGGGTGCCATTGCCTTCTCCGGCAGAGAAAGGAGAGGAGACAATCAAAGGCACTCGGTTTTAAGACAGAAGAGCTATGATGGATGGAGGAACACCTCTCTGGCTGTAACACGAGGGAAGACTGGCTGGGATATCTGCAGGTGTACAAGTTTGTGAGGGAAAATGAAGGAGTTCCCAAGGGAACGCATGAGCCAAGGCTGTCAGCTAAAAGTGGGTGGAGTGAGACAGAGGGCAAGGGATTTTAGAGAGGAGAAGTTTGAAAGAGCTGGGAAAAATGGAGGATTGGACTTAAACATACAAACACTGCGAGACAGAATAAAGGGCATCTGAGGCATGTGTTCATGAACTGACAGTGACTCCAAGGTGCTGGGCTGAGTAGGTTTATTAACATTTCATAAACCAATGTAAGTGGAAACAATAACAATATCTCTCTACCATAAATCATGCAAGAACTTTTGCTATGATCATCAAGTCAGATCAGACTTTAATTATTTCTGCCCTTATATTATCTGGAACATCTGTGACCTACTTATTTATCAACTGTCTTTTCCATTTATTAAAGTTTCTAGATTCCGTATCTGGGAACAGGGATAGGACTTCCATGACTGAGAAGGCAGGTTTCACCTTGGAAAGGCAAAAAGAAACACCATAGGAAAGGTGACATAATTTTCTATAAGAGCCTGATGATGTCACCAGCCTCAATTTTTTCCCCCTCAATTCTCAAGGCATTTTAAAGAACTACTCTTGTATAGTTAATATAAACAAAATAAACAGAATACACATAAGGTTCACTTCACTTTCACTAGTTTCTTTAAGTAATTTAAAATAAAACAGTATTTTCTGAAAAGTAACATGGACAGTATGAATCCACCGTCATCTAATTACATCCTTCTGTCCCTACATTCAAGAAGCGGTGGCTGCGCAGGCACAGGAGATCCGAGAGGAGCTACTCCAGGTTCAAGGCCAGGAGGGGCAGCCATGAGGAGATACCCTTCGTCCAAGGTAAGGAGCAGCGGCTGCACTTTGCTGGAGCAGTCATGAAGAGATACCCCACATCCAAGATAAGAGAAACCCAAGTAAGATGGTAGGTGTTGCAAGAGGGCAT
Organism: Ovis canadensis; assembly: GCF_042477335.2. Classification (NCBI taxonomy): domain Eukaryota; kingdom Metazoa; phylum Chordata; class Mammalia; order Artiodactyla; family Bovidae; genus Ovis; species Ovis canadensis. The sequence continues at coordinate 27,227,911 of NC_091246.1, forward strand.
CAGAGGGCAGACACACTGAAACCATACTCACAGAAAACTAGTCAATCTAATCACACTAGGACCACAGGCATGTCTAACTCAATGAAACTAAGCCATGCCCTGTGGGGCCACCCAAGATGGGCAGGTCATGGTGGAGAGGTCTGACAGAATGTGGTCCACTGGAGAAGGGAATGGCAAACCACTTCAGTATTCTTGCCTTGAGAACCCCATGAATAGTACGAAAAGGCAAAATGACAGGATACCAAAAGAGGAACTCCCCAGGTCGGTAGGTGCCCAATATGCTACTGGAGATCAGTGGAGAAATAACTCCAGAAAGAACGGAGGGATGGAGCCAAAGCAAAAACAATACCCAGCTGTGGATGTGACTGGATGTAGAACCAAGGTCCGATGCTATAAAGAGCAATATTGCATAGGAACCTGGAATGTCAGGTCCATGAATCAAGGCAAATTGGAAGTGGTCAGACAGGAGATGGCAAAAGTGAACGTCAACATTCTAGGAATCAGCGAACTAAAGTAGACTGGAATGGGTGAATATAACTCAGATGACCATTATATCTACTACTGCAGGCAGGAATCCCTCAGAAGAAATGGAGTAGCCATCATGGTCAACAAGAGTCTGAAATGCAATACTTGGATGCAATCTCAAAAACGACAGAATGATCTCTGTTCATTTCCAAGGCAAACCATTCAATATCACAGTAATCCAAGTCTATGCCCCAACCAGTAACACTGAAGAAGCTGAAGTTGAACGGTTCTATGAAGACCTACAAGACCTTTTAGAACTAACACCCAAAAAAGATGTCCTTTTCATTATAAGGGACTGGAATGCACAAGTAGGAAGTCAAGAAACAGCTGGAATAACAGGCAAACTTGGCCTTGGATTATGGAATGAAGCAGGGCAAAGCCTAATAGAGTTTTGCCAAGAGAACACACTGGTCATAGCAAACACCCTCTTCCAACAACACAAGAGAAGACCCTATACATGGACATCACCAGATGGTCAACATCGAAATCAAGATTGATTATATTCTTTGGAGCCAAAGATGGAGAAGCTCTTTACAGTCAGAAAAAAACAAGAGCTGACTGTGGCTCAGATCATGAACTCCTTATTGCCAAATTCAGACTTAAATTGAAGAAAGTAGGGAAAACCACTAGACTATTCAGGTATGACCTAAATCAAATTCCTTATGATTATACAGTGGAAGTGAGAAATCAATTTAAGGGACTAGATCTGATAGAGTGCCTGATGAACTATGGATGGAGGTTCATGACACTGTACAGGAGACAGGGATCAAGACCATCCCCATGGAAAAGAAATGCAAAAAAGCAAAACTGTGTCTGGGGAGAACTTACAAATAGCTGTGAAAAGAAGAGAAGCGAAAAGCAAAGGAGAAAAGGAAAGAAGCATCTGAATGCAGAGTTCCAAAGAATAGCAAGAAGAGATAAGAAAGCCTTCTTCAGCAATCAATGTAAACAAAGAGAGGAAAACAACAGAATAAGAAAGACTAGAGATCTCTTCAAGAAAATCAGAGATACCAAGGGAACATTTCATGCAAAAATGGGCTCAATAAAAGGACAGAAATGATATGGCTCTAACAAGCAGAAGATATTAAGAAGAGGTGGCAAGAATACACAGAAGAACTGTACAAAAGAGATCTTCAAGACCAAGATAATCACGATGGTGTGATCACACACCTAGACCCAGACATCCTAGAATGTGAAGTCAAGTGGGCCTTAGAAAGCATCACTATGAACAAAGCTAGTGGAGGTGATGGAATACCAGTGGAGCTATTTCAAATCCTAAAAGATGAGGCTGTGAAAGTGCTACACTCAATATGCCAGCACATTTGAAAAACTCAGCAGTGGCCACAGGACTGGAAAAAGTCAGTTTTCATTCCAATCCCAAAGAAAGGCAATGCCAAAGAACGTTCAAACTACCACACAACTGCACTCATCTCACACGCTAGTAAAGCAATGCTCAAAATTCTCCAAGCCAGACTTCAGCAATACATGAACCATGAACTTCCTGATGTTCAAGCTGGTTTTACTGGACATGGAACAACAGACTAGTTCCAAATAGGAAAAGGAGTATGTCAAGGCTGTATATTGTCACCCTGCTTATTTAACTTATATGCAGAGTACATCATGAGAAACGCTGGACTGGAAGAAACACAAGTTGGAATCAAGATTGCTGGGAGAAATATCAATAACCTCAGATATGCAGATGACACCACTCTTATGGCAGAAACTAAAGAGGAACTAAAAAGCCTCTTGAAAAAAGTGAAAGAGGAGACCAAAAAAGTTGGCTTAAAGCTCAACATTCAGAAAACAGATCATGGCATCTGGTCCCATCACTTCACGGGAAATAGATGGGGAAACAGTGGAAACAGTGTCAGACTTTATTTTGGGGGGGCTCCAAAAACACTGCAGATGGTGACTGCAGCCATGAAATTAAAAGACGCTTACTCCTTAAAAGGGCTTCCCTGGTGGCTCAGAGGTTAAAGCCTCTGCCTGCTATGTGGGAGACCTGGGTACAATCCCTGGGTCAGGAAGATCCCCTGGAGAAGGAAATGGCAACCCAGTCCAGTATTCTTGTCTGGAGAATCCCATGGACGGAGGAGCCTGGTGGGCTACAGTCCATGGGGTCACAAAGAGTCGGACTCGACTGAGTGACTTCACTTTCACTCCTTGGAAGAAAAGTTATGACCAACCTAGAGAGCATATTAAAAAGCACAGACATTACTTTCCCAACAAAGGTCCGTCTAGTCAAGGCTCTGGTTTTTCCAGTGGTCATGTATGGATGTGAGAGTTGGACTGTGAAGAAAGCTGAGTGCCGAAGAATTGATGTTTTTGAACTGTGGTGTTGGAAAACTCTTGAGAGTCCCATGGACTGCATGGAGATCCAACCAGTCCATTCTAAAGGAGATCAGTCCTGGGTGTTCTTTGGAAGGAAATGATGTTAAAGCTGAAACTCTAGTAGTTTGGCCACCTCATGTGAAAAGTTGACTCACTGGAAAAGACTCTGATGCTGGGAGGGACTGGGGGCAGGAGGAAAAGGGGACGACAGAGGATGAGATGGCTGGATGGCATCACTGACTCGATGGACGTGAGTTTGAGTGAACTCAGGGAGTTGGTGATGGACAGGGAGGCCTGGCGTGCTGCAATTCATGGGGTCGCAAAGAGTCAGACACGACTGAGCAACTGAACTGAACTGATCCCTACGATGTGCAGAGATTCTCCAATGTTTATCAGTTATTTCTGGTGGTCAAATGTTCTGTTTTTTTGTTATTTTTCATCTTTATCTTTTGTACTGCTGTAATTATTTTACTAACAAGCTTGTTATCATTTTTAGAAAAACAAAGCTATGATTCTTTAAACAATTGCAAAATGGATATTCTGGATTCACACAAAGAGAAATTTGAATGAACCATGTTTTTGGTTTCTTGGTTGCAATTTAGTCAAACTGACCCAGCCCATTAAATTCACTCAAAACCACAGAAGTAACATTCAAAAGTTTTCATGAGTTGTTTGAATGTGATGAAGATAAACTTTGAGTTGGTTGAAAAGATATAAAACTCACCCTTGTAAAGCTTTATGAATTCGTTTGCACTTTTCCTTCAGTACTGCAAAAATACCTGAATGAAACAAATACATTTGATAGTACATTTAGAAAATTTGGTATTGCTAATCTAAAAATGTTTTTAAAGACCCAGTTCATCAATTTAAGTAATTAATTTTAGTTTTGGCCATGCCATGTAGCATGCAGGATCTTAATTCCCCAACCAGGGGTTGAAATCATGCCCCTGCAGTGGCAGCGCAGAGTCTTAACCACTGGACCACCAAGGAGGCCCCCAGTTCATCAGTTTCAAACGCTGCAAATCCTTCTGCCTACTAATAACACACAGACAGCTAGTAGCTCCTCTGAAGACCCCCAACTTTCATCTCTGGCACATACTAGCTGGCACCTTCTCACCCCACTTTCAGCAAAATCCAGGAGGTTTTCAACAACAGGTCAATGGCTCTTTTTCTTACCAAGATTCTATAAATTATCTAGCTAAGAATAAAAGGGTACAAATCTGATTTCTGGACCCTAAAGAATTTAGGAAAACACAGACAAGGTGTAATGTTTATGATCTCTTTCTTGATACTTTTCTTTCTTTTAAGGAAATTTCACAAGCTGAAATATCTGAGGAGATGAGAGTGGCAGGCTACCTGACAAGCAAGCATATGAATATGCACAGAGAAACGTTCACTTTTACTGATTCTCTGAATTAAAAAAATCAATGCTGAAACTTTAGAAATTTAGAAAAGTTAAACTTTACAAAACCTAGGCCTGCTCTTGCATTTGTGTTTTAGCCCTTGGTGAGGAGGTGTTATCACAACCTAGAATCACATTTTAAATTGAGTCACCTGCCCATTAAGCAAGCTTTAATGGCTGGTAAACCAGTTTGACTTTGGTACCAACTCATGGTTCAAAGGCTGAAGGGGAAAATCAGACAATAGCTATAAAGTTATTTGTATCAAATATTAGCATACTTCAGCAAATTTCTCAAAAAATAAATAAATAAATAAACTAAACGGTGGCTGGCCCAGAGGTAACCCTCCTGTTTCCGGCATCTTTGCCCACCAAAGGAGCCAGCTCTGCTGTGGCTCTGGCTTCATCTTCAGAAATGAGAGAAACTCTATACCAAAGCCCTGAGGCAGAGACAATTTCTTCACCACCATTCTTCCCATAGGTTGCCAGATAATCTAATTCTGAGAAAGAGCTTTGTCTAAGAAATAATTCCCTCCAGCCAATTTCTCAGAAAGCAAACCAGGAGCATGGCTAACATAACCTGTGGTATCTTTGATTTCCCGGGATTAAAGGTTATACCTGGATTCTCTTCCATGATGTTGAGAGCCTCAATTGCAGCAGCAGCTAACAGGGGCGGTAAGGAAGCTGAAAAGCAGTATCCCTGGCCAGAAAGCCGCTGAAAAGAAACAGAAACAAACAAGTCACAAAGCATACATCTGGTTGGGGGTGGGAGGCTGCGGGGACAGAGAGGCTAAAAAAACTAAGGGCACTAAATCTCCGTACCACCTACCAAATATTGTGTACAACTGCTAAGGTGGTAAAACCCAGGCATGCACAGATGTTATCATGTAACAAAACAAAACCTTTTTTTAAAAAGGGAAACAATTTCTAAATGTAAATATTTTGAGTGATTCTTTAAGAAACCTATTTCTAAATAAAAACTGTATGATAAACTAAGAATGAAAATTTGTAAAAACATTTACATGTTTGGGTGACTGAAATGGAGCAGTAAGTTTCAGGTTTTGCTCTTTGTTTTTATTTTTTTTATTTTTATTTTTATTTTTTTTGCTCTTTGTTTTTAAAAAGAACCCACCTGATGGTCAATTACAAAAGACCTGCCACAGCAGAAACCCCCAATAGAAGCAAGTGAATTCTCCATGTTGGCACTGATGAGATCAATATCATCAATCTGCCAGAAAAGAGGGACAGTGGGAGTTACTTCTCAATTTAAAGAAAAGGGAAAAAATAAAAAAGGTCAATGTCAAGCTTAGAGACAAAACTTCAGCAGTGATGATGTCAACATCTGGATTCAAACCACCTCTACGAAAATAAAGGTTAAGTCATACAAAATCAATTGTTAAAAGGACTGTTGCTTCACAACCTACCTCTGAAAGTGTCTCATTTTATATACCATTTCGTCATGCACTGACAATTTATTCACAGAGGATAAAAGATGAAATCTAAAGCTGTTTGATACTAAACATATTCAGAGGCACAAGATCAGATCATTCCTTGCTAAAACAGTGGTCTCAGCTGGCCTTCTCCATAGAAGGTACTTGAGAGAAACAAAAAGGAATCTTCTGAGCTTTTTTGGAATGTGTACTACATTCATCTTTTCCACCTTTCCAAAAACAAAATCAATTTATTCAAACATGAAGGCAATAGGTTCTTTGAACAAATGAACCAATTTGGGCAGTGGATAAACCTAATGTGCCCAGTGCGCTCCTGAATACCCACCACCTTTTCAACTGCTCAGCACTCCTTGGGTCCTCACATTCTGCTCCGTCCCCCAGCACCAAGTTCTAGCCTGTGTATACCAGCCATTCAGTAATTACTCACTGGTGGCCATAGTAACTGGTCAGATCATATATGGTGTTATTTTAAGTGTTCCACAGATCCAACAAGGAAACCTGCACCCTCTTATTCTTCTTCATCCTCTCCTTATGAAAAATCCCAAACATATATCAAAGTATTACAGAATTACCACCAGATTCAATAATTATCAACTTATGGACAATTCTGTTCTATGAACAGCCCCTTACTGCCCTCTTCATTTCTTTGGAGCAAATTTCGGACTTAACTTGTTTTCATCCATAAATATTTCAGTGAGCATTTCTAAAAGATATGCACCCTTTCAAAAACATTATCAAAATTTCTTAATGTCAGACATTGAGGGTTCAAATATCTGTTTCACAAACCTTGTTTTCAAGAATATTTGTATGAATCAGGATCCAAATAAAGTCCATACATTCTGTACTTTTACTCAAGCTCTTATAAATAGTATCTCTGAGACCACTGCTAAAAGCAGTCAGAAAACCAGAACAGTGAAATTAGATGGTGCTTTTATCTTCTTTAAAATCTTCATGTCTTAAAAGCTGCTCTGGTGTAAATTTTACTTGAATTACATTTCCATTTTTCTTAAATTCTTTAGGGCATTTAGTTGCCAAATGTCAGTCTGTCTCTGGGGAGCATGCTTCAGGCAACTTTCTGTGATAGTCATTCTGCTTCACACTTTTCTCTAGTTCTGTATGGGTAGAGGGATGCAAATATAATTGAAGGTGATTTTGTTTCGTAAGTTCAACTTTTTAACACAAGTTGTGAAAATTTTTATACACAAGATTTGGAGAAAAGCTTTTTTAACTTGACCACACAGCGGAGGGCAAGGACAGGCTATGGCAGTGGTGAATGAAGACAGACTGCAGCAGCGGTGAGCGAGGACAGAGTACACAGTGGTGGGTGAGGGCAGGCTACGCAGCGGTGAGTGGTGACTGGTTGTGCAGATGGGCCCACGCTGCTCGTCCTTCCTGAAGATCTAGGCGCTCACACCACCAAGGGTGGGGCCAACACGCTTATTTTCCTTCAGCAAAAGGACATACTCCAGTTGTCTGGGACCTTGTGGGGTTTTTCTGTGAATGCCACGTTGGTAAGTGTTTCTGATATTGTACATATAAAAATCATCCCTATATATATGTATTACACAGAATATACAATTTTAAATATTAGAAAGAATATCTTTTCACTGCAATAATAAATATTTTCTAAGGACAACTTGAGGAATTCTTACTGATTTTAAGGAAAAAAAAAGAAGGTAAATTTAACTGTTTCTAGAGAAGAGATACTGAAAGCTGGGATCAAATGCTACCTTGTAAACAGAACACAACTCTATGATTAGCCACTCTGCGTTCGTAGATTTCGAGGGAAGATGGGGCCTCTGGTGTGGCCGAGCCATCCTCCACGGACTCAGTGAAGTGCTGCCCGTGCACACTGACGAGGAGTACTGTCTTGTATCCATGAAACCTGCCCAGCAGGATGGAACTACACGGTTACTATATGGGGGAATGTTCCAAAAAAGGAGAGCTTACATTGATTCCAAAATGTTCCGTGACTCCTCGGCCATGCTCTCCCAGGACTCCAAATGAAAGGCTTTCCTCCAGAAAGATTCTTGCTTTATATTTATATTTTAACTTAACCTATGTGGTAAATAAACACAATTTTAAAATACTGATAATTAGCAGTGCATAGAACATATGGTTAAGAACAAAATTAAACCTAAAATAAAAAGGAAAGGAAAAAAATGTACAGTTGATCCTCAGTATTGGTGGATTCATATTTGTGAGACTGCCAATTTGCTAAAATTTGTGACTCCAAATTAATACTTAAGGCACACTTGCAGAGTGGTGAAAACTGTGAGTCACCTGGAACACACTTCAGCCGAACTAACAGGCTATTGCTTCAGCTCATACTGTGAATAAGTGCCCTCTTCACGTCCTGTTTACTGCCACATTTTTCACATTTTGTGCTTTTTGTTGGTGATTTTGTTATTTAAACTGGATCCCTAGCAGTGCTGAAGTCTTGTCTAGTGTTCCTAAGTGCAAGAAGGCTATCATGTGCCTTATGGAAAAAAATGTGTCTTACAAAAGCATCATTCAGGCCAGAGTTATAGTACTGCTGGCCATGAGTTCAATGTGAATAAATCAACAATATATATGAAATAAGGTGTCTTTTAACACAAACACATATAAAACAAGGTTATGTATTGAGCAATGGATGAAAACGTTGTGATGAGAGGCTTGCAGAAAACTAACTCTGTATTTGTCCTAGGAGCAAAAGTTTAGTATTTGATTAATTCAGTATTGGCAGCGTGTTAACAGAACGTAAGTAAATATACCACAGGCTTTCCTGGTGCTCAGACAGTAAAGAATCTGCCTGTGATGCAGGAGACTGGGTTCAATTCCTGGGTTGGGAAGATTCCCTGTAGAAGGCAATGGCAACCCACTCCAGTATTCTTGCCTAGAGTATTCCACAGACAGAGGAGCCTGACGAGCTACAGTTCATGAGGTTGCAAATGACTCAGAGACTAACACACACACACTCTTCATAGGTCAGAATTGCCATAAATAACAAAAATAACAAAATTTGGATGCTCTAAAATGATTCAATTTAACTCAAATAAAACAGACAGCACAATGCCAATTTTTAAAAAAGGAACTGTTTAGACCTTATAAGTACAAACATGTAATATATCTGTCAAATATTGGTCTAATTATGCATAAAAATTTCTAGGGAAATGTTGTATACATTCTTCCCTCAAAGGCACTGTGTTTCAATTTAGATTCATTTTTTTAATGCAGAAAAAGTTTTCATTAGTATGGTTTTTTAATCTTTTTTTTCCTTCCTCTTTGCTTTCTGGCTTGTAGGAAAGTCCTTTCCCATCAAAGGTTTAGATGCATATTTATCTATACGTTCTTCTACTTATCTCATAAATTTTGGGGTGTATACCTTGGGAAACGCACAAGTGTACAGTTTCTTTTTTTCTCCTTCTGATATCTAGTTGATTTACCCCTTTACAATATGTATGTGATCAGTTTTACAGCTGAATTAAAATACAGTGATTATCAACCACTAAATTTTTATGTATGTGACACGAGAAGTTGGGTCATAAATCCTTCCACAACTCAAGTAATCGTCCCTGTGCCACAATCATACTTTTAATTATCAAATTTTAATTACTAAGACTTTTCCCACTGAGACTATAGAACTAATGCATAAAAACATATAAGACTCTCGTATCATGAGTCTCTGATAATTTCTTTTTTCACCATAATCATGCTGCTGCTGCTGCTGCTAAGTCGCTTCAGTCGTGTCCGACTCTGTGCGACCCCACAGACGGCAGCCCACCAGGCTCCCCCGTCCCTGGGATTCTCCAGGCAAGAACACTGGAGTGGGTTGCCATTTCCTTCTCCAGTGCATGAAAGTGAAAAGTGAAAGTGAAGTCACTCAGTCGTGTCTGACCCTCAGCGACCCCATGGACTGCAGCCTACCAGGCTCCTGCATCCATGGGATTTTCCAGGCAAGAGTACTAGAGTGGGGTGCCATTGCCTTCTCCCTAATCAATAACAAATTGGGAGGAGATTCCCACTGGGCTTTTAGATAAATTTTCATTAACAATGAACAAACCAATTTGGGGAGAATTACATTTTTTCAACACTGACTCTGTGTCCTATCCATTAATATGAGATATTATCAAATGAAATAGTTTCTAAAAACTATGTTTTAGAAAATATTTAATAATATTACAGTACTGGTACACAAACAGACAAGTGTAACAAAACAGGAATCCCTTTGTCAAACCCTAATTTGTATCCTGTAATTTTACAAACTCAATACTTACTGTTCCTACACTTTCTATTTTTTCCATTGGCTGTATATCTGCCCATGAACACTGCTTTATTAATGTATTTCTGTAATATATGGTTCTAGTATCCTGTGGCCCACTCTTTCTCCCACATTATCCTATCAAGCTTTGACACAAAAGGAAGGAGAGGATAAGAAATCATCTCTTTTATTAACATTTAGGATGTATCTAGATTTCCTCAATAAACAGGGAAAAATTTTTAAATAAGGTATGAAACTCTTAATTGTAAATCCTTATTCAATTGATGGACTCACAGATTCAGACTTTAATGGTCAAATGCAATGGTGGTTTACTACAGGATAATCAGTGTAACAGACCATACTAGTAGATTGAAGGAAAACTACATGATTAACTTAACTGATGTAGAAAAAGCATCTGACAAAACCCAAATCTCGTATGAGAAAAGCGCTCAACAAATTAGAAAAAGGAGGAATTTCCTCAACTTGATTAAGGGCATTTACAGGAAACCCACAGCTAAAATCTACTCAATGGTGATGGCCTGAAAGCGTCCCCTTAAAGATTAGGAATAAGACAAGGATACACACTCCTGCCACTTACAGTCAACACTGTACTGACGTTCTAGCTAGAGCATTAAGGCGAGAAAAGGAAGACAACTAGATTGGAAAGGAAGAAATAAACCTACCTCTGTCCACAGATGACATAATTTTAAATATAGAATAAGATCCACAAAAATATTATTTCAGCTAATAAGTTCAGCAAAAGTTGTACAAGACCAATACACAAGAGTCAGCAGTATTTCTTTAACTAGCAATGAACAATTCAAAAAGGAAATTAAGCAAATAATCCCATCAATAACAGCATCAAAAAGAATAAAATACTTAGGATACATTTAACCAAGGAGAGATAAGACCCTACAGTAAAAACCACAAACAGTAATGAAAGAAATTGAAGAAAATAAAAATAAATGGAAACACATTTCTCGTTCATCAATGAAAAGACTTACTATCATTAAGATCATAATACTTCCCAGAGCAATCTAAATATTCATTACAACCCCTATAAAAAAATCTCAATGGCATTTTTTACAGAAATGAAAAAGCTGATTTTAACATTTAAATGAAATCTCAAGGTACCCCAAATAACCAAAAGAATCTTGAAAAAGAACAAAAATGGAGAACTCACATGTCTTGATTTCAAAGCTTACCACAAAGCTACACGAATTAAGCAATTAAGCATGGTGCTCACATAAGGCTAGATAGACAAATGGAATAGAACTGAGAGTCCAGAAAGGAACCCATATATTTACAGTCAGATGATTTTGACAGGGGTGCCAAGACCATTCAATGGGAAAATAATGGTAGAGGGACAAACAGATAATCACATCCAAAAGAATGAAGTTGAACTCCTCTCTCACAGAATATGCAAAGGCAAGTAAGAACAAAAAGTTAGATAAATTGGACTGTGCCAAAATTAAAGACCTTTGTGCATTATAGGCCACCATCAAAGAAATGGAAAGACAATCTACAGAATGAGAGAAAATATTTGCAAATCACATTATCTGATAAGGGTTTAGTATCCAGAATAAAGAACTTAACAGAAAAGACAATCCAATTTAAAACTGGGCAAACAGCTTCTACAGACATTTCTCCAAAGATCAACAAGTAGCCAACACAAGAAAAGAGGCTCAACATCATTAATCATTTAAGAAATAATCCTGAGGGATCCTCTGGAGTGACAGCAATGTTCTATATCATGACTGGGGTGCTGGTGATACAGTAGTGTACACCTGTCAGAACACATCAAAGCACACACTTAAAATAAGTGTATTTTATTACATATCCATTACACTTCAATAAAGCTGATTTAAAAAAACTCAGTCGTGATTACTCTTTAAATGTCATGGTTGGCATTTATGTAAATCTACTTCCCTAATACGATCAGAATGTGCTTATGATACCTATTAAGCAAATCAGTGTAGATGTTATACATTAAAAGTGGTCATAAACAAAAGGTATAACTGCCAAATAGTCTGAATTCTCAAATAATTAATAAACATAGTTGCTCACCAATTCTGGAAGAGGGCAAACAGTTCCAGTATTCATATACAATCCTTCAACTATAATGAAACGTCTAGTTACACGAGCCTTGCGAGGATTCTTTAAAAGAAAAAAACAGACATTTTAAACTTTAGTAACTCCAAATACAGAAATCTGTTAGGTGCTTTCGAGCACTTTCACCCTACAAGATGTATTCACCAAGATAAATAAATAAATAGACTAAATTAATTTCAAGTTTAAGGTTTGAGATCCTATTACGATGAGATGAAAAACAGTGCTTTCTTTTCCCAGGTATGTTTTCAGGTCACATAGCCAATGAGGAGGCCTCACCCACAAATATAACCTTAAGAATCTGAGAATATTAAAACAAAACCACAACCCTCCAAGCCCAGAATGACTGGGAAGGGACCCAAGGGAATCTTCTGGGGGAGAAATGGATGTTTTATGTCATGACAGGGGCCAGGACACTGACTATGGCTTCATCCAGCGATGTTCAAAGGTGGTGTAGTGGAGGGACTTAGTCAAATAACACATGCCTTTCCACATCCCACTGACATCAAGTCACTAATAAACCACTCCTACTGCTGAATCTGTGATGTTTCAGGTATACTGCACTTAGACAATTTCACAGACAGAGTTTGCCATCACCTTTCTACTCCAAGGTGTCTTGCTTCCAAGCTTCTAATGAACAACTAGAAATTCAAATAGCAGAGCTGTTTTTTAAGGTATATTGTGGAGCGCACAGCTGTAATGCTCAAAAAAGTGTCTACTGAAGTACGCAAAAGTATATACATCATTGAGTTTTCTTGGTCATCTTCACTCTGCCATTAACTCAAACCTGGAGGCTGTGGGTCTCCTGGGAGGTCACAGGTGAGGACATGGGGGCATCCTGCTTCTCCTTACCTTTCAAGAATGAAGTACCTTTCTTATGATCTTAAAATAATCAACAAAGGAATATTTTATTCCTATAATATTCTTGGGAAATGGAAAAATACAAAAAAGAATTTAACAAATGAGCTTATCACACCACACACTGATTAACTTACTTTGTTTAAATCAGGATTTTGCTGCAATAGTTTTAGGATGTGAGTTTTAAAAATATTTGTGAACATTTTTATACTATTTAATATTATTTAAACCATGATTTTAATGGAGATTTACTACTTCACCTTATAGCTTTACCACAGATGAATTAATTATTCCCACAGTATTGGATTTAGTTGTTTCCCTCATTTGGTTTTTGGTTGATCTTTGACACCATTTCTGATTATCTTATCTTCTAAAGACAGAACTCCAGAGGATATGGGTATTTAAGAATCCTGAAATATATGCACCCATTTATCCTCTAGAAAGGCTGTCACAACTGAAACTCTTATCAGAGCTATAGGAGGACCCTTTGTATTATCACATACATCAGTGTGGCACTGATTACTACCATAAAAGTTTTCCCTAATTGGACAGGCAAAAACTTTTACCTTCATTTCTGTAATTGTTAGTGAGGTCAGACTAAGTTTTATTTGCTCAGTTGTTTGTATTTCTGTGAACTGCTGTTTTTAATCTACTGTCTTTTTTTTTCTTAAAGAAAGAATAATATGGGATACAAGAACTGTAGAAGAAAAGGAATGAAAAAAGGTATAAACCCCAATAGTTGGGAAATTTTTGACAAAAAAGTTTGATCCAAATCCAGACTAGACGGCAATATTTTAACTCACTTTCAAAGTAAAAACAAGCATCTAAGTAGAAAATATGTAAAATTTTAAATATGAAAATAAAATTTTAAAAGACTTATTTCTAAAAATCAAAATGTAAAGTAATTTAGAATGCTTACTCTTGGCAGGAAAATATGGTATGAATTAATTAATAAAAAGGTAAAAACTATAAAAAGGAAATAAATTTTAAGATAATTCCTGGTTATTCACTTTTTAAAAGTTCCACAGATTATAAATCTTATAAAATACATACACACAAAACTTGAATATGTTGTCTTCCAAATTTGTACAATGTTAACCTGGCAAAATAACTCTACAGCAGACCAGTCCATTGGTCATACTTCTTATGCAGTGTTCTTCAATACAGTAGCATTCTATTACTGAATCATAATAAGGGGCATCATTTTACAATTTGACGAAAGAATTCACAGGTGATATGGTCTCAATTTTACGGCATTCCCTAACATCTATAGATTTCTCAATTGTGTAATTATACAACATGGCTTACAGCACATCTACCGCAGAAGAGCAGAGTCTACGCATATTCATCACAGGAATGTGTATGATCATGTAGTGCTGCTCCTAGGCTATCACCTAAACAAAGACAACTGAATCCAAAAGAAATAAAACAAGGATCTAGAAAAATGGGAATTAACACAAAATTAAGAATGTGATGAACATCTTTATCAGTTACTCTAGCAATGGATGAGTTGCAGTGGAAAAGTCCACCTGAAAGTGGTGTTTCAAACCAAGGATCCGGTGACCAGGTTACTAGTACATCTACATACAGTGGTTCCTGCTGCAGAACCACAGACCAGAACTACCTTTTCCATCCCTGCTGTCGGGGCAAATAAATGCTAATTCTAACGGTGATGCTTTGAACACGTTTCCTCTATTTCCCCCTTTATCAGAACAACAAGGAGCAAGTTCCACTCCACCAATTCCCTCCCTGCCCCAAGGACCTATGCAGGTGCTTACTGGAGAAGACTTTGATGCTGGGAGGGATTGGGGGCAGGAGGAGAAGGGGACGACCGAGGATGAGATGACTGGATGGCATCACTGACTCGATGGATGCAACTCTGAGTGAACTCTGGGAGTTGGTGATGGACAGGGAGGCCTGGCGTGCTGCGATTCATGGGATCTCAAAGAGTCGGACACGACTGAGTGACTGAACTGAACTGAACTGAGAAGTGGAAACAGGCTGCAGGAGGGAAGGAAACCATGCTTGAGGCAGTTGTTTCCCATAGGAAGCAGTCGCTCAGAGCTCTGGGATGAGGCTGGGGTCAGAAGAGTCTCATAAATTCATAAATGAAGATACGCTGCCACTGTTTTCTCCAGTGGACTGATACATGATTTATTCTGATATGAATAAGTCTATTTTGAACTCACTAGGTATATCCTGTTAACACTGTAATGAATTCTGGTGTTATTTCTGTAGAGTTGAGTATATATATTCCTCCATCTCTAAAGTGCATGCTGTTTTTCTTTTTCTCTTTTTAGAAAGCTGCCTAGATACCCTTCTTCCAAATTTGCCACATATAATGATGACAATGATGAGGCAATTACTATCAGACTTGGCTTTCTAACCTGAGGTACATTTAATAAGCAAGAACACCTTTATTTAATACCCAAATGTGATCCACGGGCAAGTTTTCATGACAAATTACCATTTCATTTATAATTTAGCTAGTTAGAAAGTACTAAAGAATTGTATAATTTTCTTCAAAAGAATCATACCTTTTGATCTTCAATCTCTTGTTCTTTTAGTAGTCGCTCCAGGTCATCCATATCATTATGGTTAAACAGCTTAATGTCACTACGTGATGCCTGTAATCCCTTCTGAATAGCAAAGCAGGCCGCTTTATCTCTGCAAGAAAGACAGACCTACCAGATTGGGGTTTAAAGGGTCTTGTCAACATTCTCAGAAAAGGAATGCTTGCTTTTATAAGTTGACCAACATCCACTTGTTAAACTGAACAGGGTAAATAGGTAAAATATGTTTGAACATTAATACATCATTGTTTGCACTTCACTCTGCAAGTCTTTCCACCTAACTACCATACTGACTCTGTTCCAAGAAGCACACTCTTGCCATATTTTGACCTTTGAAAAATCAGCATGCATCTTACTGTACGGATGGCAGATTAATTTATTCACAGCAATTTTCTCATTCTGAAAACTAAATGAAACATTGATGCATCTTATCATCAATAACATCTCTGATTTGACTGGCCACCACTCTGCCATTACTTTGCCATGAAAATGAATACTGGACTGCTGACTCTACATAACCCAGGGGAGAATGCTGAGTCATGTAGATTAAACTTCAGTACGATCTCCCAAATTGAGTTACTTGTGGTGAGAGGGTGGAATATAATTTTTAAATTAAGTGTATTATTTAAAAGTTCAAACAAGACTTCTACTTCTGGGGAGTAAGACATCATTAATTTTTCCTATTTTTTTCACTGGGTAAAACCAAAAATCCTGGAAATTGTGTATAAAACAAATATAAGACAATACTGAAAAATAAGAAAAAGCAGACAAGCAAGGGATGTAAGAAATGACATGAAACAAGTTCCTGGATTTTCCTGATTTAGAACTGATGGAAAAGGCAGTGACACCCCACTCCAGTATTCTTGCCTGGAAAGTCCCATGGACACAGGAGCCTGGTGGGCTGCAGTCCGTGGGGTCACTGAGAGTTGGACATGACTGAGCGACGTCACTTTCACTTTTCACTTTCATGAATTGGAGAAGGAAATGGCAACCCACTCCAGTGTTCTTGCCTGGAGAATCCCAGGGACAGGGGAGCCTGGTGGGCTGCCATCTATGGGGTCACGCAGAGTCGGACATGACTGAAGAGACTTAGCAGCAGCAGGCAAACTGAAAATGCCAACAGGCATAGACAAAAAAGGTCTGACAAAAGTCTGCTCTCTGTAGCCAAAAGGACAGGAAAGGGGGCAGCTCAGCAAATGATAATGTCTCTGTGAGTGTTCTTAGTCAGTCATGTCCGACTCTTTGCAACCCCATGGACTGCAGCCCGCCAAGCTCCTCTGTCCATAGGGATTCTTCAGGCAAGAATACTGGAGCAGGTTGCCATACCCTCCTCCAGGGGATCTTCCCAAATCAGGAATTGAACCCAGGTCACCCACACTGCAGGTGGATTCTTTACCTCTGAGCCACCAGGGAAGCCCAATAATGTCTCTACTGCAACCAATCAAGAACAACCTGGGCCTGTCCCCTCCACATCAGCAAAGGCTCAGGGGGAACCTAGACTCTAGCCCTTGCAAGGCCATAACAAGGCTCCCCAACACCCCCAAGGGAGTTGTCACAGAAGACAACCAGGACTTGTATGTATCCCTACTGGATAGTAACGAGTGGCTCCCACTGTGAAGACCGTGTGGAGAGACCCAACTTCCAACCCTCTTGCATGAGAGGCACTCTCCCCTCTCTATGCTTAGGGTATGTCAGGGGAGGCTCAGAGAAAAGTAGGACTCTCATCAACAACCAGCAGAAATGAAAATAACCCCATGTCAGTGTCAATGGAGGCCCAGTGGAGACCCTGGACTTGTATTTCCATCTGGCAGTAATGAGGCAGCAGTGGCCCCTGCCCCTGTTGGAAGACTGTCAGAGAAACAATTAGAACATTTAAATAAAGCATAAACTATAATAGCATAATATGAAGATGTTGTCACACCAAGAACCAAAAAACATCAAAAAATGGAAAAAAAATAAACTAATGTAGGTAGTGAGATGACAAAGCTGTCAGGATTATCTGTCAATGACTTCAGAGCAGTCACAGTGAAAATGCTTCAATGAGTAATTACCAACATGCTTGAAACAAATGAAGAAACAGGAAGTCTCAGCAGAGAGAGGGAAGAAATAAAGAATCCTGTGGAGATGTTAAAACTGAAAAACAAAATAGTCAAGAGAAAAAACATAGTGGATGAGCTCAAAATCAGAGAGCTAAAAAGACAGAACAGCAGAAATCAAGTCAATGTAGACAGCAAAGAGAAAACAGACTAGAAAGAAAAGAACAGAGTCTCAGGGGTCTGTGAGACTACAATAAAATATGCAACATTCAAATCTGTGGAGTTCCAAAGATGAGAACCAAACAGATACTTAAATAAATACTTAAATAGCTGAAAAAAGTCCCAACTTTGGCAACAGGCTTAAACCAACAGATTAATGACGCTGAGTGAAATTCTTCCAGGTGAGCCCAAACATATAAATGCCAATATAATTTTAGTCAAATTTCTGAAAACTAGTGACAAAGAAAAAATTCTTGAAAACAGCACCCCAAAAATGACATCTTACATATAAGAGAAAAGAAATTTGAGTGACAGTACATTTCTCATCATAAACCATGAACACCAGAAAAAAGTGTCACAACGTATTTCAAATGCTAAAAGAAAAGACTGGCAACCAAAACTAGCAAAAATATTCTTTAGTAATGAAAAATAACTGAGAATTTTTCTCAAGCGGGCCTCCCCTAAATGAATGGCTAGGGAAAGCTATCCACATAGAAATAATAAACAGATAAAATAAAATAACTGTACATTCTGATGAAGGAAGAAAGAACAAAGCAAAAAGCATGAACAAACACAGTAGGCTTTTCTTCTCATGAGTTTTCTAAATTATTTTTGGATGGTTAAAGTAAAAATTATAACACTATCTCATGTGGTTCTCAAGGTGTTTGTAAGAAATACTTAAAATACCTGTATTATAAAAAAAAAGATATAAGTGATTGTATTATATAAACAAGATAAATAAAAATGGAACTCCCAAAGACATTCAATTAACCCTGAGAAAGGCAGGGGAAAAAAAAAGGAAAACAAAAAACAAACAGAACAAGTAAGAAATGAAAAATAAAAATTGGTAGATCAATGCTCTCAGATCATGAACTCCTTATTGCTAAATTCAGACTGAAAGGGAAGAAAGTAGGGAAAACCACTAGACCATTCAGGTATGACCTAAATCAAATCCCTTATGATTATACAGTGGAAGTGAGAAATAGATTTAAGGGCCTAGATCTGGTAGATATAGTGCCTGATGAACTATGGACGGAGGTTCCTGACATTGTACAGGAGACAGGGATCAAGATCATCCCCATGGAAAAGAAATGCAAAAAAGCAAAATGGCTGTCTGAGGAGGCCTTACAAATAGCTGTGAAAAGAAGAGAAGTGAAAAGCAAAGGAGAAAAGGAAAGATATAAGCATCTGAATGCAGAGTTCCAAAGAACAGCAAGAAGAGATAAGAAAGCCTTCTTCAGTGATCAATGCAAAGAAATAGAGGGAAACAACAGAATGAGAAAGACTAGAGATCTCTTCAAGAAAATTAGAGATACCAAGGGAATATTTCATGCAAAGATGGGCTCGATAAAGGACAGAAATGGTATGGACCTAACAGAAGCAGAAGATATTAAGAAAAGGTGGCAAGAATACACAAAAGAACTGTACAAAAAAGATCTTCATGGCCCAGATAATCACGATAGTGTGATCACTCACCTAGAGCCAGACATCCTGGAATGTGAAGTCAAGTGGGCCTTAGAAAGCATCACTACGAACAAAGCTAGCGGAGGTGATGGAATTCCAGTGGAGCTATTTCAAATCCTGAAAGATGATGCTGTGAAAGTCCTGCACTCAATATGCCAGCAAATTTGGAAAACTCAGCAGTGGCCACAGGACCGGAAAAGGTCACTTTTCATTTCAATCCCAAAGAAAGGCAATGCCAAAGAATGCTCAAACTACCACACAATTGCACTCATCTCACATGCTAGTAAAGTAATGCTCAAAATTCTCCAAGCCAGGCTTTAGCAATACGTGAACCGTGAACTTCCAGATGTTCAAGCTGGTTTTAGAAAAGGCAGAGGAAACAGAGATCAAATTGCCAACATCTGCTGGATCATCAAGAAAGCAAGAGAGTTCCAGAAAAACATCTATTTCTGCTTTATTGACTATGCCAAAGCCTTTGACTGTGTGGATCACAATAAACTGTGGAAAATCCTGAAAGAGATGGGAATACCAGACCACCTGACCTGCCTCTTCAGAAACCTCTATGCAGTTCAGGAAGCAACAGTTAGAACTGGACATGGAACAACAGACTGGTTCCAAATAGGAAAAGGAGTACGTCAAGGCTGTATATTGTCACTCTGCTTATTTAACTTATATGCAGAGGACATCATGAGAAATGCTGGGCTGGAAGAAGCACAAGCTGGAATCAAGATTGCCGGGAGAAATATCAGTCACCTCAGATACGCACATGACACCACCCTGATGGCAGAAACTGAAGAGAAACTATAAAAAGCCTCTTGATGAAAGTGAAAGTGGAGAGTGAAAAAGCTGGATTAAAGCTCAACATTCAGAAAACGAAGATCATGGCATCTGGTCCCATCACTTCATGGCAAATAGATGGGGAAACAGTGGAAACAGTGTTAGACTTTATTTTTTGGGCTCCAGAATCACTGCAGATGGTGACTGCAGCCATGAAATTAAAAGACACTTGCTCCTTGGAAGAAAAGTTATGACCAACCTAGATAGTATATTCAAAAGCAGAGACATTACTTTGCCAACAAAGGTCCATCTAGTCAAGGCTATGGTTTTTCCAGTTGTCATGTATGGATTTGAGAGTTGGACTGTGAAGAAAGCTGAGCACCAAACAATTGAGGCTTTTGAACTGTGGTGTTGGAGAAGACTCTTGAGAGTCCCTTGGACTGCAAGGAGATCCAACCAATACACTCTAAAGGAGATCAGTCCTGGGTGTTCTCTGGAAGGAATGATGCTTAAGCTGAAACTCCAATACTGTGGCCACCTCATGCAAAGAGTTGACTCATTGGAAAATATCTGATGCTGGGAGGGATTGGGGGCAGGAGGAGAAGGGGACAACAGAGGATGAGATGGCTGGATGGCATCACCAACTCGATGGATATGAATTTGAGTGAACTCCAGGAGTTGGTGATGGACAGGGAGGCCTGGCGTGCTGCAGTTCATGGGGTTGCAAAGAGTCAGACACACTGTGCGACTGAACTGAACTGAACTAACTGATGGAACATATTCCAAAAGAGACCACATCACAGGCCACAAAACTAACAAATTTACATTTTCCAAAGGTTTGGGAAACGAACAACAAACTTCTACATAACCTATGGGTCAAAGAGAGTATTAAGGAAAATAAAATCCAAGGAACTACATGAAAATGAAAATAAACACATCAAATTCATGGAACACAACTATAGCATGATGAGGTAAATTCATAACACTAACACATTAGAAGAAAAGAAAAGCCTCAAGTTAGCGATTGAAGTTCCCACTTTAAGAACCTAGAAGGAATAAGATAAACTCAAAATGAGGAGACAAGAAATACAACAGAAATCAGCAGAAATGAAAACAAAAATACACTGTACAAAAAAAAAATCTATGAAACAGAGTTGATTTTTTTTTTTCAAAGATCAATAGAATTGACAAATTTCTAACAAAAATGACAAAAAAAGAGAATAGACAAAAATTACCAGTCAGGAAGGAAATGAGCTTCTAGACGTTCGAAGGATAATAAAGGTATATCACATTAGAAGGATAAGAAAGGAATACCACAAAGTATGCTATACATATAAATTTGATGATTCAGAAGAAATGGACCAATTCCTTGAAAAACACTAACAAAACAAACAAACTCCAGGCTCAATTGTTTTTACTGGAGAATTCTAACAAATGTTTATAGAATTTCTCCAGAAAATACTACAAGAGGAGAAAACACTTTCAAATTGGCTTCAGAAAGTATTATTCTGATGCCAAGATTGCTGCTGCTGCTGCTAAGTTGCTTCAGTCATGTCTGACTCTGTGCAATACCATAGACAGCAGCCCACCAGGCTCCTCTGTTCACAGGATTCTCCAGGCAAGAACAGTAGAGTGGGCTGCCGTTTCCTTCTCCTATGCCAAGACTAACAAAGTCTAAAAACAGTTAAGTATGGCTAGTTATCAGGGAAATTTAAACTAAAACCACAAAGAGATATCTTTATACACCTACAGAATGGCTACAACAAAGAATAGTGACACCACCAAATGCGGCTGAGGATGTCAGAAAAACTAGATCACTTATACACTATTGACAGAAATATGAAATAATATACCACTCTGGAAAACTTTTTTTTAAAGTTTCTTAAAAAATGAAATATGTAACACTGCATGACCAGCAACTGCACTGTTTGGTCTATATTTCAAAGAAATAATAACTTAAGCTCACAGAGAAACCTATACGTGAATATTTATTGCATCTTTACTTGTAATAGTCCCAAACTAAAAACAACTCTGATATCCTTAAGAGGTGAATGGTTCAACAAACTTTGGTGTATCCATACTATGGAATGTGGCTCAGCAATCAAAAGGAACCAACTCCTGTTTCACATAACAGCTCTGAAGAATCTCTGGAGAATTCATTCAAAATGAAAAAAGGCAATCCTCAAATATTACCTACTATATGATTACATTTGTACAGCAATCTTGAAATGATGAAATTACAGAAATGGGAGAAGAGAGTAGTGGCTGCCAGGGGTTAAAGAGAAAACAGGGTAGAAGGAACATGGGTTTGATAACACCAGGGATTATCTTGACTTTATCAGTGTCTACATTCCAGTTTGAAACTGTATTACAGTTTTGCAAGAGATGACCTTTGGGGAAGACTAGGTAAAGGGTCCAGAAAAATCTCTGCATTTCTTACAGGTGTACGTAAAGCCACAATTATCTCAACATGAAGCATTTCATTAGAAAAGGGTACATAAAGTAACAGAAAGATAAAGTAACAAGGAAAGACTTAAGTATATGAACAACCATTGCTCTGAGATCTGTAGACAAAGCATTATCACAGTTTACTACAAAAGAAAGAAAATGAAACCTCGGGCATACTGCCTACGACAGAGGATGAGATGGCTGGATGGCATCACCGACTCAATGGATATGAGTCTGAATGAACTCCGAGACGGGGAGTGATGGACTGGGAGGCCTGGCGTGCTGCAATTCATGGGGTCGCAAAGAATCGGACACGACTGAGGGACTGAACTGAACTGAATGAATTTATCAAAAACAATTCATTAAACTACTTACTAAATAAATAAATTTTTACCTCCAGTGTTCCTATCTTCAAACAGATTTCAGGTGGAATATTTAAAATTATGTACAAGGAAATAATTAAGTTGTCTAATGATGTACTAGAAATTTAAGACTTGAAAGTGAATTTAGACTAGGTTTCCCAGCAACTAAACCAAAAGGACAATATAGTATTTATTATCTGACAAAGGAAGCATACAAGTTCAACTGTTAACTGTAAGCTTTTTCTAGACTTTAAACTCAAAAATGAATTTATGGGGCGGTACTTGTACAAAGCAATACTGGATGACACTGTAGTTGTAACTATGCTTTATTAAAAATCTAGTCCCTAGTTGGGGACTTTCTTAACTTTCCAGAAGCAAACATACATGGACACTGGACGTGTGGTATTGCTGCTTACCATAGAGGGGAGGAAGAGAGTGAGGGCTGGCAGAGCCCAGGCAGCAGGTTACAGGCAGCGTCAAAAGTACCTGCCACTAGCCCAAGCCTCTGTTATATTCTGCGTAGATTATTAAATAACTTTTAATTTTAGGTCTCAGACTGACTTTTGCCTCCTCTTTAACACTGTAGCCAGAATTTGGTTTTGTCACACTTCACTTAAAGTTTCCATTGTTCATAAAAATAGAGACACAAGTCCTTATTATGAGTCCCCCAACTCATGACTTCAGTGTTCTAAACAAGCCATGGAGCAAAATCAGCAGAGACCAAGAGTTGCAGCGAGGGCGCTGAGAAGTGGAGTGACTTTAGCAGGGAGTGTGAGTGGGTTATGATCACAGACTCACAAGGACACCATGCTGTCTGGAGCTACACAGGGAAGGCAGAGGGCTGGCCCCTTCCTGCAGAAGTCTGACCTTCTCAATGTTAAAAAAAAAAAATCAATATTTTAGGTAGATGATCTCTAACAGAGACATTTTCTAGGAAGGCCAATATTACTTCCAAAGGAATTTTGATGAGAAATGTAGGTAAAAGTTACTTACACAAACACAATGTCCCCTCTCTTAGAGTAAGCAGGAATAGCACTGGCTATAGTGGCAAATCCATATGAGTATATTATGGCTTCTTCTGTCTTCATAAATTTTGCTAGGCGGTCTTCTAAATCCAAGTGCACATCTAGTTCAAGAGTAAAAAGTTAAATGGTTAAAAGGTCTTTTAATTCTTTTTCTTTGACTAAAGAAGAAAGAAAATAACATAGGCAGTTAGTTTAGTTATTAATAGTCACCTTGTGGTCAAATGTAATTGTTTTTAGTTACAAGTTATACAATATCTACTAAGATAATTCCAGGCCCAAACTATTTCTATACTCTGTGAACTGAGTCAGCTACTCATTTGTCCATAAATATGTGACTGAGATGGCTCTGACTCTGGGTTTTACTTTCATATCACTCTAGCAGTAAGATTTCACTTTGCCTGCTTTAACTTCTCTCAGTCAACAATGCTGAGGTGTTGTTAATGTACATTATTAATGCCTTTTTGCATTTTAGCAGGAGTGACCAAACCAGGCATGAAGACAACCGTCAACCAGCTTTTAAAAGGAAAAGAAATACAAAAGCAAAGTCGTTAAAAAGAACTCTACACACTCTGCAT
This sequence comes from Ovis canadensis, assembly GCF_042477335.2. Classification (NCBI taxonomy): domain Eukaryota; kingdom Metazoa; phylum Chordata; class Mammalia; order Artiodactyla; family Bovidae; genus Ovis; species Ovis canadensis. Next base: position 27,252,306 of record NC_091246.1, read on the forward strand.
TGAGAGGGAGACTTTCTCAACTATGGTGGTCACTCTGCTGACAGTTTGTGTCAGCATTTATTGGTGGCACCTGCCATTACACTGCAGGACTGAGTTTCTGTCTGAATTTTCTTTTTAACAGTACTGGTGAATTCAAATGTAGAATACAAAGAGAAATACAGCCCTTTTATGGAAGCAGCTTAGGAAGAATGTTGATATAATTATAGGGATAAACTGTAATTATTAAACTGTTTTTTTCCTTCTCTCTTACATCATGGTTCCATATAGCCTTTCACCTTCCTAGGCCCTCAGATGAAAAGACCAGCGATATCTGGAATAAACAGTATCCTGACTGGCTTTGAACTGGAAAACTTCAAGGTATCTTGAAGCATTACCTGAGAGCAGAAATTTTTTTGTAACTTCCTTTAGCTCTTTTAACTACAGCAGGACCCAAGCCTGGAGAACTACATCAGCATTTCACCCATGCCCTGTGCAAGGAGAACTCAGAAGCTAATATAGGGAAGATGCAGCCAGGCCCCTCTAGCCTTGCAGTTTCAAGAGAAAGAGGACGAGCTCAGAGGAGTAAAGGCAGACTTTCAGACAGAGCCGGGGTACGTCCACAGAGAGGAACTCAGAAGCGTAGGCAGCGGCAGAGGACCTAGATGTTCTCCAGTAAGGGGTGAAGAAGGCCGATGGCCCAGCAGAACCCTCCCTTCAGCCTAGACGTCGAGGACCTGTAGGTGGGAGCATCGCACCCAGAGGCCCCTTCAGCATCAGCCTTCCCTGCAGTATGCCCCTCCCCACCAGAGGCATTCCTGGTGAGAAAGGGGAGAAGGAAAAGACCTGAAGGACTGAGATATACAAAAGAAACAACTTAATCCAGCCCACAGTAAGGGACAGGGACCTAGTTAACTATAAAGCTTCCATCACCTTCCAGGGAGGGGTAAGTTCAGCAATAGGAATAAACCACTTTTTAGAACATTTGACTAAAGTGTCTAAACTCTGTAAACCCACTTACTGATATGTCAGAGGCAAGCTAATCTTATTGCAATGCCTTTTAATTAATAAGAGACAAAATTGAGAATTATAAAAGATACAACTTCACAAAGGACTACATTTTAAAAAGGAGATGAGGGCTGTCTAACAATCTCAGTTAATTCAACTGTTAATTAAACATTTAGTAAGTGTCACATAAAGATACTCTGATAAGCACTGGGTCAGGGAGAAATCAGGGCTCCTGCCACTTGACAACGGAGAAGGCAATGGCGCCCCACTCCAGTACTCTTGCCTGGAAAATCCCATGGACGGAGGAGCCTGGTAGAGGTCGCGAAGAGTCGGACACAACTGAGCGACTTCACTTTCACTTTTCACTTTTATGCATTGGAGAAGGAAATGGCAACCTACTCCAGCGTTCTTGCCTGGAGAATACCAGGGACGGGGAAGGCTGGTGGGCCGTCGTCTATGGGGTCGCACAGAGTCGGACACAACTGAAGCGACTTAGCAGCAGCAGCAGCAGCCACCTGACAAAGTGAGACAGCTAAGAGAGGCATCTGGCAGTTCTCAATGGAGAACTCTGAGCCTACAGGGGAGACCACTGAGTGAGATATGAGACAACACAGAGGATCCAAACTAAATCCCAATTTGATGGCAAGAGAGGTACAGTGAGGAATTAGAAAATTCAGCAGCAACATCTGAAAAATAAAATAAATCAAAGTCTATTTCATTCACAGACTTCTTAAAGGATGATACAGAATTGTGAAAATGAACTATTTACCCCATTCTAATCAAGCAATGATTTAAAAACAATCTAGTGTGCTTCTGCCCATTTATAAGTTTAAAAGTATACCAATATAGCCTGAAAGTGAAAGTCACTCAGTAGTGGGCAACTCTCTGCAACCCCATGGACTATATTATACAGTCCATGGCATTCTTCAGGCCAGAATACTGGAGTGGGTAGCCTTTCCCTTCTCCAGGAGATCTTTCCAACCCACAGATAGAACCCAGGTCTCCTGCACTGCAGGCAGATTCTTTACCAGCTGAGCCACAAGGAGAAGCCCAAGAATACTGGAGAGGGTAGCCTATCCCTCCTCCAGCAGATCTTTCTGACGCATGAATCGAACCGGGGTCTCCTGCATTGCAAGTGGATTCTTTACCAACTGAGCTATCAGGGAAGCACTCCCATATAGACTATTACATAGAAAATACATGAAATATCACTTGATTTCCATTACTAATCAAATAGTTTTTATAACTGATACTTTAATTAGATCAATATTAAATAAACATGAGATTTCACAATAACAAGGTCTAGAAAGATGCATCTTGGTTGATCGAAATGGTACCAAAGGAGTGCTTAGCTTTTCAAGCATCAAACCTGTGATAGCAACACCACCAAGTCTACAGACTTGATTTTGCTCCTGCTTGCCCGCCATTCTATGAGGTATGTTGCCACGGAAAGGTTTCAGGCAAAAACCTGACAAGAACAAGGAAAGCAGAAAAGCACCAGACACCTAGCTTCCTCCATGCGGCTGAGCAAAAGCGTGTCTCAGGTGTGCCTTCCTTCTCCTCTTTGTTAGTGTCCTCTGAGCACCTTCCCTACACAAAGACCCCCACCACTCCACTGCCTCTCATTTCTGATCAGATGAGAGGGCAGGTCCCACGTAGGAGGCCTCCTTCAAATTACAATGCTACCTCTAAACCGGGAATTATCTATGGCAAATCTCAACAATTTAGCTAGCAGAAGTACTACCCAAGTCACAGTGAAATGCTTTCATTCATTATCTCCATTTCAAAAAGAAAAAAGATGCTGTGGGTACAGACAAACTCTCTGCCAGCCACAAAAAGGGATTTAAAATCATTCTGTAGATCTAAATGATTCTCTTCATTGATTAGCAATAAAACAAATAAAAATAAATAAAACAAACACATCTTGGCTCTGCTTTAAGGGTTTAGAGTTAGTAACTCAGTTGATAAAAAAATTATGTTAATACTCTCATCACACATACTCATAACCATTTTTATGTCATTACCATGAAGTAGTAAGAAGAATCTTTCTACAATAAGTCAGTGATTTACTGGTTCTTGTCTAGTCCCAGAAGCTTAAATAAGACAGGCCTTTTCTCCTCCTAATTAAAAACGCTGGGCTTTAGCTGATGTCAGCCTTGCAAAGCAGGTTTTGTGACAGGTGAACAAGGATAGCTGTGTAACTTCTTTTTATGTATGATAATACTCTACAATGAAGAAATTTTCAACAAAAGGGTGAGGGAGCCAGCAAACAGAAAAATCTGCCAGGGCATGTTCTTTGACTCTGGATGTCTATCTTCTGTGTGTATGATCCATTTCAACAATTAGATTCATAGATTTGCATGGGGCATTCTTTAATTCACTGCTAGGAAACAATATGGCAGGCAAGAGGCTATGGCAGGAGGTGACCAGAAGGCCTCCGTGTCCTCTCAGCACTTGCTGCTCTTTCTGGCACTTGCTCCCTCACCAGAATGTAACAGATGGGAGGCAAGGCTAGGGTAAGATGCCCCACACCAAGCACAGAGCCTGGCCATGTGGTCATCACAGGGGCTCAGATCTGGGCTCCCTCACTGCCTGCTGTGAACCCCAGACAGGCCTAAAACTGTTCCGTCCCTCTCAGGTCCTTCCTCTGTCAAATGGCAACAGCTGTACCTACCTGAAAGGACTGTTAGGAGAACCGCAAGAGTTAATGCTCATAAACACTCAGAATAACGCCTGGCATGGAAAAAGCAGTATACTGTGTGTTTGTTCAACTAAATTAATATTTGTAGAATAAAAGAAAATGCTTTCTTCTTTTAAAAGGAAATATCAGATATGTTATCTTCTAATGAAGCTATCTAAATCCTGGATATCCAAATATAAGGGCTATCTTATATTAAAGCCACTTGGTTCAATTTCCTATTTATCAGAATAAAAGGAGGTTTTATGGCCAAGTTCTAGTTTGTTGTTCAGAGGAAAAACCATAAAATTGCCAACTTTAAAACAGTTTAAAAACAACCTACTATATTTTCTCTTTTATCTCCATATTTTTATGTTACATACTTTTTTAAATATCTGAGACTTGAACAATTTTTCTTAAAAGTACAAATATCACATATATACTCATTAGAACACAAAAACAGTGCTGAATGTTTTCCAGAATGCTTTCGCATGCAGTATTTTTTCACAAACAGTATCTTATGTGATTCTTACCAAAATGTTCTAAGTTGCACAAAGATCATTCCCTGCCTACACTGAGAAGACTACAATCCCATGACTGGTAGAAGGAAGTGGCAGATCTAGGAATTTTATGACCAAATGCTTTTCCTACTAAAACATGCAGTCAAGATGCTACAACAGAGAAAAAATATCTTTAAAATAAACAAATGAACAGTTCTTTACTACTGGCTCTAAAACACAATTAAATGTCACTATCTCTCACAATGAAACCCTGCCAGTAACTGTCTTTTGATTTAGTTTAAGACCATAGAGCCAAGTATGTATTATATATGTAAGGCAGACCCCAGGCCGGAGGAATAAACAAATAAATGAGATCTGAATGCATTACAAACAAAATAAAAAGGTTCAACAAGAGCAATTATCAAAGGCACTGGGACCGCATTAGCCTCAGAGAAAAGGAACACTCCACAACTTGATAACACCGTTTGATTGATTCTAAAATACACATTGAAACAATAAGATGAGAAGGTGGAAAAATCTCTGATTCACATGGTCCTTTACTATATAAGACAATTTGCTGGGCCTTTAGGAGCTAGGTAAACATTTAGCCTAAGAAACTAGAAGAATTTTAACTCAATTCTCAATTTTCTTTTTTCTGTATTAATCATCTAGTATCACCTAATTTTACTATCAAACAATAAGCGGAAAATGTTTTAATAAGGACATTTGCTTTTCCAATATGTGATTTTCATTCATTACTTGAAATGTTGAGAAAAGAGCTAAAACAGGCAACATTTTCTTCACTGAAAATAGATGCCTCAATGATCCTTCCAGGAAAAAGACAAAATTAAAAACAACCTTTTGCTGGGCCAGGGAAAGAGACCCTAGTCTCACAAACGCACAAGCTACTAAAATGAAAGGAAAGGGGTCTTCACTTCTGCTTTAATGCTTGGTGCAAAGGGTTAATGTACCCTAAATATTCAGAATAATTTAACTGTAGAAGGTATTTTAGAGATTTAAAATATAGCCTTAGCAGATCTCAGGTAGCTTCCCTGAACTTACCTACACTGAAATTTCAAGGTAATGTAATACAACTACAATAATTTAAGTGATCGGTCCCAGAATAAGGAAAAACATAGAAAATATCCTATTGAAAAAACAAAAAGTAAAAATACATGCAATATACATATAAAGGAAGGAAAAAAGATGATAAGCAAGCATGGATAACTGCTGAAAAGGAACAAAGCAAGTTAACAGGAAGGACAATATACTCAGAAAACATTACACGTTACTCCAGGCTGTAGGTTTGGTGTCTTATTACAAAACCACGGCAAATTAATCTTCAATCTTTGTCCAGATAACACAGTCTGTTTGAAGCTTGAACTACAATAGGATAAGAATGATACGTGTGAGTGGGTGTGTGCTGTTATTTAGTCATGTCCAGCTCTTTGAGACTCCATGGACTGTAGCCCAGCAGGCTCCTCTGTCCATGAGATTTTCCAGGCAAGAACACTGGAATGGGTTGCCATTTCCTACTCCATGGGATCTTCCTGACCCAGGATCAAACCCACGTCTCCTGCATTTCCTGCACTGGCAGGCAGACTCTTTACCACTGTGCCTGCCACCTGGGAAGCCCAAGAAAGACACAGTGACAAATAAAGTAGTTCACAAAAGAGCTGATTAACACAACTATGTGTTTAGTACATTCAGACATATGAGAGATTAAATTTAAAACAAACTTGAACAGCATACTATGTATATATGTATGCTATCACTTTTGTAAAACTGGGGTGGAAAAGTATGAAAGTGGTTTGCATACACTGAAAAAAAGTCTCTGGAAGAATTAACAAACTACTGACAGTAGCTGTCTTTTCTGGGAGGCAGAATGACAGTAGGGAGAAGACTTCACTATCTTTTTAAAACTTTTTGAGATTTATATCATGGACTGAATTATTCAATCAAGAAAATTAATTTAGGGTTTTATGAAAAGTGAAATAAGTCAGATAGAGCAAGACAAACACCGTATGACCTCACTTATATGTGGACTCAAAAAACAAGCAAACAAACCACAATGAAAACAGACTCACAGAGAAGAAATATGTGGCTGCCAAAGGGAAAGGGGATGAGGAGTGGGGAGAATTAGGTACAGATAAGAGGTACAAACATCCCATTATAAAATAAATAAGCAATGGGGATGTAATACACAGCATAGGGTATATGGCCAATAATATTGTAATAACTTCAGGAACAGATGGTTGCTAGACTTGTCATGGTGATCATTTCATAATGTATGCAAATGTCAAATCACTATATACTTGACACTAACAATATTTTTTGTCAACTATATTGCAATTTAAAAATTAATCTAAAAATCATTAAAGACTCCCCACACACATACACACAAATCTGGAAGCACACAGCATCATATTATGCATATTTCAGGTGATTCAAATGAAAAATTAGGCGGTTATAACATATTTCCACAGTTCTAGGAAAACTGGTCTTAAAGATTTGAAACTTTTTTTTCACTAAATTTTACAATAAATCTCTTATTGGTCTTCTCAGATAACTCTTGAGCAAGAGTCAAGGCCACACAGGCAAATAAAATCTGCTAGAAAGAGAGGCTTTTAAGAAAGCAAATTCTTTACCCCAGCAAGCAGATCATGGAAAGAAAGGCTTGTTGATCAGATTACAACAAATAAACCTGTAAAAACAAGAAGTGCCTTTTCTAGTTTTCTAATTCTTATCAAGGAAATAATACCCTACCAATAAAAAGCAGGCAAACAACTCATGTTTGCATTAGGCTAGAAGAAAGAGGGAGGCTCTGATCTAAGCTCTTTAAAGTCTTTGATCTTCCCATTCTGACTGCAAATCAAGAAACTTGTTTTCTAGTTTTAGGGTTGGAATTAATTAGCAGTGTGACCATGAGGAAGTCACTTAACCTCTCTGAGCTTTCTAGTTCTCTTCTGAATAGCTTGGATGCAGGAATACAAGATTTTAAAGATCCTGTCCAGCTGCAGGATTCTTGGACACCAACTCCCATCATCTGTTTCCAATACAAATAATTCAACCACTAAACTAGCTAAGGGATAAAGAAAGGTGCTCCCTTAAATAAAAACATCTTAACTGCAGAAGTGAAACAAAAAACACAGACCAAGGAATGAAAATGGGCAGAGAAGACAAAAGAGACTTCCTTCCCTGGCCTCTTTCCCCAGCCTCTGACATTTCACAAACCAGAATGCTGTTTCCAGTAGTATACTCACTTGAACAATTATATAACATTTCTGAAATTTTCAGAAGCAAAGAACAATATACATTTAACAAAAACCACCATAAAATTCCAAGGTCTTCTTTGATGACTCTGATTTAGGGAGTTCACTGTGTTTGAAATCATACTCATCCTAACATGTAGTTAATCCATCCCCAGGTCATCCACACATAAGGAAATCAATGATCCTTCATCTTCATTCCAGAAAGAAAAGGGCTATTCAGTTGATCACTGCCCTCCATACCCACAATCTGTTCTCACCTTGCTCCTGGCATGTGGTGGCTGCCCAGCTAGGGCAACTTCCCAGTCCCTCTGCTGGAGGCATGATCCGGGTTATGTTTTCACCAAAGGAATGTGGGCAGAATGATGAGCAATACCACCTGCCCACCCACACGGGTACAGCAGCCCTGCACTCCTGCTCCCTCATACTCATCATTTGGCTACAGCCACGCAGACAAGGACGGTGCCCTTATTAGGCCAATAGCAACAATACAGGGAAGATTTGGGTTTCTGCACAACTATAAAGAGCAGAGCCATTCAAACCAGATGCTTCCCGTTACAAATGTCATGCACGGCAGACAGTCTCCTCACACCACTGTCTCTTGGGGCAAATGCAAGAAGAGCTCAGTCTTCATCCTACTGAGATAGTGCGCCTTAGGTACCCATGGCCCTTCAACACAAGGGACAGTCAGCCTAAGATCAACATGTCTGGCACCAATGGTCTCAAACACAAAATCTTCTAGAAAGTTCACCTGCTTATTACCACAACTAATTAAGGATACCTTTTCCAAGGAGTTTTGAAATCAGATTGGATCTTAATTGTTGAAAGCAGTAGTCTAAAAAATATGACAGAAAACATACCAAATGTGCCATAAAATCCTCTAGGTCCACAAGTTCCCACACCATACTTCTTTAGAGATGCCAAAGCTGCTGCCTTTGTGGAAAAAAATATATATATATTGTAATAATTCATCCTTAAGAATTCAAATATGAAATTTTTTTTTCACCCACATAGCTCACATAGCTCTCCAGTTGCCTGGTTTTTCCTCCTTTATAAGAACTAAGACAATTCTGACAGGATATAAAGAAAGGAGGGATGGAAAGATTAAGGCATATGACTAAGAACATGGAAAAGTTATATTAGCTTGACCATTAAAACCTGGTTGTTAGTCACTCAGTCGTGTCTGACTCTTTGCGACCCCACGGACTGCAGCCTACCAGGCTCCTCAGTCCATAGGATTTTCCAGGAAAGCGTACCACAGTGGGTTGCCATTTCCTTCTCCAGGGGATATTCCCAACCCAGGGATCAAACCCAGGTCTCCTGCATTGTAGGCAGATGCTTTACTGTCTGAAAACCTGGTTAACTCAATGCATTCGCACTTTTGGCATTTTGGGCATAAGTTTTACCTCAAAGTTCATGGACATGAACTTGTACAAACTTCGGGAGATGGTGAGGGGCAGGGAGGCCTGGCGTGCTACAGTCCAAAGGGTTGCATAGAGTCAGAGATAACTGGGCGACTGAACAACTTTCCTCAAAAAATGTTTACTGGCCCACAATCCCAAAAGGAGATGAAGCAGTTTCCTGGACACCCCTCCAGCTATTACCAGGTTTGGTTCATATAGTTCTCTGGCTATCACCTAACACTAAACCCCATTAGGACACTCCTGCCTTCCTTGTTGAAAACTAGGTTACAGCTCTGTCAAGAAAGAATAATGATAAACATTCACATAGCCCTTTCAGATAATCTGCATTTGTCTCTTATTTTATGCCCAGTTGCTTAAGTCAGTCATGTTATCTGTCCACTTCAGCATATGTGCTACCTACCTTGAGCCTAGGGTTATCCAACAATCCAAGAAAATTGAATGAAGCAAAGTTTATACATTCTTTTCCATTCACCACAATGTTATGGCTTGGAGGGCTGGGGAAAGAGACAAGAGTGGTATACTTCAGTCATTTGTGTTGCAGGACACACATTATTATACTGTCTCAGAGAGCGAAGGGGAGAGGACACACAACTGTTGTCATTCTACTCTGTCTGCGTACTCCTATTTGCATACTCCTATTTCTCTTTTTATTCTTAAAAAGTAAAATCAGAAAATGGTATATTAAAAAATCAGATACTTGGTTATTAATTCTACTCTTAATAGGCCCCTCTATATTACTTAAATTAAAATAAGGTGAGCTAGAATTTCAAGATTTTGGATAGATGAATGGCAAACCTTTGCTTGGTTTTGAAACTCACTTAAGTTGCTAAATAAAGTACCTCAGGAAAATATAGAAACATTAAGATCAAAGGCATGAAGAGGCAGAGCGAGTCACAATCTTACAGACAAGAGTTTAAAAGTATGTGTTATCTACAGGAAGCCACCACAAGAATAAGTGAGCTATGGCCCCCGTTTCTAAAGTTAATGCTGAAATGCTATTTCAAACGAATTCCCACCCCTCCACAAAGGGGTAAAATAAGAGTGCCTGGTTGCACAGAGCATGAATCTGAGTTCAGCTGAACAGGAGATGGGCTCTTACTCAGACAACCTGTTGTCCTCTGCTGAAAAGTACTCGAGCTACAAGTCATGCTTTAAAAATGTGGGCCAAACTATGGGACATGAGCTATTGAAGGGTGTGATTAATGGATCACAGCCAGCCTACTTCACCTAAAGAAAATAATAAGAATAAAGAATAGAATGGAATAGAAACGTACCACACAGGGCCAGGGAGAGGACAGTGGCACGGAACTGACTGTGTTTCACAAACTCACTGCTCAGTCACGGGGCTGTTCTGTAAACCGTACTGCGGCCAGAAAAGATGAGGGAACACCACTATCACAAGTATATTCTAACAGAACTGGTTTTCTATGAGAAAAATAATGAAAAAACGCTGGGAAACCAGGGAAGGAAAGGAATGACTACTAGAAGCAAATTAACAAAAGCAGATGAACTCATACAAGACTCAGTGCAAAGAACAGCTGTAGAGCCAGTCAGGCAGACTCTGCCTGCACTGTGGCTACTGATGGCTTCAGAAGCTCAGGGGTGTTACCTGGCCTCCATGAGCCTCAGTTTCTTCATCTATAAAGTGGGGCGAGAAGCTATGGCTCAACTTGTCATTACAAACAGTGCTCATAACCATCTTCTTTCTTCTCTATGGCTTCAAGGGCTTTTTCTCTTTCAAATCATCCACTATGATTCTAAATCCACTATGTCACTTGTTTTCCCAATTCCTAGGACTTCTTTAGTTTCACAGAACTGAAGTTTCATAAAATTTCCTGAGGTGGTGGAGCTGGCACCCACAAAAACATGAAAAACCAAAATATCCATGTAGACAAGGGCTGCACACAATAATCTCAAACATTCCAGAACGGAGGGCAGAATCAGTAACATGAAAGGACCCACTCACTGACCTTAAGAGAGCCTCCCAGAGAGGCAGGAGGATGGGACTTAATGTGGAGACAGAGATACTGGCAGCAGTCATTTTTGGGAGACCATCATATATGGCAACACTGGTGCTGACAACTGCCATTCTGGAATTCTCACTCTAGCTTATTAGCACTGAAACTGAGCTCTGTCTACCAGCCAGTCAGCACTAGTACTGGGAAATGCCAGGCCAAGGGACCAGATGGGCAGAAACACAGTTCCACCTATTAGCAGGCAGGCTGTCATAGGACCCCATGAGCTGCAGGAACCCCAAGACTAAACCTGCCCACCAACACTAGGTAAACACTAGCTCTGGGGCTCCTGGTCTTCAGTCCGCTACTTCGTAACCTGGGCCCACCCACCAGTAGGTTGGCACCAGGCCTGGTACTCCACTAGCCATGTAGCTAGCTGTGCAGGATCTGAACATGCCCATCAGGGGCCAACAAATTCTGCACAACTTCTGCGGTAACCAACCAGACCAAGGACCAGCCACGGCTACCAAGTAAGTATCCATAGGAGTCAGTCCACTGAAACAGACTCACACACAGGGCATACTCAGAAGCTGTAGCTCTGGTGACCAGATGGAAGTATGCTGTTGCAAGTTTAAAGCAATACAAGACTGACTATCTCAAGAAACAAAAAATCCCTCAAATAAACGACAACCTTACACTTAAAGGAGCCAGAAAAAGAACAAGCAAACTCTGAAGTTAGTAGAAGGAATAAAATGTCACACACACAAAAATCGCAGAAATTTCACACAAAAAGGACATTACAGACCAGTATCATTGATGAAGACAGATGCAAAAATCCTCAACAAAATATCAGCAAGCTGAATTAAACAGTACATTAAAAGGATCATACACCATGATCAAGGGAAATGTATCCCAAGGATGCAAGGATGATTCAATATCCAAAAATCTATCAACATGATCTATCATATTAACAAACTAAAGAATAAAAATCATGACCATCTCAACAAGGAGACAAAGTTTTGATAAAATTTAACATCCATTTATGATAAAAACTCTCAACAAAGTGAGTACAGAGGGAACATACCTCAACATAATAAAGTTCACACAGAGCAAGCCCACAGCTAATATACTCAACTGTGAAAAACTGAAAGCATTTCCTCTAAGATTAGGAACAAGACAAGGATGAGCAAGGGATCTAAATAGATATTTTTCCAAAGAAAACATACAGATGGCTAATAGGCACAAAGATACTCAACATCACTAATCATCAGGAAAATACAAAACAATGATGAAATACCACCTCACACCTGTCAGAATAATTATCATCAAAAAGACAACAAATGTTGGCAAGGATGTGAAGAAATAGGAATGCACTATTTGTGGGAATGTAAATTGGTGCAGCCACTATGGAAGACAGCATGGAATCACTTCAAAAATTAAAAATGGAGCTATCATACAATATAGCAATTCTAACCCTGGGTATTTATCTAAAGAAAACAAAAACACTCATTAGCAAATATTGTCCACACTCATGTTCATTTCAGCATTATTTACAATAGCTCAGATTCAAAAGCAATCTGAGTGCCCATCAGTTTGGATAAAGAAGATGTAATATATGTGTATGTATGCATGGGCGTGTGTGTGCACACACACACACACACACACAAAGGAGTATTACTTAGCCAAAAAAAGAGAACAAAATCTTGTCACTTGTGAGAACATGAATAGATCTACAGGGTATTATGATGCTCAGTGGAGTAAGTCAGAGAAAGACAAATATGTATGATTTCACTTACATGTGGAATCTGAAAAACAAAACAAATGAACAAACAAAACAGAAGCAGTGACAGAGAAGCAGAGTCACAGCCAGAGGGAAGGGAGGGTGGGGGAATGAGAAAAAATGGGTGAGGAAGGTACAAAGGTACAAATTTTCAATTATAAAATAAATGAGTCATGGATATGAAATGTACAGTGGGGGAATATAGTTAATGATTATTGTAGTATCTTTGCATGGTGATAAATGGTAATTCGATTCATCACTGTGATCATTCTGAGATGTATAAAAAAAAAATCACCATGTTGTATACCAGGAACTAACATAGTGTTTTAAGTCAATCATACTTCAAAAAGAAACAAACTCATAGGAAAAGAGATCAGATTTGTGGTTACCAGAGGCAGGTTAGGGAGAGGGGGTATTGGATTAAGGTGATCAAAAGGTACAAACTCCCAGGTATAAGGTAATTAAGTACTGGGGATGTAACGAGCTCCCTGGTGGCTCAGATCATAAAGGATCTGCCTGTAATGCACGTACAACATGACAAATAACGTTAACACTGATGTTAAATTATATATGAATATTGTTGAGACTAAAACTTGTTTTCCTCAGAAGGAAAAAAAAAATTGCTATTTAATTTTGAATCTGTATGAGATGATGTATGTTCACTAAACTTAATGTGGTAATCAATTCATGATCTATGTAAGTCAAATCATTATGCTGTACACCTAAAACTTATATAGTGCTATATGTCAAGTATATCTTAATAAAACAAAAAAAAAACTATTTTCTAATTTTTAAAAGATACTTTATTGGTAACAAATGACAACCATCATCTGACAACACAGTTCAGTTCAGTTCAGTTCAGTCACTCAGCCGTGTCCGACTCTGCGACCCCATGAATTGCAGCACGCCAGGCCTCCCTGTCCATCACCAACTCCTGGAGTCCATTCAAACCCACGTCCATCGAGTCAGTGATGCCATCCAGCCATCTCATCCTCTGTCGTCCCCTTCTCCTCCTGCCCCCAATCCCTCCAATCATTAGAGTCTTTTCCAATGAGTCAACTCTTCACATGAAGTGGCCAAAGTACTGGAGTTTCAGCTTTAGCATCATTCCTTCCAAAGAACACCCATTGCCACAAACTTTTAATCTGTAAAAAATGCAGTATCTATGGGAGTGCAATGGAATTCCCAGGCGGTAGAGTGGTAAAGAATCCGCCTGCCAATGCAGGAGACACATGAGATGTGGGTTTGATCCCTGGGTTGGGAAGATCCCGTGGAGTAGGAAACAGCAACCTGCTCCAATATTCTTCCCTGGAAAATTCCATGGACAGAGGAGCCTGGTAGGCTATAGTCCATGGGGTCACAAAGAGTTGGACATGACTGACCGCGTACACACACACACACACACACATACACGAGGACAACAAAGCAAAGCGCAATAAAATGAGATATGCCCATATATAAATACCTGCAAACAGCAGCAGCTGCACCCACTACTAAGTTATACATATTTTGTTCTAAATGGGAAAAAATATAATTGAATAACCATATACAAAGGTGAATTCCAGGCATTTTAAAAGCCTAAAGAGTACTCTGAAAAAGATAACAGAAGAAAATTTAGAAAGTCTTTGTGACCTTGGAAGAGGAAATGATTTCTAGAGCAAGTCTCCAAACACAAACCATGAGGCTAAAATGGATGGATATGACCAAGTCAAAACTAAGAATTTTGGTTCAGTGAAGATACCACAGACAAAACTAAGAGATGGGTGATAGAAATTTGTTTTATTTCATGAATCCAAGATGGCATCGACTGTATTTTATCTACCACTAAGGAAGAAAGACATGGCCAATTAAAATGTAATGACAGTTTTATTATTATATGTGTTTCAGGTTATATTTAATGAAAAGGCATTCCTGACACAGATTTTTGTCATTCTACTTTCGCACCTATGTATGGAAAAATATAAACAAGATAAATCAGTTAAGACATTCCTAACTTTTAGTCAGCAGTTCTGAATGACTGCTCCCTGCTACATCATGGATTTCACAGGTATTCACACTCTGTGCTAATGGGAGTATCCTGGTAGTGCTTAGGAGGATGCTCCACTATCATCTCTGAGATTACCTGACAAGTCAGTATCACCCATTCCTAAATTTCGTGCTGGAACATTCCTATTGGACTAAACTTCTAATTTAATGTTTCCTCAATTGAATCACGTGTTTCTAGAAAGTAAGCTCTTATTATCCAAACACAGCAGGAATTTGACAAAGGAATGCTCAAAGCCGTAGTCCCAACAGCCTCTGTTCATCCATCTGGAGGAATGTGAGCATTTCTCCTTCCATCAGCTGTCTTATACAACTTATGGCCACGTAACTCAACTGAGGAGTTGGCAGTGAGTATAGCCATGATCAAGTTCATCAGTGCTAAGAAATGATACCACCCCAACTGCCCCCAGGTAAGAATGACTCTCAGCAGCTGTAAGATTCATATCCATTTTAGAGATCTTAAAATAGAAAGAAAAAAAAGTTTCTTAGAATCATTGTAATAAATCACTACACAGTAACTAACCAAGAATTAAAATCTACACAATATTGGGGATTCCTGATAATTGAAAGGTAGGCTGGGAATTAGGTAGAAAAAGAAGTAGAAGATACTAGTAGGCATTCACAGAAGGGAAAAGCCCCAACAGCTAATAAGTAGATAAAAATATACTTAATGGCTCAAATAATCAGAGAAATGCAAAATAAAACAATGTTGTCCACGAATTGGGTACCAAAGCACCAGTTAGAACTGGACATGGAACAATAGACTGGTTCCAAATAAGAAAAGGAGTACATCAAGGCTGTATATTGTCAACCTGCTTATTTAACTTATATGCAGAGTACATCATGAGAAACGCTGGGCTGGAAGAAGCACAAGCTGGAATCCAGGTTGCTGGGAGAAATATCAATAACCTCAGATATGCAGATGACACCACCCTTATGGCAGAAAGTGAAGAGGAACTAAAAGTCTCTTGATGAAAGTGAAAGAGGAGACTGAAAAAGCTGGCTTAAAGCTCAACATTTAGAAAACGAAGATCATGGCATCTAGTCCCATCACTTCATGGGAAATAGATGGGAAACAGTGGAAACAGTGTCAAACTTTATTTTGGGGGGCTCCAAAATCACTGCAGATGGTGACTGCAGTCATGAAATTAAAAGATGCTTACTCCTTGGAAGGAAAGTTATGACCAACCTAGACAGCATACTAAAAAGCAGAGACATTACTTTGCCAACAAACGTTCGTCTAGTCAAGGCTATGGTTTTTCCAGTGGTCATGTATGGATGTGAGAGTTGGACTGTGAAGAAAGCTGAGCACTGAAGAATTGATGCTTTTGAACTGTGGTGTTGGAGAAGACTCTTGAGAGTCCCTTGGACTGCAAGGAGATCCAACCAGTCCATTCTAAAGGAGATCAGTCTTGGGTGTTCTTTGGAAGCAATGATGCTGAAGCTGAAACTCCAATACTTTGGCCACCTAATGCGAAGAGTTGACTCATTGGAAAAGACTCTAATGATGGGAGGGATTGGAGGCAGGAGGAGAAGGGGACAACAGAGGATGAGATAGCTGGATGGCATCACCAACTCGATGGACGTGGGTTTGAATGAACTCCAGGAGTTGGTGATGGACAGGGAGGCCTGGCATGCTGCAATTCATGGGATCACAAAGAGTCAGACATGACTGAGTGACTGAACTGAGTTGATACACCTGTCTCATTTCCCTCTGGGACTTTCCTACATCATGATTCTCCTGCTGGGCCCACAACCCCTAGAGAGACTCAAACAGGTCAACAGGGTATCAATCAGGTTTAATAACCACGCTGTTTGCAGCACTGGGGAGTAGAGGCAGCTGTGGTATATATCACAAGGCAAATAGCTAAGTAAAACATGGTGGCCATATACAACAGAATCATATGTAGCAGTCAGAAGAAATGGTGAGAAGTACACTTAGCAATTCCACTCTCTGTGCTGCCTCATATTTCTTTATACCACTCAACACCAGCTAACACTACATTTACTTCAATTTTGGTCTGCCTGGCCTAAGAGAACTAAGATTTTGATTTACTGTACATGCTCAGCATATTCCTTGAACAGAGCAGGAACTCAAACATTTGTTGAAAAATTGTGTTGAGTAAAAAACTTGTTAAAAAAAAATCAGAATGGACTCTAGAGCACAAAATTAAAAACACACATTAATAAAACATTAAGATTAGTTTCAAGAATCTATACATGCTAAAAATAACAAAATACATGTTTTTAATGACATAAAATAATAAAAGAAGTAAAATACAAGCATTACAGCGAGATACATTACTGGCGGAGAACAGATGCAGGTGCTAGGGATAAAGGAAACAAAGAAAAAAGCAAATGAGAATGCTGTCTACACGAGTGCTGATGAGAACAGTGTTGAAGAGGTCAATATCTGTGTCTGCAAGAAAGGCCCAAGATGAAGAAAATAAAACAGAGACTGAACTAAACCAGAGGACAAACCTTTAGCAAATTTGAGTGAGAAAGGAGACACAAATGACTGCAATGCAGACACAAACCCCACAGATGTGTTGTTCTACACATCTGTATATGAAGTTGTGTGTGTGTATACATATATATAGAGAGAGAGAGCATATATATTATTTTACATATGAGGAGGACTTCCCTATAGCTCAGATGATAAACAATCTGCCTGCAGTGCAGGAGACCTGGATTTGATCCCTGGGTCAGGAAGATCCCCTGGAGAAGGAAATGGCAATCCACTCCAGCATTCTTGCCTGGAGAATCCCATGGACAGAGGAGCCTGGCAAGCTATAGTCCATAGGATAACAAAGAGTTGGACACAGCTAAGTGACTAACACACACACACATATATATTTTATATATTATATACATATATTTTTACATATAACTGTTTGAGAAATTCTATGAACTACTTCATGCAAAAGCATTTGAAAACACAAGAAGAAATGAACAATTGCTAAATGACAATAACCAAAACTTACTCATAAAGGAAATAGAAACGGCTTTACAAACTCACTGAAGACATTAAATTCATGATTAAAAGTCTATGCTCAACAGAACAAACAACAAATACATATTATTGCCAAGAAAATTACAAAACTACTAAATTTCTGATACCAAACCTGAGCCAGCATAGTAAGGGAAAAGAAAAGACTAAAGCCGTTTTCTAATACTGATACTAAAAGTACCAAATATTAGCAAAAAAAAAAAAAAAAGAACAAGCCAACAATTAATAAAAATTAACCAAATAGTCATGCTTAAATAGGGTTTACACTAAGTTGTAAGAGTTTTCTAATATATTATTATTTTGGATACTAGCCCCTTAACAAATACATGGCTTGAAAATATTTTCTCCCATTTTGCAGGGTTTTGTATTATTTCTCTGACAGCAGACTCTGAACCACAGATGTTTTTAATTTTAACGAATTGCAGTTTATCTATTTTTCCTTTGGCTGCTTGTGCTTTGTGTGTCATATCTAAAAATCTTTGCCCAACCCAAGATTACAAAGAATTACTCTTTTGTTTTCTTTCTACCAAGCATTTATAATTTTTGCTCTTAAATTCAGGCCTGTGATTAATTTTGAGCTAATTTTTACACATGTTGTGAGTTTGAGGTCTGTCATCATTCTTTTATATATTTCTATCCAGTTGTGCCATCACCATTCGTTAAAACAGGCGAGTCTTTCCCTACTGAATTGTCTTGGCACTTTGTTGAAAATCAATGGACCATAATTTAAGGTTGTCTACCCATTTTTAAGAATAAGACACTGAAATGCTAACCGGAAAGAAAAAAAGTGAAAGTGTTAGTTAGTTGCTCAGTCATGACCGACTCCTTGCAATCCCATGACTGTAGACTGCCAGGCACCTCAGTCCATGGAATTCTCCAGGCAAGAATACTGGAGTGGGTAGCCATTCTCCAAGGGCTCTTCCCGACCCAGGGATTGAACCCAAGTTTCTCTCATTACAGGCAGATTCTTTACCATATGAGCCACAAGGAAACTAATTGGAAGCACTATGTAAATAGGCCTGGCTTCTTGATTCACAGTGGGCTTCACTCTATAATAATCAGACATGAGTTCATCTGTGGAAACACTAAGCTCAAAATTTTCTGTTTTTATTCTCTTGACTTCAAATTTCACCAAAGAGAATTCCTTTGGTATATATGAGGTATAAATCTGGTTGCCAACTTTCTCTAAGAGCTGAGATGGAGGAAATGGAATCAGCATCCCTACTCTTCATTATAAACATTTTACTTACCTTCTGTTTTCAGAAGGGCACCCGTTCCCTAACACATCCTTCGGACTTTTCATTTATATTTAGCCTTTCCAGAGGGTAAATCTCCATCTTTCTACAAGTCTACCAAGTCAGAATCTGAGTGACGATGAGTGGCATGGTTGCTTGCAATTTTCTCAAGAAATTTTATGTCTGTGCTTAATTAATGTAAAAAATCAATCAGTACAATTTAAAACAGTTATGGATTGGCAGAGAAGAGTCACAGTCATCTCAACAGATTCAATAAAATTTAATACTCTGATTTTGAAACTAACAAAAAGTTCCCTTAGCAAATTAGGATGAGAAAGGAAGGCCTGTAACACCATACAGGTTATCCCTTAAAAGCTGTCAGGAACAGGACACAGAAGTCTTTCTTACCACTCCTATTCAACACTGCATAGAAAGTATCCTAGCCAGTGCGATAACACAGAAACAAGAAGAAAATGATGCTCTTCATGACAGAAATGAAAACTCTCTGGTATCTGGAGATAAAGCTATTAAAAGATACGCAACGTCAATCTCCTGGCTATGATACTGTACTATAGTTAAGCAAGATGTTACCACTGGGGGACATGATGAAGGGTATATGGAATCTATCTGTATTATTTCTTATGACTTCATGTGAATCTATCATGTTTCAAAACAAAAAGTAAGAAAAGTTAAGCAAAATCTTTATGAAAAACGTTATCCAACTTTTCTCAGAAACATGAAAGACCTAAATATACAAGTTATACATAAGGTATATGGTGATGAGATTCAGTATTAGCAATATGCCAGTTCTCTCCAAATTAATCCACAAATTCAATGCATTACTAGTCAAAAGTTCAAATTCATTTTCTGGTCAAATCTGATCAGCTAAACCTAAACTATTAGTGAAGAGTCAAAAAACAGCCTAGGCAATTCTGAAAAAGATAGCTAGCCAAGACCTATTATTAACCTAGTGGTATAAATGAAGTTCTGGCATAAGAAAAACAAATAACACTGTGGACGGAGGTTTGTAACACTGTACAGGAGGCTGCAGATGGTGACTGCAGCCATGAAATTAAAAGACGCTTACTCCTTGGAAGGAAAGTTGTGACCAACCTAGATAGCATATTCAAAAGCAGAGACATTACTTTGCCAACAAAGGTCTGTCTAGTCAAGGCTATGGTTTTTCCAGTGGTCATGTATGGATGTGAGAGTTGGACTGTGAAGAAAGCTGAATGCTGAAGAAGTGATGCTTTTGAACTGTGGTGTTGGAAAAGACTCTTGAGAGTCCCTTGGACTGCAAGGAGATCCAACCTGTCCATTCTAAAGGAGATCAGTCCTGGGTGTTCTTTGGAAGGAATGATGCTAAAGCTGAAACTCCAGTACTTTGGCCACCTCATGTGAAGAGTTGACTCACTGGAAAAGACTGATGCTGGGAGGGATTGGGGACAGGAGGAGAAGGGGACGACAGAGGATGAGATGGCTGGATGGCATCACCAACTCAATGGACATGAGTTTGGGTGAACTCCGGGAGTTGGTGATAGACAGGGAGGACTGACGTGCTGCAATTCATGGGGTCACAAACAGTCAGACACAACTGAGCAACTGAACTGCAGTGAAGTGAACTGAACAGGAGTGAGTGAGTGAAGCTGCTCAGTCATGTCCGACTCTTTGCAACCCCATGGACTGTAGCCTATCAGGTTCCTCCGTCCATGGGATTTTCCAGGCAAGAGTGCTGGAGTGGATTGCCATTTCCTCCTCCAGGGGATCTCTCCAACCCAGGAATCGAACCTGGGTCTCCCACATTGCAGGTAGACGCTTTACCGTCTGCAGAAAAAGAAATGCAAGATGGCAAAGTGGTTATCTGAGGAGGCTTCACAAATAGCTAATGAAAGATTAGCAAAAGGCAAGGGAGAAAGGAAAAGACATGCCCAACTGAATGCAGAGTTCCAGAAAACAGCAGGGAGAGATAAGGGCTTCTTAAATGAACAACACAAAGCAACAGAGGAAAACAGTAGAATGGGAAAGACCAGAGATCTCTTCAAGGAAACCGAAGATAACAAGGAAACATTTCATGAAAAAATGGGCAGGAAAAAGGACAGAAACACTAAGGACCTAACATTAGCAGAAGAGATTAAGAAGAGGTAGCAAGAATATACAAAAGAACTACACAAAAAGGTCTTGACCGAGATAACCACAATGGTGTGATCACTCACCTAGAACTAGACATCCTGGAGTGTAGTCAAGAAGGCCTTAGGAAGCACTGCTACAAAGTTAGTGGAAGTGATGGAATTCCAGCTGAACTATTTCAAATCCTAAAAGATCATGCTGTTAAAGTGTTGCACTCATATGTCAGCAAATTTGGAAAACTCAGCAGTTGCCACTAGATGGGAAAAGGTCTGTTTTCATTCCAATCCCCAAAAAGGGCAATACCAAAGAATGTTCAAACTACCCTACCACTGAGTTCATTTCACATGCTAGCATGGTTACGTTCAAAATCCTTTAGCCAGGCTTCAGCAGAACATGAACCTAGATACATAAGCTGGATTTAGAAAAGGCAAAGGAAACAGAGATCACATTACCATTATCTGTTGGATCACAGAGAAAGCAAGAGAGTTCTAGGGAAAAAAAAATCTACTTCTGCTTTATTGACTATGCTAAAGCCTTTGACTGTGTAGATCACAACAGACTGTGGAAAATTCTTAAACAGACCAGACCACCACACCTGTCTCCTGAGAAACCTGTATGAAGGTCAAGAAGCAACAATTAGAACCAGACATGGAATAATGGATTGGTTCAAAACTGGGAGAGGAGTACAACAAGACTGTATATTGTCACCCTGCCTATTTAACTTATATGTGGAATAATTATGCAAAATGCCAGGCTGGTTGAATCACAAGCAGAAATCAAGATTGCTGGGAGAAATACCAACAACTTCAAATATGCAGATGATATCACTCTAATGGCAGAAAGTAAAGAGCAACTAAAGAGCCTCTTGATGAGGGTGAAAGAGGAGAACGAAAAAGCCGGCTTGAAACTCAACATTCAAAAACTAAGATCATGGAATCTGGTCCCATCACTTCATGGCAAACAAAAGGGTAAAAAGTGGAAGCACTGACAAATTTTGTTTTTGTCTGCAGCTATGAAGTTAAAAGATGCTTGCTCACTGAAAGAAAATCTATGAGAAACTTAGACAGTATATAAAAAGCAGAGACATCACTTTGCCAACAAAGGTCCGTATAGTCAAAGCTATGGTTTTTCCAGTAGTTGTGTATGGATCCGGAGTTGGACCATAAAGAAAGCTGAGCTTCCCAGAATTGATGCTTTTGAATTGTGGTGCTGAGTAAGACTCTTAAGAGTCTCTTGGACTGCAAGGAGATCAAAGCAGTCAATCCTAAACGATTCAGTCAACCCTGAATATTCATTGGAAGGACTTATATTGAAGCTAAAGCTCCAATACTTTGCCACCTGATTTGAAAAGCCAACTCACTGGAAAAGAGCCTGATGCTCAGAGAGACTGAAGGTAAAAGGAGAAAGGGGCAGCAGAGGATGAGGTGGTTAGACAGCATCACTGACTCAACGGACATGAATTTAAGCAAACTTAGGGAGACAGTGAAGTACAGGGAAACCTGGTGTTCTGTAGTCCATGGGGTTGCAAAGAGTTGGATATGACTTAGCGACTGAACAACATAAACGAGGTTCTGGCACAGGGAGAACAAATACACCAAAAGAACAGAAATGAAGCCAGAAAGAGATCTTATATAAGGGAACTTAACAGATCGAGGCTTCCCTGGTAGCTCAGATGGTAACGAATCTACTTGCAATGCAGGAGACCCAGGTTTGATCCCTGGGTCAGAAAGATCCCCTGGAAAAGGATATGACAAAGGAGGTGGACAAGAATGAGTGATGAACACGATACATGAAAGTAAGGAAATTTCCAATCAGTAGGTAAAAAATGGATTATTCAACCAATTATGTTAGGACAAGTGACTGTCATACAGAAAGCAGGCAAATTAGACATATGAGGTAGGAAGGATTTTATGATCATAACATTAATGATTGGTAAGTCTGATTTAAGAACAAGTAAAACTTTCATGAGACCAAAGAAATTCACCAAAGTGAAGAATACAAGCCTCTCTCATGCCAGACCAGAAGTAGAAGGACAGTCTCAGGAAAACATTGCTCAGTGGTGTCTGATTCTTTGTGACCTAATGGACTGTAGCCCTCCATGCTCCTCTGTCCACGGGATTTCCCAGGCAAGAATATTGGAGTAGGTTTCCATTTCCTTCTCCAGGGGATCTTCCTGAGCCAGAGACTGAACCCACATGTCCTGCATCAGCTGCACTGGCAGGCAGATTCTTTACCACTAAGCCACCTGGGAAGCTCTCTCAGGAGAACATGCTGCATCATATTTTTTAAACAAATACTGAAAACTTTCAAGGCAACAGGCATATTGTTGTAAAAGTATAAATATAAGCAAAGGAACATCCACCAACTTCAAGATTGTAAATAGCAGTAAAACCACGTATCTGGAGGGATGTATTAAAACCATGTATCTGGAGGGCTGACTATAATCTAGATGTAGGTTTCTGACTGCATGGAGGGTCAGCAGCCTTGCCATACTGTTCTAGGATCAACTATATTTCTAATGCTCTATTTCTTTTAAAAAACAGATTTGAAGTAAACAGCAAAATGTTAATACCTATTACTTCTTGATGGTGGAAACTATGTGTCTAGTATTTTCTCTATACTGAAATAGAAGAACTAAAAATAAAAACAGATAAAACACTGGAAGCCAGGGGGGACTAGCTTAAGTGAGTTGAAGTTTCATAATTCATACTGTGAGAGTCAACAGGGACTGTCTATACTAATCAATCAAGAAACAGTGGTGCAAGCATACCATTACTATCTAGTTATAAAGATTTACAACAGATATAAAATCGGAAACAAACCAGTGGGAAAAAGGAGGAATGCTGTTTTTCATTTCACTGTCTCACCATCTGAAATATTATATGTCTGTATTCCTTTGAAAAATAGATATGTTGTTTTAAAGAGACAAACTCTGAAACCCAAACTGGAGACTATTAAAGAGCATTTCCGATCTCCAAAAATTTCTGAACGTCTTATTTCAGTTAAAAAGGAAATACTATATAAACCAACATATACTTTGCTGAATTTACTTTCAGGAAACCAAACACCAGCCCTTGACTAGCAAAACCAATTTACCCTGAAACAATGTTGTAGTTGAGAGCAGGATGGTCTTTTGAGACAGGAGGAACAAGAGGCTCTGGTTGCCACTCTTCAATCAGTTCTTCCTTTTCCTACAAGAGAAAAGCAGTTAAAATACAGTGCAGTGCTACTTGCTGCTGCTGCTGCTGGGACAGCAACTCTAGCAGTATCTAAACTGTTTGTTGTAATGATGCCATTGTAATGAACACACTGCTAGAAAGTGGCCCAGATGCTGTGGCTGGAGATGACACTAAATCCCCACTGAGTTTTGGGCATTTAACCCCTCACCTCTTTTCTCAACTCAGACTAAAGGCTCTTTTCCCATGAAACTTCCTGGGTGAAGGAAAATTTTTTTTAATTTTATTTCTGTTCAGAATTTTTCACTGTAGGAAGTATAACTGCTACTGATGATAAAACAAAAAGTCTACAACACAAAGATAAGAAGCACGACTGCAGGTTAAGTGACCTCAGCCTCTTGCAAAATATTACAGACAGCCATACCTTAGGTTCTTATAGGCATGATAGTCATAGGAAGGGATCAGCTAGACTACAAAGCACTGTTTCTATAAGCCACTGGCAAGGATTCAGAAGCAACTGAAATACACCAAAAGACTCTCTAATAATAATTATTATAATAGGATTTAGTTGTTTGGAAATTTCTCACAGAAAGCCACTTTATTCCTTTTACCTGTTATTTCTTGCATTACAGGTATTTTGACTCTTTTGAGTTTCTTATCCTTTCTTGAACTAGAAAAGGAAGTGAAATTTTGAAAATGTACTCTGGACGTACATGATGAGATGAGGCACACCTGATGAACATGACAGAAACAGCAATTCTAGCCTTAGAGAAGCCCACTCTTAATATTTCTATTTCCACACTCCTGTTAAATGCTTCTGTGTATGTTTCTCCTAACAGGCAACTCTAGGGCATGGCCAGGAGCATCTCACTTAAGGCTCAGGGACTCAAAAATGCTTAGCTGAATAAATCAATTGCATGGACGAACCGTAGCCTGAACAAGCCTGGAGCACGTGTGATAGATACACACAGTCCACTGGCTACCATGGAGACAGAATCAATTCAAGATTGCCTGGTATTCGAGAGACTCTGCACATCTGTAAAACTGAGAAGGGCATTTCTTCTTTGCTGCCATTAAGTTAAGCTTTAGAAATGCTCACACGGTTGGTTTTTTTTTTTTTTTCCTTCCACAGCTTTTAGGGTAAGATGTCAGTGACTACTGAATCTTGCTCTAGGTAAGTTTTGCTTTTAGAGGGTTATTCTAAAATTATGTTTAGGCATTATTCTTTCAAAATGTACATTTGTGTAGACTGATATGCTTAAATATTAGGAATGATCAACCCCTTAAACAGCTGGGCTAGAAATCTGTTCCATGGCCATGTAATCATTCACATGGAGTTCCTAAATAGCAAGGGAAAAAAAAGAAGACAGGATTTCTAGGCTGGATAACTCAATTTTACTGTAATACCATCAAAAGAGTGTTCTATGGTACACTAATCCCACAAGGATTAGTGTGCCATAAAAAAAGGCAGGGGTGAGGATCTGTGGTCAAGTTTAGGGTATCTCTCCAGAAGTTCAAATAGCCACTGCTGTATAAAAAACCTTTTATATAAGAAATCATGCAATGAGACACCTCTTTAGTTTGCTTTACCCAGGTTTCCTAAACTTATTTGCCCTAAGAGTCACTTGCTGCATATCCCCTAGAGGGGATACTGTCTGACCATCTCATGATAAACATTAATGATCAAGACAGCAAGGGCCAGCCAGTGAAAACAAGGAAACACTTGCCACATTGCTGTAATTCCATTCCACTTGCACCTTCTCCTGTGAATGCTCCAGTAAGCAAAGAAAAGAGCAGTGCCCATCTTTGTGCTACACTTAATGCTGCCTTGTGAACTTCTGAACTGAAGTTCTAGGCACTTTTGTGGGAAAACATCTCTAACTGTACCTGTCTCTAAGTATTCCGGCATATTGCTATAGAAGCTGGACAGGGAAACAATCAAAGTCACAGAAACCATGCTGCAGTCAAAACTGCTCTTCCCCTCTCATGCCTGGGGCACAGTTACTCAGTGTTCCTACGTGCACGAGAAGGTAGAGGATTCCACAAACCCTTTGGTCCTCCATACTAACAACAGCCCCCAGAGGGGCAGCACTGAAAGTCCTGTTGACCCTTCTTTCGAAAGTTTGCCCAACTTGGGCTTGAGCTGGGTCCTTTACCATACAGAACACATCAAAATTTGATTTGGGGTGGGAAGGTGGAGAGTGGTGGGATGGAGAGGATTCTCTCAGACTCTGAATCTCTTTTATGAAGACCACAGGGAAAACTTTCATTCAGACTTGAGAAACAGTGCTGCTTTTCCCAAGCAACTCACATAACCTTACAGGTGGACACTGGCAATTCAGCAGTAGCCCATGTTTCCCTTCCAGCATCTAGTACGTTTCCAGACTGCTGTTTACTCCTAGCAAAATATAAAGGCCTGTAACATGGTACTCCTTTGTGTACTTACTTTATCCCTGGATTCTTTGTAATTTGTTTACCCTGATATTTCATTCTTGTTTTCCTTACATTCCAGAAAACATTTTAACACATATAGTTGAGCCACCACAAGTCCTTTTTGAAAGATGCAGCAACTATAATCATACACCAAATAATAAAATAGAAATTTAACTTCTCACCTTGAGTGTAAGATCAGATCGTTCTTGCAATTTGTAAGTTTTAGAGAAAAGAAGTCTGATTATCCAGAGTATTAAAATTCCTTCTAAAATAAGATGATAAGCAGGAGCCTAGGAGTGAGTCAAAAAACAAAAGTAAAACAAAAACAAGAAATAAACAAATATTTCCAAACCTGCACATATAATTTAATGTACCTGCATATACTACTACCCATGACCCTTACAAAACCTATTTATTATTTCTGAAGATTTACTTCCAAAACTCACTGTATGTCTGCTCATTCCATTTCCCATTTCTAACAGAAGGCATTTCTCCTAACATGAAAAAATCTCTAAAACTGCAGCTTTAAATCATCTTTAGGAATAAAAAAAATTTTTTTTTAAATCTGACACAGAATTTCAATAATTAAACAATATTAACTACCAGATCCTTCAGGTAATTTGTATTTTTACTAGTAGGAAATGACTGTAACAAACATTTTGCAGCGTCACAAGCCTTCTATCACTTCACATACCATGGATGAACTGAAAACTGTTTGGAAACCAGTTTCCACAATTTTCAAAGAATTTTGCACATCTTACTACATTTTCTGTATCCCTGATAAGCCTCTTTAAATTCTCCTTGGAACATGGCAGAAAGACTTTATTAATGCTTAAAGAAATAGCATGTCTCTTTTTTACCATAGTTCCCCAAAAGTACGTAGTGTTTTCCGTGTCAACAGGCAAAAAGTTACCTTAATGAAATTATCCATGTCAGGTCTTCTTTTCAACTGCACATTTCCAGGATAAAGGCCAAGCTAGCTGACTTTTATGTTTTATACAACTAAACATACCAAGTACATGTAGAAGATTCCAGATATCAACTAAACCACCATCAGTCAGTTATGGAGTGCTGTATTCCAATAGGTTGTCATTGGAAAAGTCATTTAAAAGAGGTATTTAGAAATGTAAATCGGAGAAGGCAATGGGAACCCACTCCAGGACTACTGCCTGGAAAATCCCATGGACGGAGGAGCCTGGTAGGCTGCAGTCCATGAGGTCACTAAGAGTCAGACACAACTGAGCGACTTCACTTTCACTTTTCACTTTCGTGCACTGGAGAAGAAATGGCAAACCACTCCAGTGTTCTTGCCTGGAGAATCCCAGGGACGGGGAAGCCTGGTGGGCTGCCATCTATGGGGTCGCACAGAGTCGGACACAACTGAAGCGACTTAGCAGCAGTAGCAGCAGAAATGTAAATACAAACTACTGTAAAGCATTAGAAAGTGACGAGTCACAGTAGTTCAAGAAATTCTGAGGTGGTGACAGGGAAACTGAGGACAAATGCATACATAAACTTTCAGATCACTGCACAGGTACCTTTAAAACTGCATACATGTTATCTATGTATGGGTACACAACAAGACTCCTTAAATTCTATATCCAAGGTACACAGAAATTAGAAGCAAAACCAGAAATCTAAGATTATTTTTAAAATTTGCTGATCCCTCCTGAATAGAGTTCATTTAAGAATAAGTGCTCTACTAAAAAAAAAAAAAAAAACCCTTTTGGTTTTATCAATAATTGGATTATAGCTGACAAACAAATATCCAAGTCACTAAACATTCCACCCCACAAAGACATCATCCTAAGAAAAGCTGAAATGTCTAGTGAATTAATACAAATTATAAATGCAAGTTCTTTTCTTCCCTAGGAAAGACATCCAGGAGGACTTCTCTCAAGGCTCACTCATGGTCAGTACTAAGGTATGAGAAGTTACATAACCGAAGGGCAGTCTTCAGAAAGGCAGCAACAATATACAGTAGAAGTTATTCATTTCTGAAACACAAATCTTAAATTTCAGTGGCTCTTCTTAAGTCACTGATAGCTCAGTTGGTAAAGAATCCACCTGCAATGCAGGAGACCCCAGCTGGATTTCTGGGTGGGGAAGATCTGCTGGAGAAGGGATAGGCTACCCACTCTGGTATTCTTGGGCTTCCCTTGTAACTCAGCAGGTAAAGATTCCGACCGCAATGTGGGAGACCTCGGTTTGACCCCTGGGTTGGGAAGATCCCCTGGAGAAGGGAAAGGCTACCCACTCCAGTATTCTGGCCTGGAGAATTCCAGGGAGTTGCAAAGAGTGGGACAAGACTGAGTGACTTTCACTTTCACAGTCACTGTGATTAACCTATGGCTGGACATCTCCTAAGCCATATTCTCTTTCTTAACTGTTTTTTTTTTTTTTCCCCAAAAAGTCCTGATGGGTCCTGATGCATCTTTCATCATCACCGCTGCCAGTAAGTGCAATATTAAGTTGAAAATTATCGAAAGAAAACTGAGATTCACTTTACATGAATGTGAGATCCATAAGCACAGCCGACTTTTACCTGTTTGCTCACTGCACTACTTCTAGCATTTACATCTGTGCTGCCCAATACTATCGTCACTAGCACCATTCAACTATTTAAATACACATCTAAATTAAAATGAAAAATTCAGTCCTTTAGCGGTACTAGCCACTTTTCAAGTGCTAATAGCCACATGTGTTTAGTGGCTACTGAACAGCTCAGAGAACAATCAGAAAGTTCCACTGTACAGTGCAGGGAAACTCACTAAATGTCGAATGAACATTTTACAAGAACGACATTTAAATTTTATATTATCTTACTACCTGAAATGGCTGGCCTTTCAATAAACATCCCTTAACTAGTCTTTCTTCAAAGATTTACTAAAGTAGTTGTATCTCTGCAAGACAGAAAATGGGACGTATGCGGAAGAATGGCTATTTCATATTCCTAAATCATTCGGCTTCCTTTCCAACAAATCATTCGACTACCTCCCAACAAAAACAAACTCCAACTTATTATTTTTTCCCCTATTATCTGCTCCACAGTTCCAAGGACCTGTCTTCCCTGGGACCTATCCAGACTGAGATTTTCCATTCTACTTCCATCTCTCCCGTTTTAGCAGCTCTGGCTTTCGACTAGTCTCTCTCCTGTATTCGGACAGGACCTGGAGAGGGCTCTCCGGTCGCTGGAGAGCAAATCGAGATCCCCCCGCCCCCCCCCAGTTCGGCTCCCACCCGCGCTCCCTACATTCCGCAGCTGGGAAATGTGTGCCTCTGAGCCCTTCCAGGGAGCGACGCCGAGGGTCCGGGCGTGACTGGGCCAGGCCCACCTAGGCCCTCAGCACAAAAATCCACACAAAACGTCCCACTTCCCCAGGGCTGGGTCTGGTCATGAGCCCCTGAAGTCGCCAAGCTCACCTCGTAGAGCGCCTGGACCATCTCCACCAGTACCCACTGCTCCGCGACGGTCGCCATAGTTAGCGGCCGGGGTTCCCTTCCGGAAGGCAGATCGCAGGCCCTTCAGATACTCAGCGGCGCGGCCCAGTGACGTCTAGGTGCCCGGGAGGCGGGGCTGCCGGGAGAGGGCACCGCCTTCTGGCGCCTGCGTTTTGGATGGCTGGCGGCTGCGTCGTCTCAGGGAGAATAAGCGTGGTGACTCTAGGATCTCGCTAGGGTGTGGGGAGTGGTGAGAATCGGCAGGCTGGTCCCCGCAGCACGTGTTCACAGCCAGGCCATTAACTACTGGACCCCGTGCTGGGCTCTTGGGATGGAAGGGTTGTAATAAACCTACCTCTTGGCAGGTAGTTGGGTTCAGGGAGTTATTAATGCAGTCACAAACATATTCTTTACTTTTAAATTATGTAAGTAATGCAAGAATGCATTTTAATTTTTTTAAAAAGACAATTCTTATTATACCACTTACCGTGTAAGGCTATGTACGTATTAAGCCGTATATCAGTTAGCTGTGGAACCTTCAAGAGCATAGGTATCCAAACCTGATGTGCGCATATTTTGGTTGGATTTCTTAAATATAACTGGGATCGTAGGGATAATACTGTTGCACAATTGTCTTCTATTCTTTTTTCTTTTTGGGGCTATACATTTTATATTTATAATCAATGAAGAAGCCTATTTATTGTAATTTGTTCTGTGTATTTCTCATCACATTTTATTTAAACACTTTTCTTTTAGGGGGCTTCCCTGGTGGCTCACTTTCTCCACCACCGCACCCCACACACACTTTTTCACCTATTACAAACAATGCTCAGTAACATTGGATGTGTGTATGTCTTTCTGTGCATGTTGGGATATTTCCAACAAGTTTCCTCAAAGTCAGATTTTACTCAGTGTGCATGTTAATGTCAGTAAACACTGCCATACTGCTCTCCAGAAGGGCGCAATCAATTTTAAATATTTGAAAGTATTGTTCTGTTGTTAGTCTCTAAGTCCTGTCTTTTGAGACTCCATGGTCTGTAGCCCGCCACACTCCTCTGTCCATGGGATTTCCCAGTCAAGAATAGTGAAGTGGGTTGCCATTTCCTTCTGCAGAGGATCTTTGTGACCCCAGGGATTGGATGTCACCTGAAGTTTTCAAAGGTGATCTAAATATAATCTGGGGGGACAAATGATTTAGATGAAAGTAAGTGAGATAAGCAGAGTATATCACGAGAAACGGTGGGCTGGAAGAAGCACAAGCTGGAATCAAGATTGCCGGGAGAAATATCAATCACCTCAGATATGCAGATGACACCACCCTTATGGCAGAAAGTAAAGAGGAACTAAAAAGCCTCTTGATGAAAGTGAAAGTGGAGAGTGAAAAAGTTGGCTTAAAGCTCAACATTTAGAAAATGAAGATCATGGCATCTGGTCCCATCACTTCATGGGAAATAGATGGGGAAACAGTGTCAGGCTTTATTTTGGGGGGCTCCAAAATCATTGCAGATGGTGATTGCAGCCATGAAATTAAAAGACGCTTACTCCTTGGAAGAAAAGTTGTGACCAACCTAGATAGCATATTCAAAAGCAGAGACATTACTTTGCAAACAAAGGTCCATCTAGTCAAGGCTATGGTTTTTCCAGTAGTCATGTATGGATGTGAGAGTTGGACTGTGAAGAAAGCTGAGCACCGAAGCATTGATGATTTTGAACTGTAGTGTTGGAGAAGACCCTTGAGAGTCCCTTGGACTGCAAGGAGATCCAACCAGTCCATTCTGAAGGAGATCAGTCCTGGGTGTTCTTTGGAAGGAATGATGCTAAAGATGAAACTCCAATACTTTGGCCACCTCCTGCAAGGAGTTGACTCATTGGAAAAGACTCTGATGCTGGCAGGGACTGGGGGCAGGAGGAGAAGGGGACGACAGAGGATGAGATGGCTGGATGGCATCACTGACTCGATGGACTTGAGTCTGAGTGAACTCCAGGAGTTGGTGATGGACAGGGAGGCCTGGCTTGCTGCAATTCATGGGGTCACAAAGAGTCGGACACGACTGAGCGACTGAACTGAACTGAACTGAAGTCAGATAAAACATTAAAATATCTTCCAAAATCATTTGGTAACTTAAAACTGTACAACTTTTCTGTAAATAAAATTAAATAATGAAAATTCATTAGAAGTCTAGATCATTTCCGAATATGATAAAATACTGAAATATTAATTGCTAAAGTCTCTTACTTATTTCTGTCTTTTTATTATAGCAAAACTAAATATGTTTCAGAGAAGGCAATGGCAACCCACTCCAGTACTCTTGCCTGAAAAATCCCATGGACAAAGGAGCCTGATAGGCTGCAGTCCATGGCGTCGCTAAGAGTCGGGCACAACTGAGCGACTTCACTTTCACTTTTCACTTTCATGCATTGGAGAAGGAAATGGCAACCCACTCCAGTGTTCTTGCCTGGAGAATCCCAGGGTCGGGGGAGCCTGATGGGCTGCCGTCTATGGGGTCGCACAGAGTCGGACACGACTGAAGCGACTTAGCAGCAGCAGCAGCAAATATGTTTAGATTTATTAGAAACGTGTCATGTACCAGATTTTAAAAAAAAACATTATTATGTTATAAGGAAATGTATGCTTCTGGAAATTATGAAATGTATTCACATGGTTATACCAAAAAATACTGGTATAACAAGCAGTTCACAATTGCTTACTGCTATTTTCTTAGAAATTAAAGTTTCTAAGGGTTCAGTTCAGTTCAGTCGCTCAATCATAACCGGCTCTTTGTGACCCTGTGAATCATAGCACTCCGGGCCTCCCTCTCCATCACTAACTCCTGAAGTTCACTCAGACTTATGTCCATCGGGTCAGTGATGCCATCCATCCGTCTCATCCTCTGTTGTCCCCTTCTCCTCCTGCCCCCAATCCTTCCCAGCATCAGAGTCTTTTCCAATGAGTCAACCCTTTGCAGGAGGTGGCCAAAGTACTGGAGTTTCAGCTTTAGCATCATTCCTTCCAAGGAAATCCCAGGGCTGATCTCTTTCAGAATGGACTGGTTGGATCTCCTTGCAGTCCAAGGGACTCTCAAGAGTCTTTTCCAACACCACAGTTCAAAAGCATCAATGCTTTGGCGCTCAGCTTTCTTCACAGTCCAACTCTCACATCCATACATGACTACTGGAAAAACCATAGCCTTGACTAGACAGACCTTTGTTGGCAAAGTAATGTCTCTGCTTTTCAATATGCTATCTAGGTTGGTCACAACTTTTCTTCCAAGGAGTAAGCGTCTTTTAATTTCATGGCTGCAATCACCATCTGCAGTGATTTTGGAGCTCCCCAAAATAAAGTCTGACATTATTTCCACTGTTTCCCCATCTATTTCCCATGAAGTGATGGGACTAGATGCCATGATCTTCGTTTTCTAAATGTTGAGCTTTAAGCCAGCTTTTTCACTCTCCACTTTCACTTTCATCAAGAGGCTTTTTAGTTCCTCTTTACTTTCTGCCATAAGAGTGGTGTCATCTGCATATCTGAGGTGATTGATATTTCTTCTTGATTTCAGCTTATGCTTCTTCCAGCCCAGTGTTTCTCATGATGTACTCTGCATATAAGTTAAATAAGCAGGGTGACGATATACAGCCTTGACATACTCCTTTTCCTATTTGGAACCAGTCTATTGTTCATGTCCAGTTCTAACAGTTGCTTCCTGACCTGCATACAGGTTTCTCAAGAGGCAAGTCAGGTGGTCTGGTATTCCCATCCCTTTCAGAGTTTTCCACCGTTTATTGTGATCCACACAGTCAAAGGCTTTGGCATAGTCAATAAAGCAGAAGTAGATGTTTTTCTGGAACTCTCTTGCTTTTTCCATGATCCAGCGGATGTTGGCAATGTGATCTCTGGTTCCTCTGCCTTTTCTAAAACCAGCTTGAACATCTGGAAGTTCACGGTTCATGTATTGCTGAAGCCTGGCTTGGAGAATTTTGAGCATTACTTTACTAGTGTGTGAGATGAGTGCAATTGTGCGGTAGTTTGAGCATTCTTTGGCATTGCCTTTCTTTAGGAATTCTAATTAATATGCCATTAAAATTAATAAGGAAAACATCTTGCTATGTATGGAAAAAATGTACAAGGAGTAGAAATACATTTTGCTAAGAGGAACACAAGTAATTTTGTCCTCAAAAGAAGTTTAAAAAAAAAAAAAGAGGAAGAGGAAGCACAGCACAAAATTTGAATATATAAAAGAAAGAAGTTATATAGAGGCTTATGGAAAAGAAACCCTGAGAAAAGTTTTGCATGTGCTTAGGACTGGCTAAGGTTAAAATAAATTTAATTGAATGAATGAATTTTAATATTAAAACTAAGCTGTTGCTGCAAATTCCCTGGCAGTTCAGGGGTTAAGGCTCTGTGTTTCCACTGCAGAGTGTGTGGGTTTGAAACCTGGTCAGGAACTAAGACCCCACAGGTCACTCAGTGTGGCAAAAACCACCAAGCTGCTGCAAAACTAGAATTTTGCTTTCTCTGTCTGCTAAGAGGACAAAGTTTTTTTTTTTTTTGCAATATCGATCTGTTTGATAGCAAACTGTAGAATTTATTTACCCCATAAGTAGTTTTGAAATTTTCTGTATTTGCCTTTGAAATATTTTATTGTCACTTTGGTTAAGTGAATAAATATTTATACTGACATATGATCCTACTTGAATGAATGTTTTAAAACCTTTTGATATCTTTGACACATTTCCCAAAATCAAATTCTGGATAAAGTCTTTTAGCCCTCAAGCTAACTTTGAGATTTTTCAGAAGGCCCCTGGAAAAATCTCAAAAGTGTGATATTAAACTTATTAGGTTGCAGAGTTCGAAAGAACAGCAATGAGACATAAGAAAGGCTTCCTATGTGATCAATGCAAAGAAATAGAGAAAAACAACAGAATGGGAAAGACTAGAGATCTCTTCAAGAAAATCAGAGATACCAAGGGAACATTTCATGCAAAGATGGGCACAATAAAGGACGGAAATGGTAAGGACCTAACAGAAGCAGAAGAGATTAAGAAGAGATGACAAGAAAACACAAGAACAATACAAAAGAGGTCTTAATGACCCAGATAACCATGATGGTATGATCACTCACCTAGAACCAGACATTTAACTTCTGTGCAGAGTATATCATGCAAAATGCTGGGCTGGATGAAGCACAAGGTGAAATCAAGATTGCCAGGAGAAATATCAGTAACCTCAGATATGCAGATGACACCACCTTTATGGCAGAAAGTGAAGAGGAACTAAAAAGCCTCTTGATGAAAGTGAAAGTGGAGAGTGAAAAAGTTGGCTTAAAGCTCAACATTCAAAAAATGAAGATCATGGCATCTGGTTCTATTACTTCATGGCAAATAGATGGGGACACAATGGAAACAGTGAGAGACTTTATTTTCTTGGGCTCCAGAATCACTGCAGATGGTGACTGCAGCCATGAAATTAAAAGATGTTTGCTCCTTGGAAGAAAAGTTATGACCATCCTAGACAGCATTTTAAAAAGCAGAGACATTACCAACAAAGGTCTGTATAGTCAAAGCTATGGTTTTTCCAGTAGTCATGTATGGATGTGAGAGTAGGACCATAAAGAAGACTGAGTGTGGAAGAACTGATGCTTTTGAACTGTGGTGTTGGAAAAGACTCTTGAGAGTCCCTTGGACTGCAAGGAGATCCAACCAGTCAATCCTAAAGGAAATCAGTCCTGAATATTCATTGGAAGGACTGATGCTGACTTTGAAGAGCCAACTCATTGGAAAAGACCCTGATGCTGGGAAAGATTGAAGGCAGGAGGAGAAGGGGACAAAAGAGGGCAAGGTGGTTGGATGGCCTCGTGAATTCAATGGACATGAGTTCGAGCAAGCTCTGGGAGATAGTGACGGACAGGGAAGCCTGGTGTGTGTGCTACAGTACATGGAGTTGCAAAGTCGGATACAACTGAGCAACTGAACGACAATAACAACAGGTTTATTTGGTATGTTTAATTACATTGGAAACACTGTCAAATGAGTAGTGATAAGCTTTAGGTTGTATTATATGAAGGTTACTAATATAGATGTTGTAGACATTATATAAAATTCTTAAAACTCACATATGTCCTGGTATAATATTATCAATCACAATTCTAGTAATTATTTTAAAAGGCAAAAGTTTTATTTTGAAGAAAAACATGAGTAAGAATCTAGTTATGATTTTAAAATATTGCATGTTTCATAAATAACCAAATTTCCTTGTCACTTGAATTATAAGATATTTAACCATGCCATTTTAAATATTTTGTCATTTATAGGCAGTTACTGTTTTTCTCTGATGCTTTCACAAAAATGCTTCATCTTCAAGAAGATTTACAGAAAGGATTTTTCTGAGAAATGCAGATTTCCCAATAACTTTCAAGTCATACACTTAATTGGATAAGGAATTAACAAATAAAAATCCCCTACAGTAGGACTTCCCTGGTGGCTCAGGTGGTAACGAATCCACCTGCAATGCAGGAGACCCAGGTTCGATCTGTGTGTGGGGAGGATATCCTGGAGGGGAAATGGCTACCCACTCCAGTATTCTTGCCTGAAAAATTCCATAGACAGAGGAGCCCAGTGGGCTATTGTCCATGGAGTGGCAAGGAGCTGGACATGGTTGAGCACCACACAAGTAAGTATCCTGTTTGCAGAGTTCCCAGCAACCTTCACAGCTGACTGAAGCAGGCACAAGAATCTTAGGATATTTGGGGGACCTCAAGAAGAGAAGAATTCACCCAAATATATAGGTATTACAGGCAAACCTGATGGCAAGGCCTTGATGTGGTTTCATGACTTTGTGGCCTCCATAGGCAAATAAAAATTTAACTTGGAATTCCATGTGAAAAGTTCCAGCAAAGGAAATTTTTAAAAGCCTTTATGGTCAATCATCATTTTGGGGGGACATATTTAAGTAATCAGGCCAGGTTTAATGAAACTAAGCTTGTTTTACAAACTAGTCTTTATTCAGCTATCTTTGTTAGAAACGAAGGTGATATTAGAGAAAAATGTTTTTCAGTAGAACTTTAATACACAGTTATAGATATTAGATTCTAGTTCTGTTAGTTATCTTCAAGGTTTTGCTTTTCCACTTGTTAGCTGAACTGGATCCTGAATTCTAGTTTCCTCAAAAGTTTTCCTATAACGTTCAAACTAATGTTTTCACTATTTCTCCCACTTTTGACTTGGAATCACTGAGAATTAAAACTTCCCTTTTCCTGAATCTCTGTAAACTGAAAATGAATAACTCGATATAAATTTAAGAGAGATGAACACAATACCCCATGTTTAGACAATCTTTGTGCGTATTGCTATGTAAGCCAACAGAAAAGTTACCTAAACACCCAAAGACATCCTCAGAGACATTCCAAATTGCAAAAGATGCTTCAGACCCGACACTGAGAAATCTGGACTGGCAGCACTCAGGACTCAAGACAGCGGGTTCACAACGTGCTCCAATCCTTAAGCATTGTTTTTCTTTCATCTCCATAGAATTGCCTGTTATTAAATACCTGACTGCCCATACCCTATAGACCTAACTTTGAGAGCCCACCTGCATCTCCGCTTCCTGAAATAAGTAACTAAACTGATCTGTTATCAGGACTAACAGACTGGTTCAAAGAGATATAAAACAATCTATCGATTTAACTTCTGGACTATGAAACTTAAGAGAAGTTTCAAAAATGGGACTGCAAAGGAGCAAAATTTGCCCCCTCCAAAATGTTTCTTTGGCATGCAGATGATTTTGAGCTGAAAAAAGTCAAAGCCCAAAAGACTCAGAAAGAACCTTTGACCTTCCTCCTAACTGCTCAAAGAATGTAGATAAACGGGCAGTTACCATAGATAACTATGGTATGAACTGGGCATGTAGCAGGAACCTAGCAAAGTGCTTGTTAGAATTCCTCCCTGGCCCCCTCTGCATAACCCACCAGACATTTATTTATCAAACATTTGCTTTTCCATATCCATGTAAATTGCTTTCCTCCTCTTTGAAGTCCCGAACCACTACCCACAACATCCTATTTTGCCTCTAGCCAAAGATGATATGTAAGGTGAGTGTTTCTGCCATTTTGCTGAGTTACCCAGTTTTCCTGGGTCTCTACAAAGTACACACTGTTATTAAATTTTTCCCTGATTTTCTCCTGTTAATCTGTTTCATGTCAATTTAATTCTCAGACTAGCCAGAAGAATCTACAGGGTTGAAAGAAAAATTTCTTCCTGGACAGAGTGAACCTGCAAAACCCTAAGCACCCCAACCTTGGACCCTAACAAAAGCAGAGCCCCAGAGTCTCTCCAAGTTCTCTTTCTCTCTCCCCCTCTCCCACCCCATGACTTCACAGTGTGGCCCTGAAGCATGCTGCGGATGCTCCAAAACCTGTGAGTAATGATCTTGTTCTTTGAAGTTCTCTGATGGTTTCTGCTGAAGTGCATACTGCAGTGATAATAAGATTCACAAGGGCCAGACCAGGGACATTGGCTCAGGTCAAGAAAATGCCTGTGGAGGCTGCCACAGTAATACAGGCCCTGGGCAAATGTCTCAGGCATTGCTAACCAACAGTATCACTATCAGCAGGCTGAGACTAACACAACATACACATACAAGTATTATTTTTAGTAATGTTAAACATGTTTTGTTTATTTTGCTGGGTACCAGGTGGTTTATTTCAGGCTGAAGCATCATGTCTTTCTTCAGTTCTAGAACAATTTTTTTTTTTTTACTATTTCTATCTCATGTATGTGATTTTTAAAAAATTTATTTATGGGAGAAATTATTTGCAAACTACATAACTGGTAAGAAATTAACATTCAGAATAAAGAACCTCTACAACTGAACAACAAAAAAAAATAAGCTACCAAGTCAAAAAATGGACAAGATATTTGAGCTGACATTTCACCAAAGAAGATATACAAATAGTCACTTTTAAAAGAATTCTTAATGGTGTTGAATTACACACTTAAAAGTGGTTAAAATTGTAAAATTTTTTATGTGTGCATGTTCTACCACAATGAAGAACTGCTTTTTCTTTATATGTATATATTTATATTTTATATAAATTAACTTTTTGTTCAAATTTCCAATTTTTGTCCTTTTAAGTTTCATTTTGGTAAACTTCCTGGTATCAACTTTCTAATCCACCTAATTTATTTTGAGTTGTTCTTATTCAGCCCAACTGATCATTGATTTAAAATCTAATTTCAGTGATCATTTTTAATTTCTAGAAATGCTAATTGTTTAAAATTCTAGATGTGGAATTCATTCATTCATCAACATCTATTTGTTGAGCACTTACTTCCTAAGGCACTGGAGCATAGAAATGTACAAAATACTCACATCCTTGCCCTCCTGGAGCTTACACTCTAACTAATAGATAAACAGATAACATGGCTTAGTGTTATGAACTGCTATGAAGAAAAGGAAAGTATGTACAGAGAGAAAGAATTACAGAGAGTGCACAGGGAAGGCTCTCTGAAGAGATTTTGTTTGGACAGAACTCTTAATAAAGAAACGAAATGTATGAATCTTTGGTGAAAGAGTGATCTAGGTAGAGGAAAGACCAAGTAATGAGAAGATGTTTTGGGAATTCAAACAACACCAAAGATGTGAGGTAACTGGATGGTAAGGGTCAGTTCAGTTAGTTCAGTTGCTCAGTCATGGCTGACTCTTTGCAACCCCATGGACTGCAGTACACCAGGCTTCCCTGTTCATCACCAACTCTCAGAGCCTACTCAAACTCATATCCACTGCATCGGTGACGCCATCCAACCATCTCATCCTCTGTGGTCCTCTTCTCCTCCTACCTTCAATCTTTCCCAGCATCAGGGTCTTTTTCAATGAGTCACTTCTTCACATCAGGTGGCCAAAGTATTGGAGTTTCAGCTTCAGCATCAGTCCTTCCAATGAATATTTAGGACTGATTTCCTTTAGGATGGGCTGGTTTGATCTCCTTGCAGTCCAAGGGACTGTCAAGAGTCATCCAACACCACAATTCAAAAGCATCAATTCTTCAACTCTCAGCTTTCTCTATAGTCTAACTGTCACATCCATATATGACCACCATGGCAGAAAGCAAAGGAGAACTAAAGAGCTTCTTGATGAAAGTGAAAAGTTGTCTTAAAACTCAACATTCAGAAAGGTAAGGGAAGTTCCTGCAAAACTCCTGACTTAGATGCAGTTGGTAAAGTTGGATGAGGTGAGAAGCCATCATTCCAGAGACATCATCTGTAGGTAGAGCTGATAGGATTTGCTTCTGGGGGTTGGGAGAGAAAGGAGGGTCAGGATGCTCCATGGTCTTTATCCTGAATCAATGAGTAAATGGCAGTACCATTTCCTGAGATGGTAAAGATAAGGTGAGCAAGTTGGAAAGCACATGTTAGACATATATGTGGAGATGTCCCAAAGACGTGTGGATGTTTGGATCTGAATTTCAGAGGTGAGATCAGGAATAGAAATGAAAACAAGTGTAGATACAGAAGAAAAGAGGTATAAAGGCTATGCCTTAAAGTACTCCTTTCTGGGTATATTAAATGCATTTACTTTAAAATTGTCTTCTGTTTTCTCCATTAATCATATTTCCTCAGATATTACTTCTATTTGATCATATTAGGTATTAGTACATTTGAAAAATATTTCTAAAGTTAAAACTTTTTTCTAAAATTTTAATTTTTTCCTACCTTGGACTGCTGCCACTCAGAGATTGAATAAAATGAACATGAATATAGTGAGAGACTTTACTATAGCCTCTGAAAAGACTTTTTAATTAAAGCCCAGTAAAATCCCATTTACTTTATGTCTCAGGATTTCCCTAACTTTTCAATATGAATGGCCATCCAAGATTCACCACAAAATTGAAAAAACCTTTAACATGAAAGGAAAACACTAAAACAAGGGATAAAAAGGACTTGACCCAAGTGACTTTTTAGCTGTGACAGATGTACCATACAAGCGTAAGCTGTTTAATAATAGGGGAACTGGTTGTGAGTTATGTAGGACTTTTACCACCTTCACATTTTTTTTTCTGTAAATCTAAAACTATTGTAAAATTACAAAGCTTATTTAATAAAAAGAACTTGGGGAAACACAGTTAATGTGAAATGAAGAAGGAAAAAATATATTTTCAGGGAAAAAAAGAAGAATGTAATACAACCACAAGGCAAGAGCCATATGTCATAAAAATGAACATCTAGCAGGGGAGAAGGCAATGGCACCCCACTCCAGTACTCTTGCCTGGAAAATCCCACGGGCAGAGGGGCCTAGTAGGCTGCAGTCCATGGGGTCACTAAGAGTCGAACACGACTGAGCAACTTCACTTTCACTTTTGACTTTCATGCATTGGAGAAGGAAATGGCAACCCACTCCAGTGTTCTTGCCTGGAGAATCCCAGGGACGGGGGAGCCTGGTGGGCTGCCGTCTGTGGGGTCACACAGAGTCGGACACGACTGAAGCGACTTAGCAGCAGCAGCAGCTAATAAGGAAGACCTCTTCAGAATTAAAGCGTGGAAGCAGAAATGAAAGAATATACTAAAAGTCTTGAAAGATAAAGTTGAAGCAGTGTTCCAGAAAGCAAAACAAAAGTGCAGAGATTAAAAAAATTAGGGACAAAAGACATAGAGATGAGAGAATAAGTTTAGGAACTGAAAGATTAAAAAACTTGAGTTCCAGAAAGGTAGTGCATGAGAAAAGGTGGAGAGGAAGCAAGCTAAGACATAATATAAGAAAATTCCCCAAAGGACATGAGTTTCCAGATTGAAAAACTCCCTCAAGTGTCCGACCCACTGAATATTAGAAGTCCTACAACTACTTATACTTTAGTAGAAGGTTAGGAAAAATGAGTATATAGAAAGCTCCTAAATCTTCTAAAAGAGGAGATAAAACAGTCACACCAAAAGGATCAAGCGTAAAATGGCATCAGGCTTCTCATTAGTATTATTAGAAACTAGACAGTGGAACAGGGCCTTCAGACTTCTGAAGGAAATGATTTCCAACAAAGGATTCTATCATTAACTGTCCATAATTAATAGAAGTAGAATGAAGATACACAGTGTGTATAAATTAGGATCACCTAGGTGATGCTGCAGTAACAACCATCCCCCAAATCTTTGTGGCTTATTATAACCAGTTTATTTCTTATGTATGCTACATGGAACAGCAGACTGGTTCCAAATCAGAAAAGGAGTACATTAAGGCCGTATATTGTCACCCTGCTTATTTAACTTATGTGCAGAGTACATCATGAGAAATCCTGGGCTGGATGAAGCACAAGCTGGAATCAAGATTGCTGGGAGAAATATCAATAACCTCAGATATGCAGATGACACCACCCTTATGGCAGAAAGCAAAGAAGAACTAAAGAGCCTCTTGATGAAAGTGAAAGAGGAGAGTGAAAAAGTTGGCTTAAAGCTCAACATTCAGAAAACTAAGATCATGGCATCTGGTCCCATCACTTCATGGCAAATAGATGGGGACGCAATGAGAACAGTGAGAGACTTTATTTTGGGGGGTTCCAAAATCACTGCAGATGGTGATTGCAGTCATGAAATTAAAAGAAGCTTGCTCCTTGGAAGAAAAGCTATGACCAACATAGACAGCATATTAAAAAGCAGAGACATTACTTTACCAGCAAACGTCCATCTAGTCAAACCTATGGTTTTTTCAGTAGTCATGTATGGATGTGAGAGTTACACTATAGAGAAAGCTAAGCACTGAAGAATTGATGCTTTTAAACTGTGATGTTGAAGAAGATTCTTGAGAGTCCCTTGGACTGCAAGGAGATCCAACCAGTCAACCCTAAAGGAAATCAGTCCTGAATACTCATTGGAAGGTCTGATGCTGAAGCTGAAACACCAATACTTTGGCCACCTGATGCGAAGAAATGACTTATTGGAAAAGACCCTGATGCTGGGAAAGATTGAAGGCAGGAGGAGAAGGGGACGACAGAGGATAAGATGGTTGGATGGCATCACCAACTCAGTGGCCATGAGTTTGAGTAAACTCTGGGAGTTAGTGATGGACAGGGAGGCCTGCAGTGCTGTAGTCCGTGGGGTTGCAAAGAGTCAGACACAACTGAGTGACTGAACTGAACCGAACTGAACTGATGCTACATCCCTTCATAAATTTGAGATTAGAGGAGATTCTGCACAGTCTCTCTTCAAGTTCCAGGCCAACACAGTAGCCACCATCCTGGATATCACCTAAAATTGTGTCACTGCCAGGATCACCCTAGCAATTAGTGCTCTGGCATTAGATGACATGCCCTCTTTATTCATATGGCAAGGTGTGTTACTAGCCCATGTTTGGAAAACAGAGCCAGAAATATTGGTGAGTAGCACCAATGCCTGGCAAACACGTTCTTAATAACTGATATACTTTGGTACTCTTTCTCAGGAAACTGCTGAGTGATATGCCACACCCAAATGAGTAAGCAGAACAAGAAAGCAGATGGCATGGCACCTCAGGGAGAAAAAAAGGGAAGAAAGTTTCAAGATGACAGCTGTGGGCAGGGCTAAGTGTGACTAGGCCAAATTGGATTAAAATGATGAAGGGCAGAAGGAATGGACCAAAGTAGGTCCAACATCAAAGAAAGAAAAAAAAAAACAGAAGAAAAATGTTGTAGAGATGAATCGCTGTTTGGCTTGACAGTGAACAATGTCCAAAGTCATTTTGTAATAGAAACACTATGAATGAACTTCAGTGAAAAATGGAAAGATTGGAGTTGGTGAAATGTGTATGAGAGAATGTAAGACACCTTACCTGGAGGTAAGGTAACTCTTAACAAACAACAGCAAAATGAAAACATCATAGCAGAATAGCATGAATAAATAGCAGAATAGTATGCTGTTTAAAAACAGAAAGGAATTTTTAGACGATTAGAGATCTCTTCAAGAAAATTAGAGACACCAAGGGAACATTTCATGCAAAGATGGGCTCAATAAAGGACAGAAATAGTACGGACCTAACAGAAGCAGAAGATATGAAGAAGAAGTGGCAAGAATACACGGAAGAACTGTACAAAAAAGATCTTCATGACCCAGATAATCATGATGATGTGATCACTAATCTAGAGCCAGACATCTTGGAATGTGAAGTCAAGTGGGCCTTAGAAAGCATCACTACGAACAAAGCTAGTGGAGGTGACGGAATTCC
The DNA here is from genome assembly GCF_042477335.2 of Ovis canadensis. Classification (NCBI taxonomy): domain Eukaryota; kingdom Metazoa; phylum Chordata; class Mammalia; order Artiodactyla; family Bovidae; genus Ovis; species Ovis canadensis. The sequence continues at coordinate 27,296,533 of NC_091246.1, forward strand.
AGTTGAGCTGTTTCAAATCCTGAAAGATGATGCTATGAAAGTGCTGCACTCAGTACGCCAACAAATTTGGAAAACTCAGCAGTGGCCACAGGACTGGAAAACGTCAGTTTTCATTCCAATCCAAAAGAAAAGCAATGCCAAAGAATGCTCAAACTACCACACAATTGCACTCATCTCACATGCTATTAAAGTAATGCTCAAAATTCTCCAAGCCAGGCTTCAGCAATACATGAACCGTGAACTTCCAGATGTTCAAGCTGGTTTTAGAAAAGGCAGAGGAACCAGAGGTCAAATTGCCAACATCCGCTGGATCATTGAAAAAGCAAGAGAGTTCCAGAAAAACATCTACTTCTGCTTTATTATGCCAAAGCCTTTGACTGTGTGGATCACAATAAACTGTGGAAAATTCTTCAAGAGATGGGAATACTAGACCACCTGACCTGCCTCTTGAGAAATCTTTATGCAGGTCAGGAAGCAACAGTTAGAACTGGACATGGAACAACAGACTGGTTCCAAATAGGAAAAGGAATATGTCAAGGCTGTATATTGTCACCCTGCTTATTCAACTTATATGTAGAGTACATCATGAGAAACGCTGGACTGGAAGAAACACAATCTGGAATCAAGATTGCCGGGAGAAATATCAATCACCTTAGATATGCAGATGACACCACCCTTATGGCAGAAAGTGAAGAGGAACTAAAAAGCCTCTTGATGAAAGTGAAAGAGGAGAGTAAAAAAGTTGGCTTAAAGCTCAACATTCAGAAAACGAAGATCATGGCATCTGGTCCCATCACTTCATGGGAAATAGATGGGGAAACAGTGGAAATAGCGTCAGATTTTATTTTGGGGGGCTCCAAAATCACTGCAGATGATGAATGCAGCCATGAAATTAAAAGACGCTTACTCCTTGGAAGAAAAGTTATGACCAACCTAGATAGCATATTCCAAAGCAGAGACTACTTTGCCGACTAAGGTCTGTCTAGTCAAGGCTATGGTTTTTCCTGTGGTCACATATGGATGTGAGAGTTGGACTGTGAAGAAGGCTGAGCGCCGAAGAATTGATGCTTTTGAACTGTGGTGTTGGAGAGGACTCTTGAGAGTCCCTTGGACTGCAAGGAGATCCAACCAGTCCATTCTGAAGGAGATCAACCCTGGGATTTGTTTGGAAGGAATGATGCTAAAGCTGAAGCTTCAGTACTTTGGCCACCTCCTGCAAAGAGTTGACTCACTGGAAAAGACTCTGATGTTGGGAAGGATTGGGGGCGGGAGGAGAAAGGGACGACCGAGGATGAGATGGCTGGATGGCATCACGGACTTAATGAACGTGAGTCTGAGTGAACTCTGGAAGATGATGATGGACAGGGAGGCCTGGCTTGCTGCAATTCATGGCGTCGCAAAGAGTCGGACCTGACTGAGTGACTGAACTGAACTGAACTGTCTTTTGGAAATGGGAATCTGGGGTGAGGAAGGGTATACCAGGACAGATTTTTTTTTTTAATAAATCTTCTTTTATCTGAATTCTCAAGATATAATGTACATGCTGCTGCTGCTGCTGCTAAGTCGCTTCAGTCGTATCCGACTCTGTGTGACCCCATAGACGACAGCCCACCAGGCTCCCCCGTCCCTGGGATTCTCCAGGCAAAAACACTGGAGTGGGTTGCCATTTCCTTCTCCAATGCATGAAAGTGAAAAGTGAAAGTGCAGTCATTCAGTCATGCCCGACTCTTAGTGACCCCATGGACTGCAGCCTACCAGGCTCCCCCGTCCATGGGATTTTCCAGGCAATAGAACTGGAAATGGTTTGCCATTGCCTTCTCCAATACTGTACATTAGCATGTATATATATGTATAGAAGATTATCTGAAGAGGAAATGGCAACCCACTCCAGTATTCTTACCTTGGAAATCCCATGGACAGAGGAGCCTGTGGGCTATATAGTCCATTGGGTTGGAAAGAGTCTAACACAATCAAACAACTAAGCACACACATACACACACATATATATGTATATGTACTAAATTGGAAAAAGCAAAATTTAAAAAAGTTGTATCCTTAACTGTCCTTTACAATATTTTACCTAACATATTTAGCATTATGTGTCAGTTGCTGTTTTTGGTAATTTCTGTGAATTGCATAGTGGAATATCTTATTTTGGGATGTAGGAAGATTGCTGTTTGTATCTAAAATCAAATAGACTTGTTGGCATAATGAAATTAACTCTGAAAATTCCTTAAATCTCATCATTAAAATAATTTGTGAGAAATTTAAAAAGTGAGGTTCAGGTCATCCCTGAATAGCTCTAGTCCTGTAACTCAACAAAACCATTGAGGACTTTGATTTTTCTGAGACCTGTGTTCCAGTATCCAGAGCAGAAATTCTTTGTAAGACCAGTATCAAGGTAATTTTAAGACCAGTATTCCTCACTGGTTATAAGACAGCAGCTGATGGTAATCAGTTCTGCATGATTCCATGTTCATATCCAGGCACGGAATGACTCGTTTCCCAAGGTTTTTTTCTTAAGAGCAAGGAATTAAGTTTTTGATTCCATGATGCTAAAGCCATATGTAGAGGTCATGGATGCTAAAAGTTCCATGATGGTAAAGCCACATGTCGAGGCGATGAGTAAGCATGATGGTTGACAGCCCCAGTTGAGCTCTCAGGCAACAGCACATCAGTGAGTCACTTGGGGCATTTGGCCCAGCTGAGCCTTCACATGACTGCAAGTCCCAGCTTCTAAATTTCTGCAACCTCCTCTAAGACAGCAAGTGATAACTGCCCAGCTAGGCACAGTCAACCTACAGAACTGTGAGATAATAATACATTGGTGCTTTTTGCCATTAAGTTTTGAGGTGATTCATGACTTAACAACTGATCGCTGAAACAAATGCCTTCCTAAACATATCAGTTTGGGTTGCATTTGGCTGTAAGTAAGAGGACTGACCAACAGTGACTTAAACAATGGCCTTAAATGATCCTACATATCATAAAGCCTAGGGGAGGCAGTTCCAGGATTTGCTCAGAGGCTCAGCAAAGTCAAGGACCCAGATGCTACTTTTCCATTTGGCCATCTTCAGCCTGGTGGCTTTGTGTTGTTAAGATTATCATGGGTTCCAGATGACCAGTGCCACCCTGTCGCATAGAGTCAGGACAAGAGGGGCAAGGTGAAAAGGACGTCTTCTCTTGAGCTCTGAAGTTTTGCTTGAAAATCTGATTTTTCCCAGTGACCTTCCAGCATTCTTCCATTTTTTTCTTTATTGATTAGAACTGGTCACTTGCCAGCTCCTCATTGGTCACTGGGAAAGGAGGCATAGAATAGCAAACCAATTATGACAGATATTTTGAGCCTTGGAGCTGGGTCTGCCTTCGTTGAGATCAAGGGGTCTCTCCCTACTGCCTCAATAAAACAGGGTTCTGTTTTTAGGAAATAAGGTGTAGAATCGGATATGCCATGGTACCTGCCACATCATTACATAAAACTCAGTCCTCAACCATCCTTTGTTCTGTGCCCAATTCCCCACTAACCTTTTCCTTCTTCTTGTCCATGTATCTTGGCAAGATGTACCCAGAATGCTGTCTTCTCCCAGCCTCGATCTGAGACATATATCCTTCAGATCTCAACTCAAACACTACTTTCTCAGGGAGTTCCCCCTTCCCCGAGTTATATGGTCTCTACTTCTTTTTTTTCTTTTTCTTTTTAGAACTCTGCACTTCTTGATTCCTTGTAATAAAACCTAAGTATGTAGTTGTGTATGTTTGAATTAATGCCTGCCTTCTTCATTGACTAAAGAGCTGTGAAAATATTTTGTCCCTGTTTTCCCAAGAATCTAGTGGATATTCGACACAGAATTAAGAAATATGTGAAAGACTGTGTTTTACTCCCTCACCTTTACCCATACCTCCCTACACTGTTATTGTATAAACACTGAGTCATTTTAAAAATTACTCTGTATCCTAAATCCTGTAAAGCTTCAACAGGGTGATCTTAGATTGTCCCAATAGTAAGTTCCATTTTGCTTAAACAAGAGTTTATTTTATGCTTGGTGAAATTATTGTTTCAGTTCAGGATACTATAAATAAACAATTCATAATGTCATAGAATCCTATTTATCTTTCAAGTCTTGGATAACTATTACACATTTTTCTTAAAGTCTAGATTAACATAATTAGGAGAGCCCTCTTAAAGAAGGATAAATTAATTTTTTAGAAACTAATGTATTTATCACATACTCAACCTAAGTGTCCTGAGGTGACCTTGTAACTTGAGTTTCTTAGGGAACAGAATCTTAGAGGAAGACTTAAAGGGTAGATGATTTGGTAGTGGACAGTCTTCTATGCCAATAAGTCTACAGAGATAGATGTAAAAAAACAGTATTTCCATACTTTAATTTAAAGGAGAAACCCTGTTTTAAGTTACTGTCTGTGCTTATGAATTTCCCTCCTATACACACCAGCTCTTTAACCTTGGGTTGCTTAACCTCTCCGTGCCCTAGTTTCCCCAGTTGTGAAATGGGATGAGACTGTTGTGAGGATTAGGTGAGTCAGCATATGTACGGCTGGCCTGTGGTGACTGCTGTGCAACTGGGTTATTATTTCAGTGTCTAGCATAGTGGCAGAATCTCACTGCAGAGCCACCAAAAGCATACGTTTTCAAAGTTTGAACCCAAGCTCTACCACTTAACCAGCTCTAGGACCCTTGGTAAATCATTTATTCCCTTTAAACCTCTGTATTCTCGTCTGTGTAATAGGAACAATATCCACCTTATGAAATACAGGTTAAGTTAAATTAAATCAAGTTGTGGCTGCAAGTACCTGATAGACAATACTGCTCTATTTGATGTCTCAGCCACCAAGAAGCCACCATACCTGCATAACAGGCCAGAGTGCCTGGGACTGCAGGGCACAAAGGGAATTAAGAAACCATTAAGCTCAAGTTTGATCATTTTTCAGAGGGAACAAATCCAGGCCGGAAGAAGAAGGGATAAAGTGACTTGTTAAAAGTCATCTAGGTAGTTAGAAACAGAGACCTGTTGTAAAAGAAAAACAATTGTGCACCTCTCTGTTTTATGATGACATACTTTGTTTTATTATATTTACATTGGGTTAATTTGTAATCACCTTCTTTTCTAGGAGTTGCAGCTCCTGTAGTCCAGCTGTTACCCATCAAGGTAAGAGAAGCAGGGATAAGTTAATTGCATGAGCTGGGACCCCTTAACCCTTCACTGTCTTTTAGGGGACCTGTTACAGACAGGTCCTCTGAATAGGAGGAGTCGATGGATTAAAGCTAGTCTGGGGAACCCTGGGGCAGAGGCTGTCCTGGTTCAGAGGCCAGTGTAAGGGCCCAGGGTCAAGAGTCAAATTCTATCTCTGTTCCCTATAATGAGCAAAACAGAAACATTTTTTCAAATGACTGTATTAGTTTTTAATGAGAATCAGCCTTCTCCTGGGCTTCCCAGGTGGCCCCAGTGGTAAAGAGTCTGCTTGCTAAAGCAGGAGATGTAAGAGGTGCCAGTTTGATTCCTGGGTCAGGACGATCCCCTAGAGAAGGGAATGGCAATCCACTCCAGTATTCTTGCCTGGAAAATTCCATGGACAGAGGACCCTGGTGGGCTACAGCCCATGGGATCACAAAGAGTCGGACACGACTGAGCACCCCTGTACACACACACACACATGTACGGTCTTATCTTAACGGGTGATCTTTAACACTACAACTGTGTACCTATAGAGAATATCTTTATAAAGAGCTCAAAGGTCATATCAGATAAATATCCGGAAGGCAGGAAGTGATCCCATTGGCCTAATTTCTTGAAGGTTCATTGAGCCAAATGGGGAGCCGCGAGTGGCCCCTCAGTGACTCCTGAGTGAGCTTGCTGTGTCTGAACTAGAGGCAGCTCCAGCACCCACTGCAGTGTTTGGAGCTGCCAGGAGTGAACATTGGGCCCAGATATGCATCTGGGCCATCAGGGGAGACTCACCCCAGCAGCAGTTGTGGGATTTTCATCTCTCAGACAGACAGTTGCTCAGTGTATTTGCCCCTGTATCAGGCACCAAGGCTGACCAGTGCCAACCTAGAATTAGCCCAGATCTATGCTGGCTTCTACTGATGAACTTTTGTCCACTTCCTGTGAAGAATAGAATTTTACCCACTTAAAAGTGGTTTGGGGGAGAAGGGATACACGTATATGTATGGCTGCATCCCTTCACTGTTCACCTGAAACTACCACAACATTGTTAATAGGCTATGTGCTATGCTATGCCTGGTCACTCAGTCGTGTCTTTGCAACCCCATGGGCTGTAGCCTGCCAGGCTCCTCTATGGGGATTCTCCAGGCCAGAATACTGGAGTGGGTTGTCATGCCCTCCTCTGGGGAATCTTCCCAACCCAAGGATCAAACCCAAGTCTCCTGCATTGCAGGCAGATTCTTTACCGTCTGAGCCACCAGGGAAGCCAAAGGATACCTGAGTGGGTAGCCTATCCCTTCTCCAGGGGATCTTTGTGACCCAGGAATCAAACTGGGGTCTCCTGCATCGCAGGAGAATCCTTTACCAGCTGAGCTACCAGAGAAGCCCCATTAATAGGCTATATGCCAATACAAAGTTTGGGGAAATAAGGAAAAAAGAAAAGAAAGTGTTTATTCTTTCACAGGAAACAAAATTTAACCAAAATCCTATTTCCAGAAAAAAACAAAATAGAACATCAGTTTAGTCGCTCAGTCGTGTTTGACTCTTTGCAACCAAATGAACCAGAGCACACCAGGCCTCCCTGTCCATCACCAACTCCCAGAGTCTACTCAAACTCATGGCCATCGAGTCAGCGATGCCATCCAGCCATCTCATCTTCTGTCGTCCCCTTCTCCTCCTGCCCCCAATCCCTCCCAGCATCACAGTCTTTTCCAATGAGTGAACCCTTCGCAGGAGGTGGCCAAAGTATTGAAGTTTCAGCTTTAGCATCAGTAATTCCAAAGAACATCCAGGACTGATCTCCCTTAGAATGGATTGGTTGGATCTCCATGCAGTCCAAGGGACTCTCAAGAGTCTTCTCCAACACCACAGTTCAAAAGCATCAAATCTTCAGTGCTCAGCTTTCTTTACAGTCCAACTCTCACATTCATACGTGACCACTGGAAAAACCACAGCCTTGACTAGACAGACCTTTGTTGGCAAAGTAATGTCTCTGCTTTTTAATATGCTATCTAGGTTGGTCGTAACTTTTCTTCCAAAGAGTAAGCATCTTTTAATTTCATGGCTGCAATCACCATCTGCAGTGATTTTGGAGCCCCCCAAAATAAAATCTGACACTGTTTCCACTGTTTCCTCATCTATTTCCCATGAAGTGATGGGACCAGATGCCATGATCTTCGTTTTCAGAATGTTGAGCTTTAAGCCAACTTTTTCACTCTCCTCTTTCACTTTCATCAAAGGGCTCTTTGGTACCTCTTCCCTTTCTGCCATAAGGGTGGTGTCATCTGCATATCTGAGGTTATTGATATTTCTCCCAGCAATCTTGATTCCAGCTTGTGTTTCTTCCAGTCCAGAGTTTCTCATGATGTGCTCTGCATAGAAGTTAAATAAGCAGGGTGACAGTATACAGCCTCGATGTACTCCTTTTCCTATTTGGAACCAGTCTGTTGTTCCATGTCCAGTTCTAACTGTTGCTTCCTGACCTGCATATAGGTTTCTCAAGAGGCAGGTCAAGTGGTCTAGTATTCCCATCCCTTTCAGAACTTTCCATAGTTTATTGTGTTCCACACAGTCAAAGGCTTTGGCATAGTCAATAAAGCAGAAATAGATGTTTTTCTGGAACTCTCTTGCTTTTTCAATGATCCAGAGGATGTTAGCAATTTGATCTCTGTTTCCTCTGCCTTTTCTAAAACCAGCTTGAACATCTGGAAGTTCATGGTTCACGTATTGCTGAAGCCTAGTTTGGAGAATTTTGAGCATTACTTTACTAGCATGTGAGATGAGTGCAATCGTGTGGTAGTTTGAGCATTCTTTGGCATTGCCTTTCTTTTGGATTGGAATGAAAACTGACTTTTTCCAGTCCTGTGGCTACTGCTGAGTTTTCCAAATTTGCTGGCACGTTGAATGCAGCACTTTCACAGCATCATCTTTCAGGATTTGAAATAGCTCAGCTGGGATTCCATCACCTCCACTAGCTTTGTTCATAGTGATACTCTAAGGCTCACTTGACTTCTCATTCCAGGATATCTGGCTCTAGGTGAGTGATCACACCATCGTGATTATCTTGGTCGTGAAGATCTTTTTTGTACAATTCTTCTGTGTATTCTTGCCACCTCTTCTTAATATCTTCTACTTCTGTTAGATCCATACCATTTCTGTCCTTTATTGAACCCATCTTTGCATGAAATGTTCCCTTGGTATCTCTAATTTTCTTGAAGAGATCTCTAGTCTTTCCCATTCTGTTGTTTTCCTCTATTTCTTTGCATTGATCGCTGAGGAAGGCTTTCTTATCTCTCCTTGCTATTCTTTGGAACTCTGCATTCAGATGCTTATATCTTTCTTTTTTCTCCTTTGCTTTTCACTTCTCTTCTTTTCACAGCTATTTGCAAGGCCTCCCCAGACAGCCATTTTGCTTTTTTGCATTTCTTTTTCTTGGGGATGGTCTTGATCCCTGTCTCCTATACAATGTCACGAACCTCTGTCTAGCAAATCTAATTTACTAAGGAAGGAAAAAAGAGTGAAGAGTTCATGTGAGGTCTGAGGAGTCAAATTTAACAAAGGAGCTGCTTGTAGGAAACTTGAAAATGAATATGAACCACTAAAATGAATATGCTCAAGAAAAATGATAGTATCTGTTCAACTCTGGTGTTGCGTCTTTGTGTTGAGTGGTGGGAAGTGTGCTTCTTAGAGGGAAGTCCCAGGAACACTGCATTTCTCAGCTCTGCTGCTCATAAAAACAGAACCCTGAGCTTAAAACCACCAGGGGCCTTGGGCTTGGACAAAAGGAAGTTCTATTTTAGATGCGAACTATGGTAACTGCAGCCATGAAATTAAAAGACGCTTACTCTTTGGAAGAAAAGTTATGACCATGCTAAGTGCCCAGAACTGTGCCTGGCACATAACCTTATTTTACCAACAAAGGTCCATCTAGTCAGGCTATGGTTTTTCCAGTGGTCATGTATAGATGTGAGAGCTGGACTGTGAAGAAAGCTGAGCACCAAAGAATTGATTTTGAACTGAGGTGTTGGAGAAGACTCTTGAGAGTCCCTTGGACTGCAAGGAGATCCAACCAGTCCATTCTAAAGGAGATCAGTCCTGGGTGTTCTGTGTAAGGAATGATGCTAAAGCTGAAACTCCAGTACTTTGGCCACCTCCTGCAAAGAGTTGACTCATTGGAAAAGATTCCGATGCTGGGAAGGATTGGGAGCAGGAGGAAAAGGGAACGACAGAGGATGAGATGGCTGGATGGCATCACCGACTCGATGGATGTGAGTTTGAGTGAACTCTGGGAGTTGGTGATGGACAGGGAGGCCTGGCGTGCTGCGATTCATTGGGTTGCAAAGAATTGGACATGACTGAGCGACTGAACTCAACTGAACTGATTATATCTAGGATGGATAAACAACAAGATCCTACTTTTAGCAAAGGGAACTTGGGTTGGCCAGAAAAGTTCGTTTGAGTTTTCTATGTTGCAGGAAAATCCGAACAAACTTTTGGTCAACCCAGTATACGTACTGTCCTATGATAAACTATAATGAAAAAGAATATGAAAAAGAATAATTATATGTATAACTGAGTCACTTTGCTGTACAGCAGAAATTAAAGTTTGGAGGGAAAAGGAAGTTTACCCAACACTGTAAATCAACAAAATTTTTAAAAATATTTTTAAAAAGAAGAGGCTATTTTGCAAATGAGGCTTCTGACCTTTTAAGATCTATGCTTAGTGTTGGGGAGAGAAAAAGGGTGCAGGGTGGTTAGGAGAAGGAGTTAAGCCCCACATACACCCTTCCTAGCTGTGTGCCTCATTTCCTTATCTGTCAAGCTGGGATGATGGTGGGAATCATTTCCATGGGTGACTGTGGAATAATAAACAGTGCAGAACAAGACTGAACATGCTAAGTGCTCAGAACTGTGCCTGGCACATAACCTGAGTTCACTTAGACCCTTACTGTTACTCTGTAATAGTAGCAGTTTTTGAGTACCTATCATGTTTTAGACTTAGTGCTGGGAGCTTACCTCTAAACTCCTCATAGCAACCTCAACAGTAACGGTAGAGAAGAGCTCATTGTATAGAGTTTCAGACAAGAGTGTAGGGAACAAGGTATAAGGAAGGTTGAGAAGTGCTTGCAAACGAGACTCTCAACCTTCCTTATACCTTATTCCCTACACTGGGCAGAACATCTCGTTTGCAAGAATGTTCAGCCCTGGTTGAGAGTCTCGTTTGCAAGCACTTCTCAACCTTCCTTATACCTTGTTCCCTACACGAGAGAAGAATTGTGAGGCTTGTGTTGATCAGGGAAAATATTCCTGGAGTAGGAAGACTTAAGCTGGGCCACTTAATGAGAAAGAGGATGAACTGAGGGGTTGAGTAGGGAGTTGGCGATGAGGTTTTCAGGAAACGGGAACACCATGGGCAGTGGCCCAGGGACTGGGATAGGGCACTTCCCACCCAGCACAGTTAGAGACATTCCTTGATGACAGGAAAGAAGAGAAGTCAGAGCTACTCAGATCCCACCAGGTGGTCACAGGATGCACAAGCATCCTCTCTTCCAGTTCTACTGGTTGAGATGGATGACTTGCATTTGTCATTCAGGAAGCATCTTTTCACATGCATTTAGTATCAGTGGCTCACAATCATTTACAACCAATCCTTACCAGTTTTATACATTAGAAACAAATATATACATTACTACCGCACAACTGCACTCATCTCACATGCTAGTATAGTAATGCTCAAAATTCTCCAAGCCAGGCTTCAGCAATACGTGAACCGTGAACTTCCAGATTCAAGCTGGTTTTAGAAAAGGCAGAGGAACCAGAGGTCAAATTGCCAACATCCGCTGGATCATGGAAAAAGCAAGAGAGTTCCAGAAAAACATCTATTTCTGCTTTATTGACTATGCCAAAGCCTTTGACTGTGTGGATCACAAGAAACTGTGGAAAATTCTTCAAGAGATGGGAATACCAGACCACCTGACTTGCCTCTTGAGAAATCTGTATGCAGGTCAGGAAGCAACAGGTAGAACTGAGCATGGAACAACAGACTGGTTCCAAATAGGAAAAGGAGTACGTCAAGGCTGTATATTGTCACCCTGCTTATTTAACTTATATGCAGAGTACATCATGAGAAACGCTGGACTGGAAGAAACACAAGCTGGAATCAAGATTGCCGGGAGAAATATCAATAACCTTAGATATGCAGATGATACCACCCTTATGGCAGAAAGTGAAGAGGAGAGTGAAAAAGTTGGCTTAAAGCTCAACATTCAGAAAATGAAGATCATGGCATCTGGTCCCGTCACTTCATGGGAAATAGATGGGGAAACAGTGGAAACAGTGTCAGACTTTATTTTGGGGGGGCTCCAAAATCACTGCAGATGGTGACTGCAGCCATGAAATGAAAAGACGCTTACTCCTTGGAAGAAAAGTTATGACCAACCTAGATAGTATATTCAAAAGCAGAGATATTACTTTGCCGACTAAGGTCTGTCTAGTCAAGGCTATGGTTTTTCCAGTGGTCATGTATGGATGTGAGAGTTGGACTATGAAGAAGGCTGAGCACCGAAGAATTGATGCTTTTGAACTGTGGTGTTGGAGAAGACTCTTGAGGGTCCCTTGGACTGCATGGAGATCCAACCAGTCCATCCTAAAGGAGATCAACCCTGGGATTTCTTTGGAAGGACTGATGCTAAAGCTGAAGCTCCAATACTTTGGCCACCTCATTCGAAGAGTTGACTTATTGGAAAAGACTGTGATGCTGGGAAGGATTGGGGGCAGGAGGAGAAGGGGAAGACAGAGGATGAGATGGCTGGATGGCATCACAGACTCGATGGACGTGAGTCTGAGTGAACTCCAGGAGATGGTGATGGACAGGGAAGCCTGGCGTGCTGCGATTCATGGGGTCGCAGAGTCAGACACGACTGGTCGACTGAACTGAACTGAACCTATATATTTATGTCGGCACAGCCCTGCATATATACATGTATTTGTGTGTATGTGTGTGTGTGTATGCATGTATATATCGATACACTACTTTGCATTACTTTGAATACCCCCAGGGTAGTAAGATAAGCAGTGTAGTATCTTTCTCTCTCTCCCTTCCTCACTTCGCCTTTCTTCTGTTTTTCATCTATTACATTCTTTTATTAGATGAAGACTTGGAACCAAGTAATCATATCAGTCCTCTCTATTAGACAGTCAAGGATCCTTAGGCTGTGAATCCAGCTTGGGTTCCATGTGTGATGTGTTCATGGAATAAAAAAAGATTTAAGTTTGCTTCTTTGGGAGGGCTGCAGGCACATGTCTGAAAACTGGAATGGGGACAGGAAGTGACAGTCCACAGAATAGGGGAATGACTGTAGTCCAAGCCCAGTTGAATGGATCTGGTCTCCTGTCTTAGCTTTCACGCTCTCAGCACATTAAAACAAATTCCTCTGCTTTCTTAGTTTTCTTGTCTGTACCATGGGAATAGTAATTTCCTCTTAGATTGTCACAAAGATAAGATGGTTTCATAAATATGAAGCATCTAGCATAGTAATAGACAGTAATAACTGACATTTGCTATCATCATTGGGGAAGTTCCAGTTTCAGTGGGGACAGAAGGGACCCTTTACCAGGAAGTTGAAGTCTATATTCAGAGCCAATTTAGAGAGCAACCAGTTGACTTGCCAGGATTCCCAGCTGAGATGGACCAAACACATATACCTATAGCATCATCTGGGTCATCTAGGGTGAAAAAAGCGTTCATATGTACCCTGAACAAAAATATAATCAGGGCATAAGGCAAACAGACTCTCCAAGCCATGCTTATGATTTCACCTCCTTTCTTCCTCCCACGTCAACCACCAAAGTTAAAGGAAAGAGTCAGAGAATTGATGCAATTCATCTTGGCACAGTGAACAAGGGTGACCTATTGGTGACTGACCTCCCTTCTGTTCAGTTCAGTTCAGTCACTCAGTTGTGTCCTACTCTGCGACTCCATGGACTGCAGCACACCAGGCTTCCCTGTCCATCACCAGCTCCTGGAGCTTGCTCAAACTCATGTCCATCAAAGTCAGTGATGCCCTCCAACCATCTCATCCTCTGTCGTCCCCTTCTCCTCCTGCCTTCAATCTTTCCCAGCATAGGGTCTTTTCCAGTGAGTCAGTTCTTTGCATCAGGTGGCCAAAGTATTGGAGTTTCAGCTTCAGCATCAGTCCTTCCAATGAATACTCAGGACTGATTTCCTTTAGGATGAACTGGTTGGATCTCCTTGCAGTCCAAGGGACTCTCAAGAGTCTTCTCCAACCCCATTTCCAACAACACTTCCTTCTGTACTTGCCATTTATTCACTTGATGTCCTCAGGTGAGTCATTCTGCCTTTCCTGACCTCAGTTTCCTGATATGTATGCAAAAGGGTTTGACAAGGTGCTTACTATGATTGCTGGGGTCAATGGAAATAATGAATAAACAAATTTATGATAAGAATAGAGAGAGTTTTATTCAACTCAAACTGGGGACAATAGCTCAGAAGACATCTTCTCAAATTGCTCTGAGCAAATCATCCAGGGAAACGTAGTTTTCAGGACAGTTTTATATTTTGTCAGAACAAAACATCAGGCATGATGGTGGTATATTTCTTCAAGGTTTCAAAAAAGGCTGGCACATACACAGTGAGTCAGTATGACCTCAGCATCCGGGAAGGGAGAGCCCATCATGAGCTGCCATTGGTCCACGTGCTAGGGACTCAGAATGGAGCTCACAAAGGAGGTGGTGAAATCAGGGCAGTGCCAAGTGGAGGCCAAGGTGGAGGGGGGGGGGCGCTAAACTCCTTAGAGTCCCTATTCTCCTCACTTCTCTTCATTACTTGATTTGAAAGTCAGCTAGTTCTCCACCTTGTACAAAGTGCCCTCCAAATGTACGGTCCAGAACCTCCTAGGTGGAACCACGAACCCTTCCTTCACCCAAATTCTGGACCAAGTTAGATTTAGTTAGATTTTTAAGATGAAATCCTATTGTGTTTTTTGTCTGCAACTTCAAGCTCTCAAACTGAGTTTGTCTGTTTTTTAATGTCACAGACTGGAGACCATTAATAACCACTCTTTCTTTATTTTAAACATAAAAGAGTTTAAGTATGTGGTAATGCTAATCCTGAGCCCAGAGTGCATCTTGTTTTGGTGGAAAATGGTGACAGAGCCAAGGAAAGTAGGCATGTTCTGTGTCTTCTTGAAAATCTTGATTAAAATTAAGTCCCAGGTTTCTGGAGTCAAGCATTCAGGATCCACAAGAAGTAGGACAAGTTTGACAACATGTTGATCTCCTTTGCTGGATTTCTCTTAGCTGGATTTCTCAATGATAGGCTTGCACAATAGCATATCAGAGGTATACCAGGCTACCCACTTTAATGCTGTGTTCCTTTTTATTTCTGTGATTAAATGTGGATTTAAGTTCTAAGACTGTATTTTGATGAAGAGAAAGTAGGTTTCCCAGTGAGTTATAAAATCCCAAGGGAATGAGCAGGTTGTTAGAAATTTATTAATATATCTAAAACATGTCTTCATTCTCTATAAGGAAAATCAGCAATGTAATCACCATACAGATAACAGCAGAACACTGTTGTTCATGTCTTTGCTACTTGTGTGGTTGTTTTTGTTTGTTTTTTTCAAGGAATACACTATTTTTTAGAGTAGTTTTAGGTTCACAGCAAAACTGAGCAGAAAGTACAGAAATTTCACATTTACTCTCTGTCCATACAAGGCACAGTCTACTCCACTGTAAAAATCGACTATTAACACCACCAGATAGGTATGCTTGTTGCAATTAATGAACCTACGTGGATACATCTTTATCACACAAAGCCAACAGGCTATATTAGGGTTCATTTCTGATGTTGTAGATTCTATGGGTTTTGACAAATTTATAATGACATGTATACAGCATTATAGTATCATATAGAATAGCTTTACTGCTCTAAAAGTCTCTTGTGCTCGAAACTGTTCATCCCTTGTTCTCTTCTATCCTTGGGAAGTTCCAGTTCAGTCACTCAGTTGTGTCTGACTCTTTGCAACCCCATGAACTGCAGCACGCCAGGCCTCCCTGTCCATCACCAACTCCAAGAGTCCACCCAAACCCATGTCCATTGAGTTGGTGATGCCATACAACTACCTCATCCTCTGTCATCCCGTTCTCCTCCTGCCCTCAATCTTTCCCACCATCTGGGTCTTTTCAAATGAGTCAGCTCTTTGCATCAGGTGGCCAAAGTACTGGAGTTTCAGCTCCATAGTTTTACATTTCCAGAATGTCATAAAGTTGGAATCGTAGGGTTTGTAGCCTTTTCAGATTGCCTCCTTGCATTCAGTGATACACATTTAGGGTTCTTCCACATCTTTTCATAGCTTCATACTTCATTTGTCTTTAGTGATGAATAATATTCCATTATCTGGATGTATCACAGTTTATTTATCTGTTCTCTTTCTTGAGGATGTCTTCATTGCTTCCAAGTTTTGGCAATTATGAATGATGACCTTAGAAAGCATCACTATGAACAAAGCTAGTGGAGGTGATAGAATTCCAGTTGAGCTATTTCAAATCCTGAAAGATGATGCTGTGGAAGTGCTCCACTCAATATGCCAACAAATTTGGAAACCTCAGCAGTAGCCACAGGACTGGAAAAGGTCAGTTTTTATTCCAATCCCAAAGAAAGGCAATGCCAAAGAATGCTCAAACTACCGCACAATTGCACTCATCTCACACGCTAGTAAAGTAATGCTCAAAATTCTCCAAGCCAAGCTTTAGCAATACGTGAACTGTGAACAAGCTGGTTTTAGAAAAGGCAGAGGAAACAGAGATCAAATTGCTAACATCCTCTGGATCATCGAAAAAGCAAGAGAATTCCAGAAAAACATCTATTTCTGCTTTTTTGACTATGCCAAAGCCTTTGACTGTGTGGATCACATAAACTGTATAAAATTCTTAAAGGGATGGGAATACCAGACCACTTGACCTGCTTCTAGAGAAACCTGTATGCAGGTAGGAAGCAACAGTTAGAACTGGACGTGAAATAACAAACTGGTTCCAAATAGAAAAAGGAGTACGTCAAGGCTGTATATTGTCACCCTGCTTATTTAACTTCTATGTAGAGTACATCATGGAAATGCTGGGCTGGATGAAGCACAAGATGAAATCAAGATTGCTGGGAGAAATATCAATAACCTCAAATATGCAGATGACACCATCCTTATGGCAGAAAGAAAAGAAGAACTAAAGAGGCTCTTGATGAAACTGAAAGAGGAGAGTGAACAAGTTGGCCTAAAGCTCAACATTCAGAAAACTAAGATCTTGGCATCTGGTCCCATCACTTTATGGCAAATAGATAGGGAAACAGTGGAAACAGTGTCAGACTTTATTTTTTGCGCTCCAAAGTCACTGCAGATGGTGACTGCAGCCATGAAATTAAAAGATGCTTACTCTTTGAAAGAAAAGCTATGACCAACCTAGATAGTATATTAAGAAGCAGAGACATTACTTTGCCAACAAAGGTCTGTCTAGTCAAGGCTATGATTTTTCCAGTGGTTGTGTATGGATATGAGAGTTGGACTGTGAAGAAAGCTGAGTGCCAAAGAATTGATGCGTTTGAACTGTGGTGTTGGAGAAGACTCTTGAGAGTCCCTTGGACTGCAAGGAGATCCAACCAGTCCATCCTAAAGGAAATCAGTCCTGAGTGTTCATTGGAAGGACTGATTTTGAAGCTGAAACTCCAATATTTTGGCCACTTGATGTGAAGTGACTCATTGGAAAAGACCCTGATGCTGGGAAAGATTGAAGATGCGAGGAGAAGTGGATGATAGAGGATGAGATGGTTGGATGGCATCACTGATTCAATGGACATGAGTTTGAGTAAACTCTGGGAGTTGGTGATGGACCTGGTATGCTGCAGTCCATTGGGTCGCAAAGAGTTGGACACAACTGAGCAGCTGAACTGAACTGAGATGATATGTGGTAGGAAAAAGCTAAGGTCTGTCTAAAGGGGAATGATTGTGAATGACGCTGTAGCAGAGGCTGTTTGTACCTCCTCCCCACTCCACAACACCCCTGCACTTACCATTTCTCTACCAGCACCTGTGGGACTTCATCTGGTCTGCTTTGCCTGCGTTCAGGTCAGGCCAGAAGTGCCACAGAACGAACTGATTTGGCAACATGCCCTTCACCAACTTCCTTCTCTCCCTTGCCCACTTCCCCACTGCAATCAGGGGTTTATAGGGGTCATCTCCTAAATGAATTACTTGAACCCTCATTCTGAGATGCACTCACATCTCACATCTCAGGGTCTCCCTTGCAGGGATCCTCAAAAAGACAGATGCATACTAGAATCTCACTTGTGAGAGGGTAACAGGCAGGAAGACCAGGGGTCTCCAAACGGAGGAAATAGCCTGCAAGTGTCAGACATTTTTATCTCTCTTAAGTGGCAGGAGGAAACAAACTATCGATATTTTTTCCTTATCTATACAAATTTAAAAGGAAGTTTCTCTTAAAATTCTGTGTTGCCATAGTGACAGCTGGTTTCACCTGAAGTTAACCAATGCCTTTTTCTTATGGAAATGTTTATCTTAAGCTATGCTAATGTACTATGCATTTACCCCAAACTCTTCAAGTCCACCTTTTGGCTCAGAACCTACTTGATAACCCAGTATGTTATACTCAGAGATTGTTCCTCTAATCTATGTAAATGAAACTATTTGTGATCTGCCCTTCTTCAAGATTCAAGTTAATCATTTTATGGCCCAAGATAAATCATTTGGTGCCAAGATTATCCCAAAATGCATCTTATGGGTGAGAGGCCTGGTGCCATTCTGAGTTTTAAGACATTCCTTTCTTTCATTAACAGACTGCTGGTGACTATATAACATCTAGCTGAAGACTAGCAGGGGGGTACTCTTTCTGCCCCCTTCTGATGCCTATGTCAGAAGCTTTCTCTATCTCCTTTATATTGATTATACAAAAGCTCTGAGCAATCAAGCCTCGTCTCTGGCCCCAGATTGAATTCTGCTCCGGGGGCCAAGAATCCCGGAGTCTTGATTCAACAACAACCTTTCACTTGGTTGCTAAAATATCCCCCCTCCACACACACTCAACATGGATATAACTTTAAAACTAAGTACTAGATGATAAAAGTAGGACATGAAACAAACTTTAAAAGCACATGCCATTTGTATAAAAAAGAAAAATCTTACAGGTAAAACTAAAAAACAGGATATACTTTTTGAGACTACATATATAACTAACTGCAAAGAGTCGGACACAACTGAGCAACTTCACTTTCACTTTTCACTTTCATGCATTGGAGAAGGAAATGGCAACCCACTCCAGTGTTCTTGCCTGGAGAATCACCGGGATGGGGGAGCCTGGTGAGCTGCCGTCTATGGGGTTGCACAGAGTTGGGCACGACTGAAGTGACTTAGCAGCAGCAGTAGCAGCATATAACCAAAGACTATACTAAACACATTATAGAAAGAAACAGGAGTAAGCTATCAGGAATGAAATGTAAACACCATGCTGTGAACTGAAATTTACACATATATATATATTTATTTCTATAAATATATGTTTCATATAGGGCTTCCTGGTGGTACAGTGGTAAAGAATCCACCTGCCAATGAGGAGACACAAGAGACACAGGTTTGATCCCTGGGTCAGGAAGATCTCCTGGAGAAGAAAATGGCAATCCACTCCAATATTCTTGCCTGGAAAATTCCAGGGACAGAGGAGCCTAGTGGGCTACAAGTCCATGGGATCACAAAGAGTTGGACACAACTGAGCTACATACACACACATTTTATATAATACATACGTTTATATTTTATATTAATATACATTTTATACCATATTATATTTATATAATACAAACTATTGTTCATTTATATATAATATAAATGTATTTGTGACTTCGTTGATAGCTCAGTTGGTAAAGAATCCGCCTGCAATGCAGGAGACCCTGGTTCAATGGGTCGGGAAGATCTGCTGGAGAAGGGATAGGCTATCCACTCCAGTATTCTTGGATTTCCCTTGTTGGCTCAGCTGGTAAAGAATCTGCCTGCAATGGAGGAGACCCTAGTTCAATTCCTGGGTTGGGAAGATCCCCTGGAGAAGGGAAAGGCTACCCACTCCAGTATCCTGGCCTGGGTCGCAGAGTCAGACACGACTAAGCAACTTTCATTTTCATGAATTTATTCATATAAAACATTCTATGTTATGGATTTGTATATTATATACATTTGCATTTATGCATATTATGTATTTCCACATAAATAAACTTTTAATTTTTCAAGGGCTAAAGAAAAGATAAAAGGAAAAACATATATCCTTTCTCTTATTTCATGGTCTTTTTGGTGATCAGCCTACTATGCTGCTCTGACCCTTAATGCCCGTATCTCAGACACATATTCCAAACATGCAGCTTGGCATACAGCATAATTGCTTTAGTTCTGACTTAGGACCCTGAGGGCTTCCCTGGTGGCTTGGATGGTAAAGAATCTGCCTGCAGTGCAGGAGACCTGGGTTCAGTCCCTGGGTCAGGAAGAGCCCCTGGAGAAGGGAATGGCTACCCACTCCAGTATTCTTGCCTGGAGAATTCCATGGACAAAAGAGCCTCGCAGGCTACAATTCATGGGGTTGCAAAAGAGTTGGACACGACTGAGCGACTTGCACTTTCACTTTGGGAGCCTTGTTTCACCATCCCTCCTCCTTGGCTCCTTGGATCTGCTTTACGTGGCAGGTCACACTAACATTTTAGGGCTCCAGTGATCTAGTCCTCCAGCTCATCCTGCCATGTTATGCATGACAAAATTGGGGTTCTTGTGTCCCCCATGTTGCCAACTCTGGGCAAACGCAGGGTTGGGGGAGACTTTGGATGCAGTTTCTCAAGTGGCCTGTGTAAGTTCAAGTCCTGATTCCACCTCTTTCTAGTTGAACAGACGTGGTTAGCTAATTAACCCTGTGTCCCTTAGAAGAACTGGGGAGTCTGTATGTTCTACTACCCAGGGTAGCTGTGGGGATAGAACAAAACTAGCCTTGTAAAGGGTTTCCTGGTGCATGACACATGCTCAATAATACTCACCTCTTAGCCCAGGGCTTCTGAGATATTCACACTGTTCTAGCCAATGCTTGGCCTGGGCCCTGATCTGTTCTTGTCCTAACAAAGGTTTGCCTCAGTTTCTGTTACATGCACTCTGTAAGGAAAGGCTGAAAATGCTAACGGTGCCATAAACCAGTTAGGCCAGTGGGTACAGAACATTCTTTCATCCATTTTGGCTTCAGTTTGAAAAATCACAGTGGAAGTCCTAGGTTTTCTTTCTTTTTATTTTTTTTCAGGTTCCTAATGTTTAAAATTGGAAATTAAGGATCTACCTTCTTCACAGAGTGACGGTGAGGTCCAAGCAAAATCATCCAAATGAAAGCACACAGAATACACTCCAGAGTGCATACTTCTGAGCTCTGAAGGCTTGCGCAGTCCCATCACCCACACACCTATTTTCAGGAACTCAGCTACTCCCCTGCCCCTTTTTCATTATGGTAAAATGCACATTATATAATTTTTGCCAGCTTAGCCATTTTTGAAGTGTACTGCAGTCCAAAACTCTTTCCATCTTGTAAAATCAAAACTCTGTACCTACTAAACAATAACTCCTCATTCTTCCTTTCTCTCAGGCCCCCAGGAACCCCATTCTACTTTCTGTTTTTACGAATTTGACTGCTCTAGATACTTCATATGAGTGGAATCACACAGAATTTGTCTTTTTGTGGCTGGCTTATTTCACTTAGAATAATGTCCTCCAGGTTCATCTATGTTGGAGCCTGTGTCAATATTTCCTTTTTAAGGCTGAAGAATTCCATTGTATGCAAACACTGTGTTTTGTTTATCCATTCATCTTTCAGTGATCACAGTTGTGTTTCTTTCATGTTCTGTTTTCATTGTGATTACCATGGTGATTACATTTTAAACCCTCACATTAAATCACTCTAGTTTGAATTTGTATGTGTGCCTGCCAAGTCACTTCAGTTGTGTCCAACTCTTTGTGACCCTGTGGACCTTAGCCCACCAGACTCCTCTGTCTATAGTATTCTCCAAGAAGACTGGAGTAGGTTGCCATGCCCTCCTCCAGGGGATCTTCTCCACTCAGGGATCAAATGGTTCTTTACCATTAGCACCACCTGGGAAGGCTTAATTTGAATTTATCAGCTTTAATTCAATAGCATAAAATAAGTCTGCTCCTTTGCAGCTCTGTCCCTACTATTTTCAGTTACTGATGTGAAAAAAATGTGTTAAAATACTTGTGATGTAAAATTTACCGTCTTGACTACTTGTAAGTGTACAGTGAAGTGGTATTAAATCATATTCACACTGATGTGTAACCATCACATTATCCATTTCCACAAATCTTACAAATCTGAAACTCTGTGCCTATTAAATAACAGCTCCCTCTTTTCCCTTCCCTCTAGCCCCTGCCAACCACTATTCTACTTCCTCTATGATTTCGACGACTTTTAAGTACTTCATATGGGCTTCCCTGGTAGCTCAGCAGTAAAGAATCCACCTGCCAATGCAGGAGACCCAGACTGGGATTTTCATAAATCCCAGTCGTCTGCTATTACTTTTGTTGCCTATGCCTTTGGATCCCTAGGTCAGGAAGATCCCCTGGAGAAGGCAGGGGCAACCCACTCTGGTATTCTTCCATGGGAAATCCCACTGGACAGAGGAGCCTGGTGGGCTACAGTCCATGGGGTTGCATAAGAGTTGGACATGACCTTAGTGACTAAATAACAACAACAAGTACCTTATATAGGTGGAATCTTATGTTGTTTTTTTTTGTGACTGGCTTATTTCACTTAGCATAATATCCTTAATGCTCATCCATGTTGTAGCATATTGCAGAAGTTTCTTCCTTTTTAAGGCTGAAAAATATTTCACTGCATGTATATACCACATTTTACTTATCTATTCATTGGTAATTGACATTTGAATTTCTTCCATATTTTAGCTGTTGTGAATGGTGCTGCTGTGTACATGGATGTAAAACTATTCCTTTGAGGCTCTGCTTTCATTTCTTTTGGGTATATACCCAAATGTGGTATTACCAGATCATATGCTAATTCTATTTTTAATTTTTTGAAGTACCCTCATAGTGTTTTCCACAGTAACTTTACGATTCTGCCCTCCCAGCAACACTGCATACAGCTATAATTTTTCTACTTCACCACCAAAGCGTTGTCGTTGTTTTAGATTGTAGCCATCTTAATGAGTGTGGGGTGGCATCTTGTTGCAGTTTTTATTTGCGTTTCCTGAATGATTAGTGACGTTGATCATGTTTTCAGATGCTTATTGACCTTTTGTATAGCTTCTTCAGAGAAATATCTGTTAAAGTCCTTTGCCCATTTTAAAATCACGTTTGTTTTTAGTTGTTGAGTTTTAAGAGTTATACATGTATTCTGGATAATTATCCCTTATCAGATATATAATTTGCAAATATTTTCTCTGAATCTGTAGGCTGCCTTTTTACTCTGTGAATAATGTCTCTTGGTATACAAATAAAAATAATTTAACATTTTCATAAATCCCAGTTGTCTGCTATTACTTTTGTTGCCTGTGCCTTTGGTGTCATATCCAAGAAATCATTGACAAATCTAATGTTGTGAAGCTTTTATTCTTTATATTTTTTCAGAGTTTCATTGTTTTGGGTCTTATATTAAATGTTTGGTCCATTTGGAACTAATTTTTATATATGGTGTTGAGTAAGGATCCAACTTTCCAACTTTATTCTTCTGCACGTGGATATCCAGTTTTCCCAGGACTTTTAGTTGAAAAGACTTTCCTCTATTGAATGACGGGCACCATGGTCAAAAATCATTTGGCCAAATATACAAGAGCTTATTTCTGGGTCGTTATTCTATTACATTGACCTGTATGTCTGTGTTTATGCCAGTGTCACACTGTTTGATTACCACAGCTTTGTCATAAGTATTGAAATTAGGACGTGTGAGTTCTCTAGTTTTGTTGTTTTTTTCAATATTGTTTTTTGGTTATTTGGGCTCCGTTGAAATTCGTTATGAATTTTAGGGTGAGTTTATCTAATTCTACAAACAATATCTTTGGGATTTAAATAGGGATTGCATTGAATTTGGGGAATACTGACATTTTAAAAATATTAAGTCTTCTAATCCATGAAAATGGAATGTGTTTCCATTTATTTTGTCATCTTCATTTCTATTAGCAATATTTTGCAGTTTTTCTTATATAAGTTTTTCACTTCCTTGGTGAAGATAGTTCCAAAGTATTTAATTCTTTTTGATGTTAGTATAAATTTGCCTTTGTAATTTCCTTTTCATATTATTCCTTATCCATATGTAGAGATGCAGTTAATTTTGTGTGTTGACTTTGTATCACTTTATTGAATTCATTTATTCTAACAGCTTTTTGGGAGGATCTTTAGAATTTTCTACATAAGATCATATCATCTGCAGAGATAATTTTAATTTTCCCATTCCAATTTAGATGTCTTTTCTTTCTTTTTCTTGCCTATTTGCTCTAGCTAGAACTTCTAGTACTCTGTTGAATAGAAGTCGTAAAAGTGGGTGTCTTTGTCTTGTTTCTAATCTTGGAGAGAAAGCTTTCAGTCTTTAACCACATGTTTGCTGTGAGTTTTTCATATGTGGCTTTTATCATGTGGAGGTAGTTTCCTTATTTTGTTGAGGGTTTTTTATCACAAAAGAATGTTCAATTATTTCCAAATACATTTTCTGCATCAAATTAAATGATCATGTTTTTTCCCTCATTTTGTAATGTGGCATATTACATTGATTGATTTTCACATTTTGAGCCATCCTTTTATTCCAGGGACAAATTTTGCCTGGTTAAGGTGTATAATCCACTTAACGTGCTGCTGAATTGTGTTTGGTAGTATTTTGTTGACGATTTTGCATCAAGTTTCATAAGGGATATTGGTCTATATTTTTCTCTTCTTGTAGTATGTTTGTCTTGCTTTTGTGTCAAAGTTATGTTGTCCTCATAGAATGAGTTAGGAATTGTTCCCTCCTCTTTAATATTCTGATAAATTTGAGAAGGATTGGTATTAGTGCTTTCTTAAATGTTTGGCAGAATTCACAGTGGAGCCATAAGATCCAGGGCTTTTATTTACTGGGAGATTTTTGATGCAGTCTCCTTACTAGTTACAGGTCTAATCTATTTCTATTACTTTGTGATTCAGTCTTGGTAGATTTTGTGTTTCTAGGAATTTTTATTTTAGGTTATTCAGTATTTTGGGGTATAATCATTCACAATACAATCTTTTTTATTTCTATAGAATTGGTAGTGATGTCTATATTTTCACTTTTGATTTTAGTAATTTGAGTTTTTTCTCTTTTTTGTGGCCCATCTAATTAGATCTTGCCAATTTTGTTGCTCTTGTCAAAGAATCAACTTTTCATTTTATTAATGTTCTTCATTGTTTATATGTACTATATTTCATTTATCTCACCTAATCTTTATTATTTCCTTCCTTCTGTTAGCTTTAATTTTAGCTTGTTCTGTTGATCTTAGATCTTGTTTTTTAATG
Source organism: Ovis canadensis (assembly GCF_042477335.2). NCBI lineage: Eukaryota > Metazoa > Chordata > Mammalia > Artiodactyla > Bovidae > Ovis > Ovis canadensis. Next base: position 27,321,299 of record NC_091246.1, read on the forward strand.
TAAGAACTTATAGCTATACATTTCCCCCTTAACACCACTTTTGCTGGGAACTATAAGTTTAAGTATGTTATGTTTCTGTTTTCATCTACCTCTAATTATTTTTGAATATCCCTTGTGATTTCTTATTTTATCCATTGGTTGTTTAAAAGCTTGTTGTTTAATTTCCACAGTTTTGTGAATTTTCCAACTTTGTTATTGATTTCTAACTTCATCCTTTTGCATTAGTCTCTAAATGTATAGAACACAAAAAGTAAAGTTACAAACCAATGTTACAATAATACTAGCTTTTATATTTGTCCTTGTATTTTATGTTTATTCATACAGCTTTGTGTTATGGTCTCTGTCCTTTCATTTAACCTCACAGGACACCCTTGACCATTTCTTGCAGGGCAGGTCCTGTGGTCACAAACTTGCTAAGCTTTACTTTCTCTGGGAAGGTCTTGTCCCTTCATTTATGAAGAACACTGTGCTTGAGAGATTTTTTTCTTTTTTTCCCTTCTAACCCACTTTCTTCTGGCCTCCAGAGTTTCTGATGGGAAATCTGCTTATAAACTTATTGAGGATCTCTTGGAACTGATGCTTCATTTCTCTCTTGCTGCTTTCAAGATTTGCTTTTTATTTTTAGCTCTTGAAAATTTGGTTATAATATATCTTGATGCAGGTCTCTTTGTGTTCATATTAGTTGTAGTTTAGCATATTCTTTCCTTTCCTCAAATTTGAGATCTCAGCCATTATTTCTTCAAGGATTCTCTGTTCATTTCTTTCTATTCTACTTCTTCCTCTAAGACTTCCTTGATATTAATGTTTGTTATTTTGATGATGTTCCTATTTCTTCTAGGCTCTGTTTAATCTTTTTTTCTTTTTCTCGTCAGTCTTGATAATTTCCATTGTCCTGTTTTTAAGTTTACTGATTCTTTTTTCTGCCTGCTCAAAACTGTCTTTGAATCCTTCTAGTAAATTTTTAAATTTTAGTTTTTGTACTGTTCATTTCCAGAATTTCTTTTTGGTTTCTTTTAGGTTTTCTCTTTATTAACATTTTTATTTTGTTCATACTTTGTTTTCTTAACTTTCTCTACATTTTCCTTTAGTTTTTTAAGCATCTTTAAAACTATTATTCTGAGGTCTTTGTCTAGTGTATCTTCTCTTTTTCAGGGACAAATTTTCTTGAACTTTTTTTTTCCTTTGAAGGGGCCATACTTTCTTGTTTCTTTGTATGCTTTGTGGTTTTTTTTCAACACTGGACATTTGAATTTGCTCTGGAAATCATGGTTTCTACATTTCCCCAGAGTTTGCTATTTTTGTCATTGTTTTCATCTATCGGTTTTGTTGTCATTGACTATTGTAGCCTCTCTGCTGAGCATCAGCCTATGGTGTAAACTTAATGCATTCTGCCTTTTCTATCTTTGGGCATCCACAGCTACTTTCTAATTTTTTCCTATATGTACACTTGTTTTTGAATGTTCTAGTCTTTAATGTCTGACTTCTAGGTGAGGAAAAGCAAATATGTAGGGGTAGTAAAATGGCACCTGCCTTTGAAATCTCCTGGAAATCACATTAGTCAAAGGAGGGTTTTGCAACAATGGGAAGAGGTACAACAATGATGACTTGTGCCTATTCATCTGTGCCTATGAGATCAGAAGCAGCAATCAATAATCAGAGCAAAAATTACCCTATATTTGGAGAATATAAACCTTTTTGCACATCCCATATCCCACAAGCTATGTTCAGGTTGCTCAAAGAATACCTGCACAGCTGCCTGCCACATGGCTGAAGTTGGGGGGATGGGTAACTGCTACTGTGTTAAAAGCTGAAATTGGCCCAAATTGACTGCAATTTACTGTCCAAGACTTTCCATGGAAGTTGCAAGCCTTCAATAGGCTCCAGATTTCCAAAATAGTTACATCAGACAGATTCTGTCAGTGCAATTTTTGTCTAGATAGAGAGACAGATTCCTGGCACATCCTAATTCTCTGTGTTCCCTGAAATCCCTCCTGCCAGAATTTTTTCTCCAACTGCACCGTTGCATATTCCCACCAGCAATGTATGAAGGTTCCAGTTTCTTCACATCCTTGCCAACACTTGTTATTATCTCTCTCAACAAATGTCTTTTGATAAATGACCAAGTGATGGGGGTGGGGGAAACTAGAGAAACAGAAAAGAACTGTTGAGAAGAAAAAGGGTTGAGTGAAAATTCTGAAAAAATTGATCAGGGGAAATAGGGAGAAGTGCTAGAGACTGAGTGGGAAAAAGGTTGGAGGAAACCTAGTATGAATAGTGAGTTCAAACCTAGTATGAACCCACTCCCGCAAATTTGAAGTAAGGAGAAAGACAAAAGCAAATATGTGGGCTGGGAAAGGCCACAAAAGTGGGAATCACTGGGCAGATGTGAGTGTATGGGGTGCCAGCTGGGTGACTATGTGGACAGAGGCCAAGGCTGTAGCTGAATTTGGCTGTAGCTACACTGGCAATGGTTTGGAACTTTATTAAGGAAACTCAAACCTGCTCTGTGTTCAGTTCCTTGGAAAATACCTCTTTATGGGACAAGATTTTTGGCCATTTGTGATGTAACAATTCTTTCATTACTGAGAAGATAGCTCTGCTAAGCTGTCACTTGAGAATTCCATGAGGCTGGACCATTGTTTTTCCCAAAGGCAATTTACATGAGTTGCAAGAGGGAATAAAACCATAAGAGGCCTGATGAAGTCTATGTATCTGTTCTATGCTCTATAAACTTTTATATGCTTCATTCAGTTCAGTTCAGTTCACTCGCTCAGTCATATTCAACTCTTTGTGACCCAATGGACTGCAGCATGCCAGGCTTCCCTATTAATCACCAACTCCTGGAGCCAATTCAAATTCATGTCCGTAGCATCGGTGATGCCATCCAACCATCTCATCCTCTGTCATCCGCTTCTCCTTCAGCACTGTGCTCTTCTTTACATGAAATGTGCTCTTGGTATCTCTAACTTTCTTGAAGAAATCTCTAGTCTTTCCCATTCTATTGTTTTCCTCTATTTCTTTGCATTAATCACTGAGGAAGGCTTACTTATCTCTCCTTTCTATTCTTTGGAACTCTGCATTCAAATGGGTTTATCTTTCCTTTTCTCCTTTGCCTTTCAGTTCTCTTCTTTTCTCAGCTATTTGTAAGGCCTCCTCAGACAACCATTTTGCCTTTTTGCATTTCTTTTTCTTGGGGATGGTCTCGATCTCTGCCTCCTGTGCAATGTCACGAACCTCCATCCATAGTTCTTTAGGCACTCTGTCTATCTAATCTCTTGAGTCTATTTGTCACTTCCACTGTATAATCATAAGAGATTTGATTTAGGTCATACCTGAATGGTCTAGTGGTTTTCCCTACTTTCTTCAATTTAAGTCTGAATTTGGTAATAAGGAATTAATGATCTGAGCCCCAGTAAGCTCCCAGTCTTGTTTTTGCTGTCTGTGTAGAGCTTCTCCATCTTTGGCTGGAAAGAATATAATTAATCTGATTTTGGTATTGACCATCTGGTGATGCTTCCTACTTGGTGATATTTCTTTAATAGATGGCCCACTTCCCTGAGTGCGAGAGAAAGGAGTTAGAATCAGATGTCATTACTGTTTGTCATCTCAGACATGAACGAGTGAGGCAGGGGCCTAGTCTCCTCATCATGCTTACAGAGTTGTGTCAACACAGTCTGCCTCTTTGCCTGTCTCAGGATAGGTGAGTGGTGACTTTTACCATAAACCATTCAAGGGAGGAAATATCACCAATAGACTATTTGATGATTACTAATGTTGAGTTGAAAATTAAGAAAGTTTACTGAAAAATTCTTGTGACACTGCCTGTCCTTTAATGTACTTCATCTTTCACTCCTTACCTTACCAGGAGGAATGAAACTCTCTTACATATAGTTAGTTGATCTCAAACCTTCTGGTACAGTTGGGCTGCAGCAAAAGGCTCTGAGAGACCTTAGCACCTTAGCTGTGGGACAGGCCCTTCTGTAAGTTGATGTTAGTATGTAAAATATGGCGAGTGCACAGGTTAGTATGTTTCTCTTTTCTCCTTTCTTGCATTTAGTTTTCTTTCAGCATAGTAAAAATGTAAGACATTGGGCAAGGTGAAAAGGAAAGTCCAATGAGAATTTCCATTTTCTAGTGGTCTTTATGAGATTGGTTCACTGAAACAGAAATGAGCCAAAGGAGAATGATTCCTAGTTTACTCACAAGAGTAGGGAATTTTTTTTTTAAGAATTCAGAGAAGGACCAGGACAAAACATATCCAATCAATTGAAAAGTCTTCAAAGAAACCTTGTACTTCTTGGCTACAACTGCAATTGCATTATTTATTTTAATTTATGCTATTTTAAAATTTTACATATAGTAAGTTAACTTTCTTTTGTGTACAGTTGTATGAGTTTGAATACTTGTAGAGTACTGTAAAAATGGAATCATATAGTATGTGATTTTTTGAGGTTGGATTTTTGCACTCAGTGTAATGTCCTTAAGCTTTATCAAAGTTCTTTTCTTAATATAAATTTATTTATTTTAATTGGAGGCTAATTACTTTACAATATTGTATTGGTTTTGCCATACATCAACATGAATGCGTCACGGGTGTACACGTGTTCCCCATCCTGAACCCCCCTCCCACCTCCTTCCTCCTACCATCCCTCTGGGTCATCCCAGTGCACCAGCCCCAAGCATCCTGTATCATGCATCGAACCTGGACTGGCGATTCGTTTCACATATGATAATATACACATTTCAATGCGATTCTCCCAAATCATCCCACCCTCGCCCTCTCCCACAGAGTCCAAAAAACTGTTCTATACATCTATGACTCTTTTGCTATCTCGCATACAGGGTTATCGTTACCATCTTTCTAAATTCCATATATATGTGTTAGTATACTGTATTGTTATTTTTCTTTCTGGCTTACTTCACTCTGTATAATAGGCTCCAGTTTCATTCACCTCATTAGAACTGACTCAAATGTATTCTTTCTAATGGCTGAGTAATACTTCATTGTGTATATGTACCACGGCTTTCTTATCCATTCGTCTGCTGATGGACATCTAGGTTGTTTCCATGTCCTGGCTATTATAAACAGTTCTGCGATGAACATTGGGGTACACGTGTCTCTTTCAATTCTGGTTTCCTCAGTGTGTATGCCCAGCAGTGGGATTGCTGGGTCATAAGGCAGTTCTATTTCCAGTTTTTTAAGGAATCTCCACACTGTTCTCCATAGTGGCTCTACTAGTTTTCATTCCCACCAACAGTGTAAGAGGGTTCCCTTTTCTCCACACCCTCTCCAGCATTTATTGCTTGTAGACTTTTGGATCGCAGCCATTCTGACTGGTGTGAAATGGTACCTCAATGTGGTTTTGATTTTTATTTCTCTGATAATGAGTGATGTTGAGCATCTTTTCATGTGTTTGTTAGCCATCCATATGTCTTCTTTGGAGAAATGTCTGTTTAGTTCTTTGGCCCATTTTTTGATTGGGTCGTTTATTTTTCTGGAATTGAGCTGCAGGAGTTGCTTGTATATTTTTGAGATTAATTCTTTGTCAGTTGCTTCATTTGCTATTATTTTCTCCCATTCTGATGGCTGTCTTTTCACCCTGCTTATAGTTTCCTTTGTTGTACAGAAGCTTTTAATTTTACTTAGATCCCGTTTGTTTATTTTTGCTTTTATTTCCAAAATTCTGAGAGGTGGGTCATAGAGGATTCTGCTGTGATTTTTGTCAGAGCATGTTTTGCCTATGTTCTCCTCTAGGAGTTTTATCGTTTCTGGCCTTACGTTTAGATCTTTAATCTATTTTGAGTTTGTTTTCATGTATGGTGTTAGAAAGTGTTCTAGTTTCATTCTTTTACAAGTGGTTGACCAGTTTTCCCAGGTTAAAGAGATTGCCCTTACTCCATTGTATATTTTTGCCTCCTTTGTCAAAGATAAGGTGTTCATAGGTGCGTGGGTTTATCTCTGGGCTTTATATTTTGTTCCATTGATCTATATTTCTGTCTTTGTGCCAGTACCATACTGTCTTGATGACTGTGGCTTTGTAGTAGAGCCTGAAGTCAGGCAGGTTGATTCCTCCAGTTCCATTCTTCTTTCTCAAGATTGCTTTGGCTATTCGAGGTTTTTTGTATTTCCATACAAATTGTGAAATTATTTGTTCTAGCTCTGTGAAAAATAGCTTAATAGGGATTGCATTGAATCTATAGATTGCTTGGGTAGTATACTCATTTTCACTGTATTGATTCTTCCAACCCATGAACACTGGTATATATTTTTCCATCTATTAGTGTCCTCTTTGATTTCTTTCACCAGTGTTTTATAGTTTCCTATATATAGGTCTTTTGTTTCTTTAGGTAGATATATTCCTAAGTGTTTTATTCTTTTTGTTGCAATGGCGAATGGAATTGTTTCCTTAATTTCTCTATTTTCTCATTATTAGTGTATAAGAATGCAAGGGATTTCTGTGTGTTGACTTTATATCCTGCAAACTTACTATGTTCATTGATTAGCTCTAGTAATTTTCTGGTGGAGTCTTTAGGGTTTTCTATAGACAGCACCCCACTAGGCTCCTTTGTCCATGGGATTCTCCAGGCAAGAGTACTGGAGTGGGTTGCCATTGCCTTCTCCAATGCATGAAAGTGAAAAATGAAAGTGAAGTCGCTCAGTTGTGCCCAACACTTAGAGACCCCATGGACTGCAGCCTACCAGGCTCCTCCATCCATGGGATTTTCCAGGCAAGAGTACTGGAGTGTGTTGCCATTGACTTAGCAGCAGCAGCAAAGGAACATGTCATCTGCAAACAGTGAGAGTTTTACTTCTTCTTTTCCAATTTGCATTCCTTTTATTTCTTTTTCTGCTCTGATAGCTGTGGCCAAAACTTCCAAAACTATGTCCACTACTATAGTGGTGAAAATGGGCACCCTTGTCTTGTTCCTGACTTTAGGGGAAATGCTTTCAATTTTTCACCATTGAGGATAATGTTTGCTGTGGGTTTGTCATATATAGCTTTTATAATGTTGAGGTATGTTCCTTCTATTCCTGCTTTCTGGAGAGTTTTTATCATAAATGGATGTTGAATTGTGTCAAAGGCTTTCTCTGCGTCTATTGAGATAATCATAAGGCTTTTATTTTTCAATTTGTTAATGTGGTGTATTACATTGATTGACTTGTGGATATTGAAGAATCCTTGCATCCCTGGGATAAAGCCCACTTGGTCATGATGTATGATCTTTTTAGTGTGTTGTTGGATTCTGATTGCTAGAATTTTGTTGAGGATTTTTGCATTTATGTTCATCAGTGATATTGGCCTGTAGTTTTCTTTCTTTGTGACATCTTTGTCAGGTTTTGGTATTAGGGTGATGGTGGCCTCATAGAATGAGTTTGGAAGTTTACCTTCCTTTGCAATTTTCTGGAAGAGTTTGAGTAGGATAGGTGTTAGCTCTTCTCTAAATTTTTGGTAGAATTCAGCTGTGAAGCCATCTGGACCTGGGCTTTTGTTTGCTGGAAGATTTCTGATTACAGTTTCAATTTCCGTGCTTGTGATGAGTCTGTTAAGATTTTCTATTTCTTCCTGGTTCAGTTTTGGAAAGTTGTACTTTTCTAAGAATTTGTCCATTTCTTACAAGTTGTCCATTTTATTGGCATAAAATTGCTGATCGTAGTCTCTTATGATCCTTTGTATTTCTGTGTTGTCTGTTGTGATCTCTCCATTTTCATTTCTAATTTTATTGATTTGATTTTTCTCTCTTTGCTTCTTGATGAGTCTGGCTAATGGCTTGTCAATTTTATTTATCCTTTCAAGGAACCAGCTTTTGGCTTTGTTGATTTTTGCTATGGTCTCTTTTGCATTTATTTCTGCCCTAATTTTTAAGATTTCTTTCCTTCTACTAACTCTGGGGTTCTTCATTTCTTCCTTTTCTAGTTGCTTTAGGTGTAGAGTTAGGTTATTCATCTGACTTTTTTCTTGTTTCTTGAGGTATGCCTGTATTGCTATGAACCTTCCCCTTAGCACTGTCCCATAGGTTTGGGGTTGTTGTGTTTTCATTTTCATTCATTTCTATGCATATTTTTATTTCTTTTTTTATTTCTTCTGTGATTTGTTGGTTATCAGCAGCGTGTTGTTCAGCCTCCCTATGTTGGAATTTTTAATAGTTTTTATCCTGTTCAGTTCAGTTCAGTTGCTCAGTCGTGTCCAACCCTTTGTGACCCCATGAATTGCAGCACACCAGGCCTCCCTGTCCATCACCAACTCCCGGAGTTCACTCAAACTCATGTCCATCGAGTTGGTGATGCCATCCAGCCATCTCATCCTCTGTCGTCCCCTTTTCCTCCTGCCCCCAATCCCTCCTGGCATCAGAGTCCTTTCCAATGAGTCAACTCTTCGCATGAGGTGGCCAAAGTACTGGAGTTTCAGCTTTAGCATCATTCCTTCCAAAGAACACCCAGGGCTGATCTCCTTCAGAATGGACTGGTTGGATCTCCTTGCAGTCCAAGGGACTCTCAAGAGTCTTCTCCAACACCACAGTTCGAAAGCATCAATTCTTCAGTGCTCAGCTTTCTTTGCAGTCCAACTCTCACATCCATACATGACCACTGGGAAAACCATAGCCTTGACTAGACGGACCTTTGTTGGCAAAGTAATGTCTCTGCGTTATGGTCAGAAAAGATGCTTGGAAAGATTTCAATTTTTTTGAATTTACCAAGGCTAGATTTATGGTCCAGGATGTGATCTATCCTTGAGAAAGTTCTGTTTGCACTTGAAAAAAAGGTGAAATTCATTGTTTTGGGGTGAAATGTACTATAGATATCAATTAGGTCTAACTCGTCTATTGTATCATTTAAAGTTTGTGTTTCCTTGTTAATTTTCTGTTTAGTTGATCTATCCATAGGTGTGAGTGGGGGTATTAAAGTCTCCCACTATTATTGTGTTATTGTTAATTTCCCCTTTCATACTTGTTAGCATTTGTCTTACATAATGCAGTGCTCCTATTTTGGATGCATATACATTTATAATTTTTATATCTTCTTCTTGGATTGATCCTTTGATCATTATGTAGTGTCCTTCTTTGTCTCTTTTCCCAGCCTTTGTTTTAAAGTCTGTTTCATCTGATATGAGTATAGCTACTCCTGCTTTCTTTTGGTCTCTGTTTGCATGGAATGTCTTTTTCCAGCTCTTCACTTTCAGTCTGTATGTGTCCCTTGTTTTGAGGTGGGTCTCTTGTAGACAACATGTTATAGGGGTCTTGTTTTTGTATCTATTCAGCCAGTTTTCGTCTTTTGGTTGGGGCATTCAATCCATTTACGTTTAAGGTAATTATTGATAAGTACGATCCCATTGCCATTTATTTTATTGTTTTGGGTTTGAGTTTACACTTCCTTTTTGTGTTTCCTCTTTAGAGAAGATCCTTTAGCATTTGTTGAAGAGCTGGTTTGGTGGTGCTGAATTCTCTCAGCTTTTGCTTGTCTGTAAAGCTTTTGATTTCTCCTTCATATTTGAATGAGATCCTTGCTGGGTACAGTAATCTGGGCTGTAGGTTATTTTCTTTCATCACTTTAAGTATGTCCTGCCATTCCCTCCTGGCCTGAAGAGTTTCTATTGAAAGATCAGCTGTTATCCTTATGGGAATCCCCTGTGTCTTATTTGTTGTTTTTCCCTTGCTGCTTTTAATATTTGTTCTTTGTGTTTGATCTTTGTTAATTTGATTAATATGTGTCTTGGTGTGTTTCGCCTTGGGTTTATCCTGTTTGGGACTCTCTGTGTTTCTCGGACTTGTGTGATTATTTCCTTCTCCATTTTAGGGAAGTTTTCAATCATTATCTCCTTAAGTCTTTTCTCATGGTCTTTCTTTTTATCTTCATCTGGGACTACTATGATTCAAATGTTGTGGTATTTAACATTGTCCCAGAGGTCTCTGAGATTGTCCTCATTTCTTTTAATTCGTTTTTCTTTTTTTCTCTCTGATTCATTTATTTCTACCATTCTATCTTCTACCTCACTAATCTTATCTTCTGACTCCATTATTCTACTATTTGTTCCCTCCAGAGTGTTATCTCATTTATTGCATTATTCATTATATATTGACTCTTTTTTATTTCTTCGAGGTCTTTGTTAAACCTTTCTTGCATCTTCTCAGTCCTTGTCTCCACGCTGTTTATCTGTAATTGCATTTTGTTTTCAAGATTTTGCATCATTTTCACTATCATTATTTGGAATTCTTTATCAGGTAGATTCCCTATCTCTTCCTTTTTTGTTTGGTTTGGTGGGCATCTATCCTGTTCCTTTACCTGCTTGGTATTCCTCTGTCTCTTCATCCTGTTTATATTGCTGTGTTTGGGGTGGCCTTTCTGCATTCTAGCAGTTTGTGGAGTTCTCTTTATTATGGAGTTTCCTCACTGTGGGTGGGGTTGTGTGGGTGGCTTGTCAAGGTTTCCCGGTTAGGGAAGCTTGTGTCAGTGTTCTGGTGGGTGGAGCTGGATTTCTTCTCTCTGGAATGCAATGAAGTGTCCAGTAATGAGTTATGAGATGTCAGTGGGTTTGGAGTGACTTTGGGCAGCCTGTATATTGAAGCTCAGGTCTATGTTCCTGTGTTGCTGGAGAATTTGCATGGTATGTCTTGCTCTGGAACTTGTTGGCCCTTGGGTGGTGCTTGGTTTCAGTGTAGGTATGGAGGCGTTTGATGAGCTCCTGTCAATTAATGTTCCCTGGAGTCAGGAGTTCTCTGGTGTTCTCAGGATTTGGACTTAAGCCTCCTGCTTCTGGTTTTCAGTCTTATTTTTACAGTAGTCTCAAGACTTCTCCATCTATACAGCACTATTGATACAACATTTAGGTTAAAGATGAAAAGTTTCTCCACAGTGAGGGACACCCAGAGAGGGTCACAGAGTTACATGGAGATGCGAAGAGGGAGGAGGGAGATAGAGGTGGCCAGGATGAGATGAGGTGGAATCAAAAGAGGAGAGAGCAAACTAGCCAGTAATCACTTCCTTATGTGCACTCCACAGTCTGGACCACTCAGAGATGTTCACAGAGTTATACAGAGAAGAGAATAGGGAGGAAGGAAACAGAGGTGGCCAGGAGGATAAAGTGGGGAATCAAAACGAGAGAGACAGATCCAGCCAGTAATCAGTTCCCTAAGTGTTCTCCACCATCTGGAACACACAAAGAGATTCACAGAGTTGGGCAGAGAAGAGAAGTGGGAGGGAGGAGATAGAGGTGACCTGGTGGAGAAAAAGGAGAGTCCAAAGGGGGCGAGAGCAATCAGGCCAGTAATCTCACTCCCAAGTAAAAGTGGGTACTGAAGATTGGGTTCTTAAAGGTACAAAATTGATAACAAATACCGAAAAGCAAAGATTAAAAATCTGGAGTAGAGGTTGAATTTTCAAAAATTCAATATTAAAGGAAAAAAAGTCACAAAATTGGAAAAAATACATATATGAAGTTTGCTTTAAAAAATGGGGTCTCTCTCTGTCTTTTATTTTTTCAAAGTAATAGTAGGTTATAAAAATGAAAATTAAAGGAGCAATAGATGACTTAAAATTTTTTAAAAAGATTGAGAAAAAAAAGAATGACAGCAAAAATATATCTAGGACTTTCTCTGGTGGTGTTGTGGACAGTGTGGGGTCAGTTCATTTTCAAATAGTTCCTTGATTCAGCTTATATTTCTCAAGATCTATGGGCCCCTTCCTATGTAGTTGGTACTAACTACAGGGTTTTAATCTATTGCACCTGTCACTTCCAAGGAGGTTCCCTCTGATTTGGCTTCTTCTGTTTGCTGGTCTCTTCAGTGTCTAATTTCTGCCCTGACACAAGAGGGTGGTGGTAGACACTTTTTTAGGCTCACTTGTTCAGTCTTGCTGCAGGGAGGGAGGGACGCTGCAAACAAATAACACTGGTGTGTGCTCGCAGTGTCTCGGCCACACTGGGCCTGTCCCCACTCATGGCATGTGTGCTTTCCCTGTCTACACTGCTTGGGCTCTAGGTTGCTCTGCTGGGATCTGTCTGAGGCCAGCCCTGGGTTGTATGCACTTCCCAGTTCTAAGCTGCTCAGGTTCAGGTACTCAGGTACTCCTCAAGGGCACAGACTCGGTTGGGCCTGCGTTTTGTGCCCTTACCAGGTCCAAGCAGCTCAGGTGACCTAGTGTTTGGCGAGCGCAGTCGCTGCAACTTATTGTGTCCCCTGTCTCTGCTGCTCGGTTTCCTGGGTATACAACAGACACACCTTCTCAGGCGGATGTTGACTGTCCAGAATCCCAAGAAGTCTTGGTTAGCAACGAAGCCTGCCTGCAGTTTGGTAAATAATGCCTTTCTGGGGCCGTGATTGCCCTCTTCCAGCTCTGGCTGCCCTCGCCTGCCTGTCATTGGAGGCTGGCCGGTAGCCGGCTAGCTCTGCTCAATCCTTTGCTCTGTGAATGGCCCTGGCGGTGTCTTAGGTTAAGGCTTTTCACGTGATAGCTATCCCACAGTCTGGTTTGCTATCCCAAGTTAGTTTCCTCAGATTGCCCTTGGGTCATTCAGGCCCGGTCCTTACTCTAAGCAATGCAGCCCGTGCCTCCCTGCCCAGCTCCCGCTTGCTAGTGGCGGATGCAGGTGTCTGTGCTGCTTCTCCGCTGGGGGAGTTACCGTTGGGCATGTAATCTGTGGGTTTTAATTATTTATTTACTTTTCCTCCCAGCAGTGAGAGTGTTTCCCGGGGTTTGAAAACTTCTCTGTTTTGTAAGACTTCCTTCCTGGGATGGAGCTCCATCCCCCTCTCTTTTGTCTCTCTTTTTATCTTTTATATTTTTTCCTACCTCCTTTTGAAGACAGTGGCCTGCTTTTCTGGGTGCCTGATGTCCTCTGCCGGCATTCAGAAGTTGTTTTGTAGAATTTACTCAGCGTTCAAATGTTCTTTTGATGAATTTGTGGGGGAGAAAGTGGTGTCCCTGTCCTATTCCTCCACCATCTTAGGACCACCTCTATCAAAGTTGTATATTTTATAGCTTGTTTTCTTATCGCTATGCAATATTATATTGTATGAATGTACCAGAATTTACTGAAAAACCCATTAAAGGATATTTGACTAGTTGACAGCTTTTGATGATTTATAAAGAGTCCTGTTATAGACAACTGTATGCAGATTTTCTGTCAACATGACTTTATTTATCAAGAGCGAATACATAGGAGTAGGATTATCAGGTCATGGTGTGTGTGTATTTAATTTCTTGAACTTGCTCAGCGATTTTCCACTGTGGTTGCACTATTTTTCATTCTTACTAACAATGTATGAGAGTTCCAGTTACTCAGTGTTCTTGCCAGACAAGGTATTGACTATTAAAAATATTTAAGCTATTATAATGGGTGAAATTGTATCTCATTATGATTTTAATTTGCATTTCCCAAACAGCTAATGGCTAATGCATTGAGCATCTTTTCATGAGCTTATTTGACAACAATACATCTTCTTTGGTGAAATGTCTGTTCAAATGTTTTTCCATTTTAAAAAGTTCCTTTGTTTTCTTACTGTTGAGATTTGTGAATTCTGGATACAAGTTCATTGTCAGATAAGTGTTTTGCAAATGTTTATCCCAGCCTGTACCTTGTTTCTTCATTCTCTTAATAGTGTCTTTAACAGGTTTTAATTTTGATGAAGTCCAGCTTATTTTTTTTCTTTTGAAACATGCCAGGTATACTTTGCTCAACCAAGGTAGTTAAAATTTCTCCTGTTTTCTTCTGTAAGTTTTATAGTTTTATACCTTACAGTTAAATCTGTGATGCACTTTTGAGTTAATTTTGTATAAGGTGTGAAGTTTAGTTTGAGTCTTTTTTCTTTTGCATACAGATAAGGAATTGCTCTGGAACCATTTATTTATAAAGATGTATTTCTTCATTAACAATTTGATAGAATTTTCCAGTGAAATTATTGGGACCTGCAGTTTTCTTTGGGGATATTTTTAAAGTATACTTTTAACTCCCTTGCTAGATATAGTACTCTTTGACTTGTTTATTTTTTCTTGGGTAATCTTTGGTATAGTTTATGGCTTTCAGGGAATTGGTCCATTTTATCTAAGTCTAATTTATGTGTCTAGAATTGTTATAGTTCTCTCTTATTATCCTTTTAATGTCTGTGAGGTCTGAGGTGATATTTTTTTTTCCATTTCTGATATTGGCAATTTATGCCTTTGTTTTTCTGGCTAGAGGTTTTATGAAGTTATTAATTTGAGATTTTACTTCTTTTCTTATATAAGCTGTTAAATCTATAAATTTCTCTTTACTGCTTTAGATCACAAATATTGATGAGCTATATTTTCATCTTCATTCAGTTCAAAATATTTTCTGATTTCCCTGGAGACTTCCTTTTTGGCACATATCTATTTGAAAGTATGGCTTTTGTTTCTAAGTATTTAGGAATTTTTAATTTATCTTTTTGTAAGTGATTTCTAGTTTAGTTTCACTATGGTCAGAGAACACATTCTGTTTGAATTTATTCTTTTTAAATTTGTCAAGGCTTGTTTTGTAACCTAGGATATGATCTCTCTTGACAAATTATTCCATGTGTATTTGAAAACAATATGAATTCTGCTTCTCTTGAATGAAGTGTTCTATAAATACTAGATGAAGTTGGTAGATGATGTTGTTCAGTTCTTTTGTATTCATACTGATTTTCTACCTGCCCATTGTATTGAGTATTGAGGACAGAATACTGAGGTTTTCAACTATAACTGTTGCTGCAGATCTGCCCATTCTCTCAGTTTCACTTCATGTAGTTTGAATCTCTGTTGTTTGGTGCATATACATTTAGCACTGCTATGTATCCTTGTTATTTGACACTTTCATCATTGTGTAATGTTCTTCTCTATCCACACTATTTTATATTGCTCAGAGAGCTAATTTGTCTGATGTCAGTGTAATGACTTCTGCTTTCACCAGTGTTGGCAGGGCTTATATTTTTCCATCCTTTTCCATTTAACCTGTGTGTATCATTCATTTAAAGTGTTCTTCTTGCTAGCAGCGTAAAGTCATTTGAAAATCCATTCTGACAATTTGTCTTTTAATATGTGTGTTTATACTATTAACATTTAACATAATATTGATAAGTGTGTATTTAGGCCTACTATCCTATCACTTGTTTTCTGTTTTTTCACTCTGTTTTCTGTTCCTGTTTACTCTTTTTTGACTTCTTTTGGAGTATTTGAATTGTTTTTAGATTTCCATTTTAAATTATTTATTGATTTAAAAAATAATACTTCTTTAGTTTTTAAATTGGTTTCTCTAGATATCATGATGGGCTTCCCTAGTGGCCCAGATGGTAAAGAATCTGCCTGCAATACCCAATCCCTGGGTTGGGAAGATCTCCTGGAGAAGGGAATGGCTACTCACTCCAGGATTATAATATATATATTTACCTTTTCATATTATGCTAAAACTTTAATATTTCAACACTTCAAATTAAATATAGAAACTCTTTACCACCATATAAGCCCATTAACTCTCCCTATTTATATTATTGACATCATCAATAATATAAATTGTGATATGAATTGTCACACATATTTAAAAGAACTTGAGAAAAAATTTTAAAATATTTAAATAGATACTATTTCTTTTTCTCTTTTTTGTATTCCTGAAATTCTACCCTTTTTGTTGGTTATTATTTCATAAAAATTCCTTTTAGCATTTATTTTAGAGCAATTTGCTAGAATGGATTCTCTTAATTTTCCTTCATCTCAGAATATGTCTATGTTGCCTTTATTCCTGAATAACATTTTAAATGCACATAGATTTTTTTTTTCTCCCAGTATAACATATATTCTAGTTTCTTATCTCCATGGTTTTTGATGAAAATCATCTCCTGATCCTGATTCAAATCACTACTCCTCTCCATGTAATGCCTGCTTTTTTTTTTTTTTTTTTTTTTAGCATTTTGCTTATGATGTATTTGGGCATGGATTTATTTGGATTCACTGAGATTCTTGAATGTGGAAGTTTATGTTTTTGCCAATGTTGGCAATGTTTTAGTATTAAAAATGTTTTTTCCTCACACAGTCTCTTCTGTGAATAAAGTGACACAAACATTTATCATTAAAGGTTTTGATGTATCCAATAAGTCTGAAGCTCTGTTCCTTTTTTGTTTTCCAATCCATTTTTTCTCTGTTGTTCAGGGCACTTTATTCCACTATGTTCAGTTTTCTATTTCTGCATAACCAATGGCCTTAAGTTTAGGGGCTAAAACACCACATACATTTATTATCTCAGAGGTCATGTGAGTCAGAGGAATCTGGACACAATTTAGATGGGTCTTTGTCTTAGTGTCTTGCACATTTAATTTGTCTTGGCTTCTATTTTTTTGGTAGGCCACAGTAAAACTAAATCTTTTTAAAATCCCAGTTTACTTTTATCTACCTGTCATATTTTATATATCTTCTTGAGCATGTGATGTGTACCCAGATTCCCTGTTCACTGAAACATTTTTTGTCTCCACTGCTGGGAATTCTGTCAGCTCTCAGCAACTCCAGGGATTACCTTAGCTCCAGAAAGTCACTTTGTCAAGGTCTTGACCCTTTTAGGGTAGCCCACATCTATTGACTGATGAAGAGCATAAAAGCCTACTCTTCTTTGCCCAAGGTGACATACATTGGAAAGTTCATTCTTGCTCTGGAGTTCTTCATGTTGTCAGTTTAGACTATCATCAGGGCTTCTTGCTGACTCAACCTCTCTCTCTTCCCAGTCCTGCCCCTCTACCCTTCCTTCCGTAAGTATTGCTCACAAGTGCATCTGAGTAAACTCTGACTCATAGTTGGCTTCTGGGAGATCCAGGGCATGGCAGGTATGGATTACCTGTGGGTTTTTGCTCTTGTCTGTTTTTACTTTTGTATTTTTGATTACCTGATCATGTTTCCTGAATTTTTAGTGTACTAAATTTTCATTAAATGGCAGAAATTTTGATAAGCAATTATATAGGCTCAAGATGAAGTTGGTTTTCTTTAGATAGGTTTCTCTACTGGTAGGCAGATTAAAAGTGAGTAGTTCCTCTGAATCTTATTCAGATAGTATTTCCAACATTGCTAAAACTGGTCTTTCTGGTTTGTTCTGAGTTCCATGGTGAAGACCTTCTTAAGTCTCAAATGAAAGCTTAGAATGTTAACCAAGATTTCTGCTCTTTGATAGGCTCTGAATTCCAGCTTCTATTACTCCAGCAAAATTAGATAGCTGAAACTCTGCTTTTGTTTTATTAATCTCTTAAAACTGCTTTTCTGCTTGTCTTATGCGAGACAGAAAAAGAGACACAGATGTATAGAACAGTCTTTTGGACTCTGGGAGAGGGCGAGGGTGGGATGATTTGGGAGAATGGCATTGAAACATGTATATTATCATGTGAAATGAATCGCCAGTCCAGGTTCGATGCATGATACAGGATGCTCAGGGCTGGTATACTGGGATGACCCAGAGGGATGGTATGGGGAGGGAGGTGGGAGGGGGTTTCAAGATGGGGAACACATGTATACCCGTGGTGGATTCATGTCAGTGTATGGCAAAACCAATACAATATTGTAAAGTAATTAGCCTCCAATTAAAATAAATAAATTTATACTAAAAAAAAAGAAAGGGGAAAAAACTCTGCTTTTCTGCTTGTCTTTTCATATGTGTGCATCCAGTCTGTTTTTGTTCAGTTGCCAACTCTTAGTGACCCCATGGACTGCAGCACGCCGGGCTTCCCTATCCCTCACCATCTACCGGAGTTTGCCCAAGTTCATGTTCATTGAATCGGTGATGCCATCCAATCATCTCATACTCTGTTGCCCTATTCTCCTTCTGCCTTCACTCTTTCACAGTGTCAGGGTCTTTTCCAATGAGTTGACTTTTCACGTCAGGTGGATAAAGTATTGGAGCTTCAGCATCAGACTTTCCCAAGAGTATTCAGAGTTGATTTCTTTAAGATTGACTGGTTTGATCTTCTTGCTTTCCAAGGGACTCTCAAGAATCTTTTCCAGCACCACAGTCCAAAAGCATTAATTATTCAGCTTCTGCTTTCTTTATTGTCCAGTTTTCACATCATACATGACTGCTGGAGAGACAGTAGCCTTGGCTATATGGACCTTTGTTGGCAAAGTGATATCTTTGCTTTTTAATACACTATTGTTGCTCAGATGGTAAAGAGTATGCCTGCAATGCTGGAGACCTGGGTTCAATCCCTGGGTCGGAAAGATCTCCTGGAGAAGATTCGGTAACCTACTCCAGCATTCAAGAAGTCCGTGGATAGAGGAGTTTGGAGGGCTACAGTCCATGGGGTCACAAAGAGTCGAACATGACTCAGTGCCTTTCACTTTCATGTTTGTCATAGCTTTCCTGCCAAGAGCAGTCATCTTCTAAGTTCATGTCTAATTTCACCATCTAATTTCACCATCTGCAGTGATTTTAGAGTCCAAGAAGAGGAAATGGGTCACTGGTTCTATCTTTTCCCCTTCTATTTGCCATGAAGTGATGTGACCAGATGCCATGATCTTAGAATTTTTAATATTTAGTTTTAAACCAGCTTTTTCACTCTCCTCTTTCACCCTCATCAGGAGGCTCTTTACTTCCTCTTCACTTTCTCCCATTAGGGTGGTATCATTCACATATCTGAAGTTGTTGATAGTTCTCCTGGCAATCCTGATTCTAGTTTGTAACTCATCCAGCCTGGAATTTCACATGATGTGCTCTGCGTATAAGTTAAATAAATACATTGACAGTAACAGCCTTGTCATACTCCTTTCTCAATTCTGAACCAGTCAGTTGTTCCATACAGGATCCTAACTCTTGCTTCTTGACCCCCATATAGGTTTCTCTGGAGACAGATAAGATGGTCTGGTGTTCCCATCTCTTTAAGAGTTTTCCACAGTTTGTTATGATCCACACAGTCAAAGGCTTTAGCATAGTCAGTGAAACAGAGGTAGATGTTATTCTGGAATTCCCTTGCTTTCTGTATGATCCAGCAAATGTTGGCAATTTGATCTCTGGTTCCTCTGAGTTTTCCTAATTCCTAAGAAGGGCAATACTAAAGAATGTTCAAACTACTGGACAATTGCACTCATCTCCCATGTTAGTAAGGTTATGCTCAAAATCCTCCAACCTAGGCTTCAACATTACGTGAACCAAGAACTTCCAGATACTCAACCTGGGTTTAGAAAAGGCATCCAGCTTAGGAATTAATAAGTGCCTTCATACCTCAGTTGGTAAAGAATCCACCTGCAATTCAGGAGACCTGGGTTCAATTCCTGGGTTGGGAAGATCTCCTGGAGAAGGAAATGGCAACCCACTCCAGTATTCTAGCCTGGGAAATCCCATGGACAGAGGAGCCTGGCAGGCTACAGTCCATGAGGTCTCAAGAGTTGAACACAACTTAGCTACTAAACTAACTAGCTAACTAACTATGAAGAAGGAAGTTGCAATGCAGAATGTCAGGTCCTTTTTGGCTCCGTTTCTTCTCAAATTTTGGCCGTCATCTCCTTCAGTCCAGTGAAATTGCTATAAGCTCTGGGCTGCTAACTTTTTGCTCTGTGTGTGTCCAGCATGGCAAACTAACAAATTCTCTGAAGGGAAATGTTGTAGTGAACATAAGCCCCGCTCTATGTATTTCCCTTTACTCTGGCATCTTGGTGGCCTTGGTTGACCTTCAAAGACCTAGGTTTTGTTTTAGGTTATTTTAGTCTTATTTTATAGTCATTCTGGGTAAACTTAGCTGAGAACTGAAGTCTTATCATTTTTCTTTTTGGTTTAAGAAGGGAAGAAGCTTGAGCTTGTTGGAAGAGTTTAAAGGAATTTGTATAGGATTTCTATACAGGTCCTCTTATCCAGATGTGTTAGTGAAGACAGGATTCTGAAAAGAAGGATTTTTAAATTTTTTTCAATAGTATTATGTATGTGTGCGTCGTCCTTTGCTAATAACCAAAGTTCACATGGAGATACACAATCAGTTATCTTCCTTGAATTAAATTAAACTTTTCTAAAACAGTTTGGTGTGTATAGAATATTTTCCAATTACACTTTCAAACTAGCTGATCCTTATTTACCCTTGTCTTGGAAAACATCACCTGAATGTCCCTGATCATCCAATGCCCACACTGGATGATCCCATTGATGACATCCATCATTCAGCAAGCCTTGATACAGTATTCTGCCAAACTGCCTTCTAGTCTTCTCTTGGCATATTTCAGGAAATCCAATAAAACTTTATGAGTGTATCTATCCTGCTCTCAAAGGTTACATTAAGAGTTATAATATAGAACACTTCCTATTAATTTAATATAGCTAGGAGAATTGAATGAACTGATATAATTTTCATATAGCTGAGAATTTCTACATGGTCCAGAGTTGAGATTAAGAGATTTGTTTGTGCCTTGTGGAGCCTTGCCTTCCCTTTGCCCCCTGCTTGCTTTTTTCTGCATCATTCTGTATGTTGTTGTTTAGTCGCTATAGTGTCTGACCATTTGCCACCCCATGGACTGCAGCATGCCAGGCTTCCCTGTTCTTCTCTATCTCCTAGAGTTTGCTCAAACTCATGTCCATTGAGTCGGTGATTGTTCAGTATGAGCCCAACAAAATGAGGGCCCTGCAGCCTCTTTAATGAATGGTGCTGGGAAAACTGGACAGCTACATGTAAAAGAATGAAATTAGAACACTTCCTAACATCATGCACAAAGATAACTCAAAATGGAGTAAAGACCTAAATGTAAGACCAGAAACTATAAAACTCTTAGAGGAAAACATAGGCAGAACACTCGATGACATAAATCAAAGCAAGATCCTCTATGACCCACCTCCTAGAGTAATGGAAATAAAAACAAAAGTAAACAAGTGGGACCTGATTAAACTTAAAAACTTTTGCACAGCAAAGGAAACTATAAACAAGGTGAAAAGACAACCCTCAGAATGGGAGAAAATAATAGCAAATGAAACAACTGACAAAGGATTAATTTCCAAAATATACAAGCAGCTCATACAACTCAATACCAGAAAAATAAACAACCCAATCAAAAAGTGAGAAAAAGACCTAAACAGACATTTCTCCAAAGAAGACATACAGATTGCTAACAAACACATGAAAAAATGCTCAACATTGCTCATTAGTAGAGAAAAGCAAATCAAAACTACAGTGAGATATCATACCAGTCAGAATGGCCATCATCAAAAAGTCTATAAACAATAAATGCTGGAGAGGGTGTGGAGAAAAGGGAACACCCTTGCAATATTGATGGGAATGTAAATTGATACAGGCACTATAGAAGATGGTATGGAAATTCCTTTAAAAAATCAGAATAAAACCACCGTATGATCCAGCAATCCCACTCTTAGGCACATACCCCGAGGAAACCAAAATTGAAAAAGACACATGTATCCCATTGTTCATTGTGGCACGGTTTACAATAGCTAGAACATGGAAGCAACTTAGATGTCCATCGACAGATGAATGGATAAAGAAGTTGTGGTACACATACACGATGGAATATTTCTCTACCATAAAAAGGAACACATTTGAGTCAGTTCTAATGAAGTGGATGAACCTAGTACCTATTATACAGAGTGAAGTAAGTCAGAAAGAGAAAGATAAATATTGTATTCTAACACATATATACAGAATCTAGAAAAATGGTACTGAAGAATTTATTTACAGGGCAGCAATGGAGAAACAGACATAGAGAATAGACTTATGGGCATGAGGAGAGGGGAGAGGGTGAGATGTATGGAAAGAGTAACAGGGAAACTTACACTGCCAAATGTAAAGTAGATAGCCAGCGGGAATTTGCTGTATGGCTCAGGAAGCTCAAACAGTGGCTCTGTATCGACCTAGAGGGGTGGGGTGGAGAGGGAGATGGGACGGAGGTTCAAAAGGAAGGGGATATATGTATACCTATGGCTGATTCATGTTGAGGTTTGACAGAAAACAACAAAATTCTGTAAAGCAATTATCCTTCCCTTAATAAATTAAAACATAGTGAAAAAAAAAAAAATGAAGGCCCTGAATAGCAAAGTTCTCATGGAAAGCAGGTATTCATCTCTGTTTTACAAACTAAGAATTGTTATTATATTTATTTATATTTATTCCAATATTAGAGTCAATGTGTATGACCTTTGCGACTTTAGGAATAGAGTTTGAACACAGCACATTTAGGACTCAAGCTATTGCTCAGAGATACAGCAGTCACTCAGTTTAGCATGCCTCATGGCCATTTCTCAGATGAACAGGTATTTAACAGACTGTAACTCCTGATTCTAAGACCTTTGTCTGCCATGTTCCTTGACTCTTATTCCATTTCCTAAGAGGTAAGGTTCTGTGATGGTGTCAGGCACAAGAATATTTAAAATGTCTATTTTGTGTATTTTATTAGTTTTGCAAAGCTTATATACATGTATATATGTTTGTGCCTCTGTGTCTGTGGATGTATGTGTGTGTTCAAGTGTAGTATGTTAATAGGCATGTGTGTGAAGCATATGTGTATTTGTGTGGTATGTGGATGTGTATACGTATGTATGTATGTGTATATGTGTGTTATGTGTCTGTATGTTCATTTAGTTCTTTCTGCCGAGAGGTCCTAGAAGCATTTATAAGCCAGTAGCAATGAGCACATAGCAGCATGCTGTTTTCTAAATACCACTCCCCATAAAATAAAAACAAAGGTCCTTGGAAAATTCTTGATTCCATGTTTCAGACAGTGAAAGAACAAGATGACCTTGGTACATCTTATGCCAGAAAGCAAAAAAGTCTTCAAGTAATATTGCAGCTTGTGAAAAGGACTTAAGAGTTGTTTTGAAGTCTTTCCCTTTGGCCAACAGGAGATGATTGTCCAGATGGAATGAACATTTTATCCCCTCCTAAATTCATATGTGGAAATTCTAACCACCAACGAGATGGGCTTGGAGGTGGGGCTTTTGAGAGGTAACTAGGTTTGATGAGATCGTGAGAGTGAAGCACTTGCAAGAGACATCAGAACACCCCTCCTTTTTCCAAGTGCACATTAAGAGCCCATATGAACACACAGTGAGACAGCAGCCACCTATAAACCCAGAGAAGCCCCAGGGTGAAACCTGCCTTTATAATGCCTTGTTCCTGAACTTGTAACTTCCAGAACTGTGAGAAATACATTTGTGTCATCCAAGTCAACCAACCTATGGTGTTTTGTTATAGCACCCTGCACTGACTAATAAAGGAGACAACTGAGCTTCAAAATAACTAAGGAATAAAATTAAACAGGAGCATGTGAGTATATACTGATGTAAATAAATTAATGAATACATAATAAGTGAGAGAAAAGGAAAAGCTGTTTCTTACAGTGAATGCTAATTAACAAATGCAGAAGAAATGATGGCATTGGAGATGTGTATTCAGAGCACTGGGCTTCCCAGGTGGCACAGTGATAAAGAACCTTCCTGCCAGTTCAGGAGTTCTAGGGGATTCAAGTTTGATCCTTGGGTCAGAAAGATCCCCTGGAGAAGAGCATGGCAACCCACTCGAGTATTCTTCCCTGGAGAATCCCTTGGACAGAGCAGCCTGGCGGGCTATAGTCCACAGTGTCTCAGAGTCAGACACAACGGAAGCAACTTCGCATGTACACTTACTTCAGAGCATATTAAGAATGAACAATGAGTGAAAGTTTGATGAAGAACAGGATAACTGCTTAGTTTTGAAATATTTTCCCTACCAAACAGCTTATTAGTTAGAAATGGAGACAAGAAAATTTATAGTCAAGGAACAATCTGCTTACCCAAACAATGTTAATATCACCAACAATGAGGCAAATGGCCATCAAGCGTCCCTGGGATTCTTGGTGTTGGAGTATGTGCCATCCTACAGGGTGCTATAGGACATAACATCAGTTTTATGGAATTCCTCCCAAGCTGCTAATATGTATCTAATCATGTGGAAACCAAACTAAAAATAATCGGTTCACATTTTTCAAAGTTTCTAGGTCATGAAAGACATGAGGAAAGTCTTCAGATTAAAGATATATGACCTAAATGAAATGAGCAGTCCCAGATTCTATCCTGAACCTAGAGCAACATAATTATGAAGGGCATTATTAGGACAAATAACAAAATTTGAATATAGGATATGTTTTAGTTGAAAGTGTTGTGATGATGATGAATGTCCAGGTTTTTAATTCTGTGGTTATGTAATAAGTGTATTCTTAAATGTTTCAGTTCAGTTCAGTTCAGTCACTCAGTCGTGTCCGACTCTTTGTGACCCCATGAACCGCAGCACACCAGGCCTCCCTGTCCATCACTAACTCCTAGAGTCCACCCAAACCCATGTCCATTGAGTTAGTGATGCCATCCAACCATCTCATCCTCTGTCATCCCCTTCTCCTCCTGCCCCCAATCTTTCCCAGCATCAGGGTCTTTCCCAATGAGTCAGCTCTTCCCATCAGGTGGCCAAATATTGGAGTTTCAGCTTCAGCATCAGTCCTTCCAATGAACACCCAGGACTGATTTCCTTTAGAATGGACTGGTTGGATCTCCTTACAGTCCAAGGGACTCTCAAGAGTCTTTTCCAACACCACGGTTAAAAAGCCTCAATTCTTCAGTGCTCAGCTTTCTTTATAGTCCAGCTGTCACATCTATACATGACCACTGGAAAAACCATAGCCTTGACTAGATGGACCTTTGTTGGTAAAGTAATGTCTCTGCTTTTTAATATGCTGTCTAGGTTGGTCATAACTTTCCTTCCAAGAAGTAAGCATCTTTTAATAAAGTCTAGTGTCTTTGGCTTATTTTCAGGTGATTCAGGGAAAAAAATGGAGAAAAAGAGAGTGAAAGAGAGATAAAGTATGTGGGACAAAATATTTAAAATGTTAAATTTGATATTTCAGGACCTCTTTGTCTAGTCTCATGATTTTCTTCAAGTTTCAAATTTTATCAAAATTGACAATTACCAAAAGGAAGTATCTCAACAAAACAAAACAGAATAAAAAATTGTAAAACAACTTATAACAATTCCTACTTGTCATATATATATTTGTGGGCTTCCCAGGTAGCGCTAGTGGTAAAGAATTCACCTGCCAATGCAGGAGACATAAGAGATGCGTGTTGATCCCTGGATTGGGAAGATCCCCTGGAGGAAGGGCAAGGCAACCCACTCCAGTATTCTTTCCTGGAGAATCCCATGGACAGAGGAGCCTGGTGGGCTACAGTCCATAGGGTCACAAAGAGTTGGACACAACTTAAGTGACTTAGCATGCATACATATATATAGTCATATATATATATAAGGGCAGGAGGTGAAGAGGGCAACAGAGTATGAGATGGTTGGATAACATCATTGATTCAGTGGACATGAGTTTGAGCAGACTCTGGGAGATAGTGAAGGACAGGACAGCCTGGAGTGCTGCAGTCCACGGGGTCACAAAGAATCAGACACAACTTAGTGACTGAACAACAACAATATAAATTCATATATATTTCATATATGTGTGTTATATATGAAAGTTCAAGTCAAAGATTATGTCTAATGATCTAGTATCACAATGTCATCACCAGAATACCCTCCTGGATGGCTCTCATTCTGTGGTCCAGGGAATGATTTCCTCCTTTCTCACAAGCTGAACCATTACACATGGATGCCCATCAAGCCTGCACAGTTGAGTCTTCTCACTCAACTGCCACTGAAGTCAGAACTGACCTTGGAACCCTGGAGCAGGACCCTTCCAGCCCCAAGGAGCAGCAGTTGGCCTCACACCGGCAGATCCTTTGGACAATTGGATGACTTAGAGCTAGACTTTCCGGCCTTCCTTCTCCACCAAGATCTCCAGGAAGGGAAACCCTGGGACTGTTCATGTCACTATGAGCAAAGACAGAACTTCCTTATTCTATAGGCTGAATGATTATAAGCCTTTAAAGAACACATCAGGAAGGTACGTCAGGCCCATCTAAAGTTTTTTTCCTGTTAATTTACCAGTTGTTGCTGAATCACTAAGTCGTGTCCAACTCTTTGCAACCGCATGAATGGTAGCACGCCAGGCTCCATGGGGTTATCAAGGCAAGAATACTGAAGTGGGCTGCCATTTCCTTCTCCAAATTTACCAGTAATAACTCAATTATACTTTTTAAAAATATACACTAAATAGCATTTATACTTAGAGCTGGATCTCTGGACTTCTGCTTTCAAAATATTTTTTAAGCTAAATTTCTCATTTCTTTTCTCACTAATTATAACAAGAAATGGTGCTTAGAAATACAGGTCACACTATTTTAAAATACATCATGAAATTAATGAACTAGGAAATGAACTGTGTTTATCAAACATCCTTCAATTTACTTTCTTGATTTATCAAGTTTAAGGTTTTGAATGAGACTTAAAATTATAACACTTTCTGTGAACTCTTTTTCAGTGTATGTTTAAAAAAAACAAATGTGTATATATATATGTGTATTACAAACATATGTAAATATATATTAGAACAATTTTTTAGAATTTGAATACAGTCTATATTTTAGTTAATGAGTGTGTCAATGTTGAATTTCTAGTTTTTAATTTTTGTACTGTGGTTATATAAGAAGTGTTCTTATATTTAAGTATTTAAGGGTAATAAATCCTTGTGTCTGCAACTTATTTTGAAATGTTAGAAAAAAATATGGAGAGAGAGTGAGTGATAGACAAAGTAAATGGGGCAAAATTTTATGTATATATACACACTCTCACACACACACACATACACATGTATATATGTATCTGTATATCTTTTGAGGTTTGGGTATATTGTTGTTCAGTTGCTAAGTCATGTCTGACTCTACAACTCCATGAACTGCAGCATGCCAGGCTTCCCTGTCCTTCATTATATCCTGGAGTTTGCTCAAACTCATGTCTATAAGTCATTGATGCCATCCAACCATCTCATCCCTGTCATCCCCTTCTCTTCTTGTCCTTAAACTTACCCAGCATCGGGGTCTTTTCTAATGAGTTGGCTCTTTGCATCAGGTGGCTTGAAGTATTGGTGCTTTAGCTTCAGCATCAGTCCTTCCAGTGAATATTCAGGGTTGATTTCCCATAGGATTGACTGGTTTGATCTCCTTGCTGCCCAAGGGACTCTCAAGAGTCTTCTCCAGCACCACAGTTTGAAAGCATCAATTTGGCACTCAGCCTTCTTTATGGTCCAGCTCTCACATCCGTTCATGACTACTCGCAAAAGCCATAGCTTGACTGTATGGACCTTTATTGGCAAAGTAATGTCTCTGTTTTTTAATATGCTATCTGAGTTTGTCATAGCTTTTCTTCCAAGTAGCAAATGTCTTTTCATTTCGTGGCTGCAGTCAGTGTTCTCAGTGATTTTGGAGCCAAAGAAAATGAAATCTGTCACTGTTTCCACTCTCCCCTATTTATTTGCCATGATTTTTTGAATGTATATATTTCAGATGCTTCTAACTCCTCTGCCAGCTAAATAAATAACAATTTTCCATTTTGTGTCTTAATTCTCAGATGCTTTTAATATATTTAGACTCACATTAGTCCTAGGAGGTAGAACCAAATTGATTCCCGGGAATATGTGACCAATGCCTACACTGGCCTCACTGTTATGTTTCTTCCTTGCACATATTTTGGTTTGTGTGTTCTGTCTAAACTCTTTTCATTATGATTTGTCATTAGGCAATTATTTCCTTTTAATTTCCCTAAGAATTTGTTCAAACATTGTATCCAGTTTCCTTCTTTGATTATTAACATGCAGGAAAGCCACACTAGAAAAAATTTTTTTCTCTTAAAAGCCCTTCATATATATATCATGTATCACATGTAAGTATATATGAGATGCATGCTTGTTTCAAAAAGTTCCACTATAATTACACTTAATATAAAAGCATCATAATTGAGCCTAACAAACTTTCTGGAGATCAGATTCAAGCAAATGTATTTTTCAGTACATTAAATTCAGAATCTTTGATATTACCTCTTATGGTTAGGATACAAGATGCTCTAAGTATTTGTTAACAATTAAAATATTCAAAATTGTGTCATTTTTTTCTATATGGCATATCTTTTCTAAGGTGTTAAGAAAATTTGCCTATTTACTGGTAGGAATTGATTTAATCCAGCAGAGTCATTATTCTATGAGAACTATTGTTTCATAAAGATTGAATTGGAGACAGTGGAGGCAGTGGAGACACTGAGAGTAGGGCTTTTGTATTCTTTCTGCATTTAGTTAAGAATTCTGATAGTTCCTGGAGGAATCAACCTGCCTGACTTCGGACTATACTACAAAGCTCCAGTCATCAAGACAGTATGGCACTGGCACAAAGACAGAAATATAGATCAATGGAACAAATTAGAAAGCGCAGAAATAAATCCATGCACCTATGGACACATTATATTTGACAAAGGAGGCAAGAATATACAATGGAGAAAAGACAATCTATTTAACATGTGGTGCTTGGAAAACTGGTCAACCACCTGTAAAAGGAAACTAGAACACTTTCCTACACCACACACAAAAAGAAACTCAAATGAATTAAAGATATAAATGTAAGACCAGAAACTATAAAACTCCCAGAGGAAAACATGAGCAAACCACTCTCTGACATAAATCACAGCAGGATCCTCTAAGACCCACTTCCCAGAGTAATGGAAATAAAAGCAAAAATAAACAAATGGGACCTAATTAAACTTAAAAGCTTTTGCACAACGAAGGAAACTCTAAGCAAGGTGAAAAGACAGCTTTCTGAATGGGAGAAAATAATAGCAAATGAAGCAACTGACAAAGAATTAACCTCCCAAATATACAAGCAGCTCATGCAGCTCAATACCAGAAAAGTAAATTAGCCTCCAATTAAAATAAATTAATTAGTTTTTTAAAGATAATTTTTTAATAATTTTAAAAAAATACTTCTGATAGTTTCACTCCAGTTCTAACTCTGGCATTTAGAGTTTAGATCCAGTTTATTATTTACTGACAATATTTTAGATGTAATCATAAGTTACTAATTATGTGTCCATGTTCTTATGTTTCCTGTCTTCCCTCTCTTTTGAATTCAGTGTCTGTCTTGCACTAGAGAACATCCTGGAGGACTTCTTTCAGAAAAGTCTGTGTTGTACGCTTCCTACATCTTTATATGTCCAAAATTTTCTTTCATTTGCTTTTATACTTGCATTTTTTTATTTGCCAGCCTCAGAGTTAAATGGCAACCCACTCCAGTGTTCCTGCCTGGAGAATCCCAGGGACAGCAGAGCCTGGTGGGCTGCCATCTATGGGGTCTCACAGAGTCGGACACGACTGAAGTGACTTAGCAGCAGCAACAGCACCCACTGTTAGAGGAGGCAATGGCAACCCACTCCACTGTTCTTGCCTGGAGAACCCCAGGATGGGGGAGCCTGGTGGGCTGCCGTCTATGGGGTCACACAGAGTCGGACACTGCCAGGGTCCAGCCCCGGTGGATCCAGGGAATTCAAAGCGGGGATGGCATTGGCGAGGAAAAAACTTATTTATTTATTAATATAAGATTAGGAAATAATAGTATAGTAGGAAAATTAAGTGGAGAAAAAGAGGCTGAATAACTTGGTTTATGTGGAAAGCCAATAAAGTTCCAGACAAGGAGCTTGCACCATCTACATTAGGCCACCGGCATCCTCTTGAATATTGGGGGGTGCCCTGCCTTGGACTCCCTCTCGCGTGGATCTTAGAAACCAGGACAAGTAAGTAGACATGGCGAGCCTCCACGCCCCAGATAGGAATTCAGCCAGAAAATAGAGTAAAGAGGAGACATGGGGGAAACGAGTCCTTCCAATGACTGGCCCAGCCTCTATTGTCTAGAAAGGCCTTTTATACCTTTTTGATTGTACATAGAGATCAATGGGTAATACAAAGTTATGCAGCGTTAGCAGCCCAGACTCTTATCAAAACCAGGCTTTTCTCTCTGCATACCTAGTTGTATACACAAGTCTTAGGTGATTTACATTATTTTCCAGCCAAAAGGGCCAATTAACATTTTACAGCCTTTTTTTCTGATAAGGGTTTGTCAACCAGAAGTTTTATTTGTGTTGTTCTTCTCAAAGTCTGGTGCCACTCTCAGAAAACACTAAATAAAGTTACATTCTTACATAGCAAAGATACAGCAATTTATAACAAGTAAAAGGAGTACAGTAATTTATAACAAAAGAAAAGTAATCAACTCAAAAGTCTAGTGTTGCTAACATCACAACTACTATATATCTTTTTCCATATCCTGTTTACATTGATTAACATCCTCCCAGGTGCCTAAAAGATAAAGAATATGGAGGCCTGGCGGCAATCATTGAGTCAACAGTGAAAACCTGTCACCAATATGATTTTTAGCTCTTTAGAAAAGGCTCTGTATCTTTAAGATGCTTTTAAGCTTTGTGCCTCTCGCGGTTGGGGGGCTGTAAGCAATTCACAAGCTGTAAGAAGTCCTGGGGAACCTGTTAGGCAAGCTAGAGAGTTATCGGAGGGGGTTTAACTGAAACATCCCTTTCAAATGCAGAAGACTAAAGCCCTGAGTTGACTTTTTTCCAGAGTGTGTCAGAAGAGTGAAAAAGCAGAGTACAAAGGCCAGCAGAATTTTGTTTTTTGGGTACATGCTCAGGAAATACCAGGGGGACACCCTGAGATCTGACTCGCCTTGCCCATCAGATCTCTGCCGCATGACCTTGTCACGGGTGGGATTCCTCATGCTGGCTCCCGGCAGGACACGGCTGAAGCAACTTAGCAGCAGCAGCAGTTTCCTAGAGAGTGATAGGACTAACTATCCCATTAACTGAGTGATCATCTAGGAATGGAGGTGTAATGCTGTTATATTAATAAAGTAGTGTAGACTGAATATAATGCTTGTGTGTGTGTGTGCATGTTCAGTCGTGTCTGACTCTTTGTGACTCCATGGACTGTAGCCTACTAGGCTTTTCTGTCCCTGGAATTTTCCAGTCAAGAATACTGGAGCAGGTTGCCATTTCTTTCTCCAAGGTAGCTTCTTGACCCAGGGATCAAATCTGTGTCTTTTGTGTCTCCTTCATTAGCGGGCAGGATCTTTACCAGCTGAGCCAACAAGGGACTCATACACTATGCTTGAAAGTGAAAGTGAAATCTTTCAGTCGTGTCTGACTCTTTGTCGACCCCATGCACCAGGCTCCTCTGTCCATGGGATTCTCCAGGCAAGAGTACTAGAGTGGGTTGCCATTTCCTTCTCCAGGGGATCTTCCCGACCCAGGGATCAAACCCAGGTCTCCCACCTTGCAGGCAGATGCTTTACCCTCTGAGCCACCAGGGAAGCTTAACACTATGCTTACCAGTAAGCTATTTTACATATGGGCATAGTGTGGATTTTCAATGATGACATTAATATTTAAATTAGTCTCTAAGAAGAAATAATTTGGAATAGTGACCTTCCTTAATTAAGTCAGTAAAACTATAAGCTGAGCGCCAAAGAATTGATACTTTTGAACTGTGGTACTGAAGACTCTTGAGAGTCCCTTGTTCTGCAAGGAGATCAAACCAGTCCATCCTAACAGAAATCAGTCCTGAATATTCATTGGAAGGACTGATGCTGAAGCTGAAACTCCAATACTTTGGCCACTTTGGCAAATAACTGACTCATTTGAAAAGACCCGGATGCTGGGAAAGATTGAAGGCAGCAGGAGAAGGGGATAACAGGGGATGAGATGGCTGGATGGCATCACCAACTCAATTGACATGAGTTTGAGAAAACTTGGGTGTTGGTGATGGACAGGGAGGCCTGGCATGCTGCAGTCCATGGGGTCACAAAGAGTCAAACACGACTGAGCAACTGAACTGAACTGACTGAAAACTATCTTTGCCTTGAATTAATGATTTCTCCAACTACATGATCTGAACCTGGAAGTAGTCTACTCTTGTCCAGTGTGGCCTAAATCTGGTCAACCATTTCATGTGTTCTATGAGCATTATAAAAATCAAGGATAATATATATTTTAGAGGTATCTTTAGATTTTTACTCTTTTCTGTTGGTCAGAAATTATTTGTTATGACTCCTTAAATACTTTATGCTAAGATTTGCTGTCCTGTATCTTTCTTTATCCTCATTTAGGTTGATTAATTTTTTTTCCATGTTTGCCTTTATCTGTCTTTTACTTTCTATATTATAGCATCAAGGATGAAAAAGAGTCTCAGGACTTGGTGTTAGAAAAAACCAAAGAAGAGGAGTCTTTAAGAAATTCCAGCTTGGTTTTAGGAGCAAGAGTGAGTGTCAGTCCCAGCCCAGGAAGGTTCATAAAATGGAAAAAAGGAAAGCTAAAATGATGATAATAAACTTGCTGAATAATCTCAGTTCATTGGATTTCAACCTGAAAAATGCCTTTTCATGAGAGATCAGCCCTACTTTTTTTTGGAAAGGGAGGCATTTATCAAAATTATAAGAATAAAAATGAGACTGTTCACAGGAATTTTTAATACTATCCCCAAATTTATTCAAAAATAATACATTTTAACAATCAGTTTTCTGTTTACTATTCAAGAAAACTAATAGTCCCCAGCACCTCCTAACTTTTTCTAGAGGTGATTTAAAGTTTTGTAAACTTAAGATGGAACTCAAAACCTACTTACCTGATTTTGTAGAAAATGCCAGGGGCAATGGAGCGATGTGATAAACTGGATATGTCAGCTCTGATTATGTTGGAGTCAGCTTTGAACAGAGAGCAAATTTCCAGAAAGATCCTCCCAGCGGCTGTGCCAGTCAGTCTAAACTGGTGAGACCAACTGATACCATTTTTAAAATGATTGTTTTATAATCTGTTTGCTAAGTGTTGTGTTTAGTTTCTTCCTAAGACATAAAGTATGGGGTTTTTTTTAATAATTAGATTTATTTCTATGAAAAATGATGAAAGTTTGAAAGCAATTAGTTACTTTTAACATATGTACTTTCAACAGGCTTTAATTGGTTCCAGTATCTCTACAAAATGATATCAATAATACTAAAAACTAAATCATCTGTGAATGACATTTCTGTTGTTTTCTCCTTATTTGCAAAATGTCCTTGATTCACAGGTACCCCAAATCCTCTAGTAAGAAATACCTTGTATATGTAGAAAAAAATGTTTTGAATAGTAATAGAATGAGGTAAACTCAAAATGTGGCATATTTCCCATGGACCTTTAACTATTAAATGACCTTTAACTTCTACTGAGGTTAATTTCCATATATTTTTAATTATAGCTGTAACTTGCACATGGCAATATGTGCATTTTTTAAAGGGTGCCTCTCTCCATTCTGTTTGCTGGTCAGTAAAGCGGTTTGTTTTATTCTTACCACAAACATAGAGCAAATTAAACTCCAACAATGTGTATGCTGCTGCTGCTGCTAAGTCGCTTCAGTCGTGTCCGACTCTGTGCGACTCCATAGACAGCAGCCCACCAGGCTCCCCCATCCCTGGGATTCTCCAGGCAAGAACAATGTGCATGATAATATGATAATCATACAAATAGACAGTAAACGTAGCTAATAAATACATGAGTGTATTTGAGGTGGTATAGTATCAGAGAGTAAAAGGAAAAAAGGCAAGAAAATTCAAAGCCAGTGTGAAAATATAAACATGACAGCTGTTTCTTACATCAGTGTGCTCCAAAGGAGTGATTTTAATGAGTCAAAAAGAAATGTAAGCCTCTGAGGGCCTCTTTCAGGCTTAAAGACTAATTCACCTAACTGTAATTATTAACATTTGAATCAACCTCAGTGTAAACGTTGAAATACTTAAAGCCAAAAGCTTCATATGTTACAAATGATCCAGTTATACAGTATACTTCATTTAAACATGAAAAAGACATTCCTCAGTGTGTGGATGATACAATGTAAACAGCTATCTGTGTAATCTTCCAGAAAAAACACATTATTTCATCTTATGCACAGAGCATCTCAGTTCACACATTTGCTTAAAAGTAGGCATGTAAATCAGACAGAAACTTTCACTTTTCACTTTCATGCATTGGAGAAGGAAATGGCAACCCACTCCAGTGTTCTTGCCTGGAGAATCCCAGGGATGGGGGAGCCTGGTGGGCTGCCGTCTCTGGGGTCACATAGAGTCGGACACGACTGAAGTGACTTAGCGGCGGCAGCAGCAGCAAGCATGTAAATCAGACAGAAAATAGTATATGTATGTACATTTATTTGCTCCATTATTTCAATTCCCTATGGAACAAATCCTGACACATTTTATTTGGAATGTTATAAGTAATAAATTCAGCTTAACTGAAGTCTCTAACTGCATTAGCCCTACATTCCAGCTAAGTGAGATCCACTTATAGGTCCATATCTTGCACTTTGTACTTAATGGTGTCTTCCCTTTTCTCTGCCTCTTTTAGTAAAATGAAAGCCAGAGAGAAGTACCAATCTGACCTGTGGTTAGAAACTGAACACCCGAATAAAGGTGAGACACTCAGATCTAAAAGTGTATGGGGCTAACTGTTGCCTAAATCAGTACTTATTGCACTCCATGTCCATGAATCCAATTAACTACAAGGGAACCAGTTTTCTATGCAGGTGGAAGATTAGCTCTCATAAGCCAGCTTGGAGCCAAGGTTAAAGTTTTTGTGTATGTCTACTCTTGTTTGATAAAATGTTCAAAGAGTCATTTTGTTTGGTTTTATTTTATACAACTTCGAGATTTTTCTATCACAGTGGAAGCAAAGTATTTTACTTTGAGTGGAATTACCTTTTATAAAGACCTTTTGTAATTAAATTTTTTCAGTTTGTACCAGTCACATCCCAGTTTTGGGAAGCTCCCATATGTCAGGCATAAGGCAAAGCCACTCTGGCAATGGGAAAATCTGCTATTCAAATTAGACAGAGTCGAGGCAATGCATGTCTGTGTGTTCAGAGCTGTAGGAGTCAAAGTGGGGATATTGTGAAGCGCAGCTGAGGAAACATCATCATGGGAGATGCCTCAGATTTGCATCAGGATGCTCCTGATCCTCCTCCACTTTTTTCCCATGGTGAATTAAAAAAAAAAAAACTTTAATTGGAGAATAATTGCTTTATAACGTTATGTTGGTTTCTGCCAAACAACAATGTGAATCAGCCATAAGTATCTCTGGTTCCTCTGCCTTTTCTAAAACCAGCTTGAACACCTGGAAATTCACGGTTCACATGTTGCTGAAGCCTGGCTTGGAGAATTTTGAGCATTACTTTACTAGCGTGTGAGATGAGTGCAATTGTGTGGTAGTGGGAGCGTTCTTTGACATTGCCTTTCTTTGGGATTGGAATGAAAACTGACGTTTTCCAGTCCTGTGGCCACTGCTGAGTTTTCAAAATTTGCCGACATATTGAGTGCAGCACTTTCACAGCATCATCTTTCAGAATTTGAAATAGCTCAACTGGAATTCCATCACCTCTACTAGCTTTGTTCATAGTGATACTTCCTAAGGCCCACTTGATTTCACGTTCCAGGATGTCTGGCTCTAGGTGAGTACAGAAGAATTGATGCTTGAACTGTGGTGTTGGAGAAGATTCTTGAGAGTCCCTTGGACTGTAAGGAGATCCAACCAGTCCATCCTAAAGGAAATCAGTCCTGGGTGTTCATTGGAAGAACTAATGTTGAAGCTGAAACTCCAATATTTTGGCTGCCTGATGCAAAAAGCTGACTCATTTGAAAAGACCCTGATATTGGGAAAGATTTAAGGCAGGTGGAGAAGGGGACGACAGAGGATGTGATAGTCAGATGGCGTCACCGACTCAATGTGCATGAGTTTGGGTAAACTCCAGGAGTTGGTGTTGGACAGGGAGGCCTGGCGTCCTGCAATTCATGGGGTTACAAAGAGTCGAACATGACTGAGCAACTGAACTGAACTGAACTGAGCTGATACGTAAGGCCCTTCCCTCTTAAACCTCCCTCCCACTCCCCACCCCTCTAGGTTGTTACAGACCATCAGGTTGAGCTCCCTGTGTTATACAGCAACTTCCCACTAGCTACCTATTAAAGTGTATATATGTCAATGCTACTCTCTTAGTTCATCCCACCCTCTTCTTCCCCTGCTGTGTCATCAAGTCTGTTCTCTATGTCTGCATCTCTATTCCTGCCCTGAAACTAGGTTCATCAGTACCATTTTTCTAGATTCCATATATATGCATTAATATATATTTGCTTTTCTCTTTCTGACTTACTTCACTCTGTATGACAGACTCTGGATTCATCCACATCACTACAAACGACCTAATTTCATTCTTTTTTATGGCTGAGTAATACTCCATTTTATATAGAATTTATTAAAAAAAAATAAACTGTGGGTGTTACCTTTAATGCTTGGAAGGGATATTTCATTTTCTCAACAGAGCTGCTTCTTAAGCAAATATGTTAGCAGAGCTTCCGCCTGTCTGAGTTCACCGTTCCTCTCATTCCACAGTTTTTCTGTTCACATTGGATTGTATCAGACTGGGATGAATCTGCAAGAGCTGATCAACATTCTGGAGGGGAAGGAATAGATGAATCAGGAATTCAAGATAGGCAAACTCTAGAAGTAAATATTTGTCTAATAAATATTTGTGGGTTGACTTTTTATGGACAATAGAAGAAACAATTAAAAAGAACTTGAGTATCCTTACAAAGACAAGAACCAAGATAGGTCCTAATTCAAGAGAGAGGTAGAATAAGTGATGCACTGAACATAGAATAAGTGATATAGCAAGTTCAGATGGTGGTGGCCTCAGGGCAGATGCTCCAGCAAAGGAATCAAGGCCAGGGTATTGCTCACTACAGAGCACCAGTAGATGGGGTCCTTTGGGACCCCAAAACCTTGATAAGTAGGAGTAGTGCTAAGCTTGACATTTTTTTGAAAGAACCTAAAAACAAAGACTATATATTATCACAATAATTTATCAAGCTAACATTTTAAGCTTTTCACATGAAGTTTTATTTTTCAGTTCAGTTCAGTTCATTTCAGTTGCTCAGTCTTGTCCGATTCTTTGAGACCCCATGGACTGCAGCATGCCAGGCCTCCCTGTCTATCACCAACTCCCAGAGTTCACCCAAACCCATGTCCATCAAGTCGGTGATGCCATCCAACCATCTCATCCTCTGTCATCCCCTTCTCCTCCTCTGTCATCCCCTTCTCCTCCTGCCCTCAATATTTCCCAGCATCAGGGTCTTTTCACACGAGTCAGCTCTTCGTATCAGGTGGTCAAAGTATTGGTTTCAGCTTCAACATCAGTCCCTCTAATGAATATTCAGGACTGATTTCCTTTAGGATGGACTGTTTGGATCTCCTTGCAGTCCCAGGGACTCTCAAGAGTCTTCTTCAACACCACAGTTCAAAAGCATCAATTCTTCAGCACTCAGCTTTCTTTATAGTCCAACTCTCACATCCATACATAACTACTGGAAAAACCATAGCCTTGACTAGACAGACCTTTGTTGGCAAAGTAATGTCTCTGCTTTTCAGTATGCTGTCTAGATTGGTTATAACTTTTCTTCCAAGGAGGAAGCGTCTTTTAATTTCATGGCTGCAGTCACCATCTGCAGTGATTTTGAAGCCCCCAAAAATGAAGTCTATCACTGTTTCATTTTTATTTGTCACAGTTTTATTTTTACCATTTTTTTCCCTGAATGGTGTAGAGCAGTACAATCTTTATGCAGTATTATGTGACATTTCTGAACACATTGCCTTATTTGACTATTAAGAAATTGTGTTAGCAATTTAAAGCTGGAAAATTCACACTCATGGCAATATCAGTTGTTAAATGTATGCTTATTGGAGAAGGTCTAAATTCCTACTTTTTTTTCACTCGTACTTAAATAAAGGTATACTCTTACCATGAGATTTTATTTTTTAATATATTTAAAGTTCATACAATTGCTAAATGATAATGTATGGAATTTCTTTAAAATTCCTTTAAGGAAAAAAATAAACTTGTAGTTGGCTATTTTATTTTGTCTAAATAAATAAAGCCTTGATACTACCATAAAAGTTTTAAGTATAATTAATATTTGTTTTATATCTGCCTGTGTTCTTCTTATGGATAACTTAGGCTAAGAAATGCATACATTTGACCCTCCATATCTGTGAGTTCCATGTCTGTGGATTTACCCAAACTCAGATAAAAAATACAAAATAAAAGATTTATGGAAAGTTCCAAAAAGGAAAACTTGACTTTGCTGTGCACCATTCTATTTACATAGAATTTATATTGAATTTGCCAGCTTCCAGCAACTATTAACATAGCATTTACATTGCATTCAGTACTATAAGTAACCTAGAGATGATTTAAAGTACAGAGGAGGATGTGGATACGTTATTACATGCAAATACTACATTACTTCATGTAAAGAACTCGAGCATCGGAGGACTTTGGTATCTGCAAGGGGTACTGGAAGCCATATCCTGTGGATACTAACAGATAATTGTACCAGGTACCTGGGAGGAATAATTTGAAATTGATTCCTGCGGTAGGGAGAAGCTAACATAGAAAAAGCATCTATCATTGGCATGATCATATTGCTGAAATCCCCTGAGTCTTCTAAAAATGTTTCAAATTTTATTTAAATGTAATACTATTAAGGAAAAGAAAGCAATGACTTGACACACAGGAGTTAATTCATGAAAACTTACATAATTTATTTATATAGTTTCATTATAAGTTTATATAAATTTGCTAAAATTATTTCATTTGAGATGCATAATTCTCAGATATACTTAATATATAAAAATAAATATAAACCTATTTTGATTTAAATATGTATACAAGGACTTCCCAGGTGGCACTGGTTTTAAAGAACCTGCCTGCCAATGCAGGAGACGTAAGAGACATGGTTTCCTTTCCTGGGTCAGGAAGATCCCCTGGAGGAGGGCATGGCAACCCACCCCAGTATCTTGCCTGGAGAATTCCTTGGACAGAGAAACCTGGTGGGCTACAGTTCATAGGGTCGCACAGAGTCAGACACAACTGAAGCAACTTAGCACGCACACACACACACAATAAGTCAGGTTATCTCCAAAAATGTGGTCTGAAAACAATTTTAAAGAGATTAAGGTTGAAAAGGGCATGAATGTTGGTTTCAGTTTTCTCATTTTAAACTGCTTGCTGTTGTCTTCCAGGTTTAGTGTTACAAGACCCAAGTTCATCTTCCTTGGCACTTTTTAATACAACTTCTAATGTCGTGGCTCAGTGTGAAGTAAGTACTAAACTTCTTGGGTACGTGCTGCAGCCACTTCAGAAGTCACAGATGCTTTCAGAGTAGCACTTCCCTTTGCAATAAAACTCTTTTAATATTCCATGGGAGAGAACTGGAGGCTTGACATAAGCACATAACAAAGAAACAGTTTTCATGGAAATAAGGCTGCAAGTTTATGTAGGCTGTAAAGTCATCTATATTAGAATTAAAATAACAAAGTATTTTACGTCGTGAATTCTGACACACATAGAGAAAAGTACGTAAAACACCTCTGTTACCTGCTCTCAGGTGAAAATCGGGAAGATGATTGATGCCCCACAAGGGTGCCTGTCCTCAGAAAGAGCAAGCCCTCCCTTTCTGCTGGGGGCAATTGATACTCTGCTGCTCACCTTGCTTTTTGATGTTTTTACATCTAGTGAATGTATGCATCTCTAAACAAGAGGATTTAATTTTAGTATGTAAGTAGAATCACACTGTACAGGTTCTTTTGTATCACAGCTTTGCATGGGTGAGTCTCATTTATGTGTAGTAAAGGCAAGAATACTGGAGTGGGTTGCCATTTCCTTCTCCAGGAGATCTTCCCGACCCAGGGGTTGAATCGACGCTTTACCATCTGAGCCACCAGGGAAGCCCAATAATATGTTCAACTGTATTTCAATATATGTGATCACCTATTATGTGAATATACAATAGTTTATTTATCCATTCTGTTTTTGGGGAATCCTTGGATATGTGTCTGGTTCCAGTCAGGAAACTAAGAACTATAACAGTTAATAGAGATGTTTCATTTTCTTTATTTATTTTTTAAAACTTTATTTAGGTGCAATTGATTTACAACTGATGTACATATTTAATGTATACTATTTGATGACTTTGTACATACTCATACACCCATGAAACTATCACCACAATCAAAGTAATAGATATATCCATTACCTACAAAAATTTCCTTGTGCTTCTTTTTATTGTTGTAGAAACATTTTTGTCCCTCACATTGCGTGTTGGATCTTAGTTCTCTGACCAGGGACTGAACCGAGGCCCTCAGCAGCGGAAGCAGGGAGTCCTAACTCCTGGACTGCCATCCCTGGCAGAAATATGTTCTCTTACTGCCATTCCTGTAAGAACACTTAACATAAACCCTCTTAAGAAGTTTTCAAGTACACAATGCAACATGGTTAGCTATTGGCACAACTTTAAACAGCAGATTTCCAGAATTTATTCATCTTGTGTAAGTGAAACTTTGTACTCACTGACAGATGTCTCCCCACTTTTCCTCTCCTGTAGTCATCAGCAACCAGCATTCCACTCTCTGCTTCTGTGAGTTTGACTACTTTAGATTTTTCCCATAAGTGGAATCATGTAGTATTTGTCTTCTGTAACTGGCTTATTTCACTTCCCATAATGTCCTATGGGATCATTCACGTGAAAGTGGAAGTGTTGGTCACTCAGTCGTATCTGACTCTTTGTGACCTCATGGACAATGAAGGTCCAGGATTCATTTCCTTTAGAATTGACTGGTTTGATCTCCTTGCAGTCCAGGGGCCTCTCAAGAGTCTTCTCCAAGAACACAGTTCAAAAGCATCAATTCTTTGGTGCTCAGCCTTCTTTATGGTCCAACTCTCACAGCTGTACATGACTACTGGAAAAACCATAGTTTTGACTATATGGACCATTGTCGGTAATATCTCTGCTTTTTAATAAGATGTCTAGGTTTGTCATAGCTTTTCTTCCAAAAAACAATTGTCTTTTAATTGCATGGCTGCAGTCACCATCTGCAGTGATTTTGGAGCCCCCAAAATAAAATCTCTCACTGTTTCCATTGTTTCCCCATCTATTTGCCAGGAAGTGATGGGACTGGATGCCATGATCTTAGTTTTTTGAATGCTGAGTTTTAAGCCAGTTTTTTCACTCTCCTCTTTCACCTTCATCAAGAAGCTCGTTAGTTCCTATTCATTTTCTGCCATAAGGGTGGTATCATCTGCATATCTGAGGTTATTGATATTTCTCCTGACAATCTTGATTCAAGCTTGTGCTTCATCCAGATGAGAATTTTGCATAATGTACTCTGCATATAAGTTAAATAAGCAGGGTAACAATATACAGCCTTGACATACTCCTTTCCCAATTTGGAACCAGTCTCTTCTCAGCACCAAAATCTGGTTTAGGGTTCTCCAGAGGAAGAGAACCAACAGAAATTTATATCACTATCTATTTGTATATCAATATCTCCTCCTGGTTATGTTGCATAATCATGTGAGCCAATTCCTTATAATATCTGTATCTTTTTATATGTTCTTATGTTTATCTATATGTATATGTTTTAATCTTTCATTTATTTAAGGAAATTATTTATGATCTATTTATGTGAGACAATTTCTTATAATGTCTGTATCTTTTTATCTATCTTTATGTATATTTATAGGCTTCCCAGGTGATTGTAGTGGTAAAGAACCCACTCACCAATGCAGGAACCATTAA
Organism: Ovis canadensis; assembly: GCF_042477335.2. Taxonomy (NCBI): domain Eukaryota; kingdom Metazoa; phylum Chordata; class Mammalia; order Artiodactyla; family Bovidae; genus Ovis; species Ovis canadensis. The sequence continues at coordinate 27,362,848 of NC_091246.1, forward strand.
GAGATGAGGGTTTGATCCCTGGGTCAGAAAGATCCCCTGGAGGAGGGCATGGCAACCCACTCCAGTATTCTTGCCAGGACAATCCCACAGACAGAGGAGTCTGGCAGGCTATAGTCCATAGGGTCAGAAAGAATTGAACACGACTAGCGACTAAACAGTTAAATGAGATTGTAAGAGTGAGACCCTTGTCTGATAGTATTGGTGGCCTCTTCCATATGAAGGCACAGTGAGGAGCTGGCTGTCTGCAAGCTAGAAAGAAAATTCTCACCAGAAGCCAACCACACTGGCACCCTGATCTAAAACATCCAGCCTCCAGAACTATGAGAAATACATGCCTGCTGTTCAGTCATCTAATCCTTGGTATTTTGTTTTGGCAGCTGTAGTTGACTAAGACACTTCCCAAATTATTTTATGTGGTTAGTGTAACCTGATACCGAAACCTGATAAGGAATATTTTAGAAGGAAGAAGTCTAATCTTACTGGTGAACATACAGAATTCTACTTGTGACATTAATGAGTATTTTGTTGGTCCTATACCTGTTGTGAACAATACCGGTTTTGTCTTAACTGAAAACACAGCTTTAAATTTTAGCCACTCATTAAAAGATTACTGAGGGTAAGGCTAGGATAATGATGCTCATGTGTTTGTTAAAGACAAAGGTATACAATCCACGATTTTGGCTGAAGTTACAGAAGCATTCTTTGAACTTTAGTTTGAAATTTAACAAGAACATCCACGGCTTCAGCTGTGCTGATTGCCATGGCATTCCTTGGAACAGGTCAAAGACTATATACACTGTTTTCAGTATACTTCATCACTATTGCCCAGTGGTAGAACATCTGCGCCGTACACATACCAAATCTGACCTTTTGTATACTCTTAGCTGTACAGTGGGAATTCTCATGAAATCCTGAAATTGTTGAAAAAATTTTTAAGACACAGCAAAGTGACTGAACTGAACTGAACAGATACACAAAGTTTCACTTTCAGTTCAGTTCAGTCGCTCAGTCGTGTCTGACTCTTTGCAACCCCATGAACTGCAGCACGCCAGGCCTCCCTGTCCATCACCAACTCCCAGAGTTCACTCAAACTCACGTCCATCGCGTCCGTGATGCCAGCCAGCCATCTCATCCTCTGTCGTCCCCTTTTCCTCCTGGAAAATGAATCAACATAACACAGTAACACATTAAAAATATAACACAGTAACAGATTAAAAATATTAAAAGTCTGGCTCAGTCTCTTGTGGGGTCACTGCTCCTTTCTCCTGGGTCCTGGTGCACAAAAGGTTTTGTTTGGCCCTCCAAGAGTCTGTTTCCCCAGTCCTATGGAAGTTCTGTAATCAAATCCTGCTGCTGCTAAGTCCCTTCAGTCGTGTCCGACTCTGTGCGACCCCGTAGACGGCAGCCCACCAGGCTCCCCCGTCCCTGGGATTCTCCAGGCAAGAACACTGGAGTTAGTTCCCATGTCCTTCTCCAATGCATGAAAGTGAAAAGTGAAAGTGAAGTCACCCAGTCGTGTCCAACTCTCAGCGACCCCATGGACTGCAGCCTACCAGGCTCCTCTGTCCATGGGATTTTCCAGGCAAGAATACTGGAGTGGGGTGCCATTGCCTTCTCCAGGGTGCCATTCTACTGCCCTTCAAAGTCAAATTCCCAGAGGGTTCTCAGATCCCCAGGCTGGAAAGTCTGTTTTGGGCCCTAGAACTTTTGCAACAGTGCAAGAACTTCTTTGGTATAATTGTTCTCCAGTTTGTAGGCTCAATGGCTCTATGCTGGGGCTAATGGCAACCTCCTCCAAGATGACTTATGCCACACACTGTGCCTCCTAGGTCTGCGGCAGCCAGAACCCCTGTCCCCACAGCAGGCCATTGCTGACCTGTGCCTCCACAGGAGACCCTCAAACACTCAAAGGCAGGTTTGGTTCAGTCTCTTGTGGGGGTCACTGCACCTTTCCCTGGGTCCTGCTGAGCATGAGGTTTTGTTTGTACCCTCTGAGCATCTCTGGCAGTTATGAGATTTGATTCTAAATGTGATTACACCCCTCATACCATCTTGTTGGGATTTCTTTGCCCTTGGACACGGGGTATCTCTCTTTTGTGGGATCCAGCATTCTCCTGTTGATAGTTGTTTTAGTTGCAATTTTGGTGTTCTTGCAGGAGAAGATGAGCACACATCCCTCTACTCCACCATCTTGATTTTCATGGATTAAAAATATAAACCATATCATTTCAATAAAAGCATAAGAACATCTGAAAAAATTCAACAGCCTTTTATAATAGAAAAGCAAAACCCTTCTTCCCAATCTAGAAATAGAAAACAACTTTCTTTATCTGATCAAAGATATCAGCACCAGCAACAAAAGTCATGTATAATAATAATATTTAATATTATATAATAATTATTATGTGTTATATAATATTATTATCCTCCATCCTAAGTCATTTCAGTTATGTCTGACTCTGCAACACTATGGACCAAAGTCCACCAGGCTCCTCTGTCCATGGGATTCTCCAGGCAAGAATACTGGAGTGGGTTGCCATGCCCTCCTCCAGGGGCTCTTCCCAACCCAGGCATCAAGCCCATGTCTCTTACCATCTCCTGCATTGGCAGGTGGGTTCTTTATCACTAGCACCACCTGGGAAGCCCTCTTTACCACTAGTGCCACCATTATATATAATAACTATATATGTATATAACTGTATAATGGTGAAATACTGAAGCTTTCCTATTTTTATACTTATGAACAAAGTAAAAAATGAAAAGTATGAAGTGCAAAAAAGTATAAAAATGAAAAAATTAAAATATTTATGTTTACGAGCATAAAATTCATTATGAAATTGAGGATCTTTTCAATAAATTATTAGAATTATTAATAGTTTAGCAAGGTGGTTCACTACCATATTAGTATATAAAAATCAATATACAGAGTATATTATATGTACAGAATATGTTGACTACAATGTCAATATACAGAAACAAATATATGTCACAGTGATATACTCAAATCAAATGCATCTCTCTATATGAATATTAAATAATATGAAGTAATTATATTAGAATATTAAATAATTACCTTTTTAAACATACACCATTTACAATAGCATAAGGAATCAAATATTTAGAAGCAAATCTAACAATAGCTAGAAGGCTTCTAGGAAGAAATATGATAAAATTTAAAGAGGAATGTTTTAAAAGGCCCAAGTTAAATAGCTATAACACTAGATTGAAAGACTCAATATTATAAAGATATTAATTCTTCATTTTTTATTAATTTATTTTTTATTGAAGGATAATTGCTTTACAGAATTTTGTCATTTTCTGTCAAGCCTCACCATGAATCAGCCATAGATATACATATATCCCCTCCCTTTTGAACCTCCCTCCCATTTCCCTCCCCACCCCACCCCTCTAGGTTGATACAAAGCCCCTGTTTGAGTTTACTGATAATATATCAATTCAATCAAGATTAAAGATTTAATATAAAAAAATAAAGATTTAATATAAAATACCAAGATTAAATATAATCCTGATTAAATTCTATTTTCTTCATGAAATTTGCAATGTGGTCACACATCTCTTCTCTACGTCTGCATGTCAATTCCTTCCCTACAAATAGATTCATCAGTACTATTTTTCTAGATTCCATATATATGCATTAACATACTATATTTGTTTTTCTCTTTCTGATTTACTTTACACTGTATAACAGGCTCTGGGTTCATCTACCTCACTACAACTGATTCAAATTTGTTCCTTTTTATGGCTGAGAAATGGTCCATTATATATATTATATATATGTATGCATATATGTATCACATGTTCTTTATCCGTTCATCTGTCAGTGGACCTCTAGGTTGCTTCCATGTCCTGGCTATTATAAATAGTGTTGCAGTAAACACTGGGGTACATGTGTCTTTCTGAATTGTGGTTTTCTCAGAGTATATGCCCATAGTGGGATTGCTGGGTGATATGGTAGTTTTACTTCTAGTTTGTTAAGGAATATCCATATTGTTCTCTGATGTTTTTGATGTGGACCGTTTTTAAAGTCGTTACTGAATTTGTTACAATATTGCTTCTATTTTATGTTTTGGTTTTTTGGCCGCAAGGCTTGTGGGATCTTAGCTGCTCAGCCAGAGATGGACTAGGCACCTCTTGCACTAGAAAGTGAAGTCTTAACCATTGGACTGCCAGAGAAGTCCCAGAAATTCAAGATTTATTATAAAAGTACAATCTGTAAATTAAAACAGTGTGGTATTTGCAAAAACGTAAATACATAGACCAGTGGTGTTTGACAGTGCCCAGAAAAATTTGTATTAGAAATACTTAATTTATTATAAAACTGGGACTATAGAACAGTGAAAAATGATCATCCAAACACAAGCCTTAGAGTAGAAATAGATGTTTACAACACTACAAATAACAAAAGCTCATATCTAGAATATATAAGCAGTTTATAAATCAATAAGAAAAAGGCAGTGAATCTGATGGGAAAGTGGTAAGAAATTTAACAGACTATTCATAAAAGAGGAAATCCAAATAGACAATGAACATATTAAAAGTTCTAAACCTCATGAGATACCACTAGCGAAAATAAATAGCTAACACAGAATAATTACAAAAGCAAGTGTTGGTGAGCACTTGAAGAAATATGAATCTGCATATTGTGTAATTCCAGTTCTAGAACTATATCCTGTAGGAATGCTTGCATATTTTATGCCAGGATGTATGTAGAAGAATGATTGTAATAGCTAAAACACAAATGTCCATCAAAATGAATGAATAAAGAAATTAGGCTATATTAATGTAATGAAATACACTATAGCAATAAAAATGAATAAATTACAGCTATACACAACACCATGAGTGAATCTCATTAGCATAATGTTGAGTGAAAAAAGTCAAGCACAAAAGACAACACACTATGAGCAAGATTAAACTCTGTTTTGTAGTCTCAGCTGGTTGGTAGTGATGCTCTTGGCTAGGAATGCCCAGGGCAATCACCTGAGCCGTAGTACTTGTAGTGAGTGCCACACACAATCCTCTCCATCACCACAGGGACCACTGTGTGTCTGGCCCGAGCCTTGTGATTCTTATTATGATAGCAGGATGCACTTAAGTAAAAACTGTAAGGGAAATTTGAGGAACATGATTGATCACTCACAGGCCCTGGGGGGTACATAGCACACCCAAGGGCCGCACAACAAGGTGGAAGATAGAGAGAATGGGAGAAAAAGGAGACTGAGAGCTCTGATTTTACTAGCATAGAGGGTGGGGTGTCTTGAGTTTCAGGGTTTCACTCTATGTTGCCTAATTTAAAGCTTAAAAGTGAGATTCAGGGGATGGGAGAGGACAGATGGGTCTCTCTAGTAGTCAGTTACCTAGGTTATTGAGAACTTTCGGAAGGGAATCTTCATTGGTAGGAGTAAATTAACTCCTTATCTGCTTGTTTTGCTGATAGCTGTGTCATGTAGCTAGCTTGCTTATGCCCACAGTAATGGTCATGGCCCTCCCAGGGAACAAGTCTATTAGCAATGTTGTTCAATCACACAGTCGTATCCAACTCTTTGCAACCCCATGGACTGCAGCACACCAGGCTTCCCTGTCCCTCACCATCTCCCAAAGTTTGCCCAAGTTCATACCCATTACATCGGTGATGCCATCCAGCCATCTCATCTTCTGATGCCCTCTTCTCTTTCTGCCTTCAGTCTTTCCCAGCAACAGGGACTCTTCCAATGAGTCTACTCTTTGAATCAGATGACCAAAATACTGGAGCTTCAGCTTCAGCATAAGTCCTTCCAATGAGTATTCAGGATTGATTTCCTCTAAGATTGACTGGTTTGAGTTCCCTGCTGTCCAAAGGACTCTCGGGAGTCTTCTCCAGCACCACAGTTCAAAGGTGTGAATTCTCTAGTACTCTGCCTTCTTTATGGTCCGCCTCTCACAACCATATGTGACCACTGGGAAGACCATAGCCTTGATTATATTATTAGCAATAAGTGATAGCCAATCTTGCTGGTTTTAAATTTCCAGCCTGGTGCCTCAGATGGTAAAGAATCTGCCTGCAGTGCAGAAGACCCGAGGTTTGATCCCCAGGTCAGGAAGATCCCCTGGAAATGGGAATGGCTACCCACTTCAGTATTCTTGCCTGGAGAATTCCATGGACAGAGTTGCCTGGTGGGCTACAGTCCATGAGGTTGCAAAAAGTTGGACAGGAGTAAGCTATTAACACTTATAGTGTTAGGCTCAAGTATTTTGTTGGGAGCCTTGTTGATCTCTAAAATATTAACCACATAGAAAACTGTGTGTATGTGCTCTGTTGCTCAATCGTAGCCAACTCTTTGTGACCCCATGGTCTGTAACTGACAGGCTCCTCTGTACATGGAATCTTCTAGGCAAGAATACTGGAGTGGGTTGCCATTTCCTACTCCAGGGAATCTTCCTGATCCAGGGATCAAACTCACATCTCTTGGGTCTTCTGCACTGACAAGTGGATTCTTTACTACTGTGCCACATAGAAAATTGTACCTGGAATCAATCCAAAAGACAGACTTTAAAATTCTCCACACCAAAAAAAAAATCAATAAAATATATAAACAATAATTCATATTTCACCATAGTGGTCACATGAGTTAACAATGGAAGATACTGTATCCAACCTGAGAAAATGAACAGGGCATTTGGGGATTTAAGCCACGTGTCTGAATTTGCCTTGAACTGAAATCAAGCTTAAGATGTAATTTACTAAACAAAGCTCTTTGCTTTGCACATTGTCAGTTATCTATGCTCTTTATTATTTGGCTTTATTTTCTGAAGAGAGTTTGTTCTGTTACCCCCAAAACGTACTCATACAAATGCATAGGACATTTTGACAATTGTGGCTCTTGAAACTAAGGGGGGTGCTCAGGCAGGTTGGCCTTTCAATAATCTCTACCAGCTCTCCTACCCCTAAATCCCAGTTACTACTGCTATCACCATCACAACCACCACCACCATCATCTCATGGATATTAAACATTATGTGTAAAGAAAACAGCAAAATACTCTTTAGTACCATGTGAAACACTCACTTGTGTATGCAACCCCAGGAAGGCTGACCTATAGCTTCACCTCATCTTCTGATTGAGCCTCACTTATATAAAAATCCTGGAGTTGCCTCTGCATTTTAAGAAACTTTATAACTTTGGAAATCACTTAATTATGCACTACATGATCTTCCAAAGTAAAGTCACAAAAATTCTGATGATAATAGATGTTGACCCCTGTGTGCCAGTATTTCTATGCTGTTAAATAAGCAGGGGTTTACATTGATGCCGTTAGTCATACAACCATGATCAGTTTCGTTTACTTTCATTTAATGCCTAATTCACTGTGGGTGGGAAAAATTCTTGTCTTCTTTCTATTGGTCATAAGACAGAATAACAGGAGGAAGCATACACATCTTGTTAATTTTTTACATGTACATGGGAGCCTTCCCAAGAGAAAGAAGACCTTAAGTGATCAGAGAAAGGAAGATTTTATACTTTTTTAGGCAAAGGTACAATATATTTGTGAAGAAATGATAAGACAAAGGGGTTTGGGTTATGAGTCACAAATGGTGAAGTAACAAGGAAAATATGGGTAGTTTAACAATCATATCTTTGTTTATGCAGTCTTCCTAGCTTTGAATTCTGTGTTTCTGGTGATAAAGTTTTTCCCTCCTCCTGGCACAGGAAGGGTGATTTTTGCAGAGAAGATTTGTATCCTTCTTCCTTCAGGAGAACAAAGGAGGGCAGAGTAACCTTGCATGGCTGTTTCTCAAGTACTTTAATTCAAGTAATCAATATGCCAAAGTGACATGCTTGGGGGTGACATATTCTGATCCTCTTCACTAGGTGCCCTCAGTGACAGAGTTCTTATCTGTAGTTTCTGATTCATTTCTCTATAACCCACTGTGAGTGGAATCCACCTGCTCTTTTTTTTTTTTATGTCATGGTACTTCCACATGGAATGGAATGATGGATGTGAAACAGCACGTAAGAGAAGTGCTCAGAGGTGCAGTAGGAGCAGCTGTGTCCACCACTGAAAGATCATGGCTACAGTTTTGAGTGTTGACATACTTCTTTCAAAAATACTAAAGTTACAGTTTTATCACCCATTATTGGAAAGTAGTGTTATGCTCATGACTTATGTTAAGAGTGCTGAATTCTATACAGTGATCTCTTGAATTTTTGTTTTCCTTAACTTGTTTTTCTAGGGCGATCCAGTTGACAATATATTTGAACAGAATCTAAAGATCAAGTTTTACATCAGTTCCAGGTCCACATCTCCGTCTTCATATAGTGGAGACGAAGCAGACACAGTGAAGGTACCTCTCTGGGGTAGATTTGCTTCAGAACTTTTCACTTGTACCAAACAAAAGGAGACTGAATCCTGTTCAGAAACAGTGCCCTTTCTCTCTAATCAGATGCATTGCTTAGATAGGAACAGTCTATAGAGAATACTAAGTTTATCAGGTGATAGTTAATATTAAGTTTAACTGATAACCATGTCCATGAGGGAACATGGTCTGGCAGGGAGAGAGCTCTCATTATTTGCATTGCTTTAATTAACATCAAGGAGTTAAGCTGTAACAGGAATATTTTACATAATCTTATCACAACATAAAATCTGATAATAGGTAAGGCATAAAAATACATTTGCTAAACAGACTCACAAACTTTGAAAACAAACTTATGGTTACCAAAGGGAAACTTGGGCAGGGAAGAGAGGGATAAACTAGGATTTGGGATTAACAATACATGTGCTGTGCTGTGCTTAGTCGCTCAGTTTTGTCCGACCCTTTGCAATGACATGAACTGTAGCCCACGAGGCTCCTCTGTCCATGGGGATTCTCCAGGCAGGAATACTGGAGCGGGTTGCCATGCCCTCCTCCAGGGGATCTTCCCAGCCTGGGGGTCCAACCCAGGTCTCCTGCATTTCAGGCAGATTCTTTACCATCTGAGGCACCATGGAAGCCCAAAAATACTGGAGTGCGTAGCCTATCCCTTCTCCAGGGAATCTTCCCAACCCAGGAGTCAAGCTGGGGTCTCCTGCACTGCAGGCAGATTCTATATCAGCTGAGTTACCAGGGAAACCCATAAATCACTATATTCTAACATTAAATTAAAACAAAACTGCAAATAGTCCTCCTGAGGCTATCCATCATGCAACAACAACAAGAAAACCCCACAAACAAAACAAGACAAAAAATGTTTTGCTACTGTTCTTACTAAAATGTAAGATAATTTTATGTCTCACATAATGGCACACAAAATAGCTCTTTGTGGCCCTTTATGATAATCAGAGAACATGACTCTCTGCAAATGTTTCCTCCAGAAATCAAAGGGTTTGGTGTCTTCCAGCTCATATTTTCCATCTTCAGAAATGCTATTTCCCTCCTCTGCATCTCACTCACTCTGGTTAATCTGGGTAGGGTTTCTTGCTACCCACTTTGGAATCCTGGGGACTAGGAGGCAAGTTCTCCCAGAGATACATGGTTTAGTTTGGAAAATTCATTGTGGTTTATAACCAGGTCAGACATTGTTTTCAAATTCTGCTCAGAGCATTTAAAATTTTGATAACAATTTTATTTTATTGTTTTAAAATTTTAATAATATCTCTCTCATGGAGGAAGAAGGTACAAGGAATAATCACAAGCTCGTATACCTATTATCCACAAATAAAACAGTTTTCCATTTTTGTTCAGATAAAAAGAAAATTGGAATGATACAGAACAGTTGAGCCTATCTAACCTGCATTCTTTTGTCCTGGGAGGTGATCGGATAGTTTGAAATGGTGTGCATTCTTCTGTCCACCCTCTTATATTTTATATCCTAGACATGTGTTCTTCAATTTCAAAGGATTGCTTGGTCTGCTCAAAATACACAAATAATATCCCTATTGTGAAAATAATCTACTATTTTCACAGTATTTATTCATGTCAAGACAGTTCATCTTTAACTGCTGTGTAGTATTCTAGATTATAAATATACTTATTTCTACATAACCATGAAGGCAATGGCACCCCACTCCAGCACTCTTGCCTGAAAAATCCCACAGACGGAGGAGCCTGGTAGGCTGCAGTCCATAGGGTCACGAAGAGTCAGACACGACTGAGTGACTTCCCTTTCACTTTTGACTTTCATGCATTGGAGAAGGAAATGGCAACCCAGTGTTCTTGCCTGGAAAATCCCAGGGACAGGGGAGCCTGGTGGGCTTCTGTCTCTGCGGTCGCACAGAGTCAGACACGACTGAAGCGGCTTAGCAGCAGCAGCAGCAGCAGCATGATTTATATAATTATGTTCCTTTTTATGTATTGATGTCTTTTTTCCTTATTACAATTTCTCTATTACAAAGAGCCTGTTGGGACCTGTTTGGCTATATACATATGGGAGAATTTGTTAACTACTAGCTAGTAGAAATGCATATTTTCAATGCATAATTTTGCCAACTGTTTTAATTTTTTGAAACAGTCACACATTTTACAGAAATACTATAAGTGCGGTATATATTTATTTTTCCTAGACTATTTGAAAGTTGTCATTTGATTTTCCATCACCTTGAATACTTAATCTTGTACTTCTTACAAATAAGAAGGTTCTCCTACATCTTATACATATAGAGTACAACCATCATCACTAACACTGATGCATCACTATCGACTATCTAATTCTCAGACCCCTTCAGGTGTCACCAACTGCTCCCTCGTGTCCATCATTGCAAAAAAAATAAAAATAAAAAGCAGTTGAAAATTGATCTTTGCTCTTGGTTGTCATCTCTCATTAGTTTCTTGCCATATGGAAGTCTCTTGCCGTATTAGGCTCTTGCTAAAGTCTTTCTTTGACTTCATTAACTTGATACTCTCAAAAATCACACGCTGGTTTAGAATAGAATATCTCTCATGTTACAAAGGCTTTCTCATGACTTGATTCAGGTTATGCATGTTTGTCAAAAATATCACAGAGGTGATGCTGTGGTCTTCTCCTTGTATGCTAATCAGGTGGTTCATGATTTTGATATTTTCCATTGCTGATCATGCTTACTTGACCTCTGCACTAAGGTGGGAATTTCCAGGCCTGTCCGCTGTGAAATTACTTTTTTTCCTTTGTAATTCATAAGTATTTTGTATAGAGGTACTTTGAAGCAGTAAGTACCACATTTCTTAACAATTTGCGATTTACTTATATCTGTATGGACACATAGTTTTTCATTTTACTTCATTGTTTACAATCCATTATAGTCATAATTTATTCTAGTATTCAAATGGTTGTATAGCTTATCTTGTATTTTGCCAGCCATGGATTTAGCCATCTCTCCAAGGAGCACTGATTGCTTTCAGTGGAAAATGGTATTTAGAAGATCTGGGTGTTAGGTATGCCCGTTGCTATGGGATGTCACTATTCCAGAATGCTTGTTGGATAGAGATAGAGAAAAATATATTTATGTATCAGTCTCTATGTAGAAGTCTATGTATCTATGTATCTGTCATCTATCTGTTCATCTATCATCTCTACTCTCCTACTCAACTACCTACTTATCTAACTACTCACCTATAAAAACTATGAGTTCATACACACATTTATACCTCCAATTCCAAACCAACATTATAGGTTTCATCCTAGTTTTCTCCTTTTCTATACTGGTAACTTCCTTCTGTGACAGTGAGAAACTTGCCTCTTTATACTCTCAGTGAAGTGAAGTGAAGTTGTTCAGTCATGTCCGACTCTTTGCAACCCCATGGACTGTAGCCTATCAGGCTCCTCCGTCCATGGGATTTTCCAGGCAAGAGTGCTGGAGTGGATTGCCATTTCCTTCCCCAGGGGATCTTCCCGACCCAGGAACCAAACCCGGGTCTCCCACATTGCGGGCTACCTCATTACTTCTCACACTGCATGGGCTCTGTGTCGCTATCTTAGATTACCCTTCATGTGCACACTCATCTCACCTTGCTGGGAATAGAGTTTTTAAAAACAAATTTCTACTGTAGCTTAGCAGCATATAAGAGTTCTAATTTCCTTATACCTATGTTGACACTTGCCACTACTAGACCACTGAAATTTTGTAATTCTGACAGGTATGAAGTGGTATCTAATTATTGCTTTCATTTTGTCATGTAGAGGTTTTTCATTCTATTAGTAAAATATATCTCCTTTTACTGCTTGAGGTTTCTAATTGTTTTCTAAGAATTCCATTTCTATCCTATTCTTCGGTCCTCGAAGTGCCAAAAAGATTTAAAGTTTTGCTTTTTGCATTTAGGTCCTTAAATCAACAAGAAATTATATCTTTGTTTGCTCTGAAGTAGCAATCTGACTTTTGCCACCATGATACCATGATAGTTAGTTGTCCCAGGCCCAATTCATTGACTAGTCTATCAACTCCTAATAATTTGTAACATCACTTCTATCATATACCAGCTTTATTTAGTTATTTACTTACTTATTTGGTTGTAAAATATACATGCTTTTGAACTGTGGTGTTCAAGAAGACTCTTGCAAGTCCCTTGGACTGCAAGGAGATCAAACCAGTCAATCTTAAAGTAAATCAGTCCTGAATATTCATTGGAAGGACTGATGCTGAAGCTGAAACTCTAATACTATGGCCACCTGATGCAAAGACCTGACTCATTGGAAAAGAATCTGATGCTGGGAAAGATTGAAGGCAGGAAGAGAAGGGGGCTACAGAGGATGAGATGGTTGCACGGCATCACTGACTCAATGGACATGAGTTTGAGCAAGCTTCAGGAGTTGGTGATGGACAGGAAGCCTGGTGTGCTGTAGTCCATGGGGTTGCAGAGTTGGACACAACTGAGTAACTGAACTGAAAATATACATAAGGGCTTCCCAGGTGGCTCAGTGGTAAAGAATTTGCCTGCCAATCCAGGAGACATGAGTTCAGTCTCTGGGTCCAAAAGATCTCCTGGAGAAGAAAATGACAACCCGCTCTGGTATTTATGCCTGGGAAGTCCCATGGATAGAGGAGCTTGGCAGGCACAGTCCGTGGGGTCACAAAAGAGTTGGACACATCTTAGTGAAAAACAACAACAAAATTGGCATAACATAAAATATTCCATTTATTCATTTTAAGTGTAGAGTTCAGTGGAATAAATTACTTTCACAGTGTTCTGCAAATGTAACTATTACAGGATTTATTTCTCAAAATTTTCCATCTCCACAAACAGAAGTTTTATCCTCATTAAACCATAATTTGACATTTCCTTTCCATTTGGTCCCTGGTAAACTCTCATCTACTTTGCATCTGTATGAATTTGCCTATTCTATATATTTTATATAAGTAGAGTCATATAATATTTGCCCCTTTTTGTCTGGCTAATTTCACTTGGCATAGTATCTTCATATTTCATCCATGTTATCGTGTGTGCCAGAATTTCAATTGTTTTTAAGGCAAAGAATGGACAAATAGACCAATGAAATATAACAAAATCCCCAGAACCATACAGAGGAACAAAGATAGTCTCTTCAACAAACGGTGCTTGAAGAACTGGACTTGCACATGCAAAAAATATAAACCTTAGACACAGACCTTACACTCTTCAAAAAATTAATTCAAAATGGATCATAAGCCTACATTTAAAATGCAAAACTACAACATAGGTGAAAGTCGCAGAAACCTTGCATTAGATAATGACTTCAGATCATAAGCCTACATACAACATAGGTGAAAGTCTCAGCAAACTTGCATTATATAATAACTTCCTAAATATAAAATCAAAAGTAAGAGCCACAAAATAAATTTTTGATAAGTTGCACTTCATTAAAATTAAAAACTTTTGCTCTGTAAAAGAGACTAAGAAGACTAGCCACAGACAGGGAGAAAATAAAAAGCCACATATGATTTAAAAAAGACTGTCATCCAAAATATACAAAAACTGTTAAAACTCAAGAAAAAACTCATAAGAAAACAAAAAACTTGATTAAAAATGGGTCAAAGACTAAACAGAGACCTCAATAAAAAGAAGATACATAGATTGCATATAAGCACAGGAAAAAATGTCTGTATATATGTCATCAGAAAATGCAAGTTAAAACGATGCGATGCCTCTACACATCAAAATCTGGGACACGGACAACATCAAGCGCTGGCAAAATGTAGAGCAATAGGAACTCCCATTCATTGCTGGTGCGAGTGCAAAATGGTTCAGCTACTTTGGAAGAGAGTTTAGCCACTTCTTACAAAATTAAACACTTTCAATACAGTCTTGGAATCATGTACCTTGATATTATTCAAAAGAAATGAAAACTTATCTCCGCACAAACTGCTGTACATGGATATATTTAGAAACTTTATTAAACTGCCCAAGCTTGGAAGCAACCTTCTTCAGTTCAGTTCAGATCAGTCGCTCAGTCGTGTCCGACTCTTTGCGACCCCATGGACTTGCAGCATGCCAGGCCTCCTGGTCCATCACCAACTCCTGAAGATCACTCAAACTCACGTCCGTTGAGTTGGTGATGCCATCCAACCATCTCATCCTCATCCTCTGTCGTCCGCTTCTCCTCCTGCCTTCAGTCTTTCCCACCATCAAGGTCTTTTCAAATGAGTCAGCTCTTCATATCAGGTGGCCAAAGTATTGGAGTTTCAGCTTCAGCATCAGTCCTTCCAGTGAATATTCCACTGATTTCTTTTAGGATGGACTGGTTGGATTTCCTTGAAGTAAAGAGACTCTCAAGAGTCTTCTCCAACACCACAGTTCAAAAGCATCGATTCTTCAGTGCTCAGCTTTCTTTATAGTCCAACTCTCATATCCATACATGACTACTGGAAAATCATAGCTTTGACTAGACAGACCTCTGTTGGCAAAGTAATGTCTCTGCTTTTTAAAATGATGTCAAAGTTGGTCACAACTTTTCTTCCAAGGAGCAAGCGTCTTTTAATTTCATGGCTGCAGTCACCTCTACAGTGATTTTGGAGCCCAAAAAAATAAAGTCAGCCACTGTTTCCACTGTTTCCCCATCTATTTGCCATGAAGTGACAGGACCACTGTCTATCAGATCTAGTCCCTTAAATCTGTTTCCCACTTCCACTGTATAATCATAAGGGATTTGATTTAGGTCATGCCTGAATGGTCTAGTGGTTTTCCCTACTTTCATCAATTTCAGTCTGAATTTGGAAATAAGGAGTTCATGATCTGAGCCCCAGTCAGCTCCTGGTCTTGTTTTTGCTGACTGTATAGAGCTTCTCCACCTTTGGCTGCAAAGAATATAATCAATTTGATTTCAGTGTTGGCCATCTGGTGATGTCCATGTGTAGAGTCTTCATTGTGTTGTTGGAAGAGGGTGTTTGCTATGACCAATGTATTCTCTTGGCAAAACTCTATTAGTCTTTCCCTGCTTCATTCCGTACCCCATGGCTAAATTTGTCTGTTACTCCAGGTGTTTCTTGACTTCCTACTTTTGCATTCCAGTTCCCTATAATGAAAAGGACATCTTTTTTGGGTGTTAGTTCTGACAGGTCTTGTAGGTCTTCATAGAACCGTTCAACTTCAGCTTCTTCAGCATTACTCGTTGAGGCATAGGCTTGGATTACTGTGATACTGAATGGTTTGCCTTGGAAATGAACAGAGATCATTCTGTTGTTTTTGAGATTGCATCCAAGTACTGCATTTTGGACTCTTTCGTTGACCATGATGGCCCTTATGATTATACAGTGGAAGTGAGAAATAGATTTAAGGGACTAATCTGATAGACAGAGTACCTGATGAACTATGAACGGAGGTTTGTGACATTGTACAGGAGACAGAGATCAAGACCATCCTCATGGAAAAGAAATGCAAAAAAGCAAAATGGCTGTCTGGGGTGGCCTTACAAATAGCTGTGAATAAAAGAGAAGCAAAAAGCAAAGAATAAAAGGAAAGATATAAGCATCTGAATGGAGAGTTCCAAAGAATAGCAAGGAGAGATAATAAAGCCTTCCTCAGCGATCAATGGAAAGATATAGAGGAAAACAACAGAATGGGAAAGAATTGAGATCTCTTCAAGAAAATTAGCGATACCAAGGGAACATTTCATATAAGGATGGGTCAATAAAGGACAGAAATGGTATGGACCTAACAGAAGCAGAGGATATTAAGAAGAGGTGGCAAGAATACACAGAACTGTACAAAAAAGATCTTCAAGACCAAGATAATCATGATGATATGATCACTCACCTAGACCCAGACATCCTGGAATGTGAAGTCAAGTGGGCCTTAGAAAGCGTCACTATGAACAAAGCTAGTGGAGGTGGTGGAATTCCAGTGGAGCTATTTCAAATCCTGAAAGATGATGCTGTAAAAGTGCTGCACTCAATATGCCAGCAAATTTGGAAAACTTAGCAGTGGCCACAGGACTGGAAAAGATCAGTTTTCATTCCAATCCCAAAGAAAGGCAATGCCAAAGAATGCTCAAACTACCACACAATTGCACTCATCTCACATGCTAGTAAAGTAATGCTCAAAATTCTCCAACCCAGGCTTCAGGAATACATGAACCGTGAACTTCCAGATGTTCAAGCTGGTTTTTGAAAAGGCAGAGGAACCAGAGATCAAATTGACAACATCCTCTGGATCATCGAAAAAGCAAGAGTTCCAGAAAAACATCTATTTCTGCATTATTGACTCTGTAAAAGCCTTTGATTCTGTGGATCACAGTAAACTGTGGAAAATTCTGAAAGAGATGGGAATACCAGGCCACTTGACCTGCCTCTTGAGAAACCTATATGCAGGTCAGGAAGCAACAGTTAGAACTGGACATGGAACAGACTGGTTCCAAATAGGAAAAGGAATACATCAAGGCTGTATATTGTCACCCTGCTTATTTAACTTATATGCAGAGTACATCATGAGAAATGCTGGGCTGGATGAAGCACATGCTGAAATCTAGATTGCCAGGAGAAATATTAATAACCTCAGATATGCAGATGACACCACCCTTATGGCAGAAAGCAAAGAACTAAAAAGCCTCTTGATGAAAGTGAAAGAGGAGAGTGAAAAAGTTGGCTTAGAGCTCAACATTCAGAAAACAAAGATCATGGCATCTGGTCCCATCACTTCATGGGAAATGGATGGGGAAACAATGGAAACATTGAGAGACTTTATTCTGGGGGGCTCCAAAATCACTGGAGATGGTGATTGCAGCCATGAAATTAAAATACACTTACTCCTTGGAAGAAAAGTTATGACCAACCTAGACAGCATATTAAAAAGCAGAGACATTACTTTGCCAACAAAGGTCTGTCTAGTCAAGGCTATGGTTTTTCCAGTAGTCATGTATGATGTGAGAGTTGGACTGTGAAGAAAGCTGAGCACTGAAGAGTTGATGCTTTTGAACTGTGGTGCTGAAGTAGACTCTTGAGAGTCCCTTAGACTGCAAGGAGATGCAACCAGTCCATCCTAAAGGAGATCAGTCCTGGGTGTTTATTGGAAGGATTGATGCTGAAGCTGAAACTCCAATACTTTGGCCACCTCATGCAAAGAGTTGACTCATTGGAAAAGATCCTGATTCTGGGAGGGATTGGGAGCAGGAGGAGAAGG
The DNA here is from genome assembly GCF_042477335.2 of Ovis canadensis. Lineage (NCBI taxonomy): Eukaryota > Metazoa > Chordata > Mammalia > Artiodactyla > Bovidae > Ovis > Ovis canadensis. Next base: position 27,380,389 of record NC_091246.1, read on the forward strand.
GCATGAGATGGCTGGATGGCATCACCGACTCAATGGACATGATTTGGGTAAGCTCCAGGAGTTGGTGATGGACAGGGAGGTCTGGCATGCTGTGATTCATGGGGTTCCAAAGATTCGGACATGACTGAGTGACTGAACTGAACTGACAGGACCAGATGCCATGATCTTAGTTTTCTGAATGTTGAGTTTTAAGCCAACTTTTTCACTCTCCTTTCACCTTCATCAAGAAGCTCTTTAGGTCCTCTTCACTTTCTGCCATAAGGGTGGTGTCCTCTGCATATCTGAGGTTATTGATATTTTCCCAGTAATCTTGATTCCAGCTGTGCTTCATCCAGCCCAGCCTTTCTCATGATGTACTCTGCATATAAGTTAAATAAGCAGGGTGACAATATACAGCCTTGACATACTCCTTTCCCTGTTTGGAACCAATTGCTGTCCATGTCCAGTTCAAACTGTTGCTTCCTGACCAGCATATAGATTTCTCCAGAGGCAGATCAGGTGGTCTGGTATTCCCATCTCTTGAAGAATTTTCCACAGTTTTTTGTGACCCACACAGTCAAAGGCTTTGGCATAGTCAATAAAGCAGAAATAGATATTTTTCTGGAACTCTCGTTTTTTTGATAATACAACAGATGTTGGCAATTTGATCTCTGGTTCCTCTGCCCTTTCTAAAACCAGCTTGAACATCTGGAAGTTCATGGTTCACGTACTGTTGAAGCCTGGCTTCAACCAGGCTCAATTTTAAGCATTACTTTGCTAGCATGTGCTGCTGCTGCTGCTGCTAAGTCTCTTCCTTCGTGTCCAACTCTGTGCAACCCCATAGACGGCAGCCCACCAGGCTCCTCCGTCCCTGGGATTCTCCAGGCAAGAACACTGTAGTGGGTTGCCATTTCCTTCTCCAATGCATGAAAGTGAAAAGTGAAAGTGAAGTCTCTCAGTCGTGTCTGACTCTTAGTGACCCCATGGACTGCAACCCCGCCAGGCTCTTCCATCCATGGGATTTTCCAGGCAAGAGTACTGGAATGGGGTGCCATCGCCTTCACCATGCTAGTGTGTGAGATGAGTGCAATTGTGTGGTAGTTTGTGCATTCTTAGGCATTACCTTTCTTTGAGATTGGAATGAAATTGACCTTTTCCAGTCCTGTGGCCACTGCTGAGTTTTCCAAATTTGCTGGCATATTGAGCGTAGCACTTTCACAGCATCATCTTTTAGGATTTGAAATAGCTCAACTGGAATTCCATCACCTCCATTAGCTTTGTTCATAGTGATCCTTCCTAAGGCCCACTTGACTTTGCATTCCAGGATGTCTGGCTCTAGGTTGGTGATCACACCATCATGATTATCTGGTTTGTGTAGGTGTCTGGATAAATAAACTGTGGTATATGAAGTCAATGGAACATTACTCAGCCATAAAAATAAGTGAGTTATAGAGCCATTAAAAGACATGGAAGAATCTAAAATGCATCTTACCAAGTGAAAGAAACCAGTCTAAAAGGGCTACATTCTGTTTGATTTCAAGTACATGACATTTAGAAAAGGCAAAACTATGTACTGTAAAAATCATGTAGTTTCCAGGGGTTGTGGTGAGGAAATGAACAGGTAGAGCACCAAGGACTTTCACAGGAGTGAAACTACTTTTTTGGTACCATCATGATAAAAACATGTTATCAAACACTTGTCTAAACCCATAGATGGCATAACAGTAACAGTAAACCTTAGTGTAAACTATGGACTTTGGACAATCAGGATGCATCAGTGTAGCTTCATCAAGTGTAAAAAATGTACCACTCTGGTGGGGGATTTTGATGATGGGGGTGGCTATGCTTTTGTAAGGGCTGTACGGGAAATCTCTGTATTCTCCCCTCAGTTTTGTTGTGAATCCTTCAGTGTTCTAAAAAATTAAGTCTTAGTTCAATTGCTCAGTCACATCTGACTCTTTGCAACCCCTTGGACTGCAGCATGCCAGGCCTCCCTGTCCATCACCAACTCCTGGAGTTTACTCAAACTCATGTCCATTGAGTCAGTGATGCCATCTGACCATCTCATCCTCTGTCATCCCCTTTTCCTCCTGCTCTCAATCTTTCCCAGCATCAGGGTCTTTTCAAATGAGTCAGCTCTTCATATCAGGTGGCCAAAGTGTTGGAGTTTCAGCTTTAGCATCAGTCCTTCCAATGAATATTCAGGACTGATTTCCTTTAGGATGGACTGGTTGGATCTCCTTGCTGTCCAAGAGACTCTCAAGAGTCTTCTCCAACACCACAGTTCAAAAGCATCAATTCTTCGGTGCTCAGCTTTCTTCACAGTCCAACTCTCACATCCATACATGACTACTGGAAAAACAATATCCTTGACTAGGTGGACCTTTGTTGGCAAAGTAATGTCTCTGCTTTTTAATATGCTGTCTAAGTTGGTCATAACTTTTCTTCCAAGGAGTAAGCGATTTTTTTATTTCATCGCTGCAGTCATCATCTACAGTGATTTTGGAGGCCAAAAAAGTAAAGTCTCCCACTTTTTCTACTGTTTCCCCATCTATTTGCCCTGAGGTGATGGGACCAGATGCCATGATCTTAGTTTTCTGAATGTTGAGCTTTAAGCCAACTTTTTCACTCTCCTCTTTCACTTTCATCAAGAGGCTTTTTAGTTCCTCTTCACTCTCTGCCATAAGGGTGGCGTCATCTGCATATCTGAGGTTACTGATATTTCTCCCGGCAATCTTGATTCCAGCTTGTGCTTCATCCAGCCCATCGTTTTTCATAATGTACTCTGCATATAAGTTAAATAAGCAGGGTTAGGTCTCAGTAGAAAAAGTCAATTTCCAATTATATTTTCCTATTATGTATAAATATGATTAATTTTTGTGTTAATCTTGTGTCATGTGTCTTTGTCAAATACATTTAATAGTTCAGGAATTTATCTTTACTTGACATTCCTAGGCATTTTCTACGCAGATTATTGTGTCATCTGCAAATAAGGTAGTTTGATTGCTTCTATTCAGTTCTGTATGCCTATTATTTTTCATTCTGCCTGCTGTCCTGGCTAGAACTTTCAGGTTGAGTTGAATGAAAGAAGTAGTACTGGAGATCCTTGCCTTATTTCCATTCTTAGGAGAAAGTATTTGGCTTTTCATTAGTAGTAGTGCTTGCCTTTGTTTTCTTATAAATGCCCTTCATCAGGTTAAGAGCTTCTTTTCATTCCTAGTGTGGTGAGAGTTTTATTATGAATGGACGTTGAATTTTGTCAAAAGCTTTTCTGCATCAACTGATATGATGATACGATTTTTGTTGTTCAATCGCTAAGTCATGTCTGACTCTTTGCAACCCCATGGATTGCATCACACCAGGCTTCCCTGTCCTTCACTCTCTCCCAGAGTTTGCTCAGTTATGTGCCATTGAATCAGTGATGCTATCTAACCATCTCATCTTCTGCCACCCTCTTCTTCTTTTACCTTCAATCTTTCCCAACATCAGTATTTTCCAGTCAGTTGGCTCTTTGCCTTAGGTGGCCAAACTATTGGAACTTCAGCTTCTGCATCAGTTCTTCCATTGAATATTCAGGGATAATTTCCTTTAGGATTGACTGATTTGATCTCCTTGCTGTAAAAGGGACTTTCAAGAGTCTTTTCCAGCACCACAATTTGAAACCATGAATTCTTGGGCACTCAGCCTTCTTTATGGTCCAGCTCTTATATCTGTACATGACTACTAGAAAAACCATAGCTTTGACTGGATGGCCCTTTGTCAGCAAAGTTATGTTTCTGCTTTTTAATATGCCGTTTAGGTTTGTCATAACCTTCCTTTCAAGGAGCAAGCATCTTTTAATTTCATGGCTGCAGTCACCACCTGCAGTGATTTTGAGGCCCAAGAAAATAAAATCAGTCACTGCTTCCACTTTTCCCCCTTCTTTTTGCCTTGAAGTGATGGGACCAGATGCTATGGTCATAGTTTTTTGAACATTGAGTTTCAAGCCAGCATTTTCACTCCTTTTTTTTTTTTTTTGCCCTCATCAAGAGGCTCTTTAGTTCCTCTGTACTTTCTGCCGTTAGAGTGGTATCATCTGCATATCTGAGGTTGTTGATATTTCTTCCCACAAGCTTGATTTCAGTTTGTGATTCATACATCCTGGAATTTCACATGATGTACTCTACATATAATTTAAATAAAAGGGTGATAATGTACAGCCTTGTCATACCTCTTTCTCAATTTTGAACCAATCTGTTATTCCATGTGCAATTCTAACTGTTGCTTCTTGACCACATACAGGTTTCTTAGGAGACAGGTAAAGGTGGTCTGTTACTCCCATCTCTTTCAGAATTTTTCACAGTTTGTTGTGATCGACACAGTCAAAGTCTTTAGCACAGCCAAGGAAACAGAAGTAGATGTTTTGCTGGAACTCCCTTGGTTTCTCCATGATCCTTCACCATGACAAGGCTGTGATCCATGAAGGGGGATGATGTGGTAGTCTCTCCTTAAACTAAATTGGAGCTAAGTCATTAATAAATTGCCTCATAAGAAGGAATCTTTATTATAGTTATTTAATAAATCCATATAAAAGTCTACTTATTGGGATGCATAGTAAAGAGGCAATTTTTTCTTAATGTCTTTGAAAATTTTGCGAGTGTCCTGAACTTCCTGCATTTGCTATCAGTTTCATAGAGTATTTTTTTCTCCATGGTTATTAACCATTTTGCAAATCTATGTACTTATAAGCTCTGCTTAACTGTGCACCATCTTTGCTTATAGTCAGATTTTATTCTCCAGGAAGATATGTAAGCATCCAATTCTTTCCATTTCAAAATGTGTTTTCTACTCTTTCCTAGGAAAGAAAAATTTTATATCATATCAGCTCAGTTCAGTCACTCAGTCGTGTCCAACTCTTTGTGACCCCATGAACCTCAGCACGCCAGGCCTCCTTGTCCATCACCAACTCCCTGAGTCTACCCAAACTCATGTCCATTGAGTTGGTGATGCCATCCAACCATCTCATTCTCTGGCATCCCCTTCTCCTCCTGCCCTCAATCTCTCCCAACATCAGGGTCTTTTCAAATGAGTCAGCTCTTCGTATCAGTTGGCCAAAGTATTGGAGTTTCAGCTACAACATCAGTCTTTCCAATGAACACCCAAGACTAATCTCCTTTAGGATAGACTGGTTGAATCTCCTTGCTGTCCAAGAGACTCTCAAGAGTCTTCTCTAACACAACAGTTCAAAAGCATCAATTCTTTGGTGCTCAGCTTTCTTCACAGTCCAACTCTCACATCCATACATGACTACTGGAAAAACCATAGCCTTGATTAGACAACCTTTGTTGGCATAGTAATGTCTCTGCTTTTTAATATGGTGTCAAGGTTGGTCATAACTTTCCTTCCAAGGAGTAAGCATCTTTTTATTTCATCACTGCAGACACCATCTGCAGCAATTTTGGAGGCCAGAAAAGTCAGCCACTGTTTCCACTGTTTCCCCATCTATTTGCCATGAAGTGATAGGACCGGATGCCATGATATTAGTTTTCTGAATGCTGAGTTTTAAGCCAACTTTTTCACTCTCCTCCTTCACTTTCATCAAGAGGCTCTTTAGTTCTTCTTCACTTTCTGCCATAAGGGTGCTGTCATCTCCATATCTGAGGTTATTGATATTTCTCCCAGCAATCTTGATTCCAGCTTGTGCTTCATCTAGCCCAGCATTTCTCATGATGTACTCTGCATAGAAGTTAAATAAGCAGGATGACAATATACAGCCTTGACGTACTCCTTTTCCTATTTGGAACCAGTCTGTTGTTCCGTGTCCAGTTCTAACTGTTGCTTCCTGACCTGCATACAGGTTTCTCAAGAGGCAGATCAGGTGGTCTGGTATTTGCATCTCTTTCAGAACTTTCCACAGTTTATTGTGATCCACACAGTCAAAGGCTTTGACATAGTCAATAATGTAGAAATAGATGTTTTTATCTCTCTTGCTTTTTCAATGATCCAGAAGGTGTTGGCAATTTGATCTCTGGTTCCTCTGCCTTTTCTAAAACCAGCTTGAACATCTGGAAGTTCATGGTTCACGTATTGCTGGAGTCTGGCTTGGAGAATTTTGAGCATTACTTTACTAGCATGTGAGATGAGTGCAATTGTGCAGTAGTTTGAGCATTCCTTGGCTTTACCTTTCTCTGGGATTGGAATGAAAACTCACCTTTTCCAGTCACATAGGCAACTGTATTTTATATGATTTTGAAGTCTGTTTAAGATATGTAATCCAAATTATCTGAGCCTATTTTTAGATTTTTAGTATTCACATGATCTTGCTGAACCCTCTGTAATTGTTTCAGTATATTTCTGCAGATTCCAAATCATAAATTACTTCTATATTTATAAAACTAGTAGTTCAAAAATCTTTTGAAGATTCTGATCATGTGTCTACTTGTTAAAATTATCTTTCAAATATGTTTAGGATTACCATTCTTTTGGACTTCCCACCTAGCCCAGTGGTTAAGACTCCATGCTTCCACTGCAGTTGTCATATGTTCAGTACATGCTAGAGGAAGTTCCACATGCTGCAGGGTTCAGCCAAAAAATAAAATTCTTCTTTAATATAGTCTACATGTTATGACATACATTTTAAAATAGCCAAATTGAAATATAGTATATGAAATAAGTATATTTTAATAGAAACTAAAGCAGAGATTTAAATTACTTAAAATATATATTTTGCCCTGTAAGAATTTTATTTGTACTGTCTTTTTGTATAGCAAATATAATTCTTTTGCTTTACTTGAGAAATAATTTAATTCTTATCATTTTGGTGATATGGGTGACTTACCTATCTTTATTTTTGTCTTTTTGTTTCAGATCACAGATTCTGCTCACCTTCCAGTCCACACACCAACAATAAAGAGAAAGGAATGTCATAGTAGAATCCTCTTTCCAACTAAGGTACTTGATTTAGTTATGAATTTAGCAAGTCTTTGAAAAATGACAAGTAGGGTTTGGTCTCTAACCTACCCCTTACCTTCCCTTCTTTTCCCTTCCTTCCTTCCTTCTTATTTTCCTTGGAGACTTCTGGTTAAACATAGCAGATTCAAAATGCATACTTTTTTTTTCTTTTTTTTGCTTTCTAATGAAACTTACTAACCCAACCAAAGAGAGAGAAAAAATAGACAAATAAGTCAATGTAATTTTGGAAGATGGAAGAACCTGAGTGAGAGGTTAGGAAGGCTGAAAAATCTGAATGTCAAGGGCTTAGAAAGGTCTTGCTAAGTCACAAGATAATTAAGATTTTGCACACCTAGAAGCATTAGGAACTAGAGACACCAGATTCTTCAGGAGGCAGGGGTGACTTGCAGTGCTGAAGAGAGGAATAGATTGATCATCTGAGAAAGAGCAAGTAGCCCCTGTACACACACCACCCATGGCACATGGCAGGGAGTGCAAGTCTGTCCCCCTCACAGATTAGGAAACAAACACAAGGAAGGTGAGAAAACTGGCCAACTAATGTTTAGGAAAACCAGATTTTGTTATAATTTTGTTATACATATTGCTATTTTATGACAATAATTTCAGGTCAGAAAGACATGATACAGAAATGGAAAATCTATAGTGGGTTGTCAACTTGATAATTCTGTGAAAACATCTACAATTTTAGTTATTGGGGTTTCAGTGAGAAATTTCAGGGTGCCTTCTGTCTTGAAGGTATAATAGGTCTTGCTTAACTTAATAGGAGTGTTCCATTTCCTGGAGCACATTTTTTTCTAATTGATAGTAGAAAATGAAACACATAATTTGCTGTAGAGATAAAATTTTGAAATTACTCTTTCTTCTAAAGAAGGTTTTAAAAACCATATTATTTTTGCTACCCCTCCCCGATAAAAATATGTATACATAGGCAATTTTGACTCTATTTGTTATAAAGGAATGATTTGAAGAATTTGTCAGTCTAGAATTTTTTAAATGTTCAGAGCATATCAGCTCAAATAAAAGTCAGGCTTTATTGCTACTACTTCCAAGTAGTAACAATGTACGTTTGATCACCACTTAAATAGTTCTCTTTCTTCTTCTCCTCCTCCACACCCCTTTTCTCTTCTTGGTATTTTTTCAAATCAGAATTTTCCAATTATGAAGTACTTAGGGGCGAGAATCTTAAATGCTGGTGAGAAAAGGGAACGCTGCTTTTCTTTGTCTGGGGCAGGAGGGGTTGAAGGAATCACCAGAATCACCTGTTCAAAGTTGTTTAACAATGTGCATTTGGTCTCTTTGTTTTATAGCATAAGGCCCACCGGTTTTTCCTCACATCCTTTACTGCTCCCACCAAGTGTCACCAGTGCACATCTCTGATGGTGGGTTTGATAAGACAAGGCTGCACCTGTGACGGTGAGATCTGAGAGAGGAATACATGGAGTCAGACTCCTAATACTTGTATCTAAGTGTTTCAGCGCCAACTCAGCGCCATAGCAAAGTACAGAGACTGGGTGATTTCCAAACACAGTCATATGGTCCTCACTGGCTGGAAGTCTCAGACCAGAATGTCAGTATGGCCCAGTTCTGGGGAGGCCTTCTTGCAGGCTGCAGACGGCTGCCTGCTTGCTGTGTCTTTAACTGGTGGAGGAGACAAGGAGTTCTTTTTTTTTTAACTTTTTATTTTTACTTTATTTTACTTTATAATACTGTATTGGTTTTGCCATACATTGACATGAATCCACCACGGGTGTACATGCAATCCCAAACATGAACCCCCTCCCACCTCCCTCCCCACAACATCCCTCCAGGTCATCCCCGTGCACCAGCCCCAAGCATGCTGTATCCTGCATCAGACATAGACTGGTGATTCGATTCTTACATGATAGTATACATGTTTCAATGCCATTCTCCCAAATCATCCCACCCTCTCCCTCTCCCTCAGAGTTCAAAAGTCTGCTATACACATCTGTGTCTTTTTTGCTGTCTTGCATACAGGGTCATCATTGCCATCTTTCTAAATTCCATATATATGTGTTAGTATACTGTATTGGTGTTTTTCTTTCTGGCTTACTTCACTCTGTAAAATCGGCTCCAATTTCATCCATCTCATCAAAACTGATTCAAATGTATTCTTTTTAACGGCTGAGTAATACTCCATTGTGTATATGTACCACAGCTTTCTTATCCATTCATCTGCTGATGGACATCTAGGTTGTTTCCATGTCCTGGCTATTATAAACAGTGCTTCGATGAATATTGGGGTACATATGAGACAAGGAGTCCTGTGCGGTCTTTTTTGTAATGGCACTGATCCCATTCTTGAGGGCTCCACTCCCATGTCCTCATACGGACCCCATCTCCAAACACCATCACATGGGGATTACGATTTCGATATATCATTTATGAAGGAACACAAACATTCAGTCAGAAATTTCGTTCTCTTTGAATTGTGGAATCACGACAGTGAACTGATCGCATTACTAAAAATCCCTCTGAATCTATTTCATATGGGGGCTTCTGAAGAGACCTCTGCACTGTGCAGCTCCAAACAGCCTCATCCCCTCACAGCCCACGTGAAAGCACCCCAGGGAGGTGTGCTGTGTAGTCTTCAGGCAGGGCCGCAGTTATTAGGAAAATGTGTTTAGATACATTTTGCTGTTTATAGCAATAGCAGAGTGTGAGGACCACATTCACCAGCTTATGTGACAGGAAAATAGAATGCTAGCCTTGAGTTGTAATCCTTTTATTTTACTCATTGAATTTATTATGACATCATTGAAAGAAAGAAATATAGTTTTGGAAGTATCAAACAGTATATCACAGTACCGCACTGACACCTCATACCTCATCCTAGGAAACAGACTCTCGAGTGCCCACTCAGGAACACATGGTGCAGAGTAAGACAGCTTTCCTGTCCTCAGCACTGTGACAATCAGAGATGCCTTAACCATAAATGCACCCCAGCATATTAAATAAAGTGGGACTTTACATGGGGAATTCTGTGCCCATGCAATCCTCCCAGGGCAGCAGAGGCAGCTTCTGAGCTGAGCTCCCAGAGCATTTCCTGCTGCCAACATCTCTCAGTCTCTGCTGAGCCTGGAACAGCTCCCACCAGTGTCACAGGAAGATGGTGAATCTGGAAGCTGCCACTACCGCTGCAGCCCTCAAAACCTGCAACGCCTGCCAGTGTCAAGAAACACCCTGCTGCTGTGAAGTTAAGAGCACCCACCAAATTCAGAAGCCATTCCTGCAGCTGTCACCCCCTGTCAATTTCCAAGCCAGTAAAATTGACGTGCTGTGTTTTACAGCTCTCCTCAGTTCAGTTCAGTTGCTCAGTCGTGTCCAACTCTGCGACCCCATGAATCGCAGCACGCCAGGCCTCCCTGTCCTAGCTTGACTCAATTCAGTCTCACAGGTTATCTTACCAGCAGAACTTATGTCAGGTTCAAAACTTAGCTCCAAGGGAGTCTGGGACAGGTAGTTTTTTAGCATTTTGATCTCTAGGATAGAGTAGACAGAAATGCAGTGGGGGTTGAGGGAATCAACCCATTTCACCCGCTACAATCATATCTCTCTATTTCCTTCAAAAAGCATGTGGGTTCTCATGTCACACAGCCTGTGTAGAAAAAGCTCCAAGAGCTTGTCCAGTGCCTTTTCATCAGAAGAAAGGTGCCTTCTGTCTAGACCCACAGAAAGGCTTGGGAACAGCATATGAAGGCCATGTCTGGGTAAGTGGCAATGTTCTGGGTTCCCATGAACTTTTGAAGAGTTTATTAATCACTTTTCAAAATGCATGTACAATATTTGTCAGAAGTATTTATGATATGTTATACAGTATTAATTATATTAAATTGAAAATATTTTTTGCATCCTAAGAATATGATTTCAAAACTAAATGTAGCTGCTCCCAATAGGATATTTTCAAATTTCCCAAAGTTTTCTGTTTAGACATTACCTTGCAATGAACAAATGCTAAAATCTGTCCTAATGATGTAACTTTGATTTCCAGTCAGCAATAATAACTTATGAGATTAAAAGTGAAAAAAAAAATCTTCCTGAGAAATATTTAAAATCTGAAGTGATTTTGGAGTTACCAAATTTGAATTTAATGTTACCTTAGAGGCAAAGCTGTGACTGTTATTTGAATGAATTGCTTGTGTTAATTGAAATAGAATTAATATATTTTTCACACACATGAATTATTCAGTAATCAAAAGAATTGCCTTGCTTTTAAATTTCAATCATGTCGTTGGGTTCCAATCTTTTAACAAGAAAAGTGTTTGTAACACACTTGTATTGTTTTAATTTTGTATGTCATAATTGCGTAGTGTTTGATGTTTCAGCTTGGATTGCTTTTATTTGTTTCTTGAAAAATAAAAACTAAAGATTCCAAAGAAAGCAGGCAGGAAAAGAAGATGGCAGAGGGCATTGGCCGTAGTTTGTGACTTCAAACTCTTCCTATATGATATGAACGAAGAAGACTCAAAACCCAGTGTTGTAGTGAGTCAAGTGATTGACATGAGGTAAGCTTTGAAAGGGAGAATGTTTTTATCAAAACAAGATCTGGAATAAAAGTGGTTTCTGATATTCTTTTAAGTAGTGTTGTCACAACTTAAGTTCCCAATTTTCACCATTGCCGTGAGGACTTGAAGAAAGATTTTTGCCTAAAGTTTGCATCATTACCTCTTAGATGTGGATTATAACTGTGTAATATTTGTAAGAGTTTGGTTTTTTTTTTTTTTAGTCAGAAGTTTATTTTCTTATTATGTTTGCATGTGTTTATAGCAAGGCCTCCCTGTTAGCTTAAGAATCTGCCTGCAATGCAGGAGCTGCAGGTTTGATCCCTGGGTCAGGAAGATCCCCTGGAGGAGGGCATGGCAACCCACTCCAGTATTCTTATTTGGAGAATCCCATGAACAGAGGAGCCTGGTAGGCTACAGTCCACGGGGTCACAAAGAGTCGGACATGACTGAAGTGACTTAGCACAGAACAGCACATATGTATAGCAGGAAAGGAAATACAACCTCAAAACCAAAAGCTCTTTACATTGAGATATTATTTATGTATTATAAAATTCACCATTTTAAAATGTGCAATCCACTGGTTTTTAGTATATCACAAGCTTGTAAAACCATCACCATAAACTGATTTTAGATTTTCATCACATCAAAAAAAAAAAAACAACCCTTATTAATTAGCAGTGGCTCTCTACATTCACCACTGCCCCCAGCCCCATTAATCTGTTTCTATCTCTATGGATTTGCCTATTTAAAATTTTTATATAATTGAAATCATAAAATATGTGGAATTTTGTGACTGGCTTCTTTCACTAAGGATAATTTTTCAAGACTCACCCATGGAGCATCTATCAGTACTTCATTTTTCATGGCTGATGCCCTTTGTCAGGTTGAGAAACTGGCCTTCTCTTCCTGGTTTGTTGAGTCTTTTTATCTGAAAAGGTGTTGTTGGATATTGACATGGTTTTTCGGGTCTCTTGAGATCATTGTTGTTTTTCCCTTAACTCCCATAATTTATTACATTATTTTTTTAATTAATTTTTTAATTGGAGGGAAATTGCTTAACCAAGTTGTGTTGATGTATGACAACATAAATCAACCATAATTATATATATATACCTTCCCTCTTGAGCCTCCTTCTTCCCTGCCCCCACCAATCCCACCCCTCTAGGTTGTCATAGAGCACCAGACTGGGTTTCCTGTGTTACATAGCAACTTCTCACCAGTTACCTATGTTACACACAATAGTGTATATATGTTGACACTACTTCCTCCATTCATCCCACTCCGTACCCACGGTGTCCACAAGTCCATTTTCTACATCTGTGTCTCCATTCAGTTCAGTTCAGTTCAGTTCAGTTGCCCAGTCGTGTCTGATTCTTTGAGACCCCATGAACTGCAGCACGCCAGGTCTCCCTGTCCATCACCAGCTCCCAGAGTTCACTCAGACTCACGTCCATCGAGTCAGTGGTGACATCCAGCCATCTCATCCTCTGGTGTCCCCTTCTCCTCCTGTTCCTAATCCCTCCCAGCATCAGAGTCTTTTCCAATGAGTCAACTCTTCACATGAGGTGGCCAAAGTACTGGAGTTTCAGCTTCAGCATCAGTCCTTTCAAAGAACACCCAGGACTGATCTCCTTTAGGATGGACTGGTTGGATCTCCTTGCACTCCAATGGACTTTCAAGAGTCTTCTCCAACACCACAGTTCAAAAGCATCAATTCTTCTGCACTCAGCTTTCTTCACAGTCCAGCTCTCACATCCATACATGACCACTGGAAAAACCATAGCCTTGACTAGTCGGACCTTAGTCAGCAAAGTAATGTCTCTGCTTTTGAATATGCTATCTAGGTTGGTCGTAACTTTCCTTCCAAGGAGTAAGCATCTTTTAATTTCATGGCTGCAATCACCATCTGCAGTGATTCAGTTCAGTTCAGTTCAGTCGCTCAGTCGTGTCTGACTCTGCAACCCCATGAATCACAGCACGCCAGGCCTCCCTGTCCATCACCAACTCCCAGAGTTCACTCATACTGACATCCATCGAGTCAGTGATGCCATCCAGCCATCTCATCCTCTGTTGTCCCCTTCTCCTCCTGCCCCCAATCCCTCCCAGCATCAGTCTTTTCCAGTGAGTCAACTCTTTGCATGAAGTGGCCAAAGTACTGGAGTTTCAGCTAGCATCATTCCTTCCAAAGAAATCCCAGGGCTGATCTCCTTCAGAATGGACTGGTTGGATCTCCTTGCAGTCCGAGGGACTCTCAAGAGTCTTATCCAACACCACAGTTCAAAAGCATCAATTCTTTGGCACTCAACCTTCTTCACAGTCCAACTCTCACATCCATAAATGACTACTGGAAAAACCATAGCCTTGACTAGACGGACCTTAGTCGGAAAGTAATGTCTCTGCTTTTGAAAATGCTATCTAGGTTGGTCATAACTTTTCTTCCAAGGAGTAAGCGTCTTTTAATTTCACGGCTGCAGTCACCATCTGCAGTGATTTTTGTTATGGCCAGGGTCTGAGTCCCCAAAACGGAGAGAATAAGACATCCACAGCAATGCAAAAGCAGGAAGGGGTTTTATTTCTAGCTCGAGCTAGGGCTCCCGCCACATCCAATGCAGTGGAGTGGAGCAAGGAGCCCCGAGCCCAGATTTACAGCAGTATTTATAGGTTTTAGAACAGAGAGTTGGCAAGGGCTGATTGGCTGCAGGAGTTTCCTAGTATTTACTAATTGGCTAATCTTTATTGGCTGCAGGGGTTTCCTGGTATTTACTAATTGGCTATTGGCTGCAGGGGGATGTCTTTTATGTCCTGATAAACTCAAACCAGGTTACAGGGAGTATGCTGATTAGACAAGTCCTGGCATCCGTGGGGATGACCTCACGGGGCAATGACTCAGCCTTTCCCGTGAGTCCTACCTTAGTCCCTGACGCCTATCATGGCATTTATTAGGTCCCAACATTCCCCCCGTCCTTTGATCATGGAGAGGAATCCTCCTCTTCATTCTGAGACATTTCCTGATATTGTTGTCTCAGCATCATCACTTGAACTGTACTGATATGTTCTTTTTACAAAGGTCCAAGGTCGAAGAATAAATCTGGCCACCAAGTATTGGAGGGATTCCAGTAGTCGAATTGAGTACCTCATGGGTTAGTCCATTATGAAGCGTCCAGGTGATCTTAGCAGGTTGATGTGGGTTAGCACCAGCAGTTCCGGAGTGGAGAAGGAGGGCCACCAACAGGAGAGTCAGGGGGATTCGTCTGGGGCCAGCTGGCAGACGAGCTTCATTTTTAAGGGGTTGGTGGGATGCGGCATCGCCTTCCATTCTTTTTGGGCCTTTTCTTGTTCCTCTGGGGTGGCACAACGCACGTGGTTGCAGTGCACCCAGGGTCCAATTCCGTCCACCTTTAGGGCAGTGGGGGTGGTAAGGAGAACAACATAGGGGCCCTTCCATCTTGGCTCTAAGGTTTTTGACTGGTGTCTCTGAACCCAGACCCAATCTCCCGGGCCCATATCATGGGACGGGATCATTCCTTTACTCTGGCCCTCATGAACTTCTCGTATCAGTGACCAGATACGTTTATGCACTTTACTTAAAGCCAGCATCTCTTGTTGGAACGTGCGTAGCGAGAGAGATGGTTTAGTCTTTCCCTCAAACACTGAACAAATGAGGGGTGGACTTCCATATACAATTTCAAAGGGAGTCAAACCTAGTTTATAGGGGGTATTGCGCTCCCGAAAAAGCGCAAAGGGAAGGAGGGTTACCCAGTCCCCTCCAGTCTCTATTGCCAGCTTTGTTAAAGTTTCTTTTAGGGTCCGATTCATTCTTTCTTCTTGTCCTGAGCTCTGGGGACTGTACTCGCAATGTAGCTTCCATTTGGTCCCCAGGGCTGAGACCAGTCCTTTAACAATTTTGCTCACAAATGCAGGTCCATTATCAGAGCCAATAGATGCCGGTAGCCCAAACCTAGGTATTATCTCTTCTAGGAGCTTCTTAGCCACTATTATTGTGTCTCCTTTTTAGTGGGTAAGCTTCTACCCACCCAGAAAATGTATCAACCAAAACTAACAGGTAACGATAGCCATACTTGCCTGGCCTCACCTCTGTAAAATCTATCTCCCAATGCTGTCCGGCCTTTCCCCCTGGTATCTTACACCCATGTGCTGTCCTTTTCCCGGTCTCATCATCTGACAGGCCTTGCAGGTGCAGACTATGTCCTGCATGGTTTTCTTTTGTCGGGGAAACCACAGCTGCACTGCTTGTAGAAGCGTCAAAGTCGTTTTCTCTCCCAAATGGGTGGTTTGATGTAAATGGGTACAGAGATGTCTGCCCAGGTCGGCAGGAAGCAACAGGTTGTCATCCTGGTCCTGATATCATCCGTCCTTGCCCGCAGGGTGGTTGGTGTTATCCTGCATCCAGCTTAAATCGGAGGGGGGAGTATATGGGGCTTGGGGGGAGAGTCCCCATCCCTGGCGGTGGTAATCCTACAGCTAGCACATGAGCTTGGCAGTATCCAGCGGCCACCTCATGGGCTGCTACATCGGTAGCATGGTTGCCTTGGGCCCTGGCATCTTCTCCTTTCTGGTGTCCTGGGACATGTACTATGGATACCGCCCAGGGCAAGTGGACTGCTGCCAAGAGTCTGCGTATTTCAGGTAGGTTCTTAATCTCTTTCCCCTCTGCTGTCAAGAACCCCCATTCTTTATATATAGGGCCTTGAATATGCGAGGTGCCAAATGCATATCGGCTGTCAGTGTAAATGGTGATCTTTTCTCCTTTTACCCTCTCTAGTGCTTGTATCACAGCTATCCGTTCTGCTTTTGGGGCGGATGTTCCAGGGGGCAAAGCCTCGGCCCAGACGACCCTCCCAGTGTCATCTACTATGGCTGCCCCCGCTTTTCTCTGCCCATCCTTTATATAACTGCTCCCATCTGTGAACCATATCAGCCCACTGTCCTTTAATAGTATGTCGCTGAGGTCTCTACATATGGCAGTTACCTCAGCCAATACTTCAACACAGTCATGGAGAGGCCCAACCTCCTCCGGGATGGGCAAGAGAGTAGCAGGATTTAGAAAACAAGGTGTCTGAAAGTGTATCCGGGGAGCATCTAACAACAGGGCTTGGTAATGGGTTAAGCGAGTGTTAGAAATCCACTTACCCGGTGGCTGTTTGAGGATTCCCTCTATGGCATGGGGAGTGTAGACCAGGAGGCGCTGTCCATAAGTCAACCTGTCAGCGTCATGGACAAGGAGAGCAGCGGCCGCGATGATACGGAGACAGGGCGGCCATCCAGCAGCTACCGGGTCCAACCGTTTAGAGAGGTATGCCACAGGCCGCCTCCAGGGTCCCCATTGCTGTGTCAGGACTCCCTTTCCCACTCCCTGCTTTTCATCCACAGTTGAAATGGCTTAGCTGGGTCAGGGAGAGCTAGGGCTGGGGCTTCTAGCAATGCCTGCCAGGGTTCCTGAAACACCCGCCTCATTGGCTCAGTCCAAGTCCAGTTCTTATTTTCTCTACTTCCTTCATATAGAGGCTGGGCCTTTTCAGCAAACCTCAGGATCCATAGCCTGCAGTACCCAACAGTCCCTAAGAACTCCCTCACTTGCCGAAGAGTCATTGGCTCAGGGATCTGTAAAATAGTCTCTTTCATAGCCTGAGTCAACCATCTTTGCCCCTGTTTTATTTTGTACCCCAAGTAAACGACTTCCTGTTTAGCAATTTGGGCCTTCTTTGCACTCGCCCGGTACCCCAGTGTCCCCAAAGTCTGAAGGAGGTCGCCTGTGGCCTCTAGGCATACCTCCTTGGTAGTAGTGGCCAGCATGAGGGCATCCACATATTGCAATAGGACAACGTGGGGGTGGCTAATCCCGTACTCACAGAGGTCCTCGCCTAGAGCCTCGTTGAACAACGTCGGCGAGTTTTTAAATCCCTGTGGAAGGCGAGTCCAGGTCAGCTGTCCTACAGTTTGACTGTCTTCGTCAGTCCATTCGAATGCGAAGATCTCTTGGCTCTGGGGGGCCAGAGGCAAACTGAAAAAGGCGTCTTTTAAGTCCAAGATTGTATACCAGATGTAGTCTGGTGGCAAGCTGCTCAGGAGGGTGTATGGGTTAGGGACAGTGGGATGAATGTCACTCACCCATTTGTTGACTTCACGAAGATCTTGGATGGGTCTAAAGTCCGTTCTCCCAGGCTTTTTCACAGGCAGCAGGGGAGTATTCCATGGGGACCGGCACTTTTTAAGAATCCCTACCTTCAGGAGGCGCTGTATGTGTGGCGTGATTCCTTGCCGGGGCTCCTGACATGGGGTACTGCTTTACCTTCACAGGGGTAGCATTTGCTTTTAATTCAACAATGATGGGAGGTCTTTGTTTTGCCAGTCTTACTCCTGCCGTCTCGGCCCAGGCCAGAGGGTATTTTTGGATCCATTGTAGCATAGCGGGGTCCACAGCTGCAGGGGGTTTTGGTGAATATAGTCTGTATTCATCTCTCAGTGCCAGGGATAAAACATGAATTGGTTGTCCAAGCCCGTCTGTGACTGATGTCCCTCCAGAGTCAAAGTGAATTTGCACATTGACTTTGGACAATAGGTCTCTTCCTAATAAAGGGGCTGGACGCTCCGGGATCACCAGAAATGACTGGGACACCCGTTGGGCTCCCAAGTCCACTTTTTGTTTAGTAGTCCAGTAATATCTTTTTGTCCCGGTGGCTCCCTGGACCAAGCTAGTCTTCTTGGACATTGGCCCGAATTTTTGATTGAGGACCGAGTATTGGGCTCCCGTATCCACCATGAAACTGACCGGTTTCCCCTCCACATTAATAGTTACCCAGGACTCGGGGAGGGGTGCTGGGCCCTGACCCCGCTAATCACTATCTTCTCCTGCATATAAAATGTGGGTACCCGAGGGAGACTTCTTTTCTTACAGTCCTTTTTTTCAGGTTTCTCTTGGGGCACTCATTTTTCCAGTGCCCTTGCTCTTTGCAATAGGCACATTGGTCTCTCTTTAGGGTCGGTCTAGCTGGTTTTTCCCTTCCTTTCGGCTGGGTGTCTCGAGTCTTCCGGGAATCAGGTCCCAGTCTCGTCCCCGCAAAGAAAATTTGAGCCCGCTCTTTCTGATTTCTTTGGTTTTCCTTAGCTCTAGATTCCCTTTCCTCCCGTCTAATTCGTTCCTCCCTCTCCTCAAGGGTCTCTCTGTTATTAAACACTTCCTCAGCTGCCCTCACCAGATCCTGTATTGACTGTTCTCCCAGCCTCTCTATCCTCTGTAACTTCCTCCTGATATCCGGAGCTGCCTGATTAACAAAGGCTAGCAAGACTGCTGCGCGTGACTCATCAGCCTGAGGGTCCTGGGCGTATACTGCCTGAAAGCCTCCATTAACCTCTCTAAAAAGGCTGCCAGGCTCTCATTTGGCTCCTGCCTTATCAAATTTACCTTAGACAAATTTGTTGGTTTCCTGGCGGCTGCCTGGAGGCCAGCCATCAGAGTCTGGCGGTACACTTGGAGATGCTCCTTACCTTCAGTGCGTTCAAAATCCCAGTTTGGTCGCATCAAAGGAAACCCCTCCTCAATTAGGTGGGGCTGCGTGGTGGGTCTTCCATCCACTCCTGGAACATGTTTTCATGCTTCTGATAGAATTCGCTCCCTTTCCTCTGTGGTGAAGAGCACCTGCAACAGCTGCTGACAATCATCCCAAGTAGGATTGTGAGTAAACAAGATAGAATCTAAGAGATCAATAAGACCTTGGGGTTTTTCAGAAAAAGAAGGGGTTTGAGTTTTCCAGTTATATAAATCACTCGTAGAAAACGGCCAGTACTGGTATGTTCGCTCCCCACCGGGATTTGCTGGCCCCACCCGGACAGGGAATGCCGGAACGGTGGATGAAGGAGCCTCCCGGCTTCCGTCCTCAGACAAGTCTCCGGCCCTTGGAGTCCTTCCACGAGTTCCTTGGGCCGGCCCCCTTCCCATGGCAGAGCCGAGGGTTCTGGGTCCCTCCTTTGTTCTACGGACGACACCTGCGGTACGTGCGGGGGCAAGGGTGGCTGCATATATGGGGAGGGTGAGATCTCAGTGTCTAAGTCAATCAGGCTAGGATATAAAGAGGATTCCTGGAGTATCGGCTTCTTCTTCCGACTCTCCCGATCTTCATGATCAGTCATTACAGACAAAGGGGTGGAAGAGCTTTGACCCATAATGACGGAGCTCATAATGAACACACAAAAAAAACAAAAATGGCGCCAGCACACAAAGAAAGGCGACAGACAGAAGACAAACAAATATCAGCCGAAAACACAGAACTAGGTCTATCCCGGGTTACTGTTGTCTTGCTTCCCAATGTCATCTCACCGAAGGGCGTCCACTGCCCACCAGATTCGGCATCAGGAGAGATGTTCCTTCCCAATCCCTCACAGAACCAGCTGCCTTCCAGCACGAATGCTGGGCCCTGGTCTTATGCTGGCTGCCAGTTTCCTTCCAGCACGCTCACTGGGCCTCGGTCTTACACTGGCTAGGATGACTAATTCACCTCTGATTAGGCCTAACAAGAGCCAGCTGCCTTCCAGTGCGTATGCTGGGCCTCGGCCTTAGCTGGACTTAACCAGACTTAATACCGGTGTTCAGATATCTTTCCTCCTAGTGAGGAAACCCCTTCTACCGGGAAAGTGTTATTCTTCCCAGTTAAAGGGATCCCGGACGAGCCCCCAAATGTCATGCCCAGAGTCCGAGTCCCCAAAACTGAGAGAAGACATCCACAGCAATGCAAAAGCAGGAAGGGGTTTTATTTCTAGCTCGAGCTAGCTCTCCCGCCACATCCAATGCAGTGGAGTGGAGCAAGGAGCCCTGAGCCCAGATTTACAGCAGTATTTATAGGTTTTAGAACAGAGAGTTGGCAAGGGCTGATTGGCTGCAGGAGTTTCCTAGTATTTACTAATTGGCTAATCTTTATTGGCTGCAGGGGTTTCCTGGTATTTACTAATTGGCTATTGGCTGCAGGGGGATGTCTTTTATGTCCTGATAAACTCAAACCAGGTTACAGGGAGTATGCTGGTTAGACAAGACCTGGCATCTGCGGGGATGACCTCAAGGGGCAATGACTCAGCCTTTCCTGTGAGTCCTACCTTAGTCCCTGAAGCCTATCATGGCATTTGTTAGGTCCCAGCAATTTTGGAGCCACCAAAAATAAAGTCTTGTTTCCACTGTTTCCCCAACTACTTCCCATGAAGTGATGGGACCGGATGCCATGATCTTTGTTTTCTGAATGTTGAGCTTTAAGCCAACTTTTTCACTCTCCTCTTTTACTTTCATCAAGAGGCTTTTTAGTTTCTCTTCACTTTCTGCCATAAGGGTGGTGTTATCTGCATATCTGAGGTTATTGATATTTCTCCCGGCAATCTTGATTCCAGCTTATGTTTCTTCCAGTCCAGCATTTCTCATGATGTACTCTGCATAGAAGTTAAATAAGCAGGGTGACAATATACAGCCTTGATGTACTCCTTTCCCTATTTCTCCCAGCAATCTTGATTCCAGCTTGTGCTTCTTCTAGCCCAGCATTTCTCCATTGGTTCGCTGCAAATAGGTTGATCAATGCCATATTTCTAGATTCCATATATATGTGGTATTTGTTGTTTTCAGTCACTAAGTCATGTCCACCTCTTTGTGACTCTACGGACTGCAGCATGTCAGGCTTTCCTGTCCTTCATTATCTCGGAGTTTGCTCAAACTCCTGTCTATTGAGTTGGTAACGCCATCCAACCATCTCATCCTCTGTTGCCCCCTTCATTTTTGGCCCAGCTTCTTCATTCTTTCTGGAGCTATTTCTCTGCTCTTCCCTAGTAGCATATTGGACACCAACCGACGTGGCAGCTAGATCTCCTGGTGTCATATCTTTTACATTTTCATACTGTTAATGGGATTCTTTTTTTTTTCCCCAGGTCATAATGGGAACATGATTGACTTAACAATATAAAATAATTATATACAATTTAGGGGGTTGAGCAGAGTCGTGTGCTAAGTGGAAGTGCATACATGCACATGTTTTCATCCACACAGCCAGTCTATGTCTTTTGTAGTAATTTAATCCATTTGCATTTCAGGTAATTATCGATATGTATGATCCTGTTACCGTTTTCCTAATTGTTTTGGATTTATTTTCTGTAGGTCTTTTCTTTTTCTTGTGTTTCTTGCCTAGAGAAGTTCCTTTAGCATTTGTTGTAAAGCTGGTTTGTTGGTGCAGAATTCTCTTAACTTTTGCTTGTCTGGAAAGCTTTTGATGTCTCCATCAAATCAGAAAGAGAGTCTTGCTGGGTAGAGTACTCCTGGTTGTAGATTCTTCCCTTTCATCACTTTAAATATATTGTTCCATTCCCTTCTGCCTTGTAGTTTCTGTTGAGAAATCAGCTGATTACCTGATGGGAGCTTCCTTGTATGTTATTTGTTGTTTTCCCATGTTGCTTTCGATACTTTATCTTTGTCTGTAATTTTTGTCAGTTTGATTACTGTGTGTCTTGGTGTTTCCCTCTTTGGGTTTATCCTGCCTGGGACTCTCTGTGCCTCCTAAACTTGATTGACTACTTCTTTTCCCATGTTAGGGAAGTTTTCATCTATTTTCAAATATTTTCTCAGGTCTTTTCTCTTTCTCTTCTCCTTCTGAGATTCCTATAATGTGAATGTTGGTGCATTTAATGTTGTCCCAGAAGTCTCAGACTATCTTCATTTCTTTTCATTCTGTTTTCTATATTCTGTTCTGTGCCAGTCATTTCCACCATTCTGTCTTCTAGGTCATTTATCCCTTCTTCTGCCTCAGTAATTCTGCTATTGATTCCTTCTAGAAGTATCTCTGTTTCTTCTTCAGTTCCTGTAGGTCTTTGGTAAACACTTCTTGCATCCTCTCCATTGTTTTCCTGAGATCCTGGATCATCTTCACTATCCTTATTCTGAATTCTTTTTCTGGAAGTTTGCCTATCTCCACTTCATTTAGCTGTTTTCTGGGGTTTTATCTTGTCCCTTCATCTAGGACATAAATTTCTCCTTTTTCATCATGATTAATTTTCTGTAATATGATTTTTGTTTTAGCTGCTGTGGAACTGTGCTTCTTCTTGCTTCTTCTGTCTGCTCTCCAATGGATGAGGCTAAGAGGCTTGTGTAAGCTTCTTGAAGGAGGGCCTGGCAGTGGGAAAAACTGAGTCTTGCTCTGGTGGGCAGAGCCTTGCTCAGTAAAACTGTAATCCAAATATCTGTTGATGGATGGGGTTGCACTCCCTCTCTGTTAGTTGTTTGGCTTGAGGTAACCCAGCCCTATGCTCTAAGGTAGGGTTAAATCCAAGATAGTTTGTGTCAAGGGGGACTTTCTCAGCCTGCTGCTGCCAGTGTCCCTGTCCCTGTGATGAGCCCTTGCCGACCCACACCTCCACAGGAGGCCCTCCAACACTAGCAGGTAGTTTTGGTTCAGTCTCTTGTAAGATCGCTGCTCCTTTCCTCTGGGTCTTGATGCATGCAAGATTTTGTTTTTTTCCCCTCCAAAACTGGAGTCTCTGTTTCCCCCAGTCCTGTGGAAACCCTATAGTCAAATCCACTGGCCTTCAAGGCCACATTCCCTAGGGATTCTCATCCCTTTGTTGGATCCCAAAGCTGGGATGACTGACATGGGGTTCAGAACCTTCACAACAGTGGCAGAACTTCTTTCATACTATTGTTCTCCACTTTGTGGGTCACCTACCCAGAGGGTATGGGATTTGATTTTATCGTGATTGCACCCGACCTACTGTCTCGCTGTGGCCTCTTCTTTGTCTTTGGATATGAAGTATCGTTTTATTTTTTGGTGGGTTCCAGTGCCCTCTTGCCGATGGTTGTTCAACAGCTAGTTGCAATCTTGGTTCTCTCACAGGAGATGAATGCACATCCTTCTACTCTGCTATCTGAGCATGTCCCTTGTTCATGGGGTTCTTGAGGCAAAAATACTGAGGTGATCTGTCATTCCCTTCTCCAGTGATATATGCGTTAATATATGATATTCGTCTTTCTCCTTCTGACTTACCTGTATAATAATAGGCTCTAGGTTCATCCATCTCCCTAGAACTGATTCAAATTCATTCATTTTTATGGCGGAGTAGCATTCCATTGTATATACATACCACATCTTCTTCATCCATTCATCTATCAGTGGACATCTAGGCTGGTTCCATGTCTTAGCTATTGTAAATAGTGTTGCAATGAACACTGGGGTATATGTGTCTTTTAGAACTGTGGCTTCCTCAGGATATATAACTTTGGAGTATTTTTATTATTCTTTTTCTAGTTGTTTTACAAGTGTAGTTAGGTTGTTTACTTGATGGTTCTTTTGTTTCTTGAGGTAGGCTTGTATTACTATAAACTTCTCTCTTAGCCAGCTTTTACTACATCTGATAGGTTTTGAGTTGTCACGTTTAATTCTCATTTGCTCCCAGGTTTTTTCTTTTTTTCCTCTTTGGGTTCTTTAGTGACATTTTCATTCTTCAGAAGCATATGATTTCGCCTCCATGTGTTTGTGTTTTTTATAGTTTTTTTTTCCTGAGATAATATCTAATCTTATAGCATGTGGTCAGAAAGAATACTTGAAATAATTTCAATTTTTTAAAAATTTACCAATGCTTGATTTGTGATCTATCATTGAGAATGTTCCACAGGCACTTTAGAAAAAAGTGAAATTTACTATTTTTGGATGGAATGCTCTGTAAATATCAATTAGGTACAAACGTCCCAATATATCATTCATTTTCTGTCTGGTTGATCTGTCCATTGGTGTGGATGGGGTGTTAAAGTCTCCCTCGATTATTGCCAAATTAACTGCCAATTTCCCTTAATAGTTGTTAGCATTTGCCTTACATATTGATTTGATGTGCTTCTATGTTGGGTGCATATACATTTATAAATGTTATAATTATTATATCTTCTTCTTGGATTGATCCCTTGATCATTATGTAGTGTCTTTTCTTGTCTAGTCTTTATTTAAAAATCTATTTTATCTGATAAAATAGAGCTTTGGATAAGTTTCAAGTTTATGCATAAGTTTATGCCCACCCCCCCAAATTAAACAGTTCTAACTGAAATAAGAAAGCATCACTACTGCTTTCTTTTGATTTCAATTTACATGGAATATATTTTGCCAGCCTCTCATTTTCAGTCACAATGTATCCCTAAGTCTGAAAAGTGTCCCTTGTAGACAGCATACAGAGGGGTCTTGTTTTTGTATCCATTCAGCCAATCAATGTCTTTTTTCTGGAACATTTAATATATTTACATTTAAGGTAATTTTTGATATGTATGATCCCATTATCATTTATGTTATTGTTTTGAGTTTGTTTTTGTAGGCCTTTTCTTTCTCTTGTGTTATCTGTCTAGAGAAGTTTCTTTTGCATTTGTTGTAAAGCTGGTTTGCTGGTGCTGAATTCTCTTAACTTTTGCTTATCTGTAAAGCTTTTGATTTCTCCTTTGAATCTGAATGAGATCCTTGTTGCTTAAAGTAATCTTGGTAGTAAGTTGTTTTTTTTTTTTTTTTTCCTTTCATCACTTTAAGTTATCCTACTACCCGCTTTTGGCCTGCAGAGTTTCTGTTGAAAGATCAGCTGTTAACCTTATAGGGATCCCCTGATATGTTATTTGTTGCTTTTCCCTTGATGCTGTTAATCTTTTTTCCTTTGCTTTTAATTTTTGTTAGTTTGATTCGTATGTTTCTTGGCATGTTTCTCTCTTATCCTGTATGGGACTCTTGGCTTTCTGCACTTGGGTGGCTATTTCCATTCCCTTGTTAGGAAATTTGTGACTACAATCTCTGCAAATGTTTTCTCATACTTTTTTTTTCTCTCCTCTTTTTCTGAGATTCCTATCATTCAAACGTTGGTGCACTTAATGCTGTCCTCATTTCTTTTCATTCCTCTTAATTTTAGAGTCTGCTCTCCTTCGTTGGGGTTGGACCAGTGCCTTGTGAAAGTTTCATGGTTGGGGGGACTTGTGTTTCCATTTCAGTTAGAACTGTTTAATTTGGGGGGTGGGCATAAACTTATTCATAGTATTTCCTTATGTTTCCTTTTAACTTCTGGAAGATCAGAAGTAATGTAACTATTTTATTTTTCTTTCCTACTTTATTTTTGAATTCAATAATTTGAGGTTTCTCTGATTTTTTGTTGGTTGTTTAGCTAAAAGTTTGTCAATTTTGTTTGGTTTTCTTCATTTTCTCTTATTTTTCTACTATCTGTTTTATTAATTTCCACTCTGAAATTTATATCTCCTTCATTCTGTTTGATCTGAGTTTAGTTTGCTCTTCTTTTCCTAGTTTCTTAAGATGGGAAGTTAGATTATAAATTGATTTGAGATTTTCACTGAATTATTTTTTTCTACCCCATCTTCTCTCCTTTCCTTCTGGAACTTCTATTAAACATATTTTAGCATTCTTTAGGTTTCCCAAAGGATGCTGATGCTCTGTTCATTTTTCTTCATTCTTTTTTCTTTCTTTTCCTCAGATTGGATGGTATTATTTGTCCTATCTTCAAGTTCAATGGTTCTCGTTTCTGCCTGCTCAGATCTGTTGCTGAGCCCTTCTGGTAAATTTTTCATTTCAGTTATTGTACTCTTCAACCTCAGAATTTCTGTCTGGTTCTATTTTATGATTTATATTTCCTTATTTATATTTCTTGTTTGTTGAGTCATTATTATCATACTTTTATTTATTTCTTTAGGCATGGATTCACTTAGGTCTTCAAATGTATTTAAAATAGCTGATTCTTTGGTAAATCCAACATCTGGCATTCCTCAGAGATGCTCTTTTTCCTTGTGTATTGGTCATACTTTTGTGCCTCAACTAATCTGTAAAGTCTTTATTCTTAGTCATATATGGTTACTGAAGTTTCCCCTTTGTTAACTTAGTAGTCAGCTAATGATTTTGCAGAGATTTCTTTAAACATTTGGAACTGATAAATTTCCTAGACTTTGCTGAAGGGCTGTGTGTGCAAATGGGACATTTCTTCAATACTCCACCAGGCAGTTTCTTCTTGTGCAAATGCTCAAGAACGTTGTAAGAAATAATGTCTGAAAGCCTCCAAAGTCTGATGAAAACCATTTATATACAAATCCAGTGTCAGAGATGAGAACGTGTGTCCTTCTCTGGTCTTTCTGGAGTATATACATAACCCTAAGTATGTTCACAGTTCTATGCGTGTACATGATGACCAAGATTCTTAGCAATATGTCAGAACTTTTCGGAACCCTTAGGGATATCTCTGTTTCTGTCTTTTCCTTTTAAGATTTTTGGTTAATATATAGTTCTTGTCTGACTACTAAGTACTGGGGTAGGCAGCTATGCAGTTAAAATACTTGTATGAAATTGTTTTCTTTAAGTGCCCCTTGGGGAATAGACCTTTCCCATGGAGAGCTCTGAATTCAAGTCATACACCAACTCCTTTCTCCTTCTTTCTCCTCTTTCTAGCTTCCTTAGGTGTCTAGTGGCTTCTAGGGTGTACTGTGAACACAGACTTCCATTTTTCAAGTCTACTGAGGAGCTGGAAATAGAGCATAGCACTAGGGCAAGTTAAACTACCACAAAGCTCATAATTCTTACCAAGGTTCAGTTATTTTTCTAAAAAATTAATTCTTCTCAGGTTGCCACAAAACTTGGGTAATTTATAAGTTCTGCAAAGGTTGTTTCTGATGAATTTGATAGTTTTCTCATTTTTTTTTTTAATGAAGGAGAGAACATTCAGAGACCCTTACTTTGCTGTTTTTGACTTCACTCCAGACACTGTTTAAGTGCTTAAGAAAAAATACTGAATCAGTGAAATTATAGCAAGTGTATCCAGTTTAGGAAAATGCCGTATGTTCTCTGCTCTCCCTAACTTTTCTGAATCTTTTTGGCTCCTCTAACTTTCCTCTTAGTATCTCAGAGCATCTGCCCTTGGCCTTCTTTCCTTCCTTTTCTGCACACTCCCTGGGTGGTTCCTCCACTTCCTATGGTTCAGGTACTGAGTAACTTGTTCATATTATTCCTTTATACTACTTTACCAGGTGTAACCTGTACCGTGATGGCTGTATGCTTGCTCAGCCTGAATTTTCTGCTTATCACAGATTCTGTGGGTCTGCATATTCATCCTATCTTATTTTGATTCCTCAGCAACAAACACTTTTCTATATTATTTACCTCAGCTAATAGCTTTGTCAGAAATTTGGCAGTACATTGAATAACTGATACAGGAAAGAAGATAATCTCGAAGGTGACTTTAGTAAGGTTACTCTGGAAGTAGATTTTTAATCAAAAGTTAGTTTAGAAGTGTGTGTGTGTGCGTGTGTGTGTGTGTGTGTTTGATGCTGGGCACAGAGAAAATGAAAGCAGTGCTGGAGCCAAGAAGTCCAGTCTGCAACTTTCCATCCTTCAGATCAGATAAAAATCTGCATTAAAATGGTGGCTGCAGGAATTACCAAAGGAAAATGGGTGCAGGAAATATTACTGAAGTTACCTCATGGGACATGGTGAGTGGCAGAAAAAAGAAAGATGAAGAAAAGAGTAACAATACCAGATGGTACTGAGGTTTTTAAGTCATCAAGACTGAAAAACTGAGGGTCACGTTGACAGATGTAAGGTGTCCAAGATGGAGCATTAGGGGAAGGAAATGAGTCTGTTCAAAGTGTGTCAGAAGTCGAAAATTATCAAGTGAGCTAGATTAAACAGACTTCTACTTTCAGCCAAGATGGAGTAACAGGGACCATATTTATATTTAACCTTTCCTCTGAAATAACAAGGAAAAAATGATTTAAGGTGCTAAACATCAGACAATGAAGGAAACAAGTGAGGTGAGCTCTATACTTGCCCAAGGTTACTGCCTTATGAGAGTTTCCAGTACATAAAATGGGAATTCCAGGCAAACCCAGGTGAACTCCCTGTATTGAAGTGATATAACTGAGAGTCCAGAGGGGCTCAGAGTCCTGAGTTGACAGGACAGAGTATCAGAGATGAGAAAGAGGGAGAGAGAGAGAGGGAGAGGGGGAGGGAGAGAAATAGGGATTGATAGAGATTGTGCATTAGTTCTGCAAGGCCCTACAGAGGATCTGGCTTGATTCAGCAAGATATTGATCAGCAAATGCATGTGAGGAAAGCTACAAAATGTTAGTAAATAGAATTCAATATTATGTAAAAATTATTTTGCATCTTGAGCAAATGTAGTATATCTCAGGAAGGCTGATTTACATTAAAAAATTAATGTATTTTATCATATAAACAAATGGAAACAATCATGTCAATAGATACAATAAAGACATCTGATGAAATGTGTTTATATATTCTTGATGGACATTTAGAAGGGACTTTCTTCATCCTGATAAAGAACACCTATGAAAATCCCATAGCTGACATCATAATTAGTGGCAAAAGAGTGAATACTTTCTCCCTAAGATCAGGAAAAAGACAAAGAGATTTGATCTCACCACTCTTAGTTAACACTGTATTGGATATCTAGGCCAGGGAAGAAAAAACTACAAAATACATCCAGGTTGGAAAGAAGGAAGGAAAATTATTCATAGACAAAATAAGTATCTATGCAGAAAATTCAATGTGGTCTAAAAAATACTTCTAGAACTAATAAAGGAACTTATCAAGTTTGCAGGATACTTGGTCAATATACTAAAATAAATTGCATTTCTTTATACTAGAAATAAAGAATCAGAAATCAAAAATAAATAAGTAATACCATTTGCAATAACATCAAAATATTAAATACTTAGAAATAAATCTGGCAAATGCTATGTAAGACTTGTATACTGAAAAGTATAAAATATTGATGAGAGAAATTAATGAAGACTTAAATAAATGGAGAGAGACACTGTGTTCATGCATCGAAAAACTCAGTATTTAAAAAAATGTGAGTGTCCCCAAAGTTGATCTATAGTTTCACACAGTCTTAATCAAAATCCCAGTAAGCTTCTTAATTCTTTTTATAGAAACTGACAAGCTTCAATCCAACTCCTAGAGTACACTAATGAAAATAAAAACAAAAATAAACAAATTAGACCTAATTAAACTGTGAAGATTTTGCATAGCAAAGGGAGCCATAAACAAAAGAGAAGACAACCCTCAAAATGGGAGAAAATATTTGTAAGTGAAGAAACCAACAAGAGGTTAATCTCTAAAATATACAAACAGCTCATGCAGATATATATATATATATATATATATATATATATATATATATAAACACTAAACAACCCAATCAAAAAATGGACAGAAGATCTAAAGAGACATTTCTCCAAAGAAGACATATAGATGGTTTAAAAGCAGGTGAAAAGATACTTAACATCACTAATTATTAGAGAAAAGCAAATCAGAACTACAATAAGGTCTCACCTCACACCAGTCAGAATGGCCATCACAGAAAAATCTGCAAACAATAAATGCTGGAGAGGTTATGGAGAGAAGGGAACCCTTATACACTGCTAGTGGCAACAGTATGGAGAGAACAGTATGGAGGTTCCTCTAAAAACTAAAAATAGAGCAACCATATGATCCAGGAATCCCACTTCTGGGCATATTGTTGTTGGTTAGTCACTAAGTTGTGTCCAACTCTGAGATCCCATAGACTACAGCATGCCAGGCTTTCCTGTCCTCCACTGTCTCCTGGAGTTTGCTTAAACTAATGTCCATTGAGTCGATGATGCCATCCAACCATCTCATCCTCTGTCACCCCCTCCTCTTCCTGCCTTCCATCTTTCCCAGCATTAGGGTCTTTTCCAGTGAGTCAGCTCTTTGCATCAGGTGGTCAAAGGATTGGAGCTTCAGCATCAGTCCTTCCAATGAACATTCGGGGTTGATATCTTCTAGGATTCACTGGTTTGATCTCCTTGCAGTCCAAGTGACTCTCAAGAGTCTTCTGCAGCACCACAATGCAAAAACCTGAGTTCTTTGGCACTCAGCCTTCTTTATGGTCCAGCTCTTCCATCTGTGCAGGACTATTGATAAAACCACAGCTTTAGCACTATGGACTCCTGGGCATATATCCAGAGAAAATTCTAATTTGAAAAGATACATGCACTCCAATGTTTGCAGCAGCACTATTTACAATAGCCAAGACATAGAAGCAACCTAGATATCCATCAACAGAGGAGCAGATGAAGAAATTGTGGTATATATATAGAATGGAATATTACTTACTCAGCCATGAAAAAGATGAAATCATGCCATTTGCAGCAACATAGATGGTCCTAGAGATTGTTTTACTGAGTGAAGTAGTCAGACAAGAAAGATAAATATCATATGGTATCACTTACATGTGGACTCTAAAAAAAGGCTACAGATGAACTTATCTACAAAACAGAAATAGTTACAGATGTAGAAAATAAACTTATGGTCACTGGGAGGTAAGTGGGGAGAGGGGTAAATTGGAAGATTGGAACTGACACTTATACACTTCAGTTCAGTTCACTTCAATGGCTCAGTCATGTCCGACTTTTTGCGAACCCATGGACTGCAGCAAGCCAGGCCTTCCTGTCCTTCATCAACACCCAGAGTTTATTCAAACTCACATCCATTGAGTCAGCGATGCCATCCAACCATCTTATCCTCTGTCATTCCCTTCTCCTCTCACCTTCAATCTTTCCCAGCATCAAGGTCTTTTCAAATGAGTCAGTTCTTTGCATCAGGTGGCCAAAGTATTGGAGTTCCAGCTTCAGCATCAGTCCTTCCAATGAATATTCAGGACTGATTTTCTTTAGGATGGACTGGTTGTATCTCCTTGCTGTCCAAGGGACTCTCAAGAGTCTTCTCCAACACCACAGTTCAAAGCATCAATTCTTTGGTGCTCAGCTTTCTTTATGATCCAACTTTCACATCCATACATGACTACCGGAAAAACCCTAGCTTTCACTAGACACACCTTTGTTGGCAAAGTGCTGTCTCTGCTTTTTAATATGCTGTCTAGGTTGGTCATAATTTTTCTTCCAAGGAGCAAGCATCTTTTAATTTCAGGGCTGCAGTCACCATCTGCAGTGATTTTGGAGCCTCCCAAAATAGTCTCTCATTGTTTCCATTGTTTCCCCATCTATTTGCCATGAAGTGATGGGACCAGATGCCATGATCTTTGTTTTCTGAATGTTGAGCTTTAAGTCAACTTTTTCACTCTCCTCTTTCACTTTCATCAAGAGGCTTTTTAGTTCCTCTTCACTTTCTGCCATAAGGGTGGTGTCATCTGTATATCTGAGGTTATTAATATTTCTCCCAGCAATCTTGATTTAAGCTTGTGCTTCATCCAGCCCAGCATTTCACATGATGTACTCTGCATAAGTTAAATAAGCAGGGTGACAATATACAGCCTTGACATCCTCCTTTTCCTATTTAGAACCAATCTGTTGTTCCATGTCCAGCTCTAACTGTTGCTTCCTGACCTACATACAGATTTCTCAGGAGGCAGGTCAGGTGGTCTGGTATTCCCATCTCTCTCAGAATTGTCCACAGTTTCTTGTGATCCACACAGTCAAAGGCTTTGGCATAGTCAATAAAGCAGAAATAGATGTTTTTCTGGAACTCTCTTGCTTTTTCGATGATACAGCAGATGTTGGCAATTTGATCTCTGGTTCCTCTGCCTTTTCTAAAACCAGCTTGAACATCTGGAAGTGCTTCGTTCATGTACTGTTGAAGCCTGGCTTGGAGAATTTTGAGCATTACCTTACTAGTATGTGAGATGAATGCAATTGTGTGGTAGTTTGAGCATTCTTTGGCATTGCCTTGCTTTGGGATTGGAATGAAAACATATATGCTATTACATATAAAATAGAAAACTAATAAGGACTGGCTGTATATCCCAGGGAACTCTACTCAATATCCTGTATGGAAACAGAATCTAAAAGAGAGTGAATATATGTATATGTAAAAAAATTTATTGGAGAGTGTTTAATATAAAAAAGAAATTGACAAGTTAATTCTAAAATTCATAGGGAAATGCAGAAGAGCTAGAAAAGCCAAAACAATTTTGAAATAAAGAATAAATTAATAAATATACCCAAATATATAGAATATATATAATATACATATAAACCATATATATTTATAATATATGTATAACATATATATGTAAATTATTTCTATATTTTCTATTCTGTTACTTTAATATGTACAGTATTTTCAACATCTTACAATAGCTACCAACAAATGGTATGGAATTTTAGATATCCATATATTTAAAAATCAACTTTGATCTGTACTTTTTGCTATGTATAAAAATTAACTCAAAATATACCATAGAATGAAATGTAAATCCTAAAGCTGTAATGTACCTAGAAGTAAACTTAGGAGAAAGCCTTTCTGATCTTGTATAAGACAAATAATTTTTAGATATAACATCAAAGCACAACAGATAAAATTTAAACATTGATAAGTTGGACTTCATCAAATTTAGAACTTCTGCTCTTTGAAATACTCTGTTAAGAGAAGTAATAGAAATGGTGGACTGGTGGCAAATAAAATATCTGAAAAAGAACTTACATACCAAATACATAAAAGTATTCTTTAAACTCAATAATAAGAAAATAGCTCAATTTTAAAAAGGGCAAAGAATTTGGAAAGATACTTCAATAGAGAAGATGAAATATATGTCAAATAAACACGTTAACAGATGCTCAATGTCATTAATTATTCAGTTCAGTTCAGTTCAGTCGCTCAGTCGTGTCTGACTCTTTGTGACCCCATGAATTGCAGCACACCAGGCCTCCCTGTCCATCACCACCTCCCGGAGTTCACTCAAACTCATGTGCATCGAGTCAGTGATGCCATCCAGCCATCTCATCCTCTGTCGTCCCTTCTCCTCCTGTCCCCAATCCCTCCCAGCATCAGGGTCTTTTCCAATGGAAATTCAAATAAAACAACCATGAGATATCACTTTATATCCATAAGAAAAGCTAAAATTAAAGACTATTTCAAGCATTGGAGGACCTAGATGTGGAAGACCTAAATCTCTCATACATTGCTTTGTAAATCATATAATCACTTTGAAAAATATTTTAAAAGTTAAACACACACCTAATATATAAGAGGAGAGTGAAAAAGTTGGCTTAAAGCTCAACATTCAGAAGACAAAGAT
This sequence comes from Ovis canadensis, assembly GCF_042477335.2. Lineage (NCBI taxonomy): Eukaryota > Metazoa > Chordata > Mammalia > Artiodactyla > Bovidae > Ovis > Ovis canadensis. Next base: position 27,413,913 of record NC_091246.1, read on the forward strand.
CATGGCATTTGGTCCCATCACTTCACGGCAAATAGATAGAGAAATAGTGGAAACAGTGACAGACTTTATTTTGTGGGGCTGCAAAATCACTTCAGATGGTGACTGCAGCCATGAAATAAAAAGACACTTACTCCTTGGAAGAAAAATTATGACCAACCTAGACAGCATATTAAAAAGCAGAAACGTTACTTTGCCAACAAAGGTCCATCTAATCAAGGGTATGGTTTTTCTGGTAGTCATGTATGGATGTGAGAGTTGGACTATAAAGAAAGCTGAGCACCAGAGAATTGATGCTTTTGAACTATGGTGTTGGAGAAGACTCTTGAGAGTCCCTTGGACTGCAAGAAAAACTAACCAGTCCATCCTAAAGGAAATCAGTGCTGAATATTCATTGGAAGGACTGATGTTGAAGCTGAAACTCTGATACTTTGGCCACCTGATGCTAAGAGCTGACTCATTTGAAAAGACTCTGATACTGGGAAAGATTGAAGGCGAGAGGAGAAGACAGAGGGTGAGATGGTTGGATGGCATCACCAACTCAATCAACATGATTTTGAATAAACTCTGGGAGTTGGTGATGGACAGGAGGCCTGGTGTGCTGCAGTCCATGGGGTTGCAATGAGTCGGACACAACTGAGCAACTGAACTGAACTGAATATATAATCTAGTCATTCTACTCCTAGGTATTTCCCCAAAAGAACACGTATGTCCACAAAGACAGACATGAACATACATAACACCTTTATTTAAAACACCCGAAACTTGAAATAAGCCAAATGTTCACTAATGGGTAAATGGATACACTGTGGCATATCCATACAATGAAATATTATTCATCAATAAATAGAAATGAAGTATTCGTCCATGCAGCAACACTAATGCACTCAAAATTACTATGCTAAGAAAAAGTCAGACAAAAAGAATATATAGTGTACCTTTCCATTTCTATAAAGTGCTAGAAAATGCAAATTAATCTAGAGTGACAGGAAGCAGATCAGTGGGGGAGTGAGGAAGAGTTCCAAGGAAGGAGAAAGGTAAGGGTTATACAGCTGTTCCAAGAAACTTGGCGGTGATGGGTACATTCATTATCTCCATTGCGGTGATGGTCTCACAGGTGTATACATAAATCAAAACTTATCTAACTGTCTACTTTAAATATGCAGTTTATTAAATGCCAAGTGTATCTCAGTAACATTGACAAAATACACAAGCAAGCTGATCTGAGGGCATATGGCCCATACTCTAGGGCCAATGGCTTTGCAGTCAGACATGTGCTCCTTTCTTACCCATAGAAGGCTCAGTCGTGTCCGACTCTTTGCGACCCCATGGACTGTAGCTTACCAGGCTCCTCTGTCCATGGGATTTTCCAGGCAATAGTACTGGAGTGGATTGCCATTTCCTTCTCTAACCGTCTGAGCCACCAGTGAATAGGGAGTCACAGGGAGTTGACTCCTCCATGAACAGCCCAGAGTTAACTTGGGTTTTCTGATAATATGTAACTGGCTGAGAACTGCTGTTATAATATTTTGATCACTGTCAGTTCCCACAAAAAAGAATGTTAAAAGTTAGGGAAATTAAGTTTGAGGATTATGTTTTTGTATCATTTTACTCACTTTCAGGCAATTCACTCCCAGAGTCTTGCTTTTCCTTCAGGGATGGAGCGTTTTCTGTCAGTTCAGTCTGGCCCTCTGATTTTGTTCCTGCAAGGAGAAAGGAAATGCCTCGTATGTTTAAGGTAAGTGCCTGTGCTGCTGTTTGGATCCCTTATACATTTTGTTTCACCCCTTTCTTATCTGTTCGTAGGGGTCAAGCCTCTTTGGGCTGGTAAATGTATTAGTACCTGGAGGTTAATATTTTAGAAGGGCTGTGGAATTGTTCCCCACTCCATCCCACTTGCCACAAGAAATCTAGCCCCCTTATTCTTATTCAAACATACTATAAATAGGTTTTCACAGGTATCATGGTCTTTCATCCTACAGTTCAGTTCAGTTCAGTTGCTCAGTCGTGTCTGACTCTTTGCGACCCCATGAGTCGCAGCACGCCAGGCCTCCCTGTCCAACACCACCTCTCGAAGTTCACTCAGACTCACGTCCATCGAGTCAGTGATGCCATCCAGCCATCTCATCCTCTGTCGTCCCCTTCTCCTCCTGCCCCCAATCTCTCCCAGCATCAGAGTCTTTTCCAATGAGTCAACTCTTCGCATGAGATGTCCAAAGTACTGGAGCTTCAGCTTTAGCATCATTCCTTCCAAAGAAATCCCAGGGTTGATCTCCTTCAGAATGGACTGGTTGGATCTCCTTGCAGTCCAAGGGACCCTCAAGAGTCTTCTCCAACACCATGATTTAAAATACAAATATTCTGTAGGGTGTCCATTCACTCCACACTAAGGTAATCGGACAGATATGATTCACAGCTGAAAACAGGGAAAGCTTTCAAAACAGAACAGTGCTGGGGCAGAGGATGTGAAAGAGCAGGGGTAAACAATGACAGAGGAAGAGTGATATATTCTTCCAGGTCAGATGTGCAGGGAGATCAGTTCATGGACCTGCAGTAACATGAGTGAGTGGCTTCTAAAACTATAGTCACTTTGTAAAATAAGTCTTCTCTGAGGCAACATTTTGAAGCCATAATTCAGGTTCAAACCAAGAGTACAAAATGGAAAAATTGGGGGAAGATGTTATTTTGCAATCTAAAATACAGACACTCTGCTCCTTAAAACTCATGTAAAAATTAAAGTGATTCTGGAATGGGTACAATAAGGTGACGGAAAGAGCAAAGATTTGTTATTCCCTTGAGACCCTTGTGGTTAGTCAGTCTAGAAATCTTGGCCTTAACAAAGGCCACACAAGAGTATTCTTAGTTCCTTGACCCAAAGATAGACATTTATTTAGATGTTACTCAACTAACAAGAGCCCCTACAAAGATCTGGCTATTTGGAACTGACTTAGAGTGGTAGCTTACTATATCACTGATGCTTACTTGATGATCACAAAAGAAAGTTTTGTATAGAAATGTAGACTTTGAGCTTAATTATACATCTTAAAATTTAAATTTGATTTGTCATTTAATACTTTGGCCACTTGATGTGAAGAGCTGACTCATTTGAAAAGACCCTGATGCTGGGAAAGATTGAGTGCAGGAGGAGAAGGGGACAACAGAGGATGAGATGGTTGGATGGCATCACCGACTCAATGGATGTGGGTTTGGGTGGACTCCGGGAGTTGGTGATGGACAAGGGAGGCCTGGTGTGCTGCGGTTCATGGGGTTGCAAAGAGTCAGACACGACTGAGCGACTGACTGACTGAGTAATGATATAAATTATGGACGTGTGGCAGTCAGGACAGCATGAGTGTTTCTGAATGTTTCTAATTAACAACAAAAAGCTATGAGCATTCTGTAGCATCACAATTGACTGTAATGATTGCCATTGCACAAAGCATTGCCATTTCAGAGATAAAGGTGCAAAGGTGTGTGCTAGAACTGAAGAAATAGAGGCTCAGAGTGGAGGTTCTGGCATCAGATTGCCTGCATTCTACCCAGCTGTGCTCTTGTCCTCGCACCCATAAAATGGAGAGGAGTCCTAACTACCCACTGAGTTTTCCATGAGGATTCATTCAATTAGCACATGTCAATTTCTTAGAGCAGTTCCTGGTACAGTGACAGCATACATGAATGTGAAGGTGTTAGTCACTCAGGCATGTCGGACTGTTTGCCACGACCCCACGGACTGTAGGTAGTCCATGGAATTCTCCAGGCAAGAGTACCAGAATAGGTTGCCATTTCCTCCTCCAGGGAATCTTCCCAACCCAGGAATCGAATCCATGTCTCCTGCATTGCAGGCAGATTCTTTACAGTCTGAGCCACCAGGGAATAAATAGCACTCATTTTCATTTGATGAAGTAAAAGATCTTAGGTAGTCAGATAACACTGGTGGTTTTATGAGGATCGAAATAGAAGTGATTCTGACGTTTTCTTTCTGGCCTGCCTCTGATGGCTCATATCACCTATTTTACTACTGCTGCTGCTGCTAAGTCACTTCGGTCGTGTCCGACTCTGTGCAACCCCAGAGATGGCAGCCCACCAGGCTCCCCGTCCCTGGGATTCTCCAGGCAAGAACACTGGAGTGGGTTGCCATTTCCTTCTCCAATGCATGAAAGTGAAAAGTGAAAGTGAAGTCGCTCAATCGTGTCCGACTCTTTGCGACCCCATGGACTGCAGCCTACCAGGCTCCTCTGCCCATGGGATTTTCCAGGCAAGAGTACTACTAGGAAGAGGGTAATATTATAAGTGTCATTTACCAGTTGTGAGTGTAATGGGAAAATGCTAGACAGACTGGCATAGAGAATGTCTACTGTCTTATAACCTAGATATTCCTTACATCGTTCTAGGTCACAGCTTCCCAGCTCTCAGCACCTAGTAACAGATATTCAATCCCAATCTTAGCAGATAGTGAGAATAAGAAGAGTGAGTGGGTGGGCGTGCTGAGTGAATTGCACAAGATATTGAGAAAAAGTCATTCCAGAGACCGGTCAATCTATGTTCTGAAAGAGGCTTATGACAGCAGTCTACCCCTGATCAAATCCACCCAGACAGCTGCAATCATAGGTATGGATTTACTACATTATCCTGCTAGGTTCACACCCCTCACCACAGTCCCAGTGTTGAAATCTGAAAATGCTAACTTTATCCACAACTCATTTGTCAGCAAAGCCTGATTGAATGAGGCTCTCTGGGTGGCAGGGGTGGGGTGAAGGGAGAGGTCCTTCTTCCTCCATCCCATGGCTATTCATCAGATTCTCCGCAAAAATATGTTTGATTATATTATGGTTCTCTGCCTAAAGGGGTGTTTCTTTAATCTACAGCTATTCCTTTTCAAGTCTGAAAAATTCTTAGTTTCCAAACACATCTAGCCCCAAACACACAAAGAGTGTGACCCTGTGTACAACTGTGAACTACTTACCCTGAGGGCAGAGACTGTCCTTCAAATCCCAACACCCAATACTTCATAAATAAGTGAAAAGCAAAGGAATCAATGAATAAATTGCCAAGATTGATACTGAAAGTTTTATCAGTAAACAAGAATACTTGCCTTTCTTAAACAGCATATTTCTGCATTAGATACTGCTGACAATAAGAGCCACTTAGCTATTGCCTCCTTGGTGACATGGAGCTAGTTACTAAGCTTTCATGTGTTAAATGCAGATAATTCCAGTTTTTCAGTTATGGAGAGGATTAAATGAACTTGTATATGTTAAGTTCTGTGCTCTGTATTCAAAGCCTTCATTTAATGTGGTATCTGCATTTTTTAGTTCTCACTGTGTTCTGACACACACCCCCATGCTGTTGTAGCTCAAGTCATGGTCACTGACAAACTATTTTATAAAATTTTTTCATTTGTGTAACATCAGTTACAGCAAATCGGAAAGTGTATCATTACTTGACTATTATGCTTTCTTCAAGTATTCATAAAGATTACCTTATAAAATGAAATTTCTATTGAGAAAAACCATGTTTTATTGTGCTTGTGTAATCTGAAAGAATCATAGTATAAATTATCGGTTCTTATTATGTTTCTTTTCATTGACTATTTCTAATTATATATTTAATTTAACTTCTAAAATTTTTCAACATTGATAAATTGATTTGCTTAGTTTTCCCCCAAATTCCTTGATGTTTTTATTTATGTGTCAAATATAGATCACAAAAGAATTGCTCTGGGAAATGAAGAAGGGTTATTTGTTGTCCACGTTATCATAGATGGTAAGGAGAGTCTTTAATGTTCTGGAATAACTTTAAAGTTTAATAATAATATTATCAAATTTGTTCTCTTTTGTCCACATCTGGTTTGATGTGTTTTCAAGTCACAGGATGACTTCCCTACTTTCAGGGATCCGTAATCCTCCAGAGGTCAAACATGTTTTTAAAAATTTCTTATTGGAGTATAACTGACTTACAATGTTGTGTTAGTTGCAGGTGTCCTGTGAAGTGATTCAATTATACCTATTCATTATTTTTCAGATAATTTACCCATGTAATTATTACGGAATACTGAATAGAGTTCCTGTGCTATAGAGTGGGCCCTTGTTAATTATTTTATATGTAGTAGGGTGTCCATATATATTCACAAGGGATTTTACCTTGTGAAATATACCATCTTAATGTACCATCTTCCAGTTGATGCACAGAGGAAAACACTGCTGCTTGAATGCCCCTTCCCTCACTAGCACATGGACACCGTGAAGAGTAACCACATAAATTCAATCTTTCCCAGAGAAGACAGCAGAATTCTCTGTTTGTTTTGTTTGTTTTTGTTTGGTTCTCAGGGTTGCTTGAGGGAGAAGTGGGTGAATAGCTGACATGAAGAGGAACCATTCTAATACAGCTGTTCCGGTGAATGTCTTGCATTCAAATGATGTTAGATGAAAGAGAACCTGCATTTGAAGGACATTAGCTATTCTCCACAAAAGGCTTCCCAGTCCTGGTGAGGAGACCCATGAACGGTCACCAGGTGCCAGCTTGAGAGCAGGGCTTTGTGTCTTTTTTTTCAGCACTGTATCCCATGCACTTAAAAGTGCCAGGCACATAGTGGTCACTCAACAGATATTTGTGCAATAAAGGAATCAAATTAGTGCCAGGAAAAAAGAGGGCAGTTTTGTTTTTGATTTTTTCCCCTGGCTGTCCAGTGGTTAGGACTTAGCACTTTCATTGCCAAGACCCTAAGGTTTATTCCTGGTGATATCTAGATCCCTCAAGCCTTGCAGCAAGGCAAAAGAAAGAAAGAAAAGCAGCATATTTCTATTCATCAGACACTGAGGGATGTTTCCTTTGCCATCTGAAATATCAGGATTAAGTTGAATGCTTTATTATGCTAATTTTATGATTAAGGTAATTATATTATCTCTGGAATAATTATCTGTTTTTAACATATAATTTCTGACCTCTTCTCTTCTTATGCTTTTTTGTCCTCAAATCTATCCTCTAAGTTTATGTCTGTGATTTTATTAGAACATGACTTAAATCCAATGGAGATTTAAATTAAATTGGAAAGAATTAAAAAAATACAAAAACATTCTTTTGCACAGCAAAGGATACCATCAATAAAAGGTAAAAGCAGCCTACCAAATGGGAGAAAATATTTGCAAATCATACCTTATAAGGGGTTAATATCCAAAGTACATAAAGAACTTGTGCAACTGAACAGCAAAAAAAAGCTAAGCAATCTGATTAAAAAATGGGCAGATATGAATAGACATTTTCCCAGAGAAGACATGCAGATGGCCAACAGGTACAATAAAGCTGCTCAAGATCACTAGGAGAATGCAAATCAGAGCCACAATAAGATATCATCCCACACATGTTAACGTGGCTATTATCAAAAAACCAAGAAATAATAAATATTGGTGAGGATGTGGAGAAAAGAGAACCTTTGTACTCTGTTGTTGGAAATGTATATTGCTATAGGCACATGGAAAACAGTATTGAAGTTCCTCAAAAATTAAAAATAAAACCACTGTATGACCCAATATCTTCACTTCTGTATATTTTATCAAAGAAAACAAAAGCACTAACTCAAAAACGATCATACCTCCATATTCACTGCAGCATTATGTGTCCTAGTCAAGATACAGAAACAACCTAACTGTTTACCAACAGATGAACAGATAAGGATGTGAGATAGATACACATATATATAGATTCAAGGGATTAAATTGGATAGACAGAGTGCCTGAAGAACTATGGACAGAGGTTTGAAACATTGTACAGGAGGCAATGATCAACCATCCCCAAGAAAATGAAATGCAAAAAGGCAAAATGGGTGTCTGAGGAGGCCTTACAAATAGCTGAGAAAAGAAGAGAAATGAAAGGCAAAGGAGAAAAGGAAAGATATACCTATCTGAATGCAGAGTTCCAAAAAATAGCAAGGAGAGATAAGAAAGCCTTCCTCAGTGATCAATGGAAAGAAATAGAGGAAAACAACAGAATGGGAAAGACTAGAGATCTCTTCAAGAAAATTAAAGATACCAAGGGAACATTTCATGCAAAGACGGGCACAATAAAGGACAGAAATGGTATGGACCTAACAGAAGCAGAAGATATTAAGAAGTGGTGGCAAGAATACACAGAAGAACTATACAAAAAAGATCTCCATGACTCAGATAATCATGGTGGTATGATCACTCACTTAGAACCAGACATCTTGGTGTGCAAAGTCAAGTGGGCCTTAGGAAGCATCACTATGAATAAAGCTAGTGGAGGTGATAGAATTCCAGTTGAGCTATTTCAAATCCTAAAAGATGATGCTGTGAAAGTGCTGCATTCAATATGCCAGCAAATTTGGAAAACTCAGCAGTGGTCACAGAATTGGAAAAGGTCAGCTTCCATTCCAATCCCAAAGAAAGGCAATGCCAAAGAAGGCTCAAACTACCCCACAATTGCACCCATTTCACACGCTAGTAAAGTAATGCTCAAAATTCTCCAAGTCAGTCTTCAACAGTAAGTGAACTGTGAACTCCCAGATATTCAAGCTGGTTTTAGAAAATGCAGAGGAATTAGAGATCAAATTGTCAAAATCTGTTGGGTCATAGAAAACACAACAGAATTAAAGGAAGAAAAAATCTGCTTCATCATTGGCTACACTAAAGCTTTTGACTGTGTGGATCACAACACAATGTGGAAAATTCTTAAAGAGATGGGAATAGCAGGCCACCTTACCTGCCTCCTGAGAAGTCTGTATCCAGGTCCAGAAGCAACAGTTATAACTGGATGTTAAACAATGGACTGGTTCCAAATTGGAAAAGGAGTATGTTAAGGCTGTATATTGTCAGCCTGCTTATTTAACTTACATGCAGAGTACATCATGAAAAATACTGGACTGGATGAAGCACAAGCTGGAACCAAGATTGCTGAGAGAAATATCAATAACTTCACATATGCAGATGATACCACCCTTATGGCAGAAAGTGAAGAGAAGCTAAAGAGCCTGTTGATAAAGGTGAAAGAAGAGAGTAAAAAAGCTGGCTTAAAACTCAACATTCAAAAAACAAAGATCATGGCATCTAGTCCCATCACTTCATGGCAAATAGATGGGAAAACAATGGAAACAGTGACCGACTTTATTTTCTTGGGCCCCAAAATCACTGCAGAGGGTGACTGCAGCCTTGAAATGAAAAGACATTTGCTCCTTGGAAGAAAAGCTGTGACCAACCTAGACAGCATATTAAAAGCAGAGACATTATTTTGCCAACAAAAGTCTGTATAGTCAAAGCTATGGTTTTTCCAGTAGTTGCATATGGATGTGAAAGTTGGACCATAAAGTAGGCTGAGTAAAGTAGGCTGAGTGTCGAAGAATTGATGCTTTTGAACTGTGGTGTTGAAGAAGACTCTTGAGAATCCTTTGCACTGCAAGGAAATTAAATCAGTGAATCCTAAAGGAAAACAGTCCTGAATATTCACTGGACAGACTGATGCTGAAGCTGAAACTCCAGTACTTTGGGCACCTGATGCGAAGAGCTGACTCATTGGAAAAGATCCTGATGCTGGGAAAGATTGAAGGCAGGTGGAGAAGGGGACAACAGAGGATGAGATGGTTGGATGGCATCACCAACTCAATGGACATGAGTTTGAGAAAACTCTGGGAGTTGGTGAAGGACAGGAAGCCTGGCGTGCTGCAGTCCATGCGGTCACAAAGAGTCGGACATGAGTCAGCAACTGAGCAATAACAATTATATATATTTAATTCAGCCATAAGAAAAAAAGAACTCTTCCCATTTTCAACAGTATGAATGAACCTCAAGGGTGTTACTTGAAGTGAAAAAAGTCAGAGAAAGATAAATAGCATATGATCTCACTTATGTGGAATCTAAACACAAACACATTCATAGATACAGAGAACAACTGAGGTTGTTGGAGGTGGGGATAATGGGGAAAATGGGTGAAGGGGATTTAAAGGTGTAAACTTCCTGTCATCAATAAGTCTTGGGTATGTCATGTACAGGCAAGTGGCTATGGTTAATAATATGCATATTTGAAAACTGCTAAAAGAGTTTATTGCAAAAAGGTTTTTAAATTAGTTTATTTAACTGGAGGCTAATCACTTTACAATGTTGTGGTGGGTTTTGCCATACATTGACATGAATCAGCCACAGCTGTACATGTGCCCCCCCGTCCTGAACTCTCCTCCCACCTCCTTCCCCATCCCGTCCCTCTGGTTTGTCCCAGTGCAACTGCTTTGCATGCCCTGCTTCATACATCGAACCTGGACTGGTGATCTGTTTCACATATGGTAATATACACGTTTCAATGCTATTCTCTCAAATCATCCCACCCTCACCTTCTGTTCTTTATATCCGTGTCTCTTTTGCTGTCTCACATATAGGGTCATCATTACTGTTCTTTCAAAATTCCATATATATGCATTAATATACTGTATTGGTGTTTTTCTTTCTGACTTACTTCACTCTGTATAATAGGCCCCAGTTTCATCCACCTCATTAGAACTGATTCAACTGTGTTCTTTTTAATAGCTGAGTAATATTCCATTGTGTATGCATACCACAGTTTTCTTATCCATTCCTCTGCCGATAGACATCTAGGTTGCTTCCATGTCCTAGCTATTGTAAACAGTGCTGTGGTGAACATTGGGGTACACGTGTCTCCTTCAGTTCTGGTTTCCTCAGTGTGTATGCCCAGCACTGGGATTGCTGGGTCATATGGTTTTTCTAGTTTTTAAGGAATTGCCACACTGTTCTCCATGGTGGCTGTACTAGTTTGCATTCCCACCAACAGTGTAAGAGGGTTCCCTTTTCTACACACCCTCTTCATTATTTATTGTTTGTAGACTGCAAAAGTTTTTATTTTAAGAAAAAACATAATTATATATGGTGTTGGCTATTGACTAGATTTATTTTGGTGACCATTTCTCAATACATACAAATATTGAATCATTATGTTGTACACCTGAAACTAATATATTGTTATATATCCATTATACCTCAATAAAGAGATTTTTAAAAAATAAGAAAACATTTCTAATTTGAAGGAGACTTGCCATTTCATTTGTAGAGAAAATAGTCAAATTAGTGACATCAAGAAGATTTATTAGATCATTTTTATTAGGACCTTTCTTAATTGCTTCTGGTGAAATTTGGAGAACTTTTGAAATAAGTAAATACAAATTATATTGAATTTGAAAATGACTTACAAATATGTTTAAATGTGTAGAAATTATTCGCGTCGGTGACATAAAGAAGATTCACCAAATTGAGCTTATCCCCCGTGGCCAGATGATCGCAGTGATCTCAGGGCGAAGTCACCACGTGCAGCTATTTCCCATGTCAGTTTTGGAAGGAGGAAAGACCGATAGTCACAAGCTGGCAGAAACCAAAGGGTGCCACACCATGACTTCTGGAACAGTGTGCCAAGGGGCCCATACATGCCTCTGTGTGGCTAGGAAAAGCCAAGTCTTCTGTTACGAGCTGTTTCAGAGCAACACAATTTCTCACAGAAAATTTAAAGAACTCCAAATCCCAACCACTGTCCAGTGGATGGGCATCTTCAGTGAACAGCTCTGTGTAGGATTTCAGTCAGGATTCCTCAGATACCCCTTGAGGAGAGAAGGCGTTCCATACAGGATGCTGCACTTCCATGACCCTACACTGTCGTTTATCGCTCATCAACCAGTGGATGCTCTCTGTGCCGTTGAGATCTCTAGTATTGAGTATCTGTTATGTTTCAAGAGCATTGGAATTTACGCTGACAGCAGGGGCCTCAGATCCAGGCCAGCTGAACTGATGTGGCCAGCACCTCCAACTTATTGCTGTAAGGCTATCTTACAATTTATTTTCTTGTCTCTCTGTACATTTCTGTCCTTGTTGTTACAGTTTTATATCCTGTGACTAAATATTGTTAATGACAGCTTTAATTTTTGAAACCATCACTGAAGATTTTTCCTAAGTTGTCTCTGTCTTTTCAAGTAGAAGAGCTCTAAAGAAGTTATATCTAAGTCAAACATGTGAGATAACGTAGCCTTCAAAGTTTACTATATTCATTGGATAACTTACCTTGAATATATTCTTAACCCAAGTTGTTGCTTTTTGTAAGATCCTAAGTAGATGTCTTCATAATCACTGAAAATCACATAAGCATTAACTAACTATAAGAAATTAATTTACTATAAGTAAATTAATTTTTCCTTTTGGGTTTAGCTTATGTAAAGTCTACATAGATTGTTCAAATAATTTTATATTAAATAATTTTAAATTATTTAAATTAAAATAAAATAATTTTAGCTTATTTGATATTTTATTGATATAAGGTATCATTTTATAATTTTAATACAGCTCTTTTTTATTCACTTAGAGCTTAGTAATTGAGCACTTAATACGAACAACTTGCTATGCTAAAGGTTAAGGGCACAATATTAAACCTGGTAAAACAGACAGAGTGAATCCTTATGAAGATTATAATCATGGTATGAAATCAATAATTAAGCAAGTGCTGTGATAGGGAGTACAGTATTCTATAGGAGCATGAAGGAGGAAAGCTTAATCTAAACTAGTGAGTCTGGGAAGGTCAGCTAAAAAACTGAGTCATTTTTTTCTTTCAACACTTTAAAAATGTCATTCTACTGTTTTTTAACATCCATCATTTCTGATGAGAAATCAACTGTTTTATTATTCATTGATTTCACTTCCCACATATACTTTTCTAATCTTATGCCATACTCTTTCAGTGAGCTGACATGGGTTAGGATTCATAGATTTTGAAAAGTTATGAAATTACTTAATGACACTGCTATTATCTAATAGCACTAGAAAGATCATGGTCAGATTTTACACATGTGTTTTAATCTACAATTTGACACATGTGCATCATTTATTTACCATTTAAATTATGTTAATCCTGTTTATTAAAAAAAGATTTTGACGGAGCTACTATGTAATAATTAAAATATTATTGAGGGATTCTCTTTGGTTTCCAATCTGCAGTTTTTCTTAAAATGTTTTTGGGCTTAGCAGGTATAATTAATCATGAATACGGTATGATTCTATTTATATAACATTTTTGAAATGACAAAATTTTAGAAATGGAGTAAGAGATTAAGGAAAGAGGAAGATGGAAAGGAAGTGAGTGGGATTATCATGGGAGATCCTTGGAACTATTCTGTATCTTGTGGTGGTGGACACATAAACCTACACAAGTGGTAAAATTGTATAGACCTTGACTCACACACATGTGCATGAGTGCTAGTAAAACTGGGGAAATCTGCTTAAGATGGCTAGGTCAGCTCTATCAAGGTCAACATGCTAGTTCTGCAAAATGTTACGTTGGGGAAAACTGGGCAGAATGTACAAGAGATCTTTCTGTGTTATTTATTACAGTTGCATGTGAATTTATAACTATCCTAATAAAAAATTCTAATTGAAAAATGAATCCTGAAGCCCACACTTGCTATTACCTCCTCCCCTTCTCCCAGGTTATAATGCCCCATATCTCTCAGTGTACAGTGAAAACGCAGTGGACATCTTTGATGTGAACACCATGGACTGGATCCAGACCATCCCCCTCAAGAAGGTGACTCGACACTGAAATCATGTGACTGATGAATTACTGACTGAATATGGAAACTCAGTTGTGCATTTGCTAGACTTTCTAACATGTACTTGGTAATTTAGAGGCTTAGCTAAGACTAAAAATAACCAACAGAAACCAAATTGGTTAATTTCGCTACTAGTACAAGAACTCTCCTGTGATATTTAGTTGCATTATATAAAGTAGGATTTTCATGATATAAATGTATGCTGTTTATTTATATAGATAAAATATGCATATTTGGGGCTTCCCAGGTGACTCAGTGGGTAAAGAATCCACGTGCTGGGCAGGAGATGCAGGCAGATGCAAGTTCGATCCCCAGGTCGGAAAGATCTTCTGGAGGAGGGCATAGCAGCCCACTCCAGTATTCTTGCCTGGAGAATCCCATGGACAGAGGAGCCTGGTGGGCAACTGTTCATAGGGTTGCAAAGAGTCAAACACGACTGAGCACACACATGCATATTTATATCATACAATACAGATATTACTTCCCACTTTCACTTTAGTCATTTGTATTTATCACTAATTTTCACTTAGTATAATTTTTCATCCTGTGAAGGAAAATTTTACTGGCAAAAAAAGGAACAGTATATAACCAAAGCTGTGCTTCAGCTCTGATTTTCAATTAGAATTTCAGATTCATATTAAAATAAAAATTTTGTATCTATACTGTAAATAATTTGAAATATACATTAAAATTTAAAAGTAAAAATTCTGCTGTTTTGTTAAGAGAAGGCCATGCTTGAAGATTTAAGAATAGTTAATTCTTACATATGTGGAGTACATATAGCTTGAGCCATCAAAAAGGAAGTTTACACAGGAAAGGATGAAGGAAGTATTCACAATTAAATGTGAGATTTTGCCCCACTTTAAACAACATCAGCAGCAACAAAAACTTTTGTAAGTACTGTCCCACTACATAAAATATTAAAATATACTTTTCCAGCATTCTGAATGTGAACAAGTCACACTTAGTTTGATAAAATGAATTCACAGGACAGATGCATCTTCTCAGGAAAATCTTTTAGTTACTAATAACTGTCAAAAAGTTAATAGAAGAATGAAATATGTATATCTATTTAAGTTGGTAATATTCAGATTTTTAACATCTGCAATATTCATGCTTTTGAAAATTTATCAGTATGAGTTTGTAACACCATTTATTTCCTTTAACTGAGGGGGCAATTTAAATAGAATATATTTATTCTTAATTCTTTATATGTAAGCAAATAGCCATATAACTTAATTTTTAAAAGCATTCATTGAAATGGTAATCTTTTTTTATTATTATTTTAGGTTCGACCCTTGAATAGTGAAGGATCCCTAAATATTTTTCTTTTGGAGACAATTAGATTAATATATTTCAAAAATAAGAAGACAAGTAAGAAATAACTTCTTCTTAGTAAAACTTCTTCTAAGAAACCATGTCTCTAGCTGAATGCCCCAAGTCACAGAGCCAGTGAGTGGAGAGGGTCTGTCGTGAATGTCTGTGCCCTTTACACACAGTCTTGGGATGTGCTCCTGGCAAAGTATTTCTTTCATCCTCACATAGCAGTAGAGATAAAAACATTTACTTGTGGCACACTCCAGCTATTTTTAAAGCAGGACTGCTGGTTGGACATAAACACCTGGAAATACTAATCAACCATTTGAACGCTCACCGTGAAAAGCCATTCATTTCCCAGCCGGCTCTGCGACCGGACGTAACGTCAAGCTTTAGTGCACAGCTGGGAAGCAGACGTAGTCCACCGCATCACCCTGCTCCAACTTCTTCTGCCCGCGTTATAAACAGTAGCAGCTAGGAAGTGTGAGACAAGTCATAGGGATGCGTTTCCCTCTCCTTTCTTCTCATTTAATTTATAGGATGGACTGTCTAGCACAGCAGAGAATTAGTTTGTGGTGACTTCCATAGCCTGGGTGGCTTAAACCGCAGGAATGTATTGTCTCAGTCCTGGCGACCAGAATCGGAGATCAGGGTGTCAGCAGGGCTAGTCCCTTTTCAGGGCTGTGAGAACAAACCTTATCCCTGTCTCTTTGCTAACTTCTGGCGACTTGCTGGCAATCCGTGTTCCTTGGCTTTCAGGTACATCACCCTTGATATGGGCCTTCACCTTCATGTGGATACTCCCTGTGCTTGTCTGTGTCCAAACTTCCTCTTTTTATAAGGACACAATCAGATTAGGGCCCACCCCAATGATTTCATCTTAACTTAATCCTCTGCATAGATCCTAATTGGAAATAAGGTATATCACATTCACCTTCCGGGGTGGAGGCGGGGTGGGGGGATGGGGGGTGGTTAGGATGACATCTTCTAGGGTGACACCATTTAACCCATAGAAGCACTGTTACTTTCTTTTTGGAGTCTAAGACAGTTTTGAGGGTTTCTGGGTGACAGTTTATTGACTTCTAGATATGAAGAGCTGAAACAGAGTAAGTCCTAGATTCTTAGGGTGCATCCTTCCCCAAAGATCAGAAGCAGCAGCAAGTAGAGATTGACTCTTACCTCCAGGAGAAGGGAAGTGGGGTCCCCTTACTCCACCTCAGTACCTCATTATGATTGTTTTCAACATAAAAAACAATTTTGATATCCTTTAGCCACAGAAATCTGGTAGGAGAAAAACAGCAAAGTATAAAGACACCAATATGATTGCCCTCTCCTTCCAGTGAAATGATGTCATTTTGCAGATAAAAGTCACAATAGATCTCTTTTTAAGCGTGGCTTACATTGAACATTAAATTCTCTTCATTAATGCTGCTACTATTCTTGAAAATTTGCCATGTTCATCCACTATGAACTTTAAGAAATCAGAGCAATATGATATTTGTGCAGTTCATTAACAGCTGTGAAATTAACAAGAGAAAATGCGAGATTAATGGATGGGATCTCATAACATTTTACAAGATGATGTTGTTTTGTTTTAAAATATATGTAGATGGAGAGGAGCTGGTATCTTCTGAAACACCAGATAATCAAAAGAAGCAAATGGTTCAGCACCTTAGCAGCAAGTGGCGTTATTCCTTCAGGGTTCCCAGAGCAAAAGCAGTGCTACCAAAGGGGCTGTGATGACCATCTCTTCACACATGATCCAGAGAGACTACTCAAGGACCATGTGATATTCAATGTGGTTTGGAAGAAAAGGAAATAAATCTGTGAAACTCGGGCAGAGACATGTTTGCAGTGGTGTTATGCTTATTTTTCTGTGCAACTTTATTTTGAAAAATTTCCCCAGTTTTATTGAAATATAATTGACATAAAACAATGTATAACTTCAAGGTGTATAGCATAATGTTTAAACATTGTGAAATGTTTACTACAAATAGTTGAATTAGCCTCCATCATCTCATATATATATATATATATATACAATAAAGAGAAAACGTTTTTTCTTTGTGAGAACTCTTAGATTTACTCTCTTAACAACTTTCATATATACCATACAGCAATGTTAACTGTTTCATAAAGTTGTACGGTACAACCCAAGGACTTATAACTGGAAGTTTATACCTTCCCACCACCTTCCTCGTCTATGCAACTTTAAAGAAAACCTTCATGTAGTGAGTATGAATAGACATGTAATAAATACATCGATACATTTCTCTGTGAAGGTGGAATAATTGAAAATTGGTATGTAAGGCCTCTACGTAATGCAAATATAGAACAAACACTTAGACTCATCATAATGTGGATCACTGAAGTGTTTTGCAAAGGAATAAATAATACTGAGCTGCATATGGATTGATTACTCCCTGATTCAGGAGACGCCTTTCTTTGACTTGAAGAGAATCTTCGCTACCTTACTTGGCTATTTTTTGGTGGTAATTTCTATACCGAATAAGCGGAAAAATACGCTGATCATCTTTGAATTACAAACAAAAATATATCTAGAGTAGTGCTGATCCTTTTAAAAGAGCTATAATTATATGGCATCACCAACCCAATGGACATGAGTTTGAGCAAGCTCCGGGAATTGGTGATGGACAGGGAAGCCTGGTGTGCTGTACTCTATGGGATCGCAAAGAGTCAGACACGACTGAGCGACTAAACTGAACTGAACTTCATGGAAAATACATCATAGGGCTGAGCTTCTTTGATGTCTGAGGCTGTTAAGGGCCATGTGATTTCTACCAAAAACATTAAGATACTTAAGTTTAAGGAGTATCTAGAAAGCACAGAATAACTGAGTATTCATTCTCCACCAAATTTTAATTTGGACATGTCTATCAGCTGCCCATAAAAAGTCATCAATACAATTTTGTCTTTGTCTTTTAAAGTTGATTGCAGTAGCATCTTTGTTGATTAATAATTTTTAATAAAGTAAGATTTTTCAAAATGGAGTTGAAAATCTTCCGATTTAAACATGGGACTGAAGTATACGTCTAATTTGACTGCTGTCTGTTCTTTCCTGTTTCCATCATCAAAGAGAAGAGGTTCTGGGGAGGGCAGCCCAGCCCTAGCCTGTTCACATGCCCAAGGACTGAAATATGCCTTTGTTTCCAAGCATGTATTTTATATAGAGTTATTTCTTTTAAATTTTTTAAAGTTAATTTTTACTGGTGTATATTTGATTTCAGCTCACTTCAGTTGCGTGTCCGACTCTGTGACCTCATGAACCGCAGCACACCAGGCCTCCCTGTCCATCACCAACTCCCGGAGTTTAGAACCAAACTCATGTTCACCGAGTCAGTGATGCCATCCAACCATCTCATCCTCTGTCATCCCCTTCTCCTCCTTTCCTCAATCTTTCCCAGCATCAGGAAATTATTTGATTTACAATGCAAACATATTTCTGCTTTGGCTCGGCTTCCTCATACCTTCATTCCTTCTGGAGCTCTTTCTTCACTCTTCTCCAGTAGCATATTGGATACCTACTAATCTGGGGAGTTCACCTTTCAGTGTCATATCTTTTTGCCTTTTCATATTGTTCATGGGGTTCTCAAGGCAAGAATCCCAAAGTGATTTGCCTTTCCCTTCTCCAGTGGACCACTTAGCTACTCAACAGCTATTTAGGGTTGCTGTGTGATGAAACGTTCAGACACTAGGGGGCGGTGTTATACAATGCAGATCGGGATGCTATGGAAGTGGCCACTTTTGAATATGTCCATGTTAAAGCTCTGCAGCAGTAAATATAACCAAAATGCTCAAGATATAAGATAAAAATAAATAGGAGTTATTCATTGTTCTTTGTTAATGTTTAATATTTTTAGTTTTAAATTCCATGTAAAGTATTTGTACAATATATTAAAAATATTAAAAGTTTTCATAACTATCCAGAATCAAAGGACACACATATATGTATACACCCATAACTAGATAAATTTTACTGTTGTAGTTCCAGCAGGAAAAAATGACCTCCTCTGTCATAAAATAGCACTTGACTTTTCCACATATATTTCTCTCTTTTCCTCAGATACCAAAAAAGTATCAATGAAGTTTGTTTACGTATTTATTTTGTCTATAGAGTTGCTAATTACAAAGTTGACAACTTGGACTGTCAAGAAAGATTAAGTTGCCTGTCAAAATAGCTTTTGAAAGTTCTGTCTTAATATAACTCTTTTGTCATGCAAAACTTAAAAACTTTTGCTCTCAATAGATTTTATTAGTATCTATTTGCTTGTATATTTATGTTAAATATAATCCACCATATCAAACACTTTTTATGTGTTTATTTTAAAGGACAATGCTACCTATGATATGTCTGTGGGAATTCAGAGCAGTTATTAGTCAGTGAAAATCAGGTTCCCTGAATAGGGAATGAATGATGGGTGCAGTCCTTCTCTGGCTGTGGCGACCACTGACAACATTGCTCTAGTAGCATCTGGGGCCAGCATGGAAAGCTCCAGTACTTATGTGGGGAAGGAATGAGATGGCTTCATTTCGCAAGCAAGGTTATTCTCTCTCTGCCAGTGGGTCGACAGAGGAAGAATGGTTCTCTGCAAGTACCCGGGAAGCACATGAGATGGGAATGAACTTTTCTTCACCAACCACTCTGGGATGATGTGCAGATTCAGAAAAGATTTGGGAACTGGTTTCCCAGGCTCAGAGGGACAATGCCATGCCCAGCAGAGCTGGGGTGGGGTCTCTTGAGTGGTCCTGCAGAGGTCAATGCCCATCAGGCTTGGAAGAGCTGCCAAGAGTCCTGGAGTGCTTAGAACCTTGGTCATCCATCCCTTATGCATTCGTCCAGCTGTCCCTCTGACTCACATTTATGGAGTGCCTGTGTGTTTTGTGTCTTCTGCTTACAGACGAGGGGACCAAGCAAGGGTGTGGATGGAGGGTGAGCCCAGGACTGAACTCTGTAGGGAACTTAGGCTCCGTGGTCTGTGGGAGTTGAAATAGTCCTGCTTTCAGAATGAGTGAGCCATCACAAGCGTCCCTGCTGCTGAGATGTCAAGCACGAGGTGCCTGGAATCTACCTACTGGGAATGGCATAGAAGGCTAGGGCACCGTCATCAGGGCTGTTTAGTGGAGGGGGTATATATGCATTGTGAGTGGGTGGAGTGGTGAGTGGAAGATGGGAAAATGAGGATCCTCCAAGACTTTTTGACTGTGAATAGTGGGAGAGAGATGGGTGCTGCAGCAAGAAGGTGACTCAG
The DNA here is from genome assembly GCF_042477335.2 of Ovis canadensis. Taxonomy (NCBI): domain Eukaryota; kingdom Metazoa; phylum Chordata; class Mammalia; order Artiodactyla; family Bovidae; genus Ovis; species Ovis canadensis. Next base: position 27,434,097 of record NC_091246.1, read on the forward strand.
GTTGGAAAAGGAAAGTAGCTTCAGGTACCTTATGACATCTGCAGAGTCAGACAGCTTACACACTCAGAAAAAAAGAAAGCCATCTTCCCTCACTCTAATGGAAAACTCCACGTAACACCTGGGGCTAGGATCCTATTGTCCAAATCCACATTCACTTCCAGGAGTTTTCACCTGGGCTCAGGAGAGAGATGCTAGTTCCCAGTCATGGCGCTCCCCATGTTCTTGTCTACAAAATGAATATGAACTATGAAATACCAACACAAAGAAAATAAGAGTCATTGCAAAAAAAAAAAAAAAAGATGAAAATGAACCCAGCTCAAGGCAGGCAGGAATAGAGAAGGTAAGACCTGATACGAACTATTGTTTTTCCCCTGGATACAGCTATACCTGAAGCTTAATATTGAGCATATTGGTTACACTAGGTGAGATGCCTCTCCTGCTAGAGCACGTTTGAATTGCATCTGTCATCCATATTCAAAATAGTCCATGTTCATTGATGTATCTATTCTTTGGAAATTTAGGAACTTTCCTACAGTTGCCAAGCCTGTAATATATCATTTTCAGGAAAAGAAATATTGAACTCCAATGGCATTGTTTTTCTGAAAATTATCTGTGACACCGGGAAATAAAGGAACTGAATAGAAAGAATCAGGGAATTCGTTTATGCAGAATCAGACATAATCTTCAGGGAGGAAAAACACAATTACTTTGTTATCCATTTAATAAGCTATTGTCATCAATGATGACCTGCAGCTTTTCATAATTTTCTCCAAACAAATTGGTCCGCTATAACTACTACTAGATACTGTGGCATTTATTTCATTATCCCCTATTTTACTTTTGCCATTCCTTAATCCTGACTCATTAATAAAAAACTTTTTTGTATTTGTTTTTTGCATTTTTTGCACTTGTTTGCCAACACTTTGCATACAACAGCTGGCTTTCTTCCCACTTCCATTTTTAATAACTCAGAAAATGTGGTGAAGATCAGAGGTCCCATAGTCTTAACAATGAAAGTGTTACAGGAATGACTCTCTTCTGCTCTCCTCTTTGTGAACTCAAAATGCCAGCTCTCGATTTTGTATCCGTTTTCAAGCTCCAGTTCCTGACATATTGTTTCCATTGTTAGGTCTGAGATTCAAAACTCAACAAGGTTACGGATGATAAGAGCAGAAAGCCCTGTAGAGAGCAAAGCTTGTCCCAAGATCCGTGGTTATCAGGAATCTTTGTTTTCTCTTTCACAGCACACACTCTCATTTCTTTAGAAATGGTTGTACTTTTCTCTTCAAGGGAAATAATATTATGGTTCACTTTTCAGGTATAAATCATTTGGCTGATGCAGATTGTGAATTTAGTGTTGAATTTCAAAAGATGCAATTTCTATCTAGGCTTTAAATTTGAGTCTTTTTCACTGATTTTTGGAACCCTGAAGTCTTAATTATCTCCATCAAACTGAGGAAGAGACAGGAGGTCCCAAGTCAAAGAAAAGACTGAGGATGGGAAAAAGAAGAGCAGAAAAGTTTTACCTAGGGATTGGTTTGGCTGTGACCCTGCCCACTGCTTCCCTCCCCTGCTTTGGCAGATGGATCACCGTTTGTACACTGTTCCTAGACACATTTACTTATTTAATTCTAAAGTTCATGAAAGGATGAGCTTTTTAATTAACTTAAAAGGAAGGACAGTGAGGACCACAGACATGAGACGATGGTTAATTTTCCTTCCCTGGGTCTAAGAGATATGAGCTTTTCACATTTTTCAGTGAGTTGATCTTACTACAAACCAGCCCCTCCCTCCCAAAAAAGGGCTGTAGTGGAATGAGATAACTGTAGTAAATACTTTTGGTGTGTCTAAACATAAGAAAGTGAAAGTGGTTTAGTCCTGTTCAACTCTTTGTGATCCCATGTACTGTAGCCCACCAGGATCCTCTGTTCATGGAATTCTCCAGGCCAGAATCCTAGGGTGGGTAGCCATTCCCTTCTCAGTAGATCTTCCCAACCCAGGGATCGAACGCAGGTCTCCTTCATTGCAGGCATGTTCTTTACTGTTTGAGCCACTAGGGAAGGCTGCTCTGTTCCAGTGTTCTAACTCTGAAGCCTGCTCCACCCCCACTCCAGGTTGGCTGTATTTGTATGGCTCGATCCTGTGTCAGCCAGAGGTGGGTCAAAGAGGATCAACTGTCCCTACCTGGGACAACCACGTTCTCTCTCCAGAACTTGGGAATTAGGATTGGGGGATCCTGGTCTGTCCTTGTAGATTATTTTAGAATATTTAAATTTGGGACCTCTCAGTTGCCGTATTGGCCAAGTACATAGAAAAGCGGATAGAGTCTATAAAGAACAGCAAAGCAACATTGGGAGAGGACCTGGGAGGATAGGTCAGAGGCCCAGGGAGATTTACTTAGAGCAGCTGGGTCAGATCCTGAGCTCCTCCAGCTTCTGGTTCTGGTCCTTATGGAAGCTTCCATGCCATTACAATGATGCCATCAGAAAAATCTCTCCCTTTTTGGATTAAATCACTGTGAATAGACATTCATTGCTCTCAAACAAAAGAACGTTAGTTAGAATAGTAATTAACATTGTATTAAACAGAAAAAGAATTGAGAAGTACTTCTGGGCAGAGATGACTTTTACTCATCTCCTCTGCCTTCCTCTGTGAAAAATCACTTAAATAGCCTCATAATATTAAGTCTTACTTAATAATAAGAGGTAATCAGCCATTTCAAAGTAAAACTGCTGCTGCTGCTAAGTTGCTTCCGTTGTGTCCGACTCTGTGCGACCCTGTAGACGGCAGCCCACCAGGCTCCCCCGTCGCTGGGATTCTCCAGGAAAGAACACTGGAGTGGGTTGCCATTTCCTTCTCCAATGCATGAAAGTGAAAAGTGAAAGTGACATCACTCAGTGGTGTCCGACTCTTCAAGACCCCATGGACTGCAGCCTACCAGGCTTCTCCTTCCGTGGGATTTGCCAGGCAAGAGTACTGGAGTGGGTTGCTATTGCCTTCTCCTAGTTATTGTTTATTAGATAGTGTGTTTAAAATGACCAAAAATTATATTTGGGGGATTTCAAGACAAGATGTGGTGAGATCACACTTGGGGATTTCATGGCAAGATGTGGTAAGATCACAGGATCTTAGTGCTGACATGTCCATGCACCTGTGCTCAAATCTGCCTGCCATGTCCCCTGAGTGCACCCTCCATGTGGAGTGAGTCCCATGCATTATCCCCCTTATCGTCTCAGTGTCTCAGATGAGGAAGAATCAACCCAATCCCATTGCAAGCCACTGCTGTGGAGCTGCTTTTTGCCATCTTTGGACCCAGTTACCTGTAAACACACATTCAGCGGTCATGATGCTGAAACTGGCCCCAGCATGAGGCACGAGGCCAAGACGAGCAAGTTCTGCTCTCAAGGAGCTTCAGTGTGGGCACCCAGACATTCAGCCGCTAAGCTGTGGCTCCACAGTTTTGAGCTGGTTTCAGTCCCTTAGGAATTCCTGTGATTTCAAGTATTCCTGTAGTCACCCACACCTAGGTCAGCTCTAAATGGGATTGACTTGGGTCAGATGTGACTTCAAATCAACTCAGAAAGCAAATTCTTGTAATTATTTGCAAAAGCATCTCTATGCTACAGATTTCTTCAATCCTGCCTCCACAGCAAACCATCAAAAGCCAGGACTTGCTAAAGTATTTTTTTAACCCTTCTTTTCTTTCTTTATATTTTAAAAAAGATATTTGTGCCCTTCTGCAATATGCATTTGTATAAGCCCCAAAATCTGAACTAGTCTACTTTTGCACATTTACAATGATGCCAATTTTTTCAAACAGACAGATATGCAAATGTTTAAACTGGGTTTTAAAATTCAGAAACATTTTTTAACTGAGATACGAATGAAAATAAATTGTCGCAGGGGTAATAAATGAACTTTGCTGGGCTTGCCTGGTGGCCCAGTGGCTAGGACTCCACACTTCCAATGTAGGCTGCCCAAGTTCAATCCCTGGTCAAGGAACTATAATAAATCCCACCTGCCATAACTAAGAGTTCACATCCTGAAAAGATCCCACACGCTCAAGGAAGATACGTCTTGCATGCCCACAATTAAGACCTGGGAGAGCTGAATAATTATTATTAAAAAATCTTTTTCCAATCTTAGTGTCATTTTAAGCTTAAACACTTCAACAGTGACACCAGTAATCAGTCATGCATTGATATAGCTGTTTCCTTTACCAGAAAAATCAAAATAGTTCAGAAAAAGCTAAGTTTTAAGTCTTTGGGGGAAGATCTGAAACAAGTTGAACCTTTGAATGACATCAGAATAGAATTCGCTGTCATTGTCATCGGAGAGATGTGTAAACCAGCTGGATCTATAAATGTATGGGATTTGGCAGAAGATGCTATCCTATAAGGAATGTGCTAGAATCCTGTTATTCTTATCAATTTGACAAATTGTACTAATCATCCAGAGAGGAATTCTCCCATCATTTCCTGTTATGGACATGGATTGTGTCCCTGCTGATATTAATATGTTGAAGTCATAACCCCCAGAAACTCAGAATGTGACCTCATAGGGAAAAAGTTCTTTACAGAGATTACCAAGTTAAACTCAGGTCATCATAGTGGGCCTTACTCCAATGACTGGTGTCTTTACAAAAAGGGGAAATTTGGACACTTGATACACACACACACCTAGATGGAAAAAAATATGAAGACCCAGGAAGAAGATGGCCGTCTACAAGCCAAGAAGGGAAGCCTGAAACACATCCTTCTGTTACCATCCCTAGAAGGAATCAATTCTGTCTACACCTTGACTTTGGACTTCTGGCCTCCAGAACTGTGAGACAGTGAAATTTGGTTATTTAAGCCCCTCTGTCTGTGATGCTTTGTTATGGAGCCTCAGCAGACTGATGCATGTCTTATCACAACAGCACAATAGAACCATAGGGTGGCAGAGCTGGGTGGGTTTGGGGTCTCCATTTAGACTAGAGCTGTGCAGAAAAATCACAGTGCAAGCCTAGAATGTGAATACATATATAATTCTAAATTTCTTAGTGGGCATATTTAAAAAAAATAAACAAGTGAAATTAATTTTGATAATGTGTATATAATTTTGATAATATATTTTATTTAACCCAATATATTCAAATATTATTCTTATGAGTTATCTTATATACTAACAAGACATTTAATCTTCTATTCAATGTCTTATGTCTTTGACATATAGTGTGTGTACTTTGGAGGTTTCTACAGTTGCTCTGGAGCTACCCTGCATCCGAGGTCAGGGGCGGCAGCCGAGAGTGCCAGGCTGCAACAGCACAGGAGCAGCCAAGAGGAGCTACCCAACGCCCGAGCCCAGGGGCGGCGGCCAGGAGGAGCAACCCCACGTCCAAGGAGGGGTGGCTGCGTGGGCGCAGGAGGGCCTAGAGGAGCTATTCCACGTTCAAGGTCAGGAAGGGCGGCAGTGAGGAGATACCCCTCATCCAAGGTAAGGAGCAGTGGCTGCGCTTTGCTGGAGCAACCGTGAAGAGATACCCCACGCCAAGGTAAGAGAAACCCAAGTAAGATGGTAGGTGTTGCAAGAGGGCATCAGAGGGCAGACACACTGAAACCATACTCACAGAAAACTGGCCAATCTAATCACACTAGGACCACAGCCTTGTCTAACTCAATGAAACTAAGCCATGCCCGTGGGGCCACCCAAGACAGGCGGGTCATGGTGGAAAGGTCTGACAGAATGTGGGCCACTGGAGAAGGGAATGGCAAACCACTTCAGTGTTCTTGCCTTGAGAACCCCATGAACAGTATGAAAAGGCAAAATGATAGGATAGTGAAAGAAGAACTCCCCAGGTCGGTAGGTGCCCAATATGCTACTGGAGATCAGTGGAGAAATAACTCCAGAAAGAATGAAGGGATGGAGCCAAAGCAAAAACAATACCTAGTTGTGGATGTGACTGGTGATAGAAGCAAGGTCCGATGCTGTAAAGAGCAATATTGCATAGGAACCTGGAATGTCAGGTCCATGAATCAAGGCAAATTGGAAGTGGTCAAACAAGAGATGGCAAGAGTGAACGTCAACATTCTAAGAATCAGCGAACTAAAATGGACTGGAATGGGTGAATTGAACTCAGATGACCATTATATCTATTACTGCGGGCAGGAATCCCTTAGAAGAAATAGAGTAGCCATCATGGTCAACAAGAGTCCAAAATGCAGTACTTGGATGCAATCTCAAAAATGACGGAATGATCTCTGTTCATCTCCAAGGCAAACCATTCATATCACAATAATCCAAGTCTATGCCCCAACCAGTAATGCTGAAGAAGCTGAAGTTGAATGGTTCTATGAAGATCTACAAGACCTTTTAGAACTAACACCCAACAAAGATGTCCTTTTCATTCTAGGGGACTGGAATGCAAAAGTAGGAAGTCAAGAAACACCTGGAGTAAAGGGCAAATTTGGCCTTGGAATGTGGAATGAAGCAGGGCAAAGACTAATAGAGTTTTGCCAAGAAAATGCACTGGTCATAGCAAACACCCTCTTCCAACAACACAAGAGAAGACTCTACACATGGACATCACCAGAGGTCAACACTGAAATCAGATTGATTATATTCTTTGCAGCCAAAGATGGAGAAGCTCTATACAGTCACCAAAAACAAGACCAGGAGCTGGCTGTGGCTCAGATCATGAACTCCTTATTGCCAAATTCAGACTGAAATTGAAGGAAGTAGGGAAAACCGCTAGACCATTCAGATATGACCTAAATGAAATCCCTTATGATTATACAGTGGAAGTGAGAAATAGATTTCAGGGCCTAGATCTGATAGATAGAGTGCCTGATGAACTCTGGAATGAGGTTCATGACATTGTACAGGAGACAGGGATCAAGACCATCCCCATGGAAAAGAAATGCAAAAAAAGCAAAATGGCTGTCCGGGGAGGCCTTACAAATAGCTGTGAAAAGAAGAGAAGTGAAAAGCAAAGGAGGAAAGGAAAGATATAAACATCTGAATGCAGAGTTCCAAAGAATAGAAAGGAGAGATAAGAAAGGCTTCCTCAATGATCACTGCAAAGAAATAGAGGAAAACAACAGAATGAGAAAGACTAGAGATCTCTTCAAGAAAATTAGCAATACCAAGGGAACATTTCATGCAAAGATGGGCTCGATAAAGGACAGAAATGGTATGGACCTAACAGAAGCAGAAGATATTAAGAAGAGGTGGCAAGAATACACAGAAGAACTGTTCAAAAAAGATCTTCACGACCCGGATAATCACGATGGTGTGAAAACTCATCTAGAGCCAGACATCCTGGAATGTGAAGTCAAGTGGGCCTTAGAAAGCATCACTATGAACAAAGCTAGTGGAGGTGATGGAATTCCAGTTGACCTATTTCAAATCCTGAAAGATGATGAAAGTGCTGCACTCAATACGCCAGCAAATTAGGAAAACTCAGCAGTGGCCACAGGACTGAAAAGGTCAGTCTTCATTCCAATCCCAAAGAAAGGCAATGCGAAAGAATGCTCAAACTACTGCACAATTGCATTCATCCCACATGCTAGTAAGGTAATGCTCAAAATTTTCCAAGCCAGGCTTCAGCAATATGTGAACCACGAACTTCCAGATGTTCAAGCTGGTTTTAGGAAAGGCAGAGGAACCAGAGATCAAATTGCCAACATCCGCTGGACCGTAGAAAAGGCAAGAGAGTTCCAGAAAAAACATCTATTTCTGCTTTATTGACTATGCCAAAGCCTTTGACTGTGTGGATCACAACAAACTGTGGAAAATTCTGAAAGAGATGGGAATACCAGACCACCTAACCTGCCTCTTGAGAAACCTATATACAGGTCAGGAAGCAACAGTTAGAACTGGGCATGGAACAATAGACTGGTTCCAAATAGGAAAAGGAGTATGTCAAGACTGTATATTGTCACCCTGCTTATTTAACGTATATGCAGAGTCCCTCATGAGAAACGCTGGGCTAGAGGAAGCACAAGCTGGAAACAAGATTGCCAGGAGAAATATCAATAACCTCAGATATGCAGATGACACCACCCTTATGGCAGAAAGCAAAGAAGAACTAAAGAGCCTCTTGATGAAAGTGAAAGAGGAGAGTGAAAAAGTTGGCTTAAAGCTCAACATTCAGAAAACGAAGATCATGGCATCTGGTCCCATCACTTCATGGCAAATAGATGGGGAAACAGTGGAAATAGTGTCAGACTTTATTTTGGGGGGCTCCAAAATCACTGGAGATGGTGATTGCCGCCATGAAATTAAAAGACGCTTACTCCTTGGAAGAAAAGTTATGACCAACCTAGATAGCATATTAAAAAGTAGAGACATTACTTTGCCAACAAAGGTCCTTCTAGTCAAGGCTGTGGTTTTTCCAGTAGTCATGTATGGATGTGAGAGTTGGACTGTGAAGAAAGGTGAACACCAAAGAATTGATGCTTTTGAACTGTGGTGTTGGAGAAGACTCTTGAGTGTCCCTTGGACTGCAAGAAGATCCAACCAGTCCATTCTGAAGGAGATCAGCCCTGGGATTTCTTTGGAAGGAATAATGCTAAAGCTGAACCTCCAGTACTTTGACCACCTCATGCGAAGAGTTGACTCATTGGAAAAGACTCTGATGCTGGGAGGGATTGAGCGCGGGAGGAGAAGGGGACGACCGAGGATGAGATGGCTGGATGGCATCACGGACTCGATGGACATGAGTCTGAGTGAACTCTGGGAGTTGGTGATGGACAGGGAGGCCTGGCATGCTGCGATTCATGGGGTCACAAAGAGTCGGACACGACTGAGCGACTGAACTGAACTGAACTGAACTGAACTGAACTGAACAGTAGCTCTGTGGTACAGAATCCAACTGCCAATCCAGGCGATATGGGTTTGATCCGCAGGAACATCCCCTGGAGAATGAAATGGCATCCTTGCCTGGAAAATCCCATGGACAGAGGAGCCTGGCAGGCTACAGTACATGGGGCTGCAAGATACTCAAACATAACTTAGTGACTAAAAACAACAAATGTGAAATTTATGCTTATAAAGCATCTAAATGGTAGTAAAAGTTAGAGATATGTTGACCAATCAATTTTATTTTGAAAGTAAACTTGAGAATGAAATAGTTTCTCACTGCACCATTCTTCCTAAAGTTTTGTTTTGTGTTTTCAATATTTGCTATGCAATCATGCTCTTTTGTGTGTGTGTGTGTGCTAATATCTCATCTTGGTAAATATCCTTCCTGATATTAGGGGCACTGGTCACTAGGTAATCAGAAGCACATGACAAACCTATTATCTTTCATTTTCTTGCAAACAGTAAAGAGGTGTCTAAAAAGGTAATGCCAGGAATAGGATCAGATCACAGCATTTGACACAGTGAGGACCTCAGCCCTGCTTCACACCTCACTGCCTGTATCGCTGATCATCCTGCTCACAGCGCCAATCCTCTTGCTGTTCACACAGCACACGCGGGGTTTGTTGAACCCAGGGTAAGCAAAGCACGAGCTAAGAGGCTGAAAGGAGGTTCGAGGAGGCAGAGAAACTGCAGACACATTTATTCTCTTCTGGCAACAGTCATGGCATAACCTAACACAACACAACCTCTTTCTTGGCTGACGCAGCAGCCTCAACTGTAGACACGCTGTATTCTCCCCTCGCCTCTGGAGGCAGACGCAGCAGACACAGCCTGGTCGCAGCAGCAGTAATGCCCAGGCCTATATGGGTGGAGTCCATACAGGTGTACTGCACACTGTAACCCGAGATCGAATGAGCACCTCCTGACGGGCATGCGCAGTGCTATAATGATCTCAGCTGTTACAAGTTTCGGTTCTGTTCAGTTCCTCAGTCATGCACGACTCTTTGCGAACCCATGGACTGCAGCACGCCAGGCCTCCCTGTCCTTCACCAGCTCCTGGAGTTTACTCAAAGTCATGTCCATTGAGTCAGTGATGCCATCCAACCATCTCATCCTCTGTCCTCTCCTTCTTCTCCCGTCTTCAATCTTTCCCAGCATCAAAGTCTTTTCAAATGAGTCAGTTCTTTCCATTAGGTGGCCAAAGTATTGGAGTTTCAGCTTCAACATCAATCCCTCCAATGAATATTCAGGACTGATTTTCTTTAGGATGGACTGGTTGGATCTCCCTTTTTGTCCAAGGGACTCTCAAGAGTCTTCTCAACACCACAGTTCAAAAGCGTCAATTCTTCAGCACTCAGCTTTCTTTATAGTCCAACTCTCACATCCATACATGACTACTGGAAAAACCATAGCTTTGACTAGTTGGGCCTTTGTTGTGTGAGGTCACTCAGTCATGTCCAACTCTTTGCGACCCCATGAACTGTAGCCTACCAGGCCCCTCTGTCCATGGGATTTTCCAGACAAGAGTACTGGAGTGGGTTGCCATTTCCTTCTCCAGGGGATCGTCCCAATCCAGGGATCGAACCTGGGTCTCCACATTGTAGGCAGACGCTTTACCGTCTGAGCCACCAGGGAGTCAGACCTTTGTTACAAGGTCCTTATTTACAAAACATGAACAGACCACCTTGGCCAATTTGCTCTCTCCCCACAGTGCCTGTTCCTCTTTCATTTTGAAGTAGATTCTTTCCACTTTGGTCCTAAAAGGGGTGATGAGAACGCAAGCATGGCCCTGAGAGGCCTAAGCAGCACAGGATTTTGTGGGTCTACATGAGCTGAAACCTTGTGATTCTTCTGTTCAGAGGCAATGGTTACAAAAAGACAGAGAAGCGTGGTCATTTCTGCAAGCAGAGAACCCAGCCTGGGGCAATGCTGACAATATCTGGGTGCCGTGGAGTTCTGGGGGTGTGGGGGCGGAGTGCCGTCACTGGTCCTTCCCCGGCGCTGCCAGTTAAGTGACATCAGACCCACCTTGAAGGACCTGTCAGTGGTGGATACTCAGATCATAAAGAACACCTGTGAGGTGTGTGTGGGAGGGCCCAGAGAGAGGTGGGATGCTCTGAAAGGTCTCTGGGTGAGATTTCTCAGAGTGGGTGTGTGGGAGATCCCCATGTGGGGCCAGTGTGAGTCTGTGTGGGGCCTCCTCGTGGGAGACACCCCGTTACTGACTTTTCTGCCCATGAAAGCAGGAGAAGGGCACAGGGACTTTCTCCTTCTGGTTTCTTGCTGCTCTGTAGGTGTCCCTCTGTGTCACTTCTCTGGACAGGAGTCTAGGGGTCCAGATCCTACCCCTCGCACCCCCCGCTTCAGCACTCAGTTCTCAATGCCTCTGAAAGGACCCGGCAGCAGCCAGGCTCGAGGTTCCCACTCTGTGCCCCCCCCCCCTCCTGAGGGAGAAATCACTCTGCAAATCACTCTGCGGCCTAGGTCTCAGTCCCCCAACCCCACAGGCCCCAGCTGGGGCCCAACTGTCGTGTCTGCCCTGGAGAATCAGACACAGAGTCAGAACCTGGATCCAGGGAGAAACCACAGCACAAGCAGGCCTATCCCCACTGCCCCACCCCGCCCTGGTCCTGGTCCCACATGTTGGCACCCTGGCAGGCATGAGGGCAGAACAAGTTCTGCTGTCTCCTGGACCAGGGGCACCTCCTGGAGCAGGATTCCCCACCATGGGAATGACTGACACAGAGCCCTGAAATGCTCTAGGGAATTGCTCCCATCTGCCCACCTTCCCATGTCAGCAGGCCTGGGGAGGAACGCTGACAGCCCCTTCCACCGATAGGTCCCTTCCCACCCACTGGGTGACATTATCTGCTAGCCTCTTCTACCCTGGGCTCTGGGGTGAGCAAGGCTGAGGGCAGGTGAGACTTGCTATGACCCCTGCACAGTTCCTGGCCCTGTTGAGTCTCACCTTTCCCCTAGGGAGAGGTCACGGGCCGCGAGTCTGTCCCAAGCTCCCAGTCTTGTGAAAGCTGATTATTTGCATTGTGGAGAAGTGAAGCTTCCCTTCTCGGAGGCTCCACTGCCTCTGGGAGCCTGGCCCTCTGTGCAGGAGCTCCAGGTGGCTTCACACAATCTGGGCTCTGAGAGCTGGAGTAGGGGGGAGACTCTGGGGTGAGGCCGCCAGAAGCCACCGGGCCCCTAATGTCTTTCCTCTGGGCCTGAAGTTTGTGGTGGGTTGCCAAGGGCTCCTTGGTCACTGCACAATCTGTGGAAATCTATGCCACCTGCCTCCTTCCCCTGCATCCCACCCTCGGGGCACAGCATCCCACCCTCGGGGCACAGCGTCCCACCCTCGGGGCACAGCATCCCACCCTCAGACAGTAAGGGGACTGCGCACAGTCATGCCCCTGCTCTTACCCCAGGGGAAGTGGGCGCTGTGAGCAGGGCTGTCCTCTCCTCCAGGGCAGAGGTGGACCGGCCCCCGGGGGCCTCCATGCTCCACACTGTACACCCTCAGAGCCGGGAATGTGGTCCTCATCCTCGCCTCTGCTCCAGAGTGTGAGAAAGGCAGAGGAGGGTGACACTCCTGGCCAATCTCAATCCCAGCTCCTTCTAGGAGAGAAGGGGCTTCTAGGGCAGTGTCATGTAATCCCACCTCGACATGGGAAAGAGGTTTCTCCCTCCTCTGGACTCGGGCCAGCACTGTCCCCAAACTCCTCCTTATTCCGACATGTGAACTTGTCTCTGATACTTTCTGAGCCTGCGGGGAATTTCAGCCTCTTCAAAGCTCTCCCGAACAACTGCACAAGTCCAAGGTAGACAGAGAGATGGAGAGGACTGAGCTGGATCCTGAGAAGGGGGAGGTCTTTAGATTTAGTTCACATTGGCGTGTCCTGAATGCCGTGGCTTGTTTCTGTAATGCTAGTATTGTGGAAACTGAAAGTGCAGTTTCTGGGGTGAGGGTGAGCATCCTACTGAGGTCCACCTCCCTCCATGGCCCTGTCCCATCTGGAAGTCACAGCAGGCACCTGGGAAGAAAGGCCCCTCATCCCTTCCGCCCAGCGGGACACTACAGACCCCCATTTCTCATAAGGGAAAACATTGATTTCAGAAAATAATAAAATCTGTTGTAGGAAGAAGCCATTAGCACACAGAGGGCATGCTAACATGAGAGGAAAAAAAAATGTTTTTTTCTTCAAGATATGCTTTTTCTCTTGGAGAAGAAGATTCCTACCAGGAATACTTTCACAAGCATGTATGATTGACCAGAGGGGTGTATTTCTGAAGGAGACATTTACTTGCAGAGTGGAGGGGACAGCCTGGGACACTTGTTACTCTGATCCATGCTGGCAGGTTCTGCCTGGTGGGGGACCTGGCTCTCTGGGTGGGACGGCCACTTGCTATCCCTGGGACTGGTCCACTTATTCCTTTTTGGACAGATGTGGCCAATGGGGGTAGTTTGGTGATCACCAGCTTATTTCTCCTCACTATCCTTTGCTCCAGGAAGCAGAGCAACCTATGTTGGCAGCAGTGTGGACCTTATCAGTTCCGCTTTTCACCAATTTAACTCCAAGGCATGAGGTCCACGGTGAAACACCATCTTCTCCTTTAGGATCCTTCCAACAGTTCTCATGAGAGTCAGCCTCAGCAGTCCTGCTGTCCATAATCAATCTACGTTTGACTGGTTTCTGGCTCTGGGCAGTGGCTGCTGCAGGCTTGCCTTTTTGCAGGGGCTCTTCTGATCCTTTGCATTTTTTGGAGAAAATCCACTGCAGAAGCCGCTTAATTTTTTTTTTTTTTTGAAGTGGCTTTCTGAAAGAACCTGTCCCTTCTTCTGGATTAATTGTCACAACTTGCTTCTTAGGTACTCAGCTGATTCCTTTTTCTGGCCAGGATAGCTCATCCTATGAGTCTGGTAGGTGCTCCGTTCTGCCAGGCTTTCTGTATGCTGTCCTAGTTCGTGTCTCCTCTAAGTCTCTCTCCCATCAGTGCGGACAGACTTCTTGCTCAGGCTCTTATATTTGGGACTTCCATTTCAGGGCTACCTGCCTCCCTGGCTGCTCCCTCCACTCGATGCAACATCATAGTGTTTCTAGGAATTGGACATGTCTCCACTGGACAACGGAGAAGGCGATGGCACCCCACTCCAGTACTCTAGCCTGGAAAATCCCATGGACGGAGGAGCCTGGTAGGCTGCAGTCCATGGGGTCGCGAAGAGTCAGACACCACTGAGCGACTTCACTCTCACCTTTCACTTTCATGCATTGGAGAAGGAAATGGCCACCCACTCCAGTATTCTTGCCTGCAGAATCTCAGGGATGGGGGAGCCTGGTGGGCTGCAGTCAATGGGGTTGCACAGAGTCAGACACGACTAAAGCGACTTAGCAGCAGCAGCATCCACTGGACAAGGTCTGGGAACAGGACAGAGGAATGATGTTTGTGGCAAGGAACATACTCCAGTGACAGTCTTTGAGAAACGTGTCAGTTGCACAGTCTTGAAGGGGCACAGCAGTGGCACAGCCTTGAGCCTGTTTCTGCTGGTCTGTGAACCCTTGGAACAACACTGCCTCAAAGCGTAGGTCTTCTGGATTTGAGGCAATGGACTTTGTATTGAACTTGGAGACCGTGATCTCCCCAAATCCATATTAATGATTAGGGATTTGATCAGCACACTAGGTCCCAAAGTACCTTTCCAAGCACGGTCCCCCTCCACCACCTCTTGTTCTTTGGAAGAATGGGAACACTCATCAAGTCCCATGACTGTCACACTAGAGCAACGTTCTGCGGAGGCTCACCCCTCACATCCTGCCTGTTGCTCATTCCTGACCCTTGCTGGATTTGAACTGGGCTCCAAGCTGCCTTTGTCAGTCCCCACAGCAGATTCACATGCCAAATTCTGCCCACAAATTTGTATATGGAGGCCTACGAATGTGGCTTGTCTTCCCGTCCAGTCAGAGGGACCTCTGAGTGCATATGGACGTCACCAGTGGGGGTCCTCCCAGAGACCCCTGGGTTTCCTCACTCACCTGTGAGTGAGCTCACAGGGGACTCTCAGGATCAATGTGGGGGCACTGTTATCACTTTCTCTCCTGAATGGGGCTGAGCAGGTTTCCCCAAGCCCTCAGTTAACTGGGCTTTTGAGTGGTCCCAGATTCACAGGTCACCTTCAACATGGACCCTTGAGCCTTTTGTAACTTCCAGCTAAGTATGAACTGGAGGACCTTGGAAGATAGGTCCTGCCTGTGCCTCACCTGAAATGTTATTCTATGTGTTTACAGCTCCTGTTGAACATAAAGACTGAGAACAGTAACTCATGGGAGGTGTTCATGGAGGCTTCCCCATCCTGAGAGGAGTCTGGGCTTTTCTGTCTCCATGGGAGCCTGTGTCTCTCCAAGAATGTCTAAAACAAGCTTGGCAGCAAGCCTCGAACAATGGACGTTAACAGGGATCTCACTCTCACAGATTTGCTCTGACTTCCTCTCTGTAAGGACTCCTGGGACTTCTCGATGCCTCCTGCCGGGGCTCTACTCTCTTCCTGACTCATGTTTCACCCTTGAATCCTTCACTGAGGGGTGGACTGACATCATATACAGGTCTCTTAGGATCCTCCCCCATGCTCTGCCCTACATCATGGCACAGTCTATCCCTGGTGGGATCTGTGCTGGGCACATTCAACCTCCTCTTCTGTATGTCTTGGCTACTCTTTCCTGGACCTGCAGAGGACCTTGAGGGCTCCTTCTTGCCCTGTTCCTGCCAAGGTCTTGGGAATTGATCCTGAGGCTGTATCAGTTTCTGAGGTGCTTGGATTTTTCAGGGCACACCACTCTGTTCCCGTAAGAACCTTTTCAAAAGATGGTGCTCAGTTTCCCCAAAAGATTAGGGCTAGTCAAATCCTCAGGAAGGATGGAAACAAAACTGTGGGCCTGGGAAGACCTGTTCTTCTGGGAAAGGTTGGGAGTGACCTGGCTAAATGCCTATCTTTTGACCAAATAAGGTAAATTTCTTCCTCTAGTTGCTTTTATAAAAAAGTGACATTCCAGGCTTTGAGCTGAATGATTGTGCTGAGAGATGAAAGATTGTGCCTTATTTTGTTTGGACTGCAAGATATTTCACAGGACCTCATCTGGTATTGAGAAGATGATGGTCGGACTGGGAGACAGGTGAGAGATGGGCAGTGGTCTCTAGCTGAGCTTGAGGTCATGGTTGACATCAGGGCATGGTTAGGAGCCAAGGGTACAGGTCAGACCTGAGTCTCCACCTGAGCCTAAGTTGGTGGTTGTTGACACTGAAGGATGGTTGGAGCCATGAGGTGTGGGTGGGCCTGGGTCTCCATGGAAGCCTCAGATGATGGCTGACATTTGGGCATGGTTGGAGGCAAGGGTAGGGGTCAGCCCTGCATATCCATACGATGGTTGCAATGGGGCATGATTGGAGTCAAGGACTGAGTTTGAGCCTGGACCACAGGGTGATGAAAGGCACGACCATTGATGAGCTGTGAAGGTAAATTTAGCTTGAATTTGAAATGGCTCAGCCTTAGAGCATTCATTGAATAAGATAGCATATAACTCTAGAGGGGACCCAGGTACTGAGACAGCAGCCACAGAAACTGTGCAGAAAAGGGAGACCCCAGAAGAGCTAGCTGCCTGTCTTCTGTAGATGGTCCCCAAAAATGTCAGAATATGGGGGCTTCTCAGGACCAAGCAGCTGTTCAGGTTTGCCTTTTAGCTCCAGAAGTGTTGGCAACCCAAGGTGTCCTTCATGTCATCTGGTGACTGAATCTTCTTTTCCAAAGTATTCAGGTAGTCGCCTGACGCCTCCTCTTTTTCATTCTCTTTCTAAATCTTCAGTCTTACTCTCTTGTGATTAGTATCACCAGCAGTTTCTGGACGTCCACGTTGACATGGTATCTGCCTGCCTGTTTGTGGGGTCTTCCCCAAATGAAGCCTCTGATGGGTGGAGGGGAAGGTGTACTTTCCTGGACTCAAAATGTGTCAAGGTGGAAGAAGCTCCAGGTACTGGGGGCTGCCAGCAAGAGAGGGTTGAAAAGAGACAACTTGAATGGACATGACTGGTCTCCAAGAGGAGAGTGAGGATCTGTGTGGGATGGTGCTCGGTGGCAGTGCCACCTGGTCACCCTGAGTGAGATTCAGCATGGCACCTGATGGAGGTGAGGCAGAGAAGGCTGTCAGAGGTGGAGGGCAGGGCCCTACATGGGGGTTGGGAGGGGAAAGAGCAAGTGACCTTGGTGAAAAGCTGTCCAGGAGAAAGAAACTCTCTGGTGTGGAGAGGCACTAAGGGATGAATTTGAATGAATGGAAGAATGGAATCACTGAGCCTGCAGAGATGGTAGAAGCCCAAGGTAGTGGCCGCTTGGCCAGAGGAGCTGGGGACATGTTGGGCGAGCCTCTTCCCTGCATTGTTGATGGGCTCCAGCAGATACTGCTTTGCACATCTAACCAGATGTCTTCACACGACACCTGATGAAAGCTGTACTTGTCAGAAATCCTCTCCAGGTGGCTGCAGGAGAGATAGAGAACAAGTTGTAGCCAGGAGCTGCCCGGGCCAGATGAGCCGGGCAGGCCAAGCAGGGGTGGGCACCTGCAGCCCATGGCTCTCCACGGCCCCCAAGCTGACGTCACAATGTTACTGCTGTCCATCACACCAGGGCTTTTACCATACCCAACCCCCAAGACTCCCCCTCCCAGCTCAGCCCCAGGCACCCTGCAGCCCTGTGCTCAGAGCAGAAACTGGGAAGAAGAACCCAGGAGAGAAGGGGAAGATTCTTTACATTTGCAGAAGTGAAATCAGGCCCCCAACTTGTTCCAGTTCTTCCAGGCCATTTTGGCAAGCTGGAAATTGGCAGACTGGGTCATGGTGGTGAAGGCAGCAGCCTAGGGGTCTTATAAGAGACTGAGTGCACTGTCCCTTTAAGTGGGGGGGAGACTGGAGCCCAAGCACCAGCATCCAAGGCCACATGATCCCTGAAGAGTAATGATGAAACTCATGAAAGCATCTATCATTTACAAAGTGCTTCCACATCCTTCACCCCTTGCTGATCTCACAACCCCCGCTGTGCAGGAGAATGGGCCAGGGGCCCTGCACAGACGAATCTGAGCAAAGTTAAGCAACTTGTCCTGGTTGAACCCCACACTCTCACTTCCCAAACCAGGGGTTACTGGTGCAATGCATTCCACATGCACCTGCTGGGCCACACCCTTTTCCAGGTTCCTCACAGCTTCATCCTACACATGGAATCTGGGAGGTATCTGGGTTCTGCTCTCCTACCCAGAAGCATCCCTGGGGATTCTATTTCCTGAGTGGCAGGCCCTGCTACCTGTGTTCTCAGAGTCCATGGACCTGGGCCTTCAGGGCCACAGTCAGTTCAGTTCAGTCGCTCAATTGTATCTGACTTTTTGTGACCCCATGGACTGCAGCGTGCCAGGCCTCCCTGTCCATCACCAACTCCCAGAGCTTGCTCAAACTCATGTCCATTGCGTCTGTGCTGCCATCCAACCATCTCATCCTCTGTTGTCCCCTTCTTATCCCTCCTTCAATCTTCCCCAGCATCAGGGTTTTTTCAAAGGAATCAGTTCTTCACATAACGTGGCCAAAGTATTGGAGTTTCAGCTCCAGCATCAGTCCTTCCGATGAATATTCAGGACTGGTTTCCATTAGGATTGACTAGTTGGATCTCCTTACAGTCCAAGGGACTCTCAGAGTCTTGTCCAACACCACAGTTCAAAAGCATCATTTCTTCTGTGCTCAGCTTTCTTGATAGTGCAACTCTGACATCCATACATGACTCCTGGGAAAATCCATAGCTTTGACCAGACGCACCTTTGTTGGCAAAGTAATGTCTCTGCTTTTTAATATGCTATCTATGTTGGTCATAACTTTTCTTCCAGGGAGCAAGCGTCTTTTAATTTCATGGCAGCACTCCTGATCTGCAGTGATTTTGGAGCCCCCCAAAATAAAGTCTCTGTTTCCACTGTTTCCCCATCTATTTCCCATGAAGTGATGGGGCTGGATGCCATGATCTTAGTTTTCTGAATGTTGAGTTTTAAGCCAACTTTTTCGCTTTCCTCTTTCACTTTCATCAAGAGGCTCTTTATTTCTTCACTTTCTGCCATAATGGTGGTGTCATCTGCATATCTGAGGTTATTGATAGTTCTCCGAGCAATCTTGATTCCAGCTTGTGCTTTTTCCAGCCTGGCAGTTCACATGATGTACTCTGCATATAAGTCAAATAAGCGGGGTGACAATATACAGCCTTGATGTACTCCTTTTCCTATTTGGGACCAGACTGTTGTTCCATGTCGAGTTCTGACTATTGCTTCTTGACTTGCATATAGATTTCTCAGGAGGCAGGTCAGATGCCCTGGTATTCCCATCTCTTAAAGAATTTTCCACAGTTTGTTGTGATCCCCACAGTCAAAGGCTTTGGCATAGTCAATAATGCAGAAGTAGATGTTTTTCTGGAACTCTCTCGCTTTTTCAATGATCCATCGATGTTGGCAATTTGATCTCTGGTTCCTCTGCCTTTTCTAAACCCAGCTTGAACATCTGGAAGCTCATGGTTCACGTACTGCTGACGCCTGGCTTGGAGAATTTTGAGCATTACTTTGCTGGCTCAGTCAGTAAAGAATTTGCCTGCAATGCAGGAGACCTGGGTTTTATCTCTGGGTTGGGAAGATCCCCTGGAGAAGGGAAAGGCTACCCACTCCTGTATTCTGGCCTGGAGAATTCCATGGACTGTGTAGTTCATGGGGTCACAAAGAGCTGGACACAACTGATCAACTTTCACTTTGCTAGCATGTGAGATGAGTGAAATTGTGAGGTAGTTTGAATATTCTTTGGCAATGCCTTTCTTTGGGATTGGAATGAAAACTGACCTTTTCCAGGGTCAGAGAGGTGGAGAATAATGCTTAGGGCACACAGGGCTGAAGTTCAGAACTCACCCTCTAAAGCTTCATTTCTCTTCCTGCTCCTGCTTCTCTCTCGGCTCCATTTGATGCTGAGAGAAAAAAAAAAAAAAGGACACAGGATTCATTTTCTCTCTCTCCTCTCTAGACAAGCATCAGAAACTCAGTGTCCATTCATCATATGATTCTGTGTTTAACAGAGCTCTATCAGTTTTCTTTCCTTTCACTCATTTTTAAAGCAGATACAAATATTTTCTGTTTTCCTTCTATGAAGAACATAAAGAAGGATTTTCAACATGAGATTCATGCTGGACTTCTTTCATCACTGTCCCTCAGCTTAAGAAATGCACAATTTCTCAGACCTAACAGGGAGTGTAAGCTCTGTCAGTCAGGTCTCTGCTTCCTGAGACCAGGGCCCCCTCCAATCCCTGCTCTGAGGCTCTCAGTGCCTCAGCAGTGACCTCAGATTATTCCTGGTCAGAGACACCTGTTCACATCTGGTGAACTGGCATCAGAGTCTGTCCTATGCTAAGGCTGAACTCAGAGTCCAATCCTCAGACCCTCTATTTGGGGACTTCCTGGGAGCCCTCCACCACACCTGGAAACTAGTTTGAGATCTTTGGATTGAAATCCTAGTGTTCACGGGATGCCCTCCCATCCTGGTTTGTACCTAAAGGGATGATGCTCTATTCTTCCTTGAGAATAGGTGTCCTGTTCTTTACCATCAAAGGAGTCTTTCTAGTTGATTCAGAAATTTGGAAATATTAAAGAAGAGAGTATCTTGTGCTTGTGAGTCTGGGCCAAGGGTCCCTTACCTTCCTGATCAATCATTAATCACCTCCAAAGTGGAACTGGGGCCAAGAATCAAACTTCAGCCAAGTATCAAAAGTGCTTTTCAGAGAACAGAGAGGATTCTCCATCATCTGACTCACACTGCTGCCTTCAGGAAACTGAGCAAAAGGTGTGCACTGGTGGCTAAAGTCCTAGACCCCCATCACAGAGCTGTGGTCTTGTCAAAAAGGGTTCCTGAGTGTGGGGAGGGAGTAATAGAGGAGGAGGCTGGACTGTGGTCCCTCCCAAAACATCCAGCCACACTCTTTGTCCTTGGTATCTCTCAGTCATTGAGGGTGTTCAAGCGCCCATCAATGTCCCAAAGGGTGGGATCACAGTTTGCACCTGGAATTTAGTTAAATGGAAGCTGGGAAAATATGTAGTCAAGCTCCTTGCAGGGATAAAATGGAAAGTTGATATTTTGCCTACTCCTTTCACACTTGTATATTTGGGAGGTGGTAGGAGGTGCTGCTGCTTTCCCCATGAAGAACTGCACCTTTGTTTGCTACAGTTCTGTGGGTAATGAAAGCAAACCCCATTCAGTGTCAAAAAATCCAGAGGCCTGTCCATTGGGCAGCAGCCACAAAACTGGAGCATATGTGGACAAGCATAAAATGACTTAACAAGTTTATTCTGAAAGATTACATGGACATTTTCGGTAGCCCTTTACACTGCATCACTCACACACTGAGAAATGTCATATCCTTTAACCCTGTGAGCAATGTTTACAAGCATTAAACTGGTCTCGTAACTGGGTAATCTGTAACATAGAAAACTTTTGGCTTTGAGTAATTCAGCCCTTGCATGAAGGTTGGTCCAAATGTTAATGATTACACTTACGTGAATGAGGCTTTAGGCATGAAATTCCCGCGAGGTTTATATTTCTCCTCATCTCACTAAAATCACTCTTTTAGGGCCAGATGATGTCGGAAACATGTGTCATATTTTTATTTTCACAGTGGTTTGAATTTTCTGTCTTTTTTTCTTTTTACTCTCCAGTAGTATGCCACCTCACCTGCACTGGGTTCCAACATCCTCCTTTCGAAGATTGCTCAGCAGCTCGTTGTGATTTTGGTGTTCTTGCAGGAGAACATACACATATGTGTTTCTACTCCACCATCTTGCCACAACTAGCTGCTGAACAACCACTGACAGGAGGATGTTGGAACCCACCAGAAAAAGATTCCCCACATCCAAGGACAAGAGAGATGGGAATGCCAGACGACCTTACCTGCCTCCTGAGATATCTGTATGCAAGTCAAAAAGCAACAGTCAGAACTGGACATGGAACAACAGACTGGTTCCAAACTGGAAAAGGGGTACCTCAAAGCTGTATACTGTCACCCTGCTTATTTAACTTATATACAGAGTACATCATGTGAAATGCAAGGCTAGATGAAGCGCAAGCTGGAATTAAGATTGCCAGGAGAAATATCAATAACTTTAGATACGCAGATGACATCACCCTTATGGCAGAAAGCAAAGAACTAAAAAGCCTCTTGATGAAAGTGAAAGAGGAGAGTGAAAAAGTTGGCTTAGAACACAATATTCAAAATGGCATCCAGTCCCTTCAGTTCATGGCAAATAGATGGGGAAACAATGCAAACAGTGAGCTCTAAAATCACTGCAGATGGTGACTGCAGCCATGAAATTAAAAGACTCTTGCTTCTTGGAAGAAGAGTTATGACCAACCTAGCCAGCATATTAAAAAGCAGAGACATTACTTTGCCAACAAAGGTCCATCTAGTCAAATATTTGGTTTTTCCAGTGGTCATGTATGGATGTGAGAGTTGGACTGTGAAGAAAGCTAAGCGCCGAAGAATTGATGCTTTTGAACTGTGGTGTTGGAGAAGACTCTTGAGAGTCCCTTGGACTGCAAGGAGTTCCAACCAAGTCCATCCTAAAGGAGATCAGTCCTGGGTGTTCACTGGAAGGACTGATGTTGAAGCTGAAACTCCAATACTTTGGCCACCTGATGTGAAGAGCTGACTCATTTGAAAAAATCTTGATGCTGGGAAAGATTGGGGGCAGGAGGAGAAGGGAACAACAGAGAATGAGATGGTTGAATGGCATCACCGACTCGACGGACATGGGTTTGGGTGAACTCCAGGAGTGGGTGATGGAAAGGGAGGCCTGGTGGGCTGCAATTCATGGGGTCACAAAGGGTCGAACACGACTGAGTGACTGAACTGAACTGAACTAGTGGTTAAAAACCTGCCTGCCAATGCAGGAGATGGAAGAGACCCAGGTTCGATCCCTGGTAGGGAAGATCCCTAGAGAAAGGCATGGAAACCCACTCCCGTATTCTTGCCTGGAAATCCCATGGACATTTTTATGCTTTATAACTACAATAGCTGCCTCCTCACCCAAAAACGTCAGAGCTGCTGATCTATGAAAAAGCATTGTTTAGGTTTAGATCTATATAAACTAATATTATTCAGCAACTTTATTATCATTGTCTTTAAGTTTCTTTTTTTTTTTTTAACTCTTTGAGTCTTCCTGGTATGTAATTGAAACTCACTCTTGCTTCTATAACCAAGCTGGAATTTCTTAAAAACTCCACTTCTTTGGTTTTTCCCTAAGATCAAGTCCCGGGCATCCTGTTCATCCTTGATGCTACAATATAGAAAGTATGATGCTCCCATGCTCAATTGCATCCAACTCTGTGAACTCATGGACACTAGCTTGCCAGGCTCCTCTGTCCATGGAATTTTCCAGGCAAGAATACTGGAGTGGGTTGCCATTTCCTTCTCCAGCGGATCATCTTGAACCAGTGATTGAACACACCTCTCTTGGGTCTCCTGCATTGGGAGACAGATTTTTTTGCTCCTTTACCACTAGTGAAGACCTCTATAAAGTAGAAGATAGATGTAAAATGCAAACATCAAAAAAATTGATCAACCTAAATAAGGATATAAGAAAGACACATGACAGCAAATCTCAGCATAAGACGATTTAAGAAGTCATAACAAATAATTTATGACCAACAGAAAAGAATAAAAGCCAAAGTAATCTAGAGATGCTACCAAAATATGTAGCCGTGGATTTTCACAATGCTGTTAGAAACTGTTGAGTGACTGGCTGGATTTAAGACACATTGGACAGGAGATATTGCAGATCACATAGTAGGAGAAAGCATTAATTCTATGCAAAGGCAGTGTTACTGACTTAGTTAAAAATAGGTCACTATTCCCAACCATTTATTTTTTTTTTTCAGCTTCACCACACAGCATAAGGGGGTCTTCATTTCCCAATCAGGGATTGACACTGCGCCCCCTGCAGGTGGAAGTGGGGAGTCTTAATCACTGGACCACCAGGGAAGTCCCCCAAACTGTTTATTCTTAATTAGAGATTAATTTAAATAGTAACATAGGCATTGAAAATCCACGCTATACGCATCTGTGAAATAGATTACTGGTAAGCATTATGTTCACGGGGTTCTTAGGAATGCTGAAGTGGTTTGCCTCCTGAGAAAACCTGTATGCAGGTCAAGAAGCAACAGAACCAGTCATGGAACAATGGACTGGTTCCAAACTGGGAAAGAAATACATCAAGGCTGTCATGCAAAATGTCAGGTTAGATGAAGCACATCTTGGATTCAAGATTGCCGAGAGAAACATCAACAACCTCAGATATGCAGAACACCACCCTTTTGGCAGAAAGTGAAGAATTAAATGATGCAAGAGGAGAGCAAAAACACCTGGCTTATACCTCAACATTCAAAAACAAAGATTATGGCATCTGGTCCCATCATTTCATGGCAAATAGATGGAGAAACAATGACAGACTATTTTCTTAGACTGCAAAATCGCTGCAATGGTAAGTACAGCCATGAAATTAAAAGACACTTGTTCCTTGGAAGAAAAGCTATGACAAACCTAGACAGCATATTAAAAAGCAGGGACATTACTTTGTCAACAAAGGTCTACATAGTCAAAGCTATGGGTTTTTAGGTAGTCACGTATGGATGTGAGAGTTGGACCACAGAGAAAGCTGAGCACCGAAGAATTGATGCTTTTGAACTGTGGTGCTGGAGAAGACTCTTGAGAGTTCCCTTGGATTGCAAGGAGATCAAACCAGTCAATCCTAAAGGAAATCAATCCTGAAGGACTCTTGCTGAAGCTAAAACTCCAATACTTTGACCACCTGATGCAAAGAGCCAACTCACTGGAAAAGACCCTGATGCTGGGGAAGATTGAAGGCAGGAGAAGGGGATGACAGAGGATGAGTTGGTTGGATGGCATCACCAACTCAATGGACCTGAGTTTGAGCAAGCTCCAGGAGATGGTGAAGGACACAGAAGCCTGGAGTGCTGAAGTCCATGGGGTCACTAAGAGTTGGACAGGACTGAACAAAAACAACAAAGCATTATGCACAATCTATACCACTTATTGGGGTCCCTCATGGCTCACATGGTAAAGAATCTGCCTGCAATGCAGGAGACCCATGTTTGAACCCTGGGTTGGGAAGATCCCCTGGAAAAGGGAATGGAACACACTCCAGTATTCTTCCCTGGAAGAATTCCATGGACAGAGGAACCTGGCAGGCAGGCTATAGTTCATGGGGTCACAAAGAGTCAGACAATACTGAGAGATTAACGCTTTGACTTTTCACACCACTTAGTAATGTAACAGCATTAAACCTCCATTCCTAGAAGGCTAGCTCAGTCGATGAGATGGTAAGTCCCATCAGACTCTAGCAAGCTCTGAGGCTGGCAAATATTCAGGTAAGAAAGCTCATGAAAGAAACTTTTGGACATACAAAGACATAGAAAGTATAGGAAACTTAGACTTCCCTAAAAGAATTCCTCCAGGATATTCTCTAGTGCAAACACACACTAAATTCAAGAGATAGGGAAACACAAGACCCAAGAACAGTGGTAGCATAACTAGCAACATACGATTAAGTCTAAAACACTGTCAGTAAGTAATAACCTGGATCTAAACTCCCATATGAAACCAGCATTAGGACTGGAGAGGGACTATTAAAGTTCTTGGCCAAAAGCAGGGAGAATAAAAGAGCCCTACGCTCGGTGTCTCCACTGTCCATTCATTATTTGTGAAACAGCCGTCCTCAGAGAATAATAACGCTGCTTGATCAAAATCAGTGCCTACCAGTTACATACACAAACTCCTTGAGCACTTTTGGGACTTACCTGGTGACTTAGATGGTAAAGAATCTGCCTGCAGTGGAGGAAATCGGGGCTCAACCACTGGGTCCAGAATATCCCCTGGAGTAGGAAATGGTAACCCACTCCAATATTCTTGCCTGGAGAATCCCATGGACAGAGGAGCCTGGCAGGCTGCAGTCCATGGGGTTGCAAGAGTCAGACACGACTTAGCGACTAAACCACCACCACCACCACATGCTAGTAAAGTAGTGCTCAAAACACTCCAAGACAGGCTTCAACAATATGTGAACCATGAACTTCCAGATGTTCAAGCTGGATTTAGAAAAGGCAGAGGAACCAGAGATCAAATTGCCAACATCATTGGATCATCAAAAGAGCAGAGTTCCAGAAAAACATCTATTTCTGCTTTATTGACTATGCCAAAGCTGTCAAAAAATATTTTTATTTCTGTCCTACATCAGCATGAATTAACAATAGGTGTACATATGTCCCCTATTTCTTGAATCTCCCTCCCACCTCTTGCCCATTCCCACCCCTCTAGGTTATTATAGAGCCCCAGTTTGAATTCCTTGAGTCATATAGCAAATTCCCATTGACTATCTATTTACCTACTTTTTTACTGAGTGTAATTTAGGTGGAATTTGTTGAAATGAGGCTGTAACTCACATATACGTACATGTGATTCCTGATATGAATTGCTTTTAGGTGAAAAAAATATATTCTAGAGTGGGTTTTCCTGCATGTTAATAATCAAAGAAGCAAACTTTGTGCCACATTTGGACAAATTCTTATGGAAATTAAAAGGAAATAACTGCCTATGAACAAAACACAACTAAAAGAGTTTTGAGAAGACACAAGACAAACACAAATCAAAATATGTCCTGAGAAGAAACAACAGTGAAACTAGTGTTGGCACTGGGTCACATTCCTGGGAACCAGTTTGGTTCTAGCTCCTAGGGTTGATGGGAACCCAAGTATACTAAGAGCATCTCTGAATTAGGACACAAAATGGAAGATTAGTATATATTTACCTATATATTCAGAAAACTCTGTGTGTGTGTATACAAACATGTTGTTGCTGCTGTTGTTGAAGTCATCAAATCATATATCATTCTTTTGTAACCTCATGGACTGTAGCCCACCAGGCTCCTCTGTCTTACAGATTCTCTAGGCAAGGATACTGGAGAGGCTTGCAATTTCCTTCCACAGGAGATCTTTAGGGATCAAACCCAGGTCTCATGCATTGACAGGCGGCTTTCTTTAACCCTGAGTCATCTGGGAAGCCCCTATACAAACATGAGGATATTGTATCTGTACCTCATGGGCACACTTTATTATTATTGTTAAATATATAGCAAAAAGAGTTAGCTTTCAGAAACTGTCATTATTTTAAACCTCAGTCAAAATTTTACACTTGACAAACCAGAATAATGAGCGGAAGAATGTCTAAGAGTAATAAACAGTTAATTTCCTAATTCATTCATTTCCTCATGTATTTAAACATAGCAGAAGTTGTGTTTCAAAGTACCATTTCCTGTTATAATTTGTAAGAAAACAAAATATAAATTTAGCTAAAGAATATTCTTCTTGAAAGCAGAATCCCTGAAACCCAGCTCTAAGTATATCTCTAAGTTGATATATTTTTTGAAGGTGTAATTGAGTTATTACTGGTAAATTAATAAGAAAAGAACTACAGATGATGTGGGCCTTACATACCTTCTTGAAATGTTTTGTAGGGGCTTATAATCATTCACCCTACAGAATAAGGTAGTTCTGTTTTTGCTCATAGTGACAGGAACGGTCCCAGGGTTTCCCCTCCTGGAGATCTTGGGGAGCAGAGAGGCCTGAAAGTCTAGCTCCAACTGTCCAAAGAAACTGCCGGTATGAGGCCAACTGCTGCTCCTTAGGGATGGAAGGGTCCTGCCCCAGGATTCCAAGGATGGTACTGGCCTCAGTGGCAGTTAAATGAGAAGACTCTACTGTGCAGGCTTGATGGGCATCCATGTGTAATGGCCCATCTGTCTATTAGCCTGTGGGAAAGGAGAAAATCCTTCCCTGGAACATACAATGGGAGACATCCAGAAGGGCATTTTGCTGAGGACATTGAGAGTGGATCATTCAACATAGCCTTTAAAAAATTGTTTTTAACTAGAGGATGATTGCTTTACCATGTTGTGGGGGTTTCTGCTGTACAGCCATGTGAATCACTCATAACTATAATATTTCTGCCCTACAATTATGTGTATATATGTACAATGTATATATATGATATAATGTATATACATTATATATTCCCTCCCTCGTGAGCCTCCCTCCTACATCTACACCCCACCCCTCTAGGTCCTCAAAGAGCACCAGGCTAGGCTTCCTGTGATATATAGCAGCTTCCCATTAGCTATCTATTTTACGCACGGTGGTATATGTATATATGTCATTATGACTTTCTGAATTCAGCCCAACCTCTCCTTCCCCTGCTGTGTCCACAAGCCTGTTTGCTATGTCTACATCTCTGTTCCTTACCTGCAAAAAGATTAATCAGTACCATTATTCTAGATTCCATATGTGTGCATTATCCATATACAGGCATTACTATAGATATGTGTTTTTCTCTCTTCTGACTTCAGTCTACATTCATTCTCCTCGCTACAATGGACTCAATTTCATTCCTTTTTATGGCTGAATAATGTTCCACTGTATATATGCACCCCAACATCTTTATCCATTCATCTGTTAGTGGGTGTCTAAGTTACTTCCACATCCTGGCTACTGTAAATAGTGCTGCAATGAGCTTTAGGGTACATGCGTCTTTTTGAATTGTGGTTTTCTCAAGGTATATGCCCAGTTATGGGATTACTGGGTCATATGGTAGTTTTATTCCTAGTTTTTAAAGGAATCTCCATACTGCTGTGCATAGTGGCTGTATCAATTTGCATTCCCACCAACAGTGCAGTGCAGGAGGGTTCCCTTGCCTCCGCATTCTCTATAGCCATTCTGACTTGTGCGAGGTGATACCTCATTGTAGTTTTGATTTGTATTTCTCTAATAATGAGTTATATTGAGTAGTTTTTCATATGTTTATTGGCCATCTGTATGTCTTCTTTGGAGACATGTCTGTGTTAGTCTACTGCTTGTTTTTTGATTGGGTTGTTAGTTCTTTCTGATATTGAGCTGCATGGGTTGTTTATATATTTTGGAGATTAATCCTTTGTCAATTGTTTTCTTTGCAATTATCTTCTCCCATTCTTTTTCTTTGTCTTTTAGTCTTGTTTACAGTTTCTTTTGTTGTGCAAATACTTTTAAATTTAATTAGATCCCATTTGCTTATTTTTGTTTTTATATCCATTACTCTATGAGGTGGGTCAGAGAAGATCTTGCTATCATGTAGTCAAAGACTGTTCTGCATATGTTTTCCTCTAAGAGTTTTACAGATTCTGGCCGTACATGTAAGTCTTTAAGCCATTTTGAGTTTGTTTTTGTGTTCAGTTCAGTTCAGTTCAGTTCAGTTCAGTTCAGTCGCTCAGTTGTGTCCGACTCTTTGCGACCCCATGAATCGCAGCACCCCAGGCTTCCCTGTCCATCACCATCTCCCAGAGTTCACTCAGACTCACGTCCATCGAGTCCGTGATGCCACCCAGACATCTCATCTTCGGTTGTCCCCTTCTTCTTCTGCCCCCAATCCCTCCCAGCTTCAGAGTCTTTTCCAATGAGTCAACTCTTCGCATGAGGTGGCCAAAGTACTGGAGCTTCAGCTTTAGCATCATTCCTTCCAAAGAAATCCCAGGGCTGATCTCCTTCAGAATGGACTGGTTGGATCTCCTTGCAGTCCAAGGGACTCTCAAGAGTCTCCTCCAACACCACAGTTCAAAAGCATCAACTCTTCAGTGCTCAGCCTTCTTCACAGTCAACTCTCACATCCATACATGACCACAGGAAAAACCATAGCCTTAACTAGATGGACCTTAGTCAGCAAAGTAATGTCTCTGCTTTTGAATATGCTATCTAGGTTGGTCATAACTTTTCTTCCAAGGAGTAAGCATCTTTTAATTTCATGGCTCCAATCACCATCTGCAGTGATTTTGGAGCTCAAAAAAATAAAGTCTGACACTGTTTCTACTGTTTCCCCTTCTATTTCCCATGAAGTGATGGGACCAGATGCCATGATCTTCGTTTTCTGAATGTTGAGCTTTAAGCCAACTTTTTCGCTCTCCACTTTCACTTTCACCAAGAGGCTTTTTAGCTCCTCTTCACTTTCTGCCATAAGGGTGGTGTCATCTGCATATCTGAGGTGATTGATATTTCTCCCAGCAATCTTGATTCCAGCTTGTGTTTCTTCCAGTCCAGCATTTCTCATGATGTACTCTGCATATAAGTTAAATAAGCAGGGTGACATGTGCTAGAAATTGTTCTAATTTCAAAGAGTCCTTCATCCATAGTTCTCCAGGCATTCTGTCTATTAGATCGAATCCCTTGAATCTACTTCTCACTTCCTCTGTATAATCATGAGGGATTCGATTGAGGTCATGTCTGAATGGCCTAGTGCTTTTCTCTGTTTTCTTCAATTTAAGTTTAAATTTTGCAATAAGGAGCTCATGATTGGAGCCACAGTCAGCTCCTGGTCTTGTTTTTGCTGACTGTATGAGCTTCTTCATCTTTCACTGCAAATAATATCATCAGTCTGATTTTGGTATTGACCATCTGGTGATGTCCATGTGTAGAGCTGTTGCAAGAGGGTTCTCTTGGCAAGAACCAGTGCATTCTCTTGGCAAAACTATTAGCTTTTGCCCTGCTTCATTTTGTACTCCAAGCCCAAACTTGCTTGTTACTCCAGGTGTCTCTTGACTTCCTACTTTTGCATTCCAGTCCCCTATGATGAAAAGAAACTCTTTCTTTGGTATTAGTTCTAGAAGGTCTCGTAGGTCTTCATAGATTGGTTCAACTTTAGCTTCTTCAGCATCAGTGTTTGGGGCATAGACTCGGATTACTGTGATGGTGAATGGTTTGTTCTGGAAAGGAACAAAGATCATTCTGCCGTTTTTGAGATTGTACCCAAGTACTGCATTCTGGACACTATGAGGCCTACTTCATTTCTTCTAAGGGATTCTTGCCCATGGTAGCAGATATAATGGTCATCTGAATTAAACTCACCTATTCTCATCCATTTTCATTCACTGATCCCTAAGATATCAATGTTCACTCTTGCCATCTCCTGTTTGACCACTTCCAATTTACCTTGACTCAAGGACCTAACATTCCAGATTCTGATGCAGTACTGTTCTTTACAGCATCGGACTTGACTCTCACCACCAGACACATCCACAACTGGGTGTCGTTTCCACTTTGGCTCAGGCTCTTCATTCCTCCTGGAGCTATTTTTCTGCTTTTCTCCAGTAGCATATTGAACACCTACTGACCTAGAGGGTTCATCTTTCAGTGTAATATATTTTGCCTTTTCATACTGTTCATGGGATTCTCAGGGCAAGGATGCTGAAGTCGTTTGCTATTCCCTCCTCCAATGGACCACATTTTGTCAGAACTCTCCACCATGACTTGTCTGTGGGTGGCCCTACGGGGCATGGCTCAACATTTCATTGAATTATACAAGGCTGTGATCCATGTGATACTTGTATGTATGTATAGTTAAAAATATTTTTTTCTTAATATCTTAGAAATTTTGGCAAATTTCCTGAAACTCCTGCATTTACTATTAATTTCTTTAGTGTAATTTTCACTAAAATTATAAGAATCATATCACTATAATTATAATTATAAAATTATAAGAATTAAATTATTTCTTGAGTAATAATTATATAATTCTTATAATTTTAGTGATATGAGTAACTTACCCATATATTTTCATCTCTTTGATTCAGATCCCAGATTCTGTTTACCTTCAGGTTCACACACCAACAATAAGGAGAAAGGAATATCATAGTAGAATCCTCTTTCCAAACTAAGATACTTGATATGGTACAAATTTATCAGGTCCTTGAAAAATTACAGCAAGTTGGTTTGGGTCTCTATTCACCCCTTCCTTCCTCCCTCCCTCCATTCTTTCCTTCTTCCCTTCCTTCCCTCCTTGCCTCACTCCTGCTTTCCTTCCAGCCCCACTTCTGTCTCTCCCTCCTCCCCTCCCTCTTTTCCATCCCTCCTTCTTTCTTTCATTTTCTGCTAGAGACTTCTGGCTAAAGATAGCAGATTCAAAAATGCATATTTTTTTATTTCTAATGAAATTCATTAAACCAACTACAGAGAGAAAAACAGTGCACAAATAAGTCAACATAATTTTGCAAGATAGAGGAGCCTGAGTGAAAAGTTAAGAGGGCTGAAAAATCTGACTATCAAGTATTTAGAAAGGATTTGCCAAAAAGTCATAAGATAATTAAAGGTGGCTCAGCTGGTAAAGAGTCTGCCTGCCATGTGGGAGACCTGGGTTCGATCCTTGGGTTAGGAATATCCTCTGGAGCAGGGAAAGGCCACCCATTCTGTAAGTGAATATTTTAAGAAAAAAAAATACAGGTGACCATAAAGTCTAGCAATAGTGACAATGTTTTTAAAATAGAATCCTCTTAATTGCTTCATCTAGGATAAAGGGCAAGTCTATGCTGTGGAAACTGAATCCTCAAGTCACTTGAAGGAACATATGACAGATACAGATGCAATGACTGATGAGAATGCTGCTTTACTGCACACTGTTCATTACAATTGTGCAGTTTATTGAACTATGCATTGCTAGCGAGGGACAATGCATTCATACGCCAAAGCAATAAACTATTTATTATGGATGTTTGTTTATGTTCTCTGTTTTCAGTTTGTTCAACTTAAATTCAAAGAACTGAATAATAATCAAATTGAAAAGGAAATAGCACACTTTGCAAGCCATTTCCTGTATGGAATTTTTCCTAATTTGTCCCATTTTGTTACTATCATGAAACTCACCTGCATAACTTGCACTGCAAAAAAAAAACCACCCTGTAGAACTACAGGACATCCACGACCACATTTCATCATGCTGTGATTCAATGAAGTTACAAGGAAGTAAGGTTGAAAACTAATTATAAATTTTGTTGTTGAAATATTTAGGCCCAGTTCAGTTCAGTTCAGTTCAGTCACTAAGTCGTGTCCAACTGTTCGCAACCCCATGAATCGCAGCATGCCAGGCCTCCCTGTCCATCACCATCTCCCAGAGTTCACTCAAACTCATGTCCATCGAGTGGGTGATGCCATCCAGACATCTCATCCTCGGTCGTCCCCTTTTCCTCCTGCCCCCAATCCCTCCCAGCATCAGAGTCTTTTCCAGTGAGTCAACTCTTCACATGAGGTGGCCAAAGTACTGGAGTTTCAGCTTTAGCATCATTCCTTCCAAAGAAATCCCAGGGCTGATCTCCTTCAGAATGGACTGGTTGGATCTCCTCGCAGTCCAAGGGACTCTCAAGAGTCTTCTCCAACACCTCAGTTCAAAAGCATCAATTCTTCGGCGCTCAGCCTTCTTCACAGTCAACTCTCACATCCACACATGAGCACTGGAAAAACCATAGCCTTGACTAGACAGACCTTTGTTGGCAAAGTAATGTCTCTGCTTTTGAATATGCTATCTAGGTTGGTCATAACTTTTCTTCCAAGGAGTAAGCGTCTTTTAATTTCATGGCTGCAATCACCATCTGCAGTGATTTTGGAGCCCAAAAAAATAAAGTCCAACACTGTTCCCACTGTTTCCCCATTTATTTCCCTTGGAAATATGCATAATACTAGTTGAAGGCATTACTACATTTTAAGACAAAAAGTATATTTTTGCCAGAGGACAAAAAAGGAGTATTGCTAGATATCTGATTCATTTGAAAAATCTTCATGATATTTTTAGCCTGTTTCACTTAAAAATAAAACACCACCCACAAAGCTGACACAAACTGTATGTTCAAAATAATGTGATAGTTGCACAGTCCTCTGGCAAGTGAGTGAGACACCACACACCTTATTATTGCTGCTTTATTTCTTTCCAAACCCCATTTACTGCAGTTTTTTACTTTGTTTCCAAAGTAAAGTAATCTGCATCTTGAAATCAGATCTTATCTCCAAAGAAATTTTTAAAAATATGATATGGCACCATCTGACTGGAATATGAATAAAATAAGACAATAAAATATTTGACTTTCATTGCAGGTTGGCAGCATTTTCAGTTCAGTTCAGTTCAGTCGCTCAGTCGTGTCCGACTTTTTGCGACCCCATGAATCGCAGCACACCAGGCCTCCCTGTTCATTACCATCTCCCGGAGTTCACTCAGACTCACGTCCATCGAGTCCATGATGCCATCCAGCCATCTCATCCTTGGCCGTCCCCCTTCTCCTCCTGCCCCGAATCCCTCCAAACATCAGAGTCTTTTCCAATGAGCCAACTCTTTGCAGGAGGTGACCAAAGTACTGGAGCTTCAGCTTTAGCATCATTCCTTCCAAAGAAATCCCAGGGCTGATCTCCTTCAGAATGGACTGGTTGGATCTCCTTGCCGTTCAAGGGACTCTCAAGAGTCTTCTCCAACACCACAGTTCAAAAGCATCAATTCTTTGGCGCTCAGCCTTCTTCACAGTCCAACTCTCACATCCATACATGACCACGGGAAAAACCATAGCCTTGACTAGACGGACCTTAATCGACAAAGTAATGTCTCTGCTTTTGAATATACTGTCTAGGTTGGTCATAACTTTTCTTCCAAGGAGTAAGCATCTTTTAATTTCATGGCTGCAGTCACCATCTGCAGTGATTTTGGAGCCCAAAAAAATAAAGTCTGACACTGTTTCCACTGTTTCCCCATCTATTTCCCATGACATGATAGGACCGGATGCCATGATATTCGTTTTCTGAATGTTGAGCTTTAAGCCAACTTTTTCGCTCTCCTCTTTCACTTTTATCAAGAGGCTTTTTAGCTCCTCTTCACTTTCTGCCATAAGGGTGGTGTCATCTGCATATCTGAGGTGATTGATATTTCTCCTGGCAATCTTGATTCCAGCTTGTGTTTCTTCCAGTCCAACGTTTCTCAGGATGTACTCTGCATATAAGTTAAGCAAGCAGGGTGACAATATACAGCCTTGACATATTCCTTTTCCTATTTGGAACCAGTCTGTTGTTCCATGTCCAGTTCTAACTGTTGCTTCCTGACCTGCATACACATTTCTCAAGAGGCAGGTTAGGTGGTCTGGTATTCCCATCTCTTTCAGAATTTTCCACAGTTTATTGTGATCCACACAGTCAAAGGCTTTGGCATAGTCAATAGAGCAGAAATAGATGTTTTTCTGGAACTCTCTTGCTTTGTCCATGATCCAGCGGATGTTGGTAATTTGATCTCTGGTTCCTCTGCCTTTTCTAAAACCAGCTTGAACATCAGGGAGTTCACAGTTCACGTATTGCTGAAGCCTGGCTTGGAGAATTTTGAGCATTACTTTACTAGCATGTGAGATGAGTGCAATTGTGCGGTAGTTTGAGCATTCTTTTGCAAACCATTCAATATCACAGTTATCCAAGTCTATGCCCCAACCAGTAATGCTGAAGAAGCTGAAGTTGAACGGTTTTATGAAGACCTACAAGACCTTTTAGAACTGACACCCAAAAAATGGCAGCATTTTACTCGTGTTTAAAATGTGTGATTCTCTAATCCCTGGGGCAGAGCTCAAGCTACTGAAGATCTGTGGAGGAAAGAATTTTGCAGGCCTGCAGGTGCTGAACGTTGTGATTCTTCTGTTTAGGTACAATGGTTACAAAGAGACAAGAGCATGATCCTTTCTCCAAGCAGAGATCCCCACCTGGGGCAATGCTGAAAATGTCTGGATGTCTTAGAGTTCTGGGGGTGGGTCAGGCACCATCATTGGTCCTTCCCCTGTGCTGCTGGTTTGTAAAATGACATCAGACCCACCTTGAAAGACCTGTCAGTGGGGGGTTATTCAGATCCTGAAGAACACTTGTGAGGTGTGTGTGGGAGGGCTCAGAGAGAGGTTTCTGTGGGATGCCCTGAGAGGTCTCTGGGTGGAATTTCTCAGAGTGGGGGTGTGGGAGGTCCCCATGTGGGTCAGTGTGGGTCTCTGCGTGGGGTCCCAGTGGGGGACACCCTATTGCTGACCCCTCTGCCCATGAAGGCAGGCGAAGAGCTCAGGGACTTGCTCCTCCTTGTGTCTTGTTGTCCTGTCAGTGTTTGTGGGGAGCGAGGAAATTGGCCAAGACTGTGTGTTCAGGCTCGCTCGCCCCACGTTTTGTAAATAATGACTATATAACAGCTGAGATCATTGTAGCACCGCGCATGCCCATCACGAGACACTCGCTTGGTGATGGACTACTTTAGGCAGTTCAGCTGTATAAGCTTCACCTGGAAAAGCCTGGAAGGGTGGTTGTGTGCGGTTATGCTGTGTTAGGTTATGCTATAGCTGCTGCATCAGCCAGGAGAGAATAAACGTGTCTGCAGTTCCTATAGCTCCTTGAGTCTTCTTCCAGCATCGCAGCTCACGCCTTGTCTATCCTGGGTTCAACAGACAGCAGGGACAGTGTGAACAAGACAATTGGCGTCACAAACAGGATCAGTGGTACAGTGTCCTTCTGTGTCACTTCTCTGGGCAGGTGCTTAGGGGGCCAGAACCACCGCCCCCCCCCCCCCCGCCACAGCACTCCCCTCTCGATGCCTCTCAGAGGCCCGGGCAGCATCCAGGCTCGAGGTTCCTGCTCTGCGCCCCCTCTTCTGAGCTCTCGCGGTCACTCTGTAACCTGGTCCCAGCCCTCCCCTCTGGCCCCAGAGGAGCACCCACTGCTGCCACACCCCACCAGGTCCTGGTTCCACCTGTGGGGTCCTGACAGGCATGGGGGCAGAACCATTCCTGCTGCCTCCTGGGTCAGGGGCACCCCCTGGAGCAGGAGTGACTGACACAGAGCCCTGACTTGCTCTAGGGAATTGCTCCTGTCTCCCTGCTTTCTCATGTGAAAAGGCCTGGGGAGGGAAGCCGACGGCACCCTTGTTCCCACAGGTCATGTCCTGCCCGCTGGGTGACATATCCAATCTGTAGTCTCTTCTGCATCTGGCTCTGCAGTGAGTGAGCAAGGCCGAGGGCAGGCAAGACTTGCCACAACTCTGGCACAGGCTCTGGGCCTGTAGAGTCCCACCTGTTGAGTCCCCTGGGAGCCTCCTTGGGCTACATGTGTAAGGCAGAGGTCAGGGACCGCGAGTCTGGCCCTAGCTCCCGGTCCTGTGAAAGCTGGTTATTTGCATTGTGGAGAAGTGAAGCTTGCCTGCTCAGAGGCTCCACTGCCCCTGGAAGCCTGGCCCTCTGTGGAGGAGCTCCAGGTGGCTTCACACAATCTGGGCTCTGAGAGCTAGAGTAGGGGGGGACCCTGGGGTGGGGCCACTAGGAGCCACCAGGCCCCTAATTTCCTTCCTCTGGGCCTGTAGTTGGTGGTTGCCAGGGGCTCCTTGGTCACTGCACAATCTCTGCCACCTGCCTCCCCCTGCATCCCACCCTCGGGGCACAGCGTCCCACCCTCAGACAGTGAGGGGACTGCGCACAGCCATGCCCCTGCTCTTACCCCAGGGGAGGTGGGCGCTGTGAGCAGGGCTGTTCTCTCCTCCAGGGCAGAGGTGGACTGGCCCTCGGGGGCCTCCATGCTCCACACTGCACACCCTCAGAGCCGGGAATGTGGTCCTCATCCTTGCCTCTGCTCCAGAGCGTGAGAAAGGCAGAGGAGGGTGACGCTCCTGGCCTATCTCAATCCCAGCTCCTTCTAGGAAAGAAGGGGCTTCTAGGGCAGTGTCATGTAATCCCACCTTGACACGGGAAAGAGGTTTCTCCCTCCTCTAGTCTCGGGCCAGCACTGTCCCCAAACTCTCTTTATTCCGACATGTGAACTTGTCTCTGATACTTTCTGAGACTGTGGGGAATTTCAGCCTCTGCAAAGCCCTCCCCCACAGCTACCCAAGTTCCAGGTACAGAGAGAGAGAGATGGAGAGAAGACTGAGCTGGATCCTGAGAAGGAGGAGGTCTTTAGGCTCAGTTCACCTTGGCATGTCCTGAATGCTGTCGCTTGTTTCTGTAACGCTGGTTTCATGGAAACTGAAGGTGCAGTGAGGGTGAGCATCCTACTGGGGTCCACCCCCCTCTGCCGGGAGCCAGCGTGAGGAATTCCACCCGTGACAAGGTCATGCCGCAAGAGCTCTGATGACAAGGCTAATCAGACCTCAGGTTTTCCCCCTGGAATTTCCTGAGCATCCACCCCCCAAAAATAAGAATCTGCCTGCTTTTCCACTCTTCTGACATTCTCTGGAAAAAGTCAATTCGGGGCTTTAGTCTTCTGCATTTGAAAGAGTGTTTCAATCCAAAAACCCCTCTGATGGCTTTCTAGCCTGCCTGCGTACAGCTGTGCATGTGATTGTTTGAGGCCTCCTGACCACAGGAGGCACAGGAAGCTTAAAACATCCTAGGAATGTAGGGACTTCCGAAGAGTCAAAATCATTAGAATAGGACTGATTAAAGGTTTCATTTGTTGAGCCAGTACTTGCTGCCAAATTTTCATATCCTTTATTTTTAGATATAGTTGGTATATAGAAAAACAAGTAGTAGACCTGGTATTAGCAACATTAGATCTTTGAGTTAAGTACCTTCTTTGTTATAACCCACTGCGCCTTTGTTCTATAGAGATGTAACTTTAGTGTTTTAAGGAGATGCAGATTAAAGAAAAACACTTCAGGGGAAACGAAATTAACATTCATTAAGGAAGAGAGCCAAAAAGTATTAACAAGCCTCTTGGCCAGAAGATAATGTAAATCACCTGAGACCTTTTGTATACAGAAAGAGCCCAGAAAGAGTCTGGGCTGCGAATGCTACATTATTTTGTATTACCCATTGATCTCTATGTATAATCAAAAGTATAAAAGGCCTTGAAGGACAATAGAAGGAGAGCCAGTCGCTGGACTGGTTTCCCCCGTGTCTCCTCTTTAATTTCAAGCTGATCCCTTGGAAGGTGGAGGCTCACTATGGCTACTTACTTGTCCCGGCTTTTAAGATCCATAAGAGAGAGAGCCCAAGGTGGGGCACTCTCCGATATTCAAACGGGCGCCGGCGGCCTAACGTAGATGGTGCAAGCTCCTTGTCTGGAACTTATTGGTTTTCCACATAACCCAAGTTAATCAGCCTCTTCTCTTCACTTAATCTTCCTACTACACTATTTCTTCCTAATCTAATCTTATATTAATAAATAAATAAGTTTTCCTCGCCGACTCCGTCCACATTTCGAATTCCCTGGATCCACCGGGGCTGGACCCCGGCACCCCTCCATGTCTCTGTCCCATCTGAAAGTCAGAGCAAGCACCTGGGAAAAGTGGGCCCTGACTCTTTCCCTTCCCCCTAGCAGGGCACAGAGAGGCCATCACCTTTCATGAGAAAAAGGTTTCACTTTGGGAAACAATAAAATCTGGGGTACGAAGAAATCATTACCACAGAGAGAATGTGCTAAACTTGAGAGAGAAAAAATTTTTTTCTCTGACAGGCATGCATTTAAGTTTCCCCACCAGGAATGCTGTGACAATCGTGTTTTGATTAACGAGAAGAGGTTTATTTCTGAAAAAGACAATGCCCTGGACAGTGGAGGGAATAGCCTGGAACACCTGTCACTCTTGATCCATGCTGCTAGCCTCTGCCTAGGGGGGCACCTGGCTCCCTGGAACTGGTCCATTGACTCCTTGTGGGACAGCTGTGGCCCATGGGGGTAACTGGGTGATGGAGGGCTGTATCTACCATCACTCTCCTTTGCTCTCAGTTGGAGAGAAACCTATGGGAGCAGTAATGTGGACCTAGTGGGTCCCAGAGTTCTCCTTTGCACCAGTTTAACTCTGAGGCATGAGGTCCACAGTGAAGCACCGCCTTCTCCTCTAGGATCTTTCCAACAGCTATCATGAGAGCCTGAGCCTCAGAAGTTCTGGTGTCATAAGCAATCTGCTTTTGACTTGTCCCTGGCTCTGGGCAGTGGCTGCTACAGGCTTGCGTTTTTGCAGTGTCTCTTCCAATCCTTTGCCTTTACGGAGGAAAATCTACTGGAGATGTTGCTTAATCTTTTTTTTCATCCAATGCCCCGGTAGACTCTCCACTCTGCCAAACATTTTTCATGCTGTCCTAGTTTGAAACTCCTGTAATTCTCTCTGACCAGTGGGGACAACTTCTTGCTCTGGCTCTGATGTTGAGGCTGCTGCTTCAGGGCCTCCAGCTGCTCCTGCTTTTTCCCTCCACTGGAACAAATGATCGTAGGTCATCTGTGAATTGGATGTGTCTCCCCTGGACAGGACAGAGATTCCTGCAAATCCCAAGTGTTTGTAGCAGTTAACATATCTGAGAGATAGTCTTTGAGGAGTATGTTAGTGGCCCAGTCTTGAAGGAGCACTCCCCTGGGACAGCCTTTTCTTCTGGTCTGTGAACCCTTGAAACTCAAGCTTATAACACTGTGCATCAGCAGGTAAATTGTCTGTGTTTGAGGAAACAGACTTTTTTTTAAATTAATTCATTTATTTTAATTGGAGGCTAATTACTTTACAATATTGTAGTGCGTTTTGCCAAACATCGACATGAATCAGCCATGGGCGCACATGTGTTCCCCATCCAGAACCCCCTTCCCACCTCCCTCCCCATCCCATCCCCCAGGGTCATCCCAGTGCACCAGCCCTGAGCACCCTGTCTCATGCATCGAACCTGGACCAGGTGATCCGCTTCACATATGATAATACACCCATTTCAATGCTACCCTTTCAAATCATCCCACCCTCACCTTCTCCCACAGAGTCCAAAAGACTGTTCTTTATATCTGTGTCTCTTCACAGATGTATAGAACAGACTTTTGGACTCTGAGGGAGAGGGAGAGGGTGGGATGATTTGGGAGAATGGCACTGAAACATGTATACCATCATGTAAGAAACAAATTGCCAGTCTATGTTCGATACAGGATACAGGATGCTTGGGGCTGGTGCACAGGGATGATCCAGAGAGATGATATGGGGTAGGAGGTGGGAGGGGGGTTCAGGATTGGGAACTCATGTACACCTGTGGTGGATTCATGTCAATGTATGGCAAAACCAATACAGTATTGTAAAGTAAAATAAAGTAAAAGTAAAAATTTAAAAAATAAAAAATAAAATATAGCTGTGTCTCTTTTGCTGTCTTGCATGTAGGGTCATCATTACCATCTTTCTAAATTCCGTATATATGCATTAGTATACTGTATTGGTGTTTTCCTTTCTGACATACATCACTCTGTACATTAGGCTCCAGTTTCATCCACCTCATTAGAACTGATTCAAATGTATTCTTTTTAATGGCTGAGTAATATTCCATTGTGTATATGTACCACAGTTTTCTTATCCATTCATCTGCTGATGGACATCTAGGTTGCTTCTGTGTCCTGGCTATTGTAAACAGTGTTGTGATGAACATTGGGGTACACCTGTCTCTTTCAGTTCTGAGGAACAGACTTTATCTTCGAGGAGAGGCTTTTATTGCAACTTACAGACTGTCATCTCCTCAAATCCATAGTAATACTTTAGGATTTTATTAGCACACTAGGTTCAAAAGCACCTTTCCAACCAGGGTCCTCCTCCATGGCCTCTTGTTCCCTGGAAGATTGGGACCATGTGTCAAAGTCAACTACTGTCACGCTTGAGCAGGAGCCTGGGGAGGCCCACCCCGGCTTCCCCCTGTGGCTCATCGATGGCCTTGGACTGGCTGCCTCTGTTAGCTCCCATGACAGACTCATTGTGCCAGATTCTGCCCACAAAGTTATGTTTGTGGGCCTGAGGTGGCTTTCTTCTTGACCAGTCAGAGGGATCTCTGAAGGCTTGTAGACCTCGCCAGGTAGGGGCCCTCCCACAGCCCACAGCGGGCAGGGAGGGGACTTTCCATGGGGGAAACTGCCTCTGTTGTTACCACTTTCTATCCTGGGTGAGTTAACTAGGTTAACCAAGACCTTGGTTAACTAGGCTTTTGAGCAGTCCCCAGATTCACAGGTTGCTTTCAAGTTGGATCCTGGAAGGGGTATGCA
This sequence comes from Ovis canadensis, assembly GCF_042477335.2. Taxonomy (NCBI): domain Eukaryota; kingdom Metazoa; phylum Chordata; class Mammalia; order Artiodactyla; family Bovidae; genus Ovis; species Ovis canadensis. The sequence goes on from NC_091246.1 coordinate 27,475,866, forward strand.
GTGAACTTTTGTCAACTTCAAGCTAAGTATGGACTTGAGGACATCGAGGCATAGGCCCCATACCTGTGCCTCACCCAAAACATTATTACATGTGCCTTCAGATCCTGCTGAATATAAGGACTGAGGACAAGAGACCCATGGGAGGTATTCATGGAGGCCTCACTATCCTGAGAGGAATCTGGATTTTCTGTTCACTGAGGAGCATTTGACTGTCCAGGAAAGTCTGAGACAAGGTTGTCATCTAGTCTCGAACAATGTACATCCACAGGGTTTGGACACTCAGGGATCTGCTCTGCCTTCCTTTCCATAAGGACTCCCAAATCTTATTCTGGATGCTTCCTGCCTGAGCCCAACTCTCTTTTTGACTCGAGCCTCACTCTTGGAACCGTCGCTGTGGTGCTGGCTGAGGTCATGAACAGATCTTTCTAGGATCCTCCCCAAATTCTGATGTATATCCTGGTGAAGGCCCTTCCCTGGTGGGATCTTTGCTGGGCACTTGGACTATGCATCCTGGCTGCTTTTGCCTGGACCTGGAGAGGTCCTTGAGGGCCACTTCTTGCCCTGTACCTGACAAGGTCTTGAGAATTGATCCTGAGGCTGTATCCAATCCAATGCTTGGATTCTGCAGGGCACACCACTCTGTTGCTGCGTGAACCTTTTGGAATGGTAGTGTGCTAGTTTCTCCCAAACCTCAAGATTGATCAAATCCCCAATAAGGATGGAGACAGAACTGTGGGTCTGGGAAGACCTGTTCTCCTGGGAAGGTTGGGAGGGACCTGGCTAAACGCCTACTGAGATCTTTTAACCAAAGAGGGTAAAGTTCTTCAACTCCCTAGTTGCTTTTATAAAAAATGACATTCCAGGATTTGAATTGCATTTGGATGAATGACTGTGCCTTAGTTTGGACTCTAGGACAAGATCCTTCACAATACCTAATCTGTGGCTGAGAAGAGATGGTCAGATTGGGAAATAAGGTTAGACATGGTCAGGGGTCTCTAACTGAACCCAAAGTGGTGATTGACATTGGGGCATGGTTTGAGTCAAGGATTGAAGTTGAGCCTGGGTCACAGGGTGGGTCAAGAGCTGGTCAAATGACAGCTGCGAAGTTACTTCAGCTTGAATTTGGAATGGTTCAGCATTAGAGAGTTTATTGAATAAGATAGGGTGCAGCTCTAGAGGAGACCCAGGAGCTGTGACAGTAGCCACCAGAGAGTCACTGCACAGAAAGAGATCCCAGAAGAGCTGGCCGCCTGTCTTCTGTAGATGGTCCCCAAAATGTCAGGATACAGGGGCTTCTCAGGACCAAGCAGTTGTCCTGCTTTGCCTTCTATGCTCCAGAAGTGTTGGCGACCCAACGTGTCCTGCTTGTCACCAAGTGACTTGATCCTCTTCCCCAAAGAAGTCAGATGGTAGCCTGCCTGCACCTCCTTTTCATTCTCCTTCCAAATCTTCAGTTCTACTCTCTTGGTGATTAGTGTCTCCAACAGCTTCTGGACATCCAGGTTGACAAGAGAGAGACTACCAGCCTCTACCTGTCTGTTTGTGGGGTTTCCCCAAAGTGAGGCCTCTGACAGGCGGCAGGGAAGGTGTTCTTGCTGGGACTCAAGTGTGTCAAGGTAGAGAAACTTCAGGCTTTGGCAGTCCCCTGCCACCAAAACAGGGCTGAAAGGGGACAGCTTGAAAGAACAAGGCCTGAGATGGCTGGTCTCCAAGGGGAGAAGGGTATGAGTTTCGTGAGATGGTGCTCAGTGGGAGTGCTTGGAAGTCACCCCTAGTGAGACACATCATGGAGCCTGGTGGGGAGGCGGGGGTGGGGAGGGGGTGCAGAGGAGTCTGTTACAGGTGCAGGGCAGCCCCTGGGTCAGGAGGGCATGGCAGGGAAGGGGAAAGAGCAGGTGGCCGGAGTGAAAGTCTGTCCAGGGGAAGGAAAAGCTCTGGTGCTGAGAGAGAGTCAGGGAGGAATCTGAGTGAACAGAGAAACTGAGGTCACTTATCTTGGAGAAACTGTGGAGGCCTGAGATGGAGGCTGCTCAGTCAGCAGAGGTGGGGACATGGTGGGAGCAGCCTCTTGCCTACATGGTTAGTGGGCTCCAGCAGGGGCTTGCTTGTATACCTCGCCAGGGTGTTCTTGAGAGGAAAGCTGATGAATGGTGCCCTTGTCAGTAATCTTCCCCAGGTGTCTGCAGGAGACAGGAGGCACAAGCTGCAGCCAGGAGCCCCTGGGGCTAGGAGGGCTGGGGAGGCCAAGCAAGGGTGGGCACCCACAGCCCACAGCCCTCCCTGGCCCCCAGCCAACTTCACAGTGCTCCTGCTGTCCTCACCCCAGGGCTTTAGACTTTCCCCACTCCCCAGGACTCCCCCTCTCAACTCAGCCCCAGGCTGCCTGCATCCCTGGGATAACACCAGAGGTTCTGGGAGAAAGAGGAACCCAGGAGAGATGGGGAAGGTTCTTTACCTTTGCAGGTGGGAAGCCAAGTCCCGGACCTCTTCCAGTTCTTTCAGGCAATCTCTGCAAGCTGGAAATCAGCAGACTGGGTCATGATGGTGAAGACAGGGGCCTAGGGATCTTATAGGAGGTTAAGTACACTGTCTCTTTAAGGGGACACCCCTGGGAGATTGGAGCCCAAGCACCAGCACCCAAGGCCACAGAATGCCTGACAATGATGGTGAAGCTCAGGAAAGGGTTTATCATTTACAAACTGCTTTCACATCCTTTATCCCTTTCTATCTTTACAGTGCCCTGTGGGGAAGAACAGGCTGGGGGTCACTTCACAGAGGAATCTGAATGAAACCTTCTGTTCAGGCTCAGAACTAGAGGTCCCACCTCCCAATCCAGGAGCTACCGATTCAATGCAGCCCACACACCCAGCTGGACCACACCCTTTTCCAAGCCCCTCAGAACTTCATTCTGCTGGGAAATCTGGGAAGTATTTGCATGCTGCTCTCTTCCCAGGAGCTTCCCTGGGGGTTCTGTTTACCGAGGGACTGGGACTACCACTGACTTCCTTGGAGCCCGCAGAGCTGGGTCCTCAGGGCCCTGAGAGACTCAGGGCTAAACATCAGAACCTACCTTTCAAAGCTCTATCTGTCTTCTTATCCCTGCATCTCCCGCTCAGCTGCATTTGATGCTGAGGGACAGAAAAAACGAGGACCTTGAACCCAATTCTCATTCTCCCCTCTCTAGGCAAGCATCAGCTACTCAGGGTCCATATATAAGAAGACTTTCTACACTTAACTAACAGAGCTCTGTGGTTTTTCTTTCTTTTTACTCATTTTTTTTTAAGGGGGACAAAAGTGTTTTGTTTTCCTTCTTGTAGAACATAAAGTAGGATTTTCAATGTGAGGTTCACCCTGGATTTCTTTTCTCACTGTTCCACTGCTCACGAAACACATACATTCTCAGACCTGTAGGTGAATCCGATCTCCCTTAGGTAGATCTCTGCTTCCCAATCCAGAGCCCCACCCCAGCCCCTGCTTTGAGGCTCTCAGGGCTTCAGCACTGCCCTCGTTCAGCCCTCGTCCAAGACACCTATCCTGTGACTGGTGAACCGATGCTCAGAGTCCTGTACTGTAGTTGACATGAACTGAGTATCCAGTCCTCACCCCCTGGTCACTGTATTTGGGACTTTTCCTGAAGCCGTCTTCCACACTTGGACACCTGGTCCGAAATATTTGGATAGAAATCCTAGTGTTCACTATGTCCCCTGCTCAATCTAGTTTGTCCCTAGAGGGGTGATGTTTTATTCTTCCTTGAGAATAGATGTTCTATTCTTTCCTATCTCAAGAGTCTCTCCAGTTGATTCAGAAAATTGGAAATAATAGGAAAAAAAAAAAAGAGAATCATGTGTTTGTTGATCAGGGCCAAGAGTTCCTTACCTTCCTGGTGTTTCTGTGTTTCCTAAGAGGTGGTAAAGTTGGTTTATTCTGAAAATAGGGAAGGACCAGGAAAAAGAGCCCCAGTCCAAACAGAATAACAAGGATGGTTTCAGTCACCCAGGAAGTGGAACTGGAGTCCAGCCAAGTACCAAAAGTGCTTTTAAGAGAGTCGAGAAGATTCTCCATCATCTGAATCACACTGCTGTCCTCAGGCAACTAAGCACAAGGTGTATACTGGGGGACTAAAGTCCTAGGTCCCCATCATAGAGCTGTGCTCTGGTCACAAAGGACTCCTGAGTGTGGAGAGGGACCGCGGTAGGGAAGGCAGCATAGCCCCTCCCCAACCATCCAACCCTGCAGCTCGACTCACCTAACTTCTCATCCTGTTAGAGACAGACATGAGTCACGTTTCGATTCTTTATACTTGGAACTCAGATAATACTTGGTTCCTTTGAGATCTCTGCTTGAGCCCCATCAATACCTTTTCAAAATCTGGAATTCTCCTGGTAGTTTTGGTTAATCCCAGGAATTTTTACTCTCAGGATGCCCTTGGGTGTAACTCCAAATTTTCCACATAGGATTTTGTGCCTTCCATCAGCCTAGGCATAAAACTTAAATTTCTTTTATACTTGTTCAGCCATGAGAATTTTGAAAATATTTTAAAATTTTTAAACTTTTAGTTAATATTCTGATATAAGGACTACTCAATAACGGGACTGGGACAACTAATTATCATGGTATCATGGTAGCAAAAGATAGATTCCTACTTTATGGCAAGCAAAGATATAATTTCTTGTTGATTTAAGAATCTAAACACAAAAAAGCAAAAACTTTTTTTTGGCACTTGGAAACAGAAGGAAATATAGAAATGGATTTTTAAAAAAACAATGAGAAAGCTTAAGCAATAAAAGCAGAGAAAAAATTACCAAGGCTTGTGATGCGAGATGTGATCTATGCTAGAAAATATTTCATGTGCACTTGAGAAAAATGTATATTCTGAAGATTTTAGATGGTATGTCCTATAGATAGCAATTACAGCCATCTGGTCATTTAAGGCTTGTGATTTTTATTAATTTTCTGTCTGAATGAGCTGTCCATTCGTGTGCGTGGGGTGTTAAAGTCCCCCACTATTATTGTGTTCCTGTTGATGTCCCTTTTTATAGCTGTTAGCATTTGCCTCATGTATTGAGGTGTTCCTATGTTGCGTGCATATATATTTATAATTGTTATAGCTTCTTCTTGGATTGAACACTTGATCATTATGCAGTGTCCTTCTTTGTCTCTTATAAAAGTTTTTATGTTAAAATCTACCTTATCTAATATGAATATTACTCCTCCCACTTTCTTTTGATTTCCATTCGCATGAAATATCTTTCTCCAGCCCCTCACTTTCAGTCTGTATGTGTCCCTAGGCCCAAAGTGGGTCTTTTCTAGACAGTATACGTAGGGGTCTTGTTTTCGGATTCATTCAGCAGTCTACATCTTTTCATTGGAGGACTTAATACATTTACAATTTTTTTTAATTTTTATTTTTACTTTATTTTACTTTGCAATACTGTATTGGTTTTGCCATACATTGACATGAATCCGCCACGAGTGTACGTGAGTTCCCAAACATGAACCCCCCTCCCACCTCCCACCCCATATCATCTCTCTGGATCATCCCCATGCACCAGCCCCAAGCATCCTGTATCCTGCATCGAACATAGCCTGGAGATTCATTTCTTACATGATAGTATACATGTTTCAGTGCCATTCTCCCAAATCATCCCACCCTCTCCCTCTCCTTCAGAGTCAAAAAGTCCGCTCTACACATCTGTGTCTCTTTTGCTGTCTCACATACAGGGTCATCATTACCATCTTTCTAAATTCCATATATATGTGTTGTATACTGTATTGGTGGTTTTCTTTCTGGCTTACTTCACTCTGTATAATCGGCTCCAGTTTCATCCATATCATCAGAACTGATTCAAATGAATTCTTTTTAACGGCTGAGTAATACTCCATTGTGTATATGTACCACAGCTTTCTTATCCATTCATCTGCTGATGGACATCTAGGTTGTTTCCATGTCCTGGCTATTATAAACAGTGCTGCGATGAACATTGGGGTACATGTGTCTCTTTCAATTCTGGTTTCCTCGGTGTGTATGCCCAGAAGTGGGATTGCTGGGTCATAAGGCAGTTCTATTTGCAATTTTTTAAGGACTCTCCACACTGTTCTCCATAGTGGCTGTACTAGTTTGCATTCCCACCAACAGTGTAAGAGGGTTCCCTTTTCTCCACACCTTCTCCAGCATTTATTGCTTGCAGACTTTTGGATCACAGCCATTCTGACTGGTGTGAAGTGGTACCTCATTGTGGTCTTGATTTGCATTTCTCTAATAATGAGTGATGTTGAGCATCTTTTCATGTGTTTGTTAGCCATCCATATGTCTTCTTTGGAGAAATGTCTATTTAGTTCTTTGGCCCATTTTTTTATTGGGTCGTTTATTTTCCTGGAATTGAGCTGCATAAGTTACTTGTATATTTTTGAGATTAGTCGTTTGTCAGTTGCTTCATTTGCTATTATTTTCTCCCATTCAGAAGGCTGTCTTTTCACCTTGCTTATATTTTCGTTTGTTGTGCAGAAGCTTTTAATTTTAATTAGATACCATTTGTTTATTTTTGCTTTTATTTCCAGTATTCTGGGAGGTGGATCATAGAGGATCCTGCTGTGATTTATGTCAGAGAGTGTTTTGCCTAAAAATATGGAACACTTCACGAATTTGCGTGTCATCCTTGCGCAGGGGCCATGCTAATCTTCTCTGTATCATTCCAATTTTAGTATATGTGCTGCTGAAGAGAGCACAATACATTTACAATTAAAGTAATTGTTGATACGTATGATTCAATTACCATTTAGTTTATTGTTTTGAGTTTGTTTCTGTAGCTCTTATCCTTGCCATGAGTTTCCTGCCTAAAGAAGTCCCTTTAACATTTTCATTACAAAGCTGATGTAGTGGTGCTGAATTTTCTTCACATTTGCTTATCTCTTTACATTTGTAATGCTTTTGATTTCTCCGCGGAATCTGAATGTGATTTTTGCTGGGTAGAGTTATCTTGTTTGTAGATTTCTTTCCTTTCACCACTTTAAGTATATCCTGATACTTCCTTCTGGCCTACAGAGTTTCTGCTGAAAGATCAGCTGTTAACCTTATGGAGATCCCCTCGTACATCACGTGTTGCTTGTCCCTTGCTTCTTTTAATATTTTTGTCTTTGTGTTTAAGTTGTTGGTTTGATTAATATGTGTCTTGGCATATTTCTCCTTGGGTTTATTCAAGGAGATATGTATGTACCTCTCTAGGCTTCACGGGCTTTGGTGACTATTTTCCTTTCAATGTTAGGGAAGTTTTGACTATAATTTTCTCAAATATTTGATCACATCCTTTCTTTTCTTCTTCTTCTGGGGCTGCTATAATTCAAGACGAGTTCCTCTTGATAGGTTACAATGCTGTGTTCAGTCTCATACACTTTTACTTTATAACAAACTCCCACAGGAAGTGTTTTGGCAGTGATCCCGCAGATATAGAGGTATATACACTCTCTGCCATAGTCACAGCAGGGACACGGTAGGGAACGTCAAGATCTGAATGATCCAGAATCTTCATAACTGCTTCTGCCTCTTTGAAATCAGTCAGATTCATGATCTGATGTCCCTCATCACCACATCCTTCTAGGTTTCCAAAATATTATAGTGTGACTTTTTGGCAAGTCTTTTCTAAGCACATGACATTTAGATTTCTCAGCCCTCCTGACCTCTCACTCAGGCTTTTCCATCTTCAAAATTATTTGACTTATTTGTCTACTCTCTTCTCTCTCTAATTGATTTAGTGAGTTTCATTAGAAAGCAAAAATGTATGATATGTTTAATCAGAAGTCTCCAAGGAAAAAAAGAAGGAATGTAGGAGAGGAAGGAGGGAGAGAGAGGGGGAGGAAAGAAGAGGTGGGTTAGAGACCAAAACTAACTCATTGTCATTTAACAAGGAACTGCTAAGTTTATAACTAAACCAAGTACCTTAATTTGAAAGAAGATTCTACCATACTATTCCTTTCTCTTTATTTTTGGTGTGTGAACCTGAAAATGAGCAGAATATTTGTGATCTGAATTAAAGAGATAAAAATAAATACAAGCCAGCTACCCATATCACTAAAATTATAAGAATTGTGTTATTTCTTGAGTAAGGCAAAAGAATTATACTTGTTAAACGAAAGCATAATAAAACAAAATCCTTTCAGTGCTGAAAATATATCTTCAGTAATTTAAATCTATACTATCAGTTTCTACAAATAAACAAAAAATATATATATTTCATACACTTTATTTCAATTTGGCTATTTTAAATATCTGAGTCATAGCATGTAGATCACTTTAAAAGGAGAATATTAATCATAAACATATTTGAAACATATTTTCAATAAGTAGATATATGATCAGAATCTTCAAAAGATTCTTTGAACTACTTGTCTTATAAATATTGTTGAAGAAATATATGCCTTTAAATATGTATAAATATAATTAAATCAATTATAGAGAGTTCAACAAGATTTTGTTAATACTAATGATCTAAAAATAGGCTTAGGCAGCCTAGAGGGGTGGTATGGGGTGTGGGGAAGGAGGGAAGTTCAAAAGGGAGGGGATATGTCTATATACGGCATAAACCAACACAATATTGTAAAGCAGTTATCCTCAAATTAAAAATAAATTTAAAACTAAAATTAAAAATAGATTCAGGTAATTTAGATCACAATTCTTAAATTAGACTTTAAAAGCATATAAAATTTCATAGTCTTTATGATAAAAAATTTTTCTTTCTTAGGAAATAGTAGAAAATATATTTTGAAATTGAAAGAACTGGATGCTTACAGAGATTACTGGGAAATAAATTTAGATTGTAAGTGAAGATGCTACACAGTTGAGCAGAACTTATATAGACTTGAAGAATGGCAAACACCATAGAGAAAAAATGCAACTAGAAATTGATAGTAAATGCAAGAGATTCGGGACATTTGTCAAATTTTCAAAGATATTAAGAAAATGTTACATCTTTACTATGCATTCCAATAAACAGACTTTTTCATGTAGATTTATAAAATCACCAAAGTGATTCATTTGTACATATGCATATAACCATTCTTTTTCAGATTCTTTTCCCATATAGGTTATTACAGAGTATTGAGTAGAGTTCTCTGTGCTATATAGCAGGTCCTTGTTGATTATCTATTTTATATATGCTGCTGCTGCTGCTAAGTCGCTTCAGTCGTGTCCGACTCTGTGCGACCCCGTAGACGGCAGCCCACCAGGCTCCCCCATCCCTGGGATTCTCCAGGCAAGAACATTGGAGTGGGTTGCCATTTCCTTCTCCAATGAAGAAAAGTGAAAAGTGAAAGTGAATTCGCTCAGTCGTGTGGGACTCTTCGCAACCCCATGGACTGGAGTCCACCGTCCCTGGGATTTTCCAAGCAAGAGTACTGGAGTGGGTTGCCATTGCCTTCTCCAGTTTTATATATAGCAGTGTGTATTTGTTAATCCCAAACTCTTAGTTTATCCCACCTCACCATGTTTCCCCTTTGGTAATAGTAAGTTTGTTTCTAAAGTCTGTGAGTCTGTTTGGCAAATGTATTTTAATGCCTTACTTAATACCAGACTTGATGTTATGTTATGATTTATGTAAAACACTCCTGTTAAAGCATGACTCCTTAACGTTAATTAAAGCAATGAAAATAATGAGAGAACTGTCCCTGCCATATCATGTCTTCTCACGGTTTGTATAACAAGTTTTACTGACCATTTCATCGTTCACCTACCTGTGCTTTCTCCTCCTTCAAATCCTCACTTCATAACAGACCCCATCATTAAGCTCTTTGTTCAAGTGCAGGTAGACTTGTCCTCTTTCACTGATTTTCAGGAAATCAGAGTTTTCTCATTTGAGTTTCTTATTTGAGTTTCAAATCTTTCTGTGTTATCAGTTTCCCCACCAAAGAAAGAGATCCCTTTACATACTCTAGCTATACAATTACACATTTTATGATTTTTATAGTTATTTATAGTACAAGGTGATCAAACCAGTCAATCCTAGAGGAAATCAACTGTAAATATTCCTTGCAAGGACTGATGCTGAAGCTGAAGCTCCAATACTTTGGCCACCTGATGCAAAGAGCCAACTCATTGGAACAGAGTCTGATGCTGGGCGAGATTGCAGGCAGGAGGAAAAGGGGACGACACAGGATGAGATGGTTGGATGACATCACTGACTCGATGGACATGAGTTTGAGAAAACCCTGAGAGATAGTGAAGGACAGGGAAGCCTGGCGTGCTGCAGTCCATGGGGTCACAAAGAGCTGGACACGACTGAGTGACCCACAACAGCAAAGTGCTCAGAGTAGAAACCACACTAACCAGAGAAACTCACAGCCAAGCAAAGGTCTTCTTGTACTGAGCTGGAGACTCAGGAGTTAATGAAGGACCTGCTTTATGGGACCTTTGGTCCAAAGGCCTATGTAAGCATCTTTTTCTTCATTAGTCACAATTTTCCACCACTGCCATCAACAACCAACGCATTTAAAGTGTGATATCTCACAAGAGCTAAAGGGTACTGGAAAAGCACATTATCCTTTTGCAGATTTATCCTCTCAATTCAGTTGCAAGGAATACCAAACACATTTTTTCTGTATTATAGAAAGCTATGCGGGAGTTGGTGATGGACAGGGAGGCCTGGTGTGCTGCGATTCATGGGGTCGCAAAGAGTCGGACGCAACTGAGCGACTGAACTGAACTGATGCACCTCATATGCATAGAGCTTAAAGTGCATAGGGTTAATGCACAGTGTGAAATGTGTAACATTGAAAATGAGAAGCATTTTCTCACAAAATTTGGAAATAATACTCTTAAAATTCAAGTTTGCTGTTTTTCTTAGCATTGGATTTCTTTATAAGTTTAAAATTAAACTTAATTTTAATTAAACTTAAATTTAATTTGTAGGCTCATTTGAGCAGAGGAATCTTCAGCCTGTGAGCTCTGTGTGTGGCGAGTGATATGGTCTATAACGTGCGTATGTAGAATCTATGTGGCGTGTGTCTGTACGTGGGCATGCCTGTGTACACAGTGAGTCTGTATCTGTATATGTGTGAGTGTGTATGGTGTGAGAGACTGTGTGTGAGTGTGTGTGTGTGTGTGTGTCTCTGTGTGTGCAGTGCATGGGTGTATTTATGGTTTTGTCCTTGTTTCCACCAGGCTCCTAGGCTTCTCAGTCCAGGATCGGGTTCCATAGTGATTCAGAGCTCCTGCCCCCGGGGGATGCTGGGGACACCACAGACCAGCATTGGCTTGGTTCAGATCCTGGTCAGCGGTCTGGTCTTTGAATCCCTGCTTCTCTGATCGGTTGTTCCATAGAAGCTGCAGGCTCAGATGGCATCAATAACTTTTCTTCTTATTCCAGGAGTGAAAAGCCCCACTTCAGGTTCTGGTTTCAAGAGCTGAACATTGTTTTCTAAAACACATTCCCCCTGTTCCCTGCAAGTGTTGACCTCATGCCCAGAACCTGGCAGGCATTAGCTTCATGACTTCAGGCTCACTCACAGCTTTCCACCCCGTTCTTGTCCATGGTAATGTGGATTTTACTTAAGAGCTTATTTATTTCTCTTTGCTTTTCTCATATGTATTTTATATATAAAATATTGGCATATTGGGAACAGAAGATTTGCATCTATGTGGTAATCTATTGAACCACTTTTACTGGAATTTCCTCTAAACTCTCTAAAAATATATGGTTACAGTTATAACCTTGCTTAGAAGCTCTCAGACTCTGTTGCTTTGAATAGAAAGGCTACACTTCATATAATGATATAAAAGGGCTTCTATAATTTTACATTTCAAGAAGCTCCTCTAAACTTTTTGTGTCTCTCATGTTTTAGGAAACTATTTAAGACAAATCTCCTGAGTATATATAACACATGGATAGACAGGAAAATATCTAGGATAATTTCTGGTACATAATGATCAGTCAATACACGTTCCCGGCTATTGCTCTTTTCACAGCTCCTGCTGCTGCTAAGTCACGTCAGTCATGTCCAACTCTGTGCGACCCCATAGACGGCAGCCCACCAGGCTCCTCTATCCCTGGGATTCTCTAGGCAAGAATACTGGAGTGGGTTGCCATTTCCTTCTCCGAACTATTTTACAGATCCATGTAAATTGGATATGTAAATATATTTGCAATGTGTACTTCTTTGGTTACAGTGACTGGGCATTAAATATTGTTTCTGGGCTCCAAGGTCACTCTTCCACACCTGGCTTGGAAACACTGATTGGGGCTGGTACTCTGCAAACTTTCCCTTTGGCCACTTCTTTCCTTGTTAGGTCCTATGACTAGTGGGCATCAGAGTGAGGCTGTCAAGCAAGAGGAAATGACAAAAGACCCTCCTTGTTCATCTGTGTCCGTCTTTCCAGCATCAGCCCTTCTCCCTGGTAGCAATAGTGGATTCTAACAGCAGCTGATTCTATCTTTTTTCCATTCACTCCCAGAATGACGCATTCCATTCAGTGGTATCAACACCAAAAAAGCAATGCCCTTTTCTCAGAGGTCTGGATCTCAATTCTTTAGGGTCCTCTTACAAGCTTTCTGATTGTGAAAACCCCAACCTCTTCCTTTGTTCCTGCTGCTCTCAGGGGAGTCAGTGATGCTGTTTAACCATTCTGACCTCTGCTGCTCCCTTCTCCTTCTGCCTTCAAGTTTCCCCAGCATTAGGGTCTTTTAGAATGAGTCATCACTTCTCATCAGGTGGCCAAAGTATTGGAGCTTCAGCTTCAGCATCACTCCTTCCAATGAATATTCAGGACAGATTTCCTTCAGAATTGACTGGTTTGATCTCCTTGTTGTCCTAAGGGACTCTCAGGAGTATTCTCCAGCACCACAATTCAAAAGCATCAATTCTTCGGTGCTCTGTATTCTTTATAGTCCAACTCTCACATCCATACACAACTAATGGAAAAACCATAGCTTTGACTATACAGACATTTGATGGCAAAGCAGTGTCTCTGCTTTTGAATGCACTGTTTAGGTTTGTCATAGCTTTCATTTCAAGGACCAAGCATCTTTTAATTTCATAACTGCAGTCATCATTTCACAGTGATTTTGGAGCCTAAGAAAATAAAACCTGATTCCACTTTTTCCCCTTCTGTTTGCTTTGAAGTGATGGGACTGGATGCCATGATCTTTGTTTTTTGCATGTTGAGTTTTAAGCCAGCTTTTTCCTCTTTCACCTTCATCAAGAGGTTCTTTAGTTCCTCTTCACTTTCTGCCATAAGGGTGGTGTTATCTGCATATCTGAGGTTATTGATATTTCTCCTGGCAATCTTGATTCCAGCTTGTGCTTCATCCAACCTGGCCTTTCACATAATGTACTCTGCATATAAGTTAAATAAGCAGAGTGACAATATACAGCCTTGAAGTACTACTTTCCCTATTTTGAAGCAGTCTGTTGTTCCATGTCTGGTTCTAACTGTTGCTTCTTGATTTCACAGGTTTCTCAGGAGACAGGTAAGGTGGTCTGGTATTCCCATCTCTTTAAGGATTTTCCACAGTCTGTTGTGATCCACATAGTCAAAGGCTTTTGCATAGTCAATGGAGCAGAAATAGATGTTTTTCTAGAATTCCCTTGTTTTCTCTATGATCCAATGAATGTTGGCAATTTCATCTCTGGTTCCTCTGCCTTTCCTAAACCCAGCTTGTACATCTGGAAGCTTTCAGTTCATATACTGCTGAAGCCTAGTTTGAAGGATTTTGAGCTTAACCTTAATAGCACTGAAATGAATGCAATTGTACTGTAGTTAAGACATTCTTTGGCATTGCCTCTCTTTGGCATTGGAATGAAAACTGACCTTTTCCAGTCCTGTGGCCATTGCTGAGTTTTCCAAATTTACTGACATGTTGAGTCCAGCACTTCAAGAGCATCATCTTTTAGGATTTAAAATAGCTCCACTAGAATTTCATCACTTCCACTAGCTTTGTTTGTAGGAATGCTTCCTAAGGCCCGCTTAACTTCACACTCCAGGATGTCTGACTCTAGGTGAGTGATCAATCCATCGTGGTTATCTGGGTCATGGAGAGCTTTCTTGTATAGCACTTTTGTGCATTCTTGCCACCTCCTCTTACTATCTTCTGCTTCTGTTAGGTCCTCACCACTTCTGTCATTTATCACATCCATTCTTGTATGATGTATTCCCTTGATAACTCCAGTTTTCTTGAAGAGTTTTCTGGTCTTTTCCATTCTATTCATTTCCTCTATTTCTTTGCATTGTTCACTTAAGAAGGCTTTCTTTTTTCTCCTGATATCTTCTGGAACTCCACATTCAGTTGGGTATATCTTTCACTTTATCTCTTGCCTTTCACTTCTCATCTTTCCTCAGCTATTTGTAAAGCCTCCTTAGACAACCACTTTGCCTTCTTGTATTTCTTTTTTCCTGGTAATGGTCTTGGTCACTGCGTCCTGTACAATGTTACGAACCTCTGTCCATAGTTCTTCAGTCACTCTGTCTACCATGTCTAATCCCTGGAATCTATTTGTCACTTCTACCGTATAATCAAAAGGGATTCAATTTAGGTCATACCTGAAAGGCCTAGGGGTTTTCCCTACTTTATTCAATTTAAGTCTGGATTTTGCAATAAGAAGTTGATGATCTCAGCCACAGACAGCTCCAGTTTTTTTCTGACTGAATAGAGCTTCACCATCTTCAGCTGGCAAAGAATACAATCAACCTGATTTTGGTATTGACATCACCAGATGTCCTTTTTTGCCAACCCAATAAAAAGGGAATAATGAAGTCAGTTTTCATTCCAGTCTCAAAGAAGGCCAATGCCAAAGAATGCTCAAACTACCACACAATTGCATTCATCTCACATGCTAGTAAAGTAATGCTCAATATTCTCCAATCCAGGCTTCAACAATACGTGAACTGTGAACTTCCAGATGTTCAAGCTGGTTTTAGAAAAGGCAGAGGGACCAGAGATCAAATTACCAACATCTGTTGGATCATCAAAAAAGCAAGAGAGTTCCAGAAAAACATGTATTTCTGCTTTATTGAATATGCCAAAGCCTTTGACTGTGTGGATCACAACAAACTGGAAAATTCTTCAAGAAATGGGAATACCAAATTGCCTGACCTGCCTCTTGAAAAATCTGCATGCAGGTCAGGAAGCAACAGTTCGACATGGAAAAACATGCTGGTTCCAAATAGGAAAAGGAGTACATCAAGACTATATATTGTCACCCTGCTTATTTAACTTATATGCAGAGTACATCATGAGAATTGCTGGGCTGGATGAAGCACAAGCTGGAAGCAAGATTACTGGGAGAAACATCAATAACCTCAGATATGCACATGACCCCACCCTTATGGCAGAAAGTGAAGAGGAACTAAAGAGCCTCTTGATGAAAGTGAAAGAGGAGAGTGAAAAAGTTGACTTAAAGTACAACATTCAAAAGACTAAGATCATGGCATCCTGTCCCATCACTTCATGGCAAATAGACAGGGAAACAGTGGAAACAGTGACAGACCTTCTTTGGGTGGGGTGGGGGTGGGGTGGGCGGGGGTGGGGGGGTGGGCTCCAAAATCACTGTAGATGGTGACTTCAGCAATGAAATTAAAAGACTCTTATTCCTTGGAAGAAAAGTTATGACCAACTTAGACAGCATATTAAAAAGCAGAGACATTTCTTTGCCAAGAAAGGTCCATCTAGTCAAGGCTATGGCTTTTCCAGCAGTCATGTATGGTTGTGAGAGTTGGACTACAAAGAAAGCTGAGCACCGAAGAATTGATGTTTTTGAACTGTGGTATTGGGGAAGACTCTTGAGAGTCCCTTGGACTGCAAGGAGATCCAACCAGTCCATCCTAAAGGAAATCGGTCTTGAATATTCATTGGAAGGACTGATGTTGAAGCTGGAACTCCAGTACTTTGGCCACCTGATACAAAGAGCCGACTCATTTGAAAAGATCCTGATGCTGGGAAAGACTGAAGGCGGGAAGAGAGGGGACGATGGGGGATGAGGTGGTTTGATGCCATCACCAACTCAATGGACATGAGTTTGAGTAAACTCTGGGAGTTGATGATGGACAGGGAGGCCTGGTGTGCTGCAGTTCATGGGGTCACAAAGAGTCGGACACAACTGAGTGACTGAACTGAATGAATGAAATAAGCACATACAGATAACATAGTAATAGATTCATAGTAGACTAATTTATTTGGAGAAAATTATGAAAATCTGCAGGTCATCATTGTTACTAGTAGTTTATTCAATGGATTATAAAGCAATTGTCTTTTTCCATCTTAAACATTATGTTTGGTCCTATCATAATTTTTTTATTCTGTTCAGTTCCCTTATTTCTTTATGTTATGAATAAATTTCAGAAAAAACAATACTAGAGTTCAACATTTCTTTTCTTGAAACTGATGTATTAAAAGTCCAGGCAACCGTAGAAATGTTCCTGAATTTTCAAAGGTTAGATACATTGGTGAACATAAGCTATTTTGAATATAGAGGACAGATGCAATTCAAACCTGCTCTAGCAGGAGGGACAGTCTTAACTTGTGTAACCAATATAATCAATATCAAGCATCAGGCACAGCTGTACTAAGAAACAAACATTATTTTAGATCAGGTTTCACCCTCTCTATTCCTGTCTTCCTTGGGTTGGTTTCATTTTTCTTCTGTGTGTTTTTGTGTGTGTGTGTGTGTGTGTATGTGTGTGTGTGTGTGTTTGCAATTACTCTTTTGGGCTTCCCTGGTGGCTTAGAGGGTAAAGCATCTGCCTGCAATGCGGGAGACCTGGGTTCAATCCCTGGAGTCGGGAAGATCCCCTGGAGAAGGAAATGGCAACCCACTCCAGTACTCTTGCCTGGAAAATCCCATGGATGGAAGAGCCTGGTAGGCTACAGTCTATGGGGTCGGAAAGAGTTGGACACAACTGAGCAACTTCACTTTCTTTTCACTTTAATGACTCTTTTCTTATTTTCTTTGTGTTGGTATTTCATAGTTCATACTCATTTTGTAGACAAGAACATGGGGAGCACCATGACTGGGAACTAGCATCTCTCTCCTGAGCCCAGGTGAAAATTCTTGGAAGTGAATGTGGATTTGGACAATAGGATCCTAGCTCCAGGTGTTACGTGGAGTTTTCCATTAGAGTGAGGGAAGATGGCTTTCTTTTTTTCTGAGTGTGTAAGCTGTCTGACTCTGCAGATGTCATAAGGTACCTGAAGCTACTTTCCTTTTCCAACCTGAGTCACCTTCTTGCTGCAGCACCCATCTCTCTCCCACTATTCACAGTCAAAAAGTCCTGGAGGATCCTCATTTCCCCATCTTCCACTCACCACTCCACCCACTCACAATGCATATATACCCCCTCCAATAAACAGCCCTGATGACGGTGCCCTAGCCTTCTATGCCATTCCCAGTAGGTAGATTCCAGGCACCTCGTGCTTGACATCTCAGCAGTAGGGACACTTGTGATGGCTCACTCATTCTGAAAGCAGGAATATTTCAACTCCCACAGACCACGGAGCCTAAGTTCCCTACAGAGTTCAGTCCTGGGCTCACCTTCCATCCACACCCTTGCTTGGTCCCCTCGTCTGTAAGCAGAAGACACAAAACACACAGGCACTCCATAAATGTGAGTCAGAGGGACAGCTGGACGAATGTATAAGGGATGGATGACCAAGGTTCTAAGCACTCCAGGACTCTTGGCAGCTCTTCCAAGCCTGATGGGCATTGACCTCTGCAGGACCACTCAGGATTTCCCATCCCAGGGAGCTTCCCTGGGCTTGGCATCGTCCCTCTGAGCCTGGGGTAAGACAAGTGAAGTCATTCAGTTGTGTCCGACTCTTTGCAACCCCATGGACTGTAGTCTACCAGGCTTCTCTGTCCATGGGATTCTCTGGGCAAGAATACTGGAGGAGGTTACCATTTCCTTCTCCAGGGGATCTCCCTGACCAGGGATCGGACCAGGGTCTCCCGCATTGGAGGCAGCCGCTTTAACCTCTGAGGCACCAGGGAAGCCCTGGGGAACCCGTTTCCAAAGCTTTTCTGGTGAAGAAAAGAGAGGTTTGGTGAAGAAAAGCTCATTCTCGGGTCCTGTGCTTCCTGGGTACTTGCAGAGAACCTTTCTTCCTACAGTAACCCACTGGCAGAGTGAGAATAACCTGTTTGAGGAGCAAAATAAACTCATTCCTTCCCACATATATATCCATGCTGGCCCCAGATGGTATCAGAGCAATGTTATCAATTGTCTTCCCAGCCAGAGAAGGACAGCGCCCACCGTTCATTCCCTATTCAGGGAAATGGTACCTAAGAACCTGATTTTCACTGACTTGTTTAGTAACTGCTCTGAATTCCCACAGGCATATCATAGATAGCTCTTTTCTTAAAAATAAACACCACAAAAAATGTGTATGATTTTGGGGGGTTATTTTTAATTTAAATAAACAAGCAAATAAATACTAACACAATATACTCAGAGCAAGGATTTTTAAGTTTTGCATTACAACAGAAATATAATTAACATGACAGAACTTTCAAAAGACATTTTGACATGTAATTTTACCTTTCCTGAAGGTCCAAGTTATCAATTTTGCAATTAGCAACTGTATAGACAAAATAAATAAGTAAACAAACTTCACTGCTACTTTTTTGATAGCTGAGAAAAAGATTAAATAAATACATGTGGAAAAATCAAATGCCGTCTTATGGCAAAAGAGGTCATTGTTTCCTGCTATAACTACAACAGTAAGATTTATATATTTATGTGTGTATACATATATGTGTGTTCTTTGATTTTGGATAGCACTGAAATCTTTTAATATAATTTTTATATACTGTATATATACTTAACTTGGAATTTGAAAATAAAAATATTAAACATTAACAAAGAAGAATGAATAACTCCTAGTTGGAAATTTTATTTTTATTTTATTTTTTGTCTTGAGTGTTTTGGTCATATTTACTGCTGTAGAGCTTTAACATGAACATATTCCAGAATGTTCACTTCCACGGAATCCCAATTTGATTTTCGGTTTTTAGTCTCATTAGCCCCTAGACCAGGTCTGCATTGTGTAACACCGCCACCGTGTGGCTGAATACTTCATTACACAGTAATCCCAAATTAAATTCCTGTTAAAGATAACATCTTTCAAAACAACTGAGTCAGTTCCAATGAGGTGGATGAACCTAGAGCCTATTTTACAGAGTGAAGTAAGTCAGAAAGGGAAAGACAAATACCATATATTAACGCATATGTATGGAATCTAGAAAGATGGTACCCATGATCTTACGTGCAGGGTGGCAAAGAAGATACAGAGGTAAAGAACAGACTTTTGGACTCAGTGGGAGGGGAGGGTGGGGTGATTTGAAAGAATAGCATTGAAACATACACATTAGGATATGTAAAATAGATGACCAGTGCGAGTTTGATGTATGATGCAGAGCACCGAAATCCGTGCTCTGTGGCAACCTTGAGGGATGGGGCGGGGAGGGAGGTGAGAAGCGGGTCCAGGGTGGGAGAGACACATGTATGCCTGAGGCCGACTCATACTGATGCATGGCAAAAACCATCACAGTATTGTAAAGTAACTATCCTCCAATTAAAATAAGTTAATACAATTTTTTAAAAACTCACTAACAACCATTGAAACAATCAGATATATACAACCCATAACCAAAGACACAAGGACTGAGATATTTATATGTTGATCACACATCAAATACATTTTAATATTTTACGATGTGTGAATCTTTACATTCCTGAACAATCTAAAGCATTCCATTTCCTCAAGGAGGGACTGGGAGCAGGAGGAGAAGGGGACGACAGAGGATGAGATGGCTGGATGGCATCACTGACTCGAAGGCATAGAGTCTGAGTGAACTCCGGGAGTTGGTGATGGACAGGGAGGCCTGGCATGCTTCGATTCATGGGGTTGCAAAGAGTCAGACATGACTGAGCGACTGAACTGAAGTGAACTGAACTGAAATTCTGACAGGTTTTTAAAAAACATTAACTAAGTCGCATAGAAAAGAAAACAATCAAATACCTCTTAACCTTCCTGCCAACTTGGCTTTCTGAAGACTCACGGGACACTGTGTGTGTGGTGTGTTTTACCCATTGTTTTTTGTTTATAAAGCTATGCATGTTCATTTCAGAAAACGGTTCCAAATCCATCAGGAGCATTTCCTGTACTGACAGAGATGGGAAGTGATGATTTCAGGACACCCTGGACACTGGAGTTCCTCACTGTGGGTCTCAAGGCCCTGGCTGGGCAGACAAGACTGGAGATGCTCCCTGCCCCAGTCCCACAGGACCCTCCACACTACCCTCCACCTTCAGTCTTGCATCTGAGCCTGGCCTGTTCTCTTAATAAATGAGGAGTGACAGTGACTTCAAAGCACAAGGGAGAGGCTGCTCCAAACTTAGCCTATTGGCCCCAGACTAGGACACTGGGTCTATGCAGGACTCAGTGAGGAAAGGCACAGACCACTAGACCAGAGCTGGCAAGAAGCTGAAGTGGGATTCATTCACTTATTCAACAAATATCTGGTGAGTTCCTAGCAAACTGTGTCTAAGATACAGATGGATAACACGGTTTGGGGTCTAATGGTTCAATGATCATTAACCAAAGTATCAGAGACAAAGTGAACACTAACATATAACAAACAAAAAGGAGAAGAAATATAAACTTCTGATTTATCTTGCAAACTGATATTACTCAGTGATTTGCTTGCCATGAAGCATAACAATTACAACACACACCTATACTTTCATCCATTCCAAATTTAGTTTTGCTAAAAGCACGGCATAATGAGTATTTCATTCATGCCTGCTCAGGCTTTCTTTTGGGCTTCCCTCATAGCTCAGTTGGTAAAGAATCTGCCTGCAATGCAGGAGACCCTGGCTCAATTCCTGGGTCAGGAAGATCCACTGGAGAAGGGATGGGTTACCCACTCCAGTATTCTTGGCTTTCCCTTGTGGTTCAGCTGGTAAAGAATTTGTTTGTAATCCTGGAGACCTGGGTTCAATCCCTGGATTGGGAAGATCCCCTGGAGATGGGAAAGGCTCCCTACTCCAGTATTCTGGCCTGGAGAATTCCATGGACTAGAATTCTCATGGGGTGGCAAAGAGCCAGGCACTTTTCACTTTCACTGCTCAGGCTTTCCTGGGTCATATTCATGGGGCAGTGTTGTCCTTTCCAACTTAAAAGAGAGCTAAAGCTGCCACCAGTGCTATTCCTTAGATTCCAGGAAATAACACATTTGAGTACCAGTCAAGAGCATAATATCTAACTGTAGATCTTTTTTTAAATTTAATTTAATTTTAAGAAATGTATTTTTTTAACTGAAGGATAGTTTACAGAATTTTATTGTTTCCTGTCAAACATCAACATGAATCAGCCATAGGTATACATATGTCTAACTGTAGCTCTTCAGGAGTGAAAATATTGTTTATGTCAAAGATGATGTTACTAGACCTACAATGGTCATAACCCCAGGTACCTTAGCAAACAGGCTGTTAGCATTCTTCGTACAGCTTAGAATTTCAAAAAGCCATGTTGACAATTATTGCCTAGGCAACCTAAGATCTCCCTGAGACTAGCTCTTGAAGATGGTGTCGCAAAGTCCCCAGCAACTTCTCACTGGCAATAGGAATGACGCCCACGTTTTGGGATTTCTGGGCCCAGCCATAGTGGGACTATGCAAACACATTCCCACCCTGACTAGCACCCAGATAACCACCTTTTAAACATGCAACCGAGCTATAAAGTGAGCAAAGGGAGCCACCCAGGCCAGGTGGCAAAGAGAAGTTAAAACATGACCACATACTCTGCTGACCACACAAAACTTCACTAAGCACAAAATTCCTTCCCATGGGGAGACAGAAAAGCAAACAAATAAGTAAAACACACAGATGTTGATGGTGAGTTCTACAAGGAAAAGAAGACAGGAAGGGGTGGATATGCAGTGAGGCTTAGAAGTCTAAGTAGACTGCTTGGCAAAAGTGGCTGAACACTGACATTTGAGCCAAAACATATACGGAATAAGGAAAGTGTGCAGTGGGGATCTGTAGAGTGTGCCAGGTCACAGCAGGGATAAATGCTGGGGCAGGGGGCAGGGAGAGGGGGGCTCCCAGAAGCAGGAAGTGGCTGCTGACAGCTGGCTAGGGAGAGAAGACCCTGGAGTGCTCTCAGCAGAGCACATGACTTAGGTATCAGGCTCCTTGTGGCTGCCAATATTGGCAGCCACTATATAATACTGAATCTAATAATAGTCAATATTGAATCCCCTGGGAAGGGATTCAGTTGCCTCTGATCACCCCATTGATAGGAAGGGATGCCTCCCTTGAATAAATGACAATACCGGACAGATGGATTGGTCCAAGCACAACCCTATGGGCCCTCCCAGATACAAAAGCATTTCTGTGCTCTTATTTCTTATTTGAGGGAAAATGTTTTAGCCTTCTTGACCTTCTCTGAGTTCCAAAGGGCAGGTGGAGGGAATGCAGAAATAAAAAAGAAGTCGATGTACTGGTGTGAGAGTTGGATAATAAAGAAGGCTGATTAAAAAGTTGATGCTTTCGAATTATAGTGCTGGAGAAGACTCTTGAGAGATTGATACTGAAGCTGAAGCGCCAATACTTTGGCCACCTGATGCAAACAGCTGACTCATCGGAAAAGACCCTGATGCTGGGAAAGATTGAGGGCAGGAGGAGAAAAGAACCACAGAGGACTACAATTTCTTTTTGTAATTTTTTTCTCCATGGTGTTCGCCATTCTTCAAGTCTATATACTTATACGCTCTGCTCAACTGTACAGCACCTTCATTTACAATCAAACTTTATTCCTCAGTAACATCTGTAAGCACCCAATTTTTTCCATTTCAAAATGTGTTTTCCACCATTTCCTAGGAAATATAAATTTTATATCATATAGACTGCTAAATCTTATATGCTTGTGAAGTCTAATTTAAGAAATGTAATCTAGATTACCTGAGCCTATTTTTAGACTATTAGTATTCACAAAATCTTGCTGAACCCTCTAAAATTAATATATTTCTACATATTTATAGTCATACATCCCTTCTACTACATTTCTAGCACAAGTTAGAATCTTTTGAAGATTCTGTTCATATATCTATTTACTGAAAATATCTTTCGAATTCATGATTCATGTTCATGATTAATATTCTCCTTTTATGCAGTCTATATGCTATGGCTCAGATTTTAAAATAACCAAATTGACCTAAAGTCTATGAACTATGCCTATATTTTGTAGAAACTGAAAGTATAGATTTAAATTACTAAAAATATTTTTTTCAGCACTGTGAGAAATTAAGTTTACTATGTTTTTGTCTAACAAGTATAATTTTTCGGCCTTACTTAAGAAATAAGTTAATTCTTGTAATTTTAGTGATATGGGTAACTTTATTTTCATCTTTTTGATTCAGATCACAGATTCTGTTCTCTTTAGATTTGCACACTCATGATAAGAAGAAAGGAAAATCATTGTAGAATCCTCTTTCCAACTAAGGTACTTGACTGAGTTGTAAACTTAGCAGATCCTTGGAAAATGGCAAGAGCAGGTTTTGGTCTCTCACCCACCCTCCCCCCGCCCTCCCTCCCCTCCTTCCTCCCCTGCTTCCTCGGTGCCTCCCTCTTTCCCTTCCTTCCTTCTCTCCTTCCTCCCTTCCTTCCTTTTTTCCTAGAGACTTCCCGTTTACATTGCAGTATCAAGAATGT
Source organism: Ovis canadensis (assembly GCF_042477335.2). NCBI lineage: Eukaryota > Metazoa > Chordata > Mammalia > Artiodactyla > Bovidae > Ovis > Ovis canadensis. Next base: position 27,499,558 of record NC_091246.1, read on the forward strand.
GTAAATTTTGCCTGTTAATGAAACTTGCTAAGCCAACTAAAAAGAGAAAGAGTAGACAGATAAGTCAACAGCTTTTGGAAGGTGGGAGAGCATGAGTTAGGAGATCTGAAAAACTTGAATGTCAGATGTTTAGAAAGGACTTACTAAAAAGTGACAACATAACTAATATTTTGGAAACCCAGAAGGATTCGGGGATTAAGGCCACCAGATTATGGATCTGACTGACCTCAGAGGGGCAGTCCTTTTGCTTCTGGATCATCCAGACCTTGATGTATCCATGGTGTGAGTATAGCAGAAATGTATGTATTTGGAAACTACTTCCTGTGCGAGTTCATTATAAAATAAAAGTATGAAACTGAAAATAGCATTGCAGTGAATCAAGGGAAGCTCTTCAAGGTTAATATGATAAGACTGATTACTTTTCTTTTTTTTTTTTCTTTTCTGCCAATTTGGGGGAAAAAAATTTACCCCTTGGAGTATTAAGAAGTCATCACATAATTGCCACCCTCCGTGCTTTTGTTTTTCCCTAGAATTCCTGGTTCATTATAATCAGCATGAGAATTGTTTTAAATATCAATCAATATTAAAACCAAACTTTTAAGAGTTTCTGAATATCGTGGAGACAGCCTTTTATCTGTAGATTAGAAATCATGTTTTCATGCAAAAAATGTCAAAAACAAAAGACTTATTATCGTCTCCATTATCTTACTTTTTGGCACCACTTTCAGTTTGGTATCTATATTTGCTGTAGGTGAATCTTGTTAAACATAAAATATGGGTGACCATAAAGTCTGGCAGTACTGACAGTTTTTTTTAATTGATAAAATCCCCTTGAAGGTTTCATCCAGGGTAAATGAGCCAGTTTATGCCATGGAAGTCAGACACACAAATCATCTGAAGCAACATATGGCAGATGTACACGCAATTATTGGTGGGAATGTTTCTTTACTGCACGACTGTTCATTGCAGTTTTGCACAGTTTATTGAACTGTGAATTACCAAGGGGGGAAATCACATTCACACGTCATTGCAGTGAACTATTTAATATGAACATTTATCTGTTTTCAGTTTTCAGTTTGTTCAACTTAAATTCAAAGGACTGAATAATAATCAGTCTAATAATGTTAAGACAGTCAACTTGAAAAGGAAATAATATACTTTGTAAGCATTTCCCGTATGGAATTTTTTCCAATTGGTCCCATTTTATTATGATTGTGAAACTTAACTATATAATTTTCACTACATAAAAAAAAATGCCACCCAGCAGAATACGAAAGGACATCAACAACCACATTCCATCATGCTGTGATTCAATGAGATAGTAAGGAAGTAAACTAGAAAATTAGTTACAAATTTGTAAATCATAGAAAATACAAGAAGGGAATTTTTGTTGAAATAAATAGGCCAAAAAAGCCCTCGTGTCAGCTTTGCTTCTCTTTAGAGGAAGGACTGTGATATTGTGATATTGTCATCCTGATGGATAATCTGCCTTAACCAACGACTAATGCTCTTCAATTCAGTTCAGTTCAGTTCAGTCGCTCAGTTGTGTCTGACTCTTTGCGACCCCATGAATTGCAGCATGCCAAGCCTCCCTGTCCATCACCATCGCCTGGAGTTCACTCAGACTCACGTCCATCGAGCCCGTGATGCCATCCAGCCATCTCATCCTCAGTCGTCCCCTTCTCCTCCTGCCCCTAATCCCTCCCAGCATCAGAGTCTTTTCCAATGAGTCAGTTCTTTGCATGAGATGGCCAAAGTACTGGAGTTTCAGCTTTAGCATCATTTCTTCCAAAGAACACCCAGGGCTGATCTCCTTCAGAATGGACTGGTTGGATCTCCTTGCAGTCCAAGGAACTCTCAAGAGTCTTCCCCAACACCACAGTTCAAAAGCATCAATTCTTCGGCGCTCAGCCTTCTTCACAGTCCAACTCTCACATCCACACATGAGCACAGGAAAAACCATAGCCTTGACTAGATGGACCTTAGTCGGCAAAGTAATATCTCTGCTTTTGAATATACTGTCTAGGTTGGTCATCACTTTTCTTCCAAGGAGTAAGCGTCTTTTAATTTCATGGCTGCAGTCACCATCTGCAGTGATTTTGGAGCCCCAAAAAATAAAGTCTGACACTGTTTCCACTGTTTCCCCATCTATTTCCCATGAAGTGATGGGACCGGATGCCATGATGTTCGTTTTCTGAATGTTGAGCTTTAACCCAACTTTTTCGCTCTCCTCTTTCACTTTCATCAAGAGGCTTTTTAGCTCCTCTTCACTTTCTGCCATAAGGGTGGTGTCATCTGCATATCTGAGGTTATTGATATTTCTCCCGGCAATCTTGATTCCAGCTTGTGTTTCCTCCAGTCCAGCATTTCTCATGATGTACTCTGCATATAAGTTACATAAGCAGGTTGACAATATACAGCCTTGACATACTCCTTTTCCTATTTGGAACCAGTCTGTTGTTTCATGTCCAGTTCTAACTGTTGCTTCCTGACCTGCATACAGATTTCTCAAGAGGCAGGTTAGGTGGTCTGGTATTCCCATCTCTTTCAGAATTTTCCACAGTTTGTTGTGATCCACACAGTCAAAGGCTTTGGCATAGCCAATAAAGCAGAAATAGATGTTTTTCTGGAACTCTCTTGCTTTTTTGATGATCCAGCAGATGCTGGCAATTTGATCTCTGGTTCCTCTGCCTTTTCTAAAACCAGCTTGAACATCAGGGAGTTCACGGTTTACGTATTGCTGAAGCCTGGCTTGGAGAATTTTGAGCATTACTTTACTAGCATGTGAGATGAGTGCAATTGTGCGGTACTTTGAGCATTCTTTTGCATTGCCTTTCTTTGGAATTGGAATGAAAACTGACCTTTCATTAAAGTAGATTTTAACAAGGCAAAGAAACCTAGTTGCTTATGAGCAACAAGAAATATGTATTATCACTATCGTGCTCTCTTTGGAAAAGGCTGAATATACAAAGTAAGAATTTTGATTATCTGTGTACACTTTGTTTACTATAATGCACACTTTGATTATTTATGTACATTTTCTTCAATTCAGAAGTGCAGAAGTCCCTTCTAGCAATTTTATCAGGTCATGTGTATATATCAAACATATGATTCCCAGATGGCGCACTGGTAAAGAATCCACTCACCCATGCAGGAGATGCACATTCAGTCCCTGTGTCGGGGAAGATCCCTTGGAGAAGGAAATGGCAACCCACTCCAGTATTCTTGCCTGGAAAATTCCATGGACAGAGGGGCCTAATGGTCTACAGAACATGGGGCTGCAAAGAGTCAGACATTACTGAGCACATATACGTATATCAAGCATAGATTAAATGATACCTTTTGTAAGGCTCCACACAATTTAAAGGAAAATGTCCTTTTTCAGCCCTACAGTGAACGTAAAATGGAGCCTGCTTCACTTTTGGAAACTGTACACTTTAAAAGAATTATTTTTAAAAATGAATCTTTCTAAATAGTTCATCAGTTTAATCTATGTCACCTGGACATTAGGACCTTGCTGTATCTTGGAAATATGCCTGATTCTATTTGAGGGCATTACCACATTTTAAGAAAAAACATAAGTATATTCTTGCCAGAAAGAAAAAAAATATAGCCAGATACATGATTCTTTTGAAAAATCTTCACATAATCTTTAGCCTGTTTCATTTAAAAATAAAACAAAACTCAAGCCTGACACTAGCTGTTACACTGCGTTAGTTGCACAGCCCCCTTGGAGGTGAGTGAGACTCCGCATGCTTTGTTGGTTTATTTTATTCCTAGAGCCCATTTGCTACAAGTCTTTACTTTGTTTCCAAGTAAGGAAATCTGCCAAATTCAGTTCAGATATCCCAAGAAATAATATATACATACATATATATTGACCCCATCTGCCTGGAAGTGGCTAAGATACTTTCTCTCATTGGAGTCTGACAGCGTTCTATTCATTTAAAGTCTGTGATTCACTAAGCAGTGAGGCAGGCTTCTGTGGTGGCTCAATGACTGCCAATGCAGGAGACTTGGTTTCAGTCCCTGGATCAGGAAGATCCCCTGGAGAAGGAAATGGCAACCCACTCCAGTATTCTTGCCTGGGAAATCCCATGGACAGAGGAGCCTGGCAGGTTATAGTACATGGGGCTGCAAAGAGTTGGACATGACTTAGTGGCTAGACAACAACATCAACAAGTCTTGGGGTAGAGCTCTAGCTAATGGAGCTCTGTGGAAAGATTTGCAGGTCTGTTGTAATTCTTCTCCAGAGGCAGTGGTAACAAAAGGTCAAAAATCATGAGCATGCTTTCTCCAGGCAGAGGCCCACTTGGGGAAATGCTAACAATGCCTGGATGTCTTAGAGTTTGGGGAAGGGTGTCAGAACAGCTGATGACCCTTCTTCTCTGCTGTCAGTTTGTTGAGTGATGTCAGACCTGCCATGAAGGACCTGTCAGGGGTGGATACTCAAGGCCTAAAGAACACCTGTGAGGTGTGTGTGGGAGGGCTCAGAGAGGTCTCTGTGGGATGAGCTGGGAAGTCTCTGGGTGAGATTTCTCAGAGTGGGTGTGTGGGAGGTCCCCGGGTGGGGTCAGTGTGGGGACTCTTAGTGGGGAGACCTCCATTGGTCGCCTTTCTTCCCCTAAGACAGCAGAAGGGTGAAGGGACTTGCCCCTGCTTGCTTTTCGCTCTTCTGTGTTCCTTCTGTGTCACTTCTCTGGACAAGTGCCTTGGGGTCCAGCTCCCCCAACCCCCAGCCCTCATGTCTGGGTGCCCACAAGAGCACCAGCAGCAGCCAGACAAGGTCCATGCTGGGGAACTCCGGACTGTCCCCTGAGCTCCAGAGTTGGGGGGAGCACTCTGTGGCCTGGGTCCCAGCCCCTCCCTCAGGCACTGGCTAAGTCCCCACTGCTCTGCTCTCCCTAAAGGATGGGATCCAGAGGCAGGACCTGGCTTTTGGGAGAAACCAGAGCACAAGCAGGCCTGTTCCCAATGATCCCCACACCTTAGGTCCAGGTCCCACATGTTGGGGTCCTGACAGGCATACGGGCAGGGCCATTCCTGCTGTCTCAAGCATCAGGGGCCTCCCCTGGAGCAGGTCTCTCCATCGCAGGAATGACTGTGACACAGTCATGAATTGCTCAGGGAACTGCTCCTGTCTCCCCACTTTCCAGTGTGGACAGGCCCAAGGAAGTAAGCTGATGGCACCCTTCTACCTACAGATCACTTTCCACCCAATGGGTGACATATCCTGTCTGCTGGCCTCTTCCCCCTCTGGGCTCTGGGGTGAGCAAGGCTGATAGCAGGTGAGACTTCCTATGACCCTTGCATGGTCCCATGGCCTGCTGAGTCCCACCTCTCCCCTGGAAGCCTCCTTGGGCCACACACGTAGGTAGAGGTCACAGACCACAAGTCTGTCCCAAGCTGAAAGCTGATTTATACTTGTGGGGAAGTGAAGCTTCCCTTCTCGGAGGCTCCACTGCCTCTGGGAGCCTGGCCCTCTTTGGAGGAGCTCCACATGTTCTCCCTCTGTCTGGGCTCTGGGAGCTAGAGTAGGGGGAGACTCTGGGATGGGACCACCAGGAGCCCCCAGGCTCCTAACTTCTTTCCTCCGGGCCTGTAGGCAGTGATGGAACGCCAGGGCTCTTTGACCACTGCATGTGGGGAAATAAACAAGATGGCACCAATCAGGTTCTCTCACCGCATGCTCTCATGCCCTCTTACCCCATGTTCTATAAACAAGGACTTTGCCTGGTTATATAATGGCTGAGATCACTTACAGCACTGCGCATGCCCATCATGAGGTACTTGCTTAGTCACGGGCTGCTTTGCGCAGTGCTCTCGTATGAGCTTTACCATGAACGCGCTGGCTGCTCCTGTGCAGGCGCTAGACTGGAGTGACACCATGGCTATGCTACATGAGGGCTGCGTGTGGTACACCCGCATGAGCTTCAGCATGAGCGCTGGCTGCCGCTGTATTGGCGCCCCGTTGGGTATCATGGTTCTGTTACATGAAGTTATGTTGTGGCAGTGTTACGGTTATATCATGGCTGCCACTACAGCTGCCGGGAGAGAGGCTGTGTTATGGCGGCCATGCCAGCCAGGAGAGAATAAACGTGTCTGCAGTCCCTGAGGCTTCTCGAGTCTTCTTCCAACCTCTTAGCTCAAGCTTTGCCTACCCTGGGTTCAGTGAACGGTGTGAATAGCAAAACAATTGGCGCTGTGAGCAGGATCAGCGATACACGGCACACTATGGGCATCTCTGCCACCAGCCTCCTACCTCTCTGTCCCACCCTAGGGGCACAGTGTCCCACCCCCAGACTGCGAGGTGACTGCACACACAGTGACGCTCCTTCCCTCCCCCCAGGGGAGGTGGGTCCTGTGAGCAGGGTTGTCCTCTCCTCTGGGGCAGGGGTGGATGAACCCTCTGGAGCGTGCACACTCCCCACCACACACCCTCAGAGCTGGGAACGTATGATCTTTGTCCTTACCACTGCTCCAGAGTAAAAGAAGAGCAGAGGGAGGGTGACCCTCCCGGCCAATCTCAATCCCAGTTCCTTCCAGGAAAGAAGGAGATTTCAGGGCAATGTCATCTATCCCCCCCATGACATGGGGAAGAGGTTTCTCACACCCTGGTCTCAGGGCCAGCACTGCCCCCAAACTCCTCTCTTATTCTGACATGTGAACTTATCTCTGACACTTTCTGGAGCCTGAGGGGAATTTTGGCCTCTGCCAGGCCCTCCCCTACAGCTGCACAAGTTCAAGCTAGAGAGAGAGATGGAGAGAGGACTGAGCTGGATCCTGAGAAGGAGGAGGTCTTTAGGTTTAGTTCACCTTGGCGTGTGCTGAATGCTGTTGCTTGTTTCCGTAATGCTGGTATTATGGAAACTGCAGGTGCAGTGAGGGAACTGGGGTGAGGGTCAGCATCCACACTGGGGTCACCCTCCCTCCATGGCCCTGTCCCATCTGGAAGGATTAAATCTGGCACCTGGGAAGAGTGGACCCTGATCTCTTTCCTTCCCCCAATGGCACAGACAAGCTACCCCTTCTCATGAGAAACAATAATTATTTCAGGAAGCAATAAAATTTGTGGTAGGAAGAAGCCATTAGCACACAGATGATGTGCTAATATGAGAGAAAAAATTTTTATCTGAATGGTATGCATTTTTTTTTTTCTTAGAGAAGAGATTTCCTACCAGGAAAGCTGTGACAAGCGTGTTCTGATTGACCAGAAGAGCTTTATTTCTGAAAAAGACAGTGCCTTGGACAGTGGAGGCTATGGCTGGAGACACTTGTCACTCTTGATCTATGTTGGCAACCTCTGCCTAGAGGGGGACCTGGCTCCCTAGGTAGGACGGCCAATTTGATGCCCCTGGCACTGGTCCACTCACTGTTTTTAGAACAGCTGTGGCCCAAGGGGGTAACTTGGTGATAGCAGGATGTATCTCCCACCACTCTCCTTTTCTCTTTGTAGGAGGAGAACCTATGGTAGCAGTAATGTGGACCGAATGGAGCCCAGAGTTCTCCTTGGCACCAATTTAACTCTGAGGCATGAGGTCTATAGTGAACCACCATCTTCTCCTTTAAGATCTTTCCAACAGCTGTCATGAGAACCTGAGCCTCAGCAGTCCTGCCCTCCATTATCAGTCTACTTTGGAGGGGTTCCTGGGTCTGGTGGCTGCTGCAGTGGCTACTGTAGCCTGTAGTGGCTGCTACAGGCTTGCCTTGTTGCAGGTGCTCTTCTGGTCTTTTGCTTTTATTGGGGAAAACCCACTGCAGAAGCTGCTTAATCCATATTCTGAAGTGGCTTTCTAAAGGAACCTGTCCTTTCTTCAAGGTAGACTGGTGGGACTTGCTTAGTGATTCTGCTGATTCCTTTTTCTGGCCAGAGTGGTTCATCCTGCGGGCCTGGTAGGCCCTCCGTTCTGCCAATCTTTTCTTACGCTGTCCTAGTTTGGACCCTCTGTAATTCCCTCTCCCATCAGTGGGGACAAACTTCTTGCTCTGGCATGTACGTCGGGGCTGCCGTCTTAGGACTTCCTGCTGCCCCTGGCTGCTCCCTCCGGTTGATGAAACATCATAGAGCATCTGGGAATTGGTCGTGCCTCCACTGGACAAAGTCTGGGAACAGGACAGGGATTCCTGAGAAGCCAAGTTGTTTGCAGCAATGAACTTATCTGGGCGACAGTGTTTGAGAAGCGTGCCAGCGGCCCCAGTTTCACAGTCTTGAAGGAGCAGGCCAGTGGCCTGACCTTGAGCCTGTTTCTGCCTATCTGTGAAACCTTGGCACTCAAGCTTACGAAACTGTGCATCAAAGTGTAGATCTTCTAGACTTGAGGCAACAGACTTTGTATTCAATGAGAAGCATTTACTGAATTTTGGAGACTGTGATCTCAAATCCATATTATTACTTTGCGATTTGATCAGCAAACAAGGTTCAAAAGTACTTTTCCAACCAGAGTCCCCCTCTATGGCCTCTTGTTCCATGGGAGATTGGGACCTTTCATCAAGTTCCACTACTGTCACGCTAGAGTAGGAGTCTGGGAAAGCCCATCCCCCAGCTTCCTCCTGTGGCACATTCCTGACCGTTGCTGGACTTGGACAGCTCCAAGGCTCCAGGTTGCCCTTCTCAGCCCCCATGATACACTCATTGTGCCAGATTCTGCCCACAAAGTTGTACATAGGGGTCTGAGAAGGTGGCTTGTCTCCCTGTCTAGTCAGAGGGACCTCTGAGGGCTTAAGGATGCCACCAGGTAGGGGTCCTCGGGTTTCCTCGCTGGCCCATGAGGGAGTGGGGAAGGCAGTCTCCATGGGGGAAGTTGTCTCAGCTGTTATCATTCTCTTTCCAGCTTGAGGCTGAGGAAGCTTTCCAAAGATCTCTGGAGACTGGGCTTTTGAGTGGTCCCCAGATTCACGAGTAGCTTTCAAGGCGGATCCTGGAAGGGGTATGCAGTGGGCCTTTCTCAGCTTCAAGCGAAGTATGACCTTGAGGACCTTGAGGACTAAGCCCCACATATGCTTCACCTGAAATTTTAGTATATATGCTTCTAACTCCTGTCGGACATAAGGACTGAGGACAAGAGACTCATGGAAGGTGTTCATGGAGGCTTCCCCATCCTGAGAGGAATCTAGATTTTCTGTTTCTTGATAAGCATTTGACTCTCCAGAAAGGTCTACGATACGATTGGCAGCAAGTCTCAAACAATGGACACCCACAGGGTTTGGACTCTCTTGAATCTTAGTGTTGATGCCCATAAGGACTCCCAAATCTTCTGGATGCTTCCTGTCTGGGCTCAACTCTCTTTGTGACTCAGGCTTCACCCTTGGAACCTTCACTGTGGTGTTGGCTGAGATCATGTACAGGTCTTTTACGATCTTCCCCACACTTTGTTCTATATCCTGGCAAAGGTCCTTCCCTGGTGGGATCCTTGCTGAGGATCTGGACCTCATCTTCTGTGTGTCCTGGCTGCTTTTGCTGAGAACTGCAGAGGGTATTGAGGGCCCCTCCTTAGCCTGTACCTGACAAAGCTTTGGGAATTTGCCCTGAGGCTGCATAACTTTCTGAGAAGCTTGGATTCTGCAGGGCAGGTCACTCTGTTGCTGCATGAACCTTTTAGAAAGGTGGTGATCCAGTTTCTCCCAAACCTCAGGCCTGATCAAATCCCCAAAAGGGGTGGCGACAGAGATGTGGGCCTGGGAAGGCCTGCTCTCCTGGGAGTGGTTGTGGGTGACTTGACTAAAGGCATGCTGATACCTTTTATCCAAAGAGGGTATAATTTTCCTACTTTCTAATTGCTTTATCAAAAAGTAATGTTCCAGGTTTTGAATTGCATTTGGGACAGAAGTTTGTCCCTTACTTTGGGCTGTTGCATAAGATACTTCACCGTACCTAATCTGTGGTTTAGAAGAAGATGGTTGGATTGGAAGAGATGGTGACATATGAGCAGTGGCCTCTAACTGAAACCTAGGTGATGGTTGACATTGGGGCATGATTGGAGTCACTGGTAGGGGTTGAACCTGGGTCTCCATGTGAGCCCGAGGTGATGGTTGACATTGGGGTATGGTTGTAGACAAGGGTTGGGGTTGGGCCTGGGTCTGAATGTGAGCCTGAGTCTGTGCTTGACAACGGGGCATAGTTGGAGTCACTGGTAGGGGTTGAACCTGGGTCTCCATGTAAGCCCGAGATGATGGTTGACATTGGGGTATGGTTGTAGACAAGGGTTGGGGTTGGGCCTGGGTCTGAATGTGAGCCCGAGTCTGTGCTTGACAACAGGGCATAGTTGGAGTCAAGGGTAGGGGTTGGACCTGGGTCTTCATGTAAGCCCGAGATGATGGTTGACATTGGGGTATGGTTGTAGACAAGGGTTGGGGTTGGGCCTGGGTCTGAATGTGAGCCCGAGTCTGTGCTTGACAACAGGGCATAGTTGGAGTCAAGGGTAGGGGTTGGACCTGGGTCTTCATGTAAGCCCGAGGTGATGGTTGACATTGGGGTATGGTTGTAGACAAGGGTTGGGGTTGGGCCTGGGTCTGAATGTGAGCCTGAGTTTGTGCTTGACAACGGGGCATAGTTGGAGTCAAGGGTAGGGGTTGGACCCGGGTCTTCATGTAAGCCCGAGATGATGGTTGACATTGGGGTATGGTTGTAGACAAGGGTAAGTGTTGGGCCTGGGTCTCCACGTGACCCTGAGGTGGTGGTGGAAACTGGGCCATGGTTGGAATCAAGGGTCTGGGTTGTGCCTGGGCCACAGTGGAGGTCAAGGGCTGGGCCAATGACGGTCGTGATGTTACTTTAGCTGGAATTTGGAGTGGTTTGGTCTTAGAGCATTCATTGAATAAGATAGGGTGTAACTCTAAAGGGGACCCAGGTACTGTGACAGTAGCCACTAGAGACTCACTGTGCAGAAAAGGGAGACCCCAGAAGAGGTGGCTGCATGTCCTCTGTAGATGGTCCCCCAAAGTGCCAGGATATGGGGCCTTCTTGGGACCAAGCAGTTGTTCTGGTTTGCCTTTTATGATCCAAAAGCCTGCCTCCACCTCCTTTCCTTTCTTCTTCCAAATCTTTAATTCTACTCTCTTGGTGATTAGTATCTCCAGCAGCTTCTGGACATCCGGGTTCACAAAAGAGAGGCTACCAGCCTCTACCTGTCTGTTTGTGAGGTCTCCCCAAAATGAGGCCTCTTCTGGGTGACTGGAAAGGTGTTCTTTCTGGGACTCAAAGTGTGTCAGAGTGGAGGAGCTCCAGGTTTTTTCAGCTCCCTGCCACCAAGTCAGTGCTGAAAGGGGGCAGCTTGAATGGAGTAGGCCTGAGATGGCTGGTCTCCAAGGGGAGGGTAGAGATGACCTGTGTGAGATGGTGCCCAATGGGAGTGCCATAGATTCACCCTGACTGAGATTCAGCATGGTGGCTGGTGGCTGTGGGACAGAGGAGGCTGTTGAAGGTGCAGGGCAGACCACTGCATCAGGAAAGCATGGCGGTGTAGGAGAAACAGCCAGTGGCTGGGGTGAAAGGCTGTCCAGGGGAAGGGAAGACTCTGGTATTTGAGAGGCACTCAAGGAGGAATCTGAGTGAACAGAAAATGAGGAGGGAACTGAATCTGAAGAAAGGGTGGAGGCTTGAGGTAGAGGCTGCTCAGTCAGAGGAGCCGGGGACACGGTGGGAGCAGTCTCTTCCCTGTATGGCTGGTGGGCTCCAGCAGGTGCTGCTTTGCACACCTTCCCAGGGGCATCTTGAGAGAGTTGATGAAAGTTGCCCTTTTCAGGGAACCTCCCCAGGTGTCTGCAGGAGACAGGAAGCACAAGCTGCAGCTAGGAGCCCCTGGGGCCAGGAGGACTGGGCAGGCCAGGCAAGGGTGGGCACTTGCAGCCCACAGCCTTCCCTGGCCCCCTGCTGACTTCATAATGCCCCTGCTGTCCCTCACACCAGGGTTATTGCCAAACCTACACCCTACGACTCCCCCTCCCAGCTCAGCCCCAGGCTGCCTGTGGCCCTGGGATCACACCATAGGATCTGGGAGGAATAAGAACCCAGGAGAGAAGGGGAAGAGTCTTTACGTTTGCAGAAGTGAAGTCAGGTCCCGGACCTCTTCCAATTCTTTCCGGCAATCTCTGCAAGCTGAAAATTAGCAGAGTGGGTTATGGTGGTGAAGGCAGCAGCCTAGGGGTCTTAAAGGAGGCTGAGTGCACTGCCTCTTTAAAGGGACAACACTGGGAGATTGGAGTCCAGGCAGCAGGGTCCAAGGCTGTCTAAGGGTCCCTGACAGTGAACCTTAGGAAAAAGTTTATCATTTACAAAGTGCTTCCATATCCATTGCCTTCTGCTGCCCTTACAACCCCTCCGTGGAGGAGAATGGGCAGGGGTCACCTCACAGACGAATCTGAGCAAAGTTAACATGTCCACACTTGGACATGGAGGTCCCGCCTCCCAATCCAGGTGCTATTGGTCCAACACAGCCCACACACCCCTGCTGGGCCAACCCATTTTCAGGACTCTTTCAGCTTCATTCTGCACAAGGAATCTGGGAAGTATCTGTGTTCTGCTCTGCTCCTCAGGAGCCTCTGTGGGGGTTCTGTTTCCTGAGGGTTGGGCCCCTCTGCTGGTCTCCTCAGAACCCATTGAGCTGGGCCCTCAGGGCCAGAGAGGGTGGGGGCTAACACCCAGGGCACACAGGGCTGAATGGCATAACCTACCTTTCACAGCTGCATTTTTCTTCCGACTCCTCCTTCTTCTCCTTGGCTCAGTTTGAGGCTGAGAGACAGAAAAAGCTCCGTTCTCACTCTCCCCTTTCTAGACAAGCATCAGACACTCAGTGTCCATACATAATGTGACTTTATACATTTAACTAGCAGAGTTTGTGTTTTTTCTTTGTGTGTTTTTTTTTCTGTTTTTCCTTTCCTTTTACTCATTTTTAAAAGGAATAATTTTTTTGAAGAACATAAAGGATTTTCAATGTGAGATTCACCATGGTTCCTTTGTCACTGTTCCTCTACTCAAGAAACACACATTCTCAGACCCACTGGTGAATTTGAGCTCCATCAGGTAGGTCTCGGCTTCCCAAGTCCAAGGCCCTACTCCAGCCCCCTCTCTGAGGCTCTCAGGGCCTCGGCACTGCCCCCAGATCAGCCCTCGTCCAAGATACCTGTTCACGGCTGATTAACTGGTGCTCAGGAGTCTGTCTTCTGGCTTAGAGTAAACTCAGTATCCTATCCTCAGCCCCTGGTCACTGTGTTTGGGACTTGCCCTGGATCCCTCTACCACACCTGCACAACTGGTCTGAGACCTTTTGGCTAGAAATCCTGGTGTTCACTGTATCCCCTTCCCAGCCTGGTTTGTCCCTAGAGGAATGATGTTGTAAACTTCCTAAAGAATAGATGTCATATTCTTTCCCGTCTCAGGGGTCTCTCTAATTGATTCAGAACAGTGGAAATAATAATAGAAAAGAGAACCATGTGCTTGTGAAGCTGTGCCAAGGGTTCCTTACCTTTATGTTTCCATGTTTCCTGGGAGGTGGAAAGGATGGATTATTCTCCAGATAGGGAAGGAACAGGAAAAAGAGCCCCAGTCCAAATAGAAAGGCAAGGATGATATCAGTCACCCAATAAGTGGAACAGGAGTTCAGCCAAATATCAAAAGTGCTTTTCAGAGAAAAGAGAGAATTCTCCATCATCTGTATCACACTGCTGCCCTCAGGCAACTAAGCACAGGGTAATCCACTTGAGGACTTAAGTCCTAGGCCCACATCATAGAGCTGTGGTCTGGTCACAAAGGGCTCCTGAAGGTGAGGAGGGAGTGATAGAGGAGGAGGCTGGATCCTGGTCCCTCCCCAAACATTGAGCCTTTCAGCTTTATTCATCTACCTTTTCTGAGCCTTCCCATCCTACCTTCTCATCCTGTTAGGCAGAGATTTTAGTCAAGTGTCAGTTTATCCCATTTGGAACTCAGACAGGGTTTCCAGATATTTTTACTCTCAGGATGCCCTTGTTTGTAACTCCAAATTTTCCACATGGTAATATTAGTGATTTGCATCAACCCAGACATATAACTTAAATTTCTATCATACTTCTTTCAGCTCAGGTCAGTTCAGTCGCTCAGTCATGTCCAACTTTTTGCGACCCCATGGACTGCAGCATGCCAGGCTTCCCTGTCCATCATCAACTTCCGGAGCTTGCTCAAACTCATGTCCATCAAGTTGGTTATGCCATCCAACCATCTCATCCTCTGTTGTCTCCTCTCCTCCTGCCTTCAATCTTTCCAAGCATCAGGGTCTTTTCAAATGAGTCAGTTCTTTGCAACAGGTAGCCAAAGTATTGGAGCTTCAGCTTCAGCATCAGTCCTGATGATGCTGAGGACTGATTTCCTTTAGGATTGATTGATTGGATCTCCTTGCAGTCCAAGGACTCTCAAGAGTCTTCTCCAACAACACAGTTCAAAAGCATCAATTCTTCGGCACTCAGCTTTCTTTATATTTATAGTCCAACTCTCACATCCATACATGACTACTGGAAAAATCATAGCTTTGACTAGACAGACCTTTGTCAGTACTTTTTAATATGCTGTCCAATATGTTTGGTCATAATTTTTCTTCCAAGAAGCAAAAGTATTTTAATTTCATGGCTGCAGTCACCATAAGGATGGTGTCATCTGCATATCTGAGTTTATTGATATTTCTCCCTGCAGCCTTGATTCCAGCTTGTGCTTCATCCAGCTCAGCATTTCACATGACGTACTCTGCATATAAGTTAAATAAGCAGGGTGACAATATACAGCCTTGACGTACTCCTTTCCCAATTTGGAACCAGTCTGTTGTTCCATGTCCGGTTCTAACTATTGTTTCTTGACCTGCATATTGGTTTCTCAAGAGGCAGGTCAGGTGGTCTGGTATTCCTATCTCTTAAAAAATTTTCCACAGTTTGTTGTGATACACATAGTCAAAGGCTTTAGATAGTCAATGAAGTCAATGTTCTTCTGGAATTCTCTTGTTTTTTTCTATGATCCAACAGATGTTGGCAATTTGATCTCTGGTTCCTTTGCCTTTCCTAAATCCAGCTTGAACATCTGGAAGTTCACAGTTCATGTGCTGTTGAAGCCTGGCTTGGAGAATTTTGAGCATTGCTTTGCTAGTGTGTGAGATGAGTACAATTGTGTGGTAGTTTGAGCATTCTTTGACATTGCCTTTCCTTGGGTTTGGAATACAATTGTGTGGTAGTTTGAGCATTCTTTGACATTGCCTTTCCTTGGGTTTGGAATGAAAACTGACCTTTTCCAGTCCTGTGGCCACTGCTGAGTTTTCCAAATATGCTGGCATATTGAGTGCAGCACTTTCACAGCATCATCTTTCAGGATTTGAAATAGCTCAACTGGAATTCCATCATCTCCACTAACTTTGTTCATAGCCATGCTTCCTAAGGCCCACTTGACTTCGCATTCCAGGATGTCTGCCTCTAGGTGAGTGATCACACCATTGTGGTTATCTGGGTCATGAAGATCTTTTTTGTATAGTTCTTCTGTGTATTCTTGCCACCTCTTCTTAATATCTTCTACTTCTGGTATCCAGTTCTGGTATGGATCTAATCATACTTTTTCAGCCATGTGAATTTTGAAAACATTAAATTTTTTTAAAATCTTCACTATATTCAGCCACAGGAACTTTAAACAAACAAAAAATACTTGAAATTTACAAGGCTATGAAGTATAAAACAAATTCAAATAGTTAAGCTTTCAAATAAATTTTTCATATGTTTCCAACATCCTTATTTCTAAAATTAATAAAGCCCACAAAAACTTTTGGAATATCCTCTACTGACATACACATATCCTTTAACAAATCAAGCTATCATTTTCTTGTTTCTAATAACTTTCTTCACTTGTTTATTCATGTTTGTCTGTGCTGAGTCTTTGCTCCTGCATGGGCTTTTCTCTAGTTGCAGCATGTAGGGGCTACTCTCTAGTTGTGCTGCACAGGCGTCTCATTGTGGTGGTTTCTCTTGTGGTGGAGCACAGGCTCTCGGGCACTCAGGTTTCAGTTTCAGTGTGTGGGCTCACTAGTTGTGGTTCCTGGGCTCTAGAGAACAGGGCTAATAGGTTGTGGCACATGGGCTTAGTTGATCCATGGTATGTGGGATCTTCCTGGGGCAGGGATCAAATCTGTATCTCATGCACTGGTAGGCAGATTCTTTACCAGAGCTATCAGGGAAGCCTAATCCAGCATTTTCAAATCTAAGAATCAACCTTCTTTTTTTTTCAGTTCAAAAAGCTGTCTTCAGTAGTATTTATACATAGGACTGCTAGCTTCAAATTCTGCAGCTCTTTTTTTTTAAATCTGGGAATATTTTTATTTTTCTTTCTTTTTTTGAATGGTAGATTTTCTAGACATGCAATCCTAGGTTGACAATATTTTTCTTTCAGCTCTTTGAATATGTCATCACACAGCCTTCCCTCTACTCTTTCTGATTGTCAGTGTTTAATTTTACTGTGGTTCTCTTGTATATGGAGAACAGTTTTTCTCTCGCTCCAAGAGTTTACCTTGATTTTTCCACACTTTGACCAGGATGTGTCTTAGATGTATCTCTTTGCTTCCATTTTACTAGAGGTAAACATTGAGTCTGTAGATTAATGTTTTCCATCAGATTTGGTAAGACTTCAGTCATGTCTACAAGTATTTTTTTCTTCTTCCTCTTTCTCTCCCTGCTTTTTGAGATTGTTTCCGTTTTGCTAGTGTGCTTAATGGGTCCCATAGCTCATTTTTCCTCAATCTTTTCTCTTTGTTTTTTACATTGATTTCTATTAATCCATCTTCAAATTTATGGATTCTTTATTCTACCATCTCAAATGCACTGTTGAACCCCTAGTCAATTTTCCATTTCAATTATTGTAGTTTTGAATTCCAGAATTTATATTTGTTTCATTTTTTTACAATTTGTAGTTCCTCATTGAGTTTGTCTATTTGTTGACCTTATCATGTGCTCAGTCATGCCCGACTCTTGGCAACACCATGGATTGTAGCCCACAAGGTGCCTCCATCCATGAGATTTCCCAGGCAAGAATACTGAAGTCAGGATGCCATTTCCTACTACAGGGAATCTTTTTGACTCAGGGATCAAACCCATGTCTACTACACTGGCAGATGGATTCTTTACCACTGAGCCACCAGGGAAGCCACAGTGGTGGCTACACATGTTATTAAACACACATGTTATAAAACACACACATATATTGTCCCAATATCAGTTTCCTAGCTTTGATAGTGTCTTATTGTTACATAAAATGTAACCTAGGAAAACTAGATGGAGACTACTTGGGGCCTTTCTAATTTTGCAACTTCCTATCTATCTACAATTATTCCAAAACAAATCATTAAAAAATACTGTGCTCGAATAAGAAAAAAAAAATCTATATAGAAGTGTGGTGGGTTTTTTTTTTTTTTTTGAGAGTGCTCAACCATTCAAGACAACTTCAACTTTGAGGCAGTCATTTTATCATTGGTAACATAATGTAAACTGAAAGTGGGGTCCAGCTGCTTGCCTTTCAAAAGCCAATAAAGATGCAACATGAGTGTAAAGGAAAGTGTGCTTTATTTTGGATACCAGCAACCAGGGCGGGGGTGGGGGGAGAGGGGTCAGAGAAGGTGGACTCCTGTCTGAAGGCTGGCACCCCCACCCACAGACAACATGTAGACAACAGCTTTCATAGACAGAGGCAGGGGGCTACAAGCAGAAACAGCACAGTCAGCTCTGACAGTCATCTTCAAATTTGTCATGTGGTTGTCTGACCAGAGTCATCTTGATTGTTTTAAGAGCAGTTAATCATCAATTGATGCTTCAGTTACAGCATCAGTTTGTTCCCATTTCCTTCAGGCCAATTCCCAGAAAAGTGGAAGCTTATGTAACGGCCACAGTCTGGTCATCGTGTAGCTGGTTTCAGTATTTATAAGACAGCTCACAGGATATGGCTTAGAATATTATCTATGGCCCTTGAGAAGAAACTAAAGGTCCTTGACTCTGCTTACTGACTAAACTATAGTTATTTTGTCCTTTTATTTTTGGATTACTTTTCTTTGTTTCTGCATTTTCTCACTTCTCTGATTAAACTTATTAATTTAGCTCAAGTTCGTGTGTGTGTGTGTGTGTGTGTGTTTTTTAACAGAAAAAAAATGCAGGTGGAGGACATGAGGCCCTGCTCCAGCTCAATAATAACAGAAAAAAAAATTATATCAGGGGATTTCCATGGTGGTCTCAGTTCAGTTCAGTCACTCAGTTGTGTCCGACTATTTGCGACCCCATAAATCGCAGCACACCAGGCCTCCCTGTCCATCACCATCTCCAAGAGTTCACTCAGACTCACGTCCATCGAGTCAGTGATGCCATCCAGCTATCTCATCCTCTGCCGTTCCCTTCTCCTCCTGCCCCCAATCCCTCCCAGCATCAGAGTCTTTTCCAACGAGTCAACACTTCGCATGAGGTGGCCAAAGTACTGGAGCTTCAGCTTTAGCATCATTCCTTCCAAAGAAATCCCAGGGCTGATCTCCTTGCAATCCAAGGGACTCTCAAGAGTCTTCTCCAACACCACAGTTCAAAAGCATCTTGTCTAGTGGTTAAGAATTTACCTTGCAATGCAGGGACTTGGGGTCAACCCCTGGTTGGGTATTTAAGATCCCACATGCGAGGAGCAATTAAACCTGTGCTCCACAACTACTGAGCCCTCATACCACAGCTATAGAGTCCGTGTACTATAATGAAAGATCCTGCATGATGTAACAGGGATCTTGTGTGCCACAACTAAGACCCAATGAAGCCAAATAAATGAATAAATAAATATTTTTAAATAATTATACCAGGAGACTATACCTTAATTTAATTTAAGGTATAAATTATACCTTAAGGTATAAATTTAAGGTATAAGGCAGAAATTTAATGTAATTTTTGAAGCAGTATATTAGAAACATTGTGTGTGTGTGTGTGTATGTTAGTTGCTCAGTTGTGTCTGACTCTTTGCAACCCCATAGACCGTAGCCCACCAGGCCCCTCTGCCCATGGGATTCTCCAGGCAAGAACACTGGAGTGCGTTGCCATTTCCTTCTCCAAAAGGAACTACAGAAAGAAAGGAAGTGAAGTCGCCCAGTCACGTCCGACTCTGCAACCCCACGGACTGTATGTAGGGTACCAGGCTCCTCCATCCATGGACTTCTCCAGGCAAGAGTACTGGCATTTCCTTCTCCATTAGAAACATTCAGTTCAGTTCAGTTCAGTCACTCAGTCATGTCCAACTATTTGCGACCCCATGAATCGCAGCACGCCAGGCCTCCTTGTCCATCACCATCTCCCAGAGCTCACTCAGACTCATGTCCATTGAGTCAATGATGCCATCCAGCCATCTCATCCTTGGCCGTCCCCTTCTCCTCCTGCCCCCAATCCCTCCCAGCATCAGAGTCTTTTCCAATGAGTCAACACTTCGCATGAGGCAGCCAAAGTACTGGAGCTTCAGCTTTAGCATCATTCCTTCCAAAGAAATCCCAGGGTTGATCTCCTTCAGAATGGACTGGTTGTATCTCCTTGCAGTCCAAGGGACTCTCAAGAGTCTTCTCCAACACCACAGTTCAAAAGCATCAATTCTTCGGCGCTCAGCCTTCTTTACAGTTACTTTCTGCTAAACAATATTTGCTAACTATTGATAAGGTTAACCACAGGTAGATAAGTTTAATAATCAATGAATAACATTAAGATAGAAAGGCAGTCTCTTAAGATACCTGCTATAATTCTATATGGACTTTTTCATTAATTAGACAACTTTGTAGAGATCTGATGTCAAGGTAAGTGAAAAGTTCAAAGCTGCTGAAACCTAATGAGGATTGCAAAAGGTCACACAATAAATTGTGGCAAACTGATTAAACAATGTAAATAAAGAATTACAGAGCTGGTATAGAATTTAAAGACTTCACAGAGTACCAGGTTGAGCTCCTTGTGCCTACAGAGCAACCTCCCACTGGCTATTTTACAGATGGTAGTGTAAATATGTCAGTGCTACTCTCCCAATATGCCCCACCCTCTCCTTACCCCACTGTGTCCAAAGTCTGTTCTCTGTATCTCATCTCTATTCCAGCCCCTTGGTTCATTGGTATAATTTTTCTATGTTATATATTCCATATATATGTGCTAACATGTGAGATTTGTTTTGCTCTTTATGACTTACTTCACTCTGTATAACAGAAGCCAACATAATATTGTAAAGCAATTATCCTCCAATTAAAAATAAACATAAAATAAGAATTTAAAGACTTCTTAACAACATATTATTTGAGAGACTCTGTGATGTTTCCAAACTTGCTCAGGACTGGGGACCAGGCCAAATCCAAACTATTTGGCCCCTGTAATGTGATCGTCCCTAAGGGCCATGCTCTGTTGCTTTCTTGCACACACTCCTCCCCTCATAAGTTGTCTTCATAGCACTGTGCAACTTTAGCCATATTTCAGGGCACAGAGAATGGCTTGAACTGAGAGCATCTCTCCTACACATGCATTTGAGGGCAGGCAGGGCCCTGATCCGGAGAAGGCAATGGCACCCCACTCCAGTACTCTTGCCTGGAAAATCCCATGGATGGAGGAGCCTGGTGGGCTGCAGTCGATGGGGTCGCAAAGAGTCAGACACGACTGAGCGACTTCCCTTTCACTTTTCACTTTCATGCATTGGAGAAGGAAATGGCAACCCACTCCAGTGTTCTTGCCTGGAGAATCCCAGGGCCGGGGGAGCCTGGTGGGCTGCCGTATATGGGGTCACACAGAGTCGGACACGACTGAAGTGACTTTGCAGCAGCAGCAGCAGGGTCCTGATCATTTCTGAATAATCTGCCTTCAATGAGCCCTATTATAGTTAGCAAGCCTCTCTGTAGCTTAAAATACTTCAGTAGGTAAGACATCAGTATTTTACCTATATGAAATGTTTCATTTAAGCTTTTGAGTATTTCATGTAATTGTCAACTACGTATCTCTGTATTCTTAAACACAAAACTATAGCTCATTCTAGCCTAGCTTATTTAGAAATACACAGGACCATATTGAAAGTTGGGGACTGTGGCTTTAAGGATTACTGTGCTCTGTCAAACAGGTATCTTACTCGATTTATGGAAAAGACTAGAGTTTCTTAGTATCATATTCATGTTTGTTGCACCTGAGTGGAGTGCCTGCGTTTTGTACAGCTTTAGATTTTCATGAATAAAATTTTTTCTCACGGTGGTAAGATTAAAAAAAAAATCTGCGTAAAGAAGAAAGAAAAATATTTCAGAAAGTACCTTATTAGAGATATCCCAATCACATGTTTTTTACCATCAGCCTTTATGATTCTGGGCTTTTATAACCCAAATTATTCTGACACATTTTTAGGGAGAAAGGAAATATATTTTCCTACCTTGATCATACTACTTAAGTCATAGTAGTTTCATATTATTGAATGTGCAAGACCAAAAACATTCACATATTCATAATCACATTTGGGAAGATTTACTTTAAAAACACTCTTTAAATGCAAGCTCACTCTTTAAATGCAAGGGATGTTAATGTGACTATTATTTCTCTGTAAAATCAAATACGATATTGAGCAAGTGGTAGGCATTCAGTGTGACCCCTCCAAGACCACACATGGTGGTGATAACGCCCCTGGGATAGGAGTGCTGGCCAGGTCCTTGGTCTCTGAGTGGGTTTTCTCACTCAGGGCCAGAAGAGGCCCTGATGGGGTGGGGCTCAGGCCCAGGACCCTAGCAGTCTCACTGGGGCCTGAGCAGTCGAAGGTTAGGGTTAGGGGTAGCAGTCAAGCAGAACCACTTTCCATGTTCTGCTCTGATCCCCACAACTCCGCCAGAGTCCCTTTCCCTCCCTGCTGACCCCCTTGCTGTGAGAAGGCCCCTCCGGGTGTGGGAGCCTCTCTTCCTCCCCAGCACCACTCTGGGGCACTGATCCCGTCTTGCCTCCACTTTTCTTCCCTCTCTTTACCCGCACCCCCATCCACGTCCTACCTGGTTGGGCAGGGATTCCTCCCATTCCCTTAGGTGTTTGAGGTTCCCCCACTCTAGCGCCTAATAGGTGCTCTGTGAGAATTGCTCCGATGCATTCATGCTGTAGTTGTGAGGGGACACAAACTCCACATCCTCCTACTCTGCCATCTTCTATTTGGAGTGAAATGAGGCTGTTTTTTTCTTTAAAGATATAATTCATATTAGAACTTGCACTGCCACAGTAAACCAACTAAAAGTAAATTGAGGAGAGGGTTTATTATTTGACTGAGATAAATCAATCATTTTAACTTGTTAAATGGCTTCAAGTACATTCGCAGTGTTGTATAATCCTTACTTTTTTCTAGTTCAAACCCATTTTATCGCCTTAGAGGAAGCCTGCTCATGGAGCAGTTACACTCTGTTCCTTCTTTCACCTAACATCTGGGTAATCACCAATCTGTTTTCTGTCTGTGCAGATACATCTATTTGGATATTTCATATATCGATAAATGTAATTACATAGTATGTGACCATTTATGTCTGACTTCTTTCCCAGCACAATTTTCAGTGTTCATGCATATTACAGGATAAATCAGTACCTCATTTCTTTTTTCTTCCTATCTTTAGTGAGGTATAATAGACAAAAATATATATCTAAGACACACAACTTGATATTTTGATGTACACATACATTTTTAAAATAATTGCCATCAGTTCAGTTCAGTCACTCAGTCATGTCCAACTCTTTGCGACCCCATGAATCGCAGCATGCCAGGCCTCCCTGTCCATCACCAACTGCCGGAGTTCACTCAGACTCGCATCCATCGAGTCAGTGATGCGCACAGCTGGGTATTGTTTTTGCTTTGGCTCCATCCCTTCATTCTTTCTGGATTTATCTCTCCACTGACCTCCAGTAGCATATTGGGCACCTACTTACCTGGGGAGTTCCTCTTTCAGTATCCTATCATTTTGCCTTTTCATACTGTTCATGGGGTTCTCAAGGCAAGAATACTGAAGTGGTTTGCCATTCCCTTCTCCAGTGGACCACATTATCAAGCCAATTAATCTCATATAGTCACCGTTTTCTTTATTTTTGGTGCGAACACTAAAGATCTACTGTCTTAGAAAATTATAAGTATACAATACAGAGTTGTTTACTATATCATTGTACAATAGATTTTCAGAACCTATTCTTTTTTCCTGAAACTGTACTCCTTGATCAATACCTGCCCGTATTGCCACCCCCTATCTCCTGTCACCTACCATCCTGTACCCCACTTCTGTGACTGTTTTGTATTCCATATTAAAGTGATATCATGCAGTATTTGTATTTGTCTTTATCTGGCTTATTTCACTTAATATAATCTCTGTCAGTTTCATCCATGCTGTCACAAATAGCAGGATTTTCTTCTTTTTAAAGCAGGGGTTCCCACCCCCAGGCCACAAACCAGACAGTCTGTGGCCTGTTAAGAACCAAGTCGCATAGTGGGAGATGAGTGGCAGGTGAGTGAGAGAAACTTTATTAGTATTTATAGTTGCTGCTCATTGTTCACATTACTGCCTGAGCTCTGCCTCCTTCCAACCAGTGGCGGCATTAGATTCCCATAGGAGAGAGACTCCTACTGTGAACTGCACGTGTGAAGTATCTACATTGCATGCTCCTTATGAGAAGCCAATACCTGATGATCAGAGTCGGTGATGCTAGTGCTGGGGAGCAACTATAAACACAGGCTATCATTAGCAGAGAGGTTTGACTGCACAGAGGCCATAATAAATCAATTGCTTGCAGACTCATGCCAAAACCCTATTAGTGAGCAGCAAGGGACAATTAAGCTGTGGCAAATGAGTTGATGTACTTCAGTTATACAGCTGCATCTGGTGGTAGGTTTCAGTCAGAATCCGACACTTATTTTAGTTCATGTGGATCCCACCTATTATTTTATTTACCACTTCTGTCTGTGCCTCTTTCCCACACTGTGCACTTGTCTCAGTCATAGTTTTTTAAGCCCTGAAGCTAACCCTAGCCAAAATGAGAAGAAAACAAATTTGCTGGGGAGATTCTTTGAAGGGGGAAGATCCAATGATGAGATGGCAAAAGAGAATAGGACTGCCAGCAAAAAGAAAGCTACATTTAAAAGAAAATAGCAAGAGTCTTACTTAAATTACAGGTTCATTGCAACAGGCAGTCCAAATTCAAGCCTGCTTTGTATAATATGTAGTGGCCGGCTATCCAAAGAAGCTATGAAACCATCAAAATTGCTTTGCCACATGGAGACCAAGTACTCTGCATTAAAAGACAAGGCTTTGGAGTTTTTCAAAAGAAAAAAAAATGTGAGCATGAAGAACAGAAGCAAATATTGAAGGCCACCACTTCATCAAATGTGTCTGCACCGAGAGCATCATTCTTAGTGGCTAAAACTATGAGGTCCTTTACTATTGGTGAAGAGCTGATCATGCCTGCTGCTAAGGACATTTGTCATGAACTTTGAGGAGAGGCTGCAGTTCAAAACGTGGCATATATTCCTCTTCATTTAGCACCATAACTAGATGAATTGATGAAATAGCAGAGGATATTGTGGTATAGTTGTTAGAGTTAATGAGTCACTGTGGTATACAACCCAGGTTAACAAGTCTACCAGTGTTGACAGCTAGGCAAGAACACTTGTTTTTGTGCAGTTTCTCAGGAGGATGTGCATGAGGATATGGTATGCTCCCTTTAGTTGCAAATGAACACCACAGCTGCAGAACTATTCAAGTCTTTGATTGATTATGTATTAGGAAAACTGAATTGGTCATTTTGTGTCTGTATTTGCACAGACAGATGGAATAGAAAATGGCAACCCACTCCAGTATTCTTGCCTGGGAATCCCATGGATAGAGAAGCCTGGCAGGCTATGGCACATGGGATTGCAAAGAGCTGGACACAACTGAGCAACTAAGCACTTATGCATGCAGGCACAGACAGAGTAGCTGCCGTGACTGGATGGCTTTCTGCTTTCACTACTCCGGCCAAAAAGGTCACTTCTTAATATGAGCCTATGCATTGTGTCATGCATAAATACTGTCTAGCTGAAAAACATCACCTGAACTTAACAATGTTTTTCAGGATGTGCTTAAAATTATTAACCATATTAAAATACATGCTCTTAACTCACATCACATACCTCTGTGAGGAGACGGACACAGAGCACGTCTTCTCTTAAACACAAATGTGAGATTGTTTTCTAAAGGTATATCACTGGCTAGAGTTTTTGAGTTATGAGAGCTTCTCCAAATAATTCTTTTAGAAAAATGGTCACCACTGGCAGCATATTTCACTGACGCAGAATGGACGACAAAACTTGCTCACTTGTGTGACATATTCAATCTGCTCAATGAACTCAATCTGTCCCTTCAGGGGAGCATGACAACTTGTTCAAGTCAGCAGATAAAGTGGCTGCATTCAAAGTTAAACAGCAGTTATGGGGGTGAAAAGTTTGGGTTTTGCTTTTGGTTTTTTTTTTTTTTTAACATGTTTCAAACATTAGCAGAGATTTTGAAAGAGATTGAGACAGGGGCTTCTTTCTCCCAAATGGTGCGTGATCACCTATCTCAGCTTTCAAAAGGGTTTGAGCATTATTTCCAAACCAGAGATGATCCCCAAACTGGGAAGGAATGGATCTGCAGCCCATTTGTGAATAAACCAGGTGAACTGACTTTGGCCATTCTAGGAGAGGATTAGTTGCTTGAGATCACAAACGACAGTGGCCTTAAAAGTATGTTTGGGGCAGTTAAGGGCTCTGGCCAGCATGTGGGGGTGAGAGGATCCCTGAGCCAAGCAGGTCTCTGCTTGTCTGGGGGCACAGCATGGATGATGGCCTGTAGGGCCCCAGGTGTGCAGGTGCTGAGCTTAGCTGGCAGCAGCTCATTGGAGCACCTGGACACATTGGGGAAGGACAAGGTGGTGGTCTTCCTCAAGGGGATGCCAGAGCAGCCCCAGTGCCGCTTCAGCAATGCCATGGTACAGATCCCACAACCTATAATGTGCTAGATAACCCCCAGCTCCCACAAGGCATTAAAGACTATTCCAACCAGCCCACCATCCCACAAGTGTACCTCAACTGCAAGTTCATGGGGGAGGTGGTGACATTCTTCTCCAGATGCACTAGAACCGGGGAGCTGGTGGAAGAACTGAAAAAGCTGGGGATCTGCTCTGCCCTCTTAGATGAAACAGAAGACCAGGACTCAAAGTGAGGGTGACTGAGCCAGGAGCCACTGGTGTCAGAATCACACTGCCAGAGAAGCCTTACCAATTCTGGTTTTCACTCTTCAGATGACTCCTTGCACTGATACCTCCATTGTATAAGCAACTGGGTGATTTTAGTGATTTATCATGAATGTAATTGTAACCACTGGACTGTCATAATCAAAATTGTATTATAAGATTGCTGTTAACAAAATTCCTTCTTATGTTGTTCTTTGCTCTTTGCCTGATTCAGGAGTAAACCTGCTGCTGCTGCTGCTGCTAAGTCGCTTCAGTCGTGTCCGACTCTGTGCGACCCCATAGATGGCAGCCCACCAGGCTCCCCTGTCCCTGGGATTCTCCAGGCAAGAACACTGGAGTGGGTTGCCATTTCCTTCTCCAATGCATGAAAGTGAAAAGTGAAAGTGAAGTCGCTCAGTCATGTCTGACTCTTCGCGACCCCATGGACTGCAGCCCACCAGGCTTCTCCGTCCATGGGGTTTTCCAGGCAAGAGTACTGGAGTGGGGTGCCATCGCCTTCTACAAATGGAAGCTTGCTGCTGCTGCTAAGTCACTTCAATCCTGTCTGACTCTATGCGTCTTAACCTAGGAGCTTTTGAATCATCGTCATTATTCAGGAGTCCTCTGCAAGTATGTCAGTCTGCAAAGATAATTCATACCCTCTCCCCAGTTTTTTGTAACTTGTTAAGAAAAATAATGGACAAGGAAGACAATGAGATAACTGGGGTGCTTTTTTTTTTTTCAAATTTAACTGCCAACCCAGAGGGGGGAGAAGCTATGTTTGAGACAACTTCAAATCTCTATACATTTTGAATTAAAGTCAAGGCAGAATATACTGAGATTGCCACAAAAGCACTGAAAAGTCTGCTTCCATTTCCAACATCCTATCTTTGTGACGCAGGGCTTTCTGCAGTGACAGTGACCAAAACAAGATCGTGGAGTAGACTGGACATAAGCAACACACTTTCAGGTGTCTCTGTCTCCTATCACCCCCAGATAGGATCATCTAGCTGCAGGGAAACAAGCTCAGGGCTCCTACTGATTCTACGTTATGGTAAATTATATAATTATTCCATTATATGTAATAATAGAAATAAAGTGCACAGTAAATGTAATGTGTTTAAATCATCCTGAAACCATCCCCGACTCAGCCTGTGAAAAAATTGTCTTCCACAAAATTGGCACCAAAAAGATTGGGCACTGCTGTTTTAAAGGTTGATTAATATTCCATTGTGTACAGGCATACCTTGGAGATATTGCAGGTGTGGTTCCAGACAACAAAAATAAAGTGAATATCGCAACAAAACACTCCACATGAATTTTTGGGTTCCCCAGTGCATCTTAAAGATATGTTTATACAATATTGTAGTCTGTTAATATGCAATAGAATGTCTGAAAAACCAATATACATACTGTAATTTTTAAAAAAAACAGCTCTTAGTTTCAGTGGTCTTTCCTTTTGTATTTTTAGTCCTTCTTTTTTTCATTTATAGCTGGCCTAATTCTTATTTCCTTCTTTCTGATAACATTCAGCTTAATTCATTGTTTAGTTCCTTGATGTTCTTAGTTGTTGTTGTTAGGTTGCTTATTTGAGAGCTTTCTTTTTTCTTAATGTATACTATTATCATTATAAACTTGCTTTCTAGAACTTCACATAAGTTTTAGTATGTTGTATTTCATTTTTATTTGTCTCAAAATATCTTTCCAATTTCCTTTTGATTTCTCTTTTAACCCTTTTGTCATTCAGGAACATGTTTTCTTAATCTCCACATATTTGTGATGGGCTTCCCTAGTGGTTCAGCAGTAAAGAATGCACCTATAATGTAGGAGACATGGATTTGATTCCTGAGTCAGGAATATCCCCTGGAGAAGGAAATGGCAATGCACTCCAGTTATTATTGCCTGAGAAATCTCATGAACAGAGGAGCCTGCCAGGCTACAGTTCATGTGGTCACAAGAGTTGGACATGACTTAGCAACTAAACAACAAAAACACCTGTGATATGTCTGGCTTTCCTACTGTTATGGATTGTCATATCATTGTGGTTGGAAAAGAAAGAGTAATTTCAATTATATTAAATTTGTTAAGACTTGTTTTGTGACCTAACACATTATATACCATGGTGAGTATTCTATGTATGCTTGAGAAGAATGTGTATTCCAGGGGTATTGGATGAAATGTTCTGCATATGTCTGTTAGGTTCATCTGATCTGATGTGTAGTTTAAGTCCAATATTTCCTTATTGGTTTTCTTTGGGGATGTTCTGTCCACTGTTGAAAGTTGGGTATTGAAGTTCCATGGTATTATATCGCTGCCTATTTCCTGCTTCAAGTCAGGAAATAATATTTGCTTTCTATATTTAAGGTACTCTGATGATGGACAGGGAGGCCTGTGTGCTGCGATTCATGGGGTCGCAGAGTCGGATATGACTGAGCGACTGAACTGAACTGACTGATGTTGGATGAATAAAAATTCTATTAATATGTCCTCTTTGTAAATTTATTCTTTATCATTATGTAATGACTTTGTCTCTTGTTACAGTGTTTGACTTCAAGTCTCTATAATTATAGCTATCAAATCTATGTAATTATAGCTATCGCTTTCTTTTATTTCTCATTACAATAGTGTATCTTTTTCCATTCCTTTACTGTTATTAAAGTTGAAGTGAGTCTCTTGTTGTCAGTGTATAGTTGGGTCTTGTTTTTTAATTCATAAAACAACTCTACATTTTTTAATGGAAGAATTTAATCCATTTGCATACAGAGGAATTACTGATAGGTAAGGGCTTAGGCCATTATTTTAATTGCTTCTGGGTTTTTGTAATTCTTTTACTCTTCTATTGCTGCCTTCCTTTGTGAATTGATGATTTTGTTGTGGTATGCCTTGATTCTGCCCCTGTCTTTTGGGTATCTACTAAAGGTTTTGATTCTTTGTTATCATGAGGCTTACATAAAACATCTTATATTCATGACAGGCTAAAATGATAAGCTTAATTTTGAAAATTAATACATAAAAAAGATCTACATTTTTACACTCTATTCATTTTATGCTTTTGATGTCACAATTTACATCTTTTTGTATTGTATATTTATTAACAAAGTATTGCAGTTAGAGTTGTTCTTATATTTTAACCTTTAAAGTTTTAAGAAATTTAACCATCACCATCACAATATCATTCTGAATTTAACTATTTATTTGCCCATAAGCTTTATACTTTCATATGCTTTCATATATCTAACTTACATGCTTTCATTTCAGAATAAACAATTCCCTTTAACAACTTTCATATAAGCTCCTTCAGCTTTTGTTTGTTTATGAAAATTCTCTGTCTCTCCAACTCTGAAGCACAAGTTTACTGGGTAGAGTATTCTTAGCAGTTTTTTTGTTTTTTTTTTTAATCATCCCATTCCCAATGGCCTGTAACATTCCTACTGAAAAATCCGCTAATAGGCTTAAAGAGGATTCCCTGTATAAAGTCACTTATCTCTTGTTGGTTTTAAGATTCTATCTTTAACTTTTGATAATTTCATTATAGTGTGTCTCTGGGTAGATCTCTTTGAATTAATCTTGTTATACGTTTTATGGACTTCGTTAATCTGGATATCTTTCTTTTTCCATATTAAGGAAGTTTTCAGGCACTATTTCTTTGAATATGCCTTCTGCCCTTTCTCTTTTTCTTTCTTGAAGACCTAGAATACCTACATTGGTTCACTAAGCGGTGACCCTTAACTTATCTTTGCTTTCTTCCATTCTTTCTTTTCACTCTTTTGATTGGATGATTTCCACTCCCTTGTCTGATTCTTTCTTCCACTTGATCTGGTCTACTTATGAACATCTCTGTTGAGTTCTTCATTTATTGTGTTTTTCATGTCTATGATTTATGTTTGGTAGTTTTTAAAAACATTTTCTGTCTTTTTGTTGAAATTTGTACCTTGTTCATGCATTATTCTCCTGACCTCAATAAGCATCTTTATTACCATTATTTTGAACTCTCTATTGGGTAAAACACTTACGTCTACTTCATTAAGGTAAGTTCCTAGAGATTTGTTATTTTGTTTGAAACATCCTCATTTCTTTACTTTTCTTGATTTTCTGTGTTGGTTTCTGTATAAAACAGCCACTTTTCCCAGTATTGACACATTGGCCTTGTGTAGATGAACCTCCATAATCAGCCTGGCCTGAGCTCCTGATTGTCTCTAAAAGTTTTATGATCAAATCCTGTCTTTTTCCTTGGTGGCTTCCTATAGTTAAGGGTGTGCCAATACTCATCAGTGTCCCCAAAGATGTGGGAAACCTTCTTATGCCTATTTAGGCTTCTAGACCCTTTAACTCCCCGATGCAAGTTAATTGGAAGCCCAATTATCAGGCAGGAACTGGGAAAATCAGGGCATTAGATATGCAGTCTATCCTCTATCAAGAAGAATCCAGGAGTTGGGCGTTTTTGCTTACTTACTTTTTGCTGAATCAGGGGAAATGGTTGCTGCAAGTGCTTTTGTGTCCAAATAAAATAGCCTTTGTTTTTAAGAAGGAAATGGCAACCCACTCCAGTACTCTTGCCTGGAAAATTCCATGGACTGAGGAGCCTGGTAGGCTACAATCCATGGGGTCGCAAAGAGTCGGACACGGCTGAGTAACTTCATTTTCACTTTCACTTTAGTTTTTGCTGAATCAGGGGAAACGGTTTCTGCAAGTGCTTTTGTGTCCAAATAAAATAGCCTTTGTTTTTAGTTGTCCCAGGGACTCATGAATGATGAGCCCTGTCAGCTCCCAAAGCTACATGATTTGGGGGCTAGTCCCTTGGGTGGTAGTTGAAAATCGGGGTGTGAGATGTCTGGACCAGCTTTCAGGAGTGAAAATGAACACTTGGTCTTACTGTTGGAGCTGGGGGAGATAGCCCACCAGCTTTACCAGGCTTACAAGAGGATACCAGTCAGCTCCTACATGCAGACTGACTAGAAGCCAGAACCACGGCAGCAGTTAGAAAAATACACAAATTCTTTCCAGGGACTAACTGGGAGATGCGCATTTTTGTTTTCTCCCTCCATGCTGGGCCTGGGTATATAAACTACAGGGAGTCTTCAAGCATCCTTTCAAAAACGGTTTCTTTGCTATAGTACTGTAGGATTCATGAACGTAAACTCCATTGGCTTTCAGAGGTAGGTTATTTTGGAGTCTATCCCTCAAGCGGCAGTTTTAAAAGTCAGGATTGTAAACGTGTAGAAAGTTCCTTCTAGGGACATGCAGGATTTGGTTTCATTGTTGGAGCAAGATGGAGGGAGAGGGCAGGGTAAGTACCCACTGGCTCTTTGTGGCTCTGGGGAGGATTCAGCTCAAATGCAATCTACTCCCTCTGCCCTAAGCTTGAGGAAATAGCCACAGGGAGTGCTCAAGCACCTAATAACAATTGCTTCTTTGCTATAACACCGTGGGACTTGTGAATGGAAGCCCTTTGGTTCTCAGAGCTAGATGATTTGAGGGTCCATCCCTCAGGTGACAGGCTTAAAATCTGGGGCATTAGAAATGTGCCCAAACACTTTACTGATCAAGAAGGGGCTGGGAATTGATGGTTTTGGAAAGATTATAAGGCATTATTCTGGGGTGGGGTTTATAGGAAGTGTCTCACCCTTCACTATACATTTTCATGTGGGTATTTTCTCAGTTCCCAATGTGTAGGAGTCACTCAAGCAATTTCTAAGCTTCTCTCAGAGGGAACTGATCCGTGTGTAGCTGTAAATTCAGTGCATCCATGGAAGGAGGGAAATTCGGGAGTCTCTTGTGTCACAATCTTGAGGTACCTGTTGATATTTTCTCAGAACCAACTCTTGGTTTCATTGACTTTTATTATTTTCTGTTTTGTTTATGTATGCTGTATTATTTATTATTTTTCCCATCTGCTGGCCTTGGATTAAGTATTTTCTACTTTGTTAAGGCATACAGTTTTCCACAGTGGCTGCACTAACTCACATTCCCACCTACACTATAGGAGGGTTCCCTTTTCTCCACACCACCTCCAGAAGTTGCTATTTGTAGACATTTTAATAATGGTTATTCTGGGTGGTGTGAGGTGGTATGTCATTGTAGTTTTAGTTAGAATTTCTCTAATAATTTGTGATGTTGAGCATCTTTTTATGTGTTTTTAGACCATCTGTATATCTTTGGAGAAATATCTCTTTAGATCTCTTGCCCATTTTTTGATTGGATTATATTTTTTATATTGAGCAGCATGAGTTATTTGTTATCTTTTGGAGATTAATCCCTTGTCGGTTGCTTCATTTGCAAATATTTTCCCCCATTCTGAGAGTTGTCTTTTCATTTTGTTTACAGTCTCCTTTGCTGTATAAAGACTTTTAAGTTTAATTAAGTCCCATTTGCTTTTATTTTCATTACTCTAGGAGGTGGGTCAAAAAAAGATCTTGCTATGATTTACATCAAAAAGTGTTCTGCCTCTGTTTTCCTCTAAGAGTTTCATAGTATCCAGCCTTAAATTTAGATCTTTCATCCATTTTGAGTTTACTTTTTTGTATGGTATTAGGAGATGTTCTGATTTAAGAGACTGCTTTTTGTTTTTTCCCATTTATATGCTTGCCTCCTTTGTCATAGATTAGGTGACCATAGGTGTGTGGGTTTACCCCTGAGCTTTCTATCTTGTTGCATTGATTTATTTCTGTTTTTATGCTAGTACAAAATAATTTTGATTTCTGCAGCTTGGTAGTATAATCTGAGGGCAGGAAGCCTGATTATTCCAGAACAATTTTTCTTTCTCAAGATTACTTTGGCTATTTGGGTTCTTTTGTGTTTCCCTACATATTTTGAATTTTTTTCTAATTTTTTTCTAATTAGAATTTTTGTTCTAATTCTGCTTTTAAAATGCCATGGGTAATTTGATAGGGATTGCACTTGTATTGTAGAGTGCTTTGGATAGTGTAGTCATTTTGACAACACTGATTCTTCTAACCCAAGAACACAGTATATCTCTCCACGTTTTTGTCATCTTTGATTTCTTTCATTAATATCTTATAGTTTTCTGAAGACAGGTCTTTTGCTTCCTTAGGTAGGTTTATTCTGAGGTATTTTATTCTTTTTGATGCAATGGTAAATGAACTTGTTTCCTTAATTTCTTTTTCTGATTTTTCATTGTTAGTGTATAGGATTGCAAGGGATTTCTGTGTATTAAATTTGTATCCTGCGACTTAACTAAATTCATTAATTAGCTCTAGTAATTTTCTGGTGGCATCTTTAGGGTTTTCTACATATAGTATAAGTACATCTGCAAACAGTGAGAGGCTTACTTCTTTTCTAATCTGGATGGCTTTTACTTCTTTTTCATTTCTGATTGCGGTGGTTAGGACTTCCAAAATTAGATTGAATAATAGTCTTGTGCTTTCTCTGCATCTATAGAAATGATCATGTTTTTTATTTTTTTCCAGTTTGTTAATATGGGGTATCACATTGATTGATTTGCATATATTGAAGTATCCTTACATCCCTGGGATAAACCCCATTTGATCATGGTAAATGATCCTTTTAATGTGTTGTTGGCTTCTGTTCACTAGTATTTTGTTGAGGATTTTTGCATCTATGTTCATCATGGATGAAACTGATCTGTAATTTTCTTTTTTTGTGATATCTTTATCTGGTTTTGGAATCAGAGTGATATTGGCCTCGCAGACTGAGTTTTGGAGTGTTTGTCCCTCTGCAATTGTTTGGAACAGTTTGAGCAGGATAGGTGTTATCTCTTCTCTAAATGTTTGATAGAATTGGCCTGTGAAGCCATCTGGCTCTGGACTTTTGTTTGCTGGAAGATGTTTGATCAGAGTTTCCATTTCAGTGCTTGTGACTGGTCTGTTCATGTTTTCCATTTCTTCCTGGTTCAGTCTTAGAAGGTTGTACTTTCTGGGAATTTGTCCATTTCCTCCAGGTTGTCTATTTTATTGGCATATAGTTGCCTGTAGTAGTCTCTTATTAAAGCCTTCCCTGGTGGCTTAGAGGGTAAAGCGTCTGCCTGCAATGCAGGAGACCTGGGTCCAATCCCTAAGTCGGGAAGATCCCCTGGAGAAGGCAATGGCAACCCACTCCAGTACTCTTGCCTGGAAAATCCCATGGACGGAGGAGCCTGGGAGGCTGCAGTCCATGGGGTCGCAAAGAGTCGGCCATGACTGAGCAACTCCACTTTCACTTTTCAGTCTCTTATTATCCTTTGTATTTCTGCCTTTTCTGTTGTAACTTCATTTCTAATTTTATTGTCTTCTCCCTTTTTGCCTCAATGAGTCTGGCTAATGGTTTGTCAATATTGTTTATTATCTCAAAGAACTGTCTTTAGATTTATTGATCTCTGTTAATATTTCCTTCATTTCTTCATTTATTTCTGCTCTGATATTTATGATTTCTTTCCTGATACTAAATTTGGGGGGGTTTTGCTCTTCTCTTTCTAGTTGCTTTAGGGTTTTGTTGAAGGTCAGGAACAGCGGTGGTAAGGAGATACCCCTCGTCCAAGGTAAGGAGCAGCGGCTGTGCTTTGCTGGAGCAGCCGTGAAGAG
Source organism: Ovis canadensis (assembly GCF_042477335.2). Lineage (NCBI taxonomy): Eukaryota > Metazoa > Chordata > Mammalia > Artiodactyla > Bovidae > Ovis > Ovis canadensis. The sequence continues at coordinate 27,534,297 of NC_091246.1, forward strand.
ATATCCCACAGTAAGATGGTAGGTGTTGCAAGAGGGCATCAGAGGGCAGACACACTGAATCCATACTCCCAGAAAACTAGTCAATCTAGTCACACTAGGACCACAACCTTGTCTAACTCAATGAAACCAAGCCATGCCTGTGGGGCAACCCAAGATGGGCGGGTCATGGTGGAGAGGTCTGACAGAATGTGGTCCACTGGAGAAGGGAATGGCAAGCCACTTCAGTATTCTTGCCTTGAGAACCCCATGAACGGTATGAAAAGGCAAAATGATAGGATACCAAAAGAGGAACTCCCCAGGTCATTAGGTGCCCAATATGCTAGTGGAGATCAGTGGAGAAATAACTCCAGAAAGAATGAAGGGATGGAGCCAAAGCAATAACAACACCCAGCTGGGGATGTGACTGGTGATAGAGGCAAGGTCCAATGCTGTAAAGAGCAATATTGCATAGGAACCTGGAATGTCAGGTCCATGAATCAAGGCAAATTGGAAGTGGTCAAACAAGAGATGGCAAGGGTGAACGTCAACATTCTAGGAATCAGCGAACTAAAATGCACTAGAATGGGTGAATTTAACTCAGATGACCATTATATCTACTACTGCGGGCAGGAATCCCTCAGAAGAAATGGAGTAGCCATCATGGAAAACAAGAGTCCGAAATTCAGTACTTGGATGCAATCTCAAAAACGAAAGAATGATCTCTGTTCGTCTCCAAGGCAAACCATTCAATATCACAGTTATCCAAGTCTATGCCCCAACCAGTAATGCTGAAGAAACTGAAGTTGAACGGTTCTATGAAGACCTACAAGGCCTTTTAGAACACCCCAAAAAGATGTCCTTTTCATTATAGGGGACTGGAATGCAAAAGTAGGAAGTCAAGGAACACCTGGAGTAACAGGCAAATTTGGCCTTGGAATACAGAATGAAGCAGGGCAAACACTAATAGAGTTTGCCAAGAAAATGCACTGGTCATAGCAAACACCCTCTTCCAACAACACAAGAGAAGACTCTACACATGGACATCACCAGATGGTCAACACTGAAATCAGATTGATTATATTCTTTGCAGCCAGAGATGGAGAAGCTCTATACAGTCAACAAAAACAAGACCAGGAGCTGACTGTGGCTCAGATCATGAACTCCTTATTGCCAAATTCAGAGTCAAATTGAAGACAGTAGGGAAAACCGCTAGACCATTCAGGTATGACCTAAATCAAATCCCTTATGATTATACAGTGGAAGTGAGAAATAGATTTAAGGGCCTAGATCTGATAGATAGAGTGCCTAATGAACTATGGAATGAGGTTTGTGACACTGTACAGGAGACAGGGATCAAGACCATCCCCGTGGAAAAGAAATGCAAAAAAGCAAAATGGCTGCCTGGGGAGGCCTTACAAATAGCTGTGAAAAGAAGAGAGGCAAAAAGCAAAGGAGAAAAGGAAAGATATAAGCATCTGAATGCAGAGTTCCAAAGAATAGCAAAAAGAGATAAGAAAGCCTTCTTCAGTGATCAATGCAAAGAAATAGAGGAAAACAACAGAATGGGAAAGACTAGAGATCTCTTCAAGAAAATTAGCAATACCAAGGGAACATTTCATGCAAAGATGGGCTTGATAAAGGAAAGAAATGGTATGGACCTAACAGAAGAAAAAGATATTAAGAAGAGGTGGCAAGAATACACAGAAGAACTGTACAAAAAAAGATCTTCATGACCCAGATAATGATGATGATGTGATCACTAATCTAGGGACAGACATCTTGGAATGTGAAGTCAAGTGGGCCTTAGAAAGCATCGCTATGAACAAAGCTAGTGGAGGTGATGGAATTCCAGTGGAGCTATTTCAAATCCTGAAAGATGATGCTGTGAAAGTGCCGCACTCAATATGCCAGCAAATTAGGAAAACTCAGCAGTGGCCACAGGACTGGAAAAGGTCAGTTTTCATTCCAATCCCAAAGAAAGGCAATGTAAAAGAATGTTCAAACTACCGCACAATTGCACTCATCTCACATGCTAGTAAAGTAATGCTCAAAATTCTCCAAGCCAGGCATCAGCAATACGTGAACTGCGAACTTCCAGATGTTCAAGCTGGTTTTAGAAAAGGCAGAGGAACCAGAGATCAAATTGCCAACATCTGCTGGATCATCAAAAAAGCAAGAGAGTTCCAGAAAAACATCTATTTCTGCTCTATTGACTATGCCAAAGCCTTTGACTGTGTGGATCACAACAAACTGTGGAAAATTCTGAAAGAGATGGGAATACCAGACCACCTAACCTGCCTCTTGAGAAATCTGTATGCAGGTCAGGAAGCAACAGTTAGAACTGGACATGGAACAACAGACTGGTTCCAAATAGGAAAAGGAGTATGTCAAGGCTGTATATTGTCAACCTGCTTATGTAACTTATATGCAGAGTACATCATGAGAAACGCTGGACTGGAAGAAACCCAAGCTGGAATCAAGATTGCCGGGAGAAATATCAATAACCTCAGATATGCAGATGACACCACCCTTATGGCAGAAAGTGAAGAGGAGCTAAAGAGCCTCTTGATGAAAGTGAAAGAGGAGAGCAAAGAAGTTGGCTTAAAGCTCAACATTCAGAAAACGAAGATCATGGCATCCAGTCCCATCACTTCATGGCAAATAGATGGGGAAACAGTGGAAACAGTGTCAGACTTTATTTTGGGGGGCTCCAAAATCACTGCAGATGGTGATTGGAGCCATGAAATTAAAAGACACTTACTCCTTGGAAGAAAAGTTATGACCAACCTAGATAGCATATTCAAAAGCAGAGACATTACTTTGCTGACTAAGGTCTGTCTAGTCAAGGCTATGGTTTTTCCTGTGCTCATGTGTGGATGTGAGAGTTGGACTGTGAAGAAGGCTGAGCGCCGAAGAATTGATGCTTTTGAACTGTGGTGTTGGAGAAGACTCTTGAGAGTCCCTTGGACTGCAAGGAGATACAACCAGTCCTTTCTGAAGGAGATCAACCCTGGGATTTCTTTGGAAGGAATGATGCTAAAGCTGAAGCTCCAGTACTTTGGCCACCTCATGCAAAGAGTTGACTCATTGGAAAAGACTCTGATGCTGGGAGGGATTGGGGGCAGGAGAAGGGGAAGACCGAGATGAGATGGCTGGATGGCATCACGAACTCAATGGACGTGAGTCTGAGTGAACTCCGGGAGATGGTGATGGACAGGGAGGCCTGGTGTGCTGCGATTCATAGGGTCGCAAAGAGTCGGACACAACTGAGCGACTGAACTGAACTGAAGTTAGGTATAAAGTTAGGTTGTCTATTTGACATTTTTCTCATTTCCTGAAGTAGGCTTTTATTGCTTAAATTTCCATCTTAGCACTGCTTTTACTGCATCCCTTACATTTTAAGTTGTAATGTTTTCATTGTCTTTTGTTTCTCAGTATTTTTTTAATTTCCTCTTTGATTTCTTCAGTGACCACTGGATTATTTAGTAATGTATTGTCTAGCCTCCATATTTTTGTGTTTTTTACAGTCTTTCCCCTCCTATTATTGATATCTAATCTTATATTGTTGTGGTCAGGAAAAAATCTTGACACAATTTCAATTTTCTTAAATTTACCAAGGCTTGGTTTGTGACCCAAGATGTAATCTATCTTGGAGAATGTTCAATGTGTACTTGAGAAAAAAATGTATTCTACAGTTTTTGAATGGAATATACTGAAAACACCAATTAGGTTCTCTGGACCAATGTGTCATTTAAGGCTTGTGTTTCCTTATTAATTTTCTGTCTAGATGATCTGTCCATTAGTGTGAGTAGGGTGTTAAAGTCCCCCACTATGATTGTGTTACTGCCAATTTCCCCTTTTAGCATTCCCCTGCTAGCATTTGAGGCATTCCTGTGCATATATAATTGTTATATCTTCTTGTATTGATCCCTTGATCATTATGTAGTGTCCTTCAATATCTTTTATAATGACCTTTAAAGTCAGTTTTATCTGAGTATCGCTACTCTTATTTGACTTCCGTTTGCATGGAATATCTTTTTCCAGTCCCTCACTTTCAGTCTGCATGGGTCCCTAGCTCTGAAATGGGTCTCTTATAGACAGCATATATGGGAGTCTTGTTTTTGTATTCATTCAGCCAGTCTGTGTCTTTTGGTTGGAACATTTAATCCATTTATGTTTACGGAATTCTTGATATGTATGATCCTATTAGCATTTACTTTATTGTTTGTGTTTGTTTTTGTAGGTCTTTTCTATTATGTGTCCCACCTAGAGAAGTTCCTCTAGCATTTGTTGTAAAGCTGGTTTTGTGGTGCTGAATTCTCTTAATTTTTGATTGTCTGTAAAGCTTTTGATTTCTCCATCAAATCCAAACAAAATCCTTGCTGGGTAATCTTGGTTGTAGGCATTTTCATTTCATCACTCTAAGTACACCCCTTTTGACTTGAATAGTTTCTGCTGAAATATCAGCTATTAACCTTATGGGCATTCCCTTGTATGCTAGTTTTTATTTCTCTTGCTGATTTTTAACATTTTTGCATTTAATTTTTGTTAGTTTGATTAATATGTGTCTTGGCATGTGTCTCCTTGGGTATACCCTTTGACTGGGAAACCCAGGACTCTCTGGGTTTCCTGGACTTAAGCTGGCTGTTTCCTTTCTTATGTTAGATAAATTTTCAACTCTAATCCCTCAAATATTTTCTCATACCCTTTTTCTCTCTTTCTGGGACCCCTATAATTTGAATATTGGTGTACTTAATGTTGTCCCAGAGGTCTCTGAGACTATTCTCATTTTTTTTTTCATTCTTTTTTCTTTATTCTATTCTGTTTCAGTTATTTCCATCATTCTCTTTCAGGTCACTTCACCATTCTTCTGCCACATTCTGCTATTAGTTCCCTCTAATATATTTTTTTATTTCAGTCATTTTGTTGTTCATTGCTGATTGTCTGTTGTTTCTTCTAGGTCCTTTCTAAACATGTCTTGTATCTCTTCAACCCATCACAGTGTCTCCATTTTAAACCAAGACTTTGGATCATCTTTACTATCATTACTCTGAATTCTTTTTCAGGTAGACTGCCTAGTTCCTCTTCATCTGTTTGGTCTGGTGGGCTTTTACCATGCTCCTTCATCTGTTGCATGTTTCTCCAATACTTTGGCTGCCTGATGTGAACAGCTGACTCATTAGAATAGACCCTGATGCTGGGAAAGATTGAAAGCAGGAGGAGAAGAGGATGACAGAAGATGAGATGGTTGGATGGCATCACCGACACAATGGATATGAGTTTGAGCAAGCTCCAGGAGTTGGTGGTGGACAGAGAAGCCTGGTGTGCTGCAATCCATGGGGTCACAAAGAGTCAGACACAACGGAGTGACTGAACTAAACTGAAAAACAGTGATCTCTTGCCTCTCTGGCAGGCCAAGCCTTTTCCTAGACTTCCTCAAATGTGCTGTACTAGCCCCCCTCAGACTGTCTTCATGGTAGTCAACCCCAGCCTTCTCCCTGGAGTCTGACCTCTGAAGCCTAAGCCTTGATACCCAGCCCTCACTGGCCATGGTCAGGGTGCATACAAGCGTCTCAGGATGGGAAGTGCCAGTGCAAGCATCTCAGGCTGGGAACCCCTAACTCTCCAGTATTTGGACATAGGGCTTATAAGGATGTAATTAAGATTAAACAGTGGCATAGGATGAGATATTTATCCAATAGGGCTGGTATCTTATAAGAGTAAGAGATACCAGAGCTCACTTTCTCTCTCCAGCACATGTACAGAAGAAAGCCTGCATAATGACTCAGCAAGAAGGCAGCCATCTGCAAGCCAAGGAGAGACACTTAAATAGAAAACAACCCTGTCAACACCTTAATGGACTTGCAGCCTCCATAACTGAGAAAATAAATTTCTGTCACTTAGTCATTCCAACCTCTGGTATTGTAATGGCAGTCTTAGCAAACAAATACAATTTTGGCACTGAGGGTAATATCTGATAATATGGAATAGTTTTGGAACTGGGTGATGGGCAGAGGCTGGAAGAGGTTTGAGGCACTTGTTATAAAAAGCCTTAATTGCCTAAAAGAGACTGTTGATAGGAATATGGACATTAAAAGTGATTCTGGTGCAGTCTCAGAAATAAAGAACATATTACTGGAAATTGGAGGAAAGACAATCCTTGTTATAAAGTGGCAAAGAACCTGGCCTGTGTTTCAGTGTTTATAGAAAGTAGAAATTGTGACATAAGCAACAAATTTTTAGCTAAGGAGATTTCTAAGCAAAGTGTTACAGATGCAACCTGGTTTCTCCCTCCTTACAGTAAAATGTGAGAGTAGAAAGATAAATTGAAGGAACTGTTAAACAAAATTCTGCGAACTAGAATTTGGAGGTTTGGAAAATTCTCAGCCTATGGATATCTATGCTGCAGAAAATGAGAAGCATGTTCTGGAAAGAATACTATGGTGTAGTTAGACATGGTTTAATAAAGAGTTAAGTTTGGAAGCAATCAACCATCTCAGATGTAGAACTAAAGGTGACACAGATGGGACAAAATGAAGGCAGGCTGTTAGACTTCTGGGATTCTACAAGACGGGGGAATAGAGCTAACTATCTGACTACACTATCCATCAAGAAGAGGGAAGAATGACCCCAAAGGTGAAACAGAGACCAGCAGGTCTGCCATTTCCAAAACAGGCCCAGACAGTAAGTCTGGGGAGCCAGTATGGTTCTTCCATGGTTTCAGTGGGCCACATACACCTCTACCACACCAGCCAGACCAGAGGGCAGAAGATACAACCAGAGACCATTCTCATGGCTTAAAAACTAATAGAATTTGCCTTGTAATGTTTTAAACTTGCTTGGGACCAATCAATCCTTTCCACTTTTAGAATGGGAATGTGAATTCTCTGCCTGTCCCATCATTGTATTTTGGAAGCAAATAACTTGTCTGATTCACAGGTTCACAGCTGGAAAGGATGAAATGCACTTCTAGTCTCATCCACACTCGACTTAGATGAAACTTAGGTGAGATTTTGAATGTAGAGACGAAGTTGAAATGGGCTAAGACTTTTGCTGCTGTTAATTTGGGGTGAATGTATTTTTTACTTGAAGAATGTGAATATAGGGGGTCCAGAGGACTAAGTTGTTAAGACTGAATTGTTTCCCAAAATTAACATATTGAAGTCATAACATAACATATAAAGTCATGACTTTATTTGATGACAGGGCCTTTACAAGGTCATAGGCTGAAGTCCTAACCCAGTATGGCTGGTGTCCTCAGAAAGAAGAGAGTTACCAGAAAAGTGTACACACAGAGGAAAAAAAAGTCCATTTCAGGACTCAGCAAGAATGCAATCATCTGCAAGCCAAGGGGAAAGACTTCAATAAAAATCAAACTGCTTACACATTGATCTTGGACTTCTAGTCTCCAGAACTATGAGAAAATAAACTTCTGTTCTTTGAGCTACCAAGTCTGTGGTATTTTGTTATGGCAGCCCTGGCAAATTAAAATACATTGCCAGTGTAGGAAGTAAACCATAAATCAACTTATCTTATGATCACTGAAAAGATGCAACTTTTTTTTCTCAACTGCATTTTAAGGGAAGTGGAACATTTCCTAGTGACTTCTGCCACCTAGACACTCATGGGGAAGGAAAGGAAATGTCAAGAGAATGGCTCCTGTGGCAGGAGATGGTGGCCGAACTTGGTTTTCCTATGCCTGTGGAGGTGAGACTTCTGGCTAAAGCCACGACCACACTCCCTGCACACATACGGCTTCTCTCCTGAATGTGTCCGCTGGTGTCTGATGAGGGCTGACTTGAAGCCAAAGCTGCGCCCACACTCATCACACACACATGGCTTTTCTCCTGAGTGTGTCCTCTGGTCAGAGGTGAGTTGGATCTTCAGACCAAGTCTTTGCTCACATACTCTGTACACATCAGCCTCCTCCCCTGAATGTATTCTCTTGTGTCTGGTGAGAAGTGACTTGAAGCCAAAGGTACGTCCACACTCAGGACATATAAAAGGCTTCTCCCCTGTGTGCGTCCTCTGGTGTCTGATGAGGGTAACCTTCTGACCAAAGCCACGCCCACACTCAGAGCACACATAAGGCTTCTCACCTGTGTGCGTTCTCTGGTGGCCCATAAGGGAGACTTTCTGGCTAAAGCCACGCCCACACTCGGAGCACAGGTAAGGTTTCTCCCCTGTGTGTGTCCTCTGGTGTCTGATGAGGGTGACTTTCTGGCGAAAGCTGTGCCCACACTCAGCACAGACATAAGGCTTCTCGCCTGAGTGTGTGACCTGGTGACTGAGGAGCAGTGACTGCTGCCTGAAGCCACGCCCACACTCCAGGCACAAGAAGGGCCTCTCGCCTGAATGCGAGCTACGGTGTTGAAGGAGTGATGCCTTCTGGCAAAAGCCTCTTCCACACTCTGGACACACAAAGGGCTTCTCTTCCAAGTGTGTCCTCTGGTGCAGGATGAGGGCGATCTTCTGGCGAAAGCCTCTCCCACACTGCTGACATACAAAGGGTCTCTCCCCGGAGTGTATCCTCTTGTGGTTAGTTAAGGAGGATGTGTACCTGAAGTGTCGCCCACACTCCTGGCACACATAGGGCTTTTCCCCTGAGTGCTTCCTCTGGTGTACAGTGAGGGAGGACCTGCGGCCAAAGCCTCGCCCGCACTCTCTGCAACTAAACGGCTTCTCTCCTGAGTGAGTCCTCTGGTGTTTGATGAGGTCTGATTTCTGGCAGAAGTTTCTGCCACATTCAGGGCACACATGACGCTTCTGGAAGCTAAAGAGGCTTGATTTTCTGCTAAATCCTAGTCTATAGTTTTCACATATGACTGCTCCAGATTCTGAGATGTTTGTCTCTGTCAATACTGCATCTGCCTCATCAGAGATCATCCCCTGGTCTATTCTTCCACTGCTATTGCCTCCCTGGTCTACTGGCTGACCTTGAGATGAGCTGAAAAATGCACTTGAAGTCCCACTCAGCCGCAGCCTCCCAAACACGGTGCCAGAGCCTTCTCTCTCTCCATCTTCTGCTTTGTCATTCAAGCAGCTTGGAGCATCTAGTAGGAAGTGGCTTTCTGAAGATGAACCTGGGAAGATCTGAAGGGAGTGACCACAAAGCACATACTGATGGCGGACCTGTGGACTGGAAAAAGTCACTGGGCAGGAGAGACAGGGTTGGAATTCCGTTCTTCGTTCTGCTGGAGAGAAAGTGTCAGTCAAAATCACCAAAGGTATCTTGTGGATGGTTAACACTTGTCTAGCTCTCATTCCTCAGATGCTCCCACACAAAGACTTCCTTCAAAGACCTTCCTTCCAACCCATGGTGACATATTAATGCATACCTTTTATAACGCATAAAACCCACATAATAAGCCAGCTCTAAGTATCAGCCCAGCTTAAGGAGTTTTAAGAAAGCATCACAGGCAGCTCTAGCCCTATATGTCACTGCCATCAGAGTTATACATGTGCCCCCAATACAATTATCCTATAAGCCACAGACATTAACAGCAGTGTAAACAATATCTACAAACATATGCTTTTACTGAGAGTTAAAATACATAACTTATAACAAATTTCTTTAGGGACTTTTCCTATAAGAAAAGATGGGGTCAAAAAAGGGAGTCACTCTATAGTTGGACTATAAAGAAAGCTCAGTGCAAAATAATTGATGCTTTTGAACTGTGGTGTTGGACAAGACTCTTAAGAGTCTCTTGGACAGCAAGGAGATTCAACCAGTCCATCCTAAAGGAAATCAGTCCTGAATATTCATTGGAAGGACTGATGTTGAAGCTGAAACTCCAATACTTCAGAAACCTAATGTGAAGAGCCAACTCATTTGAAAAGACCCTAAAAAAGAAAAAAAAAGAAAAGACTCTGATGCTGGGAAAGATTGAAGGAGGGAAGGGAAGGGGGATGACGGAGGATAAGATGGTTGGATGGCATCACCAACTCAATGGACATGAGTTTGAGTAAACTCTGGGAGTTGGTGATGGACAGGGAGGCCTGGCGTGCTGCAGTCCATGGGGTCGCAAAGAGTCGGTCAAGACTGAGTGACTGAACTGAACTAACTAGTGGAGGCAGTACAGAGGACAGGTCAGAGATCCATGTGGGAAGTGCTTCCCCTGTCCTAAACAAGTATTTCCTAGAGGATTATGTGGTGGGTCCTCTAAGATGGTGCATGGATTCGCAAGTGAAACATAGAGACATAGTCTAGGCCTACAACCTCTTACATGATTTTGGCTCCCAGTGACCCCAATCAAACTAAGACCTGCTCTTCTCAGTGTTTTGCCTTTTTTTTTTTAATACAAATTGTAAATATAAACTTTCCTCCTAAAATAATTTTTGTAGATATCAAATTTGGATGCCTTGTTCTATCACACTGCTTATATCCACCTGAAGCTGATGAAAAATACCATGATACTTAAATAAAATACTTAAATAAACTCAGTACACCAGGCCTTTCCAGACATGCATGTTTCTTTCTTCACCAATCAAAACTGAGATGTATTTTACAAACAATCAATAACACTGGTCAGCAAACTACAGCCAACCACGTGTTTTGTAAAGAAGTCTATTGGACACAGCCACATTCAATCTTTATGTTGTGTCTATAGCAGCTTTCACATACAAAAGCAAAGGTGAGTAGTTGCAACAACAAAAAAAGACTACAAAGCCTAAAGTATTTACTATCTGACCCTTTTACAGAAAGTTACTCATTCTGTTTTGTCTAAGATGGCAGCTTTTAATACTAACAATAATAGCTACCATGAAAACCCTTCCTAACACTTAAAAGGCCCTACACTTCCTCCTCAGCAAACTATTCAGTAAACTTTATTGTGTGTGTGTGTGTGTGATGATGATAAATCTAAAGGATCCTGTGAAGTAGACCTGACTAATGAGATCTCTTCAAGAAAATTAGAGACACCAAGGGAACATTTCATGCAAAGATGGGCTCGATAAATGACAGAAATGGTATGGACCTAACAGAAGCAGAAGATATTAAGAAGAGGTGGCAAGAATACACAGAAGAACTTTACAAAAAAGATCTTCATGACCCAGATAATCATGATGGTGTGATCACTCACCTAGAGCCAGACATCCCGGAATGTGAAGTCAAGTGGGCCTTAGAAAGCATCACTACAAACAAAGCTAGTGGAGGTGATGGAATTCCAGTTGAGCTATTTCAAATCCTGAAAGATGATGCTGTGAAAGTGCTGACTCAATGTGCCAGCAAATTTGGAAAACTCAGCAGTGGCCACAGGACTGGAAAAGGTCAGTTTTCATTCCAATTCCAAAGAAAGGCAATGCCAAAGAATATTCAAACTACCTCACGATTGGCACTCATCTCACACACTAGCAAAGTAACACTCAAAATTCTCCAAGCCAGGCTTCAGCAATACGTGAACCGTGAACTTCCAGATGTTCAAGCTGGTTTTAGAAAAGGCAGAGGAACCAGAGATCAAATTGCCAACATCCACTGGATCATCAAAAAAGCAAGAAGAGTTCCAGAAAAACATCTATTTCTACTTTATTGACTATGCCAAAGCCTTTGACTCTGTGGATCACAACAAACTGGAAAATTCTGAAAGAGATGGGAATACCAGACCACCTGGACCTGCCTCTTGAGAAACCTGTATGCAGGTCAGGAAGCAACAGTTAGAAATGGACATGGAACAACAGACTGGTTCCAAATAGGAAAAGGAGTATGTCAAGGCTGTATATTGTCACCTTGCTTAGTTAACTTATATGCAGAGTACATCATGAGAAACGCTGGACTGGAAGAAACCCAAGCTGGAATCAAGATTGCCAGGAGAAATATCAATAACCTCAGATATGCAGATGATACCACCCTTATGGCAGAAAGTGAAGCGGAACTAAAAAGCCTCAAAGAGGAGAGTGAAAACGTTGGCTTAAAGCTCAACATTCAGAAAACGACGATCATGGCATCTGGTCCCATCACTTCATGGGAAATAGATGGGGAAACAGTGGAAAGAGTGTCAGACTTTATTTTGGGGGGCTCCAAAATCACTGCAGATGGTGATTGCAGCCATGAAATCAAAAGATGCTTACTCCTTGGAAGTAAAGTTATGACCAACCTAGACAGCATATTCAAAAGCAGAGACATTACTTTGCCGACTAAGGTCTGTCTAGTCAAGGCTATGGTTTTTCCAGTGGTCATGTATGGATGTGAGAGTTGGACTGTGAAGAAAGCTGAGCACCAAAGAATTGATGCTTTTGAACTTTGGTGCTAGAGAAGACTCTTGAGAGTCCCTTGGACTGCAAGGAGATCCAACCAGTCCATCCTAAAGGAGATCAGTCCTGGGTGTTCATTGGAAGGAATGATGCTGAGGCTGAAACTCCAGTACTTTGGCCACTTCATGCGAAGAGTTGACTCATTGGAAAAGACTCTGATGCTGGGAGGGATTGGCGGCAGGAGAAGAAAGGGGATGACAGAGGATGAGATGGCTGGATGGCATCACTGACTCTATGCACGTGAGTTTGGGTGATCTCTGGCAGTTGATGATGGACAGGGAGGCCTGGCCTGCTGTGATTCATGGGGTCACAAAGAGTCAGACACGACTGAGTGACTGAACTGAACTGAACTGAATCACTCATAAGTGCTGACCCTACTGGACTTCCAAGGAAAGTGAATATCCTTTCAGTCTTTGTATACAGTTCTGGCCATCAGGGATCCCACCATGGTTGGTCTTTAGCTCAGTCCACTGAACCATGAGTGAGTTTATTTTGTTAATCTAGGCTGTACACATTTTCAAAACTCATGGCAGGCATGTACATTTCTGGCTAGCAGTTTCCAAGAAATACTTTTGTTGTAATTCTAAAGCTCTGAAAGCTGAGCTTTCAGTATTGCATTGTTGTCTCCTTATCTATGATCTTTTTGTGATAGGAAGAGAAAAGCAGCCACTGCCTTCTCCTTGACCTGTTTTACTCCCAGCTAGGCAAAAAGTCTAAGGCCAGTGGTAAACTACTCCATTACAGGTATGCTGTTCAGTGTCTTTTGTATTAAATACAGTGACTGATTTAAATACAGTTAACGCTGTCCTTATGGGAGTCTTAGTCTCTACTAAGGCTGTTGACTCATCATCATTTTTATGCCTATCTAGTAATGTGACAAATTTTAACTAAAAATGATTAACAGTTACAGTGTTCACTGTGGCTTTAAGCATCCAAATTCCTCAATAAAAGAAGAAATAAAATTTTACCAAGGTAATTCTTTTCAGTTAATCATAAAAGTTTCCAAGATATAAAAAAAAGATCAGTTTATAAACTCTTTTATAACCTACAGCTACTCTCATGCCAATTGATTTTTCAGACCAATAAGTATTTCAACAACTGTCCACGTTGGGATGTTCAGCAAACATCCCAAAGGAAACCGAAAAAAAAAATCCACGAGTTTGAGTGAACTCCAGAAGATGGTGATGGACAGGGAGGCCTGGCGTGATGTGATTCATGGGGTCGCAAAGAGTCGGGCATGACTAAGCGACTGAACTGAACTGAACTGAACGGCTTCTTAAAGAAATTTTTCCTTCTGCAGCTGTAATTGTAAGGAATAGAATTATAGCAGTGAGTTAAACGGATGCCATAGGTACTAGATTACAATAGAAGAAAGAATGCTGTGCATTCACTACTTTTATTTTTTTTTAATTTTAATTTTTACTTTATTTTACTTTACAATACTGTATTGGTTTTGCCATACATTGACATGAATCCGCCACGGGTGTACATGAGTTCCCAATCATGAACCCCCCCTCCCACCTCCCACCCCATATCATCTCTCTGGATTATCCCCGTGCACCAGCCCCAAGCATCCTGTATCCTGTATCGATCCATTCACTGCTTTTAAACAATTAAAAGAATTTTAAGACTTGGTCCACATGTGAAAAAAGGGAACACTTTTGATAAGAATCTGAATTAATCCCTGAAAACTAGACAACTTTCATAATATGCCATCTCTATGATTTTAAGACAATATAAAAGAAATATTAAAATATGTGACAGTTAATTTTATGTATTAAGTGCTCTAGCCACAGGTTGCCCAAACATTTAAACACTATTCTGGGCGTCTATGGGGTCACACAGAGTTGGACACGACTGAAGTGATTTAGCAGCAGCAGCAGCAGCAGCTGGGTGTTTCTGTGAGGGTGTGTTTGGAAGACTTTAACACTTAAGAGACTGAGTAAAGCAGCTGAAAGACCTGAGTAGAACAAAAGACTGAGCCTCTCCCAAGGTAATGGCTCAAAATCCTTTAAGTTAGGCTTCAGCAGTACATGAACCAAGAACTTTCAGATGTACAAGCTGGACTTAGAAAAGGCAGAGGAATCAGAGATCAAATTGCCAACATCTGTTGGATCATAGAAAGAACAAGGGAAATCCAAAAAAATATCTACTCTGCTTCATTGACTACATTAAAGCCTCTGACTGTGTGGATCACAAAGAACTGTGAAATTCTTACAAAGATGGGAATACCAGACCACCTTACCTGTCTCCCGAGAAACCTGAATGTAGGTCAAGAAGCAACAGTCAGAACCAGACATGGAACAACAAACTGGTTCAAAATTGAGAAAGCAGTACGTCAAGGCTGTATATTGTCACCCTGCTTTAACTTACATGCAGAGGACATCATGCAAAATGCTGGACTGGATGACTCAACAAGATGTAATCAAGATTGCCAGAAGAAATAGCAACAACCTCAGATATGCAGATACCACTCTAATGGCAGAAAGTGAAGAGGGACTAAAGAGGTTCTTGATCAGGGTGAAAGAGGAGAGTGAAAAAGCTGGCTTAAAACTCAACATTCAAGAAACTAAGATCACGGCTTCCGGTCCCATTACTTCATGGCAAATAGATGGGGCAAATGTGGAAACAGTAACATATTTTATTTTGGGGGCTCCAAAATCACTGCAGACAGTGACAAAATTAAATGATACTTGCTCCTTGGAAAAAAGCAATGACAAACCTAGACGGCATATTAAAAACCAGAGACATCACTTTGCTGATATTAAAGTTATGGTTTTTTTAGTAGTCATGCATGGATGTAAGAGCTGGACCATAAAGAAGGCTGAGCACTGAAGAACTGATGCTTTTGAACTGTGGTGTTGGAGAAGACTCTTGAGAGTCCCTTGGACAGCAAGGAGATCAAACCAGTCAATCCTAAAGGAAATCAATCCTGAATATTCAGTAGAAGGACTGACTGATGCTGAAGCTAAAGCTCCAATACTCTGGCCACCTGACGCAAAGAGCCAATTCACTGGAAAAGACTCTGATGCTAAAAATGACTGAAGGCAGGAGAAGGTGGTGACAGAGAATGAGATGGTTGGATGGCATCACTGACTCAATGGACATGAGTTTGAAGAAACTCTAGGAGATAGTGAAGGACATGGAAGCTTGGTGTGCTGCATTCCATGGGGTCTCAAAGAGTCAGACATGACTTAGTGACTGACTGAACAACAAATCCCAAATAAGAGGGAATTCTTCCAGGCTAACTGCCTTCTGGCTGGGACATGGGAGGGTGGGTGGTGGAGAGGAGACAGATGGAGTTGTTTTGTTTTTCCTGCTATCACACTTGATCTGATACAGTAGTTCTTACTGGGTGTTGAGACTGAGAGCCTAAGAGAACCATGGGCTCTCATATGTCTTCATTTTGCTAACTGCAGATCTTGGAACTTCTCAGCCTCCATAGTCACATGAGCCAATTCTTTATAATACATCGTGTGTGTGTGTGTGTGTGTATACACATACATCCAAATGGTTCTGTTACTCAATAACCCTAAGACTGATTTTGATACCAAAAGTGGAATGCTGCTATAGCCAATACCTAAACTTTGTGGAGGAGAAGGACATGGCAACCCACTCCAGTGTTCTTGCCTGAAGAATCCCAGGGACGGGGGAGCCTGGTGGGCTGCCGTCTATGGGGTCGCAGAGAGTCGGACACAACTGAAGTGAGTTAGCAGCAGCAGCAGCAAACTTTGCGGAAGTGGCTTTGGAACTAGGTGACAATTAGAGGCTGAAAGAGTTGGGGTACATACTAGAAAAAGCAAGAAGAGACTGCTGGTAGAAATATGGATGGTAAACGTGAGTTTGCTGAGGACTTAAAAAGAAAGGAAGAGAACTGGAGAAAAAGCTTCTCTCAGAGGATATATAAATTGACTAATCTATAGTACAGAGTTTCTAATGCTGAGCTTTGCATAAGTAGAATAAATTCCATTTGGGCATGGTGTGTAATTCTTTTAAAATATGGAATGTTTTTATCGCTCGCGCAGGTTCGGGGACCCACCACCAACTTAATTACTTTAAAAATGTACTATATTCAGATTTTGTCCCATCCTGTATCTGTAGCATTTTTTAAAAATTCATTCATTTCATATAAGGTATTAAACTTGTTCACAATATCCCCTTAGTATCCTTTTAAAGTATCAAGAATATGTAGTAACTTCCCCTTCACTCTTGAATTATTTATGTCTTGTTTTTCTCTTGATTAGTCTATGCAGCAATATATAATTTAGTAGCAATATACAATTTTCTTTTCAGACATTCAACATTTTCTTGGCAAATTTTTCTGCTAATAA
Organism: Ovis canadensis; assembly: GCF_042477335.2. Taxonomy (NCBI): domain Eukaryota; kingdom Metazoa; phylum Chordata; class Mammalia; order Artiodactyla; family Bovidae; genus Ovis; species Ovis canadensis. Next base: position 27,550,856 of record NC_091246.1, read on the forward strand.
AGTGTTATATTTCACAGATTTTTGCTCTTATTTTCTTTATTCCATTCCTTGCACTCACTTTGCATTTACTTTGTTCTTTTTCTAGCTTCTTAAGTCACTGATCATAGACCTTTTCTAAAATAAGCACTTAAGGCTATAAATTTCCTTCTAAACTCTGCTTTAGCTGCATCTCACAAGTGTTTATTTTGCTGAGACGAATTTGAAAAGATTTAGGTAGTGGCTTGTAAGAGTTGATATTGGTAAGATGCAATTTCTACCTCAAGTTACCTATAGATAGAGTAAAATCTCAAAATAAACACTACCCAGGTTTTCTTTTTTTTCTTTTTGCAAATGAGAAACTGATCCTAAAATTTAAGTGGAAATGCAGAGAACTATCCAAAGCAACCCTGAAAAAAAAAGGATAAGACTTACACTACCTGACTTTAAGGTTTTCAGTGATCCTACAGTAGCACAGACAGTATGGTTTGGTTTAAGGATAGACATACTAATCAAAGGAATAGAAGAGAGAATGTAAAATAAACCCAATCTTAGCCAGTGATTAGATATTCAACAAAGCAATCCAATGAGAGAAACACAAGACTTTTCAACAAATGGGGCCAGAGCCACTGTGTATCCACATGGGGAAAAAAAAAAAACAACCTTGATTCCTGCCTCACACCAAAAGTCAATTCAAGATGAACTGTAGATCTAAGTATAAAAGCAGCTAAAACTAAACAGCATTTAAAAGAAAATATAGATGACAAAAAAATTTAAGTAAGGAAAAAGACTTCCTCAATATTAAAATATCAAAAGTTATTGTTAAGAAAATGAACACAAAAGCTTCAGACTGAGAAGATATTTGCAAAATGTACAAACGACAATGGACTGGTATCAAGGATTAATAAAGAATTCATAAAACTCAATAATGAAAAATAATGCAGGTGGTGGGAGGCGGTAAGGAGAGGTGGAATGTATGCAGAGAGTAACATGGAAACAAATATATCATCATATGTAAAATAGATAGCCAATGGGAATTTGTTGTGTGATTCAGGGAACTCAAATGGAGCACTGTAACAACCTAGAGGGGTGAGATGGGGAGGGCGGTGAGAGGGAGGTTCAACAGAGGGGACATAGGTATATCTATGGCTGATTCATGTTGATGTTTGGCAGAAACCAAGACAATACTGTACAGCAATTATCCTTCCATTAAAAATAAATAAATTTAATTATAAAAATCAATGCAGAAAAACTGAAAGAAATATTTGAATGTATACTTCACAAAGTATATGATATATATAAAAGATCAAAAAGCACACAGAAGGACTCAACCTCATTAACCATGAGCAAAATGGAAACCCCCTATGAGATAACTCTACACATCCATCACCAAAGATAAAATGAAAACTGTTGGGGAGGATGTGAAGTGACAAGAACTCTCACATGTTTGTTGATCGTGGAAATGAGAAATTGTACAACCACTTTGGAAAAGGTCTAGTCATTTCTTATAAAACTACATGTACAGTTACCCTATGACTCAGTGTATGCACTAAATAGTATCCCATCAAAATGAATGTCAACCTGGAACATATGAATGTGGCCTTATTTTCAAAGAGTCTTCGCAGATGTTATCAAGTTAAGATGAGGTTATACTCCAATTAGACTGAGTTTTGATCCAATGACTGGTATCCTTACAAGGAGAGGGAGATCGGGATACACAGACACTTCGAAGGAAGAGGGCTGTATAACCACAGAGGCAGGGATTAGAGTGATGCTGCTATAAGACAAGGAACACAAAGGATTGCCAACAACTACGAGAAGCGAAGAGAGAGAACAGACTCCCTTTCAGAACCTCCGGAAAGAACCAACCCCATCAACAGGTTGATTTTGAACTGTGAAAGAATAAATTTCTTTTTTTAAGCTTCTCAGTTTGTGGTAACTAATTAAATCAACCATAGGAAACTAATACATCCTAGGTATGTATCCAAAGCAAATGGAAAACAAAGGTTTGTTGAAAACAAGCAAAAAATTACCATAAGAATATTAACAACTTAAAACTGAAGCCATCAAGGTGTTTCTCAAGGAGAATGGATAAACAGTCATATATATATATTCATATGATGTATGCCACAGCATGGATGATGCTTAAAAAATATACTGAGTGAAAGAAGCCTTACACAAAAAAGAAAGTATTATATGATTCCCTTTATGCAAAATTGTACAGCAGGCAAAACTAATCTATGGTGAAATAAAATCAGAAAAACAATGGTACCTCTGAGGGGTGGAAGCAGGAGTTTACTGGGATGGACCACAAGGGAACTATCTGGATAACAGTAATCTGCATTTTGATAAAGTTTGTGTTATAGAGATGTATGCATTGTTTGAATTCACAGACTAGTATACTTAAAATGTTGCATTTCCAGTAAATAAATTCTACCTTAAAAGAAACAAACAACTCTAGTTAATATATTCATGCTATCCATTATTCCTGGGGCCAATCAACTTTAACAGGGCCTACCAAGCTAAAATGAACTATCAGAAGTTGGCCCTTTTAAAACTGCAGTGTTCAAAGATGCTCAAGTGGACACCCTGGACCTGAGTCTGTAGGTCCCTGCCTGCCGACCACCAGTATGAGCTAACCTAGGAAGAAACTATGTCTTTCCTCTCACCACTTGTTAGATTGTCTTTGCCAGAACCACTTGGTAATCAGATTAGATTAGATCTTAAGACACACTCACACCTGCCAACCACTCAGGGAAAATGATTGTCTGAGGAGAATAGTAGATGCTAAGGACATGCCAGGAAGACTTCATAAAATGACAGCAATATCCACCTATGAACAGGTCCTCATAAGCTCTTAATCTACCCATGGGGAGAATGCAAGTCTCTTTGCAAGAAGAGTAAAGCCTTGCTGCAGTGAACTTACTCAGATACGCTGAGCTACTCAACTCTCCTCAGAGAAGAACTGCTTGTACTAAACTTCTTCCTCCCGCCAACTAAGGAGATACTGCTAGATATCTGATAGGATGGCTAAAATTAATAATAATAATAATAATGTTAACACCAAATCCTGATACAAATGCAGAAAAACTGGATCATTCAAACACTGTTGATGGGAATATAAAATGGTATAGCCATTCTGGAAATTAAGTATGGCATTTTATTATAAAACTAAACCTGTATTTACCATATAGGCCAGCAACTTTCACTTTTGGGCATTTATGCCAGAAATAAAAACCATACATTCACACAAAAACCTACACACAAATGTCCACAGCAACTGTATTCTTAATAGCCAAAAATAAAAGGAACTCAAATGTTCTTGAACGGTTTAACAAACTGTAGTATTGATACATTCATACCATGGACTACTGCTCAGCAATAAAAGAAATAAAATACTAGTACATACAACAATTTGTATGGATATCAAAAGAAAAAAAAGCAATCTCCAAAGTTAACATATGATGTAATTTCTTTTATATAACATTCTTGAAATGACAAAACTATAGACAGAGAATAGATTAGTGGTTGCCAGATGAAGAGAGGGGAGAAGTGAGGGTGTAGGCTGGATGATGAAAGGGTAGCAGAAGGGGGATTCTTGTGATGGAACTGTCCTGTATCTTGGAATACAGTGGTAGTTACATGAATGTACATATATAAAATTTCAAAGAACTAAATAAATATACACATACACACAAAATGAAGGTAAAACTGATGAAATCTGAATGTCAGTGCATTGCATTAACAGAAATAAAAGGCTGATTTAACAACAAAAATGTATAATTTACTAAATTATAACAAAAGCCTAAAAAAGAAAAACACAAATGGTCATCTGTAAAGATGCCACAAAAAAATGACAAAATCCAATATCCATTCCCAGTAAAAACTCATCAATAAGGATAGAAAGGAAGCTTGTCAAGCTGATGAAGAGTAGCTATAAAACTTACACTTAGGAGGAAAGCATTCCCCATAAGATCAGGAGCAAGGAAAGGATGTCTCCTTTCACCACCATTTAAATTCATCATTGCACTCATGTTCTCACCTATGCAATGAGGCAAGAAAAAGAAATTGAAGACACGAAGAATGGAAAGAAGTGAAGTATACTTACTTACAAATAATTAGTCATTTATGTAGGAAATCATATAGAATCTACAAAACTACTAGGATGACAAGTTTTGCAAGTTTACCAGATACAAGATCAGAATAGATAAATTAATTTTATGTCTATATGCTATCAACAAACAATTGAAATTTTAAAGTATTTTAAATAGCATGAAAAATATGAAACAGAGAGGGATAAACCTGATAAGATGCATAAGACCTTTGTATGAAAAACTATAAAACAATGCTGACAAATATTAAGTCCCATAAAAATAGAAAGACTGAGTTCATGTACTGGATGACAGAGTATATGACTTACATGTAAATTCTCCTCAAACTGACGTAGATTCAACTCAATCCTAATCAATATTCCAACAGACATTTTGTTGAAAATTGTCAAGCTGATTCTAAAATCCATGTGGAAATGCAAAGAATCTAGCACAAGTAAAACAACTTTAAAAAAGAAAAAATGTTCGAGGATTTATACTAAGTTCCAGACTTCTTACAAGGCTGTAGTAATCAAGACTATGTGGTACTGACATCAAGATGGATAAAGAGAAGAGTGGAAAAAAAGAGAGTATATATTAGATATAGACCCATACACAATTAACTTACACAAAGGTGCACAGGAAATTCAAAGGAAGAGTTGTCTTTTCAATAAATAGTGCTAGAAAAAATTGGATATTTGTATACAAAAGGAAAAAAAAAAAGAAAAATTGTACTTAAATCCAGACCTGGTAGCAAGTAAAAAAATTTACTCAAAATAAGACTTAGATCTAAATGAAAAGTAAAAATTATAAAACTTTTGAGAGGAAAACTATATGAAACTCTTTTTGGCCTTCATTTTGGAAAGATTTCCTAAATAAGTCACCAAAAGTGAAATTCATGAGAGAAAAATTGAAACTTGGACTTCACCAAAATTAAGAAATTCTCATTGAAAAACACTACTAAGAAGATAAAAAGCAAGCCACATAGAAAATACTTAAAAATCAAATAATGGACTTCTAAACAGACTATATGAAGAACTTGCAAAATTCAATATGAACATAAGAAACCAACTTTTCAAACTGGCCAAAGATTTGAGACGACAAAGAAGATATCACCAAAGAAGATATACAGACAGCAAATAAGCACTTGAAAAGACTGTCAACATCACAGGTCATTAAGAAAATGTCAGGTAAAACCATATAAGATGTTACTACAGAGTTATAAAAGTGTCTAAAATTAAAATCATAATACCAAGTGTTGACAAATATGTGAAGCATTCGGAACTCTCACACACTGCTGGTGGGAATGTGAAATAGAGCAGCTACTTGCTGAGTTTCATTAAAAATTAAACATACCCTGTATCATCCATCCCAGCCATTCCACTCCCAGGTGCTTATCCAAAAGAAACGAAAGCCATGCTTACACAAATGCTTTTCATGAATGTTCATATAGTCTTTATTTGTAATCATCAAAACTGGAGACTACTGAAATTTCTTTAGCCCATGAATGGCTAAATAATTGTGATATCTAAATTACTACTCAGCAATCAAAAGAAATGAACTGTTGACACACCCAACATTGTGGATAAAATTCAAAATAATTATATGGGGTGAAAGAATTAACATGATTAATTTACATGAATTCTAAAAATGCAAACAAGTCTATGACAGAAAGCAGTCAGTGGCTGTCCGGGTAAGGGAGGGAGGGGAGGACAGGGAAGGGCAGGAGCTAGAAATTATAGTGAGGCACAAGGAACCTCTGCAGTGATAGGTATGCTCAGAATTTGGATTATCGTGATGGTTTTATGACTGTGCAGATATCAAAACTTAACAAATTTTACCTTATACCTCCTAGCATACAGTATGATACCTTATACCTCCTAGCATAAGGTAGGATACCTTATACCTCCTAGTATAAGATATAATACCTTATACCATAATAATATTTTTCTATTATAATTATAGTTTAATAAAAGTTCTTTTCTTAAAAGAAAAAAACTTTGAGTTTGCTATAAAGTACAAGTATAGATATATGGTTGTATTTAGAAGCAAAAATAAATAAATAACAACAAATAAAATGCCAAGAATGTTGAAAATAAAAGAATGAAAAAAAAAGGCAGAAATTTATACTTACCTCCCAACATTCACATAAAATTAATTCCACCTGGATTAAAGATCTAAATGTTTCCAGAATGTATATTGAATTTGTACAGTTCAATATCAGAAATAGCCCAAATCAAAAGAGGAACATACCCTGAACAGACAAGTCACAGAAAAGGAAACACCAATGACCAAGTCAATACAGGAAAAGATGCTCACGCTCTCTGGAAAGCAAAATCCCTATGATATTTCACCACAAACTGAACAGATGGGTGAAAAATGTGAGGATGTGGAACAAGAACTCATCACTGCTGCTGGGAGTGTAATATGGCATTGAACAGCTTCAGAACATATGTGGTATAACCTAATCAGGTTGAGGCTACCCACACCCATGAACCAGTCTCTGTGCTCCTAGGTATGCATCTTGAAAGAAACCCTTGCATGCATTTCCAAGGAAGAAATAAGAATATACAGCAACATTATTTCATAGACAAAAATTAGAAATAATTCAAATGTCAAAAGAAATGATAATTCAACTGCATTAAAATATTCATATAATGAAATCAATATATAACCAATGTTAAAAGTATAAACTAAACTTGCACATTTTAATATGAATCTCACATATAGCTGGTGAAGGAGGTATACAATATAGTACTATGTGCAGAAAAGTTTACCAACATGCAAAAGAACTCTCTATATGGTTAAAAGATCCACTGAAGGGATAAAAAAGCTAAGGGCAGTCACAGGCATGCTAATACAGAAGTCGGATTCTCAGAGGCAGGGCAAAGGAGCGAGACACAACCAGGAAAGGTATCGGCTATCACCTGGTCTTATATAATGGTATATTTCTTAGTCTGCAAGCTTCCCTGGTAGCCCAGTCAGTAAAGAATCTGCCTGCAGTGCAGGAGACCCATGTTCAATCCCTGGGTCAGGAAGATTCTCTAGAGAAGGAAATGGCAACCCACTTGTTAAAGAAATAAAATAGAAGTAGTCTTGTCCAGGCTTCAGAGGCAAAAGAGCAGAGCGGGCCTCTGCCCTTGCTTCTGACCTACCTGGACACCGCCCTGACTGCTGCTATGGGTGTCAGCTACACCTGCTCTGAGTGTCAGCCACACTCACTGTGAGTGTCAGAAGAGAAACACAATAGATATCGATAGGGAGCAGATCTTGGAATTTATCAAGCTCCTGGAGGGGGCTTGGCCAACCAAGCCCTGACCTTAACAACATTCCAACTTTTACATGACAAAACAAACAGCATAACATGAAACCAGAATTGGAATTTGCTCACAGATTGATGATGAGCATCCTGTTTGCATCCTGGGATTATAAACGGGAACCCCAAACTGCAATCTTTGAAGTCTCACCCACGGAGCAGACACTCTGCCTGGGACCTTTTCCCAACTGGGACTCCAGATGTCCTGTGACATGGGACTTCCCAGCACTGTTTAAGTCTGAATGTTGGTGAAAATCCAAATTGGTGATGTATCTTCTGCTCTCTTTCACTCTTCTTTCAATGTTAGTATATTGAAAGTAAGCCAGATAATTCTCTAATAAATATTTTTATTATTTATTTGTATATAATGCATGGCTTATTTTGTTGACAAATCCTTTGAACCTGAGACAAAAGTGAAAACTTTCAGCAGAACACCACTACAGTATTCTTGACTGGAAAATCCCATGGACAGAGGAGCCTGATGGGCTACAGTCCATGGGGTCGCAAGAGTCAGACATGACTTAGTGACTAAATCACCACCACCACTTAGGCTGCATGGAAGGCAAACTGGCACTAATTATATAATTCTTCACACTCTTCTAATTTAAATAACACATCATAAAAGAAACAAAATTATGGGAAATTATGGGGTAGAACTGCTGCATGAAAACATTACCAGTTTAAAAACAAAAACTGGACAGAATCTAGCAGGGAAAGATGACTTAGTCTCAGAGGACAAGTGTTATGTTCAAGATCAGATCAACCAACAAAAGTTCAAGAATGGGAAGATCTTAGAAGTGTTGGACAAGGGACACCAAGTCAGTGGAGGTTGCTCTGTTGAAGGGGGTGGCCAGGGAAGCCCTCTCTGGGCTGAGGAGGATGGCATGGAAGGCAGGCCTGAGGAAGAGCTTCCTCCTCTAAGCTTACAGATGCTCCTCTTTCCTTACCTGCTGAGCACCTCACTGCCCTGATCCTTGTCTGCCTGCTGTTTTCCACTTACCTGCACAAAGGTCCAGAAGACATTCACTCTCCTCTCTCCAGGGCTCGTCTCCTTGTTCCAGTTGTATGATGAGTTTTGGTTTAGGAAAGGCAATTCCTACTCACAGGGGAAAAAAATCAAGGTGACCTTTGGTTAGTGGCTTAAGAAGCTATCACAGAATTCAGAGTCAGCCAGGGAATGCAATGACTCAGAAGCGGGTAGGAAAGCCAGGCAGGGGACATGGATGGGGACAAAGCATTCTCTGAATGCTGAGAAAAGATGACTAAGGGGTGGGAGGACTCCTGGATCTAAAGGCAGTATATGATTCTCCCCTGTGCTTGAATGAATACAAATACTCTGCTATCTGAAGCAAGATCACTTTAGAGGAGGGCCTGGCCTTGGAAGGGGCCTAGAAATGCAGTGTCATATCACACAAATACACACACATGCACGACTTCACCATTTCCAACTCTACAGAATCCAGACATTCTCTGAGGTATAGAGAAAATATTGTTTCTTTCTGAGCCAAAAGCATGGTGGCTACTCCATTAAATCTTAAGAGGCCTACAGGCAGAGTCTGAGACATGGGACAGGTCATCCTTACCCAGCGACACCATATGGCTGTAGTTCTCCAGCATTACATCCCGATACAGGGTCCTCTGAGCAGGACTCAGTAGCTTCCACTCCTTCTGGGTGAAGGCCACAGCCACATCCCTGAAGGCCATTAATGCCTATAACACAAACACATCCTTGCTCACCCAGAAACCACACAGGCCCACTAGTCAACTTAACCTAAGTTACCAACCAGGGCTGACGCAGCAATAAGGCTGGCATGGGGCATCAGGTGAGACCCATAGACCCTGCTTTCAACCGGAATCCTTTGCTATGTATTCAAGACTACTGAACCTCTTCCCACATTGCTGGGGGTGTCTATTCAGGGGTTCTCTATTCTGTTCTATCAATCTCTAAATCTATGATGCTGTGGAAAACACTGTTTTGATTAATGCAGCTATACCATAGGTCTTGAAATCAGATAGATGGATTCTTCCTCCTTTAGTCTTCATTTTAAAAGATTATTTTAGCTATTCTACGGCATATTCCTTTCCACAAAAAATTTTAGAATAATCTCACCTGTATCTACTAAAAAATGTTTCTGGAATTTGTACAAGATTTGCATTAAACCTGCATATCAATTTAGGAAGAACCGACATCTTTATCATGTTGACTCTTCAAATCTATGAACATGAGATGAGATGTCTCTCCATTTACCGAGATGTTCTTTGATTTCTTTCAACAGCTATTGTGGTTTTCAGTATAAAAATCTACATATGCTTTGTTAAATAACTGATACCTAAAAATTCCTTTTTCTTTTTTTAGTGATTTTAATGGTACTGTATTTTTAGTTTAGTGACCAATTGTTCATGATACAGAACAATTGCCATGATACAGTAATAAACTGTATGCTTATCCTGAATCTGGCAACCTGGTGGAACTCACTAGCTCTAGTTTTTTTTTCTCCTAGATTCCTTAAGATTTCCTATGTAGACAATTCCTTATAATCTATATGTATTTTATTTCCTGTTTTTGCCTTACTGTAGAACTTCTAGCACAATAATGAATAAGAGTGGTAAGAACAGACATCCTTGCCTTGTACTTGAATGAGAAGGAAACATAATGTCTCAAAGCATTAAAATACTGCTCCACAAAGATACCACATCACACTCATTAGGATAGCTATTACCAAAGAAACAGGAAAGAACATTTTGGGAGGATGTGGAGAAACTGGAGTAGAAATAGGAGTAGAAACGGGAGTAGGAAATGGCAACCCACTCCAGTATTTCTGCCGTGAAAATTACATGGACAGAAGAGCCTGGGAGGCTACAGTCCATGGGGTCACAAAGAGTCGGACATGACTGAGCACACACACATGGAGAAACTGGAACCTCTATTTACTGTTGTGGGAAAAGTAAAATGATGTCGTTTCTGTGGGAAAGAGTTTAGCAGTTCCTCAAAAGTAAAATATATCAATTTTAAAAACAAAGTTCAATTTATCATATGATCAAGCAATTTGAATCGTGGGTGTATACCTTCAAAGAATCAAAAGCAAGAATTCAATATACTCATACACCAATGTCCATAACATCATTATTCACAATAGCCCAAAGGTAGAAACAACCCTAATGTCCACCAACAGACAACCAGATAAGAAAATGTAGTACATATATACACATAACTGTACAGTCAGCAAAAACAAGACTGGGAGCTGACTGCGGCTCAGATCATGAACTCCTTATTGCCAAATTCAGACTTAAATTGAAGAAAGTAGGGAAAACCACTAGGTCATTCAGGTATGACCTAATCAAATCCCTTATGATTATACAGTGGAAGTGAGAAATAGATTTAAGGGACTAGATCTGATAGACAGAGTGCCTGATACTCTACGGACGGAGGTTCGTGACATTGTACATGAGACAGGGATCAAGACCACCCCATGGAAAAGAAATGCAAAAAACCAAAATGGCTGTCTGGGGAGGGCTTACAAATAGCTGTGAAGAGAAGAGAAGCGAAAAGCAAAGGAGAAAATGAAAGATATAAGCATCTGAATGCAGAGTTCCAAAGAATAGCAAGGAGAGATAAGAAAGGCTTCCTCAAAGATCACTGCAAAGAAATAGAGGAAAGCAACAGAATGGGAAAGACTACAGATCTCTTCAAGAAAATCAGAGATACGAAGGGAATATTTCATGCAAAGATGGGCTCGATAAAGGACAGAAATGGTATGGACCTAACAGAAGCAGAAGATATTCAGAAGAGGTGGCAAGAATACACAGAAGAACTGTACAAAAAAGATCTTCACGACCCAGATAATCATGATGGTATGATCAATCACCTAGAGCCAGACATCCTGGAATGGGAAGTCAAGTGGGCCTTAGAAAGCATCACTATGAACAAAGCTAATGGAGGTGATGGAATTCCAGTTGAGCTATTTCAAATCCTGAAAGATGATGCTGTGAAAGTGCCGCACTCAATATGCCAGCAAATTTGGTAAACTCAGCAGTGGCCACAGGACTGGAAAACGTCAGTTTTCATTCCAATCCCAAAGAAAGGCAATGCCAAAGAATGCTCAAACTACCACACAATTGCACTCATCTCACACGCTAGTAAAGTAATGCTCAAAATTTTCCAAGCCAGGCTTCAGCAATATGTGAACCGCGAACTTCCAGATGTTCAAGCTGGTTTTAGAGAAGGCAGAGGAACCAGAGATCAAATTGCCAACATCTGCTGGATCATGGAAAAAGCAAGAGAGTTCCAGAAAAACATCTATTTCTGCTTTATTGACTATGCCAAAGCCTTTGATTGTGTGGATCACAAGAAACTGTAGAAAATTCTGAAAGAGATGGGAATACCAGATCACCTGACCTTGCTCTTGAGAAACCTATATACAGGTCAGGAAGCAACAGTTAGAACTGAACATGGAACAACAGACTGGTTCCAAATAGGAAAAGGAGTATGTCAAGGCTGTATATTGTCACCCTGCTTAATTAACTTATATGCAGAGTACATCATGAGAAACGCTGGACTGGAAGAAGCATAAGCTGGAATCAAGACTGCTGGGAGAAATATCAATAACCTCAGATATGCAGATGACACCACCCTTATGGCAGAAAGTGAAGAGGAACTAAAAAGTCTGTTGATGAAAGTGAAAGAGGAGAGTGAAAAAGTTGGCTTAAAGCTCAACATTCAGAAAACCAAGATCATGACATCCGGTCCCATCACTTCATGGGAAATAGATGGGGAATCAGTGGAAACAGTGTCAGACTTTATTTTGGGAGGCTCCAAAATCACTGCAGATGGTGATTGCAGCCATGAAATTAAAAGACACTTACTCCTTGGAAGGAAAGTTATGACCAACCTAGATAGCATATTCAAAAGCAGAGACATTACTTTGCCAACAAAGGTTCGTCTAGTCAAGGCTATGGTTTTTCCTGTGGTCATGTATGGATGTGAGAGTTGGACTGTGAAGAAAGCTGAGCACCAAAGAATTGATGCTTTTGAACTGTGGTGTTGGAGAAGATTGAGAGTCCCTTGGACTGCAACGAGATCCAACCAGTCCTTTCTGAAGGAGATCAGCCCTGGGTGTTCTTTGGAAGGAATGATGTTGAAGCTGAAACTCCAGTACTTTGGCCACCTCATGAGGAGAGTTGACTCATTGGAAAAGACTCTGATGGTGGGAGGGATTGGGGGCAGGAGGAGAAGGGGACGACAGAGGATGAGATGGCTGGATGGCATCACCGGCTTGATGGACATGAGTTTGAGTGAACTCCAGGAGATGATGATGGACACAGAGGCCTGGCATGCTGCAATTCATGGGGTCGCAAAGAGTCGGACACGACTGAGCGACTGAACTGACTGAACTGTACATAATTCAGCCTTAAAAAGGAAAGAAATTCTGATACACGCTAAATCAAGAGATTAGCCTTGAAAACATTATGCTAAGTGAAATAAGCCAGTCACAAATGACAAATATTGTTTGATTCCACTTACAGCAGGTACCTGAAATAGGCAAATTCATGGAGACAAAGTAAAACAGAGGTTACCAGGAGCTAGGAGGGGGAGTGCGCTAGGAAAGTGTAGTTATTACATAATGGATAGTTTCATCCTGGGAAGATGAAAAATTTCTGGAAATGAATAGTGATGACTGCATAATGGTGTGAATAAACAATGCCACTGAACTGGACATTTTAAAATGGTGACAATTTTATATTAAGTATCAGTTCAGTTCAGTTCAGTCGCTCAGTCGTGTCACCACTTCTCAACGAGAGGATCACCTCCAAGATCAGGGCTAGGTACAGCCTAACACCATCAAGGCAGCTCTAGTACATGATAAAAGAAATGGGTCCATCCTATAAGAGCTAGGAAGAAATTTTAGGACTCACCTCATCCCTGGTAGTCAGGACCCCTGGGGCCATGTTCTTAGTCTGGTGAGTGCTCTTCCTAGAGAAGACTCGTTGCATAGGCTGAGCTGGAGAAAGAGAAGAGAAGGGATGTGTGGGAGGAGTACCCATCTATCCAGCCTCCTAGTTTAGCAGAGGCAAGAAGGAAGGAAGGAAAGCAGGTTGAAGATGGCATCAGAGGCACCCCTTCTTTTTTTAATTTAAAAAACTATGTCTTGTTGGCATATATTTGACACACAATTTTACACGTATTTGAAGTATACAGCTTAGTAAGTCTGAAATACTTATACACCTGTGAAAACATCACAACACTGAGGAGAGTAAATTTATTAGTCATTTCCAAAAATGACTAATGTGCTCCTTTGTAATTTTTCACTCCCCTCCCCAACAGCCATTGATCTGCATTTTGTCATCAAAGAATTCTTACAACTACATTTTCCAGAGTTTTTTTAAAATTTAAACTGGAGGATAATTGCTTTACAATATTGTTTTGATTTCATCCATACATCAACATGAATCAGCCATAGGTATATATATGTCCCCTCTCTCTTGAACCTCCTCCCACATCCCACCCCATCCCATCCTTTTACGTTGTCACAGATTATGTTTGAGCTTGATGAGTCACACAGCAAACTCTCACTGGGTATCTATTTTATATATGGTAATGTGCATGTCTCAGTGCTACTCTCTCAATTTGCCCCACCCTCTCCTTCCCCAACTCTGTCCACAAGTCTGTTCTCCATGTCTGTGTCTCCACTGCTGCCCTGCAAACAGGTACATCAGTGCCATCTTTCTAGATTTCATATATACACATTAATATATGAATTTGTTTTTCTCTTTCTGACTTACTTCACTCTGTATAATAGGCTCAAGGTTCAACCACCTCATTAGAACTGACTCACATGTGTTTCTTTATATGGTTGAGTAATATTCCATTGTATACATGTACCACAACTTCATTATCCATTCATCTGTCAACGGACATATACTTTGCTTCCATGTCCAAGCTACTGTAAATAGTGCTGTAATAACATTGGGGTACATGTGTCTTCTTCAACTATGGTTTTCTCACACTGTGTGTCCCAAAGTGGGATTGTTGGGTCATATGGTAATTTCATTCCTAGTTTTTAAGGAATTCCATATTGTTCTCCATAGTGGCTATATCAATTTATATTCCTACCAACAGTACAAGAGAGCTCCTTTTTCTCCACATCCTCTCCAGCATTTATTGACTGCAGATTTTTTTGATGACCAGTGTGAGATGATACCTCATCGTAGTTTTGATTTACATTTCTCTAATAATGAGGGATGTTGAGCATCTTTCCATGTGTTTATTAGCCACCTGTTTGTCCTCTTTGGAGAAATGTCTGTTTAGGTCTTCTGCCCACTATCTGATTGGGCTGTTTGCTTTTCTGATATTGAGTTGTTTGAGCTGCTTATAGATTTTGGAGATTAATCCTCTGTCAATTACTTCATTTGCAGTTATTTTCTCCCATTCTGACGGTTGTCTTCTCATCTTATTTATTGTTTCCTTTGCTGTAAAAAGCTTTTAAGTTTAATTAGGCCCCACTTGTTTATTTTTTCTTTTAACTTCCATTACTCTAGAAGGTGGGTCATGGAGGATCTTGCTGTGATTTATGTCAGAGAGTGTTCTGCCTACGTTTTCCCTTTAGAGTTTTATAGTTTTTGGTCTTACCTTTAGATCTTTGATCCATTTCAAGTTTATCTTTGTGTATGGTCTTGATGAAAGTGAAAGAGAAGAGTGAAAAAGTTGGCCTAAAGCTCAACATTCAGAAAACGAAGATCATGGCATCTGGTCCCATCACTTCATGGGAAATAGATGGGGAAACAGTGGAAACAGTGTCAGACTTTATTTTGGGGGGCTCCCAAATCACTGCAGATGGTGACTGCAGCCAGGAAATTAAAAGACGCTTACTCCCTGGAAGGAAAGTTATGACCAACCTAGGTAGCATATTAAAAAATAGAGATATTACTTTGCCAACAAAGGTCCATCTAGTCAAGGCTACGGTTTTTCCAGTGGTCATGTATGGAGTTGAGAGTTCTACTGTGAAGAAAGATGAGCACCGAAGAATTGATGCTTTTGAACTGTGGTGTTGGAGAAGACTCTTCAGAGTCCCTTGAACTGCAAGGAGATTGAACCAGTCCATCCTAAAGGAGATCAGTCCTGGGTGTTCATTGGAAGGACTGATGCTGAAGCTTAAACTCCAACACTTTGGCCACCTCATGCAAAGAGTTGACTCATTGGAAAAGACCCTGATGCTGGGAGGGATTGGGGGCAGGAGGAAAAGGGGATGATAGAAGATGAATTGGCTGGATGGCATCACCGACTCGATGGACGTGAATTTGAGTGAACTCTGGAAGTTGGTGATGGACAGGGAGGCCTGGCGTGCTGTGATTCATGGGGTCACAAAGAGTCAGACTGGACTGAGTGTTGCAAAGAGTCAGATACGACTGAGTGCCTGAACTGAACTGAATGTTATGCTGATAATCCAGCATGGTGTTAATCTTCTATGTGCCTATAAAGGTTATTAAAAACATAAATGAACAGTACATTAACACGTATGAGACCCCTGTTATACCTCTTTCCACACTCCCAACAGCTCCAGGAGATTCAGTACTTTGCCCAAGGACACTCACATACAGGCAGACCTGTATGTGAACTCTCCCTATGGAGGCCAGGGCTCCCACAAAAGGCCTGACATATGTCCCCAGGGAGAAGAAATGCCCAAAGAGATATACACCTGAGGTTGCAGATTTGTGGGAGAAAGAACAGGGCTCGCGCTGAGAAGTGATGAATCTGTGTGAGGAATGCAGGAGACCTCACAGCTACTTCCTTGCGTGTTTACAATGTTTTCATAAAGCAAAATTTAAAATCAAACTTAAGTCTGGACGTCTTACCACCCTCTTCTCACTCTCTCATTCCCAGTAATTCAGGGAGTCAGCCCACCAGTCCCCTATGGCTTGAACAAAGTTTCCCGCCCTGTGGGCTCCACTCCAAGCTGCTGGAAGAGCACCAGAGGAGGAGTCAGACAACTTCGGGAGGAGTCGCAGATGTGAGCACAAGGGTGCCCGACGCAAACGCGGGGCGTCTGACTCCCACCAGGCCCTTCCAACTCCCTCAAGAGCTCGTGGGGCCCGAGGCCGCTGAACCAAGTTGCCCCCATCACCATCGTCAGTCAAGGTAAGTCTGAGTGTCTGCCCCACGCGAGTCCTCCCAGCAAAACCTAGGTCCTTGGGGCCAAGCAGCGCCTCCATTGCCAGGTAGGAATCATCCAGCCGCGCTCCCCCAGTTAACACCAAGGAAGAATGTCCAAGGCACGCGCTCAGCAATGGGGACGTCTGCTCCGGCCAAAGGTTACTTGTGTCCACCAAGCCACCCGCACCAGTTTCGACCCCTCAGGAAGGGCACTGAGTACCCAGCACCGCTGCACACTGAGCGACCCGAGACCTCTGCCAACAGCTCCTCCGAAGTGGACCGCGCCTGACCCCGTGGTGGGGGGGGAGGGGGCGGATCAAACCTCGAAGAACCCGCGGACAGGGCGTACCAAACCAGGGCGCCCACCCTCTCCCGGCTTTCCGGAGCCTCTGTCCCTCGACTCAGCAGCCAGAGGCGGGATAGCTCACCAAAAGCGCTGAAAGACTGTCACCACATCCAAAAATACGACAGGGCGGCTCGGGACTACGCTACCCACAACACCTCGGGGCGGGGACTACAATTCCCAAAGTGCCCCGGGCCGCAAGATGGCACCACCTTAAACTCTCCAGAGCTCAAGACTGCGCTCAGTGAGCTAGGGGCTCGGGACTACACTACCCACAATGCCCAAGGGCAAGGGCATGCCTCCCAACTGGACCTGGCTCTTTAACTGTGGTACTCTCTCGCTCAAGTTTCAAAATTACAGTCACTTGGGCCCTAGGAGAAATTGTGAAAAACTAGACAAGAGCTTCCCTGGTGGCTCAGGCGGTAAAGAATCCGCCTGCAATGCGGGAGACCTGGGTTCGGAAGTTCGATTCCTGGGTTGGAAAGTTCCCCTGGAAAAGGGCATGGCATCCCACTCCAGTATTCTGGTCTGGAGAATCGATGTAGACTGAGGAGCCTGGCGCGCCACAGTCCATGGGGTCGCAAAGAGTCGGATACGACTGAGCGACTTAGCACAGCACACAAGTTTACAGAGTAGACAAGATGTGGGGTGGTGGTTGGTGGATTTGTGGTGGAGTGTGTGTTTCGCATTTATGAGATCCCTGTTTCAATCCCTGGCACCTCCATCTTCATGGGGTTTCCCAGGTGGCGCTAGTGGTAAAGAACCCTCTGTCAGTGCAGGTTAGATGTAAGAGGCGTGCGTTTCATCCCTAGGTTGGGAAGATTCCCTGGAGAAGGGCACGGGGCAACCCACTCCAGTATTCTTGCCTGGAGAATTCCATGGACAGGAGCCTGGCGGGCTGCAGTCCATAGGGTGGCACAGAGTTCGCCTGACTGAAGCGATTTAGCACAATTAAAGTCAATGACTTTCAGGTATATCAGAAGGGTTGTTCAAGTGAGCACTAAAATCTTCCTTTAACTTTGTTTTTTTAAATGAAGGGTCCCGTTAGTTTTTAGTCACCTGGATGTGTACCTGTCCTTCATACTACAGATTCGACCGAATGTCTTTATATTTTAATAACAGCGTGTAATGAATGTACTTCTAAAATATGCCAAAAGTTTTGGCATTTTTCCTTTTTTAAACAGGAAAATTCTGGTTTATTAATAATAATAATGATTAGAAGAAAACGAAGAAAAACTAAGCTTGAAGACATTTAAAGCTTTAACTAAAATTAAAATTATTTTACTAATACAAAAAATCTCCTGATTAGATGTAACAGAGTAGGAAGCTTAAAAACATTTTGAAGTATTTATAAACAGACATACTCTTTTTCTAGAAATTTGACAAAAATGTTTTCAAATAACTTGTTATTTACTCAATACTCAAAATGAAGTAATGGGAACCAGATTTAACTTCTTGCCTAAAACAACCTTAAAAAGAATGAAAAATGTGAAATGACTTTGAAGACATTGGACATAAGACAATGAAGAGCAATGGACCCTGAGAAACGGGTAAGGAGCCAGGTGAGCCTTAAGAAATTTCAGGTCACAGGACAGAAAAGGGAAATCAGAGTGGAGGAACTTCTTCCTCAAGTATCAGTTGAGTGCCTACCAACATGCAGTGGTGCAACTCCCAGGAAAGAGACTGAAAAAGATTAGTGGAAAGTGTCTGAGCACACATAAGGCCAGGAATAGTGCCTGTACCTGCCAAACAGAGTGGAAATCATATTCACATGGCGAGGAATCAAAGTACTCACAAGGATTTTTGCCTCAATGACAGGGGCAAAATTAGGCCAAAATGCTTGATTGAGAAAATCTTTATGTTAAATTTAGGAGAGAAGTATGTAAAAATGTTTCAGAAATCTTAAAGTCACTTTCATTTTTACATGAATCCTATAAGCAGAAATATACATATTCTTATATAAATAAAATCTCAAAGAAGGCTAAATTCAAGTTTTTCCATGAAATGAGCAGTAACTTTAAAATAATTCAATTAAAAGAGTATTTGCATATTTCAACACCACAAAGTAATTCTAATATTTATTTGGATGACTATATTGATGATATTTATTCAAAACTGGTGGTAAATACCAGTCTGAATGGCCATCATCAAAAAGTCTACAAACAATAAATGCTGGAGAGGGTGTTGAGAAAAGGGAACGCTCTTGCACTGTTGGTAGGAATGTAAATTGATACAACCACTTTGGAAGATGTTATGGAGATTCCTTAAAAAACTAGGAATAAAACCACCATATGACCCAGGAATCCCACTCCTAGGCATATACCCTGAGGAAACCAAAACTAAAAAAGACACATGTATCCCATTGTTCTTTGCAGCACTATAATAGCTAGAACATGGAAGCAACTAGATGTGCATCGACAGATGAATGGATAAAGAAGTTGTGGTACATATACACAATGGAATATTACTCAGCATAAAAAGGAACACATTTGAGTCAGTTCTGATGAGGTGGATGAACACAGAACCTATTAAACAAAGTGAGTCAGAAAGAGAAAGATAAATATGTATTTATAATAATAATAATATTACATTCTATTATTTATAATATTAATAACATAGAATATTATTTATATTATAAATATTCATTATTATCTAGAATATGAGTATCCTAATGCATATATACAGAACCTAGAAAAATGATACTGAAGAATTTATTCACAGAGCAGCAATGGAGAAACAGACATAGAAAATAGACTTATGGACATGGGGAGAGGGGAGGAGAGGGTGAGATGTATGGAAAAAGTAACATGGAAACTTACATTACCATATGTAAAATAGAAGGCCAATGGGAATTTACTGTATGGCTCAGGAAACTCAAACAGGGGCTCTGTATTGATCTAAAGGGGTGGGATGGGCAGGGAGATGGGAGGGAGGTTCAAAAGGGAGCGGATATATGTATACTTACCGCTGATTCATGTTGAGGTTTGACAGAAAACAACAAAATTCTGTAAAGCAATTATCCTTCAATAACAAAATAAATTTTTTAAAAAGAACAAAAATGGTGGTAAATAATAAAACCCAATTTCCTCTATTATTAGCATTTTAATATAAAACTGTAATGTGACAGTAATGCAAGTCAGCTAAATGGTACTAAAGCGAAAGTTAATAAGGTAACCAGGAAGGGAGAGAGGGAGGAAAATTGAAAAAGGTGATTTCAAATCATTTTGGTATGCTTGAGAAAAATAGTTATTTGGGGGAAATTAAGCTAGTTCACAAAAGAAATATAAAGCTTTAACACCTGGGAATTAATGTTACAAATTTGTTAAATAGAACTTTAGTATCTACCCACAGTAATGTGTTTTTGACCTGCTGGTTGATAAAGTAAGGCATATTTGAATTATTTTCTTGTGATTTAATAATAGCAGCTAATGATCTTTTTTTTTTCTCTCTCTCTCACTAGCAGGGTCTTCTCACAAGTCACAATGCAAGGTTAAGTATAAATGTAGAAGTTAAATTACCTTTGCCAAGATGACTTCTTAGAAAAAGTTTTTAATTGGATAGTACCTTGATTAATAAATCCACTGAGAACACACTGCCATGTACCAGCACCTTGGAAAATAAACAATCTTTGTAAAATGAAAAAACTAATAGAGATATCAGAGATCTAATGTGAAATGTAAATTATTTTGAAAACCATTTTGTGGTATGGAAGGTCTTTACATGCATTACACTAAAGCAGCGACCATCAAAAAATGAATGCCTCAAGGCAACAGTGCCAGGAGAAGTATGTTCATACTCCTTGGTGGATAGCTCTCTGAATTGAAATCCAGCTGAAGTGACTGAGTCTCCTGTTTAGAGAGAAAAGGACATTTCTGTAAACATTATTGGTGGCTTAAGCTTTGAAGGGGCTTCCCTCATAGATCAGTTGGTAAAGAATCTGCCTGCAATGAAGGAGGCCAGGGTTTGATTCCTGGGTTGGGAAGATCATCTAGAGAAGGAAATGGCAACCCACTCCAGTATCCTCACCTGGAGAATCCCATGGACAGAAGCTGGCAGGCTACAGTCCATGGGATCGCAAGAGTCGCACACAACTTAGTGACTAAACCACCACCAACCTTTGAAATCACAGAAGGAAATTTAAGGAGCTACTATAAGCCACAGGGGAAACTTACAGACTGTGTAATATGAGGGATCCTGTCACCAAAGGATCAAGAGTATCTGGTTTGGAACTTTTTCATCCATAACTGAGGTTGATCCTGCTGTGGCTGCAAAATCTCATTCAACTGATGAACAAGTGAGTTAGCCATAATGGGCCATAGCCAAAGAGAAATCTGGAAAATCTGGCACTGTGAAGAGACTGTTGGTGGAATTAAAGAAGATACTAAGGAACATCAGCTTAGAGATTATGGCAAGGAGTATGGAAAAGTTGATGTCATTTGAGATAATTACTGTTAGGCAGTTTGGAAAGAAAAGAGGTGTTGTGTTTATTATTTTCTCTTTTACTTTTTGACTGCACAACATATCATTCAGCTCAATACCAGAAAAATAAATAACCCAATCAAAAAGTGGGCAGAACAAAGCAATCCTGAGAAAGAAGAATCAAGCTAGAGAAATCAACCTTTCTGAGTTCAGACAATACTACAAAGCTATAGTCATCAAGATAATATGGTACTGGCACAAAAACAGAAATATAGACCAATGGAACAAGATAGAAAGTCCAGAGATAAACCCATGTACCTATGGATACCTTATTTTTTGACAAAGGAGGCAAGAATATACGATGGGGCAAAGACAGTCTCTTCAATAAGTGCTGCTGGGAAAACTGGACAGCTATGTGTTAAAGGATGAAATTAGAATACTTCCTGCTGCTGCTGCTTAGTCGCTTTAATTGTGTCCGACTCTGTGCGACCCCATGGACAGCAGCCCACCAGGCTCCCCTGTCCCTGGGATTCTCCAGGCAAGAACATTGGAGTGGATTGCCATCCTTCTCCAACGCATGAAAGTGAAAAGTGAAAGTGAAGTCGCTCAGTCGTGTCCGACTCTTCGCGACCCCACCAGGCTCCTCCATCCATGGGATTTTCCAGGCAAGAGTACTGGAGTGGGGTACCATTGCCTTCTCCAGAATACTTCCTAACACCATACAAAAAGATAAACTCAAAATGGATTAAAGACCCAAAGGTAAGACCAGAAACTATAAAACTCTTAGAGGAAAACGGGCAGAACACTCTATGACATAAATCACAGCAAGATCCTCTATGACCCACCTCCTAAAGTAACGGAAATAGCAACAAAAATAAACAACTGGTACCTATTCAAACTTTTTTTTTTTTTAATTTTTTTTATATTTTTTTTTAATTTTTAGTTTTTTATTTTTTAAATTTTAAAATCTTTAATTCTTACATGCATTCCCAAACATGAACCCCCTCCCACCACCCACCCCATAACATCTTTCTGGGTCATCCCCATGCACCAGCCCCAAGCATGCTGCATCCTGCGTCAGACATAGACTGGCGATTCAATTCACATGATAGTATACATGTTAGAATGTCATTCTCCCAAATCATCCCACCCTCTCCCTCTCCCTCTGAGTCCAAAAGTCCGTTATACACATCTGTGTCTCTTTCCCTGTCTTGCATACAGGGTCGTCATTGCCATCTTCCTAAATTCCATATATATGTGTTAGTATACTGTATTGGTGTTTTTCTTTCTGGCTTACTTCACTCTGTATAATCGGCTCCAGTTTCATCCATCTCATCAGAACTGATTCAAATGAATTCTTTTTAACGGCTGAGTAATACTCCATTGTGTATATGTACCACAGCTTTCTTATCCATTCATCTGCTGATGGACATCTAGGTTGTTTCCATGTCCTGGCTATTATAAACAGTGCTGCGATGAACATTGGGGTACATGTGTCTCTTTCAATTCTGGTTTCCTCGGTGTGTATGCCCAGAAGTGGGATTGCTGGGTCATAAGGTAGTTCTATTTGCAATTTTTTAAGGAATCTCCACACTGTTCTCCATAGTGGCTGTACTAGTTTGCATTCCCACCAACAGTGTAGGAGGGTTCCCTTTTCTCCACACCCTCTCCAGCATTTATTGCTTGCAGATTTTTGGATCGCAGCCATTCTGACTGGTGTGAAGTGGTACCTCATTGTGGTTTTGATTTGCATTTCTCTAATAATGAGTGATGTTGAGCATCTTTTCATGTGTTTGTTAGCCATCCGTATGTCTTCTTTGGAGAAATGTCTATTTAGTTCTTTGGCCCATTTTTTGATAGGGTCGTTTACCTATTCAAACTTAAAAGGTTTTGCACAGGAAAGGAAACTGTAAACAAAGTAAAAACACAAGCCTCAGAATTGGAAAACATAATAGCAAACGAAACTGACAAAGGATTAATTTCAAAAATATACAAGCAGCTCATACAACTCAACTGAAGAAGGAAATAGCCCACTCCAATATTCTTGCCTGGAAAATCCTATGGACAGAGGAGCCTGGTGGGCTACAGTCCATGGGGTCGCCAGAGTCAGACACTACTTAGCAACTAAACCACCATACAACTCAATACAAGAAAAACAAACAACCCAATCAAAAAGTGGGGAAAAGACCTAAACAGACATTTCTCCAAAGAAGACATACAGATGGACAATAAACACATGAAAAGATGCTCAGCATCCTTCATTATTAGAAAAATGCAAATCAAAACTACAATGAGATATCACCTCACACTGGTCAGAATCAGTTCAGTTCAGTTGTTCAGTCGTGTCCGACTTTTTGTGACCCCATGAACTGCAGCATGGCAGGCCTCCCTGTCCATCACCAACTCCCGGAGTCCACCCAAACCCATGTCTATCAAGTCGATGATGCCATCCAACCATCTCATCCTCTGTTGTCGCCCTCTCCTCCTGCCCTCAATCTTTCCCAGCATCAGGGTCTTTTCCAATGAGTCAGTTCTTCGCATCAGGTGGCCAAGGTACTGTAGTTTCAGCTTCAACATCAGTCCTTCCAATGAACACCCAGGACTAATCTCCTTTAGGATGGACTGGTTGGATCTCCTTGCAGTCCAAGGACTCTCAAGAGTCTTCTCCAATACCACAGTTCAAAAGCATCAATTCTTCGGTGCTCAGCCTTCTTTATAGTCCAACTCTCACACCCACACATGACCACTGGAAAAACTATAGCCTTGACTATATGGACCTTTGTTAGCAAAGTAATCTCTCTGCTTTTTAATATGCTGTCTAGGTTGGTCATAACTTTTCTTCCAAGGAGTAAGTGTCTTTTAATTTCATGGCTGCAACCACCATCTACAGTGATTTTGGAACCCCCCAAAATAAAGTCTGACACTGTTTCCACTGTTTCCCCATCTATCTGCCATGAAGTGATGAAACTGGATGCCACGATCTTAGTTTTCTGAATGTTGAGCTTTAAGCCAACTTTTTCACTCTCCTCTTTCACTTTCATCAAGAGGCTCTTTAGTTCCTCTTCACTTTCTGCCATAAGTGAAGTCTCTCAGTCATGTCTGACTCTTTGCGACTCCATGGACTGTAGCATACCAGTCTCTCTGTCCATGGGATTTTCCAGGCAAGGGTACTGGAGTGGGGTGCCATTTCCTTCTCCAGAGGATCTTCCTGACCCAGGGATCGAAGCCAGGTCTCCCATATTGCAGGCAAGACGCTTTACCATCTGAGCCAGCAGGGAAGCTGTCATAAGGATGGTGTCATATGCATATCTGAGGTTATTGATATTTCTCCCAGCCATCTTGATTCCAGCTTGTGCTTCCTCGAGCCCAGAATTTCTCATGATGTACTCTGCATTTAAATTAAATAAGCAGGGTGACAATATACAGCCTTGACATACTCCTTTTCCTATTTGGAATCAGTCTGTTGTTCCACATCCAGTTCTGTTGTTTCCTGACTGCATACAGGTTTCTCAAGAGGCAGGTCAGGTGGTCTGGTATGCCCATCTTCATGGCATATTCATAGTTTTCCACAGTTTATTGTGATCCACACAGTCAAAGGCTTTGGGATAGTCAATAAAGCAGAAATAGATGTTTTTCTGGAACTCTCTTGCTTTTTCGATGATCCAGCGGATGTTGGCAATTTGATCTCTGGTTCCTCTGCCTTTTCTAAAACCAGCGTGAACATCTGGAAGGTCATGGTTCACGTATTGCTAAAGCCTGGCTTGGAGAATTTTAAGCATTACTTTACTAGCGTGTGAGATGAGTGCAATTGTGTGGTAGTTTGAGCATTCTTTGGCATTGCCTTTCTTTGGGATTGGAGTGAAAACTGACATCATCAAAATCTACAAACAATAAATGCTGGAGAGGGTGTAGAGAAAAGGCAACTCTCTTGCACTGTTGGTGGGAATTTAAGACGATGCAGCCACTGTGGAGAACAGTATAGAGGTTCCTTAGAAAACTAGGAATAAAACCACCATATTACTCAGTAATCCTACTACTAACCATATACTCTGAGGAAACC
This sequence comes from Ovis canadensis, assembly GCF_042477335.2. Lineage (NCBI taxonomy): Eukaryota > Metazoa > Chordata > Mammalia > Artiodactyla > Bovidae > Ovis > Ovis canadensis. The sequence goes on from NC_091246.1 coordinate 27,576,206, forward strand.
AAGAAGTTGAAAAAAGACACATGTACCCCAAAGTTCAATGCAGCATATTTACGATAGCTAGGACATGGAAGTAACATGATATCCATTGACAGATATATAGATAATGAAGATGTGGTTTATATATACAATGGAATATTACTCAGCCTTAAAAGGAATGCATTTGACTCAGTTCTAATAAGTGGATGAACCTGGAGTCTATTATATAGAGTGAAGTAAGTCAGAAAGAAAAAAAGCCAATATCATATATTAACACGTATATATGGAATCTAGAAAGATGGTACTGATGAGCCCATGTACAGGGCAGCAGTGGAGACACAGACATAGAGAACAGACAGGTAAACACAGTGGGGGGTGGAATAAATTGACAGAGTAGCATTAAAACATATATATTACCATACGTAAAATAGATAGGCAGTGGGAATTTGCTGTATGATTCAGGGAACTCAAATCCAGTGCTCTGTGACAACCTAGAGTGGTGGGATGGAGTGGGAGGTAGGAGAGAGGTTTAAGAGGGAGGGGGACATACATATGTAGTCATAGATGTACTGTACTTAGTCACTCAGTCGTGTCTGACTCTTTGTGGCCCATGGGCTGTAGCCTGCCAGGGTCCTCTGTCCATGGGATTCTCCAGGCGAGAATATTGGAGTGGGTTGCCATGTCCTCCTCCAGGGGATACTCCCAGTCCAGCGATGGAACCCAGGTCTCCTGTACTGCAGGCAGATTCTTTACCATCTGAGCCACCAGGGAAGTCATATGTAGTCGTAGGTATACATATGTATGTCCCCCTCCCTCTTAAACCTCCCTCCTACCTCCCATTCCATCCCATCCCTCTAGGTTGCCACAGAGCTCTATGATTGGCTTCCCTGGTGGCTAAGACAGTAAAGAATCCACCTGCAATTTGGGAGACCTGGGTTTGATCCCTGGGTTGGGAAGATCCCCTGGAGGAGGGCGTGGCAACCCACTTCAATATTCTTGCCTCAAGAATCCCCATGGACAGAGGAGCCTAGCAGGCTGCAGTCTACCGGGTAACAAAGAGTCAGACATGACTGAGCAACTAAGCACAGCATAGCACATACCTTTGACTGGTTCATGTTGATATATAGCTGAAACCAACACAATATTATAACAATTATCCTCCAGTTAAAAATAAATAAATTTACATGAAAAAAAAAAAAAAAAGAATCCACCTGCCAATGCAGGAGACGCAGGTTCAATCCCTGGGTTGGGAAGGAAATGGCAACCCACTTCAATATTCTTGCCTGAAAAATCCCATGGACAGAGGAGCCTGGCAGTGCACAGCCCATGGGGTCGCAAAAGAGTCGGACACAACTTAGCGACTAAACAACCACCACCACCACAGAGTTAGGATGCTATTGTACATTTATGATTTAGTAAAATAAAGGAAAAATGCATTTTGAATTTCAGCAAAACCTTCCTCCCCAATTCTTCTTCCTACCACTAAGAAATACTGGACATAACACAAGTATAGGCAGAATCGGAATGGAACAGGAAGAAGGAAGACTGTCACTGGGCCATGGGATGTGAGGCTCCATACAGTAGTGGATTCTGTTTCTATTGCCCCTTATATATACTGGGACAGAGTGCTGAAGAAGCCTCCAAGCAGGAACAGCCCAACAAAGCACGGACCAAAAAACCTCCAAGAAAAAGAAAACTTTGTTCCCCCTAGCCAAAGACTAGGAAAACATTTGTTTAACATCAGAAAACCTTTCTGGCAATACTCACCCTCCTCTAACCAAGAACAGATGAAGAAACTTCATCCTGCTTCATAGGTTCATAGAGCCAAGCAGAGGAGGATCTTCCACTTATCATCCTCCACCTTGCAAGCTGCCCTCCAGCTTCAAATGGTGTCAGTAGGCTGGGTGGAGAGTTGATCTTCCATCCTGCACTGGAGTAAACAGGCAGTGCTCCAATTCCCCCACTTTCTTACCTTCACCCCTAGAGCAGTGTTAAGTGGAGTCCTACAGCAATCTGAACCTCCTCCTCACCTGACAGTAACAAAACTTAATGACAAGATACAATAATGAGGCTAGTCACACTACACTAATACCTGCTCCCTCCCTACCCCATCCCAGCTGATCAGTAAGGCCTAGTGTCTGCATGCATATCCACACTGAACAATGCAGTTCTGATCCAGTGAGTAATCCATTCTCCCCCACTCCGCTTGATGTATCAGCAGAGTCCAAGACGGAGCTAAACCTCCACCCTCACCTGCCGGCAATGAGATTAAACAGGCAGAGAGTGAATCACAGTTAGTAAGCAGTTCACTCACCGTGAAACCCCATCAAGAGGACCCCTAGAAACCTGAGCCTTCACCCCAGGTGGCATTAGTAAGGCAGAAAAAGATGGTGCTAGGGAGGGTAGTCATCACTCTGCTTCAGTCCTCTCCTGGTACCAGGGGGTCAATTGGGAAAGTGAGTTTCCATTTCCCTGGGATTAATGAGGTAAAGTAAGATGACAGGTGGTAGGTCTAACTAGCACTTTGCTTGACCCTCTTTCTCCAAGTGTCAGTGGTGCCAATCAAAACCTTCACTCACAGGCAGTAAGCAGATGTGAACTGGTGACCCACATAGGCTTGAAAGGTACCTATCCACTGCAGTGGCACAGTGTAAGTGCTCCATTCTGCCAAGGAAGTGTTTCTGGGGCCCAGTGGGAAGCTGAACAGCTGCATTCAGCTAGTCCTTATTTTAAACCCCAACTCCTAAAAAAAGAAGATAGAATCCAGAAGCTCCTATCTAGTATCAATTATCCACAAATGCCAAGACAATCAAACCCCAGAATAAATCAAATAATGGAATTTATGACAAGAATTTTAAAGCAGGCATTATAAAAACACTTTAAGAAGCAAGTACAAAATCTTTGAAACAAATGAAAAAATATAAAATCTGAGCAATGAGATAAGTTGTTTTTAAAAAGCAAATGAACTGCCTCCTTGTCTCTAAAGGCTTCTCACATATCTGGCTGACTATCATCCCTGGTGCTGTGGGCTACCACGGATCTACCAACCTAGACAGCATATTAAAAAGCAGAGACATCACTTTGTTGACAAATGTCCATCTAGTCAAAGCTATAGTTTTTCCAGTAGTCATGTATGGATGTGAGAGTTGGACTATAAAGAAAACTGAGCACTGAAGAATCGATGCTTTTGAACTGTGGTGTTGGAGAAAACTCTTGAGAGTCCCCTGGACAGCAAGGAGATCAAACCAGTCAATCCTAAAGGAAATCAGTCCTGAATATTTATTGGAAGGGCTGATGTTGAAGCTGAAGTTCCAATACTTTGGCCACCTGACACGAAGAACTGACTCATTGGAAAAGATCCTGATGCTGGGAAAGACTGAAGGCCGGAGAAGAAGGAGACGACAGAGGATGAGATGGTTGGATGGCATCACCAACTCAACGGACATGAATTTCAGCAAGCTCTGGGAGTTGGTGATGGACAGGGAGGCCCGGCGTGTTGCAGTCCATGGGGTCGCAAAGAGTCGGACAGGACTGAGCAACTAAACTGAACTGATATCCCTGGTGTTTCCAAATCCCAGAGCATTGTAAGAGCCTTCTCTTCTGGAATTTTGGACTCTCAGAAGGTTGGTGCCTTTTCTCTCACTAGGATGATAAAGGCACTCCAGGACCAGAAGCATTTAGCTTCTGTGCTTTTGGTGCCAGCACAAGGCCTGGCCTGTGGGTGCTCAGGATGCTATTTGATAGTATAACCACGAGATGGCAGCATGGCTCTATTTCCTGGAGGTCACGTCCCACCAGATCTGTCCTATCTAATATTAGGGTCCTTGAACTGTGGTTAGTCCTAATTAAGATTATTGTACATATAAAATACACATGGCAGTTTGAAGAGTATGAAAAAAGAACAATTTATCTCATTAATGTTTTTATATTGGTTACATGTTGAAACAATATTTTAGGTGCATGCTAAGTTGCTTCAGTCATGTCCAACTGACTCTGCAACCCCATGGACCATAGCCCACCAAGCTCCTCTGTCCATGGGATTCTTCAGGCAAGAATACTAGAATGGGTTGTCATTTCCTCCTCCAGGGCATCTTCCCGACCCAGCGATCGAGTCTGTGTCTCTTAAGTCTCCTGTATACTAATTTAAATAAATACATTTAAATTTTCCTATTTTTCATTCTTTTTAATGTGATTACTAGTAAATTTAAACTTACACGTGATTTATATTTCTACTGGACAGTGCTGTGCTAGACCCTCTGTTAAACCTCCCAACAGAATTGGCAGAGTCGAGATCCTGGTGCCTCTGCCTATGCCCTAAGACGGAGAGACACATGGCACACGGATATCACAGAACTGCCTCACCATCACAGAAGACTCAGTCCCAAAGGTCCAGGCCACAGTAAGTCCTTGAGAGCAACCAGGAGCTTCTATGACCATCCTGACTGCTCTCCCCTCCACTGGATCTTATAAAGAATCCATGTGGGAGAAGGCAACCCTCATTCAGCACTAGCAGTAGTAAACAATATGCAGCCCTTCACCTGTTTTCTCTCACTGACCCCTCATGTTAAACCAATTTCAATGAAGAAACAGGATCAGAGAAGTGGAGGGACCTGCTTGAATCCTCCAGCTGGTGACTCTTAATAGTTGTAATCAGACGTAACGAGATGCAGACTCCTCTGAAGAAGGAAATGGCAACCCACTCCAGTATTCTTGCCTGGAAGTCTCATGAACAGAGGATCCTGGCCTGCTACAGTTCATGGTGTCACAGAGAGTTGGAAACGACTGAGCGACTAACACTACACCACTACTATTAGACGCAGACTGTGTCTTCCTCTGCATCACACTGCTATCCTCACAAGCACATTGAGGCCTCAAAGAAAAAGGAACTACATGCTCACTACTGTAGCAGAAATCTGGACTGCCGGTCATCTCTGTTCTGTTCACGGATTGCCTGTGTGTTCTTGAAGGCAAACACTGAGTGCCCTACCCCCCAGGTGATGCCCACACACTGGACAAGTGGAAGACAGCTGGCTTGTGTCCTCAGACATACTATCTGTGAATGGTTAGTGCTAGAGGGAAGACTGTCCCAAGGGAAGACCAGGAAATAAGACTTTGTTGGGGGCTGGCTTCATGCCAGACCTTGTGCTATGATTATCTCATTTATTCCACATAATCCCCCTCCAATGTGTGCGTGCCTGCTAAGTTGCTTCAGTCATACCCAACTCTTTGCGACCCCATCAACTTCAGCCCATCAGTCTCCTCTGTCCATGGGCTTCTCCAATTAAGAATATTGGAGTGGGTTGCCATGCCCTCCTCCAGAGGATTTTCCTGATCCCGGGATCGAACCCAAGTGTCTTATGTCTCCTGCGTTGGCAGGCAGATGTTTTACCACTAGCACCACCTGGGAAGCCCAAGAGAGCTCTGGGACAACATTAAATGCACTATCACTTGCATTATAGGGGTTCCAGAATGAGAAGAGAGAAACGACCAGAGAAAAAATATTTGAAGAGATAATAGCTGAAAACTTTCCTAACATGGGAAAAGAAATAGTCAACCAACTCCAAGAAGCAGAGTGTCCCAGGTAGAATAAACCCTAGGAGAAACACACCAAGACACAGTAATCAAACTGACAATTAAAGACAAATATAAGATATTAAAAGCAACAAGGGAAAAATGACAACATAAAAGGGAACCCCCATAAGGTTATCAGCTGATTTCTCAACAGAAACTCTCTAAACCAAAAGGGAATGTGGCATGATATATTTAAAGTGATGAAAGGGAAGCGCCTACAACCAAGAATAGTACATGCAGCAAGACTCTGGTTCAGATTTGACAGAGAAATCAAAAGCTTTCCAGACGAACAAAAGAGAATTCAGCACCACCAAACCAGAACTACTAAAGGACTACTAAAGGAACTTCTCTACAAAGGAAACACAATAGGAGGAAAAGACCCACACAAAATAAACCCAGAACAATCAAGAAAATGGTAAGAAGATCATACATACTGATAATTACTTCAAATGTAAATGGATTAAACGCACCAAAAGACATAGACTGGCTGGGTGGATGAAAATATGTGCATGTATGCCCTCCCACTTACCATATCACTCTACTTAACCCCCAAGCTGTATGTAATTAATTTACATTGTTAGGTTAGATTGTTTCCAGAGTGGCTTGCAATTGTAATTATCTTTTATTTTTTGGTCTGGCTATTGACTGTGAAAACTGATAAACATCTTTTACTATTGTGATTATGTAACTATTAGTCACTTAATACTACTGTATCATGATTGATCAACAGAAAATAACACAATTCTATTTCTCTGAAGCTACCATTTAATAGAAAAACATGTAATCATTCTTTAAAATCAAGATGTGTATCAGAATTATCTTGGAATTTTTTGAAGAATACAAATGCCCAGGTATTGCTTTTTTTCTCCAAAGCGCCAGATGTGTTTCTAATGAGCAGCCATGTTTAGAAACAACCGGACTATATGATGATCTTTTACTTTTATCTAGTTTTTTGCACTTTTTCTATTTCATATTCAGTCCTCCCATTTCATTTACTTATGTTTTCTAATTTCCCTCTTTTTTGTTGTTCTCAAACCTTTATCAAGCAGAGTAGAAAGTCTTTTATGTATATATATACGTAAATAGTATGTATAATACATGTATTTCAGAAAACTTATGAATTTTTGCCTGGTGGCTCAGATGATGAAGAATCTGCCTGCAATGCAGGAGAACTGGGTTCAATCCCTGGGTCAGGAAGGTCCCCTGGAGAAGGAAATGGCAACCCACTCCAGTATTCTTGCCTGGAGAATTCCATGGACAGAGGAGCCTGGCAGGCTACAGACCATGGGGTCAAAAAGAGTCAGATATGACTGAGCGACTAACACTTTCACTTTTCCACCTTTTTTCCAAGAAATTTTGCCCAGCTAAAAAAAATTATTACATTTTGATTCCACTTGTTTGACTTAGCATGAATAGAACACTAGATTTCTAATTCATATTCACTCAAAACTTTGATAGAGTTCCATGTATTTCAGCATCTAGTACTACTGCTAAAAGTCTAGAAATTTTATAGTGATTTTTAAAATACTGAAGGAGGTTCGAAACTTCTCATCTCAATTCTGAGAACATAAAGAAATACTATGTTGTAAAAAAAAAAAACAGGAAATTAACATATGATACACTATTATTAACTAAAGTACAGATTCTGTTCAAATTTCACAAAACTTTGTGCTAGTGTCCATTATTTGTTCTTATACCTTAAGGTTCCACATTGTATTTAGTTGCATTGAGAAGCTTCAGCTACATGTGACAAATTCTGGTAAATTCTTTTTTCATTTTTATTCTGTTAGAAATATTTTCTAATTTTCCATGTTATGGCTTCTTAGACCCATCATTTAAAAGTGGACATTTAATTTAAAAATACACGTTTTTTTAATATCTGATATTAATTTCTCATTTTGATATTAATTTCTCATTTAAATGCTTTCTTCTCTACAAGCAACCTCTGCATTTTTTCAGTCTTCTAACTTTACTGAGGTTTTCAGTGGCTAAGACAAAGATCTCTCTTGGTAAATGTCACATTGCACTTGAAAATATATGGATTGTTTTCAAGTATCTTTTGATATTGATTTTCAACATAATTCCACAGTGATAAGAGAACAGACTTTGTATGATAAGAGAACAGATTTTGTATGATTTCAATACCTTTAGACCATGAAAATTTTGCACCTTGTTTTACATCCCTGGATATGTTCCAATGTCTCCAAATTTATAGTCTATAGGAACTTGAATAGAACCTGTATCTTACTGTCGTGTGAAAGTTGTATAAATCTTAATTATGTTGAATTTGTTCATGGTGCTTTTTAGATATATTCTACTTTTCTGTCTATTCATTCTATTAATTTTTGAGAGTTTGATATTAAAACCATAATTAAAAATCTTAATTTAGCTACCTAAAAAATAATTGTAATATATACTGGAACTATACGTAACTTTGTTCTGTATTTTCCAAGTCTCCTATAAATGTGTTATGGATCTTTCTTAATTTAAAACAGAAAGAAGAATGAGAAAAACAGCAGCAACAACTACTAAAAAAAATCCTGAAAGCAGTCTGAATAAAAGACAATGTATGTTGGAAACAGTGAAAAGAAAAATGACTGACGTAATCAGAAGATAATAGAACTACATCATTAAAGTGATGAAAGACAAAAATTGCCAAGTTAAATTCTGTATCCAGTGAAAATAGTCTTCAAAAATGAAGGAAAAATAAAGAAGAGAAATGATAACATGAAGAAATTCAATTCTGCAAGAAGAAAATCTAAAAGCAGTAGAGTAAAATCTTTTTGAAAGAGTGCTATGTCAGTTGGCTCTTTCAAGGAAGCAAACAACAAGATAGAGTTAGGAATCTGAGAGGTTTATCGAGAGTGTTGTCTATTGAAGATAAGACAAGGGGTCTGAATATTGCAGGGGAACCCTTCAGAGTACAGTGTAAATTGAACATCTGAAAAAGGAATGCGGAAGGAAGCAGGATTTGGCAGGGAGATATACTAAAACTTCAGACAATCCAACAGGGAGCTCCATAGCAAAAAAAGCCTATTAGAAGGGCACTGTTCTTGGTGAAATGGTCACACTCCGGCAAACCTGCCATTCTTATCATTTGCTGGGGACTGCCTGAGAACTCATGTCTTCAGTTCCAAAACTGAGGGAGATTTTGAAGGTACTATAACTGGAGGAAACTGTGAGCCTCACAACTAGTGAGTTTTTTCCTTAAAGGGAGCTCTGAGCAGTACACTTCCATGGGTACCTCAAATGTTTAAAGTAAAAATTAAAATACAATGTGGGGGATTTAACATATAGAAAAGTAAGATATACTTCAACAGAGCACAGAGTACGGATAGCAATTGGAAGCACACTGCTGTAAAGCTCTTACGTTGCTCGTGAACTGTCTTAAAGGTAGACAATGATCAGTTACAGATGTGTCTCCAGAGGTGCTGCTGCTGCTGCTTAGTCGCTTCAGTCCTGTCTGACTCTAGGCGACCCTATGGAATGCATGCAGCCTGCCAGGCTCCTCTGTCCATGGGATTCTCTAGGCAAGAGTACCAGAGTGGGTTGCCATACCCTCCTCCAGGGGATCTTCTCGACCCAGGGACCGAACCCATCACAGGCAGATTCTTTACCGCTGAGCACCAGGGAAACCCGTATCTCCAGAGCAGTGATTTCTAAATGTTTAGATTTCAGGACTTCTTCAAACACTTAAAAAATATTGAAGACACCAACAAATTTCTATTTAGTGGGTTTAATGTATGAAAATTTATCATATTATAAATTAAAACAGAAAAAAAGATTTTAAAATAATAATAATCTTATGTTAAGGTAAATAGCATTTTACAAAAACATAACTATTTTTCAAAACAAGAGAAATAGGGGAAAGAGTGGTATTGTTTTTATGTTTTTTGCAAATCTCTTTAATGTCTGACTTATTAGAAGACAAATAGATTCTCCTATCTGTGTACTCATTCAGTTCATGGTGATACACTTTTCCAGTCAAGGCGTATGAAGAAAATCCAGCCTCGTATCAATACACAGAATCTGCTTTGACACCACACCAAAATTTAACAACTGGTCACTTCCTAAAGGTTATTTCCAGTCAAGGTGTATGAAGAAAATCCAGCCTCATATCAATACACAGTATATGCTTTGACACCACACCAAAATTCAACAACTGGTTGCTTCCTAAAGGTTATTTGCAATGCGGAATCTAAATACCTATCAATTTCTCATACCATTAAATTAAAATCCCTTATCCTATTTTTTACATACTGAATAAATCTCTTGCCCATAGATTATGCATGTTACATCATGCATTTTGTCACTAGGAAAATACTGGTTCACTGAGATATGCAGGTCTTGCAAATGGTAACACTTTCTACTACATAATATCAAACATATCATTAATATCACCACTGATTCCATAAGAAAAATTTTAAATATTGGGAAACTCTCACTAGAATTTACAATTATAAATTCACTTAGAATTTTAAATTTTATCATTGGCCACAAACACTGTCATAAGTAGCCGGCTCATTTTGTTTTTGAGAAAATGAGTACAAATACCCAGGTTTGAATAGTTATAGTTAATCTGTCAGTAGTGCTTTCCAGGAAAAGTGGTTTTCCATGAAAAAAACCTACTACTTCAGGTCACAAATTCAAACAATTACTCGAATGCATTTGTATACTTCCTATTTCATCACACAGAATATTATAGTCATTACTGAAGAGTCGAGATTTACATAAAGTTAATAAATTTTACTTCATCAAAGAGAATCTTAAGTGAAACTGACTTTTTAAAAAACCTTTGAGTGTGTGGCAGTAAAGAAACACTACCAGGACATTGGTGCCACTGCCTTAATTCATGCTAACTGGACAAATAGTTTTACTTGTTGCTTTTGTACCAAGAGGCTAATGATCTCCTGTTCAATATTCAGACTTTCACCTAAGCTGACTGTTTTTATTCCAACATACCATTCCCACCTGGTACCTGTAAGTCATATCCCCTCTGCTACAATTGCTCTGTAGAAGACACATTCCAGAAAGTTTTACTTGTCTGCATGGGTGGAATAAAGGAACTCTAGGTTGGGCCATGCTGTGTTCATATTTTTAAAATCTGTCCTCATTTCGCCCTCATATTTCATGGTGCTGGTATTTCCAATTCATCTACTTTTCTAGCCAACTCATATAATGGAAGGTCAGGGTACACATGAATTTTCTGGGGTCAAGGTCAGAACTGATACTCCATGTCTGACAACCTGCTGGCCAGCTTAAGAGCCACTGGATGGCCACTATGTGCGTATGGCCTGTACTCACACATAACCTTCCTCTGCTTTTTATGACTTCAGGTCTGAGGTGGATGCTGTGGCACATCACCGGGATCCCACATTAGGAAGGAAGAATCGTTATCCCAGCTGCTGGGAGTGTTGCTGGCAGGGAACACTCAGCTGTCAGCCCTGTTTGGTGACTGCCTCAGCTGCAGAGAGCCAGCTCACACAAGGTACACTGCCTTCAGACAGTGAAAGCAACCAACAAATGCCCAATCAAGAAAAAGCAACATTCAAATAGTTAGAGAAGTTGTAGCCTTTTTACTCACACTCACCCCACTTTCTCCCAGGTGTGGCATGGTTGAAAGGAAGTAATCCAATTCCCAGTCTCTCCCTCAGGCTAGGACTAGTCTGTGGGATACCCAAGGAACTAATTTCTGTCTCAGCTGACTGAGAGCTCCACTAGAGAGCAACAGTGGAGCAGCTCAAATCTCAGGTTGGCAGGAGTCACTGAAAGAAGTGGAAGGCACAACAGTACGTGAAACCTGCAGGGGAAATCACTGACCCATGGAGACCTGAGGCAAGAATTACAGGCAAAGGAATATAACAGGACATGGAGGGCCCTGAGAAGCAGGTTCTCGGAGAAGTTAACACATTTAGCAGCAGCCATATATTCTGGGGAAACTGGGCCAGGGGAAGTGCACACGTATGGCTCAAGCAAGACGGCAGCCAGGAAAATCCTAGAATGTTAGCTTCATCCCAAACAGATCCCAAGGCTAAGGACATACCTGGCCAGTTACTGAAGGTATTACACGCTTGTTTGCAAAGACAGAGGAGGTGGCTGTTTTCTCATGCAATTTTCAACAAAAGAGCATAAAGCACCCGCAGGAACAAGAAAAAGAGTCTGTTTGAAGGAACAAAATAAATTTCCAGAAACCATCCTTGAGTAAATACAGGCAACAGACTTGCTATACAACATCTTTTTTTTTTTTAACATGTACTTCTGCTTTATTGACTATGCTAAAGCCTTTGACTTTGGCTACACATCTTTAAAACAATTTAAATATGCAAAAAAGCTAAAGGAAAACTTGGACAACGAACTAAAGGAAATCAGGAAAATAACCTATGAGCAAAGCACGAATATCAACAAAGAGAGATAGTGTAGAAAGGAGCCAAAAAAAAAAAAATTCTGGAGGTGACAATAAAACATCTGAATTGAAAAATTCACTGAAGGGATTCGATAGCAACCAAAGCAGCAGCATCAGTAAACATGAAGACAGGTCATTTGAAATTACTGAGTCTGAGGATCAAGAAGAGAAAATGAAGGAAAGTGAATAGAATAAAAATGATTTATAATTATACCATTTATAAATATATGAATATACCATCTAGAAATGCCATCAAAAGGAAAAATATGTATAATTATAAGAGTCCCAGAAAATGAGAGAGAAAAAAGGGAAGAAAGATTATTTGAAGAAATGATACCTGAATACTTACCAAATTTGAGTAAAGACAAAGATCTTTGAATTCAAGTTCAGCCAATTCCAAACAGGATAAATCTAAAGAGACCCAAATCAAGATGTATAATGAAAAAACCAAACACACAAAAAAGAATCTTGAAGGCAGCAAAAGACAAGCTACTCATCATATGTAAGGGATCCCAGAAGGCAATGGGATGATACATTTAAAGAGCTGGAGAAAAAAACCTGCCAACTGAGAATTTAATATCTGGCAAAATTCTTCTTCAAGAATAAAGGAGAAATTAAGAAATTCCCAGATAAAAAGCTGAAGAAGTCCATTACAACTAGACCTGCCCTGTAAGAAATGTTCAAAGAAGTCCTTCAAGTTGAAATGGAGGCTTGAAATTGTCAAATTCCTAGAATTAAACATAGGGGAAAATATCTCTGACATCAGTCTTTGCAATGATTTTCTTTTTGATATGACACCAAAAGCACAAGTAATGAGAGCAAAAATCAACAAGTGGGACTATATACATCAAACTAGAAAGCTTGTGCAAAAGAGACAATAACAAAATGAAAAGATAACCTTCAGGATGGGGAAAAAAAGATCTGCAAACCACCTATCTCATAGCAGATTACTGTTCAGTTGCTAAGTCATGTCTGACACTTTTTGAACCCATGAATTACAGCATGTCAGGCTTCCCTGTCCTTCACTATCTCCCTGAGTTTGCTCAAACCCATGTCCATTGTGCCGATGATGCCATCCAACCATCTCATCCTCTGTCACCCACTTCTCCTCTTGCCCTCAATCTTTCCCAGCATCAGGGTCTTTTCCAGTGAGTTGGCTCTTCACACCAGCTGGCCAAAGTATTGAAGCTTCAGCTTCAGTCTTTCCAATGTTCAGGAATGATTTCCACTGTTTTGATCTCCTTGCAGTCAAAGGGACTCTCAAGAGTTGTCCCCAGCATCACAGTTCAAAAGCATCAATTCTTTGACGTTCAGCCTTTTTTATGGTCCAACTCTCAAATCCATATATGACTCCTGGAAAAACCATAGCTTTGACTATAAACACCTTTGTTGGCAAAGTAATGTCTCTGCTTTGTCTGGGTTTGTCATAGCTTTCCTGCCGAAGAGCAACTGTGTTTTAATTTTGAGGCTGCAGTCACCATCCGCAGTGATTTTGCAGCCCAAGAAAATAAAATCTGTCACTCTTTCCATTGTTTCCCCATCTATTTGCCATGAAGTGATAGGAATAGATACCATGATCTTTGTTTTACCATGTTTTACCATGTTCAGTTTTAAGCCAGCTTTTTCACCGTCCTCTTTCACTTTCATCAAGAGGCTCTTTAGTTCTTCAGTTTCTGTCATTAGAGTGGTATCATCTGCATATGTGAGATTGTTATTTCTGCCAGCACTCTTGATTCCAACTTGTGGTTCATCCAGCCTGGCATTTAGCATGATTTACTTTGCATATAAGTTAAAGAAGTGTGACAATATACAGCCCTTAACATACTCCCTTCCCAATTTTGAACCAGTCTGTCATTCCATGTCTGGCTCTAACTGTTGCTTCTTGTCCTGCATACAGGTTTCTCAGGAGACAGAAAAACCTGGTATTCTGGTATTCCCATCTGTTTAAGCATTTTCCACAGTTTGTTACAATCTACTAAGGGGTTAATATTCAAAATATATACAGAACTCCTTCAACTCAGTAACAAAAAGCAAATTCTACATTTTTAATTCTACTTAAAAATGGACAGAGGACTCCAACAGACATTCTCCCAAAGAAGACATACAAATGGCCAACAAGCACACAAAAAGATGCTCAACATCCCTAATCATCAGGAAAATTTAGATTAAAACCACAATAAAATATCATCTCACACTTGTTAGGGTGGTTACTATCAAAATTAAAAATTAAAATATCAAGAGATAACAAAATGCTGATGAGAATGTGGAGAAAAGTGAATCCCTTGAGCACTGCTGGTGAAAACATAAATTGGTGCAGCCACTATGGAAACAGTATAAATGTTCGATTAAAAAAAAAAAAAACTACTGTATGATTCAACACTCTCATTTTTTCTGTGTATATACCCAAAAGAGATAAAATTAGTATCTCAAAGAGATACATACACTCATGTTCATTGCAGCATTTTTCACAATAGCCAAGACATGGACACAACGTAAATTTCTACTGACAGATGAATGAAGAAAGAAAAATAAAGAAACACACATACATAGAGGAACATTTTTCGGTCAGTAAAAAGAAGGAAATCCTGACATTTGCCACAACATGAATGGGCCTTAAAGGAATTATGCTAAGTGAGGGAAGTTAAAGACACATACTGCACTATGATCTCACTTATATGTAGACTCTAAAAGAGCCAAACTCTAAAAGAAGCAGAATGACAGTTACCAGAGATTGTGGGGGTAAGCGAAATGAGAAAGCGTCAGTCAGAAGTATAAACTTCCTGTGATAAGAAGTATAAGTTCTGGGATCCAATGTACAGCATGGTGACTATAGTTAGTAATACTTCATACTCTGTCTACCTCAAAGTTACGTAGTAGAATTTAAATATTCCTATAATAACAACAAAAACAAAATGGTAATTATGTGTGGTGCAGGATGTGTTAACTATTGTAGTAAACATTTTGCAATATATACATGTATCAAATTATTATGCTGCACACCTTAAATGTATACAATGTCATTTGTCAACTGTATCTCAATAATGAGGGTGGGGGAACTACAATGAGATTTTACCTCACTCCCATTAGGATGGTGATTATCAAATAGTCAAGAAACAAGTGTTTGAAAGGATGTGAAGAAAAGGAAAGGAAAGGGAACTCCTGTACACTGTTGGTGGGAATGTAAATGGGTAAAGTCATTATGGAAAACAGCATAAACATTCCTCAAAAAATGAAAAATAAAATTACCATGTGATACAGTAACCCCAGTTCTGAGTATACAGGAAATGAAATTAGGATCTTGAAGAAATACCTGCACTCCCATTTTCATTATAGCATTATTCATTTCTATATCCAAGATACATAACAATCTGTATCTGTTGGCAGAAGGATGGATAAAAAATGTGATATACACATGTGATAGACTATTATTTTCATTATGAGAGTGAAGAAAACCCTGCCATTGGCAAAAATGTGCATGAACTTGGAGGACATCATGTTAAGTGAAATAAACTAATACAAAAAGACAAATATTACATTATATCACTTATGTGTGGAATTTTAAAAAGTCCAACGTGGAGAAATAGAATATACTATGGTGGTTGCAAGGGGCTGGGAGATGGAGGAACAGGGAGATATTGGTCACAGGGCTGACTTTTTAAAACTTTGATTAACTTTCAGTTTTAAGATGCATAAATTCTAGAAATCTAATGTACAACATGGTAACTATAAATAATAATAATGTATATTTAAAATTTGCTATGAGAGTAGAACTTGTTTTCAACACACAAATGGTAAGTATATGAAGTGATGGATAAGTTAATTATCTTTATTGTGGTGATCATTTTATAAAGCATACGTATAACAAAATATCACATTGTAAGCTTTAAATGCATATAATTATTATTTGTCAATCATATCTTAATAAAGATGGAAAAATAAAGGGAAAAAAAAGTATATGTATGGTGAACTGGTTTTCAATTAATGTGCCAGGCGAACAGAACTGGAAGAGGATAGTCTTTTCATCAAATGGTGCTAAAACAATTAGGTAACCAAAAAGAAAAATTTACACTTTTACCTCATAGGATTCACATAATTTAACTCAAAATGGATCATAAACATGAATGTAAGAGCTACAATAAAACTTCTAGAAGTATAGGAAGAAATCTTTATGAGCTTGGTTGGCAAAGCTATGATCTATTGAAAAAAAAAGGATTAACTGGACTTGATCAAAATTTAAAACATGTACTTCAAAAAAATACGATTAGGAAAACGAAGAGCCTGAGAAAAGATATTTGAAAGTATATCTGATAAAGGACTTGTACTCTGAATATAAAAAGAATCTTTACAACTCAATTATATGAAGATAAACAAGTCAGTAAAAAAATTAGTAAGAAAATGTGAATATATATTTTACCAAAGAAGATACAAGAATAGCTAGTAAGCCCATGAAAAGATGCTTAACATTATTAAATCATTATGGAAATGAAGATTAAAAGTACAATGAGATACCACTAAATACCTCTTAGAGATGATATAGTTGCTAAGTTGTGTCCAACTCTTTTGAGACCCCATGGACTGTAGCCAAAGAGGCTCCTCTGTTCATGGTATTTCCCAGGGCAAGAATACTGGAGTGTGTTGCCATTTCTTTTTCCGGAGGATCTTCCCAACCCAGGGATTGAACCTGTGCCTCCTATGTTTCCTGCATTAGCAGGCAGATTCTTCACCATAAGAAAGGAATTATTGTGTTGATGAGGATATAAAAGAGCCAAGACATTACTTTGCCGACAAAGATCTATACAGTCAAAGCTATGGTTTTTCCAGTAGTCATGTATGAATGTGAGAGTTGGACCATAAAGAAAGCTAAGTGCCAAAGAACTGATGCTTTTGAACTGTGGTACTGGAGAAGACTCTTGAGAGTCCCTTGTATTGCAAGGAGATCCAACCAGTCCATCCTAAAGGAGATCAGTCCTGGGTGTTCACTGAGAGGACTGATACCGAGGCTGAAACTCCAATACTTTGGCCACCTGATGCAAAGAACTGACTCATTGGAAAAGACCCTGATGCTAGGAAAGATTGAAGACAGGAGGAAAAAGGGATGACAGAGGATGAGATGGTTGGATGGCATCATAAACTCAACAGGAATGAGTTTGAGCAAGCTCCAGGAGTTGGTGATAGACAGGGAAGCCTGGCGTGCTGTAGTACATGGGGTAACAAAGAGTCAGACACAACTGAGCAACTGAACTGACTGACTTGAGGATGAAAAGAAACTAGAACTTTCATATATTGATGCTGAGAATGTAAAATGGTACAAACATTTTAGAAAACTGGCAGTTTCTTAGAAGCTTAAACATAACCTTATCATCAGTCAGTTCAGTTCAGTTGCTCAGTCATGTCCGACTCTTTGTGACCCCATGAATTGCAGCACACCAGGCCTCCCTGTCCACCAACTCCTGAAGTTCACCCAAACTCACATGCATTGAATCAGTGATGCCATCCAGCCATCTCATCCTCTGTCGTCCCTTCTCCTCCTGCCCCTAATCCCTCCCAGCATCAGGGTGTTTTCCAGTAAGTCAACTCTCTGCATGAGGTAGACAAAATACTGGAGCTTCAGCCTCAGCATCAGTCCTTCCAATGAACACCCAGGACTGTTCTCCTTTACGATGGACTGGTTGGATCTCCTCACAGTCCAAGGGACTCTCAAGAGTCTTCTCCAACACCATAGTTCAAAAGCATTAATTCTTCAGTGCTCAGATTTCTTCACAGTCCAACTCTCACATCCATACATGACCACTGGAAAAACCATAGCCTTGACTAGACGAACCTTTGTTGGCAAAGCAATATCTCTGCTTTTGAATATGCTATCTAGGTTGGTCATAACTTTCCTTCCAAGGAGTAAACATCTTTTAATCTCATGGCTGCAATCACCATCTGCAGTGATTTTGGAGCCCCCCAAAATAAAGTCTGACACTGTTTACACTGTTTCCCCATCTATTTCCCATGAAGTGATGGGACCAGATGTCATGATCTTCATTTTCTGAATGTTGAGCTTTAGGCCAACTTTTTCACTCTCCTCTTTCACTTTCATCAAGAGGCTTTTTAGTTCCTCTTCACTTTCTGCCATAAGGGTGGTGTCATCTGCATATCTGAGGTTACTGATATTTCTCCCAGCAATCTTGATTCCAGCTTGTGCTTCCTCTAGCCCAGTGTTTCTCATGATGTACTCTGCATTTAAGTCAAATAAGCAGGGTGACAATATACAGCCTTGACGTATTCCTTTTCCTATTTGGAACCAGTCGGTTGTTCCATGTCCAGTTCTAACTGTTGCTTCCTGACCTGCATATAGGTTTCTCAAGAGCAAGGTCAGGTGGTCTGGTATTCCCATCTCTTTCAGAATTTTCCACAGTTTGTTGTGATCCACACAGTCAAAGGCTTTGGCATAGTCAATAAAGCAGAAATAGATGTTTTCCTGGAACTCTCTTGCTTTTTTGATGATCCAGCGGGTGTTGGCAATTTGATCTCTGGTTCCTCTGCCTTTTCTAAAACCAGCTTGAACATCTGGAAGGTCACGGTTCACGTATTGCTGAAGCCTGGCTTGGAGAATTTTGAGCGTTACTTTACTCACGTGTGAGATGAGTGCAATTGTGTGGTAGTTTGAGCATTCTTTGGCATTGCCTTTCTTTGGGATTGAAATGAAAACTGACATTTTCTTCCTATGGCCACTGCTGAGTTTTCAAAATTTGCTGGCATATTGAGTGCAGCACTTTCACAGCATCATCTTTCGGGATTTGAAATAGCTCAACTGGAATTCTTTCACCTCCACTAGCTTTGTTTGTAGTGATGCTTTCCAAGGCCCACTTGACTTCACATTCCAGGATGTCTGGCTCTGAGTGAGTGATCACACTATCATGATTATCTGGGTCATGGATCTTTTTTGTAAAGTTCTGTGTATTCTTGCCATCTCTCCTTAATATCTTCTGCTTCTGTTAGGTCCATACCATTTCTGTCCTTTGTCAAGCCCATCTTTGCATGAAATGTCCCCTTGGTATCTCTAATTTTCTTGAAGAGATCTCTAGTCTTTCCCATTCTGTTGTTTTCCTCTATTTCTTTGCACTCATCACTGAGGAAGGCTTTCTTATGTCTCCTTGCTATTCTTTGGAACTCTGCATTCAGATGCTTTTATCTTTCCTTTTCTCCTTTGCTTTTCACTTCTCTTTTCACAGCTATTTGTAAGGCCTCCTCAGACAGCCATTTTGCTTTTTTGCACTTTTCCATGGGGATGGTCTTGATCCCTGTCTCCTGCACAATGTCAGGAACCTCCGTCCATAGTTCATCAAGTACTCTATCAGATCTAGTCCCTTAAATCTATTTCTCACTTCCACTGTATAATCGTAAGGGATTTGATTTAGGTCATACCTGAATGGCCTAGTGGTTTTCCCTACTCTCTTCAATCTAAGTCTGAATTTGGCAATAAGGATTTCATGATCTGAGCCACAGTCAACTCCTGGTTTTGTTTTTGCTGACTGTATAGAGCTTCTCCGTCTTTGGCTGCAAAACATAGTCAATCTGATTTCTGTGTTGGCCGTCTGGTGATGTCCATGTGTAGAGTCTTGTCTTGTGTTGTTGGAAGAGGGTGTTTGCTATGACCAGTACGTTTTCTTGGCAAAACTCTCTTAGCCTTTGCCCTGCTTCATTCCATATTCTAAGGCCAGATTTGCCTGTTACTCCAGGTGTTTCTTGACTTGCAATTCTATTCCTTGGTGTTAGTTTCTCCTAGTCATGAAAACAGATGTCCACAGAAAGACTGGTACATAGTGTTTATAGTAACATCAATCAAAAAAACCCCAAATCTAGAAAAAAATCCAAACACCAACTAAACAATAATCTAAATGTGATATATCCATACAATAGAATAATATGCAGCAGTAAAAAGGAATGTTCATGTATGTTACAGTGAATTAACTTAAAAATGTGCTAAGTGAAGGTAAAACTCTAAGTTCCATTGCTACTCTATGCTCTCCTATTTCTGTAAATAAGCAGTAGGCCTCATGTAATACATTGTCCTCTGTTGACCTTTTTTTAGATTCACTTTTTTAACAGCATTAAGAAGTTTTTTTATTCTGTGTGATCTCTCACAGCAGATTCAAATTTCTCCTTAGAGATCAGGTTTTATAACTTTTAATGTATTAGGTTGAAAATTTAGCTACTACTTATGTTCCCATATCTTAGAAAATATGCTCTGTAATTATTTCATTCATCAAATGATCTCCATGAGGTAGATTATTATGATTCCTATCAATTAGGTTAGAGAGATGAGAGGCCATGCTAAGACTTGGCTTCAGTGACTACTTTTCTGAACCAAGTCTCTTCTGGAAGACCATGTTGACTGTATGTGATGTGCCCTAAAGCTGTGTGTGTGCCCCCTCAGCTGTGTGACTGCATGGACTGCAGGCCACCAGTCTCCTCTGTCCATGGGATTCTTCAGGTAAGAACACAGCACTGGGTTGCTATGACCTCCTTCCAGGGATCTTCTCAATCCAGGGATCAAACTCGCCTTCTCCCGCATCTCTAGCATTGACAGTCAGATTCTTTACCACTGAGCTACCTGGGAAGCCCCCCAAAGGTGTATGTGCATTTAATTTAGGTGTGAGTTTGTGTGCTTCTACTTGAACTACTGACGAGTTCCTCAGGATAGCTTTGGATATTAAGAAATTTTCTTCTTGTCTAATTGCTGTGGCTAAGGCTTCCAATACTATGTTGGAAGAGAACTGCTGTTACCATTCAAAAGCAAAAAATGTAACAATTTTTTTTTTCAATTTCTGAATGTCAAAATGCTCTCATTTCTAACAGAAAACTCTAATCATTTTTATTTAAAGCAGTTTTAATAGTCTACCAAGCTCAGGATTATTCCCTGACCCACTTTCATTGACGGTGATCTGTTTCCAAGGTGCTGACATCTCAGTACCAGGAAGTGGTTTCTGGTCCACATGTTGTCTTAACTTGGTCCTTGCACACTGCCACTTCCAAAATCTAGGATTTTGAAACGTGGTCTTTGACATTATAGACTTTTCCCCACAGCATGTCATGCTTCTGTTCACGGTTCTACCATGGTCTCCAGATACCAGAGATCCAGTCTCTGTCATCCTTACCCAGCCACAAAACTCCTTCCCAGTTGATGGTCTGGTTGAAATAGGAGTGAACACCTTCACTTCCTTCTGACTGACACATACTAAAGGGCTTTCCTTTGACTTCTCTGTAAGAGCATATTCACTCACTCACTGTGGGATAGTTCATTCTTCTCACAGAACTAGAGGTATGGAGGTGGGCAAATGAGGACAGTCTCAACAGGCTCAAGGATGTCAGAATTCTGGGTTGGCAATGACCTCCCTCCTTCCCCGTGGTCTCAAGCTGTCTAGAGCAGCTCTGGTCACCACACAATCACATTCAAAGTTAAGCAGCAGGGCCCAATACAAGGCAGTTTCTTCTTCAGAAAAATTCCTCTTATGAAACCCTCTCCCTCTCCACTCCTTACATCTGAATGGTCAGCTGTTGGTCTACCCCTACACCCAGCAGGCAGGCACCTTTCCTGAGGAAGAATCCATACTTCAGGAACTTTTGAGGTTCTCCTGAAGTCATTTGGGTAAGTATTCCACTGATAGCTACAGCACCCCTGCAACCCTTACTGATGAGGTTATCAGGCTGTACAGTCTTCACTACAGATCTCCTAGCTATGCTGTAAGGAAAGGGAAATTTGCAACTGCCTGATCCTGGATCTCCACCCCAATCCATTTATAGAATCCCACCATACCCATCCCAGAGTACTAAGCACAGGGACCATTTCTCCAGCACTCACCGAAGTCTAACTGCAGTCCCATTCCCTCCTCGTTGTTTAGTTGCTAAGTCATGTCCCACTCTGTGAACCTGTGGACTGTAGCACACCAAGCTTTCCTGTCGTTCACAATATCCTGGAGTTTGCCCAAACTCATATTCACTGAGTCGGTGATGCTATCCATCCATCTCATCCTATCGCCATTCCCTCCTTACCTGCTGGTAAACCTCTTAGGGTGGAAAGTTTATTACCCATTTTCTTCTGCTCTGTTGCCATTATGCAACTCATTATCAGCCCTCCAGGTTTAGCTTTAGACAAGTTTATGCAAAATTACAAAAAGTCATTTAAAGTACCTGCTTCTGGCATTAAATTTTCCAGAGGCCATTTTGGCACTCAAAGGCAATAATTTGTCCTGTGGTCATTGCTGAGTTATGTACTTACCATGGTGCACTAAGCTAAGCTTTTTAACCTAATTATAATGGTGGAAGAACTTCAAAGGTAACACAAAAACACGCCTATTAAATGTACTGCTGTGGTCAGGATGAAGGGACACAGGGCATTATGTGAACTCTGTACTTCCTGCTCAATTTTGCTGTGAACATGAAGCTACTTTAGAAAAGTTTAAAGAAAAAAAAACTTTATTAGGTCTAATTTTGTACCATGCCTAGTGGTAGGAGTATATATATTGTAGGGTCCTTGCTGGTCCCTAGCCAGCTTTCACCTTAAAGTCCCTTCTGACTGAACCTTTCCATTTCTACTGAAACTTCTCTTCAAGCCTGTAAGTCAGCAGTGGAACAGAAGCCATTAGTCTTTATGTCAAGTGTTTTTCCTAATTCCCTGTTGTTACCTGCTCAGTCTGAAAACTGGTCCGTTAAGTCACTTTCCTGCCTTACTTGCAACCATAGTAGTGTATTGCAGCACCAACTGATGACTCACAAAGGAGTCACTACTTGGTGTCACTGGAACACTCTTCAAACTGGTTTGGCGGTTGAAATGTTCTTGCCCTTCCCCTTGTCTTCCTGCCTGAAAGAAGGGTGATGGCATTAACAATAGTCATTGTGACAGAGACCTTAAGAATGGAAACCATGTGCTGGAGTTCAAACACATCTTTCTAGAAAAGCTAGAAAGAATCTAGGCAGCAATCATGAGGTTTCCTTACTAGCACTGGGTAATCGTCGTATTTACTTGAAATGCAAATTTATCTAAGCTACTGATGTTAACAGCAGTTCAATTACTCCACCCATAGATTTTCTTACAGAAAAAACATCCTTACACCAAAATAAAATTGTTATGAATTCCAAAAAATACAGCAAAATTTTAAGTTATGAATCCCAAGAAGTTAATACACCTGCTTCCCTCAGGTGGGCCAATAGCTGAACTTTTTTTGATTTGAAATATTGTGTCAGCTTCAGGCATACACCAGTGATTTTTCACAGGTTATTAAGATAGGGAATATAGTTCCCTGCATTATACAGCAAATCCTTATTGTGTATGTATTTTATGTAGTTTGCATACATATCTCTTTGCCATCAGCCCCCAACTTCCTCTCTGGAATAATCTGTAATTAAAAATTCTGAGTGTTATATGTTGATTCATTTGTATTATCTTTTCATTTTCACATGTATCAGTGGTATCCTATCTGATGTCACCTTAGTTCTCTATGTCCATTCATGTTGCTGCACACGGCAATCTCATTTTTTAATGCTGAGTAATATTCCATTGTGTTTGCATACACACACACCTTAAATCAATTGATGGGTTGTCACCATGTCCTTGCTATTGTAAACAGTGCTGCTTTGAACACTAGGGGGCTTGTACCTTTTTCAGTTTTTCCTCCCCCAGATGTATGTCCAGGAGTGGCACTGCTGGATCCATAAGGTAGCTGTTTTAAGAACCTCCATACTGTTCTCCATAGAAGATGAAGCAATTAACATCACCACCAACAATGTAGGTTTCCCTTTTCTCCGTAACTTCTCTACCATCTATTATTTGTAGTTTTGCTTATAGCCGTTTTGACTTATGTGAGGGGATATTCAATTGTGGTTTTGAATTTCTCCATGTTAAACACTTTCCATGTGCCTTTTCAACCATCAAACTTTTCTGAAGGCACTACATCCAATCCCCAGGAGGCCCCTTCCAGCTGACCTCCCACCAAGATCCCAACCACAGGAGGCAAAATAGGAAGCACAAGAAAGAACAATCTGGAAAATCAAGTTCAATGGGATGGGGGGAAAATGAAGGTTGGCTGGTGTGGCCCAAACATTTTAACAATAAGAGGGTTAAAGTTCATTCAGAATACCTTTATAAGCAAAATTAGGGAAATTGTGAAATATTAAAATCAATTTACAGAGGAAATTAAAGCCCCAATTGGTCAGAGGTGTGGAACATGCTTAGACCTCCTGACCTTGCTTCCACTGTATCATTCTCTGAAGTATCGGAAACAGGATGGGAAACTTCACTGGCCCAATAGTCTTGTAAACATATTACTGTTCAAATTACTTGAAAAAATTTAAGCGGCTCCCCAGTATGGTTAAGTGTTTGAACTAGGCTGGAGAAATGAGGAGGGATAATGAACAAGGTAGTGTCTACTTTAGAAGACTCACTAGAATGAGAATTATTTTAAGAAAGTAGAATGTCCTAAGCAGATGTAATTACTACAAAGACAAAAGCATTTCCAAAAATGAAAGAGTAGGGTACGGCTGGAGTTAGCTTCACAAATATACATCTGTGAATAGTAGAATCAGCAAATTACTGCAAAGAAAAATATTAAGTACTTTAACAGACCTTAAATCTAAATACAAATAAAAAATTGCATCTAATTCTGAAAGGATGGTTAAGAATGATTTAAAAGCACAAGTTTTAGAAGTATTATTTTTATTAGAAAGATATTTAATAAAAAATATATGTATCTTATAACCTCTCATTTTTGTTGCCCTTCCAGTCCTTGCACATATTAGATAGATTCAATCGCAGAATTATATACCAGAATGGGTGCTCAAAATGCAATGATGGATTCCCACACTATGCAATACCACCCCTAAGAAGTGCTCCAAATTTGAAGTCCAGAAAACAAACAAAAAAAACTAGCAATGCATAAACACAGTGTAGGAAAAAGCAGAGTATTTCAAAAGTTTCATTAAATGCCTTTTGGATAAAGAATTACAGAGGGGGCTACAACTGGCAGTGTCTTGAGCAGAAAAGGGAACATGACCAAAAACAAAACTATGCTTTCCCGAACTTCTCAGCAACCCCAAAGTGAGATTACATGAGCAACTGTACTTCACAAGTCTTAAATTCTCAGTAGTTGATGTTCATATAATGCTGCTGTTTATAAATCACTAAAGCAAGCACTGCTTCTTTGGTATGCCAGCAATGTTTTCACTCGTGAGAAACTCTCCAGAAAGATGTGTTTACACCAAAGCAAGGTACCAAGGAAACCGGTTACCGTGGTATAGTAAGGCCCTAAGAAAGGCAGCAGGTCGTATAGTTACCTCCTTGTGGGCAAAATCCCTGCCCTAAAACTATGCAACCTACTACCTCTTCCTAGGAACCCATTTTTTTCTTGCTGGTCTTCTACTTAGTAGATGGACTTCAAATTAACCTGTTAAATTAGGCCATATTTTGGGGGGTTTATTTCAAATTAAAACCAGTTAGAATTCACTCACTGATAGCTTTTACAAAGTTACTGGCCAGAATCCCCTGGCAGTCCACTAGTTAGGACTCCATGCTTTCACTGTCGAGGGCCCAGGTTCAATCACTGGTGGGGAAACTGAAATCCCTCAGGTAATACAGCCAAAAAACAAAAAGTTGGTGCCACAGACAAAACATTTAACAGAGTACTAAAATTTAAATATAATTTAAATATAATTTCATAACTCTCCACCTCTTTTGATAAACTAGAAAATTAGCTGATAGTATGTATAAATCCTCCTCACCACTGTCAAATGAAGCAAACTCACTCACAGTGTGTCCTCTTTAGATGCTGTCTCCTAGTTATAACTAGTCACTTTCAGGCCCAGGTTATTTGGGGTTTTGACTCGACGTAGAGTAATCAGAAGCAAATTCTGATCATGGTTTTTGTCACCATCAAAAACAAGCTTTCCGAGATTATCTCACTGTACCATAAGGTACTTTTAAATGTTTTAAAAAACGTAGTACTCAACCATTTGATTCAATTGCTAGGCTTGACCAAAAAGGGTATGAAATGTGTCCCTGAGTAATAAAAGATATAAATTCATTTTTCACCAGACCTTAGGTATTACTTAAATTTCCAATTGCAAACTTGTGATGATATCCATTCTGAAGGCACATGTACTGGAAACCCACAAAAACAACTTGCCAAAAATTTCGTGAACATTCCCACTTTTCTTTGGCACACCAAAAGGCAATGACTATAAAAGGTCCCCTACCCAACATGTCTATGTCTAGTTTGAAGACCAATTCTGGAACCATGCAGGTTTCCATCTATATGTATGCCAGGGATGAACTAAAAAACCATAAATCTGACCCAGGGTAAATCACTTGGTTTGGACCCATCCAGGAGAGAATTTGATGTTTTCTCTCACGCAAAGTTCCCGCAGCCTAGAGCCCTGTACAATGATTGCCTAAGATACTAAGATTCATGATAGATGGAAATATTTGGGGAGAGGTGACCTCTCTCTCACCTACACTTTGCCTCTTTCTCTTCTCCCAAAATAAAAACAAATGGTAAGCACTTATAAAAGGGAGCGTTAGCTGATTATAAGGGCCCAAGGTAGCATTTTCTTGGAGAAGGAAATGGCAACCCACTCCAGTACTCTTGCCTGGAAAATTCCACGGACAGAGGAGCCTGGTAGGCCACAGTCCATGGGATCATCAAGAGTCGGAGACGACTGAGCAACTTCACTCACTTTCAAGGTAGCATATGACTTGGCCATTGGAAAAAAGCTGAAACATGGACTTTTTTAGAAAAGTCCTTAAGTTCCACGATTAGAAAAAGGCTAATCAAGGGTGTTAAAATTAAAACATTCCTTTCAAGCATTATCCTCACATTTTCTTTAAAACTATAGACTTTCTAAACTGACAAGCTTCAGAGGACCTCCCTTTGTGAATGAAGGCCCATTTCAGGTTTTGGAGACCAGGGCAAAGCTGACATCTTAAGGACTTAAAAAGGGAACGAGAGCTGAACAAATGAAACCATTTCTCCTTTTCTAGGCTAGAGAGTGAAGACGTCCAAATCAACATATCACTGCAACAGTAGTTACAACAATGCCTAAGGTCACATAAACACCAAATTGGGGGCTGAATCATAATCAAACGGATTTCAATTTAGCTCAGACAGTACTCTTTCAGTATTTATCCTTCCCACCTAGGATCTCACCTTGGACATCTGTACCAGGGGCAGTTAACCTATTCACAATTACAAAAATGCATGGTACCCTATTAAGATTTCTTGAAAGTCATATACTTTCTCCACTCTGAGATTTTTGCTCAATTTCAAATTTCTGAAATATACCATATGTGAAAAATGTAAATGCTAGATCACTGTGTCTATTGTAGGTACATCATACTTGAACAGAGAATGTTATTAACAAGGACTTAAGTAAACTGCTAAGTACAAAGCAATGTCAAAATTAATTCTTCTGAGTTTTAATATCATCTAGAAAAAAACAAAATGCAGCAAGTCTACTCCTCAGGGAAGGCAATAGATTGTATAGTTATCTCCTGAACAGGGTAAAATCACTACCCCACAACTATACAATCTACTACCTCACTCTGATAGAGCAATCTTTTCTTCTGAAATGAAGACTACAATCTCTTTATGGTGCATTAGCAACATCAATCAAAATAAAATATACACTTATTCCAACATGCAGAAATGAAAATCGAAAAGTATCCCAATCCCCAATCAGTCTAGTCTCTAAAATAAGCAGCAACTTGAACACTAGTAAGAAATGCTGCACTACAGCATTTTTACACAAGTCAATCTTAAATGCTGTACAATTAGTTATCAACTGTGTGAGGCTGTTTGGATGCAGATTTTTCTATCACCTTAGGAAAGACAGTAGATTGTATAGTTATCTCCCAGTGGTGGGTGTGACCCTAAAACTATACAACCTACTACCTCATCCCACAGTGAAGAGAACGTCCAGGGAGAATGCTGAAATTGGACCACAGCTGGGCACCACAGGAAAGCTCTCTCCTAGGTAATCCTGGTTCTCCTGTGTGATTAAAGGAGAAAAAAAAAAGTATTAGACTACTTTCATTCACTGAATGTGAACTAAGTTGAACTGAAACAAACCTTCCAAAAATCAGCAATTTAAACTGTAGCAATATTCATGATCTAAACAGTGCTTTTATTCCTTATATTAGTATTATTCTAAATTCTTAGCTATCTGAATCCATATAAGATTCAGAAATCATTTTATTGCATCTTACTTATTAACTTTAATTTTCTTAAGTTACCAGAACACTTATCCTTCCCTTGAGAAACCCAAAAACTCCATTACAAAGGAGGAACAGAAGATCCTCTAAAACACAAAAGTTCTGTACAGTATGCATAATCCATGATTAAAGGAACAGCAAAAAATACACAGAGATTCTAATTTTTAAATTAACCTACTCATGTATTCCATGCCAGCAAAGAAAGGCACTATGAAGATCAAAGTGAGGAATCAAGCTATTTAATGTTTTGGTACAGTACTCTCTGAACTAAGCAATATGATCAGCTTAGTTTTATAATAAAAATCTTACAAAGCTAAATCATATTAAACATCAGTCTTCAATTTACTAACTTCATACTTAACAGACAGCTACCACAAAGATTTCTTGATTTGTTAATGTCAATTTAATGTCAAGGAAAATTACTAAGTGGTGACTTAGTAACAACCAAAACCTATAATCAAAACCATTTTTATGACATACAGCTCCATATTATTGGAATTGAAGTTCAGAAGTAACCCCTATACATTGGGTCAACCAATTTTCAACAAGAGTGCCACAACAATTCAATGGAGAAAGAATAATTTTCAGCAAACAGTGCTGGGACAACTGAATACCCACATGCAAGAAAATAAATCTGGGCCCCCACCGTATTTAAGTAACTTAAAATGAATAATTTAAAGAAGGGTAAAGAATAGCCATTTCTCCAAAGATATAATCAATAAGCAAAAAATGGCCAAAAAGTACATAGACAATATCATTTATTACTCATTAGGGAAACCTGAATTATAATGGGACAGCACTTTCAGATCCACTAGGATGGCCATAATCAAAAGAGAACAAAAAGAAAGGAAGCATTGTTGAGGATATAGAGAAATTATGTTCCCAACTATGGTTGGAATGTAAAATGGGTCAGATGCTTTGGAAAGTTTAGCAGTTCATCAAAAAGTTAATTCCACTCATAGTTATATTCCTAAGAAAATTAGACACAAAACTTGTATATGAAATGTTCTCAGCATTTGGAGTCAACAAGTCAGGGTTCAAACCCTGGCCCAGCCTACTCACTGCCACTGAAGCCATGTGCAAGTAACTTAAGCTTTTCTAAGGTCTCTGTAACATCAATTAATTGGACTAAATCATCTGTAATGGTAAGGGAAAAAAGATTTACCATACCCTCGATATACGTATGACCCAACATTAAGCCCCTTCATGTGTGCCATCTTATTTAACAGTCATATCATCTCTGTTTTACATAGGTGGAAACTGGTGCCAAGAAGTTTAATAACCTGTTCCAAATTATTGAGATCTACAAACTTACCATATCTGAGCCTATTTCAATTCTACAAGGCCAGATGATGATTCAGGTATGAACATGCAAAACACTGCTCCTAAAAAGTCAAGGCTTTACACGCCACTAGATGGTAACTGCAGCCCTAAGATTAAAAGACGCTTACTCCTTGGAAGAAAAGTTATGACCAACCTAGATCGCATATTCAAAAGCAGAGATATTACTTTGCCAACAAAGGACCATCTAGTCAAGGCTATGGTTTTTCCAGTGGTCATGTATGGATGTGAGAGTTGGACTGTGAAGAAAGCTGAGCGCCAAAGAATTGATGCTTTGGAACTGTGGTGCTGGCAATCTTGAGAGTCCCTTGGACTGCAAGGAGATCCAACCAGTCCATCCTAAAGGAGACCAGTCCTGGGTGTTCATTGGAAGGACTGATGCTGAAGCTGGAACTCCAATTCTTTGGCCACCTCATGCGAAGAGCTGACTCATTGGAAAAGACCCTGATGCTGGGAGGGATTGGGGGCAGGAGAAGGGGACGACAGAGGATGAAATGGCTGGATGGCATCACCAACTCAATGGACCTGAGTTTTGAGTGAACTCCGGGAGTTGGTGATGGACAGGGAGGCCTGGCGTGCTGCGATTCATGGGGTCGCAGAGTCGGACATGACTGAGCGACTGAACTGAACTCATCTTTCTCCAGAACCAGCATGTATTGTATTAAGTCACTCAGTCATGTCTCACTCTTTGCAACCCCATGGACAGTAGCCCGCCAGGCTCCTCTATCCATGGGATTCTCCAGGCAAGAATACTGCAGTGGGTTGCCATTTCTTCCTCCAAAGGATCGTCCCAACTCAAGGAATGAACCCAAATACTGGTCCGTGGGTTAACTTTGTAACTTTGTTAACTGAATAGACAGAACAGTTTACATCTCCCACTCTATTCCATTTTTGGCAGAATATAACAAGTAATGGGCTTGAAAATGTGAGTACATATTCACTGTTTTCTTAACTTTTACCAAAGTTTTCAAAATCTAATACATGAATTTTGAATATATATTTTTAAAATTAAAAATTCATTATTAACTTCAGTGGGGGTTAAAAAAAAACAACCCTGCATCAAGTTCTTCTACTCTTCAGCAGATCTCAGGTGCCAACTTCCCATTTTCAGATGGCAGGTCTATTCTGAAAGAGCCAGTTTATACCTTAAAATCTATGCCCAAGTACACGTACACTCACACACACGGACTTACATAAAGACAACTTTCTGAAGCACCATTTCACACCTACCATCTGGAAAATTAATGAACAAATTCATCTTCTCATTTTAGGTCTACTATGAAGGGTAATAATGCAACATACAATGCCATATCTTAAATACAAGTATCGGTAAGTGAGAACACTGAACCAGCATAGTCCTTACTTTTAAAATGACAGCCAACAGTAAAACCAGCTGACACCTCTACCACAACCCTCAAGTCCAGCCCAGTTTTCTCATCTTAAATGTCTGAACCTTCATCAAACATAGGAATCTAAGATTAAATAAACACTGAATCTAAAAATGTATTCATTTTTCAATCTTGGCAAGTGTGGCCTGCTTATTTCATACTATATAAGTTGGGAGTTTATGGGTGAGCAGCACAGGGAGCAGGTATCTACTATGTAGCATCACTATTCATAATTCACAAGAAAAATATTTTGTATTTTTAAACAGTACTCACACATACACGTCTATACATATGTAACACTAAATACTAGTATTACGGTTGCTTTAGTCACCAAGTCATGTCTGACTCTTTGTGCTGTGGTCACTTGTGTCCAACTCTTTGCAACACTTCGGATTCCTCTGTCCATGGGATTTTTCAGGCAAGAATACTGGAATGGGTTGCCATTTTCTCCTTCCCAACCCAAGGATTGAACCCATGTCTGCTGCACTGTCAGGTAGATTCTTTACCACTGAGCTACCAGGGAAGCCAAATACTAAACTAATATAGTAAGATACGAATATTCAATACTGTTCACAAATGAACACCAACTCCTACTCTTTTATACATTATTATACACATATATTGACTTTATGATCCACTGATGGTTTTCAATCTTCAGTTTTTCAGATTAACTCTGATTACAGCAAATTTTGGAAACCAAAATCTAATAGCAAAAAGGAGGTAATGTTTAGTTAAGCAAGCTTTCAGACTACAATCCATAAACTAGAATTTATGGATTGTAAGAACCCATGGAAATGTTCAGTAAGAAATACAATTAAGTGAAACTCTTAACATACACACTGATCACAACTATACAATCTTTGGCTGGAGAAAGAAGTTATGTAACTGACTAGCGTGTTTTCATTCCTTGAGATTTTCCCTCTAAAGCGTATTTCAGAATCAGAGATCCAGTCTGAATCCCAGTTTCTCATTTACCTTGTCTTCAGACACATCAAGTGATAATCTCTCAGCTTTTGTTATTTCAACTCATAAAAATCAGACAAATCTTACAGGATGTTAAGAGGGATTAGAAATAAAACACAAAAACCACAAAGTATACCACCAAGTGCAGAGTGGATGCTCAATAACTTTCAGCTACAACCATCAGTATTAGACAATTCTAAAACATTCTTAGACAAGACTATCAGCTAAAACTATCTGAATGTGACCTTTTACATATTTCCTTTTCTAACAGTAGCACAACTTTACATGCATTTTCTATCCTGTTCACTTACTACCTCAATCTGCAGCTTAACCTTCTCCCCTCCCCATTAAATACCCTAGTGACCAAAAGTCTCAATTCAACTTGCACAAAATGTTTCTGTGCAACATGGTAGTACAGGAAAGGAGTTTACAGGTCAAGCAACTACTTGGCAGCTGTGTTCTTTTCCAAGTTAAGTAACCTCCTTGAGGTTTAGTTCTCACCTCCAGTTGGAACCTAACATCCACACCTCACAGGATTGTTCTGAGGATTAGAACATACACAGATCATCCTAGTGATCCATCTTAATGACATCTTAGCTGACATACTCAACAAATGGTAACCATTTTTCTTAATAAATTAAACCTATTTGAGAAACTAAAAAAACTACGACTCCACCTACAACACAGGAGATGCAAGTTCAATCCCTGGGTTGGGAAGATCCCCTAGAGGAGAAAATGGCAGCCCATGTCAATATTCTTGCCTGACAAGTACCATGGACAGAGGAGCCTGGTGGGCTACAGTCCAACGCACAGCGAGACCGTTAATTTTACCTTCCTGGGTAAACCTGTGACAGTCAAAAATACTTATCTTCAATGAAATCATGCTGCATCAATTTAAAATGTGCAGTGAAAAGGCAACCTACTTATTCATATATTTATATCAAAGTTTCTAACCCTTTTAATATCCACTTATATCTTAGTAAACGATAGTGTATGACATCATATAGTTTAACATACTTGTATAGTCAACTCTGGCCAGAGTTAACCTGCATCCATAACCAGCTTCAGTAACCACCAGAAATTGTATATACAATTTCTCTGCAAGATTCCATAGCTTTTGCCACATCTGCAAAAAAGTCTATAACCAAAAGAATGTTAACTGCCATGGCATTAAAAACACATCTGAATATACATTCTAAAGGCTACATATTAATTAAAATATATCAATACCACCTTTGCATTTATCAATTTTCCTACTTAGTCCAAACACAGGCATACCCTATCTTTTCTACATGCTTAATATCTATTAACAGTTTGATATTCTGAGCTAAAATGTTGTTTTCTCCAGCAATCTAATATCCCACCTTTTGTATTTACATACTCCTATAAACAAAGTAGCTCATAAAGTTCTACTTTTTACATATCTCCATGCCATCTTACAGGTGACTAAACTTCATTTTTTGGGGTCAAATTTTATACAAATACAACAAAGTATTTCCTTTAGTCTCATCACCAAGTTTCACTTGATGATAAACACAAATCAAAATTAGAACACTGGCTACTTAATACAATTTTCTTCAAACAGTTGAATATTAATAAAATTATCTCATGATGATGGCTGAATATTTAAACATAAATACATATACAGATTCTCCAACTGTATTTTGATTCCTTTGACAGAATATAGGCATTATTTTTAGCCACGGATTGCCCCATCAAGGTTAAGTTGACATGTGAAATGGACAAGATTAAGTTTTTGGCTATAACTAAGTTTTACTAACAAAATTGACCTACTTTTAATCTAAGATTTTAATTTCTTTTTTGAGAGGGGCTGAATTTTTTTTAAATGGAGATATAATTGACATATACCATTGTATTAGTTCCAGGTGTACAATGTAATTTGTTATTGTGTAACTGTGAAATGATCACCACAGTAATCTAGCTACATCCACTAAATTTGTTATCCTACCAAATACTGCACTAAGCCTGAGACTCATGTTGAGACTCCTGTTAAGTTTTAAAAGCTAAGTACTAGGTCATGTTTTCCAAAAGGACCATTTCCTTTCATTCACTTTGACACACAACATAAGGCATTCTAGATTAGATGAAATTATCTAA
This sequence comes from Ovis canadensis, assembly GCF_042477335.2. Lineage (NCBI taxonomy): Eukaryota > Metazoa > Chordata > Mammalia > Artiodactyla > Bovidae > Ovis > Ovis canadensis. The sequence continues at coordinate 27,610,215 of NC_091246.1, forward strand.
ATTCTGAAGTTAAAAAAAAATGTCAATTCAATTCCCAATATTCCTTTGAAGATTCTGCAATGCAAATTGTTAATCTGGGGCCAACATCCCTGCTGTTAAGTGCATTCTAAGCTACCTCCCTATATTCTGCTACACACCCTATAATGCACACAAATATTTAGGATAAAGCAGAGTAACTCCACTTGGGTAAGTTATTCTGCTTAGTGGTCCTTATACAGACACCATTATTTCTCAATCCTATCATATTCGACCTTTCTATCCTTTATTATACTGATATGTACCCAGGTTGAAATGTCACTGTGTAATTCACACAATCCCCAAAGTCAAGAAAAGGTGGGTTCTTGTCATTAAATCCAGATTCCCCAGTTTACTATAACCAACTGTATCCTTAGCCTACAATGTACAAGAAAAATATTCTATAACTGACTAAAAAACTGGGGAGAAGGGAAGAAACCGCCAAGTGAACAAATAGTATATAACTTCATGATAATGAATAGTGGCACAAAGCAGAAAAAGCAGATTAAAAGAACATCATTAATATCTGTTAAAACAAATCATCCAAATCTCTTAAAACATTCCTAGAGAAGCAAAAGTGATACTTAATGAAAGCATAGTTGTCAGCTGCCTCAGAGTCCTTAAATCTTATACCCAGAAAGAGCTTAAGAAATCAACTGATGAAACTGCCTCACATTTGAGATGAGGCCACAGACAGAGGGGACATTTTCAGCTGATAATCTGAAACACACTTAGTCAGAAAAAGCCAATTTTTGAAGAGCAGCTAAGCAATCCACTATCCATTTGGGGTGGTAGTAGCCACATGTCACTCTTGAACACCAGAAATGTGACTAGCTCCAAATGAGATGTGCTGTTACCATAAAAGACACTCTGGATTTCAAAGACTTAATATACGGCAAAAAAAAATAACAGTGGCTCTCTTTTTATCCTAAATGACTGTGCAATGTTTAGAACACCCACAGTCAAAGATCATACAGTGATCAAGCCTTCTTTACTCCACCCAAGGTCACATTAGGGGAATGTTGACAACTCATTGTTGGGGATCCAGATTCTTCTATTCTCATCCTGTGCTATGCTAAGTCGCTTCAGTTGTGTCTGATTCTCTGCGATCCAATGGAGCCCACCAGCCTCCTCAGTCCGTGGGTTCCCCAGGCAAGAATACTGGAGTGGGTTGCCATGCCCTCCTCCAGGAGATCTTTCAGACCCAAGGATCGAACCCGTGTCTCTTATTTTCTCCTGCCCTGGCAGGCAGATTCTTTACCACTAGCACCACCTGGGCATGTATATGGAAAAATCATTCATCAGTTAATATTCTGGGGTGAAGAGCCTTTAATGTCTAAATAAAAGCCTCTCCAGACTTAAAAATATTAAGTGATTAAAATGCATGCTGGCCACGGATTGCTAGCTCCTGAAAACAAAAGTGAAAGGAACATGTTCCACCAAGTATAAATAATCAGGGCCACTTTTAATACTCCTTGAAGACCAGTGACATAAATGGAAAAAAAAGAACTCATTAAAAGAAATGTCCTCCAAACTTTTTTGATACTCATCTTCAGAGAGGTATTTTTGAAGGAATAAACATTATACAACAGAATTATCAGTTTCATATAACAAACTATTGATACTATTTTCTGTTTTTAAAAAACTGTGACCACCACCCACTGACTTGATTTCATAACCCAGTAAGTCAGGACCTACAGTTTGAAGAATCTGGTTTAGGATTCTTCATTTTGATCAATTGCCACTACAAACAAAGCTATTAGCTGCTAAAAGAAAAAGCACACAAATATCTATAGTGTGCTGTACTCTAAACCAAGCAATTCTAGTTAATGCTAACCGCTCCACTCTCAAAGTTTACAAGTTTCACAATACTACCTAACTGGGTATAGTAAATCAAACACCCTCAAAAAACCACCGAAGTAACTTACAAAACGTTACTTATCTACATGTATTTCCTGAATATACTATAAACGAACCAGACTGCCACACAGCAGAAAAACTTGGACAATCATTACATTTTCTGAACGTTTCAATTTAAAATTTAACGTTTTAAACCAGTGCATGATTTTCCGGCCATCAGAAATGAATGAGGACTGCTTAATGCGGTTTTTACTCTAGCAACTGCGTGCCAAGAAAATAATCATCAGTAAAGTTACAAAAAAAAAAAAAAACCCTCATCCAGTCTTCTGATTTACTTAAAGAATTCAACATTCACTATGCCCAATGCCTTTTCCCATTAGCCAGCCCTCTCAAAATTGAGAAGTCTATTTTAAAAAGCTTTAGAGTTGACCTCTGACACAGAGGCAGGGGGGCCAGGCCATACTGTAAAAGTTGGAAAGACTGAAGGCCATTGCTAGCCAAGGACATAAAGGTTACGCATTCCTCACACCGGAATCCTCCAGGAACGTGTATCAGCCAACCTGCTTCCAGGGTGTGCAGCCCCCAAATCAGGGCTGGGGCCGCTGACTGGGGCCCAGGTCGCCATGCATGAGCCCGTCCCCCCGGGATCCTACTTCCTCCCGCCCGCCCTCTCCACTGCCAAGGACGGCCGCAGGGGTGGACCGGCTGCACAGCTGCTCCAGGACCGGAGGCTGAGTTAGGCCGGCGGATTAGCAGCAGGGAGGTAGCCCAGAGCCTGCCCGCCCGCTTGTCCCGGCCCTCCCCCGCACTTCCTACCTTCCCTCTGGCATCCCAGCCCCCAAGGCCAAGGTCTCCCCTGCCCACAAACCTGATAGCGGAAGTGACGTCAGGGGACCTGGCGCTGTCCACAGCCAGTCACGCCATAGCGGGAGGGAACGCTGGCCAATGGGCAAGGCGCGGGGGCGGGACTTCCCCCACCCAAGTTTGATTGAAGTTGGGGGAGGGGCGGGGTGAAGAATGTGAAGAATGACCCCTCCCCCCGTCCGTGAGGCGCTGGGCGGGAAGCGGAGGGGGTTGGGACCGACCACGCCACGCGGCGCCCATCCCCCACCCGCGCCACCGCCTATTGCGGCCTCTGCTCTCAAGCCGCCCGCCCAGCTCGCTCCAGCCCTTCAGGCCTCCACCAACCGGTTCGCAACACTCCCGTTTTCCCACCGCCGCCGGGGGGGTCCGAGAGAAGGAAAATGGCGGCCCCGCGCTCGCCGTCCCGCCTCTGTACCCACCTCAGGCTTGCGGAAGAAGCCACCGCCTGCCGCTGCCCGCCGCGGGGACAGCCCAGCCCTCGCGCCCGCCGCCCGCCGCCACCCAAGAGCTGCACACGAGGACCCGGATGGAGGAGGCGCGGGCGGGCGGGCGGGCCGCAGCGGCCAGAGGGAAAGCAGCGCGGGCGCCGGGAGGCCGAGGCAGGGGCGGGCTCGAGAGCAGCGCACGAACTCATTGGCGGAACCTTTTGACTGACGTGCGTGTCGCCCTTTTGCCTCAGCCGAGTTGGGCTGGCCCGACCCCACTGGAGGCGGCATCTGGGCCCGCCCCGCACTGGGCGGCCTTCGGAGGAGGGGCGGGCGGGATCCGCCCGGAACCCGCCCACTTTGCCGCTCCCCGTTTCTTATTGGACGGCTGGGAGAGTGGTGGCGCAGAATCCTGCCCTTCGCTCGTGAAGGACCAGTGCTGTCACGTGGCCTTCGAAATCGCGCCTGGCTGTGGTGCGCCGCGCTCTGGCTTTAGGACACTGTACCACAAGATTCACAAAGGACTGTCCCGCTCGCCATCACCCCCTCCGCGCCTCCCCTCGAGGACTTAGACCGGCCCGCTTTGCCTCAGTTTACCCGCCAGTAGGTGAAGCAGTCCTGTCAGCCGGTTGCCCCAGGTTTTGAAGATTCTTGTTTTTTCAAAGTAATCCATAATTTTCCTAACTTAATAATAGCTTAAAACATGGTACCTCCATGCCGATAACTTTCCAAACTCTGGAAAGCTCTGGTTGAGTGCCCTTTCAGATCTCTCTATGGCTGGGAGTCCACCACCTGGACCTCGCTGTTTCTCTTAACTCACTGCTAATTTGTGCACAGTTCAGTTCAGTTCAGTCGCTCAGTCGTGTCCGAATCTTTGCGACCCCATGAATCGCAGCATGCCAGGCCTCCCTGTCCATCACCAACTCCCGGAGTTTACTCAAACTCCTGTCCATCAAGTCGGTGATGCCAATCAGCCATCTCATCCTCCGTCGTCCCCTTTTCCTCCTGCCCCCAATCCCTCCCAGCATCAGAGTCTTTTCCAATGACTCAACTCTTCGCATGAGATGGCCAAAGTACTGGAGCTTCTAAAAAGACAAAACGCATCCTCATGGATAACAGAACTGTTTTTAACGGTACTAAAAATTTACCTGGTGCGTCTACGTTTATGATCTCAGATGGCACTATGCTAGCATTCGTCTTAGTGCATGCAAAAAATGCCAAAGGGGTTACTTAGTTAATTTTGTGGGCTGAAATGAACAAGAAATGAAGAAGGAAAACTTGAACTTGGACCTGAAAGATGAACATGATTTAGGACTTATAGAAAGAAGATGTATTCAGAAAGAAGAGCATAGGCCCACTCTGCTGGCTGAAGTTACGCGGTAGAGAGGGAGTCCTCGCCCGTGTCTGTCCCCAGTATCTAGCACAGTAGAAGTGTGACAGTCTGGGAGTGTAAAAAATTCTGTCGAATGGAACGAATATCAATGATGTAGGCTGAGGTGGGAGGAAAATGCAGAAAGGAAACAGGTCAGGATGTTGTTTAGGTTTGAGATGAAAGGTGATAGGGGTTCAACTACACAAACCCCACAGCACTATGAACTTTAGTGACCTTTTCTTCACATGTTCACCTACAAGTGGTTAGTAAGTTTGAGAAAGTATATAAGAATTATATTACCCTCTACTTTCCAATCCGTGCTTCATTTCTTGAAGGCCAACCAAACAATGCTGAAGTCTATAAAGAAAAAGATTAATAGATTTGTCCATATGAGTGAAAACTCAGTTTAAAAAAAAAAAAACGGCCTTTAAAGTTAAAAGAAAAGTGACAAATTGGAAAAACAATTTTGTATAATACATAGCAAACAAACATTAATTAACGCTGGGCTGGAAGAAGCACAAGCTGGAATCAAGATTGCTGGGAGAAATATCAGTAACCTCAGATGACACCACCCTTATGGCAGAAAGTGAAGAGGAACTAAAAAGCTTCTTGATGAAAGTGAAAGAGGAGTGAAAAAGTTGGCTTAAAGCTCAACATTCAGAAAACTAAGATCATGGCATCTGGTCCCATCACTTCATGGCAAATAGATGGGGAAACAGTGGAAACAGTGTCAGACTTTATTTTGGGGGGTTCCAAAATCACTGCAGATGGTGACTGCAGCCATGAAATTAAAAGACGCTTACTCCTTGGAAGAAAAGTGATGACCAACCTAGATAGTATATTCAAAAGCAGAGACATTACTTTGCCGACTAAGGTCCGTCTAGTCAAGGCTATGGTTTTTCCAGTAGTCATGTATGGATGTGAGAGTTGGACTGTGAAGAAGGCTGAGTGCCGAAGAATTGATGCTTTTGAACTGTGGTGTTGGAGAAGACTCTTGAGAGTCCCTTAGACTGCAAGGAGATCCAACCAGTCCATTCTAAAGGAGATCAGCCCTGGGTGTTCTTTGGAAGGAATGATGCTGAGGCTGAAACTCCAGTACTTTGGCCACCTCATGCAAAGAGTTGACTCATTGGAAAGGACTCTGATGCTGAGAGGGATTGAGAGCAGGAGGAGAAGGGGATGACAGAGGATGAGATGGCTGGATGGCATCACTGACTCGATGGACATGAGTTTGAGTGAACTCTGGGAGTTGGTGATGGACAGGGAGGCCTGGCGTGCTGGGAATCACGGGGTCGCAAAGAGTCGGACACGACTGAGGGACTGAACTGAACTGAATTGAGTGGTCAGGAGCAGAGACCTGAAACCAAGCTGCTAACTTTGAACCCTGATTCTACCTCTTCCCAAGTAGACAGCTATGGATTTACCAAATCGCTTATTCTATCTGTCTCGAGTTATCTGTAAATTGGGGTTGACATCAGTTACCTTATAGTATTGTAAGGATCAAATAGTAAACTTTACACGTGCTTAGAACAATGCTATATAATAAAAGCATTATATAAGTGTTTGTTAATGTTAATCCTTAATATATAAAGTGGATTTTTTTCAAATCAGTAGTTAAAAGCGAATGACCCATTAAAATATAAACAAAGGATATAAACTGTCAGTTCAACTGTCAATCTCATTAGCTATCAAATAAATACAAATCAAGTTGTCTCCCCAGTCATCATAGGTCATCTCTTAAACATTCCATGAATAAATATGATGGTGATATAAACCTAAATTTATCAATATAGGAAGACTATGAGACTTACATTGTTATGAGAGAAATAAGGTATATGACTTGACCTCATAAATTTTAAACAACAGTTACCTCTGGGATTACTTGCAAACTTTATTGTCTTTACACCCTTCTTGGCAGTAAGTATGAATTGCTCTCATAATCAGGAAAAAATATATAAAAGTTATCCAGAAACATGTAGTTGTTCCCCCATAACCCTTGTCTCCTTTGTCTGTATTAAACAGAAACCATGTTCTTAGGTGACAACAGAACTAGACTGCCCTAAGATGTAACCATCTGATTAAGTGCTGGCTTGAGATGTGAACGAAGTTTCTGGCTTCTGCCCTCCAAAGGAGGGACTTGCTCTTTCTCTCCCCGCTTTTCCGATTTCCAGATGCCTGAGTAGAATGGAATATAGTGGAGAACCTGATGAAGCAAATCCCAGACCTCTGCTGATGCCATAGGGTGCTCTCCACTTAAGCTTTAATTTGAAATAGATGTGACTTATTTAAGCCCCTTAAGTTTGGAGAAACTTTCGTAGGAAGCCAGCCTGACCAGCTGGGCAAGCTCATGCAGTATGCTCTCATTGTGTGTGTGGATTCTTAGGAGATGGAGAGGGCATATTGTGGGAAGAACATGAAGTTTTTGGAATAGAGCAAACTCGGATCAAAGGCCTAGCTCCTGTGTCCCAAGGGCACCCCTGAACAGAGACTGTGTGTTCAATTAAATCATAGTAGGGTATGATTTGGAACTGCTGAGTGATGAACAGAAGCAGCTGGTTGTCTTCACAATTATTGTGAGAAAGGGTGGCAAGAGCTGCATTTGAATCCTTGCTTGGGACCACTCCAGTATTCTTGGGCTTCCTCTACAGCTCAGCTGGTAAAGAATCTGCCTGCAATTCAGGAGACCTGGGTTTGATCCCTGGGTTGGGAAGGTCCTCTGGAAAACGGAAAGGTTACCCACTCTGGTATTCTGGCTTGGAAAATTTCATGGACACTCCATGGAGTTGCAAAGAGTCAGACATGACTGAGTGACTTTCACTTTCACACCAAGGGGATGACCTTGTTGGCAATGCAGATCAGCCTGTCATAAGTCTTAGGTTCAAATTAGAGTTTGTCCCCATACTTCACCCTACCCCAGCCTGGCTTCAACCTCCCTTTCTACTCCCAATGCTTGTGAGAGTCCAGCACCTATCACTGCTCAGGCCTCCTGGAATGCTCATCCTTATCCTCACCTAGCCAGTCGTGATCATCCAGATCTTCCCTGACCACCCAGTCTAACTCCTACCATCACTCTCACATTCTATTTTATAACACATTCGGCATTTTAGCCCACTTTGAGCCCATCTTGCTTGTTTTCTTGTTCTCCCCACAAGACAGCAAGAACCTTGTCTGAATATTCACAGCTGTGTCCCCATGTTCTAGAACAGGGCTCTGTACACACAGTAGATGCTCTATTCTCTCTTGAAGTGTAGAATTACAAGCAAAGACTAGGGCAGTTCACAGTGGAGGCTGAGCTCAAAGGATAGAAACTTTACCAGCAGGAGTCCAGAAGTGAGAGCCTTAACCAGTAGACCATATGAAAAGCAAAGGGAGCAGCAGAAAGATGGGCCAGGAAAAGGAAGAGGTCTGGAGTCCTGAGAAGACCCACAGACTTCCACGGCTGGAGTTCCTGAAGTAGCCAACCCCAAACGACCAGAGGCCTTGCCATCTCAGATCCCACTTCTCGTCCACAAAAGTTGCTGTGGAGGCAACCTCAGGACAAAGTCCTCCCTCCACCTTTGTGTGTGTGTGTGTGTGTGGACATGTACATTAGTGGCCCAGTCATATCCAACTCTTTACGACCCCATGGACTGTAGCCCACCAGGCTTCTCTGTCCATGGACTTCTCCAGGCAAGAATACTGGAGTGGGTTGCCATGCCCTCCTCCAGGGGATTTTCCCAGCCCAACCCAGGGATTGAACTCATGTCTCCCACATTGCAGGCAGATTCTGTACCGACTGAACCACCAGGGAAGCCCAAGAATATTGGATCCCTTCTCCAGGGTGTCTTCCCGAACCAGGAATCAAACCAGGGTCTCCTGCATTGCAGACCTATTCTTTACCAGTTGAGCTTCCCAGGAAACCCATCTTTTTCAGTTATTTTGAGAATGAAACTAACTCATTAATGTAAGAATGGCTAGTAGTGTTTATGTCCTAAGCATTCAACAAATTGTATTTATCGTGATGGAAAAACAACAAAAGCCACAGTCCAGAGCTAGCCAAAGCTTTCATTTCTGGGGGAGTCATTGCTATTGTGCTTTCTACTATCTGAGGCTCAATTGAGCTAAAAGTGCACACTAAGTCATCAGAACACAAAGCTTTTCTGTTCAGTTGTGCCAAGAACTCACCTCCTGCACCACCCACCCCGACTGCCAAGCCAGCAGCCCCCATGATTCAAACCCTCCTATGTGAGCTTCAAGCAAGTAGTTTTTAAAGCAGATTTCCATTTAAAAAAGAAAGGCTTTGGATGATCAACACAAGACCAAAATCAAAAGAGAAATCACAATGTAGAATTTTTTTTTTCTTTTTAAGAAGCAAAGTCTAGCAACTTTCAAGTTACAGACAAAACGATAAAAGTTGTTGACGTTTTGAGACGAAAATAATACCTTACACAGTTGATTCTCTAGACCCAATCTCACTTCCTTGTACTGAGTAAGCATGAGACGGGTTCCTAGGAAGCTTTGCCTCTTGATTTGGTTTTGGCCCTGAGCCCGACACTGCCTTGCACAAAATATCCTCAAGCACTTGTTGCGACAGACGGCCCTGCATGGCACAGCCTGCCTGCCAGGCCTCTTGGAGCCCAGCCATGCTGGCCAGCACTTGGTCAGTCTCAGGGAGGGCAAAGGCAGTGATGTCTATTCCTCTAATGAGCTCTTGAAAATAGCGCCTGATGGAAATAGTGTCCTTGGTGGGGACTGGTAGAGACACACTGCCCTCCACAAGTCTCTCCATCTCCCCCTTGAGCCTTTTATGCTCGTGGAGAAATTGCACTGCGTTAGCATGATGCTGCAGGAGCATCTTCATCTGCTGGTAAAGCTCTCGGGGGGCTTCAAGTTCCCGGGCAACCAGCTGTAACTTCTCCAGCTTGGAGCAATGCTCACTCTGCAGTTGCTTTTTCAAGGTGGCAATCCGACATTTGATGCCACTGAGCAGGCTGTCTCCAATGGCGTCGATCATGGCCAGTGTGTCAGTGGCGCTAGTAGAGAGTTCCCTGATGAGCTTCTCCATGTCCTGTGGAGGCAGCATGAACATTTCTTAGGAAAGACCTTCAGCATTCAGGCCTGGACACCTGGTTCATGGCATTGCTTCTTCTCCTCTACTGAACCAAGAACTCCTTAGGAGTGGTGCCCACTGCTAGCTGCTAGCCTACTACCCTTTTTTCAACCCTTTCCTACCAAAGAACCCTGATTCTTCCAGCCCGTGATGTGTGGGCAGCTAAAAATACTTACATTCATTTCCTGCTTTCCTTGTAGTTCGGGGTGACAAGGCGTGCAACAGAAGCAGAAGTCTGAGTTATTGGGTGCGGCTTCTGGGAAAGCTGCCTAAAAGTAGACAGATGCTTCTGGAACAAGTCTTGATCCTTCCCCTTTCTCCTGCCAGGACCTGGGGTCAGTGCCCCATGGAGTAGGCTCCTGGTAACCTTGTGCTGACAGGAGCACGAACGGCAAAGCTGAGAGAAGAGGGTGGAGCATCCTGGCCACCCTCTTAAATAGAATCGCTAATTTTTTAAAAAACTACAGCTTGTGAGTTTCTATTACAATCAAATGTACACCCTTACTAAAAGAATACTCACGTGGAAGGAGTTACCTGAATATTTTGAAGGGAATGAAATCACAAACCATCCATTGTGATCTTGCTAGAAAAAGTCAAGGTCTTTTACTCTGGACTCTCCATGGCCTACAGTGCCCTTCCCCTGTCTGGTCGGCCTGTCCTGCACCTCATCCTGTCAGCCTCAGCTCTGCATCAGCTCTGTGATCAGGTCTCCCCTCGGGGGAAAGGAGTGTAGGGGAAACAGTGTAGACGCGGTCAGACGGTGAGGCCAGGCAGCCCCCAAGTGTGCTTGTGGCTCTTACATCTGAATAGTCCTGCATCTTAGATTCCTGCCTTGAGAAAAGGAGATCATGGGTGCTAAGAGAACTAAATGAGATGATGGACGTATAGTGCCTAACACCAGACCAGCATGTAGTAGGCACTTAACAAATTCATCTTCCATAGGATGAAGAGACTCTTCCATTCTATTGATAAATGCTTCTATAGGTCTCATATATGTCACTGTGGCTCACAGTAGTACAATATAATAGTACAATAAGCAGGGTGACAATATACAGCCTTGACGTACTCCTTCCCCAATTTGGAAGCAGTCTTTTGTTCCACGTCCGGTTCTAACTATTGCTTCTTGATCTGCATACAGATTTCTCAGGAGGCAGGTCAGGTGGTCGTCTGGTATTCCCATTGCATTAAGAATTTTCCACAGTTTGTTGTGATGCACACAGTCAGAGGCTTTGGCTTAGTCAATAAAGCAGAAATAGATGTTTTTCTGGAACGCTCTTCTTTTTCAATGATCCAGTGGATGTTGGCAGTTTGAGCTCTGTTCCTCTGCCTTTTCTAAAACCAGCTTGAACATCTGGAAGTTCACATGTCACGTACTGCTGAAGCCTGGTTTGGAGAATTTTGAGCATTACTCTGCTAGCGTATGAGATAAGTGCAATTGTGTGGTAGTTTGAGCATTCTTTGGCATTGCCTTTCTTTGGGATTGGAATGAAAACTGACCTTTTCCAGTCCTGTGGCCGCTGCTGAGTTTTTCAAATGTGCTGGCACATTGAGTGCAGCACTTTCACAGCATCATCTTTTAGGATTTGAAATAGCTCAACTGGAATTCGATCACCTCCACTAGCTTTGTTCGTAGTGATGCTTCCTAAGGCCCACTTGACTTCACATTCCACGATGTCTGGCTCTAGGTGAGTGATCACACCATTGTGGTTATCTGGGTCGTAAAGATCTTTTTTGTACAGTTCTTCTGTGTATTCTTGCCACCCCTTCTTAATATCTTCTGCTTCTGTTAGGTCCATACCATTTCTGTCCTTTATCAAGCCCATCTTTGCATGAAATGTTCCCTTGGTATATCTATAATTTTCTTGAAGCGATCCCTAGTCTTTCCCATTCTATTGTTTTCCTCTATTTCTTTGCACTGATCACTGAAGAATCAAATGGGTATATCTTTCCTTTTCTCCTTTGCCTTTAGCTTCTCTTATTTTCTCAGCTATTTGTAAGGCCTCCTCAGACAACCATTTTGCCTTTTTGCATTTCTTTTTCTTGGGGATGGTCTTGATCACTGCCTCCTGTACAATGTCATGAACCTCCATCCATAGTTCTTCAGGCACTGTGTCTATCAGATCTAATCCCTTGAATCTATTTGTCACTTCCACTGTATAATTGTAAGGGATTTGATTTAGGTCTGCATTAAAATGATGTATAAAATAACCACATTTATTTAAGAATGTATTCCAATATCAAACAGCAAATTTCAACAATGCAAAACTGCAATTACTTTAATATATTTTCTTTTCTCTTGGGTTTTGAAACCTAGAAGTGGAAGAGCTGAACCAGTTATTTAACTTTTTAAAAAATTACCAAATTGTTTCCCAAAGTGTTTGTACTATTTTACATTCCCAGCAGCACTGTATGAGAGCTCCTTACCAAGAGTCTCCTACATCCACACAAACACTTGGTCTATCATTTCGGATAGGTGTGTAGCTGTATCTCATTGTGGTTTTCATTTGGATTTCCCTAATAACTGAGAATATTTTCATATACTGTTTGCCATCTGCATAGCTCATTTGGTGAAAAGTCTATGCTAATATTTTGCCTATTTTAACTGATTTGTTTCTTTTCTTTTCTTTTTTTTTTTTGGCCACACTCTGAGCCATGCAGGATCTTAGTTCCCTGACCAGGGATTGAACCTGTGCTCCCTGTATTGGGAACGTGGAGTCTTAACCCCTGGACTGCCAGGGAAGTCCCCAAGCTGTTTGTTTTCTTATTGTTGAGTTTTGAGAGTTCTTTATATATTCTTTCACTTTTATCAGATGTATTTTTACAGAGATATTTTTTCCTATGTTTTCTTCTACACATTGTGTGGTTTTAGTTGTTATATACAGGTCTACTGTCTATGTAGGATTAATTTTTGCATATAGTGTGAAGGATGGATGAAGTTTTGTTTTTCTTTTCCTTCCTTTTCTTTCTTTCTTTGTTGCTATTGCTGCATACAAATTTTCAATTGTTCCAGTACCATTTGTTGAAGAGGCTAGTCTTTCTCCACTGCATTGCTTTTGCAGTTTTGTCAAAACTCAGGTTCTATATGTGTACGGATTTGTTTCTGGATTCTTTATTTTGTTCCATTGTTTTATTTGTCTGTCTTTATGCCAATACCATGCTCTTTCGATTACCAGAGTTTTAGATTAATTGTTGAATTCAGGTAGAGTTAACCCTACAACTTTATTTCAAATTGTTTTGGTTACTCTATAACCTTTGCTTTTTCACATGAGCTTTAGAATCACCCAGTCATTAAAAAAAAAAAAGTATGCTGGGATGTTAATTGCGATTGCATGAAATCTGTTGAAGTATTTGGGTAGAACTGACATGTCAATAACATTGAGTTTTGCTGTGCATGAAGAGTATATATATTCCTCCATTTATTTACTAATAGATCCTCTTAATTTCTCTCAGCAATAGTTATATCATTTTGCTTCTTCCTTTCCTATCTGAATGCTTTTACTTTTCTTGCCTAGTTGTACTGGTTAGAACTCCAGTACAATGTTAAATTGCAGTGATGAGAACAATATCATTGTCTTATTTCTGATCTTGTTGGGGGTGAATATTCAGTGTTGCAAGATTAAGCATGATGTTAGTTGCAGGTTTTCACAGATGCCTTTTATTATCTTCTATGTTGTGGTATAATGGGAAATATATGGCCTTTGTCCCTGGTTCCTGGTACAAAGCTCATAAAATTCTTGGAATTTCCTGAGTGATAGGTATAGATTTTGTTATTTATAATAAGTCTTTTTCAAAAATATATGAGATGATACTAATTAGGTGACTCTTGGTGGGTCCCTAAATATCTTCAGGATGGATCTTGGTTGCCAGAAAGACCAAACATGACTGAAGAGTTGGAACTTTCAGCCCTTCCCTCAATCTCTGGGTTTTAGCCCTACCCTCAGACTCTGGGTTTCAGCCCTGCTCTCAACTGGCGGTATAAAACTCTGAGAAGAGGAGAGGGATTAGAGATTGAGTTCAATCACCAATGGCCAATGATTTGATCAGTCATGCCCTACATAATTGGGGAAGGAAATGGCAACCCACTCCAGTATTCTTGCCTGGAGAATTCCATGGACAGAGGAGCCTGGTGGGCTGCCGTCTATGGGGTGTCACAGAATCGGACACGACTGAAGCAACTTAGCAGCAGCAGCAGCCCTACATAATGGAATCTCCTCAAAAACCCCTTTAGAAAGGGTTCAGGGAGCTTCCAGTTAGTGAACACTTTGTTATGCTGGGAAGACAGGACACATGAAGTCATGCGAGCTACCCCTCTAAATACCCCACCGCTCTTACCTTGCCCTGTGTATCTTTTCTGTTTAGCTGTTGCTGATTTATATCCTTATAATAAAGAGGTACAAGCAGTAAAGTGCTTTCCTGAGATTTGTGAATCATTCTAATGAATCATCAACCTGAAAAGGGGGTTGTAGGAAACCCAAGTTTATAGCCAGTTAGTCAGAAGTACAGGTGGCAACTTCAGACTTGTGACTGGAATCTGAAGTGAGGGCAGTCTTATAGGATAGCACTTAACTTTATTAACTATAGATGGTTAGTGTCAGAACTGAATTAAGTTTTTGGACAATCAGTTTGGCCTCTGAGAACCAGAGCATCTGAGATATTTCTAGATTGCTTAGTTTTATCAAATTAATATTGAATTCTTTCAAAAAAGTATTTTGTCTACTGAAATCATATGATTTTTCATTTTTCTTTTGTTATTATAGTGAATTACATTGCTTGTGTTTTGAATGTTATCACTGTATTCTGGAGAAAAAACCCCTTTTGCTTGTAATGTATTAGGCCTCTCATATATTTTTGGATATGATCTACAAAATTTTTAAGTGAATTATTACATCAGTAATATTACAATATTACAGTAATATTTAATATTACATCATAAAAGATATTGGTTGTAATTTTCTTTGCCTGGTTCTGACTTCAGGATAACCCTGGTCCTATAGAAAGAGTTGGGACAAATTTCCATTTCTTTAATTTTCTGGAAGTTTGTGTATATTTGTTATTGCTTCTTCCTTAAATGTTTGGTCGAATCATCAACAAACCTATATGGGCTTGGAGTTTTTAATGCAAGCAAGTCTTTAACTACAAATTTAACTTCTTTAACAGATAAATGGCTATTATAGCATTTCTTCTCGGAGAATTTTGATCATTTGTGTCTTTCACAGAATTTAATCTAAATTGTCAAGTTTATTGCCATAAAATTGTTTGCAATTGTCCCTTATTATCTGTTGGAGCCACTTCTCAGGAACCTGAAGAGTGATGATGTCACCACACAAACAAAGATGTGATGAAAAGGGCTATTACATAATGAAGCTTTCTGGAGGAGAACAGGGCAGCTTCCAACCAGGTCTGAAAATAGCTTTAGACAGCGAGAAAGCAGATTGGTTTGGAATTTTTATGGTGGTTATGAGCTGTGGAAGGTTCCCACAGCTAAGCTGGGCTTATGTGGTTTGAAATCCTGCAGGTGCCAAAGAAGGAAGCACTTAGGTTTGCTTATCAGCTTTTCCAGATTTTGATCAGAAGGGGGAGAGGGAAAAGGAAGGCTTTAAAACCTGTGAGCAGTTTAACATTAAACATAGAGTTGACTATTGTATTTTAAATACCTATCGAATTTGTAGTGATGTTACCTCTCTTATTCCTGGTTTTGGTAAATAATGTTCTCTCTCCTCTTGCTATCTCTATTTCCTTGAGTAGTCTGGCTAGAAGTTTAATTTTGTTGATCTTGAAGAACTAGTTTTTGGTTTTATTTTCTCTATTGTTTTTGGTTTTCTAGCTCATTTTTTTCTGCTCTGTCTTTATTATTTCTTTTATGCTGCTTACTTGGATTACTTCACTCTTTCTTTTTGCACTTTCCTAAGGAGGGAGCTGAGATCAGTAATACCAAGTCTTATTATTTTCTAATTTAAATTTCCCACTAAATGCTGCTTTAGTGGCACCCCATGATACTAATGTGCTTTGCTTTCATTTTTATCCAGTGCAAAATACTTGATAATCTCCATTTTGGTTTTTCTTTGACCTATGAGTTTATCAGTACATGTTATTTAATTTCCAAAATTCTTTATGTTATTCATTTCTAATTTAATTCTGTTGTCGTCAGAGAAACTTAACATTTGAAAAACTAGGATCATGGCATCCAGTCCCATCATTTCACAGCAAATAGAAGGGGGAAAAGCAGAAACAGATTGTATTTTCCTGGGCTCCAAAATCACTGCGGATGGTAACCGCAGCCATGAAATTAAAAGACACTTGCTTCTTGGAAGGAAAGCTATGACAAACCTAGACAGCGTATTAAAAAGCAGAGACAACTTTGCTTTGACGAAAGTCCATGTAGTCAAAGCTATCGTTTTTCCAGTAGTCATGTACAGATGTGAGAACTGAACCATGAAAAAGGCTAAATGCCAAAGAACTGATGCTTTTGAATTCTCCAGTGGTGCTGGAGAAGACTCTTGAGAGTCCCTTTGATAGCAAGGAGATCAAATCAATCAATCCTAAAGGAAATCTACCCTGAATATTCATTGGAAAGACTAATGCTGAAGCTGAAGCTCCAGTACTTTAGCCACCTGATGAGAAGAGCCAACTTATTAGAAAAGACTCTGATTCTGGTAAAGATAGAAGGCAGGAGGAGAAGAGGGTGACAGAGGATGAGATGGTTGGATAGCATCACTGACTCAAAAGACATGAGTTTGAGCAAACTCTAGAAGATAGTGAAGAACTGGAAAGTCTGGTGCACTGCAGTCTATGGGGCTGCAAAGAGTTGGGCATAACTTAGCAACTAAACAGGGAATGTACTTTGTATAAATTGAATTTTTAAAAACATTTTAAAAATAATTTTATTTATTTATTTATTGGCTCTGCAGACTTTTCTCTAGTTGCAGTTAGTGGTGGCTGCTATTGGTTGCAGTGCACGGGGTTCTCATTGCAGTGGCTTCTCTTGTTGCAGAGTACAGGCACTAGGGCATGTGGGCTTCAGTAGTTTCAGCTTGAGGGCTCAGTGGTTGTGGTTTCCAGACTCTAGAACACAGGTTCAATAGCTGTGGCACACGGGCATAGTTGCTCCATGGCACGTGGGATCCTCTTGGACCTGGGATTGAACCCATGTCTCCTGTATTGGTAGGAGGATCCTTTACCAGTGAGCCAACAGGAAAGCCCCCAATCCTTTTAAATTTGTTGATACTTGTTTTGTGGTCTATTTTGGTGAGCTGTGTGAACTTGAGAATGTGTTCTGCTCTTGTTGGGGGGGAAACATAAATGTTCCATAAATGTTAGTCAGGCCTGATTAACAATGTTGTTCAAACTATATATTTGCAGAATTCCTGCATACCTGTTCTATCAGTTATCAAGAAAATGATATTGAAAATTATGGATTTGTCTATTTCTCCTGGTAGTTTTATCAGTTTTTGCTTTATATATTTTGAAGATTCCTTATTAAATGCATAAACATTTCAGATTGTTTTTATTCTCTTGATTAATTGATCCATTTATGAAAATGAAATTACCTTCTTTCTCCTTGGTATTAATAATATTATTTGGCCTGAAATCTTCTTTGCCTGATGTTAATAGAGCCACTCTGGCTTTTTTTGACTCGTGTTAGCATGACATGTCTCTTTCCATTCTTTCACTTTTCACCTATTTGTGTCTTCATATAAAGCACATTTATCCAAGTTGGGTCTTGATTTTTTTCACTATGATGAAAGCCTTTTTCATTGGAGTGTTTAGACCATTTTCAGTTGATGTGATTATTGATATGGCTAGATCTGAGTTTTATCATCTTGCTATTTGCTTCTATTTGTCCAATCTGGTTTTTGTTCCCTTCCTCTCTTTCTACCTTCTTTAGGATTAATTGTGTATCTTTTATAATCCTATTTTATCTCCATTGCTGGCTTATTAGCAATAACTCTTTATTGTTTTAGTGGTTGCTTGAGGGCTTATGGGCTTCCCTGGTAGCTCAAATGGTAAAGAATCTGCCTCCAATGCTGGAGACCCAGGTTTGATTCCTGGGTCGGAAAGATCCCCTGGAGAAGGGAATGGCTATCCACTCCAGTCTTCTTGCCTGGGAAATCCCATAAACAGAGGAGCCTAGCATGCTTAGTCCATGGCGTTGCAAAGAATCAAACACAACTGAGGGACTGTCAACTTTCTTGAGGGCTCATAGCACACATCTTTAACTTATCCCAGTCTACCTTCATCTCACTTCACTTATAGTGTGAAACCCTTATCGTACTGTACTTCCATGATGTCTCTCCTAGGCTCATGCTACTATTGTCACGTGCTTTACTTTTACATGTAATGAACATCACATTACATTGTTATTTTAAAAACAGTGAGTTATGTTTTGAAAGATTTAGATAATATGAAAACAATCTTACATAGTTATGGTTTTCGTTGCCATTTCTCGTGTCCTTTATTCCTTTTAGATTCAGATTTTCCTTCTGCCTGAAGAACTTCCTATAACATTTCTTATAGTGTGAATCTGCTGGTTATGAATTCTTTCAGCTTTTGCATGTCAGAAAGTGTTGTTATTTTGTCTTCATATTTTGAAAGATATTTTCACTAGATATAGAATTCTAGGTTGACTTTTTAAAACTCATATTTTAAAGATTTTTCTCCACTGTCTTCACGCTTGGATTGTTTCCAACAAGAAAGCAGATGTCATCCTTATTTTTGTTCTTCTGTGTGAAATGTGTGTGTGTTTTTCCTTTTGGGTGCTGTTAATATTTTCTCTTTATCACTAGCTTCAGCAGTTTGACTATGATGTACTCTGGTATAGTTTTAGCCATATTTATTTTACTAGATATTTGTCAAATTTCTTGGATGTGTTTATATATATATATATAGTTTTCATCAAGTTTGGTCAATATTTGGGCATTATTTTTTAAGATATTTTTCCTGTCCTCCCCCCATCCTGTCATTTCCTTCAGGGACTTCAATTACTCAAATATTGGGACATGAAGCTGTTCCCCCACTAAGTAATTCTGTTTTTAAAAAAATTCTCACTTTTCTCTGGGTTTCATTTTGAGTAATTTCTATTGCTATGTCTTCAATTTCACTAAGCTTTTCTTCTCAGTGACTAACCTGCTATTAACCCCACTTAGCATATTTTTCTCTCATCTCCAGAAGTTTGATTTAAATCTTTTTTTATATCTTCCTTGTTTCTAACTTTTTGAAATATGGACTACAATTATAATATTATAATTATAAATATATTTTAGCAACTGAAAGAACCAACAAATTATTATTTTCATTATGGGTCATATTTTCCTGCTTCTTTGCTTGCCTGGTAATCTTTGATGTCATACATTGTGATTTTTTACCTTGTTTGATGTTGTATATTTTTACATTCCTATAAATCATAATATTTTGGGAGAATACAGTTAAGTCACTTGGAAAAAATGATCTTTTAGTGCTTGCTTCCCTGGTGGCTCAGACGGTAAAGAATCTGCCTGCCAATGCAGGAGACCTGAGTTTGATCCCTGGGTTGGGAAGATCACCTGGAGAAGGGAATAACTACCCACTCCAGTGGTCTTGCCTGAATAATCCCATGGACAGAGGAGCCTATAGTTCCCGGGGTCGCAAAGAATCGGACACACCCTGAGTGACTAACACTTTCACTTTCACTTCATTATTTGTTAGGTGAGTCTGGAGCCATGCGCATTCTGGGACTAAGACTTCCTGAGTACTCACTTCAATGTCTCATGATTTACAAGTTTTTCCAATCTTAGTGGGATTCTGTTTGAGCTCCAAGCACTGCCTTCAATCTTTGCCTGCGGAGCCTTTCATGGCACGAGGTAGTTTTCTCACAGACAAGTGCTGAGCTCTGCTGAACACTCACAGGAGACTGCAGATCTCTGGTCTGTCTCTCTGTGCAGTGCTCTCTTCTCTGGGCTCTATCTTATGCACTTGAAATGTCTTGACCTCCCCAGAGGCTCAGTTCCATCTCCTAAACTCAATGAATCTGCCAGGTTTTACTTGGCCTCCCTCTTTCCACCCTTTCAAGCTCTCTCAAGGCAGTAAGTTGTAGCATTATAGAGCTAATCTTGTGTATATCCTGTCTCTCAGAGATTAGTATCTTTTATTGCCCGAGGTCCAGTGTCTTGAAAACTGTTGTTCCATATATTTTTATTTTGTTTTATTTTTCCATAAGGGAGAAGAAATTCAGACTTTGTTACTCTATCTGGGTCAGGTGAGGAAATAATAAAAATCCAATTTTAACCAATATTTGGTACTTAGAAGAAAATCTATAAAAGTCAGCCATGATAGACAGAGATATTCTGCCCCAATCCCCCTTTCCAGAGAGGACTTGCTGCCTGTCGAGATATGACCAGCCTCTAGGTGTCAGATCCTTTGGGATTGCTGTGCCCTTCCCACATCAGCCTACATTAGGAGGCTGAGCAGAAGGACCTACAGTCGCCTGCCCATTGCAATGCAACATAGGGTACTCTGATGGGCAAGCTGGATCGGGCATTGCTTGTCAGGCCTGTGGCATAGTTTGCCTTCTCCTCTGTTTCATCTACCTCCTCCTACTCTTACAGCTGGCAGTCTTGGATATCTTGCCCCCCAATCTTGGTCTCAGCTTCTGTTTCCAGAGACTCAACCTATGATACCAAATGTTAGGTGGCTAGTGTGGGCCAGTCCCCAGCAGCCTCTGCCTTGGCCATTCTGCAGATGGCCCGTCTCTACAAAAGCTAAAGTTTAGAATTTGTTTCTCAAAGACTATCTAGTCTCCTGTGTGTGTGTGTGTGTGTGTGTGTGTGTGTGTGTGACTTAGAAAATTTTGTTCTTTTGACAAATGTATCCAGAGATTGATTCCTAATATCTAAGTTTTGGGGGGCAGGGGAAAGTCATAAAATAAGGAAAATATACCATAGAAGCTAGGATGCATCTTACTTAGTCATCTTTTTTTTTTTCTTAGTCATCTTAAAAGAGCAAAGTGAAGTGAAAGTCACTCAATCATGTCTGACTCTTTGCGACCCATGGACTATACTGTTCATAGACTTCTCCAGGCCAGAATACTGGTATGGGTAGTCATTCCCTTCTCCAGGGGATCTTCCCAACTCAGAGACAGAACCCAGGTCTCTCACACTGTAGGTGGATTCTTTACCAGCTGAGCCACCAGGGAAGCCCCAAAGAGTAAAATGACCATTAAATGATCATTTTGGAATCCCTTCAAGCAAACAGAATTCAACCATTTCTCAACATGCACATTTCAAAAATAGACATATTTCAGAACACACTTAAGGAGACTGACTCTCTAGAGAATTTCTCCCTCATATTTAAATACTGCTTTTGTCAATGTAGTGTCCTCAAGAGAACAGCAATCATTTGAATGGAAGCCAAACATTACCCTGCTGTTGGAGAAAAGACATGAGCCATATGAGCCATACCCGTACTGCCTGTGCTGCACTCTCAGATTTCTGCAGCACCAGCTGAATATCCTTGGCAAAGTTCACTTTCCTCTCTGCATAGGCATCAGAAATCTTGGCTACTGGGTGAGACTTGTGGTCCCCAAAGAGCTTGCATATTCCACATATTGGTTCTTCATCACTTAGGCACATCTGATCGACAACAGAAAAGTCAATGACACTTATTTCCCTTCTTGTTCCAGTCCTACACACTCAGAACCTTCTCTAACCTCAGGCTACTGACATTCTGAATGTATTCTTCAGCAGGTATCAAAAGTCAATTGCACAGGAGGCTTGATGTACGGAAGACAGAGATGGTGGTAGTACTAGGATTTTTGAATGGTAATTTAGCAAGCACATACCACACTTGGTATGTCTTGGCCTCCTCATAATGACCCTTTGATTTGGATAGTATTGTGTCCATTTTACAGGTGAGAAAGCTGGTAAGTCTCCAAGTTGTTAAATGATTTGCCCAAGGACACACTGCCATGAAGGTATAGAACTGGAGTTAGAAGCAAAGTCATTTCCACTTGGCCAAGCCAAGGGCTGTTATAAAGATTAAATATGATGCATGGAACATGCTTGGTATGCAATCTGGCACTTGGCAGACATTATACATATGGTAGCTACTGATAATATCATAAGGACCTCAACAAAGTTGACCCTGCTACAGGCTCAAGAGAAACTGGGCCTATTTTAGATGAAAGGGATTGAGTAGGACCCTCACTGTCCTGCTGGCCCTTTCACTTGGCTAATGGGAGCCTTGGAATGAAACCTTATGAATGAAATGAAAACTTACTAGTGAAAACTTGGAATCTCAGAAAGGGAGGTTACTGCTGAGGGTGAAACAGAACCATTGAGAATTTGTGATAAATGAAACTGATTTTTAAAGGTGGAATTCAACAAGAAACCAAATCACGTTGTATTCTCTTGGGTCCTCTTAGTGGCCTGAGCTAGCCTGCCCCAAACATGCCATTTCTGTCCTTGCACGAGGAGGGGTGGCTGGAAGAAACGGAGCAGAAGCTGGTGGAGCTCAGAACAGCCCGGAAAAGTGGCTGAGGGCAGTGACTCGCAAAGAAGCCCTGCCCTCTCAGGACAGACCCTGGATATTCTGCCCCAAAGTGCTGGGGGCCCTGGAGCTATGAAGCCCTTTCTCAGAGCTCCATCTATGCTTTAGGAGTTGGCTGCAGGGCTTCAAGCTAGAGCCAATTATAAAGACTCAGGAAAACTTTTGACCTTCTCCAAGGAAATCACTAACTTATTTCATCCCTGACCATTATCAAAGCAACCTAAACCTGGTGGTTGGTGCTGTACAGTCTGTGAAACATGGAAACTGCCTCATTCTGTCCCTCCAGGGTTGTTGGGGAAGTCAAACAGGCTCAGGGTTGTGTACAGGCTTTGTTGACTGTGAAAAATGAAAGCTAAAGTCGTGTTATGTCTGATTCATATCTGAGTTATATCTGACATGGAGATCATAGATTACATGTGTCAAATTACCTGTGAAGATCTCTTAGCTGGGGAACATGGAATTAGAGTGGGGTACACATGGTTTTATTTCAGTCACACTGTAGACATGTGTGTATAAACATATAACATGTATAGCATCATACAGAGTACAGTAAAGAGTTCATGTGGCATGTTGTATCAAAAACTCATGCTTAAGATTAAACATCAAGTCATACACAGCTCTCCAAATGGCATATGGCCAAAAGGAGGAATGGCAGGTTCCTGGTCCCATCTTACCCTACCCTCTGTGTGATCATGGGTAGCTAAATTGTCATAGATCTGACTATCGTGCAACTTCTTTGTAACTATGTGAGCCTGTCTATCTGTGGTCCCTTAAATCTTGCTGCAGTTTACCTGACTGAATACCACACACACACACACACCAAACCCTGGACTCCATCACTAAGAATGAAGGTAGCGTTGGTATGTGCATTTGTCTGGAAAATAATCCTCTACTATACTCTCGAGCAAATATCTGATTTCAACAATAGGTTGCTGAGTAATTTGACAGATTAGGTAGCTAAGCAAGAATAAAATAAAATTAAAAGTGTGATTGAATACCAGATTCACACTTTCTCCATGCTTTTCACATGTCTGAGCAAGTTGATTTTGCTCCTTGGTGTGAAGCGTCTCAAGTTCTTCCTTAAACTTCTCCAGTATGTTTTCAGCCAGGATGTTCCTCTGCAATCCATTTGTTCCCCTTCCCCTCAAATAAATGACCTAAAACACAGAACCGGCATGAGCTTGTGGCAAATTCCCATCATCAACTGACATCGTTATGGGGAAGGATGAGACACCACCCTTCCTGCACATAAACACCAGTGAGCAGGAAGACGGCCCAGGCCACCCCTCCAGGCTTTCAAAAGGAAATGACTGTGAAGACTCCTCATCCCTGTAGAATATCTCCTCCTGCTCCAAAGCACTCTCACCTGAGCAAGTAAGTGCACTGTCTACAGAGACAGTCATCACAGGCTCCATCAGATGGAGCAGGAACCTGCCTCCTTTGACCTTGTGAGTCTTGGTTAGCACCTGCTCTGTCTCCTGGGGACACTCAGGCCAGTGGGAAGACAGACCTTCATGAAGGACTGTGTGGTTGGATGTATAGGGGAGCACAGAGAAGGAAGGACTAAATCTCTTTGGGGTCAAAGAGGAGAGCATGACTGGAGTCTCAAGAAGATGCCTAAATTAAGCATTGAAGACCAAAGCATATTAGCTTTTATCTACTCTGTCCTGATGTTCTGGCATCTGGGGCTTGGGATGAGACCCTTCCCATTGGCTAGCCAGTTCCTCGAGACAGTAAAGGATTCACCTGGGGGCATGCATTTTACATGCAAACTGACAAATCTGGGCTCCACACCCCAACCACCTCCTTTGTATTTGCTGTTCCCCTACCAGCTGCCCTAGCCATTCAGGGCCAGATACTAGATATCTAGGAGCAACCCCATGTCCCAGAGGCCACTGAAATTATTCAAGCTGGCCAGTCTTAAGCCTTCTCACCGTACCTTACTGGTTTTCTTCCTGCAGAAACCAAAACAAAAGTCTTTCTTGTCCACATTTCGCCATCCCCCTGTTTCCTGACCCACTCTGATTTCCGCATGTGGCCTACTGTGATGCGGTGTGGCCCCTCCTCTTGGGGTCTATGCGTTACAAGCTATTTTTCAATGGCAATCATCTCCTGATCTGTTAGTGCTGTCATATCCAAATAATAACAAGGAAAAAAAAGCCAAGGCTACATGCCACCATGAGGTTCCATCACAGTCCTCTCATCTGTCAATAACCTTAAGTTCCACTTGTTTAATAAACTTTCATTAAGCACCTACAATGCTGGGAATGTGATAGTGAACAGGACAATGCACCTGGCCCTACCCGCAGGGGTTTATATACTAGAGAGGGGAATAGATGCCAAACAACCAATGTGCTAGCTATAGCCACTGATTTCCAACCAGACAATCTAAACCCTTCTTGGACCCAGTTGTCTCTTGTGCAAAAACTAACCCGCGGTAAAAGAAGTCTTAACAGTCTCTTGTGCGTGTATCTTGGGGGGAAGCATATGGGGTGAAGGAAATGTTCTAGAGGTTGGTCCAGATGGGGCTTATATGGAAATATCTATGTGTGCTTTATTGGGATCAAGTGTACCTCAGATGTCCTCAGTTTAGCAACTAAACAACAACAACAAATACCTGAGATGTGTGCATCACACACTTTACTGTGTGTATTTTATACCTCAAGGGAAAAAAGAGGTGGGTGAGCTTAAACATCGTGACTTGAATTTTCAGCCTCGGTTTCATTATCTGCAAATAGAAATCCAGCCCATTCTCTCTATAAATGCTTAGATTCCTATTTGGGAATATGCATTAAAAGAATTATTATCATTATTGTTACAGTGAATTTTCAGTTACTTCTTTGAAAAAGAGTGCCTACTTAAGCTTGGGGAGTGAGTTCCATAAAGTGGGCAGTCTTAAATTTAGAGATTATCTTGCCCATAATTCTGATATAGTAAATGTTAACATATTTTTTTTCCAAGATTGTCCCTCTCTCTAGACCGAGGAGCTGGGCTGCTCAGCCCTCCTCAGCCAGCATGCCATTTCTAAAGGGATTACACCCTGCTCAGAATTTCCCTGGTCCCTCTGGGAAGAGAAAAAAAATTCATCTTTAGAGAGGCAGATCCTGCGTTTAAACCCCAGACTAGCCATCGGTACAAAATGAAAACATAAGTAAATCTAAGCATCTGGTGTTTTTGAACTGCTGCCCCCGCAGCTCTATACACACACAACCTCCTCACTGGCACCCTAGCCCCCATATTCAGTTGATTACCATTGGAGAGCCGTCACCTGTCTCTCCAATCAGCCCACCCTCTGTTCCTACTGACACAGAACCCTACATAACTTCCCCCTTACTGCAATCCATTCATTTTGTATTTTCTTCCTTCCTTCCACAAATACCCAAAGGACCTGGAGAAACACCAGTCACAGTACTTACATGCCACCTGGGGAGAGAAACACCGCACAAGTCATTGTGCAACAAGTTTCCATGAGAATACATATGCAGATAACAGTACAGTTTCAACACCAGTGCTATACGACCTTTTCCAGGTTAAACATTTCTCCTGGGCCCACTGCTTACAGGACAGCATGCAAAGAAAGCCTTCCGCATGACATGTAAGACCTCCTTCAACATGCCCTGACCTGCCCTCCTAATGGATGCCTTAAGTTTCCTGGCAGTTCCCACAACCCCACACCAAAGCCTTCTTATTTACTAACCAACTCCAAGCAACCTGGCTGCAGGCCCCCCTTTAGGCCCTTGGTATCTGCTATCCTGTCTTCATCTGCGCTGCTTTGTAGTCTCTCCCCAGCTGTCAGCTCCTCTGCAGTCCTTTGTGTCTCCACTGCAGGGCCTCTCACTGTATAGACAGCCACTGGCTCCTACAAGGATGTGTCTTATCTCTGAATCCCTGGGATCCTGGTACAGTGACAAGGCCCCTAGCAGGTGCTTGAAAATGTCCCCCTACCCCAGCACATACTGAATAAGTGAAAGCTGGTGTATTTTATCTCGTGGTGGTTCTGTTAGAACCTTCTAATATTAAACCACAGTGCATATCTTCCTGTAGCTCCTGTCTGGGTCCCACCAAGTCTTCTAAGCCTGCTCCCCCCAAAATCCACTGATGTGCTTAGTCACTCAGTCATGTCCAACTCTTTGTGACC
This sequence comes from Ovis canadensis, assembly GCF_042477335.2. NCBI lineage: Eukaryota > Metazoa > Chordata > Mammalia > Artiodactyla > Bovidae > Ovis > Ovis canadensis. The sequence goes on from NC_091246.1 coordinate 27,636,497, forward strand.
CCATGAACAGTAGCCCACCAGGCTCCTCTGTCCATGGGATTCTCCAGGCAAGAATACTGGAGTGGATTGCCATTTATCAGAAATCTGCTGATAACCCTTCACAGATGTGAGTTCTGGCCAGTCTTCATTTTGCAGGCCAAATAACCTTAGCTCTTTTATCACAGAGATTCAAAGATGTGTCCACCAGAAAGAAATCTGCTATGTCAGCAGCAGAAGGGCCCAAGCCTCTCTTACTTTCCTACACACTGGGCAGCAGAACTGTCCGTTGGCATGGGTGCAGTTCTGGCCCACCAAGATCAGCTCCAGGCACTGTTTGCAGAAGTTGTGGGAGCAGGAGAGGAGGAGCACGGGGGGCGTAAACAGCTCCATGCACACGGGGCAGGACAGTACCGCACCCAGGGCCTCCATGGCGTCCACAGCTGTCTGCCTCTCCTGGCGGCCAGCCCCTGCCAGGCTTCTAGAACAGGCGTGGAATGCGGTCACAATAGACCCAGCCGGGCTTTCCTCAGAGGATGGAAGGCGCAAGGGGCCTCCAGACACTCAGGGCCCCAGGACGTATTAGCAGGGAGGTGGCAGACCATGCCCTGCCAGGGAAATCCAGCCCACAGCTTATTTTTGGTACAACTCACAAGCCGCAAATATTTTTCACATTTTAAGGCGTTGTAAGAAACAAAAAACAAACTAAAAAAGCAAGAATATGTAATGTGCTTAGTCGTTCAGTTGTCTCCGACTCTGTGCAACCCCATGTACTGTAGCCTGCCAGGCTCCTCTGTCCATGGGGATTCTCCAGGTAAGAATACTGGCCCTTCCTCCAGGGTATCTTCCTAACCCAGGGATCAAACCCAGGTCTCCCACATTGCAGGCAGATTATTTACCTTCTGAGTCACGAGAAAAGCCCAAGAATATGTAATAGAAGCCATACTTGACCTACAAAGTCTTAAATATTTACTTTCCAGCTCTTTACTGAAAGAGTTTTCTGACAGTGCCTAATTTAGAAGATAAACATAACTGGAATCCAGTCCACCTCATATGCATACTTTCAGCTTTAGGATTTGGTGGGATTGAGTAAGGAACAGGAAGCCTGCCTCTATCTAGCTCACAGTCTATGAGCTGGGTGATTATAAGCGGTGACTACTAGCCTCTCCTGTTTCTTCACCCACAATATGTGGAACTGGTTCCTCGCTAATCCCTACCAGCCCTGTAACTCTGTGCATCTAGTCTCTGGCTTTCCTAACCTCCACCCCTGTCACAAAGGGGGCAGTTTTAGAGGTCTTAGCTGGACTGTGGGTTCTTCAGAAGATGAACTAGTCTTAAAAAGAAGCATTGATTGGACACCCAGACTGGGCCAGGCAGTGGTCACATTGCATTGAGTGCTCAGTAGCTCAGTTGTGTCTGACTCTGGGCAACCCCATGAACTGTAGACCACCAGGCTCCTGTGTTCATGGGATTCTCCAAGCAATAATACTGGAGTGGATTGCCATGCCCTCCTCCAGGGGAATCTTCCTGACTCAGGGATTGAACTGTTATCTGTCATTTAATCTCCACAACTGGAAGAGGCTCAAGTCATTAGCTTTCATCTGCATCACTGAAACTGAAGCCTGGAGAAGTCGAATAACCTGCCCAGGGCTTCAGTTCATGAAGTTGGCAGAGCTGGTGATATACACTTCCTTTGCTTCTGATGGGCTGTTGCTAAAGAGATGAGGTCCTTCTACAGATGTTCCCAGTGAGATATACAGTTTCCCTACACTCCTAGATGTGTTCATGAAACCATGGAGAGCAGGGAGAAAGGAGTAAAAACCCATTACATATGCTCTCAGCATCCATTTGACAAACACAGATTAAGGACTGAACATGTCTGAGACACATGATGGGTCACATAGAGGCTTAACATGCTCATTATTCATGACAGTGACAGCCACTCTACAGGCTCATTAGGACTGGTACTCTGCACATACCACCCTGTTTACTTACCACATGGCTCCTGTGTAACTGACTCTAATTCATGAACACAGACAAGGCAAATCCTTGCTTGTAGAGAGCTCGCAGTCCAAAGGAGATGGCAGGTATAAGAGGAGAGGTGTGGATGTCCCAGGCAGCCCACTAGCCATGTCTTCTCTGACTGTCTTCCAAGACAGTGGCCAGAAATATCAACTCTGTCCCATCAAACTATCTGACATTGGGGAATGGTCATATCAGAAGCTTTTGGCCAATGGGACTTGCCTTGAAGTCTGCTGAAAGGATTTGGGGGAAACTTTCTTGCTTTCCTGATGAAAGAGATTGATGCAAATTTCAGCACAGTTTCTTTCATCTTTCTGCCTTGTATGAAAATGTAGAACTTGGAGTTGCAGCAGCCACTTTGCAACCATGAGGCTTACAAATACGAAGCCCAACATCAGTGATTAGCAGCACTGATGCTGGTACTCACCTCCCTCCAGCTCAATGTACATGAGTAAGCAAAGCCACCATGGAGTGGGTTTGCAATCCTAACTGATAAAACAAAGCAGCAAGTATTATAAGCCATGGTGATAAGCTAGAAGCATTTTGAGAATACCATCTTACAACAGAAAGGATTGTGGACAGTGTAGCAGAGCTTGTTGCTTACTCTGCAGAGGTGTTGTCTTCTGTCTTGCTAACAGGTCCCCAACTACACTAAAGACTCCAGAGTGTTTGTAGGGAAAGAGCAAATTAGCTAAGATGGCATATTCAGGCTCTCTGGCCCCACGTTTTGTAAATAATGACTGTGTAATGGCTGAGATCATTTATAGCACTGCGCATGCCCTTCATGAAGTACTCACTTGGTCACAGGTTGTGTGCAGTACTCAGATATGTGAGCTCCACCTCGAAAGCATTTATCACTGCCTCATGGCTGTGTCCATTGGGTTAGCCACCAGAGGAGAAAATATAGAGCATCAACTGCTACGGCCGCTGCATCAGTCAGTTGAGAATAAACATGTCTGCAGTTCCTACAGCTTCTCAAGTTTTCTTCCAGCTTTCCCACTTGCACCTTATCTACGATGAGTTCAGCGAACAGTGTGAATAGCAAGACAATTAGTGTCACGAACAGGATGAAGAACAATATGGTGCTCCATCTTGAGGTGTCTCTGACTGAGGCAAGACCCCAAAAGCAATGTCATCTCCCTTCCCAGTCACTCAGATCTTTAGGCTAGCTTCATTACACGGCCCACTTCTCTCCAATGAGACATTAGGGGGATTTTGCCAGAAAGTTACTGGGAAATTTTTCCACCATAAAAAAGGGGAAATATCCCACTCTTTTTTTTTTGGCCATGAAATTAAAAGACGCTTACTCCCTGGAAGAAAAGTTATGACCAACCTAGACAGCATATTCAAAAGCAGAGACATTACTTTGCCGACTAAGGTCTGTCTAGTCAAGGCTATGGTTTTTCCTGTGGTCATGTATGGATATGAGAGTTGGACTGTGAGGAAGGCTGAGCGCCGAAGAATTGATGCTTTTGATCTGTGGTGTTGGAGAAGACTCTTGAGAGTCCCCTGGACTGCAAGGAGATCCAACCAGTCTATTCTGAAGGAGATCAGCCCTGGGATTTCTTTGGAGGGAATGATGCTGAAGCTGAAACTCCAGTACTTTGGCCACCTCATGAGGAGAGTTGACTCATTGGAAAAGACTCTGATGCTGGGAGGGATTGGGGGCAGGAGGAGAAGGGGACGACCGAGGATGGGATGGCTGGATGGCATTACTGACTCGATGGACATGAATCTGAGTGAACTCCGGGAGATGGTGATGGACAGGGAGGCCTGGCGTGCTGTGATTCATGGGGTCACAAAGAGTCGGACACGACTGAGCTACTGAACTGAACTGACAGTTGTGTAAAGACATGATCTTGGAGCTACAGCAGCCATCTATGATAGGTAAATCCCTGAAGATCAGCAGAGACACTGATCCAGACTATTGATACTGACATCAGTGAGCTGGCTCCAGACTTCTTGTAGGTAAAGTGTAAATGTCCTCAATGCTTAAATCATATTGGCTGGGCAGGCTCACAAGCCTTGGACACCAAATCTGTGCCAGCTGCCTACTGGGATGGGGGATCAGACTTTAATGAGAAGCCACCCCTGCCTTCCAGGACCTGGCAGTCAACAGCAGGTGGGTCAGGGAGGCAGCAGTCTGCATCCAGACTCTTGCTGTCACTTGACCTGGGCCCCAGGAAGCCACACAGAGAAAGATTTCCCTTGGGTGGACACAGGAGGATGGATGTCACTGAAGGAAGGGTGAAAACAGAGCAGGAGGGCTCAGGGTATGGAGGTCCTGAGACCCCTGAGTCCTGAGTGGTGCAGGTGGCAGTTTGGTGTCCAGAAGGCAAGGTTCCAGTGAGGCTGAGGGGGATGAGTATGATGAGACGCATCTTTAGAAAGCAAGGAGAGGGTAGAGGGAAACCTAGAGACTGAAGGAGGGTTGGAGACGAAGGGATGGAGCTGAAAGACAATTACCCATGAACCTGTGGACAAAGTGAAGGCGGGGCAGGAGAAGGGAGGAAATGGAGGCAGAGGTGAGAAAGTAAAACCTCTGGAGGAAACAATTAAAAAGAGCAGCATCTTATAAAGTTGCTTACCACCTGGCCCAGCCATCCCTCTCCTAGGCTTTTTACCAAGAGAAACCAAGTTATGGGCGGAGAACCTACCCCAGCTCATGTATCGTCATGTCCTTTATTCACAATTGGCAAGAGCTAGAACCAACCCAAGTGTCCTTGGTGGAATGGATAAACACTCCATGGTCTGTCCACACAACAGAAACTCCCTCAACTCAAAAATGAGCAAACGACAGATGGACGCAGCATTGGCGAATGGCAAATGGATTTTGTGAAATTGAGAAAAGCCAGACCTGCAAAGGCTGCATATTGTCTGACATTCTGGAAACGCAAAACCATAGGGACAGAAAGCAGATGATTGGGTGCAGGGCCGGGGGTGAGGGCTGCCAAAGGACAGGAAGGGGCTTTCTCTATGCATGGAGCAGTCCTGTATCCTGACTGTGGTGGTGATTACGAGACAGTGTGTGTTTGTCAAAACTTAGAATGTGAAGACGGAGAAGGCAATGGCAACCCACTCCAGGATTCTTGCCTGGAGAGTCCTGTGGTCAGAGGGTCCTGGTGGGCTACAGTACCTGGGGTACCTGGGAGTTGGACACGACTGAGCGACTTCACTTTCACTTTTCACTTTCATGCATTGGAGAAGGAAACGGCAACCCACTCCAGTGTTCTTGCTTGGAGAATTCCAGGGACGGTAGAGCCTGGTGGGCTGCCCTCTGTGGGGTTGCACAGAGTTGGACACGACTAAAGTGACTTAGCAGCAGCAGCAGCAGCAGCAGCAGCAGAACATGAAGAAGCAATAGTATTCCAGAAAGACATCTACTTCTGCTTTATTGACTATGCCAAAGCCTTTGGCTGTGTAGATCACAACAAACCATGGAAAGTTCTTCAAGAGATGGGAATACCAGACCACCTTACCTGCCTCCTGAGAAGCTTGTGTGAAGGGCAAGAAGCATCAATCAGAACTGGACCTGAAACAACAGACTGGTTCAAAATTGGGAAAGGAGTATGTCAAGGCTGTATATTGTCACCCTGCTTATTATTTAACTTATATGCCAAGTACATCGGGCAAAACGCTGGACTGGATGAAGCACAAGCTGGAATCAAGATTGCCGGGAGAAATATCAATAACCTCAGATACGCAGATGACACCATCTTTATGGCAGAAAGCAAAGAGGAACTAAAGAGCCTATTGAAGGTGAAAGAGGAGATTGAAAAAGCTGGCTTAAAACTCAACATTCAAAAAATGAAGATCATGGCATCCAGTCCCATCACTTCATGGCAAATAGATGGGGAAACAAGGGAAACAGTGACAGACTTCATTTTCTTGAGCTCCAGAATCACAGTGGGTAGTGACTGCAGCCATGAAGTTAAAAGACACTTTCTCCCTGGAAGAAAAGCTCTGAAAAACCTAGACAATGTATTGAAAAGTAGAGACATCACTTTGCTGGCAAAGGTCCATATGGTCAAAACTATGGGTTTTCCAGCAGTCGAGTGTGGAGCTGAGAGTTGGACCATAAGGAAGGCAGAGTGTCGAAGAATTGATGCTTTTGAACTGTATTGCTGGAGAAGACACTTGAGAGTCCCTTGGACTGCAAGGAGATGAAACCAGTGAATCCTAAAGGAAATCTACACTGAATATTCATTGGAAGGACTGATGCTGAAGCTGAAGCTCCAATACATTGGCCATCTATGCAAAGAGCCCACTCATTGGAAAAGACCCCGATGCTGGGGAAGATTGAGGACAGGAGGAGAAGAGGGTGACAGAGGATGAGATGATTCAATGGCATTACCAACTCAACAGACATGAGTTTGAACAAACTCTGGGAGATGTTGAAGGACAGGGAAGCCTGGTGTGCTGCAGTCCATGGGGTCGCAAAGAGTTGGACACAACTTAGTGATTGAACAACAAGAACATGAAAAGCAGAAACTTTGACTGTAAATTAATTATGTCGAATATTTCTTGTTGTTGTTCAGTCACTAAGTTGTGTCCAATTCTTTTGTGACCCCATGGACTGTATAGCCCGTCAGGCTCCTCTGTCCATGGGATTCTCCAGGCAAGAATACTGGAGTAGGTTACCATTTCCTTCTCCAGGGGATCTTCCCAACCCAGGGATTGAACCCGTGTATCCCTCATTGCAGGTGCATTCATTACCACTGAGCCACTAGGGAAGCTCCATATATATTAATAATAAACCTGAATTTAAAATAAGCAACTACTGGAGTGACAGCCTTCTTGAGGGAGGTGGCTGAGCCAGGGTGGCTGGTCATGCTGTGAAGGGCTGAGAAGGAATGAAATGTGAGATCAGGCACTGGGAGAGAGTTCAGGAAGGGGCTTCTCCAGACAAGCCTGGTTTTTGGAGCTGGGGGAGGAACAGATCCTGGAGGTCCTCGTTTCTTCCTGGTCATCCCATCAGTGTTCTGTGCCAGAGACAGCTTCAGGAGATGATTGACCCCCTTCCCCATCAGAATGCCCCCCATGGCTGCCCTGGAGAGGGTCACAGTCCTTTTTTCACCTTCTCCTGACTGTTACAAGAGCTCCTGCACAAGCCATCTCCTTGGCCAGTGTCAGACAAAGGGTCAAACAAAAGTGATTTCCTCAGGGTCAAGAGCGGATCCCAAATCAGAAGACAGGTCTCTGCACTCCTGGAGCCGTTTGTCAGGATTTCTAGGGAAGCAGACAGCATGTACAGCCATCTATACACTCATCTTGGAAGGTGGCTCAATCTCTGGCTGCTTGGGAGGTGCCAGCCTCTAGGACACAATTCGGTATTTAAAGGAGAAAATATATATGTGTTCCAGCCTTGCTGAAGGCACCTAGGCCACAAGCCCAGTGGGCCAGCGGGGAAGAGGTCCCAGGCCTGTGGGATATTCAGCATCTCAGCTCCAAATGATCCATGAACCTCAGCCAAATCTTGGGGCCCAGAACAACCTCAATCAGATATTTCATCAGCTCTGGGGGGAAATGGGGACTTGGAGTCAACACCGAATTGATCTAAAGAAAGTAAAGGAATATGGATTTAAAAGAGTGGAAAAGGAGGGAGTCCCTTGAAAACTGGCACCAAAACCATCTCTAGCTTTCTCTCTCCCCCAGCCTCTCCTACAATCCAGGCACAGAGTGATCTGGTCTCAGGACGAAAGGCCAGAAGCCCTTGCATGATTGTGTCTTTGTCTAGAATTCTCATCCCCCTACTTTCTGTGGGCCACATTCAAGTATCCTCCCCAGCCTGGGAGCCTCTCCTCCTCCTCCCCTAGAGGGGAGCCAGCTGTGTATCCCCAGTTCCTAAGAAGGGGATAGGAGACCTGAAGGTGCTTAAGTGAGGATTGAATGGATGATGCCAGAGAGAAAGAATTTAGATGGTCCCATATTTAATTCAACTTTCTGCTCTGTGGCTCAGACAGTACTTTCTAAAGGACCATTTCTCATTTGCCTGAAGGTTTATTTTATACAGAGTTTCTTCATGACTCACAGTCCCTGGGCAGCAGCCAGGAATCTCTGTCTATCAGAATTCCTGGGGTGATGACTCCTGGGCACAGCATCAGTGCCATTGCAGGAGGCAACTGGCTAAACTTTTTTTGAAGCCCTTTAATTAAACTGAGGTTTCTGTGCCTCAGTTTAATTAGTTTGTGGATACTGTGGTTGTCAAAATTTTTAATTGTTGAAAAAAATCCTTATGCGGCTGTAACGGCTACATCGTCTCGGAATCCTTTAAATATAGAGAGCAGGAAGACAAACATCTGGTAACAGAGGTTGTGTTCTGAGGGTGGTGGCCAAAAAATTTCATGCATTAGTCAGAGTCTAGAAAAATACTGAGGAGAGAACGTAAGACATCTGTTAAAAAGCAGATTTTTCCAAACTCAGTCCTTCAGAAATTCTCAGGAAAAATAATATTTAAAATAAGAAATACATTTCAATTCATTTAAAGGTATTTTAGATTGTAAAAACAAAATTCCCACTGTAAAAATATTAAAGCTCATAAAGGTTCTCTGAAGATTGAGTCAACAAACATCAGAGCCCACTTGTGTGTCAGCCATTTTTTTTAACTTTAAAAAATAACATAGTTAATATGTGGGCCTATTTGCGTTAAAAAAAAATTTCAAATAATGCACTTAAAGCCCCAGTCCCCTTTGACAGTAACGACCCATTCCAATCCCCTCCCAGAGAAAACCTTTGTGAACATCTAATGTTCTCCTTTCCAAAATGTTCTTTCATCATCTGCACATTTATATTTTATCTAAACAACTTTATTGAGGTACAATCAACACACAGTATTTAAAGTGTATAGTTTGATACGTTCTGACATGAAACCAATATGGCAACCAATGTATTGACCATATCCATCTCCTCCAAAGTCGCCTTGTATTCCTTTGTGACTCCTCCCTTCCTGCCATGCCCTACCCCAGACAATCACACATTTGTTTCCAGGCACTACAGATTACTTTTCAATTTTCTAGAGTTATGCATCTGGTCCCATCACTTCATGGGAAATAGATGGGGAAACAGTGGAAACAGTGTCAGACTTTATTTTTTTGGCTCCAAAATCACTGCAGATGGTGACTGCAGCCATGAAATTAAAAGACACTTACTCCCTGGAAGAAAAGTTATGACCAACCTAGACAGCATATTCAAAAGCAGAGACATTACTTTGCCGACTAAGGTCCGTCTAGTCAAGGCTATGGTTTTTCCTGTGGTCATGTATGGATGTGAGAGTTGGACTGTGAGGAAGGCTGAGTGCCGAAGAATTGATGCTTTTGAACTGTGGTGTTGGAGAAGACTCTTGAGAGTCCCTTGGACTGCAAGGAGATCCAACCAGTCTATTCTGAAGGAGATCAGCCCTGGGATTTCTTTGGAGGGAATGATGCTGAAGCTGAAACTCCAGTACTTTGGCCACCTCATGAGGAGAGTTGACTCATTGGAAAAGATTCTGATGCTGGGAGGGATTGGGGGCAGGAGGAGAAGGGAATGACCGAGGATGAGATGGCTGGATGGCATCACTGACTCGATGGATGCGAGTCTGAGTGAACTCTGGGAGTTGGTGATGGACAGGGAGGCCTGGCGTGCTGTGATTCATGGGATCGCAAAGAGTCGGACATGACTGAGCGACTGAACTGAACTGAACTGAACTGAAATCATCAATATGTACTTTTGTGGGGGGAGGATTGACTTCCACTCAGCACAATTAGGCTGAGATTCATTCCTGTTTCTTTCTTTTTTCCATTCCTGTTGCTGTTTCAGTGGTTCATTCCTTTTTATTGTTGCATGGCATTCCATGTGCAGATAAACCAAAATTTAGTTATCTCCATACCCGCTCATGTACATTTGTGTTGTTTCCAGTTTGGGGATATTCCAAATACAGCTGATATGAGCCCTGATGTAGAAGTCTTAGTAGGGACTTACACATTTTTTTCCTCTTGGGTAAATGCCTAGGGACGTAATGGTTGGATCACATAGCAGGTGCATGTTTAAGGTATTGCTAAACTGTTTTCGAAAGTGTGTACCATTTTATATCCCCACTAGCAGTGCAGGTTGGTTCCTGTTTCTTGACATCCTCACCAACACTTGGTATGGTCAGTCTTTTTCATTTTAACCATTTTGAAAGATGTGAAGTGATATCTCATTGTGGCTTTCATTTGTATTCCTCTGACTGATAATGCTTAGCATCTCATTTTGTGCTTCTCTGTCAACTTTGTATCTTTGGTGTTGCATACAAATCTTTTTTGCACTTTAAAGAATTTAGGTTGTTTTTTTTTTCCTTTTGTTGAATTCTGAGAGGTTTTATATAGTCTGGATTCAAGCCTTTTATTAGTTATATGTCTTGCAAAATTCTCTCCTAGTCTATGGCTTGTCTTTTCATTTTCTTAACAGTGTTTTTGAAGAGCAGAAGCTTTAAACACCGAGTAGTTTAATCAGATTTTTCTTCCTTAAAACAAGTTGATTAATCAAACCTGGAGCTACTTTACAGAGACAGCCCTGTGCATTGCAATACGCGTGTCTCCCAAATGACACCAGAACTAAGAATCTTCAGTCTAGAAAACTCGAAGAATAGAAATGCTGCCACTGGAGCCCTTTATGAAGTGAGCAGTCCTTCAGTAAGGAAATTCCAGTTTCCAGCAGCTGATCACAATATACAGACTGATCCAAGACTTGTCAATCAGCTCACCCCTTAAATTTCACCTGAAATCCTGGATGGGGAGACAGATTTGAGCCCTGCCTCCTATCTCCTTACCTGGTGATCTTTCAATAAAGTTTTTTCTTTTCTCAAAAGTCTGTACCATAGTATTGGCTTCCATGCAGGTCAGGCAGCCAGCCCTTTCACAGCAACACTCTTGGTGTCATATCTAAACCTCTGGCTTACCTAATGTAACATATATTTTCTCCTAGAAAGTTTATACTTTTAGATTTTACATTTGAAAGTTGATTTTTGTAGATGGTGCAAGATATGGATCCAAGTACTTTTCTTCATGTAAATATCCAAATATCCGAATTGTCCCAGCACCATCTGTGGGCAGACTATCCTTACTCCATTATATTGCCTTTCACTTTTGTAAAAAATCAGATGTTCATGTATATGTGGGTCTGTTTCTGGACTTTTTTGTTCCTTTGATCTATTTGTACAAAATATCACAGTTTTGATTAGTGTCAATTCAGTGCAGTCGCTCAGTCATGTCCGACTCTTTGTGACCTCACGGACTGCAGCACACCAGGCTTCCCTGTCCATCACCAACTCCTGGAGCTTGCTCAAACTCATATCCATCGAGTCGGTGATGCCATCCAACCATCTCATCCCCTGTTGTCCTCTTCTCCTCCTGCCTTCAATCTTTCCCAGCATCAGGGTCTTTTCCAATGAGTCAGTTCTTCGCATCAGGTGGCCAAAGTATTGGAGCTTCAGCTTCAGCATCAGTCCTTCCAGTGAATATTCAGGACTGATTTCTTTTAGGATTGACTGGTTTGGTCTCCTTGCAGTCCAAGGGACTCTCAAGAGTCTTCTCCAACACCACAGTTCAAAATAATCAATTCTTTGGTGCTCAGCTTTCTTTATGGCCCAACTTTCACATCCATACATGACTATCGGAAAAACCATAGCTTTGACTAGATGGACTTTTGTTGGCAGAGTAATGTCTCTGCTTTTGAATATGCTGTCTAGGTTGATCATAACTTTTCTTCCAAGGAGCAAGCGTCTTTTAACTTCATGGCTAGTCACCATCTACAGATTTTGGAGCCCAAGAAAACAGTCTGTCACTATTTCCATTGTTTCTCCATCTATTTACCATGGAGTGATGGGACCGATGTCATGATCTAAGTGTTTTTGAATGTTGAGTTTTAAGCCAGCTTTTTCACTCTCCTTTTTCACTTTCATCAAGAGGCTCTCTAGTTCCTCTTCACTTTCTGCCATAAGGATGGTGTCATCTGCTTATCTGAGGTTATTGATATTTCTCCTGGCAATCTTGTTTCCATCTTGTGCTTCATCCAGCCAAGCATTTCACATGATATACTCTGCATATAAATTAAATAAGCAGGGTGACAATATACAACCTTGACGTACTCCTTTCCCAGTTTGAAACCAGTCTGTTGTTCCATGTCCAGTTGATTAGTGTAGCTTTATAATAATCTTGAAATCAAGTAGTGTTAGCCTGCCAATTTAGTTTTTTTTTCAAAGTTGTTTTGGATGTATGAGGTCCTTTGCCTTTCCATATAAATTTTATCTTTTTTTTTTTCTGCACTGCACAGCCTGCAAGATCTTAATTCCCTGGAATTGAACCCACGCTCCCTGCAGTGGAAGCTGAGTCCCAACCACTGGCCTGCCAGGAAGTTCTCCTAAAGTTTAGAATCTATTTGTTAATTTCTACAAGAAAAGCCTGGTTGGTTTTAGATAGGATTGCATAGAACCTAGAGGGAAATGACATTTTAGCCATCTTGAATCCTCTGACTCTTGGAGAGGTGTAACTTGTCTTAATTAGGTGTAAGTTTCTCTTGCCAATATTTTGTAGTTTTCAGTGAACAAGTGTAGTGAATTAAATCATTGCCCCCCAGCCCCGGCTCCAGCCCTCAAGATATGTCCACATCCTAATCTCCAGAGTCTGAGAGTGTGACTTTATTTAGTAAAAAGGTCTTTGTAGATATAGTTAAAGGTTTTGAGATGAGGAGGTCATCCTGGATTATCCAGATGGGCCTTAAGTTTAATGGCAAGTGTCCTCATGTAGAGGACAGAGAGAGGAGAAGGTGACATGAAGATAATGAGTGATAATGACATGAGTCATGATGCTACAAGCCAAGACACACTGAAGGGTGCCTGAAGTCAGCAGAAGCTGAAAGAGGGAGGAAGGATCCTCCCCTAGAGCTTTTGGAAGGAGCACAGCCCTGCTGACACTTTGATTTCAGACTTCTGGCTTCCAGAACTGCGAGAGAACAAATTACTGTTATTGTTAAGCCACCAAATTTGTTATAATTTGTTTTGGCAGCCCTAAAAATCTAATACAACAGGTTGTTTACATCTTCTGTCAGATTTATCCCTTAGTATTTCATCTTTTTGATGCCCTGCCCTTATTTTTCAATTTCAGATTATTCATCGCTAGTACATAGAAGTGGGATTGATTTTTATATATTGATATTGTATCCTTTCACTTTTATGAAATCACTTATTCTCATAGTTTTTCTGCAAATTCCATCAGATTTTCTACATAGATGGTTATGTCTAATAACAGAAACCATTTATTTTTTACTCCTGATGCCTTTGACATCTTTTTCTTGCCTGACTATACTTGCCAGAACTTTCAGTACAATGTTGAATGGGACTGGTGAGAGGAGCCCTCCTTGATTTGTTCCTAATCTTATGGGGACATCATCCTTACACATGGCATCCTTATACATGGCATCAGCTATAGGCTTTTTGTAGATGCCCTTTGGCAGATCGAGGAAGTTCTTTTCTATTGTTTGCTGAGAACTTTTATCAGAAATAGATGTTGGATTTTGTCAAATGCTCTTTCTTGACCCTTGGCAATGATGTCTCATTTTTTTTTCTTCTTCTTTTCTCTTTGTTTGTATGGTAATGACCTCATCCTAGAGATGATCAGTACTCAGCTGAGCACCCAAGGGGTCCCTCTGCAGATCTCTGGGCCTGTGAAGCTCCCTCCTTGGTGGCACTCTGTCCAAAAGTTCTAGCTTCCTGGTCCCTCTTGACTCTCAGCTCCATTTCCTCCAGTAGGAAGCTGCAAAGCTGTTCTCAGTCCCCTCTCCTCTGCCACAGAAACTTTCTCAGAGCAGTAAGCTGTGTCAATAGTGAGGCTCAAAGCACTTGTTTCCCATATCTCAGAGATCACTGTCTTTTTTTTCCTGAGGTCCAGTTTCCTAATATTGTCATTGTTGCTGTTGTTGGTAGTGGTGATGGGCCATGTGTGTGTGTGTGTATTTGTTACAGGAGTGAGATATCTATGGCCCCTGCTTTTTTCCATCTTGGCTAGAAGGGAAGGTCATATACAGAAACTTATGTAAGTTAAAAAAAATATGTTGCACATATTGCTTTTCTTTTTTTAAACTTTGCTTTTTGAAAAATTTCAAAAGTATACAAAAATAGAAAAAAATGAATCCCCATATACTCAACAACTAACTTTAACAATTATTAATTTATGACCAATCTTGCTTCATCTATAACTCTGCCCAGATCCTAGGAGACCCTCTCCCCCATTAGATAATTTTGAAATGAATTGCAAACATTGCATCATTTTATGTATAAGTACTTTGATTTATATCTCTAAAATATGACTTTTAAAAAACATAAATGACAGTTTCATTATATCATCAAATATCTATATGTTGTCATCACTGTTTTATAATAGTTTATTAATATCAGGATTCTGCCCAGGTCTATATGTTGCATTTGGCAGATAGGTATTTTAAAATCTATAGATTCTCTCCTTAATTTTTCCTTCGTGACTGCTTTATTCAAGAAACCAGGTCATTTGTCCTGTATAGTTTCTCAGAGAATGGAGATTCTGATTGTATCCTCATGTTGTCTTCCACATGATCCTCTGATAAACTTAGATGTGATTCAGTTTCTGCTGCTGCTGCTGCTAAGTCGCTTCAGTCGTGTCCGACTCTGCGCAACCCCATAGATGGCAGCCCACCAGGCTCCCCCGTCCCTGGGATTCTCCAGGCAAGAACACTGTAGTGGGTTGCCATTTCCTTCTCCAATGCATGAAAGTGAAAAGTGAAAGGGAAGTCACTCAGTTTTGCTCGACTCTTAGCGACCCCATGGACTGCAGCCTACCAGGCTCCTTCATCCATGGGATTTTCCAGGCAAGAGTACTGGAGTGGGTTGCCGTTGCCTTTTCTGGATTCAGTTTCTAGTTTTGGCAAATATTTCGCAGGTTGCTCTGTACCGTAGCATCACAAATTCACAATCGGATTGTCCCTCTCTGTAGTGCTCTACTGCCTCTTGTGCACACAACTACCACGCATCATCATACACCTTGTATTAGTCTGCTGAGGCTGCTATAACAACGCACCATAGAATGGGTGAGTTAAACAACAGAAATTTATTTTCTCACATTTCTAGAGGTTGTAAGTCTGAGGTTAAGGTCTGGCAGGTTTGGTTCCTGGTGTGGACTCTCTTCCTGACTTGTGGACAGCCATCTTCTCCCTGCATCCCTACAAGGGAGAGAGAGAGAGAGAGAGTCTGGTGTCTCTTCTTCTTATAAGGGCACCAGCCCTCTCAGTTTAGGGCCCCTCCCTTAGGGCCTGTTAACCTTTATCATCTCCTCACAGGCCTGATGTCCAAATAGACACATTGGTGGTTACAGTTTCAATACATGAGTTTTTTGGACAACTACCAAGATTTAGTCCATAATACACCTTAAGATTGTCTTTTTAAAACAATAAGCTTTTAAAGAATAGTGTTAGCACAGAAAGAGAGTTGCAGATGCACAGACTAATTTAATGGTTACCAAGGGGTAAGGTGGGGGGTAATAAATTGGGAGACAAGGATTGATATATATGCACTATTATGTAAAATAGATAACTAATAAGGACCTACTGTATATCATAGGAAACTCTATTCAATACTCTGTAATGGCCTATCTGGGAAAAGAACCTTAAAAAAGAGCAAATATATGCATAAGTAATTCATTTTGCTATATACCTGAAACTAATAGAATCTTGTAAATCAACTGTATTCCAATATAAAAAATTTTTTAATTGCCATACTACCAAAAAAAGAAATAAAAAATAGTTTTAGCCTAACACAAATGTTTCAAAAATAGTAGAATTATTGTACGTTCTTGACTCAGTTTCCCTATTGTTAACATTTTATATCACCACAATACGTTTGTAACAACTAAGAAATCAACACTGGTACATTGCCCTTAACTAAACTCTACACTTTACTTGGATTTCAACAATTTAACCCCAATGTCCTTTTTCTGTTCCAGTATTCAAACCTGGATATCACAGTTAGTTATTACGTCTCCTTAGCCTCCCCTGGGTTGTGACAGTTTCTTAGATTTTCTGGTCCTTGATTAACTTGATAGTTTTGAGAAGGACTTCCCAGGTTTTTTGATGAATGTCCAGCAGTTTGGGTTTGCCTGATGTTTTCCTCATGGTTAGAGTAGAATTATGGGTTTTGGGGAGGATGACCGTAGAGGGATATCAAACTAGTCAATCCTAAAGGAAATTAACCTTGAATATTCATTGGAAGAACAGATGCTGAAGCTGAAGCTCCAATATTTTGGCCACCTGATGTGAAGAACTGACTCACTAGAAAAGACCTTGATACTGGGAAAAATTGATGGCAGGAAGAGAAGGGGGCGACAGAGGATGAGATGGTTGGATGGCATCACCGACTCAATGGACATGAATTTGAATGAACTCCAGGAGACAGTGAAGGACAGGGAAGCAGGGTATGCTGCTGTCCATGGGGTCACAAAGAGTCGGGCACGGCTTAGTGACTGAAGCAAACCACCACCACCACGGAGGTAAAGTGCCTTTCTCCTCATATCACATCAGGGGAACATGCTATCAACATGACTTAACACTGATGATGCTGACTCTGATTCTCTGGCCAGGAGCTGTTTGCAGCTTTTGCCACTGTAAACTGATTCCCTTCCCCAGCCCCTTCCACCTTATACTTTCTGGAAGCAACTTACTGAGTGCATTTTAGTGGGGAAAGAGAAGAGTATCTACCTAAATTAATCTGGAATTCTTCATAGGAGGTTTGTCTCATCTTCCCAGTTATTTATTGCTCACTTATTTATATAAACTTGGGCTCATGGACATTTTAAACTTTTCCTATGGCTCATGCATTGTACACAGACAAGCATTGGGCTAGATTGAGAATGACCCTGAGTCATAGAAGACTCCTCGGGAAGGACTCAAGTGAATAATATTCTCTGAGTTATTTTATGTTGATACACATGTGTGGCCTTTATATATAAAAGCTGCATGATTTGGAAAGAAAATAATTTTCTCCATCTCTTTAAAAAAGGTTGTTGGAATTGTATCAAATCTGTACATAGCTTAGATAATATTGACATCTTAGCAAGATACTTGTGTGAGTATCGTTAGCTTCTGGCATGGTGTTGCTTTTGAAAAGTCAGAAGTCAATCTAATTTTACTTCCCTTTTAAATGGCTTGGTCTTTTAAAAAATTTTTCATTTCATAATATATATATTTTATTGAAATATAGTTGATTTACAATATTTCAGGTGCAAAGCAAGGTGATTCAGTTATACATATACATACATATTATTTTTTAGACTATTTTCCATTATAGGTTATTACAAAATGTTGGCTATGGTTCCCTGTGATATATAGTAAATCTTTGTTGCTTATTGCATATCTATTGTTTTTAAATTAGACATCTAGCATTTTATTCATACTAAGTCAGTCCTGGGTGTTCTTTGGAAGGAATGATGCTGAAGATGAAACTCCAGTACTTTGGCCACCTCTGCGCAGAGTTGACTCATTGGAAAAAACTGATGCTGGGAGGGATTGGGGGCAGGAGAAGAAGGGGACAACAGAGGGTGAGATGGCTGGATGGCATCACCGACTCAATGGATGTGAGTTTGAGTGAACTCCGGGAGTTGGTGATGGACAGGGAGGCCTGGTGTGCTGCAATTCATGGGGTTGCAAAGAGTCGGACACGACTGAGCGACTGAACTGAACTGAACTGAAGTCAAACAAGTGGAGTCAAAATGTCATAAAATTTTAGTTAGGCAAAAATTCATACATTTTCTAAGATACATATATTATATATACTATTTACATATATGTGAACAACAGCTTTTCTACTGCACATGATACAAGTTCGAAAAAGAACATCAAGAAAAGAGGTGTAGAAATTGAAAACATAAGCTACACGAAATGGGAGCACTGAATATGAAATAGAAAAAGTGAAACAAACTAAATAAAAGTAAAAGATCATCATAGAGTCCAGTACTTTTAAACATGGCTGCTCATTAGAAACGTATCTGGAGTTCTAGAGGAAAAAAGAAATATCTGGGCATTGTATTTTTAAAAAAATTCCAAGATAATTCTGATATGCATCTGCATTTTAAAAAGTGATTACAGGTTTTTCTATTAGATGGTAGTTTTAGTGATATAGTATTCTGTTATTTTTCTGTTGACTGATCATGATACAATGATGTTAAGTGAGTAATAGTTACATAATAACAATAGTAAAAGTGGTTTATTAGTTTCCACAATCAGTTCAGTTCAGTTCAGTCACTCAGTCATGTCCAATTCTTTGCGACCCCATGGACTGCAGCATGCCAGGCTTCCCTGCCCATCACCAGCTCCCCAAGCTTTCTCAAACTCATGTCCATCGAGTTGGTGATGCCATCCAACCATCTCATCCTCTGTCATCCCCTTTTCCTCCTATCTTCAATCTTCCGCAGCATTAGGGCCTTTTCAAATGAGTCAGTTCTTCGCACATCAGGTAGCCAAAAATATTGGAGTTTCAGCTTTAGCATCAGTCCTACCAGTGAATATTCAGGACTGGTTTCCTTTAGGATGGACTGGTTGCATCTCCTTGCAGTCCAAGGGACTCTCAAGAGTCTTCTCCAACACCACAGTTCAAAAGCATCAATTCTTTGGTGCTCAGCTTTCTTTATAGTCCAACTCTCACATCCATACATGACTACTGGAAAAACCATAGCTTTGACTAGATGGACCTTTGTTGGCACAGTAATGTCTCTGCTTTTAAATAAGCTGTCTAGGTTGGTCATAACTTTTCTTCCAAGGAGTAAGCATCTTTCAATTTCATGGCTGCAGTCACCATCTGCAGTGATTTTGGAGCCCAAGAAAATGAAGTCTGTCACTGTTTCCACATCTATTTGCCATGAAGTGATGGGACCAGGTGCCATGATCTTAGTTTTCTGAATGTTTAGTTTTAAGCCAACTTTTTCACTCTCCTCTTTCACTTTCATCAAGAGGCTCTTTAGTTCACAATCAATAGCCAGACTGAAAAATAAGACAATTACAGTTGAAAATCATAATGCAAACATGATTAACCTAACAATATAAAATAATTACATACAGTTTGGGAGGTCAAGTAGAGTGATGTGGTAAGTGTAAGTACATTCATGCACATGTTTTCATCTGCCAAGCCAGTCTATTGTTTGGTTGGTGCATTTCATCCATTTACAATTAAGGTAGTTATTGATATGTATGATCCTAATACCATTCTCTTAATTGTTTTAATTTCTGTAGGTCTTTTCCTTGCCATGTTTCCTGCCTAGAGAATTTCCTTTAGCATTTGTTGTAAAGCTGGTTTGGTGGTACTGAATTCTCTTAAATTTTGCTTGTCTGGAAAGCTTTTGATTTCTCCACCAAATCTGAAGGAGAGTCTGGCTGGGTAGAGTATTTGTGGTTCTTCCTTTTCATCACTTTAAATATATTGTCATGCCATTCCCTTCTGGCTTATAGAGTTTTTGTTGAGAAATCAGCTGATAGCCTGATGGGAGTTCCCTTGTTTATTATTTGACATTTTTCCCTTGTTACTTTTAATATTTTATCTTTGTCTTTAATTTTTGTGAGTTTGATTACTATGGGTCTTGGTGTGTTCCTCCTTGAGTTTATCCTTCCTGGGACTCTCTGTGTTTACTAACTTGATTGACTGTTTCCTTTCCCATGTTATGGAAGTTTTCAGATATCATCTCTTCAGATATTTTCTCAGGCTAGTCATTTCTCTCTTTCTTCTCCTGGGACTCCTATAATGCCAATGTTGGTGCATTTAATGTCGTCCCAGGGGTCACTTAGGCTGTCTTTTTCTCTTTTCATTCTTTTCTCTGTATTCTTTGTTCTGTGGCAGTGATTTCCGCCATTCTGTCCTCCATATAACTTATCTGATTTTCTTTCTCAGGTATTCTGCTATTGATTTCTCCCACTGTATTAGTCGTCTGTTTGTTATTTAGTTCTTATAGATCTTTGGTAAACAGTTCTTACATCTTCTCCATTGTTTTCACAAGATCTTTAATCATCTTCACTATCATTATTTGGAATTCTTTTTCTGGAATGTTGGCTGTCTCCACTTCATTCAGTTGCTTTTCTGCAGTTTTATCTTGTCCCTTCGTCTGGGACATAACTTTATGCTTTTTCATCCTGATTAACTTTTTGTAATGCAGTTTTCAACACAAGAGAACACTCTACACATGGACATCACCAGATGATCAACACCGAAATCAGACTGATTATATTCTTTGCAGGTAAAGAGGGATAAGCTCTATACAGTCAGCAAAAACAAGACCAGGGGCTGACTGTGGCTCAGATCATGAACTCCTTATTGCCAAATTCAGACTTAAATTGAAGAAAGTAGGGAAAACCACTAGACCATTCAGGTATGACCTAAATCAAATCCCTAATGATTATATAGTGGAAGTGAGAAATAGATTAAGGGACTAGATCTGATACATAGAATGCTTGATGAACTGTGGACGGAGGTTCATGACATTGTACAGGAGACAGGTATCAAGACCATCCTCAAGAAAAAGAAATGCAAAAAAGCAAAATGGCTGTCTGAGGAGGCCTTACAAATAGCTGTGAAAAGAAGAGAAGCCAAAGGCAAAGGAGAAAAGGAAAGATACACCCATTTGAATGCAGAGTTCCAAAGAATAAAAAGGAGAGATAAGAAAGACTTCCTCAGTAATCAGTGCAAAGAAATTGAGGAAAACAATAGAATGGGAAAGGCTAGAGATCTCCTCAAGAAAATTAGAGATACCAAGGGAACATTTCATGCAAAGATGGGTTCAATAAAGCACAGAAATTGTATGAACAGAAGCAGAAGATATTAAGAAGAGGTGGCAAGAATACACAGAAAAACTGTACAAAAAAGATCTTCACGGCCAAGATAATCATGATGCTGTGATCACTCACCTAAAGCCAGATATCCTGGAATGTGAAGGCAAGTGGGCCTTAGGAAGCACCACTATGAACAAAGTTAGTGGAGGTGATGGAATTCCAGTTGAGCTATTTCAAATCCTAAAAGATGATGCTGTGAAAGTGCTGCACGCAATATGCCAGCAAATTTTGAAAACTCAGCAGTGGCCATAGGACTGCAAAAGTTCAGTTTTCATTCCAATCCCAAAGAAAGGCAATGCCAAAGAATGCTCAAACTACCACACAATTGTACTCATCTCTAGCAAAGTAATGCTCAAAATTCTCCAAGTCAGGCTTCAACAATACGTGAACTGTGAACCCAGATGTTCAAGCTGGATTTAGAAAAGGCAGAGGAACCAGAGATCAAATTGCCAGCATCCACTGGATCATTGAAAAAGCAAGAGAGTTCCAGAAAAACATATTTCTACTTTATTGACTATGCCAAAGCCTTTGACTGTGTGGATCACAACAAACTCTGCAAAATTATTCAAAGGGTGGGAATACCAGACCACCTAACCTGCCTCCTGAGAAATCTGTATACAGGTCAGGAAGCAACATTTAGAACTGGACATGGAACAACAGACTGGTTCCAAATAGGAAAAGTAGTATGTCAAGGTTGTATATTGTCACCCTGCTTATTTAACTTACATGCAGAGTACAAAATGAGAAATGCTGGGCTGGATGAAGCACAAGCTGGAATCAAGATGCCCAGAAGAAATATCAATAACCTCATATATGCAGATGACACCACCTTTATGGCAGAAAGTGAAGAACTAAACAGCCTCTTGATGAAAGTGAAAGAGGACAGTGAAAAAGTTGGCTTAAAGCTCAATATTCAGAAAACTAAGACCATGGCATCCAGTCCCATCACTTCATGGCAAATAGATGGAGAAATAGTGGAAACAGTGAGATACTTTATTTTTTTTAGGCTCCCAAGTCACTGCAGATGGTGACTGCAGCCATGAAATTAAAAGATGCTTGCTCCTTGGAAGAAAAGTTATGATCAACCTAGACAGCATATTAAAAAGCAGAGATGTTAAGGTCCATCTCGTCAAAGCCATGGTTTTTCCAGTAGTCATGTACAGATGTGAGAGTTGGACTACAAAGAAAGCTGAGCACCGAAGAATTGATGTTTTTGGACTGTGGTGTTGGAGAAGACTCTTGAGAGGACCTTGGACTGCAAGGAGACTAAACCAGTCCATTCTAAAGGAAATCAGTCCTGAATGTTCATTGGAAGGACTGATGTTGAAGCTGAAACTCCAATACTTTGGCCACCTGATAAGAAGAGCTGACTCATTTGAAAAGACTCTGATGCTGGGAAAGATTGAAGGTGAGAGGAGAAGGGGATGACAGAGGATGAGATGGTTGGATGGCATCACCAACTCGATGGACATGAGTTTGAATAGATTCCGGGAGTTGGTGATGGACAGGAGGCCTGCTGTGTTGCAGTTCATGGGGTTGCAAAGTCGGACATGAAGAGCGACTGAACTGACCAACTGACTAAATGTAGTTTTTATTCTAGCTGTGGGATTGTGGCTCTTCTTGGTTCTTCTGTTTGCTCTCTGATGGAGGAGGCTAAGGGGCTGTGTAAGTTTCTTGATGGGAGGGCCTGGCAGTGGGAAAAACTCGGTCTTGCTTTGGTGGGCAGGGCCTTGCTCAGTAAAATTTTATCCAATTATCTGCTGATGAGGTTTTGTACTCCCTCACTGTTAGTTGTTTGGCCTGAGGCAACCCATCCCTGGGGTCTAGGGCTCTATGGTAGGGTTAATGGTTACCTTCAAGAGGGTGTAAGCCAAGGGGGGCCTTCCAGGACTACTGCTGCCAGTGCCCCCTTCCCTGTGGTAAGCCCCTGTTGATCCACGCCTCCACAGGAGACCCTCCAACATTAGCAGGTAGCTTTGGTTGAGTCTCCTGTGGGGTCACTGCTCCTTTTCTCTTGGTCTTGGTACACATAAGATTTTGTTTGTACTCTCCAAGACTGGAGACTCTGTTTCCCTCAGTCCTGTGGAAGTCCTATAATCAAATCCTGCTGGCCTTCAAAAAGACTGAGAATTCCCAGTCTCTTTGTTGGATCCCCAAGCTGGGAAGCTTGACATGGGGTTCAGAACCTTCACAACAGTGGGAAAACTCCTTTTGTATCATTGTTCTCCAGTTTATGGGTCACCAACCCAGCAGGTGTAGGATTCGATTTCATCGTGGTTGTGCTCCTTCTATTTCACTGCGGCTTCTTTGTCTTTGGACATGGGATATATTTTTGTGGTGGGTTCCAGCATCCTCCTGTCAATGGTTGTTCAACAGCTAGTTGCAATTTTGGTGCTTTTGCAGAAGGAGATGAGTGCATGTCCTTCTAATCTGCCATCTTGAACTGGAAGCTTAAATAACTTGGTCTTTTGTCTGTCCAAAGAGTCTTTTGTTTTTCCTTTAAAAACCAATGATTTTACTAGAGTATGTGTCACTGTTGACCAGTCTGGGTTGATTTTTCCACGTAAATGGAGTAAATTTTTAGTATATACTTGTAAGTACATTGCTCTTTCACTGAGCAATTTTTTTTGATAGTGTAGTTTTAAAAATTATTATTTATTTTTTCCCATTATTTCAGCTTTCTTTTTCGGATATACGTGTTATACTTATGTTGAATCTTCTTTGTCCTCTGTATCTATCACTTTTCTCAAATCTTCTTAAACTTTACTTTGTAAATTTGTTTTCTTCCTTCCCTCCTTTGTTTCTCTCGGACTTATTTGCTTTTTTGCTTCCCAGGTGGTGCTAGTGGTAAAGAACCCACCTGCCAATGCAGGAGACATAAGAGACACAGGTTCAATCCCTGGGTCAGGAAGATCTGCTGGAGGAGGGCATGGCAACCCATTCCAGGAGAATCCCATGGAGAGAAGCCTAGTGGGCTACAGTGCAGAGGGTCACAAAGATTTTTATACAACTGAAGCAGCATAGCACATAGCACATCCATCAGTTTAATATTCAGTTTCTCAAAATTTTCCTCTTTATTTCTAATTCTTTCATCTTTTTTTTTTCCAGACCTTGTTTTTAACCAATCATCTCATTTCTGAATTTTTCATATTCTATTTTTTTGCTATCCTATCATAGCACCTATAATCTTAATTTTTAAAGCTCATTTAAATATTAGACATCTTTATTTTGCAAGCATATATCTCTGCATTCTTTCATTATTTATAGGAATGTTATTCCAAATTTAACCCATTAATCTTTTTTAAATAATTGTATATGGGATTGTTGTTCATGTTATATGAGATGGGGCAGAACTGCTTCCCTAGCTTTATAGTTTCAGGATGTCTTTCTCTGTGGTTTCTGAAAAGTGATGAAAAAAATAGCCCAAACCAAAAAACCTCATACTTTCCATTCCTCTCCCAACTTTCCTTTCCCTCTTCCTTTGCACTCATTTCTCTCTCCTTGTCAAACTGAATCCACTTCCAGCAGCATCACCTTTGTGGGAGGCTTTGGAAAGGAGCTTTGGGCTGTTAGCTTTGACTTGATAGAGGCCATACGCTGTCAGGGATACCTGTAGGGGACCTGAGACTCAGGTGTCTGCAACCTTTACTTTTTCATTAGAGTATTAAGATGTTATGTGCATTTCTCATGCTCATGAATGTACAGTGTAGTTTTCCAGTGGTTACAAGATGTGTGACAGTATAACAAAATGAATGCAAGGCAGATATGAGAATCCAGTTGTTTTCTCTTGTCAGAACTTAGAGATTTGCAAAAATTAAAAACAATGCCACTAACTTAAAAATATTTATATTAAGAAGTACTGAATGGGTCAATTACTAATATATATATATATGTGTGTGTGTGTGTGTGTATGTGTGGTGTGTCTGGGCATGTTAAATCACTTCAGTTGTGTCCGACCCTTTGTGACCCCATGCACTATAGGCCACCAGGTTCTTCAGCCTATGAGATTCTTCAGGCAAGAATACTAGAGTGGATTGCCATGCCTTTCTCCAGGGGATCTTCCCGACCCACGGATCAAACCCTTATTGTCTCCTGCATTGGCAGGCAGGTTCTTTTCCACTAGCACCACTGGAGAAGCCCTATATATATATATATAAAATATAATAGATAATTATATATAACAATATGTAAAATTATATAATTGTTATAATTATTATATGTATAATTATATATTATATAATTACATATTATAACAATATAATTGTTATATAATTATATTATATAATGTATAATTATATAATATATATATATATAATTATATAATACATATATAAAAATGGATAAGTATTACATAATAGAAATAAGCAAAAGCTTTTTGAGGAACTCATTGATTCTTAGGAGAGATAAACCAGTCAGAACTGCTGCATAGGAGCCTGTGTTTGTCGTGTGCATTTGTGTATGTGGAAGCCACTGTTGTGTGCATGCACATGTTTCAGTGACTCTACAGCTTTGCTTTCTTTGCTTTGCACAGTCTCTCAGTTGCTGAGAGTGGGATGGTAAAGTTATAAGCCTAACTGTGGCTTTGTCTATTTCTCCTTTCAGCTCTACCAGATTTTGCTTCATGTATTTGGAAGCTCTGATGGTTGGTGTGGACTTACTCAGAATTATGTGTCCCTGGTGGGCTGATCCTTTTACCACTGTGTAACGTTTCTGTGGGGAAGGAAATGGCAACCCACTTCAGTATTCTTGCTTGGAAAACCCCATGGACAGAGGAGCCTGGCAGGCTGTGGCTTTTGCATGGGGTTGCAAAAGAGTCAGACACAATTTAGCGCCTAAACAACAGAAACAAATGTTTCTGTAATTTTCTTTGCTTTAGAGTCTACTTTATCTAATAAACCATTCTGTTTTTAATAAGTAATGTATAACCTATCTATAACATTGTATTTTAATCTTTCTGGAAGGCAGGATTTATTAGTCATTTTTATCTACAAAGCCAATCTGTCTTTGGTGCATTTAGACCATCTGAATTTAGGTAATTGTTAGAATTTGTCAGCCATTTTATTATTTGTGTTTGTTTGTTTTCTGTATTCCTCATTCTTCTTCTCTTTCCTGTTGTAGTTATTTGAAAATACAAAAAATTCCATCTTGATTATAGTGAGTATATTACTACAGTTTTCCTAGTGCTTACTCTAGATATATGTAACTTGGCTAGTCTACTGGCATGGGATGTTTTATTCTCCAGGCCAGAATGTTGGAGTGGGTAGCCTTTCCCTTCTCCAGGGGATATTCCCAACCCTGGGATTAAACCCAGGTCTCCCGCAATGCAGGTGGATTCTCTACTAGCTGAGCCACAAGGGAAACCCAAGAATACTGGAGTGTGTAGCCTATCCCTTTTCCAGCAGATCTTCCCGACCCAGGGACTGATCTGGGGTCTCCTGCATTGCAGGTGGATTCTTCACCAACTGATCTATCAGGGAGGCCTGTTGAATGAAGTGGAGAACCATTACTTCCATTATGCCCCTGTACACTCCACTTCCTTGTTTTTATTTATTTAGATTAATATTTACTGGAATATAGTTGCTTTACAATGTATAGCAACTATACATTTTCTACCATATAGCAAAGCGAAGCTATATTCCATTATGCCCCTATACACTCCACTTCCTTTTTACTTATTTAAACTAATATTTACTGGAGTATAGTTGCTTTACTATGTTAAGTTTCTACCATATAGCAAAGCACAGCTATATATATACATATATCCCCTCTTTTGGGGGTTTTCTTTCCTTTTAGGTCACCACAGAGCACTGCAGTTTCCTGAGCTACACAGTAGGTTTTCATTAGTTATCTATTTCATACGTAGTATCAATAGTGTACATATGTTAATGCCAATCTCCCAATTCATCCCACCTTCCCCTCTTGGTGTCCAAACATTTGTTCTCTACATCTGTGTCTCTATCTCTGCTTTGCAAATAACCCATTTTTAAACATAACTGACCCAGGTATTTTTTTCTATATACACTGACACCAGGGCTCTACTTTCCTTTCCTCAACCCTCTTCCCTTTTACCCATATTACATTTGTTGAGTCCTCCCTATGCACCAGTGTTACACCAGGAGTAGCAGTTTCATGGATGAAAAGAAATACCAACAAATCCAGCATCTTACGTTTAAGTCACGTGAGACACACATACGGAGGACTTTGCTTTTAAACTTTATCACCTCTTAAAAGGCCTGTCTCCAAACACAGTCACATTCTGAGGTACTAGAGGCTAGGATTTCAACATATGAATTTTAGGACTTAATTCAGCTCATGACACCTCCCTACGTCTGGGGGTCATCAGGTAGTTGAATTTAATTACATTTAACAAACTTTTAATTAATACATAGTTTGAAGGGGCAGAGCTGAGTTTTGAAGGACACTCAGAATTAACAATAATGAAGTATTGAGAATTACTCTTCCACCATTGTATAGAAAGAATGCAGGTGTGGGCTGAAGCGGGTAGCTAAGTGGCAGACAATGCAGAACCCATTTTGGGTGCTGATGGAAGGAGACGGCATGAACAGGTGACACACAGGCCTGCACTAACTAGACCTGGCTCCTGATGGAGGGATGAATGACTGAATGATTCCTGGGTGTCCCCAGCATCAGCAGAGTGGAAGCTCAGAGGAGCACAAATCAGTTGCTGAAAGAATAGTTTTATATTAATCTCTTTCTTTTTTTTGGAACTCTGAGCATAAAGGATATCCTTAGAAAGTAACTGATCATCTAAACTTTGCTAAAATAATTTAGAAAATGTCACCTACTGGCCCCGGGAAAATGAAATTTAGTATTCGGTTGAACTGTATAAAATGGCCCATATTTGATAATTTTTGACCTGCAGAAATGGCCATTCAGTATGGTTCAACATAATTCAATGTCTGAGTAGTCTGTTTTATTCTTAAGAGGAGAAAGAAATGAAAAGGCAATTCACGAAATCAAAACCAAGTAATATTTGCAGACTGTAATCAAATGGTTAGGTAAGTGGGAATGTATTCTAAAAATATAACTTTTCTCCCAAAGAGGCAATCTGAAGAGTAAAACATCTTTTAATTTTAATCAAGAAAGCCAGGAGGCAAGGGCATAATTGCCTTCTCTTGTGATGTAAATTGCAGTGGATGTATGAAACTTTTATTTTTCAGGGCAAAAGATTTTATTATATTAAAATCTTATTGGGACATTATTTTTAGTGACTAGCTACTTTAATTGACAATTTAGAATGAAGGTTCACTACAGCTCTACTGTTGAATGGCTCCATTGTGATTACTTGTAAATCAGTTTTATTGTCAGCCAGCACTGGGCTAATCAGAGATCAGCTCAGGCTTAAAAGCATAACTAAAAAATAATCCACCACTGTGTAACAGGATTTGTTGAATCTTTCTCCTATCATTTTATCTGTAAATAATTTTCAACCACCTAACACTGAAAGTCGCTCAGTCGTGTCTGACTTTGTGACCTTATGGACTATACAGCCTATGGAATTCTCTAGGCCAGAATACAGGAGTGGGTAGCCTTTCCCTCCTCCAGGGGAGCTTCCCAACCCAGGGATCGACCCAGGCCTCCCACATTGCTGGTGGATTCTTTACCAGCTGAGCCATAAGGGAAGCCCAGATATTAGGGCTTCCCTGATAGCTCAGATGGTAAAGAATCCGCCTGCAATGCAGAAGACCCTGGTTCAATTCCTGGGTCAGGAAGATCCGTTGGAGACGGAATAGGCTACCCCCTCCAGTATTCTGGGAGTTGCAAAGAGTCGGACAACTTTCACTTCAATACTGAAAAGGGCTCCTTGGGTAAGGTGTTACTCTTGGGTCACATTCATAAAAAGCAGCAAAGGAAGTGTGGTTCTTACTGAAAATGTATCAATGCTTAATAATTTTGAACAACAAAGATCCTGTGAGTAAGCTGTCACTTTTAAACAATTCCTCAAATTATCCTCAAATTATTTGGGGGCCTTCAGATATCAAGAACTTGGGACACACACTCTGTCTACAATATACTATCTCTGGAAACTTTTTCAGACCTCTAGAGAACAGCCAGAAATAGCACCCAAGCATATAAGCATGTGTCCTCCATTTAAGAGAGAAATACAGAAACTTCCTCTCTATTGAAGTATGATATGTTTATTTTCATGGAATCCAGAGTGATGAAAGCACATACTCTTTCTCAGATAGAACTGGGAAGTTGGTTGAAGCTATGAGAAAGTAGATCAGCATAGTGTTTCTGAGTTATGCAAACAGATGAAGAAACTTTAAAATAGCAGCACTTCATCTCAAAGAGCATCAGCAAGTTCTCTGAAACAGGAAAAAAACAGAAGTGGCAAGAAATCATGCACTTTCTATATATGTATGTATGTTTGTATGTGTGTATCACACACACATATGTAATAGCAATAGAGTGAGCTCAGTCTTTTTCAGAGGACAAAATTTGTAGGATATTCCCACTGAAGTTACGGATAATACAGTGCTCTGTAATGCCCTCATGGAGTCCAGTTTTGAAAGGGCCTCAAGAAGGAGAACATACTTCAAAGTCAGTCAGAGGGGAATCCTTTCATCAGCCAAGTATGAAAAGTATTTCACTCCTGGCCTGGTAAGAGAAGTAATCAAACCAATGCATGTGCTCAGCCATGGTAGTTAAGTTCTGAATGTGTGCAGTTTTGGCTCTTTCCACTCTGCTGAGCTGAATTTTTGTAGGCCTGTAACTTCTTCTAGTAGGCAGACTTCTATCCTCTGGGCTACAGAGAACTCTTCATCAGTTCAAATACTGGAAGGCAGGAATCCTGCTGACCTTGAGATTTTCCTCCCATATTTCTCTTAGAATCCTCCTATCTGGCTATCTCCACCCCTTGGTCATTCTGAACCAACAGAGTCAGAGCTGACTACTCAGTCTGCTCACTAGGAAATCCTAATCACAAAGCCAAATCTTTATCATCAGGATCTCAAGAGCACTAAACTAAAGAAGTACAAGACAAAGATCATGTGTTTTCCCCCACTTTTATTCAAATAAATACAAAACCTGTATACAACTTGATTCATCACACCATCTCTCTCTCTCAGAGTGGTACACTTAGATTTTAGGCAGGCACTGCTGTGGTCACAGCATGGCTGTGCAGGATCTATCCTCTAATCTGAAATGATCATTTGAGACCGACAAAGATGAGGATAAATATCTTTTTAGGTATAAAATACATTATCTTTATAATGTACCTTTGGATAAATGTAATAGTTTTCTCCCTGTCTTTCCCAAATCAGGCACTTGAAAATAAGAAATTTCAGGAATGGGCAAACCAGTTTACTAAAATTCACTGGATCTAATTTCCTAAAAATTCAAACAGTATGGCATTTGCCACTAGAGTTAGTAAGATCAATAATGACAGACATTTTTGATGTACTAGAGTTGATTCAGAAATGTACAAGTTGGAGAAATTTCATTTCTTGTAAATTACTCTCTCTGAAATTTTGTCTTTAAGATTACGTAGTAGCTTTAGTTTGAAACTAGTTTAGTATCACTTTTATTGGGAAAAAAAGAGTCTTGGCCTCTTCTGCCCCACATATTCACTTAAATATTATTTAATGGCTTTGATTACTGATAGTTTGGTTTATAAGGAACTAAATCATTTAGGCAATTACTTCCTCGTATCTAAAACCAGTAGGGTGAATGCAACCTACAATGAGTCAAATTCAATTTAAACATCTAAATTCTCACAGAAAAGCAACCAAAGATAAAGCCCTGAGGCAACTGGGTCTATGAAACAGTAGATTTAGGACGTGTGGGCTGACGCTCATGCTCTATCACCCCATCAGCATGAACAGAACCGCCTCTGGGGAGTGGCTGTGGCTATGGCGCCCGCCCCTGTAAGACAGTTCTGCTGGAGTCCTGCAGCTTCCTACACTGCTTGTCACCGATCCTACTTTCTCTGTAAAGATGCTGCTCAGCTCAGCAACAGCCCAGGAGAGTGCGAATAAGGCTTGATGTGTTAAGAACTGTTCCTTCTGCCTCTGACAGCAGAGGTCAGTGAGGTTGTCAGGAAGCCTGACAAAGAGCAAGCCTATTTCCTACAGTAAAAAGTCCCAAACACTGTACTGTCAATCCTTTAAGGTAAAACTAAAACACTCACAAAAATAATACATTTGAGACTCTTTGCCACATTTATAAAAAGAAAAAACAAAAAATTCAAACAAATGTAAAAAAATCCTTTAAAATGTAACAATAGCCTTCTTATAACAAATATCATACAGTTTAAGACACTTGGTGACTTCCTTAAGGTCATGTATCAGGGCATACACATTAAAGTTTTACTATTAAAATTATCTATTTGGTAAACAGATAATTCCATCAATAAAGAGAAGAGCTCCATCAATAAAATAATTGTTTTGGAAAGTGGAGTTACAACTTTTCCCAAAATGTCAAAAAAGAACAAGGATGTAAATACCATATGCTTAAAATATTAATACAACAATATTAATTCAGTTAAATAAATACATAAATAAAAGAAGTGGCACTGACTTTATGGCAATTTTTTAACATAATATAACTGAAGGATATTTTAAAATAAATAATTGCTCCAAACAGGAACAAGCATTTCTGAGCACAAACTGAGAGCATCTGAAATACAGTGCTATGAAACGAAGCAGTTCCACACTTCAATTTGTTCAGCTATGAGCAGAAATGCCACTCAGATCTTCAAGTCTGAAACAGTCATGAAGGGAAAGTCAGCGTCACTAAATGCCAGGCCCAGGGCTATCTTTTGTCATTTTTCTTTTTTCTTCCAGTGTGTGCTTAAATATTTTCTTCAGGGTGTTGTAGACTATTGGTCCATTTTCAGAATCAAAATTAACCTAGTGATAAAGAAAATTTATATTCAGTATACTATAACAAGAATTCAGGATACTATAACCAGTCTTTATTCTGGGAGAAAAGAAAGGGGGTGGAGAAAAACAAAAACTTACAAACAAAATTACATATAATTAAAAAGGACACACAATACAGTTCACATATGAGTTTAAATTCAAGTAGTGTATTAGAACTGCCAATTATGTCAATACTAAACTTAGAAATGAAAACTAAAACAATTAAATCTAGTGCCTGGATAGGTACTGTACTTATGAAGCAAGCCAACAGTGAGTGTGATGGGGGTTTTGAATCCAGAGACCAACCATGGCTGGCCTAAGGGGAAAGTCTCCTTATTAAAACAATGCACACCAGCTTAACTGTTGCACTGAGGTGACCTGAATAAGAAGCCTAGCTCTCTGTAAGCAATTGTAGCCTCGGGTCATATCTAACCTTTCTGTAAAATGGAGATCACAACATCCATCTCCTTAGGATTTCCGTGAGTACAAAATAGGAAGATCTAACATGGGCATGACACTTGTAAAAACCTCTGTGTAAAAGTTAATTTCCTTTCCCATTGGTGGGAAGGCACCATGTACACATATTTGGATTGTTTATCCAAGTTCACTGTATTGCAGGGTTGCAATGACATTAGGACAGAGCACCAGAGCAATCACCACACCTCCATCCTACTCCCACTGCCAAATGCGCAACTTCTTAGGAAAGATCAGGACTCCTTGACCAGTGATCCCTTCCCTTCTGGAGGGAGACTGGAAGGCCGTTCCCTCCAGGGGGGCTAGGAAGGATCTCACACAACTTGTGGACACTGGCAGAAGACATGACAGAGTTGGGGCAAACAACTTTATGGCTGAAGGCAGCAGACTCCATAATCACATGGGTTCCCTTGCCTTCCAAGCCCCCCGGGGATGATGCAGAGGGGCACAAGTGGAGGCCACACAAGCGAGGAGTCAGCCTCACCACTGAGGAACTCCCCAGTGTCTGATGAGGGAGCTGTGCCAAGGCTGCTGAGCTGTGGCCTGAAGGAAATCTGATCTATTACACTGGAAGCAGACGCTACACAGATTTCCTTCACGAGCCAGTCTGGAATAAAAGCTATCAGGGCCTCTATTCCTAAGATTGTACACAAGCAAAGAGACCCAAGAACAGTCTTCTAATATTTTTATAGACATATTTGGAACAACCAGTATATTTAACTTTTCATTAGTATTGCTGTGAAAGGTCAACAGAAGTTGTAAAGAATTCCTACTGCTTTCAGGGAGACCAGTATTAAGGACTTATTTTTAATTAAATTCAGAAATTTAACTTTATCTTAATCATTGTTTTGTCTATCCTATCTGCAAAACTTAATAACATTAGTAATGGCCTGAGCTGCATACTTTGTTACACACCAAACCACAACCCTCCCCACAGAGCAGGTAATCTCTGGGTCTATGAAAACATTAACACAGTTGTAAAAGATCACATAATTTGGTCTTGATGTGCTAACTCTGGAAATAGTCACAAAGAGACTGACTGAGAGGATGCAAAGCGGTTAGTGCTGTAAAGCTCTAGATGAAGAAAAAAGCTCCTGATGTGGAACAAAGAAATCTGTAAGAAGGACATCACTTTGGAAAGAGTGGATGGGGAAAGAGAATGGCGTGTGAGTACAAATAACAATTGCTATTAATATAAATGTTTGCCAAAGACGCTGTCATCAAAAAACAGGGTTCTTTGTTTAATGATATTTTGGTATCACATACAAGAG
Organism: Ovis canadensis; assembly: GCF_042477335.2. NCBI lineage: Eukaryota > Metazoa > Chordata > Mammalia > Artiodactyla > Bovidae > Ovis > Ovis canadensis. Next base: position 27,669,975 of record NC_091246.1, read on the forward strand.
ACACAAAACAAATTAGCTGAGGGGAACCTTTTCTCTTGCCATGAAATCTGGCATCTTTCTTCAGTCAGGAAAGACTACTGCAGGACAAAAGGATGTGCATGGAAAGGAAACTTTGCTTAGGATTTGCCAACCAGACACTGTTCTGAACTGGCAAAGCTGGATGTTAAATTCTCAATAGGTGGTTTCTTGTTCAGACCCAAAGTAGAACTGGCTCAAGAAGAAAAGATTCTCTCCTAGGGTTAGAATTCTACTAGGCACATGATTTTAAAATATTTCCTCAACACTCAACTGTTTCTCTCTACATAACAGTTCTTTGTTTCAAAGTTTTCCTTCAAAAACCCCACCGTTCAGCCTTTTCTCATATCATTGTTAGAAAACTGCTATTTTTTAGCCAAAAGTCTATAACTTTCATGAAATGTCAAACATATTTCCACTAAAGGGAAACATGGCCAAAAGTTTTATTTTAGAGAAGGCTGATGACCTCTGGATTCTGATTTACTAAGATTATGCTGACTGTGGTATGAAGTGGGAAGGAGGAGTGCAACCCACCTTAGTGAAAGCTTTAATGGCACGGGCAAGAACAGCTTCCTCCACATCTGCAGGAATCGTCTGCAGGCTCACTATGCAATGCAACACGCAAAGAATAGTTTGTTGCTGGCCCTGTTTTGCAGAAATCAAAATCAAACAAGTTGTCTGGAAAATGCCTCAAGAAATAAACTCAAAACAACTGCTGAGCCAAGAACTGGTTTGCAATCAAGTATTTACTACCTCAAATACTAAACTATCTACCAAGGGCTCTACCAGTGTTTACTGTTATATGTTAATCTGAAGAGCTTTCAGGAGATAATATCAAAGCTGGTTATTTATTACACAAAATATAGTTGAATCTGAAGATAAGTGCAATTTTTAATCGAATGCCTTCCATGCAGTGTACTGAAGATGATTCATTCTTGCTGTTTCTAGACAGTCACTGAATACACCTAGCAGATACTGGCACCTCACAGAAGTATGTGTACTGGACAGCTGAGTACTCAGCACTCAGCGCCTTCATGTCCTGCCAGTTGCAGACAATACTGAATTGGGAAGGACAGAAGAAAGAGCACCACAGCCCTCCAGGAACATGCTAAAGCATAAGGGGAAAGGTCCCTGAAGAATGAGTCCCCAGCTTAACTCCTAAGGGCTGCTTCCTTTGGAGAAGCAAAGGAGAAGCCCTATCACTGGAGCAATTTGCATCCAACACACCCTGTCCACTGAGTCACTAATTTCACTTCTGAAAATCTACTCCAACGACATAATCTGAAATGCAGGAAAACATGTAATCACAAATTATCATTACAGTGATCTGTATCAAAACTGTTAATAATGTAAACACCCTGCATGTGAGAACTAGAGTGAATAATGTGGAAATAGCACAATGAGACAGAAAAGTACAGGACTTCGGTGCCAGAGTTCGTATCCTGCTCTGACACATGCTGCATGCTGTGGGCAAACTGCTTCACACTCCCTCTTCTGAAAAGTGGGGCCTCTACCTCTCTGAGCAATGGAGATGAACAAAGGTGAAAACAGAAATTATGACCTAGCAAGGGCCTGGCCCACTGCCACCCAATCAGTGAAAGTTAACTGCCTTCCTTATCCCTGCTCCGGATTAATCTCTGTCATTCAAATGCTCATGGGCATCACACAACTGTGCACAAATGCCTGTGTGTATCTCTGTGTGCCTATATTAAGCAGTAGTTAGTAGTAGAAGATTTAGAAGCAATGAAATGTTTATACCACAGCATAGCAGATTACTCAAGGCTGATTATGAGGTAACACTGGTTCCTAAAACAAAACAAATCCTATTTATAGATGAAAATTTACTATCTCTACATGGTTAAAAATACTAAATTGTATAAAAGAATCTACAATGAAAAGTCTCTCTTGCTTTCTAGATCCACTGTCTCCTATTACTATTCTCTAAAGGCAACCATCATTATCAGTTCCTTATTTTTCCTTCTATATTTTATATATACAAAATTATACACATAAATGGATATGTGATACACACCCTTTCTAAAGAAATACAAATGAATGTAATTCCAACCCACTTCAGTTAGTCACATTATATGCTCACAGTAAATAAGTAGAAACAAATACCTGAAAATGAGAAAGTAATTAGTTATAGCATATCTCATATTAGAGTATTATCTACCCATTTAAGGTTACATTTATGAAAAACACATGGAAAAACATCTATGTTATAATTTTGAGCAAAAATGAAGTATAAAATTTTATGTGAAATAATTTTTACCAAGTTAACATATGTGTTGATAAGACTGAAAGAAAAAACTTGAAAATGTTTCAATGAAAATGTTTAAAGTAGCTCTCCTGACTCATTTGATGTTGGGAAAGACTGCAGGCAGGAGAAGGGGACGACAGAGGATGAGATGGTTAGATGGCATCACCGACTCAATGGACATGAGTTTGGGTGAACTCCGGGAATTGGTGATGGACAGGGAGGCCTGGCGTGCTGCAGTTCATGGAGTCACAAACAGTCAGACACAACTGAGCAACTGAACTGAACTGAACCTGGGGTTATGGGTATTTTCCCATTTTATTTTTGTATCTTCTGAATGTTTATATTGGGGATGCATTTCTTCCCTTACCTTGGAAAATTTTAAATTAGACCTCAATACAGAATTCTGTGTGAGTCCTCTTTTTTTCTCAAAATGGTTATTTTTAGTGTGTAAAACTTGTACTGAGAGCCTCAGTTAACTTCATCAACTGTTCAACAGCTATTTTACCTTTTCTAATAAGAACAGTGCTTCCGAGGCATCTGCACATCTGTCAACCAACATGTCCATGTCCTCTTTGGTTATCACAGGCTCCTTTAGCTGCTCCACCCAAGACCACATCAAACTGCACAGGATGAAAGGATCCTTCTCGCCACATATTCTTTCCCAAGCTCCATCTCGGGAATTTAGTTCTTTCTAAAAAGGGAAGGAGAAAGAAAAAGAAAGAGAAAGGAGAGCGGACAGGACAAGAGAGGAGGGAAAGGTACAGAGAGAGAGAGACAAAGTGAGGGAGAGGAGGGCAGGGAGGCATGCTGTGACATCTGATGAGCCCTAGGCTCTCCAGGAGAGTAAAGTCTCAGGCTCTGAGGTGGGGACTGGAACCCCTCCCAATGGTCCCACTTTTACCCTGGGCTAAGACATTTGATTTCTCTAAGCCTCAGTTTCCCTTTGTGAAATTCATCCCCACCCCACTGGTGGGCTGAATAAACTGAGAGGGCTGTTAATGCTTCTGATACTAAGAAGGATTAGTTAACCCGAGTTCTCCATTTCATTCAGAAACCACAGAAACAATTCAAGAAGGAAACTTTCTTTTCAGTCTCCTTAGAACAAAACAAATATTTACTGCAAGGAAGTTGAATGGTAAATGAAAAAGTATAAAAGTGCCAAAAAGTTAATAAATATGATATATATAACCTGTTTTTTTTCAAATTCCTTTTTAGAATCCCATGTAAAATTTAACAAGTCCTGCATTCTGAATTTGATAGGGTAAAACAACTAGGAAGTTTTGCCAATACTTCAAATGCCTGGAGATAATTTAAGGAGATTTTAAAACTTTACCTCACAGAGAGTAGGGGGGAAAGTAAGGTAACTATTTTTATTCTGAGAGGGTTCAGATTTATGTTTTAATAAATAAAATATAAGTTTGCAATGGTAATAAGCAGAATAATTACCACCATTCATTCATTCACCCAAGCTAATACTCATAGAAAACTTGTAGTATGACAGGAATGATGACACAAGCCTTTTCTCTGCTTCTTACAGCAACCCAGCATAGAAGTCCCCTTTACTGATGAATGTACTGGGAGGCTCATGAAAGAAGTAACTTGCCCAGGAGCCCAAACTAAAAGAGCACATTCCCAACCCAGATCTGCTCTACCCCAGTCTGTGATGTTTTTCTCATGCTATCAGGGTCCTCCAGCACTGGTTTCTCTTTATTTTCTCCTAAATAAGCCCAAACTTTTAGTTATGCATAGTTCTTCATATCTCATAGCTCACGTACATAGCAGAGTAGCTTTTATTCAATTTTATGTTATGCAGAAACGACATGACTCAAAGACCCTCTTAGTAAAATGACCATTACATCATTGCTGTTTTCTGAAAATTTCCAATGGGGCTAGGAAAAACATCAGGGATGATGAAAAGTATTAAACACATTAACTGTACCCTGGCTCTGCTACATTCAGACCACGTGACCTCAAGCACATTACTTGACCTCTCTGAGTTTTCTCACCTGTGATACTTAGTTTGTAAGTACTGAAAGGTTAACAAAGAATTTGTAAATAGTATCATCTGTCTCACAGGATTGCTGTGAAAATCACATGAAACAATGTGAAAGGGCCTTAGGGATACACAGAATTCAACTGATTTTATTACTGAAAGACCCACAATAAAATCCAGAAAGGAAAAAAGGCAAACCTATCCAAAGGATAGAGTTGTATCTACATCTAGAAAACGCTTTTGTATATATTATGTGTTCAGACTGTTTGTTTGGTCATGTGGGGCAGACCTACGGTGGGGTGGTGAGCTGTCGAGCCTGAAACTGGAGGTCCTGCCGCTAGCTACTGTGGCTCAGTTAGGCGGAGGAGACCCGCCTACTGAGTGGAATGTTTGTTCAGCTTGGAGTACGAAATTAAGAAAAATATTTCATGTTGGAAGACAGCAATACGTTTAACTATTGATTAAGCAAAACACTACAATTCTGATGAAAAAATCATGTGTGGAAGTGCTCTCCTCCTGTCAAACAGTTGTAAGTGAAGGCAGGCTCCATGCCTCCTCTTCTTGCCTCTGCATCTGGAAGGCCTGACCTCCTGGAAAGTGTACACACCTTGCTTGATTAGTGGTAGGAGATGGAAAAGCAGCTACAAATAATTCATGGTACATTATGGGCTAACAAGCCAAAATATCACTGAGCCAGGCCTCCCCAGGTCAGCCCTACATTTGGGCAGTTTACCATACTAGGTTTATAAGGCTTGTCTTCTCTCTAATCAGCTGCTCATTCTAGGCAGAGAGCATGATTTTAGGCATCTCCCTCATAAAAGTACAACACAAAACGATGTTAAAGTTTAAAATGTCACATTCTAATTTAAGTAAAAGCCAAGAAATAGAACTCAGGAACTCAATCTCAGATAAAACTAGTGGACACAGGGGCTCTGTGGCCACTCCCATTTGCTTTCCGGAATCCAACACCTGCCTTGTTTGGTGGGCTGGGGAGGGATTGCTGAGCAGTCAGCACTCATCACTCATCTTTCTGTCCTTACTTGATACTTGGGTTAATGAGCTTTGGGAAAGAATTGTCTCTATTTCATTTTCTCTCTCAGCTCGGGGTTCTCCAAGTGTGGTTCCCTGCTAGGGCTCAGGTTAGAGATGCTTCAGGTCAGTTCCTACAGCTGTCTATCCATCTGGCCATCAGTCCCACAGGCCCAGCACGGAAGAAGGAAACTATTGTCATCAATCACTATCATTGCCATGATCAGTCAAGCACACTGATGACTGCTGAGCACTAAGTGCTTTCTTTCACAGAGACTGAAATAAACCTATACAAGAGACCTGTGTCTGTTGTTTCAATGACAGCAATTTGGTATTACGGTTGAGTAACTTGACATTCAAAAGTTATGTATTATACCAAAATGTCTTCAAATTCCTGAAAACAAATGAACTTGGGAAAGTGTTTTACTTTTGCTCTGACAAAAATATTTCCTACTCATAAATAATTAAATGAAATACAAATACCTGCCACATTTCTACCTTCTTTTTCACTTCCTCCTTTTCTGCAATCTCATTTAAATTTGCCAGGGCTTTGGCTGCCAGTATTCTCCTTGCTTCAACACTCAGCTCAGACTGTAAAGCCATATGTGCAGCAACTTCACACAGGTATTTGCTGTTCTGAGTTTCATTCCCCAAGAACTGTGCTTTGGGACTGGACCCACAGTCCACAGGGCGGCGGCAAGTCTCACCATCCTCTGCAACAGAGCTTAGGCCACGACCACCGTGACTTTCACACTCACAGTGGTACACTTTCTGTTGAGAACAGTTTGGTCCCTTAGGAATATTTGCAAAGTTTGGTGCGACTGGTTCCCCAGGGTTGTATGAACCTGAAATTCCTGAAGAGAAGGTTCTACTTCTCTGTACTTCCTTTGGAATGCTCGTCCTATGGAAAATTGATGACCCATCATCTTTGAGTCCCTCTGGGACTCCAAATTTAGTGTGATTCCAGAAAGAATATGTATTGCGGACCAGCGTTTCCTTACTTAAATCTAGTTGTGGAGACTGTGGGTAGTAACAACGGCTTATGTGCTTCTGCTGCCTGGGATTATGGCAAAGCAAGGCTTGGGCAGGCACTGTCCATGGAGTCCTCCCTTGCTCCAGAAGCGAATCGGGCCTTTTTAAATCTGAGTCACTGTAGCTGAGCTGCCTTTTCAGATGAGCCAGGGGCTGAAGACACTCGACATTCCGCCTCTTCCAAAGAGGGTCCAACTCTTGCTCACTGGAAAGAACCACATCCTGATTCTCAAAATCCATCACCACTGCATTGGGGGTGAAAGTGTCTGATGCATCACTGTCATGTCTCAGTAACTCCTTATCCAGCTGCCTTGTGATCATCTCAGAAACAGTCTTTTCAATTTCAGCTGAGAGGCCAGGTATGTCGGCCACTTCTTCTGTCACCACTGGCCTGTTCTCAGCTAAGTCCAGCAGCAATTTGCAAACGAGGTGGATAATTTTGGGTATGTGTTTCAGAAGTCGTGCCTCATATCCGTGAAGCAGATGCCGCTGACGAATGAGATACTGTGCTAGGGTGACAGCATGTGCCTTGGGGTCACAGCAAGAGAATATATTGCGAAGAGGAATCAGAAACTGAGTAAATTCCCTTACACAGAGTAGCTGTCCTCGAGTCTGTATGGAATTAGGTCGCTTTGCCCGAACAAATATAATTGCTTGGTCAGCAGTCATTCTTGTTGCAAAAACTAAGTAACATGCTATTAAAACACCTAAACAATGAAGAAATGAAGATTGGTATGAGAAAAATTTATATTTTTAGTTATACTCTTTGATGATTTTAAAATTTGAATATGTATTAGGAAACCATATATATATAGGAACATTTTAAGAACAATGATAACTTAAACTTTTGGTACACGGGTTCACCTATTTACTTGTCTCTATGGTAACCCTCCCCTTGACTTAGAACCCTTGGTCACCTCTGTACCACAGGGCAAGCACAAGTACTGTCACAGTGAACCTGAGCAGGTGTGGAGTAAGGAAGGATGGCTGAGTGTGGAGGGCAATGACTGAATGAACTGATGACCTGGTTCATTTATCCTCATTATGCCCAACTCCAACATGGAAGAAAGCCAATACTGCTTTCCACTCTGAACAGTCCTTAAAAATTTCTATTCAATCACTCCATACGTTCTGCTTGGAACTTCCCAGCCCTTTCAGCTTTGACATCAATTGGTGGCACATTCCAGACCTGCATTTTTCCCACTTGGGTGTTTTTATTTTTGGCGACTATTCATTTTCACAATCTATTTCCTCTCTTGAAGTTTCTTCTTTAAGAATAAACTAATGCCTAAACTAATATATATTTTCCTCCAGACCACAGATACTTTTCTATAAGTACTTAATAGTAAGGAAGACCACATTAACAGTGTAAAAATTATGTACTATCATTAATACTAAACTGAAATGAATAATAAAAAGGTGATATATTAATTTAAATACAACAGTTAATTAACATCAAGTAAAAGGCAAATCAAAAGACATCTGTGTGATTCATGAAGTTTCTGAATCTCATTACACACGAAAATCAGAACCTCTGAAAAATGCCTGGTTTCCTAGTATGACGTAAGGTCCAACATATCTTTCTCACTAGGATAAGGCAGTTCTTTAGGGCAAGTATGATATGTCTGCAAAACTATCACATGGAATCCCTAGAACAGTGAGATCTTGGCTCAACCATGAGAGCTGACAATCTGAAGCAGAACTACGTCCCCATCCCCCTCCCCAGTAAGTGGGAAGGCCAGCGGTAAGTACATGGGTACATTGTAAACAGAGTCAAACTCTGGTGTCTGGCTGGCTTAGATGACCAATGAAGATTCCATCCTTTTTGTGCCCTAGGTTTGGCATTGCACTGATATTCTGCTGCATTTTAAAGTAAAATCACTGATTTTTATACAGAACTTAGGCACAGTTAAGACTCTACAAACAAAATCCTTATAGCAGTGGCTTTAAATCATGGTCCTGTGACTTTAGATACAGCAAATTAACCTCCTTCAAAACTTACAGTGTTGCTAACAACTTAAAAAGATTATTGGATGAAACAATGCTTGCTATTTCCATTATTATTTTGGTTAATGAAGATAAAATTTTAAAAAGACTTATGTATTAAAAACAAAAGTATTGACTTTTTTCCTTGAAAGAAGAAAATCAGAAAGGTCATTCAGCTAGCTATGGAAACCCACCTATTTTTCAATATGATGCAGTTTTAACTCTAAATCATTCAAAAAATACTCTCATGGATATATGGTCACTGAAACTATCTATTTAAGATATTTCAAGTATCTTTTATTGACTTGCTCCATTTGACTCCAAACCTTCGATAGGAATCTGAAAACTATCCTTAAGAACTAGGAAATGTTTTTCCTTATATGTTTAAATACACAGAAAGGCAATAAAACCACCCCCTAGAATTTACCTGTTCGACCAAGCCCTGCATGACAATGGATAGCTACTTTTCCTTCTTGTAAGGCAAATGTCATCACCTTCACCATATCTAAGATGGTGGTAAGGGACGCTACACCATAATCCTTCCATCCAAAGTTGTAGAAATAAACTGGACAATGAGAAAGAACAAGAAGAAATCAACATATAGGAGAAATACTTGCAAAGACATTTGAAAAAACTGAGTGAAGTCATGAAAAGTATACAGCTGTAAAACACGCAGATCTCACTGGATGTGTAGACCTAAAATAACAGGCTTTTCCCATTTCCAGTAAATTTACTGTTAGCATTTCTTAAAAAGCATATTCTGTGTTATTTAACACATTTCCTGCTGAAACTCAGAAATAATTAATGAAAAGCAGGATTATAAATTAAAGTTGATGACCTATGCCAAAATTACTCTACCATGGAGGGAAAGCATGCAACCTTGTTTAAGCACTGAAACATGTCTGACTGACTGATAAATGACATGAGGTGGCACATACAGATTTTTCTAACTAGTGGGATAAAAAGCTAGCATGAACTTCAAGTTGTAGAAGTGGCACAGGTTGATCCTTTCCAGCTTGGTGTGAATGACACATGTTCAGGGGATTCTATGCTAAAGCTCCTGTGACTGATAGCTTCTGGACTTGTCACATACAGAATCCCCACATCCTACCCACTGGGTAGAGCTATGCGGTAGGAAAAAGCACAAATAAGTCCTGGGTTTTAATCTTGTTGCTATGTTTAAGTTGTGTAATCCTGGGCAAGTCAGAACTTCCTCAGTCTGTGTGATCTCATATGTGAAGCAGAACAACAACTATATATATATATATATATATAGATATATATATATATATAGATATATATATATAGATAGATAGATAGATAGTTAAACATTCATTTATTTATTTGGCTGTGCTGGGTCTTGGTTGCAGCATGTGGGATCTACTTCCCTGACCAGAGATGGAACCCAGGCCCCCTGCATTAGGAGCACAGTCTTAGCCACTGGACCATCAGGGAAGTCTCAGAACAACTACATTACATGAATGCTTTAAGGATTAAATAAGATGATAGGTCTGACATACTGTTTATGTTAATTATGCAGGTATTATTTCTACAAGATCTCCTCTCAAGATCTCTCTCACAGGAAAAAAGAAATTCTGTACTTTCAACACCAATACTAAATAAGATATTTAAAGACAAAGTTATCTCATCTTCACTTTTCAGAAGCCCTACTACTGTGCATGAACTTTGTTTCCATCACCTTTTTAACCTAAGAACTGAGCAGACAAAAGTCTCTGAGTTCTGTCCTTGGTAACGTATGGAAAGGAGGTTGGAAAGACTTACTGCCAGCCTCCATGAAAGCTTCAGGAAGATATGTGAAGCCACTTTCTTGTTCCAGAGGGTTCCCACAGCTGGCATGCTCACCAGGACGCTGCAGGTTAATGATACTTTTTATCCCATAGCTTAAAGGAAAAAGAAGAAAATTAGTCATATTGGGGAGGTAGTGTTAACAAAAAATAACCATTTTTGGTATTAATAAACATTACTCTTAAAACTTTATCTTACTTGAAATAAGTTCCTCACATTTCTGTTGGTAAAATGAAAGGACTTTTCTATTTTAAGTCAAAAGCAGTGGAAAAGAAGACATAAGCTGGCTTATTACAGTGTCTAAACATGCGACATTTACCTTCGGAACTGCTCAATGATACAGAACTTCTCCAGGACCTCAGTGGATGGGCGTGCCATGGCCAGGATATTATCAGTGACCCTACAGATGGGAGAAGGGACTGATGAAATGCACAGAACTGAGAAAGTAAGATTTCAAGCCCTTACTTTTTCTCTGATTTCAACAATACTGTAAGATAAGAATCTCCTTATACAAATCTGGCTTCAATTCTGTATTATGATTAGGGCTATACGAAACCCTTACTTCTTAAATCCCTGGAAACAATTCCAGAACATAATGTATTTATGGGCTCCAGCAAAGTATCTTCAAGGACTTTCATGAGATTCTAGCGGCCATGACAGAATGATGGAGAAGCCTCAGCTCCATGCAGCAAAAGTAACATCCTGGATTAGTTATCCAGAGGTTACTGACTAAATGAGGAGGGCCAGCTGGGAAGCATTTTTAGTTACTTTAGTCATCTATACCTCAGTTATCTAATGTGTTGAGTGAGGGTAATAATGCCTGCCTCATAGGGTTCGTGTGAGAATTCAATATTATGTGACTATAAAGTCTTTTAGCATAAATCCTGGCATGTGGTTATGAATAAATGCTGAGTTATTATGATTTAGAAAAAAAAATCACTTTGGAGTCAGTCAGGCCTGGTTTCAAATGCTGGCTTTTCTATTTTCCAGCTGTGTGGCAAATTACTTAGTCTCTCTGGACTTCAATTCCTTATCAATAAGATGACACTAACAATGCCTACTTAAAAGGGTTTTATGACCATAATAATTTGAAAATGTCTAGCACTGTGACTGGCCTGTAACCAAATGGATGTTTACTGAGTGTACAAATGGACAGAGGCCCAGTAAATGGCTGTCATTCTCACTAGGGCTCTAACTTCCCTCTGTTCTGATCAAATTTCTCACCAGTGGTCTGGTGAAAGATACCTAAGATAGACTGTCACAAGTTGTGGGTTACAAGAACCTGAGAGGAGTAATAGAGACATCAGATGAGCAGGTCAGGATTCAGAAAGATACCATCTCTCATGACTGGGGCAATATCTAAAAACAGGGAACCATGAAGGTTTGGGATCCCCCAAATGTAATAGCACTTAGTGTAAGATTAGGAGAGATGTAATGTGAAAGCAGCAGAGGTAAAAACAAGAGAGTTTAGTCAACAATAAACCAGAAATGTTAATGTGACCTTAAGCTGCATTATTATAAATTTATGTGTCTGGCCACATCTCAGGAGTAGTGTTTGCTTTTTCATGACACTCTTTAAGAAAGGTAGTGATGAAGGTAATGACAGTGGACCCCAGACTATAACACTACACATGTACCCAACAAATCCAATGTGAAAAAGTACAGGGCTGGAGGTTAGTAAACTGGCTGACAAATATCTGATTTGTACATGGAGTCTTACTCTATAAAATGATTCACCAGCAGAGTTATTTAAATAGTGAATTCTTCTTAGTGCGTTCCAAATATGGTTTTAAATTTCAGAATTTTTCAAAGATATCACTATATCAAAAAAGGTATACTTGACAATTTGCTAATAATAATAAAAACAGCATGATTCAATAATGAATGAATTACACTTACGTACCATAAACAATGAAAGCATTTTACCTCATCTACTGAACTGACAACTTATACCACCCTCTACTGAGGCAGACTGGAAGTGTATGTATTTGTATGAAAATGTATCCTTTTATACAGAGTACAGGAACAAAATAAAAATGAGGCTAAAGTTCACCTACATGAAAGTGAAAAACTACCTATATGCCTCATAATTTCTCAAATTTATAGCTGAATATTTTAATTGTTTCTAGCAGTCTCTGAAATTTAAAATCTATCTAGTTACCAATTCTTTAAGATACTTTACCTATAACATTCTACTTTATTAAAAACAAATAATCCTATAGGGTTGGTTTCATTATTTCCATTTTACAGATGAGGAAACTGTGGTTCAGAGTGCCTGTGAGTAGGCCAGATGGTCAAGAGGGAAAGCCAAGGATGGAAGGTGAGGCCCTCTTACTTCAAAATCCCACATTCCTTCTTCTACAGGCTACTGCCTCTGGCCATCACCTACAACTCCATTTCCTTTTCCTACTTAGCAGTAGGTGGAAGCTATCAAAGACTGACAGAATCACTTACCAGGATGAGTAGACCCCTTTAACAGCTTGTTCCTGTTCACTCCAGCGAGCTGCATTTTCATACTTGCAAGCTTTGCCACCACATGCCACAGAACAGGCCACATGTCCAGGAATGACATGCCGCAAACGCTCTCCAACTTTTGTATATTTTGGCGTTGGACGTCCTGAATTTCCTAGAATAGACGAAGAAGGGAAGATTTAAAGTCCTACTCCCCAAATGGAATAGTAACAAGGGAAAGAGCTTCCAATTTCTCTCAGGATTGCATGACAAGTTGGTGCTAAATCCCCTTCATTTTGTCAGGAATAAAACTGTTTCCCTTTCATATAAGTGCACTATCCTTTACTTCGGAAAAGGCCTTTGCACACAAGAATCTCCATATGGGGTACTGGTAATGAAAAGGAAGAAACTGTTACAGCAGATCTTCTACAAAGAAATGAGTTTTACACAAGAACTACATTTTTAATGAAAAAAAAACATAAAACATTCAATCATTTTTATCTATTACATGTCTACTGAATCTCTTAGCATAACAGACAATAGAAAGTATAACAGAATTCTCAAAATTTTAAAAGGTATAAACACAGCATAGCTTCTTCACAATCATTGTATTTAAACTCAAAAGTGTGTCAATCTTTAAGAAGAAAAGGAGCTTTACTTTTTCTCTCGGGGCAAGTTGGGTTTCTCTCAGCACAGCTGACAGAGGACATGGCCACCATCACCTGGAGAGAGGACGAGGACAGCACCTTGGCAGCAGAGCTGCGCCGCCCCTGCTGCAGCCGCAGGATAGGGTCGGAGGCAGAGTGGCGACGACCCTCGAAAAAGGAGCTGAGGAATGGCACAGCAGAGAGCCTCCGGGGTGGATCCTGCATGGTGCTGGGCTTCCAGGAGGGAAGAGCTGGAGGCGAGATGTCAGCGCCAGCCTGCTCCATGATGAAGTTACACTGAGATGTGAGCATCACTCTGCGTGATCTAACTGCTGTTCAGGATAGGCTGACTTGTTTCCATAGTGACAAACAAAGAAAGTACTGATTCCCACTCAGATCTGTACAAGCAAAATCCCTTATGAATGGATTGTGTTTTGAACAGATTGTTCGAATACAGGGAAGAATAACATGTATTTTAAATAGATTATACCTAAAATGTGACTTTTCTACTGTTTCTCAAATACCGTCAAAAAGATCTGATGCAAACACACACATTATTAAAATACCGAAATTTTGTTCTTCCTTTCTTATCTATTCTCTGAATATTTTGAAAAATATTCTCTTTCTACTCCTCTCCGGAACAGGGCAGATAAAAAGTTAGTTGTAATAAAGTGGGACATATTAGATACCTCTAACATTATTAAAACATCATTTTTCAAAGCCAAAAATCCCTCTATTTTTTGTTTAGTTGCTAAATCATATCTGACTCTTTCACAGTCTCATGGACTATAGCCTGCCAGGCTCCTCTGTCCATGGGATTTCCCAGGCAAGAATACTGGAGTGCATTGCTATTTCCTTCTCCAGGGAATCTTCCCGACCCAGGGACTGAACTCGCATCTCCTGCACTAAAGGTAGACTATCAGTGGGCCACCTTGGAAGCCCGAAACCCTCTATTATTTTATAGAACAACTTAAGAAATGCTTGGAGAGAAGAAATAAAGACATCTTGAGGGCTGGTATACTAACCAAAGACATTTATTTTCATATTTCTATTTTCAGAATGTGAAAATCCAATTCTTGGTTATTGGATAGTTATAGCAGTCATAACTACAGCCCTCAAAAACTCAAAAGACATGCTTCTGTGTCTTTTGTTGCTGACTAAGGGGAAAGAGAAGCTTCAATAATGTCTTGGCAGAGACACAGGAAGAAAATCCACTAAGTATCACATTTTTTAAAGGAACTGGATGAGGGGGAGGTTGCAACTTGAGGATAAAGGATATAAAGAACACAGAAACTGTTAACAACCACCCATTGTCCGCCTCCTCTCTTGTTAATGTCAAACTGCAACACCCTCACCCCACCCCGTGTCTTTTTCTCTTTCTGTTTCTCCAAATGGTATTCTGGCCATGTGCAGATGGAAACAAACTATTGTCACAGATAGGGCTCTTTGCTTTGTTCTGTTCTATTTTAATAATTAATAATGCTTTAAAACTTGCTCCTTTTAAAACACATCCCCATTTCTCCAAATGGATATGTTTTGTCAAATAAGATACAGCAGCTCAACTTGGTGTCTAAATTTGAGTGTAGCATCCTGCCCCTGTCATTTTGTAAACAGCAATGAAAAAGAATTTCTTCTAATGTAGTCTATTCAGAAGGCACAGCTTCCACAGTTTTAAAGGAAAGGAAAGTACAGAGGATGTGGTGAGGAAAGCATGCTGGAACCTGATGTCAAGAGGCCCTAAATGCTCAAAATAAGGAGTCTGAGTCTGCTGTTGGGGAACAGGAGTCTGACTCAAGTTCCTCAGGGTTAACACTCCCTGCAAAGACAGGGATTGAAGTCAAGGACTGAGGGCCTGCTGGGACAGTGACAGTAAGTGTGGGAGCAAGATAGTATAGGGGCGGACACTGCACTGCATGCCAAGACTTCAAGTCTAAGCGAGCAGCAACAAGACACTTAAGTCAGTAAATATGCAGTCCATAACGAGAAGGTGCCATAGAAAACCCAGCAGGCAATCTCCATCTGAGATGAAAATGCATGTGAGGCAGCAACTAGGAGGCCTCAACCAGTGAGCAGGAAATGCCTGATCTGTGCAGCTCTAAGGACATGAGAGTCCAAGTGACTCTGCGCTCAACAGTTCTGAAAATGAGAATGAATTTGATGAGGATAGGACTTGTCTGGACCAAGCTAAGGAAAGGAAGATTTTTCTATCATCTCAGGAATAATTTCTGCTGTGAAATCTTAAGAACTGGGCTGGCCTCAAATAAATATGCAACCACTTAGTGGGCTGAGTTACCAGACAGGGACACTGAGTTTGGGCTTTCAGTAAAGTAGAGTGAAGGCAAACAGGAATCCAAAAGGTGACTGCAGCCCTCCCTCTCAGCATATTCTTGCCTTGCTCACTCACCTGGGGCACCCAGGGGTGCTGGGATACACTGGCACTGTCTGGTGCTGAACTGGAGTGCTACCCACCTGTGGGCCCGACAGACAGAGCAGAGGCCTCCATTCTCCAAGACATGTCAGAACTGTCAACCTCACTACTGCATGCTCCAAACTACTCCTTTAAAAATGCCCAATTCATAGCCAAATCCACCTTTAAAAATCAGTTTTTATTTATGCCAAACGATGTTACAATAGGGAAGAGTACCTTTCATTCCACCCCTAAACTCATCTTCCTTTCAATATTTGTCCACAGGCACGTAGATTTTCTATTTATTTGTAGTCATAATTGCAAATAATTTTCCCTGCTTTTACTAAGCAGCATAGCCAACACCTTCCCATTTTGCTTTAGTCTTATTTTCATTTAGTGGATACACAAGATTTTGATGCATTATAATTTACCTAGTCATTCTTTAGCTGTTGACTATTTAGGCTATTATTATATTGTTTAAAAATAAGGTATTATATATTTTCAGGATTAAAATTTTTTACTTCTATTTTTTCCTTCATTAAACCAGAGATGATATGACTGGTGTGCAAGGCTCATATTTTTATTTACTTGACTTTACATGTTTGAACAACTAACTTTATACAAGTGGAAAGGAGTAATATTTTATAGCAAATCACAGGTTTTTCCTGAAGTCAGAGAGGAACACAGCATTAAAATAAAGATCAAGAGATGCTGTCCCTGATAAGCTATTTTGTCAACCTCCGTGACCTCAGAAATCCATATCTCCACATAACCATGTTTTCATTCATAGAATGTTGCCAAAAAGCAATCATGCCATGACTTTAAAGGGATTATCTTCTAATTCATGGAATAAAACATGTTAGAACTTGTACCAAATTAGTACAAATTGGTCTCTCTTTTTTGTATTATTTTAAAAAATAGTTATTTTATTCATTTTGTGGATCAATTTAGTTACTAATAGTCATACTTTTTGTTTCACACCTCTGTAAGACTTTGTATTACATCCTAAAAATCAATTAAAAATTTTAAATTGGGATGAGTCATATAGATTGCTAATGATGAATTGTTCAGACTAACATTTTAATATTTATTTAAATTAGCAATTGGAAAAAAATGAAGCCTTTTTCTTAAAAGGAGCAACAAGACTACTTAATTTCTAGTATTTTTCATGTTTTATATAAAATGGAAGTGTTTTAAAGCAAGAGTAATTTTATGAAGGGCCATATTTTCAATAGACATCTAAAAGCTAAAAAAACTTTTTTTCTGACAACCACAGAGATAGGCTGTTGTTGTTCTTGTTCAGCTGCTCAGTCATGTCCGACCCTTTGCAACCCCACAGACTGCAGCACGCCAAGCTTCCCTGTCCTTCATCATCTCCTGGAGCTTGCTCATACACGTCCATAGAGTCTCATGTCCATTTAGTCACATGTCTATGTAGTCTCAGTCCTAAGTCAATAAAGCAGTCATTTCCAGGAGCTAGACTAGAACGCTGACTTTTTAGCTCCTTTTTTTCCCACTTTTTGTGACATGAGACTCATTTCTCACAAGGAAATTAACTATTCAACTGTTTGACAGCTCAAGATGCTTCCTACTGTTGAGTCAAAATCCATTTCTCTGTAAACACTGGTCCTGGTTCCTCCCTTTGAAAGCGAAAGTCGCTCAGTCGTGTCCGACTCTTTGCAACCCCACAGACTGTACAGTCCATGGAATTCTTCAGGCCAGGACACTGGAGTGGGTAGCCTATTCCTTCTCCAGGGGATCTTCCTGAACCAGGAATTGAACCAGTGTCTCCTGCATTGCAGGCAGATTCTTTACCAACTGAGCTATCAGGGAAGTTAAAAATGAAAAATAAAGCATCTCTCTGACTTGCAAGGTTTTCAAATATCTGAAGACAGAACCTCTCCAAGACTCCCCCATTGCAAATCTTAATTTTTACAAACATTAATAGTCATTGCTTCCAGATCCTTCACTATAATTCATTTTCTTCAGAGAGTCCCCCAGCCCCTGCCTTCCCTTTACAGATAAACTTCTAAAAAGAAAATTTGACTTCATTTGCTATTTTCATTTGTGATCTGTTTCATGGCCACAGGCCTGGAAAAGGTCAGTTTTCATTCCAATTCCAAAGAAAGGCAATGCAAAAGAATGCTCAAACTACCGCACAATTGCACTCATCTCACACGCTAGTAAAGTAATGCTCAAAATTCTCCAAGCCAGGCTTCAGCAATATGTGAACTGTGAACTCCCTGATGTTCAAGCTGGTTTTAGAAAAGGCAGAGGAGCCAGAGATCAAATTGTCAACTTCTGCTGGATCATGGAAAAAGCAAGAGAGTTCCAGAAAAACATTTATTTCTGCTTTATTAACTATGCCCAAGCCTTTGACTGTGTGGATCACAAGAAACTGGAAAATTATGAAAGAGATGGGAATACCAGACCACCTAACCTGCCTCTTGAGAAATCTGTATGCAGGCCAGGAAGCAACAGTTGGAACTGGACATGGAACAACAGATTGCTTCCAAATAGGAAAAGGAGTACGTCAAGGCCGTATATTGTCACCCTGCTTATTTAACTTCTATGCAGAGTACATCATGAGAAACGCTGGGCTGGAAGAAACACAAGCTGGAATCAAGATTGCCGGGAGAAATATCAATCACCTCAGATATGCAGATGACACCACCCTTGTGGCAGAAAGTGAAGAGGAACTAAAAAGCCTCTTGATGAAAGTGAAAGTGGAGAGTGAAAAAGTTGGCTTAAAGCTCAACATTCAGAAAATGAAGATCATGGCATCTGGTCCCATCACTTCATGGCAAATAGATGGGGAAACAGTAGAAACAGTGTCAGACTTTATTTTTTGGGCTCCAAAATCACTGCAGATGGTGACTGCAGCCATGAAATTAAAAGACGCTTACTCCTTGGAAGAAAAGTTATGACCAACCTAGATAGTATATTCAAAAGCAGAGACATTACTTTGCCGACTAAGGTCCGTCTAGTCAAGACTATGGTTTTTCCTGTGGTCATGTATGGATGTGAGAGTTGGACTGTGAAGAAAGCTGAGCGCTGAAGAATTGATGCTTTTGAACTGTGGTGTTGGAGAAGACTCTTGAGAGTCCCTTGGACTGCAAGGAAATCCAACCAGTCCATTCTGAAGGAGATCAGCCCTGGGGTTTCTTTGGATGGAATGATGCTAAAGCTGAAGCTCCAGTACTTTGGCCACCTCATGCGAAGGGTTGACTCATTGGAAAAGACTCTGATGCTGGGAGGGATTGGGGGCAGGAGGAGAAGGGGACGACAGAGGATGAGATGGCTGGATGGCATCACGGACTCAATGGACGTGAGTCTGAGTGAACTCCAGGAGATGGTGATGGACAGGGAGGCCTGGTGTGCTGCGATTTATGGGGTCGCAAAGAGTTGGACACGACTGAGCGACTGAACTGAACTGAACTGAACTGAAGGTCTCTGATGGTCCTTTTTATAGTTGTCTTATTTTTACTTTTTAGCACACATTCAACAGAGTTGAACAATTTAGTTTTAATTTTAAAAATATTTGGAAAGGATTTTACTTTTTGATGCAATCTCAAACTTATAGAAAAGTTTTATGTATAATACAAAGAATTTTTTTTCTTGAATCATTTGAGAATAAGCTGCAGATATGCTGCTCCATTACTCTAAATAAGTTAGTGTATATTTCTCACAAAAAATTCTCCAAAATTCCCCCAAATCAGAAAATTATAATTGATATATTATTAGTTTCCCACTATTCCTCAGACCTCACACAAGTTCCACTGATTTCTCTCAATGTTCTTTATAGTAAAATCATACTACACAATGTTTAGAATCACACACTTTTAGTTGTCTTCTCATTTATTTCAGTTTAGAACAAGTTCCTCAGTCCTTCCTTGATATCGATGCCTTTGGCTTTTGAAGAGTACAGACCAGTTATTTTGTAGAACATTTCCTCAATTTGGGTGTGTCTGCTTCCTCATAATTAGATCTAATAAGTTCTGGTGTTTATGGTAAAAAATGATATTTAGAAACCAAGTCCACATGCTAGGTGTGGTCACTACAGTTAAAGAGTTGTTGCCTGCAGGCATTCTCAGTGGATAGAACTAAAGAATGCATACAATATATACACGTATACACACACATACACCACACATTTACATCCATATTTATATATGCATGCATTTATGTTGAAAACTGAGAGTTCATGCAGATGTTAGCAATTCTAATCCAACAACACAGGGCTCCTCCTAACAGCCCTCCTTCCATAAATACACAGGGGCTTCCCAGGTGGTGCTAGTGGTAAAGAATCTGCCTGCCAATGTGGGAAATGTAAGAGATGCAGGTTCGATCTCTGAGCCAGGAAGATCCCCTGTTCTGTAAATAAGTTCATTTGTACCATTTTTAAAGATTCCACATATAAGCAATGATACCTGTCTTTTTCTATCTGACTTCATATAACACCTGTCTTTCTTTATCTGACTTATTTCATTCAGTATGGCAATCTCTAAGTCCCTCCATGTTGCTGTAGATGGCATTATTTCATTCTTTTTTATAGCCAAGTAATATTCATTGTACACATGTACCACATCTTCTTTTTGTCTAGTTGTGTGTGTGTGTGTGTGTGTGTGTTTTTTCATAGTGAAAACTTTTATATTTGGAATTAGCCAGCTGGACTCAGTTTAGATGATCCCAATTTTGTTGGCAACATCCAAAACATCATAGTCAGGAACCAGTCGAACATATGCCTTCTCCTCTCCATCAGGCCTGATCAGGGTATTGACCTTAGCCATGTCAATGGGATAGAGCTTCTTCACAGCCTGTTTAATTTGGTGCTTGTTGGTCCTGACATCCACAATGGATACCAGTGTGTTGTTGTCTTCTATTTTCTTCATGGCTGACTCGGTGGTGAGGAGGAAATTGATGATGGCATAGTGGTCAAATTTGTTTCTCCTAAGGGCGCTCTTCTGAGGATATTTGGGCTGCCTCCTGAGCCGCAGTGTTTTGGGCCTCCAGAAGGTAGGTGATGTCTGGATCTTCTTTTTCTTGTGGCTGTGGACAGCTTTCAACACTGCTTTCTTGGCCTTCAAAGCCTTTGCTTTGGCTTCAGCTTTAGGAAAGGCAGGGGCTTCCTTCTTCGCCTTCGGTGCCATCTTCATGAAAAGCTATTTGTGTTTTCATTGTCATTTATTTTGAGGTAATTAAAAAAAAATCTCTCCATTTCATCATGGACCCACTGGTTTTTTAGTAGCATGTTGTTTAGTTTCCATGTAACCTTGTTTTCACTTCTCTTTCTGTGGTTAATTTCTAGTTTCATGCTCCTGTGGTCAGAAAAGATGCTTGAAATTATTTATGCTCTTTAAAATTTGTTAGGGCTTGTTTTGTGTTCTAATATGTAGTCTATCCTAGAAAATATTCCATGTGCTCTTAAAAAGAATTTATTTTCCTTTTTTTTTTTTTGGAAGGGGGGGGGAGTGGAATGTAATGTCCTGAGTACATCATTTAAGTATAACTGTTGTATTGTGTCATTTAGGATCTCTGTTACCTTATTGATTTTTCTGTCTGGAAGATCTGTCCATTGGTGTCAGTGGGATTTTAAAGTCTCTTAATATTAATATATTCCTATCAATTTTTCTTTTTTCTTGCTAGCATTTGTTTTAGGTATTCCTATATTGGGTGCATATATGTTAGTGAGCGTAGTATCTTCTTGTATTGACCCTTTTATCAATATACAGTGTCCTTCTTTATCTTTCTTTATGGTTTTTGTTTTAAAGTCTATTTTGCTTGATATAAGTATTGCCACCCCTGCTTTCTTGTCATTTCTATTTGTAGGAAATACCTTTTTCCATTCCCTCACTTTCAATCTATGTGTGTCCTTCACCCTAAGGTGGGTCTCCTGTTGGCAGCATCTTCTTTTATTATCTAGTCTGCCACTCTGTGTCATTTGATTGAAGCATTTAGTCCACTAACAATGAAAGCAATTGGGGGGGGCATACTGCATGGCATGTGGGATCTTAATTCCCTGACCAAGGAATGAACTCAAGCCCTGGCAGTGAAAGAACAGAGTCCTAACCACTGGAATGCCAGGGAATTCCTTGTTTTTTCTTTTGTGTTTCCCTACTGTATTAGGGTTGAGTTTTCTTTTTGGTTTTTGTGAATCTATGCTTTTGACTTGTGGTTACCCTAGATTTCAAATATGTAAACTCATTACTATATCTACTTGTTTTACACTGGTAGTCATATTGGCTCAAACACATTCTAAAAGATCTACATTTTCTTACTCCTCTCCATTTTATTATTTTTATATCTTATTTTTATACTTTGTTTATCCTTTTGCTGTTTATCATAATCATTTTCACAAAAAATTTTATTGCTTTTCAAAACATATGTACTAGCTTAAGTGATCTTCAATCCTTTTATATATTTGCCTTTCCTATTGTGATTTTTTTCCTTCCCTATAGACACTTGCTTTTTTCTATTCAGAGAAGACCTTCTAGTATTTCCTTTAGAATACGTTTCCATTCAGTTCAGTTGCTCAGTCAGTTATAAGGGATTCCCAGTAAGGCTATTAGCTGATTTCTCTACAGAAACTTTGCACGTCAGAAGGAAGTACCACAATACATTCAGTCCTGAAAGTAAAAAGCCTGCAACCTAGGATACTCAACCCAGCAAGATTATCATTTAGAAAGATAAAAAATTTATCAGATAAGCAAAAAACTAGAAGAATTAAGCAATTCTAAAAAGCCTCTTGATGAAACTGAAAGAGGAGAGTGAAAAAGTTGGCTTAAAGCTCAACATTCAGAAAACGAAGATCATGGCATCTGGTCCCATCACTTCATGGCAA
This sequence comes from Ovis canadensis, assembly GCF_042477335.2. Lineage (NCBI taxonomy): Eukaryota > Metazoa > Chordata > Mammalia > Artiodactyla > Bovidae > Ovis > Ovis canadensis. Next base: position 27,692,445 of record NC_091246.1, read on the forward strand.
GTAGATGGGGAAACAATGGAAACAGTGTTAGACTTTATTCTGGGGGGCTCCAAAATCATGGTGATTGCAGCCATGAAATTAAAAGACACTCCTTGGAAGAAAAGTTATGACCAACCTAGATAGCATATTCAAAAGCAGAGACATTACTTTGCCAACAAAGGTCCGTCTAGTCAAGGCTATGGATTTTCCAGTAGTCATGTATGGATGTGAGAGTTGGACTGTAAAGAAAGCTGAGCACCAAAGAATTGATGCTTTTGAACTGTGGTGTTGGAGAAGACTCTTGAGAGTCCCTTGGACTGCAAGGAGATTCAACCAGTCCATTCTAAAGGAGATCAGTCCTGGGTGTTCTTTGGAAGGAATGATGCTGAAGCTGAAACTCCAGTACTTTGGCCACCTCGTGCGAAGAGTTGACTCATTGGAAAAGACCCTGATGCTGGGAGGGATTGGGGGCAGGAGGAGAAGGGGACGACAGAGGATGAGATGGCTGGATGGAATCACCGACTCGATGGACGTGAGTTTGAGTGAACTCCAGGAGTTGGTGATGGACAGGGAGGCCTGTCGTGCTGCAATTCATAGGGTCACAAAGGTCGGACACGACTGAGCGACAGAACTGAACTTACTTCCTGTGCCTAGATATTTTCCCCCTTTCAATTTAGCAAGTTTTCAGCAATAATTTTTTCAAATGAATTTTCAATCCCCTTATGTCTTTCTTCTCCCTCAGGAATCTCTATTATGTGTAAATTGGCATCCCATAGGTTAAATATGTTGGTTTCATCTTTTCTTTTCATTTGTCCTTTTGTCTGCTAACTGTGATTGGGTGATTTCCATTATTCTATCTTCCAGCTTACTAATTCATTCTTCAGAATTAATTTGCTGTTTTAAAAAAATTTCATTTATTTTCATTGGAGGCTAATTACTTTACAATATTGTGGTGGGTTTTGCCATACATCAACATGAATCAGCCACAGGTGTACATGTGTCTCCCCATCCTGAACCCCCTACCCACTTCCCTCCCCACCCCATCCCTCTGGGTTGTCCCAAAAAAACAGCTTTGAGTGCCCTGCTTCATGCATTGAACTTGCACGGGTGACCTGTTCTACATATGGTAATATACGTTTCAATATACATCAAATTGTCTCACTCTTGCCTTCTCCCACATGTCCAAAAGTCTGTTCCTTATATCTGTCTCTTTTGCTGTCTTCCATAGAGTCGTCATTACTGTCTTTATAAATTCCATATTTATGCATTAATATACTGTATTGGTGTTTCTCTTTCTGTTTCTCCTTCTTACTCCACTTTCTATAATAGGCTCCAGTTTCATCCACCTCATTAGAACTGACTCAAATGCGTTCTTTTTTATAGTTAAGTAATATTTCATTGTGTATATGTACCACATATCCTTATCCATTCATCCGCTGATGTACAGCTAGGTTGCTTCCGTGTCCCAGCTATTGTAAACAGTGCTGCAGTGAACACTGAGGTACACGTGTCTCTTTCAATTCTTGTTTCCTTGGTGTGTATGCTCAGCAGTGGGATTGCTGGGTCACACGGCAGTTCTATTTCTAGTTTTTTAAGGAATCTCAACACTGTTCTCCATGGTGGCCGTACTAGTTCGCATTCTCACCAACAGTATAAGAGGGTTCCCTTTTCTCCACACCCTATCCAGCACTTTTGTAGACTTTTTGATGGCTGCCATTCTGTCCAGCGTGAGATGGTACCTCATTGTGGTGTTGATTTGCATTTCTCTGATAGTGAGTGATGTGTTTGTTAGCCATTAGTATGTCTTCTTTAGAGAAATGTCTGTTTAGTTCTGTGGCCCATTTTTTGATTGGGTTGCATTGAGCTGCATGAGCTGCTTATATACTTTGGATATTAATTCTTTGGCAGCTGTTTCATTTGCTACTATTTCTCCCATTCTGAAGGCTGCCTTTTCACCTTGCTTATAGTTTCCTTCGTTGTGCAAAAGCTTTTAAGTTTAATTAGGTCCCATCTGTTTATTTTTTATTTCTATTACTCTGGGAGGTGGGTCATAGAGGATCTTGCTATGATTTATGCCAGAAAGTGTTCTGCATGTTTTCCTCTAAGTGGTTTATAGCTTCTGGTCTTACTTGTAGATCTTTAATCCATTTTATTTTTGGGAATGGTGTTAGAAAGTGTTCTAACTTCATTCTTTTACAGGTGACGGACCACTTTTGCCAGCACTTGTTAAAGAGATTGTCTTTTCTCCACCGTATATTTTTTCCTCCTTTGTCAAAGATAAGGTGTCCATCATTTCTGTTCAATTGCTCAGTCATATCTGACTGTTTGGGACCCCATGGACTGCTGCACTCTTGGCCTCCCTGTCTATCATCAACTCCCAGAGTTTCCTCAAACTCATGTCCATTGAGTTGATGATGCCATCCAACCACCTCATCCTCTGTTGTCCCTTTCTTCTTCTGTCTTCAATCTTTCCCAGCATCAGGGTCTTTTCCAATGAGTCAACTCTTTGCATGAGGTGGCCAAGTACTGGAGTTTCAGCTTCAGCATCAGTCCTTCCAATGAACACTCACACTCAGGACTGATCTTATTTAGGATGGACTGGTTGGATCTCCTTGCAGTCCAAGGGACTCTCAAGAGTCTTCTCCAACACCATAGCTCAAAAGCATAAATTCTTCGGCGCTCAGCTTTTTTCATAGTCCAACTGTCACATCCATACCTGACCACTGGAAAAACCATAGCCTTGACTAGACGGATCTTTGTTGGCGAAGGAACGTGTCTGCTTTTGAATATGCTGTCTAGGTTGGTCATCACTTTCCTGCCAAGGAGTAAGTGTCTTTTAATTTCACGACTGCAGTCACCATCTGCAGTGATTTTGGAGCCCTTCAAAAAGTAAAGTCTGCCATTGTTTCCACTGTTTCCTATCTATTTGCCATGAAGTGATGGGACTGGATGCCATGATCTTAGTTTTCTGAATGTTGAGTTTTAAGCCAACTTTTTCACTCTCCTCAAGAGGGTGTTTAGTTCTCCACTATCTGTCATAAGGGCGGTGTCATCTGCATATCTGAGGTTATTGATATTTCTCCCAGTAATCTTGATTGCGGTGTGTGCTTCATTCAGCCCAGAGTTTCACATGATGTACTGTGCATATAAGTTAAATAAGCAGGGTGACAATATACAGCCTTGACAAACTCTTTTCCCAATTTGGAACCAGTCTGTTGTTCCATGTCCAGTTCTAACTGCTGCTTCCTGACCTGCATACAGATTTCTCAGGAGGCAGGTCAGGTGGTCTGGTATTCCCATCTCTAGGAGAATTTTCCAGAGTTTGTTGTGATCCACACAGTTAAAGGCTTTGGCACAGTCAATAAAGTAGAAATAGATGTTCTTCTGGAACTCTCTTGCCTTTTCGATGATCCAACGGATGTTGGCAATGTGATCTCTGGTTCCTCTGCCTTTTCTAAATCCAGCTTGCACATCTGAAAGTTCACGGTTCATGTATTGTTGAAGCCTGGCTTGGAGAATTTTGAGCATTACTTTACTAGTGTGTGAGATGAGTGCAATTGTGTGGTAGTTTGAGCATTCTTTGGCATTGTCCGTCTTAGGGATTGGAATGAAAACTGACCTTTTCCAGTCCTGTGACCACTGCTGAGTTTTCCAAATTTGCTGGCATATTGAGTACAGCACTTTCACAGCATCACCTTTTAGGATTTGAAATAGCTCAACTGGAATTCCATCACTTCCACTAGCTTTGTTCATACTGATGCTTCCTAAGGCCCACTTGACTTCATAGTTCAGGATGTCTGGCTCTAGGTGAGTGATCACACCATTGTGATTATCTGGGTCATGATGACCTTTTTTGTACAGTTCTTCTGTGTATTCTTGCCACCTCTTAATATCTTCTGCTTCTGTTAGGTCCATCCCATTTTTGTCCTTTATTGAGCCCATCTTTGCATGAAATGTTCCCTTGGTATCTCTAATTTTCTTGAAGAGATCTCTAGTCTTTCACATTCTACTGTTTTCCTCTATTTCTTCGCACTGATCACTGAAGAAGGCTTTTTTATCTCTCCTTGCTATTCTTTGGAACTCTGCATTCAAATGGGTATACCTTTCCTTTTCTCCTTTGCTTTTCGCTTCTCTTCTTTTCACAACTATTTATAAGTCCTCCTCAGACAGCCATTTTGCTTTTTTGCATTTCTTTTTCTTGGGGATGGTCTTGATCCTTATCTCCTGTACAAAGTCATGAACCTCTGTCCACAGTTCATCAGGCACTCTATCAGATCTAGTCCCTTAAATCTATTTCTCACTTTCACTATATAATCATAAGGGATTTGATTTAGGTCATACCTGAATAGTCTAGTGGTTTTCCTATGTTCTTCAATTGAAGTCTGAATTTGGCAATAAGGAGTTCATGAGCCACAGGCAGCTCCCAGTCTTGTTTTTGCTGACTGTGTAGAGCTTCTCCATCTTTGAATGCAAAGAATATTTTCAATCTGATTTTGGCATTGAACATCTGGTGATGTCCATGTGTAGAGTCTTCTCTTGTGTTGTTGGAAGAGGGTGTTTCCTATGACCAGTGCGTTCTCTTGGCAAAACTCTATTAGCCTTTGCCCTGCTTCATTCTGTACACCAAGGCCAAATTTGCCTGTTACTCCAAGTGTTTCTTGACTTCCTACTTTTGCATTCCAGTCCCCTATAATGAAAAGGACATCGTTTTGGGGTGTTAGTTCTAAAATGTCTTGTAGGTCTTCATAGAACCACTCAACTTCAGCTTCTTTAGCATTACTGGTCAGGGCATAGACTTGGATTATCGTGATATTGAATGGTTTGCCTTAGAAACGAACAGAGATCATTCTATCATTTTTGAGATTGCATCCAAGTACTGCATATCAGATCTTTTGTTGACTATGGTGGCTACTCCATTTCTTCTAAGGGATTCTTGCCCACAGTAGTAGATATAATGGTCATCTGAGTTAAATTCACCTGTTCCAGTCCATTTTAGTTCACTGATTCCTAAAATGTTGATGTTCACTCTTGCCATCTTCTGTCTGACCACTGTCAATTTGCCTTGATTCATGGATCTAATATTCCAGGTTCCTATGCAGTATTGCTCTTTATAGCATTGGACCTTGCTTCCAACACCAGTCACATCCCACAACTGAGTGTTGTTTTTTCTTTGGCTCTCTCACTTCATTCTTTCCTGAGTTATTTCTCCACTGATCTCCAGTAGGATATTGGGCACCTACCCACCTGGGGAGTTCATCTTTCAGTGTCATATATTTTTGCCTTTTCATACTGTTCATGGGGTTCTCAAGGCAAGAATACTGAAGTGGTTTGTCATTCCCTTCTCCAGTGGACCACATTTTGTCAGAACTCTCCACCATGACCCATCCATTTTGGGTGGCCTTACACGGCATGGCTCATCGTTTCATAGAGTTAGATAAGGCTGTGGTTCATGTGATTAGATTGGTTAGTTTTCTGTGATTATGGTTTTCAGTCTGTCTGTCCTCTGATGGAAAAGAATAAGAGGCTTATGGAAGAGAGGGGAGAGACTGACTGAGGGGGAAACTGGGTCTTGTCCTGATGGGCGGGGCTGTGCTCAGTAAATCTTTAATCCAATTTTCTGTTGATGGGTGGAGCTGTGTTCCCTCCCTGCTATTTAGTTCAGTTCAGTTCAGTTGCTCAGTCCTGTCCAACTTTTTGCAACCCCATGAATCGCAGCACACCAGGCCTCCCTGTCCATCACCAACTCCTGGAGTTCATCAAACCATGTCCATTGAGTCGGTGATGCCATCCAGCCATCTCATCCTCTGTTGTCCCCTTCTCCTCCTGCCCCCAATCCCTCCCAGCATCAGGGTCAACTCTTCTCATGAGGTGGCCAAAGTATTGGAGTTTCAGCTTTAGCATCAGTCTTCCCAATGAACACCTAAGACTGGTCTCCTTTAGATGGACTGGTTGGACGTCCTTGCAGTCCAAGGGACTCTCAAGAGTCTTCTCCAACACCACAGTTCAAAAGCATCAAGTTTTCGGCACTCAGCTCTCACATCCATACATGACCACTAGAAAAACCATAGCCTTGACTAGATGGACCTTTGTTGGCAAAGTAATGTCTCTGCTTTTTAATATGCTATCTAGGTTGGTCATAACTTTCCTTCCAAGGAGTAAGAGTCTTTTAATTTCATGGCTGCAGTCACCATCTGCAGTGATTTTGGAACCCAAAAAAATAAAGTCTGACACTGCTTCCCCATCTATTTGCCATGAAGTGATGGGACTGGATGCCATGATCTTCATTTTCTGAATGTTGAGCTTTAAGCCAACTTTTTCGCTCTCCTCTTTCACTTTCATCAAAAGGCTTTTTAGTTCCTCTTCACTTTCTGCCATAAGGGTGGTGTCATCTGCATATCTGAGGTTATTGATATTTCTGCCAGGAATCTTGATTCCAGCTTGTGCTTCTTCCAGTCCGCATTTTTCATGATGTACTCTGCACAGAAGTTAAATAAGCAGGGTGACAATATACAGCCTTGATGTACTCCTTTTCTCATTTGGAACCAGTCCGTTGTTCCATGTCCAGTTCTAACTGTTGCTTCCTAACCTGCATCCAGGTTTCTCAAGAGGCAGGTAAGGGGTCTGGTATTCCCATCTCTTTCAGAATTTTCCACAGTTTATTGTGACCCACACAGTCAAAGGCTTTGGCATAGTCAATAAAGCAGAAATAGACGTTTTTCTGGAACTCTCTTGCTATTTACCTGGGGCCAACTATGGTGGAGGCAATGAAGATAATGGTGACTTCCTTCAAAAGATTCCATGCGTGTACTGAGTGTGCCCAACCCTGCAGCAGGCTGCTGCCAACACACACCTCCACTGGAGACTCCTGGAAACTCACAGGCAAGTCTGGGTCAGACTCCTTTGGGGTCACTGCTCCTTTCTCCTGGATCATGGTGCACAATGTTCTGTTTGTGCCCTCCAAGTACCTATTTCCCAATCCTGTGTAAGCTCTGGCAGCTCTATGGTGGGGTTAATGGCGACCTCTTCCAAGAGGGCTTATGCCATACCCAAGTCTGCTGCACCCAGAGCCCCTGTCCCTGTGGCAGTCCACTGCTGACCCTTACGTCCACAGGAGATGCTCAAACACAGTTCTGTCTCAAGTCTCTGTGGGGTCCCTGGGTACTGGTGCACACAAGGTTTGTTTGAGCCCTCTCAGCATCTCTGGCATTAATGCGGTTTCATTCTAAACATGAATTCGCCACTTCTACCATCTTGCTGGGGCTTCTCTCCTTTGCCCTTGGACGTAGGGTATCTCCTCACAGCTGCTCCAGCGCCTACCGTCTTACTGGGGTTTCTCTGAGTTGCACGTGGGGTATCTCCTCACAGCTGCTGCTCCTGATCTTGGACGTGGGTTATCTCCTCTCAGCTGCTCCAGTGCCGCGCAGCCGCCACTCGCCACTCCAGCGCCACAAAGCTGCTGCTCGCCACTTCAGCACCTATGGTGTCCATAAGTGCATGGATTTATCTCTGGGCTTTCTATTTTGTTCCACTGATCTATATTTCTGTCTTTGTGCCAATACTATACTGTCTTGATGACTGTAGCTTTGTAGTATAGTCTGAAGTCAGGCAAGTTGATTCCTCCAGTTCTATTCTTCTTTCTCAAGATTGCTTTGGCTGTTCAAGGTTTTCTATGTTTCCATACAAATTGTGAAATTATTTGTTCTAATTTTGTGAAAAATACTGTTGGTAGCTTGATAGGGATTGCACTGAATCTATAGATGGCTTTGGGTACTATACTCATTTTCACTATATTGATTCTTCCAATCCACAAACATTGTATATTTCTCCATATATTTGTATCATTTTTTTTTACTTCTTTTATAGTTTTCTATATATAGGTCTTTTGTTTCTTTAGGTAAATTTATTCCTAAGTATTTTATTCTTTTTGTTGCAATGGTGAATAGGATTGTTTCCTTAAATTTCTCTATTTTCTTAGTGTATAGGAATGCAACGGATTTCTGTGTATTAATTTTATATCCATCAACTTTACTATATTCATTGATTAGCTCTAGTAATTTTCTGGTGGTGTCTTTAGGGTTGTCTAAGTAGAGGATCATGTCATCTGCAAACAGTGAGAGTTTTACTTCTTTTCCAATCTGGATTCCTTTTATTTCTTTTTCTTCTCTGACTGCTGTAGCTAGGACTTCCAAAACTATGATGAATTGTAGTGGTGAGAATGAGCACCCTTGTCTTGTTCCTGATTTTAGAAAAAATTCTTTCAATTTTTCACCATCGAGAATAATGTTTGCTGAGGGTTTGTCGTTTACGGCTTTTATTCTGTTGAGGCATGTTCCTTCTATGCCTGCTTTCTGGGAAGTTTTTATCATAAATGGCTGTTGAATTTTGTCAACGGCTTTCTCTGCATCTATTGAAATAATCATTAGTTTTTATCTTTCAATTTGTTAATATGGTGTATCACATTGACTAATTTGCAAATATTGAATCCTTGCATCCCTGGAATAAAGCCCACTTTGTCATGATGTATGATCTTTTTAATATGTTGTTGGATTCTGTTTGCTAGAATTTTGTTGAGGATTTTTGCATCTATGTTCATCAGTGATATTGGGCCTTTATCTGTTTTTATGTGGGAGTATTCGTGTTCAGCATGCATGTGTTCAGTAATTTTGGCGCATGGGCTATATTTGGTATGGATGCCTGCCATGTCTTTCCTCAGGGTGTCCTGGCCATTATCCTCTTGGGAGAGGAGGGTGTGTGTGTGTGTGTGTGTGTGTGTTTGGTGTTATGGTGACCAGAGCCTGCAGTCAATGTTGGGTAGAGCCTTCTCCTTGTTCTTTGATAGTCATAGCTCTGTTGAAGGCAGGATTTGCTCCTCGGTTGTAGGAATAGAAGCCTCCAGATCCAGTTCTAGGCTGCAGTGTGAGGTAGTTGGGATTGGACTACTCCTTGTGGTAAAGAAGCTGCTGCATATTCCTCTCCAGGAGACTTGTCCACTGTGCTCAGTGATGTAAACTGCCACCCAGTGTGTGCACCCACAAAGTACACCATTGGAGGCACTGTCTTTGGCTCCACTTCCACGGCGGGAAAGCTGGTAATTGGCTCACATTTTGGTGCCACTTCCATGTGTGTGCAGCCACGAAGTCTGCTGCTGCTCATATTTGACTCACCTTAGCAGTAGGACTGCCAGTAGTCAGCATGGATGTCCCTTCAGTCATTGCCCCTAGAAAGTTGCAGGCTTGAAAACCTGCCAAAGCTATGCCTTTGTACCCACTTTGAGAGTACTGGTAACTGGCTCAGATTTCAGCCGCTTCCACATGTGGGCAACCTGCTGGCACCTGCATGCTCCTAAATCTTGTAGCAGCAAAATCACTCCTGCTGTTAGCACACTGAGACCAAAGCTACTATTGGAGGGCCATGCCCCTCCCTTTACAAGCTCATTGACAATGGTGCTCCTATGGCAGACCTGGGTTCCATCTTGAACACACATCCCCAGATCATACTTCAGGCCTTTTGGGCTGTCTCCACATAGCCAAACCAAGTCCAGTCCCTAGGTCTCTCTGTTGAAGCTCAAGTTGCAGCGCTTACCACTGCACACATCAGCAGGGGCATGATTTGGGCTCAGAAGTGTAGCAAGTTGGCAAGGACCATCTGTGCTGGTCTTTCTCTGCCCTGTCTGACACAAGCCTGCTGGTGCACTCTCCTCTGAGCTTCTGAAGCTCCCTATCTGTCCCAGCTGACTTTTCAGATGATGAAGGAGGTTCCCAGGGTGAGGGAACCATTCCTTTTTCATAGTTCCCTCCAAGGGGCATAGGTCTCATCTCAATTACCATTTTTTTCTCTCATTTTATATGTTGATCTTTCTTGCAGCTGGGGTTGTATGAGACCTTCTGCCTGCATTCAGTAGGTATTCAGTGAGAATTACTCCAAATGTAGATGTATTTTTGATGTATTTGTGGGAAGAGGTAAGCTCCATGTCCTTCTACTCTGCCATCTTGTTTTCTCTCAGGTTTTTTATTTTGAGTTAATTTTCATATATGGCAGAAGGTAAGAGTTCAACACCATTTTTTTTTTTTGCATGTGCACACAGTTGTCTCACTACTAACTGATAAAAAGATTATTTTTTTCCCACTGAATAGCCTTGGCACCCTTGTCAAAAACCACTGACCACATTTGCAAGGTTTTTTTCTGGGATCGCTTTTCCATTCCATTTGTTTCTATGTCTTTGTTTTATCCAATACCACACCATTTTAAGTTTTGAAATCAAGATGCAAGTTCTTAAACTTTGTTCTTGTTTTTCAAGATTATTTGGTAATTTGGGGGTCTTTCAATAGTCCATGCAAATTTTGGGGTGAATTTTTCTATTTCTGCAAAGAAATCATTGGATTTCTGATGGTGATTGCATTGAATCTGTAGATTCTGTTGGGTTGCACTGACATCTTAGCAATTCTTCCAAATCATGAATACAGGATGTCTTTTCATTTATTTAAATCTTTAATTTTTTTCAGCAATATTCTATAGTTTTCAACAAAGTACACTGAAAATACTGGAGCCCTGACTGCCCTAAGCCCTCTCCTTTGTTCCAGAGGTTCCATGCTGAGAAAGGCAAGCCCTCAAAAAAGGATAAGAACAAACCTCAAAGATTGGCCTTGGTCAAATGAAACTTAAAGCGGATATACCCAAAGAAACCTATGCCAAAAGTCATGGGTGGAAGTGGGTTTGGCTATAAATGGGCAACAGAAGGAATCCTTGTATTGATGGAACTGTCTTGTATCTTGACTATAACAATGTCAGTATACTGGCTGTGAAATAGTACTATATTTTGTAAGATGGTTACTGTTGGTAGAAACTGAGTAAAGGGTAAATGAGATATTTTTGTACTATATCTTACAACTGCATGCTAGTACTTAATTATCTCAATATTTTAATTAAAAATGTATATACAATCAAAGAAAAAAGCCACAAGGTAGGCTAAGTGAAGGTGATTTAGCAGAGGTCAAAGCTAACACGGGAAGATATCTAATAGCATATGATACATGATCTGGCAGGATGTAGGCCCCATGTGAAAAAAAGAGCTAAACTAGATGATGGCTGAGCAGGTCTGGGAGACTGGTTATGAAAACGAGGGCTGAATAAATAAGCAAACATATTGGGGATAATAAGAGTCAGGTTTCTCACTCTTGGAGAAGGGAATTGTAAACATAAAAAAAGGCAAAACTAGAATGATGGTATAGTGTTGGATTAGAATATGAAGTATCAACATGAATTCATGGTTTTCAATGTGCATAGACAAAACAAAAATAACTACAAGTGTATACACATACATACATATATACATACACTAACATAAGTTGCCAAAGATTATAGTATCATATTTGAGCACCAAACAAATGATAGTAAAGGATAATATTCCACTGAACAAAGTAGTAGTAATCTACACTGAAATAACTGAACAAATAAAAGCTAAGGGAAAGTTCTTTCTCACAGCAGAATGCTAATGAAGAAATGCCACAGGAAAGAAGGAATTAGAAAACCTCCACTCAGTTATCTGTCATAGTAGTAATTAAAAGCTGAAACTACTGAGTAAAAGCTGGATGAGGACCAGGATATATACAAGGTCTCAGTGGATCGCTCCATAAAATGTTGGGAAAAAGAATAATGTATAATAGGTAAATTTTTGGCAGATACAACTTTACTGATGTGATCAAACTTAACATTTCCAGTTTTATGACCAAATGGTATCTTGAATTGCTTGACAGGATGGAGAATACAAAAAGCACAGAATCACTTCTATGATATTTCTGCCAAAAATTTTAATCTTATGATGAAACAGTAGACAAACTCAAACTGAGAAACACACTGCAAAATAACTAGCCTGTAATCTTCATAAAGGTCAAGAAACGACTAATTATGGTCACTAAAAGAAGTTGAAAAAACATGACAAGTAACCTTTTGGTACTAAAAGATATTACAGAGACAGTTGATAAAATTTGAATGAGGGTCTCTGGTTGAAAAATACATAGAAAAATTTTTGTGCTTTTTTGTATGTTGGAAATGATTTCAAAATAAAAGAAATAACATTATAAGAAGAGGGACACTCTGACAACATGAGAATCCTGACGGAAGAATACAGCGCCTTCTGTGAAATATCATGCCAATAAAAAAACCTGACTACAGACTCTACATCTTTCTATCAATTCAATTTATAGTAAACAGTATTAGGATATAATCAGCAAAATATAGATTATGGCAAAATCTACAGAGTAAAAAATCTGATTTCCTCAACAAATAAAGTGTAAGGAAAAAGAGACTGGAGGAAATCCAAATTTAAAAGATACGTAAGATACATCTCAATCATGTATGATGTATGAAATCATATATACTGCTGGATCTCAATTTAAAGATACATCTATGAGACAAGTAGAAATCTTAGCAATGTTTAGATATCTAAGAAACTATTGTTAACTTTTTTAGTTATTGCAACGATGATATACAGTTAATGAATCAAATGAAGTAATATGGAGGTAGGGGAAATGAGTGGAGGAAGCCAGTGACCTGATATTGTTAAAGTTGGGTGATGATACCTACTTAGGGGATGGTACGTCCATGGCAGGTGGGTCCCACCTGGAAATCTTTATTGTACTCTGTATACTTCTGGGAATATTTGAAATTTCCCCAAAATAAGTTTTCCCTTCAAAACGTAGTAGAACCAAGATTTAAATTGAGGTCTATTTAATTCCAAAGCTAATTCAATATTTACTGAATTTCCAATTTTCCTTTAAAAATCATTTAAGTATTTTATTTATATATCCCTGTTAGAATTTCTCATCACCTATTAGTCAACATTTTAAAAGTATACTAGCCTTATCCCAATGTTAACTTAATAATGTATAACTGACTGTCTTCATAAATGAGATGCAGTTTAGGAAAGTTACATATAAAGTTTTTAAAATTTTTTCTAATTTTTCCTAATTAAAAATTAGCTACACTTACACAATAAGGAAAATTTTATTTAAAAAATGCTTTTGGAAAGGTAAAAATCAGCTTAGTGAGTGGATGACAATAGGGGTTACAACCTTCCTGGGGACATCTGGAAATGTATATGATTTTTTGATAGTCACTGTGACCTAGGGACATTACTAGATGAAGAGGGCAAAGATACTAGATGTTTTCAATGCTAAGGGCTCTCATGTACAATCAAGAGTTGCTTTGCCTCAAAAGCCAAGAGAATCCTAGGTAAGAAACACCAACTAAGACATAACATTCCAACTGAAGAAAGGGGAAAAAGGCTAACTAAATTCTGACATTCATTAACTGGAAAGTACATAGGGGAAAACCCCTCTACCAGAGAAGCAACAAACTGACACCATTATGAAAGCAATTGTTTTAGATACCTCTTCTTTCTAAAATCAGGGAAATGAATATGTCGTAAGTCTGGCACATAGAAGTTGTCCACAGATGGTAGTTATCAGAAGTATTAGTCCCTTTAGAGTCAGACACAGCACAGAGAGATGGAGGATCTATAAAGACCTGGAATTTACTTTTAAAGCTTTTTATTTTATATTGGAGTATAGCCAATTAACAATGTTTTGACAGTTTCAGGTAGACAAGGTCAGAAGTGCAAAACTTTGGTTTTCTTGATGAAAGAGCTCTCTCTGGTGGAGTGGATAGATTCTAATAAGAAGCATAACCAACTACACGAACCAATTATTCCCAGCAAGCATTTAACTCCAATACCTTTAGACCTTTATTTCTTAACTTCTTATATTATCAAATCCATACTCAGAGGGGGAAAACCCTTCCAAGATCCCTACAGAGGAGCACTAAAATGAACTTGAGCAAAATCCAAAGTAGGCAGTAAGAAAATCATGCAAGGGGTACTGCCAAGAAAAATTATTCAACATGTTTCTTGGCTAACTGCTAGTGGTAGCAGCAAGACCAGTGATGCCAAAGTGGCAGGAAATCGGGTTGTACTTCCAGCTCAGGGCTTTCAACAGTAGGAAAGAGAGAGGGTGAGTGTAGCAGTAAGAGTCTGAGTAACAGCACACTTCCTTTCCTGGGAAGCTTTGTAAGAATCAGAACTGTAAGGCCATGACAGAGAGACAAAGACAGAGAAGAAGGGCTAGCATGCTTCTGAACTGTCTTTATAAGTGACACTGGCGAGTAACAGAAGAATGAAATGAAAGATCAAACTGCAAGCAGGTGCTTGATGAGAGGAACAGCCAGATAATTTAAGAGGAAAATGAAGGAGATAAACATTGTTTTCAACACTGCTTCTTAAAAGACTAAGGAGAGAGTGGCCAAGATGGCGGAGTAGAAAGACCCTGAGCCTACCTCCTCTCATGAACACACCAAAATCCTAACTATATGCAGAAAAAGCATGGATGAAAAAGACTGGAACCTACCAGAAATGATCTCCTACAACTAAAGACAGAGATGGAACCAAGAGATGGGTAGGATGGGTGGACTCAAAATATAATCAAATTGCATACCCACAGGTGGATGATCCTGGAGGAGGACGTGTCAACCCACTCCAGCATTCTTGCAGGGGAAATCCCATGGACAGAGGAGCCTGGAAGGCTATGGTCCATGGGGTTGCAAAGAGTCGGATATGACTGAAGCCAACTGAGCACAGGTGGATGACCCACCAACTGGAAAGTAACTATACTGCAGAGTGAGTAAGTGTTCTAAATCCTACATAGGGCTCCATAGCACTGTAGGATGAGCCTCCAGAGCATTTGGCTTCAAACACCAGTGGGGCATTTCAGGAGCCCCAAAGAACTGTGGGAAAAGAGACTTTACTCTTAAAGAAAACACATAAAAGCACACACATCAAGATCCAGGGCAAAACTAGTCACTTGACAAGAGCCTGAGCCAGATCCACCTGCTGGTCATGGTGAATCTCCTGCAGAGGTCAGGGCAGCTATAGTTCACCCTGGGGATATAAACACTTTGGCAGTCACACTTGGCAACATTCTTCCAGGTGAATACTACTGTTGGTAGCTGCCATATTGGCTGACTAGTGGAAAGACGGGCTTCATCCAACAGCCTGTAAGGACTACAGCTGGGCTACCTCAGGCCAAACAACTAACTGTGGAGGGACACAGCACACTCATAAGCAGACAGGCTTTCCAAAGACTTCCTGAGCCCACAGCCACCTCTAAGATATGCCCCTGACATGGCCCTACGCACCATAGGGTCAGGACCCAGCTTCACCCACCAGTAGGCAGGCACCAGGCCTTCCCCCCAGGAAGTCTGAACTAGCCTCTAGAACAGCTTCACTTATCAACAAGGAGCAGACACCAGATCAAAGGAAACAATAATCCTGTAGCTTGCAGATCTAGGACACCCACAGAAGGCCAGACCATACCTTGAGAGCAGCTGGGCTCTGGCTGTGTCCACTACCAGGCCAACAGAAGCTTCAGGACATCTCAGACTCCACAATCAAGTCCAGGAACCAGCCTGCCCGCCCCTACCACCAACTACCTGAAACGAGTTCTGGGATCCCTGGTCCTATAATTGGACTCCAGGAACTGGCTCTGCCTATCAGTAGACCGGCACTAACCACAGGTTCTGGCTTTAACAACCAGTGGCCAAGCAACAGCCTTGGAGTCTTCGGGACCTGGTTTCTGCCACCAGTGAGCCAGCACTAGCCTTGAGGCTCCCTAGGGTTCTGTAGCCAGCTGCCTTGTGACCAGACCTTTTGCTGTCTTGCGAAAGAGCAACCAGCAGCATTTGCACAATGCAGGGTCTGAAAGCCAAATGGGCTAGGGGCCAATCAAGCCTACAAGACTGTACATATAGCCCCCATAACAGAAGAATCCACACACCCATCTCAGGGAGAAACCCTAGAGCATCTAGCTTAGACGACAAGAGACAAATGCACTGCTGAGACACATAGGATGTCTCCCACAGGCCACTTCTCACAGGTCAAGAAACATAACTAACTTACCACATACATGAAAATACAAATAACAACTTACACAAAGTGAGATGGCAAAGGAAAATGTTCCAGATGAAGGAACAAGATAAAACTCCAGAAGAAAAACTAAGTAAAGTGGAGAGAGTCAATCTACTCAAGAAATAGTTCAGAGGAACAATCCTAAAGATGATGGAAGAACTTGGGAGAAGAATGTATGCACTGAGTGAGAAGTCAGAAGTTTTTAAACAAAGTCTTAAAAAATATAAAGAGTGACCAAACACAGTTAAAGAATGTAGTAGTTGAAATGTACACTAAAAGAACTTAATAGCAGACTAAATGATACAGAGGAATGGATCAGCAAGGGAGAAGACAAATGGTGGAAATCACCGACTCTGAACAGAAAAAAGAATAAAAAGAAAAGAGGGCAGTTAAAGAGATCTCTGGGACAGCATCAAGTGCAATGATATTTGCATTATAGAGGTCCCAGAAGAAGACAGAGAGAAAAAAGGCCTGAGACAATACTTGAAGATATAATCGCTGAAAACTTTCCTAACCTGGGAAAGGAAAACACTCACTCAAGTCTAGGAAGTGCAGAGTCTCACCAGGATTATTCCAGAGGAAAACACCAAGCAAGACATATTGCAATCAAAATGACAAAAGTTAAAGACAGAATATTAAAAGTAGCAAGGAAAAAGCAACAAGTTATATATAAAGGTACTCGCATAAGTTTATCAGCTGATTTTTTAGCAGAAATTCTGCAGGCCAAAAAAGGAGTGGCAGGAAATACTTAATGTGATGAAAGGGAAAAACCTACAACCAAGAATGCTCAGCAAGGTTCTTGTTCAGATTTGATGGAGAAATCAAGAGCTTTACAGACAAGCAAAAGCTAAAAGCTAACTTCTAATTTAAAAGTTAAATGTAAACTGACTGAATGCTCCAAGCAGAAGACACAGAGTCCCTGAGTGGAAACAAAAACAAGTTCCATAAACATGATGCCTACAAGAGACTCACTTGAGATCCAGAGACAGATACAGACTGAAATGGGACAGGAAAAGTTATTTCAGGAAAATGGAAATCAAAAGAAAGTTGGAGTAGCAATACTTATACTGTTACAACAAAGAACACAATGATCCAGGGAACAAACCAGGAAAAAGATTTACAAATTGTAAATATAGGTACTCAACATAGGAGTAGCTAAATACATAAAGCAAATATGAATATACATAAAGGAAGAAATTTACAGTATCACAGAAATACTAGGGGACTTTAACTTCACACATCAATGGTAACAACACTTACATAAGTCTATAAGATTAGATATCAATTACAAGAAGAAAAGCTGTAAAAAACACAAACAAATGGAGGCTAAACAAAACACTTCTAAATAATCAAGCGCTCACTCAGCAAGCGAAACTACAAACATGATGAAAAGACAACATGTAAAATGGGAAAATAACTGCAAATGAAGCAACTGATAAAGGATTAATTTCTAAAACATAAAAGCAGCTCATGACAGCTTAATATCAGAAAAATAAACAACCCAAACAAAAAATGGGCAGAAGACCTAAACAGGTATTTCTCCAAAGAAGAGATACAGATGGCCAATAAACACATGAAAGATGCTCAAAATGGCTATTAGAGAAATGTAAAGCAAAATTACAATGAGGAATCATCTAACACCAATCAGAATCAGTTCAGTTCAGTCACTCAGTCATGTCCAACTCTTTGTGACCCCACGGACTGCTGAACACCAGGTCTCCCTGTCCATCATCAACTCTCAGAGCTTACTCAAACTCATGTCCAATGAGTCAGTGATGCCATCCAACCATCTCATTCTCTGTCTTCCCCTTCTCGTCCTGCCCTCAATCTTTCCCAGCATCAGGGTCTTTTCAAATGAGTCAGTTCTTCACATCAGGTGGCCAAAGTATTGGAGTTTCAGCTTCAACATCAGTCCTTCCAATGAATATTCAGTCCATTAGGATGGA
The DNA here is from genome assembly GCF_042477335.2 of Ovis canadensis. Classification (NCBI taxonomy): domain Eukaryota; kingdom Metazoa; phylum Chordata; class Mammalia; order Artiodactyla; family Bovidae; genus Ovis; species Ovis canadensis. The sequence goes on from NC_091246.1 coordinate 27,710,325, forward strand.
CTGGTTGGCTCTCCTTGCAGTCCAAGGGACTCTCAAAAGTCTTTTCCAACACCACAGCTCAAAAGCATCAATTCTTTGTCACTCAGCTTTCTTTAAGGCCAACTCACATCCACACATGGCTACTAGAAAAACCATAGCCTTGACTAGACGGACTTTTGTTAGCAAAGTAATGTCTCTGCTTTTTAATATGTTGTCTAGGTTGCTCATTACTTTTCTTCCAAGGAGCAAGCATCTTTTAATTTCAGGGCTGCAATCACCATCTGCAGGGATTTTGGAGCCCCTCAAAATAAAGTCTCTCACTGCTTCCACTGTGTCCCCACTTATTTGCCATGATGTGATGGGGCTGGATGCCATGATCTTAGTTTTCTGAATGTTGAGTTTTAAGCCAACTTTTTTACTCTCCTCTTTCACTTTCATCAAGAGGCTTTTTAGTTCTTCTTCACTTTCTGCCATAAGGGTGGTATTATCTGCATATCTGAGGTTATTGATATTTCCCCTGGCAATCTTGATTCCAGCTTGTGCTTCTTCCAGCCCAGCATTTCTCATGATGTACTCTGCATATAAGTTAAATAAACAGGGAGACAATATACAGCCTTGACGTACTCCTTTCCCTATGTGGAACGGGGCTGTTGTTCCGTCTCCAGTCCTAACTGTTGCTTCCTGACCTACATATAGGTTTCTCAAGAGGCGGGTCAGGTGGTCTGGTATTCCCATCTCTTTCAGGATTTTCCAGAGTTTGTTGTGATCCACACAGTCAAAGGCTTTGGCACAGACAATAAAGCAGAAGTAGATGTTTTTCTGGAACTCTCTTGCTTTTTCGATGATCCAACGGATGTTGGCAGTGTGATCTCTGGTTCCTCTGCCTTTTCTAAATCCAGTTTGAACATCTGGAAGTTCGCAGTTCACACATTGTTGAAGCCTGGCTTGGAGAATTTTGAACATTACTTTGCTAGCGTGTGAGATGAGTGCAATTGTGTGGTAGTTTGAGCATTCTTTGGCATTGCCTTTCTTAAGGATTGGAATGAAAACTGACCTTTTCCAGTCCTGTGGCCACTGCTGAGTTTTCCAAATTTGCTGGCATACTGAATGAAGCACTTTCACAGAATCGTCTTTTAGGATTTGAAATACTTCAACTGGAATTCCATCACCTCCACTAGCTTTGCTCATAGTGATGCTTCCTAAGGCCCACTTGACTTCACATTCCAGGATGTCTGGCTCTAGGTGAGTGATCACACTATCGTGATTATCTGGGTCATGAAGACCTTTTTTGTATAGTTCCTCTGTGTATTCCTGCCACCTCTTCTTAGTATCTTCTGCTTTTGTTAGGTCCGTCCCATTTCTGTCCTTTATAGAGCCCATCTTTGCATGAAATGTTCCCTTGCTGCTACTGCTAAGTTGCTTCAGTCGTGTCTGACTCTGTGCGACCCCACAGACGGCAGCCCAACAGGCTTCCCCATCCCTGGGATTCTCCAGGCAAGAACACTGGAGTGGGTTGCCATTTCCTTCTCCAATGCATGAAAGTGAAAAGTTAAAGTGAAGTCGCTCAGTAGTGTCTGACTCTAGTAGCGACCCCACGGACTGCAGACTACCAGGCTCCTCCATCCATGGGATTTTCCAGGCAAAACTACTGGAGTGGGGTGCCATTGCCTTCTCCAGAAATGTTCCCTTGGTATCTCTAATTTCTTTAAGAGATCTCTAGTCTTTCCCATTCTATTGCTTTCCTCTATTTCTTTGCATTGATCACTGAAGAAGTTTTTCTTATTTCTCCTCATTATTCTTTGGAACTCTGCATTCAGTTCAGTTCAGTTCAGTTGCTCAGTCAAGTCCGACTCTTTGCAACTCCATGAACTGCAGCACGCCAGGCCTCCCTGTCCATCACCAACTCCCAGAGGCCACCCAAACCCATGTCCATTGAGTTGGTGATGCCATCCAACCATCTCATCCTCTGTCGTCCCCTTCTACTCCTGCCCTCAATCTTCCACAGCATCAGGATCTTTTCAAATGAGTCAGCTCATCACAGCAGGTGGCCAAAGTATTGGAGTTTCAGCTTCAACATCAGTCCTTCCAATGAATATTCAGGACTGATCTCCTCTAGGATGGACTGGCTGGATCTCCTTGCAGTCCAAGGGACTCTCAAGAGTCTTCTCCAACACCACAGTTCAAAGCATCAATTCTTTGGCACGCAGCTTTCTTTATAGTCCAACTGTCACATCATTACATGACCACTGGAAAAAACATAGCCTTGACTAGACAGACCTTTGTTGACAAAGTAATGCAAATGGGTATATCTTTCCTTTTCTCCTTTGCCTTTTGCTTCTCTTCTTTTCTCAGCTATTTATGATGCCTCCTCAGACAACCATTGTCCATTTCTTTTTCTTAGGGATGGTCTTGATCACTGCCTCCTGTACAATGTCACGATCCTCCGTCCATAGTTCTTCAGGCACTCTAACAGATCTAATCCCTTGAATCTATTTGTCACTTCTACTGTATAATCATAAGGAATTTGATTTAGGTCATATGTGAATGGTATAGTGGTTTTCCTTACTTTCTTCAGTTTAGGTCTGAATCTGGCAATAAGGAGTTCATGATCTGAGCCACACTCAGCTCCAGGTCTTGTTTTTGCTGACTGTATAGAGCTTCTGCAGCTTTGGCTGCAAATAATATAATCAATCTGTTTTCAGTATTGTCCATCTGGTGATGTCCATGTGTAGTCTTCTCTTGTGTTGTTGGAAGAGGGTGTTTGCTATGACCAGTGCATTCTCTTGGCAAAAACCAATCAGAATGGTCATTATCAAAAAGTCTACAACCTTAAATGTTAGAGAGGATATGCAGAAAAGGGAACCCTCCTCCAAAGCTGGTGGAAAAGTAAACTGATACAGCCATTATTGAGATTTCTTAAGAAGCTAGGAATAAATCTACCATATAACCCAGCACTCCCACTACTGGGGATAAACCCTGATAAAACCACAATTCAAAAAGACACACATAACCCAGTTTTCATTGCAACACTACTTACAATAGCCAGGACACAGAAGGAACCTAGATGTCCATCAACAGATGAATGGATAAAGAAGATGTACATATATACAATGGATTAGTAAGCCATAAAAATAAAAGGGCTTCCCTGGTGGCTCAGCTGGTAAAGAATCCGCCTGCAATGCGTGAGACCTGGGTTCAATCCCTGGGTTGGGAAGATCCCCTGGAGATGTGAACGGCTACCCACTCTTGTTTTCTGGCCTGGAGAATTCCATGGACTATATAGTCCATAGGGTCATGAATCTGAGTTAGTGGTAGTCAGGGGGATGAACTTAGAGCTTGTTATACAGAGTGAAGTAAATCAATACATATCATATATTAAATGTATATATACAGAATTTAGAAAAATGATACTGATGAACCTATCTGCATGGGAGTAATGGAGACACAGATGTAGAGAATGGACTTGTGGAGATAGCAGGGAAGAAGAGGGTGGGACGAATGGAGACAGTAGCACTGACATATATACACTATAGTGGGTAAAACAGATAGCTGGTGAAAGTTGCTACAGAACACAGAGAGTCCAGCCCTGTGCTCTGTGATGACCTGGTAGGGTGGGATGGGCGAGGGGAGGGAGGCTCAAGAGGGAGGTGATATATGTATAATTTTGGCTTATTCAAGTTGTTGTATGGCAGAAACCAACACAAAATTATAAAGTAATTTTCCTCCAATTAAAAAATAAATTTAAGAAAAAATAAAGTAAAATAAAATAAAATAAAATATAAATTAATAAGAAAACAAAAGAACTATTACCTTTCATGTTTGCAGCATATCCACTGTTATTCACCAATGTAGAATATGGTTGTTCATTTTGAGGCAAGGCTCCTGCAGCCATGGTAGTCTGTTGGGGGGAAAAGATTATTTTTTGAAGTTTTGCCTATGGAATATTTATTTGCTAATCACCTAAAATGTGCTAGTCTTCTACTAATACAGCAGTCATTAGCTAAGTGGTTACTGAGCATTTAAAATGTGGCTAGTATAGATCTGAGATATGCTATAGATATAAACTACAAGATTTTGGAGAATGGCACAAAAAATATAAAATATTTAATTTTTTACACTGATTTTATATTTAAATATTTTAAAATATATTAGGTTAAATACATTATTAAAATTATTTTTCTGATTCTTTTTGTTGTTACTGGAGAATCCAAATTTGAATATGTGGCTCACATAATATTCTATTGGACAGTGCTGCGCTAGACTGTAAGGAAATGGTGGAAAAAAGTAAGACCTATTCTTCCTGTACATTTATAGACTGTTGGGAAGATAAGATGTAGACACAAATAATGCTAACATGTGCTAAGTGTCACAAGGCAGTCTGGGACAAACAAGAGGGGAGGTGAAATGCTTAAAAAAGGAATTTGTACTTGAACTAGGCTCAAGGGGTAACATTTATTGTGGACACGATGGTACACTAGGCAATTAAACAGAATCCCTCCTTCTTTACTAATTCAGTTCAGTGAGGGTTACTACTTTACAGTTAACAGTCTTCATCTATCTCATGGTAAATTATATGGCTAAGTAACCATTGTGTTGCTATGGTTTCCACTGAGGAAAGTTAAGTAAATCTTTTAATGTGTCAAAAAGCAAAAATCGTCATTTTTCTGAAGCCCCTATTATGTGTCAGATTGTGAAATAAACAAAACACATATTGATTTCTTCTCCTTGGTTCCTGACACAGAGCAACTAGACACCTGTAAATTCCTAAGTGATAAGGACCCTTGGAGACCCTTTGTTCCAGTTCTAATGGGGTAACTCTTAACTCTAGGAGGGCTACTGGATGGCTCCTGGATGGGGGCTGGTCACCAGAAAGCCATGATTAGAAGCTTGGAATTTTCTAGAAGGGGAGAGTTAACTGTGATACAACAGAAAGTCACACACAGTATTAAAATTTTTTCCTAAATAATGATCTTTTTCTTTGAAAAGCCATGTTTATTGTTTGAGCATCAATGACTAGGGGGTCAAAGACTAATTTTTATGTGACTGTTAATTTTTTAAAAATGCTTTAAAAATCTGTTGAAAATTTTGGCACCAATAAACTAAGTGGTAATTAAATACAGTCTTAATTAATATTTTCCTTGGAGCATTTATTTTTGTGGGAAAAGAATCACAAATTTCAGTGACCCTCTGACAATTTCAAATTCACTAAAATTTTATTACTAAAATCAAGTTTTATATGTTCAATAGATATAAAATTTTCAAGTCCTACTTGATAAAACGGTCTCCCTTCAAAAGAAATACAGAAATTAAAATCACAGATATATTCTACCATAAAGATAAAAGAAATTCCTGCAATATTCATATCACAAATCTGGTATCATACTAATTAATATGAAGTTTATAATGTACATAATATTTCAAACAAATATTACACAAAGACAAGAAGTCAATGGACTAATGGAACAAGTTGTTCCAGGAAACTCATTAGTCAAAATTTAATTTAAAAGAATACCCATGAAGATCAGATTTACACTTAGTATTCTTACCATATTACTTTTCAAAATTCTGGACCTTTAAAACATATTTTGACTCCCAAAAAACAATTATCACCATTTTAGCTTCTCTTTTTTTTTATTTTTATTTTTTTAATTTTTAGTTTTTTATTTTTTAAATTTTAAAATCTTTAATTCTTACATGCATTCCCAAACATGAACCCCCCTCCCACCTCCCTCCCCAGAACATCTTTCTGGGTCATCCCCATGCACCAGCCCCAAGCATGCTGCATCCTGCATCAGACATAGACTGGCGATTCAATTCACATGATAGTATACATGTTAGAATGTCATTCTCCCAAATCATCCCACCCTCTCCCTCTCCCTCTGAGTCCAAAAGTCCGTTATACAATTTATCACCATTTTAGAACCATGGGATTTTTAGAGCAGTCAGAATTGTTGTTCCGTAGATGAGGAGTTATGAAGCATGTCCCAGGTGATTCAGCATGTGGTGACAAGACAGACCTAGCTGTCACTTTTTCTGTTAAGTCTTTCCTGAAGCCACCCTAAGCTCTTCAGCTGTGATGTAATAAAATGCAACTACTGGACTGGCTCCCCTGCACACCATGGGGTCTCAAGAGAAGCCATGACTTGCTCTTCTCTGTCTCTTGAAAAGGGGAGAGTCTGATGTAAGGGACACATTCACTGCATACATATCCTGAGATGAAATGCATATTAGACTGAGTTTCATGGATCTAACACCTAAAACTCATTGAAAACATCGCTTTAGGAACTTCCCTGGTGGTCCAGTGGTTAAGACTCCACACTTTCAATGTAGGGAAGGGGTTTGATCCCTGGTCTGGGAATTAAGATCCCATGTCGCACACGACTGAACGACTTCACTTTCACTTTTCACTGTCATGCTCTGGAGAAGGAAATGGCAACCCACTCCAGTGTTCTTGCCTGGAGAATCCCAGGGACGGGGGAGCCTGGTGGGCTGTCATCTATGGGGTCACAGAGTTGGACACGACTGAACTGACTTAGCAGCAGCATGCTGCACAGACTGGCCAAAGAAACCACCCCCAAAATGGCTTTAAATAGTGTTGAATTAATCTTATCCCTTTGGGTAAAGTACAAATAAGATTGTAGACTGTATTAAAACTTTCTTCTCAACTCAGCCCTCAGAAACTCAAATTTGTGAGGAACCTCAGAAGTCCTCTGTTAGAATCCTAACCCGTATGAGCATTCTCTCCACAATATCTTTGAAAAGTAACAGTGACATCATCACATAATTCTAGTAAAAAACTCTTTTTATGTGGCTACTCTGTAAATATCTGCTCTGAGACCACACAGAATAATAAACCCTTTGTTCCATATATCTAAAGCTGGCTAGCGATCATGTACTCTCGCATTACATCTTCCCAGACTATCCACCAGCAGATCTTCTCTTCCACATTTTTCATATGTAATGGTTCTAGACCTCATAGACATGGATGCCCTTTCTACTTAAATTCTATAGTTATTCATATCCTAGTACTCAGAGCTGAGATCTAACCTTCAGATATAGGCTGTAATCATCAAAAATTAAACCAAACACAATCTGTTCCCCTGTCTGCACAGTGTATGTGGTTTACCATCACATTAGTGTTTTCAGAAGTCCCAAGATACATCAAGACACAATAGTTTTTTTAAAAAAGGCTAAAACTGATTTGCAATACATTTTGAGGTTAAAAAAATGGACATTCAAACACAGATAATGAAGCATATATAAAAGTTTACAATGAAATAAATGGTACAGAATGAAAAGTCTCCATTCCTATCTCCCAGCCCAACTTTTAGTCCCCAGAGGTTAAAAAATGTAAACACTAGGTTTAGTTCTTCCAGGGGAAATGACTACATGTATACTTCTGGTTACTATTTTATCATCTTTAAAATAATTCACCAAAATGAGAAAACTGGCTCATTTACTCTACCTACCTCCCACCACCATGCCAAATCTTTCTCCACTAAACACATCAAAACATTTTTAATTCTTCTCATTATCTTTGTAATTTTAAGTAACATCCTTTAACCATATTTTATTCTATCAACTTTAAACAGTATCTTAACTCCTTACCTTGTAAAATAAGAAAAGTAGTTTTATCTGTACTATTACATTTCACCTTTCCCCTTCACTTCCAAGTTCTGCTACCTGTTTTATTTCCTTTTTTAAAAAACAATTTTTAATTTTAAGCTTTAGCTAATTAAGATCTAGCTAAAGCTTAAAAATTAAAAGTAATTGAAAAAATGATATAGGTAGAAGAACTTGGAAGTGGAGGGGACCTATATCATTTTTTAAATATTTTTTAATTTTTACCCTTTAGCTATATCTGCATTTGGGCATTTCTGGGGCCTCAGCAGTAAAGAATTCACCTGCCAATCCAGGAGATGCAGCTTTGATTCCTGAGTCAGGAAGAACCCCTGGAGAAGGAAATGGCAACTCATTCCAGTATTCTCGCATGGAAAATTCCATGGTTGGAGGAGACTAGCGGGCTACAGTCCATGGGATTGCAAAGGAGTCAGACATGATTTAGCAACTAAACAACAACAAAAAAAACCTGTAATCAAGTTTTCCATGCCTATAGGCTTATTCTAATATGCAAGACAAAATACAAAATAATTATTGTGTGTGTTAGATATTATATACATGTATTATGTATGCAGGCATGCATGGTAAGTCACTTTAGTTGCAAGTCTTTGCAACCCTATTCTCCAGGTAAGAACACTGGAGTGGCTTGCCATTTCATTCTCCAGAGGCTTGATCCCACGCAGGGATTGAACCTGCATCTCTCATGTCTCCTGTATGGGCAGGCGGGTTCTTTACCACCAGCGCCACCTAGGAAGCCCATTTGTATCTGTAGGGCTATCAAAAGTATTCAGTGCAGATTCCCTTTCATTCTTCTTGCAGTTGTTGATCACGTGCCTTCATCTAAACTCTAGTAGCTCAAGTACTAGTAGCTCTAGTACTGTTTAAACTCGGTTCCACTGGTTTACAAATTAAACAGCTTTCCTGTTTGCCTGAACAACCAGTCATACTTTTATCCTGTTTTACTTAATCCTTCTTTCTCCACAAGGAAATCCTCATTACTTATTCAATAGGTCTCAATTACTCACTTTTTTCCTACCTCATTAGACTAGTTATCTGACATTAGTATGGCAGCTCCACAGCTGCCTTCATTTTAGGCTAATTTAGTCGGACACGACTGAGCGACTGAACTGAACTGAGCCCATTGCTTAAGGCCACAACTCTGTAAGGCTTCCACCTGCTGCTCTGGGTATCATGAGGCTTTTCTTCTCTGACTGGTGGGGGTATGAACTATTTCCAGCCCCGTGAATGTCCTGGAACTGCTCTGTCTACTTCTTCCTGTATCTTTCCCTAGTCTTGGGTAGTCTGTGCAGATCAGTACTCAGCCAAATACTCTAGGCCAGCAAAAACTTGAGGGTCCTCCACATGTTTCTATAGCCTCTCTTCATGCTACTCCCTTCTCTCCAACATATTACACTGCAAATTCTAGCCATCCTGGCTCTCTACACATCTCCAAGAAGGCTCTGTTTAGGTACTCCTCATACTGCAGCATGCAAACTGCTTCCAGAGAGGCAGCTGGTGCAACCTGAATCTCACCATGTTTCCTGGTCCTCTCTCAAAGATCATGATTCCAAGCTGCCTGCTTTTCAATGTCTGCCGGGAGCCAGTGTGAGGAATCCCACCCGTGACAAGGTCATGTGGCAGAGCTCTGATGGCGAGGCTAATCAGACCTCAGGTTTTCCCCCTGGTATTTCCTGAGCATGTACCCCCCCAAATAAGAATCTGCCTGCTTTCCCACTCTTCTGATATTCTCTGGAAAAAGTCAAATCAGGGCTTTAGTCTTCTGCATTTGAAAGGGATGTTTCAGTTAAACCCCTCTGATAACTCTCTAGCTTGCCTAACAGGTTCCCCCGGACCTCTTACAGCTTGTGAATTGCTTGCAGTCCCCCAACCACGAGAGGCACAAAGATTAAAAACATCTTAAAGATACAGAGCCTTTTCTAAAGAGCCAAAAATCATATTGGTGACAGGATTTCACTGTTGACTCAATGATTGCTGCCAGGCCTCCATATTCTTTATCTTTTAGGCACCTGGGAGGATGTTAATCAATGTAGACGGGATATGGAAAAAGATATATAGTAGTTTTGATGTTAGCAACACTAGACTTTTGAGTTAATTTCTTTTGTTATAAATCACTGTACTCCTTTTACTTGCTATAAATTGCTGTATCTTTGCTATGTAAGAGTGTAACTTTATTTAGTGCTTTCTGAGAGTGGCACCAGACTTTGGGAAGAACAACACAAATAAGTTTTCTGGTTGACAAACCCTTATCAGAAGAAAGGTTGTAAAATGTTAATTGGCCCTTTGGCCGGAAGATGATGTAAATCACCTAAGACTTGTATGCAGAGAGAAAAGCCTGTTTTTGATAAGAGTCTGGGCTGCTAACGCTGCATAACTTTGTATTACCCATTGATCTCTATGTATAATCAAAGGTATAAAAGGCCTTGAGGGACAATAGAGGGGAGGCCAGTCATTGGAAGGACTGGTTTCCCCCGTGTCTCCTCTTTACTCTAATTTCAGGCTGAATTCCCATCTGAGGCGTGGAGGCTCACCATGACTACTTACTTGTCCCCACTTCTAAGATCCATAAGAGAGAGAGCCCAAGGCGGGGCACTCTCCGATATTCAAATGGACACCGGTAGCCTAACGTAGATGGTGCAAGCTCCTTGCCTGGAACTTTATTGGCTTTCCATGTAAATCAAGTTATTTAGCCTCTTTTCTCCACTTAATTTTCCTACTACACTATTTCTTCCTAATCTAATCTTATATTAATTAATAAATAAATAAGTTTTTTCCTTGCCTACTCCGTCTCCCCTTCAAATCACCCTGGATCCACCGGGGCTGGACCCCGGCAAATGTCCAAAACCATTTTTACATATTTTGTCTAGTTTTATTTCAAGTAGGATGGTGATTCTGGTCTCTGTTATTTCATCTTGGTTGGAAGCAGAAATCCCCCTTGGCTCTCTTCAAATAACTCAAATCCAGGAGAACTCTGCAAAAGTGCTCATTTGTGCACTGACTCTCCATCAGTTCAGCTCAGTTCAGTTCAGTCGCTCAGTCACGTCCAACTCTTTGCAACCCCATGAATCGCAGCATACCAGGCCTCCCTGTCCATCACCATCTCCTGGAGTTCACTCAGACTCACGTCCATTGAGTCCGTGATGCCATCCAGCCATCTCATCCTCTGTTGTCCCCTTCTTCTCTTGCCCCCAATCCCTCCCAGCATCAGGGTCTTTTCCGATGAGTCAACTCTTCGCATGAGGTGGCCAAAGTACTGCAGTTTCAGCCTCAGCATCAGTCCTTCCAATGAATATCCAGGACTGGTCTCCTTTAGGATGGACTGGTTAGATCTCTTTGCAGTCCAAGGGACTCTCAAGAGTTTTCTCCAACACCACAGTTCAAAAGCATCAATTCTTTGGCGCTCAGCTTTCTTCACAGTCCAACTCTCACATCCATACATGACCACTAGAAAAACCACAGCCTTGACTAGATGGACGTTTGTTGGCAAAGTAATGTCTCTGCTTTTGAATATGCTATCTAGGTTGGTCATAACTTTCCTTCCAAGGAGTAAGCATCTTTTAATTTCATGGGTGCAATCACCATCTGCAGTGATTTTGGAGCCCAAAAATATAAAGTCTGACACTGTTTCCCCATCTATTTGCCATGAAGTGATGGGACCAGATGCCATGATCTTCGTTTTCTGAATGTTGAGCTTTAAGCCAACTTTTTCACTCTCCTCTTTCACTTTCATCAAGAGGCTTTTTAGCTCCTCTTCACTTTCTGCCATAAGGGTGGTGTTATCTGCATATATGAGGTTACTGATATTTCTCCTGGCCATCCTGATTCCAGCTTGTGCTTCTTCCAGCCCAGCATTTCTCATGGTGTACTCTGCATAGAAGTTAAATAAGCAGGGTGACAATATACAGCCTTGACATACTCCTTTTCCCATTTGGAACCAGTCTGTTGTTCCATGTCCAGTTCTAACTGTTGCTTCCTGACCTGCATATAGGTTGCTCAAGAGGCAGGTTAGGTGGTCTGGTATGCCCATCACTACTTTCTCTTCCATCTTCCAGATACATAGTGATCTGCCAAAATTTTTTTTTTGTTTGTTTGTTTTAGTTTTTTATGTTTTTAATTTTAAAATCTTTAATTCTTACATGCGTTCCCAAACATGAACCCCCCTCCCACCTCCCTCCCCATAACATCTCTCTGGGTCATCCCCATGCACCAGCCCCAAGCATGCTGCATCCTGCGTCAGACACAGACTGGCAATTCAATTCTTACATGATAGTATACATGTTAGGCTGTCATTCTCCCAAATCATCCCACCCTCTCCCTCTCCCTCTGAGTCCAAAAGTCCGTTATACACATCTGTGTCTCTTTCCCTGTCTTGCATACAGGGTCGTCATTGCCATCTTCCTAAATTCCATATATATGTGTTAGTATACTGTATTGGTGTTTTTCTTTCTGGCTTACTTCACTCTGTATAATCGGCTCCAGTTTCATCCATCTCATCAGAACTGATTCAAATGAATTCTTTTTAACGGCTGAGTAATACTCCATTGTGTATACGTACCACAGCTTTCTTATCCATTCATCTGCTGATGGACATCTAGGTTGTTTCCATGTCCTGGCTATTATAAACAGTGCTGCAAAATTTATACATGTATTTTTGGGAGAGAATTTATGGGGATTGTATTAATAACTGCCTAAGATATTAGAAGTATGGTATATTCTTCCTAGACTCTCAAAGCATTAGCACTCCAACATGCATCAAAATCACCTTGAATGCTTGTGGAAAATGCAGATTCTTTGGCCTATACTCAAAATGATTTATTAAATTTGGTCTAACAATTTCTACCATCAACTTACACTCCAGCTCATTCTGGTAAGAGGCTTTCTGCCACACTTAAAGAAATACAATGAAAATGATTAGATTCTACACAGCAATCATGATAAAAGCTTCTGTGGCTAAAAAATTTAAGTTTGTATGGGGAAAAACGGATATAAGCCTAAGTCTATGAGTGAACCTATGCAATCTATATATTTTTATGTTCATGAATAATATAATAACACATACACTTACTTAATGCCAAGCCCTGTTCCAAATGCTTTATATGTCTCAACTCATAATATCCATGACAACATTATTAGATGAGTATCACCATTATTTCCATTTAAAAAAATTATTTTATATTTAGAGCAATTTTAGATACACAGCAAAACTGAGTAGAAGGTACAGAGATTTTCCTCTAAATCCCCGCCCTATTTCCCACATGCCCAGCCTCTCATTATCAACACCCTCCCACCAAAGTGGTACATGTGTTATAATAGAAGAACCTACACTGATACGTCATAATCACCCAGAGTCAATAGTTTGCCTTAGGATTCACTCTTGGCGTTGGACACTCTATGGAACTGGACAAATGTATGACATGCATAGGTTTCCCAGGTGGTGCTAGTGGTAAAGAACCTACCTGCCAATGCAAGAGACACCAGGAACCTGGGTTCGATCCCTAGGTTGGGAAGAGCCCCTGGAGTAGGAAATGGCAACCCATTCCAGTATTCTTGCCTGGAGAATTAGATGGACAGAGGAGCCTGTGGGCTACAGTCTATGGGGTCGCAAAGAATCATGATATGTATCCACCATTATAGTATCATACACAGTACTGTGTCTGCCCTAAAAATCCTCTATGCTCCATTTAGTTATGCTCTATACCCCATCCCAGTAATAATTAATCTGTTCACTGTCTCCATACTTTGGCTTTTCCAGAATGCAATATAGTTGAAATCATACATTATGTAGCCTTTTCAGATTAGCTTTCACTTACTAATATACAACTAACATCTTCCATGTCTTCATGGCTTGAAAGTGGATTCCTTTTTAGTGCTGAATAATATTCCATTCTCTAAATGTACCATACCGAGTTTTGGTACTTATGAATATAGTGGCTATAAACATCTGGGTACAGGTTTTTGTGTGGACAAAGGTTTTTCAGCTCCTTTGGGTAAACATCAAGGAGCATGATTGCTGGATTCTACGGCAAGAACATGTTTAGTCTGTACATTATCTCTATTTTACAGATTAGGAAACCAAGGCAAAATCAAGTCAAACAATTTGTCTAAAGGCATAGCTATTATCTGAACTGGGATTTGAACTGGGATTTCAATTTACACAGTTCAGCTCCAAAGTTTGTGCTCTTAACCACTATACATACAGCTTTTCAACAATACAGACAGACCTTAGTCTGCTACACTATGCATTGGAACTTAGCTACACTGGATTCTGCACCATTTATAATTGCTTCCCTTTCAAGAAACTCTTCAGAGCTCCTTTCCACAGTAGTATTTTCAAATTTGTCTTGCTCTGTGCAGACAATCTGTCAATTCTTCCTTCCAAATCTTCATTCATTGCTATACCAAAGACAAGTATCAACAACACAGCCCTTTTACATATTTTAGTTCCCCCCCTCCCAACAGAAACAGAAATGCAGCTAGTCTAAACATAATGTTACAAAATCTAAACATATTTTCAATAGAGTTGTTGGCACTTACTGGCTTTGTGATCTTAAGCACACTTACTAACAGCTCTGAGACTCACTATCTGCTCTCTAGAAGTTGTAAAGATTACCTGAGAGCCAGTACACAGATCTAATTCCATACCTGATTGATAATACAGTCTGTTTTCAACACAGAAGCCAGAATGGTCTTGTTAACTTCAGATGGATCATGTCACCATCCTCTTCAAAATCCTTCTAGTCACCCTATTCATATTTTAAACCAGCTCTCTTTCCCTGTTTCATTTTTCTCCTTAGGGCTTGTAAAGAAAATATATCTAAGCACATTACATAATTTACTTATTTATCCTATTTACCATCTGCCTTTCTCTACCCAATGAAGTCATAGATTTTTGTCTGCTTTGTCAACAGAAGTGTGTCTTAAAAGCCCAGAAAAGGGCCTGTTATGCAGTAGATGCTCAAAAATTTGTTTAATAAATATTGGGTTGGCCAAAGAGTTCAATCATTTGCAGTGTTGTTTGCTATTCAGTTGCTAAGTCATGTCTGACTTTTTGAGACCCCATGGAATGTAGCACCCCGTCCTTCACTATCTCCCACAGCTTGCTCAAATTCATATTCACTGAGTTGGTGATACTATCTAACCATCTTGTCCTCTGCCGCTGCCCTATCCTCTTGCCTTCAATCTTTCCATCAGGGTCTTTTCCAGTGAGTCGGCTCTTTACAGCAGGTGGTCAAAGTATTGGAGCTTCAACATCAATCCTTCCAATGAACATTCAGGACTGATTTCCTTTAGGATTGACTGGTTTGATCTCCTTGCAGTCCAACGGACTCTCAAGAGTCTTCTCCAACACCACAGTTCAAAAACATAAATTCTTCGACACTCAGTCTTTTTTATGGTCCAACTCTCACATCTGTACATGACTACTAGAAAAACCATAGCTTTGATTATATGGACTTTCTATATTGTTCTCTATATATCAAACTATATTGTTCACAATATCTTATAGAAAAGCCCAAATGAACTTTATGGTCAACCCAACATATACCACACCACCATCATTTAATCTCTCTGTACCTCAGCTTTTTTATCTGTAAAGGAGGAAGAGTAATCATGCTTTACTTATCTCAAGATTGTTGCTAAGAGCCTATCAAATAAATAATAGCACCACTACACAAATGCAAGAAATGGCATTCTCTCTATCGTAACTTCCCTGATTACAGTGACATCTCCAACATCTTTTCAATTTTCAACCTGAAAAATTTGTGTTTGTCCTAATTCCCTAAGGAGTGTAGCTAGTGTTTTTATTTTTTTAGCCAAATATGCACAATGACAATAAATTCAACCCTCAGCCCAAATTTTCTCTCCTTTAGGATGCTTTCTCTAATGCTAATTACAGATTCTATTCACATCCCCTCATCATGAAGGGCTGACAAGATTTATCTAGTGGCTCAGATGCTATAAAAAAACAGATTCTTAATACCACAGTATGTAGTATTTTGTCCTTAAAAGAATTAATGCACTCCTTATGACTCCTTATGTAGTAAAACAAAATAAAAACAAGTTTCTTTTAAACTCTAAGTCCTCAACTGTGAATCCCACCTCTAAGTCTGCATCCTCAACAAAACAACAACAAAAACCCTTAGAACTATATAAAATCCCCTTTCTCCTCAAATCACCTCTGGAGAACAGGCCAGCAACATTTAAAACACACCTTTTATTTTTTTCAAATCCCTCCAGCCTTTCTAACTAGGTAAGTCCTCAGAGAAATAACTTACAACTGTTCTGAATATACGTTATGTCTGGCAGTTTGCTATGAACCACACTGGCTTCTGTGACCTCATACCTTAAATACACCTTAGGGAAGGTTCCCAGCTCTCAGGAGACTAATCACAGATCAGAGAAAAACAACACTACAGTATCATTCTCAGTATTTCATCATTTGAAGAAATATGCTGTTTGGTTCAGACTGTTTACAAAACATATTATGATAAAACAGGTAAGATGTTAACAATAGGTGAAACTGGTCTTCATAAGCAAGGTTTCCATACTCTTTTCCAACAACCACATCTGACTGGTTATTCCTACAGGTTTCAACCATCTTCACGAGTGCCACTACCACAGATACTTCTAAATTCATTTAAAAAAAAAAAAGTCAACAAATCCTAATTCAACACTCATCACAATCAATTGGAGGGCTTTCCTAAAAATCCAGACTGGTCAGCCCCACCTCGAGAATTTCCACTCAGTAGGTCTGGGTGGGGCTGAGAATCTGCCTTGTTAACTAGTTTTCAGTGACCCTGATGCTCTGAGAACCAATGCATTAGGTAGGCAATCTGCATTTACCTAGCAGCACATATTCTATAAATTATTGTGAAAGTGTGTCTCCTGGGTTCTATTTAGCTGCCAGAAAAATAAAACCTTCTTTTTTTCTGACCCAATCTTCACAACCTCCTGAAATATGTTAAGAAGTTCTACATCATCAACCAGATCTAGAAAAAGCCTCATGTTCCTGGGTGAGACCTGGGCATTAATGTTCCTATCAAAATTCTATTTTAAACCAAATACATTACCTGGAATCACGGCATTGCTATGCAGGTGGTTATCAGCAAGAAAGATTCTCCTCATCAGTCATTTTCAGTAAAAAACAGCATACCACATCATTTTGCAGACCATAATTTGGATTCCTAACCAAAAGATGTTTATTATCTGAATATTCTTTTTAGCAAGTATATAAACACTGTGGTCATATAATTACATCCACCTTTAAATACACATACTGTGACACTGTTTAGAATTTTTAAAATAAATTGCAGCTAGTTCAACATGAAAAACTTAAAATACCAGATGAAGCAGAGTTTACTATTCACCTTATTATTCCCATTTATTTACAGACTGGGAAGGATAACAAGATTTTACATCTTTTACATTCCTGAACTACTTCTCAAAGAAAATACTATTCTGTGAAACATATTTGAAACACTTGAGTGACAAGCTTGGATAACTGAAAACAAGGGCAGATGTGTAGCTCCTGGGAAATCACAGGCTTAGATCAGACCTTCTATAGCAAGATACAGAGAACATCTGGTTTAAGTAGTGGATTGAATTCACACATTAGCTTCCCCTTCCTCCTAAGATCCTGGTGAGAAGAAATTTTAAAAAGAATAAGCTCACAGAACAAGAAGCAAGAGGTTTCAATGGATTTGGGAAGAAAGAAAGCAGACAGAAGTAGAGGCAACTAAAACTGAGTGGAGGAAGTTGTAGCCTAAAATATGACCATGAAGAAAGTTAACAGATAGTTATGTCTTATCAGAAAAGATGAAAGACAGTGAGATGATCATCTTCAAAGTGCTAAAAGAAATACATGGTCAACCAAGAATTATATATCCAGCTAAATTCTCCTTTAAAAATAAAGGAGAAATTAAGGCATCTCCAGATTTAAAAACAAAGACTAAAAAAACAGCAAGAGAATTTGTTGCTAGCAAATCTGCCTATGAGAAATACTAGAGGAATCCTTCAGGCTGAAATGACTGACATCATAGGGCATATATAAAGATTTCAAATCCTAAATGATGATGCTGTTAAAGTGCTGCACTCAATGTGCCAGCAAATTTGGAAAACTCAGCAGTGGCCACAGGACTGGAAAAGGTCAGTTTTCATTCCAGTCCCAAAGAAGGACATTGCCAAAGAATGTTCAAACTAGCACACAACTGCATTCATTTCACATGCTAGCAAAGTAATGATCAAAATATTTCAAGCTAGGCTTCAACAGTATGTGAATCAAGAACTTCCAGATGTACAAGCTAGATTTAGAAAAAGCAGAGGAACCAGAGATAAAATTGCCAACATCAACATATCAACAGAGAGTAACATGGAAACTTACATTACCATATGTAAAATAGATAGCCAATGGGAATTTGCTGTATGACTCAAGGAACTCAAACTGGGGCTCTGTAAAAACCCAGAGAGGTGGGATGGGGAGAAAGATGGAGGGAGGTTTAAGAGGGAGGGGACAGATGTATACCTATGGCTGATTCATGTTGATGTTTGGCAGAAACCAACACAATTCTGTAAAGCAATTATCCTTCAATTAAAAAATAAATAAATAAATAAAAGAATGAACCCTAAGGTAAATGATACTTTGGTTGACTATGATATATTAACATACGTTCATAGATTATAACAAATATATTATTCTGGTAAGCAATGTTGGTAATGGGTGATGTATCTGTTGGAGCAGAGGATATTTGGGAAATCCCTGTAACTTCCTCTGAATTTTGTTGTGAACTTAAAACTGATCTTAAAAAACTAGTCTTAAAAATATGGACCCAAAACCATAAAACAAAAAAGCATAAATTAGATTTCATCCTCCCCCTAAAAAACTAAACTACTAATATATACAATCTACAAAAGACATGTTAGATTCAATGTCACAAAAGTAAAGGAAAAGTAAAGGCTGAAAAGTAAAGGACAGGGCTTCCCTGATGGCTCAGGCGGTAAAGAATCTGCCTGACACAGGGTCAATCCCTGGTCTGAGGAGCTGCAGGTGACACAGGGTCAATCCCTGGTCTGGGGAGAGCCCACATGTCACAGAGCAATTAAGCCCCACCATCTGCAGTGATTGTGGAGCCCAACAAAATAAAATCTTCCACTGCTTCCATTTTTTCCCCACCTGTTAGCCATGAAGTGAAGGGACCGGATGCCATAACCTCAGCTTTTTGAATGTTGAGTTTTAAGCCAGTCTTTTCACTCTCCTCTTTCACCTTCATCCAGAAGCTCTTCTTTAGTTCATCTTTGCTTTCTGCCCATCAGGTGGAGGAGGGTGCAAAGTGCTACTCCCTAAATATAACCAGAGGCAGCTCAGAGAAAACAAAAACTTGTGCTATAGCGCCACCTATTGGAAGAGAAAAAGAAAATCCTCTAATTACTTTTGCGTTATCAGAATCAGTTGAAAAGTATTCTCTATTTCAAATACACCATCAGAGGAACAACTCATGAAGCATCATGAAGAACCACAGTAACACTATCACAAAAAGAAAACGACAATTTCAATCAAAACAAAATTAAAACTATGGAGTATTATGATCTAACAGAGAATTCAAAAGAGCTGTCATGAAGAAACTCAACAAGCTACAAGAAAACTCAGAAAGGCTCAATGGTTCAGTTAGCTCAAGATAAAAATTAATGAACTGAAATAATAGTTCACCAAAGAGGCTGAAACCCTTAAAAAGAACCAAACAAATTCTGGAGCTGAAGAACTCAAAATACGACATAAAGAATGTATTAGAAAGCACTGGAAATAGAGCAGACCAGATACCACAAAAATACAAAGAATTATCAAAGAATATCATGAACAGCTATGTAACAACTAACTGAAAACATAGAAACAGATACATTTTTAGAATCATTATAATCTCCCAAAACTGAATCATGAAGACAGACAGTGAAATGGAAACATAAAAACCTCCCCCCAACCAAAAGCCCAGGACCAGAGGCTTCACATGTAAATTCTAACATTCAAAGATGATTTCATATCTATCCTTATCAAACTCTTCAAAAAAACTGAAAAATAGGGAATGCTAAGTAATTTCATAAAGCCAACATCACTCTGATACCAAAACCAAATGAAGACAACACAAACAAAGAGAATTATAGCCAATATCTCTGATAAGCAAAAACATAAAAATTCTCAACAAAATATTAGCAAGCTAAATACAATACATTCAAAGATCACACAACCATGATCTACAGAAGCAAGGATGGTTCAACATGCTCAAACCAAACCATGATCTATCAAAGCAAGTTGATTCAACATCCTCAAACCAATCACTGTGATACATCACCTAGATAGATAGGTATGTATATACAAGAATACACACTACTCAGTCACAAAAATGATAGAACACTGCTCAGTATCAAGATGATACTGCTCAGTATCATCTTTCAACATGGATGTACCTTAAGAGTATTATACTAAATGAAATAAGTCAGATGAAGAAAAATAAATACCATGTAATTTCACTCATGTGAAATATGAAAAATAAAAAACTTGAATAAACGAAACTAAATAGATAGATATAGAGAACATAGTGGTCACCAGAGAGGAAGGAGTGATCAGGGGGAGAGTGAAATAGGTAAAGGGGATCAACTATATGGCGACAGATGGAAACTGAATTTTTGGTGGTGAGCTGTAATGTACATAGTAAAAATATATTATTGTTCACATGAAGCTTATATAATGTTGTAGCCAATGTTACCTCAACAAAAAGGTAATTAAAAAACAGAAAATCTGAAGAGACATGATTGAGTATGCACACACACACAAATGAAGCTTAATCCTATTTATAGAGTCAACTAACCACGGATGGAAAATATTTGGGAGAAGAACCCCAGAAAGCTCCAAAAAGTAGAACTTAAGAATCTGCTACATACCTGCAACTAACTATATACATAATCTTTAGCTTCTATTTACAACCATTTATATAGCATTTGGGCTTCCCAGGTGGCACTAATGGTAAAGAACTTGCCTGCCAATGCATGTAGACATTAAGAGACACAAGTTCAATCCCTGGGTTGAGAAGATTCTCTGGAGGCAACCCACTCCAGTATTCTTGCCTGGAGAATCCCATGGACAGAGGAGTCTGGCAAGCTGCAGTCCACAGGGTCGCACAGAGTCAGAAATGACTGAAGTAACTCAGCACACACGCACGCACATACATAGCATTTACATCGTATCTATAAATAATTTTATAGGGTTTATAAGTAATCCAGAGATGCTTTAAAGCATACGGGAGGATATGCATAGGTTATACGCAGACATTACATCAGTTTATATAAGGGACTTGAGCATCCATGGATTTTGGAATCCAAGGTGGGGCGGGGGATCCTGGAACCAATTCACTGTGAATAAGCAGGATGACTGTATTTAAAATTGGAAGTTTCAACGCCTGTTTCCAAGGAATTGATAAATCAGGTAGGCAGAAAATCAGTAACAATATACATGACCTGAACAGTACCATCAATCAACTTGACCCAACCGATATTTATAGAACATTCCATCCAACAACAGAAGCACACACGGAACATTCACCAACATTCTGGTACATAAAGCACAATTTAATAAATATAAAAGAATACAAACCTTACAAAGTATGCTCTCAGAGCATACCAAAATAAAACTAGAAATCAATAATAGATGACAGCTAGACATTTCAAAATATTTGGAAATTAAACAATGTACTTTAAATTATACATGGGTTAAGAAGGCTCAAGATAAATTTGAAAATGTTTTGAACTAAATAAAAATGAAAAGTACAACTTAATTTACACAATATGAATATACTTAGTGAACTGTACACTTAAAGTGGTGGTGGTTGTTGTTTAGTTGCTAAGTCATCTCCTACAACTTTTGTGACTCCAAGGACTGTAGCCCGCTAGGCTCCTCTGTCCATGGGACATCATATTAACACACAGAACAAGAAAAATCATGTGATCATATAATACATGAGCAGAAACAGTTTAACATCAATTAATGATAAAAACTCTCAAAAATTAGAAGAGAACTTCACTAACCTAATACAGATTATTTTTTAAAAATCACAGCTAACATCATTCTCAACAGAAAGATGCTAAGCTTTCCCCCAAGATCAGGAACAAGGCAAGGATATCCTCTCTTTGTTGTTGTTGTTCAGTCCTTAAGTTGTGTCCAACTCTTTGTGACTTTAGCATACCAGGACTTCAGCATGCCAGGCTCCACTGTCCAACACTTATCTCCTGGAGTTTGTTCAACTTCATGTCCACTGAGTCAGTGAAGCTATTTAATCATCTCATCCTCTGCTGCTCCCTTCCCCTTTTACCTTCAATCATTCTCAGCCTCAGGCTCTTTTCCAATGAGTTGGCTCTTCGAATCAGTTGGCCAAAGTGTTGGAGCTTCAGCTTCAACATCAGTCCTTCCAATGAATATTCAGTGCTGATTTCCTTTAGGATTGACTGGTTTGATCTCCTTGCAGTCGAAGGGACTCTCAAGAGTCGTCTCCAGCACCACAATTCAAAAGCATCAATTCTTCAGCGCTCAGCATTTTTCATGGTCCAACTTTCAGAACTGTATGTGAGCACTGGAAAATCCATAGCTTTGACTATACAGACCTGTGTCAGCAAAGTATGCCTCTACTTTGGAATATGGTGTCTGGGTTTGTTAGAGCTTTTCTTCCAAGGAGCAAGCTTTAATTGTGTGGCTGCAGTCACTGTCCGCAATGATTTTGGAGCCCAAGAAAATAAAATCTGTCAGTTTCCACTTTTTTCCCTCCTATTTGCCATGAAGTGATTAAAAAGATCTTAGTTTTTTGAATATTCAGTTTTAAGCCAGTTTTTTCACTCTCCTCTTTCACTCTCATCAAGCAGCTCTTTAGTTCCTCTTCATTTTCTGCCATTAGAGTGGTATCATCTGCATATCTGAGGATGTTGATATTTCTCTCAGCAATCTTGATTCCAGCTTGTGATTCAGCCAGCCCGCATTCTGTATGATATACTGTGCATGTAAATGAAACAGGCAGAGTGACAATAACAGCCTTGTCATACTCCTTTCCCAGTTTTGAACCAGTCAGTAGTTTCATGTTCGGTTCTAACTTGCTTCTTTATCTGCATACAAGTTTCTCAGGAGACAGGTAAGGCGGTGTGGTATTCCCATCTCTTAAGAATTTTCCAGTTTGTTGTGGTCCACAAAGGCTTTAGCATAATCAATGAAGCATAAATGGATGTTTTTCTGGAATTCTCTTGCTTTCTCCATGATCCAATGAATGTTGGCAATTCGATCTCTGGTTCCTCTACCTCTTTGAAACCCAGCTTGTACATATGGAAGTTCTCGGTTCACATACTACTGAAGCCTAGCTTGAATAATTTTGAGCATAAGATGTTAAGTATTTCCCCTAAGATCAGTAACAGGGCAAGGATGTCCTGTCTCATCACTTCTAATTCAACCTCATACTGAAAGTCCTAGCTAGTGTATTTAAATAAAAAAAAGAAATGAAGGGTATTCAGGCTAGAAAGGAAGAAATATGTAAAACTGCTTTAACGACAGACAATGTAACTGTATTCAGAAGACCCCAAAGAATCTACCAAATAACTCTTCTTCATAATGAGTTTAGCAAAGTCAAAAGGTACACAGTTCAGTTCAGTTCAGCTCAGTCACTCAGTTGTGTCCGATTCTTTGTGACCCCATGAATCACAGCATACCAGGCCTCCCTGTCCATCAACAACTTCCAGAGTTCACTCAGACTCGTGTCCATCGAGTCTGTGATGCCATCCAGCCATCTCATCCTCGGTCGTCCCCTTCTCCTCCTGCCCCCAATCCCTCCCAGCATCAGAGTCTTTTCCAATGAGTCAACCCTTCGCATGAGGTGCCCAAAGTTACTGGAGTTTCAGCTTCAGCATCATTCCCTCCAAAGAAATCCTAGGACTGATCTCCTTCAGAATGGACTGGTTGGATCTCCTTGCAGTCCAAGGGACTCTCAAGAGTCTCCTCCAACACCACAGTTCAAAAGCATCAATTCTTTGGCGCTCAGCTTTCTTCACAGTCCAACTCTCACATCCATACATGACCACTGGAAAACCATAGCCTTGACTGGATGGACCTTTGTGGACAAAGTAATATCTCTGCTTTTCAATATGCTATCTAGGTTGGTCATAACTTTTCTTCCAAGGAGTAAGCGTCTTTTAATTTCATGGCTGCAGTCACCATCTGCAGTGATTTGGGAGCCCCCAAAAATAAAGTCTGACACTGTTTCCACTGTTTCCCCATCTATTTCCCATGAAGTGATGGGACCGGATGCCATGATCTTCGTTTTCTGAATGTTGAGCTTTAAGCCAACTTTTTCACTCTCCTCTTTCACTTTCATCAAGAGGCTTTTTAGCTCCTCTTCACTTTCTGCCATAAAGGTGGTGTCATCTGCATATCTGAGGTTATTGAGATTTCTCCCAGCAATCTTCATTCCAGCTTGTGCTTCTTCCAGCCCAGCGTTTCTCATGATGTACTCTGCATAGAAGTTAAATAAGCAGGGTGACAATATACAGCCTTGACATACTCCTTTTCCTATTGGAACCAGTCTGTTGTTCCATGTCCAGTTTGAACTGTTGCTTCCTGACCTGCATATAGGTTTCTCAAGAGGCAGGTCAGGTGGTCTGGTCTTCCCATCTCTTTCAGGATTTTCCACAGTTTATTGTGATCCACACAGTCAAAGGCTTTGGCATAGTCAGTAAAGCAGAAATAGATGTTTTTTTGGAACTCCAGCTGACACATAAAGTCAACTAATCAGTAAAGATGTTAATTTTCTGTGACCTAATGTAATCCCTATTGAAATTCTAGCCAGGTTTTTTTTTTTTTAATAGAAATATATAAACTTACTTCAAAAATTTGTGGAAAAGTAGAGGTACTAGAATAACCAATTCAATTCTGGGAAAGAAAAGCAAAAGCTTAAGAATTTATATTATTCATTTCAAGACTCACAGTAATGAACATGGGGGCAGGGCGAGGGGGGGGAAGAATAGACACATCAATCAATGAAATAGAATAGAGAGTATGGAAACAGACCTACACAAATACTGTCAATTTTTGACAAAGGTGAAAAGGCAATTCAATGGAGAAAGAAGAGTCTTTTCAATAAATCATGCTACATGTTGGGAGTCCATATACAACAAACTGAACTTCACATCTTACACAAAAATTAACTTGAGGTGGATCATAGACCTAAATGTAAAATGTAGAAACTAAAAAAGTTTCTGTAAGAAAACTTAGGGAAAAAACCAGCATGACTTTGAGTTTGGTAATGAGTTTTTAAGTACAATACTAAAAGCAAAATTCATTAAAGAAAAAAATTTTAAGGGAGAAGTCAAGATGGCAGAATAGGAGGACCCAGAACTTGTCTCTCCTCACAATTACATCAAGAATACATCTACAAATGGAACAATTCTCACAGAGCACCTTCTGAACATTAGTGGAAGACTCTGGACACCTAAATGGATAAAAAAAAATCCCCTAACAACCAGGTAGGACCAAAGAAAGAAAAAAAGAAAAGGAATCAAAAAAGGGGCCAGCAATCCTGGCGGGAAGCTAAAGGTAAGGACAGGTTCCCATATTCAGAAAATGTGGGGAGAACAGCTGGGGCAGAAAGGGAACTTTGGGGAATCAGAGGAGATGGCCCTTTCTGTGGCAGGCAGAACAAAGTAAGAAATGCATGCATGGTCTGTGCCTCAGCCCTGAGCACTCCAGTATGAGTTGTGTGTCTCCTGGTGTAGAGGGCACTGAGTGCTGGAAAGTGGGGTTCAGAGAGTGGACTCAGGGAGGATTGGCTGTGAAAAGGTAGCCTGAAGTAACAGGACTAAGGACCCCACAACTAGGAAAGTTTAGGAAAGTTTACACAAAAAACCTGGGACATCATAGAAGCAAGGCATCATTATTGAGTGGCACAGAAGGGGCAGGGCCACCATTGCAACCCCCTTCCTCAACCATCTGCTTCAGCCTCTGCAGGCACTGGGAGGGACTCCCACCAGAGTGATCCTACCCTAGTATAACTGCCTGTCAGTCTCCACTGCCACAGGCACTTCGCGCATAGCCCAGGGGTCACCATACCCCTCCCTGGCCTGGGTGAATAACTGTGCTTCAATGATGAGCAGATTAGAGCAAGTCCTGGTTTCTAATACCCTTTTCCAATGAAAGGATCCAGGGAAATGGGTGATTTTACATAAACAAAGAATGAAATAATGTCATTTGCAGCAGCACAGATGAAACTGGAGATTGTCATACTAAGTGAAGTTAAGCCAGAAAAAGACAGATACCATATGATTTATGTGGAATCTAAAATATGACACAAATGAACTTATTTACAAAACAGTCACAGACACAGAAAATAGACTTGTGGTTGCCAAGGGGAAGCGGGATGGGGAGGAATGGATTGGGAGTTTGGGATTAACACATGCAAACTATTATATATATTAATAGAATGGATAAACATCAAGGTCCTACTATACAGCACAGGGAATTATATTCAATATCTTGTAAAAAGCCATATGGAAAATAAAAAAGTAAAAAACAACAAAGATAAACAAAAAGAGAAATGGCTGATTTTAGAAGCGGAGTAGAGAATATACAAGATGATCCTGGCCCAGAAAATAGGAAAGTGCTCAAAACACAAACTGCTAGGGCTATCTCAAAGTGATTCAGAAGCCAACTAAAACAGCTCACAATGGCAAATGCTGGAACAATCTGAACAACAAAATAAATAATGCAGTTTTTAGTTATAACTGTATGATGATGGAAAACTCTGACACCCTCAATAATAATAAAATTAGACCTTTGATATTTTTCCAAATTTTAATCGTATATAATTGCGTCTTTGTGCAAATATATATATTTTTCAAAGCATGAAGACAGAGTATACAGGAACATACTGAAAAGAGACATATAAACTAGTATATGTTAAGGGGGGAAGAAGCCAGGACAGTTAGGGACTCATGAGTCCATATATAAATACCTGAGTTGCTACTAGGAGCCAAGAACTATGAGAGGCATGAGGAATACAAGGATAAATAGTTCCTGACCTTTAAAAACATCATTGTCTGGGAGAAAGAATAAAAGCATATACCCAGGGAGTATTTTTATTCAGTTATCTCTCCTTTCCCTATAAGTCTGAGAAAGAATTCCAGCATATGATTTTGTTTTCCTGTATTACTCCAAATCCTCCCAAATCCACTCATGATGTTTGTCTCCAGCAAATAAAATAAAATATAAAAATTCTGAAGGATTTACTGAAAAGACTGGAAAAGAAGAGAACTTAAGTGTTAACAATGTATAACTGACTAGATAAAACTTCCTTCAGAGACTTCCCCAACAGAACCCTCCTGGGTGTGGGGAAATGGGCAGTGGGGAGTAAGAGGTACAGAACTGAGGTAAAAAAGGAGCACAGAAACATCTGGGTTGGTAGACTGGGTTTCTGTAGACTAATTTAATAAATAGATTCTTAGGTCCCTATTTTAGCAACAAAACATCTGCTCACAAAGAACTGAAATTATGCATGTAAAAAGCATATTTATTTGTCATATGCTACTCAACTGAAAAATATAAGGTATAAAATAGAATGCAGAGTATGATCTCATTTTTATTAAGAAATACATAAATAGAACAGGTACATAAACAAAGACCAGAAGAACATATGCCAAAATATTAACAGAGTGTATTTTATTTTCTGATTATCAGTACAAGTTTGATATTGACTTTATATTTGCCTATCTTTATTTATTTCTAGAAAACATTATTTTTAAAAGTCAATACATATTATATGCAAACTTCCTGGGAAACAGTATTGTGTCTATAATAAAATAAAAACACAGAAACAACACTAATTAAACTACTGGGCAATTTAAACCCTAACTCAGAAGATTTTTTTAAATGGAGAAAATATAAATCCTCTAGAACATTTTTCACCTAGAGCTAAATTAAATTAGCCTTTATAAAGCTATAAAAGTAACATATTAGGATTGACTTTGAAAACAGTATCATTCTAAATGAGAAAATGTTTCCATGAGTAGCTAAGATCATATGGCCCTTCTTAAACATATAGGAATCTAAGAATCTATAATAATTGATCCATTTAAAATATTATAATGTCTAGCACAAGCATTCAAACATTTTTGATGAAATAAAGTCCTGAGTTCATTTATAGGGACAGACAACCTTCCTTTTGAAGGGAAGAGTGCCACAAACTATTAGATCAAGTGTGCAGAAGAAATGGTGCTGCCTGAACTATAGTGAATAAAAACAACTCCAAGATCAAAAAAGACATGCCTTTGTTTCCCTCAAGTACTATCTGTAGGCCTTCTCTAAACCATTCTCCACCTGCAATGGTCAGCTCCTCGCACTATGAACACAGCAGCATCCAGACAGGAAAGTATGAGCCAAAGACTAATACCTATTCACATCCAAGAGAAAGAACAAAGAGAGGAAGTATTCTTTCATAGCAGCTAGAATAGGCTAGTTAATGGTTTTGCAGTAGAATCTGCCACTCAAAAAGTTATGGATTAAAATCATAAAGGTTTACTACCCAAGAAAACAAATGTTAGGTTTTAAACAAGACAAAAAAAAAAAAAAAAGAAGAAGAAGAAGAAAACATGATCATTAACAAACTGAGAAAATGTTAAAGCAGAATCCCTATTAATAAAGTTTTTTTTCATGCAAGTGTAAGTAGATAGTTTCAATTTTTCATCACTGTAACTAGTTACAATGCAAAATTCATAGCTTCTTTAAAAATCCAATTTGCTCCATTTACTGTGATCAGATTGATCACTGTTTGAAAGTGTTGGAATTGGGGTTGGAGCACCAGGTCTTCCTTAAACCAAAACTCACTTTATTTCCTCTATCCCATATTGCCTCCATAAGAACTAGAAAAATAAAACCTTTTTAGCAGCAAAGTGCATTAAATGAGAGTTAATAATTGCAAAGAAATGTTTTGATTATTTAACTTACATTTTTTAGAACATGAAATATATAAGCAAATTAAGTATTAATAATTAAATATATCTTTTGGTGAGAATGAAGTGATATGGGAAAGGACAGATAAAGTCACTGGAAAAGAAACATTTCAGTGTATGCATATTCATACCAACAATACCATTTATTTTTAGAACTAAAGAAAAATCTTCAGATTTTGAGGCATTTGGAAGGAGAATGAGATATGCTCTTAAGAGAACTGTGATTTAAGGTTTATCTTCAGCATAATTTTATGATTTCCAATTGGAATTGTGAGGTTCAAGCTCATCTCCTAGACGAATTTTCTAAATTGTGTGAACTTGAACAATCTATATGATTAACAAGAGGGAGACTGTTATAATTAATAGTAGAACAATACAACAGAACATGCAAACTTACAGACTGGAAGCATTATGAATGAATTGTGGTTTTTAAACCTTTTTTATGGTGTTTTAAATTTTAATATGGACTTTAAAATAAATGCCTTGAGCCATTTTCTTAGGAGTATCAGAGTAGCAACAAAGGAAGGTGTACAAAAAAGAGGGGAGAGAAAAGGGGGAGGAGAAAGGAAGGAAAGAAGAGGGAGGGAGGAAGGAAGAAAGAAAACCAAAATTGCCAGCACTTTCTCAAACTGAGAGCTGTGCAAGGTGCTAGCTCATAAACCTTGGCTTCTCCCAAAGCTTGGTTGGCCACCTCTTTGGAAGAGAAGATGTAATCTCTGCTCTTTTGAATCCCTAGGGTACACCCAAAGAGGATGTGGGGGCTGGGTGGGAAATTTATAGAGTAGTTTTTCTCCAAATGGTCCCTTGGATCACCAAAATGGAACCACCTAGTAATAGTTAATATGCAGATTACCAGGCTAGGTCCCAGATACTGAACTGATGTTTCTTGGGTGTGGCAGGCTGGGAATATTCATATTTTAAGTCACAAAGTAGAATTCTTGGTTGGGACATAACTGGAACAGAGGCTGAGAGGCAACATGATGAATGGGTTTGGGGCCACAGAGGCTTGGGTTTAAATTCCAGTTCTTCATTTAATAGCTCTGACTGTAGCATGTCACCCAAACCCTTGGATCCTCAATTTTCTCATTATAGAAGGTGGAATGACAGTCTGTTTTGGAGGCCAAGTAAAACTGTGTGTATGTACATGTGAGGCGTCACAAAACTTTTCTAATAGACGACCTTTCAAGTTCTTCCAACTCGTTTGCTTTAATCCTCTAATGTATATAACTATCACAAGAACGTCTCTTTATCTCTTCCCTTAAAGCAGGATTTCTCACCTTTTTCTCATCTACCCCCTCTCCTCCCAGGAGCCTTTCTAAGCATTTTCTCTTCTAATTCCCCAGTCCGAGACAGACAGTACTTAAGTTTTGTGGCCCTCTGGAAAGCCACAAGCCATTGTATTGTCTGAGATCTTTTTCCCCTCAAAAATATGAGCACCATCATCCACGTTGAGAAAGTCCATCCTCGAGAGAGGTGACTTGGTCAAGGTCACACCACAAATTAGGAGCAGGACTAGTCTACATTGGCCACAAACCGATGGTCTGGAACCGGCCCATCCGCCCTCCCCCTCAGTTTACTCATTTACTTTTAATTAGTTACTGATATTTAAAAATCCAGAGCTCCTACAGAAGGATGTCGGGTCCTGGGCGGGGCTGAGAGAGGCCCCTCGCAACCGGGCCCTGCAGCCCCGATACCCAGGCCAGTCGCCCTCACTGAGGTGCCCGCCAGCACTCACCACGTGAGGATTCAGACGTTTAACATGCAGCTGGAATCGCCGGCGCAGCTAACAGCAGATCGCGCGCCTCTCCCGCGGCTTCTCATCCGTAGCCCTCGTAGCGGCGGGCGGGTCGGCTTTACTGCCTTCCCCGCCCGACTTGCCCCCCGTCCGCCGGCTGACCTCCGCCCCAGCCCTAACTGAACCCCACAGGCCGTGCTTCGCCGAGGTGTCCAGAGGCCCCGCCGCTGCCCAGCAGGGCAAGCAATACTACCGCCCCTCACAGTCCCGCCTGACTGACCAGGCCGCGCCCGCCTAGCGGTCCATTCACCGCCGCTGGGCTCTAGGGGCTGAGGCAAAGCTCCCTCCGCGATCCCCGGCGCGTCCCCGCTGCCTCACACTGCACCAATCGCCGCCGCGCGTTGCTGCACGTGACGCGCGCGGGCCAATGGCAGCTTGAGATGGCCCGTGACGCGACTGGTGGCTCTGGGAGCTTTCAAAGTGGGCTGAGGGGGCTGCGGCGTGCTAAGTGCCTGCTCAGCTGACGCTGTTGGGTGGTTTCGGGGTCAGTTCTGCAGGACTGAGGGTAGCCGAAGTCCAGTTTTGACTCCCCCTGCTTTCCCCGGACTACACCAGTAGAAGAAAAAAGGGAAAGGAGTACTTGGGACGAGGGCTGACACAGAATGGGGTTTGGCCAGCCTCTCAGCCCTGGACCGAGAGCCTGTTTTCCACCTTTTTTTCCTCCGTTGTCATCCTAGTCCAGCCCCAGTCTTACTGGCTACCTCAGTTCAGTTCAGTTCAGTTCAGTCGCTCAGTCGTGTCCAACTCTTTGCGACCCCATGAATCGCAGCACGCCAGGCCTCCCTGTCCATCACCAACTCCCGGAGGTCACTCAGACTCATGTCCATCGAGTCAGTGATGCCATCCAGCCATCTCATCCTCTGTCGTCCCCTTCTCCTCCTGTCCCCAATCTCTCTCCGCATCAGAATCTTTTCCAATGAGTCAACTCTTCGCATGAGGTGCCCAAAGTACTGGAGTTTCAGCTTCAACATCATTCCCTCCAAAGAAATCCCAGGGCTGATCTCCTTCAGAATGGACTGGTTGGGTCTCCTTGCAGTGCAAGGAACTCTCAAGAGTCTTCTCCAACACCACAGTTCAAAAGCATCAATTCTTTGGCGCTCAGCTTTCTTCACAGTCCAACTCTCACATCCATACATGACCACAGGAAAAACCATAGCCTTGACTAGACGGACCTTAGTTGGCAAAGTAATGTCTCTGCTTTTGAATATGCTATCTAGGTTGGTCATAACTTTTCTTCCAAGGAGTAAGCATCTTTTAATTTCATGGCTGCAGTCTGGCTACCTAGCCTCCAGCTAGTCCCAGATGTTCCCAAGGGCGGGAATACTGGGATTAGATCAAGGCCCAGCAGTCAGCCTCACACTAGTTCCGTTAACAGATGGAAGGATGGGTTTGCCTGCATGCCTAACTTTTCAACATCCTAAACCCTTAGCCTTTTTCCCCCTCTCTCAGAAGGTGTTAGGTTGGTACCCCAGGAATGCAAACTCCACTCTATCCTTACTGTTGGCTTCTATCCCCAAGTTTGGGCCAAAATGGTTGTAGCTTCAGATATCACCTTAGTTTATTTTAGTTTGAACTAGTAGTCATTGTATTCTTCACCACTACTCTTTGCAGAAAAAGAAAAAAAAAAGTTTCACAGTAACAATTATTAACTCTATCAAAAGTTGACCCTTGAGATATATGTATCTTTAAAATTCTATGATGATTGTCTGAAAAGGCATTTGGACTATTAAGTTGAATGATATGATACGGCATTGCCATTTGTTCTAAACAAATACAGTTTGAGTTGTGAGCTTAACTAGTCACTGTTTTGCAAAATGAAACACCAATGTTACTTGACTAAGAAACTAGTATTCAGACTTGAGTATTTGTCAGATTAAAAAAAAATCTCTTTTAGAAAGGATTCTTCCAGAAGCGCCACCCAAGAACTTCTATCTACATCTTACAGATTTGAACTTAGTAACATGGCCTTGCCTGGTACTCTAAGCATATTTCTGTCCTCAATAAAATTCCCTTCCAAAAAAGGAAGGAAGAATGCCTTTGGATGAACAACTACAACCTCTTTTTATAAACACTTGCAAGTGGTCCTGTACCACACAACTCAGTAGAAATAATTCCTTCCTCTGGGTGTGCTGAACAACTTACTAGGCAAATATGAACTCTGTGGCTGACTCTGTGCTAAATGCTTTACATATATTTTCCTCTTAAATGCACAATAATCCTGCAAGGTGGGCAGGCATTACTAGCCCTCTCATGCACATGAACACTGAAAGATAATAGTGACAAACCATAGATATACCAAATGATATAGATATACTACTGAGCTGCTACACAGTATTTTACAAGCATATGGGCCTCAGGAATATAATTTCACGTACTAAGTCAAGAAGGACCACTCTACTCTGTCTAAAGCTGACTAGAATCAAACAAAATGAGAATAAGGCCACTCCCCTATAAGCGCAGGAAGCAGGCATCAGGTAATATACCAGTGTAAAACTATAGTTATGTCAAAACACCAATATAGTAATGTTGTACAAACAAATGCTTTTGATAAACAGTCAAAGCTAAAAGAGAACTGAAAAAGTTGAACTTGGTACTTCTCAACACTGTCCAGGGGAGAACAGTGCCCATATTAGAGTTTATTAGCAACCCACTCCAGTACTCTTGCCTGGAAAATCCCATGGACAGAGGAGCCTAATAGGCTGCAGTCCATGGGGTCGCTAAGAGTCGGACACGACTGAGTGACTTCACTTTCACTTTTCACTTTCATGCATTGGAGAAGGAAATGGCAACCCACTCCAGTGTTCTTGCCTGGAGAATCCCAGGGATGGGGGAGCCTGGTGGGCTCCCATTTATGGGGTTGCACAGAGTCGGACACGGCTGAAGCGACTTGGCAGCAGCAGCAGCAGTAAGTAATGAGACTGATTTTTTGCATTCAATAAACTTTAATGCTTATTGAATACGTGCTGCTCCATTAAACATAAGTATTAGTCAGATAATCCCTGCCTTTAGGGATTCCACAGTCAAGGGGGAGAAAGACAAGAGTACAGACAATTTGAACACATCATGATACTATGGATGATGTGGAACAGGCGAGAAGGCATCCAACCTGGAAGGGAGGGAAGGGAGTTGTCACAGAAGAATTTCTAAAGAACTGATGGCTCTAAATAATATATTTTTAAAAGAGCTG
Source organism: Ovis canadensis (assembly GCF_042477335.2). NCBI lineage: Eukaryota > Metazoa > Chordata > Mammalia > Artiodactyla > Bovidae > Ovis > Ovis canadensis. The sequence continues at coordinate 27,743,936 of NC_091246.1, forward strand.
ATGACTAATGGGGTATTGAAAATGGAACTGGAGACCACCAGCTAAGTGTAAGGAATGGTAGTACAAAAGTATATAGATGGCAAAGAGGGTGAGGCATATTGACTACCTGGTATGAAGAGATAGGGGTTAGGAGAGTACGTGGAACAGTTAGGCAGTGCCCTATCATGATGGGTCACATATTCATGCTAAGGAGTTTGATTGCTATGGCCGGTAGCATCCATTGTCTCCTTGCTTTGGGAGGTGGGTGGGGGTGGGTGGAGTTACTTTATCTTGTGTGCAGTTTTCTTGGCGGCATTCTTAATTTAGACATCTTCTGCTTCCCCAGCCAATGGATGGTCACTTGACACAAGCAAAGCGAATCAGATGAGAGGAAAAGATGAGGGATAGGGAGTTGAGTGTTTAAACATCTGCACTATAGAGCTGGTGAGGCTCTTGGATCCATGAAAAGATTCCAAGATTCGATGGTACTCACAACTGACAATATTTTCCTTAGAAAACCCAATAACGTAGAGATTAGTTACTTCATTTTCACATCTCACGACTAGGTACAAATACTGTATTTTCGTTGCTGAAAAGATGTACTCTATAATTATTGTGATTGTACTTTCTAGCCAAAAATTAAATTGTATTTAATCATCCCTGTTACAGAAAATCTGTATTATATAGAAATCATTTTTTAGTTAATATTAAAACAGTTTATTCCAGGCACCATCTCCAATTATGATATCCTCAGTAATACACCTTAGCCACTGCTCTGAATCTATCTACTGTTAAGGGAGATAAGTGGACAGTCATTCTTTAATGGTAAGTTGTTGCACTTATTGAAGACTTGCCCTGTTAGTTTATCTCAAATATTTCATTATTGAGTTGAATGAATGTTCTGGCTTGGCAGTTTTTAAAGTTGTAATTTTGTTTCCTTGTGAAACACAAGCCGGAATCAAGATTACAGGGAGAAATATCAGTAACCTCAGATATGCAGATGACACCACCCTATTTAAGAAAGTGAAGAAGAGCTAAAGAGCCTCTTGATAAAAGTGGAAGAGGAGAGTGAAAAAGTTGGCTTAAAGCTCAACATTAGAAAACTAAGATCATTGCATCTGGTCCCATCCCTTCATGGCAAATAGATGGGGAAAGAGTGGCACTTTATTTTTGGGGGCCCCAAGAAAAAGAAATGCAAAAATGCAAAATGGCTGTCTGAGGAGGCCTTACGATAGCTATGAAAAGAAGGGAAGTGAAAAGTAAAGAAGAAAAGGAAAGATATACCCATTTGAATGCAGAGTTCCAAAGAATAGCAAGGAGAGATAAGAAAGCCTTCCTCAGTGATCAATGCAAAGAAGTAGAGGAAAACAGTAGAATGGGAAAGACTAGAGATCTCTTCAAGAAAATTAGAGATACCAAGGGAACATTTCATGCAAAAATGGGCTCGATAAAGGACAGAAATGGTAGGGACCTAATAGAAGCAAAAGATATTAAGAAGAGGTGGCAAGAATACACAGAAGAATTGTACAAAAAAGATCTCTGTGACCCAGATAATCACGATGGTGTGATCACTCACCTAGAGCCAGACATCCTGGAATGTGAAGTCAACTGGGCCTTAGGAAGCATCACTATGAACAAAGCTAGTGGAGGTGATGGAATTCCAGTTGTGCTATTTCAAATCCTAAAAGATGATGCTGTGAAAGTGCTGCACTCAATATGCCAGCAAATTTGGAAAACTCAGCAGTGGTCACAGGATTGGAAAAGGTCAGTTTTCATTCCAACCCCAAAGAAAGGCAACGCCAAAGAATGCTCAAACTACCACACAATTGTACTCATCTCACATGCTAGTAAAGTAATGCCTAAAATTCTGCAAGCCAGGCTTCAGCAATATGTGAACCATGAACTTCCAGATGTTTGAGCTGGTTTTAGAAAAAGCAAGGGAACCAGAGATCAAATTGCCAAGATCCCCTGGATCATGGAAAAAGCAAGAGAGTTCCAGAAGAACATCTATTTCTGCTTTATTGACTATGCCAAAGCCTTTGACTGTGTGGATCACAATAAACTGTGGAAAATTCTGAAAGAGATAGGAATACCAGACCATCTGACCTGCCTCCTGAGAAACCTATATGCAGGTTAGGAAGCAACAGTTAGAACTGGACATGGAACAACAGACTGGTTCCGAATAGGAAAAGGAGTATGTCAAGGCTGTATATTGTCACCCTGCTTATTTAACTTCTATGCAGAGTACATCATGAGAAACGCTGGGCTGGAAGAAGCACAAGCTGGAATCAAGATTGCTGGGAGAAATATCAATAACCTCAGATATGCAGATGACACCACCCTTATGGCAGAAAGTGAAGAGCTAAAGAACCTCTTGTTGAAAGTGAAAGAGGAGAGTGAAAAAGTTGGCTTAAAGCTCAACATTCAGAAAACTAAGATCATTGCATCCAGTCCCATCACTTTATAGCAAACAGATGGGGAAACAGTGGAAACAGTGGCTGACTTTATTTTTCTGGGCTCCAAAATCACTGCAGATGGTGACGGCAGCCATGAAATTAAAAGACGCTTACTCCTTGGAAGGAAAGTTATGACCAACCTAGACAGCGTATTGAAAATCAGAGACATTACTTTCCCAACAAAGGTCCATCTAGTCAAGGCTATGGTTTTTCCAGTAGTCATATATGGATATGAGAGTTGAACTATAAAGAAAGCTGAGCACCGAAGAATTGATGGTTTCAATTATGGTGCTGGAGAAGATTCTTGAGTCCCTTGGACTGCAAGGAGATCCAACCAGTCCATCTTAAGGGAGATCAGCCCTGAGTGTTCATTGGAAGGACTGATGTTGAAGGTGAAACTCCAGTACTTTGGCCACCTGATGAAAGAGCTGACTCATTTGGAAAGACCCTGATGCTGGGAAAAATTGAAGGCAGAAGGAGAAGGGGACGACAGAGGATGAGAAGGATGGCATCATCGATTCAAAGGACGTGAGTTTGGGTAAACTCCAGGAGTTAGTGATCGACAGGGAGGCCTGGCGTGCTGTGGTCCATGGGATCACAAAGAGTTGGACATGACTGAGTGACTGAACTGAACTGATAATTATTTGCAATTGTGTTTGAAATAAGCCATAATGTAATTGTCTCAAGTTAATGTGAGCTGTTTTTAGCAGTGCAAAAGCTCTGATTGCATATTTTCATTTTATCCCTAGTATTAATAAAAGATGGGCATTCATGTTTAATCATATTCACAGATTACCTTAATGAACAGAAATATGTTACATTATCTTTAAATCAATGAATTTCAATATATTCCAAGGTTCCCCCCCCAAATATTGCATCATTATGACAAAAAAATGATAAACTCTCCTCCCAAGGTTTTGAATATATTATTTTTGAAAATGAGAATATACCTATCTTTAATTATAAAAAAAATTCATTAAAAAAATAAATTGCAAGAAAGCAGAAAAGTATGAGGACTACCTTTAAAATATATAAATTTTATATGTAAAAATACATAAATTTAAAATATATAAAAGTGGCTTATACTGTCCAAGACATTTTTCTACAAATTTGTTCAAACATAAGCTTAATTTAAATAAGATCATACAACATACTATTTTTTACCTTACATAACATAGACAGCTTTGAATAACAAATTACCACACACTTAGTGACTTAAAACAATATTTATTTATTATCTCACAGTTTTTGTTGCCAGGCTGCAATCAGCTGTTGGCCAGGACAGCAGTCCCATCAGAGGTTTGACCATGGAAATATCTGCTTCCAAGCTGTTATTGGCAAGATTTATCTCCCTACAGCTCTAGACTGTGGTTCCATTTTTTTTGCTGACTGTCAGCAGTGGACTGCTCTCAGCTTCTAGAAGCTGTCCTCAATTCCTTGCCACGTGGTTCTCTCCATTGACCCTCTTACAAACTGGCAGCTTCTTTGAAGCCAGTAAAAGAGTGAGAATTGCTACCCCATGGACTGTAGCCCACCGGGCTTCTCTGTTCCTGAAATTCATAGAACTGGAATGGATTGCCATGCCCTTCTCCAGGGGATCTTCCCAATCCAGGGCTCAAACCCAGGTGTCCTGCATGGCAGGCAGAGTCTTTGCCACTGAGCCACCTGGGAAGCCCATAACAGTAGCCTAATACTGTACAAATGTCCTATAATTTAACTACCCTCTGTAGATAGAAGGTTGTGTCAAATTCTTCTTTATTATAAACAGTGCTACAATACATTTTTGTAACTTGTCCAGTAATTTCCTTAAGATAATGCCTAAAAGTAAAATTGCTGAGTCAAATGGTATACGCTTTTAAAAACAATTTGCATATTACAAAATAGCCATCCAAAAAATTAATCCCATCCAGTAAGAATGTATGAGACTGCTAGTTCTTGTACATACTTGCCTTATCCATAAATTTAAGCTTTACTATTCTAATGGTTAAAAACTATGTTTCATAGTTTTAATCTGTATTGCTTTATTGGTAAAGTCAAACATGTTTATATGTTTACTGGACATTTGTTTTGTGAATTGTCTTCTCATGACTTTTGCCTAGCATGCAACTGTGAAAAACTATATGTTAACTGCTTTTTATGGATTGCAAATATTTTCCCTAATTTATGTTTTTCAATATTTGGCAGAATTCTTGGCCTTGTAAAAGTTTTAAATTTTTTTTCAGAAATCAGTTCTATTGGTCATTTTCTTAATGCTTTCTGCCTTTGCTACAATGCTCAGTAACACCTTTCCCACTTGAGAAGTATAAACATTTCCACACATTTGTTGTTCCAAAATTCTTATAGTTTTATATCTTATTTAACTTTTAATTGCTCTGGAATTGTGTTGTAAGATTGATTAATTGTGACAAACATGACAAGTGTGTGTGTTTTACTTGAGTGATTTTAGATGGGCAACTCTAGAGCTAGTTTTAAAATGAGTCACTTGTTGCTGTAGATTTGTGGGAAATAGAGAACAAATCAGCACTGTGGAATGTTTCTTCATAATGCGGTTCTCTGAGTACTTTTGTTTCCAGTAAAATGCACTTTTTCCTGAAATGTTATGGAACTATGTCACTTGTGCTATGATAACATTATATAAGAGGACATACTTAGTGATGAAATTGACAACAGGGAATAAATTAAAAGGATCTAGGACAAGGACCAAACCACAGAAGCCCTTAATTAAAAGAGCAGGATGTTCTTGCCAAAACACAATTACTTTCAAAGGCAATCACATTGAGGCCCAGGGCACTGAAGCTTCTGTTGAGAAAGTGGAGTTATTCTTCACTACAAGTGGGAAATCAAAAATAGTTGGGGAGCAGTGGGAGGCCAAGACTGACCTCAGGCTTGGCTGGAGTATAGAGCAAGTCTCTTAGGTATGCTCTCCTGCCCCAGTGGAATTCAAGAAGACTGAGTCAAAAAGAAATTTTGGTGACCAGTACACCAAAGTGGCTTGTTGAGCTTTGATGTCCTTAAATGAATTAATGTGTGAAATAAAGAAACAAAAGCAGATATGAAATTCAAATTCTGTGACTTGTTCGCCTACGATTCCCAACACTTAGCACAGAGTCTGGCTCAGTGTGGGTTCTCAGTGTTAATTTCCTCTCCCTTTCCCCTGAGCCATCCTCTCACTTAACTCAACATCTATCATTTAGCACAGGGACTGGAATATTATTAAGCACTTAGTGAATGTTTATGGAATAAATGTTTGCATGGTTTCAAGAAATAAATGTACAGGTATTCAAGAGGAAATTTAGTTACATACAAACAATCATATAACCAATTTATGAAGAGCCTATTTCTATACTAAGTGCTTTGTGTACTTAGTTCATTTAACCCTCATAAGAACCCCATAATATAAATATTATTAATATTATTGTTCCAATTTTGCATGTGAAGCAACAGAATATCAGAGAGGAACCAAAGTTATCTGACTAAGTGGAGGAATCAAGGTTTAAAATATTGAGCTGACTACAAAGCCCAAGTAATTTCCCAGTATTCCTTTAGAGCCTCTAAAAACGTCACAGATCACCAAGGAGAGACACCTCTAATCATTGCATAGGCATGTACACTCCCAAGGTATTTCATGGGTGTTGATCTTCCAAAATGGACAAGACCCACAGCCAAAGATTATAAAAGATCACAGGAGTTAGAGAGAGCTCATTAACCTTTCAGATTCCTTCAACTCAGCTCCTCAGGGAAGAAAGACAACAGATGGTCAACGTGCTGTTCACTTCCTCAGCTGCATGACTATTTATAGAGACATTTAACTTGACAGACTGGTTGGAATTTATAGTGAATATAGGAGTTGACACATTCAAGTTTAGCCTGAGCTTTAACACCTGCTTATTAAATCTGTTCAAAAGGCAGCCCCATACATGGAGAAGGCAATGGCACCCCACTCCAGTACTCTTGCCTGGAAAATCCCATGGACGGAGGAGCCTGGTAGGCTGCAGTCCATGGGGTCACAGAGTCTGACACGACTGAGCAACTTCACTTTCACTTTTCACTTTCATGCATTGGAGAAGGAAATGGCAACCTGCTCCAGTTTTCTTGCCTGGAGAATCCCAGGAATGGTGGAGCCTGATGGGCTGCTATCTATGGGGTTGCACAGAGTCGGACACGACTAAAGCGACTTAGCAGCAGCACCAGCAGCAGCAGCCCAATACAGTGGGAAACGGTTTACTAGAAAGAGTGATGGGTGGGAAATAGGAAATATGGGTCCAACTCACTGTTTTATTATCATTACTTTTATTATAAATTTGTTCATTTGGCAAATGCTTTTTGAAATATCTATTTTATGCCAGACTCTGCTCTATTCTATGTATTTAGCAAAAAAGGGTTGAGGGAGACCATCGCATAATGGTTTCTTCTGCTGAAGGGGCAAACACGGTTAGTATATGTAAGCCATCATTCTTAAGCAATTTACGTCTAGGTTTATGTGCTCCTTTCTCAGAAAGTAATCTACACTGAAGGAAGAGAAAATGAGGCTCCTACAGATGCATGTGCTGGCTTACTTGTACCTTTAGAACATTGCCCCTTTGGTGGTGTTCTAAATGAAGAGAGCTGTGATTAGATGTTAACATAGCTCACAGTTTTTGCCCTAAGGAACATTGGAGAGTGGGGAGGGATAGATGAGCTGTCTTCCTTGCTGAAACATGTGCCCAGTCATCTCTGCTGTGCCTTCCCTTTCTGAGTTAGGCCCCAGCTTTATCAGATGAGCATGTCAGCTTGGGGGGTCCAGGACTGTTTGGTCACTTGAAGAAATCCCAGCTTTAGCCAAGGGCTAGAGCAGTCCAGATACACCCACATACAGTTTAGTCCTGGATAGGAGGAAGCTGCCTTTTGAAATCCTGTAGCTCCTCTCCTTTCCTTGGTGCCCTCAACTTCCATGTCATTATGACTGCAAGGCTGACACTGCAGAGGAGGAAGCCCCTGTTTTTGGCAGGTCTGAAGAGACAAACTTTCCTCTAACTTTCAGCAGTTTTGAGTCTAGTGATGCCACATACTTGTACATATTAACTTGAGCTAGACCTTGCCAGGTTATGCCTTATAGCTTAAAGCCATCCTCATATCCATCTTCTCATTAACACTTACAAAAACTTTGTGGGGTATTTATTAATTTCAGTCTACCAATGAAGAAACATGAGCTCAATCAAATGTAATGATATGTCCAACCACAGAAATGGTGAGTAGTGAAGCTGATATCAAAACCATGTCTCTGATTTCCATTCCCTGTGTGTAGGCAGGATTCTAACTTGTTTTCCAAGAGTTCCTGCCTACTTTCCACATATACATCCTGAATCATCCTTGGGATTGAATCTGATGGGTTTTCCCACTGTGATTAGGTTATGTTATCTGGCACAGTTGATGATAAGAAAAAGAGAGAGGATCCTGGTGGGCCTAACCTAATCACACGGAGCCTTTGAAAACAGAGGATCTTCTGTAGCTAGTAGCCATGGTGCAAATCAGAAGATTGGAAGTATTAGAAGGAGTTGATGTCCTGTTGTTGGCTTGATGATGGAGGGGCCAGGTAGAAAGGATTTGAGAGCCAATGGCCAACAAGGAAACTGGGCATTCAATCCTGCAACTGAGTCCTGCCAGTAAGGATGAACTTGGGAGTAGGTTCTTCCCCAAAGGCTCCAGATGGGAACTCAGCCCACCGATGCCTTAATTACAGCTTCATGAGACCCTGAGCAAGGAGCCAGTCATGCTGAGCCAGGCAGGGCCTCTGACCCATAGAACTGTGAGTTAATAAGTGGGTGTTGTCTTAAGCCATTAAATTTGTGGTAATTTGTTTTGCAGCTTGCTTTTCTTGCTAAATCTTAGGACTCAGAGCAAGTTTTTTAAATTTTCTGGCCTTCATTTTCATTTGAAAGAGAATTGGTATGTTCTTTAAGGTACTTCCAGCTCAGATGATTCTAAGGTTCTTAAAACTGTGTTTTTATAAAGACGGAAAGAAAATAGTACATACGAAAGCACTTTAATCTTGAGAAAACATGTGAATTGAGAATAGTAATCAATCTAATGATGTGTCTAGTCATCTGATGCCCTCTTGGGATTTTCTAGGACAGTTTCCCATGAAAAGTAATCCCATGAAAAGCCCTAAAAGTAATTTTAGGGCTACAGCTGTGGTCATGTAGGGAAAAGAGACTTTCTGACTCCCCAGGGACTCCTCTCCACTGTGGCAGACTTCAGGGAGCACACAGAGGGAAGGACACCCTCTAGCATCTTGAAAAACCCAAGCTACAGGGTTGGAGGTACGGTAGGAATGAGACACAGCTCCAGCCTTGCAATGTGAGAGGATGGTGTCCATATGAATAAGCCGAGACAACAAAGTGATCAGAAGCTCCAGAGGAGGAAGAGAGGCTTTGTCAGAGGCATCTGTGAGCTCGGATTGGGTTTTGAAGGGAAGGGGTTTCCCAGCCACACTAGGTTGGAGCAGCACAAACAGAGGCAACAGCATATGTGAAGATGTGGATAATAGCTGCTGATCCTAAAGCCCAGGTGGGTATTCAGTCAGTGGGAGCTGTTAGTTGATTATTGCTGGAGCGTTGGAGTGGACATGCCGGAGGGAGATTAGGGTACCTCTGTGTATGCAGGCCAGGAAGCAACAGTTAGAACTGGGCATGGAACAACAGACTGGTTCCAAATAGGAAAAGGAGTATGTCAAGGCTGTATATTGTCACCCTGCTTGCTTAACTTATATGCAGAGTACATCATGAGAAATGCTGAGCTGGAAGAAGCACAAGCTGGAATCAAGATTGCTGGGAGAAATATCAATAACCTCAGATATGCAGATGACACCACCCTTATGGCAGAAAGTGAAGAGGAACTAAAAAGCCTCTTGATAAAAGTGAAAGAGGAGAGTAAAAAAAATTGGCTTAAAGCTCAACATTCAGAAAACTAAGATCATGGCATCTGGTCCCATCACTTCATGGGAAATAGATGGGGAAACAGTGGAAACAGTGTCAGACTTTATTTTTTGGGGCTCCCAAATCACTGCAGATGGTGACTGCAGCCATGAAATTAAAAGACGCTTACTCCTTGGAAGAAAAGTTATGACCAACCTAGATAGCATATTCAAAAGCAGAGACATTACTTTGCCAACAAAGCTCCCTCTAGTCAAGGCTATGGTTTTTCCAGTAGTCATGTATGGATGTGAGAGTTGGACTGTGAAGAAGGCTGAGCGCCGAAGAATTGATGCTTTTGAAGTGTGGTGTTGGAGAAGACTCTTGAGAGTCCCTTGGACTGCAAGGAGATCCAACCAGTCCATTCTGAAGGAGATCAGCCCTGGGATTTCTTTGGAAGGAATGATGCTAAAGCTGAAACTTCAGTACTTTGGCCACCTCATGCAAAGAGTTGACTCATTGGAAAAGACTTTGATGCTGGGAGGGATTGGGGGCAGGAGGAGAAGGGGATGACAGAGGATGAGATGGCTGGATGGCATCACTGACTCGATGGACATGAATCTGAGTGAACTCCGGGAGTTGGTGATGGACAGAGAGGCCTGGCGTGCTTCAGTTCATGGGGTCGCAAAGAGTCGGATACGACTGAGCGACTGAACTGAACTGAGCTGTGCTAATATTTGCATGTGTTATCACCTCTCTAATATTAACTCCACATAATTGATACTTATTGATCCTTCAATCTCATGCATATACCCTCAGAAGGATAGTTTTGTTGTGCTTTACTTTCTGTAGTTGGGCTTTCCAGGTGGTGCTAGTGGTAAAATAACCCACTTAATGCAGGTAGATGTAAAAGAGGTGGGTTTGATCCCTGGGTTGGGAAGGTCCTGCAGAAGAGGGCATGGCAACCCACGTCAGTATTCTTGCCTAGAAAATCCCATTGACAGAGGAGCCTGGTGGGCTGCAGTTCACAGGGACATGACTGAAGCAACTTAGCACACACACACTTTCTGTAGTTAGAATAATCAAATTAATATGCACATATTGAATCTATCCTTTCCAATGACCTCACCATCACCCCTTTCTGTTACCCAATTCAAGATTCCATTAGGCCCTCCTAAAGAGTAGGAATCATTTGTCCAAAATATGAACTTAATGTAAACTATGACTAATAGTGCTGAAATAAGAAATGCTGGAAATCTAACACTTTGGCCACCTGATGCGAAGAACTGACTCATTGGAAAAGACTCTGATGCTAGGTAAGATTGAAGGCAGAAGAAGAAGGGAGCAGCAAAGGGTGAGATCATTAGATAGCATCACCAACTCAATGGATGTGAATTTGAGCAAATCCCAGGAGACAGTGAAGGACAGGGAAGCCTGAAGTGATGCAGTTCGTGTGGTCAAAGAGTCAGGCATGACTTAGCAAATGAACAACAACAGCAGCAAGAAATAGTGGACTGTAAACTTCTTGAGGACAAGAGTCTTGCTTTTCACATCTCTATAGGACTCAGCACAGTTTCTTGCATACAGCAAATGTTCACTGTTGAATTAAATTTAATTTGAGTTAAGTTTTATTAGCATGCAAAGGCAAAAGGAGCAAAGATCATATAAAAATCTGCCCAATAGATAGTGCTCAGGCTTTTTGCACACACCAACCAGAGCAGCCTCAAAGCACAGAGCCAATTGGTTAGAGCACATTTCACTTGGAAAATATCATATTTCAGACCCTGTTCCTGGGAGAAAGTTGTTCAGCTGCCAGAGGCAAGCTTGGAAGAAGTCCCCTTTCCACACTAGATCCAAGTTGTTCTCCTTGGTCACAGGAGACTCATTTATTACTACTCTAGATGACAGCTTCAGAAGCGGATAGTTAAATTACACAATTATGGATAATAGTGTGACATTAACCGAGGAAATATAAAGTAGTTCCTAAGTGTTGCTAATCGTCTCCCACCACTATGTGGAGTTAAAGACCAGAAATTATGGAAGCTTGGTCAATCTTTTGTTTCTTTTTGGTGGGAAAAAATGTTTCATCTGAAATCTGGAGGAAGAAATCTTAGAGGTTATCTATTTGTCTAATGTTTAGTCTACCACTACTTTATTCATTGAGCAATGCTAATTATTGAATGCCCACTATGACTCAGACACTGGGCTGGCCTCCAGATTTGAGCTGCGAACGAGATTAGTGTTGTTGTTTGTCCTTATACGAAGCTTCAAACCTAGAAGTTAGAAATGTCAAGAGTATAAAGTATGACCAAGGGCAAAGATGCTCCAGGAGCATGTTCTCAGGAAACTAACCTTGTTCAGGGAGATGAGAGTCTCTAAGGAAATGATATTGTAGGCGTAAGCTAAAGATGAATGTGAGTTAGTGAGAGGAGGGAGATAAGAGTCAGTGGGAGGGATTCCAGATTAAAGGAATAACCACATTTATGTAAGCTTGCCCTTATTAAATAGAAAAATCAGACTGAGTTTCTAAAAGAGAAAGGATGCTCTGAGTGGAGAAGGCAAATTTGAGATTTTAGACTTAGACCAACCTCAAAGATGGAGTAGGAAAAGGCAATCCACTACACTATTCTTGCCTGAAGAATGCCATGGACAGAGGAGCCTGACGGGCTATACAGTCCACGAGTTCGCAGAGTTGGACACTACTGAAGGGACTTTGCATGCATGCGCAACCTCATTGCATTTACTGAGAAATTGTGCCACCTTGTGGCAGCTAGTTATCAATGCACATCCTGTGTATCAAAAGGTTTTCTTGGAGTCCTAGGATTTTTTTGAGAGGGTAGGGTCCTTGCTTTAGAAAACAACTATTCCATAGATTTCTAACCTTATTGAGAAAGATACACATAATTGTATGCCTCTCCCTATGAGTCATATTTTGAATGGTATCTATAGAACAAAAGTCCACTTCTTTTTCCTTTTTTCTCTCTGTAACTGGTTGTTGTTGTTTGGTCACTGAGTTGTGTCCGACTCTTTGCCACCCCATGGAATGCCAAGAGTCTGCCAGGCTCTTCTGTCCATAGGATTTCCAGCACTGGGAATACTGGAGTGGGTTGCTATTTCCTTCTCCAGTTAACTGGATAATCCTGGCTAAATTATTAAGTTGATATAATTCCATTTAAAAGCAAAGAAACCTGAGTTTTTGTTTTATTTAGTTTTGTAAAATGCCAATTCTGCCTTAGGAAAGTTATCTCCCTTTCTGTGTGCTAGTTCTTCATTTGAAAATGGAAATACCTACTTCATTATGCAACTTCAAGGAAACATAAACCTAAGTACTTGTGTACTTAGTAAATGTTTATTCCTTCTGTAGCCTTCTTGTGGGCAAAAGTTCCATTTTATTAGCTTACTTATTCTTGTTTACATCACTGAGAGCCCCCTGGGAATCCAAGGGTTCCATTCTTGTCATCTAATTCCAATTGAATTCAACCTTCTTATTTTACAGATGAATAAACTATGACACAAGAGAAAGGAAGTGATCTATTTCTGCTCTTGATGTTAAATTGCATGTCAGTCTACTTCTGGTCATTATAAAGAAACAGTTAGTAAAAATAAGGCCTTGGGCCTTCCAGAAATGCAAACAAGTCCATTATGGCAGGCAAGGAGTGGGCAATGGGAAGGAGGGGCATGAGAAATTAAGGTAGAATGGTAATTGAAGTTGAGATTTGGAAACATATTGACAAATGCATTTAAAAATTTTCATCCATATGTTTGGAAATGTTCAATCACAGGTTTAAAGTTATAAACTTTACTGTGTAAGCTGACAGTAAGAAATTATTTCCAGTGAGAATAAGAACCGAAAGCAATGGGCTTAACCAGACAAAAGAAATGTAGGTTGAATGTGGATGGAAATTCTTGACTGCAACACTACGCATGCTACAGATCTTCCATCCTGGAAAAGAACCCAGGCAGCAGTGTTCTTAGAAAAGACCATTATGAATCTGAGTGTTTCCAAGCTTAACCATGAATGATAAAGATTTAATCTATGTAAAAAGCCTTTAAGATGTGTGTTTTTAAAGGGATTCCCTGTTTGGTTTCCTTTTAACAAATTCTGAGGAATGAAGGTGGAGAGTTTAAAAGCCTCTGGATATAGCACATCCACATACAAGCTGTGAGACTGTGATCTGAATAACACTCTAAGAGTGTCTTCTGTTTACATACATCCCACATTTCCCTCCTATGTTCCAACAGTTTATTAGCCCCTTTTACTTGCTTGTCCCACAGGTACCTCTAACTCAGCATTCTAAAACTGGATTCTCTCTTTCCCTCAAATTGCTTTTCCTTCTAACTGAGTGAAAGAACCTCTTTTGATCTGTCAGTTCAAATCAGAAACCAGGAATCATCCATCCTTCCTTTACGTCCCTGCTCACTGGCATTCTGCCCTATGGATTCCACCTCCTTAGAACTACTTGGATTACTACTGGAGGTGATGGAATTCCAGTTGAGCTATTTCAAATCCTGAAAGATAATGCTGTGAAAGTGCTGCACTCAATATGCCAGCAAATTTGGAAAACTCAGCAGTGGCCACAGGACTGGAAAAGATCAGTTTTCATTCCAGTCGCAAAGAAAGGCAATGCCAAAGAATGCTCAAGCTACTGCACAATTGCACTCATCTCACACACTAGTAAAGTAATGCTCAAAATTCTCCAAGCCAGGCTTCAGCAATATGTGAACTGTGACCTTCCAGATGTTCAAGCTGGTTTTAGAAAAGGCAGAGGAACCAGAGATCAAATTGCCGACATTCACTGGATCATCAAAAAAGTAAGAGAGTTCCAGAAAAACATCTATTTCTGCTTTATAGACTATGCCAAAGCCTTTGACTGTGTAGATCACAATAAACTGTGGAAAATTCTGAAAGAGATGGGAATACCAGACCACCTGACCTGCTTCTTGAGAAACCTGTATACAGGTCAGGAAGCAACAGTTAGAACTGGACATGGAACAACAGACTGGTTCCAAATAGGAAAAGGAGTTTGTCAACGCTGTATATTGTCATCCTGCTTATTTAACTTATATGCAGAGTACATCATGAGGAACGCTGGGCTGGAAGAAGCACAAGCTGGAATCAAGATGGCCGGGAGAAATATCAATCACCTCAGATATGCAGATGACACCACCCTTATGGCAGAAAGTGAAGAAGAGCTAAAGAACCTCTTGATGAAAGTGAAAGAGGAGAGTAAAAAAGTTGGCTTAAAGCTCAACATTCAGAAACCTAGGACCACGGCATCTGGTCCCATCACTTCATGGGAAATAGATGGGGAAACAGTGGAAACAGTGTCAGACTTTATTTTTCTGGGCTCCAAAATCACTGCAGATGGTGATTGCAGCCATGAAATTAAAAGATGCTTACTCCTTGGAAGAAAAGTTATGACCAACTGAGACAGCATATTAAAAAGCAGAGACATTACTTTGTCCACAAAGGTCCATCTAGTCAAGGCTAGGGTTTTTCCAGTAGTCATGTGTGGATGTGAGAGTTGGACTGTCAAGAAAGCTGAGCACTGAAGAATTGATGCTTTTGACCTATGGTGTTGGAGAAGACTCTTGAGAGTCCCTTGGACTGCAAGAAGATCCAACCAGTCCATCCTAAAGGAGATCAGCCCTGGGTGTTCATTGGTAGGACTGATGTTGAAGCTGAAACTCAATACTTTGGCCACCTGATGCGAAGAGCTGACTCATTTGAGAAGGCCCTGATGCTGGGAAGGATTGAAGGTAGGAGGAGAAGGGGAGACAGAGGATGAGATGGTTAGATGGCATCACCTACTCAACGGACGTGAGTTTGGGTGAACTCCGGGAGTTGGTGATGGACAGGGAGGCCTGGCGTGCAAAGAGTCGGACATGACTGAGCGACTGAACTGAACTGATGCTCTTCTCTACCTGTGTTATGGCTACCCTAAGTTGTGTTCTGGCCTGGGTTACTGCTCCTGCTTCCTGAGTGATCTCTCAGGCTAGTCCGACTGCTTCTACACCTCCTTCTACACTGCCCACTCCCCCGACCCACAAGGAGGTTTCCATACCACAAATCTGATCATCCCACTCCCTCTTTAAACACCTCGTTTACCACATCGTTAAAAAGTCCACACTCCTTAGGGTGATATGCAAAGCGCTTAACGGCCTTGCCTGCCTGTGCTGTTAGCATCATGTCTTCTCCACCACTTCCCTCAATTCTTTAATCTGACTGTGCATACTATGATTGGTTTTTCTCCAGATCTGTCTAGCCCTCCTTTTCCTTGTTCATGCTCTTCTCTTGTCCTATCACCCGTCTTCTTTTCTCCTCCTTCATGATTCATCTCAGTTATTATTTCTTCTCTCTACACCCTAGACCAAGTTAGGGGCCTATCCTCTGAAAAGGAATGTATTAATGCAGTACATTTCAGTTTATAAAGTACTTTTAAATACAAATTTATTTAATTCTTTTCAAAAACTAGATACAATAGATTTATACCCATTTTACAGAGAAGGCTCGAGAAATTAGCTTGTTCAAGATCACACAGCTAGTCAGTAACAGAACTGGGACTATAACCAGGTCATATAGTGCAGGGCTCTTTCTCCTGTACCCTGTGGAATAAAATCAGAGGAGAAAGCAGAGGGTGTGCCATCCAAACTGTGACAGACTGCCATCAGGAAAGTGAGGGCCATAAGAGAAATCTTCCTTCTTGCTTGCCACCCACCCCCAACCCTGTCAATGTGATTTAGAGTATTCAGGAAGAGAAGAAAAGTCTATTGGGTTTATTCATACTTTTACCCCTACTGTTTTTCTGTCTTCCTCACTGACATTCCAGAATTCCTTCTTTTATCATTTTGGTCTCAAGAACATCTTTTGCGGTATGTCTGCTGATGACAAATTTTAGTTTTTCTTCCTCAAAAAGTGTCTTGATTTCCCCCTTATTCCTGAGGGATATTTTTACTGGATATAGAATTCTGCATTCATAGTTCTTTTCTTTCTGTATTTGAAGTATGTTGTGCCACTTATTTCTGGCTGGATGGTTTCTAATGAGAAATATGGGCATTTGAATGGCTTTCTCCATAGGTAACATGTTATTTCTTGGTCCTTCCTAAATATGAGATCAGATGCTTTAAAACACCTAGAAGAAAACATAGGCAGAACACTCTCTAACATTTCAATCCATCTCCTAGAATAATGAAAATTAAAAAAAATAAACACATGGGACTTACTTAAACTCAAAAACTTGTACAGCAAAGGAAACAATAAACAAAGTGATAAGACAACCCATAAATTGGAAGAAGATATTTGCAAATGATGTGAACAATAAGGGATTAGTCTTCAGAATTTATAAATAGCTCATGTTGCTTAACAGCATCAAAACAAACAATCCAATCAACAAATGATCAGAAGACCTAAATAGACATTTCTCCTGAGAAAACATACAGTGGCCAAGAGGCACACTAAAATGTGTTTAACATCACTAATTATTAGAGAAATGCAAATCAAAACTACAGCCAGAATGGCTATCATCAAAAAATACATGAACAATAAGTGCTGGCGAGAGTGTGGAGAGAGGGGAATCCTTCTACACTGTTGGTGGAAATGTAAATTGGTACAGCCACTATAGAGAACAGTATGGAAGTTTCTTAAGAAACTAAAAATAGAGCTACCATATGACCCTATAATCCCACTCCTGGGCATATATCCAGAGAAGAACATGATCCAAAAAGATGCATGCACCCCAGTGTTCATTGCAGCACTGTTTACAATAGCAAAGACATGGAAGCAACCTAAATATCCATCAACAGAGGAATGGATAAAGATGATGTGGTACACATATGCAGTGGAATATTACTTAGTCATTTAAAAGAATGAAACAATGCCATTTGCAGCAATAGGGATAAACCTAGAGACTGTCATACTGAGTGAAGTAAGTCAAATAGAGAGGGAGAAATATTGTATGACATCCCTTATATGTGGAATCCAAAAAGAAATGATACAAATGAACTTACTTACAAAATAGAAAGAGACTCACAGATTTTGAGAAAGAACCTATGGTTGCCGGGGGAAGTATAGGGGGAAGGGATAGTTAGGGAGTTTGGGATGGACTTGCACACACTGGTATATTTAAAATGGATAGCCAACAAGGACCTGCTGTATAGCACATGGAGCTCTGCTCAATGTTATGTGGCACCCAGGATTGGAAGGGAGTCTCGGGGAGAAAGTATACATGTATATGTATGGCTGAGTCCCTTTGCTGTTCACCTGAAACTATCACAACATTGTTAATCAGTAATACCTCAATACAAAATAAAAAGCTTAAAATTTTTTCTTAAAAAAATTTGTTGATATTTCGTTTTCAGAACTCTGTGATGTTTTGCATGGATTTCATTGGGTTTATCCTATTTGGAGTTTGTTCAACTTCTAGAATCTGTAGGTTTATGTCATCTGCTAAGTTTGAGAAGTGTTCAGCCATTATTTCTTTGAAAACTTCTCAGTCCCACCTTCTTTCTCCTCTCCTTCTGAGGCTCTGATAACACACGTAAGATTTGTATTACAGGACAATCTTGACACACAGGAATTGGAGGCTCACTTTTAGAAAATCTGTTTCCTTTTTCTTGTTCAGTTGGATAATTTCCATCATTCTACCTTCAACTTTATTGATTCTTCACTCTGTACTTTCCTCTCTGTTTTCCATTGTACCCATTCATTGACTTTTTCATTTGTAGTTTTTAGTTCTAAACTATTAATTTTACTTTCTTTATATTTTCTATTACTTTTCTGAGACTTTCTATTTTTTTTTTCCATTTGTTTCAAACATGCTCATATTTGCTCACTGAAGCATTTTCTTCATGGGTGTTTTAAAACCCTTGCTGTATGATTCCAGCATGTGTCCTATTGATGTTGGCTTCTGCTGTCTTTTCTCAATCAAGTTGAGATTTTCCTGCTTCTTGGTTTATCTAATGATTTTCTATTATATTCTGGACATAATAATTATTATGCTATGAGACTGTTTCATACTTAAATTCTTTGTTTCAACAGTCTCCTCTGTCACTGCACTGGTAAGAAAAGGAGAATACCACCTTGGTACTGCCCAGTTGGGGTGGAAATTCAGATTCCCTACTTATAAGGTCTCCACTGACAGAGTGGAGGAGGGATTCATTACCATCAGATAGGGATAAAAGCCCTAGGTCCTCATTCAGCCTTCTCTAACACCATGCTGGTGAGTGGGAGAGGCTGTCTCGTTACAGTCAGGTGGGTGAGGGTGGGCATCTAGCTTCCCCAGTAACTCTTTGAGGATGGGGATGGCAATAGAGCTGCAGTATTTTCTGTGATATTTGATTAGAGTTTTTAATTTGCATTTTCTAGTTTTAAGATTTCTATTTGGCTCTTCAAGTTCTTAAAGTTATGGTCTAAAAGTTTTCTGTCTTGCTAGGTTGTCCTTTCCAATTCTTTTGGCTAGACAGAATTGGCTCTGGGTGCGGGTATGTGGGGCTTCTGTTGTCTGTACTCATTGGCATTTGCAAGTTGCCAGCTTCTTGATTCTTTACATCAATAACCTCAGCTATGCAGATGACACCACCTTTATGATAGAAAACAAAGAGGAATTAAAGAGCCTTCTGATGAAGGTGAAAGAAGGGAGTGAAAAAGCTGGCTTGAAACTCAACGTTTAAAAAACTAAGGTCGTGGCATCAGGTCCCATTACTTCATGGCAAATAGATGGGAAAACAATGGACACAATGACAGACTTTATTTTCTTGGGCTCAAAAATCACTGCAGGTGGTGACTGCAAGCATGACACTTCTCCTTGGAAGAAAAGCTATGACAAACCTAGACAATGTATTAAAAATCAGAGGCATCACTTTGCTGACAAATGTCCGTATAGTCAAAGCTACAGTTTTCCCAGTAGTCATGTACGGATATAAGAGTTGGACCATAAAGAAGGCTGAGAGCCAAAGAATTGATGCTTTTGAACTGTGGTGTTGGAGAAGACTCTTGAGAGTCCCTTAGGTAGCAAGGAGATCAAAC
The DNA here is from genome assembly GCF_042477335.2 of Ovis canadensis. Lineage (NCBI taxonomy): Eukaryota > Metazoa > Chordata > Mammalia > Artiodactyla > Bovidae > Ovis > Ovis canadensis. The sequence continues at coordinate 27,763,285 of NC_091246.1, forward strand.
TAGTCAATTCTGATGGAAATCAGTCCTGAATATTCTTTGGAAGGACTGATGCTGAAGCTGAAGCTCCAATACTTTGTCCACCTGTTGCAAAAAGCCAACTCATTAGAAAAACCCTGATGCTGGGTAAGATTGAAGGCAGAAGGAGGAGGGAACGACAGAGGATGAGATGGTTGGATGGCATCACTGACTCAATGGACATGAGTTTGAACAAGCTCCAGGAGATGGTGAAGGACAGGGAAGCCTGGTGTGCTGCAGTCCATGGGAGTCACAAAGAGTTGAACACAACTGAGCAACTAAGCACAGCACAGCACATGGCCCTTCTCTGCACCTCAGTTTCCTCATCTGTAACATGATATTGAGGCAGGAAATAGATGGGCCCCAGGCTGAGCAGCTAGAATTTGCACTCTAAGATGAAGGTAGGAGAGGCCAGTCCTGCCCAGAATAAAAGATAAAGGACTATGTAGTTCTCATTCTTGAACACAAGGAGACCTTCCTGGCTATACAGCTCCTTGAAGGTCAAAAAGGGAATGGGCACCACCCTGTAGCAGGTGATGTCAACATACCCATAGTCCTCTTTGCTGGAATGCATCTTTGCTAAGAGATGTGCATGCACTCATGGGAGGATCCTGAGATATACCAAATACAGACTCAGAACCAGGCAAAGCAAGATGATTCATCAAAGGAAACGCAGAAGAAATGCCCCCATAAAGGTAATTTAAACCACCATGAAGGTTCAGCTCTCTCTGAGCCTGCCTGTGTGTCATCTACATGTACTCTTTTTCCTCTTAATAAACACTTTACTTGTTTCACTATTTTCTGTCTTTGTGGGAATTCATTTCTGCAAAGCTGAGTGGCCAGGGCCTTGTCACTGGCAGCTGGTCTAGGAGTTAGGATTCCATACTCTCACTGCTGCAGCCCAACCTCAATATCTGGTGGGGAACCTAAACCCTGCTTCAAGCCATTACCGCTGAGGCCACCCAAGATCACACAGTGCTGTGCTTAGTTGGTCAGATGTGTCTGAGTTTTTGTGACTCCATGCACTGTAACCCGCCAGGCTCTTCTGTCCATGGGGATTCTCCAGGCAAGAATAGTGGAGTGGGTTGTCATGCTTTCCTCCAGGGAATCTTCCCAACTCAGGGATTGAACTCAGGTCTCCCACATTGCAAGCGGATTCTTTACTGTCTGAGCTACCAGGGAATCCCCAAGATCATATTTGGTGCCAAAACTCAGAAACTCAAGGTAAACTGCAGGCCTTGCCCAACTGCAGCTTGAGGTCCCTGACTGTCTCTCTTGCCCTCTTTCTCTCGCTCTCTGCTTTGCTCTATTATCAATACCCACAGGGCATAAACTCTGTTCTCCCACTGCACTAAGTCTTCCCCCCAAAGTTGGGGGTGGCAAGAGTATTCCCCAGGTCACAAAGATTCAAATAATAATCACTTGAGTGACAGCTGATGCTGTCCTTTGGGACCTGGTGAAAATGTGATTTCCCATCGTGAAGGAGTCCATGAGGTTTCTCTCGCTCTCACTGTCCAATGTGGAACTCTCCACTATACTTTTCTTTTGCATTTTACTTTCACAACAAGGTATCTTTCTCACTTTATATCTCCATGCCCTTTTAGGGGAGGATTTCTTGGACATCATTCCTAAACCATGTCCCTGCTCTGCCAAACTCGGTCCTATGTCAGACAAAATTGTCAGACGATTCCCAATTCTGTCTTAGCTGCCAGACATATAGGGCAAAGCATTTTGGGTTCTTCTGCTATTTAGACTCTTACTTTACTCAATGCCCAAAATTTACTGTGAGAATTTCTTTGTCTCCCAGCCTCCACCCTTGAACCCTGTGCCACCTTCCATAACATCCAACTTCAGTTTCTCCAAAGGTCCCTCTTTGTATCTATTGGACTCCTTCACTCCAGGCTTTGACAGCCTATGTATTGTTATGAACAGCCTATCTGGCTGGCCACTAGCCAGAAGCCCAAATTAAAAACTTTGTAGATGCTCAATCATGAACAATACACCCCAGTATAGGAAGACTTATCGTAGGACATAAGCTGTGTAGACAATGGATCCCTCCAAAGGAAAATCCTGGCAACCAGTCTGCAATGATTCGAATGTCCACCCCTCGACTGCCGGCCACACTGGGGGACACCTTGGGCGAGGCACTAAGGAAGACCAGAGACATCTCGATAGCAGAGTAGAGAATGCTTGAAACCCCATCAGGTTTGAAAGGAATTGGGGGGACACCCTGAACCCCTTCAGGTTAAATCTTCCTGGTAAATGTTTCTGGAACACCAGATTCCATTTGTAGAACTTTCTTGTTCTCAGTTGCAAGTTACCTGACATGGGAGGATCCCTCTCTAAGCCAGAAGAAACACCTCTGAAGTGTATCTTTAAGAACTGGATTTTTTTTTTTTTTAATAGAAGGGCTTAGAAAGGAAAAACTTAAGTTTGTTGGGAAATGGAGAAAAATAGCCTGAAAAAAAGGTCTCTAAATTATAATACCATTCTGCAATTGGATCTTTATTGCTGCAGGATGGGGAAGTGGACTAAAGTTTCCTATGTTCAGGCTTTCAAGGTTCTTTACCAAAACCCTGCCCTATATAGCTCTTGTAATCCAAAATGTGGGGAACCAGAAGCTTTCCTGACATTTCATATGATCCCCTTCTATGATCTCCCATCTCTCAGAGGGGATCACCAGGCTCCCCCAACTTCTGACAGTATTTCTACTTCTCCAGAGCCACTCACTTCTCTGCAGTCACGTACTATTCCCTGTCTCTCGGACCAATCCCAGCCTCTACCTCCCTATGTCCCTCAATACTCTTTACCCCAAGAAGAGTCACTAGTCCCTGTGGGGTAACTTGTAGTAGAGCTTCCTCTCACCTAGGATCAGGGAAATTATGCCCTCTTAGGAAAGTGGCAAGAAATTCAGGCAAGGCTTTATTGGGGTTCCTACAGGAGGGAGCAAAAACAAGAAATACGTTCTCTCCCTTACTCCCCAGAGCAGGGGCAGGGCAGGGTGGGCAAGCTCATCCCTTGTATGGGGTGAGGGTAGGGGTCAGGTTGGAGGGGTGGCTTAGGCGATTTGCTCACCCCTTTGTGGTGTTGAGTGCTGGGGGCATGCCCAGCACGCTGTTTTGCTCCCGACACCCAGTTTTTGCTCCTGGCTCTTCAGAAATGGCAGTTGGGATTTTTGTCTTTTGGTCCAGAATTTGTCCCAACTGCACATGCACCGTTATTTTTACTCTCATAAAATTTCCTTGTATTTTCTAGCTCAAGGATAGGTGTGTCCAGGTGCAAGCATTGCAGCATGCATCAAAGGGTGTCAGGTCCCAGGCCTGACTCATGATCAATCATAGGTATGAAAGCAACTTTCAAAGGTATTTCTGGATTAAAAATGATATCATGACAATCATGAAACTGCGGAGGGGGACAGATTTTGACCTTTTAGATGTTAGCTGTTGACTGAATTCAACAGGCTTTGCATTGATCTTTTCCAATGAATCAAATATGGAGCTATGACCTAAGGAAAATGGGCCATTGTCCCTTCAGCAAACCACTGGGAAGATGGTGTGGTGTACATTTCAGCTCTAGCTGTGACCCTGTACTATCTCCTGTTGCTGGTAATAAAATTAATAGGTTGGTGCAAAAGTAATTGTGGCTTTGCACTGTTGAACATTGCCATTTGATATTAGAATGCATTCTTAAATAAATGTGGTTGTGTTATACATCATTTTTAATGCCCATTTCTCGCTTTATGTATTTTTGCTAATGACATTACTTGCTATTTATTTCGTATTTATTTTAAATTAGGGAAATGATGGCAGACAAAAAGCAAGTTTGAGCGATTTTCTTCTTCGAGTTCAAAATGAATTGTAAAGGAGTGGAGATAACACAACATCAACAATGCATCTGGCCCAGGAACAGCTAATGAATATAGTGCAGAGGTGGTTCAAGAAGTTTTGCAAAGGAAACAAGAGCCTTGAAAATGAGGAGCACAGTGGCCAGCCATGGGAAGTTGACAACAACAAACTGAGAGAATCATCAAAGTTGATCCTCTTACAAAGAAGTTGCCAAATAACTCAACGTCAACCAACTTATGGTCATTCAGCATCTGAAGCAAACTGGAAAGGTGAAAAATCTCAGTATGTGGGTGCCTCATGAGTTGACTGAAAATCAAAAACATTGTCATTTTGAAGTGACTTCTCTTATTCTGTGCAACAACAAAGAACCATTTCTCAGTTGGATTGTGATGTACAACGAAAAGTGCACTTTATACAACAACTGGGGATGACCCTCTCAATGACTGGACTGGAAAGAAGCTCCAAAGCATTTCCCAAAGCCAAATTTGCACCAAAAAAAGTCATGGTCACTGTTTGGTGGTCTGCTGCCCGTCTGATCCACGAAAGCTTTCTGAATCCCAGTGAAACCATTACATCTGAGAAGTGTGCTCAGCAAATCAGTGAGTCACACTGAAAACTACAATGCCTGCAGCCAGCACCGGTCAACACAAGGGACCCAATGCTTCTGCACCACAATGCTCAACCACACGTCTCACAACCAACGCTTCAAAAGTTGAGTCAATTGGGCTACGCATTTTTGCCATATTCACCTGACCTCTTGCCAACAGACTACCACTTCTTCAAACATCTTGACAACTTTTTGCAAGGAAAATGCTTCCACAACCAGCAGGAGGCAGAAAATGCTTTCCAAAAGTTCGTTGAATCCTGAAGCACAGATTTTTATGCTGCAGGAATAAACAAACTTATTTTTCATTGGCAAAAATGTGTTGATTGTAATGGTTCCTATTTAATGAGTGTTTGAGACTACTTATAATGATTCACAGTCTGAAACTGCAGTTTTGTTTACACCAACCTAACAACACAAACTTAGTGACTTAATGGGACTTCTCTGGTAGCTCAGCAGTGAAAAATCCACCTGCCATTGCAGATGTGGGCTCAGTCCCACAGTATTCTTGCCTAGAGAATTCCATGGACAGAGGGAACTGTCGGGCTGCAATCCATGGGGTCACCAAGAGTCAGACACAACTGAGCGACTAACACTTTCACTTTTTTTCTGTGACTTAAATGACTCACATTTACTGTCTTATAGCTCTGAAGCTCAAAAGTGTGAAATCAGTTTCTCAGGGCTAAACATCAAGGGGTCAGCAGGACTGGTTCATTCTGGAGGGAAAATCTATTTCCTTGCCTTTTCCAGCTTCTAGAGGAAAGAATCACTCCAATCTCTGCCTCTGTTATCACCTTGCTTCTTTGACTCTCTTGCCTCCATATTGTAAGGACCTTTGGAATTACACTGAGCCCACTTGGATAATCCAGGAAAATTTCACCTCAAGAGCCTCAACTCCACCATATCTGGAAAGTCTCTTTTGCCATATAAGCTAACATAATCACAGGTTCTGGAGCTTAGGACAGGGGTATCTTCGGAGGCGGTTATTATGCATACCATGCGCTGGAAGAATGCTGCCCCAGTTGTGCTGCCAGACCACAGAGCAGGCAGCCCCTAGATGACTGCTGAAGGCTGAGTTGTTGTTTTAGTCACTAAATAGTGTCCAACTCCTTTGTGACCCCATGGACTGTAGCCTGCCAGGCTCTTCTTTCCATGGAATTCTCCAGGCAAGAATACTGGAGTGGGTTGCCATGTCCTTCTCCAGGGGATCTTCGTGACCCAGGGATCGAACCTGCATCTCCTGCAGAGGCAGGTGGATTCTTTACCCTTAAGCCACCTGAGAAGCCTGAAGGCTGAGTAAGGACAGCTTTAAGAGGGCATTGTAAGAACAAGGACCCTGGAGGACCTGTCCAGGGTCCTCCTCAAAGTATTTGTTGTAGAACTGCTATGTCAGGAGCTATGCTTGGGGCCTTATGCCCCCTTCTCTTTTCACCCTCCAGACACCCCCATGAGAATCTCAGCTATGCATTTGAGACAAATAAAAAGAGAATTCAAATCAGAATGGAGTAGACTGGAGTGGGATGGGAAGGCTGGAAGGCCCTGGCGGTGGTTACATTCTACATATACTTGTGATGGTGGGGTTGGAAAGAGGGCCTGGTGTCAAGTGGACAGGGAAGGGTGGGAACAGTCATCTGGAAGGATGCTAATGTTCTTGCCTTAATGGCCATGAGAGTGAATGCTAGAGAACATGTTCTTTTTATTTAAAGGATGATATTCCTAGTTAATTTTTTTTCAAGGTTATAAAGGAGTACAAGACAAAAAGCAAAAGGCCTTGCCTTCCATCTCTCTTGCGTTCCGCAGTTAAACTCTCCAGATGTAGCCTCTATTAAAATAGTTTCACCTCAGAGATTTTTCTCTGAAAAACAAAGATTAGGGGGGCAGAAAAGAGAGGAAGGTTAGCCTGGACTCTTGAGTCTGAGGTGCTGTTGGACATCCAGGGAGAGGATACTGGAGGCAATGGAGAAAAGGGGTCTAGAGTTTAATAGACAGGTATGGACAGAAAAGACTTATAATATATCCTTAGAAAATTCATTTTCTGGATATGCTAGAAACTATCATTATAATGATTTTTCCTGGATATTAATATTATAAGCACTTTTCCCCCAAGCACCCATAGCACCATGGGTGAACATTTCCTTTTTCGGTACCTTACTTGCACATATCAAGGTAGTAAATCTCTTCTGCTTGAAATGTTTTAGTTTAGGAATGCTACTGTCTGACTTCATCAAGGGGGCTATCCACCCTAGCTATTTGGGCAGAGTCATCTTTATGATCTCACTGTTCAGGGAATTAGAGTTAGCTCTGACTACCAGAAAGATTTTAGTTGAGTAGATGTCATCATTGGGCAAATTTCTGCCCTCTTAGCCTCAAAAATGTTATTTAAAAGAAATCAAGGCTGAGTTTCATTTTCTGTAATGGTGAACCAGTTTGTTTCAAACTAACCCTCACAACCAAGGACAACTAGAAAATCTGGACAAAATCCAAAGTCACATCTTTTGGCATCATTGTAGAGAGAAAGGAAGTGCATTTAGGGGAACCCAACATCTGGCACATTTTCTCCCCGAGATATTTGCCAGAAATAAATGCTGCTGCTGCAGAGGCTGAGAAACTCAATGAGACTGTTGGTGGCTCCATGGGCCTGGAGAGCAACAACTGTCATTCAAAGTTTGTCAGGGCACCCAGAATCTAGCTTGGTCCCTGAAGGCTTACACCCCGTCCCTTATGAACTGCCTGCCAAAGTAAGAGTAAATCCTTTTTGCATGAGAAGGAATCCAAAGTCTCAAATTATCTCCGTTATTTTTAAACCACAGATAACTGGCAATCAACCAAATATAGGCAGGCATTTAAAAGGACAATAATTAACCAAAAATTAAAAGAAGCAAAATAAGTCTGAAGATGGTCCCACAGATGTCCCAGATACTAGGATTATCAATCATGGAGTTTAAAATAATTGTTTCATATTTCATGTCTTCAATACATCCAATGAGAATATATAGGTTTTTTTTTTTTTCCGGAGAACTGGAAACTATTAAAAACAATCAAATGGAAATTCTAGAATTGAAAACTATGATAACTGAAATTAAGAACTCAATGGATGACTTGTACTTCTCTCCATGAAAGATTAAATGCTATGAGAATTGCCCTCTGGCCATAAAAATTAGAAAACTAGATAAAATATCTGAAAAAATAGTTTTCAGACATTGGAAATTGGGTAGCATAGGACTGAGAAACTGAAAGGAAGCAAATGACATGAGCCCTATAATTGTCCCAACTTGCTGCTTGGAATCAACTTCCAAAGAGCAATGCAAGAGAGGCCAGGAAAACCCAACAATACTGGGAAGTATTGCTGAGTTCAAGAAACAGATATTGGGTTCTAGACAAGTTGAAAGGTTAGAAATTTGCAGACAGAATTTAGAAAAGGATTGTATTATAGAGTTCCAGACATCTGCAGAAGGATCCTGTTGAAGCTTTATTAGAGTACTTGTGCATGTTTGCACAAGGAAAGGAATCCCCCAAAGCAATAGACAAAACAATTCCTGGTGTTTAGGTAAGGGTGGGAATAGTTTGTGTTCCCACAGGCCTCCTAATAATGCCTGGGGGATTGGGTAACATATGCACAAGGGCCAGGCCTAGATGTAGGGCTGAATTTTCCCCAGAATAAGAGCTACTCTGAAACCCCTATAAGTCTTAAAATTAAACCTCAAAATTATCAAATTGATCTGAAAGTAACTGCTACCAGAACAACATTCTTTAAAATAATGTAACGGTATCCAGCAGGGCTTCCCACATGGCTCAGTGGCAAAGAATCCACTTGCCAATGCAGGAAACACAGATTCAATCCCTGGATCAGGAAGATTCCCTGGAGAAGGAAATGGCAACCCACCTCAGTATTTTTGTCTGGGAAATATCATGGACAGAGGAGCCTGGCAGGCTACAGTCCATGGGGTGGCAAAGAGGTGGACGTGACTCAGCAACTAGATGACGACAACAACAACAAACAGTACCCAGCATGAAAGAACACTGTAAAATTCACAGTATGGAACATTCAAACACAAGTTACCAGGCAGGCAGAGAAGCAAGAAAACATGGCCCATGGCCAGGAGAAAAATTACTCAACAGAAGCAGACTGAGTACAAGGTTTTATGGCTCCTTAGATAGTTTATTCCTAATTATTTTATTCTTTTTGTTGTGATGGTAAATGGAATTGTTTCCTTAATTTTTTTTCTGCTCTGTCATTGTTAGTGTACAGGAATGCAAGAAATTTCTGTGCATTAATTTTGTATCCTGCAACTTTGCTGAATTCATTGATTAGCTGCAGTAGTTTTCCTGTGGCATCTCTAGCATTCTCTGTATATAGTATCATGTCATCTGCAAACAGTAACAGTTCTATTTCTTCTTTTCCAATTTATATTTCTTTATTTCTTTTTCTTCTCTGATTGCTGTGGCTAGGACTTCTAAAACTATGTTGAATACTAGTGGCCAGATTAGACATCCTAGTCTTATTCCTGATCTTCGGTGAAATGCTTTCAGTTTTTCACCACTGAGAATGATGTTTGCTCTGAGTTTATTGTATATGGTCTTTAGCTAACACCTTTCCCTCTTAAACTCTTCCCAAAAATGGAAGAAGGAGGAATACTACCAAATTTGTTCTGAGGCCATAATCACCCTAATACCAAAACCAGACAAATACATCACACAAAAAAGAAAATGACACACCAGTATCATGATGAATACAGAGGCAAAAATCCTCAACAAAATACTAGCAAACAGAATCCAACAACACATTAAAAGGATCATACACTATGATCAAGTGGGATTTATCACAGGAATGCAAGGATTCTTTAGTATATGCAAATCAATCAATGTGATACCCCATATTAACAAATTAAAGAATGAAAACCATATGATCATCTCAATAGATGGAGAAAAAGCTTTTGACAAAATTCAGCACTCATTTATGATAAAAACTATCCAGAAAGTAGGCATAGAGGTAAACTACCTCAACTTGATAAAGACACTGTTGGTGGGAATGTGAACTGATACAGCCACTATAGAAAGCAGTATGGAAGTTCCTTAAATAACTAAACATGTAACTACCATATGACCCAGCAATCCCACTACTGGGCATACACCTTGAGAAAACCGTAATTCTGAAGGACACATGTACCCCAGTGTTCATTGCAGCACTATCTGCAATAGCCAGGATATGGAAAAAACCTAAATGTCCAATGACAGATGAATGGGTACAGAAGATGTGGTGCGTACATACAGTGGAATACTACTCAGCCACTAAAAGAATGAAATAGAGTCATTTGTAGAAATGTGAAGGGACCTAGAATCTGTCATACAGACTGAAGGCAGTCAGAAAGAAAAAACAAATATTGTACATTAACAAGTAAATGTAGGATGTAGAAAAATGGTACAGATGAACCCATCTCCAAGGCAAGAATAGAGGTGCAGCCATAGACAGTGGGCATGTGGACACCGCAGGGAAAGGGAGGGTGTGACAAACTGGGTGATTAGGACTGACATATATACACTATCATGTGTAAAATAAATAGCTAGTGGGAAACCTCTATAAAGCACAGGAAGCTCTGCTTGGTGTTCTGTGATGACCTAGATGGTAGGGATGGGGGAGGTGGAAGAGAGGTCCAAAAGGGAGGGGATATATGTATGCATATGGCTGATTTACTTCACTGTATAGCAGAAACTAACACAACACTAAAAAGCAATTATATTCTCATAAAAAATAAACTCAGAAAAAGAAACAGACTGAGAAATGACAGAGATAATGGAGTTAATAGATAAAGATAGTAAAACAACGATAAATCTTACAACTATGTTCAAAGCAATAAAGAAAAATGTGAACATAATGAGGAAAAAATAAAAGATATAAAACAGCCCCAAGTACATTTCAAGATGTATGTAAGCCAAATCATTTTTTGGTATACCTTAAATGTATATCAGTAAAACTGGAAGAAAAAAAAAGATCCAAGTGAAAGTTACAGAGATTAAAAATATGATACTGAAATGAAAAATAAACTAGATGGAATTAAAAGCAAACTAGACTCTGCAGAAGAATAAATCAGTGAACTTGTAGCTGTAGCAATAGAAACCATTCAAAATAAAGCACATAGAGAAAAAACAAGACTGGAAGAAAGGAACAGAACTTTACTGAGTTGTGTTGCAATACTGAGTAGTCTAACAGATTTGTAATTGGAGTACTTGAAGGAGAGAAAAGGAAGAAAAATATTTAGAGAAATGATACTTGAACACTTCCAAATATGAGAAAAATGGGAAACCCAAATATCCATGAAGCTTAACAAACTCCAAACAGAAGAAACAAAGAAAGTCACACATTATCAAATTGCTGGAAACTAGTGATAAAGAGAGAATCTTATAAAGCAGCTGGAGAAAAAAAAGGCTTATTACAAGAGCAAAGTAAGAATGACAATAAATTTTTATTCAGAAACTGTGCAGTTCAGAAGATAATAAAACAGTATTTTTAAGTACTGAAAGAAAATGTTGACCCAGAACTCCATACTCAGTGAAAATATCTTTCAAAAAAGAAACAAAAGTTGAGATAATTTATTGCTAGCAGATTTTTACTACAAGAAACGTTAAAGGAATTGTTTCAAGAATAAAGAAACAGATGCCAAGCCAAAACTGTGTTTCTCCACAAGAGAAATGAAGAGTATCCAAAATGGCAAATACGTGAATAAATCTGGAACACATTTTCCAATTTAAAAAGTTTTTAGAAAGCGTGCTATTATAGCAAAAAGCGACAATGTATTTTGGAGTTTAAACATGTATAATTAAAATGTCTGATAACAATAGCACAAAATATTGGGTGGGAGGAAGGAAATACAAGTTTACTATTGTAAGGTTTATATATTATATATGAAAAATATTATTTGAATATAGACAGTGATCAGTGTAAACCCTAAAGTAAATCAATACATAAATGTGACTTATCTAATAAGACAAGTATGGAGACAAAATGAAATCATAAAAAGTATTCTTCCTGAATGGAGTTATGGAAAGAGGCAAAAAAGCAACAAAGAGCAAATAAAAAAATCAGTATGGTAGACGCAAATGCAGCCATATGGATAATTACATTAAATGTGAATGGTTTAAACACTCATGCCAAAAGGCAGAGATATATATAAAAACAAGACTCAATTATGCATTGTATATAAGAAATTCACTTAAATATAAAAACATAGATAGGCTCCTAGCCACAGCAAATAGGTAAGAAAATTGAAGACATCTAATTGGAAATGAAAAAATAAAACTGTCACCATTTGCAAATAACATATACAGTAAACCCTAAAGACTCCACCCAGAAATGAATAGAACTAGTAAATGCAGCAAGATTGCAGGATACAAAATCAACATGCAGAAATCTGTTGATTTTTATACACTAATAATGAACTAACAGAAAGAGAAATGAAGGGGAAAAAACCCATTTATAATTTGCATGAAAAATAATAAAACACATAGAAATCAGTTCAGTTCAGTTCAGTCACTCAGTCATGTCTCTGACGCTTTGCAACCCCATGAACCGCAGCACGCCAGGCTTCCCTGTCTATCACCAATTTCCAGGGTCCACCCAAACCCATGTCCATTGAGTTGGTGATGCCATCCAGCCATCTCATCCTCTGTCGTCCCCTTCTCCTCCTGCCCTCAATCTTTCCCAGCATCAGGGTCTTTTCCAATGAGTCAGCTCTTTGCATCAGGTGGCCAAAGTATTGGAGTTTCAGCTTCAACATCAGTCCTATCAAGGGACACCCAGGACTGATCTCCTTTAGGATGGACTGGTTGGATCTCCTTGCAGGCCAAGGGACTCTCAAGAGTCTTCTCCAAACCACAATTCAAAAGCATCAATTCTTCGGCGCTCAGCTTTCTTTATAGCCCAACTCTCACATCCATACATGGCTACTGGAAAAACCATAGCCTTGACTAGACAGACCTTTGTTGACAAAATAATGTCTCTGCTTTTTAATATGCTGTCTAGGTCGGTTATAACCAAAGAGGTGAAAAACCTTTATACTAAAAAACAAAAGGCATTAATGAAAAAAATTGAAGAAGACACAAATAAATGGAAAGATATGATGTGCTCAAGGATTGAAAGAATTAACAGTTCTTACATGGCCATCCTAGCCAAGGTAACCTACAGATTCAATGCAATCCCTAACAAAATTTCAATGGCATTTTTCAGAGAAATAGAATTATCAATCCTAAAATTTATAAGGAACTACAAAAAACCAAGAAGATAAAGCTGATGTCTGTCATAATGCTTCCTGATTTCAAACTGAATTACAAAGCTACAGTAATTAAAATAGTATGGTATTGGCATAAAAACACACATAAATACACAGAAAAGAATAGTGATTACAGGAGTCAACTTATGCTGTAAATATGGTCAATCAACTTATGACAAAAGATCTAAGAACATACTTTGGGGAAAGGACAGTCTCTTCAATGGTGTTGGGAAAACTGTACAACCACATGCAAAATGATGAAACTGGACCACTAAATCTCACGCTATTCACAAAATTAACTCAATAGATTAAATACTTGAATATAAGATCTGAGATCATAAAACCCTTTGAAGAAAACAGATGGTATGTTCTTTGATATTGGTCTTGGTGATGATTTTTTGCATTTGACATCAAAAAGGAAAACAAATACTTTAGGATCTCACTTACATGTGGAATCTAAAAAACCAAAAAACAAAATCCAACTCAGATACAGAGAACAGATTGGCAGGTGCCAAAAGTAGGGAGTACTGAGCGGGAAAAATGGGCAATGGTGGTCAAATGGTACAAATGTCCATTATAAAATAAGTAAGTTCTAGGGATGTAATGTACAGAATGGTGACTATAGTCAATACTCTATTATATATTTGAAATTTTGTAAGAGAGTAGGTCTTAAAAACCCTCAGGAAAAAGCTTTTTATAACTATGTGTGGTGATGAATGTTCACTAGACTTTTTATGGTAATCACTTCACAATATATACCAATATAAAATCATTATATTGCATACCTGAAATTAATATGTCAATTATGTCTCAAATTTTGAAATGCCTACAGGCTGCATATTTAAAAATTGAAAAAGGTGTACAATGCAAACTCTATCAAACCAAATGCAATCTAGTGTGGCTATACTAATATTAGACAAAGTATGTTTCAGAACAAGGAATATTGACACAGATAATGAAGAGCAAGTCATAATGATAAGGGAGTTGATTCTTCAAAAGGACTTAATCTTTAAGAGTGTGCATCTAACAAGAGAACTTCAAAATACATGAAGCAAAACCTAGAGAACAAGAAGAGAGAACAAAAAGGAGAAATAGACAAATCCTTACGCATGGTTGGATGTGGCTCTTAAACATTTGTCTCTTAAAACTTGACGGCCCAAATCAGTAAGGACATGGACCAGCTTGACTTAACTGATGCTTATCGAATACCCAGCCAACAACAGTATCACACACTGTGTTCCAGCGCATATGCAACATTCATCAAATATCACAAGGTACACAGCTAACCCATAACTTGTTCCCAGGAAGGAGCCTGGATCCCTAAGTCATTGTATGGAGAGAGAAATACCATCCATAGACCAGGAACATCCACATCAGACAAACATGTGAATGAAAAAGAAATTTTAAGTGGGTTAAGCCACAGAGCTCTTGAGGTTTACTTTTCAAAGCAAATAGTGATATTGTAACTACTAGAAATAGAATGTATATTCAGAACTACAGCTAAAACATGGGGTATAGGATCAGAACTAGGAGGGAAAAGACGCTGGCCAAGAAATATGAGAACGGACTGAGGAAAGGAGGGTGTGGTGGACCGGTTTAAGATCTTTGCCAGAGAACATCAGTGCCTGGATGATGAAATATCCCAGCCAAAAAAAGACTGAGGGACCCTCTGCTAGGCACTTTCCAAGGCTCAGAATTTACTGGGCACGTGGCTGGTGCTCCTGGAAATTGCCACCCCAGGCTGTGGTGCTGTTGAAAAGTTCAGAGTGGAATCATTGGCGCTGGGATCTCTAGATTGGAGGGATACCCAAGGCACTTTAGAGTCCTGATTGTTGTGTACATGGCGCAGATAAGATTCAAGGTGGACCTACCCCTCTGTGGACCCAAGGACTGTGACTCCATTCATTCCTCTTCCTGCTCAGGAAAGCATATTAAAAGGCAAGAGATTGAGGATGGTGTTGTTACAAGTGTAACCTTGAATTTTAATTTTTTCCTATTAAAAGATGCATTATAAGTTTATATAATGTAAATTACTCACAAATCAATAAGAACAAACTATTTGGGACACCTCTCAAAACTGGAAACATTTTATTAATATGATGCTGCCACTGAAGCATGCAGGTCTTACCCAATCCTCTACTGACCTTCTACACCTTTCCTGACCAATCAACCTGCCTCTGCTTGAACACCTCCAGTAATTCACTCCACACCAGGCATTCACTTTTACCAGTGAGCAGTTGGCCCAGGGGCTCCCTCCTGCCTCCAGCGGAGTGGCCTAGTGATTAGAGGGCTTTGAGAGTGTGCTCAGATTCCAGTTTCAGCCCTGCCACTTATTATAGGGTAAACCAGGCAAGTTACCACCCTTGCTGAACCTCAGTTCCCTCATCCATAAAGACAGATAATTGTGTCAAAACCCTAGGATTGTTGTGGCTAAGTGGCTCATGGCTTGAGTAAACACGTGAAGAAATAGATCCTAAACAAAGAGAGCCAGGACAAAGATGATGTCAGAAGTGGTAGGAGCCTTGAGAACGATCCAATCCATCCTTCCTCTCATGGACGGGGAGATGGAGGTCCAAAAATGAAATGGATCATGTCTGCAAGGCCAGTGCCCCAAAGTTGTGTAGAAGGCAGCAGAAAGAAGAAATGTGTGTGGTGAGGATGCAGGGGTGCAGGTATGCCTGTGCACGAGGTGCCAGCTGTTTACAGCAGCACAGGGGCAGGTGTCCATGGATCCCTTTACACATGAGGGCCTTGAAGTGAACATCACATGTCAGGCACTAGCCAGCTAGGTCCAGGGCTGCTCCTGAGACCCCATTCACCAGCCTGGCCCAGGAAGACCCAGGCCAGGAGGTGTTTCTGGACCTACGGCAGCTTCTCCCCAGATCTCCACATGCTTGTGGTCCCAGGTGACCAAGTTACCACACAGACGTGCTTGCCATAATACCTCAGTTGTGCGATTTTGGGGATATTCCCCAGCCAGGGATTGAACCAATGTCCCCTGCATTGGCAGGCAGATTCTTAACCACTGGACTGCCAGGAAAGTCCCTCAGCAAAATTTTAATTTAACTTCATTCCAAAAAAATTATTACGGTATAAAATAGGAAGACAAATTAACATGGATTAAAACTTTTACACTAACATATTTTAGGGGATCACATTCAACAAAAACATTGATCTGCTATGGTTTAATAACAAATTAAAAATACATAGCATAATTTTAAAAGGATAATAAATTTAAGTTAAATATTTCATGTGCAAAATAAATCTGCATTCACAAAACTAGTACACTTTGCATTTTGCACTATTTCATTGTTCTGTTTAGCTTTTGAGATTACTCTTGCCCACAGTTACCTTTTTAACTTTTAACTTTAAATTATATTTTAGATTCAAAGTAAGTTGCACAGGTAATAGAGAAAGGTCTGGTGTACCCTCCATCTTGTTCTCCTCAGTGACATCTTAGGTTAACTAACCATAGTTCATCAGAATTAAAAGCAGGAAGTTGATGTTGGTACACGTGTGTTGTTCTTTGTCATTTTACCACCTGTCTAGTAATCATCAGCCCATTCAGGATACATAACTGTCACACGTTACACTTGGCTCTCTGTTTCATTGTCGTAAGTTTTAAAAAAATTATTATTATTATTTATTTATTAGGCTGGGCCAGGTCTTAATCACAGCAAGCAAACTCTTAGCTGTGGCATGTGGGATCTAAGTTCCCTGAGCAGGGATTGAAGCCAGACCCCCTGCGTTGGGAGCTCAGAGTCTTAGCCACTGAACAACCAGGGAAGTCCCTGTTGTAAGGTTTAAACACTAGTAAAAAATAAAACTGCCAGTGCTCTGGCAGAAAGCAGATTTGGAGCCTGAGGTCTGTCTTTGTCTTCGCAGTTACCCTGCTTTCAGGATGGACACGGACTTTACCATTGATCTCAGGAGTGTGTGATCCTATTGGGACTCACCAATGGTCCCCAAACCTCACAAAGTCAAGATGTATGTCAGGCTCTACTGCCTAACTTCTAGTTATCTAAGTAACTTCCACGCAGACCACAGTTTTCATGAAAAGGTAAATAATAGTGTGTGCTAGCCTAAAGCTTCCACATGTTATAAAAACAATGATAACAGCAGCAGTTGTTTAGAACTTAAACCAGCATAAGATGTGGGTAAGGGAGGAGAGTTTCATGACTGGCATTGTTTAAAATAGCAGATACATGGTGATAATAAAAAAAAAAAAGGAGACCAACTTTTAGACAGCTTTGTTATTGCTCTTAAATTCTCTGTAGATAATGTATCACTTATGGTCTTGTCTGCTGCAGACCCTGCTTTGGCCTCACCCTTGGGATGCAGCTGCTCAGGCTCTTCCTTTGGGTTTTGTAGCACCATTGACCCAGGCTGAAGTTGATATTTCAGTCTGGACCTTTTACTTGGGATGGATGTTAAGCATTTAAATGGGAGGTTCCAGAATAGGGCTGTTGCTTACAGCTGTGCAGTATGTTCTCTGCACACAGGTACCCAACTCAAGGGTAAGCAAGAGGCTCAAACCCAGCCTGCGCTTGACTGCTGCAGCCATGCCTACCTTAAGGAAGGGGTGTCTTTATGTAATTTGTACAAAGGTGCTATATGGGCAGTGTTGTGGGGTGAACTCTGCTCCCCAAAGAGATATGCTGTAGTCCTAACTCCCAGGACCTGTGAATGTCACTTTATTTGGAAATAGGGTCTCTGTAGATGTGGTCAGTTATGATGAATGAAGGTAACTCTAAAGCAATGACAGGAAGGCTTCTAAGGAGGGAGATGAAGACACAGACGTACAGAGGAAAAGGCTGTTCAACTACAGAGGCTGAGACTGGAGTGATGCAGCCAGAAGCCAGGGGTCATCGGCAGCCACAAGAAGTTGGAAGAGAAGAGGAAGGGTCCTCCCTGGAGCCTGCAGAGGAAGTACGGCCCTACCGACATTTTGATTTCAGATTTCCAACCTCCAGCACTCAAAAAACAGATTTCTGCTGTTTAAGTCAGCAAGTTTGTGATGCTTTCTTATGACAGCCAAAGGAAACTCATACAGGCAGTGATGGCTTTGTTCTAGAATCCTCTTTTAACTATTTTAAAGTATCAGAACTTATCCCCTTCTCCCTAGAAAACATAAAGTTCTCCCCACCGTGGTGAAGGTGGGGTTGGTGAATGTTGTTGTCAAGGACATTAAAGGCCTTTGGCAGAGATTTAAAAAATACACACATGATACATAAATAAACAAATACTTGTTTCTTTGGGGGCGGGGTTGGGGGGGACCTGTTTTCTCCTGCCACCAGGGCAGGCCCGAGAAAAGAGACAGATGGGAGCTAAGTTGTTGCTCCGGGAGAAGCCAGCAGAGGGCGTGAGGCCTTCTAGAAGGAGAGCGCAGCCCTGGAGCATCTTCTGCAGCTCTCTCTTCTTTTCCTCGGAACCTCCACGTGCCAACTTCGCTCTCCTGGGGCCATCCCTGGTCTCTCACACCCTCTGGGAATCCACTCACCCTCATTGTCTCAGGGATGGGGAACCGTCCAAAGTCCCCAACAGAAAAGCTGAGGCTGGAGGGAAGGAGCAAGGACTCAACTGAGTCATCAGTCCTGTTGGGGTATCTGCATCTTCTCTCTCCTCACCCATCCTGAGAAGGTGCCCGGCTTCATACCAAGTTCTGAAACCTAAGGCTGGACCTGTGCAAGGGAGTCGGGGGCTGGGGGACACTTGACAGAACCCTTGACAAGCACTTGACAGTCCCTTGGCAGCCAGGGACTCCAGGAAGCAAAAGAGGAGTCCCACAGCCTGGGCTTCCGTCCCCTGCTCTCAGCTCTGGACCGCGACTTGAGCTTCTGCAAGAAGATGCCTAGGTGGACTGGATTGTTGGGGATGGGAGAAAATCATGCCAGCATATTTTTTTTCAAGAACTTAAAGTTTATTTTTATTTTATTCCTTATTAATCTGGGAAATTCTCATTTTTTCTTTTTTAAAATTTATTTATTTTTAATTGAGGGACAATTGCTTTATAGTATTGCATTGGTTTCTACCAAACATTAACATGAATTAGTCATAGGTTTACCCATGTCCCCTCCCACTTGAACATCCCTGCCACCTCCCTCCCTATCCTGCCCCTCTAGGTTGTTATTGAGCCCCGGTTTGAGTTCCCTGAGTCATACAGCAAATTCCCATTGCATGCCAGCATCTTTACCTAGAACCACCCAGCTGCGTCTTTGCACTCAGGCCTCCAAGACTGCCCTGAAATGTACACATGCGGTGCCAGCATCTTCTGCCGGGACCTCTGCACTGTTCCTGTTCCTCTCCATCTCTTATTCTGGGTATTGATACATTTGAGTTTCATCCCTACCACCTGGCCACTAGTTTTCTGCACCCAGGACTGGGCAACAATAGACTCCCTAGCATAGGATTCACATTTGACTGTGCTTTTACTAGCTCCCTTGGGCATATTCTGTAATGCCTCTAGACTTAGATTTCTGGTCAGAAAGATGGGGACAACACTGCCTTATGCCAAAGGGCTTAGGTGTATGGTAGAAGATACTCATTCAAACGGTAATCACTAGTAAGGATTTTCTAAGCACTTAAAAGTATCTTATTGTTCCAATTTTGTGAGCATTTATTCTATTCCTGGCCTTCTGCTAAGCACCTTGAAAGTATTATCTCATTTCACTCTCACACTAATCCCAGAACATGGGGTTACTACTGTCCCCCATGGAGAGATGAGAAAGATAAAGCTCAGAGAGGTTTCAATGTTTGTCTTCCAAACTGGTGAAGGGTGGAGCCAGAACTGTCAGGGAGACATGACTGGTCAAGACACACATGAATTGGTTGTCACAGTGTTGGGCAGGAGGGTGCTTGGAGACCTCTTTCACCCCTGTGACCCTACCTCACTAAGGGAGAGACAGACTGGGGATGCCACAGAGCAGGGGGGCAGCCTGGAGGCAGGACCCCCACTCTGAGCTTTAGCTGCCTGGAGTGCTCGTCTCAGCCCTGCTGTGTGTGTGGTAGGATTGTCCTAGCTCTGGTAGGGTTGTCAAGGAAAGCGACCAGCATCACCTCCAAACTGGACGACTTAATCACCAATTTGAAACTCTCCAGAATTCCCTCTTCCCCTCTGTTCCTCACAAGCAGTCCCCACATGGAGCCACTCTGTGGACCAATGAGTGATGGACTCACAGCAGGAGCGGACACAGACCTTGGCCTTGCCAGCCTCCCAGGAGAGGAGGCTTTCATTACAGCCTGTTGCGACCATACGTGTCCTTCCAATCCCACCACCAGCCATGTGGCTTGGAGTGAGCCCCTCCCCTCCTCAGCTTTGCATGAAGCAAGTGGGAGCTTCTGTTCATTAAGCACCTGCTATGGACCAGGTGCTGAGAAAGCCTGTGATGAGGAAGTTGGTCTGATTTTTATTTTATGATGGGAAGCTGAATCTCTCAGGGATGAAGTGATGTATTGACATAGCCTTCTCACTGGGCTTCCCAGGTGACGCTAGTGGTAAAGAACATGCCTGCCAGTGCAGGGGACAGAAGACACGTGGATTCAATCCCTGGATCAGGCAGATCCCCTGGAGGAGGGCATGCAACCCACTCCAGTATTCTTGCCTGGAGAAGCCCATGGACAGAGGACCCTGGCGAGCTACAGTCCATCGAGCTGCAGAGTCGGACACGACTGAAACAACTTAGCATGCAAGCCTCCTCACCGGTGACACAGGGCACAGTTCACTGAACTGCACAACATTTATGAGGGATTCTGGCCTGCGAGATGGAAGGGGCCCCAGAGGAAACGGAGTGGCCGGGCTGGGGGCAAGCAGCAGCCTGGAGAGGTCCTGGCCCTGTCGCCTTATCCTTCCTCAGGTGGGCTGAGTGAATAGACTCCATGAGCAGACCCAGGGCTGGGCGAGGACTTCAAGGAGGGCAATGGACACTGGGATGGGGGTGAGCAGTCCTTGGGGTTGGAGGCCCTCCCAGCTCTTCCACCCTACCAGATGTTGGAGGTCTACCCCAATGACAAAGGCCTTAGGAAGGACAGTCCAGCATGACTCTGATTTGATGGAATGTCTAACTGGAACAAAGCCTCTGCCCAACTCAAGGGGGTTCTGGCATCAGGAGCTCCAGGGCCTCGCTGAGAGGGCAGCAGGGCCTGGAAATCAGGTTTGGCTTCTTGTCTCCAAGCCCTGGAGAGGGCCCGCTTGGCTACCAGCACAGTAAACTTCCAAGAACAACCACTCTTCACCGCAGCCCTGCCTCACCCACTCTTCACCCCAGCCCAGCCGCACGTCCCTCACCACCACACCCCCACCATGACCAGCACCAACCTCGGGGCTCCTGTGGCCACTGCCCATCTGGCTGCAGTTCACTTTGTTGCCTGTAGGGGAACCATGCAGATGTTGAGTTGAGCCCTGACTGTAAGACTGTCTGTTTGACACATAGCTCAGGAGTCACTGTCTCCACTTGCTGTGCACATGCCAAGGGATCGTGTTCAGTCACGATAGATGTGGGTGAAACTCTGCGGGAGGCTGGTGCTTCCTGCTCGAAGGCTCAGGGCTCTTTCTGCGGCAAGCTCATCCGGCATCCAGACAACTGCATGGCCGTGGAGCAGTCAGAACCTTCCTGATACTTTGTTCATTCATTCACATTCACTGACTGGGCGAGGCCTCCTGCTGGGTACTGCAGTTGACAGTCACTTCCTCCTGCCAGGAAAGCTAAGGGTCCTGTCTAGGGGACAAGAGAAGCAAGTGACCGAGAAAATCTGGAGCTACAGGTGTCAGTGCAGGGGCAGCACCTCTCAGACTGGGGTCAGAAAGTCCCTACAGGAATGGCCATCAGCAGCATCTAAAAGGGCTCACTATGCAGGCTTCCTTAACCCCATTTGTCAGTTCTATTTAACAAACACTCACCTAGCATGTGCTGCATGGTTCAGAGCTTTGTGAATGTGCACATAGTGGGTCCTCACAATGTTATTGTCCTTTCTTGGTGAAAGAAATTGAAGCACAAAGAAGGCTGGTGCCCCAGGTTACTGAGTGAAATTCGAATCCGAATCTATGCTGCCCTGCTCATACCGCCTCCACGATCATGTCATTTCCTCATGAATCACCCGTGCTACTGTTTATCTGATTTTTTTCCCCCTTTAAATGGCATTGCTCTAACTAACTCAATGTATTTAGAATTTACCTAGATGTGGCTCAGATGGTAAAATATATGCCTGCAATGCAGGAGACACCAGTTCGACCCCAGGGTTGGGAAGATAGCCTGGAGTAGGAAATGGCAACCTACTCCAGTATTCTTGCTTGGAAAATCCTATGGACAGAGGAGTCTGGTGGGCTATGGTCCATAGGGTTGCAAAGAGTCAGATACGACTAAGCGACACTTTCACTTCCACAGATCCTAAAAATAAAAACAACCACTCAGCATCACTTAGGAAAAATAAAAGTAGTTAACTATAATGATAAATTCAATTACAACACCCCTCTGTCCCTGCATGCCCCAGCGCTGCTACCTGCCCGGTGCTGTACAGCTGAGTCTGGACTCGTCTGCTGAAGGAAGAGCGGCCAGTCTGCGAGCACAGTGCACCCATACCAGCAGCGAGGGGAGATGTGGGACTTAACAAAACCAGGAAGATGAAGAAATAACTGAAAAGGGAGAAACTTCCCCAGTATGTGATACAGTGTAATCAGCACACAGTCTGTGTAAGTTCCCTGCTAGAAATTAGCCAGCTCTGCCACTCTCTCACTGGAGAAGGCAATGGCACCCTACTCCAGTACTCTTGCCTGGAAAATCCCATGGATGGAGGAGCCTGGTGGCCTTCCGTCTATGGGGTCGCACAGAGTCGGACACGACTGAAGCGGCTTAGCAGCAGCAGCAGCAGCCACTCTCTCACATACAGCCCTGATTTCCTCTAACTTAATAAACTGTGGAAAATTCTGAAAGAGATGGGAATACTAGATCACCTGACCTGCCTCTTGAGAAACCTATATGCAGGTGAGGAAGCAACAGTTAGAACTGGACATGGAACAACAGACTGGTTCCAAATAGGAAAAGGAGTACATCAAGGCTGTATATTGTCACCCTGCTTAGTTAACTTCTATGCAGAGTACATCATGAGAAAAGCTGGGCTGGAGGAAGCACAAGCTGGAATCAAGATGGCCAGGAGAAATATCAATAACCTCAGATATGCAGATGACACCACCCTTATGGCAGAAAGTGAAGAACTAAAGAGCCTCTTGATGAAAGTGAAAGAGGAAAGTGAATAAGTTCTTTTAAAGCACAACATTCAGAAAACTAAGATCGTGGCATCCAGTCCCATCACTTCATGGCAAATAGATGGGGAAACAGTGGAAACAGTGTCAGACTTTATTTTTCTGGGCTCCAAAATCACTGCAGATGGTGATGGCAGCCATGAAATTAAAAGACGCTTACTCCTTGGAAGGAAAGTTATGACCAACCTAGACAGCATATTGAAAAGCAGACATTACTTTGTCAAAAAGGTCCATCTAGTCAAGGCTATGGTTTTTCCGGTAGTCATGTATGGATGTGAGAGTTGGACTATAAAGAAAACTGAGCGCTGAAGAATCGACGCTTTTGAACTGTGGTGTTGGAGAAGACTCTGAGAGTTCCTTGGACTGCAAGGAGATCCAACCAGTCTATCCTAAAGGAGATCAGTCCTGGGTGTTCATTAGTAGGACTGATGTTGAAGCTGAAACTCCAATACTTTGGCCACCTGATGTAAAGAGCTGACTCATTGGAAAAGACCCTGATGCTGGGAAAGATTGAGGGGAGGAGGAGAAGGGGACGACAGAGGATGAGATGGTTGGATGGTATCACCAACTCAATGGACATGGGTTTGGGTGGACCCCAGAAGTTGGTGATGGACAGGGAAGCCTGGCGTGCTGCGGTTCATGTGGTTGCAAAGAGTCGGACACGACTGAGCGACTGAACTGAACTGAACTGAGGGGGCTTGAGAAGAGGACACAGAGAACTAGAGCAGGATTCAGCAGTGCATCAAAACCACGTTGACCAGGGCCTGGCCAACAAAATGGTCTGGTCTCATGGGGCACAACTGGCTCCTACTAGGAGCTCAAGTCCAGGTGTAGCAGGCAGAGGGTAGGACCTGGTGACTGAAGTCTGTCACCAGGAGGGAGGGGAGGCATCCTGTGGTCAATACATTTGCTGTGAGAGTAGGGCTGGATGGGGAGGGGGGGGAGGGACTGAGACATAGCCACAGAACAAACTTCAAATAGGGGGGTGAGGACTGAGCAGATTGGCCCCGGTTGCACCAGGCCAGATATCTGAGAATGGAGTCAAAGACCATGTGCTACTTCATCCTGCCTCCCAGATCCCAGAGGATGGGAGAAAGAGGAACTGGACACACATCTTCCCCCACCTCACTCCTGGTTTTCCCTGGGTCTGCATGCAACACTGGCCAGCTCTGCAGCCTCAGAGAGGCTTAGAGTAGCTTTCCCTCTCTGGGTGGAGTCTTCCTTGGATTCACTCTTAATCATAGTGAGTGGGCGGTTGCAGGATACCAGGATATTGGTGATCAGAATCACCTTTCTTGTTCTCCACCCTAGGTGAGGAAGCACCATGTAGGTCTTGCCCACACTGTGGCCAGCTGCCTGCCAAAGGGGCTTCCTTGGGAGTCAATGTGCATGTGGGGACTAGAGGCACATGATAGTCCCTTGGCAGGTGTGCCTTGGAGTAGTGGAATCCCAACTTGGTCTCTGCAAAGGTCTCCAAAGGGGTATCCTCTCCTCTTGTAGTCTCTCTCCTGAGGCAGAAGTCAGGTTTGGCCCATGCACAAGTAACTTACTGAATTGGTTTCTATTCGTGAATAACAAATTATTGCAAATGCAGTTGCTTGACACAATGTACACATGTTATCTCAGGGTGTCTGTGGGTAGGGAGTCCAGGCAGGGCTTAGCTGGGTCTTCTGCTGAGTCTTCCCACAGAGTAGCAATCATGGATGTGGTCTCATCTGGAGGCCCAGCTGAGGATGGATCCACTGTGAAGCTCACTCAGGCTGTGAGCAGAATCTGTTCCCTTGCTCTTAGTTCCTTGAGGCCACTGTGGGGTCCTGGTCCCAGGTCCCCTGTGTGCCCCTTCACAATGTGGCAACTGACTTCAAGGCCTGCAGAACTGCTCAGACCCCAGGGAGGTCTAAAAGGGGTCATCTACTTAAGTCAAGTCCGGAATAATCTTCCTTTGGATCATTTCAACACCAACCAGTTAGGGACCTTAATCATATTAGCAAAATCCCTTTTGCCATATGGTGTTAGTTGTTCAGTTGTGTCCAACTCTTTATGACCCAGGGACTGTAACTTGCCAGGTTCCTCTGTCTTTGGGAATTCTCCAGGCAAGAATACTGGAGTGGGTAGCCATTCCTTTCTCCAGGGGATCTTCCCAACCCAGGGATTGAACCCAGGTCTCCTACATTGCAGACAGATTCTTTACCATCTGAGCCACCAGGGAAGCCCTTTTTGCCATATAAGGTAACACAATCAGGGCAGTGACAGTCTATCACACATTCAAGGGGAAGGCTTGCATAGGGTGTGTACACACATCAAGGGGCAGTCTTAGAATTTAGTCTGCCATATGACCCTTACTCAAAACTTCAAGAGAAAGTTTGCTCTAATCTGTAACAGAAATATAACATGGCTAGGCTGTAGATTTCTAAATTAAGTTAGATTTTTAACATGAGTATGAAGATAGGATATGTTTTCCTTTGTGATCTCAAATTGTAGCTTATCATTTGGGAAAGGGGCATATATAATGTCATAAAATTTAATGACAACAGTCTCTTCAACCCCATTTGGTTCCATGGAAACAGAAGGAAACAAGTAATTCGCAGGACTGCTGAACATGGCTGGGGGGAGACAGGGGCTGCGCATTGCACAACCAGCAGGTGCCGTTTCCAGCTCAGTCGATGACACTCCTAGCAGTTATGTGGCCTGTAAATGGGGCCACAACAGAGGTCCTCAGACCCGCCCCAGGGTCTACAGGCTGTCTTTGGGCACTAGGAGCATCTACAGTTGTAGCTCCCTGACTGAGGACAAGCTGCTGTGGGCAACATCAAATGCAAAGCCATTTGGAACAAGCTTGTTTCTGGAACAAGCCCTTCAGCCTCAAAATGGGTGACTTCCCAGACATCACAGAAAGGCTCAAACCCCTGCTCCGAGCTCAGCACGTGGGTGGGCTTTCCAGCCCTGCTACACCCAGATACCTACTCAGCTGTCCCCTCCACAGCCTTCTCTATTGTCTCCTCAGGTTCCCAAAGCAGCCTGTCCTTCCCAAAACACCACCTTTTGTTACCCTCTGTCCTCTCTACCCATATGCCCTCCTAGACAGCTGGGGTGGGCCTGGGTTGGGGCCAGTACAGGGCTTGCCCATGGAAGGGGCCCAGTACACTGGCTACTCTGCCGGCTGAATGGGGATGCCCTGCCTGCTGTGAGTGCTCTGGTAAGAGTGAGGCCTGCCTCTTGGGCCCTCCTGGTTGGTGGGCATTAAAGCATGTATACACTGATGGCTGCTCCAGCGGATGCTCCCCCCCAGCCTCAGCACAGGGAAAAGGAGAGGCAGCCTGGGGGGAGGTGAGAGACAATGAGTCCAGATGCAGGCTCAGCGTGTCTGTGGACACCTGAGTGGAAGTGACCTTTGGCAGATGGAGCTACTGGTATAAACCTCAGTAGAAATCAGGCCTTGGAGAGAAAACAGAGGTTAAGTCAGAAAGTGGAGGACACCCCTCCCCAACCAAAGAGGTCACTGTGGTGCTGTGGACAGAATGCTGGTTCAAATACCAGCTCACCACTTGGACAAATGAAGTTGCTCTGCTACCTCCACTGACTTACCTGTAAAAATGCCCTCTTCCCAGAATGAGATTAAAGGAGATAATGTAAGGGGGACGGTGACAAAGCCCCCACAGAAGACATGCTCTTCAGATGGTTCTGAGGGCTACTTCATGTCAGGGAGTACACAGTGGAACCTGTGCCTGAATGGAGAGACACCCCAAGCATGGAGCATAGAGGGCTGTTATGTCTCTGAAGGCCAGCTGTGGCTGGCAATAAAGTATCTAAACATTTAAAAACATTCTGACACATGTTGCCAGCCACCGATTGGAACACTAACACCCTCCAGAGCATGAGCTCACTGTGTCTGCGTCTGGAAGCTCCGCACCCCTCAAGGGGTTTAGATCATGTCACCTGCTCTAGGAAGCCATCCACCTCTCCCTCACCTTGTTGTCACTTATAAGCATATTTGTCCATCTCTCCATAAACTTCACTCCTTGAGGATATCTCCTCACTCCTGCTCAGCATCCAGCAAGCGTCTGCCACATAAAAGGGAGATAAAGTTGTGAGTTGCTTTTCCTTTTGAAGGGGAAAGATGAATCCAAGTGAGCCTGGTTAGGATTTAATCTGATCAGCAGAGGGCGCAAAAGCCATTGAAGATGCTGAAGAAGAGGGTGAGGCCTCCGCTTTTGCAAGATTTCCTGGAAACACTTTTAGCAAGTAACACATTTATAATAGCTTTTTTTCTGTCATATTCTTTCCTTTTGCCTATTCCTTGCAGGATTTGTCACTTGGCAGCTGCAAAGGCCTGCAAAAGCTCAGGGCTTGGGAAACTCCCAGAAAGTCAAGGCTGCGGCCCCCTGTCCAATCCACATTTCAACAGCTGGAGGGGATTTAGTTGGAATTGAGAGGAGATGGGAAAGGATGGTCCTGGAGGGAGCACTCACACCCTTGCTGGCCTTTGACCTTCCAGGGCTGCCAGCCAGGTCACTGAGCTCTCAGCAGCTGGGGTTCTCCAGAGGAATCAGCCTTTAGCGTCTGTTAGGGCTGCCACTGAAGGGAGTGAGTGTACTGTCACAAGGAGTATGCAAGAAGCTGGAAATTAAGGGTGAATACTTCTTACTCTAAAGACTATTGTGGGATTAAATGAGGTGATGGTTGTAAAGCATCCAACCCTGTGCCCAGGTGTATCAGTATCAGGAAGGCTTTAAATTGTTGAGGATTCAGACATGGGAGTAGGAAATGAACTTAATGATTTGTGTTTCTAAGGCCACAATACTGCAAAAATAATGAGTGCTTTCATGGAAAAAAAATTAAAAATGTTTTTTAAACAAGGTAGCCCTTCCGATACGGAGGTGCACATATGCGGGCAATCAGAAGAATTTGCATCTAGACTAGTAGACCAGGAATTGGCAACTATGGTCCGTTGCCTGTTTTTGCATGGCCTATGAACTGAGAATGTTCTTTAAATGTTTAAATAGTTGAAACAAACAAAGATAGGACAAATATTTGTGACATAATATTTTATGAAAATTAGATGAAACTCAAGTTTTGATGTGCATATAGAGTGAGACTGGCACAGCGGCACATTCATCCCTTCACGTGTTCCCTATGGCGGTATTCGTGCTCAAGGGCAGAATGGAGGCACTACACCAGATCCATACAGCCCACAAAGCTTAAAATATCTGCTTATCTGGCCTTTTACAGAAAGTTTTTCAGCCCTTGATCTAGACTGTTAAAATCGGTAAGAAAGAAGTATTCATCTAGTTCATCCCTTCTTGTGTTTTTATTTGGGGAAACAGGGAATGAGCTTGCATCGCGGGTTCCTTGTGTGCCCTGCATGGCATTTGGACATTTGCAGGCAGGGCCTCTGTGCCCATGCTTGGCACTGAGGAACATGTACAAAAGAGTGCAGGAAGCACAGGTGTAGGTGGACTGGGCACCAAGCTCCTAGACTCTTCATCTCACTCAGACAAGCAGGAAAAGGACTGGACTGGAGCCTAGGAATCAGAGGCTGGGTCTGGCCTGGCATCTAAGGAACACGGTGATGGTGGCTTCTCTCTTTCCTCTTTACTTCCCGCCCGCCCCACACCCCTCCCAATACTGCAGAGGAGAAGGGACTTCCGTGTTAGGGAGGACAGATACAGGCGTGAGTTCCCTCTTGCAAGGGGCAATATGTTCTGGCCTCCCATCTGTTGGAAGACACCCTGGAGGAGATGTGCCCGCCTCGCCTGGCTGGGTCACAGATGCAGTCTTTTGCCTCATTCATCTTTGCCACCTCGAATGCCCAGCTAGCTGGGAGGAGACCCTGCCTCCCATAAGCCTCCCAGGGCTCTTCGTGGGGGTACCGGGAGGTCCCCTGGTGAGTACAAGGCCTCTCCCTTTATTACCAGAGAGACAGACTGGGATGTGGACCCCTCCTGACCAAAGGGGACAGGGAAAAGGAGAGAGCAGAGAAGCAGGGAAGGAGCCAGAGCGCAAGAAAAGAGGAAGAAGAAGCATGCAGAGGAAGCAGGCTAAAGAAGAAAAAGGGTAAACAGATGAAGGGAGGGAAAAGAGAACGAACAGCCAAGAAGGAAGGGAGGAAAAAAAGGAAGAAAAACAAAGCTTGAGCCATTTGCATGAATCTTGCCTGCGGGTCTGTTTGGAGGGACCGGCCTCTGTCGTGGGACCTCTCTTTTTCTGTCCTGTCGCCGAGGCCGGTCCCGTGGCTTCAGGAGGACAGTGGCCCAGGAGAGCGGGCACCTCGTTCTCTCAAAGGCCAGACCGGCTGGGAACCTGGACTGGGGTCCCTGACTGGCGCCCGGGAGGGAGTCGGACCCAGCCTCCTGCTCCTTGGCACCGTGTCCCTGGAGCACAGCGCCCTTGTTTCAGAGCACATTCTCGAAGGACATGTGCATACCTGCGGGAGAAGCCAGTGGGAGACCCCCGGGCTGCCTACACACGGCGTGGATATCTGTGGATATCTGCGTGCAGGAGCTGCTGAGCGAGTCTTGGGGCCCCAGAGAGCGGAGGCACTCGCGGCCACTACTTCCCGGCCCTGCGTGTGGCCTCCAATGCAGATACTGTTCAGGACTCCACTCAGAACCAAGGTAGTTGTTCAAACCTTCCCGGCTAGGGTGAAATGCCTAGGGGCGAGTGCAGAACAGCCCGAGGTCTGCGCTGTGCCCAGCAGGAATGCTTTGGGTTTCTGGGGGCATCAAGAACGGAATCCTGGCTGGGTCAAGGCAATTATTGCCTACCTATGGATCTGGTCTTTAAAACACATTTCTAAAGAAAAGTCACACGTTAAAAAAAAAAATAGCTACAAAACAAAAATAAAGTAATTATTTCCAAAGGAACAAAATTGTCAATTACTTGAAGAGGGAGAATTTGAAGGGGAGAGGGAGGGATGTGTCTCAAGGCGCTGTCCCCAAAGGCTCTTTGAGCCCTGAGCTCACAGGTGTTTGAAACGATTCAAAACGAAAAGTCCTCACATGACTTGAAATGTTCATCAAGGAAGGCATCAATAGAGATCCGCTTCTCCAAAGAGAAAGTGATCATGCGGTCATCAGGAGGTGTGACTTAGGAGCGTGGAGACGGAGTAATTTTATAACATCGAGAGTTTCTGTTCTGAAGACAAGGTAGATGTCGCCAGTCTTGAATCCAGACACTATGAGCAAGAATGGGGCACGGGGCCTCAGGACGAACGATGCGTTCCCGGCAGTGCCGGTATGCTCCTCCTGGCATGGTGCACGGAGACAGAGCCGGTGCGGCCACCTGAGAGCCTCAGCCACCAGCGTTAGCCTGCCCTGGGCCGGGGACAATCACAAGTGACCGCTTTCAAAAGAAGCTCGTAGAGGATGACTTTCGTTCTGGACGCCGACGCGACCGCGGGCTTCCTTGAGGAGACCGGGCTCAAGGGCGAGGGACGCCGGGTTGCCAAAGGTGACAGAGACCGGGAAGTCCTTCGCGGCTCCGTTCCCGGCTGACTTGGGCTTGGGGGGAGGTGTGGCGCCCACCACCCCCACCCCACCCCCGCCCGCCTCCAGCAGCTGCCTACCGGAGGCTGCGCCCAGGGGTGAGCAGATAGGTCCGCAATGGGTTCCCATCCCCGACTCTGTTCTGCGGAGTAGGACACAGACCCTCGACAACTTGGAGAGGAGACAACGAAAAAGGGCCGGGGTTCGGTGGGTGCTGGAGGGGGAACTGGGCCCAGAACACTCCAGGTAATGCAGAAGAACCCAGACCTGGTCACAGACCTTGCCCGGGCCTGCGCACAGCCGGACTCAGCTTCCTCATCTGTACAGTGGTTTGGGCCCCCTTTGCCCCATCGGCTCCAGAAACCCACCCGGGAGGCGCCAGGGGAGAAGGAGCCCTTAGGTGGAGGAGGGGAAGGTCTGGGACCTGCGCTCCTGGGCTGAGGGGGTTCGGTTAGGGAGGGAGGTAATCCTCTCTCGCGCTGTTGCCCTGACGGCGCGGCTGTGGGGTCTGAGGAGGAGAGCAGCAGTGGGGAGGGGGCCCCACCCGGCGTCCGGGCGGCGCCGAGACCCCCCTGCTGCCCGGAGCCCCTCATCGCCCGGCCCGCGGTGAGGGCGGCTGGCTGCGGGCGCTGAGGTCACCTTTTCCACTGCGCCCGCCGAGAGCGGACGGTTTCCGGGATTTTCGAGGCGGCAGCGGCGGCGGGAGGCCGGGGCTGGAGGAGCTGGGCCCGGCGGTTGCACCCCTGAGGCGGGGGCTACAAGGCTGGGACAGCGCGAGAGGCCCTCAGGCCCCTTCGCCCAAGGGGGTTTTCCCTTCTCTGGGCCTCTGTTCCCCACAGGGAGGAGGGACCCTTCTCTCTGGGAAGGAAGGAGGAAGGACCCCACTCCCTGGGAGTCATTTGCCAGCCAATAATGCTGCAATTCCCAAGCAAACGAGGCCCTGCTGCTCTTTGTGAGTATTTTTTCGCCTAAAAGGGGGTTTATCTGTAGATCTTCTTTGGGATCACAGCCGAGCACAGGCGTGCCCAGAGAGGGGAGATCAGAGGCCTACCCACCCAGGGAAGGGCCTTGAGGGGTGACAGGGAGCCCTTTGGGCCAGCGAGGGTCTCCAATGCCCCCCTAAAGAGCCATGGGCCGTATTCCTGGTGCCTGCCATGGCTCAGACCTCAGCCTCCAGAAGCTAAGCCTAAGTAGCTGAGGGGAAGTGCTCCCCTTCAGCATTTGCGAAATAGGGTGGGGGCTGGACTGCACTAGTTTTCTGACTCCCAAAAATCTAGAGGTGAAGCCTCAATCCTGAAAATAAGCTCCTACCCCTAAACCTGACCCAGGACTGGAGGCAAAATGGATTTGGTGAGAGTTGATCAATGTGATTCCCAAGTCCTCCGATCTGGGTCCTGGGCTCCGCTGGTCTGGAGGACCTAAGACCCTCAGGGAGGCAACTGCCTAGAGCAGAGATAGTTCAAAGCCAGGTGGCTTCAGTTAAGGGCACAAACAGAAGGTAAAGGGATGGAGCAGGGGTTCACAGTAGGCTACCCATAGGCTATGCCCTTGGGAAGGTATGGAAAGAAGGAGGTGGCTTCAGTTAAGGGCACAAATAGAAGGTAAAGGGATGGAGCAGGGGTTCACAGTAGGCTCCCCATAGGCTATGCCCTTGGGAAGGTATGGAAAGAAGGAGGTGGCTGATGGGCCCTACTAGGTGGAAGGAGGTGAGAGGAAAATGGGCCCCATGCCATATGCACCAGGACCAAATAGAAAACAAACCTTGCTCACTGTGGTCCCTGGGCCAGTACTTTCCTCTTGCTGGGCCTTAGTTTCACCATCTGAGAAAGTAGGTGGTTGGACTGGATGACACACAAGCACCTATCTAGGGAGGGGTTCTCTTTGCCTGTGAGCTAGAAGAGACTCCCAGCTGGACTGCCTAGAGCTCTGGGAGACACTGGCTTTTCTCTGTTTGCCTGGTGGTTGCTGGGCCAACTGAGGTGGCACAGACCCACTCCCTGTCTCTCTACCTCTCACCAGGAGAGAGGCCTGCCTTGTGTGGGATATCCTCACTCTTAATGGGTCCCACACTATCCCCTTCTGAGCAGCCATGTGACTCATAAGATCACCCACATAGGGAGCAGCTGGAGGTCTTTTCAGTCCTGAGGAGGGCTGGGAGGTTCAGAAAGGTGCAGCCCTGGCTGAAGTCACTCAACAACTAGGGGGACAGGCAGCTAGGCTCTTAGAGCCTCTGGTAAGACATTCTCTTTGTCCCTGTGGACAAAGAGTCTTGGGCATCTCATTCACAGATGCCAGGGCCTCACCACTGGCAGCTAGAGCTTGACAAGCTGCATCATCTTGAGGTGAGGCAGGGCCACGGGTGTAGTAAGTAGGTCCTGTTTCCCAGAGGTGATCACTGAGGTCCCAGGCAGAGCTCACATGGAAAAGAGAAGAGGCCCAGGACCCCAGCTGAGGGACCCCCAAGGGACAGGAGGAGAAGGGTACGCACCCTCCCCAGTCTCCTGGGGACACCCACCCATCTCCGCTGACACCCCACCCTCCTTGTCTAGACAAACTATTTACTCCTCCCTAGTCAATCCTATGGATCCATGGGAACAGAACCCCCCAACTAAATCCTCACAGCCTCCCTGAAATCAAATGTCAGCATCTTCTCTGGACAGGTCAGGAGACTGAGGTCCAGAATGGGGCAGTGGCTTGTCTAGAGTGACAATGCCAAAGAGATAGACTAAGTGGAGAGTTGAGCTTTGGGACTGACTCCCTAACTTGGACTAATATTCCCCTAAAGAGAGAGACCTGCAAAGCCTCTAGCCTTCCTCAATCATATTAGGGTCCTTAAGGCTCAGAGAAGAGGCAGGAGCCAGAGTTCATCTCCAGATTCCCAGGGCCCTCTGTGGCTTCTCATCCAGCTCCACTCAATACCCGTTTCCTCTGTTGCTCCAAAACTGCGAAAAGGCAAATCTGCAGTCTTTCCTTTTCCTGGCATCCACCTCTTGCTGTAACTAGGGGAACCCAACCCACTCCACAGCGTCTAGGGTTGTGTGGAAGGGTCCACATATCACTTGACAATATAAGCAAATTCTGGCTGGAGAAATCTGACTCTCAGGGCGGTCCCGCAGAAATGAGGCGGTGCCTGGTAAACTGAGGCACAGGTAGGATCTCTGCCCTGAGAATTGCACTCGGCCCACTGCTGCACTCCAGCCCCGAGGGCGGCCCTGCGTCCTGGCATGGAGGCTGAGCACCGCCACCCACTTCCCAGCCGAGCTTTCTACTCCTCCCCCGGATCTCTCCGGGGCTCCCTAACCCCTGCCCAGGCCGCCCGCCTTGCTAGCTGTCCCATCTTTCTTTACTGCCCCCTCTTTCTGTCCTGCTTGCCTCTGTGCTCTCTGGCACGTCACGGCCCGCTGCCTCCCGCGCCTCTGTCGGTCGCTGTCTGCGCACGTCTCGGCGTCCCTGGCATCCTCACGTCACCGTCTCGCATCTTGTGTGGCCCTCGGTGTCTCGCTCTAGACCCTCTCTCACCTCTCTCTCTCTCTCTTTCTCGATCTCCCATCCCTGGGGTTCTTGTGTCCCGAGCTCTGCGGCTCGATCCTTCTTGGGCGTGCGCTCCGCTGGGTCTCCCTCTGTCTGGGTCGGTCTGCCTTTCGCGCGGCCCCCTCCCTCCTGCCACCCTCCCGTCTCTGGCCCTCCCTCGGGCTCGGCCTGGGGGGTGAGGGGCGGTGTCGCGGGGCGGGGCGGGGCGGCCGGGCGGGGCGGGGCGGGGCGGTGACGCGGGGCCGACCAGGCTAGAGGCGCGGCAGAGCGGGGCGGGGGCGCAGTCTCGGGTCCGACCAGCCGAGCCCCGCGCGCCCCGCCCGCGCCCTGTGCCTCCGCCCGGCTGGCCGGCGGGGGAGGGGGCATGAGCCGGCGCCCGCGCGCCGCCGGGAGCTGCGGGCCGGCCTAGACCCCGCGCGGGCCCCGCGCCCCAGCCGCTGACGCCGCCGAGCTCCGGGAGCCGCGATGCAGCGGCCGGGGGAGCCGGGCGCAGCGCGCTTCGGGCCGCCCGAGGGCTGCGCCGACCACCGGCCGCACCGCTACCGCAGCTTCATGATCGAGGAAATCCTCACTGAGCCTCCGGGGCCCAAGGGCGCCGCTCCCGCCGCCGCCGCCGCCGCCGCGGGCGAGCTGCTCAAGTTCGGTGTGCAGGCGCTACTGGCGGCGCGGCCCTTCCACAGCCACCTGGGTACGTGCGGGGCCGGGGGCCGCGGGGCGCTGGCCGGGCTCGGCGGGAGGAAGCGAGCCGCGGCCTCTGCGGGCCGCAGCTCCGGGCACGCAGGCCCCGGGTCGTTCCTTCGGCGCGTTCCAGGCAGGGAAGCAAAAGGGGCAGGCGCCGGGCCGCGCAGAAACCAGGCCTCGTGCCCGTGGGCCAGGCCAGCCGGGAGAGCATTCGCTCTCTTCTTCACGGCGACCCTGTGGTTTCCAGCCCCAAGGAGTCCAGCCCGGGGACCCGAGCCCGCATCCCCATCGCGGGCGCTGGACCAGACTGCGAATGTCAGACTTCGGGTCAAAGCGACCTCAGGCCGCGGGCGCCTGGGCCTTCGCCACAGGACTTGGGAGTGGCCGTGGCTGCCCAAGCTGGGAAAGCTGGACCTTGACGGAAGAGGCCCGTGTGTCTGAGTGCTGTGCTGGGGGTTGACGCTGGCCGGAGCCAGCCCAGAGCCTCCCGGAGCCCAGGGTCTCAGGCTGGCGACAAACCCGCCTGTGCTGTAGCGTAGACCCCCTTGGGCCTTGCCTGAGGACAAGAGACTTGTCTGTGAGCTGCTGCAGGACTGGCCCTTATGCTCCAGATCCGCGGCACCTTGGCCGAGCTTGTATCAGCAACTCAGACTTTTTCTGCTCCTTTCAGTTCTCTTCTCTTCTCTTGTCCAGGCCCTGCCTTGACCTGCCTGCCCTCTCCACTTCATTCCCTCTTCTGACCTTTCCCTCTCTCTCTCCAACCTTCCTCTCAGTGGGGTAGGTCTGCCCTTCCTCTCACCGTTCTCCAAGGATCCCTTCTCCCCTCCCGCTGCCTCCTCACTTTCACCCGCTCATCTTGCCCGGGCCCTTCTTGATTCCAGCGGGCCCAACATCGCTGGTAGTGATATGTATCCGGGCAGGGAGCCCTCCTTCCTTCTAGCAGGACCCCAGCCCAGGACACTGACATCCTCTATACCCAGTGACCGTTCAGCCTGTGATCCGCCTGCCTGAGGGCCAGCGGGACCAGTTGGTTCGTTTTGAGTTCAATCTCTGCTGCTTTTTGCCGCCAGCTGCACTGTTAATAATTCGTTTGAAGCGGGCAAAAACCAAAAAATCATTTAGGACTAATGAAAATTGAAACGTCTTCGTGGGGAAGGGTCTAAAGAGAGAAACCGGGAAGAACAAATTTCCTATTTCTTGGGGGTGCTTTGGAATTTCCGGGAAGCTCCCAACTTCACCTTCACTGACTGTTCTGCCTGTTCACTGCCTGTCTCTCGGGGTGGCTGTTTTGCTCTGCATAAACCAGCAGATTGCTTACTCCGTTGAAACTCTCTTTTTTTCCCCCCCTGAATGCAGCAAAGCCGATTTTGGTGGGGCAAATGCTCATGTTCCTAACTGTGCCGTTTTTTCTTGGTTTCCCTTTTCTGTGACACACATACTCCGTTGGTTTGGGAGCTTCGACCTTGTTCATTGGGAATCCTGAAATGTCAGGGCAGCTGGGGCCTGGGGAACGCCAGGCAGAGCCCGGGTTGGGGAGGTCCCCCTCCCAG
Organism: Ovis canadensis; assembly: GCF_042477335.2. Taxonomy (NCBI): domain Eukaryota; kingdom Metazoa; phylum Chordata; class Mammalia; order Artiodactyla; family Bovidae; genus Ovis; species Ovis canadensis. Next base: position 27,799,514 of record NC_091246.1, read on the forward strand.
ACTCTGGGAAACCCGGCGTCGAGAAGGGTCTGCCTTGCACAGATTTCTCACATCCCGGCCAGCACGAAAGTTTTGTGCCGGGGACACTGGCTGAGGGCGAGCTGTCGGCAGGGGCGCACGGTGCGAGGATCTCCAGGAGGAGGAGCACGGCTCGAGCTCACCCGGCTCCCCACTCTCTCCCCGCAGCCGTGCTGAAGGCCGAGCAGGCGGCGGTGTTTAAGTTCCCGCTGGCGCCGCTCGGCTGCTCCGGACTGGGCTCAGCGCTGCTGGCCGCGGGGCCTGGACTCCCCGGCGCGGCGGGCGCTCCGCACCTGCCGCTGGAGCTGCAGCTCCGCGGGAAGCTGGAGGCGCCAGGCGCTGGGGAGCCGGGCACCAAGGCCAAGAAGGGGCGTCGGAGCCGCACCGTGTTCACCGAGCTGCAGCTGATGGGCCTAGAGAAACGCTTTGAGAAGCAGAAGTACCTCTCCACGCCGGACAGGTAGCGCGGGGCCAGGCTGGGCCCAGCGGGTAGTGGGAGGGAGGCTGCATGCCCTGCTGAGGGTGCACCCCGCTCTTTCCAGAATAGATCTCGCCGAGTCCCTGGGTCTGAGCCAGTTGCAGGTTAAGACGTGGTACCAGAATCGAAGGATGAAGTGGAAGAAAATAGTAAGTGTCTTCTCGGTTTTCTGTGTTCTCCGTTTGCCGCCACGCCCCTGCAGCCTTCGAGAGCTTCTCTCCTCTCCACCGTGGAGATCTGCGCCCAGTACTCCCGATTCCCTCTGTCCTGGTGCCCAGAAGGACCCTCCCTGCTCTCTGTCCCTCTGGGTGCCCTAGCTCAGCTTCCTTCCGGTGCCCTGGCCCAGCTCCTTTCTTGCTCCCTGAGCTCTCAGTGTTCCTGGAAGACTTGAACCCTCCGCCCGAAAAGTTCTGGTCGTTTTGCCCCAGCAGCGCTCGGACAAATGGCCACCATTTCCTAGGGGCTAGGCGCGGCCTGCCAGTGACCTCGTTGGGCTCTCCAGGTCCTGCCTGCCTCTCCAGGGCGCTGGGATCCCCGGCCAGTTCACCGCAGCGCCGCTGGTCTCCCTCGCAGGTGCTACAGGGAGGCGGCCTGGAGTCTCCCACCAAGCCCAAGGGGAGGCCAAAGAAGAATTCCATCCCCACGAGCGAACAGCTGACGGAGCAGGAGCGCGCCAAGGAGGCGGAGAAGACGGCGGAGGCGCCAGGCGAGGCCAGCGACCGGAGCCACGAGGACTGAGCACGGCAGAGGGTGCGGGTCCAGGGAACCCCAGCGCAGTCGGCGGCTCCCAGAATCTGCCGAAAGCCGCGAGTCGGCCCTTCTGTGTCCACGCCGTTTGCTTTCTAAACTTTTTATTATTACCTTGAATGCGGACAGTTAGGGGCCAAACAAGGACAGACCCTGAAGCCAAACCGAGGCCCCAGTGCGCTCGCGGGCCCTAGCCTGGAAACTCACATCAGACGCGGCAGAAGGTCGCCTCCGCTCGGAGCTCAACGGCGCCAGGCGATCCACGCGCGTTCACGCCCCGCTCCTCTCCTGCACCCCCCACTCGCCTCTGGCCGGACCCCGGGCCCAGACGCCTCCAGGCACACACGCGCTTCCACGCGTCGGGGACCCCGCGGCCCGGCGCAGGCCACCACGGCCGGAGATGGCGCCCAGACAAACCGACGTCGCTGGGGCCCCTACCCCTCTCTTACGAAGACGGTGATTTTTTTTTCCAATAAAATATTTTATGACACAGCGGGACTTGATGAGGGAGTTTCTGAATCCGCGAGGTTGGAGGGGGACACGGCGAGGTAAGAGGGACACACGCAGTGGCTTCTGAAACATCCTTGCCCCGGGGTTCCATGGATGCGAGCCTTAACCAGCTCCACGGGCCGGGCCGGCAGGCAGAAGGCTCAGTTGCTGCAGGATCCTAGGAATCGCTTCCACTTTGGGCATGAGAGGCCAGTCTGAACCTGCTCCCTTTCTTCTCGGCCCAGGGCGCTGCGGATGGCAGCAATCAGGCTACACAGCGGTCGCCAACTGGAGCAGGAGCCCCAGGCCACCGTGCTCTCACTCGGCAAGTGGCCCCAGGCTGAAAACGGCCCGATTGTTTGTTTGGTCTCAGGGACTATGAGGTCCTTGAGATTTTCTGGCCAGCCCTTCCCAAGGCTGACAGGAAACCTAGGACTCACCTCGAGGCCGGCCACCATCAGCAGCCCTTGCTTGCAGAGGCACCCGGCTCCCGGAGTTTTGACAGTTTCTACAGTATACACCCGGGCCAAGGCACCTGGGAACCGAGTGGGGGTACCTGAGGCAGAGGGCAGAGGACCCCAAACTGCTCACAGTCTTTCAGGATGCCCCTTTCCAAGGGCATGGCCTGGTGGCAAGTGCTTGCTGCCCCCCCCCACCACCACCCAGCCCCTTTTGCTGGGGAAGGTTTCCAGTTGCCTCCTCCCTGACCTAAACTGGGCTGCGAGCTCCCCAGTTGGTTTCTGTTTTTGTGCTTTCTAGGACTACCACCAGGCTATGGAGATGGGGAAATGGGCACACCACTGGTTAAAGCTAGGAGACAGATGGAAACTTGGCTCTGCAGAGTTCCAAACAGGAACAAGATTTGAAACCAGGTCCTTGCAGGTGCAAACAGAGACGGAAAGAGTCAGGAACATTATACTGAGATGCAGGCTTTGAATTTCAGAATGTGAAAACCGTTATGGCTTTCACCTGCAGTGGCTGATAGCTTCCTTTTGAAATCCGCTGCTTGACTGCCCTTTCCTGAAACTTGCAGTTGGACTTCTGGTACCCAAGCATCACTGGCCTTGGTTTGAGGCTGGGAGGACTGAAAAAGAGGATGTTTTCTGAGGTTGGCAGGCAATTCTCTGCAAGCCCCAGCCCTGCCAAGTCTTTGGGAAATCAACTCCCTTTCTAGGCTCTTAACCTCAAAAACAGCTCCCAGACTACTCACTTGCCACTGTCCCCTGAGGGGCCTGAGAAAAACCTGTAGGCAGGAGGGAAGAAATAGACCATCAGTGTGTGACTGCAACTCCTAATTCCTTCCATCCCTTAGGGTTACCTCCAGGTCTGCTCAATGTAGTGGTCCTGCCAAAACCTTCCTACAGCAGGCCCAGGCTAGCCAAATCAGGTACACTACTGAGATTTTTAATCCTCTCCACCTCAAAGTGGGACAGGAGTGGGAGTGAAAATTCAAGAAGTTCTGTCCCTCCTTGGCCTGGGAGAGATTTCAGCACAGCTTTTGTCAACTATGCAGAGTTGGAGAAGACAAGACGAGTGAAAGAGGAGAGAGGAGGCATACCGACCTGCACTCCTCCAGTCCATTCTGGGACCTCGTTCTGGGTCCTCTGGGTCCTCAGGTTTCATTAAATCTGTGGAATGCAACCTCGGGCGGATTGCCTTGTGGTTCTTTGGTGCTTCCCCAAGGCAGCCCCCTCACTGGACTGGAGGAAAGAGCCTTAAAGGACCAGAGCTCTAAGAGGGAGGGAGGGCGTCGGAGGAAACCGGCTCCGGAGCACAAGGGCTCCAATATTACAGTAAGTACAGCTCCTGCAGGCACAGATGGGGAACCTGACGCGGGCACCGCTGTCACGAGGTCACCAGCCGGTCAGTGGGGGAGCTGGGCCTCTGTAGAAGGGGTCCAAATTCCAGTGCGGGCGGGGGTGGGAGGGGTTTCTGTCACTGCCCGCGCCTTTGTGCTCCTTGGCGGACAGGGAGCGGGGCGACCGCAGTAGATCGAGATCTGGAGGCCCGGGAGAGGACCGAGCTGCTAACCGACCGCGTTCGGCACCTCGGCATTCCTGACTTGGGCAATTCCTATGAGACCCGATGGAAGCGCAGGCTCCCTCCAGTAAAAAGCGAAGAAGCGGAGGCAGATTTGCCGCCCATCCTCAGACTTACAGTCAAGGACCGCCGCCCGCAGAACTAGGACTCTAGATAAAGAGCCCCACCGCATCTCTGACGGCGATGCGGTCGCCCAGCCTCAGAGCCACCCCGCCCCGGCCACCTGGGCCACCCAGCGCGGAAACCCTCTCCCTGCCTGGCAGCAACCGCTCGCTCCCAGACCCGAGCCTTGGGGAAGGAACGATCTTCTCGCTCCCCACCACCGCACAAATCTCATCTCCGTCCCAAGGTTCTGGGAAACAAAACTCGGAGACCCCACCAAAGCGCAAAAGAGGTCGCGCGGCCGTGCCTCCGGAGCCCCAGACCCTCAGCCAGGGGCAGGAGCGGGCTCAGGCATCTCGAGATCGACGAGGGCCCAGAATGGGGGTGGAGGTGGAACGCCCTTGGTGTCCAGGACTCCGGCCTGATTGGAAGGGCGCGCGGCTTGGCGCGAGGACTAGCGGCACACGGGATTAGCTCGGCGGCAGCGCTCGGAGGCGAGCACGAAGTTTGCGCGTCTGGGCTTTGTGAGGTGGGGGTAGGTAGGGGCCTAGACCGGAAGGGAGACTGTGGGCGCAGTTTGGCTGAAGGCCTGGCGGGGATGAGGGTTACGACCCCGATCCTGAGCAAGTCATTCTAGTCGGCGGAAGCGGGAGCCTAGCTCTGAGTCGCGCTCCACTCAGGCCAGGATCGCAGGGAGCGTTCGAGGAGAGGTGGGCCTGTCGCGGCCGGCTTGGGGTTCGCCGCAACTTTCTCGAAGCTTCCGACCAGCCGCGGGTTTTCCGCGAAGTCGGAACCACTAGGATATGACAGGCGCAGCCGAGCAGGGGCTCCCCATTGTTCCTCCTGTCGCCTTTTTGTAAAAAATAGAGTTTATTTGGGTTTACTCCGTTTCCCTGTTCTGGATTCTCTTGTAGGGTCAGTAGTGAGAACCCATAAGGTGGCAGAAAAGAAACACGGACCCCAGGAGCACATTAACCAGGCCAGGCGCGAGGTTTGCCTCTCCTGGAGCCGGAAGGTTCTCTCTTACTGCACCTAAGAGGGAACCAGGATCCAGAGTGGTGCCGGCTCAACCTGGAGTGAGCAATACTGCCTGGGGACATTTCCCGAGGCCCAGAATTGGAGTAGAAACCAGGCCTCTCCGTTTTTAGTTGCCCAGTGCCTGATTTCATTCCTACACTCAAGGGAAACCCCTGTCCCAGAAGTTACATCTCTGATCCCATGTTGAGTTCCCATGTCCACAGAGGGGACCAGCTGATCCCTTGAATCTCTGCCCCTCAAGGCCTCTTCAGGCCCGGGGGGGCTGCAGTCAGGCTAAGAATGATTACAGAGACCCAGTGGGCTCCCTCCAGCTCAACCTGGCCCCGGACTTTCTGAGCTGAGAAGAAATTGTCTCCAAAACCACCTTCCCAGCCCCACTTTAAGGGGAAGGAAGGAAGCCAGGACTCACTCCTCATTTGTGGGCAGGGCAGAAAGGTGGCAACAGCAACAGCAACATGCATCTGAGTCAGCCTGGCTCAAGGCCAAGTTTTTCACTGGCCCTGGTCCCTGGACCACGCCACATCCATGGTGCAGCAGAAGGCAGGTCCTCCCTGACTTTGCAGGGGCCTCTCCATTTTGTGACTTCAGATGTTTCCTTTGTGTTAGTCCTCACACTGTATTATGCTCATCTTATTTACTTTAAGACAGTGTCTTCCCGTTTCTGGAATCTGGTTTCATGTGACAGTTAGGGTGGAAAGCCCTGTGGACCCTGTGTCTGCAAAGATGTGACTGTCTCTAAGGAGGTGTCCTTGGCTGGACAGTGGAGGCCCCTCATCTCTCAGGCACCAACTCTTGATGGAGAAAGCCACAAAGCCTGGAAGGAGGAAGGAATCTTCCTTAAGGTGCAGGAAGACACAGGGCAGTAGCATGGCAGGAACTCTGAGACACTCACACACCAGGCAGAGGCCAAGTGGGACAGGACTGTAGGTTGCTGGAGGGGGATCAATTCAAGGATGCCTCTGACCTTGGAGAAGTTTTAGGAATGCTCAATCCATTGATTTCCGTAGTTGTTTCTTTTTCATGTAAACTCAGTAGTGATCTGTGATAGAAATTTTTGTCTTAATAAGCCCAAAATAGATCCTTGGGTAAGTACAAGATAAAAATTCTGGGCGCTAAAAAACCACTGGGTTATGTCTTCATTGGCAGTGTTTTAACATTTTTCTTTCTTAGTGTTTCAGGAAATAATGGTGTGAGACATCAGTGCTATCGAGGACTCTCTGATATTAATTAAGCTTTCTTGGGTTGCAGGATGTGGTGGGGTTCTCAGCACTGGGACACAGGCCATTCCCCCTTTACTGATCCAGTTACAGTCCAGTAAAATAGGGGCCCTACTCTCATTTTGCAGATGAAGATACTGCTCAGAGATGTTAGGCAAGTCGCTCAGGGACACACAGCTATCAACAGCAGAATTTGGATCTGATTTCAACTCTGTGGATCTCCACTGCCTTGAGGTTCAAATTGATGTATCCTAGATCCCTTAGGGTCCTCAATGGCCCCTGCCTGCCCAGAATGAGTCTCATCCATTTGTCTGCCAAGTATCTATTAAATGCCTGCTGTGTGCCAAGCACCGTGCTAGGCATGGGGCACACAGCCTGTGACCCAAGGAGCTCAAATTGGAGGCAAAAAAGTCACAATTAAATCTACAAGATGATATCAGGAAGTAACAAATGCCTTGTAGAAAATAAAAACAGGTGATAGACAATGAGTGGGATGGAAGCTTTAGTCAGAGAGAGTCAATCTCAGGAGTTGACTCTTCAACTGAGACATGAATGTGAGAAATGCTTACCAGGCAGTGAGCATAGCAAGTGCAAAGGTCCTGTGGCAGAGTGAAGCTTGGCCTTAAAGACACAGGCGAGAGATCAGAGTGATGGGAATACATATGGAGAAGTGGGCAAAGGTAGTGGATAAGGAGGTGAGAAGGTGGGTCTTGCTGCCTGGAAGGTGGTGGGGAGGAGGTGGCATTCTGGTTCCCTCCAGGGGCAGCTTTCCGTGCCAGCTCAGCCTCCCTGAACTCCAAGCGCAGCCACTAGAGCCCTGAGGCAGCTCCGCCTACACCAAGCAATTTGCTTTTTTTTTTTTCTTTTTCATAAGGATGCAATTTTCTGCGTGCTTTAAGGACATTAGAAGGGCGTTTGACTGACGCGCCATGCGAAACGCATTAGCAAGGCTCTAGGCGCGGCGCTGCGCACAGGAGGCAGCATCGCCATGCATGCGCGTGAAGGGGCAGGTGGAGGCGGGAGCTGGCCCTGGGGACCCGCTTGGGGCGGGAGGTAGAAAGGCAGAAACCAGCAGAGAGGAGAGACAAAAGAGAAAGAGTTGGAAAGATAGGAGATGCAATAGTGAACTATCAATTTAGAAGCGTTTAAAGGGGCGGGGAGGGGGTGAGGGTTTCCGAGGAGGAGGAGGCAGCTCGAGGAGGGGGAGGGCGGCTTTGGGAAGAGGAAGAAGGGAGCGGGGCGTGGACGCTGGGAAGAGGGAGGGAGGAGAGAGAAAGGGAGAGAGAGAAGATGGAAGGGGTAAATAAACAGCGAAAAGGGGAGTGAGGAGACAGTGGAGATGGAGAAACAGAGGAGAAAGATGGGAAAAGGAGGCAGAAATGAGAGTTACTGGCAGGAGATAATAAAAGGGAGGGGCAAGGAAGGCAAAAGCAGGAATGGGGTTCTTCCTGGGGCATGCTGTGTTCCAGACCAACCTGTGACCTGATGCAGAGGGGTCTTGTTTGGTATTCACTGGGGAAGATGGAAAGCAGTCTAAAGTGCCTTTGCCTGCTGTTGACCTGCTGTGTTCAGCCTTTCAAACATGCCAGGCTTCTTCTTTTCTCAGGGCCCTTGCACATTCTATTCCCCAGTCCATGGTGTTCTTCCCTGCACTCCCTTGATGTGAGGTCCTTTCTCTCCCTCCAGGTGGAGGCTCCCTCATTATTCCCAACATGGCCTACTCTGAGTGCTAGCTGGCACTCACCCCTGTTGTGATTCTCTGTGTATTTGCCTGGGGTCTGTCAAATTGCTTGGGGTCTGTGCATTTGCCTGGAAGGCAAAATCACATCTGCCTGTGATTCTCTGTGTATTTGTCTGGGGGCATAGCTGTCTCGATCCTGGTATAGCCTCACAGCCTCCAGCAGCAGCTCCTTTCCACCTGACATTCTCCTGAGCAACAAGGGACACTGTATTTGCAGCCAGACAGACCTGGATTCAGACCTCCTGGTTCTTGCTGGGTTGGGTGCCCATTGCAGATGCTCAGAAAACTCCCAGAGCTAGGAGGACACAGGGCTGAGCTCTTTCCCCTTCAGGGACCCTTCAGGATACTTCTTTCCTGTGTGAACAGCAGGTGGGCTGGGCATAAGCAGTATGGGCTCTGTAGGGGTCTGACCTGTCTTGGAGCTGTGCACCTTCCAGGGTGTCTCCTGGGGATGTGATGTGAAAGCTTGTAGTGGCACTGTCTCCCAGCCTTGGATCTTGGCTGGAACCCAGGGCCCTCCCTGAGCTTGTAAGCATGCCACCACTGCCTCCACCATTGATGGAGCACTGATGATGGGCACTGCTTTGGCTAATTGTCATCAAGGTTAATCTTGATGGTTAATCTTGAGGTCATCAAGGTGAAAACGAAACCAAGCCCATTTCACAGATGAGGAAACTGAAGTGCAGAAGAGGAGTAGCTTGCATTACTTACATAAGCGGGACTGGAGTATAAATTTAAGTCAGAGCAACTTACTGTCTCAGCTCTGCATCCTCAACCTCGAGTAGATTCTTGTGAAAGTTTCGCTGAGAGCAGTGGAGGCAATCTGGCTTGGTGACTGAGGTCCAGGCTAGCTTAGGTTGAAATCCTGACACACCACTCACTAACTGTGTGACCTTGGGCAAGTTACTTGTCCTCTTAGTGCCTCAATTTCCCTCTTGAAAATGGGGACTAATAATAAAACTTCAAAACTATGGTTTTTCCAGTAGTCATGTATAGATGTGAGAGTTGGACCAGAAAGAAGGCTAAGTGCCAAAGAATTGATGTTTTTGAATTGTGGTGCTGGAGAAGCCTCTTAAGAGTCCCTTGGCCAGCAAGGAGATCAAGCCAATCAATCCTAAAAGAAATCAACCCTGAATATTCATTGGAAGGACTGATACTGAAAGTGAAGCTCCAGTACTTTGGCCACCTAATGCCAAGAGCCAACTCATTGGAAAAGACCCTGATGTTGGGAAAGATTGAGGGCAAGACGACAGAGGATGAGATGGTTGGATGGCATCACCAACTCAATGGACATGAGTCTGAGCAAACTCTGGAAGATAACGAAGGAGAGGGAAGGCTGGCATGCTGCAGTCCATAGGGTTGCAAAGAGTCTGACACGACTCAGCGACTGAACAATAGCAATAAACCTTGTATTCTCCTTAAGGTGCTCGATCATTTGGTGAGCAGGATTTCCTCACAAAGGAGTTTTAGAATTATTTTGAAGATATGACATGATGTGTGTGTGTCTCAGGGGCTGATGGGAGTGACTCAGGTGTTGGCAAGGAGCAAGGTATTCAGGCTGTCAGGTGATGGATTTCTGGCCAGCTTTCCCACTGGGAGGGAGAGACCCTACGTGTTCTGCTCATCCTAGAGCCCTTATTTCTGGGACAGTGGCTGGGATGTGGTAGGTGCACAAGAAACATCTGTGGGCCAGAGAGTGAATGCCACGAATAGGCTGGGAGATCCTGGGCCAAGCACTTGTGCCCCTCCTGCCTCAGTGTGTGCTGAGAACGTGTGCAAAGATCTCGCATGAAAGGGAGCCTAGCCTTTGCTCCAGCAGGCTCTGGAATGCAAAATCTCTCCTCCCAGGGCCTTGTGGTGGTACCCTGAGGCAGCGGCAGGTTGCTTGGCAGGCTCCTGGGTGTGGCCTTGGCAGAGCTGTGCACGTTCAGGTGACTGCTTGGAGCTCAGGGCTGCTTCACTGTCATGCTTACTCTTCAACAGCTTCCATCAGGCCCAGAGCCCTCAGCTCACCCCCCCCCCCCACCCTGCCCACCCACTCCTTTTACCACCCTCTGCCTGGTCTGTGGGTTCCGGAACCACTCACTTTCCAAAGCTCCCTTCCCTGCCTGAAACACCATTTCTGCCTTCCTCTGATGGCCAACCACAAATACTTCTCAGGCATGGCTTCTCCAGAGTCCTCCCTGTCTCCATCCCTGTCTGTGTTGGGCACCAGACTGAGCTCCCACATCCCCAGGGCTTGCCCTGAACCTGGGCACTCATGCACATCCCCTCCAGGGTTGCAGTGAATGAGTAAGTGAGTAAACAGATGAATGATATCCTGGGCCTGACTTCCACCTGTAAGTGCTGGCTTTAGGCTGCCTGAGTATTACTGCTGCCACTACAGCCTGCTCTCCCAGGAATTCACACCATACACCCGCAACCAGTGGCTGCCAGAAGTTGGCTGGTAGGCACAACCTCTTACCCTCCAGTTGCCCCCAGTTGGGATTTGCTGGCAATCACACCCTTTGTCAGCCATGTGCTCTTTGTGATTGGGGTGTATGGTATAAGCTGCATGGAGGGCTGTCAGGGAAAGTAATCATAGAAATAGCTGTACTGAGCTCTGAGTTAATAGGTTCTAGTAAGATTTTATTTGAACAAAGAGTTGACTGCTAAATAAGTTTAAGACAGTCAGATGTAATCGATGCTTTCTGAGGACCCAGCTCAGAGCTTCTGGAATCCTCTGATGCTGTTCATCCACTTTCAAGAACTTCTACAATCTTCTGATGATGTCCCACCTTCAAGCAGCCACTGGCTTTGCTTCAGCCATGCAGCAGCCACCAAGATGTTTGAGGCGGAGGAGGTAGGGGAGACAGGCAAGGGGTGGGTGACTTGGGGAGGAGGAGGAATGTGTGGAGTGACATGAGGAAGGAGGACGAACAAGGAGGAAACAGAGAAGTACATCAGTGCTGCCCTGATGTCCAGTCTGTGTGATGCTAACAGCTGCTGTCCAGAAACTTCTGGATTCCTGCCTACACTTCCCACTTGTGAAGGAGACCTTAGGCACTGTGTGAAACAAACTGGCAGAAACCCTTCCAAAGAAGGGACATCAAGGGTCTTTGTAGCCATGGCCTTGCCTGATGGCCCAGCTGATGTTAGGATGTACAGACTGAGAGAGGAGAAGAGAGAGAGGGAGCACGCAGAAACCAGGCCTCAGGGGTCTGTGCAAGAAAGCCCAGGCCTGGATGCTCTGAGCATGTACCTTTCATTCATTTATGCATTCATGTCTCCATTCCCTCCTTTAGCAACAAAAAGTTACTCATGCCAATTTGTACACCTATGTTCATCTCAGCATTCATGTGAACCACAGGTGGAAACAACCCAAATATCCACTGATGGTTGAATGGATAAGCAAAATATGGTCTATCCATATAACGGATACTGGTGTTGTTCAGTCGCTAACTCATGTCAGACTCTCTGTGACCCCATGGACTGCAACACACCAGGCTTCCCTGTCCTCCAATATATCTTGGAGTTTGCTCAAACTCATGCCCACTGAGTTGGTGATGCTATCTAACCATCTTGCCATCTGCCGCCCTTTTCTTTTGCCTGCAATCTTCCCCAGCATCAGAGTCTTTCCCAGTGAGTCAGCTCTTCAAATCAGGTGGTCAAAGTACTGGAGTTTCAGCTTCAGCACCATTCTTTCCAATGAATATTCAGGCTTGATTTCCTCAAGGATTGACTTGTTTGGTTGCCTGGCTGTCCAAGGGGCTGTCAAGAGTCTTCTCCACCACCATAATTCGAAAGCATCAATTCTTTGGTGCTCAGCCTTCTTTCTGGTCCAACTCTCACATCTATACATGATTACTAGAAAAACCATAGCTTTGACTTTTGTCGGACCTTTGTCAGCAAAATGATGTCTATGCTTTTTAATACACTGTCTAAATTTGTCATACAATGGAATAGCATTCAGCCTTTAAATAAGGAAACTGTGACACATGTTACAACATGGATGGACCTTGAGGACATTATTCTCAGTGAAATAAGCCAGTTACAAAAAGACAAATTTTATATGATTCCAGTCATATGATGCGCTTAGCGTTGTCAAAATCATACAGACAGAAAGTAAAATGGTGGGTGCCAAGGGCCAGAGGAAGGGAGAATGCGAAATTATTGTTTGGTATGTATACATATATATAGATATATATGTCAAGGTTCAGTCTTACAAGATAAAAAGAGTTGTGGGGATGGATGATGGTGATGGCTACACAATAATGTGAAAGTGTTTAATACCACTGAACTCTACACTTAAAAAAGGTTAATGGTAAGTTTTACATTATGTATATTTTAGCACAATAAAAGAAAATCTTTAAAGAGTTTGTGTATTCTAGCTCTAGCCACTGAATATTCCTTGAAACGATGAATCCAGTAGCAGCAAGCCCATCTGGTACCTTCACTGTGGACTCTGTATCATTTCCCATTAAAAGGAACGAGGCCTCCATAGAGAAATAGCTGGTCCATGTCTGGGGCAGGAAACAGGCAAGATGAGCTTGAAGTTTTTTGTTATAACAGACAGCAAGGAGGTGACTAGGGCTACTGGGCACCAGTGAGAAGAAACCAGGGCCAAGGAGAAGAGCCCCCAACTGGGGCAATTTGAGCAATGATAGTAACTGCAGTGGTTTGAAACATCACTTACTTGAAACAAACTTAAGAGGAAGGAAAACTCTTTCCTCTTTCCAAACTGTTTTTGAAGGGTGCTAGGTGTTAGGGTGGAGAAGGCAATGGCACCCCACTCCAGTACTCTTGCTTGGCAAATCCCATGGATGGAGGAGCCTGGAAGCCTGCAGTCCATGGGGTCGCGAAGAGTCGGACACGACTGAGCGACTTCACTTTCACTTTTCACTTTCATGCATTGGAGAAGGGAATGGCAACCCACTCCAGTGTTCTTGCCTGGAGAATCCCAGGAACGGAGGAGCCTGGTGGGCTGCCGTCTGTGGGGTTGCACAGAGTTAGACATGACTGAAGCGACTTAGCAGCAGCAGCAGCAGCAGCAGCAGCAGCATGTGTTAGGGACTCAATGTTTGTGTTCCTCTGAAATTTATATGTTGAAATCCTAAATGCCCGAAGTGATGGGTTGGGCCCAGGGCAAGGAGCAGGGACAGGCTAGGGCTCCGTTTTGCATGGGGCCCTGGGAAGCAGTCCTTGGAGCATTCCCGTGCCCCCTCGCCTTGTGGTCTCCATTCTCCTTGGGAAACTAGACCTCGCAAAAAAGAACGTTCTTCCAAAGTCAGCTGCCAGGGATGTCTCTGAGGGGGTGAATGTCCCCTCAGGAGGGGCTGTAGGAGGACACTGTGGCAAGTGGGGCTGCCTCTGAAGGCAGATCCAGCCCTTAGAGGCAGGGTTCTTCTCTCCAGTTGGTAAATGAGGAAACAAGCCCAGAATGAGCCAGTGAAATAGGAAGTGTCATTTCTGGGCCCCCAAACTACAGTACCATTGGCTCTGCCTGTGGCGTCTATGCTGGTATGGGAAGCGTGGAAAGCGGGGAGGACACAGTCTCCAATGCATCTGGGTGCAAGTCTGGACTCAGTGCTCCCTTGGCACAAGGTAGTGTCCCCCATGTGTCTGTGCTCCTTCTTTGCTGGGGTCCTGAGTCCGTAGGACAAGCCCCTGTTCACTGCCGTCTTCACCACAAAGTACTGTTTGTGATTTTTTTTTAAAAAAACACACTCTCTGTGAGTGACTCATGCATTTAAAATTATTTTAATATATTTTACACACTTGTGTATAAATGGGGCCGTGTGTTTCTTCTTATTAAAGGAGTCTTATTTAGACTGGTCATAATATGGTCAGGAGGCTCTCTGCTGAGCCTCGGGTATTTATAGGGGCTCAAAGTGGTGAACGTGTGGAGGGCAGCTCTGCCGTGTGGGAGTCCAGGGTTACCTGTGCCCAGTGGTCCCCTTTGGGATGCTGCAGACCCCAGGGCCAGAGCATGCAGGCTGCAGGCCTCCTGCACACAGCAGCATGAGATGCCCACCTGGAGCTCCCCAGGACCTGGCCCAACGCTCCAGAGAAGGCTTGCTCAGGTAAGAAACGTTGTCAGGCTCTAACCAACACAATGGGTGGGTGTGGGTGGGTGGGAGGGGCAATGGACCCCAGGTCCTGTTCTTGTGGGTCTGACTTAACTTACTACCCTTTTGAGAACCTGCAAAATGTCACATTTGCACTCTGGGGATGCACGTGTGGGTGAGAGCTGGCCCTGCCCCCATCAGTGAGGAGGTGGACATGTGAATGGACTCCACTTTCCTTCCTACTCTCCTCAAGGTCCCTGGCTCCCGGGACTGCTCCCACCCTCCCTCTGCTCCAACCAACTCTCCAGCCTTGCTGGCCTCCGGGCTCTCTCTCCATCACCTGCCCCAGGGTCTTTGCCCGTGCTGTTCCTACCGGATTGCCCCTCCCCCAGACACTTACACAGCCAACGCCATTCATCTCTCACACACACTCTCTTCTCTGCTGTTTTTTAGGGAAGCCCCTCATGGCCCTGCCTAGGTTCATATTGTAGCTTTCAACCCAGGCCCCCAACCCACTGCTCTAGGGCTCTTGGCACATATCCCTAGAAATCACATTATGCATTTTTTGGCTTCTTATTTATGTCTGTTTCCCCCTCCAGAATGAGATTTCCAAGCACTTTTCTGCTTTTCATGACTCAGGATGCTGCCTGTGCACAGTAGGTGTCTGATAAATATTTGCAGACTGACTGGACGGGTGTGTTGATTGATTGAGCTTGGTCTCCCAGAGATACACAGCCCACATTTTGTTGGGTATGTATTAGGGTGGAACCACTGGGCCCCAACTACAGGCAGGTTCAGCTTGGTGGAAACTGCCAACAGCTCTCCAATGGCTGCACGGCCTCGGCCTCCTTCTGTGGGACTCAGGCTGTTCCCTGTCCTCCCCACTCTTGGCACTGTCAGTCTCTTTCATTTTATCTCATCTGCGCTGGGTGGTGGCAACATACTGGGAATTAAATTTGTATTATTGCCTTTCCCTATGTTTGTTGTCACATAGATATGGCATGAATACTGGAGTGGGTAGCATATCCCGTCACCAGGGGATCTTCCTGACCCAGGAATTGAACCAAGGTCTCCTGCACTGTAGGTGGATTCTTTACCAGCTGAGCTGGGATTTTAATTATTTGTATTATTACCTTTGTTTGTATTTGTTGCCACATAGATGTGCTCTTTTGTGAAACGCTTATTCAAGACTTCTGTTCTATTTCCTGTGGGGCCACGTGTTTTTTATTTATCATTATTAACTTTAGGACACTGTACCTATTCTGGATAAAACTCTTGGTCACTGCATGGGCTGCAGGGAGAACATAGTTCTCTCAGTGTGCCCAGTACCCACCAGGATCCCTCCCTTCCTGTCATCTGGGGGCTGGGTTTGCGCTGTAATGCTATTCCTTATATTGCCCCAGAAGAGGGGACCATGGGGTTACCAGGGGAACTAATATAAGTGTGCCTTATTGGGCTTACTTTCCCAAGGCCTCTTTTTTTGGTTTGTTTTTTGGTCTATTCAGAGTCATTTTAGAGGCCACTTCCTCCAAGAAGCCCTCCACACTTTCCCGAGGCTGAGCTGGGAGCCTCCTCAGGGCTCTTACAAGGTACTCTGTTGAATCTTCATTGTTCAGTTATCTGCTTCCACAGCTGACTGGGTGGCTTGGGTGCTCAGGGCCAGTGCTCCCCTGGGTGCTCAGGGCCTAATGCCTATGTGCAGTAGGCACTCTTTGTGTGATGCTGAATGCTGAACAAAGCCACGAGTCTGAGTCTCAAAGCTGTGTCTTCCCCCTGGCTGCAAAGTCTCAAGTGGGGACTCTTATGTCAGGGCTTTCTCATCACAGCCTTAGCTTTAGTTGATTGAGTTCTTACCATGCACTTTTCTTACCAGCAACACAATGATTCACCTCATGAATCTCTTTAAATCTATTTGCTGGGTTTTTTTTTTTTTTTTGGTTGGTTGGTTGCAAGATCTTCTCATTTATTTAAGAAATCAGTTTCTCCATAATTGCAAAAGACAAATGTACCCCAGTGTTCACTACAGCACTGTTTATAATAGCTAGGACATAGAAGCAACCTGGATGTCCATCAATAGCTGAATGGATAAGGAAGCTGTGGTACATATACACAGTGGAATTAATATTACACAGCTATAAAAAGGAACCCATTCGAGTCAGTTCTAATGAGGTGGCTGAACCTAGAGCCTATTATACAGAGTGAAATAAGTCAGAAGGGGAAAGACAAATATTGCATATTAAGGCATATATATGAAACCTAGAAAGATAGTATGGATGATCCTATGTGCAGGGCAGCAAAGGAGACACAAACATAAAGACCAGACTTTTGGACACAGTAGGGGGAAGGAGAGGGTGGGATGATTTAAGAGAGTAACACTGAAACATACACATTACCATATGTAAAATAGATAGCCAGTGGGAGTTTGCTGTACGACTCAGGGCACCCAAAGTTGGTGCTCTGTGACAACCTAGAAGGATGGGCTGGGGAGGGAGGTGGGAGAGGTATTCTGTACTGTGTCCTCAAGCCATCTGTCTGCCGAACAGAAGGTGGGAATGATGATTCTGAGATGGCCAACGGTGCACAGACGACCTCATGCAAGGTGAGGAAATGATGCCAAACTGGGTTTCCACAAACTTTCAGAAACAGCTCTCAGATTTCTGGTTCTTCTAGTTTTTAGAATTGGGGACTTCCCCCCTCGCCATGTTATCCATTTCACAGATGAGGAAATAGAGATGCAGAGAAGTGAGCAGCCTGCCTGGCAAGGGGGTGGGGGAACCGAGTCTCCAATGGGGTGGAGTGGCTCTGATGGATTTCTGCCTACGTGCCAGGTCCTGGGCTTGTCCTTAATAAGGGATGAGAAGTGTAGGACAGACCAAGGTGTCCTGTGCACCCTTCTTCCTGAAGCCAGAGGAGCTGACTCAAGTGTGCAAGTGTTTAGATGAAAGTCAGGGCAAACTCAGTCCCCCGCCTCAGTGGGGTGATAGGCACTGCTTGGAAATTCTCCTGGGGGTCCCTGTCAGTACTGTCCCACATCCTCTGTGGGAATGATTTTGTCTTCCCCACCTGTGATAGTGTGATTTTACCCCTTCCTCTATCCCCATAATCATGTCCTTCCAGAATCTATCTTCCTTCACCTTGGGGCCAATAGAATGTGACGGCTTTAAAGGAGTGCCAGCTCTGAACTTGGCCTGGGGTCCATGCAAACTCAGCTCTCCCCTGCCTTGGCCGTGAGGACACGCAGAGGCAATGAGGTCCAGTTATCCCGCATTCAAGTGCTGTGGTGCTGGTGGTCACCAGCATTTGTGAGTTACCACTGTGAAGGAGCCCAGATTCTGCATAGACTTGTGAGCCATAAGTGGTGGCTGTGGTTTTAAGCCATTAAACTTAGGGGAGGTTTTTATACAGCAATAGCAGTTTGATGCACTGCTATTCAGGGGCCAGTCTGTCTCCACCCTCATCTTTTCAGTGAAAACTCTGGCTTTCTATTGAAGTAGGTGTCAAGCTCATCACCCTCCCTGGTGCCCCTAATATATGCCTGAATGCTTTTTGCTGCTCCTTAGAGAGGGGAGTGGAGTCTCCTCCTGTGAGGCCCAGGGTCCCCCATGAGCTCTGGGCCCCCCTCCTGTCAGCTTCCCTTACCTCATCCCCCAGGGTATCAGCTTCCTGGGGCAGCCAAAACAAAGCCCATCACTGGGTGGCCCAAACAACAGAGAAGTGTATTGTCTCTCAGTTCTGGAGACTAAAAGTCCAAGATCAAGGTGTCAGCAGGGCTGGCTCTTCCTGAGGGCAGGAGGCGGAATCTGTTTCAGGCCTCTCTCCTGACCTTCCAGTGATTTTCCAGTGCTGCTTGGCATGTGTTGATCTCCACCTCCATCTGCATGTGCGGTTCTCCCTGTGTGGACCTGTGTCCAAATTTACCCTTTTCATAAGGACGTCAATCATGTTGGCCAGGGGCTATCCTGCTCTAGTATCATCTCAGTGAAGGGCGTTTGTTGTAATGACCCTGTTTCCAAATAAGGTCTCATTCTGATGTCAGGATGTCCACATGGCAGGACATGAACATATGAATCTGGGGGGACATCTGCCATTAGGACGCAGTGAATGCCGACTTGGACTTTGAAGTCAGCAAAGCCAGAGGCCTCTTGGCTCTGTCAGGCACCCGGCCCAGGTGTGAAGCACTGAGGCATGTGAGGTGGGCATGCAAACACAGAGTATACTGCGGGACCATCACCAGCCCTCAGACAAGAGCGTGCTGTGCACAGAATGCTCAATAAAGCATAACCCTCATGTCTGAAATTATCACTCTGCTCCTCCTGCCTTCAGCCTCTGCCTTCTTTAGTGATGTGCGAGTCACTACCACCTGTAAACACCTCCTAATGCCACTTTGGAGCTCCCCGTCCCCCTCTGCTGCCTTTTGCATCCAGACCGTGTGGCACACTGATTTCAGAGCCCCAGTCAGCCACGCCTCCCAGATTTCTCACCCTCCTCCCTACTCTGGGCTTGACCATATGGGTAACTGTGGGCCATGGGACATTAGCAAGCGTGATGCAAGCAGAGGCTTGATATACACTTGCCCCATGGAACCCATCTTCTTGAAGTGCTGGTTCTTCACACCTAGTGCCATGCTATGAGGAAGCCCAAGAACAGTGTGGACCAGACACCTGGATGAGAACCAAATTATCCTGACTGGAAACCCCAGGAAGCTCCTAGGTGATGGCTAAAACAAATGGCCTGCTCTGTGAAAGAAAACATTGTAGATCTCCAGGCTGTCCCAGGCTGTGCTCTGTTGTGCTCCATTGCTTCAGTGGTGGGAGAAGTATCTAATGAACCCGTATAGAAAAATAAACTGTTATTTTAAGCTACTTAGTGTCAGCATGACTCTTTCCCCAGCAATAGGTAGGCAGAACACCCCTCAGTTCAGTTCAGTTCAGTCAGTCGCTCAGTCGTGTCCGACTCTTTGCGACCCCATGGATTGCAGCACGCCAGGCCTCCCTATCCATCACCCACTCCCGGAGTTCACCCAAACTCAAGGCTATTGAGTTGGTGATGCCATCCAGCCATCTCATCTTCTGTCATCCCCTTTTCCTCCTGCCCCCAATCCCTCCCAGCATCAGGGTCTTTTCCAATGAGTCAACTTTTTGCACGTGGTGGCCAAAGTACTGGAGTTTCAGCTTTAGCATCAGTCCTTCCAAAGAAGTCCCAGGGCTGATCTCCTTCAGAATGGACTGGTTGGATCTCCTTGCAGTCCAAGGGACTCTCAAGAGTCTTCTCCAACACCACAGTTCAAAAGCATCAATTCTTCGGTGCTCAGCCTTCTTCACAGTCCAACTCTCACATCCATACATGACTACTGGAAAAACCATAGCCTTGACTAGACGGACCTTTCTTGGCAAAGTAATGTCTCTGCTTTTGAATATGCTATCTAGGTTGGTCATAACTTTCCTTCCAAGGAGTAAGCATCTTTTAATTTCATGGCTGCAATCACCATCTTCAGTGATTTTGGAGCCCCCCCCGCAAAAAAGTCTGATACTGTTTCTACTGTTTCCCCATCTATTTCCCATGAAGTGATGGGACCAGATGCCATGATCTTTGTTTTCTGAATGTTGAGCTTTAAGCCAACTTTTTCACTCTCCTCTTTCGCTTTTATCAAGAGGCTTTTTAGTTCCTCTTCACTTTCTGCCATAAGGGTGGTGTCATCTGCATATCTGAGGTGATTGATATTTCTCCCGGCAATCTTGATTCCAGCTTGTGTTTCTTCCAGCCCAGCGTTTCTCGTGATGTACTCTGCATAGAAGTTAACTAAGCAGGGTGACGTATATACAGCCCTGACGTACTCCTTTTCCTATTTGGAACCAGTTGGTTGTTCCATGTCCAGTTCTAACTGTTGCTTCCTGACCTGCATATAGGTTTCTCAAGAGGCAGGTCAGGTGATCTGGTATTCCCATCTCTTTCAGAAGTTTCCACAGTTTATTGGGATCCACACAGTCAAAGGCTTTGGCATAGTCAATAAAGCAGAAATAGATGTTTTTCTGGAACTCTCTTGCTTTTTCCATGATCCAGTGGATGTTGGCAATTTGATCTCTGGTTCCTCTGCCTTTTCTAAAACCAACTTGAACATCTGGAAGTTCATGGTTCACATATTGCTGAAGCCTGGCTTGCAGAATTTTGAGCATTACTTTACTAGTGTGTGAGATGAGTGCAATTGTGTGGTAGTTTGAGCATTCTTTGGCATTGCCTTTCTCTGGGATTGGAATGAAAACTGACTTTTTCCAGTCCTGTGGCCACTGCTGAGTTTTCCAAAGTTGCTGGCATATTGAGTGCAGCACTTTCACAGAATCATCTTTCAGGATTTGAAACAGCTCAACTGGAATTCCATCACCTCCACTAGCTTTGTTTGTAGTGATGCTTTCTAAGGCCCCCTTGTCTTCACATTCCAGGATGTTTGGCTCTAGGTGAGTGATCACACCATCATGATTATCTTGGTCATGAAGATCTTTTTTGTACAGTTCTTTTGTGTATTCTTGCCACCTCTTCTTAATATCTTCTGCTTCTGTTAGGTCCTTACCATTTCTGTCCTTTATTGAGCCCATCTTTGCATGAAATGTTCCCTTGGTATCTCTAATTTTCTTGAAGAGATCTCTAGTTTTTCCCATTTATTATTTTCCTCTATTTCTTTGCATTGATGGCTGAAGAAGGCTTTCTTATCTCTCCTTGCTATTCTTTGGATCTGCATTCAGATGCTTATATCATTCCTTTTCTCCTTTGCTTTTTGCTTCTCTTCTTTTCACGGCTATTTGTAAGGCCTCCTCAGACAGCCAGTTTGCTTTTTTGCATTTCTTTTCCATGGGGATGGTCTTGATCCCTGTCTCCTATACAATGTCATGAACCTCCATCCATAGTTCATCAGGCATTCTATCTATCAGATCTAGTCCCTTAAATCTATTTCTCACTTCCACTGTATCATCATAAGGGATTTGATTTAGGTCATACTTGAATGGTCTAGTGGTTTTCCCTACTTTCTTCAATTTAAATGAATTTGGCAGTAAGGAGTTCATGATCTGAGCCACAATCAGCTCCCAGTCTTGTTTTTGCTGACTGTATAGAGCTTCTCCAGAACACCCCTATTCACAGCTAAATTTCTCAAAAGGGCTGTCCTCACCAGCTATCTCCAGTTCTCCACAGTCTATACTTCCCTGCCTTATGTCTCCCTTCTCCTCATCACTCTGCCAACATTGCTCTCAATAAGGTCACTTAATACCACCTGAACTGTGTCCCCCACAAAATCATATGTTGAAGCCCTGACCCATGACACCTCAGAATGTGACTGTATTTGGAAACAAGGCTTTCCCAGAGTTGGTTGAGGTAAATTGAGTCCCTGAGTGTCCTCAAAGCCCAGCACAGTGTCTGATGCGCAGTAGGTGCACAGGAAGGACCTGTGGGGGCTGGTATGGAGATGTGGCTCTGACAATGAGGACTGAGTGGGAAGAGCAGGCTGAGAGCCCTGGGTCTGGTAAGGATGTGTGATGGCCAAGGTATGTGAGGTGTCTCAGGGGGCAGAGTGGACAGAGACCTGCTGCCTTATCCTGGATCTCTCCTTCCTCTTACCCTGCCCTGTCTCTGCTTCACACCTTTCAGAATCCTGGGAGGAAGCCCAGAGCTTTCCACCACGGACTTGCAGCCTCCAACCCTCCCCCAGCGCCAATGGTTTGGTCATTGTTCTCACAACCATGTCAGTATCGAACAAACAGATGTTTATAGTTAATCCCTAATTTTGCCATCAAAAAATATACAATCTTGGGTAGAAACCGAAGAGGAAAGAATTTTTTAATTTACAGTGTCTCCCCACCGCCCTACTCCTGAAATTTGAAATTGCTGAACAGCCTCCAAATTCAATATTCAAAGTCAAACAAATCTATGTGTTCTCCAAAAGGAAGTATTGAATGTCGACCAAGATGGAGAAAGTCAGGAGACGGAGAAGCGCCCTGCTCCCCGCAGTGCTTCCCAGAACGCCTCTTTTCCGGTGTTTGTTCGTTCTTCCTTTCTCGTGTTTTAATGAAAGAAATACCGCTGTATTTCCTCGGAGGAGCTGGCTGCGGGTCTCAGATGGCAATCAGATTAATTAGAAATCCTGGCTTGTCAGTGCCACACTCTGCTGTCAGGGGGCTGGGCCTGGGTCCGGGTGCAGCCTGGGCCACCCTGGGGGACACAGAGCCAGGAGGAGATTCATGGCTGTGCTGCCATGAATTAGGTCTGTAGTGGGGGAGCCCGACTTCTGGGGGTGGCAGGAAGGTTTGATGCCAGAGGAGACCCTGGATCTGGGTCTGTAGGAGAAGCAGGTGGTCACCCAGAAGAGCTAGGGCCAGCAGTATGCCAGCCTGGGGCTCCAGGTAGAGCTGAGGTTGGGGCTTGCTTTCAGGAGGGTAGGAAGGAGCTCTGGGACCTCTTACTAACATGGTATGTCTGGGAGGGAGCTGACATTCTAGATCTTGCTCTGGAGCCCTCCCCACTCCTCAGCTGGAATTTGCCTTGTCCTCCCCCTCTACTCCCAAAGTCCACTCTTTTGAGTTCTTGGCCATGCCGCTGCGTGGCGCTGCCCTCTTGTCAAACCTTGTAGGTGGCAGTGTTCCCTTCATAGTGAGCATTGTAGAAGATAGGGCAGCCTCCATGTTATGGGTGGGGAAGGTGAAATGACCTGACCTGTCCATTAGCCCAGACTCTACTGGTCGTGAGCGACAGAGACCATCTGCCAATGCTTGAACACAGAAGGGAATTTGCTAGCTCACATCACTAAGGAGCCCAGGGCCTAAGGGGATCCAGAACAGGGAACAGATGCCTTCAGTTGGGTGTCCCCCAAAACCCCTTTGCTCTGGCCCCCTGTTATGGTGGGGCAAGTTGGTGGTGGCTCCAGAGTGACTTCCCAGCCTGTCCACCACCTTACAGAAATGATCGTCTTTTTCTAATAGTCCAAGTAAGGATGGAATCTCCTGTCCTAGAGTCCTGTGCTTGTTCAGGTAACAATCACCATGGTGGGTGGAACCCAAACTATGTCCTCATCCTGCATCCCAGGGTTGTGTTGGTCCCTCAAACCACAGACGGTTAGTTCCTCAAACCTCATTAGTCCTCCCATAGATGGAGGGCAGGTTTCCTAAGGAAAATCAGAGGATGTGCTTAAAGAAGGAAAGTGGAGGGAAGGGATTGCTAACGCGTTCTGCTGTAGCTGCCAAACCTCGCTGCTCAAAATGGGAGCACCAGGATTCAAACTCGACTTCCAGGGGGAGTGTCATGGCCAGGAAGGCATTACAGGATCCATGTTCTATCCGTCCACGCCACCTCTGCTGAGTGACAAGCCAGCCTGCCCCATGGGGGTCACCAGGTTGGAATGGAGGAGTGGCCAGAAGGATCCCCTGAGGAATTAATTCATGCTGCTTATGCTGTGGATGCTGTGAAAAGCTGTGAATGCCACAGAGCGAGGATGAGTTGATTGACTTGTAGACTGTCTAAAAGAAGTATCAGCAAACTGTTCTGTAAGAACAACATTTTAGGCTTTGCAGGCCACATGTGGCCCCTGTTATACCTCCCCTCCCCTCGTTCCCTGTCCTCCTCCTCACCTGTCTCCCTTCAGGAGCTGTGTGCTGGCTGAGGGCTTGAACCTATTCAGTGTTACCCAAGCCTATGGCTTGGTGTCCATCCCTCATATGCATTTGGCTAAAGGTCACATGTCAGGTATAGGCTCTTAATTAGGGGGATCCCTGAGGCTCCAGAGTTTGGGAAATGTGGTTGGTGATGGGCCTGAGACTGGCTTGGGGAGGGTCTCTGTGTGGCCCTGCAGGGGGAATGTGAGCAGTCTTTCTCTCCAGAAAGACAGCATCAGTGCAGAGTGACTGAACGTGGTGACCACAGCGAAGGCTTGCTTCACTCACCCAGGAGAGGCTTCCACTTGGGGTGTGGGCATGAGCTCCAGTGTCCCCATGATGAAGGAATGCCCTGTCCTGGTTCTCCTCCCTGAGAGCTGCTATGGGCTGGATGGGGGTTAGAAGTTCCTGTAGTTCTCTGTTGGTACCCACCACGTGCAGTGGATGCCCACCTCAAGGCATGCGGACATCAAGGGCACCTTGCATGTCAGGGCACAGCAGCATCCATCCATCTCCACCCAGCATGACAGCATCCATGTATCCCACATAGGGCCCAGGGGCCCAGCATGGGCCAGGATGTTCATGTGGTTCTACTCTGCTGTGTCTCTCATGGACAATGAGAAAACTTGGGCAGTTCCTAAGGCCCCATGTCCATCTCATCATCCCATGCCACCACCCAGCCCCATAGCAATCCCTCTTACACTCCTCACCCCATTCCTGGACCCCTGTCCCCTGTCATGGCCGGGCAGTGGCTGGGCCTCGCCACCACATGCACCAGATAAGCCTAATTACCACAAAGCCTAATTCTTCCAGGTTGCATGCTCTGGTCAGTGGGGACTCCTGCACGTTTTCCTTGACTGTCTTCTGACAATAGGATTGGGGGAAAGAAAAGCAATGTGCAGAGAGATGCGGACTGGGAGGGCCCCAGGCTGCTGCTCTACTTGGCAAAGCCCACTAGCGCTCTGGTTTCTGGGGTTGGTTCATCCTCTGTTTTGGGGTTCCACAAGGTTGCCTTCACCCACCAGATGCCAGTAGCACCCCCTACCCCTGTCGCGATGTTGTCTAGTGTCAAGCTGATCCAGAATCTGTGAGGCTGAGGGAGATAGACCTGTATACACCCAAAGGATGTGTCTCATGTGCCAAAGGACCAGGTGGCTTAGAGCAGGGAAGGTGACCTCCCACCTGGTGGGAGAGAAACTGGCCAGATAGGAGATATGGGCAAAGAGCTGGGGGCATCTGGTAGGTTTGGGGAGCAGACGGAGGAAGTGTGAGGTGGCAAGAAGCCTGAGCCCAGCTCCTCTGTAGGCCAGGGTCTCCACAATGGGTCTGTACAGCTCAGAGCCAGTGGGGACTGGGTGCAAACTACCGCACTTTCTAATCTAACAATGGGAACATCTAATCTAAAGGAAGGAAGCATGGCTCCCAAGGGAGGCTGGGGTCCCATCTCTGAGCCGCTGTCACACAGGTCCAGCGTATGAGGGCTTCATGTCTTGAATGAGGGGCTCTGTTCCTCTGCTATGGGGATGTCACAACCCAGTGCCATGGTGCAGGCTTCCAAGGGGGTCTGTGGTGAAGCTGTGTGGTCCAGTGCCCCAAGGCAAGGTAACTCTGGGCGGCACCTCTCTCCTGGGTCGTGGTTCTCAGAGCAGCCCTGGAGGCTGGTGTGCTCTTTATCCTCCTCCATACAGATGAGAAACTGAGGCACAGAGTGGAGCAACTCAACCAGGGACTCGCAGCTTAGAAGCCCAACCTGCGCTGGACACCTGCTCTGGCTTCTGCCTCTGCCCTCGGGAGTTTCTGTCAAGGTTTCCTCTGTCTGGGCATCTGGTCAGTTGCAGTGCATGACCACACTGACACGTGCTGCTCATATACAAATGCGCACACCCTCACGCACGCCCTAGCACACAGTTCTTACACACACTCACACTTGCACCCATGCACACACATGTATGCGCTCATGCTTACATACTCACTCACTCTCATGCTCACACCCCTTTGCCCTCACAAGTGCACACCCTCCAGAGCCTGTAGGAGGAAGGCTATCAGCTGGAGGAGGACAGCACTTGGTGTCTGCACTCTGAGGTTAAAGTTTGCTCACACTGGCCCAGCAGAGGTCCCAGGCTCCCAGGGACTTAGTTTTCTCATTTCTTTGCCACAGCATCAGCATCAGAGGGCAGAGTGTGTGGGTGATCATCCCAGGAAGTCTCCCTGCTGGCACATCTGGGTCCAGCAACTCCAGCTTCTCCTTCTCTGCTGGCTTCCATCTCAGGGTGCCCTGCTTTGTGGAACCAGAGCTGGGGTAGACACCCAGGGAAACTTTGAGTCCCACAGCTGTCAGGACAGCAGCACTTTTCCTACTGGCTCCCAGACAGCTCTGACTTTTGGTGGGCAGCTGTGCATTTGCAGCAGCTCAGCATTTTGGTGGGCAGGAGTGCATTTGCACCCTTGCATCAGGATGGGACCTGCCTTCTAGAACCAGGTGGACTGAGGACAGGGCCGGCCCCCAAGGGATAGTGGTGGGAAGACAAGCCCCAGAAAAGGAAAACACAACATCAGAAAGCCATTCTGTAGGGAAACTGCTCTGGTGCCTGTGCGCCATACAGAGTGACCAGTGAAACTCATTCTGCAGAAGAGGTAACTGAGGCTTTAGAGGGGCAGAGTACCTTGTCCAACGGCACTGAGATGGGCAGTGAGAGCAATGGTGAGCCATGGGGGGCTTTGAGCAGGAAAACGCCACAGGCCAGGGTGGAGGATGAAGGAGGAGACCGTGGAAGCAGGGGAGACAGGGCGAGCGGTGTGGAGACCCTGGATGTGCAAAGCGCAGGAGCAAGGCCTGTGGTGGCTAGGGCGGGCCCTGTGGCCGGCTCTCAGAGCCTCCAAGCTATCGGAGCACAGATCAGGACTGCAGGCCTGAGGTGTTGATGAGGATCTGCAGCTCATCTAAGGTAGGTGACCCCAGCCCTGTCCTCCAGTCCCGTGGTGATTTAGTTTTCTCATGAATCCAGTCCAGTCTCCCTGGCACAGGAGCTGACACCTGTTTACTGAATGACCCCAGTGCCCTACACTGGTTTGCTAATGTCCTTTGTACAATATAGAGCAAGAAATGGATATAATTTCTTCAGCTGAAGGGAGGGTCTTCTCTAGCTGTAGTATAGGTGACGCCCCTCTGAGCTTTGAGATAGCACAATTCTTTTTGTGACATTGGAGACCACATCTTTGTTTTGCTATCAAATTTGTTCCATCATTTCAGCTTGTGGTCACCTAAGACCTTCAGATCATTTTCATAGGAGCTTTTGATATGCCATGAAATGAATTCCATTGTTGCTGAGAGCTGGGCTCTGGTTCTTCACACTTACGTGGTTCTGCCCCTAATCCCGCCACTAGCTACCGCTTATCCCTAATTGGTGCTGTCCAAGGCTCCCTGGAGATTTGAGGTGTTTCTGTGCCTCAGTCTACCTGTGACGGGGCCTGAAATGTCACCATGCTTTTTCTTTCTTCTTTGGAAATCCCGATTAAAAAAGTGAATGTTCTCTAGGCAGGAGATGGCCTGAATTAGGTCAGTTTTTCCCAAATTCCAGTCGTGTGGGCGTCGCAGGCTGCATGCCTCAGGATCTTATGGATTTAACATCACTCTCGCAGTGGGCCCGCCCTTGGGTTTGTACTGTGCAGTGCCCAAAGAAGCCATGACCGCACAGTGATGTTTGTGTGCTTGTTTCATACCTATGATCCTAGGGTGCTGCCTTCCCCACCTCTGCCCGCAGGCTGTGGAGCTCTGCACTCCCCATGGAGGGAGGGCGGTGGCCAACTCCCCTCCCAGGCTCAATGTTTCACACTCCTTTACAGTTCCTCCTAGAAGGAGGTGGCCGTCCCATGCCTGGTAGTACTTAGGCCAGTGGAATTGGGCTGAGGCGCTGGGGGCCCCCTTTGAGGAATAGGCCCTGAAAGCACAGGTCTCCTCTGTAAGCAGCCCATCCTCACCACATGGCCTCCTGGCCGCAGGCGTGTGGGGTAAGCTCATGCTTCTGTTGCATGAGCTCCTGTGGTGGTTGTGCTGTGTCACTGCAGCCACGGCTGACCCATATAGGTCCTGAGGGGCTCTGATAGGGATGGTCCAGGGAAGGACATGCAGGGCCACTCCTACAGGAGACAACTCCAGGGCTGCACGCTGCCTTGTGAACTGTGATGCTGGAGGTGGAACCCCGGACTCCAGCTCCACCTTGGCCATAGGTATGCTGGTGGTTTTGAGCCAGATCTCACCCTCTCTGATCCTGTTTTCCCACCTGCAGAACAAGAAGGCTGGACTTGGTCTCTGACATCTGGTTATCCTGATCTGCTCTCGCTCCATCTAGCAACCTCTGGTCAACTTGACTATATGTGACACCTCTGGGTGATGCCCCTCCACACACAGCAGAGAGTACTTCCTGGTGATGGTTTTAATTATGGCCCCACACTGTCTCATATAATAGCATTTAGACAGCTATAATAGCTGTCTCCAAATAATAGCATATATCAACTTCCATTGAGGCTATAGTACTCCATAATGATTATATCCTCAAGGCAAGTTTGTTGTGGTCCCACTGTGTGGATGGAAAGATTGAGCCAAGAGGGGCTAAATGATTTAACAGAGCTTGAACCAAGGAGGTGATGCCTGTCTAGTTCCAATGTCTTTTTCCTAATCACCTCTCCCTGGGATGTTTGAGGCCTGGTAGTGGTGCTCTGCATCCCTGGTGGCTGAGACGGTAAAACGTCTGCAGAGGCTCTGTTTTAGCCTCCTGTGGCTGTCACAACAAAGCAACATAGAACAACAGAAAGTTATTCTCCCACTATTCTGGAGTTCAGAAGTCTGAGATTAAGGTGTCAGCTGGGTTCAGACAGCAAAGAATCCACTTGCAATGCAGGAGAACTGGGTTAGAACTCTGGGTTGGGAAGATTCCCTGGAGGAGGGCATGGCAACCCACTCCAGTATTCTTGCCTGAAGGATCCCATGGACAGGGGAGCCTGGCAGGCTACAGACCATAGAGTCGCAAAGAGTCAGACACGACTGAAGCAGCTGAGCACGCAAGCACACAACTGAACACTTAACAGACCTCAGCATGGATATTGGTGCTGCAGGCACAGCCCTGGTGGTTTTTTGGCCACTAGGGGAGTGGGGCGGTGGGGGGCACCTTCTCAGTGGGATATCCACATGTTCTCCTTAGGAATCCATGTCTGCAGAGGGCTGAGCTTTGGGTGGCCTTTAGGGAGAAAGGAAAGGACAGGGCTGTGTTGGGGTGTCACCACTTTGCCAGAGAAGAGGAAGGGGCTGTTTACACACAGGCTCTCCTGGAACAGCCCCCTGGAACTGCAGAAAATGCTGTCTCTGGGGTGGGGGCTGAATGAGAGGGTACAGAGGTGAGGACATGTCCTCGATGGCCTGCCAGCGTGTACAGTTTGATTGTGGACCATGAAAAAGAATTGCAAAAACGATTTCAAGAAATTTTTTTTTGTTAAAAATAGCTCCAAACTTTAAAAAACAGGACCTACCAGGTAGGCAGGGTGAGGAGCCAGTGAACTAATGGATGGAAACACCACTGGCCTGGCCCCTGCTTGCAGTGCTATTATTAGCTACCGGCCCGTGCTGGCCTCTGAGGTGGCTCCAGGCTCGGCAGCCTTGGCTGAGCAGAGATGGACCAGGCCCCTCCATCCTTGTCCAAGGAAGCCCTTGGAGCCAGCATGGCCTGGCTTGGCCTGATGTCGATGAATTCAGGGGATAGGTCTTTGGAGGGGGGCCTCCTGATGGGCAGGCCCACTCCTCCCAGAGGCTCCTGTGGCCTCTGGACAGGTGTGAGAGCCCCTAGGCCTCCCGCCTTCACACAGCCTTTTCCGGCCCTGCCAGCTCTGCTGCCAGGCCAGGCAGCCCTCGGGCCTTGGCAGCCCTGCGAAACCTCCAGCTGGGCGGATGATGGATGGGGCCGCGTCAGCACTGGCCTGAGAGTGGATTTTGTGTGTGTGTGACATTTATTTACTGTCCGTATAAACACTAACACCTATGAAGCATGCTCCCCGTGTGATAGCTTGGCTGAAGGCAGCTCTTAAATACATAAATTATGCACACCTCGCTAATGAAGGACCTGACAGCCGGGAAGTTCTATTTACCACGGGCCGAGTTTCCATATAAAACCCGGCACCAGCGAGCCAGGATTTGTGCACGATCACAGTCCTGCCTGTTCAGACTCCGACTCATTTCTTTCTTCTTTTAAAAAAATCTCTCTTATGTCTTCTTTTTTATTTCCCCCTTTTAAAGGTTTGACATAAAACCGAAGTCGATGTGTAACTTTGCTGCCTGGAGCACACGTAGGAAGCCAGCCCATCTGGCGCGGGCTTCTCTGACGGGCGTGTGCGAGAACAATATGTGGTTTGACAAATTTCAAGGCAGGCTTATGAAAAAATAACAGTGGCGCAGCCGTCGCGGTGAATGCCCGTCCACCTGCGGGCGCGGGCAGGGGTGCCAGGCCCATGAGTCAGGGTGCCCGGTGGGGGATTAGGAGGCCCCGTGTAAATCACCGTCGTCCTGCACGTGTTGACACAGCAGCGTTGTTGTTCCTGAGACCTGTCTCCACCAGCAGGGTGCAGCTGTCCTCAGCAGGGGTGGGAGGCGGGGTGTGTCCTTCCTCAGGGAGCCTTGAGACACTCCAGGTAGGGTGAACCTCCGGCCCAGCCTCTCTTGAGACTCAGTCTTCTCATCCCAGAAACGGGTGCATGTGGTGGACCATGGCTTCAGCTGAGCCCGTCTCGAGGGCCCAGGCTTGTGAGGCTGCTGGAAGAGGCATGGGGTTCTGGCCTCCAGGCAGTCGTGTCCTGAAGACTCCAGCCAGCCATTGTGGACACTCTCCAGGGCTGCCATATACTGCGTGGCCTCAAGGGCCTCTTATCCTTTCTGTGCCTTGGTTTTTCCGCTTGAAAAGTGGAGGTGGTAACAACACCTGCCTCTGAGGGGCGCTGTCAGCAAGCACTCCCCTCGCTGGGCCAGACCCAGAGTGGCTAGGCTATCTGCTAGGGGATTCTGGGTGCTTCCTGTGGGGCTGCAGCCTGCTCTATGACCAGCCACTGAGGGGTGTGTGTATGAGGAGGGGTGGAGTTGCTCCAGGTGCCTGGCACCAGCTGACCCTATCTTTATGGACGGCATCAGCCATCCTGAGAATCCTAGGATGGGGTGTGGATGGTTCCTGCAACACTGGGATCCCCAGCCACGGTAGATTGTTCCAGTCTCCTTGTCTGGGCCACAGCTTGTGGGACATATCTTCTCTGGCATGTTCCACCAGCCATGTCTGGGGCCCCCAACCACGGTGGGGTGGAGTCTGACTCTGTCTGGATCTCTGGCCTTATACAGAAAGGGTTCGGTAAATGTCACAGGACAGGTCGGGGGCAGGAGGTCTGACATGAGCAGATGTGCAGCATGGGAGTTATGGGCACCCTCCCTTGCCTCTAGTGGGATGGAGCTTCCTGGCCACAGGAGGATCCCCTCCCTAAGGGGCATTGTCCCCCCACACCCTGCTGCTGGGCCCACAAGGATTTTGCAGAGCTGGATAGTGGTTCCTCCCCAACCCTAGACCCTATTACTGAACCGGCACACCTAGCGGGCCCCAGCTCCTCTCAATTCTACGACTTACTTCTGGGAAAGTCGCTTCGTTTTCTGGAGTCCCTGTCTCCCCTCTACCAAGCGGGGTTAGTGAAGCCCACAGGGAGGCCTACTGCACCCAGGGCAGGTCTGAGAGGCTGTGGGTGTGGTCATAGCACTCAGGATGCCGGCATCATCAGCAAAGTCATGGAGGGCTTCCTGGAGGAGGGGACGGCCGTAGTGGGCCAACAGCTCTACACTGGCCTGCAAGAGAGATTGTAGACCGCTCCAAGGCTCAGGCTGGGGAGGGGTTGTAAATTGCCAAGGTCACAGGAGTGAAACAGGAAGCGAAGCCCTGTTCTGAGCAGCCCAGGCTGCTGGGACACTGGCTTAGGGGGCCAAGGAGCAGGGCCACGTGCCACCAGCTTTATTAAATTCATATTTCCACCTCTGTCCCACACAAATATCTGTATTTACCATCAACTTCGGCAGTATTTATTTTCTAAAGTAGTTCTGTTTAAACAAGGAGTTTCTCTCTTAAATTCATCGACTCCAATTTCCTGTGGACCCCGGCCCTCCACGGAGCTGACATTAATCATTTGCATGACTGCAGGTTCTGTGGCCATGAGGCCTCCGGCAGGCGGCATCCATGGCGCTGGGCTTTGCCGTGGCTTTCCCTGACTTTTCCTATTACAGTAGCGGGGCATGAGTTGGAAATTGAATGCCCCACCCTGTCCAGCTCCTCGCTGTGCCTGCCTCACCCCCAGGTAATAGGTGGAATGTGGCTGGGTAGGGTGGGGGCAGAGTGGAGGGGCCAGCACAGCAACTCCTGGCTTCCACTCTGGCCACGTGATTCCTTGGAGCATCCTGGCTTAGACCTTGGGCATCAGAACTTAGACCCCAGACGGCTATCTGCATCCAATGCTGGTCCCATCATGGACAGTCTTTATACCTCAGTTTGCTCATCGGTGAGATGAAACACTACACAACCTTCCTGTCTTGCTGGGACTGGATTAATACATGTGAGGATGGCCAGGGGCTGTGACTTCTGTCGTTATGATGTTTGGTGCCATCTGGAGACTGGCGGATCCTCAGGCACAGTGCTACCCTACAGGAGGTGCGGGTCATCCCTGTCCTCTTCCCAGTGGTGTTCCCTGGACAAGTCTTCCTGCCAAGTAAGAAGCTCTTGTCTCATCTCCCTAGGGGAAGGGCAAGTGCACGCATCCTAGGAGTGCTGCACTGCCTGCTGGCGCCTGAGCCCTAAAGCCCTTTGAAGTCTCCGAGTATGAGAGGCAGCCCTGAGCCACGCTGCCGCCTTACCCTGCTCCAGCTGGATTGCCATGCTGGCCTGATTGTTCCCATGGGGCATCTCTGTGCAGTGATTTGGAGTTGTGTTGTGGGCCATGATAGCCCAGGGAGCTTGACTGCCTGCAGCAGCAGGCACGGGCTGACCTGGAAGGTTACCAGATGAGGGGAGGCCCAAGTGTTGGGTTTGGAAGAAGACAGTAACTGGGTCAGCCCCAGGAGACTGATGGTAAGGATGACAGAAACAGCTCCCTGAGCTGAGGCTTTGTGAGCCCTCATGGTATGCCAGGCACTGTGCCATCAAGTCACACATCAGCCCTTATTAGCCTATTGTGCAGATGGGGAAACTGAGGCCAGAGCCAGTGAGTAGCTTATGGGTGGGGGAGCTGGGAGTCAGAAGCCTGACTTTGGAACCAGGTGGCTGGCTCTGCTCCTGTCAGCTGCACAGGGTCCTCGAGTGCAGATGCCTCAGGAAGAAGATCTCAGAGTTCTGCTCCCTGGTGAGATTTCAGGGAAGATGAGCCTCTGGCTACACGGCTACTTCTTCATAGCGGGAAAGCAGGCCCCGGAGCATCCACGACAATTATCTCCAAGGGCACTGGGGATTTGGAAAGGAACCCAAGTGTCATCTTCAGAACAAGGTGCCATGGGTGCTGGCTGACCCAATCTCCTGTCCACCAAAAGGGCTAAATAATATCTAAAAGTCATTGGTCCCATCCAAGCCATTTACTTTGCAGATGAGAGAAACTGAAGTCCAAAGCAGGGGTGGAAGTTGAACCAAACTTCCAGAGTGCATGCCCTCACTGCCACTCACCTGTAACCCTTCCCAGAGCTTCCGTTTAAGGCACTAAGGACAGTGGCTTTTTCTCAGTTTGCATTCCTCTTCCACATCTCTCTGGTCAAAGCTCCAGAGATGAATGGAGACCTGTATCAGTCAGACGTAAGAAACTACCCCAAGACACCAACAATAATTTAATTGCTCCAGATTCTGCAATTTGAGTGAAAGAAAAGTGAAAGTGAAAGTCACTTAGTCATATCTGACTCTATGATCCTATGGACTGTACCCTGCCACGTTCCTCTGTCCATGGAATTCTCCAGGCCAGAATATTGGAGTGAGTAGCCATTGCCTTCTCCAGGGGCACTTCCCAACCCAGGGATCTAACCCAGGTCTCCTGCATTACAGGCGGATTCTTAACTGTCTGAGCCATCAGAGAAGAGTGGAGCAATTTATGTCTGCTTGATATGGCAACCTAATCTTTCCAAGATGATCCCATTCACACAGCCTGGTGCCTCGTTGCAGGGCTGGGGCTGTCTGCCAATCTCTCCATGCTCTCTCCTCTCCAGAGCCCTTCTCACCACACAGCTTTGTGTCTTGCTAGGGTCCAGGAAAGCTTCTGGTCCTGGTTATCTGGGAGGCTGAAAGGGAACATTCTAGGAAGTGGACATGGGAACAACAAAGCCCCAGAAGGCCCAGTCTGCAGGGATGAGGTCCTTCCCTCCACCTTCCATTGGACAAAGCAAGTCGTGAGGCGAGTCTAGACATGAGGGGAGAGGAAACGGCATTGCACTCCAGGCAGGAGCGGTTGTGGGGACAGAGAGGAGAAATGCCTGGCTTGTCTCTGTAGAGAGAGTCTATGTGGCCAGCCGTTTCAGCAACTGTTCTGTTGGTGTCAGAATTAAGGAAAGTCTTTTAAGGAAGGCAAGGACAAGGTCAGGTCTGGATTTGACACAGGGTCTTTGGGGCCGGCATGGGAGTGGGCTGGGGTGGGCTAGAGTGGGGAGAAGCAGAGGGACTTCAATGGATTGAGTCCTGTCCCCAACTCCCCCTGTTGAAGCCCACCCTCCAGTGTGACTGTGTTAGAGATGGAGCCTGTAAGGGGATGATTCAGGCTCAGTGAAGTCATAAGGGGAGTCCCTGATCCCACAGGACTGGTGTCCTAATAGGAAGAGCCTCTCTCTTTCTGCCACGTGAGGATGCAGCAAGAAGGTGGCTGTCCACAAGCCAGGAAGACAGTTCTCACTAGATGCTTGATCCTGGACTTCCAGCTTCCAGAACTGTGAGGAAGAACAGTTTGTAGTTAAAGCCCAAGCCTGTGGTGCTCTGTTACAGTGGCCCAAGCTGCCTGAGATAAGTGCGTTCTTGGGTGGGGCTCCTTCCTCAGCTGGCATCATCTCTGACGCCATGAAGTGGGACACGTTTGTTGGTTTGTGGCCACCACAGCAGGTGCGGATCCCACCTTAGTCCTCTTGGGCCCCTGTGTTCCTGCCCCAGGGCTGGAGAAAGCGACCTCAGCCTGTGCTGCTCAGTGGCTTCATACTGGTCACAGTGGCTGGCTGGGTGGTCAGCATGCCATTCCAGGCCATAGCGAAGGGAAACTGAGTCTTGACACCATCTCTTGAACCCTGGGTCCAACCAGGCCTCTAGCTACTTCCTCGGTCCCTTTGTATCTGAGCGAGTTTGTATCCTCATCAGCAGCCTCTGTTCCAGTTGCCCCCACCAGAGTGCCTGTTTTTCAGTGAATATTATCTAAGCTCACCCTTAGAATAATCAAATCTGCAGCGCAGACACTGCTGTGGTCCCCATTTACACCTGGGGACTGTTGTGACAATTATCCCCTCCCAGTTCTGGAGGCTAGAAGTCTGAGATCGAGATGTCACAGGCCTGTGCTCCCTCTGATAGCTCCAGGGGAGGGTTGTTCCGCCTCTTCCAGCTTCTGGGGGCTCCAGGTATCCCTGGGCTTGCGGCTGCATCACTCCAATTTCCGCCCCCATTGTCCCATTACCTCTCCCTTCAGATACCTGTGTGTCCTCATCTCCTCTAAGGACATCATTCATTGGATTCGGGCCCCGCCTTCCTCCAGGACAACCGTGTCTCACTAACTACATATGCAAAGACATTGCTTTCTAATGAGATCATGTTCTTGGATTCTAGGTGGACATAACTTTAGGGGGACACTATTCCACACACTATGGAGTCTGAACCCAGAAATGGCCCTCTCCAGCCACGCAGACCAGGTAGTAGATCTGGGATTTACACAGGACCAGCGGACACACTACCTGCTCTGCCCTCACAGGAAACTTCCCACTCCCCTTCTTGGGGTTACTGAAAATCAAATGGTGGCTCCTGGTGCATCTGGCCCCCAGCTACTCTTTTTGCCCTAAGCTGTCAGTCCTGTGGCGTAATATAAGTAGAGTGACATCCGAGTGGTGCTGTGGGAGTGGAGAGTGGCTGCCTTGGCTCCACATCTGGTGAGGACTCTGTTCCTTCCACCAGTTCCTGGGCAATTGTAGACACGAGCTCAGGCAGGGATGTGCAGGCATGGAGTGGGCACCGCTTCTCTGAAACTTGCAGACAATGTGTAGGGTTGTGGGAATACCTGGCTTTTAAGTCACCACTGAAGCCCACAGCACCAGATTTTTCTTTTTGTTAATTGAAAAATAAAAATTGTATATATTTACGGTATATGATGTGTTTTGGTATATGTGTACATTGTGAATTGACTACTACAATCAAACTAATTAGCATACTCCTCACCTCATATAGTTACCTTTGTGTGTGCGTGTGTGTGTGTGTGTGTGTGTGGTGAGAACACTTGTGATCTAACCTCTGGGCACATTTCAGGTGTACAATACAGTATTGTCCACTGTAGTCACCATGCCATGCATTAGATCCTCCGGACTAGTCCATCTTATAACTGAACCTTTGTACCACTCAGCCTTTTCTCTTCTATTTTTGGTTGAGGGCAGCATTCACTTACATGACTAAAACTTCTAGGCATTCTCTCTCTAAAAACCTAAACCCTGCAAATTAAGATTCATGGCTCCACAAATGGCCCCACCCCTCTAATCAGGGTCCCACCTCTGCAGGCGTCCACCTTTGCCTGTCTGGAGTACATCCTTTTGGTCATTAAAACATGCCTTTATTTATAGTCATGTATATATGTAGAAAACATTGCTTTATGGTGCTTAACTTTCGTTGTTGAAATTTTCCAATACCCACTGTGCAGCTCCACCAAGCTCCTCTCATGACCGCTCTTGGCGCCTCCATATCCCTGCCCCCAGTGACTTGTTCCAAGCAAATCTCAGGCACCACTGCCTCACTTGCAGTCATCTCAGTATGTTGCTGTCTCCCCGAGGTAGGTCTCCTTTCCCCTTTAACACCATTCCATCAGCACATTTGACAAAATCAGCAGTCATTCCTTAAAATTGTCTAATGCCCCATCAGTCTTCAAATTTCCCCGATTGTTCAAAAAATGTCTTCCTGCGATTAGTTTGTTTGACTCGGGATTTGCTGGGCTGTCAAAGGCCTCCATGGGATCATGTTTCCACACTTCACTGTGCAGGTTGCTTCCTCCACTCCCCATTGCGTCTCAGAGATCCATCCTGTCCAAACCTGCAGAAAACCTCGGAGGGTTTCCTAATTTATTTAGTCACACCTCTATTGATGAAGGCACATTTAGGCTGGTCTGGGGGTTTTGCTACAAAAACAAGGCTGCAATTAACATTCTTGTCCTGTTCTTTCTGTGTCCTCTGAGTGTTTTTCTAGGGACAATGCCTGTCTGTTGGGCAAACTGTTTCCCTTCTCTGAGCCTTGGTTTCCTTTGGTGAAAGGCGGAAATGCCTACATTCTGTCAGCATGGATATTCAGGATGTCTCCCTGAAATCACCCACTATGACCTCTTATTTTTCCCTGTGACAAGAGAGGAGGTACTTTGCCACAACTTGGAGGCTCTGTTACCGCGTGTCCCAGACACAGGGGCTCAGTGGCAAGGACCTAAGTGTCTGATGAAGCTCCTTTCCGTCATCTGGGCTGCTTGTTCTTCCAGCCTCTCCTGGATGACTCCGTCAGGATGTGCACTGGTTTCCCATAGCTGCTTTAGAAAAACAACACAACTAGGGTGGCAGGGGGCTTACAACTGAAGCATATCTTTTCCCGATTTTGGAGGAGGGAAATCTGAAATCAAGCTATCAGCAGAGCCATGCTCCCTCTAGAGGCTCTTGTGAGGACCCTTCTTGTCTCTTCCAGTTTCTGGTGGCCCCAGTTACCCCCTGGATTACGGCCTCGTCACGACAACCTCTGCCTCTGTGTCATGCGACCTTTCCCTGTCTGTGTGTGTCTGTGTCCTCGCCTCTTAGAAGGACACCAGTCGGTGGAGTTAGGGCCCACCAGGACAATCCAGGATGATCTCATCACAAGATCCTTAATTCATTAACCCGCCAAGACTCTGTTTGCAAGTAAGTTCAAACTCAGCAACACCGGGCAGGTGTGACGTTTGGAAGGACACCATTCCACCTCTTCATGGTGTGTCACAGAGAATTTTGGCCTCAGCCACTGGGGAATCTGGGAGGCTTGGGAGGTTTGCACAGCCTCAGGGAAGGATGCGTGCTTCTCTCAGGCAGGAACCCTTCAAGTCCTGCCTGTGTCCATTTTCTAAGCTGCACGAGGAGCTACCACACGCTGAGTGATCGCAATAGCAGACTGACGATCTCTTGGTCTCCATGGTTGGAAGCCCAGGAGCAGCTTAGGTGGAGCTCTGCTTAGGGTCTCCAGACTTAGCATCTTTATGTCTCCCGGGACTGCAGTCTCATCTGGGACTCTGGTCCTCTCTGAGTTCCCTGTGGTTGGCAGACTTCAAGTCCATGTAGCTGTGGGATGAGGTTGTCTGCCAGGAACGGCTCTTCTTCCCAGAGGCCACTCAAGTAGCCATGTGGCCCCCAGAAACAGTTAGTTTCTTCCCAGGCCAGCAGAAGGGCATCCATCTCTCTGACGCTTCATATTCTTTAAAAGCCCTTCCCTCCAGTTAGTTTAGGCCACCCTCAAGACAGTCTGTTCAGTAACCCGTTCATGGTTCTGTCACAGTCACAGGAGGGGACTCTGGGGTAGGCTCTGGGCCATCTCAGGATCCTGCTCACCATAGTGCCTGAGAGGAAGGGGTGGGGGAGCTTCAGCAGTGAGGGCTGAGTGGGTGCAGGAGCTAGGAGGGAGTGGCCAAAGAGGTGATATGGTTCCACAGAAGTCACAGAAAGGGACCAGCAAAGGTGTCTCCTCAAATGCCCACAGATGTGCCCTGAGAGAACATTTCACCCACCTCCAGGCTTGGGAGAGTGACGCCACTGGAAAAAGAACTCACCACTTCCTCCACGCCCCCCGCCACACCCACTGTTATACCCTGGCTGGGCAGCCGGTGAGCAGGAGGCAAATCCACCTGGTGCCTACAAGGAGATGGTGCCTTACAGGTCAAATTCAGAGCTTTCACTGTCCTACAGGATGAACATTCTAATGTGTGCCTTTCCTGGCTTGGCCCCCAAATCTCTGCACCCTCTATCTCTTATCATCTCTTGACCCTTGCACAGGACCCAGTCAAGGATGCTGAGGCCTTGAGATGCTAGAGTCACCAGGTGGAAGGAGGCTGGCTCCCCATTTACCACATAAATAAGGGAAGGAAATCGCAGCAGAGTCATGAGGAGGGTCCCAGAAGCCACAGGAGGTGAGGCTCCAAAGGTCGAAGGGCAGGTAGGAAGGATGTCATCAGGCTAGGGCACAAAGCCCCCAGGGCAGCCCCTGCCTCCTCTACCTCCCTGTGTGAGGGCCCAGTCCTGCCCCCGCAGGAGGTAGAGAATTGCAGGAATGAGTTGACTGAGAGTGACCACAGGAAGTTAAGAAATCTGCCTGGGATTTCCTGGCCTGGTAGGAAGGCAGTGGGGGGCAGCAAAATTGTTTCACAGATGGAGAAATGGAGGCTCAGAGAAGTCTCTGGCAGCCCCTACTCTGAGCTCACAGGATGGCAGGCCCCCCACACTGCTGAGTCTTGCCGGAGCCCTGGTAACTCAGTGCAGCCAGGGCTGCTCTCCCAGAGAACATGTCCATGCCCAGCTCTGCAGTTGTTTCGAGGAGTCGATGGAGCCTTGGACACAAAAGCCCCCGTTGTTTTGTTCTCATGCACTGCTTTGTGACCATGAGCTCAGTAGCACCCTTCATTTAAACAAGGCCCTGGAAGCTTCCAGTACTTTCAAACTTTTGACCTCATGGAACACATGTCATCTGCAGGACAGGATGATATCCAAGGCCCACAGAGGAGGGGAGACCTGAGTTTCCACACTGCAGGGCTGCGTCTCCCACAGCACCCCGGCCCACCTGGAGAGGGGAGACAGACACTCTCCAGGATGGCCCCTCTCCGGCCCCCACCCATCACATTCTTTTCCCATGACATCACCTGGCGTAGGCAGGTGGCAACCCAAAGCCCTGGTGGCAGGCGGACAAAGGGCAGGGATTAGGCCTGAATGACAGGCCCGCCAGCGCCTTGGGTGAATCCCTTTTGGGGCTGCCTCTGCCCCGAGTGAGTGGGAAGGGCCTGGTCCCAAGACGCAGTAATAGCTGGGTGTCTGTCATCATCCCTCCCAGGGTGGCCCCAGGCCTCGGGAACACACGTCATCCTCTCCTGGCTGCTCTCCTGCTCTGAGAACCCTAGTACCTGTGCCAAAGTTACCAGCTGGAGACCTGCAACACAAAGACCTGAACCCAGCGCTGTAACCCCACGTGCACACCTCCCTTGCACCAGCATACTGTCCCGAGTTCTTCTGGAGTTCGTCTAGGCAAGCAGTGTCTGTCTCCATTTTGCAGATGAGCAAAACTGAGTCAGCCTGCCACTAGGTCCTCATGATGCCTGCTGGATGGAGGCTGGAGTTTGGGCCATCACTGTAAGGTCCTGGCTGGTGGGGGGGGGGGGCGGGTCGTGGTGGTGGGGCGGGGTGGGATGTGCCCTCAGGTATTAAAGAGCAGAGACATTATTTTGCCAACAAAGGTCCATATAGTAAAAGCTATGGTTTTTCCAGTAGTTTGTATAGATCGGAGAAGGCAATGGCACCCCACTCCAGTACTCTTGCCTGGAAAATCCCATGGATGGAGGAGCCTGGTAGGCTGCAGTCCATGGGGTCACTAAGAGTCGGACATGATTGAAGAGACTTAGTAGCAGCAGCATGTATAGATGTGAGAGTTGGACCATAAAGAAGGCTGAGTGCCAAAGAATTGATGCTTTTGAATTGATGTTGGAGAAGACTCTTGAGAGTCCCTTAGACTGAAAGGAGATCCAACCAGTCAATCCTAAAGGCAATCAGTCCTGAATATGCATGGAAGGACTGATGCTGAAGCTGAAGCTCCAATACTCTGGCCACCTGATGCACTCATTAGAGAGAGACCACTCATTAGAAAAGACCCTGATGCTGGGGAAAATTGAAGGCAGGAGGAGAAGGGGATGACAGAGGATTGTTGGATGGCATCATTGATTCAATGCACATGAGTTTGAGCAAGCTCTGGGAGATGGTGAAGGACAGGGAAGCCTGGCATGCTGCAGTCCCTGGGGTCTCACAGAGTTGGACACGACTGAGCAACTGGACAACAACAGATCAGATAGTGGTCCTGAGTGTCCATCCAGCTCTAGGGAATATGTCTTCCCTAGGAGGCTGGGGTGAAGGCCAGAAGCCCAGATGGTTCTTTTGGCATGAATCTTGCCTATAATGGGGAGAGAAGGTTCCCGGCTCCAGTGGGTTGGAGAGGAGGTCAGCCCCTGAGACCAGCTGCCACATTTGGTGCCTCAAAGTCCACTCGCGACAACAGGGATGCTCCTGCCTATCCTGCCCGGGTCCCAGAGTTCCCTGGATCTATGTCCCTTTGTAAAAGGTGGTGACTATTCCTGTCTCACTGGACTAAGGTAGAGAGACAACTAGCAACTTTGGACACAGGCACTGAAGCAAAGGGATGCTTGGCAAGGTGATAATTGCCCACCTCACTCTGGCTCCTCCTTTCCTTCTCTCCACTGGTCCTTCATCCTGCACCTCTTTTGTCCCCTCCTTTTCCTTCTCTTCCCTATCGCCCCATTTCCCCACAGCCACTCCCCTGATACGACTCCAGTCTTGGACGCAAAATCCCTCAAAGATGAACAGCCTCCCAGGGCTGCTTAGTGGCTGGGCACCACTGCCTATGGTAAACTTTCTTCATGGGTCTCCAGGAATCCCAAGCTGGGCTCAGCCATGAAGGAGTGGCTCAGCTGGAGCCCAGGAGCAGGCATAGGAGGCATCAGCACATCCTCCTGGGGGCGACACCACAACCCAGGCCAGCCCTGTCCCACACGGTCATCAGGACCCCGACTCCTTTCCCACTGAGTCTCTGCCCACCTCTGGTCCCTCAGTCTCTCTTCTCAGCCACTGATGAGACAGATGAGGGTGAGTGGTGGAGCCAAGGAAGGCCTGCGATGGTGTCCTTCAGCCACACTGCCAGCTTCTCTCTTAATGGGAGAGGAATGATTCTTTATGTAGTAGAGAGAGTAAATACAGAGGTCATCCTAAACAAGCCTGCTCCTGACCAAACTATCACAGATGCCACAGCAGGTCCAGCCAAGATCAGTTAAGACTGGGAGAACCGACTGACCAGTAGATTCACGAGCAGACATAACCACCCGCTGGTTCTGGGTACTGTGTTACGCAGTGGGAGCTGACCAATAGTGATCGCCAGCACCTGCTAGCCAAGAAGGAAGGCCTGAAAAACACCGCACAGGTTGCTCTGGGGGCTTCAAGGGTTGAGGACTTGGGGTCAGGAGGTTTCAGAAGGCAGGTCTAAGCTGAGCAGGTAGGGAAGGAAGGAAGGACGTTTCTGGCAGAGGAATGAGCACGGGGGGAGCGCAGGAGAGCATGGCCTTCCGGATCAGAAGTGGAGGGTGAAGCGGCTGGGTAGGCAGGAGCAGGACCCCGAGGGTCTTGGGTGACTTGTCCAGGGGGCAGCTGTTTGAGCAGCACAGGAACAAAGCTGTGGGGTCTGGCAGATGGCATGGAAGATGGAATTGAAGGGGACACCGTGGAGCGGATGGATCAGTCAAAGGAATTAGGCTGCTCATCCTAAGAGCCTCCTCTCCAGGGGTCCTGGGGAACATCAGTGGTAAACTGAGGCAGAGTTCTAGAGGCAGATGTGGTGGAAGAGAGAGAGGAGGCCATAACTGGGGGCCCGGTGGGAAGAGGGCTTGGGCAGCAAGGGACCCACCCAGGGTCACCAGCCTGGGCCCAGTGGGTCCCCTGCCCAAGTGGGCTGAGCTTCCTGGGAAAGAAGGGGTTGCCTCAGGGGTCCTGACTGAGAGATTCCCCACCTCCAGCTTGAACATGCCAAGTCAGAGACCTCTCAGGAGAGCTGTAAAATAGAACCATGACTCGTTACTCCCTGGGCTCCAGAGAAATGCATGGTCCCAAATAGGCTCACATGCATAAGCTCTATGACCATTTCACAGTCAGAGAGACTGAGGTTCAGAGAAGTGGGGTAACCTGCCTAATATCAAACAGATGGTCCAGAAGGGAAGGGCTCTGATTGGAGGATGTGTGTCCCTGAGGGTTGGGGTTGAGACTGTTGTGGCTGTGCCCCAAGGTGGCTTTGTGTAGGGAGGGAGAGCTGGAGCCCACAGCTCACCCCTCTTCTTCCCATCTTGGCTCCACCCTGAATGGCAGGAGCTGGGGAGTGATGTTACAACTTGGAAAGTGTTAGACCACACGAGAAACCAATTTTTGCCTCCACTTATGTAAAATAAAATAAAATAAAATAACCCCGAAGCATTTGAAGTTCTGCCCGCCTTGGCCGCCTTCCCTGAGGGCTGGCTTGGAACCACCTCAGACTTGGGTCCTCAGAATGCCCTTTCCTTGTGTGCCCCAGGCCCCAGCCTGGCTCTGACGGGCCCCCTCAGTCCTGCCAGGCTACTGACAAGCCCAGCCCCAGCCCCGGAAACAGGGTAAGCCTGAGAACACAGTTTCTTACTCTCAGGATACTTGAACAACGGACCCTTACAGCCTCGGGAAGTTCAGAGTCCTTTAGGATTTCGGTCCCTCCCATCTAAGAGGGGGTCTCCCATGCATGCCCAGTGAACATGTCCTGTCCTACCAAGAGACTGGGGTGTCAGGGCCCCGGGTCAGATGGGGAGTGGACGCCTTGACTAGGTCCTGCTTCTGCTCTCTTGTCTGCTGTGCGCTCACAGGGTCCCGACCCTGTGCCCAAGGAGACCCTCCTCTCCATTCAGCTGCACTGATTTTCTCTGGGTGCTGAGTAGCCCCCCAAATAGGCCCACTTCTGGCCTGGGAAATGAGTGGCAAATAACCCTGCCTACAGGCCTGTTGTCTAGATAGCCCAGTCCGTGGTGCTTTTTTATGCAGCCTCAAGAAACAAATTCTCTCTCAGCCTTCCGCAGGGATAAAGCTGCTCTGGATCTGATCCACCCTTATTCTGATCTTGCCTGAGGCCATCTGATGGATTAGGAGAGTTTACTAGGCATTTTCTCTCCAAGGCATCAAATTCACCTTCAATGTCTGAGTTGAGAAGCAGTTAGTCTTTTTAGTCATCTAGGCTCAGTTCTCTGGGCACTACCAACTTCTTTTCTATTCTGCTAGCAATCTGGCCAGTTCTATCCTGAGCTCCGTTCTTTTCTGTAGCCACTGCACAAGCACAGCCAGTTGCAACCCCAGATGCCGCTAGCATCTGCTTTCCTACCTCTTCTCCCAAAGCCACTCATTCAAAGTTTTCCTTGCAGCTGTAATCATGGGGGTCACCATCCTTCCAGCCTCTGATATGGATTTCAGTCCACCTCCTACCCAAACCTCCTGCACCAATGCCACCATACCAGTGTCAGTCACCTACCCCTTAGCACCCCCAAGGTCTATTTCTCATGCCTGCCCCATCTCACACACAGGTTAGCTGGGGCTCTGCACCCCACAAGTCACTCATGGTTCCAGGCTTGACAACAGCTTCACTATCTTGCAGCAACACCTGTGATCACTTGGGTACCACAAACTGAAGAAAAAGAGTGAGGAGATGGAAGACTGACTCTTCTCTGTTGTAGACTGGAAGTGACCCTCATCACTATGTCCACAGGCCACAGGCCAAAACCAGTCCTGGGGAACCACTGCTGCTGCTAGTCTCTCAGTGGTGTTTGACTCTTTTGTGACCCCTTGGACTATAGCCCACCAAGCTCCTTTGTCCGTGGGATTTCCCAGGCAAGAATACTGGAGTGGGTTGCCATTTCCTCCTCCAGGGGATATT
This sequence comes from Ovis canadensis, assembly GCF_042477335.2. Lineage (NCBI taxonomy): Eukaryota > Metazoa > Chordata > Mammalia > Artiodactyla > Bovidae > Ovis > Ovis canadensis. Next base: position 27,844,029 of record NC_091246.1, read on the forward strand.
CTCAACCCAGGGACTGAACTTGCACTGGCAGCCAGATTCTTTACCACTTGGGAAGCACACCTCCCCCCCTCACCCCCCCAAAAAGGGCTGAGAGTGCAGAGTGTTTGATGAACTCAGGCCATATTGTGTGCAACGTCTGAAAAACACTCACAAAGGCAGGAGGCCTTGGGGACAGAGATGTGGCCTGCTTTTCCTCTGTACTTGCCCAGTACGTATCAAGCCTAGGGCTGCACTTTACCCCTTTGTAGCTCACTTCAGCCTCCTGAGAACAGTCCCTGGCTGTTGGGAGTCTCAGCTCTGGATCTAGTCCCACCTACCACCCGGATCACCAGGCTCCGGCCTTAGTACAAGAGGCAAGGCCTCTGTTGGGGAGGTAAGGTGGGTCTGCAGGGCTCTTCATCCTCTGCTCCCAGCCACATGGTTTTGACCAGCCTTGCATTTCTCAAGGGACTGCCATGGAGTCAGGGTCCACATGTCTCTCCTGCCAGAAACTAAGAAGAGTCTGTGAGCTCGTTCTGCAGAAGGAAATCTTCACGGTATGTGCTTGGGCGGCCCAGTTAAGTGCCCTGTGAGTGTTCTCACCAGGCCCAGCCTTCAAGGCTGGCTACAAGGACCCTCCTGCTAGACGAGGACTAGGAAAAGGCCAAGGGGATGGCCCAGGGCACGGCTCCATAGGCCAGTTCCCATGTGGGGACAGGACCTACTCTCTGTCCACACCAGCCTGGATACCCTCTGCTAGGAGGAGCCATCTAGTCCCCTTGCCCCTTCTCCAAAACTTGGCCCACTTCCTGGTCTCTCCCTCCAGGACCTTGTATTGTTTCAGACCCTGAACAGGCTCGTTTCAGACCGTGAAAGACGAAGGCAGTTAGTACCATGAGGTAGAAAGGGGGGCTGTGGGGTGGGCCCCTGGAAGACTTCCTGGAGGAGATGATAGTGGGTCCAATCAGAAGATGAGCAAGAGGGACCCTGCATAGGAATAGGGTGGGTGGGAGAGAGTTCCTCATGGAGGAAGGAGGATGGGCAATGAAGTGTCTAGGGAGGGGGACCTTTACATCTTGGCAGATGGCTCCTCCCACATATGGCCCTGACATTCCCTCCTGCCAAGTCTGTGGGACCCCACCTCTAAGCCCCAGATTCACCTGCTATTGTTTTGCCTCCTGCCCCTTTTGCATCTGATTCCCCCTTGCTACCCTGCCTGGCCTCAAATTAATTGTCGCCTCCTATTCCACCCCTCTGGGCACCTGCCAGGGAAGGGGCTTCATACCAGCCCCACCATTAACCCCTACCCCAGCCCCCACCTGCAGAGGAGAGAAGCACCCCCACCTCGCCTGCACAGGCCTCCTCCAGGCTGCGGAAACAGCCCATTACACCCGGTACCGATAATGGTCCCTCAATTGAATTAAGAGAGTTCATGGGAAGCCCAGGCATGAAATCCGTTTCCGTAAAAGTCCAAATTTGGGACAGTGGTAGGAATAGGGGGGTGGGGAGGGGACCGTGGATCCACCAAAGAAAACACCCCCGTGCATTTGTTTCCAATTCGCCTTCCAGCACGCTTGCTCCCTCCCTGCTCTCCCAAGGACCTTGGGCGCTGGGCCAGACGCTGCGTTTGTAATTCTCTTTCATTAATGGGTAATTTCCCCTTCAGAGGAGGAGGGAGGAGAGAGCCTTGTCAGGGAGGCAGGCAGCACTCGGCCCTCCAGCCTGGAGCCTCTCTGATGGGGTGGGAAGAGCTGGGTCACTTCTTGGCTTCCTCCCACCAGGATCCCCATGAACAGATGTGAAAGCTGAGGTCTGAGTGGGTGCTGGTTTGTCCAAGCACCCTCAGTGGGTAGCCAGGGCCCAGAGTCCTCTGAGTTCTGTGTGGTCAACAATACCACAAAATAAGAGAGCGTGGGAGAGCGGGACCAAGAGCCCAGGTACAAAACAATCAGATTCCCAAACTACCAGCCCGAAGGCTGACAACCATTCTGTTGGTGTAAACTAGAGAACCCTGGGAAGGATTCCTGGCCCACCTCAAGAGGCCTGGGGAAGCTGACATGCCCATGCTGAGCCACTGTTTCTCTACCTGAACATGGGGGTGTTTCGCAGAGGGGATCTGTGCCTTGCTTGAGTGGATCAGACCTCCATGAGGCTCCTGTCACTCTGGGATGCCAGGATTTTATCTTCTGGGGCATGTATCCCTGCACACGCTCTCGCTGCCCCTGAATCCCACTTGCAGCTTTGTAAACATTGTCTCCAAAGACTCCCAGGAAATGGTCATTTCCACGTAGCCCTGTGTGCAGGTAAGTATTGTGTGATGTAAAGACTAGTGTCTGGGACTGAAGAGACAGCTTCTGAGATGGGAGTAGGTGGAGGGAGGCCCCATGGGAAAGGCAGGAAGGACCACAGATTTGGAGCTCATAACCTCTCATTCCTGGCAGTGACTCTTTGGTGGGGGTGGGTCTGGAGTGGAAGGGTGAGGGATGGTAGAGGGGTAAGGAGGTGAGGGGTGGTAGAGGGGTGGGGGTCAGGAGGATTAGGCTGAGCCCAGACCTCTCCATTTCCTTCCCAGTGTGGAGGCTGGTCTCACATCCTGGGTAGGTCTATTTTAGAAAACAAATGGGGACCGTGGACCTTCCGCCCACAGACAGGTGCCCTGCCTGCCCATCACCAGTTTGGCCTGCTGTTTCTTCATCTCCTGAGCCCCAGGCAGAACTCTGGTCGGAGGCACATGGGACATATTCGGGAAGCTATTAAACCCGGGCTCTGGCCCAACATAGCTCAACTCAGCTCCCAGGGTGGCCCGGGTGTGGCTCCAGACAGAGGAACCAGGCTCAGAGCCCCAAGCTCTCCCCTGGCAGAGCTGCCCTTGCAGTAGTTGGATGAACAGGGATCACCAGGGAACACTTGGGACCTCAGGGGCTGCTCCTGAAGTGAGCCAGGGCGTACGGGAGCAGGCTCCTCCTCGGCCAGCCTTGATAGACGGAGTGTGACTAAAGGGCAAAATGTGAGGCTAATGGAAAGCAAACACCAAGGGACGCACAGCCCACACGGTGTTTTCTCAGCAGCTTGCTGCATGGCCCGCGCTGCTTGGCCAAGGGCTGCGGCTGTGTCAATCACTCACCGCTGTTTGTCTAACCTCGCCAAGTGTGTTTCTCTTTATTAGCAGAACACAGATAGGGAAGGAGATCTCCCCGCAGATGCTGAGCTGCAGGAATGCACACTCCCAGCAGAGTGGAGGGCAGCAGGAGGGGCCTACAGCCCAAAGGACCCTGTCACAGCCTAGGGCTGCTCTGGAGACCCCACTCCGCTGAGCACTCACCTGACCAGGCTCTGGGAAGGGCGCTGTACAGGCACTGTCTCGGAAGCATGCAGACCCCCAGGGCACTGTCATTCTGACCATTTTACAAGCACAATGTTGAGCTCAGCTGGCAAGGTGGGCCAACAAGACACAGACACACAGCCAGGAAGACGTTGCCACTGATTTCTGCCTCTTAACCAAAATCAGCATTCTGTTCTCATCACCACTGCGCTGACCCTAGCGTGGGTCAGCTGCCTCCTTAGTCATTCTAGATGCATCCCAGAGGCCTCTGTGTCCTCAGATCCTTCTTTCCTTGTGCTGGAGTAAGGCTAGCAAACTACTGTTAAGAGCCACTCACAGTAACAGTGCCATGAGGATAGAAGTGAGAGCTTCTGAGTGGACCCTTGCAAGGCTTCCTGGAGGAGGTGATGGTGACTCCAACCAAAGGATGAGCAGGTGGGGCTCTATTTACATAGCAATGGGGTAGGTGAGAGAGAAAGGAGAAAGGATTTGGGTAGCTGACTTGCTCATGGCAGGCCTTGGTTTCTCCACTTGTACATACAGATGTTTCACAGAGGTGACCTGCTCCTTGCTTTAGTAAACAGTCTGTGTCACAGCTACTCAATGCTGCTTTTGTAGCATGAAAGCAGCCAAAGGCAACTGCAAACAAAGGGGTATGGCTGTGCCCCTGTGAAACTATTCGTAAAAATGTGCGCTAGGTCAGACTCACCAATTCTAGCACTAGGTTGATTACAAGCATTCTTTAGGCCTTCCTGTATATGCACCTTGTGCATATACTGTGGAACAATTCAGCTTCTTCCATCAAGAGGTGGAGTCAGCACCCCATCCAGTGAATCTGGCCTGGCCTCTCCACTTCCAAGCCTCAGAGCCTGGGACACTTCCACCTCTCAGGGGTAAAATGCCATTCTCCTCACGTCATATCAAGTGTACTGCCTACCTGACTTGATGTTATGATCACCTGCCTGAGGTATCATTTATCACGTCTCTGCTGTAAAGTTACTCTTTCCGCCCCCCTTCTGTATCGTGCTCTTTCGAAGGAAACCATTTAGTACATCTCACACCTAAGGAGGGAAGCTGTGCTTTCATCTTTGAAGGTGGAGTATTACCAACTCAATGCACATGAATTGGAGCAAACTCCAGGAGATAGCGGAGGACAAAAGAGCCTGAATGCTACAGTCCATGGGATTGCAAAGATCTGGACATGACTTAGTGACTGAAGAACATCTACATAAATTATTTGGAATTCTTCTGCACGTGAGGTTTGTATCTTCTCCTTCATTTATTAATTTTTTCTGTCATTTATTTATATTAGTGTGATCCTGTGGATATTTATTTTATACTTTGGGTTATAACCCAATACTACTTTATTTTGTTGCTCAAATTGTTCCGTTTTTGGTCACTGGGAGCTCTTTCAGTTGGTTCCTGTGAAACTTTGAAATACCTCCATCAATACTTATCTGTGTGTGTGTGTTGAACACGTCTTTACTTTCTGCAACTGTAAGATGCTCCAGATACATGTTGAATATTTCCGCCCCAGCCTTAGAATCACCAATGACTCCAAGGAGCCCTGAGTTCTCTTATTGGAGAATGGCAGTAGAAACCAAGATCTTACTGCTGGGTGTGCTCATTGCTACTGGGTTATTATTTCTTTTAGGCCCTCTCAGTTAATAGAGCCAAAAACTGATGTGCTTATAGTAATGAGTATATACACAAATCTATAAATATTTCTATATGGAACCATCTGTATCTGTATTAGTTAAGCATGAATTCATACTTAAGCATGGCTCCTACTTAAATCCATCACACATGGATAACTGCTTCCTCTTGCTTATCTGCAAATTCCCACTCATAATGAGACATCTGGTTCCACCATTCACAAGCCATTTACTTAATTAATGCATACTTAATCTTCTGTTTTTTAAAATTATGGCACTTCTAGTAGGTGTGAAGTGGTATCTCCACATTGTGGCTTCATTTATTTGCATTTCCTTGTCTAATAAAATTGAACATCTTTTCATGTACTTATTGGCCATTTTGATATCTTCTTGGATAAGAGTACTTTGCTCATTATTTAACTGAGTTATCTTTTGTTGAGTTGCAGGTGTTCTTTATATATTCTGGATATTAAGTCATTATCCGATATATGATTTGCAATATTTTTCCCATTCTGTAGGGAGGAGGCAGTTATCCATGTGTGATAGATTTAAGTAGGAGCCATCAGTATGAATTCACTTTCTCAATAATGTTTTTTGATACAGAAAAGTTTTAATTTTTTTGAAGTTCCAATTTATCAGTTTCAATTCAGTTCAGTTCAGTCACTGAATCATGTCTGACTCTTTGCGACCCCATGAACTGCAGTATGCCAGGCCTCCCTGTCCATCACCAATTCTGAGAGTTCACTCAAACTCATGTCCATCGAGTCAGTGATGCCATCCAGCCATCTCATCCTCTGTCGTCCCTTTCTCTTCCTGCCTGCAATCCCTCCCAGCATCAGAGTCTTTTCCAATGAGTCAACCCTGCGCATGAGGTGGCCAAAGTACTGGAGTTTCAGCTTTAGCATCGTTCCTTCCAAAGAACACCTAGGATTGATCTCCTTTAGGATGGACTGGTTGGATCTCTTTGCAGTCCATGGGACTCTCAAGAGTCTTCTCCAACACCACAGTTCAAAAGCATCAAGTTTTCGGTGCTCAGCTTTCTTCACAGTCCAACTCTCACATCCACACATGACTACTGGAAAAACCATAGCCTTGACTAGACGGACCTTTGTTGGCAAAGTAATGTCTCTGCTTTTTAATATGCTGTCTAGGTTGGTCATAACTTTCCTTCCAAGGAGTAAGCGTCTTTTAATTTCATGGCTGCAGTCACCATCTGCAGTGATTTTGGAGCCCCTCAAAAATAAAGTCTGACACCATTTCCACTTCATTTGCTATGAAGTGATGGGACCGGATGCAATGATCTTAGTTTGCTGAATGTTGAGCTTTAAGCCAACTTTTTCACTCTCCTCTTTCACTTTCATCAAGAGGCTTTTTAGTTCTTCACTTTCTGATAAGGGTGATGTCATCTGCATATCTGAGGTTTACTGATATTTCTCCCGGCAATCTGGATTCCAGCTTGTGTTTCTTCCAGTCCAGCGTTTCTCATGATGTACTCTGCACAGAAGTTAAATAAGCAGGGTAACAATATACACCCTTGACGTACTCCTTTTCCTATTTGGAACCAGTCTGTTGTTCCATGTCCAGTTCTAACTGTTGCTTCCTGACCTGCATACAGGTTTCTCAAGAAGCAGGTCAGGTGGTCTGGTATTCCCATCTCTTTCAGACTTTTCCACAGTTTATTGTGATCTACACAGTCAAAGGCTTTGGCATAGTCAATAAAGCAGAAATAGATGTTTTTCTGGAACTCTCTTGCTTTTTCCATGATCCAGCAGATGTTGGCAATTTGATCTCTGGTTCCTCTGCCTTTTCTGAAACCAACTTGAACATCTGGAAGTTCATGGTTCACATATTGCTGAAGCCTGGCTTGCAGAATTTTGAGCATTACTTTACTAGCATGTGAGATGAGTGCAATCCGAAATCAGATTGATTATATTCTTTGCAGCCAAAGATGGAGAAGCTCTGTACAATCAGCAAAAACAAGACCGGGAGCTGACTGTGGCTCAGATCATGAACTCCTTATTGCCAAATTCAGACTTCAATTGAAGAAAGTAGGGAAAACCGGTAGTCAAACCACTAGGTATGACCTAAATCAAATCCCTTATGATGATACAATGGAAGTGAGAAACAGATTTAAGGGACTAGATCTGATAGACAGAGTGCCTGATGAACTATGGATGGAGGTTCACGACACTGTACAGGAGACAGGGATCAAGACCATCCCTATGGAAAAGAAATGCAAAAAAGCAAAACGGCTGTCTGGGGAGGCCTTACAAATAGCCGTGAAAAGAAGAGAAGCAAAAAGCAAAGGAGAAAAGGAAAGATATAAGCATCTGAATGCAGAGTTCCAAAGAATAGCAAGAAGAGATAAGAAAGCCTTCTTCAGCAATCAGTGCAAAGAAATAGAGGAAAACAACAGAATGGGAAAGACTAGAGATCTCTTCAAGAAAATTAGAGATACCAAGGGAACATTTCATGCAAAGATGGGCTCAATAAAGGGCAGAAATGGTATGGACCTAATAGAAGCAGAATATGTTAAGAAGAGGTGGCAAAAATACACAGAAGAACTGTACAAACAATATCTTCATGACCAGGATAATCACGATGGTGTGATCACTCACCTAGAGCCAGACATCCTGGAATGTGAAGTCAAGTGGGCCTTAGAAAGCATCACTATGAACAAAACTAGTGGAGCTGATGGAATTCCAGTTGAGCTATTTCAAATCCTGAAAGATGATGCTGTGAAAGTGCTGCACTCAATACGCCAGCAAATTTGGAAAAAATAGGCCACAGGACTGGAAAAGGTCAGTTTTCATTCCAATCTCAAAGAAAGGCAATGCCAAAGAATTTATCATCAGTTTATCCTTGTGTCATTCATACCTTTTGGTGTCACATCTAGTAAACCATCTCAAAATCCAAAACCATGAAGATTTATCCTCATGTTTTCTTCTAAGAATGTTACGTTTTGGCTCTTATATTCAAGTCATTGACCCATTTTAGTTTATTTTTATATATGATGTGATATAGGGCTCCAACTTCAATCTTTTGCTTGTAGGAATCCACTTGTCTCAGCACCATTTGGTGAAGATGCTATTATTTTCTCAAGGACAGAATTGGCATTCTTATAAAAATCAATTGGCCATAGGTGTATGGGCTACCTTCTGGACTCTTAAATTCTGTTCCATTTTTGTGTATGTCTATCCATATGCCAGTATACTATGGCGATTACTGTCAAGTTCTGAGATTGAAAACTATAAATCCTTCAAATTGTTCCTCTTTTTCAAGGTTTTTTGGATATTCATGGTTTTTGTTATTATATGTGAAATTGAGGTTCAGATTTTCCATTTCTCCAAAAATATAGTGAATTTTCAAAGGGATTGTGTTAAATCTGTAGTTCTTCAGGGTAGTATTAAATATATAAAGTGTTCCTATCCATGAGCTTGGGACATTTTCCCACTTAGTTCTTCAATATATTTCAGCAATGCATTGTAGTTTTCAGTGTATAAGTCTTTAACTTCCACAGTTAAATTTATTCCATGTATTTTATTCTTTTGTATGCTATCATAAATGTACTTGCTCTCTTAATTTCATTTTGGATTATTTATTACCTGTGTTGTAAACACAAATGAGTTTCATGTATTTACCTTGTACCCTGTGAATTTTACTGAATTTTTAAATTTGTTTTAGTAGCTTATGGATCCTTTGGGGTTTTCTAGACATAGGATCTTGCCATCTGAAAATAAAGATAGCTTTACATATATCTTTCTAATTTGAATGTCTTTTAATTTCTTCCTTCCTTTTTTTTTTTTTTTTTTTTTGTCTAATTGCTCTGGCTAGTCCAGTACAGGGTTGGGTAGCAGTGATGAAAGTGGGCTTCCTTGTCTTGTTCTTGATCTTAGGGGGAGCATTTTCAGCCTTTCACTATTGAAAATCATGTTTGCTGTGGGTTTTTCATAAATACCATTTATCGTGTTAAGGAATTTCCCTTTTATTTGTAGTTCTATGAATATTTTTTTGTTAATCATAAGAGGTGTTGGATTTTGTCAAATGCTCTTCCTGTGTCAGTTGAGATGATCATTACTGTGATGTATTATATTAACTGATTTCCTTATATCAGACCAACTTTGCATTTATAGGATAAATTTCACTTAATGTGTAATTTGGTGTGTAATCCTTTAAACATTCTGTTAAATTCAACTTGCTTGTTGCTATGGGATAAATGTTTGGATATCCCTCTCCCCCAAATTCACATACTGAACTCCTAACCTCCAATGTGGTAGTATTCAGAAGCAGAATCTGGGAGGTGATCAGATTTAGATGAGTTGAAGGTGGGACCTTTGTGACGCAATTAGTGTCCCTATTTTAAAAAGGAAGCCACTCCCCCTCACTTTATACACGTGCCCTGAAGGAAGGCTATGTCAACACATAGTGATAAGTTGCCACCTGCAAGCCATGAAAATGTTCTTCACTGGATCCTGCCATGCTAGTACTCGGCTCTTGTCCTTCCAGCCTCCAAAACTGTGAGAAAAAAAAAGTCTGTTGTTTAAGTCACATAGACTATGATATTTTGTTGTAACAGCCTGAGAAGACTAGACGTTAGTATTCTGTTGAGGACTTTTACGTACTTATTCATAAAAGACGTGGTCTGTAATTTTCTTTTTTCATGATGTCTTATCTAGCTTTGATGTTAGGATAATACTAGATTATAGAAGGAGTTAGGAAGTGTTCACTCTTCTTCTCTTTCTCTTTTGGAAGAGTTTGATAAGAATTGATGTTAAATCTTCTTTGAATGTTTGCTAGAATTCACTAGTGAAGCTATGTTGTTCTGAACTTTTCTTTGTTGGAAAGTTTTAAATTACTGATTTAATATTCTTGATAGTTATATTGTGATATGATTATCAAAATAAGATTAGGTAACATCTCCATTACGTCATGTACTTACTTTAGTGCATGTGTGTGGTGAGAACTTTTAAGATCTACTCTCTTAGTAACTTTCAAGTACATATTGCGATATTGCTACCTGTAGTCACCATGCTGTATATTAGAGTCCCAGAACTTATTTAAAACTGGAATTTTTACCCATTGACAACCTTTATCCATCACCACCCCCGCCCTCCATCTCTGCCTATGGCAATCATCAATCTATTCTCTGTTTCTATGAGTTTAGTTTTTTTTGTATATACCGATTTCATACAGCTGAGATCATATGATATTTGTCTGTTTGTCTGACTTATTTCACTAAGCATAACTGTGTTCAAGTTTCATCCATGTTGCTGCAAAAGATAGAATTTCCTCTTTTCAATGGTTGAATAACATCAGTTGCATTTTCTTTCACTCATTCATTCATTCATTGATGGACACTTAGCTTGGCTATCACAACTATTATAAATAATGCTCCAGTGAACATGGGGAGGCAGATATCTCTTCAAGATGGTGATTTCACTTCTTTCCGATATATATACTAAAGTGAAATTATTGGATCACGTTGTAGTTCTATTTTTAATTTTTTGAAAAACCTACATGCTATTTTATGTCAGGTTACATTCCCACCCTCACCAGGACTTATGAAGTTTTGTCTTTTTGATAACAGCCATTCTAATAGGTGTGAGGTGATAGCTTGTTGTGGTTTTCATTTGTATTTCCCTAATGATTAGTGATGGAGAAGGCAATGGCAACCCACTCCAGTACTCTTGCCTGGAAAATCCCATGGACGGAGGAGCCTGGTAGGCTGCAGTCCATGGGGTTGCCACAAGTCGGACACGACTGAGCAACTTCACTTTCACTTTTCACTTTCATGCATTGGAGAAAAAAATGGCAACCCACTCCAGTGTTCTTGCCTGGAGAATCCCAGGGACGGGGGAGCCTGGTGGGCTTCTGTCTATGGGGTCGCACAGAGTCGGACACGACTGAAGCGACTTAGCAGCAGCAGCAGCAGCAGAATGATTAGTGACACTGAATACCTTTTCATGTACCTTTGTACATTTGTAGATCTTATTTGTAGAAGAAAAGTCTATTCAGGTCCATTGTCCATTTTTGATTAGATTATTTGGGTTTTGCTTTCTTGGGGTTTTTTTTTTTTTGCTATGAAATTATATTATTTCCTCATATATTTTAGCTATTACCTCCTTATCAGATACATGGTTTATAGATATTTTCTCCCATTCCATAGATTGCCTTTTCATTTTGTGATAGCTTACTTTTCCTATATAGAAGCATTTGATGTAGTTTGATGTAACTTCACTTCTTTCTCTTTGTGTTCGTTGCTTGCATTTTTGATATTAAATCCAAAAAATCATTGTGAAAACTAATGTCAAGGAGTTTTTCCATGTATTTTCTTCTAGGATTTTTACAGTTTCAAGTCTTAGTTAAAAGACTTTAATCTACCTATAATTAACTCAAATTATTGTTAGTGGTGTAAGATAAGGGTCCAATTTCATTCTTTTGCACAGGGATAACCAGTTTCCCCAACATCATTTATTGAAGAGATTATCTTTAACTGATAGAGTATTGTAGCTTCCTTGTCAAATATTATTTGACCATGTATGCATGGTTTTATTTTTGGGATGTTGGTTTTATTCTATTGATCTGTGTGTCTATTTTTATGCTAGTACTATACTATTTTGATTACTATTAATTTGTAATACAGTTTGAAATCAAGAAATGTTATACCTCCAGTTTCATTCTTCTTTCTTAAGATTGCTTTGGCTCTTCAAGATCTTTTGAGGTTTCATACATACAGATTTAAGGATTTGCTTTTTCTAATTCTGTAAGAAATACTATTGGAATCTTATAGGGATTGCATTGCATCTTTGGGTAGTACGGACATTTTAAACAATATTATTTCTTCTGGTCCATGAACACAGGATATCTTTTTATTTGTTTGTGTTTCATCAACTTCTTTCCTCAGTGTCTTAAGGTTTTCGTTGTATAGATTTTTCACTTCCTCATTTAAATTTATTCCAAAGTATTTTGTTATTTTTGATGCTATTGTGCATGGGATTTTTTTTTTCAGATATTTTACTGTTAGTGAAAATAAATGCAACTGATTTTTGTATACTTTAAATTTTACTATGAGGGCTTTAGGAGTTTCTGTATATAAGATTATGTCATCTGTAAATAGACAGTTTTACTTCTTTTTTATTTGGATGGCCATTTTTCTCTTTATTGTTTGATTGCTCTGTCTAGGACTTTCAGTACTATTTGAGTAAGAGTATGAAAGTGGGAACCCTAGTCTTGTTTCTAATCTTAAGGGAAAACATTGTCTTTCACCATTGGATATGATGTTAGTTGTGGACTTATCATATATGGCCTTTAGTATATTGAGGAACATTTCTTCTTACCATATTTTTTGAGAATTTGTATCACGAAAGGATGTTAGATTTTGTCAAGTATTTTTTCTAGATCTCTTGAGATGATTATATGACTTTTATTATTCATTATTTTAATGTGCTATCACATTTATTAATGTGCATATGTTGAATCATCCTTGCATCCCAGGGATAATCTCACTGGATCATTGTGTTTGATTTTTTATATTTGCTTATGAATTCAGTTTGCTAATATTGTTGAGGATTTTTCATCTATGTTCACCAGTGATATTAGCCTATAGTTTTCTGACATTGTACTTATCTGACTTTGGTATCAGGGTGATGCTGGCCTCATAAAACTAGTTTGGAAGTGTTTCTTCCTTTAGACTTTTGAAGAATCAGTTCAGTTGCTCAGTCGTGTCTGACTCTTTGCGACCCCATGAATCACAGCACACCAGGCCTCCCTGTCCATCACTTTATCCCGGAGTTCACCCAGACTCACGTCCATTGAGTCAGTGATGCCATCCAGCCATCTCAGGTGTCTTTAAATGAGGAATTCACCAGTGAAACCATCCAATCCTGAGCTTTGTCTTGTTGTGAGAATTTTGGTTACTGAGTCAGTCTCCTTACTCATTATTGGACTGTTCAGATTATTTATGTCATGATTTGGTCTTGGTAGGTTGTATGTTTCTAGGAATTTATCTATTTTTTCTGGGTTATCCAGTGTGTTGGCATATAATTATATTTCTGTTCTAATCTTTATTTTCTTTTTTCTGTTAATTTTGAGTTTTGGTCTTTTCTAGTTTATTTGAGAGTTTTTTAAATGTATGCATTTATAGTTATAAACTTTCCCTTAGAACTGACTTAGCAGCGTTCACAAGTTTTGGTATGTTATGCTTCTGGTTTTATCACAAGTTATTTTTTTATCTCCCTTTTTCTTTCTTTCCTGATTCATTGCTCTTTCAGGAGTGTGTCATTTTATTTGCGTGTTTTATAAAAGTCTACTTCCCTTCCTTCCTTATTGTTAGTTTCTAATTCATACTAGTCTGGTGAGAAAGGATAGTTGGTTTGGAGAATTTAATCCAATAAGGTAAGTATTGATAGGTTTGGGCTAAGCAGTCTCCCATATTTAGGAGGGGTTCCGTCTGTGTTCCCTGGCAGAGCAATGCCTCTGGTTGGGCTCTGTGATTTGGCAGGGTAGCAGTCTGGGCTCCAGTACTGCTCTTGGTTAGGTGAAGCCTTGGTCTGAGCTACCTGCCTGGGTGAGGCATCAAGCTGTGTTTAGCAACTGGGCAGGGCTCTATGCTTGGCCCTGCTGCTGGACTCCATGGGAGATGGTACCATAGCCTGAGCTCAGAGGGAACAGAGTCACTGCTCAGGCTCCCTGATTATGCAAGGCAAAAGGCTATACTCAACAGTTGGATAGGAATGGTAGCTCCTTCCCTGAGCTGGGCTATAGGTGGAAGGTATTCTCAGCAGTTTGGTGGATCTTCAAACTTGCTTCTCTGCTCAGGTGGGATCATAGAATGGGCTCCATGGCCAGTATGGCCCATTGGCTGAGGACCCAAATCAGCCAGAACTGCCAGCTGAGCTCCCTGGTCAGACAGGACCACCAGTTTGGCTCTGTAGATGGGCAGAGAAGCTGGCTAGGATCTCTGCTTGGACACTGTTGCAGGCAGAGATGTGGAATACAAAGATCTGAGAGCTAGTTTCTATAAGCTCTTCCCCTTTCTCTGTCTCTATCTGATTCCCAATGACTGAGCTTTGTAGATTCCCCCAGTGATTTCCATGAGATGGGACCCCAGTAAGCCTCCAAGGAAGTGTCATGCAACACTGAGGAAGATGTATATCCACCTTGGACTCTCTTTTCCCACTGGAGAAATTGTAGGTTCAAGGGGCCTCTCTCGGTGTTGCACTGTGCCAGGCTGGGGATGGGTGATGCTGTCAAAGTATAGCCACTCCTCTTATCATACTGTTGCAGTTTGTCTTAGTCTCTGTGATATGGGCAGCGGGGGGTTCCTTGGCTCCATACTTGGTTTCTAGAATTTTCACAGTAGTGTGTTGTCTATGGACAGCTGGGAGTTGGCTTTCTTGTGAGGGAGACTGAAGTCTGGAACAACCTATACTACTGCCCTAATGTCATCTCTCTAGGCTCTGTTGTTTTGCACATGTGTGTTTATAGGTATAATATCTTCTGATAAATTGATCCCTTTATCAATATATAGTGACTTTGGGGTCTCTTTTTGCAGTTTTTTAAAAATTTATTTTTAGTTGGGGGAAAATTGTTTTACAATGTTGTGTTGGTTTCTAGTATACAACAACACAAATCAGCCATAATTTTATCTATCTATCTATCTATCTATCTATCTATCTATCTATCTATCTATCACCTCCCTCTTATGCCTTCCTCCCCTCCCCACAGCCCACCCCTCTAGGTCATCACAGAGCACCAGGTTGGGCTCCCTGTGTTATACAGCAACTTCTCACCAGCTATCTATTTTACATGTGATTGTATATATATGTTGATGCTACTTTCTGCATTCATCCCACACTCTCCTTCCTCCGCCATGTCCAGAAATCCATTCTCTATGTCTGAGTCTCCATTCCTTCCTTGCAAATAGGTTCATTGGTACCATTTTTTAGATTCCATATATATATATATATATATATATATGATATTTGTTTTTCTCTTTCTGACTTACTTACTTTACTCTTTTAACAGGTTCTAGGTCCATCCATCTCACTAGAACTAACTCAAATTCATTTGTTTTTATGGCTGAGTAAAATTCCATTGTATATATGTACTAATTCTTTATCCATTCATCTAATGATGGACATCTAGGTTGCTTCTGTGTAGCTTTTGTAAATAGTCTGCTATGAACATTGGGATACACGTGTCTCTTTCAATTATGGTTTTCTCAGTGTATATGCCCTGAGTGAGATGTATATGTCGTGGGATTGCTGGGTCATATGATTGTTTTATTTCTAGCTTTTAAAGGAATCTCCATACTATTCTTCTTAGTGGTTGTATCAATATTTACATTCCTACCAACTGTGCAAGAGGGCTCCCTTTTCTCCACATCCTTTCCAGCTTTTATTTCTTGTAGCTTTTTAATGATGGCCATTCTGACTGGTGTGAGGTGATACCTCATCACATTTTTGATTTGCATTTCTTTCATAATTAGTGATGTTGAGCATCTTTTCATGTGTCTCTTGGTCATCTGTGTATCTTCTTTGGAGAAATGTCTGTTTAGGTCTTCTGCTTATTTTTTAATTGGGCTGTTTGTTTTTCCGATACTGAGTTGTATGAGATGCTTATATATTTTGGAAATTAATCTTTTGCCAGTTTTTTCATTTGCAATTATTTTCTTCTATTCTGAGAATTTTCTTTTAATCTTGTTTATTGCTTCCTTTGCTGTGAAAAAACTTTCACTTAGGTCCCATTTGGCTATTTTTGTTTTTATTTCCATTACTCTAGGAGGTGGTTCAAAGAGGATACTTCTGTGATTTATGTCAGAGTGTACCACCTGTTTTCTTCTAAGAGCTTTATACTTTCTGGCCTTACATTTAGGTCTTTCATCCATTTTGAGTTTATTTTTGTGTATGGTGTTAGAAAGTGTTCTAGTTTCATTCTTTTATATGTAGCTGTCCAGTTCTCCTGACACCACTTAATGAAGAGTGTCTTTTCTGCATTGTATATTTTTGCCTCCTTTGTCAAAGAAAAGATACCCATAAGTACATGGGTTTATCTCTAGGTTTTCTATCTTGTTCCATTGGTCTATATTTCCATTTTTGTGCCTGTACCATACTGTCTTGATGACTGTAGCTTTGTAGTATAGTTTGTAATTTTTAACTTAAAGTCTATTTTATCTGATAGAAGTATAGCCATTCCCTTTTAGTTGCCATTTTCCTGGAATATATTTTTCCACCCTCCCACTTTTGTGTCTTTAGATCTAAAGTGAAACTTTTGTGAACCGCATATTCAACTATGGACAGTTCAATACTTTTGTTTTTAATCACTTATTCCACTCTGCATTTTTATCTGGAAGTTAAACCCATTTATGTTTAAAGGAAAAGGTTACTAGTAAAGAAAGATTTCTGTCCTTTTCTATTTGTTTTCTCTGTCTGAGCTTGTGTGCCCCCCATTTCCTCATTTACTACCTTCTTTTGTATTTAGTTGATTTTTTTCCTAGTGAAACCATTTTGATTCCCTTCTCATTTCCTTTTATGTATTTTCTTTAGTATTTTCTTTATTGCCATGAATTACATTTAATATCCTAAATTTACATTGATCTACTTTTAACTGATATAAACTTAACATCAATAATACACAAAATTTTTTTCTAGATAGTTTTGTCCCTTTATCTTATTGTTATCACAAACTTCTTCTTTATACATTGTGTGCCCAGTAACATAAATTTGTAATTATTTTAATGCATTTTTTTAGTCATGTAGGAAATAAAAAACAGAAGTCAAATATTCAATAATGTCAATGTTTATATTATCCATGCATTTACCTTTAATGGAGATCTTTATTTCTTCTTTAAGTTACTGTCTGGAGCTCTTTCATGTCAACCTAAAGGGGTCCCTTTGGCATTTTAAAAGATAATTTTATTTACTTATTTTTAGTTGTGCTTGGTCTTTGTTGCCACACAGAGGGCTGCTGCTCAATGTGGTGTGCAGACTTCCCATTGCAGTGGGCTGTGCCTCGATGTGGTGTGCAGAATTCCCATTGCAGTGGCTTCTCTTGTTGTGAACCACAGGCTCCAGGGCACATGGACTTCAGTAGCTGCAGCACATGGGCTCAGAAGTTGTGGTTCCCAGGCTCTAGATCACAGGCTCAGTAGTTGTGGTGCACAGGCTTAGTTGCTCTTTGGCATGTGGGATCTTCCCAGATCAGGGATTGAACCTGTGTATCCTGCATTGGCAGGAGGGTTCTTTACCACTGAGCCACCAAGGAAACCCCCTTTGGCATTTCTTATAGGGAAGGTCTGGTGATAATACACTTCCTTAGCCTTTGGTTATCTGAGACTGTCTTACTTTCTCTTAAATTTTTTAGAGACAAGTTTATTAGTTATAGGATTCTTTGTTGACAGGTTTTTTCTTTTTCTTTCAGCACTTTGAATGTCATCCCACTACCTTCTGGCTTCCACAGTTTCTGATGAGAAATCGACTGTTAATACTATCAAAGATCCTTTGCACCTGGTGAGCCACTTCTGTCTTACTGCTTTCAAGATTCTCTGTTTTTGTCAACAGTTTGATTATGATGCATCTCAGCATGGGTCTCTTTTGATTTTATCTGTCTTCGGATAAAGTTTGTTGAGCTTCTTGAATTTGTAGTTTCATCAAATTTGTGGAATTGTTGGTCTTTAGTCCATATTTTTTCAGATATTCTTTATACACCTTTCTCTCTCTCCCCTACAGTGGAAGCATAGAGCCCTAACCATTTCCCTCTCTCCTCTCAAGATTCCCATCATGTCTATATTTGTCCACTTGATGTATCCCACAGGTTCTTTAGGATCTGTTCACTTTTCTGCATTATTTTGTTCTCTTCAGATTCAGTAGTTTTGATAGGCCTACATTCAAGTTTAATAATTATTTATTTTGCCTGCTCAAGTTTGCTGTTAAGCCACTTTAGTGAATTCTGCATTCTTGTTACTGTACTTTTTAGCTCCAAAACGTTTGGTTTCTTTCTATAATTTCTGTTTATTGAAATTCTCATGTTCGTGCATCATTTTTCTAATTTCCTTTAGCTCTTTGTTCAAGTTTAAAGTTTTTGTCTTCTAGTAGATATGATGTCTGGACTTTCATGAGGACAATTTTTGTCAACTTATTTTTCCTTTAAATGGATGACACTTTTTTTTTTATTCCTTGTAATTTTTTGTTGTTGTTGAAAATCGAACATTTGAATGCTACAACTTTGGAGATCAGTTCTTCCCCTTCCCCAGCATTTGCTGCTATGTTTTATTTTGATTGTTGAAGGGTGTAGCTTTAGGAGCATATTTATTCAAGGGCTTTCCCAAAATATTTTTGCAAAGACTTTAACTCTTGTCATCTGTGATTACTGAACTCTTTGATTCTTTACCTTATGCTCAACTAATATTTTGACAGAGATTTCAATGCATGCCAAAAACGTAAAGAAAGGAAAAAATACAAACACAAACAATAAACAACAAAACCAAACACCTCTCCCGGTCTTTGCAGATTGTCTCTGCATTGGGTCACTCTAACACTTAAGCAGGTTTGTACTGAACCTCAGGATTATTCCAACATGAAAGCTTAGGTTGTTCTTTACGTCCTTTCCCAACACATCTTGTCCTGGGCATGTGTCTGGCTTCCTAAAATCCTCTATATTCTTGGGGCTTTTTAGTGTCCTAATTTCCCAAAGAATCAAGAAATCCCTCAGATTTTCCTCTCAGGCCTTATGCAGTCTACTATATGTCTAACCATCATCTTTTGCCAGAGCCATCTGTGGGTTGTTAGTTTACCTTGCAGCATTTTTGAGCAATGTTCACCAGGTTTCTGGCCTGAGGTCCAAGACAGGTGAAACAGAAATGTATGCCGTGCATTAGTCCATCAGGTGGCCCCCAGTCAGCTTAGAACAGACATACACAATGACTTTCAAATAAGATCTTTCCTGCTCTTGCAGAACCAGGGACCAGGATCTCATACTGAGAATGCAGGCTGCTGCTGCTTGCAGACTATCACTGCACTAGGGCAGATGTGGTCCAAGGGCAAGTAAAAATGCCACAAAGCTTTGCTACTGTTTTCAAGTTGCCTTTTTCTTGATTCCTTGTGCAGTTGGTTACTGTAAACCTTTGGCTGTTTTCCAGAGCTCTGACAGTTTCTGCTTGTTTTTTGATGTTTCTGTAGAAGGACAGAAGTTTGGAACTCATCTGTACCATTTTGCTGACATCATTCTGCTCATGCATTCTTAATCTTTTTTAATATTATCTTTCTTGCCGCTAGGAGCACAGTGATCTAGTAGCCATTCCTGTTGTCCTCCTTGGTGTTAGGGAGCCTAGTATCACCAATTTCCAGATTCATAACTGTTCCTCATCCTCATTGCTTCAGTGAGGAAGTATCCATAGTTTCCTCCTTGAAGAACATAGTAAACTGGAGGGCTTTTTGTAACCTTAGGGGTGATCTGTTCCAACATACCAAGTTTATCAGAATATTTGATCCAACCAACATCACTCTGCCAAAGCTGTTTTAATATCTCCATCATTTAATGTAGATCATTACTTTTTGTTTTTCAAGCTTTTGGACCACCCCAGTAGTGTTCCTGGTGTCCTGTCTGGTTGTGTCTTAGTAAGCTTAGGCTGTTGTAACAAAATACCACAGACCTGGGGCCTTAAACAATAGAAATTTATTTCTCACTGTTCTGGAGGCTGTGAAGTCCAAGATCAAGGGCTGATAGGTTTGATGTCTAAGATCCTATTTCTTGATTTACAGATTTCTTCCTTCTCTCTACATACTTACAAGGACTTTCCTTGGTGCATGTGTGAGGTCATGCCTCTTCCTCTTCTTATAAGGGTACTAATCCCATCATGAGAAACGCTGGGCTGGAAGAAGCACAAGTTGGTATCAAGATTGCCGGGAGAAATATCAGTAACCTCAGAGATGCAGATGACACCACCCTTATGGCAGAAAGTGAAGAGGAACTAAAAAGCCTCTTGATGAAAGCAAAAGCGGAGAGTGAAAAACGAAGATCATGGCATCTGGTCCCATCACTTCATGGGAAATAGATGGGGAAACAGTGGAAACAGTGTCAGACTTTATTTTTTTGGGCTCCAAAATCACTGTAGATGGTGATTGAAGCCATGAAATTAAAAGATGCTTACTCTTTGGAAGGAAAGTTATGACCAACCTAGACAGCATATTCAAAAACAGAGACATTACTTTGCCAACAAAGGTCCGTCTCGTCAAGTCTATGGTTTTTCCATTAGTCTTATATGGATGTGAGAGATGGACTGTGAAGAAAGGTGAGCATTGAAGAATTGATGATTTTGAACTGTGGTGTTGGAGAAAACTCTTGAGAGTCTCTTGGACTGCAAGGAGATCCAACCAGTCTATTCTAAAGGAGATCATCCCTGGATGTTATTTGGAAGGAATGATGCTAAAGCTGAGACTCCAGTACTTTGGCCACCTCATGCAAAGAGTTGACTCAATGGAAAAGACTCTGATGCTGGGAGGGATTGGGGACAGGAGGAGAAGGGGATGACAGAAGATGAGATGGCTGGATGGCATCACTGACTCGATGGACGTGAGTCTGGGTGAACTCCGGGAGTTGGTGATGGACAGGGAGGCCTGGTGTGCTGCAGTTCATGGGGTCGCAAAGAGTCAGACATGACTGAGTGACTGAACTGAACTGAATCCCACATGAGGATCCCACATTCATGACTTCATCTAAGCCTAAGCACCTTCCAGGGGGCCCACTTCCAAATACCATCACATTGGGTGGTATTACTTTAATATATGGATTTGGGAGGGATGCAAACATGTAGTCCATAACAGAGGGTAAATCCTGAATCACAGGAGAATGTCCTTGCATAAACAGACTCTCTCTCCTACAGGCTTCCATTCTGAACCCTAGTACCTTAGGTACAGCATCCTCAAGATCACCCCCAGGTATATCTTCTGAGTTTGTGATGGAGCATATTAGCCAGGTTCTGTACCTTCTTTGGTGAATAATTTCTCTCCT
Organism: Ovis canadensis; assembly: GCF_042477335.2. Classification (NCBI taxonomy): domain Eukaryota; kingdom Metazoa; phylum Chordata; class Mammalia; order Artiodactyla; family Bovidae; genus Ovis; species Ovis canadensis. Next base: position 27,864,993 of record NC_091246.1, read on the forward strand.
CTGTTAGCAGGTCCTTTTCTACTGGGTCATACTGGGACTTGACTATCCTTTTTTAATCTAACAAGCAAGAGGGAAAGAGGGAGAGGCTTTTGTGCAGGGCCTTCCCCTGAGTGGAGATATCTGCATGATATTCAGGGGAGGCTGCTAATCTCCAGCAAGGGGAGTGATAACTCTTTCACGCATGCCGATCAAGGAAGTCTGGGGTTCACTACTACGCAGCACACTATAAGATAGTCTTATCCCAGATGTGGTGAACAGAATTACGGCCCTTCAAAGGAGTCCACACCCCAATTTCTGAGCCCTGTGAACATGTTACCTTTCATGGCAAAAGAAACTTTATAGATGAGATTAAAGCTACAGACTTTAAATAGAGAGGTCAATAGGTGAATCTATCCATTCACTGGAGCTGTTAAAAGTAGAGAACCTCGCCTAGCTGATGTCTGAGATGTGGCTGGAGGGAAAGTGAGAGACTGAAATCAAAAGGGACTTGACCCTTCATTGTTAGAGGGTGTCACATGGAAAGAAAACACAAGAAGGAACATGGGTAGCCCCTAGGAGCACAGGCCAGCCCCTAGCTAATCTAGCCAATAGCCAGCAAAGAAACGGAACCTCAGTCCTATGGGACAAAGAAAGACACTCAGCTCTCAACTTGCATGAATGTGGGAGCAGACTCATTCTCAGAAGCTCCAGAAAGCTTCTCAGAAGCCTGCCAGTGCAGGCTGACTGGCAGCATGGCTTCAGCCTTGGAGAACCCAGGCAGGGGGGCCAGCTGAGCCCCACTGAGCCCAGGCTGCTGAATTTCGGGGCCTCCACAAGGTAAGAGAATGAATTTGTGTTGTTTAAGGTGCTCAGTTTGTGGTAATCTGTTATAGATGTGCTTAGTCGCTTCAGTCGTGTCTAACTCTCTGTGACCCTATGAACTGTAGCCCGCCAGGCTCCTCTGTCCATGGGAATCTCCAGGCAAGAATACTGGAGTGGCTTGCCATTTACCGCCATCTCATTACCTGCCAACTAGGTTGTCCCAGGTAAGTCTCCTCTCTCTGGACCTCAGTTTCTGAACCTGTAGAGGGAGGGAGGTGGCTGAGTTGGAGCAGAGGGTCAGAGACCATTGTTTACAGTCATCGAGGGCCAGGGCATGACTAGTCCAGCAGGCTGAGTTCCAGACATGGAGCCCCAGGGCCATTATGAGAGTTGAGGACAGACTTCCATGGCCCAGGGCAGTGTGGAAGCTCAGTACTTTGTGTGTGTGTGCAAGCATGTGCGTATGTGATTGTGTGAATGTGTATAAGTGTGTGTGCATGGGTGCATATGTACGTGGGATGCATATATACCATGTGTGTTGTGTATGTGTATACGATGTATATATATGTGTAGTGTATAGGTGTGTATAGTATGTTATGTGTGTGTTGTGTATATACGTGTATGTGTGAATATATGGTATGTGTCTGCATATGTGTGTCCATGTGTGTATATGTGCTTGTGGCCATATGCGGGAGGTATGGTGTGTATATATGTGCGTGTGGTATGTATGTGTGTATGTGTGGTATGGTGTAATGTATACGTGTGTGGTGTGGGTCTGTGTTAGTCATCCTTTACCCTCCTGCCCTCCCCTGGGTTAACACTTGGTAATGCTTTGTGCCCCAGGCCCTTGCCCAGGGCAGACCGTGGCCCTGCCTCTGGGCCTGCCCGCTTAGACTGTTTCTGCCCCTGTCTTGGCTTCCTGGGCAGCAAGGAGGCAGGTGGAGCCCGGTGTCCAGGCCCTGGTCTGGGGCTCTCAGAGGAGGGAAGGTGGGCCACGAGGGCAGGCGGGGCCAGGAGGAGGCATTTCCTTCTCCAGCCCCGAGGCAGACGGCCCCTAATATGCAACAGACACTGGAGCTCTGCGACTCTCTGCCCTCCATACCGCCAGGCCAGGGACAGGAAGGGGGCTCACAGAGCAGGCCCCAGAGGCTTTCATTAGTTCTGCAGCATTGCTTCTGGAGCCTGGATTCCTGGTGGGGATGTGCAGATGGGAATAGGCCAGAAGCCTTCCTCACTGCACAGATCAAATCCTCCCTCATACAGTCAAGTGGGAAACTTCCAGAAGCCCCAGGGAACTCAAGCCCTGAGTGATACTCTCAAGTCCCACTTTGACAGAGTTTCATAGGTTTCTGTCTCTTGTGCCTAAAGTGTGGTCACCATTGTCTGGGTGAGTTAACCAAAGTCCTCAGTTCAGGGGCCTTGCCAGCATGAGCTGGTTTTGACTGCCCCTTGTTTCTGTCCTAGAGGCTCCCTCTAATGTGTTTGGTATTGCTTTTTGTCCAGGATTTATTCTTGAACATACATTGTTTTGTGCATGGAAGCTTTTAATTTGAGTTTTCACTTTTTATGCTCAGCCTTGCATTTGTAAGGTTCATCCACACCTCTTATTGCCACTTGGTCCTCCAAGCAGTATTTTCACTGAATGTTCTCTTCCATTCCCCTGGCTGTCTTCATACCCCATCCTTGTCCCCTCTTGGATCTGTGTGAAATGAGAACACTCTTAAAAGTGACAGAGGCCCTTGGTGTCCTGGCCAGCTCAGAACAGAGGCCCAGGCAGAGACTCCAACATCCTTTGGCTTTGGGTTAAGGGCAGCCAAGTCCCTGGGTAAACGTTTGAGACAAATGTGGATCTAGAAATGAAAACCCATAGGGTTAGTGTGATAAAGCTGGTAATGGAAACATATAAATACATGCCCACATGTATGTATGCATACATATATACACATATATTTATCGACACATACATGCATACATAATATAAGCACACCTTTACACACACACACAGATCACTCTCCTCACTGTCACCAGTTGTCTTCCCCACCCACCCCCATTGCACATGCCTGTGCCAGGCATTGTCAGCTGCATCTCACTGAAGCCCCCCAACGCATCTGGGGGAGTTTATGACCATCTTACAGATGAAAAGCTGAGGCCCCATGAAGACTGATGCTAAGAGCAGGTGGCCTGAACTCAGAGGGTTCTGTCTGGGGGTCATAAGCAGCAGACACTGTGTTATAGAATCCTTGAAGAAACAAGTGGTGGTTTTGGTCTTGGTTTGGGGTATAGGAGAAACATCCGCACTGTCTGAAGATAAGGGTAATGCCAGATCCATGTGGGAGGTAGAAGGTCAGAGGTCAGTGTTGAAAAAGTGGCCTCTGAAAGAGAGGGGTGTCTGCAGGAACTTCCCCATGGACAAAAGCACTTTGGAGGGCAGGCAGGAGGCCAGAGGTCCTCAGGGAGCCTCCTGTGAGGCAGCACCCAAAGTCTGCTGATGCTCCAGCCATAAGGGATGAGGGACGATGGATAAAGGGATGGCAATCTCCTCAGAAAATCACTTTCTGGTCTGCCTTTTACCTTAAATTGGTTCAATTTTCAATTTGCTTGATATCTGAGCAGCATGAGGCCTGCCGAGGCCTTCTTGTCCCCTTCCTGGAGCTGCCTGGAGCTGGGCAAGTCCTGAGCCCAGCAGGAGGGTGTGGCTTCCCTAAGGGGTGTGGGACATCACGGGGCCAGAGGTGTCCACAGGAAGAGCCCTCGGATGAAAGTGCAGGTCTCCAGACCCCGTCTGCCCTGTACCACGGCTCTGGCTCCCGGAACCAGTCTGCAGCCCACCTCCCCACACATAGGCCAACCCTTTCCATCCCTCCTGATGCTTCCTCCCAGGGTCCTCCCCTCAGCTCCCGGTTCCCCTACAGCATTCCCAGCCTGCTCTCGCCTCCCTGTCTGGGCTCCTCCTCAGAGACAAGCCTGGTCCACAGTAGGAAGTGTGGGAATGGGGCTGACACCTGCCCCACAGACATCAGCTGAGCCCCTCATGCAAGATCCTTGTCCTCAGGACCCACATCCAGCTCTGGGAACAGAAAGTGACTCTAGAAATGCAGAGGAGGAAAACTATAAAAGAAACAAAGCAGGGCCCCTGAGAAGGTAACACCTGGGGACAGACCTGGGGGAGCTGAGGCCAGGCAGGATCTCAGAGGTCAGAGCAGGTGGGCACTTGCGGACCACTGTGGGGTTGTTTCCCTGAGAGACGGGGCCCACCCTGCGGGGACAGGGTCACGGGGGTGAGTGGGGCAGGGCCGGAGGACAGATGGGGCATGATGGGTGAAGAAAGGGTAGAGGTTGACTCCAAGGCTTACGGCTTAGACTGGCAGGTTTTGGGTAAGATGATGGACTTTCAAAACAGTCCTATGGCATTTCATGGGCTTCTCAGGCAGCGCTAGTGGTAAAGAACTGTCCTGCCAATGCAGGAGATGTAATAGATGTGGGTTTGATCCCTGAATTGGGAAGATTCCCTGGAGGAAGGCGTGGCAACCCATGCCAGTATTCTTGCCTGGAGAATCCCATGGACAGAGGAGCCTGGCGGGCTAAAGTCTGTAGGGTGGCAAGAGTCAGATACGACTGAGAGACTGAACGCACAGGCTCGTGGCATTTCATGGCATCCCCGATCCCTCTCCCTGACACGGGCTGCTGTAGCCCGGACTCCAGCCCAGGACCGCAGGGCCCTGGCAGGAGTGAGCTCCGTACTGGTGTGAAGAGATGCCTGAGGCATGGGTAGTGAAAAGCGTGGCTTGTAGACAAGCAGGCAGGCCTGCTGCCAATGGAGGAGATGGATTCCATAGGACAAGGAAAGTCCAGGGGACATCCCGGGGAAGCAGGGACATCCCAGGGGAAGCGGTGACGTGTGTGTTTCTGAACATTTTCACTGGGGATCCGAAGCTTTTAATTCTGAGTCACTCATTATTTTTCAATCAACAAATATTGTCTTTTATTGTCTATCTGTAAATGTTGTATATCTCTCAATGAATAAAGGAAGGGAGGCATTGAATAATTCGTCCATAGGATTAGGTCTAGGGCTGCTGGTCCCTGCTTGGCCTCTGGACATCCTCTCTGGGGGACTAGTGAGATTCAGGCTTGATTGGACCAGGGCAGTTCCTATCTTCACGTAGACTGATCCTCTCTGCTCTGCTCTGTTCCCTGCCCACCCCTCCTGCCTTCTGACCAGCCCAGCCCCCTGGATGTGTCTCCTCCATTTACATATGCACTCTCTCAAGGGGTAGGCCCCTTCTCAACGGGCCCCCTGCCCGTTCGCCCTCCTGTGGGTGGGCTGCTTCAGGAATCATTTGGGATGGGAAGTGGGTCATGGGGGGCCAGGTGATAGGTTGGGATCCACTTCTGCCCTCATCCACCCTGTTTGCCATGAGGGTCCTAGACACAACCAGGAAAAGAGGGGTGCACCCCAGATCTGGGGTCTGCATCGCCCCCAGAACTACACTCACAGGGCTACAGTGCAGGGGTGTGGATACAGGGTGGGGCTCTTATCCTGGCCCTGTGTCATCTAGCTTCATGGTCCTGGGCCCATTGTTGAACCTCCATGTGCCTCTGTTTCTAAGCCTTGAAAATATGGAGACACAAGAGCCAGCCTCTGGTTGTCCCATGACTGCAGGGAGCGAATGTGTGCCAAGGGTGCATGGCAGCCACTGGGGTGGGTGATGTTGTCTAGGCCAATGCCAGAGGTATCCTATCCACAATACCCCTGAATCCTCCCAGTTGTTTCACAGGAGCACTCCAACATTCGGGAGAGAAATAAGGCCTGGTGATGAAAGGCCTCACGAGAGTGCCCGCAGTGGCGTGGCCAGGCTGGTCCCTGCTGTCCAGGCTTGTGGTGGCCCCTGCCCCAGCTGCTTCTATCCTCAGGGGCCCTGGAACTCTGGCCAGCCATCCCACCTTTCTTGCCCAACAATGGTGCTGCCCAAATTCTGTGGTATGGATTGACCCTGCCTGCCATGCCCTGCCTCTTACCCAGAGCCCTTGTTATGCTGTCTCTGTTCACAAAGCAGTGCCCATTCCCCACCTCTCACATCCCATGGCTGCCTACCCTCCTTGTCCTGACCCTTCCAGCCATCCCAATCTAAAGGCTAGCCCTGATTTTGCCCCACGTGCCCTTTGCAGCACTGCCCCCCTGCTTTTACTGTCTCTAGGCAACCACTTCCTATTCTCCTTCAAGACTGCTCAGAAGTCACCACCTCCATGCAGCCAACCTTGATTTCTTCACCTCCACCATGATACAGTAGCCCTTCTTGCAGGTTCTCCCCACCTCCAACAATATACTTCATTCATCCTCCACTGCTGAAATTGTCCCCTACCCCGGGCCTGGGGGACATGTCAAGCTCCCTCTGAGTCCCCAGGGCTAAGAAGTGAAGAAGAGGAGCCTTGCTCTTCACAGGACCTGTGCTGGAAGGGAGCATGTACAAGCTGGAAGGCAGAGTTGGAGGACGAGAGCCTGGAGATGGACAAAGGGGAACAGAGATTAAAAGTCAGCATTGGACATATAAGGAAAGAGAGAAACAAGAGGAGAGATACAGGCAGTGCCGAGACAATGAGAGCATTAGAGAGACAGAAAGAGAATCAGACAGACAAGAAAAGAAAGGAGAGAATGAGAGAGAGAGAAGGGGGTGGGGGAGGTTGAGGCCAGGGGATAAGGGAGGGAGGTGAGACTCAGGGAAACTGAATAAGAGAAAGGGAGAGAGAAACCAAGAAACTAGAGCCACTCCCCCGCCTGCCCACCTGCCCAGGAGAAGGAAGGGAAGCAGGGGGAGAGCTGAGGGGGGAAAGCAGGGAAGAGGCCAACCAGGCTTGGCTGTCTCTGGGGAACCCTGACCCCACCTCCAGCGGGCCCAGCCGCTCACCTCCCAACCACGCTCAGGTTTCAGGGCTTGGAGCTCACGCAGATTCGGTAACAAATGCATGTGCAACGCATTATGAAGAAAGCCTTAAAAAGCCCTCGTTTATCGCTGTTTACGTTACATGATTGAGGGGAGAATTTGCCAAGACCAAAGGTTACTGCTGGTGTTTCTGTGACGAATATTACCTCAAACTAAAGCAATTAGCTTCAAGGAAACGTGCGCTGTCTTTGGGAGAGCTTTCAAGAGCGACCAGTAATGTGCCCGCGATGGATTTCCACGCTACCCAGCACGACCGGCCACACATACACATCTTCTGTTTTGCATGGAATTTCTGCATGCGCTTGACCTGACCGCCTGCCTGCCTTGCTGGGCCTTGTTTTCCCTTTCTGTGGAGTGGCATGGGGTGGGGGTGGGGGCAGGAATGGGGTGGCATGGACTAGAGGCAGGCTCCAGGACTCCCTGTGGCCTGTGTGATTTATTTCCTTTGGTTTGCGCTCCCTGAGCGCAAATCTTTAGCTTTTCTCCCTGAGGCTGTTTCTGCTCACGTTCAGCTGATAAAACCCTTTCTTGAGGCAATTATGGAAATTGCTTGAGTGGTAATTAGTGAACGGTAATTAGTGAACTCTCCTTTCTTCCAAAGAGGACACGTGACAAATCTGCCCTGCCCTGCCTCCCTCCTTCGGCAGGGCTTTGGGAGGTGGTGGGAAATGGCTGGAGCAGACCCTTGTGCTTGTAGACGTGACTGGGTGTGCCTCAGTTTCCCCATCTGCAAGCAGGGTGATGATAGCACCTAACGTGGGGCCGTGAGGAGGAAAGGGACTCATTCTGGGCATGTAGGCAACATAAATGAAAGTCATTGTCACTGCTGTGCCCAGGACTCTGGACGGACTGGCCAGTGAAGCTGCAGGGAATGGAGGGGTGAATTTTCATCAAGGTGAAAAGGGCAGACACCACAAAATGGAGGGGAAAGACACCTGAACCTGTTGGGATGTGGAAGAAGTCCTGCCATCTGCTTCCCACTGCCTGTCCCCAATCGCCGTGCAAACCAACCAGCTGAAGTCATGTAGGTGTTGTTGCTGTATGCCTGTTACTCACATCTAGTGTTAGCGCAAGGCAGAGATACCAGCTCCCAGAGGCACTGGGAATTGACCTTAAACATACAGCTGGCAGCCAGGATCTGTCCCTAATTCTCTTTTGGCACTTAGCAGGGGTTCCTCATTGAAAGACATATGCCTCTTTCCTATGGCTGTAGAAAGAGTAGATTATACAGGGAGAGTGCTCAGAAGAGGGCATGGAGCAGACCCTGTGTGCAACAGGCCTGTGAACATTGACAGTGGGGAGGGGTCAGAACAGACCCAGGGGGGCCCCATGGGGGTACAGAACCACCTGGCTTTGCATGCAGGATCTGGAAAAAAAACAGCGTCCAAGTTGAATTTGAAGGAGGGTCCAGCCCCCCTGTGCTCCTCCCTCCAGAGGCCCCAGGACAGCCAAGCAGTCATGCTCTTAAACTTTATGCAGTCTCTGGACTGAGAACAGAACAAGCATCACTGTTCTCAGGGGGGCCAGGAGCCTGAGTCAGCAACATGGGGGCAGATGGATAGGGGTCCCTGGAAGAGAGGGGTCCCTGCAGCTCTATCCCAGTCTGTGCAGGCTGTTCCAGCTTCCACAGTGTGGAAAGTATCTACCCAGAGTTGTAATGGAGCAAGGGGTGAAATTTGAAAAGCCAGGGCTCAACTGCCAGTGGAGTCACAGGCAACTAAGCAACAAGAGGGACATCTGGGCTCCCCAGACTGACTACTTATTTCTTCTTCCCATTATTATCCCACTTTATAGACAAGAAAACCAAGGCTCAGAGGTGATGTAACTGTACATTCAAGGCTCGAATAGCTGTCTGTCCAGTTGATGGATGGAATTGGGCTCTATTGCAGTCATCCCACACTCCCCCAGCACCTAGCAGGGACCTGGTCATGTCCTGGAAGCTCCATCAGCTCCTCCTTCTCCCCTCCCCCTGCAGCCCTAGATGATACTTCAGCTCTGTCAGCCCAGAATTGGATGCAGGGTCACACCCCAAAGTGCTCGCTGACATTTTCTGAGCTGATGGACAGAGGTATAGGAAGCAGGCCTGCAGCCAGCCAGCTGCCCAGCCCAGCAGGGCGCTTTCCACTGCAGGACCCTCCAAGAGCTCTTGGGCAGGGTCCCATCCTCAGCTGCTCTTCCATGCACCCTGCCCTGGGCGACCTCGGCGATCCTGGCACCTCTTGGTCAGTGACCACAAGCCCTGTAACCTGAGGATGCCCAGAGGGACCCGACAACCCATCACGCTACTCTGCTTCTACCTCCAGAGAGACCAGCTAATTCCTCAAGGTCACCGCACACCCGCAGCATAAAGCGCCCATTCTTCCCCAGCGTGGGGCTGAGGTGGGAAAATATTTTCCAAAGGTCAGTTTTCCAATTATACTTAAAATTTGAAAGTTCATTTCTCTTTTTTTTGCCTCCCCTCAGTGCAGCCGCTTTCTGCTAATTTCATAAAGATACCATTTAGCTGAGGTAGGTGGGATTCTGGGCATCAGAACAGCTTCCCAACGTCAACAGCCAGCCGTAACTGTAACCACTGACTTCCCATCATTTGTGGGGAAAAAAACGTTTCTCTCCCCAAAAATTATGGCCTGTAGGAACCAGACAACATCCCCATTGCCCGGCGGGAAATTACAGAGATTTTCTTATGTACTTAACTTTAAGCCACGTTTATAAAGCTCTGCTAGGTCTTAATGACTTGCTCATGGGCCGCTGGGGATGCAGGATGTTCTAGGCTGTTGCTTTGGCATGGGGTGATGCGGCTGAGCGCCTGCATCATGGGACAGCAGCCCCAGGGGGTCTGGCATGCAGCCCAAGGGCTGAGAACCCTCAGGGCCTGGAGGGAAGTGGGCAGGGCTCCCTGAGGGTTTGGGTATGAGTCTGAGAGGGGTCGGAGCAGGCCAGACAGGACTGTCTTGGCTACACTCTTTGGGCGGGAATGGAATGAGGGACACATAGGCAATGAACCTGGAACTCTCTCTCCCTCCTCTGTCCCAGGGGATCCCAAAGGCAATTGGAAATCTGACCCTCTCCCCACCTCCACTCCATCTGTCCCCCATACTTCATTCTCCCTTAGCCAGACTGTGTCCTTCCCTCATCCGTCCAGGTCCCCATGCGGTTCAGAGGGAAGGGGCTCCTCCCTGAGGTCTGAGAGACTTCCACCCTCTCTAGTCACTCTGCTCCAGCCACATGGGGCTCTTGAGTTGACATGAGATCGAGAAATGGTAGCCAGCAAGAAGGCAGAAGCAAAGGGCCCAGAGGATGGGCTGAGCTGGACCTGGAGTCAGGGTGCAGGAGCAGAGAGGCCTCTGTCCTATAGGATCCAGGAAGGGCAAGGTGCAGGTGCAGTGATGGGCTTGGGTATACAGATCTCACCCCTTATTAAAGGGCTGAGGGTCTTACTGGGCCCAGGCAGGGGTGGGAGATTCTTGCCCAGTTGGCAGTAGGGCAGTGCCTCTAGGTTCCAAATTATAAACCTTGTGGTACCAACAATGCCAAATTTTAGGAGAACAGAGTCCAGCTTTTGATGCGAAATATCCCAATTTTTCAAATTTGGCATCTATTTCATTTTTTTTTGCTTTTATTTATTTTATTTTTTATTTATTTATTTTTTTTTAAATTTTAAAATCTTTAATTCTTACATGTGTTCCCAAACATGAACCCCCCTCCCACCTCCCTCCCCATAACATCTCTCTGGGTCATCCCCATGCACAAGCCCCAAGCATGCTGTATCCTGTGTCAGACATAGACTGGCGATTCAATTCTTACATGATAGTATACATGTTAGAATGCCATTCTCCCAAATCATCCCACCCTCTCCCTCTCCCTCTGAGTCCAAAAGTCCGTTATACACATCTGTGTCTTTTTTCCTGTCTTGCATACAGGGTCGTCATTGCCATCTTCCTAAATTCCATATATATATGTGTTAGTATACTGTATTGGTGTTTTTCTTTCTGGCTTACTTCACTCTGTATAATAGCCTCCAGTTTCATCCATCTCATCAGAACTGATTCAAATGAATTCTTTTTTACGGCTGAGTAATACTCCATTGTGTATATGTACCACAGCTTTCTTATCCATTCATCTGCTGATGGACATCTAGGTTGTTTCCATGTCCTAGCTATTATAAACAGTGCTGCGATGAACATTGGGGTACATGTGTCTCTTTCAATTCTGGTTTCCTCGATGTGTATGCCCAGCAGTGGGATTGCTGGGTCATAAGGTAGTTCTATTTGCAATTTTTTAAGGAATCTCCACACTGTTCTCCATAGTGGCTCTACTAGTTTGCATTCCCACCAACAGTGTAGGAGGGTTCCCTTTTCTCCACACCCTCTCCAGCATTTATTGCTTGCAGATTTTTGGATCGCAGCCATTCTGACTGGAGTGAAGTGGTACCTCATTGTGGTTTTGATTTGCATTTCTCTAATAATGAGTGATGTTGAGCATCTTTTCATGTGTTTGTTAGCCATCTGTATGTCTTCTTTGGAGAAATGTCTATTTAGTTCTTTGGCCCATTTTTTGATTGGGTCGTTTATTTTTCTGGAATTGAGCTGCATAAGTTGCTTGTATATTTTTGAGATTAGTTGTTTGTCAGTTGCTTCATTTGCTATTATTTTCTCCCATTCAGAAGGCTGTCTTTTCACCTTGCTTATAGTTTCCTTTGTTGTGCAGAAGCTTTTAATTTTAATTAGATCCCATTTGTTTATTTTTGCTTTTATTTCCAGAATTCTGGGAGGTGGATCATAGAGGATCGTGCTGTGATTTATGTCGGAGAGTGTTTTGCCTATGTTCTCCTCTAGGAGTTTTATAGTTTCTGATCTTACATTTAGATCTTTAATCCATTTTGAGTTTATTTTTGTGTGCGGTGTTAGAAAGTGATCTAGTTTCATTCTTTTACAAGTGGTTGACCAGTTTTCCCAGCACCACTTGTTAAAGAGATTGTCTTTACTCCATTGTATATTCTTGCCTCCTTTGTCAAAGATAAGGTGTCCATAGGTGTGTGGATTTATCTCTGGGCTTTCTATTTTGTTCCATTGATCTATATGTCTGTCTTTGTGCCAGTACCATACTGTCTTGATGACTGTGGCTTTGTAGTAGAACCTGAAGTCAGGCAAGTTGATTCCTCCAGTTCCATTCTTCTTTCTCAAGATTGCTTTGGCTATTCGAGGTTTTTTGTATTTCCATACAAATCTTGAAATTATTTGTTCTAGTTCTGTGAAAAATGTGGCTGGTAGCTTGATAGGGATTGCATTGAATTTGTAAATTGCTTTGGGTAGTGTACTCATTTTCACTATACTGATTCTTCTGATCCATGAACATGGTATATTTCTCCATCTATTAGTGTCCTCTTTGATTTCCTTCATCAGTGTTTTATAGTTTTCTATATATAGGTCTTTAGTTTCTTTAGGTAGATATATTCCTAAGTATTTTATTCTTTTCGTTGCAATGGTGAATGGAATTGTTTCCTTAATTTCTTTTTCTACTTTCTCATTATTAGTGTATAGGAATGCAAGGGATTTCTGTGTGTTAATTTTATAACCTGCAACTTTACTATATTCATTGATTAGCTCTAGTAATTTTCTGGTGGAGTCTTTAGGGTTTTCCATGTAGAGGATCATGTCATCTGCAAACCGTGAGAGTTTCACTTCTTTTCCAATTTGGATTCCTTTTATTTCTTTTTCTGCTCTGATTGCTGTGGCCAAAATTTCCAGAACTATGTTGAATAGTAGCGGTGAAAGTGGACACCCTTGTCTTGTTCCTGACTTTAGGGGAAATGCTTTCAATTTTTCACCATATTTCATATTTTTAAACACTGGGCATGTCATACCACACCAGGCTTTGGGTCTCATCAGTTCTATCACCTCCCATCTTTTCCCTCACCCCCATGCTCCAGTCACCTCTTATGGGTCCTTGCTCCTATCTCAGGGTCTTGGCTTATGTTTTCTTTGTCCCTCTGCCCAGAAAACCCCTCACCAATAACTGCATGTCCAGCTACTTCTCTGTTCAGAGGGCTCTGACCATCTGTCACTCCAGTCTACTGTTCCATTTTGTTTCCTTCCCAGCCCTACCTTGACTTCACTTTAAATTATCCATTCATCCATCCATATATTCATTCACCCACCTATCCACTTATCCACTCACTTACACATCCTGTAAGTGCAGGGACAGGGCTGAGAACAACTACTGCGTGGTCGAGAGCTGAATGGAGTTTGGTATGATGCTCAGGGACACTGGAGTTCTGCCAAGCTAGTGGGAAAGGCTAAACCCACCCCCTCCCCAAAAATCTCACTAAGATCAAGTTTATTAGCCAGCAAATTGTCCATCAGAATATCAGTCAACACTCTTTAAAGAAAAACAACATTCAGGATCTCAACAGCATAGCATTCAGAATGTTTGAAATACAATCAAAATTCCTAAACATGCAAATAAGAAGGAAGAAAGGTTTGTTCCACAACCAAGAACAAAAAAAATCAATGTAAACAGACACAGGAAAAATATGTTGAATTAGCAGACAAGAACCCACTCCAGTGTTCTTGCCTTGAGAATCCCAGGGACAGGGGAGCCTGGTGGGCTGCCATCTATGGAGTCGCACAGAGTTGGACACGACTGAAGTGACTTAGCAGCAGCAGCAGACAAGAACATTAAATTATTGCTATCAGTTCAGTTCAGTTCAGTTGCTCAGTCGTGTCCGACTCTTTGCCACCCCATGAATCGCAGCACGCCAGGCCTCCCTGTCCATCACCAACTCCCGGAGTTCACTCAAACTCGCGTCCATAGAGTCAGTGATGCCATCCAGCCATCTCATCCTCTGTTGTCCCCTTCTCCTCCTGCCCCCAATCCCTCCCAGCATCAGAGTCTTTTCCAATGAGTCAACTCTTCACATGAGGTGGCCAAAGTACTGGATTTTCAGCTTTAGCATCATTCCTTCCAAAGAAATCCCAGGGCTGATCTCCTTCAGAATGGACTGGTTAGATCTCCTTGCAGTCCAAGGGACTCTCAAGACTCTGCTCCAACACCACAGTTCAAAATCATCAATTCTTCGGTGCTCAGCTTTCTTCACAGTCCAACTCTCACATCCATACATGACCACTGGAAAAACCATAGCCTTGACTAGATGGACCTTTGTTGGCAAAGTAACGTCTCTGCTTTTGAATATGCTATCTAGGTTGGTCATAACTTTCCTTCCAAGGAGTAAGCATCTTTTAATTTCATGGCTGCAATCACCATCTGCAGTGATAGTATACCATATTATTTATTATATTCTGGTTGAGAATTTAAAGTAAAGGATAGAGGGAAGAAGTGAAATTTGATCAGAAAAAAATCTATAAAGAAGAATCATATGTAAATTCTAGAGCTGATAAACAAAATATTTGCAAAGTGAAATTCTCTAGATAAGTTGAATAGCAATTTGGACACTGCAGGAAAAAAGATCAGTAAACTTGAAGACAAGGCAATAAGAACTATCCAACTGAAGCATACAGAGAAAAAAACAGAAAATAAATAAGCAGAACCTCAGAACTGTGTGGGAAAATGTCAGTCAGTCTAACATTTGTGTAACTGAAGTTCCAAGAGAAGAGAGAGAGATTGGGAAAGAAAAATATTTAAAAAAATAGAGGAAGAACATTTTTGAAATTGGGTAAAAACAGTAGACCTACAGAAGAAAGAAGCACAAAAAAACTCAAGCAGAAAAAGCAGAAAACAAAGCAAAACTCACACCAGGGCTCATTGTATTCAGATCGTGAAAAAACAGTTAAAGAGAAAAGTCTAAAGCACAGTCAGACAAAAAGACACAATTATATATAGGATAACAAAGATAAATATACTAAGTTGTCATTAGAAGCAAGGAAGTCAAAAGACAATGAAATGCTGAAAGAAATTAGACAAATGCTGAAAGAAAAAAGACCTGTCAATCTAGAATTCTACAGCAGCAAAAGTACTCCTCAAAAATAAAGAAAAAATAGATATATTTTTATACAAACAAAAGCTGAGAGAATTTATCACGATAGATTTGAACTACTAGAAATGTTACAGTTTTGTGGATTGAAAAAGGATATCTGATGGAAGCATATTTACATGAAAAAATGAAATGGTAAATGTGTTAGAAAATATGAAGTCTTAATAAAGAAGGAAAATAGATTTACATTGATAAGAGTGGATGCTTCAGAAAGATATAGTAATTCTAATAATTAATACACCTAATAATAAAGATTTAATGAAGACAGAGAAGTAAAAACTGAGAGAACTAAAGAGAAATAAACACAGCAACAGATATACTTGAAGATTTAGCCTTTTTTGAGTAGCTTATTAAAAACTAGACAATTTAATAAGGATATAAAATATTTGAACAGTATCATAAACCAATTATGTCAACTAATTCTAATTGATATTTATATATCATCTTCTGAAGAATATTCATTTTTACCTGTACAATGGAAATTTAGCAAAACAAGTTTTTTTTTTTAACTTTTTGTTTCCTATTGTGGTATAGACTATTAACAGTATTGCGACAGTTTCAGATGACCAGCAAGGGACTCAGCCATATAAATACATGTATCCATTCCCCCTCAACACCCTTCCTATCCAAACTGCCACATAACACTGAGTAGAGTTCTATATGCTCCTCAGTAGGTCCTTATTGTTTTTCCTTTTTGAATATATGAATAGCAGTGTATACAGGCAACCATAAGTTCATTCTCTAAGTCTGTGAGTCTCTTTCTGTTTTGTAAGTAAATTGAAATCATACTCTGTAGAGAGTATATACCACTACAGAGTTAAATTAGAAATTCATAACAATAAAGTAATAAGAATATTCTCAAATCTTTAAAAGAAATACATTTCTAAACCCATAGGTCAAAGAGGAAATCACAGGGTAAAGTTTAAACAATGTTTTGAACTGATAAAAATTAAAACAGAACATATCAAACTTTGCAGAATGAAGCAAAAGTTGTGCTTAAAGGGAAATTTATAGCTTTAAATGTTTATATTATCAAAGTGCCTCAAATCTATTATCTAAGTATCTATATCATGCATTTAAACAAAGAATAAATTAAACTCAAAACAGAAAAAGGGAAATAAAGATAAGAATAGAACTCAATAAAACAGACAAACAGCAAATAGAACAAACAACAGAGAAAATCACTGAAATAAAAGCTGGTTACTTGAAAAGATCAGTAAAATTAATAACAACCCCTGAGTCAATTAAAGTAAAAACAGAGAAAACATAAATTATTATTACGGATCAAAGAGGAGATGTAATTCAGGTTTTGAAGACAACAAAAGAATAACAAATGAGTATTATGGAAAACATCATGCCAATAGATTTGACAACTTAGATGAAGTGAACAAATTTCTGAAAAGTCATAAAATGCCAAAATCCTTTCTCTGTCTCAAACATACACACACACACACACACACACACACAGAGTGAATACATTTCTTTACCTCCTAGGGGCTGCCACAGGCTCCAGTGCCACACCCTGCCCACAAGAAATGCATACCCACGGACCCTTAGTAACCACCAGCAAATCAGAAGTGCTCTGAAGGGACTTCCCTGGTGGTCAAGACTCCCTGCTTCTAACGCAGGGGACATGGGTTCGATCCCCAGTCAATAAAGACCTTGCATGCCACGTTTCCCCTCGACTCCCTGCCACAAAATAATGCTCTGAAAATGGGGAGGTTTGGGGCTTATTAGGGAGCAAAACCCAACTTGAGCTAACAGGGGAATTTACAGTCCCGGTCAGCACCATCGAACAGAACTTTGTGCTGCGCTGGCCGGTATTGTAGCCACAGGCCACATGTGCCTGTTGAACTCTTGAAATGTGGCTAGTGTGACTGAGGATCTGCATTTTCAGTTTTATTTCAGTTTTAATTAATTTAAACTTAAAACACCATGTGTAACACAGGTCTGTATATATCTCAGTTAATGTGACTCTTCATATGTTTCAGGACCAAAAAAATATTAATGGGTATGACTGGGGCAAATCTTATATATAATTGTGATTCAAAATAAAATTATAGTATCCAATATAGAAATATACTGGCTTCCCAGGTGGTGCAGTCGTAAAGAGTCTGCCTGCCAATGCAGGAGATGCAAGAGACGTGGGTTTGATCTCTGGTTTGGAAGATTCACCGCAATAGGAAATGGCAACCTACTCCAGTATTCTTGCCTGGAAAATTCCAAGGACAGAAGAGCCTGGCA
Source organism: Ovis canadensis (assembly GCF_042477335.2). Taxonomy (NCBI): domain Eukaryota; kingdom Metazoa; phylum Chordata; class Mammalia; order Artiodactyla; family Bovidae; genus Ovis; species Ovis canadensis. The sequence goes on from NC_091246.1 coordinate 27,881,967, forward strand.
GTCAGTCCATGGGGCTGCAAAAATCTGGACACGACTGAACACAAACACATACTAACTAAAAATCTGAAATCTCCCCACAAAGAAAACTTTAGGCTCAGATGGTTTCACTGTTGAATTATATCAAGCATTTAAGAAAATAATAATATCAATTTACACTAACTCTTTAGGAAAATAAAGGAGGAAGAAAAACTTTCCAATTATTGTATGAGGCTAGCAAAACCTTAATAAAAAAACTAGTGAAGGATATTACAAAAAAATAAAATCACAGACTAATATCATTTTAAAATATGGATATAAAATACTTTACAAATATTAGCAAATCAATTCCAGAAAATATTTGTGTTTGTGTGTGCGCATGCACACACATGCACATATGCATATGCTAATTTCAAGGGTGCAAGATTCATTTAATATTCAAAATCAATATAATTTACCACAATAACAGAATGAAGGCAAAAAATATCATATCATCATCACAGTAGATGCAGGAAAAAATGCTTTAAAAGTACAACACCTATCCAAATCCCATGATTTGCAGGAAGAACAGCCAACCCTTAGAAACTTCTAGAAACAGAGGAAAATCTTAATCTATCAAATAGTACCCACAGAACTGGAACTGAAAAGAACTAGAACTTGAGGAAAACATAAAAGCATATTTTTGCAACCCCAAGGCAGGCAAAGTTTTCTTGAGAAGACACAGAAAGCATTAGCTTTTTTTTTTTAAGCATAAATGGAACGTCATCAAAAATTAAAATCTGATTTTTCTTCATCAAATGATACCAACTAAGAAAATATACAGACAAGTCATCTAGTGAGAAAAAAGTTTTTTTCTTTCTGCTTTTTATCGTCTATCATAGCTGGTGGCCCAGATGGTAAAGAATCCACCTGCAATGCTGGAGGCCTGGGTTTGATTCCTGGATTGAGAAGATCTCCTGGAGGAGGTGTGGCTACCCGTTCCAGTATTTTTGCCTGGAGAATCCCCATGGACAGAGAAGCCTGGCGGGTTACAGTCCCTCGGGTCACAAAGAGCAGGACATGACTGGGTAACTAAGCACAGCACACAATCTCTCTCACTCTCAGGACTTGTATCCAGAATATATAAAGAACTCCCACAGCTCACCCAACAAAAGTGCCTTGAAAAGATGTCACAAAAGAAGATATTGTTGTTCAGTCACTCAGTCGTGTCTGACTCTTTGTGACCCCATGGACTGCAGTATGCCAGGCTTCACTGTACTTCACTATCTCCCAGAGTTTGCTCAAACTCGTGTCCATTGAGTCAGTGATGCCATCCAACCATCTCATCCTCTGTCCTCCCCTTCTCCTCCTGCCTTCAATCTTTCCCAGCATCAGGATCTTTTCTAATGAGCTGGCTCTACACATCATGTGGCCAAAGTATTGGAGCTTCAGCTTCAGCATCAGTCCTTCCAATGAATATTCAGGATTGATTTCCTTTAGGATTGACTGGTTTGATCTCCTTGCAGGCCAAGGGACTCTCAAGAGTCTTCTCAACACCACAGTTCAAAAGCATCAGTTCTTCAGCACTCAGCCTTCCTTATGGTCCAACTCTCACATCCATATATGACTACTGGAAAAACCAAAGCTTTGACTAGACGGACCTTTGTTGACAAAGTAATGTCTCTGCTTTTTAACATGCTGTCTAGGTTGGTCATAGCTTTTCTTCCAAAGAGCAAGCATCTTAATTTCGTGGCTGCAGTCACTATCTGCAGCAATTTTGGAGCCCAAGAACATTAGGTCTGTCACTGTTTCCATTTTTTCCCATCTATTTGCCATGAAGTGATGGGACTGGATGCCATGATGTTAGTTTGCAGATGGTCAATAGAACCATGAAAAGTACTTAGCACTGTAAAATCAAACATGAGCCACCACCATTTCATGCACACCAGAGGGGCTGACAGTAAAACAAATGACAATGCAAAATATGAGTGAGAGTGTAGAAGAAATGCATACCTCATACATTGCTGGTGGAAATGTAAAACAGCACAATCACTTTGGGGAAATTTTTGGCATTTTCTCACAAAGTTAAAAGTATAGTCACCACTACCTTTCTAGGCTGGAGAAGGCAATGGCACCCCACTCCAGTACTCTGGCCTGGAAAATGCCATGGATGGAGGAGCCTGGTGGGCTGCAGTCCATGTGGTCGCTAAGAGTCGGACACGACTGAGCGATGCCACTTTCACTTTTTCTTTTCATGCATTGGAGATGGAAATGGCAACCCACTCCAGTGTTCTTGCCTGGAGAATCCCAGGGACGGGGGAGCCTGGTGGGCTTCCGTCTATGGGGTCGCACAGAGTCAGACACGACTGAAGCGACTTAGCAGCAGCAGCAGCTTTCTAGGTATTGATCAAGGAGAGATGAAATCAAATCATGTATCCATCCTAAGAGTTTCACTGAAATGTTCGTGAAGTGAAGTGACGTCGCTCAGTCATGCCCGACTCTTTGCGACCCCATGGACTGTAGTTTACAAGGTTCCTCTGTCCATGGAATTTTCCAGGCAAGAGTACTGGAGTGGGTTGCCATTTCCTTCTCCAGGGGATCTTCCCAACCCAGGGATCGAACCCAGGTCTCCCACATTGCGGGCAGACGCTTTACCGTCTGAGCCATCAGGGAATAGAACTTTGTTAATAATTTATTTAAATTGGAAGCAATCTAGATGTCCATCAGCAAGAGAATGGATAAAAACAGTGATACACCCATATAGTGGAATACTACCCAGCAATAGAAATGAGTGTACTATTGATACATATAGAAACATGGGTGAATTTCAAATTTATTATGCTAAGACAGACACAGGTGACTCTAATACATGACTCCATTTATATAAAAGTGTAAAAGGGTATTTGTGGTTATAGGGCAGCATCCTCTATAGAAGCGTATCTTGAAATCTCTACTCACCTTGTCTTTTCCACTTTATAATGTATTATGGTCACTGGCCCCTGTCAGAATATTTGGATCTGCCTTTCTGTCTTCAACAGTAGCATGGTATTCTACTGTGCAGAAGAAACAGATAATTTACCCAGCCTACTATTGGAAGACAGAAATTATTTCCAGTCTTTGTCCTCATAGCACCAGCACAGTGAAACTCCTCGTACGTTTGTCTAGTGCATGTCAACAAGTCTATCCAGCTGGAGCACAAATTCCTAGAATAGACTTTTAGGGTCAAAATAATGCATTGGTCTTTTTCTTGGGAAATCAGAACACAGCTCCTAGCTTTCCAGGGAATAAGGGCTTTCCTGAGCCATCTCAAGGCACACCAAAGGCCCTGAGTCCAGAACTTCCAGTATGAACAGGCATTAGGAGTCACCAAGAGAGTGCTGGTGGTCTCAGAGGGCAGTCAAGGTGTGCTGTTAATACCTAGTTGTGGCTATACTATATGTGAGACCTCAAGATATTCCTGCCTATAGGTCAGCAAGCTGAAGGATGACACCTGGAAGAAGATTTACCCATGATAGAGCTTTGTCTGAACACAAATGTACTAGGTTTTCTACCCCAGGGAAGAGGCAGCCAAAGTCTCATGCAGATCCCTTCTTGCCAACCCTACAACTAAATTGGGTTGTAAGACTGGGCTTGTGGTCACAAAAGCAGAGATCTTCCTGGACCAGGACTCATAGGTCAAAACCCCAATATGCCTGATTGGTACCTCCTGGTCTTTTTCTTCTTGCCAGCTCCCACTCTTATCTTCAAGTCTGATCCCACCCCCTCAAACCTAGCCTTCCAGTCCATCCTTCAAACCCCTCCAAAGCAATTGTTCTTTTTTAAAAAAAATTATATTGGAGTATAGTTGATTTACAATGTTGTGTTAGTATCAGAGGCAATCATTTTTTAAGAAAATAAACCTACAAAAAATTATGAAAAGGTTTCTGCTTTTCATTATAGAGTAAGAGAGTCTAGATTTACCCTCTTACCTGCAACAAACAAGCAAACAAACAAAACCCAGAATATGTGAAACAATGGTTTTTTTAAAGACAAGGGACTATAATCCATAAAGTCCAGGAAACAATGTAGGTCAGCCTTGCGATTACTTTGTTGAGAGTTTCCATGGCACAGTGCAGGGAGAAGGAGCCCAGATGGAGTCTGGTGGTCTCACTGAGTTGAGAAACAAAGTTGAGAATGTGGAGAGAACAGATACCTGGAACTATAGGACAGAGTATTAGTGAGCAGAAACCTGGAGATAACTCCAAAGAACTGCAGAGATCCCTCTACCTCAGTATGTAGCAGAGTATGAATCAGCACTTGCATGGGAGAAACTAATCAAGGATAGAGAAAGAATTACCGTGAAGGGCTGTAGGTAACAAAGCCCAGCACTCACACCAGACCAGGAACATATCTGTTCCCACCACCAGATTAGAAAACTTCATGATTAACAAGGCATTGGATAGAATACATAGACAAGTCTTGCCTTTTTAGGGAGTCATTTGTCCTTGGGGCTTTCCTAGGTAGTGTTAGTGGTAAAGAACCTGCCTGTCAGTGCAGGAGATACAAGAGAGGTGGGTTTGATCCCTGGGTCAGGAAGATCCTCTGGAGGAAGGCATGGCAACACACTCCAGTATTCTTGCCTGGAGAATCCCCAAAGATGGAGGAGCCTGGCAGGCTACAGTGCATTGTGTCACACAGAGTCAGACATGACTGAAGCAACTTAGCATGCACACAGGCATTTGCCCTAGACTGAACACTGCTTCAGCCCCATCTAATAAATCTTAAAAGTATGATCTCAAACCATCAAACTGTTTCCAAGTAACTTAACTGTGTCCCAGAAATGAAGCTCAATAATATTTCCAAGCATACAAATCATTCAGCATCCAACTAGGTAAAATCCACAATGCTTGGCATCGAATAAAAAAATTACTAGGCAAGAAAAGAAGCAAGAACATACAACCTATGATGAGGAGAAAAATGAATCAAAGCTGACCCAGAGATGACACAGATATTAGAATTAGTAGACAAGAATATCAAATAGTTATTATATTCTATACATTTAAAAAATTAGGTAGACACATGGAAGACATAAAAAAAAGAACTAAAACTAAAACCAAACTTCTTTTAAAAAGAAAAACAGAGTTGGAGGAGTAATACTAACTGATTACATGACATCATAAAGCTACAGTAATCAAAACAGTGTAGTATTGGCACAAAAACAGTCAAATACATGGATGGAGCAGAAATAGAGTCCAGAATACAGAAATATAGTTAGCTGACTTTTAACAATAGTCAAAGACAATTCAGTGAAGTAAAAATAGACTTTTTAACAAATGGTGCTGAAACAACTGGATACCAAAAGGCAAAAAAATTAAACTTCAAAACTCATATCAGAAATTAAACTCAAAACGGATCATATATTTACATGTAGACCTCAAAACTATAAAACTTCTAGAACAAAACACAGGAGAAAACCTTGTGACTTGGGCTAGGCAAAGATTTTCTAGCTGTGATACCAAAAGCATCATCCAAAAAGAACAAATTGATAACTTGGATGTCATAAAAAGTAAAAACATCTGTTTTGCAACAGACACTCTTAAGAGATCAAAAGACAAGCTACAGACTTGGGGAAAATCTTTGTAAAGCATAAATCCAATAAAGGGCTTTTATCTATAATTATTAAGGAGTTATCAAAATTCAATAAAAAATAAATCCAAGTTTAAAATGGGCAAAAACTTTGAATAGGCACTTCACTAATGAATATATTTGAGTGGCAAATAGGCTTATGAAAAAATGCCCAAATCATTAATCATCAGAAAATACAAGTTAAAAATGCAAGGAGATACCACTACATACCTAACAGAATGGCTAAAATTAAATGGACTGACCAGAGACTGATTGAGAATGTAGAGAACCAGAACCAGTGAGAAAGTAACATGGTACAAACACTTCATAAAATAATTTGACTGTTCATTAAAAAGCCACAGTAGGATGTCAGTATGAGTTGCTCTATGTACTCACCAGATGAAAAAAGCAAAGCTGACAATAGCTATTAAAAAACAGACATACAAAAAACCCAAATCACTTAAAATCTCTGGAAATTATCCTAGGAGCATATGACAAAAGAAAAAAGCTCATTCAAGAAAACATACTAAAACTTGGTAAGAATAGCAAGAATCTGTGTCATTTGAGCCACTTCTCTCCCTCTCCACTCTCAGCTTTAATGGATGCTCCGTTCTGGGTGAGCGTGGCCAAGAAGATGATGCTCCCTCTCTCTTCAGCTTCCAACCAAGTCTTACTATACCTCATCAAGAAGGGCAGTCTTGATTTCTAATCCTTGAGTCTAATCCCCTGAAATTCCATTTTGAAGAAGTCCTGTTGAGTGTGGCTGAGAGGTCAAGAGTTCCCTTTTCCCATCAGCTTTGCGTCTATAGGACAGAAGCTCTTCCCTAGGCACAGCAGGTCAAGAATACTAGAGTTCTAATCAACCCTAATTTAGGACAGAAATTACTTTCTGGGTCAAGAAGGACAAATTATAAAGACCAGAGGCTACTGCTCCATTCAGAGCCCAGAAGAGTAAATTAGATACTATGTACAGGAGAAAGGTAACCCATAAGAAAAGAGATCTCCAAAGCCCTCCACAAAGTAAATGATATTTGAAAAGAGGAGAAGTTTAAGTCTAAAGTTGCTCTCAAGAACTGTAGCTCCTCTTAAAATTAGGAGCAGCTAGCTAAATCAGTTCAGCTGATAAATAATCCACCTGCAATGCAGGAGACCCCAGTTTGATTTTTGCATCAGAAAGACCCCCTGGAGAAGGGATAGGCTACCCACTCCAGTATTCTTGGGCTTCCCTGATGGCAAAGAATCCACCTGCAATGTGGAAGACCTGGGTTTGATCCCTGGGTTGGGAAGATTCCTGGAGAAGGTGCATGACAACCCACTTCAGTATTCTTGCCTGGAGAATTCCCATAGACAGAGGAGCTTAGCACGCTAGAGTCCATGGGGTCTCAAGGAGTCAGACACCACTGAGTGACTTACTTTCACTTTCACTTTTCAGCTAAATCATAACCATGTAGCTCACCAGAGAGAACCAGGGAAAAAGACAGAAGACTTCCTCTGGAAACAAAACAAACCTCAAAGACTTGTCTGAAAATCTACTCTTGTCCAACTTTAATTGGATCAGACTGTGGAGAAATAAATATCCAAGGGCATTGCCAAAACTATAAAGCAACCAGTTAGTACTTAGTGGTTCCTAAAGGATAGAGAGTAATATCAAATGAAGAAGATAGACTAACAGAGAAATCAGAGAAAGAGTCAAAGAGAGCCCTGCTAAACCCTCTCCCATCCAGTGTGACTTTGTATATGTTCAAGGCTCTGCCCCCAGAGGAGCAACAGCAATGGCTTCACGCTGTGAGGGAAGTAGACTTCACTAAAATAATCAAGTCACCAAACAAATAACAAAACAAAAATAAAACCCTCAGAGAGGAAGGGCAGGCAAAATTTGCTAAAATGTATTACCTAAAATACCAAGTTTGCCACAAAAAAATTATAAAACACACAAAGAAACAGCAACATTTTTAAACAGAAAAAAGAAAAGAAGGAAAAAGTGCTGCTAAGAAGGTCCATATGTCATATTTAACAAAGACTTCAAGGTCACCATTATAGATATGTTCAAAGACAAGAGGAAAAACCGTGCTTCAAGAAGTGAAGGAAAATATGAAGACAATGTTTCATCAAACAGACACTGTCAATAGACATAGAAACTATTTAAAAAGAACCAAATGAAAATTCTGGAGTTGAAAAGTATAATGAAATGAATCAAACAATTTATTAGAGGGGCTTAACCAGATTTGTACTGGCAAAAGAAAGAATCAGTGAATTTAAAGATAGATCAGTAGAAATTAGGCAGTGGAAAAAACAGAGAAAATAGAAGGTGGAAAATTGAACAGAGCCTCAGAAAAATGTGGGACATTTTTAAGCACAGGAACATATATGTAATGGAAATACTATGAGGAGAAGGAAAAGAAACTGAAATAACATTAGAAGGAATAATGGTTGAAAAATTCCCAACTGATGAAAAACTGTAAATTACATATCCATGAAGCTCAAAAAATTCCAATTAGGATAATAACAAAGAAATTCACACCCAGATACATCATAGTAAAAATGTTGAAAGATAAAATCTTGACAGCAACAAGAGAAGATGAATTTTTTACCCAGCAAAACTATCTTTCAAAAATGGAAGTGAAATAAAAACATTCTTGGGTAAACAGAAAAGAATTTGGTGTTAGCAGCCCAACTTATAAGAAATGTTAAAAGAAGTTCTTAAGGCCAAAATAAAATAAATGCAGATGAAAACTGTAATCCACATAAAGAACCTATTTAAGGTAATTATGTAATTATTAGAAAATTATACCAAAAAATTTGTATTTTTCTTTCTTCTCTTAACTGATTTTAAAAAGCATCTGTATGAAATAACTTGTATATAAATGCATTGGTGGGATACATATGTTATACATATGACAACAACATCACAAATGAGGTGGAAAAGAGCTGAGCTATATCAGTAGGAAAATGACACCAGATTGTAATTTGAACCGATGAGAATTCATGAAGAAAAACAGAAATACTAAATAATGAAGTAAATATAACAGCTCAGTAATACAAACTTGTTCTCCTTTCTTTTCTCAGCTTCTCTCTATATATAAAATAGAAATTATTACAGAGTACTGTTGGTTCAGTTCAGTTCAGTCGCTCAGTCATGTCCAGCTCTTTGCAACCCCATGGACTGCAGCATGCCAGGCTTCCCTATACATCACTAACTCCTGGACCTCGCTCAAACTCATGTCCGTCGAGTCAGTGATGCCATCCAACCATCTCAACCCTGCCATCCCCTTCTCCTCCTGCCTTCAATCTTTCCCAGCATCAGGGTCTTCTCAAATGAGTCAGCTCTTCACATCAGGTGGCCAAAGTATTGGAGTTTCAGTTTCAGTCTTTCCAATGACTGATTTCCTTTAGGATTAACTGGTTGGATCTCCTCGCAGTCCAAGAGACTCTCAAGAGTCTTCTCCAACACCACAGTTCAAATACATCAATTCTTCAGCCCTCAGCTTTATTTATAGCCCAACTCTCACATCCATACATACACTACTGGAAAAACCAAAGCTTTGACTAGATGGGCCCTTGTTGGCAAAGTAATGTCTCAGCTTTTTAATATGCTGTCTAGGTTGGTCATAACTTTTCTTCCAAGGAGCAAGTGTCCTTTAATTTCATGCCTGCAGTCATCATCTGCAGTGATTTTGGAGCCCCCCAAAATAAAGTCTGTCACTGTTTCCATTGTTTCCCCATCGATTTGACATGAAGTGATGGAACCAGGTCCATTTAGTTAAAGCTATGGTTTTTCCAGTGGTCATGTATGGATGTGAGAGTGGGACTGTGAAGAAAGCTGAGCACTGAAGAATTGATGCTTTTGAACTGTGGTGTTGGAGAAGAGTCTTGAGAGTCCCTTGGACTGCAAGGAGATCCAACCAGTCCATTCTGAAGGAGATCAGCCCTGGGATTTCTTTGGAAGGAATGATGCTAAAGCTGAAACTCCAGTACTTTGGCCACCTTGTGCGAAGAGTTGACTCATTGGAAAAGACTCTGATGCTGGGAGGGATTGGGGGCAGGAGGAGAAGGGGACGACAGAGGATGAGATGGCTGGATGGCATCACTGACTCAATGGACGTGAGTTTGAGTGAACTCTAGGATTTGGTGATGGACAGGGAGGCCTGGTGTGCTGCGATTCATGGGGTCACAAAGAGTCGGACACAACTGAGCGACTGAGCTGAACTGAACTGATGGGACCAGATGCCATGATCTTAGTTTTCTGAATGCTGAGTTTTAAGCCAACTTTTTCACTCTCCTCTTTTACTTTCATCAAGAAGCTCTTTAATTCTTCTTCATTTTCTGTCGTAAAGGTGGTGTCATCTGCATATCTGAGGTTATTGATATTTCTCCCAGAAATCTTGATTCCAGCTTATGCTTCATCCAGCCCAGCATTTCACATGATATACTCTGCATATAAGCTAAATAAGCAGGGGGATAATATATAGCCTGGATGTACTCCTTTCCCAATTTGGAACCAGTCTGTTGTTCCACATCCAGTTCTAAACTGTTGCTTCCTGACCTGCATATAGGTTTCTCAAAGGGCAGGTCAGGTGGTCTGATATGCCCATCTCTTGAAGAATTTTCCTGTTTGTTGTGATCCACACAGTCAAAGGCTTTGGCATAGTCAATAAAGCAGAAGTAGATGTTTTTCTGGAACTCTCTTACTTTTTCTATGATCCAATGAATGTTGGCAATTTGATCTCTGGTTCCTCTGCCTTTTCTAAATCCAGCTTGAACATCTGGAATTTCGCGGTTCATGTACTGTTGAAACCTGGCTTGGATAATTTTGAGCATTACTTTGCTAGTGTGTGAGGCAAGTACAATTGTGTGGTAATTTGAGCATTCTTTGGCATTGCCTTTCTTTGGGATTGGAATGAAAACTGACCTTGTCCAGTCCTGTGGCCACTGCTGAGTTTTCCAAATTTGCTGGCATATTGACTGCAGCACTTTCACAGCATCACTTTTAAGGATTTGAAATAGCTCAGCTGGAATTCCATCACCTCCACTAGCTTTATTCATAGTGGTGCTTCCTAAGGCCCATTTGACTTCACATTCCAGGATGTCTGGCTCTAGGTGAGTGATCACACCATCATGATTATCTGGGTCATAAAGATCTTTTTTGTATAGTTTTTCTGTGTATTCTTGCCACCTCTTCTTAATATCTTCTGCTTCTGTTAGGTCCATACCATTTCTGTCCTTTATTGTGCCCGTCTTTGCATGAAATATTCCCTTGGTATCTCTAATTTTCTTAAAGAGATCTCCAGTCTTTCCCATTCTATTGTTTTCCTCTATTTCTTTGCATTGATCACTGAGGAAGGCTTTCTTATCTCTCCTTGCTATTCTTTGGAACTCTGCATTCAAACGGGTATATCTTTCCTTTTCTCCTTTTCCTTTAACTTCTTTTCATTTCTCAGCTATTTGTAAGGCCTCCTCAGACAACCATTTTGCCTATTTGCACTTCTTTTTCTTGGGGATGGTCTTGATCACTGCCTCCTGTTGGTTTAGTAACATATATAGATGTAATAAGTACAACAGTAATAGCACAAAGAGAGGAAGAGCTATTTAGGAATAACATTTCTATAGCTCACTGGAATCAAGTTTTTAGAAATCTGAAGCAGATTCTTATAAGATGTATACAGTAGGTCCTACAGCAACCACTAAAGAAATAATGAGACAAAACAGAGTCATTATAGGAATTAAAATGTTACATGAGAAAACATTCAGTTCATGCAAAAGAAAGAAGTAAAGGAGGAACAAAAGAAATAAAGAGACATAGAGTAAATAAAAGTAAAATGGCAGGTGTAAATCCAACCATACTAACAATTACATTAATGTGAATGAACTAAGCAATCCAACCAAAAGGCAGGGATTGTCACAGTGGATTAAAGAAAATCACCCAACTATATACATGCTGGCTGTAGGAAACATATATTCGATTCAGAGATCCAACAGATTGGAAGTAAAAAAATGAACAGAGGTATATTATGTATACAGCAACCGTAAGAAATTTGATATGGCTATGCTAATATCAGACAAAATAGCTTTAAGATTTTTTTACTAAACACAGAGGGACATTTTCTAATGATATGAATATCAATCCATCAGGAAGTTATAACAGTTATGAACATGTATGCACCTATGGTTTTTCCAGTGGTCATGTATGGATATAAGAGTTGGACTATAAAGAAAGCTGAGCACCAAAGAATTGACGCTTTTGAACTGTGGTGTTGGGGAAGATTCTTGAGAGTCCCTTGGATTGTAAGGTGATCCAACCAGTTCATCCGAAAGGAGATCAGTCCTGGGTGCTCACTGGAAGGACTGATGTTGAAGCTGAAGCTCCAATACTTTGGCCACCTGATGCGAAAGCTGACTCATTTGAAAAGACCCTGATGCTGGGAAAGATTGAGGGCAGGAGGAGAAGGGGACAACAGAGGATGAGATGGTTGGATGGCATCACCAACTCAATGGGCATGGGTTTGAGTGAACTCTGGGAGTTGGTGATGGACAGAGAGGCCTGGCGTGCTACGGTTCATGGGCTCTCAAAGAGTTGGACACGACTGAGTGACTGAACTGAACTGAACTGAACTGATGCACCTAATAACAGAGTCCTGAAATATATGAACCAAAGGCTGACAGAGTTGAGGGTAGAGATAGATAACTCAACAATAATCATCAGAGACTTTAATGCTATACTTTCATTACTGGGTGGGACAACCAAGGAGAAGAGCAACAAGAAAAGAGAAGACGAGAATAACAATATATACAAATTAGACCTAATTGATATTCATAGAACACCTAACAGGAGCAGAATGCACATTTTTTTTTCCTCAAGCATGCATGAAACATTCTACAGGCAGACCATATGGTAGGTTATAAAACAAACCTCAATTAATTTAAAAGGGTTAACATCTTATAAAGTATGACCTCCTCAAAATGGAATAAAATTGGATATTAGAAAGAAATTTGAGACATTCACAGATGTGTAGAAATTAAATAACATCATAAATGTAAATGGGTCAAGAAAAAATTATAAAGGAAATTAGAAAATACTTTGAGATGAATAAAGATAAAAATAGCAAGAAAACTTCTGGGATGCAGCTAAAGAAGTGCTTAGGGTGCAGTTTATAGGTATAAATTACATGAAATAAGAAGAAAGACCTCAAACTAACAACTCTACACCTTAAGAACCTAGAAATAAGAAGTGCAAATGGAACTCAAAGCAACCAGCAGGGATAAACTAAGTATTACAGTGGAAATTAATGAAATAGAAAAACAATAGAGAAAATCAAAGTAAACCAAGTATTGGTTCTCAGAAAAGTCTCACTAAATTGACAGACCTTAAGCTAGATTGACAAGGAAAAAAAAAGAAAATTTTAAAATTACTAAAATCAGGAAAAAAAGAAGGTACATAACTACCAACCTTATAGAAACAAAAATAATTAGAATACTATGAACAACTGTTTGCCATAAATTAGATAACTTAGATGAAATGAACAAATTTCTAAAAAGAAAAGCAACTAAATCTGACTCAGGAAGAAACAAATGTACTGTGGTGATCATTTCACAATATATATAAATATCAAATCATTATCAAATATCAAATCGCCTTGAAACTAATATAATGTCCAATTATACCTCAATAAAAATGAAGAAAAAGAAGAAAGAGAAAAACTGAATAGACTTATACAAGACAATGACTTTGTAATAAAAAAAAACTTCACAAAAATAAATCCAAGACCAAATGCTTTCACTGATAAATTCTACCAAATATTTGAAAAAGAGCTAATCCATTAGAATAAACAAGTTCATCAAGGTTGTAGAGTATAAGATCAATATATAAAAATTAAATATTTCTAAACAATTCTATTTGTAACAACATCAAAAAGAAAAAAATTACTTAATAAATTTAACAAAAGTAGTATAAAACTTTTACTCTGAAAACTGAAAATTATTAATGAAAGAAATTAAAGAAGACTCAAATAAATGGAAAGATGTGTCTTTCACCTGATTCAGGTTTATGAATGAAAGAGTCTATATTTATATTGTTATAATGCCAATACAACCCCCAAATAATCCACAGGTTCAATATAATCCCTATCAAAATCCTAGTGGAGTTCTTTTCAGAAATTAACAAGTTAATCTTGAAATTCATATAGAAGTTTAAGGGACATAGGATAGCCACGATAATCTTGAAAAAGATCAAAGTTGGAGGACCCACTTTTCCCCGTTTCAAAATTTACTACAAAACTATAGGAACCAAGATAGGGTGGTGCTGACATGGGAGAGAAATGTAGCTCAAGGGAACAGAACTGAGAACCCAGAAGTGAGCCCCTATATTGACAGTCAATTGATTTTTTATAACATGATTCAATAAAGAATAAGCTTTTTCACAAATGGTGCTTAAGCAACTATAGATCCACACTCCAAAGGATAAACTTGGATCTCTACTTCACACCATATACAAAAATTAACTCAAAATGCATCAAAGGTCTGAATGTAAGAGCTAAAACTATGTGTCTTAGAAGAAAACATCAGTGTAACTCTTCACAACCTTGGATTAAGAAATTATATCTTTGATATGGTATCAGAAGAGTTAGCAACAAAACAAAAAGACTGGATATCGTCAAAATTAAAACTTTCTGTGTTTCAAAGAACACCATCAAGGAAGTAAAAAGAGAAACACAAAGTGGGATAAGACAGTTGCAAATCCTATAAGGGAATTATATCTAGAACATACAAAGAACTCTACTACTCAATAATTTAAAAACCAAATAACTCAATTTAAAAATGGGCAAAACATCTGAATAGATATTTCTCTAAGGCAGACATACAAATAGCCAATAAGAATGTAAAAGGGTCTCACCATCATTAGCCATCAGGAAAAAGTCAGTGAAAACCACTAGATAGCACTTCATACTCACTAGAATGGTTATAACCAAAGAAGATAGTAGTAAGTATTAGCAAGAATGTAGAGAAATTGGCGGGAGAAGGCAATGGCACCCCACTCCAGTGCTCTTGCCTGGCAAATCCCATGGACGGAGGAGCCTGGTGGGCTGCAGTCCATGGGGTTGCTAGGAGTTGGACACAACTGAGCGACTTCACTTTCAATTTTCACTTTCATTCATTGGAGAAGGAAATGGCAACCCACTCCAGTGTTCTTGCCTGGAGAATCCCAGGGACGGCGGAGCCTGGTGGGCTTCCCTCTATGGGGTCGCACAGAGTCGGACACGACTGAAGCGACTCAGCAGCAGAGAAATCAGCACTCTCATATGCTACTGGTCGGAATGTAAAATTGTGTTACTACTTTGGCATTGTTGGGTGGTTCCTCAAATAATTAAACATAAAATTAACACGTGACCCACCAGTTCCATCCATAAGTATTTACCTAAGAGAAATAAAAATATGAGTCCTCACAAAGACTTACATATGGATGTTCAGAGCAACTTTAATAACCAAAAATAAAAGCTCCAAATTGGAACCAAACCAGATCAAATGTCCTTCAATGAATGACTGGATAAACAAAATGTGGTATATTCATTCCATTGAATACTGCTCAGTAATAAAAAAGGAATGAAGTATAGATACATACAACAATGTGAATAATTTTCCATACAATTTTGCTGAGTGAAAAATAAACCTGATTATGACAAACTTTGAGGCTGTTCAGCATTTTGATTGTAGTGAAGTCTCCATGAAGACAGATGATAGACAAATAGATAGACAGATAATGCATGTGTCAAAACATATCAAGTTCATCATGAAAGTTAAAAAGACAATCTGCAAATTAGAAGAAAGCATTTGTAAGTTATGTCTCTGATAAGGGTTTAATATTCAGAATATATAAAGAACTCCTACGACTCAATAATAAAAACAACAAACAACCCGATTAAAAATCAGGCAAAGGATTTAAATAGACATTTCTCCAGTGAAGATATACAAATGGCCAACATTAAAATACATGAAAGAATGCTTAACATCATTGCTGTTGTTCAGTCACTAAATCATGTCTGACTCTTTGTAACCCCATGAACTGCAGCACACCAGGCTTCCCTGTCCTTTACTGTCTCCCTGAGTTTGCTTAAACTCATGTCCATTGAGTTGGTGATGCCATCCAATCACTCTGTCACCCACTTCTCCTCCTGCCCTCAATCTTTCCCATCATCAGACTCTTCCAAAGAGTTGGCTGTTTCCTTCAGTTGGCCAAGGTATTGGAGCTTCAGCTTCAGCATCTGTCCTTCCAATGAATATTCAGAGTTGATTTCCTATAGGATTGACTGGTTTGATCTTCCTACTGTCCAAGGGACTCTCAAGAGTCTTCTCTAGCACCAGAGTTCAAAAGCATCAATTCTTTGGCACTCAGCCTTCTTTATGTTCCAAATCTCACATCCACACATGACTACGGGAAAAACCATAGCTTTGATAATATAGACCTTTGTCAGCAAAATGATGCCTCTGCTTTTTAATATGCTGTTTAGGTTTGTCATAGCTTTTCTCCTCAGTCGTGACCAACTCTTTGCGACCCCATAGTCTATACAGTCCCTGGAATTCTCCAAGCAAGAATACTGGAGTGGGTAGCCTTTCCCTTCTCCAGGGGATCTTCCCAACACAGGGATCAAAGCCAGGTCTCTCTCAATGCAGGCAGATTCTTTACCATCTGAGCCACCTGGGAAGCCCCTTCCAAGGAGCAAGCACCTTTTATTTTGATGGCTGTAGTCATCATCTGCAGTGATTTTGGAACCCAAGAAAACGAAATCTGACACTTTCCATTTTTTCCCCATCTATTTGCCACGAAGTGATGGGACTGGATGCCATGATCTCTGTTTTTTGAATGTTGAGTTTTAAGCCAGGTTTTTCACTCTCCTCTTTCACCTTCATCAAGAGGCTCTTTAGTTCCTCTTTGCTTTCTGTGATTAAAGTAGTATCATCTAAATACCTGATTGCTGATATTTTTCCCAGCAATCTTGATTCCAGCTTGTGAGTCATCCAGCCTGGATTTCACGTGATATACTCTGCATGTGAAAAGAAGAGAAGCAAAAAGCAAAGGAGAAAAGGTAAGATATTCCCATTTGAATGCAGAGTTCCAAAGAATAGCAAGGAGAGATAAGAAAGCCTTCCTCAGTGATCAATGCAAAGAAATAGAGGAAAACAACAGAATGGGAAAGACTAGAGATCTCTTCAAGAAAATTAGAGATACCAAGGGAACATTTCATGTAAAAACAGGCTTGATAAAGGACAGAAATGGTATGGACCTAACAGAAGCAGAAGAGATTAAGAAGAGGTGGCAAGAATACACAGAAGAACTGTACAAAAAAGATCTTCATGACCCAGATAATCATGATGGTGTGATCACTCACCTAGAGCCAGACATCCTGGAATGGGAAGTCAAGTGGGCCTTAGAAAGCATCACTATGAACAAAGCTAGTGGAGGTGATGGAATTCCAGTTGAGCTATTTCAAATCCTAAAAGATGATGCTGTGAAAGTGCTGCAGTCAATATACCAGCAAATTTGGAAAACTCAGCAGTGGCCACAGGACTGGAAAAGGTCAGTTTTCATTCCAATCCCAAAGAAAGGCAATGCCAAAGAATGCTCAAGCTACCGCACAATTGCACTCATCTCACATGCTAGTAAAGTAATGCTCAAAATTCTCCAAGCCAGGCTTCAACAATATGTGAACCGTGAACTTCCAGATGTTCCAGCTGGTTTTAGAAAAGGCAGAGGAACCAGAGATCAAATTGCCAACATCCCCTGGATCATGGAAAAAGCAAGAGAGTTCCAGAAAAACATCTATTTCTGCTTTATTGACTATGCCAAAGCCTTTGACTGTGTGGATCACAATAAACTGTGGAAACTTCTGAAAGAGATGGGAATACCAGACCACCTGACCTGCCTCTTGAGAAACCTGTATACAGGTCAGGAAGCAACAGTTAGAACTGGACATAGAACAACAGACTGGTTCCAAATAGGAAAAGGAGTACGTCAAGGGTGTATATTGTCACCCTGCTTATTTAACTTATATGCAGAGTCATCATGAGCAACACTGGGCTGGAAGAAGCACAAGCTGGAATGAAGATTGATGGCAGAAATCTCAATAACCTCAGATATGCAGATGACACCACCCTTATGGCAGAAAGTGAAGAGGAACTAAAAAGCCTCTTGATGAAAGTGAAAGAGGAGAGTGAAAAAGTTGGCCCAAAGCTCAACATTCAGAAAACTAAGATCATGGCATCCAGTCCCATCACTTCACGGCAAATAGATGGAGAAACAGTGGAAACAGTATCAGACTTTATTTTTTGGGGCTCCAAAATCACTGCAGATGGTGACTGCAGTCATGAAATTAAAAGACGCTTACTCCTTGGAAGGAAAGTTATGACCAACCTAGATGGCATATTCAAAAGCAGAGACATTACTTTGCCAATAAAGGTCCGTCTAGTCAAGGCTATGGTTTTTCCTGTGGTCATGTATAGATGTGAGAGTTGGACTGTGAAGAAGGCTGAACGCCGAAGAATTGATGCTTTTGAACTGTGCTGTTGGAAAAGACTCTTGAGAGTCCCTTGGACTGCAAGGAGATCCAACGAGTCTATCCTAAAGGAAATCAGTCCTGGGTATTCATTGGAAGAACTGATGCTGAGGCTGAAACTCCAATACTTTGGCCACCTCATGCGCAGAGTTGACTCATTTGAAAAGACCCTGATGCTGGGAGGGATTAGGGGCAGGAGAAGGGGGTGACAGAGGATGAGATGGCTGGATGGCACCACTGACTTGATGGACATGAGTTTGGGTGAACTCCGATGGACATGAGTTTGGGTGAACTCCGGGAGTTGGTGATGGACAGGGAGGTCTGACATGCTGCAATTCATGGGGTCGCAGAGAGTCGGACATGACTGAGCAACTGAACTGAGCTGAACTCTGCATGTAAGTTAAATAACTATGGTGACAATATGCAGCCTTGATGTGCTCCTTTCCAAATTTGGAACCAGTCTGTTGTTCCATGTCCGGTTCTAACTGTTGTCTTGACCTGCATACAGGTTGCTCAGGAGGCAGGTAAGGTGGTCTGGCATTCCTTCTCTTTAAGAATTTCCCACAGTTTGTTGTGATCCACACAGTCATAGACTTTAGAATAATCAGTGAAGTAGAAGTAGATTGTTGTTGTTGTTGTTTTTAATTCTCTTGCTTTTTCTATGATCCAGTAAATGTTAGCAATTTGATCTCCGGTTCCTCTGCGTTTTCTAAATCCAACTTGTACATCAAAGCTTTCAGTTCACATATTGCTGAAGTCTAGCTTGATGGATTTGGAGCATAATCTTGCTAGCATGTGAAATGAGTGCAGTTTTATGGTAATTTGAACATTCTTCGGCATTGCCTTTCTTTGGGATTGAAATGAAAACTGACCTTTTCCAGTCCTGTGGCCACTGCTGAGTTCTCCAAATTTGCTCACATATTGAGTGCAGTACTTTCACAGCATCATCTTTTAGGATTTGAAATAGCTCAACTGGAATTCCATCACCTCCACTAGCTTTGTTGATAGTAATGCTTCCTAAGGCCCACTTGACTTCACACTCCAGAATGCTTCTCTTTTAAGAACTATTTTGTACAGTTCTTCTGTATATTCTTGCCACCTCTTCTTAATCTCTTCTGCTTCTGTTAGGTCCTTGCTGTTTTTGTCTTTTGTTATGCTTATCTTTGCACGAAATGTTCCCCTGGTGTCTCCAATTTTCCTAAAGACATCTCTAGTCTTTCCCATTCTGTTTTTTCCCCTCTTTTTCTTTTCATTGTTCACTTTAGAAGGCTTTCTTCTCTTTGCATTGAGTTGCATATATCTTTCCCTTTCTCCTTTGCTTTTCATTTCTCTTCTCAGCTATTTGTAAGGCCTTCTCAGACAACCACTTTGCCTTCTTGATATTTCTTTTTCTTGGGGATGATTATGGTCACCATCTCCTCTACAATGTTACAAACCTCTGTCTAGAGTTCTTCAGGCACCCTCTCTACCAGATTTAGTCACTTGAATCTATTTGTCACCTCCACTGTATAATCATAAGGGATTTGATGTAGGTCATACCTGAATGGGCTACTGGTTTTCCCAACTTTCCTTGATTTGAGCCTGAATTTTGCAATAAGGAACTGATAATCTGAGTTACAGTCAGCTCCAGGCCTGCTTTTGCTGACTGTATAGAGCTTCTCCATCTATGGTGGTAAAGGATATAATCAATCTGATTTCAGTAGTGACCATCTGGCGATGTCCATGTGTAAAGTTGTCTCTTGTGTTGTTGGAAGAGGAATGTGTTCTTTTGGCAAAACTTTGTTAGATTTTGCCCTGCTTCATTTTGTACTCCAAGGCCAAACTTGCCTGTTATTCCAGGTATCTGTTGACTTTCTACTTTTGTATTCCAGTCCCCTATGATGAAAAGGACATCTTTTTTTGGTGTTAGTTCTAAAAGGTCTTGTAAGTCTTCATAGAATCATTCAACTTCATCTTCTTCAGCATTAGTGGTTGGAGCATGAAAGTGAAAGTGAAAGTTGCTCAATCATGTCCAACTCTTTGTGACCCTATAAACTGTATAGTTCTCAGAATTCTCCAGGCAAGAATACTGAAGTGGGTTGTCATGCACCTTCTCCAGGAGTCTTCCCAACCCAGGGATCAAATCTAGGTCTCCCACATTGCAGGCAGATTCTTTACCAGCTGAGCCACAAGGGAAGCCCAAGAATACTGGAATGGGTAGTCTATCCCTCCTTCAGTGGATCTTCCTGACCCAGGAATCGAACCAGGGTCTCCTGCATTGCAGGCGGATTCTTTACTGAGCTATTGGGGCATAAACTTGGATTTCTGTGATGCTGAATAGTTTGCCTTAGAAACAAACCAAGATCATTCTGTCATTCTTGAGATTGCAACCATTTTGAGTACTACATTTTGGACTCTTTTGTTGCCTATGAGGGCTACTCCTTTTTTTCTAAGGGATTCTTGCCCACAGCTATAGATGTAATGATGATCTGAATTAAATTCACCCATTCCCATCCATTTCAGTTCACTGATTCCTAAAATGTGGATGTTCGTTCTTGTCATCTCCTGTTTGATCACATCCAATTTACCTTGATTCATGGACCTAACAGGTTCCTATGCAATATTATTCCTAACAGTGTTGGACTTTACTTTCACCATCAGACACAACCACAACTGGGTGTCATTTCTGCTCTGGCTCAGCCTCTTCATTCTTTCTGTAGCTATTTCTCCACTCTTCTCCAGTAGCATATTGCACACCTATCAACTGTGGGCAGGGGTGGGGGGGCTCATCTTTCAGTGTCATACCCTTTTGCCTTTTCATACTGTTCATGGGGTTCTCAAGGCAAGAATACTGAAGTGGTTTGCCATTCCCTTCCCAGTGGACCACATTTTGTGAGGCCCTAACTAGCAGGGACATGCCCTTCACCGCTCCATGTAGCTGGACAATGCCTTGGTTGTCCCATAGCTGGTGCTCATTGAGTGTATAAACCTTCACTGGCTGTTGGGTGTCAGTCAGTGTGTGGCCCAGGATGGAGGCAAAGGCCCTGCTGGAGTGGCTGGGAAGGGAGTCCAGGAGCCTGGAGCTTCCCAGCCTCTTTGCTGCTGCTGGCCACCGTAGGGCCTATCTTCTACCCAGCAATCGCTGTCTGCCCTGCAGCTGATCTGCCATCCAGGAGTGGAGGGCCTCTCGGCCTCAAGAAAATGCAAATCAAAGCCAGGATGAGATAACGCTTCATACTTACTCAGTTCAGTTCTGTTCAGTTCTGTTGCTCAGTCATGTCTGACTCTTTGCAACCCCATGGACTGCAACACGCCAGGTTTCCCTGTCCATCACCAGCTCCTGAAGCCTGCAAAAAATCACGTCCATCGAGTCAGTGATGCCATCCAACCATCTCATCCTCTGTCATCCCCTTCTCCTCCTACCTTCAATCTTTCCCAGCATCAGGGTCTTTTCTAGTGAGTCAGTTCTTTGCATCTGGTGGCCAAATTATTGGAGTTTCAGCTTCAGTGTCAGTCCTTCCAATGAATATTCAGGACTGGCTTCCTTTAGGATGGACTGATTAGATCTCCTTGCAGTCCAGGGGACTCTCCAGAGTCTTCTCCAACACCACAATTCAAAAGCATCAATTCTTCGGCACTCAGCTCTCTTTATAGTCCAACTCTCACATCCACACATGACCACTGGAGAAACTACAGCTTTGACTAGTTGGACGTTTGTTGGCAAAGTAATGTCTCTGCTTTTTAATATGCTGTGTAATTCGGTCATAGATTTTCTTCCAAGGAGCAAGTATCTTTTAATTTCATGGCTGCAGTCACCATCTGCAGTGATTTTGGCCCAAGAAAATAAAGTTTGTCACTCTTTCCATTGTTCCCCCATCTATTTGGCATGAAGTGATGGGACTGGATGCCATGATCTTTGTTTTTTGAATGCTGAGTTTTAGGCCAGCTTTTTCACTCTCCTCTCTCACTTTCATCAAGAGGCTCTTCAGTTCCTCTTTGCTTTCTGCCATAAGCATGGTACCATCTGCATATGTAAAGTTACTGATCTCTCTCCTGGAAATCTTGATTCCAGCTTGTGCTTCATCCAGCTTGGCATTTCACATGATGTACACGGCATATAAGTTAAATAAGCAGGGTAACAATATACAGCCTTGATGTACTCCTTTTCCTATTTGGAACCAGTCCATTTTTCCATGTCCAGTTCTAACTGTTGCTTTTTGTCCTGCATACAGGTTTCTCAGGAGGCAGGTGAGGTGGTCTGGTATTCCTACCTCTTGAAGAATTTTCCACAGTTTGTTGTGATCCACACAATCAACGACTTTAGTGTAGTCAATGAAGCAGAAAGAAGTGAGTGTCAGGGACAGAGAGGAGTAGGGATTGTGGAGTTAATGTTTGATGGAGACAGTTTCTGTTTGGTTTCACAACATTGTGAGTGTAAGTGCTGCCACTGAATTGTGTATTTAAAATGATTAATAGTGAAAATTTTATGCTGTACACATTTCACCACAATTGAAAATAATGTGATATGCTAAAAAACATTGACTGGGATGCTTTAAGTAGGTGAATTGTATCATATGTGAATTATATCAACAATAAAGCTTTTTCAAAAAGCAATCAACTTTTTACATTTTTGTGTGAAGACAGAATATATATATATATATATATATATATATATATATATATATATATATATATATATGTATTTAAAGATAACAGAATCCCTCCTTAAAAGTGATTTAGTTAAGATCATTGATTGGATGGGGAAAAAATGAACACAATGAAAGCTAGGAACAGAGACACCCAAGATGTGGGTCTCACTCCCACCCCAAGTGGCACTGCCTATGGTCCCAGACAAGTGTGCAGAGGAGAGACCCATGTGGGAGATGGACTCTGCAAAATCAGGACTAGAAGCACGTCACTTCATCTTGTCTGCCTTTGCGGATCTGGTAGCTGGTCAAGGCCACTGGCTTGTTCTCCTGTGGAAGGCTTTCAAACACTTGAATGTGCACAAAGTCATCATCCATTTGAACTTTGATGAAGAAGGTCCTCCCAGCAACCCCTTGGCTTTTGAACTCCACAGCATTGAACACCGGGAACTTCTTGTTTTCCTTCTCTTCCAGCGGAGACTTCACTTTGTCAGCAATGGCCTGGATCTCAGCCATGGTCAGCTGCTTGGCAGGGGACGCACCACACATCATCTCAGTGGTGGGTCCGTGGACACCAGGAAGCGGTCATGGAGCGGCGGTCACGCTGCACCAGGAGTTGCACAGGAGCAGCAGACACTCGCAGGAATTTGATGTGCATTTTATTATACATAAATTATACTCAATAAAGCAGCTAACAAAACTAAGTATGAATTACTTTGATAAAAATAAAAATTAAATTTTAAGAAAAAAATTCTTTCTCAATCATTCAACAGTACAGATTTAACACAGAGGGAAACAAAGCTTCCCGCTGTGTCCCTGCTGCCCTGAGATGCATTCATTCAAATACGAATCAAATGCCTATCACTTAGCACGTACCAGGTGAGCTGTGACCTGAACACATGCCTCAGTTTATCTCACTGGCCTTAGGAAGCAGTGAGACACTGAGATGCAAGAAAACAGAAAGGGAACCATGGTAACTTTATTTAAGCCCTTCAAGCCTTGGTTTCTTTATCCATAAAATAGAATAACAATAATGTCTGCTTCAAAAGATTAGTAGAAGCATCTTAGAAAAGGCTAAGCAGTATTGGGCATGCAGAAAGGGCTAGATACACATTGGCTACTTGGGGGAGGCATGGTCCCAGTAAGGGACACATGATCATTGCCTGGACCTTTGAAACATAGCAAGAGGGGAGACCCTGCGTCAGGAGAGAAAGGTGAGGGCAGAGGCCAGGCCTGGAGGCCAACAGTGACCTTGGTGCACCTCTTGGTCCCTGAGAGGGTCTGGGGTCATGGCAGGTAAGTAATCTGGGAGGGGTACGCAGCGCTGGGAAGAGACATAGGAGCTGGTCCTGGGACCTTGGCTGAGCCCAAAGTGGAGACCACGGGCCCCATGACCATACAGAATTACAGTACTAATACTTTATTCAGACCCATTCCAAGACTGGGGATATCCATGTCCTTACCTGGAAAAAATAGTGGGGGTTACTCAGTAAGGCAGTGAGGAAATGGAAGAGGAAAGGGGCTCATATTCCCCACCTTGTCCTCAGTCTCCCCATGGCATAGTGCTCTAGGGTATGCCCACCCCTCAACCCCAGGGACCCAGCCCAAGCCCCTTCTGCCCTCTCAGATCTGTCCATCCCACCAGGCCCGCCCCCTTGCCCCGCTTGGACAGCCTGGCTGGGCTATGAATAGCACATGGCCCTTTTCCTTTCCAAATATAAAATGTTTGCTTTCAATCAGGGGCGTCTGGGGAAATGGAAATTATAGGATTGGAGAGTGTCCTTGGGTAAAGAAATACCTCGAATGCCGAAACCTCGCAGGGCCTCTGATTAGGGCTGGAATAATTCCTGCTGTAATATAAACAATCCTCGCTCGGCTAATGGGGGGCGGGGGAGCGGGGCCAGAAAACAGGGGCGCACGCTGCCTCTTTGTTCTCTCCCCTCCCGGCATGCCTGTGTGGCTGGGCCAGGGCCCGGGGTCCAGAGCAGACAGCTTGAGAGCCTCAGGACGTCAGAAGCCTCGGCTCCTGGGGTGCTGAGTGACCATGGGTGAAACCCTGCCCCAGGGTCCCCTGCTCCTGCCATAGCGAGTGGCAGACGGATTCTCCATGAGGAGCAGCCAGTCGGCTTCAGAAGCTTGGACCTGCTCTGGGGGCTGACGAAGAACACGGGGTGGGGGGTGGGGGGTGGGGAGGCCAGCTGAGTAGATGACCAGGGAGAGAGGAGAGGAGCCTGGGAAAATGGCTCTGAACAAAGTTTCCCAAGTGGTTGGTCAGTTAGTCAGCAAATACTTCTCAGTGTCTCCCTGAAGCACCAGGATGTGAAGGTGCTAATGTGCTGTCCCCACCCTGGAGGGGCACAGAATCTGTCTGGTAAATACACCAACAACAAACCATGAGCCTGGCAGCAGCGGCTTAGGGCAGAGGCCCTGGGAAGGGGCTTTGCACATCCCGGTGGCTCCCAGCTTACGTACAGGAGGGACAGCTGCCTGCCACTCAGAGCGTGAAGGCTGTGCCACAGACGCCCTGCCTATGTCTTCAGCAATGTGCAATCAGCTCTCAACATCCCATCAGCTGGCCTGGTTAGCTAGCACCTCAATTAACCAGAGCAGGGAATGTCCTCAAAATCAGTACGCATTTGATAACATCCAGCTCCGAAGCCAAGCTTTTTTTTTCTCTTTTGCAGAGGAACCTCCCAGGCTAACAGCTCTTCTTGACACCTCATTCTCAAATGTACAGTTATCTTGATGCAAATCACAAAGAGAGAGAAAGCAGGTCAAGCTCCTCTTAAAACAGAGAAACCGGGAAACTGTAGGAAGCATTTGTAAAGATTCACACGTCACAGACCTATGTGGCCATGTAGGTTACAGTCAAACCATGCTGAGGACACAGCCAATCAGTCAAGGGGTGGGCGCTGGGAAGGGTACTGGCTTGCTGTGTCTCTATGGCTGCAGCCTCTCATCTGTAAAATGGGTGCAAATGGCAAAGGAAAACCAGCCAAGGTGATATTGAGGAAGATGAATCAGGGGTGCTTTGTGGAGGATCAGGTCCTGTCCTGATGGAGCTAGGGGTCCTGGAGGAACCTCCAGTCCACAGGCATGGCTGGCTCATGGAGACCAGCCCAACACCCAGTTCTGAGAGTGGCCAGTTCAAGGTGGCCCCCATGTACTGAAGGCCCAGACAGTGTGAACACAAGAGGAGGCCTACAATGCAGGCTGGTGTCTCTGAAGAGAAGCGGAAGTATGGACGGGGCAAGGAAAGAAGCTGGGGTTTCTGGATGGTTGGGAGGGGAGGCTGTTAGCCCCAGGCCTGAGAGCTGGGCCTGCTGTGAGGGAGGGGCTGGGAACATACCTGACCACTCTCTCCCACCTTCCCATCTCCTGCTGCCTCCTCCCAGGATGGATACTCAGGATGGTCGGGATGCAACTGGTGGGTCCAGAGCAGGTGAAGGAGGGGAAGAGAAGAAGGGGGCAATGTGGGGACACCTGCCCAGTGCTCTCCAACAGTGGACACACACTCCCCCAAGGGGGCAGGGGCTGCAGCCAGACCTCTGCCGAGTGTCTGAGTGATGGGACTTGACCCTCACATGGCAGCTCCGCATCTTAAGTGAGAACATGTTGAAAACCCTTCAACGTGGGGAAGCATTTGCAAGCCTCCTCAGAACCCCAACTGGCGGCCGCCCTGCAGCTTGGGGCCAGCAGGAGGAAGCCATCACCTGCAGCAGTGGCTCCTGGGGCTGGGGGTGGGAGTAGGGGCCCTGCCCAGGAGGGTGGGGTGGGAATAGGCCCCAGGAATGTAATGGCAGCGTTCTCCTAGGCAGATGGGCCCCCCACCCACACACCCTGGGCCGCCAGCGGTTCCGTATTTATACTACATTAATAATGGTTTAAACGTTCTCATAAATAGATGCTGATTAATTGGCAATCCATTTGCTGAAGCCTGGGCTGCCAGACGGTTTCCTGGAGGCCCGTTCCACATCCCGATAAACACCATCAGGGAGCAAGGCAGGCGCTAATGTAGTGGGCGTCCCTCCCGGGCCGCAGCCCGAGAGCAATTCCTCAAGCCTGAAAGGGCCCGACCTGGAACTCCAGCCTCACACAGCAGGGCGCCAGCCGGGCCCAGTCCACCCCCAACAGACTTTGGCTTCAGCCCCGCCCCTTGAGCTGGTCCTTGTGGACAGTGCCCTTCCTGCAGTGCTCCTGACATCTAAGAAAAGCCGGGTCACCAGGGATCTGAGCTTGAGGGCCGGAACCCTGTCCTGTTGCTTGTTGGTTCACCTGTTCCTCCACTCATTCAGGCTGTCAGTCGTTTCTTCATTTAGAGGAGTCTGCCCCGGGACAAGCCTGGAGGGTGTCAGGGAAGGGCCTGAGGACTGGGAGCCCCTTCACAAGGCCTTGGACTCCTGGGAGACCATTTTCGGAGGATGCCTGGTGGATGGAATCCCTCAGTGCAGGTGTGAACCAAGGGCAGAAACTCTGTGCTCCCAGTTAGTAGGGCCTTAGCTGGGCATCACTGCCCATGGATGGCCCTCTTGAGGCATGTTTGCTCCTGCCCTCTCTAAGGTCTCCCAGCTCTGCATCCCCAGCCTGCATGGCCCACTTCCGGTTCACCTGGCAGATGCCCCTGTACTTTCCGGCCTGAGCCCCAGCCCCCTCCCTTGTAGGATGGGGACTCCATTGCACCTTCACACAGGAGCCCCTTCCCAGCCCAATGTCCCTGTCCCTAGTGTGGCAGCCCACAGTCTGCTCATGTTCTGGGACCCCCACCACACCAGCCATTACTGAATGCTGTTTCATAGTGTCACATGCCCCGTCTCCCACCTCCACAGATGGGACCACTGACATCTGACAGTCACCTGCCCAAGGTCACCTGGCAGTTAAGTGCCACACTCAAGACTCAAACCCCAGGTCCACTAGAGAGGGTCCTAACTATTGCCATGCTGCCCGATGCTGGGTTGTTGAAAGAATGAAAGCAGGAGGGATGAATGAATGAATTTTACCAGCCCAGATCCAGGGAGTAAAGGGGTTGGGGGAGGGGCCTCCCCTGGTGACTGGTTTTTAAAACTCAGGCAGACCCAGAGCCTGAGTGCGGAGGTCAAAGGTGGCCGTTGATGGTTGTCACTCAAGCAAAATAGGCCCATTTTCATTTTTCACTTGGGCCCAGACCCCTCCAAACAGACAGTGATTAGACCCTGATTGAGCCTTTCCTCTGCCTGATGACTCCCACATGTGACCCGCTCCCAAATTACATGCAAATGTTCCACCGATGAGCTGCTGAAAGCCCCTGGCCTCCCAGCCAGCTCCTGCCGCTGCGCAGGCGCCCTTCGTGCAGGTGTGTGCAGGGCCAGGTCACCACCAGAGGCACCTGCAGGCCTCTGAGCTCCACAGCACCCCTAGGGGTGATGCACCTGAGCCTCAGTCTGCTCATCTGTAGAGAGGGCATATTAACAGAGCGAAAGCTGCCTCACAGTGAGCATGCCCACAGTGAGCATTGATATTACATTTAAGAAGACAAAGTGCCTGGGATCAAAAGACACATGGACTAGTTATTCCATGTTGGTCTCTGATTCTGAGTCCCTGCCTCCCAGGGGTGTTGGGGACAGACTAAACAGACATATCTAGCTGCTTAGAACAGGGCTGGGCATGAGTACTCACACCTGTCTCTGTCACTATGATTTTTACGGGCACTGTGCAAAAAGAAGGCAAACCCCCTCCTCCAAGAAGTCTGGAGCCCGTCCACAGATATTTCATTGCTCCCTATGTAGGTGCCCCACCCTGCCTGTCCCATGAGGGTGGTGACACCCTGAGTCTCATTTTCAGTGGGAGTCACTGTGGGGCCAAGAGAGGCCACAGTCACAGAGCTGGCCAATGGTGAAGACATCCTGAGGGCCTAGCACATACCCTCAACTTTGGAGCCGAAGCCCTGGCCTGCAGATGGCAGGATTCTCCTCTGCCATCCCAGCCCTGGCCATTTGCCTCCTGTGAAGCTGGTAGAGCACTATAGCCCTTTCCATGAACTGGGAGGGAAAGGTTCCTGACAGCCTTGCATCTACGCTTTAAGGTGCCCTAGTTGGATCTTCGATCTCGTCCTCTCCTTCATTCATTCATTTATTTAACAAGGCCTTCTGTAACCACTTTCCTGTGTCTGGACTTCCGGTTAAGCATCTGTTTACAATGTGGGAGACCAGGGTTCAATCCCTGGGTCGGGAAGATCCCCTGGAGAAGGAAATGGCAATCCACTCTAGTACTATAGCCTGGAAAATCCCATGGACAGAGGAGCCTGGTAGGCTACAGTCCATGGGGTTGCAAAGAGTTGGACACGACTGAGCAACTTTACTTTACTCTCTAACCACACACCTTAGTTTCCTCCCCACCCTCGAGCCTGTTTCATTGTATTCTCAGTGCAGATACCTCTTTGACATGAGCTGGTTCGTGGGTTGGTTCGCTCTTGCTTGGGTCACTGGTAGAACATCAGCTTCACCAGGGCAAGAGCCATGTTCATCTCCCTCACCTGGATTAGAGCCATTGTGAAATGCACACTCCAGAGAAAGAGAGAGAGAGCGATGGGGTGGGGGTAGGAGGAAAAGGAAGAAAGAGCACAGAGCGAGAGGAAGAGAGAAGGAGAGAAACAGAGACAGGGAAGGAGGGAGAGAGAAACAGAGGAAGAAAGGGGGAGAGGTGGGAATGAAGGATCCGTGCTTTGGATCGGAGAGAGTTTGGATGGGGAAGAGGGGAGTTGGGGGCCCAGGTAAGGATGGAGGCAGGCCTTGGAAAAAGAGTGGGCAGATGGGCAGGGGCTTTGGTTTAACTATGTGAAGTGACCAGCTCTGGTTCTAGGGGCAGATGGGCAGGGGCTTTGGTTTAACTATGTGAAGTGACCAGCTCTGGTTCTAGGGTCAGACTGAGCGGGGTCAGGGAAGGGTGAGGTGGAGACATGAACACATGGGCCATGCAAACTGCTGGGAAGGCTGGGCACCACGCACAGGGGTTCTGTGGAGTCCAACTAGTCTCAATGGACATGCTGAGCTCTCTGGAGGGAGACTGCACCCTCCCCAGCCAGGAGGGATGTCTTTCCTTAAATCCTGGCTCAGACGGTGAAGAATCTGCCTGCAATGTGGGAGACCTGGGTTCAATCCCTGGGTCAGGAAGATCCCCTGGGGAATGGATTGGCTACCCACTCCAGTATTCTTGCCTGGAGAATCCCATGGACATAGGAGCCTGGCGGGCTACAGTCCATGGGGTTGCAAAGAGTTGGATACGACTGAGTGACGAACACACACACACACACACACACACAAGAGCAGTGGGGGCCTTTGATTGGCTCATTCTGGGGAAGAGGAGATCTGAACTGCTGGGGCTATCTGCCTGTGGGTTTGCCTGTGAGTTAAAGGCTGGGAAGGATGGGACCCTGTTGATGGAAAAGCAAGTCTAGAGGGAAGGGCCAAGCATGGAGGGGTCTGTGTGGAGGCACACTCACCATGGGCTGTGCTGGGGCCCTTCCCTCGCTGCATGCATCTGCCTTCTCTCAGGCCCACAATCATCCTTCACGCAGCTGTTATCCTCAGCCCTGCCGGCCCAGCGTCCTGCAGACGAGTGACTTGCCCAGGTTGCACCACGGACACCAATACAGGAGGGGACTGCGCCCCTTCCCGGTCCCCTTAACCTAGGATACCCACATGCCCGTCCCCTTCATTCCTGGGCAGGAAGCAGCTCAGTTCAGCCCTTCCCTCAGCGGCAGGTGGGTGGCCCTTCATCAGCCTGATGTGGAAAGTGAAATAACTTCTCCCAATTACCCTCGAATCTGGAAACTTTTTGTGCCTCCGACATTTCCTCCTGCCTGGGAGTTAATCAGCCCCTTGGCCATCCCCCCACTGGGCCGGGGCGTGGGGGCACCAGGGGCAGTTGTGCCCCAGAAAATTATTTCTCATCGCCAATTACTGCCCATTAGAGCTAATGGTCGCGCTTAATCACCACACACTTATCTGGGGTTTTTTAAGCCACTGGAATGGGTCCGGACCCTCCCCCACCTCCCCCTCCCCATTCTCTCTTGAGCAAAGCTCAAGCCATTGCCAGAAATATATTTTTTTAAACCAAATCACACATCTGATACCGTTTTGTTTGAAAAATGAGCTACCCTCCCTTTCTTGTGTCTGCTGGTTAAACAACCAGTAAAGTTTTGGGGACAGAGACAGGACCTCCATGGGGCTCATTCCCAGGACTCTGGGGAGGTGGGACCTCTCTTCGAAGGGAAAGGTACTTAGCCCCAGCAACAGAAAAGGAAACTGAGGCTGGTGTAGGGGGATATTAAAGGCCCCATAGAGAGCAGTGGCAGAGTGAGGATCAGAGTCCAGGCTGGTGAGTCAGACCTGAGGGATACAGGAAAGGGGCGGGGAACAGAGGACAGCCTGGGGCTATTTAACCCTAGGGATGGGGACAAGGCAAGTCAGATGTTGGGGGATCTCCCACAGCAGCCCTCTGGGGCTGAGGAGTTGAATCAGGATTAAAAGTGTGTTCACCTGAGAAGTGAAATGGCTCAGATGGTGCCAAAGGTGTGGCTGCCACAGTGCGCGCAGAACATCTGGTTCTACATGGACCCAAAGCACTTAGGAAGAATTTGCTCTGCAGCCTCTTTCCACAGACATGTCGGAGCCTCTCTGAGCCTTGGTTTCCTGACCTGACAAATGAGTCTCTGGTTCCCCAAAGGGCAGGACTGCTGTGAGGACTCAGGGTCCAGGCCCTCACCTACAGTGTGGTGTGTGGCCTGGGCAACTCTGTCCCCAGGTAGGCTGACCCTCTGGAGTGAAGGTGACTGGGAGGTCGGTACACACAACTGCTGCCAAACAAACTCATCCGCCACTGCCAGGGGCTGAGACCACCCAGCCCAGCCAGATGGCATGTTCCGTGGACCCTCTCTCTAAACGCAATAATCTCAGGCAAATCTCAGCAACCACAGAGGAGCACGCACTCAGTAGAGAGGCCTTAAAGGTCTCCTCCACTCTGGGCCCCCTGTGAAGGACAAGACAGGTCTGTCCCTGCCTCTGTGGGGCTGGTGGATGGCTCTGGAGGACGAGCAGCAGGTAGAGGGATTAGGAAGCCAGATCATTCCAGAGCATGCTATGGAAACCACAATGGGGAATATTAGGGAGCACAGTGAGGTGCCTGTTCGTGCATGTCAGGTTTTGAACACATTGCCCATCATGTGTTTCTGGCTCTGTCTGTTGAGAGTTTTGCAGCTGGCCACTGGGATCCCAGAGCACCCCCAGCTCCCAGACCTTGATCTCTAATGTCATGGCCTGGGAAAAGGAATCCAGCTTCTCAGAATACAGCCGGTTCCAAAGTCGGGGTAGGATTGATACAGCATAGGCCTGGACCATGTATTACATGGTAAAGAAAATGCTCAAAAAAAAAAAAAAGAAAAAGAAAAAATGATGATGGCATGTCAAAGGTTACAGGAGCCAGCTTGTGGGGGCTCCCATTGGCTGAATCTGAGACAAATGAAGTACCGAACCACTTAAGCAAAGTAATGATTATGAATCACTGAAAAATAGGAATTCATGGTCTGTCCTTATAATAAGGGTAAATGAGCAGGGGAGGGGAGCTCTTTTTTACAGGAGAAAGCTGAGGGTTCTGTTACCAGCTGGCATATACAGAGGGAGGCTTAGGTTGAAAATCAGCATTTTGCTGCCTTTATAAGGCGGGAGCCATCCACAGATATTGAACCCGGTGGAAAGTCATGAGAGGAGCAAGGTATTTCCACGCTCTTACATAGTTCCCTAACAGTCTCTGGGTTAGACACAAGAAGGCAAAAAGTTACAGTGGCAGCACCTTGATAGGTGATCAAGTGAACTGATGCCACAGAGGGCAAGTGGGTTCGTGGGCCTCCACACAGCGCCCTGAGAGGGACGCGTCCCTCATGCCACTCACACCAGCTGGAGTGACGCAACCTGAACCAAACAGGGGAAAACTCAGAGAGACCCACATGAGGGGTGTTCCACTAAAGAAACTGTATTCTTCAAAAATGCTACTGCAATAAAAGGAAAAAAATGTGTGGGCACTGCTCAGACGAAGGAGGACAAAAGAGACACTATGGCTGAGGGCAATGCCTGGCCCTGTATCAGATCTGCGGCTGGAGGGGAAGGAAAGGCTATCAAGGCCTTGGTGTATGGATGGCAGATGAGAGGAAAGCATGGTATCAGTGTTGAAGGTATCAGTGTTGAAGGAACTGAACCATGGCTACTAAGACAATGACCTATTCTTGGGAAATTCACCCTGAAGTATTTAGGGGCAAAGGGCCCCGATGCCTGCAACTTGTCCTGCACTGTGTGTGTGAGAGAGACAGAACAAGAGCCAATAATACATAGCAGTAAAAAGTTAACAGCAGGTGAGGCCTATGCCTGTGTTCTTTCGTTCTCATTTTTGCAGATTTTCTGTAAATTCAAAAAGGTTTCCAAATAAAAAGTTAAAAAAGAATGATGTGAGTAAGTGGCAGTTTGAAATGGGATCAGGGTGCATGCTCCGAGAGGGGACATGTGGGCAGAAGCCTGCAACATGAGCAGAAACCACTGAGAAGGAGTGTTTCAGAGGGAGGGCCCGCTCGTGTGTAGGCCCTGGGGACACTGGCTGAGTGTGCGGGGGCCAGGGCCGCAGAGTGGGTGAGGGGCAGGGAGGCTGTGAAGTTGAGGGAGTTGGCAGGGGCCCAGCAGGTCCATGTGGGGAGTTTGGGATTTAGTCTTAGTTGCCATAGGTGTTTGGAGAAGGCAACGGCAACAGCAACCCACTCCAGTACTCTTGCCTGGAAAATCCCATGGATGGAGGAGCCTGGTAGGCTGCAGTTCATGGGGTTGCTAAGAGTCAGGCATGACTGAGTGACTTCACTTTCACTTTTCACTTCCATGCATTGGAGAAGGAAATGGCAACCCACTCCAGTGTTCTTGCCTGGAGAATCCCAGGGATGGGGGAGCCTGGTGGACTGCCGTCTATGGGGTCGCACAGAGTTGGACAGGACTGAAGCGACTTAGCAGCAGTAGCCATAGTAGCAGAGCCAAGAAGCCCTGGGGATGATGTTGAGAGAAGACAACACCACCATTCAAAAAACATTTTTACCCCTGTCCATGACCAGGACCCAGGAAGAGGGCATCCTGTGCTTCTATAACAGTTACAGCATTGGGGGAAGATTGTGCTAGAAAGGAGGGCACAGGTATTGCCCTAAAGGTAGTCCTTGGGGCCTGTGAGTCAGGACGGGTTGAGCTCAGTTCAGTAACAGACAAGCCATCACCTTAACGCTAAGCACAACAGTCACACTGATGGCCAGCCTGTCACTGTCCCTGGGGACCCCAGCTGCTGGGATGGGACAGGTGGTGGTTAAGGGCACACCATTTCTGCTTACGTTCCTCTAGCTAAGTTATATGCCACACCCAACTGAAAGGTACATGGGGAGTGCCGGGAAGGAGAGGGAAAGCTCAAGTCAGGAGCAGCCCTAAGGACAACCACAGGGAGGAGGGACGCCCTGTCTGTGCAGCTGTCCACCTGTACTGGCTGAGAATGTGTGATAAAGACGAGCGTTTGAGGACCCCTCGTTGAGTGGCCTCGTAAAGTCAGGCCATGGCACTGCCAAAGGGCTGCTACATAGCTGGCAGTGAGCACAT
This sequence comes from Ovis canadensis, assembly GCF_042477335.2. Taxonomy (NCBI): domain Eukaryota; kingdom Metazoa; phylum Chordata; class Mammalia; order Artiodactyla; family Bovidae; genus Ovis; species Ovis canadensis. The sequence continues at coordinate 27,916,335 of NC_091246.1, forward strand.
GGCTGACTGCTGGCCCTGGCAGAGTACCAGGAAAGTTTGTCATTTCTTTCTCCAGCCCTCAACCCTGATGGAAATGTCACAAAATGAAGGGAGGAGGAACTAACTGGTTGCCCACAGAATCACAACTTGCAGGGAATGGCTGTGTTTGAGTCATTCAAGCGGTCCCTGGAGGAATCAGAAGACATGGCTATTCTACATCCAGACACCTGAGTGGCTTGGCCAGCCTCTATGCCGGCTCCCACATCCCCACTACTCCCTATTGTCCCCCAGTAGAGGACTCACAGTGGCCATTTCCCACCAGGAGGTGGCTGGTATCCATCTGCGGCCAGAAGAGAACCTGGAAGGGCTGCATAGCTTTAGCAGCAAGGGAGCAAGCAGGTTGTTGGGGAATTCTGGGGACTCCAGAGGATCTGCTGCTTGCTGAGCTGGAGGCTCCCTCTGTGGACCTTTGGCTTCATGGCCTGCTTTCAGGGTTCAGGACCACTGTCCAGCAGGACAGCTCTGCCTCTGCCCAGGCCCTGGTTCTTCCTGCTATACCGCACACTGTCCCTTGGGCCTCCTGGATGTGGTACTTCTGCAGGAGAGGGACCCATCCATCAACGAGTTGTCAGCGGTCAGGCATGACTTGTGCACCACCCGGAAGGGGCCAAAGCAGAGTCAGCTCAGGCCACTGCAGAGAGCCGCTGGGCCGCGGCCTCGGGCATGATGGATGGGCGTCACCCGGCCACTTGAAGTCGTGTTTATGGGACACCCAAACAGCCGGTCAATCCCCCAGGATGATCACTCACTCCAGCTACCAGGCGTCCCTGACAGGCCCCCTGGTTGTTTTGCTGCTTTCGCTGCAACAGCACTTAGAGTCTTAGCCTGTCAGGCCTGAGGGTCCCACCCAGCCAGCATGTGACAGATGGGCACAGAGCCCTACAGGGCATAGGACTGCCAGGATTGCCAGCTATGAGCCGGGGCTTCTGAGGCTCAGCCATCCTACTCACCCCGTGGGCTGTCTGCATGTCCCTGCAGATTTGGTGACCAGGCTGTACGCATGTGGACAGAGGACCCTTCCAGGATAAACCTGTTGTGTGGTTTAGCTCATGTTCTCATGTTGTCATAGTGTACTCAGGGCCAAGGGGAGCTCTGGTAACCTCCTTCCTTCCTCCAATTTGACAACTGATATAACCCAAGAAGCACAAGCAAAAAACCAAAAATGCTGAATGGGACATCGTTGAAATCAGAAACTTTTGTGCTTCAAACAACCCAATCGAGAAGGTAAAAATACAACGACAGTATGGGAGAAAATATCCGCAAATCACGTATCTGATCAGAGTCTTACATCTGGTATATGCAAAGAACTCTTACAGCTAAAACAAAAAGGCAAAAGATAATTTGTCAATGGGGGAAACAAAATCAAATCCATAGTGAGATACCACTTTATACCCACTAGGACAGCTGAGTACCAAAGGACAAATAATAACAAGTGCCGGCAAGTGTGTGGAGATATTAGGACCCTCATACATTGCTGGTCCAGGTAGAAAACTGTGTGGCTACTTTTGCAAATAGCCTCGTGGTCCTTCAAAATGTTAAAGGTAGTTATCACATGGCCCAGAGGTTCAAGCCTACCTATATATCCAGGGGAATTGAAAACGTGTGTCCACTCAAAAACCAGTACACAAGTGTTCAAGCAGTATTTTTCCTAACAACCTCAAACGGTAATAACTCAAATGTCCATCAAAAGACAAGTGGGTAAGCAAATGTGGTTCATCCACACAACAGAATATTATTCAGTCATAAAAAGGAAGGGAATATTGAAATATGGGTAAACCCTGAGGACATTATGCTGAGTGATAGAAGCCTGTCACAAAAGACCACAAATTACAGGATCCATTTATATGAAATGTGCAAAATAGTGAAAGACTCAGAGGCAGAAAGGAGATTACTGGTTGCTCTGGGCTGGAGAGCAGGAAAGGGTGAATTAGGAGTAACTACTAAGGGATTCCTTTTGGGGTGATGAAAATGTCTTGGAATTACTGGTGATGGTTCCATGACCCTAAATACTAAAGGTCACTGAATTGTACAGTTAAAAGAAGTGAATTTCATGACATGTGAATTATATCTCGATACAGGTGATATATAAAAAAGTAATAATCTGAGTTGGCACCAGGCAGTGTCTTAAAGCCATTCCTGCCTTTCTTGTTCTGGCCCCAAATTTCCATCAGGTGGGTGAGGGGCCAACAGATTTCATGATGGAGTGTGGATTCCTCCACCATTTGGCTCCAAACCTCCTTCAAAACCCTACAATCTTTGGTAACAATTAATGACTGCTTGGAATTTTGTAACAGAGGGGCCAGCCCGCTTGTGGTTAATAAATAAAGGGAAAAATCGTTCATCAGAACCCAAGATGATAAGTGGGCTTAGCATGTTTAACTATTTGCAATTGAGACATTAAAAGCATTGGAATCAACCCCCCACCCAATTGCTCATATCCTTTGGCAAAGTAACCGCCCTTTTGGGAAGGTTTTTCCTACAGAAATTATTTAAAAAGAAAAAAGCTGTGTGCGTATGTGGGTGCTCCTGGCAATGCCATTTCATCAGGTAACCTGTCTTAGGACTGGAGGGAAAGCCAAGGAGCAGAAGGAGGCAGAGACCATCCGGTGGGTGAGTGGCTTATTGGGGATGGCCATGGTGATAGGGCATTTCCATGCTGTGTCCACATCTTTATATCAAACATGTACCCACAGAACTCAGAGGAAGCCCAAATCCGAGTGGCCCACAAGTTAGATAGAAGGCCTGGAGACTGAACTTGCAGGATAGGACAGTCCAGCGAGTGGGCAACGCAGTGGGGTCCTGCTGGGAGGAACAAGTATCTGTGTGTTGGCTCCGCAGCTTCCTGGAGAGTAGAGGTCAGCAGGGCCAAGGAGAAACAGACACAGAGGTGGAACCAGGGAAGCAGGAAGCTCCTCTAGTGTTTAGAAGAAAGAGTCTCTAATGCAGAGAACTGGTTGTGCAGGTGGTTAAGGGTGGGAGAGCTCGGTCTGCAGATCAGCACCTGCCAGAAGTCCCATCTTCTGGCTAGTGGGGCCATAGGACAGTACTGAGCAGAAATAGGAAGGGACTGCTCCTTTTCTCTTACTGAAGATGGAGTTCAGGACAGGGGGAAGGGAGGGAGGGATCTTGCAGCCGATGACCAGCACAAAGGTGAGGGGGCTGGACCTTCTACTAGGTCTTTGAACAAGCCAGGGCCCCAGTCCAGGTGTGGATCCCAGCCCACTAAGCTTCAGCCATGGCTCAGGTCACCTTGACTGTGGTGTAAATAATTTTCTTTCCATGATGTGCTTTCTTTTCTTTAAAATAATTTACTTCAAAGAAGACATTTTTCCACCACCATAAAACCCATGCATGGAAGCATAACTAGGAAAATGATGAAGACAATAGGAACCAAACAGTGGGATCAAATTCTATTCACTTGCTCCTAGAGTCAGCCAGAAGTTTCCAGATTACTGGGAAGGGGTGCCACCTTCTATCCCTATCAGGAGGTCCCACACCTGTGCCTCCTAAACTCATGTGCTGCTCCAAGACCTGCCCAGACCCCAGGGCCAGGTGCCACCAGGCACTGGGACTGAACCAGCTGGGCACACGTGGTTTTCTCTGTCTTCTCAGGACAGCAGAGGGTGTAATCAGAACATTTCGGCACCATTGAGGCTGCTTGATGTCCATGACCACAGGAAAAGGACAACCCTGGCGCCTCCAGAACCATATCTTCCTGCAGTGTTTTGTTCTCAAGCATCCTTTGTGTGAGTCTGCACTTAACTGCCCCACCAGCAGCCAGGCTGGGGGTGGGGGCTTTGAGCGGGAGATCTCACCCTAATGTCAAAAGCTTTCCCCCTCCCCGAAAGCATCTCACAGCTGTCAGGGGCCTCCGCAGGCAGGGCCCTCCATTAGTGGAGGCAGGTGATTTGTATTGCTTGCTGCTGCTTGTGTAAACAAAGGGCTTAGGAAGCTGGAGAGGGGAGGGGGCTGGGAATGCACCTGGTACACCTGAGCTGGAGGCTCGCCACCAACCAGTCATTTACAGACACGTGCCAGGGCCCATCTGCCCCGCGCTGGCATTCTGGCACCTAGGGCGAGGCCAAGGCCACCTTGAGGGTCTCTGCACATAGGGAGAGACAGAGGGGAAGATACACCCAGCTATGCTCCCACTAGACTGTTGCTGCAGCCCTGCACTAGGCATGGAACACCCAAAAGAGTGCTGATGCTGAGTCCCCTCCTGCCTCCTGGTTGGGCACTTGAGGGGTGCCCACCTCTATGTTGAGCTAGTGTCAAGTCCATTTCAGCTCACTGGGCTTCACATGGCTGCCTCTCTGCCCCCCATCCCCCACCACCCTCCCAGCACTTACCACACGGCTGTGATGGTCTGTTTACAAGGTTGTCTTCCGCACCAGACACAGGGCTCTTGAGGGATTTTAATGACCTCCACCTCCCCTGTCATCGCTAATCAGTGTTTCCTGAATGAATGGATAAAGGAATGAATGAATTCTTGAGCACCTACCACGTGCCAGGCTCCATGCTGGGAGCAGAAGCGGGAGCAGCAGTGTGTCAGGAGGCCTGTGGTCGCTACACCCCAGGTGATCCTGGGGAAATGTTGGGATTGGGTGGGGAAAGGGCTTGCTGAGAAAGGGGCTCTGAATAAAGACCTGATGGGGTGGGGAGGGAGCTGCGTAGACAGACATGTGGGGAAGAGCACTCTGGGGAATGGCACCTGCAAAGACCCTGGGGCAAGGCCAGCCTGGGAGGGTTCCAAAAACATTGAAAAAAAATGGCTCAGCTAGAGCCAAGTGAGGGAGACAGAGATAGAGAGGGAGAGGGAGAGAAGCAGTTTCTGAGAAGTCCTGATATGGGACGGGGCAGCCAACCCCCACACCTAGTCCCACTCTCTCCTGCCACTCTCACCGTGAGGGAGAATGAGCCAGACCCTCACTTCAATATGCAGTAAAGCAGGGCAGGAGAGGGCAGGCAGTTCTGCTCAATGAGATATAGAGAGAGCTCCCTGAGAAAGAAGTTTCTTAGAGGACTTATCCTCCTTGAGAAGATGAGAGGGACCTTTCCAAGTGTCACTCCCAGCCTCTCTTACATACACTCCAAGTCCCTGCCTTTTCTGTGGTCCCGTGTGCACCTGCTGTCTGGAGTGCTGGCAGCCACTTTGAGCCCATGAGATACTGCAGAGCCCGTACCCCAGCACGCAGATGGGCAAACAGTTGCTACTTCCCACCATTGCCTTGAGTGCTGTGTGAGTCCCGGCTCCAGTTTGCGTCACTCAATTCTGACAAACAGCACGGCCCCAAGAAGCCCTCCCGGACCATCTGAGCTGTATGCTGCTCATGATCTATATTACTCTCTTCATAGCTCTTTCCTCTCTCTCCAAAATGGTCTGTTTTCTGTCTAGATATTCCCCTTGGGACATCAGCTCACGGCATTAGACTTGGGCTTGTTTTGCTTACAAGCGTGACTTCCTGCCTGGAACAGGGTCTGCCATAGAACAGGTGTACTAAAATGTCATGTAGTACATGAGCCAGCGGGCAGCATGGGCTGGCATCCGAGGACCATATTATCACTGCTATTGTAGCTGCTGCTTCCTCTGCCCTGATGGAGCACCCGTGGACTTCTCTGCATTGCATTCTTTACAAGCTATGGCAGTGGTGTGGTGACCTGCAGGGGGCTGCAAGCTGGGGAGTGGGGGCTGAGTCCACTCAGTGACCCAGGACGAACAGGAAAGGATGTGGGCACTGCCGTGGCCATCATCTGCCAAGGCCCAGGAACTACCTAGAGACCACAGCCAGGAAGGTAGGGGGGACCACAAGCCTGGCCAGAACCAGCAACCCAGCTCCTGATGCACTTTGTGGCAATCATTACCATCCTGGGGTAAAATCAGTAAGCAACACAACCTCCCCAAATATCTCATTTCAAGCCTCCATATAATACCTCATCTGCAATGGAAGGAGAAATAAAGGAAACTGACCTAACGTTTTTAAATGTATGTTTTAACATACCAGTGTGTAGGAGGTCTGGTTATACCACACAACATGAAGAGCAACCCAAATGCACAATGCAGCAAGCACAGATGACCGAAGAGCGCACTCAGCTGTGTGGACTGTCAACACTATTTGGCTCTGTGAAATCCGGGTATAGCTGCACAGTTACGGTCACACATCTGTGTGATGCACCTGTGAAGGGCCTGGCAGGCAGGATGGGAAGGAACCGGACGGGCAGACCCTCAGCACCAGGCACACTCTGGCTAGCAGTTTCCTACAAAGGTGAGCAGCACCTGGGAATGCTTTATAAACATAGATTAGCATATGTAAAATAGTCAATGGGAATTTGTTGTAAAACTCAGGGAACTCAAACTGGGCCTCTGTAACAACCTAGAAGGGTGGGATGAGGTGGGAGGTGGGAGGCAGGTTCAAGAGGGAGGGGACATGGGTATACCTATGGCTGATTTTTGTTGATATTTGACAGAAAACAACAAAATTCTGTTAAGGATTATCTTTCAATTAAAAAAAATAAATTAAAAAAAGAATGCAATGTGATAGTTTCTTAGATTACTCAGGCGTTACCTTCTCGGAAAATTTTGAATATATCAGAATCACAGAAAAGACACTGTATGTTTTCTGTTTTCTTTTTTTTTTAATTCTTTCTTTTATAAAAAATTTGATTAATTTATTTTAATTGGAGGATAATTACAATATTGTGATGGTTTGGTCTTTTTTTTTTTTTTTTTTGCCATATGTTTTTGTATAAAACAGAGCCGGGTTCCAGGCAAGGAGACTGAAGGGGCTCTATTCATTGAGTATGTGCAGCGCCCTGGGAAGTGTCTTGGCTCAGGGACCTGGGCTCTCCCTGGCATCCAGAGCCCTATATGCTCAATGTCACTGCTTTCCAGCCTGGCGCTGCACTGGACCCCCATCTCCCTGGCTCTACCCAAGCTGGGCTAAGTGGGCAAAGCCCCAGACCTGCTCCCTTGATGGTGCTTAGTCACTCAGTTGTGTCTGACTCTTTGCGACCCTCTGGTCTGCAGCTCACCAGGCTCCTCTGTCCATGGGATTTTCCAGGTAAGAACACTGGAGTGAGTTGCCGTTTCCTTCTCCAGGGGCTCCCTTGGTTGGTTCATTTCTAATGCTCCTGGTTCCAAAGGCAGGCCTGGCCTAACTTGGGCCCAGGCAAGCAGGGAGACCCGGTGTCAGACTGCAGGAACCCCCCGGCTGGAGCTAGGCACAGGCTGAGCAGGCCTCTGCCTCCCCCTACCCAACCCCCCAACTACACAACATAGCAAGGGGCTCCCAGGCAGGTGGTGATGGATGGGCCAAGAAGGCTCCATTCCGCCGCGGGTCTCACAGACATTCCTCCCTGCAGATAAACGGCCTCTGAGTGGCCGCCCCCGCAGCAGCCCATCCAAGAGGCCCTCTTGAAAGGCAGGAGATGAGGGGCCTCTGTATATAATAAAGGTGAAAAGTGCCATCCAGACATTTTTATGCTCTTCTTGAGGCCCCAGCTGCTGCGCGGCCGGAAGGACCTAGGGCTTTTAGCAAGTGGCCTGAGGAAGCGGCTGCTTTTAGCAGGTTCCAGGACTGCAAGGGAGTGCAGGGGTCGGAGGCCTGGGCGTGACTCAGGGCCCCTTTCCAACTGAGTCTGCCCTAGTACCCCCTCCTCTGAAGGAATGAGGACAACCTGCCTGAGACTGCAGGGACTTGCTGGCCTGCTCAGAGCCATGTCTCTGGGGGGCATGTGGCTAATTGGGGAGGGGGCTTGCCTATAGCTGGGCTAGTGGGAGGCAGAGCACCCCTTCCAGAACCTCAAGTGACTACCTGAGTTCACGTAGGAAAGCCCAATTTCCTCAGGACACCCAGCCAAGAGTGCCATTGCCCCTAGGGCAGAGGTGTAGAGGCCTGGAGGCCCCTCCTATAGTTTGAGCTCCTGTTGTAGTTTGAGGAGCTTCAAGAGTGGGGTCAGTGGCACTCTGACCCCAGAGCCAACACCTAGCAGGTGCTCAGGGATGTTTCCCTCCCATTTCCATCCTTCATCCCACTCCCAGGTCTGCAGTGCAGCCAGGATGGAGCCTCCAGCTCACATAGGAAAAGGCCAGGCCACCTCAGGGCATACCACCAGGAGGGGAAGCAGAGTCAGGGCCAGGGACTTGCCCACCAAGGCCCAGGCCACCTAGTGTCCAGGACAGGGACTCATCCACCAAGCCCCCAGGCCACCCGAGTCTCTGGAGCCAGGATGCTCAGTGTTCAGCCTTGAAGGCCTGGTGCCCTCTCTCTAGCCAACACCTGGGACCTGCTCAGCATGGTCTCCATCCTGATATCTTAGATTCCCCCTAGTCCAGCAGCCTGTGACCCTGCAGTACCAGGCAATCCCCTGCACACCCCAGCCCCTGAACATAAGGGTCATGTAACATGAAATGGGTTGCTTTTCACGTGGTCAGTGGACCCACAGAAGAGAGGCCTTAGGCCTGGTGGTACTGGAGGCCCATGCCCTGCAGGGAGAACCCGAGGCCCATGCAAAGCCAATGAACTTATCATGCCTTCACGGCAGCCTTGTAACATCAGCATCTATATTCCCATTTTCTGGAGGGTTAAACAGGCGTAAGACATGAACAGATCTGCTCAAGATAGCAAAGGGGTAGGATTTTGGATTCAAACGTGTGTTCATCTGGCTCCAGGTACAGAACTCTTGACAAACCCTACATCTACCCCTTGGCTAGCAGTCACAAAGTAACTTAATGAATAAAGAAGCCCACTAGAAAAGGAAATCAGAAATTATTTAGGATTTGATCCATAGCACTGATTTACCTCTCCAGGTGCCAGGTGGAACTCAGAATTTTCTGAAAAAGCAGATGGACAGTTTATGAGCCACTCAGAGAAAAAGAAACAGCATGATCTTTAGCCTTTTCTTACCATCCTGAGCCTAATGCTGAACCCCAACCCCTAGGCCAGCCTCAGCACTGGGATCCCCAGCAGCAGGCCCCTCTAGTCCTTAGTGGGGCACACTGATTCTCTATTGACTCCTGGGAATCTCATGGTTCCTGACGCCTCGATCTGGCCATCTGGATAAGGGAGACAGGCTCCCAGCACCTACAGAGCTAGGTAGGACATCCTCACCACCCCATCTCCTAGACTCTCATCATCTTCTCTGCTAGCCCCCAAAGCTACCTTCCTCCCATTCAGACCTCAGAACACCCAGCTCCATCTTTTCAATTAGTCTGAGTTTTTCTAAGCACAGGAGAGGCTTGGGGGACCACGAAGATCCTACCTAAGCATGGAGATGAACCAATGGGATGGAGCTGGGAAGTGGATGGTGACCTTATTCAGGATGTTGAAGAACTCTTGAGCCTAAAGCAATCCTCCTCTTGACTTCTCAGCCTTGAACTAGCCCACTCCTTTGCCCTTAAGCCATGGGAGCTGGTTCCCCTGGCAACCCCCAAATACATTACCCTGTCCTTTCTTGGAAAGGATTGTCATGAATGCTGAGACTCCTGCTCTTTGTAATAACAAATGGCAGTGGATCCTTGTTTGATGACTCAGTGCAGAGCCATGGGCAAGTTCTCCCTAACAGTTTTAAGGTTATAGACCATGAAATCTCATGACCAGGGACTCCTGGGCCTGCTGACCCTCAGAGCCTTCTGAGGGGAGGGTCAGACATCCTGGCCCTGTGTCCTCCAGAGAGGTCATGGCCAATTGACCTCAGTAACAGCAGAGCCCCACACTGTCCCCCTGGACGCCAAGAACACCAGGCATCTCCGAGCTGGATTCTAGGTACATCAGGTAATGCCTTTGGGAGAGATCAAAGCAAGGGGTGAAGAGGGGCTGTGTTGTTTGTCCTTAATTTCTAATAGCTAAGTCAATATATTGTTCTGTGGGTCCCTGACCTGTGTTGGTCAGAAAGGCAGGTGAGAAGACGCCCGAGTAGCTTTCCTGCCAGGAGGCAATTGACACCAGTGCATCCCCTCCTGGGGGGTGGGAGCACAGTCCACAGTGGCTAAGGGTGACACCATACACTTGGTTGTCATTGTCCCCTCCCTGCTGTCCATCCACACCCTACTGAGGCTTCCTGGAATCAGCCTCCAAATAGGGGCTTACATGTCAGCTTCTTGGAGAATACCAGTGGTCTGGCTACTGAACAAAAGGGGAGTGGGGCCTGGGGACTCCTCATCATAGTGGAAAACTTGGAAGATGCAAGTAAGGCCAAGAGCAAGGGTGGGACAACCCTGAAGTCCAAGCATCTGCCCACCCTCTGCCCACCCAGTGCAGGCCCCAGTCTTCCTGCCCCCACAGTTCTGTGCAGAGCAGCTTTATAGTGCTCACTGAATCACGTTAAGACCCACAACAAAACCTACTTTGATGGCCTGATGTGTTTACTCATCATGATCAGACCACTCCCTCATCTCCAGCCTCATCCACTTGTCCATCTGCTGTTTGCCAACCCCCTCTCTCCTTTCCCCACTGCTAGACCTTCTCCCCCAGAGAAGTCAATGGCAACCCACTCTAGTACTCTTGCCTGGAAAATCCCATGGACGGAGGAGCCTGGTAGGCTGCAGTCCATGGGGTCGCTAAGAGTCGGGCACGACTGAACGACTTCACCTTCACTCTTCACTTTCATGCATTGGAGAGGGAAATGGCAACCTACTCCAGTATTCTTGCCTGGAGAATTCCAGGGACAGAGGAGCCTGGTGGGCTGCCATTTATGGGGTCGCACAGAGTCAGACACAACTGAAGCGACTTAGCAGCAGCAGCATCAGACCTTCTCCCCAGCTGAAGCCTGCTCACCTTCCTGCCAACTTGGGCCTGGGAGACCACCAACAGGCCCCAAACTCCATCTTCCAAGCCCACCTCTCACCCCACCACCACTATAGTGTACCACAGTGCCCCTGCCCCTGGCCCCCCACCTCTCAGCTCATCCGCTCACACATTCTCAAAAAGGAAACTCCTAAGGCAAGAAGACACTGACTCTCTGGAAGGAGCAAGCATGTCCCACCCAGGCTCACAGCTGCACCAGCTGCCCCTCCCTGTCACTCTGGAGACCAGGGATGTGAGAATTGCCATGTTGGCCTGGCCTGTGCCCCAAGCTGGGCCCTGCACAAAGCAGGCACTTAGTAAGCATCTGTTGACTTATTGTGTGGTTGTGGGGTGAGTCACCACTCCCATCTCGATGGATAAGGTGGGTTGTCCCCTCTTGAAGGGCCAAGGTGTCCAGGCCAGATGCTCTACTCGCCCAGCAAGGTCAGCCTTAGGGATGCTCTGCTCCCCAGGCCACACCATACCCACTGCCTGGGTCAGGTTTCCATCCGCCGTCATCAGGCAGATGTCATGCTCGAAGGGGCAGCAGTAATTTGGACAATTACGACCGCTATTATTGCTTCCTCTCCTTAAACAGGGGCCCAAATTACTCATTCACAACCACCAGCTGCTCCCCATGGCAGAGGGGACCCGCAGGGGCAGGGCGGGGCAGGGGCACAGGGGCAGGGCACCGGGAAGGGCAGCGTGGGCACAGCACATCTGCTGGTGATTGTCCGGATTGCATGTGACATTGGTGGGTCCCACTCTACCCTTCGACTGGCAGAGCCACTGCAGAGGGAGGCTGTGCCCTGAGGGAGGGCTAGCTGAGCTTATCCAGCGGTCACTGCAGGCTGGGGAGGGAGCAGGCCTGTTTGAGACAAAAGTCCAGAGTGGGGTCTCCTCCTCTGAATCCCGGAGCAAGTCTGGCCCTGGGACTGGGTGAAGGGTGAATGAGGGGCACTGCAGGATGTGGGGGAGGAGTCTGGGAAGCTGCGGCCCAGGACGCGCACCACCCAGGGGATGGTGGCCCAGATGCCAGGATGGGCTCGCTTGGGGCTCAGCGGGCCCAGGAGGCCCTGCTGTTGACAGATGCTGGGCCCCCAGGCTCCCTGGTGAGTGAAAAATGGCAACTGTTCATTTCTGGGTGTGGTTCAGGGAGGGGAAGTAAATCCTGACCTTCCCTCTTTCCAGAGGTAATTAGCCACAACCAGATACTATTATTGCTGCTACTGTTCAGTCGCTTCATTCGTGTCCGACTCTGCGACCCCATAGACGGCAGCCCACCCGGCTCTCCCGTCCATGGGATTCTCCAGGCAAGAATACTGGAGTGGGTTGCCATTTCCTTCTATGCATGAAAGTGAAAAGTGAAAGTGAAGTCGTGTCCGACTCCTAGCGATGCCATGGACTGCAGCCTACGAGGCTCCTCCATCCATGGGACCTTCCCGGCAAGATGTAGCACCTGCTGTGTGCTGGGGCTGAGCCCAGTTTATGTGTAGTAGCTCATTTAATCCTCAGAAAATCTATGTGAGATAGGCATTCCTATCACCCTCACTTTACAAGAGGAGGAGACCGAGGCACAGAGAGGCTCATCAGCTTGCCCAGGTTCACACAGAAGGGAGCTCAGCCCTTCCAAGAGCCGCCCACCACTCTGCAGGCTTCCGTGAGGCAGAAGTAACTCACGATGCTACTTTCACTGTCACCTCATCATAGAGGGAGGAAACGTGGGCTCAAGGAGGGAAGGGGCTGCCAGGGTCACATAGATAACTTCTGTTACATGTGTGCCAGGCAGTGGGCTGTTAGCCAGGTGGTCTGGGATCTGAAGGAGCAGAGAGGGGCACAGAGTGGCATGCCCAGGCCGGTATGGTCAAGTTACAGGCAGAGGAAGGATCAGGTGAGCAGCTGGAGGGGTGGGGTGGGATTTGGACTGAATAGAAAGAGTGTAATGTAAAGTTATGTTCAAAATCCTTCAAACTAGGCTTCAGCAGTGCATGGGTACAAGCAGGATTTAGAAGAGGCAGAGGAACCAGAGATCAAATTGCCAACATTTGTTGGATCCTAGCAAGGGAATTCAAGAAAAGCTCTATTTCTGTTTCAGTGACTACATGAAAGCCTTTGACTGTGTGGATCACAACTGCGGAAAATTCTTAAAGAGATGGGAATGCAGGACCACCTTACCTGTCTCCTGAGAAACCTGTGTGCAGGTCAAGAAGCAACAGAACCAGACACGGAACAACGGACTGGTTCGAAACTGGGAAAGGAGTACATCAAGGCTATATATCGTCACCCGCTTATTTAACTTACATGCAGAATAATACATCATGAGAAACACTGGGCTGAATGAAGCACAAGCTGGAATCAAGATTTCAGGGAGAAATAATAACCTCAGATATGCAGATGGTAGCAGTCTAATGGCAGAAAGTGAAGAACTAACAATGAAAGTGAAAGAGGAGAGTGAAAAAGCTGGCTTACAACTCAGCATTCAAACAACTAAGATCGTGGCATCTGGTCCCATCACTTCGTGGCAAATAGAAGGAGGAAATGTCGAAGCAGTGATGGATTTTCTTTTCTTGGGCTCAGAAACCACTGTGGACGGTGACTGCAGCCATGAAATTAAAAGACACTTGCTCCTTGTAAGGAAAGGACTTAATGGAAAAGCCCCTGATGCTGGGAAAGACTGAAGGCAAAAGAAGAGAGCAGCAAAGGATAAGATGGTTAGATAGCATCACTGACTCAATCAATGTGAATCTGAGCAAACTCCAGGAGATAGTGAAGGAGAGGGAAGACTGGCGTGCTGCAGTCCATGGTGTCCATGCAGTTCATGGTTTGATGGCATCACTAACTCAGTGGACACGAATCTGAGCAAACTCCAGGAGATGGTGAAGGATAGGGAAGCCTGGCGTGCTGCAGTTTATGGGGTCACAGAGTCAGACACGACTTAGTGACTGGACAACAATATCATTTACAACTCTTCACAAGATAAAAAATTAAGTAAAAATCTAATTAAGGCATCTGACAAAATTATAAATTTCTGGGAAAAAATAAAAGAAAACTTACATTAATGGGGAAACATATCATGTTTGTGGATTGAAATATTCAACATAGTAAACATGCTGATTCGTCATAAATCTATATGTAAATTTAAGACAATTATTATCAAAATTTCATCAAGGTCTAAGTTGTTATAAATGTAGACAAGCTTAGTTTATTCTAAAATTTGTGTGGGGAAGCATGGAGATCAGAGTGTTCAAATTCCTTTTGGAAAAACTGAGTGAGAGAAGTCATTTCTCCCAATGTTAAGGCACACTATGTGTGCTAAGTTGCTTCAGTCATGTCTGATTCTTTTGACCCCATGGGCTGGAGCCCACCAGACTCCTCTGTTCATGGAATTCTCTCTTCGTGGAATACTGAAGTGAGTCACCATTTCCTTTTCCAGGGGATCTTTCCTACTAGGGATCAACCCGCATCTCTTGAGTCTCCTCCATTAGCCAGCAGGTTCTTTACCGCTAGCGCCACCTAGGAAGCCCTAAGGCACGCTCTGTGAAAGTGAGAGTGAAATTCTTCAGTTGTGTCCTACTCTTTGCGACCCCATGGTCTGTATGTAGCCTACCAGGCACGTTATATCGCCATAGCAATCAAGCCAGTGTCGTGCTGGCAAAGGAGTAACATACAAATCAATGGAACAGAATAGGCAACCCAGAGATAGACCCACACAAATATACCCAATTAATTTCTAAAATAAACTTCTAATTTAAAACAGTTTTAGATCTACAAAATTCCTACAAAGATAGGAGAGTGTTTCCATATACTCAGTTTCCCTGGTAATAGCTTTCACTGTCACAATTAATACTGATATATTATTATTGACTGAAGTCCACATTTTATTCAGATTTTCTAATTTTCCATAATTTTTTTTTTTTTACTTTCCAATATGCCATGCAGGATATCACATTATTTAGTAGTTATACCTGTTTAGGCTTCTATTGATTGTGACAGCTTTCAAACTTTCTTTGTTTTTTTGAAAGTGTTGATACCTTTGAAGATTACTGGTCAGGGACTCTGTAGAAAACTCCTGAATTGGGATTTGTTTGATGTTTTTCTTATGGTTACAGTGGAGTAATATGTTTTTCAGAGTAAGATCACAGAGGTAAAGTATTAGACTCATCACGTCATATCTAGGATACATGTTATAAATATGATTTATCACTGTTAATATTATCATTGGTCACCTAACTGAGATAGTGTTTGTCATATTTTTCCATTGTAACTATCCTTTGTCCTCCCTTACCACAGGTAAGAAAGTCACCACAGGTAAGCCATAATTAAGAAGAGGAGAGCTTTCTTTGGAAAAATGTCTGTTTAGGTCATCTACCCACTTTTTCAAAATTGGGTTGTTTGTTTTTCTGATATTGAGCTGTATAAGCTGCTTATATGTTTTAGAGATTAATGCTTTGTCAGTTCTTCATTTGCAATTATTTTCTCCCACTCTGGGGGTTGTCTTTCTGTCTTGTTTATGATTTCCTTTGCTGTGCAAAAGTGTTTAAGTCCCATTTGGTTATTTTTGTTTTTATTTCCATTACTCTAGAAGGTGGGTCAAAGAGGATTTTGCTGTGATTTATGTCACAAAGTGTTCTGCCTATGTTTCCCTCAAGCAGTTTTATAGTATTTGGCCTTACATTTAGGTCTATAATCCATTTTGAATTTATTTTTGTGTATGGTGTTAGGGAATGTTTTAATTTCATTCTTTTACTTTCAGCTGTCCAGCTTTCCCAGCACTACTTATTAAAGAGGCTGTCTCTTCTCCATTGTATATTCTTGCCTCCTTTGTCAAAGATGAGGTGCCCATAGGTGCATGGGCTTATCTGTGGGCTTTCTATTATGTCCATTGATCGATATTTCTGTTTTTATGCCAGTACCATGGTTTTACCATCGTGTGAACATTCACCTAGAGCCAGATATCCTGCAGTGTGAAGTCAAGTGGGCCTTAGGAAACATTATAATGAATAAAGTTAGTGAGGTGATGGAATGCCAGGTGAACTATTTCAAATCCTAAAAGATGATGCTGTGAAAGTGTTGCACTCAATATACCAGCAAATTTGGAAAACTCAGGAATGGCCACAGGTCTGGAAAACTTCAGTTTTCATTCCAATCTCAAATAAAGGAAATGCTAAAGAATGTTCAAACTACTGCACAATTGCACTCAGTTCACATGCTATCTATCAAGGTAATGCTCTAAGTCTTTCAACCTAGGCTTCAACAATACGTGAACTGAAAACTTACAAATGTACAAGCTGGATTTAGAAAAGGCAGAGGAACCAGAGATCAAAATGCCAACATCCGCTGAATCACAGAAAAAGCATGGCATTGCAGAGAAACATCTACTTCTGCTTCATTGACTACACTAAAGCCTTTGACTATGTGGATAACAACACATTGTGGAAAATTCTTCAAGAGATGGGAATACCTGACCACCTTACCTGCCTCCTGAGAAACCTGCATGAAAGTCAAGAAACAACAGTTAGAAACAGACGTGGAATGACGGACTGGTTCCAAATTGGGAAAGGAGTATGTCAAGGCTATATATTTTCACCCTGCTTATTTAACTTATATTCAGAGTACATCATTGGAAATGCTGGGCTGAATGAAGCTCAAGCTGGAATCAGGATTGCCAGGAGAAATAACAGTAACCTCAGATATGCAGATGACACCCTCCCCAAATGACAGAAAGCAGAGAGGAACTAAAGAGCCTCTTGATGAAAGTGAAAGAGGAGAGTGAAAAGCTGATTTAAAACTCAGCCTTCAAAAAACTAAGATCATGGTATCTAGTCCCATTGCTTCATGGCAAATAGATGGGGAAACAATGGAAACAGTGAGAGACTTTATTCTCTTGGGCTCCAAAATCACTGAGGATAGCGACTGCAGCCGTGAAATTCTGTTGTTCGAATATTTCTGGCGTTGGCCATTGGAGCTCTTTCAGTTGTTGTCTGTTTCTCTTTGACATGTCTCCAATCACTGTGAATTTTGGTGTTGTTTTTTTTTTTCCTTCTTCTTTTGGATTTTTTAAAAGTATTTTCTTACTTTCTGGTACTACAAAATTCTTCTGGCTCATTTTGTATATTTCTCACCCTGGTTCAAGAGTCAGCAATTTCTCCAAGGAGCCCAGTTCCCTTTATTACAGAAAGGTATTAAAACCAAGATGGGGGCACTAATGTACTTGTTTCTCCTAGAGTGCATCGCTTTTAGGCCCTCCCAACTGAAAGAGCTAGGAAATATATGTGTGATACTAACCCACTTTTATACAAGTCTGTAAGTATTTCTATGCATAAGCCATCACTATATGTGTTCCAACTAATGTCATTTACCCTAACCATTTATCCTTCTTCTACTTGCTTACCTTTGACCTCCAACTCCAAGTAAATGTGACTCTCACATCAGCCATCCATTTATTTAATTGTTCAATTCCAATATATGTAATGGCTTAAGAATTGTTCACCCATACCCTCAGCTGGTGAAAGTGAAAGCGAAAGTCACTCAGTCATGTCAGACTCTGCGACCTCATGGACTGTACATTCCATGAAATTCTCCAGGCCAGAATACTGGAGTGGGTAGCCGTTCCCTTCTCCAGGGGATCTTCCCAACCCAGGAATTAAACCAAGGTCTCCTGCATTGCAGGCGGATTCTTTACCAACTGAGCTATCAGGGAAGTGCTTTATCAACTGGAATACAGTGCTTACACACAGTTCCTTTTAACTTAAGTCTTAAGAAATTACTCATTTCCATAGCTACTTAGATCAGCTCCTTTCAGTAGTTACATTCTTATTCCTCACTTTCTTCATTGAGGCTGTTTCATACATTTTTCAGCCTTATTGTGGTATAATTGACAAATAAAGATTATACATATTTAAGGTGTATGACAATATGCCTTGATATACATAGGTATGCGTATATATATATATATAGTGAAATGATCACTACAATCAATTTATTTAACATATTTATCACCTCTACATCATTACCATTTTCCTTCTTTTCTTTTCTTTCTTTCTTTTTTCTTTGTTTCTTTCATAGTAAATGGTAAGAATGCTTAAGATTAACAGATTTCAAGCATGCAATACAGTATTGCTAAGTGTAGTCAGCATGCTATACAGTAGGTCTCTGGAGCTCATTCATCTTTCATAACTGAAACGTTATACACTTTGACTAACATCTCCCCATTTCCCCCTGCGCCAGCTCCTGGCAACCACTATTCTACTCTGTGCTTCTATGTCTGATTTTAGATTCCAAGTATACATGATATCATGCACCAATTGTTTTTCTGTACCTGGCTTATTTCACTTGCCTAATATCCTCCAGATTCATATTGTTACAAATGGCCTGATCTATGTGTGTGTGTCTGTGTGTGTGTTTGACTGATGAATGGATAAAGGAAAATATAATCACATTTTTTAATCCATTCATCTGTTGATGAACATTCAGAGTGAATCTATATCTTGCTTATTGTGAATAATGCTGAGATCAACATGGGAGTACAGATATAATCTCCTTTGCATATACACCCTGAAGAAGGTTTACTGTACATTGCATGTACATTGACTCATCTATTTTATACCTGGAAGATTGTACCTTTTTATTCCCTCCACCCATTTCACCCACTCCCCCCAAATCAATCTGTTCTCTATTTCTATGGGCTTGGGTTTGTGTTTTGTTTTGTTTAAGATTCTACTTATAAGCCTATCATACAGTATTTGTCTTTCCCTGTCTGATTTATTTCACTTAGCATAATGCCCTCAATATCTACTCATTTTTGTTTCAAATTTTGCTTCATTTTTAAGGAATCGTTTTGCCAGATATAATATTCTTGACTAGGTGGCAGGTTTCTTTTTAGCGGAGCAGGGGAGGGTATCTCTGAGAACGCCTTTCACTCTGACTTACTGCGAGTTTGCCATCTTAGTAATGAGCACTGTGTGACTTGGGGTGTCTGAGTCTCGGTTTCCTTTTCTGCAGAAGGAAGATGATCACTGGCCCTCCTTGTTGTGCTTCCTCCTTTTCCTCCTTTCTTCAATCAGTCAGCAGATATTTATTGAGTACCCACTGTCAGTTATGTGCCAGGCACTACTGATATGCTGGAAATAAAGCAAGCCACACACTCACAGACTGAGTCCCAGCACAGAAGACAATAGTCACACAAAGAAAAGTACATTGTGTGTGTCAGACAGCCTTGAGTGTGGTGGAGGAGAATGAAGAGTGGTTGGTGAGTGCTGGGTGCGGAGCTTGGCAGTGTCAGGCGGGTGGTCCCAGGGATCGCTCAGTGAGAACATTTGAACAAAGTCTTAGGGGCAGTAAGGGGGAGTCATGAAAAACTACAGAGGTAAGCAGGGGGCACAGCAAGGGTCAAGGTCTGAGGAGTATGTGCACATAGTTGAGGAGCAAAGGAAGCCCTGGGGCAGCAGGGAGAAGTGGGGGCCAAAGGCTGAGGTGAGGACTCTGGAAGTAACTGGAAGGCTGTAAGCAGATGAAAGGCTGGGTCTGTGTGAAGGTGAGGAACAGTGTGACAGGGACTTCGAGGGCTCAGCGACTGAGAAGGAGGTATGAGAAGGCCAAAGATTCATGATTGGAGGGTAGGCTGCAAAGTTTCTAGAAAGAAGCAGCTCACGCAGACTACTGAATGCAGGAGAATGGAGATGTTTTGAAGGTGAAGTTCAATAGGCATCTAACAGCCAACCCACCCTATAGGTTCAGGACTGTGGGATGTCTGAGGCAGGATGGAGTTCACTTCCGGTCAGCTTGCCCATGCTGAGGATGTCAGGCTGGGCATGGACCTGGTCCATCTCAGGAGCCCTGAGGGCCATGTGAACCCATGAGAGCATGGTCCCTGAGCACCTGGCATCTGATCTCCTCTACAGTCTCCCCACTTTGGGGGAGTTCCACCCGCTGAGCACCAGGTCTGCCTGGCTGAGACAGACAGGGCTCCACCTAGCAACACTTTTTCTTGAAAGATAAAGCCTCCTTTTCTGTGGTGCTCACTGAACCCATTGGGAACACATTTTTGTTTTTCTTACCTTCTCTCCTAAAAGTAAAGAAAAAAAATTTTTTTTCACAGCTGTTTTATTTTTGAATGCATTAGAAACAGATATAGAGGGTGCTCAGCAGTTAGTTGGGTTTCCAGACCCAGTTGCTAGCTGATCACTTTCAGAACCTGCTGAGGTTTGTGGGTAGGGTGTGCAAGCAGTGGCTTAGGATTGGCACCTTGGGAGGGCTGCATATGTGTCCTGCTTGGTAAGGCCAGGACATGCATACGCATATTTGGGCTTCTGGCTGCACATGCCTGCAGACCTACAACAGAACACCCACAGGCCTTGGGCTAACTGGCTGAAGCCCTGCCACCTGGGCTTCGCCTCTCTGCTGCTGTTGCTAAGTCACTTCAGTCGTGTCTCTAGGTGGTCATTAACCATGCTTCCCTCTTGCTTCTTCTCAGGTAACACTCTCCCCAACAAGGGAAATCAATGTTCTGCCTTCTATTATCACTGGAGTGCTAGAGGCTTTGAATTTGTGTGTTCAGAATTTGGAGTTGTATAACTTTGTATCATATGGCAAAAGCATTTCTCATATCTGTTATTCTGTTTCTAATTATACCAGGGAGAAATGCTAAGTATGATAATTATGTTTTGAATGCCTTTATAGTTATTTGTAATAAAAAAAAGAGCCGCTGTCACTCACTCAGACAACCACTTCAAGTACCTACAATTCAACATCAGCTCTAAGTTTCCTTGGACTTATTGTGACAGGTAACTTTGATTCTTGGAAATTGATGTTGTTTATTTTTTTATGAGCATGGCCTAGTTTCCTTCAGATAGATACATAGAGAGATAGATGATAGCTAATTAGCTAACTTGATAGTAGACAGATAGAAAGACAAATAGATGGTAAATAGATAATAGATAAATGTGTATGTGTGCGCACGCACATAGTCACTCAGTCATGTCTGAGTCTTTCCGACCCCATGGACTGTAGCCCACCAGGCTCCTCTGTCCATTAGAGTCTCTAGGCAAGAATACTGGAGTGGGTTAGCATGCACTCCTCCAGGGGATCTTCCCAACCCAGGATTGAACCCAGGCCTCCTGCATTGCTGGGAGATTCTTTACCATGGAAGCCCAAGAATACTGGAGTGGGTAGCCTAACCCTTCTCTGGGGGATCTTCCCATCCCAGGAATTGAACCGGGGTCTCCTGCATTGCAGACAAATTCCTTACTAGCTGAGCTACCAGAGAAGCCCAACAGACATATTGATATTATATAGAAAGATAGATGCATATGTATAATACATATAAAATATATAAACAGATCAATGATAGACAGATAGATATATACATGTACATTTATAAACATATGTACCACATGTCTGAATAATTCCATTTATATGATTAAGAACAGGCAACACTTACCAATGATAATAGAAGGCAAAACATTCATTTCCTCTGTTGGGGAGGGAGTTGACTGAGAAGAGGTATAAGGGAGCTTTCCAGGGTGCTGGAAATAGTCTATGACCTGGTTAGATGTGTGTACACATAAGCAAAAAGTCACTGAGTTGGGCACCTTTTTATGTGTGTGTATGTGTATAAGTGTGTGTTATTTCTCAGTTTTTAAATGATAAACTATTTTCAGACTAAAAATGCAACTTAAAATGCTTTTGCACCAATTAAGTTTTCATCTCACAGATTCAATTTCAAACCATTCAACCAATGTTTCAAACCATTAAAAGAATTATGAATCTAATTCATCTACCAATTTATAACTACTGGTATTCATTATATATGATTTGAATAGAATAGAGACTAATGCAAGGACATAACTTTTGGTATTAAAGAGCTTCTACAAACTCCTTGAATTGTTTCATTCCCTGAAATCTTCCTTTCTACTCATACCACTTGTATTTATTCTATCACAAGGTTATCCTGAAAAGTGTTGTCAAATGATTCATAAAAATATAGACTAGGTCTCATTCATCATGCAAATGACTATTTTACTCATGTTGTCCAAATCTTTTATACACTATCAGATATGTTTATGCTTGTTCCATCAGTTACTAAGAGAGAACTGTTTAAAGTCTCCTACCATAATTATAGACTTATCTCTTCTTTTCTTCCCCCCCCCCTCCTTATTCTGCAACAGGAAGTCTGTACCTCTTAATCTCCCTCGCCTAATCTTTTCTCCCCCTACTACACTCTGCTCTAGCAAACACCTCTTTATTCTCTGTATCTAAAGTTCTGGCTTATGTTTTGTTATGTTTGTTCATTTGTTTTGCTTTTTATTGATTCCACATATAAATGAAATCATAGACCATTTGTCTTTCTCAAAGTTATGTCACTTAGCCTGATATTCTCTAGGTCCATCCATGTTGCTGCAAATTGCAAGATTTCAGTGATTTCTATGGCCGAGTAATGTTTCATTATATGTATATTGTGCTGCGCTGTGCTTAGTCATTCAATTGTGTCCAATTCTTTGTGACACTGTGGACTGTAGCCTGCCAGGCTCCTCTGTCCATGGGGATTCTCCAGGCAATAATACTGGAGTGGGTTAGCATGCCCTCCTCCAGGGGATCTTCCCAACCCAGGGATTGAACCCAGGTCTCGAACCCAGGTCTCCTGCATTGCAGGTGGATTATTCACCATCTGAACCACCAAGGAAGCCTAAGAATACTGGAGTGGGTAACCAATCACTTCTCCAGGGGATCTTCCCAACCCAAGAATCAGACTGGGGTCTCTTGCATTGCAGGCAAATTCTTTACCAGCTGAGCTACCAAGGAAGTCCTATATATATATTCAGTTCAGTTCAGTTCAGTCGCTCAGTCGTGTCTGACTCTTTGTGACCCCATGAATCACAGCATGCCAGGCCTCCCTGTCCATCACCAACTCCCGGAGTTCACTCAGACTCACGTCCATTGAGTCAGCGATGCCATCCAGCTGTCTCATCCTCTGTCATCCCCTTCTCCTCCTGCCCCCAATCCCTCCCAGTATCAGAGTCTTTTCCAATGAGTCAACTCTTTGCATGAGGTGGCCAAAGTACTGGAGTTTCAGCTTTAACATCATTCCTTCCAAAGAAATTCCAGGGCCAATCTCCTTCAGAATGGACTGGTTGGATCTCCTTGCAGTCCAAGGGACTCTCAAGAGTCTTCTCCAACACCACACTTCAAAAGCATCAATTCTTCAGCGCTCAGCCTTCTTCACAGTCCAACTCTCACATCCATACATGACCACAGGAAAAACCATAGCCTTGACTAGACGGACCTTAGTTGGCAAAGTAATGTCTCTGCTTTTGAATATGCTATCTAGGTTGGTCATAATTTTTCTTCCAAGGAGTAAGCGTCTATTAATTTCATGGCTGCAGTCACCATCTGCAGTGATTTTGGAGCCCAAAAAATAAAGTCTGACACTGTTTCCACTGTTTCCCCATCTATTTCCCATTCTTTATCCATTCATCTGTTCATGGACACTTAGGTTGCTTCCATAATGTGGTTATTCTATGGTGCTATGAACATGAGGTGCATGTTTCTTTTCTAATTTCTGTTTTTGTTTTCTTCTGATAAATACTCAGGTGTAGAATTTCTGGATCATATAGTAATTCTAATTTCAATTTCTGAGAAATCTCCATACTGTTTTCCATAGTGACTGTACCAACCTGTGTTCCCACCAATACCGCACAGGGGTTCCCTTTATTTCTTTTTCTTTCTAATTTTGGCAATCTTAATTTTATGTATTTTCAGGCTCTATTATAAGGTATATGCAAATCTAAAATATTCAAATTGAATCACATCGTTATGAGATGTCCCCCTTAATTTTACTTATATTTACACTTAATTCTTTTGGTCTGGTATTGGCTTATCTCTGGGTAGTATGAAAGATAAATTTTTTGTATCTTTTTACTTTTCAGCCTTATAATAAGCAGTGTCTCATAAGCAATATGTTGTCAGATTTTAAATTCTAGCCTGGCAATCTTTATCTTTTACTTAAGATATTGAGTACATTTACATTTAGTAATTACTGATATACTCGGGTTTTAAATCTATTATTTACTATTTTTGAATTTGTCTCATTTGCTCCATGTTCTTTTTTTCCCTCAGTTTTCTGCTTTATTCTGGATTTTATTTTCCCATTTTTTTCACTCAATAGAGCTTCTTATTTATATAATACCTTTTATACTGTTCTTTTTGTGATAACCATAGAAATGATAACATGTAAGCTTATTTTACTAAAATCTAGTTTAAATTTGTATTTTTACCAGTTGCTGGACAGCGCAAGGATCTAAGAACACATAAATTTCATTTACCTTCTGTCTCTTGTACTATTTTTGCCACACATTTTAATTATATATATGTATATATATATATTTTTTTTTTTACTTAAACTTTTTATTTTGAGATGATGATAGATTTACACACAGTTGTGCAAAATAATACAGAGATTCAGTGGTACATTTCTGACTCTGGGTACTCTGTTGTTTGTACCCAGTCAAAAGTGTATCCAGTTGCTCCAGTGATGACATGTTGCAAAACTATTTATACAATATCACAACCAGGATGTTGAAGTTGATGGAGTCAAGATACAAAACATTTCCACCACAGGGATCCCTTATATTGTCATTTTGGAGCCATACTCAGTTCCCTCCACCCCTTACACCCTAGTTTCCTTTTTGAAGTGCATTTCTTTAAATAAAATATTACAAGATGATAGTATAGACAGTATGCTGATACAGCAAAAACCAGGAAGAAATTTTACAAAGTGATGAAGTTTGGGAAACACAAACTTCAGAGTTCTGGAAGTATCTTGAGCTGGGCTGTGAAGAGTAGATTTCAGAGTCAAAATAGTGGTAAGAGGATGGCATGTCAAGACACTCTGAAGCCAAAACAAGCTTGGCTGGTGTGGCTGGCAGGCAGTAAGCAAGTGGAAGAGTAGGGGCAGGGGGGCAGAGGCCAGTAGAGACCCTGGAGGCCACAGAAGAGTGTGGGTTTCCTACTAAGCAAAATAAGAAGCTGCTGGAAAGTGAAAGTGTTAGTTGTTCAGTTGTGCCCAACTCTTTGCAACCCTGTGGACTATAGCCTGCCAGGCTCCTCTGTCCATGGAATTCTCCAGATAAGAATACTGGAGTGGGTAGCCATTCCCTTCTACAGGGTATCTTGCTGATCCAGTGTTCAAACCCAGGTCTCCTCCATTGCAGGCAGATTCTTTACTGCCTGAGCCACCAGGGAAGCCCAGGTAGCTACTGCAGGGATTTAAACGGAGAAATTATCAGACTTGATTATGTTTACAAAGATACATTTAGCTACTCTGGCTGTGTATGGAACATGGACAGTAGGGGGCTCCAGTGAGGAGGCAAATTCAATAGTTTGAACAAGAGCCCAGGGTGGCAGTAAGATAGTATTAAAGGGATAGATTTTGGATAGGATTTTAAAATTAGCTTTATTGAGAAATAATTTACATCAATAAAATACAGCGACTTTTAAATGTACAGCTCGATAAGTATAGACAAGTCTACTCAATCATATAACCACCGCAACTGTGATATATAAATAACATTTCCATCACCCCAAAATGTTCCCTTGTGCCCCTTTCAGTCAATCCACTCCCATTTTCTAGCAACCACTGATCTTTTTTCTGTCAGTATAGTTTTGCTTTTGCCAGAATCTCATATAAATAAAATATGCAGTCGTTTGTGTCTGGCTTCTTTCACGCACCATAATGCTTTTGAGATTCATCTATGTTGTTGTTTGTCTAGTCAGTTCTTCATTTTGGTGGTTGAGTAGTGTTACATTGTATGGAGGTATCACAATATTGCTTATTTGTTGACCAGTTAATGAACAGTTGGATTATTTCCAGTTTTGTAGGTAGTATAAATAAAAGTATAAACATTAAAGCACAAGTCTTTGCATGAATATAGGTTTGCATTTCTCTTGGGCATAAACCAGAAGTGAAAAAAATTTGAGTCATTTAAGTATATGTTTAAATTTATAAGAAATTGGAAAATTGCTCCCAAATTGTCTACACAGGTATTCATTCTCACTAGCAAGGAGAGTTCTAGTTGACTGGCCTCCTCAGCAGCACTTACTACTGTCAGGTTTTTTTAAACTGTTCATTCACTTCTAGCTTTCTGAGGATATATAGAGGTATCCCATGTGATTTTAATTTGCATTGCCATAATGACTAATTATATCAAACAGTTGTTCATGTGCTTCTTGGACATTTGTATATATTCTTTGGAGAACTGTCTATTCAAATCTTTTGCCCATTAAAAAAAGTTGTCATTTTGCTTTTAAATTATAAGAATTCCTTATATATTCTGAACACTAGATGCTTTGTCATAAACAATGTGCAATTTTTTCTCTCATTCTGTTGGCTGTCTTTACATTTCTTTGATTAGGTCTTTTGATGTACAAAAGTTTCTAATCTTTTTGAAGCATAATATATCTATTTTTTCTTTTGTTTTCTTGTGCTCTTGGTGTCATGATTAAGAATCTATTGTCAAACCCAAGGTCATGAAGATTCACCCATGTTTTCTCTTAAAAGTTTTATTATTTTCCCTCCTACATTTTGTCATTGAAACTTTTAGACTTAATTTTTATATAGGGTGAGACAGAAATAGAATTTTATTTTTTACACGTGGAAATCTAGTTGACCAAGCAACATTGCTGAACAGACTATTTTTTCACCCTTAGAATGATCTGGGAACTCATTGAAAATCAATTGACTGTAAGATGTATGGGTTTATTTCTGGCCTCCCAATTTGATTCCATTGTGCTATATGTCTATCTTGATGCCAATCTGTTTTGATTGTCATAGCTTTGTAGTGAGTTTTGAAATTGAGAAATTAATCTTCCAATTTTATTTTTTCTCCCAGTTTATTGAGTTATAATTAATATACAGTACTATGTGAGTTTAAAGTGTACAGCATGATGACTTGGTTTACATATATCATGAATGGATCATCACAAGTTTAGTGAAAAGCATCATCTCATATAGATACAATATTAAAGAAATAGAAAAAGGTTTTCCTTGTGATTAGAACTCTTAGGATTTATTCTCTTAACAACTTTCATATCTAAAGTATATCAATGTTAGTTATACTCATCATGTTATACATTGCATCCCTAGTTTTTATCTTGTAACTGAAAGTTTAAACCTTTTGATCACCTTTATTCAATTTTCCCTACCCCTGCCCCCACCCCCTCTGGTAACCACAATTCCGTTCTTTTTTTCTAACAGTTTATTTAGTTGTTGGTTGGTTTTTGAAGTGTAATGGACCTATAGCACTATGTTATTTCCTGTTACCAAACATAAGACTTCCTTTGTGGCTCAGACAGTAAAGAATCTGCCTGCAATACAGGAGACCAGGGACCAATCCCTGGGTCAGGAAGATACCCTGGAGAAGGGAATGGCAACCCACTCCAGTAGTCTTGTCTGGAGAATTCCATGGACAGAGGAGCCTATTGGGCTACAGTCATGGGGTCACAGAAAGTCAGACATGCCTGACAGTTGACACACATATCATTCATGATCTGATATTTCCATACCTTTCAAATTGATGGCCACTATAAGTCTGTTGGGCTTCCCTGGTGGCTCAGAGGTTAAAGTGCCTGCCTCCAATGTGGGAGACCCGGGTTCGATCCCAGGGTCGGGAAGATCCCCTGGAGAAGGAAATGGTAACCCACTCCAGTATTCTTGCCTGGAAAATCCCATGGACGGAGAAGCCTGGTAGGCTACAGTTAATGGGGTCTCAAAGAGTCGGACACAACTGAGCGACTTCACTTATAAGTCTGTTACCCTGTGTAAACATACAAAAATATCACATTATTACTGACTATATTCCCCACAGATTACACTTCATATCCATGACATTTATTTTGCAACTGGAAATCTGTACCTCTCAGTCTCTTCACCTATTTCTTTACTCTTCCCTCCCCCATCCCTCTAGCAATCCTCTCTTTATTTTCTGTATCAGTGAGTCTATTTCTGTTATACTGTGATTGTTCTTTTCTTTCTTTATTTTCTTAGATTCCACAGATAAGTAAAATCTCAGAGTTTTTGTCTTTCTCTGTCTGACATTTCATTTAGAATTATATCATCCGGTTGATCCATGTTGTTGCAAGTAAAAAGATTTCACTCTTTTTATGGTTGAGTAATATCTTCTTTATCCACTTATTCTGATGAGCAGTTTGGTTGCTTCCATATCTTGGCAATAGTAAATAATGCTACCATGAACATAGGGGTGTGTATGCATGCACACTCAATTGCTCAACATGTCTGTCTCTTGGCAACCCCATGGACTGTAGCTGGCTAGCCTTCACCGTCCGTGTAGTTTTCTGGGCAAGAATACTTCAGTGGGTTGCCATTTCCTACTCCAGGGTATCTTCCTAGCCCAGGGATCAAACCCAGATCTCCTGCAGCTCCCTTGGCCAGCCTATTCTTTACCACTGTGCCACCTGGGAAGCCCAGGGATGCATATATCTTTTCTAATTAGTGATTTTGTTTCCTTTAGAGAAATATCTCTACTTTTTAATTATTTGAAAAATCTCCACACTATTTTCCTTAGTGGCTGCACCAATTTATATCCCCATCAAAAGTACACAATGGTTCCCTTCTTTCAACATGTTTACCTACTCTTGCTATTTGTTATCTTTTTGATAATAGCCATTCTGAAGGTGTACGGTGATAGCTCACTGTGGTTTTGATTTGCATTTGCCTGACGATTAGTGATGTTGAACATCTTTTCATATGCCTGTTGGCCATCTGCATGACCCCTAGGAAAAATGTCTGTTCAGATACTCTGCCCATTTTTAATTGGATTTTTTTTGATGTTGAGTTGTTTGAGTTTTTGTTTATTTTGGATACTGACCTATTATCAAACATATCATTTGCAAATATCTTCTCTCACTTAGTAGGTAGACTTTTCTTTTTGTTGATCATTTCTTTTGCTGTGCTAAACTTTTCAGTTCATTGTAGTCCCATCTATTTTTGCTTTTGTTTTCCTTGCCTGAGATTGCATACCCAAAAAACTATTATGAAGACTAATGTCAAAGAGCATATATATATATATATATATATATATATATATATATATATATATATATATATATATATAAAATACACTGCCTATATTTTCTTCTAGGAGTTTTACAGTTTCAGGTCTTACATTTAAGTCTATAATCCATCTTCAGTTGATTTTTTGTGCATAGTGTGAGAGAGTAGTCCAGTTTGAGTTTTTCACTAACTGTCCAATTTTCCCAACATCATTTATTGAAGAGACTATCTTTCTCCATTGTATACTCTTGCCCCCTTTGTTATAGATCAATTAACCATTAATTAATTAAGCCAACAAAGGTCAAAGTTATGGTTTTTCCAGTAGTCTATGTATGGATGTGAGAGTTGGACCATAAAAAAGGCTGAGCACTGAAGGATTGATGCTTTTGAACTGTGATTTTGAAGAAGACTCTTGAGAGTTCCTTGCACTGCAAGGAGATCAAACCAGTCAATCCTAAAGGAAATCAATCCTGAATATTCATTGGAAGGACTGATGCTGAAGCTGAAGCTCCAATACTAGTTGCTTCACTTGATGAGTTCCAGTACTGATACTGTCTGCTGGGTGGAGCCAGATTCCAATCCTTATCAGCTAGGGAGAAGTTTAAAAAATGGTACTTGCCAGCACCAGTGTCCACATGGTAGAATGATCTCCCAAAACTGACTGCCACCAGTGTCTATGTCTTCCAGTTATGCTCCAGTTGCTTCCTGCCTATGTAGGAGTCTCTCCAAGATCAGTAGGTGAGCCTGACCCAGTTCAGTTCAGTTCCATCGGTGGTGTCTGACTTTTTGCAACCCCATGGATTACAGCACACCAGACTTCCCTGTCCTTCATGATCTCCCAGAGCTTGCTCAAACTCATGTCCATTGAGTCACTGATGTCAGCTAACTATCTCATGCTCTGTCATCTTTCTCGATATGAATCTGGCCCAGGATCCTTTTAAATTACTACTTCTGCCCTGGGGTTCTGGAGTGTGTAAGATGTTGTGGGCACCCATTAAGACCGCAGTCTATTTTGACAGCCCTTTTCATCACCCCCAAATTAAGCCCCACCAACCTGAAAGCCACACATTGAGGGCTTTGTCCTCCCAGTGAAGCACCTCTGGGTAGGGGAGCTCGTCAGGGGCTCTGACCTCTCACCCCTTGGTGAGAACCTCTGCAGTAGCAGTAACCCTCCTGCCTGTGCATCATCCACCTAGGGATATGGATCCTGCCTGTGCTGCATCTCTGCCCCTCCAAACTCCTTGTTTTGATTTCTTCTCTGTATCTTTAGTGGTAGAAGATCGGTTCTGCTAGCTCCTGGTCTCTTCACCTCAATAGTTGCTCCATAAACAGTTGTCATTTTGGTGTACTTGTGGGAAAAGGTGAAATATTAAGACAAGGTCTTAATACTCTGTCATCTTAACCATTCACCCCTTGAATTTTCATTATTCTTTTTCAATATTATTTTTGACTATTCATGGTTCCTTGCATTGCCACGTGAATTTGAGGTTTTTAAAAACACTTCTTGTTAAAAATGCTGTTGAAATGTTAATATGGATTGCATTGAATCTATAGTTCACTATGAGTAGTATTAACATCTAACACCTTCCAATCAATGATCAAGGGATAGCTTTGCATTTATTTAGGTCTCCTATAATTTCTTTCAAGAATACTTGGTCATTTCCAGCCTACAAATTTTTCATCTATTTTGTATTTATTCCTAGGTAATTTATTCTTCTGGATACATTATATCCAGTTGGCACTAGCGTTAAAGAATCCACCTGCCCATGCAGGAGACACAAGGGACATGGGTTTAATCCTTGGGTTGGGAACATTCCCTGGAGTAGGAAATGGCACCCCACTCCAGTGTTCTCACCTGGAAAATTCCATGGACAGAGGAGCCTGGCAGGCTACAGTCCATGAGATCACAAAGAGTCAGACATGACAAATGCTTTCACTTCAAACTTTCATAAATTGAATTATTTTCTTAATTTCCTTTTCAGATTATTCACTTCTGGTATATAGAAGTACAGCTAATCTTTCCATATTGATCTTACACCCTGAAACTTTGCTGGACTTTTTTATTAGCTCTAGTAATTTTTTGTGGATTCCTTGGGATCATCTGTAGAAAATATTTTTTCCCCTATTTCATTTTCAAATAGAGACAGTTTTATTTCTTCCTTTCCAATTTGGGTGACTTTCATTTCTTTTTCTTGTCTAATTGCTGTGGCTGAAACTTCCAATACTATGTTGAATAGATCTGGTGAAAACAGTCATCCTTATTTCAGCCTTGATCGTAGAGAAGAATTTTCAGTATTTCACTTTGACTATGATGTTAGCTCTGGGTTTGCATAAATACCCTTTACCATGTTGAGGAAACTTTCCTTCTATTCCTAGTTTTCTAATTATTTTTATCAAGAAAATGTGTTGGATTTTTAAAACATGCTTTTCCTGCATCAATAATCACATGATTTGTTCCCTTAAAATCTATTATGTGGCTTATTATGCTGACTGATTTTCTTACATTGAACCAGTCTTGCATTCCTGAGAATACTGATTTTCAAACAATATTGAGCTTTCTGATTAATGGACATGCTTTATCTCTTCATTTGATTTCTCTCATTAATATTTTGTAGTTTATAATGTATGTATTTTGCATGAATATTGTTAAATATTTATTTCACATTTTTGGTGGTATTGAAAAATGGTTTTTAATTTTCAAAACTGTTCATTGTCTATATGTCAAAATACGATTAATTTTTGTGTGTTAACTTTGTGTCTCAACATTTTTAAACCCATGTTATAGTAAAGAGGCTTTTAAATTTACTTAGAATTTTCTACATTGACAACATGTTGTTTATGAATAAAGCCAATTTTACTTCTTCACTTCTAAAATGTATGCCTTTCTTCTTTTGCTTTCCACTGTCGTTATGGCTAAAACAATTTAATAAAAGTGGTAATAACACATAGCTTTGCCTTGTTTCTAATCTTAAAGGGGAAGCATTCAGACTGTCACCATTAAGTAGAATATTAGCGATAGTATTTTCATTGCATGGGTCCTTGCATGCTGTCGTGTCGGACTCTTTGTGACCGCATGGACTGTAGCCTGCCAGACTCCTCTGTCCATGGCATTCTCCAGGTAAGCACAGTTCAGTGATTTTTAAGTACATGCACATTGTTGTGCACGTATCACTCCCATCCATCTCCAGAATGCTTTTCATTTTACAACACGGAAACTCTGTATTCATTAAGCATCAACTCCCCCACTTCTCCTCCTAAGCCCTAACTCCTGGCAACCACCATTCTGTTTTCTGTCTCCATGAATCTGACTACTCTAGGTACCTCGTATGGATAGAATCATACAGTATTTGTCTTTTTTTGTATCTGACTTAGTTCACTGAGCATAACGTCCTCAAGGTTTGTCCATGTTGTAGCATATGTCAGAATTCTCTTACTTTTTTCAGGTTGAATAATATTACATTGTGTGAACATACCATGTATTGCTTATTCATTCATCCACTGATGTATTTCTATTTTTTGACTACTGTGAATGCTATGAACATGGATGTATAAAAATCTCTTTAAGATCATACACTCAATTCTTTAGGGTCTCACCCAGAAGTAAAACTTCTGGATAATACGATAATTCTATTTTTAATTTTTTCAAGAACCACCATACTACTTTCCGTAGCAGCTCCACCAACTTGCATTCCTACCAACAGTGTACAAGGGTTTCAGTTTCTTCACAACCTAACCAAACTTTTTATTTTCTCTTTTTCTTTTTGACAGTAACTATCCTAATGGATATCAAATGGCATCTAATTGTGGTTTTGATTTACATTTCCCTAATGATTAATGACGTTGAACATCTTTTCATGTGCTTATTGGCTATTTGCACTGTCTAATCACCTTGCTTTTTAAAAAAAATCAAGTTGTTTGGTTTTTTGTTGTCACATTGTAAAGGTTCTTTATATATTATAGATATTAATACTTTATCAGATAGATGTCTTGCAAATATTTTTTCACATTTCATAGGTTGCCTTGTAATACTGTTGATTGTCCTTTGAAATACAGAAGTTTACATTTTTATATAGTCCAATTCATTTATTGTTTAATTCTGTTACCAGTGCTTCTGGAGTTATAACCAAAAAATCATTGACAAACCCAATGTCACAAAGCTTCTTCTTTGTATTTTAAGTGTCTTTATACTTTTAGATCTAACATTAAGATGTTGATGCATTTTGAGTTAATTTTTGTATAAGGAATATGATAAGGCCCAACTTCATTTATTTGTATGTGGATATCCAGTTTTCTTAGAACCATTTGTTGAGAAGAATGTGATTTTCCCATATTAACATTTCTGTCAAAATTAAATGCCCCAAAATGGGTGGGTTTATTTCTGGGTTCTCTATTCTATTCCATTGGTATATATATATATCTTTATGCTGCTGTTGCTGCTAAGTCGCTTCAGTCATGTCCGACTCTGTGCAACCCCATAGACGGCAGCCCACTAGGCTCCGCATTTCCTGGGATTCTCCAGGCAAGAACACTGGAGTGGGTTGCCATTTCCTTCTCCAATGCATGAAAGTGAAAAGTGAAAGTGAAGTCACTCAATCGTGTCCGACTCTTCTTGATCCCATGGACTGCAGCCTACCAAGCTCCTCTGTCCATGGGATTTTCCAGGCAAGAGTACTGGAGTGGGTTGCCATTGCCTTCTCCGATTTTAAAAAACTAATAGACATTATTTTTCAAAGCTATTTTAGATTTACCAAAAAAAATTAGCAAAGAACACAGAGTTTCTTTATATTCCTTTTCCTCCCCACCCCGACAGTTTCCCTGTTATTAACATTTTACATTAGTATATACATTTGTTACAAGTGATAAAAATATTAATACATTGTTATTAATAGACATCCATAGTTTTCATAAACCTTTTGTGTTGTAGAGTTCTATTGCTGCTGCTAAGTCACTTCAGTAGTGTTCAACTCTATGTGACCCCATAGATGGCAGCCCACCAGGCTCCCCCGTCCCTGGGATTCTCCAGGCAAGAACACTGGAGTGGGTTGCCATTTCCTTCTCCAATGCATGAAAGTGAAAAGTGAAAGGGAAGTCGCTCAGTCATGTCCGATTCTTGCGACCCCATGGACCGCAGCCTACCAGGCTCCTCTGTCCATGGGATTTTCCAGGCAAGAGTACTGGAGTGGGGTGCCATTGCCTTCTCCGAGAGTT
Organism: Ovis canadensis; assembly: GCF_042477335.2. Classification (NCBI taxonomy): domain Eukaryota; kingdom Metazoa; phylum Chordata; class Mammalia; order Artiodactyla; family Bovidae; genus Ovis; species Ovis canadensis. The sequence continues at coordinate 27,950,427 of NC_091246.1, forward strand.
CTATTGGCTTTGACAAATACCTAATATCATGTATCTACCAAAACAGTAACATATAGAATAATCTCTCCACCTTAAAATTCTCCTGTATTCTATCTATTCATCACTCTCATCCCTTTCCCTATCCCTGGAAACCACTGAACTTCTAACTGTCTCCATTGTTTTGCCTTTTCTAAAACATCATAGAGTTGGAATCATACATTATGCTATCTTTTAATATTGACTTATTTCACTTAGTAATATGCATCTCGGGTTACCCTAGGGCTTTTTAGGTATTGACAGGTTATTTCTTTTTGTTACTGAATAACACCCTATGTTATTATACTATGGCTAATTTATCAATTTGTCTATTGAAGGGAATCTTGGTTGCTCCAAATTTAGGCAATTAGGAATAAAACTACTATAAACATTTGTGTACAGAATTTTGTGTGGACACATTTTTTTTCCAAATAATTAGGGTAAATACCAAGGACCACTTCTTGTAGCTCTAGGCAGCCTCCTTGACTAAAGGCTCCTAGAAGTATCTTGCAAATCCAGGTCCCAAATCAGCTCCAGTGACTGCCAACTTCCATGTTGCTAGACAGCTCCAGTGGCCCAAGACTCTTATCTCACCTCAGTGCCAACCAACTTTTATGACACCAGGCTCCTGGTAGATTCCTGAAAACCCAGGTTTTTAGAATATCCCAGTACAGTTCCTAAAATATCCCAGTACAGCCTGACTTTTACAGCTTTGAAGCCCTCCTGTTGCTCTAGGCTACCAATCAATGACCACAAACCCAGTTCCAGGAGGAACTCATAAACCCAGGGGTCCAGTGCTTTTGACTCACCCAAACACCAAGTCACCAAGAACTCCAATAGTAAGCCTGCTGGTGGATACCACCTGACTTCCCACCCAGAATCTTTGACAGGCTGATCAGTGAAGCTGATCTACAAAGACTGGAAGAGATGTCTACATTCTCAAAATTCACAGAGACCAATGTAAGACCATAGGATCATAAATAATCAACAAAAATAATACCACCAAGTGGAACTAATAAAACTTCAATAGCTGAACATAAAGAAACAAAGATCTATAAACTGTCTAAGACAGAATTCAGAATAATCCTCTTAAAGTGATTCGGTGAACTACAGTAGACACAGATAAGTAAATTAAATTAGGAAAACAATGCATGAACAAAATGAGAGATCAACAAAGAAATAGAAATCTTTTTTACAACATAAATTCTAGAGTTGAAGACTATAATGACTGAACTGTAGAATTCAAAAGACAGCTTCAGCAACAGAATCAACTAAGTAGAAAAAGATTTAGCAAGCTAGAGTCAGGTCATTTGAAGTCATCCAATCAGAGGAACAAAAAGAATGAAAAAGAAAGTGAAGAAAAATTAAACGAAACATAGGATAGAATTAAAAGGAACAATCTACACATTATTGAAGTCTCAGAGTAGAAGTGGAGAAAGAAGCAGAAAGTTTATTTAAATAAGTAATAACTGAGAATTTCCCAAATCTGCAGAGATATTTAGACATCTGAGTTCATAAATCTAATAGGCAATACCCCAATTCCAACATTTCAAAATGATCCTTCTCCAAGACACATTATAATAAAATTGTCTAAAATCAAATACAGAAAATTTCAAAAGTAGCAAGAGAAAAAAACTCATATAAGAAAACTCCATAAGATGAACATCAGATTTCTGAAGAGAAATCTTGCAGATCACAGAGAGTGGGGTGACATGTTCAAAGTGCTAGAAGAGTTTGGTGCCAACCAAGAATACTTTACTCAACAAAGTTGCCTTTTAGTAAAGAATAAATGAATGATGAGAGATAAATCTTTCCCAAACAACAAAAGCTGAGGGAGCTCATCACCACTAGATCTATTTTATAAGAACTTCTAGTTCTTAAATTAAAATGAAATAATGCTAATTAGTGACAAGGAAACATGAAAATATAGAACATTCTGGTAAAAATAGGAAGATAGTCAAATTCAGAATGTTCTAATATTGTAATGTGGTGGTGTGTATAAGTATTAAAATAACCACAGCTACAATAATTTGTTAATGGCTATACAAATAAAAGAGGTAAATTATGACATCAAAAATAAATTATGGGGTGGGTAAAAAGGAAATTTCTTGTATGTGAGTGAAGTGACTATCAGCATAAAGCAGATTGTTATATCTGTAAGATATTTTATGTAAGTGTAATGGCAGTTACAAAGAAAAATCTGCAGTAGATAAACAAATGATAAAGAAAAATATCGTTACGGAAAACCATCAACCCACAAACAAACTAAGCAAAAGATGAAGGAAAGAAATTGAAACATGTATAATATCATATAAGAAACGAATCGCCAGTCTAGGTTCAATGCAGGATACAGGATGCTTGGGGCTGGTGCACTGGGATAACCCAGAGGGATGGTATGGGGAGAGAGGTGGGAGGGGGGTTCAGGAGTGGGAACTTAGGTACACCCTTGGCGGATTCATGTTGACATATGGCAAAACCAATACAGTATTGTAAAGTAAAAAAAAAAAAAAAAAAAAAAAAACTAAATAAAAATAATTTAAAAAAGAAGGTGAACTACAAAACATCCAAAAACAATAAGACAAAATTTGGAAGCTCTCGCCTGCTGATGTTTCCATGGTAACTCAGCTGGTAAAGAATCTGCCTGCAATGCTGGAGGCCCCAGTCCGATTCCTGGGTCAGGAAGACCCCCTGGAGAAGGAACCCACTCCAGTATTCTCGCCTGGAGAATCCCATGGGCAGAGGTGCCTGGCAAGCTACAGTCTGTGGAGTCACACAGAGTCAGACACGACTGAGTGACTTTCAGTTTCACCTGTAGATTATCACTTTATATGTAAACTAATTAATTTTGCTAATCAAAAGCAGAGTGGTGGAATGGATTGAAAAATAAGACACAACTATATAAGGCCTACAAGAGGCTCATTTCACCTTTAGGGATACTCACAGGGTCAAAGTGAAAAGATGGAGAAAAAATTCTAGGAAAATGGAAAACAGAGGCAGCTATACTTTTATCAGCCAAAATACACTTTAAGTAAAAAACTGTGATAAGAGACAAAGAAGGTCATTATACAATGATCAAGGAGTTAATTCTTTAAGAAGATACAATAATTATAAATATATATGCACCCAACTTTGGAACACAAACATATTAAGCAAATATTAACAGATCTAAAAGAAGAAACAAAATAAGAGGAGGGGATTTCAATACTCCTCTTTTAACAATGGGTAGATCATCCAGACAGAAAATCAATACAGATACATTGAACTTGAATTATATCTTAGACTGAGTGAACTCAATACGTATATAAAACATTCCACCCAGCAGTAGCAGAATGCAGTTTTCCCAAGTGCGCACAGAATATTCTCCAGGGTAGATCATATGTTAAGTCACAAAAAAAGACTTAGCATATGTAAGAAAATAGACATCATATCAATTATCTTTTCTGACCCCAACTGTAGGAAACTAAGTATCAATAACAGGAGAAAAATTGGGAATTCAAAAATGTGTGGGAATTAAACAACACACTCTTGAAAAGCCACTGGGTCAAAAAAAAAAAAAGAAATAAAAGTATATTTTGAAACAAACAAAAACAGAAACAAAGCATATCAAGACTTATGGGATGCAACAAGAAAAGCATGCTTAAGGAAAAAATTGTGGTGAAAAACACTACGAAAAAAGAAAGAACACAAATAACCTAACCTTACAGATCAAGTAATAAGAAAAAGAAGAACAAACTAGCCTCAAAGTTAGCAGAAGGAAGGTAATAATAAAGATTAGAGCACAAATAAATAAAATAGAGATTCAGAAAAACAAAAGAAATGATCAACAAAACTGAACTTTAAAAAAAAGATATATAAAACTGGTACTGCACTCAATATGCCAGCAAATTTGGAAAACTCAGCAGTGGCCACAGGACTGGAAAAGGTCAGCTTTCATTCCAATTCCTAAGAAAGGCAATGCCAAAGACTGCTCAAACTACCTCACAATTGCACTCATCTCACATGCTAGCAAATACTCAAAATCCTCCAAGTCATGCTTCAACAGTACGTGAACTGTGAACTTCCAGATGTTCCAGCTGGATTTAGAAAAGGTTCCTCTGAACTGGAGATCAAATTGCCAACATCTGTTGGATCATCGAAAAAATGAGAGAGTTCCAGAAAAACACCTATTTCTGCTTTATTGACTATGCCAAAGGTTTTGACTGTGTGGATCACAACAAACAGAGGAAAATTCTTCAAAAGATGGGAATACCAGATCACCTGATGCAGGTCAGGAAGCAACAGTTAGAACTGGACATGGAACAACAGACTGGTTCCAAATCAGGAAAGGAGTACGTCAAGGCTGTGTATTGTCATCCTGCTTATTTAATTTATATGCAGAGTACATCATGAGAAATGCTTGGATGGATGAAGCACAAGCTGGAATCAAGATTGCTGGGAGAAATCTCAATAACCTCAGATCTGCAGATGATACCACCCTTATGGCAGAAAGCGAAGAAGAACTAAAGAGCCTCTTGATGAAAGTGAACAAGTTGGCTTAAAACTCAACATTCAGAAAACGAAGATCATGGCATCTGGTCCTATCACTTCATGGAAAATAGATGGGGAAACAGTGGAAACCGTGACAGACTTTAGTTTGGGAGGCTCAGAAATCACTGCAGATGGTGACTGCAGCCATGAAATTAAAAGACGCTTGCTCCTTGGAAGGAAAGTTATGACCAACCTAGACAGCATATTAAAAAGCAGAGATTTTACTTTGCCGTCTAGTCAAAGCTATGGTTTTTCCAGTAGTCGTGTATGGATGTGAGAGTTGGACCATAAGGAAGGCTGAGTGCTGAAGAATTGATGCTTTTGAACTGTGGTGTTGGAGAAGACTCTTGAGAGTCGCTTGGACTGCAAGGAGATCCAACCAGTCCACCCTAAAGGAAATCAGTCCTGTATATTCATTGGAAGGACTGATGCTGAAGCTGAAACTCCAATACTTTGGCCAACTGATGCAAAGATCTGACTCAATGGAAAAGACCCTGGTGCGAAGAACTGACTCATTGGAAAAGACCCTGATGCTGGGAAAGATTGAAGGTGGGAGGAAAATGGGATGACAGAGGATGAGATGGTTGGATGGCATCACTGACTCAATGGACATGAGTTTGAGTAAACTCTGGGAGTTAATGATGGACAGGGAGGCCTAGTGTGCTTCAGTCCATGGGGTTGCAAAGAGTCAGACATGATTGAGCGACTGAACTGAACTGAAAATGGTGCAACCTTAACTAGACCAAGAAAAAAACAGAGAAGACTCAAAATAAGAAATGAAAGAGGAGACAGTATATTTGACCCAACAGAAATACAAAGGTCCATATGAGATTACTATGAACAATTACACACCAACAAATTGGGTAACCTGGCATAATGGATTGGAGAAGGAAATGACACCCCACTCCAGTACTCTTGCCTGGAAAATCCCATGGACGGGGGAGCCTGGTAGGCTGCAGTCCATGAAGTCGCTAGGAGTCTGACACGACTGAATGACTTCACTTTGACTTTTCACTTTTATGCACTGGAGAAGGAAATGGCAACCCACTCCAGTGTTCTTGCCTGGAGAATCCCAGGGATAGGGGAGCCTGGTGGCCTGCCATCTCTGGGGTCACACAGAGTCAGACAAGACTGAAGCGACTTTGCAGCAGCAGCAGCATAATGGATAAATTCCTAGAAATATAGAACCTATCAAGACTGAATCATGAATAAATAGAAAACTTGAACAAACCAATAATGATTGAGGAGGTTGAAACAGTAACTAAAATCCTCCCAATACAGCAAAGCCCAGCAACAGAATATGTTCTCTCTTTATTAATGTTGCATGTCAGTTTGTGAAGAATGTGTTTTATTCTGTTGTTGGATTAAGTGATCGATAGATGCCAATTATATTGAGTTATTTGATGGGGATATTTAGTTCAACTACATTCTTACTTTCTTTTGCTTACTGAGCCTATACATTATTGCTAGAAAAGTATCCAATGGTCCAAATATATGGACTTGTCTATTTCTCCTTGAAGTTCTATCAGCTTTTGCCCCACGTCAGGCCAATTTTGATGCTCTGTTGTAAAGTACAAACACATTAAGAATTGTTATGCTTTCTGTAGAACTGACTCCTTCATCGTATGTAGTATCCTCTTTAACTCTCATAATTTTCTTTGTTCTAAAATCTGCTTTGTCTTAAATTAATATATAATTAGCTTGCTGCTGCTGCTGCTGCTAAGTCGCTTCAGTCGTGTCCGACTCTGTGCGACCCCAGAGACGGCAGCCCACCAGGCTCTGCCGTCCCTGGGATTCTCCAGGCAAGAACACTGGAGTGGGTTGCCATTTCCTTCTCCAATGCATGCAGGTGAAAAGTGAAAGTGAAGTCGCTCAGTCGTGTCCAACTCTTAGCGACCCCATGGACTGCAGCCCTCCAGGCTCCTCCGTCCATGGGATTTCCACACGAGAGTACTGGAGTGGGTCACCAGTGGCTTCTCCTAGCATACTATATCTTTCCTCTTCCCTTTATTTTTCTTACCTGGAACTTTATACTTCAAGTAGGTCTATGGATCATATACTGTTGGGCCTTGTTTTATTTTTACTCTTACGGTTTCTATATTTTAATTGGTGCATCAGACCAATCACATTTTAAGTTATTATTTATATAGTTAGATTAATACCTACCATACTTTGGAAGTGTTTTCTATTCATGGTTATTGTTCTTTGCTTTTTATTGGGGTGGGGTTTTTTTTGGTATTCTACTCTTTCATTGTCTTTGGTTGTAACTGAACATTTTATATAATTCCATTTTTTCTATCTTAATATTAATTACACGTCTTACGTAGGACTTTCAGTAGGCATTTACATCTAAATTAAATCCACTTTCAAATAACACTACACTGCTTCATGGGTAGTGCTGGCACCTCATAACAGAATATTTCCAGTTCCTGCCTCCTATTCCTTATAACATTGCTGTCATTCATTACATTTATTCATAAGGTATAACCACCTAACTGTCGCTGTTATTTTGAACAAAGTATTTTAAAAATCTATTAAGAATAAGAAAAATAAAATATTTCACTTTACCTTCATTTATTATTTCTTAAGCACTTTTTTTTCTTTATATAGATTAAAATTTCTGATCTATATCAGTTTTCTTTTCGCTGAAGAACTTTTTAAAACATTTCTTGTTGTCGGATTCTGATTGCTAGAATTTTGTTGAGGATTTTTGCATCTATGTTCATCAGTGATATTGGCCTGTAGTTTTCTTTTTTTGTAGCATCTTTGTCAGGTTTTGGTATTAGGGTGATGGTGGCCTCATAAAATGAGTTTCGAAGTTTACCTTCCTCTACAATTTTCTGGAAGAGTTTGAGTAGGATAGGTGTTAGCTCTTCTCGAAATTTTTGGTAGAATTCAGCTGTGAAGCCATCTGGACCTGGGCTTTTGTTTGCTGGAAGATTTCTGATTACAGTTTCAATTTCCGTGCTTGTGATGGGTCTGTTAAGACTGCCAGAGAAAAACACCAACACAGTATACTAACACATATATATGGAATTTAGAAAGATGGTAATGATGACCCTGTATGCGAGACAGCAAAAGAGACACAGATGTGTAGAGCGGACTTTTGGACTCTGAGGGAGAAGGAGAGGGTGGGATGATTTGGGAGAATGGCATTGAAACATGTATACTATCATGTAAGAAACAAATCACCAGTCTATGTTTGATGCAGGATACAGGATGCTTGGGGCTGGTGCATGGGGATGATCCAGAGAGATGATATGGGGTGAGAGGTGGGAGGGGGGTTTGTGTTTGGGAACTCATGTACACCCGTGGTGGATTCATGTCAATGTATGGCAAAACCAATACAGTATTGTAAAGTAAAATAAAGTAAAAATAAAAAAATTTTTAAAAAGTAAAACATTTCTTGTAAAACAGATCTACAAGCAAGAAATTCTATTGGTTTCTATTTGAGAAATTCTTTTTTTTTTTTCACTTTTGAATAATACTTTCACTGTATGCAGAATTTTAGCTTTGTGGTTTTAATTTTCACTACTTTGTATATTTCACCCACTCTCCTCTTGCTTGCATGATTTCTAAAGAGAAACCCAGTGTAATTCTTATCCTTGTTCAACTGTGATCTGTGTCCCTCCCTCGCTCCATGATCTTCTATATTCACTGTCTTTGATTTCTGCAGTTTGAATATGATATGCCTAACTATGGGGCTTATCTGGTGGCTCAGATGGTAAAGAATCTGCCTGCAATGTGGGAGACCCAGGTTTGATCCCTGGGTCAGAAAGATCCCCTGGAAAAGGACCTGGCAACCTACTCCAGTACTGTTGTCTGGAGAATCCCATGGACAGAGGGGCCTGGTGCTACAGTCCATGGGTTCACAAAGAGTCAGAAGTGCCTGAGCAACTAACACACACACACTCACACACACACACACTCAAACACACACACACTTACACACACACACTCACACACACACATCTAACTATAGATTCTATGGTATTACAATGCTTGGTATTTTCTGAGATTCCTGGATCTGTGGTATGTTGTCAGCTAAGTATTACTCCAAATATTTCTTCTGTTTCTCTTTCTTCTTTGTCTGATGTTCCTATTATGCATTTGCTACATTTTGTAATTGTTCCATGGTTCTTGAATACTGTTCATTTTTTCACTCCTTTTTCTTTTTGCTATTTAGTTTGAGACAATATTTTTAATTATCTTCACACTCCACGATTATTTCCTCAGTCATGTCTAATCTGCTGATGAGTCCATTGAAAGCATTTTTTTGTTAGATTGTTTATTTTATTTCTAGTATTTCCTTTTAATTCTTAGCATTTCCATCTCTCTTCTTAGATTCCCAATCTGTTCTTTCATATTACCAACATTTTCCTTTAGATTTCTTGACCAATATATCATATTTATTTCAAATTCTTGATCTGTTCAATCCAAAATCTCTGCTCTATCTACCTACCTCTGGCTGTGATGCTTGCTTTCTCTTCATACTGTGTCTTTTTTCTTTAAGTATGCTTACTATTTTTCTTTTTTACTGAAAGCCAGGCATTGTCTAACTCAGTGAAATTATGAGCCATGCCATGTAGGGCCACCCAAGATGGATGGGTCATGGTGGAGAGTTCTGACAGAACATGGTCCACTAGAGAAGGGAATTGCAAACCACTTCAGCATTCTCGCCTTATGAATAGCACGAACAGAACAAAAAGGCACAACAATACGACACTGAAAGATGAACTCCTCAGGTCAGTAGGTGCCCAATATGTTATGGAGAAGAGCAGAGAAATAGCTCCAGAAGGCATAAAGCTAATGTTTTTCCAGTAATCATGTACGGATGTGAGAGTTGGACCATAAAAAAGGCTGAACACTGAAGAATTGATGCTTTCAAGCGGCAGTGTTGCAGAACTCTAGAGAGTCCCTTGGACTGCAAGGAGATCAAACCGTCAATCCTAAAGGAAATCAACCCTGAACATTCATTGGAAGGACTGATGCTGAAACTGAAACTCCAATACTTTGGCCATCTGATGTGAAGAGCCACCTCATTGGAAAAGACCCTGATGCTGGTAAAGATTAAAGGCAGGAGGAGAAGGGGCTGACAGAGGATGAGATGGTTGGATGGCATCACCAACTCAATGGACATGAGCTTGAGCAAGCTCCGGGAGATGGTGAAGTACAGAAAAACCTGGCGTGCTGTAGCCCATGGGGTCGTAAAAAGTCAGACATGACTAAATGACTGAATAACAGGTCATGGTACACTGTGATTCTGTGTATCTGCCCGACTCTCCAGTTTTCAAGGTAGCCATTTGACATTTTTCTTTTTACTGTCTCCATAATTGGCCTTTTCTAAAATATATAGTTAAATCACATAGTATAAATATTTTCAGATTGACCTCTTTACTTAGCAATATTTACTTGTCTCCTTCCTAATTTTTGTGGCTTGATAGATCATATTTTATTCATTTTGTTGTTGTTCAGTCACTAAATCATGCCCTACTCTTTGCAAGCCCATGCACTGCAGTATACCAGGCTTCTCTGTCCTTCATCATCTCCCAGAGTTTACTCAGATCCATGTTTAATGATGCAGTTATGCTATCTAACCATCCCATCTTTTGCTTCCCTCTTCTTTTGCCTTTAATCTTTCCCAGGATCAGGGTCTTTTCCAATGAGTTGGCTCTTCACATCAGGTGGCCGAAGTATTGGAGCTTCAGCTTTCAGCATCAGTCCTTCCAATGAATATTCAAGGTTGATTTCCTTTAGGATTGACTGGTTTGTTCTCCTTGCAGCCCAATGGATTCTCAAGAGTCTTCTCTAGCATCACAATTTGAAGATATCAATTCCTTAGTGCTCAGCCTTCTATATGGTCCAACTCTTGCATCCAGACATAACTAGGGGTTAGTGTTGTATAATATTCCCCTGTATGAATGTACTACCATTTGTTTATCTGTTCACCTATTGAAGGACGTCTAGTTTGCTTCCAGCATTTAATAGCTATAAGTAAAGCTGCTATGATTATTGCTGTGTAGTATTTATTGTAAACACAAATTTTCAACTCATTTGAATAAGTATGTAGGGGGGAATAACTGTTGGATATTTAGTAAAAGTCTATTTAATTTTGTGAAATTGACATCCAAAGTCATTTACCAATTTACATTCCAACTAGCAGTGAAAACAGTGAATGAGAACTCCTGTTGGTCATATCCTGATCAGCATTTGGTGTTGCACTTCCCTTCATTTTCAAATATATATATATATATATATATATATATATATATATATCTCCTGGGTATGTTTTCTTTTAGTACTTTAAATGGCATAGCAGAAAAAACCCTAAGGTTACATCTTCTCAAGGGCACACCAAAATTACAACTATTTACAGAGCAACTATTGATGAGAAAGACAGGAAGACTAGCAGAAAAGATATCTTACAACTAAAGGTATAAAAAGGAAACCACGGAATGTGTAAGAAGAGAAGAGTCATGGTGTAGTCAACACCCATAATTCCAGCTGGGAGACCCACAAATAGGAGACCAATCACAACTGCAGTGGTTCTACCCAAGAAACAAGTCTGAGCGCCACATTGGGCTTCTTATCCTGAGGTCGTACACCAGAAAGACAGGCCCTGGAAATATCTGGCTTTGAAAGCCAGCAGGGCTTACTTTCAGAAGTCCCAGAGTGCTGTGGGAAAAAGAGACTCCACTCTTTAGGGTTGCAAGCAAAACTCCACACACTTCAGAGACCGGGGCAGAAGCAATAATCTGTAAGAAGCCTGGGTCAGACCTACTTACTGATCCTGGATGGTAAAGAAGCAACTGGAATCAGAGAATCTGGGACCCAGTTCTGCCTACCAGTGGTCCAATATCAGCCTCAGGACCACCACAGACACACAGCTTTTCATGGCAGGATCCAGAACTCCTGCAAGCAGGCTGGCACCAACTTTTATACCTCTTGAGCCATAGCCCAACCCACAAGTAGGCCAATACCAAGTCTGAGAAATCTGGGACCCTTAGTCAGCTACCTCAGGATCCAGTTCCACGCACCAGCAGGCTGATACAAACTTTCAGACACCCTCACCTCCTTAGCCAGCTGTCTTAAGTACTAGCTCTGCTACCAGCAGGCCAACACCAGCTCCAGGACCCCAAGGCCCTGCAGCCAGAAATACTGAGACCCATCTCTATCCACTAGTGATCCAACACTAGCACCAGAACCTGTCCGCATCCCCCTGTGAGTGGACTCAGCTCCAGGAACCCCTGAGCCTTAGCCCACCCACCAGTAGGTAGACACAAGCCTCAGGCACTGCAGCCCAGCAGCCTGCTATGGCAGGATCCAGGCCACACACCAGCAGGACAGCACCAGCCCTCGGACCACCTGCTTCTTAGCCCCATCCACCAATAGGCCAACACCAACTCTTGAGACACCTCAGGCCCTTCAGTCAGCCACCCTGGGATCCAGACCTACTCAACAAGAGACCAACACCAGCTGGAGGACACCAAGGGCCTTACAGCCAGAGATACCAGGACCCAGCTCCATCCATTAGTCACCGGCACTAGCCTTGGGAAATTTTGAGCACCAACCTGGCCACCAACAAGATGTTACCAGCCCCAGGACATGATTTGATCCATCAGCAGGCCAACAGAGCTCTAAGACACCTTGACCATCTCAGCCAGCCAACCCAGGATATAGTGCCATGCACCACTGGGCAAATGCCAGCTTTGGGACACCACAGAACTTAGCCAGGCATGTCAGGAACTAGCTATACCCACTATCAGGCTAATGCTAGATTTAGGAACCCTGGCCCTGCAACCACTCACTCCCAAACACAGCTCTGCCCATTGAGCCAGCACTAGCCCCAGGATTCCCCCTCCCCCAAGGTACTTCATCCTGCCACCTCATGACTCAGCTCCACCAACCAGTGGCTGATAGCCTCTGCACAATGTAGGGTCTGGCAGCAACTGGACCAAGGGGCAAGCCATGCTTACCAAATCACTCACAATATTCAGCTCACCACAACAGAAGGACACACTTGGCTCACATAGGGAGCATCCTTAAAGTATATTGCTCTGGTGACCAAAGAGGGGTGCACTTTGGGAATGCATAAGCCACTTCTTCAAGGTCAGTAAATGTAACCAATCTACAAGACACATAGAAATAAAAAGCAGCATTAGGCAAAATGAGGAAACAGAGGAAGAAGATGAGAAGTTATAAGTTTTAAGCAAAGTGTTTGAAAATTCTAAATTTTCATTCTTAAAGAAGAATCAAAGTGAGATGAAGAGTAACTGAAATAAAAATACACTAGAAGGAATCAGAAGTAGATTAAATGGTGCAGAGAAATACATCACTGATCTGGGAGACAGAGTAGTGGAAATCTCTGAAGATGAACAATGATAACCAAAGAAAATAAAAAGAAATGAGAACAGTTTAAGCAAATTCTGGGACAACATCAGATGCACTATCACACACATTATAAGAGATCAAGAAATAGAAGAGAAAGAGAAAGGGGCAGAGAATGTATTTGAAGACATAATAGTTGAAATTCTCCCTGACTTGTGAAAGGAAACAGACGTTCACATTGAGGAAGCACAGAGTTCCAAACAGGATCAATCCAAAGAGGAAAACACCAAGGCACATTGTAATTAAAATGAAAAAATTAAAGACAAGAAAAGAACATTAAAGGAGCAAAGGAAAGCAACAATTTACATACAAGGGAACTTCCCATAAGGTTATCAGCTGACTTTTCAACAGATACTCTATAATCCAGAAAGGAGTGACATAATGTATTTTAAAGCAATGAAAGGGTAAAATCTACAACCAAGAATAATCTACCCAGCAAGGAGTTCATTCAGATTTGATGGAGTAATCAAAAATTTTACAGACAAGCAAAACCCAAAATAAACCCAAAATTATCAGAGGGAAAGAAATCATAAAGATCAGAGCAGAAATAAATGAAATAGAGATGGGGAAAACAGAAAAATTTAGTAAACCTAAGAGCTGGTTCTTTGAAAAGATAAACAAAATACATAAATCTCTACCTAGACACATCAAGAAGAGAGAGGGCCCAAATCAATAAGATCAGATGGGAAAAGGAGAAGTTACAACCAATGCCACAGAAATAGAAATACAAATTATTATTAGATATTACTATGAACTATTTGCCAACAAAATAGACTAACATAGCAGAAATTGACAAATTCCTAGAAATTCAAGACTGGAAGAGGAAGAAATAAAAAGGTGACCAGATCAATTACCAGTTCTGAAGTTGAATAGTAATTTTAAAACTTCCAGCAGACAAAAGTCCAGATTCAGAGGGGGGTTTCACAGGTGGATTCTATGAAATATTTAAAGGAGAGTTAACAACTACCCTTCCCAAACTATTTCAACTATTTCAAAAAATTTCAGAAAAAGGAATATTTCTGAAACCATTCTATGAGCTAGCACCACTCTCATACAAAAATCAGACAAAGATAATAACAAAAAAATAAATTACAAGTCAATAAACATAGATGCAAAAATCCTGAACAAAATATTAGTAAGTCAAATTCAATAATACACTAGCAGGATCATATACCATTAACAAGTGTGATTTATCTGCTGGATGCAAGGATGGCTCACAATTCACAATCATTGTGAGACGCTGCATTAACAAGTCAAAAAATAAAAATCATATAATGATCTCAGTAAATGTAGAAAAGGCTTTTGATGAAAATCAACATTCATTTATGGTAAAAAAAAAAATCTTTCCAGAAAGTGGGCATAGAGGGAACATACCTCATCCTAATTTGTGACATATATAATAACCCACAGTTAACATATACTCAATGGTGAAAAGCTGAAAACATTTCCTCTAAGGCCAGATACAAGGATGACCACTTGCACCCCTTTTATTCAACATAATTTGGGAAGTCCTAGCCACAGCAACCAGAGAAGAAAAAGAAAAGGAATCCAAATTAGAAAGGAAGAAGTAAAACTGACATTATTTCCAGGTGGCATGATACTATACCCAGAAAATATTAAGGATGTCACCAAATACTACTAAATCTCATTAATGAATTTGGAAAATTTGTAGAATAATACAAAATTAATCATCATAAATCTGTTGCATTTCTATACATTATTAACAAGCTATCAGAAAGAAAGGTTAAGGAAATGATCCCATTTGCAATTGCACCAAAAAGAATAAAATACTAAGGAATAAACTTATCTAAGGAGGTAAAAGATCTTTACCTGGAAAACTAAGACACTGATGAAAGAAACTGAAGATTATACAAACAGATGGAAGGAAATTCCGTGTTCATGGATTGGAAGAATTAATATTGTCAAAAATAACTATACTACACTAGGCAATGTACAGATTCAATACAATCCTTACCAAAATACTATGAAAAAATAATTCTAAAATCTGTATGGAAACACAAAAGACCCTGAGTAGCTAAAGACATCTTGAGAAAGAACAGAGTTGGAGATATCATACTCCCTGACTTCAGACCATGCTACAAAACTACAATAATAAAAACAGTATGGTGCAGGAGCAAAAAAAGACACACAGATCAATGGAACAGAATAGAGAGCCCATAAATAAACCCACATAATTATGATCAATTAATCTATGATCAGGCTCAGTGGTAAAGCATCCACCTACAAAGCAGGAGCCATAGAAGACACAGGTTCAGTCCCTGGATTGGGAAGATTCCTTGGAGGAGGGAATGGAAACCTACTGCAGTATTCTCGCCTGGAGAATCTCATGGGCAGAGGAGCCCGGCAGGCTACAGTCTATGAGGATTGCAAAGAGTTAGACACGATTGAAGCAACTTAGCATTCACACACAATCTATGACAAAGGAGGCAAGAATGTACAATGGTTGAAAAGGATTTTATTATAGTGGTGCTGGGAAGCTGGACAGCTACATGAAAAAGAATAAAATTAGAATGTTCTCTAACTCCATCTACAAAAATAAACTCAGAATGGATTAGACCTAAGTGTCTGACCAGATACCATAAAACTCCTAGAAGAAAACATTTTCTGACATAAATTGTAGCAATTTTTTTATCTGAAAAAGCAAAGGAAACAGCAAAGGAAACAAAAGCAAAAATTAGCAAATGGGATCTAATTAAACTTAAAATCGTTTGTACAAGAAGAGAAGCCATCAATGAAGCAGAAAGACGACCTACTGAATGTGAGAAAATATTTGCAAATGATATGACCAATAAGGAGCTAAAGGTCCAAAAATATATAAACAGTTCATCCAACTTAAGGTCAAAAAACAACCAATTAAAAAATGGACAGAAGATCTAAATAGACATTTCTTCAAAGAAGATATACACATGGCCAATAAGCACAATAAAGGATCCTCAACATCATTAATCATCAGTTCAGTTCAGTTCAGTTGCTCAGTCGTGTCCAACTCTTTGCGACCCCATGAATTGCAGCACGCCAGGCCTCCCTGTCCATCATCAACTTCACTCAGACTCATGTCCATCGAATCGGTGATGCCATCCAGCCATCTCATCCTCAGTCGTCCCCCTCTCCTCCTGTCCCCAATCCATCCCAGCATCAGAGTCTTTTCCAATGAGTCAACTCTTCGCATGAGGTGGCCAAAGTACTGGAGTTTCAGCTTTAGCATCATTCCTTCCAAAGAAATCCCAGGACTGATCTCCTTTAGAATAGACTGGTTGGATCTCCTTGCAGTCCAAGGGACTCTCAAGAGTCTTCTCCAACACCACAGTTCAAAAGCATCAATTCTTCGGCACTCAGCCTCCTTCAGAGTCCAACTCTCACATCCATACATGACCACAGGAAAAACCATAGCCTTGACTAGATCGATCTTTGTTGGCAAAGTAATGTCTCTGCTTTTCAATATGCCATCTAGGTTGGTCATAACTTTCCTTCCAAGGAGTAAGAGTCTTTTAATTTCATGGCTGCAGTCACTATCTGTGGTGATTTTGGAGCCCCAAAAAAGTAAAGTCTGACACTGTTTCCACTGTTTCCCCATCTATTTCCCATGAAGTGATGGGACCGGATGCCATGATCTTTGTTTTCTGAATGTTGAGCTTTAAACCAACTTTTTCACTCTCCTCTTTCACTTTCATCAAGAGGCTTTTTAGTTCCTCTTCCCTTTCTGCCATAAGGGTGGTGTCATCTGCATATCTGAGGTTATTGATATTTGTCCTGGCAATCTTGATACATCAGAGGAATGTAAATCAAAACCACGATGAGATATCCCCTTATACCTGTCAGAATGGTTATCATTAAATGATCACCACAAATAACACACGTTGGCAAGGATATGGAGAAAAGGAAACACTCATACACTCTTAGTAGAAATATAAATTGGTACAGACGCTATGACAGTCTCTCAAAAAACTAAAAATTAAACTACCATATGACCCC
The DNA here is from genome assembly GCF_042477335.2 of Ovis canadensis. Taxonomy (NCBI): domain Eukaryota; kingdom Metazoa; phylum Chordata; class Mammalia; order Artiodactyla; family Bovidae; genus Ovis; species Ovis canadensis. The sequence goes on from NC_091246.1 coordinate 27,967,350, forward strand.
AAAATTCCATTCAAGGTTATAGATCTGAAAAAAACAACACACTAATTTAAAAAGATACATGCACCCAATGTTCATAGCAGTGTTGATTACAGTTGCCAAGATATAGAAGGAACCTAAGTGTTCATCAACAGATGAAAGGATAAAGAAACATACATACATCTAAAGAAATACTCAACCATGGGGAAGAATCAAACTTTTGCCAATTGCAGCAACATGAATGGACTTGGAGGGCATTATCCTAAGTGAAATAAGCCAGACAGAGAAAGACAAATACTGTATAATATAACTTGTTTGTAGAATCTTAAAATGTACAACAAACTAGTGTTGTTGTACTACACTACAAAAATATAATAAAAAGGAGCTAGACATAGAGATACGGAGAACAAACTAGTAGTTATTAATGGGAAAGAGGGAAGGAGAGAGAGGCAGTATAGGGGTAGAGGATCAAAGGGTACAAATTATTAGGGATAAAATAAGTTATTAGAGTATACTGTACAACATAGGGCATACAGTAAATATTTTACAATTATAAATGGAATATAACCTTTGAAAATTGTGAACTATTATATTTCATACTTATAATTTATATAATATAATACATCAACTATATCTGAATTGGGCTTCCCAGGTTTCTCAGACAGTAAAGAAGCCACCTACAATGCCAGAGACCTGGGTTCGATCCCTGGGTCAGGAAGATCCCTGGAGAAGGGAATGGCTACCCACTCCAGTATTCTTGTCTGGAGAATTCCATGGATGGAGGAGCTTGGCAGGCTACTCCATGGGGTTGCAAAAAGTCGGACATTTATGTCTGTATTATAAATAAATAAACTACAAGGATATATTTCATAACAAAGAATATAGTCAATATTTTAATGACAACTTTAAATGAAATAAAATCTATAAAAATATTAAATTATTATGTTGTATAGTTGAGACTAATATAATAATGTAAGTAAAGAGTACCTCAGTGAAAACTGTTTTTTAATAAATGGAATCATACAGTTTAAAAAATACTCCATTACTTTCTGGATTGCATACTTTTTGAAAAGATGTCTGCTGTTTTTCTTATATTCTTCTGTTGCAATGTTTCTTTTCTTTTTTCTTAAGGTTTTTACTTTATAATTGTTTTCAGAAACAAGATTGTGGTTCATTAAGTCTGTAAATTGTTTTGTAGTTAGAGTTAGCAGGTGATGGATCAGATGTGGAGAGTCAAGAAAGAAAGACATCAAAGATATTGCCAAGAGTTTGAGTTTGAGCAACTGGATGGATGGAGTGAAATTTGCTGAGAAAGGGAAGACAGTTGATGAAGGCCATTGAGAATCACAGTTTGGTTGATTCAGAGACAAAGAGGACATATCCCCTTGGCTACCTCAGAAGCAGAGCAATGGACAAATATTACAGATGTATGCAACTTATTGAGCAATGACCCCAGAGCACCCAAAGCAAGAGGGACATGATGCCAGGAAGGGAAGGCAGATTAACAGACGTGTTGTCAAAATTACCACTGCTGGGAAATGGAGCTTCCTCCCACTGGAAGAATTCTGGGATCCAATGTAGAACACAGTCCTCAGTAGTAGACAACCCAAGGACTAACGGAGATGAAGTACTGACTTACTAGCTCCCATCAGCATCTGACTGAGGGCTGGCCTTAAGGTCATTAATCCTCAGACATTTTTGGCCTGTCTCACACAGGCAGAGAGCAAAGCTCTGGAGGCAGACGGCCTTGGGTAGGAATGCAGGTGCTGACAAATGTTGGCTGCTGTGCTCCAAGGGGATATGGGCAGGGTCTGAGTGGTAGACCAGAGGACAGACGCCTATCAGCTATTCATGAGCCAGGGAGTTCCAAATTTGTGAGTGAATGACAGCATCCCTGATAATCCCGTTGGCTTGGCTATTTGCCTGGAAGTTCACCTGCCATCTATTTTAACACTTGTTAGGGAATGATGACTCTTTGCCAAGACCTCAGTAGCAGACAAAGGGAGCCCAGTTTAGCAAGGCTCCCAAACCCCGTTCCCACTGCCAACTAGGATCTGCATGCAGAGAGATCTGTACTCACCATTTCATTCCATCCTCACTATGGAGCTGGAAGTTGGCATCTTTCCCATATACATTTCATAGAAGAAACATGCTCAGAGAGTTGCAGTCACTTATGTAAGGCCACACAGCAAGAAAGTTGGAACCAGGACTGAAACTCATCCCTGTGTCGCTGTTTCTCAGGAATCCAGTCTCCCAGCTTCCACGTTCTAGAAATAAGTGTTAGACAAGGCAGTGGCTCTTATTCATCATCATGTCCTATGAATTAAAAACAATGTTCATGAGGTCATTTCCATGGGGCTTTGAGGTTGGCTGTGTAAATATTTGGCCTTCGGGGCTCTTCTCGGCCAAACTCCTCAGGGTGCTGACGTTAAACACACTCCTTCAGGAAAAATGCAATTGGTCTCAGGAAGCCCCTGGGGTCCGGCTCTCAGAGGGTGTCTGCTCAGGCTAATGTTTGACAACACAAAGCCCATTTTTCCTATGACTTTTTCTCATTTAAGACAAGAAAGATCGCCCTCCTCTCGCCAACGCACATACTCAACAGTCATTAATACGCAGGCATTTAAAAACATTTGTGATCAGAAAGGTCTGTGTTTTCTCATTTCTTTACAGAGTCGGGGAGGTTTGAGAGTGAGAGACAGAGGAAAGGGGAAAGGAGAGAGAGGGAGAGGAAGAAAAGGAGCAAGAAATAGAAGGAGGGAAATGAAGAGGGAGAGAAGTAACGGAGAGAAAGGGGAGAGAGGGAAGAAGGGAGGAGAACGGATGAAGAGAGGAAGAAAAGAAAGCAACCTTAGTATGCACCAACAAGCCTTTGTTAAAGTATGTGCTATCTGTGTTAAAATGATGCTGAAGATCTACATGTAATATCCTCAGGTGAGGGTCTCAGAGTAGCCTAAAAAGCTGTAAGTAGTGTCCAACTATGTGCACAAAGACTGATAGAAGGGGTGGTCACCAGAGGCTTAGCAGCAATTTCCTCTGAGTGGTGGAGCTCCTGGGGCTTTTACCTCTGTTCTGTGATGCTACCACATGGGTTTTCTCCCTAAGGCTGCAGTAACCAAGTACCACTGATGGAGTGACTTAGATAATAGGCATTTGTTTTATCTCAGTTCTGGAGGCCAGAAGTCCAAGATCAAGATGTCAACAGGGATGTGCTCCCTTTGGGGGCTCCAGAGGGAAGATCCTTCCTTGCCTCTCCTAGTTTTGAGCAGTGGCTAGCCATCCTTTGTTCTCCTTGATTTGCAGCTGCAGCATTCCAGTCTCTGCCTCTGACATCAAGTGGCCTCTGCCCTCTATGTCTATAGCTGTGTCTCCTCTTTTAATAAGGATACCAATCACGCTGGACTAGGGCCCACCCTACTCCAGCATGACCGCATCTTAATTAATTACATTTTTAATAACCCTATTTCCAAAAAGGTCACATTCCAAGGGCCTAGGGATCAGGGCTTCAAGGTAACTTTTGATGAGGGTCACAGTGATGAAAAAAGAGCACGCAGAGCCCAGTTCAGAAGATGAAGGGCCCATCACTTGTGGACTGACCGTCTGTGTTTCTGGGAAGTCACATCTTCCCCTGGTGCTGTGAAAAGCCCACAGAGCATCCCCAAAAGCAGAGATATTCACAAGAAAGAAGGGATCATGGGTTATGCCCTGGGATGAAGGCTAGGTCTCTGACAAGATGACAGGGGACCAAGTGGGGGCTCTGAAGCCAGAGCAAGGTGTCATCATATCAATGCCTCCTGGTGCATTGGAAGGGCACTAGATACATGATCTAGTGGACGGAGGGGCTGGGACAGCTAGAATGAACTAATTGGACAAGGATGACATGCTAGGAATACTGAACCAGAATATTTTATCATGAATCCCTTGTCTAGCCTGAGGATGGACCCGGAGGACAGGACAAGTTCATAGAGTCTTCCCTATTGCCCTGATGAAGAGGACTTGGCCTGGTGGAGGAAGATCAAAGCCCAGGGATCTGTGGGAAGGAGAGAGACTGGGAGGTCAGCAGGGAGGCGCACAGGCAGAGGTGGCTCAGGGCAGGAGCAGTGGGGGAGTGGAATCCCTGAAGAGTGGAGAACAGGGGCGCTTTCCAGATATACCTTCAGAGTCTTCTTAATAACACTAAATCCATAAAAGTGATTATTTATTTTTAAATGTTATTGTTTTTATTCTTATCTTTTTAGGTTGATAAGCATACATATTAGAGAGGAGAGAAAGTAAGAAATCAGTCATGGAATGTAAATAGCAAGGCATTTAAACATCCAGTTTCATTACATGCCGGAGCAATATCACTATTGTAAGATATTGAAGTCTTTGATTACTCTCTTTTTTTTTCAAACACCACAGTCATTAGGCATAATGGACTTTTTTAGAAGTGATTACTTATAATATATGTGTGAGGTACAAAGAATATCAAGAAACGAGAACCTAGGTAACCATCACGGTTTCTTCATCCCACCTCTGTCCTCCTACCCAGATGTGACCATTCCTCAAATTCTGTGTTAACCTGCCCTTTGTCATTTAGATGTAATGATACCTATGTGGGCCTCCCTAAATAGAATCTTGTGACATATGTCCTTTTGTGACTTGCCTCTTTGCTAACAGCTAAGTATAAGCCTGTAATTAATTTGTTTCAGTGCTACTTTGTTTTCATTGTATGAATGCATGCAGTTTGTCCACTCTCCTTCCAGGGAACACAAGGCTGCCCCACAGCTTTGCCACTGTGAGAAGTTTCCTGGGAACACTTCTGTGCCTGTCTTCTGGCACTTGTGCATGGGCCCTTGCCCAGGAGGGGGATTGCTTCAGCACAGGATGGGCATGTCAGCTTTGCTAGCTGATGCCAAGCTGGTCTGCCAAGCAGCCAGGTGGGTTTACATGCCCAGTGAGGGGCCAGGGATCTGCTCCACACCCTCGCCTTTCAGATCCTCAGTCCTATTTCTCATACATCAGAATTGTCAGGATATTGTTCACAAATGTCACAAAATAACCAGGAAATGGGGCAATAAAATGATTTACCATTCAAAACAAATCCAACTGACAAAAGGAAGGCCATCCATCAAGGAACCACACTTTACCTGAGGTCTCTGAGGCAAGGGCTAACACGGCATCCAGGCACCAGGACGGCTGTCCTGGTAAGGGAGGGGCCCCTCAGGCTGGGAAGGGATTTGTGGCACTCCAAGGCAGATGAGCTAAGGGCAGGAAGAGCCCCTCCTCTCTGTGACACTTCCTGTGCAGCTGATGCTCAGAGTGCAGCTTCAATGGTCCAGACTACATTGTAGGTCGATGTCTAAGGGTTCCCAGGGGAGATGGCTGGCCCTCAAGCATGGTGGTCCAAGAGTGTGGTGGCCAACCCTAGGGCTGGTGGCTGACCCCAAGGGCCTTGACAAGGGCAATTGGAGGGGTGTGAATGGTTGCTCCCCTCATGGGGTCCTCCCTTCTCCTCATTCCTCCTAGACTTCCCCTGCCCAATGGGAACAGTCTCTCTTCCCCCACAGGGTTCTGCATGGGGGCCTCTTTGCCCCAGAGAACCCTGTGGTACCTTGCCGAGTGGCATGATGCTCTGAGGTTCATCATCTGCTCCTTCTCCTTACCTTTCAAAGGTGTGGCTCAAGGTAAGCCTGCTGCTTCCTTCTTGCCCTCCCAAAGAGCAAGACAGACATAATGATAGCCCTGCCCTCCTTCCCCAAGCCTTACTCTCATCCTTCAACAGCAACACCTTCCTTTACTGACATGCCCTCAGACTCACTGCACTGGCACCTTGTGGAGACTTCCCCTACCTGTTCAGCATGATGACCTTATGAGGCTGGTGCACAGAGAGGCTTGAAGAGTTCATGAGGCAGCGAGGAGGAAGCCCAAGTGAAGGCTGACTGCAACTCCTACCTCAGCCCAGCCACCTCGCCCAACATGCCCTTTATCATCACTGCCTGCCTCTGAGCCATGGTTTCCTCACAGGGACAGGGCGACAGTACCCAACTAGCCCAGTGCCTGTGGAGAAGCAGCTCCCTGCCCTGCCCACAGGCAGGCATCACACTGTAGGTGATTTCTGTGGGCTGGCCGGGCCTCTCATCCCTAACATGCCTCTAACCCGGCCTCCTAGCTGTTTATCCTCAACCGTGTGAAGAAGTCATAAACCGTGGAGCCTGCCCAGGTATTTATTTTAGTTAGTAAAAATGCCTTGGACCTTGCCAAGAGCCATTTGACTTTAATTGGAAACTTTTGAGGCATTAAGAATGCGCTGAGGTTTAAGACGTGTACAAAGTCTCTGCAATCATCGATCATGTGAGCACTGCTTTGGACCAGGTGGAACGAAGACAACCTTTTAGCAAATCCACCTCCCTTAATGGACTCATTTATAATAACTCTGCATTGCTGGGCAGTGTGTCTCCCCCAGAACTCCATGAACGCTGGCCAGCGCATTTAAAAGCAATGAACATCTGGTGACTGTAAACGAGGAACCCAGGAAAAAAAAAACAAAACACGACATAAACAAAAGGCAGTTTGGGGAGGGCCAATAAGATGGCCCCCATGCTGTAGACATTTCCCTGCAATGTGAAGGAAGCTAGGGAGAGACACCATCTGCTGTTCCTCTGAGAAATGTCATCCCAACAGCTTTGTTTACGGAGGACTTACTGGGTGCCAGGCTCAGTCAGGAAGCCTCAGCCAACTGCGCTAGCCTCATCTTGTGACATGTTCCCACTGGCCTTTCTCAGACCCCAGGCCATTACAGGGCCTTTGCTTATGCTCTTCCCTGTGCCTGTAGCACTTCCCCCTCGCTCTTCTCATCTGTATTAGTTAGTTGTGGCCACATAACAAAGGACCCCAAAGCTTAGGAACTTAGAACAATAAACATTTACTATCCTGGTCTCTGAGCCAGGAAGCCAACAGCAGCTTAGCTGGGTGGATCTGGTTCAGGTCTCTCATGAGGTTGTTCTCAAGCTGTCAGCAGGGACTGTAGTCTCCTATGAAGGCTGGATTGGGGCTGTAGGATCTGCTTCCAAGCTCACTTATATGGCTGTAGCTGGAACCTGCCATTGCTCATCACATGGACACATCCACAGGGATGCTTGAGTGTCTCCTACAACATGACAACTAGCTGCCCCAGAGTGAATGATCCAGAGTCAGTCTGGAAGACTGGGAAGGCCCAGTCTTTTATGACCTGATTTTGAAAGTGATATACCATCATTTGTGCAGCATTCTGCTGTTTACAGGGGTCCTCAAAATCCATGTGTACCCAGAACTTCAGAATGTGAACCTGCTTGGAAATAGGTTCTTTTCAGATGTAATTAGTTAAGAGGAGGCCATTCTGAATTGGGGTGGGCCTTAAATCCAGTGACTAGTGTCCTCATAAGAAGGCCATGTGGTGGGAGCCCAGCCTGGCACTCTGTGATTACCTAGAGCGGTAGGGTAGGGAAGGGGAGGGGGGCTCAAGAGAGAGGTGATATATGTATAATTATGGCTGATTTGCATTGCTGTATGGCAAAAATCAATACATCATATAGCAATTTCTCCCAATTAAAAATAAATTTTAAAAATAAAAGAAGTCCATGTGTAGACACAGAGACATAGGGAAACGTAGGGAAGCATAGCAAACATAGGGAAGAGGGTCATGGGGCAATACAGACAGAGATTAAAGTGATGTTTCAACAAGCCAAGGATTGCTGGCAGCCATTAGAAGCCAGGATAAAGTCATGGAATGGGTTCTACTGCAAAATCTCCAGAAGGAACCAATTGTGCCAATAACTTGATGTTGGACTTCTGGCCTCCAGACTAGGAGAGAACAAATTTCTATTGTTTTAAGCTCCCTAGATGTGGGCACTTTGTTACAACAGCCCCAGGAAACTAATACAGATTGGTCACATACAGTCTTATGGTCCACGTAGGAGGGAGCACGAGGCTGTAACAGAAGGTGGGGACATGGACTGCCTACCCTGTTGCCTGAGCTACTCCACTCATTCTTCAGATCTCAACTTCTGTGGCTTTCTCCAGGAGGCTGGGCCTTGCGCCCTGGAGCATCCAGAGCCCCTCTGTAACTCACACCCACTTGGGGTTGTTTCCACTGTCTTTCCACCCTACCACACTGTAAGGTCCAAGATGAGAGCATTTCTATCTTGATCACCTCCTGCTTGCTCCTATCCCTGGTGACAAGCACATGCCCAGCAAACAATGGGTGCTCAATAAGTACATGAATGACCGTGGGATATGCTATACCTCTGCTACTTCTACCACCCCTCCATTGTTAGTAACCCTCCTCTGAGGCTCAAGGGTGAGAGAACTCATCAGCTCAGCCAGTACATCTGACTACATTGCCTTAAAACAGGTGCCAGTGGTGGGGTGGGATGAGAAGGGTCCTGAGGAGATTTGCCTGCCGCAGGTAAGGCAATGGAGAGACACTTGCCTCCCGTTGGGGGGGGGGGGCGGGGTGGGCAGGAGCAGATGGCCATGGGCCTCTTACCTGGGAATTGCTCGCTGATCATCACTGCCAGTACCCACTGATTGCAGAAGCCTGTTTCTCCTTACCGACTGGCCTATAAGATCTCAGGACCCCACCTTTACTCCACAAAGCACAGTGGAGACCAGGCCAGAATAACAAGGACAGATTCACTAATGGCTCAGAAATGATGACAGGGAAACAGACCCAGAAGCTAAAAGAACTCAGAGCACACCCATGCTGCAACCAGTGACCCATTCTCCTTCTCATCCTACTTGTGGTGAATCACTAGCTGGGGGCATGCACAGAAGATATTTCTCAAACTCCTGTGTGGCTACACGTAGCCACAAGTACATCTGAATTCTAGTCAGTGGGATAGCAAGAGTATCACATGGAATCCCCCTGGAAGTGATGTATGGGGAGGAGGATGAATCCTTCTGTGCTCTTTGTCTTACTTTCAGCTTCCTGGAGTGGCAGCAGTGATGACTGATGCTCAAGCAGCTACCTTTGACCATGAGATGGAAGCTGTGTGTTGAGGATAGCTATGCAGGAAAGTAGAAGTGTTGGAGTCCCTTATGCCTACCTCTGTGCTTTTCACATGAGAGAAGAATAAGCTGCCATCTCTCTTAAGCTACTACTATAATTTGGATTTTTCTGTTGATGGTAGGCAAACAATCCCAATGCATGGAGGAGATTATGTCTTCTGTGCTATAGCCACGTCCTGCTATCAGAGCTTTCTCACACTCTTTGAGCACCTGCTGAGCTGTGAGGGGGCCACCAAACTGAAGCCATGGATCTGTAGCTCTGATGACCTCTCACTCATGGGGGAGGGAGGCTGATGGGTGGCCATTCCAGAGACTCTTGATGCTCTAGCTGCCCCTTTCACCTCCTTGCCCCCAAAGCTCAGTCTCCTCTCCTGATCCTGGGAACAGACAGCTCACATTTATTAAGCACCAGCTGTGTGTGTATGACAAGTTACTAAGTCCTTCGTGTCAATGATCTCACATGGTTCTTACCATTATACCCTGACATGGCAGGGGGAGTGTACAGATGATGAAATAGAGGGTCAGAAACTCACCATATGCCTCTGTAGCACAAGGGGGTATCCATCAGCTCCCAAGCATAAGGGTAACCTGTCTGTAACACCCCTGTGGGATGTGCCTAGCTTTTCAGGAAGCCCCGCATGCAGCATCTAATCTTCATGGGGTCTAGCACTACCCCTCCTCTCTACCTCCTGGCCACACTATGATCCAGGCCCCTTACCCACCTGGAGAGAGCCCCTTGCCTACCTAGAGAAGTCTCTCTGTCTCCATGCCTACCTTTACTATAGCTGTCCTGCTTACTACACTCCAGATACTCTTGTTGCTTGTCAAGCAGGCCAAACTAATTCTTGCATGATGGCCACCCAGAGGTATTCATCCTCTATCATACAACTCGCTGCTTTTCACAGCAGTTTTATTTGTTCATTGTCTATCTCCTGAATAGATAAGCAAGAGGCCAGGGACTTGCCCTTCTGCTTTGCTGTGTTCACAGAGCATAAAAGAGTGTCTCTCACACAGAGATGCTCAATAAACATCTGTTGAATGAACTAACTAAAATCAACTTAATTAACGTAACCAGCAGAGCTAGGAGAAACTCCAGGGGGCAATGAGAGGTAAGAGGAAATTTTAATGGAGAAGCCTGAGACCGAGACTACTGCAGAGAAAGGACCCTTAAGCATCCTGGGCAAGTAAGGTGTATCAGGGATCAACCTCAGGAACAGAGCCAGTAGATGAGATATATACATATGTATGACTTACTACCCCTTCATGGGTCACAGCCTTTTCATGGTGAAGGGGCTTGCCTAACTCAATGAAGCTATAAGCCATGCTATGTAGGGCCACGCAAGACGGACGGGTCATAGTGAAGAATTCTGACAAACTGTGATCCACCAGAGGAGTAAAGGGCAACCCACTCCAGGATTCTTGCCTTGAGAAGTCCATGAACAGTATGAAAAGGCAAAAAGATATGACCCCATAAGATGAGCCCCTGATGTCAGAAGGTGTCCAATATGCTAATGGGGAAAAGCAGGAGCAATGATTAATAGCTCCAGAAAGAATGAGGCAGCTGGGCCAAAGCAGAAATGACACTCAGTTTTGGATGTGTCTGGTGCTGAAAGTAAAGTCCAATGCTGTAAAGAACCTGCATAAATATAAGCAGATGATACAACTCTAATGGCAGAAAGTGAAGAAGCACTAAAGGGCCTCTTGAGGAAGGTGAAAGAAGAGAGTGAAAAAGCTGACTTGAAACTCAACATTTAAAAAATTAAGATCCATCCCCATCACTTCATGACAAATAGAAAGAGGAAAAGTGGGCTCCAAAATCCAGTAATTTTGGACCAATCCACTGTGGACAGTGACTGTAGCCATGAAATTAAAATAAACTTGCCTCTTGGAAGGAAAATTATGACAAACCTAGACAGCACATTAAAAAGTAGAGACATCACTTTGTTGACAAAGCTCTGTATAGTCAAAGCTATGGTTTTTCCAGTAGTCATGTAGGGTTGTGAGAGTTGGAACATAAAGGTTGAACGCCGAAGAACTGATGCCTTCAAAATGTGGTGCTGGAGAAGACTCTTGAGAGTCCCTCGGTCTGCTAGGAGATCAAACCAGTCAATCCTAAAGGAAATCAGCCCTGAATATTCATTGGAAGGGCTGATGCTGAAGCTGAGGCTCCAATACTTTGGCCACCTGAGGCAGAGAGCCAACCCATTGGAAAAGACCCTGATGCTGGGAACGATTGAAGGCAAAAGCAGAAGAGGGCAACAGAATGAGATGGTTAGATAGCATCACCGACTCAATGGACACGAGTTTGAGCAAATTCTGAGAGGTAGTAGAGCACAGGGGAACCTGGCATGCCTCAGTCCATGGAGTCACAAAGAGTCAGACATGACTCAGTGACTAAAAACAACAAAAGAAATGACTTATTACAGGGAGTTGGCTCATGTGATGATGGGTGCTAGCCAAGCAAGTCCAAAAATCAGGATAGGCCACCAAGAGGGAAGAGTGTGAGTAGGCTGTAATCCCCAGGCATGTGCTGAAGCTGTGGTCCTCAGGTGTTGTATATTCTCTCTTTTAGGGAGGACTCAGCTCTGCTTTTAAGACTGCCCCCTCACAAACTGATTAGGTCAGGCCCACCTAGATTATCCAGGATATTCTCCAGTTATTTAAAGTCAACTGATTAAGAGCTTTAATTATATCTGAAAAATACCTTCACCACAACATCTGGGTTAGTGTTTGATTGAATAACTTGGAACCATACTCTAGCAAAGACTTCTCAGGTGGCACTAGTGGTTGAGAAATTGCTTGCCAATGCAGGAGATGCAAGCGATGCAGGTTTGATCCCTGGGTCTGGAAGATCCCCGGGAGAAGGGCATAGCAATCCACTCCAGTATTCTTGCCTGGAGAGTCCTATGGGCAGAGGAGCCCATCAGGCTGCAGTCCATAGTGTCGCACCGAGTTGGACATGACTGAAGCGATTTAGTATGGAGCACACACACACACATAGTCTAGCCAAGGTGATACATTAAAGAAACCATTATGATCCATCCCCCATCAATGCGGCACTCATACACATCTCCTTAAACTAGATGAATCTACAGATAAAAAAGTAACAAAGTCACACTTCCACCTAATATAGTAGAATTATCCTGATGCTGGGGAAGATTGAGGGCAGGAGAAGTACATGACAAAGAATAATATGGTTGGATGCATCACTGACTCAATGAACATAAGTTTGAACAAACTCCCAGAGATAGTGAAGAACAAGAAAGCCTGGCATATTACATCCATGGGGTTCCAAAGAGTCAAACACAACTTAGCCACTGGACAACAACCAAAAATGCACTAATCATGTTCCCAAAATGAAAATGCAAGATCCTTGGATGATGTTCACTCTTGTCCTTTATATTCAGAAATTTAAGTACTAGACGTAGTGTCAACATTATTAATACATCTTATCTTAGATTATAAATGCTTAAGAGAGGGAAAATTTTTCAAATATTTGGTTATTTGATATAACAAATATATTCATACATTCAATAAAAGGAAGAAATCACCATTTCTCATTTCTGTATTCCTCACTTCTGTAACTAGTCATATAGTGGTATTTATCACTTTCTTTCTTCCAGTGCCTATTCCACATTTATGTCAACAAGCATCTCAACAGGTGATGGTTCTTAACTTGATGGGATGACCCAAAACTTTATTCATGAAGGGTCTGGGCCACTGGTTTTTGTAGCTTTGCATTGACCTTAATCACAGGGCATGGGAGATGCCCTAGAGAATCTCTTCTATTCCAAACCTCCTCTTCCTTGCCTCAGTTGTGTAATAGTAGCCCAGTTTCTCTGGATCAGTCAGGATTAATCACCTTAGCCAGTACAGTGACCCCCTTCTTTAGCTTGTTTATTCAGAGGCACAGGGAACCCAAAGTGGTCAGGTGAAAGTCTTAAAATCTATTTCAGGGGAATCATTGTTGTGCCTCCTAGTGGAAGCATTCCTCCTTCTCTAACTAAGGCCTTTAGGCCAGCCGAGTATAAAGTTATGGGAACAGGAAGCAAAAATTTTGCTAGTAGTCACTAGCAGTAACAGTGAGTGCTGCCACGCTCATTTCCATCCCTTTATTCCCGCACCAGTGAATCCTGACCATGGGAGAAATAGTACCATACATTGGACACTGATTCAGAGCATACACAGCCTGCTAGAGAACCTTGCCCCAGTCCTGCAAGGTATTGCCACCTAGCTAGCACTGTAACTGAGTCTTCAAAAGACTATTCCACAGAACCTGTCAAACCAGTTATTACAGGATGGTGGGAAGCATGGTGAATTCGGTGAAATCCATGAGCATGGGCCTGCTCTAGCACTTACTTTGCTGTGAAGTGAGTTTCTAGATAAGAAGCAATACTGTGTGAAATACCATGATGGTGAATAAGGCACTCTAAATCCATGGACGGATGGTAGTTCCGGCAGAAGCATTGCCTGCAGGGAAGGCAAATTCATATCTTGATCACTCCATGGAATAGTGCTATTTTGGGAAGTCAGGTTCGCCAAGGTAATTGGAGGTCCATGTTGCTGAGCCCATGTATCGTCTCTGTCAATGTCACTACGGCCCCAGTGTTCATGACCCATTAGGTCATGACAGGGTAGCTGAGGAAAGAGGATGTAATTCCATCAACTTGATTATTAAAATCCTTCTCTGCTGAGGTCATTCTTTGATTAGATTCACATGGGACACAAATATCTTCACATTTTTTGCCCATTCAGAGAGGTCTACACACCTATGTCTTCCCCAGACTTCTTTATCACTAATTTTCCAATCATGTTCCTTCCAAGTCTCTGATCATCCATTCAACCATTGCTCAAAGCCTATGAATCAGTATCTAATCGCTTATTTGGCTATTTCTCCTCCCAAGTAAAGTGAACTTTGAGTTCTGCCTGCTAGGAGGACTTGCCTTTTCTATTAGCCTTCAGTGATGCCCCAGAAAGAAGCTATGGAGATGCAACTGTCCACTTTCAGATGGTGCCAAATACCAACCAAAAGCATCTGTACATCAGACCCAAGTCACCTCTTCTTCCATCAGCTAATCATAGGGAACTCCCCATGAGGCCATAGGTCAAGGCTGGGAAACAGAAAGCAATGTAGCAGGAGGAGAGACTAAGGATATTTGGGCCTCTTTTTCGTGTAATTTACTTGTGTCTTCAGGATTGCTTGGGTCTGATCATGTACATACCATCTTAATGGTATGATGTACACACCCGACTTTATGACATGGTGGGTCAGGTAACGCCCAATCAATGATGAGCAGGGTAAGTCACATAGTAACTTGGTGACCCATGATTAAGTGCTTAGTCTCTACTAAGCATCAGTAGCAAGTGAACAACTGTTTCTAAAAAGAAGAGCAGTTATCTGTGGATGATAATAGAGTCATGCTCCAAAATGCTAAAGGCCTGCTCTGTAATTCACCTATAGCAGCTTGCTAAAAGCTCCAAACAACATCTCTATCTGCCATGAACACATCAAATACCACTGGATCTGCTGGATTATATGGCCCAGAGCAGCTTACATGGCAGCCTGGACCTGTTGCAGATCCTTCTCTTGTTTTGGATCCTATTCAAAACTAGCAGCTTGGAGGGTCACACAATAAAAGGGCCAAAGTAACACATCCAGATGTCCTCCAAATCCAAAAAAGCCCAAAGAGGCACTGCGCCTCTCTTTTAGTTGTAAGGGGGTAAGATATGCAACTTATCCTCCTTCTTAGAAGGAATATCTTGACATACTTCACACCACTTGAGCCCTAGAAATGTCACTCATGTAGCAGGCCCTTAAATTTTAGTTTGACTTATTTCTCATCCTCTGATTTGCAAATATCTTACCAATATGTCTAGAGTGATGGCTCTTTCTTGCTTACCAAGTTCAGTTAATGTAGTGTTATAAATGTAATGGACTGGTGGATGTTCTGTGGAAGGAAAATACACCTCTGAGGCAAGACAGGAAAGATATATTTCTGGCCTTGCCGTCTGAAGGCAATCGACTTCTGATGAATCTTATGGACAGGGATCGGGCATTTGCTGCATACCAAGTTCCAAAGGTTCCAATAGTTTGGACACCTGATGCGAAGAGCCAACTCATTGGAAAAGACCCTAATGCTGGGAAAAATTGAAGGCAGTAGGAGAAGGGGACTACAGAGGACGAGATGGTTGGATGGCATCACTGACTCAAAAGACATGAGTTTGAGGAAGCTCCAGGAGATGGTGAAGGACAGGGAAGACTGGCGTGCTGCAGTCCATGGGGTTGAAAAGAGTCAGACATGACTGAGTGACTGAACAACAACCTCATGGTTACTGTTTTTGACATCATAGTTTACATCTTTTTGTTCTGTATATCCCTTAACTGCTTATTGTGTGTATCAGTCAGTTCAGTTCAGTCGCTCAGTCGTGTCCGACTCTTTGCAGCCCCATGAATCACAGCACGCCAGGCCTCCCTGTCTATCACCAACTCCTGGAGGTCACTCAGACTCGTGTCCATCGAGTCCGTGATGCCATCCAACCATCTCATCCTCTGTCATCCCCTTCTCCTCCTGCCCCCAAACCCTCCCAGCATCAGAGTCTTTTCCAATGAGTCAACTCTTCACATGAGGTGGCCAAAGTACTGGAGTTTCAGCTTTAGCATCATTCCTTCCAAAGAAATCCCAGGGCTGATCTCCTTCAGAATGGATTGGTTGGATCTCCTTGCAGTCCAAGGGACTCTCAAGAGTCTTCTCCGACACCACAGTTCAAATGCATCAATTCTTCGGCGCTCAGCCTTCTTCACAGTCCAACTCTCACATCCACACATGACCACAGGAAAAACCATAGCCTTGACTAGACAGACCTTAGTCGGCAAAGTAATGTCTCTGCTTTTGAATATGCTATCTAGGTTGGTCATAACTTTCCTTCCAAGGAGTAAGCATCTTTTAATTTCATGGCTGCAATCACCATCTGCAGTGATTTTGGAGCCCCCAAAAATAAAGTCTGACACTGTTTCCACTGTTTCCCCATCTATTTCCCATGAAGTGATGGGACCGGATGCCATGATCTTTGTTTTCTGAATGTTGAGCTTTAAGCCAACTTTTTCACTCTCCTCTTTCACTTTCATTAAGAGGCTTTTTAGTTCCTCTTCACTTTCTGCCATAAGGCTGGTGTCATCTGCATATCTGAGGTTATTGATATTTCTCCCAGCAATCTTGATTCCAGCTTGTGTTTCTTCCAACCCAGCATTTCTCATGATGTACTCTGCATAGAAGTTAAATAAGCAGGGTGACAATATATGGCCTTGACGTAATCCTTTCCCTATTTGGAACCAGTCTGTTGTTCCATGTCCAGTTCTAACTCTTGCTTCCTGACCTGCATACAGATTTCTCAAGAGGCAGGTCGGGTGGTCTGGTATTCCCATCTCTTTCAGAATTTTCCACAGTTTGTTGTGATCCACACAGTCAAAGGCTTTGGCATAGTCAATAAATTTTGTGTGTATAGCTTGTTTTATTTTGTTACCTTTGAGAAGGCTGGTAAAAGGTTTTCACAGTATAATGGAATCCTCCCTGAAGAGCAGCTGTCTTCCCTTTCATTCAAGGGGCTCTGGGTCTGTAAACTGGCTCAAGTCTGGAATTTGATTGAGAGGTGTGACTCTGTGCTTTTATGATTCAGGTTAGACTTTTGTTCACTTGACCTGGAACTTTTTTACTCATACACATCAAGTATTTAGCAGACTGTCCATCTATTTCAATTCTAAGAACACCATGATCATTGGTCAACACATAGGTCTCTGCAAGTCAGACTATTCTGATTGCTCCTTTGACACTACTGTCCATGCCCACTTTGTGCCTAGTGATTAGGGGTTGTCACTTGGCCTCTGTTACCCCAGGATCCAATTATTCCCATTGCCTTTAGGTTTCTCAATTTAGTGACAGCAGTTTCTACTGTAATTTCTGACCTACAAAGAAGAGCAATCACAGAGCTCTTCAAGGATGTGGGGACTTCTGCTACAAATGGACTTCTCACAGTTGTGATAAAGGTGTGTCCTTCCTCTTGGTGAGCAAAGGGTGGTGTTGTTTTTGTTCAGTCACTAAGTCATGTCCAACTCTTTGAGAACCCATTCACTGCAGTACACCAGGGTCCTCTGTCTTCCACTATTTCCTGGAGTTTGCTCAAATGCATGTCATTGAGTTGGTGATGCTATTTAAATATCTTGTCACCTGCTGCCCTTTTCTCCTTTTACCTTCAACCTTTCCCAGCATTAGGGTCTTTTCCAGTGAGCTGGCTCTTCACATCAGGTGGCCAAAGTAGAGGAGCTTCAGCTTTAGCATCTGTCCTTCCAATGAATATTTGGGGTCTATTTCCTTTAAGATTAACTGGTTTGATCTTCTTGCAGTCAAAGGGACTCCCACAGTCTTCTCCAGCACCACATTTTGAAAGCATCAATTCTTTGGTGCTCAGGCTTCTTTATGGCCCAAATCTCATATCTGTATATGACTACTGGAAAGGGTGGTGAGTAGATCTCAAATGACAAACTCACTCTAACGTTCCAATTTCACTAAGCCTTCTATTTCCTTTCTCTGCAGTAAAACAGGACAGCTCTGGCATCTCAATTTTGTCTATGATGGGCCACCACTTGGTCAGCGTTTTAGCCAAGAAATAAAACAAAACTTTTAAATCCCTTTCTTTCCCCTCAAGTTGCAACGCTAAATCCAGAATCTCTGCTTAGTGCTCCCATATCAATAAACTCCTTCTGATCCAACTTTATGTTTCTTTAGCTATTATCTCTCATTGCTCTTAATATTCATCCCCACATATTCCCTAAATTTCTGTCTGTATACATTAGAAAACTCCTTTTTTTTTCTAATGTAAAAAAGTCAGTTTTTTGGAGGTTGCCTTTCCTGATAGGTCATAATTTGTGCTTCATTTTTGGGGTCTGTTTGGATTTCTGTCTAGTCATGTCATGTCTAGAAGCCAAGAGGGGTGATGGGCGGGGTGGGTGGTAAGAGTAGGACCTAAGGAAAATCAGCAATGTCTTGCAAGGATATATGGCAGGAGAAAAAGATTACAGGTTTCTTTGGATAAACTTCTCAAGCAGGATAAACTTCTCTGGGTCAAAATGACTCAGCAGAATTTAGAGGTTTAATGTCCCCACTTTCACTGGTACCCTTCCATGTATCCTCCTTCCAACTTTCAGGATCCCATTTCTTCCCAATCAGTGCTCTCAGTTTAAAAGCAAACACCATGCAGAATTGGGGCTTCAATATGCTTTATAATTCAGTCATTAGCAAGATGACATTCTGTGTTTCATTTACAGAAGTCCCATCCCTGTGGTTGTATGAGTTAAAGTTCCAGAAAAGATGTAGAAGACTTCAGGTCATCAATGTGGAGTTTGAGCTGGGAATCTGAAGTTTGAGCTCATCTTCTTTCCCCACTTTCTCTAGCACACTTAGGAGCAACTACCTAATACCATTATTCTCCTTATTTTGATGGAAATGTTCTAAGATAGCAAACATGTGACAACCTAGACTCTTGCCATCTGTGTTTAATTACAAATATCCAACAGCAATCATCTAAGTAACTTTTGGTCAATCTTGACACACCTTCCACTGTCTTCTTTACCACTGGAAGCAGAGTTATTAGTGCCTTTAAATCTAGGAAGATAAGAGAACCAGCTCTAGAAACCCAGAGCCAAAAAAGGGAACTCATCCATAAAGGTCTGCTTCTCTGGAATCGCTTACACTGTGGACATCTGTATCAGCCAGGATTCAAACAGGGGAAAAGACTCAGTATTACACATGTGGAGTGGTTATAAAGTTCTACATTTTGATTTAATGTCAGAATGAGCCATAATGGAAAAGCCAGAGTCAAGCAAAGAGCGAAGGGACCAACATGCTAGTCAAAGCATTATATTGTGCACACTAAACTTACATAGTGCTGCCTGTCAATTACATCTCAATAAAACTGGAAAGGAAAAGATAGTTCACTCCCTTTTATTCCTGAGTATTAGTCCATAGTATGCAGGTGGTGGTAGTGGTAAAAAATTCACCTGCCAGTGCCAAAGAAGTAAAAGACCTGGGTTCAGTCCCTGGGTTGGGAAGATCCCCTGGAGGAGGGCATGGCAATACACTCCAGTATTCTTGCCTGGAGAATCCCATGGAAAGAGGAGCCTGGCGGGCTACAGTCCATAGGATCACAAAGAATCGGACACAACTGAAGCATGCATGCATGCATGCAAATACTTTGTATGTGTACTAGAGCATGCTTAAACATTCACTTCTGGAAGGCCTCATAAAATGAGTTAAGGAGTATTCTCTCCTCTTCTATTTTCCAGAAGGAATTGTGTAAAATTGGTGTTACTTAAATGTTTGGTAGAATTATCCAGTGAAACCACTTGGGCCTGGAAATTTCTAACTTGGGAGCTTTTAAATTCAAATTAAATATCTTTACTAGATGGGCTTCCCTTGTGGGTAAAGGGAAAGCTGGTAACCTTTCAGCTGGTAAAGAATCTGCCTATGATGCGGGAGACCTGGGTTCAATCCCTAGGTTGAGAAGATCCCCTGGAGAAGGGAAAGGCCAGTATTCTGGCCTGGAGAATTCCCTGGACTATATAGTCCATGGGGTCATAAAAAGTCGGACACAACTGAGCCAATCTTTGATAGATACAAGACTATTATTATCTATTTAATCTGGTTGAGTTTTCATAGTTTGTAGTATTTGAGAAATTGATTCATTTCTTCTAAATTGCTGAGCTCATGAGCACAAAGTTCTTCATAGTATTCCTTCATTAGCCTTTTAGTGGCTGTAAGATCTGTAGTGATATCCCTTATTTCATTCCTGATATTGAGGGTTTGAATTTTCTCTCTTTTTATTTTTGCCATTCTTGCTACATGCTCTCAGTTTAATTTATTTTTAAACCAGTTTTCTGTTTTATTGACATTTTCTAATTTTAAAAATAAGTCCAATTTCATTAACTTCTGCTCTTATTATTATCATTTTATTCCTGTGGGTGAGTGCTAAGTTGCTTCAGTTTTATCTGACTCTTTGTGACCCTATGGAGTGTAGCGCACCAGGCTCCTCTGTCCATGGGTATTCTCCAAGCAAGAATACTGGAGTGAATTGCCATGCTCTCCTCCAGGGGATCTTCCTGACCCAGGGATCAAACCCACTTCTCTGTGTCTTCTGTACTGGCAGGCAGGTTCTTTACCACTAGTGCCACCTGGGAAGTCCTTAATTTCCTTCCTGCATTTTATTATTTCTTTCTAGCTTATTTTTCCCCTTCTTTTTAACATCTTGAGGTAGAAACGTATGATTATGTATTGGAGACCTTTCTTCCCTTCTAATGTAAGCATGTAAGTGCTGTAAAGTATCTTCTCAGCACCATTGAGTTGAATCACACATATTCAGATCTTTTCCTTTGAGACTTCCTCTTTGACCCATAGATTACATAGAAGTGTGTTGTTTAATTTCCAAGTGTCTAGAGGTTTTCCTTGTATCTTTCTCTTATTGATTTCTAGTTTCATGCCATTATAGTGAGAGAATACATTGCATGATTTCTATTTTTAAAAATTTGTTGAGGGTCTTTTTCTGGCCCAGGATATGGTCTATCTTGGTGAATGCTACATGGACACTTGAAAAGAATGTGTGTTCTGCTGTTGCTAAATGGAGTGTTCTACAAGTGTTAATTAGATGCTGTTAGTAGACTGTTTTGTTCAGTTCTTCTAAGCATTGCTGCTGCTGCTGCTGCTAAGTCACTTTAGTCATATCTGACTCTGTGCGACCCCATAGACGGCTGCCCACCAGGCTCCCCCGTCCCTGGGATTCTCCAGGCAAGAACACTGGAGTGGGTTGCCATTTCCTTCTCCAATGCATGAAAGTGAAAAGTTTAAGTGAAGTCACTCAGTCGTGTCCGACTCTTCGCAACCCCATAGACTTCAGCCCACCAGGCTCCTCCACCCATGGGATTTTCCAGGCAAGAGTACTGGAGTGGGGTGTCGTCACTAGTTTTCTATTTTGTGGCTCTATCAGTTACTCAGATAAGGGTATTGAGGTCTCTAAACATAATTGTGTATTTGTCTGTTTCTCCCTTTAGTTTTACCAGTTTTTGCCTCATGCATATTGAGGGTCTGTTTTGGAGGATCAGGACTATTAAGCTTCCTGGTAGACTGATCTTTTCTCACTATGTAATGTCTCCTTTATCTCTAGAAATTTTCTCTTCTTTGAAATCTACTTTATCTGATATTTATGTAGCCACTTCTACATTTAAAAAGTTAATATTTGCTTGACATGCCTTTTCTAATCTTTTATTTTCATCTTACCTATACCACTGAATTTAAAGTGATGTTCTTATAAACAGCACAACATTGTACGGTGCTTTTGTATCCATTCTGCCAAGCCCTGATCCAGTCATGTGCCTACCCCTAAGCTTATCATGACACAAGAGAATGCCATGGTCTGACTGGCCAGAACCGGACCCCAGGTTTGGCTCCACCTAAACCACCTGGACCAGGAGAGAGAGCTATGGTCCTTCAAAGGAAAAGAGGAGATGGCAAGACAGAGGCAACATAAACAGCCACCCACTCCCCTGACTCAGTGACCAGGCAATCCAAGTCTAGACAAGGTGTCAGGCAGTCCTGTCATCACATCCCATTTCCTGCCCCTGCTTGCACATTGGGGTGGGTTCTAGAGATTTCTCAAAGGAACTGTCTCACAGCCTCCTTTTCCCTGAAATTGGTGGTTCCAACTGAGTCTGGCAGCACCCCAACTCTATACTAAGAGTCAAGAGCCAGGGAAAGGAAGAGGAGATCAATCCATTCTGAAGTCACCTGAGAATACACGCCTATGCCAAATTATCAGATAGCCATAGAAAGAGCAACCAGAATTCTGAGAAGGGCAAGCTGGGGACCTCTGTGCCTTCTGGAAAGGATCATGGGCCAGAGGCAGGAGCTGGAGGGCTGTATACTGTTAATGGTGTAAGATGCTCTCAGCCCCAGTCAGGGTGGGTGGGGGGGCTCCTCCTAACGTAGTACCAGGCACTGTCCAGGAGCCATCAATGCCCTGACCTGCAGAATTGTATCCCAGGTGTGACCCTGCAGCCAAGGAAGTCAAGGAATGTGCCCAGGGATACACCTCTGCTAGGAGTGGGGTTGGGACCCAGTTAAGGACCATCTGATCCCAAAGCCCAGGCTCAGCAGAGGAACTGGATTGTTCTCCTTAGAGAAATGAAAACAGAGAAGTGTATTCAATAGTTCTTACAGGGGAGCCAGTCACTTGTCGGCTTGAGGACATGGGCCAGGACTTGTTCAGCCCTACACTTATCTCCTTACCTGCGAGGTACAGGAGTATTCCCTCCTTTCTTCCCTCTGGCGTCTGTGGGAGGTCACAGGAGATCTTGCCCAGGCACCCTTTGGTAGACTCTCAGCCCCACTAAGTAGGACAGAAGCTGTAATACCTGTCAGGGGTTGGACTGGACTACTCTTACCTCCCCACCTTATCTCCCTCCCTCATCTCCCCATATTATGCTCAGCTTCCTCTGATGAGGAAGAGTGGGGGCAACATCTCAAGAGATTTGAGTCTCCCCAGAATGTCCCAAGGGGCTGTCAGCAAGAAAGTCATGCTCTTGCAAGGGTCTCAGGTGAGTGATAGGGCTGTTAGGGCCTCTGTCCTTGACCCTGCCTCCCAAAGACCCTGTGTTAGAATGGGAAGAGGATGAGGGAAAGTAATAAGAGTCTTTCTTTATACTTATGAAGAATTTTTCCAGGATGTATCAGTAAAGGAAAAACAAAAGCACAAAGGTTTGCACAGCTAGACAAAAAATGAAATAATACATTGTCTCTGCATAAAGACATTCTAAAGGGGTAGGCAGGAAATGGGCAGGATTGGGTGGTTGACCTGCAGTGCAAGGGGCAAGATTTTCCTGTGTACCCTTCTGTCCCTTCTGAATTTTGAACCATAGAAAAGAGATATCATTGGGCTTCCCTAGTGACTCAGTGGTAAAATAGCTGCCTGCCAATGCAGGATACATGGGTTCAACCCCTGATCAGGGAAGAACCCACAGAACAGAACAACCAAGCCTGTGTGCCACAACTATTGAGCCTGTGCTGTAGGGCCTGGGAGCCTCAAGCATTGAGCCCATGTGCCGCAACTACTACTGAAGCCTGTGTGCCCTATAGCCCATGCTCCACAGAAGAATCCATTGCAATGAGAAGCCCGTGCACCACAACTGGAGAGTAACCCCCTGCTCATCACAACCAGAGAAAAGCCCTCACAGCAAAGAAGACCCAATACAGCCAAAAGTAAATAAATAAACAAAATTATATAAAAAAGAGATTTTTTTTAAATTAAAAAAACTACCTTATTTGACACTTTAAAAATTTTCTGGCTTTTTAATTTTTTTTTTAATTTAAGGATTTGTTGTTGTTCAGTAGCTCAGTCGTATCTGACTCTTCACAACACCATGGGCTGTGGCTTCCCTATCCTTCACCATCTCCCGGAGCTTGCTCAAACTAATGTCCATCAAGTCAGGGATGCCATCCAACCATCTGGTCCTCTGATGTCCCTTTATCCTTCTGCCTTCAATCTTTCCCAGCATCAGGATCTTTTCTAATGAGTTGGCTCTTCACATCAGGCAGCCAAAATATTGGAGCTTCAGCTTCAGCATCAGTCCTTCCAATGAATATTCAGGGTTGATTTCCATTACAATTGACTGGTTTGATCTCCTTGCAGTCCTAGGGACTCTCAAGAGTCTTCTCCAACACCACCATTCAAAAGCGTCAATTCTTTGGCACTCAGTCTTCTATATGGTTCAACTCTCATATCCATACATGACCACTGCAAAAACCATAGCTTTGACTGTG
The DNA here is from genome assembly GCF_042477335.2 of Ovis canadensis. Lineage (NCBI taxonomy): Eukaryota > Metazoa > Chordata > Mammalia > Artiodactyla > Bovidae > Ovis > Ovis canadensis. The sequence continues at coordinate 27,991,211 of NC_091246.1, forward strand.
TGGACCTTTGTTGGCAAAGTAATGTCTCTGCTTTTTAATATGCTGCTAGGTTTGTCATAGGTGATAAGGATAGCTTATAAAGAATTCAAGGATAGTTGATATACAATATTATAGAAGTAACAGATGTATAATATAGTGTTCCACAATTTTTAAAGGTTATATTCTATTTGTAGTAATCAAATGCTTGCTATATTCACCATGTCATACAATATACTCTTTTCTAAATTTATTTTTATTGAAGTATAGTTGAATTACAATGTTGTATTAAGTACTTATATACAGTAAATTGATTCAGTTATATATATATATATATATATATATATACATATACATTCTTTTTCATATTCTTTTTCATTACAGTTTATCACAGGATATTGAACATAGTTCCCTCGTGCAGCAGGATTTTGTTGTTAATCCATTCTATATATACCAGTTAGCGTCTGCTATGTTCGATCCCTGGGTCGGGAAGATCCCCTGGAGAAGGAAATGGTAACCCACTCCAGTACTCTTGCCTGGAGAATCCCATGGATGGAGAAGCCTGGTAGGTTATAGTCCACGGGGTCGCAAAGAGTCGGACACGACTGAGCGACTTCACTTCACTTCACTTCACTTTAATCCCAAATTTCCAATCCAACCCTCTCATATCCACCCACCTTGGTAACCACCAGTCTCTTCTCTATGTCCCTGATTCTGTTTCTTTCTCACAGATAGTTCATGCTTTGTGAACTATAATTTGTGTCATACTTTAGATTCCACACACAAGTGACATATATAGTACCTGCCTTTTCTCCTTTTGACTTATTTCGTTTAGTATGATAATCTCTGGGTCGATTCATGACACTGCAAATAGCCTTCCACTGTACATATGTACCACAACTGCTTTATTCACTCATCTGTCAACAGACATTTAAGTTGTTTCCATGTCTTGGCTATTGTGTATTGTGCTGCTATGAACATCGAGATGCATGCATCTTTCTGAATTATGGTTTTGTCTGGATATATGTCCAGGGGTGGGATTGCTGGATCATATGATAAATTCTATTTTTAGTCTTCTGAGGAACCTCCATACTGTTTTCCACATTGGCTACACCAATTTACACCCCCCAAAAGAGTGTGAGAACATTCCCTTTTCTCCACACCTGCTCCAGCATTTTTTATTTGTAGATGTTAATGATGGCCATTCTGACCAGCATAAGTTGGTACCTCATTGTAGTTTTGATTTGCATTCCTCTAATAATTAGTGATATTGAGCATCTTTTTGTGTGCCTAGTGGCCATCTGTATTTATTCTTTGGAGAAATGTCTACTGAGGCTTTATGACCATCTTTTGATTGGGTTGTTTGTTTTTTGCTGTTGAGTTTTGTGAGCTCTTTGTATATTTTCAAAATTAAGCCCTTGTCAATCCCTCCTTTGCAAATATTTTCTCCCATTCTGTAGGTTGCCTTTCATTCTGTTTTTTGGTTTCCTTTTCTGTGCAAAAGCTTGTAACAACATACTCTTGTAGCTTACTTTAAACCTAATAGCTTGTATCTCTTACTTTCCTACCCTTGTATTGTCCCCCTCTTCCCCCCTCCCCACTGGTAAGCATTAGTTTGTCCTCTATATCTGTAAGTCTGATTCTTTTTTGTTATATTCACTGGTGTGTTATATTTTTAGATTCCATATGTATGAGATATTATACAGTATTTGTCATTATTAATCTGACTTACTTTACCTGGCATAATGCCCTCCAAGTCCACCCATGTTGCTGCAAATGGCAATTTTTCATTATTTTTTATGACTAGTGTGTGTGTATGTGTATGTGTGTGTGCGTGTGTGTGTATGAGATATACCACATCTTCTTTATCCATTCATCTGTTGATGGACATTTCGGTTGCTTCCATAACATGGCAATTGTAAATATGCTGCAATGAAAATTGGGGTACATGGGTGTTTTTAAATTAGTGTTTTTATTTTTCTTGCAAATATATACCCAGGTGTGGAATTGCTGGATCATCAGTTCAGTTCAGTCTCTCAGTTGTGTCTGACTCTCTGCCAGCCGATGGACTACGGCACCCCAGGCTTCCTTGTTCATCACCAACTCCCAGAGCTTACTCAAACTTATGTCCATCGAGTCAGTGATGCCATCCAACCATCTCATCCTGTGTCATCCTGTTCTCCTCTTGCCTTCAGTCTTTCTCAGCATCAGGGTCTTTTCCAAGGAGTCAGTTCTTTGCATCAGATGGCCAAAGTATTGGAGCTTCAGCTTCAGCATCAGTCCTTCCAGTCAATATTCAGGACTTCTTTCCTTTACGATTGACTGGTTTGATATTACAGTCTAAGGGACTCTCAAGAGTCTTCTTCAACATCCCAATTCAAACGCATCAATTCTTCAGTGTTCAGCTTTCTTTATGGTCCAACTCTCACATCCATACATGACTACTGGAAAAACCATAGCTTCAACTATACAGACTTTTGTCAGCAAAGTAATGTCTCTGCTTTTTAATGTGCTGTCTGAGTTCATCATAGCTTTTCTTCCAAGGAGCAAGCATCTTTTAATTTCATGGCTGCAGTCACTATCCACAGTAATTTTGGAGCCCAAGAGAATAAAGTCTCTCACTGTTGCCATTGCTTCCCCATCTATTTGCCATGAAGTGGTGGGACTGGATGCTATGATCTTAGTCTTTTGAATGTTAAGTTTTAAGCCAGCTTTTTCACTCTCCACTTTCACTTTCCTCAAGAGGCTCTTTAGTTCTTCTTTGCTTTCTGCCATAAGGGTGGTGTCATCTGCATATCTGAGGTTACTGATATTCCTCCTTGCAATTTTGATTCTGGCTTGTGCTTCATCCCAATGCTTGTGCTTCATCTCAATGCTGAATTGGTGCTGAAACTCCAATACTTTGGCCGCCTGATGAGAAGAATTGACTACTTGGAAAAGACCCTGATGCTGGGAAAGATTGAAGGCAGGAGGAGAAGGGGACGACAGAGGATGAGATGGTTGGATGGCATCACTGACTAGATGGACATGAGTTTGAGCAGCCTCCAGGAGTTGGTGATGGACAAGGAAACCTGGCGTGCTGCAGTCCATGGGGGTCACAAAGTGTGACTGAATGAATGAGCGACTGAACTGAACTGTGCTTCATCCAGTCTGGCATTTTGCATAGTGAACCCTGCATATAAGTTAAATAAATAGGGTGGTGATATACAGCCTTGATGTACTCTTTTCCCAATTTTGAATCTGGATCATATGACAATTCAATTTTTAGTTTTTGAGAAACTGCCATACCATATTGTTTTCCACAATGGCTGTACCAATTTATATTCCCACCAAGACTGTAGAAGGGTTCCCTTTACTCTCACCAAAATTTGTTATTTTTGTTCTTTTAATGATAGCAGTTCTGAGAGGTGTGGTTTTGATTTGCATTTCCCTGATAATCATGCAATGCTGAGCATCTTTTCATAAGTCTGTTGACCATCTGTATTTTCTGTTTGGAAAAATGTCTGATCGGTTCTACTACTCATTTTTTAAATCAGATTGTTTGTCTTTTGATTTTGTTTTATGAACTTTTTGTATATTTGGATATTAACCCTTTATTAGTCATATCATTAGCAAATACTTTCTCCCTTTCTGTGGGTTGTCTTTTCATTTTGTCTATGGTTTCCATTGTTATGCAAAAGCTTTTAAGCTTAATTAGGTTCTTTTTTTTTTTTTTTTTACTTTATTTTACTTTACAATACTGTATTGGTTTTGCCATACATTGACATGAATCCACCACGGGTGTACATGCGTTCCCAAACTAAGCTTAATTAGGTTCTATTTGTTTATTTTTGCTTTATTTCCTTTGTTCAAGGAGATGGATATAAAAATAGTAATACAATTTATGTTAAGAAGAGTGTTCTGCCTAAGTTCTCCAGTAAGAGTTTTACAGTATCTGGTTTTACATTTATGTCTTTAATCCATTCTGAGTTTATTTTTGTGTACAATGTTAAAAATAAAAACTTCTAATTTTGTTCATTTACAGGTAGCGTTCAATTTTTTCAGTACCACTCTTTGAAGAGACTATCTTTTCTCTATTGTGTACTCTTGCATCATTGTCACAGACTAGGTGACTATAGGTGCATGGGTTTATCTCTGAACTTTCTATACTGTTCTATTGATCTCTATTTCCGCTTTTGGGCCAGTATCACACTGTTTTGATTACTGCAGCTTATAGTCCAAAGTCAGGGGGCATGATACTTCCAGTTTTATTTTTCCTTCTCAAGATTGTTTTGGTTTTGAAGATCTTCCATGTTTTCATACAAATTTTAAAATTATTTGTTCTAGTTCTGTGAAAAATACCATTGACATTTTGCTAGGGATTGCATTGACTTTGTAGATTGTCTTTGATAGTATGGTCATCTTACTAATACTTTTTCCAAATCAATAACACAATGTATCTTTCCATCTGTTGGTGTCATCTTCAATTTCTTTCATCAGTGCTTCTACATTTCCAAGTACAGGTATTTTTCAACACTAGGTAAGGATATTCCTAGATTTTATTTTTTTTGATGCAGTGGTAAATGAAATTGTTTCCTCTTTCTCACAGTTTCTTTTTGTTAATGTGTAGAAATACAACAGATTCGTGTTTTAACTTTACATCCTGAAACTTTACTCCACTTATTGATGAGCTCTAGTAGTTTTCTGGTGGTGTCTTCATATTTTCTGTTTATATTATCATGTCATCTGCAAACAATGCCAGTTTTACTTCTTCCTTTTCAATTTAGTTATTTTTATTTCTTTTTCTTCTCATTGCTATGACTAGGCCTTCTGAAACTATGTTGAGTAAAAGTGATCAGAGTGGGCATCCTTGTCTTGTTCCAGATTTTAGAGAAAAGTTTTCAGCTTTTTACCATTGAATACAATGTTATCTGTGGTTTTGTCATATATGGCCTTTATTATTTTGAGGTATATTCCCTCTATGCCCATGTTCCAGAGAGTTTTTATAGTAAATGAATGTTCAGTTTTGTCAAAAGCTTGTTCTGCAACTACTGAGATGATCATACGACTTTTATTCTTCAATTTGTTAATGTGATGTATCACATTCATTAATTTGCAGATATTGAAAAATCCTTGCATCCCTGGGATAAATCTCACTTGATCATGGTATATGATTCTTCTAGTGTATTGCTGGATTCAGTGTGCTAATATTTTGTTGAGGATTTTTGCATGTATGTTCACCAGTGATATTGACCTGTAATTTTCTTTTTTGTGTGATATCTTTGTCTGGTATTGGTATCAAGGTGATGATGGCCTCATTGAATGAATTTGGAAATGTTCCTTCCTCTTCAATATTTTGAAATGGTTTCAGAAGGATGGGTGTTAACTCTTTTCTAAATGTTTGCTAGAGTTCACCTGTGAAGCCATCTAGTCCTGAAATTTTGTTTGTTGGGAGCTTTTAAATTACTGATTCCACATCATTACTGGTAATTGGTCATTCATATTTTCTATTTCTTCCTGGCTTAGTCTTGGGAGAGTGTACATTTCTAAGAACTTGTCTGTTTCTTCTAGATTGTCCATTTTATTGGCATATAGTTGTTCATAGTAATCTCTTAATCAGTTGTATTTCTGTGGTATCTGTCATAATTTCATTTCTGATTTTATTGATTTGGGCCCTCTTCCCTTTTTTCCTTGATGATGCTAACTAGAGTTTATCAGTATTGTTTATCTTTTGAAAGAATCGGCTTTCAATTTCATTGATCTCTTCTGTTTTTTAAGTCTCTACTCCATTTATTTCTTCTCTCATCTTTATGATTTCTTTCCTTATACTAACTTTGAATTTTTTTTGTTCTTCTTTCTCTAGTTCCTTTAGATGTAAGTTTAGATTGTTTATTTGAGATTTTTCTTATCTCCTGAGATAAGCTTATATTGCCATAAACTTCCCTCTTAGAACTGCTTTTGCTGTCTCTGATGGTTTTTGGATCATCATGTTTTCATTTGTCTCTAGGTATTTTTTTTATTTCTTCTTTGATTTCTTCAATGATCCATAAATTGTTTAGTAACACATTGTTTAAACCTCCATGTATTTGTGTTTTTGCAGTTTTTTCTTATAGTTGATTTCTACTCTCATAGTGTTGTGGTTGGAAAAGATGCTTGACATTATTTCAATTTTCTTAAATTCACCAAGACTTGTTTTGAGGCCTAATATGTGATCTATTCTGGAGAACATCCCACATGCATTTGTCTCTTGTAATAGTCTTTACTTTAAAGTCTGTTTAGTCTGTTGTAAGTATCGCTACTCTGGCTTTCTTTTGATTTTTCCTTTGCATGGAATACGTTTTCCTATCCCCTCCCTTTCGGTCTGTGTGTGTTTCTGATCTGAAGTGAGTTTCCTACAGGTAGCTTAGATGCCAGTCTTAGGTTTGTATACATTCAATCATTCTGTAACTTTTGGTTGGAGTATTCCATTTACACTTAAGGTAAACATCAATATGCATGTTCTTTTTGTCATTTTTTCCACTGTTTTTAGTTTGTTTTTGTAGGGGTTTATTCTCCTTCTGTTTTCTTGTAATTTGATGACTATCTTTAGGGTTATATTTGGATCTCTTTTTTATGTATATTAATTATAGATTTTTCATTTGTGGTTACCATGCAATTTTTATGTAGCAGTGTATGCATATATGTGTATATATACAGCTCCCCAGGTGGCACTAGTGGTAAAGAATCCATATATATAATTGCTGTTTTTAATATCATATTTTGTATCTAATTGCTTTCTGTATCCCATGACTACTTATTGTTGTTACAGATGATTTTTATCACTTGTGTCTTTTAACCACCCCAATAGTTTTGTGTGTGGATGATTTCCTGCCTTTATTATATGTTCACCTTTATATGTAAGCTTTTTATTTTGTAATTTTCTTATTTATAATTGTGGCCTTTTCTTTTTCACCTAGAGAAGTTCCTTTAACATTTGATGTAAAGCTGGTTTGGGGGTGCTGAATTCTATTAGCTTTTACCTGTCTGTAAAGCTTTTGATCTCTCTATCAAATCTGAATTTCTAGGTAGAATATTCTTGGTTGTAGGTTTTTCCATGTTATTTTTTGCTTTTCCTCTGCTGTTTTTAATATTTTTCTTTATCTTTAATTGTTGTCATTATAATTACAATGTGTCTTGCTCTTTTCCTCTTTGGGTCCATCATGTATGGGACTTCTAGTCAAAGATACCAGCCTGTATATTCATGGTGAGCAAATATTAAATAAAGTAACCCTCAGGAAATACACTCTAAGACACAATATACTTAAAATTCTGGAAACTATAGGTATATGAAAAAAAAAATCTTGAAAATGACCAGGAGAAAAGACACATTACTTATAAGAAACATAAATTTGAATTATAGCAGATTTCTCATCAGGAGCTATGTAGGCACAACATTTTTCAAGTACTGAAAGAACTGTCAACCATGAATACCAAATCCAATGAAACTATCCTTCAAGCAATGAAGGATAAAAGAAATTTAAGAAAATTTATTGTTATAAGACATTCTCTTAAATGATGGCTAAAGAAAGTTCTGTAAACAGAAAGGAAATGGTGAAAGAAAAATGTTTGGAATGTCAGAAAGGAAAGAACAACATTAACATGGGTAAAAATAGGAATGGATGTAAGAGACTATCTTACTTCTCATGAGTTTTTAAATCATATTTGATGATGGAATCAAAATTATAATGTAATCTGATGTTGTACTCAATATAGAAAGAAAAAACACAAAAGATATATTTTTAAATGGGGAAGGTAAAGAACATAAAGTAAATCAATCTCCCACACTTCCCAATATACTGAAAAAACACTATATACATGAATCAAAGGAAAACACTAAAAATTGTTAAGAAATCCATAAAAAGATATGAAAAGAGAAACAGAGGACTGAAAAATAAAAGAAACAAACAAATGAAGCATAATAAAGTGTTAGACTTTAGTCATAATGTTATCAATAATTACCTTAAATGTAAATAGTCTAAATACACTGATTAAAAGACAGAAATTGGTAGACTGGATAAAATTGTGATTCCAACAATATTCTGACCACAAGAAACTCAATTCAAATACAATAACTTGGGTAAATTGTAACTTAAAGGGTAGAACTAGATGAACCATGAAAATATTATTTTCTGAAAAGTAGGAGTGGCTATTTGAACAATAGCAAAGAAAATAAAAATACTAAAGAGAGAGACGTAACATAGCAACTAAAAAATTGATCTGCCATGAAGTCATAGTGACCCTAACTGCGCATGCACAAGACAACACAACCAAATTACATGAAGCAAAAAATGACTAGATCTTTACTTCTTTTCTTTAAATATTGGCAACATTTATTCTGATGTTTACAAAGAAGTAACTAGGTTTTGCTGCCTGGAAATTTAAACTTATGTCCATTAAGAAATGAACAATTTAAAAAAAGACAAAAATATAATGCCTCCAACCTCAATGATTTCATATATATATTTTGTAACTTCAGAAGGATCTTTTAAGAACCCATAATCTGACGTTCAGCAATTCCTTCATTCTACTACAATATCTTTTTTTTTCTGTTAAATTTAAAGTCAAAATAAAACTCTGTAACTTTTAAATGTTAACAGTGGTTCTGTTTTTCAGTTGATATTTATCTAGGTATCCAGGCATTGTTGATGGTGGGAGTCTGTTTTGTTTGATGAACAAAACAGATGAAAACACTAGGAGAGTTGCATTCCAGTAGGAAGGGATAATAAGCTAAATTAACCAGGTGTAATAAGAGCAAGGTTAGTATGGTAGATAATAATGCAAAGGAGAAAAAAAAGTTACGGATGAGAAATAAAAAAATGAGAACCAAGGAGATGGGTTCGAGTTTTAGTTAGGACATCCTGGAAGAACGTTTTCTGTAGGTCTTTTTCTTGTTTTGTGTTTCCTGCCTAAAGAAGTTCCTTCACCATTTATTATAAAGCTGGTTTGGTGGTGCTGTATTCTCTTCAACTTTTGCTTGTATGGAAAGCTTTTGATTTCTCCATTAAGTCTGAAGGAGAGTCTTGCTGGGTAGAGTATTCTTGATGATAGGTTCTTCCCTTTCATCACTTTAAACATATAGAGCCATTCATTCTCTTCTGGCTTGTAGAGTTTATGTGAAGAAATCAGCTAATAATCTGATGGGAGTTCCCTTGTGTGTTATTTGTCGTTTTTCCCTTGTTGCTTTTAATATTTTATCTTTGTCTTTAATTTTTCTCATTTTGATCACTATGTGTCTTGGTATGTTCGTCCTTGGTTTTTTCCTGACTGGGACTCTCTGTGCTTCCTGGACTTGGTTGACTATTTCCCTTCCCATGTTCAGGAAGCTTTCAGCTATTATCTCTTCAAATATTTTCTCAGGTCCTTTCTCTCTCTCTCTTCTCCTTCTGGGACCCCTATAATGTGAATGTTGGTGCACTTAATGTTGCCCCAGAGGAGTCTTGGGCTGTCATCATTTTTTTCATTCCTTTTTCTATATTCTGTTCCGTGACAGTGATTTCCACCATTCTGCCCTCTTGGCCATTTATCTGATCTTCTGCCTCAGTGATTCTGCTATGGATTCTTTCTAGGGTATTATTCACCTCTGTTTCTTTGTTCATTAGTTCTTGTAGGTCTTTAGTAAACATTTCTTGCATCTTCTCCATTGTTTTCCCGAGATCCTGGATCATCTTCACTATCATTATTCTGAATTATTTTGGGGGATAGTTGTCTATCTCCACTTCATTTAGTTGTTTTCCTGGGGAGTTGTCTTGTCCCTTTATCTGGCACATAAGTTTCTGCTTTTTCATCCTGAGTAACTTTCTGTAATGTGGTTTTTGTTCTAGCCACTGTGGGATTGTGGTTCTTCTGTTTCTTCTGTCTGCCCTCTGATAGAGGAGGCTAAGAAGCTGGGGTAAGCTTCCTGATGGGAGGGACCAGTGATAGGAAAAACTGGATCTTGCTCTGATGGGCAGGGCCTTGCTCAGTAAAGTTTTAATCCAATTATTTGCTGATGAGTGGGGTTGTGCTCTCTCCCTGTTAGTGGTTTGGCCTGAGGCAACCCAGCCCTGGGGTCTACAGGGCTCTATGGTAGGGTTAATGGTGACCTCCAAGAGGCCTTACACTGACGGGGATCTTCCAGGACCACTGCTTCCACTGCTCCAGTCCCTGTGGTGAGCCACTGCTAACCCACATCTCCACAGGAGACCCCCCAACACTAACAGGTAGTTTTGGTTCAATATCCTGTGAGGTTACTGCTCCTTTCCTCTGGGTCTTGGTGCATGCAAGATTTTGTGCCCTCCAAGACTGGAGTCCCTGTTTCCCCCAGTCCTGTGGAAGACCTAGAATCAAATCCTGCCAGCCTTCAAGGTCAAATTATCTGGGGATTCCCAGTCCCTTTGTTGGGTCCCTGTCAGGGTAGGAAGCCTGACATGGGGTTCAGAACCATCACAATAGTGGGAAATTTCTTTGGTATTATATATCTGCAGTTTGTGGGTCACCCACCTGGTGGGTATGGGATTTGACTTTATCATGATTATGCCCCTACCATCTCATTGCAGCTTCTTCTTTGTCTTTGGACATGGTGTATCCCTTTATGGTGGGTTTCAGCATCCTCCTGTCGATGGCTTTTCAACAGCTATATGCGTTTTTGGTGTACTCATAGGAGGAGATGAGTGCACATCCTTCTACTCTACCATCTTGAACTGGAAGCGAAAAACTACTAGATCTTGAAAGTGAAATGGGAAAAGCTGGAATTACATCTGAGAACTTCAGCAAGCTTTACTCAGCAATTGATATGCTGCTAGACAGAAAAACAGCATGAGTACAGTAAAACCAACCAACATAATCTAAATGACATTTATAAACCACTCCACTCAACAAGAGCAGAACAGACATCTTTTCAAACACCTATAAGACAGTCACAAAAATAGACCATATACTGGGCCATAAAACAATCCTCAACAAAATTTTTAAGGCTAATATTATACATAATGTGTTCTTTAAACAGAATGGAATCAAATGAGAAATCAATAAGAGAAAGACAGGAGAAAAATCTCTAAAGGCTTAAAAGTGAAACAATACACTTCCAAATAATCCATAGGACAAGGAGAAAGTCTCAAAGGAAATTAAAAAATACATATAACTAAATAAAATAAAAGCATATCATATTCAAATTTGTGGGATGTGGCTAAAATAGTGGTTACATCAAAATTTGTAGTATTGGAAATATAGTGCCCATCAATGGATAAATGGGTTAAAATAAAAAGGCAGAATATATATATATAATGGAATATTATTCAGCTATGAGAGAGAAGGATATCTTGCTATTGTGATGACATGGATGGAAATTGAGGGTGTGATGCTAAGTGAGATAAATCAGACAAAGAAAAATACATATTGTATGATATCACTTACATGTATAATCTAAGAAAAATCAAACTCATATAAACAGAGAGTAAAATGATAGCTACCAGGGGACAGTGGGTGGGGGATAAGATAGTTGTTGTTTAAGGGTACAAATTTGTAATGAATTAGTGCTATAAATAAGCCCTGGAAATCTAATGCACAGTGTAGTGAACATAGACAACGCTGTATATAATACAATTGTATAGCACAGGGAACTTTGCTCAGTATTGTGATAGCGAAAGTGAAAGTTGCTCAGTCTTGTCTGACTCTTTGCAACCCCATGGACCATACAGTCCATGGAATTCTCCAGGTCAGAATATAGGAGAGGATAGCCTTTCCTTCTCCAGGGGATCTTCCCAACCCAGGGATTGAACCCAGGTCTCCCAGATTGCAGGAAGATTTTTACCAGCTGAGCCACAAGGGAAGCTGGAATGGGTAGCCTATTCCTTCTCCAGTGGATCTTCCTGACCCAGGAATCAAACTGGGGTCTCCTGCATTGCAAGTGGATTCTTTACCAACTAAGCTATCAGGGAAGCCTGCTCAATATTATGTAACAACCTAAATGGGAGAAGAATTTGAAAAAGAATAGATACATGTATATGTATAATGAATCACTTTGCTATACACCTGAAACCAACACAACCTTGTTAATCAACTAAGCTCCAATATAAAATAAAAGTTTTAAAAAATAAAATAAAATATACTTTATTATATTAAGAAAATGACCTGAGGCAAAAGACCTATATTCTGAAAAATATAAGGCACTGATGAAAGATATCAAAGATGACACTAATAAATGGAAAGATATACCATGTCCTTGGATTGGAATAATTCATATTTTCAAAATTACTATGCTACTCAAGGCAACCAGTGATTCAATGCAATCACTGTCAAATTATCAATGGCATTTTTCACAGAACTAGAACAACAAAAAATTTTAATTTGTATGGAAACACAAAAGATCCTAAATACCCAAAGTAACTTTGATAAATTAAAATGGAACTGGGGGAATCAGGCTCCCTGAGTTCAGGTTATACTCTGAAGCTACAGTCATCAAAACAGTATGGTACTGGCACAAAGGCAGAAATATGGATCAATGGAGCAGAATGGAAAACCCAGAGATAAACCCATGCACCTAAGGTCAATTAATCTACAACAAAGGAGAAAATAAAACTATACAATGGAGAAAAGTCAGTCTCTTCCATAAACATTGTTGGGAACACTAGACAGCTACATTCAAAAGAATGAAATTAGAACATTCTTTAACATCATACACAAAAATAAACTTAAAATGGATTAAAGACCTCAGAGTAAGACTCAATAGTATAAAACTCTTAGAGGAAAACATAGGCAAAACACACTTTGACATAAATCACAGCAGTATCTTTTTTGATCTATCTCCTAAAGTAATGGAAATAAAAACAAAAATAAACAAATGGGACCTAGTTAAACTCAAAAGCATTTGCACAGCAAAGGAAACCATACACAAAATGAAAAGACAACCCACAGAATGGGAGAAAATACTTGCAAACGATGTGAACATCAAGGGATTAATCTCCAAAATAAGCTCATGCAGCTCAATATTGAAAAAGCAAACAACCCAATCAAACAATGGGCCAAGGACCTAAAAAAATATTTCTCCAAAGAACATATATAGATGGCCAACAAGCACATGAAAAGATACTCATTGTCACTAATTATTAGAGAAATGCAAATCAAAACTACATAAGGTACCACCTGACACTGGTCAGAATGGCCATCGTTTAAAAGTGTACAAATAACAAATACTATGGCAACCCACTCCAGTATTCTTGCCTGAAGAATCCCAATGACGGGGGAGCCTGGTGGGCTGCCGTCTATGGGGTTGCACAGAGTCGGACACGACTGAAGAGACGTAGCAGCAGCAGCAGCAGCAACAGCAGAGGTTGTGTAGAGAGAAGGGACCAACCCTCTTATACTGTTGGTGGGAATGTAAATTGGTACAGCAACTATGGAGAACAGTATGGAAGTTCCTTTAAATGCTAAAAATAGAGCTACCATACAATAGCTCCTGGAGAAATCCCAGGAGCTAGAAAAAACCATGGTTCAAAAGGATATATGCATTGCAATGTTTATTGCAACACTGTTTGCAATAGCCAAGATATGGAAGCAACCTAAATGTCTATGGATAGATAAGTGGATAAAGAAGATGCGGTACACAACAAATGCTGGAGAGGGTGTGAAGAGAAGGGAACCCTCCTACAGCGTTGGTGGGAATATAAACTGGTATGACCCCATGGAGAACGGTATGTGCTAGGAGCCAGCGTGAGGAATCCCGCCCGAGACAAGGTCATGAGGAAGGAAGCCTGACAAAACACAAGGATGTGGTTAGGCTTCAGGGGTTCCCCCTGGAATTTCCTGAGCATGTACCCCAAAAACCAAAAAATCTGCCGGCTTTTGTACTCTGCTCTTCTGATATTTTCTGAAAAATGTCAAATCAGGGCTTTAGTCTTCTGCATTTGAAAGGGATCTTTCAGTTAAACCCCTCTGATAGCTCTCTAGCTTGCCTAACAGGTTACCCAGACCTCTTACAGCTGTGAATTGTTTGCAGCCCCCCAACCGCAAGAGGCACAAAGCTTAAAAGTGTCTTAAAGATACAGAGCCTTTTCTAAAGAGCTAAAAATCATATTGGTGACAGGTTTTTACTGTTGACTCAATGATTGCCACCAGGCCTCCATATTCTTTATCTTTTAGGCACCTGGGAGGATGTTAATCAATGTAAACGGGATATGGAAAAAGATATATAATAGCTTTGATGTTAGCAACACTAGACTTTTGAGTTAACTACTTTTCTTTTGTTATAAATCACTGTACCCCTTTTACTTGTTATAAATTGCTGTGTCTTTGCTATGTAAGAATGTAACTTTATTTAGTGCTTTCTGAGAGTGGCACCAGACTTTGGGAAGATCAACATAAATAAGTCTTCTGGTTGACAAACCCTTATCAGAAGAAAAGGCTGTAAAATGTTAATTGGTCCTTTTTGGCCAGAAGATTATGTAAATCACCTAAGACTTGTGTATACAATTAGATATGCAGAGAAAAGCCTGGTTTTGATAAGAGTCTGGACTGCTAACGCTGCATAACTTTGTGTTACCCATTGATCTCTATGTATAATCAAAAAGTATAAAAGGCCTTCTGAACAATAGAGGACGGGCCAGTCGCTGGACTGGTTTCCCCCGTGTCTCCTCTCTAATTTCTGGCTGAATTCCCATCTGGGGCGTGGAGGCTCACCATGTATACTTACTTGTCCCAGCTTTTAAGATCCATGCGAGGTGGAGCCCAAGGCGCGGCACCCCCCAATATTCAAGAGGACACCGGTGGCCTAACATAGATGGTGCAAGCTCCTTGTCTGGAACTTTATTGGCTTCCCACGTAAACCAAGTTATTCAGCCTTCTTTCTCCACTTAATTTTCCTACTACACTATTTCTCCCTAATCTAATCTTATATTAATAAATAAATAAGATTTTTCCTCACTGACTCCGTCCACCCTTGGAATTCCCTGGATCCACCAGGACTGGACCCTGGCAGGTATGGAGGTTCCTTAAAAAACTAAAAATAGAACTACCATATGTCCCTGCAATCTGACTCCTAGGCATGCTGCTGCTGCTGCTGCTAAGTTGTGTGCTGCTAAGTTGCTCTGTGTGACCCTGTAGACGGCAGCTCACCAGGCTCCCCTCTCCCTGGGATTCTCCAGGCAAGAACACTGGAGTGGAACACAGTTGCCATTTCCTTCTCCAATGGAGGAAAGTGAAAAGTGAAAGAGAAGTCACTCAGTAGTGTCCGACTCTTAGCGACCCCATGGACTCAGCCTTCCAGGCTCCTCTAGCCATGGGATTTTCCAGGCAAGAGTACTGGATTGGGTTGCCATTGCCTTGACTCCTAGGCATATATCTGGAGAAAAACATAATCCAAAAGGTTACATGCACCACAATGATTACTGCAGCACTGTTTACAATAGCCAAGACATGGAAACAACCTAAATGTCCATCAACAGAGGAATGGATAAAAATTTGTTACATATATACAATAGAATATTGCTGTTGTTGTTCAGTCACTAAGTTGTGTCCAGCTCTTTGCTCTCTCCTGGGCTGCAGCACACCAAGCTTCCCTGTCACTGTCTCCCAAAGTTTGCTCAGATTCAAGTCCATTGAATCAGTGATGCTATCTAACCATTACTGAGCCATTAAAAAGAATTAAATAATTCCATTTGCAGCTATATGGATGGACCTAGAGAGTGTCATAGTAAGTAAGTCAGAGGAGAAATACGGCATGACATCCCTTATATGTGGAATCTAAAAAGAAATGATACAAATGAACTTACTTACAAAACAGAAAGAGACTCACAGACTTAGAAAACTAACTTACGATTGCCAGGGAGAAAGGTTAGGGACCTTGGGAAGGTCATGTACACACTGCTGTATTTAAAATGGGTAACCAAAAAGGACCTATTGTATAGCCTATGGAATTCTGCTCAATGTTATGTGCCAGCCTTGATGGGAAGGGGAGGGGGGCTTACGGGAGAATGGATACTTGTATACGTATGGTTGAGTCCTTCCCTCTTCTCCTGAGACTACCACTACATTTTTAGTCAGCTATACCTCAATACAAAATAAAAAGTTTAAAGTTTGGATTTAAAAAATGTGGTATGTATACACCATGGACCATTATTCAGCCATTAAAAAAGGATGAAACAATGCCATTTGCAGCAATATGGATAGACCTGGAAACTACCATACTAAGTGAACTAAGTCAGACAAAGTAAGACAAATATATGATATTGCTTATATGTGGAATAAAAAAAATGATACAAATGAATTTATTTACAAAATAGAAATGGGCACATAGATTTAAAAAACAAACTCTGGTTACCAAAGGGGAAAAGTGGTGGGGAGGAATAAATTGAGAGTTTGAGACTGATATATACACTATATTTAAAATAGATAACCAACAAGGACCTACTCTATAGCACAAGGAACTTTGCTCAGTATTTTGTAATAATTTAAATGAGGAAAGAATTTGAAAATGAACAAATACAGGTATATATGTATACATGTATATATGTATATTCTAGGGCTCCCCTATAATGAAGCAGATATGTCTCAGATGGTAAAGAATCTGCCTGTAATGCAGGAGATCTGAGTTCAGTCCCTGGGTTGGGAAGATCCCCTGAGGAAGGAAATGGCAACCCACTCCAGTATTCTTGCCTGAAGAATTCCATGGATAAAGGAGCCTGGTGGGTTACAGTCCTTGGGGTCGCAGAGATTGATGCAGCTGAGCGACTAAAACAAATACACACATAGGTCTTTCCAGGTGGCACTAGTGGTAAAGAACCTGCCTGCCAATGTAGGAGACGTAAGAGATGTGGGTTCAATTCCTGGGTCAGAGAGATCCCCTGGAGGAGGGCACAGCAACCCACTCCAGTATTCTTGCCTGTAGAATCCACAGATGAGGAGCCTGGCAGGCTATAGTCCATAGTGTTGCAAAGAGTCAGACATGACTGATTGACTTAGTATGCACACAAGCACATGTATTATAAATATAGTAAACAATGTTTACAAGAAAAAATTTTAATTGTTAAAACTCAGTTTAAAAAAAAAACTGAAAGCCTGTTAGGAAGCTGATCGCAAGGAAAACATTAGAATCTGCTCAATCAGGGTGATCATCATTATGGTCACTAAGGAAACAATCATGGGAACTTGTTCACAAATCTTGAACAGCCAGGAAAATAGACTCCACAAACAGATGGTGTGATGGCTACAGGGTCAAAGCTGTATATGGTGTGAACCCTGGAGAAGGAGTGGGTCAAGGGTGCTATGCACCTGAATCCTGATGGGAATGTGAGCTAAATGCCTGGGACTCATAGGCCTCTTAGAGAATATTTTGAAGATCTGGGACCACGTGCCAGAACAATGCACATTTGTGAGCATACAAGTACACACACATTGGCTGTCATAACAGCATCAAGCCCCGTCATGAATCCCCCTCACACTGAGGACCAGGAGCAGCTTCATAGGTGAGGCAATGAAGGGCAGAGGAATGGCACTGGAAGAAGCACCCCTCCACATGCGAAGACACTGAACAGCATGGCTGCAGAAGGCACAGCAATATGAGGTACCAAGGCCCAGGTGGCACTGATGGCCCATTGTAGAGTAGAATGGCAAGGGGGTGATGATTTGGGCCCCAGATCAGGAAGATTTGAAAAGATAGAAAAGATCAATGAAACTAAAAGTCTATATTTTGAAAAGATGAACAAAATTGGTAAATTTTAGTCAGCCTCAAGAAAAAAGGGAGAGGACCCAAGTCAATAAAATCAGAAATAAAGATGTTATGACAGGCAACACTAATACAAGAATCTTAGGAGACTACTATGAACAACTATGTGGAAATAAAATGCGCAATCTAGAAAGTGAAAGTTGTGTCTGACTCTTTGTGACCCCACAAACTATACAGTCCATGGAATTCTCCAGGCTAGAATAGTGGAGTGGGTAGCCTTTCTGTTCTTCAGGGGAACTTCCAAAATGAGGGATTGAACTCAGGTCTCCTACATTGCAGGCAGATTCTTTACCAGCAGAGCCACAAGGGAAGCCCAAGAATACTGGAGTGGATAGCCTATCCCTTCTCCAGCAGATCTTCCTGACCCAGGAATTGAACCAGGGTCTCCTACATTTCAGGCAGATTCTTTACCAACTGAGCTATGAGGGAAGCCCAAACAATCTAGAAGAAACATAAATTCTTAGAAATGTACAATCTCCCAAGACTAAAGCTGGAAGAAATAGAAAATATGAATGGACCAATTACCAGTAATGATGTTGAGTCAGTAATTTAAAAACTCCCAACAAACAAAACTGCAGGACCAGATGGCTTCACAGGTGAATTCTAACAAACATTTAGAGAAGAGTTAAAAGCTATCCTTCTGAAACAATTCCAAAAAACTACAGAGGAGGGACCATTTTCAAATTCTTTCTATGAGGCCATCGTCCCCTGATACCAATACCAGAAAGATATCACACAAAAAAGAATATTACAGGCCAATATCACTGATAAATACATATGTAAAAATCCTCAACAAAATGTTAGTAAACTGAATCCAGCAATATATTAGAAGGATCATACACCATGATCAAGTGAGGTTTATCCTAAGGATGCAAGGATTTTTCAATACCTACAAATTAATCAATGTGATTGTTGTTGTTCAGTAACTCAGCTGTGTCCAACTTTTTGCAACCCCATGGACTGACTGCAGCATGCCAGTCTTCCCTGTCCTTCACTACCTCCCTGAGTTTGCTCAAACTGATGTCCATTGAATAGATGATACCATCCAGCCATCTCATCCTCTGTCCCACCCTTCTCCCCCTGCCCTCAATATTTCCCACCATCAGGGTCTTCTACAATGAGCTCTTCGCATCAGCTGGCCAAAGTATTGGAGCTTCGGCTTCCGCATCAGTCCTTCCAATGAACATTCAGGATTGATTTCCTTTAGGATTGACTGGTTTGATCTTGCAGTCCAATGGACTCTCAAGAGTCTTTCCCAACACCACAGTTCAAAAGCATCAAATCTTCAGCAACTGGCCTTCTTTATGGTCTAGCTCTCATATCTGTATATGACTACTGGAAAAACCCTAGCTTTGACTATATGGACCTTTGTCAGCAAAGTGTTGTCTCTATTTTTTATATACTGTCTAGGTTCATCATAGCTTTTCTTCCAAGGAGCAAGTGTCTTTTAATTTCATGGCTGCAATCACCATCCACAGTGATTTTGCAGCCCAAGAAAATAAAGTCTGTCACTGTTTCCATTGTTTCCTGTTTCCATTGTTTCCCCACTTATTCGCCATGAAATGGTGGGACTAGATGCCATGATCTTAGCTTTTTGAATGTTGAGTTTTGAGCCAGCTTTCTCACTTTCCTCTTTCACATTCATCAACAGGCTCTTTAGTTCCTCTTTGCTTTCTACCATTAGGGTGGTGTCATCTGCATATCTGAGGTTATTTATATTTCTCCCAGCAATCTAGATTTCACCTTAGCTTCATGCAGCCCAGCATTTTGCATGATGTACTCTGCATATAAGTTAAATAAGCAGGGTGACAATATACAGCCTTGACATATTTCTATTCCAATTTTGAGCCAGTCCATTATTCCATGTCTGGTTCTAACTGTTGCTTCTTGATCTGCATACAGGTTTCTCAGGAGGCAGGTAAGGTGGTTTGATATTCCCATCTCTTTAAAATTGTTCCAAAATTTGTTGTGATCCACAGTCAAAGGCTTTACCATAGTCAATGAAGCAGAAGTAAATGTTTTCTGGAATTCCCTTGCTTTCTCTATGGTTCAGCAATTGCTGGTAAGTTGATCTCTGATTCCTCTGCCATTTCTGAACCCAGCCTATACATCTGGGAGTTCTTGATTCAAGTACTGCTGAAGCCTAGCTTGAAGGATTTTGAGCAAAGCCTTCTAGCATAGGAAGTGAGTGTGATTGTCTGGTAGTCTGAACATTCTTTAGTACTGTCCTTCTTGGAAATTGGTATGAAGATTGACATTTTCCAGTTCTGTGGCTACTGCTCAGTTTTCCAAATTTGCAGACATATTGAAGTGAAGTGATGTCGCTCAGTTGTGCCTGACTTTTTGCGACCCTGTGGACTGTAGCTTACAAGGCTCCTCTGTCCATGGAATTTTCCAGGCAAGAGTACTGGAGTGGGTTGCCATTTCCTTCTCCAGGGGATCTTCCCGACCCAGGGATCGAACCCAGGTCTCCCACATTGTGGGCAGACGCTTTACCGTCTGAGCCACCAGGGAAGCCATATTGAGTTCATGATGTTATTTAACCATCTTATTCTCTGCTACCCTCTTCTTACACCTTCAATGTTTCCCAGCCTCAGAGTCTTTTCCAGTGAATTGGCCCTTTACATCAGGTGGCCAAAGTATTGGAGCTTCAACTTCAGGATCAGTCCTTCCAATGACTACTCAGGGTTGATTTCCTTTAGGATTGACTGGTTTGATCTTCTTGCAGTCCATGGGACTCTCTCAAGAGTCTTCTCCAGCACCACAATTTGAAAGTGTCGATTCTTCACCACTCAGCCTTCTTTAGGGTCCAACCTTCATATCTGTACATGACTCCTGGGAAAACCACAGTTTTGACTATACAGACCTTTGCAGGCAAAGTGATATCTTTGCTTTTCAATGTATTGTCTTAGTTTGCTTTCCTTCCAAGGAGCAAATATCTTTTAATTTCATGGCTGCAGTCACTGTCCACAGTGATTTTGGAGTCCAAGAAAACAAAATCTGTCACTGGTTCCACATTTTCCCCTTCTATTTGCCATGAAGTAATGAGATCAAATGCCATGATCTTAGTTTTTTGACTGTTGAGTTTCAAATCAGCTTTTTCACTCTCCTCTTTCACCCTCATCCAGAGGCTCTTTACAGCTGATCTCTAGAACTTATTTAACTTGCATAACTCAAAACTTTACCTCTGTTGAATAGAAACTTATTTCTCCCCACCCCACCCCTGGCAGCCTCCATTCTCTGAGTCTATTAATCTATTAGATATGTCATGAGAGTAGAATCATGAAGTATTTGTCCTTTTGTGACTGGCTTCTTTTGTAGCATAATGTCCTCAAGGTTCATCCATGTTGTCACATATGGTAAAAATTTCCCTCTTAATTTTTAGCCAACATTGATTTGTCTATTCTCTACAAGAATCAATTGACAAAGACCTAGAAAAATTAAGGAATAAATATACAAAGACAAACAACACAATTACTGAAATTAAAAATACTCTAGAAGGAATCAATAGCAGAATATCTGAAACAGAAGAACAAATCAGTGAGCTGGAAGATAAAATGGTGGAAATACCTTCTGAAGAAAAGAATAGAGTAAAAAGAATGAAAAGAACTGAAGATAACCTCAGAGACCTCTGGTACAATATCAAGTACACCAACATTAGAATTATAGGGGTCCCAGAAGAAAAGAGGAAAAGAAAGGGTGTGAGAAAATTTTTGAAGAAATTATAGTTGAAAATTTCCCCAACATGAAAAAGGAAATAGTCAATCAAGTCCAAGAGGCACAAAGAGTCCCATACAGGATAAACCCAAGGAGAAACATGCCAAGACACATACTAATCAAACTGACAAAGACTGAACACAAAGAAAGAATATTAAAAGCAGCAAGGGAGAAGCAACAAGTAACATACAAGTGAAACTCCATATGCTTAACAGCTGATCTTTCAGCAGAAACTCTGTAGGCCAGAAGGGAATGGCAGGATATATATAAAGTACAGAAAGGGGAAAATCTAAACCAAGATTACTGTACCCAGCAAGGATCTCATTCAAAATTGATGGAGAAATAAAAAGCTTTTCAGACAAGCAAAAGTTAAGAGAATTCAGTACCACCAAACCAGCTTTACAACAAATGTTGAAAGGACTTCTATAGTCTAGATATACAGGAGAGGGGGAAAGATCTACAAAATCAACCCAAAACAATTAAGAAAAGGGAAATAGGAACATATATATCAATAACTACCTTAAATGTAAATGGATTAAATACTCCAACCAAAAGACACAGACTGGCTGAATGGATTCAAAAACAAGACCCATTTATACGCTGTCTACAAGAAACCCACTTCAGACCTCAAGACACATGTGACTGAAAGTGAGAGGATGGAAAAATATATTCCATGCAAATGGGAAGCAAAAGAAAGCTGGAGTAGTAATCTTTATTCAGGCAAAATAGACCTTAAAATAAAGATTACAAGAGATAAGGAAGGACACTACATAATGATCAAGGGATCAATCCAGGAGGAAGACATAACAATTGTGAGTATATACGCACTCAACATAGGAGCACCTCAATACATAAGATGAACACTAACAGACATAAAAGGAGAAATTGACAGTAACACAATAATAGTAGGAGACTTTAACACCCCACTCACACCAACGGACAGATCATCAAAACAGAAAATTAATAAGGAAACACAAGTCTTAAATGATACATTAGATGAGATGGATCTCATTTATATCTTCAGGACATTCCATCCAAATGCAGACAAATACACCTTCTCAAGTGCACATGGAACATTTTCCAGGATAGACCACATCTTGAGTCACAAATCAAACCTCAGTAAATTTAAGAAAATCAAAATCATATCAAACATCTTCTCCAACCACAATGCTATGAGAGTAGGTATCAATTGCAAGAAAGAAACTGTAACAAATACAAACACATGGAGATGAAACAACATGATTCTAAATAACCAACAGGTTACTGAATAAATCAAAGGGGAAATAAAAAATTTCTAAAAACAAATGACAATGAAAACAAGACAACTCAAAATCTATGGGATGCAGAAAAGCAGTTCTAAGAGGGAAGTTTACAGCAATACAATCCTACCTCAAGAAACAAGAAAAACATCGAATTGACAACCTAACTTTACACCTAAAACAACTGGAAAAAGAAGAACAACAACAAAAAATTAGTAGAAGGAAATAAATCATAAAGTTCTGAGCAGAAATAAATGAAAAAGAAATGAAAGAAACAATAGAAAAGATTAATAAAACTAAAAGCTGGTTCTTTGAGAAGATAAACAAAATTGACAAGCCTTTAGCCAGACTCGTCATGAAAAAAGGAGGGAAGAATCCAATCAACAAAATTAGAAATGAAAAAGGAGAGGTTACAACAGACAACACAGAAATACAAAAGATTATAGCAGACTATTATGAACAACTATATGGCAATAAAATGGATAACCTGGAAGAAATGGACAGATTCTTAGAAAAGTTCAATCTGCCAAGACTGAACCAGGAAGAAATAGAAATTATGAACAACCCAATTACAAGCTCTGAAATTGAAGCTGTGATCAAAAATCTCCCCAAAAACAAAAGCCCAGGACCAGATGGCTTCACAGGAGAATTCTATCAGACATTTAGACAAGAGCTAATGCCCACCCTTCTAAAACTCTTTCAAAAAATTGCAGAGGAAGGAACACTTCCAAACTCATTTTATGAGGCCACCATCACCCTGAAACCAAAACCAGACAAAGACAACACAAAAAAAGAAAACTACAGGCCAATATCACTGATGAACATAGATGCAAAAATCCTCAACAAAATTTTAGCAAACAGAATTCAGTAACATATCAAAAAGCTAAAACACTATGATCAAGTTGGATTTATTCCAGGAATGCAAGGATTCTTCAATATATGCAGATCAATCAATGTGATACACCATATTAACAAACTGAAAGATAAAAACCACATGATAATCTCAATAGATGCAGAAAAAGCCTCTGACAAAATTCAGCACCTATTTATGATTAAAACTTCAAAAAATGTGCATAGAAGGAACCTACCTCAACATAGTAAAGTCCATGTATGATAAGCCTACAGCAAACATTATTCTCAGTGGTGAAAAACTGAAAGCATTCTCCTTAAGACCAGGAAAAAGACAATGGTGTCCACTTTCACCACTATTATTCAACATAGTTCTGGATAGCTATAGCAATCAGAGAAGAAAAAGAAATAAAAGGAATCCAGATTAGAAAAGAAGAAGTAAAGCTCTCACTGTTTGCAGATGAAATGATACTGTACATAGAAAACCCTAATCAGAAAATTACTAAAGCTAATCAGTGAATTTAGCAAAGTTGCAGGGTACAAAATCTATACATAGAAATCACTTGCATTTCTATATACTAACAATGAAAAGTTAGAAAGAGAAATTAAGGAATCAATCCCATTCACCACTGCAACAAAAAAAATTAAATATCTATGAATAAACTTAACTAAGGAGACAAAAGAACTATACACAGAAAACTATAAGACACTGATGAATGAAATAAAAGATAACATAAACATATGGAGAGACATTCCATGTTCCTGGGTAGGAAGAATCAATATTGTAAAAATGACTATGCTACCAAATGCAATCAACAGATTCAATGCAATCCCTATCAAATTACCAATGGCATTTTTCACAGAACTTGAACAAAAATTTCACAGCTCATATGGAAATAGCAAAGAATAGCCAAAGCAGTCTTGAGAAAGAAGAATGAAGCTGGAGGAATCAACCTTTCTGACGTCAGATTATATTACAAAGCTGCAGTCATCAAGACAGTATGGTACTGGCACAAAAACAGAAATATAGACCAATGGAACAAGGCAGAAGGCCAAGAAATAAATCTATGCACCTATGGGTACTTTATTTTTGACAAAAGAGGCAAGAATATACAATGGGGCAAAGACAGCCTCTTCAATAAATGGTGCTGGGAAAACTGGACAACTACATGTAAAAGAATGAAATTAGAACACTTCCTAACAACATACACACACAAAAAAACTCAAAATGGATTAAAGACCTAAATGTAAGACCAGAAACTATAAAACTCTTAGAGGAAAACATAGGCAGAACACTTGATGACATAAATCAAAGCAAGATCCTCTATCACCCAACCTCCTAGAGTAATGGAAATAAAAACAAAAGTAAACAAATGGGACCTGATTAAAATTAAAGGCTTTTGCACAGCAAAGGAAACTATCAGTTCAGTTGAGTTCAGTCACTCAGTCATGTCTGACTCTTTGCGACATGAATCGCAGCACACCAGGCTTCTCTGTCCATCACCAACTCCTGGAGTTTACCCAAACTCATCTCCATTGAGTTGGTGATGCCAGCCAGCCATCTCATCCTCTGTCATCCCCTTCTCCTCCTGCCCCCAATCCCTCCCAGCATCAGAGTCTTTTCCAGTGAGTCAGCTCTTTGCATGAGGTGGCCAAAGTATTGGAGTTTCAGCTTTAGCATCAGTCCTTCTAAAGAAATTCCAGGGCTGATCTCCTTCAGAATGGACTGGTTGGATCTCCTTGCAGTCCAAGGGACTCTCAAGAGTCTTCTCCAACACCACAGTTCAAAAGCATCAATTCTTCGGCGCTCAGCTTTCTTCAGAGTCCAACTCTCACATCCATACATGACCACTGGAAAAACCATAGCCTTGACTAGATGGACCTTTGTTGGAAAAGTAATACCTGTGCTTTTTAATATGCTATCTAAGTTGGTCATAAATTTTCTTCCAAGGAGTAAGCATCTTTTAATTTCATGGCTGAAGTCACCATCTGCAGTGATTTTGGAGCCCCCAAAAATAAACTGACACTATTTCCACCATTTCCCCGTCTGTTTTCCATGAAGTGATGGAACCAGATGCCATGATCTTCGTTTTCTGAATGTTGAGCTTTAAGCCAACTTTTTCACTCTCCACTTTCACTTTCATCAAGAGGCTTTTTAGTTCCTCTTCACTTCCTGCCATAAGGGTGGTGTCACCTGCATATCTGAGGTTATTGAAATTTCTCCTGGCAATCTTGACTCCAGCTTGTGCTTTCTCCAGCCCAGCGTTTCTCATGATGTACTCTGCATAGAAGTTAAATAAGCAGGGTGACAATATACGGCCTTGACGTACTCTTTTTCCGATTTGGAACCAGTCTGTTGTTCTATGTCCAGTTCTAACTGTTGCTTCCTGACCTGCATACAAGTTTCTCAAGAGGCAGGTCAGGTAGTCTGGTATTCCCATCTCTCTCAGAATTTTCCAGTTTATTGTGATCCACACAGTCAAAGGCTTTGGCATAGTCAATAAAGCAGAAATAGATGTTTTTCTGGATCTCTCTTGCTTTTTTGATGATCCAGCGGATGTTGGCAATTTGATCTCTGGTTCCTCTGCCTTTTCTAAAACCAGCTGAACATCTGGAAGTTCACGGTTCACATATTGCTGAAGCCTGGCTTGGATAATTTTGAGCATTACTTTACTAGCATGTGAGATGAGTGCAATTGTGCAATAGTTTGAGCATTTTTTGCATTGCCTTTCTTTGGGATTGGAATGAAAACACATTTTGCAATCCTATGGCCACTGCTGAGTTTTCCAAATTTGCTGGCATATTGAGTGCAGCACTTTCACAGCATAAGCAAGGTGAAAAGACAATGGGAGAAAATAATAGCAAGTGAAACAACTGACAAAGGATTAATTTCCAAAATATAAAAGCAGCTCATACAACTTAATGCTAGAAAAACAAACAACCCAATCAAAAAGGGCGAAAGACCTAAACAGACATTTTTCCAAAGAAGACATATGGATGGCTAACAAACACATGAAAAGATGTTCAATATCACTCATTACTAGAGAAATGCAAACCAAAACTACAATGAGATATCACCTGATACCAGTCAGAATGGCCATCATCAAAAAGTCTATGAAAAATAAATGCTGGCAAGGGTGTGGGGAAAAGGGAATGCTCTTGCACTGTTGGTGGGAATGTAAATTGATACAGCCACTGTGGAAAACAGTATGGAGATTCCTTAAAAAACTAGCAATAAAACCACCATTTTGAAAATTGAAAAAGTCACATGTATCCCATTGTTCATTGCAGCACTATTTACAACAGCTAGAACATGGAAGCAACCTAGAGGCCCATCGACAGATGAATGGATAAGGAAGTTGTGGTACATATACATGATGGAATATTACTCAGCCATAAAAAAGGAATGCATTTGAGTCAGTTCTGATGAGGTGAATGAACCTAGAACCTATTATACAGAGTGAAGAGAGTTAGAGAAAGATAAATATCATATTCTAATGCATATATACAGAATCTAGAAAAATGGTACTGAAGAATTTATTTACAGGGCAGCAATGGAGACACAGACATAGAGAATAGACTTATGGACTTGGGGAGAGGGGAGGAGAGGGTGAGATGTATGGAAAGAGTAACATGGAAACTTACATTACCATATGTAAAAAGCCAATGGGAATTTGCTGTATGGCTCAGGAAACCCAAACAGGGGCTCTGTATCAATCTATAGGGGTGGGATGGGGCAGGAGATGGGAGGGAGGTTCAGATGGGAGGGGATATATGTTATCTATGCTGATTCATGTTGAGGTTTGACAGAAAACAAAATTCTGTAAAGCAATTATCCTTCAATAAAAATAAATAATTTAAAAGGGGGGGAAAAAACCTTTTTAAAAGGAAATGAGCAAGCCAAACTGTCACTATTTGTAGATGATGTGATTTTATATATGGAAATCCTAAAAACGCCATCAGTAAGCTATTAGAACTAATAATTTAAGTAATGCTGGGAGATACAAAAATGATACACATGAATTGGTTGCATTTCTGTGCACTAATAATGACCTGTAAGAAAGAGAAATTTAGAAAAAGAAAACAATCTCATTTACAAGTGCATCAAAATTAATGAAATACCTAGGAATAAACTAAATTAAGAAAATGAAAGATCTATACTCTGAAAACCATAAGACTCTGATGAAAGAAACTGAAGACAACACAAATTAAAGGAAAGATATACCATGCTCATAGCCTGGAAGAAGTATTGTTAAAATGTCCATACTACCCAAAGCCACCTACAGATTCAATGTAACCCCTGTCAAAATAACAGTGATGTTTTTGTAAAGAACAGGAATAAATAATCCTAAAATTTTTATGGAATCACAAAAGACCCCAAATCACCAAAACAATTTCAAAGGAAAAAAACAAAACTGGAGGTATCATGTGCCCTGATTTAAAACTATACTGCAAAGCTATAGTAATTTAAAACTGCATGATACTGACACAAAAACAGACAGTGGAATAGAACAGAGAGCCCAGAAACAAATCCACACTTGTATGGCCAATTAGTTTATGGCAAAGGGACAAGAATAAAAAGTGAGGAAAAGAGTAACTTCAATAAATGATGTTGGGACAGCTAGACACAGTTAAATGCAAAAGAATGAAAGTGGGTCACTTTCTTACACCATATACAAAAATAAACCCAAAATGAATTAAAGATATAAACGTAAGACCTGAAAACATAAAGCTCCTAGAAGAAAACCTTGGCAGTACTCTCTTTGACCTTGATCTTAGCAAAATATTTTTTTTGGATCTGTCTCCTCAGGCAAAGGCAACAAAAGCAAAAATAAACAAATGGGACTACATCAACCTAAAAGTCAGATCATTATGTTGTACTTGAAACTAATATGATATTGTATGTCATCCGTATGTGTTTGTGCTCAGTTACATCCGACTCTTTGCAACCTTCAAGGCTGTAGCCCACCAGGCTCCTTTGTCCATGGCATTTTCCAGGCAAGAATACCGGAGTGGGTTACTGTTTCCTCCTCCAGGGATCTTCCTGATCCAACCCATATCCCTACATCTCTTGCATTGCCAGGCAAATTCTTTATCACTGAGCCACCTGGGAATCCCCTGTATGTCATTTATTCTTCAATAAGAACAACAACAATGAATACTGTAATTCTTGTCAGATCAATTAGGCAAGAAAAAGAAATAAATGTTATCCAAATAGGAAAGGAAGAAGTAAAATTATTTCTGTTCAAATACGACATGATATTATATGTAGAAAACATGAAAGAATCTACACACACATGCAGCTATCAGAGCTAATACATGAATTCAATAAATTTGAATGATACCAAATCAATAGGTTCAAATCAGTTGCATTTCTATACAGTAACAATGAAAATGGAATTAAGAAAATAATCCTGTTTGCAATAGCATCAAGAAAGAATAAAATATTCAGGAATAAAGTTAACAAAATATACAAAAGGCTTATACATTGAAAACTACAAAACGTTACTGAAAGAGATTAAAGAACACATAGAGCTAAAGATATCCTGTGTTCCTGAATTGGAAGATTTAATATTGTAAAGATCACAATGTTGCCAAAGTGACCTACAAATTTAATGCAATCTTTATAAAAAAAAAATATCTACAGCATTTTTTGTAGACACAGAACAACTGTCTCTAAAATTTATATGCAATCTTAAATAACCCAAATAGCCAGGGGAATACTGAAAAAGAAGAGCAAAGTTGGAGGATTCATACTTCCTAATTTTTAATTTTACTTTAAAAAAATACAATAATCAAAACAGTGTGGTCTGGGCTTCCCTGGTGGCTCAGTGGTAAAGAATCTACGTGCCAATGCCGGAGACACTGGTTCAATCCCTGGATCGGGAAGATCCCACGTCTTGGAGTAGCTAAGCCTGTGTGGCACGACTATTGTGTCTGTGGTCTAGAGCCCGTGCTCTGCAAGTGACTTCAAGAGAAGCCACTGCATTGAGAAGCCCGTGCACCACTAGAGAGTAGCCCCTATTCTCTGTAACCAGAGGAAGGCCCGAGCAGCAATAAAAACCCAGCACAGCCAGTAAATAAATAAATCAATATATTTTAATAACAGTGTCATCTGGCATGATGGACATATAGATCAATGGAATAGAATGAATACCAGAGAAATAAACCCTCATATATTTGACTAAATGATTTTCAACAAAGTTGCCAAGAACATTCAGTGGAACAAAGTTTCTTCAACAAGTGGTACTGGGAAAACTACATATCCACATGAAAAATGATGAAATTTACCTTTACTTTATCCCATATACAAAAATTATCTCAGAATGTATCAAGACCTAAACATAAGAGTTAAAACTATAGAAATCATAGTGAGAAAAAAAGAGGAATAATCTTCACAACATTGGATTTATCAATGATTCCTTAGTTCTGACACCACAAACATAGACAACAAAAGAGAGAATAACATTGAAACATATACATTACCATATGTAAAATAGATAGCCAGTGGGAGTTTGATGGAAGATGCAGGGAACCCAAAGCCAGTGCTCTGTGACAACCTAGAGGGGTGGGATGGGGGGAAAGTGGGAGGCGGGTTCAAGAGGGAGGGGACATATGTTTACCTAATGCTGATTCATGTTGATGCATGGCAAAAACCATCACAAAATTGTAAAAATAATTATCTTCTAATTAAAAAAACAAAATATAAAAACAGAAAAGTAGATGAATTGGATTCATCAAAATTAAAAACTTTTGTACATCAAAGATCACAACCACGAGAGTGAAAAGACAACCCAGAAAAAGGGAGAAGATATTTGCAAATTAATCTGATCAAGGATTAAAATTTAAAATATAAAAGGAACTCCTACCACTCAACAACAAAAAAGCATAAAGCAAAAATAACAAGTGTTGAGGATTTGAAAATCACAAATATCACACATTATTGATAGGAATGTAAAATGGCCCAGCCATACTGGAAAACAGTATGGCAGTTCTTCAGAACGATAAAGATAGAATTACTGTGTGATGCTGGAGAAGGAAATGGCAACCCACTCCCAATATTCTTGCCTGGAGAATCCCATGGACAGAGAATCCTAACAGGCTACAGTCCATGGGTTCGCAAGAGTCAAACATGACTTAGCAACTAAACCACCACCACCACCATATGATGCAACATTCCCACTTCTAAGCATATACCCAGAAGAACTGAAAGTAAAGACTCAGACACTGTACACCCATGTTCATAGAAGCATTATGCACAACAACTAAAAGGTAGAAATAACCCAAGTGTTCACCAACAGATGAACGGATAAACAAATGTGGTATGTACATACAATGGAATATTATTTAGCCATTAAATGAATGAAATCCTAATAACGCTACAACATGAAGGAACCTTGAAGACACTATGCTAAGTGAAGTAAGCCAGACACAAAAGGGTGTATATTGCATGATTCTACTTATATCAGATTCCTAGACAGAGAATAGAAAGGTGGTTTCCAGGGGCTGGCAGAGTGGGGAATGGGGAGTTATTGCTTAGAGGCTATGGAGTTTCCATTTGAGATGATTTTTTTAAAGTTCTGGAGACAGATGGTAGTGATAGTTAGACAACATTATGAATACACTTAGTTTCATCACTTTAAAAGTATGTATATTTTAAATGGGTAAAATGGTAAATTTTATGTTGTATATATTTTGCCCAATAAGATATAATCAGGAAAGGGAAGGAAGGGAGGGAAGGAGGGAGAAAGGGAAGAAAGAAGGGGAAGCAGAAGGAAAGATGAAAGAGCCTGGCTGTTATCCGTGCCTGACAGTGCCAGTGGACTGCCTTTCCTGATCCAGCCTCCTTACAAATTGTCCTCTTAGACTGGGTATGTATACTTCCAAAGTAAACAGAAGGATAATTTAATCCCCAAAGAAGAGAGTTGAAGGAGGGGAGAAATTTCTCCTATTTTTGCAGTCTTAATTTTTCAGGTGAAGAGGAAATACCCATTGTGTTTCCAGATGGAAACCCCAGCATTTCACAAAGGGGACTCTGCGTTCCAAGTGGAGTAGCTCTAGAAATATCCCAGGGTTATGAGTGACAGGATAGAACTAATCACACATGAGCCTCCCACAGTCAGAACTAATCCTCCCATGTTGTGAATGGAGTGTGCTTAGCCCATGTTATTAACAAAGAACCCCAGGCTCAGAGAGGCATTGAGATTTGCCCATGTCTCACAGTTATAGTACATGGAATAGTCTATAACAAAATCCAGGTTTGCTTGAATCTTTTTCCCTGATTTCTAGGAATAGAAGGAGAATTTATCAGACCGGAGGTGGTGAAATGCAGGATTTGAAAGCAGCAGGTTTAGCTCAAGTCTTTGCCCCCAACTCACTGTGTGTCTTTGGTCCAGTTGTTCCATCTTCCTGTGCCTTGTTTTCCTCATCAGTAAAAGGAGGATCAGAATCTGCCTCAATGGACTTGTAGCTGAGCTCTGCTGAGTTGCTGTGGCGCATAGTCTATAAGCTTCTTTGGGGGAGATTTACTGGTGGCTGGCCTGATTCCTTCAATGTGTTTCACATGGACACCTTGAAAGAGGCGCATTCTCTTGGTCTGATATATTTTCCCTCCAGAAATGTTAAGATGGAAGTGTAAGAAAATAGGCTCTCCTGATCACCCAGGAGGGAAAGCAAGGGATTTGCTTGTAACTGGACAAGCAGCCACTTGATGCAATGTACGGAGGTGATTTCTCCTCTGGAAAGGAGTAAGACTAAGTATCTTTTGGAGACCTTACAAAGCCTGACGACCTTTGAGGAAAGTAGGTGGAGAAGCAGGAGTGCTTTCCGTTCCCCAGGAGAGCTGCACAAGGAAATCCTGTGAGCAAATGTAAGCATTGGCTTCTGGCCAGCCGCATCCTCTCTGCACTAACTGTGTGACTTTGACAAGGTCACCTAGGAGCCTCTTATTCCCAGTGTCTACCATCTTCCTCTGAGCCCTTAGAATAGAATCTGCACAGTCTTGACAGTAGAGTAGATGGCCATGGGTGTGGTCAGACTTCCATGTAAGGGCAACTTCCTTCCATTGATCTTGTCATTTCTTGAGCGCAGGAGTTCGTTAGTAGCATAGTATGAGCATCTACCATCCCAAGCTGCCAAGCACTGGATGCCAAGGTCCCTAGAGGGTAGTTTCCCCTCCCACATGAGGATGTCTGAGTCTCCAAGCATCTCCTTGGAGCAGAGGTTCACAGTAGTGGGAGACTCAGAGTGATGGAGGCCTCTAGAGATAGTGATAGCATGAGTGAGAAAATGGGAAACTGAGGCAGAGTGGGACAGTCTTGTCCTCCAATAAAGCTGCCACTCAGCCCATCCATTCAGGGCCATGTGGGAAATTTAGCCTCATGTGGCCAGAACTCCCAACTTTTTCTAAAAATTCAGACATCCAGATAATTATGTAAAATATATATAGCACACAAGACAGTCTTGATTCTGCAGCAGTAGAAAACAGCCTCAAATCCCAGGGGCTGGAAACAAATCCCAGGGGCTGGGCTTTTTTTTCCCACCTTGCTCACTCATTGTCTGCATCCCACAAAATCTTCAGGAGCCCCTCATTCCCATTGTTTACCATGATTTTTGTCCTGTGTGACTCATGGAGAGAACTTTTTCTGTGTGGCTGGAGGAGCCGCCTCCATCCCAGATGTCTCCACACCAAGGAGAAAGCACTGTAGAATCACCCTCCCTTACAGTCAAATGCTCAGACCCAGAAAAAAACACATCACCTTTGCTCATCTACAGGGCCCCATGGGCCATGGGGTACAAGTCAGCCACAACCTTTGGAGGAAGTCCCAGCTAACCCCACAGCTAGCCATCCCATCTCCTGGTGAGTCAAGGCTGGCATCAGCCTGTAGGCCACACAGAACCCATCTCACGTAGGATGTGGCCCAAGCACATGGGGTTGTGTCCAAGGACTATGGGATAGTAAGGAGAGGTGCTGGAAGCCAGACATGACAGATAGCCAAACACAGAGTCTGCCCATCCCACGTGTGCAGGGACTGGTAAAAAACCATCACCCCCTGCCCTGACCATTCCTCCTCTCCCCTGAGAAGATACCTGTCAAAAATCCTGTCCCTCGGGCCTGTGAGTATGTATTTTCAGCAGGCTCCCTCCTGCCCTTTGACCTTTTTGTCACGGATCATCCCATTGTTCCTGTCCTCCTAGCTGAACTGCAGCCCCCAAGAAAGGCCAGCCCCGTCCCAATTCCAGACTCACAGGACAGGTACTCAGTAGTTTGGAAGGAACAACAAATGAGCACATGGGATCCCCATCTTTAGATAAAAATTATTACAGCCAATACTGTTGCTCATTTGCACATGTTGAGTACTGAGGCAGTTAGTCAGTCAGTTCAGTCACTCTCGTGTCCAAATCTTTGCCACTCCATGGACTGCAGCATGCCAGGCCTCCCTGTCCATCACCAGCTCCCTATGTTTACTCAAACACATGTGCATTGAGATGGTGATGCCATCCAACCATGTCATCCTCTGTCCTCCCCTTCTCCTCCTGCCTTCAATCTTTCCCAGCATCAGGGTCTTTTCAAATGAGTCAGTTCTTCACATCAGATGGCCAAAGTATTGGAGTTTCAGCTTCAGCATCAGTCCTTCCAATGAATATTCAGCACTGATTTCCTTTAGGATGGACTGGTTGGATCTCCTTGCAGTCCAAGGGACTCTCAAGAGTCTTCTCCAACACCACAGTTCAAACGCATCAATTCTTTGGTGCTTGGCTTTCTTTAAAGTCCAACTTTCACATCCATACATGATTACTGGAAAAACCATAGCTTTGACTTTGTTGGCAGAGTAATGTCTCTGCTTTTTAATAAACTATCTAGGTTGGCCATAACTTTTCTTCCAAGGAGCAAGCATCTTTTAATTTCATGGCTGAAGTCACCATTTGCAGTGATTTCAGAGCCCCCAAATATAAAGTCTCTAACTGTTTCCACTGTTTCCCTATCTATTTACTGTGAAGTGATGGGACCGGATGCCATGATTTTAGTTTTCTGAATGTTGAGTTTTGAGCCAACTTCTTCACTCTCCTCTTTCACTTTCATCAATAGGCTCTTTAGTTCTGTTCTTCTTCACTTTTTACCAGAAGTGTGGTGTCATCTGAATATCTGAGGTTATTGATATTTCTCCCAAAAATCTTGATTCCAGCTGTGCTTCAAACAGTCCGGCATTTCTCATGATTTACTCTGCATATAAGTTAAATAAGCAGGGTGACAATATACAGCCTTGACCTACTCCTTTTCCTATTTGGAACCAGTCTGTTGTTCCATGTCCAGTACTAACTGTTACTTCCTGACTTGCATACAGATCTCTCAAGAGGCAGGTCAGGTGGTTTCACATTCCCATCTCTTGAAGAATTTTCCACAGTTTGTTGTGATCCACACAGTCAAAGGCTTTGGCATAGTCAATAAAGCAGAAATAGATGTTTTTCTGGAACTCTCTCACTTTTTTGATGATCCAGTGGATGTTGGCAATTTGATCTCTGGTTCCTCTGCCTTTTCTAAATCCAGCTTGAGCATCTGGAAGTTCATGGTTCATGTAATCTTGAAGCCTAGCTTGGGGAATTTTGAGCATTACTTTACTAGTGTGTAAGATGAGTGCAATTGTGCAGTAGTTGGAGCATTCTTTGGCATTGCCTTTCTTTGGGATTGGAATGAAAACTGGCCTTTTCCAGTCCTGTGGCCACTGCTGAGTTTTCCAAATTTGCTGGCATATTGACTGCAGCACTTTCACAGCATCATCTTTTAGGATTTGAAGTAGCTCAACTGGAATTCCATCACCTCCACTAGCTTTGTTCATAGTGATGCTTCCTAAGGCCCACTTGACTTGCATTCCAGGATGTCTGGCTCTAGGTGAGTGATCACACCATCATGATTATCTGGGTCATGAATATCTATTTTGTAAAGTTCTTCTGTGTATTCTTGCCACCTCATCTTAATATCTTCTGCTTCTGTTAGATCCATGCAATTTCTGTCCTTTATTGTGCCCATCTTTGCATGAAATGTTCCCTTGGTATCTCTAATTTTCTTGAAGAAATTTCTAGTCTTTCCCATTCTATTGTTTCCCTCTATTTCTTTGCACTGATCACTGAGGAAGGCTTTATCATCTCTCCTTGTTATTCTTTGGAACTCTGCATTCAAATGGGTATATCTTTCCTTTTCTCCTTTGCCTTTAGCTTCTCTTTTTTTCTTAGCTATTTGTAAGGCCTTCTGAAATAACCATTTTGCCTTTTTGCATTTCTTTTTCTTGGGGATGGTCTTGATCCCTGTCTCCTGTACAATGTCACGAACCTCTGTCCATAGTTCTTCAAGCACTCTATCTATCAGATCTAATCCCTTGAATCAATTTGTCACTTCCACTGTATAATCATAAGGGATTTGATTTAGGTCATACCTGAATGGTGTGGTGGTTTGCCCTACTTTCTTCAGTTTAAGTCTGAATTTGCAATAAGGAGTTCATGATCTGAGCCACAGTCAGCTCCCGGTCTTCTTTCTGCTAACTGTATAGAGCTTCTCCATCTTTGGCTGCAAAGAATATAATCAATCTGATTTCTGGTGATGTCCATGTGTAGAGTCTTCTCTTGTGTTGTTGGAAGAGGACGTTTGCTATGATCAGTGTGTTCTCTTGGCAAAAGTCTATTAGCTTTTGCCCTGATTCATTCTGTACTCCAAGGCCAAATTTGCCTGTTACTCCAGGTATTTCTTGACTCCCTACGTTTGCATTCTAGTCCCCAATAATGAAAAGAACATCTTTTGGGGGTGTCAGTTCCAGAAGGTCTTGTAAGTCTTCGTAGAACCGTTCAACTTCAGCTTCTTCAGCATTACTGGCTGGGGCATAGACTTGGATTGCTGTGATAGTGAGTGGTTTGCCTTGGAAACGAACGGAGATTATTCTGTTGATCCTGGACACCTGACAGGGTATCCGTTCCATTGTCTCATGCTTAAGAGAGGCAGCGTCCCATTCTACAGATGAGAAAAAACAAGTCCACAGGGCCAGCCAGCATGGGGGCACATCCCAGCCAGACCACCGCCCCCAGGGGACAACTTTGGATAGAGCCACTACACCAGACGAGACGATTGATTTGGCAAGGTGGAGATCACATTGTCAAATTATTTTTAATCATGGTAAAATAGACATAAGATGAAGTTGACCATTTTAACCAATTTTAAGTGACAATTGAGCAGTGCTAGGTACCTTCACTGTGTTGTGCAAACATCACCACCATCCATCTCCAGAACGTCAGCGTCCTGCATAACTCTAACTCAATCACTGTTAAGCACTAACTCCCCAGGCCCCTTCTCCCCCAGCCCCTGGCAACCACCTTTCTACTTTCTGTCTCTGAGTCTAACTACTCTAGTAACCTCATATAAGTGGAATCAAACAGCATTTGTCCTTTTGTAACTGCCTTATTTCACTTAGCATGATATCCGCAAGATTCATCTGTGCTTTAACTTGTGTCAGAATTTCGTTTTTAAGTTTGAATAGTATTCCACTGTATGGCTATACCATATTTTGTTTATCCATTCATACATCAGTGAGTTGCTTCCCCTTTGGGCTTCTGAATAATACTGCTATGAACATGGGAGTGCAAATATCTCTTCAAGACCCTGATCTCAATTCTTTGGGGTATATTTATCCACAAGTGGAATTATTAGATATATGACAATTCTATATACATTGTTTGAGAGAGAGAGAGAGAAAGATTTTTAATAAGTCTTTTAATAATTTACATTGATTGTAAGAAAGTGGGAAAAATATAGTTGAGGAAAAAAGAAAATTAAAAAATGATCGCTTTTTTCAATTTTGCGGGAGAAACCCACTTTTAACACATGTGTATGCTTGCCTCCAGAGATATCAACACACTGTCAATCCGTCCCTCGGTTTACCTCCTGTAGGTGTCGTTTGCAGCTAATTGGCCTGGGCTCAGCTGGACTGGGTGGTTCTGCTACCTCATGGGTGGACATTAGGAAGAGCACCTTGGCCTCCAGGTGCCACACCAGGTCTTCCCTCAGTAGAGGCCAGTGCCGCTCAAGTGTCACCCACCCACAGGGCCTCGGGTCCCCAGCACCTCCCCCTCTGCCCACCATAGGCCAGGCGCCAGGCTCCGCGTGCCTTGCAGGTGCTGGGGGCCCAGCTTGCCCAGCCTCCCAGCAGCTCCAGAGTCATCTATGGAGTATATTCGAGCTGTCGTGTGGAGTTGAGTTTCTTTTGGCAAACGCTGGAGACTGACAAAAATATTCACGTCAAAACATTTCTGGTGCAAAATTTATGAAAGCATTTGAATTTGGCTTGGGCATTTTTTTTCCTTTTTCCTTCTCCCCCTCCCCCGCCTTGTCCTGAGTTGGGGGTGGGGAGAAGAGATAGAGTCCAGATGTTGGTGGGAATTAACTTCTCTTTTCTCCCTCCCCCCAACCCCTCTGGCCAGAGGGACAGTGGAATCAATGGCCGCTGTGTGTCCACACAGCACAAAAGGCCGTGTGGCTGAGACCTGGGCTCTCCCTGCCTTGTGAGCACCGAGGAAGTGCCCCGGCCTGGAGTTTGCCCCTAACCCCAGGGTCTGGGGTAATTGTCTGCAGAGGCAGCCTGGGGCCGGGCGGGCCATAATGATTTAGGCAGGATCTATTTCACTTCAAGCCTTTTCTACTCCGAAGAGGCCTAATCGAAAGTAATCTGAAAATTAGGGAAAATAAAAACCATGCCCACCGTTACATAAATACCCATTTCCTCGCATCGGCTGCTCGAAATCACCTCATTCCAGAGCAATGTGATGTTTGCCTGATGGGTAAGGCCGAGCCCCCAGGGGGCTTTTGATCCACACCGCCTGTGCCCTGCTCCCTGACAGGAACCCCAGAACAGAGGGTGGGAGGGGGAGAAGGAGGAGAGCATCTGGCCGCAGGGCTGGCCCAGTCCCCATGGGGCCAGCCCTGCAGACCTCGAATGTGGCCTGTGGGTAAAGAGGGTTTGGGTTTGAGGTAGCCCTGTGGACTGTTCATGTATTCCTCCATCCCGTTTCCTCCTCAAGACTCAAGACTTTGCAAGGCCCTCATGACAGCTCCATACCTCTGCACTCATACCCTCTCTGTCTCCTCCTGACTCATTTTTTTCAGCCCTCAGAGACTCCCAGCTCAGCTGCCTTCTAGGGCCTTCACACAAGCTGGTCTTAAAGCCTAGAGAACCCTTGCCCAGGTTTGCACTCGTCTCAGGCCTTCTTTGCTCTGCCATCTTAGCTGGAAAGTCACTTTCTCAGAGTTGCCTTCCCAGGCTCTTTGCCACAGGACACCTCCTCACAGTACCCTCACTCACCCGACCCAAGTCCAGCATGTTGTTGCTGGTTCCTTGTTTTCTGAGCCCTGTGTATGAACTCCAGGAAACAGGGGCCACATCCAGCTTAGTCACCATGACTAGAACTCAGTAAACATTTGCCGTCAGAATAGAAGTTTTTCACGCAAGAATGAAGTTCAGTGGTTTACAGAAGTGGGGCGGGGGGAGGATCTAGAGCTTAGAAGGAAACCGAGTTAAATCTACCTGTACCACCGACCTCCTCAAGGGTCTGGCTGGAGACAGCACCCTGAGCCTGCAAAACTCCCAGACCAGCATCCAACACATTAAACGGTGGTGTTCAACATGGCTACAAATCCTCTGACATTTCATCAAAAAGTGAGGTCTTCTCTTGGATGTGCTGGGCCTGTGAGGAAGAATCTTCCAGATGGTTCTGGAGGTCTGCAGTCATTTGAGTCTTCCAAGTTAGGTCCCACTTGGAATGTATGGGCTCCATCTCTGGACCAAGCCAAGTGCTAGACATGGAGATGTGACAGGGAGCCAGATTCTCTGTGTCCTTGAGAGATGGACCAGGATCAAGTGCCCCTTTGCTGACAGGAGTGGCAGTAGATGTGCCCAACTCATTCGGGTGGGGAAACTGAGGTTGGAATTGCACATGCACACCTACAAGGGTGCTGGCCAGAAGACACAGGCTTTGCTGGGCTCTTTCCTCCCTGCCTCCCTTCATCCCTCTTCTGGCATTTCCCAGGGGCTCCTCCGACTCACTGCTGCACTCAGACCCTTGACTGAGGCTGATTGAGGAGCAGCCAGCCCCTCTGGGCCTCCATCTCTTCACTGGAATGAAGGACAATTCTCAATGGTAATGGATGATAGGATATCTGTAGGCTAAGGTGAAGGACATGGACTGCCACAGCCCCACAGCCAGGAAATCAGCCATTCTTCCCCAGCACAACTGTCTAGCTGGTTTGAGTTTTGCTCTTGGCAACATTTATATCAAGATTAAGGTGACTGGGGTTCCCCATAATAGAGTCAAGTCTGCTCCCTAAGGCCTTGTCTGCCCTGAGCTGCAGAGATTCCAGAACACTGTAATATCAGGGGCTGAGGGTCACCCAGTGCCACCAGGCAGGTCAGAGTCTCTGAGTCCCTGAGAATGGAAGTGAGCCCCTGCATCTCAGGATAAGAGTCACCAGGACCAGTACCCACAGCCAGCTGTATCCATGACTTTTCAAGCCCTTCAGTCCCACGTACCTGAGAGGTGGGGCCCTGGCTCGAGAGTGAGGGCATTTCTAGAATCGATAATTGTATCAATAACTCATATCCATCACATGCTCAGAGGAGGTAAGAATTTCTCATATAACTACGCTTAATACTCAACACAGTCCTACAAGTTCAAGACGAACAGCCCCATCTTTTT
This sequence comes from Ovis canadensis, assembly GCF_042477335.2. NCBI lineage: Eukaryota > Metazoa > Chordata > Mammalia > Artiodactyla > Bovidae > Ovis > Ovis canadensis. Next base: position 28,031,456 of record NC_091246.1, read on the forward strand.
ATAGATGAAGAAACTGAGGCATAACGAGGCTGAGTGACTGAGTCCATTGTGACCCCCGAAGCCACAGAGAGGCCTGACACCCAAATACTAGCAATTCCTTTTCTGCCCCTCAAAGACCCATCTCTGCACTATCTCTGCCTCAATATCTGCCCAGTTCAGACCCCAGTGGTTCTGTGGGAGGCACATCCTCCCAGCTCAGGCAGGATGAAGTGAGATGCCTGGGAAGGGGTGGGACTGCTGGCACCTGAGCAGAGGCAGGTCACCCTGGGGCAGGACAAAGCTTCCAGTCTAGGGTGGAGGCTGGACTAGGGGGCCTTCAAACCCTCTGACCTCCAAGTTCCATGGGCCTGTGTGCCATAAGAAGAAGAGGTCCCTCCCCTGGCCACATGCAGCCCCCACCTACACCACTGTCACACCTAGGCCTTTGTGTTGTCCCCCACCTGGAGCACAGTATCACCCATCACACCATCCCCCACCTGACCAGCCCCCTCTCAGGTCCTTCCTGGGCTGGGCCAAGGGTTCTGCTGGGCTCTGAAGCGCCAAAGTTCCTCTGGGGTTGCATGCATTTCTGCATCAGCCTCCCCAGCAGCACGGGCCCCTCAAGGATTTACACTGGATCAGAACAATGCCCAGCAGAAGGTGCTGGTAGATGAGGAGGGATGACTAGTGAATACATACAAAAGGGAAGGACTCTTCTCTGGGTTCTGGTGTCCAGCTCCTCACAATGTTATGGGGGTATAAACACATAGCTTCCTGAGGCCATCTACACAGGCACACCTGCCCCCTCCATCCCTTTACATGTGCCTAGTGCACCCCCATGCCTGCCGGGGATGGACACCAGCCTATCCAGACTTTTCCACGTCCTAGAGGGTGAGCCATCATACAGTTACTCTTATTTCTAATCTAGAACCTGATGCTGCATAGAGTGTGTGGCAGGGGCAACCATCAGACCCACTCAGAGTATGGCCTAGGTTCCAGGAGACAGAGTGGGGTCCCCATGCTGGTTGCCATCCCAGGCCTGGAGATAAGGCTATGTCCAGCAACCCCTAGTGACCCTCTCTTCTCCTCTAAGCTAAGGGTCTCTCAACAGAAGAGACAAGCCTCTGTAGGTCCCACAGGACCCTGACACCATTCCCTGGACTGTGCTGGTCAGAGTTGCAAAAATTCCAAATCTGCCTCTGGAATGTCCCATCTACTGTATCCGGGGACTTTGACTGAAATTTCCATTTAACAGTACGGAACCCTGGCTGCTAAAGGAAATCAATACTGAATATTCATTGGAAGGCCTCACGCTGAAGCTGAAGCTGAAGCTCCAATACTTTGGCCACCTGATGCGAAGAACTGACTCATTGGAAAAGACCTTGATGCTGGGAAAGACTGAAGGCAGGAAGAGAAAGGGATGACAGAAGATGAGATGGTTGGATGACATCCCCAACTCAATGGACATGGTTTGAGCAGGCTCTAGGAATCGGTGATGGACAGGGAAGCCTGGCGTGCTGAATCCATGGGATCGCAAAGAGTCAGACACAACTGAGCGACTGAACTGAACTGAATTGAACCCTGGATAAGGCTTCCTAGGCAGGCATGGACCTCAAACCAGGGCCTGGATATGCAGGGAGACCACACACAGGACCCTGGGAAAGTTCAGGAAAGCTGTGAAGCAAGAGAAAGTCATGTAACTGGGAGCACTGGAAGGGCTATGCTGAGATGTAGCAGAGGTGAGCACTGAATAGAATTGCAAATGGCCAGTTCCAGGCAACAGCCTCCCCAGGAGCTGGGCAAGGAGAGCCAAGCAGGCTGGGGGCACATCGTGGGAGCACCAGGCCGGAGTGTCCTCCAAGCTGAGGTCGGAGGGGGCAGGCCCAGCGGGGGAAAGCTGCAAGACAGACCTGCAGGAGTGGGCCTGGAGGCTGGACACTATCCAGAAGCTGGGCAAGAGCTGTTCAGACCTGAGCCAAGGCAGGAAAAGATCCCCAGGACTAGACTTCATGGATTGGAGTTGAGGGGTGAACAGAACTAACCAGCAGATGTGGGGAGACAGTGCTTCCCAAAGCCAGAAGCCCCAGGAAGCTGGAAGCCTCCTTTCCCCACAGACAGAACCCTTCTAGAAGCCCTGCCTCTCAGAGTAGGGTGGGGACCCAACTGTCTCATTTTCGACCCTTGAAGCTTTTGGAGGTGGGTGCTTTGGAGGCAGGCAGGGGCTCCCAAGGGTAATGTGTGTTTACCCGCAGTAGTCGGGGAAGGCAGGCTATGTGAAAGCTCCCGGAGTGGAGCCGGTGCTCTGTTGCAATTACCCGTAAGCCTGGTGTTTACATGGGGGTTTTACAGAGAATTCAAAGCATATCTTCCTGTTGCTTTGGCAGCAGAGGCATATCAAGTGAGTGTTCAAAAGGGCCGAACTGCGTTTGCAAAAATAAAAACCAAATGGCTGAGTAATTTCCACCAGAGAAGGACTTACTCTCACAATTGCACGGTCTATTTAGCATGCTTTCATAAAACCTTTTAACGAATCAGCCCTGAACTTGAGTACCAGCCCAACCCACCTGTCGGGCTTGCATTTCCAAACACAGGTATGGGTGCTCAGGAGACTGGAGGCAGGTTTCTGTCTCCCACGTGGAGTAGAAGCCTGGAGCAGGAGGCAGGCTCTGTGTGCCCAGCAGTAAGCATGCGAAGACCCTGTGCCAGCCAGGGACACAGGTCCTAGCCCAGAGGGAATCCCAGGAGAGGGGGGGACAGAGCAGTAGCTCAGTGCTGTGACATCGCGTGGACACTGGGGGACCCACAGAAGACCCGACTCAGCCTGGGGAATCAGGGGAAGCTTCTGGAAGGAAGGACTCCATGAACCAGACACTAGAAGGATAAAGTAGGAGACAACAGACCAGGAGTGAAGGAAGGCCCTGTGAGAGGAGTGTGCCCTGAGAGGAGGCCAACCAGGACCAAGGAGGGTCAGTGGTTTGTACGTAGTCACCTAAAGGAGACAAGAAGAAAAATGCTTTCACATGGAAGATTCCATTCCAGAAGTACATGGTGAGCCATTCAGCCAAGCTGGGCCAACAGGGGTTGTTAAAGGAGCAGGATCATGTAATATGTTACTAAGTCAACCTTACTGAGGTATTGGGTCTTAGGGTAACTATGTGTTCAACTTAACAAGAAACTCCCAAGGTGTTTCACCCAGGGTGACCCATTGCTATGCTACCTGCAGTGTATACGAGTTCCAACATGCTCCACATTTTCTTCAACACATGGTATTGTCAGTCAAAGTAATATCTGCATTCTAATGGATACCTAGTGAGTGACAGCTCATTACAGTTGTAATTTGCATTTCCCTGATGAATAATATGGGCTTCCCCAGTGGCTCTGTGGTAAAGAATCTGCCCGCAATGCAGGAAATGTGGGCAGGAGATGCAAGTTCTCCTACGTTGGGAAGATCCCCTGGAGAAGTGAAGTGAAGTCGCTCAGTTGTGTCTGACTCTTTGCGACCCCATGGACTGTAGCCTACCAGGCTTCTCCGTCCATGGAACTTTCCAGGCAAGAATACTGGAGTGGGTTACCATTTCCTTCTCCAGGGGATCTTCCTGACCCAGGGAATGAACCCGGGTCTCCTGCATTGGAGGCAGACGCTTTAACCTCTGAGCCACCAGGGAAGCCACTTCAGTACTCTAGACCACTCCAAGCGCTTACTGGCCATCCGAATATCTTCTTTTGAAAAGGATCTTTCAACTCTTCTGCCTATTTTTGATTGTCTTACTACTGATGTGTAAGAGTTCTTTGTTTTGGTTACACACATTCTATTTAGATTTTTTTCCCTTCTGAATTTTAGCTTGCCTTTCTTTTATACCTTTTTATTTTGAAATAACAATAGATTTACAGCATGTTGCAAAAATTGTATGAGGAGTCCTATACATTCTTCACCTCACCTCCACCCAAACCTAAGATATCGCATGACAATAGTGCGTAATTGAAACGAGGAGATTCACATTAATCTGATCCATGGAGCTTATTCAGATACCTCCAGTTATAGATACACTCGTGTGTGTGTGTGTGTGTGTGTGTGTGTGTGTGTGTGTGTAGCTCTATGCAATTTTATCACATGTAGCTTAACGTAACTGTTACCCAAATCAAGATACTCCACAGGACTACCTCATGCTACCTCTTTATAGCCACTCCCATCCCATCCATATCTCATGGCAACCAATAATCAGATCTCCATCTCCATAATTATGTTATTTAATAAATGTTATATAAAAGGAATCCGCAGTATGTGTCCTTTTGAAATTGGCTTTTCTTCACTCAGCCTTGTTCCCTGGAGATTCATCCATATTTCTGTGTGTGTCAATATTCATTCCTTTTTCTTGCCGAGCAGTGTGTTTCATGCTATGGATGTACCAGTGTTTCCATACTCACTCACTGAGGGTCACTGGATCCTCTCCAAACTTCAGCTATTACAAATAAACATTCCTGTCCAAATTTCTGTGTGAAAATACATTTTCATTTTCTGGGATAAATGCCCAAGAGTACAATTGCTGGGTCTTCTAGTAACTCCGTTAATAAGTTTAAAGGAACTGCCCAAGCGTTTTACAAAGGGGCTGCACCATCATACATTTCAACCAGAATTATAGGAGGGATCCAGTTTCTCTGCATCCCACAGGATTTGGTGTTGTCACATTTTTTTGTTTTAGCTGTTCTGATAGGCATGTAATAATATCACAGTTCCCTAGTGATTACTGCCTTTGAGTATCTTTTCACAGCCTTATTTGCCATCTGTGAATCATCTCTGGTGAAATGCCTGTTTATGTGTTTTGCCCATTTCCTAATGGAATTATTTGTCTCTTAGTGTTAGATTTTGAGAGGTCTGTATGTATTGCAGGCATTAGTATTTTGTCATGTATGTGGCTTACAAAATTTTTCTCCCAGTCTGCAATTTATCTTTTCATCCTCTCAATAAGGATCTTTCACAGAGGGGCAAATTTTTTCACTTTTGATTTATTTTCCTTTTATGGATCATTCTTTTGATGTCAGGCCTAAGTACTGTTTGCCTAGTCTAGGTCCCAAACATTTTGCCCTGTTTTTTCCTAAAATTTATTTAGTTTCACATTTAAATCTATAGTCTGTTTTGAATTCATATTTGTACAAGGTGCTACATTTAGATTGAGGTTCACTTCTTTGAATTATGGCCCACCTTAGTCACTTCATTTTGACTTGCTTATTTCAGTAAAAACTGTCTCCACTGAGACTCGATTACATGAGATCACTGAGCAAGCCACTTGGCGTAAAAAGGTGGCTCTTTCAATGAGGTCTTTCTTTGGCTTCTTTGATTTTGATCGGTTTGGGTCTTGCAGACCATGGCTATGAAGTAGTCTCCAGTTCCTCTTGACGTGTTAGATGAGATGCTGCCTGATTCATGAGTTGTTCAATAAAGCCAATTAGATCCTTTAAATTAAAAAAAAAAAGACTATATTACCAAATAAGGTCATAAATCTCCAAATACAGGGAGAACTGACTTGTTTACCATGTTAAGTCATGCAGTTCATGAACATGGTTTGGGTCTGCATTTGTTTAGGTCTCCTTTGACTTCTTTCATCAACATTTTATAATTGTCAGCTTTTCAGATCCTGTACATGTTTTGTTACACTTGCACCTAAGGGTTTGATTTTCTTTGGAGTGAGTATAAATGGCATTATGGCTTTAATGTCAATTTTCAAATGTTCATTGTTAGGGTATAGAAATAAACTTTTGGTTTTTGATCATTTATCTTTTAACCTTGCTGAACATGCTTATTACCTCTAAGAGCTTGTTCTCATATTTTGTAGATTCCTTTGGATTTTATACATATACCTTAATGTTATCTGCAAATAGGAACAGTTAAATTTCTTCCTTTATAATTTGTGTGCCTTTTTTCCTTTTCTTATCACAGCGGCTAGAACTTCTAGCACTATGTGAAATAACAGTGGTGAGAACAAGCATCTCTCCCTTGTTCCCAAATTCACAAAGAGAGCATTTAGCCCTTATATGGGAAAACAATCCAAAAAAGAGTGGCTATATGTATTTGACAACAGATTCATTTTATTGTACACCTGAAACTAACAGAAAATCATAAATCAGCTATTCTGTATGTGCTTAGTCGCTTCAGTCGCATCTGACTCTTTGCGACCCTATAGACTATAGCCCATTAGGCTCCTCTGTCCATGGGATTCTCTAGGCAAGAATACTAGAGTGGGTTGCCATGCATTCCCCAGAGGATATTCTTGACCCAGGGGTCAGACCTGTGTCTCTTACGTCTCCTGCATTGGCAGACGTGTTCTTTACCACTAACACAACCTGGGAAGCCAAAATCAACTGTACCCCAATAAAAATTTTTTAAAAGAAAGTATTTAGTTCTTTAACATTAAGTATAGTATGATATGGAGAAGGCAGTGGCACCCCACTCCAGTACTCTTGCCTGGAAAATGCCATGGACAGAGGAGCCTGGTAGGCTGCAGCCCATGGGGTCGCTTAGAGTTGGACACGACTGAGCGACTTCACTTTCACTTTTCACTTTCATGCATTGGAGAAGGAAATGGCAACCAACTCCAGTGTTCTTGCCTGGAGAATCCCAGGGACGGCGGAGCCTGGTGGGCTGCTGTCTATGGGGTCGCATAGAGTCGGACACAACTGAAGCGACTTAGCAGCAGCAGCAGCAGCATAGTATGATATTAGCTGTAGGTATTTTGGTAGATTTTCTGTAGCAAGTCAAATGAATTCACCTCTCTACTTTGTTTGTTGAAAATAATAATTGGCTATTGGATTTGTCACATTCTTTTCCTGCATCCATGGATATAATCATATTTTTTACCTTTGACCAGTTGATGCTGATGGTATTGGTTGATTTAAAAATATTAAACCAACCTTGAATTCCGAAATAAATTCTACCATGTATATAAGGTTTTGCTTTATACTCCTGGATTTGATTTGCTTCTATTTTGCTGAAGACTTTTGCTCCTAGGTTCCCAAAACATATTAGTTTTTTATTCTATTTCTATCTCTCTATTTGTACTTTATCTGGTTTTGGTATCAAAATAACATTGGTCTCATAAAATAAGTTGGCAAGTGTTCTTTTTGTATTTTCTGAGATAGATTTTGCAGAAGTGGTGATAATTCTCTAAATGTTTTCTAGAGCTTTCCACTGAAGTAATTTTGGCCTGCAGATTTCTTTTTTGGGAGTTTTAAATCTGATTCATTTAACAGTTACATTACTGTTCAGTTTGTCTCATTCCCCTTGATTGAATTTTGGTTGTTGTAATGTTTGAGGAATTAGTCAATTGGTTTTTTCTAAGCTGTCAAATTTATTCTCATAGAGTTTATTGTAGTATTCCCTTACTATGTTTTAAATGTCTGAAGGATCTCTTGTAATATCTCCTGTTTCATTCTTGGTATTGATGATTTGGGTCTTTTATTTATCTTAGTCTTGCTAAAAGATTATCAATTTAATTTATATTTTTCATTAATTTTCTGTATTTTATTTCTTTTCAATGTCATAAATTTATGCTCTTATCTTTATTAGTCCTTCCTTTAAATTGCATTGGGTATATTTTGCTCTTTTTATCCCTAACTTCTTGAGGTATGAGCATGTATTATTGTTTTGAGAACTTTCCTCATTCCTAACATAAGCATTTAGGATTAAACTAAGATCATGGCATCCAATCCCACCATTTCATGGCAAATAAATGGGGCAAAATTAGAAACAGTGATAGATTTATTTTCTTGGGCTCCAAAATCACTGCAGATGGTCACTGCAGCCATGAAAATAAAAGATGCATGCTCCTTGGAAGAAAAGTTATAACAAGCCTAGACAATATATTAAAAAGCAAAAAGATCACTTTGCTGACAAAGGGCCATACAGTCAAAGCTATGCTTTCTCCAGTAGTCATGTATGGATGTGAGAGTTGGACCGTAAGGAAGGCTGAGTACCGAAGAATTGATGCTTTTGAACTGTAGTGTTGAAGAAGACTCTTGAGAGTCCCTTGAACTGTGAGGAGGTAAAACCAGTCAATCCTAAAGGAAATCAGTCCTGAATATTCATTGGAAGAACTGATGTTGAGTCAGAAGCTCTAAAACTTTGGCCACCTGATGCGAAGGGCTTACTAACTGGAAAAGTCCCCTGTGGTGGGAAAGACTGAGGGCAGGAGGAGAAGGGAGCGACAGAGGAGATGATTAGATGGCATCACCAACTCAATGGACAAGTATTTGAGCAAGCTCAGGGAGATGGTGAAGAACAGAGAAGCCTGGAGTGCTGCAGTCCAGTTCAGTTCAGTTCAGTTCAGTCGCTCAGTAGTGTCTGACTCTTTGCGACCCCATGAACTGCAGCACGCCAGGCCTCCCTGTCCATCACCAACTCCCAGAGTTCACTCAAACTCATGTCCATCGAGTCGGTGATGCCATCCAGCCATCTCATCCTCTGTCGTCCCCTTCTCCTCCTGCCCCCAATCCCTCCCAGCATCAGAGTCTTTTCCAATGAGTCAACTCTTTGCATGAGGTGACCCAAGTACTGGAGTTTCAGCTTTAGCATCATTCCTTTCAAAGAACACCCAGGGCTGATCTCCTTCAGAATGGACTGGTTGAATCTCCTTGCAGTCCAAGGGACTCTCAAGAGTCTTCTCCAACACCACAGTTCAAAACCATCAATTCTTTGGCGCTCAACTTTCTTCACAGTCCAACTCTCACATCCATACATGACCACTGGAAAAGCCATAGCCTTGACTAGACGGACCTTAGTCGGCAAAGTAATGTTTCTGCTTTTCAATATGCTATCTAGGTTGGTCATAACTTTTCTTCCAAGGAGTAAGCGTCTTTTACTTTCATGGCTGCAGTCACCATCTGCAGTGATTTTGGAGCCCCCCAAAATAAAGTCTGACACTGTTTCCACTGTTTCCCCATCTATTTCCCATGAAGTGATGGGACTGGATGCCACGATCTTCGTTTTCTGAATGTTGAGCTTTAAGCCAACTTTTTTGCTCTCCTCTTTCACTTTCATCAAGAGGCTTTTTAGTTCCTCTTCACTTTCTGCCATAAGGGTGGTGTCATCTGCATATCTGAGGTTATTGATATTTCTCCTGGCAATCTTGATTCCAGCTTGTGTTTCCTCCAGTCCAGCATTTCTCATGATGTACTCTGCATATAAGTTAAATAAGCAGGGTGACAATATACACCCTTGATGCACTCCTTTTCCTATTTGGAACCAGTCTGTTGTTCCATGTCCAGTTCTAACTGTTGCTTCCTGACCTGCATACAGGTTTCTCAAGAGGCAGGTCAGGTGGTCTGGCATTCCCATCTCTCTCAGAATTTTCCACAGTTTATTGTGATCCACACAGTCAAAGGCTTTGGCATAGTCAATAAAACAGAAATAGATGCTTTTCTGGAACTCTCTTGCCTTTTCGATGATCCAGCAGATGTTGGCAATTTGATCTCTGGTTCCTCTACCTTTTCTAAAACCAGCTGGAACATCTGGAAGTTCACAGTTCACATATTGTTGAAGCCTGGCTTGGATAATTTTGAGCATTACTTTACTAGCATGTGAGATGAGTGCAATTGTGCAGTAGTTGGAGCATTCTTTGGCATTGCCTTTCTTTGGGATTGGAATGAAAACTGACCTCTTCCAGTCCTGTGGCCACTGCTCAGTTTTCCAAATGCTGGCATATTGAGTGCAGCACTTTCACAGCATCATCTTTCAGGATTTGAAATAGCTCAACTGAAATTCCATCACCTCCACTAGCTTTGTTCATTGTGATGCTTTCTAAGGCCCACTTGGCTTCACATTCCAGGATGTCTGGCTCTAGATGAGTGATCACACCATCGTGATTATCTGGGCAGTCCATGAAGTTGCAAAGAGTCAGACACAACTGAGAGACTGAACAAGAACAAGAGCTATGAATTTTCCTCTTAGCATGGCTTTTGCTGTATCCCACAATTTTTGATATGGCCTGTTTTTATTTTTGGAGAAGGCGATGGCACTCCACTCCAATACTCTTGCCTGGAAAATCCCATGGACGGAGGAGCCTGGCAGGTTGCAGTCCATGGGGTTGCGAAGAGTCGGACATGACTGAGCGACTTCACTTTCTACTTGCATGCATTGGAGAAGGAAATGGCAACCCATTCCAGTGTTCTTGCCTGGAGAATCCCAGGGATGGCAGGGCCCAGTTCTATTCATTATTATATTTTCTTTGAAATTCCCTTTTTGCTCCATGGGTTATTTAGAAATATGTTGATGGTTACTTTCCAAGTGTTTGGAGATGTTCTTTTTGTCTTTACCTTATTGATTTCTCTGTATGATTTCAGTTCTTTTAAACAAGTTGAGGTTTGTTTTATGGCCTAGATTATAGCCTATCTTGGTAAACATCCCACGGCTGTTTGAAAGGAATGTGTATTCTATTGTTGCTTGGTGATATGTTAGGTGTTCTCTCACTTGCTAAGAGTGAGATGTTGAATTCTCAAGCATAATTATGGCTTTGTCTATTTCTCCTTTCAGCTCTATCAATTCACATGAAAGAATTGCTGTTTCATGCATAATATTTAGGATTGCTGCATCTTCTCAGTGGATTGGTGCTTCTATTATTATATGATGTTCCTCTTTGTTCCTAGGAATTTTCTTTGCTCTAAATTCTACTCTATGTGATATTAACATAGCCACTCATCCTTTTTAAAATTGGTGCTTGGAATGTATATGTCTTTTTCCATTCTTTCACTTTCAACCTATCTATGCCATTATGTTTTAAGTGATTTTTTTTTTAATTCATGAGATAAGTTTTATTCTGTTTGCTGTTGGAAAACTAAAAAAAAGAGATCAACTTCTTTGAAACCCAAATCATTATGGTGGACAGATTATACTGAATATGTTATTGGCTTATAGATGACCCTATAGGAAGTCAATATGTATACAGTTCCCATTAACTTGAAAAAACACATTATTTAAATTTAATGTCTCAAAGAGACTTATTTCCTCTCTTTTTCTTTTTATGGCTCTGATCAATATTTTATGGTATCTGCTGTCTTGTCATCCAGTGCAAACAAATGCATATCAGTCATTTGTATATTTAATGTGATAAACTCAGAAAGGTTTTCTGAACAAAACTTTGGCCCTGCTTCCAGATGTTTCATCTACCAGAAGTGAGGTGGTCTTGTATTCAAGGAGGTATTTTGCTTAGGTAAATTGTTTCTTAATTTCATAGAATATTCTCATCCCTACCTTCTAATGTTTATGGTCAGCCTTTTACCAGAAACATATATGAAGTGAATTTCTTGATGAGAGCCTATAATTGGAACATTTTTTATCACTTTATCAATATCTGTCTCTTAATTGATGTACTTGTATCATTTACATTTAAAGCAATCATTGACATGTTCGTGCTTAAATCTGTCGTTTTATTGTTATTTTCTGTTTGTTCCTTTTATGTTTATCCCTCTGTTATTTTTTGTTGGCTTCCTATAGGTTATTTGAACATTTCTGAGATTATTTTTTTAAGTAATAAGGCTAACCAGACTTATTTACAATAGTTTTAAATAGCTTTAAATACACTAATCTGTATAGTTTCATTAGTGGTTGCTCAAGGTATTACCACACCAGATACTACTTATCACAGCCTAGCGGTATAGCTATTTAACCAGTCTGAGTGATGTGCAGAAGCCTTTCTTCCATCTAAACTTTTAGAAAATATTTATTTATTTGGCTGCACCAAGTCTTAGCTGTGGCACCTGGGTACCTCGCTGTGGTATACGGCCTCTCTAGTTGCGGCGCACAGGCTCAGAAGCTGCAGCATGTGGGCTCCAGAGCACGTCGACTTAAGTAGTCCTGCCAGAGGGCTCTCGAGTTTTGGCTTACGGGCTTAGTTGCTCTATGACATGTGGGATCTTAGTTCCCTGACCAGGGATCAAACCAGCATCCCCAGCATTGCAAGGCAAATTCTTAACCAATGAACCACCAGGGAAGTCCCTAGACTTTCTTTATTGTGTTTTTCTGAATTTTAAAATTATTTTTTCTTTAGGGAATTCCCTAGTGGTCAAATGGTTAAGACTGTGCTTTCACTGCTGAGGCTTGAGTTCAATCCCTAGTCAGGGAACTAGGATCCCACAAGCCATGCAGTGTGGCCCCCAAATAAATATTTTTTAATAAATAAAATTTTTTCTTTGTCATTGCTTTTAACAAGTTTAACTCTGACGTGTCTGGTTCGTGTGGATTTCTTTGGATTCATCTTGTTTGGAAACACTCAACTTCTTGAATCTGGATGTTGATATCTTTCATGTGGCTTGGTTTTTATTTTTTTAATGGAAACGTACAGAAAGCAAAACATTTTTATTTTTATATACTTCAATTTGCCAATTTTTAATTTATTTTTTGTCCATTCTAAAAAAATATTTACCTATTCAAAGTCATGAAGGTTTTCTCCTATGTTTTCTTAATGATGTATAGTTTCATCTTTTTAAGGTACAGAAGAACTGTACAAAAAGGATCTTCACAACCCAGATAATCATGATGGTGTGGTCACTCATCTAGAGCCAGACATCCTGGGATGTGAAGTCAAGTGGGCCTTAGAAAGCATCACTACGAACAAATCTAGTGGAGGTGATGGAATTCCAGTTGAGCTATTTCAAATCCTGAAAGATGATGCTGTGAAAGTGCTGCACTCAATATGCCAGCAAATTTGGAAAATTCAGCAGTGGCCACAAGACTGGAAAAGGTCAGTTTTCATTCCAATCCCAAAGAAAAGCAATGCCAAAGAATGCTCCAACTACTGCACAATTGCACTCATCTCACACACTAGTAAAGTAATGCTCAAAATTATCCAAGCCAGGCTTCAGCAATACGTGAACCATGAACTTCCAGATGTTCAAGCTGGATTTAGAAAAAGTAGAGGAACCAGAGATCAAATTGCCAACATCCGCTGGATCATCGAAAAAGCAAGAGAGTTCTAGAAAAACATCTACTTCTGCTTTATTGACTATGCCAAAGCCTTTGACTGTGTGGATCACAATAAACTGTGGAAAATTCTGAGAGAGATGGGAATACCAGACCACCTGACCTGCCTCTTGAGAAACCTGTACGCAGGTCAGGGAGCAACAGTTAGAACTGGACATGGAACAACAGACTGGTTCCAAATAGGAAAAGGAGTGCATCAAGGGTGTATATTGTCACCCTGCTTATTTAACTTATATGCAGAGTACATCATGAGAAACGCTGGGCTGGAGGAAGCACAAGCTGGAATCAAGATTGCTGGGAGAAATATCAATAATCTCAGATATGCAGATGACACCACCCTTATGGCAGAAAGTGAAGAGGAACTAAAGAGCCTCTTGATGAAAGTGAAAGAGGAGAGTGAAAAAGTTGGCTTAAAGCTCAACATTCAGAAAACGAAGATCATGGCATCTGGTCCCATCATTTCATGGGAAATAGATGAGGAAACAGTGGAAACAGTGTCAGACTTTATCTTTTGGGGCTCCAAAATCACTGCAGATGGTGACTGCAGCCATGAAATTAAAAGACACTTACTCCTTGGCAGAAAAGTTATGACCAACCTAGATAGCATATTGAAAAGCAGAGACATTACTTTTCCAACAAAGGTCCGTCTAGTCAAGGCTATGGCTTTTCCAGTGGTCATGTATGGATGCAAGAGTTGGACTGTGAAGAAAGTTGAGCGCTGAAGAATTGATGCTTTTGAACTGTGGTGTTGGAGAAGACTCTTGAGAGTCCCTTGGACTGCAAGGAGATCCAACCAGTCCATTCTGAAGGAGATCAGCCCTGGATGTTCTTTGAAAGGAATGATGCTAAAGCTGAAACTCCAGTACTTTGGCCACCTCATGCAGAGTTGACTCATTGGAAAGGACTCTGATGCTGGGAGGGATTGGGGGCAGGAGGAGAAGGGGACGACAGAGTATGAGATGGCTGGATGGCATCACTGACTCGATGGACATGAGTTTGAGTGAACTCCAGGAGTTGGTGATGGACAGGGAGGCCTGGCATGCTGTGATTCACAGGGTCACAAAGAGTCAGACATGACTGAGCAACTGAACTGAACTGAATCGAATCCTTTCGACCTTAATTTTTCAGTGTGAATGAGGTAAGGATAAAAGCCCTTTTTTTCCTGGTAGACATTTAGTTTGTCCAGTAGCATTTGTTGAAAAGAGTTTTCTTTTCATAGTGAATTTTCTTTTCATAGTGAATTTGAATTCATATCAAAGCCTTGGTAACTTTGTTGGAAATCAATAGACCATATACATACGGATAAATTTCTAGACATTAGAATTCACTAGTAAAGCAATCTGGGCCTGGAATTTTTTTTTTTTGAATGGGGGCTTTTTAATTATTAATTCAAAAAATTTTACACAGAGAAGACTATCCAGATTTTCTCTTCTTACATCAGTTTTTGTTGTTTGTGCCTTTCAAGGAATTTGTCCATGTTATAGCAGTTGTCAAAAATTTATATAAAGTTGATCATAATATGCTTTTGTTGTTTTTTTTAAAACTGAAAGATCAGCAGTAATGACCACCCTTTCACTCTTATACTGGAAATGTGTATCTTCTCCATTTTCTTATCTGTCCAGCTATAGATTTATCAATGTTATTGATCTTTATAAAGAACCAAGTTGGGAGTTCATTAATTTTCTTTATTTTTTTTCCATTTTCTATTTCATTGTTTCACATAGCCATTTAAATGTAAACTTAAAAGTAATTAAAAGTAAATAAACAGTAAGAATTCAAAACTCAGCCACACTAGCCATATTTCAAGTGTGTAACTGTACTATATGAACATTTCTTCATTGTAAATAGTTTATTGGTCAGCACTGTTCCAAAGGGTAGAAGGTCTTTTTTCTCAGTTGATCTTATCTCTCTTAACCAGGCATTTTCTGAGCTTCTTGAGGGTCTTGGGAGGGCCAGGTGGCTCTTGAAACCACCCTGTCCTCTTGATGACTCTGGCCTTGGTCCCATCTCAGGCTCTTCTTGATCCCTTTGCCTCCTCTCATTCTCCACCTTTGCTTCCAGAGAGAGCCTCCAACACAGTGATATGTCCCTACACCACCTTTCTCAAATCACAATGCTCCCATCACCTGGGCCCCACAGGACTTCCCAGCAGAGCATGATCTGTTTCCCCTATAGGCCTGGTTATGTTTTCTAGGAGCAGCCCCCACTTTTAAATGGGCCACCAAGAACATCCATGTCACTTGCACCCCTTGGCTTCAGTCACCCAGTGGACTACCAGAAAATGGGGACAGGAAAAATTGCCCCAGAGCTGTAGGGCTCCTTCTCTTGGGCATGGTTTATGACATAAGCCCCAGAGCCCCTCCTCTCCAGGCCTTCCAGAGCCAGCCTAAGAAGGGAAGTCCCAGATCTCTGAGTTCAGCCAAGTTTAAGAGTGAGACAGAGAATCGAGGAAGATGTGCATGCCCCACCAGAGGTATCAGGGGTGTGGGGCTGAAGGCCAGACAGCATTTGTCTGAAGTGGGCTCCCAGGCTATAGCTAGCGGATCTTGCACTCTGCCACCCAGGCTCCCAGGAGCCTGGTCCTGCCTGCACAGGTCAGCCCAGTTCACCACAGTAGGAATGTCCATGACCCCTCCCTGCTGGTCTAACCATGCCCCTGACCACCTGCCCATCAGCCCTCAGGCCATGAATCACCAGCAGCCTTACAAGAGGAAGCAGTGATAACCCCAGGTCCCAGAAGGGCTGCCCTGGCTGCTTGTCTGTCCTAATCCACCCCTGCAGGGCAGGAATTAATAACCCTGTTCCACACACTCCTTGAGTTTCTCTATCTGGAGCTCTCTTCTTTGTAGACCGCCCCCCTCCCCAACTTGAATATCCCTCTTCTCAAAGTCCCCTTTTGTCTCCCTCCTACCTCTCTGTTTCCTTCCTTCTCTGGGGTCCCTGATCCACCTTGCTTTCCCACCATCTACCAGTCACTGGTACCCTTGCCTGCCCTGGACCAGGGGCTCCCCATGGCTTCAGGGCCCACATCAAGGACATAAACTACCTTCTGGAGTGAAACAGGTCAGGAGAGGGTCCATTTAACCACACAGAGCATCCCCTGATGGGGCTGTAGGAGTTGAGGCATGAAAGAATAGAAGGCCTGAGATGTGGGGATACTGCTGGCAGTTAGTGGCTGAGCTGAAGTTTGACCAGAGGAGGTAGTATTTGAGGCTGAATTTGGGGACTGTGAGAAAGGGAATCAGGGAAACAGAGTCAACGCAGGGCTGGTATAAGGCATTCTGGGGAAGGCTAAGGTGGGGCCAGCAGGGCCATGAGACCTGACGAAGCCAGAAGCAACCCATCGAAGCATGTTGGCAGAAGGACAGAAAGGACCTCTGAAGCCCAAGGCAGTGAGAAATGAGAGTCTGGAGCAGCTGAGTGAGCACGGCTGAGGGTCCTCCAGAAGACTGCGGGGTGGAGCCTGGAGAGCTAAGCCCAGAGGATGTCTGCATCCGGGGAGAGGAGGAGGGAGGGTTTGAACAGATGGGGAGGGAGCCCTCCTTCCTGAGTGGAGACTGTAACTGGAGCACAAGCTCCTTTTCCCCACCTTCAAAACTGCTTCACAGATCGTAGCACAGTAATTCAAGAAGCAAAGGTCTGATAGTTTGGAAATACATCCTAAAGCTGCAATCATGAAAACTATATGGTCTGAGTCAGAGCAGATGAAACAGAGAGGAAAAAAGAAAAAAATTCCCTCGAAAGCTTCCTTATTCACATTTGCCACACACCCCCAGATGTCTTCTTCTCAAGG
Organism: Ovis canadensis; assembly: GCF_042477335.2. Taxonomy (NCBI): domain Eukaryota; kingdom Metazoa; phylum Chordata; class Mammalia; order Artiodactyla; family Bovidae; genus Ovis; species Ovis canadensis. The sequence goes on from NC_091246.1 coordinate 28,048,195, forward strand.
AACCTCTCCCACCACACATACACACACACATATCTCCTAACCATAAAGCTTCTCCTGGTAACACTGTGGAAAGAGCAGAGAACAGACACCAATAAACTTTCTAGAGCTTAATCCACAGCCACTGAGAGAAAGCCACCAATAAACTTCTGTGTGATATGGGTCACAAATACCTCTATGTCGATGGAGGATAAACTCAGGATCTTAACTCTTGGCCATTACAGTTCATCGCAGGAGGTCACAGTTAGGTGGTCTAAAGAGAAAAGGATAAGAAAATAAGACTGGGTTTTCCCCCAGGTTTGAAGATGAAGTAAATGACATTTGAGCGAAGATACTGACCTCAGAACACATTGCAGGAACCCATCTGTGAGCCTGGCATTGGTTTATCCCTATGACTCCATCAGAGGTAAGGTATCTGTCCCCACGTTGCAGCTGCCAGAGGTGGCATCTCCATCAGCTACAGGTGCAGAGCAAGGAGTTCCTGAGGCCCTATCACAGGCAAAATCATGCAGTTTTCCTAAACTCTAAGACAAATGAACCAAAAAGGGAGAAAGACAGGCAAGATAAAGGCGGCAGACCAACACTTACTCTACAAAATGTGTAGCCCATTTATATGGTATTTCTCTTTGAAAAGCAGAAGTATTTGTGGTGTACCTATACACACTGATTGTAGACCACATTCTAGAACAGCAGTCTACAAAAATCCTCCCTCTTCAGGGTAAAAAATCACATGTTGTAACACATGTGGCTTTACACACTTATTAAATCAGTCAAAATGAGTAGAAAAGATAAGTGGCAATGCCAGGCGTGTTGAGCGCACATCCGGGGCGTGGAGACCCCATTGACCTGTGGAGGCTGCTCGCTTAGCACCTGATCCACTCGGGCTAGGCAGCCGAGACAGCGTGCCTGTGGGTGTGCGGATGCTCTGGCCCAACCTAAGCCAGGCACAGGCGCCCCATTCCCCTGACCATTGAGGAGGCCAGGACGACACCTCTATTTTGCAGGGAGGAAGTCGAGGTCTGCAGAGCCAAGACTATCTCCATTCTCCTTCCTACAAGCTCCAGCACAGCCGCCGTTTGGTGAATGCAGTTTGGGAGCGGGGGTGGCAGGAGGGATTGAAATAACACTGGCTGGAGTGTGGGTTCAGGCCGGTGGGCCGGCAGGCGGACAATTAATTACGAGGATCCCGCTTTGAGCCGGGCGAGGGCCCAGCTAGGCCGGGTGTTTACATGCACGCTCGTCTGTTTGGGGCCTGCAAATCCGTGTCAGATGTTAATGGAACAGCATCATTTTTCTGCCGAGGTGGCATCCCCTGGGATGTTTGGATGAGGCAGCCGATGGGACTCGGCCTGGGAAAGGCGGGCTAGCGGCTAAGGAGGGAGCCTATTTGTCAGGCTGCCCGACAGCCCACAGAGCGCCCCTCCCACCATCACCTCTCCTTAGCTCCGCAGCCCCGCCCGGCGTCCCTCCATCCAAAGCACTCTGGGGACGCAAAACCCTGGGTCGTGAGAAGTAAGGATCCACTCCAAAATATGGGAGGGAGACTGCAAGCTGGAAGTGAGTAAACATTTAATTGAGCATGGACACAACCACCTGGGTTCACACCCAGCCCAGGGCACAGCCTCTACTCCACACACCTCTGCAAGTTGGGGTGTGCCTGGCATGTCCATTGGCAGACCTCTGAGGCCAGGCCTGGCCACCTGCCGCCTGGCTGCGTCTTGCATACTTTTGCAGCTTCCCTTCTGAGTGGGCAGGCGTCTGCAGGCCATAGCAGAGAAGACCTGGGGGAGACCAGGTGGGGACATTCCACCCCTTCATCTCCAGCTCCCGGCTTCATCTGTCTCCTCCTCATCAGGAAGGCCGATGGAAGAAGAGGCCCAGAGAGGGGAAGTGGCCTGCCTGAGAGAACACAGCCTACGGGCTGTCAGGTCAGACAGGTGGAAGAGAGGAGCGTGCTCCAGCAGAGGGTCTGGTGGGAATGGTGACCCAAAGGGAGAAGTTGGCCCCATGGAATTTCTGTGTGGGTTTGAGATATCAGTCACTCAAGATGAAGAAGCTGAAGCCAGCTCCAGGTTCCACAGCCAGGCGAGGTGAAGCCTTCCACAGGCTCTTTGGGTCAGAAGGGGCAGGGAACACAGCCTGGACCAAGGATTGGGGCAGAAGAAGCCTTGCTGGAACCCTGGCCCTGCCAAGCTCTCCACTCACACCTCCCCACTGTTCTTCACAAAGCTTGATCCTGTCCCTGGGCCTTTGCTCTACTGTTCCCTTGGCCTCGGCACTCTTCCCCCACGATCTCTGGGCTCTGCCCAAAGGTCACCTCCTCAGAAAGGCCTCCTAACCCTAACCAAACCTGAGGTGTAGGGGGCAGTGGCAAGTGGTTAGCCTTGGGAAACTGCATGGCACTCTGCCCAGCACACAGTAGGCACTCAGGAAAGTGTACCACACTGGCAGCATAATCACAACATGAAACCCATGGAATTTAGCACCAGCATCTAATGTCTTTGACATGAATTTTATGAACCATTATCATTACTGCTAAGGAGTTTTTTTCCACAGGGCTGGGAACACAGTCTCAAGTTTTATATCAGCAGCATCTTTTTCTTTAAACCTTGGATGGTAAGCACTCTTCACTCTTTCTCCCACACACTGCGCAGCCTCTTAGAACCATGGGCAAGGAAGCAGAGACCCCCAGTAGCCATGTGTCCAACAGAAGACCTGCCTCAGGGTCTTCATCTGCAAAGAGGGCTCCTTGTTCTGGGCTGTGCACAGAGGGAGGGTGGGCTGGGTCCAGAGGGGAACGTGGGGTTTGGGGAGGGGGGATTCAAAGGTCTCTGTGCATCCTGGAAAAGGGGTGACCCCCGTGATAGAGCAGAGAGTCAGGCAAGAAAACTGCTGCCCTGCCTGACTTCTGTCCCCTCCCCTGTGCTCAGCCTCTACTCCAGCCATCCTCAAAGATGGCACTTCACCTTGCCCCCACCTCAGGGCCTTTGAACAGTAGCTCCTTTCTGCTCTGGCACAGCTCTTTCTCCTGCGTCTTGGGAAGTCTGCAGCAGGGTGTCTCTCACAAGCTCAAGGGCCCTGTAACTGTCCTGCCTGGACTTGACTTGCACCCTAGCTCCACCAGCTGTGAGAGTCTGTACCTCAGCTTCCCCCTTGGCAAGACAGAGACAGTTGTAGGACCTTCGTCAGAGGGTAGTTGTGAGGTGTGAATGTGCTAATAATATATGCCAGATACTTAAATAGGCCCTGGCACACCCAGCGCTTAAATAGTTCAGGACCGGGAGTTGGTGATGGACAGGAAGGCCTGGCGTGCTGAGATTCATGGGGTCGCAAAGAGTCGGACACAACTGAGCGACTGAACCGAACTGAACTGAAGGTGAACTGATTATTATCATCTCCCTCCCAACCCTCACAGCATGCTGATAACTTCTCTTTGCCCACATCAGTCCCTTCCGCCATTAGCCTCAGGGTCTTGCCTGAAGGACACTTAGCACTAAATGAACTCACGTTACTATCTCAGGACAGGTCGTTCCTGGCCCTCCCCTGCCCCCTGGTGGTCACTCTCAGTATTGCCCCAAGGCACCACACGGGACCCTTTTCTGAGTTTGGGGACTGGCCCTGGGTCGGTTTAAGGCTCTGAGCATCTAGGCAGGACCATGCAAAGCAGACTGGGCTGTTGGTGGTGCTGAGCTCCCTCTCCACTTGCACAGTGGTAACATGTGCCTGATGGGCACAAGGGGTAGAGAGGGATGGGGTGGGGGGCAGATGTCAGAAGGGGAGGGAGCCCTAGAAAGAGCGGGACCCTAGGGGGATAGGAGCCCGGGTGGAAAGAAATCCCCTTTTCCTCAGCCTATCCTGCAGCAGGCTGCTTGCTCACCTACAGGGATTTCCCAGGGCCTGCCGCATCCCTACTGTGTGGACACCCTCCGTGGCTCTGAGCCAGCTGCTGCCCCACCTCCCACCATCTGATCACCCTGAGGTCTGGTCACCTGCCCTGAGGCCTTTGCTTGTGTTGCTGAAGACATTTTCATCTCATGGGCTGCTCCAGGGAACCTCCCAAACTCCCTTCTTTCACCTGGAGTATAAGACGACACCACGGGTGTCTCATCACAGACTCTCCCACAGCAAAAGAAGTAGGTGACAGTGTGAGTCCCAGGTGAGGCAAAATTTCCCCTTGGCAAAATCGACCCTGATGAAGCCTCTGTAAGTTTCTCAACATGGAGCCTGGAACTCAACAGGTGCTTGGAAAAATGACTGTAAACTTCAGCTCCACTTTGTAAGTCGAGTTGAGGCAATTTGTTACTTTTATGCCATGTTCAATGCACAGGACACCAGCCACTCACCAGTCTCAGGCAGAGCTAGCGCAGCCTGCAATAACAAACAGCTCCAGCATCTCAGAGACTTAACATGCAACCCTTTATGTTTCCTTTTGAGAAGTTTGTTGCTGGTCAGATGGCTCTCCAGGACCCTGCTGCCAGCATCCTGTGGCCCCCTGGAGCTGCCTTGATACGATGGTGGTGTTCCACTTATATGGCCAGCCACCTGTTGCCAGGAGGTTGAGAAATAATGATTGAGCAAGGGACGATCCCGGAGCACTCAAGTGTCATCCACGGAGGGCTTCAGTCTGAGCCTTAGTTTATCTGTCAAATGAGGGGTTGGGTCCGTGGAGCCATGCAGGGAGCTTTCTCAGTGGCCTTGCATGGAGATGAGAAGACCCCTCAAGGGCCACAGTCAGCACCAAGCATGGAGCAACACAGGCCCTTTGCTGCCCCCGCTACAGGCATACTGAGAAATGCACAGCCTGGGTCCACCTACAGTCATTCCTAGACACATGGACTGCTGGGGTCACAGCGAGGGCCCAGAGCACAACCAGACCAGGCTGCCCCAGGATGATGGCACAGCCCAGAACAGGGCCTAGGGCCAGGGAAGAGACTCTGGGCACCTTCCGGGAGCCCTCCCCAAGCCCAGGGCCCTAGGTCCCAGGTGGCCCTCTGAAGACACAATCCCCACAGCCATGCTGGGGGGTGGGGAGACCCAAGGAGCACCCAGATAACTCAGCCTCAAGGACTCCAACTCAGAGGCTGGACAGCCAGAGCCAGTCCTGGGGGGCAGGATGCACAGAACAGCCCAGGGCTCAGCACGGTCCTTCGGTGGCTATGGGATGAGGGTGTGGGGACCCCTGGGGGATCCACAGGGCAGAATCTGGCTGGATCTGGGCAAGGACAGGAGAGCTGCCAGACAGGGTGAGTGCCTAATCTGGGGATATGCAGAGGCCCCACTTGTGGGGTCCAGCAGAGCAGATTCAGGCTGTGCAACTGAACACTGCATCCCAGGGCCCAGCAAAGTCTGAGATGCCATGTAGCTAGGGCAGCCCCAGCGTGGGCCCAAAGTCTCCTCTGTGGCGGTCCCCTCTGGCTAGGTGCTCTTTCTCCCTCATCTTTGATCTTCACTGTGCCCTTCACTGTGCATCTGTCAGGGTGGGATGGGGAGATCTGCTTTTGTTCATCTGTTGTAAATAACATCAGATTTAGACTGAAATCCTGCACACATTCTCGGGTGCCTGTCACTGGAGTCGCTAAACCGCATGCCTGTGAACACTAAGACACTAAGACTGTACTGCAGGCACCTGAGGATGCTTGGCGCTGGGGCTGGTATTGCCAGGGTCTCAAAGGCTGCCCACTCTGACCAAGGGTCTCTTCTGCCTGCTCCTACAGGCTGGCTCAGGGTGCTGTAGCTTTGGGGTATAGGGAAGTACAATCCAAGGGCTTTCCAAGGGGAATGCTGGCAGCCAGGGCCTGGGCCTGGCCTGACTGCCCACCCTTAAACCCAGCCCACCACACTGGTCCACTCCTCTCCCCAGTGTCCAAGACCCCCACCATCTTCACTGCAGAGTGGACAACAGCGAACGAGGCAAAAACGACAAAGACATGGTTCTGTACAAAACCGGAAATATTTTTACTCTTTTAAAACTTTGATCTAAGTTACCTTAGACCTCATGGACTCGATACAAGAGTAATATGAATTGGGAAATAAAACACTTTAATAGCCACAATAAACTTTGTTAGAAATGTACATGTTGCCAAAATAATAATAATAAAATTAAAAAAATAAAAGAGAGGAAGAGAGAGAACAGCTTGATGGCCAGGTTAGATTATATAAATGTTCAACAAGGACAGGAAAGGAAACCTTCCAAACGCTGGGTCAGAATAGTCAGGGCCCCGTGAGGCTTGCCCCTTCCAGCCTCTGGGCCCCAGGGCTGTGTCTCCCCCCACAAACAGGATGAGCAAGTATGGCAAGGCCCACACAAAGCTGCCTCTCCTCATGGACAGAACACCCAGGGATGGGCATATAAACAAAGCTCATAAGAAATGTACAAATATAAAAAGCTACAAACATTAATAAATTACAGCATCACAAAACACAGAAACACTTCACAAGGTGCTAGTAAAGTAACTGTACCCCCACCCCCTTCGTCAACAAGAAGGAAAGAAAGAGCTGGTATTCAAGTTGAAGATTCCTCTCCAAATGTGTCTGAAATAGATCTTGTGTGTACGTATGCTTCTGTAAAGACAGATATAAGGCTGCACAGACATCACTTGTTTTTCAGGCAATACCTTAGTTCCTAAAAGAAAAAATAATAATAATAACCATAATAATACAAAGAAAGAAGGGAAAGCATCGGAAACCCAACTGTTCATCATACTCGGCAAAAAACTCGTATAAATGTTAATGAAGGACTCTATAGAAAGAAATTCCTAAAGATACTTTTACTCTTATAAAAAAGAAGTTATTTAAAAAGCTATTTACACGCTACATTCTATGAAAAATATGCTTCAGGAAATACATCTAAAATTAAAATACAGGATTGCCTGAGAAACAAATCCAGCCCCTCCATGTCGATGGGCAGACACGTGGTCCAGGAGCCACCCGTGCACTCGACACCAAACGTCAGCACGTGACAAGATAGAAGTGCCTGGCCCCCAAGTCCTGGGGCCCCCCGGCCACCACCTGCCCCACCAGGCATATGGTGGAGTGCTTTGGCTGGGAAGTGCTTCTCGGAGTATAGATGGTCAGGCTGGATGAGGCCCACCCACGTGGCTTAGCCTGGGCCCCTGGGATGCCACACTGTGGCTGGGCCTGAGCCCTTCCCCGGGGACCCCATGATGGCTCCAGTTCGCCCCCACTGACACACTGACCCTGCTGCCAGCCCCAGCCGGCCCCAAGAAATGCCCCAGACATTCAGGGCACAATACCCACCATCCGGCCCACCACCCACTATCTGGAGAGCACAGAGACTTCTCTCCTAACCGGACCGAACACTCTCTGGACTTGTCTGAGAATCACTTGGGAAGAGAAGGGGGGCACATACACACCCCGATTTCTCCTCCTCTTCCTCTCTAGTGTTCTTTGCCTTTTTTTAAGCCTCTGGAGGCTACCAGTCTGTGGCCAGCTCAGACTCTGGGCCTGGTGAGCATTGGCTCACTCCTCCTTCCTTGAAGGACTCATGCTCCCAGCAGAGCTGCAGAGGCCCTGCAATCACACCCATGCTCGGGGATGCCTGGAGGCTGTCCTGAAACTGGAATGGTCCTCAAATGGGCGGGGCCATGTTTCGGGAACTGGTCACTCTAAGCAACTTGAGAAAGGACGTCTGTCCACATTGGCAAGCTCCGCCTGCTGAAGCAACAGATGCTCATGTGAGGGGGGTGTTTGCTGGGAGGAGGCCAGGCCCTCCCTGGGTGAGGCAGCAAGGCCACCCTCCTGGGGGCTGATGTTCTAGCGGGGCTCCGGGGGTCCTGAGTGGAGCAGAAGGATCCTGGCTTTCCAAACTTTAAAGGAGCAGTTTTCCATTCCGATGAATTTTCAAAATTTTCCCAAGCCTCTGTTTGGCAGTGGCCATGCCCTTTTTTGTACGTTTTCCTGGTGGAGGTGGAGACACAAAAAAGACTGGTAAGTGAGAGGAGCAGCATACGGGATGGGGGTCTGTAATCCCTCACTGAGCCCACATCCTTTCTGTAAGATGGGTGTGCGATGCCCAAGTACAGTGAGCTCTGCATCCCTCCAAAACCATCAATTGTCGACAAAATGCCCCATGCAGAGGCTATGTCGACAAGGGGCTGGGGCATGGCGTGTGCAGCAGGAACAGTCCAGGGATGGCATTAGGGCAACCTAGAGCTACACTCCCCACGCCCATGGCTGGCTGGGGCTCACGGCCAGGGCGCAGTGGGCCTGGGGTGACAGTGGGGATACCATAGGACCCAGCCAGCTGTTCCACCCCTAAATCACATGGAGGAGCCTGGGCCACCTCCCAGTGAACCCTCAGCAAACCATCAACCACACTCTGTCTCCAAGCCAGGACCCAAAGCCAAGGCCCTGGTAGTCTAAAGGAATGGACCTAGCTCCAAGGTACCCAGAACCTCCCCCCAATCCCCTACCCTGAGGCGAGCAACCAGAGGTCAATCTTGAAAGGAGCCATTTCTCTCACACACTGACTGAGGGCCTGGTCACAGAAACTCATGGCTGCAGGGACAGAGACCTATGGTCACTCATAGGCAACTCAGGGTCGCCAAGCAAGGTACCTTTGGCAGCGGTGTTGTTGGGGGATGATGAGGAGGGCCTCCTCTGCGTGAGGAAGACCCCAGGGGCCATGGGCTGAGAGGCACGGCCGGCTTGGGCCCCAGTGAAGGTGCCAGCTGCTGTGTACTCATGGTCGACCAGGCTGCTGCTGTGGGACTCTGGCGGGGGCTCAGGTGAGCTGCCCTCCTGTGAGGCCTGGCTGCTGGCCGTGCTGGTGGAGGCTGGGGTGGTGGAGGCCGGGGTGGTGGAGGCCGAGGTGGTGGAGGCCGAGGTGGTGGAGGCCGAGGTGGTGCTGGCCGAGGTGGTGCTGGCCGAGGTGGAGGCAGAGGGGGAGGTGGTGTTGGGAGCCAGCTTCCTTTTGGTGTTCTTTTTCTTTTTGCTTTTCTGCTCCTCCTTTGAACAAAGCATGCAGGCGTGTCACCCCACAGGGCTGGCCAGACCCCAGACCCTGGGGAGCAGCCTGCAACCTGGGAGCAACCTGGTCTACTGTGGACAAGGCTTCTCCCATGGAGCTGAGCAAGTCAGCACTGCAGGAGCAGAAAGGGCTGGACCATGCCCAAGCCCACCTCTAGCCACCACGAGCCCCCCAGAACAGTACTGGAGTCTGTGGAGGGACCACCAGGCCCCACTCTGTGAGGCAGGCCGTCCTGGACATGGGGACATCCAAGACATGGCATCAGCACTCAGCTGTAGTGGACAGACCCTGCCCAATCTGAGCTCGCCTACTGGTGGACATGTAGTATGGGTCCCTCCCCCATCTCCCTAACCCCCCTTTCCCCACCACCCCACTGTGAGCTGCCATGGGACTTCTGGCACCAGTTCCCAGCTTCTCTGCTTTCCACTAGCATGGACCTGGGAGCCTAAAGGAACCAGGGTCAGCAATACTCAAATGTCCCCAAGGCTGTGACAGCCCCAGCCTGGATGATCCCTGTGCATGAAAGTGGGGGGAGCAAAGGCATCGGGGGGAGCCTAAGCCCAGGCAGGGTCACTCTCCTCACCTGCTGGGACAGTTTGGCTGCGGCAGCTGCCAGCCCAGTCTCAATGGAGGCCACTCTGGTCCCCTCGCGCACAGGCCTGTCTTGCCTTGGCACCGATGGGCCAACCCGCGCTGTAGGAAAGAAGGTCAGCCTGCCTCAAGTCACCACCCAGTGCCTGGGCGCCCTCCCGGATATCCCAGCCCTGCCCTAATCTGTCCCTGAATCCCAGGGACAAGTCACATTTTGGGGAAGCTCAGCAAGAGCCCCAACCTCATGTGGGGATGGTTGCCCTACAGCAGTAGGACTGGAGGGGTCAGGAAGGGAGTGTGTTAGGGGAACCAGACCCCACTCTGTTGGCTGCCATGATGGGGGCCAAGGGCAAACAGGACCCTCCCAGGGATGCTCGTCGAGGAGAGCCAAGGCAGAGGGCCCGCGCTCCACAGGGACACTGCACTGCCCTACTGGCAGGAGCCGGGATGCCTTTGAGCGTTTGCAAGAGCACCGGGCTGAGGTCCTGGGATTGAAGTGGAGCCCCAGTCAGGTTCCTGCAGGCAACAGACACCCTGTCTGAGCCACAGAGCCAGTGGGTGTGCAACACGACTGCTGGCATTCCGTGTGGACAGACCTCCCCCCTCCCAGCCCCCAGCGCTACCTGTCGGGCTATAGGGGGCGTCATCTGAGCCTTTCCTCTTCTTGGATCGGGACTTGAAAACAGGACTGTCCTCATCCGACTCCAGGGAGGGGTAAACTAGAGGCGGAAAGAGGAGGAAGGACTGAGCTGCTGGTGTGGCCCCAGGAAGACGGGAGCTGCAGGCTGCTGGCAGACCCTGTGACCGGCATCCCCCAGGGCCGTCTTCAGGCTCCATAGCACCAGCCCTCCAGGAGTGGTTGCCCCGTGCACAGGCACAGCTGGCCTCTGAAATCGTTCAGCCCAGGCACCCCTGGGGTCCAGAGAGGCCAGACAAGGGGTTCCATCCAGCCCCCATGGCACCCAACCAGCCATGCCTACCCCAGCCTGGCTGCCACACCCACTTGAATGCCCAATTCTCAAGACATCTCTTCTGTTGCTGTCAGAGAAGGGAATCTCTGATGTCCATGGAGCTAGCTGGCTCGAAGGACCCCAGACTCTCCTCGACAAGTCTCTAGAGCAGGGAGACCCACACAGCAGTCCTGGGTGACTCACTGGGTGCCTCCTCCTATTATCAATAGCTTTAACCCCCAGGACCTGCCCCATGTCCCAAGGGTGCCCCCCAAATGGAGTTCACCCCACTGTCAGCCTGTCAGACCATGACAGCCCCCACCAGCGAGGCCTGAAAGTGTCCACCAGAGAGGACACACCCAGCCTCACCGCGGGAGGGCTCTCCAGGACAGTGGTGCGGCCTCACACCATCAGGACTGCACTGAAGATAGGCCCTGCACCGTGGGGGCAGCACACCCCCCGCCCTGAGAAGCACACCGCAGCCCGTGGGGACTGGGACATCCCGGGCAGTGGGCCAAGGCGTGGAGGTGGGTCCTTGCTCCAAATCTCCCAGGCGGCCAACAGCAACTCCTTCAGACTGTTTTGGAACCTGAAGCGCTGGGCCTGGAGGGGCTACAGTGTGAGGTGAGGGGCCATGCCCCTGGGCAGAGGCCACAGCTATGGCCCAGCCACCAACTTACTGCCCACCTCAGACTTGGCCACTCTGGGCCCTGGTTTCTCTGTTTACACAGACACAGAATGGATGTGGTCTCAACATGTCTATGAAGTGGTACAGCCACGTGAAGGACAGTCAGGCAGAGTCTCAGAAGGTGCAGTGACCCAGCCAGACACCACAGACACAGGCCACACAAAACCCCCTGCAGCAGCCCTATTCACAACTGCCGACAGGTGGAAGCCACCCAAGTGCCTGGGGATGGATGAAGGGATAAACAAATGTGGTGTGTCCACCCAGTGGAATGTTATCCAGCCAGTAAAAGGAACAAAGCTGACACGTGCTACAATGTGGATGAAGCCTGAAGAGTATGCTGAGGAGGACTTCCCTGGTGGTACAGAACCCATCTGCCGGTGCAGGGGACACAGGTTCAATCCCTGGGCCAGGAAGAGCTCACATGCTGTGGAGCAACACAGCCCGTGCGACACAACCAGCGAAGCCTGCACACACTAGAGCCCGCACACTGCAACTACCGAGCATGCGTGCTGCAAGTACTGAGGCCCGTGTGCCTAGAGCCTGTGCTCCACAACAAGAGAAGCCACCACAGTGAGCAGTCAGTGCACCGCAAGGAAGGGTAGACCCCGCTCACCACAACTAGAGGAAGCCCACGTGCACCAGTGAAGACCCAGCGCAGCCAAAAACACGCATAAACAAATGACCAATGTGTTACTATAAGTTAAAATAAAAAGGGTATGCTAATGAAAGAGGCCAAGCACCGAAGACCAAGCACTGTGCAATTCTGTTCTCATGACACGTCCAGATGAGGAAAATCCATGAGTTGGCATAAATCAGCATAAAGCAGGGGAGGCATATTGACTCTTAATGGGCAGAGGGCAGGGTTTCCTTCGATGAAATGCTCTCCAATCGGGGGTGCTGACGGCAGCACACCCATCCCTCTGAATACACCAAGCACCGCTGAGTTGCATGCTTCTAAAGGGAAATGTCTCAGGTCTGTGAATTACATCCGCAAGAGGGTCTGGGGCCCGCCCCCAGCACCCAGGACAGGCACCTCTCCCTGCACAGCAGCGCTCACCATAGTCCGAGTCCTTGAAGCAGGCGTCCAGGTGGTCCTGCTCCTCCTCATAATCGTCCAGGTCCACACTGTTCTTGGCCGCCCTCTTCAGCAACCGCTTGCCTGCGCTCTTCCCACCAGCCCCGTTCTTCCGGGCGCCATGGGCGGCCAGCGAGCTGCCCTTGGCCTGGCCAGCACCCCACGTGGTCTGCAGGCAGGAGTCGGAAGCCTGCAGGTTGGCCATGGACAGCATTCCCTGAATGGCTTCCTGTGTGCTGGGGGAGGCGGGGGGCTGGCTGGAGGCACAGAGAGACAGGCACTCAGCCCACGGCCCACATATCCTCCCACTCAGCAGCCAGCAGAGGGCGTGGGGGGAGGACGGTGGGGGCTGATCCTTTCCATGGGGTACCCACTTCCTCTACCCTCTGCCCCCCATCCGCCAACATCAAAAGGAGGGCTGGAGGCCTTGGGACATAGAGGGGCATAAATAGAGAAAAGAGGGAGGGGGAAATGGAGGGAGTGGACAAGGGAGGGGCAGACAAAGGTGCTCCTGATCTCTCCCATCATGAGGTCAACAAGCAGATTCCCCCCAAGGACCCAGGCCACCTCTCCCTCCCTCTTCCATTCTCTGCGCACCCCTGCGCCCACCATGGGCTCCTGCACTAAGCCCCCGTCGTGGGTGCTTCCCCCACATCTCATCCAGCACCTGAGATGGGGCGGCTCAGCCCTCTCCCTCCCATGGCACTCCATCTCCCCAGGTGACCCACACCATCTTTTCATGACTGCATCTGCACCCACACCCTCACCCTCGCTCATCACCCCAGACATTTGTCCACCTGGGTCAGGATAGCCCACCCCAGCTTCTGGGGAGCCTGGCCATACCTCTCATTGCCCCCTGGTTCCTGAGGAAGCAGGGCCTGGAATGGCACACTGCTTGGCTCTCCTCCCTGGTCACAGACCCAGGAGGCCCAGGAGGTCCAGCAGTGGGCCTGTCTTGCATGTATGACACTCAGGCCCCCTCTGGCTTGCCCCATGTGCCCCTGGGGGATGGATATACCCACAGGGCTGCCAGAACACAAAAGCAGCACCACAAAGTGTACCCACAGAACCACACTGGTCGTTCTGCATGGTCCCTGCCCCCTCCCCGACTTCCAAGAAGTGTTTGAGGCATCTCTAGTAAGACATTAAAATGAGAAGAAATCCCTGCTCAGACATAAGGTTCCCAAAACTGAGGTTGGAGGGTACAGGGAAATAGAGCTGGCCCCAGGAAGCACAGACACAGAGGGTGGTCCCCTGTGTTCCTGGGGGCCCACCGAGACAAGCTTGGACAAAAGTCATCCTGAGAGGGGTACTGCTGGGCTCCAGGCCAGGGACTCCGCCCTAAGCCAGGAGGCAGCGACGGACGGGCGCCTCTCTGGGCAGTCCTCCATGAATACCGCTTCCCCCAGCCCCGCCCAAGACGTACTGGACCGCAGTGTTTTGGGCTTTTGCTAGAAGCGGATGGATTATGGTTCCAAAGCCACAAACAGTGGGAAAAATCAAGTATGATCAGACCGCTGTGGAGAGTTAGGAGCCCTCCACCAGACCTTCCACCTGCCCCAGTGCCTTCCCAACCCCCACTGTCCCGTGCCACGAAGGCAGAGGGACACCCAGACCCAGTCAGGAGCACATGGCGTTTGGGAGCAGTAGTATCATTGCTATACAATCATCACTGATGCTTTCTGAGCAGGGACGGACCCCCCGCCCCGGCCAAGTATGAGAGCCAGCAAGAGCTGATAGATGGCCCCCCACACTCTGTACCAGGCTCTCCAGTGCTCTGCAGATGAGGCCCTGAAGGTCTCAGGGATCCTCACCCAGCCTTATGGCCTGGACAAACGCCAGGCTTCCTGCAGGGATGGGAGGGTGGGGGCCAGGACACCCACCATGAGGGTCCTCCGGGAGCCAGCATGGAAGCCAGCCGCCTGCCTGTGCCATCTGGACGTCGTGGTCCCAGCCCAGCTCAGCTGCAACTGAGAGGGAGGGGCCTCGGAGCCCAGGGCTGCAGACTGGCCACGTGGGCTGGCGAATCAAGGAGCAAAGTCTAACCAGTGTGCATGGAAAATAATACCTTAATCCTCCAATTATCATACCAAAATCCTCTCCTTTCCCCCCGGCGGTAAACACTAAGCAAACCATCCACAAGAAATTAACATATTTTCCTCCATTTTCTTCAGCTGTTCTTTTCCAAAAAAGCAAATACTTAAAACAGAGCAAATGGACCATCAAACACTGACCTACACTCCAAATGGGGACTTGGGAAAGGAACTGCCTGCGGCAGCCAAGGAGGCCAGCCCCGGCAGGCACACGTGCAAGTGTGCAGGCGTGTGTAAGCACACACGCGTGTACCTACAGATCAGTCCACAGTGCGTCCACAGACTGGCCACCCTCTCCCAACAGGCCATGCCCAGGCTCAGTCAAGAGCCCAAGCTGAAGGCCCTGTGTCCCAGCTCTGGGCAGAGTTCTGGCACCAGCCTCATCTGTCCTCCGGTTTTGGGGGGAGCTCTCCATGGAGCTCAAAGGGGACCCAGGTGAGCGTCATTCAGTCACTGAGGTGCCAGCTAGCCAGAGCATTCCCAGAAGAGAGGCACCTCTGAAGAGGTGCGGGGCCAGCCCGGGCCCCAGCCCCTCCAGCAGAAAGGGGCTCAGAGCCAGGCTTCTCCACCCAGCAAAGGGGTCTCAGGCCAGGGTCCCTCCTGACACCACCGGGGCATCTCTGCAGTTGAGGGGCTTGGGTCTGTTTTATCTACAGAAACTACTTCATGCTGATCAGGAAATCTGTACCCCCCACAGCTCTGTAGAAGCCTCCAACCATACTCCACTCCCATGAGAGAAGGCACCTATGGCTATCTGTGAGCATAACACTACACAAAAAATGGTAATGTGTGAAAGAAAATACAACCATTTGATTTAGAAAGAACACTTTTCAATCAAGCCCTAATCCTCCTGCTGTGGCCCCACTGTCTGAGATGGGGCTGACATGTGCCTCCACCGGCTCAGGTAGCCCTCAGACCTCAATCCTGGTAGCACGGGCTGAAAGGCAAATCCGGAGGACCAAACAAACCCTGAGCAGACCACGTAAGGCCTGCCGCCCTCAGACCAAGTCACCCCTCCCACCCCCACCCCACCCCCACCCCCCCCCCGGCTGGAAGATACAGTCTAGTATGGTCAGCCTTTCAGGACCCCCACGCTTGGGCTCCATCATTAGCAAATGGAGATTCCAGTCCTGCCTCTGCTGCCTCCTAGCTGTGTGGCCTTGGGCAAGTCACCTAAGCTCTCTCAGCCTCAGTTTCCCCATCGATGCAGCAGGAATCTCCTGATGACTCAAGAACTAGGAGGGGAGCCAGCCCTTGTCATGGTAGCAGACACCTCCAGAATGGGGAGACTGCAGGGGACACAGGCCCCCATCCCTTGGTTGTCTGTCTGTGGTACTTGTAGAAATTCCATGTGGAAAAAAAAAAATGTTCCATGATGCTTAAAAGCAAGAGCCAATTGGGACCAAAAGGGAATTTAACTGGGACCATCCTGAAAAAGGGGCTTCCCTGGTGGCCCAGTGGTAAAGAATCCACCTACAAGGCAGGAGACTCGGGTTCAATCCCTGGATTGGAAAGATCCCCTGGAGAAGGAAATGGCAAACCACTCCAGTATTCTTGCCTGGGAAATCCCAGGGACAGAGGAGCCTGGTGGGCTACAGTCCATGGGGTCACAAAGAGTCAGATATGATTGAGCAACTAAAAAACAACAATCATGAGAAAAACAAGCCCCATGGCCTCCCATCCAATGCAAAACCCCAAGAGAATTAATCCATTTCTCTCAAATCAAAGGATTGAAACTGGGCAGGCCTAGGCAGGGAGGACCACCTGAGCTGAGTAGACACATGTCCTGGCCTGCCTGATCGCCTGGAAGCTCAGGGCCTCCAGGAAAGGGCAGCATGTACACCAGCAGTGAGTGGGCTCCTGAGGCCGCACATGTGGACTCAAACAGGTCTCAAGGGTAGCCTGGCTTAGCTCCCACACACTCCCAGGTGGGGTGGGAGTCTGGGACCCTGACCAATCCAGCCCCTTCTCAGGGAGTGGGCTCTCACGTCCCAAGCTCTGAAGCCATCATCTCCCTGGCTGCAGATGATGGCTCTGCAGGGAAGCCAGCTTGGGGTCCCAGAGAGGCCCATGAATGCTCTTTACCCTGACACCAGGCACACACTGTGGAATTTTCTTAGGTCATTTTTATGGCATTTGGGAAATGACGAGGCAGAGACAGCTGGACGTCCCAGTCTGGAAAAACCCTGATACCCTCCAGGTACCCAGCCTGGCCCTGTGTCTCCACAGGCACACAGATATGGCGGCCCCACAGACTCCTCACACAGGAGCTCTGCAACACGAAGGACCTACATAGCCAGCCCCCACTCACCTCCCTGGCCACCTGGCACCACCTCTGCCAGGCAGGGGTCCCACTCTGACTGTCCAGCCTCCAGGACATGGGCTGATGGAGTCCTTTTTGGCCCAACTCTGTGGAAGCACCCACTCCCCCCAGGTCCCTGAGGGCACTGGGCCTACCTGTTGGGGTTGTACTCGAGTGCGCCAACCTCCTCGCTGGCCTGAAGCAGGTCCAGGATGCCCGCGGCTGAACCCCCGCTGTCCTTCTTCACTTTGGCATTGCGGGCGGGCTTGGTGTCCGTGTCTATGTGCAGCGAGCCCTCATCAGAGGAGTCATCACTCTGCTGGAGGGACAGAGCAGCCAGTCAGAAAAGGGCTGGGGGGTAGGGACGGGCACTGTTTCACTCCAGTGAGAAAAAGAGGTTTTTAAAGAGCTTGTCCTTGTGCTGAGCACCGGGAGGCCGACTGACCAGACACACTCTGCAGAGCACGGGCGCCCGAGCTTTGTGCTGGGAGCCTGGAGCCCCAACTGCACCACTTTCCCAGATGAGCCCTGGTTTACAGAACCTTATGTGAGAGCCCCAGTATTGAGCACAGATACAAGAGGAGTTGCCATGGCTGGAGAGGGATCAGGTGGGTGAACCTGCGCCTGAAGGACACCAGTAAACAGCCCCTGGCAGGTGGCTCCGCAGGGACACCCTGGGCTCTGCAGGTAGGGTATCCCCCGTCTTCCTGGAACTTGGCTTCCTGGGAGATGGCCGCCACATCCTGGGCTGGACATGCACGGCCTTGGAGATTATCTAACTTAACCCCCATACCTCAGTGCAAGACTCAACCCCCAGCAGCTCGGCCTGCTACCCTCTGCACCACCATACTCAAACATCAAGGAAACTCACGGAGCTGACTAAGGAGCGCAGCTCCAGAGGCCCCACCACTCAGACACCCGTAGACCTTCCGCAAGTCCCAACTTTGCTTTTGCCCCTTTGTGCAGGACCCCAGGGCTCACAGTCCCACATCTGGAGCCCAGCCAGCTTCCCCAGGAAAACATCCCCCTCTGCCCTCCACCCAGAAAGCTCAGTCAGAGATGTCCCCCCAAGGGGTAGGCGGGCCACTGCCTCAAGAACAGCCAGACACAGGGATGGCTGTCTCGCTCACCCCTGTGACCAGTGTCCCAGAAGGCCATCGCTTACCTTGTAGAGCGCCGAGTCCAGCTTTGGCTTCGTAATGGGCATGGGCAGCGGCTCCTTCTTGTCCAGTAAGACTGAAAGCAGAGCAGATGGGAGTCAATGGCAACTTTGGAGGGGCAGAGGGGGACCCTAGTCCAGCCACATCCAACGCCCACTCCACATGCCCAGGACGGTCCCTACGGGGCTGGGCCTGGCCCCTCCCCATGTCCCCTCAACTCACAGGACAAGTCCCTCTTCGGAGCATTTTTCTTCCTCCTAATAGGGAATTCGTCAATCTTGAGCTCCCCATCATCCGACACATATTCATACTCATCCCGCACCGGCTGGGGCTTGTCCTCCTTGAAGTTCTGCAAGGCCCCGAACACCCCTGGGCCGGGCTGTGGCTTGAGGGCCTTGGAGCTGGGGTGGCAGAAAAGGGCCAGTAAGTGGGCATCTGCACAGCCTGGCCAGTGCCCCCAGCACTCCACCCCTCAACAGGCCTTGGAAGACCAACAGTAAGGGCTGGACCCCTCCCAACCCCACAGCCTCCTCTCCAATGCCATGACCCTAGCAAGGATAGCATACAACCCACGGGGTACATGCCCGGCCCTTTCTCAGGCTGTGTGAGCTTGTGCCCCTAACTGCTCCGCAGTCCTAGCCGCTGGACGAGCGCTGGACTTCTGTCAGGCTGCTCTGGGGCTTGACACAAGCTCAGAGTCAGACACAGCCAGTGCCAACTGGCCTGGGTTTTTTATTCACACAGTTATTATGGAAAAATAATTTCAGGGCTGAGGTGTAGGAACAACATGACAAATCTCCCTCCTGGGGCCACAGGGCTACTGCAAAGGAGGAGAGTCCGATGCTCTAGCTGCTGCCCCTGGGGTCAGCTGAGGGCGCAAGTGCACACTCAGCAGGGGGGAACAGCCGGCAGGGCACAGGCATCTGCAGTTCCCCATGGACGCAGCTCCGATTCCCAACAGTGGAGACACCAAGGCAGTGAGCCCTGCTGGGTGCGGGCAGGAGTTACACCACGCAACACACACACACGGGCACACACACCCCCCCATGTACACACATGGTTATAGCATCCAGTCTCCTTGTCTCCCTTCCATTTCTAAACTCTAGCACAGTCAGTCGGTCATACAGTTAATGCCGTCAAAAGCTCCCCAGGACCCACCAGCTGAGCTTCAGAAAAATCAAGGACATGCCCAGGGCCATGAAGTCATGGCAACAGATCCAACCCATCTGCTTGCCAAGAGGCCTTGGCACACTGCCATGAGCTCTTAGGAAAAATAGGCGCACCTGTGCCGGGCTCTGCAAGCGCACCAGACACTGATAGCTCTGTCCCTCACCGCCTGAAAACAGCCTTCTCCCATTTTGCAGATGAGAAAACTCAGATCCACGGGAGTAAAGTGGCCCTGTTCCCACTGGGATGTGTCTACCTCCTGTTCGTTAGGCGCCCACGCTGCACTCTGGAGTTAGTATACAACTGTCAGACCAAGACCAGCGAGGGGCTTCTCGGTGAGCAGAGGGTTCCTGGCCCACCCACCTCCCATCTGGCCAGCCCACCACACTGGTCAGCCGACCGAGATCCCTTATACAGTCTGGGACCTAGACACACCAGCTCACACACACAGACCCACCCAGGCTGAGTGCCCCACCTCTCAGCTTAGGGCCATCTCCTCCAGGAAGCCCTCCCACCAATTCCCTTGGGCACCCATGGACTCCATAGAACCCCAGGCCCCACAAATCCTCCTTCCATGATCCCAATCACAGCCATAACTTCAGATGGATTTGAGAGTACTGGGCTCATACCAGCCTCTCCCCACTGGCCTCTGGACTCCTAGGCCAAGATCCTGACCCCTACGATGTCCTCTGTGACAGCCCAGGACAGCACTTGGATAATATCTGCCCAATCATACCCTCCCCTCCTTGCCGCACACACCACTGCTCCCTGCCTACCTACCTGAGCTCTTTGGTTTAGGAAGCAGGAAAGGGGTCAGCCTGGTGAGGCCCTCATGAGGGGTGTGCCTGTCCTCTAGCTCAGGACAGAGGCTCATCTTCAGAGACCTCCAGGCAAGCGTGTGTGTGTATATGAGGTGTGCACAAGCAGGGCATGTGTGTGTGTGATGTGGAGAGAGGATGCTCAGGGTATGCGTGTGTGACATGTGGCGCATGTACAACCAACCCCTCCTGGCACAAGCACTCACGTACCCAAGCAGTTTCTTGTTGGAGAAGGAGAAGGAGAACTTGGTGTCCTTGTTCCCTGACAGAGGAGACTTCTCCAACTTCTGCTCTTCCTCCATCTTCAGCAGGGAGTCGGGTTTGCTATTCTGAAAAGCAAACCCAGGACCGTCCCTGAACCCCATACCATACCTGAACCCCATGCCAGTGGGCAGAGGCAGCAGGATAGGCCAGCCTCCTCCCTCTGATATGTTACCCGAGGACCCATGCCCACCACAGCCCCAGGTCCACAGGAACTGCCCTCAGATGCTGACCAGCTCCAGGGATTGCCAGCTCAGACCAGGACAGGCCACTAAGGGCAACAGCGTCCATCCCCTTAGGCTAAGATGTGCCCACACCAATCCTCAGAAGGTGGCTCCAGGAGGCCACGTGTACGCCCAGACCCTCAAAGACCTTCACAGCACACACCCTGATATACCCTACACACCACCAAGCCCACACCTGCCTCACACACCACCTTCTTTCACTAACATAGCCCTCCCTGAGGGTACACTCACTCACCAGCACACCTGCACACACACACACCTCACCTTATACTTCCATTTGGCCTCTGACTTGCTCTTAGTTTGCTCTCGGATTTCCAACCGCTCCACATCATTCTGCGTGCTGATCACCTCCTTGTTGGGCACACTCAGGACATTCTTTGTGGCCTAGAAAATACTAGCCATGATCTAGTAGCAGTCATGGGAGGGCAGCAGGGTCCATCAGGCTACAATACAAAGTCCCTACAGCACAGAGTCCCCACCTCCTGCTGGCCTACATACATCAGTTCATCCATCTATCAATATACCCAACCACGTATCCAACCAGCCATCTGTCCATCAGCCCACCCATCCAATTATCCACTATCCACCTATGCACCCACCCACCATCCACTATCCACCTATCCACCCACCCACCCATCCATCCACACCATCCATCCACCCACCCATCCAATTATCCACCACACACCTATCCACCACCCACCATCCACCTATCTACCACCCACCATCCACTATCCACCTATCCACCCACCCATCCATCCACACCATCCAATTATCCACCATCCACCTATCTACCACCCACCCTCCACTATCCACCTATCCACCCTCCCACCCACCCACACCATCCACCCACACCATCCACCCATCCACCCACCCATCCACCCATTCACTCACCAACCATTCACCCATCTTACTCGCCCACTCGTAAATCATTCACCCACCCATTCATTCAACCACTCTTCCTCCTCCTACCCTTCCTTCCTCCCTCTCTTCTTTCCATCCACCCATCCATCTATTAATTCATACATTCATCTACCCTCTTGCATTGAGAAAAGGAAAAACCATGTGCCCCACTTAAGCCCTGAAACATTGGGTAATGGTGTCCCACTAGCAGGAAACCATTCAGTATGGCCTGCTTTCAGAGACCCACAGTCCCCAAAGTCCATACCCGTCCATACTGATGGGTCTTCAGGACCAGGCCTGCTTCTCTTACTGCCACAGGGGCTCAGGACCCCAAGGAAGCCTGGCCCCATCACCACCTCCATTCCTGCCTCCCCACTGCCCTCCACTGGGTGCCTCACCCACCTTTAGGTTTCAGCCAATGTCTGGGCCCCAGGGAAGACTCAGCGGGCTTGTCCCCCCAGGTGACCCTTGATGGTACCACGTGACCCAGGACAAACTCCACTGCCTTTATCATGAGGGTCTCTCCCCAGTTGCCCACTATACCAAGCTTGCTGGGGCAGAGCCCAGCTGCCCTGGGTCTCCACCACAAGGACACAGCAGGTCCAGCACCAGTCCACAGGCCTGCTCCCCGGAGGTGTCTGCAGGCCCACTGACTATAGGTAGGGAGGTCAAGACCACCCACCTTGCCCTTCTTAGGAGGCTCGATCTTGGTCAACGCCTCCTTGGTGTGGGCCTCCAACAGGTCCAGGTTGGGGATGGTGGGTGACGCTGAGCCCCTGCACTTCTTCCCTTTCTTCTTGCTCCCATCCTTGAGCTTCAGTGATTTGGGAGGCTTGGGGGGCTTGGGGGGCTTAGGAACTTTGGACGGCTTGGGCATCTTCACGGTTTTGGGAGTCTTTTTTTTGGACACTTTCTCCAGGAAGGACCGCGGAGGGCTGGCCTCAATGGGGGATGGGGGCTCCTCCTTCTCCCGGTCCCCAAAACAGACCTCGTCTGAGGAGACAGCCGCAGTCACTTCAGGTCGGGAGGCCTTGGAGGCATTCTGGGAAAAGGACAGGAAGAGGTGACCAAGAGTGCCCTGCTAGGAGGGTCTCACAGCCCCAGGCCATGGGAAATGTGCAGAAAAGGAGCACCTGTCTGCATCACTGGCGACATGCTCCCATGTCTCCTACACCATCTGTATAACAGGCCCACACCCATCTACACCATCTATGAACACAGTCACACCATCTATACCATCCGTGTGACGGTTTCACACCTGTCTCACACCATCCACATCAGCAGCCACTTGACCCCTCTACCTCCTTGGTGGAGACTGCTGTCCCTCCCTAAGGCACGGGGAGGCTGGGGGCTGGACAGGCTCGCAAAAGCTGGGTCTCAAGGGGCTGAAATAGTCCTTGCTGCAGTCGTTCCCCACCCCACAGGGGGCTGCACAGCATGCCCACACTCTCTCATTCCCGAAGATCCCACCAGGAGACTGTGAGTCTGCCACCAGGGCCTAGGATCCAGCGTCATCGTGCAGGTGACCCTGCCCCAGAGGGCTGGGGGAGGGGCTGCCTCCCATGTGGCTGACCCTCACAGGATAACCAGGGAAGACAGGCAGAGACATCCCTCAAGCAGGGTCAGCAGGCCACCACGGTGAGCCCTACCTCACTGAGCCGGATCTCTTTGGCGAGGTCTTTGATGAGCTGCGAGGGTTTGAAGTGCTCTGGGAGCTCGTCCTCATGTTCTGCCAAAGCCTGCAGGACAGCCCATGCACAGGGTCAGCTGCGAAGTCTGGGCACAGATGCCCACTCCCCCTCCACTCACAGGGGCCCCAAGCAGGCTCAGCTTCTGTGGTTCCTGACTCATGCCCTCTGTCCCTCCAGGCTGTCCCCCATCTACCCAGCCAGGACCTCCAGCCCCACTGCCACCCAGACAGGCAGAAGGGAAGGCACTGCCACAGGCGTGGACTGGCTGCTGGGGGCCCTAAGGGAGTTAGCCCACTCTAGCCAGACACTGTGCCAATGAGGAGGCTCTGCTGTGATCCCACTCTTACAGATGGACAGTAAGTCCCAGAGGGGAGGGGGTGCCCGGTGCCACTACCAGCTGTGACGTGAATGTAGGCCATCCCTTCTTCCTGGGCATGAGGCCACTTCACCTGGCCAGACAACTGGTGTGAGTTGAGGGGCACAGCCTGCCCCATTCCAGGCTCTGAGAACCGAAGGAGGGCCCTAGGAGGGTGCCTACTGTCCCACCCAACCCAGCTCACCCATGAGAGATGCACAGTGCTCCCCTCTTGGACTCCCCACTTCCTCAAGACTTTCTGGAGGCCTGGTGGGATCTGCTCAGACTATGCTGGCACCCCTGACTGGCAGGGGTTCCCAAGGCAGTAGACAGGGAGCCCTGAGGCTGACCAGGCCTCTCCGCTCCCTCTGTACCAACAATCCAGGCAGGACGCCAAGGGAAGTTCGAAGTTGCTTTTCTGGAGCCTCCCTGAGGAGAAGTAGCTGCTGCATGGATGCTAGTGAGGGTGCTGATGCTTTCAAAGTGGGGGGACCCAGAAATGCTGCTTCAAGGGAGTCAGCAGGGGCACAGGGCAGTGCTCCTGTGGTCGGGGGGGGATGGAGGGTCGTAGGGCAAAGGGACTGCCCTAGTCACAGAGCAAAGCCAGCTCGAGGTGATGCCTGCACCAGTCAGTGGGACAACGAGGACATCTCTACTCTCCTATTCAGAACGTGAATCTCCAGCCAGTCACTGACTTGAGTCTTCCCTGCTCCCTGGCATTCAGGGTCCACACAGTGCTATCTCTACCACCTCACTTCCTCTCAATGAACCTTGCTGCCACCCAGCCCTACCCCTCAGGCCAGGTCCTTAGATGGTGGGCCCTCTCCCACATCTGCCCCCACCAACAGATATGTGACTGGCCAGGTGGCCCCCACCTGCTTCTCACATGTTATTTCCCAGCGAAGGAAGGACAAGCCCGAGGGAAGACGCCCCGCCTGCCACCCTCCCTTCTGCCCTGCGTCACGCCTAGCACACTTCCCTACCTGCTTTCTCGTCCATGATCTGAAAGCACCATTGAGAATTTTAGCTCCTTGGACTAAATGAGGGGGCAGCTGCTTCCCAGATTTGTGAGAACCTGGGGGAAGACGGACGGGTTTGCTCAGGAGGGTACCCACTCTCCCCTGCCACCTGCAGGTGACTCAAAGCCCTGGTGGTGGGGGATATTCAGGGCCAGACCTTTCAGAGGCATGTGCCCACCACCACCTGCCCAACTGCCAACGGTTCCTCTTGGAACCCAGGGGATGCCCATCTAAGATGCTCTGCAAGGGGCAGGACTGGCCTTCCCATTGTCCACCCACCAGGCCCCTCAGGCAGGTGGGCTGGCTCCCCCTCCACTGGGCCCCAGCCTGCAACAGTGAGGGACCACAGTCATGCCCCAAACCAAGCATCCCTGAGGCTTTCTGATTCCCACCCTCTCACAGCCCCCTACATAGCTGAGGCAGTGGGCCCACTTCCCACTGGGGTGGCCCAAGGTAAGCACCACCTCAATCACATCCTTGGGAGCCACAGCTGCCGCCAAACAGAAGGGCCAGAATGTTCCCCTTTCAGGCAGAGAGTTCACCTGGAGGCAGAGCAGCCCTGAGCTCTGACACCACCAGATGATCATGTCTGGCCTGTGGCAAATCCCTGGGCCCTCTCAGCTCGGAGGCTGCTGAGCCGTCAGCCCCATCACAGAGGAAGGCCCAAGGCAGAGAGGCAAGGGCAGCCCAGCAAGGCCCAGCTAGTCAGCAGTCACCCTGGTCAAGCTGTCCCCAGGTCCCCAGGGTACGATTCTGCCAATACGACCCCCATTCCATCTCCCCAGCAAGAAACCCCAGAGCAGGGCACTCCTGCCTGGAGTACAGGGCTGAAGTTTAGAAAATGATGGATGAATTTCACTGAAACCTAGCCAGCCCAGGTTAAGAACCATTTTCAGCTTTCTGATCTCAAATTAGAGTCAAAGTACAAAGGAGTCCTGATAAGGAGGTCTCTACTTGAGACTCTTATCAGAACACAAAAGAGCAGCTTCCTGGAAGGCAGGTGCTACTGAAAAAGGAAGCTCTCCATGAAAGCAAATGCTCCTCCTGTATCTCTCACATGGCTGCAGAAAGTCTGGAGACCTGAGCAGGAGCTGGCCACCTGGAGCTGATCCCAAAGGCAGGGCTGGCAGGACGTAGGATGGAGGGCCATGTTCATGGAGGGCAGGGACCCAGCAAAGCCCATCCCTCCCCACGGCCTTCCTCAGGGGACTCTGGCACCCACACTCCCCCAGGTACAGCAGGGATGCTACTGGGATCCCTTGGCCAGGCAGACTCCAGGCCTCTCGATGTCCCAGCTGAGCCCTGTCAATAACCACACAGGGCCACGGGGACCAAGCAGAACACACACCAGGTCTGGAAACGTGGTCAGAGCTCCTTCTGCAACACCAGCTGAGCCTACAGGCAGGAGCCCACTCCAGCCCCATTGCACACAGACAGGGGAAGCAAGGCCTGGGAGCTGAGGGGACGTTCTGCTCAGGCCCCACGAGGGCAGCACTCGGCCTGTGCCCCAGGGCCCAGCTGCCCCGCTGCATGATGGCAGAACTGTGACCACTCCCCGGCATCCCTAAGCTCCGCCTGCAAACTAACTGTCCACAGCCACAGGCAAAGACGCTGACCAGGAGATAACGTACTTTTGAACGCCTCCAGCAGGTGCTTCCCCATGTACCAGCAGGCAGTTTCGAAGTTGGGAAACTGAGTCAGGCTGCCCAGTTTCAACCTTCTTTCCACTTCGTATGCTCTGGAAGCCACAGCAAAGAACTATTCAGTGTATGAAGCCCTGAGCAGGTAAAGCTAAAGGAAGGTGAACCCACGCCATAGCTAGAGGCTACCCTGCGGCCATGCCTGCTACCCTCAGGCCTCCCTGCTGGGCCTAACAGCAAGGTGACCCAGGGGACCACCTCAGGATGACCACTGGGCATGAAGGTGAGCCCCATGGGCCATGGCTTCTAGAGCTCTGGGTCAGTGCTCAAGGAGAAGGCGGCTCAGCCTTTAAGTTCCCCCCAAGTCTATTACAGGCCTGAGGCTGTCCAGCAACCAGGCAACTCAGGGGCCTTGGTAGGATCACAGCTCATCTCCTCCTTCCTCCCCACCACGCGGACGCCTGGCTAGGCAAACAGCCATGCCGAGGGTCACCCACGGGCTGGGCCCGGCCAGGACTCAGCACCATCATACCGTGGCAGAGCCTGGGAGTCAGGTGTGGCCCTACCTCATCTGCATCTCCACACTCAGGCTGTGGAGGAAATGTCCCGCGAAGGCCAGGCAGTCCACGGGCGTCAGAGTGGCGTAAATCCAGCCTGCGGGGACAGGAATGAGGCCACCTCTTCACAGTGTGCTCACGCCAGGCTCTTGGCACACCTGGCCTGACTCCAGCCAGCATGGGCTCAGGCTCCTGCCAGCCCTTCCTCTGTGCCCCCATCCATCTGGGGCCCCGGAAGGTGCTCCGGCCCTGGCTTCTATGTAATGAGTGGGTGCACCCTCCCAGAAGGACGGCCTGTGCTCGACCTGGCCCAGTCTGTTCTATCCAGTCCTGTGCGGTATAGACAGGGAAACTCAGGCCCAGCAGCCCAGGAGACTCTCAGACCCAACCCAGGGGTGGGCTGCCTGGCATTCCTGATCTCCACATGAAGGACGGACGGACAGGCAGAGCTGCCACAACTCCCAGGAGAGCTGGGTTTGTCCCCCCAGACTCTGGGAAATAGCTGTGGTTGTAGGAAACAGGAGTAGGGGCTAGATCAGGAAGGACTCGGAGGCACCTAAGTCAGTGGAAATGTGAGGGCCTCCATATATGACAACTAGAAAATCTGAATGCTGATTGGCTGTTGGGTCATACTGGCATGGTTAACTGTTCATTTTTAAAGTGTGATGATAGTATTGTAATTATGTTATTTTTAAAAAGAAACCTTACAGATACCTTCACCTTAAAAAGGTGAAGTATTTACAGTGAAGCAAAGTGACATCTGTAAAGGGCATTATCTGCTCATATCCTGCTTTCCCCTTTGTTTGAAATGTCCAGATCAGCAAACACCACCTCTGACAGTGTGACTGGGATCTCTGGGCTGGGCTCTCAGGGCCCCACGCAATCCCACAGGCCTGGCCTCCAGGAGCAGAGCCAGGCTGGAGGCTGCAGGCCCTCATGGCCCCGATGTAGCCCCAGAAGTGACCACAGAGCAGGACTGACCCCAGGGCAAGGCAGCGCACAGCCAGGGCGTGACCTCCCAAACGTCAGAGGTGGGGCACATAACACGGGCAGGGCACTCACCTGAGGGAATGAAGAGGGTCTGGCCCTGTTTGAGGGTGCACTTGTAGCATTTGTCCACCTGATCGGCAAAAAACATCTCGCTGTGGTTTGAGGCTGACTGCCAGCGCTCATACAGGGAGATGTTGGCTGAAGCTGGCTTGATGAGATAGAAGATCTTCTCCCCCTGCCAACAAAAGGCCATCGGCAGAAACTGTCATATGCTGCGATGCTGGGGGTGGGTAATGCCCACCATGTCCCTGGATGGGTCCCAGCTTCAACACCATCCTCCCAGGCCCACCATTCCTCCCCTGAAACACTGGGGCCACGTGTGCTTTGCAATCCAGAAGTGTGCATGTCAGGAAGATCCTGGGCATAGGTGCCTCCAGCATGTTCAGGGCAACCCCTGCCACTCCACACTCCCTATCTTTGCAGCACTATGGATGCTGTACGTGCCAAGGGGAACAAAGTTGTGACCTGCAGTCTGATGAGTTATAAGAAAGCTCTTCTCTTGAGAGTAGCCTGGGTCCCACTGGAGATGAAAGGATGGTACCTCCTGCCAGCTACAGCCCAGCTCTACGCTTGGTCTAGGGAGATAGACAGGTCCTCACTCCTGGGGCAGACAGGCTGAGGGCAGGAGATGCACAAAGGGTGGCAGGAGTGGGTGGCAGGACTTGCTCAGGCCTTCAAAGGGCTGAGACCAGAAGCTGAGCCGCCTATCCTAGCCCAGGCTCCAGCAGGTCTGGGAGACCCTGGTCGGGGTGGTGAGCCCCGTGCTTAGGGTCTCCTTTTGTGTGTGTTTTCACACCTCCCTTTTCTACTAGCTTCCCTATCTATTCCCAGCCAGAAGTCCCCTAGCTCTCTCTGCTGCTCAGATGCCACCACAGCCTTGCTCCCTGGCCCCCGGCCAACCCCTCATTCTCCAAGCAGGGGATACTCCCTCTTTCAGGAAGGCTCCCCAGCACTGTTCTCCCTTCCCCAGACACAAGCACTTGGTCACCACTACAGTGGGCCTCCTCCGATTGCTTCATGAGCCTCAGTCTTTAGAAAAAGCACCACACGTGTGCTGCTCTGGTCCTGAGTTGCTCCCCAAGGGCCCAACATCTGTGTCCTTCCTGTGAAGAAACATATTGTCCCTCCTCCCAACTGATGCTGACCACTCTTGGGGCCTGTGGGGACTACAGACGGTCCTGCCTGCTCTGGTCAAGAGCAGGTCTTGCCCTCAAGCTCAGACAGGGCCCCGTGGGGAACAGAGGCCCACGCTCACCTTGAGCACATGGTACCAGGCAGAGGCGCCCCCGGAGTCGATGTGAAAGTCGGTGTAGCTGTCCTTCACACAGATCAGGCAGTACTTGGCCACCTTGGGCTTGGCCAGCAGGGCGTCATCGGGCCAGTAGTTTTCTACCCAGGACAATTTCTTCACAATGTCAGGAGGCTCCACGAAGCTGGACATTCTGGGGTCAGGGACAAGAAGGGTGGTCAACAGTGACAGGAACCGTCAGCACATGTGTTACGCACCCTGGGGAGGGAGGGCAAGGTGCTCTGCGATAGGAGTCCCACACCTATTTCTCCACCTCAGGCTACATGGCATTGCTCCCATTCTACCGGGTAGCAAACCGAGGTTCACGGAGTGGGCAGAAGGAGCCCAGCTGCTAGGTGTAGCTACGGCAGGCTTCTAACACTGGGCTCTCCACCCGAAGAGAAGGCCCGAGAACTAGCTACCCCAGAAACAACTTCCTTCTTGGAGAACTGGAAAGAGACTTTTCAGGTGGGCTCATGATAGTGTCACTGGGCACAATGGGGCCTTGAGAATAAAAGTCATTGCTCATGAACAGCCCAGGCAAAGGAAAAGCCACCGCTCTCCGGAACGGACAACAGGGTGCAGCAACTTCTCGCCATGCTGGGCCATGTCAGACCAGATAACTCATCTCCAGGGAAGATGAGAAAAGGCAAAGACAGCCTGTGATTCTAGTAAATGTCACTGTCCTGGACAGAACGCACAATACTGCATCGAAAACGTCCAGCTCAGCAGCACCTGTGCGGTGACACTTCAGCCAAGCCGAGAACAGGGCTTCAGTGTTCCTGCTGCCTTGGGCACATCTCTGCCTTCAGGGTCATGCCTGCTCAGACAAGACAGTCACAAATCATAAACTAGGCCACTCTGACCTCAACAGCCTCAGTCACAGGCCCTCCTCTTTAAATCTTCAGCATGTTCCAAACCAGTGTTTCTATCCCTCTGCCCTGGCCCCACTCACCTGGTGTCAGAGAACTCAAGGTTGGTAAGGTTAAGGACCCGCTTGCGGTTGGTGCTGTAGTAATAGTCCACAAACTCCTTCAGCTTCATCTTACAGTCCTTCTGCTTGGTGACGTCTGTCACATCCACACTTCGCTCTGGGCCTGGGGAGGCAGCAGGGGAGGGTGAGTGCACCCAGGATGGTGATGCGGCCTCCCATGAGGTCAGGGGCCAGGATGTGCAGAGAGAATGGTCATTCACCCTCTGAAGACAACTGAGGGAAGGGCGGAAAGCTGAGGCTCTAAGCTCTAAGATCTGACCCTCCTCCCACCTGCCCTGCCTACTCCTTCCCTTGGGTGACCATGAAGATCCCCTGGTGCAGTGGGGTGGCACAATCAGGAGCCTCAGCTAAGGTGGCCAGATAAGCAAATAAAAATACAGGACACCACATGAACTTAAACTTCAGCTAGACAATGGAGGTGTTTTTAGTGTAGATATGTCCAAAATAATGCATGGGACATATTTACACTTAAAATTTTTTTTTAATCAAAAAAATTGCATTTCTAGGACACCAACTCCACATTCTGAAGGTTGACAAATAAAAAGAAAAACATTTATCCTACATTTTCTATAGCTGATGGGGAAAGTTCAAGGTAAAAATTTTTTAATGACAGACATAGCATTCTGGATAACCAAGTAATGAGGAAAAGTTATTTACAGAAGACTCACAATAGAAGAACAGAAAAGGACAGAAGTAGGCAATTCCTCCTTTGCAAAAGTCCTCACCACTGCTCAGACAATGAGCTATAAGGCTGAAGAGCTTTCTGTGGACAGTTGAGGCTGCACTGCCTTGACCACTGAAAAGAAGTGGGTGGCGGCACCCCTACCCTAAGGAGTCCTGCCGACAACATGATCTCAAATCTAAGCAACCTCTAACCACCTGTTACAGGAACTACTTCGGGCAGAAGAACACGTTAAATGACACCACAGGGATGCTGTTAACCAAATCCCCAATATAAGGTTTTCCCAAGTCACAAATATGAAAGACTCTCCAGGAGTAACAACCTCATTTCTCCAACAAACCGAGGGAATGGGGAAAGAATGGGGGCTGATACAGAAGAGACTAAAGGGATATAAGACCCAAAATGCAGTGTGAGGGTCTTGTGTGGATTCAGATTCAAACATCCAAATACAAAAAAAAAAGGTGTTTTTGAGGCATTTGGGGAGAATGTAGGTGAGCCTTAGGTGATTTTGAGGAATTATTATTAGTGTAATAAAGGGAAATGATGGAACTGTGATTAGATATGTTTGAAAACTGTTAGTGCTGTGTACTGGAATCTTCATGGGTGAAATCATGTTATGTATCAGGAATTTGCTTTCAAATAATTGGGGGAGGACAGAGTTGGGGAGATGAATAAACACCTCAAAGCTGGTGGGTTCTCTGACCAGAACTGGATACATAGGGGTTCACTGCTTACTTCTCTTATTCTGTGTGTGTATGAAAAGTTGCATTAAAAAACAAAACCCAAAAGTGAAAGAAAGACCTTTAGACCTCTGGACCATCTCCTCCCTTATTCAGTAAGCCTCTTCCCACTCCTACAGGCACAGCTGATCGGGCAGCAGGGGAGGCAGCATCCGAGGCAGGGCTGGCCCTGCCCTTTGCAGCTGGCTGAGCCTGGGGCCTGGGGACAGAGTTGTGAGCAGGACAACACTAGCTCCTATGTAAAAATAGCTTACAAAAATGCCTGACATCTGGTAGGCACTCACTAAATATTACCTGTTATTATAGGTACTTCGACATGGCAGAAACTGCCCTGGATGGCTGTCCCTGCCAGAATGAAAATGTGAGTCCTTTCTTCCTCTCCTCCACAAGCTGGTCATCCTTGGGCCCTCCCCTGGTGGGCTCCAGAGAAGGGGTGTTCCCCATCCCAGCCCCATTCTCCAGAATGCCACTGACTTCCTGAGTGGCTTGTACAGATGCTCTCCCTGAATTCTCATACCCATCTGCCCCCTACCCCCAACTCACAGCATTAGGGATGCAGAGGGTCAAGAGCTCATAGACTGAACCACTTGTCTGAGGGCCTCAAGTACCTGTACCCTCCCGTCTGGTATGTGGCCAGAGCAGGCCAGGGCATTTGCCTTTCCAGGGTCTTTCCTCTCCCCTTTCCGCACTGGTCACCCAGGCATCCCTGTGACCACCCCAAGCCCTGGCAACCATGAGAGCCTCAGAGCCAGGGCAGTGTGGCCACCAGCAAGGTCACTGCAAGTACGTGCTGGCCTCTCTGTGCCAGATGATGCTGGCATGTACAAGCACCTGCTCCACCCAGAGGTATCCTGATCAAGTGTGTCCACAGCACTGAAAGCTGTGGGGAACACAAGATAGGGCACCGAAAGTACCAGCAAGAACCCAAAGGGGTCCAGAAGGACTGGAAGCCCTGGGCCATGGGAAGGCATGTCTGGGGCAAACAAGGGAGGTCAGCTGGGGAGGACATGGCACAACACTCAGGGGCAGAGGACCACACAGTCAAGGCCTTCCCAGGCACGCCTATCATTAGCGCCCAACAATAACGAAACCTAAAGCTGGCAGAAGCCAGGGGACGCCGTGCAGCCTCCATTCTGGGCACAGTAACTGAGAAGGGAGGAGGCCTGGGTCACACATCATTTGCTGAGGCATGGGGCCTCGTTCTAAGAAGAGCACCGTAATGAGCAGGGAAGGGGCCCAGAGTCATACCAGCTCACAGTGTATACAGGGACTCCTGGCTCAGGGAAGCCGTAACTCACTTGCAGGAGAGGACACTTACCCACATAGTTCTCGACGTCACTGACGTAGAAGGTAGGGGCTGGGACCGCCAGGCCCAGCCCATCTTTCTTGGGGACAAGGATGGGCTCAGTGAAGCCATGCTCTTCCATGTAGCCCAGCGTGAGTTGGCTGCCAGACACGCGGGCTACCACATCTTCTGCACTGCAGGGAAGTACAAGTTGGAGGTCACGTCAAGCCCAGATCCCAGCCTCCATGACAGGCCTGGACAGGGCCTCAGGGCTGGAGACATGGAGCCTGAGCTCTAGCCATACCACCCCCGCCCCCACGCCCCAGAAGGAGGACCTGCTGCAGCGCCTCACTCAGTGGTCACAGGGCAGCTACAGCGTAGACATGGCAGAATCCCACACACACACTCATCACAAGACCCTCGAGGTCCAGGAGTCCAGGGCCATGGCGAGTGGAGAACAGGCACACACCACACCTGTCCTTCTTACTACGACAGAGTGAGGCTCAAGAGGTGTGAGCAAGATCCCTCCTCGACCTCCCTGCTCTCCACTCACCCCTCATTCAACAGTACTCTTCTTGAGTGCTCAGAGGTCAGACCGCTGCACAGGGGTTAGATCCTAAGGGCACAGCTAATGGAGATAAACTGGTTTTCACAGAGAACCTACCCCCTGGACAAGCTAAGCACAGGACCCAGGGCTGGCTGGGTTGCTGTGGTCAGCAGCTCTCCTGTCTCCTGTGTGCTGGATGCCACCCTGGGCGCCAGGGACCTGCCCAGCTGCAAAGACCCCTGTGTGCTGATGCTGGAGAGGGGTTTCCATCAGATGAGCATGCAATGCCATTAACCCACAGCTGAGAGCAGTGCTACAGAGGAGAGAGCAGGAAGCAGGATCAGACTGGGCCTGCTAAAGCCTGGGGGAATGGGAGTGAGAGGCACAGGGCTCCGAGTAGAAAGTATGTACTAGCAAACGCCTTGGGGAGAGGAAAATGCGACAAGTGTGAGGAATGAGAACCTGGGTGGTTGGGGCAAGGGGGCCGAGGGAAGCACCCAAGTCACTGGTGGGCCAGGCCACCTCATGCCAAGAGCACCGGGGAGCTACTGGACAGCTTGAGCAGGGCAGTGACAGTCAGAGGCTCATCTGGCAGCTCTGCAGACGTACAGTGGCAGCAGCAGGACCAGGGTGGGGCAGGTGGCCACGGAGGAGGAGGCTCAGCATGCCGTGCCTGGACCAGAAGGTGACAGTGAACGGGAGGTGGCGGACTCAAGAATCAGATGATGTGCGGGCGAAGGTGAGCAGCCGAGGGACTGGTCACTGTGATCAAGGGACTGGGGCAGGAGTGGGGTTGGAGCAGACCTAGAACTGAGGAGGGACACACTTGTTGGGACTGGCCAGCGGATGCAGGTGCACATCCAGACAGGTCAGGAGCTCAGAAGCACTAGTGGCTGGAGAAAGAAGCTGAGGAACCGCTGGCCAAGGGACAATCTATGAGGCCAGAGAAACAGACAGTGGGGAGCGAGCGGAGTTCCCAGAAGCCCTCAGGAAGAGCCGTGAGCAGGGGAGACCAGGCACAAAGGACAGGCAGCACAGCACGGTGTCACAGCCTCCACGGAGGACATGACTCCAGGAGCGGGGCCCACACCACTGCCATGTGTTAACAAGGGCCAGTTAAGTGAGGACTGAAGAGTGATTCTAGGGTTTGGGCAGAGTGTTAGGGATAAACCAGAAGGAGTAAGCAGAGGGTGAGAAAGAAGGAGGAGTGTGCTGGGCAACTGCTGTGAGAAGCTCTGGGAGCACTGGGACAGCAGTCATCCGTGGAGGCCACAAGGCAGCGGGAGGTAGAAGGCTGCCCTTGACAAGCTGGAATCCCAGGCTCTTTTCCAGTCACTAGTGAGAGTTCTGGATTCACACAATACCCAAAGGATTGGGTCTGGAACTACAAACCCATGAGGGCCCAGCAAGAGGCAAATATGAAACCATCGTGTGGGGACACCTCAGAGCCCCGCAGACTGGCTGGCATGGGAATCTTGCCCTCTGAAGATTGTGCATCACACAAGGAGGTAAACCCCCAGGAGGAAGGGCCAGCAGCCTCATCTGCCCAGAGAAGTACAGCCCAAGAACTGAGGATAATAGGATAATCATAAAGGGGATTTTAAGACAAATACATTAAACCCATTCAAAGGGATAAAGAGAAGATAAAGCAAAGAACAGAGAAGGAGGGGAAAGAACAGGCAACAATGAAAAGGAATAGGAATTATAGAAAAGAAAAATATGATGATTGAAATTTTTACAACTCAGCAGATACATTAAATGGTAGCTGGCTAAACAACATTGAATTTGATTTAAAAAAAAAAGATTTCAAAAAGTAATAATGTACAATTTAATTAACAGAAAACAGAACATGTTTCAGAACTTAGATAAAATATGACACCTCTAATTAAAAGTGCTTACTGAGTCCTGAGAAGGATAAATAAAAGCAAATGCACATTAGAAGCATCACAGTATACTTATGATATATTGGGGAAAAAAATCTCAAAAGTTTCCAGACAGAAAAACAGATTATTCACCAAAAATGAAAATGAAACAAAACAAAAACTCCAGCAACTAGGCTGATATCAGTAACAAGAAATGTCGAAAGAAACACAATATTATAATATCTCCAGAGTTAAAGGAAAATAACTTATAACCAGAATTTTAGATCCATTTTAGAAAATTAGAATCATGTAAAAATAAAGATGAAATAAAAATATTTTCAGACACAGAAAATATTTTTATAGAGCTTTCTTGAAAGAACTACTAAAGGATATAACTCAACAAGGAGGAAACCAAATATTGAAGGAAGGAATGGGATTCAAGAAATAATGGAAAACTGATCTCCAGATTCCACACAATCCCTATCTTAATCCACCTGACTACTCTGCAGAAATCGACATGAGGAACTTGAAATACTGAAGGAAATACAAGGCACACAGATGACCAAAACATTTTTTATGAAGAACAAGTTGGAGGGTACTTTCCAATTTCAAGATTCATCACAAAGCTACAGTAATCAAGACTGTGTGGTATTGGCATAATACGAGACATATGGATCAGTGGAACAGAATTGAGTGTCCAGAAAAAACCTAAACATCTATGGTTAACTGCTTTTCATCAAGGGTGCCATGATAATTCAATGGCAAATGAATAATCATTTTAATAACTAGGAGAACTGGATATGCACATGCAAAAGCATGAAGTTGGACCCTTACCTCATACCATATATAAAAATTAACTCAAAATGAGTTAAATTCCTAAATATAAGAGCTAAAACTACAAAACTTTTCGAAGAAAACATAGGCATAAATCTTTATGACCTTAAATTTGGCAATAGTTTCTTTTTGTTTTTGTCTAAAAACACAAGCAGCAACAGAAAAAATAACTTGGACTTAGTGAAAATTTAAAACTTCTGTCCTTCAAAAGACACCAAAAAAGTGAAAAGACAACCCACAAAATTGGAGAAAGGATTTGTACATCATATATCCGATAAGGAGTTTGTATCTAAAATACACAAAGAACTCTTACAACTCAAAAAGACAAAAACAACTTTCAATGGGCAAATGATAAATAGCCAACAAGAACATGAAAAGGTTCATGTTCTCAACATCACTAGTCATCAGGGGAATTCAAATTAAACCACAGTGAGAGACCACTTCACACCTGCAAGGACAGATAGATAGAATCACTATGAAAGTGAAAGTCACTCAGTTGTGTCCAACTCTTTGCAACCCCATGGACAATACAGTCCATGGAATCCTCCAGGCCAGAATACTGGAATGGGGAGCCTTTCCCTTCTCCAGGGGATCTTCCCAATCCGGAGATTGAACCCAGGTCCCCCACAGTGCAGGCAGATTCTTTACCAGCTGAGCCGCAAAGGAAGCAACTCAAAAAGTCAGATGATAGCAAATTCTAGTGAGGACACAGAGAACTAAAACCCTCAGACACTGCTGGTGGGAATGCAAAGTGGTGTGGGAATTTGCTGTAGGGCTGAGGGAACTCAAACCAGGGCTTATACCCCTAGAGGGGTGGGATAGGGAGGAAGGTAGGAGGGAGGTTCAAGAGGGAGGGAACACATGCATATCTATGGCTAATTCATGTTGATGTTTGGCAGGAACCAACACAGTTCTGAAAAATAATTATCCTTCAGTTTAAAAAATTAATTAATTAAAAAAAGAAAACAGTCTGGCAATTCTTCAAACAAATATATTGTTACCCCTAAAGAAAATGAAAATATATGTTCAAACAAAGTATTTTACAAGAACATTTATGGTAGAATTCTTCACAGTAGTCAAAAATCAGAAATGACTCAAATTTCTATCAGCTGATGAATGAATAAACAAAATGCAGTCTATCCAAAAGGAATATTACTCAGCCATAAAAAAGCAATGAAGCACTGACACTTGCTACACCCTGAATGAACCTTGAGAATTATGCTAAGTAAAATAAGCCAGTCACAAGGGCAACATATTATATAATTTCTTTTAGATGAAGTGTTCATAATAGGCAAATCTACGCTTACTCCTTGGAAGAAAAGTTATGACCAACCTAGATAGCATATTTAAAAGCAGAGACATTACTTTGCCGACTAAGGTCTGTCTAGTCAAGGCTATGGTTTTTCCTATGGTCATGTATGGATGTGAGAGTTGGACTGTGAAGAAGGCTGAGCGAAGAAGAATTGATGCTTTTGAATTGTGGTGTTGGAGAAGACTCTTAAGAGTCCCTCGGACTGCAAGGAGATCCAACCAGTCCATTCTGAAGGAGATCAGCCCTGCGATTTCTTTGGAAGGAATGATGCTAAAGCTGAAACTCCAGTACTTTGGCCACCTCATGTGAAGAGTTGACTCATTGGAAAAGACTCTGATGCTGGGAGGGATTGGGGGCAGGAGGAGAAGGGGACGACAGAGGATGAGATGACTGGATGGCATCACTGACTCAATGGACATGAGTCTGAGTGAACTCCGGGAGTTGGTGATGGACAGGGAGGCCTGGTGTGCTGCAATTCATGGGGTCGCAGAGAGTTGGACATGACTGAGCGACTGAACTGAACTGAACAGTTATAGAAAGCATGATTGGTGGCAGGACTTCTGGGAGGAATGTGGATCATAAATTTATTTTTGAGTTGATGGAAACCCTCCAAAATTAACTGGTGGTGGTGCACAGAGCTGTGAATACACTGAATTGTACCCTTTAAATGGATGGATTGTATGGTATATGAATTACATCTCAATAAAGATGAGAAAAAAGAAAATAAGAAAGAAGCCA
Source organism: Ovis canadensis (assembly GCF_042477335.2). Lineage (NCBI taxonomy): Eukaryota > Metazoa > Chordata > Mammalia > Artiodactyla > Bovidae > Ovis > Ovis canadensis. Next base: position 28,086,025 of record NC_091246.1, read on the forward strand.
GAGAGGAAAAATACCTTATCCATAGAGGAGCAAGGAAAGGAGTTGCACTGAATTTCTCACCAGACACCATGCACTCAAGTAGAGAATGGAATGGGTCATTTAAAATGTTAAAAGAAAAAATCCGCCAACTTAGGAATCTGTGTCCATCAAATTATCCTTCAAAAAAAGAAGTAAAGACTTTGTCAGACAAACAGAAACTGTCTTCCAGCTGTGAAGGGCCAAGGATGGTTCAGAGCTGCTGTCTGTACAACCACACGTCCACACAGTCAGGGTGCCCCCCCTCACCAGGAGTGATTTCTCGTGACCCTGATCTTGCCCTCTGCCCTCACAAGGACAAGGGTGTACAGGGGGAGGAGTACTCTAAGAAGGACCAGGGACTCCCCACCAGGCCATGTGCACAGAGGAAAGCCCACGGCTATGACACCAGGACCAGCCACATCCAAAGGTTGGTCTCAGGCTGGATATCAGCCCCTACTCCTCGTCCATAAAGTAGGGACAGTGGCTCTCTCTCTGGAATGTGCCATGGGAAGGGCCATACCAGGTCGGGGAGATAAGATTCTTCCCTCCAGGGCTGTGAAGAGGGTCACAATCACCTATTCAGGGAGGTGCTGAGAAGGGAGAGATCAGCTCCCCTGCTGGGAGCACCTGGAGTTTCTGGGACTTTGCTGCTTCTCCTGGAGGGAAGCCCATGGCCCTGGAGCCCCAGTGCAGGGTGCATATCCAGACCTCAGGCTAGAGAGGAAAAGGCCTGCTCACCTGGGAAAGGTCCGGCTCCGCAGCTCCTTGATGAAGAGCTGGCTGCCATTCTGCACAGGTTTCACTTCCGGCGTCTGCCCGGGGCCATGTTTATGCCAGGTTCGCTTCTTCTTCACTGTGGGGGAAACAGGAGGCAGACCATCACCTGCAACCCCTCCCCTCCCCGTGCCTGCAGAGACCCAGCCAGGAGTGCAGCCACCATGAATGCTGCAAGACTCAGACCTCTCAGAGGCCAAGAAGTTGGGGTTCCCTGGCCCCCACCCACCCAGGCTCCCCAGCCTCTCAGGACCCCGAGTTGACACAAGGTCAGGAACTCCCCCCTCTCACATCCTGAGTCACAGCCCCCATCTCACCTCCTACCGCATACTTCCCAACCTGCTGGCTCAGATGATGGCACTCAGAGCTGGGGCTTCCTAGAGCCCCACCTCACTCAGCACTTAGTCCACTGAGAACTCTTCAGAGGCGCCCCCTGAGAAGCTCCCACGCAGGCTCATTTTTCAGGACCCCTCTCACCTGTCTTACCCTCAGACTTGCCCTCAAATAGCACAGACCACTGTCCTTCCCCACTGGGATCTTTGCTGCCACGACAGTCCACAACTCACAGGCAGAGCAGCCCAGCCCGATCGTCTATGCCCACTGCCCTCCCCACTCCCTGCCCACCACTGCCTGCCCATCCTCAGGGTATCGTATTGTCACACCTGCTCCCAGGGCACTGGACACACGCATCTTGGACTTCTACATGTGAGAATGCACACCTGTCCCTCCTGGGCTGAGACACACGCTCATGCACGTACACATGTGCACATCCACATGCAAGCACACGTGCCCTTACTGGACCAAGACAGGCACGTGCACACTAGGACACACACAAATATAAGGACAAATGTGCACGCACACTAACATTCGCTCCTACTGGATTTCGAGCTCCCAGAGGGAAGGAAGCTATTTCCTTGATACCTTCGGCCCCACTCAGGGCAGTGAGTGAAGATGGGCCAGGCATGGAGACCCATCCTGGGGGGCTGCCTCGCAGGGTTTTAAACATGATCCTCAGGCAGAGATGTGACTGGAGGTGAGGGAGAGCTGGTGGGGCCCTTAGAGTGTCTGTCCTTCACAGACAGGGATTGGGTGGGGGCTACAGTCCTTCTGCATTTCAGTGATTGTGGGGATGAAGGGAGCTGACGACTGCTCCTGGGTGGGACCTGCCTAAAGCAGGAAGAGGAAGGCACTGGGTGCAGGGTGCCTGAGCTGACCTCTGATCCAAACTGCCACTTCTTCCCTGTCTCATCAAGTCATAGTTCCTTGAGAGTGTTTCCTAAAATAGGTGATATATACATCAAGCCTGGTCTCCCAGACCTAAGTGCAAGTGCATATTATGGAAATCAGGCCAGGTCCTACACAGGAGGGGCTGGAGCTAGAACTTCTGGTGGCAGCACTAGACCCAGTGAAAGTGAAAGTCGCTCAGTCATGACTGACTCTTTGCAACCCCATGGACTATAGCCCATGGAATTCTCCAGGCAAGAATACTCGACTGGGTAGCTTTTCCATTCTCCAGGGGATCTTCCCAACCCAGGGATCAAACCCAGGTCTCCTGCATTGCAGGCAGATTCATTACCAGCTGAGTCACAAGGGAAGCCCCACCAGACCCAGAGAGGAGTCCAAATCTTTCTTGCCCACCTATCCTGTAGCTGTATGACTCTAGGCAAGTTACTGGGTGTCTCTGTGTCTCATCTTTAATGCTGGTCCTGGCTTCCTGGGCTCCTCGTGAGTATGGAGGGCCCGGTGCCAGGAGACACATGGGGTGACTGAGTCTTGGAGGGGGCATACAGCCCAGAGTCAGCAGACACGCAGGGCAGCAGTGGGCAGCAGAAGAGAGAAGCAGCATCTCCTCTGCCCGCCAGGAGCCAGGCCTGGGGCCCCTGCTGACCAGGGGCCAGTGGCAGTCTTGGGCCATCTGGGCTTCCCGGGCCCTTATTAAGGACTGGGCAGCTTCAAGAACCTCATATAGAGGCTGGAATATGCCAGATACTGTGGCTGGAGCAGGTATGCTGGGACAACAGCCAAAGATGAAGCTGTGAGGCAGGTCTGAGCTCAAAGAGCTACTCTTGAACCCCTCTGCAGCCCTGACTGGTGGGTTCCTTCCCTCCCCAGGGTCTAAGACCCTCCTGAGCTCTGAAGCTGAGCCTTCCCTGCCTATGGGTGGCCCAAGACACCCTCTGACAAGGTACCCAGGGGACAGCTGGAAGCTGGTGGAGACTCAGCAAACCCCCCTGGGTTACAGGGCCAATAGGTATCCCTAAGACATTTGGTAACACAGCCCAGCCCACCCTCCTAAGCGTGGCTTGCCCCATCCCAAGGTGTGACAGCGATGCTTGCCTCAGGTAGAAGCAAAGTAAGAAATTAGTAAGTAACCTCTTAAAAATTTCCTTAAATTCTAAAGGAAATCAATCCTGAATATTCATTGGAAGGACTGATGCTGAAGCCAAAGCTTCAGTACTTTGGCTACCTGATGAAAGTGCCAACTCACTAGAAAAGAGCCTGATGCTGGGAAAGATTGAAGGCAAGAAAACAGGACAACAGACGATGGATGGTTGGATGGCATCACCGACTCGATAGACATGAGTTTGAGCAAGCTCCAGGAGACAGTGAAGGACAGGGAAACCTGGCGTGCTGCAGTCTATGGGATCGCAAAGAGTTGGACTCCAATGAGCGACTGAACAACAACAAAACCTCTTAAACAGTCATGGAGCCAACAAGAGGAAACACTAGGATTCAAAATCACTTTAAGAGCCATGTCACCTGCCTCCCATGAGCCTTCATGGGAGCCTGTGGGCCTGAGAGTCACAAACCAAAATCAGTCCAAGGGACAGATGGCAACAGCATGGAGAGGGAACCCTGTGGCCTCGTAAAGACAAGGCAAAGCACAAGGGATGAGGCCTCAGGTCCAACTTGCTCTGGGAGCCCTGCCTCCATCCATTCCTCGTGCTCCATGCCCCGACTCCATCTTGTCCTGGCCCTCTCCCTGCTGTCCTCAGCTCACTGTGCCCACCACAAACTGCACCCAGGCCAGGACAGGGAAAGGAGGCAGGCGTGTGGGCTTGGGTGGTTCCCAGGGGGCACAGAGTCATCGAGGGGCCTTCCTGCAGAAGATGCGACTGGAGTTCATGCAGCAAAAACCAACCAGTGTGTCACAGACAGGCTCTGGTTGGGGCACACGCATGTAAAATGAAGGGTGATAGGCAATGTAGGCATGCCCACTGGCGGGAGCTGCTAGAATCTGTGCTTTCATCCCTGATGGACACACAGCCCATCAGGGGAGTCTGAGTCACAGAATTTATAAGGCACATATGCATGCACATGTGCATGCACACACACAATGCACACATGCACACACACACTCAGGGAGGGGTTGTCAGGTCCCCCCAGGCTGGAGTCCCACACTGCTGATCTAGAACAGTGCTATAGAGGCATCCTGGCCCCCCACCCTCCCTGATCACACCCCAGGGTAGTGCCTATCCTGGCACTCAGGTCTGTATGGGTGGTGTCTCCCAGCTCTAGCCCTTATCGGCCTCCCATCCCACTCGCGGGGCCACGAGGTGCAGACCTGGGTGCGCACCCTGTTCATCTACCCGAGCCTCCAAGGCTTCCTGGAAGCTCATGAGGTATTAGAAGTGTAGACTAAGCCATGGGGCCACAGGCATCCTCCTGTGTCTGCTGTGGAGCCATTACCAGGAAGATCAGGTAATTTAGGGCAGACATATGGTGAGCAACAGTGCTGCCAACTTCTAGGGTTGTGAGGGTAAGTTAGGAGTTTGAGAACCTTCACGCCTGGGAAGTTCAGCGGCCACCAGGCCTTCTTGTCTTCTTCTCATGCATTTACCACATGCCCACAATGTGCTGGAAAGTAGGGCACAAAAGCCAAAATGAATACAGCTCCTACAGTCACTCAGTGATGACGGAGCACAGGCTAGGCAAAAAGAGAGGCCCAAGAAAGGTCGAGGTGAGGCAAGACCACTCTTCACCCAGCTTCCCAAGGGGCTAGGTTGGGCTCCCTTGGCTGGCCTCAACCTACAGAATAGGACCACTGAGGGTGGGGGGTAGGCTCCCTCCACACCTCTATGCCCACTGGATCCACTGGGTTACCCCACCAGGGCTACAGGGCTCCAGCCCCGGCAGATCATGGTTCTTCTCCCATGTGGACCTGGCCTTACTTGCCTCCCAGCCTTGATGTGGGGCCCTTTAGAGCCACCCTGGATGAGCCCATGCCTTGGAGAGCACCCCCTGGGCCGCCCCACACCCCCAAAGGGCCACATGGAAGGGGAGAGTGATAAACTCCTTATGGTGCACAGATAGTAGTGTGAGAATAGGAATTCTTTTGAATTTTCAAAAATATAAAGTTCCTTGGCCATACACTTCAATTTAAAAAAAGAAAAAAACTATCAGTTGTCCTCTCTGTACTCTTACTTGTTAATAATGTAGAACTGACAAGAAATAAAATGCTTTTCATTGCTGAAAAAAAGATAGAGAAAGGGGATCACCTGAGATTCCAAGCAAGGAGTGCTAGAGATGGGAAGGAGAACAGGTCCCCAATAATGCACATTCCTAAACTGCTACATAGATAAGAAGTGGCCAGCTGGGCAGAGCTGGGCAGAGTTGTGATGGATGGCCCCTTGGACATCTCCCAGTCTATGTCCCCATCTCACGTTGCCTGGTCACTGGGAATGCTAGAGTTTGCAACCCCTGTCCTGGCCTTTGGAGGCTGGTGGGCTCTCTGCAAAGGTCATGAGGGGCCCTAGCTGCATCTGCAGGCAGGAGATGATCAGGAGGAGCCATAGCCAGCCCACTAAGGCTATGAGGGGCAATAAATGAGACAGCCTAGGCACCAGAGGTCCCTGGCTGTAACCACACAGGGCAGTTGACTCCAGAAAGGTAGGGTCCAGTTGGGGTTGGGATCAAGGTCAAGCAGAGACCTCACCCCCATAGTCAGATCCAAGGGGCAGCAGCATGGTGCTATACTTACAGGTGGACTTCCCGTGGGTTTTCTCACAGTTTGGGCAGTGGTATATGTCAATGTCTGGGGCCTCCTCCTCTTCTACTCCAACACAGCTGAAATGGAGGAGAAACAGATTATCACCAGCAGTCAGCAACTCCTTAAGTGCTTCCCCTGCAAAGCTCGGCAACACATCAGGAGAAAGGGAAGGTGGTATGAGGGCAGTTGGGGCAGAGTATGCGTGGCGACAGTAACTCACAGGGATGGGATGAGGGGCTCAAAATGGAGAGGGAGGGCCAAGGAAGGCCTCACCATGTATGACTAGGAGAGGCAGAGGGGACTGTCCAGACTTTAGGCTTGCCTCCAAGAGAGCCATCACCACCTGTCACCACAGAGTCCAGAGAGGCTGAGGCAGGAGGCGGGAGGTGGGGTGTCTCAGAGCCCAGGCATTCCCATCATTTCATCGTAGACAGGCTGCAGCCATGGGCAGGGCCCCTCTGGACACCATGAAGAGGATTGCTGTAAGTCACCTTCCCCAGGGAGCTGTACCATGGTACTAGGACAACTAGATATCAGAAGGGCAAAACTGAATTACCTCACACCACACACAAAATTAACTGAAAATGGATTCAGTTCAGCCCAGTTCAGTCGCTCAGTCGTGTCCGACTCTTTGCGACCCCATGAATGGCAGCACACCAGGCCTCCCTGTCCATCACCATCTCCCGGAGTTCACTCAAACTCACGTTCATTGACTCGGTGATGCCATCCAGCCATCTCATCCTCTGTCTTCCCCTTCTCCTCCTGCCCCCAATCACTCCCAGCATCAGAGTCTTTTCCAATGAGTCAACTCTTGGCATGAAGTGGCCAAAGTACTGGAGTTTACAATCTAAATATGAGAGCTAAAACTATAACACTCTTAGAAGAAAACACAGGGGTGAATCTTCATGACCTTGGATTTGGGCATGGATAGGACGAGCCTGGTAGGCTGCAGTCCATGGGATAGTGAAGAGTTGGACACAACTGAGTGACTTCACTTTCACTTTTCACTTTCACGCATTGGAGAAGAAAATGGCAGCCCACTCCAGTGTTCTTGCCTGGAGAATCCCAGGGATGGGGAAGCCTGTTGGGCTGCTGTCTATGGGGTCACACAGAGTCAGACACGACTGAAGCGACTTAGCAGCAGCAGCAGCAGCAGTAGGACATCAAAAGTACAAACAACAATGAGAAGGAAATGGCAGTCCACTCCAGGATTCTCACCTGGGAAATCTCATGGACAGAGAAACCTGGCAGGCTATGTCCATGGGGTCGCAAAAGAATCGGATATGACTTAGTGACTAAAGAAGACCATGCTAAAAATATTTTCAAGAGTAAAAGATATTTTCTTACCTCCTCTGTTGCTTTAAAAATAGCATTAAAAAAAGGTAAAATTAATATGCCCAAACATTGTGAATAAAAGACAAAGTAACTAAAAGTTAAAAAAAAAGAAGTACAAGCAACAAAAGGAAAAAGAGATAAATTGGACATCATTAAAATTTAGAACTTTTCTGCATTAAAGGACATCAAGAAAGTGAAAAGGCTTTTCACTGTACAGAATGGGAGAAAATATCTGAAATCATAATCCTAATAAGGGTCTATCACTGAAATGAATAAAGAACTTCACAACTCAACAACAAAAAAGACAAATCAATTTTAAAATGGTCAAAGGTCCCAAATAGAAATTTCTCCAAAGAAATACAAATGGCCAACAAGCTCATGAAGACATGCTCTACATCGTTAGTCATCTGGATGCCACTGAAATGCAAATCAAAACCATGAGATACAACTGCACATTCACTAGGATGGCTATAGTTGAAAAAAAGAAAATGGGAAAAGAGCCAGGACTGGTGAGGATGCAAAGAAATTAGAACACTCTCATATCACAGGGCTTTCCTAGTGGCTCAGATAGTAAAGAAACTGCCTGCAATGCAGGAGACCTGGGTTCAATCTCTGGGTCGGGAAGATCTCCTGGAGAAGGAAACAGCAACCCACTCTAGTATTCTTGCCTGGAGAAGTCCATGGACAGAAGAGAATGGCAGGCTACAGTCCACGGGGTCACAAAGAGTCAGACACAACTGAGTGACTTTTACAATGGTTTACATATCACAGGTAGGAATGTGAAATGGTACAATTTCTATGTAAAAACAGTATGGCAGTTCCTCAAAAAGTTAAACATAAAAGTATCAGATAACCCAGCAATTCCACTCCAAAGTATACACCCAAAAGAACTAAGAACAGTTTCTTAGACAAATCCTTGTACACAAATATTCACAGCAGCGGTAGTCACAATAACCAAAAGATGGACGCAACCCAAATGTCCATTAACTGATGAACGGATAAACAAATTGCAATGCTGCCATACAACGAAGTACTATTCAGCCTTAAAAAGGAAAGAAGGGCTGATACACACTACAACAAAGATGAACCAGAAAAGCACTGAGCTGAGCAAAGGAAGCCAGATACAGAAAGAAACATACTGAGATTCCATTCAGATGACCACACCCAGCATAGATAAACGTAGAAAGACAGAGACCTACTGGTCGCACCACTGCACTTCCAATTGCCAGTTTCCTCCAATGGACTCTGTTACCAGCAGCTCCTCCCAACTCCCCCCTTTTCCTCTATAAAAGGATGTCCTCTCCTTTGTTCCCTGGACTTGCCTGTGCTCACCAGAGACTGCATGTCTCAAACCGTAACTCTTTGTTGTGCCTGAATAAACCCATTTTGCTGGTAAAATAGCTGGCTGTGTTATTAGTTTAGAGGAACAGTGCATACTGCATGTCCACACCGGGCAGTGACTCTAGGCTACTTCTCACTGGCAGCTCCTGGAGCTCACAAATGCTGAGGGTGGCAACCTCCCCTGAAGGGTCTGCCTCTGTCCCAGCAGAGGTCATACATACTCACAGCCCACTGTGAACCCCTGCCTGCCCCGGGACCCAGGGACAAATAAGAAAGGCTGCAATGGTTCTGCTGCAAGGCCTCTGTGTGCCAGCACTGACCCTGCAGGCAGGCAGAAGGTCTCAGGTCAGATGACACAAGGCCCATTCAAGAGGTCAGGAGTAAGGTATACCATTGAAGGCCCAAGGGGCTTCTCCAACATAGGCTCTAAGGGCACAGGGGGGACCACTCCCACCCAAAGGCCTCATAAGAGTTGAGTTTCAAGTCAATCAAAGGCAAGGAAACCAAAGCACCTTAAAATACAAACCCCCCAGTTGGCATTTCTCAGGCCTACTTCCTCGGAATAGCTCCCCCAAACGCCACCTGCTGGTCCCACACATCCCTGAAGCCTCATCATGCTCTGGAAGGCCCACAGCAGGGGCATCTGTGACAGATGGGGAAACTGAGACCCAGAGGTCACAGCCATGTGCACTGTGCATGTGGATACTCCCACCCCACCCCTGGGAGCTCCCTCTTTAGAACACCACCATCTGGGGGGCACAGGTCTCACATGGGCCAGGATGGGTCTGGCTGTTTGCTGTGCTATGCAGGAAAGGCCCCGGGACTGAAAGGGAAAGTGAGAGACAAGGAAGGTGGGCCCCATTCTCCTGGGCACACCTGAGGGCTGCCCCTTACCCAGGAGAGCCACCCAGGGCTTGGGCCTCCCAGTGAGGGGACCCCAGGCAAGCCTGCCCGCTCCTAATGGGAAATACCAGCAGCAACCCCCCTCAGAGTGATGTATCACAGCCCTGTCTGTGTCCATGACCCTAACAAGGCCACCTGGCATGTGGAAATGAAGTCCCCAGATCCAGCCCACTGGCTGTACCGTGTGCAGGGGGGAACCGCTCCAATTCCCTCTTAAGGGTCCAGGGACCCACTGCCCAGTTCAAGATCCTGTGTGCAGAGCACTAGACCACATCTGCTCTGTCAGGGTTGTTTACTGAAAACAGCTCATTTATTTTATTATCTCAACGTTAAGCCTTTCTGAGTGCTCCTAAGAAATTATTTGAGATATTATTAAAAAATCAGAACAACAGAAACAACAGAAGCATTTTTCTCGCCCCAAAGCCAGAAGGAAAGACACTGCTGTTCTGATGGAGACTGTCACCCCAACATGCACCTGGATCAATCACCTAGGTGATCATTTAGTGTGCGTGATCAATGCCATCCATGGTGAGAAGAGAAATGCAGACATATTCACATTAAGTGGCTGCTAGTGTGATGAGTCATTATTTAAAGACAAAAAAGAAGCACACTTTTCACATTAATACATACCAATCCCCTGCCTTGCTGTACTTAAGTACAGTGGGCAAGTATCAATAGTTAAAGAGCATCCAGCATGGACGTTAAGTCACTTCAGTTTTGTCTGACTCTTCGTGACCCTATGGACTGTAGCCTGCCAGGCTCCTCTGTCCATGAAATTCTCCAGGCAAGAATACTGGAGTGGGTTGCCATTTCCTCCTCCAGGGAAGCTTCCCGACCCAAGGATCGAACCTGAACCTCCTGCAGCTCTGAGCACTGCAGGTGGATTCTTTACTGCTGAACCACCAAGAAGCATGTTTGAAGAAAATTCCATGTGCCTGCACATGCATGCCCTCTACAGGAACCCTGTTAAGGGCCACCTGAACCGAAGCAGCCAGACTGTACTGAATTTGGAGGATACTCTCCCCATTGGAGACCCCTGCTGGCTCACAACAAGAGCTGGGCACCCAAGGACTTCTCTGGATGGACACTGGGGGCTCAGCAGGCCCAGCCTGCTAGTCCTCCTGCATCCACGGCAAGGTGCCCAAGGTCCTCACCTGTCCCTGCCCCTTGCAGCAAAGGCTCTCTGCAGACACAGTGAGCCAAAGAGGCAGGTGAGCAGGGTCCTCGCAGCACCCAGCCCCAGACTCAGGGGCTTCTAAGTGGAAGGTGGGTATTGCCCTCCTGGGAAGCAGGCACTGGAGCTTGCCACACACTCCAGGCCCAAGCAAGGGTTCAAAGTTACCTGCAAATGGTCCAAGAGAAAAAGAAGGATGAGGGGCATCAGCTACAAGCTGGGCCCTGGACACGGCCAGGCCCAGCTGCATCTGTGTCCCCAGGATCATCACAACCACTCAAGGCAGTCCCAAGTGCAGCCTGGGAGGGTCAGCCAGGCCTCAGGCGGAGCTGGCCAGGGGAGCACACTGGGGAGAGCATGAGGGTAAGGCAGGGGAGGGGCCAAGAGAGAGAAAAAGTGGAGGCAGGTAGCTCAGGGCAGAAGGGAAAAGACCAGAAGCTGGGAGAGGTGCTGTGGGACCAAGGCAGGGGAACCGTACATAGACCTCAGAGGCTAGATGGGGACAAACGCCATCCAGGATATCCGTTCAAAAACAGAACGACAATTTCAACAGCTCTGACACCTTGGCAGAAAGACACAGGCAGCCAGATAATTGCAGCATTTGTCCTTTTTAATGGAGAAGGCAATGGCACCCCACTCTAGTACTCTTGCCTGGAAAATCCCATGGACGGAGGAGCCTGGTAGGCTGCAGTTCATGGGGTCATGAAGAGTTGGACATGACTGCATGACTTCACTTTCACTTTTCACTTTCATGCACTGGAGAAGGAAAGGGCAACCCACTCCAGTGTTCTTGCCTGGAGAATCCCAGGGATGGCGGAGCCTGGTGGGCTGCCATCTATGAGGTCGCACAGAGTCAGACACGACTCAGGCGACTTAGCAGCAGCAGCAGCAGTCCTTTTAAAATTCTGATGAGAATAGTGGTCCCCTAAGCACCCCACAGGCCATATGCCTTCTTAAAGGACAGGAAGTTGTGAGGGCCAAATCCAGCCTGCCCAGCCCCAGTGCCCAGAGTGGAAAGCTGTGGTCCACCCAGGTGGTGGGCAGCAGGCAAAAGCACAGACTGCCAGAACCACCTAAGACATCAACGTGGACCCTGCTGACCCCAGGTTCCCTACTTTGGAGAGAATCCAGGCCGTCAGCACCCAGGACCCCAGGTCCCTAGGAGAAGGCGGAAATGAATGAGTGATGTTTCTACTGCATTTTCAAGGGCTCATGACCTGGTGAGGCTGGGGACTGGTTTGATCTGAGCTCCCAGGGACCTCAGCATGACAGAAAGTCTACCCCAAACAAATGTTAAGTTCATTTGGTCCCCAGAATTCAGTAAGTAGAAAGACAACAGAATTTTCAAAGACAGAGGTGAGTGGGAGATAAGATACCAAAGATGACCAAGAAAAAGAGAAATGAGGAGTTTGATGCTGCAGATTTCAGACACTTGCAAAGGTGGCAAAATCAGATCAGAAATGCCAAAGTGGCCATCAACCCTCCAGGAAGTCCTGCTTCCAAGAAAGCCTGGGTTCCCTGTTCTTTGTGCAAAATCCAAAACTACCCCTTGGAGATGCTCTGGTTGTGAGACCAAGGGCCAAGGGGGATCAAGAGAGGAACAGCTCTTCTATGGCCATCCCACAGGAAGCCCAGCTCTGCTGGCCAGTAGGATGACTTCCAGTAACATGTTCTAGAATCCTACCCCCAAGCACGCAGGGTATGACCTCGTGGTAATGGCCCTGCCAGAGGAGCTCCCCAGGGCACAGGCTCCTGGCCTGGCCTGGGCACCCCACCACTCTCCTCTGCTCAGTCTTAGAGAATCAAGGTTGGAATTTTCTCATGAATCCAAAATTAGACTGCATTGTGGTTTTTTCCCATTGTGTTGTCAAGGATGTTGATTTACCGTAAATCACAACTTCTGTAACACTGTTTTGATTTTTTTAAGTTAGAGGAGCCTCAAAAAAAGAAGGCGGCCCCTTTTAATTCCAGAGGGAAGGTGGAGCCCCCGCACTGTGAAGCACCAAGGTCAGAGGTGGCACAGCTGATGTGTCAATAATGGTCATGGCACATGGGGCCACTTGGACTCATCCTGCCCATGGAGAAACTAACAAGGGAAGAAGCCTCCCCAGATACAGTCATGTGTGCCCAGGTTTAAAAAAGGTTTCCATCCTTTGGGCCAGTAATTCCACAATCTCAAACCTAGTATAAGGCAGAAAGTAGAAACGCACAGATTGACATGCAAGATGGTCCACCCCGTGATTATTCACAATAGCAAAAAATTAAGAACAGTAAACTTTTCAAGCCAGGAGGTCAGAGATCCAGGTCACGCTATGCTCACACAGCAGGATATCACACAGTCATCAAAACTCAGGTTTTACACATTTTTGAGTTTACGTGTTTACAACGCGCAGACATTAAAACTACAGCCCTGGAACACAGTAACACAAGAGGGCTCCACACTGGTGCCAGGCAGTGGCATGCCTGTTTCCTCTTTACACTTTTCTGTACTTGCCTAAATCACTGAAATGAGTGTGTATTTCTTTTCATAACCAGTAGCAAAAGTCTTGCTTTATTCAGAAGATCAGAACAGTGTCCCTTCCTAGCTCACCTCCTCCACATTTCTCAGGTCCTGGTATCCCGCTGAGAAGGGTTCCTGAACTGTCTACCCTGCCGCAAGGCTAGGACACCCATCTCAGAGCCCCTGGGTTTCCCTTGGGAGCCTGGCGGAGGGACGAGCCCACGCTGCAGATAACAAGGAGAGGCAGGGCGGGTGGATACTGCATGGAAGCCTGTGGGGGCCAGGGAGCCCCAGAAGGCCTGGGGGTGCTCAGCGATTCCCCTCATGATGACTTTATCCTATACCAAGCCCCCCCATCTCAGGGCCATCCCCTTCCTCCTGCATTCTCCCACATTCCTGCCTGCAGTCTCCAGAAGGTGCCCAGAAACGGGTCACTGGCCCATTTCCACATGACAAAGCCATAGGGACCACAACTCAGTTACAAGTCTGCTTCAAGATGGCCACCAGCCACATATCATCAAACTTAAGGTGGTCCTTTAGACCCTAATCATGTGAGCAACCACTCACTGAGTGCCCAGCCACTAGTCCAGGAGCCACACACCCTCCACACGACAGGGGAGAAATCACAGTGGGAGAAGGGACTGGACACCTTCAGAGCCATACAGGGGTTCAAGACAGTGTGTCTGGTGCTCCCAAGATGCTCCCAGGCAGCAGCTGTCCACAGGTTTTGTGGTTTCACCCTAAGACCCTCAGGTATGCTGTGCAAGGGGAAAACTGAGGCCCAGAGAGGCCCACGTTTGCCCGGACCACACAGAAGTGGCGCAAGAGCAGGTGAGGTCAGCCAGGTCTATCTGCACCCCACACCTCATATGCACCTCAGAAGCCCTCACAGCTCCCAGTCAGCCAAGGCCTGTTGTGCAGAAGCGGGTAGCAAACACTCTTTCACAGAAGGAGGTGGGAGCAATAAGGATTTGACCCCTGGTGCAGCTGAGCCCTCAAAGGACAAGTTCATAAAGAGGAACAGGAAAGAGGAAACAACCAGACCTGGCCCAGCTAGAAGAGCCTGCCAGTGGGTTGCCTGGGTGCCTGGGATGACAGAGTGCCAGCCATGGCCTGGGGGGCAGTGGAAGGTGACACTGCACCACAGAGGAGGGTCTCACTCCCAACTCTGGAAGGGAGTCAGCCTGAGGACTCGGTATATCAGAACCCCCAAGGGTCACACATGCAGATGATACCACTCTAATGGCAGAAAGCAAAGAGGAAATAAAGGGCCTCTTGATGAGGGTGAAAGAGGAGAGTGAAAAAGCTAGCTTAAAACTCAGCAATCAAAAAACTAAGATCATGGCATCTGGTCCCATCACTTCATGGCAAATAGAGGGGGAAAAGCAGAAGCAATGACAGACTTATTCCTTCTTGGGCTCCAAAATCACTGTGGATGGTGACTGCAGCCATGAAATTTAAAAAATGCTCACTTGCTCCTTGGAAGGAACGCTCTGACAAACCTAGACAGCATATTGAACAGCAGAACATCACTTTGCTGACAAAGGTCCATAGAGTCAAAGCTATGGTTTTTCCAGTAGTCATGTACGGATGTGAGAGTTGGACCATAAAGAAGGCTGCACACCGAAGAATTGATGCTTTCAAACTGTGGTGCTGGAGAAGACTCTTGAGAGTCCCTTGGACTGCAAGGAGATCCAACCAGTCCATCCTAAAGGAGATCAACCCTGAATATTCATTGGAAGGACTGATGCTGAAGCTCCAATATCTCGGCCACCTGATGTGAAGAGCCGACTCACTGGAAAAGACCCTGACTGGGAAAGATTGAAGGCAGGAGGAGAAGAGGATGGCAGAGGATGAGATGGTTAGACAGTACCACCGATTCAATGGACATGAGCTTGGGCAAACTCCAGGAGATAGTCAGGGACAGGGAGGCCTGGCATGCTGCAGTCCACGGGGGTGCAAAGTGCTGGATATCACTTAGAGACTGAACAACAACAAGGGTCACGCAGACCATGTGGCTTCCATCTGGACCTTGTGGGGACCCAGTTACAGAGCAATGACAGAGCTTTGGTGGGGGCAGGTCTGTCTGCTGAGCCCAGATGTAGACTCGTAGAAGAAACCTAGGCAGGTATTGTCAGAAGCCACTACACTTGGGGGTGGCTATTACATAATCACAGATAACTAAGGCTGTAGCGAGGGACTGAATACTCAGAAGAAATGAAAAGAGGTTCCAGAACGTGAAGGACAATTGTTCTCCTAGCCCCTGCCGGGGAGGCAGGTGAGCTCAGAAAGGATTGTATGTACAATGCCCAGCGCCATACCTGGCATAATGCAAGGGCCTGCAAAAGAGAGTTTACTGCTTGCTGAAGTCAGCACCACCTTCACAGTCATAACCACCATCATCATCACTACAATCATCACCATCATGGTCAATACCATCATCAGTATCAACTCCACCATCACCATCACCATCACGGTCACTACAGTCATCACCAGCATGATCAACACCATCACCACTATCATCACCACCATCACCTTCATCATCACCGTCATCATTTTCTCCTGATGAGCTGACGGATCATGACACAAGCTCTCCCTTCTGTCAGCAAGTGGCTGAGAAAGAGCAAAAACTCCAGCGCAAAACAAAGAATCTGCATGGAAAGAATGTCAACATCTACTCCTATTCCCAGATGTCATGTCCACTCCTCCAGGACTCAGAGGTGAATGGACTCCAGCCCAGCCCTCCCTGTCTCCAAGGAGAGAATAAGGGGCCAGTGGCCTCTGCTCAGCTGAGACCCATCCCGTCATGCTCACAGCTTTTCCTTCCTGGCTGTAATGTCTTTGTTAGTGCTTTTCCACACTTCCTCAAGCAGGATGGGGCACCCAGGGGAATATAAGCTTCCAAGGGGATGAAAGATATGGGGGAATGGAAGCCATGGGGGACAACGCCATGGGGCGGGGGAATAGAAGCCATAGGCAGACATGCTGGACAGGAGTCTCCCTCATTCTCCAAGCCAACCCGAGAGCACCACCCACAGCAATCTGGAGGAAGCACCACTGTAGGGGAAGAAACTCCTCTCTCCCATTCAAAGGTTTAAACAAGGTGGGTCGTGACCTTATAAACTGATGTCACTCACTCTAACAGGTGGAGGCACAGGTCAAGGTCCTCCATGCTCACATACCTCTTCTGCCAGCCACCATGAGGCAAGTGACTCATGCCCCTAGTCTCCTTCATCCAGTATAGGCGCAAAGGCAGTGCGAGGGGCAGTGAGAGGATTCACAGGACAGAGAGGAGCGGGGTCGGAGGAGCAAGCACAAGGGCCTGGGAAGGGTCCCAAGTGAGGCAGGTGCAGCCTTGGGGAGTCTACATACAGGTGCCACTCTGGGACGGACAGGACCCTCCCCGATGAAGGTGAGAGACAGGCAGAGGCATACAGGCGACAGTGTGCTGTCCACGCCATGCCACCATCACCTGGGAGGGCTCTCCCAACCCGCTTCCCATTTGGAAATTTTAAACCCTACAGAAAAATTGCAATGGATACCTGTGTTCCTTCACTCAGGTTCTCCAATGGTTAACAATTCCCCTCATTTGCTTTATATCTATGTAGTTTCTTTTTTTTTTTCTCTGAAACATTTGAAAATCTGTTACAGACGTGAGGACTAGCCCCCTAATTCATCACCCTGCAGTCTCCTAAGAACTGAGCTGTCTCCACCATAACCACAACATCAAAGTTAACACCATAAGACATATCCTAAAGCACGTGTCTACATATCCATATTTTCCCAGTTGTCTCAACAACATTCCTCACAGCTGTTTGTATTTGACCCCAGATCACACATGGCACCAGCTGCCCAGCCTCTGGCTCCTGAAATGGGGGCGTTGCTGTGTGTGCTTAGGTGCTCAGTTGTGTCCGACTTTGTGACCCCATGGACTGTAGCCTGTTAGGCTCCTCTCTGTCCATGGGGATTCTCCAGGCAGGAATACTATAGTGGGTTGCCATGCCCCCTTCCAGGGGATCTTTCCAAGCCAGGGATCAAACCCAGGTCTCCCGCATTGCAGGTGGATTCTGGATAACCAGCTGAGTTACTAGAGAAGCCCTAAATGGGGGTAGGGGTGCTATTTTTCTTTGGTGCTGTTGCCTTTTGCAGGCTCCAGGCCAGTGGTCTCCTATGTACACTGCGTTCTGGACTGCCTGGTGTTTCTGCACGACCACACCTGAGCTGCATTTCTGACACAAGTGCCCCATGGGGAGTGCTGGCATAGATCACAGGCTTGAGTCAAGCTGTGCCCCCATGGGTCAAGCTGTGCCCCCATGGACACGCAGACTGGAGTCTCTTGGGTGAGACAGGCCTACTACCTGGTCAAAAAGAAGGGACTCTGTGGGATGGGGTGGAGGGGGGGTCACTCTGTTGCCCCCGCAATGTCTGACCTACAGCCTCAGTGTCCAGGGCTGACCCAGTTATTGCCCTGGGTTTTCCACTTAACAATATGTCCTGGCAAATATATTGTCTTGGCAATATGTCTAGACAACTTTTGGGAAGGCTTTGATGATCTGGACCCCAAGCCCCACCTAACTTACTGGATCAGGCCCATTTCTAAAGACAAGCTGGGGCCTAGGAGCTGCGAGAGCAGGGCCTATTTTAGGAAGCCAGGTGGGGCCAAGCCTATGCTCTTTTCAGCTCTCACCTGGGGTTTCTGTGAGCCATGGGGGCTATAACTTCCTTCACTGGGGCTATAACCTCTTGCAGAAAAGCAGGCCACATGCACAGCATGAGTCCCAGGCTCGCTCCTGGTCAGCATCCTTGGCCCTCAGCCATGGTCTCTGCCCAGGTGCCAGCTTTACCTAGGAATTCACTGCTCAACCTCATTTCTTGACTATATTTGCTAAAGGAAAACCCCTAGAGCAACTGACTGGAGGAAACCACAGATGGAGCAGACCCCCTCCACGTGAGACATAAGTCACTTATCCTCCATGAACCCTGTTACTCAGCACTAAGCAAACTGCTTTGCCCAGCGCATCTCCAAAGTCCCAACAGCGCTAAAATTCCACAACCTAGAAACTTACAGGCAGCCCCGTCCCAGAGGAAGCAGGGAAGTCCTTGACTTCCAGTCAGCCCAGAGACTCCAGTACAGAACAGCACTGAGCAGATACCCCTCAACCCTGAGCAAACAAGAACAGGAGGGGACCAGAGGGAGGTCACACTTAAGGTCCCATGATGCTCATGCAGAGTTAGCTAAAACAATCCTCCTAAGGGCTGCCTTCTTAAAATCTTACCCCTAAAGCACATAAAAGTACAAAACCACATCTGCAGGTTTTGCATAGGTAAGTATTTGTTGGAGAGAAGCAGGACACAGAGGCTCCTGACACTAATTAATTAACCAAGGCCACAGCAGGGCTGGGTCATGGGCCCCGAGGGAAACCTGGCCCTTTCCACACCCCACAGAGATGCAGCTGAGGGGAACACCTCCCCACGGCCCTGAACGGGTGCCCTGCTTCTGGCCTCAGGGACACAAAAATCCAAATAACTCCCAACAATGAACAGCAGCACCAGGAGTAAAAAATAACAAGTACCCAAATCAATGGCAGCTTTCCACGGAGTGCTATGTGCCTCAGGGAGACCTCAGTTAGGTCTGGACCACATGTCAAGAATGGTGGAAACAGTAGGAAGACTTTTTGCAGGGAAAAAAAAAAAAAAAACAGTGAAACTGCCTGACCAGTGACTCAAATCATGGCTTTAAGTAAACAACTGACAGAAAAGGACAAAGTGGTTTCTCAACGTATGGAAAGGAATGCAACAGCACTTGTAGTAAGACATGCAAACTAAAACCGCAAGGCTTCCCACCTATTAGCTGGCACAGCCCTAAGGCGCTGGACAGCACTTGGTGTGGTGACACTGCAGGCAGACAAGCATTCTATGTCTCCCCGAAAACACACACTGGCAAAGCCTCTAGGTGGGAGCTGCTGATACTGAGAACGTGTGCATCCTGTCTGCAACCCTCTTCCAAGAATGCACACGTACACTAGCGAAGGTGTGCACAGGGCACTGACTGCAGCAGCAGCCAGGTCCCCATCCAGGGGAGACTTAGGCAAATGTCTGGAGCGCCAAGAAATACAAACTCGACACTTGCTAGCTGAGCAATCTCCAGGATATACTGTGCAGCAAAGAGCACAAGTTTCAGGAGGGGGCAGGGCACACAATCATTTTGGAGGGCACTGAAGGAAATTAAAAGACGTTCACTCCTTGGAAGGAAAGTTATGACCAACCTGGACAGCATATTAAAAAGCAGAGACATTACTTTGCCAACAAAGGTCCGTCTAGCCAAGGCTATGGTTTTTCCAATAGTCACATATGGATGTGAGAGTTGGACTATAAAGAAAGCTGAGCACAGAGGAATTGATGCTTTTGAACTGTAGTGTTGGAGAAGACTCTTGAGAGTCCCCTGGACTGCAAGGAGATCCAACCAGTCCATCCTAAAGGAGATCAGTCCTGGGTGTTTATTGGAAGGACTGATGTTGAAGCTCAAACTCTAGTACTTTGTCCACCTGATGCGAAGAACTGACTCATTTGAAAAGACCCTGATGCTGGGAAAGATTGAGGGCAGGAGGAGAAGGGGAGGACAGAGGATGAGATGGCTGGATGGCACCACCAACTCAATGTACATGAGTTTGGGTAAACTCTGGGAGTTGGGGAGGGACAAGGAGGCCTGGCGTGCTGCAGTTCATGGGGTCGCAAAGAGTCGGACACGACTGAGCAACTGAACTGAACTGAACTGAAGGAAATGCAAACACATGCTCCTCTGTAATCAGAATGTTCTGGAAAGACTCAGAAACTGAACCCCAGTGGCTAGCTTTGGAGAAGCCTGGTGGTCAGTAGGGAGGGGACAGACTTGTCACTGAAGACAAGTTCTTTCCTGTGTGTGCTGCGCTACTGCTGCTAAGTCGTTTCAGTCGTGTCCGGCTCTGTGCGACCCCACAGGCGGCAGCCCACCAGGCTCCTCTGTCCACGGGATTCTCCAGGCAAGAGTACTAGAGTGGGGTGCCATCGCCTTCGCCGTTTCCTGTGTATACATATTGCTATCTCTGTTTAAACGTTATAAAAAACAACTGTAATCCCAATAAACTGATTTGATTCACATCAGAGCTATTTGAATTTCTTAAGTATATACAAATAAACTTTTAAAGAAGTACTCTTCTGACTCTTGAAAATAAATCTGCATAGAATGTGGGGCATAAACAAGCGCTGGCGTGTGCTTATGGTATGTGCTCAGAACTTTCTGAGAGCTGCTTGAAGCAGGTAGGAATTAAAGGCTCTTGTAGCATCAAAAATGAACGTACTCTCAGCAAAAATCCACCCCGTCCAGCCTCTCATTTGTGAGACAAGGACATTAAGGCCAAGTATGGTCAGCCGGCCTGCCCACCCTGCTCTAATTCCTTTAACAAATCTCGCTTAGCATTGTTCTGGGACATGGCGGGCCAGGCTGCCCAGTGCACAGGGACAGCCTTCCCTGACACAGCTCTGAGGACACAACAGAAGCCTGGCGCTCACAGGTCTGCACGCGGCAGGCCCTCAGACACCCACCATGTGTCTGCACGGCGGGGATCTGAGGGTCATCCAGAACAGCCCGCCAAGTGGGCCCTCACTGTGCACAGTGGACACTGCACGTGGGCCACAGGGCAAAGCGGGCAAGTGCAGCTCAGCTCAGCGAGCAACGGAGATGAGGACACCACAGCCCAAGGCGGAGCAGGCCCATGGGGGCACCTTGGATGTGCACTGAGCTCTGGCAGATCTCCCAACTGTTCAAGAAAACCTAGGAATGCGCATCTTTATGTGACCAGTGAACCAGTGAAGGTACTCAGTTGTATTTGACTCTTTGCAATCCCATGGAGTGTAGCCTACTAGGCTCCTCCATCCATGGAATTTTCCAGGCAAGAGTACTGGAGTGGGTTGCCATTTCCTTCTCCAGGGGATCTTCCTGACCCAGGGATCAAACCCAGGTCTCCCGCATTACAGGCAGACGCTTTACCGTCTGAGCCACCAGGGAAATCATGATTTTAGTATGTTGTAGCTAATGGAACTGTTTTTGAAAACCCTGTGTGGACCAACATCACGGGCCCTGCACACACCTGTGGTCCAGTGGGCAGTTTGCAAGCCCCACCCCTACCCCAGACACAAAGTCAGAAAGTACCCCCTTGCTCTGGGCAGCTGAGCCCAGCTGAGGCCCTCCTGCACAGCCCAGTGTCAGGGTAGTGAGAGGTGCCACTGGCCTCTGAGGCCTTCCAGGGATGTCCTTGACCAGGCCTCAGCGATGTCTGGGGCAGCAATCACTCCTTTCCCACCAGCATGGGGTCTGCACATATTCTGGCTGAAAGGCAGTACAGCAGCAAAGGGACTGCATCTGTCCTGGGAGACTCGGGGCCTGGAGCTACCCTGGGACACTGACCTGCAGAACTAACAGCACAGCTGGTACGTGGAAAGCCACGACACCGGGATGCCAAGAGTCCTAGTCCGACCCAGGCCTGTAGCAGCATCAGGGTGAGCAGGATGGAGGAGGGTGGCTGGGGGAGCTGCCCCTCTGGGCCTCTCTCAGCCTCAGTGTCCATAAACTACTGCAAGAAAACCTACTTTTCAGCTACCCCAGGTCAGGAGAGATGAAAAAACTCACAAACTAAAGTACCCAACAAGAGGGGAGCTGTTCACTTTCCACCTATCAGATCATTATGCATCCAAATGTTTGTTACTGACAGTGACACACTTATGCCCCAATACAGGAAGCAGCGCACTGAGTCATCCCAACATCCACAAACAAGAGAGACAGGAGGGAGGCTACTGGGAACAGCGGTTACAAGTGAGCATCACTGGACAGGGGACAGCTTTCTTGAATTTAAAATGTTTTTTTGAACAAAAAGATAAGCATATTAAAGGCAAAATACAAAAAACAAAACCAGTTTGAAGAAACAGAGAAAGCATGAGATATGAGAGAGAGAGAAAGCAGGGATGTTGGAATTATCAGATAAGAAATTAAAATAACTATGATTATTGGTGGCTCAGATGGTAAAGCGTCTGCCCGCAATGCGGGAAACCCAGGTTCAATCCCTGGGTTGGGAAGATCTCCTGGAGAAGGAAACGGCAACCCACTCCAGTACTCTTGCCTGGAGAATCCCACGGATGGAGGAGCCTGGTAGGCTACAGTCCATGGGGTCGCAAAGAGTCAGACACGACTGAGCAACTTCACTTTCACTTATGATTACTATATGGGCTTCCCTGGTGGTTTAGGTGGTAAAGAATCTGCCTGCAATATGGGAGACCTGTGTTCAATCCCTGGGTTGGGAAGAACCCTAGGAGGAGAGCCTGGCAACCCACTCCAGTATCTTGCCTGGAGAATCCCCAGGAACAGAGGAGCCTGGCAGGCTACAGTCCATGGGGTCACAAAGAGCTGGACACGACTGAAGCGACTAAGCACAGCACATGATTACTATGTTAAGGGTTTTAATGGAATAAATGGACAACATGTAAGAACAGATGGGCCATGTAAGCTCAGAGGTGGAAATCCTAAGAAAGGAACAATAGGATGTGCTAGGACACTGGTCTGATCCCTGGTCTGGGAAGACTCCACATGCCTCAGAGCAACTAAGACTATGTACCACAATTACTGAAGCCTGCATGCCCAGTCTTATTTGTTCACAATAATAACAGCAACAGTGAATTTATGGATAAAAGAAATGAACGATGGCCACACCTTAGGAGATGAGAGGGAGGAATAGGGGACACTGTTGTAAGGAACTTGCGCTATCCATAAGTGGTAGAGTGTATTCGAAAGTGGACTTGGCTTAGCCATAAATATATATATATATATTGCAAACTCAAGGGCAATCACTAAAAAATAGTTTAAAAAGAAGTATATACTAAGAGAAGAGAAAAAACAAAATCATATAAAATGCTCAGTTAAAATCAGAGAAGGTAGAAAAAGACTGGAAGACAAAAACCAATAGCAAGGACAACAAATAGAAAAAGAAAACAAATAGATATTAATCCAACATTTTCAATAATCACTTTAAAGGTCAATGGTCTGAATATACAAACCAAAAGAGACAATAAGAGCGGGGGGAATAAAGCATATATTTTCTATCAGAAACTCACTTTAAATATTAAGAGAGATTAAAAGTAAAGGGACAATGTGGGGGGGGGGCGCAGCATGGGAGCTCTCTGTGCTTTCTGCTCAGTTTGAATCTAAAACTGCTCTAAAAGTTAAAAGTCTATTAGGAAATAAGTAAAAAATTTTAGATGAAAGGGAAAATGCAAAAGGATGAAGAAATATATATTGTTTCTTACACTAGTGAAAAAGAAAGCCAGAGTAGCTAAGTTAATTTCAGACAAAATAAACTTCAGAGGAAGAAAAACCATCAGGATTAAGAAGGGAATTACATAATGATAAATGGGTTCAATTTCCAGGAAGATATACCAATCCTGAATGTGTCTATGCCTAATAACAGAGCACCAAAATACCAAAGGCAAAAACCGATAAGCTGAAGGAGAAATAGACAAATTCATTATTATATTAGAGATTTTCATATCCTCTAACAATAGTTGATATATCCAATAGTCCAAAACCAAGTAAGGACATAATTGAACAGAACACCACCACCAACAAACTTGATCTAGTTGACATTTATGGAATACATCATCCAACAAAAGCAGAATAAACATTCTTCTCAAGCTCACACAGAACATTCACCCAGAGAAATCACATTTCTGGGCAATAAAACACACTCTAACAAATTTATTTTTTATATAAATTTATTTATTTTAATTGGAGGCTAATTACTTTACAATATTGTATTGGTTTTGCCATACATCAACATGAATCTGCCATGGGTATACACGTGTTCCCCATCCTGAACCCCCCTCCCACCTTCCTCCCCATACCATCCCTCTGGGTCATCCCAGTGCACCAGCCCCAAGCATCCTGTATCATGTATCAAACCTGGACTGGCATTTCGTTTCATATATGATTCAATGCCATTCTCCCAAATCATCCCACCCTTGCCCTCTCCCACAGAGTCCAAGACTGTTCTATACATCTGTGTCTCTTTTTCTCTCACACATACAGGGTTATCATTACCATCTTTCTAAATTCCATATATATGTGTTAGTATACTGTATTGGTGTTTTTCTTTCTGGCTTACTTCACTCTGTATAATAGCCTCCAGTTTCATCCACTTCATTAGAACTGATTCAAATGTATTCTTTTTAAAGGGTGAGTAATACTCCATTGTGTATATGTACCACAGCTTTCTTATCCATTCGTCTGCTGATGGTCATCTAGGTTGCTTCCATGTCCTGGCTATTATAAACAGTGCTGTGATGAACATTGGGGTACACGTGTCTCTTTTGCTTCTGGTTTCCTTGGTGTGTATGCCCAGTAGTGGGATTTCTGGGTCATAAGGCAGTTCTATTTCCAGTTTTTTAAGGAATCTCCACACTGTTCTCCATAGTGGCTCTACTAGTTTGCATTCCTACCAACAGTGTAAGCGGGTTCCCTTTTCTCCACACCCTCTCCAGCATTTATTGCTTGTAGACTTTTGGATAGCAGCCATTCTGACTGGCGTGAAATGGTACCTCATTGTGGTTTTGATTTGCATTTCTCTGATAATGAGTGATGTTGAGCATCTTTTCATGTGTTTGTTAGTCATCTGTATGTCTTCTTTGGAGAAATGTCTGTTTAGTTCTTTGGCCCATTTTTTGATTGGGTCATTTATTTTTCTGGAATTGAGCTGCAGGAGTTGCCTGTATATTTTTGAGATTAATTCTTTGCCAGTTGCTTCATTTGCCATCATTTTCTCCCATTCTGAAGGCTGTCTTTTCACCTTTTTTTTATAGTTTCCTTTGTTGTGCAGAAGGTTTTAAGTTTAATTAGGTCCCATTTGTTTATTTTTGCTTTATTTCCAGTATTCTGGGAGGTGGGTCATAGAGGATCCTGCTGTGATTTATGTTGGACAGTGTTTTGCCTATGTTCTCCCCTAGGAGTTTTATAGTTTCTGGTCTTACGTTTAGATCTTTAATCCATTTTGAGTTTATTTTTGTGTATGGTGTTAGAAAGTGTTCTAGTTTCATTCTTTTACAAGTGGTTGACCAGTTTTCCTAGCACCATTTGTTAAAGAGATAATCTTTTCTCCATTGTATATTCTAGCCTCCTTTGTCAAAGACAAGGTGTCCATAGGTGCATGGGTTTATCTCTGGGCTTTCTACTTTGTTCCATTGACCTATATTTCTGTCTTTGTGCCAGTACCATACTGTCTTGATGACTGTGGCTTTGTAGTAAAGCCTGAAGTCATGCAGGTTGATTCCTCCAGTTTCATTCTTCTTTCTCAAGATTTCTTTGGCTATTTGAGGTTTTTTGTATTTCCATACAAATTGTGAAATTATTTGTTCTAGCTCTGTGAAAAATACCATTGATAGCTTGATAGGGATTGCATTGAATCCATAGATTTCTGTGGGTAGTATACTCATTTTCACTATATTGATTCTGCCAATCCATGAAAATGGTATATTTCTCCATCTATTAGTGTCCTCTTTGATTTCTTTCACCAGTGTTTTATAGTTTTTTATATATAGGTCTTTTGTTTCTTTAGGTAGATATATTCCTAAGTATTTTATTCTTTTTGTTGCAATGGTGAATGGAATTGTTTCCTTAATTTCTCTTTCTATTTTCTCATTATTAGTGTATAGGAATGCAAGGGATTTCTGTGTGTTGATTTTATATCCTGTAACTTTACTATAGTCATTGATTAGCTCTAGTAATTTTCTGGTGGAGTCTTTAGGGTTTTCTATGTAGAGGATCATGTCATCTGCAAACAGTGAGAGTTTTACTTCTTCTTTTCCAATTTGGATTCCTTTTATTTCTTTTTCTGCTCTGATTGCTGTGAAACATACACTAACAAATTTAAAAGACTAGAAGTCATACAAAGAATGTTCACATACCACAATGGAATTATACTGGAAACAAGTAAAAAAAAAAAAACAAAAGATATCTAGAAACTCCCCTCGCTCCAAATACTTGGAGATTAAACAACTCACTTCTAAATAACACAGAGACCAAGTCTAAGGAGAAATTTCAATATATTTCTATCTAAATGAAAATGAAACACAACTTGAGAAAATTTATGGGATGTAGTAAAAGTAGTGCTTAACGGGAAATATACAGCACTGAATGCAAATACTACAAAAGAAGATCTAAATCTCTGCTTCCACTAGAGGAAACTAGAAAAAGAAAACTAAATCCAAGGTTAGCATAGGAAAAAAAAATAATAAAAAAATAAGAGCAACAATTAATGTAATTGAAAATAGCCAATAGAAAAAAATAAAAGAAAGCAAAGTATGGTTCTTGGGAAAGATCAATCAATAGATTAGCCTCTAGTCAGGTTAACAAAGAAAAAAAGAGAGACAACACAATGTAGAAATGAAAGAGGGGCCATCACTATAGATTCCATGGACACTGAAAGGTTAATGAAGGAATATGATGAACAACTCTGTGCTAAAAAATTTGATAACCTAGATTAAGTGAACCAATTGTTTGAAAAGTTCAATGTACCTCACACAAGGAGAAATAATCTGCTTATGACTATATAACTATTAAAGAAATTGAATCAATATTTTAAAACTTTCCAAAACAGAAAGCATTAGGCCCAGATGGGCTCTCTGATTAATTCTACCAAACATTTAAGGACAATATTATACCAATTCTCTACAATCTCTTCTAGAAATTAGAAGCAAAGGAAATGCTTCCGATCTCATTCTATGAGGCTATCATCGCCTTAATACTAAAACCAGACAAAGACAGAGAAAGGAATAGCAGACTGACAAGGACTAAAGAAAGGAAAACAATGGACCAATATCTCTTATGAATATTGACACAAAAATCTATAAAACATTAGCAAAAAATTCAACAGTATATAAAAAGACCAAGAGGGATTTATTTCCCCTATAAGCAATATTGGTTTAATATTTGAAAATATAACACAGTCCACCACAAAACAGGCTAAAGAAGAAAAATTATATTATTATATCAATAGCTGTAGAAAAAGTATATGACAAAATCCAACATTCCTTCATGTAAAATTCACAGCTAACTAGGAATAGAGGGGAATTTCCTCTACTTGGTAAAAAAAGACCTAAAAAAACAAATAAACAAAAAACACCAAAAAAAAACCCCACAACTAACATCATACTTAATATGAGAAACTAGATCAGGAATAAGGCAAAAATATTAATTACCACCATTCTTACTCAACATGGTACTAGAAGCTCCTAAAATATAGCTCATAATATAAGACAAGAAAAGGAAATAAAAATATACAGATTGGGAAGGAAGAAATAAAATTATCCTTGTTTACAGATGATATGACTGTCTATGTAGAAAGCCCTAAGCAATCAGCAAAAGAATCTCTGAAACTATAAGTGATTAGAGCAAGGTTGTGTGATACCAATGTTAATATACAAAAGTAAACTGCTTTTTATATACCACAATGATAAATTAAAATTAAAAACAGTTTATAATTTACATTTGCACCCCCCAAAAAGAAATACTGAGATATAAATCTAACACAATAGGTACAGGTCTATATGAGGAAAACTGTAATATAAAACTTTGATGAATGAGAACTAAATAAGTGGGAAAATACTCTATATTGATGGACACAAAGAATCAATACTGTCAAGATGTTAGTTCTTCACAACTGGCTTTACAGATTTAATGCAATCTCAATCAAAAAGAAAACAAGTTATTTTGTGGATACTGACAAACTGATTCTAAATTTTAAACAGAATAGCCAACCCTAAAGGAGAAGAAAGAAGTTGGAGGACTGACTACCCAACTTCAAGACTTACTGCTACAAAAGTAATCAAGATAGTGTGGTACCAGTGAAAGAATGGATAAACAGATCAATTCAGCAAAAGAAAGACCTCAGAAATAGACCCACATATACATGGTTAATTGATCTTTGATAAAGAAACAAAGGTAATACAATGGAGAAAGATGGTTATTTCAACAAATGGTGCTAGAACAACTGAACATCCACATGCAAAAAGAAGGGGGTCGGGGACTTTCTTGGCGATCCAGTGGTTACAAATAGACTCTTCAAAGCAGAGGATGAACTAAGATTCCATATGCCAAAGGGAAACTAAGCCTGTGTGCCACAACTGTGCCCACGTGCCTCAATCAGAGAGGCCATGTGCCACAAACTACCAAGCCCACATGCTCTGGAGACCACGTGCCACAGCTAGAGAGAAGCCACAGGCCACAGCAAAAGAGTCACATGTCTCAACCAAGACTCAATGCAGCCAAAATAAGTAAATAATATTTTTTTAAAGGAGGCGGGTGGGAGACCTAAGACTAAAATGCAAAACTATAAATTTCCTAGAAGATAACATACAAAAAAACCTAGATAACCTTGGTTTGGTTACGACTTTTAGATACAATAAAAAGCATGATTCTGAAAGAAAAAATTGATAAACTGAACTTCACTAAAATTAAAAACTTCTGCTCTGCAAAAGACACTTTTAAGAGAATGAAAAGATAAGCCACAAACTGAAAGAAAGTCTTTGAAAAGCATATATATGAAAAGTTACTAGTATCTAAAATGCAGAGAGAACTATTAAAAATTCAACAATGTATGACAAAAACCACCACAATATTGTAAAATAATTATCCTCCAATTAAAATAAATTAATTAAATAAAAAAATTTAAAAAAGAACCCGATTTAAAAATGGATCAAAGACATTAACAGACATCTCACCAAGAAAGGTACACAGCTGGTAAACAAGTATATGAAATAATGGTCCACATCATATGTCATCAGGGAAATGCAAATTAAAACAATAAGATACAGCTCCACCAATCAGAATGGTCAAAATCCGGGACACTGATAACACCAAATGCTGGTAAGGATGTGGAGCAATAGATGCTCTCATTCATTGCTGCCGGGAATGCAAATGGTAGAGCCACTTTGGAAAACAGCTTGTCAGTTTCTTTGGAAACTAAGTGTACCCTTCGCTATTGTAAACACGGCTGCAATAAAAATAGGGGTACACACAGAAGCAACCTAACGTCCATCAACAGAGGAATGGATAAAGACGATCCAGTACATATACATGGTGGAATATTACTCAGCCATGAAAAGGAATGAAAGAATGCCAATTGTTGCAAAGGATGGGCCTAGAGATTATCATACTGAGTGAAGAGAAGTTAGAGAAGCGGAATACCATATGACATCCTTTATATGTAAATTCAAAAAGACATGATACAAACAAACTTACTTACAAACCAGGAACAGACTCACAGACTTACAGAAAGAATTTATGACTACCAGGGGTAAGGGATAGTTTGAGAGTTAGGGATGGATAGGCATACCCTGCTATATTTAAAATGGATAACCAACAAGGACCTACTGTACAGCACGGGGAACTCTGCTCAATGTTGTGTAGTAGTCTCGAAGGAAGGGGAGTTTGGGGGAGAATGGATACATGTTTATGTGTGGCTGAGTCCCTTTGCCATCCACCTGAAATTATCATAACAGTGTTAATCAGCAAATCTCCAATAAAAAATACATAGTTCAATTTAAAAAAAACTCAGTGTACTCTTATCATTCAATCCAGAAATGGCACTCTTTGCTTTTTATTCAAATAAATTGAAACCTTAACATTCCCACAAAACCCTACACATGGGTGTTTTTAACAGCTTTATTCAACTTAGAAGCAAAAAGATGTCCTTTCGTAGTTGAACAGATAAATAAGCTGTGGTATATCCATGCCATGATGAATACTACTTAGCACTAAAAAGAAATGAGCCATCAAGCCATGAGAAGACATGGAGAAAACTTAAATACATATTACCAAGTGAAAGAAATCAACCTAAAAAGACTACATACTGTATGATTCCAACTATATGACATTCTGGAAAAGTCAAAATATGGAAACAGTAAAAGATCAGGAGTTGCCAGCGAGTATGGATGGGGGGAGAGATCACAGAGGAGTTTTAAGGCAGTGAAAATACTCTGTATTATATCTGTAATGGAGAATACATGTCATTATACATTTGTCCAAACCCATAGAGTGTAAAACACCAAGAGTGAATCTCAATGTAAACTATGGACTTTAGTTAGTAATAGCGTATCAATACTGGCTCATAAATTATAACAAATACATCACACTGACAAGATGTTAATAATAAGGGAGGCTGGAGGTGGGTATGAAGGGATACATGGGGACTCTATACTTTCCACACAATCTTCCTGTAAATCTAGAACTACTTCTAAAAAGTCTTTTTTTAATAATGGAAAAGTTCCACATGTGTCCACATGCTTACTAACTGAAAAATCCCAGAGAGACGTGGGTAGGAGCCGTCCAGTGAAAATGCTAGAGAAAAGCTACAAAAAACCTTATGAGAAAATCTTATTAAGGAAATATTAATAAAAACCTATAGAAACATTTATATCTCACAGATTACCTAAAACAACTCAAAAATGAGCAAGCAAATAGACAAAAACTAGGATATAAGAAATGCTGACTTACTGGGTAATGAGACGGTGAAATATGCTCCTGTTTAATTTTGGAACCCAGTACAAATGTAAATCATCTCTCTAAATTGAAAAGTAAGGCCTAGGCCTCCTGTTCACCCCCATTAAGCTCACTCTTCTCCCTGATTCCCTGATGCCAGAAGCAGAGCTCAGGGCTCCAGGCTGAGGCCCCGCCCTGTGCCTGACCCTTAGCACCCACCTGGTGAAGGGGTTCCTCCACCCACCACCCACCATCTGCCTCTTGGTCTCATATGTGGAGCACCATCTGTCTCCCACCTCAGAGGGGCCTCCTTATCTCAGGATCTTCTCCTTCCCCCTCTCGATGCTCCCCCATACGCTCCCAGGTCAGGATCAGAGTGTCCCCTCAAACAGCAAAAATGCCCCCTTGGCCAGCAGGCTTCTGAGATGGCCACAGACACTCTAGCAGGGTCGAGTGAGTGCAGGATGGGCCACCCCAGACCCTGAGCCCATCAAGACCAGAACTGACTGGGGCCTGGGGATTCAGAGGTGGCCACTGGGCAGCCTCCAGGTGCTAACTAATGGGGCAATGACAAGGTGAGCATTGAAGGTGAGTGCACTAGGTCAGGCCCAACATACAACCCCATGGGAATGCCATCAGATAAAAGTTCCAGCAGTATCCAGAACAACCCAGCCTGAAGGGAGAATAAGGCTTCCTTCCACAAGCAGGTTTGCAGGTAAGGGGTGCCGCTGGGCAAAGGTATATGGTGTGTCAAGAAGCCTGTGTGGTCCTGACTCAAGACAGGCTGGCAAGGACTCAGGCGCACCCAACATGTCCCAACCCAGGCGGAGGGTTGCCATTGGCATCTGCAGACACTGGGCATCCAGGTCTCCATGTGGTCAGCCCTAGTGGAGAATGTTCAGGCAGCAGGTACAGGCAGGCTTGAGCGAAGGAAGGCTACAGGCAGATAGCAACTGAAAAAGCCCCGAGGTGAGGGCTAGCCTGGGGAGGAGGGAGGGATTGTGACCCCAGCCATGTGGGCCGAGGGAGTCTAGCACCAGCAATACTTTGGGGGTCCCATGGCACTTCAGAGTCAACCAAAGGACAGACTGTGTCCACTGCCTGCCAATGCCCTGTGCCCACCAAGTGGTAACAGGGCCCTGGGGGAGGGGGCTCAGTATCTAGACTGGGCCTTGTCCTAACTGGGCACCATGACCCAGAGTACCACTATGAGGCTCCCAGCATCAGTGCCATCACCTGGGCCAACTGCCTCTGCAGCCTTGGACCCCTGGGAAGGAAAACCACAGACCTGGGAGTCCATCTCCATGTCTCAGCTCCCTTCCCACATCTGTGCCCCACACTGGTCCAGGAGACTCAGGGGTCCTCCCTCTTAGGGAAGAGTCCTTCACTCCTCCCTGATGGAAAGACTCAGGCAGGGCCCCCAGCCCCGGGCTTTGGAAGAATTAGAAAGTTCTATCTCCCTATGGCCTCACCAGTCCGTCACAGCACAAGAACCACTCCTGTGTGCCCCTGAGGGGGCAATATTGCAACAAGTGAGCCATACTAACAGCCTCAGGCCCTTTCCTTTGATCAAACAAGTTCACTTCTGGGACTGCCCCCAAAGAGGTGATTCCAAAGAACCCAGAATGTTTCTGATGTACTGGGCATCCCATACAGGAGGCCTGAAGCACAGATGCCACTAACCAAAGCACACATGAAGAGCCACACCCTGGGGAAACTGAGGCCATGGAAAAACACAGGGAAACGTTTACAACATCAGGACATGTCTCCAATCGTGTGGAAATGGCACCCGCGGCCTTGAAGGCCAGGGGAGCAAATACAGGGCTGTAGACCATAGTAGACTATGGGTGGGCCTGCTGGGCCTCATTTCTCCTCATGACGCTGTAGATGCCTTTACTGATCAGTAACTCTTACAGTCCTGCCCCGCTCAGTCACAGCTCCAGTTCCTTTCAGGCCCTGCCAGAGAGGCAAATCAACACAGTCTGCAGCCCACACCCCCAGACTAGCAGACGGGAGCTGGCTGAGCTACTGCACAGGTGTGGCGTTTCCAGAGCCCAGCGAGCAGGGAAGAGGGGGCACACTTTAGGGGGCCACCTCAGATGCTCCAACAGCCCCTAGAAACTACACTGTGGGGCAGATGCCAGCCTCACAGCCCCTTGGGGTCGGGGGGAACAGAAGCTCCCTGAGGCCTCAGGAGAACAGAATTTTAAACACAGGAGATGACCTACCCTGAGAAAAAGTAGGACTAAACCCCTGAGTACATTATATAATAGTCATCTAACAGAAGATATAAAGCAATTTTAAATAATTGGAGGGGGAAAAAAAAGATTCAAAAGCATGGAACACACACTCACACATGCTGGGGAAAAAAATGATCAGACAAATCTGAAAAACTCCAACTTCTAGAAGTGAAAAATGATATTAAAATTTAAAATTCCATGAACAGTTTAAGCAACCAACTAGACACATTTTTTTAATGTGTTCATGGAGTTCACAGAATTGGTGAACTGGAGTCACCAAGAATGTAACACACAAAGAAAAAGACATGGGAATATGTGAAAGCAAAGCTAAGGGCCATGAAAGAGAATGAGAAGGCCCAACACAAGAGAAAAGCTGTTCCAGGAGGGGAGAGGAGAATGGAGGGAAGGCCAAGAGATGGAGACTGAGGGCTCTGTGGAATCTAAGAGAGGCCTAGCTCAGCTCTAGGAAGCAAAGCCAGGGCAAGATGGAACGTAAGTAGCTGGAGAAGCCCAGCATCCACCTGGGTGCCACCTGCATATCCC
This sequence comes from Ovis canadensis, assembly GCF_042477335.2. Lineage (NCBI taxonomy): Eukaryota > Metazoa > Chordata > Mammalia > Artiodactyla > Bovidae > Ovis > Ovis canadensis. Next base: position 28,119,397 of record NC_091246.1, read on the forward strand.
TGCTTCCCTTTCTCCAAAGAACCTCTAAAAAAGGCCTAGCTCAGCTCTAGGAAGCAAAGCCAGGGCAAGATGGAACGTAAGTAGCTGGAGAAGCCCAGCATCCACCTGGGTGCCACCTGCATATCCCTGCTTCCCTTTCTCTAAGAGCCTCTTCCCACTGCTGCCATCATGTTCACAGGGAGTGGGGGGACCAGTTGCTTCGATACCTGGAACATTCTAGAGAACAAACAATCCCTCCTTCGTCCTCCGGAAACAATGTTTTGGCTTTGCTCCCACCCTCCTGGGAGCCTTTCTGGTGCGCCCTTCAGGCACTGGGGCTCTCACTGGGCACTGAGCTACCTCTCGGGTCCTCTCAGGCCCACAGAGACCCTCCTGGCAACAGTGAAAGGGATGAGGATGCCGATTCTCCTGCCAGCAATCAATTACCCTTCTGAAATGTCAAGTGACCCAAAACTCTGGTTTTTAAAGTCCATTTGCCTAATTTGCCTAATTTCTTCTCTAATTTTTACCAAATAAACACATTAAAAAAAGACCCCCTTTGTGTGTTTTCTACCAGTCAGAGCCTGGCTGTAAACTCAACATGACTGTGGTGTCATAACAGTCTATCCCTCTCTCAGACCTGAGCAAAACTTAACTCTTTTATGACATAACGCTACTTGAAACTTTCCCTGCTGAGCCAAGGGGGCTCCAGCTGACTGCCTCCAGGCTGGGGGGCTGAGATCCTGTCCACACTGGCCTGCTGAGTTTGACAGGTCACAAGGATGTGATCACAGCGTGGCTGCTGGCCTGGGACTCAATCTGCATGACAACCTTCAAAGTGGCCCTACCACTTTCACTTTACAGGTAAGAAGCCAGGAAAGGTGAGGGGCTCACTCAGGCCAGGTGCTGAAGGAGGCTGTATAGATCCTAGGGTGCAAAACCACCCCACCCTATAGGAAGGCCAGGCAGTCTCACGTCAGTGGAGCACTGTGCCAGGCTCCCACAGCGAGGGCAGATTTCTGACTAAGAGAGTCACAAGGTGATCTCTGGAAAATTCTTAGACTCTCCTCCTCGTGTGTCTGCTTTTTCCCCTCTGGAGAAAGCGTGCGCAGCATCCATGGCCTCAGCGTTTTACAAGGGCCCTCCCCAATTCTCAGGGTGCCGACACAGCTGGCCATGTGCTACTCCATCGCTCTGTGGCTGCCACACACACACACACACCATACACAGACATGCAAACACACTCACAAATATACCACACACATATACAAAAATACATACACACACACACACCCCCATACACAGACATGCAAACACACTCACAAATATACCACACACATTTACAAAAATACATACACACACACCCCCATACACATATACATGCAAACACACTCACAAATATACCACACACATATACAAAAATACTTACACACACACACACACAGACCCATACACCTATACATGCAAACACACTCGCAAATACACCACACACATATACAAAAATACATACACACACACACACCCTCCATACACATATACATGCAAACACACTCACAAATATACCACACACATATACAAAAATACTTACACACACACACAGACCCATACACCTATACATGCAAACACACTCACAAACACACCACACACATATACAAAAATACATACACACACACACCACCCCATACACATACACATGCAAACACACTTGCAAATACACCACACACATATACAAAAATACATACACACATACACACCCATACACATAGACATGCAAACACACTTATACATACACACACACACCATACACCTATACATGCAAACACACTCACAAATACACCACACACATATACAAAAATACACACACACACACCCCATACACATATACATGCAAACACACTCACAAATACACCACACACATATACAAAAATACATACACACATACACCATACACCTTTACATGCAAACACACTCACAAATACGCCACACACATATACAAAAATACATACATACACACACACCCCCATACACATAGACATGCAAGCACACTCACAAATATACCACACACATATACAAAAATACATACACACACACACCATACACATATACATGCAAACACACTCACAAATACACCACACACATATACAAAAATACATATACACATACACCATACACATATATATGCAAACACACTCACAAATATACCACACACATATGCAAAAATACATATACACATATACACACATAAATATACAACACATATACACATACCCCACATGCCACAGACTACACACATACACACTCTACACATGCACACTGCATACCCCACATGTACGCCATACATATACACACACACACCACTGCAAGGTTCTCCTCTCACTGGTGAAGCGGGCTGGATCAATCTGGGGGGCACAAGGCACCCCAGTGGCCAGGTTCCCTCCCTGAGAAGTCTGGGAGTCCCACCTTCCCTGGCTGACAAAAATACAGGTCTGGGCTAGAGGGTGGCCAGAGTTAGCAAATGAAAATACTGGACACCCGGTCAGATATGAATTTCTGATAAATAGAAATTCAAGCTATTTTTATCTAGCACCCCTACCTGCATGTCTAAGTCCCTTCTGGCTCTGAACCCCACAGGTGTGAAACAATGGTTGGACCCCATGTGTCTCAGCTGAGACACGGCATGCTTTAGCGGAGGCCGAGAAAGGTGAAACGCAGGCGTGGCCATCAGACGCTTCAGGAGGCAGGCTGGCTCCCTCGCGAGCTGTTTACTGGCACTGGGTCTTGTTTTGAAACACCGGCACTCAAACAATGAATGTAGACACTACGTTTATGTGGCCTTTTATCCTCTGGGCACCCCCATCTCCTTACAAAGCCTTGACCATCGCTCACTCAGAATTTGTCTGAAACCCCCTCCTTGATCCCTCTAGAAACTCACTTCTTGGACTTACAGGTCAGAGGCTGACCCAGGGTTGTGGAGGGGCAGTAGCAGCAGTGTGTGCCCCCTGAGGCTGCTCCGGGGCAGTTCAAGTCTGTTCCAGGCCAGCCCTGTGCCACCCGATCCCCTGCCTGCCACTGCCCCAGGAAGGTGAATGTACCGGACATGAAAACTAACCCTGAGGGCAGCCCCAGCCCCACAAGCCACCCCTGAAACTGCCCTTGGGAGCCTCTGCAGGGTCCATAGGAAGAGGTGTCTAAGTGGCTCTACCTTCCCGCGGGGGCTGGGCAGCAGACCTCACCCTGGGGCTCAGGGACAACCAAGGGTGTCCCGCAGGGCTGGCTTGCTGAGGCCTGCACTGAAGGGAAGCAGGGGCTGCAGAACAAAACTGGTACAGATGAAATCACTCATGAAGAACACACACAATAAAAACAGTTTCTGAGGGCACAGGCAAGAAGCACATGTGTAGAAAGCTGGGGGCTCATGCTGGACCCCCAGTAGTGCAGGGGCAGAGTGAGGCCGCAGGGAAATGCCCTCCTGGCAGTGATCACAGCCGCCTGCACAGGGACCTCTGTGCCAGACCCTCTCCTGGGGTCAGAGGCAGCTCACCCACCAGGACACACTCAACAGCACAGGCCTGTGGTAGAATTCCCCGAAGGACAACTGTACTTTCTGGGGCTCTGGGTCAATAGGACACCCTCCTGGGTTCTTCTCTGGATCACAGCCAGTCCTGGGGCAGAGAGGCCTAGGCCCACAGGGGCCAGCATTGAGGGTGCCATTCTTGGGGACACAAAACAAGGATGAGACCTGAGCACATGGCAGCCAAGACTGCCAGTTGCAGAGCCAGCCTGGCCTAAAAGCCTGTAGTGCTCCTCTTCAGCCCATCTTCCCAGCCAAGGGGACCCCACCCCAAGCCTCAGGGCCACCCTGCTGGGCCTTCTCACAGCCTGAAAGGTGGGCGGGGCCTCCCAGGAAGGGCCAGGATGCAGGGCCATGCCCTCCTCCAGAGGACAGCCACCAGGGCCAGGACCCGCAGGGGCACAGCACTCTGACTGAGACTGGTGCTCATCACCCCCACCTGCGGAAGTTCCATCCAGCTCATGGGGTCCCTGCTGGCTGCCCATCCCTTGCAAATACCCAATGCCCCTTGTCATGGCCTTTCTGGTGGGATGGGAGCCAAGCGTCAACAATCTGGCAACAAGGAAGTCGGCAAGGCTGCAAGGCTCCCATGAAGCATAGCCACACTCATAGGGAATTGGCGTCATCATTATCAGTCAGCCTGATTCTCACCTGTCAGAATAAACAGGGTTCACAGTGGGCTTTGTGCCTGAAGGGATCAGGCTCTCCTGTCTTCTCTTAGGGGCCTCTGGACTTTGGTGGTCATGAGACAGGCAGCAGGCCTCCCACCAAGGCTGAGCAGCCAAAGGCTACAGGGGCAGACCGGCTGGCCCTCCGGAAAGATGAAATGCAGAGGCCTGTGAGTTGAGCTGCATGAAGTGTTGAAACTTAAAGGGTGCTCCTGAGCACCATGGTACACACCTGGTCATCCCCCTCTGGGTGCTTAGAGGAGGAAGATGCCAGGCTGAGGTGCCCTCCTGGACAGGGAAGGAGTTGGAAAATTAGAGAAACAGAGAGCTAGGAAGAGTAGAGTTCTTTAAAACCCCCTACTCATGGCTATATGCATATTTCCCACACTGAATAGAAAGGGAGGTTGAAAGAGTCCACAAATGCAGTAAGGGACGAATGACAGGGCTTCAGCAGCTGGGAAACTGAAATGTCACCTACAGGCTAGGTCCCAGACTCCTGAGAGAATGTGCGAGGTTCCTCCGAGAGGCAACAGAGGCCTTTCCCCAGCAGACCTCAGAACACTCAGCCCTCTCTCACGTCTCAATATAAGCAGAGCTGTTGAGCCACACCATGCTGGGCACTGCGTGTCCACCGCCCCTCACACCCAGCAGCAGCTGCTTCCAACTCCGCTGGGGAAACTGAGGTTTGGCAGCCTCTGCTCTCCTTCCTTCTGGAGCTCTGTCTTCCCCCTTCCCATGGCCAGCAGGTGGGGGTCCAGGAGCAAAGAGGAGCCAGAACAAAGGTCCCAGAATGCACACCGCCCAGTACCTCAGAGCCAGGCACTTTTTATTTTTTTTAGGATTTGGCAGAAATTCTGAGACTCTCAGGCACAATTTCCTTAACTCTGTCCAGAGACACATCTTCAGGTGTCGGCTTCCCGGGAGGGAAGCCCCCAAGAAGCTAGAACAACTCTACCCACTGGCCCTGCCCACCAGCTCCTCAAAGCTCTGGGGGCCAGCTGCAATGACCAGACACCCTCTCTCTCCCCAGGATAGACCCACCCAACCATAGAAAACAATCCCATTCAAGAAGTGCAGGACTTTAGGGCTGGGAAAGTATTTGACATCATCTTCTCCTACAGAGGTATGAGCCACACCTGACAGCTTGCTCATCATTTCCAGAGCCCCAGTACCTGCCAGGTGCAACACGGGACTGGGCTAGGTGGAAAAGGCAAGGCCCAACAAGGCTACCAGTCTCCACAGGGCAGTCTCTGCTCTGGTTCTCAGTGGGCACCTCCAGACCCCTTTGGGTTGCTGACCCAGGGCTACACGCAGTTTCCCTCCCTCCTGTTCTGGGCACAGAGTCCTGATAGAAACAAGCAAAGCTCCTTGACTTCTCCTCACTCACAGCTGTTCAAGGTTGCCTCCCAGGATAGCCACCCACTCAACCTGGTTCTGCCTCTTCTGCTTCAAGCACCCTGCAGCTGTCTCAGCACAGACTCCATATCCAGAAAACAGGAGAGCAGGAGCCTGGCTCAAAAGAAAAGTCAGGAACAGCTGGGTTCAGCTCACCCAAAAGGATGGACGGTCAGAAAGTGAGCAACCGGGAAAACGTCCACTTCTGCTGGCTGCCACAGACACAACTCAAACAGAAACCAGTTATCAAATCTGAAACAGTACAGTATCACCTGTGTGATGGGAGTAAAACTAACAGTAATATGAGCTCGGTGAAGTTGAGAAAGTGAGTTAACTTAGGGACGTTGACTTTCTGTTTGATGGGGTCATCTTGGAATCCCAGGTCTACCATCACTCCAAGACAAGGCATATTTGTGGGGAGTGGGGGAGGCCAGTAAAAGGGCAAAGTCTAGCGTTCGTAATACTATATTATATAACTGAAATTTGTCAAGAGATTAAAACTTGTGATCCCACCAAAAAAAAAAAAAAAAGGATTAACTATGTGAGATGATGGATATGTTAACTGACTCAATTGTAGGAATCTTTTCACAATGTATACCTATATTGAATCATCACATTGTACACTTTAAATATATTACAATTTTGTCGATTATAACCCAATCAAGCTGGAAAGAATAAAACTGAATTTTGTAAAATGTATAAGAAAAAATAGGGCATCTTTGAATATGCACATATTTAGTGCACACCAGCTGTGTGGCCACACGTACTTGGAAAAGGACATGTGCCCGGTGGGTGCATCTGAAGGATGTTCTTCCTTGTGCACTGCAAAGTGCCACCTGGCACACTCAGAAAGGACATGTGCACAGACACACAGATGCACACGTTCTCAGGGCATTCCAGAATCGGCATTTTGAAAATGAATGGTCACACATTGAATATGGCCAGGAAATATTTTCTATAACACCAAATCCTAAATCTCTTAAGGCTTACATTGTATTTTCAGAATTCTTTGCTATCATTCCTAAAGTAGATCCAATTGAAAGTAGCTCTCCATACTTTTGGCCTTAGGTTACTCTAATAATTTAGTATCTGTTACTATCCAAGTGTGGAGAAGACGATGGCACCCCACTCCAGTGTTCTTGCCTGGAAAATCCCATGGACGGAGGAGCCCGGAAGGCTGCAGTCCAGGGGGTCACAAAGAGTCAGACATGACTGAGCGACTTCACTTTCACTTTTCACTTTCATGCATTGGAGAAGGAAATGGCAACCCACTCCAGTGTTCTTGCCTGGAGAATCCCAGGGACGGGAGAGCCTGGTGGGTTGCTGTCTATGGGGTCGCCCAGAGTCGGACACAACTGAAGCGACAGCAGCAGCAGCAGCAGTATCCAAGTGTATATGAGTAACTATTTCGCATGTCTAAGTAATGGCTTTTTAAAGCTCTGTGCCTTCAGCATGTCTGGTGGGGCTGGTGTCCACTGGTATCTCCCCAAGGGCCCCCTCTTGGGTCAGACCCCCGTCACCCTTGCAAACCACATTTTGGGGCACTGAGGCCCCACTTGCTCGTCCCTCACATGGAGCGCAGTAACTAGGGGCTTAGCCACCAGTCAAAAGGAGGGAAATGTGAGGACAGACCAGAGGGAGCTTAGCTTACAGGCTCTGCCCTCCAAAGCGGGCTGCACTCTTGGTCCCCATCTAGTGGGACACTCCAACATGAGAGCAGCTGGTGACAGGATGGTCCTGCTGCTTTGGGAACTAGTCACAGGGCTTCAGTCACTGCTCCTAGTTAGCTGAGGGGCCTACCTCAACCCATTAGCCTGAGGCCCCATCCCTGGGAGATCCAAAGTGGGTACAGGGTCCTATGAGGCTTGAAGTTCCACTTGCAGAAAGATGCTTGGGCGTGACGGGGCTCTTGGGTGGCAGATGGAGCCCGTTCTCAGCAGACAGGTTGCAGGCCAGGCTACTATGCATTACTGGGGGCTAGGGGGATAGCATCAGAAGAAAGGTTGCTTGAAGGACCTTCAGAGTCAAGGGTCCTAAAGAAGGCTGCACTCAGCCTAGCTTCCAGGCGGCTATGAGGTTGGGAGACACTCATTCCCAAGTGTCTATAAAACCTATAGAGTAAGTCCCCTACATAGGAACCTTCAACTCGAGAACTTTAAAAGATGTGAATGTGCATTCTCAGGTACAATCACACACGTGTCATGTGTGTGCATTGCCTACAAGTAGTTGTGCTTTTGTGTACTTTGCTACAGTACTGTATAGAGCTCCGTAGCACAGTGTCTGTTTCAAGCCCAAGGTGTCTGGAAGCAAGCGTAAAAGCAGGGGCAATATAGCTGGCACTACTGTACTTTTTAAGGTACTGCACTGTAAGATTAAAAATATGGTATTTATTTTTTGCATTTGTTTGTTATGTATTATTTGTGTGAAAAGTAATATAAATCTATCATAGTATAGTACTATATAGCCAATTGTGTTAGTTAGGTACCTAGGCTAAATTCATTGAACTTACAAACCTGCTCTCAGAACAGAGCTTGTTCATATACAGGGGCCTTACTATAGTCAACAAAACCTGTGAAATGCGAGGAAGGGCAGGATGACCTCTACACTCTGACAATCTTATTTTCATGCTTATTTTAGTTCTGATTATAAAAGTAACCTTATGTGCCTAGAAAACAAGTTGAAAAGTACAAATAAGTATGAAAGCAACAGGAAAAAAATACACTCTCAACCCTCTTAACATTTTCTTCCAGCATGTCTTCTGTTTTAATTGATTCATACCAACTAACATCCTATATAGACAATATAGCATCTTGTTTTATTTTCCTATTTAATATTATAGCATAAATGTTTTCCCATATCATTAAAATCTTGTCATAAACATCCACTGTTTGTGACTGAATAATTTCCTATTGTGAGTACATTATAATTTATTTAATCATCCCCTCAATCTAATAAGAGTCTAGAATCCTTGATATAGTAAATGAATATTCAAAATGTCTCTTTATATATTTTTAAACCTGTTCTGGTGAATTTTTAATAGATATTCCAGATAAATGACATGTTCTCTTTAAAAATCAGAAGCAGGTTCTGGAGCATTTATTCCAGCAGTTTCTAAGGAAACCAATTGTATGCAGATATAGAGCAAATAGAAGCTCTGGGAATTACAGCCTTCCATCTGGATAAAACCCTCAGAGACTCACAAGGTGTCTGGGAAGACAAATTTGACCTGAGAGCAAATGCAACCCAAGGTCATATCAACAGAAATAACACTCTAGCCCCAGGGAGGTGAGGTGCCTGTCCTCAGCCCCTAACATATCCCTTGGAAGGTATTTAGGGGTAGGGCCTGGGATCCAGCTCCTTGTGACCCTCCAGATGACAGCGCAGATGAAGGGTGTGCTCTGGTTGTAGTGTGGCTACATCCGGATGGAGGACTAACTGGTGTGCTTCTATCCTGCTGAAACATTCTAATATCTGTCCTTTGCTTTTTTTTTTTTTTTTTTTGGTGTCTGTGTGTGTATGTGTGTGTTCATGTGTTTACTATAGAGGGCAAGAAAAGCAAATATCAGGATATGGAAACTTGGATGGACTCTAGTGGGCCCTTGCTCCAGACTCTCAGAAGGCACACAAAAAGGTGTGGGGCCAGGAGCAGGCATGTGCTGCAGCCCTCTGAGATGAGCATCTTATGATGCGCCTTTTGACGGACCCTATCCCAGAAGGGACCAGGCCATGAGGCTAGGATGGTATAAGCTGGGCCTCAAGGGACAAACAGCAGCCAGCATAGCCACTGGCAATGAGCATGGGGAAAGGACTCTGGCTGCGCTTGACCACATCCAGCCTAAGTCAGGGGCCTCACCTGGCTCCTGGAACAGGACCTGCGGATGAGATGAGGCACACAAGACCTTAGATCTCACTGTACAGGGGCACCAGGGCCCTCTGTCCATCCGACGCTGACGATACCAGCAAGCACAAGCACACTAGGCCGTGTCCATGGTTCCACCCCACAGACAGGACACTTCCGGAAAGGCCTTGAAGATTCTCCTGCCAAGCGACTGGTAAGAATGGCAGGCTGCCAATTGCTGCCGGGTGGCTTCGCCAAGAGCCTTTTCCTTCACTAACTCCCAATGCGTGCAGATTACGGTGAACAGGCCAGCTCTGCAAGGTGACTGTCCACTCCCAGAGGACCCCCAGTACAACCGGGTGCTGTGACCGTGGGCCATCATCCAGACCCGCGGCCCCAGCACAGGGACCATCTGTGCAGGGACTCCCCCAGGAGTTTAAAAATGAACTGAATCCTGGAATCCCAGAGTGTCAGCAGGGAAGTGGCAAGGACACAACCAGGCCCAGCTCTGCCATCCCTCAGGCCCCTAGTGACCAGCTCTGGGGTGGCAGAGGGTGTCGAAGATAGGCTGGATCCTGATCTACCGTTCCAGCAAGGGACCTCAGGGAGCTGGCCAGGCCTCCTGGGTGATAGAGGCTCTGCGGACGGGGCAAAAGGGCAGGCAGAAAGGGCAGGCTCCAGCAGGATAGCCCAGCAGCGGGCACGCCTCTAGTAGAACAGCATTGGGCCACCCCCTACTGACCCCAGAACCTCAAGGCCAGTTGGTCACAGCCTCCCACTGCTGATAGGCAGCCCGACCACAAGGCGAATAGGGGCTCACAGTCATCATTCACTGAAGTCACAGAGGATACAGGGCTTCCAGCACTCAAACGTGTGCTTCTTAGCACTGGCGGCAGGGGGCCTTCCCAAGGGCAGAACCAACCAAGAGGGTTCCAGCCCATCTGTGGGGAATGCCCCAGGGTATGGAAAGAGCTCCATTTTTCGTTTGCAAAAGAAGGGCCTGGACCAAATGCTCCCTGGGACACCCCTACTCGCACATCCTACTCCAGTGGTGTGTCCAGAAGGCAGCAGCCACTGAAGTGTCTGGATGGTGCTAACATTGGTCCCTAAGGCAGAGCACCAGGTTGGGGAGCGACCACTCTCTCAGCTTTTCAGAGAGGAGGGGCAAAAGACCACTCTAATTACATCTTTCTTTTCCAAAGAGTAGTTTGAAATCTAGTAAAAGAAGTCTGAGATCTAGAAGAAACTGTGAAAGGGGAGCAGCACCATGATCCTAAATGGCAGCCTTTGTGATCAGGACCACGTGGAATACACCCCATGTCTGTGCCGCAGGGACCACCATGGGGCCCAGCTCTCTCACAGGAGCACAGACAGCCCCAAGAGCAGTTAGAGTGCCCATATTGGGGCTGGGGTCCCAAGCTTAGGGGTGTGTGAAGGTGCCACGAGGAAGTCACACATGCCGCAGACATGGCTCCTTAAAGGTACACAAACTTTGGAGGGTCTTCAGTGTCAGGATCAGAGGACAAAGGGATCTGAGAGGCCAGAACAAGGCACGCGAGGCCTCCAGCAAACCTGCTTCTGTGGGGAGGACCAGGAGTTGGGAGTGTATGGCAATGGAACAGCATGAACTCCTGCTCTGTGACCAGGGTAGGGCAGTGATGTGAGACGCTAACAATCAGGGAAACTAAGCCAGGGTATGCACAAACTCAACCAAGGCTCCAAATTGTCTACAAACCTAGAACAAGTCTAAAATAAAAGTTCATAAAGAAATAAAAGCAAAAAAAAAAAGAAATAAAAGCAAATGAGGCTGACCTCACAATAAGACTCAAAAGCAAAGGAGAGGTCGGGGGAGGCTTCCCTGGTGGCTCAATGGTAAAGAATCCACCTGCCAATGAAGGCGACATGGGTTCGATCCCTGATCCAGGAAAAACTCACAAGCCACAGAGCAATTAAGCCTGTGCATCACAACTATTGAGCCTGTGCTCTAGAGCCTGGGAGCCAAAACAACTGAAGTCCGCACGCCCTAGAGGCTGTGCTCCGCAGTAAGAGAAGCCACGTAATGGGAAGCCCATGCACTGAAACTAGTGAGTAGCCCCTGCTCGCTGCAACTACAGAAAAGCCTTCGCAGCAACAAAGACCTAGCACAGCAAAATAAATAAATGAAATTATTTTTAAAAGGAAGGGAGATATTTAACAAACAAGTGAGCTTTCACCCTCTGCCAGTCCTAAAGGTTTGCAGGGGCTCAGAGTACTATTGGAGCAGGAGGAGGGAGAGCATGGGAGTGACACCCCCATCCCACCCTGCCCTGACCAACAGAAGAAGGCTGCCTCTCATTTTACTTCTCAGATTTTGTTTTTATTAGAAAGCATCAGGGCCATTTCCAAAATCCTACAATTGCAGGGTGAAAAGAATTTAAAAGTGAATTAATAACTAGACAACTACAAACTGAAATAATAATATATAAAACCTGCACTCTAAAACCACAGTGAGGAAACAATTTTTCACCTTCTAGACACAGTTGACAAAAAAAAATTAAAAAGTTCAGAAAATGTGTTGCCAGTGTGTAGAGAAATCTGTACAACCTATCTGGCAATTTTAAAACCTATAATGCTGTCCCCTTCAACTCAGCAGCCTTATATCTTGGGATTTATCCAACAGATAAAAGTTGTACATGTACACATTACTGTATGTACCAGGATGGTCCCTGCGCAAAACCGCAGTTGCTACAGATGAGATGCAAGCTTAACACCAACCAGGACCGAGGAGTCAGGAAAACAATGCATCCCTGAGCACAGACGGCACAGCGGAGCCCTCTGAGACCCCTGTCCCAGGCAGACCCGTGCCCGCAGCATGCGCCTATGCGCCTGCATGCCTGAGGAAAGGGCGAGCGGGCGGCTTCACCACACAAACGCTGTATAAACAGAGATCTCCCTGGAGCTTTTCCTAAAGAGCTGCAATCGAGTTGGTTCTGGAGAGAAGATAACTTTTCACTACCGATTCCTTCACACTCCTTTTTAAAAAGCCAGGTCCCACTTGCAAATTTGTTCAAATAACTATTTTTAAGTGAATAAATGCAGTTATTCCTATCACAATAAACATAAAAAAAGAAGAGGGGTCAGAAGCTCCATTTTCCACCCAACGAAAGTGAATATGTTTCTGCAGATGTTCAGTCACCTCTTCTCCTCCACCAGGGACAACTGTATCTCCCGAAGGACATCGGCCTATGCCTAGAGGTACTTTTGCTGTCACAACTGAGGGGCAGGTGCTTCTGGATTAGTAGGCTGAGGCCAGGGTTGCTCCACATCCCACAGAGCAAAGAACTTTCTGGTCCCAGTGTCCACAGAGCCCAGATGGAGAGATCCTGCTCTAACGTGCATGGTACACTTCCCCAGACAGTCCAGTCTGGGGCCAATTTCAATTATCAAAAAGTTTTTTCTCAAATTGAATGCAGATCTGTCCACCTCTTTCTCCAAGCTTCAATCCAGCACTTGCTTTTTTCACAGCCCTGAGACTGGGATGGCTGCTCTGCAGAAGGATCACGCAGGGCTGCACCTCCGGTCCTCGGCCGCTGAGCGCCGGAAGGAGCAGAGCCACACGGTGCTCTCTAGTCCCACCAACACCCACCTTCTATTCCAGAGGGTCACACTGTCTGTGGAGCAAAGGAAAGGAACCTCATGCCCTGGGAAGCTGGAGAAGGGGACCGGATGGGCAGGACTGGGACATGGCATGCAGGGTCTGGGAAAGCACGGCTTTTGAGGCAGAACCTAGGTAAAAGGTCCTCAGAGCCCTAGTCCCACACCTAGCTGTGGCCCAGTGAAGTCAGGGGATATAATACAACATGGGCCTTAGACTCACAAAGATGCCCCACCCCTACTTAGTAAGTCACTCCCAGGTTCACCTGTCCACCTCCCCTTCTGGAGCCAGGGACCGAAATGCAAATACCGGATGCTTACACACTGGGCAGGGGCAGAGATTCTGGCAGACAGGGGCCCAGAATTCTGAGAGGGATGCTGGAGAGGTCCAGGGGCAGTACCAGGATTGGATGGGGGTCGGCTACATAAGTACCCAAACTGGGATCAAAAGGTCACCATGACAACAGGGTATCATGAGAACCACAAGACCGAAGAGCAGCTAAGACTTTCACCCTCCAACAGCATGGATGAAGCAGTGCCTGCCAGACTTTGAACTTGCCAAGGGGAAGGCAGGGTGGCAAAGCCCCACATGCCACTTATCAGCCAGTGACCCAGGCAGGCTGCTGGCCCTCTCCAATCCAGATTCTCCTAAGCAGACCCAAGTGTAGTGCCCTCAGGGAGCTGCTGAAAGAACAAGGGGATGACAGAAAGTATCTTGGTGGGAGCAATGAGGCATTACCACTCCCAGGCACCCCCTTTTTTATGAGCAATAGCTCCAAAACAGCTGGGAGATTAGCCATAGTTATCTTAAATTTCCAGGAAAGAGATTTCATAAGTACCAACAAAGGCAACTAACCCTGGAGTTTTGCAAACGTCAGCAGAAGGATATTTAGTGAGAACCCATCTCAGCTCTGATGCACACCCCCTGTGTTGCTTCAAGGGGTGCCGTGGGATCTCCCTCCCTACAGGGTCTGGGGAGTCCTCTTGGGGAGCTCACTACACACCTCCCTGGGCCTTGTTCATCTGGGAGGCAGACTGGATCAGGCCGCAGTTTCTTGATTGTCCCAGGATGCCCAGAGTGATACTGCACAGGACCCCAGGCCTCAGCCACTTCTGCAGGAGATGGGGGCTGAACACCTATATCTGTGTCATCTCTCCAGGTGACGGCAAGTCAGCCCAGGAGGGTGGTGAGACAGAGCCTGGGCAGGGAAGGGCCTATGTGCCCCCACTGTTCCCAAAAAGCACTTTCTCACTCCCCTTTCAGCCCAACCTTGCTGGGATTCACATCCAGACTCTGATCTGGGGGCAGTTCTTAGGAGCTGGATAAAATGAGAGGCAAAGTCACAAAGTTTCAAAAAGATTTTCAAGTATCAGAGTCCATGTAGCTGGGCTGATCATGCATCAGTCTGGGATTACCAGCCCAAGCCTGGCTGTCCCAGGGGGAGGCATCTCTGAGCTCAGACCTGGCCCCAGGGCAGTCTCCAAGGCCTATCCAGCCACTCACACTTATCCAGTACCATGGGACCTATGCCCAGCCCATGCTGTGTAGAGCACAAGAAATAAGTTCCACCCTGCACTTCTATGTGAAGCAGAAAACGGCACCCTACTGGAGGGACCTAGACCCAGATGCACCCAGCCAGACTGTGCCCAAAGTTTCCTGGGCAAGTGGCCTACCCCAGCATAAAGCTCGTGGTTTAGTCAGCAGCTTGCACTACCATCCCAGGAGCTTATTCTCTGCCCTCATGCCCTGCTCAGCCCAAGGAACAGTGCTGACCCAACCTGCAGGTTCACAACTGCTGGGAACTCTCGCCTTCTGGGGTCCCGGGCACTGAACCTTGTCATTTACATCAATGAAGGGGCATTGGTAGAGGGAGCTGCTGTTGTCCCAGCCTATCATGTTGTAGTGTTGACCTCAGAGAGCTGATCATTCTAGCCTCAGCTTGCTTGCCTCTCAATCAGAAAGGCCCACTACCAAGCACTCAGAGGCAGTGGGAAGGTCAGCAAGGCCACATACACTGTAAGACCAGCAGCAAGCCCTGACTACTCAGCTGCAGCTTCCTCAACAGTCACCATAAAGGATACAGAGACCTGCATGGCAATCCCCAGACAACACAAGAAGCACCCCCACCACATGTGTATGAAAAATGCCTAACTCAGGATGTGACAGAGGGAAGGCTCAATGAACACTTAAGATTAAAAAGGAAAGTGGCACCCCTCCCAAGGCATGCAGACACTCTGGACACATGACATCCAAAGGCGTGCAGCTGAGCGTGTGCATACCTCAGCACCTCCACCCCAAGAATGTCTGGTTCAGGAAATTTCACTGCCACATGTTAAAAGGTGATTTTTTTTTTTAATGTATAAAAGCACTAGCAAAAAAAACAATACAAAAAAGATACTACAAAAATAATCCTACTCACAGTTGCATCCAAGAGGACGGGGTACGTAGGGATAAACTTAATCAAGAAATTTAAAACTTGTACACTGAAAACTACAAAACATTGCTGAAAGTAATCAGGGAATACCTAAATCTAAATAAATGGAAAGACACCCCATGCTCATACATCAGAAGATGTTAATAATAAGATGTCAATACTACCCAAAGCAATCTACAGATTCAATGCAATCCCTGTCAAAATTCCAAAAGCCCTTTTTTGCAGAAATGGAGAAGCCAATTCTCAAATTCATATGGATTTTGCAAGGAGTCCCAAAAATTCAAAAAAATTTTAAAAAGAACAAGGTTGGAAGTCTCACACTTCCAAATTACTACAAAGCTACAGTAACCAAAACAGTGTGGTACTAGCATGAGGACAGACATATAGACCAATGGAATGGAACAGAGTACAGAATCCTCGGGTATATGGTCAAACAAGTTTCAGCAAGGCTACCAAGACTTTCTGCAGGGAAAAAATAGTCTTTTCAACAAATGGTTCTGGGACAACTGGACATCCACATGCAAACAAATGATGTTGGATCCATATTTCAAGTCATATATAAAAATTAACTGAAAATGGGTCAAAAATGAAATATAAGAGCTAAAACTGTAAAACTCTTAGAAGAAATCAAAGGGGTAAATCTTCATGGCCTCCAGATCTGGCAATGGATTCTTAGATATAACACCAAAAGCATAAGCAACAGAAGAAAAAGACCAATTAGACTTCATCAAAATTAAAAATATTTGTGCATCAACGGGCATTAACACAGAAGTGAAGACAACCCATAGAATGGAAAACACGTGCAGATTTTGTATCTGATAAGGGTCTATTGTCCAGAATATATAAAGAACTCTTAAAATTTAAAAAAGAAAATTCAAATGGGCAACCTGTTTCAACAGACATTTCTCCAAAGAAGATATGTAAATGGACAAGTGTGTGAGAACATACTCAACATCATCGGCCATTATGGAAATGCAAACCGAAATCATGAGATACCACCTCTCACCCACTAGCACGCCCATAATTTTAAAAATGGAAAACAACGTGTTGGTAAGGATGAAGAGAAATCAGATTGCTCCCACATTGATGGTAAGAATATAAAATGGTGCAACTGCTGTGGAAAAACAGTTTGCTGGTTACTCAAAAAGTTAAACATAGACTAAGCATATGACCCAGCAATTCCCTAAACAATTGAAAACAAGTCTTCAAACAAATATTTGTACACAAATGTTCACAGCAGCACTACTAACAACAGCCAGAGGTGGAAAAAGCCCAAATAGCCATAAACAGACGAATGTATATACAAACTGTGGTAGATCCTTACACTGGAGTATTATTCAGCCATAAAAAATCAATGAAGTCTGATACACACCACAATGTGGATGATCCTAAAAATACATTACGCTAAGTGAAAGAAGACAGACACAGAAGGCTACATATAGTATGATTCCATTTATAGGAAATGTCCAGAATAGATAAATCCATAGGGACAGAAAACAGATGGCTGGTTGTCCAGGACTGACAGGAGGAGGAATGGGGAAGTTGTCTAATGGGTTTTCTTCTGAGGTGATAAAAATGTTCACAACCTAGCCAGAGGTGACAGCTGTGAAATGTCCTGAATGTACTAAATGCTATTAACTGTGCGCTAGGGGCTTCCCTTGTAGCTCAGTCAGTAAAGAATCTGCCTGCGGTGCAGGAGACCAGGGTTTGATCCCTGCGTTGGAAAGATCCCCAGGAGAAGGAAATGACAACCCACTCCAGTATCCTTGCCTGGAAAAATCTCATGGACAGAGGAGCCTGGTGGGCTGCAGTCCATGGGGTCGCAAAGAGTTGGGCATGACTGAGCGACTAACACTTAAACTTATAAAACAGTTAATTTCATGGTATGTGAATTTCACCCTAATTTTTAAAAAAGGATGAAAGGCTTGTTTCTCCATTTGCCTGGACAAACACCACAAGGACCTTCAGTTCTTATGCTGAGAGGCAAAGCCAGTCACTGGCTGGAATTCTAAGTACATTTTTCCACAGATGACCCAGCACTTTGAGGGGAAGTGAAGAGACCCTGTGCCCTAAAGCACAGGGCCAAGACCCATTCCAAAGAGCACTGGCAGCCTCACCACCAAGCCAAAAAGCTGAGAACTGAGACAGACAGGAGTAGGGAATGAAGCTGGAGTGAGACATGGAGGGAAGGTGCAGAGATGGAGACATGGCTCTAAGTGGGAGGCGAGGGGGCTGCTGGGTACACCTGAGACACCAAGGGTGCTGCACAGAGCCCAGCTTCCCTACCTGCCACTGGATGTGGCCTTTCTGCTGCGAAGATGTCTCTATCCACATTGCATTTTCAAACCCATGGACAGGTATGGAGTTTCCAGCACACTTGAGCCAGAATATGCCAAATGCCACTTGTGCCCCCACCTCTGGCAGAGACGCGTACACCAGCTGCGGGTGAGGAGATGGGGGCCCTCTCCCTCTGCTAGAAGTGGGAGGCCACCGTGGGCCTCCGATAAAAAAGGATGACTGGGAACTACTCCTGACACCATAAAGGCCAGACAGAGGGTGAGCCCTGCAGTGCTATTTCACATCAGTCACTTGGAAGTCAACTGACAGCTTTGCTTTACCCACACCGGAATCTTAGCAGTTAGATTCTTCTAGCATACGTTGTTGCGGAACATTATTTTCTGGCCAACACTCCCTCCTAACAGCAAAACTTCTCATTATTTTGGAAAAAGGCCCTCCACATGGCCAGGTGCCATGATCACAGAGGTGAGGGGATGGACCCACAGATGGTACCTGAGAGTGGCGGGGTCCACTTCAAGTATCCCAAACTTTGCCTGAACTCAGGCCATCTGCAGCCACACCTAAGCCCAAGAGGCCCCAAACAAATGTAGGCTGCAGTGCAGAGGCTCACATCAAGCATGCTTCCAGGCCAATATTTTCAATAAAAGCAAACATTCTGGTGATCACCATGAGCTCCAAGTAGCTTCCTTTGAGATTCATCTCACTTGGCAAGGATGGATGGACAGGGGATATCTGTTCTGCCCTCTATAATTTGGCAGGACATTCCCCCAACCTCCTCTGGAACTTCTTAAGCTCATTCAGTGAGAATTCTTCATTTCAAAATGACAAATCATTATTCCTAACCACGTCAAACATGCCACAACTCGGTCGCCATGCGAATGGCACTTCCCACGATATTAAGGAATCTCACGTTGGCAGATTTAATTGTCAGCTCTGCCCTCCCAGATTGCGGCACTGAGGCCTGAGCCCTGGCAAGCCCTTCTTTCTCTCCAAGTGCATGTAGTTCACTGGCCAACAGAGCCAGCCATCATCCCACTCTGTGGTACTGAGCAGCCATGAGGGCCAAGGACCCAGGAAGAGGATCTGCCCTAAAAAGTTTAAGGCTGGGTGGGGGGAAAGACATGGCAAAAGCCCACAAAGGCCAACCAGTCCTGGGGAGGATGGGCACAGATAGGGCCCTGGCGAGGAGGGCACGTGGATTCCAGACGGCAGGACAAACACACAGGAATCAGAGGGGATCTATATCAGGCAAGTCTTGCCAGCCCACCTTTGAGTACTTGTAGAATTCAACCCCTTCTCCCCACCCCAGTCCTCACCCTAGGTCCCATCTGTCACCTCTCATCTGGGCAGGGACTCCTGGCCTTGTCCTCTTCCCCAGCTGTGTGCACAGCATCCAGAGGATCCCTGTCAAGTCCTCAGTCCCCTCCTACCACTGCTCTTCTCAGTGCCCCAGAGTGGTTCCTGTCTCCAGCCACACTTGCAGGCTGTCCCTGATGCAGCCTCCCTACCCCCACACAGTGCTTCCTCTGGCTCTGAAACACTCCCCAGGCTGGGATGGAACTCCCAGCCCACAAGTTTGACTCCCACAGAAGAAAACCTGTAAGAGGCAAGGGGATCTGCCTTGTTAGCCCCAGGAAACCACAAAGCTAGCATTGCACCCCACACAGAACACACACCCCATAGTACTTGCTGAGGAATAAATGGAACTTCTGCCTCTAAAGGACTGGCACTGCACCTCAGCTTTCAAACTCTTTAAAATCAACTTTACTGATTATGCTTCCAAAAACCCTTCAAGCTTAATACAACAGGAACTTAGGGAGGGTCAGGAAGCTTCAGGATCTCTGATATTTCAACAGAATCATTTCTATTTTCCACAGAGACTCTTCACATCAAGATGGTGAAAAGGTGAGATGTCCAGGTCACTCCCTAGAGCTACTGGTCTACAGTCAGACGACTTGCCAAAGGCAAGGATGGAGGGACACACAGGGTCTGGCAGGAGGCACAAGCATGAAAAGCCCCCCATTTCTTGGCCCCATGGCACCCTTATTGAGGAGGAAGGTTCCCAATGCCTGAGCAGTGCCATATCTGTTCTGCTCATAAGACAGCTCTAAGGACACCCAGCCACAAAATCCATCCCTTCCTAGTCAATTTCCAGGTGACACTGCAGTGAGTGCAAGGAAGGCAGATTGGGTTGACAAGTTATCCTAGTCCCAGGAGTGACCAGTCACGGTCAAGACAGGGTGGAACACGAGCTCCTGCCTTCCTGGCTGCCCAAGTACCAGCTCGGTCCAGCAGAAAGACTGCCGCAGAGAATGCCAGAAGGGGTAGTCAGGGTTCTCCAGGCTTCCTGCTATGGTGGACATATCCTGGGAGCAGGTTCTTCCCCTGTAGAAGGAGACTGCCCCAACCATGATCTCAGCCGGCACTGCTGCTAGAGTCCTACCAGCAAAGAGTTGGCCACTGGGAGTGAAAGTAACCTCAGAGACCCCCTTCTAATCCATCCAAAGGGGGGTTCATTGTAGGGATGTGAAGGGTCACAGGTGGAACAAGAGGGAGCCTGTTACTTTCACAGTTATGTTTATTTTTACAAGTACTGTCTACAGCAAGTTATACTAATGTTCTATTTCAGGGAATGATACGAAGTTTCCTTGGAACAGAAAGATTCAGGAGAGTAAGGAGACACCAGAGTGAAATGCAATGTGGGGTCCTGGAACTAAATAAATCTGCCCAAGGCCTGAAGCTTGGTTAGCAGTGTGGCCCCAGTGTTTCTGCCTGTTTCTATGCTTGCAACATAATTTGATAAGATGTTAACTTCAGGGGAGGCAGGGTGTGGAGTATAGGGAAATTGTACCTTTTTTTGTAACTCTTCAAATTCTCTCAACATAAAAAGTTACAAAGTATTTAAACTTTTAGAAAGTGAGTTGAGATGTTTGACAATGAAGTGAACAACAGTACAGACGGTACATGGATCTGAAAAGAGTAGAGGGTCATCCATCCAGGAATATCTGGAGATTTGGAAACATTGTGGATTATGTCACACACCTTTCTGTCACAGTGGAGAAGGGTCATGACAAGAGAGGTGGGAGGTTTGCCCAGGGGTGTGAGGGCCGCATATAGCCTTGCCCAGCCTTGCCAACAATGGTCCCAAACTCTGACCCCATGTTCTCTCATCACAGCACCTCCCCTGAGCCACTCAGGGGACTAAGGACTACAGGAGGTGTTCTGGCCCCACAGGATTCACTCACTTCTGTAAGGGACCCTTGATTACATACAGAGAAGATGTGCCCCTTGGCACAAGGGAAGCACAGCCCCTTTCAGACCATAGGGTGACCCCACATAGGTGGAAATGAATCTGTGCTGATCAAATGATCTGTGTGTATATCAGATAAAATCAAAGACTTCACATAAGAAATAAGAAATAAAGAGATAAGACCTCCCCAAAACATCCCCTTTGAGGTGTCAGAACGCATCTTTCTCCCTGTCTCTACCTAAGCCAATCCAGTAAATGTCACCATCGCCTCAGGCCAGCCCTCAGCCCCTTTCCCCTGCTTGCTCTCACTCCCAGGTCTCTCCCTACCCCCTCCGCTCCTCCCACTCACTACGCCCCTTCTCAAAGTCCAGCTCAGAACTGACTTTGCCTGCCCAACTGAAAGGAGGGAAGCCAGGCAAGGGTCCTCCCAGGCCCTCACACTCCTCCAGCCTGGGCACCTTGGGCAGGCTTGCAGGCCCTGGGTAGGGGTGGGGGAGGAGGGGGAGGTCCCACCACTTTCAGGGCACTCCCAGCCAGCTTCTCAGCATCTCTGGACCTGAGGAGCCATGAACGATCATATGGCAGCTCTCACCCTTGATCCAGCCATGAACTCTGAGAGGATGCCAACTGGTGGGTGTGCATAGCAGCACTGTTCTGGGCAGAGCCCAGCACTCACACTCCAGCCTCCACCACTTTGCAGGGTCTCCACAGTCCTGGAAAGGCAGCCCTGGAGCCCCACGATCTCAGTGGGAGTTCCTATCCCATGGAGTCTCACCCCTCCTCACTGGTGTCCCTGTCACAGGCACTCAGGCTTGGCACTGACCAACCTAAGCAAGCCCTGTCACATCTGGCTGCCTAGCCCCCACACATGCAAACTGTCAGAAGTAGATAACACAACCTACCTTTAAGGGCCACTCGCCCATCCACAGTTAAAACCGGGGTTGGGGGGGGGGGGTTGCTCCTCTCTCTGGAAGTTGAGGGACCGCCTACCAGCACACACGAAGTCTCTTGCCCCCAGCCCTGCTCCCGCTGGGTCGAAGACCAGAGCCCAGGAGGGCACACTAGCCTGGCCAGCCTCTGGCGGTTCCGCTGAGGCCCAAACACAGGAGAACCTGTTGGAGCAGTTTGGGCACCAGGATCACCTCCTCTTCCTCCTCTGCCACTTACTTCTGGGTGGGAAGGGGCCTCTGGCTTTTGAAAACTCGGCACAGGGCCAGGTCATGGTCACGGGCAAAGGCCAAGCTTCACCTCCCCCCACCCCATCTTCCTCTGAGAGCAGAAGGTCAAGTCAAAACCAGGGTGGGCCTGTGTCTGGAACACAGAGGAGGGGAACGGGGAAACGTGACGGCCAAAGAGGAGGCGGCAAAGCCGCAGCACCCACACAGACCCACCATTCTGTCACCCACACTCCTGCCGGGGATGTGCAGGCCGGCCGGGTCCAGGAGCCCCGCTGGGGCCGGGCAGGGGTCCCTGCCTCCCGGACAAGGTGCCGGAGCTCCGGGCTGCGGCGGAGGGTGGGCGCGCCGCCGCCACCTGGCCGGGCCCCACGTCCGTCCCAGCCCCGCCGGCGTCCGAGCCCGCCACTCGCGCGTCTCCCGGGCCCGCGCGGGGAAAGTTCCTGCAACTTCGCGGGGGAGGCGCCGGGCCTGGGCCTCGGGAGCCCGGCCTCCGCGGGCCCGCTGTCAGGCGGTCCGGCCTGCTCGGCGCCCCAACTTCCCGGCCCGGCCCCCGCCCGCCGCCCCCCGCGGACCCGCTTTGTGCGCCGCGGCGGTGAGGGGCGCCCGACCGGCCCCGGCCCCCGGCCCCCGCCCCGGGCACAAAAGGGCGCGCGGCCGGCGGGAGGCGGCGGGCGGGGGCCTGCAGGGCGCTCGCCGGACCGGGCCGGGGCCGCGGGCCGGGGGCCCGGGGGCCGGGGATCGGGGCCGGGGCCGAGGCCGGGCGGCTGCGCGCTCACCTGCCGTGGAACCAGTCCTTGCAGGCGTCGCACTCGATCATGAAGCGGGTAACGTCGTAGGGGAGCCGGCAGACGCAGTACACGGGCACCGTCGCCATGTTCGCGCGCCGCCCGCCCGCCCCTCGGCCCGCGCTGCGCTCCCGGGTCGGGCCGGGCGGGCCGGGCCGGGCGGGGGCCGGGGCCGGGGCCGGGGCCGGAGCCGGGGCCGGGGACGGGGCCGGGGGCGCACGACAGCCCGCGCGCACCCGGCCGGCGCGTCCACACAAAGCGGGGCGCGCGGTGCAGGGCCGCGCCGGGAGCCGCCCGCCGGCCCGCGGGGCGCAGGGCGCGAGTGTGCGCGGGGAGCGGGCCGCGCGCGGGACACAAAAGGGAATGGACGCGCGGGGGCGGCGGGCGGGGAGCCGCGGCCCCACCGAAGGGACCCCCGGCCGCCGAGCGGCCTCTACGTCAGCGCCCCGGGTGGCGCCGCCTCCGCCCGCCAGCCAGGGCCGCCGCACCCGCCGCGGGAAGGCGGGCCGGGGACCGCGGGGAAGGCGGGCCGGGGTACCCCTCTGCCGGGGGAGAAAGTGGTCCGGGGGAATCGTGCTGGGGGAGAAGAGGGACCAGAAGACCCTGCCAGGAGAAGGTGGGTCGGGGGACCTGCAGGGAGAGAGAGTGGGCTGGGGAGACCCTGCCAAGGGAGAAAGTGGGCTAGGAGACCCCTGAAGGGGAGAAGGTGAGCTGGAAGGCCGTCACCTGAAGAAGGTGGGTCAGGGGATTCCTCGGGTAGAAGGTGGCCCGAGAGTGCAAGGGGAAGGCAGGTCTGGGAGACCCCTGGGTGTCAGGGGAGACCCTAGAGGAGGAGAAGGAAGACGTCCTTCCTGGTTAAGAAGGCAGGGGAGCAACTACTTGACTCTTAAGTTTCTTCTGATAAGCAGCAGAGCAGGGGGGCAGCTTGGGGGCTGTTCCTCCTGTTCCCTCCTCCCTCCTACCTTCCCAGCTGAGTTTCTGGCTGGAATACAACTTCCCTTTCTCCCTTATTCCTGGCTGGGGACTACCCTCCCTCCTTCACAAGATCTGTGGACTTCCCTTGATGCTGAGCCCTCAGAGGAGGACATAGTTCAAAGGATCCAGAAGCATGCCGGCACGGGTCAGCTCTGTGAAGAGGAAGAGGTTACCTGGAATTTGAGCTGCCCAGGAGCCCTGGTGGGAGCTCTCAGGCCTGGGAGACCTAACGCGCAGCAAGGACAGCAGGCCCCAGGCCTCCTGTCTGTGTCCCAAACTGCTGAGTTCCGCTGGTGGCAACAAGGATATAGGAAGACGAGAAACAAGGATATAGGAGGAGAGGGCTGCCATGTTGCTCTGGGCTAGCGGTCATCTCATCTCATCTATGACGGTCAGGGTCTTTGCTGGGTGGAGGGTGAGGAGTTCAGGTCCTGGCTCTGAGGAATCTTTTCCCAAGGCATTCTATAGCAGACTCTCCCCGGCCTGCTACCCAGCTGCTGCATACTTTGGGCAACCGAAATCATTTCAGATGCTAGAGCAGAGCTGGCTCCTAATTCAAAGTAAGGAACCTGTCTGTGCTCCCTCACTCTCTTGGTCTTCCCCATCGTCCCTGTATGGTGCTAGGAGATGCTGGCCGCCACAAGCACAGAATTCCAGATTTTGGGCAGGAAACCTGGTCCAGCTCACTTCACAGAAGCATCCCTGACAGGTACCCTACCAAGGCCTACAGCTCCTAAGGGTCACTTGCTCCACTTGTAGGCAGCTCAATTGAAGCCCTCTCTTCTGTTGAGTCAAAATCTGCCTTCATATTGTTGCCCAGCTTCCCTCTACAGGTGACCCCTCAACTGCAGCCTGAGCAATGCCCAGAGCTAGGCCTTAGCTGGGAGGGACTAGGTGAGAGTGGGAAAAAGAAGCTGGAGAAAGGGGAAGTAAGAAGAAAGGAATTATCTCCCCTCAACACACATACACACACACTCTTACACATTGGTGAGCCGCCCAGGATCTGGACTACCTTCTTATCTGAATTCCAGCTGTTATCCTCCCTTCCAGAGTCCTTCCTTCTGATCCTTCTGATGACGAGATGGATGGCCCTAGAAAGGGAATAACTATTAAGCATTGTCCACAATTAACATCCTGATGTGAATTGCTGCAAGTAAACAGTGCTCAGCCAGCAGATCAGAGTCTGCAAGGAGGCCCAAAGAGCCTGGCCTGGGCACTGCTGAGTTACCTTCTCCCATGGCAGTACTGAATGGGCTTCCCTGGTGCTTCAAGTGGTAAAGAATCTGCCTGCAATGCAGGAGACCTAGGTTTAATTCCTGGGTCAGGAAGATGCCCTGGAGAAGGGAATGGCTACCCACTCCAATATTCTTGCCTGGAGAATCCCATGGACAGAGGAGCCTGGTGGGCTACAGTCCATGAGGTCACAAAGAGTCAGACACAACTGAGGGACGAACAGCTTCACTACTTTTCATAGCAGTACTGAAGCACTTAAACCAGCAATATCCCCATCCCCTCAACTTGTCATCTATTGGAGCCAGAAACTTCTGGAGACCAACTTGACTGTGGTCCAGGGGAATCCAACCTGACTGTGGGCCGTCCTCATCTCTGACACTTCCATTTCCTACTTTACAAATAATGAAAATAGGTACCCAGCATTAATCAAATGCTTACCAGGTACAGTACACTATGTTTAGTTCTTCAGACATGGACCAGAAATCACCCAGCTGCTTGTAAAGCACTTAACATATCCCCTGGCTAGTGATTATTACAAACTCAGCACTCACATTGACACCTTAGGTGTTACTGCTGCCACTTTAGAGATGGGTATATAAACAGGTGTTGTAGAGAGGTACAGGGCTTCCCTGGTGGCTCAGATGGTAAAGAATCTGCCTGCAATGCAGGAGACAGAGGTTTGATCCTTGGATTGGGAAGATCCCCTGGAGGAGAAAATGGCAACCCACTCCCATATGCTTGCCTGGAAAATCCCACGGACAGAGGAGCCTGGCAGGTTACAGTCCATGGGGTCGCAAAGAGTCAGACACGACTGAGAGACTAATAGATGTGGTATAGTATTGATGCCATTTTCTGAAAGTGAAAACTGAGGCTCAGAGCAGTTGAATGGAGAAAGTCAGCTGACTAGTGAGAGGAAGGAGCAAGCCAGGAACCCAGACTTCTCCAGGGCCTGAGCCTGCACTGCCACCCCTTGGTCACCTCCCAGGGCACCCTGAGCACATGCAGTAGGCATGGGAGCCCATCCTCCACCCCCGGTCATTCACCGCAGACCTCTGGGATGACTCTGGCCACCCTGCCCCACCCATCTCCACCCCCTGCCCTCCAGCACTCCGCTGTCTACATCCATGACCTCTTGTATCTGAAGTGTCTATTGAGATACTTTCCTATTACTCAAAGCACTTCCAAGGCTGCCTGCCAATTACAGACTAAAATGTCTCAATATGGGTACCAGACTCTTCCTCTCTTTGGAAGAGACTTTCTCCCTATGACTTCTCTCTTATCCTCTGTCAGAAAGCCTGCCTTATCTTTGTGTCCTCCCTCTCTCATTTATTTCAATATATATTTATGTCAACATATACTGAACACTTGCTGTGTGCTGAGCAGTGTTGTAGCCAAAGAGCACTTAGCAGTCCCAAGTGTTGTGAAGCTCATGTGGCAGTAAAGGGAAACAGCAACACGTACAGTGGGCTGGGCACCATAGCACCCTATGGAAACTGGCACAGTATCAGGGCTGGGCAGAGGCGGAGCGCTGCTGAGGTGGCCTGAAAGCAGAGGCCTAGAAGTGGTGAGTCAGGGAAGGAAAACAAAGGGAACTTACATGGAAGGGCCTAGAAAAAAATGGGGGGTGGCCTTGGTGCTCTTCCACCCTAAGATCAGTGGCCCTCCATGTGGTCTGCCTCCTGCCTCAACACCCATTCCCCCAAGTTTGCCCCATTCCTCATGGCACATCACCCATGAGTCTGTGCAAGCGTCCAAGACCTCACCACTCACCCCTGGCATACTGTAGGGGTGAGGGGGTGGGCTGCCAAGCTACATGGCCCACGCACTGCCCCTCCACCCTGGCGCTCTGGCGAAGCACGACTGTAGGGCTGCATACTCTGCAGAAAGCATCTGAGGACAAGACATGCTTTATTCACCTTATTACGCAGTGGAAAAACATCATCTTCCAATATATGTTTATTCATTCACCTACTACTCAACGAAGTGCACTGCATGCAGGTGCAGGATTTTCCATTGTGGTAATGTACATAACATAAAACTTACCATTTTAACCATTTTTCAGTGGACAGCTCTATTGCATTAAGTATACTTACAATATTGTGCAGCCATCAACTTTATCCGTCTCTACAATTATTCTCATCTTTCCAAACTGAAATTCTGACCCTAACTCCCCAATACCCCTTCCCTCCAGCCCCTGGTAACTACCATTCTGCTTTCTGTCTTTATGAATTTGATTACTCTAGGGGCCTCATATGTGGCATCATTATTTGTCCTTTTGTAATGCTTATTTCACTGAGCAGAATGTCCTCAAAGTTTATCCATGGTATAGCATGTGTCAGAATTTCCTTCCTTTTTAAGACTTTAAGATACTTCACTGTATGGATATGCCACATTTGGTTTATTTGCTCACTGTCGTTAGACACAGGTTGTCCCCTCCATTTGGCTAAGAGCATGGGTATACAAATATCTGTTCAAGTCCCTGCTTTCACTTCTGTTGTGTGTATACCCAGAAGTGAAATTGCTGAATCATGTGGCAGTGCTATTTTTAACTTTTTAAGGAACCACCATACTGTTTTTCACAGCAGCTACAGCATTTTATATTTCCACCAACAGTGCACAAGAGTTCTAATTTCTCCACATCTTCATCAGCACATTATTTCTGATTTGGGTTTTGTTTGTTTGTTTCTACTTTTTTATAGCCATCCTAATGTGTGGGAAGTAGTGTCTCGTGGGTTGGTTTTTTTTTTAATTTTGAAGTACATTTTTTTCGATTTTGATTGATTTCTCAATGTATAGTCCAATATAATATCAATTTTTAATGGCAAAAATTTAGTTCCACTGAAACTCCATGATCACTGTGGTCTTGATTTGCATTTCCCTAATGATTAGTGATGTTGAGCATCTTTATGGACTTAGTGGCTATCTATATATATTCCTTGGAAAAATGTCTATTCTAACCCTTTCCTCATTTTTTATTTGACTCGGTTGCTTTTTGCTAAGTTGCAGAAGATTTTTTAATATATTCTGGATATTAATTGCCTATCAGATATATGATTTGCAATTGTCTTCTCCCATCCTGTGCACTTGAAGTTTTTAATTTGGATGAAGCCCAATTCATCTATTTTTTGTTTTGTTGCCTATGCATTTGATGTCATATCCAAGAAAACTTTGCTAAATTCAATATCATGAAGCTTTCCTCCATATGTTTTCATCTAAGAATGTTGTAGTTTTACATGGATGGACCTTGAAATAATTATCCTTAGTAAAATAAGTCAAAGAAAGACAAACACTGAATGTTATTACTCACATATGCAATCTAAAAAATAAACTAAGAATATAAAAAAGAAAAAAAGTGTTGTAGTTCTTAAGTTTAGGACTTTGGTCCATTTTCAATTAATTTTTGTATAGGATGTATGAAGTAAGGGTTCATCTTAATTCTTTCATATGTGAATATCCAGTTTTCCCAGCACCATTTGTTGAAAGGACTGTCCTTTCCCCACTGAATGGTTATCACACCCTTGTCAAAAATCATTTGACCGTATGGACCAGGGTTTATTGCTGGGTTCTGTATTGTATTTCATTGGTTTGTGTACCTTTATGCCAGTACCACACTATTCTGATTACTATGGCTCTGTAGTAAGCTTTGAAATTTGGTAGGATGAGACCTCCAACCTGGCTTTTCTTTTTCAAGCTTGTTTTATCTTTTCTGGGCCCCATGCAATTCCATATTAATTTGAGGATTGTGTGTTAGTCATTCAGTTGTGTCCAACTCTTTGTGATCCCATTGACTGTAGCCTGCCTGGCTCCTCTGAATCCCTCCATGGGATTCTCTAGGCAAGAATACTGGAGTGAATTGCCATTTTCTTCTCCAGGAGACCTTCCCAACCCAGGGATTGAACCCAGGTCTCCTACATTGCAGGCAGATTCTTTACCATCTGAGCCATGAGGATTGGCTTTTCATTTCTGCACAAGGGCTATTGTAATTTTGACAAGGATTCCATTGAATCTGTTGAACACTTTGGGTAGTATTGACATCTTAACAACAGTAAATCTTCTGATCCATGAACATGGGATGCCTTTTTAAATTGCTTTCAGCAATGTTTTTATCATTTTCAGTGTATAAGTGTTTTGTCTCCTTAGTTTATTCCTAGGTATTTTATTTGTTGGATGCTATTGTAAGTGGAGTTGTGTTTCTAATTTCCTTTTTGGATTGTGCTTTCTTAGTATATGGAAACAAACTAATTTTTGGTATTGATTCAGTATGTTCTATGTTTGCTGAGTTTTTTTTTTTTTTTAGTTCTGTTATTTGTAGAATCCTTAGAGTTCTTAAATACTGATGATTTTACATGACATAAGATCATATTATCTATGAACAGAAATAATTTTACATCTTTCTTTCTAATTTGAATACTTTTTATTCCTTTTTCTTTCTTTATTTTTGCCCAAGTACTCTGGCTAAAACTTCCAATAGCGCATTGAATAGAAGTGATGAAAGTGGACATCTTTCTCTTGTTCCTGATCTCAGGGGAAAAGTTTTTTTTTTAGTTTTTAGTCTTTCACTGTTGAGTAGGTGAAAGTATGAGTATGATGTTTGGTTTGGGCTTTTCCTATATGGCCTTTACTATATTGAAGAAGTTTCTTTCTATTCTTTGTCTATAGATTTTATTTTATTTTTTTTTTTTTGTTTTGTGTCAAATGGTTTTGGCTGGCATCAACTGAGATGATCATATGGTTATTTTCCTCCCCTTCATTCTGTTAATGTGGTCTGTATTACATCAATTTTTTAGAATTGAGTTTAAGGATACTGAACCATCCTTACATCCCCAGAGTAAATCCCATTTGGTTAGGGTGTATGATCCTTTTAATATGCTGTTGGGTTTGGTTTCCTTCCGTATCCTCAACATATGTTTATAAAGGATAATATTTTGTAGTCTTCTTGCAGAATCTTTGTTTGGCTTTTGTCAGGGTAATCCTGACTTCACAGAAAGGATTAGGAAATATTCCCTCCTCTTCAGTTTTTGGGAAGACTTTAAGAAGGATTGGTGTTAATTTTTCTTTAAATGCATGATAGAATTCAGTGAAGCTAAATTATGAGTTTTTCTTTAGTTCTATTCAGATGTTCTATTTCTTCATGATTCAATTTGGGTAGGCTATGTGTTCCTAGGAATTTGTTCATTTAATCTAGATTATCCAATCTGTTGGCAAACAACTAGTGCATATGTTATAGTAATGGACAAGGCATACACCATTCCTACCTCCAAGGAGCTCATATGCCAGAGCAAGAAACAGACAACTAATAGCTGTTATGGAGGAGAGGTCAGAAAGGAGATACTAATTCAAGGTTGGGTGTGTGCTTTTGTTAGTGGGTGAGTTCATGTGATGAATGCAAAGAAAGTTCTAAGAGCAGGCTTTTCTTGGACTACCTGGACCTTGGTGATCTAAACGAAAAGCAGTTGAAATGAACAGTAAGCCATGGGAACTTTGGAAGCCTTCTGGGTTTTTCAGATAAGTATGAAAGTGTGCCTTTTCATACTGTTCATGGGGTTCTCAGATATGCAGATGATACCACTCTTATGGCAGAAAGTGAAGAAGAACTAAAGAGCCTCTTGATGAAAGTGAAAGAGGAGAGTGAAAAAGTTGACTTAAAGCTCAACATTCAGAAAACTAAGATCCTGGCATCTGGCCCCATCACTTCATGGCAAATAGATGGGGAAACAGTGACAGACTTTATTTTGAGGGGCTCCAAAATCACTGCAGATGGTGACTGCAGCCATGAAATTAAAAGACGCTTACTCCTTGGAAGGAAAGTTGTGACCAACCTAGCCAGCATATAAAAAAGCAGAGGCATTACTTTGTCAACAAAAGTCTATCTAGTTAAGGCTATGGTTTTTCCAGTAGTTACATATGGTTGTGAGAGTTAGACTGTAAAGAAAGCTGAGCACTGAAGAATTTATGCTTTTGAACTGTGGTATTGGAGAAGACTCCTGAGAGTCCCTTGGACAGCAAGGAGATCCAACCAGTCCATCCCAAAGGAGATCAGTCCTGAGTGTTCATTGGAAGGACTGATGTTGAAGCTGAAACTCCAATACTTTGGCCACCTGATGCGAACAGCTGACTCATTTGAAAAGACCCTGATGCTGGGGAAGATTGAAGGTGAGAGGAGAAGGGGACGACAGAGGATGAAATGGTTGGAATGCATCACCGACTCAATGGACATGAGTTTAGATAAACTCCAGGAGTTGGTGATGGACAGGGAAGCCTGGCATGCTGCAGTCCCTGGGGTCACAAAGAGTTGGACACGACTGAGCAACTGAACTGAAATGATGAAAGAGTGGCCTTCTTTTTGTCCATCTCTAGTGATGTTTGGAAGTGGTGAGTTTGTAGATCAAGGTCCCTCAGCTGGATGACCATATAATTTACTATCCAAAAATGTGCTGGTAATAAAACACCAGAACAGGGGCAAACAAGGCCATTCTGGTCAAACTGGGACCAAGGTGGCCGTCCTATAGCCCACACTTGGGTTAGTCAGGTCTGCAGGAATGGACATGCAAAAATGCCAAGAGGTGGTGTGAATAGGTCTGGCTAGGTCTACCATGGGTGCCAGTGCCTGCCAGGCACAGCAGGCTAAGGCCAGCCAGGATACCCACCCTGAAGCTCAAGCTCATCTGGGTAATTCCCACCTGGTTTCCACATCACTCCTCAGAGGACTCCCTGATGCCCTCCTCCATCATAGTTAAGTTCCTACTTTCCTCTGCATTTTCCTTCATAGAGTGTATTATCATTGCTATTGCATTTTCACATGGGTTTAATTTTTCATTGCATTTACACATGACTGTCCACTCAGAGGAAGTGACAGAGCATGGAGAGGTCTCTATTCCACTCATGGCTGAGCCTTCAAGCAGCCAGATGACCAACAGATGGATAAAGAGTCCAGTAGAGATCCAGGAATCTCTCTAACCATGAAAGACCTAAGATCTTCAGCCTGAAATTAGCCTCTGCCTGCCTGAGAAGCAGGGCCATAGTTCTTGCTACAGGCAGGTTCATTCGAAGTGGAACCATTTACACTCAGCTCTGACTGGGCCATTTCCCATCACTGTTCTGGGTGTCGAGAAAAAAGAAACACAACACGCAGAGCTAAGTCACACCCAACTAAGGGTCTGGGATGGTGGAGTTCCCCTCATAGGTTTCAGAGATCCTTGGACAGAGCACAGTTTGCACTTACCAGGACAGCAGCATGCAGAGTATATCAGCTTCCTGGGGCTTCCTTGTCAAGGTACTACATTGGGTGACTTAGGACCACTGAAATGTGTTGTCTCAGGGTTCCAGAGGCCAGAAGTCTGGGATCAAGGTGTCAACAAGGCCATGCTGCCTCTGAAGGCCCCAGGAAGGGTCTGTTCTAGGCTTCTCTCCAGCTTCTGGTAGTTTCTTGGCTTTTGGTAGCATTCGCCCAGACTTCATATCATCGTGTTCCTTTGTGGGTGTCTGTTTCTGTGTCCAAATTTCCCCTTTTTATAGAGACAACAGATTTGTTGGGTTAGGACTCACCCCACTCCAGGATGACATCATCCTAACCTAACTAATTACAACATCCCTATTTCTAAATGATGTCCCACTCTGAGGGACTGGGGTTTAGGGCTCCAACATATGAAACTTGGAGGGACACAGTCCAGCCCATAGCACAAGGTAAAGCATCTGCTGCTTCTGCTGCTGCTAAGTCGCTTCAGTTGTGTCCAACTCTGTGTGACCCCATAGATGGCAGCCCACCAGGCTCCGCCGTCCCTGGGATTCTCCAGGCAAGAACACTGGATTGGGTTGCCATTTCCTTCTCCAGTGCATGAAAGTGAAGTTGCTCAGTCGTGTCCAACTCTCAGCGACCCCATGGACTGCAGCCTACCAGGTTCCTCCGTCCATGGGATTTTCCAGGCAAGAGTACTGGAGTGGTGTCTAGTGCAGAGCTATTGTAGCCTTGTGTACAGGCCAACTGGTCACCTGTGGCCCAGGCTGTCTACAGCAGCCAACAGGACAAGGAGCACAGGACAAGCATTCAATAGCCTGGGCCACATAGGGAGGGCAAAGACAGGGCTCCAGGCAAATTGGCCTCTGCAAGGGTCACTCTACCAAGTGGGGATTAAGGACTAAATGACTACATAAATTTAGTAATTCTCAGGAAATTTTGAGGGTAGAATAAGTTCCCTGAAAGCGAGAGCTACATCAGGAAAGAACTGGTACCCAGTGTACCAACACACTCTCTCTGAGGCCAAGTATGAGAGGGAGGGTGAGGAGGGAGGTGTCTGAAACTCCCTTTGTCCTTACAGGTGATTGTATGAATAAGGGTACAAATGGTGAATTATTTCTTAAAATTCTTGCCTTGGCCTGGCATTTTAGAATCATAAAAGAGCCACGACATTAGACATTCTTTTGACAATTAGAAAATGGTAAACTGAGGGCAGAGTAAACCTTTGATTGCTGGCAATCAAAGCAATGCAGATGAAAACCAGAAATCCATCTTCTCCATCATTCTAGCAAAGAGTCAGGGTCTGGCCAACACCAAGGACCAAGACAACCAGCCCTCACTTCCCACCTTAGGCAGTCCTTTTGGTAAAATGCTAATCACCTGTAGGGTTTGCATGCCTCCCAGGCTGTGACCACCTGGAGACTGGTCACAACCTCCGAAGGGCCACCAGCGTGCCCAGAACACTCACCCTGCAGCGCTACTCTTCCCCCTCACTCATGGATCCTTTGCATCCATTACTTCCTTCCCTGGGCTCAAGCCTGACTGTGTTCTCCACAGACCATTAACCTTCTCATTCCTCATCCCAGAGGTCCTCCCTGCCATGCAACCATCACCCCATTTTATTTTCCTCATCTTCTTCTCTGTCATACTTTTATCTGTACATATGTATACTTCCCCCAGTCCCCAGTTGTAAATGCTCTCAAAGGTAGGGTGCTTGCTGCCCTCTTTGAGCCTCCAGGCCTAGGGCAGTACCCAACACAGATCCTCCATCAATACTGGAGGATGCTAAAGTAAAGCCATGTCCAGCCACACTCGGCAAGCAGATATATCACAGAGCAGCCACCCATGGAACTGTGGGGCTATGGCAGAATATGAAACGTTAGAGAGCCATAAAATTTTTCTAGGTAGGGAGAAAATGTGGCAAAATACATATGATGATTTTGTTATTTTCTGTAAAAAAAATTATACGTTGCATGGAAAAAGGAAAGATAAAGGCTGAAAATTAACAGTATGGTAATTAACATATTAACAGTATTTTGGCCACCTGATGCAAAGAACTGACTTTGGAAAAGACCCTGATGCTGGGAAAGATTAAAGGCAAAAGGAGAAGAGGGTGGCAGAGGATGAGATGGTTAGATGGCATCACTGACTCATTGGACATGAATCTGAGCAAACTCAGGGAGATAGTGGAGGACAGAGGAGCCTGGAGTGCTGCAGTGCATGGGGTCGACTTAGCAACTGAAATACAACAACAATAAACGTATTACTTTTGAAACAAAAAAATCAGTAGAAGCTGTTTTTTCAAAAAGAAAGAAAGGGAAAAGTAACCGTCAGCCTAGGAAAGTGTGTGGATTGCCTAGGGGTCAATGCCAGGATCAGAATCCAGCTGCCCTGAGTCCCAGCTTGGCCACCCACAGCTGTTGGCTCTTTGCATATCTCCGGATGCCACGCAGGCCGTCCCTGTGACTCTTGATGTGGGACAGTCGGCTAGCCTATCCCCAAGAAAGCATGGGGTCCTCAGTAGCCCTTTGCTTCCTAGGCCTGCCCCTCTCCCTTCTCCAAAACACAGGGTTCTTCTTCAGTGGGGAGGACCTGCTCCAGAGAGGAGAAACGCGGGGCGGGGGGGAAGGAAGGGTTGCAGTTGTCATGGTGGGGAGCTACCGCTGGCATCTGGGGGCAGAGGCCAGTGGCACTAAGAATACAACCCTCCTCGAAGAGAACCTCGCCAGGTATTTGCAATGGACACTGGATTAAAAGTGCTCCGGGTACAGAGTCAGGGGAGCCGTATAACGAGTCCTCCCTGGAACTGTCCTTCTGTAAAACGGAAGCCCTCCCTGCTCCCCAGTGTCTCACAAAACGAGGACTAACAAGGACGGGGAACCGGGAGAGGGGGCGGCGGGGGGCCGTACAGTGGCCCTTGGTACTGTGGAACAGAGCACGAAACGAACGCAGAGGAGCTCAAACCCAAGTCCCTGAGGAATGGTGGGGCCAGCACGACTGACCAGACAAGAGTCAGGGAAGTGTGGGTGTTTCCTTTATTTCCTCCAAATCTCAGAGCCACAGTCTGTAGGAGCATAGGGTTAACGGTACACCCGTCAGGACCAGGGCTTGCCTGGAACAGATTAGCTCAGGACAGTGCCTGGCCAGCCCCGGGGACCGGGGACCAGGGACCGCGGTCGGTCTCACAGAAGCCCAGAGCCCCTGGCTATCGGGAACGCGGTGCCGGCGCCCAGCCCCAGGACAGGCGGGGTTTTCTGCGATCGATCGGATTCCAGGAACGAACTTGAGTGCTGACCGTGTGGGGAACCCCGGCCCAACCCTCGCGGTCCCCGAAGATCCGGTCGGCGCTCTGAGCGCGGATTTCGGTCCCGGTGCACGCTGTGTAAATACCGAACCGGCCCTCCCCGGCTTCTAGCGGTCGCCTCGGGCCTCGCCTAGGGAGAAGCAAAGGCTCGCACCGGAACGCGGGCCCAAACTCGGGAGAGGTGCGCGCGCAGTCAGCACAGGCCAGCACCCGCCGACCCTGCCAAGGCCCCGCCCCGCCCCGCCCCACGCACGGCCCCGCCCCGCTGCACGCAAGGCCGGAAGCGCGCATCCCGGGAGCGTCTTCCTCTGACTAGGAGGGCGGGCGGGGCCCTGAGGCGGCCCGCCCCTCTCCGCCCCGGGGTTCCGCGCGGTAGGTCTTGAGCGCGCACCCGCAGTCCCTGTATTTTTGATACCGAGTCTTCTAACATCGCTCCTCCTCCCCACTGCTCCTACTCTACCTTGCGACTCCTCCCCTCCTGCCCACCCAGTGGAGGCGGGGACGCAGCCCCACCTCCCCGCCAGGCCCGAAGAAAAGATTCCGGAGGAGCCGAGAAGGGACTCACAGACCACCGGGTGTCTGCAAGGCTCCGGGAACAGGCTCGGACGGGCACAGACTCAGATCCCGTTTCCACCGTTCACTAACAGTGTGGCCTGCAATAAGTTAAAAGTCATCTTTGGTGGTGATAATGTCATACTGATAGCACTGTTGTGAACATTAAAGAATCTGGAAAAAAAAAAACCTAGAGTAGTGCTTCTAAAAAAGCATGTCCTATTTTAGTATCATCATTTAAGATATTATAACCTGAGAGGTTTGCAATAGATGTTCACAAGGACCAATAATATGCATTAAATGCCTGCCATTCGGTGCTAAGCACTCAGAACTCGATGACGTAAAAACATATGGAGAAATGAAAGAAGGGACAAATTTGCCACTCACAATTCCAAATGGTTTACTAGATAACTCAAGCATGACTTCCCACTCTGAAGGCTGAAACACGGTGGCTCTTTCAGAGTACAGTACAGAAAGGAGTACTTGCCTGCTAAGTCGTGTCCGACTCTTTGTGACCCCATGGACTGTAGCCCACAGGGATCCTCTGTCCATGGGACTTTCCAGGCAAGAATACTGGAAAGGGTTGCCATGCCCTCCTTCCTCCAGGGGATCTTCCCCACCCAGGGATCAAACTCGCATTTTTTAGGTCTCCTGCACTGGCAGGCGGGTTCTTTACCACCAGGGCCACCTGGGAAACCCATGGAAAGGGGATGGGGCTGGCCAACTTTACAGTGAGGAGACCTGACAACACTAACTCAGTCAGCTGATTAAGGTCACCATCAATGGTGATAAGGAACGCTAATTTTACACAGCCTACCCCAGTCCATTCATGGGGGGGAAAAAAAAAAATCAGACAACAGTTAAGGTACATTTGACAAAATATCTTGCTGCTCCTCAAGGTTGTCACAAGGTCACCAAAAACAAAGTCTGAGACCCTGTCACAATGAAGAGCCTAAGGAAACATGACAGCTAAATGTAACGTAGTAGAACAAAAAATGTAATGTGCTAGATGTAAACAGCTAAATGTAACGTGCTAGAACAAAAAAAGTGCACTAAGTAAAAACTAAACAAATACAGTATGGATTTGGCTTTTTAAAAAGTGGTTTAATCAAGATCAAATGTATTTCTTCCTTGGGCTTTTTTTTTTTTTAAGTTTAAATTTCTATTTCTAAGCCTGCTCTATCAAAGAATGTCTTTTTTGTAATTATGAAATTCAGGCATCAGCATCAACATAACTTGCATTTTGACAACACATGTTCCTTTAGAGAAAGAAATGGAATTACTTGCAATGGGCAAAATACTTCTAAATTTTGGTTATTTGACTAAGCTCTTTAGTAGCTGTTTCAATTGGCATTAAACCTCAGTAAAATGGATGTTCTTACAAAGAATTTAAAGCCACACCATCTTTATACTAAAAGAATAAAGATTTTTATTAAGCATTGTAAGTTGCATTCAATAGCCTTCAGATACACCACACCACAACCCATCTACAATCAGTCAAACCCAACAGCAGTTCATTCTTGCACAATCCATGAGTTAGGGCAAAACTCCCTTCAACTTACAGTAAGATCCTACTCAGGTCTTGCGGGCAGGGATTGGGGAATTACATCTCATTTCTGATCACTAATGTGTGATGAAGAGCATCAGGAGAATTATATGAAAACGAATAAGAAGTGATTCTGATTTCAAAGTACATTGTTTGGAAACATTAACAAAAACATCAAAATGATATAAGTATACCTGCTTCTACTAAATTCTTGATGGGAAAGTTCTCAAGAACAAGCAATTTGTTTCCTGCTACAGAAGGGGGGGTTGTTTTTTTTTGTTTTTTCTTTTAAAGATCAAAGGGATTTTTTTTTGTTTTTCACAGAATTTCATATTTTGCTAATATGAAGGCATAAAACAGCAACAAAGAACAATAATGCATACAGCAGTGAATACACCAGGGTAATGTTGATATTTGAAACAGCTAGATAATTTGGGGGGTTTTAGAATAAATGCAACAGAGGTCAATAATCACAAAATTTTAAGGTTAGAGCAAGATCAGTCAATGACTAAACAGAGTTAACATCTTTTATAGGACTATTACTGATTATTAGCATTTTTGTTTTGCAAATGGGCACATACTGGTAAGAATGGAAGAAAGGACAATAACATGCATAATATTAACTACACACTTTAAAAATTATGAACCATGCAGAAGTTTAGCTCAAGTAAGTAGCACTAATGGTCTACATCCGATTCAAAACCACATAGTTCATTGATCACAGATGCATGGTATTAAGTCACGAAAAGTTTCAGAACACATTGTGTTGATTTTGAAAGGTCATTTGCATCTTCTATGATTTCAACTTTATCTCCATTTAACTTGCTTGTAAAGTATGTATGATGTACTGTATATTTAAAATCAGCAGAACGGCAATATTACTCTATAATTTTTTGTTCTGATAGTTGCACTTTTTTTCTTAACACAAAAGAACCACATCAACAGTGATGAATTTTAAGTAAGAAAGAAAAACTGTGGTTGTGCCTTATTTCTTTCATAATCATAAAATCAAAGCCTTAGACAAAGCTTTCTTGTGAACAGTAATGCAAAATCAAAGATAATGGCATACATATGGTGCCAAATGCTAAAAATGATATTTTAAGCTATATATACTTAAAGACTGCCAAAATTTGTTTTCTTTATAGTTCAAGAAACACAACTATAGGCTTTTGTCATTAACCAGTTTAAACTTTGTGTGTACTTCATTTTAAGTGTGGGAGTCAAATGCTCTTCATTTTCTTTCTCTCTTTTTGTTTTATTGTAGCATTTTGACTACAACTGGTTAAAACTAAAAATGTGTTGTTTAAATCTCTGATATCAAAGAGGGATCCGAATTTCCAAAGTCCTCATTTTTCTCTTACGGAAAGGAAAAAATGTACATAACTGTAGGCTCTCTTTCTCTCCAGATATTCCTAAATCCTTACCCTTCCAGCATCCTTCACCCTCTATAAAAAATAAGTTTACTCTTCTTTCTTTAAGACAGCTGCCTCCAGAGCATCAGCTCTACGGCAAGCACTGTCTGTACTTAGTGCATTTAAGTGAGGATTTGTATTGCACGTCTTAGAGTCATTGTTCAAGGCACTTTCCGAGTGGCTGGGGGCCCTGGTGTCGCCCGCGCTCCCGTTCATCTGGGGAGCCGGCTTCTCCTCAGCCACCGCTCCATTTTCAGCCAGGGACCCGTCTGAAGACATAGCGGAGGATTTAGATTCCCCGGATCTTGACTTCAGTTCTTTGGCCACTTCTTCTGCTGAAGCAGCATAGGGAGGCTTGCCCTATTAAAAATGAAAGACAGCAAGCAATAAGGCAGTGTTTGATAAACAGTGGGAGAGAGGAGACACCAACTGAGGCCTGGTGACTCACTGCAGATTCAAGAATAGAATGCAGTGAATGTGTGGCTGTGTCCCTCACTGTACGTACTCTCTACCCTATGGATATTATACACTATAATATACTCTATGCACTCTATTATATACTCTATATATTCTCTATACAGTTGACCCTTGATCAACATGGATTTGAACTGCCCAAGTCTACCATTATATGGATTTTTTTTCAGTCGATACGTACTATAGCCCTAAATGAATCTGCAAATGCAGAACTGTGGATATGGAAGAAGGCTAACTATAAAGTTCTGTGTGGACTTTTGACTGCATGTTGTCAAGCGTCAACTTCATAATCCATATACACTCTATAATACATATGCATTCTATATTCTATGCTCTATATCTGCTCTATTCATTCTGTTATGTACTCTATCCACTCTGCAGTCTATATACAGAGTAGAACTGGAGGTACCTGTCACCCTTGCTTTTAGAGACACCCTCTTGTACACCAGGGGTTATCATGTTTCCTATCTGGGCTCATTTTCACACAGTGTCTTCTCATTTTAGTTTTGAATTCTGCAGTTCGGAAATACTCATGTAAACTTTTCTAAACGTCAATACTTCTGTCATTCTCTAGGAACCTTGAGGAAAGTAATTACCATAAAAATACAGGAGGGCCAAAAGGAAAGAAAAAGAATACTGACAATTTCAAGTAGGTGCTTTCAAATCTCAAAGCCCTCACTCTCTTAAGGAAAAAGTCCACTCCCCAGACTAAACACATACTTGGTGCAGCATTGCCAGTGGTGATGGAGCAGTGCCCTCACAGATGCCTGCTACAGGAAACGCTCCGTGGGGACTGCTCATTAGGGGACCGCCCTATAGTTATGAAGGATGCAGGGAGACTAAGGAGGAATGACAGCCTGCGGCTGTTTGGAAACAGACACACTCTCTCTACAGCAAATTCTTCCATAAGCCCAGACCACTGCAAAGAGTCACCCACCACTATAAGCACCATGAGCAGGGGGCAGCACTGCCTCTTGTCCCACTGACATAGCCTCTCAGAACTGCCCCATCAGGATGGCAAGAACAGAGACAGTGGGGCCAGTGACTCAGTAAACAAGGTGCCAGTTATCATCCGTCCTTCTCAAGGGGCAAGGGTACTACTTTCACTTAAAATGAGCAACAGGAAGTACCACGGTGAAGCCACACATTACACCAATAAAAGATGGAACAGCATCCCCAAGGACAATGAAATACGTCAGAATGGCACGCCAGTAAATGATTAAGACTTCTTCCTTTGATTTTAAAACAGGCTATGACAGGACAGGATGAACAGGAACACATATTAACCCAGGAAAAGCCATCAAGGGAGGTGAAAACCTTAGGGAAGAATTAAAAATAAAAGAAAAAATAATTCCAGAAAGGAACACTAAACTAAAAGAAACACCACTAAATAAACATCATATAAAACCTGAAGGCTAAAGAAGAAAAATTTTAAAATCAGAGACAAAGAAAGGGAAATGTGGGTCAAACTCACAATGAGAGCCCATTTTACACCCACGAGGATGGCTAAACTCAGTAACAGAGAGTAGCAAGGGTTGCCATGGATGTATATAGTATTGGAATCTTCATACGTTGCTAATAGGAATGGAAAATGCAGTCACTTCGAAAATTTTGTGGCTCCTCAAATGCTTAAACACAGAGTTACCATATGACCAAGAAATTCACTTTTACATATTTACTCAAGAGAACTGAAAATGTGTCCATACAAAAACTTGCACACAAAGACTACAATTAACAGTGTTCTATTATATATTTAAAAGTTGCTGAGAATATCTTAAAAGATACATTCCCATCACAAGAAAATGAAATCTGTAATTATGTGCAGTGATGGATGTTTACTACACTTACTCTGGTGATCATTTTGTAAATACAAGTATCAAATCATTATGTTGTATAAATGAAACTGATATAATATTGTGTCGATTATATCTCATTAAAACTTGGGGGGAAAAACACAAAATATATGTGTTCATAGGACTGAAGCGACTTAGCAGCAGCAGCAGCAACATTATTCATAATAGCAAAAAAGTGGAAACAATCTAAACGTCCATCAACTGATGAACAAGTAAACAAAATGTAGTACTATCTAGACAGTGGTGCATCACTCACAGTAATAAAGAATGAAGTCCTGGTCTGGGGCATAGCAGGTGCATTTATATGGTATGTACAGAGGGCAAGTCCAGACAGAAAGCAGACCATCAGAGTCTACGAGGGTGGGGTGTAACTGCTCATCAGTAAAGCTTCTTTTGGGGGTTCTTTTGGGGTGATAAATGTTCTGGAATTAGTGGTGATTGCTGTATGATCTTGAGAATACACTGAATTGTACACTTTAAACAGATGAACTACATTAGTATATGACTCACATCTTGAGACAAAAAGGAATCCAGAGTATGCCAAACACTGAAGACAGAGCACCAGAGATGAAAAGAGACCAAAGCAAAAGAAATGAAATGAAAAACAACTAATTCAAGAAAATTTTCTGGAAAAAAAAAAATTGAAACTGTGCTTGGAAACAAAGTATTGCATACTGAGTGCAATGACCCAAGAATGACCAGCACTAAACTTCAGCAAAAAAAAAAAAAAAAAAAAAAAAAAGAAGGGGTTTGTGGCGGGGGTTGAGGTGGGGGGGAGAAAACAATTTAGGCATTTAGGTCAAAACAGCAAATGACTTCAAAGGGAAAGACAACTCAATTATTATTCATCTTTATTAGTCATAAAGCAAAGCTTTATGACAGAAGAAAATCATATAACATGCGTAAAAGTCTCTTGAGAAGATGTGAACCAATATTTCTAATTACTGGGAAAATAAACTACTTTCAAATTAAATACTGTTTTCCTAAGTCCTCCCTAGGAACTCACTAAAGAAAAGAGCCTCAGAGGGACAAAATGGAACAGCAGCCTCAAGGCTTATGGGGCACAGGACATAAAGTTATCTACAGACCCTGGATAAATGTAGCTGAAAGGATAATGTACCTTGGACAATGTAGACAGTAGTAGCATGGCTACTTTTTAAAATGTGAGAATGGTGGGGGGAAATGGGGGAAGCATATACCAACACTTTAATTGTTTTCTGTGATTGTGCTGGTGATGGAAGTATTAGCTATTCCTCAAGGTAAGACAAACCCAAGTAAGATGGTAGGCACTGAGAGAGGGGACCAGAGGGCAGACAGACTGAAACCACAATCACAGACAACTAGCCAATCTGATCACATGGACCACAGCCTTGTCTAACTCAGTGAAACTAAGCCATGCCGTATGGGGCCACCCAAAACGGATGGGTCATGGTGGAGAGGTCTGACAGAATGTGGTCCACTGGAGAAGGGAATGGCAAACCACTTCAGTATTCTTGCCTTGAGAACCCCACGAACAGTATGAAAAGGCAAAAAGATAGGACACTGAAAGATGAACTCCCCAGGTCAGTAGGTGCCCAATATGCTACTGGAGATCAGTGGAGAAATAACTCCAGAAAGAATCAAGGGATGGAGCCAAAGGATTGAGGGCAGGAGGAGAAGGGGATGACGGAGGATGAGTTGGCTGGATGGCACCACCAACTTGATGGACATGGGAATGGGTGGACTCCAGGAGTTGGTGATGGACAGGGAGGCCTGGCATGCTGCGGTTCATGAGGTCACAGAGTCGGACACGACTGAGTGACTGAACTGAACTGAACTGAACAGACTGTGTATACAATGTGGGATGAAATAAATGATGAGTTATGGGATGTTCTAATTTAATCATTCTCTGGGTTATTAGGAACAAAGATTCTCAGGAGGGAAGAAAGGACATACTGACATAAATAGTAAACGTTAAGTCAAATTCCTAAAATTCTGAATTTGAATTAGAAGAGTCAATTTAATTGGGGTGGGCGGGAACAGCAGATTACATGTATATATGTTTCCATGTGCATTGTACATGAGTGTGCATGGGTACACCTTTCCCCTCTAGATCTGTTCATAGGAAAAGCCCAGAAACGGTGATTTGGTCTAGAAGAAAGAATATACAGATGCAACAGAGATGAGACTAAATAAAAGTCTTATAGTCTTCAGTTTAAACTGGAAACATCAGTGTGAATTCAAGAGAATCCTACCTTTAAAAAATATAATAAAAAGCATATCATTTGTGTGTGTGTTTATATATATAAAGAAATAGGACTGTGTGTGTCTGTGCACACAGAACACTAGGAACTGTGATTGACACTGTGGCCACTTATGTCCATCAGGGAGTGCTCTTACTGTGGTCTTGAAATGCCGTTTCTCACTAAAGAAACCAAGAAACAAAGAGAAATGACTGTCACTGGTTTGCTGGGCTGGGTGATACACCAGACAGGAAGTTACTGAAGAC
The DNA here is from genome assembly GCF_042477335.2 of Ovis canadensis. Taxonomy (NCBI): domain Eukaryota; kingdom Metazoa; phylum Chordata; class Mammalia; order Artiodactyla; family Bovidae; genus Ovis; species Ovis canadensis. Next base: position 28,163,498 of record NC_091246.1, read on the forward strand.
TAGAGGTCACAGCAAAGGGTCCCAGTGGCCAAGGACAGGTGAGTTGAGCTACAGAACCATGTGTTGATCTATAGCTTTCCTGAAGGGCTGTAACACTGAGGCACCAGATGGAAAGCGATGGGAAGCATCTCTTTATAAAAATACCCCAATAAGGAAAAACAAATGATGGAACGAGAGTATCTTCATTTTGCAATCTGCAGCATATGAACGGATCAACAGGTTCTGATGCATGAAAAAAGATAAGCAGACAGGAAAGCACAGGAGCCCACTGCAGTCTTGCCACAGGGACAAACCGAAGTACAATGAAGCATCCAGATCCAGCTACTAGTGGGCAAGAAAGGTCAGAGTCACACAAGGAACAGCACCATGAGTGTGCACTCAGCAAAAGCCAGGATCCTGAAGGTGAAATAGCCTGAGTTGTCCTTCAGTTGATAAATGAAGGAAAAAGGGAGGAAGGGAAACCCGTTGATTCAGAGAGACTTAGAAGACATAGCAAACTAAAAAAAACTAATACAATTCATCAAGTGTCTAGGAAGGCACATATGAGCGATAAAAAACCAGAAAGTGACAAGGGAGAAATCACAGAGTGTAAAACTCCAGGGTTGTGGTTATGTTGTGCAGAGGGAGGCAGGAGGTTAGTGTTGTGACTGGGCCTGTGAGGCTCTCAGAAAGAGCTGGGAAAATGCTGTTCATCACATGGGTGATGGCTATACGGCTATTTGCCTTCTATCTCATTAAACTACATTTTGATATATGTGTGTGTGGTTTTTCGGTATCTAGGTTTTATAATGAAAATAAAAGTGCTTAAGCAATATAGAGATACATATTTCCCACTACTCAGGAAAGGCCCTTGTACCCACCAAGGATGACCGTAATGAAAAACCAGAGGCATTTTATAAGACAAGCTCCAGGCTAGAGAAGAAAGAAAGAAGTTCTCCTCCTTCTCACTAACCTGCTGAGAGACTGAGAGTACCTCTGGCTCAAAAGAGCATTTTGATGAAGGCTGAGGATGGTCAGGGTGGGACTACAGGGGAGCCAGAATGAGCTGAGGACCTCCCCTTTGCTGGATGCTGCACAGCTAACAGGGGCTGCCTGGACCTGTTTTCAGGCAAAAGACTGTTTCTGTACTTGACTTATTTGATGTATTTCATCAAAACGGAAGCTATCAAGATGCTAAGATCACCTGGCAAAGGCAGAAGTTTTATTTTCTCTTGGCCAACTATTTCCAAATAAGGACTATTAATTAATAAATGAGTCACACAAGGGTACTCCTCTTAATGTTTACAAGGATGCTATGAGAAAAAAATTGTGCACTTTGATTAAAGCCATAATTCAATAAATGAGACAACGTAATACAGTGTTAAGGTTGATTGGTCTTTTTAAAACATCATTCTCAAGGGCAAATTAATCAGAATCCAGGTCCTAAAATGGAGTATCCAGAGAAGAAGAAAGTTCTAGCTCTTTCATGAAGACAGACATGTGACTTTATTTTCTCATGAGCTGATCCTTTCATGGAAGAACTAGTCAAGATGGTGGAGGAGGGGAAAAAAAAAAAAGCACTGTTCTAGCATTTACAAAGTCACAACTTCTTTTTAAATCCTAAATGTGATTTACCTAAATAATATAGATAGCATTAACAGCTTCTGGATTATTCTCAGCTAAATTCCCAGGGACAGCACGCGAACACAAGCTCACACTCTTTACCCCAAACGATGCTAAAACGGTCTGGGCTTGCGGGAAGGTGGGTTTGAAAACCACCACGTGCCACTATTGGGTCAGAAGGCTTCCAGCGGCCCCCTCTCTGGTCAGGGGCCCTGAAACACTGGCCGGGGCAGAGCAGGCGCCCGGCAGTGAACTGGCACTAGCACTGCGTGGTGCTATTACCTGAATCGCACCCTGGTTTTTATAGCCTCTGCCATAGTACCTTCCACCTCTTCCAAATGTTCGGATCACTGGAGTGGAAATAACGCCTCTTGGACGCCTAAAACACATAAAAGAGGACAAAAGCAAACAGACTTGTATCTGTTCAAGGTAACATTTAAAATAATATCAAATGGATTTAAAGGTGTCTAGTCTATGCTATGGAGAAGGCAATGGCACCCCACTCCAGCACTCTTGCCTGGGAAATCCCATGGACGAAGGAGCCTGGTAGGCTGCAGTCCATGGGGTCGCTGAGTCGGACACGACTGAGCAACTTCACTTTCACTTTTCACTGTCATGAATTGGAGAAGGAAATGGCAACCCACTCCAGTGTTCTTGCCTGGAGAATCCCAGGGACGGGGGAGCCTGGTGGGCTGCCGTCTATGGGGTCGCACAGAGTCGGACATGACTGAAGCGACTTAGCAGCAGCAGCAGCAGTCTGTGCTATAGGAAGCACAGACTTTAATTTCTGGATAATTATTTAACAATGGTTTAAATAATTACATAATGTTGCATATATTACTACATATTACTACATATATACATATGTAGTAATCCTACATAACCTACATAACCACTAAGAATATATTTAATGATATAAAGATGTTACCAGTAAGCATATAATTAAAGTAACAGGTAAAAGGTTGGTTTTATTTACACAAATACATTTTCATTGTTCAGAACTCACCCTCTTGCTGGTCCTCCAACAGAAACTACCTGCAGGGGGAAAGGCCCACGGCCTCCTCGGCCCCGTCTGCTCCCAGCCCAGTGGCCAACCACGGTGCCAGCTATTTCTAGCTTCCCTCCCTGAGACGGTATAGGTTGGATTCCTGCACAAAAGTAGATGAAAAAAATCTTGACAATCACAAAAACAGCAAAGAGAAAAAAGCAAGCAATTTCTTTTCAAATGTGGTTTCTACTTCATATGAAGCCCTTTCTCTTCCTTTGCAAAGACTTCTTGTTTATTAAGTGAACTACCTTTGCACAAAGGTTTTAATTGATTTTAATGATTTTAAGTTGTCATTAAAAATATATCTGAAAGTAAGACAACTGTGTTGGAAGAAATCACAACTGAAATTAAGTTATGGCTGAAAAATGAGTACCGCTATTAGGCAGAAACAGATCCAATAAAGTACTGGGTGTACATGGCACACCTTCCACATTATCAAGATAGAAATCTGCAAATTCAAATGTTTTCCTCTTTGGGTAATTACTTAGACTTTACTACCTTAACCAAACATTACAGAAATTAATCAGTAAAGCCAGCCTGTTAACTCTTATTGTGTTATTAAATGATAATTTCCTTAGGCAGGGTCACAAATATTCCTTGTATTCACTAATTGGTAGCATGAATATTCCAAAGTTTTCTAACTTACCTAAGAAAATGCTTAGACAATTAATTGATACCAAAATTTCTGATATAAACAAAACAGAACCTCAAGCATCTTCTTTTCTGGGAGATGGAAAGGATTATAATAAATTCTCCATCATCCTGGTGTTAGCCATGATCATTAACAGCCAGGTAGCTCTGTCCAACAAAAGCTACAAATAAGTCTTACATTTTCTAGTAGCCACATTAAAAAAGTAAAAACACAGGAAGTAAATATTAATAACATATTTTATTTAACCCAATATACCCAAAATAACATGTAATCAATATAAAAAACTACTAATGAGACATTTTGCATTCTTTCTATGTTAAGTCTGTAAAATTAGATGTGTGCTTAGGACACAGCTCAGTTTGGATGAGCCACAGTTCAAGTGCTTGAAAGCCACATGTGGCCAGAGGCTACCATACTGGACAGTGGAGATCTGAATTCCAGACACAATTTGGTAGAAGTTGGGAAGCACGTTCCTATTGTCATTTCAGACTAAACCACTTCTGATAGAGCAATGTTCACAGTCAAGACTCCTCCCCAACCCCCAACAGTATTTTATCACAACTGCAGGCCAGCATGAGTTTCCAGGCAAGGGTTGCAAAAAGCTGAAGCTGATTGTAAAGCAGAGAACACACATTACTGTGCATTGTGTGATGCACAGTAACATGAGGAAAGCACCCTGGAAAGCCAGGAAAACTAAGGGGAGGCAAGAGCAGGCATGCAAGTCCAGCAGAAGAAAAGTGGCTTCCACAGCTACAGAGAGAGGGCAGCGTTCAGCCAGAAGAGTATTACTATTACAAAAGATGTCTCTAGTAGCTTCTGTAAGAACCCAAGTAACTCAACTGGAAAAATATTTCTGATCAAGAAAGGCTTGCCTATCCTAAAAGTTCTTTAAAACTGTATTTGAGTAATCCTGTAACACAGACTTGACAGTCAGGTTTAGATATGCAGTCCCAAAATGAGGCATTTATGACAAAGTTACAAGTCATGGGCTTCAAAGTACAGCAAAATCACAAGATAATATTTCAAAACTCAATGTTAAGACTTTTTCTCACCCTCACAAGCCTAATATGAATAAGAAGAGAAGCAATGGAAATTTAAACCAGACTATTAGACTTTTCTTTACTAATATTTCTCTGAAACAAACTATGAAAAACTCTTTTATGCCAAGAACTGTACAATGCCCTTAGATTCTTCTACACAAGCATGATCCTCTTTACCTAGAGAGGGCTGTTAGAGAACACGAAGGCAAAAAAAACGTCCCCGGGAATGAATGGGCAACCTGTCTATCATAGGAGGCAATGATTAGGAGGCAGGTGCACAGAAGGGCTGTGTGTGAACACAGTGGTCCCGCTGGAAGACAGAGATGGGTCAGAGCAAAGCTGCCGCAGAGACCTGGGGGAAGGCAGAGGCTGGCAGATGAGCAGCAGCAAATACCAGAGTGGGGGGCCTATCAGAAAGGACTTGGTGCTGGAGTCAGGACAGACAAGGAGGAAGAAGAGCCAGAAGGAGCGGGAAGCTGCTGGTGGAAAAAAGCTCCAGGAGGAGTTGTGGCATAATTACCGCCCTGTGACTTGCTAGTCCTGCTGCTGTCACTGCCTGAGAAGGCTCCACAGTGTCCTGTTGCTGTCGCCACTCGGAAGGCACGGTAAGCGCCTGTCGCTACAGTTTCCCCATAGGGGCTTCCAAAGCCACAGACTCCTGTGGGACCCGGGTGGAGAGAGATGGGAGAAGCCATGAGGAACTGGGTTCAGGGAAAGCCACCAGTGGGCTTTCAGGCAGAGAGACCCCCATGTCCTTCAGTTGTTCTTACACCATCAGCTGCCAGGGAAGAGCCTCCTGACCCTTCTGCTCACCAGCAACACAGAAATGTCACCTTGCCTGCTCTTGGAGGAGCCTCTGGAGACCAAACACTATTGCTATGGGCTCTGCCACAGGCTTGGGAGGCAGCCTTAATGGAGGACAGCCCCGCTGACCCCACAACATGAGAAAATCTTAAACCACAAATGTCAGCAGAGTTTTTGGCTACACTGACCAATTTAAATATCATATCTCTGCAATAGCTTCTATAGCTCCCACTCCCTTTCCCATAATGTAATCTCTTCCAGGATCAAGTTCCTTTCTAATGTGAAGAGCTGTTGCTGCAAACTTCGTAACTAAGGCTGAGAATTATTTACAAGGTCTCAACATAGCAGGATACAGCTCACTGAGAAGGCCTGCATGTTATGTGTGTGTCTGTCTCCCCACACTAGCAAGTCCGTACCTACAGTGGTGGACACACTCACCTGCAAAGCCCCGCCCTCGGCCCTGGGCCGGGGGGACGGGCCCGAAGTGCCGTGGGTACACAGAGGTGGGGTAGAAAGGCAGCGCCGCTGGCGGTGGGAAGGGGAGTGGGTGGCTCTGCCGGGAGAAGTTCAGCCCTTCCAGGATGCTTTGTCGCATCTTTTCTACCTTGGCAGCTTGCTCGGCCTGGAAGTCAAGGACTGGCATGTGAAAACTTCATTCACAAATTCAATTCAATTGAATTGGAATGAACAGGAAAGAAATAAGACATGCTGACCACTATGCTTTGCCTACATGTGTGTTAACCGCTTAGTCATGTCCTACTCTTTGTGACCTCATGGACGGTAGCCTGCCAGGCTCCTCTGTCCGTGCTTATTTACCCATAAATAACATAGCCACAATCTGCTCAGTGATACTTTTTTACAGAATGAAATGTTGCTGCTGTTGTTGTAGTATAGTCGTAAGTCCTGTCTGACTCTGCGACCCCATGGACTATGGCCCACCAGGCTCCTCTGTGCATGGGATTTTCCAGGCAAGAGTAACTGGAGTGGCTTGCCATTTCCTTCTCCAGAGGATCTTCCTGACCCAGAGACCGAACCTGTATCTCCTATGTCTCCTGCATTGTCAGGCAGATTCTTTATCACTGAGCCAGCAGGGAAGGCCACAGAATGCAAACATGATCACAAAAGCAAAAAAAAAAGCCAAAAGAAAGAAAAAAAAGATACTTTATCTCACAATCTTATAAAACAAGAATTTAAATTTCTACCTACTCAGTATATCTTTAGATGAGCACCACTTACTATAAAATTTATTAACTGAAAACAAATTTGTTTCTCAAAATCAATGACTAAGTCCAGACAAGTCATGCTCACAGCCTTCCTTCCACTCATGCACCAGGGAGTAGATGATGCCTAGTTCACATCTTTAAATTTTACTTTCCTAATCAATTTAATTTTAGGTCAAACATTCACTTTACAGAAAAAGAACTGAGGCAAAGAGTAGTAGATGCTTCTTAAGGGATGCCTGGAGCTCTTTAATAGAGAAAGGACAATAGACCAATTGACCTGTCCATGGGGCTACCAGTGAGGTAGCCTGCACAAATGTGAACAATACAACTTGTGTATGTCACATTATACTGCGAAAAAACACTTGAGTGTCTTTTGTTAATAAATACATAAATATGTATGTGCTAAGTCGCTATACCAGGAACCAATCTTTAATCAGAGAACCTGAAATCCTGCTTACTCTGTAAATTTGTCTTTAAACTGACCTTAACTTAAGCAGCATGTGGAAGAATACATGTTTTGTAGTCTAAGGTTAAAAAGCAAAAAGCTTGCAGCATATGTGAGCTTCTTTTATATACAAAGGGACAAGATAACCTCATGACCTAATTCACTTTATTTTTAAATTAGAACTTTAAAAAGTACAGTCAATCCTGACTATTCATGAGTTCCACATCTCTAAACTCAGCCACTTGCTAAAATTTATTCATAAACTCAAAATCAATACTCCTAGCATTTTCATAGTCATCTGAAGACATTCGCTGAGTGGAACAGAGCTTGAGTTGCCACCTAAGGTTAAAGAAAGCACAGGACTGTCTTCATGCTTCAGTTTTTATACTGTAAACATGTGTCCAGTCACTGTCTCCTTAGTGCCACAATTTCCGTGTTTTTGTGAATGATTTTGCTGTTAGAATAGCACAGTGCTGAGTATTGGCTAGTGCTTCCAAGTGCCAGGCTGTGATGTGCCGTACAGAGAAAATGCGTGTGTTAGTTAAATGAGCTTTGTTGAAGCTGAGTTATAACGTTGCCAGTCATAAGTTCAATGTGAGTGAGTTAACAATATATATGCATTAAGAAGTATTTAAACAGAAATATACATAACACAAGGTTATTGTCTTATTGACTGACTGATGAAGACAATGCAACGGAAGGCTTGCAGAACCCTAACCCTGTGCAAAGATTCCGTATTTGCTAATTCAGTGTTCAAGGTGAATTTATACAGTACAATTACTGTGAATAATGAGAACCAAGTGTATGTCCTGGGCTCAGCTCATGTGGGCACTGAATTGACATTTAGTTACACACTGGGCTGGGCTCAATCTAAATTAAATTCTTGTTGCATGGGCTCATTATAAATTCAGTAGGAAAGACAACAGATTAGCTAATGAACATTATTTCATTCTGGTTAGAAGTGGCCACCCCCTCCTCCCTGCCCCACCCAGCCTGCTTTCCTGCAACTGACCTGACCATCACAGAGGTCGATGAGTGGGGTCTTTTCCCGGCTTGCTTTGAGGAGTTTGGACTGGAAGAGCTTCCCATCAAAATACATCCAAGGACAGCAGTGTTCCCAGGGTACTGGCTGGCCACATGCGTCGTTTGCAAACAGGGCCATGTCCACGCCACTCATGAAGAGAGCTGACAGCTGAATGCCTCGGGGGTCGAGGTTCTCAATCTTTAAATGGAAAAGAATTATTTCTATGGAGTAAGAGTACTACAGCATCCAATTCTTGCAATGTCTGACTATAACTCTCCATGGGTCATAAGGACACCCCTCAACCAAATGCCCCCTAAGTAGCTCTATCACTACCTTACAGTGACTTAACACTGACCTGTCTGAACAGAAAGACTTTTTATGTTATTTAACAAATTTAAGTTTAAGAGGCTGTTCTATAAACATACTGAAATATTTCAATTTGGAATTTGTGAAGTTATACAAGTGTAAATCAATACTGTGTTTAAGGTGGACACATGACAAAGTAACTGATCATTAGTTTAACTCCTTAGCAGTTACTCATTTATGAAATAAAATTTTATACTGCAGATTCTAAACACTGGTAATATATTAACAGAAATGTGGTAAAAAGGAATATTCTATTAAGATTCTGCCTTTTTAAAGTAGTTATCTTAAAAAATTATTTGGAAAGAAATTACTTGGTATAATTTCATTCTAAAGCTTATATTTTATGTCTACATTATTTTATATGTTAATGTTTTAGATAGCAACTTATTAATGAGACTGTCAAAATGTTTTAGGAGAAATGGATAGCTTATAAATGAAAGAACACAACAGCAAAAACACTGTATCTGAACCATGCAGACTATCAGAATCTAGAGACTTGCATTTCTGGGTTCTTTTCCCTCAAGTCATTGGTGCTGTGAGCCTCCCTTTGTACATACAGCCCTTTCTTCTAGCATCTAATGCACAGGATAAGAAACACCGACAAATACAGTCAACTCTTGATTATCTGTGAAGGACCTAGTTTGTGGATTATCCAGGACTGAGTTTTAACTGTCCTGGTTTCTGTCTTCCCACCATGCATGCTTATTTTCTAAGGTTATGGTATCTTGAGAATGCAGTCTTTATGTGTACCAAACTAAGCAATGCCTAATTGTGGCAGGTAAACCAGCTTTTCATTAAAGAGAAAAAAGATGACTCCAGTGCCAAATACTAATGAACTTATGATTATCTGATGTTTCGTGCTGTCGTCGTCAACATTCCCCATTATCAGCTAACACCATATTTTTCAACTTAAAAAAAAACAAAACAACACAAAAAACAAAACTTGAAGTCAATGCAGTGAAGAACTTCCTGAACCTGGACAAGCCTGTCCCTCCCAGCCCACGCCTGCTGGCTTCTGCTTCTCCAATGTAGTGCTGGAAAGAGTAACTAATAAGCATATTCAGTTGAGGGCAGGTGGGTTCGGGATGATAGATGAATTTTTACATTTATGAGCAGAAAGCAGGGTGGGCGCAAAATGGAAATAAAAAAAAACTTACTTAGATCCCTACTGATCCTGCCTCTCTCTGCACTGCAGAAAGGAAGTGGAAATTCCTTTCTTCTGAGTCTCAAGGCAGAGAGAGAGAGTTTCTCCTTCCTAAACACTGACGCTGTGGGAAAGTGTCACAGCAGCGATGCCAGCCTGAGCTTGGGGGCTGCCCGTGCAGCACCCATCTCCTGGCCTCTCTGCAGGGACGATGGCAACTAGGCCTCTAGCTGCTCTCTTGTTGCCAGTCCACAGTTGTCCAGGCCAGGGGAGGGGGGCCTGGTCAAGGCGGAGGGGAAGGCAACGGTGCTGCTGCTGCTGCTGCTCTGAGAAAACAAAGTGGCAGCAGTGTCCTTTGGGGAAACTCGGTACTACTGCCATTTCTTAGCGACTGGAGGTGCAGATCATATGCACCCTCAGGCCTTACTTAACTAACAGGGCTCAAACCCACTCTGGCAGATGGCCATCTGAGCACTGAGGCTAAGAAATCAGAGCTGGAACACAGAGGTACCTGAGCTAAAACAAGTAACTTCCCAGTGAGCTCATGGGAGGAATGGCTAAGTCTACCCTTATCCACACACATATGTATTTATTTTAAATGACCTTACCATTACTTAATGAACTATGTTTTTATGGGTTTAAGAAATGATTTTCAAGTCAATTAGTTTTAGAACTAGCAACTACTATTAATTCAATAAAGGAAAATTCTTAGAAACTGTCTAAATAAAGTGAATAAAATCTCAATTACTGTGTGGATTCACTTTATTCAAAAAACTTTTTTTAAATTTTAATTATTTTACATGGTACTTTATATTTCATTCTCTAAATGTTAATTATACATATAACTAATATTTATGGGGTACTTAATAGATATGTATCAGATACCACACGAAGTATTTTTTCATATATTATTTCATTAACATCTCAACAACTGTATGTGTGATACTGCTGTTAGAACTCCTTTTCATAGATGGAGAAACTGAGTCACAGAGAGCTCAAGGTCACAAAACTGATAACTGGTAGCACCAGAATCTGAACCCTTGATCATAGAAATGGCTGTAATATTCACATCTTAACCTCATTCTATAGAAATGGCTGTAATATTCACATCTTAACCTCATTCTCTTATACCACGGAAGATAAAATATCCACCATTATTCCTCAACTAGAAAAATAGTGACAAGATTTTCTGATCTTACAGGAAACACAAATATGTAATGTATCTCCAGCCAATTAGTTGAAGAACCAAATTCCAGTGCAGTTTACTTTGTCCAACTTCTAATTACTGGGCAACAGACTCTTACTTTGATTTGGCATATTTACCTATATGCACAACAATTCTTACAGGTATCACAGACATGCTGCACGTCCCTAATACTGTCTTTAAAGCTCTTCATTTTCCATCTTTTAATTCTGCACTTGGCATGTGAAACTGTTAAAAGAATTTAAGGCAATTATAGGGATGTCAAGAGCAAGGGAGAAAGAAACTGGATAAATATTAAAACTGTACAAAGATCTTTCTCTTCATCCTTTACCCACCCTCCTTCAAATACAGCATCAGTGCTGATTTTACCTTAGTCTTTATGTTTGTGCTGGTAACCTAGAAGAAGTGCCAGAAAAAAAAAAAATAATAACAACAGGGGAAAAGTGAGAGCTGTCAATCATTCAGCCACGCAGAACATTCAATTGTTCAGGGTTGTGGCGGGAGGACAGAGAATGGACAAGATGAAACCCTTGCAAATTCATTTAAATCAATGGTTTCAACATCTTTTCCCAAACCTCCCATCAGAATAGCCATCAAGAGGGCAAACTGTTAAAACTAGGTCTTTTCTTTCTCTTCTCCTCTTATTCTCAAAGCACATGATGGCAAAAATGGGAGAAGAAAAACAGGATCTGGGCAATCCACAAACTGGATAATGGCCTCTAAAACAACAACAAAAATCAAGAGTTGACTATATCCTAAGCAGGAAAATGGTGTTTTATAGAAAAGCATTGTCACTGCTTTTGAAATATCAAAACAACTTTAATGGTTAAGTGAAAAAGCCATTTTGAAATTTACTTTTCTATCACTGAATTTTGGGACTCTCAGTCTCTGCATAGGGATTTTTGTTCATTTAAATAATGATTAGTTCTCAATCTGATAACTGAGAGGATCACTGATCTTAAAAAACAAAACAAAACAAAACACCCCAACTATTTCTCCCCCCAATGAATGCTGTTGTTTTTCCCTTCCAGCTCTTTCAGAATTTATGGTGCTCGTGGATGAAGCACTAATGATGCAGGCTGTCCTTGGTGAAAGGAACATAGACCTCCAGACCAGCAAGACCCAAAGGGATAGTGGTGGGCTTGAAGTAACTGCACATAAAATGGGTCTTTCTAAACACAGCTCTAGAAATGCCTGGCTTTAGATGAAGAATCAGGAGAAAATCATGAAAGCACTAAGACCTCAAAAGAACCAAAATGAAAGCTTAGAGTGTGACTATCTTTCAAAAGTTATATCCTATGTGTTGATCCAAAAATGAAAAGGATATGGGAGAAGATGAACTTTGAGTAAAAGCAAGTTGATGGTGAATAAGGCTTGGTGGGCATACCTGATACCTGGCGGTCTGATTTTCAGAACTGGGATGTCAATACTGATGTAATAATCTAAATAAGAGAAACAGGAAGTAGAGGTAGAGGGATGGCACCACACTCTAGTAAAAGTATTTACAACACCCCTGAGCACAGTCTGCTGATGAAGACGGTGGTGATGGCACCACACTCTAGGACACAGGACACAGAGCCTGCACTTAGTACCAGCCTCTCAGGGGACACCCGGTCAAATATTCTAGAACGAAAACTTAAATTCAAAACCATTAAAAAAACACTTTCTGTCTAACAGAAAAGCTTAAACTACAAAGTAAAGAGTATAATTTGAGGTAGACTCTCCTAAGTTTGGTTGTGTTTAGTTTAGCTTGTTTCAAAGTCATCAGAAGCCTAAGGTGATCACAAATGACATGGGCTCCACACAGTTGAGGGTCAACACTGGATTACTGATTTAACTCAATAATTTAGGGGCAACCACAGATTTATTGAGCCCCAACAGTAGAATACTGAAAACCCATCAAATGAGTCTAAAACTCTTCTGCAGGGTAAGAACGCCTTCATAAAGAATGGTAAAAAAAGATCTAAAAGTGAAGGCGATTTTGTCAAAAGAGATTACTTGATTACAAACCAAATTTTGTAAAAAAACAAACAAAAAACACAAACCACAACAAAAAAAATCAAACCAATGGCAAAGAAAAAACCAAAACCCTGTACATTAAAAAGAAAAGGCAGATCCACTAATTCAGCTAACTCTGAAGTCTTGAACTTTCTAAAATTTAGTGTAGAAATTAGAAAGCAACTACAGCCACGTGGACACAGTGACTAATAAAAGTGCACTGAAAAGATAAGCACACCAAAAAATCAGGTGATAAAATGGACAAAATTAATACTGTCAAAACAATCAAAGGAAAAAAAAAGAATACTAGAAGGGAAAACTAAAAGGAATACGATGTTAAATGCTGACTAGAAGGGCACAGGAATGATGACATAACATTGTTCTTCAAGTGGTTTTTTAAAAGGGATTTATAATACCAGGAGGGCAAAGACTATTTCTTTTTTTTCTTTTTTCTTTTTTTTTTAGAGAAAACGAATGTTGTATTTAGGAATAATAGAATGAAATAAGAAAAAGAATCCTGGCCAGATGTTAGTAAACTCTTAGGACCAAGCCCTCCCAGGGTTTGGGATCCCCACCTGAAATAAAAGTCAAGTTTAGTTCCTGATGTGAAAAACAAGAATAAACACCCACTGGTAAACATGGGAAAAATCTTTATCGCACAAAAGTAGACTTGACTGTTTCTATAACCGGGAAGGAAATTCCTTTGGCCCTGAAGGCTCTCAAGTTCACGTCATTAGTATTACTAGTTTAGTGCACTGAGTGACTGCTTGGTGAGCCATGGCTCCAAAACAAGACCTCCCAAAACAAAGAATGAGGATTGTAGATTACCTTGAGCTCCTGCAGCTGATCAGGCTCATAGAGTTTGGGGGACAGCGCCTGAGCCAGGAAGGCATCCAGCTCCTGGCGACGCAGTATCCGTGCTCCAGGCCACTGCACCATATACCTACAGGGGGTGGACAGAGAGGGTCTCGTGTCAGGATGGAGCACTCACCAGTCACACACACAACCTGGTGTTCGGCTTCTAGGGAGAGTCAGGATGACACAAACCAAGGAGGGCTATATGGATTTCTTAGCCAGCTTCTCTAGTTTCCCTGGATGATGCCAGTTACAAATGGAAACCTAATCATTAGCTGGGCTGATCAGAATGTTTGATTCTGCAATAATTAACAAGCACACTAAATAAGCACACACTGCAAACCAGCTGGTGATTTTTTTAATTTGATATAACATATATTTTTCTGAGGGGCTTAAACTCTGAAAATATATGTTAAGCACCAATTTATTTGATTTATCTATTTTAATTCAACACACGATATCTGGGAGGCAGGTCCTAAGTCCAAATAAGCAAGATTTACCTCCTGATGAAGAGTTAAGTCTTGTGTAAACTGTCTGCATGGAAGGGGCTCTGGTGGTGGCAGGTGAATGCCCTGCAGTGGAACAGGAAGTGATAGCAGGGACAATACAGCTTCAGGCTTCAGAACCGGCACCTGAAGAACTAGGTGCCTGTAATCCCTGGGGTCATGCAGACTTACTGGGGCCAGCCTGGTGTGAGCACCTAAAGGGAAATCAATTTCTAAGTCTCCAAACTTCCATTTGTACTATCTGCCTGAGAACTGCCAGGTGTCCATAGTCCCTTTCCTCTACTGATCATTTCCCCTTTACTCCCCTTGCCGCTCAGCGCTGGCCCAGTGACAACCTCCAGAGCATTAGGTAAAGGCACAACCCCAACCAGTATTTGGGTGTGAGAGAGTGAGGGGCTAGCCAGTAAGAACTTCATCATAAGCCTCACTGCATATCCAATGGTTCCTAAGTCTGTATTCAGCAAACTTGAAGGATGACCTAGTCAAGTTGCCAGCTGATACCCCCAAATAACTCCTGGTGATCCCTATGTGATCTCTGGCAAATAGCTTAAGAGGAGTCTAGAGAACTGTGACATGCCTAACAAAGCTCTTTTACAGTACTGTCTGCTGAGAAAGGTCTCTCAGCACTTAAAATTTAAGTTGACAAAATTAGAATCAGAGTTAGTGCAGAGCCTTCTCTCATTTCGGTAATAATTAATATTCATCCACAGGAATGTAAACATAAGGGGAAGGAGGAAGTTCTATCCAAATGACTAAGAGGAGTATTTTCAATAAAAATCCCAATAGAAAAATGAAAGTGCTCACTGGTGCCAGGTGCTAGTCTGAGTATTTACACACAACTGATTCCTTAAGTGGTCACAGCCACTCTGGGGCAGGAACCATTACTGTCCCATTATAGAGACGGTGAAGTGGAGGCACAGAGCTTATGTACTTCATGGTCAAATTATGCAGTAGAAGCAGAAAAGAAGGTAAACAAACAAGGTAAACAAGGTGGGTGTTAAATCTCTGTGGTATTTATATTTGATCAGATATACTTAAAAGAGTGATGTAAAAGTTTTACTTCATTAAACTGTCAACACTTACAAAGATAAAAATAATACCCTATGCAACTGGTTGTGTGCCAAACATCTTAAACAAGTCTTACTGAGTTTTAACCAGAATTTGATGCAAGAAACAGCAAATCTGAAGAAAGTCTCCCTACTTTTCTCTGAAAAAAATTGTGGAAAGCTTGTGCTCAATATAAAATGTTCTCTGCCTAAGTATCCGTATTATGCATCCCTTTTATTTTTCTTATTTTTTAAAAACTGTGGTAAAATACACATAACATCTGAGCAGCTAATGCTTCAAAATACACATAACAAAAAATCTAGCATTTTAATCACTTTTAAATTGACAGTGCAACAGCATTAGGTATATTCACTGTATCCCAACAGACATCCCCCACCATCCACCACTACAACTCTTTTCATCCTGCAAACACTAAATCCCCTAGCCCTAAGGCTAGATGTTTCTTTAAATATGATGATTCGGGAAAAGACTGTTTCGTGGACAGGTTGCTTTTCTCAAGTTCTTTCCTGGTTTTCCTGGCAGCAAAGACTCTCAGCACTCAGTTTAGCTGCAACAGAAAGTCTTTTGGGTTAGTGGTGGTTCAGTCGCCAAGTTGTGTCCGACTCTGCGATACCATGCACTGTAGCCCGCCAGACTCCTCTGTCCATGGGATTTCCCAGGCAAGAATGCTGGAGTGGGTTGTCATTGCCTTCTTCACGGGATCTCCCGACCCAGGAGATCAAACCTGGGTCTCCTACGTGGCAGGCAGATTCTTTACCAACTTAGCTACGAGAGAATCCCAATACCTACCATTTCTTCCATCTGACTTTCTTTTTACATTTTAACGAAGTTAACTTTTATCTCTTTTTCAATTCAAGTCCTCAGAAGGACCTTCTGTATATAGAAAGAGCATGATGTGTGTTCCTAAAGATACGTATATACACAGACAGACAGCTTAAATACCACAGAACGTGGACGGTGCCACCGGCACTGCAGTGAACAAAAGCTGACCCCTGGTAATCTCCTGTGTCCACATTATCCTTATCCTTGATAGTGTTTTCAATCCCTTTATGTTTCTCAATTTTCTCCAGATACTTTTTCTCATGTCTTCCTCCTGGGCCAGGCTTTAAGTTTTCTACCACTGGAGTCTGAGGGTATCTGAGTTCCCTGCTAGTCACCTCTCCTCTCATTGCCCTTTAGAAGCATGGAAGCTGGACTAGAAACAGGTCTCCAAGTTACTTGGTGGACAGAACCAACATGGTCTGCCTCTGACTGGCACAGTTGGGCAGCTGAACCCTGGCTAAGTTCCTGGGGTGCTGCACTTGTTTGGGGGGCTCAAACCCTCTATCTAATTTATTAAGTTCCTCCAGAAAGTAACTCAGTTTGTCTTCTCAGAAGCTCTCTTGGATAAGGACCTCATCTGTCTGGTCTCAGCTGTCCCCCAGGAAGGATGCTTTCTGTTTCATTCTGGAAACATGCTTCACCCTCACACTGAACCTCTGTTCAGATGCTGGTCCCTCCTTGGCGTCACTACAAGGATTCTAGAGATTTGGCTATCATTCTCCCCCTTTCTGATTGCTCTATTCATTCATTCATTCATTCATTTATGGCTATGCTGGGTCTTCACTGCTGCATACTGGCTTTCTCTAGTTGTGGCTCGCCAGCTTCTCATTGTGTCAGCTTCTCTCGTTGCGGAGTACTGGCTCCAGGGTGTGTAGGCTTCAGAAATTGTGGCCCTCAGTATTTGCTGTGAATGGGATTAGTTGCCCCAAGGCATGTAGGATCTTCCCAGACCAGGAATGGAATCTGTGTCCCTTGCATTGGCAGGGAATTCTTAATTACTGGTGATCCAGTGAAGTCCTGATTGCTCTTGCAATGTCACATTTGGAACATATGTAACACATGGGTACTGACATCACTAGTGAAAGCATAGAGAAGATCACCACCTCCTGCCCCAAAGGCAGAAGTTGAACCTCATCACAAAAGAAGAGCAGCAAATCTAGACTGAGAAAAAGTCTACCCAGAGACTGACAAACTGCACCCAGGGGCTGGCTGGCTGTTTTTAAACCCAATTTCCTGGAGCAGCCACACCCATTGTTGTCTAAAAGACATGATCTCCAGATCCCTGGTGGCTCATAGGTTAAAGTGTCTGCCTCCAATGCGGGAAACCCGGGTTCAATCCCTGGGTCGGGAAGATCCCCTGGAGAAGGAAATGGCAACCCACTCCAGTATTCTTGCCTGGAGAATCCCACGGACAGAAGAGCTTGGTAGGCTACAGTCCACAGGGTCACAAAGAGTCGGACACGACTGAGTGACTTCACTTTCACTTTCACTTCCAGATCCCTGATCTACAAAACACACCAGTGTTTACTCTTCAGAAACATCTCTGCATCAACCCAAAGAAACCTGAGAAGTTTGGAAGAGACAAGGCACCTCAATGTAAGAACAAGGTGCCGGGGTCCTGCCCCGGTGGATCCAGGGAATTCGAAGGGTGGACGGCGTTGGCGTGGAAAGACTTGTTTATTTATTAATATAAGATTAGATTAAGAAACTATAGCGTAGTAGGAAGATTAAGTGGAGGAAGAGGGCGGAATAGCTTGGTTTACACGGAAGACCAATAAAATTCCAGACAAGGAATTTGCACCATCTACGTTGGGCCACCGGCGCCCGCTTGAATATCTAAGGGTGCCTCGCCTTAAGCTCCCTTTCGTGCGGGTCTTAACAGCCAGGGCAAGTAAGTAGACCTGGCGAGCCTCCGCGCCCCAGGTGGAGATTCAGCCTGAAGTTAAAGTAAAGAGCAGAGAGAGGGAAAAGGAGAGAAGAAGAAAGAGAGAGAGAGACACGGGGGGAGCCAGAGTCCCAAGAAACCAGGCTGAGAGACTCGTCCCAGAAACTGGTCCGAGAAGCTGGTCCGAGAAGCTAGCCCCATCCTTTATTGTTCAGAAGGCCTTTTATACTTTTGATAAAACATGGAGATCAATGGGTAACACAAAATTATGTAGCGTTCGCAGCTCAGACTCTTTCTATACATCATTTTGTATACAAAAGGTCTCAGGTGATTTACATTATCTTCTGGCCAAGAGGCTTGTTAACACTTTTTGGCTCTCTTCCTTAATGAATGTTAATTTTGTTTCCCCTGAAGTGTTTTTCTTTAATCTACATCTCCTTAAAGCATTAAAGTTACATCTCTATAGAACAAAGGTGCAGTGGGATATAACAAAGAAGGTACTTAACTCAAAGATCTAATGTTGCTAATACAAGGTCTACTACTTGTTTTTCTGTATACCAACTATATCTACAAATAAAGGATGTGAAAATTTGGCAGCAAGTATTGACTCAACAAATGAAACCTTTAATCAGTCCTATTCTAAAGATTTTGACTCCTCGGAAGCCCCTACATTCCTAGGATATTTTAAGCTTCCTGTGCCTCCTGCGGTCAGGAGGCCTCAAACAATCACACGCACAGCTGTACCGAGTCCTGCAGGCAGGCTAGAAAGCCATCAGAGGGTTTTTTGGATTGAAACACTCTTTCAAATGCAGAAGACTAAAGCCCTGAATTGACTTTTTCCAGAAAATGTCGGAAGAGTAGAAAAGCAGAGCACAAAAACTGGCAGATTTTTGTTGGGGTACATGCTTAGGAATTTCCAGAGGGGCCCCTGAAGTCTGAGCACGCCTTGCGTATGTCAGCTTCCTTCCTCATGACCTTGTCACGGGCGGGATTCCTCACACTGGCTCCCGGCAACAAGGCAAGATTTTGTTACTAACACAGTATGTTACTGCAATAACAAGAAAAATCTGAGTATCTGTAGATGAGATGTATCGGTATGTTTCTGATTTTGAGGATGTCCTTTAAAAAAAAAAAGAAAGAGATTAGGGATAAGAGGAGTATCATACTCACAGCTTCCATTCAAGAGATGCAGGACAAACACCCAGGAGAGAAGAGGAGAAAGCCACTGCAGTAAATTTAATATGTTGGAAAACTGGGTGAAAAATAGCCACCAACTCTTTGTACTAATTTTGCAATTTCAAGTTTAAAATTATGTTAAAAAAAAAAAAAGATTAAGGAAGGGAAGAGCCGTTGGGATGACAGTCTGGCCTTGTGGCTGCTGACATTTGCCCAGCTCAGCCATCAAAGCCAAGGGTCACACTGTGTGGCCTCCAACAGGGCCTTAACATCCTGCGGACACAGAAGCTGCCCTTTGGTGCCCCTCCCCCAACCTCAGCAGACTGCTGTCACACAGCTGCAGTTTCTCCAGAGAAAGACCACTGGGCCCATTGGC
The DNA here is from genome assembly GCF_042477335.2 of Ovis canadensis. Classification (NCBI taxonomy): domain Eukaryota; kingdom Metazoa; phylum Chordata; class Mammalia; order Artiodactyla; family Bovidae; genus Ovis; species Ovis canadensis. The sequence continues at coordinate 28,182,736 of NC_091246.1, forward strand.
CCTAGACTATAGCCTGTCCTTGGCAAGCCCTCGGAGACACACACCAACCTTCTTACTCATCTGCACCTGCCCCTGCCCCCACCCCCATGCCCTTCATCCCACAATCTTAGCAGGCCATACCCATCAATCAAACAGGCCATACAGGGTACACTCCTTTACCTACTTGTCCCTGTGACCCAAATACTCGTAGGTAGAACGAATTCTCTTCACAGAGATGGGTCAACCCATTTACTGATGTCCTGACCCCAAATCCTGAGACTTGTGCCACAAGCCACTCTCTCTCACCTCTTCCCAACAAGCCCTTCCTCCTCAGGACCTGAAACTATGTGAGTCCTACCAAGTGGGAAACTCCATGGCTTCAAGCCCACACTGCACACAACAACCTCGGCACAACCAAGCATGTGTTCTGGCTTCCACCCAAGTAGCAAGTATGAGGGAACCTGTGCTGTACCCATGGTGGCCTCTTGACACCACAGAGATGTGCACGGGAGGAGGCTCAATCAAACTCAAGATTACTAGTTGCATTTGTTAACCTTTTCAAGTTCTAAAATGAGTATTTTTTTTATAAACAACCGTAAAACAAACAAATAAACAGGAACCAGGACAATCCTGAAATCATGACTTTCCAAAGGCCATCTGAACAGTGTCTCAAAGAGGCAGAGCTATTTCTGGAGTAATGGCCAAGGAAGTCATGAGGACTGAGCCAAAGTCTGGGGTCTGATCACTGTCCAGTCTGCACTTGCTAGGTATCCCAGTACCCCATGAGGTCCAGTGAATGAACAGACAAGATGTGAAGGCACCACAATCCCAAGCGTCATGAAATACTAAGAGCACTGTGCCAGCATCAACAGAGGCTGTCCTGCACTAATATATGGGTGCTTCTGGCCAAGGGGCAACAAACAAGCCTCAAGTGCCACACACATCGTTCTTACTCAGGGCCCAATGGGACCTTCAAGTCAGGCATACAGTAGACAGATAGCTGTCTACCCAACAGGTTAAATGCCACACATCATTTCAAACTTGGAAGAGAGAAACACAAAGTAACCAAATTCACTACTGCTATTTAATCTTCAAGTAACCCAAAGTCTTAATGTTTTGGCTAATGTAAAATGAATTCCATCAGAGGAAATCAGAAGATTCTATAATCAAAATGAAAAAATTTAGTCTTTCCCACTAGGCTAATCCTCAATGGAGATAAAGATAAGAAACTGACATACCATGCTATATTGTTGTTGTTGTTTAGCTGTTAAGCCATGTCTGACTTTTTTTGCAACCCCATAGACCATATCCTGCCAGGCTCCTCTGTCCAGGGAATTTTCCAGGCAAGAACACTGGCCTGGATTGAGATTTCCCACTCCAAGGGATCCTCCTGACCCACGGATTGAACCTGCATCGTGTCTCCGGCACTGGCAGGTAGATTCTTTACCACTGCCACCACCTGGGAAGCTCAACAGAGTTGCTTTTGCATCGGCCAGGAATTGAACCCAGGCCTCCCGCACAGCAGAATTCTACCACTGAATTACTCCAAAAACCAACAGTTTTTACACAGGCATTTGTGGCCCATTGGCTGATAAGAGTCTGGAAGAACACAGTGCACACATCTGGGTTTTTAACCTTCTCTCCAAGGCAGGAGTCAGCCCCTTAGAGACAGCAGGTTCCAGGGCAGGGCAGACACAGGACGGACCTGGGCATCCTGCGGTGCCAGAAAGCAAGGACATGCTGGGCAGGGGTGGGTGGTGTGGAAGACAAAGGACATAGGAGCCACTCAACAAGCTCCCAAAGCCTGAGCTGGAACAAACTGAACAACCAAATAACAAGGTTGTATCAGGTTATAACCCTAGAAAAAGAGATAACCACAAGTCCATACTGATCTACATATGATTAAATAAATGAAGGAGGAAGAAGAGATACATTTTACCAAAGAAAAATTACTAATATATAAACATGTAATACAGTCCCCCAACAGTCTTCGAAAGCTTTAACATTTAAAGGATAAACTATGTTTAAAATCATTATGATATCTACATAAAATATAGGTTCATCAAATGTTACCTATTCTATAAACACACTATATAGCATCAACTCAAACTCATGTTGTATTTACATGACCTATATTTCTATAATATATGAAAATATTAGATGAGGACAAATTAAATTGACAACCTGATTCATCTGGAATAACCCCAGGTGAATCCGGGGTACTTAACTGTAACTTCATACAGTACACTTCTTTGAAAGGCATTTGTACAAGCACCTGCTGGAGAACATGCAGTGGCTGAAGAGGCAGCCAGGGGCACCTACCGTAGGACGCAGCACAGCACCGTGAGATGAGTGGGCACACTGGCTGGGTTGAGCATGGCTGGTGTGTCTGACCTCATGCAGGCCAGGAAGGCCCTCATTCTGCGGTTCTTGTCCTCCACCGCCTTCCCCAGCCACAGTCTCTTCAGATTGGGGCAGGTCCATTCCCTGAAGGCAAGAGCTTCCACCAATTCCGGGGTTTGCGGCGATTTCCCTTTGTAAGCTGCCCACTCTTTAATGATCACTGGTGAAACTACAGAAAGGAAAATGAGAGAACCATTTATGCCCTATCTTAGCTACTTTAAGCCTAACAAACACAGCTCTAGTAATTACAGTATGAAGATGTCACTTCTTGTGTAACAATGCATTCTCTCATTAGTAAGCCATCAGTCATCAATCCTCAGCTCTAAAATATTTTGTTTTCTACTCTATGCACTTACTTCGGTGACTCATTCAGAATTTCAGTCAGACCATCAATAAATTTCTTCTCAATCAAAGATTCCCCATAAAACTAGTAGCTATAAATCAAGGATGTTAGACAAAATTTGCTTTAATATTATAAATCCATTAATAGTTTTAGTAATAACAATGGGTACAACTTACACATATTTTGCAATCATCACAGAAATCATGGAAAACCCAATTTAGATAGCTGATCTTTTTCTCCATGTTTTTACTAATTAGATCTGAGAAATAATTTGCACTTGGTAGCCACTTTACTTAAGCATGTCCTACTGTAATAACTGTTAAACTCCATAAATAACCTTTTATCCACAGTAGTTTTACCACTATTGGCAGGAATTAATTCTGAAAACACAAACATGCACATTTCCCCACAAAATTCCCAAATAACTTAAGGGAAAAACTGTGATGGGGAAAGGAGAACAATGGAGATAAAACACACTGCACAGAAGTATGTTAAAACTTCTCCCCAAAGTACACTGATATAAACAGTCAGATGGTAAAACGTGGGTGTGCATTTTGTAACAAATAGCTTACTTTGGTCAATAAACATGAGAGCTGAAGCAGGGCCACATGGAGACCCCATCCTCCCCTCACATGGCTGACAGCAGGTACAGAAGCCAGGATGGTGCTATGATTCTAATGCGATCTTGGATACGTCAATTCTATCCAAATAACCATACCCCCTTCCTGGGCCCATTTTCCTTAAAGTAACACCTGAGGCAAACTGAAGACTATGAAGAAGCCAAATCCCGACAAAATTAAATGATTAACTGGCTCATCTCCAGCTCCACACCAAGTCTAGACAATCATCTCTTCCAATGGCATGAAGAATTTTAGGAGTTAGATACTTGGATAGGCACGACTGTTAGCAACAGGAAAAGCAAGCTTTGCACAATCAACCCCAGTCAAGTCAGGTGGTAGCGTGCTGCAGAGGAGCGCCATGACCAGCCATTCTGCAGGGACCCCAACTCCCAGAAGCAGGCTGCTTGAGCAGGGGTGCAAAATCAAGGCAGTTTCTGAAATTCTTTTACAAAAAAGTAACTGTTTTGTCATTGAGGAAATCCCTTTAATTCACATTTGAATATGTTAGTGTTTAAATGTTTAAAAAAATTCTAAACTTAAAAGGTTTAAAGTCCATCAAGTCAAAACAGAGAGACACATGTATATATAAATACATGCATCTTTAAATGTATCTACATTTTAGGTGCCAGACACAAACTCATAAGGTCCCTACTGTCCAGCAGACCCTGTCCTTGGACTCACAATCTAGCTGCCCACCCCCATTCCTGCTGAACTCCAGCGCACACAGCTCCATGGATTGCCACCTGTATGCAGAGGGTAGGCGTCACCACCACAGTCTCCTCCTACGTGCAGTACACCGCCCCTCCCTTTGTTCCAACTACATTCACAGAGGCTGGCACACTGTCAGCCCCAAGAAAACAAGTGAAAGGAGGTTACAAGATAAGCCATTAACCAGTACACTGCGTTTCCATTAAGTCAGTCCACAAAGTTTATTTTCATGCCCACCTCCACAGTAAAAATGAATAAATCTATTTCTTCCGTGTAGCATCTTCATTTTGGTGACAAAGATTTATTTAATGGGACTAATTATATTTTATCTTTGGTTGTTAATCTGGGTTAATAACCTAGTTATCTAAGGTCTCTCATATGCTTCCCCCAAAATACACACACACACACACACACATGCGTGCAAACAAAGCCTAAGCTTACTGCATCTTAAAACACTCAGTTTATAATGCCAGGGTCTCCTTTGAGTTTTCTCAACAGAAGCATTCTTATTAAAACTATCTTCATCTATTTATATCTTTCCCCTTTGTCATCTCTGATCTTGCTTCTCTTTAATAATTTTTAGCAATTGTTTTATTGTTTCATTATTGTTTTCATTCTAGAAATAACTTTTTAGTGGAGGATTTTCATTCTCAAGGTCAAAAGGCTTAGACCTGTATATACTTTATGCTTCAAACCCTACACTAAAGTTAAGTGGAGGTCAGAGATGCCAACAGTCCCTTCACAAGTTCTCCTGAGTGTTCCCTGAAGCTGCCCTAGCAGCTGTTAACACTAGTTGGGGCTCCAGGTGTGCCTGAATTTACCTAGCCTGATGCTGTGTGCTCAGATCCTATTCAGCCTGCAAAGGCTACAGATGAGCACACACCTGTGCCTGAGAACTGCCACCTAATGCTCACCTGACCATCCCTCCCATGTCCTGGTAAAAGGACTTCCCCAGTACATGGAGGCGAGACTGTAGCTGTAAAGAAGTATTAGATATAATAGCTTCCTCTTATAGTCTAAGCATTTTTGTTGCTATCTGCACTATTCATGACTAGAACGTTCAAGTCTAATTTGGGAAATACATGTTCTCAGAGAAGATAAATGTGCAGTAACAAAAAAGCTTTGTTCCAAAAGCAAAGATGCCCTGATTTGCTTTATTTTTTACACGTATCTTTTTAAACTGAATACTTGGAGATCTTTTGTGTACACCACCACTTAAGAGCTGTGGAACATTTGGCCAATCACCCAACAGATATTTACTGAGCACCTACTACGTAGTGGGTGAGGCAGGAAAGGCACTCAGGGCTCAGATGTCAACCACCATGTGCCTGTGTGAAAATAAGGGTCTTCCTAAATTCTGAGGCCTGGGTGCCTCACTTACCTTGCCCCAGCCCAGCCCTAGAACTAGGCACAAAACTAGGGGGGCCAACAACTCACTCTGTAGCACAGGCCAGTTGAGGAAACGCAAAGACACCTTGCACCTCTGTTATGTGCTTACAACTATGTGAGGTCAACTTATGTTTATAGGCTTGTAACATTATATTAATTAAAGGTTAGTGTTTTATAAATTAATGAATCCCAGGGACATCCCATTTTCAGGTAGACACACAGCAGCCTCTGTGTTGTAAGTTCATCCAGTGGGGTGCCTGATGCACACAGGGTACCTTCTCTCCCTCTGGCTCTGCGATTCTCCCCAAGTTGCTGCTGCCCACTGTTTTACTCCCCAAGCTCTCCTGAAGCTCACAGGAATAAGCCGGTGCAAAGTAGCCAGCGAATAGCAAGTAATCTGGGCTCTTTTCATTTTTGCAAAAAAAAAAAAAAAAAAACCAAACTAGTTATACAGGGATTATCCAAGTGGTATGGGTCAGGTGAATTATGGGAACACGCAGTGTGCAGAGAAGAGCGCTAGGATATAAAACCCTCTCTGTGAAGGCACCATTTTATAAAGACATCTTCATGCCTCCTTGTTAAAACAAGAGTAAGAGAATCCCAGAGGTCAGCTAATCTAGCTACTGTCCATGAATAAATCTGGGTATCACCATCAATAAAGATTTATCTTTTCTACTGACAGGAAAAACTCATGATTTCAAGTGGACTACTTTGAAAAATCTGAACATCAGGTTGTCTTCCCTACCTGAAACTAAACTGAATTTTTATACTGGCAAAAAGCAACTCCAGGGTACCAGTTTTCTGTTATTACCAGCGGCTAAATTTATAACACAGTTTCTTTGCTGGAAGCACCTCTTCAAAATACAATTTCAAGACATAAAACACTGCTAAAGACTTAAGCGGTTAGTAAAAACCCAATGTTTTCCATCAGTCGTTAATTTTCTTCTATTTTCACATTTATACATATGACAACCAGCTATCTCAGGAATCTGTTATAATACTGATTTTGGGATCCATCCCAGGCCAGGAATAATGAATATGTTTCATTTTGTGAGCCTACTTCAACTGACTGGTAGCAGCTGCCTACAGTGCCATACAATGAATTATGTCTCTAAGCTCACTCCAGGGCACCATGAGCAGTGAGAGTTATAGCATGCACACAATGTGGTTAGAAGGTAAGGGGAAAGGTGGATACAAACAACTTCCAAGGCTATGGCACCTGGACCTTTGGTCTGTGTCTCTGCAGTGTGTATTTGGGGAGGAGCCACCATTTTACTCCCTGAGCTCTCCTGGAGTTACAGGAAACACACACACACAATAAATAAAACCAAAACCTCAACTCCTTCATATCAGAGTTTTATCAGAAACGGGAAAATGGGCACAATGACAGCTGGTCTATCCTTCTTATGGGAAAACTGCCAGTTAACTTCCAAGCAGCTCTGCGTGCAGGCTGAGGGTCCAACTAGCCCCTCATTTCCTCATGCTGACACATGTGTGAGTATCCTCCATGATTCTGAAAAGGAAAAGACTATGAATTTTCTCCCTAAACTTTTTATATCTGAGGCTGGGAGTATCTTACTGTCCACAAACATATACCTGCTCAGTAGGCCACAGGGCACGTAGAACAGTGTTACATGGTGTTATAGACACACGCTAAACACTGTTCCTAGACTTCAGTTTCCCCACTTATGTCATTCCTACTGTATTAGAAACTCCAAAGTTCAAGGACGTAAACATTAATCCAAAAGAGTACCATCAAACAGTTCCTGTCACACAACACTGCTTTTCCCATAGATGTCTCTTGAGCTCAGCCATTCAAAGTTCTGTGAGGGAAAAGCAGTTTGCTAATGCTACTCCTGAAAAGCTTTGAGGAATAAGAAAATTCAGATTAATATACAAACAGCCTTCACTGAATCATAAGAAAAATGTTTACGACAACCAATTTTCACACATATGAAAACAGCACACTAATTAATATTGGTCGTGTTAAAGTATTGTTTTATAATGTGATTCACAATGAACAAATTTATTTTAAATCAGCAATCCCAATGACGTGGCACTAACAAAATTTCTAAAGCAAACTGGATCAGTGGTGGGGTGGGGGGGAATCAATGTGTTCCTTTTGGCTTTTCTTGATAGTTTAGAAAGAAGAGAGTAAATATATAGGGAAATACAAATGCAATATTTTGTGATTCGTTGCTCAGTCATGTTTCTTTCTTTGCAATCCATTGGACTGTACCCGCCAAGCTCCCCTGTCCATGGATTTTTCAGGCAAGAATACTGGAGTGGTTGCCATTTCCTTCTCCAAGGGATCTTCCTGACCCTGGGATAAAACCAGCATCTCCTGTCTCTTGCAGGGAGATTCTTTACCTGCTGAGCAATCAGGGAAGCCCTAAATATAGTATAAGTATACGAAATATAAGCATAGTATATAAACTTGCTATAAGGTCAAACCCTTGCCCCCTGAAGTGGAGATCTAACCACTGGACTGCCAAGGAATTCCCAAGCCTGCTTTTTTCTCTTCAACTATAGCTGAGGTGACTCATCATCCTGTAGTCTTTATAGAACCAGATCCCTTTCTTCTGGTCCTTCCCGTTCATCACTGGGGAGTATCTGCGTGGCTGAGGAGCATCCCCAGGGAGAAGAAGAGTCACTACGGTACTAAAGGTCAGAGCTGTTTCCAGGGCAGAAGTGCCTGTGAGGAGCAGCCACGCCTCCTGGATCTCACGCATACAGGCCTGGAGGCCAGGGCCAGCTCAGACCAGGTGCCTGGCTCCAGGCCCAGCCCCTATTCCAGCAGCTGCAGAGATGGCTCGCTCCCTGGGCCCCTCTCTTCCCAGAGCAACTGCCACCATCACCATCTAGCCCATATGGGTCAGACTGTTTGTGCTGGGTCAACAGTCTGCTGCTTGAGCCACTGGTAGGACTGTGAGTTCCACAATAGCGACTTCAGTAGCATTCTCCCACAACAAAACAAGTATTCTTATTACTCTCCTACAAGCAAAATGATAGAACCTGGTAACGGACAGGGAAGAACAAAAAAATAAACTGCCAGCATGTAATTCAGTATGATTTTCAAAGGCTGAAATTTTTTTTCCCCTTATGTTTGTATTTCTTCTAAATTACTTTTGGAATTGTCAAATGACAGTAAGTTGAATGTTTCATATCACCTAATGTTTTAATAATTTATTCTTCAACAGGAGGAAAATTGCTTTACAATGCTGTGTTGGTTTCTGCCATACGACAACGCAATTCGGTCATAACTGTACATATATCACCTCCCACCTGAGCCCTCCTTCCCTCCCCTCACCCCACCCCTCTAGGTCATTGCAGAGAGCCAGTCTGGGCTCCCTGTGTTACACAGCAACTTCTCACCACCTATCTATTTTACACATGATAGAGTATATATGTTGATGCTCCTCTCTCCATTCGTCCCACTCTCTCCTTTTCCCACTGGGTCCATAAGTCCATTTTCTCTAAATGGCTGTGATTTTTTTAAGGATTCGATTGTAGATATCCTACTTTAGCCATATTTTAAAAAAATGAAACTTTGGTAAGTCATATGAATATTCATTGTAGATTATGAACATTTTATCATATGCCTTAATCAAGAGAAATAATTCCAAATGGATACATGTCTTACATATAACGGGAGCTAAGTATTTTTGAACAATCCTATAGGCTTCAATATGCCCTTTGACTAGTTCTGACATCAAAGCCCTCTTGGGAAAATTCTTGATTGTCACAGTGACCACACCAAGGACACGCGTCTGTATGCACAGTATTTTGAAGCCATGTTAGATCAAAACCCTCACATTCGGAAGTAGCTACATCACCCACATGAGTACGAGGGTTTACCTGGAACCCACACAGCTCGGATTTGGCTACCAAAGTGGAAGGCAAAGGCCGCAGGCACGTGGAGAACAAGTTTGTCCCGAGGACGTTATGGTGCACTTTCATGTGCGAAGTGCCACTGATTTTAAAATTTCATCTACATATGGTCTATGAATAAATGTAGGTAAAACAAGATTTCAAATCTTATCAACCAAGAACTCCTGAGAAACTGCGCAAGGTAGGCCTCTTTGGCATGATCAGACACTGTTATTTTCCCATCTCATCCAAATCATAAAGGAGCTACAATATTTTCTCCATAAAATAGTCACTTAGTAGATGTCTCAGGTATGGAAACCTAAATCAGTGGCATCGTAAGAGTCAGTGTTTTCCACCGGCCAAAAGTAACAGAGCAAAGACAGACAACTGTGTGCCACCCTTGAAAAGAAGTCAGTGGAGTGGGGAGGGGAGCAGAGGCAGGAGGAAAGGAAAAAGACACGCCTGCCAAATTCTCTTTGAAGTTACGGCTTTCTCCCACTCACCCACCCTTCCCCCATCCACCTCCCAGCGGAACACTTTTCTCCTTTCTTTTGTATTCCCTGTGCCTCCCAGCCTCCAAACGAGGTCAAGACACCTCCATCCACAGTCTCGAAGAGCTCATCTGAGTCACCTCAGACTTTACCACCCTTCTCCTTCCCTTGATCATGCCATTCCCCATGTCCGCCAGCCCTTGCCAGAACTGGCCTGCCACAGGCAGGCTGACCTAGTCGTGTCTCTGTGAGAGCTGCACTGGGCCCTATGGTGTGGTTTGTACATTCAGCTCTTTACCACAGTTTGCCTCCCTCTTGCTTATGTTTAGAGGATGCTAGTCTATTTAGTCAATCCTCTCCCCTGGCTTCTGCTTCCCCTATTGTCTAAAAGGCCAGCCTCTCCCAGGCCAGTAAGACACCTGTATCAACTGGGTACAAATTAACTGATGAGGGAGTGGAGCATGCGGGGTGCTGTCAGCTGTGTGTTTCACAGTGTTTTAAAGGCACAGACCAGCAGCAGGACGGAAGAGACCAAGACTCTTACTTCCCAAGAGCACCTGGCACCTGCAGCTCACCTGTGACACATAGAACTCCCTGAAACAGGCCAGGGATGCACCGTGCCCACTGCTAAGGACATGAACAGAGCTCACCAGCCATATGCAGGCTGCTCTGTGAAGCTATGGATACTGCCAAAAGAAGCCCAACCTGGGAAACACCTGAGGGTATTCAGGTTTTGATCACTGAAAACTCTTGAGGATTTTCTGCATAAAGATAACTGTGTTTCTGGAACACACAAGCAAATGAAGAACAGCCTTTCACCATGAAAGCCAATATGGTGCTATGGAGCTAAGGACACAGCAGGAAGTAGGGCCGCATGGGACCCTGTAGCACTCAGCACTCCAGGCCCAACAGAGACCCAAGAGCCTACAGGGACTAAGATGCTCAGGGCTGGTGGTGAACTGGAGGTCACTGCTGTGGGGCCAGGGTGGCCTGGGTGGGCCAGCACAGAAAACTGGCCAATCCTGTGCAAAGTTAAAAAGGTCTTCTTTTCTGAGCAAATAAATCACACAGTGGGAGAAAAGGATGAGGATTTGTACACCTGGAATGTACTGGGCCTTTGAAAAGTGTCCACTGACACACTCGGTGTTTCACACGGTGCCTCTGGCCTGATCAAGGTGGTAGAAACATCAGCTAGAGGAGGCCCTGTGGAGCCGGCATCACCTTCTCCAGCTACAGTCACACAAACAGCTCAGCAGCCACACTAGGTATGACTATCTTCAAGTAAGGGAAGTGACAGATGGCTTCATTTTAAAGGCTTACAGAATCACAATTTTGTCACAGTAATAGAAACAGAAAACAAGAATCTATAGAACTGAGTGTTTAGATAAAACTGCTAGAACCTCGCGAGTTTTGAGTTCCAAAGGAAAGATCCACTCCCATACGTGCCCTTGAGCTCAGCTTCCCCCAAGTCGCCAGGCCTGCAGTGACCTGCCATACAAGCAGGCGATCTGTCACTGAACATCCTCAGTTTAGAGGAAGACTCAGTAATCTACAGTTTCCACACTTCATAATACTCTTATTTTAGATTGCACATTTGGGGGAACATTTCTGTATTTCCTACTAAATATACAGTGACTTTTATATTCATTACATTAGTAGATAAAATTACCTAGAACAGAAAGGCATGATTTTCTCCTCCGAAATCACACTGGCCCACTGAAGATGGAAATACTTTGACCTCAACCTTTGCCCAAATTTCAAACAACAGTTACTGCCTTCCCACTTCCCCCTCCACCCGCAGAACTTATCAGCTGGAGGCCTCTAAGGGAAATCCTTACAAGTCCCCTCTTGGCCTCAGGGATGTGTGCAACAACTGCACAGAAGCAGCCCAGTGGACAGCTAGTGGGACCTCCCCAGGAACACTGATTTCTGCAAAGAGAGAACCACATCTCGTGGACACCACAGCAGAAACTGCTGTCAATCTGCCCAGGACATGTTATCCACGAGGATGGCGACTGTCAGGACTGTTTCCAGATCAACGTTCAGTTTGCAGTGTAAACCTGTTGTTTTATCATTTTACTGAATAAACACCACTGCTGGGATGTTACTGAGGAAAACAACCTGTGGCTTGTCCTCCTCTCGTAAGAGCCCCGATGGAGCCCATCTCCTTTATGTGGGGACTCTCAGGGTGAACTCAGTCACGATTCTTCTAAGGCTTTAAAAATGCACAAGAGATTACGAGGTACCGAGGAAAACAAACAATGGATTTTACAGTACATACATTCTGGTGGAAGTCTGTTCTTTCTAAAAGCAAGTCTCTCAGTTTTCTTTCTGCTTTCTGCCAAGCTAAACAGGACTCCGTAAACATACTGACGAACTGGCCTATAGAGCAGGGCGGCGGGAGGCAGGTCTTTGCTGGCTTCATCTTCAATAGAAACAGCAATTTTGATTTCACCCTTTGCATGGAAGAAAGCAGAATAATATTGCACATTTTTCATGTTGAATTTACAATAAACTCACAGAAATATACTGCATTATCTCCAGTTAATGAAATTGCAATTCTATTCCAAATCAATTGCTTAACAAGTTGCCTGTATCAAGAGGTTTAGGGAGAGTTCATTTAGCAGGTTTAGTCAAAATATATGCTCAAAGAGTCAAAATAAAACCTACATTGTTTTATTTTTAACCTGGAACAACAACAACAAAAACAAAAACCATGTAAATGCTTCCAAAGTCTTCAAAAAAATCTAGATAGGTAACACCAGACAACAAATAGAACAGAAAATGCTGAGAACTCGCAAATTTTATGAGTCAAGATGGTCATACGTAATGTAATTCATAATTTTTTTTCAATGAAACCTATATGAAATCCAAGAAAAGAGCACCCTAAAAATAAAATGGTCACAAATTTTCTTTACCAAGCTCTTTCGTAAAAAATTATCATATACAAAACAACCTACCTAAGAGAACTCTTTTACGTGGCATTCATTTTTAAAGTGTTCAGCGTGTATCAAGCCTCTGCCCCAGTGCATCAAGTAACTCAACAGACAAGTCCCACTGAATGAGACAGCCACCAGAGGCTGGAAATGAAGGAAGCCCTGTTCTGTTCATCCCCACACCTCCATTCCTCTCTGCCAACATAGCAGGGGCTTCCTTGTGGCTCCAGGAGACAAATGACTCTGTGACCACCTGCACCTGAGGTCAGTCCAAAAATTCTGTGGTCCATGTTAGCAAGGTACATCTCAAGAGACTTCACAAGGAATTTAATTATGCATATTCTTAATGATCTGTACTCTTTCAATCATGTCATAGCATTTATTCTTTCACATTAATTTACCATTGATCTTTTCCCTTATCAGAACCTTCATACTCTTTAATCTAGTAGCTACACATGTGGTTAACACTCATCTAGTGAGTATTTACTCTCCCAAAATTGAGGCTTTGACGACTCTCTACATTCTCACTTGAAGCTTGAATTCACAGCAAATGTCTCAGCCTGGAATATTTAACACCAGAGCCACTCAGCTCGCAGGAAACAGCACACATTTCAGTCTAAACTTTTCCCAAATATACTGAAAAATTTTAGGTGACACCTTAAAATCTGAAGATAGTTAAGTTCACTTTTCTCAACCACAGTCATTTTATCAGTATTTGCCCTTGAAATCAGTGAGTACTGAAGAGGAGGACAGGCAGTTTTACATCACTCAGACTGATTTAACCAAAAGTCCCTAAGTCAGACCCACAAGCATGGCAGGGCACAAACAGCAGGGAGTCCAGGGACCTTATATCCCAAACAACCCCAGAGAGAAAGGGCACAACCTTCCCAAAGCTGGAGTCCCTTTAAACTTAGCAAAATCCTTTTCCCGCAAGAGTAACCCTCACTTACCCTTATAATCTATGTTGGACCTGAAAGATAAAATTTTTACTTTATAACCATAATCTGAGAAGTGATACCACACATGCATACCCGTATCAAATAACAGATGAGACTTGGAGGCAATTACAATTCAAACATACATTAAAGGACCCAAATGATAGCACTCATCTTCCTGTCCTTTATTTTAAAAAATATAAAATTAAGCAGTTCAAATTAGTCAATTAACGGTTAAAAGTGCAGCTCGAGAGTGCTGTGAAATGGAAGTCACTTGTAATTACTGACTCCATTCTATAAACCATACGTGGACTGTAGAAAATAAGAAAAAAGCTTGATTATATATGGTGGTACATATACAGATGAAAACATGATAAAATACATATAGTAATGAACCAATTTTATACCAGAAATCTGGTCACCAAGTTAAATTGTGGACCTATGATTATAAACATTAATATGACAAGTCACTGAGGAAATTTAAATAAACACAGATCTATTCAAAACACCAAGGTTCAGAAACAATTAATGCCACACTGTATATCTATTTAAGCATACATTCAGGAAGATACTAATAAAGTGACGAAGCCCCGTATTCCATTGTTTGCTGTAAGTACTCAGTGAGGTAGAGGAATAAGTCAAAGTATGAAGTGCTATCAGCCACTCAGAAGTTGGGAGCTTCTAGGACAGATGATAAACCAGATATAGTATGTGACATCACAATTAAGCTTGACACTATAGCAAAAACATGTAGGAAACTTTGAAATTAGAAATACAAATAAAATTACAAACCAGAGAAGAACATGAAGTGCCATTAATTAGAAGCTTCAAAAATAATTTTGTGTTAAACTGACGAGAAAAACAAGACTTTCCCCAAGTTCTAATTTTATTGTGATTATAGATATAAATATCTATCTTTTTTCTCCACGTTTAGAAGGGGGAAAATGAACTTCATTTCAAACACCTTGTAAGATAAAAAGCAGTTCCGAAAGGAACGAGGACACACCCCACAAGAGTGACCACCATGAGAGGAAGGCCACACGCACAGCCCAGTGCATACCTTCGTCAGCACGTGGAAGATGTAGGGGTACATCAGCCCCTTCTTGTGCCGGTGCTCGGCCACTCTCAGCACCTCGGGCGCAACAGGAGGCAGGGGTGGGGTAGTGATGTCCATGTGGTTCCTGGTGGGCATGGACAGGAGGCACGGAATTGGCTGAACAGTGCCAATCTGGTTCCCCTTTCCTTCAGCAAGCTGGCTGCCAGAAGAGGCAGTGGACGAACCTTCCGCCTGCAGAGCAACGGGTGAGAGGAGAAAATGGGTTCATGTCACATTCCCACTCCTTTAACCTGTCTGTCCAACTGTAACACAGAGAGATGTGATTAACAACTTCAGTGAGGACAAGGGGAGCTGTGACCCACTCCTCCTTGAACAGAGGAAGTGTGAATGGACGCCCACTGTGCCTGTGTCAGGGATGGGAACCCAGAGAACTGCTGCAGCTTCCGCTGGGTGACCCCACTCATGGCTCCTCCCTTGGGATCCCCATGAGATGAACAGCCTTCTGTGGTTGCTAACCCAAGTCCCATCTGGCTCCTCCATGTGACCAATTCTTGTGATTCTGCTTTCCTGGGAGACCCTTCCTCAACTCAATGGGTAGCATCCTCTCTACAGATGAAAAAACTAATTCTCCAAGAGGAGATGTCTCCTGTCTGTGGTAATGAGACCAGTAACTAGTGAACGGGGACTAAAACTAGGTCTCAGTCAGGCCTGCTCCTCACCACCACCACAGTTCTTATTTAAAGAAGAAATAAAAACCAAACCTCAAGTATTCTCTTAGGGTACTTAAAGTCCCAAATTAAGTATACATAGGGAACTGTCTGCCAAAAATTAAAACCAAAGAACAAGCTAAAACCATTAAAACTGATGAGTCAGATCTACATAAACTGACACAGAAATATGTGCTTGGTAAATTATTAGGTGAAAAATATCCACTCTGTACAACAAATCACCAAAATACAGAATATACGTACATGAATAGGAAAGAGTATGGACACCAAATGATTACCTCAGTGCTGAAGGGAGATTCTTAGTTTTCTCTTTACAAATTTTAGCAAAGTCCTAATTGTTAACCAAAAGTGAAAAGTGAAGTCACTCAGTTGTGTCCGACTCTTTGCAACCGCATGGACTGTAGCCTATCAGGCTTCTCCGTCCATGGGATTTTCCAGGCAAGAATACTGGAATGGGTTGCCATTTCCCTCCCCAGGGGATCTTCCCGAACTGGGGATAGAACCTAGGTCTCCCACAATGCAAGCAGACGCTTTACCCTGTGAGCCACCATTGTTTACCAAGAGCAAGTATAATTTTTGCAGCAAACTTTTTTCCTCACAATAAATCCTAGAAATAATAATTGCTCACTTACTGCTTCTGTGGCACCCTAAAAAATATACAAAGAAAGGCAATGCCAAAGAATGTTCAAACTGCTGTACAACTGCACTCATTTCACATGTTAACAAGACTATGCTCAAAAATCTTAAAGCTAGGCTTCAGCAGTACTTGAACTGAGAACTTCCAGATGTACAAGTTGGATTTAGAAAAGGCAGAGAAACCAGAGATCAAATGGCCAACATCTGCTGGATCATAGAAAAAGCAAGAAATTTAAAAAAAAAAAAAACAAAACACATCTACTTCTGCTTCACTGACTACGCTAAAGCTTTGACTGTGTGGATCTCAACAAACGATTGGAAATTCTTAAAGAGATAGGAATATCAGACCACTTTACCTATCTCTGAGAAGCCTATATGAGGGACAAGAAGTAACAGAACTGGACATGGAACAACAGATTGGTTCAAAATTGGGAAAGCAGTACATCAAGGCTGTGTATTACATCCTGCTTATTTAACTTCTATGCAGAGTATCTCATGCGAAATACTGGGCTGGATGACTCACAAGCTAGAATCAAGACTGCCAGGAGAAATAAAACCACCTCAGATATGCAGATGATACCACTTTAATGGCAGAAAGTGAAGAGGAACTCAAGAACCTCTTGATGAAGGTGAAAGAGGTGAGTGAAAAAGCTGGCTTAAAATTCAGCATTCAAAAAACTAAGATCATGTCATCTGGTCCCATCACTTCATAGCAAATAGATGGGGAAAAAATGGAAACAGTGGCAGATTTTATTTTCTTGGGCTCGCCAAATCACTGCAGCCATGAAGTTAAAAGACACTTGCTCCCTGGAAGGAAAATTATGACAAACTTAGACAGCATATTAAAAAGCACAGACATTACTTTACCAACAAAGGTCCATCTAGTCAAAGCCATGGTTTTTCCAGTAGTCATGTATGGGTGTGAGAGTTGGACCATAAAAAAGGCTGGGTGCCCAAGAGTTGATGCTTTCAAACTGTGGCGCTGGAGAAGACTCTTGAAAGTCCCTTGAACAGTCAATCTTAAAGGATATCAACCCTGAATATTCATTGGAAGGACTGATGCTGAAGTTGAAGCTCCAATACTTTGACCACCTGATGTGAACAGCTGACTCATTGGAAAATACTTGATGCTGGCAAAGACTGAGGGCAGGAGGAGAAGGGGATGACAGCAGATGAGATGGTTGGATGGCATCACTAACCTTAATGGACATGAGTCTGAGCAAACTCCAGAAGATAGTAAAGGATAGGGAAGCCTGGCATGCTGCAGTTCATGTGGTTACAAGGAGTGAGACACAACTTAGAGAATTAACAATAACAACAAAAAATATTGACTTTTCTGTTCTGAAACAAAATGTATTAGTTTAGTGGTATGCACTGAGTGCTTAATTTCATCCTTTAAAATACAAAGTGCCAAAATTAGCCTTAAGAATAATTCATGGATAACTCACGAAAGTTTTCTATGCTTTCCGTTCCATAGCATGTAGACATAAACAACTGAAAATGCTTTGGAGTATGTATCCAGAAAACATTTCTGTTATTTATTTTCAGGATAATCATTCAACAGTGAGAATATTTCAGAGTTTTAAACATATGTCTAACATTCCATCATCCTGTATAAAAATAAGCCCTCTCCCAGCCAGAGACCAGCTCATCCTACGTGACCACAGGTGGGGACAGATGTGGCTTTGTAAGTTTAAAATATTCATCTAGAGATGAATATTAACAAGTAGAAATAGAAAAAAAGGGGGGGAATAAAATGTAGTTTATTTTTATTTTTTCATTTTTAATATATACATCACAAAACTTTTCTCACCTAATCATCATAAAACCCTACAAGAAATGAGGGCTCTGAAAGGCTATGTAGTGAGCAGAAAGAAGAGGATCTCCACCCTGCCCCGGGAGAGAGAGCAAACCAGGAGTAGCACAGCCCTTCCCCGTTCACACTTGCCAATGTATTACTCATAAATAACATGCTTAAAAAAGAGAGAGAGAGAGAATTTTACTTTAAATCAATCCCTGGCACTACATGCTGAGAGAATGAGAATTTGAAAGAATAAAAGGCACAGACTTACTACCTTTGTTTGGTCTCCTGGGTCTCCCCGTGCTTGAGGTTCCGAATGGCTTCCTGTCTTCTCCCAGCCAATCTTGTTCCCACTGATATGGCTGAACATAAAATGAACAAAAATACCAATTAGTGTTGACCACTTCCGATACGTACTCATGATAAGAAGGGCCTGCCCTGAGCCTACAAACCAAGGATATCTTGGTTTGCTGATCCCATCTTGTGAAATAACCTATGTCCAGAGAAAATCCTATCACAAGAACACTTTCCACCTACTTCAATGGCAACCACCCACTGGGGAAGAGAAATCAAGCACCTAACCTCTGCCTCACGGCTCGGCTTAAAGATGGTCTAGGATGTGCTAGTGCTGCGGGTGAACAGGAGACAAATGCAGGCCTTGCCTTTTGGGGTTCAGTCATCTTGGAGAAATAAGATATCACATTCAATTGACAATCATCAGGCAGTAAAAGATTAAATGGTATCTGGGTCAAATGTTACTCGTAATTTATGAATACATGTAAAGTATTATATGCCAATGACAATTCATGGGGGGCATTCCTATTCATGGTAGGGAGCATGGGAGCTAAGGCTAGCGACTCACTCAGAGGTGTGCGCCTTGCAGGCCTAAGGAGAGGCAATGGATTTCTGAGTGCAGAGAACAAGAAGTTACCTGATGGGGAATGATGTTCTCTGGCAAAGTAAAAGTGGGAAAAAAGATACAGAAGATTACAATGTATTGCAAATACCAGAATGAAGTATTTTTCAATCAGTATTCTTAAAAACTGTGGGTTGTGACCAGTTAGTAGCCTGAGAAAACAATGTAAGGGATTTAACAAGCATTTTTAAAAAATAAAAGGAAATGGGGACTTCCCTAGCGGACCAGTGACTAAGATGCCTCTCTTTCACTGCAGGGGGCACGGGTTTGATCCCTGGTCAGGGAACTAAGGTTTCACTTGCTGGAGGGGAGAAAGAAACAGAAAAGACCAGATGCAGCAAATATGATATGAATCACATTATTTCAAAAACTCTTTTTCCATTGGTGTATTATGGGCCACAATGTAAAAGAAAATTGACTTTGGCACTCAGGCAAACTTTGTGAAAAGCAGTATCCTGGAGGGAGTAGGGAATCTAGAGGGGCTTGAGTAGGGACGAGTTGCTGACGATCATGGGGATCACCTGAGCCAATACACGCATCCACCCTTCGCTTGCCCCTTTCCCTGCATCACTCCAAGCCAAAATTATCTTCTAAAACCAGTGCTGGCCACAAGACAAGCCATCATAGAGAGCTTTTATTTGGCTTGCCTTATCTGACTCATGTGACAGAGATTTTAAAACTTGGTAATTCCATCTTCTAATCAACTACATTTTAGTTCTATTAAAAAAAAAAAAGCCATTGCAAAAAGAGGAGTGAGACTGACCCATCTTAAACCAAGAACCATGTCCCATGTCGTGATATTTTGGAGTCTAGTTCCTTGATGCCAGTCACTCCAATACCTCCACATCAAACAAGGTTATCCACCATCCAGGCTCCTAGTCTTCAGTGAAGACTCAGAGAAACCATTGTTCTGTCCAAGTTTGCTACTCATGTGCACAATCTCAGGCTACAACTTTGCAAAACCAGAGGAAACTCTAGCGATGAGAAGGCACAAAAATAAATACAAGTATTCTAAGAGCATAGTGATCCACTGTATTTGAAATCCAAGAGAAGAGCAGCTACTACATAATTGAGCAGATTAGAAGCTGGACAAACTGATTAGTCAACCAATTATTCATTGAGTATCTACTGGTCAGGACATGTTATGTGATAATTATGTCAAGACCTGAAATAAGGAATTAGAAGGTATATAATCTTGTCATACACATGTCCAAAGTGAGTATTTCAAGCAAAGCGGAGGAAAGGTGAGTAGCTCTGAAGTGGTTTATTTAGAAGGCGGTATAAATAAAGTTCCTTAAAAAGTCAGTAACATTTATTGTGTGAAATTTAAGAACATATTACTTGACGCGTTTTATACAGAAATATAACATTTATTACCTACAATTTTATATATTTAAGGATATCCTATCTACAAAATGCACACATGAATAGCTTAATGAATGTCTACAAACAGACCACATAAGCAACACAGGACTGACAGGCCAGAACCCCCTTCTTGACCTGCTCCTGAGACTTCCTCAAGGGCAACAGTTATTCCGACTTCTAACAGCAAAGACTGCTTTTGTACACCATATACACAGAATCATGCACGTGTACACTTTCTAGGTCTGGGAGTTTTGGCTCAACAGTATTATTGCAGTGCTGGTTCCGTCTCAGGGCCACAGGCACTCAGTGCTGTGGAGGCACGCCACAGCTGGGTCTACAATCCAGTCCGACAGGAGATCCCTGCCCCGGAAGCACTTAGTATTTTCTGTTTTTCTTCGGTTGGCCTTTTGGGAGGAAATGCAGTGAACCTCAAGCATAGTCTAATCTGCACTTCTCTGATAATAATGAAGATGAGCATCTTCTCATGTGTGATATTTTCTTTTGTGGTGTGCCTGTTCAAACATTCTACAATAAGTGGACAATGTGCAGAATGCTCTTAAGGACTTATAGGAAGTCATCATCTATTTTGGATACAGGTTCTTGGTCAGGTGCATGGACTGCAATGATCTTCCATGTCCTGCTGGACTAACACCCCTCCCTCTCTACAACAGATTTAAGCTTTTATAAGTGATGCCCTGATGCGAACAGGTGACTCATTGGAAAAGTCCTTGATGCTGGGAAAGACTGAGGGCAGAAGGAGAAGAGGGCACCAGAGGATGAGATGACTGGATGGCATCATTGAGACAATGGACATGAACCTGGGCAATCTCCGGAAGATGGTGGGGGACAGGGAGGCCTGGTGTGCTGCAGGGACACCAAGAGTTGGACACGACTGGGTGACTGAACAATCGCCACGTGTGATGCCTTGTGCAAGCTGGCTGCGACTGGGTGCAGCCTCCCCTAACCACCCTGTGCTCGCTATTCTCGTTTCTGTGTTTCACGATATGCATCACATTCAGCATTACTATCTGCTTGTATCACTCAGTCATGAACTCTACAAAGATAATAAAATCATGCAGTCACTACAGAACAGGTGTGCAATAGCTGAATGACTAAATCACATAACTGTAGCCTAAATGGATATGGCAAAAAAAGGCATAAAATCTGGGTTTTATATGGACACACTGGAGTGGGGAGATCATGTCATATGACTAATGCCGAAGCTTGTCCCACTTAAAATCACGTAAAATTTTTATTTATAAATCTTAGTTTTGTTTTATAAACTAAACTAAAAAGTTTACCAAACTAAAAAGTTATCATAACCTAAATATTTGCAAGATCTTTTAATACTATACTATAAAATCTAAAATTCTGCCTGAAAAACATCTTGACAGTGGCTAATTTAAAAAGTTCAGAATACTTCAATAGGATAATTATATTACTTCATAACATAAGAAAACAAAATATTTGATCCAACAAATGCCATGCTTTGGACAACAAGATGGATTAGAAATTTCTAGATATTTGTATATTCAGTTAGGTTAGATTTTGCACAACTGCTCCCACCTAATAATCACACTTGGAACTGCTAATGGTGTCATAAGTTTCATCAGCTTCGCCCTGAGAAAACCTGCTGAGACCCAGGCAGGCCACAGGGAAGTGGATGGGGCAGGACAGGAAGGCTGCATGTGTTCTGGATTTGAATTTTCCTGCTCAGCCAAAGGCACAACTCTCTGTGGGTAAACTTCAGGTTCAAGAATCCATTCACAGCCACAGCAACAATGACTGGATTCAAACCCAGACCCACCATTCCAGACATTACCCCATGCTATTACCAGAAAGCCATGAAACGCATTTATGATGTAACAGGCAATCAACAGAAAAGAACTACCCTCTTACCCAAACAGGTGACAAGGAGGAAGGCCAGCACCACACAGAACTCACCAGGATGAGAATCTGTGAATTCTCAACAGGCGATGCAAAGCCTCACTTCACTCCAGGACACCTGGGACTTTTTCTGCACTAAAGCTGGTTGAAAGTAGCCAACTGTCCTAACCACTGAATTCTCTCAAACACATTCTTTTAGTTAGCAGGTTGGTGATGCTAGGATGGAAGTAGACTGGTATCCAAATTTATACCAAGTGTCTGACCCATCACAGTGACTTCTCACTCACCACAGCTGTCCTGGGTATGGTTTGCTCTTGTGGAACAGAAAAGGAAGATAGCATTGACCACAAGCTGACTTATTTGTCAACAAAAAAGGAAGAAAAGGCAAATAAAATCAAAAGGGGGGATTTCCCAGGGGTTAAGCAATCTGTCTGTCAATGCAGGGGACACAGGTTTGATCCTTGGTCTGGAAACGAAGATCCCACATGCGATGGGGCAACTGAGCCCATGTGCCAGAACTACTGAGCCTGCACTCTAGAGTCCTTGAGCCGCAACTACTGAGCCTGCGCCCTAGAGCCCATGCTCTGCAACAAGAAAGTCCCCGCAACGAGAAGCCCACACATTGCAACTAGAGAGTAGCCCCCACCTGCCTCAACTACCTACAGGACAAAGAGCTAGTGCAACCAAAATTAATTAATTAGTTAACTTAAGAAAAACAAAAGGGAAGAAGTAAAACATAGACAAGATCAAATCCTCAGTAGCACTATCTAGCGTATGTGGGTAAGGTCACAGATATGGTTAAACCATGTGCAAGTTTCAACAAATGTACATACATTTTCATTTTCATCTGCTCCCCATCCCGAGAAAGGAAGAGATTTGACCCACAGCCTGCTACCATTCAACAGACCCCCAAGAGTTCTGATTGCCAGGTGTTCCTACTATATAGGGTGAAGACGAGCTCCCTGATAAGGGAAGCCGCAGGAGTATCACATACATAAACATCCTTTATAGGTACATCTCCCTATGCCCCCAAATTAAGCTAGGGCCACATACATTCAGATTCTTTCAGAAGTACTTGTCTCATTCTTATGCAGCAGTCAAGATGGAGCTCTTGTCCCAGACACTCCTCTTACGTGTTTGTCAGAGGACTTCTCATGGCTTTTCCTACCCAAGTGAATGTTCAGAAACACCCGAGTCAGATGAGCTCGACATAAAATGCCTACATGGGTCAGTAAGTGGCTAGAACTTGCACAACAGTGTAACAATCTGAAAGGAAAACTGAAGCTTATTTAGCCTGTCTGGGACTGGGTACCCTAGGGCCAGGGTAAAATGTAACTATCTTTGCAAACAGTTTCTCTGGAAAGGAAGCCTGACAGGACTTCAATACCAGCTTGACATAAAATGCCTGCATGGGTCAGTGAGTGGCTAGATCTTACACAGACACTCCACCTTTGATGGCAAAGATAATCAGTATTGTTAACCA
The DNA here is from genome assembly GCF_042477335.2 of Ovis canadensis. Classification (NCBI taxonomy): domain Eukaryota; kingdom Metazoa; phylum Chordata; class Mammalia; order Artiodactyla; family Bovidae; genus Ovis; species Ovis canadensis. The sequence goes on from NC_091246.1 coordinate 28,206,283, forward strand.
AGCATAAAAGTAATTCAGAATAGTTTTTCTCAGAAGATATTAGAAATGTAGAACACCAATACCACTTAAAGGAAAAAAGATGCATTAGAAGAAGCATGTTTCCTGGGACACTAGCTGAAGGGTACTAAATGAAATTCTTTAGGTATTCACGTTAAGAATGAAGTAAATGTTTAGGTATTTTATTGGCTCCATGGTTATTTTTTAAATAATAGTGATAGCTGAAACTTACTGTGGTCATTCATCAACTAATTTAAACCATGTACAACCCAAAGACCTCCTAGTCACATTGGGAGCATTGGGCCCATGGAGTTTCAGTCCACACCACAAGTGGCAACTGGTACCCGGCAAGACGAACCACAGGAGGTTGGGGGACGGGGTCCTGACAGCACTGGGTCTCTGCAATGGTCGGCAGTCCCTCGGGCACTGACAGCAACCTCTTATAGGTTGCACAGAGACCAAGGACGTGCCAGGAAAGCCCAATCCTCATGCCCCACCAACTCCACCAACGTCCCCCACTGAGCTTTATCTTCAAAAACCAACGTGGGACTTCCCTGCTGGTACAGTGGCTAAGACTCCATGCTCCCAGTGCGGGGGGCCCTGGCTCGACGCCTGGTCAGGGAACTAGGTCCCGCGTACCACAACGAGGAGTCTGCATGCTGCAGCTAAAGGTCAAAGATCCTGCCGGCTACAACTAAGACTTGGCACAGCCAAATAAGAAAACACATAAAGATAAGGAAAAACACCAATAGTTGCCAATTCCATAGGTTAAAAAAAGGTACCTTCTTAGGTTTTAAGTTACCTTCCTTTTTCTTTTCTTTAAATGAAAGTAAACACCAAACTTTTATGTTATTGACCATCTGTTTCCTCTGTGAATCGCATGTTTATATTCTTTTTAATTTGTAGGAAGCTGGTTGTTTTTTTGGGGGGAGGAGGGGCTTCTTTGGGGGTTAATTCTGGGGCAGGGTATTTTGGGGAGGCATACTCTTATATAGTCCCCACTACCTGTCCACACAATCTTTAAAAAAAAAAAAAAAAAGCCATTGCTTTTCCATTGGGGAAATGAGGTCACTTATTTTGTAATCTTCACGTTCAAGATTATTTCCCAGTACCATGGGGAATATGGTGGAAATGCCTGAGGGAATCAAACAGGAAAGGGCACACCCAGCCAGGGGCAGTTCAGGCCTCCCTCTTCTCTACCGTACAACTCAGTGTCTTAAGGAAGGGCAATTACAAATGCTTCTACAGTCAATCTGCAGAAGCTGGTACGAAAGGTGGCACTTCAGTTAAACTGTACAGTAAGTTCCCCAGCCAAATGGCCTAGTGACCCAGACACCTGTGAAACTCTGGGATCTTTACAGCCCCAGGATCATTCCAAGCAGATACTGGATGCTTTCTGTCACGCTTAGAACTCAAGACTCCACACCATCCAGCCTTCATCTTACTTGACATCGCAGCCACACTGGCTTCCCCTTCTTCCACCCTGCATTCTCGTCCAGCTTTCTCTCCACTCTGTCATGGCTCAGATCCTGCCTCACTGGAGGCCCTCATCCAGCCCACTCATCTGGTGCTTGCTTCACCTACTCAGCACTTGGGTGCTGCCTACCACCATGCTCACGGATAGACAGCAAGTGCTCAAATGTTGCTTGGCTAAATGAACTGATGATTTCTTTCCTTCAAGAGCATCCTGAAAGCACAATGTAGACCCAGGAGTTCTATCCTAAGTCCAAACCAAAGGTAAACCAAATCTTAACTGACTTAATGCCCCTACTTAGCCTCTAAACTAGGAAAGAAATCCTCTGTCCTCTGCATGGCCTCAAAAGTGCACGCACACAACTTACTCAACCAGAATCCTCACCCTGAAATAATGAACACTGTCCTTCTTAGCAAGAAAGGGGTGCCCATAATCAGGGTTGATCCCAGGTCCTACTCTGCCTGGCTTATGACCCTGAACCTCTGGTACAAGTTCCTATCCCCTTTTCCTTCTGTCCTTCTTCTCAGTTTTAACATGTCTACCTACTGTGTGTTATTCACTCAGGCATGTCTGATTCATTGTGACCCCATGGACTGTAGCCCGCTAGGCTCCTCTGTCCCTGGAATTCTCCAGACAAGAACACTGGAGTCGGTTGCCATTCCCTTCTCCAGGGCATCTTCCCAATGCAGGGACTGAACCTGAGTCTTCCACACTGCCGGCAGATTCTTTACCGTCTCAGCCACGTCTACTTCTTATTTGTTATAATAAATGGAAAAACAGATTCAAGGAAATGAAAACATTCCTAAGCCACAAAACTTGATCCAATCTTAGCAACCTTTCAATTCCAGATTGTGCATGTGCTCTGCCTTTTCCACCGCAATTCACACGAGAGGGTGAGACGCCCACGCTACTCCCACATATGGAGATCTTACAGAGGCGCTTCCAGAAAAACTCAATAAAAATGCCCTCAGTTGGGGAAACAGACAGTTAAGCGCTACAGAGCTTAGAGGTAAGAGAGACAACTAAGACTGAGAAAAAACTCCAGGAAAGGAACTGATCAGAACCTTCAGGAACAGGGCAGAGTGAGTACGCACAAAAAAAGGGACTCACTCTCAATCTTACTCACTCAAGTTCAACTCATTTCCTAACAGGGCAGTTTGCCACATTAAGTAGGTAACTCACATTAGCTCTGCAACCCCAACCATAGGCACAGGATCGACAGTGGACCTCCCCAGACCGGGGCCTTTCCTTGCTCAACATGCTTGTCATCTGCACAGGACTCTGAGCCACAAAGAGTGGCTCTGTGTTTTATTTCTACCCGTGTTTCAGAGTCCAGAAAGAATGCGCTCTTGTTGATTAGTCACTCAGTCGTGTCTGACTCTTTTGCAACCTCATGGATTGCAGCCTACCAGGCTACTCTGTCCATGGGATTTTCCAGGCAAGAATGTGGGAGTGGGTTGCCATTTCTTCTCCAGGGGATTTTCCCAACCCAGGGATGAAACTTGCATCTCCTGCACACAGGAAGATTCTTTACTATTGTATACTATAGATACTTTGGTCTTGCTAACATGAGCCAATTTTTAAAAGAAAACTTATAGTTCCTTAGAGAGTGAAAGGGCTCCTGAGGCATATATCGGCTGTTCTCAAACTTCCTACACTAAAGAGTCACATGGTCTCATCTACACATGCAGATTTCTAAGCCCCAACATAGCAATTCTCATTCGGTAGGTCTTCAATGTTACCTTCCTAGAAGGTTAATTTTAAGTTTGAATAATAAATTACAACTTTTTACTTCATTTTTAGAATTTTAGGACTGCACATATAGCAAGTAAACATTTGGGCACTTTATGCCTCTCTGTTTCACAACAGCATACATCCCTGGATGGCAGCAAACTCCTCAGTAACTGCCCATTTGGGGCCCTAGTGGTGACTAAGTGGTGACTTAGTGACCTCCCTGCTGGGGAGGTCAGCAGACTTAGTGCCCATTTTACAGATGGAGAAAAAGAGTGCAAAAGAGGAAAAATCTCTGGCTTCAGGTGGCACACCCATAAGAACTTGCAGGAAGACTGGAAATTGTGTCTCAATTTTTTTTCAGCAGAAACTGACACAGCAATAACTAGCCTTGGGCATCTACTGTGAATCAGAGTTCAAACCGAGGAAAAGAGATGTAGATGCAAAGAGAAAGACTGTTCCTTTCCTTTCTTCTTTCTCTTTTTGAACCAGGTTTCTTAGAAACGTAAGGTTATGTAAGGGGAGGAGGAGGACTATGCATTTCAAGACTTTCTCCATCAGATTCTAACAAATTAATATTTGAAAACTCATTTATTCAGGGACACACATTGCTTAAAATATTCCTCTCTACAGGGAGAATTTCAGCCTGGGTCTGGCAGCTTTCTACAGTTTTGGTTAGGTGAAGAGAGTCAAGAATAGTCCTATGATCTGGGGAGTTGGGATTCAAGTTATTGAATTCAGAACAAAAGGAAATTCTGATTCCCCTTCAATCCAGGAGCCAAGAGACTGAAAACCATAGAAGTCTAATTTAAAACGCTTTCTGAGGGTGGGAGTAGGGAAATCACAGCCCAAAGAGAGTCAAGTAGAACTTGCTCAGATAACTTTACCACATTTGGTGGTCACACAAACTAAGTTTGCTAAAATTACACCCAAAAAAGAGGGGAACCCAAGAATTGGGGCTGGCATAATACACAGTTTCAACCTTGGAAGCCCATAGGAAATGTCTAACCTTTTCTCTTGGTCTGAGGAATCCCAGTCAAGCAGAGTAACTGTCACCTACCTACAACAAACAGCATCTTTGAACACAACCATCAGTGCCGTGGGCTGGCCAGCCAGCCAGCCAGAAGGCAGCTTCTCTGGGGACTACAAGCTACTTAAGCAGCCTAAGGCAGCCGCTACACTTCCAGGAAGCACCAGCTCCTCCATACACCACTCACTTTGCAGCTCCTCCACTGCCTTCATCATTGTCTGAAGATGATGACGTAGAAGAACCAGGAAAGTATGCTGAGTCCACGTGATTGGGACTGCCGCTTGGAGCTGGGTTGATTGGGGAGGACCGTTCATACAGTGGGGTATGTTTTCCTTCATGAGGAATGTTAGTGTAGTTCTGCTCAGTCAGATTCTTTCCGCTGGTTTCCAAGGTGAGAGCCGGCTCAGCGAGGTTGTACGGGTGTGGACCCTGGCCCGGAGCACCTGGGCTAGGCACCTGGGGGGCCTTAAACAGAGCATACAAATCACGTGTGCACACATACTGCATGGCCCAGAACATATCAGCATAACCCGGTCTTGGCTAAATTTTAATTCAACAAATTCTGGCACCTACTTCACATATTAGGAGTGTTAAGAAACTATCTTAGCATTCATTAAGATTTGATTCATATGTAGCTTTCAAGGCAGCTGTCCCCCATGACAAGGCTGGGCAGACCAGCTGCGGATGGACAGGAAAGGCCTTACCACAGGCTTTGCTTGCAGAGAGGTCTGTGGAATGTTGAGCATCTGGGGGGGGACATACGGTGGCACTATCCCAGGCATTCCAAACGGATTTGGTCTGGCTGTTTCATCAATACAGAAAGAAAACAATAAACAACTGTGAGCAGGACATTCCCCAAGACACAGCACAGCTAACACACATTGCCATCTGACTTATACCTCCAGGGTGCAAGCACGTCACTGGCTCCACTTCCCAGAAACCTTTAGAAATTCATGCTTAAAATATTAAAAAATATTTAACCTTATAATGATCAATTTCATACATTAGGGCTAGATTTCTAACTTTCAAGAATTTTCAATTACTATCTGACTGTGTTTCTGTTTAGGTTCATTTCCTTGAATGCCTGGTTTGTCTCTGTCTGTAACCTAACAGATGTTCTCATTCTCTGCTCATTGCTGACAAAGCTGGAAACCCTGTAGTACTCTAGGTTCGAAAGGAATAAAAGGACAGCACTTCCCCTACCGTATGTGAGGCAATAGAATTCTTCAATTTAAACTAAAATTAGGTTCTAAGCTACTAGCACACTTTTAAGTATAAAAAGTGAAATGTGGTAGTTGCTATATATATTCCTGTTTTTTTTTTTTTTCCATTGTTAAGGAAACCATGATCACGTTACATATGCATTACACAGGCAGTGCAGAGTCAATAACCTGGGATTTTGTGCTTCCTTAGAAGATGACTTTATAAACCTGGTGTTTGTTCTTCATTATCCTCGTGCTAACTTAAAAAACTCAAGCACAGAATGGAAAACATGTAGAGAAGTAGACCCAAACACAGCGTTAGGCAGGACTGGGTCCCCTATCAGCTTAAAGACATGACATAAAGCAATCAACGCAGTCCAAGGTCCAGAAAACTCCAGGTCCACAACATTCGGTCTCCTTGCAGGTCTGAGGAGAGGAGGGGCCAGCATGAGCAAGGCAGGCAGGCCAATGGCCTGAGCATGCAGTGACAGGGGATTAGTGTGGCCCTTGTGCTAAATACACTTCACAATATCATGCTTTACTGATGTGATAAAAATGAGGAGACTCCTTGGGGTTTTGCGGGGTGCCTGAGAAGATAGCCTATGCGGGAAAGCACAGATACTACAAGACCCGAGGCTGGCATCAGGACTCAGACTGCATTTGACACAGAAAACACACCCTGAGAGAACACACGATAGACACCACCTAAACCCCCATGGCCACACGATCTCATTAGGTTCCATTTAGAAACAGAACAAGACCAAGTCTAGAGTCACCACAACGCAAATGCCATTTAGCACAGGAAGAGCGCTTTTCTTACCTCAAAATCCAAGTGACACCAGGTGAAAAACAAACAACCCACAAATCACAATTTGTCAAGAAAAATAAACACACATTTAATTCAAGAAAATAACTGTTGCTGTTCAGTGGCTAAGCCAGGTCTGACGCTTTACAACCCCATGAACTTAGCACAGAGGCTTCCCTGTCCTTCACTATCTTCTGGAATTTGCTCAAACTCATGTCCATTGAGTCAGTGACGCCATCCAACCATCTCATCCTCTGCCACCTTCTTCTCCTCCTGCCCTCAATCCTTCCCAGCATCAGGGTCTTTTCCAACGAGTTGGCTCTTCACATCAGGTGACCAAAATATTGGAGCTTCAGCAAGAGTCCTTTCAATGAATATTCAGGGTTAATTTCCTTTAGGATTTACTGGTTTGACTTCCTTGCTGTCCAAGGGACTCTTAAGAGTCTTCTCCAGCACCACAGTTCAAAAGCATCAATTCTGGGCACCTAGCCTTCTTCATGGTCCGACTATCACATCCATACATGACTACTGGAAAAACTATAGCTTTGACTAGACGGAACTTTGTTGGTAAAGTAATGTCTCTCCTTTTTAATATGCTGTCTAGGTTTGTCATAGTTTTCCTTCCGAGGAGCAAGTGTCTTTTAATTTCACGGCTGCAGTCACCATCCGCAGTGATTTTGGAGCCCAAGAAAATAAAATCTGTCACTGTTTCCATTTTTTCCCCATCTATTTGCCATGACATGATGGGACCAGATGCCATGATCTTAGTTTTTGGAATGCTGAGTTTTAAGCTAGCTTTTTCACTCTCTTCTTTCACCTTCATCAAGAGGTTCTTGAGTTCCTCTTTGTTTTCTGCCATTAAAGTGGTATCACCTGCATATCTCCTGCATATCTGAGGTTGCTGATATTTCTCCCAACGATCCTGATTCCACCTTGTGATTCATCCAGCCTGGCATTTCATATGATGTACTCTGCATAGAAGTCAAATAAGCAGGGTGACAATAAATGCCTCAATGTACTCCTTTCCCAATTTTGAACCAATCCGTTGTTCCAGGTAAAGTTCTAACTGTTGCTTCTTGACCTGCATTCAGGTTTCCCAGGAGATAGTTAAGGTGGTCTGATATTCCCATCTCTTTAAGAGTTTTCCACATTTTGTTGAGATCCACACAGGCAAAGGTTTTGGCATAATCAATGAAGCAGTAGTAGATGTTTTTCTAGAATCCTCTAGCTTTTTCTATGATACAATGGATGTTAGCAATTTGATCCCTGGTTCTTCTGCCTTTTCTAAATCCAGCTTACATGTATGGAAGTTCTCGGTTCACATACTGCTGAAGCCTAGCTTGAAGGATTCTGAGCATTACCTTGCTAGCACGTGAAATGAGCACAATTGTACAGTAGTTTGAGCATTCTTTGGCATTGCCATTCTTTGGGACTGGAATGAAAACTGACCTTTTCTAGTCCTGTGGCCACTGCTGAGTTTTGCAAATTTATTGGCATATTGAGTGTAGCAGTTTACCAGCATCATCTTTTAGGGTTTGAAATAGGTCAACTGGAAATCCATCACCTCTGCTAGCTTTGTTTGTAGTAATGCTTCCTAAGGCCCACTTGACTTCACACTCCAGGATGTCTGGCTCTAGAGTAGTGACCACACCATCACTGCTATCTGGGTCGTTAGGACCTTTTAAATACAGTTCTATGTATTCTTTCCACCTCTTTTTAATCTCATCTACTTCAGTTAGGTCCTTGTAGTTTCTGCCCTTTATTGTGCCTATCTTTGCATGAAATTTTCCCTTGGTATCGCTAATTTTCTTGTAGAGATCTCTAGTCTTTTCCCATTCTATTGTTTTCGTCTATTTCTTTGTATTGTTCACTGAAGAAGGCTTTCTTATCTCTACCTGCTATTCTCTGGAACTCTGCATTCAGTTGGGTATATCTTTCCCTTTCTCACTTTGCCTTCTTGCATTTCTTTTTCTTTGGGACAGTTTTGGTCACTGCCTCCTGTACAACGTTAACCTCCATCCATAGTTTTTCAGGCACACTGTCTATCAGATCTAATCCTTTGAATCTATTTGTCATTTACACTGTATAATCATAAGGGATCTGTTTTAGGTCATACCTGAATGGCCTAGTGCTTTTTCCCTACTTTCTTCAATCTAAGGCTGAATTTTGCAAAAAAGAGCTGATGATCTGAGCCACAGTCAGCTCCAGGTCTTGTTTTTGACTGTATAGAGTTTGTCCATCTTTGGCTGCAAACAATATAATCAATCTGATTTCAGTACTGACCATCTGGTAATGTACATGTGATAGCCCCCAGCCCCAAATAATAACATGCCTCAAATGCACCCTCTCATTCACTGAAAGAACACTGGGAGCACCGAGGCTTGGGCCACTGCTCACTTCTTACTACCCTAGAGAGTCAGGAGCCTCAGAAGTCATGATCTGTTGGAAGATCCCATCTCCTAGTTCCTGGAGCTCAAGTTGGTAATGCCACAATTCTCTGATCCCATCTCGCACAGACAGAAACGGTGGCCCAGCTTCCACCTTTGGCTGAACAGAGACAGCTGCAGGACAGACAGCTGGCAATGGTGACATTGGTACATGTGCATACAGGGCTGATGCCCGTCTACACACACGTCCACGTGCTCACATACAGGCAAATGTTCACCTCACACACCTCACATGAACATGTACACTGACCACACAGACATACACGCACATTTTCGTGCACTCGCACACGCAAGGAGACACTCCTGATCAGTTAGGTCCACAAGTTAACAAACCTCCACGTATGAGATACATGATGCTCTAACTGTTAAAGTCCCTTAACTGGTGATCATGAATTTTAGCCAGATTTTGGGTGAGAGTATTACAAAATCCACTCAAGCTCTAATACTATACCTTAAATCACTGTAAAAAGTCTAGTTTACAATCCCTTATAGCTGACCTGCCATACTTAACTTCCAAGTAATCAGAATGAGAGACTGGACCCTTCAATTATGCAGCAGTTTTCAAGCGAAGATGAACACTCACTTTTCACTCTATTTTTGACCATCATATGCTACAAACCTCCTGAAAGCACACACCTGCCCTAAAAAAACTGAAAGAGAGAAAGAAATCCTCCAATACAAACATACACAATTATAACTTAAAAGCAAAGATTCCCAAGGAGAGAATATTTTCTAAAGTCATATTTCAATCACTGACCTCAAACAAACTTTTGAGAACCCACAGAACTAGTTACTCTTCTGTCATAACCTAGTCTATTAAGTGAATTAATTTGTCTGCATTTCTCTGATGGCTGCAGAAATGTCTGATATGCAAGGGCCTGCCTCTGCAATATTGCATGCCTTCTTGTAAATCAGTTCTTGTTCTCAATGCCCTCATGCAGCTAAGCAGAATCATTGTCTGTCTTCTGTGTGACAAGGCGTCTTTCTCAAAGTTGACACCAGTGCACAGAGCGGAGATTAACATCACCAGTTCTCATTCTCCTCCTTTCACAAATACTTACTAACAGAGGTAGACTTTTGATCAAGTATGCAGAATGCAGACAGATGAAAGGAGGAAAAAGTGTTCGATTACTACATGAAGAATATTTCCTTAATTAAAAAATATGTAAATATTAAATACTTGAGAATAAGAGAAAGAAAGCATGCATTGCAGCCCTTTCAATTGTTCTTAGTTAGCTGTGAACTCTCATACATAAGATACGTTGTGTAGTATCCACTCTCTTGAATTACTCACTGTGCCTGTATGAAGCTAATCAGTTTTTCTCTGGATTAAAGTAAGATTTATTCATCTATTACTAGGCATGTTACCGTAACAATGTTACATTAAATAAACAACAGTAACAAAGTAACATTCTAAAAATATTTGAGATGGGTGCTTATACATGATTTTCAAGTGATACCCAAAAAAACATAGCTTTGAAAAATTTAAGATGAAATAAGTCAGTATATTCCCTACCAACAACTAGCTTTCAGTGCCTGTTAAAAAAAAAAAAGGGAAATTTTCAAACTATGATAACCATTTTGACACATTTACTCAATACCAATATTCTACAGAAGTTAAGGCACAAAGTTATACAAAGGAGAATTTTACATAATTTGTTTTCATCCTTGGGCTTCCCTGGTGGCTCAGACGGTAAAGAATCCACCTGCAATGCGGGAGACCTGGGTTCAATCCCTGTGGTTTGGGAAGATCCCCTGGAGAAGGAAATGGTAACAAATCTCTTCTGTCCCTGAGTTTAAACAACATGTGCATGGACCTCAAAGGATACAGCATGATTCAATTTCACGTGTTACCTGAGTCTTACAGAGCAGTTACAAGTTTATCCCAAATTTTACTCAAATCTATTAAATTCCAGGAGTTTTACCTGGAAAATCCCATGGACAAGAGGAGTCTGATGGGCTACAGTCCATGGGGTCACAAAGAGTCAGACATGACTGAGCAACTAACACCTCTCCCAAATGAATAACTTCTGAAGGCAAGGTCGGGAAAGGGACAGTGGGAACCAACAGGACACTGGTATGGCCTCTGAAGCCTGGTAGTTCTGGCTGGATTGAAGACCAGGCATGAGCGCTCAGCCAAGGGAGTCATGCGGCTTTCTGGGAAGGGACAGACAGAAATCGTCCCAGGCTTTTAGAAGACTGAACTCAGTTTCCATTGAGTACAAACTCCCAAGAGCTCAGAGCTGGGGCAGCTGATGCCAGCCTAGAACATCAGCTGGCAAGATCACACAGTTAAAGTCAGAGGTCACCATTCAGGAGAGAAGCCCCCACAATGGAAGATTAAGTATGGGACCAAGAAAAGTAAGATCATGAATAAAGAAGTAGGCACCTGAAAGAATTATAAGCAATGAAAACCAACCTGGTGAAGCACATTTCAGGTCAACATAAATATAAAGACCTTTCTGAGAACCAGAGCAGTTCATCAATGATGGCACTGCTTTGAGTGCTTAACTGTTGTAGCAATAGTCCATAGGTGGGAGGTAGCCTGGTGCTTACATAGAATTCCTGGCTATCCAAATTTCTTCTGTCCCTGAGTTTAAACAACATGTGCATGGACCTCAAAGGATACAGCATGATTCAAATTCACGTGTTACCTAAGTCTTACAGAGCAGTGACAAGTTTATCCCAAATTTTACTCAAATCTATTAACTTCCTGGGTTCACTTAATCAGGTTTGAATCGTAGGCATTAAACAGCAAAATCTCATCTAGCCACCTGCACAGTTTATGGTAAATCAAGACAAAGTAGTTTCTGTCCATCTGTGAATTCTAAAAAGCACAACCTCAAAGAAGAGTCTGAAGGCCTTTATTCTGAAGTCACTGATAAACTGAATTGGCAGACCCCTTCTGTCACTGAATACCAAGAAGCTACCAACAGACCTGATGACAAGCTGTGTCCACCTCAGGAAGACACCCTTGCAGTCTTTTAAACCAGACAACAACTAAAAGGAGACATATTTTCAGTTCTTCCAAAATGACTAATTTTCAGGTTTTGTTTTTTTTTAATGACATTTCAAAAAACCACAAGACCAGACAGCCTATAGCACTTCATACCACATCAACTGAAATAAACTCACTAAGAACTGAATGAAAGGTCACAGGAATGGACTGAGAGACTCCCGTGACCTGTTAACGATAAAGAAGGAGAAAGAATAAATGGACTTTCTATTTAACATGATAGCATCTTAGCTTCTCTCTGGCAGCATCTATTCTGTCAGACCCCTGGCGGCTTGACATCAATGCCATTTGCATTAGCTTTAACAAGATACAAATTGAAAACGATGAGCATGCAACACATCTCAAAAAAAAAAAAGAAGGGCAAACACAGAATGGCAGGTACAATGCAGCATTTAATTAACAATCAAAACACTGATTTATTATTCCATATATGAGGTAAAGAAATATAAAAACCTTAAGACATGACTTTTAGAAAAGCCTAATGTATTTCTTTGAAGACATCTATTCCACCTGTTTAGTGGGTACCCTAATGCTCGTGATACTATACTATCCTCTGTATTTTTCAGTTACATTTAAAGCTTTCCATGGTAAGAAAATTAAAGCAAAATTCTGGAAAAAGTGGGTTTAGTAAACAAAGGTTTTTTTTTTGTAAACAAAGTTTTAAAGAACGAATATTATATAACTTCATAAAGAATGCCAAATTTCAAGAACTTATTATTGAAGTATCAGTTCAGTCGCTCAGTCGTGTCCAACTCTTTGCGACCCCATGAATTGCAGCACACCAGGCTTCCCTGTCCATTACCAACTCCCGGAATTCACTCAAACTCACATCCATGGAGTTGGTGATGCGATCCAGCCATCTCATCCTCTGTCGTCCCCTTCTCCTCCTGCCCCCAATCCCTCCCAGCATCAGAGTTAGCAACAGTATAATGTCAAATACTTGGTGACAATTAAAAAAAATTTTTTTAATGATCACTGTAACAGTAAAACAAAAAACCTTAATATTCTAGATGATGACCACAGGACATGGCTAAGTAGATTACATACAGCACAGCCCCACTGTGAAACATTCAGTTCAGTCGCTCAGTCGTGTCCAACTCTTTGCTACCCCATGAATCGCAGCACACCAGGCCTCCCTGTCCATCACCAACTCCCGGAGTTCACTCAAACTCACGTCCATCGAGTCAGTGATGCGATCCAGCCATCTCATCCTCTGTCGTCCCCTTCTCCTCCTGCCCCCAATCCCTCCCAGCATCAGGGTCTTTTCCAACGAGTCAACTCTTTGCATGAGATTGCCAAAGTACTGGAGTTTTAGCTTTAGCATCAGTCCTTTCAAAGAACACCTAGGGCTGATCTCCTTTAGAATGGACTGGTTAGATCTCCTTGCAGTCCAAGGGACTCTCAAGAGTCTTCTCCAACACCACAGTTCAAAAGCATCAATTCTTCGGCGCTCAGCTTTCTTCACAGTCCAACTCTCACATCCATACGTGACCACTGAAGAAATCATAGCCTTGACTAGATGGACCTTTGGTGGCAAAGTAATGTCTCTGCTTTTGAATATGCTATCTAGGTTGGTCATAACTTTCCTTCCAAGGAGTAAGCGTCTTAATTTCATGGCTGCAGTCACCATCTGCAGTGATTTGGGAGCCTAAAAAAATAAAGTCTGACACTGTTTCCACTCTTTCCCCATCTATTTCCCATGAAGTGATGGGACCAGATGCCAGGATCTTCGTTTTCTGAATGTTGAGCTTTAAGCCAACTTTTTCACTCTCCTCTTTCACTTTCATCAAGAGGCTCTTTAGTTCCTCTTCCCTTTCTGCCATAAGGGTGGTGTCATCTGCATATCTGAGGTTATTGATATTTCTCCCGGCAATCTTGATTTCAGCTTGTGCTTCATCCAGCCCAGCGTTTCTCATGATGTACTCTGCATAGAAGTTAAATAACCAGGGTGACAATATACAGCCTTGACGCACCCCTTTTCCTACTTGGAACCAGTCTGTTGTTCCATGTCCAGTTCTAACTGTTGCTTCCTGACCTGCATATAGGTTTCTCAAGAGGCAGGTCAGGTAGTCTGGTATTCCCATCTTTCAGAATTTTCCACAGTTTATTGTGATCCACACAGTCAAAGGCTTTACATTAGATAAGCTTTAAAAGGCAGGAAAAAAAAAAACCTACTATGAAAGCAAACCTTTGTGAAGTCACAACAAAGTCCCAGAGGTACACTGTTGGGTGGGAACAAAGCAAGTTGCCTTATATGGATCCTGTGGCCTTGCTACAGCCAGTGCTTGCAGCAGGAGGCCCTGCATAGTGAGCGTGGGTGCATGGGCAATGGCAGCAGGTGGATAAGGTCCTGAGAGCAATGTTTCCTGGCATGCAGTGGCAGCTGAGGAGCTCAACAGAGCCACAGGAGCAATGCCATCACCCTCTATTCTGGTCAGGTCACACTACGGACTCTGCACAGCTACTGTGTCCCACAGTGGACCTGAACGGGCAACCCTGAGTCCTGGAGACCTTAGAGACTCTTCTCATCAGCCAAGGAAGCCCGGCAGGCACCATATCTTTCTTCACAGACTGTCTTCATGTTCAGGGGGAACACTTCCTGACCATTCCCTCCCATGCTGAGAATGCACGTTGTCGGGGAGGTAGAGCTATGTTTTCAAAAAGATAGGTTGTGTCAACACAACCTAGAAGGCCCAGCAACAAACAACGTAACAGTTTGCTGAACACCGTGCAGACTGCATCCACGGGAAGCCACTTTCTCAAGACATCAGAAAGTGATGCCTTCCAGCAAAGTCATGGTCCAGAATGACAGCCCACCGAATGGTTCTTATTTTTCCCTTAAACTGGAACTTGCACCTTTCTGAGCCCCAGTCCCAAGAGCTGGGGTCCAGGAGCACCAACTACAGTGTCTAATTATTCCTGTTAAGACAGGAGGCATTTATGTTCTCCTGTAGATGGGTCACCAGTGGTTGGAACTGAAGTTTGCCATTCAGCATTTTGTAAGTCATGATCCTCTGACCCAGTCTGGAGGAATGTGGCCAACCTTGAGGACATGTCAGGACACAGGCTGGTGCCGGCCCCTGACCTGGGCAGGCCTGTCCAGGTAAAATGCCCATGGGGCCTCTCTACCAGCACCTTCAAAGTTTCTATAGCCAGAGGTCCTTTCTTTGGGGACACTATATAGAATGCGTTCTTTGCTTTAGTGGTGAGAGCTCCTATTTCAATATGGTTCTCTTTGCACAATTCTCTATTATTTGCACATGCACTGCTGCCCTGACAGATCCCTTGGTCCCCACCAGACGTCCACGTCTGTGCTCCAAGGGACCCAGGGCCACGATCCCCTCCCAACTTCCATCTCCCTTCACAGCCCCCCTCTCAGATTTCATCATCCACCTCAAAGTTGAAGTATGTTCAAACCTCCCTCCCATTTCAAGTGCTTTATGGAAACAATTCAGGTAGATTTGGGGGACTGGTGCTGGCCACCCATCCTACCCGCTTCCATCTTTTACAGTATAGAAGAAGGTGCAAAGCCAAACACTATTTTTCCTAGGATCCCTCACACCTTGCTGAGAACCAGGCAGCCACATGCACCTGCAGGGGGTCTGGGAGCTCTGAGTGCCACAGGCACCTCCGCCTCCTCTCTCTGACAGCTGTTCTTGCCACAACTCCTGGCTGTTGCACGGCTCTCCCTGTGTCCCCAGCTCCATCCCCTTTCCCTGACCTGAGGCACACTATCTCAAGACCTCCCTACAGAGTGCCCTCCACAAAAACCTCCCCAAGGAATCCCACCCATTTCCATGGCTCTAATTAGTACTCAGGGCACAGACACAATAAAGAAAAGCAAAGAGACCATTAATACAAAATTCACGGTGCTGGAGCACAGGGGAATGTGTCCAGGGAGAGACAAGGATAGGACTCTGATACTAGTAATACTCCACTGATGTCTGCTTTATTTACTGTACAAATATATTGTGCATATGATAGTTTCAAAATAATTTTAAGTTTTCACAGTTAAAAAGCTTTCAATGAGTTTTCATGGTCCAAAGAGTAAGTCTAAGGCCCTACACGGCCACTGCACTCCAGCCCAACAAGCATCACCTACTCCTTCCCTTGCTCTCCTGTGTTCCAACCACATTCTTGTTTCTTCTACATCCTGGCCTCCACCTCAGAACCTTTACACATTCTGTCTCCTCTGTACATATTCTTCCTCTATACTGTAATTTTGATAAATTCCTACTTTACACTCAAACCTCACCTAAACATTAATTTAATTGAACAGACCCAAACACTGGTTTAATCAAGTATTGCTTTAACCAGGCTGGTATTCCTTGACTGTCTCTTGTTACTTTCCTGTACGAGTCCTCATCTCAATCACCTGAAAGGGCAACAGTGACATCTGTCCCGTCTACTACTGTCCCGTCTACTACCTTGTTCAACACTCAGCACAGTGCCTGGTAGGAAGTAAACATATCAAGGAGCTCATCTATTCTTTTTTAAAAAATTAATAGACTATTTTTAGAGGAATTATACTTTATAGAGAACATAAGCAGAAGGTACACACCTTGCATTACTACGGTACATTTGTTACAACTGATGATCCAATACTGATGCAGCACGCCAGGCCTCCCGGTCCATCACCAACTTCTGGAGTTTACTCAGACTCACGTCCATTGAGTCGGTGATGCCATCCAACATCTCATCCTCTGTCGTCCCCTTCTCCTCTTGCCTTCAACCTTTCCCAGCATCAGGGTCTTTTCCAGTAAGTCAGCTCTTCACATCAGGTAGCCAAAGTATTGGAGTTTCAGCTTCAGCATCAGTCCTTCCATTCCAGCATCAGTATTCAGGACTGATCTCCTTTAGGATGGACTGGATGGATCTCCTTGCAGTCCAAGGGACTCTCAAGAATCTTCTCCAACACCACAGTTCAAAAGCATCAATTCTTCGGCACTCAGCTTTCTTTATAGTCCAACTCTCACATCCATATATGACTACTGGAAAAACCATAGCCTTGACTAGACGGACTTTTGTTGGCAAAGTAATGTCTCTGCTTTTTAATATGCTGTCTAGGTTAGTCATAACTTTTCTTCCAAAGAGTAAGCGTCTTTTAATTTCATGGCTGCAGTCAACATCTGTAGTGATTTCGGAGCCCAAGAAAATAAAGTCTGTCAGTTTCCACTGTTTCCCCATCTATTTGCCGTGAAGTGATGGGACCAGATGCCATAATCTTCGTTTTCTGAATGTTGAGCTTTAAGGCAACTTTTTCACTCTCCTCTTTCACTTTCACCAAGAGGCTCTTTAGTTCTTCTTTGCTTTTCTGCCATAAAGGTGGTGTCATCTGCATATCTGAAGTTATTGATATTTCTTCCAGCAATCTTGATTCTAGCTTGTGCTTCATCCAGCCCAGCGTTTCTCATGATGTACTCTGCATAGAAGTTAAATAAGCAGGGTGACAATATACAGGCTTGATATACTCCTTTCCTATTTGGAACCAGTCTGTTGTTCCATGTCCAGTTCTAACTGTTGCTTCCTGACCTGCATACAGACTTCTTAAGAGGCAGGTCAGGTGGTCTGGTCTTCCCATCTCTTGAAGAATTTTCCAGTTTGTTGTGATCCACACAGTCAAAGACTTTGGCGTAGTCAATAAAGCAGAAATAGATGTTTTTCTGGAACTCTTGTGCTTTTTCGATGATCCAACAGATGTTGGCAAATTGATCTTTGGTTCCTCTGCCTTTTCTAAATCCAGCTTGAACATCTGGAAGTTCACGGTTCATGTACTGTTGAAGCCTGGCTTGGATACATTACTATTAACTAAAGTCTATAGTTTACATTAGGATTTCCTCTTTGTGGTGTGTATTCTGTAAGTCTGGACAAATTTACAATGACATAAATCCAGCATTACATTTTCACTGCTCTAAAAACTCCATGCTTTGCCTATTCACTCCTCTCTCACCCTCCAACCCTGGAACCCCTGACTATCTTACTGTGTCCATAGCTTTGTCTTTCCCAGAATGTCACAGATGGAATCAAACAGTATATAGCCTTTCATATTAGTTTCTTTCAATGTATATTTAAGGTTTTTCCATGTCTTTTCATGGCTAAGTAGCCAGTCTCTTTTCAGCACTAGATAACAGGCCATTGGATGTAGCAGTTTGTGTATTCATTCACCTAGTTAAGGATATCCTAATTACTGCCATGTCTTGGCATCTATGAATAAAGCTGCTATAAACATTCACATGCAGGTTTCTGCGTGAACGCCAGTATTCAACTCCTTTGGGTAAATACCACACAGCAGGATTACTGGATCGTATGCTAAGAGTACGTTCGAGTTTGTAAGAAACTGCAACCATGTCTTCAGAGTGGCTGAACCTTCGTATTGTATTCCTCCCAGCAAGGAGTGAGGGTTTCTGTGTCCCACGTCCTCACCGGCATTTGGTGGTGACAGTGTGTGGACTGTGGCTATTCTAGCAGTGTGCAGTGACAGCTCATCTGTTTTTCACGAGTAAGGCCATGAGGACATGCTGCACGCTTTTGCTGGCGCAGTGGGCCTCTGTGTCTCTTGCATGGCTTTTCACAAATAGACAAGGATTGGCTGATGCCTACAGAATCCATATGCACGGACCTGAGGTGGCCTCTCATATCTCTGTGTTATTTGTTATTCTTAAATTCTGCCAATGATTCACAATGGAGCACAGCTAAGGCTTAAGAACTACTTGTTCAATCAGGGAGCCAAATACTACTGACAACTCAATTCTGACATATGTTATTTGTGCTTACATGTAGACTGAGGGTTCTCTGGCAATGGTGGCCATTCAATACAATGACAGAAAGGGAAAAAGCATACTCATCTCTAGATCCCCAATTCCCAACACAGTGTTTCTGATAGGGGTAAATGCTTTAAAATTAATGTTAATCTCACCTGTAACTTACTTTAAAAATTTATCTAGTAGATACAATTCATAAATATATATAAAAAATACAGATGGATATTATATATATCCATTATTGTATATATTCATAATATATAATTTCTGGGAGTCCACAGTATAAATACAGTAAGGACTGGAAAAAGAAAGGGACTATACACTATGCAGACGAGGCCTCCCAGCAATGAGACAGGGAGTATGTGCACTTCCTTCTATAAATTCCACACCATCCAATAACAGTATGGAGGTCTGAGGTTTTTTCCCTCAATCCTGCAGAAACCTACCTAGACTCAGAAGGAAAAGCATGGAAGACACAGCAGTCACCTCCCAATGCCAGTTCATATGGATCTGGCCAGGAAGGTATTTCTTTTGAAAATACAGAGTCCTGAAGCCAACTGAGATTCTGAAAACTATTCTGCGGTAGAACCTAAAATTCTAGTCAGATTAACAACTCAGGGTAGAATCAACTCTCCCCATTTTTATTCTCAGTAGTCGTACTCTTGAGCTTCTACAATGATTCTGTAACATTTTTTTTTCTAAAACTCTACACATATTCTAGTTTCTAAAATGATTAATAGAGAAAGGCTCTAATGAACAAGAAAGTTAAGTTCCGCTTTGGTTGTTCGAAATTCTGAATGTGTTTTCTTGTAGAATAACATAATGAACTATGATTTGAAAAGACCACTTACGATCAACCTACTGCTTTTAGGAATATTGTTTTGTGGAAAATATGTCTTACGTGCTCATGTGGGATGCCAAGAAAATAATTCCCTAACTCAAGAAAGCATTTCCCTAACTCTTCTAGGCTTCTGATTTCCATTTCAGTCATCACTGTCCATTTAGTGGGTCCCTGCAAAGAAAAAGAAAAGCAGGAAGGCAAAATAGTTTTTGCCCCTGACGAGGCTTTACAAATAGCTGAAGACAGAAGTGAAAAGCAAGGGAGAAAGGGAAAGTTACATCCAACTAAACGCAGAGTTTCAGGGAGACAAGAAGGCCTTCTTCAATGAACAGTGAATAAAAATAGAGGAAAATAACAGAAGGGAAAAGATGACAAATCTCTTCAGGAAAACTGGAAATATCAAGGGAATATTTTGCCCAAAGATGGGCACAATAAAGGACAGAAATGGTAGAGACCTAGTAGATGCTGAAGAGATCAGAAGAGATGAAAGGAATACATGGAAGGACGTACAAGAAGAGATCTTAATGAACTGGATAACTATGATGGTGTGGTCTGTCACCCACAGCCAGACATTCTGGAGCGTGAAGTTAAGTGGGTCTTAGGAAGCACTGCTATCAATAAAGCTGATGGATGTGATGGAATTCCAGTAGAGCTATTCAACACCCTAAAGGATGATGCTATCAATGTGTTGCACTCAATACGTCAGCAAATCTGGAAGACCCAGCAGTGACCACAGGACTGGAAAAGGTCAATCCTCATCCCAATTCCCAAGAAGCGTAGTACTGATCTTCAAGCCATCGGACAATCGCACTCATCTCCCATGCTAGTGAAGTGAAAGTGAAAGTCACTCAGTCCTGTTCGATTCTTTGCAACCCCATGAACAGTTCATGAAATTCTGGAATGGGTAGCCTTTCCCTTCTCCAGGGGATCTTTCCAAACCAGGGACTGAACCCAGGTCTCCCACATTGCAGGTGGATTCTTTACCAGCTAAGCCACCAGGGACGTCCCATGCTAGTGAGGTCATGCTTAAAATCTTGCATTCTAGGCTTTAGCATTACATGAACAATGAACTTTCAGAAGTCCAAGCTGGGTTTAGAAAAGGCAGAGGAACCAGAGATCAAATTATCAATATCCACTGTATCACAGAAAAAGCAAGGGAATACCAGAAAAGCATCTACCTAAAGCCTTTGACTGTGTAGCTCATAACAAACTGTGGAAAACTCTTAAAGAGATGGGAATACCAGACCATCTTACCCGTCTCGTGAGAAACCTGTATGTGGGTCAAGAAGCAAGTTAAGATTCTGTATGGAACAAACTGACTGGTTCATGACTGAGAAAGGAGTATAACAGGGCTGTCTGCTGTCACTCTATTTAACCTACCTATACGCTGAGCACATCATGAGAAATGTTGGGCTGTATGAGTTACAAGCTGGAATCTAGACAGGCAGGAGAAGCACCAATAACCTCAGATATGCGGATGATACCACTCCAATGACAGAAAGCGAAGTGGAACTAAAGACTCTCTTGTGAGGAAGAAGGAGGAAAGTGAAAAAGCCAGCTTAAAACTAAATATTTCAAAAACTAAGATCCTGGCCCCACTACTTCATGGCAAATAGAAGGGTGAAAGGTGAAAGTCGTGCCAGATTTCCTTCTTGTGGACTGTAAAATCACTGCAGACGGTGACTACAGCCACGAAACCAGAAGATGACTGCTTCCTGGCAGGAAAGCTATGACAAACCTTAGACATGGTGTCCAAAGTAAGGACATCACTTTGCTGACACAGTGCCATACACAGTCAAGGTTATGGTCTTTCCAGTGGTCATGTACGATTGTGAGAGCTGGACCATAAAGAAGGCAGAGCACCAAAGAATTGATGCCTTCAAACTGTGGTGCTGGAGAAGACTCTTGAGAGTCCCCTGGACAGCAAAGAGATCAAACCAGTCAATCTTAAGGGAAATCTACCCTGAAAACTCACTGGAAGGACTGATGCTGAAGCTGAAGCTCCAGGATTCTGGTCACCTGATACCAACAGCCAACTCACTGGAAAAATTCCTGATGCTGGGAAAGACTGAGGGCAGAAGGAAGAGAAGGCATCAGAGGATAAGGCAGCTGGATGGCATCACTGATGCAATGGACATGAACTTAGGCAAACTTCAGGAGATGGTGAAGAACAGGGAGGCCTGGTATGCTATAGACCATGAGGCTGCAAAGAGTCAGTGATTAAACAACAACAGCACATAGAGCCAAAAACCAGTGAGCACCATTTCCAGATACTTTTGCTTCTTTATACTTATCAGGAAAAAAAAAATACTGATTTTTACATTTATCTGTTTCTGCTGGTTCTGCTTGAAATAAACCTTCCTTCCCAATCTTGCCTCACCCTCTCTCAATTTCCGTATATGGTCATATACTGAACTCTACACTGTCCCAAACTATCTGTGCCTGTGCTTTAAGTCCCTTGCTGTACAATTACGATTACTGCAATAGTCAGAAGCAATAGGAAATGCTTTATAGAAGGATGTTGTAGGTGGTTATCACCTACATTAACCTACTTGAAAACATCACTCTAAATATCCCCAGTTCTTTACCAATTACACCACTGTTTTCCATAAACCACTGAGTGAAAGTGAAAGAGAATTCTAAGACTATTAACTTCTTTTATAAAATACTTACCCCATAATGTCCTTTGATGATTTAATAAGAACATGAAAGCACTTTACAGAACAGTAAATATTTTTAAGAAGCTCAAATTTAAACCTAATTTGAAACTCATCTTCCTCTTCAGAACATCTTCCAAACTGTTATCAGCTCAGGTCAATGCCAAATGGTAAGTCAATCTATCCTGTCTCTATCCTTCTCCCACCTATTTTCCTTCCTACTAATAAATGCTCTAGTCCCAACCACAAGTGCATGCTCAGTCACTTCAGTCATATCCAGTTCTGCACAACCCCATGGACTGTGGCCCACCAGGCTCCTCTGTCCATTGCATTCTCCAGGCAAGAATATTGGAGTGGGTTACCATTTCCTCCTTCAGGGGATATTTCCAGCCCAGAGTCAAATCTGAGTTTCCTGTATCTCTTGCACTGGAGGCAGATTCTTTACCAAAATGAGCCACCTGGGAAGCCCAGTCCCAAGTATATTATAATGAATGTTTAAAGTACAACTGTCATATAAGATCTAGAACATCACTACAGATATATGAGGTACCAAGTACATCTTTGTGTTAACTTCTTTCAGGCTACTTGATCATTCAACATTCAGAGCTTTTGCCAGTCATCCTTCCTACAAGAATAAAAATGACAGTATCTGCTTGTAACAAGTACTCATTAAAGCACTTTACCTATACTTGCCCTTTCAATATTAACATAAGTATCCCATTTTAATAAAACAGGAAAAACGAAGCCAGGAGGCAATGGAAAAGAGATGTCCACAACCTGGCATCAGTACCCCGGCCACTCACCTGTCTCAACAGCATCTATTCCTGTGCCAGCAGTAAAACCCAGCCACCACCATCTGCCCCTGTTATATCTCACCTTAACTGAAGAGACACGTGGTATCGAGTCCCCCCGCCCAGCACTACCTGTCCGCCTTTCCAAGAGTAACCTTAAGTTACATCTAATCATTTCACTCTCCTGATTCAACAGCTCTTCACGGATTAAGTCATTTGGGCAAATATTTCCCCACTCCTGAAAAGGATGAAGGTGGCAGCTGAGATCCTGGGGTTGTCCATCCCTGGACCCCTGACATTCTTAGGGGTTGGGAGTGTGTGTCTGAGGAGACGTGCAGAGAATCATCTGACAGGATGGCCTAGTGGAGCCAAGAAAGGTGACAGTGAAGCCTGGACAATAGAAACGGGAATGCCCCGCACACAGGAAGTCAGGGGGAGAGAGTGCTAGGTCCACAGCCAGTGCCAAGACCCCACAGCAGGAGCCAGTGCCGTACATTTCACACAGGGAAGACGGCAGGGCCTGGAAGGTGAGGGGCAGAGGCCAGCAAGAGAAGGAGCTTGATGTGGGGGGAGGAGGCAGGTATGCAGTTGGGAGTTTGTTACAAGCACGAGAGGAATGGAATAGGCTGACAGACATTTTTAAACACTACTCTAACTGCTGGGAAGAAAAGACATGGCTAGGGACAGGGGGGTGGGTATCCCATGACGGGGAACTGGGTCATCGGATGAAATGGCCTGTACCCTCCTCGATCACACAACATATTCACTTGTCCATAGTCACAATCCATACGCACTTGTTGTTACCCATGCACAGAGACTGCCATCAAAAGCCAGCACTTACCTGTATCTGTATCGTCCCCCCTGCCCCCACCAACCACATACACAGCACAGTCACACTGTGCTTAAATGGGTGAGTGAATACTATCATGCAAAGGACACTGTTAGGAACATTTTCAACCGCAGAGTTAATATGAAATCGGTTAAAAGTCTCATTCCTCTGACAGTCTCATTATATAAAATAAGCACAACTGAAACAACAACTAACAGGATGATTTCTCACAGCTTTACTGATCTGGACCCTAAAAAATGCAATCTGACTTAGGAAGGAGGTTGGTACTTAGGGTTAGTGCTTTACAACCTCCCATGAGATATCTACTATCAAGCAGCCTTCAGGCAGTTTACAATTGTTTTTAATTCCCCAATTTCAACTCTCTGAGAGAAACCT
Source organism: Ovis canadensis (assembly GCF_042477335.2). NCBI lineage: Eukaryota > Metazoa > Chordata > Mammalia > Artiodactyla > Bovidae > Ovis > Ovis canadensis. The sequence continues at coordinate 28,230,260 of NC_091246.1, forward strand.
GATCTTTTGCCAAAAAAAGGCAACAAAGAGGAGACATCAATCCACTGCGCTGAAGGCACCTAAAGATCGGGTGGGTCTTCTGTGTCCCTGGTGCACTCTATAAGCCCACACCTCACAGACACAGATTTAAGCATCACCATTACTGCCAGCCTTAGTCCTTATGACTGCATCCTTTTTTCTTCCAATCTCTTAAGTCTCATAAGTTTGCTCTTGCTTTTCAACACTTCCAGGAATTACTACTGAGTCTACCCAGGAAATTCTGCTAGTACTTATTTGTATAATGATAGAAATTAAAACAATAAACTCATGAGATTATTGGCTGAATATTTAAATCTCTTTGGTTACTGCATGGTTAGCATCACAGAGGCCTCGAATTACTTACCTAAGTAATGTGGTGGGTGAAATGCCATAGGCTTGCTAGTTGCTGAATAATATCCAATTGCTCTCTTAAATCGAATAACTTTGTCATCTGTTCTAGACTGAAACAAATGCAGGAAAACCTTTGTAAATTAGTATGGCACTGGTCGTGTGTATATTAATATAATTCAACACATGGATAAGTCTATAGCCTTTAAAGCTAGATGAGAGTTTAGAATAAACATTAAAACCGTTAAGGAAAATCAACAGATTATCATTAAAGAAACAAGTTAAACATTAATTCTCTTAGAACACCGTACTTATCAGAGTCTGACATGGCACTCAGGAGACCTGAGTTCTGTGATGCAGTCCTCCAATTTTCCCTTGGCAAGGTCTCTGATGCTACCTGCAAAGGTTTTACTTTCCATCTCTAGCAAAGCGGAGGTACAAATTTAGCTCTTCAGAGAGCAAGTCACACAAACTTCATTGCTTCTACTAAAGTCCAACCTCCCCTGAATTCCTTACTTTCCAAAAAAGGAAGAAGAAATCCCTGACCACCACTTGGAGGGATGGACAAATCAGAGATCACAATTCTGTTTGCCCATTTGATACGTCTGTCTTAGTAGAAATCCCACTGAATTATGATGGAGGATCTAGGAGCGGCAGAGGCCTTACTATTTGTCTACCTCTGTGCAGGCTGGAGGGGAGGCTGGAGAAGCTAGGTGAGGGGCCAGCCCTCCTGGCTGGCACCGAGGCCTGACAGCTGGAAGCCCTCCTGGGCATGGCTGGTGTGTGCCTCTCAAGACCCTTCCTAATTCAGCACACACCAGAGCACAAAGCACTACCCAAGAGCTTGCATTTCTACCTGAGAATGCTGGAAAACATCTTTAGCTATGGCATCCAAGTCCGAGGTATCCTGGATGTTGCGAACATAGTCAGCCACAGCCTTGATCACCACATCGCACGGTGGCAAGACCAGCTGGTGGGCCCGGACCTAAGAAAACAAGCACACGTGTCAATACACTAATTCCAAACACGGGCCCCAGAAACTACAGGTAATGCTTTCCTTAGAAGGGCCTGCTTATCATCAATTTGTAAGTTCTTGTCCCTTAGACTTTGAAAGTCTGAGGGTTAAGCCCTGGATCTCCCTTTCAATTGTTGAGATACAACTCAGCGGCTTCAACCTGACTATGTTAAAAAGCATCTGACAGCCTTCAATCACTTCAGAGATGTCTGCAACCTGCTCACGTGAGCACAGCACAGAGGCCCTGGGCCACAGGTGCCCCTCATTTTTCAACACCAGCCAGCCGGAGGCTATGTAGCCCCAAGCTCCCCAGTCCACTGAAAGAGCCAAGGTCAGTTTGGAATGGATGGAAAACAATATCCCTGAGTGCTAAGGGACACATCTGGTGAAAGACACACGGAATAAAGTGTAGGAATATTTTACACTTGACACCAGGAAATGGTAAGTAAGGAAATTTTTTTTTAAATGTTTCTTTTGGACTTTTTCACGAAAACTTAAAAAAAAAATACATGAAGAAACAAAGATACCTTGATTTAGCAAAATTAAGGTATGCCTATATTCTTAGAAACAAAGATGAATCACATACAAACTTTGTTTATAAATTTTTTTTAATTTAATGATAGTATGAAATGATGTTTTATGTCCTATTTAGTCACAAAGATCATAAAGATAAATAAGATGGCAAAAACTTCTAAAGGCCAATGTTGTGGTTTCAGAGCTGTGCACTCCTGCCCACCACACCTATATGTGGTACCTTACACAGCAGGAGGGAAGAGGTGGGCAGACTGCTAACCTCAGGCCAGGCTGGTACCCTGGATGATGCAGCTGGGCCCAGTGTCATCACAGGGCCTCTAATGTAGAAAGGAAGGCAGAGGAGCAGGCTTCATACAGGAGGGGGTGCAGGACTCTACTGGCCACTGACAGCTTTGATGACAAAGGAAGGGCCATGAGCCACAGAATTCAGCACCTACAGAAGCTAAAAAGGCAGGAAACACTCTCCCGGGAGCCTCCGGAAGAAACGTGGCCCTCTCACACCTTGCTTTTAGCCCAGTGAGACCCACTCTGGTTGTGATCTCTATAACTGTAAGATTATTAACTTTGTGATATTTTAAGACACCAAATAGAAATAATAGAGGAAAAATTGAAAGAAAAAAGAAAAAAATCAGAGAAACTCAATGTAAACAGAATGGAAGAACCTCTGGAAAAATAAGATCATTACAGTATTACAGTACACACAAATTTTCAGACGCACAAAAGTATATTCAATTTCGTTTTGGAAAAGCAATCTTTTTTTAAAAATAATGTTTTCCATGTTTGAAAAATATTAGCTGCTCTGTCTCCTAGAGAATGGTTTGTCTCCTTGTCCTGGTCAGTGTTTGATAAAGGTCAATTCCATCATAATGAACTCCAGGGAACTAGTAAGATGTCCATGGCTGCAGACCACAAGCACGTTCCTAGAAACCCAATTCCCCCTCTGCAGAATGAAAAATTATTGACATACACATGTTCCACGGTGAAGAGGTCCCTGGAACAGCACATTCCAGTCAGTCTGGGAGAAATGGAAGCTCTGTCCACTCCCTGTCTTTGGGGTGTTCAGCAGTCCCACAGCCAGGGCAGGGAGGAGGGCCAGTTGCTGGCGGCCCCAGGAATGAGAAGCCGGAAGAGAAACCCTAAGCCCTCCTACCATCAACATTTCACTCTCAGTGAGCACACACTACAGGGAAGGGGACAGCCTGCAGTGGCCACCAGACTTGAGGCCCCTGGACGACCCCCTCTCTGGGCCTCAACCTTCTGTCTCTGACTACAGTTTGAGGCTAGTTAGCCACAGAACACGCCTTGGCAGTCTGAAAGTCTATGGTTACCTCATCATGCTGCACAAAGTACTGGAAAAGCCAGCCATTGCAGAAAGAGCTTATATAGAGAACAAATGACAATTAACATAGTGAGAACAAAGGTCTATTAGAAATAAAAATGTCCACAATATGAAAAGGGCTTTTCTACAGGAGGTGGGAGCTAAAGGGATGGTGCAGGCAGCCTCTCCCAGGGGATGCACAACAGACTGGGCAGGCGCACCCTGCCCCATCCCACCTCAAATGAAAAGGACAGCCTGTCGCTTTTGTTCCTATGGACTCCTTCTCTTCTCTACCCCCACCTTCTATAACATTAAGGCTATGAAATCCTTGAAGTGAACAGATCCTGTCATTAGAGGACCCCTGAATCCTTCTGAGCGGCTAATTTAACACCACCGTTAACTATATCCTTTATAATTTCCTTTGGAACAGACTCTTCGCTCACATCTCACCCCCTCCTCACTCGCCCAGCTTCATTCCCAATCCAGCCTTCCAAATCTAGCTCAGGGTGAGCAGCCACATCTTCCTCTGAGACTGTTGGTGCTACTGCTCCCAAACTATCTCTTGACTGCTTTTTAAATGCAACTCAGTATGAACACAGTTCAGTTCAGTCGCTCAGTTGTGTCCGACTCTTTGCGACCCCAAGGACTGCAGCACGCCAGGCCTCCCTATCCATCACCAACTCCTGGAGTCCACCCAAACCCATGCCCATTGAGCCGGTGATGCCATCCAACCATCTCATCCTCTGTCGTCCCCTTCTCCTCCTGCCGTCAACCTTACCAGCATCAGGGTCTTTTCCAATGAGTCAGCTCTTCGCATCAGGTGGCCAAAGTACTGGAGTTTCAGCTTCAACATCAGTCCTTCCAATGGATACCCAGGACTGATTTCCTTTAGTATGAACTGGTTGGATCTCCTTGCAGTCCAAGGGACTCTCAAGAGTCTTCTCCAACACCACAGTTAAAAAGCATCAATTCTTCAGCACTCAGTTTTCTTCACAGTCCAACTCTCACATCCATACATGACCACTGGAAAAACCATAGCCTTGACTAGATGGACCTTTGTTGACAAAAGAATGTCTCTGCTTTTTAATATGCTGTCTAGGTTGGTCATAACTTTCCTTCCAAGGAGTAAGTGTCTTTTAATTTGTGGCTGCAATCACCATCTGCAGTGATTTTGGAGCCCAGAAAAAGTCACCCACTGTTTCCCCATCTATTTGCCATGAAGTGATGGGACCAGATGCCATAATCTTAGTTTTCTGAATGTTGAGCTTTAAGCCAACTTTTCCACTCTTCTCTTTCACTTTCATCAAGATGCTCTTTAGTTCTTCTTTGCATTTCTGCCATAAGGGTGGTGTCATCTGCATATCTGAGGTTATTGACATTTCTCCCAGCAATCTTGATTCCAGTTTGTGCTTCATCCAGCCCAGCATTTCTCATGATGTACTCTGCTGCTGCTGCTAAGTTGCTTCAGTCCTGTCCGACTCTGCACAACCCCACAGATGGCAGCCCACCAGGCTCCGCCGTCCCTGGGATTCTCCAGGCAAGAACACTGGAGTGGGTTGCCATTTCCTTCTCCAATGCATGAAAGTGAAAAGTGAAAGTGAAGTCGTTCAGTCATATCCAACTCTTCACGACCCCATGGACTGCAGCCTACCAGGCTCCTCCATCCGTGGGATTCTCCAGGCAAGAGTACTGGAGTGGGTTGCTACTGCCTTCTCTGGATGTATTCTGCATATAAGTTAAATAAGCAGGGTGACAATATACAGCCTTGATGTACTCCTTTTCCTATTTGGAACCAGTCTGTTGTTCCATGTCCAGTTCTAACTGTTGCTTCCTGACCTGTATACAGGTTTCTCAAGAGGCAAGTCAGGTGGTCTGGTATTCCCATCTCTTTCAGACTTTTCCACAGTTTATTGTAATCCACACAGTCAAAGGCTTTGGCACAGTCAATAAAGCAGAAATAGATGTTTTTCTGGAACTCTCTTGCTTAACATCATTGCTGAAGCAGAAAAACCTGACCCACTTCACTGCCATTTGGAAAACAGCAACGTGGAAATGACTTTGGCAATTTTGCCAAATTTTGGCAATTTTCGGGAAGAAAACTAGAAACCTGATTTGATCAACATTAACTTGTGAGTAAGGCATTGTTCTAGAAATGAGAACATGGAGCAGCTCCCCAGTACTTGACTTCAAGAAGCTCATATTCTTATTGCAGAAAAAAATACGGGCCAACTCCAAAAGAGACCTCAGAGGAGAGCCTGGAGGAAAATCATGGCCCAGCTGAGGCGGTAGAAAGGTTTCTGCATCCTCTGTGATTCTCAAAGCATAGCCCTGAGATCCAACTGAGTGCAGCCTTGGCGCCCCCATACCAATGAAAAGAGTTATGTGAGGGGGCTAAGGCAGTTTGTTGTAATAAGCCCACCAACCATTGCATCATTGAACACACCCTGAAGCCTAGTAGTTTCTAGAAGAGTCAAAAGTAAGGAAAACACTTAAACACCATAATCATTAGGTACCTACCAGTGGCTATGCCTTGAGATTCTTAAAAAGTTATGACAAGAATCAATATCTTATACATGTGTGCATGCTAGGTTGCTTCAGTCATGTCTGACTCTTTGTGATCCTATGGACCATAGCCCACCAGGCTTCTCTGTCCATGGGCTTCTCCAGGCAAGAACACTAGAGCGGGTGACATGCCCTCCTCTACAGGATCTTCCTGACCAAAGGATTGAACCCACATCATCTCTTTCGTGTCCTGCATTGGCAAGCAGGTTCTTTACCACTACCACCATCAAGCTTGAAAAGGATGCTAAAATGCAATAATCACACACAATGCTAAACGAGAGCTCTGCACGTGGAAACTGTTATGCAGACACACCGAAGATTTCAACAGATTTGAGTTTAAAGTGTTAACTGTAAACAAAGAAAAGTTTCATCACACTTTGTGAGCAAGGGTCCCCGGAGGCTCTGAAGGAAAGGCGGGCAGGCTTGGGCTCCCTCCTGTAGAAGTGTCTGCATCCAGCTGGAGCTGCAAGGTCCTGTGACTGAGTTCCTCTAGACTGTATGCCACACGCTGCTTTCGGCAGGCATCACTTCATTTAATCCACAAAACAATGCTGTGAGGTACACTCTTAAACGTACTTCCCATTTGACAGAAGCTCATTAAGGCACCCATAGGAGCCAACAAGGTGAGTAGCTGGGCCACTACCCGACCCGCAGACTGCACACCTGACCACTACACTCTGGCCTAGTCGTCTTCTAAATTAGGCCTCTTTTAGCATTAAATGTCCTTTTCTGTAAAATCATGGTCGATAGCAAGCTCCTTGTTCTTCTAACATTCTTATTTAGAAAAATTAGAAGTTGGCAACACAACAGTAGCCCCCCCAGCTCCTCCCACCGCCCGAGAGATCCATGAAATCCAAACTCCTGTTGTCGATGAAAGGAGCTACAGAAACACTGTCAACAGGGGAGGTATGAGATCAGGCCTGGTGTCAGATGCATGGAGGACAGGCATGAAGGCGAAGGAGCAAAGGAGGGAACATTAGCGGCTCCTGCTCAAACTCAACTGACAATAACGCAGGTGGTAAAGGACAGGGTGAGCATGCTGGGAAAGGTCAGATGAGCTAGACCCGGAGAGGGGAAGAATCAAATTTAATTCCCCATTTCTAACCTGATGACTACAGGGACAGTGGTATCACTAGCTGAGAAACATAACACAGGAAGACAAAACCATTCAGGCAGGGTGATGACATTTTTAGAAACATCAAATTTGGTGCACAGGTGGAGTGCCCAAGTGGAGATGACTTAGTGGATGGTAGGATACACCCGGCAGTTCAAGGAAGAGGTCTCACTGGAAGAAGTACACTGGAGAATCATCAACACAGAGATGGTACTTATAACCTTGAAGGCAAATGAGACATGCCAGAAAGTGTGAGGATTACAGCAAGGTACAGATGGACCCTAGGGAATGCACATGCACTCAAGGGCAGCCAGCTCACAGGAGAGTCAAGGAAAGGATGCAGAAATAAGGAATATAGAATGAAGTTGGGATCTGGGAATCAAGGCAGGAATTTCCCAGAAGGGTGAAGAGAACAGGATGACTGATACTGTCAAATGCTCCAAAGAGGTTGAAAATCACTTGACAAATCATTTGTCAAATCCACAGCCTTGGATAAAGACCCACCTGTGTCTGCTAGAAATAGGTGGGGAGGGGTTCAGCGAGCAGTGAGGGTGGGTTAAGCTGTTGGGGAAACAATGGAAGACTGCCCTTGGAAGATCTGAGGATGAAAAAAGAGAGTTAGGAGAACACGGGAGACTAGACCACATTTACAAACTAAGGATCAAGGACCAAAAGTGGGAGTGTCTACATAGGAGCAAGGAGTTGACCGGATGAGGCAAGGAAGGGCTCCCCAGATGCATTCAGTGACACGGGCTCAAGAATGTCAGGACAGTCTAGTCTCAGGCTGGAAAAGGGAAGTAAAGTGAGCCTGGATGAAGAAGAAGGCAAACAGGGGAACGAGAAGCTGAGGACTCTCATCATCCTTAGATAAAGGACCTCTCTCTAAGAGAAAGCAGTGTGAAAGTGAAGAGAGGTCCGAAGACATGACAAATGTTTAAGATAAATATTAAGGAGAATATAAGATTAACTGTTGATATTGATAGCTTGGGTTGCCATTTCCTTCTCCAATTAGTGAAGCCACTACCACAATTATGAAATACAATTTTTCCATCACCTCAAACAGTTTCCTGTTCCCCTTCCCATCATAGCCCCAGGCAACCACTAACCTGCTATCTATCACTATACTTTTGCCTTTTCTAGGATTTTACATAAGACCAATCTATTTCCTTTGTTTTCAACTCTTCACTTAAGATAATGCTTTAAGATTCAAACATACTGTAAGAAATTAGTTGGTCCCTTTCTCTGCTATGAGCATTTCATTGTAAGACTGTGCCACAATTTATTCATCCATTCACCAGCTGACTACTGCCGAGTGTCTTTGAGACTACAATAGATAAAGCTGCCCAGAGACTCAGACTGAATCATGTGTGTCAACAGAGGATTTCATTCCTCTTGAGTAAATGTCTAGTTGTGGGATTGCTGGGTCATATGGCAGGTGCATGTTTAACTTTGTAAGAAACTTTGTCAGACGGTTTTCAAAGTGACCATTCTGGATTCTGCTTCCCAACAGCCACATCTCAGAGCTGCAGGTGCTGACATGTACTGATACTTCTCATCATCTGTCTCCTCAATTTCACCCATTCTAGTGGTTAGTAATGCAGCTCATGGTGGTTTTAATCTGCATTACCTAATGGCATGGAACATCTCCTTGTGTGCTTATTGAATATTCTGTAAAATGTCTGTTCAAAATTTTGCCCGTCTTTTTCTTTGTTGTTGGGTTGTGTGTCTTATTATTGTATTGTTCTTTATATATTCTGAATACAAGTCCTCTGGTAAGAATTACATTGTGCAAATAGCACAACATAATTCTATCTCTATTCACTGTTGTTGCTTGCTTTTCATTCTTTTAACTAAGAAATCTCTAACTCCAGGTCATAAAGATCTTCTCTTATATTTTCTTCTAGAATAATTTTTATATTTCTAATTTTTGCAAATGAATATCCAGCTATTATAAAGACTAACCCTTTCCCCATTTAGTTACTTATGGACTTCTGGTAAAGGTAACTAACCATGTATATACACGATTATTTCTGAACTTGCTCTGTTCCATTGATCTATTCGACACCCTTATGTCAGTACTACACTGAGTTGATTATAGCTTTACAGTCATACTGAAATTAACACTAAGTCCTTCAATGGAGAAGGAAATGGCAACCCACTCCAGTGTTCTTGCCTGGAGAATCCCAGGGACGGGGGAGCCTGGTGGGCTGCCATCTATGGGGTCGCACAGAGTCGGACACGACTGAAGCAACTTAGCAGCAGCAGCAGCAGCAGCAGCAAGTCCTTCAAATTTGTTATTCCTTTTCAACATCTTTGTTGCTTTTCTAGGTCCCTTGCAGTTCCACATGAATTTTAAAACCTACTTTTCAATTTCCACTTTAAAACAAAGCTTGCTTGGATTTTGATGTGAAAGTGAAGTGAAAATCATTCAGTCATGTCTGACTCCTTGCAACCCCATGGACTATGCAGTCCACAGAATTCTCCAGGTCAGAATACTCGAGTGGGTAGCTGTTCCTTTCTCCAGGGTAGATTTTGATGAGGATGTAGTGAATCTATATAACAACAGTCTTTTGAACCATAAACACATACTTTTCCTCATTTATTTAGATCCTTCTTTAACTTAGATCATAAATTTGCAGCAGCATCCATCAGCTGTGTGGTTCTCAAGATATTCTCTAGATAGTACAATCTAGGCTGGAGAAGTCTGCTGGGTGCGTGAGATGGAAGAAGGAGCAACAGAAGGGTGATGCTGGTACCCCTGGTTGGAGATGACCCATCAAGAGGTCCAGGCCAGCTAGGGAAGAAAGAGACGAGTAAATGGGCAGACAGCCCCAGGGTGGGTGAAAGAGTGAAGTATGGTGAGAATACTAAAGATAGAAGCAACAGAGACAAAAGGATATTAAGTGTAAGATAAGAATCAGAACTCTTCTGGGAGAAGACCCAGTGTATGACTCGCCATAGAAGGCTGCAGTATAATAAACACCGCTGGAGACAAAGAAAGAACATGCTGTCAAGTTATCTGTGGGTAAACTCTAGTACATGACCGTGCCTGAGTCTCTGAAGAGTTATCAAAGGACACCATGATGAAAGTGAAAAGACAACCCACAAAAAGCAAGAAAGTGTTTGCAAATTATGTATCTGATAAGAGACTTACCTTTCAGAATATATTAAAAAAAAGAACTCACATACCTCAATAATAAAAAAATTTTTTCAATGGACAAAAGATATGAATAGATATTTATCCAAAGAAGGTATACAAATGGCCAGTGAGCAAAGGAAAGGGTGTTCAACATCATTAATCATCAGAGAAATGCAAATCAAAACCATATCACAGCCACTATGACACATCCACTGTGACAATTAGAAATAAAACAGACAACAAGTGTTGGTGAGGACCCAGAAAAGTCAGAACCCTCACAACATTGCTGATAAGTGTGAACAGTATAGCTGCTGTGGAAAACAGTGGAGTAGGACCTCAAAAAGTTAAGCAATTTCAGTCCGAGGTATACACCCAAGAGAGATGAAAACATGTCTATACAAATACTTGTACCTAAATATTCACAGTAGCATTACAATAGCCAAAATGTGGCTAACAATCTGAATGTCCAGTGACTGATGAACAGATTGAATGTGGTAGGTACACCCACACAACAGACTGTTATTTGGCCATTAAAAAAAATGAAGTACTGATTCATGCGACAATGTGACTGAACCTTGGTGGGGGGAGGGGGAAATGCTCAATGAAAGAGACCAGACACAAGAGGTCATATAATTCCACTTATACGAAATGTCCAGAAGAGGCAAATCCATAGAGAAAAAAGTAGACTAGTGGTTATCAACGGGTGGGAGAGGGAGAGAAGTAGGAAGTGACCGCTAGCAGGTGAGGTACTGGGTTTCTTTTGGGGGGAATGAAAGTATTTTAAAATTATAAGTGATGATAGATGCATAAACTTTGCGAAAGCTAAAAATCGTTGGATTATACGTTTTGCATACATGCGCTCAGTCGTGCCCGACTTTTTGCAACCTCATGGACTGTAGCCCGCTGCTGCTGCTAGGCTCCTCTACTGATGGAAGTTTTCAGGCAAAAATACTGGAGTGGATTGCTATTTCCTTCTCCAGGGGATCTTCCCACCCCAGGGATTGAACCCACGTCTCTTGCATCTCCTGCACTGGCAGGTGGACTCTTTACCACTGAGCCACCTCAGAAGCCCTAAATCGTATTTTAAAGGAGTATATTTTATGACATGTGATTGTATCCCAATAAAACTGTTATAAAAAGAAAAATTTAAAACCATTCTAATCGGGAATGGCAGTTTGGAAGTAAACTGCTAGCAAATCCCAGTTCTGTCACATCTTCCTGGCCCCAGATTGGGCTAGCGTCAAGAAAGGTGACCTCTCTGGCTGAGTTGCCTAGAAGTGCCCAGGGCAGAGACCACTGGCAAGGTGAGGTGTATAGGTGCACGCACCCAAGACACAGGGTCAGGAAGCTGCCAAGCGAAACACATTTTCGGAAGACGATCTCTTCTGTTAGAGAGATGGAGACGGCCTATTCAGGAACAATGCTGAGGTTCTGGACCCAGAGGGGAGAAAATACACTTGAAAGTGTCTGCACACGTTTTAAAAAACTGAGGATATGTCACTTAATTAACATAACACTAGAAGATTCCAGGTCATGAGAAGAAACAGAGAAACCAAAAGTACTCCAGTAACCTTCCTTTTAACTTACCCCACCAGTCACCACCGCAGGCATGAGAAGTCAGCCACTACAAACACTGTATCTTTCAGACGGCTTTTGGACCATGAATCTCTCTCTCCTCCTGACCAGGTTATGCATTTCGGCTCACTCAGGAAGAGTTCTGTAGGCACAGTCCCTATAGAAAGGAGCTAAGCTAAAAGTAACCCTGCAACAACTAGGAAACACAGACTCCTCCCATGACTGTCCCTCTTTCCCAGCAAAGTGACTTCTGTCCAAAGACAGAAAAGCTGTTGAGTCCCAGTGATCCCAGACAATTCCTCGGAACACCAAGTTTTCCATCTTTACTCTAAAAGCAACTGGGAACAGGGAAAGCAGCTCAGATAAGATACAAATAAGCAAGCATCTTTTGAGTTCAGTCTTGTATTCTCCATCTAAGGATTCCTTATATAAATTTTAAATGAGCAAAGAATAAAACTTCTTACCTAAGTTTCCACGACCTAAAAGCATACACCCCAGCACCATGAACCTGTGTGCTGAAATTCCATAGACTGTTAATTATGTGCAGCTCACTGAATGCATGACACTGTAATAATAATATTAGTAGGGTGTACATTTTAAAACAATTTTGGAGTATGAATATCAATCTGTTAAAAGTGGTTCTCTTCCAAGAGTGAAATTATAAATAGCTCTTATTTCCACACTGCATAATGGTTGAGTTTTTCAACCATTTCTAGGCCCCTAACAATATTTTCTCTAGAGCCCCCAAAGTCCTTGGGTTTTAGGAAGTACTTTTTAGCTCTTATGATACAATGACTTTTTGAGGGGAAAAAGGTATGAGTTAACTTCAATTAACATTAATACACAAGCAGGAATTCCTTCTTTAGAATGTCCTACAGTGCCCATGCTGCCACCTCTTGCAATGCCTTAAAAGGTAGAACTCAAAGTAAATGAAGCCCATCTTTCTATTGATGCACAATTTATATTCAACCTTCTTTCAAAAAAGATTCCAGGAAGTCTGATCACCAATCTCACTCTAGTGAAGTTGCACAGTATGTTAGATATACCATAAAACTTCAAAAGGCCTGAAATCAGGCTGCTCTTCTCTCTGGAAGCTGGCTCCATGGTGTGAAACCCAGAGAGGGGCCATGAGGAGTGGAGATGAAAATCACTGGTGGGCTGGACACTGGTGAGCAGGTGCTACCCATGGAGCTCCTTCCGGGAAGCCAAGAGAGAGGAGATCCTTCAAGTCCTGGCTTCATTCTGAGGGCCCACTGCAAGCTGTGCCATTTGCCATGACTTTGAGAATGCTGGGGTTGTGTGGCCTGCACGATGAGACACAGATGGCTCTTCTGTCCACTTCCACATTCCTGGGGACCCTGACATACCACTCTCCCAGAATCAGACTCCCTCCTCCCCCAGGGTCAACCGCCACATCCTGTCCCTAAAGACATTTGTAAAAAGGATTGCTCAGTGACTTTTGGTGGCAGACAGTAAGATGTAAACATATAGAGATAACTTTTAGTAAAATTCTAGGTAAATTTAAAACAAAACGTTCCTGAGGTGACCTACAAGAGTGTCCTGGTATAAGCTGCCTCAGGGAAAAGATATTGCTGGTAAAGGAGGGTGACTAAAAGGTTAATCCAAAGGTAGAGGTATAAACACTAAAGACTACTTAAATCAGAAAGAGACATGTACAAGAGCTAGGACTTAGATTTTGAGAAGAGCCAGAAGCAAGCAAGGAAGTTTTCGAGGAGACATTTTAACTGGACACACACAGGGAGGAGTTCAAGAGAAACTAGCATCTGCCTGGCCTGTGGCTGATGGGCAGAGCGGGGCTGGGGCAGTGGGGTGGTGACGGTGGCGTGGGCAGTTGTGTCCAGGGGAAGGTCTCCTCTGCCTGCCTGCCACACTGGGGAAGTGGTACAGAGAGGCCAAAATAGAACCTGAAGAGCTATACAGGAGAACACCACTTGTAGGAGGTCTAAGGAGAGGAAAGGTGAGCATAAAACTTGCAAAGCGGAAATGACAAAGGGACTCTGGGGCAGGAAACACTTGGGAGTCAGGAATGACTGACAGGGATAAAACTCAAAATATATGAAACTGAATATGAAGTTTGGGAATACAAAGACCTGCAACTTATGATTCAACTTAAGAAAACACTTTCCATTAAAAAATTCAATGCCAAACCCAAATAAAAAGTTCCATAACTTTCAAGGACTCAAAATCATAAAACCATTTTTAAAAATTCAAAAAGCACATATAAAAACGGCACTCATCTGGCACATGCTTACAGCCAGGAGGTGTTCCCAAGCAGAGCTGATCACCTAACATCCCAAAGGACTCCCACCTCTGCTTCTAGAATGTGATGTGACTTAAAACGGGCTCCTGCTGTGCTGAAAACAAACGAAATATACTTTAATTCCAAAACTAAGAAACTTTACTTCCATAACTAAGAAACTAGAAGTTCTTAACATGTAAACAAGTATTGAAAAGCTTAAAAACTTGACTGGCTGCCTTAACTTCCCCTTTTCTACTGCCCTAACTTGATTTGTAGGTTTTTAAGTGTGTTTAGCATTGCACACCTACTCTAATAAGCACTATCCCTGATTAATAAGGCAGCACAAAACAGAATTCTGCTCCCTTCCTAGCCTTCTCTGTGGGGATCGCCTCATGATCCAACTGCCTCAGCTGTTTATCACCAGCCACTCCAGGTTCTGCTTGTGCTTCTGAATCCAGAGCCCCAGCCACGCTCTCCTATTGGCCCAACCAGCACTGTGGATGGTGATGTCGAAATGTCGACAGGAATAAGATTATGACATTACACGTTAAGGGGGGATTTGAATTTATTAGATAATAAGTTCATATAACAGCAACCCTCTGTGAACAATAAACTAGTAGATATGAACTCAGTGAAATACTTTGGCAAAATAAAGTAGGAGAAAAGGAATGCTTGAAATCGGGGAAGCAAAATCAAGTATCCTTAAAAACTGTATACAACATACTCTGTTGAAAAGAAAAAAAATCATAAGAAAGTTTTATAATCAACAACTAACCAAATTTTCAAAAGATGTAGTTAGTTTTATAACTGGGAAAAAGCAATTAAAAAAGCAGATGGGCACAAACAATTCTAAACAGTAGTACGTTCATGAGAAAAAACCCCATATTCAATATCCCACAGACTAGTTACACAGAGTGAGGTCAGAAAGAGAAAAACAAATATCACATATTAACGCATATATATGAAATCTAGAAAAATGGCACTGATGAACCTATTTGCAAGGCAAAAATAGAGACAGAGAGAACAGGCCTGTGGACACAGTGGGGGAAGGAGCGGGCAGGAGGGATTGAGAGAGTAGCGCTGAAACATATACGATACCATCTGTGAAACAGAGTGGGAAGTCGCTGAGTTATACGGGGGGGGGGCCAGACATTGTGCTCTGTGACAACCCAGAGGGATGGGATGGGATGGGGTCGGGGGGTGGGTGGGAGATTTGAGAGGGACAGGACATGTGTATGCTTATGGCTGATTCGTGTTTTTGTATGGCAGAAGCTGACACAACATTATAAAGCAATACTCCAATTAAAAAGAAAAAAAAAATCCCAGTTTTTGTTAAGATGATACTACACACAGAAGGAGAAGGCAGTGGCAACCCACTCCAGTGCTCTTGCCTGGAAAATCCCATGGATGGAGGAGCCTGGTGGGCTGCAGTCCACGGGGTCGCTAAGAGTCGGACACAACTGAGCAACTTCACTTTCACTTTTCACTGTCATGCACTGGAGAAGGAAATGGCAACCCACTCTAGTGTTCTTGCCTGGAGAATCCCAGGGACGGGGGAGCCTGGTGGGCTGCTGTCTCTGGGGTCGCACAGAGTCGGACACAATTGAAGTGACTTAGCAGCAGCAGCACACACAGAAACTGTGTATAAAGGTCAAAACATAAAAGTTTTGCAATTTTTTAACTCAAAGCCAGACGTTTTACTTTTCGTAATGTCACTTTAAAAAATCCTACAGCTTATCAAATCATTGAAAAATTATGTTGGACTGCTTCGCTATTATGCCATAAAAATACCTAGCTAATATTTAAAATACACATGTTGATAATGCAAAAAATTTAGTTTTTTAAAAAACCCACAAGTGTATAGAAATCTGCTGCCAATGCAGAGGACATGGGTTTGATCCCTGGTCCGGGAAGATTCCACGTGCCCAAAGGCAACAAAGCCCATGTGCCACAACTACTGAGCCCACGAGCCTCAACTACTGAAGCCTACGTGCCTAGACCCTGTGCTCCACAGCAAGAGAAGCTACTGTGGTGAGAAGCCTGCGCACTGCAACAAAGAATAGCTCCCGCTCACCACAACTAGAGAAAGCCTGTGCACAGCAACGAAGACCCAAAACAACCAAAAGTATATAAATAATTTTAAAATACATACATACACAAACAATCCTACAAACAACTTCCACAGAAAACAGAAAAATGTCAACGTAGACTTATATTAAATGACATTAATTTAGTTGATGTGATGACAGTAATATAATTAAGAGATTATCCTTATTTTTAGGTGGTGGTGTTGATATAAACCAAGGGATTCCCAGGTGGCTCAGTGCTTAAGAACCTGCCTGCCAATTCAGAAGACGCTAGTTCAGGCCTTGGGTCGGAAAGATCCCCTGGAGTAAGAAACAGCAACTCAATCCAGTGTTCTTGTCTGGAAAATTTCATGGACAGAGGAGCCTGGCAGGCTACAGTCCACAGGGTCACAAATGGTTGGATACGATGGAGCAGCAGCAGCCGATATAAACCAAAGTTTTCACAGATAAAGTGTTATGATCTCTGCAACTTACTTCCAGATAGTTGAGTTAAAAAACACACACACAGATATAAATAATCTTTACAGCAAACTGTTAACAACAGGTGAACCAAGGTGATGGATATGTGAATAGATATTTTCTATTTCAACTTTTTATATATTTTTATTTTTATTAACAAACTATTAGGAAAAGTACGTGATAATGATACTTGCGATCTACTAGTGGATTGAGCTGGTTTTCCAATAATTCTTTAAACAGTTCCTCACTTCTAACCTCTAACACACGAAATAAGGCGAGCTCAATTTAAACATATGTATACCGTCTGGGGATCCTGGGAGCCTCTCACTCACCCCTCCTACTCAAAACAATACAAACCTTGTAAAAAAAACAAGCTTTCATAAAAGCATACCGTTTAATAAGCTAATGAGCCTAATACTTCTGAGTCTACCTGATTTCAGACTGTACTT
This sequence comes from Ovis canadensis, assembly GCF_042477335.2. NCBI lineage: Eukaryota > Metazoa > Chordata > Mammalia > Artiodactyla > Bovidae > Ovis > Ovis canadensis. The sequence continues at coordinate 28,247,138 of NC_091246.1, forward strand.
TTCTGATTCTGCAAGTCATTAATGGTATCACCAGGAGCTTGGAATCAAGTTTACAAATTGTAGTACTTTGTAAATGAAAACACACCTGAAGAACATTCTGGCCAATAGCAAATAGACAGCGGTTTTCCTTCAGGCGGGAAAAAAAAAAAAGGCAAAAGAAAACAAGTAACTCAAACAAAAGGAGAAAAACTGACCTTCCAACAGAAGCTGAAAAGCCTCATACCGAGAACTGTTAGGATAAAAAGGAAAATATCAGGGCCTATCAATAAGAAATGGAAAAAAAAAAAAAAAGGGTTCTAGGCACCAAGGAACAAGATGAAAGAGGCAGGAGAGGAATGCCACCTGAACTTCCAAGTATCACAGTTTGCTGTAAGTTAAACACTGAAAATCCTATTTGGAGGACAATTCTGACAATAGGAAAACATGCATTCAGAAACCACTCCATGCAACCTCCCCATTACCACAAGGAACTGAGGCCCAGGCTGCCGGCCAGTCTAGGTTCAGAATTCCCAACTTCCTATCTAGGAAGTGGCAGCTATGACGACAACACTGACAGCAGAGAACACCACACCAATTTTCTCAGCAAAGGGAATTCAGAAAATCACAGGAAGCCACTCACAAATACAAGTTCCCTAGTGACTCATACCACTCCACTACTATGCTCACATCAAACTGTAAACCCTCCCACTTTAGAAAATCAAAGTTAAGGGCATCTTCCTGGATGTTCATTACTTTCACAAACAGGAAGGGGAGAAAAATAAGAAAATAAATATCAACGGAACAGTACAAATAGACCATTTTTCTAATGAACTTGGGTCTCCTCAATCACTCATAAAGCATTAAAACTATAGATTTTTACAATATTAGAAAATCAGTAAGAAAATTATGAAATTTATCAAACTCTGCTAAGATATTGATCCATAACAGCAGATGATATTATCTATTGAAAAAATAATATTTGCAAGAAAAGAAAATACGTACAAACTTTAGCTAAAAAATTTACACCTATCTAGGTACATGACATGAAGAATTCATCTGAGGAAATTTTTAAAAACATTTATATATATTTCCCTAAAATATAGGTGCGGGGAACAATATAAGGTAGGTTCTTTGTTTTTTTGAAGGCAGCACAGATTGTGAAGTTAGGCGGAAGCATGATATTGCTAATTTTGCGGTATATTTCCTTCTACAATAAAGAAACATTGCTTAGATTATGAAAGGAAAAGGAAAAGCAACAAATGTTGGAAATAAAATTAATTTTTACCTTAAGTGAAGCTAGTGGATGTTCTGGACCAAGTAAACTCCAATGAAAGGAAGCCAGATCTTCATCAGGTAGAATGTGATTTCCTGGAATACAAACAGGGATACCACAAAAGCCATTACTGACAAGGGGGAAACTTAATATCACTGCATGTTATAATCTGTAGATTATCTTTGTTAGTTTTAGACTTTGCAATATGACTCCTTAGGACCACCTCATTTAATACACCGCATAAAACTTGCACACAGGCATTGAGAGTATTTCTTCATCTGTTAACACAAAACATACAGCAGGCCAACTTCTTGAAGCTGCTTCAACTACATTTCCATTATAAGCTTAACAGCATTCAAACTGAATAAACTGCATAAAAACCTAAGTAATTCCCCAGCACAGTATTAAGGTCAGTCTGATAATGCCAGATGCCAGATACCAATCTGATACAAGTTTTCGTGTGTTTATGAGAAGCTATGGCTCAAACTGCATTCTGTGAAGTAGGTGCAGATGCAGAATCTACCCAGTTATAAAACCTAAGGTTAAGTGACAATGCTTGCAGTTTGTGACATGGATCAACACCCTCCTCCTCCAATTTCTAGCACCACCCACAAAATAGATGTACAAAGCACAGACTACACTACCACCAAGAAGTGTCAGTCAGCTCTTTGCAATATCACCAGGCCTATGTCACAAGTAAGAATTGTATTCAGCTGAGAAACTACCTTTTTGGGGTGAACACTTTCCCTTCAATATAATGCTTAGATGCCTGATATACTAACATATTTGTTAGTTATTTTCATATAATTTAAAAGCAATAATTTCCTAAATAATTCTGTGATTTGTATATTATGATTTAGTCACCTCCACACTAAGCAGATACATTACTGAGCTGCTAACAGAAGGCAAGACAAGGTAAGCGCATCTCAGCATTGCTACTCATAATACTCTAGACACAGACATGTGACACAGGCTTGCCGAACTGTCACGACACCCACGAGAGCAGAGCCAGGCCCAAACCGTCAATCACTGAGTTCTGTATTGCCTTCCTCTGCTCACAGATAGCGCAGAACTTTCCTGTGAAGTATAAAGCATCTGAGATTTGTTTTTGAAGCTACCTACTATCTGAAAAAATATTAAGCCAATTCCAACATCAAATATAGTCTGTTAAAACTTGGGCCACATACTTAAATGAGTATTTCACTCAACTTTTCTAAAACAAAACATCTTATATTGCTATGCTTTCTATTACAAAAAGAAGAAATTATACTTTCTATTTTAAAAAAAGGAAAAATAATATTTCTATATGAGGACACTGAACTTTTCACACAAAATCTAAACTAAAATGCTCTAAAAATGCTCACCCAATTAAGACTTTATAATTTGCCTAAATTTTTTGAAGACATTTCAAGCCTTAAATTAATTCATTACTAAATTATTCACAGTGTTATTATTTTTCACTTCTTTTAATATTTCATAAACTATTAGTTGGTATTATCTCCCAAGAAATTTATTCAATGTTTCTTAAATAAGATAAACAAATACCCTTCCCAGGGTAGCTAAGGTATCCATATTCTAAAAGTAATGAAAATATTCCCATTCATTTAAAGTCAATTAACATGCCCAAGTCAATGGGTATAACATTTAAGTAAATATGAAACTTTTCATGTGTCCATCCACGTCATCACTTTTTAATACTTGAGGAAACATCCTTTTATATTTTAATATCTGAAAACATAAAAGTACTATATGCATTTAGAAATTAGGTTTAATCCTCTGAATCCCAAGTCACAAGAGTTCACTAAGAAAATGGACAGAAAATAGCCAAGTACAAACTTAAAGACATGTATTTGAGATTGGATCCAAATAAAGACAACTTGTAAAATCAGAATTTTTTTTATTAATTTGTGGTTACACAATCTGAAATTTTATCACCAAATAACATGAAAAATTATGGCTCCCTCACTATAATTTCTAGTTGTATAAAACTCTTTTGGAATGGTTATTGAAAAATCTGCTAATTAGAAATTTCTAAAAGCGCCCACAATATAGCCCCCCTTGTAAGCACAACCAGATCCTGTTGCTAAGCATTGCAGAATAAAAACTGAGAGAGTACAGTAAGATCTCACTTTTTCTTAAGACCACACATCTCTCAGAGAGGGCCTGAGTACCCCAAACAGCTCTCAATCTCATCACTGAAGTTCTTAGGTTTTACTCACAGAAGGGTCTTGCTCAGAAGACATTTACTTATACTGTGGACACAATTTTTACAAACTCTCAGCAAACTAGAGCCAGATTCTCAAGTAGCTAAGAGACATGCACATTCCAAGCACAAGAAAGGGAAGTTGACAGAAAAGATAGAAATAACTATAAACTACAGACATAAAGTGATAAATAAATGGATTACCTATTACCAAGTTGGACTTCCCTGGTGGCTTACCAAGTTACTTAAAAGAGAAAAATTTATATATAAAATCTTAGTTAAAACAAGATTTCAACCCTTCTAGATATCAGCATAAAAAATTCCTCCAAGGGAGTTTTTAAAGATATTTATACATTTACTTAAGATGCAGCCTTTGGAAACAAAGGTAGAATAGTTTATTTCTGTTGTTTTCCTTTTAAAGTAGTGAGAATCCTGAAAACAAGGGGAACACAGAACAGTGCTAACTTCACAGCAAATTCCCTTCTGTAATTTGTGTCAAAGGTTTAAATGTTTTTCACAGTGAGAACATATTAGCATTTGTGATTTTTAAATGTTATTTCCCCAAAACATTAAGAGCATTTTTTTCCCCAAAATTAGTTTATTGGCCTAGACGAAACAATACATAAACAAACACTTAGGAACAAAAGAAGCACATTATCAGCAAAAAATAATGAGTAAAGAATGTTACTGAAGAGGAGCCCATTCCCTGGTTTTTTAAAATTCAAGACACAATCCAAAATATTCTAGCACTGAAATTTAAAAAAAAATCAGTATGTTCCTGATACACATAACTTTTTCACAAAATGAGAGCTTTAACACTGCCACTTACCTAACAGAGCGGCAAAGATAGGGAAGCGGTTTGGGTTCAGGTCCAGCTGCTTGGCAACCTCATGCATCAGGTACTGGCTCGTGGTGAGACTCTTCCCATTCCGGCTCAGTTTTAGGGCGTGGGCACTGAAGTAGTAGGGGATGTTGCACAGAGCATAATCAGAGTCGTATGCAACCAAGCCATGGAAGCCGTTTTCTCTGCAGAAACCGATCACTTCTTGATGATGGTCCTCAATGCTCTGTGCAACCTGTGCAAGTAAGAAGAGCACCTCATCAGAGGCCAGTACCCCTGCAGCGTGCGCTGAATATGCAGACATATTTGCACAGAATCTGCAACTGCCAGATACGGAAGATATGCGAGAGTGCCAAACAGTCAAAACTGCCATAATAAAGTATGAGGCACATTGCTCAAATAAGAATTTCAGTAAGAAATATCTCCGCTCAGTAACTTATGATCCCAACCATACCGCAGATTAATTTTCAATTCTTATCAAATTCAAAGATCACCCTATTTAAAAGTGTACAACACCAGGTGGCCCCTGTGACAGTATTTTGAAGGCCGGGGGTCGGGGGGAGAAGGGGAAGACAGGAGGAAAATGAAGTGAGAAGGAAAGAGACAAAGGGGGAAGTAAAACCAAAATAATTTCTTCGAAGAAGATCACAGCAAATAAGTGAAATAATCGGAAGGATTTTCTAAACAAAAATAAAAGCCAAGTATTATCCATCACCAATCTGTCTACTAGTTCATATAGATCCTGAAGCATTGAGCGTATGGGACAATAAGAATGAACATGTGTTCAGTTCAGTTGTGTTTAACTCTGCGACCCCACTGACTGCAGCATGCCAGGCTTCCCTGTCCATCATCAACTCCTGGAGCTTGCTCAAACTCATGTCCATTGAGTCAGTGATGCCATCCAACCATCTCATCCTCTGTCGACCCCTTCTTCTCCTGCCTTCAATCTTTATCAGCATCAGGGTCTTTTCCAATGAGTCAGTTCTTCCCATCAGATGGCCAAAGTACTAGAGCTTCAGCTTCAGCATCAGTCCTTCCATTGAATATTCAGGACTGATTTTCTTTAATCTTCAAGTCCATGCTCCCTACCTCAAATCACTTTATTATGTAGAATTTTATATTTACAGCAATGTCTTAAGGCATTTAAAAATCACCAGTGATTCCTGTTTCCCAGACATCTTTAACATTAAGTCTGCACAATCTCCTAAAAGGTTTTTGAAATGAAAAGAGATTGTAAGTACCATTCCCTTGCTCCACTCCCCTCACAGGAGATCTAGAAAAGGCAGCATGGCTGCTTGCTTCATAGAATCAGATATCCTGTAAAGGAGATTATTTGTTACATAGTTGCTAAATCATGTCCAGACTCTTTTTGACCCCATGGACTATAGCCTCTCAGGCTCCTCTGTCAGAGGGATTTCCCAGGCAAGAATACTGGAGTGGGTAGCCATTCCCTTCTCCATGGAATCTTCCCGACCCAGGGATTGAACCTGTGTCTCCTCCTTTGGCAGGCATATTCTTTACCACTGAGCCACCAGATGGGGCAGAATTGAAGGTATGAGTTGAGTCAGTGTATAATGTATGTTTTGCAAAAGAGTTTATTAACCTATTCTCCTGGGAAACTGAGGCTAAGAGCAGTTCAGAACCTAGCTCTGCCCAGCTCTAGGACGACAGCAGTCCAGAGACATCCTCTCTGAGCACCCTTTGTCTACATGCCTCACAGCATATTACCTCATTACCCTCATAATAACCCAGCAAGGGGAAAGGAGCCAGCCCTGTGTGGTCACTAAGAAAGGTGTTCAACAAGCAGGGGAAGAGCAACTGTACTGGCTCAGACGTGAGTGTGGTATCTGCAGCCCCATCCTAGTGACCCAGGGTAAGCAGCAGGTGAAGGAGTCACAGCAGGCAGGACAGGTCTATGGCAGGTTTCCAAGGAAGGCTACTGGCAATGCAAAACAACAGGCAATACATTTCCAGAGCTGCAAAGCACTCATACTCTTTGACCCTGAAGTAATCTTACTCCAGGAAATACAGCCTAAGAAACCAACCCATCAGATAAAATAATGCTGCGAGCATAAAAAGGATGAAGGTAGCCTTCTATGGGAAAAATAATATTAAGGAGCTAGGCAAAGACAGAAACTACACAGTGTTGTGAAGAAACTTGAGAAAAGCTTGGAACAAAATATTAAACAAAACCATTTCAGAACACAATATTCAGTACATACAACCACAAAGGAATAAGCAAAAACTGACACAGTGGTTCAGGGTGATGCAAGTATGCTTTTTTAAAGAAAAAAAATTTTTTTCAAAGAAAAAGGTCACCTCTATACCACTGCCCTGGGGTCAAATATTCCTCCTTTCATATCCATCGCTCACCAGACAAGGCATACAACTTGCTCATCTGCATATCAAGGGTCTACGTTGGTACCTGGCATACAGTAAAAACTACTTAAGAAATGAAAAACTCTGGGGGTCCCAGTTCAGAGGCGGCCCCCCAGTCTTTAAATTATTTATAAAGGTTAATAGGATAAACTCTAATGAGTAGAAACCAACATCCATCAGAGCCTTATAGAGTGGTTTCATCGATCTGGTGAGAGTGGGATGTAGCGCTTTTCACAGTCATTTCCTTCCACAGACCCTTTCCCAAACACAATTCCCTGTTCATTCAGAACACTTGATTTCAGACTGGCATTAAAAAGTCAGGTAAATGAACTATTAATAGAACTACTAATAATTCACTACAACACTAATTTGCAAATGATTAACAATATCTTTTTTTTTACTTTTTATTTTGTATTGGGCTATAGCCAATTAACAATGTTGTGATAGTTTCAGGCGAACAGCTAAGGGACTCAGTCATACCTATACATGTATTCATTCTCCCCCAAACTCCTCTCCCATCCAGGCTGCCAGATAAATCAATCAGAGTTCCATGTGCTATACAGTAGGACCTCATTGGTTATCCTTTTTTTTTTTTTTTTGGTTATCCATTTTAAATACAGCAGTGTATACTGGTCCATCCCAAACTCCTTAAGTATCTTTTACCCCATCCTCCTCCTTTCCCCTGCAACCATAAATTTGTTCTGTAAGTCTGTGAATCTGTTTCTGTTTTATAAGTTCATTTGATTAAATATCTTAATCCTCTCCCAAAGCACATCTAACAAATAACAAATAGTTGTCTGCTAGAATTAATCTCCTAAAACAAAAGATAAAGGAGCCTGCTCAGTCTGACTCTTTGTAACCCCATAGATGTAGCCCGCCAGGCTCCTCTATCCATAGAATTCTTTAGCCATTACTTTCTCAAAGGGATCTTCCCAAGTGAAAGTCGCTCAGTCGTGTCCGACTCTTTGCGACCCCATGGACCATACAGTCCATGGGATTCTCCACGCCAGAATACTGGAGTGGGTATTCTGAGCCACCAGGGAAGGCCAATTAATCTCCTAAAACAAAAGATAAAGGAATCTCACCCTTAAGTGAACACAGACTTCAAATCTAAAGCAAGGTATATAACTGAATCACTTTGCTGTACACCAGAAACTAACACAACATTGTAAAGCAAGTGAAAATCGCTCAGTCTTGTCCGACTCTTTGCCACCCCATGGACCATACAGTCCATGGAATTTTCCAGGCCAGAATACTGGAGTGGGTAGCCTATCCCTTCTCCAGCAGATCGTCCCAACCCATGAATCGAACCAGGATCTCCTGCATTGCAGGCGGATTCTTTACCAATTGAGCTATCAGGGAAGCCAATCAACTGTACTTCAATAAATAATAATAAAGCAACGTCAAGCAATCTGTGCCCTTTGCTCATCTTTCATCCTGTTCATCTTTCCTATTTCAATTACCATGAGTGATGGGGAGGAAAATCAAAAAGTCCAAGTTCCAGTTCTGGCTTGATGCCCAACCTATCTGGTGAGGAAGGTAAAATTCATGAATCTTCAAGGTTCTTTCACCTTCTCAAATTCTAGTATTCTTCCCTACTAGTTAACATCTATTATGCCTTTATCTGAGGAAAGGCTACATGGCCTTAAGAGCCACCGTGTAACAGAAATGCAAACTTCCCTAGTGGCTCAGTGGTAAAGAATCTGCCTGCCAACGCAGAAGATGCAGGTTCGATCCCCAGGTCAGGAAGATTCCCCTGGAGTAGGAAATAGCAACCCACTCCAGTATTTTAGATGGGATAACCCCACGGACAGAGGAGCCTGGCCAGCTATAGTCCATGGGGTTGCAAAGGGTCGGACATGACTGAGTACAGAACATTAAACATTAAATCCTTTTCAGTAAAGGAACAATGCAAGTATGGCCTAACAGTTACTCGATTAGGGAAATAAAAACCTCACAGAACACCTAAATGAAAGAGTCTGGTTGATGAATACAACATGACTCTGCATTTGTACAAGCACACATCATTGTAAACCTCATACAGAGAATAAACTTTAACATGCACAATGTAAAAAAATTTGCCAGCAGTCAGGAACACTAGGCCAGATGCAAACTGACAAATGTGCTGAACTGTACTATAAGCTGTCTGTCACAGGGGTGCCGGTGAATGCTGCAATCATTTTCACATGTGTAAGGTTGGGGTAAATGGGCAGGAGATGATCTGGGTGTCTCCCTGTCAGAGAATGGGCTTACAAATGCGCAAAGGGAGGAGGCTAGCATGCTCCTGTGATGGCTAGCATGCTCCTGTGGTGTTGGGCTAGCCATGGAGAGATCCACAGATGACAACACAGACAGTCACAGAAATCATCAGAGGTAAGCATGTGCACGTGGGCTGGTCTATAAACACACACATACATCTCCTATCTGTCAGCAGAGAGCCAAGAAGCAGCAGCACTCCAGGAGAAAGAACATCTATACTCCAATCGGGTTTCTAAATACCATTCTCCACTAAAAGGGACCAGAGCCTTTGGGAAAAAGTGGGTAACGCCAGGGCAGAGAAGTCCAAGATGAGCCTGGAACATCTACCTTGTGGTGCCAGGAAGGAAGGCAGTGTTCACAAAACAAAGGATAGGGTATGTCAGCGGCACACAAAAGCCCACCTGAAAGATGCCCAATGACCAAAGCTGAAACGATTTGTGCTACAAAATAAATATCGTAGTGCTGGGTATAACCAAAGTGCACAATGAACACATGAGTCGATACTGATAAAATACATACATAAAGGGGAAAAGAAGAGACAACTCTTCCCCCCAGAATAATTCAAATAGTAATGTAAAACCCCTTCCCAACAGGTGTCGTTTAAGCCCCACCCCTCCCTTTGAATGCATGCTGCACTTTATGACAGCCTCCAAAGAACCAAACCAGCAAAGAGGACAACAGACGTGACACTGAGCAGATGCCCCATGAACGCCACTGTACAGCAGGTGGGCACTGCACCCCTGGAGCATTCTCTCCAAATCGCTAGAAGACACCAGACAGCTCAAACTGCAGGCCAGCCTACGAAATGCCTGATCAATTCTCCAAAAGTGCTGAGGTCACACAGAGACTAGCAGAAGCCAGAGGTCACTAAGGGAGACAAGATGCCTAAAGGCAACAGGGAATCCAAAACAGATACAAGTGGAAAATGGAAGATATCTGAATGAAATCCACAATGCAGTTAATGGCACATTTGTTGTTTTTCAGTCACTAAGTCATGTCTGACTCTTTGTGACCTCATGAACTGTAGCATGCCAGGCTTCCCTGTCCTTCACTACTTCCCAGCGTTTGCTCAAACTCATGTCCATTGAGTTGATGATGCCATCTAACCATCTCCTCCTCTGTTGCCCTCTTCTTCTACTCTCAATCTTTCTCAGCACCAGGGTCTTTTCCAATAAGCTGGCTCTTCACGTCAGGTGGCCAAAGTATTAGAGCTTCTGCATCAGGCCTTCCAATGAATATTTAAGGTTGATTTCCTTTAAGATTGACTGGTTTGATCTCCTTGCAGTCCAAGGGGCTCTCAAGTTTCTTCTCCAGCACCACAATAAGAAAGCATCAATTCTTCAGTGCTCAGCCTTCTTCACGCAACTCTCACATCCATACATGACTACTGGAAAAACCATAGCTTTGACTATACAGACCTTTGTTGGCAAAGTGATGTCTCTGATTTTTAATACACTGTCTAGGTCTGTCATAGCTTTTCTTCCAAGGAAAAGGCATCTTTTAACTTCATGGCTGCAGTCACCATTCACAGTGATTTTTGAGCCCAGGAAAATAAAATCCGCCACTGTTTCTACTTTTTCCCCATCTATTTGCCATGAAGGGATGGGACCGGATGCCATGATCTTGGTTTTTTGAATGTTGAGTTTTAAGCCAGCTTTCTCACTCTTTTCTTTCACCCTTATCAATAGGCTCTTTAGTTCCTTTTTGCTTTCTGCCATTAGCATGGTATCATCTGCATATCTGAGGTACGAATGCTAATTTTTTAGTTTTAATACTTTCAAACTATTAACTAGGATGTTAACATGTATGGAAGCTGAGTGAAGGATATTTAGGAACTCTCTGTACGATTTTTGCAACACTACTATCAACCAAAATTATTCCCAAGTTAAGTTTATTTTAAAAAGAAAAAACAAAAGTCTGCAAGACACTGGGAGATTGTTTTAAACTATTTCATCAGGGGAACAAGGCACGGAAAGGCATGAAAGGCAAAGTCTCCAAGAGTCTATCATATGAAAACATAACTCTCCCCAGACAGTCCAACTGAGGGAAGCAGGAAAGCCCAACGCAGATGGCATAAACCTGTGAATGGATGGATAAAATCCAACAACCAAGAATACCTGTAAGAGGTCCAGTGAACAATTCAAGACTCACATCAAAGAGCCTGGTAAAGAATCTGGGGCAGAGAACTGGATGGGATGAAAAGAAGACTCAATGCAAGGTTTGGGTGAAAATAGGAAAATGCCTGGGTTGTATCAAAACAAAGCCTGACAGGCAGTTATTTAATTAAAAATAAAAATTAAATTCTAGAGATTAAGCTTCTTAGGATCAGGGTCTAACAGGTATCAGTTGTTCTTGCTCCTGTAAGTGTGTCTTCTGGTCTGAACATCTCCCACTCCTGTTTCCCATCTTATCTACTCTATCCGTTTCCCTGTGTCTGTTTCCTCAATTCTCTAGCCTTCCAGCTCCTGGCTCAGACTGGGCACGTGATGCTTAATGAACACGGTGTTTCTAGTTCTTAATTCTAATTTTAGAAATGAGTAAAAACTATCAAATGCAATGTTGGGAAAACTATTCCAATTTGAATTCCCAAAGAGTATAAAAGCAAGCTAAAAAATTAAGCCCTGAGACCTACCTACTTACAGGTGATAAAGAAGGGGTTAAGGCCTCCTGTGAGAGTGAGTCAGACTTGGAATTATGCATACCTTCTTAAAGAAAACCCCAGGAGAGGAACCAAAGACCACCCACCACCTTAAAAGGCACCAGGCCTTGACTGATTTTTGCCATGGCTGCCACCACCACTGCATCAAAATGTGGCTCCAGATCAAGGGTGTGAAACCCTGGAGCTCCTGTGTACACAGCACAGAGCATTCAGTGTTGACTCTTGATACGTGTTATGGTATCACAACCAAGCTAGAAACCACCAAACACCTCACCTCACCTCTCCACCCAGAAACACGGTGTCACCAAGAAACACGGTGTCACCAAGAAACACAGTGTATACAAGATCTTCATGTTCAAGATCTTCAGTAGTTGGCAAAGCGCCCTATTTTTGGTCCCAATGAAGTACTTTATATTTAGCTAGGGGTAACTTTATGCTACTATATTTTTGCCACAGAATCTTAGGTAAATCTTTTTATTTTAATAGTTTTAATTTTCATTATTAAAAAGGCAGCTATATCAAAAATTCACTGTTTTTTACAAAGAATAATGACTAAAGAATTCTCAAGCTACTTTGCAAGTGTATTTATTTGTTAATGCTGAAAGCAGCTATGGGGAAAGTCCAATAAGAATGAAAAAGTAACACTGTTACTTCCTCCTAATCTCCAGTGAAGAAGCACTTACACAGTGAGGTTTTCTATCTCTGGCACCAGGTAGGTGAACTCCACTACCTATTTTCTGTACTTCCATTTCTTCATCTATACTCCCCTACCTTAGAGGGTAGCTGTGATGATTAAATGAGTTACTACATGTAAACAGCTCAGAATCATTCACAAAAAATAAGCACTCAACAAATGTCAGTACTATTTACTTTTAGTAAGCTCTGTGAGAAAGGATCTGCTTGTTCATGGCTTGCAGGACCTAAGTTCTCTGACACAAAGGAAAAAATACCCTATGTGGTTCTTCTTTAGAATAATTTTCAGAAGCTCAGGGAATAACGTGACACATCCTCCAACCAACTGCCAGATTTAAAAGATGTAATTTAACCTGAACAGAAGAGGCTATAAGTTGAGCTAAACACTGAGAAAAAAAAAAAAAATCAGGCTCTGACCTTTATCCAAAGAATTCTAGACGCTAGGTTTTATTTAGATGGGTAAGACTTATTCAGGCTATTTACTACCTACTCAAGTAGGGCTGTTTCAAGCAGACCCCATTTCCCCCTCAGTCAGTCTCTCCCATCGGAAGTTTACAAAAGCCTCTTATCCTTATCCAGAGGTCAGACAGAATGAAAACCACAATCATAGAAAACTAACCAAACTGATCACATGGACCACAGCCTTGTCTAATTCAATAAAACTATGAGTCATGCCGTGTAGGGCCACCCAAGACGGAGAGGTCATGGTGGAGAGTTCTGACAAAACGTGGTCCACTGGAGAAGGGAATGGAAAGCCACTTCAGTATTTTTGCCTTGAGAACCCCATGAACGGCATGAAAAAGCAAAAAGATAGGACACTGAAAGATGAACTCCCCAGGTCAGTAGGTTCCCAATATGCACTGGAGAAGAGTGGACAGAGAACTCCAGAAAGAACAAAGCAATGGAGCCAAAGCAAAAACAACACCCAGTTGTAGATTTGACTTAGAAACCTGGAATGTTAGGTCCATGAATCAAGGTAAGTTAGAAGTGGTTAAGCAGGAGATGGCAAGAGTGAATATCCATATTTTAGGAATCAGTGAACTAAAGTGGATGGAAATGGGTGAATTTACTTCACATGACCATTATATCTACAGCTGTGGACAAGAATCCCTTAGAAGGAAAAGAGTAGCCCTCATAGTCTACAGAAGAATCCAAAATGCAGTACTCAAAATGGTTGCAATCTCAAAAATGACAGAATGATCTCTGTTCCTTTCCAAGGCAAACCATTCAATATCACAGAAATCCAAGTCTATGCCCCAACACTAATGCTGAAGAAGATGAAGTTGAACAATTCTATGAAGACTTATAAGACCTTCTAGAACTAACACCCAAAAAAGATGTCCTTTTTATTATACAGTACCGGAATGTAAAAGTAGGAAGTCAAGAGATACCTGGATTAACAGGCAAATTTGGCCTTGGAGTACAGAATGAAACAGGGCAAAGGCTATCAGAGTTTTACCAAGGGAATGCACTGATCGGAGCAAACACCCTCTTCCAACAACACAAGAGAAGACTCTAAACATGGACAACACCAGACGGTCAATACCGAAATCAGACTGATTTTATTCTTTGCAGCCAAAGATGGAGAAGCTCTGTACAGTCAGCAAAAACAAGACTGGGAGCTGACTGTGGCTCAGATCATGAACTCCTTATTGTGAAATTCAAACTTAAATCAAAGAAAGTAGGGAAAACCACCAGGCCATTCAGGTTTGACATAAATCAAATCCCTTATGACTATACAGTGGAAGCGACAAATAGATTCAAGGGATTAGATCTGATAGAGTGTGTGAAGAACTATGGATGAACGTTTGTGAAACCATACACAAGGCAGGGATCAAGACCAGCCCCAAGAAAAAGAAATGCAAAAGGCAAAATGGCTGTCTGAGGAGGCCTTACATATAGCTGAGAAAAAAGAGAAGTTAAAGGTAAAGGAGAAAAGGAAAGATATACCCATTTGAATGCAGAGTTCCAAAGAACAGCAAGGAGAGATAAAATAAGCCTTCCTCAGTGAAGAAACAGAGGAAAACAATAGAACTGAAAGACTAGAGGTCTTGTCAAGAAAATTAGACACCAAAGGAATATTTCAAGCAAAGTAGGGCACAAATAAAAGACAGAAATGTCTTAATCTCTCCTAACACAAGCAGAAGAGATTAAGAAGAGGTGGCAAGAATACACAGCAGATCTATACAAAAAAAGATCTTCACAACCCAGATAACCACGATGGTGTGATCACTCACCTAGAGCCAGACATCCTGGAATGCAAAGTAAAGTGGGCCTTAGAAAGCTGGTGGAGGTGATGGAATTCCAGTTGAGCTGTTTCAAATCCTAAAAGATGATGCTGTGAAAGTGCTGCACTCAATATGCCAGCAAATTTGGAAAACTCAGCAGTGGCCACAGGACTGGAAGAGGTCAGTTTTCATTTCCAATCCCAAAGAAACGCAATGCCAAAAAATGCTCAAACTACTGTAAAATTGCACTCATCTCACATGCTCGCAAAGTAATGCTCAAAATTCTCCAAAACAGGCTTCAACAGTACGTGAACTGAGAACTTCCAGATGTTCAAGATGGATTTAGAAACTCAACATTTAGAAAACTAAGATAAAAATAAAAATAAAAATAAAAAAGAAAAAAAAAGAAAACTAAGATCATGGCATCTGTTCCCACCACTTCATGGCAAATAGATGAGGAAACAATGGAAACAATGAGAGATTTTATTTTCTTGGGCTCCAAAATCACTGCAGATGGTGACTGAAGCCACGAAATTAAAAGACACTTGCTCCTTGGAAGAAAAGTTATGACCAACCTAGACAGCATATTAAAAAGCAGAGACATTACTTTGCCAATAAAGGTTCAT
Source organism: Ovis canadensis (assembly GCF_042477335.2). Classification (NCBI taxonomy): domain Eukaryota; kingdom Metazoa; phylum Chordata; class Mammalia; order Artiodactyla; family Bovidae; genus Ovis; species Ovis canadensis. The sequence continues at coordinate 28,262,278 of NC_091246.1, forward strand.
CTAGTCAAAGCTATCGTTTTTCCAGTAGTCATGTGTGGATTTGAGAGTTGGACTATAAAGAAAGCTGAGCACTGAAGAATTGATGCTTTTGAACTGTGGTGTTGGAGAAGACTCTTGAGAGTCCCCTGGACTGCAAGGAGATCAAACCAGTCCATCCTAAAGGAAATCAGTCCTGAATATTCATTGGAAGGACTGATGCTGAAGCTGAAGCTCCAGTACTTTGGCCACCTGATGGGAAGAACTGACTCATTGGAAGAGACCCTGATGCTGGGAAAGATTGAAGGCAGGAGGAGACGGGGTCAAGAGAGGATGAGATGGTTGGATGGCATCACCAACTCGACAGACATGAGTTTGAGTAAACTCCAGGAGTTGGTGATGGACAGGGAAGCCTAGCAAGCTGCAATCCATGTGGTCACAATGAGTCAGACAAGACTGAGTGACTGAACTGAACAAGTAGAGCTGAAAAGTGAGAACATTAAAGTCAATGCCAATTTGGTGGAAGATTTTACTGTTGTTTAAAGAGCAATTTCACTGTCATGACATACATTAGTAATGTCTCTAAAAGTAAATCTTTCCTCCTCAGGAAATCTGAAATTGTGGCTGAACAAAGTTTTTTTACCTTATATAGCTCTTGGTTATTCTATAAGAATTGTTAACAGTGGTCTTAAAAGCAAGGAAAATCAATTTCTTTTAAAATAAGGGAGTGGCACATGAAAAGATTCTCCACCTCATTAGTCATAGGGAAATGTATATCAAAACCACAATGAGATATCATTTCACACAAATTAAGATGGCTGCTGCTGTTAAGTCGCTTCAGTCGTGTCCAACTCTGTGCAACCCCACAGACGGAAGCCCAACAGGCTCCCCCGTCCCTGGGATTCTCCAGGCAAGAACACTGGAGTGGGTTGCCATTTCCTTCTCCAATGCATGAAAGTGAAAAGTGAAAGGGAAGTCACTCAGTCATGTCCGACTCTTAGTGACCCCACAGACTACAGCCTACGAGGCTCCTCCGTCCATGGGATTTTCCAGGCAAGAGTACTAGAGTGGGGTGCCATTGATGGCTACTATAAAAAAAAGAGAAGTAAGCAAGTGTTGGCGAGTATTTGGAAAAACCTGAATCCTCACACGCTGGTGGAAATGTGAAATGATGCAGTTGCTAAGGAAAATGGTATAACAGATCTCAAAATATAAAATCATCATATGAACCAGCAATTCCATTTGTGGGCATATACTCAAAAGAAATGAAGGCAAAGATTCAAACAGATATTTGCACCCCCATTTTCACAGCAACATTATTCATGACAGCCAAGAGGCAGAAGCAACTTAAGTGTCCACTGACAGATGAACAGATAAGCAAAATGGGGTCTATCCACACAACACATTATTATTCAGCCTCAAAAAGGAAGGAAATTCTGACAAATGCTACAATACAACGAACCTCAAGGACATCATGCTCAGTGAAATAAATGCAGTTAAAAAAAATTAATTCTGTGTGATCCCACTCATATGAGGTAGTCGGATGCATGGAGACAAGAAAGTAAAACGGTGCCTGCCAGAGGCTGGCAGAGGGGATGGGGAGTTAGTGCTCAATGAGCACAGTTCCGCTTGGGAAAGATGAGAAAGTTCTGAAGACTGACGGTAGTGACTGCATGACAGTGTGAAAGTGGTTTTGCATCCAGATATGGAAGGCTGGCTACACTCACTGTACTCTGTCATTTTACATCAGGGATTTGAGCATCTTAGGATTTTGGTCTCTGAGGGGGATCTTGGAATCAGTCATCTGCATATACCCAAGGGAAGTTTGTGAAAGTGAAAGTGAAGTCGCTCAGTCGTGTCCGACTCTTTGTGACCCGTGGACTGTAGCCCACCAAGCTCCTCCATCCATGGGATTCTCCAGGCAAGAATACTGGAGTGGGTTGCCATTTCCTTCTCCAGGGGATCTTCCTGATCCAGGGATCGAACCCAGTTCTCTCATATTGCAGGCAGACGCTTTAACCTCTGCACCACCAGGGAAGCCTTAATTACATTTAAAAACAGTTAAAATGGTAAAACTTTTGTTATGTATATAGGTTATCACAATTTAAACAATAAAAATATATAATGATAAAAAGAGAGTGGCACCCCATCTCCCTGTCTTCTCAGGAAACCTAGGCACTTGGTGCCAAAACACAACTTCCTACTTGTCAAAAGAGAAATTTTATCTTTCCTTTGAGTAATGACAATATATATGTAATGTATAGTATCTGCCAGCTTACATAAAAGGGTGAGATTTCTTCTTTGCAATCTCTTTAGCATGTTGTCTGTGATGCAACTGCAATCTGTTTCAATGCTTATTCAATAAAAAAAACTCTTCTTTCTCTGCTTTAAAAAAATTAGAGTGAATGTCATGAGAAATGCAAGTTAAACTTCATAAATTTTTAAAATAAAATGATAAAAGGAATGTAGAAATACCAACATCATTTGTATTCAGTGTTTATTCAGCCTACGATATTAATCTAATGATTCCATTAACTCCTAGCAATATTCAAGTTTTGGAATTTAGAAAAATGAATCTCAGATTGACGCAATCTATTTCAAAGGGGTGACACCTGCAAACTCTTTTATTTAAAAGTTTTATGGCTCACATAAGTACACAGGCATGGTTCACAGGAGTGAAGGTGAAAGTCACTCAGTCATGTCCAGCTCTTTGCAACCCCATGGATGAGAGTCCGCCAGGCTCCTCT